>NW_024466219.1:12870000-18740000 GCF_017591425.1 Ochotona curzoniae | reverse complement strand
AAGGGTACATTTTTGGGTTTGAATTGGTCTTTTCCCCATGCAACTGGATTCCCCGTTTAGCTGCCATGGCACGCCTATCCCCTCTAATTGCTCCCTACCATCTCCTGTTGGACTGCTGAAGGTAAAGGTTGTCTTGAACTTCGCTGACAATCTGATATACAGTGTATCCTCAAATATTGCCACTGAAATAAATGAACTACATAAGCCATATGTTTTGAACATTTATTGTAAACTACCATGGGAAAAGGGGAGGGCAAAGATGAAAAGCTGGGAGGAGTCACTGGGTCAGGGAAGTGTGCTGCTGACTCCCAGCTAAGACCTGAGTTGGACGGCAGCCCTTGTAACTGGCTCTCCCACGCGGGCCCCTTACCTCCACATGGCCTTTCCAGTCTGAAGGTGCCACCTGGTAAGACCAAATGTGAACCCTCCAGCGTAGGTCACCCTCACTCCTTCAGTCTCTAGCCTGCTGTCCATGCATGACTGTCCGTAAGCTTGGGCCTTTTCTCAGGAGCTTGTATCCTCAAGAGACTTGTTTCGTTCCGTACTGAGTCAAATCTTTTGTAGGCCAAAAGGCATCAGCCCTCAAGTAGTGACACAGCACTTTAAAAAAGATTTATTTTTATTGGCAAATCAGATTTACACAGAGGAGGAGACAGAGATCTGTCTGTTGATTCACTCCCCAAGCAGCTGCAACAGCTGGAACTGAGCTGATCCGAAGCCAGAAGCCAGGAGCTTCTTCCAGGTATCCCACACGGGTGCAGGGTCCCAAGGCTTTGGGCCGTCCTTGGCTGCTTTCCCAGGCCACAAGCAGGGAACTGGATGGGAAGCAGGGCTGCCGAGACACGAACTGGCACCCATATGGGATCCCGGTATGTGCAAGATGAGGACTTTAGCCACTAGGCAACTGCGCCAGGCCTGACACGGCACTTTTTCTTAAAGGTTTATTTTTTTAATTGAAAAGGCAGATATACAGATAGTAGGGACAGAGAAGAAGATCTTCCAGACAAGCACTTCGTAAGGGCTAGACTGAGACACCTCTGCATTTCCCCTCATGGTTTTCACTCGAAACCAGCAAACTGGACTCCCAGGCTCTGAACTGGCAGGTGGGTTTCCTGTTCCCGACCCCCTGGTTAGCAGTTTGCCATACCTCCCAGCACCTAAACATGCCCAGCAGGCATCTATTTACGGTGAATACACAGGCCTTCCCACCCTGCCAAGAAACCTTTTCTTGCAGCTCAGCCTGTCAAAGTCAGCATTTAGATGTTTGCGCCCCACCCGCCATTGCTGATGCTCTCCAGAACAGATCGCTGGCGATATATTTTATCGCCCGAGATATTTTTTGAATTTCCCCAAAACATATGATGTTTATTAAACGCCGTGGGCTTGCGTTGCTAGCTGGCCGGCCCAGGGGGCAGCGAAGCCGCCCGTCAAAGCAGAGCAGGTAAACACCCGCCAGGTTCTCTGTCCACTTCCGCCCCTATGCAGATGGGCGGGGTCAGAGTGTCGCGCCGGAAGGGGGCGGTCGGCCGCGGGGCCGGATGACGTCATGCCAGAACGGGGGACTGGCGTGCCAGATGGCTGGCGCATGCGCAGCACGCAGTCTCGCGGGCCCTGCGCTGAGGAGGTTGCCCGCGTCCTCCTACACCTGCCGGATTTGCGGCGCCGTGGCCCGGACGCCGCACGACTACTTCCTTTCCCGGAAGGAGTTCCTGGGCCCGCGAGCTTGCAACGGAAGCGGAAGAAGAACGTACGTGAGGGAGGCATCCACATGTTCTGTACTGTCGGTTACTATGCTCAGGTGTGGGTGTGTGGAGTGGAGGGAGCCGGTGTTTCCAGGGTATTTGGATGTCTAGGAAAAGCGGAAAGCCATAAAAGTGCAAATAGCAGCTGCCTGCAGTTCTGGAGATTTTTATTTTTGTATAACCCGGTGATATGGGTGTTAAGTGTACATTTTAGTGTAAGTCAGGTTGACCCAGTTGTTGTGAAGGTAGCTGTTCTCCGTGGTAGGAAGAGAAGGGGAAGCTGTTGTTGGAAAGGATAATTTGGAAGCTCGACTTCCATCCCTGCTGGGCAGTTTTTGGTGAAATTGTCTTGACTTTGCCAGATTGCCCTACTTCATCTGTGCTCTGAACCCTTCCGCATGTGGATCAGTCAACATAATTCACACCAGGTAACATTTAGACCAGAAGCCAGAGAGCAAACAGATTTGGCCACAGACCTGAAAGGTTGGGAACTGAGGGACACTAAGCCCCAGATCAGGCAGCATTGGCAACCCCATCCGTATGGGCAGAGGCAGCCCTGCAAAGCCGAGGGAGGGAGCCTGCGAGACTCAGTGGGAAGACTGTAGGTTTCCTGGTGTGTCTCTGGCTGGTTTTAACAGATTGACAATTCTGCTTTGTTTCCAGGCCTTTCCTTCCTCAAGTGTCTGGAGGCTGCCTCTGGTGTTGCTGCAGATTGCATGTCATCACCAAGCCCCCAGCTGCTGGTGGCAGCAGCTCAGCAGACGCTGGGCATGGGAAAGAGAAAGCGGCTGCCGCGACCCATCTGCCTTCAGCTGGCCGCAGAGGTGCTGGCTGTGGCCCGGGGGCTGAAGCCAGCTATGCTGTATGATTACAGTTGTGTAGGCGCATCAGCGCTCCGGACCTACCTGGGGGAGCTTCGGGGGCTAGGCCTCCCGACCCCAGGGCTCCACATTCTTGAGATTGGAGAACACGGCTTGATCGTCAACCCGGAGTGTGTGTGTCAGCACTTGGAGCAGGTGTTGCTTGGGGCCTCCACCTTTGTGGATGTGTCTGGCTCCCAGCCTCAGCCTTCTGTCTGTTCCCTGGAACAGCTTCCGGACTTGAAAGCCATCGTGGCTGAGGTCATCACCCACTTGCGGGGGCTGGAGCCATCCCTGGACATCTCCCACAGCAGGCTGGCTGCCTCACACTGGAATCTCTGTACTGTGTTTGGCGTCCTTCTAGGCTATCCAGTTCCCTACACCTTTTGCCTGAACCAGGTGGAAGACAACTGTTTAGCCATGATTCCACTACGGGTGTTCACTGTTCGTATGTCATGGCTCTTAGATCAAGCTCCGGTCCTGTTCTCATTTAGTGTCCCGGAGAGCTTGTTTCAATCCCTGAGGGACAATCTCAGCACCTGGGAAAAGGACCTCAGAACCCGATTCAGAACTCAGCATGACTTTGCTGACCTCAGCATCTCCACTGAAATGGTTACCTTGCCAGCTGTGGCGCTGTGACTTTATCCTCGCTTGGCCAAGTTACTCTGAATGATCATCTCTGAGTTGGAGAAGGCAAATAAAAATCAACTTAGGTACTAATTCCAGGTGCCTCGAGAACGCTAGAGAAAAATGCTGTGATGAATTGGCTACCTGATTGCCAGTTGCATATTAGCAAGTCTGTGTAGTAGATATTTCATTTTTCACTCTGTAAGAGCTGGTAGGAAGGAGATGCTAGAAAGAAGGGTGATGGACAGCAAGGGGTGCACCCTTGTATGTTGGCACTGTAAACCTACCTGTTCTCTGTGATAGTGTCTCCCAGAAAGGCAGAATCACTGAACTTTTCTGCCTGTTTTTAAAGTTTCAATGGACTTACGCCAAGAATAGACAGGGTGTTAAAGTGTCACACTTGTGATGTGCTGTGCTATTCAGGAATAAACCCAAAGTTCCTAGGGTCAGGTCAGCTTGAATTTTATTTACATTAGTTTTTTTTAAAAAATAAGTCAGAAATTGCAATTCAGTTGGAGGAAAAACAAAACAATCCAAGCTGTCAAATATCCAAACTTGAGTCTCACTGAGTTTCTTACTTGTGATATTCACCAGAGGCAGCTGCCACAAGTTACTCAGATAATCAGGTTATCTTTGTTGGCCAGGAACACTGCCAGTGCTACAGCAGTCACCACCATCAGCACTGGGAGCCAGGGACCACATTGCCTCTGCGGAGGGGAGGGGAGACAGGAGAAAGCAACCATGAGTTGACTGGAGAGGGTAGCAGCAAAACTAATCTTCCCATTCTAGCCCTGTGGGCCCGGCGGCATGGCCTAGCGGCTAAAGTCCTCACCTAGAATGCACCAGGATCCCATATGGGTGCCGGTTCTAATCCCAGCAGCTCCACTTCCCATCCAGCTCCCTGCTTGTGGCCTGGGAAAGCAGTCAAGGATGGCCCAAAGCTTTGGGACCCTGCACCCGTGTGGGATACCCGGAAGAAGTTCCTGGACCCTGGCTTCGGATCGGCATAGCATCGGCTGTTGCACTCACTTGGGGGAAGATCTTCCTCTCTATCTCTCCTTCACTGTGTATATCTGCCTTTCCAATAAATAAATAAATCTTAAAAAAAAAAAAAACCTTGGGGTGGCAGCAGAGAATAATTTTGGACTTCAGTGTTTCTCCCAGTTTCTGTCACCTCGCTTGGGTTCAGACCACTTTCCCAGTGGTGCCTGGTTCAGGAAACCATAGCTGACACTCGTCAGACTCACAAATGCTGATAGAAATAATCAAGGATGGAGATTCTTCAGCCAACCGGTGTGGTTTCTGTTCATACGCCTTCAGCACTATGCTCCTATCCTTGCCACCATGCTCTCGAGAGACTGAAAGAACCTTTCATATTTCAGAGGTGGACAGAGTGTCCCCAGCCGCCCACCTCTGGCTTCAAGTATTCCATGGAAACGGCTTAGATGCACGAGTCTGTTTCCTTTCTGTGTTCGCATGAACCAAATGGATTGGGACAGGCTGACCAGATACTGGCATGGACTGGTAGGTGTTATCAGCAACATGTGGCTGAAGCAGGACTTGTCCCACCACCATCCAGGCCTGTACAGAACAGGAGAACCTCTTACTCTTGGAGGTGGCTGCTGACTCAGTTTCAGCTCTTCTCGGCAGTGTTGCAGCTTGTACAGGCAGGCGAGGTACTCGTCGCTGAGGTTGTCTAACTCTGAATGCAGTTCTCTGCACTGGAGACAATAGCACCAAGGTCATCACCACTGAGTCCACCTAGGACCAGGCCCAGCCAGGGGAGACGTCTCTGGGTGAGTTAGCCCTTCGTTCGTCAGGGATCCTTTTATCCCAGCCTCCCCTGGGGATTTCAGGTTGTCATTCAACTGTCTGATCTAGTTTGGAGTGTGTTCATAGAAATGGCTGATTATAATGCATGTTGTAATAGTAAATTTTATCCATGTAAGTGCTTTTACTGGCAAGTGCTGTGCAAATTGGAACATCAAAGAGTGAAGTGTGCATGTGTTTATGAGTATATACCAAAGAACAGTTGTTTTTTTAGCTACTTAGAAGTTGCTACATAAAGTCTTAAGATACTCCATGTGGGGCAGAGGTAGAAAAATTAGTATGTTTATTAAATGTGTTTGGATTTAGGTTGATTTTGTTAAAGTAACAATTTAACAGAATCGTGAGTAGGAGTGGATATAAATAAGGAAGGAAAAGCAAAGATGCCTGCAGACATCCAATTGCAAGGTAAACTCTGGAATTCCTGCTTCCTGGCTGCCTCTGCTGGCTGGGGAGTCCCTACCTGGAATCATATCTTACCTCCTTCTCCTTGGCCTGGAGCTGCAAAGTCTTCTTTTGCAGCTGGTCTCTGAGATCCCAGTCTTTCTCCTTCCCTGTACCCTCGGGCTCCACTTCTTGATGGGCAGGCTTTGGACTCCACACAGACAAAGCCTGATCTAAAAAAGTGGCCAGATTCTGAGAGATAGGGTGACCCTTGTGAGGGAGGGTCCTGTCATGAGAAACCCTAGTGTTGGAGTGCGAGTGAACCCTTTAGGCCTTACCCTGGGCTAGCCTGAGTGTGGTGGCGTTTTTTGACATAAGGAACTCCCACTGGGCTCCTGCTCAGCCCGAGAGCTGGAGTCAGCTCCTTGTGGTTGGCGTCTTCCTTTTCTTTGTGTCTCCAGTCTTTGGATGCACACCACAGCCTCTCTAGTTCCTGATGTAGGTTTGCTGGATGCCTCAGTATAACTTTTTCCTCCTCCCAAAGTTGGGAAAATGGCAGTCACATCCTAGAGTTTATATTAATGTGGTGAAAGATGGTTTTGCAGTCGGTCTTGGTGGAAGAACACCAGACTAGTCAGAAGATATGCATTTAGCATTGGCTCTGTACTTTGACCGTCAGCCTTTATTTTCTTATCTGTACCTTTTCTTATTTTTGTATTTCTTATCTGCACCACTGTTTTCTGTCTTATCTAGCATGTTGTGCCAGTGTGTGAGGAGTCAGCAAGAGGCCATAAGTAGTGGACAAGTTGGGATCTGCTGCACTCTCTGTGTGCACGGTGCATTCTCAACCAGCTTTGACAGCAGACTTTTTAGGGCTACAGTAAAGTGGCTCTTGCTCGCTACATGCTTTGAGATTGGAAAGTTGGAGAGTCAGGTGTGTAAAAATTACATGAAATCCTGAGTTCACAATGGATTTATTGAAACATTCAACAGACATGCTTTTAGAGAGAGAAGAGAAGTGCTTTTTCATGGTCTGTGTACTTCTCAGTGGTTGTGTAGAGCCACTTTCACTAAGTGTTTCTAGTACCAGTGATCAGTGCTTAAAAGCCTCCTACATGCCTGGCTTAATAAACTCCCGGAACTGGATGAAGGCTCCAGGAGGTCATGTGAGTCCATGGCCTCGCCTCTAGACAGGTGGGGGAAGAGCAGTATCTTAGGAAGTGTGGCGGTGAGTTTGCTGACCTTTTTTTGTTAAGAGTTTCTCTTGTTGTTGAATCTGTGTGGACTGATTCTGCAGCAGACCTGTTAGAAAACATAAGGAATGCGGCTGTGCTGGCATGGTTACCACAGTGTTGCTTGGCTTCAGTATAAAGCTGCGCCCATCTGGTGTGGATTGAACCTCGTTCCCTGGAATCTGTATGTCAACCTCCTCGTCTTTCATGATGTGGACTTAGTTGGAGGACTTTATAAGGCGAATCAGGTTAAAAAGAGGTGGCAGGTAGGCCCTTCTGCAGGAGGACCGGGGTCCTGATGACATGCCCAGGGATGCTTATGGGGAAGACGGTGTAAAGAGACACAGGAAGAGAACAGCCACCGGCCGAGCCGAGGAAAGGGGCCTGAACCAGTGCCTTCTGTCTAAGCCCTCAGCAGGAACCAGCAAGCCCTCAGCAGGCACCTTCAGTTGGACTTCTGGCCTCTAGCCCTGTGAGACTATTTCTCTTCAGGTCACTCAATATGGGGCACATCGTTACAGATACCCCATCCTTATGAGCTCTCCTCACTGGCCTGGCCTTTAGAGCTTACTTAGAACGTGACAGCTTTCTTCATGACTGTCTCCTCAGGGTGTCTGTGATGATTGACACTTAGAAGACGCTCAGTAAGGGCGTGTGTGGGTGTGTGTTCATGAAACTTCTCTGTTCTTCTGACCATTCAGAAAAGTAGTCCTTTTCCCTCCCTGGGCCTGATAGGCAGGGTGAAGTGGAATGAGTCCTGTTTGTGAGTCTTTTATTTTCTGAAGCTATTCCTCATGGCAAAAGTCTATGCAACCCTCATGTACATAATGAGTTAGATAATGACAAGACTAAAGCCACCCTAGAAAGCCTAGTATGTCTTAAAATCTGCTCTTCTGGTAGAAATGCAAGTGGTTTTCCTTGGCATAGAAGGAGAAAAGGAGGAAATCAAGGGAACAGGGGCTACTGTGTAACTTGAGCAGAGCTACAGCAGTGACCTCTCTGGCCCAGAAGAGAGCTGCCATGGCACAGAAGCAAAGTTGATGCCAAAGACCGTACCTCCTCCCCACACTCCTCTGGATGCCCAAAGGTCCCCCCAGGCTCCTTACAGAACATGGGAGGGACACTTACTCTGTAGCTGCTGGACTCTGGTCTCCAGGGCAAGTTTCTCCTCCTCTGACTTCTTTAGCTGATCTGAAAATGAAATAATGCAAACCAGAACTGAGGGATGTGACTTAATGAACTCAACACATGAGGATGACAGGAAGTCATGGTACTGTCTTGTCTGTAGCTTCTGATACATGTCACATGGCAGTTGCTGCATCTCCTGTCTTCACCAGTCCTGAAGAGGTAGACCAGCTCCCAAGTGAGTCTGAGTTTTGATCTTTCCTCTGAGCTGACAATAAGGGCTGTGAGTAGGAAACCCCAACTGCTGTGTATTGTGTCGTAACTGACCTTTCTCTTTCGAATTAGGCATTAGTAGTGACTAATGTGGGAATAGTTGTGGCCTGACCCAGAGGGATGGGCTGGAAAAGAAAGCTCACACAACAAGACCTGCCAGTGAGACAAAATTAATTTTCCATGTTGGATGGTTGAAACAGCCCTACCCTGCCCTGAAGGTGAAATGAAATGCTGAAGCTAAGAGAGCACGGATGAAGGCTCTAGGCCTCTCTCCGCCCAGCTTGGTTCCTCCGCACTCGCTCAACCGCGCTGCCCGCGCTCCCCGCATCTCCCAGGACAAGGGTACCCTGCAGGTCCTGGGTGTCCACACTGCACAGCTCTCTGTCCCTTTGCAGGCATTCAATCTTGACCTGCAGCTCCTGGTGTTCATTCTCCAGAAGTCGCAGGGCCTGGTTCATCTGGGAGTCCCGGCTGTCTGCTCCCTGCAAGGAGGAAGCAGGTCAGTGCTGGGTGGAGGCTGGGGAAGATTTTGGAAAACTGTAGAACAGAAGGACTGTTGGGGAAATGGAAAAATAGGGAAGGTTTGTTTTTGTGTTTTGTTTTTTGTATTCTTCCCTTTGCTCTCCTGACTTTTGTAACAATGTATTAGACTTTTGATATGCACAAAAGTCGTATCAAGTCACCTGACACCTTACTTAATTCTTAAAGAATAGTAAATTATCCCTTTTCTAAGTGTTTTCACTTCTTATTCTAGCTCTATATTTTTCTGTTTTGATCTGGCTATTTTTCACAAACGACTAAAACAAAGACTCTTTCATAAGAATTGCCCTTCAGGGACTCTGCATGATGGTTCAGTGGCTAAATTCCCACTTTGCAGCGCCAGGATCCCATATGGGCGCTGGTTCATGTCCTAGCTGCTCCACTTCCCATCCAATTCCCTGCTTATGGTATGGGAAAACTCTAGTGGATGACCCAAAGCCTTGAGACCCTGAGCGGGAAACCCTGAAGAAGCTCCTGGTTTTGGATTGGCTCAGCTTCAGCCATTGCAGCCATTTAAAGAATGGACCAGCAGATGAAAGACCTTTCTCTGTCTCTCTTCTCTGTAAATCTGATCTGCCTTTCTAATAAAATAAAATCATTCTTTAAAAAAAAAAGGTATCCCTTTTAAGCTAAGCAATGATGGGAAAAGGAAAACAACAGAGTTTGAGATACAGACGTGATAGGAGTGTCCAGCTAGATCCTCTCCTTTGCTGGGACTCACACAGCTCAGCTCTTACCACGTGGACTTTTTGGATCCCTGCTGCAGGAAAATTAGAAAGATCAGCTTTGGGGATGAATCTTCAAATTAAAAACTACAAGCCTGGCGTGGTAGCATAGCGGCTAAAGTATTAGCCTTGCTGGGATCCCATTTGGGAACTGGTTCTAATCCCGGCAGCCCCACTTCCCATCCAGCTCCCTGCTTGTGGCCTGGAAAGGCAGTGGAGGACAGCCCAAGACTTGGGACCCTGCACCTGTGTGGGAGACCTGGAAGAGGCTCCTGACTCCTGGTTTTAAATCGGCTCAGCTCTGGTCATTGCAGCCACTTGGGGAGTGAATCAACGGATGGAAGAACTTTCTTTTTCTCCTCCTCTCTGTATATCTGACTTTCCAATAAAACATAATAAAAGTAAAATCTTAAAAAAATTTAAAAATCATTCAAGTAAATTCTATGCAGAATCATAGCTAATATTTATTTGGATGTTTGTTTTGCCAGGCATTATACCAGCTGTTCTGCATGTATTACCTCATTTAATCCTTACCACTATTCTGGCACATGAATGTTACACTAAACTCATGTTAGCGGTGAAGAAACTCAGGGCTAGGAGAATAGTTAATTTTTCCAAGTTAACAGATTAGAAATGATGGAGCTCTTGAGAATGTGAGGGCCTGCTGTACAAGTTATTGAATTAGTGCCAGTTGGTCTAGGTCAATAGCAGGAGATTGTGAACTGAATGTTCTTTGGGATGGTGCTTGGAGAGTAGGCTGGGTATGACATTAGTTGGCTGGTGAATGTTCCAGCCCAGCTCTTTGCATATGGCTGGTGTCTTTTCTGTGAACACTTAATTCATTTGCATAAACAATGCAGGCCTTCTTGCCAAAACTCCGAATTGGATCTCAGACTCTTAAACAGTGAGTCAGGGTCAAAGTAGGCAGTGTGTGAGGAACTGAAAACCAAATGGCCCCAGTTGCCTTGAAGGCCCCCAGTTTCTGTCACCACCAACCCTCTTTCCGGCTCCCCTGCCCAGCACCTGAAGTTTGGACTGAAGCACGTGGAATTGGCTCTCCAGCTCTCTATGCTGGACCCCTAGGGTCCTCCAGTCCTCCTTCAGGGCCTCGTACTGGCTCCTCCACTCCTCACACTTCTGCTCGGCCAGGGCCAAGGACCTCTGAGGGAAATCAGAAAGAATCCCAGGGAGGTTTGCAGCTGGCCCCCTTGCCCGCTGCTCCCCCAATCCAGGGCCGCTGCCACATCTGTACCTGCGTGCTCTGTAGCTGCTGCTCGGCACTCATCTTCTCCTCCAGCATTTTCTGCAGTGACTCCTTGGCCTTCTGCTCATAGCTGTTCTTTTGATCTTCCATCTCCAGTAGCACCTTTTTCATTCCCCAAGGGGAATATTTCTGCAGATTTGAAGAAGTTCAACAAAATACATTGAGCTTCTGCTTGCCGAACGTTGAGCTGAGATCTAGAAGGAGATACACAGACTGCTTTGCAATTTCACATGGTGCTGTGCCCTCCTTGTGGCTTTCATTCTCATGCCATGCGATTTGGGGCAAGGCAGGCAGCTGTGACTGTCAATTCTGGATCACCTGCTGGGTAAATTGTCAACTGGGTAATGACAGTTTGGGAATCAGTGTGAAATCATCTCTATATAGCTTCGGAATTGGCTAAAAATGTTTGCTAAATGTGAGTGCATCTGACATTTGCGGCATTTTCATGAAAAAACGGATTCATGAGTTGCTATTTGAGGTCATACATGGGGAATGTCCCAATTATTGGACTTACCTAAGGATGGTCACTGGGCAACATTTTGACTATCCTCTGTGGAAGACAGATAGATGGGCTTTTGGGGTTGAATGTGTGTATCACATTAGTTTGTTTGGCATTGTTTAGTTCACAAGAGCCTGATAAAGCAGAGCATATTGGGAGAAAACCTTGTGGGCCAGGAAAAATGTAGGCCAGATGAACTATTCCCCTGTAAGATTCCAAAGATGCAGCCAAGGCTGCTGTGTCTCTGCAACCCCTCAATGGGAGAAGTCAGCCTGGTCCACTTTGTTCTCTCATTTGACATCTTCCCACCTGTCAGGATGCCATCACTTCTCAAGTGTGAAAGCAGACTTTTGTAATCCAAGATTAGTTCAGTCAAGAGGTTACTGACATTGAATAACAATGTCACATAAAACAAAAACAGCAACAACAAAAAACCCAAGAATCACAGCCTTCCACTTCTTTCTGGAAAAGAATGTTGCCCATGTAATGAAAATAATTTTCAAAACTTCTTGTACAACGTTCAACTCATGTATTCAAAGATTGAGACGTATGAGGATCTAGCTGGGTACTATGAATCTTTACCAGAAGGTCTCTCCCTATGGCTTCAGGTATTTTCAAGTTGCCTTGGAAATGACAAGTGTGTGGTGCTGGCAGAGGAGAATGGTGATAGAAATAAAACAAATTTGAGACCAAAGTGACATGGTCAAGCCAGATCTGGGTGAGGAGGAGTGGGTGTGTTAATGGAAATCTGACAGCATTTCTGGGCAGTAGGATTGAGCCAGCCTCCTCATTTAGTTTTAGATTCCTCCAGATTGCTTACCTGGGTACAGGTGTAGAGCTGGTTTTCTAAGGATCTCAATTTGCCCTTCAATTTGTCTTCATTAAGCTGTCCCTGCAGCAAATGGAATGAGTTACTGAGGTCAGACTAAAATAGTTTTTAGGGAGATGATTCCTGTATTCCCAGCCAGCTGCCCAGCCTGTAGTTGGTGCTCAAACAGTGTGAAACCAAACTCTGTCTGCAGAATGGAGGAGCAAAGATAAACCAGCATGTTTAGGTAGGAGACTGTCTTATCTTTCTCTAGTCTAGACCCAGGAAGAGCCAGACTAGCCCCTGCTCTTGCTTTTTTTCCTTGGTGTTTTCTGTCATTTGGCTCAGGGCATCATAGCAGGGGTGTCCTGGGAGGGAAGCTCCTAAGTTGTTCTTTTTTCTCTGTCATTATCCTCCAGCCATGTAGGCAAGTCTGTAGCTTGCCTCCTCTTCATCCTATGTGTGGACCCTTATCTCTAGGGAAAAGGTGAGGAATGCCTAGCATGTGGGCCACTACAAGGTCCTGGAAAACATCTGGTCTAGTCCTGCCATGGCAACCCAAGGCAGAAAATGAAATCCAGCAAATCTGATATGGGATGACTTTTAAGCTGATACATTTGTGTGGCCCACAGATGATGTTATAAATATCCAGGTAGTACTTGGTGGAGAACAGGTTAAGGG
Source organism: Ochotona curzoniae (assembly GCF_017591425.1). NCBI lineage: Eukaryota > Metazoa > Chordata > Mammalia > Lagomorpha > Ochotonidae > Ochotona > Ochotona curzoniae. Next base: position 18,727,413 of record NW_024466219.1, on the reverse strand, counting down.
GGCCTTGTCTCTCAGGGAACAAGTGTGTGTTCTGTCATTACCTTTGGAAATGGGCTGAACTGTACCCATCCCTCTCCCGCTCTAGGTTCATATAGAAGTTCTAACCATCCACAGAATCTCAGAATGCAGCCTTATCAGAGATAGTGCCTTTGAAGAAGTTATTTATAAAGAGAGGATACCCAGACACCAGGATTGCTGAGGGAGGGGCCTGTGAAGACACAGAAAGAAGATGGCCAGCGGCAAGCCAAGGAGAGACCACAGAGGGCAGGACCCCCTCAACACCTTGATCCCCGATGGGCAGTCTTCAGAGCTACAAGATCATCAGTCTTTTGTTGAAGCCACCTTGCCTGTGTGACGACAGCCTTAGGACCCAGTTGCCTGTTAGTGTCCATGGGGTATTGATGCCAGGACCACTTTCAACCCCATCCCAAAGCTAGGCATGATAAAGACAGTATCTTTATATAATAACCTGTACATGTCTCTCGTGCTTGAGGTCATCACTGGGTTACTTGTGTTACCTAGCACAATGTAAATGCTTTATATATATATGTGTGTGTATATATATATATATATATATATAGTTTTACTTTATTAATATATTATTTAGTAATGGCAAGAAAAGCTTTCTGGAATTTTTTTCCCAAGTATCTGTTTCAAGGTTAGTTGAATCTGGGGATATGGAAATCTCAGATACGAATGGCAAGTACACCAATACCCTCACTTCACACACACACACACACACACACACACACACACACACACTCCCCTCTACCCATGCACATACACTCCTTCTGTTCTTATACACTGACTCCATACGTGCAGACAGCACACTCCCCTCTCCACACAAACAGCACACTTCACATATATATACACACACTGCCCTTTCCACACACACAACTTTACTTATACACACACTCCTCTTTGCACATGTAACACATTTCCCTCTCTAGACACACTTCCACCCACACATTTTCCCTCTACACACATCCACACACTACCTCTCCACAAACACACATAACACTCTCCCTTCTCTGTGCACACACATAACACATCCACCTCTCAAATGTGAAATTATTGAAGGAAGCAAGAAATGAAGGGATAAAGATTGAAAGCAGGTACAGGGGGCCTCCTAGTCCAGTGTGAAGAAATGTGGGGCCTTGCTGGAGTCATGCTCTTGGGCAGGATGCGAGTGGCAGAGAGGCTGGCTGGAAGGGCCCTTCTCCGTTTCTTGGCTTTCCCTACTTCAGATTGCCACCTAGCAACTCCTCTTTCTTCCTGTGGACTTGTCCCTGTGTCCCAGGGAGGACTCCAGTTCTACGAGCCCTGTTTGATTCAAGGTGTGTATTTGGGAAGGTTATTCTGGAAAGTGCTAGTGATGAGAGCAAAGCTCCCAGAGAAGGGGTCATGGTTGCTCAGCAGCAAGCCTTTATTTCATGTTCCTCCTTTGTTTTCTTCCCAGCCAGGCCCTGTGGGACGCTTGTGGGGTCTGCACATTCTACTTTTCAATCCAGACACGCTGAGGTCCCTCTTGGCAGATGGCCTGTGGGTTTCCAACCCCCCTGACATTTCCGGTCTGTAACGGTTTCCTCTGGGGCTAGAGGAGGGGCCTCTGTCTTCCTCTCCTGGTTTCAGAGCGCCTGGGGGAGGCAGGAAGTGGTATCTCACAGCTCCTGTTTTGATCTTGTTTAGCTGAATCTTCTAACCATGGGAGCCAGGGGGCGCCCCCACCCTTTCTGCTTCCTGTGTTACTCAGCTGGGCCTTGCAAAAGCAAAAAGCTCTGCCAAAAATAATTTTTTAAAGTGCCTCCTACTATTAATGTTTTTCCTGATGTCTCATGTAAGAGTGAACTGAGAGTCAGGGATTTGAAATCAACAATAACCACAGGACTTTAGGACAGATAAAAGAGATGGACAAAGATTTCCACTGTTTGCATCCTGGGGGAACTGGTAAAACGGCTGCATTCCCCCCACTGGCCTGGTCATAGCCAGTGCACAGGCTCAGAAATCCACCAGCTCCATACCCCCCTGCCCCTTCAGGTTCAAGTCTTCTCATTTCATGCGTTTTCCATTGCCCAGACTCTTACTACATAGAACATAGTCAAATGCACAAATTTAAGGCTTATCTTGTTACACTTTGGGAAAGATACCGGCCCAAAGCAGTATTCTTAAACCCTCCTCCCAGTCTCCTGCACTTTCTGGGCAGCTCCTCTGTGCCTGTCTCATAGTATGGCTTCAATCCAGGATCTTGCCTCTTCTGTTTTTGCATTTTAGCCCTAAACTCAGATTACTTTTTCCACCCATGTTGTAATACAAGACAATTCACAATTTAGCCCCAGGAGTGGGGATGCAGGGCCACCCAAGTCTGAGGCTTGGACAAAATCTCATGTGCTCCAGACTCCCCAAGGCCGGCAGGAAGGTCACAGCCAAGTGGTTGCAAATGGGCCATGTGTTTTCCTGGTCTTGGCCCTGGTTCTCCCCACACTGAAACGCCCAGGGTTACACTCTGGGAACAAGTGCTCATCATAGTCCAGCCCCTGTTATACCCTGCACACCCAGGGCTTGGAGGACACAGTAACCCTGGTGGGAAAAGGGGGCCCAGGCAGAAGCTGTACACACCTGGTGCCGGTCTGACGGCTTCGGCTTCTGTTCTGCTTGGTTTTCCCCTGCCTCTGACCTGTTCTGCAAAAACACACCACCTCCTCACCACAGAAGCACCAGCCCCCAGCTCCTCTGGGGTTGTTCCGACCCTAGCCAATCCCCTGCTGTGTTGTCATCTTAAGATCTCAACTTCTACTTTGCAGATCTTCACACCCAAGGGTGCTCTGCTCCTGCTTTCGTACTGCTTCCATGGTGAGGGCTTGCATTCTCTGCTGCCTGGGCTGTTTCTGCTCTGAGGATTGGACCCTGCTTAGGAGTCAAGCAGAATGCCTTAGGTCCCAGTGTGTCCCAACAGCCCAGTGGCGGAGGCCACTGAGGGTGCCAAGCCTCAGGGGTCTCACTGAGATCTTGCTGTGAGTTTTTCTGCATGTGTAGTTGGACATTCAAATCAAACAGGCCAAGTGGAAAAAGTCAAGTTTGAACTGGGCTCAACGTGAGTCCCTGTTCTGGCTACATTCCTCCAGTTGCTTTCCCCACATTCCACAGACAGGGCTGTCCTTTCTTTGAAGTTGAGGCTTACATGGGAGGGATAGAGTGGAATTGTCCTCTTTCGGAGAAACCAGAGCTCTCAACTGAAATGTCTGAATATTTTTCATAAAAACAGGAAGCTGGGGGGAGGGAGGGAGTTTGATGGAGAGGAGGAAGAAGAGATGGGTGAGGATTGGGAGGGGCAGAAGAAGGGAGGGAGAAAACCACAGGCAGAGAAACTTCTCTGGGGCTTAGTATGGAGTCCAACTACCCCTCTGAGTGTACACCGGAAATGTCTTAATATCTTCCCCTACCCCAACCATGGCTACTAAGCTTGCTGTCACTCTTGCTTAGGTGTCATTGGGATAGACAAGAGGCTCTGTTACCCTCGGCCAAAGCCAGGATTCTTTTCAAAACGAAGATCTGATTCCAGACCTAAGCATGGGCCCGACACAGCCATGGGTAGGACTGGAACCTTGGGAAAGACAGAGTTTCATGGCTACTCTTTTGCTTACATGGGGCTGGGATAGCATGCATCCTCATTGCATTTTCTTTACAAAGGGCCCCTATGTTACTCAAATTGGATAACAGTCCGCACAACATGAAAAGAGTCCAAATCCCATAATCCCAGAGAGCATCTGTTCTGGTCATTTCAGTCATGCTCTGTGAAACCTAGTGCTTTGCCAATCCTAGGCCTGCAACCATCCTGGTTCCTGTGCCTTTCTGCTCCTTGCCCACCCCCATTGTCATTCCTGCTTGCATGTTGGTGAACTTGGATGCCCATGCTGGTGGTTCATTTTCATTCTCCAAGACCCAGCTAAAATGACCCTGCCTGTGGATCCTTCCTCAGTTCACCTTGGACAGCACAGTTCTTTTTTCACGGTCTGTTTTTGCGTATACCACCACTATAGCCTTACCACACTGCCTGAAGGCTATGTTGTGTATCTCTCTCTCTTTTTAGTTTTAAATTTTATTATTATTTATTAAATGTGTAGTATCTTTTCATTGTGTGTGAGCAAGTGTATGTGTGTGTGAGAATGTGCGTCTTCCCAGCTGGGCTGTGAGTCTGTTAAGAGCTCCTTGTTGCTGAACTACAGGGCTCAGCCCAGAATGGGAATTTATCAGATGTCAACTGAATAAAAGAGATGATCTCAATTTTAGTTTTGGCATTGGAAAGCACCTGGCATATACAGCTGTCACCCCCACCCTCCTACTCTGCCAATGAAAAAGACTTCCAACCAAGAGTCCTGAGCATAGGCTCCCGGAATTCAGGTTCAGGGACTGTCCTGGGGAGGCAGGGCTGCACTTCAGATGGCTCCTTTAAGTCACTGCAGATTTGGCTTTGTTTTGCCCCCTCTGCCTGCTGTGTTTCTCCCTCCTAAGCCCAAGCCATCTTCACAGTAGAGTGAGGAGAGGCAGCTCTGTGGCTTACCCTACCCCACTAACTCATGCCTCCAGGGGTTTCAAACAACTCCTAACTTCTTAAATGTAGGGGTATTTCATGAGGCCAAAGAGCCCCTGGAAATCCCTCAGCCCTTCCCAAGGAATCTGTATGATCCACCTCTGTGTGACTGAATTTCCTGCACAAACTTTATCCAAAAGAAGGGATTGCCACAGGCTGAGTTTAGAAGCACACATGAGAGAATCTGGCTTTCACTCAGCCAGACAGTAAGGAGGTTTACAGAAGTCCAAAGCAGTCCCACTCCTCTCACTATTTTATTTTTAAAATGTGAGTATTTGGGGCCAGCACAATGGCTTAGGTGGCGAATCCTCTACCTCCCTAACACAGCATCCCATATGGACACTGGTTCATGTCCCAGCTGCACCATTTCTGATCCAGCTCCCTGCTTATGTCCTGGGAAGGCAGTGGAGGATGGCCCAAGTTTTTGGGACCAACACTCCTGTGAGAGACCTGAAAGAACCTGGCTCCTAGTTCCTGGCGTCAAATTTACTCAGCTCTGCCCAGTACAGTTATTTGGGAAGGAAACTGGCAGATGGAAAATCCTTGTCTTTCCCTCTCTCCACAAATCTGTCTTTCCAATGAAAATAAATAAATCATTTATAAAAGTGGGTATTTTTAATAAAAATATATAACTTAGGTTAGCATGAAATGGTTTTATGATGGTTATTTTTTAAAGGAGTAAATATTTCTAGGTTTCTGTTTTATTTTCTAACATGGTAAATTCTTTTTTTTAAAAAAAATTTACCCCTTTTTAAAATTTATCTGGTAGTCTTGCAGAGAATGGAGACAGAGAGACATCTTTTATCTAGTGGTTTATTTCCAAATGGCTGCTCTGGCAAGGCCTGGCTAAGGCCAAAGCTGGGAACCGGGAGCTTCATCTGGCTCTCCCATGTGGCTGGCAGGTGTGCAAGCATTTGGTCCATTTTCTGTTGCTTTCCCAGGCACGGAACAGGGAGTTGGATTATAGGTGGAGTAACTGGGACTCAAACCAACACCCATATGTAATACCAGCATTGCAAACAGTGGCTTAACCTGCTGACATACAACATCTGCACTCTAACTTGGTAAATTTTGATATGAAAAAATCCAAATTTTTTTTTTCAGGACGTTAAATACTTTTTAAAAAAAAGTACCACAAAGCAGTTCTGAGGGTAAAATAAAAATGTTGGAGAAGGGCTGGCATTGTGGTGCAGTGGGTTAGGCTTCTACTTGTAATGTCACCATTGTATATTAAGAGTATCCGTTAGAACCCCAACTGCTCAGCTTTCTATCTGATAGCTTCCTACTAAATTCACTGGGAAGACAGCAGATGATGGTCTGGTGCTTGGGCTCTTCCCAGCCATGTGGGAGTCCAGGATGGAATTCCTGGCTCCTGCCTTTTGCCTGGCCCAGCCCTGGCCATTTGGGTAGTGTTCTAGTGAATGAAAGATCTCAGTTCACCCTCTCTCTGTTACTCTTCCTAGCCAATAGCAAACAAAAAAATGTTTTCTTTTAAGAAGCTGGCAGACCAACCAATGCGTGAGACTCTATCCCGCCCCTAGATCTTGCTTGAATCATATGTTCTGCCTAGAATGCTGTTTCTACTTTCACATTTGGCTGGCTAATGTGTCATGCACAGCTTCTTATCGTCTCCCATATCTTGAGGCCATCTCTGATCTCTCATACCTTTGATCATTAGGCATCTGCCTGTCTTAGCCATGGCTCAGTCAGTACAGGGAACATGCTCCCTGAGTATCTATAGGATGAAAGGACTAAAATCAGAGGCCTGAATTTTAGTTCCAGTTCTGCCACTGACTATATGACATGGAGCAAGACACTTAAGCTGTCAGAGACACAATTCTTCACGAGCAAAATGAGAAGATTCAATTAGATCATTTCTAAATTCCCGCATCACCCTGGCTTCTGAGTAATGGGTGTGGCTGGCAGCAATGAGTGTTGGTATGAATCCCAAAGAAAAACAATGGACATTTACCATCTTCACTAATATAAACTATACTGGAATTTTCCTTCTTGCTTTCCAACAAATTGAAAAATGGCCATTGTTCCCACTTTTGGTTTTGGTCTTCCTGGTGGGTGTGGGTAGAAAGGTGAGATGGGCACACCTGGATGCCCATGAGCTTTACTGAAACAATGACCTTGATTCTCTTACCTTCCACGAGCTGTCAGAGGCCTGAATCAGCGTGGACAACAGGTCTTGGAGAATCACCATTTTCTGTTTTAGGATCAGCTCCCTTTGGAGGGCTTCCTGTGTAGGGGAGAGAGTAGAAAGCCGCATTTAAGAGGACTCCCTGGTGGAGAAGAGGCAGGTGAATGCATCAGCGGTGGGAGAGGACACTTACTTTGAGGTATTCGGAAAGCTGGATGATTTCCTAGAAAGAAAGAAAAGGGTATTTAAGGGGACTTTTGAGTCCCTGCAATTCTGGGACGTGGAACCATAGCAGACTTTCTGGCTTGGGGCTGTAGGCCCTGGACTCACCACCCCCAGTGCTACCCCAGAAGAAGGGGCCTCGAGTTGATCATGGAATTCCATAGTGTTGGATCTTAGACTCCTTCCCAGGGATGGATTTTCTTACCTTATCTAGAACTGCCACTCCGTAACTGGGAAGAGAAGAAGAAACGACAGTGGACATCAGGCTAGTCGGGAGGCCGCAGGTGGGGTTTCTCTGGGATCTTTGCTGAATAGCCTGTGGTGGGTGGGTCAGGGGGAAGGGCTTCCTCTTTCCTGACTGAAGTGGGCATGGAAATCATTGTGCTCCCCTGACATGCTGGGTGAAGGTGTTCAAGTCAGAGCTTAGGAGACAGAAATGGGTGGGATGTGAAGGGGTCGGGGCAGGACTGTGAGAGGAACTCACTTGGTTTGCTGACTGGCATCATTCTTCAGGGTTGGGAGTGATTCTTCCACCTTGGTCTGAGTGCCTGAGAGGAGAAGGAGGGTACAGCAACTTACAGCTTGTTGAAAATACGGGAGGGAAATGAGGAGAAACAGAGACTCTCCAACGAGCTGGAACAGCTGTGTAGGATTCTTTGCCAACCCCATTGAGCCAGGGAGCACCGCCCTTACCACGGTGATGTTTGGGCGGTTTCCTAAGGGAAGGATCCTGTGGCGGGAGTTCCCTTGCCATTGGGGAGGACTGGTCAGCCTGGTCCCTCTGGATGACTGAGGGAGGGAGGCGCTGGCCTGGCATGATCCTGAAGCTGGTCTCTGTCACCTGGAATGCAAAGAGGGGATACTAAAAGCCACTGCCCAGAGCCTCAAACAAGAAGATTTTCAAGATGGTTCTGAGAGATGAACAATGATGGTGTCTGCTGTGGCCTGAGTGATCCTGTGGAACTTTGGAATATTCAGGTCAGAGTGAAGAGCCCTCACGTTAGAACCCACACCCTCAGGAGCAGAGAGGCACGAAAGCTGGCCTTGTTATCTGCTCTCTGTCCCGTGAGGATGCAAGGAGAAGGCCGTTGGTATCCCAGGAAAAATGCCTTCCACACATGCTCGTGGGGCTCTGGAATTGTAAGAAATAAGCGTCTTGTTAAATCCTCCCAGGACATGGTTACTGGTGACAGTGTAAATGTGCCAGGACTGCAATGCAGGTCCAGTGACCCACACAGTCCTCAAGGCCACAGGCTTCAGCTGCACCTGCCTACCTTGTCCTGGCTGGCTGGAGTGGTCAGGCCAGGCAAATGTGGGAGCCAGATCTGTCTTTAATAGTTCCACTCTAGAACTCCCGATCTAGGGCCCAGCACTATAGCCTAGAGGCTAAGGTGCACCTTTAACACATATCCTTGCATGCACCAGGATCCAGTATAGGCACTGGTTCTAATCCAGCGGCCCCCCTTCCCATCTAGCTCCCTGCTTGTGGCCTGGGAAAGCAGTCGATGGCCCAAAGCTTTGGGACTCTGCACCCACATGGGAGACCTGGAAGACCTGGCTCCTGGCTTTGGATTGGCTCATCTCTAGTTATTGCAGCCACTTGGGGAGTGAATCAGCAGATGGAAGATCTTCCTCTCTGTCTCTTCTCTTCACTTCTCTATATACATCTGCCTTTCCAATAAAAGTAAATAAATCTTAAAAAAAAAAAAAAGAATCCCTGATCTATACTGTTTGATCCCAGCCACTTCCAAACCCATTGTGGCAATGTAGAGAAAGAACTGAATGCGTGTGGGGTGAGGGGATCTGGCTTTCTGGAACTCAGCCTGCTATGTGGAAGAGACTGCATAACAGACGAGCCACAGGTTCCTTCCTGTGTTCTAAGGGATCAGTGCCTTGCTTTTAGTAATGGCTGGGGGATCGTTGAGATTTTATGTGAAGAAAAGGCAAGGTAGGAAGCTGCAGAGAGTGGCAGCGGTAAGGGTAACAACTCAGTTTGCTCTGTGTTGTCTTCTTACAAACTCGGGAGGTCTGTGTTGGTGACATCACTGTGGCATGCCATCAGTTGGACTGATTCAATCTCGGTAAAACCTTACATGTCTGGTAGGTGGACGTGGAATTCTGGAATTCTTAATGAATTTCTGTTTCTTGTTTTTTCCTTCTGGATTTTTTTTTTTTCCTCTTGCAGCAAAATACATTGAGAAGTCCTTACCTTAGGAAGCACAGAGTTTGTTTTCTTTTGCAGTTGAGCCCCAGAATCTTTTCTCTGAACAGTCTCTCCCATTGCATGCAGTGGGGCCACCAGTTAAGAAGCCCACATGGAGTCCCTGCTTGGAGGCTGGCATAGTGCCACGTGTTTCCAGGGAAGACAGCAGACCCATCCCCTCTGCCTGTGTGCTCACGGCACCAGTGGGAAGACAGATGGTTTGCGGGCCGAGGTTGGCTCATCTCCACATACCCTGGTGTTTGCCACCGCTGCTGCTGTTTCCCATGCCAGACTAACGGGCCTTCTAAGAGTTAAAACCTAAGATTTATAACCTCACAAGCTCAGAGAGAGCAAGATTGACCAGAATGAGGCCAGGGAAGGCTCCCTGGACCAGAATGAGTCCTTAACCAGGTGAATTTGGTAGAACTGGAATGGCCAAGGGAAAGAGAGGAAGAGCAGGTACCACAATCTTGCAGAAGAGAACAGATTGTGTGTGTGTGTGTAGGAAGCAGGAAATATCAAGAAGAGTGGCCATGCCTGGCATTTAGGGATTTAATAAATAATGCATGAATCATGGGTGGATGAAGGTTACAGGATAGCTTAGCAGATAAGATAGATGGCCCAAATTTGAACTAACACTGGGTATTGGCAATGGGTTTGTTTATGTATTTGTTTCTCCCAGAAGGCAAGTGAAAACAAAACTAAAAAATGAGCTAAACAAATAAAAGCATTGCAGCAAAAGTCCCCTGTGTGAGTAAGTGGCTGGTGAATGGAGACCTGCCTATGTGACCAAAGAATAAGAGACTTAACAGAATCACTTTCTCATGACCTTGAGCCAGCACTCCCCCTCACCTTGGCAGCAGTACTTGCCTGGACATGGCCCATCTGCTGTCCGGGGGAGGAGATCCTGCTGGTACAAGCCAAGGGCCCCTTTGTGGCGGCTGCCTGGTGTGTTCTCCTAGAGAGGGCTTGCCCCCTGGTCCCTGGATGCCATGCTTGGCCTTTCTCCTCCACCTCCAGCCTCCTCCTCTGGAAAAACTGCTGGTGCCGAGCTCTCTGGAGCTGCTCTCTCTGCTGGGTCCTCATCGTCTTCCCCACTTGGCGGCAAGTGGTAACGTTGGGGCGACAGCAGCGGCTCTGACGGGTCTCCTGTCGGCGCTCACACTTGGCCTCATAGCTCTCAGCCCACCGGGCCAAGCCGGGGGAGGGCCTGGGGTCTGGCCTGATCATGGTGACCTCCGGAGCACCTGTTGCACTTGGCTTCCAGCTCCTTGAATAGCCGCCTGGACCCTGCCAAATGCCAAGAGGGAGGTGTCAGAGGACAAGAAGAAAAATGACCATCTCCCTGGCCTGGGGAGGGGGGCCAGGCGGCAGTTCTAGCACAGTGCTCCCTCCATGGGTATGGAACCTGAGGATGTGAGGATGTCCAGCTCAGAGTCTGGGCCCCTGAGTCAAGCTCTGGTGAACTAGTAAAAGCTAACAAAAGCAGATTCCTGATCTATCCTCCTAACCTGCGTCACTGTAAAATGTGAGTCTCTCTAGCTGCTGTGGCTTCCTCTAAGTCGTGGGCAATAATTGGTAGTCAGAGTAATTTCATTTTCCACACTGTGTGTTCATTTTCCAGACTTGTAGAGAAACAGTGAAATCACTCCTGTGCCCCTTAATCCTCCAGCCTATGAGGAGAGTTGGCATCTTTACTGCTGTCTTGGCCTACTCTGGCACTGAAATAGTTGAGTGACCCAGAGGGCTAACCCGATCCTCCCTGGGAAGTGACAAGTCCTGGCACCGGTGCCTGCTGCTGTCTTCTCAAGCTTTGGTAACCACCCTGTGCTCCTGGAGGTCTGCCACCCATCACCCTGACATTGGTCTGTGGATACCCATTCCACTCCCAGGGACGGCTTCTGCTTCTTGGGCGCAAATCAAATCACATCAGTATCGATCAGATACCTATCACCTGCCCAGTTCCAAAAAAAGACCCATTTCACCATTTCAGAGCATCTCCCTAGCTCACAGAGATGAGGGAGGGTTACATATCTTTAGGATCATCTGCTTAGGCTGAAGTCTGCTGCCAAAATTGTGCCCTCCAAAACAACACACACAAATCACACCCAAAAGAGTCTAAAAAAAGTCTGTCCTTGTGAACAAAGACTGGAACCACATGTGCCCAGGGAAGCAGGCTTGATGTGGAGGCTGCCCCTGACACCTTGCATGTTGTCTCCCTGCTATTCCCAAGGCATCCAGATCCAGTCCCTTCTTCCCTCTCAATCACTCTTGTTCTTTCCTACGCTCTCCCACCTACCTTCTGTAAATTTGTTTATTCTCCTAGCACGCTCAGGTAGCTTTGCCGAGCGGGGATGAATGTGTGTGGAGCTGGATCCTGAGCTTTGGAAATCCTGTGCTGTGTATGCTCTGGCCACTGGGGTCAGACCTGGCACTGATGAGGGAAGAGGGACACCCCCTCACAGCTGCTGCCTCCTTTCTCTATCCCAGGATCTCATTACCACCACCCTGGGAGCCTGGGCTCCTAGGTAGGGGAGAGGCAGTGTTTGCTCCACCAACCAGCAACCTTTAGCTAGCCCTGGCTCTGTGAGTTTGTTTATGGGCCAAACTGACTCCACAGGTAGTGGCCTCCCTGCCCCCAGCCTTTTTTGGGGGTAGATTTTGCTGTTCATTCTAGCTCAGCCTTGAATTCTCTGCAGGGTTCCTGCTCTCTGGCTAATATACCACCCGTTTCCCAGGGTCACAGGCTGGGCGGTCCCACTTTCTGAGAGGGGTCCTGATGTGGGCAAGCCTGGACACTCACAGACGCCTTACTCTTAAGGGTGGGGGCAGGGCCTTCTGGCCTCAGGTGGCACTGACCCCAGTGAGGCTTAGGAGGATGCCTGTGTCAGTCCTTTGTGGCCTATTTCCAAAGGGCCTCATTTTTGTGACTTCTGTCTTCATTCTTACTAAGTCTGTCACTGTTACCTGTGTATGGTTTTTGGATAAACTGTTAACTCTAAGCCCCAGTTTTCTCCTTTATGGAATGGGGGTCGTCAGGTTATGAGTTAAATGGCAAAGTACACTCTAGGCCCCTGGCTTGTGGCACACAATAAATGTCACTTTTTTTTCTATAAATACACACACAATATTGTTAGGAATATCCTTGTTGTGCTGTTTTGGATGCTGAAGACTTGGTGCAGGAAGACCAAAGCTCCAGGCTGAATGAGCACCCCTGGGATGGGGAATGACCAAGCATGTCCTCTACTTCCACACCCCTCTCTGTCTTTGAAGGAGTCCGTTGTTTGCCAGGGGGAGAGGGTGCTCATTGCAGGCTGAAATCATTTCACTGCTTTGGCCTGTCTGACCTCTGGGTTTGGGCAGCGAGGAGAAAGGACTTCTCTGTGGTCCCTGAAACAACTCCCATCTCAATTAGGCCAAACAGGAAGGGCAAGAAGAGATGAAGGGGAAGAACTGCCACCCAGCCTGCCTGCATCTGGCCATCAAATGAGGGGTATGGGGCCGCCTTCCTGTCTGCCCCCAGTCACACAGGCTGGTAGGGGGACAGAACCTCCGATGCAGGGGAACCCTCCAACCCTGCTGCTGTGGGAATAAAGGCCTGAGATGAGATCCCTAAGGGCTGCCCACCGAAATACGGAGAGGACATCCCTCCACTCTCTGTGTCCTCATGGGTGAACGTTAGGACTTGGAGTCCAACAGCAGAGTGGCAGCATGGAGGGACCCCTTGTGATTGGGAGCATGCCTAGACCCTGGGTCCACACACCCATTTGGGTGCAGAGTGGTAACAGCTAGACGGAACCATACCAAGCTGTCTGGGATGTTTGGGCTGTGCTCAGTTGTTTCAAAAAGACAAAAGCCTGTGGAATTGCCCAGTGGCAGAAATGGGCTTCAGGAGAAAAGGGAACTACCTCTCTGTAGGGTTCATAGATTGGTCAGGGGGCATCCCTGGGTGCCCCCTTGGCAACACAATAGGGCTCAGTTGGAGCTTCACAGAAGAGGTGGTGTTGGCTGGGGGAGCTTTCCTCACTCACATATACTGTCTCTCATTCAGCAGTGGCCTTGTCTCTGCCTAGACAACCTGGCTGTGGATGCAGAGACACCACATGGCTTCCGGCAGGGGCCTGGCCTTCCTGCTTCAGAGTTCTCAGTGTGAGCCACTAAGGCTCCTGCCTCAGTCCTGCCATGAAGGGAACTGTGAGAGGTCCTTTTATTCATGCCCCTCAAGGCTCAGAGGCCTGTGGCCTCCCTGGCACCTGGCTCAATCATGTTCTAATTCAATGGAGGGAGTACAGGGGAGCTGGGGGCTGTGTCTCTGTTCTGTAGCCAGTGCCTCAGGAAAGGAAAGCAGTTCAGGACATTCTTGGCTACCCAACCTGCCCCCCATCCAACACCCTTGACCTACATCACTTACTCCAGGGTCTCCCTCTGCACCCAGGGAAGCTCAGTAACAGAGCATCCAGCGTTGGAGGTCCCAAGCCTGGACACCCAAGCATCCTCCTCCTCCTCTTAGTTACCTTTGTGTCCCAGGCTCCACCCCAGGCTGCTCACGAAAGCATTCCAGCTCCTGGGGAGGTGGGTCTTGGCGCTGGTCTCAGACGGAGTGTGGCAGCAGCTGAGTGAAGTGCAGGCTCTGCGTCCACAGCTCTGCTGCACCCCCACTTGCATTTCCTTTCTTAGTACTCTTTCTTTGCGTACAGCAACCTTGATGAAACAGGAAACAGACAAAGCCACAATGCTCACAAACCCCAGTTCCTCCCTCTGGCTCTCTGGCACCATCTGAGTGGGCCCCTGAACCCTGAGGCCCTTGGGGCTGAGCTTGGTGGCTCCTCCCATCAGCGGGTACCCCCTACACTCTTTGTCTCACTCTCCCATGGGCCTGACGCTAATGTGACAGTTTCAAGTCAAGATCCATTTCCAGGATTAAACGAGGATGGTCCTCTGATCAGACTCAAACTGTGCCATTTTTATCATAGGGAAAAAAATTCCTTTTTGGTAGTACAACCTAAAAGAGATGCTCTCGGCGTGGGCTTTGCTGTGTTCCTTGCAGTTGTTGGTGTAAGGCTTCCCTCTTTGCTTTAGTGGTATCTATCTGCCCAGGTTTGGAGCTGGGAGAGTTCTAATGTCCACGAGAGCCGGGGATCAGCTTCAGAGCTCTGGGCTGTGCTCTGCCATGGATTCGGTCGTTTCTGAAGCAGTAGGGAGGAGGTGAAAACACGTGTGGCTGGGAGCGGTCAAAGGAGGGACAGCAGCCACGGGCTTATTAAAAAACAGTTTTTTTCCTCAGTCTAGCAAATTGGTCTAGCAAATTTGGGGAAAAGAAAAAAAAAAGCTAAAGGGAAGCAAGCTTCTGCATGATAAAGTGTTATAAGTGGGGTGAACCCTCCGTGGTTCACTTGGCTGGGGTGAGCCACTCTGGGTGGCGGCTGTGAGTGCTGTGGTTGGACACGTGTGAGGTAGGCGACAAGACTCCAAGAGCTACAAGGAGACTGCAGTTTACTGACACGGGGGAGCCTGTCCCAGCCGCTACTGCTGTGTTTTCCCAGTATGGAAGGGATGCTGGGAGAGGCACTAGAACTGAAGACCAAGATGAGAAACAACAGCTCTAGGCTGCATGCAGAGCTGGACGTGTGGAAATGGAAATGAGCAGAGGACAGGGCAGGGGGAGCCCAAGGTGGCAGAAGAAAGAGGATTTCATTGAAAAAATTGGCTTTATGGATTCCAAAGCTAGCCTCGGTACATTATGCCATTAAAATTTAGAAATTAATTTTATTGCCTCCATTTATGAGAGAGAGAGAGAGCATTTCCCTTTGGAACAGACTCCCACAACAGGTACTCACAGATACCTATAACAGCCATGGCTGGAGCAGGCAGACGCCAGGAGCCAGGAATCAATCCATCTCCTACAGGAGTGTCATGGACTCAACCTCCTGAGCCATCACCTGCTGCCTCCCAGGGTGCATTTTTACAGCAAAATGGAATCAGGAATGGAGGCAAGGCTTGAACTCAGCATATGGGATGCTGTTTATTTAATTTAATTTTGTTTTAGATTTATTTGATTTGCTTGAAAGGAAGAGCCACAGAGAGTGGGGAGACAGAGACAGCTTCCTCGTTCACGTCCCTGATATCTACACAGATCAGGACTGAGCTAGGCCAAAGCCAGGGGCCTAGAACTCTAGCTGGTTGTCCGACATGGGTGGCAAGGTCCCAGCACATTGGCTGCTTTCCCAGGCTCAGTAGCAGGTAGCTGGATCGGAAGCAGAGGATCTGTGATTCGAACTAGTGCTGATGTGGGATGGGTGTCATAGGTGGTGGCTCAGGATGGCAGGCCTTAATGGACATCAGTGCATGGCCTCAGGATATCTTTTAATTTTTATTCTTATTTTTATTTTTTTTTTAGCTTTTTTTTTATTGATTACATTGCATTATGTGACACAGTTTTATAGGCACTGGGATTCCCCCTTTCCCCCCCGCCCAACCTGCCCCTCCCATGGTGGATTCTTTTTGCATTACCACAGTTCAAATTCAGTTGAGATTCTTTCCTTGCAAGCATCTACAAAGCATAGAGTCCAGCATCTTATTGTCCAGATAAGTTCAACAGTTTCTTGGGGAGACTGTCTCTGGTCTGAAGGTAGAGCCGACAGAGTATCATCCCAATCAATTAAAAGCCCCAACATTACATCAGTAACAATTTATAATGTAATGGAATTAGTTAACATGGTATTGTGTAACCAGCATGTTAAAAGAGAGAGAGAGAGAAAAAAAAAAAAAAGAGTGCAAGTTCTGAACCACATCCTATGACTTCTACATTGACATTACAATTATTAGTTCATATACAACTGGGTTCTATACACCTTAAAATGGCTATAGATTACTATTCAGCTGTCTCATGTCTATTTTAATTTTAGTATTTAGCAGTTTATAGCGTTGAAGCATGATTTTGCAGAACCTGGCTGTTTTTCGGGTAGCCTAACTCTATAATTCTAATAAGACATATGTCAACAGTTTAGGTGAACAGTTTTAGGAGGGGTGTGCAGAGAAATCCTCCATACCCTAGTGAGGAGTAACTAATCTTTGTGTCCCACCCAGTGAGTTATAAGTGCATCCCCACTGCCCGTTTCCTGTTTCTAAGCTTTCCTTGCTGTTCTCTATCTATTCTAGGGGTTTTTTGTTGTTGTTGTTTATTTGTTTATTTGTTAGTTTGTTTTGAGGGGTTTCTGGAGCGATCCTGATGGTCATTACGTGAGAGGGTGGAGACCCAAAGTCAGAACCAGGCAAGGACCAGGGAAAGCTGCTCTCCCTAGTCCCAAAGGAAGTTTACTGTTTTGTTTCTGCGGACCGCTCAGTGCTCCTGGTTGTCGTTCCGATGACCTTGGATCCAGCAAGGCAGGGTATGGGCTTCTTCCATCCCATGTGGGAGATCCAAATGGAAGTGAGTGACCTCAGAGTTCTCGGCCTCCGAAGGCGCTCCAATTCCCCGTGGTCTCCTTGGCGGTTGGGATGTAGTCCTTGGAGCTCGTACTGATAGTCCTTGGTGAGGATCTAGGAGTCTTCAGGGTTGGGATACAAGCCTCCTCCTGTCTGCCTGCTCCACTCTGGGGTGCCCCCCTGCTCTGTGCATATGACCTCCTGTTAAGAGGTTGTTGGGATTGCTCCTGATTCCCCCTATATGCCTTTGTAGTTTTGTTATTTTCTAATGCTGATTTGAGTCTGTTGTCTATGAGTTATCAGTTATGATCCTGATAGGTTATACTTCCCGTCTTCCTCACACCTTCTTGGGTGATGTAAGATTTAAAAAGCTAATTTATTACAGCAGGATTCTCACCTGCTGCTGAAAACAAAAACTACTTCAACTTCTTGGCAAAAACAGCCTCCCAATGTACTCTTAACATGTAGAAGGACTAGTGTACCTAGAAGTAAGGATATGTTGCAGCATGCATCTCTACTCCCGAATAAAAGGATTCCCAATGAAACTGTTAAATATATCTTCACCATGGGATGCTGGACTTTCTACCATTGTTCGTACCTACAATGTCATGATAGCCTTAAATAGCAGAATGGTGGACTGGAGACTGTTGCTGAAGGACGGTATGATTATAATAATGTGGGAGAAAACAGTGGGAAGGGGTATGGGAAGAGTGGAATGGGAAATCCCTGAGCCTACGGAACTGTGTCATGAAAAATAAAAACAAGAGAAAACAAAAAACCCAAAGAAATAAGTGATGCAGCTGAGATGCAAACCAGTATCTGTATGGGATGCGGGCCTTAGCAGGTGGGGGATTAACTCACTATGCCACCATGCCAACCTCATTAATATTGACTTTTAAATCCATGAGGCTTTTGAAATGCAGTGTTTGCATTTTAGCTATGCTTTTTAAAAATGTAGTTAAAATGCGTTTTAAATGTACTTTTGAAAACTTAGAACCTATAGACTTAGAAAAAAATACAAAATTTCCCTTAATTTTAAAAAAGACAATGTAGAAGGAATCCAATCAGTGACTAAGAATGTGTGGGAAGCAGTGACAACAGGAACATTCACAGCAATGCCTATGACTCAAGAAAACTTGGCCTTCAGCATTTTAATTACTGTACATAAATAAGGAAGATTAAAAATGAATTTTCCATTCAGACAGTTTCTGAATAGCTGTGGGAAAAACTCAAGAGTGAAAAATTATTTTAACATGAGCTCCAAAAAAAAAAAAAACCCAAAAAACCCAGTGTAGTATGTTGGAATGCTTAAGGGAAGTCAGGAGCGTGTTCTCATGCATGTGCCTGTGGGAGGAGGGAGTATAAATACCAAAAGAAGGTAAGATCAGTCAACTGCCAGCTAGCAAAATCGATCTGAAAGAGAAAGGCCTTGTATAAAAATATATACAGACTTTAACATGAGAAGTAACTGCAGTAGAAGTTAATTTTACAGTCATTTTTATGGCTATACTGATTTGGAAATGTGAGTACAATAGATTTAAGAAAACCCTCATTAGCTGAATTAGTCTGCAGTAGTGATGCTAGCCCAGCGTTAGCCTGCCTCTCCCCAGGGGCCTTTCCTCTAGTGTGGGTTAGCAAAGGGAGGGTTGAGCCCTGCACCTGCTCATCCACTGGGAACCTCGGCTCCTTCTGTTGATGGTCACCCAGACTCCCTGGTAGGTGCCAGCTCTACGGTGGTCACCCATGACGGGATCTGTGTAGGACTCACACCCCCTGGCCCTGTGGCTCATGGCACATAGGGGATTTTCAGTTATATTTGTAAGATTGGGTTAGCTAAAGAGAGTTACAGTTATGAAAGGTGAAGGTTTGCACTGTATGCTCATCTGAGTTTTCCAGGGCTTCATCAGATAGCACTAAGAAGTTACACTTTTGGGCCCGGCGCGGTGGCGCAAGTGGTTAAAGGTCCTTGCTTTGCACGCCCGGGATCCCATATGGGCGCCGGTTCTAATCCCGGCAGCCCCGCTTCCCTTCCAGCTCCCTGCCTGTGGCCTGGGAAAGCAGTCAAGGACAGCCCAAAGCTTTGGGACCCTGCACCCGCGTGGGAGACCTGGAAGAGGCTCCTGGCTTCGGATCGGCATAGTATCGGCCCGTTGCGCTCACTTAGGGAGTGAATCATCGGACGGAAGATCTTCCTCTCTGTCTCTCCTCTCTGTATATCCGCCTTTCCAATGAAAAAAATAATAAAAATAAATCTTAAAAAAAAAAAAAAAGAAGTTACACTTTTTATAGAGAGTCTCTCTCAGGAACTACAGGTTCTGCTGTTCTGCTCTTTCCACTCTGCTAGTTATCTTTTGGGAAATGGCAGCATCACCCATATAGCTTGTTTTTGCTTTAAAATCTTCCTCTTCACTTCTGATAGTATATGCTCAGCAGTTCCTCAAGTCTGAGTTATCTATTCTAGATTCAAATGGCGGCACTGACAGTCTTAACAGAGGAGCTCAAATGGGGATGTTGAAGCCTGTGTCCCAAGTTTTTTATTTTCAATTTTTTCAAAAAGATGTATTTGTTTGAAAGACAGAAAGAGAGACAGAGCAAGAGGAGCAATATCTTCCATGTGGTGATTCACTCACTCCCCAAGGGGCTACACTAGTGTGTGAGCCTGACCGAAGCCAGAAGCCAGGGATTCCATCCTGATCTCCTTGTAGGTGCAGGAACCCAAGCACTTTGGCCATCATCTGCTGTCTTCCCAGGGCGATTAGCAGGAAGCTAGATGGGAAGCAGAGCAGGTAGCACTGCCACCAATGCTCCAGGATGGAATACGGCGGTTGCAATCAGTGGTTTAACCCACAGCACCACAACGCCACCCTTTTTCTGGTTGTCTAGCTGTGCCTGCTGATCAGATATCTACTCAACCATCCGAGGACAAGGTGCTGCAGAGCAACTCGTCAGGGCAAAGAGAAGCATTTCCTTAATGTCTACATTTGCCTCTCTCTGGTGGAATTGTCACTTCACACTCATGGGAAGTCAGACTTCTGAAAACTCCTCACGTCCTGGGTACGTTTTCATCGTGCTAGTTGGCAGAGAGCCTTTTGATACAACAAAACTTGAAAGTTGGGTTATAAGGGACAGTATTAGCAAAGAGATGGATCTTTATATAGATGCTGTCAAAGTTGTCATGGAACCATCTTTGTCAAAATCCAACAACAGCCAAAAAAAAAAAAAAAAAGAGTAAGGAATCACATTGGGAGGTTATGAAGCACAGGCTATCCTGTGTGTGTGTGTAGGAAAACAAGAACTGTTCACAAGAGATTCTACCAGAACCACAGCCTTGCACAAGGGCCACCACAACCTTATATAGAATAGTTCTGCAAGGAAGCTTGCCCAACTCCGTTTCATCTTGGGACCGATGCCACCCTTGTTACTGATCCTTGTGGCCAAGGGCAATGTTTCAGAATATCTCATATAACCTCTTTGATTTTGCCTGTTGAAACTTCCACTTACTTTCATGTCTTTGAGTATACACATAGTCTATTATGACATGCCTAATAAATCTTTTTTTTTTTTTTTACTGACTTAACAAAGGATGATTTTATCAAGAGTGAGGGACAAGATTGGTATTTACCTCAGCCAAACCTTCCAGGAGAACAAACCATAAAGACTTATACAATAATTTGGTTTAAAAATTATTCATAATATTAGCATTAAATCTGATATTTAAAGGACCAAGTAGAGGCCCCGATGTGGTAGCCTAGTGGGTAAAGTCCTCGCTTTGTACATGCCGGGTTCTAATCCTGGCAGCCCAGCTTCCCATCCAGCTCCCTGCTTGTGGCCTGGGAAAGCAGTCGAGGATGGGCCAAAGCCTTGGGACCCTGTACCTGCATGAGAGACCTAGAGGAGGCTCCTGGCTCCTGGCTTCGGATCAGCTCAGTTCCGGCTGATGTGGCCAGTTGGGGAGTGAATCATCAGACGGAAGATCTTCCTCTCTGTCTCTCCTCCTCTCTGTATATCTGACTTTCTAATAAAAGTAAATAAATCTCTTTTTTAAAGATGTGTTAAGAACCAAAGGGAACACCACATGTAAAAATAAGCCAGGAAAACACAAGCTTGCATAGACGAGTTGATGTACATGGGCAGTTAGTGGCTGAGCACCAGAGAGTACCTGGCATGAAGCTGACCTGCTCTACCTCCCGAGACAGGAAAGTTGCCAGCACCATGTTTCTCATTTCCTCAGTGAGGTGCTGAGCAGGAATAACTTGTGCTGTATGAGGGTGGATTGAAATAGACTGTTTCCATCAGTCTAGTCCAGATGGGTGCATAAAAAAAATCACCCGTGTTCACTACCAGTCACCCGTAAGGCATCCAGGAAATCTCTCCCAGTTTACTCAATCTCTGTTTAAAACCTAATTAATCTTTCTACAAGCTGTCTCTATTTGTTCTTTAGTTTAACAATACTAAAGGCATGGAAGGCCTAACTGTGAATGAAATGAAATGTGGGTCCAGCATTGAGCAAGAAATGATTTACTTTTTGGATTCATTAGAAGAATGGTCTGGTAGAATGGTCAGACTTGGGTGGAGGTAGGACATAGATTTATACATGCCTGTGTGTGCCTGATGGTCATCAGCCATCTGTCATCGTCACGATGTGTACCTCCCTCCTCCTGTCTTCCTTCCTTCCTTCCTTCCTTCCTTCCTTCCTTCCTTCCTTCCTTCCTCCCTCCCTCCCTCCCTCCCTCCCTTCCTTCTTTCCTTCCCTTCCTCCCTCCCTCCCTTCCTGTTTCCATCACCATTTATATATATATATCTATATATAAAATATATATTTTTAAAAAAGATTTATTTATTTCTATTGGAAAGTCAGATATACAGAGAGACAGAGAGGAAGGTCTTCCGTCCAATGATTCACTCCCCAAGTGGCTGCAACGGCCAGTGCTGCACTAATCCGAAGCCAGGAGCCAGGAGCTTCTTCCAGGTCTCAAATGTGGGTGCAGGGTCCCAAGGCTTTGGGGCCATCCGCGATTGCTTTCCCAGGCCTCAAGCAGAGAGATGGATGGGAAGTGGAACAGCTAGAACGTGAACTGGTGCCCATATGGTATGCCACTTGGAGGTGGAGGATTAGCCAGTTGAGCCAACATACCAGCCCCATGAAGCCAATTTCTTTTTTCTTTTGTTTTCTTTCTTTCTTTTTTTTTTTTTTTTTGTGAAGCTGATTTCTAAGTCAGATGCCAGTATGGCCTTTCCCTTCACTATCCAGTGCTCCTTTGTGAACTTGAAAAATACCTTCTTTTTTAGGTTTCATGTGAAGCACTGGTCTCCACTTCACAGAATGTGCTACTTGTCTGATAAGCAGAGCTCTGAGAAACCACTGGTTTTTTTTTTTTATTATAAAAGCACATCATTCATTTAAAAATATACTGATGTGTATTGCTGCTCCCCAAAGTCATCCATTAACAAACATTTTAGAATGTGAAGCTTCTGTGCATTAAAGTCTGCTTCTGCTTCCCTCCCTTCACATGTGTGCCGTCTCACCAGCATCCTCGGCTAGGAATTCTGGGACTCTTCGAAATAGCAACTGAACTCACTCGTGCTCAGGAGGCTGGCTCGCTCATAAAATCAGGCTCTAATTTAATAGCGCCCTTCTCTTCCTGAAACTCGAGAGTTTTCTCTTCCAGAGAAGTTGGCGGCTCTTGGCTCAGAACTCTGTTAGACCATCCTAATTATTTCACGAAGGGTTTCACATTCCAAATGGAAGCTCCCCCACCCCCCCACCCCGGGGCGCTCTCACTGTGTCTCACACCGTGTGCACGTGCCGCCCCCACGTCTATTTTACACCCAGCGTGACTTATCATCTGTCATAAAGAATATTTAATTTGATGCAGTAAAATGGAGCCCAAACTGATCTCAACAGAAGACGCTGGCACATCCTGCGCTCAGGCAGCTGGGCAGAGCGCCTGGTGGGGAGAGGCCGCCAGGAGGGCGAATCCTGGAGCCAGGTGGTCGGAGACAAGAGTCAGAATGCATTCAGAGGTTTTTCATCGGTCTTCTAAGTAATGTGATGGGATAGCCCTGCAAGACCTCTCATATAGAAAAATAAGCACCTTAACCACACCTACAAATGCAGGGTAGTTTCATTTTCCACATGGCTTTCTAGTGTTTTTCCTTGACTAGTATCTTTAACATCTCTTTTAAACGCAGCAAGCCTATATGTTCTTTTAAATTTTCTACTTGCGACTATACTATAAATGCTCCTCACGTTTTTGCACTTTTTTAAAAATAGCTTTTCCCTTTAGTATTTTCATGCTCGTTCCTAGTAGTGGCGTGTCAGCAGTTTGTTGAATTGGTTTCCTTGTCAGCAGTTGTTATCGGTAACCACGTGACCTAGCACTGCTCAGGGTAATTATTAACATTATACATGCGGTGCAAATCTAACTTAATTCTTGTAATAAAATGAATACAAGTTAGGTGGATTATCTATAATAGCAATAATTAGCTCAGAGCTGTGACAACTTTCAGTGTTGTAACAAGGTTCTTTTCCGTAGCACATCAGTCCTCTACCCCCCATGGGCGTTCCTACCATGAACCTGGTGCTCTGAGTGGCAGAGATTGGCACACTTGGCAGCTGGACTGCTTGCATTTAGTCTGGCTTCTGAGTTACTTCCGCCGTACGCTTAGTAAATTACCTAAACTACATACAGCTCCAGTAGTTTCCTTTATAAAATGACTACAAGATGACACCTCCTCTACAGCCTTATTTTCGCACTATATGCTCCAAGGAAGCACTTGATAAATGTTAGTTACCACCTGTGCCACAGCAACATCTACAGTTTGAAGCAGCTGCCCTGTGGCTTGCCAATGTTTATGATAAAAATGGATCCTCACTTGCACCTGCAGCTGTGTGAAAATGGAGGATGAGGCTCAGTGAATCAGGGCATTTTGTGTGACATAATTTTGCAAGTATATCTATTTTTAAAAAGAATCATTTAAAGCAAATCTCTTGGGGACTGACTTTGTGGGTTAAGCCGCAGCCTGTGACGTGGGAATCCCACAGGATCACCAGTTGAATCCAACGGCTGTGTTTTCTATCCAGCTCCCTGCTCACGAGCTTGGTAAACCAGTGTAGATGGCCCAAGTGCTTGGGGCCATGCCACCGATAAGGGAGACCCAGATGGAGCTCCAGGCTCCTGCTTTCAGTCTGAGCAGTGAAGTCGCAGATGGAAAATCTTTGTTCCTTTCTGTAGCTCTGCCTTTCAATCAGTGAATAAATGGTTAGAAAAAGATTTGATCTTTTGGGAAGATTAAGCATGTGGAACCTCCTTATTCTGAAATGGTGGCAAAAGTTAAAATATTTTAAACTTACCAAGCACGCTTCAACTGACACTTCTTCTAAACATGCTGTGTTCCACTGTTCCATATAGAAGGAAAATACTGGAAAAGGCCTCAGTATACCTCCAGGCAACTGGTAGTCGTTGGAGCTCCTAGAAGTCTTGGATAAGGAAAGAAAATCATGGTAGAATGAAAATCGTCCCTTGAGGAGTCAGGGGAGTTAGTTTTCATGCAGACTACTGCTTGTTGCCTAGTGCATGCCATGGACGTGTCTGGCTAGTAATGCAAGCATTCCAGTGTGGTAGGACTGTGTACCAGGCTGTAGGTGATGGGTTTGGTGACTTTTATCGTGTGGAGTATATTCGTTGGAATTTAGTTATTTATTTTGAAAGCCAGAATTCCAGAGAAAGACATAGAGACACGGAGACAGAGACCTTCCGTCCCCTGGTGCACTGCCCTTTGGCAGCCGTGGTGAGTGGCTGGGTCAAACAGAAGCCAGGAGGCAGGAACCTCCTCGTGTCTCCCATGTGGCCGGCAGGGACCCAACACCAGGCTCCTGAGCTTTGATAATTCCTTAGGAGGATTCAGCATGAAGTTGTATTCAGGGCTCTGATTTACTACAGCAAAAGACAGGGAGGGAAATTGGCAGAGGGAAATTGGCAAAGGGAAAAGGCGTGTGAGTGAAGTCCAGAGGAAAGTAGGTGAAAGGTTTCCAGGAGCCTCTTCCAGGAGACGCTGGAGCGTTGCAGGCTTTCTGTAATTCCCCCGGGGACTCTGACGCCATGTGGAATGTCTGTCAGGGCCACGGTGCCTCTGGTTCTTGTGGAGAGCTTGTCCTGGAAACATTGCCTAGCACACACTCCAGACTCGCAGGAGGAAAGCAAGCGTGCACTGTAAGCTGTGTGGTTTGTACAGACAGTTCAGGCACAGCATGGTGCTCCTGTCCCTGTAGGAGTCCAAGTCCCCAGATGCCAGCCCAAGACCAGAGGGAGGAATTTGATTTTGTAGAGATTCTTATCGTTCAGATAATGCTGCGAATGAGCACCCTCATGCAATTACTAGTATTAATTATTTTTTAGTGATTCTTGACAGTTCCTTTAGTTCAAAACTCCCTGGACTGAGTTAACCGGAGCTATTCTGTGAGCTTATGTGTAGGCAAAGTTTTGCAGGAAGGGCATGAAGAAGCATCGGGCTGGGGCTTAGAGTGTTGCTGGATATGTTAAGAGCAGGATCGTGGCTCAGAGGCGGGTGGCACAGCGTGAGGCTCCAGTGCTGCTTGCTGTGACTGGGAGGCCGGCGCAGGGCAGTGACCTGCACACCCATCTGTGTCTCTCTTGGAATGCAAAGGGGCTTTGTTCCCATGGCCTTCTGTTTCCTGTTTTAGTGACAGGGTCCAGAATTTCTCTTCTAACCTTCAGTTCCTCCCCTTAGGCCAGGAATTGCCTTCAGCACTTGGGGTAAAGTGTGGTCGTTAGTGCTTCCCAGTTATTACACAGATGCCCAAGACAGTTTAAAAAGTAAAGTGCAATGGGGCAGAAGTCGCAGCCTTGGGGATTAACCCTTCACTCGGGACACTCATTCGTATATCAGGGTGCTTGGTGTTGAGTTCTGTCTCTGCTTTTGATCCAGTTTCCTACTAAGCACTTCTGGGTAGGGAACAGAGGATGGCTGAGATTCTGGGCTCCCTGACACACACAAACATGGGCCACCAGGGTATTTTCTGATTTTTGGCTTCAACCTGGCCCAGGCCTGGCTGTTACAGGCACTTGGGGGAGTGAACCAGCAGGTGGAAGATCTCTCTCTATCTTCTCTCTCTCTGTCTCATTCTCTGTGTGTGTGTCTCTGCTTTCTGGAATGTAAAGTATGCTAAACTCAAATGATAGACAAAGACAGGTGTGGAAAATGGGTGGATGGTTTCCATCCCAGCCTCGGGGTCTGGCCCAGTGGAAGGGAAGAAAGTTTTCTTTTGGGGGGGGAGAGGAGGCAGTGGTGAGGTTGAGCCTTAAGGGGTAGGCTGGAGTGAACCAGGCAATGGGAAACATGAAGGGAGCTCAGGATGGAGGGGAGTTGTCGTGGATCAAGGCATGACGGAACAGGCAGGGTGTCTGCAGAGGGTTGCCAGCAGTTCTGTGTCCTCCGGGGGAATGTAGCGCGGCAGGTGGCCGTGATGTCACGGCAGAGGTATCTGGGCACATCATTTTAAAGAGGTTGGGATGTATCATTGAACTTGAGTGTCACTGTGAGCCTCCACTCTTCAGCCAAGGATCTGCCCTTCCTGGGAAGTAGAGAGCCTTGTTTTGGGGGTGTTGACCAGTTGTCGCTGTTGACAACTCAGCACCGTTGGGCATCCACGGTTGCTGGGCCGGCCGGCCTCGTTTCCTCCAGGTCTGTCTTGTGCCCTCGGCGGTGACTCATCTGGAGGCTCTCTGGGGAGGGCAGGCAGCGCTGGCTGGAGCCCACCCTTAACCTGGGGGAAGCAGTCCTGCTCAGGACGGTGCACCACCATATCCAGCCGCTGGGTGGCGCTGCCATTCCTGCCAGCAGCAGCTGCTTGGGAAGCACGGTCCTGCTTTTCAGCGTTGAGGTGGGGCAGGGTCGCTTTGGCATCCACTGTGACCCGGTGTCGTCCAGGGTGCCACGGAACTGTTCACTGGCAGTAAGAGGGGGCCTCTGAAGCCGCTAGCGCCCCTGGCCAGCCCCATGCCCAGCTTTTCTGTGTCTTCTGGGCTTCCACCCTCATGTTTATGGAACTCTTGCACCTGTGTACCCTCTGGTACAACACCAGTGCATCCTTCTTCCTGGCTTCTGCTTCTTTATCCTCCATCCCAGAAACTCTTGTTTCGGAGCCACCTCCCTCTCCCCAGTTCAACCGATGCTATCTGACCCGTTTATGTTAGACAGGATTCCCACAAACAACCAATATATATGTCCATCACCTTGCGTAGGTTACCCCCCATATACCTACCTTTTTAGTGTGGT
This sequence comes from Ochotona curzoniae, assembly GCF_017591425.1. Classification (NCBI taxonomy): domain Eukaryota; kingdom Metazoa; phylum Chordata; class Mammalia; order Lagomorpha; family Ochotonidae; genus Ochotona; species Ochotona curzoniae. The sequence goes on along the minus strand of NW_024466219.1, from coordinate 18,700,530 downwards.
GTGAAGATCTAAATTCTACTCTAGCAGTATACAATACAGTATTGCAGTATTGTCAACTGTAACTGTATGCTGCTGCAAGATGGAAAGAAGTGGTGATCTGGCAATATTCACTATTTGAGTCAAAAGCACTTCAAAAACAGCAGGTCCAGAATGATTCGACCCCTGAACTGTTTCTTAGACGCACACAACGTGATTCCCATCCTGGGAATAGAGCAACATTTACCCATCAAGGTCAGGAAGCTGAGATTCAGGTAAGTGCGTACAAACTCTGTTCGACTCTGAGCTTCTTGATGCCCCTAGTCCATTCACTCACTGAGCCGAGCCCCTTTGTCTCATTGTCACAGTTCACTCTTTTTTTGTTCAGTTTGGTGCAACTTGATCACACGCACACAACACCATAACGAGTGGACCCTAAGCCCTCCTTCAGCTCCTCACTTCCTTGTGACTACACCTTGCAAAAACATTGTTTTTGTTTGTTTTTGGTAATCTGTCTGGAGTCAGTTCCAGTCTTCAGGCCCAATTAGCGGCCGAGGAAGAGAGGTAGAGTGCCCCACCCCTGCCCCGTGACCCACGTGACACTTTGCATCATCCGACCTTAGTCTCCCTCACCTCCTCCCAGCAGGCATCTTTGTACTCTGTTTCTGTAGGTTCAAATTTGATTTTTTTAAAATAAAAGATTCCACATACACGTGACACCACACAATATTTGTCTCTTCTCTTACCCAGAGGAGTGTTTTTTAGTTGTTGCAAATGACGGTGTCTCCTTTGTGAAGGTTGAATAATATAATATAATTAATATAATATCTATAAATGCTCTGATCTCCATCCCCTGGGCCTCCTTGGAGCTAGAAAAGTTAGCTTCAGTATTGCTGAGATTGGGAAGATTTAGCAGGGATATTCTGGCCCTCCTTGCCATGCTCCTCAAGTTGGTGACCCTTGGTGTGAAGTAGAGAACTAAGGGGGCCAAGAGGCTGACATGGAGGCAGGGTTGCTGGAGATGCTGTGAAGAAAATGATGCTACTGTATGATCTATGAGTCATTGAAGAATTTAATAAGAAAGTGTTTTGAAGACAAAACTAACAAGAAAAACCAAAATCCATGAGATACAGTTTCCACTGATCTTCGTTGGTGAAATGTATTTCCTGTAGACAACAAATAGATGGGTTTTGTTTTGTAATCCAATTTACTAATCTTTGACATTTGATTGATGAGATGAAGTCATTTGCATTCAGGGTTAATACAAATGGGTGATAATTTAGTTCTGTCATTTTAGCAATGGGTTGTTCATTGATTTAGTCTTCTGTTGTTATTGTACTGAGATGTTCTTCACATTTGCCTTTAGTTTTGGTGCTATTCCTCTTCTCTGTCAAGAGAACATCTTTAAGTATCATTTGTAGGGCAAATTTGGAAGAGGCATATTCTTTTAACTTTACTGTGGAAGAATTTTATTTCATTTTCAAAGACAAAGGAAAGTTTTGCTGGGTACATTATCCTGGGCTGACAATTTTTTGCTTTTAGAATCACGAATATGTTGCTCCATTTTCTACTGGCCTGTAGGTTTTCCTGTGAGAGGTCTGTGGATTTAATTGGCATTCCTTTATAAGTCAATTGATTTTTTTCATGTGCACATTTAAGAAACTTTTCCTATGTTCAATTGAAGAGAGCTTGAGTACCATGTGTCGTGACGAAGATCACTTCTGGTCAACCGTGATGGGAGTTCTGTGCCCCTCCTGAATGTTGTTTCCCAATTCTTTCTCTAGACTAGGGAAGTTTTCCCTTATTGTTTTATTGAATACACCTTTAATACAAGTTCCTCTTTCTGTACCTTCTGGGACTCCCATAACTCCTATATTTTGCCATTTAATAGTGTCTTTCAATTCTTGAATACTTTTTTTTTTTAAGATTTATTTACTTATTGGAAAGGCAGATATACAGAGAGGAGGAGAGTCAAAGAGGAAGATCTTCCATCCGAAGATTCACTCCTCAAGTGAGCGCAACTGCTGACGCTATGCTGATCTGAAGCCAGGATCCAGGAACTTCTTCCAGGTATCCCACACAGGTGCAGGGTCCCAAAGCTTTGGGGCGTCCTCGAGTGCATTCCCAGGCCACAAGCAGGGAGCTGGATGGGAAGTGGAGCTGCTGGGATTAGAACCGGCACCCATATGGGATCCCGGGACGTTCAAGGCGAGGACTTTAGCCGCTAGGCCATGCCGCCGGACCCTCTTGAATACTTTTTTGGCCTGATCCAGCTCTGCTTCCAGCTTTTGTTTTGTTTCCTCCTGGTGACAGAAAATATCTTCCAAATCTGAGATTCTTTTTTCTGCTTCATTCATTCTATTTTGGAGACTCTCTACTGTACTTTTAATTTGTTCTGCTGTATTTGTAATTCTGATATGTCAGCTTTCATTTGATTCATTTCCTATATGACATGTCCCTTAAATTCTTTAAACTCCTGTATTACGTGCTTCTCGTTGTTAAGAAGCTTTATAACAAGTGTTTTGAATTCTGTATCCCCGATTTTCTCAGTGCATTCCTCAGTTAACTCTGAGGTTGGCAAAGGGCTTTGCTCCTTTGCAGGGAAGTCCTTGGTAATATTCATTATGCCATTGTCTCTTCTTTTGCTCTTGGTCATTGTACTTCTGGTTAGCAGATTCTTCTCCTTGGGGACAGGTTTCTAAATTGTGTCATCCCCAGGTCTACAATTCTATTTTACTTATTGCAGTTAGTACACAGCTGTTTGTTTTCAGTCACTTGTGCCACTCCCTCCAGCGAGTTCCAGGTCTGGGTTCTTTTTTTTTTTTTTTTTTAAAGATTTATTTTTATTATTTTTTATTGGAAAGGCGGATATACAGAGAGGAGAGACAGAGAGGAAGATCTTCCATCCGATGATTCACTCCCCAAGTGAGCCGAAGCCAGGAGCCTCTTCCAGGTCTCCCATGCAGGTGCAGGGTCCCAAAGCTTTGGGCTGTCCTCGACTGCTTTCCCAGGCCACAGGCAGGGAGCTGGATGGGAAGTGGGGCTGCCGGGATTAGAACCGGCGCCCATATGGGATCCCGGGCGTGCAAGGTGAGGACCTTAACCACTTGCGCCATTGCGCCGGGCCCCCAGGTCTGGGTTCTTATGTTAGACTTCCACCGTGGTCTCTGTAGCCCCAGGTCCTGGCTCACTACTCTCCACCTCCTCTGATACCATGCTGAGGCTGCACCGTTGTCTGTACAATCTTTCTTTCACTTCCTAGTAGAGCAGTTCTCAGGATTAGGGAGACACCAGGTGTCCTATATAACTAGATTGTTGGTGGTGCTGATCTTGCTAGAACCTACTAGCTGTTAGGTCCAAGAGCTACACAGACCTATTTTGACCTGTACAGTGCCGTAGTCGGTATTATTTTCCTGTGGGACCAGTGCATTGCAATGGAAGATTCTATCTCTTTCTCTGTCATTCTGCCTCTCAAATAAATAAAATGTTTTTAAATTATTTGAAAGACTGATAGAAACAGACACACAGAAAGAAATCTTTCATCTGCTGGTTCATTTCCTAAATATTTACAATAGCAGTGGCTGGGCCAGAATGGAGCCAGCAGCTGGGAACTGAGTCTGAATCTCCTAATTGGGTGATAGGCACCCAGTAACTTGAACCAATCGCTTGGCTTTCTAGAATGTGCCTACGCAGGCAGCTAGAATCAGGGTAGAGCTAGGACTTGAACTTAGACACTGCAATAAGGAATGCAGGAATTTTAAACAGCATTTTAGATGCTAGGCCAGTCATTCCCCTAGAAGAACATACATTTCATGATTCTCTCTATGATTTAGTCATGAAGTGTGTCGTTCGAAGTTTTAGAGACCATCACTCTGAAGAATGCCACAGTCATTTGAAAATTGCTGTGGAGAATCTCTTTGTTTTCTGTTGCTTTGATGGAACATTTTGGACTGAATAATTAAATAAAAGGTGATAGATTTGGCTCATGATTCTGGAGGTGGAGAGGTCCAAGAAATCCAAGGGTCTGGCCCCAGCATCTGGTGAAAGTCGTGGTGCAGGGTATCCCAGGGTAAGCATGGCAAGCATTGCTCTTAGAACAAAGCTGCTCCTGCAGTGGCCCAGTGGTCCATTAATCCACAAATGGATCCAAATATCCAACGAGGAAAAGGACAGAAGAAGCCTGGAACCCTAAAAGCACTGTTCCCTCACCGCCTGACTATTTGTTAGGGGATAAGAATAGAACTTGCTTTGGTTCAACCACTGTCAGGCAGTTAGGATTTCTGTGGCTCCCAGGGGTGCAGTGTTCACAAATGGTGGACTCACCCTTTGTGAATTTAGAGCTCTAATGACCCAGTCAGCTCCCCAAAATCCAATGTCTCCATGTGCTGCCTGTCAGATCCAGTGTTAACACGTGAACCATTGCGAGATGCGTTCAAACCACAGCAGCTATGGCTTGGGTTAGGTGGGACGTGCCAGCTCGGAGCATCCCAGCCAAGGGGTACGGGGACCCATGGGAGCTCAGGAACTCTGGGGAAGCCCAGAGCCGAGGTGGGGCTTAGCTGCCCTTAAGAAGTTTCACTCAGGGAGCAGCAACTGGGACACTGTCCTCCTGTGCCCATGTGGGGGCGCCTCCTTTGACCTCAGCTCACTGGGCTCTGTTCCAGTTGGTATTTGGCACCTATCATTTCAGTTTCTATTGAGAAGGAGGGAATAACACTTTATGAAAGGGAAATCAGAGATGGAGAGAGGCCTAAGACGTTCAGGCACTTGAGGAGGAGCTGCGAGTTGTTAGGGCAGGTGTCATCCGCTCGGTTAGCAGCCTGCTGACCTAGGAATTGTCTTGCTTGCGTCCCCCTGCCTGGAATGTGGTTTACCTGGAGACAAACACTACTATTGCCTAAAAAGTTCCAATTTTATTTAGAGTGGTGTGTGCCCAGCTGAGAAACCCATTTCTCAAACTGTCCTGACGGGAAGAGTGGTTATGTAGTGTGGCCATGAGATAGGAACTGAAGCACTGGATGGGGTTTTCCAGAAAACTTTATTTTTAATCAATATTTTAAAACTTATTTTCTTTCAAGAGGGCATTTATTTTATTTGAAAGACATAGAGACAGAAGGAGAGTCACATGAAGAGGGAGGGATCTTTTTTTTTAAGATTTATTTATTTTTATTGGAAAGGTTACAGAGAGAAGGGAGAAAAAGAGAGAAAGAACTTTTGTTCACTGATTCACTCCATAAGTGGCCGCAACAGTTGGAGCTGAGCTGAGCTGATCTGAAGCCAGGAGCCAGGAATTTCTTCCAGGTCTTCCACGCGGGTGCAGGGTCCCAAGGCTTTGGGCCGTCCTTGACTGCTTTCCCAGGACACAAACAGGGAGCTGGGTGGCAAGTGAAGCAGCTGGGACACAAACTAGTGCCCATATGGGATCTTGGCAAATGTAAGGTGAGGACTTTAACTACTAGGCTGCTGTGCCAGGCCTGAGAGGGAGAGATCTTGCAACCACTGGTTCACTCCCCAAATGGCTGCAGTAGCTGGAGCTGAGCTTGTCTGAAGCTAGGACCAGGGGCCTCTTCCGAGCCTCCCACCTGGTTTCAGGAACCCAAGTATTTAAGCCACCTTCTGCTGTTTTCCTAGCCATAAGCAGGGAGCTGTATCAGAAATGGGCATGCCTATATGGGATGCCAGTGTTGGAGGCAAAAGCTTAGTCTACTATGCCACTGTACCGGCCCTTTAATTTTGTTGTTTAAATTTCTTCTTCTTCTTTTTCCTCTTCCTCTTCTTCTTCTTCCTCTTTCTCCTCTTCCTCCTCTCTCTCTTCTTCTCCTTCTTCTTCTTTCCTAATTTGAAAGAGAACTAGAACTCTACTAAACATCTACTGAACCTCTACTGATGCAATCTGCAAATATCTGTAATAGCTGTACGTGAGCCAGGCCGAAGCCAGTAGGAGCCAGGAACTCAATCCAAGTTTAACATGTAGACGGCAGGAACTCAAGCACATTGGCCATCACCTGCTTTCTCTTGTGATGCATATCAGCAGGAAGCTGGAAGCAAAAATAGGGCTGGGACTGAAACCCAGTTGCATGATGAGTACGGAGCTACATGGAGAAGAATGGATAGCTGAGTGGAAGGACAGAAGAAGCCTCCGGCCTTTGCAGATCTCCTTCTGCTTCATGCAAACTTTTTACTATGGGAGGAAGATAAGGTTTGCCTTGACCCAGCCACCATCTTCCCTTGGGTGTTTGTTGTTGTAGCTCCCATTAAAATGTCAATAGGAGGGCCCTGAGTGCAGGGGTCCCTGCCAGTTAGGCTTTGTGCAAGGGGTTGATGCCCTTGGAAGGGAGGGGTGTGAGAGTATTGTGTGTCCCTGGGACCCCTGGTTTCCTGTTCTCTGGCCAGGAGAAAGAGAGAAATCCTGTCATTCTGCTGTTCAGCTTGGCTATCCTTGCGGACAGAAAACCAAAGCTACCAATCAGAGTTTAACTTGGTGTGCTAGAGGAGGAAAGAGGCAGTGAACTGGGTCTTTAAGCAGAACAGATTCTGGAATGTGGAAAGTGAAAATCGGGGCTGCCCAGGCTGCGAGTGCAATCTCCTTGTGCAATGGCAGCCCCATCAGGAGGGCAGCTTGACCTTGGATGGTGGCCTCTGAAATGTGGCTGGCTGAACTTGACGGTTCTGCTGCTCTGCAGCACAATGGAGTGACATGGCTCAGCGTGAGGCATCCTCTTCCATAGAAAGAGCTGCAGGAAAGGGGCTGGCAGGCTCCACACACTGATAAGGAAATGGGAAGACTGGTTGCCTGGTGTGGATGGCCTTAACTATGTGTGTGTGGTACACATTATACCCCTAAATCGTTCAGGTGTGAAATGAGAACCCTGAATTTAAAATAAATCGAAAAATAATAATAGAGGCTGGACGATGAGTGAATAGCTTTGCTCGAATGTTCCATTTCTGGAGCTACCTTCAACAACCCAACAACCCCTTCTGCTTTCTTTGATAATAAATGAATTGCATATAATTAAATATATGTGTATGTATTTAGTATTTAAGAAATGTAAAGTTTACTCTTCTCCCCCCCCCCAATAGAAAGAAATTGATTGTGATTATAGAAATGGACAAGTGCTGTCAATCAGAAAATTAGAGCTTTTTTTTTCCCTGCCTCTCCCCTTGGAGAGCTAGTTAAGCATTTATCAACATATTTTCAGCAAAGACCAAATGTTTAGTGCAATATTAACCAACAGGTGTGGGTTCACAGCACTCCCCATGCAAGCAATAAGCTCTGCATGGGCAAGTGCAAGGGAAAGAAAGCTGATTAATACTGAAAACAGCTTGCACAAGAGGGCACTTCAAAAAACTTTGTGGAAAATAGTATAAAAAGAGAACAGATTCCAGTGCAAAAATGTTTTGAAATCTGTGTATGGAAGGGATTCTTCAAAAATTTCATGGAAAATGTGCATGACAATTGAACATGGATTTGAAAATATTTTTGCCTCCAAATAAACTTTTCAAATTCCAGTTCTTTCCAAGAACTCTTTTGGAAGTACCCTTTGATGTTTTGGGTCCTGTGTTTTAAAAGTTGAGAGGCGAAAAGCTGCTTTTACTTTGACTTCAGCTTCAGACCTCTCACGGACTCATCTCCTCTCGTCAGCCCTCCTGCCTCCCTCTTGTTGACAATCTGCAGGCCTCCGCTCTTGCAAGCCTGGCTCCTTGCCCAGCTTGTGTCACCCTCCGAAGCCTCTGGGCCAGGATCTGGTCGAACAGTTGACCACTTGGATGCAGATACTTGCTGATCCTCTCTGGTTCACCACTCAGGTGCCAGGCATTTTTCTAAGGAGCTGCTTGTAGGCGGAACTGAAGAAGCAGAATCCTTGCCCTCACCTGGTCCATTCTAATAAGGAGAGTGGTGACAGATGACATTGTCAAAAATGACTCCCCCCATTGCACTGCCCACTGCAAATGCTCTTCATTTGCCATTGACACTCTGCCGTCAAGAGGTGGGGGAGTCTGTCTAGTCCTGTTTGGAAATGAGATGGCTACTGTATGACAGGCCCTAAAAGACAGCACAAACTTCTGCCTCTTCTCTTTTGGAACCTGTGCCTTTCAAGCCTTGAGGCCCTGTAAGAAATCTGGCAACCATGTACCTGCAATTTTGAGAAAGAACAGAAAGATGGAGATTCTCAAAGTGTGTTACAAGTTCCTGGTCCCAGCATGGGACTTTTCAGATGAAGTACTAGACTGGTGCATGACTGAGTTTTCAAAGTTTTCAAAGTTTTCTGAGTCTTGCTCCTGATCTTTGAACAACCCCAGCTGTGCCGAGAGGACTAGACATGGGCAGTTCCTGATGATCCCTGCCCGGACTGCAGATTCATGAGTGTTTGTCTCACGTTTTAAGTCACTAAGTTTGGGAATGGTTTGTTATGCAGCCATGGTAACTGGGAACAGGCACAAACAATAAACAAGATAAATGAGCAAAAATATGAAGAATGATAAGAGATAAGGAGGGAAATAAAAAAAAAAAGCAGGGATGGACTGTGTGACATGCTGGAGCAGGTGGCTAAGGGAGATCTTGTTGAAAAGCCACTCTTGAGGAAAGACTTACAGGATGTGAGACATCCAGACATAGAGAAGTGGAAACACACTCGTGGGTCCCAGGAATAGGTAGGAAACCCACATGGCTGGAGGGGGAGGGCAGTGTCGTGGGAGACAAGTTCTGAGAGCTGACGAGGAGCCAGAGGACATAGGATTTGCAGATTTCTGCAAGGACTTTGGCCTTTGCACTGAGTGTGATAGGCTCATGATGGGTTTGGAAGGAGGTGGGACATGGTTCTGTTTTAATCATATCACGGTTTTGCAGCAGCATTGTCAGAAGTGAAACTCTGGATCCAGGGATTCATATCTTTTGGATTTGTCTTCATTGGTAGCCCAAGATTATGACATGACTTCCTGAATACATTTCCTTAGAACGGCTATACAAGAAACTAAGAAAGATTGTGACTTAAAGCAATGGAAATCAATAGGTTTAGATTCCTGGAGGCTTGAAGCCCAAAATTAAGGGGTTGGCAAGGCCACACTCCCTGTGAAGCCTGAAAGAGAAAAGACCGTCCTGTGTCTTCCTACCTTCTGGGAGGTTTTCTTTTGCTTCATATATTTTTTAAATTAAAATTTATTCATATTTATTTGAGAAATAGGCAGAGAAAGAAAGAGACAGATACACAAAGATAGATTCCCTTCTAGTTCATTCTCCTTGTCTGCAACAGCCAGGGCTGGGCCAGGCCTAACCTGGAGCTGGGAGCTCAAACCAAGCATCCAATGTGGATGTCAGGGACGTAATCACTTGAGCCATCACCTCCCAGGGTGTCCATTAGCAGCAAGCTTGAACTATGTGTGCAGCCAAGACTTGAGCCCAGACCTTCCAGGATAGGACAGTGAAGTGCCAGTTGGTGTTTTAACCACCAGGTCAGACGTCCAACCTGATGGAGTGTTCAGTCATTGGCATTCTTTGGCCTGCAGCTATATCCCTGAAATCTGTCGTTGCCATCACGTGGTGGTCTCCCTGTATCTCTTCACCCCACATGGCTGTGTCCTGAGAATGACCATGACTATACCTCCTAACCTCATTCCACATGACCTCTTCTTCATCTGAATGATTGTATGCAGTGACCTCTGTCCAAATAAGCTCACATTTTGAGATGCTGGGGATGAATACATGTGTATAGCTTTCTATGCACAATTCAGTCCATAACAGTGGCATTTTAGGAATCACAAGTCCTAATTTTGTCAGCTAGCCTCTTCTCTGCACACATGCACACACACACACACTTCCCTCCTCATTGTGTAGGCCGTTTCTTCCATGTGAGTACACATAAGTCTACTTGAGCCCTTGTTATCAAGACATGGGGATTTCATAACACTGACGTCTTGTGATTTATGCGTTGTCTTATGGGTAGGCATGAAGACTGTTTAAGCTTCTTTTTGTTGTTGCCTTCTATGGAGAGGTTTACATTACCTCCCAAATATGATATTTGGTAAAATTGGTATTTTCCCATCAGTTAGTACAATAATTTATTTGTGGGGAAAAAGGCTGTTTTTGTTCAAAGAGATATTGTCTGGGAGCCTCTTGCTAGAGTCAGGCTTGACCGTGTGTAATAAGTGAGGGGGAAGAAGGAAGCCTGAGCTCGATTGTCAGGGAGTCAGGGTCAGACCCCAAGCAGGGCTAGGAGAAAGGGCTGATTCTTTCCTCACTCGAATCCAGTTTTCACTCCTCCTGCTTTAAGAAACTATCTGCAAGGATCTGTTGCCCAATAAGACTTTGAGTTGAATGAACATATGGGTGAGTGTTAACGCCATCTTCCTTCTCCCCTCTGAAGTCCTGGGGAGACGCTGTACCACTCACTGATTATTGTTGTTGTTTTTGAGTGACATGGATTGAATAATTATTAGTTAACAAAGTTCATATGGGAAAACAGAGCTCCTTGTTGTGGTTCCACTCACAAGAAGGGGAGACCAAAAGTGTGGGTCACATGTCAGAGTGGAAGGAAGTAGACATTTTATAGGACAGAGCTCGTTTCTGCCTCTCTGTGACGTTCCTACTGCCTGCTAAGGAGTGACGAAAGGGAAAAATAATTTCTGCATATTCATTGTACTTTCTTCTCTGTGTCATTTTGCCAATGCTTGCTGATGTTTACCTTATAATAAAGGTTTTTTTGACTTGCATTGCATTCACAATTTTTCCCCTATGTACATTTTCTGATAGGTAGGCTCACTGATGGCTTTAGCTAGAGTGGGATTACTTGTTTGGTGGGCCAGCATGAATGAGATTTAAGTGCTATATTTCTGGGTTCCACACAGTTGAAAAGGGACATCCTTGAACATATATTTTAAAATTTCTGCTCAAGGGAACAAAGGAGGCTGGGTCCTCTTAAATGGAACTTATCAAGGGACAAGGGCCATTGTACTACTGGTATCCTGGATGCTGGTGCTGCTTGACCCCTGGCAGTCTTGAGAGATGGGAAAGGCGAGTCAGCTTAGGAATTGGGCAGGCCTCTTGGAAAAAGCCCATTGAATGTTGATTCCCTGCAGAGATGATTGAAACACCCTCCTAAGGCAGCAGAAGTGAGTTCCTTGCTAACCCAGATCTGAGGGAAGATTACTCTGACAGAATCACAGCAGCTTCCCAGAGTGGGGAGGGCAATGTTGGGATATTTAGAGGTTTGGAGTCCAGTTTAAGATGGGGTCTCATTGTGCACCAGCATGATGGTGTATCACCCTAATTTTCTGCCCTATGGCAATGAAAACCCATTTGTTTGTGTCTCAGCTGCTCCACTTCTCATCCGATTCCCTGCTTATTTCCTGGGAAAGCAGAGAAGGATGGCCCAAAACTTTTGGATCCTGAATCCATTTGGGTGACCTGGAAGAATCTCCTGGCTCCTGGCTGCAGCTCAGCTCAGCACTGGCCATTGCAATAATTAAGGGGGTGAATCAGTGGTGGAAGATCTTTCTCTCTGTCTCTCTTTCTCTTTATAAGTCTGCCTTTGCAATAAAAAAGAAATATTAAAAAAAAGATGAGGCCTCATTGTGATGGTCTTACTAGGATTGGGAAAGATTATGATACATATAATGCCTTCGTTTGGAGTTGGTGAGCACAGTGAAATTAGAATAAGGTTTGAAAGCAGACTAGTCACTTGATGTTATCTATTGAGCATCATAAAATGGGTCTGCAACATTTATCTTTCAGTGCCAGAGTTTCCTGGAAGAGCAAAGTTATGCTAATAAAGATGTTGGAATTTTAATGTCATGTTAGTGTCAGTGAAGATAATAATTTATGTGGGTGTAAACAGTTTCAGTTCTCAGACCTACTTTTCGAGATCTTTCACTTTGGATTCTGGGGAAAGTCTCATTTAGAAAGAGCTTTCATCCCTTCCCAGGCCAATTTTAACTTGACTTTCATATCGTCTCAACCCTTTGGTGAAGAAATTACTGAATTCCATCTCCTCACTGTGAAGAAGGTGGGGGTTGGGAGCAAGGGATTGATTTCTTTTTAAAAAAGTATTTTTTTTTTATTGGAAAGGCAAATTTATGGAGAGAAAGAGAGACAGAAGTTTCCTCCATCTGTTGGCTTACTAACCAAATGGCTATTGGAGTTGAGTTGAATCAATTTGAAGCCAGGATCCAGGAGTCAGCAGCAAGGAGCCTGGAGCTTCTTCTGAGTCTTCTATGTGAGTGCAGGAGTCCAACCAAGGCTTTAGGCCATCTTCCTCTGGTTTCCCAGGCCACAAGCAGGGAGCTGAGTGGGAAGTGGAGCAACCAGGACATGAACTGGTGCCCATATGGGACCTCAATGCTTAGATGTGGAGGACTAGCCAGTTGAGTTGGGCCCAGCTCATTTGCAACAGAAGAGAATTAAACTGATTGGTCAGAGGCTGAGACACATTAGACCACATTTTATTGTTGCACATGTATTCGTGCCTGGGTATTAGTATGCTACCTAGTTAGAACAGAAACTTCATGATTTTTGGTTTATTTTCTTGCATGTAGGTGCAGTTAGATCTCCCCGACTCACTTGCATTGAACATAGCCCAGGAAGCCCATATTTATTCTCTCAGAACTAGTTCCTTTTCTGCACATTTGCTAGGTTTAGCCAACTCCAGTCTGTTCTGCCATCCACTTGGATTTAGAAGTGAGAGAAAAAAATATCATTCATACGCACCCATCACTATGTCATTTGCCATGGAAGCCCTTTATTTGGGGGCACTGGGCTTTGCTGGATATCCTCTATCTATCCCTCAATATCATGCTTTTCCACCTGCTTGTGCACAAGGAAGCTGACCTGTATGGTCTATACCAATCCACTCCCTTGCCTGAGTGTTTCTCTAATGAGAAGTACCTGTCAGAGATCAGCAGAAGGGAGTAAGTGGGGCTGGGGTGTTTCTTCCTCCACAGAGCTCCTTCAAGGCTCTTGGTGTGCTGGTTGCTTTTCTTAACTAAAGCTAAAAACTTCTGTCATGTGCCACCTTTCCAATGGATCTTTTAATCCATGGTTTCTTTTAACATTCTTTCCTTTAGACCCTATGGACCTTGGAGGCAGAAACAGCTGCAACTAACCCTGAGATACTGCACTATCTGTTGTGAGTTCTGTATGCCCTGCTCATGCTATTAGTAGTGGTCTTCCATTTTTATTAAACCATATTAAAATTATTTCTTGTGAGGGTGCCATATCTTACCTGCTGAATTGTTAAGATGTCTTCTTTCTTTTTTGGTTGTAGGCAGGTGATGACTAGCAATTGTTTGATAAAAACCATTGAATAAATGATGAAACAATTGAATAGTAGTAGCACTTGAATTCCAGTCTTTCCTCTCTGAACTTCCAATAGGCAGCTGAGCATTCGCATGTGAAATACTCATGGTTAATGTGATTAGTGCGAGAGTAATGAACAGACATAGGTTTTGTGACTTAAGCCTCAAGAACTTACACTTCCCTGAGTTTGTCCAAGTGACTCATTGCCAGGTATCTTTCCATGGGAACAATGTACAATAATACGTGAGTATTTGGAATACACAGTAATGATGAAGACATCTTGTCCACCAAATGAAGAGTAGGGTGATTTCTCCAACTCAGGAAGAGAAAAAAATTGTTAAGACTACAAAATAAGAGATGAACATTGAAAAATTTCAGGTGTGTAATTTATTATTTTGAAGGGATAATAGTGAATGAACTCAAATTATAGCTGCCAGTTATGAATACATACAGTTTATATGACCTTTATTATAATTAATATTATACTATGCATATTATGTATGAGGTAAATTTAATATTACTATCATGTAATTATGCCTGTGGTTACTGTCAGTTTCACCCCTGCAGGTTGCAAGGTGTCATGACATTTATTATAATTACATTTCCACTGTGCAAGTATTAGAGGAAAATCATTTCCATCGTGAGATGTGACCAATGACTTGCATGTTTCTGTGAGACAGACTAGTTATCCCTCTGTGAAAACGCCTTCAAGGATAGAGTTCAGATAAATATTGGGCAAAACACTCCCAAGATCCCTCAGCATACCCAACCTTAAGGGAATTCTTAGTTATCTAACAATTTGTTTATATTAAGTCTCCTGGACTGGAGGAATTCCATAAGCTGCCTCCCTGGGTTTCCCAGCAGGAGAGAGGTCCACCGAGGTTTGCCATAGTACATTTCATCCTGGCGTAGAGCTCCTCCTTTGATGATCTCCAGGGCACATTCCTCCTTTGGAGCGGCCTCCAGATTGAGTTTAGTAGAAACTGCCTTCATGGCTGTATCTGCAGAAGGACAAGGGAAGAGTGGTGTTATCCAAGGCTGGTGGAGTCAACGTGACGGGAGGTCTGTCGACACTAGCTGCTCTTGGCCAATGCTTGCCCTGTATGCTTCATAAGCCCTATACAGAATTCTTGGAAACTGGGTAGCTTTACAGACTGTTGAGCAAAGACAGGTTGTAGTGTTCATAGGGGCCCAGCCTACCGTCCGGAGGTTGGTGGAAGCAATTGTAGAAAATTAGTTGCTTCTCTCTTGAATACTCTGGTAGGAATGAATGGAAGATCCTTTGGTCGGAGTGGAAGTTGGTGGGGGAGGGAGGAATGCAGAATAAGACATCAGTCACCTGATGGGACACTTCAAGGTGCACAGCAGGGTGTGGTTTGGTACTGACGGACTGACTTGAAAAGGGAGGGGAGACATGGAGATGCTGGATCTTGCTCCCTTGTCAGCCTTGAGAACTTTCACTTAAGGACATTTCTTATTCTCTTCTCTCTCCTTCCACATTTTTATGGCCTTTTTGAGGAGAATCTCTCCATACTTTGACTACTTTATTGTCTCTTGTTGTGTAAGGATTACTCAATTGCTTTTTCTTTTCAAAGATTTATTTATTTAAATTGGAAAGACAGATTTACACAGAGAAGGAGAGATAGAAAGATCTTCCATCTGCTGGTTCATTCTGCACATGGCCAAAATGGTCAGAGCTGACTCAATCTGAAGCCAGGAGCCAGGAGCTTTGTCTCCCATATGGGTGCAGGGTCCCAAGGCTTTTAATGGGGCTAGCACAGTGGCATAGCAGGCTAATGCACCATGCCACCAGCATCCTATATGGGCCTGATTCATGTCTTGGCTTCTCTACTTATGATATAGCTCCCTGCTTGTGGCCTGGGAAAGCAGGAGAAGGTTGTTCAAGTCCTTGGGTCCCCTGCACCCATGTAGGAGACACAGAGGAAGCTCCTGCCTCCTGGCTTTAGATCAGCACAGCTCTGCCTGTTGAGGCCATCTGCAGAGTATACCAGTGGATGGAAGACCTTTCTGTTCGTGTCTCCCTCTCTCTCTCAGTAAAATTTGCCTTTCAAATAAAAATTAAAAATAAATTAAAAAAATATATATAAACACACAGATGTATTTAAGGGGAGAAAGAGAGGCAGGAATAGAGGGATGGAGGGAGAGAAGAGAATGAGTGCGTACCAGTTACTGGTTTACTACCCAAATACCTGGAAGCACTGGGGACTGAAGCCAGGGGCTGGGATCTCAGTTCAGGCTCACCATGGGCATCAGGAACACTTGAACTGTCAGTTCTACCTCCCATTGTCTGCATTAGCAGGGGCTGGAGTATAGAGCTGGAGAAGGAATTCTGATATGGGATGCAGGTGTTCTGATTGGCTCCTCAATAGGTGGGCCAAATGCTTGCCTCTCAATTGTTTTTTAAAAGGAAATTTCTTATGGTACCTACTCCATGTTTTGGATGAGCTTTTGTGTGGATTTCACAGATATTTGTGAAAATTATACAGAGTACACTTTATATACACTGAACTCTACTTCCCCAAATTGTCACATCATACATAATGATTATACATTAGATAAAAACGGATACAATAGAACCGATACAATATTAAAGAGCTTGTTTTTTCCACTCATGTCTTTTTTATGCTCTGGATCTTAACTGGATTGCACTTAGTACTAATTTCTTATTTTTCCTCCAATTTGTACGGTTGTTTTCTTTTTTTTTTTTTTTCCTCATGGTCTTGATACTTTAGTAGAGTGGTAATTAGCTTTTCTTTTTTTGTAGAATGTTCATCAGTTTTGAGTTTATCCCTGCCCTCTTGTGATTGGGCTAAGGCTATGTATTCTCAGCAAGACTATCACAAAAAAAATCATGTTGTGGTCTTCTCAGTGTATTACATCAAAGGGTTCATGCTCCTCAGTATGTCTTATTACTGGTGATGTCCTTAAGAAACATCAATATGTATTTGTCAAGGTTCATATAGGAAAATAATGGCCATGAATTATCCATGAGGCCATAGGTGCTCAGAAAAGGCTCAGGCGATGTATGCAGTGTCACTGAGCATACCTGGTGGTGAGAACTGGAAAGCAGAGTCTAACAGTGGTGACAGAACAGCTTCATTGAATGACAGGCTCATCCTGATTCTCTGCATTCTGCCTGATTCAAGGAACCCGGCACCCCTCTGTACCCACGATGCTAAGGCAGATAGTCCATCCCTAGGCCATTTATTTCCAATGGCTAACCTTACCTGTGTTTATGAGGCCAAGGACACAGAGAGTGACTGACACATTGACCTTGGCTATTGAATGTTCTTTCCTGATAGCAGAGAAAAATCCATCCAGAGCAAACTTGCTTGCAGAATAGGGAGCAACCATGGGATGACCCATTTTCCCTAAATAGTAAGGAAATAAGTTACCAAGGTGATCCACTTCAGCTTTCAGTCTGTAGCTGACTTTGCAACCTAGGGTCCTCTTGCCCTTGGAATTTGTGTATCCGTCTGTGTTGAATTTCTAGAAGGAAATTTATGACAACATCAAAGGCATGTGGTGTGGGTGGGCTTCAGGCCAACCTTCATTGAAGGGGCATTAGCTGGGTTTTTAGTAAGCATGGTGAATAAACTGGAAAGCTGAACCATGTAATCCACAGCTTCAGGCTCTTCTATGTCTGACCCAAGAGAGCCAATACTTCAAGGGTTTGATGAGAGCTCTTTGCCCACTCAGTCTTTACCTCAGTCATGGAGAGGGTATGCTTAGCTTATTCACAAAGGCAATAGAACTGTCTCATCTTTGGAATTTTTGTATCCAAAATCTCTACCCACCCCATCACTACCTTTTTCAATGTTTATCAGCTTGATTAATTTCCACTGCAATATTTTTGAGGCTATGTGGGCATTTTTCTTAAAGGATAACCTATTCTTCATGTCCTTCTCAAGAAAAGGATGTCAAAGTAGACCAAGACTACAATATTTGTAACCCTCGTTATAAAAACTACTTACAAAACCTTGTCTGCCTATTGTAGAATCTGGCTTGTTTCAGCATTGACCTGTATTGATTGCATTTCATCTTGGGTATGTACTGCATCCCTTTTTCCGGTGTGTATAGTAATTTTACATTGTATCCTGCACATTGTGAATGCTAATAGACTATGTAGCTTCCATCTTACTCCTCTAAAGAATATTGCTTTTTTTTTTATAGTGGGCAATTAACTTGGGCAAAATTCTGTGTTTGCTGTTAATAGTTGTCAGCTGAAATATCTGTTCAATTATTTGAATCCCAATTTGACTGCTTAATATCTGCACTGCCCATACATAGCTCAAGGGACAACCTAAGATTTGGGTGGAAATTATATATGGAATTTTGAGCTCCCCCACTGTGGCTCTCTCCTTTCCAGCAACTTTCTCCCATCCTTTTACTTTCCACCTATATCGTATCCCTGTCCCTTTCCTTCTAGATCTTCAAGCTAGTAAGATGGCAGATTTTTATTCCAGATTGAGCACTGAGTAGGGCTGTCCTTAGGCATACGACTATAACATTGTTTGGTTTCATCCTCTTCCATGTATTGACAACCCCCCAGTCTCTGTCTTGGTATTCTCCACTTCTTTCAATGATTGTTTCCTACATTTTGTCAGAAGCTTACAGTTGTTGTCTTTCAAGATACCATTCTGCTGTCACTGGATTGGCACCTTTGTGGTTCTAAGTGTAATATAGTTGTGTGTCAAATCAATGGACAAAGAATGACTTTTTCTATTCCATAAAGCTTCTAGGAAAGTTGATTGACTAATTGTAAAGGATTAAGTTAGCTTCTTGTTTTATATCATCTATCAAAGAAAACTCTAAATGGAAAATTATGACAGTATTGTTTACCTAATAATTATTTCTCCCTTATTTATAATAGAGTATGTTTTTGTATAGGACAGGTAAAAATTCTCATCTCTGCAAGAGCCCCTTGCTCTAGTGGCCTTGTGACAGAGTTCTGGTGGATAACAAATCTAACACAGGAAATTTCCAGGAAAGACATGGATTTATGAATAAGTTGGGTGGATCTAGGTGGTATGCAGCTTTTATATTTTGGCTTTTCCCTTTCTTCCTAAATGAATTTCACATGTAACGTAGATGATCAGGGATATCTTTACATTTTTTTTAAATTGTTTTTTATTTTTTAAAGATTTATTATTTAAATAGGATTTAAAGATTTATTTATTATCTTGACAAGAAAAACAGATTAGATTTACAGAGAGAAGGAGAGACAGAGAAAAAGATCTTTATCTGCTTGTTCATTCCACAAATGACTGCAATGGCCAGAGGTGAGCCAATCCAATCCAAAGCCAGGAGCTGGAAGCTTCCTTTTTGTCTCCCACATGGGTACAGGGTGCAAAGTCTTTGGGCTGTCCTCTACTGCTTTCCCAGGTCACAAGCAGGGAGCTGAATGGGAATTGGAACAGCTGGGACACAAACTCGAGTCCATATGGGATCCTGGCACTTGCAAGGCAAGGATTTAGCCATTGAGCCATGGCACAGGGCCCCATAATATATTTTATCAGTACCTTAGGGCTGGGACAATGACCCAAGCAGGGCACGGGGCTCAGGACACACTGTTGATTGCTTACCCAGTATTTTATTTGCTTTGCTTATTATTTAACAAAACCCTAGTTCAACTTACATTTTTATCTATTTGAAGATTGTTAATGCTCGTCAATATAAAGTTTCTTTAAAGCATTCCTGAAAAATGCATATTTAAAAATTTTCTTACACCAACATAAACTTTTGAAGTGTACTGATAAATCTTCTGCTCTTATTTTTTAGAAGCAGAATCTCTGATTTATTGCTTGTTTCAAAGTTATCTAGAATAAAATCTAGATTTCAGAGATTCCTTCAGCCAGAAGTTGCCAGATGACTATGTTGTGTCTAATGGGATGCAGGTAGAAGTGTTTCATGTAGCTTAAGGGGGTTTCCTTAAAGGGAATTACTCCTTCTTTCTTCTTAGTGCCTGAAGGTAGTTGTGATGGATGTGGCTCTGGAATTATTTGGATTACAAAGTAGGAGTCATGTATTGGTAATGGCAGAGAATTGAGATAGAAAATGGAGACTGGATTGCCGTATTAGCCTTCTACTGCCTACCTTCAGGGTTGATTTACATTTTAATTTGCTTAACCCACTGTCATTAGGTCTTCTGCATCTGAAAACTTAAATTAATTTTTACTAATAGTCCTGTTAAATTTTGTGCACCCAATGTATGTGTCAAAAGAAAGCTGATATCATCCCTAATTCTGGCAGTGAACAGACACAATCTATTTAATTCTATTCTTCTTACTCATATTTGATATAGAAGTCAGCAGGTGGCCCATTTTGGACCAATGAGACTTGAGATGCATGTGTTGGCTCCTTAGAAAGTTCTTTGTTTTCCTGGATGAGTCTCTTAGAGTGATGTCCTCTTTCTTTTTGATGGACATTTCGGTGCATGGCTATGGGAGCTGGCATTATTACAGCTCTCTCTGTCAGCTTGAGGATGAAGCTGCATATGGAAGAGAACAAGGGTGATAGAATCATGAGGAAACAGACAGAATGCCAAGTCAACTAGGAAGCCATCCTACATCTGAACTTCAGTTATGTCAATAATTTTATTGTTTAAGCCAAAATAGGCCCAAATTTTCTATAAGAACAGCATATTAGTTAAAAATATAAGCCCAAGAGTTAGATGGCCCAATTGTGGATACCAAGTATGCTTTTTTATTTTAAGTATGCTGTTTCATGGCTGTAATATGTAGATAATAAGTTACCAAGCTAACACGATCTGCCAGTATATAAAAAACACAAATGCCAGCACATAAAAAGTACTCAGGCAATGCTATTATTGTTAATAGTATCAGTATTCAAATTTAAGAGGAAAAATAGTTACTTTGGGAAAAGAAACATGCCACTCAAATTCAAATTAGAAAGTTCTTGTGGAAAGTCAAATTATAAAAAAGATATGGGTGAATTTATAATCTCAAGGTAAGAGACATTTTTAGACATAGGAAATCAAAGGTATGCGCTATAAGGGGAAATGTAAATATATAAAATATGAGGAGCTGCAGTGCACTCCAAGTGTCTGTTGAAGCCTTCCCTCACACATCCCCTTCAGAGAGACTCCTTCTAGACCAATGGAATCAGCCTGGGATAGTCGATGGGCGCTTCCTGAAACCACGTCATGGCCTCTCTCTCAGCAAAGTAAGATCAGCAACACAAGGATCTTGCTGCTGAGGGATTGGAACCTGATGGTCAGCTAAGCTAACTAGCGTAGTGGTTTCCAGACACAGAAGAGGTTTAGTCAACAGAGATGGGCATCGTGCAGGAATCAGCAGGCACATGTGGCAAATGTAATGGCCACAAAACTACAGCCAAAGATTAACTAACATTTGGTTAGTATTATGTGTCAATCCAGAGTCCAAAGGCTGATACTTTTAAGCACCAGTTAGGCTTCCCTTTGCAGAAGGCCCCACTTTGATAGCAGTCACTTCTAGGAGCCACAAGGTGAATCAGCCCTGCCTGTGTTGGGGACGTTTCTCTATACTTTCATAGTCAAGCTCCAGACTGATCAATGTTCTTATCAATAGATAAGATGAATCCCTCCTGGTCCCTTTGTATTAATGTCTAGGACTGCTAAGCCAGAGTATTATAGACTCAGCAGCTTAGGAGAGCAGGATTGTACTCTGTCTCAGTTTTGCAGTTCAGAAGTGCAAAACCAAGGCACCAGCATGACTCTGGCGGAGAGGGCTTCCCGCCCTCTCCTGTATAGCTTCCTGTGTCAAGCAGCAGTCTGTGATGTTCTTGGCTTGGGGATGCATCAGTCCAATCACTCCATCTTCAACTCAACACCTCTGTGACACGTCATCATCTGCCTGTGTCTTGTAGAAGACACTTGCCTTTAAATGTAGGTGTTCTTGGATAAGACAGGAGGATTCCATTTTGAGATCTTAATTGCATCTCTAAGAAGTCTTGTATGTATAAGGTCATATTTACAGGTTGCAAGTGGACTATCTCCTGGGGGGCTACCTTTCAGCCCAGCACATGCCCTAAGGGATGATGAAGATGTCGAGTGTGGACCTTAATGTGTTTGTGCAGGTGGCCACAGAGATTTAGAAGCACTAGAGTATGTGAAGCCACAGATGGAACTGCTATTGCAGTGATTTTTGTGCTGTTCATGGAGCACAGTGCATCCAGTTCCTATCCTTAACTCTGCTTTAAAGGTTAGACTCAAGGCACAAAGGAAAATTTCAAGTGGTTTTCAGGAGACACACAAAGAAAGATGACAGAAAAGAGAATGGGAAGGAGGAAGCAGAAGAAGGGAGATAGGGAAAGAGGCAGGCATGGCACAAGTCTTCTTGAAAAAGGCACAGTGTAAAGGTATGGTTTTAAAATCCTTGAAAGCCATGAAAGAAGTGCTAAATAGACAAACTAGAGACAAAGAAACCGAAACATTCTTAGCCTTTATTGTGAACACCATACTTGAGGCACGATGTGACACAACTATCTATGGCTACAATTGTCACTAGCATTCACTACAAGCATATTTCATCTCTTACATTTCATGACCTATCATTGATCTGAAAACCTTTAAATCAATACTTCTCAAATTTATTGTTTATGAGGACCATGCATGGAGCCTGTTAGCCTGCAGTTCTAAGCCTGTTCCCCACCTTTCCACTTCATCGAGATTCTTCTAGTGTTTGCTATATAGTAAGTGCAGTATTGAAAGGCTCAGAAAGAGTGATTTTAGCCACACACCATGTTTATCATAGGCTTTGGGGGTTGGTGTGAGGAGCAGGTAAGTGGTGGCTGAAGCCTGTTCAACCTCAAATGACCTTAAATGACCAAACTAGGACTAAATGGGAAAATGTGGCTTTCCTGGGGTCCTGCTTAACTCTGCCTAAAATAACAACCTGAAGTGGTAAGTGTACTCCCCAGGGAAATTCCATCTGTAACACTTGCCATGCCACAGGGAGGACTATTAGTGTCCCAGACAGGGCCTGCAAAGAGCGCGTAAGGCACCCTGCAGAAGAGTCAGATTGGAGCATTTCCCAGAGGATCAGAAGGCACCCATGAGCTCTGATGACTTGCCAGGGCCAGAGGAAACCCAGCTGTATTAGCTGAGTTCTGGCCCAAAAGTACTTCCCTACCCTTGCCTTTTCTTCCCCTCATTACTGCTTTCGTATCATCCGTGAGTGAGGAGGTGGTGGGGACAGAAGGAAAGGCTGAACACTCGCTCTTTCCTATCCCAGCTTCCCTATCAATGGTAGGTTCCAGCTTGAAACAGGGAGAAGTTTGGGTTAAAGTTAAATGACTAGACATTTTAAGAAAATGAGATGCTTGTTGAGGCTGGAGTTCATTAGAGGACTTTTTATTATTCTAGAATGACCAGAAAAGTCTTGCCACCTGCCTGCCCTAGATCACATTCAGGTTCAGGAAGAGCTGCCTGTAGAACAGGTTTGAACAGGCGGAAGGACGAAAGTGTCTTGTTGTTTTCTGATTGTCCCCTACACGATCCACTTGTTCAACTGTCAGTTAAAACAAAACAAAACAAAACAAAAACTGTGCCAGAGTCTGAGTTTCATTAAACAAAAATCAGTAAGTAAATAAATAGGCTGTTCTGAAATGCATGAGGCCATCCAGAAAATGTGGGGGATAAGACGGAATAAATGCTCTTGCCCAAGGTTGAAAGGAAAGAAGTCATCATGGCAGAAGAGGCTTATGGCTGCTAGATTTCTCTTCTGGGAAGTGTTAGACTACAAAGGACTAAAGCTACAGGAAACCCATATTCTGAAGCAAAATGTGGGACGTGGAGCCTGACAAGTTTGAGTGCAGACGTGGTGATAAATGGGACAGAATGTTTGCAATTAGCTCTGTCCCAGAAACGCTGGGACTAAGCCACTGTAGAAACAGCAAGAGCCAGAGAGCTGGCAGAGAGGCTGTGCGCCGAGGCTTGTTAGCTGTGCAGAAGAGGTCAAAGGGAGGCCTTGGTGCTTTTGTTCATCCTCTCTCTACCCTCCATCTTCAACTGCCTTGCTGAAATTTTGAAATGATTTCCATTTCAAAGGCGGATTTTAAACTGCTCTAATTGAATGCTCAGAAGAAAGTGCACAGGATTGAAAAGCTTCGGTTCCTGCTGCCATCAGACTTAGCCTCCCCCCGCACCCTACCCCCGCCACCAGCAAATGAGCCACATCCTCTGTTGAGTTAGCCCTAATTTGAGGTTCACTATGCCTTAGTGGTTTCAAGGCTGGAAACCTATCCTGATTCCTGACTCTTTCCCCTTACTTTGAGTCTTCCTAAAACTGCTCATTTGGGACCCTCCTAGTCTAAGTTCTGTAGTTGTTGCGGTTGAGTCTAATTCTGAAGCCATCTCCAGCCCTCTTCTTCAGGCTCTGAAGACCTGAGATCTGATCATTAATTTTGAGACAGTCACAGTCCAGTGATACATATCAAAGCAGTGGAGCTGATGGAACTGTTGAGGGAGCATGTGTTACAAGACAAGAGAAAGGGGGTTTAGGATTAAAGAATCTGGAGGAAACTACCAGGGAAGGTTGGGAAGATGAAGGGGTAGACAGAGCTGCCAAGAAAACCTAGGAGAATGTTTTGGCTGATGACAAGGAAGAAAGCATGTGTTCAAACAATCCAAATTGCTGCATATTGACTGGCCTGAGCATTTCTGCACAGCTACCTGTGCAATAGGATGTGAAATGTATTATTATTTTCTTAGAGTATCAGTACATCTAAGGCCAATGTAAACAGCAGATTATGAAGAGCCCGTACTGTGGAAGGGTGGGCTCAAACCAGTAGTACCAGCACTGCCCCTTCCAACTGCAAGAGCTGTGCCTGTCAAGGTCTGGCCGTGAGGCCTAGCAGCTAAAGTCCTCGCCTTGAACATGCCAGAATCCCGTGTGGGCGCCAGTTCTAATCCTGGCAGCTCCACTTCCCATCCAGCTCCCTGCTTGTGGCCTGGGAAAGCAGTTAAAGACGGCCCAAAGCTTTGGGACCCTGCACCTGTGTGGGAGATCCGGAAGAAGTTCCTGGCTCCTGGCTCCGGATCGGCGTAGCAACACTTGGGGAGTTGCGCTCATTTGGGGAGTGAATCATCGGACGGAAGATCTTCCTCTCTGTCTCTCCTCCTCTCTGTATATCTGACTTTGTAATAAAAATGAATAAATCTCTCTAAAAAAAAAAGAGCTGTGCCTGTCCCTCATGTTCCTCCCACTGAGGCACAGCAGAAGCAGTGGCATCCTTGTGATCTGGAGTCACAGAGAGGGACTTCAAGAGCACTGTTTGGAGAACTTTTCAAGTGTCCCTGTAATCTGGGTGCTGGATTTGACTCATATCTGAGATTTCAAAGACAGGACTGATGGAAACCCTTGAGCTGAAAGTAGTGGGTTGTGGGGAGGCATTGCTCACACCAAAGGAAGCACAGGGAAGAGGAATAGATGTGGTGCTGTTTCCTGCACAGGATCTCTGAAGAACTCGTGAGAAACCCTCTCTGCCCCCAGTTCCTGCTTCGTATTTCCAAGTCAGTAGACTCCTAGGATAGGATTTTCCCCCCTTAGAAATAATTTCAAGCTCAATGGAAAAGTTTTAAAATGAGTACACAGATCTACTTTGTTTCTTGAGCCAACTGCCATCATTGAGTTCATTGTAGATTTCATATCCCATGCCCCCATATTAGTCAGTTTTTGTCACTATAACAAAATACCTGTGGCAAGTAACTTTTTAAGCAGAAAAGATTTATTTTCACTCACAAATTCTATAGATTCACAGCCCAAGATTGGCATCCCTATTTGTTGGACATTCGATAAGGGGTTCTAGCTGCAAGAATTGAAGAGCAAGGGGTACAAAGAATCATGTGGAAAGAGCAAGTATACATGTCTGTGTTTGTGGTTTCTTATAAAGCCAGCAGGATTTAATCGTGGGAACTCTAACTGCTAAATCTGATCCATTGGCCTCTCAAGACTCAACCTCCAAACATGAAAATGGTCCTCTGAGTACAATGGTCTAAGCCTTTAACACAAGGACTTTTGGGGGACACTGAACATGCAAACTAGTACACAAACCATAGCATTTTCAAATGCTGGGGTGTTCATTTCTACCACATAGGGACATTTTTTTCTCCATTGTCACAATACAGCCACCAACACAAGGGAAGTCATTTGAAAATTTTACAGCTGCCATAACAGATTATGGCAAGTTGGAACACTTAAGGCAACAGAAATTTAGTGTTTCTCAGTTCTTGGACCTGGAAGTCTGAAATCAAGGTGTTGGTCAGGACAGGAGAATCCTTTCTTGCTGTCAAGATGATTGAGCTTCCTTTCGCTCTGTCATCCCAATCTCCTATGCCTCCCCAGCCTTCACTACTCTCCCTCTGTCCGTGTCGTCTCTTCTGCTTTAAGGATACCTGTCTCTGGATTTGGAGCTCACCTGAAAAATCCAGGATTATCTCCTCTCAATATTTTTAACGTAATTAAATCTGCAAAGGTTTTTTTTTTTCAGTTAAGGTCACATACACATATTCAGGCTGTTAGGATGTCATTATTGCAGGAGTCATCATTTGTGTATCATGGATATAGGATATTTTCATGATATCTAATTCTCAAAGCCATTGATTGAATAATGGGCCAAAGATCACATTGCATTTAATTGGCACGATGAGTGAGTCTCAATCAATTTGGGCTAAGTTTCTCAATCCTTTTGTAACTTTCATGACCCTGACACTGTTCAAGAGTCTATAATTTTGCATAAGCTGATATGCTGGGTCTGGTTAATATTGGGTTGTGAGAAGTAATTGTTAAATGTTCCTGAATTTTGCAAGCAAATTGACATCATGTGGATTTGGCCACTATGGGAGTAAGTGGTGCAAGTCAAGGTTTTGATTTGTCCTTTCTGGAGCACTGGTTGTTAAATATTTCTCAGCATACCTTGAAGAATGTACTTCTGTTTGGATTTGTCTCTTGTTTTCTCGGGTTTCTTCTGAGGTTATGCATTTAGGGCAAGATAACAGAAGGAACTGATTCCTTCCCACCACCTCCGATCAGGTGGTATCTGATCTCCGTTTACTCCATTACTAGTGGCTGGCCTTTATCATTTGAATTAGGTGGGATATCTCAGGTTTATTCATTGTAAAACTAATCTTCCCACCTCCTGTCCCCCTGCCTTGTAACCAAGTGTTTTGTAACAGGGTACATTTTTTTTTTCAAGCTATCTTATGTAGTTTTAAAGTTCAGTGGCATTAAGTACATTCGTGTTGTGCAGTCATCACCACCATCCATCTCCAGAATTTTTTCATTTTCGAAAATTGAACTCCAGAACCCATTGGACAAACACTCTTCATTCTTTTCTCTCTCCGGCATCTGGCATCCACCCTTATGTTTTCTATCAATTTTTGTTTCTTTCAAAATTTCATATTAGTGGGGTCACACAGGGTTTCCTTCCTTTTAAGACTAACATTCCATTGTCTCCAAGCCGTATATTGCTTGTTAAGTCATTGATCAATGGCTATTTGAATGACTTTCATGTTTTCCCTATTATGAACAATGCTACAATAGACATGGGTGTACACACCCACCTTTGAAGCCCTGCTTTTGATTCTTTTGCCTATATTCTGAGAGATTAAATTTCTGGGTCATATGGTAACTAAATTTTTAATATTTTGAGGAACTGCTATATAATTTTTTACAACAATCATACCGTTTGACATCCCCATCAATAGTACACAAAGATTTTAATTTCTCTATATCCTGGCTAACATTTTTTTGTTGTTGTTATTTTTTCTTTGTGTGTCTGCCTTTATAATAATGTCTGTGTTATGGGTATGAGTTAGGTACCCATTGTTTTGATTTGAGTTCCCCAATGATTAGTGTTGTTGCATTTTTTCATATATTTCTCAACCATTTGTATATTTTCTCTGGAGAACAGCCCTTTGTTTTTTGTTTAAGTTTTGAATTTGTTCTTTTGGTGTTGAGTAGGGTGGTACTTTGCAATGATAAGTTTACAAATACATTGTTTCTCATTACATTTTTACTTATTTATTCTGATGCTTTCTGGCTAAATTATTACCAACATAATTATCAAGAGATGATTTTCTAATTTGGTTATTTTAATATTTATTCTGTGGCTTTTCAGCATATGCCAAAGTCTTCTTTGCTTCTCATTCATGTTTTTTAAAATCATCATGAACTTGTAGTTTCTTATTGTTTAATGGGTTCTAAACTATTATTTCTATTCATTATATTAATATTATTTTAGATTTGGCTAGTGGGAACCCTTTCAAACTTGCCTCTGAGTCCTAATGTGTACCTCTTATTCTCTGAGCAGGTATTTCCTTATTGATAAAACAGACTTTTCTGTTTTATCAGATAAAACAGATTTTCAGACTTAAACTTTTCTTGCCTCTGCTTAGGACCAGCCATTTCTGCAGCAGCACATGTTCCTTCTGGTAAAGAATGATATTAGAAAACAGAATCTGGTGCTAAGTGTGCTTGTGGTTTCTCTTAGCAGACAGAGTGAGGGAATGCATTTGTGTAAACATAGATACACACATATTTCTGTATCTATCCATGTGTATCTATTAACTCACACCTCTTATTACAATGCCAAACCACAGGGTTCTTGGTGATTTTCTCCTGTTTCAAGTCTGTGACATTGACAGTGAGAACTGGCTTCAATTATTCTCAGTATAGATTATATAATTGATAACTGACTTTTATAAATGGTCACTCCTCTTTTGCCTTTTTTGTATCCCCTTCTTCTCCTATCTGGAACCTGATGTCCAGTGTCAGACCACATGAATGTCCTGTTGACCTCACTTTGCACTCCCTTGCAGAAGACACCATCACCTCCCTATGTTCTGACACTGTGGGTCAGGTGCTGTGTGGTCACCCTCTTGGTCCTAGTTTGGCTCTGTAACTCTGCTCTGGGCTACAACTACCACCACTGCCTCTTGTGAGGATTTGGATATACCAAGTTAGGCTGCCAGTGTGGCTCCATGACCCCAACCTGCCCTATTCTGTTCAAGTTTGACAACCTGTGCTGCCAACTCCCTCCTCCGTAGAGATGTTGACTCTGCTTATCTGTTAGGAATGGCTTTTGGATTGAATTATGCTCAATGTTTCATAATTCATTAGCTAGTCCCTCCCCATAAAGAAATGACTGACCGCAAGGGCCTATGGTTCTGATGTGAAAGCCTACAGACAGACAGAAGAAAACATGCAGGGAAAATTTGGCTTCGTGTCTCCATTGCAGTCTAAGGAAAGACATGAAACCAAAAAGCAAGCTATCTCAACATTTATTCACCCAGGAAGAACGTGGTGATTATTTTCCAAATTTGCTAGCTCTGGGGAGACTGAGATGAATGAACACTATGCCTTCCTTAAGGACGGCATAGCCTAGTCACTGCAGATAAAATGCTTTATTTTATCGGTTTAAAAAGGCAAGCAGTTATAAGACACATCATTATTTTGTGTATGAAGAAACATGAAAAAAAGCTCACCAATAGAACATGATTCTTATCCATTGGAATTTTTATTTCATACTTGTTCAAAATGTTCCTTTAGGCTTATGTAGACATAATGTTTTCTATTGTCTTAAATCATACATTATTTCTGTACATTCTTAATATGATTTTTTCAAATGGAGCAATTTGCCTCACTATGAAATAGCATTCCTTAGTGGGAACTATTCTTTAAAATAGTATTTTCCAAGCCACTGATGGCCAATTTTTTTTAAGTTTTGATGATACTATTTTCTTGGTCTTATATTCTAATAAAATACTATTAGAAGTTAATATCAAGAATTAGCATGAATGCATCACATCAGTTTTTGTAATTGATACTTGGAATTTCTGTTTATAACTATTCCCAGGGACTTGAAATTTGTTCTGTTTTCAGTTGTGTTACGGGGTGTATAATTGGCTGTCTACTTCCATATTCTCAGTAATAAATTGCAACACAGATTCAGCTACTTGTGGATGTTTTTCTTTTTCACTGTCTTACAAAGCACTTGGTTTGGAGGGAGATATAAGTCATTCTATACAATTTATATTTGCTTCACTGACATAAAATTTATATCACACCTCTCTGAGTCTATGCAATCTATATATGTGTTACCATTTATTTCAAAGTTGAATCTTGGCCTAAGTTTAAAAAAAAACATGACACATCAGACAGGTTACGTTGAACCCATAAAGCGTGTAACTCAGGAGAAGTGATGACAATAGGAATAGCAGTGGCTAAGTTTGCTTGCAAAGATAATGACAATTATGCCACAATTACAATTAGTGCCTTGTAGTGATGGTAATATGCAGTAGAGATAAGACACATCTCCCTTTCAGTGTTGTTAAATATGAGTAAATGTGGTTTCTAGAATCAATGAAGCACAACATCACAACCCTGCTTCCTCCCTTTGGTCTTACTCTGTACTCACAGAATGTTGCAGTGACTAATTTGGATATACTAGTTAGTTAGCTGTGCCAGTTATTTAGATGGCTTAAAAATAAAAATCCTGAGTGACAGAAGTAATTTTCAGTGATGATGATCCAAAAGATACACAGATGCCACAAATGTGTCTCCTGGAGTCTATGCTGTTTTGAACCTACCCTGGCCCTGCCTGTGGCCTGAGCCAATTAGACCTGACTCAGTGATTGTAGATTTCCAGGCTGGTCAATAGGATTGACTTTGAGGGACTGGCTTAAAAAAAATCCAACTGGACCAATTAGATAACTCTCATTTTGAGGAGGGTCTGGAGTTGGGAGATCCAGTGAGCACAATGGTCAGCAAAGGGACATAAATGAAAAATATATTGAGAGTTGTTACGCTGAAAAGAGAACTGTATCATTCAGTGGGACAAGACACCAGATGCAGCAGATGCTGTTAGAGAGAGGAGAAGGGGAGCAGTTGTGCTGAGAGGCCACACTCTGAGAGGACCTGCGGATAGACCCACCCATTTTATGGAGGCTTCTCAACTGCAGTTCCCTAAGGCCAACTGAGACAGATGTGCCCCAAGTGGGTGGATGAATTGGTATCCCCTCTGAAATAACACTGTTTAACTACTGCTCAACAGTGATCTATCTATAGGAAAAGACTAATTTTCTATTGCTAGCATTACAAATAAGTTCCTGAGCTAGACAATTTGAGAAAATATTAAATAATAAAGAACTCCCAGAGTAAGAATGACTGTTCATATTCTTATATTTAACCAGGTTTTGACTTCAAACTGACGGTGATGGTTGACTTTAGGCACATGTCAGTTGGCCGATATCATTGTCGGTAAGTTAATAAATATCACAGCCCATCAAGAAATATTATGGTCAATGTTCTTTTGTACATATATTTGAATTGAACTGATGACTATTCTGTGATAGATTCTAAAAATCACAAATGCCAAACGAAGTGACAGGAATACTTGTGAGAGAATTATAATGCATTGCTAATTGCTTTGGATAAAAAATGCAAAGCAAAGAACTATAATTTTTAAATTAATCAAGAAAGCTACTTAAAATAAAAATATATATCTGCTCCCACCAGGAGCAAATGAAAGTGCCTTTCACACATGTGTTTTGCTGAGTCACAACAAATAACAATTTTGTAGGCAAACCAAAACCAAACCAGTGATTCAACCAGCCAGCCAACCAACCAACCAACCAACCAACCAACCAACCAACCAGCCCTCAAACAACAGCCTCCACTCTGCTATATTTACTTGTAATCTGAATGTATTTACTTAACTGGTGAGGCTGAGAGCACTCTGTGTCCTACTAAAGTCAACTATCCAGAGAAAAGCTTTTGTTTATTTATTTATTTATTTTTTGGTCATCGTTATAGAACCTGTCCCTTACTTACTGTTTAAAAGTTTACTCTAAAAAAATTCCATACCAAGATCATCTGCAAAGAGCAATTCAGAAATATATGAAACGAAAGGTAAAAGGCTCTTTCTTGCATATAACATAAACTTTTTCACATTGAAATATATGATTTTTATAGTCAGTGTATACAGCAATGTATGCCGCATTTCCGTATCATTTCGGAACTTGTCCCTAGGAGTAGACATTGAAATACTTCTCATCCTTTCATGACTGCAAAAAATGGAATGCTAGCTTGTGACAGCATGTTGCCTTGGGCTTTTGGCCCTGGCTCATGGGCCTGGCATCTCCAAGAGAACTGGGTTCCATGTAGAGCCTTAATAAATATTTTTTGAGTGAATGACTATATTTATCCTGTCGTTATTTAAAATATTTCCCATTTTGCATATTTTTATATGTCTAGTTCTTCATTTTGTATTTTGTCTAAAGCAATTTTGCAATATATATATTGACGGTCTTAAAATATTACCATCATTTCACCAAGTCTAGTGCTAAGAATCTGTTAAGGAACTAATTAGTCATCAACTTAATCAGATCCAGGTGCAAGAACATGAATTATAGGATTTTTTAATAATGGCAAAAAAATGTAAATGGCTGCCAGTGGGAAAGTAATTAATTTATGGTATCTATACTAATATCCATAGATCTGGGTAAAAAGTGCCAAGTATACTATTAGGATTAGATCTGGATCACAGAACCAAGAGCTACTTTTATTTCCAGCTTTATATTTTCCTTCATTTCCCAATTTGTGTGTGTGTGTGTGTGTATAAATTTATATAATGGAAACACTGAAAAATTAGAGGGAGATTTTTCCATTATGAGAAATTTGCTTCAGAAATAATAGGCCTCTTGCTATGTTTCTTGCTTGTGAAAATAATATTCTCTACACAGTATACTGCTCTTGCACATGTTCTTGTTCAGAAAAACAGGAGCCAAATTGGAAACTTGAACAGGGCATCTAGGTTGAATCTAAACTGAGCGTATTTGTCATCTTTTGTTAAAAACTAGTTTTCCGTTTGCATATTTCCAAGTGCAGTGTATAGGGTGGAAGCCTCCTGGGACTCCTTGGAGAGTGAACATAAGGACAAAATGGTGACAAACTCTTGCTGTTGTCACCAGAATGGCCCTTGAACGTACCCTCTGGCCTAGCAGCCATGACTACTTGCATGAGCAGCAAGTATTGGGGCAAGAATTTGTCATGCAAAGCACTACATTGTGTTCACCCTGCAAGAAATCTCTTGTTTTTCCACTTGCTAACATCTTCTAACCCCTTCTTTTGGGGCAGATACAGCATTGAGCTAGATATGTTCAGCAGGTTCCACTCCACAGATTTTGCCCAAATACAATCAATTACATTGAGTCTGCCATGATCCCTTGGATTTTTATGACTTTGTTGTTGCTTCTTACTCTGATTTTCCTCCTGGAGCTGTTCCAGGCTGTAAAGGTGGTACAGACACAGGCAAAGTTCCCTCACTTCTGCGCACTGCCGACCTTCCTTCCACAGCCCATCCAAACCTGCAGTCATTCCTACCTTCCACCCCTTATGTGTGGGAACTTCAGAAAGTTCATGACAATATGGAATTAAAAGATTCATTTGAAGACAGAAAAATCTAGAGATCCATGTGTAGTTTTTTTCCTAATGCACATTTCCATGAACTTTTTGGAGAACTTCATGTGTTCTCATGCGTACAAGCTTCTCCTCATCATGGAAACCTAAAACCTATTTCTGATATAATTGGACTTAAGAGTTAAAGAGGCCACTTTTCTTAGAACAATTAGAATGACTGGATACATGGCCCTTTTTCACATTGATTCTGAGACTCCCTCACCTCCTAACACACCACTGCTTCAATAAACCATGGCATATCCACACCATGAAGACTTAGCTCAGCTTTCAGAAGGAGTTAGTATGCCAGGACTGAGGGCAGGAATGAGTTGAACAGCTGTGTATTATTTACGCAGCAGAGCATTGTAGATATACGTAATTGAAAAACCTGCTTTTTCTCCTTCTTTGTAATGTTGACTACTTGAAACAGGTTTAGACCACACAGGCAGCTCTCCACTGACAAATAGTTTAAGACCCAACAAAGTGACTTCATTTGTTGATTGGAGTTTTCCTACAAAATCACTGTCTTTTGAGATACTGGCCCCTAGCTAAGTCAACACAGTATGCCTGAAACATTGCACATTTCTGTTTTTAAAAATGCTATCAAAGGATGCTGCACATGAGTAAGCCAGAATATAAATAGATTTGAATAAGACAGAAGTCTGCTGAAAGTTGATCTTTTTAAAAGAAGATTTGCTTGGAGAAGAGTGACTAAGGTAACAGGATATTGAGGGACCTCCCAAAAAGAGGCCTGGGTATTCAGAGGTTATTGGCAAGGTGCTTCATTCCTTTTGATAAGCTTTCACTTTGGAGAAGGAAACTCAGTCTTCTGTATTATGTCTAATTTCACTTTAAACCATGTATTCCATTTTGGTTAAAACAAAACTATTATCTGTCTGCTTATATTTCTCTAGTGTGTCTAGAATCTGTGTTAATAATCACCAGTGAAACCAAAGTGAGAAGCAAGGGAGGGGTTGAGACTTCAGGAAGTAACACGTAAACAAGCAGTAGGTAAAGGCAGAGAGGAAGCACTGCGGGGGGGTGGGGGGTGGGGGAGGTGGGTCCTGAAAAGGCAGGAGTTTTGAGATGGGGAAAGGAGCAGAGTGTGGAAGGACCTGAGGCTGGGGTGCAGAGAGCTCTGCTCTGGCTGTTGGGTGTGTAATTGATGGGACACACCACAGTCCAGAGGTCCACAAAGTCCAGGGGCTTGACATGGGCAACAACCTTACTTTTCTAGAGTTGAACCTAAGATGACCCATTTTGACTAATAGCAGACAAACTTTTTCCAGATGTTTTTAAATGTTCTCGGCCCAATCCAGTGATTTTTTTTTCAATCAAATCCAAGTATTAATGTCTCTGTTTTGGTTTCCTTCTCAAATACCAACTAGGCATTATCTTTCCATTCTTTTTTTCCCTACCCTGTGGTCCCCTGTGCTCACTACATGAAAGAAGGGGGTTAGCTTTCATGATGGATTTTGGATGAAAGTGGGTCTGGTGTGTATGTGTGTTTTGGGGGAATTCAGGTGTGGGAGTGTCTTTAGGGCATGCCCCCTCTGGTCATCTATGCTTCCTGACAACAGTGATGTGGAAGACACTGTGTGTTGTTTACCCAGGCTACTGTCTTGTGTACCAATAAAACTGGGTTTTAATGAGACATACGTCCACTTTGAACCAAGCGCACTCTCAAAGCCAGCAGTGATGGGAGAGAAGTATAAGGACTTCAGATTGCATCTTTCTATCCCCATTCACTCCTGCTAGAACTCACACACAACAGTGAGCTACTGAGGAATGTGCCGATGAAGACAGGGCTTCTGAGATGAAAGTTTCCTGCTTAGCCTGGGGGGTGAGGGAAGGTCAGGGGAGGGAGACTGGATTGCTTAACCCAAGCTGTTGCAAGAAAAATAAGTCTAGATTTGCATAAGCCATTGTAAATTTGTATTTTAAAAATATGTATAGTAACTAAACTTTCATTCCAACAAGCCTGTGGTGGGAAGAGAGGAAGCTAATCCGTATTACTGGGCATTACATGTGCAAGGAACTTGATCATTAGGTACCCAGAAAGTGTTGCATGGTGGATGGAAGCAAACAGGCATGACGGTTCCAGAAGCAGCCCTACTGCCCATGTTAATGTTACAGAGGTAGCTAAGCCTGTGCCCGGCATGATGGCCTAGTGGCTAAATCCTCACCTTGCATGCCCCAGGATTTCATATTGGCTCTGTTTCATGTCCCAGCTACTCCATTTCCATCTAGCTCCTACTTCTGGCCTGGGAAAGCAGTGGAGGATGCCCAAGGCCTTGGAACCCTGCACCCATGTGGGAGACCTAGAAGAAGCTCCTGGTTCCTGGCTTTGGTTTGGCTCAGCTCCAGCTGTTGCATCTATTTGGGAAATAAACCAGCAGACAGAAGATCTCTGTCTCTCCTCCTTCTAAATCTGCTTTCCAATAAAAATAAATTTATATTTTTTAAAAAAGAGGTGGCTAAGCCCTTAAAAATCACATGAAAGATAAAAGATATCCATGTAATACCATGCCTGGAAATGTACCGGGTACAAAAAAAATTGCTTGTCAGTGTAATTTAATGAATAACTTAGTGTACTCTCAAATATTTAAAACTCCATTGCAGTACTGTTTGGCTGGCATTAAGATCTATTTGATGTTTTGCATACCATGTTTGTGGAATTGATTTTTAAGGAGGAAGGAATAATGTATTTAACGACTCCTTAAAAGAGAATACAGAACAGAGAATATTCTTCAGTTAGGGAGAGAAGACAGTGTACTTTGCAGGAGTACTTTGCAAGTTTATAATCACATTTTAAAGCAGAAAAACAAAATAAAACAAAACGTTAACTCCTGGCAATACAAAAAATAGACACGAAGGAGTCAACTGAAATTAAATGGCAAAATGTCACTGTGTAGGTGTGAGATGCACAGACACAGAGGACGGCACAATTTCAGCAAGCCCTGGGGCCTCTAAGAAATTATTTTTTTTTTTCTTCTGAGCACATTGAGACTTTGTGTGCATTAAACTGCACATTAAACTGGCCACCAAAGGTGAAAGGCATCCTTTGCCGGGAGTCAATGCAGTATTGAGTCAACTGACTCATTAAAGTCACCTAGGTGGTGACTGATAGGAGGGTTTTGGCCAATGGACTGGGAGGGCTGGGTATGGGCCCAACACTCTCACATTCAGTATGCGCCTGGAGGCGCTCCCTTGCTTTCAGCACCAAGAGCTCTGTCTGGAGAGGAGTGGGGAGGCTGTGCTGCCTGGGAGGCACAGGGATGCATATCAATCACTCAGTTTGGTGGGTAGCAACAACGCTACCCCTTTCTCTGGCTGTGCAGGCCTTTGCTGGGCTGCAAAGGAGAGCTCTTCATAGCTCAGATAGTAGTATTTGTTTCAGTAAGAACCAGCACTTGTGAAAGTGATTTGTTTTTACATTGCCGAGACATATTTGGACACAGTTATTGGGAACTTCCAGCCAGCTGTATTTTTCTAAGGGACTAACCAACAAGGGCATATGGAGCCTACACCGATGAGGAAAAGGACCTAGGGGGTCCCCCAAGCTGGAAACTTGTTTTTCATGGGTGATAGCTTATGAACTTGCTGTGATTCCAAACACTGGGGGCCCATAGGGACCTCTTCATGAACATGTCTCAGTACACATTTCCTCCCTTTCTGGCTGGTTGCTTAAATCAGTCCTTTAACGTGACCAACTTCAGATTTGCGAGACTACCCCCAATATTGGCAGTTCTATTAATTTATTTTTGTGGTTGTTTATTTGGTGTACCTTGGCCCATGTACTAGATGCCTGTAGGTTTTTAAAGTGTATCTTTGCATTGTCTAACTTCACCGACCTATGGCTGTTGGTCATAGACTAAGCAAAATCTTTTTACTCTATTGTTTCCAGGTCTGTCCCTTAGGATTAGGATGGGTCATCCCTCCAACTGCCTCCCTCTTGATGGTTTCTCACTTGTATATCGGCAAACCACTAGCCTTCCAGTGGACTCTCTGAAGTACCTTTATTTGTCTATTACTTTCAGGAATTTTCTTGCTCAGCCACCATGCTAATCTCTCGTTTTTTTTATGGTCCCATGAGTTCTTACCCTTTTACTCAGCATGCATGCCCTCCCTCAAGATTGAGCTTATGTACCCCACCCAGTCTCTTGTGAGTGTACCTGCCTGCCCACGTCTCTATGCAAGTGATTAATCAGCTTTAGCTCAATGTCACTGTGAGCGTATCAACTTTGCGTCTGTATTGTCTTTCTTTTCTGCTTATAAATTAATAGCAATTCCTGTTCGCAACCGAGTTTAGCACTGTCCCTTGCCTTGATTTTGTCCCTGTCCCACTCACCAGCTATCGAGGAGACGACTACAATGCTTCCGTTGCTCTGCTTCAGCATGGGCAGGGCAGCCACACTCAGGACCACGTAACTGAGAAAGTTGACCTCCATGATTTGGCGCACTTGGTAAATATCATTATTAAAAAATGTGAAAGGAGAGCTGGTGATGTGGTTGAGAATGAGCATGTCTAGTCCTCCTGCAAGAGATGGCTGGGTTGAGAGAAACCCTCTGGGCTCAATAATGTCCCCCCTTTCCCTCCCGAAAGTTCTCCATTGACCACCTAAGACATGTCCAGAGGACAAGAAGGGACAGCCAGCCTCACCCATGAGCTTTCCTGCTTTGGCAACGAATTGCTCCGCGAAGGCCATGTCCTCCATGCTGCCAGCAATGTAGTGAGCCGAGGCTGCGCCGAGCTTCTGGCAGTGGGATACCACCTGCAGGGCCACAAAGGAAATGGTGTCAGTCTTGGGTGCAGACTTTTCAGGAACTATCTCTGAGGTAATGGGGCCTTATAGGAGAGGTTACTCTTGACTTTGTTTTGATAAAAATGTGTGTGTGTGTGTGTGTGTGTGTGTGTGTGTGTGTGTGTGATTCTAAACACAGTGCTCATGATTGTCAGTCCTTGCCTGGGACACTGTAGTGGGATTCAAGTCCATAATTTACACTAATGGTGTTCTATGAACAATTGTTTTTAAATGTATTGTAGGTATGAAGAGCTGCTTTCTGTGTGGGTAGTTCTAGGTTTATCAGTGTTTGTGCACTTTGCTATCTGTGAGTGTATGAGCAGGCCTGGCCTGAGAGTCTGCACGGGGAGGAAAATACATGAGAAGGTGTTGTGAGTTTGTACAGAACACGTCAGGGTGTTTGTTGGTAATGTATGTCTGTGGGCATGGAACCCTCACCTCCTGTAGAGTTTCTTCTGACCTCGCTGTTAACACCACATGGGCTCCCATCTTCGCCAGATGAAAAGCCATCTCTCTTCCAATTCCTTTGCTGGCCCCTGTGACAATCACTTTCTTTCCTTGGAGCATTTCTGGGGAACCCCAAAAGGAAGTGAGGACCACAGCCAACCCGACAGCACCATTCCTTGTCCCTCAGCAGCCAGCCCTGTCTCCACTTCCAGTACCAACAGGGATGAGTCCAGCTCAGTTTGTCTCAGACTGCGCAGATCACCAAAGGAGCAGTTTGAGTCTTTCAGCAACAGGCTCTGAAGTGGAGGCATGGCCTGGTCATGCACAGCCAGGCCTCCCTGCTTGCATTCCTGCAAACCTCCATGCACAGAGACAACGGGACCAAGCCAGCAAGGTCACGGTTCAGCCGAAACACAGTTTCAAATAGTTCTGGACTCCTCTAATTTTGCTCAATTGATTAAAACACACACACACACACACACACACACACACACACACACACACACACACAAACACACACACACAGCTAGAATCTTAGGGACTCCAGGGGTTTCCCCTGGCTTCTCCTTAGTCATCAACTCCAGAGTCCACTTCTGCCTCCCACTTTCCAGGCTCCCATTGAGCCTAAGGATCTGGCTGAGTTGCGAATTTGGATATTACCCTCCGTTTGAGGTAGAAGATTTGAAATAGCATTCCACGAAAGGTGTCAAATACAGCCAAGACTTATTTGGCTAGCTTGTGGCTGCACCATGGTTACCCCTCCCCACATCCCTCCGGGACCGTAGCCTGAGACTGGAGGACACAGAGATATAACCCACCTCACTGTTCTCTCCTCTCTCTCTTTTTTTTCCAACAAATTTAGGAACACTGTAGCAAGCACCCTGGTGCTTTTTAACCTATGCCTCCAAAACAAGACACACAGAGGTGCTTACCTGGTCTGAATTCCTCATCTGTGGAATAGTAGTGGTAGGCCAAGAAGAGCCCCAGAAGAGGGAGGAGATATTTTTTCATAAAAGCCATCAGACAGGGACCTGGCCCGAAGAGCCCTGTAGGACACACAGAGAGAATCTACAGAGCTTTCCTACAACCTCCTAGGCAGGCAGCAGCCTCTGAATTGTGACATCAGGGACGGGGGAGGCTGGAGTAGTCTCAGGCAGTGCTAGCCAATTTCCCCGTCAGAGCAGCGATTGGCTTTGGGTGGGATCCCATTCGTCCCTGGCAGCCTGTGTGGTGGATTTCATAATGGACAATGTTTACTCCATTTCATTGAGCAAGAGGAGACTTCCAGATGGCCAAGCTCATGACTGTACAGGACTGGATTCCTGAGAATCCCGAGCCCAGGCCCATCTCCCTCTTGACACCCTTTACGCCAGGATCAATGGCCTTTCAGAAGTAGTTTGTCCAAGGCAGGGAGCGAGGATTGCATGTGCGGCTTCTGGGGGGAAATGTGAGTAATAGCGAAGAGAGCCAAACTGAAGCCAAATCTCACTCTCGGCCCCACCCCCAGTCGGAAGCAATTAAAAATAACAGCACAAAACAGCAAAATAAGCTCAAGGGAAAAGAAAAAAGTTCACATCTTGGAAAAAAAAATAAATCAAAGCAAACCAGCCTTAGGAGTCCCACACTCAAGTTCAATGAAAAACTATTGCAATATCAAAGAGAAATTGCAAGCCAGCCAGAACCCAGATGGCGGGAAAACCAAGACTGGTTCAAGACTCTCGGGCAAGTACAACAGAACGTATATACCCTTATTAATTTAACAGAGAATAAAGAAGAAATAACGAGTGCCCCAAAAAGGCACAAAGCCACTACACTGGCCTGGCAAATGGTGTAGAGGCATACGAAACATACAGAAGATGCTAGGAAGAGATCTGGCACGAAAGAAAAACTGTGAAGCAAAACTACTGTGGGGCACCCACATCTTCTCTAAAAATAGACCTAGTAATAATAAAGGGGGCGGGGAGGAGCTCCTAGCAAAGTAGAATTTGTTATCTCAGAAATAGATACAACCACCTTGGCACAGCCAACCACAGCAAGAAATCATTAAGGACCAATCCTCCAAAGAGAGGATTTAAGATGATTTAGCCAGTGATTAAGTTTTTCAGTGCAAAACTAAGCAACCAAATTCTGAAAGCTACCCCATTCCAGAACAAATCCTGAATCCTGCCAGTTGCCACTGAATCGGGGGACAATCTAAGGATGCTAATAAGTATGTCAGCATTTTGGAGGAGGGTCTGGGGTTGGAGAGAGGGGGCTGGCACTGGAATTTCTACAAGGTTAAGAGAAACTGAGTCTGGATATCCGTGAACAGTGTTTGGAAACATTTGGTGAGTCTTCACTTCAGAGAAAGAAAACATAATTTAAGACCCAGAGGAGATGAAACATTTTGTCAACAAAGGCCCACAGCTGGGGAGTTCACTTGCAGAAAATGATGAGGATTTGAGTACAGTTAAGGGCTGGATTGAGCTCAAGGTTCATGGAGGACAAAAATAGCAAAAGATAAAATCGAAGTGAAAATTGAATTTCATAGTGTCAGAAATACAAGGCATTTTGGCATGATTTTCATAAAGGACTTTCTGCTACCAAGATTCATTACAGACTAGACTCTATTTTCATCCCTTGAGGGTAAAAGTATAAGGTTTATTTTCATAATACTGTACTATCAACACTAAAATTACGGGAAGCCATGGAAAGCTGTTTTAAAATATGATGCTGAAATTATGGAAAGATGGACAGGCTCGGGTAGTTTACTGTCTGACAGAAAGGAAAGAACTTAAAAACCCACTACAGAAAACAAAAATCTAAACAAAGCGAAAATAACAACGCTGTCAGAGAAGCTGTAGGGGAACTGGACATGAAACAAATGTAATCATGACTGCTTATGGTTGAGTCACCTAAAAACCCAGCCCAGCTTCCATCACACTGCCTCCAAAAACATCCCTAAATCCAAAGACACAAAGTGGCTATCATGCTGGAAAACAAGGTATGGGAAAAAGCACCCAAGAGAGTGATTTTCATGGAATTGGATGACAACATTGTTATGTAAAAGCCGTTGAAGAGAAACAGAACATCGCGTAATGGTGGATGGAGGAAATGAATTAGTGGTGCTCAAACCTTCTGGTCTAGGGGCCTTTTTGCATCCTTAAAAATCACCTAAACCCCAATCAATTTGCATCTGTACATCTTATGTTATGGTTATTATGTTGCTAAGTAGAAAATAGAAGCTAGGACAAGGTGTTTTTAAACTCAGGAGTACAGAAGTATGGAGTCCACTGGCAGTCGGGGATGTATGATCAAATGTGTTGTAGCCTCTGGGGAAGTCAAATGTCTTCATATGATTATGAAAATATCTTTGACCTCCCAAATACCCGGAAGGGTCTTGGGGCCCCTGGGGACCAGTCTTTGACTGTATTATGTAATAGATACAAAAGCCACTGTATTTATACGGCTGGTCCTCTCATTAGTTTGTAAGCTCCTAGAGAACACGGATTATGTCTTTTTCATCTTTGCCTTTCCCCATTTCCCACTAGCCTTGCTCCAAAAATGGCTATTCAATCAACTCGGGCTGTTTTAGTGTTTCTGAGATGCTGCTGCAGCAATGGGAAAATTGCTGTCATCCTGGAGCCGAATTCAATCCAGGAAAAGCACTGGAATTCAGCATTCTGATCTGAACAGATCTACTCCATCCCTTAAGTCCTCTTCCTGGTTTCCTCAACACATTAATAAATCAGCAGATAAATAAAAAGAAACAAAAAGACATGCAAGTGTTTCACCTCTTATTTGTTGTGTGTGCAGTTTTCTCCATCCAGTGACATCCCTTTGCCCTTGCCCTTGGCAAGAATACCAAGTTATGTGCCCTGCTCCTCTTCTGTAATGGCACAGACCCTCTACAGTCGGGATCTTAGACACGACTTGGCTATTTCCAAGGACGCACGCAGAGTGGGCTTGCCACAACCCAGGAATGTTTACCAGAGTCCCAGCCAGGAATTCCCCTTTCCCCTATTTCATCTTTTCTGCCTGGGTAAATGGGGCTCAGAGCAGGTGACAAAGAGGAGGGCTTGGGGAGCCCTGAGGCAGATCTAAATGGCTGGTAGGAGTTGACCAGCCGGGATGAGGAGGTGCTGGGGGGGACACTGTGGTGCATTTGGTGTAACACAGAGATCTCGAGATGAACACCTCCCTTTCCATGGCAGCTTCCCCTGTTTATTCAGGTGCTCAGAAAGCAGCCTCTTTTGAAAATGAACCATGTGGGCAGGGGCCGCAGTGGGCAGACTCCAGGGGAAAGGAATGAGTGAACACCCAGTGTTCAGAGGTGCTGCCTTCCTGGGAGAAGTGTTGACGCCAGAAAGAACCTTAGCATTACATTAGAATACAGAACATTCTCCCTCACCTGACACCTGCCCCCCCACCTCCTTACTTCCCCTCTCCATCTGCGCCCCTCTCCACTCCCGCCCTTGGGATCTGATGCAGGGCGGAGGGAGATGAGGGACTTGTGGGGAAGAGAGGCAGGACTCCTATCTGCGTCTCAACTGCCAAGATGGACTCTTTGGTCCAGTTGCTGCAGAAGCAGCCATTGTCTCATATCATTTTTAACAAATCACCAACTCCATCCACCTCATCTTTTTCCTCCTCCTCCCCTGTATACCTAGAGGCAGGAGGAGATGTTCCCATTTGTCCGTTTTTCTGCCAATGTCACTGGACAGATTTACTCAGCCCTGTGAAGCCTTGCTGGAGGTGGACACCTGGGAGGTTGGTGAGGTACACTGTCCCCCTGTGCTGTCCTGTCCCAATCTGGCAGGTGTGGTCAGGGTTCAGGGCACTGGGGAGGCAGCCTCCTGGGAATCCATGTGCCTGGGCGAGTTTAGGACTTTTTGGTCTAATCCCTGCCCTCAGACAATGTTAGACAAGTTAGAGTTACAGTTTCCTTGGATTGTTTGGCTGATCCAGCTCCCATGCACTCCCATCTGAGCCCAGAGGAGAGAAGGACACACAGTAATTAAATGGAATGTTTGGTGAAGTACGAAGGAGCTGCCATGGGAGAGACCACAATCAATCAACCAATCAATCATTCAATCAATCTCTCTCTCTCTTGAAAATCCAAATTAAGATGCAGAGGACTGACTCCAGCATGGGAACCCCACCATTCTGCCCCATCCACTGCTTTTTCTTGATTGGCCAGTCTGACATTTAAGGTGGACGGCAGTCTGGGATAGACGTGGGTGGTGGTGGGGTGTCCATAAGGTGCCAGCCACTGCAGCAGTAGAAGGAAGTCACTTTCCTGTAAGGTTGCCAGACTTAGCAAACAGAAATATAGGATGCGCAGGTAAATTTGAATTTCAAGTAAACAGCAAATGCTTTAATTAAAAAAAAGGGCTTTACTTTTTTATTTTAAAGGTTTATTTATTTGGGGAAAGGGAGCTCTTTCACCCTACTCCTTCATTCCCCAAATATGATCCATAGCCAGGTCTGGCGTCAGCAGAAGCCAGGAGCCTGGAACTCTATGTAGGTCTTTGGTGTGGGTCCAGGGGCTCAAGGCCTTGGGCCAGCACCCACTTCCTTCCCAGGCATGGGGGATGGATCAGAAGCAGAGCTGCTGGGATCGGTAAGGGATGCCACAAGCTGTGAGCTCAGCCCCCTGTGCCATAATACTGGCCCCCAAAATGCTTTTCTAAGGATTGCTGAATCTATCTAGTTAGCTATCACCTGTTTGTCTATGTCTCCCTACACTCATCTGTCCCTCTGTCTCAACAATTGCAAAGAGCACGCCTAGACTAAACCGTTAATCGTTGTTTATCTGGAATTCAGATTTCACTGGCTGTCCTGTTTTATTTGATAACCTTAAAGGAGCTGTAAGGCTTTGAGAACACTGAGAAATTGTGCTTTGGGTGTGGATTAAACCTCCTGGGCCCTGGCTACTGTTCACGCTCGTGTCTCCGTTCACCACAATGCCGCCCAGCAGCCTGACCACAGACAGTTCCCTAGAGAGAAAAAAGTTGCAAAAGCACGTGGCAGCCGAGTGGAGGATTCATCTCCCAGATGTTATTTAGTTAGACAACTGCCATGTGCCAGGTACTACAAATGAAAAGAAAAAAAAAAATGCAATGCCCATAAAGCCGTAAAGAAGATGACGTGGAAATTAATGAAAGGCACAGTGCTGCTGGAGCACGGATGGATGGCCATAGCAAGGGCGCAAAGGCGGAAGTGGCCCACTCCATTTGTGGGGTGGGCAGATAGGGAAGACTTCCCCGAAAAGGTTAACCCCAGTGCACACGGGATGCCCCAGGTAAATTGGGAAGGATCAGAGCCAGCACTGAGCTGGATCCAGGAATGTGTGTGTGGTTTCTAGGAGTGTGGGGGTGTGGTGTGGTGGGGAGTGTGTTATTGGTTTGCAAAAGGTTTCTTTGCACAGGAAATCTTGTGAGAAAATAGAAGGAGGTGTGAAAGAAAATGACATGTTTGGGAAACTGCCAAGAGCTCCATCTGGCGGGGTTCCCTGAGTCTCACAGGGTGGGGTTACGTGGAGAGACGGGGGTCTGGGAAGTACGCAGGAGCCACTTCTGTGAGGGCCTGGAACCTGCTGGAACCTGCTGGAAACTGCTGTCCCGGCATCAGTTTCCCGTCTCAAAGCAGCTGTGTTGGGTGGCCTCCTCAGCTCCTCTCAGAAAACAGCCTGCTTGCCGGCCCTCATACCC
Organism: Ochotona curzoniae; assembly: GCF_017591425.1. Classification (NCBI taxonomy): domain Eukaryota; kingdom Metazoa; phylum Chordata; class Mammalia; order Lagomorpha; family Ochotonidae; genus Ochotona; species Ochotona curzoniae. The sequence continues at coordinate 18,655,841 of NW_024466219.1, read as the reverse complement.
CATTGCCTTACATAGAGAGTTCTGGATCGTCTGTGCTCCTCAGGAGCTGCTGTCCACCTTTGCTCCCTTTGCTCCCCTGGGTGACATGCTGGGTGTGGCCCTATCCCAGAGACTTGTCTGCCTGGATCCCCCCACCGCGTGTGCTCTCTCACATTCTGCTTAGACATCCCTCCCCGCTCGGTAGCCCTTGCCACTTCTCCATTGCTTTCTTTCATTCCCTGGGTTTTCTCTGTGGGCTTTTCATCCCTGTTGGATTTTTTTTTTTTCATGTTGAAGATGTCCTTGATTTTATGTTTACTCTTTTCTTTTTGATTTATTTTATTGGAAATACATAATATACAGAGAGAAGGAGCTACAGAAAGAAGGATCCTCTGTCTGCTGGTTCATGCCCCCAGTGGCCACAACAGCCGGAGCCAGCCGAGCTGAGCTGAAGCCAGGAGCCTCCCCCAGGTTTCCCGTGTGGGTACAGGGTCCTAAGGCTTTGGGCTGTCCTCCACTGCTTTCCCAGGCCACAAGCAGGGAGCTGGATGGGAAGTAGAGTAGCCAGGACACAAACTGGTGCCAACATGGTATCCCCATGGTCACAAGGTGAGGATTTAGTCACTAGGCTACTGCGCTGGGCCCATAACTTTGCTCTTTTCCACCCCCTTTCTCTCTATTCCCTGTGTCATTTCTCTCATTCTCATGACTTCAGTTACCTTTTAATATCTACTTATATATATGAAGGTATATAAAATATATTTAATATTTATTTTATTTTTATTGAGAAAGCAGAATTGACACAGAGAGATATTTTTCTATCTGCTGGTTCACTCTCCAAATGGCCACAAGAACCCACGCTTGGCTGATCTGAGCCATGAGCCAGGAGGAACCCTACAGTATGTGCTTGACTTGTTCCATTTAGCATAATGTTCTGAGGTTTACCCACACTGTACCACAGCTGAGAGCTTCACTTTCTTTCTTTTTTTTTTTTTTTGTCAAACCTTGTTCCACTCTACAGATAACACCGCCTTCTGTTTGTTCATTCACCAACTCACAGATCTTTGGAATATTCCATTTTTTAATCATTATCACGAATGCTACCATTTATCTCAGGAATATACCCAAGGAGTGGCATTGCTAGCTTGTATGGTAAATTTATCTTTGACTTTTCAAGAATTGTCAAACTAACTTGCAATGGCTCCGTATTTTTACTCACAATACCCTAGTGATCTCCATGTCAATCGGTAGCTTTGCTGTGTCCCATTAATAATCCGGAACCCTTGGAGTCCTTTACATCCCCCTCACTAGATCTTCATGTTCCACCAGTCACCAAATCCAGCCAGTTCTGCCTCTTTATGATGACTGTCCTAACTCAGACCCCACTGTCTTCTGCTTGAACAACCTTTTCACTCATCTGTCTTACCATCTCAAATCCACTTGCGTATTTATTTTTTAAAAAGGCTACTGAGTATTTGGTATGCACAATGAAATAAGTGAAAACAGACAATTTGTGAAGTCTGAGAATCAAATGAAAACTCAGTGGGCCTATCCCCCAATTTGCGGCATGAGGATTGCTGCTGCTAAGGCTCCAAGGGAGCGCTCGTCCACCCAGTTCTTCACCGGAGGCGCCTGGGTGCACTTCTCTGCTTCAAGGGCCGCAGTGGCCAATGTCCTTAGGACAAAGTCCAAGCTGTCTCCTTAGTGCTTCATGATTATTCAAGAATCACTTCCAGGGATCTCACCTCTTCTCTTTCCTTGCAACACCTTATCCTTCAGATTCACACCTGCCTTGTGAGCTTATGGAGAGTCAAGCTACTGCCAATCACCGGACTTTTGTCTTTCCACAGCACTCAACACTTTATTCCCACCTGCACATTGGTCCATCTTTCCCTCTAGATACAGCTCCAGGAGGGCAGAGGCCTGGCGTGTCAGTGAGTCTGTTAGCAGGTGCCTGGCAGGTGTTTAGGGCTCAGGAAAAGGTCTAGGCTAGAGGTGTGACTAGATAAGAGCAGGAGGGTGCAGGACGATGTCCAAGTTAAAGTTTGATTCAGGAAAAACCCATCATGTAAATGAGAGTTGAAGTCCTGAGAGCAGATGAGACCACTAAGGAGAGAGCTGAAAGGTTGGAAGGAAATAATAGACTAATGTTTTATGAGTTGAGCCAAGGGCCCAGTGTGGTAGCCTAGAGGCTAAAGTTCTCACCTTGCATGTGTTGGGACCCCATGTTGGCACCAATTCTGATTCTGGCTGCTCCACCTCTCTTCCAGCTCCCTGCTTGTGTCCTGGGAAAGCAGTTGAGGACAGCCCAAGGCCTTGGGATCCTACCCCTTGAAGGAGACCCAGAAGTAGCTCCTAATTCCTGGCTTCAGATTGGCTCAGCTGAACTCTGGCTGTTATGGCTACTTGGGGTGTGAACCAGTGGAATGGAAGATCTTTCTCTCTGTCTTTCCTTCCCCCTTGTAAATCTGACTTTCCAATAAAAATTAAAAAAAAAAAAAAGGTTGAGTCAAAGTGGAAAACCACTCAGGGAAGGAGAATGAGGGGGAACCTGGGAGCAGAAGGGGATGGGAGAGGTCCAGGAGGGTGCTGAGTGACAAGAACACACTGGCGTTCAGCAGCAACTGGAGATGTGGGACTTAGCTTCAGCAGGAGGAGATGGTGCCGAGGCGGGGCCTGGAGCTCGCTCAGCTGATGGGGGGGAACGGGGGGGGGGGGGTTGTATTTGGCATAGCGGCGGATCAGCCCTGCACTCAATGCTCTGGATCACTTCCTCTTTGCAGGACACTGGGCTAGGCTGAGCGCTATGGAAGAGGTAGTGGTGAAGACCCAATGGAGGACAGAATCACCAGGGGACACGATTTACTGTGTCTGATTCTGGGTGACATGGTGCATGGCAAAGAGATAAAAGAGGGTGGATACTGAACCCTTGCTGCCTGCTGCAGCCTCAGCACCACTGTTGGCCTAACCAGCTTCCCTCCTTTCAGTTTTGGCAGGTGGATGAACATGGTTTCCCCACCTAAGCCCTCTTGTCCCTCACCACCAGGTGCACTGTTCCTTCTCACTGGGATGTCATCATGGTCCCCTCCTGCTCTTTAGACAGTCACACCTTAAAGATCAGAACACTTTGGCATATTTCCCAGGATCAGTTTTCATTTTCTGTCTGATGGGAGGTTTCTGAATTTGGGGAGTTTGGAAACAGCTCCCTGAAAATGTCCCCAAAAGGAACCTATGGTCAGTTTTGGAGTTTCGGTTGTTAGAAGTTTTAACATGATTCTGCCAGGAGAGGGAGCTCCAGGGCAGAGAGAGAAAGCTCCCACTGCATGGCTTTAAACCCACAGACTGGCATTAGAATTTTGGCAAATGTTTTCTGTAGTCAAGACAAATTATGAGTTAAGATAGGATGAAGGCTGTGGGAGTGGAGTGTGCGGGGGGGTGGGGGGGACGTACGGGGTGGGCAAGGGGACTGGGGCAAAGACACCTGATATATATTCACAACGGACATATTCACAATGCAGAAGCAGTGAACACAGACTGAGTACATATCAGCTGACTGCCCAGCTTCCTTTCATACACTCATAGCTCTGCTCCAGCTGGGTGTGGGAGGGTGTTCCAGGACCTTCCACAATGATCTGGATTGCTGAGGGCAGGTTCTCAGACCCCATCAAGGCCTGTTGAGTCAGGTGCAACCAGGGTATACACAGGACTATGGGGGCTTGTACAGAGCTCTAGACAAACAGATTCTTTGCATGGCCAGATTTGAGTCAGGCTCCTTAAACCTTCTTTAGGCCCATCTGTGCACTTCTTCGTAAGATCCAATTTTAGCAAAGAGCCCTGCTAAGTCAGTGCAGCACGATTCCCCATCGTCAATATGTGATCATCCTCCTTACCTAAGCTACTCTTCATCCTTCGCCCACCTTCCAACCCCCACCCTGGTGACTGATGCCCCATCACCTTGGTCTGTCTTCAGCCGGAAGCCTGCTGGGTCAGTTTAGTCACAGCAGCTCTTCACTGCTCCCTCCACCCCTATGTTTCCTCTTAGTGATTTTCCATCCACCAATCAGCGTCTTGCTCTTTGCCTATACCGTCTCTCCTGCTCCTGCTGCACTCGGAATCCAGCCCAGTTCTAGCCTGAAGTCCCTCCCTACTCGAGCTGCCCTGGATACAGTCTGCTCCACTGTGTTCAATGCTCTCTGACTCTGGTCCCCTCTGCTGCTCCTTAGCTCACTGGAACCAAGATGAGAATGGACTGGTGAGCTTGTGCCTTTGGTAATTAGGTATATCCTTGAACTGCCACTGTTGGACCTTGTTTGAGACTTAGGGCAATGGCTTCAAACATCCACATAGCAGCTGGAAGATGACTGGTGTGACAGAGCCATTTATTGCTTTTTTTTTTAAATAAAATTTGAAAGTTAGCAGTATAATACATGAGGTGGGTTTTACAAGGCACGTTTGGCGGAGGTGGCATTGTGGCACAAGTGAAGCCACCTCCTGGGGGGACACTTGGCATCCCTACCTGAGATACAGTTGCAGTCCTAGCTGCTCTGCAAGCTCTTGCTCAGGGAACAGAGGACAGCCTCCCTGCGCCTGGGCTCCTGCCTCCCGCTGGGGAGGCCGAACACCCTGCCTATCGCAGTCATTTGGAGCATAAACCGAGGTGGAAGAGCTGTTTCTCTTTCCTTCTGTCCTTCTGTCTCTCTGCCTTTCAAATGGATAAAATACATCTTATTGGAAAAAGTCACATGGCACCAAAAGAATGCTAACAGATTATCGTAATCTCTTCTTTCTTTCCCTAAGCCTTAGTCCTACTCACAACCAATCACTTGTAAATATTAATTGGGGGAGCGGGCAGGATTATGATGCAGTGGGTTAAGGTGCCAGCATTTCCACGTTTCATCCAGTTCATGCACTTGGGAACCCAGCAGAAAATGACCCACAGACTTGTTCTTGCCACCCACATGGGAGACTCTGGCGGAATTCCTAGCTCCTGGTTTCCACCTGGCCCGACTCTGATGGTTGCAGCTATTTGGGGGGAGTGCATCAGCAAATAAAAGCTTCCCTTTCTTTCTGTCTATTGCTGTGCCTTTCAAATGAATAAGTTAAAGATTTATTTTTGCTTCCTGGGAACCAACTCCATATTTTCAAACAATGCACTTTTTCTGGTACTTCTTCATTTTGCAAGTTTAGAATTTACTCAATGCTTTCCGACTGAAGAATACTGGAACTTTGCATGCAACACTCATTGTACCCCACTTAGCTTCCTCTTACTGGAACGCTGCAACTTTCACTCATTGACTAACCACTCTTCGAAGGATCAGTGTTTACAGCCTAGCTGTGTCATGTGCTCTCGTTGTTTTCCCCTGCAGTTAATAATCACCTGTCCGATTGGTTCATTTTCTTCCTTGCCAGCTCCCTGACAGGAGCTATAAACACAGATAGATTGTATTCACCGGGTGTCTGCCGGCTCCTTTTGTTTTCTTGGAGACTTCCCTCCTGGAGTTCTCTTCCTGCTCTGCAGAGGACTGGGTACTTGGGCAGTTTCTCTGAGGACATTTCTTTGACACTGCCCAGGATGGACTCTTACTTCTCTCTTGCCTGTTTGATTTCCTTATGAATGGCTGGGAGTTTATTTTGAGACCTGGCGTGCAGGAATGATATTTCACATTTTTAGCATCTTTATGTGGGTGTTCCTTCGTCACTCCTTGGCCACAGGCACACTGGCAGGCGCTTCCGGTCTGCATGTCCTTGCTTCACCTGCCCCTTGGTGTTTTTGGCTAAGTGTGGATTTCTAGAATGGAGGGTTTTTTTTGTTTTTTTTTGTTCCCCCCTCTCAGAATTGGAAGACATAGCCATACTGCATTTCCATTTCTAGCTTCCAGTATTGACTCTGAGAAGTCTAATTCCTGTTCAGATTCCTGATGCTTGTTTGTGACTGTTTTTCTCTGCCTGGAATGCTTGTGAGCCTCCGGAGCCTCTAACATTGCCAATGAGACGCTTTGGTGCAGGGTGAGGGGCACCTGCTGGGTCCATTCCATAAGGAATGTGACTCTTTTATTTTGGGAAAGTTTGGAGAAAAAAAAGAATTTTAAAATTTATTTTTTATTTAAAAGATGAGTTATCAAGTATCTCCTATCTGCTGGTTTACTCCCCAAATGGCTGCAACAACCAGAACTGGCAAGGACCAAAGCTAGGAGCCTGGAGCTTCTTCCAGGCCTCCCATGTGGCTGCAGGGACTCAAGCACTTGGGCTGTCTTCCACTGCTTTGCCCAGGCTATCAAGAGGAAGCAGAATCAGAAATGGGGCAGCTGGGACTTGAACTGGTACCCCTTTGGGATGCTGGAGCCGAGGATTATCGTGTTATGCCATGGTGTCTTTGTTTTTTAAAGATTGGTTTGTATGAAAGTCAGAGTGACAGAGGGAGGGAATGAACAGAAAGAGATCTTCCATTCATTGGATCATTCCCCAAATGGCCACAACATGGGGCCAGGCCAAGGCCTCCATTTGGGTCTCCCACATGGGTACATAGGCTGTCTTCTGCTGCCTTCCCAGGTGCATTAGCAGGGAGCTGGATCAGAAATAAAATACTTGGGACTCAAACTGGAGCTCTGCTAGGGGATGCCACTGACACAGGCTTAACTCGCTGTGCCACCATGCTGGATACTGCCAGGATTTCTCTCTTTGATTGGATCCTTTCCACAGAGTTGACTCCTTACTTCTGCATAGTTGTGGGCCGGGTTGGGGTGGGTGGTTACAGGTAGAAGCCGGGCTGTTCTGCCTCTGGCAGCTTGAGGGATCTTGTCTTTCAACATGGAGGCTTTCTCTCATGTCACTTCCCCAAGCATCACCCTCTGTGATGCCTGGTGGCATTGGTGCAGCAGCTGGCATTGGTGTTGGTACAGCAGCTGGCATTGGTGTTGCTGCAGCAGCTGGCATTGGTGGAGGCTGTGTGTTCTCTGACTGCACTCCCATCTCTCCCTTTGGTCTTGGAATTTCCCAAAGTCCTAATCCCCTGGAGCCTCTTAGCGGGGTGGCTTCTGGCTGACCTTCTGAAGCTGGTCCTTGGGCTTTTCAGCAGCCTCAGGTTGGAAGCATCCCACCCTGTTGTTCACTTTCCATCTCCTGGAAGGGTGCTCACCTCTCTCACTTGCCAGTGTCTCCATCCCCGTATTCATGGTTCAGAACACACAACTCCTCCCCCTTGAGAACAGCATAGTTCACAGACATGGAAATGCTTATTCAGAGTGACATGTTTAACCCCAGGTGGCCTTTTTAGGAGTGGCCTGTCTGGGAAGGAGTGACATCTTTTCCTTTTGAAGTTGTCCACAGGGGACCCTTTTAAAAATGACTTTAATGGAAGGAAACGATGGAGAGATTTTGGGTTTTTTTACTCATCTAGTTTTTTTTTTTCAAATATAATATAATATAAACCTGGAACTTTATATTAGATTCTGGGACGCTAAAAGATGAAGAATGATGGGACATCTGACCTCAAGGAGATTGTAGTCAGATGGAAGGAGAAAATGCAAATAAATTTCAATTCACATGAGGGTGATGATTACAGTAAAAGTGTGCACAGGATGTTAAGGAGGTGTGGGGTGGGTTATGTAAGAAGTCCTGGAGCTAAAACATGACGATGAAGTACGAGCAATGGAGCCAAAGTCCAGGGAGAGGCCTTGGAAGCACAGGGACCTGCATGTGTTCAAGTGAGGAGTCTAGAAATAGCACGCTATGTCAGGAGAACTTCAGGTGAGCAGAGAGAACTAGAGCAGGGTTGGCAGCGTTGGTCCTGGCAGTTAAACCAGCGCCTGAAATGCCAGTCCAAGTCCTGGTTGCTGTGCTTCCAATCCAGCTCTCTGCTAACACACCTGGGGAGGATGGCCCATAGACTCCTGCTCCCACAGGGGACTTCCTGATGGAGTTCCAGACTCCTGGCTTTGGCCTGCCCTAGCACCCGTCATGGCAGCCATCGAGGGAAGGAAGTGGCAGGTGGGAGATCTCTGTCCATTTCACTCTGTCTTCTCAGTAAATAAAAGTAAATCTTAGGGGGAAAAAGAAAGAGTTAGCTAGAGCAGGAGTCCCTGTTGAGGTAAAATCCATGGCAGTCACCAAATTGTTAAAGTCCATGTTAGTACAGAGTGTGACCAGGCCCACTAACAAAGGATTCATAAATATTAATCTTATTCCTTTTGAATCTGAGCAAACTTTGAAGCACAATCTGGGGCCAATATGGTGCAGTGAGTTAAGCCACCACTTATAGTGCTGGCATCCCGTTTGTGCGCCACATTGAGTCTAGGCTACTCTACTTCTGATCCAGCTCCCTGCTGATGCACCTGGGAAGGCAGCAGAAGATGGTTCAAGTACTTGGGCCCTTGCACCAGTGTTGGTGACCTGGATGCAGTTCCAAGCTCCTGCCTTTAGCCTGACCCAGCCCCAGTCTCTTCACTCTTGGGGAGTGAACCATCAGATGGAAGATCTCTGTCCTCGTTTCCCCATCTCTTTCTGAAATTCTGTCTTTCAAGGAAATAAATTCTTTACCAAAAAAAAAAAAGTGAAATTTATAAAATGAAAATAAGACAAGGATTTGATGAGAAGACAATGCTGAGTCAACGGTAGGTAGAATATCCTGTTTCTATCTAGACAAACCTGCCTTAAGTCTTTCTACACTGTGGTCTCCTTACTGTGATAAAACAGGTTGTAGAACACCTTTACTATTATCAAAATTTATTTATTCTATTTCTGCCAGGCAAGGATTACTTGAGGGTTGGAAGGAGTTATTCGAATATCCCACCCTACTGCTGTGTGGGCACCTTCCTGTGAAGTTTGGATGACTTCTGAAAAGGTCCTTGGACGGGAACAGGTGAACCGTGTCCCAGATCCTGCTCTAATAGTGACACACGTGAACTTGTGCTGGGCCCTCTCTTTGTCTTAGCTTCAATTTCCTTTCTTGGCCAACAGGAGGAATTAAATCGGATTACTTTTAAGATTTGTTCCAGCTCAGACACTGGGTGCAGGGAACTTTCAGTTGTACCAAAGTTAGGGTTAAGAAAGAACTAAGGTTTGAATTTCACTTTCACATTGCATTAAAGAGGGGAAGGCAATTCTTTTCAAACATTGGCAAGCAAAAGCACAAGGGAGATCATTCCATCTCTATTGACCTCTCCCACTCCCCTTTGAGCTTCCGGCTCTGATTAATTCACAGAAACTCCAAAGAGAAATATGGCACTAAAACAACAACAACAGCAATCAAAGAGTAGCTCAAGTGCGGCTCTGAGGTATTGTTAAGCTCTGTTGGGAAAGTTGGAGGAGCAGGACTTTTAAAGCCAACTGCTGTGAGCACATATCCTCACTGTCCATAGAGGCTGTCTGAAGCATGCGCCCAGCTATTTTAATCCCTCCGAGTGCCTGGATCAGTGCACGGCAGTGCTCTGGAAGATGCCGCCTCCTGATGGCAAGCAAGGCTTTGGGTAAATGGGGAGGGTGGGGAATGGCATTTCCTTTTCCTGTCAGGGCTTCTCTAACTCCCTGACCTTGGGATTCTCTCTGGATGGGCCCCTTTAAGACTCCAAAGGTCAGTGTCCTGAGCCGCCTGGCTGGCCTGGGATTAAGGGACAGGTGAATAGCTCTTGCGGAATTTTTGATGGACAAACTCAAGACTCTCCTGGTCCATTGAACAGAGTCTCTTGAGTTAAAATCAGCCATGCTTAAAGCTCCAGAAATGCGTATCAAGGCTAGTAAACCAGCTGACAACTGTGTGCAACATGCAGCTAGCAGCCCTCTCTGCCAAGCCCAAGATGCAGCACAGTGTTTGTGTCTGTCATCGGTCTAAAGCTGATCTTTCAACAACCAAAAAAAAAAAAAAAATTCTTACAACCTGCAATCTTTGTTAGATTCCGAAAGAACAGGCAAATTTTAAACAGTGTTTTGACAACTTTTTTGTTCTAATTTAACTTTCTGTCCCAAAATGATCAGAACACTCTCAGCGCCAGTAACATACGTCCGACTCCATCTGCGTCTTCTCATATCGTCCCTCCTACGTGTTTGAAAGCTCCTTGGGCACTTTTTTTTTTGACCAGCATTTGACATTGAAATTTGCCTTCTGCCCCAGTTTTTCCCCCCTGCCCCAGCCCAAATCACCTCAACAGCCTTATTGTTTCAGTAGCCTTTGGGGACACACCTACTGAGGATTAAGCCCTGGCCCAAATGTCATACTGCTATATAAAGTGTGATGTGAAAAAGCCTTACCTTGAGATTTCAAACAAGTCTGACTTCTTTCAATTGATTTCTTTTTCCCTTCGCTTCTCTTCTCTCTCCCTCTTCCTCTGCCTTTCCTTCTGTTTCATCTCTTCCTTTGCGGTTTCCCACTCTTTGGGGGAGGGGCAGGATTTCCTGCTCAGAAGTTGGTTGGTCTCTGGGAGGAGTCAGAAGACCTGAATTGGGACTGCAACCAGCTGGTGTGCCACCTGATACAAGAAGGTGAAACCCAGGCCAAGGAAGAAGGCCCTTTAGCGGGGGACAGAGCTGGCAACCCTGGAGACGCCTGCAGAGGGAGCCCCAAAGGGAAGCCAGGCCGGGCCAGTCCTAGGCATCAGGCATCAGGTCTCCCCAAAGGACAGAGCAGCCCCCGAGCTAGTGCCCAGGATGGCAATGCTTGGAAGCGGTCCTGGTTGCCCCGGAGAATTATCCATTACTATTGTTAGCACTAAATGCTGGAGGGGAGGGGCATGCCAGACAGAGCCCCTGCCCTGCTCCCTGAGATTCCTGGCGAGGCCTGAAAGGAAGTCACTGAAACAAAAATTCAGTTTGGGCAGATTTTTCTTCCCGCATCAGGAGGGACATTAGCAATCCAGTGTGTTCTGGGAGGCCTGAGTGTCCACACCTTTTCCATGATCAATTAACTCCTTAGGGAATTATTTATGAATGAGTGTATGGTGGAGGGGAGTCCACAGTGGGATTCAGGAGGAATAAGGGCTGTGTACGTTGGGACAATAATTCTACCCTGATTCGCATCAGTTGCTGTTGGAACATCATACCCCACCCGTGTTGACTTCTTCCAAACCAAGACATGAACCACCATAAGTAAAAATATTCACTCTCTCCATCCATTTATTTAGTTTTCAACTGGTATTAGGGAGTACCTGTTCTGTGCCAGGCACTGGGCCTGGAACAGGGGATAGAGCACTGAGCCATATTAGATAGAGTCCTGCCAGCCACTCTTTGAAAGTTTCCTAACATTTATATTCATTTTTATTTCATCTCTAGTTTGAAATTTTTTGCTTGTCTTACTCTACTTTCTGTTACTATAACAGAATGCCCAAGACTGGATAATTTCTAAGGACAGACAGCTCATTTGGTTATTCCAGAGGCTGGCAAGTCCTAGCGCAGGTCACTGGTGTCTGCTCAGCTTCTGCTGAGGGCTCGCTTTGAGCTACTTCAATTCATGGTGCAAATGGGAATGTATGATTATTTCTAAGAACATGCACCTGTAAGCCATTATTTCTAAATATATTAAAAGCTAGAGAGAATGATCTTCTATGAAGACTTATTGGATGATAGAGGCAATGAGAACTCAGTTAAGTCATCAGAGCTCATATAGTTGACACTTGTCCAGTAGTGGACAAATGGGGTTAGGGTTCAGGAGTCCTAAGTGTACCTGTTGGTTCAGGGGGTCCCTGAAATCCTTCCAAATAGGAGTCATTAAAGCAATCATGGCAGAACCATCAGAATTGTCAAAGAATGATGAGAGCACTACCAAAAGTCTGAAATGCACGGAACCGCCTGCCAATGGCAAGAAGGGTGAACTTTACTCCTGAGTGTCTTAGAACAGTGGACTGCTGGTCTTACACAGCTGAAAGATTTGGAGGAGCATGAATGTCCGGAACTGGAATAATTTCTAAGATATAAGGGTTGACACCATCTATAGAAGCATGATTCTTTGTTGACTGGTTGGTACTCTAAGATACAATTGATGGTGTGGGTCTATTCCTGATTGGCTGATTCTCAGAAGTAATTGATCAGCTTTTAAAAAGCTTGATGATAGGTGGTCTGTCATTGATAGAACCAACAGGCTTTGAACTGTTTCTGATAACTGGGACTAAAGAAAATTCAAATTTTTCCTAAGAATGTGGAGACTCATAAATACTGCTGATAACTACTGTTTGTTTTCATTAGACTATACAGAGTGCAAGATGGTTTCTGATATAGCATAAAGCCATGTATTTATATTAATGGGTAAAAGTTTTATGGTATTTTATAAAGAACAAGGTAAATAAGAGGGGTCTTACTATTACTAGTTTTGAGAACTATTAAGTTTATCCACCAGGTTAAGGTATTTTCTAACAGACAAAAGCGTTAGTTAGATCAACTTAAGAAATAGTCTCAAAATATCAAAACAATAACAATCATGTGTATGTTATCTTACTTAATTTGCAGAATTAGTTCCTAAGGAAGATACTATTTCATGAATCAAGAAAGAATTTAAGTGGCATGAGACAGTTTCCCCACTAGCTTTGTCAACGTTTTAGGTCTACCCGAAGGAGAGTCCAAGCAGTCTTATTTACCTTCTTTGTTTTTCAGCTGATAGATTGCATAATGTGTCAGCACCAACAGCTCTTCTCTTCTTTTGGGCATAATACTTGAAGCATTAACTTGCTTCAGCAGCTCTTTCACTGGCCCTCATTAGCTGTTGTTACGCTGGAATAAGCTTTCCTAATTCTGTGGCTATACAGACCCGAGTCTGTGCTGCATCTTTGTTCAGTGTTAGGCAAGTTGACTTCTTGCTTCCAACCTACTGAGTTGTTTGGAATCCTGGCTCTGTTCACCCAGGGCTGAGTCACTAAGAGAATTGATAAGCAAACCTTCCCTCCTAGGTTTTTGATGAAACCGCCAAATGGTATAGAGCCAAGGACAGTTTTCCTCCCAACTTTGGGAGGACTTCATTGTGCTCCACCACAGCCAAACATGGTCTAATGAGACCACTTCAGAACCTTGATTCTCAAGCTGTTGGCAAGCCCTTTCCCTTCCTTCCTTTTCACTCACTTTCTCAATGGAGAGGTCTTAGCGGTTGGGGACACGGTCTAAAATTAAAGTTTGACCAGCATCCTGGTGTCTACCCCTGGATACCTGCAGAGGTTTCCCTCCCAGACAGCCAGAAATGTCTCCTGACACTGGTTCACAGATAGACTTTTTAGCAGTGTTCCCCTTCTGATTACGACTATTGCTCTAATATCATCAATGGATTGATCAAAGAATCAGGTCATTATCTGGAGTGGACTATCGGCCTGGGATCTGGAACTTGACAGATTTCTGGATTCTATCATGAGGGCCAGGGCCCTGTCCACAAAGCAACAGAAAATTCCAGGGTGAGACCCTGGCTCCAAGCCCTGTAAGAATTCAGAGAAATGAGATCAGAGAGCACAGATGTGAAATGAAATGGAGGGGTGTGTGTGTGTGTGTGTGTGTGTGTGTGTGTGTAGGGGAGTGATTTGGCAACAGTCTTATCAGGCAGTGCCTGGAGCCATTTATCTATTTATTCAACTGTGGAGTTGATGATTGGAGTAAAGTTGTCTATAGTTGGGGAGGGTGGGTAACACTAAAATGCAAAGAGAGTGCCCGTCAAGTGCCTTCAGGCTCAAGCCCTGGGCTGCTGGTCATCCTTTTAGAGCCCTGGACTCCTTGGTTGCAAGTCTTGTAAATCCACCAAGTTAGTTATTACTGCTCAGCAGGCTCCTTAGAGAGCCAGGAGAGAGGATTTAAGTTGGTGATGACTGACTGGTCTTTTGTCTTTTCCTTTTCTAGCCTGGAGCTTTTCCCTGTAACCTGGGCTCTTGGGGAGGAAGCTGAGTGGAGTAAAGGCATGTTCTTGGGAGCTTGCCTCTTTTTTTTTTTTTTTTTTTTTAATTAATTGCATTGCATTATGTGACACAGTGTTATGGGCACTGGATTCCCCGCACCCCTCCCTGAACCCTTTCCCCATGGTGGATTTCTCCACCTTGCTGCGTTACCACAGTTCAAATTCAGTTGAGGTTCTTTCATTGGAAGTATTTACCAAGCATAACGTCCAGTGTCTTATTGTCCTAGTGGGTTCAACGATTTCTTGGTGAGACCATCTCTGGTCTGAAGGTAAAGCCAGCAAAGTATCATCCCAATCAATGAAAAGCCCCAACATAACATCAACAACCATTTACGACCTTATGGCATTAATTGACATGATATTGATTAATAGTATGTTAATAGGAAAATGCTGGTTCTCAACTACATCCTGTGACTTCTTCATAGACATTTCAATTTTGGTTTATATTCAACCTGATTCCATACAGTTATCAGTTTAGGTACAGTACATTTTTTTTAGGATGGGTGTGCAGAGAAATCCCCAATACCCCAGTGAGGCGTAACTAATCTTTGTGTCCCACCTAGTGAGGCATGTTTGGGTCCACGCTGGCCGTTTCCTGTCTGATTCTAAGCTTTCCTTGTTGTCTGTCCATTCTAGATTTTTTGTTTGTTTGTACGTTTGTTTGTTTGTTTTGAGGGGTTACTGGAGTGATCCTAATGGTCACCGCGAGGGAGGGTGGAGAGCCAGAGCCAGGCAAGGACCAGAGAGAGCTCGCCTCCCTAGTCGTTTATTATTTATTTATTATTATCCCTAGAAGTTTATTATTCTTCTGTTTCTGCAGATCGGGGAGCTTGCCTCTTCTACTACCAGGGAGCTCCCTTGTTCTCTGGCACTCACATTCTCTCTCTTTCCTCCTCCCTCCTACTGCTCTCTGCTCTTTCTCTCAACCTGTCACTAAAGTGGTATCAACTCTTGGGCCCTCAGTACAAGGGTGTGAGGGAGAAGCAGCTCTTCTCTGGGACCACTCAGTTACCATTCATCCTGTTGCCAGTAGATTCACCTCATCTTAAAATGCTAAGACCTCTTCCAGATTTCTTCCATCCCCTGCCCCGGAGCAAGGAAGAGCCCTCTGTGGACATGTAAGCAATGATGGTAAGAGCAGCAGTGTGATTAGAGCCTCTGGGTGGGAAGCAAGTGGTGTCTGATCCTCTGGAAGCCACACCCTCCCCAGTGGACAGGGACACTTCTTGGTGACTTGCCATCACTCTGCATCCCCGTCCTCGCTCCCAGCCCAGGCCACTCTCGGGAAATTAGATGATCAGCACTAATATAAAACATTTTTTTTATTTTAAAATGCAAAATGGTGCTTTCTGTAATACAACAACAATAATAATAGTATAAAAAGCACTCTTCCTTCCTCCCTCACGCGCAATGCTAAGTGCACTCGGAGAGCTCAAAGCCAACTTGTGTTGGACTTTTTTTCTCAACGCAGCGCTGCACAGCAGCAAAACTTAACCGGAACTCGTCCCCGTGCTAGGTCGGTTCCGGGTGTCACTGACTTCTCAGAAGTCAGACAGCACCTGCCTCCTGTCCTCACCCCTGGCGTGTCTCTGTCCATCTCCTGGCGGAGCCTATGAGGCGTGCAGCCGGTTGGAGAGGGCCCGGCTGAAGAGCGCGGCCGCGGGCTGCTTGCCCTTCTCCCGTAGCGCGCGTCGCTCCCGGGCCGCCCGCAGCTCGGTGGCGGCTGCTTCTTGTTCCCGGAGACGGCTGGCGACGGCAAAGGGGCCACACACGGTCTCCACCAGGCCGATCACCGCTCCCACCAGCGCCAGCACGCCGCCCAGCACGTACAGCTTCACCAGCTTGCTCCGGGGTCGCGCCGCCAGCATCTCCCTGGCCAGAGGCAGCAGCTCCTGTACGGCTTCCATGCTTGGGGGACTGGGCCACCTGCGCAGAAGCAGAGGGAAGGGGACCTTAGTTGCCGAGGAACAGTTCCATCTGCGCGCGGAAGGAGCTCCCAGGGCTATTCAAGGGATCCCGCGCCTGGGCTGGGACTCACTTAGGCGGCGGTCAACGCGTCCGTGGATGCGGCCGGCCTCGTGTCCTCCTGCTCCTTCTCCGAAGCCTGAGCTCTTCCAGATGGCGAGTCGGAAGTCGGCACCTGGCAGTGTCCGGTGCCGCTTATATCTTTCCTCCAAGAC
Organism: Ochotona curzoniae; assembly: GCF_017591425.1. Classification (NCBI taxonomy): domain Eukaryota; kingdom Metazoa; phylum Chordata; class Mammalia; order Lagomorpha; family Ochotonidae; genus Ochotona; species Ochotona curzoniae. The sequence continues at coordinate 18,639,833 of NW_024466219.1, read as the reverse complement.
CCGCCTCCCGGATCCCTGGCCAGGGCCCGTGGTGCAAGCGCCAGGAAAAGGAGGAGGGGGGGGGAAGAGGGACGGGGTGGGGGAGGGATCTGGCAGAGGTGACCCGGAGCTGTGCATGCCTCGACTGCGTGCTAGGGGGGAACCCAGGCACGGCCGTGGTGGCAGGTGACCCTAGATCGAGGTGGGGTGTGTGTGTGTGTGTGTGTCCCTACATTTCTAGTCCTAACTGCACCCTCTTTGTGGACAAGGTGGGTTCACAGCTTTCTTTGCCCCAGAGAGCCTGAGGTGGGGGGACCCCTCGTGGTGGGAATCTGGGGGCTTCTACCTAAAGGAAATTTCCAGGTTTACTCAGAAGGGTTGTCCTCTTCCCACGTGTGTGGCCATGGGTGGCAGAGGAGGAGAGGGTCCGGGGAGGGATGAGGTAGTGATTAGAGCAGGTGTCAGAGTCAGCGGCTAGAGCTTGTTGTATTCTTTCATGATTGGCTCTGTTCAGAGGTGCCACTTGAGCATCAGTTTCTGCCTCCAGGGTGTTCTATCAGGTGCTCTGTTTCTGGGAACAGTCTTGAAGTCCAGATTGTCTCCAGGTCCACTGGAGAAGCAAAGTGGGGGGCTGGGCGAGGCTAGGATGGGAGGGGGCTGTGCCTGCCTGCCTAGAAGGGAAAGGCTTCCTGCTCCTCTAATTTGTTGCCCCTTCTTCGTTTTAGCTTTACTGTGCCAGTGAATGCAGTTTATAAGTGAAGGATGTGAAATGGGCAGTTGGGAGGGAGGCGTTGTGGGGAATCAAGATAGAGGCAAGTGCTCTGGTTGGTTTGGACTGGATTTGACATTGGCTCCGCTGGCAGAGTGGGGGCGGGGAGCTGCAGTTCAACCTTGGTCATCCATATACCCGCGATAGCAAGTTAGAGCAAAGGCCAGGGGACTAGGCCAGGGACCTCTAAGCAAGAAAAGGCAGAGGGCAGGGGCAGGAAGGGGAAGTCAGACTGGCCAGAGGCTTGGGGAGGTCGGTGATGCAATATTGCACTAGCCTTCTAGTTCAGTGGGGCTGAGCTGGGCAAGCAAGGAAGGGCTGGTTCACAGATCAACTATTTTAGCCCTTTGAAACACTCTCAGTCCGTTTTCTCTGGAGTCTGAGGCAATTTCCCAGATGATCCAGTCAAAAACATCAGTAGTAATGACAAAGCCACCCTTTGACTCTGCTGTGAGGCGATTAAGGGTTGTTGTGTGCTTGCTCAAGGTTACCTAAGTTGCTTGATTAAAATTTTATATTCTGGTGCAGACCCAAGCGGTCAGGGTGACCGGCATCTCAGCAGAGGGTTCTCCCTGCAGGACTGTGTCCCTAGCTTGTCGTTCTTTTAACCAGAGCAGACAGGACAAGTCTGAAACAAGAGTCCGAGCCAAGTTTAATATGGATCTTTTCACTTTCTTCCTTGTGGGCTTGGATAAATGTCTAATAACTGGCAGAGTGAATTGTGAGCTTTCCCTATATCTAAATTTCAAACACTGGCTGCTTCTGGAAGAACTTGTGACCTGTGCTTTCACTTGATTTCTGACCCTCCAAGGTGAGTCAGTCAAACTTTGAACCAAAAACTCCAAAATTGACAAGGCAGAAAGGGAAGTGATGTCTGGGTTTCCGCAGACACAGGCCGCACGACCCTAGGTCAGGAGGCTGTCCTTTGGCCGGGGAGTTCCCCCTTCCTGTGATTTGCTCTGTGGGCATGTCCCTAACCCAGTTGAGTTCCCCTCTTTCCTGCTTTGAGAAGCTGACTTGCACCTCCAGGTCTCACCAACTAGCTGACAAGGGCTGGGCAGAGGGGACAGCAGGTGCCAGAGACTGAGGTCACCGGTGGATTTGGTGTCCCTGGTTTGGGTGACAGATGATGGATGGACAAGGCTAAGGAATCCAGCATTAGCTCATGCCTGGAATTTCTGAGCACAGTTCCTCTTGTCTGGATGGAGAAAGGGAACTTAGCTCTGAGGGTAGGGGAGGCTAGGCAGGGCCTAGAAACTAAACTCATATCCTAACTGGTCTGATGTCACTTGAAGAGAAGTAAAACACTTGCATCACACTGAAGATCCGTCATAGGATGACCCAATGGCCTTTTTTTTTTTTTTTTGGTCTTGATGCATTTTTTCCCTCTGGTCATACAGTACTTTTGTTGCAAAATTGAGTTGTATTCCTGATAGTCACCCTGTCTAAGATTTATCTAATTCTTACAATTTGTAGAAAGTGGGAAATGCCAGCCTGAAAATTTTGTTGTTTTTGAAATCCCTTTCCCCGAAATGTTAGGAACTCCAGAGTCCTCTTTGGAAGGAAGAATCTTGAAGGTGCAATGTGAGGTCAAGGGTCAAGGGCAGAAGAGGTGGTAGAAAGCTGGCCCGATAGCTGGGCCTTGGTGATTGAAGGTACAGGAGACAGAATTCCACCTCTGTGTTCCTCTGTGTCTCCCCTCTCAGTGTCCTTATTTATAGCAATGACGTGTTCCTTTTGTCTTGTAAGCTTAAAATCTTATGTCACTTTCTGGCAGAGACATTGCCTGCCCACTCCAGGCTGTCATATTGCCTCAAGTTTGTTGCTGAGTTTTGCTCGTAGTTCTTGTTACGTGTTACAATGACAGCATTGTTGCCTTGGCTTCCGGTTGTCTTCCACATGCATCAGAGGATAAACTTCAGAACTGAGATTACGTTCTGCTCTCTACCCTCTCCCAGTGCCCACTAAGTTCCCTACCCATAATAGGTCCGTAACAGGTCTGTATGGGGTTAATTATTGTCTTTCCATTGGACTGTGGAGCTTGACTAGGATCACACTCAGGGCGTTTGCATATGGTCAGATTTTAATGAGCGCTCCAATAAGCATTCACCTTCCTTGGGGGACAGTTTTTGGCTTCTTAGCTCTCTTCTTTCGAACCCATCTCAAACACTATCACCAAATGAATCTTTCTAAAATTTCATTTTTAAAAAATTGTTGCTTCCGTGTTCAAAGCTCAGGTGATTTCCCATTGCCCACTTGAGGAATTCCTGGATTCTGCAGGTGGAACCTGCTGTGCATTGAATTCAGGCATTGTGTGGGCCAATCTTCACTACTCATCTGAGTTTTCCCCCTCTTGCTTTTCTTATAAAAACCCTTTTGTTCTACAGAGGGTTTTTTTTTCACAAGCCAGGAAACAATTCGTTGAATTGTTGAATTATTATCTGTTTAAACTTTGCTCATACTCATCTTCCTACTTGAAATTCAATCTTCTTTGTCTTTCATTCTTCCTTGAGGCCAAATTCAGGATTGTTTGCTTGGAGAAACCACCACTGCCCATGGCAGCACACTCTGATCCCTTCTTTCTGTGAATTTCAGCGACTCCTGTGGCTCATCGTGCCAGATTGTGTAACTCTTATATAGCTCTCCCATTGTTCCTTCTGGACTGGCCTCATCCCTGTGGAAGGCGCTTTCTTCTTTCATGGCGCTAACATCTAACAGGGGCCCAATCCATATAAATTACATTGACCTAAATGTCAGCCCTGGGATTATGCAATGGCCAGTTAAAACTCTATTGGGAGATTATTTTAGGTGTAGTAGACTATTCTTGGCTTGGAGCCTTGGAGCCTTGGAGCTAAAATTGCCTAAGACTTGGCAACTTGGCTTAGTTCCTTTCACTCTGGCCTCCTTGCTTTTCATTTCCACTCGTAACCGTGTGTGACATAGCAGCCACTTACTCATTCTGGAGCACTCATCCCACCTGTCCTGGGACATACCTGCCATAGACAAGACACACCTCACCCTTCCTTCTCCTCCCACCTGTAAAAAGCATCTCTCAGGACTCGGTCCTGGAGCTTTTCTTACTCTTCATGCCTTCTATAGGTGATTTGCTTTCTTCATGGGGCTTGTATTACTGTCTCTACACAGGCAACATACACACCTTCCGGGTCCACCCATGATCTTGTACTTGTTTGTGTTCCCGGCTTAATTATTTGCCCCTCAACCTTCACCCTCTGGGTGCCAGCCACACTGCTCAGTTCCTCTGCCATGTCACATTCTGCCTCCCTGATGTTCTCTCCCTTTGGAGCACTTTGCTCTCCTCCCCTCATATGGAAGATCATTCCTCATCCTCCAGGTGTCACTGTCCTCTCTCTTCTGCAGGGAGACCTTCCCTCCCACCTACATCAGGCCAGCTCCCTTGCGATAGGTTGCCTTCGTGTCCTCGCTTTCCTTTTGATAACACTACGGCATGTCTCCATGTTGAGACTGTAAACTCTATGAGGCCAGCTCTCAACCTACCATGTGGATGTTCTCAGAGCTAGTACAATATGGAGTTCATGGTTGTGCGTCATCAATTTATCTTTAGTTGGTTCGGCTGTCCTATAGGCAATAACAAACACTGATGAATTTTAAGCTACACAGTGCTACCAGATTGCTAATGAGGCAGAGTGGAGGATGGATAGAGTAGGGCCAGATTAGAGGGACAGTGTTACAGTAAATCAGTAAGAAACTGGGCTCAGGTAGAGGTTATGTAGAAAGAGGAAGGACAGATTTGAGTGACGTCACAGGAAAAAGTGACAGACTTCTGCTTGCAGGAAGGAATGAAGTCTGGGGTGACTCCCAGGAGTGGAGATGAAAAGAGAACATTTTGGTGAGAAAAAGGTTGAGATTTGTCCTGGGTGTATCGTGTGTGGGCTGTTTATGGGCCATGCAGGCTAGGATGGCCATCAGACAGTTGTATGTCAGTTGGGGATTCCACAGCAATTCTACAGTAAGAGAGATTGCCCCATGAGGACCTAGAGATAAAAAAGAAAGGGTGGAAGTGTGAGACAGGGGAGACACCATGATCTGATGGGTCTGCTCTCCTGAACCGGCTCCCTGAGAAGTTCAGTTGATGGGGCGTGTGTCACAAAGTATTCCCTACCCTCACACCTAGCATCTAGTCAGGAGCTTTCTGGAAAATAAAGGATTCTTCTCTCTTTCTCTCTCTCTCTAAAAAAAAAAAAAAAAAAAAAAGAAAGAAAAAACTTATTTGGTTTTTTAAAAACAGTTCATTTGCGTTACAGTGAGCAAAATCCTTAGAAAGCCCCCAGGGTTTTTGCCCCCTATTGCTTCTGCCCAGTTAATCCAGGGATTTGGGACAGTTGCACCTCTAATAGGTTATATCATGTGGCTCAGCTGGCTTCAAGGATTGATTAATTAGAGAGACCCCCCCCCCCAATCTGGATTCTCCCTTCAAGAAGAGATTTGATGTGTTAGGTGGGAGTGGGGGGAAGGGGGTCGTGGGGTGGGGGAGTTAAGGTGAGGGAGGGCCAAGATGGAGAGTGGTCTTCATTCCACAACCACAAGGTGCTAGGGTATTCTGCAACTAGATGAGCTTCAAAGAAAACCCTGAGCTCCAGATGACAATGTTGCCTGCCTGGCCTGTCTGACCTGTTGATATTTGTGAGATCCTGAACTTCTGTGCCCGAGTTTCTACAGTACAAACTGTGAGCTAATAAATAAATAGACATTGTAATAAGCTGTGTATTTTGTGATAATTTGCTATGGATCAACAGAAAATGAATAGAAGCCGCATGCTCAGAGCTCCTGCTGTGTGTGACTACTGGAGACAGCCCATTCAAATCTGAAGAGGACTTGGGCAAACTCACCAGGATGGGGAGTGCTGATTACGCCCAGTGGCCCGTGCTTGCTTGCAGATATGCAGGCACTGCTTTGCCCTGATCTGTTTCTTCATGTTCACCTGGAAGTGCTTAACCGTGTTTGGAGTCCACCATCTGCTCTCTGGGGTCCTCCACTGAAGCACTTAACCTCCCAACCAGACTGCCTCTTACCTTCTGTGAACTTCAGACAAGTCTCAGATGAATATTTAGCCATAATTTACTGTGCCTCCCAAGTTGACTACTTTTATTGTTTTCTAAAAAATAAAAAAAAAACCCATTGCTTAAAAATTTATTACTTAAAATTTTTAAAAATTATTTTTATTGGAAAAGATTTGTAGAGAGGAGATACAAAGAGAAAGATCTTCTATCTGTTAGTTCACTCCTCAAGTGACTGCAATGGCAGGTGCTGAGCCAGTCTGAGGCCAGGAGCCAGGACCTTCTTCTGGGTCTCCCATGCAGGTGCAGGTTCCCTAGGCTTTGAGCCATCCTCCACTGCCTTCCCAGATCACACAGCAGGGAGCTGGGAGGGAAGCAGAGTAGCCAGGACACAAATTGGTGCCCACATTGGATCCAGGCTCATACACGGCAAGGATTTAGCCACTGAGCCATTGCACTGGGTCCAATTCATTTTGTTTTTAATATTGTTTACATATTTGAGAGGTATACATACTCACTTTCTCCTCTCCATTCTTTACTTCTTGGCTCAGTAAAATGGAAGGAATCAGACTAGAGTTTCTTCGTCCAACCACCAAATCAGTCCTCCTTTGCTCTACGTTATCTCACATTGACATGGCAGAAGCATCCCGGAGTCCTTCACTACAAAGCTCCCTTCCTATCTTATTCTGGCTCACTTGGGAAGTTTTGATAGTCAGAATGCTTTGGTTTGCAATAAGCAAATCTAATTCTAATGGCTGAAATGATTGTAAAAATATATAGTTTCACAAGACATGGGCTCCAGAATTTGTCAATTCAGATGCCTAAGAATTAAGGTTCTTTCCATCACCCTAATATGATATGCATGGCGTTGAGGCTTGTCACAGTCTGGTTTGTATTATTGTCCTGAAATAGCCACTTCAGATTCAAGCACTGTGGTGTGTGTGACAGCATCCAAAGAAGAAAGGCTGTTACTTCTGGTTGTTGTTGTTGTTAAGATTTATTTATCTTTATTGGGAAGGCAGGTTTACAAAGAGGTAAAAATCTTCTGTCTGCTGGATCACTCCCTAGATGAGTCCAATGGCCAGAGCTGAGCCAATCCAAAGTCAGGAGCTTCTTTTGGGTCTCCCACATGGGTGCAGGGTCCCAAGGCTTTGGACCATCCTCTGCTGCTTTCCCAGGCCACAAGCAGAGCAAGGGATGGGGAGTGGAGCAGTTGGGACACGAACTGGTGCCCATATAGGATCCTGGCACTTGCAGGGGGAGGAATAGCCAAATGAACAATCATTCCAAACCTTGTTAACTTTCGTTTTATTGGCAAGGAAACTTTTACTAGTGTCTCTGCCCAAGATTTCTTCTCATTGGCAAGAGCTGAGTCACATGCCCAGTCCGACTGCTTATATAGCAAAGGAGTAGCACCCTGAGCATAGATCACTGGCTCTCAAAGGGTATCCCTGGAACCAGCAGCAGCCACACCATCCAGGAACTTAGGATAGATACAGATTCTTGGAGCCTACTGTAAACCTACTGGATAAAGGAAATCATGCATGGTAGAGTAGCCATTTGTGCTTTAAAAATTCTAATGCATGCTAAAGCTTGAGAAGCATTAGTGCTACAGTGTGTTTCTATCACCCTAAAATCCCTATGTTGAGCTGTAATTGCCAATGTGGTGATATGAGTAAGTGGGACTTCTGGAAGGTGGCTGGGTCATGAGCATGGAACCCTCATGAGTGGGATTAGTGCCCCAAGTAAAGAGATCATAGGGAGCTCATTTTCCCCTTCTACCAGATATAGACACAGCTAGAAGGCCCCCCCCCGCCCCCAAATCTGCACTTACTCTAAGTTCTTAGGTGGTGTGGCTGCAGCTGGTCTTAGGGAGACCATCTAAGAGCCAGTCATCTAAGCTCAGGCTGCTATATGTTTCCTCTGTAAGTAGCCTTAGGGTTGGACACATGACCTAGTTCTGGACAATGAAAAGCTATCTTGAGTAGAAATAATTTTAGGAAAAGTTTTCTTGCTGATAAAAGTAACAGCCTCTCTTCTTGCATTGAATGCTGTCTTCCTTGAGGTACACCTACTGGTATTTCATCTTACTGTATCAGTTTCCTAGGCCTCCTGTATCCATCAGTGGTTTTCAACTTCAAACATTAGAATCACATCAGGAAATTCAAAAATTTCCAAAGCTAGCTTGGATCCTAGTCCAATTAAATCAGAAATATTCAGGCATCAGTAATTTTTCAAGCTCTGTGGGTGATTCTACTGTGCATCCAGTATTTGGGGGTCACTGCATTTCATCCTTCAGCCTCAGATATCTGGATGAGTGGTTCTAATCTCATCACCATCTGAGATTATCCCAGGAGCTTTAGAAACCCACCAGTGTGTGGAGTTCTCAAAAATGCATGGACTCTGAGTTTCTGGGGGTGATTTTAGTATGTGGCCAATATTCTGAACTTCTCCTAAATGAGTTTCAATAGTTTCATGGATTGAGACTTCCTCAGTGCGCCTTGTAGGTCTTTCTACAGGAATGGAGATGTTATGTATCTGATGTGTCCAACATGCTTGCTGCTAGTACATTAGGCTATTGAGCACTTGAAATATAGCTATAGTGACTAACGAGCTCAATTCTAAAAAATTCGTTTACTTGAAAGCGTTACAGAGAGAGAGAAAAAAAAAAGAGAGAGAGAGAGAGATTGGTCTTCCATCTGTTGATTCACTCCCCAGATGCTTGCAATGGCCAGAGCTGCCGGAGACCAGCTCCAGCTGACTGAGAGCTTGCAAAGGATGCGTGGATCGGCGAGATGATAGGAAGAGATAAGACATGGACCACTATGGCTTGATACTCATAATGGACAACTCAGAAAAGTTGCCTTCTTTATTTATACACAAATCATCACAAGCTTTTGCACCATATCCAATTGTTTCATTTTTACTTCATGGTTAAGAAAATACAAAAAACAATCCTAAGGAAAATATTTTCAACAAACCATTACTCATTGAAACCTGCAGTCACCTGGCTGAAGCCAGGAACTCCACGGTTGGCAGCACATGTGGTTACATAGTGACAAGTGGTTTACTTATACTCAGAATCGATTTTTACTAAACACGAACTAACTAATATTGCTTGAAATATTAAGAATACAGAATTAAAAGATCATAAATGAAAGGATTTTATAAAAGTATATAACAGATTCTTTGCTAATTCTTATAATCAAATCATGCATTAATTACCGTCACCTTCACCTAGTGCTGATTCAATTGTTTTTCATTGCTTTGTTAAAGGGCAGGAAAGGGATCAAGGCAGCTCAGCCAATCTACAAACAGAGGGCTTTTACAAGAAACTCTTTCATCTATATAAACTGTTTTCTTTCCCTAAATATAAGTGCCAATATAAGATAAAGATTTTAAACCATTTTGAGGGGGGTTCACATTTATTTCCTTATAAAAGATGCCCCATATACTTTTGCTTTCTGTGGTAAGAAACTAAAATGCATCATATCATGTGTTGTAACAGTTCGAGGTGCATAGTAAACAAACTCTTTGTACCTCCATGATTGCCACCAGTTATAGGAATCACTTCACATTAGCAGCAAAACAACAACAACACCCTCAGAAGAACTCTATGAAACATCAGAGAGGTGATTGAGTTCCATACAATGGGTGAGGCAGCAATGAGGTGATCAGAGACATTCTGCCGGGCCTTGCCTCACAGCTAGAAACTCCTCGCAGCCTTGCTAACTGAGGAGCGGTGCTCATCACACACCCATGCCATCCGACCCAACTGCATGGCTCCCCTCATCTTGGCAGAAATTTGAGAGTGTAATTATTGAAAATTAAGAGTAGTGGAGGCACTGTTCCATATACCTTGAAGATGAGTTTTAATATCATTTCAAGGCATATGTGAATCATTATAATAAAGAAGAGTAACACAAATCTATTTATAATTATTATGGCAGGTGGTACTAAATCTAGTTTTTAAGTGTTGAATTTCATTGCCAATATAAATTACTGCCTCTTCTAATGCATTAATTTTGGTTTCTAGATATTTAATGAAACTTTCTTGAGTAAACAACATAAGACTAACATTACGAGAAAGGGAATTATCATGATCAGCTGTATAAACCTGTTGCACCAGGTCAGTAGTGGAAGCTGTAAGGGACCCTATAGGAGTAATAATATTAGTGAGACCTAAAGATAAGGAAATCACAAAATGCTTAGGATGGGATAAAGCTGTAGAAATTGAGTCCAATGCATAAAGAGCAGCAGCATCCTACCATGGTTCAGTCAAATTTATAGTTAACATTAAATATGAGGGTTTTCTCAAGATAACAAAAATATCAGGCATTAGGGAAGAATTAAGACAATAAGTAACAATATACTTAGTACAAATAACAGTGTATACAGAGCCATCTCAGGTAACGGAGATGGAACCTAAGGGTCCATCTGTAAGTTACTTATCAGCAGTCCTTTTTGGAAAGTAGCTTGAATCCTGCACAGGGATGTCTTCAGTGGTAGAGAGTAGATCAGCAGGCATGTTTGTGACGTGTCTTCATGGCAGGAGTTGATGTTCTGCACAGACTGAGCCTTTCAAACATTTCCAGGTGGAAGTGTCTGTAGACCTCAGGAAAGGTAGCCCTGAGGCTAGTGAAACTCTTTCTGTTGTTTTGGCCAGAGGCAGGCAAGAAGGAGAGATGGCACCAGGGTTCTTCCTGGTAACATAGCTCATTACTCTTCCTCTGGGCCTCTGGGAAAGTGAGCTGTAAAGGCAGTCTTTAGAATGTCAGATTTATAAGTTAACCATTCTGGAGATCTAACTGTACGTTCTGAGAAGCTTTTGGGGGTTTTAGAGAGGAAGTAGAGGAAAAGTGAAGAAAAAGGTAAAAATTATCATATTGATCAGTTTCAGAAAAAGCAGGTGAAACTCTTAAGTAACAGCTTTAGAAAATGTTACTCAAAGGTCTAATATTTGTTATGAATTTAAAGTAAAGGTACAACCTTAAATAGTACATAGAAAAAGGCGATGAGGATATAACATGAGTAACCTGGTTATTACAAAAACGTCAAAAGTGGTTAAAAATATAGGATTTCCTAACTAGTAAACACAGACAGTAATGTATGATAACAATTAAAGCAATTGTTTGCAATAACTTTAGCTGGGAGAAAGCGGCATAAAACTAAAATCTACTATGTGCCCATTTCTCATCTGATCTCAGGGAACACTGAGACCAACCAATAAAACAACAAACACACACTCACACACAGAGCTAGGTCAGGCCAAAGGCCAGGGTCAGGAGCTCCCTCTAGGTCTCCAACATAGGTGGTAGGGCGCATATGGCATGATGGCATTGTGGTGCAGTGGGTGAATCCACTGGCTGAACCACCTGCATCCTTTGTCAGAGCACCAATCTGAATCCCAGCTGCTCTGCTTCTGATGCAGCTCCATGCTAACTTACCTGATAAAGCAGGAGAGGATGGTCCCAAGTATTTGGGATTCTGCCATCCATTAAGAGAGATCCAGATGTGGCTTTTGATTCCTACATTCAACCTGGCCCCATCCCAGGTATTGCCAGCAGATGGGAGATAAAATGGGAGATCGCTCTCTCACTCTGTGTATGTGTGTGTGTGTTGAAGTATGACACTTTAAAAAAAAGAACACAAGTGAACAACCAAATAAATCTTTTTTAAAAAGTTTAAAAGTTTGACAATGCCCTTTGGTGCCCCTATTTTGGAGGTTCCTTCAACACAGGCTGGGGACTTGATCTAGCCTGCTTGGGAAATGCAACTCTCAATCTTTCATGCTTGTTCCAGTGTCACATCCTCAGAGAGACAACTTTTTTCTAAAGTTGCACTCAGCTGAGACTCTCATGTATCATGACATGTCCTTTCCAGTTGCTTCACAGACAGCCTGGATGTGTGACGATCGGATTTTGGCTTTGGTTTGCCTGCTGTTCTGTCTCCTAGAGCATGACACCAGGCACAGTCAGTGCTCCATAAGTCTTTGCAGATGCGTGAATGGAGGCTGATGTGTGGTGGAGATCAGGGAGAAGATGAAGCCCAAGGCAGATGTTACTCTGTCTTTTTCATGTGGTTGTGAGAAATGAGTTCACGAAGGGCAGGATTCCTGTTGGAGGAAGACGGGCTCTGATGCCAGTAACCTGGTGAAGGCTCTGAGCTGGCAAGGGAGGTCATCATGGGAGCAGGCTACAATGTTGGATGGATTCCCTGACAGCTAACGTTTATAGTTAGGCTGCAGTTTCCTGGTGCCCCCCTCAAACGTTCAGTAAAGTTTCTTAAACTCAACAGCTGTGTTATTTGAACAAGGAGAGGAAGAAGACTATGTAGTCACATTGTTTTGGAGGCCAGAATAGGTTGGAGGAATGTGGGTAGCATGGAGAAATGGTTCTTAGAAAGATAAGAGTAATAGTAACCATCTGGTTTGTGTGCTGTCGGGAGTTCCAGGAGAGGTGAGGCCTAGCAGTGATGGAATGTGGGTAGAGAGGCCAGGGAGGGGTGAATGTCTGCAGCGTTGTGTGTCCAGGTTATTTGCTGCATGTCTCTCTCTCTCTTTTATTTTTTTAAAGATTTATTTATTTTTATTGCAGAGGCGGATATACAGATAGGAGGAGAGACAGAGAGGAAGATCTTCCGTCCGATGGTTCACTCCCCAAGTGAGTGCAATGGCTGGAGCTGAGCCAATCCGAAGCCAGGAGTCAGGAGCTCTTCTGGGTCTCCTATGCAGGTGCAGGGTCCCAAGGCTTTGGGCCATCCTTGACTGCTTTCCCAGGCCACAGGCAGGGAGCTAGATGGGAAGCAGGGCTGCCCACATTAGAACTAGCAGCCATATGGGATCCTGGGCAAAGTGAGGACTTCAACCACTGCGCTATCGCTGGGCCCACACTGCATGTCTTAGGATAACTTATATTTTTTGGGAAGCTGGACATAGGTCTTCAGCTTAATGGATAGACATAAGGGTAATGACCATTTCTTCTGTTGTGCCAGATTTTGAAATCCCCAGAAAATCATCGGGTCTGAAGTCGGTGCTAAGGCATGAAGGTGGTTTATTCAGGTTAGCCTAGGTCTCCCAGCCACCTCCTGCCCAGCCTAGCAGGGCTGGGCTGGGGAAGGGCAGCTGCAGCTGGAACAGCAGGGCGGAAAAAGAGCAGGAAGGCAAAAAAAAAGGACCGAGATTGAACAGCACAAGGTTCTTAAACATTTCAAGACAATTCCATAATTTTACAGTCATGATTGGTCAGTTTTAACTGTTAATTTTCAAAAAGAGCAAGTTGGCAGGCTTCTATTGGTGGGCTTGAAACAAGCAACTTTCAAAAAGTACAAACTGAAGGGTTATAGGGTGGTGAATCTTATTTAACACCAGGGACCTCCTTCCTGAGGAGCGGTCTGCCTACGTGTCCTGCCAGGTGTCCTGCCGGGTGTCACGTAGACTGCCAGGCCTGGAGTTCACACAGCCCCCAGCGAAGCAAGTAAGGCAGAATCACCAAAGCAGAAGACACCTAGGTTCTTCAGTTCCTCTTGGGGTTATGTTTGGTGGATTAGGATTGGTTGGATTGCCATATGGACTTGTGATTTGCTATTTCTAGTATGCTCTATTATCATCAAGCTTGGTTAATAAAGACTCCTTAATAAACCTTAAAAAAAAAAAGTAATAGTGACCAGAATGGGTCTGATGTTAGCACTTAATCTCAGTATCCTAGAATTATCACTGTTTGGTGGTAGAAGAGTGACTCTTGAATGGCTAAAGGAGATGGTAACTATATGTTTCATGCCTGTGTGCCATAAGGCAGCTCAACTGCCTGACTTACTTACAGCTGAGTCCCCAAATGCCTGGTTGCAGCTGTGAGCCCAGTAAATATTTGTTGAGTGAATAAATGGTTCTGGATGCTTTTGTGTCCTGAGTCTGTGTAGAAAAGTCTTCTGAGTCTTGGTGAGAAAACTAAAGAAAAGTACAGGACACAAGGGTGAAGGCCAGACGGGAGCTGGGTGCGGAAGGTTTGTGGACTGCTTTGCTGGGAGGATTCCAGACCTCAGCTTCAGGCCCCTGGCACTGGAAAGGGTAGCACTGAGCAGCTAACAGGTCTCCAGACACAAAGACCAGAAAAGTAGCAGGGTGGGCACACACAGGGGCAGTGGGTCAGATGGGCTGCTCCTGAGGCTGGGCACACAGAGGGACTGTGGGTCAGATGGGCTACTCTTCAGAGCTTGCAGTTGCTCTCCAGGATCAATGCATTTGGAGGTGTGAATGTTCCCAGATCACACTGAGTTGTGGAAAGCGGTTGCTTAGTGTAGTAGACCTCGGACTTATTGGCCAAGGTTGGTAATACCAGTAACAGTACAGGGCCAAGCCATGACTGATGGCCCTCCTGGCATACATGTACCCTGGTTCTCTGCAAGCATGCTTAGGAATTCTTGCATCCCGATACTCTCTATCTGTGCCCTCCTCTCCCCAGACCAGCACTCACCTCTTTCATCAACTCTCAAGGCTCTGAAAGCTGAATCTTTTCTTTCTTTCTTTTTTTTTTTTTTTAAAGATTTATTAGATCTACAGAGAAAAGGAGAGACAGAAAATTCTTCCATCCAGTAGTTCACTCCCCTAGTGGCCTCAATGACTGGAGCTGAGCCGATCCAAAGACAGCTGGATAGTCAAGTCTTCAGTGCCTCAATCAAAGGCTTGACCCCAAAGATATTTCAGTTCTAAATACCAAAAGTGCTGCCTGGTTGGTTCCTGGCCTTCCCATTCCTAAGAACCATGGGGGTATAGAATAAGTAGCCTAGTGGTTAAATCCTTGGCTTGCACATGCCAGGATCCCATATGGGCACTGGTTTGTGTCCTGGCTATACTTCCCATCCAGCTCCCTGTTTATGGCCTGGGAAAGCAGTCAAGGACGGCCCAAAGCCTTGGGATCCTGTATCCATATGGGAGACTCAGAAGAAGCTCCTGGCTTCTGGCTTCGGATCAACTCAGCTCCTGCTGTTGAGGCCACTTGGGTAGTAAACCAGTGCATGGAAGACCATTCTCTCTGTCTTTTATTCTCTCTGTAGATCTGAGTTTCTAATAAAAGTAATAAATTAAAAAAAAAAGAAAGAAAGAATAGGAGATTGGCATAGGACTCAAGGCAGCCCAGCCTTTAAATTTTGCCAATGAGTGGCTCAGTGCATCATGAATTTTCTCAGGTTCTAATTCTTAGGGAGGGAGACATTTTTCTAGATGATTCTCTATATTATCTTGAAAGGGAATTAAGGATTAATATTCACGATATCATATTTAAGAATTTTTTGTGTTACAGTTTCCCATGCCTTTCTTGATCTCATGGAGTTTACTTAATAGTCCATGTGTGGGGAAAAAGCAAAGTTGAATAACAAATATACAAATTTAAGAAATTTACAAAACGGATTTGCAGAAACAGAATGAAACTGATTCCTGATTTAATTGCACCAGTAAGGCCTGACACCAGAATTTTGAAAGAATTTACAGAGACTATCAGAGAAGCCACCACTGATCCAGGAATCTGATGTGAGTTGTGGATTTAGGACTTTGCCAAGTATACAGGAAGTAAAGAAGGCAATATCGACAGGAAGAGTTAGATGAGTCAAGCCTAAGTGTGATCAGAGGGGCAGAAGGCTGTGTGAAAGCATGCATGTGTGAGTTAGGGCCTGAAGTGTAACTTTCTGAGCTGGACTTTGAGAACTTTGGCTTTTAACTTGGAGATGTTGAAAGTGTGTGGGACCAAGTCCACACAAAATCCCGCTTGCAGCAAATGGAGCACATGCCAAAACCAACAAAGCAATATGGAGCAAGGAAAAGTGCAAAGTTCTGTGTGTGTGTGTTTGTGAGAGAGAGAAGAGAGAAAGAGAGAGAGAGAGAGACAAGTGATGTACAATCAGTTGGATCACAGTGCAAGAAGAATCTGGATGGAGCAGCACATGGGATTAAAACTTACCCACGGGAAAGAGTTTGGAAGCTCCTGGATGAAAGCTGACTCATTTAGCAAAGCCATCTAGCAATTGGGCCATCTCTTAGAGCATGTGCTACTTCCATCCAGGTTTTTCTTGCACTGTCAGCCAACTTTCTCAGTTTTCTGCATGTCTTACCATCGGCAGTGTAACTTTCAAAAGCTGCCTGAGAAAATGTATATTGATGTACAATCAGGGCTATCAATGCTATTTTTATATGCACAGTCAGAGTGGTTGATTATCCCAACCGAAGACTTTCTGGGATGTGCAACTTTCAGAGCTAAAACAAAGATCTTGGGCAAACATGACATTCCAAAATCTTTCTTTTTGAAAATTTGCTCTTATTCCAGAATGGGTTTTTAGTCTTAAAGACTGAAGTGGCAGGAATTTTATTTTCTATATATTTTTTAAGACTTTCCTGGGCTGTGGGGCAATATTGTGATCAAGGTTTTCTAGATCTAGAATATTCATCACAGTCACTTTCCTATCAGCTTCCTTGAGGTGTCATCATCCACAAACTATCCCATATGGTATTTTCTTTTTGAGAAAATAGACTGCCTGCACATTGGGAGGCCAAATGTTGCAACAGAAAGAGGCTTTGGAAATTCAAGAAACACTGTTGAGTTCTGGTCTCACCATATGCCAGTTGTGATAGATAATGCTGCATTTCCCAGCCCCCACTTTCTTTTCTTTCTGGGCACAGACATGGCGCAGGAACTCTGGGAGAAGTTCTGGCCAATGTGTTGTTGGCCAGTATGATTGTGCCATTTCAGAGCTGCTGCAGCAAGAAGAGGAGAGAAGTCATCCATGTTCTCTCTGGCCTTGCTGCTGTCACCTTCGGGGCATGGGTGCAGTTACAAGAGGACAGAGGTCCCGGAGTGACAGTGTATCGTGGAGGATCCCTACACCACCATCGTCTTGCATGTCACTTTGTGTGAGCATCACACCAACTTTCGTTGTGTTTTACTGCTTAGATTTTATGGCTAATTTATTATTCCACTTACTATAGCCTGAAACTCCAGCTCTATAACTTTGGACAAGCTACTTACCAGTGCTGAAAAGCTGTGAGAGGGGGCGGTAGGACTGCTCTCAGCACTATCGTGAAGGATGGCAGTGATGTTTAAATGAGATATTATAAATACATAACTTCAAATGGAACCTGGACCATAGCAAGAAGTCGGAATGGGATTTTGTTCCTTTCTGTTCTCTCAGGATAACATATAGCTAGTTCCTTGTGAGAAAACACTTAAACAATGGAATAAGTACAACCCACCATACCCACGGAGCACACGGACGTGGGAGGGACAGGTTTCCTTGTACATTGTGGGCTCAGCCCCTGGTCTTTTATCTGAACTGACTTTGGGCAAAGGGACCTAGGACATCTAGACACCACAGCACCTGGGTTCACCTTTAAGCATCCTGTTTCTAGGACAATTATGGAGAGTCTTTGAAAGATGACCAGGTTACAATAAGTCAGGAAGTCACAAGATTAGGTGAAAAAAAATCCTACTAATGTGAAGTTGCCAGATTTAGGAAATAAAGCAACTAGATGCCTCATACTCATTCCGAATGAACACTGCAAAAGATTAGAATCAGGCAGCATTATCCTGGGAGAATTCCCCCAGGAGAGGCACAGTGGGACGGGGTTAGTCATTTGAGTTCTTTCCCCAACATAAAGATGTGTGATCTGGCTCGACCTATTTTTGCTTTTCCCCAGCATATACAAGCAGTTATCACTGAGGAAGATACGATCGCGGTATCTTTAGTTCACATTTTTCTCTCTTCCTTCTTCCCTTCTATATTTCCTTCTGTCTTCTTATATCTATCTGAGGATTGGGGCTGAGAGCTCTCTTGATAGAACAAACTAAGCAGCACCCAGCAGCAATGTTGTTTAAGAAGAGGAATCTGGGCCCGACTTGATGGCTCAGTGGCTAAATCCTCGCCTTCCAAATGTGGCATCCCATATGGGCGCTGATTCCTGTCCCAGTTGCTCCCCTTCCCGTCCAGCTCCCTGCCTGTGGCCTGGGAAAACAGTAGAGGATGACCCAAAGCCTTGGAACCCTGCACCCATGTGGGAGACCCGGAAGAAGCTCCTGGCTTCTGACTTCAGATCGGCTCAGCTCTGACCATTGCAGCCACTTGGGAAGTGAACCATCGGATGAAAGACCTTTTTCTGTTTCTCCTCTATGTAAATCTTCCTTTCCAGTACAAATAAATAAATCTTGAAGAAGAAGAGGAACCTATGTCTTACCACATCTGTGATGATTGATAGAAGCTGCAGAGGAAATGCTCAAGCAATTTGTGGCTTTAGCAGGAAGGGGTTCAGGCTAAAGCAGGGAGCAGAGAGAGGAAAGATGAGTCATGGGTAACTCAGTGGGGGCAGTGTCAGCGCCTCACCCTGAATCATTCCACTGTTACTGATTTTTTCCCATCATGGCAGATGCAAATATGGAGAGAAATCCAGTGAGGGAGATTGCTAAATGTATAATGCTTGGTTGTTGAATGCTAGCATACTCCTTGTTTTCTCTCTGAGGACTTGTTTTTTCTTTAGCGTTACATTGACTTTTATGCAAGCCTGTCTTCCGCTTTTACTCTCTCCGTTAGTAGTACTTCAGCAAACATTTCCAAGGTTTTAAAAATCTGTTGATAGCTATTTTAGGTCAGTGGGGAGGGACAGGTGTGAATTTTGTTCTAAAGAGGGGAAAGAATGAGATGGAAGACTCATAGCTTTTGGCAGGAGAGAGATTGACCAGACTTTGAGCTGTGGTTGCAGAGACTTGGAGGGAAAATAACAACAAAAATAAGTAACTTCAAAAAAAGGTCCCTTCTCCTTGGCTGCCCTCAGGCACATTGCAAACCCGCTGTGCAGATCAGCTTTGACTATGGTCTTTATTAAGTGCCCGACTCACTGGGTTTCCCTGCCCCCCTTCCCTGACCAGGTTTTTCTTGCACCATGATCCAACTTTCTCAATTGACTACATGCCTTCACTTAGAGTGTGAACCATCAGGGGCGTAACGTTCAAAAGCTGTCTGGGAAAATGACTATTGATATACAATCAGAGTGATTAATAACAAGTATTAATGTGCACAATCAGAGTGAGTGAAGCGTTATAGAAACATTGCCCTACCTGCAGGGAACTTAGCTAGCAGAGCCCCTGAGCACCTCTTTTCCCTTTTGTTCTGGGTGTTGGTTACTGGGGAGTTTGCAGCCCCCAAGGAAGAGGGTATCACAGCCTCACAGTTTGGGGTCTGGGGCTTTGGTGGGAGAGAAGGGGAATAGCTGAAGCCAGCTCACTTACCCAGCTAGTGAGTTAGGAAACTTCTGGATGGGTATGCTGTTCCCTTTGTTAACCACAACAAAAGCCCTGCACCCCTGTGGATGACATGTACTTAAGGGCAGTCTTTTTGTAGCACATGTGCAGCTAGGTGCTGGGCTGGGACTCACAGGGCACCAGTGCTGTTCATGGTCACAGGACCCATGAGATAGAGCTGTTGTGACTACTTTCTGATGTTACCCAAGTTGCCTTGTCACATGGGTGGCGAGTGCAGACCAGGGCTTGATCTTGGCTTTTGACTGCTTTCTGCACGGTGCCTCTCTAAAGCAGATGTGCTGGAAGTGACTGCTGAGCTTCCCAGTCCAGGCGTGGTGCTCTGATTGCCTAGCAAACCTTGTGACATTGAATGTCCCAGCCTGTCAGCAAGCCAGCAGAATGTCTGGGTTAGGCTGCCCTTGGTATCTGGTCTTTTATGCATTCCAAGTAATTGTAAGGGCCAGACTGAGTGAGAACCAGTATAATCCAGTGCTTGATTTACCAACTATGAAACAGCTGGCCCCTGGTCAAGCCCTTGCACAGACACTAATGTTGCTCCAGGCTCTGCCTTAGCTGGTGTTGATTTCAGACAGGGAGCTGACACACTTACTCCCTTCCTTCCCCAACCACAAGGTACGTAGGTGTCCATCCTCAGCCCTCAAATGTCAATACCTTTGTCTCTCTAGTGGCCCTTTTAGAAATTGGTTCAAAAGTCCTCCAGGGCAGCTCTCGGACAGTGTAAGGTGTAGATCTCACAATACATGTGTCCCTCCTCCCTCCTGGGCATTCCTGGTCTTCTTTTTCCCACTAGCTCCCTACATGCCAAGTGGCCAGAGGTTACTTTTCAGCCCAGTATATTCTTCTTTTCCGGGTGAGACTGGGCCATGGCCACATGGCAAGCTCCGTACAGCCAATTTGTGTCCAAAGGTTACAGAGCTGGACTTGGGTCCGGAGAACCTCACTGTCAGGGGTCAATGGCAAAATAAATAGGGCAAAGGTGGAGATGGCTGGGATAGAGGAGAGGGTGTGGCCATAGGCCAGTTGTCAGCATGAGCCAGTCTGCCACATGCCTGCCACCAGGCTCCACCAAAGCTGCAGGCTACCCTGGACTGCACCCCTCTGGTGGGGTGGGCTGCTGGGGGGAGTGCCTTGGGAAATGGGACCGGGCTGAAGGAGTTGAGGCCTCTGAGGTGGCCCAGGAGCTCGCCTTTGGGTCAGGGGATCCCCTTCCTTTGCAGAGGGGAAGTTGTGTCACCCCCTTGTCATGCTTTTGGCTTAATCTTGTTGGCTGATGGTGCTGTTTGCACAGTCACCTCATCTGCCTTACACCCCTGTGAGCAGGCTCTAGGGCTCACCTGGGGCAGCTCCCTGTGGGTGAGAGGGGAAACCCTGCTGGATTGTGCCAGCCTGCAAGAGAAGGAAGTAGAGGCAGCACCTTCCCTATCTGTGCCCACAGGACAGGTTGTCAGGATGAACAGCCAGCCCAGAGGCGTCTGATGGCATCTGCTCAGCTAGAGTCACCCTTGGCAACCCCAACCCAACCCAACCCTGTGAGTTGGAACAAGAGCACAGAGAGGTTTGAGCTAGTGGTCTTGGGTAGAGTCTGGAGCCCAGTCGACCCTGGTCAGCAAGGCTGGGGATAGGTGTTTAGGTGACGTGGTGCATTCTTGGCTCTTGTAATGGGGGAGCCATTGATACTGTGGTGTGGGCTTGGATCACCGGTTCTTAGCTGAAACGAAGTTATTGAAATTGAACCTCTTTTTCTTCCCCTGTGAAGGAAGGCCAATGAAGACGGTGCCTCACAGGAATGTAATGGGCACTCCATGAGTTAATGTGTGAAGAGTTTAGAATTGTGCTTAGCACACCATGGATCTCACTGAATGTTAATCGTGGTTGTTTTAGGCTGACTGCCAGCTTTTTTCCCTGACCTCCATCAAGCCGGTGTGCATGGATGTTTGTTGGGGGAGCATTCAGGTTGGGTAGGTTAGTACAGCTGGGGGCTAGGGGGAGGCAGGAAGCTGGAAGGGCATGGAATTGAGTCACTTTGTGCCAGGCTGTGTTCCTGCTTGTTGACAGCCCCTGCCTCCTATCTGAGCCTTGTTAACACACAAGGCCCACTTTCTTACTGGGTTTTGGGGCGATTCATAGAAGAGAATCCCGTTGTCTAGACAGCTGAGTGGTCATACTGGAGCACAGGACCACACCAGGTTAGTCACAGGACCAGTGCCCAGGACCAGTGCAGGAGTCCACCCTGTCCCGCAGAGCAGGACTCAGCCATGACTCACGGTTGTTCCGGTGAAGTCTGAGCCTTACTCACCCGACAGCCCTGCCTCCAACACCTGCAAGTCCCAGCCAGGACCAGGGGCTCTTATCTTCTCTCCTGTTCCTCTTCCTTTCCTCCCTCCATGCACCCTCTCTTGTTACTTCTTATTTGACAAATCCTGGCCAATCTCCCTAGCAACTTGGACAGTTGGAACCTGACAGATGGATACTAGGGACAGTGGCTTCTAATGCCACCCCCACAACCTTTCAGAGACATTGCCAGGAACCACTGATATGCAGGCAAAGGAGGATATTGCATGTACCAAGAGGGTGACATTGATGTAATCTGGGGGTGGTCACCTCTAAGAAGCACTCTCACACTGTCGCAAGCTGGTGATCCAAAGCCTGGACCATTCCCTCTGAGAATGCAAGCATACATCAAAGGCAAGAGAGTACCTTAAACCAAACCAGTGGCAGACAACTGCTGCATGAACCAGTTCAGCCCACAAATGGCCAGCACCTACTGTTTGCCGGGGACTCTAAAAATTAGACAGGAAGCTTCACCCTCTTGGACATCACATTCCAGACCAAAATACACAGGATAGGCAAATACTGTAGCTGGATAGGAGATATTGAGTGCTGCCAAAGAATGCAAATAACATGCTACCAATCGCATGGGGTAGGTGGGGCGGGGGAGTTGGTGGTGGTTTCCAGAGGGGTGGTGGGGAGGTCAGGATATGCATGCAAATTGGCAAAAGGTAAGAGAGATATGCACATGTGCAGAAGGAGAGGGCTTCGGGCGATGGGAGCAGCTGCAACCCAGGCAGCAGCAGGCTGGCAATGTGGAGACCCCTTACGGAGGCTGCGTGGCCAGAGCACAGGCCAGGAGGGCCACAGGGGGCAGTGACCACAGAAAGGTAATGCAGTCACCAGCTTGCTGCTTTTCCTGCAGACCCTCATAGACTTCCTGGGTCCTGAGGGTGGGGTGGGGGTGGGGGGAGCTTGTGCAGGCCTCTGACCTGCAGAGTCACATGACCCAGAGTATGGGGATTTTCTTTCTTGTAGGCTGCTGCGAACATCCCAGGAGAGGCTAGGGCTAGGAAGGTGGGAGTAGATCCTGTTTACTTTTGGAAGGGGCAGTAGATTGAATTTGCGGGTGCGTTAACATGAGCGAGGGAGACCCAGAGCTGGAGGATGTCTTCCCTGGCACTATTTCTGAGCCATCTCAGGGGAGAGGGGGAGGCGAGGGCTCTGACACAGGAGCCGGTGGCAGGGAGAGAACACACGTGCCCAGAGGAGACTCACAGGTGCATGCCACCCTGCAGCTCTGACCAGACCCTAACCCAGCCTTGGCCTCTCTTACAGGCTGGTGGTCTCTAAGCATAGGACTTGAACTTATAAAGCCCCTGGATTCCCACTGGGGGACAATCAGGGAAGAGTGAGGCTAATGGGGCTGCCCTTGGGGTCTGCATAGGCAGTTTCCTGAGCTTGGTTGGGAAGTTTGTGGGAGGGGCCCTGAGCAGAGCAATCCACATTTCCCTGCTGTAAGCCAAGCCAGTCCTAGGACCTGCCCAAGCCTGTTAGGTCTGAGACTGCAAGTGCTTGCTTACCTGGGCTCAGAAAGGGGGAGGGGAGCCTTAAAGGGCCCAGCCACTCCACCTGCTTGCACTGCCTCCTTTGTTTCCACTGAGGACCTGGGCTTGCCTCACCACCTTCTTTCTGCTGAGTTAATGATTACCGAGCTCTTGGTCACATCCTCTGGGGCTAGGCAGAGGGTATTTCCTGGACACCTGGAGTTCAGGGTGCTGGGGAAGTAGAGAGAGAGAGAGCATGAGCCCACAAGATAGGAGGACTTATGTTGCAGGGGGTCTGAAGGGCCTTCTGAAGGGGACTCAGTGGGGCTTGCTCTGTGTCATACAGGAGGAGACGATTGTGGGCAGCTACGTGTGCTGTCCTGACCTGCTGAGTTCAGCCAGACTTCACTAGATCGCTGACAGGAGACAAGACACTGACTGTTGGAGTAGCAGTTATACAGCACAGCAACTAACTGCCCATTGGCTAATTACAGTCTCTCTCTCACCACCCGTCCCAGGGCTGAATTAGAACCTGAGGGGTGGAAATGCATTTTCATCTCTGGTTATTGTTCCCTTAAGGGTCCTCAAGCCAATGTTTTGGACATAACCCTGCAGCCCTGAGGAGTTTCTGCTTAGGAGATGCTGACGGACTGGAATGGCTAAGCTGTGAGTTCCTTATAAAAGGCATATGGGCGGCACTAACATTCCACAGTGATGCCAGTGCAGGTGCTGCGAGGTCAAGGTCTGGGCTGGGAGCCCTTCCCCTTGCCCTGAGTCCTAATCTGGTGGGGAAGAGTATCCTATGCATACAGTCATTCCATCTGGACCTGTGAGGACTATATGCAGTGGCCTGAAGCCCCAGTTCAAGAACCGCTATGGGTCCCACAAGGGAAGCTCTATCCAGGGTGGGGCCTGGCAGCCGGCCAGGTGCAGTCTGCTCTGACTGCATTAGTCCTGCCCTATCTCAGCCTTTGTTTCCACCACTTGTGGTCAGGTCTGATTTCTGGCCCTCCAGGCGGGCATTCCTGACCCGGGAGGGAGGGGCCAGGAGACCAGCGCTGCTGGAGCTGGGGGCAGTGAGTCACAGGCAGTTACCTGTCGCAGGGCTCCCTGCCAACCCCTTGCGCTTGCTGAGTGAGCCCAGGAATGCGTTTGCCTCCAGCTCCCCTGTTCTTTCCTTTTAAGCTCGCCTGGGATGAGCTAAGCTTCAGCTCCTTCCTGATGACCTGTAGCCTTTTAAGAAGCCTCCAAATTTCCCAAGAAGCCAGGATTTTCCACTGTTTTCCCCCACATAGGATGGGTCTGGTGCTTTCCAGGGTCCTGGATGCTGGAGTCTTCTAGTGTAATCATTTGTCTTTTTTTTTTTTTTTTTTTTTTTAAACATTTTCCCACAAACTCTGATCTGGTCTTTTGTCCTTGGGAGCCTAGAGCACAAGAGGAAGTTGATTCCTCTGTCTGGGCAAAGTGCCTGGCACCCATGAGGGACCCCCTACCAGGAGTTTTGGCCTCTCAGGGTCACTCACAGCTGCCCAGTGCTTGCTGTGGGTGGTGCCTCTCCCTCCAGTGCCCACAGGCAGGTGGGCACCAGTGGAGCGGGCTACGAGGTCTCAGGGACCAACCCACTTACCCAGTCTCAATCTCGGGGAGGCGGGGGTGCGGTGACGACAGCTGGGGCGTGCCAGATTCCTGCGGTCCGCCCTGCCTGCTGTGGGCTACGCCCAGCCGGGGAGTCTCCAGAGGTGAGGCTGTTGTTTAAAAACCAGAAGTCGGGAGAGGGGACCCCCCACCTTCAAGGGGCGCTCCCAAGAGAGGCCCTCTGGAGTGAACAACGCTGTAGCACAGGAGCCAGGTACAGTCCATGCTTTCCCCTGCGCAGTAGGGGCTGGTTGGGGTCGGGGGAGAGAGACAGGTCCTCTTCTGTGGGTGCCTGGGACCTGGGTCTCATGCCTTCCCAGTCCCGAAGAAGGCCAGCCAGGTGAGTGTATCTGCTGCTGTTGGGATTGCTTTTCCACCCTGACAGGTGTCTCAGAGACTTAGAAGAAAGCAGGTTGAGATCTGGAGGGAGCACAAAGGAGAAGTGGAGAGGGTGGTTGGGGAATTGAAGTGGGGGAGCTGGCTCAGAGTGGCTCCTTTCCATGGGGGACAGGGCAGGGGAAACTTCCTGCCACGGACCCTGGCTTTTCTGGGAGATGATGGAGAGGCACAGCTCTGGGGCATCAGGCTCTGCTCTGAAAGGGCTCAGGTGACCACAGGTTTCCCCCACCCAGTTCCTGCCTTGTATACGGACAAAGGAGTGCAAGGCTATCAGGGTGTCCTGACAGGCCCTGTGGGAGTGAGGTTGAGGCCGGTTGCCTCAGGCCCCACCCTGGCTTTCCAGGAGCCCCCCACAGCCTCCCTCAGGATCCTTGCTGTGTGCAGTGCCGGGCTCCTCCTTCATGTTGAGTCCGGCCCATAACTGGAGATGTTTTGGATTGCCTTCAGTTTCCTTGAAATCCTCACTCACCTTTCAAAAACTGCCAGACCTGCCTCTGTTCTCACAGCATCTCAGCCACTTGCTATGGCTGCTGCAGAGTGACATACGCCCCCCTGCGGGACTGGAGCCCATGCTAACCATGGCTGGGGAAGACCCCCTCCGGGCCTTCACCCTCTTCGACCCCCTTGCTGTGGTCCTGTAGGCCGTTTACATGCAAGTCCTGAAAAAGGCCAGGCCTCTTGCTTGAGTCAGGAACAAGGCCTTGGCACCCTCCTGCCCAGCCCAGCTTTTTGCTGTGCCTGCATGGTCTGCCAGTCCCTGTGGGGCAGGGCAGGGTCTAACCTCATCCACTGCAAGGGGATGGGATTTTGGTGGTGGTGGGGCACCTCAGGAAGTCACATGCCAGCTGGGCCAGGAGGCCAGGGCTCTCTGGCACTTTCTAAACTCTTGGCTACAAATGGACCTGCTGCTCAAAAATATCCTATAGCATCAACCCCCTGGGTACAGACCTCTGAGAGCTCATAGTCCTGAGACAGAGGCTACGGGGTTGGTGTGCTGTTGGGTTCCTATGGCTTTACCCAGGCTGTCATATTCTGCCCCAGATCAGGCCCTCTCTGGGAACCACCCACTGGCTGAAGATGAGACCACTGCTTCTCCTCTGTTTGGGTAAGTGTTCCTTCCAAACGCCCTGGACCCTGTTGCATAGTGTGGAGGTGGCAGCCACCTGGAGAGGAGGAAAGTTTGCCCTGTGTAAGCCTCTTTGTCATCTCTTGCCTGGGAGTGGGAGCACTGACCCCACTCCTCTGTATCTTTGGGAGAACTGTCTTCCTTCCCTGACAGGCTCTTGGGTGCCTTCTTATTCTCACCCAAGGGAGCTCTCTGACCTGCTTACCTTCCATCCTTGCAGTCTGAAGCCAGCTCCAGATTTATCTTGGCTGGCACTCTGGGGTTTTCAGGGAATTATAGCTGGGCACTGCTGGAGCATGACTGTATCCCTTTGCAGATAAAGGAGAGGAAAGAATACAGACCTCCCTCTGTGGTCCAGCCATTGCTTGCAGTCAGCTTGTTGAAAAGAGCTGTGGACCATGCCCTGCTGGTCCAGTGTGTGTGTGTGTATCTGACTTGATCTCAAAAACCCCATATAAAGGCTACACTTAAGGATCACTTATGGTCTCTGGTTGCCAGTCTTTGTCCTTGTCAAGACTGAGATGATAGTGGATGAAATCAGTCTTTCAAAAATCTAATGGTATCAGGAATGTTACCCTTGCCATAGGCAGGAACTAGGAGCATGAGTGAGGTGGAGCATCTGGCCTTGCCAATATCAGCAACCCCAGGGGATACTGGGGTGGCCTGCCAGGTGGTCCTCCTCATGCCAGCAGCATCTCATAACCTTCCTGTGCTTTCAGCTTTGCCTGGCCTCCTGTGTGCCCAGCAAGCCTGCTCCCGTGGGGCCTGCTATCCTCCTGTTGGGGACCTGCTCATTGGCAGAACCCGGTTTCTCCGAGCTTCATCCACCTGTGGACTAACCAAGCCTGAGACTTACTGCACCCAATATGGCGAGGTAGGCCCTGTTTTGTGGAGGAAGGTGGGGTGGAATGGGGCAGATGCACTATAATTTGTTCACTGAATATAATAGGGTATCTTCAATGTAAGCCAAGCCCTGTTGTACCTCATGTTGGTTGGGCAAGAGAAAATGTATTCAAAATGAACTTGTGACTCTTTTCTGCTGGATGAAACTGGAGTTTTCTTTATTTTGTTGTTGTTGTCTTTAGCTCTTGAGCAAGGGTAGGATAGTGTTTCAGGTCTTGGAAATAAGTAGATAAACTTTGGTATAGCACCCCATGTGCCATCATTGATGGATAAGCCAAGGCCATGGGTATGCATGGGAACTAGGATGTTGTGGGGGAGGCAGCTGGCGTGGTTGTAACATGATTTTTTGCCACTGTCTTTTTGACCAGGGTCAGAGTGTGGCGGGGCAGGGCTGGCAGGAGAATATGTGACAATAGCCTTAAGTATACTTTCTATGTTTGGCGTCCATCATGTGTAACCAGTGAGCTTCCTCCTCTTACAACCTTAAGGATCCACATATCTCACTGACCGGACCAGGTGGAAAACACTCAGCTTTGTCAAAGGACCCGGATCAGGGAGATGCATGAGCGAGTGCTCTGAGGTTCTCAAGCAGGGTAGAGACCCTCTTAGTACTCAGGTCAGAACTGAACACTGCCTGTTCCCACTGCCTGCTGGGCAACCGGCCCTCTTGCAGACCTTGCCCACTGCCTCTAGGCCTGTTTGGCAGGAGTTATGGCTTTCTTCCCTTTTCTCCTCAACAAGCTGGGGTCTCCTCACATCTGCTGGAGTGGAAATCCAATCCTTCCGCACCTTCTTGTGTCTCCAGCATCTCATTTGCCATCTGTCTGCCTTCAAAACGCAGATTTGCACCAGGAGATGGATGAGGAGTGGTCTCTGTCTGTGGCTTTTGGGGAAACAAAGAGGGTTGGGGAGAGAAGGAAGGAGAGGGACAGAGTAGCCATATGGTCGTGGTGGAGACAGGGGTGACCAGTGGCTTCCACGTTCCAGGCTGCTTTGTCCCCAGGATGCTGGGTGGTGGGCCTGGGTGCCCTTGGCTACTCTTCGTCATAGCTGGATGGTGCTAGGAGGTGAGTTTGGAGATAGCGAGCAGGGGAGGGCTGTGGGTGCTTCATCTCACCCACTTGGATGTGGGAGACCCATTTGACAGCATTGGGTAAGATGAGGGCCCGCTGTGGGCCCAGATTACTGCACAGGCACCAGGGGACTGGCACTATTGAGCTTCTAGGTAACAGAGTGGGCCCAACTGCTCCCTCTCCACACATTCTCCCCACGTCATTTTGCCACAGAATCTCAGACCTAAGAGCTCAGGGAGTCTGATGCCACTGATGCCAAATCCTGTTTGACTCACCTTCAGCAAGGAGGAGCAAGCTTAGGCCCTTGCTCCCAGGCCTGTCTGGATACTTCTGTCCCTCTAGGCCTGGGTGTTTGGCTTCTCCATGGCCTGCCCTCTGCCTCTTTCAGCTGCCCAGTGAGTCGACTTCCAGCTCCTAAATAACCCCATGAGAGCAAAATGAGGTACTTGCAAAAGAGAAGTCTAGACTTTTGCAACCCTGGGGATGGATATACCTCAGCTATTTTTGTTCTCTGAGAACACTGGCTTTTTCTGTAAAGGGAAATAAGTCCATGTGGCTTCTTAGAAGGAGTAAAGGATGGGTGGTCCCAGGTCTGCCAGTCCATTGCACAGGAGATGGTGCCTACTCTTCCCTCAGTGAGAATTAGGTGAGGTGGTCTTTAGGGCACCCCCTTTGCTCCTCTTTGAGGATAAGCTGATGACTGACCACCAGCATCATGCTCTGCCCTCTGCCTCTCTTCTTTCTCTTCCCTTCTGCTTTTCCACACTGTGCCTTCTTGGTACCCATTGTTCCAGCTCCGAGGACATGCACCTGCAGGCACACAATGCCTGCTAGTCCTTGAACCTTCTTCAGGTACACCCATGTGGCTGGGTGATAATTTAGGAATTCAGATTTTAACTCGATTGAGTTCTACTTTCAGGTGTTTTTTTTTAACATTTATTTTATTTACTTGAAAGGCAGAGTTGGGGGGAGGAGGGAAAGAGAGAGGGAGGGAGAGAGAGAGAGAGAGAGATTCTATGTGTTGGTTCACTTCCCAAAGTGGCTGCAAGAGCTGGAACTGGGCCAGGCAGAAGCCAGAGACTGCAGAGGTCCAAGTTCCCATGCTATCCTCCACTGCTTTCCCAGCTACATTAACTGGGAGCTGGATCAGAAGTGGAGCAGCTGGACTTGAACCAGTGCCTATATGGGATGCCAGCACGGCAGGTGATGGTTTAATTTGTTGTGTTGCAGTGGCGGTCCCCACTTTTAGCTCCTAATTTATTATGAGATGATGCTGTGTATTATGTGTTCAAGACATCATAGTAAATGTTTTTCATAAATTACCTCAATTAATTTTTGTAGCACTGCACGAAGTGGTTATAATCCCCTTGCGGTATCAGGAGTATTTGGGAGCATTCTGGATCCCAAGCTTCTGACTGCAGCACACAGGTGTTGCATGTTCTGAATGGGAGGGGTTAGAAATAGAGGGGCATCCTGGACAGTCGCAGCTGGAAATGAGGGGACCATGATGCAGAGCCACCTTCCTAGTGACTATACCTTCATCCCCTCTCTGCCAGCTCCCACCAGCAGATACACCTTGCTGAAGACTAGGCCTTTCTTCTATTCCTATGAAGAGGTGTTATGGCAGGCCCTGAGCCCAGTGCAAAGTCCCTCAGCACCTGCTGCCTACCTACTGCCATAACCTGAGCATCAGGGCAGTGGGGAGGTGTGACCTTTGGTTATAGCTGCCGAACTCTTCCCACCTCCTACCCCTAACCCAGCTGATGAGCACAGGGAAAACTCAGTGTATGGCAACTGTAGGAGTTGTTCCCCAACTGTCCCAACTCTTCAGCCCTGAGTGTGTCTTCTTTCATGCGGGCTGGTCTCAGACAATCCATGTACCTCATATACCCAATTCTGATTATCAGCTAAATCCTATCAACCTCAAGGGCTTCCTTTGGTGGACTGTGGGTTCCTGCTGCAGTCCTGGGAGTGGACCTCGATGTAGCCAGCTTTGCTGAGTCCTTTACTTGGCCCTGCAGCCTCTCACTGAACTGTCTGGCTTTGGGCCTGAGCAGGTCTTTACCAGAATGGCTTGGGGCTGCACTCCCAGCCCATCCCCTAATTTTATTTCTTCCAGCCGCTGCCTAATTTCTGGGCAAGCCCATTGCACCATTATTTCTTTAATCTGAAGGTGTGACTCTCATTCACTTCTGTTCTGTGCCTGAGTCTCTGGAAAAACGAGAGTAATGACAGCACCCGCTTGAAGGGGAGTGGTGAGTGTTGTATGCAGAAGTGTGCAGAGGGGCCGGGGCACAGTGCAGGTTAGGGGCTGAATGCTCTGCCTGGCCCCTTCGCTCATTCTGCCCCCTGGTGCTTGTGCCTGTGGCCAGAGGATGCCTTGCCTGGGACCCACACTCCCTACCATTGCTTCCCTCCGGGAAGCACACTCACATTCCTTGCTGAAATTCATCCATCCCTGAGGCCAGCCCCCTTCATCCCGCGAAGGTGAAGGTGCTGGCTGCCCATTTTTCTGCCAGAGGGCTGCCGGAGAACCCTCTGATGTTAGCCAGATGGGGAGTTAGTTGTGCCAGTGAAGCGAAGACTCTAGTTCTGGTCTGGGTTTGGATCTCTAAATAGGGGTGAGACCTTTGGGAAGGCCATGGCTCCTCTCTCTACCGCTGTCTCCATACTAATGAAGGGAAGGAGTTTGGTTTGTCAGCCTTTATCACGTGTTCAGCTCCTCAGAGGCAGCTGGGCTGTGTGGTGACCCTGGGGTCTGCAGTAGTCTGTCATGCACAAGTGCGAGTGTCCTGGGCAGTGCCCTCTGTCCACGGGGCTGGTGCACACTCCTCAAGAACCAGGGCTGTGTCTGAGCGACATCCAGCTCTGGTTTCTGCTCCCGACAGTAGCTCCTCCAGTGTCAAGTGTGCTCTCCAAAATGCTTTATTTATCTCCACTCCCCACATCACTTTGTTTTTTTTTGGGGGGGGGGATCTTAATTACTCAGTTGCCTTAATAACACTCTAACACAGTGCATTCCTCAGGTTAATTAACTGTGAAAATCAAACAGCTGTCATTTTTGCAGCTCAGAAACAGACTGGAGTGGTTGCCAGTTGGAGGTCCCTGCCTTCCCAACACCCACATGTACGCATGCACAAACATGCACTCACATCCATGTACATGAACCTGCGCAGAGACATGCGTGGACAAGAACCCACACTCAGGTGCACACATCCACACCCACAGCCATGGCCTTTCTTTGACACATGTCTGTGTTCTTGAACCTCGGGAAGGTTAGCGTTTGGGCAGAGGATGTGTGCTTGACGTACTTGACCTCTATCCTAGAGTCAGGGGGACCCTGTCTCTGACCAAAATATCTGCTTCCCTAGAAGCTTTAAGCAAATCTGAAACCTTCAAAACACCTACCATTTCCACACAGTGAAACACTGTTAAATTCCTTATTTTCCATGTAGTTATCCTTGGGAATACGGCCAGTTAAATTGATAACACAGCCAAGGTTTGTTTATCAACAATTTAGCTATGACATTTTGCGAAGAGTCCTGGAAAGTAAGATACAGATTAATCGTTTTTGATGTGATAAAAGAAAATGCAAAGGGATGCTGGTGGTGGGGAGGGAGAGAGTTGCCACCCAAGAGATGCTAAACTTGGGCTGCTGGAACTGTGAGGCTCTTGGGTTCTGGTTGTTATGGGCTGGAGAGTGGTGGTGGTAAAGGATAGAAGAGTGGGGAAATGTTTAGGGGGGAAGGGTTGAAGACAAACCTGGAGGAGCCCGACGCCTTTGCTGGCTTAGCTTCTCACTGCCTTGTTGCTAAGCATAGGCCATGGGTACCATGCTACCCATTGCCCAGCCTCTGCTGTCTGCCTGTAGGAGGATTGGGGGAGGTCACTGTCGCTGGCAGAACCTGCATGGGTTCCAGCTGCACAAAGCAGTTCTGTGCTCTTAGTTCTAGAAGGACATCACTACTTCTGGAGTCGAGGGAACCCTTCCCAAGACAAGGAAGGAGACAGTGTCCTGTAAGCCAGCTCTTGTCTCCGCCATTTCCAGTGATTGTTCTGTGACTGCCAGACTCCTTGAATTAGAATTTACAAGAAGGTTTCGGAGTCAGTCTAGGACAGGAGTCTCATCTTTGTCAGTTTACAGTGGTGTAGGTTTGGACACATTTGTTCAGTTCCCTGCAGAATGGGGAAGCCACCATTTGCAAAAGGCAATATACCAACCTCAGAGACTTCTGGGAGTTTGAAATGAGATAATATATGCGCAGTGCTCTAGAGAGAGGCCGGTGCCATGTAATTCTTGGCTGTGTGGTAAACATCTTCTCTATAATCAACTTCAGAAACACAACCTTTCTGAAAGTGGTTTGGGTGGAGAGCAGGACTGTGCTGAGCTAAGGCCTAGCTCCAAGTTTTACTCCATAATAAAAAGAACGATGAGGTTGAAACGCATAGCTTGGGGCCCTCCTGTCACCCCTTGCCTGCAGCAGGCACTGGCTTCTGATCTTTGCCAGCAACACCTGTTGATGTAGAAATAACTGGGGAGCCTTGTAGATGGCAGTGGGACCTAGATGCTCAGGGGCGTGCAGGCCCCTCCGGCCCTGCCTCACAGTGCTGGTGAGAGAGTTGCTGCAGCCAGGGCCTGGTTTTCCCCCTGCTTCCTTTGTGTGCTGGCCTGGAGTGTCTTTGATAAGTGGGAGCAGGGGAGAATTCTGATGAGATGTTAGAGCCAAACAGAACCTCATTAAGTTGTCCAAACCCAAGGAGGAGGCTGACATGGAGGAAATGTCTTTTCTTGAAGGCAGCTGGATTTTTGTTTTGCTTTTTTGCCTTGTTTAGGTTTTGGCTTCCTTTCATTGGGCCCTGACTGGCGGCCATGACCCTGACAGTGGCCTCTCGCGGGGGGGATGCAGGCAACCCCCCTACTCCCCCCGCCAGCTGGCTCCTGGGAGGGAGCTACGCAGTGCAGAACCAGAGGCTCTTTCCCATCTCCCCCCAAGAGTTAGCTCAGTGTTCTTGCAAAGGCACAGAGCTTCTCTTTCCACCCCTCTCCACTGTGACTCAGGGCCCTGCAGGCT
Source organism: Ochotona curzoniae (assembly GCF_017591425.1). Lineage (NCBI taxonomy): Eukaryota > Metazoa > Chordata > Mammalia > Lagomorpha > Ochotonidae > Ochotona > Ochotona curzoniae. The sequence continues at coordinate 18,606,731 of NW_024466219.1, read as the reverse complement.
CTTGCTCATGCTTGTGCCCTTCCCCAGCTCTCTTGGAGGGTTTGTCTTTCAGCCAGACTGCTGAGCTTCTAGAATGCTCTAGGCTAAGGGAACAGGCCCAGACTTTCCAGCTGGAGGGCAAGTAGGAGCCAAACTGGCTGAGGGCCTGACAGGCTGAATTGATAATAACTGCAGTTCTATGGTAGCAGGGCCAGGGGAAACCAGCCAAGTGACCTCGGAGCAGGAGGCAGCTGCTGTGGTGGCCAAGAGCTTCCATCCCCGGGAGCAACAGAGGCACGTAATGCACGTGGAAATGGAGAGTCTCCACTGAAGGGCCTACCCACCGGCACGCTAGCACTCTTAGGTGGACACATTCTACTGGCAAACATATGAAAGTGACCCAGAAGGGAGAGCCGAGGCCCAGAGGGAATGGGAACCCTCATAGCTCGTCCTCACGTGGACTCCTGCCAGAAGCTGCTCTATTTCAGGCCTCCCTCCCTGAAGCTGCTTGACAAGCAGAGCTACTTAAAATACCTGTCTGAAGCCTGTTGGCTTAGCCTGTCTCTAAGATAACTCCCCCCTTTAGCAATGTTCCTATGACAAGCAGCACGTAGTCTTGAGCCCAGGAGGCCATGTGGTCCCCTCATCAGTGCGTGTGCACGTGAAAGGAAGGTGGAGAAGCTGTGGAGTGCCCCAGACTGCTCCGGGGAAGATATGATGGGGAGGGTATAGGAAGGGAGACAGGCTGGGGAGCAGCCCAAACTGAACACATTGGACAGCCTCAGGGTTTTGTTGTTTTCCCTCTCACAATACCATCTATTTTTCTTGAGTATGAAAGTTAAGGTATTTTCACAGTCTAAAAGTTTGAACATGTTAAAAAGTGGCAGAGAAGGAAGAATGACACCTATCATCTCACTCCCAGTTGTCCGGGGTTGGGCTGCAGGGAGCTGCCATGTTAGTGACTCATCATAGGTAAGGAGCAGTAGTTTCCTATGGTTCTGCCTCCAATAGCAGCACGTTCCAAATATTTCCCATTGCCCTAAAGGGACACGCGTGGGATCCTAATAAGCACATAGGTCTGTGCCCAATTCTTTTCTTTCATTAAACATAATACAGTTATTCTACCCACCCGATCATGCAATTAAAAATTGTCTCTAAACAGTGTTTTTAATGGTTACATAACCTCCGTCATTTGGGAGTATCAAGGGCATTTCCGCAGCCTCTGGCTCCTTGTCCCATCGCCCAAGGAAAGAAAGAGCCTTGTTTCTGGCATTGCTGGCCAGGGGAGGGCTGGGACTGGCTCCCAGCAGAGCCGGGGAGAGAGAGAGCTCTGGTGACAGGCTACCTCCCCTGCCGGAAGGCAGCTGGCCCTTGTCTCCGCTCAGGACATGTGCCGAGTGCAGACGGAGGATGGCTGGTGGAAAAGTTTGCCCCTGAGAGGCTGGCAGAGTGCACAGAAGGGCATGCTCACAGCCAGGGACCAAAATAGGGTTCTGGAGGGGAATCCGAGTTCAGCAGGAACCTCCTCGTTGTCAGAGAGGATGCTGATCTCCCGTCTCTGGGGGGACCGAGCTGAGTGAGTTGCTGCAGAAGTCACATTTCTTCCTAAGTCCCCCTCCTCTGCCATAGGCTCTCGCTGCTCCTCAATAAACTTCAGAGTCAGATCAAGCTCTTAGGGAATGTGAGCTGAGACAGAGATGGTCACCCTTGACCAAGCTTCCCATGGGGCTGCCACTCACTTGACCTCCCTAGGGAAATGAAAGGATGAAGATGGCAGAGGGGGAAGAAAAGAGAGGGACTGGGAGAGAGGAACAGAGATGAGAGAGGGTGGAAAGGGATCCTCCCTGGTGCTGATACTGGTGACCAACTGATGGTTTAAATCATGTTTTATCCCTGTGCCTAAGTGCACTAATCTGTAAAATGGGACTAACTCTTCACCTAGGCTTATTGCCACATTTAATATATTATTGTATTGAAACCAGGTAGTAGAAAGCAAGTTGCTGTCCTCATGAGCAACTATAAAGGGGAAGAAAGACAATGCCCCCCCAAATTAAACCAACAGTAAATGCATACTCTGACAGCAGACACTATGGAAAAAATTATAAGGGCCTATGTAAAGCTGCCACTTTCATCCTGGGACACCTTTATCACAGCTCTGGCTTGCATATCACATGCTCCAATCCAGCTGCAACCAGATCCAATCCAACCGGTTGCGTCAGGGAAAGCAGTGGAAGACGGCCCAAGTGCTTGAGCACCTAGAACCCCAGGGAGGCCTGGCTGGGGTTCCAGGCTCGTGGTTTTGGTTTGACCCAGCTCTAGCACTGGGTACTGGGGAGTCCTTTGGGGGTGGGGTGAATCTCTGTCTTTGAAGGATTTTGATTGTTTTTAAAGGCTTATTTATTTAGTTTGGAAGGCAGAGTTACAGAGAGGGGGAGAGACAGAGATTTTCCACCCACAGGTTCGTTCTCTAGATGGCTACTACCACTGGAGGTGGGCTTTCTGAATCCAGGAGCTTCATCTGGGCCTCCCACATGGGTAGCAGGGGCCCAAGCACTTGAGCCATCTTCTGCTGCTTTTCCCAGGCACATTATCAGGGAGCTGGATATGAAGTACAGCAGGCAAGATACAAAACAACACCCATATGGGATGCTGAGGTTGCAGGCAGCAGCTTTACCCACTGTGCCACACTGCTGAAAATGTATTTGTCTGTTTGAAAGACAAAGTGACAGAGAGAGTCACACACACACACTCACACACACACACACACACACACACACACACACACAGAAAGAGAGAGAGAGAGGGAGAGAGAGAGAGAGTTGGGGGAGATTCAGAGAGAGACAAAGAGATTTCCTTTCTGCTGATTCATTCACCAAATGACTACAATGGCCAAGGTTGGGCCAGGTAGAAGCACAAGACTAGAATTCCCTTCAGATCTCCCATGGGGTGGCAGGGGTATAGCTCAGTGGTAGAGCATTTGACTGCAGATCAGATCTCCCATGGGGGTGATAGGGACTAGAAGCAGGGTAGCTGGCACTCCAGTCTTGGATGCTGATGTCTCAATTGGCACCTGAGCCCTCAGTGTCACAGTACTGCTCCCCTTGGCTCCCACTTCTCTCCCTCATCCTCTTTGTCACTCAGCCTTTCACATAAATAAATCACAGAAAAAAAGACCATAGCAGGGCAAGCTAATGGACAGTGAACGGGAAGAAAGAGGTGGGCAGTGGCAGCTGTCCTGTGAGCTGTAAACACCCAAAGCATTAGTGATTGCATTTTGGGACGCTCTGAAGCCCTAGGAAGTGCATATGTGGGTAATTCATTTATTTTGGATTGGCGTCTTGGGGTCAGTAACCTGCAGTTCCCCTTCTGTGTTCACTGTTGCTTGAGCTTTGTTGGCCGAGCATCAGGGTGCTTGTTGAGGCCATGTCTAGGACATGAGGCACAGGCCCTGTGTATGTACCCTGCCTCCTCCAGATTGAGCTATTCTAACACAGGAGAGCCGGGAGAATCACAGGGCTGCTTCTGGGCTCTGCTGGGTGGCACCAATGGAGAGCCGAGACCTGGGGTGTTGCAGAGTCCTACCCAGGAGAACCTGCAGGACAAGGAGGATCTCAGCTGAGCCTTGTTTCTACTGGGCAGTGATTCTGGAGCTCTTGGCACAATGTGATTGAAGCTGGGCACGGGGTTTGGGGTCAGGGTTAGTTAGTGAAGATATGGGGGAGCTGGGACCAGGTCATGTGATGCATGTGTGTAGGGTGATGAATAAAAGGAGTACATGCACTTATGCATGGGCACAGAGTCAAGGAACAGGCATCACGTGATCTTTGTGGTCATGGTCACCTCTGTCCTGCCATGGAGGCTTGTCTCACTCCAAGGACAGACATAGGTCAGGCTTATTGGGCACATGTGTGGCCTCTTGGGAACCTCCCCAGTTAGGCCAGCATCTCTCCCATTGGCAGGCATTACGGAGCCTGGCAAATACCTTCTTGTCCCAGCGTGCAGGAAGCCCTTGAAGGCTATCTGAAGTCTCCAAGGTGTTAGCTCCCTGAAGGCCTGGTTCACGGTGCTGACCACAGAGCCAGAGCAGGATCCGGGATACAGTGCTTGTGGAAAGAATGAACGCTGCTCGTCCAACCTGCCTCGGTTTACAGAGCAGAAACTCGAGCCATCATAGGAACCCCCGCTGACCTTGACCTCTTCTGTTGTCCCCTCTCCAATCCTCAGCAACTCCACTTTGTTCAGGCTGCCACAGTTAGATGAAATTAGACAGGAAGCTTCCTGACCCGGGTCTAGTAGAAGGTGGTAAATGAATGTGTGTTTTCCTCCTTCCTTCTCTTCACATTCATTTCAAGTTTCTCTTCCAGGCAGTTCTGTGTATTAAAATCATTTTCTTTTATTATCCTAAGTGTCTTTCCCAACTGTATTTACTATTCACATGCTGTGGGACAGGAGGGACAGGCACAAAGGATTGAATGAAAAGGCAACCTGTTAATAGCCTGGCTTGATGAGAGTCATCCTTCGAAGTGTGTTAATGAAGCCGGGGTAGCCCCAACAGAATGATCGCATCAGGCTGTCAGGGCACAAGGGGATTCTCTCCAGAATCTCCATCTAAGTTCCTGCCGCCTTCCTCGCTCACAGTGGCAGATGAAATGCTGCAAGTGTGACTCCAGGCTGCCGCACAATTACAACGGTCACCGAGTGGAGAACGTGGCTTCATCCTCGGGCCCCACACGCTGGTGGCAGTCACAGAACGGTGAGTGCCTGCCACCTACAGGGGCCAAAGCTGGTGGAGGTGCTACAGATTGGGTGTGGGTGGAGGGCGCCTGGGAGCCCCCTGTCTCTCTCTCAGGCATCTCTTTAGGCCACAAGGTGTGGGTGCTTGGCAAGCAGAGCCTTCTGCCTCTGTATTCAGAGCCTGCGGGATGCCATGGGTAGAAGTGTTTACAGGTTAAGGGGAGCTTGGAAGAGGGAGGGATGCTTTTGTTCCGCTCCACTCAGTCTCAATGGGTGGGCTTTGGGAAGGAATTGATCTTGGGAACAGAACTGCATCCAGTAGGTATTGAAGGTATCGGGATATGGTGGGAAGGAAGGAGAGGAAATTTGGCCTTGAGCAGAGAGAGTCCAGAACAGATAAACAGAAACATACTGACATGTAGCTCTCTTCTTAAGAGAGAGTTTGGATAAGCGCAGAGTGAGTCTTCCAGGCTGTGGCCTTAAGTTTCCATTTTCTGTCCTTCCAGATGTGAGCCCTGTCTCCCTGCAGCTGGACCTGGACAGCAGATTCCAGCTGCACGACATCATGATGGATTTTAAGGTAAGTTTCCTGAGAGGAGACCCTGGGTCATGTGGGCTTAGACACAGGGTGTGTCTTGCCTCCCCAGGTTGAGGGTGATGGTGCTGTGTGCTAGGTGATACTCGTAGCAAGACACTCTTAGTAAGCATACCTACGCCATGGCGACAGCTGAGGGAGTGTGGTGGCACCTCTAGGCTCCCTGTTGTGGCCCTGAGGTTGGCAGGGGGACCCTCCCTTCTCTGTATCTCCTATTCTCAACTTATGTAATCAACTCAGCTTTGTGGAGTGTTAGTTCCACCGGGCTGGTTGCTTATTGTACAATTGCTTCTTCTCAGTGTCCTCTGTTTTAATGACTTTGCACATGAGATAGAGTTTAACAGACAGCCCAGAACCGGCCCCATCCTCGTGAAAGATGCGCTGTGGAGCAGTTTTCCCAGCTGACCCTCATTCATTCGGTGCCTTCACTTCTCAGGTGTTTAGAGTTGGCTGTTAGCCTCCTGAGACACTCCTCCGAAGAGAGTATTTTAATTCACCTGTGAGATTATTGTTTGCTTTACAGAGAAGATTTGATTTGATTTGTGGTACAGAAATACTCCAATATTCAAGGATCAAATTTGGTTAGAAAGACGAGATGATCAGCAATGGTGATAGGGTTTCCAGGAGTTAAAAATGAACTTGGAAAAGAAAGCAATAGGACTACATTTCTGACATGACTGAGAAAGTTGGCTCGAAAAGCATTGCCCCAAGGAAAGGTCAAGAGTATTTTGAGAAATGACAGTCATTTGAATAAATGCCCAGTCTCTAAAGGTGACAACTTTGAAGGGCGATGTTCACCTGCATGCATGTGGCTAAGTATCTCATTGTTGTATTATCACACACCCACTCATTAGCCTGTCAAATCTCACCATACATGTATGAGGGGTCTTCTGACAGCTCATGGAAAGTGTGTTATACAAAAACTATGCGTGAATTTCAAAATTTGTTGGACCAAAATGAGCTTATCTTTAGTTTAATTTTCCACGAAACTTGCAGAATACTGTCTTATTGAATACTGATTGCATGTTAATGTTATGTGTTAAAGATTGAAATATGAATAAAACAAAATCATAGACCTTGAGCTGTTTTTGCCATAAGTAGGGAAGACAGACAAGGAACCCTTCAGAGCCTAGCGCTGGCAGGGTAAAGGGCAGATAGGAGGAGTATGTGCCAGGACCATGAAGTGGAGATGGCAAGAATGTGTATCACCGAGGAGGGGTGCGAGGGCAGCCAGGGGTGTGAGAGGGGTTTGAAGGGCGGGGTGCAGGGGGCTGCCACCTGGGAGCTAAGTTTACAGATGTGAATAGGATGGGGGAGCTGACTCAGGACTCACCATTCATCCAACGGATGTGCGCCAAGCACCTTCATGTGCTGGGTGCTGGGGTGCACTGCAAGCAAGACAGGCAAGGCATCTACAGTATATTGTACTGGTTCCCAACTGAGGACAGATTTGCCTTTCCATTTCCTAGGAGAGATCTGACATTTTCCAGAGACAGTTTTGGTTGTATCTTCTTGACCTATGGTGATTAAAAGGGACATTGCTTGTCATTGTACAATGCGCAGGACAGACCAATGGACTCAGAAGGACCCAAATCAAGGTGTTTGCCAGCTGAGAAATCCTGTTATGGTGACAGAAGAATAAAAAGCATGACACTACCTGGAAATCATGGGGTTGCTCCTGAAAAAGGGAGACAGGGGTGTGGATGAGGAGACAGTATGGTGGAGCAGAAAGATGCACAGTAAAGAGAGAGTGGCAGTGAGGTCTCCAGGGACCAGGGGTGTTTTGGCAGGTGAGAGCTCACCAGGAAGGTATTCTAGGCAGAAGGAGCGCAGGCAGCAGGACTCTGAGACATGCACCAAGGGTGGCATGGGACCTGCAGATAAAAGGTGAAGACAACCAGGGTCCAGGGAACACAGGGGTCTTTGCTCATGAGTAGGAGTTCAAGTTTTAATCAGGACTAATGGGGCAAAGGTTTTTTTGTGTTTTTTTTTTTTTTGTTTGTTTGTTTTTTAAAGCAGAGACATGACACAGCCTGCAGAATGTTTTGAAAAGAAAAGCGAGCTGTCTGTATGTGGTGGCAGGTGTATCCAAGGTCGGACTAGATATGGAGGACCCAGGTGGAGCCTGCTGAGCACAAGCTGGCTGCCATCACTATCACGATGGCATTTACAAAATTGTATTTATTTTCATTGTATTTGGAAGAGGATGGGGGAGAGGGAGAAGGAGATAGGTCAGACTATCTTCTATCTGCTGGTTTACTCCTAAATGCCCACAACAACCAGTGCTAGACCAAGCCAAATCCAGAGGCCCGGAGCTCCACCTGGGTATCCCCTGTAGGTAGGTGGCAGGGACCCAAGGATTTGAGTCACCGTCTTCTGGCTCCCAAGCTGTGCACTAGCAGAAAGCTGGATCAAAAGTACAGGAGCTTAAAACAAACAGACAAACAGTAGAGGAGCCTTGAGCAAGATATTCTAATATGAGATGCGGGCATCCCCGCAGGTGGCTTTAACCTCTGTGCCAAGCACCTGCCCCAAGGTGTAGAGCCATCTGAATTGGATGGAATCACTGAAGGAGGGGACTAAGACATCATGTCAAGACAAGGAGCTTGCATTTTATCTTTAGGTCTTTACAGATCCATTGAAGGGGCTCATGGTCTCATAACCATTCAGGAAGATCTCTCTTGTGCCATGGGGAAAGTGGCTGGGTCCAGTCGGAGACTGAGAGCAGCAATTAAGACCCTGCATGGGCCACCCGATCCTATGTTGGAGTGCCTGGGCTTAAGTTCTGGCTTTGTTCCTGATTCTGATTTCCTACCGATGTGCACTCTGGGAGGAGCAAGTGAGCAGTCAGGCACTTGAGTCCCTGCACCTACATGAAGGGCTCAGCCCGAGTTCCTGGTTCTCAGCTTCTGCTTTCAACCTGGACCAGCTCCAGCTATTGTAGGTATTTGAGGAGTGAATCAGGGAATGGAAGATCTCTCTGTTTGACTTTGTAGTAGAAATAAATGCATTTAAAAAGGGCTGGGGTGTTCAAGGCATTGACAGTTAAATGGATCAAGACCATGACCTGCCTGAACGATGGCCGTGGCAGAATGCAGGGCTAGGCGGGCTCACTGTGATTGGGTGTGTAAAGCACAGAAGCAAGGGCTTCTCCTGGCTGGCCCTGGCCCTGCTGATGGGCCGAACCAGTGGTCACTCCTTCTGGAATGCAGGTCTCCCCACTGTTACCTGCCTCCATTCCCCTGGGAGAATCTACTGTGGCCTGCAGGTTGTCAGGTTGCATGGACCCTGAAGCTGCTGATCCTGCCTGCCCCTGCTGGGTCTCCTCTCTCCCCTTCTGTTTCTCTCATGGGAGGTCTGTTCTAGGATCATGTGCCTGCCCTGCCTCCCTCTCTCCGGTCACTCAGGCTCCAGTCCCACTTGTGTCTCCGTAGGGGCCCATGCCTGCTGGCCTGCTGATTGAGCGCTCCTCTGACTTTGGCAAGACTTGGCGGGTGTACCAGTACCTGGCTGCCGACTGCACCTTGGCCTTCCCCCGTGTCCGCCAGGGCCAGCCTCAGAGCTGGCAGGATATTCGGTGCCAGCCCCTGCCCCAGAGGCCGAATGGGCATCTAAATGGGGGGAAGGTAAGTCAGGGATCTTTGAAAAGTACGCACATGGAACATTTCCAAGATCCCACTGCTCAGATGTTCATAGAGAGTTTGGAGAAGAGCTGAGAATGTCCTTGGTCAGTTCTCCTTGCTGACCCAATGGTGACCCTTCAAGACATGTGTTGCTCATGCCCCCTGCTGCCAAGGGGATAGCATTTGAGGGATGTCTCAAGGTCACTTGGTTATGCAACCTTGCCCTCTCCCACAGCCACCTCCAAAATGACCCTTAGCACATTTTTGTAGGGAAGTGGATTCTCCAAGATCAAGACCTTTGGGATAGCTACCAAGAGGCAAATCTGCAAATGACACGAATTGAATGTCATACTGGTAGGGCTGAAGACAAAAATGCTCTCTCCAGTTCACTCCATTCTTTCTAGCCCAGTCCTAGGCCTTGGAGGGAAAAATTCAGGTCTACAGAGATTTGGGTCACCTGGATTTGAACCCAGAACTGAAGATGAGAACCTGTCCCTAGAAGCACCCAGAGCATTTTTCCCCATTATTTTCTTAATTGCATTTCTGATTCCCCCACCCAGAGCTGCTGTCCCACTTCTCCTCCTGGCTGAGACACAGGGGCACCCAGAGCTGCCTTCTCCCTCCTCCTTGTCCTTCACGTCATCCTCCACAGTCTCCAACCTGAGCACAGGACATGTGTCCTAGGTTCGTGGAGGGTTGACATGCACACTCTATCTAAATGAGTAGTCCTTATTACACAGAAGAAGTAGAGTTGAAATTGGAGGTGTCCAGAGCGCTGTCATCACCTCCTTCCCACATGCCGAGTCATGCTCTCTCCTTCATCCTGGGTGACTTTAAAATGATTCTGTATCTTAGCCCTCTCATGCCAATTTCTGCTACCTGCATTGTTGATCCAGACAAATCAGGAAAGACATAGGTATTTAGGTTTTCAACCAGAGAGAAGAGGGTTGGACACACACACACACACACACACAAGGCCATCTTCTAGCTCCCCCAGGCTGCAGGTGGGAGGGAGGCCATGGAGTCTGAGCTGGTGGGCCATCACAGCAAAAGGCAGCTTCCTCTGGGCCGGGGACGCACCCACTCCTTCTTCTTCAGTTCTCCTACCCAACTTTCTCTAGGTCCAGCTCAACCTGATGGAGTTAGCATCTGCCATTCCAGCTACTCAAAGTAAAAAAATTCAAGGTCAGTGTGGCTCCCCTTGTTGCCTGTGGGACTACAGGGGGGAGCAAAAAATGTTAGCATCTGGGCCCAACTTGTAATTCCCCAGGAGTCTTGCTCCTCACCCTGCTGACCTCATGGGGTGCTGTGTGTTATGGGGTCATGTCATGGGGAGGTTGAGGGTCTCCTGGTTCAGCATTCAGAAGACAGCGAAAAGGAGTTGGAAGACCAGCCTCTTCTGACCCATCGTCCCCCAGAACAGCTCTATTTGCTGTTGTTTCTTCATTTTTACTTTACTTTCCCAACCCCTTTTCCCTGCTTGTCATTGACTCCCCTCAGAACTAGGTGACATCACCAACCTGAGAGTCAACTTCACCCAGCTGGCCCCTGTGCCCCAGCGGGGCTACCACCCTCCCAGTGCTTACTTCGCCGTGTCCCAGCTGCGGCTGCAGGGCAGTTGCTTCTGTCATGGCCATGCTGACCGCTGCACCCCCAGGCCTGGAGCCCCTGCTGGCCCCTCCACTGCTGTGCAGGTGACAACCTGGAGTGTGATGGGCTGAGCGGGAGGGGGCAGGGCTGGGGCAGTTGAGGGACGTTCTCGGGGCTCCTGTAAAGCACACAGGGCACAGCAAGGTGTACAGCGTTGGGGCAGCCACAATGAAGAATCTGAGTACTCTCTTAGCGTCAGTGCTACAGTACCCCTGGAAGTCGGCTTTACAGTTTGGGATGTGCCTTAACTTTTTAGTAGGAGAGCTCAGGCAGGCAGAATTTCTCAACCTTGGCTACATATTGTAGTTATAATATGCACATTATTATTCAAATATGTAAATACATAAGTTACAACCTATGCTTTCATTGAGAACTACCAAAAAAATTACCCAGACCACCACCCTAAGATGCTCCGATGTTATCATTGGCAACAACACTGCAGAAGTCCCTAGGGATCCTCGTCCCACCTAGCAGTGAGATGGGGGCAGAGTAAGCCAGCAGTGCTTAGGATAGAGGCTGAGTCCAAATCAGACCGGCAGAGTCCCATCTGGGAAGCATGGGAGCTGTTCAATAAGCTGCTTGGGGTATTTCCCCGGGAAACCCAGCATGAGATCTGAGAGGAGAGCCCAGGGACCCTGGGACAGAGAAGCAGAGTGTCGTGTCATCTGCCCTGCCTGGCTTCCCTCTCCTGTCATCAGACGGCAGTGTGCGATTTGTCGGAAATCACATCCAATAGCCTGGGAGAGGAAAACAGACAAGAGGAGTGTCCCTCCACTCTGTTCTTGCCAGATCTGGATCAGCTCCTGCTCTGAGCTGCAGAGGAGCCAGAGGGAGGCCGGCCCAGGGAGTGCTGAGGGCTTGTGAAATGGTGACAAGAGCCCAAGGCTGGCCCAAGAGGGTCGCAAGGCAGGATGGATGTGGATGAAGGAGACAGCTCAGCCTGGTGCCTCACAGAGAAGGCTTCATGGGGGATCACCAGTGCCTGGGGCCTGGACCCCCGAGAATCACATCAAATTGGACCTGCGTATTTTAATTCCACTGCTCAAGTGCAGACAGGGTTGTGATCTGTGCCTCAGGAAGGAGTCCCCATATTGGCTGGGGCTATTGCTGGTCAACGGAGAGAAGGGAATTCTAAGCTGAAGGAAAAACAGCTGGGGAAAGGAGGGGCCTGTGCTGGCCATTCACGGGAGACAAGGATGGAGCAAACACAGGATGCATCCTCTAATGCCAGGTGGGCGGGGTTAGGTCTAACTTGGAGGGCAGTTAGCACACAATAGCTCTTTTCTTTTTATGCTTTCATGAGTCCAGTAGCAATTTACCATCGGCGTTCCATCTGCCCAGTCACAGAGGGCTGGCATGTAGCTCTCCACTGAGCCGCCAGCTCCAACAATCATGGATCAGCAACAAGGACATCCCAGTGCTGTTCAGATGTTGTCTCGCCCTGGGTGACATCGGGGTGTCCAAGCGCTGGGGAGAACAGCAGGTGCACTCATCCATACCTGTGCGCGCTCTCTCTCTCTCTGTCTGTCTCTCTCTCTCTTTCACATACACACACACACACAGGCAAGGATAGGCCACTGGTCCTCAGGACAGGGTTCAGCCACCAGCCCTATCAGGGCACTATGCATGTCCTGAGGACTGGGTGGCAGGGGCAGAGAGGACAAGGACAGGGCCATCCAAGGTGTTCCCCTTGGCGAATTATTCCTGCTGACAGAGGCTTGTTCTCCCTCAGGTCCACGATGTGTGCGTTTGCCAGCACAACACTGCTGGCCCCAACTGCGAGCGCTGCGCACCCTTCTACAACAACCGGCCCTGGAGGCCCGCCGAGGGCCAGCACGCCCATGAATGCCAACGTAAGAACCTGGCCCCCCTCCTCCCTAGCAGGCAGAAGCTGGGTTGGGAGCTGGCCCTGCAAGGCCCCCGGGCCTCCTGCAGGAACTGGCAGGGATCTGTATTGTAATATTTAGTCTAAGCTAAAGTTTGCTTGCACCGGAGGCTCACCTGGCTCTGTGGTGATGGAGGGGCCATTTGAGTGGCATCTCCCCAGTGTTTCCACAGCCCCTCTCAGCCAAGCCTAGGGGCACCAAGGCTTGGGCCCCTTTCATAAGGTCCCTCCACAGCCTTACCCTGCTTAGAACCTACCTGGTTTCCTGCTTCTGAGGGAGCCCTGGAGCCAAGATCTCTGCCTATGAGAGTGAAGGAAGCAGGGACTCCGCTGGCCTAGAGAGAGCAGAGGACCAAAGGGAAGTCTCTGGGGTGGGGGAAGGCTTGGGCATGCTCCATTCCCAGGGCTCGCTCACCCAGCATGGCTGATCACCCTGGGAGCCAGGAGGCCTGTGTTCTTACTCTACTCTGCTCTCTTCCTGGTTGCATAGCCTTTAGGAAGTTAGGGAAGGAGGCCTCCCTAGGCTTCGATTTCCCCATCTCACCTCTCTGAGCTGCGCTGCAGAGCCATGGAGCCTCCAGTTGGTGGAGCGAGCTCTGTCGATGACAATTATGGTTCTGGCAATGGTGCTGGTCTCATGTCACCACCCTCCCGGGGGGCGGATTCTCCTTTCCCAGGGTGTGACTGCAACGGGCACTCCGAGACCTGTCACTTTGACCCTGCTGTGTTCGCCGCCAGTCAGGGCACACACGGAGGTGTGTGTGACAACTGTCGGGACCACACGGAGGGCAGGAACTGTGAGCGGTGTCAGCTGCACTACTTTCGGAACCGGCGTCCGGGTGCTCCCATCCAGGAGAGCTGTATCCGTGAGTTAGGGCCCTGGGGACCCAGGAGTCATCCATCCACCTTGCCCACCTGCCCTGGCCATGTCCTGGGGACACAAGCCTTCAGGGAGCATGGAGGCTCACTTGTGGGTCAGGACATGTATAGCTTGTTTAGACAAGTCAGTTGACCTTTCTGAACCAGTGAGCAGTCAGTCAGTTAACAGTCCTTACTTTGACCATAGAAGAGAGAGAAAAAAACAAACATCACATACACTGCCTGCTCTCAGGGAGTGCAAACTCTGGTTGGTAACAATGTGGACACCCATGAATGCCAGGATGAGGTATTTTTCTATGAGCCTCTCCGAGAAGTTGGCGGCAAGTGTGGACTTTGAAAAAACGATATATAGATTTCCAGTGATTTTTGCATCTGAGAAAACTTATTTACAAATTCCATTTTTCCACGAACTTTTTGGAGTATCCATGTATATTATTTCTACTGTGCTAGGACGTGGTTTACTGCTTATTTTTTCTACTTTCCTATGAACCTAGCACAATGTTTGCAAATTATTGTTTTACAGACTGTCTGTGTAGTTGTTCATTTGAGAGACAGAGAGCAAACCCCCATCCACTACTAGTTCTCTTCCAACATGTCCTGTTGCTGAGTCAGGAGCTGGGCACTCAATCCACTCTGCCTCATGGGTGGCAGGATGACAGTTCCTGGATGCGTGAGTTATCAGGGAGCTGGAGTTAGAAACCGGAACCTGGCACTGACCCCAGGCCCTCTGGTATGGGATGTGGACATCCCAACTGACATTCAGAACCAGCAAGGCCTCACATTGGCCGGTTCTGGCTGCTGAAGGGCCGCCTGTCAGTCAACTCACAAATGGAAAGAAATGGAACAGAATGCCCAGAGGTGGCTTCACATTTCCACAAGGCCAGTCATGGAGGGGAGGGCGAATGAGACGGGAGCAGTCGGTCCGGCAGCCTCATCAGGGGAGTGATGAGAGGCCAGGAGATGAGTGTGGGAGAGGGGACCACTTCCTGTTAGCGTTACTGCGTGTTGAAAGAAGACAGACACACTTGGCTCTGACCTGCTGCTGGCATGTATTGGTAGGGTGATCTCTTATATTTGGTTTTACATTTATTTGTTTTTATTTGAAAGGCGGATTTTACAGAGAGAGAAAAGGAGAGATAGAAAGGGTCTTATACCCATGGGTTGACTACCCAAATGACCACAAAAGCAGAGCTGAGCCTCCCACACAGGTGCAGGGTCCCAAGGCTTTGGGCCGTCCTCTGCTGTCTTCCCGTGCCACAAGCAGGGAACTGGGTGGGAAGCTGGATTGGCGGCCAGGACTGAGCCATAGGGGATGCTAGTGCTTGCAGGTAGAGGATTAGTCAGTTGAGTGGCTAATTATCTCAAGTTCTTTAACATCCCTGAGCCTCAGTGCCCTGGTCTGTACGTGGGTATGAGCAGTCCCCACCTTGCAGGGTGATCTTGAGGACTAAGAGGTGTCAAGTGACAGTGCCCAGCCCAGTGCAAGCAGGTGACCTTGGCCCTGAACAGGTGCCAGGGAATGTCCCACCTTCTCCAACTTAGCCTCTAGTATTTCTCCCATTTTACACATGAAGGGACAAAGGTGTAGTGTGGCTGAGGAACTTCACCAGGTTAAGCTGTGACCAAAAGCCCAAGACAGAATGAGGTTTTGAACCGGATTGACTGGCTGTTCTCACTGCTCTTGTTTCCCAGCCTGCGAGTGCGATCCAGATGGGGCTGTGCCAGGAGCCCCTTGCGACCCAGCCACCGGGCAGTGTGTGTGCAAGGAGCATGTGCAGGGAGAGCGCTGTGACTTGTGCAAGCCGGGCTTCACCGGGCTCACGCACACCAACCCGCAGGGCTGCCACCGTGAGTCGGGGACCCGACCTGGTCAGGGCGTGCGGCCAGTGGAGGCGTTTACTAATCCCTCAGCTCTAATTCCCAACGTGCGTTGTATGGTGGGGACTTGCCAGCTATTGCCCCTTCTGTCCTGTATTTTCCCCAGCTCTAGGTGCTGTGCCCCTTGCTTCCAGCAGATGGCAGCACAGGCCGGGGTTGGAAGGTGGGACTGAGTCAACCTGAGCGAGCGGGTCCGGCGGGCGGCCAAGCTGCCAGCTGGCCAGAGGTCACAGCCGGCCGGACTGTCGGACTGTCGTGCAGGGAGCCGTCCTGCCCCATGCTGCTCCTGCTGCGGGCCAGGACTCACTGGCCCCTCTTCCCACCCTTTCCGTGCGTCCCGCAGGCTGTGACTGTAGCATCCTGGGAGCCCGGCAGGACATGCCCTGCGACGAGGAGAGCGGGCGCTGTCTGTGTCTGCCCAACGTAGTTGGCCCCAAGTGTGACCAGTGTGCCCCCAACCACTGGAAGCTGGCCAGCGGCCGTGGCTGCGAACCGTGTGCATGCGACCCGCGTTACTCCCTCAGCCAGCAATGCAACCAGGTGCGGGAGAGGGGTCCCATCCTGGAGGACCAGGGCCTGGGGGGGAGGCCCATGTGTCTCTTGCCATTGGCCACTGCCCCAATTGCCACGCCTTGCTCAGGGCCTCGCTGGACCTGGACTTGGACATTTGCTGTTGGGGAACGGCAGCCTGTGAGCCCAGAGCCTACACGCCGGGGCTCTGGAACACAGCCCCTAAGCCCCTAACTCCTGGGGCTGGGGTGGGCAAGGCGGAGCCCAGGTAGCAGAAACCCCTGATGGCGCCATCTGTCCCCCAGTTCACAGGCCAGTGCCCCTGCCGGGAAGGGTTCGACGGCCTGACGTGTAGCGCTGCGGCCATTCGCCAGTGTCCGGATGGCACCTACGGAGACGCGGTGACCGGATGCCGAGGTGCGCTGGTGGTATCGTGGAGGGTGGCAGGGCAGCAAGTGCCAACACCTATGGCCTAGGGGCCAAGGAGGGGGAACTCCACTCCTTGTACACAGGACACCTGTCCTGGTCCCACCCTCCCCCCATGGAGTGTTTTTCAGGAACAGTAACAGGGATGGGGATTGGGGAGGGTGCTCGCTTTGGGGGCGTCAGCGTATGGTGGCCCCAAGAACACAGGTCTGTGGATCTCAGCTCCATCTCTGCTTCACTTGTCCTGAAGGAGGCAGATGGGGCTGGGCCAGGGGCCTCAGCCTGGAGCTCCGCGGGCCTCCTGGAGGTGGGAAAGGGAGGTTGGACGTAGGCGTGTGACCCAGGATTTGGTGGCCGCTGGGTGCTCTTTTCCCAGTTTGTGGAGCAGAGCGAGTCTCAGGTCAGACCAACTGACCCGTCATTTCCTCTCCCCGCCCGGCCCCCAGCCTGTGACTGTGATTTCCGGGGAACCGAAGGCCGAGGCTGTGACAGAGTGTCCGGCCGCTGCCTGTGCCGCCCCGGCCTGACAGGACGTCGCTGCGACCAGTGCCAGCGTGGCTACTGTGACCGCCACCCGGTGTGTGTGGCCTGCCACCCTTGCTTCCACACCTACGATGCCAACCTCCAGGAGCAGGCCCTGCGCCTGGGCAGCCTCCACAACGCCACTGCCAGCCTGGGGTCCAGGCCAGGCCTGGAGGACCAGGGCCTGGCCTCTCGGCTCTTGGATGCCAAGAGCAGGATGGAGCAGATCCAGGCAGTGCTGGGCGGTGCCCTAGTCTCAGAGCACGACGTGTCACAGGTGGCCAATGGCATCTTCTCCATCAGGTAGCCGAGTGTGTAGAAACCTCAGCATTACGTGGCTTCCCATCAGGGACATCCGGTCCTGCCCAGGCTGGTGCAGCCCACTGTCTTCTATGGGGGCATTTCCTGGGTGTCTTTGGTTCTGGTGTGGCAGGTGGCATGACTTCATTTTTTGCACAAGGGGACGAGGTGGTGTGACAGAGCCACGCACGCGGCCAGCAGGGCTGGGACTTGGAGCACAGGCCCGGAGCCCATGCTTCAGGCTCAGTCAGCTCTGCATTAGTCACCTTGGGGCATTGGCGGGCGGGGGGCGGGGTGCTAGAAATAGCTGCTCACTTGCCTTCCCAGTGGAAGCCCTCCCGCAAGCTCCACATCTTCTTTCTGAAGTTTCTTGCTTGCATTTCCCACGCCCTGGCTTTCTGATGGTGCATGGGGTGGGGGAGTAGCAGGCGGGGTGGGAGAGTAGCAGGCGGGGTGGGGGAGTAGCAGGCGGGGTGGGGGGGCAGGGAACATCCAGACGTGCAGTGGGCTGCAGAGCAATGGAAATGGAAGCCCTGGTACCCCTGGATGTGCTGGCTGTGTCTAGGCACGGGTACCAGAGCAGGGGTTGGTGCTCATTCACCCACTTACTCATGCATGCATTCATCCATCCACTGCTCATGATTTTAAAGCATTTCTCATGAGCCAAGTGTTGTAGAAGGCGGCGGGTGTATGCACGTGGATGTGACATTCACAGGGCAGGGACCAGGGGATGCTCTGTGTCAACACTGTCCCGGAACATGGCCTGTGTCATAAGAGAGGCAGAGCTCCCACAGAGGGGGTGAGCCAGGCGGGCTTCACAGAAGAGGTGCCGACTGACCCCAGACCCGGTGTTGGTAAAGCCATGCTCAGGCATTCGGTGGGTTGGGGATACGGGCGCGGAGGGGCATCTCACACAAGAACAACCTGTGCTGAGCCCAGCCTGGAGAGGGCCACCATGAGCTTGTGTCTGCCGGAGCTGCATGGGGCCCAGGGACAGCCCAATGGCCTGGCTGGGGAGCGGACCCTCTCCCTCAGCCGGCAGAGACAGTGGCCGTGTTAGCGGGTCTGGAGCTCAGTGGGTGTCTGTGGGCTGCAGGGGGGAGATTCGCGAGCCACAGCTGTGCAGGCAGCCTGCAGCAAGGAGAGGAGAAGGGGCTGTGCCCAGGAGCAGGGAGACAGCCAAGGAAGCAGTAGGAAGAGAAACACCGTAGGGAGACTGGATGTGAGGGAGGGGATGCCGGGTCACAGGCTCACCTTCAGGTGGTAGAGGTGGTCATGCTGGGACCTGCAGCGGCAACCTCTGCACCACTGTCCCCTCCCTGGCCTTGTGGGTTCTCCATCCTGCCGCCTTGGCCCAAGGCCTTTGCTTTTCCTGACCCTGCTGGTTCTGGTGAGGTCTGGGACAGTGACAGTTCCCCTCCCATGACAGGCAGAGTCTTCAGGGTGTGCAGCTGGACCTGCCGCTGACTGAGGAGCTGCTGTCTTTCCCGGGAGACTTGGAAAGCCTGGACAGGAGCTTCCAGCACCTCCTTGTCCTGTATCAGAACAGGAGGGAGCAATTTGAAAAACCAGCTAGCACGGATCCTTCAGGTGAGACGAGTGGGGCGCAGACAGCACCACATTGTGGACCTAGGGGGACGGGGTGGGGCTGTGAGCCACCCACTCTCCCAGGCCCCTGCAGCCAGGTGCAGGGCCAGCCCCATTCTCTCCTCCTGCAGGAGGCTTCCACGTGCTGACTGAAGCTTATAAGCGTTCGGCCCAGGCTGCCCAGCGGGTGTCCGACAGTTCCAGCTTGTTGAGTCAACTCAGAGAAAACCGGAGAGAGGCTGAGAGACTGGAGTGGCAGGCAGGGAGTGGAGGGGCTGCCAGCAGCCCCCAGCTTGAGGCCCTGCGCCTGCAGGTGGCCGCCTTGCCTGACCTGACACCCACCATCAACAAGGTGACTTGACATGCTGCTCTGCCTCAGCTTGGCACACACTGGTCACTGCCATTCGGTCCGCATCAGAGCGAAGCTGACCCAGAGAGAACCTACCCCACTCCCCATCTAGCTTGACCCTTGTGCCCCTCACCCGGTGCTCAGTGGTTGCCAAGGAAACAAGTTGCTGGTGCCCAGTTGTCATGGTGATATCTGGGTGTGAGTTTCCCGAGTGTTTGCTGAGGAGCTTCTCGATAACCCCTTGTTTCTCCCCAGCTCTGTGGTGGCTCCAGACAGACGGCCTGCACCCCAGGAGCATGCCCCGGCGAGCTGTGCCCTCGCGACAACAGCACAGCCTGTGGCTCCCACTGCACAGGTGCCCTCCCCAGGGCGGGCGGGGCCTTGCGGACGGCAGGGCAGGTGGCCGAACAGCTGCGACGCTTCAACGCCCAGCTCCAGCAGACCAGGCAGATGGTAGGTGAGGCAGAGGAGGGCAGGCATGGCCGGGGCAAGGCACAGAGCCTAGAGCCCCTGGGAGGTGGAGAGTGCTCTGTTCCAGAGCCAGCGGGTTAAACCCCAGGGACTGCAGGTGACTTGCACAAGACCCCACAACATGTGCGAGAGAGAGCGAGCTTGGAGCCAATGGTTGGGCTTTATAAAAACCCAACATCCATGTCATTTCTCTTGGGCCAAGCCAGGTTGTTTGTGAGTGTTCCGGGTCTTAGGTCGGAGGATGAGCCACAGGCACTTTGCGAGCTGCCTCTGCCCCTCCTGACCGGGACTGGGGCCGTGTTCATCAACAGATAAGGGCAGCGGAGGAGGCCGCCTCGCAGGTGCAGTCCGACGTGCAGCGCCTGGAAACCCAGGTGAGCAGCAGCCGCTCCCAGATGGAGGAAGGTCTCAGCCGCACCCGGCTCCTCATCCAGCAGGTCCGGGACTTCCTCGCAGGTGAGCCTGGGCCCTGGTTCTGCGTGCCCCCAGTCCCATGTCATCAGCTACCCGCCTCCTCCCCTCATCTCCACACCTGTCAGTATCCTGAGCCAGGCCCCCATTACAGGACAACAGCAAGGCCTTGGACTTCTCCCCCAACTCCTCTCCTATCCCCTGTGATCCATTCACATCCTTTAAAAGGACAGGTATTGGCTTACATCTCCACCTTGCTTCATGTCCTCCAATGGCTTCCCCTTATTCTTGGACAAACAAGCAATCTGCCGTGACCTCTGCTTGCCTCCTGGCTGAGACCCTGTGCACCTGTCCCCACCGACCACCCTTGGATACATAAACGCCTTGCTTGGGATGTGGGATGTGGGATGTGGGATGTGCGTGTGCTGTTTCTCTGCACGGGATGCTCTTTTCAGAGCTGACGCTCCTAGGGTCGCAGGCCTGGGTTTATGTGCCAGTCGCCCCAAGAGATCCATCTTGACCAGCCCTGCCTGTGATCCACCCTCTCCCCATGGCATACCCCTCCAGTGCCTTCACTTCATCACGCATGATTCTGAACTCTGTGGGTGTAGATGCTCTGTCTGTCCTGCTAGTCCAATTCTGAGTGGGCAGGGCTGGTGCGTGTCTGTCTGACTTACAGCTGTGTCACCAGCGCCTAGCACAGGGCCAGGCCCTAGGAGAGAGTCTGACGTGGGTGGATGGGATAGACGAACCAGATCCCTTCCTCGCTGGCCTGGGGAGTGAGAGCGAGCCCTGAAATGGCAGGGTCCTCACGCAGGCCTCAGTGCCCGCTGTGACTTCAGGCACACTGCTTTCCTCTTTGCTTCGTCCTTCACTGGCAGATGGAGACGCTAGTATTTCACAAGTTTATTCCGAGGATCCATTAACTGATATAAAATGTGTTTTGAAAAAATGAAAGGTGCCTCCGGAATGTGAGTTGATATTATTAGATTCCTGGTCCCTGCCAGGGAATTTGCTTGGCAGGGAGCCCAGTTAATATGAGCTAGGGCTTGGTGTGACGGCAGTAGCTCCTCTTGCTACTATTACAGTGTTTTGCACAACTAGGGCATGGCTCCCTTCTGAGTGCAGATGGCAGGTCGGAGTGAGACATGAGGATCCATGGAGGTCTCATGATGTGCTTGAGGCCGCGAGGCCCGGCGAATGTCACTGAGAACACGGGGGGATGGCAAAGCTGTGGGGTTCAGATTCAAAGAGAGGAACCATGTCACTGAGTCAAGCCCAGTGAGACTGAATGGGTGCTCATCCTGCATTGACCTTGGCTAGGGCCCTCAAAGCGGGGTGTGTGTGTGTGTGTGTGTGTGTGTGTGTGTGTGTGTGTGTGTGTGTGTAGGGGAAGGTGTGCTTAGGGCTTTTGCCCTCTGGTAGAGCCCAGGCTCATGTGAACAGGCAGGAAGGCAGCAGCCAGCTACCTTCTGCCCTCTCAGCTAGACTGGCTCTCAGTGCAAGTCCTGGGATGAGTTCAAGGGCAGAGAGATGGAGCATTGCCTGAGAGGAGTCCGGGATAACTCACAGTTGCTGTGGTGGTGGGCTCGGCTCTTTGGAGTGGTATTAATGCTGGCAGCTGCTGGCTGCTGTGCCCAGTGTGGGAGTGGGAGGAACCCATTCACAGAGCAGGCCTGGTCCCGCCCAGTTCTTCCGGTGGAGCCTGCGTGATGAAGAATGAAGGCTGATGAAGTTCTTGCCAAGTACCAGGCATGGCTCTGAGTGCTTGCATGTGTTACGTTTAAAATCCTGACCACAGGAGCCAAACACTGCTGTTAATTCTACTTCCCTTATAAGTAATGTAGGCGCAGAGAAGTTAGGCAGCCTTTCTGAAGGTACCAGCTCAGAGATGGCATACTGCTCAGGTTCAGTGGGCTCCCTCTGTTGTCCACACCACCCGTCGGTGCGTGGACACACACACACACACACACACACACACACACACACACACACACACACACACGGTCTCCTTTGCTAGTCTGCTTCTTCTCTCTGGATGGCCTCGCCTGACCTGCCCAATTCCTGCTCATCCTCTAAGTATTGTTCAGACATCAGGAAGCCCCCTACACCTCTCCTGCTTGGGTGGGCTGCTGAGTCAGTGGCCTTCTTAGCATCTCTGGCAGGATTAGGTCTCCTGTTGATCCGCCTGCGTCTCCACGTCATGCTCCATTGGGGCAGGAACCAGGTCTAGGTGGGCTCACAGTCTCCACTGCTCATACACTGTGGTCCAGAGCAGTAAGCATCTGCCAAGCCCACCCTGGGACCCAGAAGGCCACAAGACTGGAGTGGGACATCTGAGGGGTGCAGAATCAAGGAGAGCCGGAGCTGGAGGGGAAGTGCTCATTTGGTTGGAGGAGCCTTCTGGGGGAGCCCTTTCTCAGCCCCCTGGGAGAGTGGGTCTGTGGTTCACATAACAGAGGGGTGTCCTTGTAGAAGCTAGCGGACCAGGAAAGCTACATGGTTAAACTCAGCTAGGCTGCCCCAGGAACACGGCTGCAAACTGACACAGCTTCGGCCTTCCTGGTGGTGTGGGGTGCTGCTGCAGCCTGCTGGGGCCACAGGGGAGGTCAGGCCCCAGGAGAAGCCTCTGGGTGGCAGCCCCGTCCTCTTCCCCCCAGTCCCAGCCAAACCTGCCAGCAGCACAGAGGGAGGAGAGGAGGAGCTGCAGTCTCCCCACTGTTGGCCTTACTTTCCAGCCAAGGGTTGGTGCGTGCAAACCTTTGCTTATTGATTGTTTTGCATTGCACCTTCAAGATGGGATCGTCCTGCCCATTTTCCAGATCAGGAAACTGCACTCAAATATTTGCCTCAGGTTGCTTGCATTGGTAAAGGGTGGATGGACTGGAGCCCTTTTGATCATTCATTCACTCTCCAGACACCCAGGGCCTCCAAGTTCTAGGTGCTGTGAGAGGGTCTGAGAACACAGCTATGGACAAAAACCAGTCCTAGTCTTCCCAGAACTTCTTTTTTTAAAGATTTATTTATTTTTATTGGAAAGACAGATATACAGAGAGAAGGAGAGACAGAGAGGAAGATCTTCTGTCTGATGGTTCACTCCCCAGGTGACCACAGTGGCTGGTGCTGAGCCAATCCAAAGCCAGGAGCCAGGAGCTCTTGCGGGTCTCCTATGTGGGTGCAGGGTCACAAGAATTTGGGCTGTCCTCACCTGCTTTCCCAGGCCACAAGCAGGGAGCAGGCCACCGGAATTAGAACTGGCAACCATATGGGATCCTGGCTTGTGCAAGGCGAGGACTTTAACCACTATACTATCGCTCCGGGCCCTTCCCAGAACTTATATGAACAAGGTCAAACAGGTGGGCTCAGTGTTGGGCAGACAGGTGGTGCTAGATGCTGGGGAGGGAGGTCGAGAGGTGAGGAGGAGGCCTATGCTGGACTCTCCAGAAAGGGACATCTGGGCCAAGACTTCCTGTTCCTTCTCTGCATTTGTGAGGACAGGCTCTCCAGGACGGCAGGAAGAAAGGGTCTCCTGGCCAGCTCCCACTGCCCTCCCTGACTGTGGGTTGGGGCTGTGTGCACTGCAGGCATTGTTCAGTAGCAGCTGCCTGGCACCAACTCCTCTTCCAGCCCCAGCTTCCTGTGGTGGCAGCAGTTAGCTGACACAGCTGTGCCAGCCCTCCTCCCTGCAGCAGGGAGTGTGGGACAGTCCTCCAGCAGCACTCCTGGGAAGTACGGGGCAGATGGGCAGGCGCTGGCACTGGGGTTCTGAGGAAGCCACAGCTTGGGGGGTCCCAGCAGCACCTTCCGTCGTTGTGGCTGAAGGGCCTGCAGAAGTCCCCAGTTTTGGGGGAGGTAGGTGGGTTCCTGCATTCTGATGGACACACTTCTCTTACAGATCCCGACAACGACGCAGCCAGCATCCAGGAGATGAGCGAGGCTGTGCTGAGCATGTGGCTGCCCGCAGACTCGGCCACCGTGCTGCAGAAGATGCGTGAGATCCAGGCCATTGTGACCAGGCTTCCCAACGTGGATCTGGTGCTGTCCCAGACCAAGCAGGACATTGAGCGGGCCCGCAGGCTGCAGGCTGAGGCTGAGCAGGCCAGGTGCAGCCTTGGACCCTGACTTTCTACCTGGCCTGGGGATGGGCTGCTGTGTGATTCCCCCAACCCTTTACAGAGGGCTGGGAAGAGGCAGGGGTGGGGGCGGGTTGAGGGCCACACAGTCCTATTTCAAGCCCTTTGTGCCCCTATGTGCCTGCCACTCACAGCTGCGTCAAGGAACACCCTGGTATGGCATCCACACTCATCTCCACCTTGGGTTCTTATTCTCCTGGCGACTGGCCTTGGTGGGGAAGGACCTTGTCTTAAATGGAGATAACAGTTAAATATGTGTATATTCTGCTGCTGTCTCATGCTGTCTGCCTCCTTGCCCCAGGAGCCAAGCCCATGCCGTGGAGGGGCAGGTGGAGGACGTGGTCGGACACCTGCGACAGGGCACCGCGGGGCTACAGGAAGCACAGGTCACCATGCAAGGCACTGGCCGCTCCCTCCGGCTCATCCAGGAGAGGGTTGCTGAGGTGAGGACTGGGGGCCCCTTCCGGCATCAGCATTTAGTGATGGACAGGGAGACTCAAGTACAAGACATGGAAGATGCCAGGAAGCGACCTGGATGGGAATTGGACTGGAGGTCGAGAGAAGGAGGGTGGCCCACCTAGGGCTTGGCCTCGTGGCTGGGGTGCAGGAGGCAGGGATGGCTCGGAGCTGCAGCAGGTTGAGGCCAGCTGAGCTGCAGGAAGAGGAGGTCGGGATGTCAGTAGCCAGGTAAGGGTTCCACAGGGAAGGCAACCGTTGCAACATCCCCACTGGAGAAATTTTCATCGCCTAAAGAGCTGGAGTAAAAGTGGAGCCCCAGCCTGTGAGACCCTCTGCATCAACTCCTGCTCTGCTTTCTCTTTCCCCAGGTTCAGCAGGTCTTGGGACCGGCAGAAGTGCTAGTGACAGGCATGACAGGCCAACTGGGTGACTTCCAGGCGCGGATACAGAAACTTCGGCTCCAGGCCCAGCAGCAGCGGGCACAGGCAACCCGGGCTCAGCAGCTCGCAGTGGGAGCCAGCCAGCAGGCACTGAGTGCCCAAGAGGTACACGGAGGGCCAAGTGAGCCTGGTGATGCCACCTGGGGAGATGGGTCTGGTCAAGAAGGGCTTGGCCCTTTATAAGACTGTGCATGGACTGGTGCCATCAGCTGATCTAAACAGCAGGACCTGGCCAGGCATTTGAGCTGTATCTGAGTGGCTGGCTCACTGTTGTGGCCAGTCTTCTTTCACAGGCGAGGGAGTGATACGTCCTCAAGCCCAGAGCTCATCTGCACAACAGGCTTGACACACAATCCGGAGCTTGCCTCCTGCCTCCCAGGCCTGACAGGCAACTCTTGGCTTAGCTTCTCTTTAAGAGAACAAGATCAGAGAAATTCTGAGAGCCATTCTCCGTATCTCAGGTATACCAGCTGCTCCGCAGCCCAGGGTCAGGAGCATTGGCATGTGTAGTTCAGGGCCAATGACCTAATGACTAAGTGTACTATTAGGTGGTAGCTGGCCATTAACAAGCAGTTGTGGGCCTGGCATGGGACTGGGAATGTGAGGGTGGGAGAGGGGTGGGAAGCAGTGGAGACAGAGAAGGGAAGCACAGGGTGTGGCTTGTGGCTTAGACACCTCGAAGACACTGGGGAGTAACAGATGGCGCCTGAACTGTGTGTGGAGTGGGTGACGTCAGGCTCTCCAGCCCTTTGGAACTCTGGCTGATGATGATGGCAACACTGAGACCATGCTATGCCTTTCAGGGATTTGCGCAACTCCAGCAGAAATACACAGAGTTGAAGGGTCGTTTGGGTCAGAGTTCCATGCTGGGTGAGCAGGGCAACCGGATCCTGAGTGTCAAGACAGAGGCGGAGGAGCTGTTTGAAGAGACTGTGGAGATGATGGACAGAATGAGAGGTGAGGTCTAGGGGCATAGCCTGCTGGGCAAAGGGTCAGTGGCCACCTGTGGCATCTGAGGCCTCCTTTGGTGAAAGCTTTTTGTGCCAAGGGTGTGAGAGCAAAGGGTTCCTCCCGGCACCTGGGAGGCACAGCCTGCCCTCGGGAAGCGTTCCACCCAGATGATGTCCTCTGGCCCTCTTGCCCACTGGATGCATGAAGGTGGTCCGTGTTGGGGCTGGAATGACAGGTGGCTTCAGGGAGATGTGCTGGGTGAGATAAAGGTGCAGGGCTAGGCATGCAGCCGGAAGTAGAGTAAAGGACCAAGATCGGGCATGTGGAAGAGGGGAGAGAGGTAGCCAGGGACTCACATGGTTCCTGCACGTGGCTGGGCTCTCCTGCGAGGGAGGATACAGAGGCAGAGTGGCCCTGGGAGCAGCAGGAAGCTGCCCTCCTGTCTCTGAACATGGCAGAGACCCAGTGAGTGTCCTTGGGCAGTTCCAGTTCTCCTCAGTAAAAAGAAGCAAGGATTTCCAGCAGTGTCCACCTCCATGATCAGGGCACGGGCCTGGGGTGTCCGCCAGGTACCACCATCAGAGGCACATTGGCAGAGGAAACTCCTTGGTTAGCTGAGTGAATGTCATCACTGAGACAGCCAGGTGGCTGGATCGGTGATGGGTAAGACAGGAAACTGCAGCCACCCCCAGCCGATGGGCCAGATCAGAGGGGTAGACCTGCAGGAAGGTGGCAGTGGCTGGGTTGACATTGCCCACATCTTGCCCTCAGTGGGTGGAAAAGGAATTTGCTCAATAAGTGTGTGGACAATGGACAGGTAGTATATTGGGCAGCAGAACCACTCTGCTCAGGCTGTAGCCAAAGTCTCAAAGAATGGGCTGAAGCTAATAGAAGGAAAAAAGCAAACCTCCCACTCCGCCTTGTTTGATTAGCCCTCAAATACAGCTCAGGGGAGGCCTGGCCTCTTAGAGGCTAAGGATGGCAGGAACACCAATGAGGAAGTGACAAGCAAACACCAGTTGCTGCTCTCCCAGAAGGTCCAGGAGTTTGAGGAGCTGCAAGTGTGCTCCATGGTGAATGTGTCGCTGCTGCCACAAGAGCTGGTGCACACACAGGAGCTAAAATAAGGAGGTGACATAGAAGCTCTCAAGCCACTGGTGTGGTACACATCCACCGACAGGAAGGTCAGGATGTTAGCCTGAGAGGAAGCTTTCCCCTGCCTGCAGTGCGACAGTTACCTGCAGGACACTAGGGAGGGTTGTGCGTGAGGTGGGGGAGCTCTGGGTTTTGGGGTCCTGGGAATGGAACGGCAGCTGTTTCACAACCCTGTGAACAGAAGTGTTTGATCAGCCTGTGGGTCCATGTGGCTGCCTGCTGGCTGAAGAACAGCCCAGTAACAACCCAGTGCCAGATATGCTAGGAAGAATTGTGTCCACATGGGGGCTACTCCACCTTCAGATGGGAAGCCCACAAAGCTGTAGCCACCAGGGGGGAGGGGGAACCTGGGGCAGAAAAAGGGAGGGACACACGAATGATACCAGATGGGGAGCAGACAGAATGCCCCAAGGGCTGGATTGCTGTATGGGGACATGGCAGGTGTATTTCCGTGCTGCCCAGGGACACAGGCCTGAGACAGCTGGGTGGATGGAAACATGACTTTTCTCTTTTCTTTTAATGACCAGAGGTGCATGAAGGCAGTCTGTGTTCCCACCTTGTTCCTGGGAGTGCTCACCCCAAGACTGAGTGTAGGAGAGGGGACTCCTGCTAGAGCAGGGGCAGGCTGAACTGCAACACTGCAGAACCCACCTGTCACCTGGAGGTGGTGTGCAGAAGAAAGGACTGCATCTTTCTGCAGTGGCATTTGGGGCAGGGAGAGTGGGCATGGATTCAGGTCACCCAGCCACCAGCTTTTTTGCTTGCTAAGGAACTTGCATGATGGGCCTTGGTGGCTTGGCAACTGTCTGGGTCCCATAGCAGTGGATTGCTTATGGCTCCTGTATCAGCTGGGACCACTGAAATAGCCAGAGCAGAGGAGAGGGGCAGGGACATTGGGTGACTGGGGGTGCCCCTGGGCTAACGCCTGCCTTCTGAGTTCTTCTAAGACTGGTGTAGGAGGTAGCCTGGGGCAGCAGAGGAGAAGGCAGAGAGGGACAACTTTGGGTACCTCCCCACCCACTTCTCCTTTGCGGTTCTGTTCAGACATGGAGTCGGAGCTGCTGCGGGGCAACCAGGCCATTGTGCTGCGCTCAGCGGACCTGGCAGGGCTGGAGAAACGCGTGGAGCAGATCCGGGACCACATCAGTGAGCGTGTGCTCTATTATGCCACCTGCAAGTGAGGCCTGCCCTTCTGTCCGCCTCCCTGGCCTTCTGCCCCTCTCCATTCCACCTCCCACCACCACCACGTGGCTCCTGGGGAGCAGCAGGCTGGGATGATTTCTGGCTCCTGGAACCGCCCGGAGCAGAGCCTAGACCTCCGTTGGTGTGTGGCTGTTTGGTGACCTTGGGCTACAGCTGAGCCTGAGCTGGCGGGACCCCCATGTTGGCAAGATGTACTTGCTGCTGTGACCATGACCTGGGAATTTTCAAGTCCAGAGGGGCTGGGCAGGGCAGAGTCGTTACCCTCTGATCTGTTGTGGCTGAATCCTGGACACACACACAACTTGTAAAAAAAAAAATGATGTGTAAGTGAAGACCCAATAAAAATCCTTGGACAGGAGCTTGAGGCTCAGAGAGGGAAAATGGCTGTCTCCTGGCTCTGTTTGTCTCTGACTTCTGTCTGAGTTCCTGGACACTCTTCTGCTTGAGCCCATTGGGCACCTGCTCTGCTCAGTCCAGCTAGCCTGGAGCCCAATGGAGGGGGAACTGGACCCTCCCCAACCGGGACCTGTGGGATCCCATTCTGGGACGATTACAGGTACCATTCTCATCTTTGAACAGCAGCCCAGCTTTTGAGTGACAGATGAGGAAGCTAAAGCCTAAAGAAGAGACATGATGGGTTCCCAAGTCACACAGGCCGCAAAGGCAGGACTAAAGTGATGTCTGCCTGGGGCCCTCCAAGGAAAGATTGTATAGGAATGCACATGTGTGTGTGGTGTGTGTGTGTATGCATGCATGCACGTGCTAACCATATCCTGGTGGTGCAAAGCATCTTCTCTATATTAACTCGGGCTCATGATCTCCTGATGTTGGTGGTGCTGCCTGGCCCCTAGAGGAAGTGAGGAAACTGAGGCCTGAGCAACTTGTTAGCTGGGCTGTAGCTGAGTCACTTACGTGTCACAGAGATGCTAGGTTGGCCAAGGCTGTGGCTCAGACTTGTCTTCTAACATGGTCTTTAAGAGAAGGGATGTTGGAGCCCAGGCTTCCTGCCACCTAGTGGTGGTGGCGAGCATGTCACACATGTCACCACCAGGTGCGTGGCACACTGCGGGCGCCTCATGCAGATCGGCTTCCACTGTTGATTCCTGTCCTGTGTCAAGCTGCCCACGCACTTTCCACGTGACACACTCAGAAGTTCCTGAGCTGCCTCAGACTTTGAAAGAAGCAAGCAGAGCCCCATAGAGAAAAATATGTCCATTTTATTGCACACAACACTGAGCATGAAGCTGGAGGGGCGGAGAACGGCAAGAACTGATGCACCTGACCTGGGAGAGAATGGGAGCCAGATGCAGGAGAAAAAGCCCCTGGCCAAGACGAAAACAGTCAACTCCCAGTGTCTGCTCAACCAGAGGTGTGTGTGCAGGGCGTGCAGACGGGAGGAAGAGTCATCCGTATCCCTGGACAGCAGCCTGCCTCTGTTTGACGATGCACCCCCTCCCCCGAGGTGTGGCCTGGTGTGAGACCATAGCCGGGCAAAAGCTGCACAGTGTGCCTGCGAGGAAGAGGCTGGCTGGGCATCAGCATGGTGATAGCTGGTGGAGAGCTAATCCTGGAGTCAGGGATGAGCGTGTCAAGCACTCACAGGCAAAGCCCCGGGAGCTGCCTGGCTGTCATGCAGGTGGGCAGGCAGTTGTATCAGAGAGCCTGGCCTTGGCCAGGAGTGTGGGACCAGAGAGGCAGGAGCTAATGTGCACAGAGCAGGCTGTCCTGGGCAAATGTTTTGTATGGCTTTGCTTAGAGGAGGTGGCACAGCTGGGCCAGCCCGTGAAGCTTTCAATAGCAACAACGCAGACCCAGGCGGGAGCTATCTAGGGACACTGGGTTACAGGGGGCATAGAGCAGGCAGGTCGGGAAGCCGGCCAGTGCCGCTCCTCCTGCCCACGGCGGTGTTAAGGACCCTCCAGGCCCAGGGGCTCCCTCGTGGGGTCCCCTGTGAAGTCTGTCCCTCAGGCAGCAGCCGGCAGGTGCTTCTGACCAGAAACTGCTCCTGCCAGCACCTGCTGTACTTTCTCCTTCCCTCTGCCAAGCAGGCACCGGGTGTGGGAGGACAGAGAAGACTGGACCATCTCTCCTGCAAAGCAAAGGGGCAGGGGTCAGGCTGAAGAGCTGCATCCTCTATTCCCCTGGACCCCTCCTTTATACCCTAAGGAGGCGCTTGCTTTCTTGAACCAAAGCCCCAGGCCCTGGCTCTCCGATCTCAAGTCCTTACCTGAAAAGTACAGTGACACATGCCCAGACTCCAAGCATCACATGATGACACAGACCCCAGTCTGCCCTGCCCGGCAATGAGAGCTGCCTCCGGCTTTCATTGGCACTGTGACCTCTGACCTGAAGTTTCTGGAAAGGAAACAAAGCCATGTTTGAGGAAGACTAATAGGCCATAATCAACCCAGTTGAGAGATGAGCAAACGGGAAATGGACACACCCATGGACTCCTCTGTTGATGGTGTTTTGCAGCAACTGAGTTGTGGGCACAGGGGAGGGAACATTCTCCTGACCCTGACCCAGACCTTGTCCCACCCTCCAGAGCCACCTGTGTTTGCATGGGAGAGGCCGTCCTGGCACCTCAGGCCTGTGGTCCGAGTTCTCCTAGCACAGGCCAAACAGGGCTATGTCTTTGGCTGAGATACGTACTGTTTTTTGTTGGCCTTTTTGAAGAGTGTGGGCTCAGAGCAGTAGGAAGACTTCCCCTTGCTCCCAATGCTCAGGCAGCTGGAGCAGCAGCCACAGGGCCCAGCGACCAGGGGTCCGTGATGCATGGGTACCAGGCTGCTACTGATGCGGAGGGAGCCATTGACCAGGCAGTTGAGGGACCTGGCACCTGGGGTAGTGGGCCGGGGACTGTGCTGGCAGGGCAGCCGGGGTGGCAGCGTGGGGAGTGGGGTGCTCTGGTCCAGGGCAGGTGCCTCGGTGATGGTGATTTCAGGGGAGGCGGGTCTTGAAGCTTCAGAAGTTTGAGTGATGGGCGACCTGTTTTCTACTTCCAGGCGGCCCCCCGGGCTGTGCAAGTTCATGTGTAGTTTCCTCATGTGGTGTACCACAGCGGCTGCATTGAAGGCTTGCTAAGGAGACACAGGCAGCCTCTGACCTTCTGCATTCTTGAGCTGTCCCCTGGACCCACTTCTCCACCCAAAGATGGCACAGAGAGCTCCTCGGACCGGCTGGGATGCCGCGAGGAAATCCCTGTGCCAGCCCTGGCCCCAGCAAAGCATCCAGGCAACCCCAACAGCAGGTGACTCACCCTCCACTTGCTCTTGGCAAAGTTCTTCTGGATTTGGAGACTGACAGAGGGGTAGATGTCCCGGTGGAGGGCAGTGTTTCCATCAATCCTGGAGGTACAGGAGAGCCCACCTGGCTACTGGGGAAACTGTGGGCCTTCAGCGCTGGGCAGGGGATAGGGTATGCAACCCAGGACAAAGGCTTAAAGAGTGTCCTGGGAGGGGGGCGGCCCACAGGAGGAAAGGGATGGAGCCCAGGGCACCTTTGACAAAACCAATACTTGAGAGCAGGTTAGTCAACTGCAGCCTGTGGGCCCAAGCTACCTGTTGATCGTTTTTGTTACTAAGTTTCCATCAGCATGCAGTCATGCTTGTTGGTTCACACAGGGGCTGCAGCTGCACAGAGGTGCTGTGAAGGCAGTTGACCCATGGCCAAAACTACAGTATGGCCAGAAAAGCCTAAAATACTGACTTTCTAGCCCCTTTACAGAAAGAGGTGACTAATTCCTGTATTCCAGGACATTTGGGTCCTCACCATTCCGGAGCCCAAAGGCTTGCTCCCAACCCACCTCCTCCTGGAAGCCTGCCTGGGGGGGGCCATCTGCCCACAGTCACCCCTCTCCCACTGCTCCTTTTTTGCATTACTAAGGGCTCCTCACATACCTGCTATATGCACAGTACTGCCCCAAATATGAAGGGACCCAGAGAAGTAAGAGATTTGAGCTCTGATCACTAAGTGCCCCTAACGTCAGTGTGGGGCGGGGTCCTGCTGTGGCCTAGAGTCCTCCATGGTGAGCTACGCAATTCCTAAGGAGGATGAGGGCAGGGCATATGGCCTGCAGGACTCAGGGAAGCGGCAGAGGTGGAAGAGAATCCTGGAGGATTACGGGAGGGCAAGAGGCAGGATGGTCTAAGTGGTGAACTCCGTGCAAATCAAACCATGCCTGATGCAAAGCTTAGAGAGGACAGCAGAGAGAGGATTGTGCAGCTCTCAGGCACACACTTAGCAGAGATGCTCTCTGGGGAACACATGAAGGATCAGGGAAGACTGGGGAAACCCTGCAAAGACCAAGGAATCTGAGCTTGCACTGGGAGGAAGTAAAGAGCGATTGCGAAGCCTTGAGCAGGGTTCAGGCTGGTTTATGCTATAGTGTAGTGGATAAAGCAATGCCAGCATCCCATATGAGTGGGATTCAGCTCCTGGCTCCTGGATTTGACCTGGTCCAGCAGTGGCAGTTGCGATCAGCTGGGGGATGAACCAGTGGATGGAAGATTTCTCTCTGTCCATCTCTCCCCATGCTCACCTCTATAATTCAAGATAAATAAATGTATCGTAAAAATAGGGTTAGGGCTTATATATTTTAAGGCTTTACCATCTTTACTCATTGGCCATTGATTGATTAGGATCACAGGATCTGTTTTGATCACAGAGTTCAGGACAGAGTTCCTGAACGTTTTTTTTTTCCTGGTTTAATAAGGACTTGTTTATTTTGAGAAAAAAAGGTCTCAACATCAGGCTGTTCACAAAAATAACCCACAGTATCAACTTTAGAAAGACTATTACACTACTTTTTTTTTTTCTGGAGGATACGTTTGACATGCCAACTCTCATTCACAAAAACACATTGTTACAGTTGTGTTGAACAGCCCCACACAGCACTGTTACATAGGGTAGAGCACACACACCTTTAACTCAAAGCTGCTCGCAGGTGCTACTCAGCTAAATGAAATGGCCTTTGCAGTTAGGGAAGCAACTACAGAACTCACGTATGCATGGAAAGAACTGTACTCCCTGCATTAACAAGAGATTAAAACCATATAACCTTTTTTATTGTTAAGTCAAAGAAGCATCAAAATTAAAAGCAAAAATTACAGGGCAAGACTTAACAAAACTACCAAGAGCATCATAGGAAGTGAAAATGGGACTAGGCACAGGGAAATGAATTAATGAACACGGGAAAGACAAGGATGGGGCAAACAGTGAGCATATGCTGAAGATACTAGGGGAGAGGATCTGGTGAAAATTGATATCAGACAAGCACCTAGATAAAGAAATAATGGGATAAGATTCTAAACCCCACTATGTGCTTCAAGAATCATCCTCGCCATTGACGCTGTCTCTGTCGTCCTCTGCTTCCTCAGCCTCTTTTTCATCATCCTTGATCAACTCCAGTTGGTCATCCCCCATCTTCATTATCATCATCCAGTAGGTCCCCCTCCTCAGCAGAGTCATCTGCACCCCCTCAGACTCCATCTTCACACTAGTCTCATCTTTCTTCAGGGAGCTGCAGCTCTGCTCCCTGCTCAGAGATCCTGAGGGAACTGGCACTGAATAGCACGCCCTGCAGGGGCTCATACCCCAGGCTGCCAAGCAATGCCTTCTGCCACCCCTATGTGGCTCAGAGCCATCCTTCAGTGGGCCCCCATCCACCAGAGTCAGCAGCTCCACCTGGGCCCAAGGAACAGAGGTGTGCCTCTGCACATGGCACCAGTCAGGAGCTCAAGGCAAGGGGAGTGTGGGGGCACTAGTGTGCCAGTATCTGCAAAGTTTGGGAACACTGAGGCTGGGCTCTTGAATGCGCCCCATTTCTCACTCACCAGGGGTGCCTCAAGGCCTTCTCACAGGTGTACCGTTCATTCGGGTCCTTCTCCAGCAGGTGACAAATAAAATCCTTGGCTAAGGAGTACAATCAGAGACATGACAATTGAGGACTAGATTTCACGACTGATGGAAAAATCATGTCTGGGCTGGTGGGTGCCAGTGAATGCATGCGTAGTTCATCATCTCCCAAGGAGGCAATTTTAAGAGTCTTAAACAAGAGCCACCTCAAAGCAACCCACCAGGAGCCACCACCAAGAGGCTCTGCACAGCACCACCCACTCAGTCCTGCAGACACGTGCTGTCACGAGGCAGCGGGGCCTGCTCGCCACCTTTGCATGCTTTGACACCATACAAAACACCAGCACGCGGGCACACACGTGAGTGCCAGCTTGTTCCAGCTCTGCACCCAACATGCCCGGAAAGCACGGAACAGTTGCTTCTTGTACGTGCAGATGCTGCACGCTCCACTGCAGCTCTTAGCCCCTTAGTCTTGCCACACCTGCCTGGCACATGTGCCCCTACCAGACCCTGCCCTCCTGCCTTCTCTAGACTGCTCCCTCCCTGCCATCTCTCTTCAGGCTCCAGGCAGACTGTGGTTCTGTCTCTAGGAAAAACAAAAGCATGAAGCTGAGATGCAAACACCATCTTTGGCCTTTGGACCAGACACAGATGTCTCTAGCTTGGTCCCTGCGATCCCCAGGGACTTGACAAAGCCAGGGCTGCCAATCTCCGCCAAACTCTTTTCTCCTGGCAACCTCCACTGTGCTTGTTAACTCGTCCTTCACACCCACTGCACCTACCTGACTCAGAAATGTCATCCCAGAACGGAGACTCAAACTCATAGGAGCCCTCCTTGATCTTCTCAAACAGCTTCGATTCGGTTTCTTCATAGAACGGAGGGTATCCACACAGCCTGTGGTGAGCCAGTGGGGAGGTACACTGCTGAATCACCCCTCCTCCCAGAGCCTTCCCCCCGTCTCCTCCCCCAGCCTCCCACTGCACACACTGGCCTCCCACTGCACACACTGGCCTCCCACTGCTCACACAAGTGGGCAGCAAGGGCCCCAGGCCAGCAGTGTGACCAAGGTGTGGGTATGCCTCCAATTCAGGTATCACTTTAGGCGCAGAAGGTTTGGGCAGGAGCTGACCATGAGCAGGGAGCCTCAGGCTCCTCTGTCTTTGTCTCCCAAGCCTTTGCTACCTCTCCCACACTTTGCCTGACCCTCCGGGACAGCAGAAAGGTCTCTAAGCAGGGGGACAGGGCATCCACTCAAGTGTAGGCTTTAGCAAGGATTTATCTGGATGGCATTGCTGGCTGCCCCATGCTGCAGCATCTAGCCTGGGGAGGGCTGCAGGCAGTCATGGAGCACTGATTGGGGAAATGACAGAGGGAGGGACGTCCTATCACATAACCTGAATGACACAGAGCCCCACACCCACACTTGGGGTAGACATAGAAAAGCAGGCTGCTTTGCTAAGAATCATGTGTACTGTGTGGATGAGGAGGGGTTACAGGGTAAGGGTCATGAGCAGGTGGCAAAGGGGAGATCCTGGGCCAAGGTCACCACGAGACAAAGCTGAGATACAGAAACATGGGATTCACCTGGCTTCCAAGCCTGGCTCATCCGCCTTCTCTCTCACTGTTGATTCCACCCAGCAAGCTCACATTTATATACAGGCAGTGGGGAGCAGGGTACAGGAGAAGGAGTGCCAGGAGACTGATGGAGATGAGGCCAGAGAAACCTTGGGAGCTGTGTGGAGGAGTAGGGGTGTGTGTGCGTGTGTGTGTGTGTATGTGCCTGCACACATGCACACATGTGCATATGCACACACAGGCTTTGGAGGCGGTGTAGAGATGGGTGACGGGGGACAGTGGGGGGGTTGGGTAGCCTCTGAGCTGGCTCAGGGCTTCGAGACAGTTCCTACTCACAGTATGTAGGTGATGACGCCAATGGACCAGCAATCCACGGCCTTGCTGTAAGGCTTCTGGGCCAGCACTTCTGGAGCTGTAGCAAACCAATGGCAGAGGCAGGGCTTGAGTACAAGGGACAGGACTGCAGGGGTTGGTGGCTCAAGGTCAGGGAGAGGCTTGGAAAGAAGCCCGGGCAGCCCATCGGGTGTTTCTGCCCCAGAGGGCAGGGGCTGGATCTCCCCTGCAAGATCAATTCTTTCTACAAAAAGAGGAGGGGCCTGCTGCCCTTAGCCTGGGCATTGTCCAAGACAGGGGTCATTGCCACCCCCAACAGGCCTCTAGACCCTCTTGGAAGGCAGGGGCTATATGTTTCTGCTTAGGTAGGGGATCCCCAGCAACTAGGGCTGTGTCTGTGCCTGCACATTGGGGGACCTTTGTGGTTTCTTCTCTCCAGCTGGACTTGGGAACTCCCGGGAGGCAGCCCTGGCACTGCTCCATGAGACTAGGCACTCCCACTACACAGGGTCTCTTCTGGGGGAAGGAGCTTTGTCTGCCCTTCAGACTGAGGAGCTCCATTGGGGACACTGGACTTGCCTCGTTCTGGCCACAGTTCTGGGCTGGGGACATCAGATAACTGTCTAATGTATGCCTCCCATACCAGGGCTTTGTCTATGGTGATGCTCAGCACCTGCTGATCAGTGATTGACCTCCCAGGGGGCCCATCTCTTGGGTTCTGGTTCAGCTTCCTTCTCCCCAACCTCAAAAGGTGACGAGTGGATAGGAGGACAGGGACAGGAGTGGGTATTCTGAGTCTCAGCTTTCTCCCCCGTCATTCCCAGGAGTACTGTCACTAGGTCCTCTGCCTGACCTCTCCTTTTGGGAGACCCTGGGAAGCATGCAGGGTTATTCAGGCATGAAACCACATTATTGTTGGTTTCCCAGAGTCCCTGCACAAATGCACCTCAGGGGGCAGCTATGCGGGTTCCTCAGGCTCAGACTCAAAAACTCAATATCCTGTGGTTCCAGGCACTCAACAGGGGATGGGGGCCATGGTCTCCTCTGAAGTGAGAGAAAGCAGATAGGCTGGTACTGAACCCCAGAGGTTTGCTGCTTGCTGGGTTTGCAATCCTGTCTCTGCCCTTGGTCTAGCTGGAAAGACAAAGCCAGGAAGTCGGCCTGCAGGAGTGGTCCTCAAAGCAGGAGTCAAGTTCACAATTTCCTGAAAGATGCTATCTGGTAATTGCATGAACTTCTTGAAGCCCCTTCATTTAGAAAGAAGCTGTGGAGAGGGCTCAGGAGAGAGTTGTCTGTAAAGACGCAGGATTTGGGATCAGAAGCAAGAATTGAAGAGACGGATGGATTTGCCTACCTGAAATCTTGTAAGTGAGCCCAGGGAGTCCCCTGAAATTGAACCCTGTCATCTCACCTTCACACTGCTGAAAGCCCCTGTGTGGCTGAATGAAGCCAACTGGTCAACCTCCCTCCTGTTCCCCAGGCTCACCTACATAACCTGGAGTCCCACAGGCAGTGGACATGACACCATTCTGCTCCATCTTGGACAGACCAAAGTCTGTGATCATGATCTTAGAGTTCTCTTCTGGGGTGAGGTACAGCAAGTTTTCTGGCTGCAAGGAAACAGAACTATGCAGTGTAGGATTAACCCCCTAAGACCCAGCTTTCTCTCCACTTAATAGATAGCTTCTTAGAAAGCTGAGCCCTGGGCCAAGTTCATCTTACCCCATTGTTTTCTCCTTCCTCCTGTCTGCATCCTGACCCTGACCTTGGCCCTAGCCCTGACATTGCTCTACCTTACAGCTGTCACTATATTAATCCCTTCCCTCAATTACCCCAGGAAGACCCCAATTCAATCCACCTGACCCCCAGATACCCCAGACCTGTCAGTTTTATTAATGAGTCCACCCAATTGTCCCTGATTTTGTCAAAGTCTAGTGCAATACTGAGTGCCATGTAGACCCTCAGTAAGATGTTTGTTGAACTTGATTTTGACCATGAGTGGACTCAAAAAGTATGTGGATTATTCTGCTATCCTAATAAGGTGCATGGGTCCAGAAAAAAAAACAGGGTGTACATTAACACTGATTGTTTATGGCATATAAAGGCAGAAAAGATCTGGGAGTTACTTAATCCAGTCCTCTAACTGTACAGAACTCACATTGCCCACCACCACCCCCCACTGCTTCCTGAAGGGTTGTCTGTTGCCCATGGAAAACTCCCGCCTTGTCACCTTTAAGTCTCTGTGGACGATGCCATTCTCATGGAGATATTTCACTGCGGACAGGACCTGCTGGATCACCAGGCTGGCATCCTTCTCCGTGTAGACACCCCGCTCCAGGATCCGGTCAAAGAGCTCCCCACCAGAAACTCTGCAGACACAGTAACAGGGGCAGAAATCTGAGCTCTTATTGCAAGCTGTAGGAATGAGACTGCGCTTGCTCAATAGGCATGGGGGATGCAGCTGCAGTGGGACAGGCAGGCAGCCTTGGCGAGTGTTGTGTGCCGAGCGTGGTCCTAGTCCCAGCCTGCCTCTTCTGGGTGCCTTGCAGGATGCCACCTCACAGTCACTGACCTCTGTCTGCTAACATCCTTCACATCGCACCTGCCCCTGTGTTAACACTAAAGGATACTGTGCCAGTTTGGCCAGGAGCAGGTGCCTATCAAGCAAGCACAGTGATCCAAGGGACACAGTGAGCCTAAGGGGAGTCTTAGAACTTCAGAGCCTCTTGGGCTAATTCTTGACCTTGCATTTTGGTACTCATTGTTTCCTTATCAGCAGCCTCCCTGTGGCCCAACCCCCTGCCACCTCCCAGGCCCCAGCAGCCCTCTGGAGAAAGTGGGTCACCTTCCACTTACAGCTGCATGACCAGGTAGTAGTGAGTGGTGCTTTCATAGATGTCCTCCAGGGTCACGATGTTCTCATGCTTGATTCTGGGGAAAAAAGGTAAATGTGCTTGTGTCAGATGTGTGACTCAGGTGTCCGGATAAGGAATGTAGACTCATCCCACTATTTTCTGGCAGGGGTAGTGGATGACGATGTTTTGGGGGATGGGGTCCTTAGAAGGCCTTTATAATAAGTAGGGGCTCATAAAATGATCCCCTAGAAAAGACACCGAGGTAGTCTATCTGTGGTCAGCCTGCCTTAGGGAGACAAACATTTCATTGTTACTCTGGGAACCTTTAATGTTAGCAAGAAGGGGAAAATACCCAAGGAATGCTAAGGGAGTGCCCAACACTGGGTTATCCTATAGGAGAGTACCCAGATCTCCTTCAGAAGCACCACACGAAGAAAGTGCATTTTTCTACAAGGGATTCGGCAGTTGGGTGCCCATGGAGTGTTAAAGAAAACGTTCCAGCAGGCCTAGTTTTAGAGTCGGTCCTGGGGGGTGCCTTAAATGGATATTTCTTTTCCAGCAGACATTTTTGATTGTCACTATTGGAGCATGGGCCGGGGGATGCTACTGGCATCTAGTGGATGGAGACAGAAAACCTGCTAAACATCCACCCCAACACAGCACAGCCCCCAGTACAACTAAGGTGTCAGTGGTGTGGCTAGGAAACCCTGCCCCAGGGGGCCCTTGTAGACTTGGGCCAGCATCATCAGACAAACCAAGAGGCTTGGCTTTCCAGGCAGCAGGTAAATATATGCTACAAAGAGGAAATTCTTGACTGTGCCACCTAGAGACTAAGAGCTTAGGCTTTGAGTCCGACGGGGCTTGGGTTTGGATTTGCCTGAGACACTATTTGGATAATTTTGGTTGGCTTATGTTAAATCT
Source organism: Ochotona curzoniae (assembly GCF_017591425.1). Lineage (NCBI taxonomy): Eukaryota > Metazoa > Chordata > Mammalia > Lagomorpha > Ochotonidae > Ochotona > Ochotona curzoniae. Next base: position 18,567,050 of record NW_024466219.1, on the reverse strand, counting down.
TCCTGGCATGATTTTTCTTGAATTAAAACTACATCTTTCTCAAGGCACTATATCAGGATTAAAAGAGATAATGTATGAAAAATGCTTAGTGCAGTCCCCTGGGGATAGAAAACACATTATCAATAGTAGCTACCCAATTGAATTATCCAGATATGGTTTTTTAAAGACAGATCTATTGAGGTTGCTTGATGGAGTCATTCATAGCTGTTAATTCTAACGTTAATTTATTGGTTATTCACTCACTGAACAAAGATTTATTGAATATCTTTGCTGTCGATAGGATGCAATGATAAGAAAGACCCCACAGTCCTTGATCTCAATGAGTTTATAGTCTCTGTCAGTCCTAATGTCCTGGTGTCAATCCCAGCATCCTACCAGATACCTCGATGTTGAAATAGGTGGGTAGCTAGATTCTATACATTCCAGCCAATTTCTATGATCTGCAAGCCCTACACATTCCTTTAGGTATCTATCCCAGACAGTGTTACTGATTAGTTAATCACTTACTCTCAAGGTCTCTTGAAATGTTTTAATAGTCTTATTAATTAACCTCAGAACCAATCATGCCTCCTTTGAAAGCAGCTCTTGGGTCTAGTCCTTTAGCCTCACATGAGCTGCCAGTACTTTTGCTTCTCTCTCCATCCCACACCTAGATTTCTGTGACAGACTTGTCATTGGCCTCCCATGCTCCAGGCATGTTTTCTAATCCCTTCTCTATTACGCTCAAGATAAATGACTGGGGCCCAGCGGCGTGGCCTAGGAGTTAAAGTCCTCACCTTACACCAAGATCCCATATGGGCGCCGGTCCTAATCCCGGCAGCTCCACTTCTCATCCAGCTCCCTGCTTGTGGCCTGGGAAAGCAGTCGAGGATGGCCCAAGGCCTTGGGACCCTGCTCCCATGTGGGAGACCTGGAAGAAGTTCCTGGCTCCTGGCTTCGGATTGTCACAGCATCGGCCATTGCGCTCACTTGGGGAGTGAATCATCGGACGGAAGATCTTCCTCTCTGTCTCTCCTTCTCTCTGTATACCTGACTTTCCAATAAATAAATCTTTAAAAAAAAAAAAAAGGAAAAGATAAATGACTGTAAATACCACTCCGATCATATGATTCCTTACTCAGAATTCCCACAAAATGGAGTCGACGTCCTCTTTCATGGCATCTAAGATCTCTTTTACAATCAGGCCCCATTTCAGCACTTCAGCTTTATTTCCTGCCTTGACTCTGCTCACCCTATGTTCAAGGGTCTCCAAGGCTCACTCCTCCCTCACCGCCCCTGCACTGCCAGGATCCTACACCAAAGTTTATTGACAGGCTGACTTTCCATTCCTACTTCCCTTTTTACTCCTCCCTCATTGCCCTTCCTTGAAAATGATCCTATTACTCCACATTCATTAACACACACACACAGGAGCAGATGAAGCCCTGTTTCCTCAGGGCTCTGTCTCCTGCTGGGAGAACTCGCACTGTGGGATTGGAGTTTGTAATGGGCCCTTGTCTGCCTGCAAAGCTTGGGCTTCTGAGAGCAGGGAGGCCTTTCTGGTCTCCCCGTGGTCCTGGACCTGTGTTTGTGCACCTGACAACTAGGTTTCCCATGTAAGTCCCACAGGGCCTTCCTGGAGTCCCTCTGTGAACATTTCATCCAGCCTCCATCAAGATGGTTGGGATGTCAAGCCTGTAAATGCTTTGGACAAATTGAGCCTGATTTCCAAATGTATGCTGCCTGCTTAGTCATGGATTCCTGCTGACATTGGGCTTCGATTGATCATTGTTCCTTTGTTACTCCCTGGACTGTGTGCACTGACCAGCTGTATGGCCAGTGGGACCAGGAGTCACACTGGTACCCAAAGGAAAAGGCAGAGAGAACAGCTGTGTGACTACACTGAGCCAAGCGAGCCAGCCGACTTCTCATCTCAATGAGAAACAGCTGGCGCCGTCCCATACTTCCACCCAACTCACTCCAGGTACTACTCACTTTTTCAACACAGCGATCTCATTCTCCAGGCTGCTGTCCCGGAAAGCAGGGGACTTCTTAATGCACTTCAGGGCAAAGAGTTTCCCTGTCACCTTTTGCTTCACCAGGAAGACTTCGGAAAAAGCTCCCCTAAGGAGAAGACATTGAAAGGTAAAACAGTGTTGGCTGAGAACTGCTGAGAGGCAAAACAAATGGGTAGGTGAAGGAAGCTGTGGCTGATAATGAGTCCTCAATGTAATGGTGGGCAGTAGGAATTGTAGTGGGGGCAGGGCCTATCTGCTTACCTATATATGTTTTTTTTTTTCCTTCATAGCTCAAGTTGGGAAGAAAAGACCCCATCACAGACTCAGAAGTGAGGTAGGTGCTAATTCCTGATGCTACACTCTGAGAATGACCCACTCCCCGAGACTCTGCTTTGGGCTGTGGAAAGATTTCTCCATTGAACAAACCCATTGAAGGGAGTCGATGTTGTTCTGATTCCAACACAGTGCAGTATATTGCTGTAGCAGTCCAAGGTAGCAATGGGCAAAGGCTCAGAGAGAGAAAAGGCTCCTGCATCCAATTTTAGATAATGATAATTACACTGAACCAAAGGTTGGGGGATAGGCAGGTGAAGCAAATGCTCATTCAGTCAGCAGGATCCGCAAGGACCCTGCAGCTTCAGGGCAGGCTTTCTGAAGACACAGCAGATGGACCCCAGTGGGAATACAGGGTGGAATCCCAAGTTATGGGCTTCTTGGTTTGAAGAGAGTCTTCTTGAAATTGGGCCACCAGAATAGCAGTTAAAACAAGGAGTGGATGCTGGAGTGCTTGCTCGTGCTAGAAATCCAGTCCTTTGGGTGACAAACCACTCCTATGAAAGTGAGAAGATCAACAGCATCCGATTCATGGGGCCGTTTAGAGGATTACCTCAGTTCTGTACGTGAAGTGTTTGGAAGTGTTCTTGACAGCCATAAAACCCATATGTGTTTGGTGCTATTATCATTATTATGGTAGGATTTGATTACCATCAGAAACTAAACCTGGTTGGACAGGAAAGCCAGAATCTAAGTAAGCCCAGAGCTGAGCCATCTCTCCCTTGCCATCTGGTGTCCTACAATGTCCCAAAGCAGACAAGCTTCAGTAAACACGCGGTACAAATCTGCATTAGAAAATACTTGGTGTTTCCGGTGTCTGCGTTTCCTGTTTCCCCCAGCTGTGTTTGCAACTGAGTTAATCAGAGCCTGCAGAGACTGCTCTGCTCAGGCACTCATACACTCAGCCCTTCAACCAAGATTTACCAAGCACCTACTGAGTCGTAGAGGTGGGTGATAACAAGGTAAGGGTTTCCGTTCTCAAGGAGGCTGTGGACCAGGGAGGAACTCAGAGGAGTAGGCAATCAGCATTCGATTTGGAAAATACTGTTAGCTACTCACTGCTGGTGAACTTACAGATGCACTACGTGGCAGGCACCGTGATTAGTACCGGCTGGCTTTGAATTTAATGTGAGGCACAGACACACTCAGACAAGTATGGCTGCTGAAAGCACAGACCAATGGAAACTGAAGAGAGGGCCTGTGTGATGGTTTGGCATGTTGCACACTGCGCAACTCCAGCAGGTGCCACGGTACATATTCAAGTCACTATTATTACAGCAGACAGAGGCTACATTTGTATTGAATGACTCCTGGGATGGTGGAGGAGCATACAATACTTGGCCCTCTGCCTTAAGATGACTCAGAACTCAAAATTTTAAGAGATGAATGGATTAACCCGGGGTGGGGAGGAGGGGCAGGAAAGAGTTGGAAATGTTTGCTATAGGAGTGATGGGGTAAGGAGGGATGGGGGGGGGGGGGAAGCCTGGAGCTACAGAAAGCGGATGGGGTGGGGCAGCCAGAGGGGTGGAGCGGAGCACTGGGAGGGTATGGCTCTGCTTCCTGCTGATGCCCACTCTGGCTCAGGTAGCTGGGTTCCTGACACACATGGGGAAGACCTGAATTGTGTTCCTGGCTCCTGGCTTTGTCCTGTCCTTGCCCCGGCTGTTGTGGATCCTTGGGAAGTGAGCCAGCAGACGAGAGAGCATGCTCTCTGTCCTTCAAATGAATTAATTAGATTGCCTTTTGAAAAAAAAAATTGGCATATTTGAATAGAATCCATGTAAAACTTCTGGTATGCTTTAAATCTTCTCTAACACACTTACAAAATCAAATACAAAGACATGTAAACAGCGGTTGTATTATGTTGCTAAGGGAATCGGGACAGAAAATAAAATTCTGTACATGTTCAGTGCAGAGGTAAGTTTTATAAAATCCTTTAGGCATAGTGGGTTGAATCCACAGATGTGGATCCCAGGAGCAGGGCCAGCTGTGCAGTGAAACGCTCACAGGCAACCGAGGTGATGGGACACGGTATTCCTTGCATACTTATGTCACCCCTTCCTTGAGTTTCAGCATATTCACAGTTAAAAGTTAGAGGGGATAAACTGACAGGTGGCTTGAGTTCAGAGGCTCTTTGAGCCCCGAATGAGTACTGGCACCTGTCTAAACAATTCTGCAGTATGAGTTTAGCAAACAGTAAACAAGCCTCCAACCTGGGCTTCCTTCTCTCCATTCTGGGTTTTTACGAGGCTTAGCAAGCCATTTATGATTCATTCCTGAGTGTGCCTTTCTGCCAGATCACCCTCTCCAGCCACCCCCGTCTTGGCATAAGCCCTGATGGAAGATCGATACTCCTACAACCAGCTCCACCAGGATAGCCTCAACCTGCTGGGGCAGGGTTTGCGGTGGGGGTGGGGTATGGAGGGCGGGCAGAGCTCTCCTCCCCGCTATGCCTGGCTCCTCTTTGTCTGCAGTCACTGCTGAGGTCACTGCCTTCTAGCCCAGGCAGGGTAAAGCTCCACTCATCTAGAACCGGACACAGAGAAAGCTTGCCCAAACGGGCCGCCCACTAGCTGTTCCTCACTACCCAAGTCCAATTAGCTCAGACTAATTAGGCATCCAGCAAGGGTTTGGAGGCTGCTGCCAGCCTGCGTCAGAGGCTGTACCCTCCTGGGGGGAGAGGCAGGACTAAGTGGAGGCTCAGCTCTGGACACGCTGTCTCTGGCCTGCTGGCTGGGTAATGTGTATCATGGTGCAGGTACAGACACCCCAGAGGCTGGGAGGGGTTTGAGCACAATCGAGCATAGCCAAATGGAGAGGAGGGATGCAGGTATGAGGACGGAGATGGGAGCCACCGCAGGTCTGTGTGATCTGGGCACAGTGGGGTTTGCCTGTGCCCTGCCAGGGGAAATGCAGAACCCACGTGAGTCGACCCAGGATGCTCTAAGTTAGATACCCAGAAGTGCTCCATAACTCCTGTTTTTGGTGCCCAGAGTAGGGTTCCCCGCCCCCACCCCATTGTCACATACATGAAAAGAAGGCAAGGCTTGTCAGCGTTAGGGAGGGGCGGGGGTGTGAGGGAGGGAAAAGGGGAAGGAAGGGGCAGATAAAGGGGGAAGCCATGGGAATAGCTGGGATTCCCCCAGAGTTCAAGCGGCCCCAGTATTATCCCAAAGGCACCTCCTCGACACACTCATTTATACCATACCCCACAGCCAGAAAATTCTCCCGGGTCTTTAGGAGCCACTGAAGGTGAGTGCATGAGTTGGGTGGAGCTGATCCCAGAGCAGCCCTTCAGCCTGCCCTCAGCAAGCAGCCCAGCCCACCCGGCATCCCTGTCCCAAGGACTTACGACCCCAGCACGTCCATGAAGATGAAGGTCTTGCGGATGTTGGTGGTCTGTTTCTTCCAGGAACTGCAGTCCTCATCTTCCTTCCGCCCCACGCCCTCCAGAGTTGAAGCTTCCGGTGATGCTTTGTGAGCAGTAGAGAAAAACAGGTCTGCTCAGCTAAGTGAGATGAGAACAACAGCAGAATCTAGAATATTCTCAGCTTTTGTGTTATGGCCAAAAGGATGGATCAGAAGCAAAACCTGGTTAACTGTCAAAAATCAGAGTATTCTTCCCAGTGGCTTTGAAAAAAATGACAACAGACTGGTTAGGTGTCTCTTGTGTGAGGACTGTGTGTGTTACATGCTCTGGGAGTTTAGAGTTTAGTTTCTGGTAGGAGTACGTCTGCTTTTCAATGCATGCATTTGTGAAGGACAATGGTGAGGACATGGGTTGATTTAGAAGATTATTTGAGAGGCAAACACATAATGCGCAAAGAGAAGGAATGAGTTAAGGGGAGGGAGAGAGAGAAGGAGAGGGGCAGAGAAAGAGAGACTTTCACTGGATCACTTCCCAAATGCCCAACCAAGAGCTGGGCAGTTGAGTTTCATGGATGGCAGCCATCGCTGCTGTCTCCTAGGGTTGTGTTAGCAGGAAGCTGGAACCAGGTGCTGTTGCTAGGGACTAAACCCTGACACTCCACTATGGGAGGGGTGTGAGCATCCTAACTGTTAGGCTAAATGCCCACCCACCATGTATTGATTAAAATGAGGTTATCCACTGTGAGAAGACCAGAGCTGAGTGACAGCATTTCCTGGTGCCCAAATCATGGCCAAGGTAATTTATTCAGACTATAGCATGAGGCTGGCACCCTTCTGACATCACAGCTCAGCCACTTGCCCCCAACCACTCTTGCTCCTACTCTCTCCTATCTGGGATAGATTAAATGAGTGATTGTCCAATGAACGGACATGCTTTTGTTCTGCAATTCCCACAACATCTAGCACAGTGCTGGACAAACAGTTATTCTTTACAATCTAACTTGAACCATGCCCTGACCCTGTATCAGAGTTCAGCAGAGTTCAGACTTCATCTGGAGGTGGGCGGACAGTGCCCTAACGGAGGGGACCAAGATGATAGAGCAATGTGTACTTGGGGTGGGGTGGGGTGAGGTGTGCCCAGGGATCTCTGATCCTTCAGATACTCAGCCCTCCAACAGAGCTGCCACTGACCATCAGGGCTACTGGGCATATGACAGTGATGGGGACAATGCCATTTCTGTCAGCACCTTCCTCCCCCTGTGCTTTGGACCTGACAGTAAAGTAGGAAAAAGTCCTCTTAGGCAATGTTCCTCTCTTTCCACTTTCAAAACTGCCATAGAATCCGTGAGGTTTTCTGGTAGCCTTGAAATCCAAAGTGTGTGTCTCCACAATTCAACAGTAGGGGAAGATCTTGGGTTGGAAGGTCAGGTGGAGTTCAAATCCTACCTAGTCAAATGGCCTGGGACGAGGTGTTTCCTTTTCCTCCTCTCTAAAGTGGGGATCAGCCTCTTACAATAAAGCTAATTGAAGGAGCATGTAAGGGCAGGGCCTCACACATGGAGATCAGTGCTAACAGACGACCTCAAGGTCTTTCATGGAGACATCTTACTCCTGCTAATCCTCTGGAAGTCTCATATCAGACACAGGTTTCATGTTGCAGAGGAAAGTACACCTACTGTGAAGACTTGGCCGGGAGGCTTAGAGACCTTGGGAGTGAGGAGACTGTGATGTAAGCCAGGTCGCTAACAGAGAGGAAGACGGTAGAAAGATGGATGCTGTAACTACAAGTGGATCTGGGGAGGAAGTGGGAAGACAGAGGGTGGTGGCGAGAACGCACATCTGCCTTCACTCTCAAGGACGAGGTGGCACGGATGGCGGCTCCCCAGGACCCTGCCAGTCCAGAAGGAGCTCTGACTGCAGCTGCCTCTCCCAGGGCAGTAAGCAATCTGGGGGCAGGGACAGGGAGGGGTAGGAAAGGGAGAGGGGAGGAGGAGCTGGAGGCAGGACATGACCCTGAGACAGCATTGCAGGAGGTGCAAGGACCCTCAGGCGTCTCCTAACCCCTCGAAGGGCACACGGAGGGCTGGAGCTGCTCATACCACTCCACGGCAGGCAGCTGTGCACACCTCTTTCCAGACTCACATTTAGTGGTGTCATGTTGGTAACTTAAAGACAACCCCAAGAGGAGGCTTCACTTCTACCAGGGAAAGTGGCCAGTGTACAATCAGGACTTGTTCCCTCTCCATCTAACACCTGTTCTCCAGAATCTGCCATTAAACCTTTATCGGCTCACCATGCCCAATGGCCCTCGAGAGGCGATGAGCACTGCCTATAGGATCAGTCATTGGGGCTGGGAAGAAGTGGTGGTTAAGATCTGAACTAACCAGCATTGGCTTGGGGGAAGCAAATGACTGGGTCCAGAGCTGTGAGTGGACGTGGTTACCCATGGGCCGGAGGAGAGCAGCTGCACCTCTGAGGTTACCAGCAACCTGCTGGCTATGGGCTCTAAGTTACCTGAGACCCCTTCCCACTACCCCCTCACCCCCAAGGTCAAGTGAGTACCTTACCACACAAAATTCCACCTTGAAACAGAGCGGCAGGAGGGAAGGCCATCTCAAGGTAGTGTTTTCCTGAAAGAGATGGGGTCAGCCATGTGAGACTCTTGAAGCCTGAAGACATCCAATCACCACCATGGCCAAGTTCAAAGGTGAAATTCCCCAGGTCTCTTTTCACTCACTGCCTCGTGGAGTGTTAGTCCATGAAAAACTATCAAAGCTACATTTTCCTCTCTGAATTTTAGCAGTGGGTGTGTATTTTGCTGCCTGACTTAATAATTGGGACCTGTCATGGTTTCAAAAATGAATGTAGAAAATGCTAGGGTTACTTTATTTTTTCAGGCCCACGTTTCAGGTGCTGGTCTGAACTTGTGTGTTCAGCCTTACTTGCTAATTTGCTGCTTTTGGGTGGGTGGCAGCCCACGGGAGGCACAGCTGTGCCGGATACTGGCCCTGGCCTGCTGCAGTGGGTTGGCCCTTGGCTCTCAGGGCTTGCACTGCAAGGTACAGTCAAATGTTTCTGGACTGGCAAGAACCTGTAGAGATGAGAAAGCAGGGGATTCCAACATGGCTGTTGCAAATGGAGTGCCCGCTGCCCAATGTCAACATTCACTCACAGTTTTTCTTCCATGAACCTTTGAAAGATTCTTTGGGGTAGAGGTGGAGTCAACATTCCGAAACAAGACACCAGAGAAGGAGGATCTCTTTAGCTGGTGCCATTTTGCAGATTCTGGGCCCTACGTCCAGCAGCTTCCACTAAGTCTGGCATGCAGGAAGTCCCAATACCCCAGGTAGCCAAATGGAAAATGAGGAAGTTGAAGTGAGAGTCTTTGCTTCTCACTAGGCTGAGCCTCTGCAGCTGAGGAGTTCCCTGACAGCAGGGTTGAGGGCAAAGGGACGAACTTTTGGAGGAGCAAAGGAAACTGCCAGCCGTGTGTGTCTCCCTTGGGGTGCTGGTCCTCCCTCCACGGAGCACCTGGCTGTGCAGGCTGCTGTGCAGGCTGCTATGCAGGCAAGGAGCCAAACCAGAGCCTGGAATTGGACTGGCTGGACGCTCACCACTCCCCCTCCTGGAGCCCCGTGGAATGACCACCTGCTCCCCAGGAGGCTTTGCCACCTCATTAGAAGATCTGTACTCACTGTTCCTTCCTTCCCATCTTGCTTAAATAGCTTAAAAAACATAGTATTCTTAGCCCAGGCTTGGCTATAAGAAAACATCTTTCCCGCCCACCCCTCCTCCCATACACTGAATCCTAACAATTCAGTTCCATATTCGATGCCATGTGGAAAACTCCAGAACCTCCCACCTTAGCAGCATTCCCACCGCTGGTCCCCAGGCGCTGTGCTCGGTGTAGGTCTAACCCAGGTTCCCCATAGTGCCTTGCTTCTTTCTGCTAAAGGCTGCCCCCTTCTCTCCTGCCTCCCACCAGCCAGGCCCTCCCTTTCAGACGAAGGGAAATTCTGAGAAGCCAAAAGCGCCACTCTCTTGCTGGTTTCCAAACTACTCCCTGCCTTGTGCTCTATCTCTGGCGACTGGTTCCTTTGGGGTTTGTAGCTCAGGGGCAGCTGCTGCTGACCCTTCCATAACTCGAGGCTGACTTCAGAGGGATGACTCAGGGAACATGGCACATACTAGCAGCATGGCTAGCCCAGGGCCCCTACTCTACAACTGGGCAAGGCCCTCAAGAATGTTCTGCAAAAAATGGCTGGTTCCTGACAGAGAACATGACCTTATTCATGGTACCATCTCTGCACTGTAGAAGGGACACACCTCTACGAAGCAAGACTTTGTGTGCCCTGGATTCCCGCAGACATTCCTTTAGTAGGAACCTGGCCTTGAACATGATTGCTGTCAATCTGGAGAGACCAAATGTGGGTGCGTAAATAAACAACTAAACAGCCCTGTCCTTAAAGAACAGGGACCAAGGTTAATCATCTCTGAATCCCCTGTGTATGCCACAGTGCCTGGCATATTCCAAAAGTCCAGTCTAGGTTTTGTTTAATATGTGGGTGGAGACAGCCTGGGTTGAGGGGAGTTGACCAGGGCTGGTTCTGCAGAAGACTTGGACTGAAGGTGGGTGCTAAAGGGTGGGTGACCACAGGACCTGAACTGGGGAACCAAGAGTGGGAAGGTCCTCTCCCGAAAGTCCTTGCCATGAGGCCCTGCCTGGGGCACTGTGGCAGTAGGAAGAACCATCTTGGTCTCTTTGCCACCACTTCAAGGACAAGGGACCCAGCCCCAGGATTGGGGGTTTGCATTAACTAGGTCTTGGTCAGCAGACTCCTTCTGGGTCATTCAACGTGATACCCCCTCCCAAGAGGCAGTCCACTCCTAGCAGGAGTGCCAACTCTTGCTGTTGTAACACTTTGGAAGCACCTGCCTGTTTGCTTGTGAGGTCAGTGTGCTCATGAGAAAGCAACTCCACATGGAGTAAGACCCATCTACTTGCTGTCTCCCTTGGGCTTTGCACAGTGCCTGGCTCCTGTCAGCACCTGATTGTGGCATTGGGGTGGTCTTCCAGGCTACCGAAGGGGAAATGGTGCTGCTGGGGAGGGGCTACCATGTGGAGTGTTCTTTCTTCAGGGCAGGAAGTACAGCACTGGGATGGATACTGCTTCTGCATGCAGTTCTCTGCACTCTTAGGGCCCAGCTGTGGGGTTCTGGGGCAACAGCGACCCACCTGACTGTGTATGAGGTGCTGGTGAGAGATGCCTGGGCTGGGAGCCCAGGAGGCAGTGCCCTTCCTTGAGCCTCATTCTCCTCTCCTTGCTGGCTCTGGACAGATGACATACATTGGCAGAAACCTCTTCCTGGCTGCCATGTGCTCCTGATTGACAGGATGCCTCATGACTTCACTCTGTAAAGGGCCTCTTCCTGGACCCATTCTGCTGCCGCTACACCCCTCCTACATGGCCCCTGCACCAAGAGCTCTCTATCAGAGTCACAGCCAGTTAGGACCCTGCTCTAGGAGCTTATGCAATGGACCAGCTGGGCCAAGAGCTTGAGAGGGCTGCCCTCCCCATATGATATGCTGGGGTGCTGGGAACACCACATAGTACTGCCAAGGGCATTCAATCCAGCCTGCTATGGCATGTGCCATGCAGGTATACAGTATTATTCATGCACTGGGTCTGAACAGCCAGAGACAAGGGGGGAGAAGAAGGAGAGGGTCTTGAGTAGTCTGCCATCTTGAACCTCCAGAAGATGGCTCTTAGTTCTGCCTATAACGAGAGTCACCCCACTTTTCCTGGGGTTCTGACTTAGGCCTTCTGGGCCAAGAGAATGAATCACTCTGGGGCATAGTATGGAAGCTGTGGGCCCTTTGAGAGCCTGCCTGGCTCTTTTCTTGACCTCTAAGTACATCAACTTACACTCACGCTGCCTGCTAGTCTCTGCTATCAGAGTTTCCCCATTCCTGTGGGCCCTATGGATGAGGCTATGGGTTGGATCACCTCTCACCAAAATGTGCTCACTGCCTCTAGGCTGGGAACCATAGGAATACAGAGATCACCAGGGTAAGAGACCACCAGGGTAAGAGGTCAACCCTGGGGCATGTCTTTGCCCTGGACTCTGGCCCAGTTCAGATCTCCCATCATTCTCTGGATTGAGAGGCACACTAGAAAGAACCCAAGCTCTGACTCCAGGCTTGGCTTGATGCCCAGCAGCTGGGCAGCCCCTGGAGCCAATTACTTGACGTCTCTGTTTCTGTCTGTCTCTTTGGTGAACCAGACGAGAGATCCCTGGAGTTCGCTTTCCAGACTGGGAGACCTTGCAGACTGTGCATGCAATGGATTTGCTCTTCCCTCTGGAGACGCGCGATCTACACGAGCTTGGAAAAGCTTCTAGGGACTGGGAAAGACAATGGCTTAGTGCATTTTAACCTGGCACTTCCCAAATGCAGAAGACAATGAAACTCTTCCCCTAGCACCTACAGTAGCCTATGAGTGTGGCACTGCCCAGAGCACCCTTTGTAACACAAGAGGGAACTCAATGCCAGGGCTATGAGCCTTTATCTATTGTTTTGGGGTGGTGGTGGAGATAGCCATCATTTCCTGCAACCTGCTGCCAGCAACCCCAATGCTGCCCAGCTCACAGTGTCCCTGTGTCACAGGGCTGGGGCCTGTACATGAGCCGCAGCCCAAGGGGCCTGTCAGTTTGCCCAAGCCTAGACCTTGGCTTGTCCTGGCCATTTGAGACTCCTGACTGCAAAGAATCTGCAAACCAACCACTCCATCCTGCAGGCTTCTGTGAATGCCGTGCTGTGGAGGTCAGTTCTATGGTCAGTTCTCGTTCACAAAATAATCAGGGAAGAAGGTCTCCTGGTTGTTGTCGTTGGTTAATTTTAGGAGCAAAGCAACCCCGAAGTCTAACCATGTCACTCCAACAGTGACTGGCCAGAGGCCACCAGCTCCTTAAGGGATAGTGTTGGTTTCTCATATAGGAAACAGAGAGCATTCTCCAAGAATTCATTGGGTGGCTGAGAGAGCAACACAAAGGAGTCCTTAGCCAGAGCGGGGTGTGCTACCTGTCCCTGCACATCCTCCTATTCGCACTGAGCCTTGGTCTTCTCATCTGTTGAATGGGCATCATGATCCCTGTTCTATTTGTCACATTCCTTTGCAGGGCTAATGCAGCGGTGGACATGAAAGCTTGTTGTGCTCTTTAAAGCGCTGGCAGCATGCCCATGTTGTGGGCACATAAATTATAGACCAAGCACCAGAGAAAGAGGAAGAGAAACCAATGATGACTCCTGGGGGCTGAGGCACTTAATAGAAAATGTGAATCTGCTCTTCCTTCAGCTGGTCTCAGCTCTCCCTTGCCTTCCATGGTATGGCCATCCACTGCGTTGAGTGCTATGCTATTTTTCATATAACATGGCCCTGGGTGCAGCCAACTATTTTATATGGGACTCAACTAGGAAAACAGGAATCAATTACAATTCTGGAGGTAACAGTGCCCATGCTGCCTCCTGCTACTTGCTGATCTCCACTTGGGTACCTTCTAGAGAGTTCCAAAGGCAAATGCTGCCTTCAAGCCTAAGACTCAAGCCAAGGGTGCCTCCGGTGCACAGGTGTAGGCCAATTCCTAAGAACCATCCCAGCCAGACACTGCGTGTGGCTCTCAGAAGTGGAGAGAACGTGTACCAGGGAGGAGAGCTAAAGGAAGCACAGCAGAACACAAGAACAGCCGAGTCAAGCCACACTAGGGACCAGCCTTCCTACTGTAGATGTGGGACTGCCAGTCACAGGCTGTCCCTGCAATGCCCTGACCCCCACCGGCTTGCTTCCCTGCTGGCAGCTGGCCATTCAGCCCCAGCCCCCTTGCTGTTGACCACGGCAGGGTGCCTGCATGGGAGGGGGGTTGTAGCTCCCGCTCCCAGCCTGTTTGCAGACTCAGCGGCTCCCCCCTTCTCATTCATGCTGTAGCTCATTCACTCTGCTGGCTCTGGCAGGCTGCGGCTGGGCGCACACTCACACACACTCTGTGTGGCAATTTATTTCTGGCTGTGTGTGCGTGTGAGTGTGGGGGAAAGGGAGGTGCTCTCCTCTTGGAGGGGAATGTTTTCCTTTGCCAGCCAGAATTTGTTCCTGAGCTTCTTTAGGACGTCATGCTGTGAATTCACGGCACCGCCAGGGGCACCGTGCTAGGCGCTTTGCATGCCAGAGCTTTCGGAACGCCTCACCTGCCACCTTTTAGTCTTGTTTATGGTGGAGTTCTGGGTGGGTAGAAATAAATGTGGAGTAGAAGCTCCAGATTAGAGAGAAAGTAAATGGAGGAGCTGGCCTGGGAGCGTGCAGCCGCCAGACTCTGAGCCTGGCATCCTTTCGGCTGTACCGAGGACCTGTTGTCTTCTTCCTGGAAGCAGCTGCGGGGAGACCGCTCGCCTCTACCTTCCTCCCTATGCTGCTGTCATGCGATGCCCACACCTGACGATCCTTCCCCTCCATGGAACACGTGTTCTAGAAGATTTGGGAGAGACTGAGTCCCTCAAGGACTCACCATCTCTTTGGAGCCTTTCCTGACTGCTCAGTCGTTTTTCTTGCTCAAGCCTCAGCCTTCTTTCCCAAAGTTTTTTGTCCCATCTTTCCAAAGATAATTCTTACCACAAGCACGCACACACAACCACAAACATTGGGCCAGGCACACACCACTACCTGCTGATTCATGGAAAAATGCACCTTCTATATCACAAAATTGGGGCTCAGATGCTACCATCAGCAAATGGTACCCCTGTCATCAGCTTGCCAACCTGGCAAACCTGTCACCTCCTTGAGCCTCAGTGGACCCAGCTACTCTCAGTATCCCTACCTACTTGATCGGAGGGGCCTCCAGATTGGTTCATTAAGAGCAGACACTAAGCTGTGAAGTGTGGTCTCAGTATTAGCTATTACTAAGCACCTTGTGTTTGGGACCCATTTCTGATGTGGGTCTCATCTTTAGCTCTGGTTAGGCTTGGTCAGTAGGAAAAGGCGGCTGGCTCTGCCTCTGGCCCCTTGTTTAGAAAAGATCACGCCCTTCCCTGAGATGTAACCAGCTGGGCTCTCTTGCCCCATCTCAGACACTTTCCTCCTGATCAGTTTATCTGGCTCCAGAGGGAAAGGCTGGCCAGCCGCGCACTGCAGCCAGCCCAGCACCAGCCCTGGCAGCTGCCTCTGGGAGCCGCAGGGTTAATGCTTGTGCGTCAAAGTTACGTGGGGAGAAGGGGCCACGGTGTGGATGGGGGTGACAGTGGAGGTGGTGCTGAGTCCAGCCCTCCTTTTAGCATCCTTTCTTATCAGCTGAACTAGGGAAGTTTAAAGACAGAAGGAAGATAGACTCACCCCGGGGGAAGGTGAAGGAGCTGTCTTGTGACTGACGGCAGTAGCATGCTGGCTGAAGCCGTGCACAGCCGGACAGGAGCCTGGAGGCTGGGCAAGAACCCAGCCAGCCCTGGAGGGCCTCAGGCAGATCCTCCTCCAGGGCTTTGCAGAGCCTCCGGCTATTTACAAACCTTCCTTTTGACCCATTGGTTCTCCTGCCCCTCCCAGCAGAAGGGATAGGTGAGCCGGGAATTTCCCCCACTAAACCAGAAAAGGCAGAGGTTAGGAGCTGAAGGTTGAGAAGTAGGGTGGGGTGCAAGGGAGCTGGAAGTCCTGACATCCCCCAGAGCCTGGCGTTGTCTCCTAAAACACAGGCATTGCAGGAGGGACAAGGGTGGCCTGAACTCCCCTTGCACTGCCTGCAAGTGCAAACGCTTCCCACCAGAGCCAGCCCAGGGTTGCTGGTCACAGGCTCCCCAGGGAGGATTCCTCCAGCCAGACCCCCATGCAGACTTATCTGCCAAAGCCGCTACAACTTACCCTTGGCACCACAGGAGTCCGAGAACACCAGAAGACTGAACGGGCGGAAATCAATGTCCAAGTTTCTCCCCAGAGTGGCTCTTCAAATCCAGTCTCCAGGTGCCGCGCCTCCCAACTCAGCACCGAGCCCCCCCCCTCCTCCCGCCCTAGCGCCCAGAAAGAAGCAGTTTGCCTTACCCAGGGACTCTGGAAGAATCCTGCTCTGGGTTCCTACTGCCCAGCTCCTACAGGTCTGTGAGGCTTAGCTGCTCCAGCGCTTCACAATAAACCCAATTAAAGGGGAGGAATGCAGGGGTTTTCTTTCCCAGGACCGTAACCAAGCAGCCTTAAAGGGGAGTGAGAGTAGCTAGGATGGCTGGCATCTCTCCTTCCTCTCATGTACTCTGCTCTCCCTCCCCTCCCAGAGAGCAGCATCCAATCTGATCAGGAAGAATGCCATGCCACAGGACCCTGGTGTGCCTGGTGTGTGTGTGTGTGTGTGTGTGTGTGTGTGTGTGTGTGTGTGTGTGTGTGTGTGTGTGTGTGCCTGGTGTGTGTGTGTGTGTGTGATTGCATTGATGTGTGTGATGGAAAGCAAGACAGAGCAGGAATGAAAAAAAAAAAAAACAGGATAACAAAACATCAAACGCTCACTTTCCCTTGGCCTGAACAGTCATTACAGCAAGTCAGAGCCGCTTTCTAGGATTGTCTGCCTCAGTTTCCCTTGTACTCACTCTTGCTGGAGTCTGTGGTCTACACATGCCTGCCTCTGCCAGAGCCAGAGAATATCCACATTGGTGACCTTGAGGAGACTGAATGAAGACCCTTGTCACCCACCTGGGGCCTGGAGGTGGAGGGATGGATCTGCTGCCTTGGGTTCTCTGCTTGTTCCTTTTTAACCTCCCTTAACGTGACATCTGCTCCCAGGGTCCACGCATCCAGCTGAGTGGTTTTCCTTAATTTGAACATACAAATGTCTTCCCTCACCTGTGGACAAGCATGCACCTGTTGGGGCTCCCTGTATCCCACTTTTGTCCTGGGTTTCCCTGCTACCTTCGCTAGCACCCAAGTGAGAACCATCCCTTCCTCTGTGCTGGGTCCTCCCTGGCATTCCACATCCAGCCAGTGGCTGTACACTCTCAGCAGTCAGTTCCCTCGCACTACCTTTTAAAGTATACCTTTTATGCAGGTAGCTTTAAAAGAATTAAGTCATTTGTACAGGTCAACAGTAAGAACTACACCAAAAAGTGTACATGGAGTTTCTTTTATCCCACCCCTCCTTTGGCTTCTGCCCCTGGTCTTGCCATTTACAGTGGCTATTTTTATTAGCTCCCTATCTCTCTGGTATTTCTTTATGTGGATGACAGCAAATATGTGGCTATCTGCCTCATTGTTATCTATCAATCCACTTTCTTTTTAAGACTTATTTACTTTTATTGGAAAGTCAGATTTATAGAGAGAAGGAGAAACAGAAAGATCTTCCATCTGCTGGTTCGCCCCCCAGGTAGCTGCAACAGCTGGAGCTGAGCTGATCTGAAGCCAGGAGCCAAGAGCTTCTTCCAGGTCTCCCATGTGGGTTCAGGGTCCCAAGGCTTTGGGTCAACCTCTTCTGCTTTCCCAGGCCACAGGCAGGGAGCTGGATGGGAAGTGGAGCAGGTGGGATATGAACCGGCACCCGTATGGGATCTTGGCAGGTGTAAGGAGAGGACTTTAGCTACTAGGCTACTGTGCTGGGCCCTATCGCCTTTCTTATATAGAGGCAAGAAGTCAATATTTCTACTCTAGTATTTTTTTTTTTTGAGATTTTATTTATATTTGTTTGAAAGGCAGGTTTATAGAGAAGAACAGGGAGGAAAAGAGAGAAAGATCTTCCATCTACAGCTTCACTCCCCAAATGGCCACCATGGCCAAAGCAGAGCCAAACTGAAGCCAGGAACCGGGTGCTTCTTCAGGGTCCCCCCCCCCCCCCCCCCCCCCCCCGTGGCTTCAGGGTCCCAAACACTTTGATCATTTCTGTTGTTTTTTTCAGGCCACAAGCAGGGAGATGGATGGGAAGTAGAGCAGCTGGGACACAAGCAAGCATCCCCATGGTGTCCCAGTACTTGCAGATGAAGGATTAGCCTGCTGAGCAATCCTATTGGCCTCTAATTTACTCTAGAGTCTTCATCCAGACCTCCTTCTCGCTCCCAGGCCTAGCTGTAATGGGATGGGCTCTAACTAGTCCCTGGGTGGGCCCAGTATAGTAGGGTCATGAAAAGTGGTTCTGGAAAAGACTTCTAGTTGAACATTGGCATCTTCTGTTGCCTAAATGTGTGAGCTTGGGCAAGAAGCTTCATCTCTCCAAGTCTCGGTTTTCTCATCTGTGAAATGGACTAATTACTGAACTTATACACCAGTAGGGTGAATGGAGGTAGAGTACAAGTTGCTCAGAACTGTAACTGGCCTCGGCAAGCACTATACGTGTGCGCTATGGATGACCTCTTGGTTATGGTCTAAATTTTTGTACTTCCAACCAAAGTCTTCTGTTGATGGCATGAGGAAGAGTGATCAGATCAGCATTGTGGCAGCCTCGGAGATAGCATTCACACCCTCTCATAACAGAAGCTCTGAGGGCTGCCTTGTCCCTCTGCCAGCCACCTGCTGAGGGCACAGAGAGAACCAGGAACTTTCTGGGAAGCAGAGAGCAATATCTTACTGACCAGGTACCAAGTGTCTAGGCACCTTGATCTTGAACTTGAGCTCCCAGAACCAGGAGACATTTATTCCTGTTGTTACTAAGTCACCCAGTTAGTGGCCTTTTGTTTCACCAGCCCATATGGGTCAAGCCACTCTCCAGTATAGCTTACATTCTTGCTGGAAGTGCCTCAATGAAGCATTTTGCTTCTACTTTGAAAATCTCCACTGCCTACAGAATAATATGCAAACACACTAGTGTACCCGTGCAGGCCTCCCAGAGCTTGGAACAAAAACAATCCCATTTCCTACCCCTTTCTTCCTGCCCACCTGACACTCCAGCCATGCCACAGGAGACCCTGACTTCCAACATGCCACTTCCTCCAGAGCTGGTGCCTGGTGTTTGCCTGGTACCTCCCTATTGTCTGCCTGTGGAAATGCTACAGATAAATCCACATGGAATGTCACCTCACCCAGGAGGCCTTCCGTGGTCTGCCCCCTTTCCCAAAAGTTCATCATTCTTTGTTCTGAATTGTTCTCCAATTCTGTTTAAAGCTCTCCTAGTTCTGAAAAAAAAATTTTTTTTTTGGTAAAATGTGTGTTCTGGCTATTTCCAATTTAATCTCTCTTCTTGGATTGAGAGTTCTTTGAGGGGAGTATTTTCGCCATCCTTCCCCTTTCCTCTTTCCTCCTGTTCTTGGTTCTGCTACTGCTTGGTGGGACTTACAGATTCATCAGCCTTAGAAAGGGCTTTAAGAGTTAATGTTAAATATTAAATATGCTGATGACTGGTGCACACAGTATGTACCCTATGCTTGTAGTTATTAGAATGGAGGATAATAATAATAATGACGATAATAGTACATTCCAATTGTGGACTCAATATCCCAGGTTTTACCCAGTCTCTGGGTACTGTACCTGCCTGCATTCTGGAGTCAGGGAATTTCTCACAGCTGTGAACAGCTGGAAAATGCCTATGAATACAAGACATCTTCCCCAACTTACACACACACACAATCGTTTAGATATTTACTAAGTGCTGACCGTGTCCTAGGTAATAAGCCAATGAAACCAGCCACAAAATTCCCACGAAGTGTCCGAGTCAGTCCTGCACTCTGTGAGCTGCTCTGCTGAGATGCTCAACTGGGCAAAGTTCTGCCTGCTGCCACTAGCCCACCTTCCTCCTTCCCTCCTGCTGATATCAGAAAGGTACTTCTCCTGGCAAGCACTGACGTGATCCTATGGCAGTTGTCACAGAACCAAAGGAAGATCAGAGCACCGTTGCTCAAGGGTTGGTGGGGACTAAGGGGTGTTCCCTAATAGTTGTCAAGGAAATGAACGAGAAATTTTGGCTGTATAACACACACACACACACACACACAACACGCTTGGTGGTATTTTTGCCTGGCTCTGATTCTTTATACATTATCTTGACATTTTCTCCAATTAACAGTTCAACCAAATATTTATTCAACACCAACTATGTACTCAGGAGAGGAGCCAAGATTGAAACACAAATACTTGGACATCAATCAATTCACCAACAAGATACTATTAACTTGTATGTCTGCAGAGATGGGGTTGTGGGGGGACTGCTGTGGATACAAACCATCAGGAATGGTTTCCTAAAGAAGATGGAGTCGAACCCGCTCCTCCAGGCTGAGTAGGACCAGATGTGGGAGATGTCGGTCAGTGGTGAGTGGGGTTGACTAGAAAAGCACAGAGGCTGGAGTACACCAAACTCCACGCTGGGAGTGAGGAGGAGCCCTGCGCTGTGATGGCAACTAGGGCTGCACAGGTTAGGGAGTATTGGCAGTCTGCCTGGGAGCTTTGAACTTGCCTGGAACTGTCAGTTCTTAAGTGAGAGAATTTAACGGGAAATCAATTGCGGTTTGCATTTAAGGTGGAAATCAGTGGAGGAAGCTTTTTTTGGTCCCTAAGACCTAGGAGAAAGACAGCCTGAAGTAAGGCAGTAGTGGAGTGAAAAAGATAAATGTGTGATGCAAAAGAGGTGCCAATGCTTGGGGGCATCTTCCTCTTTTCTGGAATAACAGGTGGGTCACACTCATCT
Source organism: Ochotona curzoniae (assembly GCF_017591425.1). NCBI lineage: Eukaryota > Metazoa > Chordata > Mammalia > Lagomorpha > Ochotonidae > Ochotona > Ochotona curzoniae. Next base: position 18,546,732 of record NW_024466219.1, on the reverse strand, counting down.
GCTGCCTTGGGGCCCAGGGATGAGCAGTCACACGGAACTGGGTTTTTAGCCCCACAGCTTCCACTGGCTCCAAACAGCATAGGCACTCTTCTTACAGCTTGGCAGAAGTAGGAAAGGGTAGTTACACTGCATAGCAAGAGTATTGACTACCCCACAGAGAATATTCACTATAGCCTCCAATTTCTTGAGAGTTGATGAAGAGTTGGGGGACAGGTTAGGCAGCCAGGATCCCAGACTGTGTCCCCCTAGCTTGGGGACAGGGACAGGCCAATCACTTGGAATCTCTGGCTGTGTCCCCACAATCACCTACAAGGAAAATGTCGGTCCTTTCTATCTGGGTGTTCTCCTTCACTATCCTTTTATTCCCGTGACTTTTTTATTTTTCATCCCTTCCTCCCACATTTTTATAGCCTCTTCTTCAGCCTCTGCCCAGGATCACCAAGCATTCAGCTAAACTTAACACCACCTGGCAATGAATTTTGCAGGTGGACTATCTCTCGGGCAAGGGGGTTCTCACCTGATGCTCTTCTTCCGTGTCGACACTGTGTTTCTACACTAAAAGAATCTATCACCTTGGTGACCTGAAGCCATATTCCCACATGATCTCAGTCTTGGGTTATGTTGTGTTGCAAGAGGATGGAAGGCATGATAAAGTCCACAACCCTTGGCTTCTGGACCAAAAATTAGAAACAAGAGGCAGACCATTTTCCTTTGTGCCCCTCATTTCCACTATCTGCTCAAGGTCATTGGTGTGTGACCTTGGAAGGTCAGCAAGGACAGCAAGAGGTCAAAGGCAGCAGGTGGTCATCTGCATCCTTCTCTTTCAAACTTTTTTCATGGCTCCTTGCCAGAAGCTCAGGGACCAGGCTTTTGTGCCCCTAGCATGGTTATTAGCCGGGTGGCACGGGATAAATGGAAACCTCAAGCACCCTCCTTCACTCTCCTGACCCATTGAAAATGCATTGTCAGGGTCTAGCACAATGAAGGACTGCGTCGGAAGACAACGGCTGTACTGCTGCATTTGTCACCTGCCTGTTCCTGCAGGTCCTGGTCAGGGTACCCTCGTTCTCATGAGTGAGCTGCCACTGCCCCCTAGTGGCAGCATCCTGCCTAGTGGTGTCTAGAGATGCCTGTATCCTCCCTTCTGGTGAGTGGATAGAACAGAGCATTTTCCTGGTAGCATGGTTTCTATCCAACCCTTCCCCCCCCCTTTTTTTTTTGCGTTGCTTGAAAATTTCCTGGATTTCCAAGATGAATAGTAATTGATGCTTCTTTTTGTTAATATTTTGGGGATGAATGCATGCTTGCCAGGTGAGGCAATGTGCCTCTCTCTACCCTCCTTTCTTTGTCCCCCCCTGGGAGGCTCTGTCATCCCTGGGATCGGAGGCATCTGGAAAGTTCCCTGCATGACAGCAGAGGCCCCCTACCCCACGATAAAAGGATTCAAAGGACCACAGAGATTTCCTCCCAATCTCTGCTCCCCAAAGTGCCCAGCACAGAACGGGTGTGAAGCAAGCGTTCTGGGCTGAGTGAACGTTCCAACTTTTACAAGTGTTTTCCCTCGATGAATCCCGAAATTCTATTGTATGTGTGCCTGTCTTTGCAAGTCACTGCAGTGAAGAGGCTAAAACTCATAAACAAGAGGCAGACTTCCTAGTACCAGGATGAGCTGGCCAAGCTTCCTGAAATGGCTGGGCTGGGTTTCTCGGGCCTAAAGTGGTGTAAAGAAACGCTTCTGTCCACCAGGGAGTCATAGAAAGGAAACAAGGTCCTGGGTGAGAACTGCTTGGAAAATGACAAGTTCTTAGGGCGAGGACCCTTTGGGGGTGGTAATCAATGTGAGACACTGCAGGGTCCAGTACAGCCAGGAGGGTACCCAGAGAGAGGGCAGGGAGAAGCAGCTATCATCAGGGAGGGAGCAGTGTTTGCATGCAGGGCAAGGGCAGGCATCCCTGGGTGAGCCCAGTCTGCTGCACCCAGGCTCTGTGCTTCTAAAGAACTGGAAAGCTTAGGACCTGGGCTGGGCAGCCTCCTGGGTACACATCCAACACCAGGTGGTCCTGGGGAAGCAGCCATGAGGACCTCTTGCAGCTGTTGCCTCCCTCCACACCTCTGGCAGGAAGGTGAGCCCCCTTTCCTGCACCATTCTCCTCCCTATCTCCCCAGGCTCCCAGGCCAGGCAGGCCCCTGAGACTACAGCAGCAGCAGCAGCAGCAATATCCTCACCTCAATGTTGTCCTCTGCCATTGTTCCTGAGATAGAACATTTCAGCAATAGCACTGACAATAAGGAGAAATCTGCAGAAATAGTCTACTGCTGAGGAAGAAAACAATGGCTTGATTTAGACATCAGATCCCTGAACGTTCTCCGTGCTGTGGTCCAAATCTGACCTTCAGAGGCAGATTGAAAGAATCTTGCAGAGAGAGGGAGTGCAGGTATGAAGCCTCCAAGGTCTCTGGGCGGAGAGCAGCAGCCAGGCTACATCTCGGTGCAGTGCCCTGAAGACAAGGCCCAAGAGGCACCCCACACTCAAGGCTGCTTACCGCTTTCATTCCCTCATTGGAGGCAAGTCCACAGCACAGGGAGAGGGAGCAAGCCGACCTTGCCACTCTGTCCATGCTACAGATTGTTTTGAGCTCAGCGTTTAGCATTTCCATCTGCTTCCAACAAGTGGGAGGAGGCAGAGAAAATGGCCTCTGTTTTCTGATACCTTGCAGCCTATAGAATTGCAAAGAGACAAAGAAGCCACTCTTGCGGGGGTGGCAAGGCCATAGTATTTGATGTTGCTAGAAATTTTCTGGTTGATCTTGGCATTTACAGAACCCTAATTCAGGCTCCTTAAATCAAGTCCTGTGGTTGGACTTGAGGCTTCCAAATGGAGCATACGAGAGAGAAAAGGAAGGAGAAACTTCTCTCATCTTCTGGAGGAGGGCACGAGAAAGCAGTCCCCAGGGCAAAGTGCAACCCTGACTGCACTCCTACTCCTGTTGCAAACTGGGAAGCCGTGGAGGTGTCCGCCTGTGGAGACCAGGCTTGCTGGACATTTGGGACCTGGCCCTGTAAGGTGAGATGGGTCTTATCATAGCTCGTAGCCCAGCTGAGTGAGGAAACATTTAGAGCTCAGAGTTTGGCGATGGCTGGTGTGTCCAACAACTGATCACATCTGAGTCCCTGTAAGAGCAGGGAGCACCACTGTGGACTGTTTGTGTCAGAGGTTTTAGAGGGCCTCTTCCCCTGCCTGGAAGGTGTTCTGTCCTGCTCAGAGCTTCACCACCTCTGCTTGAACTCATGCCTCTCTCCCCTTTGCAGTCCTCCATAACAGGAGGCTCACTCTCTCCACTGTATTGGGCGAGGTCCTACTTGTACTTTCACTCTATTCAAAGTTTCTAATCACTAATTTATTTCGCTAAAATGGAGCCCTTAGAGTAGATACCGTGTCTTTTAGTGTGTAGCATACAGCAGGTACTAATTTATTCATTCAATAGTTGCAAGTTCAAACTCAAGGTGCTGGCTTTGTGGCGTGGTGAGTAGGGAGGGACCCTCCCTGAAGTGCAACATCACCTATGGACACCAATGTATATTCTGGCTGCTTCACTTCCAGTTCAATTCTCTGATCATTGCCTGGTATAGGCAGTGGAAGATACCCAATTGTTTGGGTCCCTGCTACCTGCATGGGAGCCTTGGAGAATGCTCTTGGCTCCTGGCTCCAGCCTGGTCCAGTGCTGGCTCTTGTCTTCCAAGGAGTGGGCCAGTGGATGGAGCATCTCCCCTTCTTCCTCTCTGTATAACTCTGACTTTCAAATAATAAATAAACACATACATAGATCTTTATCTGTGTTTTTAAAAAGACTTCAGAGGTAGCTGGAGATGAGGGTTGGTGGAAGAATGTAGATTTAGAGTCAGAAGCCGAAGCCGAGGCTCCAAGTATGGTATGGATGCAGAGTCAAACAAAAAAGTGTCCTTGCTCCAGTGGGTTTGGCTATGAGGGGGCTGGAGTTTTAATACACACACAACAGGGCAGGACCCTGGATTGGAAATGGGTTTCAGGAGGAATTGGATGCGCAATGGGGTCAAGAAAGGCTGGATGCTGATGGAGACAAGTGAATACTGAACTAAAGAGGGCTTCCAGCTCCTCCGCGTAGGGCAGCCCTGAGTCTGCCGTGGGAAATAAAGCCTTGAAGTGAAGTCTCAGTAGTGATTGGAGGACTAAGCCAACTCCTGGCCATTGTTTTGACCTCATGTCTCGTATTCACCTTCTCGCCCAGAGCAGGGCAGCCCTAGCACCTGATGGAGTCCCAACAGAATCAGCTCAGGCTCCGTCATAGATGAGTCATTCCATGCACAGAACTTGCAAAGAAACTTGCAGTGGAAACACTGACGCAGCACCAGACAGAAACTACCACCCTCCGTGTACCACAAAACCCACTTTTGATTTAGAAATCTAGGAACCATGCTGTGTTTTTCTCTTAACAGGCCCAACACACGAACCTGTCTCCCCAGGACAAACCTGGGAGAGGTCCTGCTTGTAGCTCAGCAAGGTGGGAGAAGGAAGAGGAAGAGTTCAGGGATGCACAGTGGTCTATGGGTGGGATTCAGTCAACATGAAAGCAACCAGGTGTTGAAGCCTAAAGTCTACCAATCACGAGTCGTCTTAGAGTAAAGACAGTCCAGGTCCAAGTGTTCCTTTGCGATTTCTCATTCCTTAGGAAAAGCTTCCATTCTAAATTTGAGTCCTTGTTGGGTGACTTCAGACTTCATCTGAGCCCTGGTTTCTTCAACGGCAGAAGGTGAAGAGTGAGGCAATCCTAACAGTACAAGTATAGCACGGTTATTTCCTCATGCACAGGTGCTCTCTCCCTTTTCTGAACACACAGGTTTTTTTTGTTTTGTTTTGTTTTGTTTTTTGTTTTTTGGTTTTTTTTTTTTGCTGGGCTTCTTTGTTCTATTTATGTGGATTCAATGGTTGTCTGCACATCTGTAGAGAACCTGCTTCTGATCAGAGTTGATGGACCAAGTCGTGAGCTTTAATTAAACTAGGTCAGATTAGCTTTGCTACCAAATGAACTCACTTCAAATTTATGTTTTAAAACTTCCTTTGTGATTTCTAGGGCTCCTTGGAGTTTGAAATATGGACAGTGGGCTGTGAGTGTTGTGGATAGTTGAGTCTTGGCATACCAGGTCGCTCGCTCCGTATCTTCTCTGTTAGAATGTAAATTCTTTGAAGGAAGGCCGAGTCTCACTCCCCAGAGGCCCTGCAGTCAAGTTGAGTGTGTCTTAAGCTGTACCTAAGTGGGAGGTGGGACATGTGAGGTAGAGAGCGTGAAGTGTTGGGGGAAGTGGAGTTTTAACTCCAAGGCACATCCTCCCACCTGCTGTTCCACCTGCTCCTCCACCTGCTCCTGTGTTGCTTTCTCAACAGCCTGGAAATCAAAGCCATGAGAAATTCTCCACCTCCATAACTTTCCACATCCAATAAATCAAGTCCTGAAGTCTTACTGACTTCCCTTTCTAAATATTTAAAACTTTTTTTTTCAATGTTTCCTTTTAGATTTTTTTGAAGGGGGGAGCAAGAAAGAAAATGAATTCTCTTATTGATTCACTCCCCAAAGGCTCCCAACAACCAGGGCTGGGCCAGGCCAAAGATAGGAGCCGGAAAACTTCAGTCTGAGTCTCCATATGACCAAGCTTCAGTTACTTGAGATGTCATGTGCTGCCTCCCACTGTGAACATGAGCAGGAAGCTGCCATTGGAGTGAAGCAAAGCCGGGACTTACACCCAGGCATCCCAATTTGGGACACAGGTGTTACAAGCAGCATCGAAGGGCTGTGCCAAATCTCTTGGACTTTCCGCTTTTCCCCCATCTCCTCAGGATTTAACTCCATCATTTCTTGCTGGATTAGAGCAAGAGCCTCTGACTTGGTTATATTTCCTCTAGTGTTGTCCCTTTTCCACCCCATTCTCCACCAGACCTGCAACGTGATTGATCAGTAATGCAAATCTGAACATGTCACGCTTGTTTACCAGCTTCCTAGGGAGGGGCCAGCATTGCGCCACCACATGTTAGACCTCTGCCTACAATACCCACATCCATCCATATCGGAGTGCTGGTTCCAACCCTGGCGATTGCGCATCAGATCCAGCGCCTACTAACGAATGCACCTGGGAAGGCAGTGCAAGATGGTTCAAGTACTTGGGCTCCTGTCACCCTCCCATCTGGGGCCAGATGGGATGCCTAAGATTCTGGGACCTGGAAGATCTCTCTCTCTTTCTCTCTTTCTCTCTCTTTGCCACTCTACTTCTTAAGGAAATAAAATAAATCTTGAAAAGAAAATACTGAATTCTTTCCCCCTGGCTTCTTACTGCTTGTGGAATAAAACCCAGTCTTGGGCACAGCAGAGCTTTGGTTCGTCTGCCTGCATCCCCTTTCTGACTGTGTTTCATGTACTTTTTTGTTTTTTTTTTTTTTGATTCTTTGTTTTTTTTTTAAAAAAAAATTTATATGGTTGATCAGGGTGGAAAGGATTGGGGATTAGGGAAAAGTGAGTGAAATCATTCTTTCTAAATTCTCTGTTTTTCTTGTTTTTGGGGGGAAGGGAGAGATAAAGTGGGAAGCCACACCCAGCCTCCCAGATGTCCCAGTACCCAGGGCTGGGGAACCCAGTATCAGGGTTCTGCCCAAGTGGTTTGGATAGCTCTGAACCCTAACCCAGCTGGGGTGTCCCCTTAGCTCCCCCGCCAGGCCTGTTTTTATCCACAGCTCTTGGTCATGCTGGTAGAGATTGCAGTTCTATGGGGTGAGCCCACATATTCCCATGGATTCTGCTACCAGATCCGATTCTCTCACGTGCTGGTTATTATCATGGCACATCCTAACTTCACCTGTCCCCTGTTTTGACTCTCACTGGTGGGTACTGTAATCTATCCCCGCCAGGCAGGCCCCAACCTTAGCTTTAGTGTGTGCCAGAGTGGTGCTCAGTGATGGTGGGTAACTACCCCAGCTCAGGTCTCCCATGTGGGCTGGTACTTCAGTCTGACCCTTAAAGGCCCTCCTGTCCCCTCTCCAAACCATTGGTCTCAGCCCCTCACTTACCTACATGTACAGCGGCCTTATCCACGGAAATCCCTCAGCAGTAATTCCTCACTTGGGCATGAACCCCCAGGTCACCTCACCCCAACCTGTGTAATTCCCTAGTCCCCTTACAAATCCACACCCCCAAGCCCCAGAATGTGCTGGGTGGTCCGAGGCAGCCACCTGACTCAGGCAGGGAGAAGTCCCTAACTTGGCGTGATGGCTGGGGATGCCCGAGGTGCTTCATGCACTTTGCCATGCTGATGGCTCTCCCTCTGTTTAGGATACCTGTTCTGTATGACATCTCAAATGTCATTTCCTGGAGAAGTCTTCTCTGGGCTGAGTGGGAACAGGGAGGCCCCGTGGCTTGAATAATGTGTGCCTATCACTCAGATAATGATTTTGCCTAGAAAAACATGTTCTGCATTAATATACCCCAGCTAAACTGCATATGTTTTTTAAAGCAGGGACGATATACTATGTATCTTTGTTGTCATAGTTATAAGCTCATGTTTGGGAACCTGGTGAGGTGGACCTGCTTTTTGTCCATTCACATGGAAACTAAAAAAGTTTATGGAAAAAGCGATTGAAATAAAAAAATAAATAAACTTTATATATACCCCTGTAAGCTCCTTCAAGTTGGAGGCACTTTCGTAAGTGATGATACCAGACATTTGCTCCATTCTTGAAGAACTGGAGATCTGAGAAATTAAGCCAAGTCAATGCAGCCTCTTTTTGATATTATGCACTGAAAAAGGAAGTGCCCTTTAAAGAGTTTGTTTGTTTGTTTGTTTGTTTGTTTTGTTTTGCTAATGTTATGGAACAAAGAGAAGTAGACAGAACCAAATCAGAACTGTAAAGTAGATGACTAATGATTTCCCATCGAAGCTCTTGCTCATTTGATGAGGGGAGCAAGCAGGAGCAACACTGCAGTGGAGAAGTACTGTCTGCTAAGGTTTGTCATGCCTGTTTCAGCTAAAGCTTGGGTGAGCTTTCTCAAAAACACTTTCATACTAAGCACATTTATTGTCTTTTGGCCCTCCAGGCAGTCAACAAGCAAAATTCCCCCAGCATCCAAGCAAGGGTTGCCAAGATCTTTGCTCTTGACTGGCCTCCTGCCACTTTGGCTTCACCCTTCCATCTCCAAGCAGCCACCATTCTTGATGGTGCTTTGTCTGCATGATCATCCTGGCAAAGTCATGTTTTCCCTTTCACCCTTCTCAGGAGAAATGTTTCGGGAACCTGATTCCACTTGTTTAAACTTTCCGTTGTAAGTTCTTGTCTGTAGCTGATGTCGGCACAACAGTTGTGGCACTCACTGGACTTTAAATGTATTGCGTTTTAAATAAATGTACATATTTTATTTGAAAGGGGGAGAGGGAGAGAGAGAGAGCTTTCACCTGCTGGTTCCCTTCCCAATGTCTACAACAGCCAGGGTTGGATAGTGACAAAGCCAGGGGAGTCAAAACTGAATTCAGATTTCTCATGTGACTGGACCCAACTGCCCAGCCATCATCTACTGCTTCCTGGGAAGCACATTAGCAGGAAGCTGGAAGCAGAGCCAGGACTCAACCAGCTACTCTAAGCAGCGTCCTAACTGCTGGGACAAATGCCTGCCCAATTTTGTTTAATTTAATTGTCTAGCCAGAGATGTGAAAGCTGAGCAGATTGGGCTATCACCAACTCCTCTTCAATTAAGGCACTAATCAGATTCATTTTTATCTCCAAAATGGGTGTGGATGATCTGCCACGGCATGCTTCATTCTTCACAGAATCTTAAAGCAATTTCTCCATTTGTGAACTGATGGTTATTATTTTTTTAAACAAAGATTTTATTCATCTTTATTGGCAAGGTCAATTAACAGAGAAAAGGAGATACAGAAAGATCTTCTATCTGCTAGTTCACTTCCCAAGTGGCTGCAACAGCTAGAGCTGAGCCAATCTGAAACCAGGAGCTTCTTCTGGGTCTCTCATATAGGTGCAGGATCCCAAGGCTTTGTGCTGTCTTCCACTGGTTTCCCAGGGCACAAGCAGGGAGCTGGATGGGAAATAGAGTAGTCAGGACACAAACCAATGCCCATATGAGATCTTAGTGCCTGTAAGGCAAGTATTTAGCCCTGACCCATCATGCCAGGCCCATCCTGGTGACTTTTCATCTAAGACACTGGTCAGGTGTAGAGGTGGAAGGATACTGTTTTTCTTCTCTTGTTTATTTGCAGAAATTTCTTATATGTTCCAGATACCAACCCCTTGCTCGTTGCCTGAGCTAGTTCACAAACATCTCTTGGTGTGAACCTTTGTCCATTAGGTTGTTGAGATGCCTTCTCTGCCTGTGCTGGGTCAGCCAAGAGTCGAGGTGTCAGATCAATGAAAGCACCTGACGAGAAAGAGGTGAGCTGATGATTATAAAAGGGGAACGTGGACACCCACACATAAAGTGAGAATGTCATGTGAGGACAAAGGCACGGAAGAGATTAGGAACTTCCAGAAGCCAAAGAACACCAAATGCTTCCAACAACCGTGAGAAGCTAGGAGAGAAAATGGAGCAGTCTCCCTCTTAGCCTCAGGGAAACAACGGTTCTAACCTCTTGATCTCACACTGTGGCCTTCGGAACTGTGACACAGCCAGTGTCTTGTCTTGGCCACCCAGGCTGTGGCATTTTGTTATGGCAGCTCCAGTTTCCCTACGACACCTCCCAGAGTGGAAAGAGTTCACTCTGGGGACAGGGAGCTTGCTCAGCTGGGCAGTGCTGTAGGAACAGCCTAGGGGTGTCAGGCTCCCTCCCCACGCACAGGGTAGAACAAGACCCCTGGAGGATCCCAGATCTTCCATTAGTTCCCCACTCCCGCCACCACCAGGACATGGAGCTGCTAACAGTGTGAGATCTGGAATGCTCATGTTTTCATTCTTGGTCTCAGGTCCCTGGGAGTTGTCCTGCAGGAGGTGTGTGTGCAACATGCTTTATGTGTCACAGTTGGCCAAGAAGCAAGCTGTTACTTGTTTTCCGAAGCACAATTCCCACTGCTGGTCCAGCTGACATGCACTCTCGCAGGGGAGGAAAGGTATATTTTATGCTTTTCATTGCCTGGAGACTCAACCAGGAAGAATTGTTTTAGTTGCTACTCTAGGGCCCTGGGCTTTCAGGAAGGCTGAGTACTCCCTGAGCAGCTTGGAGTCTTTCATCAAACAGATTCACCTGCCACACAGAAGGACTTATGTGGCCATGGTGAAGTCCCACTCACCCTTTCCAGTTGGATCCCTGATTGAGGATGTAGATTTGAGTTGTCATCAGAAACTAAATATTAGTTGAATCTCTCTCTCCCTCCCTCTCCCTTTTTTCCTCTCTCTCTCTCTCTGTGAGAAAGACTAACCAGCTGTCTTTAATAGCAATCCAAATGAAATAACAAGTATTGAGTTTGCTTTGAAAACAGTAGAGTTCCAAACTCATTGCCAAAGAGATTTTGAATTTGTATTCAGAAAAACAGGAAATGAGAGAAACTTCAAGCCCAAGGGAGAAATCTGAGGTTCTGTGGCCAATGGCTGACTCCTCCGGATGCACTGACAAGGACCTGTTTTTTAGTTTGGGGTTACACAGATCCTTCTGGGTGTGGTAACCTTTCCCCGGGAGCATCAGGGCATGCGCACCTTTGATGTGCTACGTGGTCTCATCCAGCTGGAGGGGCTCAGCTGGAGGTTCCACAGCTAAATGCTGTCCACTCAGCCCATGAGCCAAAATCAGTTCATTTAATTCAATGTATCCAGGTGGGAATTTTTTTTCTCTCGCTTCTCCTGGTTACATTTTTCTATCTCCCCTTTTCCAGTTTGTTGTGGTGTGATGGTATTTGGTAGGAGAGAATAAAGGGATATCTTCATCAGAGTTGTGTGAGAGAGGACATAACTACCAGTAGGAGAGAGGGTGTCTTGTGTACATGTCTAAACTTGAGTTCTTTCTTGTCATTAGTGCAAAGACCTAACATTGCTTCCTATGCCACTGTCAGGGAAGAACCCACTATTGGCCCACTGGGGTGAGAGAGAGGAGATGCTTGAATCTGAGGATGTAGAAACTGTGGCCCAGAATGTCCCTCCAGACAGAACAGGCCCAGGGTGGGTGAGCTAGTGGCAAGAGAGAGGAAACAAGAGTGAGACAATCCCTGGTCCAGACCTGAGAGTTAGGCAAGCTGGGCAAAGTAACTCCCTCCATTGGCATGTGTGTGAGTTGGTTTTGGAAGGTGGGACCAGGCAGGGCAGAGCAAACAGCCCACTGGCAAGTTCAGAAACAAGGCTGGAGTTCAGGTCATGCCAGGGTAGGCTGTCATACCTATAGGTTTGCATGAATCAGGGATGGGAGCAGACTAAGCAGGGCCAGGTTCTAGCACCTACCAATGAGAGTCAGGACTGGAGCTAGCCAGACCAGGCCAGGCTGCAGCATTCAAAGGCAAAGACCAAGACAGGTGAGGGGCTATGCCAAGCTGGGTCAGAGCAACCACTGGCATGCATGAGATCTGTGGCTGGGATCAGACCTGGTTGAGAGTTAAGGGGACACCTGGGCTGGGTTGTGGTTCCCACTGTTGAACACTGGGGCTGGAGTGGGGGCTCTGATCTGGTCTGGATGTGGTTGCAGTATCCCTCATCATGGGTGTGGTCTAGGTCTGGGGTGTGCCAGACTGGGCTAGACTCCAGCACCCATTGGAGCTCATGAGAATCAGGATGGGTAGAATAGCGCTAGACTAGGTCTCTGTCCCTGCTGAGCCATGTGTAAGCTGTGTCTGGGTGTGGACCAGGCTTGGTTGGGCTGTTTCACCCAACAGTAAGAACTGGAATGGGTGAGGGCCAGTCAGGAAAGGCCACTGCTCTGGCTAGGATGGGAGATGGACTAAATAGGGATGGCCCATGGACTTACCAATGGGTGAGAGATCTGACATTGGGAGAGATTCTGATGATGGAGTTTGGGAAACACCTTTGTTGGGATACAGTCCCTGTAGATGAGCATAAGAACCACTATAGGGAACAGCTCAGACCAGGCCAGGGAACAGTACCCACTGGCATACATGTGGCACAGGTCTAGGGTAAACCAGGCTGGGTCAGTTCATATCATCTGCTGGCAAATCTGAGAGTCAGAATGGTGTGTGGGGCATGCCAGGTCAGGCCGTAATACCAGCCAGTTCATATTAGGGCCGGAAGTGGGGGCTGGCTGTGCTGTTAGGCTGTAGCCCCCACCAGCGTGAGCTGGAACTCGGCCAGGCTATAGCACCCACTGGCAAATGCTGAGGGGAGACAGGCCATGTCAGACTGGGCCAAAGCACCCAGCCAGCACACATGAGACCCGGAGGAGAGGGGACCATCCAGTAGGGAGACTGCAGGAAACTCCCCAGCTGGGCCACTACTCCCACTGGTGAGTGTGAGGGCTGGGATTGGGGGCAGAGCAGGCCATGCAGGGCTACACTTATTGGCCTGCATGTGAGCTAGATCGGGGGAAAGTCAGGCTGGGCAAACTGTACCTACTGGCACATGCATAAGCCAGAGTGGGTGTGGGTTGTTTGGGCTTTGCCACAACATCAGCTAGCAGATGCTAGCACAGGGTTCAAACTCTGGCAAGCTAAACTACAGAACCGCCTGGAGAGTGCGAGATCTGGGAGTGGGAGTGGGCTCATTAGAGAAATAGTGAGATCCTCTCTGATGGGTTGCAATCCCACTGGTGAGCATGGAAACCAGAACTAGGGGCAGGCATGGCTAGGCAGAGAGTGGTACCTGTTGGCAAGTGTGGATTGGAAAGTGGAGTTAGTTGGGTTGAACTAAGCTTCAATGCCCATTGACATGTGCGAGAGCAGAACAAGATGTGGGACAGACTGGATCAGTCTGCAATTCATGCTGGCAGCACGTGAACTAGGGCAGGGGTGGGCCTGGTGGGGATTATTGCAGGTCGCTGCAACTAGGCTGCAATTTCCACTGGTTTCTTTCTTTCTTTTCTTTTTTTTTTAAAGATTTATTTTTTATTTTTATTGGAAAGCAGGTTATACAGAGAGGAGGAGAGACAGAGAGGAAGATCCTCCGTCCGATGATTCACTCCCCAAGTGAGCGCAACGGTCGATGCTATGCCGATCCGAAGCCAGGAGCCTCTTCTGGGTCTCCTGCACGGGTGCAGGGTCCCAAAGCCGTGGGCTGTCCTTGACTGCTTTTCCAGGCCACAAGCAGGGAGCTGGATGGGAAGCAGGGCCGCCAGGATTAGAACCGGTGCCCATATGGGATCCCGGGTGTGCAAGGCGAGGACCTTAACCACTTGCGCCACCGCGCCAGGCCCTTCACTGGTTTCTATGAGGGCCAAGTGTAGTGGGCAGGATCAGGTTGGAATACAACACCCATTGGTTTGTGTAGAAAACAGGGCTGGAGACAAAACTGACCCAGCAATTGCAACTACCACTGTGTGCATAGGCTGATTGGAGTGAGGGATTGTGCTGGACCCTGCGTTGGCAAGCATGCATAAGAATCACATCTGGGATCACCTCAGATGAGGTTTCTTTGGGAATCCCCCCAACTGAACCACCGGACTCAACTCCAACATGGAGAGATTGCAGGTTCCATGGTCTGACCGTGGAGTGCATGTGTCAGAGCTGGGTCTCCTCAGGGGCTTAGATGGAGCAGTGGACAGCATATCCAGGTACACAAGGAGGATATGGCAGTACATTGGAGCCTGCAGAGGACACCTGGTACCATAACAGAAGATGGAGGGCAGAACAAATGAATCAACTACCTCAGCTAAGTGTTGGCAGTGAATAACTAGGCAAATGGAGATTCTAAGGTGGACTATGTCAGCCAGTGGAGTCTGGAGATGTTTTATTGTGCTTGGAGTGGCAAGATCAGCAGTAATTCGGAACTTTTGAACTATCAAAACCACTTGAGCAGGACCCTCAGAGCATGCCCCACAGCAGGGACCCTGGGGTGGCTGGGAAGCTAGGTGTGGCATTTCCTCTTATCTTCCCCTTTCCCCCCAGATACAGGAAGGAAAAAAGAGAATGTGAAAAAGATGGTCTCCCCACTTTCCTTTAAATTGACCCTTTGCACTCTAATCAACTATGTAAAAATTATCAAAAATAACATTAAAAAGAGATGAATGTCCCCAAAAGGCCTTTGTGTTTAAGGTTTGATCACCACATTTTTGTGTTACTAAGAGGGTGGAAACTTAAGCTAATGTGGTGTCTGGAGGTGAGACTTTTGGGAAGGGATTGGATTGGTCTGGGTTGTTAGGGTGGAGCCCCTATGATTACATCCTGCTGCCTTTCTAAGAGACCACAAAGACATAGATGAGCAAGCTCTCTTGGCCTGTGACATCCTGTGTCACCTCAGGACTCTGCCCCCAAATGCCCTCGTCAGATACCAAACCAACAGGCTCATGTAGTCTTAGACTGTGAGCTCCAGCACCATGAGCCAAAGAAGTCTTTTCTATCGCATTAGTTTCCTGGACATTTCATCGAAGTGCAACACATGCATACATACACACACACAACACTTAACACAGTTCCTGTGACATAGTAATTGGCCAATGGCTAACGTCTAACGTCATCACTCTATCCCAGCATTGAAGAAGTCAGGAGGTATCCCCGCTGTTCACAGATCATTTGATCACACACATTCTCCAAGGTGAAAAGAGGCAGGTGTGGGTGGTATGGTTGATATTGTCAATGTCCAAGCCCACTGCTTCTAGAGTTGTGGAAGAGTCCTGCCTGAACATGGGTGGATCCTATGAGCAGAAGTGATTTATGTCAGCACTTCTGGGCTGAGATAGGAGTCTTCAGTTTCTTTGCTTGTATCACAGCAACCCAGAAAGTCCTCATGTTCCAGAAGCTGCAGCTGTCAGGTGGTGGGCACTGCTGGCCCGGGCTCTTGAGTGGCTGTGTGAAGCAGAGCCACGCTCATGCTTATTCCATATGCAGCATGAAACAAAGTACATGTTGGGGATGTAACTGACCCTCAGAAGTTGCTGCCATAGTGCACCTGAGCCTAGCAGCTCTCAATCTGGTTCTTGGCAGCGTTTTAAAAACTGGGAATTTTGAGGCTTTGCCCTATACATACTGAGTGGGAGTCCCTGGGTGGGGCTGGTAGTGTGGGATGATTCTAATGCAGGTCATGTTTGAGAACCATGACTTCAAGAGATCCTGAATGAAACAGATGGCAAAGGCCCTGGGTGACATTCTGCCCTCTCTGTTTCTAGTTACACAGGGAGCCTGCTCCATAGGCTGGTACTGGGATGATCTGCTCTGTTTCTTCCTATTGGTAGGCACATCTAATCACCCACTATCTCTGACTATTAAACAACAAACATACCAAAGGCCAGGATGTTTACCTAAAGTCAACAAGTCACATGGGAACACACTCAGCTGTGTCTCCAACTAGGTGAACATCCTCCAGCTCTTGTCAGGTGCATCTGAAACCAGCTTGTTCATTGTCCTCCTGCTCACTCTTCCATCTAGGGCCCTGTTTCCCCCAGGGGAGAGAGTATGCACATCCTTGGGTCACTGTGCAAAGAAAGTGAAGCTACAGGTGGTCCAGGTGTTAGCCACAGCATAGAGGCATGCATTGTCCTCACAGCTGCAGACACTCAGTAGTGACTGGTTGCAGACACCTTAAACCACACAGGCGTTTGCTGGCTTCAACATTGCTTGCTTGCCTGAACTTGGCCGGGCTGCAGGTTGACGCTCATTGCTGGGCCTGGGTCCATCCCACCAAAGCTAAGGGGGCCAGCGGGACACTGTAAAAGTGTGGACGCTGGGGAGGCAGAGCAAGGGCTGGGTAACAACAACCTGATCCACTTCTTTCTTTGCTAGGTCCTTGTTCCAAAGACTTGGAGGCCTGTGGTCAGCAGAGGGCAGTGTTGTTTCAACAAATAGCCACCACTTCGCGAACCAGCTTAGTTAAAACTGAGGGAATTGACAGAGGGCAGAAGGTCTAGTTCATTTGAAAAATGCTAAAAGAAAAAGTAAAATAAAACGGACACTCTTATACAGACTCTCTCTATCGGTCATTTCATGTACAGTTGTTTCAATCTTTCTGCCTGAAAAATTTTGTAGGAAGATGTTGGAAAAAATAGGATGAAGCCCTAAGCTTTGTTCACCTCTACAATCAGCTCAGCTGGAGGGGTCCAAAGCTGTAGCCATTGACAGGGGTGGTGCCATCCTCCGGGAACTTGCATCATGTTACTGCTGTTCAGATGCATGCCCCTACCTGCTCCCTTCCTCCCTTGTTCTTCCTTCTCTGCCTTTTCTTCCTCCTCCCTTCCCTTCTCCATCAATCTTTGTCCTCCTTCCCCATGTTCAAGTATGAATTTAGGTGGGTGGCCCATGGGTTAGCAGGTCCAGGAACCAGGAACTTCTACCTAGTGGGAGAGACACAACCAGTCCTGAGAGTGTATTGTCCTTGGAAGATGAGCCCAGAGGCAGAGTTTGGCAAGTAAAGGCAGTAGAAGACAGAGATGGTGTTCTCAGGAAAGAATGCAAGTCTGAAGCTTGAGTTATAGTTCAGCAAAAGGCTCTGTCCTCATCAGGAACTTTCTAGCAACTGTCTCTTCTGGATGCCCTTCCTGCAAAGTTTGCCAAGACCCCGCCTGTTCTATTGCCATTGACGAGGCAGATTCCTGGATTGGTCTGTGAGAGGATAGCTCAGACCACACAAGAGCTCTCAGACAACCTTCCATGTTGCACTGCTGCAATGCATTCTTTCACACACCTGGACCGCCCCCAGCTCTGTGACTCCAGGGTGACCTGGGTCCAGCTGCCTAGGTCCACTCCAGCCAGGTTCCCCAGACACCAGCTCTTCCCTCCGGCTGTGTTGCCCCATCCAGAACTGGTTGTGGGAGGTGAGAGGTGCTGACAGCAGCCACGGCTACACCTGCTTTAGGAGATTAATGAGCCTTCTGGAATAATGAATGTAGTTTCAGCCAATTGTTGGCAATTAGTCGGAGCAAAGCTATGCTATGCTCCAGAGCGATCCCCCGGGGATGCTGAAGAGAGCAGGGTAGCAGGAAAGGGCGAGTATAGAAAGAAAGAGTTACCATTTCACTCCCCCGCCCCACTCCATCCCAGGCCAGCACTTTAGCTGTGGAATTGCCCCAAGCTCAGCCCTGTAATTAGACATCACCTTGAGAAACGAATAAGGTAGTGAGGGGCCTAAAGAAGTCGGTTATTCTGCCCTCCACAGAGGACCACACAGCTGTGCTCCTTCAAGTTGGGTCTGTATGTGTGTAGGTCGAATTGGGACTCTGCCTCCATGCCACTACCCATGCTGCTGGGACAGGGAGCAGCGTGAGTAGCTAGGCTTATAGCAGTGGGAGAGAGCCAGAATGGAAGTAAGGAGAGAGAGAGAGAGAGAGAACAAACAAGGGAACAACAATGAGAGTAAGAATAGAAATGGCAAGTGCTGTGGAGCCCAGAGCATATTGATTTTATTATGCTGTGGTCTTCATTCGTATAATTCATTCACCGTCTATTTCGCTATTCATGTAACAGTATCTATTCTATGCTAGCAACTGGATCCACCTGTATCAGTACACAAAGAGGACACAAACAGTTGAAACAAGCAGTTTCCCTTCTCCGGGATAGGCAGAGCAGACTAGAGAGGCAGAGCAGGTACAGGTCTGGGTCACACGGGTTGGCATAAACTTCCAGGACTGCAGTCCAATAGCCAAGGCAAGCAGGGGCAAACTGAAGTCAGGCTCACATCATCTTTTCTCTAAGGAAGAAAATGCATCTTAAAGCAGTGGGAGCTAATTTGCTCTTGTATAATTAATCACCCAGTGCAGAAAACACAAAAACACACCCAGACAATCCTGGAATGACTGAGAGGAGAGTGGAGGCAGGTGGCAGAGAGGGGATGATTTTCCTAACTCATGTAAATCCCAAAGACACAGGGCATGGATATGTACACTTGTGGGTGGGTGCGTGTATGCTAGGGGAGGGGCATGCTTAAAGCGGTGCCGATCTCCCAGCTTCCAAATATCTGACTCACATCCTACTTCCCCTTCCACCCAAATGTAGGCAGAGGGAACTACGGTTACCGTGGATGCGTCCCTGGACTCCTTCAGAAAGGAGCCCTGGCACTGGCACGTGGCTCTACCTGCAAGCACTGGGAGCCCACGTGGGCCCCGGTTCATGACCTGGCTGTTCCACTTCCAATGCAGCTTCCCTACTTATGTCCTAAGAAATTAGTGGAGGATGGCCCAAAGCCATGGGACCCTGTACCCATGTGGGAGACCTGGAAGAAGTTCCTGGCTCTGGCCTTCGAATGGGATCAGCTCCAGCCGTTGTGACCATTTGGGAGTGAACCAGTGAATGAAAGATTTTTTTTTCTCTCTCTCTCCCACTTTCTCTCTGCAAATCTGCCTTTCTAATAAAAATAAATAAATCTTAAAAACACATGTAAATGACAGCTGATAGCAAGGAGTTGAGATTTCCCTCTACCTTTCAGCTCATCCCTGGCCGGCTTCCATGCCTTGCCCAGCCTTGCTTTCCTGCTCTGTAGAATGGAATCTTGATCAGCCTTCTGTCCAACGCTGCCAGAAGGAGGAAAAGCGACAGCATTGCCTCCAGTTGTAGCTGTGGAAAGAGTCCCTGGGAAGGCCAAGGGCAAAATATACTGTTCTCAGCACCTTTCTTGCAATGCATAGCTGCTTCTTTACCTGCTCTTATTCTTATTTTTTCCTTTTTCTCTCTCTTCTTCTTCCTTCCTCTTTTCTTTACCCCTCTCTTTAGCATCATCATATTTTCCAAACTAAACAGGGGGAATAGGCTGACAACAGGCCAGCATATCACTGGCATTGGTGGGCGTTCCAGGACCTACATTGGCTCTCATCACCCTCGTCCACACACTTCCTCCTTGGCCTTGCATCCGCTCCTGGTGACAGCTCTCTGTTGGGGTCAGTGCAGTGCCAGTTGGGATCAGTGCAGTGGCAACCATCCAGATGTTTAGATATATCCAGATGGCACATTTAATGTCTACTGTGCTAATAATCATTCTGGGTGTCCTCTATATGAGTCAGGATAAACAAACATTTGTAAAAAGAAAAAAAGAAAGAAAGGAAGGAAGAAGGAAAGAAAGAAAGAAAGAAAGAAAGAAAGAAAGAAAGAAAGAAAGAAAGAAAGAAAGAAAGAAAGAAAGAAACTGTAACCCATGCCCTGTGTGATTTAGCCTATCATCCTCAGAACAAGTGATGGATAGGCCAGGTTTATTCCCCCCCACCCCCCGCCCCCTCAATGAGCAATATGAGCATACTGCTGGAAAGAGACCGTGCTGGGCTTCCTGAGACTATAGGGTCTGTGCCACACTGAGCAGACTCTAGTCCAAATCCCTATCGCATCAACTGCCCATACATACTCACATCTACCACTCACCAACCTACTTCCTTGCCTACCCATCTGCCTCCACTTCCTTCCAGTCTGCCGTGCTTCTCTCCTTTCCCACTTCTCAGTCTCATGCACACGTGGCACTGTGCTGGAGAGCAGTCCTTGCCTGGTAGGACCCATCATGTGTTGGATGAGGCCAATTGCACATACCAGTCACGGCACAGTTGCTGGACATAATCAAGGGCCTTTCTTCCTTCAACACATGGTTGGGCAATCTCACCTTCTCTTCCTGGCTCCATGTCTGTCCCCTTCCCCAGGGTGTGACACTGTCTGCTGCACTAAATAAGGGACTACTATGGGCTGGCCAGTAGCCTAGCATCTAAAGGCCTTGCCTTGCATGCACAAGGATACCATTTGGGCGCTGGTTCATGTCCCAGTGCCCACCTTCCCACCCAGCTCCCTGCTTGAAACCTGGGAAAGCAGTAGAGGACGGCCCAAAATCATGGGATTCTGCACCCATGTGGGAGACCCAGAAGGACCTCCTGGCTTCTGGCTTTGGATCAGCTCAACTTCAGCTTTTGTGACCACTTGGGGAGTGAATCAGTGAATGGAAGATCTTCCTCTCTACATATCTAACTTTTCATTAAAAATAACTAAATAAATCTTAAAAGAAAAAAAAGGAAGAAAAAGAGAGTATAAGAAAAGGGTTGCTCATTGGTGGTCTGCTGACCAAGTATAGGGACTGGAAGTCAGCATGGCGTCCATTTTCCTGCACTCCCTTTAGACTTCTAAATTAGCGTCTTTGCACAGCATGTTGCCATGGACAGCAGTGGACCTCAGATGGGTGGAGGCCATCATGCTCATGTCCCCACACCAAGTGTGGGAGCAGATGGACAGAGAGGCAGGGCCATTTGTTTATTTCTGGACAGGCTGTTGTGTGGCCTGGTGGGAGAGTGTAACTAAGAGAGGAGGAGTGTGGCTTTTGGAGCTTAAATAAACATCTTTATGAAGTGCTGCCTTGGGTAGCAAGTGAACCACGATGAGACAGAGCTGGGGTTGCATTAGAAGATTAATAAACCAATTAAATAAAGACCGTGACAGCCCAGTGCCCCACTGGGGGCAGCAGGCAGATTTGACAGCTGCTCTTTTTCCGATGATTGCCACATATGCTGGAGGAAAAGGCAGTCTGGGCTGCCCCCAGACCATGAGACTACTCCAGACTACTGTCCTCTTTGATTCTCACACTGTTAGCCAAGTTGTTGCCCAAGCCTGTAGATTGAATATTATGTTTAGTCAATTGGGAAAGAAAGAAAGCAAAAACCATGTCTTCCCTTCTAATCCTGAAAGGAAGGAAGGAAGGAAGGAAGGAAGGAAGGAAGGAAGGAAGGAAGGAGGGAAAAGGGAGGGAGGGAAGAATGAAAAAGAAAAGAAACAGCAGCAGTAGCCCCAGTATGAGATGATTAATTTCTCCTGGGATGTGCTCCCAGGAGATGTGGATTAGAGTGGACAAGGGATTTCTGGGAGCCCCAGAGAAGACAATGGGCAGAGGGGCATCCCTGGGGAGGATCACCTCCCACTGGCTGATCTCTGAGCTGTCCCTTTTAGGAGTTAGCATGCTTCTCTGCTGTAGCCCTGGCTCTCCCAGAGTTAAATCAGTATCTGGATTTTGTTTTGTATGTCACATCCAATTTGAAGTTGGTGCCACCCATTTTCTAAATCCTGGGAGCTTGGGGCCATAGCCCTGCATAAACTGGCACACACACAAACCTCACAGCCAACACAGTTCCAGAGTATGGTGTTGGCGAAGGGGATCCTATATGGCCAAGGGTTTGTGACCCAGCTGCTCCATTTCCTTTCCAGCTCCTTGCTTGTGATCTGGGAAAGCAGTGGAGGATGGTCCAAAGTCTTCGGACCCTGTACCCACGTAAGATACCTGGAAGAAGCTCCATTTGAGGAGTGAACCAGCAGACGGAAGAGCTTTCTCTTCTTCAGGGACTGAACCTGCAGATGGGACAGCCTTATTGGCTTCTCTTTCTGTTTTTCAAATAAAAATGAAAGTAAATACATATACTTTTTCAAAATGAACAAACTTTAATACTGGCAAATTTGATTTCCACCTCTTGCCTTCTTAAGCTGGTTTTTCTCTTCCACCGCCCACAAAATGTGACTTGATTACATATGATGTGCTTTTATGCTTGGTAGTCTTTTATTGTCTATGCAACATAAGAAAAACATCAGAATTAAATTTTTTTATTAAGTTTTTAAAATTATTTTATTTTGGTAATCTTTACATAGTTAATTAGGGCACAAAGGGTCAAGGGCTTCAGGAAAGTGGGTAAGACCATTGTTTTCACATTAATATTATTATTTTTTTCTGTTCCGGGGTAAGGGAAGAGATAAAGGGAAAAGTTCCACCCAGCCTCCCACCCATCCCAGGTCCCCGATGTGGGGCATGCTCCGAGGGTCCTGCTCATGCAGTTTTGATAGTTCAGCAGTTCTGAATTGCTGCCAATCTCACCACTCCAACACAATGAAATCTCTTCAGAATCCACTGGCTGACAGAGTCTCTTCATGTTGGGGTTCTGAGATCAGTAGTTCATTTGGAGGGATCCCCAGAGAAACTTCATCTGAGATGATCCCAGACCTGATTCTTGTGTGCTTGCCAGAACAGGGTCCAGCACAGTCTGTCATCCCAATCAGTTTATGCACATGCTGAGGGTTGCAATTGCTGGGTCAGTTCTGCTTCCAGTCCTGTCTTCCACACAAACCAATGCGTGTCCCAATCCTGCCCATTTCACACTTGGCCTTCAAGCAAACCAGGGGGAGCTGTAGCCTAGTCGGGGCAACTCTCAATAACCCTCACCAGGCCTGCCCTCTACCCTGTTTCCCATGCTTGCCAGTATGTACTGCAGACTTGTTCAGTCTGTCCCACATCCCATTTAGCTCTCGTACATGTCACTGGGCATTGAGGCCTAGTTCAACACAACCAGCACTACTATCCAGCCCATGCACATACTGGCAGGTGCCTTTCTGTCTAGTCACCCTGGCCCAAGTCCTGGTTTTCATGCTCTCCAGTGGGAGTGGTAACCCAAGAGGGAGGTGCCCACTATCTCCCTACTAGGCCACTCCCACTCTCAGATCATGCTCTCTGCAGGTGGTTTTGCAGTTTAACTTGACAGAATTAGGCCCCAGTGCCAGCCTCTGCCAGCTGATGCTGCAGCAAAGCCCAACCAATCCTCACCCACTCTAATTAATGCTTGCACCAGTAGGAACAGTCAGCCCAGCCTGACTTTTCCCTGATCTAGTTCACATGAGGCCCACAGGTATTGTAGCCCTGCCTGGTCTGGTTTGCCCACATCCTAACTCATGCTCTCCAGTGGGAGTGGCTGTACAGCAGGAAGCCTTCCACATTCCCCATACCGGCTTTGCCTCCTCCTTCCATGGTTCTCATGTGTGCTGGTTGGGCACTGCCACCCAGTTTGATAAAGCCCACCTCACCTTGGCATTTGCCAGTGGGTGGCTCGGCCTGGCCCACCCCCAATTCCAGCTGACGCTGGTGAGGGTTATAGCCTAGCCCAGCCCACCAGGCATCCAATCCCAGCCGTAATATGCATGGGTATGTGTTGTGACCAAACCTGGCCTGACTCATACTTTGTTCTGGTGCTTGGATTCGCCAGCAGTTGATGTGAACTGGTTCAGCCTGGTCTACCCCCGACCTATGCCAAGTATATGCCAGTGGGTACTTTTGTCTGGCCTGGTCCGGGCTGCTCCCTATTGTGGTTCTTGCTCTTACCTGCAGGGATTATGTGCTGCCAGAGAAGTTGCCCAGGCTCCTCCATAGTACCTCTCCCATTGCCAGATCTCGCACATACTAGTGGGCCCATGGGCCAGCCCTTTTTAGTCCATCTCCTGTCCTAGCAGGAACAGTGGCCTTTCCTAATTGGCCTTCACCCCATTCCAGTTCTTACTGTTAGATGCTTCAGCCCAGCCAAGGCTCGTCCATACCCAGACATGGTTCACACATGGCTTAGCAGGGACAAAGACCTAGCTTAGCCTAGTCCATCCTACATTTACCCTGGTCCTCCAGAGCACCAGATGGTGCCTGAGTTTAGCCTGGGTTGGTATGTTCAATCCCAGTCCACACTTGTGCCAAGGGATACTGCAGCCATGTCCAGACCAGAACACAGCTCCCACTCTGGCCCCTTCACTCTCCCATGGGAACCCCAACCCAGTTAGGGTGTCTTTTTAGCTCTTCAACCAGACCTGTTCCCAACCATAGATCACGTGCATGCCAGTGGTTGCTCTGACTCAGCTTGGCTCAGCCCCTCACCTCTCTTGGCCTTTGCCTTCGATGCTATGTCCTAGTATCCCTGGCTCATGCAGATTGTCAATGTAAGAGCCTAGCTTGGCATGACCTGTGTTCCATCCTGATTTCTGTTCTTCCTTGTGTGTTGAGGTTTGCTTGGCCCTGCCCGGTCTGCCCCCTTCTAGTTGCAGCTTGACCCATCCCACAGCCTGTTTTAGGATGCACATTTGGGTGCTGTTGCCTTGACCTGCCAAGACTGTTGTTGGTTCCTTTACCCATAAGTGATGGCAGGTTCCATGGGCACACCTAGCTCAGCCCATCACCACCCCAACTCGTGAGCTAACCAGCAGGACTTGTATTTCCACAGGGTTGGGCCCACACTTTCCCCAGATCTTCCCCAGGATCTGGTTCTCTTGCATATTGATTAGTGTCCTGACCCTGCCAAGTGTGACCCATTCCCTGTTCTGCCACTCGGTCAGGTACTAGTACCTAGCCCTGCCAGACAGGCCCCCATCCATAGCTTTCATGTGGACTGATGTGTGGCAGTCAGTGATGCTCTACACTAACAGCCCATCTCAGGATTCCCGTGTGAGCTGGTGAATCAGTCTGGCCCAAATAGATCTTATAGACTCTCCTCTCCAAACCCTCAGATCTCAGTCTGCAGGCTTGCAAGCAAGTTCTGTGATCCCATCGATGGGAATCACACAGAATTCATCCCTCACCAAACTCACATTAGCCTTATCCCTGGATGTCCCTAGGCAGCAATTACATGTACTAAAAACCCCAGAGCTTGCCGCTGGGCAGCCAGCAGGCAGAACCTGGTGCCCAATGGGTGCAATGGCCGCCCAAAGCCTAGGACTTGCTCACTGTGTGGCAACAGTGCCCATGGCTCGAGTCCCAGGCATTGGGTCTGAGCCGGTTTGGGTACTCTCCACAAGCAGGTCGCCAGCATTGCAGATGGCTGCTATCACTTGAGCCACCAAGGTCAAGCTCCCAGAATTAAATTTATAAATAATTGTTTTTTAATAGTGGTAAAGAACATAACATAAAAGTTACTACCTTAACCACAATAAGTTCAGGATTGTTACTCATTATTTTGAGTAATCAGAAATTGTAATGTTAATATGCTTCCATAACACTTTAAATATTAATATTACTTCTTGAATGAGTGATCATTATAATTATTGTCAATGTACAAGTTACTAACATAACATAAATATACCGTAAATTTTGCCAATGCTAAATTAAACATGAAAACTATAATAAAAACTCATCAGTATCAGATCTCTTAATGATGCCAATTCCCAATTAGATAATAAATATTACTTATTGTTGGAATGTGAAAGGGTGTGGCATCAGTTCTGTTTATTGAAAATATGCTGTTTTTGTAGATGTGCATAACGACAAACCTGGCTTTCATGAACATGTTTGGAATAGCAGTCATTTCATTATGGAAACCTCATCAATTACTGAACTCTGTGTGTCAAATGCCCCAAACCACACAGTGGCCCCCCTCCCCCCATCATACAAGCAAATTGTTTTTTTCTCTTAATTTTGTTGAAAGAGAAAACTTCCTCAGGAATTTATTACCTATATTTAAGGCTATTTGTTCTCTTTCTGGAAATATCCAAAAATACCTTTTCCAAAGTTTATTCAATGAGTAATAGTTACATCTGTTAATTTTTCCACTTAAGAGGCAACTTGCATCAACCAATTTATTAAAAGATTGAATATTAAAATATTATAAATTTCAATATTCTCTCCAATGAAATTTGAAGCAATAGAATGCACATATATTTATAATAGGACAGGCTTTAAGCATCTTCTTTGTCAAAACCTTAGAGCTCAGCTTTAGGTCATTCAATTTATGGTAAATTACATAAATTGACATAAAAACTACGTAAATCTATAAAACTATGTAGAAAGCCAGACTTCTTGTCAAACTGGTCTGCAAATCATATTGTAAGAAAAGTCATTCTTAATTCAAATGAACATCACAATCCATGTTTGGAGGAATATTACACAAAACACTGTAATAAGGATTACATCTAATCTTGTAAAAAAAAAGATTACTAAAAGAAGCTTGGGATATAATATAATTAATAAATCTGTTTTATGGCAAATTACAAGAGCAAGAATAAATTTATATGCTACTTCTTGTGACTTAATTTGTCCCAATTAAATGTTATGTGTGACCAAAATTGTTAGTTATTTCTGGTACAAAAGACATGATATAAGAGGTGGCTTTTTATTTAGCAAATGCTCATGTACTGAACTTTAGAGTGGCCTTTGGAAATAATTAAGAATCTTGTATTAAAAGCACAGAAATAACTCCTTTAGTTTAATTAGACATAGGGATAAATTCTTCAGCCAGTTTAGCAAAAGAAGAAGGTATATATTCCGAAAAAAAAAAAAAAGATTTAGTAGCTATCATTTAATTTCATTTTTGATTAATAGAAGATGTAGGAGGGACAGATTTTAAACATTTTATAAGATGGAATATTGTCAAGATTGATTGTAGTTGGAACATAGATCTCATTACACCATTTGATAAAACAGGTTTTAACCACCTGGTGAAGAAATCCTACAGGGACAGGTGCTGTGGTTCAGGAGGTTCAGCCAGCAGCTGCCAAGCCTGCCTCCCTGATATGGGTGCTGATTTGAGTCCTGGCTCCCCTGCTTCTGATCCAGGTCCTGATAAGGCACCTGGCAAAGCAGACTCTGAGCCCAAGTACTTGAGCCCCTGCCACCCACATGGTTCCTGCCTCTTGCTTCCTTGTCTTGACCTTGGCTGTTGCAGTCATTTGGGAAATGAACCAGTAGGCTTCTCCAGTGTAAGAGTTACAAGGGCGCTGATAGGGAGGGTCCAAGTTTGAATATTTATATCCCCCCAACATCGTATGTCTGAGCCTAACCCCCAGAGTGATGGCAATGGGGGGGGGAGTCTTTTGAGGTGATTAGGGCTTGAGGAAGGAGCCCTCACATATGGGCCCTCATGAAGGAGGCCCAAAGGAGACCCCCCCACTGCCAGCCCTTCCTTCCACTATGCCAGGCTACAATTGGCAGCTGGCCTGCCCTGCCCAGAACATGGCTCTGCAGGCACTCCCTGATCTCAGATCTCCAGAACTGTACGAAAGACATCTCTATAGTGAAGAAGGTACCTGTCCACTGTTAAATCATATTAGCCCCTTGGGCTGAGCCCAGAGGAGGAGCCCTGTTCAGGGGTCTGCCTCTCGCTGCCCAGTCCTGGATCACAGGAACCAGTGCTGCGGGGAGGAGAGGCAGAATGCTGTGCACTTGTGCCAACATAAGTGGACCCTCTGCTCACTTGTCCTTGGCCACGCATGGCTGCCAAGTGCTTAAGATTGTGGCAAATTCGTAATGAGATGTGCTATCCATGTAACGCAGTATCCCAGAGTCTGAAGGCTATATGAAAAAGAGAATTGAAACTATGTCATTCATTTTTTTTTATATGAATTACATTTTGAAGGGATAACCTTTTGGATCTATTATTAATGATAAGGCATCCTGTGTTTTTTTAGCATGGGTAGGTGCTTGTGTGGCTCACATTCTGTGAGAAGGATTGGAAGACCTGTGCTCCCAGGCTGGTGAGAGGTTAATGGCTCTGGGGGCCCAAGTTTAGGCAGTTGAGGCTTGAGCTGGGGAGAGCTGAGACTGGAGAGGTGGCACAGCATTGTGAAAGGTTCCAGACAGCCCCCCTAAAAGGACCTTTCCGTGTCCTGAAGGCACCAAACAAGATTCTCAGCAGGCAGGTGACATGAGAAGTTGGATATGCTTTAGAAACTCCATTCTGGCTTCCTCAGGGAAAATGGACTAAGAAAGAGACAAAAACGGAAAGCAGCGAGACCAGACAGAAGCCTCAAGTCATAGGCCAGGTGAGAAAAGATAGTGGCTTGAGCTTGCATGTTCTCATCACAGCTGCAGAGACGTCAAGATTCATCAGTACGCCAATGAGAAATGGGCAGGAATGATTTGAGCAAGGAAGCTTACCAGGAGGAAACAGCCTACAAAATTTCTGAGTAAGCGGATCCGGGGCCCGATACTCTGTCTTTATAACTACATTTCAAGTGACCCTGCTGCTGTTGCAGGGACCACGCTTTGGAAACCGCTGACACGCACATAACTGGCAAGTCAGAAGAAAACAAGAAAGAGCAGGTGGGAGCGATATCGAAGCAGGCAGCTCAGGTGCCCTGGGATCCAGCCTCTGTTCTAATTGCCTCAGCTCATTACTCCCATCCTCACAGTCAGTCCTTGGCTCCACACGCCTGGCCGGTGATCACACTCTTGCTCTAGGCAGAGCATTGGAGGTAGGAGTGTGTGGAAACATGCACTTCTGCCTGGCGAGCACCTATCTACCTGGAGAAGAATCCCTGGAAATCCCCTCCCATGACTTCCTTTTGTGAGTGTTTGCTCATTCGTCTAGCTGCCATGGCTGCTGGGAAATGTAGGCCTACATCTGGGCACTTTGCTCCCTAAATTAAAGCAGAATCTTACA
This sequence comes from Ochotona curzoniae, assembly GCF_017591425.1. Classification (NCBI taxonomy): domain Eukaryota; kingdom Metazoa; phylum Chordata; class Mammalia; order Lagomorpha; family Ochotonidae; genus Ochotona; species Ochotona curzoniae. Next base: position 18,518,511 of record NW_024466219.1, on the reverse strand, counting down.
AAGAGTGATAAACGGAAGGCAAGGTGTTGAATAGGTATAAAGTTTTATACGAACATCCAACTTGACTTTTGTCAGGGCCAAGTTTGAGAAATGTTATTCCTCTACTAGTCTATAATATTCTGTCCTCACATGTGATAAGGTCCTGGTTGGTCTTTGTGTTTCTTCATCTTTCATCTTCATACAAATCATACAGGAAGGCACATATGTGATTCATACACATGGGATGATTCATAGAATATGAAAGGCTAATACAACAGGAAGAAATTTTGGATATCAAGCTTATTTGTCTTGATGCACAGTCATACATTAGAATCACCTAAGGGAAATTATAAATGTACCTGAGCCCAACCAATCTGAACTATAATTTTCAGGGATCCTGCCAAGATAGTCTTTGTTTTCTACAAACTTTGCAGGCGGGACAGGCATAGTGACACAGTAGGTTAAGCAACTAACTGTGACTAGTGTTGTGCCAGGATTTTGCAATCCCCAGAAAGACATCAAAATCTGAAGTCAATGCAAACGCATAAAGGTGCTTTATGCAAAACTAACCTAGACTCCCAGCCCAGCAGGACGGGGGAGCAGTAGCTGCTGCTCCAGTGGCGGCCACTGCTGCGGCCAAAGTGGCCAAAGCAGGAAAAACTGCAGCAGAAGGGGCAGAAGAGGGTCCAAAACAAGAGAGTGGGAGGTTCAACAGCACAGGGTTTTTATACATTTCAGGCCAATTCCATATAATTATACAGTCATGATTGGTCAGTTTAATTATTAACTTTCAAAAAGAGCAAGTTGGCAAGCTTCTATTGGTGGGTTTGAAGCAAGAAACTTTCAAGAAGTATGAACTGATGGGCTATAGGGCAGTGGGTCTTATCTAACACCAGGGACTTGCCGGGTGTCACGTAGGCTGCCAGCCCCCAGCCAAGCAAGTAAGGCAGAATCACGAAAGCATAAGACATCTAGGTTTTTCACTAGCAGCCCATAGTAGTGCCAGTTCAAGTCTCAGTTCTTCTGCTTTCCATCCAGTTGCCTTTTGAGCCACCCAGAAAAGCAGCAGAAGATGGCCTGGGTGCTTGGATTCAGCGTGGCCCAGTCCAGGCCATTGTGGCCATTTGGGGAGTGAACCAGTGGATAGAATTTTTGTCTCCTCCTCTCTCTCTAACTCTACCTTTTAAAATATATATATTTGAAATACACACACATACATATATATAAATATAATTCTTGTTGATTCTAATCTACAGCCAGGAGTAAAAACCCAGGTCTAGTCTGACTTCCTTGTTCTGTAGGGCAATTGTCTGTGAAATTATTTCTTTTATGTATAATTCCAGTATTGCACTCTAAGACTGTAAGAATGGAAAGAGTATCAATGAACACTATATCCATCCCCAGAGCTCGGCACAGGACCAACACAGCGTTAGGAACGGATGAATGTGTCCATCAGGGCCAGAGAGGAATCACTCCTGCATGATCATACAGCAAATGTGCACGGAGCAGAACCAAGTCTCAAACTTTGTCTCTTGACACCTTTTGTTGTCACATGAGACCTTGGAATGCTTTCCTCTAGAACTGGTAGGCGTATGGCCCAGAGTTCTCACTATGGATGAGCCTTGGGTTTGGAACTGTATCAATTTGTTTGAGCATCATAGCCATGATACCCAGCTTGCCCCCTGTGCCTGGCTAGAACAGCTAACGGAGTAGCTTGGGGGCCAAGGTGGCAAGGGGGCACCCGTGCAGCCTCAGGTCTTTGGAGTACCACACTTGCAATTCGAGGCCTGTGCCACCTTGACATTCTTCAACCTTGCCATGCTGCTAAGGCCTTCCTACACCTAGTTTCTGCATCTTCTCTACCCAATTGCTCATTTGTAATTACTTGTCTGGTTGAAAAGTCCCACAAACTAATTCACAGCAAGGTGGTAATGATTGATAAGGTTTAGTGAAATACACCTTCCTGAGATCTTTGCATATCAACCAGACAGTGTCCTGACTCAAAAGAAGGAAAAGTCTAATTGCAAAATGTTGTGTGTAAGGGAACAGAACTCCTGAGGGGGTAAGTTGGGGTGTAAATCAAATCAATCAGAAGGAGGCAGCCAGGCAGGCACATTTAAAGAAGGCCTGTGGATGCACCCTTGAGGGCCAGAGCTTCAGGTCTGCCTGACTTAGACTTCTTTGAACTAAGGGCTCTCAGCGCTACCTCTGGTGCTATAAGAAGTCAACGGGGAAGGATTCTGCAGGGGCAGCCGGAGGATCTCAGACCCGCAGTGGTGAAAGTGGAAGGGAACAAATCAGTGCCCGAGGCGGAGCTCTTCATAAATGTTAAGTCTCTTTCTTCTCTCAGCAGGGATTGCTCAGCCAGCAGCCCCAAAGGGAACAATTAGGTTGTTTATCCAAACCTCAGCCACTTTGCTATGTAATTGATTTTTCATTGAGTGTATTTAGGAAATGGTTATTTACATGAATACAGGCACACCAGGGACAGGGCAGCATCTGATCATAGGAAATGGGAGGGGAGGTGGATCAAAGGGGTTTGCTGGAGGAGGAAATGGGAGGGAGGGTGAGCTTTGGAAGGAGCTAACCTAGGCTGAGATTCTGACTCTGCTATACATTCTGTGTTTGAGTAAATTATTAACCCTCTGAGCCCCAATTCTTTCTTGGGAAAGGGGAGAAAGTTTACTTGCAGGTAGTGCTGCTGTGAGGGTTAAACTAACCAAGGCGTGTAAAATGGGAAGAATTGAGTCTGCTAAGTTACATACACTCAGACTGTGGCTATGGTCATTACTGCTCTTACCTCCGTGTCGGGGATCTTGAGTCTACCTCTCCCTAACCACATCTCAGAGTTTAGCTTCAGTCTCACTTGTTCCCAGCCCTAAGTGGTTACCCTGTTCTGTAGAAGCATGTTTTTTTTTTTAAAGATTTATTTTATTTTTATTGGAAAGGTGGATATACAGAGAGGAGAGACAGAGAGGAAGATCTTCCCTCTGATGATTCGCTCCCCAAGTCACCGCAATGGCCAATGCTATGCCGATCCAAAGCCAGGAGCCTCTTCCGGGTCTCCCACGCGGGTGCAGGGTCCCAAAGCTTTGGGCCGTCCTCGACTGCTTTCCCAGGCCACAAGCAGGGAGCTGGAAGGGAAGCAAGGTCGCCAGGATTAGAACCGGTGCCCATATGGGATCCCGGGCGTGCAAGGCGAGGACCTTAAGCACTGTGCCATTGTGCCGGGCCCGAAGCATGTTTTAAATCTCAGTTAGGAGCCATGGTATTTTATTCTTACATATTTCCATCTAGACCAAGGGTTACCAAACTGTGTCTCACTATCCAAAGCTGGTCAGTGGCGTGTACTTGCACAGCCTGGGAGCGAAGAATAGCTTTCATGTTTTTTAAAAAAGCTGGGAAAAATCAAAAGAGAATATTTTAGTATGTTGTGGTCTTGGGCAACTAGTTCAGGGTCAGGAGCTTGAAAGACACCCCTCACCCACCTAAGTGGTCTTTTCTGCTCACCCATCACCTGGAACCTGAGAGGGGGCGGTACTGTGTTGTTGCATGATCACTCCCCTCACAAGCCCCCATAAGGGCCCCTGATAGGCAAGGGTTCTCTCTCTCAGTCACGTGCTTCCATCACTCTTGCACTCTGACTTTTGGCCTCCCCCAAACCTGCTTGCTCTCTGGTTTTCTGTGGACAGACTCCAAGGACAGGTAGCGCCTGAACATGGCCCCTGTGTGTCTGTGTTCCTCACCCACTGTTCACTGCCTGGGAGAGTCAGTGAAGATACAAATGCTAAAATGCTTTGTATTCCTAATTTGGGTACGTTCAAGAGTTTTGGGAGAGGCAAGGCCTAGCCCTACTGGAATACGGACAGAGAAGCCAAGGAAAGGTGAATGTTTGCAGCTATGTAGGTATGTATGTACAGGTTGCTTGCTGAATGACTCTTATGATAATTTATTTTTAAAAATTTTTATTGGAAAGTCAGATATACAGACAGAAGGAGAGACAGATAGGAAGATCATCCATCTGCTGATTCACTCTTTAAGTGATCACAATAGCCAGAGCTGAGCAAATCTGAAGCCAGGAACCAGAAGCCTCTTCCAGGTCTCCCATGCAGGTGCAGGGTCCCAAGGCTTTGGGCTATCCTTGACTGCTTTTCCAGGCTACAAGCAGGCAGCTGGATGGGAAGAAGGGCCATCAGGATTAGAACCGGTGCCCACATAGGATCCCAGCATGTTCAAGGTGAGGACTTTAGTCATTAGGTTATTGCTCTGAGCCCTGTGAGGATAATTTATATTGCTGGGGAAACTGGATCAAAGGTCTTCAGTTCAATGGAGTAATGATCATTTGCTCCTCTTTGAGTTTTGTTCACACTGGATTGTTACAATGGCTTCATTTGCTAATTTCTAGTGGGCACCGCTATCACCAAGCTTGGTAAATAGACTCCTTAATACATCTTAGACTTGTCTGGCATGATCTCCCACAACAATGACATATGAAAATTGTATGAAATTTAAACTTCAATATCCGTAAATTCAAACTGTGATATCCATAAAGCAAAATTGCATTGGAACACAGCCATATCTATCCATTTATATATACCCTATGTCTGGTTTGTGTGCCACAATGGCAAAACTAAGTGGTTGTGATAGGAATTGTACAATCAGCGAAACCAATAGCATTTGCTATCTGTACACTTACAGAAAAGGAGCCCCCAGACCATAAGCTTCTTGCAGGCAGGCAGTGTCTCCATCCTTGTCTGAATTCTCTTAGCAAACATCAGAAAGCCTGTCCTACAGCAGGTGCAAACAGTCCTGTGGACTGCTGATTGTAGTAACCTAGTCTTGTCACGAGGGTTCTCCTTCTGTTTCTGCTGGAAGACTGCTTACAAGGGTAGGTGTTTGGAATGAGTTTGTCCATGGTGGCTTTGTGTTCCTTAAAGGAAGAGAGACCATTTCTTACTACAGCGCCAAGAGAAGAAGAAAGGACGGAGAAGATGAATATTAATAGGTACAAAATGCCCCAGTTAGTGTGTTATGTCCTTTGTATACATCTCATATGTATACAGGCATTTTTAATGTTACAATTATGTGTCAAGTGCCTACCATGGACCAGCCACTGTTGGCCCTGGAGATGCAGCAGTGGGTGAAACACACAAGCTGTTATTGTCAAGTTTACTGTTTACCAGGGTACTTCAAAAAGTTCCTGGAAAAGGGGACTGAAAGATGTTGATTTTGATGGAAAAAAAAAAGTAAAATTCATGCACAGTGTATGTATGTTTTCCATGAGCTTTTTGAAGGCCCCTCCTTGGGGGTGGAGTTGGTATTATAATATAACACATAAGCACAGCATGTTGAAATATAAAGCATGTTATATACAATTAAATGCAAACGGGAAGAACAGAGGAGCCAGGAAAGAACTTTCGGTGGCAAGGGAAGTGGCGTAAGTTTAGATGGTGACGTCAGAAGTGATCTGTCTGAGCAGGTGCCTTGAGCAAGGTTTCAAGGAAGCAGCCCTGTGGGTTTTAGGGAGAAGGTCATGATGGGCAGAGGCAAGCAAGCGCAAAGGCACTGCAGCAGCACAGAATCGCTGGGGCCAGTGCACAGGGAGGTGGCCAGAGGGCGGAGGGGCAGAGGGGGCAGAGGGGCAAAAGGGGCAGAGGGGCAGAGGGAGCAGAGGGGGTGCAGGGACCTGAGGGGGTGGAGAGGGTGAAGGGGGCAAGGTGACAGGGGAAGGAAGGAGATGAACTCAGCAAAGCCTCTCAGAGCACCACAGGCCTGCTCTCTTACCCTGAGATGGAAAATCATTGATGGTTTTTGAGCCCAGGATTGAGGCTATCTTACTTCTATGCTAAAATAACGGTAATAAGAGAAAGATGCTATCTATTTGCATTCCACAGATGAGAAAGTGGACGCTCTGAAGGGCCAGGTAGGCCTGGTTGTCCAAGCAGTGAGGAGCAGAGGTGGGGTTTGAGATGAGGCCTAGTTAGGTTCTGCTCATGCCCTTCTCTGCCTCCTGGACTAGCACAAAGTGAAGTCTGGGCCATGGACAGTGGAGTGAGCTGCACAGGCCCACACAGCCCCATCTGCTTGGCTCTGCCAGGTTGCTGAGAGCAGCTAGTGACTGAGTCTAGGGCCCAGCCAGTGGGTTCCTTCTGTTTTCCTTAACCTTGCACCAGCCATGCAGCGGCCGAATGACAAACATTAATTAAAATAGGAGGGAGCAACTTAATTAGCTCCTAATAGTCACATGCTGCCAATTAAACACCTTGATGACTAGTTTATTCTGCAGCTTAATTAGGTGTTTCTAAATAAATCTAGCCCGTGCCGCCACCTGTCAGCTTAGAAGCCAGATCTTTTCTTGGCTCTGCCCTCTCTTTGTTAGGCGAGAACAGGATGGCTGGTTTGGGACAAGACATGAAGTCGGATGGCTTTTGCCCTGTCTGGAGGCTTCTGGACCTGTTGTATGTGTTATAGCAGGTGAGAATTGCTGTGCTGGTGACATTCTGTCCTTCCCTGTGCTACTTCCATCCTTCCAGAACCATTCGTGGAGACGATATTATGGTCTGCGTATGGTGACTTTTCCTGTCTGCAGGCAGTGCGGACACCACGCTCTGGTCCCATATCATCAGCTGTCTGAGCTCTGACTTCTTCATGGCTGGAAAACCTGACATTATGAATGAGGGGCTAGAGTTTCTGGATCTCCCCAGCTCCTTGTGAATTGACTGGACCATGTGACCATAAAAGACACTGGACTGTGCAATCAATGGAGAAGCCTTGGCAAGGGAGATGATACTTTGTACTTGGCGGTGACATGAGCACTGAGTGTGAGGTGACAGCTCCTAACACTGACAAATACTGGCATCTAGACAGGCTGAAACACTTGGTAAGGGGGCCTAGAGTTCAGATTAGTAAAGGAGTGAGTGAATGAATTGAGAATACTTTGCCAGGGGCCTGGGTATGGTAGTCCTCACTCACCCTTGGATGAGCTTTGCTGAACAGAGGGTCTTAGCAAATTCCATGTTGCTTCAGGGGGGCAGTGCATGTGTCTAGAAGCAAGCACAACTATAACCCATACTTGTAACATTGTGCATTAGGAAGGAGGGGTGCAGGCTAGCTCCTGGACACAGTCCCTGTGCTCTCTATCACTGGTTCCATTTCTTTCCAACTTGCAAGCTGTGGCGTTATAAAAGATAGTGCCTCCAGGGCCTGGTGTGGTCGCCTAATGGCTAAAATCCTTGCTTTGCATGCACAGGGATCCCATATGGGCACTGGTTCATGTCCTGGCTACTCAGCCTCCCCTCCAGTGCCCTGTTTGTGGCCTGGGAACGCAGTACAGGACGGCCCAAAATCTTTGGACCCTACACTTGCATGAGAGACCTCGAACAATCTTTGGCTTCAGATCAGTTTAGCTCCAACTGTTGTAGCCATTTGATGAGTGAGCCAACAAATGGAAGATCTTGCTCACTATCTCTCCTTCTGTCTGTAAATCTGACTTTTCAATAAAAAGCAATCTTAAAAAAAATAAGATAGTGCCTCCAAAAGTCATGATACTTCTCTCACTGAGTGCATGTGAACCTGAACTCTGTGACTATGTTACCCGTGCAGAGGAAGCAGCAGTGTGTCAGTGTGCAGCTGTAGGCTGTGAGACGCTGGCAGATGCCACCTCTTGCTTTGAGGATGCTTGTTCTTGGAACCCAACCCTCACACTTTGGGGAGCAAGCAAGCATGAGGGCAGCTATGTTGAGGGGCTTCTGCTGATGGCTGCAGCTGAGGTCTCAGTCAGTGGCCAGTGGAACTGCCACACGTATGAGCAAGCTCTGAGTGATTCACTGCACGGCACAGATAAGTGTCCCCATCAGGCCGTGACTGCACTGTATGCCTGTGAGCAAAACAAAAGCTTGCCTGCATTGTTCTTAGTCCTGTGCCTGGAGTGCCTTGTCAAGAGAACCAGAGAATGGTTCAAGGCAGCTCCCGAGCATCACAATCGGCCCAGATGGATGAGGTCGGATATTTCAGGGCCTGCGTGGAGCCAGATCAGCCGGACTCCGACTCACTGTCTGGCATATAGTGCTGGCTCAGGGCATCTGTGGATGTATGTATGTAACTTCAATCACCAAAAAAGAAACCCCTTTGTTTTGAAATCCAGTCTTTCTAAATGACCCTAGTTTGGGGGTTGTTTTTTTTTGTTTTGTTTTTTAAGATTTATTTATTTTTATTGGAAAGGCAGATATACAGACAGGAGGAGAGACAGAGAGGAAGATTTTCTGTCCGATGATTCACTCCCCAAGTGACTGCAACAGCCGCTGCTGCGCCAATCCGAAGCCAGGAGCCAGGAACCAGAAGGCAGGAGCTCTTTCAGGTCTCCCACATGGGTGCAGGGTCCCAAGGCTTTTGGGCCATTCTTGGCTGCTTTCCCAGGCCACAAGCAAGGAGCTGGATGGGAAGCAGGGCCGCTGGGATTAGAACTGGCGCCCATATGGTATCCCGGCACATGCAAGGCAAGGACTTTAACCACTACGCTATCATGCCAGGCCCCTTTCTTTCTTTCTTTCTATCTCTCTCTCTCTCTCTTTCTCTTTCCCCTTTGGTAGCACCAGGGCTGAGGAATGAGCTGGAACAAGTGGTTTGAGAGCCTCCTTGCTCCCTTGACTTCAGGTGAGGTCTCCTGCAGAATGCAGTGTTCGTGTCTCAACTCCTGACTGTAAGGGCACCCTGAAGCCACGAGGCAGGGCCTGCTGCTGGAGTTCAGCTCCAGCTGAGTTCAGAGCTCGAGAAGGATGCGTGAAATAGGTGTAGAAAGAAGAAAAAAGAGACGGACCCCTACAATTCCAACATTATTGTGGACCACGCGAGAAAGCTGTCCGCTTTATTTATACAGAAGCAGTACACGATTTTCTTTTAGGGCATTTTGACATAGCTCAAAGAGGGGCACAATTTACAACAGCTTGAGAGATGAATGAGGGAGGACCCCACATTCCTTGCTCATCTCAGCTTGCCAGCCCCCACCTACGCCCCTCAAGTCTGGGTCCCATCCTTGGCGCCGCCTGTGACAACTGGATCCCTACCTTGAATTACATATGGGAAAAGGTCTGAGGCCTTGGTTTATGGGGACTGGGGCATTGACACCAAAGGTCATTAGGCCTGCAGGCTCACACAGTTTGTTAACTGAGCAAGAGTTAGGATGACTAAAAGAATGACAATTAGCAATGAGCCTTGCTTACTCCATTTAGGTTTCCAAAGATAATTCTACAAATAGTTTCACCTTAAGACAGGACATTATCCATTCTGATGTTGCAGCCAACATTTTCTCAGTAGACAACACATCTTATTCAGTAATACATTCCTACTACAATTCTTATTCTATAACTTATCCATCACTTAATGAGAGAAATACATCAAAAGAGAAAAAACATAAAAATCTGACAAAAGGTTTCAAACATTAAATCCCTCTACAACTGCAGGTTCTACAACCTTATAAATGATCAAACAATAATCAAAAGTATATATGATGGAAGTAAAATCACCTTATATTTCCTCTAGTTAAAAATTATGAAGGCAGCTAAAGCAACTACATTTACTATGTTCTAAAGTAACATAGAGTTGAGAGTTGTAAGGACAGGCTAACCTTTAAGGTCACAATAACTATTTGCCATAGCAGGATAGCCTTTAGGGTCACAGTAACAGGATAGCTTTTAGGGTCACAGTAGCTATATTTTTTGTCATAGTAATTTCAGCCCATACTCCCACCACTTCCATTAGTTTGTAAAACTCTTTTCAAGCCATTTCCCAGAAAGCATGCTAAATGTTTGGGCCAGATTTCAGAGCAATGGGTAGGCACACAATACGGTGTCTGGAAACAGCATGGGCTCAATTCTACTCCTGTGCGCAGTTAAAGGCCAACTCACCAAGACATTATTAGTAACATTAACTTTTAAGCTCATGTTAGTTGTAAAAGCCATCTCACAGGGTCAAACTATGCCTAATAGATTGCAAGATTCTTAGTGGGGTGGTTGAGTGTCTATGCGAAAGGGGGTGAAAACTGCATCAAGGTGGTCAGAGAAATCCGCCGGGCCCTGCCAAACAGCTGGAAGCTCCCCTGGGCCCTGCCAAGCAGGGGAGCTGTTCTCTTCACACTTTCGTGTTATTCACACCTACTGCACGGACCCCAGCAGCCTGCCTTGTGGGGAGAGCATGAGCTGAGCTGGCCAGGGCCTGCCTTGTTGCAATGCAGGAAGCATAGGTGCAAGAAGGAATCTTCCACTTCTAGGTGATAGCAGCTCTAAGCAGAAGGGGGCAAAGCTGAGGTCCTGCGAGCTGGGGAGGCATGAGTGTTCACTGGGTCTGGATGGGGAAGTTAGGTAGAAGAGTGGACTAGAAGATAGGATGTAGGACTGGGTGGTGCAATGTTGGCACCGGTTTTTTTTCTGGGTTTGGAGGAGATGGGGGAGCACAGCAGGCTGGGGGTCACCTCAGGGTAGAGATGGAGTTGCAGGGTGCCAGAGGACACTGGAGGGGAACCCAGGAAAGGCCACTGAGTGGGATGCTTGCCCCCCTTGGGAAGGCTTGAGAACAACAATATGGGGGAAGGAATGGGACAGGAACCTGCTGATGGAAGCAGACTTCCTGAGATGTCTGAGGGAGCGGCTCCATTTCTTTTTGAACAGAGAGCAGTGCCAAGGCCCAGCCTAAGAAGCTATTGTTTTGTGAGAGTCCGTGGGAGGTAGGAAGAGAAACACTTCCCGGGAATTAGGCGGTCTGGCCTCTTGGCTCACATGCCCATTAGCAAGGCACTCTGGGTCCTCAGCCTTTTCCCCCCTTGTCTAGACATGAGAAATTAGTGTTATGGTTGGTTGCTAAGTCCCTTTTGCTTCTACAAATTGCATGATTTAATTTAATTCAACAGGTGCACATCAGGCAGAGAGCTGGTTGCAGGAGGCCCAAGTGGACTTGACTTCTCTGGACTCACACTGCAATGGGGTATGTTAACCTTCAATAGGTAGTGGCATTGCTGTGTGAAAGGATGGAAGCCATAAGACTGCTACCAAGAAGGGGGGCAGCATAAAAAAAGGCAGAAATCTGGAAGTGAAACGTGGGCCCCTGAGAGTATGTGCTGCCGGCTACAAACCAGAGTCAAATTGAGGTAAGAAACAGGTGCAGTCATTCTTGCCTGGCTGTGGGCCCCGTTCTCACCACCAGCCTGTGGCGACAGCAGGAGTGTGGAGAGCTGCCCTCAGAACCTCCCCCTCCAGGGTCTTCTCTGCCAGGGCCAGCACAAAAGAGGTGGCCCAGTCCCGGAAGCACTCAAATCCATCTTATTCCTTTGCAACATATATTGATTTTTAAAGCTATTGATTTTCATTTAAGAAAAATTAGAAAATGCAACAAACAAACAAATAATTCATAAAGTTGGCAGCCAGTGACGTGGTATACATCTTAGTTTTCCCCTCTTGCTATGCATGGATAGCCACAAAGAATTGCATTAATCTCTACTGTACATTTTTTACTTGGCAATGCGTCGGAACGTCTCTTCTTGTCGATAAATATGGATCGACATCACTTTTAATGGTTCCTTAATAATTTTATTGTGTGAATACAGCATAAATTATTTAACAGTTCCCTATTGTTTGAACTTTAAATTTCTTTTCTTTTATACAAGTACTGAGCTATTATAAACAATGCCTTGATGAAAATAGTACTATGCCTAGAGCTTTGCACACTTACCTAATTATTTTCCTGAATATGATGATTTTTGCAGCCTGATATATATTACCGTATCACTCTCTGCAAGATTGGTTTTCACTTGTTCCCTACAGCTTCCTATTTCCCCATGCTGAAGCCAGACATTGCAATTCTCTTTAATTTATGCCATCTGTAAAGAGGCCAAATTCTTGTCCTAAGTCACGTTTCTTTTATCATCAATGACGTAGAACATTGTTTATATGTCCTTTGCCATTTTCACTTCTTTTCTCCTAATTTGCCTTTTTACATCAGTTTTCTATTTTATCCCTGTGGCATATATATTAGTTTCCCAGGGATACCGCAACAAATCACAACAGACCATGCCTCCACACACCAGAAACGCCTCCTGGAGCCCAGAATCTGCAGGCTGGCTGCTGGCAGGGTCATAAGATTCATTCCCAGCCTCTGGCTGTGGCAGTCCTCTGCTACATAGCTCTGATTTCTGTCTCCAGCTTCACCTGACCATCTTCCAACTGAGCTTCTCTGGGCAGCCCCAAGTCTTCCTTTCTTAAAGGGGCATAGTCATGCCTTCTAATCCAGAATCTCATCTTTGTAATTCCATCGCAAAAATTCTATTTCTAGATCAGGTCACACTCAAGGTTTCCAGGGGCTTATGGATAAGGATCCTAATTTGTCTTTCTCGGGAGATACAATTCATGTTGTGCTAACAATGATTCCTTAAAGGGATCATATGTGTTTCCTCTTTTGTCCTCAAGCACTTCCGTAACAGCTTATTTATTACCTTAGAGGTTCCTTGCCCTTGAATGGTGTATGTTCAAAGTAAGAAGCAGAACCGTTAGAATAGAAGAGGGTTCCCTGCTCTGCCTCACCTGCAGTTTCTTTTCTAGACAAGTAGGAGGGTGCTGAATTGGCTTGAACTGCCAGATTAGTTGAGCTGGAGCAGCAGCTTCCATGGTAAGGTTCATTGAACTTCAAATCCAGGTCCTTCTGTTCTGAATCTTTCCTCTGGGGAACATCTTGGCAGAGTCCAGAGCCACATGGGGATCTGGGAGAGGCTGTTGGGTCTCTGGGTTGGGAAGAGCTTTGTCCAATGCAGGCAAGAGTTAGTATGCTAGATCATCTGCTTCCAAATGAGCTTGGAGCCAGAACCAACACGAGGACAGTGGTGGTGTCAGGATCAGAGGAGAGAGCAGGGATTGGAGAAGGGTGCCACCTCCCCACTGCGAGCACCCCTTGCTCAGTAAAGAAGGCCAAGTGACTTCCTGATGTCCAACATGGGAAAAAGTATATAAAAGGACCATGAGGTAGATGGGACTGAGGGGATCAACATGGAGTTGAACTGCAAATTCAGGTAGACCTTTGAAATAAGTCATCAGTTTAAAGCGGTTGGTTAGAGCAGGAACATCTGGGTAAGAAGCCAGAAGACAGTGTGCATGGAAGCCCCAGTGAAGGTGCAAAGCCAGGACAGGTGACACAGCCTGTGCCCTGCCTTGATATGGCGGCTGTAGAGACATTTCATGGAGAGTCTGCAACATGGGCAGGAACAAGGAGGATTGATACCATTCAACATCAACCTCAGACTCTCATCTCCCATCTCTGTGCTAACCTTTCTTCTCTTTCACCAAAGAGTGAGAAGACCTCCAAAGTTCAAGTCTTCCCTCCTAACACCTTCCCCTCCAAGGCAGGAGTGGAGGCTACCACAGACCCCGAGGAATTGAAGCCACCTTACTTGAACCTAGATCAACTCATCCAGAAAGGACTGCATGTCTTTGAAATAACTCCCACTGGTATTGCAATAACCGGAAACTTTGCTCAGAGCAACTGGGATGCCCTGGCCTCAAGGCTTAGCTCCCAGGAACATGTTCCCCTGGAGAATTAGTCTTACAAAGGACCGGACATTTCCATCACCAGAGGCAGTGAGATACCACTTCATATGTCCATAGATCAGTTCTGAGTTACGTGGATGGGAAAACACTGGGCTCTGTGTGATTGAATATGTGATTCATTTGACACTGAGAATAAAACCAGGTTGAATAATAAGAAAATACAAGCCTCCTAGGATTTGAGGAAAAGGCTTGAAATCATTGTTGAATCATAAATTAACACCCATAACAAGAGTGAAAATTTACCCTGCATTTAGGACACTCTGTTTTTATTTTTTTCAACTGAGTTTAAATGCTTCCTATAAATCCCAAATATTTGGAGCTGTAAAGATGATTAAACACCCGAAATGCAGTTCCCTGGGATATAAGAAGAAAAATATTAAGCACTTTCTTAAGCAAAGTTCGTGAGTGAGGACTGAGTTATGGTTTCTTTGAATAGTGAGACTGTGCCTTCTCCACTGAGGTCAAGAGGAAATGAAGAGAAAGGAAATCAATTGGAAAATGACTCTCATACTTGAATCATTATTTTCTTCTTCTACCAGGCACCTGCTATTGGTTTTTATAAGCAACAGTCAAGTTATTAAAAACATACTAAAATCCTGCAATAGAGTCTGGGAAAAGTCACCTGAGCAAAGAGGTACTTCCTGCTCCTTCATTATTCTGCCTCTGTGGCGTCCCCTCCTCTTATTCTTCCACTAATCTTTTGACCATGACTCATACCTCAATGTTACCACGATGCTGAAACACTTCCAGGACGATTCAGCTGCTAATAGAGGTTTTTGCCCAGCCTTGCAAACAAATTACCGACGCTTCCCACAAATATTGAACTGTCACATCCTCAGTGCCCAGAAACACTGTGCAGATGTCCCTCCCTCTTGCCATCATAGATCCTTGCCTTATAGTTTGATGTCTTTAATCATAAGTCAAGTGGTCAAACCCGTAAGTATTCAGAGAGCCTTGAGTCATAAATTCTACTTTTTATAATGTGTGAGCTGGCCAGTCGGCCTCCCCAAGGTTAGGGGCAGAACTCTCGTGTCCTTGTTATTATTCTGCTTTGGTAGAGAAGTTAATTAGTCAAGGTTCTAAGTTAATAAATGACAAATCTGGATCTAGGTCCTTTTTTTTATCTTAAGAAAAAAAAAAAGTGAAAACTAAGAGAGAGGACAACCAGGAAATGTAAGGAATTTTGAAGCTGACATGCTGTTTACTAGCAATGGTTTTTTCTTGCTCCTCTGGTGTGCACGTGTTTGGGTGAGCTGGCTTGATTTGATGTGTTCCAATGGATGGATTCCAAACACACATCCAAGGACTGTGGAGTTAGAGAATGCCAACCAGGATCACTTAGGCAGCCTTTGCCATTGCCTACTTGAGTGAAAGGGAAATAAAAATGGAGCCTTGAAGCCTTGAGAATCATGAAGTAGTTCATGTGGCCCAGTTCACAGGGTTAGGTGGAGAGCTGGGAGACACAAAGAGAGGCAGCAGCCACAGAGCAGAGCTTGGGAGACGGATGGAGTAAACTCTCAAACTTGGAGAAGCGTCAGAGGTTGTGGGTGGAGTGTGAGGGCTAGAGACACTGTCAGGGCAATGGGCAGGGTCGGTCTCTGCGGACAGTTCGTTCGCAGTCTGAATGAGTCCACTCTAATGTTTTTCCTGCCCATAGCACACTCTGATGCCAGTTGCCTAACCTGGATCTCTTCCTGGTGCCGTGGGGACCATTTTCTGCCTCTCTTTGGATCTAAAAGACTTGGAGAATCGTGCCCTGGCCCAGTGCCTGGGATGTAGGTGGTAGCAGACATCCCTTGGATGATAGCTGCTTCCTTCTGCCTGATTCCTAAGAACCAAGTACGGTTTGGATTTTTTATTCTGAGCTGGTCCTTTGCCCTTTCCCTCCTCTGACTACTGGTTGGGATGAGTCAGGTTTGGAGTCATGACAGACTTTAATATTGCAATTCAACTTATTCCTGAAAGGAAGATGTCTGTAGGCTCTACCTCCGCTGGCAGCTCAGTGTCCCTAGTCCCAATCTACCCCCAGAGTAAAATCTTCAAGCCAGTCCTTGATTAGTCCCTCACTCCATTTTTCTGATAGATCAAGAAAGTCTGAATACTAGACCTTGTTCTCAGAAAGTTTTCCATTTAGTCAGACAATCAATAAAGACTCAAGCAAAACAGATGGAGGGCATTACAGTGGAAGCACCATCTGATGCTAAACCATGCAATCTGACATGGGCTACAAAGTCTGAGAAGCGAAAGCTGCAGAATGCTTCAGTCAAAAGGCTTCACAGAGGAGGTGAAATATGGTTTGGATGAGACAAAGGATGAAGAAGGCAGATTTTTCTTTCTGCACTTTTGCTTCAAGTTTTCTGTGCTCCTTTGGGAAAGGGGAAGTCCTAAGGCATGCCATTTTGTATGATATGTGAGTAAACTCCTTTGGAAACCAAATGGATAAGAAGGTCTCCCTCCCCACTAGATGGTCATAAAGAACTGTTAGGAAAGTGGTTACTGACCAAAAGATGTAAGAATCTTGGCTGCTTTTCCAAATGGGTAATGTTTACAATGAAATCTATTGTCCTGCCAAATGGATATGGAAAAAAAATCTTCAAAAATAAATACAGATGTGACCTTTTGGACAGGCAACTAGTAGGGCATCTATTAACAACAAGTGCCCCATTCTTAAATCAAGGTGTAGGAAAGTTAGAGGTGTGAGTGGAGCACAGAGTAAAGAGATAAGGAGTTTTGGACATTGATATCAGTGTGCAGGGTTTTATGTTAGGGACATATGTGGACTTGGATGAATTGTCTATGTGAATTCTATCCCTATACTGAGGTGCTGCTGCAGACCTGAGATTGACGGGGGCAGGCCTAAGAAACACACTTTCACTCAGGGCATTAGGAGTCATGATTATGGTCATTTCTTAAATCCCAAGCCTATTTGTACCCCAGGAAGAGCTAACAGAATGAGTAACAGAACAATATTGAGTTTGGACAGAACCTAGAGCCTGAAGGGACAGTGTTCTTTACACTGAGTCAGTGGATTATCTGCATCAGAATCACCCAAGACTCAATGTATCAAGCATCCAAGGGCTGGCAACCAGGAATCCGCCTTTGAAACAAATGCCAGGACAGCAGATACATCTTACTTACAAATGGTTAATAATCCTACAGGAAACTTTAGTAAATACAAAAGTCTACCCAGCTCCTACAGTGAGTGTTAGAGCTAGAATTCACATCCTAGTCTGACTCCCTCTGAAAACATCCTTGTCCCACACTCTGCTGAGCTGCTTCTGAAGAGAAGTACCAGGAACAGTTATAGGTTGGCAAGACTCAGGCAGGCCTGGGATCCACTGAATTTTCTCTGTCTAGGGTCAGCATTAGCCTCCACCCCTGACAAGTGCTCCTAGTCAACTTGATACTCAGTCCTGGGGCAGAAGCCCTGTTACCCTTGTAGATGTTGATTGTCCAATGTAATCTGAAAGCCCCATGATGGTTATCCATGGGCCAGAAGCTCCTACAGAGTTCTAGTCTTTCTACTACCACTAACCCAATGATCCTAGAAACACCATCTTCTTTACATGCAAGCCTTAGAATGGTTGGCTTTATTCCTGTGAGAAGCATGCATCACCCTTTGCAAACTTGCAACTCCTTGATCTTTCCAAGTACCTTGATCTGAGGCATTGTTCTGCTAACTTATTGAAATGCCATGCTTCATACTGCAGATGAATCAAGGTTAGACTCAAGTCACTAGGTGATCAGAGGTGTGCTGGACACCTGATAGATGAGGCATCCGTACTTGGACAAGGCCCTGGATGTTCGTTCAGTTACGCTAGAGAGCCAACTGCTGTTCCTTGAGGGGATGGGAGAAGCCCAGCAGGCGAATTCATCCCTCTGTTTATACTCCTGAGCCCTCAGCTTCTGGAGTTGCCTTTTCTTTCTGTGCTCTTGCCCGGAAACCAAATTAAGAACTGAATTTTTTCATCCTGATAACTCTAATATTTAGCCCATGTATGTGATACAAAAAAAGGAGTGTGTAAATAAGGTAATGAATGAATAACAACTAAGGTCTATCCTCCATGATGAGGCTGGGGAGAGGCTGCCGCGAAGAACTGCTCTTCCTGTGGCTGTCCCTGGATGTGCTGGCCCTGGATGTGCCATTCCTGGATGTGCTGGCCCTGGGAAGTGCTGCTGCTGACCTCTGTGGGAAGGAAGAGGACAGCATAGCTCAGCAGCTTCAAACACGTGGAAATGCTTCTCCAGTAGAAGGCAGTTGAGGAGCTCCAAAGGGAAGGCTCTTTCTGCCCTCTCACCTGTCTCTCCCCAGTCATACTATAGGCCAAGTCAATATAGAACAGAAATTTTTCTCTGGGAAGACCTGCAAAATGTGACTTTTTGTTGTTCTGTTTTTTAAAGATTTGTTGATTTATACTGGAAAGTCAGATTTACAAAGAGGACAGAGAGAAAAGTCTTCCATCTGCTTGTTCTTTCTTCAAATGGCCCTTACAGCAAGAGCTGAACCAATCAGAAGCCAGGAGATTGCTCAGGGTCTCTCATGCAGGTGCAGGGTCCCAGGGCTTTGGGTCATCCTCCACAGCTTCCCCAGGCCACAAACAGAGCACTGGAAGGGAAGCTGAGCAGCTGGGACACCAGCTGACACCCATTTGGGATCCCAGCCCTAGGAGGTATTAAATTAGTCAACTGAGCCATCTCACCAGACACAACTCTTTGTTTTTATATGGAGGCCTCCCTTATAGAGATTAAATGCAAAAAAAAATAGAATCAAAGGAGATCTAATTCACAAATTCTTCCTGTTGTATATGACTTTCTCTTATGAATAGAGGAGCTATTACTCCAATGACAAAGAGGATTATAGAGTGCCGTGGCTTGGTAATGGCTGGGTCTGTATTGGTGAACTTCCTCTTTCTCTAAGTAAAGTATGACACATGTGCACACACACACACACACACACACTCACATCAGGGGTCTTCTACAAGCAGACCTCTTTCCTGCTGTTAATTTATGATTTTTGTTGTCTGTCTGTTTCCTTTTGGAGAACTTGGAGAAACTTCAGGAAGTTAGAAGGAAAGACCAGGACATAAGATCTGAAAAATAGCAGTTGATGTCACCCGGTTGGATGAGTAAAGGGTGCAGGTTGACCCTTCACTACTTACCAGAGGCCGGGAACATCGGTTCCTTGGGGAAACTGTCATTGCATCTCCTGGGTGGTCCATTTGCTTCTCACCAAGAGGTAAATGAACATGAGGTCACCCTAAAATTGGCTTGTGGGGAAAAATGTTTTGACCATCACTCAGAGTCTCAACTTGAAGACTGGACTCTTCTGGAGCCACAGTTATCAGAGGGGACAGGAATGTGAAAGCCACCAGGAGTCCCAGGAGCCCAGCTGGCTGGTTTCCTCTGCTGGGGTTGATTAAAAGCGGAGAACAATCCGACCACTTTCCATGGTAGAGTTTGTATCTCAGAAGCAGCTTCAGGGCTGCCCATGGGACATCTAGCCAGAGGAATGTTCATATTCTGGGGAGAGGAATTCATTCATCAAATGGTGCAGCGATCCCCTCGTTCCCCAGACTCAGTGCAGGGCTCCGTTCGTGTACGCCTCTCCTTTACCAGCCACCTTTTCCTGCCCCTTCTTTCCTCCTGGGTCCCCTGTCCTTCCTTCATTATCTCACCATTGCTGTCTCCTTTAGCTACTCTGCTCACTCCCCACCCCAGCCAGGCTCATACCTTTGTTTCTCTTTTATTCTAGCTTTCTCTGCCTGGGTGTCTTAGGTTTCCTCTTCAGCCTGGCTTTCATTTCCTTGTGATATTGGCTGAAACCACACTCTCATTTGCTCCCTAATTCATGTGCTAACTGGAAACCCAAAATGTATCTTATCTGGAAATAAGCTCATGGCAGTTGTCACGTTAAGATGAAATTGTTCTGGCTTTGGGTGATCCCTTCTTCCAAAACAATGAGAATCCTGACAAGGAGAGAAGAGGCACAAAGAAGGGACTGAGCAGTGAGTCAGTTAAGGAATACTAAGGATGTAGGCAATAAGCACAGCTGGACAGAGGCCAGGAAGGGTGGTTTGCTGGAGAGAAGCTAGCCCTGCTGATGTGGTGGCCTTGGATTTCCAGCCCCTAGAATGATGAGGGACTGTACTGTTGAGGCACTCGGTTGGTGACACTGTGTTAGCCCCCAGGAAATGCAGACATTCATCAACACGGTCCTGCTTGCTTCTGTCTCCCTCTGCAGCCCTCTCCCTTTTAAGCCACTAACTTCACCCAGGAGGTGTTTTTAGCAGCAGGTTATCAGCTGCCTTTTTCTGGTGGAGGGCCAAGCTTGCATCCACTGGATTCCGCTTAGCTACCGTGAGGGCCGTGTCTGCGCTGGATTGCTGCGGGTTTGTGAATATTTCATGCAGGGAACTCCCTTCCTCCCTGTTCCTCCCCAGTGAGTGTGTGTTCTGCAAGAACCACAGAAAAGATGGAGAAATCTGGGTTTTAAATCTTCACATGCCCTGGGCAAATCTGTTAACCTTTGTGAGCTCTGAGGTCTTCATCGATAAAATAAGGAAACCACTTTGGCTTTGCTTGCCTCCAGGAGGATGCTATGAATGTGAAAGAACCCAAAAGCTCTGCATGCCTGGCTGTGTGCATTTTATAGCCCTTTCTGCTCCAGATGTAGGAAGCTGGGATGAAATAAATATTTACTGAACAGGGACATTTTTTTAAATATTATGATCTTAGATCCTCAAGGAACCTATCAAGCAGATGAGTCCTGGTTTTCAGAGGAGAAAACTGCTGTGAAGAAAAGTGAAAAGCATCGCTTGCATAAGCAACGAAGGTGGAATCAACCTTCGACTTGCTGATGTCCAGTCCTGAGACTATTCTACTGCATGACACATGGGCCCTCTTACTGGTTGATTGATTGTTATTTCTTAGTGGCATGTCTCCTTCCCACTTTGAAGTATTCCCAGGACTCCCTGGGAGAAGGTACCAACCTAATAACATCTGGCCTCTTGGGTAAGGAGAGGTTTTCTTTGCAAGTATGATTAAGCCAGCATGCCCAGGATTCATAGCGGGAAGATTTTTGGGTGGAACAATTGATGACAACATGCAGGCAGGAGGTAAAACATTTGTAAAATCAAAGTGGAAGGCAAACCCTGGGAGAGCAGACAGGGAGCCCTATCTTCAGAAACGAGCCAGAGTCAAATCCAGGAGCCAGCAAGGCTGGGAAGAGAGAGTTAAAAAATGCAGATGCCCAGTGATCACTGCTTTTGCCCCTTCCTAATCTCCGCACTGTTTGTCCATCTCTTCCTTCTGGAACCTTCCCTTCCATTCCATGGCAGCAGAAATGCCAGCTCCTTTTTCTCCCACCTCACTGCAGAGGGAACAGACACTTCTCCCTTCCCGATGTCCTGATCGTGAGCCCAAGTGGGATTAGGGTGAAGAAAAGCTCGTAAAAAAGAAAACCAAACATTGAGTAATTACGGCTCATAATTTGTTTATCTTTAAGAAGCCCATATTGGAGGAGCATTACTCACTCTGAGGGTCCTGGCATAGGCAGATGCATCATTTATACTGAAGTATATTATCTGCTGTGATATTTATGATGAAATGAGTTTGCCAGCCATGGTCTATCAGGTCGTAAACATCTTACTCAGGCTTGAAAAATGACTTTTAATATGGTCTTGTTGCAAGACTGGTGCGAATGTGCAACATATGACTTTCTTACCTCTGCTGTCACAAGGAATCCTAGCTAAGCAAAGGGTATGCAGGACTGTTTCCTTGTCAGGCAAGCAGGAAGGTGCTTTTTGCTGCATTTTTGCCTCTCACTCTCGGTCCCATGGTTTTTGTGGGGTCAGAGTCTGAATCTTACTATTTGTTACTCCTTGTGCATTCACGTGGTCTGACACATTTGCTTGGGATCAGCAAACCTATGTTGAAACAAAACGAGCTGACCACTTTTGAGGATCTTTCTCTTCCAGGATTGCGGCCCCATACATGTCTGGACAGAAAGAAAAAAATGCTTACCATCATCTGAGATATTTTATTCATTAACTCATTTATTCAGTCATGCACTTGCTCATTTGTTCAACAAGTACTTACCAAGAATTGCTTTGTACAAGGTACTGTGCTTTGTGAGCTAAAATAATAAATAAGACATAGCTTCCATCTTTAAAGAGCTTGTGGTCCGATATTGAAGGTAAGAGAGAAATAAATGGCACAGAGAAGAAAATAAAGCCATAAAAATGCTATTGGTGTTCTGAGCCTGAACAGATTGCTTCTAGCTAGAGGCACGGGCAGCAGTGGGTATTTGAATAGGATTAGAATGGATGGTGTATTAGGTTTTGTTTGCAAGTAAATTAAATCAGAGCTAATCTAGCTTTAGTAACAAAAGGTGTTCATAGGAAGTAGACTGTACGATCTTGCAGAATTCATGGCAAGCACTCAAAAAGCAAGTCTCAGGCAGGTGTGGGACAGAGTTCTCTGGTCTTCCTATGGTGGCACCCACCCTCTACCTCTGTCTTCCTATGGTCTTCCTATGGTGGCACCCACCCTCTACCTCTGTCAATATGATTCACTGGCTGTGACTCTTGATTTTTTTATTGAAACTTAAGTGCCTGGGGGATAGAATATTATCATCATGCAGAATGGCAGGAGCCAGCCCCCAAATGAATTAGCTATGGGAAGGACCCCAGAAGCATGGCTACGATGGTGGCAGCACTTCCCAGAGAACAGGGGCTTGGCTCCCCCTACAGCCAGAGACCTCCCCCCCTTGGTAGATGGGATCTGGAGGTGTGTGGACGTGGTCAGGAAGGCCATTCCAGATGTGGGGAAGCAGGGGTACCAAATACTTCCTACCAGGACCTTCCACCTTGGGATCCTTCTCTCCCCTCAGCCTTAGGATTAGCCATTTGTTTCCTCTGACTCCTACGTGAGCGTGAGTGAGTGAGCACAAACGACTTTTTCATTTCTGAGTATGTGTTACTCTAAGCGCATGTGTGGATCTGAGCAGGTGTGTGTGCTGGTGTGAATGTGTGATTGTGTGTGTGTTCTTTTGACATCTGTTTTTGACTGGGCAGTGGGGAGAAAGCCATCAACAACAGCCATCTTCCAACCTTTACCACTGCCACCATGGGCTGCCTGTTAGCACAGCTTTTATGGACTATTATGCGAGATGAGTTTCTAGTCCACCATCTGAGAAAATGACTAAAATTACGAAATGCTCTCTTGTTAGTCTATCCTCTATATGCAATTTCCCAAACAGTGAAGCAGAACACGGGGAGAAAAACACCCACCCTGCAACACAGTGACCATCTTATCCTGTCCCAACTCAGTGATCTCTTTTTCTGAAGCAACACCAGCAATAAGGTCCTTGTGAGGCGAACGTGATAACCACTACACTACGGAAACTAGCTAGCAATAAGGTCCTTGTACGGATAGCCCCTCGGCGGAACAAATCCTAGTCCTTCTCTCTTCCCAGCCCCCTTTTCTCCAGGCCAAAGCATTCCGGTTCTGGTTCTGTCCACCCACTATGGGCTCCCTTGGGTTCCTTTTCTTCCTCTAGTTCTTCTTGTCCAATGCTCTATCTGCAAAGGGAAGTTCAAGCTATTCCAATGGTATAAAGAAGTAAACTTGACTTTCTTCTCTCTGAGGGGGATCCAATAAGGCATGAATATCTCCAGTGCAGTCTATGTCTACCTGTTTTCAAAGGCAGCTGGAGATGGGTGGCAGAAACATGCTATCCTTGCTGTCCTGAAGAGGGAACTGGACCAAGCCACCTCCTTGCCTATGGATCTCACTGGACTTGTACTGACATAAGACATAGCTTGTGGTTTGATGCTCCTCCCCTACCACCTGGCTTGGGCTCCCCCATCCCATCCTTGTCATTACGGAGGGCAAGCCGCACTCACCCCTCTATACAGGAGTCACCTGATTGGCCTTTCGCCTTTATCCCTGCCGGAGAAAGCCTGCTGCATACGTATCACACACAACTGTATCCCAGCAGCCGGAGTCTTTTTTTTTTTTTTAATCAGCTGTAGTTCATTTATAAATTGTTAACCTTTCAAGAGCCAATATTTGCACAGGGCCTTCTGGTCCATTTTGAGTGAGCAGGAGTGGTGTGCTGGGAGAAGGCAACACAGATAGAGGAGCACTTGCCATTGTTCTGCATGAAGAATGGTCTGAATACAGCAGGCCAGGGCAGGGTGGGGTCTGACTCTGCAGCCACAGATCCCTAGACCAGCTCTTTCCTACCCAGGGGGAGGAGACCTGCTGTGACATGGTCTGCCCAGCAGCAGTCATCCCTCTGCCCTGGGAGCACACTCAGAATCCACTTTCTTCCAACCCTACCTCACCGTGTCAGGTGGTGGTCTCTCAAGTTGAAGCATTGCTTTCTTCCTTGCTTTGTTCCTTCCCTCTCTACCTTTATCCTTTCTTCCTTCCCTTCCATCCTTCCTCTCCATTTCTCTCTCTTAAGCAGAGAAACACAGCTAGAAAGAGAGAGAGAAAAAGAGGGAAAGAGAGAGAGAGAGAGGTTGGGAGAGGGCAAAAGAGCATATTTTCCACCTGCTGGTTCACTCTCCAAATGTTCCCAGTAATTAGGACTAGGCTGGGAACGAAGCTGGGACCCAGGAACTCCTTCCAGTTCCTGCACAAGGATGGCAGGGACCCAGGGACTTGAGGCTACACCCTTACCTCCCAGGGTTTGCACTAGTAGGAAGCTGTAGTGAGGAGTCAGAGGTGTAGAACCCAGATACTTTGAGAAGGGACACGGGCATCCTGACTGCTAGGCCCAAGTGAATGCATTTCAGAGGATAAATGAAGCTGGAAGTTCTGGACACTGCACTAAGAACAGTTCCAAGGTATTGGAGTCCCACTTTGGGTTCACAGGTGGGAAATCTCTTTGTTAACCTCTGTGAAGTAAATTCTTTTTTGCAAATCTCCCTGGAAAGACTGTGGGTACTTAGGAGCAGAAACTGCGTACTGGTACAGGGCCTAGGATTTCTCAGGCACCCAATGAATTCTTGCTAGTTCTCAAAGACTCTCAGGATAGAAGCCTGTCTGTGTAAAAGAAAATCCATAACTCATCCATGTATTTTCAAATACACTGCAGTACAGTGAATCTGTTACAAGTCAGTTATTGACTATCATGCATTACAGTGGTTTCCAACGATTCATCTGTCAGTTACACAGGCGGGTGATGCACAGGATGCTCCCTGCTACCACTTCTCCATGAACAACCTCACTGAGCAGCTTGGGGCTGAAATTGAGCCGACGCTCCCCTTGCCCAATTCATGCTTTGCTATTGAGCAGCAGCATAAGGTTACCAGAATATAAGTGGACATTATCTAGAAGGGTTTTAAAAGTAAAGTAATGCCATCACCTTGACTATTAATAAAATAATGTGCAATACTGGAGAGATTGTATAGACAGCTAAAAAATCTAGAGCCCTTGATTTCAGGTAGACTTGAAGTCTAGCCTCAACAGTCTTCCATATTAAGTTTCTTGAAGAAAATGCTGAACAATGCTGAGGCTCAGCTTCCTTATGTGTAAGATAGAAATGTCCTATCTACCTCATAAGAGTATTATGAGAATTGGATGAATTGACACTTAGAGAGGACGTAATAGCACTCAGTACATAGTAAGGACTAGTAAGAAGTAGCTTCCTCCACCTGCCCTCCTCTTCATAGAAATCCTAAACATTATGAAGACCAAGTGAAGAAATAGGCTTTAAAATCTTGCATAGTACTTGGCATATGATAGGCACTTGCAAGAGAAAAGCAGTTAATACTAGAAATGATAGTGAGAAATGACAAATTATGAGATCTTCAGTTATATAAACAGCAAGAATCTTGTGTTTCTGGTCAATCTATTTCTGGATCTTCTGTTTCTTCAGAAATATGGAGACTTTGTGAGATCTATCATTTATTGAGTACTTATATTGTGCTAGGAGCTTTGCAAATATTTCTTGTATTTACCTTAGCAATTCTAACTTCATAGAGAAGTCACCTAAATCCCAGAGACACTGTGTATCTCCCCAGTGGTCACACTAGGTAAGAATGGCTGAATTTGGATTCCTCAGGCTCTGTTTTTCCTTCTTTTCAGAGCGTTCATTAAAAAGACAAACCAAAACAAGACAAAACTTCCCAGAGCTCCCTGGAGTCCTTGGCTGTTCTCCTGACCTTCTTTTGCTGTGTCTGGAGACAGCATATCTTGGCTCAGATTGGGCTTTTTCTATTTGCCAAAAAAGTCATTTCAGGGGGTATGGCCTGGAGGGCAGCTCAACAAACATATGTGGCAGCTGCCTGCCAAGCGCCACGCTATGCTCTGGCTTGACAAGATGGATGGGACATAGCAGCAGCTGTCCTTGAGGAGAGGAGCAGATCACCTGTAATGAGAGAGGCCAACATGATGGTAAGATACAAAGGGAAGAGTTATGCACGGGGAGCCATGGGAGCAAGGAGGAGGGCCTGAGGGGAGCTTGGGCTTTGGAGTCAGATTTTATGTAGAGCAAGATGCTGGAACTGAAGGTCAAACATTTACTAAGAGCCAGATGAAGAAAGGTGGGAAGAGGGGTTGGGAAGAGGAGTAAAGCCACAAAGGTGGACAGGGGCAGAATAGTGCATTGGGGGCCGTAGGTCATGTAAATTTACCAAAGGGGGAAATGCAACATGGAAATGGTCACATATCAAGTTGGAAGGGCCAGGGCTTGAGATTCTCCACACGCATGTCTGTGGTTTGGACTTTCCCCCGCACCTGTTAGTAGAGAGGTGATGAACAGGAAGGTTGGAGTTGAGATGAGTGAAGATGGAAGTAATGAAACCTATTGGGTGCTACTGTCTGCGGAGAGAGACGTTGAAGGCAGTGGTGGGTGGCAAGAGTGAAGAGGAAGACAGAGATGTGGGAGACGTAGGAGGCCAACCCTTCAGACTCACTGGCTGAAGGGAAGATGGAGGACGAGTGCTGGGCACAGTGATGGGGCAGTGAATAGAATGTTGACAGTAAAAGGAAATGAAAAAGGGCCCTGGGCATTGTTGTGTACATGAATCTGCAGTGCATGTGGGATGCCAAGTGAGGATGAAAATATAGTAATGTAGGGACCAGCATTGTGGTCTGATGGGTAAAGCTGCAGCCTGCAATGCCAGTATCCTGTGTGGGATCTGGTTTATGTCCCAGCTGCTACACTGCTGGTCTAGCTCCCTGCTGATAACCTGGGAAAAGCAATAGAAGATGGTCCAAGTATCTGGGCCCCTGCTACCTACATGGGAGACCTGGATGGAGCTCCTGGCTCCTGACTTGAGCTTGGCCCTGCCCTTACCACCGGGGCCATCTTTGGAGTGAATCAGATGATGAAAGCTCTCTCTCTGGGTCTCTATAACTCTGGCTTTGAAATACATAAATAATTTATAAGAAAGAAAATGCAGCAGGCAGTGTGTCTTGAGACTGACATTCCAGAAAAGACCAGAGCTGAGCACCATCACTTCCTTTTAGGGACTTCTTCCACACCAATCTCTCTCAATCCATTTGCCCTACACCTTCCTTCCTTATTCTCCATGTGCAGTGCATTGGGAGAGCAAGTATCACAGCACATCAAACTGTCTCTCCTGAATTTCCACTGCCCCTGTGATGCTCTGCCTCTGGGCCTTCCTCTATGCTGCTGCCTCCTCTTGAAAAACCATTACTCCTTCTTCACCAACTGAGGTCTTACTGAGCCCTCAAGACTCACTCAGTTCCAAGTCTGGGGATAAATATTCTACCAAGAGATGCCCCCAGGAGTCCCATAGTCCTCAAGGTAGGTCTGTCACTCACCCCGAGTTCATATCAGCAAATGCTTTGCACATCGTTGGAGTGTCTTCTCCCCTCCTTCCTTCGCTCCTTCTCCAGGAGTCTCGGATCTTCTTCTGGGGGCATGTAATTGCACACATCACAAACGCAGGAGTGGTGGCTACAGACAAGCTTCCCTCCTGGATGGTTCTGCATAGTGAGCTCCTGTCGCTCACACTGGGGTTTCTCAGCCGCTCACTGGGATTCACATTGGCTTCTTGAACAGCAATTACAAGACAATTGGACAACTCACACAGGTGCATTCTGGTTTGGGTTCAACAGCTCTGGAATCAGTTCCTTTAGTAAGAAAATCTAAGGGTGAAATAAACAGGAAGAAAAGAAGCCAGGGGAGGGAAGGAAGAGAAACAAAAAAGGATGTATTGTTTCTGCCACGTGCCAGACTTCATTAAAAAAAAAAAAAGGAAAGAAAGCAAGCAAGCTTTATGTGTGGATTCATTGCGCTCCCACCTAATAAGTACCTACTTCATTCCTGATACTTGAAGCTTTGGGATACGGATGTGCACACACACTTGCCCAGGTTTGGCAACACTTGTAATCTAGTGAGGCAGAAGGATGCCTAATGAAGCCGCAGTGGAATGATTGCTATGTACAAAGGGCTTATGGAAGCACCGAGGAGAGACCAGTTTTCTCTGGATGGGGAAAAGGGTGGGTCAAGGGAGGCATCACAGGGCTGGCAGGGGTTTCTAAGCAGAGAAGGGTGGAAGGATATCGTGCACGGAGCCAGCAGGAACAAAAGCACTGGAGCACACACACGCCCGCATGTTTGGGGATTACTGAGCACTTTGGCACAAAGTGGATTTCTGTTTTCCCAAACCCAATCGACTGGCTCCCTGCATATTTATTTTCTTTATTTGCTTTTAATAATTAAGCACTAAGAAAATGGCTTTGATTGTCAGCTTCACTCTCGGGGTTAATTAGATATTTCCAAATAACTTGCCAAATGCTTGCTCTGGTCCCTGACTTGGCTCCTCCCTTTTTCCCTTTCCCCAAACACTGATTTCTCCAGAGAGCTCTTGTTGGAGAATTGACTGGAGCTAATTATTCCAGATAATTAAGATCACTAAGAAAAGCAATTTAAATGCTTTCCATTTTCCTTTCTTTCTTTTCTTTTCTTTTTTTTTTTTGGAAAAAAATGTTAATGTCTGCATAACATGCCATCAATAAAACTCTTTTAAAAAGGTTAAGTTGGCCGAGTGCAATATTGAATTGAGAATGACTTGGATCAAATGAAATCCAGTAAGGATATTTAGCAGAGTAATGAAGTTTATTCGGGAACAAATGGTTTTTTCTTATCAGAATTTGCTTTGACTTGACCAGTGTCGAGATGGGAAAGAATGAAGTCAGCCCAGGTCAATTGCATTAGGAGACGTTTGTTTTGGGTGACCCCATACTTAGCCTCTGTGCTTGTCTTTCACAATCCCTGCCCCTTCTCCCACCTTCCTAGGTTTGAGGTTTATCTTGACTTCCCTCCCTCCCTCCTTCCACCACAAGTGTGGAAACCTCCGACACACTCAGTTTCCAGAAGTGTCTTATGATTAACAAAGAAGTGACACCTAGGTCAGAATTCCTGGGCTTGTTGTAGTAGCCTAGTGGCTAAAATCCTCGCCTAGCATGCACAGGGATACCATATGGGGTTGGTTCATGTCCCGGCTACTCTGCTTCATGTCCTGGCTTTCTCTGCTTGTGGCCTAGGAAACAGTAGAAGATGGCCCAAAGCCTTGGGACCTTACACCCGCATGGGAGCCCCGGAAAAAGCTCCTGGCTTTGGATCAGCTCAACTCCAGCCATTGCAGCCATTTGGGGAGTGAACCAGAGGATGGAAGCTTTTTCTCTCCTTCTGTCTGTAACTCTGACTTTCCAATAAAAATAAACAAATCTTAAAAAAAAAAAAAAGAATTCCTACAACAGATTTTGGCAGAAAGGTTAGAATATAAGGTGTTGAACAGACAGCTTGAATTTGTTACCAACATTGAAACATTTGGAGTTTCCCTATAGATCCAGAATTTGAGCATCAAGAAGCCTGGAATTCCTTCCTGGCAGCTAGCAATCCACTGGAACACATCAGCAATTACCCCTTTAGGTCAGAGTTGCAGGCTCAGCTCTCCCACACCCCATACAACCTTGTTGGTCATTGTCTTACTTGCTTGCCAAAGAGGCACTGAGGTTTGAAGCCGATAAGGATTCTCTTCCTATTTTATCCCACTCACACTATACCCAAACTAGTACTTTTCCTTTTCTCAGATAAATTTAAAATTTTTGTGATAAGAAAATCATTAGGTGGGCCTGATGTAATAGCCTAGTGGCTAAATCCTTGCCTTGCACACCCAAAATCCAATATGGGTGACAGTTTGTGTCCCAGCTGTGCCATTTTCCATCTATGCTTGTGCCTGGGAAAGCAGTCAAGGACAGCTCAAAGATTTGGGACCTTGTACCTGTGTGGGAAACCTGGAGGTGGCTCCTGGCTCCTGGTTTCGGATCAGCTCAGCTCCAGCTATTATGGTCACTTGACGGAGTGAATCATTGGAAGGAAAATCTTCCTCTCTGTCTCTTCTCCTCTCTGTACATCTGACTTTCCAATAAAAATAAAATAAACCTCAAAAAAGAAATATAATATCATCCTATGACCTGCTTCTCTCTGCATTGTTGTCTGCGCCTCATGTTGCATCAAGGATGGATATCAGAATGTATTTGATTGATTATGGAGTAACTGCTTCATTTTCGTTTACAAAGTATTTGTATTCAAAATGTCAGAAGACCTATTCACCACTGAAAGTCTATGCTTAAATATGGTGATTTGCTATATACTTAGACCCTCAATCCCAGCTAGAAATTGGACAAAATATAACATAATTCACCCAACATAATTCATTATTTTTACCACTCATTCATGCAACATGAGCTTTCTCCGGGATACGTGGTATTCAGAAACAACTGCCAAGCATCAGTGTGCTCTAATCAAACACCTGCTTCTTATTCGTGGTATGTGCCGGTTACGGGTCGCCCGTGCTTCCGCTCCTGTTCCTTGCCACTCGCTAGCATCTGGGACCCAACGTGAAGAAGGAATCCCTATCCCAAAATTGCTGTTCTCTGAGCAGAGCAGGGAGGGAGTTGTTGCAATCGTACATTGCCTGCTAAAGCTTCTCTCTGCAACCGGGCAGCTGTCACTACCTCTCACACATCACCGGCCAAAGCAAGTCGCATAATCCTGCTTCATGTTGGTGGGAGAAATCCCCCAAATCACAAACATGGGGGAGTGGTTTGGGAGCGCTGTGCTAAGTGCTGGGCCTGAATGGATGGATGAAAGACGGACTATTCCCTCAAAGAATGTTGCCTTTAGAGAGAAAGAGAGGCATGCCAAGGATCAGAATGAAAAATACTGAATGGTATTGAGTATTGTTCACATGTTTTGAACTTTTTAATCTTCGTACACCTCTATGAAGCAGCAAGAATTTTGTCTCCACCCAGTCTTAGAGGGGGAGAAACAGAGACACTCAATAAGCACAGGAAACCGATGCAGTTAGAAGTGTCAGAGGTTGGGATTGAACTTGTAAGCCAAGCTGCTCAGGAATCAGGGTGCTTGGCAATAACACTGGGCTGTCTTCCTGGGCAGATGGGGCAGTGTCCTGGAGGGCTCCAAGGCAGAGACTGGATGAGGGGAGGAGTGACAGGAGGTGATGCTTAAGGACTGTGCAAGATTTAGCAGGTGAAAGAGCCTGGTGTGGACTAATAGAAGGAGCTGCAGCTGAGGTGTGAACTGTCAGGGGACTGTAACAGAGGAGCCCTGGAGTCCTGGGGAAGGCTGAGGGGCAGGATGGCACATCGTGGGGCTGTGGCTTTGCCTCCAAGTTCTCTAGAGACACTTTGGAGGTACAGTAGCATGAGTGTGCAAGCAGGGAGACTGGGTTATGCCCCTGTCTTCCCTTCTCCAAATGGTGTCCCCTGTTACAAAATTCATTCGTTGATCTGTGCCATCAATTTCTCCTAGCATCTGCCTCTGTCTGTTGGCGTGGGGGCAGGAAAGGACCCAAGCCACTCCATGGGGCAACTGGCGTGAGCAGTCATATAGTACTTTGTTTTCAGCCACACAGGCTCCCCAAGCCTGCAGAAGCACTGAATAGCTTTGTTTTCCCCAATTTGCAGAAAGCTGGCAGCTTGATTTTTCTCAAGGGTGCAGTGTTGAATGTTATTTATAATTTGGACTCTGAATTCAGAGGTGTCCTTTTTTTTTCTTCTGTTTCCTGCTGACATGTGATTTTGCTCTTGAACAATGAGCAGACTGAAGGCTGTGTTCCATCTCCTCGTGGACTCCTCCTGGAGTACCGGAGGAGAAAGGCTTTCTTCTTGATCCTCTTCTTGTGACTCAGCCTTGAGGAGGATTAATTAACTCACCACAATTTGCTTCAATACCAGGAAGAAAGGGAAGCCAGTGGTAATGGGATCCCAGCACCTAACGGACTGAGGATTCTGGGTTCTGGGTGTCGCAGGAGTGTTTCCAAGACTTAGTGGGGTTGAGTGATCTGATGGTCAGAGTCTGACTTGGTGCAAGTTGTATACCTTTTCCTGGCCTTGCTGCTCTCTCTTTGAGTTTGCACTTTGTTACTACAAATCAATAGCCTTTTTGCAGCTAAACCAAGTAGGGACCAGTAAGAAATGGTCTCTTTTCTCCTCAGAAATTATCTAGGAGGAATTGGGGGTAAAATCAACTAATTTTCTAGGGTGAGTGTATAATAAAATGAATGTGATATGTGAAAAGTCTTTTGTGCAGAGGCACTATATCAATGTCTATTGTTCATGTTTCAATGTTTGACATTTAAGTGTTCACACCATTCTTGCAAAGGGTTGTGCATGAAACTCGTGCTTATATAAAAGGATTCAAAGACATTTTCTTTGCTTCTAGGGGAGTGTAGCTGAGTGGGAGACACATGGAACTGTTGAAAAGTTGGGCCCTCAAGGAAGTTTAACTTCAAATTCTGATCATGGCTGGGGTTAGCCATGGCCATCTGTGGTGTTATGCTGAGAAGGATTTTGGAGCTCTTTCTGGAACAGTTTGAAAAAATGCTGTAATGAAATCATTACAAAATTCGTGGACAGAAGCCAGCCACATGTCTGCAATGCTTGATACTGGTTAGCAAGATAAATGACACAAGCAACTGGCTGGTGATTTAGCAAAAGTTTGTGTGAGTGTGGGCTGTGTCTTTCTTTAGTAAGGAATTTAGAGGACTCATAGTGAGTCTTGACGTTGAACTGTGGCTAATGCTTTAGTGGGGCGAGACCATTTCCATGCATGGTTTGTGGTGTGAGGATGTAGGCTGTACTATAGTGTGAGGCATCCTGAATCTGACTCAAAGCCTGAGTCTTCCAAAGATGAGCTGTATGCCTTGGCCTACTCTATTTCTTTCTTGAATTCATCGCAGTGATCTGAGAGTTGATATTTGTTTTTGATATAACTGTGATGCTAGTAAAATTGGACATCTACATGGTAGATTCCATGGATATCTCAAAATAAAAATCAATGGGACCTGGGAACTAATTGCATATATAAAATGAAGGAATGGATAAGAACAAAGGCAGTATATGTTCTGAACTAGAAAGTGGGTAGAATAATCCAGGGCAGAATTGATGGGAACTAGTTGGCTGTCCTACTAGGGTTGTAGTCATTTTTCTCCATAGAATGGACAGCTGGCTTCATAATCCAAGGACTATATGTTTGTTGCCAGTGGTTTTTGTTGAGCCTTACTGGATAGAGTTCCAATCAAACCCTCTCACAGGTGGCTAGTCTATTCTGGGCATTGCCACATAGAGGCATCTTCACCTTGTCCGACATTCTGTGGTCCACTCGGCTACAGCTGGGTAACACTTACCTCCAACTCTTAATGAAGGATGCTGAGTGCAGTGCAGGACAGCAGATGGGAATGCCTTTATGAGAGTGCTACCATATTTACTTGATGGAATGGGCCCCATGCATTCTTCCCTCAGTCTACTTCATACAAACAAAAGGATAAGGAGGTCTCTCCCCACACTGGTTGTAAGGGGGAGGTGGAAAGCTTAGGTGGGGGTGTGTTTACAAAGCCTTGGGGAAAAGATTTGCCCTGAACCTAAAATGGCCCTCTATATTCTTTTTGCAAATGAGCCTGGACAAGCCCAGTTGGGGAACATCGTGGAAAGACTCAAGAAAGGAATGCAAAGGGAGGACCAGAGGCAAAGGTAGCAGAGGAAGAAATACTGAAAACTTCCACTCTTGCAACTAGGAACCAGAGCATAGGAGCAGATTGTACATTTATTTAAACACAAATGGTTCCTGTTTAACTGCATAAAAGTCTACTGGAAAGTGCAGTAGATTTAAGGACCTGCCGTTTAAGGTAACTCTCCACCTTCCAATCAGCGA
The DNA here is from genome assembly GCF_017591425.1 of Ochotona curzoniae. NCBI lineage: Eukaryota > Metazoa > Chordata > Mammalia > Lagomorpha > Ochotonidae > Ochotona > Ochotona curzoniae. The sequence goes on along the minus strand of NW_024466219.1, from coordinate 18,484,725 downwards.
CAGGTACTTTATTTTACAAAAGTTATTTTACACAGAGGGACATCTGCCAAGGTGTTTAAAGCTTCCAGGCCAGCCGAAACCCAGAAGATTTCAAGGCTTGGGAGTCAAGATACCCAGGTACTACCTTTTTCTTCTATGAACCGCTTTGTGTAACCACGGGCAAGGACATAACTCCTCCAAACTATGCTCTTGTAAGTCTTCAATAGGACACAGTGTTCCACTTAGGTCTTGTTGCAAGAAGCAAAGAAGAGAAACTGCTGAGCACAAACAGAAGAGGGCAGATTCCAGCCTGCTGTGAGGAATACACTGCGGTATAGTCCACCACATGGACCCTGCCTTCCTTGGTGTTTTAGTCAGGATTTCCAAATTCCCTAGGCTCACAAGAGCCAATGACCACCACACAGCTAAGTTCAGGGTCTGTATGTGGATATAACCAGTTGTGTAGCAAAGAGGACATAAGGCCACCCCAGACATTGAGCAGGAGCCCAGCCCTTGAAATACCAGCAGGGGGTGAACACACTTTCGCTTCCAAATCTTACGCACCCAGGGCAAGTGGATGTGGGCAGGTGAAACCTGAAGTGAAAGGTAGAGATGGAAATGGCAGGTGGACTCTGGACAAAATCACATGAGAGATGAGACCTGGATCCTGAATCTGGATGAGTGAGTGACGGCAGCCAAAGGGACAGTCCTCAGGAAGATATGCAGAATGAGATCTGAGCTCCCATGCTAAAGGGGCCATAGAATGAGCTGGAGGAATGTCATGGAGCAATCAAAAGGGGACGGGATTAGAATATATGCCTTGAGGCTGCATGGCCACAAGCTGTGCTGCAAATAATCAGTTCCGCACACCCGTTACACCCAGTTGTGAGCTGTAGCTGGAAACTTGAGATACACATGTGAAAGATAAAGTCCAAGTTCACATCTGTCACTTAGAGTCTTTTTCTTCTGCCTCACTCATCTACTGAGCTGATCTAAAACTGTAATGAAGTTTATGTGCCATTAGGTGGCAACACACGAATGCTTTTCTGTGGTTGTTTTTCCGTCCTAAAGGAAGGGTGCTGCGTTTGTCTCCAAGCTTAAATTGCAATTCCTTGGGGCTCTCTGCAACCCCAGGGCAGCTTGAGCTTGTATTCCAGCCACATGTGAGATTTACATAAATGTAATGTGTGGCGTGCCTGCACATGCACACATACTCATTAATGTGTACATTTACTGCAATGTCAGTGACCAGCAAATGAGGCATCAGGGACACATTGGCAGGCACTGACCACGTGGGGGGTCACACTTTGTGAAAATGGATTGCCACTGTCTTCTACATTTGATCTTTATTAGGGGAAAAGAATTAAATTAGATTTCCGGGAGCTCTCCATGGTAGCCTATTTCAGGACAAATCCATGTTTCCGTAGAAGATGCTGAATCTCTTGCTTGATAAGGCCTCTGGTCCATCCCATTGTCCACAACACACTGTGCTCTTCTTGTAGCTGTGTCTTTGCATCTATAATGCATTCTTGGGCTCCAGGAAGCCCCCTCCCTCTCCTGCTGCTTGTCTGAGACTTGCCTGTGCTGTACACTAATCTTATGCTAAGTGCAGCATGCAATGCATACCAGCCACCTCTACCCACGTGGAGCCTTGGAAGTGGAGGACTTTTCTCTGTACACATAGGATGCACTAGGTCACACTCTGGCAGTAGTGGAGGGGAGGGAATTTTTTATCCTTCCACTGCCCTGGCTTAGGCAACCACAAGTCTGCTTCTATCTCTTAGATTTGCTCGTTGTGAATTTATCTTGTCAATGGAATTGTCCAATATGTGGACTTGTCACTGGCTGCTCTCTCACAGAATGATGTTTCTCAGATTTGTCCTTGTGGTACAATGCACCAGCAAATCATTTCTCTTCATGACAGAAAAAGATTCCATTGTACAGATTTTCCAACTTTATCCATTGATTGGTCCTTATGGATGAATGAGGTTGAACATCTCTTCATGTGGTTGTTAGCTATGGAGAGACAAATATCTTCATGAACTCATGACTAAGCTGATGCCACTACTGTTACTAGATGCCACAAATGAGCTGAATGATGTCCTGGACTGTTGTGTGTACTCTGATGAAATTCTACCAACCATTCCTTTCATATTCTTTTGCTGCTTTTCAGATGGAGAAGCTAATGATCAGAGAAGTGAAATGACTTGCTCCAAAACACCAAACTAGCAAATGATAAAGCCAAACTCCTAACCCAGGCTTGTTAGCCTCTGAAATGCCAAGGGGATCTGCTCAGCAGTGCTTGAGATGAAATTAAAAAGGAAAGTTGTGGGACCTTATTTATTGTACAGGATCTTGATTGCTTTAAAAAAAAAGTTTGCGTTTTATGTGGAGGCACTGGAGAGCTGTAACAATTTGAGACAGTGGAGGCTAGGGGCTACAATTTGGAAAGATAAAACTGGATGGGTGGCAGTAGCAGGGACAAATTAGGACAGGGAAGTTATTAAAATGTAAAAAAACAGTTCACCACTGTAGAGGATACAAGGAATTTAGAAGGAAGACACAAATGCAGTGGTGTCTGGAGCCACACTGCCCCAGTTCATCGGGGCCAGTTGTCATCATTTCACCCAACTCTTAAACATGGCTGTAACTGGAAATTAAATTATATAACTTTATAATTTAAAAAAATCTATCTAGGAAACAAAGATGATATGTGCTTAAGCATCAGTTCTTCCTAATTATCTAACTGCTTTTGGCTATCATCTGTGCTCTTGAAGCTACTTCATCAACTTTACACACTACGTGGAAAAGCTGTTCAATCGTGCACTGCAGCACATCTCTACCCGGGACCTACGCTAGCATGTCAGTACCATGAAACGGGCCACGCTGGGGTGTCAGCAGTGCAGAAATCAGCATCTGCTATAAATTAGGATGTGTACTCACCAGTATTCCTTCAGGCAGGGGAGATGCTGTGGAGGCAGAGCATGTAGAACTGGACATTTGAAAGGTGGTGGGGAGGTTTCCAGCCTATGGGAGGTGCATGGAAATGCTGTGCAACTTGATGCACTTGAGAGATGGGACTGTGCAGCAGTAGGATAGCCAAGCCACAGCAGAGGCAGACAGGGAATGCTTCCTGGGAAAGGCCGGTCTCCTTCAGGGGTTGTGATGGTAGTGGTAGATGCCCTCCCCGCAGTGCGGGGCACATTGGAATTTCAGGCCTTCAGAGAATCATCTGGCCTCTGACTCAGCCACAGGTTGAAGGTGGAACTTGTGGGGTAGAGTGCTCAGGTCAGAGGAGAAGACTGAATTAATGCTTTCTCTCCCCAGGAGTCAAGCAGGAACCACCCCACCCCAGCTTTCCCAGGAGGTTTAAAAGCAATGATGACCAGGACAAAATCTCTGGGGAACCCAATGGCTGTGTGTAGCTAACTGGGCTTGGGTGAGCTACTTCACTGATCTAATCCTCAGCTTCCTCACCTGAATTTGGATCAAGAGAATGTTCCAGCTCAAGTTTGATGAGTCTTTCTCCTTCATATCACATCTCCTTGCGGCTGCTCGAACGCTGGGCAGGCTTGGTGGAACTCTAGGACTCTGCTCTGGAGAGGGTGATTTATGAAGCCACAGCTCATCGAGACAGGTGGGGACAGAGAGCCCATGATGCCGTCAGTGTGTGTAGATGTGACACAGAAGGGCTCCATCAAACAAAATGGGACAGACGGATGGCAGGCTTCCCAGTGTCGGGGAAATATTGATTCAGGCAAATATATGATCCATCCCATGAATATCTCGGAGTCTGTTGCAAATAGAGACACTGCAGTATGGGGAGCATTTTCCACATGGTGAGGGATGGCTTTTTAGTGCAGTGTGATTGTGAAGAGAAGCAGTACATGGAGTCCTGGCCCCACTCCCTGAGTTCTGCATCACCACCAGGAAGTGGAGGGATGGCTGAGAAGGGTCCTAAGAAAATCAGAGGGACAAGAGACAGTGGCAGCTTCTCAAGGGATCCACAGTGGTCCTGGGCTGGGCATGGTACAAGTTTGAACCCAGCCAGAGGAGTGGAGAAGTGACTGTTGATCCACACCTTGTGAGTTCTTCCTGCTTCCATGAGCACCAGGGAATCCCTTGTTAGGTCTTGGGTGTGTGCGTTATTACAGTCACCCACAAAACTGTCTTCATTGCTGAGTCATAATGTCACCCTGGCACTGCCTTCAACTTGCCTCTGTGTCAGCATTACAGCCTATCAGCACCTTGTTTTGCAGATGTAATAACTGGACTCAGAGCAGTGTGGCTCACTGAGGCTATTCTACTGCCTGGTAAATGAGCCAAGGTCAGAATTCAGGCTTCCCAGGTGGTGAAGGGATGACTTCCACCGGACATTAGCCTTTGAAGCTTACTGTGGAGGACACTCTGCTCAGGAAACCCCTTTACTGTATTTGGAAATCCCAAACGCTTCCCTTCATGCAGCACAGCAGTGAAGGGAGAGAGTGTGGTTTGCCAGCCTTCCTACTTGCAGACTGGAGAATTTTGGTCCTTGCAGTACTGCTTCTAATTCTGTATATCCCAAATATATTGGTGTTCCTAAGCTTTAGTGACCATGCCTGCAGAGGTTTATTCATTCAGCAGGTATTTTAAAAATGCATTGATTTTCATTTTATTTGGAGGGTAGGGGGCAGATCTTCCAATGGCTGGCACATTCCCCAAACGCCCACCATAGCCAGGGCTGGACCAGGCTGACGTTAGTAGTCCAGACCTCCATCCAGATCACCCATGTAGATGACAGAGGCAAAAGTACTTAAGTTCTACCACCTGCTGCCTCCCAGGATGCACATTAAAAAGAAACAAAACCAGCACTTGAACCCAGCATCCCTATAGAAAATGTGGGCAGTCTAAGTACAGTTGTCATTCAACATGCCTTAATTGCATATCTCATGTGTACCAGGCACTACAGTAATTGCTGATCATAATCGTGCCTACCCTATAGGCACTTTGGCAAAAATTAAAATAAAGATAAGTAGAGCACTAAGCAAAGTGATGAGGCAAATGCATGATAAACAGTCAACCGAGGTTGACTGTTAACATGAGTAACATTCCTCTAGATAGCCCTTATATTTCTCTTACAAATACTTACTAAAGGAGCTGAGACTCAGAGTTCAAGAATCAAGAAAGTTCCTGCCTTTGAGGAGATCTATCATGAAACACAATCTGTCTAGGTTGGAATCCTGCCTTGCTACCAGCTGTGAACTTGTTTTGAAGATTTATCCATTTTTATTTGAAAGGTGGGTTGAGAGAGAAAGAGAGAGATCTGTCTGCTGGTTCACTTTTCGAATGGCCAAAGTTGAACCGATTCAAAGCCAGGAGTCAAGAGCTTCTTCCTGGTCTCCCTTGTGGGTACAGGGGCCCAAGTACTTGAGCCATCCTCTGCTGCTTTCCCAGGCCATAAGCAGGGAGGTGGATGGGAAATGAAGCAAATAGATCACGAACCGGCACCCATAAAGGATACTGGTATCACAGTTTGAGGATTAGCCTGTTGAGCCACTGCACCAACTCTTGGCTGTGAAGTTTTGAGCAAGTTACATAACATCTCTGAGCTTCTCAAAATGGTATATAATAATGCCCACCTTGCAGTGTTACATGAGGCCCAGCCTGGTATCTGTAAAGGTTTAATCCAATGCCTAGAACGTAATTAGCATTCAGTTAGTGATGCTATCGTTAACTTTAGATTATCATTACACAGAAAAACAGATGCTCTCAAAGCAATATGAATATATTAAAGGAACAAAAAAAAACCTCAGAGTCCCCAAAGGGACAAGTTCATAGAGCTAGTCCTTGATGGGTCTATTGAAATGGAAGAAAAGGAAGAAAAGGCACCGAATGGCCACCCTTACAGAATGGAGGAAAGACTTGCAAAGGTTAGAAGGTTCAGGGAGTCCGGGGCACACGCCGTAGGGCAGGAGACAAAGAAGAACTGGAGAGAGTGCAGCAAGGTGAGCCCAGGTGCATGGGGTAAAGCTGCTGAAGCCCCTGTAACACACTACAGTGTTTGTCTTGTAGACACTGGCATCCAGGAGCCACTGCAGATAGGAGAGTGTATTTGCGGGAAGGAGACAAGGCTTGCATTACACCAGCAGGTTCTCTGGTTTTCATTCACCAGACCACGCCTCTGAAACTATCCCTGCTAGTGGGGGTGCTGAGCCTGGGGTGCATCAAGCCCTGCCTGGCTGATAGCGCTGCTAAGCAACTGAATTCTCCAAAGTGGAGGAAGAAAGCTCTCCAGGCAACCATTTCTACCCCATTCTCCATTTTCCCCTTCCCCTGCAAGCTTAGCTCAGTCTCTGAAATGCTTCAGATGTTCCAGAGACTTCAAGCCTGAGACAGTCTCCCTGTGGTTGATAGCAAAAGCTTGATATGAGTGATGCGATTACCCTATCTCCCTGGGGTGGGGGAAAAAAACAAGAAACAGAACAGGTGTGCACGACAGCTCCCCTGCAGGCCAACAGAGTAGGCAGGTGTCAGATCCTTCACCAGCCTTCCCGCTCCTCTTTCATCTCTTTTGTGCACCCAGGCATTTCCTGAAGGCTGCTTTTCTCTTCCGCATCCCTGTGGACCCGTTTCTGTTGCCTCTGGGAGAGTTTCGCACTGTTATTACCTTGTCAACAGGTTTCCCTTCGTTTTAATTGCTCTTGCTCAGCAGCAGATGGTGGAGCAGGGGCGCAGCTGGTTTCTAACTTGTGTCTCCCACGGAGGAGTGACTGTTTCATCTTTTCTGGTGACCTCTGTGAGTGAAAGTCACATTGCTGGTGTGGCCACTAGGGCAGTTCCAACTCTCGTCCCTCCTGTGTTAGGAAACTCACCTTCTGGGGCTTGGAGACTTTTTTGTTAGCTGCTTCTGGGAGATGGGAAGGAAGAGCAAATTTCCCACCCCTTAGACTAAGTATCCTGTGCTTAGCAGAACTCTTCTCTCCTCTCTGGAACTAACTGGCTTGTCAAAAGAGAGATAAAGCCTAAGGTTCTTCAACAGCACCTTGAATAAAGATGCTAGATACTGCTCCCACGCCAGTCCCCTGGCCTCCTTTCCTCAAAATGTCCTTGCCCTGCCTTTTAATAACACTGAAATTAACTCATTGATTCAAAGCATCTTCACAGTCAGTCCTATGAGGCTCTAACCACCAGACTATCTAAGAACATTTGCTCCTCCTGTAGATAACCTGTTACTGGTCAGGTTAGGGGAATTCCAGGTCCAGGGCAAAAGGCAGCTACCACTAAATGGAAGTTTTTATCAAAATCCCCTGAAGCATGGCAGACCAATCAGGACATAGGACCAGGAGCTAAACTTGTACCTCTCAGCCCCAACTTCATCGTGTAAGAACCTTTTTCGGGCCCGGCACGGTGGCGCAAGTGGTTAAGGTCCTCGCCTTGCACGCCTGGGATCCCATATGGGCGCCGGTTCTAATCCCGGCAGCCCCGCTTCCCTTCCAGCTCACTGCCTGTGGCCCGGGAAAGCAGTCGAGGACGGCCCAAAGCTTTGGGCCCCTGCCCCAGCGTGGGAGACCCGGAAGAGGCTCCTGGCTTCGATAGCATTGGCCATTGCGGTGACTTGGGGAGTGAATCATCGGACGGAAGATCTTCCTCTCTGTCTCTCCTCTCTGTATATCTGCCTTTCCAATAAACAAACAAACAAACAAAAAGAACCTTTTCCTAACTCCAAGGCGAGCTCAGGAATTAAGCTGGAGCTGCGTAGCTTCCTGCTCTGCACTAGGCAATGAATTTCTCCTTTGCTCTACCACCCAGTGCCAGCAACTGACTTACTAGGCATTGGGTGAGCAGAACCAATTTTAGATTCCCTTCCACCTCATTTAGGAGGTTGTCTCTGTCACTAGGATCAGCCTTCTGATATATTCCTCAAACTTCTGGAACCACAGGACCACAGGTGCACTCTGAGACTCAGGAGTTTAGAAGAAGCCAGCTGGGTCCTGAGGGAAGCAAGGCTTTTTCTGACTGACCTGCCTCTGGCCATAGAGAGGCTGGGGTCAGCATCCAGCTGTCAGCCAATAGGACAATCCTACTCACTTCCTAGGGCAATCCTACCAACAGGGGCCACCTACCCAGGCTAATTGTTCTCCCTTTTCAGTGTGCTACCATTAGTACTGAGTGTATAAGTTGTAGTGTGTGGAACTGCTGGCACCTTAAGCCTTAGTCTAGCATTGGCACCAAGCTGCACTGGAAATCACTGTATTTTTCACCACTCCACAGTGCTGAAGAAAACAAACGAACAAAAAAGTTGATGTCCCTGAATAATTACGTCATTACATTTTAAAAAGCATTTTGTGAGGGCCACATCACAACTCAACAGGCTAATCCTCCATCCTGCAGCACCAGCAACCCATATGGGTGCCAGTTTGTGTCCCAGCTACTTCACTTCCCATCCAGCTCTCTGCTTGTGGACTGGGAAAGCAGCAGAGGATGGCCCAAAGCCTTGGGACATGTATTTACGTGGGAGACCTGGAAGAAGCTCCTGGCTCTTGGCTTCGGACCAGTTCAACACCAGCCATTGCAGCTGTTTGGGTAGTGAACCAGTGGATGGAAGTCCTTCTCATTCTAGCTCTGCTCTCTGTAAATCCGCCTTTCAAGTAGAAATGAATAAATCTTTAAAAAAAAATAAAGAAGTATTTTGTGTGGCAGAATAATAGATGTTCATAAAGTGGCTCCATTGCACACCAAAGCCATGGACACAGGCAAGAATAGCAGTTGAGGAATTTTGCTTGAGCCGTGGCATGAGCTAGTAGCCTTTGTCGTGGACCAACAGTTTTATTTGACAGGATGACTGACTGACAAATTATCATGGTGCAAGTTGGGGTATTTGACAGGTATCTTATAATAAATGCATGAAATAATAAAATCATTTCAAGGAAAACAACCAACATATTCTTGCCTGGGCTAAAATTGAACTTTCATGTGAAAAATGAGATTTTTGGAAAAGTTTTATCTATCTTGATAACTCTTCACTTCTAAAAATAATTTTATAATGAGATGGTGGTAATATTAATGACTATGATTTTTTTGTTGACATTACGTTATGAAATCTGGCAACATTTGGAAGGACTGTATAATCTAGTGAACCAATATTTTCCAAATGGCCAATGCAAGCTGTCACACAATTGCGTATGGATGAAAGAATCATCCAAAATGCCAGCTGGATTGGTAGGTTTCAACACAAGAGGGTATGCAGAGTGCACTGACATGATTTCAGATTCTGTATTATCAGTATGCTTCCAGGAATTATTTTTTAGTGTATTTTAGTATAGAATCAACAAACCTCCACAACCGTATTGGCCATTGATCTCTTTTCCCTTTCTCTGATTGGATTTTCTTAACTTATTTGACCAAAAGAACATATCCTAAAAGGTTGAAGGAAGAAACATTTATGTCAATCAAATGCTGGCTATGAAATCAGATATTTTAAAAATTTGAAATAAATGAGGCTTCACTATTCACACCGATTTTGGAAAAATATTTTATAAAGATGTTGTCTTCTTAACATGCACTAGGTTTATTATGGTTCCTTTAAAATAACTATTTACACTTTAAAATGTTTCTGTTTTAATCTTTATCTGGTCAGAATCAATACACAGAGTCACATCCACAAAAGCTCTTTGGGACCCTCAATGACTTGCCAGAGGATGTAGGGTCTTGAATAAAACAAGTTTAAGGATTACTGGCTTTGAGCCTTAGGCTTCATTCCTTCACACATCCAAGAATTTTGGATCAAAATTTTTGCAACAATTTCTGTGAAAAAAGATGGCCAGCTTCATATTATTTCATTGCTTTCTGAAAGAGGTGGCATAGGAAATACATTTCTTGAGATCTTGAAGTATCTTAAAAGTTTTAAAATGCTGTTATTATGCTCCCATACTTAGCTGATAGTTTTGTAGGGCATTGGATTTGAGGTTGAAAATTCTTTCTTTCAGAAATTTGATGAATTTCTAATATTGTTTTAGCACCCAGTACTATTCTGATGACCAATTCACATGTAACCTAGACCTCCTTTTGCTTTCATGAGTGATCAAAAGTGCAAGTTGACATGATGTCATGTTTAGCTATTTCTATTTTGATAAGAGTGTCATGAAATATTTTTAGTGTGGAAACTCAAGACTTGTAGCTCTGGAAAATTCTCTCGATTTATTTTATGTGTGTTTTCATGTCCTCTGCTTTCCCTTAGAATTTTAAAATTTGAATGTTTGACCTTCTGCGTTGATCATTTTTCCCCACATCCTTTATTGTTATAGATTGAAAGTTGTGTGCTTCAAAATTCCTACTTTGAAATTTAACCCCCAAAGTGAAGGCATTTGGAGCTGGGAAGGGATTGGGAGATGATTAGGCCACAAGAGGGAACTCTTCATGAGTAAGATTAGTACCTCAATAAAAGAGACCCCAGAGTACCCTGTCACTCCTTCCTCCATACACTGTTACAGCAAAAAGATGGCTACTTAGGAACCAGGAGGCAGGCCCTTCCCAGACACAGAATCTGCAGGCACCTTGCAGTTGGGCATTTCTGCCTCCAGGCTGTACTGCGTTCCTATTCCGTATTAGCTGCCTGACTATGACATTGTCTCATAGTAACTTAAGTCCAGGCATTTCTGTTTCCATGTTCTCTTTCCTACTCTGCTTTTGCCTTTCTTATCACTCAAATTTCACTTTCTAGGAAATTTTCTCAGGACATTTCTGTGATCATTTTTTTTTTTTTTAATTTCCAAGAGCACTCTTTGCTCTCTTATCTCTTTTAGCACAGTCTGTTCTTTCTGTTTTTAGCTACAGAATATCTCCTGTTCTTTTTCTGAGATCATCGATGATACAACATTTAATCTTGGGGGGACTGTTTCTTCCAAGTTTTGTTCCTCTTTGATTTTGTAGTTCCTCTTTCCCTTTTCACCAGGTTCCCTTAGATGGGTGGGAATCTTGGGCCGTTCGCTCATATTTATGAATGAGTGCTGAAATCAAACAGATCTGTGAGCATGTAGGTGGAGTGTGCTACCTGTTGAACTTCCCTCTAAAGTGGTCAGGGTGGGCCCACAGTTGGGAAGCCTTCAGTATGAATATCTTCAGTGCTTTCCTTTGGAACTGAGCAGGTTCTCCAGGAAACATCCTTCAAGCATCTCCTGGAAAGGTCTGGCAGCAGATGAAGCTGAAGGGCACTACTGGATGTCTGCTCTGTGCTTCTTTACGGTGTGTCCTCGTCTTCAGTTCTACTTAGGGTCTATCATTCCAAGATCTCCAGTGTTCTCGGGTGGGGAAGAAGCAGGCATGCAGGCATTTGGAATGGAGACAGGTATTTGGTTATCTATTTATTTTGTAATTATATGGTATTTGTACAAAAACAAGTAGCACTTTAGTATATTATAAAACATTTTAATAAAATAAACACAAGTAGGAATTAGAACATTCCAAATATTTGGCATCAATATCTGTGCCTCTTCTTTCTTGTATCACTATATGCCTCTGCACCGCCCTAACCCAGAGATAATTACCATTATGAATTTTGTATTTTGTACTTGCCATCTCCCTTCTTTAGAAAAAGATAGCATGACCACCAGCTAATATGTGTGTATGTTCTACCGCAGTCCTTGGGTTTTCCTGATTCTGGGTCCTGACTCCAGCCTGTGCTAATGAAACTCCTTGGACGCAGGTGGTGAAGTCTCAAGTGGTTAGGTTCTTGCCACTATGTGGCGAACCCAGTTTCAGTTCCCAAGTTTCAGATTCAGCCTTGTCTAACCATGACCATTTTAAGTATTTGAGGAGTTAGTCTGGGGAAAGCTGCTCTCTTCTCTCTCTCTCTCTCTCTCTCTTTCTCTCTCTCTTTCTCTCTCTCTCTCCTGCCTATGAAGTGGCAGAGACTAGGTTTCTTTAGGATGTGGTAAAGAAGAATTTTTCTTTGACATTTACAAGGATGTCTGGGGTGAAGAAGAGAGGTTTGTTAAATGTGAACTCCCGGAGGCCTCATGGACATGGTTACCTTTCTGCTACCTTTCAGGAGACCCCAAAGGATTAAAGTCTGTGCTTTGCTTCTAAGACTGAGTGGGGCAGTGGGTGAGTCAGTCCCATGAGCTGAGTTTGAGGCTCATTCTGTCATTTCACTTCTCTAAGAGTAAGATGGGTTGATGACACTTTTCATTTTCGTATGGTTGATGGAGTATTCTACAAGGTAGCACATTCAGCGAGATGCCCAGTGAATGGCAATTACTGTACAAGTGGTGACTATTTGGGGACAAATCACAGACCAGGAAAGCTGATGATGGGTTCCTTATCTGCCTCTAGTTGCCTGGTGAATTTGAGCAAAACTTTTAAACCTTTCAGCAACTTAGTTTTCTTCTTTTACATAATGAAGGGGCTGGACAAATTGGCATTTTTAAAATTCAGATCCATAGATAGAACCATTTGTATTAGAATCAGAACCATTTGCTTAATAAAACAACACAGAAAACAGCACAGAATCCCTAGTCTCCCCACAGTCCCTCAAAAGTAGTATCTCTAAGGATGGGAACTCAGGAGTCCAGGTTCTTGAAGAGTTCCTTGGGTGGTTCATTTGTGCACTACCTGCTCTGCTATCATGCATATCTATAGGAGGGACTTAGGGACCAGTTGGATGACCAGGAGAAGCTCCAGCCAGGACCAGAGGCATCCTGAGATAAGTGATAAATGAGAGGAGTCCTCTGACTGACTTCCCACTGGACGACTCAGCAGTTCTTGGTTCACCCAGCTCTGTGAAAGGAATGTACTTCTTTCTAATGCCCACAGGGGGTCAGTGAAACATCAGGCCTATCTTTTTTATCAAGTTTCTGAACAAAGGAATTTTGCACAGCATTTTATAATGTTTGTACATTATAAAAGATAAGCCTTATTTACTCACACACTTCCCAGGTGAGTGTTTGACTTTCTGCGCAGTCAAAAAATTCCAGCAATGCCCTGCTCTTTATGGAGGAAGGTACATTAGCTTTCAGGCTCATAAACTTTAAATCCATCAGCAGGTTTTCAAAAAATCACTGTCCTTGGAGCTCTGGGAGTCATTTTAAAGCAGAGAAAATTCTCAACTTTGGATTTCTCCAGGGTGCCTCTCCAGAAGAATTCAGTCTGGTATGTGTTCTTTCGGACACCTGTCTGATGGACCTGGGGCAGAAAGATTGTTGGCCAAGCTTAGAGATGAACTAACAGAAGCTCACAGAGAGTAGACTAGCTGACCAAAGACACATACACATGCATATGCACACACTGTAGTGCAATACACGTCACTGTTAAAGGTCTTTTAAAAATTATTTTGACATTTTCCATCGGTGTTTTACTCTCCAAAAAGTTTTAATAGCTGTTATTCCAGGAGTCAGGCCAAATCAAATCCAGCAGCCAGGAACTGCATTTGGGTCTCCCATATGGGTATCAGGGCCCCAAGCTGTTGAGCCATCCTTCCTCACTTTCCCGGGTGCATTTGCACAGAACTAGATGGGAAGCAGAGCAGCCAAGACACAAACTGGGACTCTGGTGTGGGATGTGTGTGTCATAAGGTTTAACCTGTGAAGGTTTATCACCTGTGTCATAGCACTAACCTCAAGAGGGTCTTCTTCACAAGTCAAGGTCAAGGGGAACTCCAGCAAGCATTCCTCCAGCCTGTTCGTATTTAACTGAGCTTCTGTATGGAACTCAGCAACTGGCCTTTCATCTGCTTTCTGTTTGTTTTTCTTTTCTTTCTTTTAAGAAATGTATTTATTTGAATGCCAAAATTATAGCAAGAAAGTGAGAGAATTTTCTACCTGCTGGTTCATCGTTCAAATAATTACCATAGGCTTGACCAGGCTGAAACCAGCAGCCAGGAGCTTCTTACAGGTTGCCCATATGGGTGACTGGAGCACAGGTACTTAGGCCACCTTTCACTGCTTTCCCAGGCACATTGGCAGGGAGTTGTATCATAAGTGGAACAACCAGGACATGAAAGAAGTTGCTGTCACTGACTGTGGTTGACTCAACATTTTCTTTTCTTTTTTTTTTTAACTATTAATTATTTTTAGTTTTGATTATTTTTACATAGTTGATTGAGGTTATTAGGTCAAGGGCAACAGGAGGGTGGATGAGATCACCATTTCCACATTCTCTTTTTTTCTCTCCCAGTATCTGGGGGAAGAGGGTAAACGAGAGAAGCCATGTCCAGCCTCCCAAATGCCTCTGTATCCTGGGATGGAGAGCAGCTAACTGACACCACTCCAGGGTCCCCAATGTGGGACATGCTCCAAGGGTCCTGCTCATGATGTTTTGATAGTTCAAAAGTTCTGAATTACTGCTGATCTTGCCACTCCAATCTCGATGAAATCTCTCCAGACTCCACTGGCTGACATAGTCCACCATAGAATCTCCATTTGCCCGGGTATTCACTGCCAACACTTAGCTTGGGTAGTTGATTCATTTGTTCTGTCCTCTGTTATGGTACCAGGTGTCCTCTGTGGGCTCCAATGTACTGCCATATCCTCCATGTGCACCTGCACATGCTGTCCACTGCTCCGTCTAAGTGGTTGCTCTGACCCAGCTTGGCATAGCCCCTCACCTGTCTTGACCTTTGCCTTCAAATGTTGCAGCCTGGTCTGTCTCAACTCTCACTGGTGGGTACTGGAACCCGGCCCTGCTCAATCGGCTCCCATCCCTGGGTTATGCAAACCTGTAGGCGTGACAGCCTAGCCTGGCATGACCTGTGCTCCAATCTGGTTTCTGCACTTGCCAGTGAGCTAAGGTTTGCTTGGCCTTGCCCAGTTCACTCCCTTCCAAAGCCAACCTACACGTTAGCCAATAGCTGGTGCTACCTTGCCCAGCCTGCCTGACTTCCAGGCCTGGAGCACGTGTTCACCAGTGGGATCTATGACCCACTAGGGCAACTTGGGAAACTTTCCCCTCTGTCCACTCCCAGACCCAGATCTCACTCATGCCGGCAGGTTTTAGGCCCTTGCCTGGCATGGACTGGTCCTTCATCTTTGTCCTAGTATGAGCTGGTGAATGTTGCAGCTAGGCTACCCACATCCTGTTTTAGGATGCACATGTGGGTGCTACAGCTTGGACCTGCCCTGTACCGGTGAGTGTTGGCAGGATTCATGGTCACACCTAGCTCAGCCCATCACCACCCACTCTTGAGTGGGACTTGCATTTCCAAAGGGTTTTGCCCACATATCCTTCACAGAATCTACCTCTGGACCTCATTCTCTTGTGTGCTGCTTAGTATCATGGCCCTGCCTAATGTGACCCTTTACTTGTTCTGACATTCAGTCACATACTGGGATCTAGTCCTTCTAGACAGGTCCCCAGCCCTAGCTTTTGCATGGACTGGTGTGTGGGTGGTTAGCAATGTTCCATCCTAACAAACCCTACTGCAGATTGCCATGTGGGCTGGTGCATGAGTCTGACCCACACAAATCTTCCAGTCTCTCCCCTCCAAACCACCAGGTCTCAGTCCCCTCTATTGCCTACGAGTATAGTGGCCATATCATTGAGTGTCCCTCAGGATTCATTCCTCACCTGCATGTGCTGTTGCCTTATTCAGGATCCTAGGCACTAATTCTAGAACCCCAAGACCCCAGAGCTCACCACGAGATGGTCAGTGGGCGAAGCCCATCAGGATTTTACCACCACCTCAGACATGCACACCTCTAAACTTACCTGGACTCCTCTTCATGTTTTAAAAAAAACCAATTATTTATTTTTATTGGAAAGGCAGATTTACAGAGAGAAGGAGAGAAAGAAATAAAGATCTTCTACACACTTGTTCACTCCCCAAATGGCCACGACGCCTACAGCTGAGCTGATCTGAAGCCAGGAGTCAGGAATTCCCTTCAGGTCTCCCACATGGTACAGGGGCCCAAGGCTCTAGGCCATCCTCTACCACTTTCCCAGGCCATGACAGGAAGCTGGATGGGCAGCCAGGACACAAGCTGGTGTCCTTATAGGATGCCAGTGCTTGAAAGGGGAGAATTAGCCATTGTATTGGGCCTTACATTCTGTTTTTCAATATTTATTTATTTATTTATTTATTTATTTATTTGAAAGATAGAGAAGGAGGGAGGAGGAGAGAGAGAAAGTCTTTCATCTGCTGGTTCTCAAATGCCTGCAATAGCCAGGATTGAGCCAGGCTGAATCTAGAAGCTAGGAATTGTATCTGTGTCTGTCATATTATGGCAGGGATTCAAACACTTGCTGACTTCCCAGGCATGTTAGCAGGAAGCTGGCATAGCCACGACTCACATGGGACTCATACGGGTGAAGTATCTCAAATGGTGACCCAGCATGCTGTGCCACAATACCCATTCCTTTTTTCTTCTTTTAGAGCCACAGTAACTAGGTGAGAATTGGAGAGTTGGAAGTACCAGGGAAATACACATTATAATGTGTGTAGGGGTCTGCATCCCCTTCTTGAACCCTTGGCATTGCCTTGCAGAAGCCTTCTGAGATTGCCTTTAGAGTGGATCACAATGGCTGCTTGTTCAGGTGACCCTCTGAGCCTGCAGAGTTCTGATATGTCCTCTTTCTCTTCCCCTTTTATCCTCTTCCCTTCCCTTTAACTTCATACAAGTGGATTTAATCACTGACAAATTATTGTATCAGTCAGTTCTCATTGCTGTAATGAAGCACTCAAGGCCAGTTACTTACAAAGAAATAGACTTAGCTCACAGCTCTGCAGATTCAAAGGATGAGGTGTCATCATCAGGTTGGTTCTGGCAAGGACTCATGTTGAATGGCAGCACAGCAGCCAAAGTAAGCGGAGAAGGGCATGAGTACCCTGCCAGGCAGGAAGCCAAAGGGAACTGGGTGAGGCCAAGATTTCTCTATTTGTGACAACCCTCTCTGTAGAACCAATTCTTGGGGCATACAAAAACACCTTAATTTTTCCTAAGGGCATTCTCCAGTGATCTAAAGATATCCCACTTGGCTCACCTGCTAACGGTTCCACACAACCACCCAACGTTGACATTCTGAGCACCAATCTCCTCAGACGTGAACTTGGAAGACACACTCTAACCATAGTCAAACCATCACAGTTACAAATGCATAAACTTGTGAGTCATTAGTGCTAACATGTTACAGACACTTGACTCATAGTGAAAGACTATGTTGACCAACATTAACTAACGTGCTCATTAGGTTACTAACCTGATTGCCAGACACTGCAGGAAGAGCTCCCACCTGTCAGACATCCCCCTGGCCACTATTGTGTCACTGGTAAGCCAGGCATGATGCTCATTGCAAAGGCAAGGCAAGTGATCTCAAGCAGCGGAAGTGAAAAATAAAGTCAATGACATGATTTAAGTCGATGATATGTTCACATGTCTATGCTATGAATGTAAACCTGGGAGGGCATAGGACATTACCAGGAAGTCTCCCACATGTGGGGTAGGTTGGCAAATGGTATTTTGCATCTGTCCTTGGGAACATCACATGTAAGATTTGTGTTGGGAGTTGCTGAAAGAGAAAGAAAAGCATCCCTGCAGGGAAGAGGAATATGGCAGACCACACCTGCAGGACAAGAATTTGGCAAGTTCATTGTAAAGGACTCACCCACTTAGGGGATGTTTTTTTGGATGGAGCAGCACCTGCTAGATGGCAGAAGGGCATCTCATGTCATCTACCATTCTGGTCCCAAGGTTCATAGTGAGAATGCAGGTTCTGAGTGAATCCTGAGCATCAACAACTTTGGATCCCCCAGCAAGTTCACCTGGCTCTGCCACAGCACTCCTGCTCTGTATTGATTTGGGTGGGTCTAGATCACTAATGCAAACAGGCCCTCGGGTTGGCACATTCTCCCATCAAGGAATCTTTGTTTTTGTACTTTCACTTTCCCTAAATAGGTGCCCAACTCATCCTGTTTGTCCCAGGAACATCCTTGGTTTTAGGGCAACTTGGGACAGTTGGACCCTCTCCAGCCCTTGCCTCCTCTTTACACATTTGCTTGTCTTTGCTTTCTCCTTGCTTGCAGGCACGGTAGTCCTGCCATGAGCAAGGAGAGGCTTTAGCCTTGCAGTGGTCTGTTTTACAGTGCCTGCCTATACACATATCCCTTTTCTGGGGAAGTAGAAGTTTTCCATATACAGTCCTCTGCTACTCTCAAATGACCTTTTTATATAGGATGCCTCCTTCTTCTGGCCACAGATTTGTCTAGGAGCGGATCCTGTTGGGCAAACAGTGAATCTGAGGGTATTCTGGATTCTGTTCATCAGTCTCTCATTATTTCTTTTTCATTTACACATGTGGCTCCAAAGAGAAGGTAATTTGGTTTGCTTTGCCACTACTATGTGTAAATGCTGGTTCAGAAGTCTCCAGCTCTCTTGGATCTGTGCCCACACCCACCAAGCGTGCAGAACAGTAAAGATAATTTCTCTAGCACCTGCTGTTGGTAGTGCTATGGCAAGAATACTGGTTTCACAGGGGCTGATGGTACAAAAAACCACCAACTGCCTGATTTCAAACTACAGAAATTTATCATCTACCAGTTCTGGGTATGAGAAATCCAAAAGGAAAGTGTGGGTAGGACCCCCTCTTCTTCTGACTTTAGGTATTTTCATTTCTCTTTCTAGCTTGTGTTGGTAACTGAGTGTCTCTTGCCTCTCCTGCCATGTGGCATCCTCACTGAATGTTTCTGTCTCTGCATTATTCTTGCCTCTCCTGAAGACATCAGCTGTATGGGATGAAGAACCTACTCCAATCTAGTATAATCTCATCTTTGCTGATTAGCTCCACTGGTCTGTACCTCCAGCCAAGGTCTAGGAGTGCTGAGAGTCAGAACTTTAACATCTGTTTTTTAAGGGACATAAATCAACTTGTAACCACAAGCAAGTAGGAAAAGATGGATAGGTAGGAACCACTTTTTTTTTTTTCCCAAAAGGAGATGTGAATGCAGTGGCCCTGGCCTGCATCAAGTCTTCATGTAGACTACTTTGCTGGCCTTTCAGAAGAACTCCTTCTGCTCTTATTTCTGTCTCCTTTCAGGCCACTGCTCCCACTCTCCACTGCACCTTTCCCTATGGAAGACCTTCACTTCTGAAGCTTCAAAATTCACTCCAGCCTTCGAGTCAGCTTGAACCATGTTGTCAGGATCATCTCCATTCACTGTGGGTTCTGGGATCTGCAGAGGATTAGAGTTAGTGGTACAAAGGCAGGAAGACTCCATGTAAAGCAAAGCATTATTAAGGAAAATAGTCTTAATCTGACCAAGGAATATGCTTATTTATTTTATTTCTTCTGCTTCTTGTGTATTTTTAAAAAACTGATTTCAGTGACAGGCAATGGCACAACAGTTAATTCACCACCTATGTCCATGTCATTATTGTGTGCACGGTTCGTTTCATCTCCTTTGCTTCTGATCCAGGCTTCTGCTAGTGCACAGCTAGGAGGCAGCATATGAGTTCAGGTACCTGAGTTTCTTTCACCCATGTGGGAGATCAGGATGAAGTCCTAGCTTCTGGCATCTCCCTGGCCCTGCCCTGGCTTTTGTCAGTGAGTATTTTGGGAATAAACCAGCAGGTGAAAGATTTTTCTCCATCTGTCTCTGTCTCCCTGCCTTTCAAATAAAACAGGAATAAAGAAAAAAATTTTTTACAAATTGATTTCATTTAGGAAATGAAGTCCTCCTCCAGATGTGCAATTGGCAGTTCGAGGATGTATAGTGAAATGGAGGAGAGGAGAAGTGATTGACAGCAAGGTTGAAAGTTCAGGCTGTGCAGTAACCTGCAGAATAGATCAGGAGGAACTGCATGCACATTCAGTGTTAGCTCTAGCTTGAGACTTTGTAAGTCACCCTGCCCATTTGTGAGCTATCAGAAAAGAAAGACTTCAGTTCTGTTCTCCTAGATACAAGAGCTGGGCCTATGAAATAAACAATAGACAGATTAACAGGGAACAGGAATATAAATTCATTAATCATCAGTGTAATATGCATGGGAATAACCCAGAGGAAAAAAACAAATACCAAAACTCTAGTGAGATTTGAGAGTTATCTACCATAGTATAAGGGGAAAAGGGGGAGAGACACAGACCACACTTAGGGAAGAATAAATGATTATTAGAAAAGACGAATAGGTCCTTAAAAGAATAGATGGGAAAAAGGATAATTTGTGACCAAATTTATGTGGGTAGGATGTCAACTTCAAGTCTCCTCTCCTGAGATAAGAGTCAATCTTCCCTGGTTGATGAAACTCTCACGGAAGGGATTTATGACAATTGAGTTTCTTTTGGAGAATCTGTCTTTAGGCAGATAAGGATCTGCAGAGAAAGCCTCTCCCAGCATTTGCTGTTTTCAAGCACTACTCAGCTAAAAGTAAGCAAAGTGGCATCATTTGGGGTGGCATTTCCTTAATTTCTTCCCATTTAGACTTTGGAGTGGCATATTCTGGTCTTCTGCCTAAACCTGTGGTATTCCACTACCAGCCCCCTTCCTGTTAAAGCTGAACAGACACCCAATATGGAAAATGAGTACACCTGGCCCTGGTGAAGCCCACAGTTCCTCTCCCTGTGAGCATGGCTGAAGGTTGAAGGCACCCCTTTACATTCTGAAAATCTCCAAATCCTAGACCAACTTGTGTGTTTTAGATAAAGATGGGGTCCAGATAGGAGCCATTGTTTGCCCAGGACCCCCCAGTGATTATTGGCAGAACAACCACCCAGTGACAGAGAGCTTTCCCACCCAAGGGCAGGGCTCAGGCCTCCAGCCAAGAGAACAGGCCTCCTCTTGCTTGCCTGCCCATCATTGCTCTCCCTTGGCCGGGAATTTTATTCTTTTGCTGCTCCACCCATCCCACTCTTACTCATCCTCTAGGGTTAAACCCAACTGTTGCCTCCCTTGTGGAGTCTTACTCAATTCCTCACACCAACTGAACCCCTCCCATGTTCCCCCAGCACTTTGCTACTGGTATCAGAGCAGTCTCAAATCCCACTGTAAAGATTTATCTGCAGGGAAGGCACTGCCACTTCCTACTAGCCTCCCACCTGCCCCATCCCTTAGCTCTATCTTTACATAGAGTATGTGATTGGTAGTGATTTGGAGAATGAAAGAACCTGTTCTGCTTCACAGGAGCCAGTTTATAGTCTAAAGCCAGGGTGCCATAAATGTTGGTGCATAGTCAACCATCTAGGAATTGCATTAGAATTTAGATTCTGACTCTGGAGGTGTAAGGGGTTAGGACTTGAAATACTGTAGTGGGCAATTATCTGGTGATGCAGGCACTGCATCAGCACACATTTTTGAGTCATGCTGGAGGGAAGACTGCAGATAATTGTACTTATCTTCTTAACCGCATTAATTGGGCCTAGAAGGACCAGGCTAAGCATCACTTTAAGGGATGTAGGTCGTAGCCAGAAGGAATGGGAGCAAGTGCACTGAGAACAAGCCTTAGAGAAAGGCCTCTGGTGAGTGAGGCTCATCCTGAAAGGGAGTCTACAGCTTTTCTTCCTTTGATGAGACACAAAGCCATTTGCAAGTTCCCTTTCTACTGGGCAGGCTGGGTCTTCAGAAAAGAGGGTAAACTGAATCTCTGAGCAGTATTTTCTTCCCCATGGGCAAGAATGTACATTTTACAAAAGGTTACCATACACTTTCTCAATGGATTCTTTTTTTAAGATTTATTTATTTATTGGAAAGTCAGATATACAGAGACGAGGAGAGACACAGAGGAAGATCTTCCATCCGATGATTCACTCCCCAAGTGAGCGCAACGGCCAATGCTATGCCGATCTGAAGCCAGGATCCAGGAACTTCTTCCAGGTCTCCCACACGGGTACAGGGTCCCAAAGCTTTGGGCCGCCCTCAACTGCTTTCCCAGGCCACAAGCAGGGAGCTGGATGGGAAGTGGAGCTGCTGGGATTAGAACTGGCACCCATATGTGATCCCGGCGGGTTCAAGGCAAGGACTTTAGCCGCTAGGCCACGCTGCCATGCCCTCTCAATGGATTCTTAAGGACAGAAATGTGATGCTCTACTTTAACGTAACAAAACTGAGACTCTGTCATACACATAGGGCTTATCCAGGGAAATTTAAACCACAGAACAGTGACACAGGGAAATACATAGATTTCATCACATCTGTGTGGAGCCTTCCCTATCCTGGTATCTTTTGTGCTTCACTGCTATAGTTTGTTTAAATGATTCCATTCCAGAAAGATCAGGAGTTTGTCTGCACTGTTTGCTATCAAACCCTTAGCACCTAGCATGGTGTCTTGTATCTACAAGGCACAGTATAACTGCTGCTTAAATAAGTGAGCATAATTTCTCTGTTGTATTGCCTCCACTTACACACCATGCCAAGAGTATGGGGTTGTATTCAGCTGATTGTGTTAGATCACTGAGATCAAGGGATCTCAAGAAGATTTGGCTCCCCTGAATAAATAGCACACTCCCC
Source organism: Ochotona curzoniae (assembly GCF_017591425.1). Classification (NCBI taxonomy): domain Eukaryota; kingdom Metazoa; phylum Chordata; class Mammalia; order Lagomorpha; family Ochotonidae; genus Ochotona; species Ochotona curzoniae. The sequence goes on along the minus strand of NW_024466219.1, from coordinate 18,462,344 downwards.
CCTTGCTTTCCATCCAGATTTTTTCGTACCCTTGTTAGTCTTCATGAAAATGTAGCCTTCCAGTCATTCAGGGGGTTGTGTGAAAATGTGGAAGTGGCTAGTCAGGGGACTTGGCAATGGCATCCTGTCTATGAGGATGTCAACTCATGTCGGAGGCATCTTGCTGTGTCACCCATGTTCATGCTGCTTTAGGTCAGTGACTGTTGTCTGATGAAGAGCTCTCAGCTCTACAGGGATCTACAGAACACATGACCTGGGCACAGAAGGCATTAACCATGGAAACCAGGACTTATCCTCTCAACTCAAAGCAGAGAATTGGCTCTTGCACTTGTCCAGCCCTTATACTTCCTTTGATTGTTTTACCTGGCCTGTGTTCCCGAGGAAACATCCAAAGCGTCTTAGCAGAAAGGTCTCACTGCTCATCAGAGTGAATCAAGCCAGTCAGGAAGCTGGGGTGTGATTTTACCATATCCAAGAAGAGGAACTGGGATTGATGGGAATCCAGACAGTCTCTGTCGCTAAGCACTTTTTCCTCATTCAGCAAACATTTTCTAGATTATTCTATCCATAAGTTCTGACAAATTAATGTTAAAAATAACAGTTTACATTTATTGAGCACTTGGTATGTGTCAAGCACTGGGCTATTCACCCAATATCCATTGGTCTGTGAAAGTCTTTGAGGTAGATATTACCTTTATCTCTATTTCATAAACAAATAAGGAAAATTAGACAGAGAGGAAGAGAATTACCCAGGCTTGCACAACTAGAAGTTGGCAAAGGAAGGCAAAAAGCCAGGCCCGTCACATTCCTAAACTACTGCGTGATGCTGTTCATTGACACCTGGCCTGTATCTTTGCAACTTTCTTCTTCAATCTCCAACTTCTTTCTCCACCATCTTCCTCCTCCTCCTCTCACTTCAGAATAGCGAGCAGGTTAACATCCTCTTAGCCTTAACTCCCTCTTTCCACCATTAATGTTAGACATCATTTCTTCTCTGAATGTTGACATCACAGCTCAGTGTCATCCGGCTGACCTGCTGGCCATGACCGTTCTTTCATTGAGGAATTCAGCATCTGGTTTATGATCTTGCTCTGCAAGCCTTTCTTATCACTGCCTGTGCACTCTCAATGTCCACGTGGATGATGTGTTCAATTTCAACCCTTCAGAGTCTTTGTTTTTCATATGAAAGTTTCCTGAAGTGTATCAGGATCCTGCTATCATCACTCTCATATCAACCCCATTCGAGACTTTCCAGAAGGTTTCTCCGCTGTCTGGCCTCTTCAGCTTGGAATTTCAGGAGAAAAGGTAGAAAGGGTCATAGAAAAAACAGAATTGAGAGGTGGAAAGCAGAGGCAGAGGGGAGAATTTTCCCTCCACGTCGTTGTGGCACAGTTCTGCTCCGGGAATGGAGGAGTGAGTTATGACAGTATTCAGGCTCCTACTGGAAATGACCTTTCTTTGTCTAAGAGGAGTGCTGTAAGCAGTAGGGAATGGAATTTGAGACTTCCAACCGTGGATCTGGGTCAAGCAGTTGAGTTTTCTCAAGGTCTGATCTTGTAGCCACCTCACTGGAATGACTCGGGGCTTTTTGTGGAAAAGCAAATTCTTGTGTCCTCTTCTCCAAGTCTCCTGATACAGCCCTTGGTGGTAGGCCTGAGAGTCTGCATTAAAACCAATTAAAGGATCCACATTGAAAACCAATTCACTTTAGGGTTGGAGAATCATAGATTGAAGCTGAGCAGAACCATCTGCCCCAGAAGGAGTTAAAATCCCTTTACCTTTCACACCCACCCTTGTGATTCACTTTAACTTGGACACGAGTCAGACCTGCTAGTCATATTGCAATTTTTCTTTGAATCCACTTGGAGTTAATTCCACTCCTTCCCTAAAGGGTCTGTAGTGGGACACATGAACTTGGCTTGGGAACAAACAGAAATGACACCTCAAATCACCCTCTTCTTCCCTCTTACCTCCACCCCACTCAAAGCAATAGCTTCGGTGCCTCTCTCCCATGGACTGTTGGAAGGGGTGTCAGGGTGATTAGACAACTGATTAATCTACCTGGAATAGGCATCAACAGGGAAAAATCCATTCTGGTATCACTTTGCAAAGGATGCGGGCATCCCAAGCAAGGTCTTAATTGCTTTGCCAAGCAGCTGCTCCCATGTTTTTATTTTTAACAGGTGCATTACTTTCTTTGCCCTAAGGAGAGCTTGCTGGAGAGAATGGCAAGAGTCACAACAGGATCTTTTAGGTAGCACTGCAGAGAGACTGGTCCACTTAGATATAGACGATGTCTCTGAAATCGATAGCCAGGAAACCAGCTACATCTCCACACCTGTACAAGCTGTGTGGGCTGGTGCTCTTTCTAAATCGTAAGGACCGTGTCAGTCTTCCACTTTAAAACATCCCTATGATTTTTCGTTTTGTTTGGAGCAAAATTTAAATTCCTTCCCTGGCTCCTGCTTGCAGCTCAGGATGTTTCCACCCCTTGTCTCCCACTGTGAGCTGTCAGTCAGGGGCCTCACCGCCTGCTGGTCCTTCTGCTTCCACTCTCCTCCACTCGCTGTTTGCTTGGAGTGGCATTTTCTTGACCTCAGATGATTTCTCCTTAAATACCACCTCCCCAGAGAGGCCATCCCAGACCCCCCACCCCCACCCCACAGGATGCAATCTGTGTTCATCTTCAACAGGGTGCTCATCCCTCTGACCTTGCTGTGCATCTGTCTCTGGCCGTGATTTGCTGCATAGAGCCAGCTGACCTTGGTAAGTCAGGTTCATTCTCTGGGCTTCCTGGGGGGAAGGGGCTGTCACCTGGGGATCAACACAGACAGCACTGCCTGAATTTGCTCTAGACTCACTGGGGAAAAAAAACACGCCTCTTCCCTTGCTCCCCCACTGTGGCATGGCCAAAAAGGGCTAAACAGAACTGCTCTGCCCATGCCAAAATGGCACCGTGAGGCTCTTCAGAAAGGAGGCGAGGAAAAGGGACTGCCCTCTGAATACTAATCAGGATCTTAATTTCTCCTTGAATTGGCAAGCATTATATTATGAGCCTGCCGTTGGCAGATAGGAGGGAAATCTTGATGGTGGCTGAGTTAAAAATGGCTGGGATTTACAGTGAAATAAAAGGTGCCAGATTAATAGGGCTTCTTTTCTCTGAGCCATAAATCGGAAGCCCTGGTGCCTGATCGACTACTAAATCTCCAGTCCCAGGGGCTCCTGAATGGAGGACCCAGCTGGACTCCAAAGGTTGACATGGGTAATGATCTCACCAGAGGCTGTGCCATGCGGGCGGCACAGGGTGGGATAGCATGGGACCTCTAGTGTTTGCATTGTGACATCTGAGCTTTGGAGCCGGAAGAGAGGAGATGGTCAGCCTAGCCATACAGCATCTCAGGGCATGACCTGAGCAGAGCCAGGCTAACGTGAGCACCCCCCACCCCCTCTCTATTCTGCCTGCTCTCCTCTGCACAGATGAACAGGGAAAGAGACAGACAATGGTTCAGACCCTTGCAAGACCCTGAAGTCATTGTTTCAGCAACATATCTTCCATATTTTAAGTAGCAGGGTGTTGGGTGCTTGGCACTTACTGGCTTGCAGCTCTTACTGGCTTGTGTGGCACTTACTGGCTTGTAGGACTGAGGCAGAGAAAGCAGATAGCGGATGGCCTGATTGCTTGTGTCTGACTCTTTCCAGTCCAAGAACCCTAGGGGCTAGACCAAAAGACAATGACTCTGCTCCATGTGAATGTCAGGGTAAGTTTCAGGTACATGGGTCAATATTAAGTTCCTTTTAGGAATGTAGGAATAGAACAATCAAGACCCAACAAAGTGGGCCTGGCAGGATAGCCTAGCAGCTAAAGTCCTCACCTTGCAGGCCAGGAATCCCATATGAGCGCCTGTTCTAATTCTGGCAGCCCTGCTTCCCATCCACTTTCCTGCTTGTGGCCTGGAAAAGCAATCAAGGATGGCCCAAAGCCTTGGGACCCTGCATCCATGTGGGAAACCTGGAAGAGGCTCTAGGATCCTGGCTTTAAATTGACTCCATTCCAGCTGTTGCAGCCACTTGGGGAGTGAATCAATGGACAGAAGATCTTCCTCTCTCTTTCCTCCTCTCCTTTTTTTCCAAATAAAATAAATAAGTCTTTAAAAAAAAATCCAACAAAGTGGGATGACAGGTTCATGGCCACACAGTGGAGCAGCAACAGCTGAAGCAGGACCAAATTCCCTAGACAACTGTGGCTCCCAGGTCACTCCTTTGCTGCCTTCCATCTCGAGTAGACACTGCCTGTAGGGAGGAGGAAGGACTGGAAGGATGCAAACAAGGTGACAGCAATGGGAGGTGTCCTGTTGCTTCCACCCTTGTTTAAGGGCAGGATAAAAAGTCTGGGGGATGTGAGAGTTGGAATGACTGAGCAGGTTCAGCAGAGAGCAGCTGCGTGGGAGAAGTTGCTGATAACCTGGTTGTATTAGAAAAGAAAGCTTGCCACCCTCAACTTACCCCTTTAGTTGAGGACAATGTACGTATCCATATACAGCTGTCCTACCATATGTGGTTATATATTATTTCACTGTCAATACAAAATTGAGATCTCAGCTTCAGTAAAGGAACCTCCCTCATCTGGGCTTTCCACGAGCCCCCTAACTTCTGCTACTGGAAGCAGTGTCCTCTAAGCCATGTCTACTAGGAACTGCCAGATGGCACAGTCAGCTGCCTGTCTGAGCTTCCAGAAGGTAGCACCAGAAGAATCCAGCAGAGATTGGGAGACGTGTCCTGAGCTCGACAGACAAGGGGGTCTGCAGTGGACACTGTCCCTGCTGATGTCTTAAGTGGCTTCTACGGTGTCCCTGGCCAGCCTTGGAGCACTCCCCGTCTCTCCCTGAGCCAGCAGTCATTAAGCTGCTTTAGTGAGGGCCTCCATGAGCATGCAGCAGAATATTTATATCCAACCTATTTTTTTTTAATGTCAACAATTCAACATTTTGGCTTTTTTCTTTGCTGCATTAGGAGAAGTCAATTTCTCTTACGGACAGGAAGGTGACCTTCCTTAGAATGAAATACAAATATTTTTCCTGTTACCCATCGTGCTTCTGAAAACCAAGCCCTCCTTACCCTAAGGCAAGGGGAAACTCCTTAGTACATGAAAATGTGTGTAAATGTGTGGTAATTATTCATGATAGCATTAAAATTACATTCAGAGACCTTAGGAGAGAAAAATATAAAATAAATACTCTAGGTGGAAGGCATGTAGACATGTCGTGGCATCCAGGAGAGGCTGGGAAACAAGCCAGCACCAGGAATGGCACAAGAGCCACTTGGGGGACCTGGTGCAGTGGCCTAGCAGCTCAAGACCTAACCTTGAATGTGCTGGGATTACATATGGGTGCCTGTTCTAATCCTGGCAGTCCTGCTTCCCATCCAGCTCCCTGCTTGTGGCCTAGGAAAGCAGTCGAGGACAGCCCAAAGTCTTGGGACCCTGTACCCATGTGGGAGACCCGAAGGAAGCTCCTGGATCCTGGCTTCAAATCGGCTAAGCTCTGGTCATTGCAGTCACTTGGGGAGTGAATCATCGGATCTTCCTCTCTGTCTCTCCTCCTCTCTGTATATCTGACTTTGCAACAATACTAAATAAATCAAAAAAAAAAAAAAAATAGAGCCACTTGGGGTGACTGGCAGGTAGGTGGAGACCACTGTGAGGCCCTGCTGGTATTTCTAGGAGGCTCAGAGTCACTGCCAGCAGACTGGATATTCCCATAAAGTGACATTAGCTCCAAGTGCAAAGACTTATCCAGGTTGCCTCTCTTTTAATTAAATAAAATTATTTTTATTTGAAAGGCAGATTTATACAGAGAAAAGGAGAGGCACAGAGACGTCTTCCATGCACTGGTTAGATGGCGTCAGTGGGTTGGAGCTGGGACGGTTTGGACTAGCCCAGTAGCTTCTTCCCAGCTGCCCACATAGGTGCAGGGGCCCAAGGATTAGCCAGCCTTTGTTCTTTTTCCAGGCACATTACCAGGAAGTTGGACAGAAAGTGAAGCAGCCAGGACATGCACTGGTACCCACGTGGAATACCGGTGCCTCAGGCAGAGGATTAACCTATTACACCCGGGTGCCAACCCCAAAACTGCTCCTTTTCTCAACCACATCTGAGTGCTACACAAGGACTCCTGACATCCCCTGGCAGAGGTCCTGAGTTAACTGTGATGGTAGGAAGGGATCCTAAGAACACAGGAAGAAACAGGAGCTGCTGTACCTGTCTGAAGTCATTAAACTGAGCAAGCTGAGAGGTCCAGGGAGCTAACAAGGGACCCTTGACCTCTTTGAAGTGGATAGAATTATTTTGGGTGAGGTCAAATTAGGTTGTAAAGACATGAAGGAAGCTTGAAATTGTGATGAGCCCAACTGCAGTTTCTTTTATGCAATAAAGATCCTTTGGCCATGAGCTGAATGTACCACATAATTTTATTGAAACCCGTTTAAACCCAAACCTCTGATACAATAGCTCAATTGACTGATTCTTCCCCTTCAGGAGCCAGGATCCCATGTGGGCACCAGTTCATGTCTCGGTTGCTCCACGCCCGATCCAGCTCCCGGCTTGTGGCTGGGGAGGGCAGCAGAGGACAGCCTAAAGCCTTGGTACCCTGCACCAGTGTGGGAGACCCAAAAGAATCTTCTGGCTCTTGGCTTCAGATCAGCTCAGCTCCAGCTGTTGGGGACTGAATCAATGAATGGAAGATCTTTCTCTCTCTCTCTTCTTCCCTCTGAGTGGTATACCTTTTCAATAAAAATAAACCATCCAGAAAAGTGAGTTTTCTTGCCCTCAACGGAGTTTCCTAACCCATGAAGAAGAGACAAGTTTTCCCAAGCAAGAAAGAAGTCTCTCTCAGGGAGCAATCTCATCTCCTCTTCTCCACCCATAAATAGACTGGGTGTATTTGTGAATTGTCTGTGACCACACCCCTACAAAGAAGTCTTACCAGAAAGAATGTCAGCGGTCATCTGGTCTACCTCCTATCAGCTGTGACAGCATTCTGCTCATGAGGGATGACTGCTTGGGTAGAGAGCATTGAGCCTCATTTGACTTTGCCTCCCTTGTACATAGAACATCATTTTGTGAGGCATCAGGTAGGTTCATAACCAGTTAGATAAGTCTTTGTTGAAATAAATAATATGTAGGGCCTGATGGTTGCAATGGTAAGTGGAGGAGGGCGGAGCTTGCTTCAAGCAGGTGCCTTACTCTGGCCCCAGCCTACAACCCAGAAGGGAAGGCAGAATTCAGGTGTGCCCATCAGGCAACAGGGTAACTGCTGCACCAATGATGGACACAAACCAATATGTCTTACCAAATAAGAGCTGAAGCCACCTCCTGCTTCAGCTTTTGTGTCATGGGCGTTTAAACTCCTTTGTTTGTCTCTTCCTGCTTTTCCTTTTCCTCTGTACCTCCCTACTTCACATTTGTCTTTCTGCTACACTGGAAAGTTCCACATGACCAAAGTTCCACATGACCAAAGTTCCATGTGACCAATGTTCACTGGAATAAAAGGCCATCTAAATGCTTTTGTATATGTGGCTGATGCATTCCTTCCCTGGTGGTCAGCAAATCTAATAGTTCCATGAAAGAGTGGGAAAAAAATGCTTGCTTAGTCCTACAGGCTGCCTTTGACAGTGCTTGGTTTCAAAATGAAAAATGAATAAAGATCTGGGTGTCAATTAGACAGAGAAATATTCCCCTGACTGGACATAAGCAACAAGACCCATAATTTGCTGATTGGACAATAATTTCTATTTTTCACTCCCTGGTGGACCAATCAAAAGTGTAAACCTCCATGAGCCTTTTGCCCCATCAACTGGAAAGTTTTAAACTAGCCAAAGAGCAAGATGCTCCTTTTTTGGTGCCACCTTGTATGACAGAATAACCCTCCCTTAGGAGCTACTTGGGCAACTCCTCCCTTGAAGCACCCCTTCCTGCCGCTGCAACGAATGCAGCCCAGCTTTCAGTAAACTTTTGCTTTGCTCACTGTCACCGTCCATCTGGAAATTCTTCAGCGTGAGACAACAACCAACGTGGTCCTCCGACAACAACTTGACCAGTTGTAATTGTTCACTGAAAAGATGTGGATCCTTCAACTGACAGACTGACTCAATGCTGGAGTCCTCTTGGCAGTGTGTTTCGGGCAGCCATCTTACCAGGTTACACTGGGAGCTCCTCTTGGCTAGAGGAAGCTGTGTGGCTTGAGTCGCTGTCTGACTTGCCTGTTTTCTCCCTTTGTTCTGCTGCTGCTCACTGTGGCTGTTGCTGTCCTGATTCTCCTGGTCTCTCTCTTTTTTCCCCCTGAAATGACTTCATGCCTCCATCCCTGTGGAACATGCGCAGTAAGTGTTCCTCGCGCCTTGAAAGGGCAGTGCCCTGGGGGTTAGGTCTCTGCTCTCCCCGTGCCCCTACTGAGCGGACATGCACTGGGTGCTGTCCATTCTTAGCCAGTTGCAGACTAGCTAAAAAGAAGATCTCTCTGGGGGTGATATTATCAGTGATGTTTTCATTTTCCTCTGTATGTCTTCCTGTTGTGAGAGAAACCACTTACAGTGAGAATGTGTTCTTGCAACAATCAAGAGACAAACCTCTAAAGCCATTTCTATTGTGGAAGAAAGACATTGATAATCTGATTTATATTAGAGAAAGTTGGAGTGCAATATCTGGGAAAACTTTACCAGATACCAACTAAGTCCCAAGTATTGGACCAGATAATACAGACAGAAGTAACCTTTTCCTTCAAGTGGCTCCCAGTTTATGTGCACAAACAATTACGTCCTATGAAAAGAAAATGCCTAGTTTGCTTTTGAGTAGGGTAATAAAGTACTGAGTAGGGTAGTAAAAGTCAACTGGGAGAAGAGCAAAGCTTTAGAATAACAGATGTTCAGTAAGTAATAAGGATAGAAGAACTATACGTGAAAACACAAATATGAGGAAGACTGGGGCTCCTTTTGGAAACTCCCACAGATTTGGTGGATCTGGAAGGCACTGTGTGAAGCTGGGAGGGGCAGGTGCTGAGGCCTGAAAGGCTAGTGATCACACAGGTCTTGCAGCCGTCAACTTCTACTTTCTTTTGCATTTGCAGGGGGTGGGTTGTGGGGTGGGAAAAGCAGAAAGAATGAGGGTATTGAAACAGGGAGAACAAATAACTGTTCAGACCTCATGGTGGAATTGAATGTGGTGGTTAGTAGGAAAACAGCTGCGTAAGGGAGGGTGGAAGTGAATATCTTTTCATCATATCAATAGTACAAAACAGGCATGCATTTGTAAAGATGGGGCTATGTTCTCAGAAATGAATCAGGCAATTCTGTCATTGTTCTAGTATCATGGAGTGCACTTACAGAAACCTGGACAGAGGTCAGTCACTGGACATGGCCTCTTGATGTAATTGAGAGATTCAGTAAACATGAGATACACAAAGCTGCTGCCAGCAAAACACAGTCAACTCTTCTTGTAAGTAGCAATACGTGCTAACCCAAGGACAACAGGCAGACTTACAGGAAACACACAGGCCCATTCAATAAGCACTCACTATCATTATCAAGTGCCAGGTACTGTCCAGAATTATATGTGATGTCCGGCAGTGTGAAAGTTTTGTTTGCCCAGCGTTACCACAGATGCAGAATAACATGTTATGCTGTGGTGTTAAGATGGCTACAGCAATTGGAATTTTCCAGCTCCATTGCAGTCTATTGACCAAAACCTTATCATGTAGCACTCGGCATGCAATTACTGGGTCCCGTTTGTTTTCTTACTTTAACATGGGAGATAGATAAAATAATTCTCAAGGCTTTAGAACACACATTGTTGAATCAGTATTCTGCTATTCAAATCTCTATTTCGAAACTCATCAGCTATGAGACCCTTGATAGGCTAAGGTTTGGAGAAGGCACAGAGATGACTGTTTAAGGCAGAAAAGAATTTTTATTGTAGAAAGGACAGCATGGTGTGGGGAAGTAAGACTTCAGTCTGCCTGGATAGCTGGTGGAGGGTGTGTGTGTGTTGGGGGGTGGTGGTCTAGCAGGCCGGTAGGAGGTGTTGGTTGTGTATTTGTCAGGGAGGTGGTTGTCCGTATGACTATTAACCATGATAAGGGGGAGTTTGGATATGCACAAGGTCCAGTTGGAAACTGTGGAGGACCCAAGGTGCTCTGGTTGTTCGGAATGTCCCAGGTAGGACGCTTGTAAAAATTAACAGTGGGGAGGCCAAGTACTTGCAGGTTTCGGTTCAATCGTATTACAGGGGTTATTGACTTGTGCACGATTTTTTTCATGGTTGGGGATTAACTCTTTGTACCCTACATCCCGCTAAGTCTTGTCAGTGTTGACTGCCCTGCAATTTAGGGTCCTCAGCTGTGAAGTGAGTATAGTAACTGTGGCTCCCTCACTGGGTTGTTGGGAAGCTTCGAGGCTAGCCCTTGAGTCCTTCCTACCTGGCACTTGGGAAGTCTCCTGGGCTTGTTATCATCAGTATATTTTTATCTGCTCATTGCTGCTGTATGCATGAGCAAAGGATGGGCCTCATGGAATTCAGCCTTAGATGCAGCACGCCACAGTCATTAACAGATTGTGTGACGTGGGTGACTGACCCTGTATGGGGCCTAGCTTTCCTTTTGAAAACACAGATGATAACTCATAGCCTAGAGGTCTGTGGAGATGAAATGAGATAATAGATGCAAAAGCACTGTAAAAGTTGTAATTTGTAGAATAAAAGCCACTAGATTGATATTCTCTCACCAGTCCTCCCATAAAGAGGGCAGAGCTGGGTCTCCCTGTTTAATAGAAAAACAGAGGGCAAAACAGGTCAGTCGTTTACTGCGATTCTCCCACATGTCTGGGTTGCTTGGCTGGGGATGCCGCCTCTGCACTCAAAAATTTCCCCAAGGTGTCTGGGCCAAATGTGCTCTGCTTGCTACATCTTGATCCAGAATCCTCATAAATAAAATCAAAATCCTAGGCCAGCCTTCTATTGCCACTTTGCTGGGTTCTAATTGCATCTTACTTCAGAGATGGGAATAATTAAATCAGGAGCTGTATTTTAATAGGCCTCAGGTCAGGCTCAGCCTTCTGCATCCTTGGTCAATTTCCCCACCATTTCTTATCTAATCTGGGGGAGAGGAAACTGTCCCAGAGTGGTTCATTTACATCAAAAACACTATAATTTGTAAGTAAATGGCATTGCATTTAAATGCAAAGAAACATCCTCCACTAGACAGAGAAGGCTCTCTTTGATTCTTCAAATAACTCTAATCCCTAATGTTCTGGAAATAATCTTTCCTTCTCTCCAATTATACCCCTCCCAGGAGAAGCCCCTTTAACCTCTCTTCAAAACGCTGACATGAAAGCTTTCTCCAATCCAGAGCAGCTTGCCTATGGGGGGCGTTATTTGAGGAATAATTTCCAACTGGACCGGAGGATCACCAAGATACTAGAGTGCAAAGCACACGGTAGCGAAGAGGACCCTGTCCCAGCCATTAGGAAGTTCATAATTTTGAAAAGAGACTATGCTGTAGCAGGTGTAATAGAAGGCAGACTGACATTTGATAACGACCATAATGGTTTTCCTGAGTTAAGGTCTACACTTACTTGGGAGATATGGAGAGGAGATATCTCAGCTGGATCTCTGTGTCTCGGTTCTTCCATGCTTTGAGCAGTTCTCTGAGTCTTAAGCATCGATGGATGATTCCATTGATTCCATGGAAGGTCGCGATAAAGAAAAACTTCTAAGGTGTTACCAGAAAAGTCCCATGGGTTCTTTCCTCAACTTATTATAGAAATAAAAAGCCAGGAATATGTTGCAGACAGAAAAGTTTACTTGCGGAGGTACCAGGTGAGCAGGAAAGAGGAAAGCATCTCCCGAGAGAAAGCCAGGAGGTGGGGTGCCTCTTAAAAGGGAAAGGAGAGGGCCCGGCGGCGTGGCCTAGCAGCTGAAGTCTTCACCTTGGATGTGCTGGGATCCCATATGGGTGCCGGTTCTAATCCTGCCAGCCCTCCAGCTCCCTGCTTGTGGCCTGGGAAAGCAGTCAAGGACAGCCAAAAGCCTTGGGACCCTGCACCCACGAGGGAGACCTGGAGAAGCTCCTGGCTCCTGGCTTTGGATTGGCACAGTACCAGCCGTTGCGCTCACTTGGGGAGTGAATCATTGAACGTAAGGTCTTCTTCTCTGTCTCTTCTCCTCTCTGTATATCTGACTTTCCAATAAAAATAAGTAAATCCTTAAAAAAAAAAAAAAAAGGAAAGAAAGGGGAAGGAGAGAACCACAGGTTTGAGGAAGGGTCTTGGGGTTTTAAGTGTCCCCTGACCCCTGCTTGTTGGGTGGGGAACCTACATATAAGATGTTTTTCATTGGTGCTCTCTTAATCAGTTAGGAAATGGGTGGGCAATGCTGGTGCCGCCCACCTGAAGGTGTGGCCGAGACCTCACCAGGCCAAGGGTCTCACACAACTGGTTGAAGGAGTTGCTCTCGAACCCCTGAAACAGAAAGATAATCACTGACACCAAACTGGTGGAGAATATGGGGAGTTTATTGCAAAGAACAGAGCAAGGAAACTGGAGGCTATCATTTAATTACCAGGCTGCCCAAGGAGTCCTGTTTCTCACAGATTGAAGTTGGGCCTGAATTGCATCTGTTCACTTTGTGTCGGAGCTCCCAGTTGATCTGCAGTGTCCACGGCTGTCCTCTGATGGGTCAGCAATATCATGTCCTCTAGGGAATTTTGATGCTAGCAAAGTAAGCTACAGTCTGAGGGCTCGCTGCAGGTAGTATAGTGGCTGGGTTTCAGATAGAACTAGAAATAGAATGCTGGCCTTTGCCCCAGCTCACTGAGTAATCCAGGAAGTTCATTAACTCCTCTGCGCCTCCCACTCCTCATCCCGTTAGGATGACAGTCTGAATGGTTGGGTCACTTTCTGTCCTCTCCATGCATACGCTGAACTCCTAATCCCCGAGAAGATGTCAGAGGTGATGGGGATTGGGCTATGAGGGCAGACCCTTCATGAATGGAATTAATGCCCTTATAAAAGGACCTGAGAGAGACCTATGTGAGGATGCAGAGAGAAGCCATTGTCCATAAGCCAGAAAGTGAGCCTTTGCTAGCCGCAAAATCCGTTTTGATCGTAGACTCTAGACTTGCAATAAAGATATTTTTGTTGTCTAGAAATTACTAAATTTGTGGTACTTTATCACAGCAATCCAGGCTGACTAAGACAGAAAACAGGAGCCAAGGAGTGGAGGTACTAACTATAGCAGCCAGCAAAAAATCTGGAAGCAGCTTTCGAAAGGAGTAGAAGCTGGGAGGATTCCAAGTTGCAGGTTGGAAAATCCCTACGTGTCTGGGAACTAAGAGTTACTCTGGTGAAGGCCAGGAAGAACTGTGGAGAAAGTTTCAGTAAGGGTGGGAGTTTGATACAGCTGTGAAGACACTGCCGGGGCTGTTCACATCCTGAATTGGAATATGCAGGTTTGGGTCCGGAATCCATTTTCTATTCCAGCTTCTGGCAGAAGTGCATCTTGGGAGCAGGCAGCACAAGATGGTACAAATACCTGGGCGCCTTTCATCCACATTGGAGACTCAAACTGGACGTATGGTTGGGCCAACAGCACAGAACCTGTGCTGGGACAATGCCTGTGAGAGCCATGGAGGTGAAACTGAGGCGCGCTATGTAGCCAGAGTTAGTTTAGGCCAGCCAGAGCTCTTGTATCCCTGCGTAATAGTGCTGTCTCTTTAATTGGTTTGATACCCCCACCTTCCCAGAATGCTCCCACACCGTCCTATTTGCATATTCAATCAGGCACCTCCCCCTTCCTTATAAAAACAGGTGGCCTGGGAGGAAGGCACTTCCGGCCTTGGGCCTAGCTTGGGTTTTCGTTCTCCACGCGCTCGGTGGAACACGGCTGGATGTACCGCTTTCGTATGTGCTCTCCGCCTCTCCGCCGAGGAGCTCCGTCTGGCTTTCCCGAATACAGGTACTGTTCCTGGTTTTTATTCTTGGCTTCTGAGCAATTCTTTGGCCTATTCTTACTGAGGGTATTTTTCAGTGTGGGGGCAGCCCACACTGGTCTGTGAATGTGTGCTTACTCCCTCACCGACGACGAAAACTTGTTCCTGTGTGCACGGGCGCCAGTGTCTGCTTAGCATTAATGTTTCTGCCTTTGCAGGAGACAGGAACCTGGATCAAAGATAAGTGTATCCATTGCCCAGGTCAGAACCATCCCTGACCTCCAGCTGATACAGCCCCTGGCATCCGCCCCCATCGCACTTGTGAGGGCTCCAGCTGTGAGGGTGACGTTGTAGCTGCTCCCAGCAAAGCCATGAGGCCAGGGCCACCATCCAGGGACCCCAGAGGGCGGGACGTGAAGTCCAAAAGATTGTTCTGGAACCCACAATTTAATATTCTTTTCCCTGTTGGGTTTTCCACTTACCCGATGCCTGTCGCACAGTTTTGCCTTTTCCCATTTGTTCTGTTTGAAGCACATTTCTCACCATTGTATTTTGGAAACAAATAGGCATTTGACACCATAGGCTCCCAGCTGGAGGAGAATGTCCTTCTGAAGAAATTGTCCCTTGAGTCCCACGTAGATCTGATACGGATGCATTGATGCTGGAATCAGTTCAGATTTTGGAGGCATGGGATTTAAATGAATGTATTTGGCATGCAAGAAGATGTGAATTTGGGGTTGGAGGTGTGTATGGAATGTTATTGTCTGAAGTAACATTCCCACAGAATTTATGCATTGACCGTGTAACAGCTGGGGTGGTGGTACCAGGAGGTGATGGTACTGGGTAACAGCTGGGGTGGTGGTACCAGGAGGTGATGGTACTGGGTAACAGCTGGGGTGACGGTACCAGGAGGTGATGGTACTGGGTAACAGCTGGGGTGATGGTACCAGGAAGTGATGGTAGTGGGTAACAGCTGGGGTGACGGTACTAACAGGTGAGGCCATTGGGGGTGATTAGGTTGTGAGATTCGTGCAGCTGATCAGAGGCTTGAGAGACAGGCTCTCACCAAGTATCCGGCCTGTTAGTATCATCTAGGATTTTCTGGCCTCCAGAATGCGGAGAAGCGAGTTTGGGTTTCTAGGCACCCAGGCTGTGATTGTGTTGTAGCAGCCTGAACCAACCGACGCTGATCGACATTAATAAAAACTGCTGGCATGCACTTGATGGGCAGAGGTGGTCAGAAGCTGCTTGGGAAAGAATTTCTGTGTATGCTTACGGTTTTAGATTGTGTGTTATTTGTTTCATGGCGCTCTGGCAAAGGATAACTTGGGACTAAAGTCAGTGGGAGTAAGGCAGGCATGGGGCGAGTTTTCTGGCCTCCCCTGCTTGCCTGAGAGGGAGGATTTAAAAGTCCCTGGTGCAGGCGTCATCCTTGGCATCCCTACTTCTTACACCAGGGAGGAGAGAACGGCTGCAGCACCAGAGACGAGATGACAGGGTGCTAAAAGTAATTTACATACACCGAACTCATAAGTAGCCCTCACCTGTTGTCAAGATGACGTATATTTACCTTCTCACCTCACTACACCTGAAAATTAGACACTCCTCTCCTTTGTTTTGTTTCTTCTCAACAAAACCTATCAGTCTTCGGAATATAAAAGGCTTCAAATTTTGAAATATCTTTGGGTTTGGGGGGTTCGTCTCTTCTCTGTGAAGCCCTCTAATGCCAGGTAAAGTGTTTTTTTAAAAATAGGATTTATGGATTTATTTGAATGTCTTAGTGACTGAGAGGGAGGCAGAGACAGATCTTTCATCTGCTAGTTCACTCCCTAAATGACTGCCATAGCTAGGGTGGACATGGTTGAAACCAGGAGCCAGGAACTCCATTGGACTCTCCCAAATGTGTGGCAGAGACCCAAGCCTGCCTTTGGGCCATCAGATGCTCCTTTTCCAGGAGCTGAAATTGCAAGTGGAGTGGCTGGGTCTTGAACTGGCACTCTGTTGTGCATTGCTGGCATAATAGAAAGTGGCTTAATCCATTGTACTGCAGGGCCAACCCCCATATGAAAGGTTTCTAATTTCAAATCAACTTTGCATACTTTCCTGTTAAATTACATTTTGCTAGTTTGCTTTGCAGGCTCAGCAACTGAATATAATGATACAATTTTTCCTGCCTCATGAGCATTTCTTGGGTCTACAAAAGGTTTTTTTTTTTTCAGCATTTGTTCCTTAGAATATGATTAAAATCTCTCTATGGATTGGCCTGATGCCCTGTGTCATGCACCTGCCCCTATTTGGAGCAGCAGCAGCTTAACCTGTTACTTTCTTCAACATCATCTGGATAACTGCTATTAATTATTTAAAAAGTAACCCTGTACCACACTCCCTGGCTAGATAGTTCCAGATAGGGAGCAAGGAGAGTGGGATGAGCAGATTGATTTTTCTTCCTGGAAGAGGAGGCTGTATTTCCCTATCCACTGAAGCTGGCTTCACTGCTGCCTGCTATGCCCAGTGAAATGTGAGGACCACAGACTGTCTCCAAGAAGGAGCCGCAGAAGCCAGTGCATGGATTGCCCTTACTGTAGTCTATTTGGGCTACCATAGCAGGAGTTTCCCACACTGCGCAGCTTATAAACCACAGCTCTGTATCGTCCTTGAGGCTGTGTCAGTCTGGGATCAAGTTGCTGGCGAACTGAATGTCTGTTGAAGACCTGCTGCCCCTTCTTCCTGGGGCCAAATATGATAGAAGGGATGAGGCTATTTCCCAGGGTCCCTGCCAGGACACTCATCCGTGAGGGTCCCTCTCTTGTGATTTCATTATCTCCCAAGGGTCCTTCCTCCAGATATTATCACTTTAGGTATTTCTTTAAAAAAAAAAAAAGATTTATTTTTATTATTTTTTTATTGGAAAGGCGGATATACAGAGCGGAGGAGGAGAGAGGAAGATTTTCTGTCTGATGAGTCACTCCCTAAGTGAGCGCAACGGCCGATGCTATGCCGATCCAAAGCCAGGAGCCAGGAGCTTCTTCTGGGTATCCCACACGGGTGCAGGGTCCCAAAGCTTTGGGCCATCCTCGACTGCTTTCCCGGGCCACAGGCAGGGAGCTAGATGGGAAGCGGGGCTGCTGGGATAGAACCAGAGCCCATATGGGATCCCGGGCATGCAAGGCGAGGACCTTAACCACTATGCCACCGCGCCGGGCCCACTTTAGGTATTTCAACATAGGAATTTTGGGGTGTGGGACCTAAGCCACACTATCTTTTTCCTCTGCCATGCCTGTCACATTTTTCCTTCTTACTATATCCCGGAGAAAAGGTGGAGCATAGCCTTAGCCAACTCATACTATACCTGTGTGAGATGTAGGCTTTTTGTGTTGAAAACTCCTGAAATTTCAGGGTCATCTGTTATTCAGCTTTCAGCCTGATTGGTACAGCATATTTGGTGCTGTCCTTCCTCTGAGATGCTGCCCAGTGCTATTGTCCCACCCTGGTGATGGCTTCAAATCCATGCTTTTACATTCCCCAAATATGTACCTCAGTCCACGGTCCACACTTAAAACCACACAGTACAGATCTCCCTCCCAAGCCCCTGCTTTTCACATCATCCCTTCCCGTACTCAGGGCATGCTCTAGAGAAGTTAGAAACATCTTCGGGGCCCTTCTCAAACTCCTTGTCCTACCGGGATGGAATTGACCACTTCTATTGGTAAGGAATCTGACTTCTGTTTCTCTGTGTAAAGCTCCCAACCACAGATAAGGCCTTCATTTCCAACCTCAATGCAGCGGCTCTGCAGCTGGACTCTGATTTTTTTTTTTTCCCTCTCTTTTCCTGATCAATCCACCAGGCTTATGTTGACAGGTGCTGGGGTGAGAATATGTAAGGAGAACTGAGCACTGGATGTCTACATATTTAAAACCTGTAAATCAAGCTAGCATTCCAACTGAACAGAATTTATTCTGGCCACTTGTCTTACCAAATATACCCTCATAATGATCTTGACGTCCAGTTTCAAAGGAAAGCAGTTGAACTCCTCAGATATGTATGATGGGGTATGGCGGTGTTGGGAGAACTGGCTACCAGCACTCAGCCCATTGTCTACACCTGCTGTCTCTAGGCTTATTGCATCTCCTGACAGGAGAGGGCTTGCAGATGTATGGAAGAATTCTGAGCCTGCATCTGTAATTCCACCCTGTCCCAATACAAGCATTTTGGCTACATTTAGGGATTGGTGAGCATATCAGCAACAGTCTATTTCTAGGATGAAGGACCAGGGCGGATAACCACTTCACCCATAGAAGCAAGTTGGAGCCATATGTTCAGGAATTCAAGAATCCTGGACACATTGAGTATGCTCTGCCACACACAGCTAGAATACTCACAGCCTCTGGCCCTATATATTTGCCCTATGGGTAAGGGTCTAAGTAGAGCTGGATCAGAATGGATTTTTCTGAAGTAGGGGATTCAAGCCATTGTCCCCTTTTTCTGGGCCTAAGATCAGTTTCACAATCCATTATCATGATCAGCATTTGTTGAGGATGCCTGATGTGCACAGTGTTGCTCTAAATTCTTTATCAATATAGAAATGTGGTCACATCTCTTAAGTTGTCCAGGTTGCTCAGCTCATGGAAGGTGTAGCTGGGATGGAACCTTAACACTTGGGTCCCGGAACGACCACATAGAACAGGCTGCACTAGCATCACCTTCAGTATCAAGATCTAATTGCACATGTCTCCTGTTCATCCAAATGTTGTTATGCAGTGAAAGTGATAAAGTAGAAAGAACACAAGATTTAAAATGCAAGATTTTGACTCTTCTATTTCCTAACTCTGTCTCTTAATCAAGAAACTTTGCCTTTCTATAAAATTAGGAGAGTAATAACATATTCTCCACTGGGGACAAGGTAAGTAAGTAGTGAATTTGAAAAGCTATAAAGCCTGGTTATTATTAAGCCTGTTATTATTAATGTGATTTTCCAGTTGCTATGGATACACAGTAAATTACTATGAAACTTTTTGCAACAAAAGAGCCATTTTCTATCTTACTGGATTCCATGGGTCAGGAATTTCAGTAGGGCATTTCCTGTGTCCCACACTGTTTCAGGTTGTGAGTGGATGACATGAGAAATGGGAGCTGGAGTCTTCTGAAGATTTGAGCACCCACATGTTTGGTTGTTGATGCTTTTGATGCCTTTGATGCTGTTGCTTAGCTGTGACCAAGGTCTGAGACAACCAAATGGAACCCCTGATTGTGGCCCGAGCTTCCTCATTTTATATATATGGGGGCAGGGAGAAGGAGGGTGAGCGAGTGTATGGGTTGTATGTTTTTAATGTCCTAGCCTCAAAAGTCACAGAGCGTCGTTTCTGATGTTCTCTCTAGTGTGCAGGTCAGTCATGGCTAGCCCCAGCTCAGGAAGGAAACAAGTATGGACTCCATCTGTGGATGGAGGGTGGGAGGTTCTGAAAGAGCATGTGAGACTGGAAATTATTCCTGTAGCCAATTTTCCAAAATATGATCAGCCACAGATAATGATGCAATTGGGCTCATCAATGCGTAGTCTGACTCCACATGCTCAACACGAAGTCATCTGTGATAAGTCTTCTTGCCCTCTTTCCTTAGCATTCTGTGTGCCTCTTTTTGAACCGTGGTATTTCAGAACTTCCTTGAATTGTGCCGCTTTGTGGGTACTTGTGTTTGGAGTGTTCCCCTTTTTCACTGACTTCATGACTTCACTGACTCATAACACTCCAGGCTCAGTAAAGCAACCTTGGGAGGGATCTGATTGCAAACATTTGGTTCTGCTATCAGTTTGGAAACTGGAAGCATCATACCTGCTGTTCTTCCTTCAGTGCAGACAGATGTCAGTAGTACCTGAGTGTCTCTTCACTAAACAGTGAGCTACAGGGAGCAGAATATGCCACCCCCGAAATGTGCCACTTTGGCATAAGGATTATTTTGAACTGAAGGCCATTGAAAAGAAGTAGGGATAAGAAAAGCTCTGTGTCTCCTCCATTTGCCTACAAATAGAATATATATGTAAAAAGCTGTCCTTGCTCTCTTTAGGGGAAGTTAGTAACTGAAAACAAAGTTAGGTTCTCCTTAGCCTAGTGATGACATTACAGGTCTTTAAATGACAGTTTGCCTACTTGCCCATCTTGTTCATTAATTTTCCCATTTACCTTCCCATTCTTTGCCATCCTGGAAATGCAAATGTCCCTTGCCTTTGTCATGTGGCTCCTCTAAAAATTTATTGTTCCTTAGTTAAAATGCTGCATAGGCCCAATTATTTTTTTAATCGTAAAGTTAGAAAGAGAGAAAGATCTTCTGTCCACTGGCTCATTCCCCCAGCTGGCCGCAACAGCAGGAGCTGAACTGATCCAAAGCCAGGAGCCGAGAGCTTCATCTGGGTCTCCCCTGTGTGTGCAAGGTCCCAAGGCATTAGACCATCCTCTGCTGCTGTCTGAGGCCAAAAGCAGGGAGCTGGAAGTCAAGTGGAGCAGCTGGGACGTGAACCAGTTAGGCCCAAGTTCTAACCACTCCTGTGAGTTACTCTGGTGCGGATATGACAAACTTCTGTTTGTTTTTGTAGAAGACCAGAATACTTTATCCCAAAATATTCCTCTTTGAAATAAAGATTATTTTGAGGTTGTAGTTCCTGAGAAATTATAGGCACAGAAGGAGCTCTTAAAGCAGAGAAGCTACCCTGTTAAAAAATTTATTTTATTTTCCTTGAAGCTTGGCTGCTGGGATTAGAATCAGTGCCCATGTGGGATCCCGGTGCATGCAAGATGAGGACTCTAGCCGCTAGGCCACTGTGCCAGACCCAAGAAGCTACTCTTTTGTACAGGAAATATGAATATACAGATGAAGTTCCCACTGGAGAAATAGAGAGCTCTGAATGAGTTCAGTTTCTGGTCAGTGGACAAGGCACCACCTTCTTGCTTGAGCCAACTCTGAGAATCACTTGTTTCTCTGGGTCTCCTCATGTGTACATGAGGTACCCGTGTTGCTAAACTACTGTAAGTTTTTCTTTTGCTGCTTGATTTTGAACACAGCACTGAAGGCAATGTATGATCTATCCTAAGATCTAGGAAAAGTAGAGAGAAAATTCTGGATAGTCTCCAAATTAGAGTGGTTCTGTTGTCAAGCCTTGAGCACCACCTGGTAGCCAGGTTCTGCACTTAGCTGTGAGAAGAAATTCAAGTGTGAGTCAGTGCTAGTCAAACTCATACAGCAAGTGTTTCATTCGAAAGCAGCGATGCACAGAGTGGGGGCTCACTCAGGGCAGGAGTCCCATGGCTAAACTGTGTTCAACATTAAATAGGTTGATTCATGCAAAGGCAGGTACATTCTGATAAAGGGGGAGGAATATTCATGGTTTACCCACGAAGTAGGGGGAGATGTCCTAGAGTCTAGCAGCTGCCACATTTTTTTTTTTCTTTTTAAGATACATGGTTTCCTGGGGCCTGGTGGCATGGCCTAGCGGTTTAAGTCCTTGCCTTGAATGCGCCGGTTCTAATCCCGGCATTGCCACTTCCCATCCAGCTCCCTGCTTGTGGCCTGGGAAAGCAGTTGAGGACGGCCCAAAGCTTTGGGACCCTGCACCTGTGTGAGATACCCGGAAGAAGCTCTTGGATCCTGGCTTTGGATCAGCATAGCATCGGCCATTGCGGTCACTTGGGGAGTGAATCATCGGATGGAAGACCTTCCTCTCTGACTCTCCTCCTCTCTGTATATCTGACTTTCCAATAAATAAATAAATCTTAAAAAAAAAAGATACATGGTTTCTTGTCATGGCAACTGGCAGGTGTCTTTTAGAATGCTGATATGTTATGATGAAAGTATAATGAACTATATAGGTCAGTCTAGGTCAGCCTTGACCCCCTAAACTGGTACGAACCTGACAAAGGCTCTGTTTATCCCCAGACCCACCAGAGCCATCATCTGCTGGCCTTGAGGTACCAGGAACTGTCTCCAGGTGGCTCAATTGTTCCGTCTTCCTTGCCTCCACCTTCCCGTCTCAGTTTGATTTAGGCCTTTTTGCTTTAAATGGTGTAAAAGAATACACATATAACCACTCTGTTTCCTCTTTCGTTATAGCATTCAGTAGATAACATGAGACATTCAGAACTTTATGGTAAAACAGGTTGTGTGTTGGGTGATTTTGCCCAGCTATAAGCTAATCGAAGTGTTCGGAGCATGGCTATGGTAGGCTAAGCTAAGCTTATGATGCTTGCCAGGCTAAGTGTGTCTACTGCAATGTAATCCCATTGTAAATCAGGAGCGTCTTTGGTTTCATCCCGCTCATGTTTCTCTTTTTGTCTGGTTAGTCCCACTTTTAGGGCTTCAGCAATTTTCTGGATTTCTGTCTCTGCATCCAGTTCCGTCCTTGCTCTTTTCTCTCTCCTTTCCCACTTCCCACTTGGTTCAGAGTCTAACATGAGTTTGAACTCAATAAATATTTGTTCATTTAAACTCCTCTGTTCTCAATTCATGTAGAGATTTCTTACTGAGCAGATTTTAGGGAATAGGAGAGTGAAGTTGCACCTAGCAGTTCAAAGCCCAACATTTCCAACTTTTACTGATTTTTTCAGCATTTATTCCTGTGTATTGGAAGGCTTTAATTGACATGTGGCTATAGGATTGACTTGGGTAGATACTTTTTAAAAGCCTAGCATATTTATGCAACTGGTTGTTTGAACTCTGTAAATCCATTGATTCTGTTTTCAGAATGGGGTTGTGACTTTATAGTTTATGCACATTTTGAATAATCACAAACTCTTACAGTATCTAGAGTTGTTTCATTTAAATGCTTTTACAGGCCATTGGTTTACTTGCAAAAATATTTATGTCCTTTTGTGCTTGGTTTGCATAATTTGTGGAATAAGAGAACTAAATCTATTGTGGTGGTTAGGGGATTTCAAAGTGAGCATTTGAATATTTGCTTTTCAGAAAATTGCTTTTTCTAGATCTCTACTTCCCTCTGCAGCTGCTTGATCCCTCCAGCCCTGTTCCTCTCACAGTCTCTCTCCCTCTGGTCACTAACCCAAGCCCTGTGATGTTGAAGCACGCTGTTAAAACAGAGCTGGAGGTGTGACACTCCCCGGACGGCAGGCAGTGATCAGCAAGGAGTTGCTTTGGATTTTATGGCACCGAGAAGTAGATTGTTTTACAAATGGCTGAATTTGGGAACTGTGACTAAGAAATTATTCCCAAGAAAAAATATTTACATGAACACAAGAACTTTCTGGGGGGTAAGGGAAAGGAAAGAGACGGGGAGGAAGAGGAAGAAAGAGAGAAACACGAAGTTGAGCCGCCTCTGACCCTGGCTTGCAGCTTTTTGGGGTGATGTTTGCTCGCTACCATCTTGATATCAGGTGTAGAACCAATTGTGAGATCTTGCTATAACATCCACATCACACATAAGATAGATTGCTGTCACCTTGTTGGAAGGTCCCTGACATTTTTGGCTCATATTGGATTAAAATTCTATTCAGAGCAGATAATTGGTTGTGCTTTTGGATGGAGAAATTTATGATCTATCAGCAGGCAAACATGTCCTCTCACATCATGTTATGTTAATTCTTCGTCATACAAATCTGACGTGACATAGTTCACTGTGAAGTGACTACAGAGCATCGAAGGAAACAGTCTCGAGAGGTCCTTGTTTCGACACGGGGAAATGTTCCCAGACTGTCCTAAACAACCCAAAAGATCAAGCAATCATTTCTACTGGATAGTATCCTTTTGTAAAAATTATTTTATTTGAGAGATACACACAGCAGGAGGGGTGAGGGAGGTGGAGGAAGATGAAGATGGAGATGTGAGGAAAGGAGAGCCTCGGTCGACTGTTAGAAAAGGGGCCTTTCCTCCACACGACGGAGAGGAACAGAGAAACTGGGGAGCCGCGGGGACGAAAAGGCGCACGGAGAAGCAAACAGGAGGTGCTCTATTAGACCCCTGCTGATGTGGAGGCGGGAGCGGGTGCGCCTCAGGAAGTTCAGGTCTGAGTCCATCACTGGCCCCACAGGGCCGCTGCCCTGGTGACACCCAGATCTCTACCGCCTGTTCTGATCCGGCCTGAGGTCCACGTGATGTCGGGTCTGTAGCAAACATCTTCCCTCCCATCAGGAGACAGGAAGAGAGATGAAACAGGGAGAAAACACGTTTTTACCTACTACTTCACTGTCCAGATGGCTGCAATGGCAGGAACAGGGCAGGAGCCCCAGCTGGGAACACAGCGAAGGTCTCTTATGTGGTGGCAAGAAGCCAAGGAGGTGAGATAATCCAGGGTCTACTTTAGCCGGAAGCTGAGTCAGAAACCAGAGCCAAGGTTTAAAGTCGGGTCCTCTAGTGGAAGGCATAGATATCTGAACAGCTAGATGAAGCACCTGCTCCGTCTGTCCCTTTTACGCACCACGTCTCAATGCTCTCATCACCACAATCTGTGGAATCAATGTTATCACTCACATTTTCTAACAAGACACAGAAGACTCAGGCAGGCATAGCTGGTTTCTCTAGAGCTCCTTGTTTCACAAAGACAAGCCTGAATCCTCAGCCTGATAACCTGTGTCTTCTGTATTGTTTGAGGCTACTGCATTTCACGTGGGTGTGTTCACATTTATTCAACTTCGATTTATGTTAGCTAATCACCTGCACAATCTTAGAGCATCCACTGGGTGTTAGAATGTCGCATAAAATACCTGTCTGTATCATAAGGAAATTTATCACAGAGCTGCATCCTAAGGAAGAGCCTAGAGATAAATAGAAATGAAATCAGCTTTTTTTTTTTTTAAAACACAAAGCTGTTCTCTGCTGCCAATTGTATTTTTAAAAAAATAAATCTAGGTGGTATTATGTTCACAAGGTTACAGTAGATGGTGCTTTGCATTTGAAAAATCTGCTAGAAGCAGTGTTTTGAATCGCTAGTTGCAAAACAAACTCCTGTAAACAACTCCCCAGCTCCAAACCTACAAATGAGGGTAACTCAGGTGGCTGACTGGGAATGAACCTGTTGCTACTACTACTGGGGGCAAAATGAAGCAACTGCAAGCGACACAGACAAACCATGGTGGAGATCCAGAGGTTGAATCTGGGAGGTACGGGGCTGCTTGAGAGTTGAATGGGAACCCTGGGAAGGAGGTAAATTCCCATCCTCAGAGGAATTCATGTGGACAGCCATGCAGAGCAGGTACCAAGCAGTTCAATGCAGGCAGCACAATGACAACAGTAACTCGCATTGCTTGAAATGTTTGGGCCCAGCTCAGGATGATGCTGCACTCTTTACCAACATCGCCTGATGTTGATGACACAAAGCAGGTGTAATCCAGGCACAGAGATGAAGTAGCATATTCAAGCTTGCACAGTCCAGAAATAGATTTAAACCCAGGTGTTTTCCAGTTGAAAAGCACTTACCATCCCACAATGCAACCCTTCTTGTCCTAGGTGTTGATGGCATTGGCTCAAAGTCATGTTCTGACCCCTGAGAAATTCCCTCTTCTCCACTTAATATGTGTTGAATTAGGTCCTGTCCTGGGGGACGCCCAGAGCCTAGGGAGTTTGAGGCTAGTTTCCTGCAGTATGTTTTCCTGTGTCGTTGACTGACAGATAAAGATGAGCAAACGCAGGTGCCCTGGTGGTCAGGGAGCCCGGGGCTCTCTGTGAAGAGTGCTGACCTGCTGGACTGTGAAGAGGCAGCTGCAGGACTGGCCTGCTCCAGCTATCTGCAAGAAGTCCTTTTGAGGTAGAGACTGTAGCTTCTTTGGGAAAGAATGTCCAACAACTGCCCACAAACCACTTTCGCTCTCAGAGTCGGGGCTCCACTGTGAATGCTTCAGGGCTTCACACCCCTTCTAGCCAAGTGGGACAGTAACCTCAGATCCCAAGGGAAATGAATGACCAAAGCCCTGGAATTATTTTACTAATAAGCCCTTTTAACTCCAATCCCCAAAAGGCCAGTGAGTGTCAAGAGAAGATTGGTAACAACCCTTAGGTTTGTGCAGACTCCCGCTTTGAAACTGCAGCCACGGCACGTTGCCCGTGTTGTGCAGGTGTTCCTACTTTATTCTGACAAAGGACAAATGCAGGGTGGTGAGAACCTGATGTTTTGGTCTCTGCCACCCAGGAGCGGTGTTGGTCCATACTGCTTTGGACACAGTGCCTCAGTTAGGCCTGAAAGGATAGGTAGGTAGAACATGCTTGGCGGAACAGGAGATGTTACACTGATCCGGGGAGAATACAACAGCGTGGTTTGAGGTTTACATTTGATGTCCCCACCCCCCGCCCCAGGGACCCACCAGTCACAATAATTACATTGCTGTCTTCTCATAATATGATTTATTTAGATGTTGCTTTATGAATTAATTCTCTCTAATTGCTGCTCCTCTCACTGTAAATCAAGGTTTCTTGCTTTCTGTAGTACGATGAACATGATCCTACAGTGCAGTAATTAGTCCAATTAGGAAGCAAGGCAGATGTGGAAAACCAATTAGTTTCAGGAATATGTCTGTGCCTATGTATCCCAAGTCCTGTTCCATTGAAATTTAATAGCAACTTAATAAAACATTGCTTTATTCCTAAACCATCTCTTCCTTCCAAGCTCTCATTTGTTTGTTTATCTGGTCGTTTCTAAAGGAGCCAGCGAGAACTTGCGTCATGCTTGATGAGTCTTTCCATTCCGAGATTATTATTATTTTCTCCCTGCAGTGGAAGTGAAGGAATCCTTATCTGGAGTGGGAAGCCGAGGTGGTGATTTGGACACCTGCTTGATCTGAACATCTTCACCTGCTTGATCTTAAGTCGTCATCATCATTCTAACACTTGAATCTGGGGCCATGAATGTTGCATTTTCTATAACACAGATACACAGATTGGTAACATGCACACATACACAGATGGAGAGACACATGTGCAAATATACCTGTGCGTGCACACACATTCCCAGACACCACCCTTCAAGGGAACCCTGTGTGCAAGGCAGGCTCCTGATTCTAAGAAGCTCATAGGGTTTCTATTGCTCGAGTCTGGATATGATTCAAGGGCCATCACTGGCTCAAGTTTGTTCTATTGAGAAACAGGAACAAAATGAACTATTAGCTTCCTGTGTCTGAAAGATAACAACTAACTCCTCCAAGTTCTGAAGTATTAAGCCATGCATCATCAACAAAACAAAAGGGTTTACTAATGCAGACAGCTTGTGCTCTAACCTGAAGGAAGCTGCCACATGTGACACTACCCTCTTCCATTTACAGATGAGCCATGTAACAGAGCATACAAGGAGGAAAATGGTTTTGTTCCTCAATTTAGCTTAGGGTCTGGGGCGACACAGTGTGCACAGGATGAGGAAGAGCTGGTGTTTCTCTCCTTTGTGAACAGTGTCGTGCCAGATTTTGAGATCCCCAGAAAATCATCGGGTCTGAAGTTGGTGCTAACGCATAAAGGTGTTTTATCCAGGTTAGCCTAGGTCTCCCAGCCACCACCCTCAGCCAAGCCCAGCAGGGCTGTGGGGGTGGGGCAGCTGCAGACAAGGCTGCAGCAGGAACAGCGGGGCAGAAAAAAAGAGCGAGGTTGAGCAGCACAGGGTTCTTATACATTTCAGGCCAATTCCATATAATTATACAGTCATGATCGATCAGTTTTAACTGTTAACTTTCAAAAAGAGCAAACTGGCAGGCTTCTATTGGTGGATTTGAAGCAAGCAACTTTCTAAAAGTACAAACTGATGGGCTATAGGGCAGTGCATCTTATCTAACACCAGGGACCTCCTTCCTGAGGAGCGGTCTGCCTACATGGCCTGCTGGGTGTCACGTAGACTGCCAGGCCTGGAGTTCACAGAGCCCCCAGAAAAGCAAGTAAGGCAGAATGACAAAAGCAGAGAACACTTATATTCTTCAACAGCAAGAGGACACAGGACATAGTTAGGGCTTCAAGGCCAGCTGACCTGCACTAAGACTTCTCTCTCTGTCTCACACACACACACACACACTTATTTATTGGAAAGTCAGATTTACAGAGAAAAGGAGGGAAAGAGAAAAGATACTTTCATCCGATGGTTCACTCCCCAAGTGGCTGCAGCGAGCCAGAGCTGAGCTGATCTGAAGGCAGGAGCTTCTTCTAGCTTTCCCATGTGGGCACCAAGGCTTTGGGCCATCCTCTGCTGCTTTCCCACAAACAGGGAGCTGGATGGGAAATGAAACAGCTGGACACGAACTGGCAGCCATACGGCATCCTGGCATGTGCAAGGTGAGGACTTTAGTCACTAGGCTACCATGCTGGGCTGGTCCTGCTACATTTTATCTGAGGAGCATGAGCAGCACAGACTTTTATAACGATTTCTTATTTTAAAAAAATTTTTATTGGAAAGGCAGATACACAGAGAGAAGGATACAGAAATATCTTCTGTCCACTAGTTCACAACTCAAGTGACTGCAACAGCCAGAGTTGAGCTGAATTGAAGCTAGGAGGCAGGAGCTTTGTCCAGGTCTCCCATGTGGGTGCAGGGTCTCAAGGCATTTGGGCCATTCTCTATTGCTTTCCGGGCCACAGACAGTGAACTGGATGGGAAGTGAGGCGCCTGTGATTAGAACCAGAACCCATATGGGATCCTGGCGGATGCAAGGCAAGGATTTAGCTACTAGGCTATTGTGTCAGGTCACAATACAGAATTTGAGAGAGAGAGAGAGAATTCCAAACCTTTCTATTTTAGAGAAAAAATCCTGGAATCAGAGAGGCAGATGGCTTCATCCCTATGGGGGCAGAACTAAAATGAGCTCCAGGGTCCCTTTAACGAGCCACGCCATGTTCTTTACAGAACATTCTACTGCCTCTTTGGGGGAAAGTGAATCTCTAGTTCCAGAACGTCTACATACAAGAGTTACTATTTTAAAAAAAAATCTGTGACCAAACAATCACAGCAACTGAAAATCCCTATTCACCACTCAATCTGATAGGTAAATTACCGAACTTTTGATTTATGTAACTCATTACCATTGCAGTCGGCGCAGTGATATGCTCCATTTGTCTACTTGATCATTACATGGTTGCTTCTCTCTGTGTCCTGAAAGCAAGACCTTAATAATAACCAGCAAGGGTAATACAATTAGCAAGATGTGGCATTAGTGTGTTCAGTCAACCCATTGACTGTGTATTCATGCCTGTGTGTGTGTGTATGTGTGTAAGGGAGGGGCTAGGAATGTGTGGCCTAAAGGGAAACCAAGTCCATTTTGGAGGCCAGTGACCCAGGCAGAGATGGGGTGCAGGAAAGTTCTGTTTTGATCCCTAAAATGTCCTGTTGAGGTTCCTTGGATACAGAGTGTAATGCATGGGGCAGAGGCACTGGTGATAGTGTCAGTGTGGAAGGCAGGCGAAAGGATCATGACAAATCTGCGGTAGATTTTGGAAGATAGTGGAGAGTTGCCCTTAGTGACGGGAGCTGAGCTCACCCGTCCCAGTTGACAGAGACTCCTTGCTGCTCTTCTGATGGTGTCTCTCCCTGGAGGTGTGTTGTGACAAGTGCTCGGTTTCGAACATCCTGCCACTCTGGGCGTGATGATGTGCTACGCTTAGCTGATGGGAGGATGTTGAACCTGAAGCTGCTGGGGCTGCTGCTTTGCTTGTCTCTCAGCCATAGGAGAGTTTTTTTTTTTTTTTTTTTTTTCCTAAGAGGGGGGCAGTAAAAGGCAGTTATTCATCTAATCAGCATAAATTTTGAAAAGTCAGACTCAATAAGTGAAAACTCAGTACAATTTAGTTTGACCAATACTGAAGGATAGACAACAGCTCTCGTTATTACCAATGATAAAGATGAGCATCTTCTCTCTGGGATTACATGGATTTTTGGGAGAATAACCCAGGATCCCAGGATCCCAGGATTCGTGTCAACAGAGCAGCTGCTTCTAAGATAAGGTAGTAAGTGACGAGTGATGCAAGCACCATCTGAGGATGGTGAGGGCTTGGAAGGAACGGCTGTGAGAAACAGAGGCAGCTTCCTGGAGAAGGAACGTGGTGGACCTGTGTTTTGAGGAGTGGGTGGGTTTGGATAAACAGGGAAGGTCGTTGAAAGCAAGAGGAACAGCAAAGAAAGTAGCTGGTGGTGGTGAGAGTAGAAGTCATTTTGGAGGGTGAGTTGGGCTTGATTTTATCCAGAATCAATAAAATGATGGGCCGTGAGGTTCGTTAGGCCAAGCAATGTAAAGGCCACGTGGAGTATGGGCCACAATGGTTAATAAGATTCAGTCACAGAATGGCTCATTTTATATCCTTGGGTTTGTTTCTAACTCGGAGATCACCTCAGTGGTCCAGTCCATCTGCTCTGCTAAATGGCTGTTTTGGAAACAGAAATGCATCCGCCCTTTGCAAGTGATGTCTTTAGTTCTGTGCCCCTCATACCTATGATTAGATGAGTCTTCAAGCACACACCCCTTGCAGCCTCCTCTACAGAGGCAAGGTTGAATTATTTCTGAGTCCAAAGGATTGTAAACCATTGCTGTAAGGCCTGTTTTGTAATAACAGAGCAACCTAATTTTTCTGTTACTAGTGGAGGAGGGGTAGGATAATAATAATAAAAAAATACAGTTATTTTAGTTTTTCCAGGAACCCCCAGGGAATAAGGAGACCACACACTTCATCCCCACTTCTGCTGTATGCCTCTTACTTGGAGGGAACTGGAAGCCAGAACAAAGGCTGAAAGACTCCTTTGCAGCTCTCCCCAGGGCTCATGGTGATTGTGCGAACTGCCTTGGGGCCATCTGCTTTCCCAAGCAATCAATGCAACAACAGGAGTGAGAAATGAGTAACAGCTACTGCTTAGCATCCATTCTGCCTTGTAATTAATATCACGTGGCTGTGAGGAAAAGCCCTGAGCTGTCTAGTGGAGAAATGCTCATTCAGGGAAACCAAGCAACAAACAAACAAATGCGTAAAGGCGTGCTTGCACATAATTCTTGTAAGATGCAAAAGCGAAAGGGCTTACCTCCAAGCTGTCTATAATGCAGTTGCTATCGAGGGTTTATGTTTGGTCTTTTTTCTTTTCCTCTGGTAAAAAAAAAAAAAAAACAAAAAACATCGGCTCATATATTTCCTTGCAACCAAGACAGGCAGTCTCTTAATTGTTCCATTAAAAGAGGTGTTGAAATGTTACTAATTGTCAAATGCAATTAAGTGTAGCAACATGTCACAGGTAAATTAATGAGAAGCAGCCAGGTGCTTGGTGGGGGTGCTGCTCGTGTGCATGTGAATGGGAATAATCTGTTCTCCTTCCTGGAGGTGACTGATGCTTGCCTAGCCACAGACCTTATGCACCTGCACCATATTGGCCCCTGATTACAGCTTTTAAGAGTTTCTGACTCATCAGTGGCCATTTGCTGTGAGTGGTTTTTAGTTGGTCTGTCTCCAAAAGCTTGATAGTGATGTGGTCACTTAAAAAGAAAAAGGCAGAAAAAAAAAAAAAGGAGTAGCATTTG
This sequence comes from Ochotona curzoniae, assembly GCF_017591425.1. Classification (NCBI taxonomy): domain Eukaryota; kingdom Metazoa; phylum Chordata; class Mammalia; order Lagomorpha; family Ochotonidae; genus Ochotona; species Ochotona curzoniae. The sequence goes on along the minus strand of NW_024466219.1, from coordinate 18,430,914 downwards.
CAAAGGATCTTGAGGTCTGCATCTGTAATTGTGTACCATCATCATCATTCTGGGCAGTGAGCTGCCAGCGGATCTGATTGTCACCTGGGGTGTGTGAGCTGGATGTTTCCTTAGGCAAAAGCTGTTGGTCATCAGAAACCCAGAAAGCGACACAGGGCTGCATCCATGAAGGTAGAGGACCCTCTTGAACCTGCTACATCTCAGGAAGCTTGTTGGATTTGCTTTCACTTTTCCCCTTCTATATGTTATTAAATACATAGAAGTATTAAAACATGATCTTATACTTCATTTTTAGGATTTGGCCTCAATTAAGCACATGCATTTTTTTAAAGGTTTATTTATTTTTTATTTTTTATTTATTTATTTATTTATTTATTTTTAAAGATTTATTTTTATTATTTTTTCATTGGAAAGGTGGATATACAGAGAGGAGAGACAGAGAGGAAGATCTTCCATCCGATGATTCACTCCCCAAGTGAGCGCAACGGGCCGATACTATGCCGATCCGAAGCCAGGAGCCTCTTCCGGGTCTCCCACGCTGGTGCAGGGGCCCAAAGCTTTGGGCCGTCCTCGACTGCTTTCCCAGGCCACAGGCAGGGAGCTGGAAGGGAAGCGGGGCTGCCGGGATTAGAACCGGCGCCCATATGGGATCCCGGGCGTGCAAGGCGAGGACCTTTAACCACTTGCGCCACCGCGCCGGGCCCAGGTTTATTTATTTTTATTGCAAATTCAGATATACAGAGAGGAGGAGAGACAGAGAGGAAGATCTTCCGTCTGATGATTCAATCCCCCAGTGACTGCAAGGCCGGGGATGAGCCGATCAGAAGCCAGGAACTTCTTCCAGGTCTTCAACACGGGTGGCTGGGTCCCAAGGCTTTGGGCCATCCTCGACTGCTTTCCCAGGCCACAAGCAGGGAGCTGGATAGGAAGCGGGGCTGCTGGGATCAGAACCAATGCGTTCCAAGAGAGGATTTTAGCTGCTAGGCTACCGAGCTGGGCCTGGACATGCATTTTTGATTAGATTATAAGCCCTTTGATAATAGAGATTGAGTCCTATTCATTTTGTTACCTCAAAAAACTAGCAGAGGTCCTGGACTATATCAAGAGCCCAGTAGACATTTCATGAATAAATAAAAACAATAAAGAAAATTGTGAAGCAAATTGCTTTATGGTATATATTCTTGTATAGAAATGTTAGAATCACATGGAAAACGGTAGGACAAGAAATTTGAAAGTTGAAGGAAGTGAAAGTCCTAACATGGATATGAGAAGTAATGCTGGGAAGCATGACAGGTGACTGTACCCATGGGAGGCTTCAGAGAATGCAGTAAGAAATGTGCTGTTGAGAGACGCACTGGCAGAGCTGGTGCAGAATCTCCTCTGTAGTAGTAGCAATAGGAGACACTGCTGCAAAACTAGGGTTACCAGGGCCAGGCGCGATGGCGTAGTGGTTAAGGTCCTCGCCTTGCACGCCTGGGATCCCATATGGGTGCCGGTTCTAATCCCAACCGCCCCTGCTTCCCATCCAGCTCCCTGCCTGTGGCCTGGGAAAGCAGTCGAGGACGGCCCAAAGCTTTGGGACCCGTGCACCTGCGTGGGAGACCCGGAAGAGGCTCCTGGCTTCGGATCAGCATAGCATCGACTGTTGCACTCACTTGGGGATTGAATCATCGGACGGAAGAGCTTCCTCTCTGTCTCTCCTCTCTGTATATCCGCCTTTCCAATTAAAAAAAAAAAATAAATCTTTTAAAAAAAATAGGGTTACTTGCAGCAGTGGCACTGACATCCTGTAACGACAGTGGCTAGGTGGCAATCCTTAAACCCTCAGAAGCCAGGTGAGTGCAGTTAGTGACAGAGAGCAACAAAGCTCCAACAGGATCCAAGATCGTCTGATTGCAGAGCGTTGTGGAGATGTTAATAGAAGAGAGGATTCCCAAGGGCAAAATAAGCAGCTTACGAATAAAGTTTAATCAGTACAAATTAAAAAAAAAAATGTAAGGATGGGTGATTAAGAAGCTGTTAGCAGTTACTCAAAACAAATGTCACGACTCCTTTCTCAGTTTGCAGATTTGAGCCAGTGTTCAGGCTGGAATCCACCGACTGGAGGAGAACCTGGGTGAACACCTGCGTAAGGATCTGCAGTCCTAAGTGTGCCAGTCTGTCCCGCAGGGGCTGCAGCCCTTCACTCACACATTGAAGCAGTCTGGAGCATGGGAATTGATACCTGGAAGCTGCAGGAACTGTTGGGGTGGCCTCCGTGATATAATGGGGGACTATGGAGACTGGGTAACAGTGGAAGCTTGGCCTGGATCTGGCTCAATATGGGCCCACTAGGTGTGCAGATACAACGTGGTAGACATAGACAGCCAGGATGGACCTACCTGGTAGTTGGCCTGAGGGGTGAATGTAATTGCACTGGGGAAGGCCTAGTAAAAGCCTTTGAATCTGCCACCCTTCTCTCTCCAGGCTAAGAGAGCAAATCACAAAGAGTGTCACATCCCAGAGGGAATGACAGAAATTAGTGCTGGAGTTAGAGTATTAAAGGGTATAGCAATGGGGTCACCAGTCATCTTCACCACTTACTCTGATAGTCTGGCCTTTATTACAACAGACACATCCCAGAGAATGACGATAAGAGATGAAAAACTTGACCGAGTAGTAGATTCCATCGCAGCTGCTTTTGTTTATAACAGGTTAATATGTCACATGCCATGCAGGTGTTAACTGGCCAGTGTGTTCTTTTTCATCTCTACTAAAAATGACAGCCAGAAACAATGTAAGTTCACTTCGAGTGTACATTAGCCTATATCAGTGCAGTCATTTGGACATACCCTAGAGTATCACTGATCCCTCCTATTTCTGACATTCTGCTAGGCCGTGTAGAGGAATATGTTGGAGGAGTATCTCTTAGAAAGATTTAGTGGAGGATAAACCCTATAAAGGTTTAGAGGCTCTTTAGCTTCGACAAAATAGTTATGGCTCCAGGACTAGAGTACAATGGAGTGTGCCCCCAAACTAAATGGCAATTTGTTACGTCTTGTACCCCCACGATGAGGAAGGAAACAAAGCATCTGTGACTACTGGGAGGCAGATAGTCCATATTTCTTTTTTAAGATTTATTTATTTTTATTACAAAGTCAGATATTCAGAGAGGAGGAGAGACAGAGAAGAAGATCTTACCTCCAATGGTTCAATCCCCAAGTGACCGCAACAACTAGTGCTGTGCTGACCCGAAGCCAGGAGAAAGGAGCTCTTCCGGGTCTCCCACACGGGTGCAGGGTCTCAAGGCTTTGGGCTGTCCTCGACTGCTTTCCCAGGGCACAAGCAGGGAGCTGGATGGGAGGCAGGGCCTCTGGGACTGGAACTGGCGCCTATATGGGATCCTGGTGCGTGTAAGGTGAGGACTTTAACCAGTATGCTATCGCACCGGGCCCTGTAGCCCACATTTTGAATTACAGTACAGCCTATATGCCAGGTGTAACATAAAAGGCTGCAAACCTTGACCCCAACTAAAAGCAAAAAAAGATGTTTCAGAAGGTCCAGGTAGTAGCACAGGTGCCCTGTTGCTTGGGCCATGCATTCAGGCAGACCACATGTTATAAGAGGTGACATTGGTGAGTTTAGATACAGCATGTAGGTTTTAGGAAGTCCAGTGAAAGAATTGTGATGTAAACACCTGAGATTCTGGAACAAATCCATGCCATCTGCAGCACAGTCTTCTTGGAAAACACCTCATGGAGTGCTGTTGTTCGCAGTACACATGAAGTGCTTTGCTAGCAGACGTTTAGTAGCCATGCATCTGGAATTAAGCAATCCACCAAGACCTAAGGGCAGGAGGTTAGAGGTTTTCTACAATGGAAATAACACATCCAGAATCAGGCACAAATGACCAAATTTCACAAGAAAACCACCACGCATTCAGATCTTGTGAAATTTTGCCATTGCTGCACTATAGCTTTTTTCCTCAGCTCATGTAGCTGGCTGCTCATGGAGTCCATCATGACTTGTTGAGGAAGAAAGAAAACATCTGGTTTTGGCTCATGGTTGAGTTGGCTTATGTAAGGTAGTGAAACTGTAGCTCAAAGCTGAGCTTGAAAAACCATGCTGGGGGAAAAGCTTCTTCTAGAGGAAGTCAAGGTGACATTTTGTGGATGGGAACAAGTGGCCCAAGGTTAGAATATACACAGACTCATGAACCATGAGGAATGAGTCATTTGGTTAGTGAAGAGCTTGAATTGCAAGAGATTGCAAGATTAGAAACAAAAAATGGCCTGAGGTATGAGAATGGGCATTGGAAAGTGGGCCTAAAGTGCAAAGGTCACCATATCACGTGTGTATGCTTATCAGAGACCATTAAATCATGAAATTAACACCTGGGAGCCAAGGAAGACTTGTGTGCTGTCTGCATTGGCCACCTGTCTGTTAGTACAGTGGACCAATGGATAGAAGAGGCATACTGGCAGAGATGAGGCTATCATATCATGGGCATAGAAGCATGAACTCCCGTGACTGATTTACCGACTGTTACTGTCAAATGACCAACCTGCTATCAACACAAAGCACGGTGGGGCCCATGGCTAATTACCATTGCTCCAGGAGATCAATTAGCCACTTGATGGCAAGAGAGCTGCCTTGGGTCCCTTCCATCTTGGAGCAAGAAAGATTTAGCTCTGATAGGGATAAACTTATATTCCAGATATAGATTTGCTGTTCCTGCCAACAGGATCACAGCTGACATCTCTGTGAGGCTGTGGAGTATCTCTTCTCCTGGCACAAGAGTCCATGTAACGTGGCATCCGTTCCAAGAACACACGTTACAGCATGTGAGGTGTAAATTGTGAGGTGAGCTAGTGGGCCCCTCACATCACTTCCTGTACCAGCTGAGCTGGTAGAGTGGTAGAATAACCCAGGAAAGGGACAAGAGTGGTGTTATGTCAGCAAACAGTGTACTGTGATCCAGGAAATGGCAGTAGGTACTTGAAATAAAAGATTTTATATGGTGCTGTGAACCTCATCAGTTGAATTCTTAAGCTTGGGCACCGAAATGATTTCAGAACCAGAGCCCAACTCCCCATGAGCCACTGGGGGAACATGTTTCTCATCTTAACAACTCTGCCTGCATCTAAGCCTGATTCCCAAAGAGGAAATACCGTGGCTGAGGGGCACACCCCGAAGCCCTCTGAGTGACAAAGTATGCCCTCATTGATACCTTGGGCTCAGCCCAGCTGGCAGGAAGAAGGATCGCCGTTTCTGCTGGAGTGATTAGCAGGTCAGCAGGAGAGGGAGGACAGTTGGTACTGAGGTCAGCCATATGGGCATCTCTTGGTGCTTGATCAGTTTTTGTAGGAAGCATGCAAGTGCAGTGAGCTGGTCTGAGGAAGACGGTGGCTGGGAGCGGCAGAGGGACTGTCTGAGGGGGAGAGGATTGATAGTCGATGCTGAGGATGGAGCTGATGGTATCAGCTGTGGTTGCTCAGCTGGTTGCAGGGGTGAGGGCTGAGGGTGTTTCATTCTCTGCAATCCTGGGAACTGCTTGTGGGGCTTTGGGGGAGCTGTGGTGCTAAGTGGCCCAAATGGAGAGCTGTGGAGTCCACTGCAACATGCCACCCAGAGCTGCCGTCAGGAACGGTGCTGCTGGGGGCCGACCCTCAGCTCTCAGCTTGTCTCAGTTTGAAAAACTGACCTTATCTAATGTCAAGCCTTTCTTGAGGGACAGTCCACATGCAGGGACTTGTTTGGGGAAAATACAAAGGTTCAGCCTATCCACATCCAACTCAGAGTAACTCCAAGAGGCCATTCAAGTTCTAGAACTTTCTGTGAGTCTGTAGGGGCATTTCTTAGACCTGTATACAAGACCTGTCTTTCTTTTCAGAAATAAAAATAGATAATTTTTGTTTCTTGAAAGGCAGAGACATCACAAAGAAGAGGTGGAGATTGTGATATGCTGGTTCACTTCTCACATTCCCAAATTCTTTGGCTCAGGTGTGGGCCAAGCTAAAAGCCAGGAGCTCTGATTCAGTCCACGTCACCCACGTTGGTGGCAGGGACACAAGTATTTGATAGAGCCTTTGCTGCCTTCCAGGCCACACTAACAGGAAACCGAGAAGTGAGTCAGTGTGGGGCGCCAGCACCCCAAGTAGTATCTCAACCACCGTGCCCGCTGCTCACCTCGACTTTTGCATCTAAGGAACCTGATGCTTTAATGTTCTCTTCCTGTTTCGGTGAGGACTTGGTAATCAGTACCAGACTTGCTGTAGCAAGACTGTAGAACAGACTGGCTTGGCCCCAGGTAAAATTGTGAAGCAGCAAACATTTATCTTCAGTTCTTTACCATCTCTCTTTTGTAGTCTTTTCCTGACTCCTGGCCATCCCATTACCTTTGCGTTCGCCTCATAAAAGTTAGCTGCAGGAAAAGGACTGATGTGGTCATTCACAGCTTGATGGGACCTTAAGTTGGTCAGTCTGCCTCTCTGCCTGCGACATTTGCGTGTTTGGTGTCGTTTCTGATTCTGGAACACAAGGCTCTATAAAAAGTCCAAGGAACTCTGTGCCTTACCTTCTGATCAGCTGTTTTTATTTCAACTGCCAAATTTAATAAGTAGTGCAATCCTTATACTATATACTCACGGAAAATGGGGACCTTGTTTTTGTTTTTTATTTGAAAGACAGAAGCAGAGAGAGATAAAGATCTATCAGTTCTGTTCCTCTATACCTACAGTAGCAGGAGCTTGGCAAGATCAAAACCAGGAGCCAGGAAATTAATCCAGGTCTCCCATGTGAGTGGCAGTGAGCCAAGTACTTAAATCATTATCTGCTGCCACCAGGGTATGCCCAACACACTGGAATAAGACGCAAAGCCGAGATACGAACCCACATGCATCCATATGCATTAAGGGCATTCCAAGCAGTGTCTTAACTTCTGAACCAGACGCCTGTTCTTTGTTTTATTTTTTTTATTATTAGTGTTGTATGTCAACACTGTGTAGCGTATTTCACACTGTAATTTATAAATGATAATATAAATTTATATAATTTTATCCCTGCAATTGAAAATATAAATAATTGTTGAATAGTTGGGAGCATATTTCAGGGGTAAGAAAAGGTGTTACTGTGCTTTCCTGCTGGGTTTGTGTCACGGGGCTTCCCTACCACCCCACCTCTATATTTCTGACCCTGGCCTTCCTAGAGCCAGTAACTATAGGAAGAATGAAGGAAAGGATGGGACAGAGTATGATGTGAGGTATATGAGCAGGTTGGGTAGCCATGGAGGAGAGCACCAGCCAGGCTCATTACTGGGGCAAAGACAGTTACTTGCTGGCTCCGGTGTTTGGAATATACAGAGGTTAAGAATTGAACCTGGGGCCCAGTGTGGTAGTCTGGTGGCTATTGGCACTGGTTCTAATCCCGGCAGCCCCGCTTCCCATCCAGCTCCCTGCTTGTGGCCTGGGAAAACAGTCAAGGACAACCCAAAGCCTTGGAACCCTGCGCCCACATGGGAGACCTGGAAGAGGTTCCGGGCTCCTGGCTTTGGATTGGCACAGCTCCTCCAGTCGTTGCGGCCGCTTGGGGAGTGAATCAACAGATGGAAGATCTTTTTCTCTGTCTCTTCTCTGTATGTCTGACTTTGCAATAAAAACAAATAAATATTTAAAAGAAGAATTGAACCTAGCTCATTGGATATGTTTACCAGTGGTGCCATACAAAGGACCACATGCATGATGATCAAAACAGCCGCAGAATTTTCTTGTAGTTCTGAAGGTGAAAGTCTGGAATCCAAGTGCTGATGGTTTGTTTTCTTCTGAGGCCTTCTTCCTCACTGCAGGTGCATACATGCCCCTGGATCTACATGTGGTCTTTGTGTGTGTGCTGGCATCCTCATCTGTTCTGTAGGGACACCAGTCTTACTGGTGTCCAGCTCAATTCTGTAACCTCTTTAAAGAGGCTCTGTTTCCAACATATTGTCTTGAGGTGCTAGAGGTTAGGATGTGAACATAGCAATTTGGGGAGCATTGAATGCAGCCTGTAGTGGTCACTGCGGTAATTGGAGACAGAATATGCAAAATAGGGAAATAGATCCTGGTGGGTGTGATTTGGAATTCTTGAATCTCTAAGTATGTTAGTTTCCTCTTCTGCATAAGACTAAAAATAAGCATGGCTAAGGTCCTGCTGGATGGATGAGGTGCCAAGTGCACAGAGTGGACTTAGTGAATGCTCAGCAACTACCAGTAGTGGTAGTAGGTTTTTTTTTTTTTTTTAATATTTATTTATTTTTATTGGAAAGGTGGATATACAGAGAGGAGGAGCTGCCGGGATTAGAACCGGCGCCCACATGGGATCCCGGCACGTTCAAGGCGAGGACTTTAGCTGCTGGCCACGCCGCGGGGCCCAGGTTTTTTTTTTTTAACTGCTGTTACCATGGTTGTTTTAGTTAGTTTCCTCTCCCATCAGTAAGGGCTAGTTAGAATGCCTGCCTACTTACAGTACCATGAAGGACTACATGAATAGGACAAAAGCTGAAAACGTAACAGTAGGGTCACAGTCTTTATGGACAAGAACTCATTGTTGCAGTGCTGCCCCTCCTTTGTATGCTGCTGACCGAGATCTGATGTAGTAACTCTGTACTTCATACGAAGCGACTTTTCTAGTTGGGTAGTTGTACACAAAAAAGTCACCTTTTTCTTCTTTCTTTCTTTCTTTTTCTGGGAGCTTGTATTGCAAGGATTAAAACCTGATGTGGAACAGTATAGCAGGACACACAATAGCTAAAATTATTCACCTCAAGGGTGGTGGGCTCTGTGTTCTGAGTTACAGAGGAAAGAAATGTTCAGGTTCAATGTGGGTGATTAGCCGTTTGATACCTTGTCAGGCTTTGACAAGCTCTCCTTCTATTTTTTTTTTTTTTTTTACACCTCTCACTGTGTCTTGTGTAATTAAGAAATGGTGCTGAGTTCTTGTCATCCACCATTAAGGACTAGTCACAGATAGTTTCATAACATCTGCTTCTTGCAACCTTCTAATTATCCATAAAAGTCTGACAGAGGGGCCTGCCAGTTTATCCGGAACAGACTCAGAATATGAATACAAAACAGAGTGCTTTGCTTCTGGATACAGAGCGCTGCGAGAAGGGCCTCTCTAACCTCTTATTTTGCATGCATCTGTGGTGCCTGTTTCAATCAGAGTCAAGTGCACGTCTTCTCAATAAAGACTCAATTCTGCAAAGCATCTTTTGACAAAATGAGTGTGGGTCAGGAATGCAGTAATGGTGCTGTGTCAGAATCGGCTGTCAATTGCTGTCCTGTTAGCATCTAACAATTCATCCCCGCGTGCTTATTCTCATCCTTTGTCTGAGGGCTTTGAGTTATCCATGCCCCAGTGAGAAGGACTGGGAGACTCCTGACTGGGTGGCACACTCGCCTCTCTTACCAGGCCAATCTAAGCTGCTTGTTTCTTATAGCGGATGGCCTTTTGACTTCCTGACTCCTTGCCTTACCTGCATTCTGGGAAATGTACCTTTCCAGACCCATACATTATGTATTTAGTCAGTTAAAACAGTACTTTATCCTGTCTCTTGGTCATTTAGTACATCTTTGGGTTATTGTAACAAAATACCCTAGGCTGGGTACTTTATCAAGAAAGCAGTTTTGTTGAGCTCACACCCTTAGAGGCTCGAAGTGCGTGTTTGAACAGCCCCGTTGGTCTCTGGTGAGGCCCATTTGGCTACATCACGTGGCAGATGACATTTTTGTATCATTATGAAAGTCCTTGTGGGAAGAAGTCACATGGAGAGACAGGAAGCAAGAGAGGGATTCCAGACCACTGGACTTGCTTTGTAGCTAGACCAGCATTAATCTGCTGTGAGGGCGAGGGTACCGTGTCCCGACCACCTTCCCCCAGGCCCCACACCTTTAGGTTCCTGTGCTCTCAGCACTGCCATGGCAGGCACCCCGCTTCCAGCACACTAACCTTTGGGGAGACGCACTTGAACATCATCCTGAAAGGTCAGCAGTCACAGCGTCTGCAGCAGCTCTCCCAACATCCGTTTGGATCTGTGCACGTTTGTGTATTCCACCCTTTGACTCCACAGGTGTCTCTCTTGGTTTGGCTGTAGGCCCCCACTTTATTGAGGGCTGGTCCTTTTGTGTTTTGTAATCCCCTCCTAGTTAAGACCCCACAGCCTGGATTCCATGGCTCCTTGTCCTGTTGGCTTTCATTTTCTTTGCGTTGTAGGCGGGACATAAACTAAAACCCTTCCTCTACCCTGTTAGTTTCTGTGGCTGGAGCTCAGAAATAAAACTCATAGAAGTCAGATTAACAGGAGGAAACAAAACAAAACAAAACAGCATTTCATGAAGCAGGTCTGCCCAGGCGTTCACACTGCAGTGTGACTTGAGGAAGAAGTTAGGATTTGAGGCTTGCATACTGTCTTAAAGAGTGATAAAGATCAGCAGAGAAACTGGGCAAAGGAAGAGGGGCTGTGAGCTGGGAAGGGGGACAGGAAACATAAGGGGGGGCTGTTTGATAAGGTTTGTAGCAGCGACATGTCAGGTGATAATGGGCACCTCTGAAATGGCTCACTGTGGGGAAAAGGAGAGGGAGGCAAAGGAGAATTTATATTGCCTTTGCAAAGGGAAATTCACCATCTCTTTTCAATAGTAAAAGGGAAGGAGCAAGATCTTTTCTTGCATTGCTCAATGACCATCAGCTCAAAATAATCCTTGTGCCAGACTAAGCTCAGAGCAGGGTGTTCTGTTTTTGCAGCACTGAGAGAGGCATTGTGCAGGGGACTGGGCCCTGCTGCTCCAAGTGGGGGCCAGGCAGCGCAGCACCCCACATGGTGTGCAACGTGGTGTGAGTGTGGAATGTCAGGTCCCAGCTAAGGGGAGAGATGTGGGACTTCCTGGTTGGATCGTAATGTAAAGGGCCGTAATGGTGTAGTAATGAATTAATGTGGATCTCCTATAAAAAGGGGGAGTGCTTCGTTTGTTCACAGTGCTGTCTTCCTAGGAGACAGAAAGAGCTCGGGCCATGAAATGTCTTGTTTCTCTGGGCTGATGTTGTGGGGTAGTGACTTAGCTATCACATGTGGTGCTGGCATCTCCATGGAATTAAAGTGCCAGATCAAGCCCTGCCGCTCTGCTTCTGATCCAGCTCCTGCTAACGTGCCTGGGAGGCAGCGGATACTGATTCACCAGGGTGGACTTCCTATTTCCTGTCTTTGGCCTGGTTCAACTCTGGCCATTGTGATCATTTGAGGAGTGAATAGGTTCATGGAAAATCTATATCTCTCACTATCTCTTACTGTTCCCCTCTCTCTGCCACATTTTCAAATAAATCAAATGAATCTTGTCAGCATGTGTTAGTTTCTCCTTTGGCCTCCTGCTTTTCCAGCCTCAGGTGAGGAGACCCAGGTTCTGGTACCTGCCAGGTGAGTCTTGCCCAGCACAATTCTCTTGCTTTTCCTCAGGTGGGACACTTAGAGGGGGGAGCAGGAGATGTCATCAGGTGCTCAGCATCCACGCAGCAGTAGGGCCCCCATGTTAAGTTCTGAAAATTTCACCTGAGCTCCTGTCTGCTGAGGACCCCTAGCCCTGCTGTCACGGCTACCCAGCTTTGCAAGGCACGGCGTTGGCAGGGCAAGGTGTCTGCCTGCAGCTCCTCCAAGAGCCCAGGACTGGTGCAGTAGCAGGTTACGGCAGCCCTGTCGACGCAGTGTGTGCTCCCAGCCTCTGTTGGCCATTCCTGGTTTCATTTCTCCCGATTGTTCTACTTTCTTGTGTGCTCAATTCTTTATTCTTTAGCTCATTACCAGTTTCCTTTCTGTCCGCCCCTGGACAAATAGAGTAAAAATTTGAAATGACACCTATCCTGGGAAGATTGTTATTTATTTCTAATTTATGCCATGCCTATTAAAAAAAAAAAAACAGAAAAACCCTCTGGGCTCCTACAGAGTGACACACATACTTATTGTTGAAGTGAAAAAAATGAAAACTTGCCTAAAATGAAGTGCTGGGAGGAGAGATAAGCATTCGGAGGCTGAAGCTGACGTGTAGTTGGGACTAAATTGCATGGCAGGTGCGATGCTGGGTTTGTAGCAGCTAAGTTGTGTGTGTGTGTGGTTTTTCTGGGAGGGTGGACGACAGACAAGCTTTTCAAAGATACTTTTTTTAAATACTGAGATTGTAAGGATGAATAATATTTTATATAGATTCCACCAGGCTCTTGCTAACCCTAGTGAATGCGTTTCTTCCATTTAGCTGGTTTACTCCTCCAAAGGCCTTGGAAAAGCTTGTCTGGGTTGGATGCGATAAGGGTGTAATTCTCCTCCCACCCACCAGGTGTCCTACCGGTCCCTACTATCTGACAAGCAGCCAGCAAAGGATCTTTTTTACCCTCCAAAGGGGAACCGAGTTGAAGGTGGGGAGGAGGGGTTGGTGGAAGGAGAGGGGAAGGTAGGCAAGACTTCCACATACTGCTTCTTCCTGTCTGTGAAGGGGGTTTTTCACGTTGTTTATCCTTGATGCTGTCTCTCTAGAAAGCGTGCTCAGGTTCCTGTAATTTAGGATGCTTTTATTTCTGCTAGGAGCTGGTGTCTGGCCAGAGCTTTTCATCTCTAACTTGAGCTGGGGACTGCTCTCTGTCGCTTCCTCAGGAGAGGAGAGACAGAGCCTGTCCTTCCTGTCCTGTCCCCTTCCTGGAGCTTCTATGACTCAGGGGTGACTGTAGCCCTAACCAGTCCCTCTACGAATGTTGACCTGACTGACCCTGTTGTCGCCCGCAGGTGGTTGAGTCCTGCCTGTCACAGGCTGACTTCTTGCCCTCTTCTTCCTGCTTTCCTGTGGAAGGTAGTACAGAAGCTGGGGGGAGGCACCTGGGGTCAGGATGGAAAGCAGGGTCTCTGAAGCCACGGGGTCTTTCTCAGTCATTGCGCTGTTCCCCCAGGCTCTCTGGAGTGCCTCCCCTCGTTGTCACTCCCCCCCAGCCCCTCCAGGCCCTGGACGGTCACAGTAGACCTGAGGAATTGGCATCTGTTTGCAGCATGCAGACTGTGGGTTGCTCTGTGATGAACGCTTCGGCCGGGGCTCTTGGAGAATGCATTGGGGCCCTCCTCCTTTGGCCTTGGCTTTAGGTCTGCGGTCTGGGCTCTTTCCTCCACGTGGAGAATAAAGAACAGATCGCACTCTAGCTTCAGTCCCCACTGCCTCATCGCACGCGGGGCTTTTAATATTCAGACAGCCTTTGCCAATAAGCATTTCCTCGTGAGCTGGGAAAGCCGGGCCTCGATGCGATGTATTATTGATAGGAGTGTAATTTACTCCTCTTGGGTTGCATCTACAGTGTATACCATTAGCACAAAATATTAAATTACCAGTGGTTGTGTATATTTGTCTATTCAGGTTTGGTTCAATGATATTTGCCTTTCGCCTCAATAACAGATTGTGAATAAAGAAAGCAGGGTAATGTTATTTTTTTGTTGCTGTTGCAAGGGAATTTTGATTAAACCATTTGCTCTGTGTTGTGTTTTTGGTGAGCCTCGCTTTGCAATGAAGGTAGCAGGCATAAAGAGGAGGGGGTTGGCTGGGGAAGACGGATGGGCAGCGCTCCCGCTCCAACACGCACTGGCTTCTCTGGCCAGCTGCACTGGGCTGGGCTCAGGATTCCCCCCTTCTACAGTGCACTGGTGGCAGGAGCTGGACCCGCAGTGAGGACAGCGTCTGAGTGGGATTTGGGGCTCGGTGGAGACCCAAGGTGCACTGAGATCAGAGCCATATCTCAGGCTGGTCACCATTTTTGGCCACTTGATTCCACTAGTGCCATGTGGCACACAAATATGCAAGCTTGTAATCTCCCTTTCCAACCAGCCCTGGTCACAGGACTCAAGACAAGATGCAGAGGAGAAGGGCAGGTCACACAGAGGGGGCCTTGTGCTGTGGTCTCTGGGCTTCTTCCTAAACCTTGAGTAGGAGGAATTCACGGCGAAGGAGCTCAAGACCCTAATATCCTCCTGTTTCCATACGAGGTCGGATTCACTGCACAGCATTGAAAAATAAACACATTTTCCAAAAGTGTTCTAAAAATTTGGCCTCCTCCTCCAGGGGCCTGAGGACTCAGAATGAAGAGGTGGGGGTCAGGGCAGGTGCCAAGGAGCAGGTGTAAAATGAGCACTCCCTTGAAGCAGGGGGTGGTCTAGAGAAGTGCCGACTTCCTCCCTCAGGCTGGGGGCTCTGAATCCCCCAGGCACCCGTTCCAGGCAGGCAGAGGGGGTGGAGAAGCGGCCCATCCCTCTTAGAGGTCACTGCCTAGGGGATGGAGCCGTGGGACTGGTGTCCAAGTGCAAAGCCCCATCTCTTTTTTCCTTTGTAGTGAACACCAGCTTGCAGGAGGTTGTGGGGCTGTGAGGTTAGGTGGCTCCTGCTGCCTGAGGCACATTCTGGAGGTGAAACCGGTTTTGCCGAGCATTTGTCGCAGCTGGGCTTTGTTCCCAGCTCCCTCTTGGGTCTGAGGGGCTCCTTCAGTGGGGAGAGGGGGCAGGTATGGATGGGACTGGTTCTCACATCCTAACACTTTCTCCTTCCCTACCTGAGATGTAAAATAAATAAATAAATTTTAAACCAAACCCAATCACATAAAATTGTAAACCCAATGAAATCAGTGTTAAATCTATCAAAGCAAATCACAGACCCTGGCAGTTGAGGAGTATTACTTTTTTTTTCCACCAGATTTCCACACAGCCTGGTGCTAGAAGCATATGTCTTGGGGAGAGGAAACGCATATCAAGGCAATTACAATTGGTGAATGATTAATGTCGGATCTGACATTTTTATGTGTCAAATATGTTTAACTGCATTAACCTTTACAGAATTTACACACAGACTATGATATATCTTGTACACCCTCTGAAATATCTGCAATTGGACTTCACTTAAATCTTATTTACATGTATTTTATTACAATATAGATGGGCTTTAAAGAAATTTGTAATAGAATTTTTTTAACCCATTCTGCAAAGTCCTGCTGGCACTGTAGGGAACCAGAGGGCAGCAGGGTTCCTTGCTGGTTGCAAACGAAGTGCCACCTGCCTGGGATCCTGGAAGAGGGAGCCCACATCCATGCTTCAGACTCATGGCTCAGAATTACCCAAAGGAGAGTTGGCTAAGGCGAGGGAGACAGAGTCCCACCGTCTGGACAGGGAGGCTCAGCAGCAGACAGGTGACTTTTAATTTTTCTATGTTACAGAAAGCACATTTCCATGGCATCCATTGTAGGCAAGATTAAGCGGTTTCCATCTGTGGTGCCTTTTCCAGTCTGCCAGTGCCCGTCCTCTCGGCACAGGGATGCATGCTCCAGATGTCTCCTGTAGGGCCCACGTCTCTTTCTTAAGGCAGAGTGCCTCTTGCTGCTGCACGGGCATGGTCGTCGCCAGCTCCATGCCTCCTGAACTTCACTCCACTGAAATCTGGTTGGGTATGAGACAGACTCCGGTGGAATGAAGGACAAGAGAAGCTCATGGATGGTCTGGGGGGCTTGTTTTCAGAGTGGGGGCTGCGAGTGAACCCCAGCCAGGGCAGAGATCCCCAGGGTCCTTGAACACAACCATGGGGGATGCTGAGGACAGGTGTCTGCCCCTTCTTCTCCCCCACAATCCTGCCAGGGTGACATACTTCAGGAACTGACTGCCCAAGATGTGTCTGCATCTGTCTCACAGGGAGACAGTGGCGGTGGAGTGTGGCTGGGGACCCTTGGCAGGTCTCCATAATGCCTTCTCTATGCTGACCCTGTTCCATGCAGGCTGTCATCTCCCGGTGTCTGTGTCGTACTGCGTGTGCCAGAGCTGAGCTTTGGATAATTGGTCCTTTCTAGGGAAGGCAGGTGTTCCTGTGATTGCTTTAGAACAGTCCAGCTACCCTGAGTTGCTTACCCAGGTGGTGGAATGCCAGGGTACGAGTGCTCTTCTCCAAAAGACACTGTCCAAAGGGCACCAACAGCACTTGGCAGGCAGCTTCCCAGTGTGAAATCAGTAGCTTATGCTGACCTGATGCAAGGAGCTCAGAAAAGACCAGAATGCCTGGCTGGAACTGGGCCCATTCAGGATGACAGAAGGGACAGAGGCAGGTAAGCTTCCTTGGTCTCACTCCTGTAAGGGTTATGTGAGAGGGCTGGCCCCACTTTCCTACCCAGAGTTACCTGGAAATGGGGCAGCTACAGCACTCATGGGCACAGGGCATACGATTGGCATTCAGAGATGGGACACTTGACCGGGGGAGGTAGCCTACTGCAAAGCTTATTGTTCATCCTGAGCAGAAATGCCCACGTACAGTTGCTGCACAGGCCTTTCCCTTGTTGTGTTCAGACACGTCCCTTGGCTCAGGGTGAGCCCCATAAAAGGCTGTGCTCAGCAGCAACATGCAGACTGGGTTGGTTAGGGCAGGTCCCCCGTGTTGTTTGCAATCCTTGCTTCCTGGGGCTTGTTCTAACCCGATGCAAGGAAGCAGTTTGGTGTGCGGTGGCTCCTCCTCCCACAATCAGCCCACTGGATATTGTCCTCTTTCCAGAAGGCCCTTCAGCTGGGGTTTCTGGCTGTTTCTGAGTTGAGTTCCACTGCCTTGGGTCTGAATGTAAAGGATCTTTGTTAGGGTGAAACACAGGTCGTATGGGAGCCTGGGGATCTGGTTCAGAGGGGAGGAGGATGAGTTTATCCTCTCCTGTCACCTTTCTTTTGGGTACCCATGATTCTTTAGAGAGAAGAGCTTGCTGCGAGTGGGGTAGCTAGATGATACAATTTCCCTGGTCTGCCTTTTACCCATTCCCCAGTTAAAGGGAACAAAGAGGCCAATGTGCTGGCTCTTCTGTACAGAAGTGGTGGCAGCTATAGGACACAGTTCTGGAAAGGAAGGACTCTGCCGTCTCTTTGGATTTGAGCTCAACTCTGAGAGCCAAGGCGCCAAGTCCTCTCTTCCCAGAACTTTCTTGCCCAACTCTTACCCTCCCAACACGTATGGTCCACCAGCTTCTTCAAGTCCTCCATTTGGAGCATGAGAGAGCCTCATTCCCAGTAAGTGCCTTACCCTGCAAGGTAGATACTCAGAGATGACCATGTCTGTTAGCGGCTTTGTTGGCTAACGAAGGCCATGCACATAGATTGCTTAGACAAGGCAGGGTCTCCTCTTAGCATGTGCCTGTGCCTTACAGGTCTACAGGACCGACAAGAAAGACACAGGATAACTCCCTAGAGCCTCTGCCAGAGACCGGATCTACCACTCTCCTGCCCACCATGTTCTTATCAGCCTAACCCCGCGATAACTTTGACTTGGCCCTGTGCAGTGTCAGGCTGGATCAGAGAACAGACCACACGTGTGTTTGACTACAGTCCTGCTCCCCAATAGCCTCCTGGACTGCACACCCACCATGAAACCAAGTTGAACATAAGAATCCAAGAATAGAATAGGCCCTGCATTTCCCACATGGCTGCACCTTGACTCCAGGCCTGAAAAGCCAGCAAGCCATTCCTGTTTTCTCTAGTTGAAGGAATCTTTACATAAGGAGACAACAGAGGTGATCTGTGTAACTGACTGTCCAGCATCCACCTTACCACACCACTTCCCATTATCAGCAAGATTGACTGCCTGGGGTTCCTGGGAATCCTCACCAACACAGAAATGGCTGGAGATTTGGGTAAAATGCAGCAGGCTCAGCGTTTCTGGCCTGGGAGGAAGTTGATGATTGACTTGCAGTGAAGAAAGACCTTTTTCTGCTCTGCTCTTCCAAGCCCATGAGCCTCCTGATTGAGCCCATTGGCTTTGGTTTCCCAAAGCCTCCCCAGATCCAGAGATTTCAGACTCACCTGTAAGCATGAGTGTCTGCGCCTTCAGATGTCAGGGCCCACCTTGGAGTCTGATTCAAAATAATAAATCATTTCTGGTCATCAGATGATGCCTGGAGCGCCAGGCATGTGCGAGGAAGAGAAGGACTTTCAAGTCTTGGGCAGTTCTTGGACAGGTCTTGGATTCCTAAGGCTCGCGGACAGGGAACAAGAAATGAGAAACACTTACTGTGCGCAGTGCCTGGGTAAGCTGGGAGGCGTAGGAAAGAAATGGTGCCTAAGGGAAGTAGGAGGCCAGTCCTAGGTAGTTGATTTCTCCCTTTAATTAAAAAATAAAAGAAAGAGAGGAAGGTGGAGTCGGAAGTTGATGAGGGAAAGTGAGAAGTGCCTGGACAACAGAACCTGCATGCCATGGGAGATCCAGGAGTGTTTTTAAAACAGAGGTAACAGACAGGAAAGGAAGGAGAAACTGGTTTTTCCAAGGCGAAGGTGAGGGACTCGGCTCATTTCAAGGAGGTGGCGCTAGTTTCACTCTGTATTTATGCACCTCTCAGCAGAGCCTCGGGTTACCTGCTGAGCCCAGCCTATGGGGATCTGGCCAGGCGGCTGGCTCCACCTCTCAGAACACAAAGTCCTGGGGGGCCCCAGGAATGGCAGAGTCTCTGCAGGCAGTTTGCTTTCTTTTTGTTCTGTAAGCACCAGGAGATGGGGGCAGGGGTTGGTAGTCTCAGGAATGAGGAGACTATGTGCCTCACCTTACAAAAACCGGGGGAGGGCTAGTGAGGGATGCTCAGAGCTTATCTGGACTCCAGGAAGCAGGAGGCTGTGCACGGGTGCAGGTGCATGGATGTGTGTGCGTGTGCACATGTATCTGTGTGGGCAGCTGGAGCAACGTGCTTCTGAGCTTTTAGCTTTGATGTGGGTTCCTGTCTCTTGCAAATGTGCTTCAGAAATCCAGCAGAAATCAGCCAGCAGGCCCGGGCTGGCTAGGTAGGAGCAGAGGCCCAGCTGGTGGCTTATCCTGGCATTTAGTACAGAGTGAGTTTGCTGTTTTAATTGTGAGAAGCAGTGGATTTTTTTCTAATCCAAGAGACTCCACAATCTGTTTCTCTCCTATTCCTTGGGGTGGGGTGGGCAGAGGAGGATGTGTTGTGGGTTGGAACAAAAGGAGCTCAGGAAGGAGCACTAAAGAGGGTGGCCTAGGAACCTGGGGGCTTGTGCCCTCTGTGCTGCTCCATGCTCCTCCAGAGCCCCTGCCTTTACCCTTCGCTCTCTTCTCCCCCCAAATGCACCTCCAGGTACACACCTGGAGGACAGAGGGAGGTAGACTGAACTCTGCATTTTGGGAACATCCTAGCCTGCTCTCCGTTCGTTCTCCAGGTAGATCCTCCAGTGTGGCACAAGAGGAGATCTTTCCGTTCCCCAGGGAAGAAATGGGGCCTGCTGGTCTGGGCTACAAGGCATCTTGGCACAGGCCTGTCCCCCTGCTCTTTGGAGAAGTCATTCCCTCCAGATCAACGTCTGCTTAGAAGGCAGCTACTTGGAACATCTTAACCAAACAGAATGGGAAGCAGAAGTTTAAAATGTGAATTTTTGCATTGAGTTCACATAGCCAGGGTAAGGTCAAGATTCTGGTCTGCTTGGGTCTCCTGATCTCTCTTTAGAACAAGTGCTTGATGTTGCCTTGTCTGCTTGTGGCCCACCTGGCTGGGCCCTGTCTGTATTATTTCACACTCTTACTGGAAGAAGAAAGGATCTGCTTGAAAGCCAGTACTAAGTGCAGAACGTTCCCTGGGAGGAGGACCCAGAGACATCTGGCTGACAGCTTTGCTAAGCATCTCTTGTCCTGCTGCTGGAGAATGAGAGCAACTCTCCTGCTGAAGGCCGGCCCGGTCACTTCCTGCTGACAGGCCGAGTTTCCCTCGTGGCCTCAGCTCATCCATCTCCCCGCCCTGGTTCTGCAGGGCAAGAAACCCAAGGTTCCTGGCCAAAGTGGTGCCCATGTCCCTGACCTGTGCCCACTTTCCTTCTCCTCCTTTCTTCTCCTTTGCATATTTCATGCTTACATTCATTCATTCATTCATTCACCATCTCTCCCACTGCTTCCCTCCAAGGACCTCACCACTGAGCACGTGCACCTGGAGAAGCCGCTACCCAGGTTTCATCTATGTGAGAGGAGCCCTCTGTCCCTCTCCTCAGAAGTGAGCTGGCCATTTTAGTATGAGGTTCAGGTAGGTGCCACAGAGTCTGGAGGGCAGGTTGGCCTCTCGGGTGAAATTGAAAGGACAGTGTGACACAGGAGGGCAGGCTTGGGATGTGTATGCGCTCATTCTGCCAATGGCCAGGTTCTGCACTTTGGCCTAGAGGGAGATTGCACAAACGGGAGTGCGGAAGGTGTGGTTTAGCAGAAGGAAGCAATTTAGGATTTGAGTGTACATTACATACAGCTTCATAGAATTGAGCTGTGAGATATGGCTGCCCAAACAGCACACTCTGTCCTTGGTTGCCTTCCTGGAAATGTGAAACAGATAGTCCTACTCTGCTCTGTAATGCTCAGAGTACATACACTTGGTTCTCACATTCAGCTGTGAGCCTGACATTTTTAAGAGGTCAATGTGAAGTTTTTAAGTGAGAAAATAGTAGACCTGATGGTACATGGATTTGAATCTAAATTATCTTCAGGAAACTGAGACTGTTTTGTCTACAGAAGTGTAATTTGGGAGTGGAAACAGCTGGACAGTGACAGTGGTTTTTAAGTACATGAAAATGAGCCACTTAGGGCTGGGATGTGGCCCAGTACGGTAGAACCAGCGGCACCCTAGTGGTACCTTTCTAGAAGTGACCACAGAGCGCACAGGCAGACAGTGCAAGACATCTGATGATGCTGGAGTCAGTAGAGCCCCGAGGGGAGGGCACAGTCTCTAGCAAAGACGTAAATGGAAGGCCCACACAGCAATAGCAATTCTGACCCCCGGACCATGTGTCCTCCCTCAAGTGGTACAGCACACCCCTCTGAACGGGCCGGGGTGGGACGGAATAAAGAGCCAGAACTCAGTCCAAGAGATCGCATCCCCTTCCTCTCACCTTGTACACACCTCTGTGTCTCCTGAAGGTGTCTCTTTGGCATGCCCCAGTGTAAGTGCTGTGTAAGTTGAGTTCGGTTGGTTGGTTTGAGTTGGTTGGTCTTCAATAACTGGGCTTTTGTACATTTTTCCCTGAAGCCACACCTCCATCCTACACCTAAGGTGGTGACCTGGACAGACCTCTGCCATTAATCTTATAGCAGCCAACTGAGTTCTTATCTCTTGTACTAGACTGTGAGCTCCCTGGAAAAGAAGAGGCTGGATTCCAAGCTCTCAATGTCTGACACCTGACAGATGTGTGGAGGTGAAGGATGGCCCAACCAGGAAGGACTGAATCTCTGTGCCTTGGGAAACCTGGTGTCTGGTTTTAAGCAAGGGCTCTCTCCTCTGTGCACACTCACCTTAGAGTCTCTGGGGATCTGACAACCCAGTGCCTGCCCTTTGCCCCACATTTCCTGAGATGAGCTCACTGGCTGGGAGTAGACTGGGTGAGACAGGCTGCAGTCTCCCCTGTTTGCATTCTAGCTCCCAGCCTAACCTAGTCTTTCAGATGAGGGCACCATCCCTGGCCCACCTCTTCCCACCCTCTGCTGAAGACAGAAGAAGGAGTCCCAGGTCATCCCAGCACTGGAAAGTCAAGTCTTTTTTTTTTTTTTTCTGGTGGTGCTGTCATTCTGCCCATTGCCAAACTTTAACAGCGCCTAGAAAGTGCCCCCAAACACTCCCTCCGTGTTTCCTGTAACCCTTCTTGGCCTGGGGGTGTCTTGACTGAGCATGTTTGGGAGTTACATTTTCGGACGTACCTTGCACCACCAGGAAGGCAGAAGGGTGGGGCAGTCAGCAGCAGAGGCTTTGACAAAGTGGAACAGTTGTTGTTAATAAAGTGCAAGAGAGACCTAAGAACCCAGAGCCTCTGCAGCTTCAGTCCTTAGCTTCAGCTCTCCTAGATTGGAAAAGCTAAGCTAGCACATGCAGAGATGCAGAGTCAAGTGTCTGTACTCAACACCATATACCAGCTACTGAGCACACCTGCTCCCTGCCCCACCTGCCAGGTGTTCTACCAGGTACCGGACATGAGCACTGACCAAGTCATAGCCCCGCACATGAAGAGTTTGTAACGGGAACCTCGAGGGGGCTGGCTTGGTGACTCATGTTGCACTGGGGAGGGGTATGAACAGTAGCTCCTATAGCAGCCCTGTAAGAGGCGAGAGACTAGAGTCTATCCGGAAGGCTTCCAGAGGTGTCACCCAGCTCTGAGCTCTGAAATGTAAGGGGAAAGAAATGTGCCAAGTGGAGAAAAGAGAATTCAGTGTGGGGAAGTGGGGCTGAGCAGGGCTGGGTAGCGTGGACTTCTTCTTAAGTGACAGGTAGAAAGATAAGTTGCAATCTCCGCCCTGGGCTATTGATTTATCCCCTGGGGTGGGGTGGGAGAGGGGCTGGAGTGAAGGATGAGAAAGGGGATTGAGGGAGCCCACCCTGCCTGGGAGGAAAATACCTAAGCCAAAGGCATTCTCATCAACATCTCTGCAAGGTGGCTCTAGGTAGGTAAGCAGATTTGGCAATCCCTGTTGGCTGCCTCCTGTGTTTCTTTGTGTGTTTCATGAGATGCCAGTTAGGATTTGTTAAATAAAGAGGGGAAGGTTGGCAGGAGAGGGCTGAGTTTTAATGGAGGAAAAAGGACTAGAATGCTGTTGGAGGGAGGCAGGCAAGCTGTGGAGCCCCTAGGCTGCCTTGCTCAGCACCAGGAAGGATCTGTGTGCACATGCATTGTGTATGTGCACACGTGTGTTTACACTCACATGTGTGCAAACAGCTAGTTTTGAGTGAATGAAATGCCAGCAGATTTTACTTGGCTTGCCTAATACTTACAGAAGGGAGATTAGATGGGCTAAAGGTGAAAAAAGTGGGGAAGGGATGGGTCCTTACAAAACTCTTATGTGGAAAGTTTCTAACAAATGGGAAACCGAGCCAAGTTCCCCAGGGGTTGAGAGCACAGTCTCTCTGTTCTGAGGACATGGGAGCGGGTGCCAGCTCATCTGCCCTGGCTGGGCCCGGGAGAGGCCGGCTTTGCTGCTGAGCTAGCATTTCCGAGCAATCCAGCAATAAAACAGGCGTGGAGGCCTGTTGTGGCCGCCAAGTAGGATTGTGCCACAGTTTAATCAGCAGGGACACACAGCAGGCCTGAAGCAAATAGTTTTCGTGCTGCGTTGCCACAAAAGCATGTAGGCAGGTGTTGGGGTTTGAGGTACAGGGTTGGGGGTAGGAGGAGATAGGGCCCACAGTAACGGAGCCTCACTCTGGGATTCTCCAGGTTGGAAACCCCTTGGGCATCATTTCATGTTCGGATGGGGAGGAGCTGGAGAAGGGACTGTCACCATCATTACTGAACTCAGGTGGCAAGCAAGGTCTCGGCTCAACACTTCTCAAGGTCACCATGGAGGACAGGAACATCTTTGACTTGGATTTGAGCCCGATTTCCCTTTACTGCTGACTGTGCCATGTGAGTCTCACCTGGGCTCTGACACAGATGAAAGATCAAAATATTGTGAGGGAATTTTTCAGAAAGTGGTGAAGCACCTCACAGTAGGTCTGGATGTTTATGACACCCGAGATTCCAAGCTTCCGGACACTAGAGCTGCTAGGTATCCCCAGCTCTGGGTCTGGTGTCTGAAGCCGAGAATCCTGAATCCAGGTGCTCAGGCTGCAGGTGTGCTCAGAGCCACTTGCATATGTCTTAGGGGTTTGCCAGCCGCTTGGCAGGCATGTTGGCAGCTTGAATGTGGCCATGGTGAGAGTACTCAGATCCCGGGATAAGTTGGGCTCCTCCTGAACACCATGCCACAAATGCATGCTAGTTCCCTGGCTTCGCTGCTTCTCTGCGTTGAGGTTGTGACCTGCCTAGACTTGCCCACTGCTGGCTTTCTCCCTCCATGACACTCACCGAGGCCCTGCAGAGCCTTGGGTGCTGCTCCTGAAACCTGAGCTTCTACCTCAGAGGGTTGCTTTCTGCTACGCAGAGATGCTAGCTTTGGATTTTCCAGAATATTCTGAGGCTTCTGCCCTGTCTCCTGTCCTGCTGAGTCTCTGCTCAGACTTCTCCTGGGCTGGTGGGTGGGTGGCCTGTGCATCCCTGTCTCTGTGTCTTTCTGAACACTTTTTTTTTTTAAAAAGATTTCTTTATTTTTACTGAAAATCAGATTTACAGAGAGAAGGAGAGACAAAGAGAAAGATCTTCCACTTGCTGGTTCATTCCCCAAGTAGTCGCCAGGACCAGAGCTAAACCAAAGCCAGGAACCAGTAGCCTCTTCCAGGTATCCCATGTAAGTGCAGGGTCCCAAGGCTTTGGGCCATCCTCTGCTGCTTTCTCAGCCTCACAAACAGGAAGCTGGATGGGAAGTGAAGCAGCTGGGACATGAACTGGTGCCCATATGGGATCCTGATGCTTTCAGGAGAGGCTAAGCCAATTGAACCATCATGCCAGGCCCTCTCTGACCGCTGTTATGCCAGATTTCATCATAATTTCCCCCCATAATCCTTGAAGTTTTTACAGATGAGGTTATGAATCTTGAATGATGTAACACACCAAGATGTGTTTGCATTTTCATTTAAGGAAATGTTTCTCCAGGTCCTTGAGCTAGGGCTTTGCTTATCCCTCTCTGGGTGATATTTGCATTCTCAGCTATTTCTTTCCTTCCTGTGGAACCCAGCACCCTGGCCTGCACAGCCCCAGGCTTCAATGCCTGCTGAGTGCCCTGACCCCAGCCTGCCTCCCCTTAAGGCACAGACTCCCTCTATTAGAGCAGAATTATACAGGTCACTTCTACATAACCAACCCTGACTGCAGGGACAATCTGGGTGTTTAATCCCAGGAGGCACAAAACAGGGTGGCTCCATTTGCAGGAAGCCTCCCATTTTCCTAAAGGTAATTGGAAAGATTTCCACAGAGCCAATTTGTCCATCGGCTGTCAGCAAAAGAATATTCTAAAATCTTCTTCCACAAAATTTGCAGTTACACAATTGTACATGTCCGACCTTCCAAGGTCTTTACAGAAGGTCTTCTGTCTCTTGTTGCTAGGATGGCCAAGAAAGCCAATGCTTGATCCCTGCAATCTCAAGGCCCATGGTTCACGTGAGAGCAGAGAATGGACAAGTAAATAACTCCTTGGCAAAGAAATTGAAGATACTTCTAGAAGTTTGCCTTGTGTCTGACTTAAATTTTGCTTTACCCCTGTGTCCCTGCCCTGCCTCCTCTGAGGAAAAAAATATAAGAAGTAGAGAATGGTACAGTTTAATAGACCCAGTGTTTGCATCTGTTTGACCTTGGAACCGTGAGCCCACCTTTGTTTTCCAGCCAGTGTGAAAGGAAGGGAGAGACACCTCCTTACTCTTGTCTGTCCTGGACCCACGCAGAGTCCATACATACTGGGGCAGAGAGGTAGCCTCAGAGTCATCCTGTAATGACAAATCAGCAACCGCATATGCCTTCTTTCCCATGAAGTTTCCTCCAGGACAACAGGAGGTGAAATTACAGGTTTACCTCTGGCCAACATTTTGAAGAACTGCAGTATTCCTATTCTTTTCCAACTAAGCTCTGATGTGTGCAGACTCCCTATAATTATGGTATAATTGGATTTAACTATAGGGGTAGAACTCATTTTCAACCAAGTCCCCTCAAATAATTTGTTGCTTATTAGAAAAAAAGGGTGACTCTTGCTGGCCCCAGTGGCCCCTTACCCTCCCTCCATGAGAAGAGAGCGCCACTGGGATGATCGCCAGCAGTGAAATGGCTTCAGGTGTGTCACAGAGCCCCAGCCCTGAGCCCTTTGGAAAGTTCACTTTCTCTAAAACAGAAATCCAGTGATGAAGCCTTCCGGGATCCCAAAGTGACATGGTCTGGTGGCCTCTTTCCTGGGGTCAGGAGATTATTCTAAGCGCTCAGAGTTTGCAAACAGAGGGCTGGCGTCAATTTGGGTTGGGCTTGTGCTTCCTGGCTTGTGTGAGTTTGATGAATGAAGGGGCTATGGATGTAAACCAGGACCATTTCACAGAAAACTCTGGCTTTCAGCTTCTTCTCTGTAAAGGAAAAAGGAAAAAGAATCTGGCCATCCAGGGCCCCAGTTCCTTCAGTCCCACACTTTGCCGGACCTGAGTCTCTGTTGTCCTCTCGGCAGAGGTGAGCAGTTTGCCATTTATCTTCCAATCCTCCTCACTCACTCCTGTAGCCTTGACCTTGGGATTTGTATCCTTGGATCCCTCTCTCTGGGCCCCTCAGTTCTTCTCCTGCATCTCTTGATGATATGAACTCATCTTTTACTGAAGTCAGCATGTAGTGCAGAGTAAGGTCTTCTGAGTCAGAAAAACACCTTTAAACCCTGGCTTCATGGTTCACAAGCGGTGGGACATGGCATGAGCGACCTCCCATTTTGGATCACTGTTAGCACAACTGGAGACAACGTGACACCATATCACAGGCTAATGGGTGCCTCAGTGCAATTCTTGCCGCGTGGTAGATGTGCAGTTGCCGTTAATTTCCCCATGCTCTCATTCTACCCTAAATGGTACCGGTCACTATTGCAGACTCCTTACACCAGCAAGCACCTGGGAAGGCTTTTGTTTGTGCCTCTGTTTTCGACTCCGCCCTCCTACTCAGGCGAGATGCAGAGATGTGAACCTACTTGCTTAAGGTCACTCTGAATAACAAACCCAGATGTCCTGGGCTCTCGGCCCAGGAGCAGCCTGCCAGTCCCACACACATGCCCTCCAGAAGAATTGAAGATGGCATGAGCGTGGGATTTCTGTTGCTTGGGGCTTGACAGAAAGGTTGCAGACAATGAGTGGTTTGAATATCTGAAAAGAAGCATCAGGGAATGACTGGACTCAATCACACAGTTGGTGCAAGTTCAGCCTGGGAGTTAACAAGCTCTCTGAGTGTTTCACTCTTCAAGGAGGTAGTAAGTGCAGACTTCCCTTGCATGTGCTTCTCATGCCCTGTGGAGGTTATGCTGCAGCATAGCTGTGTCCTCCAAGTCAGTCCCATCATCTTCTCTGGCTGATGCTTTAAGATGAAGTGAAGTAAAACCAAATGAGACTTACTTCCTTCCCTCTGCCAAGAGCCCTGAAAGGCTGTGTGGTCACCAGGCATGTGTATTCACTTGTATATAGCTCAAGGGATATGTGAGGTGGAGGCCAAAGGAGGGTCCCTGCTTACGAAGTGATTCAAACTCTCTGTGATCTGGGAATGAGGAGGCCTGGTTTCCGGACTCTGCTCTCTACTGAGGAGCAGTCATGGCCCCTCGCACCTGTGGATCTTTGTTTTCTTCCTTCCTGAGTTTTAGATGATGAATTTCCCTTTTTCTTAAGATTTATTTATTTTTATTGGAAAGTCAGATTTACAGAGAGGAGAGACAGACAGAAAGACCTACCATTCTCTGGTTCACTTCCCAAGTGGCCTCAATGTCTGGAGCTGAGCCAATCCAAAGCCAGGAGCCCAGAGCCTCTTCCATGTCTCCCATGTGGGTGCAGAGTCCCAAGGCTTTGTGCCATCCTTGCATCCTCCCATCCACGGGCAGAGAGCTGGATGGAAAGAGGATGGAAAGTGGAGCAACCGGGGTATGAAGCAGCACCGATATGGGATCCCAGTGTGTGCAAGGTGAGGATTTAGCCACTAGGCCACCGTGCTGGGCCCTTAGATGATTCTTCATATGGCTAGACTATGGAAAGGAGCCAGTGCAGGTTTTTGGAAGGATAGAAAAGTAAGTTCTGATGTTGAGTTGGGGTAACGAGGGACTGGTCAGGGAACCTGACTCTGTGACATGTTGCTCACAACCCTTGGGCGTCCCAGTGCCCTTGACAAGGACCGTGCTGATGAGGTGATTTGTCTGCATGTGCCAGAGTCAGGTCACAGTCCATGAAGTAGGGGGTGGGGTGGATGGGGTGGCAGGAAGTGAAGGGCTTGGCGATCCCACCCTTAGATTTAGAGACTAAGCCACGTGTCCTTGGCAAGTGGGACTCACCTTTTTTTGAGATGCAGATGTGAGAAAGCTGTGAGTCAGGAATGTGATTTTAACGAAATTCATTCTGATTCATTGGTTCTGGTCAGACTAGAGGTAGGAGTGTGGAGAAGTGACATGGTGACAGATTTCTGCCTCATAAATAAGTTATTCCCACAAGGCATTTAACCTCTTTGAATTTCCAGGCTGGTGTCTTTCCTGAGGGATGACCGGATTCTACCTTGCAGTGTAGCCAACTTTTTGCGTCAAGGAACTTGAGCCAGAAACAATGAGTGGATGTTGATTTTCTTGGTACAGGACCACAGCAAAGTAGAATACAAGTACTTTGCTTGCTGCCTGCAGGATTCTTGGAGCTGCCTGACACCTCAGGAAATTGGAAAGGCCCCAGGAGAAGGCAGAGACTATCTGGAGTGGGGCTAGGCAGAATTGGATCAGCCATGTTGGATCTGCTAGGAGGAGGCATATCCCAAGCCACACCCTCACACATTTTCGTGCCAGTGTTATTCCTGGTGCACCCCTAGGGATGCTGTCGAGAGCTTCACTGGCTCTTCTCCCATCCAGCTCTGTTGGTTTTGGTAGGCTGCTCTGTGGCCCTGTTCGTGTGTTTTCCCCAGCTCGTGGTCATCTCTTCCACATTTACCCATGGCTATCTATTCTGAACGTCCCATGCTGCTTACTTACCTGCTGCTTGCATTGTCCACAGATTGCTTCATGTACATTAGTTACTGCTTTACAACCTCACCAGATCATAGAGTTCTCAAGGCCTGAGAGTCTGTCCTATGACTCTTTGTGTTTTTAATTGCCCCTGCCCAGGCTTACTGGCCTTCCCTTCCTGTAAAGCTGCAGCTGTGCAGCTGCCCTAGCATGCCGGCTGCAGACCAGCTTGAAGCGAGCTGTCTAGAAGTGCCCTGATGAGTCAGTCGGGCCCCTCCTTGGAGACAAGGAATTCGGAGTCTTGTGGGCACATGCCTGCCCATCTGTGGAGCTGTTCTGCAGCCAACCCTGGGCCTGCCTCTGGGAACACTCCTTACTCTTGCCTTGCTTGAGTAAGCTTCTGCCCTCCTCCGCAGGCTGCCCTGACTTGTCAGGCGGCGATGGCAGGGTGATTCTGAAGAGCCAGTTCTTAGAGGGGGAGAGGTCCGACATGTGCCTGCCCCAGGGCTGGACACTGCAGCCCCTGGGCTTACTTTGGTCCACCTAAGGGAAACAGGACGAATCATGATGTTGTGGTGTTGCTGAGGACTTCAAACACAGAGAATAAGAAATGGTTTGGCTTGGCTTGGCCGCCTGTTAACTCTCTCCTGTGACTCATCCTCTCCAGCTCCTCTTTTGAATGAGCTTATTGGATTAAGTGGCAGCTTTCAACTTGATGAAAACAAAGGAATCCTTTTATCATACAGATTCTTACAAAGATGCCAATTTCTAGAAAGAAAAAGAGCCATTCTGATTTAGGTGGGGGTGCTGGGGTGACTCTTGGCTTCTTCCTTGTTTCTCACATTGTCCCCTGAAATGCTTTATCAGAAGTCCCCAGGAACACAGCCTGGGATGCACCGAGAAAGATGATCTCTGTCCTGTCCACCACTGGTTTCTCAGCCGTGACTGAGACAGCGTTGCTGGCTCCTGGCTGTCACCTGGCCCGGCTCTGGTGTTGGGGGCATTTGGAAAGTGAACCAGTAGATGGAAGAACTATCTCAAACTGTCACTCTGCCTTTTAAATAAAAATGTGAAAAGCCCCATATTCCTCCTACTGCTCCACATTTCGCTTTCTTCTTTCTGTTGGAGGAGGCAGAGGAGACCACCACCAAAAGGGCCCCCTGCCTTTTCAGAGTAGTGGGCCCGGCCAGCTGAGATTGCAAGTGTGGATCCCGCTTTTTTCTTGCAACTTGTAATGCTTCAGTGTAGTTGCTGCACGCTGGGTGGGAACCAGGTAGACTGCTCCTTGGTCTCTGCCAGGAGAGTGGCATTGGCACGTGGCTCTGCAAAGGCAAATGCTGGCGACTCAGTGTGTGACAGATCTTGAATGTTCACTGCAGGTGCCTATGGACACATCTCTCCGAAGCTGTTGGGCTTCCAAAGCTGCTCTCTTCCCCCCTCTGCACTGGGGTACGGAGCTGGCTTAGACTTGCAACGACTGAGTTTGGGTCCCTTGATGTTTTCTAGTGCTGTTTTTCTCTCTGTGAGCCTCGGTTTCTCAGTCTGTAACAGCATGGTGAATGTTGTTGAAATACATGGAATCTCTCTGTGTGTGCTGTGAAGTGCTAAAAACGTGAGGGATCCATGCATCCTAGTGCTGCCTTGTAGAACCACGGGATTCAGGCACAGTAAGGCTTGGTGACAACACTCATCCACAGTTTCAAACTCCGCTGGGTGGCTGGCTGCGGCTTTCTCTGTAGGCTGGACTTTGCTATGCTTGTCTGGACGTATTTGATATCCTGTTGAACAGAACTCACTTGATTTCAGGAGTGGGCAGCTGAAAAGAGGGAGGAAAGAGTGAACTTAAAACACTACAATTGTTCTTTTTAAAAATCTAAAAAGAAAAAAGAAAGAGAAAACATCTTAATCCTGTCCTGCCCCTGGGAACTCCTACTTGATGCAACTTTTTTCTTATTTTAAAGATTTATTTATTTTTATCCTGAAGGCAGATTTACAGAAAGTTTGTCCATTTACTTGTTTACTCCCCAAACTGGAAATGGGTCAGTTCAAAGCCAAAAACCTGGAATTTCTTCTGGATCTCCCGTGTGTGCGTTTTGGACCCCAAGGACTTGGGCCATCCTCTGCTTGTTTCCAATGCTATCAGCAGGGGACTGGATCAGAAGTGGAACAGCTGGGACATGAACTGACACCCTTATGGGATGCTGGCACTGCAGGAGGAGGCCTAAGCTACTACACCATGGTATTGGCCCTGACTGGTATTTTTTTTTTGTTTTTGTTTAGCCAGAAGTTGGTCTGAGATGGGCTTGACTCAACCTTAAAATGAATGTGCTATTTTTTCTTTCATTAGTTAATGTTCTAGTGATCATTTCTGGAAAATTTCCTGGTCCCCTAAAGCATGTTTGTGCTATCAGTGGTAATATTTGTAGGAAAATGTTTCTGATGCTTTTTCATTGATGAAAGGAATCAGGTATCATTTCATAAGAGCTTTAGTGTTTCCTTCTGAATTTATACTTTTTCTCTTCTTTTTGAACAGTGAAACTCTCCCCTGGCCACAGACACAAGTTTTAGTGTCAAAGGGTGGGGTTGGCTTTCTGGGATTGAGGGTGGGGGGGTGATCATACCTGGGATTGAGGGAGGGGTCATGCCATGGCCACTTCACCCGCATCCTGGCTTGGCTGTGATGTCCCATGCACTCCTCTTCTCTCAGCTCAGCCTTGACTATTCCATTGCCCTTTCACATACCAGCTGCCAGACTGTGCCCACAGGGAAACGTGCCCTTGGCAGCTGTGCTGGAATCAGAAGGGACCTGCTTCATGGACCCTGCAGATGGGGGGCGCACATCCATGAAGGATTGCATAGATGTCACGGTGTTAGGGTGGAGCCAGGGCAACTGCCTTTTAAAAATCAACTTTAAAAAGTCTGGAACTTGTCTGAAATTTGCACCTATGAAATTATTCTTGAAAAACTCAGGCTGGCAGTGCTATTCAGCTGAGGTTGGGGGTTTGCAACAGGGGCCTTTGTCATACTCTGGGTACAAATCTCTCTTGAGAAAGTCACAGCTTCTTTGGGCAGGGCAGCTCTGTGCAGCTGGGTCTGCTTGAAATCTGTAGATGCTGTCCCTCTGGGTCAACTAAGAGGAGCTTTTGCAAGTAAAGAGATTTTCTTCAGTGATTCAACATCTTTCTTGGGATTCTAGGATGGTAACCAATTCCCAAATCATTGTGGAATTTTGATTTGAGACTTCTTATTTTGAGGAGGAGGAGGTTGAAGAAGTCTGCCTAACTTTCTCCAGCTTTTCCAACCTCCACCTTGATGAATTATCTGAATGTGGTTCTTCCCACAGATCTTTGAGAACGAGCCCCGTTTCTGCAGCTCTCACTTACACTTGGATATTCCACATGTAATTTGAATTCAGTCTGTCTAAAACCAAATTACTCATACTTGCACTTAAGCATGCTCTCCTGGACACACATGTGTTCATTTTCTCTATTAATGGCATCGTGTTTCATTCAGTTAGGATAGTTAGCCCAATTCTTCTCTCTTCCTCACCTTCTACAACACCCAGCAATTCTATGCCTTTATTATGTCTTAGATCTACCCATTTGTGTCCATTCCCATGACTGCAACATTGATGCAGACCACGGATATACATCCCCTGGATTAGAATTAAAGCGCTCTTACTAGTGTCCCTTCAGCTTCTCCAAATTCCAAATAAGAAACTAAACACAATAGATACTGAGTAGGTGTTTGCCAAATTAAGCAATGGCGAGAGGAATGGAGGAAGATGAAGCTGCTATTCTTTGCTGCCTCTTGCCAAGACCAGACAAGAGGGCAGAGATGAATAACTCAACAGCTAATACAGCAGTGCTGCAGCATTCCCTTGTGGGTAACTCCGCATCTAACCTAGATGCCAATAGTTACAGAAGGGACTTATTTTCCTGGCTTGGTCTTTAAAGAACTAATTGTATTTCTTCTGTATGTCACAGAAGAAACTACAGAAATTATGCAGCTTTTGTCCAAAGGCTGGTCCCAATCCAGACTGCAGATCTGGATCCATTTACAGGATTGCAACTACCCCAGGACGGACGGACAGACGGGGACACACACACACACACACACACACACCACCCCCCCCCTCCTTTCGCTGCCAGATAATTAGCAGAAAATCAGAGTGAACTTGAGGTCTGGGCCCTACTTCCAGTTTCTTCAAACAACTGTGCAGATCTGAGGTTTTTCCATCCCCTATTCCTTCAGTCTTTTTCTTTGCAGCCCCCAGATCTCTTGGAACCTATCCTGTTTCCTAAAGGCCGCTAAAAGGAGAGAAACAGCAATAGGAAACCAAGAGTTTTTAGGGCCTCACCCATCGAATTCTTTCTTTGTTTCCACACCAGGACGTGACGTAACATGTTTTTGCTGCTGCTAGATCCTAGAACTGTTGGGAAGAGAAAGGAAAGTGAAGAGAGTTCATTGTTTTAAGAGAACTCTTCCATATATGTTTTACTTCCCTCCCGAGAGGGAGTGAGAGAGGCAGACAGACAGAGAAGCATCTTTGGTTTCATAACCTTGGCTCCCTGCTCTCTGTCTGGGCTTGCTCAGAGCCTTGGAAGGGGCCGGATATTTCTGTGGGAGGATGGTCTCCTGCGCTGCCAGGGAAGCATTCTCTGAGTGTGGTGACTGTCAGGACCCCTGCACTGCACCAGAGCAGCTGTGCCAACCTCTGTAAGGCTGGCACATGCTGCTCAGTGGTGGTGGGTGCCAGGAGTGGAGGAGGTGGGCCTGAGGGGAGGGTTGGGCATATGTGGCAGGGCCATGGGGACAGGAAGGATAAAAGTAAGCCTCCTTGTAAGGTGTGATGTTGAGCGACGGAACGGTTTGCTCAGAGAGAAGCACAAATCTGAGGAGGAAGACAGTTCTCCTGGACTTGGGGAAATTCTTTTGATCTGCAGGGGAATTTCAAGGTAAAAGAGAATAAAGAAACTTGGTAGGCTGTCTCATTTACAACAAAGGAGAAAGGCGTCCAGCGTTAGCTGTGTGTGAGTGGTAACACTGCAATAGGAACTTGTCAGCGATTCTTCTTCATCTAGATTCGTTGTCTGATGGGCTTAAGTGATTAATTATGAACTAATTTTTCTTAATGTCCATGGTTTTAATTAGTGACTCCTGCTGATTTTTAAAAATTAGAGAAAAATGTTGCAGGTCTGCTGTAATTGAACAGACTGCCTCCCCTTCATCCAGAGAATGACTTCCAATAATGTAATACCTTATTGATGAAAACTTGAAGTTGTTAATGAATTAAAACCTCGAAGCTACTGTCTGCAAAGAATTGCGGGGCAGAAGGGGACACTAAAGGTCATCTGCCAGTGGCTCTGACCAGGGGCCTTTGGAAGTATGTCTGGTGGTTCTGATTGAAGGGCACCATTGCATAATGTCGTTAAATCACGGATGGTAAACATTCTACAGAGCGTGCTGCAAGTCCCTGCCCAAAGAGCCTCTGTTGAAAGGAGGGAGTCCAGCTTTCCCTTTGAGATGAAGAGGACACTGAGGCTCGACCCTTTCCAGGTCAATAAGATGCAACGATCAAGGCTGAGCGACACATCTATCTGCGGTGTGATCCCATTTCTTTTGTTTCCTTGTGCCACTTTTATTTATTTACTGTTAGAAAAGATTTATTTCTTTTTATTGGAAAGGCAAATTTACAGAGAGAAGGAAAGACATAGAGAAGGATCCTCCGTATATTGGTTCACTCCCCAAGTGGCCACAACAGGTGGAGCTAAGCTGAACTGGAGCCGGGAGCCTCTTCCAGGTCTCCCATGTGGGTGCAGGATCCCAAGGCTTTGGGCCATCCTTGACTGATTTCTCAGGTCACAAGCAGGGAGCTGGATGGGAAGTGGAGCAGCTGGGGCATGAACTCGTGATCATATGGGATCTTGGTAATTATAAGGCGAGGATTACTCGGCTATCGCACCAGGCCCCAGTTCTATTTTTTAAAATGATTTATTTACTTGAAAGTCAGTGACAGTGGGGAGACAAATCTTTCATCTACTGGTTCACTCCTGAAATGATCATAATTTTCAGGGCTGGGCCACCTTGAAGTCAGGAACCTGGAGTCCTGAATCTCCTTCCAACGTGACAGGGCCCAAGCACTTAGACCATCACCTGCTGCTTTCCAAAGCACATTAGTAGGCAGCTGGATCAGAAACAGAGCAGCTAGCACTCAAAGCTATCTCACACACGGTGGCTTAAGTGCTGTGTCATAACACGGGCTGTTATCTCAATTTTAACAGCTGTTCAGCAGCTGTTATAACAAGATGTCTCCACCAATCAGAACCTGGCATCAGCCTTGTTCGCTGTGTATCTTTTCTTTCTCTTCCACAAATCATCTTCTTTCAACCAACAAAATAGTTAAAAAGTACCACACAGTGAAAATCGCCATAAATAGATGGGCCAACTACTTGAGGAAATTGTGTTATGAATAAATTAATGAGGAGAGATGGAGGTCCAGTAGGAGTGCATGTTCAGTTTCCATCAAGAATGGGGAAATCAATGAGTGGGTGGGGAGATGCTAAAATAATCATTTAGAAACCTTTACAGCCTTCAACACTAGATGGCTGCTTCCTCACAAATTAAAGATAGTTCCAAATGAAATCACATACTTGTGTTTTCCACGATTATGAAAATGGAAAAGTTCTCAGAATCCTAAAACTAGAAAAATTATTCTAATTTTCAAGAGGAGTGAAAATAGTTTGGAAAGTCATATCCAAGGGTACTGGCCATTGGGTTTGATAAAAATCCTCAATGGTGCATTAAACTTGGGCTTTATGGATCTAAAGGAGGAAAGAGGGTCTAGTGCTATGGCATAGTAGGCTAAGGCACTTCTTGCAGTGCCAGCATCCCATGTGGGCACTGGGTTGGGTCCTGATTGATCTCTATTAATGTCCCTGAGAGAACAAAAGATGGCCCAAGTGCTTGGGTTCCTGCACTCATATAGGAGACCTGGAAGAAGCTCCTGGCAATGGCCTTACCACCAGCCCTGTTTATTGTGGTCTTTTGGAGAGGAAAGACTCTCTCCTGTCAGTCTGTAAGTCTGCCTTGCAAATCTATACATTAATTATTACAAATGAAGAAAGAATGAGGTGCTCTCTAGCAGTCAGTATGGGCACCATTGGCAAACGAACACATTATGAACTAATTTGGAAAATTAATGAAGGCCTGTAAGCCTAGGTTATCTTGATTTGTGCAACATGTTTTACAAAATGTTTTGTGATGTCCTAGTGGATAGGAGTATGACAGGTGTGCTAAACAATATTGTAAAGTAAATTTCCAATTTGTTGAACTTTGTGTTTAAATGATAAAATGGAAAGAAAGGTTGGTGAGATTTGCCATTGCTTTAGCTATGTCCTGCTTAATATATAAATCAATACTTTGAAAGAACACAGCAACAAATACGATTTCCAATCTTTGTAAAACAGAGTCCTGTGGGATAACATTGAAAGTGATGTCTACAGAAGTCTGGGCCAAATTCAAGAAGAGATTTAACACACATTAAACATATAAATGTTAATCTACTGCACCAAAACACAAAGAAAATCAGTTGCACAAGCGCAGAATGGGAAAGACCTGGCTTTGCTGTTGCTAGTGTTGAAAGAGAAAGGGCTGTTATTAGACTATGAGCCAAAGATAAAACAATAGGATGTGGTTTCTATAAAAGTTAATGTAATCTAAGGTGTATCCAGAGAAGCATGTCAGGCTGATGAGGGACTTGGAAAATGCGTTGTGTGAAGAGTGATTGAGAGCATAAAAGCTCTTGTAATAGCTATGCCGAAGAAGAGACAACGAAAATGTCAGATTGTCTTTCAATATTTGTCTTGTAAAAACTTACAGTAGCAGAGTGAAAACCAACCAGTAAAAGTTACAAGCAGATACATTTTAGTTGAGAATAAGGAAAAAACTACTAGGAGACTAGGAGTTAGAAAGAAATGGGGTTACACCCCTGTTCCCAGCAACATTATTCACAGCTAAAAGGTAGAAGCAGGGGAGGGAACTGTAATACATGAAGTTAGTCTCAGCTTGGGACACCCACATCCCTTCTGAGCTGCCTGAGTTGAGTCCTACCTCCACTTCCAAACCAGCTTCCTGCTAGTGTACACCTGGGAGGCAGAAGGTGGTGGCTCAAGGACTTGGGTCCCTGCCACCCGTGTGGAAGACACCAATGGAGTTCTGATTGCTACATTCATTGCTGTTGTAGGCATTTGGGAAGGGAATCTATAGATGGAAGATCTCTCGCTTACTCTCTCTGCATTCCAAATAAACAAAACTAAATGGATCTGTAAAACAATATAGAAGCAGCCCAATTTCTTGGTTGCTGGGACAGCAAACAGTATGCTATACATATACAATAGAATGTTTTTAACTTTAAAGAGAAAGAAAGTCTAACACCTGTTATAACATGATCTAAGACATTATACTAGCATAAATCAGTCACAAGAGGATAAATGTCACCTGTTTCTACTTAGACAAGGTATCCAGAGTAGCCCAATTAATTCATAGAGACAAAAAGTAGACTGGTAATTTTCAGGGACTGGGGGTAAAGAAGAGGAGTGCAGAGAGTGGTGCGTTATTGTTTAAAGGGTAAACAGTTTCAATTTGGGAAGATGGAAAGTTTGGAAATAGAAACAGCTCTGGATGTAGAAAGCAAGGGGATTGTGTTTAATGGTACTGAGAGTAAAATAGCTAAAATGTCCATATAAAATGCCTAGAAAATGTATTGGCTTTATTTCGTTGTCAAATTCTAAAAGAAAGAGAAAGTTTCATGTGACTGCAGGTATGGAAAGAGGGACTGGATGGTCATGGAGTGCAGTAGTTTAGGAGTTTCAGGAGTAAAAAGGGGGCAATCCTGGTGATGTTTGAACTTCTCTAACTCTTCACAAACACAGAGTCTCACTCCACAACACAAATGGAGGCAAGCTGCTCATATTCCTGAGACCATGACTCATGCACACCAGTGTATTATGTGTATCCTATATGTCTAAGACCATTTTTAAAAACAATATGCACTTTAATACACCCTGCTTAATGAATGTTTAAAACATGCGGGTGCCTTTAGAACTCATCCAGGTTTGCTCCTGGGACACTCAAGGTCTTACAAACCCCTCCATCCTTCGTGTCCCTTCTCCTCGTCATCTCCCTTCACTCTGAGATGACTGCTCTCCGGGCTTGCGGGTGATGACCCTTTCTTTACCTTCAAAAATGTCTTGCCTACCT
The DNA here is from genome assembly GCF_017591425.1 of Ochotona curzoniae. Lineage (NCBI taxonomy): Eukaryota > Metazoa > Chordata > Mammalia > Lagomorpha > Ochotonidae > Ochotona > Ochotona curzoniae. The sequence continues at coordinate 18,393,088 of NW_024466219.1, read as the reverse complement.
CGTGTGCATTCCTAAATAGCAATTTCATTTTGCCCTTTTTGAATGTTATGCCTGTCACATGCCGTGTTTTTGTGCTACTTCCTTTAGCTCATTACGTGTCTCGGAGTCACCCATGTTGATCCGTGCATGCAGTTGTAATTAATTCACTTCCAGTCGATCAGAATGTTCCCCTGTGTGTTTATGTCACTATTTATTTATCACTTCTACCGCTGATGGACATGTAAGCTATTTCCAGCATTTAATTTTTATAAATGCTGCTGCTTGGAAGATTCACGTACTTGACTTTGGGGGTATTCACGCCCGAGAATTTCTCTGGGGAAAATACCAGAGTGGAGCTTCTGGGTTGCTGAAGTATGAACGTCCCCAGATTTTTGTGAAAGTGCCAAACATCACAAAACAAACTCATGACTATCTACTATCTATTGTAAGATAGTTTTTACTGCTCTGCATACTGTCAGATTGAAACTGTACACTTAGAATCAGAGGAAGTGATGAGGGTGGTAGCTCTGCCTCAATAGCTCATCACGAAGTGACAAAATGTATCTGAGGTGCACCAAGAAAAGCATGGGTTCCACATCAATGGAGGCGCTTGTTTGCTGTTAGGTGACTTGTTAGAAATAAGCTTCCCATTACATCCTCAGCACTCGAAGGGCGCCAAGTATCCAGTAGTCCTGTGCCACAGTGTTCCTTAGCTCCAGGCTTAAAGTCTGCTCACCACATACTGACCACCTGTGTTATCAATAGAGTCATCTTGAAAGGTTCTCTACCATTTCTAAGCAAGACATCATTTATCGAATTATATTACAGCTTGTTGAGGCTTATGGAATGAATGAACGCGATGTCCCTGTAGTAGGTGTCACGGTCCATACTGCATTGTGTGTCTTTGCCTCTGGAGCTGACAGTCTGACCTGGAACTCTAGCCCTGCCACCTTCAAGCAGTTGGGCCAACTAACTTCAGTTGTTTTGCCCATAAAATGTGGAGTCATAGGACTTTGTGTGTGTGTGTAACAGGACATGGTATAGGGAAGACAGGTCATGTGAGGCTGGCTCCTTGGTATTTAGTGTCTGGTACATGTTGTATATACTGTTCATCTCTGTCCCTGAAGCTTTGTCCTCGGCTCCCAGGGTCACTGTTGTCTAAGCCTGGGTCTGCCCTGGGAGGCTGGGCAGGAGATGTCCTCCACGAGTTTTGTTCTCAGTCACGTCCTTGGGGTAATTTTCAGCAGCAGACATTCAGATTCAGCTGTGATTTTACTCTTCATCAAACTAGAAGTGACAGAAAAACAGTTTTTGAGAAAAGAAATTAATCTACTAAACAGGGTGGTTTTATGCTTTTCTTTAAATACTTCTAAGCTCAGGCGGGAGCTGTGCCGTGCACAGTATCCATCAGAATGAAGCATCACTGGCGCTGTGGAGTTCCATTGACTTTAAGGAGGCCCTCGGAGCCATCGGCTTTTTTTTTTCTTTCCCAGAGCACTGTGAGCAGGGATATTTTTCTTTAAATGGCCCCATTTCATTTGCATTTTTAAGCTTTCACTGCAGAGACTAGCAGCAGTTGTAAATGGTTCCAAGAAGGTGGCTGTGATTTCTCCAAACCCTGAGCCGCCTGCCTGAAGCCTCTGAAATTGAGTGTCAGCTTCCCTCCTAGTGGAAAGATATTACTACATATTTGTGCACGCCGTTCCCTGCTCTGCTCCGGGTTTGATGATCTCATTTAGCCGCAGGCATTCTCCAACAATGATTCGTTCTCCCCAATAAAATTAAATATCACCTTTCTCCTGCTCACCTTTTTTTTTTTTTTAATAAGACCTTTTCTTGTTTAGACTCAAGCGAGACCAGGTGAGAAACGATGAGTTCTCTGATGCCTTTTATTGTTTATTGCTCCATTTTTTTTTTCTTTTGACAAGGAGAGAACACAAAAGAAAGGCAAAAGAAGAAAAGCTACAACTGGGAATCTGGAAGAAAAGCTTAGCCAGGTGACAGAAATCTGTGTTGGTTTAATTTTGAAAAGGCAGGACATGAGCGAACAGGGACAGAGGGAGAGGAGGAAGTTTTACAGGGTTATAGAGCCAGGGACCAACTAGTTTTGTCTCCACGTGGATGCTGGAGTTCACGCTGTTTAGCCCACTTAGGGTCCAAAGCCTGCACCACTGTCTGTCGGGCCACCACATGCCAAGTTGTTTCTAGAGGAGCCTGGGCCAGTTCCAGGGAGGCTGAACAAGAAACACTGTCAGATGAAAAGGAGGGGAGCTTTGAAAACCACGTATCGCTGTAAGTTGGAAGCCACACTGCCTTGGTTGATGGTATTACTGAAGAAAACAAGCCACAAGTTTTCTGAAACCTGGCCTGCCTGGGCGACCTTCACCCTGCTTCCTGATTGGCTGCGTGCTGAAGCTCACAAGTTGGGTTTTTAGAACTTGGCCGTTGTTTATGTGAATATAGTCCATTGGCAGGGTGTTCAGCTTAGTTGACAGGCCCTCAGAAGTTGGTTGGATGCGTGCTGTTCTGGCAGAAGTGCATTGTTAAGAATGTAAGTGTGCTAGGGACAGGAATGTGTGTAATGAGAGAAGGCAGAAGAGGTTCTGTTCTTCTCATGGATCTCATCTCATGTCCAGATTAGGGGAGATTATGAGACAGATCGCACATGCTTTTGGCATCATCGCTTCCTGCTCGCTTCTCTCTCCTTTCCCCAGTGTGTTGGGGGCTTTTGTGGCACCCAGGGTGATTGAATTAACTTCCATGGAGAATTGAAAGAGGACATTGGATGCATAATTCAGCCAAGATTCTTTCTACTGTGACCTGTGGTCAGAACAGAGGAGGAGGAAGAACATTGGATACTCCATCTGGTTCACTTTCCTGTGACTCAGAGTGGCTTGGATGCCCACAGCCCTGGTCAGGGACTCACCCCAGCTAGCTGACAGTTATGAGGAGGAAATTTTTGAGACTCTTCATGCTCCATTCCTCACCCGAAATAGCTGTTTTCCACGTGCCTTCCCATCTTATTCTATTGTTCTGTGCATCTGCCCACCTGGGTCAGTCCCACTGTGACTTTTCGTTTGGTCCTCCAAAGCTTTTGTATGTGATAAACAGATAGACACCTCATAGTCTACATTGAGCATTATCCCTGCTTTTCATCTTAACAGGTTCTCTTAAGTAGCTTGAGCTACCTTCTCAAGATCAAACCTCGTATTCCCCCACATCTCAGGGGCAGTGGGTGGCATTTATCCTATCCCTACTCCCCACTAGGATTTCCCAACATGATTCACATAGAAATCTCAGCTTCTTAAGGGCTTCTTCTCGCTGGCATTGCCTGTTGGCTCCCACAAGACTCTGTGAAATGTCTGCAAGGGGAAGAAGACCCTTTAAAGGAGCTAAGTAGCCCAAGGGGGTGGTAGTACACCTGAGACTTCAGGATACATTGAGGATAATGCAGCAGCTCCATAGTCCCCAGTGGAGGGAGCTGAGCTCCGTGTGGCTGGATCTTCAGAATATTCTAGAGCAGTCTTTCCAAGAAACCAGATCTTCACATGAACTCTCCTAATTTTTGTACCATGAGTAGTTATTAACATATAAAACAAGTAAGACAGAAACACTGCACCATCCAAATAAACCTGACCACTGCTCTTCTTAGCCTGCACACCTTCGAGCTGTGATTTCCACTCTGCATTCCATTGTTCTCTAACAAGCCCTATGCCTTCCTCTTTGTTCACTGAAGACAACAGTTTGCAGTTCACAGTCTTTGCCTCCACCTGGACCTCTGCTCCCATCTCAGGAGGATGCCTCAACAACAATCCAACTTCTTATTCTTGCATCATCCCATTGCTCTTCTTCATGTCCATTACACTTGAGCTGTTCACATGCACCACCCCACCAGGGATCTGGAGATCTTCTTGGCCATATCCCAGGCTCTGACCACAGTCAGAGCCCATCCTTCTGCTTGTTTTACTCAAGAGTTTGCATGAGTTCTGTTTTGTAACTATGGACACTCAGACCATAGATCCCATTCTGTATGTGTCTTCTTTTCTGTAAGCCTTCTCCTCTGGCCCTCTCCAACCACTGGACTTCAGCCTCAGTGTTGGCAATATTGTTGCACTGGCTTTCTTCACACTTGGCTGGTAGAACCTGAGCCCCGAAAGTCACTCTGCCAGGGTTGTGCTATTCCCTATAGAAGCCCACATGGATGTGTGCCTTCATTTCACAGCAGCCTTCTGCTTCCCAGACTCTGCTGCCCTGTTGTGCTGTAGCCATCCATAGTTCTGCCATCAGCTGTCTGCCATCCATAGTTCTGCCATCAGCTGTCTGGCTGGAGCTGACTTTCTCTTTTCTTTTTTCTTTCCTTCTTTCTCTTAGATTTATTTATTTTATTGGAAAGTCACATACAGAGAAGGAGAGACATAGAAAAAGATCTTCCATCTGCTGGTTCACTCCCCAAATGGCCACTAATGCCTGGAGCTGAGCTGATCCAAAACCAGGAGCCTCTTCCAGGTCTCCTATATGGGTGCAGGATTCCAAGGCGCCAGGCCACAGCAGGGAGAGGGATGGGAAGTGGAGCATCTGGGATACAATCTGGTGCCCCTCTGGGATTTCTGCACATGTAAGGTGCAAATTTAGCCACTGGGTTATTGCACCGAGCTCTAGAGTTGACTTTCTTACCCTTCCTCATTCTTCTGTTCTCCTCAGATGGGACTTCACAAGTTAAACCTTTCATATTACTTTCTACTTCACAGAGAAGATAGAAGCCAAAGATAGTAACAGCTTGTTCCTTGAACCTATTACCATTCAGCATGCAGACTGCCTTCCCCCACCACCTTACCTTCCTCCCATACTTCCCGTGTTATGGGAAGGGATCCTGTCTCCCTGCTCTGCTGATCCTTCACTTGTCCTTGGGCATCTCACTGCCCCAGCTCTTTGGCTTCATGGCTTGGTCTGTTGCTCCTCTTCTCTCTGCAGCCACTCTGCCCCTGTCTCTAGGCTTCTTTCCTCCTATCAGCATTTGAATACATCCTGACCTTCCTGACTTCTGGCACTTTTCAGCCACTGCCCCCCTCCACCACCCTGTGTTTTTTTTTTAAAAGAAACATAAATAGCTGCTCCTGTTTCATTCCTTCCTGTTGTCTATGCTCTCCTCTCTAGTCTGGATTGCTGAGACAGTTTTCAGCCAGGTCATCGATTATTACTCTGTTGCTGAATCTAATGGTGAGCGTTGAGCCCTTGGCCCCTTTGCTCTCTGGGATTGCTGACACTGGCTGTCTTCTGCAAGCTGAGAAATTCCTGGATCTCTTGACCACATGCAGCTGTTGGAATTTTCTACTTTTCCATTCTGTTCCTCTATTCATTCTGAAAATCAGGGTGACTTCTATTCTACTAGCCTCACTTATTTGTAGATAAATGTTCTATTTGTATATTTTATGTACATGTACAGATCTTATTTGTTGGTGCTCTGACACTATCTCAGTGTTTCCTGACTTGCCTGGAGGAGGTTGAGATAGAGCAGGAAGGATAGGATGCAGATTTTGTGCTGGGAGTAATGGAAATGAGATTGAGCAGGCACAGTGGTACTGGAAGATAAAGATTCTAAAAGTCAGCAAGAAAGACTTAAATGGCTGATACAGGCAACAGAATTCTATAAAGTTCCCTTCCATAGCGTACTAAAACATATGCCTTGGTTATTGGGATGAAGCTTCTAAACACATCATTAGAGTATCTCAAGTGACCCCAGTGGTTTTGTTGGTAACTGTGAGCCCTGGGACCAGACCCGACTGTATGCTCATGAAGTGACTCAGGGTGAGCACCTAGATAGTGTCCAGAATGGATCTATTCATGCTGAAAAGATCAACCCCGTGACATAAAGGCTAGGGCTTTGAGGCCCATGATGTATTGGTCCAACCTCTAGGAAGGGAGTGAGCTGGAGGCTGACGAAAAAGTCAGTCAGTGTTATCAAATAGTGACGCCCCAGTGAACACTCAGGATTCTGAAGCTTGGATGGGCATCCTGGTTGGTGCATGTGTTGGTGTAGGTGAAGGGATGCTCATGCTGAGTCAGAGGAGAGGGTGTGGGAGCCACACGATCAGCAGGCCCTTGTACAATGTCTCATTTCCTTTGACCCCTGACGCCGAAGCTTCAATTCCAAGACTGATGTTTCCTGAGTCATTTTGACTCTGTAGCAGGCTGGTTGAAAGTAGAGGTGACTTGAACCCTGACTCAGTCATGGCAGCTGACTGAGCGAGGCAGTCTTGTTTGGAGCTGCACCCTTCACTGTGACGCCTGCACTGGGGCAGGATCACACCGCAGTGCTGCATCTCCCTAGGGAAAGTAAAGACTCAGCCAGGGAGGGAGCGTTCCATCACCAGAAGAAATCCGGTTGACAAGTGAGAAGTGAGTGTCATAGGAAACTGGGGCAGAGCTGACTTTGTTTAGAAACAGCTTCTAGGTCTCCACATATTTGGATAAGAGAGCAGTAAGACTTTTTTTTTAAGACAGAAAAGGGACTGACACAGTGGTACAGTGGGTTAAGCACCATCTGCGCTGCCTGTATCCCATGTGAGAGGTCTAGTTTGAATCTTGGCTGCTCTGCTTCCCATCCAGCTCCTTGCAAATTCACCTGGGAGGCAAATGATGGTCCAAGTGCCCCGGCAATTGCCACTGCTGTGAGAGACCTGGGTGAAGGTCTGGACTCCTTGCTGATAGCAGCCTCGTCCAGCCCCAGCATCTGTGGCTTTTTGAGGAGTGAACTGGCTGATATATCTCACCTTCTCTCCCTCTCTGTTTTTCTGCCTGTCTCTCACTCTGCCTTCAAATAAGTAATTTATTGTTTTTTAAAAGGCAGAAAAAGTGCTTCATTTAGATCTGGTCTTATCTTTCTTTAACAATTTTAATGCTTTTGAGTTCTTGAATCCCTCAGGAATTCTAGAATACTGTATGTTTCCAGCCTGCATATTTGCCCTAGAAAAGGGAGCAGGAGAGGCCCTTGGGGATAATAATGATGCCATTTGTGCTTGTTCTCTTGCAGTTAGAACTGTGTCAGCTATTCTGACCCCTTAAGAGATTTATAGCGACTTGAATCTCTGCTGGAGAAATGAATTTTGGGCAGCAGATAGGAGGGAAAGACCCCATGCTTCGAACATATTATTTTAATGAAATGAGAAGGTTCTCTGGAGTCTTTCCCCCCCTTCTCTAGGCTGTGAAATTGCAATGTTTATCTTACACTGTCCTTGTTTGCTCCCTGATGTCCTGGGGCTTCCTAGCATGGGGCACTGATAACAGCTCCTACAGTGTGCCACTGATTACCACTGTGTGCTGGTCAACACTTCACACCTTGCAAATCAGAAATGTCTTCCAGCTTAAACAGGCCAGACCACTTGGCCTTGGCACCTGCTTAGAAGGCCACAATGAGCGTAGCCTGTTGTCTCTGGACCCTGCTACGGAGAGTCTTCAGGGGTGTTATAGACACTGAGCTTGGTGCTGGTGAAAGAGGATGATGAAGCACTGTCTTACTGCTCTTGGGAACTTACAGTTAAGTCAGAGGAACTGACCATTATCTTCTGATCAAGGTGCTGGTTTGCAGTAAGAGTCTAGGGGACAAAGACTTTAATTAAATACATGGCTGGTTATTAAGTCTGCAAAAAACAGCTAAGGAAGGTACTGCTCCTGGTTTAGAAATGTTTTTCTCTACCTCTGATTTTTCCACTTCAGCGCCTGCCCGGCACAGTGTTTCTCACACAGTGGATAATCAATGAATATTTCTAGAATGATCTCGTGTGAACACCAAGAAAGCCCAACTTTTGCATGTCTACATTCAGGCCAGCCAATTCCTGTCTACTGGCACAATGGATGCCTACACAGAGATTTTCTTTCTTTCTTTTTTTTAAAGCAAAATAACAAAGGTATTTCCAGCTCACATTTGGCTGTGGATCTGTAACTAAGTGACACATGGTTTTGTTTTAACCCTGTAAAAGCGGTAGTCAGGTGGGTGGGGCTTGGGTAGAAAGGCGGTTTGTGGATGCAGAGATTAAATCCTTTCATTATGTAAGAATTTGTAAGATTTACCATGGTTTCTGGTAAATGCTGGCATAGGTTCGTTTGGCCCCAGGCTCTCTAAATGCACTAAACTGCTTCCTCCCTGATGTTGCTTTTTTTTTTATTTGGCAGGGGAACATACATAGCCAAGATAGCCAAGTCTGGTAGGGGCTAGCATAGAATGGAAGCAGGATGAGTATAGGGGAAATACTAGTGTCTGTCTCTCCTCACCCCTTTTGGAAAAATATATGCCTATATGTTAAATTTTATTTGGAAGGCAGAGTGGATGTGTGTATGTTTGTGGTGGGGAGATTTTCCATCTGTTGATTCACTATACAAATGTCCACAACTGCTGGGGCTGGACAGGGCCGAAGCCAGGATCCTGGAATTCCATCTGGGTCTCATGTGGGTGGCAAGGGTCCAAGCACATGAACCATCCTCCACTGTTTTCCTAGGTGCATTAGCAAGGAAGTGGATTGAAAACAGAATATTCAGGGCTTGACCCAGTTCTCCCATATGGGATCACACACTCACAGGTGGCAGCTTAAGTTGCTGTGCCACACCTCAGCCCCTTTGAAAGCATTTTGAAGTTTCATTGATCTTTACCAGTGTTATGATTGAAAACTCTGAGGGTAGACTCTGGTGGGCTTCCCTACTTTCCCATTACCACTCCCTCCTCCCCCGCCATGGAGCTCATTGCGACTGACTAACTGAGCCACCTGTTTCTATGCCACATACTGTATGGCAAGTTCAGGATCATGTATTTATTTCAACTTCATAGAAACACCATGTGATACTGCTATGGCCATTGTATAGGCAGCAGAACTAACAGAGAAGTTAAGGGCAGTAGCCAGGTGGGTTCCGTTGTTTTCCTAGACTCCTGTGAAGGTGACCTGCTTGGCAGGGGCAAGGCAGCAGGGCACCGAAAGGTTGGGGAGTGATACTAGTTGGGATGGACTGACAGACAGGCGATGCAGGGAAGCACTGGAGGAACAAAGATGCTGAGGTGGTGGAGGTCTCATGATGGGCTCTGAAAGTGGGAAAATCCTGAAGATGATGCTGTTAGGGAGGCTGGAGCTCTGGTTGTGGCTGTCTCATTCCACCCCGAGAGACCAAACCCAGGAGCCAGGAGGCTTTGCCCTCTGTTTGGAGTTTGCAGAAAACTCGGAGTAAACAGGCATATAAAACTTCCCGGCCTTGTCATTATGACCCTATAAAAGGCAAGGAAACAGTTGAAGGATGGGAAGAGAACAATCAAGGGACACCGAGAGTGGCTGGCTTGTTTCCTGTCAGCTCCTTACTGATCGGTACTGTGTCTCCCATTTGTCAGGCTCTAACGATAGGAGCTTTTATGAGTAAGCGATTCTTTAATGAACTTGTTCCAAATGTGTATTCCATTCTTGGAACTCTTTTCTCTGAAGCAGCTCTATAATTATTGCCTTTGCTGGAAGATCCAGGCTCTATCTGGCTTTTTATGTAAGCGATTTTACTTGGTTCGCCACTTCCTGTTTTTGCTTCAAATAGGAAAGATGGAAAGGTGGGGAAAAGCTATAAATAGCACTAAAAAGGAGTGTGTATTACATGCTAGGCATTGTCCTAAGTGTTATGCATCCCACGCACATTGCGTGCCACATGGTATTTTTGTAGCTCCCATTTTATGGATAAAGAACATTGTGATGCAGGGAAGTGTTGCAAAGTGGCTGAAGTTACTCCGAGGAGGCAGTAGTAGAGAATAGATGTGAAGATGAGTTGGGCTGACTGGACAGCCTGTGCCCTAAGTCCTCAGCTACCCAGAGTGGCCTGGAATGGCTCCTTAGGCCTCCAAATTCCCAGGCAGAGCTGGAGGTTGGAGGTGGGCCTTAGGCCACTCATTAATGCCAGGGAACCATTTGCTGTGTTGGCTAGTATTGTAATTAAGTGCTGATGGCTCTGTAATTATAGGTAATTTTCTGGTATTTTGCATTCATAAAGGGAAATGGAAAAGTTTAGAGAGCTCCCTAAACTTGTTGTTGCCCATAATGATGCTACCTTCTGTCTTGGTGAATGCACCATTTATCCTAAAACCTTTTCTTTGCAACACAGGCTGTTGTAAAACACTGCTCCCTTTCCAGCTGCGTTGAGCCCTCCTGTGAATGCTCACTGCCAGGGATCCAGGGATGCCCCTTTCCTGTCCATCTTTGTTCACAGAGGACAAGGCCACAGGACTGTTCCATCACTTTGCTGCTTCCTGAGTAATGTGAGTCACAGGGTGGGTTAGCTGCAAGCTCAGGTTTCTGCTCCACACCTGCTCACTCTGTGACTGGAGGCCAGTCATTCTGACACTCTGACACTCATTCTGAGCCTCTGCTTCCTTATCCACCAAAAAAACAAACAAAATGGTAAGAAGAATGTCTACTAAATAAGAGGCTATCGGCAGAAATGATGGGCTCAGTACGTTTTAGCCACTGTTTCTTTCTCCCAGATCCCAGCTAGACCGTTAGTACCATATTTGGAACCCACTCGTAGACTGCTCTCCTAGTGTCCTGCCTTGTTTCAAGGGAGTGCCAGCAGAATATCTCTAGGACCTGGTCCCTTCCTACATGGTTATTTCAATATCTCTTTATGAGGTCAACGGGCAAACTGAGCCAAGCTAGCTTTGGAGAAAGCCCCTCCGCCTCCCCTTCCTCATGTCTCTCCAGAGGGCACAGACTGACCTCTGACACCTGGCCCACCCCGACACCCCCTTCCCATGCCTTCCTCTCACTGACTTCTGGTTCACCAGAGCTCCTACCTCTCGAGCGAGACAGAACCAAGTCTTTTCCTGAAATGGGGAAATGTGCTCTGTTTGATTCGGGAGTGGGTTTGTTTCCCTCCAATTAGTTGGAAAATCGAACTTGATCTATGAAGAGGACAGATTTATAGCTTGAGCTGATATATTACTGTCTGAGCTTTGTTGTAATAAAAGATAAAATTGGTCCAGTGGGGCTGGGGTGGAGATCGGGCTGGTTCCTAATGACTGTTGCCTCCAATTTTCAGAGCCCAAGTGAAGCCAGCCGGGGTGATCAAATAGTCCTGCCTAGGAGATAAAAGACAATTTGGGGAGCTGGAGGGAAGGCAGTTGGAGTGTTTGTTTTTTTTTTTTCTTGGCTCTCCACTCCACCCCTTTATCAGAGACATCAGGATGCTCCTTTATGTGTGGAAAACACAACTGCTCTGGTTACTTTTCAACTGAAGCCGTGTAGACTCTGCACTCTCCAGACAGATGGCCGCTAACACGGCCCCCACTGCTGCACAAAGGAATGGTGCTTGCCTCCTCCTCGTACCAAAGCTTCCCTTTCTCTGCCTCTCTCGCACCGTGGATCACTTTTATTCCGTGCTGCCCTTCTGTTCTGTCTGTTCCTCTTGGTTTCTGGCAGTCTCTTTAGAGCTTTCCTTGAGTCCTGCCTTCTGCCCTTCTCTTCCTTTCTCCATCTTCCCTCCTCATCCTCCTTGTCTCATTCTCCTTTTCCCCTGGAGAGCTTGCTTTAGGCCCTCCTCGTTCCCTCCTCTTCTCCCTTGGATTCTGGCTCACAACATCTTGAAAAGTGTGTTTGATAGTGTGTGTCTGACCCTGCCTGCGATGGGCTGAGTGATGCTCCTCAGGCAGCTTTTGATGTGGTCTGTGTGTGATTGATGAAAGCTGCTCAATCCGCTCTTCAAAGCTCTGTTTATGGAGAGCCCCATGCATCTCCGTAGAATTTGACTGTTTTCTTAAATTTTTTTTCTCTCCAGAAACAAATTCAAATTACAGGATAAAACTGGACCACTTCCTACTTGCTCATCATCCTCACAGACCCTGTAATGCTCACAAGGGGAGGCACATTACACATGACCTCTCTTTTCCCTCCCTCCCTCCTTTCTTTCCTTCTTTCTTTCCTTCCTTATTTCCTTCCTTCTTTCCTTCCTCTTAAAAAAAAACCCCTGTTTATCTCTGTTGTCCTCTTTGTTGCCCTCTTGTCAGAGATTTGCACCCACAAGGCAATCTTCATGAGTGACCCCTTTCATTTGCATGCAACCACTTTCAGCCCTAAAGAAGACAGTAAGTGTTGGATACAGGGTCATAAAACAAGCAAAACTGCTAATACTGTTCATGCTAGAATATGAGCATGTTAGGTACCCTGGCTACTCAAGGTATGCCATTATAAAATTAAAGGAACTAAAATATAAAGAATCACCTGCAATTTCTGGTTCTGGAAAGAGCAGTAAGTCAAGTTCTTTCCAATCACCCTTGGTCCCAGAAGTACAGAAGGGGATGGGTGTATTTTTCACTTGGCTCAGGCTTCTTGTTGAGCTGTTTCTATTTTTTAACCTAACAAGAGGATTTATGCACCTGCTCTGGTTGGCTGGCACTCTCAACTGCTTGAAAGAGTGATGGATGAAATCATCTGTAGATATTTTTTCTTGTTCTTAGACTCCCTGATTCCGAGAATCTAACTCTTTAGGCATAATAAACATGCACATTGCACTAGGAAGATTTTCAAGTTTCATGCTAGAATACCTGAGTTTAAGCACAGATTTGGACAATTACAAGTTGAATGATCTTCAATAAATTAAAGTTTTTTTTTTTTTAGGTTTTTCTCTTTCAACAGTTTTACTGAGAGACATCACTCATGTCATAAAATTCAGTGTATGATTCAGTGATGTTTAGTAAATTTATCGATGTACAACCATCACCAATTCAGTTTTATAACATTTTCAATAAATATTTTAATCTTTCTTATTTCTTAAAATTAGACTTACATGATATAGATTGAATGCATAAATGACTCCAAATGCTTGAAGTCATTGCAATGTGACTTTGTTGCTCCTTGCATGGGAAAGTAAGCATTGATATCCCCAGTTTTTGAATCTGGGATTGACCTTGGGATTGGTTTGGACTGGTAAGGTATGGTGCTGGTAACAGTGTACCCGTTATAAGCTTAGGCCCAAGTCGTTCCAGTTGCTATGGCCTAGGCCATTTGAAAGCATCTTCCTAGACCCATCTATGAGTTAACAATAGAAACGTGAACATAGCACATGAAGAATCTGGATCTGTGGAACTTGCCAACACCTACAAATACTAATAAATGCTTATTTTGACTTACTACACTTTATGGTGGCTTGAAAATCATTATTGTGGCAATAAATAGCTGATACAGAGGAATCATGGAGATCAATTTAAAAAAAAACCTACAGAAACATCTAGCACTCTGTCTATCCCATATAACTTATCATTATGCTAAAATAACTCCACTCAATAAACAGTTATTGAGAGGCCCTCATTGGGTTGTGAAGAATGCAGAATTGAAAAGATATGATTTAAGCCCTATAGAGTCAGTTCCATTGGGAAATAGATGCTTACATCTTATCATGCAGTATCTAGTCTAGTCTGTCCCTCTTTTTAAAAAAAGTGTGTTGGAGTAGACCTCCTATGACTTACAAAAAGTGTATTATTTTTATTGTATGTCTAGAAATGAATTTAAGGGGTATGGATCGTTGAAAAACTCCAAGTAGCACATTGACCATAGTTGAGTTTTATTGATATGTGTTTGCATTTTTAGGAAATAATCTGTGTGATGATTTGGTCGTGTGTGAGGTTTCAGTGTAGCCAATGAAGCTGAAAAGCCAAAAAAAAAAAAAAAAGGCGAAAGAAGCCAATGTTGAAGGGAGGGGGAATGCCAAAGTCTTCATTTGTAAAATGAGCAGAAACTTCAATTTCACCAATACTTAAATAACACAGTGTTGCTTTAACATGTTCTTTCTCTTTACCTCCCAAATATTCTGGAGTTTGAGTGGGCTCGGTCTGGGGTAGAAGAGGAGGAACGTATAGACCTATAGATAGACTGGACTCTGGTGCCAACAGTCTTGTGGTTGGTTGGTCCCTACAGGTTCTCTGAGTTCATCCACTCCTTCCTGGAAGGCCATAGAAGTGTGACAGCACAGTGCAGTATTCCTGATTTGGGAACCAGGCACCCTAGGTCTAGTCACAGTTTTGATGTTGTAGAGCCCTTATTTTGTGACCACAGACAAGTCCTTTCCCCTTCCTGACAGTTGACTTAAGACATCTGGAAGATCCCTTCCAATTCAGAGTCCGTATCTTCTGATTCAGCCAACCGAATGAAAGTGGGGGATTGAAGTCAGAGTAAACCAAAGCAGATGAAAAGGCTCCTTGACAGCACACTTGGGTCCTTAGAAACAGGAGTCAGTGAGTGAACACTGCAGATCTGCAAGCCCACCCTAATTCTCTGCCCAGCCCAGCCTTCCAGGGGTGCCTGAGGTCCTGCATGGGCCCCAGCATGAGACCTGTTAGGTAAGTGCCATGCTCCAGGCCTGGAGCTGTAAAGCGCAGCCTCCCCTTTTGAAAGTCCAGAACAAGGGGTGTGGAGGACTGAATCTGGGCTGTAATAAGAGACCATTTAGGCAAAGACTGATATTCCTACAGGGAACAGTATTCCTATAGGAAGGGTGGTGGTGAGAAGCTGGTCTGCTTTCCAAATTACGGAAATGAAAGAAACTCAAAAAGTAAAGACAGCTGAAAAGAGCTCCTTCTTTGCCGCAAGTAAATCCCTAAAGTTGGAATTATGTCAGCACTCCCAGGGCTGGGGAGGGTCTCTTTGAGGACAACAATTGTCAAAGATTTTGGGGGCAATTTCTGTGCTGTTTTGGAACATAGTTACCATCAGCCCCTAAGGCTCTCCTGAGAAGTGGTGAGGGAAGAAGCAGCAGAAAGTCCAGCCCAGAATCCCCTGCCAAGTCTCCATGATCAGGAGCTGGCCTCTCTCCTGCTGCAGATTCCCAACTTAAACGTTCAACTATGGGCTGCAGCAGTATTTCCCCAGGAAGCTAGCCTAGGACACACAAGAGTCTTGCTGAGAAATTGATTGGTTTCCAACCATGGGGCAAGGGGTGGAGTGCTGTCCTTTGGAAGTAAGATGACAGTAAAAGAGGGGCTCTGTGAATGCCCACCTGCCCCGTAAGGTTGTGGAAGACGATTGTACATACAGCTCCCCAAAGAAAATAGCATGAACAGCATCATTCAAGGAACAGTGCCTTTCTGTGCAGCTCCTTTTTTTCTTTTCCAAACTGTTTCCGTTCTCACCTCCAAGGTCACTGGAATGCTGTGGTCCTGCCTGTGCTGATGCTTCATGGCATAAGGCAACCATGTGACACACATATTTTGTGAACTTGAGAGTTGAACAGGGCTTTGGCAGCAGTTGCTTATCCCACAGTGTATGCAGTCTTAGCTGGGGAGAGTCAGGGGCTGGTGTCGCTAAGAGGGTGAGATATTCATAAGTCTAGCAGGTGGTACTGGCTCTAGATTGAGACTTCAGCTGTGAAGGGCAGTTAGCAAAGCCACACATGGTCACTCCACTCAGCTGAGCTTTCTCAGAGCGTAACAGCCTCCGTTCAGCTCCACAGCGGCTCAGGGCTCTAAGTGGAAGGGTTCCGGAGAGCAAGATGGAAGGTGTCAGGCTTTTGCCACCTAGTCTTGCAAGTCAGAGAGCACCATCTCCTCCACATTCACTTAGGATAAGCAAGTCAGGAGCCCACCCAGACTGGAGGGTCAGGAGCCCACCCAGACTGGAGGGACAGCCATGTAGAATCGTCTCTCTGCGAAAGTTGTCAGAGAATGTACAAGTATGCATTTTCTATATTGTCTTGTCTTGATAGACTATTTTGTAGAATGCTTTTAAGCTCACAGCAAATTCTGAGTGGAAGGCTTTGAGATACTGCCTCCATCTGTCCTCCCATAGACACAATCTTCCCCTTTACCAATACCCTCACATAGTGTCCCACTTCTTGAAATCTGCGAACCTACATTGCCACATCATGACCACCCAAACCCATTGTCTGTGTCACGACTCGCTCTTGGTGCTGTGTATCCTCACTGAAGAAATGTACAGTGACCTGTGTGTAGCACCATAGTATCATACTGAGTAGTTTCATTGCCCTAAAAATCCTCTGAGCTCTACCTCTCTCATGTTTTTCTCTAAGAGTTATTGATGTGAGAGGTTGAGTTGTAGAGAAAAGGAAAGAAGCGAGTTAGAGAAAGTGAGATACAGATAGTGAGATCTTTCATTTGCCTGTTTACTCCCCAAATGTCACAATGTATGGGTTTGGGCCAGGCTGAAGTCAGGAGCTTGGAACTCTGTCTGGGTCTCCCATGTGGGTGGCAGGGACCCAACACTTAGGGCCATTTTCTACTGCCTTCCTAGGGGCATTTGCAGGAAACTGGATGGGAAGCAAAGCCAGCACTCCAACCAGCATTCAGATGAGTTGCCAGTCCCACAGGGAGCAGTTTAACCTGTTGCACCACAGTGCTGGCCCCTGTCCTTTCCATGGTTTAAAACCCCCACAGAAGCCCATCATGCCAATTGCAAACTTGTCCCCACAGTGATTCTGTCAGATGCACTAAGAAGGATGTTTCCCTTAGGTCCTAGAACACTCTGCAGGTGACCATGGAGAAGCTGTAAAAATACTTCTTTTTTTCTTGACCACAGTTGTGTCTAAAAACAGCAAGTCTTCTGAGGAAAATTCTTTTTCCCTTTGTTCTTCCTCTGTCCACTCCTCACTCACCCCAAGCAATTTGCTACTGCACCCATGCCCCGCTTTGACAATTGTTCTGTGGGTTCCCAGGCGTGGTTTTGCACTACCTTGTATGTCCTTGCAGGATGAATTGAACTCTAATGATCCGTACTTGGCTGAGCAGAGGTCTTCCTTGGCAATGCCTCCGTAACAAGCTCTTGACTCACCATATTTGGTTGAATTAGTTTCTCTGTCTCACAATAACTGGGGAGAAATCCTGTCAAACATGTTCTAGAAGGTATTGGCCAGTGGTGCCTAGTGTAAATCACCACACTGAGAAGTGGCTCAGGAAATGACTATTGAATAAATAAATAAATGCTGGGTTTTATGTGACCGCTTAACTTAAGAGCTCCGGTCCAACTTAGCAGTTCAGAACGTTCCAGGGCTTTGGACCCATTGGAGAACCCTGCAGTTCTCAGAGGGAGAGGGCAGGTTGTGTGAGTGTATGTGTGTGTTAGAATAGGAAGTGGGGATGATCATGTGGTGTGATTGTAGACGAGGGCCAGCAGTGCTTGCCATCATGGGAATCATCTGGCCTGCTGCTAGTCTATTCCTGTGTTCTGTTCTCTGGCATTTGGAAATGCTGATCACAGTGAGCAAACCTTCCAAGTGTCAGGCCACTGATGAGTTCTGCGAGGCTTGGACCACTGTTGCCTCCTCTTTTCCACCTTGAAGTTGAAGCCAGGTACTCCCTGGTTAAGCCTCAGCACATGGGAAAGGCCTTATAATAGGAGATGTCAAGGCTTGTAGCCACAGAAGAAGTGACGGGAGTAAAAATATTGATTGATCAATCTAGCTAGAGATACTGGATCCCCAGGAAGGTTTTTATTAATGACCTCAGTGTGTGTTTTTTGCTTGAGAAAGAGAAAAAACAGTTCCAAACTTCTTTGCTACTTGCTGGGACAACATAAGAGGTCTTCAGAAAGTTCATGGAGTGGCAGATGTTTAACCTCATGGTTTAACTACTAGTTAGCATGCTGGCTCCCCTCACTGGAAATCCTGGGTTCTGTGTCTGGTTTTGGCTCTTGACTCCAGCTTCTCCCCAGTGCAGATGGCCCAAGTTACTGAGTTCCTGCCACACATGGGGATACTTGGATTGAGTTTTTGTCTCCCAACCTTGGCTTGAGCCAGGAGCCATTGCCAACGTTCGACAAATGAACTAGCAGATGGGAGCTCTCTCGATGTCTTTCTGTCTCTTCATCTCTCAAATAAACAAGTGAACTAATTTTAAAAATGAACAATAAAGAGACCTTGTGGAAATGTATATTATGGAAAAATATGCATGCTTTTCCGAATTTTTTTGCACCAGTATAAATTTATTTTTTTCATTTCGTCCGCGGAAAAAAGGAACCAGAAAATGACAGTGGGAGTCTTTGTTGCTTCATTACCTGCTTCCTTCTTCTTTTGTCATTCTTTGTGCATATGCACAGCCCTCTGTGAATGAACTCGCTGTGCCTGTGAGTCAGCAGTATAGCACACAGTGCATAGCATCCTGATGGGACATGAGTTTCTATTGCCAATCCCCACAGAAGAATACTGGAGCTCAGAAAAATGAATTAGATTGCCCAGAACATACTAATAAGAAGAAGACGAACCAGACAATTTATTCAGACAATAAACATGCAAGGTTGTATATTAAGCTATGGAAAGGAAAAAATGATGAATGCAGTGAATTGGTCTGATCCACAAGAAATTCATAGACTAGAAGAGGACCACTGGGAATTATACAACATAGTGTGCGGATAGCCCTCCAAGGAGAGACGTGAGCCGGGATGTCCTGGAAGAGGTGACACTCAAGTTGGCTGTTGAGGATAAGTAGGAGTTAGCTCCATGGAGAGAGACTGAAGTGCAATAGGGCATTCCAGTAAAGTAGGCTGCACAGGAAAGGTGTGGAATTAAAACACAACAAGGCAAGTGAAATCGGTCCAAGTAGGTTTTATGTAACTTCAAGATGTGAGTGCTCTTCTGTGTGCCTTCACAACCAGCTCATCTGAGAGGACATGCCATCTGCAGTTTTCTCTGGGGACCCTGGACTCCCAGATTATACTCTTTAAGTCTCTAATTAGCAGAACCTGGGCAGCTTTTCCTGGAACTTCTGTTTTGTGACTTCTCAGGAGGGACCCACCCTTCCTGCACCTCCCCAGGCTTAATCAGCCAGCAGTTGTGCCAGGAGAAGTCAATACGTTCCACAGTACTCCGTGGCTTCCTCACAGTGTTTTAGAAAAAGTAGGCCAGGGATCACCAGAAAACAATGGCTCCTGGATTCGCTGTCACCAGCAAGGTGCGATGAGTCAGAGTGAAGCAACGGTTACACACACAACAGGTCTCATTGGCAGCAGACAAAGCTATTACCTCACTGAAAAATCAGGGCTGGGGATGGGTGAGGTCTCACTGTGGTGTGCTCGTTTTTTCTCTGTGGCAGTGGCAGCAGTGGGATGAGGGATGGGGGAGACAGGCACACTATATGTGAATTTAGGTTTGTTGCCAAGAGGTCATCGCCAAATAGCACCTTTTGTAACACTCGCCCCACTGGCATTTCTGTTCTGTTGGGAGAAGTCTTCCAGGAAGGAGAAGTGGGACCAGGAAAGTGAAGCGAACCTTGGTCTGAAATGCTCGCTGGCCAGTGGTTCTGAAATCACAGAACTAAGGAGGTGGAAGTACCTTTTGTTGTTATTTTATAGGCCAGGGAACTGAATATTCTGACAAGAAGGCAGTGATTTGCCAAAGGTAAAACCTAAATGAGAGTGCCAGGGTAGTGCCCAGGCAGTGGACTCCACCCCCAGTGCCTTTGTGTACCTCGACCTGCTCTCTGTGCTGCTGATCTGCCCGCTGGTCCACGTTTGAAGTGCTGCTTAATCGCACGAATATTTACCTTTTCTTTCCTGAACAAGACAGTTGAAGGATTGTTTCCTAGTAATACTCATAGGCACTGTGCCCATGATATTGTCCAACACGGAGTCACTGTGGAGCATGCACCTTTATGTTTCTGTCCCTGAGTACAAATACAGAGATCCCTCTGGGAGCTGAGATTCGGTGGAACCTTTTGACTTCAGTGTAACCCCATGTTCAACAGGTCTTCCTGTCCATTTTGTTGCAGGACTCCTATTCAAAGATAGCTATATTTTTCAAGTTACTTTTGCATTTGTGATTTTTTTTATTAATTGCATTGCATTATGTGATACAGTGTTATGGGCACTGGGATTCCCCCCGCCCCTCCCCGAGCCCTCTCCCCATGGTGGATTTCTCCACCTTGCTGCATTACCACAGTTCAAAATCAGTTGAGGTTTTTCCATTGGAAGTATTTACCAAGCATAAAGTCCAGCATCTTATTGTCCTAGTGGGTTCAATGATTTCATGGGGAGACCATCTCTGGTCTGAAGGTAAAGCCGGCAAAGTATTATCCCAATCAATTAAAAGCCCCGACATAACATCAACAACCATTTACAACTTTATGGCATTAATTGACATGGTATTGATTAACAATATGTTAATAGGAAAGTGTGGGTTCTTAACTACATCCTGTGACTTCTTCATAGACATTTCATTTTTTGGTTTATATTCAACCTGATTCCATACACCTCAAAATGGCTATAGATTACTATTCAGCTGTCTCATCTATTTTTATTTGTTTAGCTATTTATAGTATTGAAGAGTGACTTTGCTGAACTTAGTTGTTTTTCGGATGGTCTGAACTGGCTTATAACTCTAGCAAGACATGTGTCATCAGTTTAGATACAGAACATTTTTTTTGGAGGGGTGTGCAGAGAAATCCCCAATACCCCAGTGAGGCATAGCTAATCTTTGTGTCCCACCTAGTGAGGTGTAAGTGAATCCATGCTGACCCTTTCATGTCTGATTCTAAGCTTTCCTTGTTGTTGTCTGTCCATTCTAGGTTTTTTGTTTGTATGTTTGTTCATTTGTTTTTTTTTTTTAAAGATTTATTTTTATTATTTTGCTATTGGAAAGGCGGATATACAGAGAGGAGAGAGAGAGAGAGGAAGATCTTCCGTCCGATGATTCACTCCCCAAGTGAGCGCAACGGGCCGATACTATGCCGATCCGAAGCCAGGAGCCTCTTCCGGGTCTCCCACGCGGGTGCAGGTTCCCAAAGCCTTGGGCTGTCCTCGACTGCCTTCCCAGGCCACGGGCAGGGAGCTGGAAGGGAAGCGGGGCTGCCGGGATTAGAACTGGCGCCCATATGGGATCCCGGGCGTGCAAGGCGAGGACCTTTAACCACTTGCGCCACTGCGCTGGGCCCTGTTCATTTGTTTTGAGAGGTTTCTGGAGCAATCCTAATGGTCATCGCGAGAGAGGGTGGGGACCCAGAGCCAGAGCTAGGCGAGGACCAGAGAAAGCCCGCCTCCCTAGTCCGGCATTTGTGATTCTTAACAGGAAAAATCCTCCTGTCTGATCTTTGCTTTACTTGCTTATTTATGTATGTATATTTTTTGTATCAGGAGATGATCTAGCATGTCTAATGGGACGACACGTCGTGTCCTGTGACTTCAGGTGTGCTATTCCGCAGCATACCGGAGTCAGCCACAAGCCTTTGCCTCCAACCTCGCCTAGATTAAGGCTGGAGTTGGGGATTTCCCCTGAGGAGGTGAAAGGAATAACCCTTGATTTCATTAGTGCTTCCTGTGGAGTTAGTTTTCCTGCAGGTAGAGTGTAGGGAGCTCTGAGATAAACAGTGAAGTAAAAACCAGTTCTAAACACAGAAGGAATTGTCCACCGAGGGTGCTGGGATTTTGGTGAGATATCATTTCTCACTATTTAAGTCATTTATCTGGGAATAAAAAGATACCTTTTGGGGGGTGTTTTAGGTCAGGGATGTTCAACGATTTTAGTATGGAAAACATACTTTAAAGAATGTAGAGACCTACAGATAAACACACACACACACACACACACACACACTTTGGAATGCGTTGATCCAGCAAATGCTTAATAATAGAAACTACCACCTTTAAAGGAATTTAAATTCTGTTCATCAAAACCTTGTCTGTATAATATTCCAGATTTGAGGCACTGCTCTCACTCTGCATTTCTGCAGCTCTCCGAGCTTGTCTTCCATAGAGGACTGAGATGCCACGAGGACGCAATCAGCTAGGTTTGTTCTCTGTTACATGTGCTGCGCCTAGCACAGCTCTTGGCACAAAGCAGGCACGCTCTATTTGTAGGAAGAATGAATAAAGAATATGGTGCTCCCTAGGGCTCATGGATGACTGACAATGAATTTTTATTAGAAAGCCAGATATACAGAGAGGAGAGACAGAGAGGAAGATTTTCCATCTGCTGATTCACTCCCCAAATGGCCACAATAGCCAGAGCTGCGCTAATCTGAAGCCAGGATCCAGGAGCCTCTTCCAGGTCTCCCATGCTGGTGCAGGGTCCCAAGGCTTTGGGTCATCCTCATCTGCTTTTGCAGACCATAAGCAGGGAGCTGGATTGGAAGTGGGGCTGCCAATGTTAGAACCATTGCCCATATGGGATCCTGATGCATGCAAGGTGAGGACTTTAGCCACCAGGCTGCTGCGCTGGGTCCCTGACAATGAATTTTTATTTACAGCTCCATATCCAATATTTTGATTTTGTTTTCATATAGGGAGCTAGCTCATTGTTCAGGAGGCCACTTGTCTCCAGGTTCCAAGACAAATGATGACTTCATATGGGAGCTGGGCCAGTTGGCTCCCAAAGTCTTTAAAAAGAAGTGGAAAGTCCATGAAGAGGACAGAATGCCTTGCTTAAGGAACACCAACTTCCTGACACCTACAGGGACAGGCCTGTTGATGACAGCTTCTCTCAAAAGTCAACGTCTCACATTGTGGAAGCAAAAAGTAAGCTAATCCCAGGGAGCCCTGTTAGGGTCCGATTTAGCTCACCTCCTCAGAAATGACAAAGAGATTCACTGGTAATGCAAAAGCAAGCAGAGTTTTTTGTGCCAGCCTGCTGGGGTCAGACCGTTCTTAGGGCACGCAAGCCAGTCAAGGAGGGGTCGGACCCCGAACCAGAGAAAGGCCACTGATTCTATAGGCCTCTCTGGGGGCATTACATACATCATAGCCCACGCAAATCCAAACACAGCCAATCAATTTAAAGAATAACACATTATCCAATCAAAGTAACACACTTCAAACACATCATGGCCATGGGTTCTGGGTATCAATAGCTCATCCTGTTTCCTGGAACTGGACAAATGCCCTGCTATTCTGGGTATATTCTATAGGTAGGGCTGGTGACACTGGTCTGTAACCCTGACTCATCCTGACGAGGGTGGCATCTCCCAATGGCCCTGGCTTATGCTAACTAAGCAAAGCAGCAGCTTCTTGGCACCAAGGGGCCTGGCAGCCTGGCCTAGCATTCTGCTATTCTAACACTCTAACGTTATACCAACGCTCCAACATTATACTGACACTCTTACAGCCCCTAGGCAGTGGAGTTGTTATTTCAACTTCAGACAGGCCTGCAAATGTTCTCTGCCCGCTTCCTCTGTCAGCCTCTTGGTATACAGCATGGGTAGCAGAAGTGACACTCAGTAAATACTCTTTGTCTTGTAAGTCATTTGCTGGAAGTAGAGATGAACAGGGAAATAAAAGAGTTGAAAAAAAGCACTCTTAGTTTAAAATATGTGCATGCATAGGTGCCTCCTCGGAGTGCATGTAGCATCGCACAGCTGACATTTCTCTTTTTAGATGATGGCTCCTCCTCCTGCTTTTTTATATTCTCCCAACAAAAAGAGAGACCGATATTCCAAGTGTAAACAAATCCATGAGGTTTCCTGTTTAAGATTCAGAAATTCATAGCCCTAAGGAAATGAGTAGAAGAGTGGAGAGGAGAGAGCTTGAGAGATGAAAAAACAGAATCTTCGAACCTTCCGCCACCTGCTATTTAGTGATTAGCTCCCAGATAAGGCAGGCGAGGCTGCATACCAGGAGCTCAGGACTTGCCCAGACAGAGCTGAGTCAAGGAGGCTTGGAGAGAAGAGAAGCTAAAGTTAGAGAGGAAGGTGAAGTGGCTCAGTGGGTCTTCTATTCATTTTCTCTTTAAGCCTTTGTATCATGTGGCTCTTGAAAACACCATTCCTTCATCCTACTTTGGTAAAGGAATCTTCTGCTAACTATCTGTGTGACCGTGGGAAAATCACTTACCTTCTTGGGTCCACGTCTGGTGGCCATGCTCCTTTGAGCTTCAATGGCTTTGTCTAAAAGCACATGGAAAGAAGCTAACAAGGGTAGCCCTAGATATTTTGGGGAGGAAGAAGTCCTGGGGGATTTTTAGGGAAGAAGCTTCGGTTCTAGTTCTTCCAATTGTTGACACCCAGGCCGCCACTCAGCCACAGCGAAAAACAAACACCTAAAACTCAGTTACTAAGGAGCAGGCTGCACAGAGGTGGTGTTTTCTTTTCTTAATAAAATTCTTATCAGCAGAAGACTTTCTGTACAAACCAGGCTTCTGCATGAAGCACCTGTGGTTGCAAACCTGAGCCCTGGCTCTGAGCAGAGGGGACAGGTGGAGGTGTACTTGTCAGAGATGCTCAGCCTGTCCTCTCATTAGCTTTCCCGCCACCTTTGTTCTCATGGCTGAGAGGGTCTTGTGCTTGACAACAGCAGTGTGTTCAATTTTTGCAGCATGGTGAGGTACTCACATTGCCTCCTGGTCTCTAGAGCAGGTATGACAGAAACATGTGCAAGTTAGTAGTTCACCCTGGTTCTCATTTTGCATAGTCCCCTCTAAAATAATAGATATGGAGCCATGAACAATTATGCCAGGCTAGAAAAATAAATACTCTGGTGCTTAAAGACTGGAAATCACTGGCTTTGAAATTTCTCCAAAAATACAGCCACAGATGTCACACCAGCTCCAATCAAACATGGGCTGTAAAATTAAAGCTGTAGACAGTGTCTTGTAAAGGCATTCACAGATGTAGCTGCAGAAGAAATTCTCACAGTTTAGAATAGCAAAACTTTTGCTTTTCCCCTTGCTCGCTTACTTGCTCTTTTTGGGGGGGGTGGGGGAGGGGGATGGAGGAGTTGTGCATCAAATTGTTCATTTCAATATGTAATTTGCCTGAAAGAATTTCTGACTTAATTCGTTTTCTCACCAACCTAAATCCAATTCAAAAAGCATTTATTGAATCCTGAACAATCTACTCCTGGTTGACGAGTGCTAATAGGTGCAATGTTATCCCTGTCAGCGCACAAAAGCACCCACTGAGCTTGGAACCAAACAGGAAAAAGGAAATTAAGCTATAGTTTGAATTCATTTGCTTCTGAATTTTTCGCCATAGTTGGACATGCACAGCGCTGATGGAGAAAGAAGCTACAATGCAAGAATCTCTTTGTTTGAAAGAACTTTTGTTATTAAAGTAGAACTGTGTTCATATCTTAGTGACAGATGAACCTGTAATATAGATTGGATATATCTGTAGGAACAAACAAGTGATGCCAAACACCAGTTTGTTAGTTCTTAGAGTATATGACAACAAGTAATATGACAGATAACATGACAACAAATGTTTTTAGAGTATATATTTTCCAAGATTATTAGCATCTCTGTTTTTTCTGGTTTCATACTTGGAGGGCTTCCCCTAGAAACTTAACAGCATCATATAATTTTTTCTATTTCAGAGCTTCAATTGCGTTTATCTAATAGATAGGAGGTAATAGGAACATGCGTGTGTGTGTGTGTGTGTGTGTGTGTGTGTGTGTGTGTGTGTGTGTACATTCCTTTATGCCTACAAATGTAACCCGAAGATGATATATTACTCCTAGGCTGAAATTTTACACCAAGTCTTTAAATACGTATGTTTGGTCAAAATGGTGAACCCAACATTCTCTCCTTTCTTCCTTGATTTGCAGTTAGGTAAGAGTTGGCATTGCAGACTTCATTGGTCAGCAGGATCCATATCAAAGATCATCTCCTCCTTTTTTCTCTACTACTATATCTGTATGTCACAACCAGAGTTCAGTGGCTTTTCAGCCCCTTCATCTATTTGTGTGTATAACGGGAATGACAGAGCACTAATTCCTTACCAGTCTTTCAGGTGCTAGAGATACTAAGAGGATGAGGTTCCTAACCTTATGGGGTTTCCATTCTGGTATAAAATGTCATCCTTTAAGAAAAATAAATAAATGACATATCTTAATAACTATTGTGGAGATTGAAAAAGTGGAGGGATATTGGCTAGTCAATGGATGTGCATATCCATTGTTTTGGTAGGGATACTGAGGAGGTGAAGACAGCCAAGTGGAGGGAGTGGAGTGACAGCAAAGAGACTCCCCAGTGAAGGGGAGGTTGCCTGGGTCATGTGAGCTGTCCCCACACTACCTGAAGAGGAGATCTCTTCCCCATTTATAAAACCAGTTGGAGTTGTATTTGGGATGCATGTGAGCTTTGGGGGTACTGCAGTGCTCTCCCCAGAGACAGAGGATTTGCTGGACAAGTTGGAAAGTTTCAGGACTGTGGTCACATTTTCCCCAGTAGCAGGTTAGGTACAACTGGGGAAGTTAGGGTTTGTTGAACCAGTGCCCATATGGTAACTCAGGGCATGCAAGAAAAGGATTAAGCCAGTAGGTCTTTGTGCCAGGCCCAGGGCAGATATTTAGTGCAGTGGTCAAAATTGCCCCTTGAAACAGCTGCCTCCCTTACTGGAATACCTGGTTCAAGTCTTCACTCCTTGTTTTTTGAACCGGTTACCTCTTACTGGGAGGCAGAAGATAGCTCTAGTACTTGGATTCCTGCCACCCGTGTGAGAAATCTGGATGGAGTTTCAGAGTATTGATTTTGGTCTAGTGGAGGTCTGTTGCAGGCTTTTTCAAAGTGAACCAGGAGGTGAAAGATCTCTCTTTCTCTCTGTCTCTCTCTGCCTTTCAAATAAAGAAGCAAAAATTTTTGAAAAGTGATATATGATCCTTGCCAGCAAAGATCTTTGCATAAGGCAGCCATTTGCTGTGATTTCCTGGCTTATTGGTGTAAAAGCAGATTTCTTTGAGTCCTGTTGTGATGAGTAGACAATCCTGTGGCTATTTCCTCCTTTCTTGGGTGTGTTTCATGGTGTTATATCAGCTCAGCGAGAGGGACATTTGATAGCTCAGGAAAAGTATAGGGAGAGGGCATAGCATTTATGTACGCATTTCTAGGTGGAAGAAGACACATGAAGTGATTTGGATATAATCCTTGACCTTCAGGAATCCACTCCCGATGTAACCTTCTCTGCAATTACCTGATAATAAAAAAGTCAGAAAGTAGTGATGAGATCGTGAAAGGGGTGGTGGTTGTCACTTGACATTTCAAGTCCTTAGGGATGACTAGGACTGCAAAAGTTAGGGAGAGGGGCAAGGAAAGGCATTCTCATATCAAGTGAGCAGAGTAAGTAAAATCCAGCGCGCACAGGGCTTGCGGAAAGATCATCCAATAGCCGGAGTCCAAGAGGACACATCTTCAGGAGCTGCGCAAAGGAACCCCAGCTGAGCCTCGTTGGAATCGCGTGGTTCCAGTTCCCATTTCAGGAGGCCTAGCACCACCCCCTCCCCATTCTTCCACTCCAGCCACAACTGAGAGGAGAGCAGAGCCGTGGCTTTTGGATCACATTTACATCATTTGTGGCCATGGAAACATTGCAAAAGTCTGTTCTTTGTGGAGATCTGCTAATTTGGTTTAGAGTCAATTTGACCTTCAGGATTCCTCATTGTTCCTTTGCCACAGTTTCTAAATGCCAGTTCTACTTTCTTTCCTTCATCTTAGATAATAGGCTTTGGGAATTTCCTTTTTTTCTCTCTGGTTTTTGTCTTCAGGGCTTCTACAAATTTTTATAGATTGGGCATTCTGGGTCTCCACTGCTTGTCATGCAGCTGTCTGAGAAACCTGACCACACATTTCTCAATAGCCATACTGACCTGGTCATTCCCTCATCAAAATAGCTTGCTATCTTAAGTCCACCTTGCCATTCCCGTCTATGATTTTCATCTCTCCTCCATGCCAACCAATTGATTCATTTGTGTTCTCAATGCATATTTTATAATCCCACACAATTTCAATAGCTGGTTATTGTATATAGTTTGAGAACTGTAGTTTTTCTCTTGACAAGTGACTACATTGATAATTAAACAAAATCTGGTGGCCACAGAGCAATAATCCTAACAAGAACTAG
This sequence comes from Ochotona curzoniae, assembly GCF_017591425.1. Taxonomy (NCBI): domain Eukaryota; kingdom Metazoa; phylum Chordata; class Mammalia; order Lagomorpha; family Ochotonidae; genus Ochotona; species Ochotona curzoniae. Next base: position 18,365,340 of record NW_024466219.1, on the reverse strand, counting down.
TTTTTAATCACACAGTGATTTCACAGAAAGCTATGGCTTCCTCCAGAATCAAGGCAAGTGGGGAAACCGAGGCACACAGAGCTTAGTGTGATGGTGCAACATAAGCAGGACTATTGAGTAGAGTTGGTAAATGGGACACATGCTCTGGATTCTGAGCCTGTCCACCTGTACTTCCCAGAGGTGCCCCCAAAAGCAAAGGTTCTCAAACACCATGACTTCCAGCATGACTTGGAAACTTATTTAAGATGCAGAATCTCCCTGCCCCAACATCGTCAGATTCTGCTGTGATGGGGCCCTTGGATCATTAACATAAGCCCGTCATACTCTCAACGCAGAGCTTGTGTTGAGAAATTGCCAAGCAAAGTGGAGAAGATTCAGTCTAATTGCTTTTAAACGCCCTCTACTTCATTTACCCTTCATTGTATGCAAATTGGAGTTCATGTGGGGGGAAAGATAGTTGGTATTCTGCTTTAGATCTTATGAAATATCACTTTAATCTTATTTTAAGTAGTTGCATTTCTGGAAGAGACCATTTTCTTCCAAAGAGAATTTCATTTCTGATCACTTCAGATAAGTCTCTTATTTTAATTCTTTTTCTTTCTTTTAATATGACATCATAACATACTCCACATCTAGATTTTGTGCTATATTGGTGTTTTTCATGGAATATTGCCAGGGTTGGTAGTCATGACAGAGATGTCAGATTATATTGTAAATGACGTTAAAATTCAAATAAGGACCCAAATGGAAAATATGTCCATAAATAATAATAAAAAAAAACCCTTATGTTGGGTGGTCAGTTTTTTTTTTCCTTTCAGGCAAAGGAAATATTGATTTATACAGGTTTCTTAGGGAATGCATTTTTTACCATTTTATGTAGCATCTTAGGAATTATTTCGATAAATCCTGCTTGTCAGAACTCCAATAGAGTCAGAGTACTGGATAAAAAAATGAGTCCAGCTTTGATTTCCTTATGCAAATGTTTTTCTAGGTATGTCCATTATGCCAAATGTAATGGATCCTATAACTATTCCAGACCTGCCTAATTCAATTTAGTTCTCCTTGATCAAAAAATGCAAAACAACGACTTGAAAGATAGAGATTAGCTCTACTTCCATCACTAAAGGAAATGAGAAAGGTATTAAAGAGATAGGATCTCAGAGCTTCAATATTGATCTCATCTCTTCAACATTTAATCTTGTGTACAGTACATAGAATGAGATTTGGTATGAAAATATGCTTTTAAGGTCCAAGGAAACTGGAACAAATTATCCTTATTCATACCACCTTTGCAGAAATATCCTTCCAAATATTTGGGATCAAGATTTGAGCGCACTTCTCTCAAGATTTCAAATCATTATGTCATAGCCATATTTCTTGTGAACTATAGCTTTGTCTTCTTGCATATTGCATGTCATTTTATATAGATATCTTTTTCCTTCTTTAAAGGTTTATTTATTTTACTTGAAAATTCGAGTCACAGAGAGAGATCTTGCACCTATTGGTTCATTCTCCACATGGCTACAATGGCTGGAGCTGTGCTGGTCCAAAACTCAGGAGCCAGGAGCTTCTTCCAGGTCTCCCACATGAATGCAGGTGTTCAATGCCTTGCTGCTTTCTCACACCTGCTTCAACAGATAAAGAATTAGCCTGCTATGCCACTTTGCCTGTCTCTTTTCCTTTTTTACTAAAGACAAATGGAAGGAGGGGAGAGAGAGAAGCTGGGTAGAGGGGAAGGGAGAAAACTCCTCCTGATAGTTAACTCCCCAAATATCTACAATGACAAGGACTGGTCTGGGACAAAGCTAGGACAAGTGGGAATTTAATGGATGTCTACCACACCAATGTCACAGACCTAACTTCTTGGTCCTCATCTCTCGTCTTCTGGGGTGAGGTGGCAGCCAGAGTCAGAAGCAGGCGTCAATCGCAGATACTTTGATGTGGAATGCAGGTTTCTTAGCCTCTAGATCACACAACTGCCCAGAATCTTTTCCTGGAACAAACATATAACCATCTCTTCATGTATTCAACTTTGTCTTAAAAAACTTAAAGAAGCTAAATTTTGAATGATGGATTTCAAGCCCAGTGGAATGGAGCATATTTGGGGCATATCTTCTTTCCATCCTCCACCTGCCACTGAACCTGTCCTGTCACTTACTGGTTTGATCATGGTGAACTTGCCAAGGGGCTCCTGCACTTGCTTTTGCTAAGACAGGAAACTCAGAGGCAGATAATCTATGCTCCTGTTTTGATAAATGCAGCAAAGCCCTGGGAGAAGCATGCAGTAGGTTCTCTCCCTATTTAAACGGAATATGCTTGAGTTAGATGCGAGACCATAGCAAGAAAAATAAACTATCTATAGAGAATTTGTTTTGGGCCAGTCTCTGAGCTGGATCATTCCCCAAATGCAATTAATTTTTGTCTCCAACACAGCCCTCTCAGTGGCATGGCATGCTGTAATTCCCATTCTACAGATGAGGAAATCTGGGCTCCCCATTGCGATGGCCCTCCAGTGAATATGTGTGGGAGCTTGATCCATCTGATATCAACACCTCATCACTATCTGTCACAGTGTCTGAAAATATAAAGAATGGTTGAAGACTGAAGACTGGGGAAGATCAACAGGAAAAAAAAAGTTCATTTCCAGGGGCAGGGGGATTAAAGAAGAAGCTGGGAGGCTTTACCCATTCCGGTGTGGCACTACCTCCTCTTTTAATGACTTCCCCTTGCAGGCAAAATTCTCCAGAAGAATGCCGTTGACAGGCTTCTGTGCATCATAAATAATGTCCCAGGTGTTCCCACTACCCACCTCAGTCACATTCCTCCAGGGGCTTTGCAAAAGCCTTCAAGATTAACCCCCTCTCAGCTCAGTATCATTTGCTTATATTTAATAAGTTGTTTTGGAAGTGCTCATCTTAAATATTTCTGGTAAGCAACTGTTAGCTCAAATGAATGTTATCTGCAGAGACTCAGAATCTTGCCTGCATGGAGTTAGTATTTAACAATTCTACAAGCTGTCCCCCCCCCCCCTTTTTTTAAATGAGACAGGAAGAATGCCTCAACTTTAGGTTCCTTGAAAGCTAGGCTTCATTTTATTAGTTTCTGTTTCCTAAGCTCCCAGCTGAAAAGGGCCAGAGCATCGAAGTAAAAGTTTAGTGAGATAAACTGGATGGGAAGAGAAGTTTCTAGAATGCTGAAACAGGGAAATATAGATGATCCAGAAATAAATTGCCTTTTACACTGCAAAGGCTTGGTGTGAAGATCAACTGAGGTAAACATACAAAGGCGAAAGAAGGTAGATCATCGTAAGGCAAAACCAAGGGCCTGGTGTGTTTGAGCGGGGAGAGATTTCATCCAGTTCCTAAATGCAGTTGTTGGAGGGCTTTGGATGCCCACAGCCTTTGCATGTTGGCACCTGGTACAGGGTTATAGTTCTCAGTAGTTGTGGTGGGAAGTGTGGTATTGGTATGTGTATTATTTTAGACCTTCCTAGTTGGACTGAATATCTGTTTGCAATAAATTCATCCTTGCAACCAAAATAAAAGGAGGACCTCACGGTGAAGCCAGTGTGTGACTGGGTTTGGAAAGCTCCATGGAAACTCACAGGGACAGACAAATGTTGAAATTCCAGGGAGTCAGAACGAGAGTGTGGGGCATAGTTGGGGCACTGAGACAGGGAAGGCCAAGGGAAGCTGGGGCTCTGTAGTGTGTGGCCATGGGAGCCTTGAAGCTCTTCTGAGCTGAGCGAGGCATCAGTCTGGTCAGGCTGGAGCTCTGCTCAGGGCTTGGATATGCTCTGAGGAGCCCTGCAGGAGCCTGGGGGCCTGCACCTCCTGAGCCAGGGACTGATCTGTGCTTCAGGTCCCGATCCCTCCAGGGCTGCAACTGGAAGAGAAGTAATGGTTGCCGCAGTTACTGGAGGAGGGCAGAACTTACCTTGGTCGGCGGATCTAACAAGAAGGAAGCACCCCTTGAGTCGGCCACAGGTCCCCTCTCTCTTGCTGGCCACGGAAAGTCCACATGGACACTGGAATTTCAGGTTTCATGTGTTGTGTTACTCTGGGTTTCAAAACTGTTAGGAGACTTCAGAAAGTTCATAGAAAGCGGAATTAAAACATAAGTGACGTTTGGGGCCCACAATCTTTGAAATGCGCATTTTTTTCATAATATATGTTTTTATGAAGTTCTAAGACTATTTGGAAGGTGACGTGGCAAGAGAGAAGGAGAGAGAAGGAAAAGGAGAGAGAGAGAGAAAAAAAAAAAAGAAAGCGGGAGAGTGAGTGAGTGTGTGTTATCATCCACTAACAGATTTATTCTCCAAATGACTGCAACAGCCTGGTCTGGGCCGGGCTGAAATCAGGAGCCTGGAACTCCAGGTCTCCCCCAGGCGTGTCAGGGTCTCGTATACTTTGTTTCCCAGTTGCACTAGCAGGGAGCCAGACTGGAAGTGGAGCAGCTGGGAGTTAAACTACCACTCCTATGTGTGATAGTGATGAGGCAAGCAGCCACTCAGCCTTCTGTGTTGGCCCTGTACTTCTTTTTCCCTTTTTCTCTCTTTCAAATAAGTAAATCTTTAGAAAGTGAAATTAAGTGATTTTCTTTGAAGACCCGCTTACAATTGTTTCGCAAAAATTAATATTCTGCCCTTCTTCCTATTTCACTGCCACTTAAGCATGTCTCAAACATCAACATATACATACATTCCATGTATCTACTCATCCCCTCCTCCAGCTCCTCTAGTGTTGTTGGGAGCAGTAAGGGCAAAAATTCGATTAATTTCTATGAAAGATCTGTCTACAGCTTTAGCCAGGAGCAGGCTTTTCATCTGTCAGATTCTTCACCAGCCACCTCTGTGGCTCCAATCAGTTCTTATTATGTCAGTTGTTCTTTGCTGTCCAATCTGAATGCCAACTACCCCACCACCCTCATTTTTGTTTTTAATTTTTTAAATCCTGAAATGAAAATTTGTTCCTTGTTCCATAAACCTAACCCACTCAATAGTGCACTTTTATATTTAAAAAATTTGTTTCAGTAATCTATTTGTCTACCAGAGATTTTTTTTTTTTTTTGAGTAAACAAAGCCTAACAGCAAAGTGAATTCCTGAAATACACATGAATCTGGCTGGGTAAGACTCAGAAGGTCTTTGCGATGGTTTATGTTATGTGTCAGCTTGTCTAGGCTGCGGCACTCAGCTCTTAGGTTAAATGTGTCTGTTTCTGTGAATGAATTTAAAATTCATTATTATTATTTATGAAGGGAGGCAGTGAGCTCCCATCTGGTAGTTCATGCCCTCTGCCCCACAGTGACTGAGGTAGGATAAAGCTGTACCAGGAGCTTGGAACCTCATCCAGTGCCAGGTGCGCAGTTATTGCAGCCTTCATGGCGGCCTGTCAGGGTCCGCACTGGTAGAAGCAGGAACCAGCTGTCAGACCAAGGCATTAGGATGCGGGATGCTGGCATCTTAACTGCTAGGCTCCAAGCTGGCTCTCTGGAAGGTGTTTGAATGAGGGGATTAACATGTAGACCAGTAGGCTGCCAGTAAAGCAGATCCAATAGGTGCTGTAACAATCCTTTTTTCCAGTTCCAGTTGACAGTCTCTCACACCCCACATATTCATATCCTCCCATCTCTTCCCTGCATGAAAGTCTCTGTAGGAGAACCCTCCCCATCACCTCGCTCTCACCTCATTTCATAGTGTTTTTCTTTGCTTTCGCCGACATGGAGTGAAAGCAAAGCATGGCAGCTGTCACTGACAAAAAGACTTTCCCGGCTTTAAAGACCACTAGTTGAGAGTCTTGTAACAGCTTCCATCTGTCCCTCCTGGATCCCACAAAACAGTGCTTTATGCAGCATCTTCACTTTGTTTCTCTCCTTTGAGCCCTCTTCAAGCTCCCTGTCTGGCTTCATTGGGCCCTTCACTTTAATTTCAGTGATAAATCTGCCAGGATTATACTTCAACCTGGAGATGAAGTCAAATGTTGAATGATGCCAAGATTTCCCACAAAATTCTATTTCTTGTTGGGGGCCATCAACCTTGGCCATGGCAGGCCTTACCATTTTTTAATGAGTAGTATTCAGCAACGTGCTAGGCTCCGCAGTAGATGATTCACCACCACCTCCCCACGTCATCTCAGTTTATCCAGTAAATTAGACAGGACAGACTAATTATCCTCCAGTACTCATCCCTCCCTTTTAATAAGAAATGGAAACTCTGAGCTTTTGCTGGGCACATGTCCACTAGTGATAAAAACATCAGCTGACCTCTCCCCACCGCCCCTTGCGTGGAAGGTGTGACTGGGTGACTCACTTCCAGCTAGTAGAAGGTTTGGGGAAGGATCGGGTACAACTCCTGAGAAATATCCCTGTAAAGGGAATGGCACAAGGTCCTTCCCTGCCTTCCTGCAATTTGGACAGTGCATGAAGCTTTCAGTCATCCTGAGCCGTGTGGCTAAGCACTCCTCTGTGTTGGAGAAAGATCGAACATCCAGGAGCCTGGATGCCTGCTGGTGTGTGGAGCCACCGTACCAGTGCAGAACTCCTGCACACAGCGTAGTTTCACTGTCCTATGCATCTGACTGAAGTCACTCGGGGTTTCCGAGTCTCAGTTGATTGTACTTGAATAGAAAACTGATGGATGCAGTGGGTTCAAATAGTCCCGTTGAAGGGAGAAAAAAAGTGAGCCCTGAAAAGGCTAAATCAGTTGGTGGAGATTATGTAGGCAGAAAGTTGTAAATTCTTATTCCAAAGTCTCAGGTGCAGATTCTCTTCTTGCTGTGCCATGTGGGTTCAAGCCTTGCGAGGGAACTTGGGCTGAAGATTCTTCTGAGGGAGTCTAGTGTGATTGAGATTGATGAGAGTCTCAGAGACCCATCCACGGCCTGATAGGTGTTCTGACCGTGTCTGCACCTCTGACCACTTGGGGTCCTGGATAACTTGTCCTTCAGCCACACAATGTGTTTGCCGAATAACTCCTTTTTAAAATGCAGGGTAGGGTGGATGTCTTGCACACCCTGTCAGACCACTAAGCCTGCCTGTCCAAACAAATCTGCTCTGCTGTGACTTTATTCCCCTGGCGTGTTGGTACACATTCTTCTCCCACTGGGGCTTGGGGCCTGAGCATGTCTGAGAAATTGAGCGGCAGCACATTTTTCTGCCAAGACCAAAGCAAACAACCCTGGAAACAAAGAATGGGAGAGCCTTGCGGTGAAGTGTCCTGGCTTCTGTGGGGATCTGCTGCCAGGCAGTTCCAGAACCTTCCTTCAGAAGCAGAGATCCTTCCCTAGGTCACAGTTAGAAACAAACCCAGCAGGGGAGAATGTGTCTGTTTTTTGCTTGTGTTGGTTTGCGGGGATTCTGGCTTTTGGATCTGATTTACTTTACTGTATGACTTTGAAGAGAAGCAGTATGTTACACTGAACAAGTACAGACTGAGACTCTGGAAGCTTAGCAGCTAGTTGCTGCCTCTGAACCATGTAGTCCAGTCGTTGGCAAGTCACTTAACCTCTCTGAGCTTCTCAGCTCTAAGCTGTGATTAATTCCTTTACCCATCTCTCCATCCATTTATTCACCTACCCATTCACTCGTTATCCATTTAGCCATTCGGTCAAAATGCATCCAACAGGATCCCAGCCCATCCATCCTTTCATCTGTTCACTCACCCGTCCAATTCAATTGCATGTACATGCGTCTTAGATTGTGGACACGGAGGTGAATAAAGTATCGCTTTTCTGATAAAGGGTTCAGTTCTCACCTGACAGGTTACAGTAAATACCAAAATGTGAGGCTACTTTAAGAACCATAAAGCTGTAAATACAGTCAAAGGATTATTCTTGAATCACAGTTTTGCACACCTCAATTTCCTCTTCAAGTCCCAAGGTGTGCCATAAGCAGTGCCCACGGACGGGTTGTCCTAGAGTGGGTAAACTGACAACTGAGGTGAGTTGCAATAGCTGGAACAGAGAAAGAACATCAAATGGTCACTGCAAATGTGTCTCAGGCAGGGGATGTGTAGAAGATCATCTTAAACGTCCTACCTTTAAGGCTCCTGCCTGAGCTTGGAATCTAATGGGAGCCACGGACCACAGACTCCAATCATTATGATTGGGAGATTCCTCTGTCAGCCAGGAGAGAAATTTCAATATTTTATTCAAAGTATTTTGCAGCAGGAAATCTTTTCCTTTTTTCTCAGTGCCAGCATAATTTAACCATGATTTAATAGCTTCTTTCATTTACTTGCTAAATTATGCCTCTCCATCACCTTCCCTTTGGGTTTTCCCGCCTTTGGGTCCTACAACCTCCCATTATTTATTAATGCCCCATAATACATGATGGAGGCAGAGGAAAGCAGCCAGTTCACAATGATTTAGGAGGCTCCTGGCAGTGAGACAACAAGAACAGGAGCATATGCTCAGAGAATCTCCAGTGGACTTGCCTTTTTGGAACAGAATCGGATCATTCTTAACCGTCATCTGTGGGAACCCTCCTCTCTCCTTCCCATCCCACCCCCCTGGCCATTTTCCTGTCCTGAGCAAATTCAAAATACTTGGCTCAAAATGATGGATGAGTCATTGTGCATTTTTTTTTTTCAAGTTCCAACTGCTAGAATGAGCTTGCTCCTTATAGCTGTGCTTAACCTAAGAGACCGAGTGAATCTGGCTTTCCCTCCATGGAAGGAACCTGTGTGGGACTAGGGGAGCTTAGATCATTTAAATCTGTAGAGTCTTAAAGGAATCCCGAGTGTACGTTGGCACAGCGTGGAATGATTTGTGTCTCCTAGGATGTAGGAGTCGTTGCAGTGCGCAGCTGGGGAGTCGAAAGGGTGCTCCATCTTTACTGGCTCACATCTGGAATTTCAGCACAATTTTCTTCCTCCAAGCACGAGTGAGAGGCGCATTCAGTCACTGACCTGAACTGCGTTTCTTCTTCCTCATTTCTTGCTCTATGCTTTGGCCTCAGAGCTGCTTTCCTCCTCTGCTTTGTTCCTGAGACCACCTTGCATGTGGGAGAGAGTGATGCAGAGTGTGGGACCTGAGGATATGGGAAATGACCTGTTCCAGTGCAGAAAGGGAACTGTGACAAGCATGAAGTGCTTGGGGCTTTCTGATGGTTGTATTGGCCATGGTCACAATAAGTAGGAGGTTTTCTTCTGTGTCTGGGGAAGTCAAACCTCTCACCCCCATTTCCCTTTCTTGTCTTAGATGTCATTTGGCATCTACCGTCCTTGCCTCCAGTGGTGCTTCCTGGCTTTGGGAGTAGTATGCTTGCACTGCAGGCTCAGCTGGCCTGCCTTTCCCTCCTCCTTCTCTCCAGCTAGAGCGGTTTGTTGCTCCCCAAGGATGCATCCTGCCATCCCCTGAGGCCTGGGGAGCCATTCTCCATCTGGTGATCTGCAACGAAAGCCCTAGGACAGAAGAGAGGTCTGAGATGAACCAGTAGTCCTAAGAAGGACAGTGGTGCCCCAAGCCCTTTCTCAGACCTGCCTTTCAGTGGGGCAGATGGGAAGACAGCGCAGGGCCTGGGGCTACTTCTGTAGCTACTTCCCTTCACCTCTGTTTCATCCTCTGCAGTGAGCCTAGCTTTGTGATGACCTCTGCCATCCTGCCTGGTGTTTCTGCAGCACCCTGGGTTTGCAAAGACATGCTCCATTCCTCCATGAGTTTTCATTCCCGTGGCACCAAGGCTGGGGAACTTCAGAGGGCCGGGCTGCTCTGGAACTAATGTCAGTGTGTAATCTGCCCAAACTTGATGAATGCATTCCTTGCATTATTAAACACAGATTAAATATTTATGGATATTTAAATGTAATGTGTTATTTTCCTAAATCTAACTTTACTCAATGTTCCTTTGACTTACGCCTTTTCATTGCTCATAATTGTCTCAGGGATCATGAATTACAGGCAGCAAGGAGCTGGGGCTTCCTCAGCATTGGAGACCTCGCCATCCCATTCCGTTTGCCCAGAGGATGCCACAGTAGTTCTCCCACCCAGACAATTATTGCTTGGCCTCTTTGCTAGGGAATGTGTTTTTTTTTCTTCTTCCACAGAGAGCTTATTACTCACCAATGATTCAAAGGTTAAGGAGGACAGATTCTGGCAGACTTGCATAGTTGTGTCTGTTCTGCAGGGAAATTGGTGCCTGGGACAGAAGCCGGCAGTCTGTCCTTCATAATGGCTGTAACTGCAGTTACTTTCTATCAGCCAAACCACATATCTTCTGCATCTGTTTGCAGGACCCCAATAAATTCTGATCTGTTTCTCTCTATCCATCTAGTTTATTTAGAAGGTTCATACTCAGTGTCTTAGCCTAATGGTGGGAAAGCTGAAGCCATCCGCACAAGTGGGGTGTTGAAAGCAGAGACACTCCACTCTTTGTGTGCCACAGTTTTCCCTTCTTAAGGGTGGGCGGAGAGGTGGTCTTAATTTTCTTTGCCGATGCTCCCGTGGCTTTCTGTGCTTGTGAGGAACCAGGAGATGTGACACAGTCAGTGACTGTTGTCCACTTCGTGATTTGGGCTCCTTGAGTCTTGGCTAAAGATCTGACTCTGAAGCCATGTGATGCATGGCCTAGGAGACTTCCTGTATTCTGCCTTTTGCTGTGTCTGTGGATTCGACTGCTAGCTGTTGGTTTCCTGGAAACCAAGCTCAGACCACCCAGCAGGAGCTCACTGTGTTGGTTGGCATTTTAACATCATTTGTTGAAAGAATATTTACATGGACATAAGCAAAAATTAAGGATCAGAGCTTTTTTTCCCCCTTGGAGAACTGGTTGTTAAAACTTAGCCATGCTTGCCTGCTGTAAGCGCTCCAAAGGCATTGATTGGCTCTGTAGCTCTCTTTATAGATTACTAAACACCTGCAGGGAGCAGCAGGTGGGGGATCACTCAGAGGTTTTGAAGATGAGCCATAGAAGTTTCAGATCTTTTTCAGTTTGACTGTGAATAAGTTGGAATCTTCATGAAGTGCCACTGTCATCCAAGCTGGCCTCCTTTCTGGGACCTTAGCTGTTGAATGCTGTTTTCATTGGGAGGCCACCGGACTGTTCTCCCCAGGAGGATTCTTCCTCTACTGGGTGTGTTCATCAGACCCTCATGAATTAGGAATTCAAGGGATTGTTGGAGACGAGGAACTTGGTTTCCATCCTCCCTTGCATACAGGACCATCACTGGTTATCTCCTTCTCTCAGCAGGAGTGTTGCCAGAGCAAAGTGACCCAAGCTCTTACGAGAGATAGCAGGTGTTGTGATTTCTGATGTTCAGGTGGACTGTTTGTCACGGGTAGCCCACCTGTCAGAAAACTGACAAACACTCCCCCAAAGAAGGTGATAGGCTACATTCAGCGATCCCATGGTAGGCCATTGCCGGCACCTGTTAGCTGGTCACATAGGGAATGTCCTATCTAGTGCCATTGCTGTTCATTAGGGTAGTTTGATTTTGGCTGTCCTCTCTACATGTCTAAGTGAATGGCGCCTGAAACCCTGCAGGTATCAGGAAGACTCGGTTGGATTAGTGAATTGTCCTCTTTGCCATCCGTAGTTCTCAGGGTTTGGAAGTTGAATGCCTCTCTGCATGGTGCAGGTAGGGAGGGCGCAAAGGACATTGGGGTCCCTTTCCTGATGCTGCTTCATTCTTTATGCTTTGGTCAGCTAGGTAGCAAGGCCCCTTCAAGGGAAAGGAGGTGATTTCCAAGATGTGAGGATGCCACCATAAAAGAAAGGTGAAGGTGGATGGGCCCTGGGCATTTTGTGCATTGCTGGTTCTAACATTCAGTGGTCTTTCAGCAAACAGTGCCCGTGGCTCAGGAAAGCAGGGAGTTAAGGGCTGGGGCGAAAGGAATTTTCCTTGTGGTTGTACAGGCTTGTATTAACCACAGGAATGAACACAAGACTCAACTTGCTCCCCCGGCTATTGTCTGGAACTCCTTTCCCTCCAGACACCGGCAGCTCAGGTTTTCATGTGACATTTTTCTAAATACGATGATTGCTCTCTGGCCTTCTCTTTATAGCTTTCTTGCTTTCCACCTTCCAGACTCTCACCTGCCTGGCCTTCAAATGCTTTCCAATAAGCAAGTGCTTTCCCCTCTGTCTATGTGATAGGAGAAGACATGCAGGTTCTGGCTCATTTATTTATTTATTAAACGTGTGTCTCCTCTCCTTCCTGAATCCCCACCCTGCAACTCCTCCTTAAAACCACAAAACACCACCCTTACTGCCTCCCAAATTCTCAAGCCTGGGCAGAGACGTCTGCAGGATGGAGAGCTACACTCCTGTGTGGTTGGAGCCAGCCTCGCACGGCTTTTTGAAAGCATATTTTGCCAATTACTTATAGTTATCAGTCCCTCTCGCCCCCATCATTAAATACCTTCTGAGCCTCAGGTGTAGAACTGATGTTAGGGATTCTGCTTCAGTATTTCTGATCTAGCTGTGGCTTCTTCTGCAGCCTATACCCTGCCCCAGCCACCGTTCATTTATTTTTCTTTCTTTATAGGGGCACTTGGTAAATGTTATTTGCAGATGAATTGACAGATTGGTCCTGGAAGGAAACGGATCATTTCTCATATTCTCTCCCTTCATTGTCTTAATGGTCTTTTATTTGAGCATTTATTTATTTGAAAGGTAGAAAGAGAAGTATGAAGGGAGGGAGGGAGAGAGGGAGGGAGGGAGGGAGGGAGATAGCTCCACCCACTGATTCAGTCCCTCCAAATGGACACACAATGGCTGTTGTTAGAACAGGAGTTTCTTCTGGGTCTCCCACTTGAGTTGAGCCATCCTCTGCAGCTTTCCCAAATGCATTAACAGGGACCTGGATCAGAAGTGTGGCAGCCAGGTCCTGCACTCAAACTGTTGCCCATTTAGGATTCTGTTGCCATGAAGGTGCAGCAGCGGGTGGCTTTACCCACTACACTGCAATGCCAGTCCCAGCCTTGACTTTCTTGATGTAACTTTCTCATCTTTGTGCTTGGTTTCTGAGTGTTCTCTTTGTATGAGGATGACAAACAGCGTTTGAACAGGCAAAATGCCTGGGACTCTCAGGCAAGCAGAGAGCTCGGTGCCCACTTCTTTCTGCCAATAATGCAGTGGAAAAACCTCTCTTCAGACAATTGCTTAAAATTTTTTGTTTTAAAGCAGTGTTAGAGTGATTGAAACCGATTTCTTTCCAAAGCATCCCCCTTTGATGAGGTGTAGAAAAGGTTAAACAAAAAGCCCAACTTTGGTGTCAAATACAAGACACCTTTATTCTAATTATAATCATTAATGATCCAATGTGTTTGGGATTTAATGACTTGGAATCAGGATAAAAAAAGACATCCTGTAATTACTATTGAACTTATCTTGAAGCATAAATCTAATAATTAAATAGTTTTAGGTCTCATTCAGCGAGTAGCTAAAATAGAAAATAAAGGACTGTGGATTCCTTTCCACCTTTGTAAGGCAAGGTCTAAAATTATAAATGGATTTCAGTGGAAATATTTGTGTTTAAAATGTAATTGTCAACAGAATGATAATCTTGATTATTTATAGTCTTCTCCCTTGGTGATCAGGGTTTTTGAGCCAGTGAGAAATGATAGCAAAAGGGGTTGAATTTGAATGAAAAATATTTCCGTCAGGGAAGATAGCTCCCTGAGCTCAAGCTTCATGTTTACTGTCAGCAAGGAAAAGGAAGCAGGTACTATGCCATTTTTATGAGAACTCAGTTCTGTTCTCTGATGAGTTTTGGCAAAAAATAGCAGCCCAGATGCTTTTCTGTCTTGGAAGTAGGAAAGGGGAATGGGACTTGGCAGGTGCACACACGGTACCATCCAAGGGGAAAATCTTGGGTTACAGTGTGCTGCCTCGAAGTTTTTGCATTGTTTACTGATAATATCCTAAATGGGTATCGCCATACATCACCACTGGCCACGGCCTTGAAGGTGCTGGCCCTCATGGGAAAATGTCTGCTGAGATGGCATCTTTGCTGGGAACTGAGAAGTCAGCAGGCCACACCTCCTCTGGGAACAGAAATCAGGGCAGAGACGTCATTGGGAGGATAGAGCAGCGCTAAGAAGAATGGCAACTCAGCCCAGTCTGTCCATCAGCTGCAGGCTCCCTAGCCAAGGTCAGAATGGATCAAGGTTGTCTCTCTGCATGTGCTTAAGCTTCATTGTCACTCCATAGGCAGTCAGTGTTGTTTCCCTGGGGATCAGGAATACCACAGGTGCAAGCTTCCAGCGAACATGGGCTCATGTGGAGGAATTTGGAATGGATATGGGGAGTGGAGGGAGCCAGCAGAGGAGGCGGGCTTGTGCCTAGCAACACCAGCCACAGCAGTAACAGCAGCACCCAGGTGATTCATCTGTGCCTGCCTCACTTAACCTGCATCCTGGAGCGTGTCATTCCCACCCTGACGAACAGGTAACTGCGACCCAAGAGATGCATTTTCATTGAAGAGGCCAGATTTGCTGCTAACCACTGCAGTAGACAACAGGATTCCCCAGGCAGATGGCCCTAGGGTTACTCATGGATCTTTAAAAAAAGGAGGGGCTTTAAAAAGGGAGGGACTTTTTAATAGCTTACTCAAAATATATTGGGGACTAGTAAAGGCAGTTTGTCATTGGGAATCAGAAAACTAAATTTATTTCTTACCTGTTAAACCCTGGTAAAGCATTAAGCCCTCCCTGAGTCAGGATTCTTATCTGTGAAGCAGGATGATGGGTATACCTGCATCATTTGGTTATATTCAACACAATAAAGTGCTTTGCATTACATTTAGCTTCCAGCACATGCTCAGCAAACTCTGGCTTCTAATAACTACTCATGTGAAAACTGTGTTCTTTTTTTTTTTTTTAAGATTCATTTATTTAAAATGTAACATAGTTACAGAAAGGCAGAGAACCAAACATTTTCCATCTTCTGGTTCACTCTCCAAATGGCCACAATAGCCAGATCTGAGCCAGGCTGAGGCAAAGAACCAGGAGCTTCTTTTGGGTTTCAAACATGGATGTGGGACCCAAGAACCTGAACCATTGTTTGTTGCTTCCCCAGGCCCATTAACAGGGAGCTGAAATGGAAGTGGAGCAGCCAGCACAGGAACTGGCATCGACATGGGGTGTCAGAATTGCAGCTGGTGCAGTATACCACAATGCCAGTCCCTTGTGTTAGGTTTGGAACAATGATAGTGATTTAAATAAGAGAACCACAGAGAATGTAAATGAAAAAGGATAAATATGATACACAGATATGATCTATTGTTTTATCCTGGTCTTACTTTTCATTCCTGTTATTCAAAATGTAGATATCACTTAAAGTTTATTTGTCTTATTTCTTTTCTATACTTTGGAGGTCTCATCTATTCACTCCCCAGATGGCTGAGCTGACCCGAAGCCAGGAGCCAAGGAGCCAGGTCTTCCATGTTTATGCAGGGGCTTAAGGGCTAGAGTCCTCCTCTGCTTGGAACTGGATTAGAAGTGGAGGAGCTGGAATATGAACTAGTGCTCATATAGGATAATGCATTGCAGGTGGAGGATTACGTGATATGCCACTGCACTGGACCTCCATGGCTTTATTTAATCCCAAAGTTTTATCCTGAGCACCAGTCTAATCTGCATTTCCCTGGTTCTGATCCCTCCTAAGTTGTCCATCTTAGTATGTCCAAAGGGGATCATTCTCTATGGTGTATGTTTCTTTTAAAGGTCCCGTTGTATTTCAAGCATAGAGAACAGCGCCTCTTTCATGTGGCCACCCTTTTCCTCATGTTTGCTCAAGATGCAGTTTGGGTCAATGGTATTGGCTGCAGAATTAAGGCTGCTCTGTTAAGTATGGATGATTGCGCCACCATTTTTGCTAGTTAATAAATATCCTCTAAACAGGGCTGCATGAAAATGGATCTTTTAAAGATGATTCCAGTAATGTCAGTTCTGGCTCAGAGATGTTTGGTTTAAAAGCTTCAAAAAGCTGCTTTGTGAACAGTTCTCATGTGGTCTTCTCTTTTCCTTGAACAGCAATGAATTTTTCCTCCTTTTGCCTGGACTCACAGTTCCCTCAGTCAGGCCTGCTTTTCCCCTGGGCTTTACAAGGTGGACTTTCACCCCAGCTTCCAAAGGCTTACTGCTCCCTCTCGGCGACCATTTCCTGCCACTCCAGATTGACAGGCTCTCTTGTTTCTTTATATTGAACGAAGCATTCTGTACCCCTTTTATGGTAGTGATATTGTGTCATATTATGATTTCAACCATTTAGTATATGTACATGGAAACCAGAGGCCTTTCCTTGCTTACATGTTATCTTGGTTTGTTCACTAAGCAACACACCACACTTTTGTGTGGGTCAGTCTTTTTATCTTCTAGATGAAAAAGCTGTGACTCATGACTGTTAAGTCAACATCTTGACAGCTCCAAATGTACTATGAAATTATGTAGAGGTTGTGTAGAAGTGTTGGCTTTAAATCCAAGTTCATTTGGTTCCAAAGCTGTTGAGTTATACCAGTGGGTGGTGAGTAGGAGGTTAAGGAGGGAGGTAGAGGAGGCAGAGATAGGAGGCAAGTATTGAACTGGACCTTGATAATGCTGAATTCATGGGTTGGGAGCAGAGGAGGGTAGAGAAGCAGAAAAAACTGCAACACAAAAGGAAGAGACATAGGCCCTCAGTAACCACTCGTTGAAGAGCAAACATGACCTCCTTCCCTGCTTTAGCAAGATGGCCTAGTGGCTAAATACTTGCCTTGCAACTGCTGGGATCCCATACAGACGCTGGTTCATGTCCTGGCTGCTTCACTTCCCATCCAGCTCCCAGTGTATAGCCTGGAAAGCAGTGGAGGATGGCCCAAAGTTTTGGGACCCTGCACCCACATTGGAGGTCTGAAAGAAGCTTTTGGCGCCTGGCTTCGGGTCAGCTTATCTCCTGCCATTGCAGCCACTTGGGGAATGAACCAGGGGATGAAGGATCTTTGTCTCTCCTTCTCTTGATAAATCTGCCTTTCCAGTAAAAATAAATAAATCTTTATTTGAAAAAAATAAAAAGAATTTCTTAGCCTTAAGGCTTGTTCTCAGTGGATTCTGTGCCCTTAATGTTTGCAGATAGAGGCAGGGTGGTGGCTGTTTTAGCATATAATTCCTCTATTTAGCAAAAGGCTTTGGAACTCAGATTTTCAGATACTTTCATCAGATTTTTACTGTTTTGGGATGCACTGGAGTCTGGGAGGAGCTTCTTTATGTCAGTCTGGCTCTACTGGGTTTCTAGCACCACCAGCAGCTCAGGAAGACCTTGGGGAGCGTGACCAGAGCTGCTTCTCCCCTCGACAGTGGGTTATATGCAGTAACATAGTTTAGTTCTACTTGCTTAACCCTTTTGTCAACTGATTCCTGTGATTTAGCCTTAAACAGCACAACTGGAACCAAGAACTCCATGGGCCTGTACCCCATCTGAAAAAGTGTGCCCACACCTCAGTGTTCCAATGATCAGGGGAAATAAGATAACATGGAAATTAATGAAACTGGTCTACCTCGAAAGCCAGGTGCTAGCTTACATTTTCTCAACCAGTTAGAAAGAGGTGATGCTCTCTGTTTAAAAAAAAAGTATGAGGAATTGGGGGCCGCACTCAGAATCCCAGTTAGACTAGCCACAAGGAGTGTGGCACAGCAACATGCTAAACTTGCTGTTTGGAGCCTGATGCCAACCCCCAGAGGCTGCATCTCTGTGTTTCAAGTGGTTGCCTTAAACAGGATCCTTTTGGCAACTGGCACTCACAAACATGTTAGGCAAAACAATGAAGAGGGGCTCATGGGGCCAGTGCTGTGACTCAACTGGCTAATCTTCTACCTCCAAGCACTTGCATCCTATCTGGACACTGGTTCATGTCCTGGCTGCTCCATTTCCTACTCAGTTCCCTGCTGATGGCCTAGAAAAGCAGAAGAGGATGGCTCAAAGCCTTGGGACCTTGCACCTACATGGGAGACCTGAAAGAGGCTTTTGTCTCCTGGCTTCAGATTGACTCAGTTCCAGCTGTTTTGGCCACTTGGGGAGTGAACTAACAGATGGAAGATCTTTCTATCTCTCCTTCTCTATATAAATCTGCCTTACCAATGAAAATAAATAAATCTTAAAAAAAAGGGGAGCTCACAATGCTGCTAGAAATTACATATGCAAGGCATTCCTTACAACACTGTCAGGCCATGACACTGAGCATGAAACCTAAGGCAGGTACATTAAAATGTGTGATAGATTTCACTACAATGAAAAGGAAAGAAAAAAAAAAAACCCTCACTGTGTAATAAAAACTCAACCAACTAATGGAATATTTCAAAAAAAAAAAACATTGTGCTGGATAGGTGTGGCACAGTGAGCTAAGCTACCACCTGCAGTGCTGGCATCCTGAATCAGGACTGGTTTAAGTTCCGGCTGCTCTGCTTCCCATACAGCTTCCTGCTAATGTGTCTGGCAAAGCAGGGGGAGATGGCCCAAGTATTTGGATCCCTGCCACCCATGTAGTAGGACTTAGAGCTCCAACTTTTGGGCTCCTGGCTTCAGCCTGGGAGCTCTTCTGTCACTCTGCATTTGAAATAAATGATAAACCAAGCTTTAAAAAAAGCATTATGCAGAGAAAACTGTAGGAAATATGACGTAGGGTTAACATACATACCTATTAGAACTTGTGAAGAAAACTGTAAGTGCTTAATATAAAAAAGACATAGAGCAGTGATTAACAAAATAGATGTAAATGGAAAATATGAAGGCACTTCACAGGTTGTGAGAAAATCAAGTTAAAATGTGGTGGGGTGAGGTTGTACACTGAGTTAATCCTCTGCATGTGACACTGGCATCCTTTATGGTTGCCAGCCAAATTTAGCCCTGGCTACTCCATGTTTTATCCAGCTCGCAGCTTGTGGCCTGGGAAAGTAACAGAGAATAGTTCAAGTGCTCGAGACCCTGCACCCATGTGGGAGACATGGAAGAAGCACCTGGATCCTGGCTTTGCATCAGCTCAACTCTGGGCATTGTGGCCATTTGGGGAGTGAACTGGTAGATGGAATCTCTCTCACTCACTCACTCACTCACTCACTTTCTCTCTCTCTCTCTGTGTCTCTGTCTCCTCCCCTCTTTAACTCTGCCTGTCCAATAAAAATAAACAGATTTTTAAAAGTATGGGCTGATGAAGGTTACAGATGGAGCTGGATTCCACACTGGCTGGCACAGGAATCAAGTCTAGGGAGGTTTCCTTGGGGACCCTCCCCACCAACTGGACTGCTGGACTCCAGACTGCAACCACAGGGAAAAAAAACAACCTTGGGATCTGTGGTCAGAACTGAACCTCCTCAGCTGCTGTGGCCTGTGCTGTGGATGGCATGCCCAGATCCACATGGGGAACATGACAGAACATTGAGGCCTGCAGAGATTGTCTAGGACCGTGAAAAGCAGAACTCTGCTGGCCAAGCTTTGATAGCAAGTATCTGGGAGAGTGGAGATTCTAAGGTGGACTGTGTCATGCAGTGGACTTTGGAAGCGTTTCCTCAACCTTGGAGTGATGAAATCACAGTACTATCAGAAGTCACGTAAGCAGTACCCTTGGAATGTGCTCTGCATTTGGGGACTCTAGAGTGGCATCAAGTGGCCATTCCACATCCTTGGATACTGATGTGATCAGACTGCTGTGAGTGGTCCTCTCCTCACCTCCCTTCCCCCAGATACAGTAATAAAAAAGGAAGCAATTCTCTCATCCACTTTCCCCATTCCTTTGATCTTTTCCACCCTAATCAAGGACTCACATGAGCATACATCCTTCTCATGTATGTAAACATCATCAAAAATAGATTTCTTTTAAAAATTCACTTTTCCATGAGCTTGATGAAGAAACCTGTGGATGTGATAGGATAATGGCCCCTTCTCCAAAATGTCCACCTTTTACTTCCAGAATCCTGTGACCATGTGAGTTTACACACTCAGGATTCTGTAGGTGTGGTTAGGATGTGGGATCTGAGTTGGGAAGGCAGTGACCATGGTCCTTCTAAAAGGGTCAGAGTCACAGAGACCCAAGGGTGCTATGCCGTGGACTTTGAAGATGGAGTAGGAGGCCAGCAGCATAGGAACGTGGAGCACTTCTAGAAGCTCTAAAGGTAGGGCACAGAATTCTCTGAGTTTCTACAAGGCACACAGTTCCACTGACACTTTTCATCTTAGTTGGGTGTGACCTTAGACCTCAGTTGTGCAGAAGTGACAAAGCTTGCGGTGATTTATTGGAGAAGTCCTCTAACCTTCCACCTCCTTTCTCAGGTCACAGCACCACTACATCACACTCACAGGGAGGTCCTGCTGAGCATGGAGTAGGAGTGAGGGGCACGGAAGGGCTTAGGGTTCATGGAGAAGCTTCCTTTGATCACTGTTCAAGCTGGGAAAGGGCATCATCACCGGTAGTCCAAGGGACCATCTGTGAGAAGAGCCATGGCTTATTAAAAGCGGGGCTTTGAGAATTTTTTTTTTTTCGTGTTTCACTGTTTCCCTTCTCTTTAAATTGTCCAGGATCTGTGCCTGCTTTGGGATCCCTGAATGGCTAACACTTGGCACCAAAGCTGGCCACCCCTCAGCCCACAGTCACTAGCTTTTGAAGGGGCAGATACCTGGGTCAATCCTCCAAGAAACTCTACTGTAAGGCACAGCTTTTGTCTGATGCGGGAACACAGAGCTGATTTCCTTCTCTTACACTGCAGATGGTGCACAGCACAAACCAACCACGGTCTTTTCTCCACACTTGGTTTTTTTCCTTCCTGATTTCATGTGGCCAAAACTGGGGTGTCAGCATTTGGACACATACCTAAGTGCAGTTAAAACTGCCAATCGCCGTGGCACTGCAATCTAGGTTGCAATACTTGACTTGTTGGAAGAATACATGTAGGCTTTTTATAGGCTCTTGGGTTCATAGATTTTAAGAATGCCATTGAATGGCCTCTACAAGGAAGAGTTCCAGGGTCTCAGAATACAATTGAGCCCTAGCACAAAGGTGAGAAAGCAGGTTCCCCACTGTCTTCTATGCTCACATGTTCCTAGAGTTCTTAAGTTAACCTGTTTTGCCAAAGTCTAAGAATTCTTTGGAGGAGGTGGAGTGACCGTGACTGTTACGGGTGTCACTCCATAGACTGCTGCCAGTTCCCTGTGGAGTCCCCAAGGCTTTCTAGGGCTCCCACTGGTGTCCTGAGGCAGAGAGGAATCTTAAGCCTAGTCACTGTGATGGAAAGGGATAGTAGAAGGAAGAACTTTTGTGCAGACTTCTATAACACTTAGGGAAATCTGTCTGCCTCAGAAAGCTGCAAAGTACTTGTTCAAAAAGGCTGAGAGTGCTTTGAACGTTCTTGGGAAAATGTAGTTTAAAGATAAGTTAAAAAGAGGTGTTTGGCACAGTAGTTACATCACCTCACGAAACACTTGTGTCCCATGTTAGAGAGCCTGGGTTTCGCTCCAGTTTCTTGATAACGTGTGTGTTGGGAAGCAGCAGTGATGGCCCAGGCGTTTGGGTCGCTGCCTTCCATGTGGAAGACCCAGATTGGTTTCCTGTTTCAGGCGTCTGGGCGGTGAGTCAGTGGAACGGGGGTTTCCCTATCTCTATGCTGTCTGCTTCTCAAGCAAAATCAATACAAAATTTTCAAGACAAGTTTATTTTGATGCAGAAACTTCAGAAATTTCTACATATGAAGGCTTCAAAAAGTTAATGGAAAACATACATGATGAAAAAATTGTGCAAAGTTAATATTTTTGCATCAAACAAACTCATCTTCAGTTCCACAGCTTTTGAAGCATCTCGTTGAATATTAAGGCAGTATCTGAAAGAGACTTGTAAGAAGATTCTAGCTCTGGATGGAACTGGATTCTATTCACAAAAGCTCTGCCAATTCTGAACTGTATGATCCCATCATTCATATTTATATATAGGCTAGCTCCTATAGCCTGATAGTAAAATGTGTTCACAAACAGTTAGCTAATAGAGGAGCTATTATCTTGGCCAGCATGGTCAATGACAAAATTAAAACGTTTGATAAATAGACTTGGATGTGTGAGGAGAGATGCATGGACAGAATATAACCTCTTGTATCTGTACAAAAACCCTAAATCCCTGAAGGTGCGGGATGGAGATTCAATCCATAAATAACAGGGTGGCCAAGAGACTTGCTCCAGTTCTGCCCGAGAGAATAGAGTAAATGCCCTCTGTGGTCTTTTGCAGCGTGGATCGGGTGCTTCCTTTCCTGGCCTGGTCTGTCTGCATACACAAAGCTGGTTGTTTCTGCATCCTCTGCTTTTGCTTCAGTGATGCTCTGCCATGGAGTTGGCCCACCCTGCCAACCAGAGGCATGACTCAGTGGGAGAGATGGGGAATCCACATGTGCATGTTGAGTCTCTGCTCTAGGAGCTATGCAAGGGGCTGCAGCATTTGTTCTGTCCTGTAATTAAAATTCCTTCGTCTTCACTCTCCTCTTCATCCCCAGGGGCACTCAGGGAAGAAATGGCCTGCACCTCCTTTGGCGTTGGCTTCCTGCCTGTTAGCAGCAACTGCTCAGAGCTACGGGCTGCCAAGAGGCCTTTGTGCAGAATCACTCACCTGAGCACAAGCTTTTCATTTTTGCTCTTTTACCATGAAATCTTGGTGCACATCTTCCATAGCAAATCCTGGCCATGGTTTGCCAGGGACTTTTCTAGATAAATCCAGCAGATGGAGGCTAACACTTGCAGTGTACTGATTGTCAGAGGGGATCAGGTCCAAATCTCCCTCATTTGTTAGTTCTTCCGTGACTTTGCTTTGCTTCCCGCCCATCCACAGCAGCAGGCACTGAAGGCTGTGTGCTGGGGTGGAGGAGGTGTGCCAGTATTTCTGACCTAGAGGAATGTTGAAGAGCACTCCTCCACAAAAGACACCAGCAACAGTGACAAAAATAAACATGTTGGACCCAGGAGCCAGAAAGAAAGCTATAAAGTTAAAATGAATGCTTAAGGGAATGTCTATAGAGCATATCAACCAATTCAAAAGCAACTCAGTTCTTGCCTACACGTAAATGTGTTGAGTGTAGGAAGTGGATCCTCTTTGATATCATGTAGGACTCAACCTCTAAAGGAAACTTGACTACAGCCTTGGTAAGCTTTACTGCATTCCCTGCAGCTTTGGGAACTCTCCAGCCACTCCAGTGCGGATGTTCACCCAGCCTTCTGCAGCTTCTTCTGGGCCTGCTTTCTGAACACTGGGTGGCAGCACGGAGCTGCCTTAGGCTGGTTTTATAGGCTTGGATGCAAACCTGAACAATTCCACCTTAAGATCAAGCCATGCACAGAACCATGCAAAAAATGCAGCAATTCTCAGATGTGGCTAATCTCTGTAATTCACCCGGCTGTAGATACAAGTGACAGCTGCAGTAGGGGTGCTGTTCTCTCATTCGCTGTATCACTAGCATACTATTTTGAATCTTCCCAACATTAGAAAAAGGATTACAACTGCCCCCGGCCCTTGCTGTGTAATTTTTTTTATCAGTTTCAATCTGTGAGTTTCCCCCAGGCAGTGCTTGTGTGTGTGAGCATGTGTGCCTGCGTGCATGTGTGATAGAAGGCTCATCTTGGGATGTGAGGCTCTTGTGCATTGCATGTTCATACTTTTTACCCCTGAGGTTCTATCTCCAGGTTTGTCCATAATCCCATGACACTTGGTTTCTCCTGTCTGTGTGGTCAGTACAGCTGTACAAGGCTCCAGTCTTCCGTTTCATGCTCTGTTGTCGCTCTCTTGAAATTCTTGATAATTTCTGAACAAGAGGGCCTGTACTTTCTGTTTTATCATGTTCCATGTAGTAGGTCCTATGGGAGAGGTGGAAGATCAGTAGTAAATTCTTCTCTAACACTTTGTTCAGGTCTTTCTGAGCTTCATTCCCTTGGCTGGCCTGGCTTAGACTTGAGAATGCATGCTGTGTGGGCCTTTGGCCCAGATATGCTTGGGAGTGGAAGCAGACTGTTACTCCTCACTTGTTCATGCTAGGGGACGTGCAGGGTCCATTCAGGATCATTGCTGGTCTTCTCTGTCCCCATCAGTCCACAGGGTTGCCCCTGACTGAGATCAGGTTTTTGTTTATAGTGGAGCAGGTTAAAGATGAATGCTCAGTTGACAGTCCAACTCCCTGGGAGCAGAAAGCAGTTCAGGTCTGTGTCCCAAGCCAGTGGGCCACATAACTAAGCCATGTGTATGAAGTTTTCCCAGCGAGAAGCATATCTTTACAGACCCACCTGCTGTTTGGGGAACTCTAAAGAGAGCTTCAGACTGAAATGACATACTCAAGGACTTTCCCAGGTGCTCATTAGCTTAATGTGTTGTACTTTTATAATACCTTTTCTTCCAAGGATTCATGTACACTTGGTCAACAGTCATTGGTGGCGTCCTCCCAGCGTGATGTTAGACTGCAGCTGACACTCTTGTCTGTCCTCTGGCATCAGGGTGGACGGTCTTGAGTCCCAGGGTTGCCTCTGGCCAGGACTTCCATGTGGTCTTCAATGACTTTTCTGGACCTCAGCTACTTCCTACAGAAACTGAAGTCAATAAGTTCTGTTTGGAAGTGACTGCCGTGAATAAATCCTATAAGGATGAAATAGCTCCCAAACAGAAATACTCTTCTCAAAGTAGAAATAATTTCATAATGCAAAGGACTGTAATATTATATTTTGGAAGTTAAGTTCAAGTTCAAAATTCAGTGCCATACCTAACACAATAGGCTTTACTAGGCATTGAAACTTCCTGTTGGCTGAGACTGAGGTTGGATGGCCAAGAGGCTAATGGAAAATTGCTGCAAACACTGAGATGTTAATTGACTTTGTAATAAAATCCTGCAAGCAGTGCATTTGCCCACAGCTGACAAAATACTGCGGAGATCCCAGAGGCTTCATAAGCATTCTTACTGGGCGTTCCCAGCACATCCCGTGCCTGTGATTCTGCTGTGTTCTGAACCATCGCATCTTTCAGGGTCAGTCTGGCAAACGTGGGTTACCGCTGGTGACTTGCGCCCTGACCTTGTCTGCTCATCTTGACATTGAGCTCCTTCCGAGGGAGTGTGGGGTGAAGTAGATAGGTTCCACCGCACATGGAGCACAGTGAGGGGTCACACGAGACTGCCAGGACTAGGGAGGGTGACTGAGCGAAACTGCAATTCTGACTTGGCAGGCTTTGAGAGATGCCGGGGACTTGGGTCAGGAGAGACCCCAAGGTCATGTCTCGGCGGGTTCTGAGCTAATGTCTCTCACACACTAACGCATCTTTCTTGTGCTAGGCCGATGTGCGGGACGCCTTTAATCTACGAGGTTTCTTAACAAATGCAGACATGATTTTAATTAGAGTTCAAATAAACAAAATAGACTGTTTTAAGAATAGAGGCAGGTGGGTGAGAGGGAGAGAAGCAGAGGAGATTGGGTGAGAGCAAGACAGAAAAAGAAGCATTCACGTAAAGAAAAGATAGAGGAAAGATAGAGACAGAAAGGAGAGAGAGAGAGAAAAACACAGAGAGACAGAGGGGAGAGAAAGAGCTCTCTTACCTGCTGGCTCACTCCCCAAATATGCACAGTGACCTGGCCTGGGAAGCTGGAACTGGGTGGGAATTTTATTCGGGTCCTTCTTGTGGCCAGCAGGGACCCAAGCAAGCAGCCAGCACCACTGCCTTCCAGGGTCTGCCTGTGCCGGAAGCTGCAAGTGAGGAGCAGAGTCAAGTATCAGACCCAGACGCTGCTGTGCCGAGTGAGAACATGTTCGCCGCGAGACCAGATGCCTGACCTTAATAATCTTGGTTACAGCAAGCCTAAGAAAATGTATCAAATTGTATCAACGTCTTTCAAAAAGCCAAAATGCTATTATCCTATTAAAACCCAGGAGGCGTTTCAGTGCAACGTTACTTTCAAAGTACTGAGAATATAGGGAGATAGTTCTGGAGTAGCTGGAGCTTCTCACTGTTGACACAAACTGGAAATAAGAATCCAGACTTTTCTGCCACTGACAGCATCATGGCACATAGGTCAATATACATTTCCATTTCGCTATTCGTGGACGTGTGTGTTTTCTAGTATTTTTGAGCCTGGGCCACCTCTCCATGCCCATTCTGAACATGAAACTGAAGTTGTATCATTAGAGAGTGATATTATCTCTGATTTGACGAAAGGAGAATGTTATTTATAATATTGATTAAGAGATAAAGTGAATGTGTTTCTTGCAAGCTACAGGAAGAGTAGGGACTAGACCTCAAGCCATCTGTCCCATACTAATAAGACTATTAGCATAATTAAGGCCGCAGTCTTCTGGTTGTTGAGTTTTCCTCTTAAGAGGGTGACAGGGAATCTTTGTGACATTAAACAGCCTTTCTGGGAAAGGCCAGTTTCTTTGAGTGCCGAATCACGACTCCCTGTTAGTGTTCCAACCACCCCAGTCCCTTCATCCTAGCTGTCTTCCTGTGGTAGGGGGCTGCTGACCGCGCCCAGATTCTGTTCCATGGCTCTCTGTCTCTGCTGGAGATGGACCTGTGTCCTGGAGAACTTCCACAGGGGACGACAAAAGAATGGGGGATCTTTATTTTCTGCTGAAGATTTCCTGAGAACCACCAAGCTAATGTTTCTGAGAAACAGCTTGGCTTAGTCTGCAACGTTTGAATCATCTACTTCCGGTGGTCAGAAGGGGCCGCAGTTAGGTCAGCTCGTCCACTCCTGTGGCTCAGAGTCCTACTGCACAGGAGCATACAAAGTTCCAGAAAGGAGGCACAATAACGATGCTCATGCTTGATAGCATCGTAGTGTTTACCAAGCATTTTACATACATCATTTCATTTACTGCTTTGCCCAGACACTTCAAATTATCGCTGTCTCCATGTGACAGTGAACTGAAGGTCAGGGACGTTGTGGCCTGCTGAAAGGCATGCTTGCTTGTAAGTGCCAGGCATGGATCTCATCAGATATCCCAGCTACCCATTTCCCAGGGGTGCTGTGGGGCTCAGCTCAGAAAACATCAAGTGCACACACGAGGTGCACAAGTCACTAACTTTCTGCCCTTCCAGCCTTTCCTATACCTCCCTCTCTTTTTTGCTGTCCTTGCAGGTCCCTGGAGGGAGGGCCTGCTCCACATTTATGGACACAAATTAGTAGTCTGGCATTTCCCTAGATGGAGTGTTCTCCTTTCCATAAACTTTTCCAAAGAAACCATGGACAGAATCCTACAAATTCTCAAGGGATCCACATATGCTACTGGTCTCTCTGCTGACTCAGCCTTTTATTCTTGTTTTTATCTGTGTGCACCAATTACTTGCCTAAAACGTAGCCAGGAGGTGCCACCTAGCAACATTTGATTTATTAGTTTTATTAAACACAGATGCATTTCCTGTGGAGTTGCTTGTGGCCTGAACTGACTTTTTTTTTTAAAGCTACCTGATTGCATCTATTGGCCAATGCAAGGAATTATCTTCAAAGGACACGGCTTTTGCTTTTTATCACACTTATTCTCCTGCTAGCCAAGGAGGGGGTCACTTGGGAGACACATTCTTTCATGACAAGAAAGTAGTGTCGTAGATCAAATGTGTGTTTGTTCTGGAATGGGGAAGCAGCCAGGCCAGGCCAGGCCTGGGGGAAGGGTTGGCATCACGCAGAGATCCTCATCACTCACTCACCAAATGGGACCGATGGGTAAAGGGCTGTAGAGAGATGAGTCTAGGGATGGTTAACAGTGCAGAGGGAGTGCAAAGCAGCAGGAGGCACCTTGGCCTTGGGGCAAGGCTCAGTTCCAAGCCCAAGTATGTGCAGTATGTTAGTGTTGTGACTTTAGAGGCAGATGATGTCATCTGTGAGTCTCAGCCACTTTTTCTGTAAAATGGGATGAATACTAGTAACCTCCCAGGGTCTCTTTACAGGCACGGCTGGGATTATCAACCAGTGCGAGCTCTCCTCGCCTGCTCTTGTTAATGACAGGCTCAGCCGAGGGACTTTGAGGGTTGGTGTTGGTTTGAGGGTTGGTGTTGGTGAAGCAGATCTTGCTGGAAAGACCGGGAATTCTTTGTTTCACAGCAGGTTGATGTTTGTGTTGTGCTTGGTTCTTAGAAATAAATGAGAGACGAAAAAAAATCCTTCCCTACAACTTAAGTCAATACTCAACACTTTATTTCATTTTTCAATCCTCCATTATATTTTAATTTGCATGAAAACAGCACCCAGTTTTTTCTAATTTATTCCTTTTTATTTGAGAGAAAACTCATATTTACTGGATTACTCCCCACATGCCTATAATAGATGAGGCTCAGCCAGCCAGAAAGTGGGAACTGCCAACTCCAGCCAGGCTTCCAGGTCTCCCACTTGGGTGGCAGGGACCCAAAATGAACACACCTGTTGCTAAGTCCCAGGTTCTGCACTAGAAGAAGGTGAGACCAGGACCTGGAGGAGAGACGCAAACCCACGCAGTGGCAGCCCCCTGTTCTTATTCACAGAGCAGGTAGTCAGAAAATGTTTGTGACAAAGTTAAATGGACACCTCTCCCTTTCTTTTAACCTCTCTGATGTTGATTTTGAAGATGATTTTTAGTTTCTCTCTGGCTCAAGAAACTCAGAAAGAAGGTTTTGAGGTGTGTTGGCTAGTTTTCATTTCCAGGCTATAGCCTGGTTGGTGTTCTGGGAAAAACTACTGAATGAAGAATCGAGTTGTCTTGCGTTCTGACTCTGTGTGACCTCAGCCTCCATTTCCTCATCCATAAAATGGGCAAGGCAACAACGGTGGGTGCCTTACGGGGCTGTGGTGCAGGCTGAAACCTTAGGATGGTGCCTGGTCATGAGTAATGCCACCTGTCGCTGTTGTTACTACTGTGGCCACTGTTTCTCGTTAGCTGTGTGATGGGTGCCTGGTTGGGCAAGGCTAAACTCTGTCAGCTATAACATCCTGTGACTTGGATGAGTCTACAGGTCATACGGAGGGCCGAGGGATGGGAGAACAAGCCGGGCAAGGCAGACAGAGCTGTGTGCAGGTGGCCTGTGGCACAAGGAAGTTCTGGCCATCAACAAGGGTTTACAGCTCTGACGACAGTGCTTTGTCTAGGTGGTTTGCTTTGCTGGATTCTGAAGCCAGCAGATTGGGTCCTGAGACGCTAAGGCAGAAAAGTTCTTTTGCCATCTAGAAACCTAAACTCACAAAAACACTGGAAGAAATCCCAACCCCCTGAAATTGGCCAGAAAGTTCCAAGAGGAGACACAAGGTAGGGGCCTCCTTTTCCCAGAATGTTCCAGAAATTCGGCGATCTGGAGGCTGAGACTCAAAACTCCCCAGTCTTTCCCCTTGAGAGGGGAATGGGAGCTGACCAACACAACAGGTAGGCAGGGCTGTCCCTTCTGGCCTTTGGCACATCCTGTCAACAAATACTTCATACTGTGCGGGATCTGGTGCCTTGGGATGGGGGGCGGGGCAGGTGGGGCTCATGGAGCCTCTTGCTTGGAGCAGCAGCTGTCTGTGGGAATGGATGTGCCTCCAAGAAGCAGGTGAACTTGACACCTGCTGAGGAGCTGTGGAATGCAGCCCCAGGAGAAACACCTACAAGAGCAGACGTTCAGGACTTCTGGGGGTGGGGTGGGAGGCCGAGGTGGGGTGATTTATCACTGACAGAGGAATGTTCTGTGCTAAGAGAAGTAGAATTTATTGTCTGTATCATGTGTGGTATCCCGGTTTGGAAGAGCAGCAATTTTTTTTTTTTTGGAGAATATTTGGCTTGGTGCATACACTGTAGACACCAGAATTACTTAAAATATTAAAATAAATGTTTTTCTTTAACACAAATGCATACTGTTGGGGAGAAGTCATGCATGAAGACGTAAAGAAAAATGCAGATCTTTCCTAATGTGACTACTGAAGATAACCAGTTAGTGTTTTGTTATCATTCTATATATTTGCTGTGATTTTGAAGCATGGCTCCAAATGGGCATGTAAACATTTTAATTCTAACTCTTAAATGTAACAATTAAGTCCAGGCATTTCCATGCTGTTAGAAGCGTGCATAAAATGATTGAGATGACATTATAATATCCTTTTTATTTCTGTACTTGAATTGACTAAACCATAATAATGTTGACAAGCTAATACTTCATGTCAATTCTTTCGTGCCAGACGCTGTTCTAAGTGTTTTACATACATTAACTCGTTTAATTCTCAAATGAAATTTTTGCAAGGCTTGTACTGTTGATATTCCCTACTTTATAAAGGAAGAAATTGAGAGGTCAAGTAATTGCCAGCTGCTACTCAGCTATGCAGCCACGGACCCAAGCTTTGGGCCAAGGCTGTTTGTGTCCAGGAGATGCTCCTAGCTCCTGAGGACAAGTCGTGAACCCTCTAACGCCCCCCAGCCCCTCAGTGACACAGACCCACACCTAGTGGCTAATTTCTTCTTTTTCAGATGGAATGGTTGTGAAGGGGGCTTCTTTCTTCCCTTCCCACAGGGAACTGGGGCTGTAACTCAGGCTGCTCCACGGTACTGGGGGGTGAGGCAGGGAGAGGAGGGCTGCTGCCTAGGAGACCAGAGTCTGGAGGCAAACCCAACCTGGAAGCCAGACTGCTGGCGACAGAGTCAGAATTAGAAGCACTTCTTGTGATTCTTTCCTTCTCTTTATGTGAAGACTCCCACACAAAGGAACTCAAAGGAGGAAAGACAATGCAAGCTCCCGTAAGCTCAGTGTTAAGAAGGCCTTAGTGGACATGAACAAGGGCTTATTAATTAGAGCAGATTGCCTTCTCCCTCTTTCCATATTTGTGGCATAGCTTAGTAAGTACTGGGATTTAAAAACATGCGCACACACACATTGTAAGTATTGGAAGGGAATTTTACATCCTCTTTTTTGCATTGCGTCATGGCAGTCAAAGGAATTATCTGCCCTTAGAGACAGGGTTGAAGGGTAGGGGCGGTGATGGCTCAAACCCATCCAGGCCTTGGCGGCACAAGGCAAGCCCTTTCCCCGAGTCTTGTTCTTGCAGAGGAAGGTCGGACTGTCCGTGTGTCTCAGGCTGTCTGGGCTCAGGGAGATGTGAGACAGATTAGGCTCCTGGCGGAAGCTGGCTCATAAGGGGGTTGGCCCTTCAGGAGACCTCTCCTTGATCCGAGTACAACAGGCCTGATTTTGTTCATACATCAAAGGTTCTCCCCAGTTTCATCATTCAATACATTTATATTTGTGTTTCCCTATGTTTATCTTCGCCTATTTCTCAGATGACTCAGAATCCACTGGCAGAGGTGTGTGATTAAAAGTCCTTTGAAACTCAACATTGATATATGTGCACTTATGACCAAGAGATCCTTTTCCTGCTCCCTGGACCCCCCAGCGATTAAGGAAATATGCTCTTGGCATGCTCAGCTTCTCTGCATCTTTCAGTCTCTAGGGAGACTACTACCTTGAGAGAGATTGTTCAGTCTTTCTGAGACCGAATCCAGGACTTCTGTGGTGCGCATTTATGGCAATGAGTGATGAGACGCAGGAAGGAGAAGCAAGAATGGTAGGGTTACATATGGAAGAGCAAAGATTTACTCTTGGGAGGAATGGAAGAATAGACACGAGGGCAGGTGTTTGGTGCAGTAGTGAAGATGGAGTTCCTGTGGTTGAGTCCTGGCTCCATTCCCAATGACAGCTTCCTCCTAATACACTCTCTGGGACTCAGGTACTTGGTTCTCTGCCCCCCATGTGGGAGATCTAAATTAAGTTCCTCTCTACCTGTTTTCGGACTGGCCCAGCCCTGGCTGTTGGAGAGTGAACTGATGGATGGGAGCTCTTTTTTCTTTGTCTCTCTTTCAAATGAAAGTAGTAATACTACTACCACTAGTAATAATAATAATAATAAATGAGATGGAAGAATGGGAAAGAAGGAGGAAAGCTGAGTCTGTATTGGCAGCCAGCAGACACTACAGGGAATGGATTCAGACCAATTGAGTGCATGAGGTATAAAATCAGAGAAACTGGGCCCGGCGCGGTGGCGCAAGTGGTTAAGGTCCTCGCCTTGCACGCCCGGGATCCCATATGGGCGCCGGTTCTAATCCCGGCAGCCCCGCTTCCCTTCCAGCTCCCTGCTTGTGGCCCGGGAGAGCAGTCAAGGACGGCCCAAAGCTTTGGGACCCTGCACCTACATGGGAGACCCGGAAGAGGCTCCTGGCTTTGGATTGGCATAGTATCGGCCGTTGTGCTCACTTGGGGAGTGAATCATCGGATGGAAGACCTTCCTCTCTGTCTCTCCTCTCTGTATATCCGCCTTTCCAATAAAAAATAATAAAAATAAATCTTTAACCAAGAAAAAAATCAGAGAAACTGGGAAGGATGATTTTAACAAGTTTTTTTCCCTAGGGACTGAGAATTAATTTTCTTTTTACTTTTAATGAGTTTCAAGTAAATATTAAAATTCTCCAGTTCAGATTGTAGAGTGGGCCATGACTTGGCTTCAGTTGTAATCACATTGCATGTGTCTCTTCAAATGCTAAATGGATTGTGATTAATCTTACCAGACGTGATCAAGTGGAGATGGAATTAGTGTTTCTAAGTGACCTGGACCTTGGGATGGGTTTCTACAGGGTAGGAGAAAGTCAAGGGCTAGGGGCAGTCCTTTCTGGGACCCGTGCCTTTAAAATTGAGCTCTGAAGGACACCTTCTTACTCATATGTCTATTTATCGAAATAGCATGGATATGCTGAGAAGGAGCCTTCTCCAGAGAAAGATTATCAAGAAGTATAAGCTCGGTGAGAACAATGCTGTCATGAGGAAGAAGGAACCCAGAACCTACAATAAATCCCAACTTCGAGATGAGGCGTTGCAGTAGAAGAAAGGGCACAACCAAAGAATCTGCTTCACTGTGAGTTCCCAGCAGCAGGCAGCAGCATGGATTCCTGGGCACCGCAGCCTCCTTCAGTCGCAAGGGGTTGGGGAAGGAATGCCTCTTCTAAGATACTGACACCTTGCTCTCCGGCATCCGTGGCTTCAGCAGCTATTGTGGAGGACCTGGGGGCAGGGGGACCAGTAGACACCACCTGGAGATCGTGACCACACTGACACAGCGTCCCTAAATCACTGCTCTGTGGTGTCCCCAGAACAAGCCGATGAAGTCTGAGTAATGCAACGTAGTTCATTTTTTTCAGTTCTCCCTGTGCACATAAATCAAAGGTACCTGACATGATCTCTTTGGGAAGGAAGAGGGAGAAACTTTCAGATAGGTGTCAGCTGTGCAGTAGAAAGTTTTGAGGAAGTTTGGCAGGAGCCCAAGTCAGCAGTTACATCTGTGTTCCTGACATCGGGTCTGTAATTTTTGGATTCTTGGCACCAGCAGATGGACCATTTGCCACATGTCTGCTTTTGCTGGCTTCTGTTTCCCAACAGCCTTGTGAAGTTGGATTGAACAGTTAGCAAAAGCGACTCTCCTGCACTGAGTCCTGCCCATGGACCCGTCACCTTACACTTGAGGCTTTTCGGTTATCCGCATGAGGACTGAGAAGAGCAGGGGAGCCAGGGCCTTCTTGTCAGGCCACGGGCACTGCCTCTCTGTCCAAGGAGGGCATTGAGCTACTGGCACTGAGTCTTCACAAGGCTCCCGTTCTGTAGACACTGAGCAGTGCAGTCTGCGGCAGCTCAAGGAACCAGAAAATAAATCAGAGATCTATGTTGTGACTTTTAGGAGCTGGATGCCAAAGTGAAATGAGCCAGGAGAGGTTGGTCACTGAAAGGCCTTGAGTTCATCCCTTGAAGCGCAAGGTGAAAAAGAAACAGATGGTCTGTACTGGCTGGCAGAGGGATCACGCTGGCAGGTAGAGTTTTCTGTCCCAAAGATTCAGTGATATGAGTTAGGGAGGGACAAAGAGACACGGGTGGGAGTCCCTTCCAGCAGATGGCCTGGCAGCAGGCTGCGTGGCTGGCTTTGGTGATCTCAGTATCATAGTGATCTCAGCTAGATCTTAGTATCAAATCCTCAATTGCTCAGAGCAAATCTGGCTTTGCAAGTCCATGTAGATAGCAAATACAGCCCCTTTGGGATGGGGTTGTATTGGTAGAAACCAAGCCCCTATGGCTCTGGGCAGTGCATAGTCGTCCTAAGCTATTATTTCCATAGGAAGGGATGACAGAGTTGCAAAGAAACTCAGGCCTAGCCTGGTGAGTGGATTCTTAGAGTTACTTCTGGCATGGATTGTCCAATGGCAGCGTAATTAGGAGGGAAGGTTCAGCTCTCCCTTGTGTGTATTTAAGCAGCTGCTGGAAATCTACTTACTCCTGGAAGTCTTGTGTGGTCTTGGGATTCCATTTCTCCCCCAGAGGCTTGAATCTGAAGCGAAGCATTAAACTTGGTCCCTGACTCGGCTCCCGGGTAGTTACAAGGTACATATGCTTTTAAATCAGGGAAATCAGATGAAAGTGTGAAGGGATCTTCAGGTTTTCTAACCCCAGAGCACCTGAAATGTCTGTTGAGTTGCAGAGTCTAAAAGAGGAGAGTCGACACTTTGCTGAGGTTTGGGGGCAACACAGCCTTTCCAAGTTTCTTAAAACATCCCTCTCAGCCTCTCACAAGCAGATTGTACATCAACATTTGGAGCTGTGAGAATGAATCAGACAAACATGGACCCAGCGTTCCTGGAAAAGCAAAGGAGCTGAAAATGGAACTGCGAAGTGTTTTGGCAGCTTGAGATTTGGGAATATTATTAGCGCCTCCCACCTCAATCACCACCAGACAATTGACTGCATTTGGGGCTATTTGTTTGCCTCTGAGATGAGTGATTTTGAAGCTTATTATGAGACACATTTTCTTCCCTTTTCTTGTTAATTTGTGAAGGATGAAGTCAGGTAGTTTAGACCATGTAGGGAGTGACTGGCTTTAAAATCTTTTCCGACACCCATCCCTAGACCAGAAGCCCCCACACTGTGGGGCCTGTGCTGCATAGACACAAGACCTTATTTCCTGGTGTTCTGTACCAGGACTTGGTGGAACAGAGCTGGTAGCATCATGCAATTCCAAGAGTGTCTGTGCTGTCTCCTTTGGTCAGAGTGCCTCCCCCATGTTGATTGCCTCCCCAAGCAGAAGATGACTCATATTCTGGGAATCCGAGGAAGCAGTCTTCAACCTGTGCACTCAGTGCATTTTGGAATCATTGAGCCTGGTGGGTTGATTTTAAGAAGCTGAGCGTCAGGCTCACCTAGTAGGGTACAAGTGATCAGGCTGCTACCTGCATTAGCTGGCTGGATGGCAGAGGCAACTTCCTTACGTTAATTCCTCTCGAGGCAGGAGAGATACCCCCGTATCTGCAAGGCAGGAGACTCAGAATTGAATCCAAGAATAAGGCACCCCAGTATCAGGGGAAAACACACAGTGCTTGTCCCACACTGCCAAACACTGCCTTCTTCCAGGGTGGCCTTGACACTGTTGACTCAACTAGGCCACCTGGTGGTCAGATGAAGCTATCGCCACTGGTATTCCCCAGCTGGGGCTGAATGGGGAGAGGTGAGTAGCAGTTTCTCTGAATTGACCAGTTGGATTTTTCTCTTCGTTCCACTCTTTTCAACCTTCTGCATGCAGATTAGGAAGCTGTGGCTGTCTCCGCCCCTTCTCACCTGCTTGGCTCTCTCTGCCTGCCTTTTTGGATCTGTATAGATTTCTCTCTTCCAATTGGAAATCACACATTATTGCTATCTACACGTTGTCACCAAAACCAATTTGTGCAAGCTAACAGGCTTATCAGGGCCACCGAAATGAGATTAAAACTGCTTCCAGTGAAACAGATAAAAACCAGATGAATGAAGCCCGCTAATAAGACATTAAAGATAATGACAAGAATGATTAACTAGCATGATATAGTGAGCAGTTATGAGGAGTCGGGTAGCCGGGATCAGTAAACTAATAAAAAGAATTTACCTTTAATTCCCTGGTAGTCAGTGAGATATAATCACATCAACATTATGATTTTTTTGTTATTATTTATCTGTGAGAGCAATATCACACCTTTCTTCCAAATGGCTCAGAGCTTATTAGCAGAAAAAGGAGAGAGAGAGAGAGAAAGAGAGCGCAAGCATGAGATAGCTTTGGGGGAAGAGCTCGTTTGATTTCAGCTCTTTAGGAATAAAAACGGATGCTTAAAGCCCTGCTTGCGTTTCCACACCGATTATGCTTTCGCTTATGTTTTGCATCTGAGGCTGGCCTGTTCATCCTCCGACTGCCTTACATTATGCAAGCAGTTAGTTATTGCATTATCAAGGCGCACCGAGACACTCTGGAAATCGCACTTCTGCTGGATAACAACTCCGTGGCTGGCCGTGGGTCACCACCGTGTTAGATTGTGTCCCTTGCAGGAGGCCTTTGTGCCTTCAGGCGGGCTCATCTTACCGCCTTGTTGGGTTTGAGACAAAATGGGAAGAAACAGTCATGTTCCCTTCATTAAGAATTTTTTTTTTTCAGACTTTCTTGGGGCAGGACCTGTCCTAGGTTTTGGGGAATGTAGGTGATGGCAGGGGAAAGGAAAAGCAGGAAGACAAATAAACAAACCCATGTGAAAAGGGACTTTAAAATTGATGCCCAGCAGCAGGGCTGCAGAAGTAGAAGGACTGAGTCCCTGGAGAAACCAAAGAAGGATTCCCACCGGAGGGCCCCTCTGAAGTGGGCATGAAAGGCTGGGGTGGAGAAGTGTGTGCACAAACAGCCATGAGAAAGCCTGCAGTGTGGTGGGGAATGGCGGCCTGCAGCCCCTGACAGAGGGCCTGGGCACAGCCAGAGAAGACTGCGTTTCACGCCGAGGTTTTCAGTTTTCATCCTAAAAGCTCAGGTGGTCTGGGTTAAAGGCGGAGAAGACAGGAGCCCAGAAAACACTGCCTGAGTCATGGTGCAGTGAGAAACGCAGACAGGACCAGGACAGGCATGCATTTGTGCCTGAACTCAGCTTCTAACAAGTCAAGGGATCTTGGGTAAAGTCATCTTTTAGACGGCAGTGTGTGTGTGTGCGCGCCATCTGTAAGTGTAGGATAGTGACCTCCAATCCCTGTGGTTATTGGAAACACCAGAAATCATTGAAGATGAGGACCAGGTTCAGCACGTGAGAAGGGCCTGATGCACAGCACTGTGATGATCCTTCACGAAGCGCTGGGAGGGGACGGGCTAGGAAGGCAGTGGTGGGGCGTAGGCTTGTGTGTACCTGCGCATGTGCTTCCTGTGCAGGGGACTGGGGAATGGAAGAGTACATCGTTGCCTTATGTTGAGAACAGAGGGTTCGCAATCTAGCGGTCTAAACTGGCAGTTAAACTACACATGTCCCTTTTCGGAGTCCTGGCTCTTGTTCCCAGTGGTAGTTTCCTGCTAATCCAGATGCTGGAAGGCAGCAGGTGATGCTGAAGCAGGTGGACTGCTGCCACCCATGCGGGAGGCCTGGGTTGATTTCCCGGCTCCTGGATTCTGCCGTCTCCAGACCTGGCCGTTGTAGGCATTTGGGGAGTGAATCAACCATAGAGGATCTCCCTTTGTCCCCAAAAAAGAGACACGTTCAAATGAGTGTATTCTGTGTTGCTTCTGCCACTGGTGTTCTTTGCTGAATGAAGTTTCATGGATTATACAACTCTGTAATATATGAAATGGTAAATTACAAATAATACCCACCTCACCCATCTCACAAGACAGCGGTCAGAACTTAAAGTTAATTGTGAGATTCCTTGATGACCAGAATCTCAGATCTACAAGAGTGAGAAGTTGCACACTGATATATTTCCAGTGCCTAAAACTCAACAAAATAAATATTTATTGAGTAAATGAACCAGGTATGAGTAAGTACAAAACAAAGCCCGGTAGAAATATTAGTTTGATTGCTAGTTTATTAAAGTGGATGGAACATCTTTCTATCTGTCCTTCTTTAACTCTTTAACTCTTAAAAAGGAGAAAACGGAGATTTCATTAAGAATTAGTGAAATGAATTGTGGAGAACAAATGGTGCCTAGCACCATGTGATGTCTTGGTTCACGGTGAGTTCTCTAGTTTCTAAGCCTGGTGCTTTGAGAAAGAGTTGAAGAATTTTTTTTTTTTTAAGTGCACTGTGCAATGTGTAGATCCAGGGCTGGAAGTTGCAGTGAGATGATGGGTTTTATTTCAGTGAATTCCCATTCTGAAATCTAGAGTGAGGCTGCGGCTGTGTGTCTTGTCTTTTTGAGTGCTCCCTGAATCAAGTGTTTCAGGCAACACAGCTGCAGGGGGAGATGAAGGCTCTCCTTACAGGGAGAGAATCTGTCTGTCCCTCGGTCTGTGGGGAATAAGACTTATTTGTGGGATAATTGTTAAGCCATTAGAGTGAGAGGAAAGGCTAGGATTATTTCAGTCACAATTTTTTGAAATACATTATCTATGAGCTTATAAATAGTAATTATATAGGAAGATACACAAGTACTTCAAAAGAATTTGTGGAAATCAAAAGTAAGTTAATTTTGGTACAAAATGTTTTGGAATTCATTCAGTTTCATTGCATGTCTTTTCCATGATCTTGTTGAAGATTTGTTATTTGCACAGACTTGAGAATTTCTAAATTTTATTACAATATCACACTGTACCAAAATTTATCTCGTATAATCAGTGTACATATAAGTAACTTCACATTCAAATTTGTATTTTCTATCCAAATTTATAATAGTATTTATAATATTAAATATTTTACCAATTATAATGAACCTGAAAAGTTTTATGCTGATTTCATGAACTGGATTCAAGTCATTATTGGGGTTCATGGATTTTTCTGTTTAGAGTCTCAGACAGCAACGTAAAACTGACATCTTTCAGTGATACCATCTAGCTAGTAGAGAGAATGCTTTTACCAGCTCTCCCTTCATCTTTCACACAAGTACAAGAATACAAAAAAACTTGAAATCAATAGTGAAATCAACTTAGAAAAACACTGCTTGATCATGATGAGAGGACATGCTTCCTACCACCTTCAGTGAGACTTTGAGGCTCTACCCCTTTGGGAGTGGTCTTCAACCATTTGTTTGCTGGGCTAGACATCGTGGCACAGCTTGTTAAGCCCCCCTCCCCCCCCCCATGCTGGTATTCCATTTTCAAGTGTCTCAGTCCCGGCTACTCCGTGCATACCATCCAGCTCCCTGCTAATGAGCTCAGGGACAGCAGATGATGGCTTGAGTAATGGATCACCACCTCCTGAATGGGAGACTTGAATAAAGTCCCTGCTTCCTGGCTCCAGCCTGGCCCAGCCCCTGTTGTTGCAGGCGTTGGGGAATGAACCAGCAGAAAGAAGATTCACTTCTCTGTGTCACTTTGTCTTTCAAACAAGTGAATCTTTTTTTTTAATTACCAACTTTGGAAGTAGATGCTGATGCTTCTTCAGAATATTTATGTCTTATGGATGTCTGATAGGTAAATGTACAGCTATAATTTACTAATGTCATTTGTGTCTTCTCATCAAGTTTTATAAGACCTGGAAATTCAATATTTAATATTTCACTGAATGTGCACTTTTTAGATCATTTC
Organism: Ochotona curzoniae; assembly: GCF_017591425.1. Classification (NCBI taxonomy): domain Eukaryota; kingdom Metazoa; phylum Chordata; class Mammalia; order Lagomorpha; family Ochotonidae; genus Ochotona; species Ochotona curzoniae. Next base: position 18,325,901 of record NW_024466219.1, on the reverse strand, counting down.
TTCAAAACGGACAAAAGAAAGCATTGCTAAAAGTAAAGTACAGGTGTAACAGCCTCAGGCAACTGGAAAACTGCCTTTGGCCTTTGACCTTTGATCTGATCCTGGCGCAATTGACTGCTAATATATGGAGTGGCCAATAGGAGCAGCAGAACTGAATACATCCCCACTGCCTGAGACCAAAGGAGAGAGCTGTCCTCAAAACTTAAGACCTACCAGAGGCCACTTAGGTTTTGTTTGTTTGTTTTTACAACAACAGGTGGATGTTACAGCTAAAAGGAAGATATTGGCAACAGGGTCTTAGAAAGAAAAAGTAGACAAGGTTTATCTCTAGACATCTCTCAGATTTTACCTTGTGTTAATCTCTGCGGTTAGAGAAGAATTTATATAGGCAGGGAAGCCACTTCTGAGGTTCTAACATGTTGTCTTTCTATTTGTCACACTCATTCCCGCTTTAGCCCACCATTTGAAAAAACCATTTTAATTAGGGAGAGAAAGATCTCATCCACTGGTTCACTTTCAAAATGCCAGAAACAGCTGGGTCTAGGCCAGGCTGAAGCCAGAAACGTGCAGGGCGTACGTTAGCAAGAGGTTGGAATTGGGAGTAGAGCTAGGGTCTAGGCCAGGCCCTCGCTGTGCAATACAGATGACCCAAGTGGTCACATTTGCTGGACCCCATGTTTCACCTGGGTGATTCAGTCTCCTCTCTCTGATTCCTTCATCAGCAGTCCTTCCATGACATGGACAATCTGGTTTCTGTGCCTTCTTAATGTGCTTGTGTAGCATCCCGAACTAATAGTGCAGAAACAAATTCAAGTTTCAAATGCTGATCTCACCCATAAATTCTAAATCTTTGGAAGACAGGGACTCAGAACATTCTGTTCATGGGCGATGGCCTGCAGTCCGACATAGGCTGTGATAGAACATAAATCTCCAGTATCTACTGAAGGAAAAAAAAAAAATAATACATAAAGGTTTGGAGTCTGGCTATGGAGAGATCATTTTCTTCCACAGCTGACCAAGACACTTCCAGAATTGCTGTCAGCTATTACTTTTTATTCCGTATAGCTCTCCTTTCTCGTACATTTGATGATGTTCTCCCAAGGACACTTACAAGTATTTTTCTAATTTTGCTAAAGATGGCAAGCTGAGATTGCTCCACATAAAACCTCATCAAAATGACAGTTTGAAAGAATACAGAACAATGAGCAGCCTGTAGCAGAAGTGTGAGGAAGTAGGCGGATCTGCTGATAGACTTTAGTCACTAGTGCAGGATGGAGTCATGAGAACAGCTGAGTGTTATTGGTAAGGGGACAGAAGCAGGAAGAATCATGGCAAACAGGCAGACTCTTTCAAGGTTTACCAGTGGAAAGGCAGTTGCGTCCACCCTGCTCTTTCCTGTCCTGTACACATAATGGCAGGCAGCCTCTCTAGATGTGCTTTTCAAAAGAGGGCCTTTCTGGACAGGCTTTCTGGTTGGATGTGGTGTCTGAGTATAGCCATCCTTGCTTTGGCTGCTGTGAGGATCACAGGCCATGGTTGCTGAGTCTCCCTTGCCAGTTCCATGCAGCCTGGAGCAAAGCTCCTAGTGCACAACCCACTAGTTACAAAGTCGGCAGCATTCTCAGCGGCAGGTTCGTTGGGAGGGTTACTCCTACACACATGCAGTCAGTGAAATCCACTCCATCGGTGGGTAGTAATCAGCAACCCTTCGTTATAAATAAACCATCTCGCAGAGTGTGGGGAATGATGACATGACAAGAACACTCAGGACACCAGAAACTAAGGCTCAAAATAAAACGTGCTTTAACTGCAAGGAAACACAAAGGACAGAGTGGTCATGAACAAAAGATAAAAGTATAATCTGGACAAGGAACAATTGGGACACATGACTGAGCTCTTAGAAATAAAAAAATATGACTGTGACAAAAAAAGCAAAAACAAAATAAACCTGCCAGTAGTCATCAACTGAGTACAAAAATCTGTGTTCCTGCTTCTGAAATGTATGGTTATTACAAGGAAGTAGTAATACCTTCCTTGCAGAAAATCTGGTATTGTATTGTGAAGCTTTAACCAGGAGCCATGTCTTAGCAGTGCTGCTTGTTCCCTTCCCCTGGCATCGAGGTGTGGGACCAAATGACTGTTTTCATCAATGGAATGTGAGCAGGAGTCATATGTGACAGTTGGCATGTCAAGCACATTGCGAATCAAATTTGATTCCTCGTTGCCTTCTTCTGGTTGAATGCACGGGACTGTGAGGCCTTGAGCGATGGCAGAGCCAGACTTCGGAAGAATTCAGATCTCCAAATCTTGTCACACGGAGGATGTGTTCAGCGACACCTGCTGTCCAGCAGGTGCAGGATCACAGTTCACTGACATTGGGAGGTTTGTTAATCATGGCAGTCTCCAGTGTCTCCTCAGTAATGCAACTAGCAAGACGTCATTTCTTCAGACATGTACAAGGGTGGGAAGATAAAGATGAAGGAATCTCTTAGAATGTAGAACAATTACAGAGACAAAAAGAAAATCAGAGAAGGTGCGGATGATATACAATTTGATAAAGAAATTCTGTGCATCAAAAAGGATTTCAGAAAGGGGCACTGCAGAAACGAGAGAGCAGCAAAACATTGCACTGATCAAAGCATCAAGTTTTACTACCAGAAAGTCCAAGAGGGTCAGAATAGGGTAAAAGAATGGAAGTTCAAATTAGACTGATGCAAAATTTCTGAAAATAATGGTTAAAAAGATAATCCAAGAGCCAATCTTATTTCAGGGGAGAGAAGTAGACGGGTTTTAGACTTTTTACAGCATCACTGGGTGCCAGTGGGCAATGGAGAAAGGATTTCCATATTTTGAATGGGGAACATTTTAAAATGCAGACTTCTAGTTGAGACTCAGACACCTGACAATGAACTGTGAGGGTAAAGCAAAGATGTTTCTTGGCATTGAAGGACTTTGAAAGGAGCCTTGTGTGTGTCCTTTGAGATTATGTAGGCCAGTAAACCAAAACAAACAAAATCAAGGAGGCAGTTGAGTGTGGTGTGAGCGAAGTGAGTCACAGGGAGTCTAGTTATGGAAGCCTTGGTCTTATTAGATATGATGATGGAAACATATTATACAGAGGCTTTTCCCACAAGTAGAACAATCAGCGTATGGCTGCTTCCTGCCACAGGACGAGTTTGCAGCTCATTCAACTCCTCTCTTCTGAAGGAGGTTTGGAACCAGTTTTTTTTTTTAAAGAAAGAAAAAGGGAACCCAAAATTATGTCTTTAAATTTATTTTCTTTATGGTGATTATTAGTTTATATTGCATGATTTTCTAGGTTTTGTAGGTATAGGTATTACCCCCACCTCCCTCTCCTCCCTCGTTCTCCCCACAGCCCCCTGCCACTGTCGCCACTATTTTCCCCCAAGTTATTAAAATAGTCTAGTCCTTCAGCAACTTTCACAAGCCCAACATTCTGCTATTTAAGTATCTTATGGTACTGCAGGCAATGGTAGAAAATCCAGTATTGTCAAGGTTTATTTAACAGTTTCATTGGGCATCCTTTTTTTATTCGTGAGTAGAGGTGCATACTGCAGTGTATCTTCACTTCTCGACACGCTGGTCTGCATCTTACAGTTCATCAATGAGAGTACAGATATATACATGATTTACTTATGCATATTTGGTTTGTGCTTTGCATGAATGCTGCCTTATATCAGAGAAAGCATGTGATATTTGTTTTGTACTTTAACTTCTTAAATCCTGTGCTCACATACGAGTCTCCTAATTTATTTCTTCTACAATGCTTAGGAATTTTCATGTGAAGAGTCCAAGTGGACTATCTTATTTCCCAGTTTCCTGATCTAAGTATGCAAACAGGACTGCGGGGTTAATCACTGCAGTGTGTTCCAGAGCTTGCTACACATCCATCCCTGAACGCTCCAGGGTAAAAATGGTTCTGTGGCTGATGGAGAGTCTTTCTGTTCTCACTTGGAGAGTTGGCACTACATTAGCATATGAAGAGCTTTGTTAACCACTGGAGTAACTTGGTTAACTTTTCAGGGTCCATGAAAGGACCATGATATGTGATCTCCTCCATTCCTTGCTAGGTTCCTGGCTGAGACCACTGTGACCAAAGATAGATTAACAAGAGGAAGCTTATACTTTTGCTTACTATTTTTTTTAATTAATGAAAGTTTTATTTGACAAGGGAACCTTAAGAAGTGAAGAGTCAAAGAAACAGGGAAAAGTGTATTTTTTGGGCTGTTTTGCAGAAGTATGATCGGAGGACAGAAGGTTCTTATCTAATGGCAATAAACAAGCTGGGAAGTAAGACGCCTCCTTTTCCAGATCCTTCTCTGTGTCTTCATTCCTTTTCTCCAGGTGCACGGAAGAGACCCCTCTGGGCTGAGGATCTTCTCACTTAGGGGATAATTGCAGGAGACACCTACCTGCTTTGGCTGTTTTGTCAAATACTAGTGTTCACTGTTTGGGGGTTAATGCATCTTGAGCTTCATCACTACGGACATGCTTTAACTCTGCAAGGGGCTAGATTTTCAGAGAAGAAATTTTGGCTGATGCTGTCTAGAAACAAGGCCCATTTGTGGAGTGATGTGGTGGCCACTGCATGATTCCCCTGTGACATAACTTTAGACTGTTAACCACTCCTTATGTCAGTTCTGCTTCCCACTATGGCTGGGAGGGAGGGCCATTGAGGTCCATTCAAAAAGCAAGGTCCCCGTCACCCAGACATGCTTTTACTTCTACAATCTAGGAAAAGAAGGGCAGGACCCACTCCCACGGATCTGGATGTCTTAGCACTGTGTCTGATGTTGTATAAAGAATCATCTCACGCAATTGCAAACAAATAGAGTGAAAATTACATACATGCCAAGGGAGCAAGAACAAACAGGGGTGACCGGAACAATATATATGCAGAAGCTCAATAAATATTTTTGATGGTGACATGAGGGTGATTCAAAATAGACAAGCTCAGATGCAAGAAATCCTCAGGGGGAGGAGTCAGGGCAAAGGTACCGGGACTCAGGAATTGAGAATTGACAGTGAACTTGGTCTTGCATTAGAAGGAGCTCCCAAACCTTGCCTTTCGGCAGCGCTGTGCGTGCTGCTTCTCCCCGTGGTTACAGAAGGAGCAGGACAGCTGTGTGTGGAACATCTGGTTAATGGGGGAAATGGGACACTCTGGTTTTGCCCATTCCTTTGAAGCTGAATTTTAAAAAGGGAAATGAAATTTATTAAATATGATATGGCTTTGCTGCTTTCTGGACAGATCAGATATTTGTTTTTGTAGCACTGTGCATTGCACATTCACCGCTTGGCTTTTTTATTCCTGTGTGTAGGAAAAGTGTGTGTGTGAAGGTTAAAGTAATTGTGGTGTCTGATGGACCCATGTTTGAATTTAAGTCTCTCGAATACTTGCTATGGCTGAGCTAGTGATGGAGTAAGGCAAGTACTTCTATTGTGGCTCAGCGTACCTGGTTATACAATGGGAGGAATATTCAGTAAGCTAGTGCATCTAGAATACTTAGTACAATCTTAGGCATGCACTACATGGTAGTCTTCCTTGGCAGCGTGCACGCTGTCTTCCAGCTAAGCTATCCCTTGATACCCCTGGTATCTGTCTCTCTTTTTTATTCCAAGCGTAGAGCCTCAAACATAGCACACATAGCCATTGATTGTTAATTGGTCATCTAAGATTATGCTGACATAGTTTAGGGGAAAATACGGACAATTATCCATTTAACCTGGAAAATTTAGTCTTCCAAATGAAGTTTCTGTTATGGTCTAATTTAGTTATCTGCCTTAATTAAGGCTCCAGTAATGGCCACATCTCTCATTCTTGAAGACTGGTGTTTGTGTTTTGTCCCCTTTTGGGTGCAAGCAGATCCGTCTCTCTCTGCTTACCCCTCCTTGTCTGCAGGGGAGGAGAGGAAGGGTGAAATTGCCCTCCAGGGGGCAGAGTTTTCCAAGCCGTTGACCATACTGACTGTACTGGGCAACCACCATCACTCAGCTCACTCCTGTCAACACAGGCAGCCCGGGCTTGTTGGAATGTGTTAATGAAGAGCTCAAAAGTCAGTCCATCACCCCGACAGCCACACATCTCCACAGTGCAGGCAACATGGAGAAAAACACGTCTGGATGAAGGACTGCATTTTTCACATTCCAGCTGGACTTCTGCTTGTCACACAGAGAGGGGTCCCTGGGACTTGCAGCAATCAATACTGCTGTTGATATGCCCAGCCCACAGGGGAGTGGCGGGGGGAGATGAGTGGCAGGCAGGGCGCCTTCATGGGATTCTGGTGGGCCCCTCTGCCTGCCAATTGCAGCAGCAATGTGGCAACAGCCACCCCTGGCCCAGCAAAACCTAATAGCTACACGCAGACTTAAAAACACAGTCTCAGGAAAGGCATTAACATTCTGAGCTCAGCTGTGTCATCACAGTTGCCATAGCAATGCTAGGAAATATATTTTGTGTCCAATGGTTATTTCTCCACACTAATGAAATGGACATTTTTCTTCAGTGAATTGAATCAAAACTAATTGAGTAGTAATCAGTGCAGACCTTGAAGTTCAGAGAAATGTAGTCTGAGTAGTGCTTTGTAGAAATGCAGAAACCATTAACTATCTTCAAATGAGATTTTTTTTTAATTAGTGGAATCTTAGCAACCTATTACAGGCTGGTGTGAGTGTTATCACACAAAAAGCTCCTCATTTGTTTAGTGCTGGGAGGGGAAGTTTATTTTCAATTAATTCCAAGGCTGGTAGCATTCTGTGTTTTGCTGTACCCTCTCCACCCCCCAATAAATAAGACAAATTGAAATGTGTCCCTAAATGGGGTTATATGTGCGTGCGCATGTGCACACACACACACACACCTCATAGACATATATCTGTATTTTCATATTTTGGATTCTCACATGTTTTCAGTTAGAAAGGTGTGCTTTTGAGGGGACCAACTGTTCCTGAAACATGTTGAGCAGGGGAGTGTTAAAATTATTTTTTTTTTGTGGGGTATGGGGAGCTCTATATTAGAGCTAAATCTATTGGGAAATCTTATGATGATGGAAGAAATTACAGGTATATCTTGAAGCCATGTAGGGTCCTCCTCTGTGTTTTCAGATTTATCTACAAAGTCTTTCTTAAGATTAAATATAATGATAGTGTTTTTGCTTCTGGTTGGATCATGAGGATAAACATTTATGTAGGTACAAACCCATCATGTCCCATTATCAGCAAAGTGTCCTTTGAGTAAGGGTCCAACTCACCACCAAAAGACATCTGATTAGGTGCAAATCAGAGTTCCTTTGTTTCACTGTGATGGACTGGAACTCCTCTGGAGCCTTTAAGGTTTGTCAGGTGTATCTCTTCTCGACCTTTTGGCTAAGATCAAGTGAAGGTTTGTCAGGTGTTCTGTGACAGTGGGTTGCAGGGGCTGCGTTTGCTGTGTTTGAGATGTTGGGATTCCGATTCTCTTGTTTCGAGAGTTTGCTGAGGTGGTCTGAGCTCCCTCTGTCCTCTGGATGTCTCATTGTCACAAGGCCTTGGGTCAAGAGTTCCCATCCTTCTTTTCCTCTTCAATATCCAGCCTGGGGTTGAATCTCCAGGAGCAGGAATGAGGGTGGAGTGAAGTGAGACAGGATTCTCAAGCTTGGCCTAGGCAGCCATAGGAAGGTCATCTTCCTGGGATTGGGGTGAAAGTCAGGTTCAGGCAAATGGAGCTTGGGAAAACTCCATGCTACCATTTGGCAAGTAGATAAAACCAGGGAGTCTTTTGCTAGGGCCCAAAGTCTGATATTTCCAACTGGCATTGCATTCACATTCACAACGGATTGTGCAGAAATTGTCAAGAACAGCCAGACCTGAAGGTGTGTGTTAGTATTTCCTGGAGGTGAGATAAAGCTGCCTGGAATCGGTGTCACAGCTGGATGGGGAGACGGGCTGGGGGGTGGGGAGGAGCGACCCGGCAGGGAGAGGGAGCACACCCCTTCCTACACTGCTTTCTCTTTCCTAGCCTGTGGGTCTCCACGTGGGAGAAGACACTCTCATGTCACCATAGCAACTTGAATGAATCACTGTGGGATTAGGGAGTTGAAAGGCAAGAAATGCCAAGTTTGGAGGAGTTAGGAGCAGTCGAAAGAGGATAGTGGACTTTTTTTTTTTTTTTACTAGAAATCAACACGGTAAGGTGGCAGGGCCATAGAAGACAGTGGATTTATGGTTTATGACATTCCTAAAATATCTTTATTTAATAATGAAAACTTCATTATCCGGGCCTGGGTTGAAGTGCTGCTGTGGGCCCTCTGAGGATCCTAGCAGAGATCTTTCATCTTGACAGAAGTTCTAAATTACAACATTAGTGTTCTAACCGAGAGCCTGTTATTGCCTATTTGGTCTGTCCAGGGAAATGAGACACACATGCAGGAGAGTGGGTTATTGAAATCTAATAGCTTGGAATATTAAAAATGGGGGCTGGGTTCCGGAGAGGTCTCTGTCTTGCTCTCTATTTCTTTCCCCATGGGCTGGGGGATAAATTCTGTGATAAACCTGGGATGTTTACTAAAGTTTCATTATTTTTCAGGGAGAAAAAAAGTAATTCATCTTTATTATGGCCAAAGCCATTATTATGTTTCACATCATTAAGAAAGCCACGTAAGAAGACCCCCTCGAGCTAATTTTCACACCAACGATATGAACCTATTATGCCTTCATTTCCATCTCAGGTACCTCTGCCTCCTATTCAGTGGCACAGCCTGACCTCCAAAAATGTGTTTGGTTTTCAGACATTTCAAAGACAATTAGATCTAACCGGCTCCTGGTGTTTGACTAATGGTCAGAACAGATTGCTCTCCAGGCCATAGTTCAATTTCTGCTCCTTCTGGCAGGACAGGAAAATGGCCTACCTGGGCTGGTACAGTTGTAAGGGGCCACATGGGTGAGGCCAGGACGGCACCATCTTCTCCTGGCCCCTGTGTTTTTTGTCTTCTTATACCCCCACCTTCTTCCTACACAAAAATAATCCCCTTTGTTTTTGTTGACTGTGCCTCTAAGACTAGTCTCACCAAAGGAGAGGCAACCACCAACGGTGTTTAGCAGCAGCCGAGGAGCTCTTTCTAAGGTGCCTGGACGTGTGAGCTCACATAAGCTTTATACTGTCTGATGAGACCAGTCTCACCATTGGCCCCGTGATTAGTTCTGTTTCATTTTAGTGTACGAGCTGCCAAAGCAAGCACTCCACATCTAGTTTATGAAGCAGTAGAGACATCAGGTAGCTAGAGGCAAGACTGCACAGCTCACACTATGGCTTTGCATCTTGAACTCAGATCTTTTCATTCAAAAGTGGGGATGTGGTGTTATTTCCTAACTATACTGTATTGCTTCCTCTGTATAGAACTGCTGAAGGTGTCCTTCTGAATTCCTCCTGAATCTCCCAGTCCCACCACATGAAGGCTTTTTCTTTAATCAATGATTTATTTATTTAGTAAGAGTCACAGAGAAGCAGAGACAGAGAGGGATTTTCCATCCACTGGTTTGTGTCCTAGATGGCTTCAATGGTCAGCATTGGACCAGCCCAGAGCTCAGAGTTACTGATGGGCCTCTCACAAGGGTGCAGGGACCCAAATACTTGGGTCATCTTCCATGGCTTTCCTAGGCCATTAACAGAGAACTGGATTGAAACTGGAGCAGCTGGGGCACAAATTGGCACCCATGTGGTATGCTGGTTCACAGGCAGCGTCTTAGCTCTCTATACCTCCTATCTGTTTGTGTGGCACCCACCCATCCCCATTAAGGCTTCAAGAGAAAATCATGACCAGTCACTGCTTTGTTTTAAGGGCAAGTTATTACTTGCCTGACTTGGGCAATGATTGGTGGGTCCAGTATGAATTTTGACAATGGATAGAGCTACATAACAATTTAGTTAATCCAGAAATACTAAATGAGATAGTGTTCTAACATGTCTTTGTAAGTTATCATACCACATAGGGGAGTGTCCTTATACACGAGCTATCATTATGATGATCTAAAATTGTTTTTAGAAATTAACAACAGGAACAACAACTAACTTTTGGTTGTTTGATGGTAAGTTCTTAAGGGATTACACGGCAGTACAGGTCAGTATTCTCAGTGAAAGACCATGAAAAGGCCTCAGGCTGGGCACAGTGCAGGAGAGAGCAGAGACTCGAAGCCCTTCAGAGGGAGTCCTGACTGAGCACAGAACTGGGCCTTGTGTGTGTGAGTGTGAGTGTACGGGTGTGCTCATGCACAGGATGGCCATGGATTGTGGAAGGGAAGGAGACAGAGGATAAGAGAAGACATCAGTGGTCACCAAAGCAGGAAAGGGAGGCACTGAGAACATACCTCCCCTTCTTGACATGGGGCAGGCCCTCAGCTCCAGTCCAGGGGTTTTCAAACCTGGCCCAGGCTCAGAAGGAAGGCTTGGGATATTCCCATGCATCGCACAAGGCTTTGATCTAGTAGACTGAAGTTAATTAGTCATCTTGTTGCTGTTTCTATGGGGAACACTTAATCATTTTACAGTAGATTCCAGGGCCTGGAAGGATGCAGACATTCATACTATAGAACATTCTGGGTGATATTCACCAAGTGCCCAGCAATAGGGACATTCTAACTGCCTTCCTCTTCTATCCCACAAAACTTGCTGGCCTTCCTCCCTGTTGAATTGCCATCTAATTAACACCTATTCATCCCACGACTCTGAGGGCAAGCATCATACTACAGTTTGAATGTTTGCCTCCTCCCAACTTTATGTTGAACTTTAATAGCCAGTGTAATGGTATTGGGAGGTGGCGCATTGGGAAGATAATTGGGCCAGGCAAGTTCTGCCCTCATGGTACGTTTAATGTTTTCACAAAAGGGCTGTGCAGAGAGGACCTGCTTTTTGCTCTCCTGCTCTTCTGCTGTGCATGGAGGAATATTTCTCTCTCCTCTGGAGGATACAATGTTTAAGGTACCATTTTGGAAAAAGTTTGGATATTTATAAGACAGGAAACCCATCAACAGCTTGTTGTAAGACTTCCAGCCTCAAGAGCTACAAGAAATAAATTTCTGCTTTGTATGAATTACCAATGTCAGAAATTTCATTATAGCATCTCTTCAACCTGGTAACCTGGTCAAAGAACAACTTTTCCTTTTCTTTCATGAATGATGTCTCCTAAACTTGGTCCTGCGTGCTGAGGACCTTGGAATGTGAGTTATAAACTGTCCAATGAACTTAACTTTTGGCTCTGGCCAGCTCAGTGTATCCTCCAAGGTGTTGTCCAGCCTTCAGACAGTTTGCTGGTAGGAGAAGCTACTACCAATGTCAAGGGGCACCACAGTTGCTGAAATCAATAGCACTTCCCGGAAGGCACAGCTGTTTCTAGAAGAATACCTGACTGGAGGAGGCTGATGCCAGGGTGGGTACCGAGCCTATTCTGACAGGAGAGTGGGGTTAGCCCCTTACGAGTGTGACCCAATATTTTCAGGTCTTAGGAATGTGCCGGGGATTCCTAACTAAAAAAAAAAAAAAATCTCAAAGCCATTTAGGTAAAATAAAATTTACCAGGTTCTTTGCAGGGAATCAAATCTCCACTTATTTGTCTTAGTAGTCCTTAGAAGGAGAACAGAAGTATTAGAAAGGACTTCTCAAGGTTTGAGTGACTGAAGCCTGAGTTGTTCTTTTCTAATTACATGTTCACATCCTGCCTGCCACTGGTCTTTCCTTAGGAAGAAGCACAGATGGAAGTGGAACTATCTACTGCAGGGCAGCAGGGGAGATGTTTCCTCTGGGATCAAATTAAGAGAATTGTCTTGCCACCCCGTGATCACCCAGAAATCTCGTACTTCCAGAGGTCAGCTATTTACTCAGGCAAGTGCCTGAGTTGAGGGCTGGAGCCTGGATTCTATGTTGAGCCTACACCCTCTGCATCACTAAGATTGTATTCTCCAAGTCTTTGCAATTCCACACAACCTGGTGAATCTTTGCAACCCACTGAATCCTATAACTCCTTGGATTGTATTCTTACTGCTGTTGTATCTTTGAGGATGAGGGGGGCACATCCTGTGAAGCATAGTGGGAGTGGGTTACTCAGAGTGTTGGAAATATTGAAGACATGCTGATTGGATGTGCCCCAATATGAACAATGTTAGGAAGCTAAGAACCATCTCCCCATTTTTGAGTAAAATCTGATGTTGGGGTATTACTGAAAATATGACTTTTTTTAAAAGATTTATTTTGTATTACTTTTTAATTGGAAAGGCAGATATACAAAGAAGAGAGACAGAGAGGAAGATCTTCCGTCCGATGATTCAATCCCCAAGTGAGCGCAACTGCTGATGCTATGCCGATCCGAAGCCAGGAGCCTCTTCCGGGTCTCCCATGCAGGTGCAGGGTCCCAAAGCTTTGGGCCGTCCTCGACTGCTTTCCCGGGCCACAGGCAGGGAGCTGGAAGAGAAGTGGGGCTGGTGGGATAGAACCGGCACCCATATGGGATCCTGGGCGTGCAAGGCGAGGACTTAACCACTTGCGCCACTGTGCCGGGCCCTGAAAATATGACTTTTTAAAAGATTTATTTTATTATTCTATTTGCAAGTCAAAGCTACACAGTGAGAGAGGGAGGGAGGGAGGGAAGCAGTGAGGGAGAGATACTTTATTCTCAGGTTCACTCCCGGATTAGCCACAGTGGCCAGTGCTGGGCCAGAAGCCAGGAAACAGGAGCTTTCTCTGATTTCCCACATGGATGTAGGGGTTCAAGGCCTTGGGCTGTTCTCTGCTGCCATGCTAGGGATTAGCTTACTATGCAACTGTACTGGCCTCCAAAAGAACACTTTTCAAGCATGAACCTGTTAATAAAGGTTGGCTTTGGAGTTGCAAATGGGTTGAGCTATTAATACAGAGCCGTCACCTTTTCTGTGATGGTTAATGAGTGTATGAAATCCCTGACTGGTGCTTGTTTATCCTCAAGGATAACAGTCTCCTTGGATTTTGCACCCTAGGCACATCTCATGCAGCCCTGCGGAAAATAGTCGACATGATGTTTGGTAGGAGTAGGTAATCAATAATCAGATTCCCATTTTTTTTTTCTTCAATTTCAGTGATTTAAACTGATGATATCTGTTTTTAATTTCTCCTCTCTGCTTGTCCCAGGCTCCTCAATGTTCCTGTTCTCTCGATCTCAAAGTTCAGTGCATAACCAGGACACATTTACTTTGTGCAGGGAAGTAAGGAAGAGTGTTCTTCACATTTACATAAAGGTGGGAAGCGCGAGACTTCTGCCCTTTGGGAAGAGTTCAAGGACTACCCAGGTTTGAAGATGAGTCCTAGAATGCCATTCATTTTACTTCTCAAGCAGGAAGAGTAGCCACGATTCTGAGGCGCTGCAGTTTTAAAAATGTCAAGAGTATGATTTTAAGAACCTTATGTGGATAAAACAACGCACCATTCTTTTCTTTTTAATTTTTATGACTTTTTCTTGGAAAGTCAACAGACAGATCTTTCATCTACTGGTTCACTTCCTAAGTGTACGCTACAGCCAGAGCTGAGCCAGGAGCCAGGAGCTTCCTCTTGTTCTCCCACGCAGATGTAGGGTCCCAAGGTTTTGGGCCATCCTCCACTGCTTTCCCAAGGCACAAGCAGGGAGCTGGAAAGGAAGTGAAGCAGTTGGGATATGAACTGGCCCCCATGTGGGATCCCGATGGATGTAAGGTAAGGACTTTAGCCACTAGGTTACCGTGCCAGGTCCACAATGCACCATTGCTAAGAATATAGTGTACAGCTTAGTTCTTAAAGAGTCTTGAGTCAGGGAGGAGAGTTTTGCAAGTACTTCTTCGTGTTCAGGTTGTCTCATTGCTCACAATGGATCTTTCAGCCTTGGTTTCCTTGTTGATAATATGGAGATAACAGGGTATCTATTGCACAGACAATGTAGGGAATATGTGTAAAACACTAACATTGTATACATGGCAAGCTCTCAGTGCTGTTTAGCAGTGTTAGCTTCATTTCCGTGACCACATGGAAGAGGATGTCTGTAAATCCTTTTGTGCAGTAGTCTATTGTTATGGGTAATGGGAAGATTTTGCGTCACAAAAGAAAGCAACACAAAAGAACTTCAAACAGTACACCTTCCGTTTTTCCTAAAATATGACTCATTCTCCAACCTAATTTACACTCTTTATTTAGAAGCACACCTTTTGTGCTGAGCAACACACACCTGACGTACATGTTTGCAGCCCCCCACTACAGAAACTCCAGTTGAGAGACAGGGAGAAGCTGAAAGATGGAGTCCCTACTTAAACCTGCCAGAGGTCCTACTTACATTAGGGTAGTCATTCTCTTAAAAAGCCATAGCAAGACTCTGTTCCTGTTCCTGTTCCCCTTTATGGAGAAGAACATCAGAACTCAGAGGACTGAAATTTTCCAAGATCAAAAAACTAGTGGATGGCAGGTCTGTGATTTGAATCAATTTCTGTCTACACTCATTTTAGTAGCTCACAGAACTTTTGGTAAGAAAAAAACATTTCTTTCTTTTTCATAATCCTTTCCTTTTTGTAGTGACCCTGCTCTCCTTAACCAGTCTTAGTCTGTGCACTCTCAGTCACCCTCTCTGCTCTCAGAGGAGAAAAACCCATCTCAACTCAGAAAAGTCTTCTTTTGGACTGTGGGTGGAACAGGATAATAAACAATAGGAAGCAGGGAGAAAATTCTGTGGGACTGCTTAATTAAATTAGCTCAAGATAATGCTGTATCCTGAAATGGGAGCACATCCATTAATGCTGTTATTATTATCAAGGACAGGGATGGCCCATTGCAGATTGATGAGAGAATAAACTGTCCATATGCTACGAACCATAAGGAAACAATTGATAGGAAAAAACCTCAACGAGGAACTTTGGATGGGATTGATAATGCATCTCCCACGATAAAACACATACACACAGTAAAAGGGATGTGTGCTTGGCATCTGGTTAATCAATGAACTGTGAAGGGACTGAGGCAATAAAGTCAGCAGGTTTCACATTAATATTATAATATGATGTGTTTATAGGACAGGGACATTCAAAAGTGATTCCAGCAGCAATGTCTAGGAACTGCTTTAATTGAGTTCTTGTTCTGCAACAGAAATTCGGCATTTCATCCATCATTTGAAGAAAGGGGTCACGATGAAGGGGAGGTTTCAGACTTGTTTTCCCCCATCCATGGCCTTTGAATTTCAGCAGATGCAAGCTGTACCATTAATTATGGAGCCAACGAGTATTTAGGCAGAGAGATTGTTTAGGAAGGCAGAAGCCTTGACTGCCCTATACTCAAAGGCTGATAAAATAAAATATGCATATCTTACTGTCTTCCGGAAGCCATAAGCCTGTTCCAGTTCACCAGGGATTCATCTCTGCCTTTGTGATCTATGGTGTTATGGGCAAAAGGAAGTTGAACGCAGCCAATTAGAACCATGGAGCAAAGCCTGGGAATAAGAATTGCAATGAATAAAGAGATAAGCGAGGAGAACTCAAGGGATCATTTGCTGCTGAAAAGGGCTTCCTTTACCCAGGGAGGGGTGACAGGGAAAAGGTTCATAGTTTACGAGAATGGGGGACTGCCAAGAGGGAGACAAAGGGGTGTTCCTCACATGGAGAACGCACCTTCCCGTAGCACCCTGTTCCAAGTGAGATCAAATACTTGGCAGAAGTATGCTGAGAGTCCCAAATGTTGTGTGTGTGTGGAATGTAAGATGTTTTCAATGATCAGTCCGTCAACCCAGTTTATGAATGGCTTGGATCGTTGGTCTTTGAATCCTCATAGGGCCCACTGATTTTCCTCTGGCCCACACATCAAAGTGGAAATATTCTCTCTGAGCCTCTTCAGATGAATGGAATAGGACTCTCCCAAGAAGCTATTCTCTTCTGCCTTGTGAAGTTCTCAAGCTAGCCCAGCCTTGGACTTCTCTGCTAGTCTCCTCCAGTGGCCTTAACTAGGCCGAGTTCATGTTTGCTGTGTTTCCTGTTTCCATGGTAAGGAGGGGACTTGTTTGCACATCCCTGAAGGAAGGACAATGAAGAGGATATTTCTGCTCTTTTTACCTGCTCCTCATTTGGGTCTTCTTGTAAAAAAGTAATGGATCTGATTGATAGGAGTGATACACACTTCTCTCTTCTTTGTCTTCTGTCTTCTTCTCTGCCTGCCTCTCCCCTTCTCTCTGCTCGTTTTGACTTCCCTTGAGTAGAACAGAACCACACAAGATCCACACTTCAGGTCTCTGTTGGCCTTGCCGTTAAAGTGTATGATCTCCATACACTGCATCTTCCAGTTCATAGGAGACTTCACTGTTTCATGCCTGCCTCTCTCTCTCTCTCTTCAATGGCCTCACATCCCAAGTTTCTTCACACACTTCTGTATTCAGTCTCCAGACAGTAATAGCAATAACTTGCCCTGCATTGCACCAACCATTCCTTGCTTCACAGTCACTCCTCTCACTTTGCAGTGTAGCTCCCAGAAAATGAAACTTCCCCCACTGTTACCTTGCAGGATCTCATTTCTCAGCAGCGACTCAACCCAGGGCAGTAGCCTCCTGTGCCCATTCAGGGTCACAATAGCTTGTGTTTCCATTGGCGTGGAAATCTTGCCTGTTGGTAATATCGCCCTCCTGAAAATGTGGTTCTCCTTTAGTGTCTCTGATGCCATGATGGTCTCCTATTCTTTGTATTTTTCTGGAAACCTCACGTAGATCTCTTTTCTAACCCATTCATTCTTTTTTTTTTTTTTTTTCAGTTTTTAGAATCTTTATTGATTGGGTCCAGTGTAGGACAGTAGGTTAAGCTTCTACCTGTGATACCATAATTTCCCATGAGTACTGGTTCAAGTCCTGGTGGCTCCTTTTCTCCTAAAGTTTTCTGTTCATGTTTGTGGGAAAGCAGCAAAAGATGGCCTAAGTGCTTGGATCCCTGCCATCCCCAAGATGACCTGTGTGGATGAGTCAAGCTTCTGACTTCAGGCTGACAGCCCTGGCCATTTGGGGTGTGAACCAGCAGATGAAAGATTTCTGTTTCTCTGTACCTCTTTCTTTATAACTCAGCCTTTAAAACAAATAAGTATAAATCTTTTTTAAAAAATTGTTCATTTATTTTTATGTTGCATTTGAAAGTTGGGGGTGGGGTGGAGAAAAGAGACCTTACATTTGTTGGTTCAGTCCCCAAATGGCTACAATAGCCAAATTTGGGCCAGACTTGAAGCCAGGAGCCAGGCTTCTGTTGCACCACATGAGTGACAGAGCCCAAGTCCTTAGGACATTTTCTGCTACCTTCCCAGATGCATTAACATGAAGCTTGACTCAGAAGCAGACCAGCTGGAATATTTGAACTCATGTTCCATTATGTGATTCCAGTGTTACTAGTGGTAGCTTAATGTGCTGTGCCACAATACTAGCCTCCATTGTTTATAACCCATTCATTCTTTTAAGTATTTTCATTCCCCTGGTTTCTGCTTTGGTCCTCATCCTGTGGAAATTTCTCATCAATTTGACTATGTATTAGGTGAATGCTAGGGATATCTCATCAGTGCCACATCATTGCTGCAGGACTTCATGTCCGGATCACTACAGAAGCGTTGTCGTGCCTTCCTGCCTGCCTTCTGTTCCCTCCAGTCTGTTCACGGCACTCTAAAATACAACAATGGCTATGCTGAGTGCTATGTTTTTAAATTGCCCCACTGGTTTCTGTTGACTGGATAGCCCATGCCTACTGTTAACTGGGTCATGTGTTTGTATTCTAATTACTTTAGGGGCACCAATGGTGTCCAAACCCCATGCTGATCCGTGGAAAGGCAAGGGTGACCTATACAGACTTCATCTTCTGCTCACAGAGTTTGCTTATAGTTAGTAGTTGGCATCGTTAATTACATTACAGTGTGCCAAGTTTTAAGACTGAAGCAGCGTAAGTTACCATAGGGGGACATATCACAACCTCCTGACCTGGAGGGCAGGAAAGACTTTTCAGAACAATCATGCTTAAGCTGGGAGAAAAAGGAGCTATTTCATAAAATTGCCCATCATCCTTGCAAAGGGCACTGCTACCTCCTGGTCTCTTTTCACACATGGTCTTCCCTCTGCCTCCTGCCTTCCAACGGATAGGACATCCTTAGAGGGTCCTGAAAAGGCTATATCTGTCTGAATGGTCTCTTCAGTGAATTCTTATTGAGCCTTTAAATTTCTTTTCACCAGGTGATTTACAAAGGGCTCTAGGCTTGGTGGTCAATGCCGGACTGTGGTTGACCAGGATTTGGTGTAGTTCAGACCCCATGTTGTACATGCTGGGGAAAGTTCTTTAACCTTGTTGTGCCTCATTTTTAAACCTATCAAGCAGGGATGAGAATAGAACTTATTTTGGGGATTCAAATAAATCTAACCAATAATGGCCTTCTTTCCCACTCAGGTTTGAATAAATGGAAAAACAGAGCAAAATAATATGTTCAGATGAAGGCCTGAACATTTCTTTGATTAAGCTGATACTAAGGAATGTATTCGCTCTATTTTATGGATTCTGATGTGTGCTTTCTGTCCTCATGGAACGTTTTTGAACTGAGGATGCCTTTTCGCAGTCAGTGGCGTCGTACAGTTGTTGCTGGCCTGGCTGCCATCATGACACAGTTGTTACGGTCTACATACACATGAAGGTTGGTTATTCTTGGTGGTAAAATCAGGTCATGGCACCTCCTGATGTTTCTATCAATAAGCTATTAAGGACCATTTAAAGAAGTAATATAAGTCCTGGTTATTGTCTGAAGCCCTTTCTTTGACACCTTCTAAAAGATAAAGTGCTAGCAGAATGGTTGTTTCAGCTTGAAAGAATATTTCAGAGCAATGTAGCTTTCTCTAGCTTGATGACAAAGAACAAAATGTTTTATTACAGAGATGCATAACTCTGAGTCAAAAATGATTCAAAATACTTAGATACTGAATGCAATTTTTTAAGAAACACAACAGTTATTTTCCTGTTCCTAGGTACAAGATGGATAGATCGCAATCATAGATGCTTAAAATAAACAGCATTTAATAGGCATTAAAAAATTCAAAATGTGGGTGGTGTTATGGCTCAGGGGGTTAAGCAGCCATCTACAATGTCAGCATTCCATACCAGTGCCAGCTTGAGCCCTAGCTGTTCTGCTTGTAATCCAACTTCCTGTTAATGTGCCTGGGAAGGCAGTGGAAGATGACCTGAGCACCTGTGCCTTTGTCTCCTGTGTGAGAGTCCTACACGGAGTCCCATGTCCCTGGCTGCTGCCTGGCTGAGCCATGCCAATTCGACTCCTCTGGAGAGTGAGTAGGCAGGCTGAGGACCTCTCTCTGTCCCTCTCTTCTCTCTCTCTCATCTTTTTGTAACTCTTCTTTACAAATCAATTAATGAATCTTGAAAAACTTGAAGTGATAGAGCAGAATGTGCCGTTTAATTGCCAGCCTGTTTCTTTTTTTGTGGGACATAGAATAGTGATACTTGCTCCTGTTGAAGATATCTTCCAGGAGGTGAATACAATGTTTCTGGAAGCAAATACCACACCATGGAACTAAGCAGAGTCATTCATAAGAGGAAAGATCAGGTTGCTTCATAGTCTGTCAGAGCGTGGGTATGATTCCAGCTGGAAGGAAAGCAGAAGGAGATGGTTATAGAAGTCTAACTCACAAATTATGGGAGCCATTTCCTCTCCCTGAGAAGGACAGGATATGTTTCCCTGCACATAGACTGTCCCTCCATGTAGAGGGAAGCCTGAGAAGCAAGAAGCCATGGCTATGTGAGACTATCCCGTGGGATTGGAGTGGAAGTAAAAGAGGCCATGCACGGTACTGCTCAGTGTCCGCTACCATTCAGTGTTGGTGATGATAAGCTTAATGTCATTTTGAGTCTTATTAATGACCTATTTTATTGTGCTCCTGATCCTTGGGAGAATACTGGGTGTGGGTCTTTATGTTTTACAGAAGTAAAAAAAAAGTTTGGAACTTACATTTTGAGTCTGTGTCTGTTATATTCCTAGCACATATTTTGTTTATTTAATAATCTGCCCTTTTATTCTATAAATTTCTGGAACTTCTCTTAGTCAAGTTTATATCTGTCAGATTGGCTAATTTTCTCTTAAATTTTCCATCTCTTATAACTTTTAATTTTTGCATTTTTGGAAACTGTCTAGTCCTTCAATTTCAAATAGCTTTCTTAAGATTTCTTTTTCATAGGATCTTGGTCTTATTTTATAGGTGTTTTTTCCCCCCTTCCCTGAATTTCTCTGGAGGTTTCTGGCTAGGCTAGAGTGTGAGAGATGTGAGGCTAAATGGGTTTGATGTACAATCAATTCTATTGAAGTGGTCCTGATTGTTTTTCCCAGTGGTGTAATGGTCGCTGGGGTCACTGCTTCCTGGAACAATGCATCTTGTGATGGTGGCTTGAAAAGCTAGTACTTTTATGATGCTTCTTCTCTTCAGGGAAATTGGAGTTAGAAAGTTTCTTAGACTTTTTTTGGGCTCCCTGGGATTTCTGGTATCGGATCATATATGAAGAGGCTTCATAAAACTGATGGAAATGCATAGTAAGAAAAATCTTTCTGTGAATTTCAAGTGTTTGTCCTAAAATAAACTCCTTTAGTTCCATTCCGTACAAACTTTTTGAAGTACCCCTGTTTTTATGTACTGAGTAGCTGCCATGTGCTCCACTCTCTACGTTTTCTCTTGCCTTGATTCAGTGCCCATTCATAATGTCCATTCACTAAATGTCTGTTGAGTGAATAATTTTATTTAAGTTAGTTTCAGTGGTCAACTGCCCAGTACCTGTCTAGGTTACTACTGAACATCGTATGTTGTGAAAAACAAGAGCAGTATGAACCATCAAATAGTGTAAATCCCCCGGCCAGTGCTACTGGGAAATTTAGAAACGAGTAGGGGAATTTAGTTAGCCCATGGACAAAACTCGAGAGTGTTACAAGACAGTATTCAGAGAAGTGTTAGAATCAAACTTATGATATTGCATGTTGTAATAGGTCAGAGAAGGATGATGTCACTGGGTGTGAGGTATTTGAAGCCAGCTTCAGGGGAGGAAAGAACTTTGAAGGGGACGTTTGTATCGGAGGCATGGCCTGGCAGGCCTGATCTTCATTCCTTCACTCTTCATGTCACTCAGGCAGGGCTATGTACATCATCCCTTTTCCTTCCAGGCTGTAGAGCAGCGAAGATAAACTCTAGAGCATTGGCTATGTTTGCTACTTCGCACATGTGTCGAATACTCAAATACCTGCTCTCATCTGCCTGCAGCCTTGTACTCAGCTGGTCTTTCTTTCTCTCTCCTGCCCCCTGTTCTTGGTTATGTCCAAGCCCATTCATGGATAGCCTTCTCTCGCCTTCCTAGGATGACTTGCTGTTTTCCCTTTCTTGTTTTCCTCTTCCTCATATTGGCAGGTTGCAGTCGCTTGGACCGGGCTCAAACTATTGCTATTTCTCCTTCTGTATAGATTTCTTAGATTATGCCTTCCAAAGCTATTAAATGTTGCTGTTGACATTTTCTTTTTGGCCACATGACAATAGCAACATTCAGATCTCTAGCCAAACACCTGCTCAGGAAATATGTTGCTGGGGAACTTGAAGCCTGCCTTCTCTTTGTCATTCTTATCCCACCCCTCCCATGGGTGATATTGCCTTCCTCTGCTGTGCGGATTTACAACTCACACATCTTGGCCTGCCACCCACAGTCATCTATGGTCTGTAATGCTCTATTATCCATGTCTTCTTCTCTGCGAACCTTTTGTATTTGAGCAGCAATGTCTAAAGTCACAGAGAGAGTGAAGAGGTTAGAACCAAGGTCTCTGATTTCTAGAATGAGATTCTCTCTTACCACCCAGCTTGACTCGGTCTTTTTCACCAGCTGTTGGAGATATCTTTGTCTAATGAGAACCTAAGGCCTGTCTGACTGCACTGCTCAAGTGGTATTTCAAGGAGTCCTTTATATGTCTAATTTCCTTTGTGTAACATTGATATTCACTGCTGTGGTTCAGCGTAGGTGCAAAAGACTTTGCTATTCCACATAGGGATGTTTAAAGACTGCTGATGAGGTATGAACACAAATAAATGACCATGGTGGGGAGAATTTTGCAGGCGGTTAGTAAATAACCATTACTCTCAGTTTCTAGGTGAACTGTCCCCATTTAGAGTCTTGGTTACCTTGGTCTCTCCGTTAGGACTTCCCTAGATTTTCTTGTGATTTAACCAGAAAGGGTTAACACCTGGTAAAGGAAGGAACCTCTATAACCTGGTCTCATCTTCTGGCTGGTTTTGCTTTACTGATTGATGTCCACATCCTACAGGTTGATAGAAATGTGGGCATCAGTTGTGATGTTGTACAGCCATTATCTAAATGCTGGCAGGGTGCACCAGGCTGTAGGGCTTCTACATACAGGCTTATGGAAATTCAATAATCTCTATTCACATTTCCCTTGCCCAGCAGAACGCTGAGTGCAAGGCTCAGTCTCCTGGCATCACTGCCCATGCTGTGGCCCTCAGTGTCTTCCTGGCCATAGCTCTGTAAGTCTGTGGGAGCAGCGGCTGTTGGTGTATTCCCCAACCTCCTCCTCCATCCATCAGCAGCTGTGCCGACTGTCTATGTTGCTGTTATCAAGCACCTTCTGCCGCTGTCTGCCATACCTCCTTGGAAGGCAGCCCATAAAACTGATACTGTCACTCCAGTCTTCACATTGACTTTCCCAAACATGGCTGCGTAGTGTTCTTCATTGGGTTGACAGCGTCACTTGTGCTGCTGCTGTTCTCTCAGGTTGCTAACTAGTAGCACCGCTATGACAGGTCCTTAATTGTCACCTCTTCAACTTCCTAGAAGAGCATAGTTCTCTTTTTCTGCTGTTTTGGAGGGCCCCTGGAATGATAGACTTGTACATGGTCATACCCAGGCTTTTGCTTTGTTGGGATGTATGGACATTCCTAGAAGGCTGAGTTGAGAGGGTAAACAGCTACAAAAAGTGGAGAGAGAGAGAGAGAGAGAGAGAGAGAGAGAGATTCCATTTCGGCTCACCCCCTAAATGCCTGCAATGGCTGCGGCCAGATCCAGGAACCAGGAATTCAGTCCAGGTCTCACATATGGGTGCTGGGTCCCAATTACTTGAGTTCAAGCATGCTGTCTTCTACCAGTGCATTCACAGGACACTGGAATTGGTGTCTTGAGCCTGAAGCTTGGCCCATTAGGATTTTCTTTTTTCAAAAAAAGGAAATTTGTAACTTTTTTTTCCCAATTTTCAAATAAGTCTATGTCTCCTACTTTTAAAGAGATCCTTGTGCTCAAGGTGAGACTTAAGTGCCTCAAGTCTAGAGGAACCTCCAAGTGGGTGACTAGGTAGGAACATTTGAAGCAACTCTTGTCCTTTAAGGATTTCCCAGGCTTCTGCTGTCTTGGGAGAAAGAGCTTGCATGCTTTGTTCACTTTCTGATCAGATTTAGCAAGTCCCCTTCTGTCTTGGCCTGAGATGACTGGTTGTAGAATCTTTGTAACTGCCACCCCTTGTCCACCTGGCAAGCCCTTGAATCATGTCCTTTTCCTGGGCTATTGGAGCCCTTGTGATCAGAGTCACCCTAAATTTTCCAGCTGGGCTGGTTACACGTGTTGTTTGGACTTAAAAATCACTTAAGCTTTAGTATTACTGGCAGGCTTTCTCAACTATTCTCTACCAGAATTACACTCAGAGGATTTCTGATCAAAAGAGGTGAATCATGTGAATGCCAGCTCAGGTTGCAAACACACTTGAAATTATCCTTTAATATCTGAAAACCCTAAACTCAGCCCACCCTGAATCAGTATACTTACTGCACTAAGGTGTTTAGAAGCCAACCAGTGTAAACACCCCACGCACTTTCCCTGTAACAATTCCTACGAATGGTTAAACATTCACAAGACTTCACTGTCTTTGAATTTCACTATTTGTGGGGAGGAACAGGTGGAAAGAATAGAAAGAAGAGAGGCAGGAAGTGTAGCCAAAGATCTCAGCAGGTGGGAACTCTTAGCTGGAGCTTCCCCCTTTTGCTTCCAAGAGGATGCTATCAGGAACATAAATTACCAACCCCCAGGAGTCAGCTTGTCCCTATAAGGCTATTAAAGGGTCCAAGATGAGCTGGATTCCCAAATGAGCTTTGAGGATTACTCTGCCAGGTGGAAGGTGTCTGCCCATAGGGGAAAGAGAAATTGGCTCCCAGTGTATCATTTTGGAGCTGTCCAATGTTAATCCCCAGACTGATTTAAGCAGGAGGAATTTGAGATAGTGATGGTCACCTGGCTATTGCTGTGTTCTGATAACAGCAGGTGCTCAACAGCTGCCGCTTATCCTGGTGATGGAGAATGTGAAAGGTGGAGGCCTTGGCCAGGGGCATGTTGATAAATGAGTGATGTGGGTGGACGCCTGCAGGGGAGTGTGGAGCAGAATTGGAGAACACAAGTCCCGCCTCATCCCCCAACCAGAGCTGCCTATTTGAGACTAAATCTTGGTACCATAGATCAGGCCTGCTCTTCTTCTGAAAGCCCTACAGTTCCAGGGCTGGATACCACTCTTTAAACATTGGAGCTAATTTTCTTCCTGGATTAAGGAGAAGATTCATGAGGTCAATGGCGTGGGCTGTGTAGCCCACTCAGAGGCCGTCTAGGAAACATTCAAGTGTGGGACCGAGAGTCCATCTTGACTATTGGCAAATATCTATTTAAGGCTGACCCCATCCTCACTTTGCTGGAGGCAGGAAATGTTATTCAGTGTGTCAGAGAACTTATAAAACAGTTACTGGATGGCAATTAAAGTTAACTTAAAAACTATAACAATGTAGTCCTTGGCATATGAGCTCTGAGAGAATGTTGGGATCTTCTGACAGGTGGAAAACCTGGGCACAGGCCTTGGGCTGGACTAATGCGTTAGAGGTTTGGTGGCTCTCTGCTGGACCACTGTGATGCCCCTGACTGGTCTCCTCCTACAGCTGTTGGTGTGCTCTTTGAACATCAGGCAGGGAGTGAAATACCTTTGCTGTAATACCTCCATTGTCTGCTGCTGATGTATTCCTAGTTCCTGAGTGTGCCTGGAAACTTATTCATAATCCTCTTCCGACATTCCTGCCCATCCTCAAGGCTATCACTTTGCTCTGAAGTGCTTCCAACCACTGGAAAGCACAGGGTTTTATGTTGGGGTGCTGTGCTCCTTCACATCTTTGCTTATGCTAATCCCTCTGCAGGAATCCTAACTCCTGCACCCTCACTCTAACAGGGGGTGGTCCAAGAGCCAATTCCAAGGTCACCTCATTCGAAAGCCTGCTCTGCTACCATTAATGCTACCTTCTCAATTCAGGTCAATTTTGCTGTTTCCTCTGCTAAAAGGTTTACTTGTATTATGCAAATTATCTTGAAATTTTTTTTGTTTACATGTCTTCACTGAACTGGGCAACTATTCTCACATATATTTCTTTCAGCTTTAGATAACATCTCTTACATCAGCTGGCAGGGGTGTTCAGAAATTATTTCAAAAGGACACAAAGAGAGTTTAGCTTAGTGATTAAGATGCCAGTTGGGATGCCTGCATCTTCTGTCAAAGTGCCTAAGTTCTCAACTTTGCTCTTCTCTTAATTCCAGCTTCCTGCTATTGTGTAGCAGGTGATGGTTTAAGTAGCTGGGTTCCTGTTCCTTGCATGTGAATTGAAGTCCAAGTTCCTGGTTTTAGCTTCACCCAGACCTAACACTTCAGACCTTCGAAAGAATGAACCAATGGATGGGTAATCTATTTGCCTCTGTCTTCCTCACAAATAAACAAAATATGGAAAATGGAATTAAGTCACAAATCCATTTTTGTGCAGAGACTTTTGAAATCCATACATAATCTTTTAATAACATATATTTTCCATGGATTTTTAAAAGAAAACTGTTCACTGCATAGATTTCAAGATATTTTTCCATAAATATTTGATTCAGTTTTTTCTAGGTTTTTTTTTTAAAGTACCATTATACTCACTGGCAGGAAAAGAAAGTGAAAGCAAGAATGGATGTAGAAGAAGCATAGAACCTTGCATACAAGGTCTGGAATATATGGATGAAAAGGCCCTTAGTAGGTCATGCTGTTGCACATCCCCACCTCTGCCTCTCCTCCAGCCCTCTGCAGGCAATTTGCACCTAAACCATCCTTTACTTTTCTGTTCCATCATGTCTTGTTGCCCTCAATTGCCATAGTTTGATGTTGACCCTGCATGACAAACAGATCAACTCTTAATCTGCCAAAGCTCCAGGTTTTCTGGGACGTTTGCAAGCTCCTGACAGAAGCAGAGGCGAGGCAAACTGTCAACCTTCACTTGTCAGCTCTCAGAGCAGCCAGTCCAAGGCTTAATTTGCACCTTGAAATCCCCTGGGGCCATCGTGGCTCTGATTGCTGTTTTAGACTCCTTCAATAGTTTCTGTTTGGAGATAAGTAGGAGAAGGCGGGGTGGGTAGAGGGTGAGGGATATTACCACTTTATTCTTTCATCTCCAAAAAAAAAAAAAAACAAAAAAACAGTGATGGGGCAAGGATGTGGGAGAGGGGCTGAAGCTGGGAGATTGAAAATGAGAAATGAAAAGATTGTCTTGCAGTTGCATATCAAATTGGTGTACTAATGGAGACGTTGAGCTGGGAAACATTAAAAAAAATCACCAAGATGAGTCAAGGTGCCCATCCAAAGGGCAGCAGAGGACGCACACTGGGATAAGCTGTGAGGGCTGAGCTTGGTGCCAGTGATAATAGAGGAGGCCGCTAGGCAAAGAGATCCCCCTCGTCTGCCGAGTTTCTATCCCTTAATCAAAACTGACTCCAACTACTGCAGCTGCAAAAAAAATGTTCCCAGCCTTCCATTAATTTCCATACAATAACCCTCTAATGGGGGAACTGTTCAGGGGAGGAGGGCAATCAATCTGGCCTAATGACACACGGGAGACCTGGGGAAAATGCAAACTTGGAGCAATTTCATGGCAGGTGCAACCTTGGAAAGCATTACCATTTTTCTAAGTTAATTTGTTCCCTTGATATGTTTGAAATCCATATTTGTACTTTAAAGATCTAAAATACAACATGATTAAAAAATATAACCGGATTTTGGTAAACATTTCAGCACTAACAGGTGACACATTATCTGTCCCCATCCTTCTTCTCCCCTGTGGCCAGGGACCACTTTGCCTTCCTTTATCCTCTGCTGTCATGTGAAATGATGTTTGAATCTCTGTTTTGTTTACTATTTTTAGCCTTTCCCTAGCTCTGCAGGCTGGAGCTCTTTTGTGTTCTAGTCTAAACCAATCTAGGAAATTGCAGCCCAAGGGGGCAGGCTCTCTCTGGGTGCAGTCTGAGCTAGACAAGGAGGAGGATGGAAGAAATTCCATTCACGAAGTGGCTGCTGTGAGAATGGCACATGTTCTCCACATCTCTGATTGGCTGCTGTGAGAATGCCTTGTGTTTTCCAAATCTCTAATTCTGGCTCCATGTCCAGCTTTTAGTCAAGCAATAAAGGGACCAGGGGAGATGGAAACAGAACCGAGACCCTCTGTTCAGCCTCCTGATGGGTTGGATCCCTGGTTGTCCTCTGACCTTAACCATTACCATGCTTTGTAGCCTGAAACTGACATCCAGAGATACAGATGCCCTTCCTAAGTGTGCTGGGCAACTTTCCTCATTGGACTTGTCTTAAAATATACAGGGAGGAGAACCCTCTGCTCCACTGTGTGCTCTCTCCCTCTCTCTGTGTCTCCCCTGCAGACATCCATGTGGAGCACAATGAGCATGGGCAGATTTCTGTTCCCTCACCTGCTATCACACCACAAGTCTTGTAAACCAGTGCTGTTTATGGATCATGCAGCTGACTTCCCTCCCTCTCCTCTACTTCCATCTGGGGAGTGTCACTCTAAGAAAACCTTCTCTCTAAACTCTTTTTTAAAATTTTACTTTTTACTATCATCATCATCATCATTTTATGATACATAGGCCCTGGGATTTCCTCATCCTCTCCTTAATCCCTCCCCCACCCCGACTGAGTTCCTCTATATCATTACTAAAGTATAGAACTTCATACACAGTCATATGTCCATCATTACGGGCATGGACAATGGCAGAGAGTCCAGCATCCTATTGGCAAGATATAGTAAACAGTTTCATTGGGAGTCCATCTTTAGTCTGGAAGTAGAGATGCATGCTACATTGTATCCTCACATCTAGATGTTTGTCTCAATTACAGTTAATGTACATCCCTTTAAATGAAAAGTCACAAAACAAAATTAACAATAAGAAGAAAAGTAGAAATTACAACACCATGAAGTTAAATAACATGTTACTAGATATGATGGTCTCCATTATACAGTTATTATACATCCGCTTAAATGAAAAGCTACAAAACAAAATCAAAAACAGGAAGAAAAAAGAAATTAGCAACGCCATGGAGTTAAATAACATGCTACTCAATGACTAATCTGTTGCTGGAGAAATGTAAATGAAAATTAAGAACCTTCTTGAAGAAAATGATGCTACTGTATGATCTGAGTCATTGAAGAATTTAATGAGAAGAAAGTGTTTTGAAGAGATGAAAGTAACAAAAAAATCAAAATCCATGAAATATAGTTTCTCTTGATTTTTATTGATGAAATGTGTCTTTTCTAGACAACAAATAGATGGGCTTTGTTTTTTAATCCAGTCTACTTATCTATGACGTTTGATTGATGAGTTTAAGCCATTTACATTCAGGGTTAATATGAATGGGTAGTAATCTTGTCCTATCATTTTAGCAATGGGTTGTTCATTGATTTAGTTTTCTGTTGTTATTTTACTGGGTTGTTCTTCACATTTACCTTTGGTTTTGTTGGGCATTATTCCTCTTTGTCAAGAGAACATCTTTAAGTACCATTCGTAGGGTAGGTTTGAAAGAGGCATATTCTTTTTACTTCTCTTTACCTTGGAAGAATTTTATTTCATTTTCAAAGACAGAGGAAATCTTTGCTGGGTACATTATCCTGGGCTGACAATTTTTTTCTTTTAGAATGTGGAATATGTTGCTCCATTTTTCTTCTGGCCTGTAGAGTATCCTGCAACAGGTCTCCTGTGAGTTTAATTGGCATTAATGCAGTGGAGCAAGGCAAAAGTACAGGGAAAAGTCTCCAAAGTAGAATAAAGGAGGCAGAAGAAAGAATTTCAGAATTGGAAGATATTTCCTGTCACCATAAAGAAACAAACAAAAAGCTGGAAGCAGAGTTGCATCAAGCTAAAAAAGTACTCAAGAATTGAGAGATACTATTTAAAGGCCAAATATATGAGTTATGGGAGTCCCAGAAGGTTCAAAAAGAGGAACTTGTATTAAAGGTGTATTCAATGAAATAATAAGGGAAAATGTCCCTAAACCAGAGAAAGAATTGGGAAACAACATTCAGGAGGGGCACAGAACTGCCATCATGGTTGACCAAAAGCAATCATCACCATGATACATGATAATCAGACTCTCTTTAATCAGACATAAAGAAAAGATCCTTAAATGTGCACCTCTCTCTAAACTCTTGGAATTCCTCTTCCCTTCTCTACCAATGACTATTCCCATTCCATGGGCAGTACCACATAGGAAACCTTGGTTATCTCTTATTGGTTGGACTTTCAAGCAGCCAGACCTCACATGTGTTTCCAGATATTTTAAAACACAGTGAGACTTCCTTTTTTAACTTTCAAGTCTACAGATTACTGCAAAATGCTCAGGGAAATGCATTTGCTTCACGTTTGAGGGTTCAGGGGTAATTTACATGAGCTTCCCGCTCTAAAGCTCACCAATGAGGCTGGGAGTTCAGAGGTGGCCTGCTGCTTAACTTGGTTAAAAGATGTGACAGAAGTATTCACTGAAGAAAAACAGAGTTGGGAGTCAGGAGTTAGGAGACAGACTTTTTGAGCCATCATTAATTAGCTCTCTGGGAGTTTTAATTCCTTATAATAAAGAATTAACTTTTGTCACATACTTCAGAACTGCTCTCTTTGCTGTCTGGCATCGGTGCTCTGTGAGTTGCTGCCATGCGGGAGCACAGTCAGCCATAGTCTCCAGCTGCTGGGTTTTGAGTTCTACAGCTGTGTTCATGCTGGGACATAGCTCCCACAGAGGGCACTCAGGCACTGACTAGTGCTGGCTTGGAAACCAAGGCACACCAAGATATTCCTCTGATTTTGTCTTGATGACCATGTTGAGGCTGCACGATGATGCGGAATACTTCTCTCCACCCTTCCTGCCTGTCTTTTCCCTTTGAAGTTGAAGCTTGCATAATGGTCTAAGGACTGTCCCAGTCTCCCTTCCTATTTTATAAAACTCCTTCACTATGTTTAATCTCACCTGTTTGCCTCTCAGAGGATGTATGCTTACACACATAGTTAAAGCACCCAAGAACTGTATCTTCTGGGAGCTGCGAACTCAACTGGCCTCCTGGGGTTCAGATGGCCTTGTCTGTTCTGCCCTTGAATGTGGGCCTAAGGGATAAAGCAGGGCCTGAGGACATGTTGAGCACCTGGCTTTTTCTCCTGGTTTTGGAACCTTCTGTCAGTTTGCAGAAGATGCTTTATTCCAGAAATGTGCAACGTGCTGCTTCTGCCTCTCACCATGTGAGCCATGTACGGCACTCTAGGTAACAGGAGTTGACGTTTATTGTTAAACCTGCCTCTTGAATCACTCCGAGGGAGATCATAAATGTCTCAGATGTGATTCCATATAGAGACGTAAAATGGCAATGTTATCTATATGAGCAATTATGATTCCTCTATTCCTTTCACAAGATTATAAGTGCTGAAAAGAGGCTGCAGCCTTCTTCTTTTGGTGAAATAACCAGGAGATTCCTTCAAGTACTGTGTGGTCATGGAGACATTATATTGTCTCAGTTCCTTGAATCAGCTTTATTTATCAGGGACTCTCTTCCCCGGGTCAGGAGTTGAAATGACTTGGGCAGAGATTCCAGGAACTGTAACATGTCTTCCGTCTAGGGAAGTTGGGAATACACAGCCTATCATAGTATCATTTAACTTTTGCATGCCAAATAACCCAATTTTGGTTCACATTCCACAGAAGAAGCTCAAGGATCACTTCTAGTTTCTCTGTGTGTCCCTTTTAATATTCTACCATGTGTGTCACCAGAAAAAAAGAGATGTGTAGATAGTGCTATGGGTCCCAATTTCCAGACTTGGATTGTATTGCTTTTCCTGGAAAAAAAATAACTTTTTTTTAAAACAATAGGTAGTGTTATTTTTTGTAGCATGGCCCAAACTTAATGAGAATATTTAACCAGAGTAATTTTATTGCTCCAATGACTCCTCTCACTCTAGATAAAATGTTTATGATATTGTTTATTAGTTAGGAGAATATAGAAGCAACCTGTTTGTTTTTCTTCTTACAGGAGTAATATACTTTGGGGCTATAAAATTTAGCAGAAAGCAATCTGGTTGGCTCCCTGTGAATGGAAATAGAGTGCCTGTTGTTATCCAAGGTTACTTATCTACAAAGCCGAGCCTGACATCCCATGTATTTGTTTGTTCTTTATTTTACAGTTATTTGTTTTACTTTGACCCAACAAGCACTTATTGAATACTTGTCATATGCTAAGTGCTTGGGTTACTGAAGGAGCAGAATGGACAAATTTTTTTAACTCATTAAACTAATTTCTCATGGAAGGCACAGACGATGAACTAACAAATAAACACATAATTAGGCGAAGCCAACATGATTTTTGATGCAAGAACTAAGGCAGTGTAAGAAAAAGAGGTGGAGGATGAGGGCAGGGAATTCAGCCCAAGTTCAAGCTACAAAATAGGAGACCACAAGAGGGAAGCAAGAGATAATAGGTCAGGTTAAGTGAGGTGTCCAAGTAGAGGTTTTGTGGAGAGAGTTGAATGTTTAATTCTGGAGTTCAGGGTATTGGCTGAGTTTGAAGACCATGTTTGTGATGGTATTTAAGTCTTTAGGGATAAATGAGAATTTCAGAAATGTGTTGAAAGAACAGAAAAGCATTCTAAAAACTCAGCAATCCAAAAACTGCACCCTTGGGGGCTCTCCATCATTCGGCGATCAATGAGAGGAATATATTCATTGGGGGAAGCACTTACCCTTGTCTGGGTGCAAAGCTAAGTTCTGATGATGGAAAGACATGAAACATCACTTGTTAGGCCTTTGAGGACGGGAAGTAGGTTTCATTCCCTTAAGAGTTCCAGAACCCAGCACTGTGCAGTACTGTAGTTACACAGGACTTAGGTTAGCCCAAAAGTTGAATGGTGGGATCATGCAGAGCCTGGTGTTGAATGGTGATTCTAATTATTCCAATTCTTTGCACAAGATATCCTATCTAAAGAAAATGCAGTTCATTGCCCCATGGGATAGGCACCGAGGCCATTAAAACACAGGTGGCTGTTTCGCAAATGGAATTTTGGAGCATGCTTTTGATATGTAAAGGAAATGCAACTATGTCTGAGCAGGACTGTCAGCAGCAGAGATGTTGTTTTAGAGAAGAGTGGACGGATGCTCATCAGGCAGACAGAACTGAAACGGGGAATCTGTCAATTTACTGAAGTCCAACAAGTTTGTTGTACAATTTTTTTTGCCACTGTTTCCAGAATGGAACAAAATCCCCAAAATGAACTCCTTGTGCTTCCAAACTCTGACTTCATACGTTAGCCCACTTCCCACTACAAATGTTCATCTGTTTAAAAAACTGAGTCAGGTGAACCTTTATTTATTGTAAACCAAATACACTGCCTTCATGTCGGCCATCAGGATTTTGAACGTGGAACGAGAAAGGGATGCAGGCCACGCTCAGATGACGACGTTCTCACAAGAGGTGTGAAATGTGTTACAGAGCCATCAGAATAAGGAATGGTTCTGATCAAGGGAGGCTGCAGAGAGGAAGTGACATGAGTTGATGAGTGGGAATTTGGCCGGCTGAGGGAGTAGAGTATATTTCGGGGTGAGAAAGACCCATGAGCAGGCATAAAGGTAATAAAATGTTTGGTGTGGGAGGAGCAGGGATGCATGACTGTCAGTTTTCAGAGGGACACTCCTGGTAGCTAACATGTTGTCTGCAGGAAAACCATGGAAGGCGTGGGACAGCTTGCTGCGGAATTTGGACTTTGCATTGTAGGTAATGGGAATGCTCTTTTGATGAAGACAGAAATTTCTGGGGCAGTGTCTCAAATGTCAAATTAATAGACTACAACCCTAGATAAGGTTGAGGAGACTTCTTATAAACAAGAACCAGAGCATTATATACTTCTATCAGGGAGGTTTTCTAAAAATCATAATGATATCTTTTAAAGTCCCATTAAGCCTCCCTTCTAGTTCATTAGTTTGGGGATATTAGGCTGACATTTTTATTCATGAGACACCCTAGTCATCTCAGAGATATCCTCAGATCCAAGGTAGAAAAAAATCCTTCACTTGACCGTAGGCCATTTGAGTAAATATGATGGCTCTGTGACACGGTTATCTCTTCTTCTTCCCTAACCTCCATTCAACAAACATGTAAAAATCAAAGAGCAAAATAATTGGGAAATGTGGCAGCAATGGATGGATAGAAATTATATTTCCCAGAATCCAGCATAGAGTAGGGAAATAATTTTTGAACTGTCCTGCAAGCTGAGGTGTTAATGCAGGAGTGGTCGCTGGACATGGCAGTGTGGAGGTGCTTATAACCACAGGCCTGCAGAGAGGGAAATATCGACATTAGGAAAGATTGCACTCTTTCTTTCTGCCCCATTGCCTCTCCAGGGCTGGAAGAGGTAATCCTGTTGCTGTTGTTAATCCTGTTTCCGTTCACCCTTATCCAATTCTGTATGCTCCTTAGATCCAGAAATAAGCATGATATGTACTTGTGGATCTATTCTTACCAGTCAGATATTGTCATCCCTTCCCAAGAAGAATGCATTGGCTCCGGTAAAGCTGCTGATTCGGTCTCAGTCCCAGAGAATGCAGCATTGCAAATGGCAGGAACTGGAGATTGTTGCCCGAGCTTTCCTGACTCCCTATGAGAAACAATGCCCCCTCTGAGCTTTTGCTTTTGTGGTCTTACATAGAAAGATGTAGCTAATCACTTACAACACTTTCATATTCCTCAGTATTACTCAACTGAATCTTAAAATTATTTGAGAGACGTAACAGTAAAATGCATACATCATATATGTGATTCTCCATTTGTGGGAGAAAGTCGGGAGGTAAAACCTGATTATATGAGCCAGTTCTTTCCTGAGAGACTGGCCTTGTGTTAAAAGCATGACAACAGAAACATAGATTTGGCTTCAAATCCCTGCTGGTTTTTGGGTGAATTTATGCCGTCACTTACTGTCGATGAAAACTGGTTTCTTCAGCAGTGAAATAGAGAATATTTGTGCCTTACTGGAGTTTTTCTTTGATTGATGATAGTAGACAGACATATGGATAGATAGAAGGTGCAAGTTAAAATAGCATGTGACACATTTCACAAGGGGGTCTATGGTGAAGCTGACAAGAAGGGTGCCAAAGGACATCAAAATGTTTCCATCTAACACATCCAGAGGACGAAGGCTCAAATGTGAAAGCGGTAATTGTTCAGGTCCCTGGAGAGTTGAATTCTCATAGGACTGACAGTTCATCAGGATATTTTTAAGGCCAGGGGTAGCATCCGTGAAGATCCTGCCTTTCCCACTCTAAAGGATATGGTATGTAAGTTAGCTCCTGATTTTCTCACTGCTCAGGGGGAGCTGTCAATATTGAATTCATCAATGTGTACCAAAATGACTTACCTCTATGAAGTTCATTTGAAAAGTCTGGGACACAGATTCAGGAGTCGCTGACATTAAGATGGTCTCGGGGCTGAGCATATCTATGAAATGACTGATAGAGACTAGAGAGAAATGAAATCAAAGAAGGGCACTGGACTAGAGTCACCATCTAGATTCTGTCTGGCTGCAACACCCTATTCTTTGGTCTGCACGTGGTTGTATGATTCCTTGTCTCTGTGAGCTTCTCTGCATGTTGCTGCAGAAAAAAAAAAAACATTATTACAGCATTGTCCCTTGGTGTCTTTCTGTTGCTCTGAGGACACACGTCTTCTTTGATGCCTGTGTTCTATCCTCTGGCCTTGCTTTGGTCTTACGAAGCCAACACTCACCCACTTACACAACAGGGTCTGGTCTAGTTGTGTTCCTCTTCCCATCATCCTTGTCCATTGCTCAAGGAAGCTTCTCTGGACTTAGGAGAGAGTTTATCTCCTCTCTGATGAAACCTAGACCAGACTAGAATTTGTCAGGCTTTTGCTAATTCAGGGAAACAATGTGGGACACTCCTAAAACGTAGACACAAACATATTTAGCATGTGCGGATTTTGGATCCTGGCTTTATTTATAATCTAGCCAGATGCTAGCTTATGTGTATATGGAATATACTTTGGGATATGTTCCTAAAACCATGCTTACTTTTTCTCAATGCTCTTTGCTATCCCCACCTCAAGCACATATTTAGGAAGTCAGGAATTCTTCCTTCAGCTTGCTCCTGTGGGAGACCTACATGCATTCTGTTTGGTTTGGGTTTCTAGCTGAACATCATTTCACCTTCACAAATCATGCTGGAGAAGCCAGTGACCACTAATTCTGCCATTCATTCCATCCCCAGTGACCGCATGGATCCAAGATGCCTGAATAATTTTTATTGCTCAAGGAAGGTCAAGACCAGATAGATCTTTAGTTTTGGAATAAAATCTTTAGTTTGTGTACTTGAAGACAACTTAGTAAGGTAAAGAGGTGTGTGTGTATCTTCTTAAAGTTTTGGAATAATAACAGGCATAGGGACCTTTCTGCTAAGGGCCATTTGGATTTATTTAACATCATTTGTAGGCCATATAAAATTGTCAGTTTAAAAATCAGCATGCTATAGATTGATTAAATCTCAAATCCAGTTGCCTGGGCATTCCCTGCCATACATTTAGATATTTAAGAGAACTTTCCAACAAGAAGAGTGAAACTGTTTAGCACCACAGGGATCGTGGTAATCCTTGTTGATAGTTTCATTTAAAAAAAAATCACTTTCCAAAGATAGTTTAAATACCATCCTGCCTAGAGGAAGGGCAGCAGGCCACATGTGACTTTTCAAGGTCATTCTTTACCCAGACTTTTCATAGTTATTCATCCAGAAAAATGTATTCCCTGAGTGGGATTCAGCTCGCTGCACATTCCTAGCTGGGAACTGGAAGACCTTGCTCCTGGATAAATGTCCAGGCTTCAGTGATAGATTGCTGCTCCTCATTATAAACACACTATACCTTTTCTTGGATGACCGAATCTTTTTAACCAGTACAAGGAAATATCCATTTCCCTCAGACATGTGGGTGATTCCAGGGCAACTCTGAGTGGATCAAGAGGCTCAGTATTGATCTATTTGGAGAAGTAGCTGAGAATATTTCTTCTGGAGCAGGAGGAAGCAATGGGTATTGGTGGTTTAAACGCACTACCTTGGGGATTGGAACGCTTTGCGTTTGGAGCCTAGCTTAGTCCTCAGCCAGATTTCCATGCCCTTTCGAGTCTCATGGAGTAGAAGGTAGGAGTGCATTTGCTGGGATCAATGTGAGTCTACCAGTGAATCACCATGTATAAGCCATAAATCATTTCAACTTTGCTTGAAACTTGGTTTTCTGTGAAACTTCAATAATAACACCTGATCCATGGAAGCCTGATGAGGATGAAATGGGATAATTTTTACGTATTATGTTTTTAATCATTTAATATGATAGTACATGCTCATTACACATCAGATATTGCCACGGGCTTAGTTTTCTTATTTGTAGAATGAGGAGATTAGATGAAGTTAGAAAGTCCTAGATGGTTTTGAGAGTCCATGAGTCAAATGTTATTTCTCCTGCAGTTACATCTATTTCATTTCCATCTTCATGCCCATCTCCCACTCTCTCTGGGTACCGACGATTCCTGCAACTGTGAAACAAATTGTTTTGTTGTCTACTATGCAGACTTTCTATTTTACCATAGCGGGGGGCTCTTCACATGCCACTCCCTTCTGTACACGGTGGTCCTGTGCCTGATGAAGGATTCTGCCAGGTCTCCAAGTGTACATCCTCCTCCTTATGCCATTAACCTGTCAAGTGCTGAGCAATGGTGATGCCAAACCTCTGTCTCCTGTGAGCATTCTGAGAGACTGCCTGACATTCATAAGTTCCGGGGCTGTTTTTCCCCTGGAACAAAGTAATCTCCCAACTTTTACATTATAGATCATCCCAGAGCTTTATTTTCACCACCACTGAGCTGGAAAGGAGACTAAGATATCTTATATTTCCCTCCTCCTCAAAATCAAGCATCTCAAATAAAACCCTTTTGATTCTTGTCTTTTCCATTTGCTCTCCTAATGCTCAAATGAAAACGAGACTTTGCTTTTTGATTTCCACTACTTTGTCAATTTTTCAGTGGCTGCTACCCCAGAAGTAGCATGGACGAGCTTTATCAACTCCTCATGGGTGACGATGTGATGGTGGCTGCTCTGTCACCTGCCAGATGGGTATGCTTGGATGTCCTCTCAGTGCCCATTTTGCTAATGCTCTAGGACTGCTTTGACCAAATAGGTTTTAGGAGGATAAGGCAGCATGGAAACTTTTCTAACTGGCATGTGTGTATACACACATATGTGAGAGACAAAAACTTGAGGACCAGCTGGAATGTTCCACTCTCTGTCTTCACTTCACTTTGAGGGTAATTTAGACCTGCAGATCTCTGTAAGAATGTCATCTGACATTTTAATTTCTGGAAAGGTGCTAAGAATTTATTGTATTGACCCTATCAAGGACATTTACCATTTGAATGAAGCTCACACAAAAAGTGTGTTTAACCTCCAATATGCCTCCCTAATGATGAAATTTCAGGCAACGGATTAGCAGATTCAGGAAAATGTATTAGCTTTGACATGTCTCCCTGGTGTTTCTCAAATCTCAAATCGCACATGCAAGGTAGCCATGTGATCTAATTGTATCTCAGCCTTTACACACACTCACACACACCCCTCCACAGATGTGCGTGTTGGATGGGGTTCTCTTTCCAGTCTGCTGATGCTGGAGGTGTCTGGACTGACGCCACTGAGACCCTGTTGATTCTGCTGAATTGTTATTAGGATTTGCTCTTCATCTCTTTGGATTCTTGAGAAATTGGTTTTTTTATTCTACTTGCCTCTTTTGCTGAAAGAGAGTGGAAATTTATTTGACAGGTGCGGTTCATTGTTTTAAAATTAAATTGACTTTATCCTTTTGTCTCTCTTCCTCTGAATCATCGATTTACATGTATTTTCACTGTGTCTCCTTGTCTTACTTTACTTTCTTGTCTCTTTCATCTTTGTTCTCCATTCTCCCCTCTTTTCCTGTAAACACACACACACACACACACACACACACACACACAGAGTCACCCCTTCATTGGATCTCTTTGATTTTTATTTCTGATATTTAGACCATGTCACTTGATCTGTTTGATGACCATGTCCTCCTGGAGGTGACTGTTGTCCCTCTTAAGCAGGATGTTCCTAAGGGTCTATTTCCTTCCCTTTGCTTAGATGTGCAGGTTTCCCTGTGCCTGCAAGTCTCAGTCAAGTGTTGATTGGCTTCTATCTTGGGATTTACTGTAATGGAGAGTAACGATTTGCTCTGTTGAGATAGAAAGCATGGGCTAACTTTATTAAGTTATTAGCATGGTGACGTTCAAAAGTGGAGGTGATCTGTATAGCACAGAACCTGAAGCCAGTACAAGGGTAAGGGTATAAACTCACAAATAAAACTTATTTTCAGGGACCTGTGCAAGTGATAGGTTCTAAAGACTTAGTTAATTTCATGAAAAATTAGTTTTAGACAGGATTGTCTTAGTAAGACCCTCAACTATTTTTGCCTCTCCTAAGACATTGTTTACTTTCCATTGTTGTTTGGGATGCTCTCAAGCATCCATTTGCTCATTATCTGCCTACACTTAAAGATGAGACACAGCTTGTTGGGTGTGAGAGAGATCATGCCAGACAAGTCTAGGATGCATTAAGGAGTCTATTAACCAAGTTTGGTGATGGCAGTGCCCATTAAAAATTAGCAAGTCGCAAGTCCAGTGATAATCCCGTCTGAATCGAAACCCTGGAAGGAACAAGTGGCTATTACCATGAAATCCGTCCATTAAACTGAAGACCTATGTCCCAGCTCCCCCAACAATATAAATTATTCCAAGAGATATACAGCAACAACTTGGACACACTTAGAAAGCTGCAAACATTCATCTTTTCCTGGTTTCTCTGTCCATATTCATTACTGCTAGGCCTCACCTTTGCTGGAACTCATAAAAGTACACAAATTAGAAATACAAAGCATCTTACCTTTGCTAGCTTTACTGTCCAACCCAAGCAGTGAAAAAAGGGTGAGGAATACAAACATACAGGGGCCATGCTTGGGGGCTACCTGTCCTCAGAGTCTGCCCATGAGAAGCCAGAAAGCAAGCAGGAAATGGGGAAACCATGAATCAGAGTGTAAGAGCAATGGAAGTACACAACAGAAAGAGTGAGCCCCTCCCTATCATGGACCTTTATGGGGACTGTGGGGGAAGTGATTATGCACCCAGGCAATACTGTCCCCTCTCAGGTCCCAGGTGTTGTTAGGTGAGCAGAAAGGACCACCTAGGTGGGAGAGGTGTCATTTTCAGCTCGTGATCCTGAACTAGCTGCTTAAGACCACAAGTAGTCACTTAATGCTTGACAACTTCCACTCACATTTATTCCTGACTCATAAGTTTGGATGCAGCTTCTAACTCCTCCCTTCTATTTTTTTTTTCCTCAAATTCCAGTCCCTTTATTTCTAGACTATTTAAAAATTTTTTGCATTTCTAGTGGATTCATGTAGAAATGCCCTGTAGTAATCTCAGCACCCAGGAACCTAAATTACATTGCTCTAGGGCAATGTTTATTTAAATAACCAACTGGCTGGTTGCAATTGGGAGGAAAGGCTTTAGGCAATTATGTAGCTTCCAGTGCATGTGTGCTCTCAGAGCCCTTCAGTTGGTTCCATCTGTGTCTTTAGTCATATGTCAGCTCCTTCTACCCAAATTAAGGAAAACATTATCTTTTTCCCCTTTGCCAAGCTTTGAAATTTTCCGTGGTACACGGGCAGACCACTCAACTGTGCCAGAGCCCTGTTCCTCTAGAAGCACACGGGAAGGGAACATATTCCACACACTAAGCTCCTTTCTTCTCAGAATGAGCCCACACCTGATTGGGACTGCCCCAGCAGCCAGCTAGAGGTTTATCTTTGAGAAAATGGGGTCCATTGAAGGAAGCTTGGCAGAGGGGCAGTGTGGTCAGGGACAAAGAGGGGTCCAGGACATAGTGAGTAGACAGTATAAAAATGTTTAGGAAATAACAAAACAGTGGACTGCTACTCCACAGGGCCCCCATCTTTTCTGCCCCTTTCACCTCTACTTCATCCCATTTGTAGCTTTCTGTCTGAAAGAAGAAGGGATGGTGTGTTTATGTTTTGTAAGAGGAACCAAGTGCCTCTAACTGGTTGCATCACCAAACATCTTTCTTTGCAGAGGTCAGAGGTGAGTAAAGGCTCAGCAGGACTTCACATCTCGGTCAGTGGCAGACCTGGCTTTGCCAGGGGGCCTCTCCCTGTACTGA
Organism: Ochotona curzoniae; assembly: GCF_017591425.1. Classification (NCBI taxonomy): domain Eukaryota; kingdom Metazoa; phylum Chordata; class Mammalia; order Lagomorpha; family Ochotonidae; genus Ochotona; species Ochotona curzoniae. The sequence continues at coordinate 18,285,226 of NW_024466219.1, read as the reverse complement.
TTTGAGAGGGAGGCCTTGACTCTGCCTTGTGTTCATGACAGTGGGGGAGACAGGGCCCCTGAGGCGGTGCAGTGCTATAATTCACAGAGCTCCTGGAATCCGCAAGGCGCAGCTCCGAGCTATAAAGGCTGGCATGGAAGCCACGGCCTCCCGGATTCTAATCAGACAGGTCTGATTCCTCTCCTGCCAGCGGCTTTTATGACCCATCTTCACCTGCGATGACAAAGTTCCTCATTGTCCACCAAAAGGTAAGAATCCGTAAGAGGCAATTCAATTTCACAGGTCATAAAGTTATATGTCCACTTCTCACACTTCTTCTTCTTGTTTATTATGGTGGAAAACTTCTGAGTTTGTCGTTTATATTTTGTCAGTGGGTAGAAATTGTTTTATCCTGCGTGTTTCTCCTGCCTTCTGCTAACCTCTCCACTCACCCTGGCCTTGCTTTTATCTCATTCTCTCCCTTACCTAAAAGACCCTTAAATCAAGGCTCACCACATCCTGGTAGATAAAAGCAGTCTGCCTGCTGTTGATACCAAAGGTGGCATTTGTGGTGGAGAGGAGCGCAAAGCAGGGCAGGGAAAGGAGGGGACCTTACCTCGAGACTCACATGGCCCAGCACACAGATAACATGAGCCAGTCACTTACTCTTTCAAGAATTTGGTGTTTTTCTGTATAATTTTATTATGGAGAAAAATTAAGCTTATAGAAAACTTGAAAGATTTACTAAATGGCAATAAACCCATCATAGGTTTCTATGGTTAACAACACATTTTCATTTTCAGAAAATTTTAGCATTCTATCCATCTATCTATTCTTCTTGCAGTCCATCAGTTCATCTGATTTTTTTTTTTAATGTGTCAGAATAAGTTGTGAACTTTGCTGTATAAGTGAACATAGAAGCAGGGAGTCTGTTGGTAATTGCTGGGGAGTGCTGGATCTGCATCATGTAAGCTAGGAGGTTGAAGTGGCCATTTCTGTGTGAGGGTACGGCCAGCAGTGGGTGCTGTTAGTGGAGAGGAAGCAGTGGTATGGACAGGTCAAGGAATAAGAGGCCTCTGTGCAGGGCAAAGACATGCAGAGATAAATTATTTCAATATGGGAAAAAATTTCCAGTTCTTTTTAATAATTCCCTTGGGACCCAGTTGTACTTAATACAATTCCTGGGATCCTTCAAAAGCTCTCTCTTTTTTTTTTTTAAATTTTAGAAACAATTTCAATTAGTTTTGCACAGGTTCAATAGAGTTTGCAGATACAATTCTAAGAACATAGCAATATTCCTTCCTTCCCTTCCACCCTCCCCCTTTCTCCTTCCTACTCTTTTTTTCTATCCCTTCCTTTTATTAAAAAACTTTTGAGATAATGTATTTTAAATTAACATTGCAGTGAAAAGGCTAAATCCTTCACCAAGTAAGAAGTTTAACAAGTAAAAAGCAGAAGGAGGCTATCTTACTGGGAATACGGGCGGTGGCCTTAGCAATGTCAAATGGAAAAATGAGCTTTTCATCTTCCAGAGAACATTTTAAGGTAATCACAGATCATTTTTACTATAATGTTCTCTTCTTTTTTAAAAAAGAAAATTAGTTTATTTTTATTGGAAAGGCAGATTTACAAAGAGAAATCTTCTGTCTACGGGTTCACTCCCCAAGTGACCACGATGGCTGGAGCTGAGCTGATCTGAAGCCAGGAGCCTCTTCCAGTTCTCTCACATTTATAGAGTAGATTCATGTTTCATGATAAAGATTTGTAAACATTAGAGTGTTGTTCCTTCATATCCACTCTTTCCCCATCTCTTCCTATTTCTCCCCCCAAATTATTACAGTCTAGTATTTTTCTTTTACTTCACAGTCACAGACTTAATACTCTAATCATTAAAGATATCATGATGTAGCTAATAGGAGTCCAAGAAATAAAAATGGAAAAAATGCTCAGGGGTATGTTTTCTCTCTTTTTAAAATTTTTGCCTTCCAAATATAAAGGAGAACATGTGATATTTGTCCTTCTGTGTCTTGTTCATTTCACTCAACATGGTGTCCAGTTTTGCAAATGGCAGAATTTAATTCATTTTTATAGTGGAATAATATTCTATGCCACATTTTCTTTATCCATTCACCTAATGATTGGCACCGTGGTTCTAACCTTTACTTGAATTAGCTTCTGTAGTGGATAGCTTAGCAGCACCCAAATGGGCATCCTAAAACAGGGTGTGGGTTGGGCCGAGTTGCAGCTCATACAAGACCCAAATGGAAGGGCAGATTATGCTGGGCACTGGTCTAACACCCACTAGCATGTATGAGATCTGGGTCTTGGAGTGGGTCAACTGGGGGAACTTGGAAAACTCCCCTATTGGGTCACAACTCTCACTGATGATCCAGGCCTAGGGGTCAGGCAAGCTGGGCATAGAAACTCCAAAGGCTGTTTAATGTGTGGATTGGTTATGGAAGGGGGTGGACTGGGCAGGGCCAAGCAAACCTTAGCTCACAAGCAAGAACAGAAATCGGGATGGAGCACAGGTTGTGCTGAGCTAGGCTCTTACACTGGCTGGTTTGCATGAGGGATACTAGGACAGATGATGGGCTATGCCAAGCTGGGTCAGAGCAACCACTGGCACGCATATGATCTGTGACTGGGAACAGGCCTGGTTGGGGAGCTAAGAGAACACCCTGGCTGGGTTGGGGTTCCCACTGGTGAGTTCAGGGGCCAGAGTGAGGGCTGCATTCTGGTCTGGATATGCCTGCAGTATCCCTTGGCGCAAGTGTGGACTGGGGCTGGGTGCTCTGAGCCGGGCTAGACTCCAGCACCATCTGGTGCTCTGGAGGACCAAGGCAGATGTAGGATGGACTAGGTTAGGCTAGGTCTCTGTTCCTACTTAGCCATGTATGAGCTGTGTCTGGGTATGGACGAGCCTTGGCTGGGCTGAAGCATCCAACAGTAAGAACTAGAATGGGGTGAAGGCAAATCAGGAAAGGCCACTGTTCCTGCCAGGACAGGAAGTGGGCTAAATAGAGTTGGCCCATGGACCCACCTGGTATGCTCAAGATCTGGCAATGGGAGAGGTTCTGATGGAGCAGTCTGGACAGCAGGCTCTGTAGGTGAGTGTAAGAATCACAATAGGGAGCAGCCCAGACCAGGCCAGAGAAAGATACCCACCGAAATACATTTGGCATAGATTGGGTGCGGAGCAGGCCGAACAGGTTCACATTCCCTTCTGGTGAATCCGAGCACTAGAATAGAGTGTGGGTTGGGCCAGGTCTGGTCACAACACATACTGGTGCACATTACAGCTGGGACATGGTGCCAGCTGGGCTGGGATAGGATGTAACCCTACCAATGGGAGCTGGAACTGGGGGTGGGCCAGGCCAAGCTACAGCTCCCACTGGCAAATGCCGAGGTGAGGGAGGCCAAGCCATACTGGGCCGCAGCACCCAACCAGCGCACATGAGAACCAGGGAGGGGGGAGGAAGCAAAGCTGATAGCAGGAATGTGGAGGGCTGCCCCTGTTGGACCTCCACCCCCAATGGAGAACATGAGTTGGGATGGGGGCAGACTAGACTGGGCAAGGCTACAACACCTGTGGGCCTCATGTGAGTTAGATCAGGGAAAAGTCAGGCTGGTGCAAACATAAATTCAGAGTGGGTGAGGGTTGATTGGGTGTTGCTGCAATATCAGCTTGCAGAGACTGACACTGGGGCCTAATTCTGTTAAGTTAAACTGCAGAACCACTTGCAGAAAGCATGAGTGGGAGTGGTCTAGTAGGGGAAAAAGTGGGCACCTCCCTCTTGGGCTAACACTGCCACTGGAGAGCATGAAAACCAAGACGGGAATGGGTGGCTAGACAGAATGACAGCATATGTGTTGGCTGGAGTGGGACTGGTTGGGTTGAACTAGGCTTCAGTGCCCATTGACATGTAGGACAGCTGAATGGAATGTGGGACAGACTGAACAAGTCTGCTGTACATACTGGCAAGCATGGGAACCAGGGTAGGGGGCAGGTCTGGTGGGGGTTATTGGGAGTCGCCCCGACTAGGCTACAGCTCCCACTGGTTTGCAAGAAGGCCAAGTGTGTGCTGGGCAAAATCAGGCTTGACTGCAATACCCATTGGTTTGTGTGGAAGACAGGTCTGGAAACAGAACCGACCTAGCAAATGCAACCACCAGCATATGCATAAGCTGATTGGAGCGATGGATGGTGTTGGACCTTGTACTGGCATTCACACACAAGAATCATGTCTGGTATCACCTGGGATCACCTTATAGAAGTTGGTTTTGGGATCCCTCCAACTGAACTCCTGATCTCAGAACCCCAATCATGAAAAGAATTGCAGGTTCCATGGTCTGACCATGCAGTGCATAAATCAAAGCTGAGCCTCCTCAGAGGCTCAGACAGAACAGTGGACTGCATATCCAAGTGCACATGGAGGAAATGGTGGTCCATCGAAGCCTGCAGAGGACACCTGATACCACAACAGAGGATGGAGGACAGAACAAATCGATCATCTGCCCCAGCTATGTGTTGGTAGTGAGGATCTGGGCAAATGGAGACTCTAAGGTGGACTGTGTCAGCCAGTGGATTCTGATTCCATTGTGCTTGGAATGGTGAGATTGGCAGCAATTCAGAACTGTTGAACTATCAAAACCACTTGAGCAGTGCCCTCAGAGCATGCTCCTCGTCAGGGACCCTGGAATGGGGTGGAATGTCAGGTGGGTTTCTCCCTTTATCTCCCTCCTTTCCCCAGATACACACACACAAAAATGTGGAAACAATGTTCTTAACCACTTTCCTGTAACCCTTGACCCTTTGTATGCTAAACAACTATGTAAAGATTATATATATAAAGCATGTCACCTTTAAAAGATATATAGAAGCTAAAAGTTAAGAAATAACAAAAACCCTCCCATTCAGCACGTGACCATTTGTCTTTTCTCATGACTGTGTTGTGCACTTGAGAACACAGTTCCCTCCACCAGGAAAGCCCTCCTCACGACCCTGCACTTCACTTAATGACCCTGCCTCTAAGGAACCTTCCAAATTGACTATGACAGAAGAAATCAACCTCATCTATGCTTCCAGAAATCTGCCTTAGAAATGTTTTCTGTTATCATAGCTGAATATCACATAGTGGGTCATTTATAATGACTAGTGACCAGGTTAGCTTGTGATTCTGAAAGCTTGGAGATTCTAGGGCAGGTGCCTCAGTATGTGCTATTATTCTGGTTTTAGAGACTCTTATCTCAGTCTTCCCTCCTTTTACAGAAAACCACATCTCATTGGGTCAGGACCCAACCCTTACAGACTCACTGAACCATAATGACTTCCCAAAGATTCCATTTCTATATTCCATCGTTCAGTTTCCCTGTTAATAACAAGGGGCACAAAATTTCAATATGGGTTTTTTGGGGGATATTCAAAGCGAGGCAAGACCTTTATATGTACTTGCACTGCATGAATATCAGCAATGTGCCATAATAAATATTTATGTGTCTAAGTCCTCTGTTGACTTTGAGTAACAAGGAAGACTGTACATTAGTCATTTGAATATATCAATGTGAACAAATAAACTACTTGACATATAGTAGGCCTGCAATGAATATGGCAGTGTGGATGTGTATGCAATTTCATTGATATGGATTAATGGGAAGCCCTCTGGGCTTTGTTCTGCTGGAGGACTGTGTCAGGTGCAGAAGAGTGGTGGTCAGATCACCATTCAAGAAGGAGATCTCCAGGAGGAACATTGTGAGCCAGTTGTCTCTGATTCGGGGTTTTGAGGATCAGCAAGGGTGCTCCATTAATACATATCTTGTTTCTACTGTTCCAGCCCGTAACTGAGCATGAGGCTGTGTGTGTGGTAAGGAAGAGGACTTAACCACTGCTGCCTACTATGGGGCTGGCCCAGATATCTCAGAAATGCACTGCCTTCTTCTGAGACCCCTCCAATCCAGTCCTCCTGTTTTCCCATCCAGTTTTCCTTCTCTCCCCTTCTCTTTTCATGACCACATGTTTGTGGTCTGAAGGCCAGTGATGTTTATTCTTGCTCCCTCTCTCCTTTATCTTCCATAGGCGCTATCACTATGAAATCCCTTGCATTTCTAACATTTACTTTAGTATTTGCCTCTTGGAGAACCCAAACTGACACAGCTATTACTAGAGGTGGTCCAAGAAAGGTGCATGGTAATATGTGGTTTTGAGACTGAATTTCTGTTTGGCATCAGGCCGTGTGTGTAGTTCATGGACAATTCTTAGCATCAGGTTTTATCAGTCAGAGTCTGAGTCCATGTTGATTCTCAGAGAGCCAAAGTATTATTCTGTCCCCCAAATATGAATGGGGACCAGCAGAGACCAGGGAGTGGATCCAGGATTCGGTCTGGCTTTAGTGGGCTCGTTTCTGAGTATCTCAGTCTATAACCAGGACCGATGCACTTGGCAGTTGCAGCAACCTGCACTCTGGATCTTGCCGACCTAATTGGGTAAGAGCTGCTGTTATGGAGAATGCCAAGGCAAGTTCTCTAAACCGGGTCCTTCTCATGCCAAGAGCAATGCTACACTCTTGAAGGCAATGATAGAAATTAGGCATACTATTAAAGCTCAGAAGACCTATTGCTTCCACTCCTGGGTCCATCGGACTTGCTTGTAGACTCTGAAGAAACAGATGAATCCCTGAGAAAGACAGACCCAGGCTCTTCGGCCAGTTCTTGAATGCTGAATAGTGTTTTCCATGGTGTTCTCTGCCTGTAGAAATGTAGAGGTCCAGAGATCTGAGGACATCTCCCACAGTCTCAGACCCTTTGAGTTCAGGCTAGTAACACGTTTACTACACAACTCCCTCAAAAGCACCATGATCTTTTTCTGTATTCAACTTGAGTTTATGTACTTAGAAGCCAGAATAGCAATTGTTTTTGATGCACAATTTTCTTCCCACCCTGTACTCCATCCTAATGTGGCAATTGGCACTCCCATAAGGATGCATAATCAGATTTTCCAGCACACTTGTGTCCAGATAGAAAGATTAGTTAGAGAAGCCCTTGTGAGAAGTTTCAGCAAAGAATGTCAGCATCAACTTGAAATGAGGCAGTGTCCTCTGGCAGCACCCTGGATTGGGTCTTTTTTATTCCTTCATAATGGTCATATTTTGATTTGGTTAGAAAGAACTTTATTTTCCAGCACTTGAAGTTCTGGAATTTTTAGACTGTCTATATTTCCTCTTAATTCTGTTTGTATCCAAGCCAATTCTCTTCTGAACTCATTCCTCTCTTATAGCATCTTTTTACACACAGTCAGCAGAAGCCAGATTATATTTCCACATTTTGCCTCAAAATTTCTCACTCAACTCAACCAGTTCATTAGGTACATTTTGTCTTCCAGATTATCACAGGAAACATTTACCAAATGTTTCACCATTACATAGCACAAGTCACCATTTTCAAGCTTCATTTAATAGCTTCCTTGAGCCAGGCCCATATAGTTTAGGTTTTTGCTAACATAAGCATTTAATTCTTGGTATGCATTTCTGTATCACTTAGCTATCTTTAGAAAATAAACCTCCCCCAAATTCAGTGGGCATCTAATAATATACGCTTACTACCTTGCTAACAACTCTGCTTCAGACAGCTTCAGGTAAGCTGTGATGGCTCTGCCACAGGCCCCAGGCCTCGGTCAGGGTGTGCTGGCCGGTGTCCTCTGTTCTTCAGTCTGTTTTTATCTTGCAATCAGTGAGCTGCACAAAACCACGTTTTTCCCATGAACATAGCAAACATTCACAGAGGCCCAGCCACAAACACTGAGAAAATGAAGATGTTATTGATTCTGGCTTTTGGTAGTGTAGCTTTCCTTAGATTATTAGAAAATATGGAAAATATTTTCAGATTTATCCAACTTTCTAGAGAAACTGGAGAATTTCAAAATACAGATGAACAGTGGGAAGTAAGCAGTGGAAAAAAACTGTAAAGGAAATATTTTAATGTGTGGCCTTTCCAATGCAGCAATCCCAACTGGCAATCTTGTTGCTGTTATGTGTTAGAGAATGGAATTTGATGTCAGTAGAAAAGGATGGCAGATGAGAAACCCTAGAGAGTAGGCATTCACAGAGAGGGAACCCCAAAATCTACATACAGAGCACCCCAATATTTGGCTGACTGTTAGTGCTCCTTGCAAAGGAGAAGGCCAAGGAGGAAGTATGACAAACAGAAAACACACACACACACACACACACACACACACACACACACACACACACACACACAAACAGATAAACAGACAAACAGACAGATAGACACACAAATACACACAACAGTGGATGCTGGAAGAACTTGATATTTAGTTCCTGTTCATTGAAGGAGTCCAGTTTGTCCACACAGATTCCAGACTCTGTAAGATTTTCAGTTTCCAGGACTTGTCAGTTAGCAGTACACAAGTGGAAGAAATTTTAAAAACTTGGGACCCATAGCCAAGAATTTAATAAGTTAATAGATGACAACTTCAAGGTGGTACACACGTTGCAGTAAGGAGACAGAGACTTTTAAAGCAACTGTTTTGAATATGTTCAAGGATTTGGAGGAAGATACAGTCATACAAGCAGATGGGACATACAATTGTGGAAATAACTCGTATAAAAAAGACCAAAATGGAGATTCTAGAACAGAAAAGAACCGTAACTAAAGTGAAAACTTAACTGAATGCATTAACAGTTATGGAAGATGGCAGAAGAAAGCATAAAAACATGCATGTACAGTAGGCATTATAAAACCCAAGAAGTGGGGAGAAAGGTGTTAAGTAAAAGGAAGCAAAGCTTCAGAGACCTACGTGGCAACCTCAGGCAGCCTAATATGCCAGTGAGTTGGAGAACAAGACATAGACAATGGGATGGAAAAATCTTTAATGACGTATTGGATGAAAACTACCAAGATAGAAGAGAGAATTAAAAATATATAGCTATAATTACAGTGTCAATTGAGTTGGATGAAAAGCCCAAAGCTATTCAATAGATAAATGAAGGCTATTTCAATCATTAGAATTGAACAAATGGATCTCAATATCTGAAAAAAATATGGATCTCAAGTCTTTATCATACAAAATAATTAACTGATAGATATAAAATTAAAATCTAGAGCTGTGTTGATTTTGGAATAAACATAAGAGATTTTTGCAATGTGAGGTTAAAAGGGTTTCTTACAGAAACATAATTCCATAAAACAATAATAAAAAGTCCAAACATGTTACATCTAACAGGATTGCAAATGAATGAAATCTCTTTTATATTATATATAAAAGTAAAAATTTTAAGTGGTACTTTCAAAACTTGAGTGTTTCTCTTTTACTTAAAAATACTGAAAACATTTTGAACTGCTTGTTCTATACTGATAGAGAGAGGGAGGGAGGAACGGAAGGAGAAAGTGAAGGGCAGGCAGAGAGAGACAAAAAGACTCATAGAGCCCTAGGAGATTGAGGTAAGAATGTTTAAACTAGCACTCTTGTTGCTGACAATATACTATGAACAATCCAAATTTCTATCATCAATGGAGTAATTAATGTATTGCTGAGTAAATGGGATGTTATATATTATCAAAACATAGTGAATAACAAGATACAGCAACTTGAACAAATGTCACAGATTTGAAATTGTATAAACAAAAAAAAGTTAAGGCACATAGCTTTTATATAATTTAAAAGCATTCAATGCTACATAATACATTGTTTAGGAACAAGAATATGTATAATGAAATAATAATAATAAACAACCACCAAGGGGTAGATAAATGGAAAATACAAGCAAGTGACTTCTGAGAAAGCAGGGAAAAGGACGATGATAACTTCCAAGTGACTGGTGATAACTATGAAGATGGCCTCGAGGTTAAGTCTCTCTGGACAGGTGGGCGTATAACAGATGTACTCAAGGATGCCCACACGTGGGGACCTTCAGAGAACTCCTGGGAAACGTGTCTACGAAAAGATTAGACAATCATTTTGAAACTGTGTTAAAGATTCTTTCAATTTTAACTTTTCATAAACTTTATGAAGTATTTTTGTATGTACATGCGTATAAACATGTATCTACTAATAATGGATATAAAATGAAAATACATATCCTCATTATCTCCTGGAAACATTTGCTGACCTCCTGATGTTCACAACAGTTCTGCAAGTAGGAAATGTGTTTAAATCCCGGCCATAGAGCAGCTTAGCCCAAGTGTGCATGCTACACATTCTCATCCCTTAGTCCTACAGTTTTTGCTATTCCTTGCCTACGCTAAGACTATGACCAAGAGTGTGGGCACTTTCAGGAAAAGTGATAGAATTAATTTAAAATAAATTTAATTTACTCTCATTCCAGATATTTCCTTTGAGGCATGTCTGTTTTCAAGGCCTACACTAGTGGTTTGTTGGGTCTTAATGTGAACTGGCCAATCAGCATTTAAAATCTCATATCTCATTGAGACTTTTAACCACAAGATACACTCCCTAGCACCATAAGGATCTTGCATGTACTGTCTCAATGGATAATGTCTATATAGCAAGTAAGGAGGTGATAAAGAAGTATTATTTGCAACCTTCTAAAGTCAAAGGAATTCAAATCATCACTACGTATCCTTATTTCATAAATAAAGAAATGTAAATATGAGAGACTATACAGGTATTATTCTGAGTAATAAATGGAGAAGACTAATAAAGTATTCTGACAATAGACATCTTTCCCTTAAGCAGGGCCAAAATAGATCATCCAAGTTTCTGTGTTCCTAGTGCTTCTCTCCCCACCTCTCCATCCCCGTCTCTTACTGAGGAAATAATGACCAGAGGAACAAGCAGGGCCTGGGCGCCAGGTGCTCTACTGCTACAGATGCTGGTCAGGAGGAAACAGCAGTGGTCCCAAGTGATGGGAAACTGCTAAGAGTAAGAAATGAGGATTGTTCAATCTATTTTTCTTTCAACTTCTCTATTTGAGGAGCATGACCTTCAAGTGAAGAGGAATGGGACACCCATGGCTAAGGAAGATTAAATCCCTGGAAAATCTTAGAATGTATCGTAGAGAACCGTGATGCTCTAGAACGACTGAGGCTCACAGGTTCCGTCAGCTACTTGGGTTCAGAGAGCACTGTGTTGCTGCTGACCAAGCTGTCATCCTCTGAGAGTGGGGTAACTGTTTTACGAGAGCACATGAAAAAAGAACAGGTGTCCTCAACTGCCTGCAAGCTTTGTATGAATCAGACACATAAGAAGAGATGTCAAAATAACTAATGCCATCTTAGGCTGTGCTAATATGAGTGTGAAGCTGAGGCAAAATTTAGTCCTGTTCCGTTTATTACTGGAATTTTAAGTGAAAATATGCTCCATATTTACATTTCCATGAACCGAAATATGCTCAAAGGAGGCTGATTGCTAGAGTACTGTGGAGAGTGCCGGAGGGAAACAGATGCTGGCTTTGTCACTCGTCTTGGACAAAGCTGAGTCTGAGCCACCAGGAAGGGCCCCCACAGCTGTGTTGCAACATTTCAAGGGTTGAAAAGTACAAGATCTGCATAACTACCGAGGACAAAATAGAAGAGTATTCATAAGGTTCAGGGAAAGTGGAGTTCAGCATTGAAAATCTGGTAGGATCTTAGATTTGCAAAACTCTATATAATCCCCAAGCAATCCTGTGTGTGTGTGTCATTTTTTAAGGGTGAATTCTCAGGCACTTTGTGATGGGATGAGCTACCGAGCATGTAGTGAATCACACTGAACTAGATGAACCTGGGATTTTCTTCCAACGCAGACAGCGAATCAACCTAGAGGTGCTTCTAAGCCAGCCTCTAACTTGAAGGGAACCTACCATGGAATCTTGCATTCATTTTTTACATCACTTTGTACTTCTCAAGGCAGAAAAACAGTGAAAGAGAAGTGGGCACCTAGTTGAGTTGGGCCCCACCACCCTTCCAATAGCTCAGGGGAGATGCTGTTTTCCACTCTCTCTGGCCATCTGCATTGTGTGGGATGATAGGACACAGGAGCTTGAATTCCTTTGTAACAGGAAGACTGTGAAAGCAATACTTGGTCCCACTATCAGCTTGGAGGAAGTAGTTTCCACTCTCTGAGCCTCTCAATTATCTTTCCTATTACTTGGGACTAATGGAATCTGTGATCTTTAAGATTTTTAAAGAACTCGTATTCTGCAATTATAAAATTTTATGAAAGCTTTGGGGAATTATAAAAGCTTTGTGGGATTATAAAAGCTCTGTGGAAATGTCATTCTTCCACTTTCTATCAAAAAATAATTGATCCTAAATTCTACTGCTAGTGAGATCATGATAGCAATATACTTTCTGAATCTTTCCAAAACTCCTGAAAACCAAACAGAGAGCTAGCAGAGTCCAGGAAAATATGAACAGTCTTCAAAAGAACTTCATGGAACTTCCTTCCTTAGATGTTACATTACAGCAATGTAGAGAAGATGTAGAACAGAAAGCTTGATAAGGAAAAGGGGGTTATGTAGCTCCCCGTTGTGCAGATTTGGTGGCATGGCACCATCATCAGCTCAGCCTTTGAAAGGCTTGTTTGGTGAATGGTCAGAGGATCAAGTGCAGGAGCGGGAGATCCCATTGCCCAGCCGGAAGTCAGAGCGAGACTGCAGGCCCACAGCCGCCTCTGAGGTCACATCCCCAACTGACCTGAGGACCTCTCATGAGGCTCCACATCTCATTGGTCCCACCCTCACATTGAAGACCAAGCCTCCATGGCTCGGAACTGAGTGACAACCCTTATCCAAACCACAGCATGTGGTCAGGGCTGCCGAGAGGGTGATGAACCCAAAGGCATCAGATCCCAGGAAGGAAGATAGCACGAAACAAGTCTTTGAGTTCTTTGCAATGACCAGAGAACAGGGAGTATGCACTTGAAAGCTAAGAGAACTGACCTAGTTTACCCTCTGGCCCTGGTGACCCCAGGAGCATCCTATCAGTAGTCTAGGAAAAACCATCACATTTAACTATGGAACAGAAAAAAGCAAAGAAGCTGATAATGAAACAAGTAAGCCTAGGAATTGTAACAGAAAAATGTGGGCACAAATCAGTGATATGACATGCCAGAGCAAAACAAGAGAAAAGAAATTATGAAGACAGTAGTCAAAAAACCAAGGGGAATAAGAAATAGTTGATTGTTCGGTAGCCAGTGGTTGTGAACTGAGAACTGAGGAACCTCAGAGTTATTAAAGCAATAACAACAAATCAGATCTCAAGGTGAAGACGTAGGAATACTGGAGAGAAAGACAGTGTGCAAACCAGGAAACAGAGAAGGAGACCAGACAGAAATACAAGCAAGGGACTTAGGAGAAAACGAGAGAGGAAAGCCCGAGGCAAGGATTATTTTAAAAAAATAATGAAAAGGGGAAAAAAAAAGGTCTACCAAAGAAGCCCATATTGAAGATAAAGCAGAGCTAACACAAGATGGTGAAGACATTTCTAGGGAAGCATATTTATTTAGCTGGAAAATCAGCCCCTAGCAGTCAGCATGCAGGACATCCTAGTAAAATGACTTGGGTGCCGAAGATCAGGAGGATAAATGCTGCAGAATTTAGACAAAGGCCAACTCACTTCAGGGCAGAAAATCAGCTTGGAATCAGATTTTCCAACAGCAACTTTTTTTTTCCTGTTAGAAAGCAAGAGAAATATTTTTAAAGATTCATACAAAGATGATGGGAGAGTTCTTCTGAGCTGCCAGAGAATAAAGACGTGAACATTACAACTGTAAGATCTCATGGGATGCCACTCACACAGCTCTTGCTACAGAGTAGCTTCAGACAATCAAGAAGTCATCCGGAAGCTTCAGTGTAAGTTCTTGGGGGTTAGCATGAATATATTCAACTGTGCAATAACTTAAAATAGGCAAAAAGGGTAAGAAGGAGTATATTAATGACAGGCTTTGACAGCATCAAAGCATAAACCCAGCAAAAACGGGAAAGGAAAGAGGGGAGCAAATGAAAGAAGAGTTTTCGGATTGACTGGTGTGCACGAGGTGGGAATAAAGATATGGCTGGAAGCTGACAGCTCTCGCGGCTGAAACTTGAACTTCTTGCCAAGTGTGCATAGCGTTAGCGACAGGCTGGATTGTGGGAGCAGGAGAGAGGAAGGGACAGCCATAGAAAGCCTGCTTTATAAGACATGGTTATTGTCGGACAAGTGTGAAGTCACACAAGGAATCACGCAAGATTAGTGGCTGAGCTCATTTGTAACGTAACTGCTAGAACGTAGATGGAAACCTTTCTAAATATCCCAAAAAACAAGTAGGAGACGAATCCCAAAGCAGAGGAGTTTGGGTGTGTGTTGTGTTTGCATACGTAAAAAGTTACAAGAACATGGGCCCGGCGCGGTGGCGCAAGTGGTTAAAGGTCCTCGCCTTGCACGCCCGGGATCCCATATGGGCGCCGGTTCTAATCCCGGCAGCCCTGCTTCCCTTCCAACTCCCTGCTTGTGGCCTGGGAAAGCAGTCGAGGACGGCCCAAAGCTTTGGGACCCTGCACCCGTGTGGGAGACCTGGAAGAGGCTCCTGGCTTTGGATTGGCATAGTATCGGCCCGTTGCGCTCCCTTGGGGAGTGAATCATCGGACGGAAGATCTTCCTCTCTGTCTCTCCTCTCTGTATATCCGCCTTTCCAATAAACAAAATAATAAACATAAATCTTTAAAAAAAAAAGTTACAAGTACATGTAAACATGTGCATACAATATGACTGAAATGTTTCTTAAGGTCATAAATGACAGGCTATCAGCAATTTCACATGATTTAAGAACGAACTAACTTCTAAAATAATCTGCATCAATGAAGAAAAAATCTTGATTATATCAGTGGGAATGAGCCTACTCATTTATAAGAGAAAAATATTGGTAATCTTAATAAAATCCAATTCCAGGCTAATCTAAAAACATGCAAGAAAAAATGTGGCTCAGAAATGAAAACAATAAAGATACACAGTCAAGTAAAGATAAAAATAGAGCGCAGTACATGATCTGAATGTCAGAAAACAAACACCAAGGGAGATGAAGGCCCGCTTCATAAACCTGAAAGCATGTGGGACAACCAAGAGCCATTGTTTGCTGATATCCGTGCAGAAGGCAAAATCACATTTTCTGAAATGATAAAAACAAGGGAAATAATGGGATGGACAGGTAATAATAAGTTTTTGTTACTTCTCCTTTAAGATCAAGATATTTAAAAATCGATGGAGACTTGAGCCTGGCACAGTGATTCAACAGGCTCACTCTCTGCCTGTAGCACTGGCATTTAATTTGGGCACTAGTTCTTGTCCCAGCTGCTGTATTTCCGATCCAGTTTCCTGCTTGTGGACTGGTAAAGCAGCAGAGAACAGCTGAAGTTGTTGGGCCCCTAAACCCACTTGGGAGACCTGGAAGAAGTTTCTGGTTAATGGTTTCAGATTGGCTCAGCTCTGGCAGTTGCAGCCATCTGGGGAGTGACCTATCATATTGAAGGTTTCCATTTCTCTCTGTCTCTCCTTGTCTCTGTGAATCTGGCTTTTAAATTTAAATAGATGTTCAAAAATTATTGCGAATAATAATAATAGTGTGTAATGTAATATGGGCCACACATTTGACCCAGGGGTTAAGATGCGGGTTAGGATGCCTGTATCCTACGTGGAGTCCCTGTTTCCATTCTGTTTCCACCACCCTGCTAAGGCAGACCACGAGAGGCAATGATGGTGGCTCAAATGGTACGGCCTCTGTCACCTACCCGGGCCACCTGGACTGAGTTGAGTTCCTGGCTTCCACTCAGTTCTCTGCCCTTCAGATGAATAAATAAATAAATGTAAATTTAGGTGCAACTAAACTGTCAGGAAGAAAAATATTAGCCTCCATAAAACATAAAAAAATGAGTTGTATGTATAGGTATATGTTCAACTCTGAGCAATAAAGAATAATATACATATGTTGAAGAATACGCTTTCTTTTAAATTGTTTTTGGGCCATTTATGGGGCCATTTCGGGACCATTAACACCAAGTATTAATACACAGGAGTAAAAGCCTCAGGTATTTTCAGAAAGTAAAAAATAATAAGCCAGTTTTTTTTTAACCCCAAATTGCAGTTAAATCAGAAATAATCAAAACTCTATTTTTTGTGTGTGATTACTGTCTTCATTTTTAAAAAAGAGACCGAGGTACTGATTACTCCAGTTTACTGGGTTACTCCCCAAAATTCTTACAACATTCAGAGTCAGGAGCCCGATCTAGGTAATGACTCTAGCTACTCCATTGTAGGATGTGAGCAGCTTAAATTGTGTCTTAACAACTAGGCCAGATTCCTATCCTGAACCTCTCATTAGGAGTCTTGGGTTGGGAACTGATGTTATGGCTGCACAGGTTAAACCAATACGTGCAATGCAGGCCTCCCATGTGGGCACCAGTTCAAGTCCCAGATGCTTCACTTCTGATCCAGCCTCCGTCTAGTATGCCTGATAGAGCAGAGGAAGATGGTCCAAGTGCTGGTCCCTGTCGCGGAAAGCTCAAGAGAACTGGTGAAAACACTGGTAATAAAATATTAGGATACAACGTCTATTAATAGAAATGAATAAACTTGTTAAATAAAAATAACTAGTTACAGATTTTAATAAAGAAGGCCACTCTATTACAGTAGCAACAATAACCACAGTTATCTATTCATGAACCTACCAAATGTACAAAACTTACTTCTAGGAAGCCATTATACATTTTTAAAATGCATAAAAGTAGATATGAATAATCAAAACCTACACATTAAAAAAGATGAGGAAAAAAGAATAAATGTAGAAGGTATTATAAAATCTTCCTGATTGTTAAATACAGGTGAAGGGTATATAGAAATTCATTATTCTGTCCTCTGCATATTTTGTATCTTTGGAAATTTTATAATCAAGTAATTTAAAATAGTTAATCCTAGTATTAAAAATAAAGGTTTTTAGATTCCAACTCTATGCCTACATAGGTAATTATACAAGATAGAAAATGATTTGATTAAAGTTTTATAGTCATACTTTGTTAAGGTAAATCTCTTTGAGATCTTTATTACAGAATTAATTGTATATGAATATTTTGAATACTCTGCAGCGGCAGCTGTTTTTTTCTCTCTCCTCACGCAGCCGTAATGGCAGGTGGAGGATCGCGTTTCTCCTTCTGACTGGTTCTTGGGATTGTGTGAGGCAGCCTGAGAGTTGGAAAGACACTGTTGACAGGAGTCATTCAGTCTCTCACATGGGAAGTGGCCTTATGCATGGGGTGACTAGAACGGGGGGGGGGGTGCCTTGAGGCTCCTCTTTGACTTCAAGGTGAAAAGGTAAGCCTGCCTTAGTCACCCTCAAAGACAAGTTCTTCCCCACCACCAGGAAGAACTGTCCACCATCGCCCCAATGTCTGTAGTCATCCAAGTAACCAAACAAACAAAGAAAACATTGTAAAACCTAAGGATTGTTGAATAGTCTCAGTTCACAGAATATACATTTTTCAGTATATTCCTCAATCCCAATAAAAGCCTTGAGAGCTAGGCAGCATTTACCTTCACTTAAAACTTTTTATTTATTTCATTTACTTGAAATGCAGAGAGAGAGGTCTATGGTCTCTACTGCTCTACTCCTCCACTGCCCCGACCAGTGGGGTTGGACCAGGCCAAGTTCAGGTGTGGGGAGCACAAGGCAAGTCCCCATACGAATGGTAGAGTCCATGACCCACGTGTTCACCTGCTGCTGTTCCAAGAGTGTGCATTAGCAGGAAGCTGGAATGAGGAGTGGGGCTGGTTCATCAACCAGGCACAATGTTGTGGGCTGTGGACTTCCCAACCAGGGTCTTCACTGCTCTGTCAAACCGCTGTCCCTGGTTCTCACTTATTAATTATGTAAAGTAGTGCTGGAAGAGCAAGAGCTTTGCCCAACATCATAAAGCAAAACAAAATTCTAAGGGAACCAGAATTTCAATTTTGATTTCTTGACTTGTCCCATAATAGGAACAGTCATCTTCTGCCATTGAAGATATTCTGAATTGGATCTCTTGATTTTGCTCCCAGACTTGTTTCTTCAAGAAACCTCATCTTTCTCCCATCCAAGTCCATCATAACTATCCATCTTTCATTCGACAGATTGGAAATTATTTTTAATCCCTGGATACTCACATGCTGTTTTCCTCTCTTTTGAACCAGAAGAGGACTTCCCAGTTGTTTTTAGATAACTTCAGTTCTGTTATCCTATGTCTGCTTGTCTAAATGACATGACTCTATCTTACTCATCTTGCCGAGCCTTCCACGTTGCCAGAACAGTGACGCACAGACACAGTAGGGTTTGGGGAACCATATTCAATTTTGATAAATGTAATTTTAAATGTGCCTTCTTCCTGAAAGATTTCTTATAAAAGGAATTCACATGGTTAAGAGAAAATGTTTCCATAGTAAGTAGGCAGACTTATGTAAAGCATAAGAATAAAATAATACAGCTAAGCGTCATAATCAGTGACACAATAGCAGTGCTAATCTCATCTTGCATTATAAGGTTTTTTCTTTTTCAATTATGATAATTCACATATTAGCTTCAGTTATTTTTCCAGTAAGCCTGTTAGTCAAGCAGAAGGTTGTCAGTGCAGTGTGAAGAATGGTGACCTAGGAAATGCAACTTTGCACACACAGTTGTGTTTAAGTGCCAGGTCCTCCACTTATTTGAACAAAGTAGTTTTATCTTGTGAAATATCAGTCACTTCTGTACTTTACAAAATTGAGATAACAGAATGACAAAACCCATACGTTTATTGTGAAGACTAAATGAGATTAAGCAGGCGAAGCTCTTGGCACGGCATCTGGTGCCTAGTGAGCTCTCACTAAATGGTATCGGGGATTCTGTTAGTCAGCTTCACATTAGGATAATGAAATACCCGAGTTAGCCTGCTTTGTAAAGACAAGAAGCTACTTTGACTCATGTTACTGGAAGTAACTATGTCTAGGGCCCTCATTGCAGGAAGAGTCTTGAAGCAGTGCAGAAAATCAAATGCAAAGGCCAGGGATTCTGCGTCCCTGACTGTGTCTGTCTGCTCTGTTTTAAAAGCCACAAGGATTCCATCATGGGGGTTCCACTCCAATCGAATCACTTTCCCCAAAAACCCCACCTCTGAATGCCCTCTTGTACCAACTTCCTAGTCTCTAGGACCATTAGTGAAAGACTGCAGAGACTATTCTGCCAAGTACCAGGGAGAAATATTCAGTCTAGAGCAGTGATTGCTGTAAGTAAAGCTGACACAAGCCTCATCCAGGATGGGTAAGTGACTTAGCGTAAGGAAGCCTCACTAGAACTTGAATTCTTGCTTGCTGTATAGCCTCATTAGCTTGCAGCCTCTCCCATTCCTCCGGCCCTTGTTGTTCTCTTGCCTTTGTTGCCAGTTCCTGGGAGACAACTTCCAGATTAGGAATTCCCTGGGGAATAGGAATGTCATTGGTATTTAGAGTGTACCCTGATAGCTTATGCTTATGATTCATGATGGGGCCCTTTGTGTGCGATACTAAGGGAAAGACTCAGGATGGTGGCTGACCTTCTCAGAAAGACCAATCAGAAGCTCAGGTGGTTGGGGCTTTGAGCCAACGCCATCAGGCCAACCTCCTGGAAATGGCACCATGTGGCTGATGGTTCATTCAACCATGCCTACTACTAATACCTATGGATGCTCAAGCTCAGCTGTATGTCCTTGGCTGGTGATACCTTACGGTGTTGCCTAGTTTTGTGTCAGCAGAAAATGCACTCCTGCTGCACGGGGAGAGAACCAGAAAGCCCCACCTTGGGGTTCTCCCTGAATTCCTGTGTGCCTGTCGCCGTTTGTCTGGTTCTGTTTGGCATTTTTTTTTTAAGATTTATATTTTTTTAATTGTAAGGTCAGATATATAGAGAGGAGGAGAAACACAGAGGAAGATCAAGTGACCACAACGGCCAGAGTTGAGCTGATCCAAAGCCAGGAGCCGGGAGGTGCAGGGTCCCAAGGCTTTGGGCTGTCCTCGACTGCTTTCCCAGGCCACAGGCAGGGAGCTGGATGGGAAGTGGGGCTGCCAGGTTTAGAACCAGTGCCCATATGGCATCCTGGCGCATTCAAGGCGAGGACTTTAGCCATTAGACCACCGCGCTGAGCCCTGGTTGGCATTTTTTAAATCCTTCCACAATAATGCAACTGTATTAATAAATACATTATTTTCTGAGATCTGAGCATTTCCCTAGCATTGCAGAAGTCTCAGGAACAGTAAGAAGCCCTGTATTTGTAGCCAGGGGATTAAATGTGAGGAAGGGCTGCTCTCTGAGTTGAGGAGTTTCACGGAAACTTTGTCCTGTGAAGTTGGACTCAGTGCAGAGAAGTTGCAATTGGGGCCATTGTAGCCTCCTCCTGCCAGAACGATGATGGGGAGGCCAAGTTCACCTGCTTCAGTGTCAGAGTCAAATGGGATATATGTTAAAGCTGATAATATCTTTTATTTCCTGAGGTTGCTTTTGGATGCTGTGGTCTCCCTGACCCTCTGCATCTGACGGCTTAGGGAACACCGTACTGAAATGAAAGGAATAACATAATTCTGCAAAACCATTTGCATCTGGTAGGAACCACACATATACTCTTTTCTTACCAAAGATGCTTGTCCAGTCTCCAAACAAATTAATTCATCTGCGTGGTAAGAGAAGAAACCAAGCAGGGGCTTCTGCCGATGCTGCCACAAGGGGAGTGTGGCCAGAGGCCCGAAGGGGATGTTCCTGAGGACAGCTGGAGTGTGTATGTTGTGGCTCTTGGCACCCTGCTGGGGAAACATCTCTCTTGCCAACAGTATAGAGCTCATAATTAACACCCTGTAGCAAGTCAGGGCTTCAAACTCACCCAAATCTATTTGTAGCGTTTTACAGCTTACCGAGAACAGCCTCTCTCTTGCATTTAGGTAGCTGCCTCTCTGTCTGCTGTCTGCTCTGTTGGCCTTTAATGTATTTAGATGGATTCTTCTTCCGTAAGGCAGAGCCCAAGTTCATTAGAATCATGCGTTCTGCTTCAAAACCTCCCTTAATCTCCCTAGGTGCTCCTTGGGCTTTTCCAGTTGCATTCACTAACCTTGGATGTGGGTATTTAAGAACAATGCTAACGTTCTTAAATTGCTTTGCCATCTTCTCTCCTGGATTACTCCGGCAGGCAAGAGCAAGAAATACCAATTAAGTCCCAAGAGTCATTTTGCAAATGATCTTTCCCCTTAAACTAGGGAATGTCTAGCTGCGAACACAAATGAGGAGGAGGCAGAATGGTGCTGCGATGGTACGCATGTTGACTTTTCTTTCAGAGGGATCTAATCTTTTGGAGTGGGCATTAGGTAATGCTTTCAATGTAGTAGGAAGGGCCAAAAAGAAAAGAGAAAGCCACTTTATACATTTTGGATAACAACATGTTGGCGCTTTGATAAAGCTCATCTTAAAAGGGTATTTGTTATTCATTATGTGCAGAGCGGTTCAGCTGTCTGCTTTCCATTAACTCCCTCTGAGCAGGCAGTGGTCCTTCTAAAGTCTTTCTGGTAGGAAAGGCAGCCACAGCTTGGATCTTGAACTTTCTTGGATGTTGGGGTGACGTGGGGTGCTGCCATGTAACCATGATAAGTATTAGCATTGGCTGCCTCCAGGGGAAAGACCAAAAGGCTTGGAGATGAATGAAAACAGATATTTCGCAGTTAATCTTGCTGTTAGTCTTGTGTTTTTCATCATGTGACTATCTTGACAATGAAAAGCACAAATAAAAATATCTAAATTTTTTATTATCTTTATTTGAAAGGCAAAGTTACAAAGAGGAAAAACAGAGAGAGAGCCTGACATCCACAGGTTTTTCTCCCCAAATGGCCGCAACAGCCAGAGCTGGGCCAATCCATAGCCAGGAATCCAGAGCTTCTTCTGGTCTCCTATATGGATGCAGGGGCCCAATGACCTGAGCCTTCCTCTGCCGCTTTCCTAGGCCATAAGTAGGGAGCTGGATCAGAAGTGGAGATGCCAGGTGAGGAACTGGTGTTCAAATGGGCTGCTGGTGCCAAGGTTGGATGCTTCACCTGCTCTACCTTGGTGCTGGCCCCCACAATATGTAATTGTTACAAAGGTCAGGAAGATGGTGTGGCTGCTGGGAAACCAAACATTCATCTTTCAAACAGTTAAGCAGAATTGCTCTGTGATGCGGCAGTGTCCTCCTGAGTCTATCCCAAAGGATCTGAAGGCAGAGGCTCAAATAACTGTTAGTGTGCTGTGCTCGTGTTTTTGACAGCATTCACAGCAGCCAAAAAAACGGAAGCAACACCACTTGTTAGTGTTCATAATAAATGGATGAAGATTCAAAGTGTAATATTAACATGTAATGGAAGAATTCACAGCCTTAAACAGGAAGGAAGTTGTGACGCACACTCCAGCATGGCTAACCCTCGAAGACACTGTGTTACATAGAATGAGCCAGTTGCAGAAGGACATATGCTATGGTTCTACTTACAGATCCGAGGCAGTTATGTTCATGGTCAAATAAAGCAGCGTGGTGATTTCCGGGGACTGGGAAGAGGGGAGTACGGGATGAAGGATCCAGCTGGGGAGATGGAGGAGCGTTGGAGTCGAGGGGTGGTGGTTGCACAGCAGTGAGATGTCTCAGAATCGTTAGAATAACCATTGTCACAGCGTGCCATGAAAGTGTACCTCTCTCTGATCCTTGCAGCCATCCACTCACTGCCTGCTACACTGGGGGGCAGCCTCCGTGGGCTTTCCCTCCTCGCTTCCTGAGACCTCCATAAACACAGCTCATGCCGAGTGCTAACAAGCACTCCAGCCGGAAGTAAGCTTGGAGTGGGAGTAATTGCTGGATGGGCGCATGTGTCTGTGGCAGTGGGCAGTAGGCGTTTCTGAATACTGCACGGAAGCCTTGCTGTGGAGGGGTTTACAGGGCCAGTGTGCTGCAGAATCAAGCGTGGACTTCACCCTCAGCAGCTCCCAGTCCCCAGATCTATGGACTTTGTCCCTTAGACCAAGTGATTGTCCTGCCAGTTGTCATCTTGCTAGAAATGTGTGAGTCGAGCTGACATCCGACGTCTCTGTCCTGCTTGGTCCTTCTCTTTGCTCCTCTATTGAGAATGCTGAGTGCGTAGTGTATTTTGACCCCAATTCTCTGACACCTGCTGGGTATGACGCAGTTCAGTTCTGACATTTCCCAGAGTTAGCATCAGGACCAACAAGTTAAAGGTCTTGGGCGCTATTTTTACTGCCCTTTCTTCAGATGCCAGCTTCAAGTAAGGTCTTAGCTTACCCACATTTCTGTCCGAGTTGGCTACAAATCTAAGATTCTACACAACCTCTCTCAGGGTTGATAATTTTCTAGAAGAACCTCACAGCACCCAGAGAAGTGCCACATGTACCATCCATGTCTTAATATAAAGGAGTCAAATGAAGAGATACCTGGTGTGACTCTGCCAGGGTCTCAAAGGCAGAAACTTGCATCAGCCTCTGGTCCTGGGTTAACCAGCTTTTCAGTCCGCTCCTTTAAGGGGACACATTGAAGCACGACATTTATCATGTGATTGAATTCAGTATCCCGTCCCTCCTCCCCTGTGGTGTTTAAGGGTGGACTTGTCATTTGCAACTCACAAAATTATGTGCTTGATCTTTCTGGGATGCCCAGCCCTTCCCATGAAACAATCTATGAGTCCACCATGAGTCATCTTGTTAGTATTAAATAGGTTCCAAGAAGTCTTTCTTTGGAGAATGAGACACTCCTGTTGCTTGCAAAATTATGAGGCTTTTTTTTTTAAAGATTGATTTATTTATATTGCAAAGTCAGATATACAGAGAGGAGGAGAGACAGAGAGGAAGATCTTCCGTCTGTTGATTCACTCCCCAAGTGGCCACAATGACTAGAGCTGCACCGATCTGAAGCCAGGAGCCAGGAGGTTCATCTGGGTCTCCCACACAAGTGTAGCAACCCAAAGTTTTGGGCCATCTTCAACTGCTTTGTCAGGCCACAAGCAGGGAGCTGGATGGGAAGTAGGGCTGCTGGGATTGTAACCGGGGGGCATATGGGAGCCTGGTGCATTCAAGGCGAGGACTTTAGCCACTAGGTTATTGCACGGGACCCTTACAAGGAGTTTTTATGTTCTGTGACTGCAACTGAAGACATAGGCTAGCTGTATTTGCTATGGTGTCACCGTGGCAATAACATGATCTTGATTCCTCTGTTCTATCAAGGACAGAGAAGACATAACTTTTTTTCTAGCTCTCAGTAAAGCGATATGAAAAAGCAAGGCCTTAGCCAAGGCCCACTTTGCTGTTGGTTTGAGATCTATATGCTAAAATGTAATGCAGCTGTGTCCTTTGTCTCGCTGGCTAATGACCGGCCATGGGATACAGATAAGTTATCCCTAAACTCAGCCCTTTGTGCCCGCGTTCCTTCTGCTGGGCTCTCGGAGCACCTTCCCTCTGATCCCTCTTTAAACATCAAGCAACTGTTTAATGCAATGTTTTCGTCTGTTCTTTTCCCTTTTTCTTGGTCAGTGGATTAGCCAAGATTGATTTTTCTGCATGGCTGGGGAAGGCCTAAGGTTAAAAGATAAAAAGGTAGATTCCTTTTAAATGTAATTTAGATTTTTCCCCCTGGCATTAGTTCTGATATCAACCACAGAATCACTTCAGTGTTCCAGACACACCTGGGCCGCAAACACAGCTGCCAGGGCAGGACAGAGCTGGGCTCCCAGCGTGGCAAGCCAGGAGGTCCAGGCAGACTAGCTGTCTCTGTCTCTGTGTGTGTGTCCCCTTTCTCTGTGTCATTTTTTTCTCTCTCCTGCTCCGTTTTCTATGAATCTGTTTGCAAAATTCAGCTAGATGACACATGTGTTTATTCTCCTCTGCTGTTCAGATCAGTGTGTATTTATCTTCTGCAAACTAAGGAGCTCAGGAGAAAATGATTCCTGAGTCTAGCAGATGACAAACAGAACCTATCGATTCAGCCAGCAAGCTGGGCACCGTCCAGCAGACTGCCCTGGCATGGGTGGGCTGTGGGTGAAGCAGGGACTCTCTCTGTCAGGCTTCCGTTTGGCAGCCAGTTCCCCTGGATCAAATGCTACACCAGATGAAACCCAAGGCCAGCTCCAGCCCTGGGAGGCTCTCTCTTTCCATGGCCCCTGCCCCTGTACATTACTGTTGCTTTTCTAAGTGAGGTGTCAGATAGTGGCTTCCTAAATGCCATCTTGTAAGTCCTGGAGACTCCTTGGAGCCTGAGCTGGGCGGCATGACGATGGTGGAAACGATGTGATATGTCACTGGCATAGCCTGAGAGCATCAGGAACCTATGAGCCGGGCCATTTGCAGGTGAGCAGTGCTCAGGCAGCTCCTCACAGAGCTTGTGCACCGTCTGGAAAGGTCGCAAGTTCCTTATAGCTTCAGAAAGGGAATACCCAACTGCCTGAACTCATGTTTATGGAGGACGTGAGGGCAAGGGACTTAGCACTGCCCATTCTTACCCCCAACCTTCTCTCTTTCCTCTAGCCTTCTCCTCCTCTTTTACCAACTTCTTCCCTCATTTCATGTTTCAATCCTGGCTACATGTGTCCTAGCCACCATCAGAGTTCAACTCAAAGAGCTGGATTCACCCAAGCCAACCAGGGAGAAAGCTTTTAAATGCTAAGGTGGGATTTCTGAGAGCTGGGCGGATGATAATTCCCCATCATGGACCCCGGGGGTCCATGGCCCACCATAGTCAGGGATATAGAGGGAGAGACTGTCTGGACAGTTCCCTAAACCAGAGTGAAGCTACTTGAAAAGAACAGTATGAAAACAATTAGGTAAGGAGTCAGGAAACAGATACCTTAGGACAAACTGCATATAAACACAAGAAGAAAGAATTGGAGAAGACAGAAAAGTCTGTATTAGTCAGGATTGCCCTGGTGGTATGTAACAGAAATGCACCTTGTGCAAATGTTAAGTGAAGTTCAAGCTTCTCAGGTGTTGCAGAAGCCCAGAGCCGCATTGGCTCCGAGGCTCTTCCTGCTGCTCTCCGCACAGGCCACTCAACTCCCAGCATCTCCCGACTGCTACTCCGTATCCTGAAGACCAGAAGAAGTTCAGAGTGGGCTCTCACTGTATCACTGGGAGCCTGCCTTCTCTGGACCGACCGAGTCTCTCAGCCAAGGGACTAGGAGGCTCTTGGGGTCTGTGTTTTAGGTTGGGACCACCCCTAGAGCCAGCAGTCGGCATTGGACAAAGTCTGAGCATGAACTAAGTATGATTCTGCTGGGAAAAACTGGAATCTTCTTTCCAAGAGAGGAGAGATGTTGGCAGACATAAACAACAGATGTCCACCTCAGATGCCAGCAAGAAGTGGAAGCTATGAGAATGAGCTGGATCCAGATATGCACCCGTCTCTGGGATGCACAGAGCCATCAGAGTCCTAGGAGTACCCAGGGCTGTGGTGACCATTGTGCAGATGGCTTTCTGTGTAAGATTTCCAGACCTTCCTTGACCAGCTTCCTGGACTCTTGCAAGAAAATTCATCCTTCCCAGCCTGACTCCAGTGGGAGAGGATTCCCTGTGTCTTTGTTGTTCATCCCCACAAGCTCTGCCATTCTGTCGCCATCCTTCCTAGACCCCTCCCTGTCTTCCCTACAGCTGCTTCTCGACCAAAGCCATGTGGCATCATAGCCACCATCTCCTAGTCAGGACACGAGTGCCAGTGTAATCCAAGTGACCCAACATCACACGAAGGAAAAGGATTGGTGAAGAGAGGAAAGGGGGTGGGAACTACAGAACAGGAGGCGGGAGGGCTACTTACTAGGGGAGCAGGCTTTATTCCAGTAGCTCAAAGAAGTCCTGGTGTCACCCATATGCTAATGGCCAGCAAAGAAAACACGCAGAACGAAAAGAGCAAGAAGCCCACAGGATCGGGCACAGGCGCTGAGATGGTTCATTATCAAAGCTCTGGCTCCATGCTGTTGCATTCAAGCCTGGCAGGGCACAGTGCCTGCTGCCAGTGGAGAGGAAAATAGTACGTGGACTGATGCTCCCAAATAATTGATAATTTGCCTAAATGAACAAATCAAGGAAGATGTAATTGTTGACGGGGACTGCCACCCAGGTACAGCGAAGTGTGTAATTGCCTAAGCGTTGCACGCTGCTTCCCACGTGTCCCCCTGCCCTCCCCTTTCTTTCTCTTAAACCAAATGTGCTTGTTTAATGACATTGATGGTGAATAGACTTTGTGACATTATAAATGACACCTGTGACAGAACTGTCAGCTGCTGACAGCTCACTGACAGCTCCACTGAGAAATTAATCATTTTAGATGCCTTTTTGATTTGCTCATTTAATGTCACAAATAAGCTCTTACCAGCCAAACCCTACACAGTCTCTCCCCTCCATCCTCCCCAAGGACAATCGGGGTGTTGGGCTGGCTGGCTGGGGCGATTCTTGGTGGTGACTTCTCTGCTGGGGATGGTCTGGAAACTCCCTGGGGGGAAGTTTGTGCGGACAGCATGCACTTTTAGTTTTCTGATTTGCCACTTGTTTAAGGAAGCTTTCAAGCAGCTGGAGCTAACCTGTTGGGACTGATGCTGATAAGGATGGAAAGCTAAGGAGGCAGGGAACTATCTTTAGCTGGGTAATGGGGAGTGAATGGGGCCACCCTGAGGTATGCTAAGATATGCCTGCACTCATTTTTGCCTGGAACTCCCACGCTCTCTGCTGGGTAGACGTCTGTTAATTGCTTCCTGTCGGACATCACTTTGACATTTGGAGAAATGGAAAGAGACTGCCTATCCCTTCCCCCGCACCCACCCATGTCTCTTTTGGGGATTTTGGAGACAGAGGGGAGAAGAGGTGAGGTGAGTTTGGAGCTTTCTCTGTGGTCGGTTTGCAAAAACCTCCAACACCGTGTGCCTAAGGCATTTGGACCTGGATTTCATTGCAAATCAAACATGGGGCCGCGAGAGTCAGTCACTAAAGCTTTTCTCTCCCACTGTGCACCAGTCTGTGTCCCATTTAATCAAAACACATGCTTTTCTCTCTACCTATATCCGTGCATTTTACTGACCTTGTAAATTCTTGAAAAATAATAAAATGCAGTCCCCAGCATAGAGCAATGCTCATCTCATTGTGCACCATGAGGCAACTCCTGTCATTCAGAGCAGGAGGCTAGAATTCACACTTCAAGGGTGAAGGTTTCATTGGTCTGTTATCTCTTCTGTCATTCCAGTACCCACATTTTGGCCTGTTATTCAGTTGAGTAGGTTGACCTGTGTGGTGTAGTGTTATCACTGGCCACTAGATGGCAACAAAGAACAGCTGGCCTGATTATTGGATGTAGGTAGTGACTGACACAGGCGAAATGGGTCTGCCTTCTGTTATAGTTAACTTATTGGATGTTAACCACCTGGCAGGTACCATCATAAGCGCTGTTTATACATTAGCATATTTATATTTGCAAATTCTGTGAGTCTTAGAAAAGTTAAGGAACTAACTTGCCCAAGGTCACCTACCTGACAGTTGGCAGAACTGCGATTTAGCTCAAATGACAAAGGCTGTGTTCCCAGACACGGTGCCCCACTACACCCCTAAGGGAATTGCCTCCTCATGTGGAGAAGAAGCCAAATGGCCAGAACGGATGCTTCGTTCTTACTGAGCTCTGAAGCTTCCTCCAGCAATGTAGGAAAAGAGAAGATGAAAGGAACAAACTTATTAAGGCCACAAAGAATCTCAGAGTTGGAAAGTTCTCGACCCGCTAGTCCAGCCTCCTGTCCAGTCTATGAGCCGCTGTGGCAGAGCCAAGAAAGGGGATCACTCGGGCACTGCCTGAAGGCTTGTGGGACCAGGCTACCACGCGAAGGCAGAGTGCTCTGCGCTCTTCTGCTCTCACCTTCCTTCCCAGGAAGGCAACTTCAGAGGGAGGGGACCAAGGTGAATCCACAGCCCTTGTCCAGCAGAGCGAATCTAGAGAACATGCTGAGAGTGGTGGCCGATCTTACGTTTCTGTGGCTGGATGCAGGGGCAGCTACGTGTGAGGTCAGACATGATGCTGAGGGCTTCTGAGTGTGTCCATGCTCGAGCTGGTTACCGTCTTTGGACTTAACCTCCATCACTACATGAGCTAATTCCTTCTAATAATTCTGTGGAGTGATTATATTTCCAAATAGTTGCATAAATTCACAGACAACCATATATATATTCAAATTAGAAAATGAAATTAAACAGGTTTATGTTAGTATGAACATTTTAAAACTCTGTGCATAGTTTGTTTGTAATGCATGTTTTTGGTAAACTTTTTGAGGATCCCTTATCCAATGAGTATATTTGCATATGTGTATATATAGATTTCCATGGAGAATGTATAGCATTTCTATTGTATGTGTCCATTTTAAAGAGATTCATGGTAGCTTATGTTTATTATTTATGTTATGTAAAATTACTGGACTTCTTTCCACATTAGTTGCCCAGATGAACCTCACTTTGGCTAATTGGGGCACATAAATCTAAAGCATCATTATTTGATCGATATTTCTGGCAAATGCGAGGTCGTTGCCGTGATGAGGTTCACACACACCGCTTCACTCAGAGAGCACGTCTTTTTGCACCTGTGTGAATGGCGTTCGTTGGCACCCGTGGGAAGAAGCAATGAGAGCTAGCTGAGGATTGTGGAATGATTTGACACCTGCACAGGAAATCTTCAGGGATAAATTCTCATCTTCCATTGTGCAGATGAGAAAACTGAGGTATAAAGAGATGAAGAGAGTAAAGCTTGGCATCACATGGGAGCTTCTGCTGCTGCTCCTTCTGGTCCTTCGTGCTCTGAATCCCTGGATGACTGGGGCCAGTGCCATACTTGTTTGCACCCTTCAGGACATCCTGATGGCACAGTACATCTCACTAACCCTGGGTGACCGGGAGCCAGTTTAGCACCATCATCTTAGCTAGCAGGATATTTTATTTAGATATTTTAACAATAGTAAGAAGACACTAGCATCCTAGGGTAGCTGGTTGCGATATTATTAGAAGTTAATTCATATTTTAACAGATAATTCTTAATTAATTTGCTGTAGTTATCTTGTTAAATGTCAATTGAATCTTTCCATACCCCTTCCAGGTTTTTGCTATTCATAAAATGTAATTATGCAGCTATTGCTCATGTACGTTTTAGTGCTTATACAATCCACCAGTTAAATACAAGTCAAGAAGATTCATCTCCCAAGTTCTTAGTAACATCACTAAGTGCTTTCATTAATAATCAAGAAGACATTTGCATAATGTATTGGGGTAAGACTCCTAAGCAGGGGCGGGCAGGAGTTGCCCTGCAGCTGGCCCAGGCCAACTTGACTCTACTGTAGCAGTTCTGCCTCTGAGCGGAAGAGTTCGTGTGGGAAATGCCGATAGCACAGGGCACAGTGATGCGGTTCCAACAAGCCTGCTGGGAAGCCCTGATGCACATTCTTTGTGATCACTGTAGTGGGCATGTCTCTGCAAATCAGAGTGGGCTGCATATGAATTTTCACTGGCACAGGCTCAGGTGACCACTGGTGTTTCCCTGCTTTCTTAAAAGGCAACTTTATTCTCTGAACTTGAACCCTGCTTCTACCTGCTGCTGAAACTTAACTGAGTCATTTCACATGAACTGAGTCTTGTGCGATAGCTTTGCAGGTAACTGGGTTAGCATCCAGTTTTGTTGGATGACTTGCTTTCGGCTTTCCACCCTCCTTCTCTTCCTTGCCATGGATTTTAGCAGGAGAGGAAGATGGAGTCCCATGCCGTGAACAGGGGTGGCCCTGAGCTGATGGAGTCCCATGCCGTGAACAGGGGTGGCCCTGAGCTGCCACCTTTTGAGACACAGTGTGTCTGTGTGGCACGGAGAGCCCCTTTCACTCTGCCCTGACCAACAGGTGGCCAGTCATCTCAGCCTGCGTCAACCTCGTTCACTGAAGAACTTCTACTTTTACCAGTGGCTCCCCCCATCTAGGATTTTATATATATATGTATATATAAAGATTTATTTATTTTTATTACAAAGTCAGATATACAGAAAGGAGGAGAGACAGAGAGGAAGATCTTCCGTCTGATGATTCACTCCCCAAGTGAGCCACAACGGCCGGGATTATGCTGATCTGAAGCCAGGATCCAGGAACTTCTTCCGGGTATCCCACATGCATGCAGGGTGCCAAAGCTTTGGGCCGTCCTCGACTGCTTTCCCAGGCCACAGGCAGGGAGCTGGATGGGAAGTGGAGCTGCCTGGATTAGAACCGGCACCCATATGGGATGCCGGGGCATTCAAGGTGAGGACTTTAGCCGCTAGGCCATGCTGCCGGGCCCTAGGATAATATTTACTGAGGACTTTTTTTTTGTTGTTATGCTTTCAGCTTTATTTGTTTGAAAGAGAGAGAGTAAAAAGTGCATGTACGAGAGATTGTTCATCTGCTGGTTTATTTTCTGCATTCCTGCAGCAACAGCTGGGACTGAGTCAGACTGAAGCCCTGAGCCAGAAATGCAGCTAAGGCTTCTCACGTGGGTGACAGGGACCCAAGTACTTGACCTTCATGTGCTGCTACCCAGGTGCACATTGGCAGGGCGCTGGAGCTGGAAGTGGAACTGGTCCCATACCCAGGCAGTGCAATATGGGATGTGGTGTCCCTAGGATCCTCCTCACCTCTGTGTCCAATGCTGTTTTCACAAAATTCTCATCAATTAATTGATTTTCGTCTGCTTGAAATGGAGGGAGAAAGGGAGCAGCCAGGAGCCTGATCGAGTCTTCCATGTGGGTAGAAGGGCCTAAGGACCTGGACCATCTTCTGTTTCTTTCGCAGGCACGTTAGCAGGGAGCTAGACTGGGACTTGAACTGGCGTCTAAGTGGCTTGCTGGCATTGCAGACAGCGACTTAATCTGTTATCTCCCGTTAGGCAGGGCAGGGTGGGGGCACTGGAATATACAGGGCTGTTGGTGTGCTCATCAAAGAGGACCAAGCCTGGCCAGGGCCAATGCCAAGTTCCTGAAGGGTAGGGTGGTGACCATTGTGAGCTCTGCAGTGCATTGGACCTCAAGTCAGGGCCGCTCAGCGACTCCTCAAAAGCTTGCTATAAGCAAGGGAAAAGGACTTCTTGGATTTGTTTTTTATTCCAGTTCTCTGACTTTCTTTAAAAAGAAGTCTATAACGCATGGGGGTGAGACCTGCTTGTTCTAGGAGTTTTCAGAGAAGTGATGAAGAAAATGGATTTAAAAGCAAAATCCCATCATTGCTTGCACATTGCAGCTGGTGAAAGAAAATAATATTTTGATTTGGAGGAAGATGCCTGCTCCACCTGCCACGCGAGCCTCTTAATGCATTGCCTGTCTTCAGACAGCGCCGCCAGAGCGGCTGCTCTTCAGATCGGCTCGCGTCTTATCACCCTGCTGGAGAGACCGTGCCTTGTCAGTTTTGATGACGCGTCTGCCCCTTTTGATTGTCAACAAGAAGCTCTAGCCCTTCATTGCAGCTGTTCTTCCTCCTGGCTGGTGAGGGTGTGGGGGAGAGTGCGGTGTGGGAATCGCTTTGCTTGCAGGCAGGAGTGCTTCTTTCGTGCCAGATAACTGGCATGAAGCCGAGACAGGGTGCGTCTGACTCAGCAGGCTGTGGCTGGAGTGCCCATCAGTGAGCCTGGTGCCCTGGGCACCAGCTTGGACGGCCCCTCTGGAGGTCACCTGGCCTGTCTTCTGTCTTTAGGCCTCCTGCTCTTCAACCCATCAAAGTCTGGCCCCTCCTGTACTTTGACAGCCACTAGGGAAGTGCACTTAAGTCCCTGTAGGACTGTGATGGGACACATCATGGGAACAATTTTTGTCCTCAAGGCAAAGAGCACCATGTTGAATTCTTAATGGTGACATGTCAGTTAAGAAGGCCAGGTGAATTTTGTCCACATCATTCATGGAGTGTTCTGCATGGGACAGCAGCCGTGACCACTGATCCAGACCACTAGCTCTTCATCCTCTGGCTGTCCCTAGGGGTCCTGCCCCTTGGTCAACTTGTAAAACTCTGAGATTCATTTTCCCCAAATCTACCATGGAGCTCATCAGCTGGCTCTACAGGTCGTCAGGAGGATTTGGCGAGAGGATGGGCAGGACACACTTCGCAGAGTTCCCGCCAGGTATACATGGGGCTTCATGCTGGCTGCCTGTTCTTATCATCATCCAAGGTTACTTTTTTATGTCTCCAATCTGCAGATTTCCAGACAGGCTTGTGGAGCGCTGACAAGGGCCCCTGGGGAGCTCTTGCTCTTTCTACCAAAATCTGTTTGATAAATATTGCTGCGCAGCCAACAGACACCTTTCTCTCTCTCCCAGAATAGCATAGCCTGGCAGGCAGGGAGGCAGGGAGGCGCAGGGAGTGAGAGGCTCTCTAGAGCATGCCAAGCGTGGATGGTCAGCTGCGTGTGAGTGGGACAGCTCTGCGTCCCCTGCCGGCCCCAAGTGTCAGCCACCCAGGTCTCGCGATCTGGCAGTGATGGCCTTGAACCTGTGCACACACCGCACCTCCCTGTCTTGGGTTTCCCAGGACAGGCAAGCTGCAGCCTCCTTCATTCTGTGACAGAGATTTGCTCAATGTGCTGCTACAGAGATGGACAAGCAACGTTCTGGTGAAGCCTGGAAGGATTATAAACGGTGACAAACACAGCCAAGACATGGATTTCCCGTTCCCCCGGATATCGGAGGAAATGTGTATCCTCAAGGAGCCCAGAAATAATCCCCTGCTCTCACTATTTCCCCTCTTTATGCTTTTTATTGGTATGGTAACATTATTCAAGCTAGGCTCTTCCAGCTCCCAGGCTGATTTTTTTTTTGCATCTGTGTTTATATTGATGCTATTCAAACAATGATCCTCCACTTCCCCTGTCAGTTTCCATCGTGCGTTTCACATATTATGAACTTATTTAAACAAAAATCATGCTCTCCAGACACATTTCTTTTCCATCTGTTTCCCCCTGTCCCAGACTACCGATTCTCATTTCAAAGCAGCGTTGTAATGTCATTTATGGGTTTTCTCTATTGTTTTCTTGTTTTCAGTGTCTGGAGTGGGAAGACAGTGGTGGGGGACCGTGTGTTGTACATTGGCCGTGAAGCTGGTGCTTCTTGCTCTAATGTTTCTAAAAGGATTCTTATCCATGTTTAAGAGTGGCGAGATCTCAACAATGGCTGCACTTGTAGGGTGCTTTACAGTTAGTGTCTTAAAGTACTTTTACAAAGAGTCCTTCAAGGGAGTTTGGAGAAAGGATAGGATAGCTTGCCAGCCTGATCATTCTGAAGATCCATGATTTAGGGCAACATGTTGGAGATTGGACATTAGGTGTTGGACTGTGTTAGTCAGCCTTCCCTTAAGTAACTGGTGTTGAGGGAGACCCTGAGGGTTGCCTATTAAAGTCAGCACGTGGTGGGCAGGTGAGATGGAGAGTCGGGGTTCTTAGAATGCAATAATACAGCCGTGAAGTACTGAGACTTTCCTTGAATATGAATCCATTTTTAGCTGAATACAGCCCCCTTTTACTTTCTATTCATGTGGAGAGTATGTTCTTGATTTCCTGGGCATAGGAAGAGCCTTTCTCAGCTGTGGGGCTGTGCAGTTCTTTTCCGTATTGGTGTGTTGGGACCAGGAGAGAGAACTTCCCCCTGTAGTCCACCTGCAGAGGATGCGTGTCCCTCCTTCGTCTGCCAACCTTGCCTGGATGAAAGACCCATAGCCTCCCGCACACTCCCGAGGCCAGCTGTGGGAGATGGGCTGTGATTTTTTTGGGGAAAAAAAAATAAGCCTTTTCTAGGCTTTGAAGAAATGTCTGTTCAGTGGAAGCCACCCTCAGGTAGATGACTTCCAGAGACCATGGATTTTTGCATGGAGGCGCTAACTCAAGCTGTGAGAAATGGGCCCCGTTTCCCACTCTGAAAGGCCTGTCTGGGCAGGTTCATATCTCACAGAACACCTAGCCTTGGAAAGAGACGTGCTTGTTTAACTTGGGAGTTTTTTTTTTTTTCAGGGGTTCCGGGGTCCTGTTAGAAGCTCCCATGAGTGGGACCCATCTTTAGGACGTTTTCATCTTTGTCCTGCTCACAGTTCTTCCTTGAAAGCTGAGACCTCCTAACTGGCACTGGGAAGCCTGCTGCCCACTGGAGAGCCACGCTCCACTCTTCTCCCGGCAGAGAAAATGAGAAGTTCCCATTTGCTTTTCATCTGTGATGCTTCTATGCCTGAGGAAGAGCCATACGCCTCCTTCACAGTTCATTATGACTGAGGAGCCTTTTGTAGCCCAACGAGATGGCCCCCTGGAGAATTGTTACAATTTACAAGGAGGAAAATCTTGTGGGCTGGCAAACATTCTCTGGGTGTTACTGAAATCAAGATCAAAACCCTTGAAACGGCTACTTTGTAAGATTTTCCCATTAGCAATTTTTTTTTTTCTTTTCGGTAACTCACTGCCTGTGAATTTGACATTCACGTGGTTTCTACTCTCCTGTCCTCGTGTTGCATTTTCCTCTGGTAGATTGTGGATGGTTTCATTTCCCTGAAAGGACAGTTTCTCAATGTTGAGAGATCCAAAGATAAAATATACTGCCTGGAATTGAAATCGCTGGAAATGGCTGTGCAGTAAAAGATGGGTCACCAACTCAGCCTCTGACAAGGGGTGCTGCCTTCATACCAGCAGAGGCTAGTGTCGTTGGGTCTTCCCCTCCCACTCCTCAGAGAGGGGACCTTTACAGCCACCACTGCGACTGGCTCTTCATTTCCCAAAACTTCCTCTACTCCCCTAGCCCAGCCTGGCCTCTTCGGGCACAAACTGGCCTTTCCTGGCACCTTTAGAGTGTGTAATCTTGTAGTTCATGGTATTTTTTGTTTCAGTCTTTTTTTTTTTAAAGCTAGAAATTCCATCAGAGCATCTGGGCCAGCATCTGCTTACGTTCCAGTGCATTTGGAGGAAGCTTCGTTGGAAGTGGAGAAGCTAGGAGCTATCTCAGTTCCGATATGCAACGCAGCAGCTTAACCTACTGAGCCACAGTTCCCATCCTGTTTGTTCCCGTCTTGATTACATTCCGGCAGCTTCTGCTGTCCTGACCAAATACTATTATGCAGATGAAGGTAAATGGATTTCTAAAACCAAGAGGCTCAGGATTTCACCCCAATATGACTCGAGACACAAGAGTCGGATCGCATGATGGATGGAGGGTTTGGGTGGAACTTCCTCCACACCGAGTGTCAAGTTAAAACTTCTGCCTGGAGCCGCCATGTTAAGTCTAGGAATATTTTCCTGATCACTTGAACAGTGTGGGGCTGTCATAAAGATGTTGCTTTCCTTTTTGCTTTCCATCAGTCACTTCCTTGAGTAGGCTCTTGATCAGTGCCACTCCTGTCCTCAATTTATTTGGAGGTGCAAGGGACCAAGTCCCGGTATTGCGGTCAGAAAGAGTACTTTCTGGGGCTTTCTCCTGTGCTCACTGATTATGTGATTTTTGGTAACTCAGGCAGTGGCTTTGGACTGAGGTCACAGTTGGAAAATGTGGAATTGGGGTTGGGTGGGTGTGGAATAAGGTGGGGGTTTGGACAGGCTCAGTTGTAAACCGATTGTCCGAGACACAAGTTCCTCTTATTGTTGGGCTTGCTTGTCATCCAGTGTTTCATTAAAGAGTAGAGTTTCAGATTCATCCCAACAGGTTTTATTCAGAAGTTTCTGAGAGAAGAATTGATCCAGCCGATTGCACATTCAGTTAGCATGCCAGCTGTTTCTCTTGGGCGCAGACCTCAAGCCCCGCCTTCAGGAGAGCTGTTGGGAGAGGTCTCATTCAGGGCCCCAGGGCACCTGTTTCTCCATCTCATTGCTGGTGCTTGAAAGCCAAAGCACCACACCACCTCCACATGGATGCCACACCACCTCCACATGGAAGTGTAGATAACAGATGCAAGTTCTTTCTGGAGCAGCTCTTGGTGGCAGACAGGGAGATGGACAGAAACTTGAAGTGACCTTGCAAGTGCAGAAGGGCAGGAAGCACAGGCAGGACAAGTCAGAGACAAACTTGACTTTCTTCAGAGACACAGGCTGGCAGTTGCTGAGAGAGAAAGGAGTTGACCGAAGTAATGCATGCAGAAGCTCAATGCCTGAGGAGGTTTGTGAAGTGCCCGAGTGGCATGTCTGTGACTCAGAGGAGGCACCTGATGGAGTCTGGCTGTGTCCTGAAGGCACAGGCAGACACATTTGATCATGTGACACCCGTGGGGTGCCAGTAACCATTCGTTTTAAGTAGAGGGAGCATGTGGGTTGGGCAGGTGTATTTGTGAGAGGAACGGGAGAGTCCTGTGCAGTAAGCCCTAAAGGACAGAGAAGGGAGCCAAGTGACGCAGTAACTCAGTCTGGTTTAGCTCCATCGGTGCAAGGGCAGGGCACAGAAATTAGCCTTCAATGCAGTTTATTTGGTGCTATCTAAATTCCCTTTTTTTTTTTTCTTTTGTCAAATCAGATTATCTGCTTGCAAAGTGCCTAGCTCTAATCCAGTCTGAAAATGATTCGGATAAGCAAGTTGAAAATTTTTCTTTTCCCTACAGACTCAATATGTAAAAGGGAAGTGTGGTGAAGCAAACTTTTCATGATTAAACAATGAAGAAAATTACAGCATATTTTATTTTCTCCTTTTTTTTGTTTTTTTCACCTCTCACATCTTTGGAGGGTGGACTAGGCTTGGCAGGAGCATGGACTGGAGGGGGTGGGTGACTTGTTTCTTGGAATTCAAACTTCTCTTGATCATGAGATTTTGGTAGTGCTGCCCAGCCAACTTGTGCATTAGGCAAACACAAATCGAAGGAGAGGAACATTATTTAATTGCCACAGAGCCAACATCCATTAATAATCTAGCTTTTCCTGAGCCTAAATCTTACAGACAGCTGATGTGTCTTTTTACTTTAAATGCTTGATTCTTCTTCTTTATGGTTTATTCTCAGGATGTTTAACTCTTACAACATACTGCTAAGATCACAAACTGATGACAGAGCTGAAATTATACACCATCTTTGTAAAATCTTGACAAAGCCCCTTTCAATTGGGATCCATTGCGTCTGATTCTGTTCTGTTCCATTTTCCTTTGTGTGGTTCTATAAGTTATATCACTGGAATCTCATGCCCTAGATCAGTTAACCAGACTCCATGTAGATCTAATGGCTCAGTAATTCTTTTAATCATCCCAGTATCAACCCCCCCCATCCCTTTTGGATACCATACATATGGCAAATAGGATACATTCATTCAAGAGGCGTAGAACTTGGTGACGGGCCAATATTGGGGCAACTCCAGGTGTGATTAATAGAAAGAAACATCAGTAGAACAAACAGTTTTAAACATGAAAATTATTTAACTGCATTTTATTTTTTTAATCAACATCCATCTTCCCTTTTGTAGAACCTTACACATCTCCCCATCTCTTTTCCAGTCCCCAGGGTACTCCTTGTTACTCTCCTGTTGTACTGCAGTAGCCATTGGTCTGCTTTGTACAGCACCAGAAAGGGTGCCTGACCCTCCTTTCGCTCTTGTTTGACAGGCAAACACTACCTAACTGAGAAGCTAATCGTACTGGGGAGTAAAGGGTTCGTTCTTTTTCTTCTATGCATAAAGGAAGATTTAAAAAATGATTTAACCTGAAAGAATGAGTCTTTTGTTGCTGTTGCTGCTGGAATCGGGCTACTTGGTAGACATTTTTTGAGCTGAGTGGCACTATAGCTCAAACACCACCATGTAGCTCATTTTCTAGTTTGTCCTTGATTAAAGTTGATTCTGCCTCTGGGGCTGCAAGGGAGAAGTTTTAAATAGGCATTCTGCCTGAGTGAGCCTCTGCTTCATTCATTTACTTATTGAGCATCTACTACACTGGAGGCACTGTAAGTCACCTTGAATCCAAATGCTGAGTCCGGCGGCACAGCAGGGAGTGGAATCTGGACACGCAGAGCTCATGGTCTGACATCCTATAGGACAGGAATATTTCCCAAACCGATCCTGTCCACCAGGACAGGGGGTAAGGGGATGGATGGGGAAGGTTGGACACGTGCTTGAACCTAAACCGTGCAGTTCTCTCGCTGCGGCTCCAGAAGAAGGGTTTGGAAAAGCAAGATAAATACTTCAGTCAAGCAAGCTGGCTGCTGGAGCACATTTATAAAGCAAATTCCCATGTTAAATAGGACTCATCGTTTTGATATCAAATGATGACACTACTGGCACAGACTAGAAGGTGACACAATATTGAGTACCTAAACTGCCCCAGAATTGATGATGCTGTCATAAAGGAACTATAGCAAACTACAAAGCTACTCTACATCTGACAACTTCTGTCCCTACTGAGAGAGAGAGAGAGAAATAGAAATAGATAGATAGATAGAGAGTATGCTTCCAAGTGGTGACATGAAATTGGCCGTTCCTTGAAGATGTGTAAGTGCAGGGGGTGCTGCTTACCCATGGTTCTTCTAACTGTGTATAAAGGATGATTTCCAGAGCAACCGTGTTATAAACATGCTGTTTTTAATTATCACAAACAAGCAGGGCTACTCTAGAAAGCACAGCAGAAAATAAAGCAAAAGTAGAAATCATTCATAAAACTTGGGAATAACTGACACATTTTGTTGTGTATCCCTACTTTCTTTTTAGATTCCTTAGTGTGTGTGTGTGTGTGTGTGTGTGTGTGTGTTGTAGTTGCAAAACAAAGTCAAGATCCAAAGGTGTCGATGTTCCACTTAGTGTAGGGCTGGCTTCATCCAGGAGCATGGAATTCCAAGGAGTCCTCAGTGTGAGAGAATTGCCCTGAGACTGAAAGCAGACTCGAGGTAAATGTGTTACACCCACACTGCTAACTCTCCAGAGAGGCCCTGGCTTCTGTTAGAACCTGACTCTGCTTCTAACGAGGAGAAAAGGTGATGCTGTTCTGAGAAACAGGAGCTGCCTAGACACCCTATCACTGCCTTTTTTTGTTTAAGATTTACTTATCTTTATTGGAAAGGCAGATCAGAATTACAGAGAGAGAGAGAGAGAGACAGAGAAAGATCTCCCATCTGTTGGTTTACTCCCTAAAAGTCTGAGCCAATCTGAAGCCAGGAGCCGGGAGTTTCTTCCAGGTTTCACACATGGGTTTAGAGTCCCAAGGCATTGGGCCATCTTCTGTTGCTTTCCCAGGCCATAAACAGGGAACTGGATGGGAAGTGGAGCAACTGGGACATGAACCAGCACCAATATGGCATACCAGCACTCTCAAGATGAGGATTTAGCCACTGAGCCAACACGCTAGGCCCGAGCATCTCCTTTCTTACTAAGGGCATTTCACTGTGTTAGCCATGCGCTCATCATGATGTGCTAGATGGAGAGGGAGAGGTAGGTCAGCCTGTCACTCCTTCTCCCTCTGCTTCTTCCCTACTCACCAACAAGCCTAAACTGGAAAGTCCTGGGCGATTGCATGGGCATCAGTTCAGTTACGTTCATTCCATGCAGTATTTATGCAGTTTTGTCAAGA
This sequence comes from Ochotona curzoniae, assembly GCF_017591425.1. Classification (NCBI taxonomy): domain Eukaryota; kingdom Metazoa; phylum Chordata; class Mammalia; order Lagomorpha; family Ochotonidae; genus Ochotona; species Ochotona curzoniae. The sequence continues at coordinate 18,244,763 of NW_024466219.1, read as the reverse complement.
AGGAAATCTGTGTTTAAAGAACTTAGAAATAGGAACAACATACTTTTGGTGATTCTGCAAATGAGTTAAATGGTTTTATTAAATTTTAAACCTGCATTACACAATAGAAAGATGAATGGTACAATCATGCTAATAATTTGAAATTTAATTTTTATTTAGCTAGAACAACACTAAATAGCAATTTAAAAAGATGATGTCCAGTTAAGCAGGAGACCATGGATGAAAGTCAAGGTAATTTTTTTTTTCCTGCTTCAGGTCCCGTAGTTTTATTTTCCACTGGGCCCTGAAAATTGTGTGACTTGCAGCCTTGACTAAATGATATATGTGGTCATTTTAAGTCATTAAATGTAACTTACTGTTAACTTATTTGTATTTTCAATAGCCAGTATTTTTTAAAATTGGTTTAAGGTTTGTAGCGAAACTGTGTGAAAGGTAGAGCTTTCCTGTTTATGCCCTCCCCACCCCAACACACTTAGTCTACCATTATCATGCACAGTGGGATGGTGTGTCCCAGGGGATGACCCTGCATTTATACATCCCCATCACCCAGAACCCACAGTGGACATTAGGGGTCACTCTTGGTGGTGTGCTTCTGTAAGTTAGAATGAAATGCATCCACTATTTCATCTGTCAGAATAGTTTATCCCCCAAAATCTTCTGTGTTCCATAAATAAGATTGTAAAAGTTTACATCTGGATGGTAAATGGCTTCCCTGGATGACTTTTCCAACATCTGGGGGGTTTACCATGTGTTTATAATTAATCGACCTTTTAAGGTAAGATCAAAATCTCTGAACATAAATCTTTATACAACCCACATTTGCTTAAGGAAATTCTGAGAAGCAAGGTTATGAAATCAAATTCTGTGTGCATTCTTAAGTGTTTGAAGGTATGAGGGCATCTTTGTTTCTAGGGGAGTTTGTAACAACCCACTAGTTTTTGCCTGTCCCCTGCTACCTGCCAATCACCGTTCATAGCCACACATTCTGCTTTGGGAATTCTTTCATCTGTTAACTCATTCATTGACAAGGCCTACTAGGTACCAGACACTGCACCAGGAAGGAGCTGGAGCCAAGTGGTAGGGCCGAGGGGATGTCTACATGGAGCATGCACTCCCATGCTGGTCCCGCAAATGCATCTGTGAGGGCTGAGACAGAAGGGGTTTAGAGAATCGAGCTTGGGTCTTGATGCAGGCACATTATATCCACTGAATGAGTGAACGTGATATGTGAAGGAGCAGTGGTTGATAAGCAGTAGTTGAAAGCTGCTAAGGAAGAAGGGACAGACTATGCACCTGGAAGAACAAGAAGACCAGCCTAAACAAAGCCTTGTGGCAGAAGGAGATATGGCCAGATGCTGTAAGCAGCAGGTTTGTGTGGCCAGAGCAGAATGACAAAGGGTGATAGAGAGCATGGAGCTAGAGTGGCCGTCACGTACCAGCCAACGGCAGCCCAGGCCAAATCTTGTCTGTCATCTACTCTTATAAGTTTTAGTGGAACACAGACACACACATTTGTTTTTGTACTTTTGATGGCCACTTTTGAATTACAGTGGTGAAGCTGAGGAACTGCCACTGGGACTGTCCAGCCTCCCCAAACCTAAAACACACAGTATTATGTCTTGTATACTACCGGACAAGCCCATAGGAAACCTGAAAGTCTCTGGAGAGGCTCCCATCTTTACCCTCAGAGTGATGGGAGGCAATTGAAGGATTGGCAGCATATGGGAGGGAGATCCAGGGAGACCAGTGAAGACTATGGGGCTATTTCAAGAGAGAGGTCTTGGCCCCTGGGAACAGGAAGTGGCTTTGGAAACAGAAGCTTAGAACAATTTGGGAAATAAAGCCCAGAGGATGTGACATGATCATGAAGCACAGATGTCACCGTCCATCCACTACCATTGGCAGGTAGGGGTTCTGGGTTCAGCATGAGCCGTCTTTGAAATGACCAAGAGCATTTTGAACAGGCAATTGACAAAGACTCCTGTAGCTCAGAAGGATGGCAAATACTCATTATAATTCTGCCCAGCCCACATTTAGAATCTCATTATATGTTCTTCCCTGGGATTGAGTTTGCCACAGCATTTGTTCTTTTTCAACACAAAGAACATTTATTTAGTGTCCACGATCTGTAAGCACTTGTGAGTCCGAGCAAATGAACACAAACACCAACAGGATAGGATTTTGGCTTTCAGCAGGACCCGCAGCCCAACACGGAGCAGTTGCTAACGAGTGGCATTAGAGTGGAGCCACATGTGTTGCTGGAGCACCTAGTCTGACAAAGCCCCAAACAGCAACTGGTGAAGAACCCACTGAGGAGAATGGGTTGGAGTTTGGAGGAAGGAGGATGGCTTCCAGGATGGGCCCGAGAGAGGAAGGCAGTGTGTAGGGCGAGCCCAGAGGCAAGACCAAAAAAGGCCATCAGCTCATTGTGGCCATGGGTGGCTTCTATTCCTAGGAAACCCTGGTACCCTATCTCTGCTCAGAGCACAGCGTGGCCCCCTAATTCGTTTCTGCTTGGCTCTAATCTTTATTTCCTGCAGGCGTATAGTTCTTTGCCACACACACTGGCGATAAGAAATCTTATCTGAGTGATCCCTTACTCTCATAGCAGAAATTATTAATTGCTTTCTCCTCTGCTTTCTTAGATTGCCTTATCTTTTATGTTAACGTTGCTCTGGCCATACACTATAGGGGTTAAAGACTTGAAAAGTCTCCCCCATTCACCAGGCCCCGAGCTTCTTCTGGGTTGCTTCTCTGTCTCTGATGCCTTTGAACCCCCAGTGCCCAGAACAGAGTGCAGTGACAGTAACGACGGGCAGCGGCCGCTGAATGAAATTGAACAGAAGCCAATAGCTGCTGGCTGCAGTGCCGGCAGTTTGAGTGATCTGATGAAAAGCCCAGACTACATGCTGGTGAAGACTGGGAGCAAGGGAAGAAATTGAATTTGAATAATTGAATTTTAAGAAGCAGGCATATGCTTCTGCTGTAACCTCCCCACACCAGACAGCACAGCCCAGATGCAAGTCCAAATGCATTATGTATTTAATGTGTCTCCTGGGGTTGGCATCTGAGATAATAGGAAGAGAAGACAGGGATTATAATCAAAGTGGCAACATCTGAAGACATTTAACCAGTGGTGAAAGGTCGGTGTGGACTTTAGCTCTTTAGTCAACCTTGTGGTAGTGAGGAGTGCGTATGGTTTAAGTGAGAGAGAGAGAGAGAGAAAGAGAGAGAAAGAGAGAGAATGAAGAATGAATGAATGAATGAGTGTGTGTACAGCCTAGAAAGAAGAGGATCCAGAGGATCTCTCTACTTGGGACTCAAGGAATTGGATGTCAATTCTGATCAGCCATGTTGACCTACAGGACTTGAACTTGGGGAAAATAGAAATATTATTTCCTGAGAGACTATGTGTTGATTGTCAGTATCTGTTGACATTAAGGAAAAAGGAAAATGGGATTTTGTAGCCACACGAGGGAATGAAGCAATGGGAAGAGGGAAGGTCTGTACCACCTGCCACGTACCAGTATATTACCTTCATAAATACACCACAGCCGTTTTACATGAGGCATCAGTCCTTGCATTTCTAGGAAGAGAAAACGGAGAATCAGAGAGGTTGAGTAATGCCGTTAGTATCCCGCTGCTGACAAGGGACCAGGCTAGAATTCAAGCCCAGGGTTGACCAATTCCAAAGACTGGGATTTGCTCACTACCCTCCCTTGTCTCTCTAGAATCTAAGTTCGGAAAAGAAGCTCTCAAATGTTTTGACAGCATGCTTTGGCATAGATATGTGAGTGGTGGAGTGGAAGGAGATGGGGCCTTGGTGGGATGGGCTCATTGTCGGAGGGGGCATGGCCTTGATGAGCTCTGGAAGCCTCACTTCCCTGCACCGTGTCCTTGTGCCAGGCTTGGGTAACCTTGTGGTGCCAGTGTTCCCCAGGAGCTGTGAGATCTGGAGGACTCAGTGCTGCCCTTCAGAGAGGGCATCAAGCAAAGGTGGGGGTCCAACGCATGAAAGGCAGATGAAAATGTAGCTCTAGCCATCACATTCACATTCATGATCCTATAGTAAAGGGCATTCGTTTTGCAGATATGAAAACCAGGGCCTAGAGAGGAACTCCAGAAAATTTATGTTAAGAAAGACAAACTTAGGGACGCTCACTTGTGCTAATGGCTGAAGTCACTGGTTAGGACAGTTGCATCCCATATTGGGTTTCATTCTGCCTCTGGCTCCTGACTGCAACTATGTACAAATGCAGACCCAGGGAAGCAGGTGGGATGGCTCAAGTAATTGGATCTCTAGCACTCGTATGGGAGACCCGGACCTAGTGCCCTGCTCTTGGCTCTGGACCCTGGCCAACCCCAGCTGCTGCAGGCAATCAAGGAGTAAGCCAGCAGGTAAGGGTTCTGTCTGCCTTTCAAGTGTGTAAATAAAAGTTTTCACAAAGGTGAGTAAATCCTTGAGGTTCTTCTAGAATCTCTGTCAGCAGTTGTTTATCTCAGGGACACTTGTGCTTCCCCAAGAGCATATGGTACTCTCAGTAGTTTTTTCAAAGATGTTTTTACTTATTAAAAGATTTATTTACTTATTTGAAAGTCAGAGTTAGAGAGGGATATTTCCCCAACTGGCACACTCCCCAGATGCCTGCCATGACTGAGTCAGGATCAGCCTGAAGCCAGGAGCCAGCAGCTTCACCCAGGTCTTCCATGTGAGCACAATGTCCCAAGCCTTTGGACATCCTGTGCTGTTTCCTAGGCACATTGCAGGGAGCTGGACTGGAAATGGAGCAGCTGGAACTCGAACTGGCACCCATATGGGATATCAGCGTTTCAGACAGTAGCCTTATCCACTATGCTACAACATGGGGCCCACTCTTACCATTTGTAGAAGAGCCTTTTTTTCCAGATAGTATTCATATCCAAGAAATCAATAAGATCTTAACAGATTACTCCTACTAGAGTTGTTTAATTTTTTTAAGATTTATTTTATTTTTATTGGAAAGTCAGATATACAGAGAGGAGAAGAGACAGAGATGAAGATCTTCTGTCTGATAACTCACTCCCCAAGTGAGTGCAATGGCCAGTGCTGCGCCGATCTGAAGCCAGGAGCCAGGAACTTCTTCCGGGTCTACCACGCGGGTACAAGGTCGCAAAGCTTTGGGCCGTCCTCGACTGCTTTCCCAGGCCACAAGCAGGGAGCTGGATGGGAAGTGGAGCTGCTGGGATTAGAACCGGTGCCAATATGGGATCCCGGGGCATTAAGGCAAGGACTTTAGCTGCTAGGCCATGCTGCTGGGCCTGAGTTGTTAATTTTTTTTAAATCTAAATAACTCCCATTAAAAAATATTCTCATTATAAACATTTTTGAACAGAAAAATCACGAGAGAACTCTTCCACCTAGACAAAACTATTTATATTTTAATGGAACTTTCCAGTCCATTTTAGAAAAATTAATATTTATTTTTATGTTGAATTATAAAGCCATGTTGTAAAATTTTATTTAACTTATAAAGAGGTAGAGAGAGAGAGAGAGAGAGAACTCAGTGCATTTGCTGGTTCAGTTCCGGAATGCCCACAGTGACCAGGACTGGGCTGGGCTGCAGCCAAAGCCAGGAGTGGGAATTCAGTCCAGGCCTTCCCTGTGGGAGGATCCAATTGAGTCCTCACTGCATCCCAGGGTGTACCTTGACTCAGGAGTGCTAACGTCAGGATCCAGAGCCAGGATTTGAACACAGATCTTCCCATGTGGGATTAGAACACCATAACACAGTATAGTTATAAAGCAAGGGGTGAGCAGGTAAATATCCACACCATGAAATATTTGAATAGGAGATTTTGGAAGTCGATTTTAGGCATACTGAGCTAATATTTGGCTTGAGGAATGCATATAGTTGTGTGTGTGTGTGTGTGTGTGTGTGTAAGGGTAGAAGACATAGGGACATTGCACATTGCACATGGGGTCAGCGCGTACTCAACCCAGCCTGCTGAGCTCTGTGCACGATGCCGGGGGCTGTCCTCGGCAAGAGAGGACCAGCAGGCCCCCACTCCTCCCTTCTGGCTGTCACCCAGATGGGGCCCATGGGATTGAATGGATAATTCATGATATCTATTTCTGTTGTCTCCACTGCTCAGAAAAGAAGAAGTAATAAATAGAAAACAAAACAAAACAAAAAAGAATAAAAAATAAAAAAAATCACTCGAGAGGAGTTGGTCTCCTGTGGGAACTCATCAATGCCATCTTGTCAGTGGTCAAAGACGGAGTGATTGAGAGATCAGGAGCAAAGCGGAGGTGGCGGCTTTCTCAGCCCAAGAAAAAGCAGGGCAGCTCTGCCATGAAACTAGAATCCCTCAGGTGTGGGGGCCAGCTGTGGGGACACACTCCCCTCGCCCCCCATCACAGGGAACGTCTGAGCGTATCGCTGTCTCCACGGCGTTGTGCACTGACGGTTCTGAAGCCGGCTGCAGCAGTAAGCTGTCTCTCACCCGTTCCCTCACGCAGGAGTTGTTCACAGCCAGCCTTCACAGGGCAGCAGTGAGGTCACGCTGCTCAGAGCCCCCCGTTGGCCAGAGCTGCCTGTGGCTGTCTGGGGCTCCAGACATTTTTAAGATCAAAATCAGGGGGAAAATATCAAACCATTTTTTGAAGCTGCTGCTCCAGCTGCCTTTGGAGTGCCAAGTCTCCTCCCCGCCCAGAGCCCCAGGCTAGGTCTGACCCAGCCTTTTATGCACTCCTCCCCCAGACCGCTTCCAAAAATACACACTTCAACGAAAGTCGTGAGCGCTGGTGCTCTCTCACGGAAGGGGGCTGCAGGTGTGCTCCGAGTCCTCCGTGGCCAAGGCCCGGAAAGCAGGACAGGAATGGAGACGCAGGTCACGCAGACGCCATCAGCACCTGCTTTGAGTCTTATCTCAGGTGGAACAGTCCCCTTGGGGTAGAGTGGAGCCCTCTGGACAGAAGGGTGCATTCTGGGTAGCATTGCAGCATGACTTCCTCCGGAAAGCCTGACCTCCGAGGAGAATGCCCTTCTCTATGGCCTGAGCTACGAGGAGGAACCCACAACTTGTAGGTGACAGATGGCTAATATTCTGGTGTCCCCACTCACCACGCGCATGACCTTGGGTGAGTTACTTAACCTTTCTGAGCCCCCGATTCCTCATCAGTAAGCTAACATGATGGAGTCCTCTCTGCTGGACTGATGCGGACCAAGTTGCAGAGAGCACGTGGCCTGCTGTGGGTGGGAGCTGGCCATGACTGTGTCTACCACATCTTCGCTGTGACTGCATCTTTCTACATCCGAATCTCCCTCCTGCTTGGGGATTCTGTAGGACTCACCCAGCTTTGGGGATGGCAACCTATAGAGTCACACATAAGGAGCAAAAAAAACATCCACTGGGGGACAGAGATGAGCCCCCAGGAATTATCCTGTGCCCTGACGCAGGCACAGTCCTGCACAGCCCGCAAGTCTAGGGCCCTTAGGACTTTGTGCCGTCCCTTCTGCCGAGTCCTCCTCAGCATGACCAGCTTGTGCCTGCTTGTCCGTCACTGCGATTCCCATGTCTGTGGAAGGCGACAGTCTGCTGCAGACATCCTTCTGACGCTCACGCCCAGCAGGCATTTGACTCTGTGTGTGATTGGAAGGATCGCAAGAAAACTAATATTGAGTTGTTTGAAGGTCAGACGATCACAGTCAGGCTCGGGGAGCATCCGTGTTGTCTCACGTGACGGGGCTACTGCCGCCTCCTGGGAGTCTGGATGAGGGTCCCGGCTCTTGGTGTAGGGCTCAGCACTGCCCGCTTCCCCACCTGCATGCATGGCCAGAATCGTGAACATCTGGAGAGTAAACCTGCTGATGGTTCTCTCTCTCTCTCTCTCTCTCTCTCTCTCTCCCCCCCGCCTTCCTCGCCAAAAAACAAAGACAAAAACCAGTTAACAAGGAAGTGACGTTACCAGGTCAGCTGCATTGTGGAGTACATGTCCAGAGGATGCTGGCTCTATGACATAGGTGTGGGTGCTGCACAGGATAGGGACTGGAAAAGAGGATTATTACAAAGATGAGAAGCTCCCGGCTTCAGGGAGTTCCCCAGCAGCAGCAGCAGCAGCAGCAGCAGCAGCAGCAGCAGGCGTGACATGATTTGAGTAGCAGTGAAAGAGCAAGAGAACTGCGCAGGCTAGCAATGGAGAGTGTTGCAGCCAATGGGATGGCGACCTGACATGAGCAACAGCCTCTTACGAGCAGCGGAACTGGGCTGCCAGGTATGGATGCCCACCACTGCCTCTTAAGGTCTGCCCAAGTATGGATGATGTCAAGATGGCAGAAGTAGGGCAGGAGGAAAGGGGCAGTATGCCAGGATAGGGGAGTCCCCATCTCGGATGGGAATCATCTTGGCCCCGATGGACAGGAAAGGGGTATGGAGCCCTGGAGTAGAGGATTCCAGCGAGGGAAGGTCACCTGGGCCTGAGTGTAAAGTTGCTTGATCGCCAGGTGGGGTGTCCAGGAGGGAGAGCTGAGAGTGTTTGATGACCCAGCAGATATCTATCCCTCAGTGCCAGGCTTCGTTGTCCCCACTGGGATGAACCAGGTTAGGGTTACTGTGAACCTGCAGGGACATGGAGGGTACAGTGGGGCAGGGCAATCTCCTATAGAAGCCCGGTGAGGCACTCCTGAGGGGGAAGACCTGGACTTGCCTGTGGAACACAGGGACAGAAAGGAAGAATGGAATCTCCAAAATGCACCCTCTGCCAAGGGACGAGTCACCAGGCCTTGGAATGGACTGGTGGACGGGAGGCCTCAAAGTGGAATCTTACACAGAGCATCTTCCTCTTCTTCATTCCCCTTTGCTGAGATCAACCAGGAAGAAAAATATCGTGGGCTGAAAGGTAGGGGTTCCAAGCCACTCGACAAAAGCTCAGCCCCACGATGTGGCTCTGGGAAGCAGAGAGAAGCGTTGACAGGTGCGGTTGGAGTAATTGCTGCAGCCCGGTGTGAAGATGGAAGGCTCACTGTCTCCTGCCCTGTTGGAAGTGTGTGTGTGTGTGTGTGTGTGTTTGTCTGTCTGTCTGTGTGTGTGCATGTGCTTGCGTGTTTCTGAGCCTGATGTTGTCTGCCCAGAAGAACCCACAGAGGCAAAGAAGGTAGAATTTGTCCTTCACTCATTTAAACCATGTTGATTAGGGATCAAAGCATCAGCCACCATGTACGCTTGTGTGGCTGGCATCCGCCTCCAGGGGCAGTGGGACTCCATCTGCTCATGTGGACATGCCTCTGGTCTGAGGTCCCCAGTGTCCCCAGTGCCCGATGCACACAGGCTTGACAGGTGGATCCCAAGGGAAGGAAGAAAATGAGGAGGTGGAGGGGGGCCTCTCGTGAGGGGGGGGGACTCAGACATGGCCCCTGAAGCACAGGGGCTGTGATAGGGGATGCCAGAAAGCCCAAGAGGCAGCTGGACGGGATGAAAGCTGCCCAGGTGCCAAGGAGGCAGTGGGTGCAGGGAGCTGAAGGTCAGGTTAGCTTCTGTGGGGCAGAGTCACTGGCCGCATGGCGATTCCTTCGCCATGACTCAGTCAGCCAACGTGGTCTCTGTCTCCTTTGCTCTCCCTCCAAGCCCTCTGTACCCTGAGTGGTGGTAAAGAGATGTATGCTTAATCTACCACGGTGTAGAACTGGAGACACTTGGTGGTTTTAGATACTCCCTGCAGGCAAGGCTCAGCATGTGCTAAAACTTGGTCTCCTCTATTCTTGCTTTTTTTTTGATAGGGTGCTTGGGGTGTGGAGGGGGTCATGACCAGTCAGGATGGCGGGAGTTGCTGCCTGGCTTTGGGGCAGCACAGTAAATAGGGATTTGTAGTTACTGGTAGCTGGTGCTATGTCGGTTGCTGGAGAATCAGTTATTCTCTGGGTTGGGTAAGGCCAAGCCAGCAGCCTGTTCTAACGGACTCACCCCTACTCCAGCTCCAGTCTGCATGCTTGATACTCCTGCTTGATCTCTGCCAGGGCCTCCATCTTCCCACACCTCCTCTGCTGTGGACCTCCCCTGCCTTGTCATAGTGAGCCCCATGTTGGGCCTGTCAGGGGTCGGGGAGGAAGCAGCTCAGCTGCTGTCCCGGCTCGCTGCTGACACGGAGGTCACTACAACACAAGGAAGCCCAGGAAGCTCAGGCTGCAGGCATTCCACGTGCCTCCCCAGGCTGCACCGCAGGCTGCTCCAAAGTATTTGGAACCAGGAGCAGCCTGGGAGGCACCTGCCTGGACCGGAGCTCCCGGCAGATGAGTGAGCAAAGCAGGAAGGCAGGTGCATACAGCCCAGGCAGCCAAGGCCAGCTGCTGTTTCTTGTCTCCGTCCCTCTCTCCACCTCCCTTTCCCATCACTACTTGGATTCTTTGCCAAACAGCTCCCTTCATCTATAGAGCAGAGAGAGACACAGCTCACTTGCAGAGCCAGGGCAATTCCATGAGCTGCAGCTTCTTACCACACTGAAAAATGGCCAGGGAGAAATCCAGAAAAAATACAACACGAGGCAGTGTCCCTCATCTGGATGGGAAAGTCTTTTTTCTAAGGATAATAGTTGACTCTGAACTCTTGGCATTCCTGGTTAAAAATGACCTGTCCCGTTGTCCCCCAGGGCAGGATGAAATCTTTGGAAAAAATCCTAAGAAGCCGATAAAGGCACAAAGCAGGTGCCCTAGGAGTTTTGACTTCTATAACATCCCTCCCTGCCACCATCCTGCAGCTGAAGAACCCATGACATGGAAGGAGTTAGGGACCCAGGGGTGTATGGTTCATGGGCCCACACTGGGACCTTCGAGGGAGGGCCTCACCTTTGGGTCTCCTGCTCTTGCCACTCCATCAAGGAAACGCCTAATGTGAAGATCACCCTTGGGAGCCCAGGGAGCTAGGATCAGACTAGAACAGAGCAGGAGTGGAAAGGAGGGAGAGGAACCAAGAAGGCATGAGTGGGACACACGAGTCCTGGGAGGATGTGGGGAGGTGGGGTTGGACTAGAGGTTTAGGGCTAATTCCCTGGAGAAGGGCTGCAGGAAGGCCCTTCCAGGAGGCCCAAGCTCCCGGGCAGCCACCTGCAGGGAGCCCCTCCTCGTAGGTGGAAGAGGTGGGGGGCTGGGCCCCTCCTGGCCTGCTGATCCAGGAATCTCCGGCTAATGAGTGACATGGGGAGGCTCCTCAGGGGCTCCGGAAGCTCCCCACATGTTCTCATCACTCAGAGAAGGACTGGTGGAGCCGGGAGACCCTCAGGGAGCCACCCAGGCACCCTGCCTTCCCCGGGATGGCCCATGGCAGCGACCAGGCATCCTTCCTCACGCTGCTGGGGAGACAGCACTATATAAATGCTAAACAGACCAGGCTCCTTGTCCCAGGATAAACAGCCCGTCAGCTCCTGCTGTCAGTTCCGTGCCTTTCCTGAACACAGGTGTGTCTCCTGAGGAGGGGAAGTGCCGGTGTCACCTCTCCATTTGTTTTTGCTATTTACTCTCCATCTTCATAGCAGAATGCCGTACACTGTATTTGTTGTTGCCATTCCTTTCCTTCTCTTACATATTACTGATTTCATCTTGTCCAGGAGGAACAGTCCTGTTTCTGGTTTTCATTTCTCTAATGCATATGCAGAAATTGAGATGCCTTTCTTCTGATCGTTCTTCCAAAACAACGACAAGAATCGCAGCAGGTGCCGAGGGCTCCCACACCCACTCCACCTGGACTCAGATGAAATGCATTCCCAGCTCAGTTCCACCACCCACTCGCTGTAGGACGCACAGGCATCCTAACAGTCCTGCCCTCTCTTACAGTAAAGGCTGGTATGAGGAGTGAGTAGGATAACTTACAGGAAAACTTGAGGTGGGTATTGATTTTCCGATGAGCAGTCTGAGGCACACAGATGCTGAGCGGTGTAATCCGAGGGCTGGTGGCCGAGGAGCCCCCGACGCCGGGTACCCGTGGCGGGCACCACCCACAGTTCAGAGCTGGATCTGAGCCGGGGACAGATGGACATGATTGGAGATACAATAAAATGCAAGAGCAGCTGCATGGATTAACACAGCCTCTCTCTGCCTCTCCGTCGGGCTCTCGTGGGCAGCCTTTCCTCGGGCCACGTGGCTGGCAGGCAGCATTCCTTGGATCTGTACACAGACATGCAGTGTGGGACCGGTGCCGTTAACCATGACCCCGCTGGCTGGCTGACCTCAGAGCACTCCTAAAATCAATGACCTTTTTCCCAGTCAGCTGCAGGGGAGGCTGGGACCCAAGTGGCCCCTGGGAGCAGAGGTGTGGGGGACAGGAACACTGGGTCATTTCCTCCTGGAAGCTCACGGGCATTCCTTCCTTGAGATCACTACAACAGTGCGTTTCAAACTTGAACTTGCATCAGAATCCCCGAGGGACCTGTCACAACATGGAGGCCGATTGCCACCCGGAATCTCCGTTGCTTAGGTCTGGGCTCTGAATGGACATCCCTAGAACATGCCCAGATGGAGTAGCTGCTGCTAGTCAAGCAGTCGCTGGAACTGGAACGTGGGAAAGTCAGAGGAGTCCTTCGTGCTAGATCCACATGCCACAGACTGCCGCTGCCGTCTCAGGAAGCCTTGGCTTTGGCACTAGCAAAGCAGTAGGCTCATTCCGTGGGTCTCCGGGAAATTGTTTAAGACCCAGGAGAGCACGGAGTGTCCTTCCCTGGGCCAGAGCTGGTGTGCCAGAGGCTCTTCAGGGCTGCTTTCAGAGCCCACTCATCTATAATGCAGAGCCTCATGCCCTCCGCCCCAGCTACAGACTAAACAAACAGGCAGTCGCTGCTGTCCCCAAGGCTGTGACCAAGCCCCCGGCCTCCCCACACTGGACCTTTCCTTCAGCTGCTGTTGCTTTGTTCTGCTGCTGCCTTCTCATTGCCTTGTACTGACAATAGTCGTAAATAACCGCAGTGCTGCAGAGAAATCATTTTAGCAGCAGAGAGTCAAATAAATACATTAGACCTGACAGCTTAACTACGCAGAGTCCATTTGTATGTGGTGGCCAGCTGTGTCCGGCGCCCTGCAGGAAGCACCGCGACCACCAGAGGGCGCGCTGAGCTCACGTTGAGCAAGGGCCACGCCGGTGCCTTCCTCAAACCTCTGCCAAGCGCCCAGGCTCCCGCCTCTGCTAAAACAAAGCTTTCAGATTGCGGCTAGTATGGAGAAAATAGTGCCAACTCCTGCCTCCGTTCTCCCCCCCACAGCCTCAAAGGGCAAGGACGTTTTAACTCAGCTGGTTGGGTTGTAGTTGGAGGTGGGTTGCTGAAGCCCTTGTCTCTTGGACCTGCCCCTTAGGGTGGTAGAGTTCCAAGTCACAGGGGGAACCCGAGGAGCTCATAGCAAGGGCCACCCACATGCCTCGAGCAGATGTAGCGTTGGCCTAGCTTGGCTGCCCTTGTCCTTTCTGGTTCCTCTGTTTCCCAGCGCTATTTCCCTGCCTCTTTCTTCCTGTGACTGCGACCCAAGGCATCCTGGTTTTCAGGTTTCCAGAGCTCTCAGGCACCAGGAGGGCACTGTGGATTCAGGCACAGGAGAAGTGGCCTTGAGAACTAGTGGTTCTAGTGGGTCTAGTCTCACAGCCCAGCAGCCTCTGAGCCAAAGGAAACTTCCTCAGCGAAATGTCCAGCACCAGTTAGTGGGGGGAGGGGCTCTCCAGCCCAGCCAGCATGGAAGCTGCTGGAAGCTGGCCTGGGGTGGGCAAGTGTGTGGTGGTGGTGGGGGGGAAGGAGTGGTTCTAATCCCCAGAGGTGTGTCTGCAGAAGGGCGCAAAGGAATTCAGCCAGGTTCCCGGATGCTAACTGGTGGGAGCTGCGTTTGCCCCGCAGGCTTCAGTCCCTTGTCAGCATTAATTGAACCCCACTCACCCTTACAGCTCCAGAACTCAGCCAAATGCCACTGTGCAACATCGCTTGATTAGAGGGGACAAATTTTAGGAGCACTTAGTAGCCGTCTTTGAGTCTGTGGTCATGAGGTGACTAATTCATATTCTCTAAAGGGAGTTCAGACCACAACAGGTCAGCTGTAAAGAAATACTTCCTGACAATAAAGTTATTAGATGCTATAATGAATTGCAAGCACAATTGTTGTCATCTCGCGGGAGCACAGTGTTACTGACTCCTGGAAGCTGGTGATATTTCCCCAGTGCTTCGAGCAGCATCTGGGCTCTCTCGCCCAGTGGTCCTTCCTTTTATTTAGGAGTTGGCCCTGTCTCTGTCCTAGGCTGCCATAGAGTAGCCCTATTAGCACAACTCACCCCAGTGCCCATTTGCATGCCATTGGTTGAGGACTTGGCATCTGAGTCAAGCTGGTTCAAACATCCTAATGCCCCTTGTCCATAGCAGATTGCTTCAGCTCTGCAAACATGCAGCAATCCAAATCTGCTTTGGGTTTTGGCGCTAACCTTGGTGAGACGCCAACCTGCCTCGGATCCGTGGGTGGCCAGGCTGAAAGTGGGGCTTCCGTCATGGTCTTCATCTTTAGGACTGCAGAGTAACCTGTCTCAAAAGAGCACAGAGGTGCAGCAGGAGGGGGCGGGGAAGGGAGGGAGGAACACTGCAGAGAGAGCAGCCAAGTTTGTATTGGGGAGATTTTTGGACAACTGACCATGTTCAAGCCTCTGCTTCTGATGCTTAGAAGATTCCTGCGTTTATGTTTTAAATATGTATGTGTGTATTTCTGTTTCTGAGTCTCCTGGGACACTTTACTAGTTCAACAATAATCTCCCTTAAAAGTGACCCAAACCGAAGTTGAAGTCACAGTTTAATGGGCTTGGCTGATTGCAGCCTATAACACAGCCCACACAGACCTCAGCTAGCTCCACACCTTTGGCTTCCGAGAGTCCTGGCCGGGGTCTGCCCTCCACGGGAGGTGGCTGGGCGGCTCTCTGTGGCGTGTGCATCCTTTTCTGAGCCAGGAATGCTGCAGACTTCCTCGAGTGCCTTCAGCTCTTTGTTGGACACCCCGTCCCCTGAGGCTGTCCCGAGAGTCGTTGCACAATTACGTGTGCCCACTGCACTCTGTTAAGTCCTCTTAGAACACGTCGACTTGTCTTCTGGGCAAGACCATGGCCTTCTTGTGTTTACCTTGCTCATCTGTGTTCCCGCAACTCCCCACGCGGGAGTGTCTGTGGAGGCAGCGTGAGCTTCATGGTCCTGAACAGAGATGCTGCTGAGGACCCAAGGCTGATGGTTCTCAAAGGAACAGGCAGTGACTTGGACGTGGGGGCAACGCTGTCATACCAGCAGGGAATACAGCCCAGTTAACAGCTCTCCCTGCTTTCTCATGCTCATGTAACTTGGTCCTTCCTTCAACACACACATGGACACAGGCATGCACAACACCCACACACATGCACATCACACACGTGTGCATACCGCACACATGTGCGGAACACACGCATACACACACACATGCATACACCCCCCACACATGCATACACCCCCCACACCCCCCCCACACCCCCCCACACGCATACACCCTCCCACACACACCCCCCCACACACACGCATACACCCCCCACACACCCCCCACACACACGCATACACCCCCCCACACACACACACATACACCCCTCCACACACACGCATACACCCTCCCACACACATACACCCCCCCACACACGCATACACCCCCCACACACACGCATACACCCTCCCACACACATACACCCCCCCACACACGCATACACCCCCACACACACACGCATACACCCCCCACACACACGCATACACCCCCACACTACACCCCACACACACCCCCACACGCATACACCCTCCCACACACCTCCCCACACACACACGCATACACCCTCCCACACAACCCCCCACACACGCATACACCCCACACACACCCCCCCACACACACACCTACACCCCCCCACACACACGCATACACCCCCCACACCCCCCCCACACGCATACACCCCCCCACACACATACACCCCACACACACCCCCCCACACGCATACACCCCCCACACACCCCCCACACGCATACACCCTCCCCCCACACGCATACACCCCACACACACCTCCCCACACACACACGCATACACCCCCACACACACATGCATACACCCCCCACACACCCCCCCACACGCATACACCCTCCCACACACACCCCCACACACACGCGCATACACACCACACACACACCCTTTGTAGTTCCCTCTTGCTGCGTTGCCCCCTCCCCCAGTGTTTACAACTGGCTGCAAGCAGCCATTGCGTTCACTCAGATCTTCCTGCCAGCTCTAACTGCCAAAGGGAAGCCTTCAACTGTGAGGCAAAAGGGAAAGGAAAACGAAAAAGGAGGGCAAGGCGGAGAGAGGAGGTGAGAGCAAAAGTAATATCCAACTTTGACATTTTGTTCTTTGCCATGGAAACTTCCGGAGGCTGCAACCGTTACAATTTGTGTGTTTTGTATCATGTCTGCTTCCTTGTGGGAGTTTCATAAATTGATGATGATAACACAGCACATTTCTTTTAACTCCTTAGACATTGAGTCTTTATTGCTTTATAAAGTCTGCTTGGGGCACAGATGAAATGAAACTGGTGAGGTTTTGCGTTGTCCATTCTGCAAATCCCATCACCAGAGTCGCACCTGCCATGCACCTTGCATTTGGAACGTAGTGCATCATGCTGTGAAAGGTACCGGAGGATAGAGGCCCGGTACAGCGAGTGACCCTCAGACATGGAACAAGCTAGGCTGACTCTGGTGGTACGGGAGGGGCTTTGACCGAGGATCAGGCTAGAGAAGCAAATATGCCTTTCTAGAACCTGCCCCTTCCATTAGCATTTTTAGAAAGTTATGCAAAATTCATTTCCCTCCAGCCTGATAATAAAATATATGCAATATGTAAATACCAGCTTCTAATGTGGAAGTCATAGCACTCACCTGCTCTACTTAATTACTAAGAGACAGTGATTTTTTTTTCTCCCACCACAGCTGGATAGCTACACTAATAAGATGTTCCACTGATGGACAAATTTATCCCTCAAGCCGGTACATTTTGGGCTTTGATGCTGATTTCATGAGCTGCAAATGTGCTGTGTGCCATTGGTGTCTATACAACGAACAACCTTTCCTTGCCAATACAGGCCAAATGAGAAAACCCTGAGATGGACGAAAATAACCTCAGACAAGTGTGCACGCGATGCGGTCTCTCGTTAAATGAACTCAGTTGTTCCTGGTGGGCAAGGGTGACTTAATTCCTGCTGACTGTACACAAATGGCAAGAGGTGGCTGGTTTCCACTTGTGAGGAGAGAACAGAGCAGGCCCAGGTCAAATGATCCATGGCTTTGACCTTTCAACTGCCGCCTCGCAGTGGAGGTGCAGCTTCCGGTGGCAGAGAGGCTGGGTTCACCTGATGCCTGTCCTTTGCTGAGTGCCTTAAATTGCTGCCGTTGAAGCCTGGTGGTGGCCACTGTTCTGTGAAGCAGGTGCAAATGGCTCGGTAGGCCAGTGTTCACCCTTGTCATGAAGTTGCGTCAAGGCTGCTCTTGGTGTGAATATACATCCACTTGTTCAATGAGATCCTGCTTGCAGAAGAGGTTAACAGTCCCACGTAAGCGCTAACACGCAGGGGACACAAGGGTTTGCTGTGATTACGAAACCCTGAAGTGCAGACACCGCCGGCCTGGGATGCCCTCAGACAGAGCAAGTTGGGCTTAAAACCTGAAACGCGAGGTTGAGACGTCCTGATTTTATTGCAGGAATACGTGCTTGGAGACAGAAAGATCGTTTCTGAGTACCGGTCAGATCTTGCTTGGAAAATGCACGTCGCGTTGCCTGCCATCTAGCGGCTAGAGAATAAATTTGCAATTCCCTCAAGTCCCCAGGAAATGACTTAGGACTGGCATAAGGAATGAGGAGCTGTTGGTGGAAGCCGGTGGTGCAGAGTGACAGGGGGTGACTCTCCCCGCCGCCTCTGCCAGCCCGTGGGTGTGACCTCAGGCACCGCCGCAGCTTTCCTTGGCAGCTCCTCTGTGTGCATCCCGGAACCCCATGGGCCGCCTAGACATTAAATAAGAATAACAACAGAAATGATCCGCATGATGATGATAATATTAAGAAGCATAAACAGTTGTAATCATAATACCAGATTGCTTCCCCTGTTCCCTTTCAGGCTCTGATTAGTAAGCATTCAGAGGGCTGACGGGGAGGCCCAGGAGGTTGCAGCCAGAATAGAAAAATCCTGCCTGCCCTAAACCCTTCCCTCCAGGAGAGGGCGCTGAATGGTGATTCTGCCTGCGGAACGCTTGAGGTGCCTCTGCACAGGGGACCCTCCATGGCCGGTCTCTGCGGGGCGACGTTTAGATTGGAGGTGCGGGGTGGGGTGGGGTGGTGGATGCACCAAGCTTTTGGCCACTGCCTTGCAGGTTCTGCCTTCTCTCCCAGGCCATGGATTCAGCAAATACAGCACATCTGGGCTTCCAAGGACTTGTCACGCTAGTCTCTTGTGTTATAAGAAGAGATAAATATTTGGTCTTTGATCCCCGGCCCGGCATCCCTAAAATTCTCATAATTTCCTGAATGACAGGGGGTGGTGAGCCACCGTAGGTCTTTCTAACAGGGCCCCTCTAAGCATGCCATTGTGTATGTTGCTGAGGCAGTTATTGGGGGTTCCTAGAGAACTTCAGAATTCCAGGGCTGGAACTTTGGGTCCCCAGCCTCTGGGGCTGCGTGGGACGGAGAGGAGGAGATGAGGATGGTGTTTAGTCCCCAGCGATTCTGTCTTCTTACTGGAACCTCCAACTAAACCCAAACCCTGAGCATGTGCATGTAAGGTGTGCACTCCCAACTCTTTGGGAACAGAAGCTGTTGTGTTGGGGTCCCTGCCCTGATCCCCTCTTCATTCTGTCCACTTAGATCCTTTATGATGAACTGGTCAAAGGAATTTCCTAAGCCATTGCAGAAAATTGTTGGACTTGAGTTGGTGGGAACCCAACTCGTAGCCAATTTGTCCCCGACACAGGTGGCAACACAGGTGGACTGACCCCTGAAGTGGGGGGTCAGCTTGTGGCTGAGGCCTCAACCTGTGGATCTGCACTAGCTCCCAGCTGTACCAGTGACAGCAGTTGCTACCAGGATCAATTCAGATTAAAGGACCCCCAGTTGGTGACCAAAAAGTTAAGGAACTGGTTGGTGTGAGAATAGACACCCATCTATTTGATGGATGGTGTTCAAAAAATACACAGAGTGGCAGCAGCTGGAAGTCCCTGGTGGAGGAGGGCCCCCTGAGGTGTTGGTGGGAAGCCACAGGTGGGCTGTGCTCAAAATGAGATACCAGGAATGGCTGCCTTCCAGCCAGGGGCCGTGGCCATGTCCCATAGCCTGGGGTTTCCAGATCGGGGATCTTTGTGTTGGAAAATGGCACTGGCTCCATGCTAGGCCTCCAGCTTTCCAGAAGTGAACTTGTAATTATGGGAAACCTGGATGTCTGTGTGCAGCTAAAGTCTTTGTTTCCCATTAAAGTGAAAACATTTAGCTGGCCAAATGAAGCCACCCTAGACTATTCTAAAAGCAAATGTCCTTCAGCTATTCTGTGTCTGGTGTTTGCCTTCCTGTGTATTCTCTCTTATCTGGGGACTTTGTGGGTTTCTTCAAAATCAATACAAGAGGCTGAAAGGAATCAGCGTGAGCTACCGTAAAAGCTGAATTTTTTTTTTTTTAAAGAGGGAGAGGTGGAGGTAGTGATAGGGTTGGGGGCAGTCCATCAGTCATTGAAAATCTATGTGCCTAGCCATGTTGGATACTGAGAGAATACCAAAAAACAAAGGCAGGGAGGTGGTGTTTGAGGAGATAACATGACCATGAAGCTAAAAGCATGAACTGTAATGAAAAGGCTCTAGGCTGAATGTGAGCTTTGCTACTCCCTGGCTGCATGGCCAGTTCCTTATACATTATGAGCCTCGTTTTTCTCATCTGTCAACTGGGCATGAAAAAGGGTCTCTTACTCATGACGACAGTAAGGTGATATTACATGATGCTTCTTAGCATATTCAACACAACATGTGCGAAATAAACAGTAGAGGAAGGTGGTTTTGAGTGGGAAGTTCCAGTGTAACTTCATCAAAGTGGAAACTTGTGCATGTGATAAACTATTAGAAATAAGGAAAAGAGAAAAAAACAATGAACTGGTAGGTTATTTTCAATTCACATCACAAAGGCATGCTCTCCAAGTATGTAAATAATGCATAGAATTTAATATTAAAATCAGAGTTAATAAGTAGTTCAACTATGAAGTTGTGCAGAGAATATGAACAAAGAATTCACACACAAAAAAGGAAAAAGAAACGCAAAGCTCTCCCTTAAACATAGAAGATACGTAATATTATATATGAGAGTTAAAATTTACTGATATTTATTTCAAACTGTGTTTGTTAAAGTTTGAGGAAACGCTGTGTTGGCGGAGTGTAGCCAAATTCTCCATCACTCATGTGAGCAAGCTGGCAAAAAACATCCTGCTTGCCAACACGTGCAGTATGTCCTCGACTGTACACTTCTGCTTCTAGAAGTGCATTCTGTAGCTGTCATCACACACGGGATACATCTGTAGAGCAGCATCATCCACATCAAAAGATTAGAAATTATCTGAATACCTATTATGGGTGACTTTTTCATTAAATGATTCCAGGTCTGTATCATGTGATACATTTATGTATAAGATCCATAAACAATCTTGGATCTTAACGTGATCTCTATGATGTTTAAATTAAAATGCATAAAATGGAATATATAATACATATGTTTACTTGTATATATGTGCATGTGTATATATACTTGTGTATATGTATTTATATGCACGTTCATGCATGCATACATCTATATACTCTCCATATAAAAATATACTGTACACATACAATCAACTAAGGATAGAAACATTCAGAATAGAAATTCCAGCGTGTTCCAAACTTGACCACTTGAATGTGCCACGCACGGGGCACCACGCTGAATCTGCAGGAACAAAGTGATGGATGTGCACACAGGCCCTGCTGTGGCCTCCCGCCGTCCGCATCCTGTCTCCCCTCTGCACCTGTTGTCGCGAGTGCTTTGCCTTGCATGTCGGCTTTGTGTACCGAGTAGGAAGCCCTAGGATGGCTGTGTGTGTAGTGAACACGTCCCAGTTCCCTAAACAATGCAAAGCAACGGCTACTTATAAAGCATTTACGTTGTATCAGTGCTTGTAAGCAATCTGGAGATGATTGAGTGTTTATGTGAGGATATGCACAAGTTCTACACAAATGCTCTGCCAAATTTTTATGAGGGACTGGAGCACGCACAGATGTTGGCAACCTTGGGTGTCCTGGAATAAATCCCTCGTGGACGTGGAGGGATGGCTGGATATGTTTTGCTGTAGATATTACAGAACATCCAAAATGTACACAAGAATCTTAATAATAACATTAGTTCTTTCCAGGGAAAGGGTGATATAATTAGCAGAAAATCTTGGGGAAAAGACACCTTCGTTATACCTGTATATTCTGGAGTCTGAGACAGCACTGCTTCCAGTATGGAAGGATACTGGTCAAACACTTATCCTGTGTTTCTATTGGAGAGATTATTCGTGAACTTTGTGGGCCATGTATTCATTAAATTAATCAGTATCCACAGAGTGTGACTCTATTACCAGTGACACTACATAGCAGGCAGCAGGTGCCAGGCCGCAGTGCTTATAATACTTTCAGTGGGCCAGACAGACCCTCTCTGAAGTCCCTTGCTTATACCAACACTAAAGGAGACAACTGTGCTATGAATATGCATTACCATTGTCACCCCCCAAATAACAGATGAGGAAACCATGGCTAGTGAGGTGAGTGGGACATACCAAAAGTCACCAGGTCCCTGGGGCTTCCGAAGCAAGCGCTCTGGCTCTCAGGGTGGTGCCCGTAGAGAAGTCCAGGTCGGTACATATAATCCTCATGGAGAGTGGGACAACAAATTTCAAGATAGCAACAACAGGACACGGACAATGTGCGCGGCTCTTCTGAGTGTGCGCACCTGGCCAGCTGTTGAGGTCACTCACCAAGAAAGCAGCCTTTCCAGGAGAACAAGGCCTTGGATCTCTTGACACTGACCTTCACACTGGAAAGAGAAGGTGGGTGATCCTAACACGCGGGACTCTGGTATGTGTCGGGGGAATATTCCAGGGGGATCTAATACAGAGCGCCAGGAAGCCGAGAAGTTGTGCAGGAAAGACAACTGTTTGACTTTGTTAAACCAGTATGTTCTTACTTCATTTGACTCGACAACGTTTCGTTTAATTCAACTCTGCTTTTTTTTCTTTTTTACACCTCCTACTCTCGCCATCCTGTGGACTAGAGTTCTGGCAAACACATTTTGAGCAAGTGTGATGTGAATGACCCTGCCAATTTTACAGATGGGGAAGGCGAGGTCCAGACAGGGCATGGCGCCTGGTCAGTGTCATGTAAGGCTGGTTGGTGCCAACGCCACACACGAAGTCCCTTAGTAACACTCCAGGGCTCTCTCTCTAACACGCCAGGCATAACCATGGTATTGCCAGTGTATTCTACATCCTCCCTGTTCTGTGATCAGAGAGACTTCATAAAGAACTGGGAAATTGTTTGGCTGTCATTTACAAATGATATCAGTTCTATTGTCCAATGGTTGTAGAAAAGTCATCATCCAGGAAGACCTTTTCCTGTTCAATCCATCTTCTCTTTCTCCTGCTTCTTCTTGTGGTTTTCAATTCTAGGCCAAGTGCATACCTGTGCTTTCTGAAAGGTCAGTCAGTGGTACACTGGATGCCATTGTAAACATTTGCTACCAAAAGACCAGGTTCCATTAAACAAGGAATGGATCTGCTGGAGACAGAGGGCCATCCTTGCATCTGAAACTAGGGGCCTTGTCTTGTTTTGTGTGTGTGTACTGGAGTGGAGAGCAGAAGCACAGACGAGTGCTTATAGAATGCCGAACTCATTCACTGTTAAAAGGACACACGTAGGAATTGTGCCATCGGCTCTTCAGGGTGTCGAGATAGTGACATTTTAAAAAACGTTCTCCTTATCTGAAGTTTTGCTTCACAGAAATAAGATGCTTTCAGAATAAATTCCTCACAGCCCTCTGCTTCTGGTGAAAGGGGTAGGCTTTTGACTTTTATTGCATTAAGATCAACTTTTTGATGGAAATAGTGATTTTTCTTGACTTCATTTTCTGGATTTTCCTGTTTGTATTGACCAACTCAGCCAGCTGTTTGGAATTCATGTGAACTCAGGGTCAAAGTGCTGATGCAGCTGAAGAATTGCAGAAAATTAATTTTTATAATGGTGGCGAAAGGGATAAGACCAATAAGACCCTAAGTCTGAGTCTGTGCTTGGGAGGCTTAAAACTGATCAATTTTCCAGACGCTAATTAAAACGAGCCACCAAGCACAACAGCAGCAGAAAATCCAGGCCTCTTCCTGGTGATGAATGTGACCAGCCTGCAGATTTCTTCTGGCTGGGCACTGAGACTCCAAGAGCAACAGCAGTGAATCAGAACACGGCTGATCCACGTGGAGTAACACCTTGAGTGTTTACTCACTGCTCCCAACCTGCCCCACTCTCTCTCCACTCCCAAGGCTAGGCATGCACTGAGATGCAGCCTGTAAAACCAAGAAGGTAGACTCCTTTCTCAAGTCTCTTGACGGGCTCTGTCTGTGGCCATTGACGGGATAAGGAAATATGGGAGGGCACTCCTCTTTTATACACACTTGAGTTGCGAAAATCTGCTTGGCAACCATCTGGTTTAAAATGGAATCCTAGCTTTCCATCAATTAGCACCATAACTTCAGATGTAATGTAGGTTGACTTCTGATTGATCTTCAATTAGCACTAGTCTTTAATGATTTATTTTATTTCAGATTGCTGTTTCCCCTTTCAGATACACAAGGAACTGATGAGCGACCCTCCTGTTTTTGAAATGCTGACAGCTCTTTAGGATGAAAAGAATCCACATTCTTCCCACTCTCCCTCCACCCCCAAGTTAGTAAGAACTCAGGCAAGGCAGTCAGCTTCATTCTGTTTTCCAAAAGAGCATCAGGGAAACCTGGCAGAGATCTAATCACATGCAAATACAAGCTTTGCACTTTTCTTTCCTTCTTCTGCTTCTTGTGTTTCTTTTTCTTATCTCTCTTTCTCTCTTTGCTCTCCTTCTTATGGCTTGGAAATCGTCACAAAATCATACTGAGAACTCTGAAGCTGGTCCTTGTAAAACTCCGGGGGAATGGAGATTGTGCAGACTCCTGTGGCTCCTCTGCTAGCACAGGAATTTCCAGGGTTGAGAGAAGTCCTGCCCACACCCATCAGGCCAGGGGTTTCCCCCTCCCCCAGTGGCCAGCCAGCCTTTCCTCCCGGCCACCCACGGACAAAAGGACAGACACCCCACCCTTTGCCATGAAGGTGTCACAGGAAGTTCTGGCAGCTGACTATAGATTGCCCATAGATGTACTTTACATGGTTCTTCCACAATTGAGAATGAACAGTTACTGATGCTTGCCATGTGGCTCCTGATGGCAATTCCTTGGATATGCTGTTCCCCTTTCCTTTTGCAAATTGGATTCATAAAAGATTGTTACATTCTCAAGCAACTGGGCAGCTAACACTGACTGATAACAACAAAAAGAGGATTCCAGAATTCGGTGGAGAACAGGGCACAAGTAATGCAGGAGTCACTAGGAGAGTGGCCTCACTCTCGGAACTGTGTCAAACATTGTATGGGTTGTTTAATGAAAGGGGAAGTACGTTCTAATAAAGGGGAGGAATATTCATGACTTTTCTGGGATGCAAGTGGAGATTTCCCAGAATCTAGCAGCTGCCCCTCTTATGATGGGCTGGTAGGTGTGTCATTTAACATGCTGAAACGTATGAGCATGCATGCGCAATGAGCTGTCAATCAGTGGAGGATAGCCTCAGCACCCTGTACCCATATGAACTTGGTCCACGGTCTGTTTCTCTGTAGAACTGCAAGAGGAGCCAAGTCCATGTCTGGTAGCTTCTGAGATCATAGGAACTGCTCTGCTTCCTTTGCCTGTCTCACTGACACGTCATCAAACAGGGGGTTGTTTCTTTCTTCAGAAAAAAAGCAAGTTTCACAATAGTTATCATTATGAAAGTAGGGCTTGCTTGACAATCATTTCTGCTATGGTCAGCTTACTAGAAGATTTTTGTATCATTAAGCAAGAGATAGTTTTTGTCATGAAAAAATGCTTCCATCCCTATTATTTTTATATGCATCACTGCTTTTACTAGTGCTCGGTATTGGAAGTGGGGCATGGATTATTATACTAGTTAGACCAAGTGATGTTCACTGCGATGATTTAAAAAAATCCCAAATTTCAATGTCTTAATGCAGTAGAAACTTCCTTTTTCACTCATGTCACAAGCTGAATGTATACATCAACCCTTGGGTGGTGCCTCATGTTGTAGTTTTGTTGTCCTCCAGGGACTTGAAATCATCTTCCTACCACCAGCAAGTGAGTCGAGTCACAAAAGGAGGGAAGTTCAAGTGTGGAGTCTGCACGGGCCTCAAGTGGCATTCAGCATTTATTCATATATTGCATTGATTACGCCCAGTTGTGGTCACTCCTGAGTGCTGGCAGGGAAGATGCGGTCTACTCCTTGGTGTCGGGGGAAAGACAAGAGTTAGTGAGTCAGGGCCAGTGTCCGCCACACTTACCTGCAGTAATTGCTTTGTCTCTGTACCCTGGAGACCCTATGTGTCCAGAACAATTTCTAGGATTTCTACTGCGTGTTTGAGCTTAAACTTCACTGGAAAATACACAAAGAGCAGTACAAGGTTCTTGTTAAGTGCTTTGAATTCCTGGGTAGAAAAATGTGCAGAGAACACTGTGTTCGGTAATGATCTCTGGGGGAGCTACTCTGAAGAAAGAAAGCAGCTGTGGGTTAGGAGTCGGGCCTTGGCACCTGAGGGGGCCCATTGCCCTTCCTTCGGAGAACCGTATCACAGCTGACCACAGGTGCCATGGAAGGGCGTTGCTGGCGCCAGGGGGTGCTGCAGATAGCGTGCGGGGACTTACCAGGGACACAGTGACAGTTAGCCTAGTTGTGGAAGAGGTGGGGATCCTGGCTGGCTTGCCCTCGGTGGCAGGACTGGTCTCCCTGAAAAGAGAGACTAATGGCCTTTTAAAAGGAAGGCTTGTCTGCTGGCAAATGTGGGCTGGAGGCTCCACTCAACCTCGACCAAATAGCAGAGGAATGTGGTCCAAATTGGGCCTCACAGTGAGGGGTTGTCTTAATTGGGTAGATTTCCAACACCTCACAGGCACAATCGAGTTTATCTCCTTGGCTGGAGCCTTCTTTCCCATTCTCAGTGCACATGCACATCTGTAAGAGCCTCTGAAAGAGCACTGGCTTCTCTGTCCCTGGGTCTCCCAGGTCAGCGATCCTTCAAGTCCTCTTTCTCACAGGTGGACTGACAGCCTGCTTTGTCCTGTCATTGAGTGTGTGGGCATATCTTCCTAGTATAGATAGCTGTTAGTTTTCTTTTTATGGTTTTGGGGGGGGGGTCAATACTCACGACATATATCATTTTAACCACATGTGAGTGTATAATCATTGACGTTTATTTCCAGTGTGGTATAGCCATGACAAGTATAGGCAGATGATTCTAATTGTTCTTAAAACATGGAGACTGAGAGTTAGCAGTGGTCCTTGCCATGTCTGCTCTGTGACTATGCACCCATTCTAGTGAATGGCAGCACCCCAGCTCCAGGGATCCCCTTCTGCTCTCCTGATGCGTTAGGGGTGGCATTGAGGCTTGCTGCTGCTTGACTGACATCCGGCAGGTCTGTATGAGTTTCCACGAAGATCTGTGTGAGGTGCTTATGAAAAGGCCCGTGGGGTTAAAGGAAATCCCACGTTCCTGGTTCTTCCTTTAGCACTTGCCTGTGAGCTTCTAACAGGGCCAAAGCAAAGTGTCACTTACTCAATGACCCCAACACACTGAAATGTAGCTAAGCATGAGGGAACAAGCAAAGGAGAGCCTTCGAGATGAAAAGAGATGCCACTCAGCCACTCAGCACTTAGAAAGGAGACATTAGCTGAGTGCAGAAGGCCCAGCAGTGTCTGAGAGCATGCATGGTTCTCTTTTCCTGGTCTGGGCAATCACAGATTGGCTTTGCTGAATGTCTTAAAGTAATGGGGATGCAGAGAGTCAAGATGGGGTCATGCTTTAAACCGTCAATCCTTTGTTGGGTTTCCAGGATCATGTACCAAAACCCATGCCTTTAACTTGCATAAAATGGTCTTATTGACTTCTAGTGCCTCTGTTTTGGAGGTCCAAATTAGAAAAAAATTAGAAGTTGTGCTTTCTCCAACAAACGGCTGAGTTGTTAGGCAAAGTCTGTCTCTCTTCTTCCTTGCTTGCCTGTGCACAGAGACCTCTGCCATTCCTCTTCTCCTGGCTGCCACATCCCCAGCAAAAGGTGAGTAATTGTACATTTAAACTGTGTGGGCCATTGGATTGCAAAATTCCAGATTTCAGTGTGGTCAAGCAGGTGTCTTAAATTAGGCCATGATGCTGCCTGGGAACCTGGAGGACAGCACAGCAAATCAGGTGAGCGACTCACAGGCCTTGTTTGCTCAGGGGCGTTTGGCCTCTGTGGTGTCAGTGACGTCATTTGATTTTGGACCTATAGGGATGGAAGCGGAAAAGGCTGCGTGGGCCTTTGTTCCCTGCTGTGCCCATCACAGAGCCTGAACCTCAAGGGACTCTTAGTCCTTGGTTTTTCTGGTGAACTGATGAAAGCTAGCCTGCAGGTGTGAGAACAAAAGGGAAAATAAAATTAGATGAGGGAGAAGGGAAGGGCAGAAAGCAGGGCTGTTGGATTTGAGAAGCTGGGAAATGTGCGGGGCAGTGGTTTCTGAGGCGATGAACAGCCCGGAAACACGCAGTTAACCTGTTGGGCTGTGAGGTTGTGCCCCGCTCCACTTCTGGGAGTGGAGAGAGAATAAGGACGCGCTCACTGTCAGAGTTTTCAGGATGCGCGTGGAGGGACACAGCTTTTCGTCTTCTGCCCCACCCCCATGGGTGCAGGGCCATTTGGGATAATGGCACTGGAGCAATAATGAGGCCTTCTCTAAGGACTGATTTGTCTCTGAAAGGGGCAAGTCGTCAGGTAGCCATTGCGAGAAGTCTCCTCTTCTGTTAACAATGGCTCTGATGAAGCTGCTAGAAGGTTCTTATCAGGAAGAAAAGCTTCACAGTAGCAGGAGAAGGGGAGGGGCAGCCCGCAAAACCCCCATGCATCCTACCGGCTCAGTGCAGTGGAGGCCAGCAAAGGGGAGGCACGCTTGCTGAATGCCAAGTGACGCGGGCCTGGCCGCTCAGGCGAAATGAGCCTTTAAAGAGAGGTTTTAAAAAATGAGAATGAAAAAGAAAAGGGCTGGCTTTGCTCACACAGCTTTAAGCTGCTGTGGGGAGCTGGCTGGAGTTCATTCGTGGAGTTCAAAATTGCCCAGCCTCCGGCCAACAGCTGGAGGTCATGACAACTTCGCCTCCAGGTTCCACCTGGGAGTTTTCTAGACTGAGCTCACCGGGTGAGCCCTTCTCTAGCTGGACGCTGGGAAGAGGAAAAGGATTCTGAGTGGGTGGAGTCTGGAGGAAGCTGTAGGCTCAGTTTTTGTGGACTGTAGCCACCCGGATTCAGAAACAATGGGCTTTCTGAGTGCTGTAGAGTTTGAATTTTGCACACACCTAAATTAGGTAGACACTTTTCTGGTTTGGATAGACTCGCATCCCAATCCCTTCTCCTGTTGTCAGAATTCTTATTTCCCACACAGTGCGCAGACTCTGATCAAAATGCTGATCAGTTCTCTCCCCTGTTCAGTTTTCTCATTGGCTCCTTACATTGAGGTTGAACTAACCTCCATTTCTCCTCCAGCTCCTGCAGCCAGGCTTCCACCTTGAGGCCACCACCCACCTTGCCTGCCGTTTCTTCTGTTACTAACATCTGGGCAGTGCTGGCTCTAGTGTAAAAGAGATTGATTGGCCTTTTGTTCTCTAGTCAGGACTGAATTTCTCCAACTGCATGCCGTGGTTGGTGTGAGTCCCTCCACCTGGAACATTGCCATCTCCTCATTTTTCAAAAATTTTTATTTTTATTTTAATTACATATGTGTATATATGGGGGGATGGAGGCAGAGAGAGAGAGAAAAAAAAAGAAGAAAATTTTTTCCAGGTGCCCTTCTAACAGCTGGAATTGAGCCAGAGCAGAGCCAGGGTGCTGAAGCTCAATTCTGGCCTCCCACCTGGATAGCAGGGTCCCAGTCACTTGAGCCATCTCTGCTCCTTCTCTGGGTACGCATTAACAGGACTGGAGAATCAGCAGTGGATCCAGTGCTGGAACACGGGCAATCCCGTACCGGATGTGAGTGTCCAAGTAGTGTGTTAAATGCTGAGCTAGCACCTGTTCCCACCTCTTCTGGCTGAAATTCTACCCAATCCTCTTCCTTCCTGATGTTTTTATAAAGATGAAGATAGGTTTTCCTTCCTGGAACTTTCAGAGCACCCTGCGTTTCCCTCAAGTGCTTTTTGTTATCGCATCTTGTGTTATACTCACTTGTGATGTTCCTAAATCCTCTTCATATATCATGAACTCCTCGAGTACAGGGGCTCTGTCTTGCTTCCCTTTCCTTGCCTCTCAACAGCTGCTATGGAATAACCAAATTATATTTTCATTTGCATCTGTATGACTTTGAGATACCATGAGTATTCTTTTAAGAATTTCTTTCCCTTTATTTATTTAAAAAGGGAAGCAACTGGTTCACAACTCAAATGTCTGTAACAACCTGGGCCGGGCCAGCCTCAAACTAGAAGCCCAGACCTCAGTTGAGGTCTCCCGAGGAGATGGTGGGGACCCAAGCAATTGAGCCATTGGTGTGCTCCCAAGGTGTGCATTAGCAGGAAGCTGGAAGCAGAAGTGAAGCTGGATTCACGCACAGGCACTCTGAGCTGGGCTGAGGTGTTCTGAGCAGTGCCTTCACCACTGGAACAAGTGACTGTCCCTCTTTTACTCCTCCTGAATGGATTTTGAAAGCAAGTTGATGGGACTCACCTGGATTCCTACAGGCAGCATTCTAATGCCAGATGCAGGATCGCATGGGGAAGACGTCCCCTGATGGATTTCAATATGGCTTCTTCCTTCTTTGGCTCCTTTTCCTCTCCAGAGAGAGATGGGATAGAGTCGTGTCAGGTACAACTTAATCACATGCTGATCCCATGCCTAGCACCTTGGCAACTATTTTATATCTGTAGCTTATTTGGTTATCAGTGGTAGGCTTGCTGCTTGAAACGAACAAACACACTCCGTGACACTGGCCTTTTCAGACGTGAAAGGTTTAATCTGTGTGACTGGCTTCAAAGGAGACAGGAGGTACGGCTAAGTCTGTGTCTCCACAAAGGAACTGGGAACATGTATGGGTTAAGTAGGTAAAAGCTGGCGAGGCAGTTTCTAATCAGAGGGGCCTGGAACTAGGTCATTAGTTGTCAAGTTCAATAGGATGGATCCCAGTACAGACTCTCACTCACCAGTGGACTCGTTGCTTCTGAAAGAGTTTCAGCATTTCTGGTTCAGGTCTCTGAATCTGTAGTTTAGAGATTTCTTGTTCATCTTCCCAGATTGTGTGACTTGCAGTCTTAACTGTCTTCCCTCAGCAGTGTGTAACTAAGTCTTAAGTAGCTCCCGAGGAAGACAGAAGCTTTGGAAATAATAGTATGGTGTTGGCCCTGTGGTATAGTGGGTAAAGCTTCGGCTTGAGGGAATGGCATTCTATGTGGGCATCCATTTTGAGTCCCAGCTATCATGCTTTTGACTGGTCCAGCTCCAGAGGTTGCAGCCATTTGGGGAGTGAACAAGCAGGTGGAAGATCTCCCTCCATCCCTCCTTCTCTCTGTTTCTCTAACTTGGCCTTTAAAAAATTAATGCATTTTTTAAAAGAATGATTGATAGTAGAAGGCTCTGGCATTTAAAGAAAGCCCTGTAAAAGGGGAAGGGGCAGCTGATACCAGTTCTGCTTCATACTATCTGTTGAAGGAGGTTTTATTCCCATTCCATAGTTGAATAAGCAATGATACATCAAACTGAAAAAACTTGCTTCAGGTGATACAGCTAACAAAAGTTCTAGCTCCGATTTTGGCTGCAAAAGCGTGTGTGTGCCTGCTGTACTGCGTTGTCCCCTGAACCTGAATCAAGAGGTTTTTGTTTTTTGTGGGGTTTTATTTGTTTGTTTTTTAAAGAAAGGAATAGTTAAGGGAGGCAAGTAAGATGAAGTGCTCTCAGAATGGAATTTTAGGGATGGACTGGACAGATGGCAGGATGTATCGCAGGGTACTATAGCCTTTGGTCCTTATAGTAATCGAGGTAATTTGATCATTACAAGGTCCAGAAAACCACTGTTCTTATAAAGTGAAAATGGATCTGATAATTGGAAAAGTATGGTTCAAAATCTTGCTCTGCCATGGGACAGCTAAGTCAAGTTTAAGCTAATCACATAAACTTGGTGGCCTCGGTGTACTCATCTAAAGAAAGAACATAATCACCACTATTTGTTTTAAGGATTAAAAAAGGAGCTAAACCTAATTAAATGGTTATAGAAGAGGTGAAATTAGCACTCAAGCAAATAGAACACTCTTCAAGTGATGTTAAAAAAGATGTGTTTATTTATTTGAAAGGCAGTGCTATAGAGGGAGGGGGTAGGAAGGGAGGGAGCGAGAGACAGCGATACAGAAAAAGAGAGAGAGAGACACAGAGACAGAAAGAGAGAGAGAGAAAGAGCTCTTTCATCATTTAGTTTACTCCTCAAATGGACACAATAGCCAGGACTGGACCATTCTGAAACCAGGAGCCTGGAGCTCCATCTGGGGGACTGCTAGGGGGTAATGAATTGGGTCATTTCTCTACTTTCCCAGGTGTGGTGCTGTTGAAAGTGAGGCAGCTAGGACTCCAATGGGTGCTCCTCCTGTGGATTGCTGGCCTCCCAGGTGGTGGATTAACGCACTATGTAACAACACTGGCTTCTGTTTCTTAGATGTTTTCTTGTACTCCCTACAACCCTCCAACTGCATGTGATGAAACGCTTTCTTTTCATCCGTGGCTGTGTCTGTGTAAGACATTTTCTAAACTCAAGCTTAAGCTCTACAAGTGTATGTTCAGGGCATTCAGTGCACCTGTTTATGCCTGTTTCTCTCCACAGCAACTGTCCACACAAGAATCTTGTCCAGGTGACTCTGCGGCAGAGCAGGTGAGGTGACGGGGTTTTTAAGAATAGCTTGTCTGGGACCAAGGGATGAATTGATGGCAGAATTTGGGAGCCTTGCCAGAGCTCACCACTGTGCCCCAGGAAGCAGTGGCCTAGAAGGGGAGCTTCTCCTGGCAAGGGACAGGTGCTAGCCCAGATGCAGATGAGGCTGGAGTCCTGCTCATCTTCACCAGCCTTTCGTTTTTTGTGCTTGGGTTGCACATTAATGACTTGGCCGGAACTTGAGAATTAAACTTAAGAGAGCTATCACTGTTCTTGTACCTCTGGGCAATTACAGTAGCTGTCAAAAGGTAGGGCCAACATTAAGCTTGACCCTTCCTAAATGACTCAAAAGTGACATTTTAATGAGAAAGGAAAGCAGAAAAGGTTTTTTTTTTTTTTTAAGATTTATTTATTTATCTATTGGAAAGTCAGATTTACAGAGAGAAGAAGATACAGAAAGATCTTCCGTCCAGTGATTCACTCCTCGAGTGGCTGCAACAGCTGGAGCTGAACAGATCCAATGCCAGGAGCCAGGAACCTCTTCTGGGTTTCCCATGCTGTGCAGAGTCCCAGGGCTCTGGGCCACCTTGCACTGCCTTCCAGGCCACAAACGGGGAGCTGGAATGGAAGTGGGACAACTGTTGCCCATATGGTATCCTACTGCATACCGTGCTGGGCCAGGTATTATTTTTTTAAAACAAGAAAATTTGATGGAGACGCTCACACTAACGTTTTCTGCCTGTGCACAAGGTGTGGAGGAGAGTCCCTGGGTCTTGGTTCCTGTTTGTGACTCCTGCTGCTGTAGCCTTGCATGGGGTAGCCTTTAACCTTCCCCTTCCTATGGAGTGATGAAGAACTGCCCCTGGGAGGGCCCGCAGATGCAGAGAACATTTGGGAAATTGTCCAGTTCCAGTCACACCCCCTCACTCTGCTTTTAAGCTCTGTTAGCCTCTAGTTGCCCCAAGGCTTCTAGGTAAAGACCCTCGGACAAGGCAGGGGCCCTTCGGGGCCTCAAGATTAAATTGCAGGAACCCAGGCAAATATCAGACCTGTTGGTAAAAATTGAACTTTTTGCTATAACGAAAATTCATTCAAGTTAAAGCTTATGTCAGTGTACTTACCCTTTTATGGCTGATTAATATTCCATAGTAGGAATGTACCACATTTTGTTTATTCACCAGTTGATGGACATTTGTGTTATTTCTATGTTTTTTGCTCTTATAAATAATATTACTATGAGCATTTGTATGTAACTTTTTTGGTAGGCATATGTTTGCAATTCCCTTGGATTTATGATGGATATGCTGAGTAACTATGTTTACCTGTTAAACCATTGAACTATCAAAATGCTTCCCCAGTACTAACATATCTTCATATTCAGGTCAACAGTTTTTAATTAAAAATTATTCATCTTTGTTTATTTGAAAGGCAGAGTGACACTTTAAGATGCACACACACACACACATACTCTTCCATGATTTACTTCCCAAATGCTTGCAACAGCCAGGGCTGGGCCAGACCAAAGCCAGGAGCCAGGAACGCCATGCAGATCTCCTATAGGATTAGCAAAGTTTTACATTTTAGTAAGGTCTAATATATCTCTCTTTAAAACTTTACTTCTGTGTTGATGTCATATTGAAGAGACCCCTGCTTAATCTAGAAAGATAGTTTATGTTTGTCCCTTCCTTGAAGAGTTTCATAATTTTGGCTTTTGTGTGTCGGTCTTTGATCAGTTTTGAGCTAATTATTTATGTGGTGTGCGGTAGGGATTCAGTTTCACTCTGCCCATTAAACATATAAGGAATGTGAACAATACTTGTGAATAAATAAATGAACTCTAAATACAGGTTGGATGGGGCCCGGTATGGTGGCCTAATGGCTAAAGGGCTGGCATAATGGCTCAATTGACTGATTCTCTGCCTGCAAGTACCAGCATCCAGTATAGACACTGGTTTGTGTCCTCCCTGCTTCACTTCACATCCAGCTCTCTGCTGACGGCCTAGGAAGGTAATGGTAAATGGTCCAAAGCCTTGGGACCCTGCACCTATCTGAGACCCAAAAGAAGCACTTATCTCCTGGCTTCAGATTGGCTCAGCTCTGGCTTTGCATCCATTTGGGGAATGAACCAGTAGGTGGAAGATCTTTCTTTCTGTATTTCCTTGTCTCTTTAAATATGCCTTTCCAATAAAAATAAATAAATCTGAAAAAAATAAAGGGATCCAGAATGACAATTGGAAAATCATCTGAAGAAAGAGCACACGTTGTGTCCACTGAAGCAGAGTATGAAAGCAACACCCAAGCACCTACTGTACCTGGATGAGTGGACATTATTTAGCAAAGCAGGTTTTCATTAAATGCTGAGGTCTATAGGGAAAGGGCATACCTTTTCTCCCAGGTAGCTTTACTTTGCTAAGAGACAGTCACACAATATTGTGTTCAGCTTTATCTTTAAGTCCATGTGGGACAGTGTGATGAGTTAGACTTTAACAGCTCTTTTACCTACACAAGGAATTATTAACATGGACCTTCAAAAAGATTCATCTATTTGAAGGGCAGAGTGAAGGA
The DNA here is from genome assembly GCF_017591425.1 of Ochotona curzoniae. Lineage (NCBI taxonomy): Eukaryota > Metazoa > Chordata > Mammalia > Lagomorpha > Ochotonidae > Ochotona > Ochotona curzoniae. The sequence continues at coordinate 18,209,926 of NW_024466219.1, read as the reverse complement.
GAGTAAGAGTGAGTGAGTAAGCAGGCAAGAAATCTTCAACCTATTGACTGGCGCCCCAAGTAGCTGCAGCAGCTAAGGCTGGGCCAGAAAGGCACCAGGAACTCCATTTGGGCTCCTATGTGGGTGCAGAAGCCTTAGTACTTGGGCAGTTTTCTGCTGCCTTCCCAGGTTACATTGGCAGGGAGCCGGATCCTAAGCAGAGCATCTGGAACTCAAACCGGTACTCCAGTAGGCAATACTGGCACCATAGGTTTAACCACTGTATCACAGTGCCAGTCCCATCAACATGATCCTTTTAAGTTGCTTTTCTTGTGTTTTAAAAATGAACTCATGTTGGTATTAGAGAACTTGTTTAAACCCAGCGATCTTCTTTGTAAGCATCTTAACCACATTGGCCCTGATAAGCAAGTGCCTTGGTCTGGGTGGGTGTGAAAGAGCAGGCAGTGGTTTCTCTTGGCTCTGGAGGCTAGACATCCACACCAGGCTGACAGCCGGTCACTTCTGAGTCCTTAACCACTGCCTTTCTGTGTCCTCAAGGGACAGAAGGAAGGCCAGGGAAGTTTCTTGGAAGAACTCTGATTCGATTCATGAGGGTTCCACGTTCACCCAATCCCCCTGAGGTCTGTCTCATCCCAATACCCGGACTCTGCATGGAAGATCTCTGCATAGAAGAGTTGGCTTCCATAGTCAGTTCACAATAGGGACCTCCCACAGTTTGTGGGAGGTATGCTTGGGACATGTCACCAGCAGTGGGCCAGAGCAACTTCATTTAAACATCTAAGAGTTAACTCCTGCTTTCAACATTTCTTTGTATGGTTCATGTAGCTGGTTCTGAATAATGATATTCCTCCAGTTCACATGGGTTTCATAAGGCCAGACTGGGACACTTAGATCTCTGACTGTCTTAGGTCGGGGACCACTGATCAGACATGTAGCTTTTGGACAAAATAAAAAATGAGACGTGAGATGCAAGTGGTGGGGGAGGAAAGCAGTACTAAGGAGCAGCTGAGCTGTCCACTGTCCTGGCAGGTAGGGGGACTGCATGACTTCTGAGAATCAAGGGCCAGGAGTGGAAGCTTCTGCTAGGTGATTGTTGGAGGTGTTGAAAAAACAGCTCCATCTTACTACATCACCATGGGTGCAAGGGGCTGCAAACATGTATGGATCTGAACACTTGGGCACAGATGGGCAGGGATTTTGGAATCGGGTTGTTCACTCCAGCACACTAGAGGCCCCTCGGTTAACACAGAAACTCCCCCACGTCCTGCCTTCCCAATAGAGCTTCAACTCTGGCCAGTATCTCCTTCCAGCAGTGTTTGGATACCTAGCAGTTAAAGGACTACTCCACTGTGTTGTGTGTTTGCATAAGCATTTTACCAAGGGGCCTTTGTCTTGTGTGCAGGGGAAAACTCACGACCCTGTGACCCTGTGAAAGTGAACCGGCTAATCAGGAGGTAACCAAACTCCTCCAGAGTAGAAAATACGCGGCTGAATGACACGCATCCAGCCACAGATGTACTAATTTAATTTCATGCCCCGACATCAGCTGCTCCTCTCCACTTAAAAGGAACATTTGCATCCATCTGTCATCATCTCTCCCTTTCATTTTTAAATCTCTTTGCTCTCTTTTCTTTCCCTTCACTCCTCCCCCCTACCACAGCCTGATGAAATAATGGAACACATTTAAAATCCAAACTCAGGCAATTCAAATTCTCAACCAATGTGATTTTGTTCCATTCTAAGTCAACCTGGAAGGGTGTCTGGGGAGCAGAAATCAAGGGGCCAAACAAAAAAGCCAGTGAGTGAGAGAGACAGAGATTTTGAATGCAAATCAACCTCCTCAACCCATTTGAAACAACCTGCTGTGAACTGGGCCTGAACGCGTGGCCCATTAGCACCTTGTTAGGCTGTCAGGGTAGAAGCAGCTGAACAGGGCGATAATGGGGAAGACATGGCTGAGACCTTTTCCAGCCCAGCCCCAGCTTCTTGGTATTCTGCCCCATGACTTCTGGGACCCCAGGCGGGAAAGGCTGGTAAGAGTGGTTGAGCAGAAAAAGAAATAGGAAAAAAACAACCTAATGGAATGCATTAAGAAAAGAAAGAAAGAAAGAGAGAGAAAGAAAGAAAATAAATAAATCACACCTTCCCAGAGAGATACAAAATATGTGTGTATGGGTGTGAGTGTGTGTGTATGTATGTGTGTGTGTGTGAGTGTGTGTGTATGGGTGTGTGAGTGTATGTGTGTGTATGGGTGTGAGTGTGTGTGTATGTATGTGTGTGTGTGTGTGTGAGTGTGTGTATGGGTGTGTGAGTGTGTGTGTGTGTGTATGGGTGTGAGTGTGTGTGTATGGGTGTGTCAGTGTGTGTATGTGTGTATGTAGAGCCATAGGGCAGGGCTCTTTTTTGTCTTTTGCTGAGGATCCCTATGTGCTGGTCATCTCCTGCTTCACTATATCTTAATTTGAGATTTAGTAGAAACCTATAGAACATTAAGGGCTGCCTGGTTTCAGTGCTGAAGTCTTAATCCTCATCGGACAGACCTCAAATGCAAACCGTGTGACAGATGTATCTGCAGACAGATGATTTCCTCACAGATGATTTTAAGAATGCTGTGCTGGTTTTAGGATTCAGAGTGAAATGCTTACGGCAACGTCCTTGATCTCTTCGTCTCCCCAGTGCTTTTGTTGAGAACCAGGTTGCAACATTTTCTCTGACCCCACCACATGTAGGTTGGAGAAAGTCCATCTCTTGCTTACGATAATATTTATTTCTCAATGTGAAACATATTATGCAAGGAGTGACTCGAACGTGGGCCCTGAAGGTTTCAGCCATTCTGACTGTACTATTACTTTCTCACCGTTCTGGTTATCCACCAATGAGCTGTAACCCGAGGGTGTCTTACCTGAGAACCCCACCCCTAATCCTCGCCAACTTAGTTACTGGTGATGATCTCATTCACCAATCCCTGGGCCGCCCACAGCCCCTACCAACCGACTCCCCACTCCCCCCACACCGTCAGGCACACCTGGGGCATGAAATGAGCCCCCACGGTACCCTTCTCTTACTTGGCTCTCCCCCGTCCTCCTCCATCTTGCCCCTTCCGCTTGCCTGGCAGCCGCCTATCCTGCCACCACGGCAGAAGACATCTCCCTTCTTGTCCTGTCCCCCTCTGCTCCTGCTCCCAGTTGGAATAAAGGACCTCCTAAGCACCTTGCTGCATCTGGCATTTTGGCTTGCGGTAAACTTACTGTGAAAAGAGGACTTGGTTGTGGGAGTTAGCTGCATGTAAGAACTTTAAGTACACCTGAACACTAACATATTAGGTATTCTGTCACCAGACAATGGAGTTGTATTTTTTCTCTTCATCTTGAAAATGAACAAGTTGTCTGGTTTAGTGTGAAATAAACAAGCACAAACTTCCTGACTTTAATGGCCCATTAGAGAAGGCCATTTCAGGGGGAAAAAAATTTTGTTCTAAGGTTTTCACCAAAAGGTTTGAGTAGGATGGTAGTGTGCGAGGTCAGGCTTAATGAGCTTGGACTAACTTAGGGGTTGGTGACCTTACAAATTAGGACTTGGGCACAGAGCAAAGCGAAGCAGCAGAAAACGTTGACTGCGTATGTGAACGAGCAATGTTAGGCAGAAGCATGGGGAACTTCGGATTTCCCAGTTGAGCTCTGCTGTTCTCAATCCATATTTCTTTCAAGGTATTTTTTTAAAGTCACTCTGTCACCATTACAGAACACCCTAGAGTGGCTTTGTTTGGAATAATGAGGGAGATTTTTGACGTGCTGATGTCTCCCAAGTGATCCCTGTGTACTCAGATATGCTTAAATATCAGTGAGAGATTAACCCCCAAGGTGTTTGTTTCCACTCTAATTTCAGGTCAGAAGACAGAGATTAGGATTTACAATACTGGGGGCAAGTCTTTTGTCTCTCTGTCAGGACAAAAATGAGTAATGAATAACCACATTATCCTCAATTTTATGAAAGTGCAAAGTAAGTGCGAAAGAAGTTTGTGAATTTTTAAATAGTGCACTGCAAGTGCTTCATGCTAATAGTCTTTTCGTTTCATTCTGAAGAGGGCTCTCTCCTGCTGTTTCTCTTGGCGCTGGGTCCCTGAGCCCTAGCTCCACATCCAGGTTTTCTTGAGGGATATGGAAATGTCCCTGGGACAGCTGTGCTCTGCAGGCCACGGAGCCCACAAGGTTAATGAACACCCACAAAGACTGAGGAGGAGAAGAGAGTGTTCCTTGGCGAGATGATTAGCATGCGGTATTCTTTCCTCCGCAGTAATGATGGTCAAGAAGGTGCCTGGTGATACAGGGGAGAATGGAGGGTTTGCCGCTTCTTCTGCCTCAAACACTTATTAAAATTCATTTCCATTCAAATAGCCATCCTCTGATTTTCATCATCAAATAAGCACACTGTACATATTTAACAGGCAGGAGACCTGTGCCGAGTTCATGTCTTTTTGAAGTGAAGGCCCGTTCTCTTAATGAGTGTCCATGCTTATCTCTGTATGGAAATTTCTCCCCCCTTCTCTCCTTCCCCTCTCCACTCCAGTCTCCTGTTCCCCCAGTTCCTGGCTCTTTGATGGGCAGCCTAGATGCATATTATAATGATAATTCCTTTGGAGCCAGGTAGGGTCTGCTTGTTTAGTCCAGCTGATTAGAAAGGTGAAGACCTTGGAAGGGCAGGCCGGGAAGGAAAAGGCTTCCAGAGTCCGAGAGGCAGAAGGAGAACGGCAGTGACGTTGCTTCTTTCTCTCTCTGCTTTGGGGTGTTCTACCCTTGGAGCTGACCTCGATGCCCTGCCATGTCGATGATCACCGGTGGGACCCCTGTCAGCTGGAATGCCTTCCAGCCCAGGCAGTTCTGCTTTGAACAGCTGCTGGCAACAGCCGGGCCGGCCCTTCTGCTGTCTGTGAAGAAGCACGTGGCATATGTGAGTGCATTAGGCTACCATAAAGGGTTTGTGAGAATTGATCTTCCAGTACAATGCCAAGTTGGCGTGGCCTGGCGGTTCTAGCAGGACTCAGGTAGAGTTTATTTTACTTTTGCTTTTAGTCGTAAGAAGACATTAAAAACAAGCTTTTGGAAGGCTTTGGAACCCCAGAGACCATGATCAAGAAAGGAATCAACGAAACAACCATGTTAGCTGTGAGAGTTCTAGAGGCAAGATTGCATTTTGTAACTTAACAAAAAGGAAGAAAAATTAAAGAAAATGTTCTGGTCTAAAATAACTCAATCTCATAGACTGAAAAAAAAATCATTTCTACATCTGCAGAGTCCCGATGGAGAGTGGGAGAAGACATTAATTTTCTGAAGCATATGTTGATCCAAAATATAAAATAAGGGAGATTTGAACCAAAATATAAAATATTCCTTCGCAGGGTCTGGTTCTTGTGATTTCTTGCTGCTGCTGGAACATATTGTATCTCCTAATTTTGGAGACTTGTGGGTGATTCATGGGAAGTTCATTCTGATGAAGAACTTTCTCAGTTTTTCTACAATGAAGCTGGCCATGTTCGGAAAGGTTGCCTAGTCCCAGCTAGAGAGTGTCCGCAGGATCCCGAAGCCATTGCCAGGAACACATTTCCCATCCACAGCAGCAGAGCCTGGACCAGCAGCCCTTAGGCACCAGATGACCAGACCATCTCTATTTCTTTTTTTTAAAAAAAATTGAATTGCTACATTGTTTTTTTTGACATAGGAAATATCACTCTACTGCTCGATGAACAATAAGAATAAAGTCGTATAAAAGTCAAATTATTGGAGTAACTGTCTCAGTCTCATCCCTATCAGTATTGGCAAGCAGTTTCCTCTCTTATCTGTAGCAACAACCAACCCAGGCCTTGTGAAGGATTCCATGAGACGCAATATGGATGGAAGTATTTATTAGATTTATAAGAGATCAATGAAAGTGCTAAAGCAATCTATCTTACATTTTATTGAGGACAGGGCCAGTGAGTCAGGCTACCCGGACAGTATCTCCAAGGCAGAATTGGAATCCTAAAGTAAGCAGAGAGTAAGTGCGTACATTTTAGGAGAAGGATCAAAGGCAGGAGCTAGAAACGCCTGTAAGCCTCCAAACAGATTGAATACAAATCGGTCTGCAACATTTATGCAGTAACATGACTTTGTAAATAAACATCTTGTTTCAGAAGGCTTTAAAGATTTATTTCCTTAGTTCTTTCCTCTAGTGCAAAGCATAGTTCCAAATATCAGGTGACAGTAGGCAAAATTGTTATTTGGGTCACAGAAGATGCATGCGTATGTGCAAAGAAATAAAACTCAGAATGATTTCAAGAAGAAATAGTATCATTTGATTGAGAAGTTATACATGGCAATGCTCCTCTTTGGGTATTATGAAATGATTGGCAAAAGTTAAACTGACTAAAAAAATTATTTTCTGTATCAAAATGTGTTCTGAGCACATGGGAGTCTAAAACCGAGGTAATTCTAAAGACACTTTATAACATCGACAATTTAGAATTTTAAAATGTTCTAAGGGCTTCATTTTTATAGTTCAGACACTTATTTTAAAATCATCTCTTGTGGCCTAAATTCGTTCACAGAGTTGGTAGCAAGCTCTGCTTTGCTATTTATAAGCTATTTGACCTGGGGCAAGTGTTACTTATAACACCTCTTCTTCTCAGGTTTGTAAGTTGTTAAATAAGGTTAATAATAGTCCTTTGTGCAAAAATGAAACATGGTAATAACATTAAAGCGGTTTGTTTGGTACTCAATCATAAGTGTTGGCTATGGTTGCTGTTACTGGGAACAATCAGTGATACAGTTCCAGACCCTTTCAGACCAGAGCCATGGTGAGGCTAAAGGACTATGGACCAGGAGGTACCTGGGCCATGTGATAATTGCAAAGAAGGGAGCCTAAAATTTGAATGCTGTTGAACAAATACACCCTGAGTCTTTACAGGTTCAAGTTATATACACATTACTCTCTCATAGACTGTACTCAAGTATGGACATAGGAAACCAAAGCAACTTCCCTTTCTTCCTAGGCAGAATAGTAGAGCTACAAGGATTCACACACCTGCAGCTGTGAAGAGTTGAAAGATGTGTCACATTTTGTAAGAAGGAGGAGGTTAGAGAAAGCTGGGGGAAAGAGAGAGAGCAAAGATGCACCCTTTAAGTATGAATATAAATTTGAAAGGTAGAAGTCAGAAATGTTCATTTATTTAGCAAATGTATATTGAGGACCTGCCAAGCACTCATTTCTGGGTAGTGATTCAGCAATGAGCAAAGCAGATGAATCGTTTTGCTTGGGGGAACCAGGAACATTTGAATGAATGTTCTTTGATTTTTGAAGGAAAAAAAATCTAAACTTTATGATGTTAAGTGACTTCTGAATAAATATCTTAAAGTCACAATGCCTTTTATTTATTCAACCAGCATAAAATTGTGATCCACTTTTCAAAATTAGATGATTGCAGATAAAATTTTACAGATAGGCATAGATAAAATCTTAAAGCAAACAATACTTTTTACTCTGTTTGACTCTCATATCCATTACATTTTTCTGCTTGATATAAAGGTAATAATTTTGTATATATATATGTTCATATCTATATTTATATCTTTCTATCCACCTTGCAATGTAAGTTTCTTTCATGAGCCATGTATCCAAGCTAAGTTCTTTCATAAGGAAGAGTTTATATTTTATCTTCTTACTATGCTGCTTGGCACATCTCGGCTGCCCCCTCTTTGTTTCCAGTCCTAGTTTGCAGCATGATACTCAGGAGCAGTCTCTGTGGCACTAACAGAAGTTACATGCAGGACACAGATCCAATTATAAAATAGTACCCACTGATGTTGGCCTGTGCTCCCATCAATCTCCCAGAGAGAACAAGGTGGAAACTTAATATTGATGATTCCTGTCACTCTGGCCCTACTTACAAAATTATTCAATTAAAAACAGCATACTTACTAGCAAATTTGGTGACATCATTTTTTTTTTTAAAGTATTTTATTTATTGGAAAGGCATGTCTGTCCTTGATCTGCCTGAAGGCTTCAAGCATTCTGGACAATATCGATCTTCATTGAGTTTTGAAATCCCAGAAGCAAAACCACACCAGATGGCCCCCCCAAATGAAGATAAATGCATGTAATTGTCATTTAAAAACTCAGTATTTGAGGCTGCCATATGTAGTGAGGGGGTTATTCCTTGTGCAAGAGGGAAACACTTGCTCCTGTCCATGGTCCTGAAAAGATGACCCTAACTTGTGCTAGGAGAATGCGTTCATGAAATCAGTAGATATTAGAAAAGCATGTTTCCGGGCCTAGCACAATAGCCAAACAGCTAAAGTCCTTGCCTTGAACACACCAGGATACCATATGGGCGCTGGTTCTAATCCTGGTGTCCCTGTTTCCCATTCATCTCCCTGCTTGTGGCCTGGGAAAGCAGCAGAGGATGGTTCAAAGCCTTGGGACCCTGCACCCATGTCAGAGACCCAGAAGAACTCCAGGCTCCTGGCTTCAGATTGGCTCAACTCCAGCTGTTGCAGCCGCTTGGGGAGTGAACCATCAGATGGAAGATATTCCTCTCTGCCTCTCCACCTCTCTGTATATCTGCCTTTCCAATAAAAATAAATAAATCTTTAAAAAAAGAAAAGAAAAGCATGTTTCAAAGTAGAGTTCTAACTTAACACTACTAGGCAGAGATACTTGGGTTTCTTTCTTAACTGCTTTTCATAGTGTTGATATACTAATAGCCTTTCTAATTGTTATGGTCTCTCTTCCTTCTCTCTCTTTCTCATTTGACCTTGGGTCACAGAAAGAAAATGTCATGGTTTGCATAGAGACAGGAACACACATTTATTAAAGATAGATGTTTAAAATTCAGCTAGGGCCCAGTGCAATGCGTAGTGGTTAAGGTCCTCGCCTTGCACGCCCGGGATCCCATATGGGCACCAGTTCTATCCCGGCAGCCCCGCTTCCCATCCAGCTCCCTGCCTGTGGCCCGGGAAAGCAGTTGAGGACGGCCCAAAGCTTTGGGACCCTGCACTGCGTGGGAGGCCTGGAAGAGGTTCCTGGCTTCGCATTGGCATAGCATCGTCTGTTGTGGCTCACTTGGGGGGTGAATCATCAGACGGAAGATCTTCCTCTCTGTCTCTCCTCTCTGTATATCTGCCTTTCCAATAAAAATAAAATAAATCTTAAAAATAAAATAAATAAAACAATAAAATTCAGCTAGAATTTATCACTTCCTATTTTAAAATGCTATTTTAAATGTTTTACAAATTGACCATAAAAATTACACTGTTGGATAAAATTTAAGAAAGAAATGAGTCTTTGTAGGCTGCCTAATTAGAAAAAATTTCTATAACCTTCAAGTTATGCTTCTAGAAAATAAAGCAGGCCAAGCAGAAGTGTCTAACTAGCCATCATCCATTATGTAGTATTATAATTTGAAAATTGATAATTAAGTAGTATATTTAAGACTTTAAATCCCAAAATTGCACAATGCTAACCAATTAGGTTTATTATTTAGAGAAAACATTGGTAGTGGTGCCAAGAAATGGATGAAATGTTGAAGTTCATGAGCCAGCTGTTATGCATCTGTTAGACTTTTTAACCAATGTCTGTATGAGGAAAAGGATTAGTGAGTTGGCAAGAAAATCTGATGTCTGATTATTTTAAAATAACTAAGGTGACATTACTTCATCTTACAACAGAGCCACCTGAATTCTTTTAGAGTAGGTGCAGGAATGTCTGTAAATAATGGAATTCAAATACAGAAAACAGGGCAAATTCAAGTATAAGATTTCTTGTACTACAAAGTAGCTTGTATGTTGCTAGATTGATGTAAAAGTGAAGAGAAGTATGAAGTGTTTTTTTTCTGGTATGGCCAAGAAAGCAAAATCTAGAGTGCTGATGTGAAAAAGATTTGAAATTTGCATTTGAGGTCTATAACCACTGATGTTTGTCCTAAAAATAAGCTTTTGAAATTGACTTAATGGAAAATTCTTCACCGCTAAATCCAGGTAAAAGAGACAACATGGAAATTATAACTATGAGAGTATTCCCTAATTCTTATGAAGAATTTGCTAAAGGCTATATGTCAAGGACTTAGAACAGTGACACAGCAAGCCTTCCAACTATAAATGTGTCTTATTGTTGCTGATATGGTTTTCTGTATTGTTATCATTATTACAGAGTTAAGAAAGCTTATCGTCTGGGCAAGAGACTCATTTTATTAGTTAAATATATTCATCATGAATACTTGCCTAACCAATGTCTCTCTTCCTCTTTCTCTTCATATCCATTCCATTTTTTTAAATCTCTATTTCATTATGTGGCTTCGCGTCCTTATAATCTTGTGCTAAATTGCTATGGTTTACATAAAGTTTATTGTGAAAAAGCAGTGACATCTTTCTGATTATCTAAAAATGGCAGATTATTCTTGGATTCAAATCATAAAAGTGAATAAAGTAGTCTGGAGTGTAAAGAATGAAATAATTTGGAAATGAGAATGAGAATACCCACCTCAGAAGATAAATGGTATTAAACATCTTTAAAATAATGATCTCAATGCTTGGCACTTGGCATCTAATTATTTCAAATTTCTGTTATCGTTCTTATTTTTGTTGGTGGAACCAGGATAGGCAGAGAGGTTTCAGAGACTCTGAAATTGTTGAACTAAAAGCCACCAGGGATCAGGGAGTAGGGCAATACCCCAGCTAACTATCCTAGCCCAGGGGGTAAAATTAACTCTGTCTTCAAGGTTCAGGGAACTCTTGCATTGAACTCACTTTGTCTCCGTATAACCTTTCCCTTATATATCTGTCTGACACCTTCCTCCTAAATAGAGAATGCACTTACAGCATGCTCAGTCAACCGTGGGGCATATGAAGCCACTTTGCTCATCTCAGGGCAGAAGTTCATACCTGCTAGTGATTTACAGAGCCTGAGTATCACTGAATCTAAATAGACTCCACTGAAGATGGTGCTCCAGATTCCAGTATAACCTCTATGATTGCTTCTGAGGCTTCCATGGATTTAACTCTTGCTCCAAGCTACATGCCACATCTTTCTTTCTATGGAGATGAAGGAAGCCAGGATGTCTACTTGCTGGTTCATTTCTGTAAGACTTCTCTGTCATCCAAGTGGCCTTCCAAATTCTAAGTGTTTCTGCACCCTTGGGTTTCCATTGCTAGCTACCACAAAAATGGCTTGTTTTGGTCTTCATAAGTTATAAGTCCTGAGAGAATATTTTGTTTCAAGTTTTTCATCCCTATGACTCCCCAGTTTATTATACTCTCCCATGTCTAATACTCTACTCCACTATTTTTTTTTGCTAAAAGTTCTAGTTTGTGTTTTACTTATAAATACAAAAGAATTGAGCCCTACATAACATGTTTATTTTGAAAATTATATTACAACTATTTTTGCCCCAAACAGGCAAATAGTGAAAATATTAGAGTACTTATACCGCTCAATGGAATTGATGGAAATATTGAATCTAATTCAGGTAGCTGAATTAATCTATAGATCCAGGCAAAGATTACGCACGTCTTGTGTTTTCTGTAAATGCATATCAAATGCTGCTCAAAGTTGGAGTACGCCGGTTCATATTTTATGTATGTATGTGAGAATATAATACACACATATTCCCCTGCTATGTAAGGAACACACTTCGCTTTAGTGAATGTTTATTTTCAGTAGGAAAATTTGATGTCTCTGTAGATGCAGAATAATGTAGTGGAGAGGCAAAGGAGGGAGGAAGAGTTTTGTTTGTAAGCAATAGCTGAAACCATAGGGGCGCCAGTCCTCCTGGGGAGGCAGAGGCTGGAGGAGTCTGCTGAGCTCACTCATTTTCTGGGGTCATTTCCCTGAGGTAACTCAGCAGGTGGCTAGACATACACAATTCAGAAATCATCTTTTATCCTCTTCGGGACTTATTTGTGGAAAGATGCAAGTCCTGTTTATTTTAATATCTCAGAGATTCACTTGCATTGCTAAATTCTTTTGAATAGTCAACTGTTGAATCTTTGGTTACCCCCATGTGTGGAGTAAAAAGATAATTGCTCTGATCACAGGGTGAACCATCTGTTAGTACAAATTGCCCTGCTATCTGCTTCATTGAAACACTTGTGTTCGTTCTATTATGTTAAAATGTTCATGAAACACGGTTTATACTAAGCTGTGTTCCTGGAAAATTTGATTCTACAAATGGCCAGAACACACTTAATTGTGAAGGCTCGTCTCTCTGTAGGTTTCTAAACTGCTTTGCTGATTTGATCGGAGGCTCTTGAGAGCCAGCATCCTGTGATTCTGACTGATGATTGATGCCTCGGAGGATACAGCAATGACAATCCAAATTTATAACATTCATAATGGTTTCTGAAGCTGAGTTGTGAAATCTGAAAAAAAATATGATGTTTCTGGTTGATCCTGCTATCGGAGAGCTAAGTTAGTAAATCTGCTATTGGCTTTGTGTTTTTATTGTAATATAAACCAGGGCAAAATATGATCTGATAAAAGTCTGTTCTCAAAGCTTGATTTGATAAGTTAATGCAAGATTGATGATCGTGATGACTTGAGATGGGATTTTCTTTAATCCCGTTGCTTTCTTTATGTTTCACATGCAACACGGATCTGTAAAATATATCAATGACTTTAGGGGAGAACATAATAGCTTAAGAAGGAGACAGAGGTGTATGTGTTCAATTAACAAATCATCATTAGCATTTGCAGGTGGATTTCACAAGTCTCTGCTTATCCAGTAGAAAAGTTGATAATATGTATTTATTTGTTTTATTTGTTATACTGATGGAGAGATGGAAGGATGTAGAGAGAAAGAGAGAGAGAGAGAGAAAGAGAACCAAAGCCCAGGCTGAATCTGAATCTCTCATTTGGGTAGCAGTTACCCAAACAGTCAAACCATATTTGTTATTTTGCAGGATGTGCACAAGGAAGAATTTGGAATAAAGAAGGGAGCCGGGGAACAAACTTAAACATTTCGATATGAGGATGTGTGAGTCCCAAGCGACACCAGCTACCCATCCTTGTCTGCTAAAAGTTCTAAAAGTAGAGAAAGGCAGTGATACAAAGTTTGGAACTTAACCTTGTCATAATATTTCTTACCTACTATGAATATATCCAATGCTAATTTATTTATCTATCTCTTCAATTAATTACAATTTAAAAATGAAGCATTGGACAAATTTTCTTGGATTGAACCCTCCGTGATTTGCACATCTGAGGATGATTGACATGGTATGAGCATGAGGGAACATGGAATTACCCAGCAGGATTGCCTCCACTGTGGTCTCCATGATCGTTGCTGATTTGCATACATCAACTATGTCTTTGAGCAAGATAATTTTCTGCATGATGCATGTAGTGACTATATACAAAACAGAGAGTAATACGATCCAGCTTCAAAGCAGACATTATGTACGTGACCAAGGAGAGTCTTCTATCATTCTCTAGGAGGCTAGAATGGGCAGAAAGGAATCTAGGCTATTGTGTGGTGAAGTTTGTTTTAAAATTACTCCTTTATCTTCTCACTTGTTTTGGACAGCCAAGACCAGGAGCAGAAATATTCATTTGAAACATCTTTCCTCTCACTCTTCATCTTTCATCCATTTGACTCTCTTTTTTATTATCATTATTTATGTTTTGTGTAACTAGACAAATACTTTGTCACAGATTACATCTTATTTGCAAGAGACTCCGGGAAGATGGCAGCAAGGCATACACAATAGATCATCATTTAGCAGCTTCTCTTGTAACTGTACCGAAGTAATGGTGGAAAAAATGCATATAAACAGCTCTGAGGACAGATTTTGAATGATCCAGTAATTTTGATTTATACTTGGTATTTGATGGAACTGTATTAGCAGTTAAAGTCAATGCATAAATGATTCCCAGCATGAAACGAGCCAGAAGGACAAAAGAAGCTTTACAATACACGACTGAGGGCTCCAAGCCTCCCAGCTTAAATCCCTAAGAGCAGTGTAAATTATAGGCCTAGTTGTCACTTTTCACTAACAGTTCTACCCAATATGGTCTGGCTAGGTAATTTGTCCCCTGTTCCTTTATGAAGCAGTAAATGCTAGCTTAATTCCATTGGCTTTCTCAAGCAAATTGGCTCATCTCTCATATCAATAACATAGGAGGATCAAATCTCCTACCTAGGATGACAACATGTCCCACTCAGCAGACACTATGTGGAACCTCGGATCAGTTGAAAATGCTTTCCATTGGCATTAATAGCACTGAATGCTAATCATCTCCCCTCTTTCTTTAAAATATTTATTTCTATTGGAAAGGCAGATTCACAGAGAGAAGAAGAGGCAGAGAAAGAGATCTTTCATTTGCTGGTTCACTCCCCAAAAGGCCACAACAGCTGGAACTGAGTCAATCTGAACCTAGGAGCCAGGAGTTTCTTCCAAGTCTCCTACATGGGTGCAGAGACTCAAGGCTTTGAACCATCCTCTGCTGCTTTCCCAGGCAACTGGCGAGGAGCTGGCTAGGAAGTGGGGCAGGTGGGACATGAACTAGTGCACATATGGGATGCCAATACTGGCAAGTGGAGGATTAGACAGTTGAGTCATTGCACCAGCCCTTGAATGCTAATGATTATGAAGCAATCTCACCCTCCCTCAGTTCTCTTTCTGATGGGATTCTCATATTCTTTTATTTCCTCTTCTTACAAAATATTCCCTTTTACTCCCAAGCAGCCATTTTTCCATTCTTGCTCCCCCCCACCCCCCGATGGCTTTTGTTATCAGAAATCAGAAATAAATGAAACTTTTGGAAATCAAAAGCAAGCACAAGTAGTAATAGTAGAAAGAGGAAAACATTTCAGATATTAAGAAGAGCCTCAAGTCTAACCAAGCAAGATAAACAATGCAGTGGGCTGATGGTGATCGGGAAGTTACTGGTACACACTCATATCTCCTTCTTCATTAGCTTCAGTTGCTTATTCTGAGCAACTGAATCCTGCCCTTGCAGCCTATTTCTTAGTCAGAAACTGATATGCAATGATTATGGTTGTTACTAGGGGAGGAGCACCTAAACATGAGGGCTCTGATCCCTGTAGGCCTGGTGGGAAGGTTAATAGATAGGAAAAATGATTCCCAGGAAATTTGCATGTTTTCGCAATGATGTGGAAAGTTTTATTCGACAGTTTAGATGTGAGGTTCTTTCAACAAACAGCAGAGGACATAACACAGTTGAATTTTACATATAGTCACTGGCCTTCATTGCTCTTCTTTTAATCAAAGGCTACGTTCCCTGACACTGTCATTCATTGCAAAGGAAGCATGTAAGTCATTCAATCATTTATTCACTCAGCAGATACGCTCTGTCATCCTCTTTACAAAACTCAAGGCCTACTGGCAAAGACAGACATGTTTGTAGCCTACTTTAATCACAGGTATGACAATAATGTGTGCCAGTGATAGACACAGGGCCTGTGAAGCTTAGGAACATTGCAGAAACAGCAACTGACTGGTAGAGTTAAGAAAACATTAGGAGAACAAAGGATATCTGAGCGTGTTTCTGTGGATGTGCAGGGATTTGCAACAGTTGGTTAGAGTGGCTGTGGTCATGAGTCTGGCAGTGTGCAACCCGGGAACATTTTACTTGAATGACTGCTATGTTGTCAGTATGAAGCCTCATCTGCTCATTATGCTAACACAAGGTTGTAGCTGTTTGACAACTGATCTTTCATCTAATCTTCTCCTGGATAGGAAAGAGTAGGGTGGAACTATGGGGTAGGAAGGAGGAAGCTTCGAAAAGGTCACTTGGAAAACAACAAGAGCAAGAAGCAGTTCCTCTTTGGAGAACATCTTCTGTTGAGCTGCCAAAATGCTGCCATTTCAGAAGACCTGGCTGAGTTCTACTCTTTAATTTTTCTGCTCATTAAGCCTTCACTTCTGAGGTGTGAAAATGACTCCAGGCTGGTAATAAACTGCTGGAGGAGTCATTATTTTAAAAATGATCTTGATCCCAAAGGGGATGGAGTGGTACAAAGCACAATTGCTCCAAGATCAGCTCCTCTGGAGGACGGTGATTGTTCAAATGTTTCAGTTATCATAAGAATGGGAAAGGGCTGTCGAGTTACAGCAAGAAAAGATGAAGCACTCTTTTGCCAGCCCTACTCCAAAATCACATTTTAAGTCTATTTTTTTGGAGAAGGGAGATGCTGCATTTCAATGGGGGAAAATGATGGCATTGTTAGCCTGTGCATTATAATGCAAAGGGAATGAAAAGGGTAGAGAGAGGATCAAAAAAACAGACAGAAGTCACTTTGAGAGAGTTTTGTGATGCTAAGGAAGGAACCTTCAATAAGTTGGAATGAGCATTATATGAAGTTCTGATACAGTAGGTGGGACTTGTCAATACCCTTGAGAGAACTCACTCCAGCTCTCATTTTGCTTGCAAATTAGCCAGAGGCAGGAAAGTTTCTCCTGACCAAGGGTTTCTAAGGCCTTTGGAAAACCAACTTTCTGTGTTTTACCCTTTCTCTGATTCTTCAAGTTCTTACTTTGACTTTCCGTCTCTCCCTTTCCTTCTTTCCTCCCTCCCTCCCTCCCGATCTCTCTCCCTCCTTTCCCCCTTCCTCTGGCCCTTCCTATCTCCCTTCTTCCCTTCCCCCTCCCTTCCCCCTTCCTTTCTCTATCTCTCTCCCTCCCTCCCTTCCTTCCTTCCGTCCTTTTTTGTTATTTGTTGAGTGCTTATGAATGTATTTTTTCCCTTGACCTACTCACATGGAATGCCATTTCCGAATTCCTCTTTAAATAACATGAATTAAGACAATCTGATTTTGAGAAATTTTTGAACATTTGTAGAACCCAGTGAGATAATCAGAGAACCCCTGTGGTGTTGCCTAAATGAGGATTGCGCAAAGTGTGGAGCAAAAACTGATTGATTGAATGTGGATAACTGTTATTCTAAGGATTCTGTTTTGCAACCACCATTTATATTTTCTTTAGAGCTTTGAGTAATCACCTCCTCTGCTTGGATCAGCTAAGGGGCGTGATTAGGAGAAAATTGGAGCTCCTGGCTGATGATGCGGGGTAACAGTTCTTCCTAGGAGGCAATCTCTTCTTGGGTTGCAAATTAACTCCATCACTTCTTGTCTGACCCCAAGGCTGTGGACCTCGGAGGGTAGAAGCTTCAGTAGAAACTCAATGGCAACTTGGTCTTTATGATCTCACTACAAACACTCATCCTTGGTTTCATTTTTTGCTTATATGTGTGTATGTATGTATGTATTTAACAAATTGCGTATAATGATGTTTCTTAATGACCAACTAGTTTTGGTAACTGCTCTGGTTTTCTAAGGTCCCAATAAGAATCTGAAATAGCATCTTCCAGCTCACATCTTCTCAGATCCTCTGCTCAATTCCCAGTGGATCAGGGTTTTTGTTGCTCTTTTGATAGTCAATGCAATCCCAGCTGGAAACTAATGAGAAGACTGAATTTTGTGGATCTAAATTGAACACAAAGCCTTCTGCGCAACAAAGGAAACAATTAACAAAGTGGAAAAGCAATCTACAGAATAGTAGAAAATATTTGCAAACTATGTATCTGATATTGGGCATCCAAAATAGATACAAATTCTTAAATTCCATCACAAAATGGGGCAAAGGACCTGAATAGATATTCTTCTAAGGAAGACATACAAACTATCAACAACATTGTGAAACCATCGGGGAAATACAATTCAAAACCATAGTGAGATATCACCTTACACATGTTGGAGCACCTGTTCAAAGAAGCAACAGTGTTGGTAAGGATATGGAGGAATTAGAATCCTTATGCATTGTTAATGGGTGTGAGAAATGGTGCAACCACTATGAAAAATGCTTGGAGGTTTCACAAAAGTTAACAAACATAACAATTCTGGATATTTCTTCAGAATAATTTGGATTAGGATCTCAGATTCTAAATGCCAGCATGCCCAGAGATGACATGGAAGCCCCAAGCTCCTTCTCTTATACATTGCTCTTTGAATGTCTTCATCTGTGTCCTTTGTAATATCCTTTGTAATAGATGTGTTTCCTTGAGTTCTGTGAGTAGCATAAACAGGTTAATCCAGTGCAAAAGGAGTTAAGGGGCGATTGTAGTTCTGTGACAAGGGCATCCTGTATTGGAGTGGAAGTTTGAATCCTGTCTGTTCTTGGTTCCCGGTCCTGGCTTTAGTCTGGGCCAGCCCTGGAACAGTGAATGAAAGAACATTTCTGCTCTTTCTCCACCTTTCAGACAAGTAACCCCCCCAAGTCAGAACCTTGACATACCAAGATGGTTAAAAGCACAGGTTAAACAATTTGGGGGTTGCACTTGACATCTAAAATGGGGAAGGGGCAGTCCTGGGCATTGGATTCTCAACCTGTGGGATCTTGCACGATGTCCTGGTTGATGGTGTGAGAACTCGATTGAGCTGCAGGCTTCCAGCTGGTGTCTGCTCCAGAACTAATTGTTTGGCATGTGGGGAAACATTCCTGTGCATCTAATGTCACACGTGATTTGCGTGTTGAAAGTGTAGTAGGAGAAGCTGAGCCAGAACTCATTTTCCCTTCTACATCTACAGAACTCCATGGGGAAGGATTTTATTTCCTCCACCCTTAGTGTTTTGTGGTTTAAAATGATGTGTCTAAGTATTAACATTCTGGTATTCATCTTAGTTTCTGGAATTTCTGCATCTGTGATTTTGGCATCAATACTTTGGGAGAAATTCTTGGTCATTGTCTCAGATTTTTTTCTCTTTCCTTTGGGTCTCTTCTCCCTCTGGTAAACATATTATGTACATGTTGCACTTTTTGCAGCTGTTTTACACTTCATGGACATTTTATTTTGTTTTTTCTTTTGTTCATATTTCAGTTTTGAAACCTTCTTTTTCCAAATATCTTCAAGGTAATGGGCTCTTCAACTATGTTCAATCTATTGATAAGAATTCCAGAAACTTTATTTCCATTACATTTTTTTAAATTTCTGTCCTTTTCTTTCGATTCTCTTTTAAAAATTTATTTGGAGGGCAGAGTAAAAGAGAGATCTTCCATCTGATGGTTGATTCATTTCCCAAATGGCCTCAACTCCTGGGGTTGGACCAGATGGAAGCCAGTAGCCAGGAACTCCATGTAATCACCCACAGGGACAAGGGCCCAATTATTGGGCCATCATCTGCCGCTTTCCCAGGCACGTTACATGGCAGCTGCACAGAAAGTGGAACAACCGGGGCACAAGCTGGCACTATGACTTGGGATGCCAGAATCACATGTTGTGCCACAACACTGACCTCTGGAGGGCATTTTTAAAAATGCTTATTTATTTATAAGAGAATGGGAAAGGAAAATGTAGAGACACAGAGAGATCTTCTATTTGCTGTTCACTCGCCAGATGCTTGGAACAGTCAGGTCGAGTTTAAGATCCGGGAGTTCCTTCTGGGTCTCCAAAATGGGTGGTAGGGATCCAAGTACTTGGGACATCATCCACACACCAGGAGGAACTTGGTCAGAAGCAGGGCAGCCAGGGCCTGAAATGAACACTTTGGTATGGGATGTAGGTATCTTATGCAGTGGCTGATCTTGCTGCACCACAATATGTATTCTACCCTGGAGTTAGTTTTTTTTTCAGTGTTGAGGCTTTAAGCTTTATGTTTTTAAAATATCTGCTTATTCATTTGAAAGGCAGAGCTAGAGACCAGATTATTGTGTCCATTTAGGGGGTGCGCCCCGCTTGCAGGGTTCGGGTGAGGGTTAGATTGTCCAATCTCAGCAAGCTGTGCTGCACTGGCACCAGCTCTGTAGCCACCGCTGACCTCGCCTACTTAGCAGTCTGCTCTACCCCTGCTTGTCTTTAATCGTTCTCCATCTTCCACATCACCTTTTATCCTCTCCATCCTTCCCACAGCAAGCAAAGGGAGATGTGTTTTTAGGGAGCCTCTGCCCTGAGTGGAAGGAGGTTTTGGACATTCTGTTCATCCTGGTTTATTGTAGATGTGCCGGTGTTAGTGTATGATCTGTGTATGCATTCATATTTGCACATGTGTGCACTTGTGTATGTGTATATGTTTGCACGTGTCTATGTACATATGCATACTCATGTACACAAGCCATGCATTTGTGTTTATCATGTAGGAATGCAGTGTGTACATGCTTATGCATGCTCATCTAAATATGTACTTAGGTACACTTTCTTTTTAAGATTTATGTATTTTTATTGGAAAGTCAGATATACAGAGGAGAGACAGAGAGGAAGATCTTCCGTGCAGTGGTTCACTCACCAAGTGGCTGCACTGGCTGGTGCTGAATCAGTTCGAAGCCAGAAGCCAGGAAATTCTTTCTGGGTCTCCCATTTGGATGCAGGGTCCTAAGACCCTAGGCTGTCCCTGACTGCTTTTCCAGGCCACACGCAGGAAGCTGGATGGGAAGCAGGGCTGCCAGGATTAGAACTGGTACCCCTATGGAATCCTAGATGTGCAAAGCAAGGACTTTAGCCACTAGGCAACTGTGCTGGACCTGCTTATGTATATTTGTATGTAGGTATGTGTGTATGTATGTAAGAGTGAGGGCTCTTCTATAAAATTCTCTACATTACTTATGATTGTAGCTTTACGTTTTCTTCTTCTATAGAACCCATCACAAGTTCAAGGTGATTTTGCAAAAGCAGCATGACGTACCCACATATTTTCCTTTATTTTAATTCTGGTAATAACTTCTTCTATCTCTTTAATACTTTATTTACAAAAAAAAGTTTGTTTATTTGAAAGGAAAAATTAGAAAGAGAGAGCTCGAGACCACTGATTGACTCCCTACATGACTGACATTACGAGGGATAGGGCAGGACAAAGCCAGGAGCCAGGGACTCCATCCTCATCTCCTGCGTGAAGGCAGGGCTGCAGGTGCTTGGGTCCTGTTCCGCTGCCTTCTCAGGTGTGTTAGCAGAGGGATGGAGTGGAATGGGAGAAGCCAGGACTTGAACTAGTGCTCCAGTATGGGACGCTGCTGTTGTAGGTGGTGGTTTATGCCATTGCGCTACAGCACCAGATCTCTTTAATACTTTCAAAAATATTTTTTAAAATATTATTGTACTCCCTGACATGATTTACTGAGAAGAGTATAATTTTTTGTATATATATTTTTAAAATCACAGATTAGAAACTGAAACTCCAAGAGGCCAATGTAAAAAAAAATCAAGTTAATGTAGGGAATATATGACATGGTTAATTTTATAACTACAAAAAATTAGAATAAAAAACAATGCAATGAATCTATTTTATAGAATTTTCTTTTTTCTGCCTGATGTTTGCTCATGACCAGATGAAAATTATTCTTCGGGGGTGTGTCCATCATAGATATACTCTTCTCAGTAAATCATGTCAGGGAGTACATGATGTTTTTATATATTCATATTAACTTTTCTCCCTTGGTTAAAGCACAAAGGTATTATTTTCCCTTGGTCGTTAATATACATTTGATAGGAAATATTTTGACATTATGCAAATAGCCTATTTCTCCAGAAACTCTCCTGCACTAGTTTTAGTATCTATATAGTTGCTTTCTACACAGTTTATTTTTTGTGAAGCATGCCTCTCTCGAGAAAGAGGACAGTGTTGAATTTCCATATTCTTCACCAAAAACAAATGTCGGGATAAGGAGTAGTTGAGCTCAGCATCAAAAGATATACTTGACATGTGGATTTGAACTGGTCCAGAGTAGAGTGTCACAGCAGTTTAGACTGCAATTACTGAACAGAAATATGCGTGATTAGAAGCAGATCAGATACAGCTGAAACCTTGAGTTCAGACCAAAATGGGCCATTAGCAGAGAAATAGGGAAACTTGCACATGACATATGAATTGATACAAGAATACCTCAAACTTGTGTCTGTGGATAGGAGATGAAAATCAGAAAGAAGAATGACTCGGGCTATGTCAGCGCTATGAAGAGCATGCTAAAGAGATTTGTGCAGAAGGAGGTTTACAGAAAGGGTTTTACAAGGGGCATCGTCACTAATCAACATGAAGCTTTGTAATAACAGGAAAAGTCAATTTAAGCAGACTTTTTAATTGGCAGATGCTATGCTGTACCCATAAAATAGGAATGCTTGGGTCAGAGCTGTCACTGCTCTCACCTTGCTTGTGTGGACCACACCCACTCTCCTTTCCCCACATCTTCTCTTTCTTTTGTGATTTTAGTAAGGGACTTTGGCAAAAGATATGAACAAAAATGACCCAACAGGGACATTGTGGACTAATTTTCCCTCACCTTCCTGCCTGGCTAGGGAATCCTTTGATAGGAGATTATTATACTATGTCTATACTAACATTTAAAACATCTTCTTTTTTAGAAAGATTTATTTATTCTTATTGGAAAATCAGATTTACAGAGAGAAGGAAAGACAGGGAGAAAAATCTTCTGTCTGCTGATTCACTCCCCAAGTGGTCACAACAGCCAGAGCTGAGCTGATCCGAAGCCAGGAGCCAGGAGCTTCTTCCGGGTCTCCCACATGGGTGCAGGGTCCCAAGGCTTTGGGCCATCCTCAACTGCTTTCCCATCCCACAAGCAGGGAGCTGGATGGGAACTGGGGCAGCTGGGATACGAACTTGCGTCCATATGAGATCCTGGTGCACACAAGGTGAGGACTCTAGCCTCTATGCTACCAAGCCAGGCCCACTCTAAAAAATTTCTATAGAGCATTGTAACATTTCTCATTGCTTCATGGCTTCCCTTTTCCTCTTTTCTGCTACAATAGAAGTTCAGACAGGCCCTGATGTTTGCCGAGAAAGAACCATGAATATTTGAGGGTTTTTTAGAGGGACCAACAAAAAGAAAGAAGAAATAAGGAAGTGGGGATGGAGAGAACAGCAGTCTGCCTTGTTCAGACCTCTGGGCCCAAGCACGGCAAAGCTCCCGGGAAGAGGGCTGTGTCTTTGGCTGGGGTTTCCCTAGCCCATATTTTGCAGGGACTCAAGCAGTGAAGTAGCGGGGAGATGGCCAGCCAAGTCGATTTTTTATCTTTATCTTGGATTGGTGACAATAACATAAGTCTTTGGTTTTAAGACTGACACCTGAGGGAAAACCTTCATTAGGATGGGTATTATTGCTTTGGAATCCACTACCCCCTGTCACACACTATTCCTAAGTCTGAGAATGCAAGCTTTCCTGAGAAGAATAATAGAACCATCTCAAAGTACGTTAAATCTAACAGCTTACAAGGGACGAATTAGTTTTTTTCCAGGGCACTAGGGTTTTGTATTAGTTTTCTAGTGGTGGTTCAACAAATTACCACACAGTTGGCTAATCCAGATAATATAAATTTTAGCCGGGAAGATGGCATAGTCATTTAAATATTGCCTGGAATGCCTCCTTTATCACAATGTCTAGCTTTGAGTCTCAGTTCCACTTCCCATTCCTCCTTCCTGTGCAGGTGTATCCTGGGGGGCAACATGTGACTGAGATCCCAGTTCCTGAATCGGTCTTGGCTCAGCCCGAGCCTTTATAAGCATCTGGAGACCCGACCGTTGGCTAGGGGATTCTTCTAGTTCTTCTTGGCTCTCTGAAAGAGTAAGATGAATAAATTAAACTTTATAGGGTGATGTAAATTTATTGCTTTATAATTTCTTTGGATCAGATAACTGAAGTTGTTCTTGAAGTGTTAAAGTCAAGATGCCTTATGCTTTACTGGAAACTTGGGCAGAATCTGCTGCTGGGACCCTCAGCTTGCTGGAAGCTCTGTTTTCTGCCCGTCCCCAGTGATTACAGCTCATTGTGTGTTCTATGTCCAGGGTCCCCCTGCATTCCTTGGCATGCCTCCCTTCACATCTAAGCCAGCAAATGTGGACCAAAATTCTTCTCGTTCTTCAACACTCTGTCCTTTGTCTCTTACCTCATCTTTTCTGCTTTTCTTTACCGTATCTCCATCACTGCCTCCTCCTGGAGAAATTTCTGAGCTCTTAAAGGCTCAAGTGATTAGTCTGGGTCTGCACGGATAATCCAGGATAATCTTCCTATCTTCAAGTCCATAACATTAATTAAATCTGCAAAGTCCCTTTTGCCATGTAATGAAATATATTCACAGGTTGCTGGATTTAGGGAACGGGTGTCTTTGGGAGAATAGTATCAATAATCATAGGCTCCAACAACAAAAGAGGATGGTTTTGGAAGAGGATGGGAGAAGAAATGTGATGTAAGACTACACTTTGGAGCATGGCCTGTGATGAGTCCAGAGGCCGTAGGCGGTTATCAATGTGGTTGGCAAGGGTTATGGAGGGGAGCAGGATGTGCTGGCCCCAAGAGTGTGTGGGAAATAATGATTTAAAATCAGAGAGTGGTGTCGCTATTTGATGTAACAAGATGCTGCTTGGGGTGCATACATCCCAGATTACAGTGCCTTAGATTCATGTCCGGGTTCGGATCCTGATTTCTTTTTCCTAAGTGTTTCTAGGCTGACTTTGCTGAAAAGCCAATGGGATACAATCTTTGGGACATTCAACTTGCTTGAACAACGTGTTGCGGGTCTCCAGCTCTAGGAGCAGTCAGTTGGGAAAGTCAAAACAGGGCTTGGTACATCCTGGTATGAATGACATGCTGGTTCCAAGGTGTGGTTTTCCTGCCATCTGTGTACTTTGCTGACCGTTCTGTGACAGCCTTTCTATTCCTCTGCCTATCAGAGGTGCTGACTCAAATGGTGTTGGCTTCTGAGAAATCCTAATACACTCACATCTATTGGCTGTCTCCCTCCCTGTGTTCCTTTTCCCCCAAAGGGACCTTTGATGCTGTCTCGTCATTGGAGACAGGATGTCAGGCTGAGACTGACCTTTTACATGCCTCATCTCATATCTGTTTGGCCCACGTTTTACCCCAACTCTGCTAAGGCAGCCAGCTTCATACAGGTGCACGCTGGCACTTCCATCTTGTTCTGCATTAAGTCCAACACAAGGTGATAATGCTGCAGAAATTAACTGGCATCTAAATGCATAAGTCATAACTGAGCAAGACCTACAGCCCATACAATAATGTTTGACCACTGAGAACCAGAAGCCTTATATAAACCTTTCCTGTGTTCTTTCAGTGCTTCTATGATGTGGACATTTCTGAAGTGCATTGTCTAGCATATCCTCTGAGGGTTGCAAAGAAATGAATGTTCAGTTGTCCACACTTGTTACTGACTTGAAAATATACTCTTCCATTGGCTCCCCACCATTCCTGCCTTGATCTCTCGCTCTCTGACTCCACTTTCCTGGAATTACTTCCTAGTATAAATCATCTGCCTGTGGGAGATTGCTCTGTCATTGTCTTATCAGGACGTCCCTAGGCACTGGAGAATATAGAGATGAGGACATCCTAAGTGACAAAGTCAGACAGGTGCATGTGGAGACATGCAGAAGGAAATGCTGTGAATGGGGGAAAACAAAGCCTGAGAGATCCAGAAGAGAAGTGATCGGTTTTTCTGGTTGTGGAAAATGAGCAGGTGACAGCTGAGCTAGACCGGAGCTTTCTTCAGGCATAGCAAGAAGTGCAAACAGGAAAAGAAAGGCAAGGGCACTCCAAGAAGACTTAAAACTAGAACTGAAGGCATCTGATACACAAGTTAGAAAGAATGAGGAAAACTGCAAAGCTTGTCGAAAATTATTAAACTCAAATTTCCTTAGAGTATTATTATTATTATTATTCAGTAAGTAGTTGGGATTAGAAATCAGACACTCAGGTGAAGGGATGGAACAGGACATAAGGATTGGAACATAATTTGCATCTACATAATTGTTGCCATGAGAGTGGAAGAACCGTTCAGAAAAAGCAAGTGTGTTAAGTAAAGAAATAATTGGCTCAAGGAAAGAGACCTGTGGAATACCAATATTTAATGCTTAGTGAAAGAAAGGTGAAATAGAATATTAGGTTAAAATTTCCATTGAGACATTATTCTGCTACAAGTGAAGTATCAGATTTCCAGGTAGAAATTTGTTATTTTTATTTTTGGCCATTGTACTTATTTATTCAAGAGGGCTAGAGGGCCAGAGGGAGAGAGATGGAGAGAAAGGAAGAGGGGAGACAGAGGAAGAGGGAGAGAGAAAATGAGAGAAGGGGAGACAGGAAGATGGAGAGAGGAGAAGAAGGGAGAAGTAGAGACAGAAAGAGGGATAGTGAAGGAGAGACAAAGAGAGCGAAGGGGACAAGCAGGGGAGAAGAGATAAGGAAGGGAGGGAGGGAGAGGAGAGAGCGAGAATAAAAGAGGGGAAAGAAGGGAGGGCGGAGAAGGAGGGTGAGGAACAGAGGGAAGAAAAGAGAGGGAGAAGGGGGGAGAGATAATTCTTCAAAACTGCAAAAATGATGTATGGTATTTATCTGATACCAGGAGGAGTTCTTGCTTATCTGGAAGGAATGAAGAGCACCCCTACTGTAAAATTGTGGGAAAATGTAAAATATCTTTATAGCAAATTGACAGCCTGGAAAATTACAACACAGAGTGAGCGTAAAGAGTTGACCATCAGTCTGGAGTATTGTTAAGGCATTCGGATCAAACATTTTTGGGGTGGTGGCAATTTGCAGGGCTGGGGCCAAGGAGGCCATTTATGTGATCAAGACAATTATGTCTGTGTCCAAGGGTGAATATAAGGCTGAAGATAGGAGGATGAAAATAAGGGAGTTGGGAAAATAAATATTTTATGCAAAGTAGCACCCAGTATTTTAGTGTTGAAGAAGAGTTAAACATAAGCCTGGTGCAGCAGCCTGGTGGCTGAAAATCCTCACCTTGCAGACACCAGGATCCCATATGGACGCTGGTTCTAATTCCAGCGGCCCTGCTTCTCTTCCCATTCAGCTTCCTATTTGTGCCCTGGGAATTTTACGAGGATGGCCCAAGGCCTTGGGACCTTGCTCTTGGCATGGGAGACTTGGAAGAGGCTCCTGTCTCCTGGCTTTGGATCAGTTCAGCTCTAGCTATTGTGGCCACTTGGAGAGTGAATCAGTGAACAGAAGATCTTCCTCTTTGTCTCTCCTTCTCTCTGCAACTCTGACTTTCCAGTAAAAATAAAAAACAGATTCATTTTTTCTAAAAAGAAGAAGAGTTAAAAACATGGGTGGAGGAGAGACATCATGAACTCTATAGTATAGGGTTGGAATTAGAAGCAATTGGAATACCCTCATGGCTTTATATTCTATCTATTTAGTTTTTTAATTTTTTTTTTTTATTGGAAAGCTGATTTTCTAGAGAGGAGATACAGAGAGAAAGATCTTTTATCCACCGGTTCGCTCTTAAAGTGGCCACAATGGCCGGATCTGGACCTATCTGAAGCCAGGAGCTGGGAGCTTCTGGTTCTCCCACATGGGTGCAGGGTCCCAAGGCTTTGGGTCATCCTTTGACTGCTTTCCCAGGCTATAAGCAGGGAGCTGGATGGGAAGTGGGACACAAACTGGCACTCATATGGGATCCCAGCACATGTATGGTAAGGATTTAGCCATTAGGCTGTCATGCCAGGCTGTACCTATTTATTTTTTGAAGATTTGTGTATTTCAGTGAAAAGGTTGATCAGATTTATTAGGAGAATGAGAGACAGAAAAATTTTCCATTCATTGGTCCACTCCCCAAATTGCCACAACAGCTGGAACTGAGCCAGTCTGAAGTCAGGAGCCTCTTCCATGTCTCCTAGGCAGGTGTCAGGTTCCAAGACTTTGGACTATCTCCTGCTGCCTTCCCAGCTCACATGCAGGCAGCTGGATGAGAACTGGAGCAGCCAGAGCACAAACTAGCAACCACATGGGCTCCTGGTACATGCAAGATGAGAATGCAGACACTGTACTGACCCCTCTACCTATTTAAAAATATGTAGGTACATAAATATACACACTCATGTATCTGATTGTAAATAGGGACACACACACGCATATATTTATATGTATATGAATGTATATGAGGACACATGTGTTTTCCAGTTTTATCCATTGAGCCGGTTGAGAATGGCATTTCAGGAGCAGTAGCTGCAGCTGAATTTTGCTATCTACGTGTAATTATTTGGTAGAGAATTCTTAAATAAATGGCTGATTGTTGAGACATGGGAAGTTCATATGGAAATCTGCAGCATTGTGTATTGGAAAAGTCCTCAAAGAAGGGCGGGCCTTTGTAGCGGGATGCAAGGGATGGCACCTTTGAACTTCTGTTGGCAAAGCTGGGACAATTGGAATATCAAAATAAACAATGGGTTGTGACCCACTCAAAATAATAACTCTTTATTCCTCACTAATGTAAATAGATGAGAGAGGAGGAAAGTTCACATCTTAGAGTAGAACGGCAAGTAATACATGTTAAAGTAATTTAAGCAATAGCAAAGGCACTATTTCTTAATCACTATAATATTGAGTCAGGCAAGAATCATCAATCAATGTTTAAAACTAGTGGGTAGGGTTCTACGCATTTTAACTGAGGTATAGGTTCACATAACGATCACTGCAAACATCACCCCAAACCAGCTTCTCATGCCGTCCCCTTCTTCCCTTCCCTCGCTTACCCTGACCTCTGGAAACAACTGATCTTCCTTCGCCAGAGCTTTGTCTTTTCAAGAACGTTCCATAAATGGCGCCATGTGGTATCTATTCTTTTGAGCCTGGCTCCTTTCACTCAGCTTGATACCTCTGATCATCTGTGTTATTGCAGGCACCACTACATGGTTCCTCTTTAGTGTGAGAAGTCCTGCATTCGGGGGATGTCCCAGCCGAGAATGTGGAAGTCCACTGGGTCATCTTCCGGCATTGCGAAGGGAGTACCCACATGCACCTGTGTGCAGGCTGTTGTGAGAATGGAGTCTTCCTCTCTCTCTAGAACAGGACTGTGCGGTCATATAATAAATGACTGCTTAGCTTTATAAGAAATTGTCAAGCTGTTGTCTAATGTTGCTGTGTTGTTTTTCATTCTCATGACAAATACACGAGAGTTCTGGTTATTCCATGGAGTCAGCACTAAGTTTATTCAGATTCTTTTATTGTGTTTTTTGTTCATTTGAATAGGTGTGTGTGTCCATCATGACTGACCTGCATGTCCCTAGTGCTTCTCGATGTGGAACAGTGTTGCCTGGACTGCTTGGCCATGTACACGACCACCGTGAAGTCTACATTGCCTTTGACATTTGGCTCTCTCTCTCTTTTTTTTTTTTAAACAGTTTGCACTTTATTTCCTAATTGTAAAACAAATGTCTTAAAATGGAACTTGAAAGAGACATAACCTTTTTCAGTAAAAAAAAAAAAAAAGACATGCCTTGTGAAAATAGAAAAACTAGTGGGTGAAAGTTTGGATAGCATATGTATACATTGCCCAACATCTCCCTATGTGCTTCCTATTAACTAATAAGCCCAAAGTACATAACTAATTAACTTTACAGAGGAGATACCTGGTAATCTCCATTTTAATCAAGAGGTAAAGTCAACACTATTAGTAATAGCACAAATAGACATCATGGGCTTCCGGGTCGGAGTCTGCGAGAGGAGCACTGTTTTGCTTTCTGTGGTGTTCTGGACAAAAATGCGTAACTCGACTACAATCACGAGGACGCCTCCAGCAGACCAGGCTTGAGGTTTATTGTGCAAAATGACTGGCTGTGTGTGGTGATGATTTTGAGAAGCAGCCAAGTGAGCTATCACCGACGGCTGTTCTTGTATTCCAGTTCAGTGTATAAACTGAGGGCAGGATGAAAAGGGGGCAGTGAGCCAGAACAGGCATGGTCAGCAAGGGCTTCTCCTCTCTCCATGCATTGTTAACAGTAATTAGAGACTTGCTTTGTGGATAATGAGCTCCTTCTTTAGGACAAAAAACCATTTATGAAAGTTAAACCTTTTATTATCACCATATAAATTTCTTAGTCAGATAATTAAAGCTTTCTTTGACTACTTATCTCAGAATCACAAACTCCAACTATTTCCCTTTTATTCCCCTTCTCATTACATTTTTCTGGGTGGTGCAGCCCCTTGGAGTATGTGGTATTTGAGAGCCACCTGCTTGGAGCATGAGAAGCTTTGGGTAGCTAAGGGCAGCTCAAAGACGCTTGTGCTCGAGAAGTCAGCAGAAGTGGAGAGGTGAGAGTTGAAGACTGGACGGAGAAAAGACCCAACAAAGCTTAGTCTTCAAGTCGTGTGTATGTGCACATGCCTGTGTGTGTGTGTGTGTGTGTGTGTGTGTATGTGTGTGTGTGTGTGTGTGTACATAAAGCTTTTGTCTAGAAAATGGCTTTTGTTCTATAGGAGAAGTCAACCACCAATCCCTTGCCTGGAAGTAATGGCTGGTGTGGGGATTCCAAGAGATTAAGGGTGAGCTTCCAGGGGTCACCCTTTCCATCAGAGTGCTGAGAAAAATCACTGTCCTCAGGGAAGGATTGCTGCCTCATTCAGATGTGTGTGGCTAAAATGTCATCTGGGCCCTCATCACCGAAGCCCAAATCCTGGATGTCCCATACTGCCTCACAAATCCCTCTCTCTGTACTGTCTAACTACCCTAAGACCTGTCCCATAAAAGGAACGCAGCCCCAGAATGTTATCTGAAACAATGAAATCTCAAATAAGTAAAACAGCAAAACAAAGCAACACTCTATAGGTAGTTAGTTAATCATGCTTCTGAAAAGGAACCAGGAAGAGAGACAAGGGTGTTAACGCTTAAGAAAGAGAAACTATTTTTAAAGTGCCTTGCTCTGTTAGAACATCTTTTACCTCCGCTGCTTGCAAATGCAGGGGTGGTGATATTTGTATCAGAACAGCCGTGGGCCATTGGCTATGGTCCTATCATTTCTATGTTCAATGGGACCTCAATGGACTGAACAGTCACCAACAGTTACAGGTGACATGACCAGCAGTGCATTTTCCTGAATGGAATGCTGTGAGTACTGGAGTGCTCAAGAAATTCATGTTGGGATGCTCAAAGTTGGAGAATTAATGTATACATCATTTGAGAGAGGTTAGGTGAATAACTCATCTCTCTTTTTTTTTCGTGACTCTCCTGGCTTTACATTTTGTGTCTCTAAAATTCAGTCCTAGACAAACATAGATAGTTGCTCACTCACTTAACAGGCTAGCCTCAGGGATGTCGGAACCTTCTTCCAATCTTAAAATCCATTTCTTCTGTTGCTTCAATAGGTAGATCCAGTGCTGCTTTCATCAATTCTGGGCTTGATTTAAAAAAAAAAAAAGCAATAATGGTGCCAGTGCTTTTGTTGAGAACACAGGGTGTTGGACTGGGATTTTACCAACAGGCACTCACTCGGCTTTGGGAGAGAACTTTCCTCTCGGAGTCTTCTATTTTTGCTCCATCTAAAAAAATTCACCTTGATGCTTTGTAAGAGTCCTTCCAACCGTCTCACTTTGTGGCTTTTTCCTGTTGATGTGTAGTGTCACATGTGCATGTTGGGAAGCTGCTGTTGTGTGCCGATTTTCCATTCCCCTGTGTTTGTGCAGGAAGGAGAGGAAAACCAGTGAGAGGAAAGGCAAATAGGTGGTAGAAGTGACAGCCAGCAGAGCACAAAATAGTTCTGAGCTTTTATTCTAAGGAGGTCAGAGGACATATGCTAAATCTGTTCATTTATCATCACAGAATTCCTCCTAGGTGTGTAGCAGACAAAATGCTTTCTTCTCCCACTGTATGCCCAGAGATGAAAAGAAGGTTGCCCAAGATTACACAGTAATTGAGTAGTAAAGGTAAGAAGATAGCTGATGTCTCCGACACAGGGCTATTTCATGGCTTGGCTGTGTTTCCTGTGAAGTGTCCCTAATTAGAGTAACCGCTCTTCTCTCGTTTTGAAGCGAAGAGGGGAGCATCATGCCTGATAACAGGAAACATAGCAGACCGGGAACATTTTTCAGATTCCTGCTCTTCTTCCAGCTCCTCGCCCAACCCTTGGCTTTGTTGACAATTTCAGATACAGGTTAAATACAGCAAGGGGAAGTCAATGCTACACCTTAAAAATTAATTGTTCAAGTACTAGGTCATTTGAGAGTAATGCCCCGTGAAATTATGTTATTCTGCAGAAGAATTTCCATAAAGTTTAACATGCCATGACGCATTCCTTTTCCATTGCAGTTATTTTTTTTTAAAAGTATATGAAAAGAATCTTTGGAGTCCAGAGGTGTGCGTAGATTTGGCAGCAGATGAAGCAGCATGTGTGGGGCAGGCTTTTGGTGGTGGTGGTGGTGGGGAGCCCTGGACAGCTGTAAGAGGGAAACCCCATTGCTGCAGCATATCCCAGTGAAGCACAGCCCGGCTGGTGGATGTGGAAGCAAGCGTAGGAGAAGTCATTAGTCTTGGTGCTTTTTTTTTTTGCTGTTATTCACACTGGGATAATGAGATTATTGGAATATTTTTTTTCCTAATGAGAATGAGACGGAATACCTTGGTCTCTAAATGATTAAGTCACAGAGGGAACACATTACTCTTGCCTTGATTGCTGTCAGAGGCTGGGAAATTGGAATATTATACTGATATTTATCGTGATGGGCCATATTTTTCCTGCTTTCTATGTCAAATGAGATGGGGAAAATATTTGTCTGAAGGGCAGACTCTGTTACAGGGTCTGTAGAAAGGAAGACGGATGAAGATACAGGATGGGGCTGGAGGGCAAAGGTGGCAAGAAGGATAATTGGAGGATGGCTTGTACTATTTCTTACTTTTTTGTTTTTCATCAGCAAAGGTATTCCTTTTGGCTTTAATTTCCTGATTGGTTTCTTCTCCAGCTAGCTTACCAGTGTTTGGGTGCTAATTAGACATTGTTTAGACTTGGGATAGAAGGTTAATTTCAAGGGGAATTTGGTTTGTGTTGGTCTGGAGGTCATTAGTGGCAGCTAGTTAATTTGTGTTTCTTGGGAAGGAATAACATCATAAGCAGGAATTCCTGGAAGGAGGCAGAGAAGGTTCTTTCATGCTTTGTCTCAAGAACCTTTCACCTGAGACCTGTCAGCCTGAAGTTTACAGGAGTAGGGCACACTAATTGGGTGGCCTAGTGCCCCCAAGGTTCTGTCCAGGTCATCAGTGGCTTTGCAACCAACCGAAGAAACCCTGAGTTCTAACTCCTGGCCCTGCCCCATATCCAAACTCACCCTCCAAGTAGTTTGTGAAGCATCTGGTAAATGAAGCAATTAACAAGTGAAACACTCCCTGCCCTTGTTTTGTGCTGACTGGTGAGAAGATGGCCTACATCTATGGGCTAATCCAAATTCTTCTCTATTGCAGCCTATGGAAAACCTCGCAACAAGAGCATTTGCAGACATTGCTCTTTGTTGATTCATTGGGGGATCCTGTTATAAATACAGAAATTCAGGCTTGTATCCTGTAGTTCTGACTCAGGTGGTGGGTACCAGGGTCCCACTCATTTGTCACAGACTGATTTGCAACAAGATTTCGGGTAGCCAGGCCTCAGTGTTTGGGAAGTGAGAAAATCCAACAGCTCTGATGTAGAAGAGAAAATGGTTCTCTGGAGGGTACAGGGACTTGCCTAAGATGATATAGGCAACATGTGGCAGAGCTGGGACTTGATGTGGAGGCAAGAATGGAAAGGATTTGCTTGGTCCACGGTGGATTCCTGTGTTTTCTCAAGTCTTTGGAGTGTGTTTCATTTCCTCACTGCACAGCATGACTTGTGCTCAGGCACCGGTGGCAACTTTTAGTATTGGTTGACACCCTACTGTGTGCCCAGCTGGGAGGCTCAAAGGCATAATCTTTACTCTTATGGAGCAGCCAGATTTCCTGAAGAGACCAAACACACACACCCCTGGACTTCTCCAGGGAAAGGACATCTGAGGAAGATGGCCCAAAACAAGCCCACAGAAAAGCATGAGCTCAGTGAGTGAGGATGCAGCCTTCACACCTGGAAACTTCTGGAAGCAGTTTTAATTTCGTGATCAACTCATGCGTCCCTTTATAGTGTAAGGTCTTTTGAGATTGGAGGTTGTGGCTGGGGCCAGGTAAGAGGACATTCCTGTAACGTAATGATGCCCAATTTCTAGGTCTTGTGTGAACTTCTCACTCTGATCAAGCTTTGAAACTGTGAATCCTTGTGACTGCCTGTCCCATGCTCTTTTTCGACCCCTTCCTTCTCTTTCTGCTCTGATGTCTCCCCAGAGCCATTGCAGTTTCTCAGATGTTGTCTTGCTTTGTTCTTCATTTATCGCTTTTTCCTTTTCCTCATTTCTTTTCTTGCTCAGAGTCACCAATACTTAGCCCATTAACGTGGCTTTGAGATGCAGGAAAATAGATAATATTTCCCATATTCCCACACAGTTACAGCACAGATTGATTTTTTAAAGTTCTTAAATATGGTTCAATACTCCATTTTATCAAGATGTCATGGCTCAGGAAGCAATGCACATGATATTTTATTTCTGTTCACCAAAATGTGTGTGTAGGACACCATCTGGGAGCCCTCTGACTTGAATCAAATATGAGACTCTCTGGAGAGGGTATTAGCTCCCACAGATGGGGGTTTGGTTACAAGGCTGCCCTCACTGCACAAGGCAGTCATAAGTAGTGGGAGTTACATATGCCTCTAACTCATCAGCCAAAAATCAAGGGGTGCAGTGAGCCCACCCCACTGGTTGGGTTTGATGAATTTGCTAGAATGGCTCACAGAATTCAAAGGAAGTCTTAGACTTCCATTTGCCAATGTATTGGCAAGGTGACTACAGTGCGTGGTGATGAGTAACCAGACAGAGAGAGACACAGTGTGAGCTATGTGGGAAGAGACAGGGAGCTTCTATGCCTCTTGAGGCAACTCCAAGTGTCCAGTTATCAAGATTTCCCAGAACCCTGCCTTTCTTTTGTTTATATAGGCATGATTGATTCAATTAGCCACTAGTTATTAATCTGACCTTCAGCCCATCATCCCCCCAGAGGTTGAGGGTAGATTGGGGCTGTGAATTGCATCCTCTCTTAGATGTCTTGATCCTCTGGGTAACCAGCCCTCAGCCTGAAGCTATCTGGGGCCTCCAGCCACCAGTCCTCTCAGAAGCAAAGGACACTGCTTACACTTGAGAGAGTCCAAGTGTTTTCCTTGAAGCTCTAGGCCATGAAAGGGCAGAGAAGATGGAAGGACAAATTCATCTTTCACGATGTCCCTGGGCGTCAGTGGGCTCCATTGCCACCAGGGCCCTGGTGATGTTGGTGGGTTACAGCACTGTCTTGTATCAGAATGAGAATGCTTTCTGGAGAGGTGAGGAGTGGTAGATTCTGATCATGCCCAGTTGGCTTGGAGAGTGCCTGCATCTCATCCCCTGTAAAACTACTTATTTCTAACATATCAATGTATTGACAAAGTTGGAGAGCAGTGGTGTCCAGAAGTAGATCGCAGATTCAATAGGGGAGGGCACTAATTGTCACAGCGATTGTTTGTTTATTGGTCAGGATATAATTACTCTCCTTAGGGTCACATATTTGCTTTCAGGTTGCTCAGTCTTTGGAACCTGGGCATCAGGCCAGGCCCCACAGTGTGGTCACTGAGATATAGACTCTCGGAGCAATCGACAGGAACTTCTAGGGGTAGTGATTGGCTCTACTTCCTGAGGCATGCATGGAGATGCTCAGGTCCTGATGCTGTACTCATGAGTTCTTGGATCCTTGGAGTGCTAACAGTAACATGTGTACCCAACAGCGTGACCCACGGGGTCCCTGGAGGTCAATGGGTTGGTGTCCACCCACTGGACAGAAGAATAGGAGCTCTGTCCTGGGAAATCAGCTTCATAGCTCTGTATTCAGAGGTGTGTGATCAGGGTCAGACTTTTTATCACTCTGCTATTGTGTGAAGACTGAAATCCTGCAGGTGTCGGCTGGTGAGGAATATCTGAGTGGCTCACAGACTGCAGAAACCTCAGCAGCTCTGCCCCCGCCTGGGGAGCAATCATTTCCCTGCAGCCTGGCTGAGCCACTGTGGACCCTTTCAGGAACCTTCTGCCATCCCAGGGCTCAGGGAAGATGAGACACTCAGGGCTCATTTGTCCCTGACTCCATTGGAGGCGTCTGTGCAGATGATCAGTCTGATTTCCCTGGTGGAAGCACACTTGCAAGGGTCAGCACGAAGCTGGGAATCCACAGGGCTCTACTGGCTGCAACCGCTGGCCAGCCAGACCCAGTCTGTGCCCTGCAGGAGCCCTGGGTTTGGGCTTGGGGTGTGTTTTGCTTTCGCAGCTGGCAGCTCTCTCTGGGAGGCTGAAGAGTTGATGGACGGAACTGGCTGTGCACGGGAGCAATGGGTTTCCACCAAAGCTATTGCCCCGGGTTTTTTCTTTATTTCCTTATACATTTTTAAAGCAGATTTATTGCTAGTAAAAATGCTGTCTGGACAAAGCTCTCGCATGCTGTGCATTTGCTTTATCTTTTCCTGACTGATTTTGAACCTCTCCAGGTGTTTTGTCTCTTTGATCTGGCCTTGCAGAGGATGCCAGGCCATCCGATTCCCAGTGCGCTGCAGTGCAAGCTTTGCAAGCTTGCTGATGGCCCTGCCTGGGCAGCTCCAGCCCTACAGGCCTCACACAGCAGGCGCAAAGCACCAGATGGAAAGAGAGAAGGCAGGCCCAGTGAGCATCCTCAGGAAGAGGAACGAAGGCCCAGGGAAGAGAAAGATCATGCTGGACCAGTTGGACAGGAGCCCAGCTCAGTAACTACTCTCCATTTGGGGAAAAGCAGATCGCAAATGAGAACAGCAGGGGCCCAGAACCAGCTGGAGACAAAGGGGTGTTAACTTCGAGGTGGGGGCTGTGAGACTAGAGAAGGCGCTGATGAAATGTTCAAAAGTCTGGCCTACCGTGGACAGCTGCCACTGAGCTCCAGGCCTGGAATGCTGTCACTGGCCCAGCAAGCCGTACCTCCTGCCTTGGCCAGGGACTTGGAAAGACTGCTGAGGCGAGAAGGGCCTGGGGCCTCCCCCTGCCTCCACCTCCTCCATTCAGCCATTCCTGTGCATCCCTGGTGACTTAGCAGGTACAGCCAAGAATCCTGTCCTTCAGCCAACTACAGCAGCAACACCAAGAGGAGGAGGAAGGGGAGGAGACTGGACTGGGGGAAAGGGGGATGGACAATACTATGAACTTTTTTTTTTAAAGATGTGTTTATTTAATTGGAAGTCAGAGTTACACAAAGAAAGGAAAAGAGACAGGGAGAGGTCTTGCATTAGCTGGTTCGTTCTCCAGATGGTTGTAATGGCCTGGGCTTGGCCAAAGCCAGAAGCCAGGTGCTACATCCAGGTCTCACATGGATACAGGGGCCCAAGCAGTTGCACTCTCTTCAGCTGCTTTTCTCAGGCTTTTAGTAGGGAACCGGATCAGAAGCACAGCGGCTGAGTTACAAACTGGCACTCATATGGGATGCTGGTGTCTTGGCTGGCTAGCAGCTTGATCTTGTGTGCCACAACAGAGGTGCCAACATCACAAAGTTTTGAGACCATGTGAGTTTCAGAGTAGAAGCATTCCCCACTTCTTCTCCCCCCACCCCGGGACCCCAACTCCACTAGCAGCTGCTGTGTTCTACCGGGAGAGTTTGAAACTCCCCAGTTCTCAGGGCATAGACTAGTCAGAAATCCCCCACGTGGGGCTGCCCTCAGCCTTGCTGTCTCTTTGCTGTGGGGTGTGCTATTTGTACTGTTCCATCTTAGCTTGCAATGTGGCAGATCTTCATTCTGAATGATTACACGATGCACTGCCAGTCAGCTTCTCCCTGCTGCCTATTACCGCCCAGCTCACAAGATGAAAGGCCTGTCTTTCCCCTTCCCCTGCCAAGAAACAAGAAGAGAAGGAAATACCATTTAGTTATTATTTTTGTCTTGCATTAACTGGCGATCATTTCTGGATCTGTCTTGAGACATCTTCCTAGCTGGATAAGCAGAGACAGGAGCGTGCCAGTGAATGGAAAAGGGCCAGGTTCTCTGTTAAGTATGTCATGTAATCCACACGCAACACACTCAGCTGATGCATACGCACATGTACATGTTCATATATTAGTGTATATCTCTGTAGAAATGAAATATCTGCATGACAGCCCGAATATGAGTGACCTGCTTTGTGTTTTTGAGAGGTGTCTCTAGATCTACTGCCTTGTTTGTTGTGAGCCACATGATCCACCTTGTAACACACAGGAGACTCTACACATTGCAGAGATGGAAGTTCAGAGACACTGTGACTTCTATAAGATCACAGAGCTGCCGAGTGGTTTAAATGCAGTTCAGACCTAGTCGTTTTCCTGGACCATCTAAGATTTCATGTGCTTTCATTATGTGGTTCTGCTTTTCAGACATAAGGTGGAGAAATGGTAGCAGGGCAGGATGCTAATCAAAGGAATTTCCTCATCTTTACCAGGGGATATACTGGAGTCTGTTTGATCTAATTTAGTTATATAACTTTTATAGTTCTTCAGTATGTAGGTGGGAAAGTCAGGCTTTCTCTGGTATCAGGGTGGCTCTAGGACTATGCTTGCTGTGCCTTTAGACATGGACGATGTGACACTAAGCAGAGGGGTAAGGGAGGAGGAGTCCAGAGGAAAGCCATATGCTTTGCCACCAGACACATGTGTGTTTTGACCTGAGGTGTGTCATGTATGAGTTCTGAGATTGGTCTTCTAGAACCCCAGTCTCTCAAAAGGAAAACGGGAATATCAATGGCTGTACTAATGTTTTCTGTTAGGATTGCTGAGGTAAGATACCTACATCATGTGACACATAGCAGGTGTGCTACAAATAACACCTACAGATGCTCTGTCTGGAGAAGGATCTGTTAACAATTCATGGAAAATGTTGTGAAAAAAAAATGTATGAATTTCAAACTTTATTTGCACCAAACTGAACTTTTTTATAGTTCTATTTTCTACATTTTAACATGTTGCCTGTATTCCGTCTATGTTGTTGATTTGGGTGTGATTGCCTAGTCCTTATGTATTCCAAATAGTCTGTACAGGTCAAGAAGTTGTCTAAATAACAACAGGAATGTGGGTTCCATTAAAGGTCATTATGGCCAAAACTAGGACTTTAGGGAAGGAGGAGTCCTGGGGACTGGATGGGCCTGAGGAATCTCATTCCGGTTTTTCTTTCTTTCCTCTACCCAAAGTCTCCACGGAGGAGTGGGGGGACACCTTGGAAAAGCAAAGGCCACCCGCACCCCAGTCCTGTCCTGCCTTCTCACCACCTGCTTGGAGACAGTGTGGTGTTCTTCCTTCTATTTCTGCCTCTCCATTAAACTTGGGGTACACTGCTGCTTCTTCAGCTTTGCCATCTTGAGCGAAACCAAAGAGTGAGTACAGCAGGGGGTGGGGTTGGAGCTCAGAAAATTCTAACATAAACACTTTTTCTCAAAATCCCTCACGACCCCACCCCAGTCCCAACCTCTTGCTTCCTGGCAGGCTTGTCTCCATCTGTGAGCTGTAGCAGAGGCAACTGAAACCGCTTGCCAGTTTACGGAGTGAGGGCTACACCCTACTTTCTCTTCTCTTCGGTTGCTAATTCCTTAGAAGCTTCAGATTCACAAAGATTCCTGTCTTTTTTTAAGACTTCATATTTTAAATTGGGTTTTGCCTCTTCTGTCTTAAACACTCAATTTCTGCCTTCTTTCCTCTGACAAATATTAACATTCCATTTGTAGGCCCTTTGTGCTGTGTTTTTTTTTTTTTTTTTACCCCCTGATGCATGTGACATTTTAATAATTCTAACACCGGGGGTGGGGAAATGAAAAAGGAAACAGCATGACAAAATACTTCTGGGCCATTTTGGAATTAGTGATATTTTTCAAGAGTGATCAATTACATTACTTAACTGGGGAGTTGAGATTATAAAGAGAAATATAATTAGTGGCAAATGTGCTGAGATATATAAAGACAGATAGGCTACCCAAGGAACGGGGAGCTCATCAATTTCCCTGGGTTCCATCAGCAAAGCAGTTGTTTGGCTGCAAGCTTTCATCCAAGGGACCGGAGAGCAGAGGCGAACGTGCTCTGAACCTTGCCCGCACTCAAGGGGAAGTGCATCTGTCGAAAGCCAGCAGGCCTGCATCTGCCTGGTCTACCACTGAGTACCAGGCAACCTCCTGATGCTCCATAGGCCTCAGCTTTCTCCTTGGGAAGGGCTTCAAATGCCTAGCTTTCCTGTTTGTCTTGGAGTAGTAGCAAGGATGTGGATTTGCTCTGAAAATTAAAAGTTTGATATGTATACTAAGGGAGAGTACAACTATTATGCCATGGAGCTGGATCTTTTCAATTGGGTGGATTCGTCTTTCTGGAGATAGTTAAGAGTGGTGTCAATGACAGGGTATGGCACAAGCCAGGCATTAAAGTCATACATTAGTTTGATTACAGCATAGAATATTCAACCAGAAGAAGAGAATGTTATATGCTAAACATGGTCGAGAGATTGAACACAGAAGCCAATGAGTTTGTTTTTTCTCCCGTTGTTCAAAATAGAAACCACCACTGGTTAGTTCTAGCAAGGAATGGCAGGAACTTGGCAGTTTTGTGGCAGGACAAACCTGGAAGCATAAGGCACATGACATTTGTTAGAGGGGACTGATTACAAAGCTGAGGTAAGAAATAAGGGATTACTACACTGGCAAGCTGCAGGTGAGGAATTAAGGCTGGTTGGGGGAAATGGTGGAACAGAACTTTCAGAACTATCAGAGAAAGGACAAGGTTAAGACAAGGAAAGAGATTGGAGTTAGGTCACCTGGAGGATGCTAACACATGGACAAGAATCTAGAAGGCAGGTGGAGGGCACTGTGGTGTACAAAGCGAGAGCAATGCTGCCTTACAGTACCTAATGTTGGATTAAGGTGTTGGAACTTACAACTAGCGATGCAACTTGTATGCTACGACGTTCAGGAATCAGAAGGAGGGTCATACCATCCTATCCTTTAGATATCACTGGGAAAGAGGAAGGGCCATTGGAATGGAGAATGTTTGGGAGCAAATGAGAAGAGACCTGAGAACAAGGGATTTTCAGGAAATTTCTTGGATGCCAGGTGAATGCTGGAGCTTATTTTGGTCATTGAATTTCTGATTTCCTTTCAAAATCTCCTTACTTGGGCTCAGTGCAATAGCCTAGTGACTATATCCTTGCCTTACATGTGCCGGGATCCCACATGGGCACTGGTTCATATCTTGGCTGCTCCACTTCCCATCCAGCTCCCTGCTTGTGGCCTGGGAAAGCAGTAGAGGATGACCCAATTCCTTGGGACTCTGCATCTATGCGGGAGACCCGGAAAGAAGCTCCTGGCCCCTTGCTTTAGACTGGCTCAGCTCTGACCATTGTGGCCCCTTGGGGAGTGAACCAGCAAACAGAAGATTTTTCTCTCGGTATATCCTTCCCTCTCTCTATCTGCCTTTCAAAAAAATACAATAAAATTGCTATTTTTTGAAAAATAATCTCCTTACTCTTCCCCAAGATCATTATGGAGGAGGCATAGCAGCTTCTGCTAGGAAGCCTTTTGCAATCACAATGTGGTACACGAGGAGGCTCTGTGAGTTGAGGCCACTCCAGCCCATCGCTCTGTGACTGATTAGGCATTACCTTTCAGCATCAATATTATCGTCTTGATTCCCTGTATCTGGCACCAGGAAATAAGCTCTCCCATGAGAATATGCCTGGTCTGCGTGAATAGAAAATCCACGTTTCTCCACCAGGGTTATTTCTGATGCCAGTAACTTCTAGATGTGGGAAAAAAAAAAAAAAAAACAAGAACTTCAGCCTGTGTCTCTCGAGCGAAGCTCAGTCACAAACATGATGCTCTCATAGAAAAAGGATATTCACTGAACAAACTGCTTGGGAACTACAGTTGTACAACTTTGCACATTGTGGCTAAAAAGTCCACCATTAATTCATAATCCTGCAAGTGGCATCTTCGTATCTCCCAGTAGCTGGCTATTATTTTTATTGCGTTGTTTTATGTTTGCGCATGTGTTTATGTTTGAAATGGAAGTCCCCGATTTTACAGTAAGCATATTGCTATTTCTGAAGTCACTGACGTTTTGGGTTACTGTATATAAGGGATGTAGGTCATGGCAATCTGACATAAACATTATCAGGCGTGCAAACCTGTTTTCAAGTGAGATGCTCTAAACCAATATTTATAGCAAAACGATGACCTCAAGGCATCTAAATGCGATCATTCTAAATCTCATTTTTTTCCCTCTGAATCCTTCAATCTAATTAGGCTCACGTCAGTATATTATTACGGAGAGTAATCATTCCTTTCTTTTAATAACATTCATGGATAATTTTATTTCTCATTTCCAGCCTCCTACTCCTGTGGTGTAATTAGTGTCTTTGGCACCTCGTGATGTTCAGAATGAGTTGCAGCTGCTAATTGCTAATTGAAAAATTAGAAACTCAGTTAGAAAAAGGATCTAATTAAAATGAAATTAGAGAAAAATCCCTTCAAACCAGCTTTCCCCCCCCCTCACTTTTCTTTGTTTTTCTTTTTCCCCTTCTGCCTTATTTCCCCGCTATTGGTGCTTGCAAAATATGTGTAATTGTTGAAAGCTGATCTCTCCATAGCGAGCTGCACAGTGGTCTCCATGAGGGTCTTTACCAGTTGAATTAGACATCAGAACTCGGACTTTCTCTATTTCTAATCCTTCCACGAGTGTGGATTCCAGGTTACCGTGAAGATCTTCAAATCCCCTTAGAAAGAAGCATGTGGCCAGTCCCATGTGTTTGGAGAGATTGTTGTCAATTTCATGACTGTGAGCTGTAGGGATCCGACTCATTTCTTGCTGCAAATCCATTCCCACCCACTTCCCTGTTGTATCATCCAACCTAGCAAATCATTAT
Source organism: Ochotona curzoniae (assembly GCF_017591425.1). Lineage (NCBI taxonomy): Eukaryota > Metazoa > Chordata > Mammalia > Lagomorpha > Ochotonidae > Ochotona > Ochotona curzoniae. The sequence goes on along the minus strand of NW_024466219.1, from coordinate 18,167,187 downwards.
CTAGTAAACACTCTTCTCTCTAGGAAATACAAAAGTAGACCAGGGCTCCTGTGTCTCCAAAGTACTCACAGCCTGTGGAGAGAGAATACATCCCCAAATGTAAGATATAGTTTTAGACATGTTTTGTTCAACCTTTTAATTTTTGGAGCATTTTTCTTTATTATTTATTTATTTCTTGATATGACATGGTTTCATAGGTTCTGGGATTCCCCCAACCCCTCCTCCTGCCCTTCCCCTCATGTTGGATTCCTCCACATTGTTGCAGTAGTACAGGTCATATCCAGTCCTGATTCCTTCATTGCGAGCATGTACCATGCATAGAGTCCAGCATCTTATTGTCTACATGGTTTCAACAGTTTCCTTGGGAGACCATCCCTGGTCTGAAAGCAGAGCTGGCAAAATATCATCCCCTCCAATGAAAAGCCACAACATAACATCAACATCAATTTACAACATTATGGAGTTAATTGATATGGTATTGAGTGACCAGTATGTTAGAGAGTGCAAGTTCTTAACCACATTCTGTGACTACTTCATTGACCTTTCAATTTTAGTATATACACAACTGGCTGCTATACACCTTAAAATGATAATAGGGTACTATTCAGCTGACTTGTGTCTATTTTCATTTTTATATTTAGCAGCTTATAGTAATGAAGCATAATTTTTACTGAACTTGGTGAATTTTAGGATAGTCCAAACTGGTTATAACTCTAACAAGGCATATGTTAAAAATTGAGGCACAGAACAATTTTAGGAGGGGTGTGCAGAGAAATCCTCAATACCTTAGTGAGAAGTAACTAATCTTTGTATCCTACTAGCAAGGTATATGTGAGTCCAAACTGACCATTTCCTGTCTGGTTCTAAGCTTTCCTTATTGGTCTCTGTCTATCTGATCTAATTTTTTTGAGGCGGGGGGGGGAGCTCTGGAGTGACCTTGATGGTCATTGCAAGCGAGGGTGGGGATCCAAAGTTGGAACTAAGTAAGGACCAGAGAGAGCTCCTCTCCCGGGACCTGAAGGAGGTTTACCATTCTGTTTCTGAGGTCCGCTCAGGGCTCCCGGCTGTTATTCTGATGATATTGGATCCTGTGAGGAAGGATCTGGGCTTCTTCCATCCCATGTGAGAGATCCAGAAGGGAATGGATGACTTCGGAGTTCTTGGCCCACGAGGGCACTCCAGTTCCGTGTGGTCTCCTTGGCTGTTGGGATAGCCCTTGGTGCCCGTACTGATAGTCCTAGGTGAGGATCCAGGAGTCTCCAGCGTTGGGATACAATCCTCCTCCTGCCCTCCTGTGGAGCATCCTTTTCATATGAAAGTCTTCTATCATTCATAGAAAACACGTATCATGATATAGGTATGCATACATGGCAAAACTTTACACCAATTTTCCATGGATAATTTGAAGAATTCTTTTGCATAACTAGTACGGTTAGAATCTGGGTGTACAAAATACACACCACACAGTTCCTACCCTCAGACTGTTCGTGTCTGGCCATCCACGCGGAAGTGATTTGTAAGATTCTGTGATGAAGGTGATCGTAGCAAATGCGCAAGTTGTTAATGCAGAGTTGTGGGTGGTGGATTTTCGTGATTTCTGAAGGAGTGAGCAGTAGGGAACGCTTCATGTGGAGGGAGTGTAGGATTTTACAGGATGAGTAAAATGTCCCCAGGTGGATTAGCATTTCCAAGAAATCTGTTTCCAAAAGTAGTCACATACAATGATTCAGCGACTTCTATAACAGGACTTGAATTGCAATTTGTGAAGTTTAAATTGGAGATGGTGATAGGAGCTCCATCATGAGAATTGTGTGTACTTTTGAAGCTTAAAGGAGAAGGAAGTAGGCTAGCATATTTGCATGAACATTTCCTAGACAACTGGAACTTAAAGGATACCAACAGGAGATTTTTGTGCAGTGAGGGATTATTTTTATGCAGTAAACAGATAAGACTTCAAGGGGTCCAGTTTGACTCCAACAGGAATAATTTAATGGTGCAAGGGGAAAAATGGAACGTGTTCAGATTGTGTTTAAAAATCAGTAATAAAGTTTATTTTAAAAGTAACAAAAATAGCTGCTTTGATTTACAGATAATAACAGACTTTTAAAGATGTGGCAACTGACACCGAGAAAGCTTTAATGATTTATGCGAGGTCATAGTGTGGGAATTAGAGAGATTTCTACCTACGTAAGTCAGACTCTCTAAGCTATTCACCCAATACTTCACTGACTGGTCATTAGTGGCTCTCCTGCCAGGGCAGTGTTCAATGCCCCATCCCCGCTCTGACACATCCAGAAAAGGCAACCTGTGCTCTGCACAGCCAGTGGGTGCATGCCTCCTCAGTTACAGCAGACACAGGGAGGGGATGCTACTAGCACTATTTTGGCTCTTTAGTCCTTGCTGGCACCATAGCAGAGGCAGCCATGACCACCGAGTCTGCAAAATGGCACTAAAGGGAAGCTTTTCTATCGTTTCTCTTCTTTTGTATTTTGAAAGAAGAAGGCAGGGTCAGAATTGGGGAAGAAATCCAAAACCCAGGCCAACAAAGATGGGGAGAAGATTTTTAGTTTTTTTGTTGGTTTCATTTCTTGAAATTGATCTGAGAGGCAAGAAGGCGTATGCACACACACACACACACACACACACACACACACACACACACACACAGCAGGGGCAGGGGTGATGGAGAACAATCTTATCCATGGTTCACTCTTCAAATGCCTGATGGTTGGGCCAGGCCAAAGCTAGGAGTAGGAATTCCATCCAGGTCACTCACTTGAGTGGCATGAATTAATGACTTGAACCATCACTGTTGCATCCCAGGATCTGCACTAGCACGAATCTGGAGTGAGGAATCCGAGCCATGTATTGAATGGTGCTGGGCACTCTGAAATGGGATTCAGTCATCTTAGGCACTATGCTAAACATCTGCCCCAGTTCTAGTTTTTAAGAATTCTCAGACAACAGAAAGCTAGAAGATGAGTGAGGAAAAGCAGCAGACTACTCGGCCGTGGAAGTACTTTCCTATATATACTGTGAGATGAGAGCCAGAAACAGCCAGTACCAGGAATTCATTCACCAATAACTTAATGTGTCTGGAAAGCTCCAGTCATCTGTTTTCTGCTTCCGGAATGATTGCCCAAACAACTCAGAAAATGCAGATATCAATGCTCTGTTTCTCATAACTTATCCTGATGCAAAAAGATAATGGAATGGCAATTTTAAATCAACTTTGCCTTCAAGAAGTCCTTTTTAGCTAACTTACATTTTTTAGTGCTGACATTGAGCCTAATTTCCTTTGGTTTATCACAACAGAGCCTGATGCTTTTAACCACCTCCATCTTCCAGAATAATTGAAGGTCTCTGATCTGCCTATGACTCAACATGTGACACACACCTAAAGTAATGGATGAGCAAGACGGTGCAGCAAGCAGGTTCAGTGTGTAAAGTTTGCATCAGATTTCCTGGATTCAAGTCCTGACTCTCCCATCTAATTGTGAAAGTTATAAGCCCCTTCCTGATGAGGAAAAGGGGGAAATGAAAGAAAATGACAGTGTTAATTGGGTTTGAAAGAATTATGTGAGGGCGTATAATGACAGCTTAGAGCATGCGTGATGCATCTTGTGTTCAGGAACTGTGAGCTGCTGTTGTTATTGGGACAGAAGAACAGCAAGTCAAGTGGAAAAAGGTGGGGAGACAAGGAGAGCAGAACTGAGGAGAAGGATGGTTGGCCCTGTCGCTGGCATTCAGTGTCATTGCAGCCAGTCTACCACGCCTGGGTTTCTAAATCGGCTGTGGATTGGATTCCCAAATAGCACCGAGTTTTTGCCCCAGTTTGTTGCCCGTCCCTGTAGTCATCTGAGCTTCCTGGACTCCGCACTATTTTGGTGGAGACAGACATTCTAGAGGGTACTGAACCAGTACATGATGCATTGGCAATCTCTTATTTGTCGCTTCTGCAAGGAAACTGTGTGAGTTAAAAATAAGACTGGGAAGTGGTCAGTTCTCAGAGCAGTCACCAGTGGCAGCCATGCCAGCTGTTTTTGCAGGTGTGGTTTTGGGATGTTTCTCCATTATTGGGATGTCCTGATGCTGCTTTCAAAAGGTGTCCTGGGGGATGTTTCCCCATTATTGGGATGCTCTGATGCTGCTTTCAAAAGATGTCCTGGATCCCAGACACCTCTGTGACCTTCCAGGGAAACTTTTTTCCCCTTCCTACTGTTCATCCATTTCTGAGGAGGAACCAGAGAACTGGCTGGTTTATAAATAAAAACACTAGAAAGTTAAATGAAATTACCACTTCTTAAGAAGGAATATAAATGAGAATTTCCTAAATATGTTACTTTCAGAGAAATATGAATATATTATATGTATATGTTAAAGATGTGAGTAGTTTAAAAAAAAATTCACTTGAAAGGCAGAGAGATGGACAGAGAGAGAGATTGGGAGAGATTGAGAGGGATTGAGGTTGCGAACCCGGAGCCTCTTCTGGGCATCCCACATGGGCGCAGGGGCCAAAGCACTTGTGTCATTCTCTGCTGCTTTCCCTGGACTGAACTGGAGCAGCTGAGAAGTTACAGTTAGCTCAAGCATCAGAAATGAGATTGGGTAACTTGCCTTTGTAGGAAGCCATTCCGTTGCGCAGCACCCTGTCTTCTTTCCTCTTATACAAAGCATCATTATACACAATGCAAACACACCACCATGCAACCTGCTAAGGCAGAAGTGTTTTCCTATTGTGCCCTAAAGTCTCTCTTTCCCGGAATTGCCATCCAAAGAACCTCTCTACCTCTCAGAGCCTGAGCTCTAATGATAGACATGAGACACTGTATGCCAGGAAAAGACAAGGTGTGGGGCACATGCATATTCAAGGGATGCTCCTTTTGGACAGGTCAGTTCACCTAGGGTTCAACTCACTTCCACCTGTTCTCACCCTGAGAGCCGCAGCCAAGATGGCAAAGCTATTGTTATTCTGCATCCTAGTGAAGGGATTTTCAAAGAAAGGTGACTTTGAAAGATTCAAGGTGAAAGTCACTGTCAGCTGGCAGAGCTGGCTGTTTGCAGAGGGGGAATTCACTAGGGGATAAAAGAAGGGCTGGGGACTTAAGTCCTTGATAGGGCTAAGCTTTCCATCTCAGAGAAGCCTCCCATCCTGCTAATTATCTGTCATGTCACTCTGACTCGCCACAGAGACAGATAATTTCTGTCTCTGAGTTTTCCAAATCCATTTATGGTCATGAAACACCCTTTCTCTCCTGTCTTTCCAAGCTTGTAGGAACAAGGGTAAAGGTGGTGACCCCTGGTTTCTAGTCCCCTGTGGGAAGAGGGGTGAAAGCAGCGTATTTACACAGGGGTAAAAATAAAAGTGTTGGGGGACCCAGGCAAGCGTCCTATACAGGACGTGGGTCAAGGTGTACGGCTATCAAACAGCCTAATAAAGTTGGAGTGCATCAGGTGCAAACCCCTTGAGGCAGGAGGCGTGGCCTTGAGGTTGTAATAGAGAAATCACAGAAAAAGAAAAAGAAGAAGAAATGTTGAGTACTGCCTTCCATGGAGAGTTAGAGGGTCTTAATGGGGGGAATTTGCCCTTGTCTGGAGCCTACCCTCAGCTTTATAGGTTATGGACTCACTGTTGTCATATCCTAGAGTTCATTGGGGAAACCTATATAATCAGCTTGAATAATAACATTGGGGTTTTCGATGTAGCTTTATCTACTATGTGTCCTTCATTACATTAGGAGATGGCAAATTCTGGTGCTTGGGAGATAGTGAGCCCTTGGGGAACTCATCCAGGGATGATCTATCTTTGAAACCTCAGCGTGCAGCCCGGCACCTGATCTGCAGTAAACGTTGCTGGGTGATAATTGTTTTTGCAAAAGGACAGAATGGCTAGTTGGGTCAATGACTGAGCATATGGGATAGGGATCTTGAGGGGTGAGGAGACAGGAAAGCAGAAGGAAGACTAAGAGACGGGAACAGAGTGCTGGTACTAGCTGACACTCAGTGGACAGCACTGAGTACCCAGCACTGTGTTAAATGTGTCAAGTCCAGGAGAATAGCAAGGAAACAGATTTAGAGGAAGGTTATAGGTCCAAAGCCACTCAGCTGGTGAGTGATAGAGTAAAAAACATATATAAGAGATGAAGGCATTAAAGTGCTAGCATACAATGAAGATTGGAAATTCCATGGTGACACTACACTTGGACTCTTGGCAAGCACTGTCTCTTTCCAGCCAGCTATTAACAGAAGCGTTCTTGTGGAGCTTAGCCTCATAATGAGGGAGGGTCTTTGTCATTTAAAGGTTTATCCCTGTGTAGTGGTCTCCTACACACCCACAGGAAGGGTGCACCTGTCAGATGGATTATGTTCTCACTTAACCCTTCAGAACACTCCCTTCTCTGCACAATATTCGAGGATTGCTCTATTTCTCCAAGCTTTCTTTGGTCATATTTTAAACTTACACCACCCTGGAGGCCAGATTCCTTCTAAGATCGTTTTCAAGATTTCTATTCTGGTACTTGTTGTGTGGAACTTGTAGTTATTGATATCTGTTCCAGTTCTCTTCATTCTGTCGATCGCTGGGGTGTACCTGAGTATCATTTAGTTAGCACCAAGTAGGTGGACGGATCTGGGGAGGAAGGCATGGGTATGGCCAAGATTCCTGATCGCAGCTGGCTGCCTGCCCGCTGTGTTGTACTCACAGCTGGTGTGGATCAGCATCTTTGACAAAATACTACAGCCAGCAAGTTCAAGTTGGCTTTCATAAAATATGTCATGGTGTTTAAGTGCCCCAGAAGGTCAGGAGAATGGGAGGTTTTGCAGCTCCCAGGGTTTCTGCCCACTTGACCTGCCCTGTTCCAGCCAGGAGTCTACAGCCTGGGAGCTTCCAACACTGATCTGAACGGGCTGAGTGGGTCTCCGAGTCATGGCTTAAGTACTTCAGAAACCCACCGTGGATCATACAAAGGGCTCTCCTCTGCGTAACCGGTGCCGTATGGACACATTTCTTAAATCCACGTGCTTGCTTCCAATAAGTCTATTTTTGACATCCAAATGTCAAGATTATCGGGCGATCTGGGCACCTGTCAGCCCCACAGTTAATCGCAAACACTCTTTGTCATACTAAGACTCTTCTACATTTCCTCCTTAACCTTGAAGGATTGTGAAAGCAAACTGATAACATTAGAAATTGTATGGATGCTGAGGTCTTTTTAACTATTGGAGAAAATAGAACTAGCGTAGGGAACAACGTGAGGAGTCAGCATTAAACAAGGAGCCGGTTATGAGTTCTCCTCCCTTACTCTTCTCCATCTCTTATTACACACACACACACACACACACACACACACGCGCGCACACACACACACACACGGGCACTGAAAATTCTGAGAATTGATCAAGACTGGTAAATAGATCTGGCTTGAAGATTCTTCTCTCTCTATTTTCTTTTTTTTTTTAAAAGATATTATTTATTTTTATTGGAAAGTCAGATCTACAAAGAGGAGGAGAGACAGAGAGGAAGATCTTCCATCTGATGATTCACTCCCCAAGCGGCCGCAACAACTGGCGCTGAGCTGAACTGATCCGAAGCCAGGAGCCAGGAGCTTCTCCAGGTCTCCCACGCGGGTGCGGGGTCCCAAGGCTTTGGGCCGCCCTCAACTGCTTTCCTAGGCCACCAGCAGGGAGTTGGATGGGAAGTGGGGCCACCAGGATACAAACCAGCTCTCATACAGGATCCCAGTGTGTTCAAGGTGAGGACTTTAGCTTCTAGGCTACTGCGCCGGGCCCTCTCTCTATTTTTTCTATGGATTGTTAATTAGCTGCTGATTTTCTGTTTGATTTTTGTCTTCTTTGCTAGCTAGTAATTTCACTGGTAGAGTGAAACTGTTTCTTTTAATTCATCTAAAAGCGCCTCCTCTTCAACATCCCTTCAAGCTAGACGTGACTTTCTCCTAAACTGGTCTTTGCAGTAACAAATTAAGGTAAATGTTGTTAAAGACAGCACCAAACCAAGTTTATAATGAGAGTTGGTCCGCTTGCTAATTTTGTTTTAAATTTAGCGAAATGATAAAGGGGAGGGAGTCAGAATGCTGAGGTTAATGGTCAAAATCCTCCCAGCCCAAAGTGAGGGCAAGGAATCAGTGTGCTGAGGCGGCGCGGCTCCTGGCATCGGTGTCGGCGCAGTCAGAGGGCAGGTGCCTGGGAGTGCGTGGACAGTCCTCTGTGGGCTCTCTGTGGGCTCTGGACAAGCTGACTCTAAGCCCAGGGAAAGTACACATGGAAGCTCACAAACGGAACGTCTACATATGTAAGCACTTTGCATCACGCTAACACGCGGGTCCATAGTACTCTTCTACATGTCTGCCATGCAGTGATACCAAGGTAACATTCGGAAGAGCAGGGTAACACGTCAGCGTCTGGGCAGAGTGAGGACGCGGGGAGGCCTGGGCGTCAGCCTGCACCGGCTGTTTTGTGCTTCTGGTGTGACTTCACCACAAGGGCTCTTGGCGTCGCACATCCCCATCAGACTTGTTCTTCTCCCCCAAGTTGAGGCAGAGGACATTTCCTGAGGGATTGTGCGTGAGCGCTGTGCTGCCTGGGCAGAGGATGGAGGGGACCCGGGGAGCCAGGCAGACGGGTAGGTGCATGCGTAGACTCTGGATGGATGGCTCCTAGGCCTTAAGGTCTTCCTGTTCTGAGACAGGAGGGCGGGACAGCAAAAAGCTCTTCTGAAGTTCAGTTCTCAGGGCAGAAGGCCCTCCTTACGGGCCAGAAGGTAACACTGATATGAGAAACTTGGTAGAGTTTGGGCAGAGCAGTTAATCCGAGAAGAATCAGAAGTGACACCAAATTATTACTTTAGGGATATTTCTATCTTATTTTTATTAGGTAGTTTCCATTATAAGCAATAACCATTTTATTAAATTAATAAGCATTATACACTCTCAAGAATTCTCATAAATCATTCAGACTGCTGCTGCTACTTTAGTTAGATGAAATAATTCTTCCACTCTGGGGGCAAGCATGTCCTTCTTATGGCTGTTCAACCCAGCCCACAGAACTAACAACACACGCAAGTGTGTGCGCATGCGCGCACACACACACACACACACACGCGCGCGCGCGCACACACACACACACACACACGTTTATACACTGAACCTTGGCAGCATCACTCATACAGTAAATATTTCTGAGCAGGAAATGCCCTGGGAAACTCTTACTCTGCCTCTTCCTCTTTGCAAAGGCAAGAGGCGGGGCCAAGAGAAGATAATTAATGTATCGCTGTTATTCCTGCTATGTCTCATTTCTTCAGGCCAGGGTGGTGCTTACTGTGGCTGTGAAAATAGGAATACCGGGGCCACATGAGGGTCAATTCCACAGAAGGAAAAGTAGGAAAACATCTCTTTGACCAGTAGCTATTAAGGGTGGTCCTCTTAAGAATCAAATTTTAAACTTTTCCTGTTTCAAAGACTTCTGTCTACTCTTGGGCAGGATAATGGATCAGACAGCATGGAAGGGCCCGGCGTGGTAGCCTAGAAGCTAAAGTCTTCGCCTTGTACACACTGGGATCCCATATGGGCACCAGTTCATATCCTGGTGGCTCCACTTCCTATCTAGCTCTCTGCTTGTGGCCTGGGAAAGCGGTAGAGGATGGGCCAAAGCCTTGGGTCCCTGCACCCGTGTGGGAGCCCTGAAGAAGCTCCTGGCTCCTGGCTTCGGATCACCACAGCTCCGGCCATTGTGGCCACTTGGGGAGTGAATCACCGGATGGAGATCTTCCTCTCTCTGTCTCTCCTCCTCTCTGTATATCTGACTTTCCAATAAAAATAATAAAATAAATCTTTTTTTAAAACAGCAAGTATGGAAATGTTTTATGTTGGTTCTAAAGAGTGGAGACTGATATTTTTATGAACTGAGCCGTAACTACTGCAGAAGAAGGCCAACTTGATCTAAAAAGTGATTACAGAGGTAAAATTTACAAGCAGTAAAACTTATCAACTCTAACAGTCAAGCTGATGAGGGTTGGTAAATGTTTATACTCGTAACTACCGTCACGGTCATGACAGGTGATATGAAACTCCTTTCTATAATTTGTTTATTCGTTTATGATTTGATGGACGTTTGGATCATTTTCAGTTTAGATAGAAAGTGAAATAAAAAGGGACATTCCCTGACAATTGAAAGCTGGTCTGGCACTCACACTGAGGCCGAGTCTTTCAGAGACAAAAGGAGAGAGAGAGCCACCTGCCAGTTGCCGGTTCACTCCCCAGATGACAGTAACGGCAGCCTGGGGCCGGGCTGAAGCCAGGACGGCGGACACAGGAACTCACGTGGTCAGATCACCATCTGCCACATTGTCGGGCGCATTAGGGTGTTGGATCATAAACAGAGCAGCTGGGACTTGAGTGGACACTCTGAAATGGGGTGCCATGAATCCCTTGTGCTTCAGCATTGGCCTGGCAGGTTGATATCAGGATCTTGAACTGGCAATCCAATAGCAGCAGCTTACTCTGCTGTGCTAGCCGCAGTGTCAGCCCTGTGTGAGTTAAGTTTGTTTTTTCTTTATGATTACCCAAATGGGGTGTATGTATTCAGGTCTCTTCATGTTCACTAATCTTCTGCTCTTTTAAATTTGCTTTTTAACTCCACCCATTTTTTTTTTTCGGTGCTGATACTGTTTCCTATCTTTGTATAGTTAAACATTGCACGGCAATTTAAAAGATGAACTTGTATCTTCATGCGGTAACATGAAGGAATTTCAGAAGCATTACACTTTGAAATGAGACATGAAAGTCCATATATTCCGTGATTCTGTTATATGAAAGTTTAGAAATGGCAAAGCATTAATGCCAAAAGCCTGATCATGTGATGAACCCTGAGCGTCAGGACCTGATGGTTAAAGAGCAGAAAGGCACTTTTGGGGGTCTGTGAATGGACCGTGTCCTAGTCATGATGACAGGAGTGACTGTAAGTACATGTGCTCTCAAAGTGGGGAGAACAGTTAATGTTTTTGGGAATACTTAAGCTAGGGATGGGCATTTAGCCCCACAGGTAAGACACTGGTTTGGTTCAAGTATCTGGATTGGACGCCCAGCTCCAGCTCTTGACTCCCATTTCCTGCCAATGTGGGCCTGGGAAGATGGCAAGTGATGTCACGCACAAGGGGTGTCTCCTGTGCGTTCTTGCCACTTCCCTTCAGCCTGGGCCACCCCGGGGTGTTGCAGAACGCTCGAGGCCGACAGCATCTCTATCTCTCCCTCTCCGTCTCTGTCTCAGAAACAAACAAACAGCAATTTGAAAAGACAAACTGTCAGGGCTGGAGTCACGGTGCAGTTATCCCATATGGGCAGTGGTTCAAATCCTGGCGGCTCCACTTCTGATCCACAGTATCCTGCTTACGGCTTGGGAAGGAAAGAGGATGGCTCCAGTCCCTGGGTCTCTGAACCCCCATGGGAGACCAGAAGGAAGCTCCTGGTTCTTGGCTTTCAGATTGGCTCAGTTCCAGCTGTTTGGGGAGTGAACCAACAGAGGGAAGATTCTCCCTCTCTCCTCTTTGTCTCTCCTCTCTCTGCAACTCTGCCTTTAAAATAAGAAAGCACAAAAGAAAACTTAAAAAAAGACAAGCTCTACCCTATCTTCTCAAGGATCGAGTGCAACCCATTTCCATTCCTTCTGATTAATCTGCCTGACAAGCAGATAGAAGTTTTCTGACTTTCACATCTGCATGCCCAGAAGTACCACACGGAGATAATTCCACTTCCCATCATGTTACACTCATGGTGTCTGTTATATTTTTGATTTTATGAAGCATGTTTATGACAGCTATTCTCACATCTTAGCTGGCTAATTACATTGCCTGTCATTTCTGGGTTTGTTCCAATTAATTGCGTTTTCTCCTTGTTATGACTTTTATTTCTTTCCTTCTTTACAATGTTTGACGGAATGTAGGTGTAAAGAATTTTTTTGTGTTCGAGTGTTGGATTTTGTTATATTGTTTTAAAGAATGTCACACTTTGTTCTTGCTTGCATGTAAGCTACATTAGATCACTGTGATCTTTACAAGTGTTGATCTGAAACACTTTAGGCCAGGTGTATTATCATCTTTCGTATAGTGCTAATTTGCTTCCATCGCTAAGGAAATTTCATCCCAGGGACTTTAACCGATGTCCCATGTCTTATTAGGAATCTATTCACTCCGACTGACGTGAGAAATTAATTCTCATCCCTATTTGATCTCTAGACATCGTTCTGCCTTCTGTTTCCTGGTAGTTATTTGTTCGGCTTTGGGGTAGTTTCCTTTCATGCATACTCATACCAGTGCTTAGCCAAAGATTTTAGGCAATCTTTTTACAGGTCTTCAGAGCACTGTCTGTGCAGATTTCTTCTATTGCCTTCTTCCCATAAATTCTAGCTACCTTTTTCCCCCTGAACTCCATTCTTCATCTCTTCAATTCCACGAGACCATTAGCCTCTTGTTGGGTTCCTTTCCCTGAACAGTAGCCTGCAGATTGCTCCTGCGTAGCAATCTGGTGCAATCACAGGGCCTCCCCATTTATATTTGCTTCCCCTGAGGACTCACAGCCCTGTGCTACCCGTGTTCCCATGACTGAAAATCATTCATTTCATCTACTTTGTCTGCTTTTTAATGCAGCCGAATAAATCTGATTGCACTTTTTTCATCATAGTCTGAAGCAGAACTCCTTCGTAAACACTTTTTGGGTTATCACATTTTTCTGTTACGTTATTAGACTTTTTCTTTGATTGCCAGTGAAGACCTAACCTTGAAGACTAGAGGAGGAACTAAGTAAAGAGAACAACAGGGAAATGATGCTGAATTTTGGTTTTTAAGTACGGAGGTTCTTTCCGTGTGGTCGTAGGGTCCTTCAGCTGTCCAGAAGGGCAGAGGCTGGTACATGTCGTGTGAGGTCCCTAATCAGGTGGGTCATGGTAGCTGTGTTTCTGTGGGAAAGGACCACCAGAAAACAAAACTTTTTTTTTTCCCTTTTACCTCTCCTTCCTCTAATTTTCAGGATTCATAGACATCATACTGAGTAGAAGGGAACTAGGACAGCTTCTCAGTGACTAGTCACCTGAACTCCAAGGAGCTGAGGGCAGCGATCTAATCAAATGGTTACTTTGGAACTAGTATCTATTTTTGATCTTATACTTTCTAACCACATGGTCTGAACATGTGGTCCCTCATTGGTGGCCCAGCTACAAGAGACCACTCAGAATGGTGCTGAGCCATACATGAATGTTCCAGAAGGGAGCAGCACACCTTCCAGACTTCTCTCTTGTGTCCGCACAGTGTATTGTGGCCTTCTAAAGTACTGTTGAATGAATAGATTCAAAAAGAGATCTTATCTAAATTCAAAAAGAGATACTTGTCTAAATATCCTCCATGTTTCTGTGCAATTTTCTTTTACTTCTTATTCTCCTTATTCTCTCTCTTTTTTTTTCTTTTGTAACTTAATCTGGAATTGGACAACTCCAAGCAGAGCAAGTTCTTTCTTGTAGAATAAGCAAAAGTGTTCCATTTTCTGAAGCATTCTATCTCCTGGCAGCTAAGCACTTCATTCCTCATTTGCTTTATGGAGTGGCTGTGACGATGTGATGAGATGCTTTATGTAGATTTACCAAACTCAGTGTCTGTCCCCAAAGCCTCGCTTCCTGTCAGTTAGACACTGCTTCCTGCGCTCCTTTGGCTTGTCCACCTCTTAGACATTTTCTAAATGAAAGCCTTACTTGAAATTTTTCCTCCTTTCCCATCACTGGGCACTTCTTCGTCTAATGCCATCAGTGGCACTGGGAGGCAGTAAAATAGTAGTACTAAGGGGTTACTATTTTATGTCCTCCTCTTCATAAGATTTTTTTTTTAAAGAAGCTTTATTTTTGCACACATGGAAGGCAGGAGCTCTTCCAGGTCTCCCATGCGGGTGCAGGGTCCCAAGGCTTTGGTCCGTCTTTGACTGCTTTCCCAGGCTACAAGCAGGGAGCTGGATGGGAAGTAGGGCTGCTGGGATTAGAACTGGTGTCCATGTGGGATCCTGGCATGTTCAAGGCGAGGACTTTAGCTGCTAGGCCACCACGCTGGGCCCAGGATTGTTGTTTTTAAAAGAATTAAGCAATGTTTATGCCTTCAGAAAATGTGGGTTGGATAAAAGGCATTTCTCTCACAGAAGTTAAGGATTAGGAGTCTGTAATGGCAAATAGGTATTCAGACTAATTTGGGGTTCTCAGTTCAACCACTAAATGTGTTTATCAGTGATGCTAAGTTGAAGCTGAGTTTCTACAACTCCTAGAAGCCAAAGATTAGGTTAGGGGATTATCTTGCTTTGGAGTTATCTTCTGTCAAAATCCCCCAAAAAACAGTTTTTGCATTTAGGACAAGTAAGTTTACAGTGTGACAGTGAAAAATTATATTCTGCTTGACCAGAAGATGGGGTAAAGGAAGGCCTGAGAGCCGGGGGTCCGTGTAGCTGACAACAGAGTGCAGGTGGACACATTCCTCGATGACTCCAATTGGCGGCAGGGTCCTTCCTGGGTCCTGCTCTCAGCCTGCTGCCTTCACAGTGACAGAGCCAGCTGCGGTGGAGCTGGGTTACTGAAGGCAGCCAGGCCCTGAAGCACTGAAGAGTTCTCCCAGAGACGCCACTTTGTCCCCCTGGCCTCTGCTTGGCCCTCCCTTGCAGCCGCTCACTTTTCAGGCATCTTGCTCAGGAGTGATTTTTGCAGTATTTCAGCAGGCGGTGCGGTGAAGCAGAAATACCACACTCTTGGTGGAAACCCAAGGTCAGCACAATTTCTTCCCAGGGCAATTGTAACCTTTTGTGCTGAGACTGGGATGTCTGGGTCATAGCAGGGGAGTGCAGAGCCAGTTTTTGGGGTCTCTAAGGCTCTTATCTCTTTCCGGAGCACCAGGGCTAAGATCACGAATTCATTCGTGGCCGAAGGGCAGCCTCCCATCTCGCTGAGGGAACACGGGGCTTTTTGCAGATCACACTGCCGGGAATGCTCACGTCCAGGCAACACATGCCTTCGGGCTCGCTGACACCTTTCTGTCACCGCTGTGCCTTTCTATGTGCACAAACTTCTCTGGGGAAGGGACTGGCCCCTCCGAACTCGCTCTTCAGCATCCTCCAAGACTCAATTCTCCAAAAACATTTTCTGGAAATTCTAGGTTCTACACACACTCTTCTCCACCATTTCTAGGCAGTTTGAGTCTCCTGTTTTCTCCCAGCGTCTAAGAGCTTGCCTCCACGCGGGACCTATGTCCTTGACTTTGATTTCCACGTCTGTGACCCCCCTGGTCTGTGACAGCTGGGACCACATTTTGCTCATCATGGCTCTTTTGTGAGCTCTGGGTCTAGCTTAAGGTTTTGATTCAGTGACATCTGAATTTATTCATTTTGTCTTTTACTGTCTTCATGAAATTTATTTTCCCAGCTATAAAATGTAGATATGGATACCCTGAAGGCTAATGTAATTTTAAGTACACATGTAAGTCCCTGAGTTTGTTAGAGGGGCTTTATATTTTCACAGAAACAATGTCAGCTGAACCCGACTGTTCGCTTTGAAGAAGAAAAGATGTCACAAAAAAGTTATACAGAAGTGGAGAGGGATGCAAGAGAGAGGAATGTGAGGGCAGAAAAGCAACTGAGTTTTGGGTGTGTGGATATAGCTGGTGTTGGTGGGATGTTACCAGCTGATTATAAATGTCACAGCTTGCTATGTGAGGGAGGCAGGCAGCTGTGTACAGCTGCTTCTCCATTGCTTTTCCACGCTTGTCCCTTCAAGTGCATGGTTCTGAGTCACTGCCTGGGATTATGGGGTTTTAAGGACAGACATGATGTCAGAATAAGATTTGGAGAGAAATAGGGTTTTTTTTTTTTCTTTGTTCAGGTCAAAGCTTAGGCCATGTCAGCTACACCTTTCTTAGAAGATGTGGGGTGGTTCTATTCAAATAGCTTTTCCTTGGCACAGAAACGTGTCAATCATACAGATCTATTTCAAGTCTCACTGTCCTGATGAATAACATGCTGACACTTTGTCAGTCCATGACCACTTAAGTATCAGGCTGGAGGAGGAGTTCCTGGGTGGGGAGGAAGTCACGACTGGCAACATTCTGTTTCTGTACACAGGTGAGATGAAGCATCCCTCCAGTATTTCTGACTTCTTGCCCAAATTTGTCATGTGTACCTTTTGTCATACTCTTCTCAACATGTGAGAAACATTATTATGCCATGCTACAGATGAAAAGTAGGGTTATAGAGAGAAGGTGGCTCACAGGTCCACAGGGAGGGGCACGAGGTCCAGGAGTTGAACACAAGCTTGTCAAATTCAGCTTTATCCTAATCTCAATGGTTTTCCTGTTAGTAAGATCTACTTGCCCAAAGTATGAATACTGAAGTCTACAACCCTAAATATAAAATCAGGGAGTACTGGGCTCTTTTATGAATCTGGCAAAAATAATTACAGCTTTTTCTAGGAAGTAAAATGAATATATGTATTCAAATTTTATGTCTTAGTTTTTAGTACTTAACGAAGTCCCAAGAGTCTAACTCAGGGCTACAGGTGAAAAATTCTTGATCTGGTCCATGTCATAAATATATACAATTATTATGAACCTATTAAAAATACACCTATATAATTTGAAGCAAGTTTGTGGTACAGTAGACTAAGGTGCTTCCTTGGAATTCCCACATCCCATAGGTGACTGCTTAGAATTCCATCCCATCTCTGGACTCTAGACTCCTGATCATGAACATCCTGTGGGTAGCAGGTGATGGCTTCATGACTTGGGTCCCTGTCAACCAGGTGGGGGACCCACATGATGTATTTGACTACTAGTTTTGTCTTGTCTAGCCCTGGAGTAAGTCAATGTTTGGAACCCCTCCCTCCTCCCTTTCTCTCTGTCTTCTTGTCAAAGACATACAAATAATTCAATTTAAAAAATTAGAACAAATTTTACCACAAATGTATTACTCTAGTCCGGTTCCTCAGTATACTCACAGAGAAGCCAACACTGAGAGAGGCGGGAAGGAAATACTTGGTAAGTCACATGAGGTGTTCAGCTCTTGTCCTTTCTGATTATATGACCCACTGGGCTCTCAAACTCAGTTATGCACTAATGGAAAAAATACCCCCAAGGATGAATGAAGGTCAAGGTGAGAAGGGGAACAGGCCTTGATTATATAAACACCTGTTTCTATTGCTGGCTGTGAAGTCCTGGCCTACAGAGTGGAGGTGGAAGATGCTGGTGACTTTTACTCCCTCGGGTGTTTATTTGTCCCAAGAAGCCTGGATTCCCAAGCCACCTCAGTTACTAAGGAACAGATTCCACAAAGAATCGACAACATTGATATTCAAGTCTTCCCTCCTGTCTTATAGATCAATGGCTTGTTCTTATCTGATGGCATCCACTGACATATTTCCCTGGGATCAAAGAAGGAAAAGAAGAAATTGCAGGTAGAGTTTGCAGCTGGCTAGCATATCGTGTTTTTATTGAAAGGCTTTACTGTTCCACATTGCCTGGTTTTCCAAAATCCATGTAGTCAGGGGGCTTAGTGTGCCTGGCGAAGTGACAAGAAGGGTCTGGGCTAAGCTTCCGTCCATCATCATTGGTTGGTTCCTTAACATATTGGACTATCATATTCACAAGGTCTGACTCTTGTTTTAGCAATTCTGTATTTTTAGTGGATAATACGCAGAGGAAATCCATACCATGTGTAGAGGTAGATGTATGCACAGCCATGCCTGCAGACGGACTACATGAAAGTTAGATTAAAGGTTCGAAATAGAGAAAAATATACAGAGGTACACTAAAATTGAATGAATTGTATGAATCACATACGAGTCCTCAGGTAAAATTTTTTTTTTTTAACCAACTCTGGGGCATGTGCTTGGAACTGTGTTAGGAGAGAGGAAGATGTGAGAATTGTAACATTCACAGCATTTCTTTACTCATTCATGCATCTGCCTTTGTCCTTCCATTCTCTCAGACAAAGGAATTGTTTTGGTGTTCTAAAGGACCATAGAAGAGGTACATGTAAATCAAATGAAAAAAATAAGGTAGGTCAACCTATAGGAAGAGACCATAATGCTGAATTTTAAAACTGGGTGTTGGTGCGGCGCAATAGCATCGTGGTTAAAGTCCTCGCCTTGCACACACTGGGATGCCATATGGTCGCCGGTTCTAATCCCAGCAGCTCTGCTCCCCATCCAGCTCCCTGCTTGTGGCCTGGGAAAGCAGTGGAGGACAGTCCCAAAGCTTTGGGACCCTGCACCCACATGGGAGACCTGGAAGAGCTCCTGGCTTCAGATTGGCTCAGCTCCAGCCATTGCGCTCACTTGGGGAGTGAATCATTGGAATGAAGATCTTCCTCTCTGTCTCTTCTTGTCTCTGTATATCTGCCTTTCCAATACAAAGAAATAAATCTTTAAAAAAAAAACTGTGTAGGAGCACTCTGAATAAATGGGACACTAGGACAAGATGAGAGGGGCACTCATGCCAGAGTGGCAGAGCAGAGACACTGGCAGAGAACCATGAGCTGGCATGATAGTGGGCAGTGGTATGGTTGGCATGTGTCCCTTCCAACATTCACGTGGTGAGACATACCTGCCAATCTGACAGTGTTTGTGGTGAGGTCTGTAAGAACTAGGATGCTTGCAAGAAAGGCGTCCCACAGTATCAGGCTTCACTTGTCCTTCAGTCTTCAGCCATGTGAGCCTTTGTCCACTCCAAGGATACAGCATCAAGGTTTCATCTTGGGAGTGGAGAGCAAGTCTCATCAGATGACGGAACCTGCCAGAGTCTCAAGTTTTCTTAGCCCAAAGAAGTGTGAGAAATGAATGACTATTCTTTAAAATGACCCAGGCTCAGGTATTCAGTGTAGCAGGATAATCACATGCATCTTTGGCAGTGTCAGAGTAAAGGATGTGTAAAGCGGAGTTTGGGGCAGGGAGGGAAGAGGCTAGAGAATTACTCAGCGACAAGATCACAGGAGCTTTATGTGCTAAGCTAAGGAGTTTGAACTTTATCTTGAAAACCAAGGGGAGCTGTAGAAGGATTTTAATGTGGGTGAGTGGCAGAATCAGGTTTATGCTTCGGACACATTACTCCGCCCTCAGGGAAGGGAGTGCATTGGACAGAGGCCAGTTTGGAGGTTGCGAGATGTGTTAGGATGATGTTGCTGTAATCCACATGGAATCCAGAATTAAGCAGTAACAGCTGCTAAAGACAGGAAGACAGATATATTGAAATGATATTT
The DNA here is from genome assembly GCF_017591425.1 of Ochotona curzoniae. NCBI lineage: Eukaryota > Metazoa > Chordata > Mammalia > Lagomorpha > Ochotonidae > Ochotona > Ochotona curzoniae. Next base: position 18,147,913 of record NW_024466219.1, on the reverse strand, counting down.
AAGAGGAAGGATATAAAGTGTAAGGAGTTCATCGAATATCCCACCCTGGACCCAGCGCTATTTCCTCCTCTTCACAGCTCATGAAATTCGCGCCAGTCCAGCTGTCCACCAATCAGCCATTTCACTTGAGAATCCCACCCCCAACTCCCCAGCCCCATCCCCATCCCCAACTCTGCCCACTTACCAATCATTCTTAGGCAATCACCTGTGACAGTCTCAAGGCACCAGTCCTCTGGGGCTTGCCCTCAATCCCTCCCAATCCCCGCCCCCCACACCTTACAGACAAAAAGGTCCCCAGGTGCGGCTCTGTCTGTCTTCTCCTTCTGGCCTCCCTCCCCCCCTTCCCCTTTTCCTCCCGGCTGATCTCCACCACCTCCACCCCGTTCCTGCCCCACTGGAATAAACCTCCTAAGATACCTCCTTGCATCTGGTGTTTTCGGCTCACGGTAAAGAACCAGGTTGCAGAATTAGCCACGCATGGTAATATCGTAATAATATCGTATGAACTACAACTTAAACTGTTTTAAATAACTAACATAAAGGAGCTCAATATTTGTATGTAGGGATGAAAGGCAATGAGGAATCAAGAAGTTTACTTTTTGAAATTATCTGTATGGTGCTGTCCTTTACTGAGATTGTAAATATAATCAAAGAAACACATGGTAAAAGCAGTTGTAAAGGTAAATTTTTGAATATGTACGGGCAGATATTCAGCTGGAGATTGCCGTATTGCAGTTGACTGTTGGGGTCTCAAGGAAGAAATCTGGGTTGAAAATGCAGATTTTACATTCATTATGCTTAGATGGTTAAGGGAAATGTTACTTAATGTGACTATAAATGTGGGTACAACGAAAGGTAAGGATAATGCAAATTAAGAGACCAATGAATGATCAGGAAGGAGAGTTGGAAACAGTTCAAGAGGCCAAAGAGGAGGAAGTTGTAAGAAAGAAGCGTTGTCTGGGGCGAAGTGCCTCGGAGGACAGGGTTTAATACGAAGGGCTTTAACTTCTTAAAACCATCACTTTCAGCAGGCAGGTATAGCGGGAAGCCATATCAACAAGGAAATATGAGGAATGGGGGAAATTAGAAACTGATGCAGATAAAATGTTAAGATGTACATGAGAGAGAGAGAGGAAGAGGAGATCAGACAAGGGGTTAAAATTATGTTGCTATTTCTCTTTCATTTTAATGGGAGTGAGTAGAATGTGTTTATTTGCTGATGAGTAAGAAATAGGATCAAGGGAGCAGCTGAATAAAAACAGTTCAGCCCCATTTTGCAGGTGAAAAGACCAAGGCTTAGCAAGGTGAAGTCAGATGCCTAGGGAACAGTGAACAAATGGCAGAGCTATTGCTGGAACACAGTGACACTCAGCAGAAGCGTCCAAGAGGCACTGGGGCAAAATCAAGAATGACGGGGATGGCAGCGGCAAGTGCAAAGCAGTTTGCAATGATGGAATACCTACTGTGTGCTAGTCTGTGTGTTAGTCATTTTAAGTGGGGACATCAGAAAATTCACTCAAAATATGTATCATAAAAAAGCTGTGCCTGGATTTCAGAAAACTTTTGTACTGAAATACACTCAATTTTTAATCTCATGATTTCCCAAACTTCCTGAAGTCGTTGCCTATGCAATTGGCAGCTTTGTGAGCTAAGTTGTAAGTTATAACAGAGACGGATCTTCCTTTTTCTAAATTTGGCAACTCATTGCCTGAACCTCTTTCTTCTGTGAGAAGAATCTGCTGCTGATTGAAGTGGTCATGGAATTCTGCCGTAGATTCAGAAAATATCCAGCCAAGATCAGAAAGGGATATTCCCCAAAAAGGCAGAATCTAGAATCAGACGATTCTGGCTTTATCCTGGCTCATGACATGCCAGCAGGGTACCTGGCTAAGTTCCCTGTTGTTGTTTTTTTCTGAGCCCCACTTTACTCATCAGTGAGAGGAGCTGCATGCTGACCTTTAGGATGTGAAGTGTGACTTTGCACTTAGTCTTGTGAAGATTCAGTGCATTAGCCTAAAGACGTACAAGGAAGCGCCTGGCACATAGTAAGTGCTCACTAAGGAGCAGTTCGCACTGTCGGTTAACCACCCAACTCCCTGGACAGTGAGGCTTGGGCCCAGGATCTGGGTCCCTCCTCTTAGACACGTTTGTTCTCGTATCCACAAGGGCTGTGGGGCTAACAGGAATCTTTCAAGTCGGCTGTGAGCTGCTGCTACAGTAGCCATTCTCACTACTTTCCAGAGGCAACCAAGGCAGCCCTGCACCATTGCTACTTCCTGTAAGCTCTCTGATATCCCTTTTAAAAACATACACTTCTCTTCTCCTTAAGTTATCGCTAAATGTCAACTGCTTGTACCCGAGAATGCTGACTCATTAAAGAAGCGTTCTTATTTTTGGATCCTGGCAATTAAGAAATTTCTTCAAGGTCAAGTAGCTAGCAGTATATAGTGAATCCAGAATTCTAATTCAAAGATTGCACTAGAACTGTAGCCCTCACACTTAGTGCTGTTCTGCCAGAAAGCTACAGGCTCCCCATGTTTATGACTATCAGGCAGTCATCTGATCTACCCTTCACAACAGCATCTCCTGTATGGTATCCTTACTGGTACTCCTCCTGCCTCTGTTTGATCCATATTCATGACAGGGGAATCACCGTTATCCTGAAATTTTGTCAATTGTCAGACTCATTTTTTGATTATGATTTTTTTTCACACAGATTGGATTGTGCAGCAACTTCCCCTCCCTTCCCCCCCCCCCCCCGCCCAGTTTTTGGCAAATGCTATAGTCTTTGTTTCCCAGGAGCAAAATGGGTGACTGAAAACAATAGAAATGTTTTCTCACAGTTTGGAAAGGCAGAGTCTGAAAGTCAAGGGCAACAGGGATGACGCTTTCTAGAGGCTGCAGGAGGATCTGTTCCTTCCCTATTCCAGCTGCGGCAGGTGCAGGCAATCCTGGGCTCCCTGAGTTGAGGCTACGTCACTGCTGTCTCTGCCTCCAGCCACACATGCCCTGCACTTTGTGTGTCTCCTGTGTCTGTGAGTCCACATCTCCATACACCCCCTCCCCCGCCCCATTTCAGCGTGACTTCATCGGAACCTGGTCGCTGTCAATCTCTTTTTTCAAATAAGGTCACGTTCATGGGTATGAGAGTAAAGATTCAAACATGCCTTTGCAGCAACTAGGATGAGAAAATATGAAAATCTTTCCAGTAAATGATGTATAAGTTTAGCCGTAAAAGAAAAGCATGCCTTCCCAAAAGTAAGGAAGAGGCATAAAAGAAAAGACACAGTCAGGGGTTGCTGGGCTTCTCTGCCCGTTGGCAACATGTCCTTTCCCTCTTGTGAGAACTGCAGTAGAACTTGGTGAAGTCCCAGAGCTGATGGGCGCGTATAGATTAAGCATTAGCATTTACCTCTCTGGTGCCCTCCACTTCCCAAAGGTAACCACTTCTGTAAGATTTGTTTTTTTACAGGCTTGATTTTAAAAAATTGATTTCCTGTGTTTATACACACATGCATTTTTGGAATAGGGTTCATACTGTATCATATGCCATTAGCTCTTAGAATCTACAGTGCATTCGTCTCAGGCCCTCCAGCAGGTACCAGAATCCAAGAATGCCCAACTTCCTGATACAAAATGGTATAGTCAGTATATACTTATACGTATCTTCCCACACATTGTGTTTATTTTCATGAATTAATTGCTTAATTTGAAAAATATGAGAGTGGGGGAAGAATGAGAGAATTTATCTGCTGATTTACTCCCCAAATGTCCACAATGGATAGGAAAAGGGCCAGGCTGAAACTGGAGGCTTGGACCTCGGTCCAGGTCCCTCACATGTGTTTGCAACCCAGTTACCTGAGCCATCACTGATGCTTTCCTGGGACTACACTGGAAATGAAGCTGGGATTTGAACCCAGGCACGCTGCCATAGAGAGTAGGCATCACTAAGCCAAGGACCCACCATTCTTCCTGCACATTTAAAACCATTCCAATTACGAACCTGATGCAATGGAAAAGCTATATGAAGAGTTGATAGACTATATTGTTTAGGGAATTATGATAAAAAAAAGCTATATTTTTTGGGAGTAATGGCAGAAAAAGTCCATACATGTTTGGTACAGATGCAGTTTTTCAAAACGTATTTTCCATCTGCCATTGCTTGAATCTGTGGATGTGGAAACTACAGATATGGAAAGCTGATTATAACTGCAACTGAGACTTGATGAAGTCTCACCAGGCCTGAATACTTGCAATCTTGTCCTGTAAACACAATGGTTATTTTGATGGCTGCTTCCCCACTGTTGGAAATACCTTGCTATGCATACTGCGTGTCTGTGTAATGACTCTCAGTTCTGTTTTGCTCTTTTAGTCCATACCATACCTTCCAATTCCTGGGCCAATGTCCTACCACACAGTTACAGGCTCATAGACAATGCCATCCCGTGCCTGAGCCAATTCCATGATATGCAATTACAGGCTTATAGCATGCTTTGGAATTTGCTATGGCAGCTACTTCCTTGTCTCCTTGTTTTTCTTTTCTTCTTCTTTTTTTTTTTTTAAATCTTTGCTATTTTGCACTTGTTATTTTGTAGATAAGCTTTGGACTTGCCTTGTCAAATTCTGAAACACATGAGCAAGGAAAACCTCTTGTGAATTTGGTCAGAGTTTGAGTGAATTTGCAGATCTGGGGGGGATTTGACATCTCCATAATATTGATGCTTCTGTTTCAGAAACATGATCTGCCTCATCAATTACTTTCAATCTCTCTTACTTCCTGGAGAGAAATTTCCCTGTTTTTGTCTACAGGCCTTGCATATTTCTTGTTAGACTTGTGTCCGTGCATTTAGCAGATCTTATCGCTGTGTGCTGGGCAGGAGGATTTGATTATTTTGCTGTCCATAATCCTTCTGTTATTTGAAGGATATATAGAACAGGAAAGAGGAAGTGCTCTGTTTCCTGCCTACAGAATATAAGAAGAGGGACATTTCATTTCCCTCACCGAGTCTCTGGCAGCCAGAGCATGGATGCATTGTTGAAGCTTGGTCAATGACATGTTATTATTTGGGACTTTAAGCCTTTAGAGAAGACTAAGTATCAGGCACATTTTTGGGCTAGCAGGTTCTTGGAGGTCAAAATCCTAGTGGTCCAGTGGTGAGGGGCTTCTTGGGCAGCCCAGCTACAGGACAGTATGTGTGCAGTTGTGGTATTGGTGGTGCTGGTCTGGCTGTTCACTTTGCCTGTGGCATGACTGTGGTTGTACATTATCTGTCTTGCTCTGCATGTACCTTATTCCTCAGTCAATTTGGTGAGATCCCTGATACCCTTCTTATACCCTTTCCCCCCCTATCTAAGGCAATCAGAATCATTTTCTATTGCTTATAAGCAACAAAGCTTACAAGGGTTCATCATGCAGTGTAATTTATAATTGTTTATTTTTTGATGTGTATTCAACCAATGGATTTTTTGCAATAGTCTCAGAAGTCAAGGTGAAATTTTACTTTAGTGTTATTCACATTCACAGGATTTCAGGACTGTAATAGTCTTGAAAGTGCCTGGTTTTTGAACATCTACTATGAGTCAAATGCCTATATTCTTTGTTATATTCAATTTCTGCATCTCTGAGAATCGACCTTCTATGTCTATGTTTGTAAATAAGGAAATGGAAGTTTAATGATGGTAACTAATGTGTCCACAGTTATATAACAAATCAGGAATGGAATTAGACTTTGAACTTGTTGTTTGTTCTATTATTAAGCCTCTGATCTTTTCAGTTTGTCAAGCTGGGTTTCTAAATAGACATTATCTTTTAAATATTTACTTCCCAGATATGCATATGCAATATTCATCATGTTTTTTTCTCTAAGAATACTTTCATGGTCCCAGGTCTTCACTTCAGATTTCCAAGCTGTTCATGCTGTCCTCTTTGTCCTCATCTGCCCTCACACTTGTAACCAGACAGCTTTGGTTCTATGGTCACCAACCTGTCTTTCTCTCCCTTTTTCCATGTCATACACTGGAATTCCCCATGAACCTTGTGGAAGTCCTCTGGCTCACAATTGTCTTTCCTCCTTTTCTGAACTTCCACAGTATATTTTGCCTCCACTCATTTGGCCTTTTAAAATTATATAGGTTGGCCTTTTAGGCATGACTCTCTCATCACCAAGACAAAACGGTTTCCTTTCCAGAGGGCGACATTGTTGCCCTGCAACCTTGTGCAGTCATGAGCTCCCTGTAGCATCTGGGGGAACTGGCTTGTCCTGTGGGAACTCTAAAAGCAAAAACAATTTTCGAGTCTCTGGCTTAAAAAAAACAAAAACCAAAAAACCCCCAAAAACAGTTGATCTTTGTCTGAGATAGTTCAACCTCTGGGCTTTCTGTTTGAGAGCACTTGCCTGATTCTGTCTTTAAAGTATTTCAGATTTTGTAAATTTTATTGTGAATCCTTAAAGTGTGGATTGTGGCCAGTTGGAAAATCCCACCCTCATGAGAGCTGGAAAAGAGGTTCCAGTGAACAGGCCAGGTGATGTAACCCAGTCTGTATTTCTTCCCAAGTCTTGCCCTGGCACAGCATTTTAATTAGCTTGAAAACCTTGAAAACCTTCTGTAGGCTGGCAGCTGCCCTGGGTGTGGGTTTTTCCTAAAGTAGAAAACCACAGAGGTAGAAAGCCTGCAGCACCTAAGACACGGACATCAGTGTTAATGTTTGTTCTACAAAAATGTTAACAACAATAAAATGGTCATGTTGCCAGAGAAGTTTATTTTTATATTTACCTGAAGGCAAACAATAGGTGTACCCTAGAATTCAGTAAATCTCTTGACATTTTAAGAAAGATTTGCTTGAAAGGTTGAGTGAGAGGAGATAGATAGATAGATAGATAGATAGATAGATAGATAGATAGATAAATTCATCACATGTTTGTTCATTTCTCAGATTGCCTCACTAACCAGGATTGAGCCAGGTCAAAGCCAGGAGCCAGGAACTCCATCTGTGTCTCTTAGTGGGGTGGCAGAGACCAAGAAGTTGGGTCCCATCCACAACCTTCGCAGGTTCATTAGCAGGAAGCTGGTTTGGAAGTAGAGCAGTTAGAAGCCAAACTGGCACTCCAGTGTGAGATGTGGATCTCCAAGCACCGGCTTAACCTGTTATGCCACAGCATCTGCCCCAAATCACTTGGAAGAGTTTTAAGACTCATTGCATTGAAGAGACTCACTGCAACCCTAAGAGACAGAGATAGAAACTGACTTGCCGTGTCTGCCTCAGGCTGGAAGTGTAGCGCATTAGCAGTTTGAATGTCCTTGACCATTTTCCACATACACACCCATCCGGTATCCCTCACGCCAACAACAATGGACACACACAAACACACACAACCCTGCTCCACGTAAGCCCAACTTCATCATCCTCTGCCTATCAGACTTTATTGAACCTCAAGCTATCTCTTTTCTGACCCATAAGAAGCAAAACTGGATTTTCTGCTTTTCAGAAAAAAAAAAACAAGTTCTATAGTTTTAAAAAGAGACATTTAATCAGAAAAATAAAACAGGTTCTACAAATATGTACAGATGTATTATGCAAAACATAGGTGTTATGCATCATTTTAAATATGGTTTAGCCAGAGAAGGACCCAGTTTTAGAATGCCTTTAGCTGGTATCCTTTTTTCCATTCACTTGTCTGGGAAAGACAGTGAGTTACGAAATTCTCATTTCTAGTCTTAGATTTCAGTTAGTGAGATATGACTTATTATGGAGGTCTTGGTCCCTCTTCAAAGACTTTGTGTGTGGCCCTTTATGTCACCCTCTTTGGGTCCAGGGAAGTTTATAATGGGGAAGGACTGCCCATACTATATGCTCTGAGGCATCCATCCCTCAGATCTCTGCTCCATGTGTAAGCAAGGGGGTCCTTCCCATGTGGTCTTACAGCTACTTCTCAGGGCTGTGAAATTCTTAACTGTGCTTTTCAAGTCTTTGTTTTCCACTTATTAAGGTCTTATTGGTTTCAGTTTATTCCCTCAAATTTTGTCCCCAGAAATAGATTTATTGTTCTGAAACATACTCCTCAGCACCATTAAGGTTGGCTCTTCCCCATAAATTGAAATGTGGGCTGAGTGTCCCAAAGATTTGGAGGTCATATTTTCCAAATACAAACTTGGGAAATGTGGTGTGACAAGGTGATAGAGTATTTAAAATTGGGGCTGACCTAGAAATTGCAGGACATGCAACTGTCATACCTAATGGCAGTGTGGCCTAGATAACACACACTATTTTCCCTGAAGCCTGTCTGCTTCATGACAGCTTCATTTGATGGTCCCAGATAGCCTGTCTCTTTCTGTTTTGGGTCAGCCAGTTAGTAAATCCCTATTTCCTCTTGCAGGAATGAATCCTACCTTCAGCTTATTTGTAGTCCAGGGATGATTGACAGACTGTGTACCCAACCCCAACCACTTCTAGAGCTCAGTGTGCACAAACAAGGCACCTTGCAGGTGCCCTCAAGACTGGGCGAGCCTGCCATGCCACAAGGAAACTTGGAGCATGGTGTCTAGCATGCATGAGTTAAAGGGCAAAGGGGAGAGTGGTAAAGGAGGAGGGGGCTGTATTTGGGAGTAAAGGGAAAGGAAGGAATTTTGGACATGGGCACTTGGGATAGACAAGGAAAATGGGAACAAACTCTTTGTGTTGTTTTTCCTATACTAGAGCAGGACAAGGCGCTGGATTTGAGAAGGGAGGAGGGCAGGACTGACTTTCTTGGGAAGCTCTGTAAAATTCTGCACGTTGCCACTGAGGAGTCAAAGGATGAAGGGGAGAGTAGACATCAGACATGTGGCTGTCTTCCTATTTCCAGAGTTCAGGAACCGCTGGCAATTACAGGCTGGGAAGGGCCAGGAGCAAATATGTGCTATGGAGGGACTGTGGTCTTCCTCTGATCTCTAAGTTGGAAGTTCAGTCCTGCTTGTGTGATAGCCTTGTGAAAGGGGTGGTGGAAGCTCCGAGAGGGCCCGAGATGGGGCCTTGTGGTCATTCAAGAGGGAAAAAGCTAATGAGAGGGCAGCCCTGGGCTGCCAGGAAGATCCTCAGTAGAGAGGAAACTCTGCAGAACATGTGTGTAGGGCTCTGCAGCCTCTCAGATGGTAGGAAAATCAATGCCTGTTATTGAAGCCAGCCATTTTTCTGTGGCAGCCAGAGCACTTCACCCTAAGACATTGCTGTTCCAAGTGTGTCAGCACCCAAGGCATGGAAAGCTTGGGAATGTAGAGCCCAGCAGGTAAGCTCTGTAGCCAGAATGAACACATTTGAATCCTACCCTGCTGCCACTAGCACCGCAAGTAGAGGCAAATTAATTTGGCCTCTCTATGCCTTGATTTCCTTGTCTGGAAAAGGGGTCGAATACTTGAAAAGTAAATGAGCAAATATATAGAACATATTTAGAGAAATGACTAGCATATAAAATGTTCTCAGAAAATAATTTCTAGTTCTGGTGTTATTTTTGTTTCTGCTAGGAGGAAGTCAGAATAGAATCATATTAATGGAATTATTTTTGAGCCTGTTGGATATCTTGCTGGAGCTCCCCACCCCACTCCAAATAAGCTGCATAATCATTTAGAGGGGGCATTGAGGACCTGTAGTCCATCAGTGTATCTTTGCAAATTTGGACATAAATATTAATGTAATCTCATTTAAATCCATAGGCTAATGAGGCCTGTGAGCCTCGGTGCAACATGTAATTACAGTTTTATCATGATCCATGCAGCAGGCACCACCGCTTTCCTCTTTGTCCTGGGCAGACCGTCTGGGGCGCCAGCCTGCCCTGCTGGTAGGGGTCTCTGTTTGACTGGGTCTAGCCAGAGGAAGAGCTTGAGACAGCACCGGCTACTTCCAGGCTTGGCCTCTCAACTGTACATTTTGTCTCCTTAGTTGCAGAGCCTCCTTGAGTCTGGGCCTTTGAATAATTGCCAGCTGATCATCCAGACAGGAAGGAATATACTAGATATGCTTGTGTGTGTACATTATACATTTTTGAAGGGTTATTTGCTACAGCACTTTGCCTAATATACTTCAAATATCGTAAGCCTCTCATTAGCATAAAATATCTTTTTCAAATTTATTCTAAAGGGTTATTTACTCACAGCATCCTAGATGTAGCTGTTGCTGTGAATAAGTAGTACTTATGGGATTTGATCAAAAAACATTTCCTTATTTATCTTCCATTGTCCCTTCCCACTAACTCAGTGCTAATCACCCTTTCCTTCCCGTGGATATAAACCAGGTGAACAATTTTTTTTTCTCATTGGTTTCAGGAAACAAAAGGTCTTATGTTTACTTAAAATTGTAAACACAGGCTCACTTTGGTAATTACAAATGCCTTCTTCAGTGGAACAGTCAAAATCGCCTACCTCACCAGGTCACGCTCTCCTTTTGCTTTCCTATTGGGGACTTGGGACAGATAAGTCTCCTGCCTTAGGGACAGATGGAGGTTGGTTTCTTTGTTCTTTCTGCCCTTTCCAGGTTAAGGAGCATGTGGACTGTGGGAGGTGGTGGGGCCTGAGGGGACGTTCTTTCGTCATAGGCAAAGTGACCTGGGTGATGTTTCCATCTGCCTCCTCTGGGTTCTTCTGTAAGCGTGTTGGAGCCTTCGGTCATTGATGATCTCTCCCCTTCAGCTTCTTATCTGAATACATTTGTCTCCATCCCAGCTTCCTGCCCCCTCCGTCCTTAAAGATCTATGATCTATGATGTCTCAGCACTTTCAGACGAGCTGTTTTGGTAAAGTATTTTGAAAACTCCAATTCTATTGCTCTCTTTGGAATCCTTTGAGCTGCCAAACACAGAACTCGGTAGCGATCCTTCTGCATTCTGCCACCAAAGCAGTGAGACAGATCAACTTTCAGGATATTTCCAGAATGAGATGCTGTGAATGTCCAGGGTGGAGCTCCCAGCCCCATCCAGCCACGGGACACCTGTCAAGCCCATTGAAGTTAGGTAAAGGTCAAGAGGAAATTCTCATGTTCTTCTGACGTTAGTAAATCCTTAATGCAGGCAAGGGAGGACGGGGCTGAGAATCAGCAGCGGTTCTTACCGTTTCGTCCGACAGGTGGCGTCTCAATTGTATATAGGAACTGTATGTATAATAGAGTTGTAACTCAGATCCAACTTTTAAGTTCAGATCTTGCTACAAAGAGGTTGATTGAATTAGCATGTCTTTCAAAAGCTGGAACAAAATGTTCTGTGTCTTAGAAAGTAGGCAGCTTGTGAAACAATACGCAGACATTTGGATTTGCTAATTCATTCAAGAAACAACTTCAAAAAAGGCATCAAGGCTAGAGTGAAGTAGAAAATGCATATAATCACTGTCTTCATTGAACCTGTAATTAAGACAGCTATGTAGTCCATATAGAGAGCCCAGCATTAACTGTATGTTCAAACCAAATGGCATATAATTGAAAATACTGATGGTTATTTGAAAGCACATTGTAGGATATTACAAAGAAGAATAAGAGAAGCACCTACTTTTGATGGAGAATTTTTAAAGGAAAGTCATTAATTAGGAGGCAGAGGTGACCAGGTGAAAATTTGTGCGGGGCGTTCTAGGGTGAGTGAAGATCATCTTTAAAGTCTATGAGGCTGCAGTTAACACAACACATTTAAAAACAAAATGAAGCCCAGAGGCAGTGTTCGCAAAGGAACACACTGGGTGGGTAGCACCTTGTAAGTCATTAAGTGATTAGGTTTTTAATGCCGAAAGAAAGGGAAATGTATTGAAGGACCTCAGTGAGAGAGAAGGATCATGTGTGTGCTTAGAAATGATCGTATTGGTCACTTTATAAAATGAATGAAGGCCAAGGTGGAGGCGTGCTTCCGGTAATTCAGAAGAAATGTGATTTGAGCTAACTGAAGATAGACGGAAAGTTCTTAAAGATAGATTGCAAGCTTGGGTATGTTTTACTACTATAAATAAAGGGATATGAAATTTAATTTGACAAGGGTAGGGCGGGTGGTGGGGAAGGAAAGAATGAGTCATAGGTGGGCCTAGAAGTGTACACTTCCTGAATGATTTCCTACTTTAGTGATCATGAAAAACAAAATATCAAGTTGGAGGTGTTACAACTCTTTATTTAAAAAACAGTAATTAAAACAGCCTGGTATTGGCAAACAAAACAAAGCAAAAAACCTGACTTTCAGGTCAGTGGAACAGAATAGAGAGCCCAGAAATTAACCCATATGCAAATAGTCAGCTGATTTTCAACAAAGTGTATATGTTGGAAAAAGGATAAGTCTCTTCACTAAATGATGCTGGCAATACTGAATGTACATATGTAGAAAAATGAAGGTAGGTCCCTGCCTCTCACTGTATCACTGCCTCTCACAGAAACCAACTCAAGATGGATCAAAGACCTAAATCGAAGGCATGAGACTATGAAGTAGCTGGAAGAAACTGTAGGGGAGGCGCTTCAAGACATTCACGATGTCTTGGTTTCAGCCCCAAAGTACAGGGAACAAAAGCAAAACTGGACACGTGGGATTATGTCAAACTTAGAAGCTTCTGTACATCAAAGGAAACAATCGGTAACTTGAAGAGCCTTTGTATTTTTAAGCTACTTAACTGACAGAAGACTCATATCAAGAATATACAAGCAATTCAAAAAATATAACAATGAGAAAACAGCCAATCCAGTTAAGAAATGGTGGAAGGATCTCAATGGGCAGTACTTTAAAGAAGAAATACAAATGACCAACAAATATATGAGAAAATGTTCAACAGCCCTAACCATCAGGGAAGTACATATCAAAAACAATGAGATGGGGCCCGGCGCGGTGGTGCAAGTGGTTAAGGTCCTCACCTTGCACGCCCCAGATCCCATATGGGCGCCGGTTCTATCCCGGCAGCCCCGCTTCCCTTCCAGCTCCCTGCCTGTGGCCCGGGGAAAGCAGTCGAGGACAGCCCAAAGCTTTGGGACCCTGCTCCCGCGTGGGAGACCTGGAAGAAGTTCCTGGCTTCAGATCAGCATAGCACCGGCCGTTGTGCTCACTTGGGGGGTGAATCATCGGACGGAAGATCTTCCTCTCTGTCTCTCCTCTCTGTATATCCGCCTTTCCAATGAAAAAATAATAAAAATAAATCTTTAAAAAAAACCAATGAGATGGCACTTCACTTGCATCAATTAGGGCAGTCACTGAGGCAAACAGCATGGCAAACAGCATGGCAAACAAGCCAACAAACTAGAAATGGAACTATCATATGACCCAGCAAGCCCACGACCGGGTATACACCTATACAAGGAATGGAATTCTGTGACTTGATTCACAATGGTTGCAGATAAGAGTATAACATCGAATGAAACAACCCAGACACTGAAAATGAACAGTGCGTGTTCTCCTTTACATGTAGGTTCTGAAAGCAAAAAAAAAAAAAAGTCTATGTGTGTCAATTTTGCTGCAAATGTAGTGTAAAACTCAGTTTTAAATATTTGTCAGGTAAATCGCCAACAAGGGTATATTACTATGGTTTTAATGATATGTGGCAAATTTAATATTTACCATATATATGAGTGAAATTGACACCTTTCCATATGATGATAATCCTTGCCCATATTACTGCCGAACTATGACTTTTAATCAGTTGAAACTTTTAATCAACTTTTAATCAGTTGAACTTTTTTTTAAGTAGAGTTGTGAGTCTTTGCTCCTGAAGTAAATTCAAAATAGATTATATTGATTTTTTTTTAAGTGAAAGCATTACAGGTATGTAGTATGGACAGTAGGGTAAATAGAAAGTCATTTGATAATAAAGACAATGTTAGGTAGGTGTCAATTTTAGGTGGAATGAGGAGAAGGAGTTTAACTTAAGACATGGACTCTGAGCCGTCGGTGGAAGATCTAAAGGGAGGTGTGTGTGTCTAAGTCAGAAATATGAGCTGCTGACACAGAAGCCAATGGCAAGCAGTTATCACATGAAGCTTGCCTGGAGCACAGTGTAGCCAGGTAGGAGCACAAAGCGTTATCAAAGCAAATATCTGAGGAAAGAGTGGCTTGCTGTATTGGAGCTGATGGTGGTGTCACGTGAAGGAAGGAATTAAAGACACCCGTTGAATTTTGCAATATGAGAGCCATTCTAACCTTAACCAGTATATTGATGAGTGGCTGTGTCAGTGGGCAGAGGAGAAAGAGCTTGGAAGAAAAGTTACGAGAAGGCAACCATCATCCCGCTATCAAAGAGTAAAGTGACAGACATCACGCTAACAGAGTGAGATGCGGCAGAAAAGATAAGTAGCCAGCCAGGAATCAGGCGCACAAAATGAAACTGGGAGGCGGGGTGGGGATGGGGGGCACGGAACATCAAAGTAACAGGGAACAATTCACAAGAAACAAACAACTGTCTCCAGTTACATCATCAGAAGCTTCTAGATGAGCCACCTGATGTCTAGACATGACTCTGTCAGTGAAAAAAAAAGAAAGAAACCAGTCCTGCTGTGAGCCTCATGCCAGATCCAGGTCCCGAGCAGTTTCCCCTGTGGTCTGCTTATTCTAGCAGCGGAAACTGGCTGTGTTGTCAGGCAGCACCTGACAGTCCCAACAGGAAGAAACTCATTGAGACAGACTGCGGTGACCTATAACTCACAACAGGCAAGCCAGGGTCAGAAATAATCAGGCGTCCGCCTGGTAATTTGTCAGCACCTGCAAGTCTGCTGCCGCGGCTGCCTGTCTCTTGGAGCTGTTGCACCGGACCACGCGGCTCTCCCTGGGTCTTCCAGTGACAAGAGGACTTCATAAATGACATTTGATTATGCTTCACACAGCAGCCAGGGGCTGTACAGTGGCTTCAATAAAGACGGAAAACACCGGCCGTCTCCGCAAAACACAGGAGTGGAGGGGGCGGGGGATGGGGAAGTGCAATTGAAATCTTAATGTAGGGATCCATAGCCACTAGGGCAAATGACAGCAAAATCTGAGCAAATTGCAAAACCAATAATAATAAAAAGTCCTGCTTGTGCTGCCTATAAGGCATTAGCTGTTCAATATGAGCCCTCGGGAGCCCAGTCCTCCCTCCATGGGGTCATGGAGGCCATTGGAAACCAGCCTGTTGGGCTGCTCAACTGAAACCCAAGGCTTCCAGAACCATGCTGTTTGCAACTGAATCCAGACCCTCTGGCCTTCTAGGCAAATTCAGCCTGACCCTTCAGCCAGGGACATTCCTGCTGACACATTTATCTTGAATTCCTGTTTGGTTTCTCAATTATGACCACATCTTAAATGAAATTTAAGAATTATTGCTTGAAGAAATCACAAAGCTCATTGAGCAACCCCATGCTCTCCTTGGACATATACCCTGAAAAATGGGTGCATTTGTCCCAAGTTACACAGCAGTGACAGCACTGGAATTAGAATCTGAGGTTTTGGCCCGGCGAGATAGCATAGTGGTTAAAGTCCTAGCCTTGTACATCCGGGATCCCATATGGGCACCGGTTCTAATCCCGGCGGCCCTGCTTCCCATGCAGCTCCCTGCTTGTGGCCTGGGAAAGCAGTCGAGGATGGCCCGAAGCCTTGGGACCCTGTACCCACGTGGGGGACCCAAAAGAAATCCTGGCTCCTGGCTTTGGATTGGCTCAGCTCCAGCCATTGCAGTCACTTGAGGAGCAAACCATTGGATGGAAGATCTTCCTCTCTGTCTCTTCTCCTCTCTATATATCTGCCTTTCCAATAAAATAAATAAATCTTACCAAAAAAAAAAAAAAGAATCTGGGATTCCGAATGTGCAGTCACCACTTCCAGGCAAATGTGGTGAAGGAAAACTTAGTTTGTAATAAGGAATTAAATATAGAACTCTTTTCTCATTCTAGGGGAGTCACAGAATTTATCTTGGGGAATTTTGTTCTTTTCTTTGGGAATGCGCTGTAATTTTTTGCCCCTTTGGATCATAAAAAAGACATAGTCCTGGGTCTCATCTAAAATGGGGAAGTGAAGTTAATCTGTGTAAAGCTATGTAATACAGTGCAAGTGTACTCACCCTGGGGCTGGAAAGATTATTCTGATGTGTTCTGCCTGGGGAGAGTGAGGTTATGGATTTCCTCTGTAGTAGAGTTCTGGAATATTCTTGGCTGTGGAGAGAAGGAAGAATGGACTAGGTTGAGTGAGGACTGCCTGAGAGGCCTGCAGACCTGGATAAGCAACAGAGCTATGGGTCTTCTCACGGAGTTGGCTGTATATCTTTACATCACAGAGTAATTGTTAGTCCCTGTCAATTTTCAGAGAAAAGGTTTGTTGCTCAGCACAGTGTAGCGTTCATGGGATTAGGTAAAACACAACGACACAACTGGGCCTCTCTGCAGTGAACAGGGAAGCAGCTTTCTCATTTATTTTTTATTTAAGATTTATTTATTTGAGAGGCAGAGAGAGAGAGAGAGAGAGAGAAAGGAGAAATCTCCCATTTGCTGGTTCCCTCCACAAATGTTCATATTGGTTGGTGATGGGACAGGTTGAAGCTTGGCACCAGGAACTCTATCCAGATATCTCACATGGGTGACAGGGCTCCAAATAAGTGGATAAGCCATCTTCTGCTGCCTTTCCAGGTACATTGGCAGAAAGCTGGATGGCAAGTAAGGCAATTAGGATTTAATCCAATGCTGTGATGCCAGCATTACAGCCAGCAGCTTAACTTGCTGTTCTACAGTGCAAACCAGAGGCAGCCATCTAGAAGGCCCCTTCCTTGTTAACTCTGCAGCCTGCAAGTGGTGACAGCATCACAGGAGCAAGCAACTGGAGGTCTCAAGGGGAATGGGCAGGATGAACAAAGGCTGGATGGAGGAATAGGCAGTAATGGGACCTAGGTAGGGCAAACTTGACACAGCAGCAAAACCTACTGGGGGAAGGGGAGACGTTCAGGGGCCTTGGGCAAAGTGGGAAGAGCAATAAAGCATAGATTCTGTTTCATGGAACCAAAAGCTGCAGGTCGAAAATACCAGAAGTGCCTCCATCTTCAGGTGCTTGAGTTCATCTTGAACTTTGCTGAACTTACTGTTCTCATGTTAAAACAGGGTCAGTCATGCATATCAAAGTGATTGATTTCATGTTATCATGGTCTGAAAGTGTTCTAGAATAGCATGCTTTTAAGCTAGGCATTGTGTTACATTATGTCACTGTTTATGTCTTAGAATCCCTTCAAAATGCTAGTCTGAGTCTCATTTACCCTGCTTCTGATACAGCTTCCTGTCAGTGAACGGGGGAGGTTGTGAATCATGGTGCCCGTGACTGGGGCCCTACCATCCATGTGAGAGATACTGCTGGAGATCCTGGCACTTGGCATCAGGCTCACCGACCCAGGGCTGCTGTGGTTATTCGGGGAATGAACCAGTGAACAGATGTTGCTCTTTCTCTTCCTCTGTTGATCTGCCTTTTAAATCAATCAATAAGTAAACCTTTAAAAAGAGAAAAGGCATATTATCGAACTCTCTTAATGGTTCAGCCTCATGAGCAATCTCCATCCCAGAGCCAATGTCTACCCGCATTAGTGCAGTAACTCACTCCCCTCTGAACTCTGAACCCCTAGTCTGTCTCCTCTCATGCCAGATCATTCCAAAGAGCAGATGAAAGAAGTCGGAGCAAGAGGAGAAGCCAGACATGCTCTTCCTGAGAAAAAAACAAAATGGCAACAATAACAACTTTCATCTGCCTTTTTATTTGGGGTTTTAGAGTGAAAGATTGAGAATCTGAGATCCCCTTTTTGCTTTTGAGGTTATGATCCCAGAGACATCCTTAGTGTGAAAAAGTGATGAAAAAAAGCGAAATTGTTGGAATTATTGGCTACTGTGTTTTCAGAAGCAGCAGGAGAGAGCCAGAAAGGTGAAGTAGAAGAGGAGGGAATCAGAAAGGGCTCAGGACCCCTTTCTTGGGTTTCTCTGGAGCTTGTGGGAAAACATCAATATGTATTTTGAGCTGTGTACATCTCATTTTGCTGTTTAAAGAAAAATAGCAGGCCTGGACCACAGGGGCCCAAACAGAAATACAGGGCCTTGGGGTATATACACACTCAATACTATGACCTTCTTAAATATAAACATTCCAGAGATGAATAGTTTATGACTTCTGCTGTTGCCTGAGATAGCTTCATAAATGAATGAATTAGGTTTGGCCACAGTAGATACCAACTGGAAGAAATTTGCAAGGCCAGCAAGGGAAAAACAAGGGATGGGGAGACTTCTAGAAGGCATTACGAGAAATGTGATCATTTCTCATTTGCAGCCTACATACTAGGATTTCATTTTCATGCTGTGGTTTGGTTTTCAACAAAGAAGATTTGTGCTTTTTGTGGCTGCTACTTGAGGTTTTCTGCTATTCTCCTCTCCTCTGACTTGGTTTAGGGTGATAGTCTAGTTATTTCTCACCCCCTCCTAGCACACAAAAATAGCCCAATGGAATGATCTGGCTAAGATATTTTAGCAAAAGTCACTGAATGGAATTTCTGGGCAAGATCTTGGGGTTGGATGTCAATTTATCTGAGTCTTACATTTTCCCCAAACCCACAACCATTGACCTTCCATCTTTATCTCGGAGTGGCAGCTGAGAGGAGTGGAGGCTGCTTTGGGTTCATAAAAGTTACACAGAGCCACTGACATGGCAGCCCAGGAGCACGTGGTGTCTGGTCCCTGCTGGTGCCTGAGCCATAGGGCTCTAATCAGTAGCTTCTCTCTGGGCTTCCTCTTACCAAAAAAAAAAAAACTAATCCCTTTCTGTCTTCATGAATTTGCTTTTGGAAACCAACAATAATTTGATCAAGAAAGTAATGATTTTTAATTTCAAGGTGCAAATGGAGAGAACTTAAAAGAAGTGCCCAGTGCAGAGTGAACCATGTCTGTGCATGAAAATGGTAGCTAGGAGTCTCACTGGACATGAGTAAGCTCAGGCCAAGACAGACCCAGCCTGGGGACATACTGTGTCCTCATGGACCTTCAAATGTCTCCTGGAGTCAGAGAGGAAGTCACCTGGAGTTGTCCGTTCACCTCTGGGGGGAGGTGATTTGTGGAACACTGGAGCAAAAGTGTTTTTATCCATGGAGGCTGAAACTCCAAGACAGAGCCCTGCTTACCGTCTAGAGAAAACTCAAGAGTTAGCTCCAATTTTCTGATGGCAGCATTGTTAAGTGTTTCCATGCCAAGCGTGTAGGAGCTGCCCCTGTGACACTGAGGTGGGGTGGACTCAGAAGTGTAGAATTGTCAAAGCACATTGTCGGTGTGTGAAAAAGAGAGTGTGCATGTCTGGGGGTAGCAGTGTATGTGTGTAGCATAGCTTATATATATGAAACCAGGATGCTGAAAGGTCAAGGATACGTGATAACTGAAAACTAAAACAAAACAAAACAAAACAAAAAAAAAAAAACGAACAACCCATGAGCCAAAGCTCCGTTCCAATAGGGTCAAACCTGCACCTGTGTTGACATTGACTGTTCTGTCTGCAAGGCAAAGTTGCCATTAGATTGATAAAGTCTATGGGATATCTCTATGTTGATTCAGGTGGCAGCTGGCATTAAAAGTTGTTGAGTCAAATTTGAGAGAGCACAGAAATAGCCGTTTCTGAGTATGCACAAGAAAAATGAATCAAAGTCCTCGTCGTCACATGCAAATTACATATCTGCAATGTGTGATTTTAGCCACTCTAGCTCAGGCTTCCATGTTATTGGCAATTATTTGTTTCCATCCTTCACAAGAAAAGCCTCATAGAGCACTGAAGAGAACCCTGCAGTGGAACGGTGAAGAGAGCCATTTGTTGGTAAAGGAAGCAAAAGCAATTGTGGCAAGCTTTTAGAGTGTTTTGAAACAGTCTGCAAAGTGATGCACTTTCCGCTGCTAAGAAGAGTAAGCCTGAGGCCGAGGAGAAGGTAAACACACTAACAGACTGGCTTCCAAATGTGGCTGCAAGGTGACTTTTTTCAAGAGAGGCACACTGGGGATAAAGCAAGGAAGCTTTCTAATGTTCTGCCCCCAGTCAAGTTATCATGACTCTCTTTATACCAAACAGCAGCAGCAGAGGCATCCGCAGGCATGCTCCCCAAGGTTGCCGCTGGGAAGCTGATGTGTAGATCTAATGGAGACCAACAAGATGGGGCAGCCCCAATCTGCATAAGATCTACACACACACACACACACACACACACACACACACACACACACACACACACACACACACACACATTAAACTTGATTTTCAGTGTTTTGGCAGTCACAAGAGACTCTAGTCCCTTCAGCAGCATTTCCCAAAGAAGACGTTACTTTTCAGAGCTGGTCAGCATCAGCAGTCTTTCAGATAAATAATTTATACGAGAAACTAATAAAATAATGGAGTACTTCAGGGGATGGTAATAAGCTGGCAGAAGCATCCTCTCCTGGGAACACTTAACAAAGGCATGATTCTACAACTCGGGTGCTCTACTTCAACTTCCTCCCATTCCCCACTCCCTCTCCTACCCGTGGAAAAACCATCCCTTCGCTATACTTTCTTGTGCTGTAACCTTACATAAATCCTGTCGGTACATTAATGAACAGCTCAACTCTCTGCCTCCTTTTCAATTTCCTTTTACTTGTTTGAATGGTAGGCGTACACACACACACACACACACACACACACATCTTTTACTGGTTAACTCCCCAGATTGCAACAGATGAGGCTGGGCCATGCCAAAGTCAGGAGCCCAGAACTCAATTCAAGGACCCAAGTATTTGATGTGTCACTTGCTTTCTCCTAGGATAAATGTTCAGAGGAAGCTGGGACTTGGAACAGAGCTGGGCCTAAAACCCTGGCACTGCAGTGTGAACTGTGGATGCCCTAATTAGAAACTTCACCACTGGCCTAGGTGGCCATTCCTCCACTCTCTAATGTAACTAACCTCTCTCTTCTTTACACTTCTTTGGTATTTATATTTATGGGGTGGTTTGATACTCCTTTCATGTGCTGCCCTTTGTATTGCTGTTTTGATGATCATTAGTCCACCAGCTCCTGAGAGGCTTGGGCACGGTCAGTAACTTCTGGATCCTGAGCATCCTCTGCGGATGGAGCACATCACCACACATCTACCAGTTGCACATGTTTCCTGACTGACCATGCAGGCACACTACACCTTCTGCCGAAGATGCATTTCGTAAACTTTATGAGTCTAACAGTGATGAGCGTCTAAATGTGTTGGATTTTGGTAGCAACCCCAAAAGCAAGAATTATTTTGTTTACAGGACGTATAAAATCTGTGGTCTACAATAAAATGATCAAATTATTCCAGAGGAAATTAAATAAAGATTCTGATTAGCAGTCTTAAAATGAAGCTATTTCTAGAAGGAAATTTTGTTGTTTCAGCCTGCCAGTCTGTTACATTTTTGGATAAATTTGACTCCTTGAACTCATGCAGATGGTTAAACTCTGAAGTCCTATGCTAATAAATTAAGAAGAGACTTGTGGTCTAATTATGGTATGTTGGAGTTGGGCCCTAAATGTTTAGGTCACTAGGGGCTTACACTGGGAAGGTGTTTTTGAGAGAAGGCTGCCTACTTAAGCTGAGTTTGGCCTGGCTTCTTTTCCTGCTTCCTGGCTGTGTGATCCTCACTTCACATGCCTCTGCCATGGACTACCCTCCATCGGATGCCATATGGATCTTGGATCTTGAACCTTCCAAGTTGTAAACAGAAATAAACCTTCTCCCTTCATAAGTATCTCTACTAGTTATGCTAGTTCTAGTGACAAAAATCCTGAAAATTCAGGGTCAATGGAATGGCACAAACTGAAAAGGCTTCAAAAGGTGGGAGGAGATATTGGTACTCCAATGTAGCTCCGTCTTAGCTGATGAAGACAGGTGCCTCTGTTTGATGTTTGTCATGGCTGGCTTCCTGAATCCTTGCCTTTTCCCTAGGAGCCATCACTGCATAGCAGGGATCTTTCTCAAAAATTTCAGTTCTAAAAAAACTCTTATAAATCATTTTATCCATAGAGCCCTAAGTTGGCCTCTCTCGTGCATTTTTCTCAATTTCTTTGCATGTTCAGGAAATCGCTAGGTCTTGACTAAAACCAAGTTCTCTGGTGCTTCAGTTCTCTTGTGTTCTTCCTTGCTAGGCTCCAGCCGGAATGCTAGAGTTCTGCAGGTTCCTTTGAAAACTAGCAATTCGTGTAACTCCATATGTTGGCATCATGGTGCCTAGCATCAGAAAAATACCATTCAAGTCCACACCAAAAATATCACAGATCCTTCTTAGTGCCCTAAGTTGTTCAGCAAATAAATGGTGTTTAGCAATGCAAGGAATAAAGTATTAGAGAATTCTCTAATGTTTCTATAGCTTTTAACAGAAGGACAATAACTTTAGACATGGAACAACTCAAAGGAAATCTTCTTTGGAATAATGAGTGTGGTCACAATTTCTCTTCCTTCTCTGCTTTTTTCAACTAGGAAAGAGAAACACAATTATTTCCATTTGGGAGAATGTTTACAGCCCAAACTTACTATTATTTTTTCAGTATATGGCTTGACTTCCATAAACTGGGTCCAAGGAATAAAATCACCTATTATTTAAAGGTTTAGGGAGGTTGCTTCAAATGTGTGATCATTGTATGCGATTTACCAACTGATCCCAAAGCTGGCACCGCAGGAAAAATAATGGGGGCAGGCTAGGAAGGATCATTGAAAGCTAGTGAGGTGGCATTTTCATAGTTAGTATTTCCTAGACAGAGCTTATAAATCTCTCTAGCTGCCTTAGGAAAGCACATCCTCAGTGATCAATGGACCAGGGCATGAATATGGTCGAGTGACCCCACCCGTGACCTGACCATTTCCACAAAGATAGAGTGGCTCAGACACCTGCTTGAATTTAGCCCCTTAGAGCTAACCATACATATCCTTTCACTTTCCCCCCAATTGCAGAGGAGTCTTCCCTGTTGGCACTATTCTAGGGCTTTATTCATTGCTTCAGCATGTATTATTACCTTTACATACCAGATGTTATTCTAAGCACAGGGAAGACAATGGGAAACAAGGTAAGTATTGTCTCTTCCTTTACCGAGTTCACATTCTAGTTAGGGAGAGAGGCCTCAAACAGCATGACAACAACAAAGCCCAGTGCTGTCACATCAAGTGCTATGAATCAGTAAGGGAGGTGAGAATCTGGAAAGGGATTCCTTTTAATAAGCAATCTTGGGTAGAATCCTTATGAAGCTGTTTTTTAACCAAAATGTAATGTTTAAAGACCACAAGTTGAACAGGAGCAGCAGAACTGCAGGAGTGAGATAGGCAACAAACCCACGTTTCTCCTCGTCTTGGGCATGCACGTGGAGAGGTGGAATACTGCCTAGTGTTGTCATATGTTAAGACTTTTTCGAGACAAGCTGAGTATGTGGATTTTCATGCAAAATTTACCCATTTCTAAATGCTAACTAAATACGAAAACATTTTGTGGATGAAAAAATTACCCCTCTGTAGACTGTGAATCACTTGTCGCCATATCAGCCCTGAACGCAGTGGAGCATTTACAATAGGTCTTGTTTTCCCAACTATTGCTTCCTTCTCCCCAACACGCGTTTCCCTCCCCAACATGATTGCATGAACTGTACATCCATTCCTCTAGCCACACTCATACTCTGCTCACCCAAACACACTTGTTCTTCCATTGTCTGCCACATTACAAAACACAAGTTTAACAACACTCAGGAAAATTAATTTTTCATTTTTTTTGGAGGAGAAAATTTCAGCATCCAAGATCTCTTATACTTGATCATATGCCCAATACTCGCCGGCCTGTCTGAGTCAGACTGGGTTTTCTAATGGGTTCTGGCCTTTTCTTTACATCAGCCATCAAGATGCAGTTATTTCCTTCTTCAGTCTGGCGTTTCAGAGTGTTTTTTACCAAATGTCTAATTAATTAACCCTAATTAATTGGAATTTAAAGTTGTTTTCCAAATCCACCAGAATGTAAAGCTGTCCTCTTTCCCTTGCAGGAAAATTCAATAAAAAGTCCTGCATTACCATTAAGAGCATAATATTCTCCAGGCATGCTTCTCTTGAAGACTGTGAAATTGTTCAAAGAGAAAATCAGGAGAAATTGTCTCTATCAAGTGGCACAAAGCTATTGAGATAGAATTACTTTGTCAAGCCAGCTTTGAGCTAAGTTATTCTTTTGTAAGATTTTTGCTTTGAGCAGGTGTTTTTTTTTTAATCCTCCCACCCCCTACCGATTTTTGAAAAAAAAAATCAATATTTTCTGGAAGAACAGAGATGAGAGCCTTGGAGAACTCCACCTCCTGTTTGCTGCAAAAACATTAATAAATGTCACTAGCAAAGTTGGATACCCAGGGAAACTGGATGACCTCATGAATATATTTTCTAAAGAGCTTAAAATGTCCATCTTGTATATTATTCGTCCCTTAAAGAGTGTAAGAGCTATTGATTCCTTCGACTGCTAGAAAAAGCAATTTAAATGCACCACAAGCTCTGAGTATGTATGGACAGAGCAGGGTCTCTTCAAAATGGCTTCTAAATGTCCCCTTACTCGATGCGGAGAGCCAAGCTGCAGTAAAGGATGCCCCTTAGCAGGGTAGATGGTATCACTGAGTCTATTATAGCAAAATAAAAGGAAATTAGTGCTGCCTTTGCTTAAAATGCTATCATGTTATAGCCCTGTTAAGATTCATCTGCTGATAAAAATTGATTTTTTTTATTCATTGGCCATCATTGTGGGGCAGCCCTTGCCTTCCAAGGAGGCAATCATCTGATCCTGTTAGCCCCTGTCCTCCATCTCTATGCACTCAGCGATGGACACAGTATTTCAAGATTGGCACACAGCACATGGAGTGACAGGAGTAAGATGCTATGGACAGAGGACCATCTATCATGGAAAATTAGTGGTGCATTCTCATTTTTGCCTGAGACCTTCTAGAGCATGTTGGATCTCCTGCTGCACCTGTCTACTGCAGTTTCCCCACTGTTAAAATGCCCTTTCCATGTCTCTCAGCGATAGTGAAAGGGGGACTAACAAGTGTTGTCTGAGATTAGTAGGGCTCTTTGTCAAAGTGATGCAATTATAGGTCTCAGCCCACAATTTTCAGTTCAAAGGAAGGAAACTTTTGCTCTTCAGGAATCTCAAGGTGCCTTGAAGCAAGTGGTTCTGGTTTTGAGACTGTCACCTGAGACCCATCAAACACCTGCCATCAGCTGTTACCCTGAGGACCAAGAACCAATGTGACATTGTTCCCTCAATGGTAATGAGATATCTTAACCATCACGCCCACTGAGGCTGGCCTTCTTGGGTGCTCAGTAATAGGAAGAGTCAGAAGCATCTCCTGCCACATTGCAGCTGGCACCTCTCTGCAGGAGTCAGTACACAGGTCTTCCCTTCTGTTCAAGCCTGCTGCTAGTAACGTGAAAGTCAGCTGTGCCATTGACGTCAGAGGCATGCAGGTTTCTCTGTCCACAAAATGGGGGTCGTAATAAAATGAATATTAAAATATTATATGAAAGCGATTTCTGAGCCATAAGGAAAATGTTTTTCTTTGCAACTCAGGTTAGTCACAAAGAAATGTTGTGTTTGGGGAAAGAATTGGCTTCTTGCTACATCCGGATCTCACTCAGGCAGTGTGGGAGTCATTACAGATCCTGCCTCAGCCCTCTGGTCTAACTCTTCCCCATAAATCCTCTCCTTTCTACCACATCTGTTCTGAGTCCTTCTGACTACCAAAACTTGTATGCACCAATCTCTTCTTTAGCAGGTAAAAATCCTTTTGTTCTATGAAGCTTTTATTCCACCCAAATAGCTGTACTACCTGTTCCTGAAAACAGTCAAATCAGACATGGGAGCCATCACATTTCATGCCAAATGCATGAGTATGTCCCACAGGTTTTGAAAATGATCATGAGTTTGAAACCACAGGGATTGACTCTGTGCTCCAGGGCTCAGCTCTTTGTGCTTTGGTAGATTCTTCCCCACAGACTTGATTCTGCTGCCTTTGTAGTTCCTGCTGCTTTGACAGGTTTTCAACAGCAGCTGCATCTCCATGTGAAGTCTCATGGGGAATACAGGCTGGCTGGGCAACGGTCACTCAGGCTCGTTCAAGTTCGATGCTGGAAAAAGGCAATCCTTTCCTTTCAAAAGAGAGCTTCTCTCTCTCTCTCTCTCTCTCTCTCTCTCTCTCTGTCTGTCTAAGATTTATCTACTTTTTATTGGAAAGTCAGAAATACAAAGAGAGGAGGAGAGACAGAGGAAGATCTTTAGTCTGGTGATTCATTTCCCAAAGCCAGGAACCAGGAGCTTTATCTGTGTCTCCTACGCAGGTGCAGGGTCCCAAGGCTTTGGGCTGTCCTTGACTGTTTTCCCAGGCCATAAGCAGGGAGCTGGATGGGAAGCAGGGATGCTGGGATTAGAACAGGTGCCCACATGGGATCCCGGTACATTCAAGGTGAGGACTTTAGCTGCTAGTCCACCCCACCAGACCCCGGCTTCTCTCTTATTAATACCCCAGTGGACAACCCCGGCCAGACAGGCTTCTGTTGGGTGATCACATGTCGTGGAAAGCTGTTTGCTTAGGGTGACTTAGGCCCCAGGTGCTGTTCTGCCAGGGGAAAGCTTGTGTAGTTGCCATCCCTTCCTAGCTTTCCAGTGCTGCTGACTACAAACGAGTTGAGATCTCCTATGAGTTCTTCTAATTCTCTGTTATTTCTTAATGCATGAAAATATTTTTGAGCATAGATATTTCATTTCCTGGGTATGTCACTCCCACAGGATAGGAAACTATATCCCTAAAAATCAATTTGAATATGATCTTTCACTGCTTGAAACTTCAAGGTTTCTGTTACTCCATAACCCCCTGGCTTGGTTTCCAATGTCTCTTCCCAACTTGTGAAGTCCCCTTCAGTTCCTCTCTGTCTCTCATCACTCCACCTGTTTTCATAGCTCCAAGTATTTTCTTATGTCTTTTTTCCCCCTGTGTCTGAAATATTCACTTCCAACTTGCTTGATGAGATAATCATACTCATTAAGTCCCAGATCAAACATTACCTCTACCATGAAATTCAGTGGCTCCATTCCCTGAACGACCACATATATGCAATAATGAATGTTGCCTAGTTTTCAATAGCTTTGTTTCTTTGGTTAAATTTCCCAACAAGGGAAGAGTTACATCTAATTTTTCTGCATGACCTGAGAACTAGTTGAACACTTGGCATATAATATATGCTCCATAACTCTTTAAGAAATAATGAAGAACCAAAGATTGACAAATGCTGACTCCCTCATTGGTTCCAGTTTTATTTTCTTAAGATTCGAGAGTTAGCTTCTACCTCACCTAAATACACTTTGCAGTCAATGGATATTTTATATCAAAAACCATTTTTCACATGCTGCAGTCTTTTAAAGAATTCAAAACACATCCCTTCTCAACTTTTTTCTTTCCAGATGGTTCTAATCTTTCTGATTCATTTTCATACACTGCATTATGTTGATAATTTTAGTTGTTTTCTCTGGAGCTTTGCGGTGTTCTTCGTCGTTTACAAAATGAGGACAGGTTAGGCAGGTTGAGCTGGTGCCTGGGTTCCTGCAGTGGAAGATGTATGGCTTGCGCAGGGTCCAGCAACATGTCCTGACTTATTACAGTGTCTTTCTGCCCCCAGAGGCCACGAGCTCTCTTCAGGGCATGGCTTTAATGTCTCCTGAATCCCTTTATCCAATTCTGAAGATTACTCAGAGCCAATGTCCTCTGAATATTGATGAATTTATTTTCTCCTAAAATCATGACCACATTCTTGTTTACATCTAAATCGACGTCTGCCTTTTGACCTCTACTGTGTTTTTCCTACCATTTTTCAAGCAGATCACAGAAACTTCTGGTTCCTACAGGGAAAAAATTCTGTTATCTACAAGCCAAGATAATTTAGCCATTTCCTCTTCTACTTCATTAGCTAAAAATCTTAAGTAAGTTTGTTCAAGAGGCTAATATCTTGGTTATCCTGTTAGCATTTTATCATAGAATGCTCATCTATTTCAACCTTTCATTCCTGAATCTGTGCCAGTTCTCCGGCTATGGAGAAACAAAGAACTTAATTCTATGATGCTTTTAGAAAGAAAAAAAAAAAACAGTGTATAGTTTAGTGCATGGCTTTCTGAAAGTAGAAACAATTGCAACACACAAGTCCAATTCTACTTAGTTCTAATTTGTCTTTTCAAAAACAACATAAGAATCTGGTAGCTGGTCCAAGAAGGACAAGGAGTAGCTCTTGCTGCGGATGGTAGTCAGAAATAAATTGATCTATGGAGAGGCCAGAGAAAAGGAGAGGAAAAGGCAGGACTGTGAGGCCTGAATGTTTGTAGACTGGAGAAGGCAACTGAGTGATGCCAGGATGCAAATAAAGTTAGACAATGTCTGAACATGACCAGTGCCCTTTGGACTAAGGACAGGAAGTAGGTACAGGTGGTCAGAAGAAAGAACTTTTTAAATTGACCATTTTTAAGAGTTAGGACTTGACTTTTTAGAATGTATTTCTGCCTCAAGTAAATGAATCTCTCAAGCTGTTGTTCTTGTGCTGAAAATGTGCTACTGTATTTTAGATTTGCTTTGTTTACCATTCAATAATTAGCTTTTATTATCCAGTGTACAGACCCTTAGTAATACCTTTAACTTACAAGTCATTGCAAAAAATAGAAGAGATGGAGTGAAGGATCCCACTCTCCAGCAGGGAAGATTCAGACAGAAGTTGAGCATAGGACTGACTGTAAGAAATGAGACAACCAGGCCTGGCACAATAGCCTAGTGGTTAAATCGTTGCCTTGCACACCTAAGATCTCCTTATGGGTGCTGGTTCATATCCCAGCTGGCCCACTTCCCATCTAGCTCCCTAATTGTGGCCTGGAAACATAGTAGAGGATGGCCCAAGGTCTTGGGATGCTGCACCTATGTGTGAGATCCAGAAGAAGCTCCTGGCTCCTGGCTTTGGATCAGCTCCACTCTGGGAAGTGAACTTGGGATGGAACTAGCAGATGCAAGATCTTTCTCTCTGTCTCTCCTTCTATCTGTAAATCTGCTTTTCCAATAAAAATATTCAAATCTTAAAAAGAAAGAAAAGCAACAAGCAAAGTGTTTCACATGCTGACAACTCCTTTAGAAAGTCCTTCCCACTGTCATCATCCCTGATTGTCAAAATATTAGTTAACTTTCCAACCTACCCAAATACCACTTGCCCTGTTAAATCTTCCCAATGACCCCTTCTGTTTAACCTCCTTTATGCCATGTTTGAACAATACTGAATACCTATGAGCAGAGATTGCTATTCACCAAAATCCATGTTTTCTTCCCTTGGTATGGCTATACAATTCTTGCCCTCTTGTGCAATTAGGTGTGCCTGTGTGATTACACTCTACGGTGTGATGACTGGGACCAAATGACCTTAAAAACTTCATGTTTAACCTGGTGAAGTGATCATCATCCTGGGTTGTGACTAATGGGATTCCCTTAATTGTCATTGCCGAGCAATATCAAAATCCCCAGCTGGGTCCCATGTTAGGGTGTAGTGGGCCAAGTTGTTGCCTGTGATGGTGACATCCCATTTGGGCAGCAGTTTGTGTCCCAGCTGTTCCATTTCTGATCCAGTTCCCTGGTAACGCACATGGGAAAACAATGGAAGATGTCCCAAGTGCTTGGATCCTGCCATCCACATTGGAAACCTGGAAGAAGCTTCTGGTTTTGGCTTCTGGATTGTCCAGCCCCATCCATCATAACCATTTAGAAAATGAACCTGAAGATAGAGGATTTTGCTTTCTCTCTCTCTCCATCTCTCTTTTGCTTTGTCTTTACTTTTGTTTGCTTTTGTTTTCATTTATTTGCTTTCCAAATGAGAAGAATCTAAAAATTTACCCACATTCTCTCCTACCATTTTGTTCTTAGGCCCTGACTCACTTTGAGGTCTTGGGAACAATGCGACATGAGACATGGGCTTCTGCCCATAGATCAGAAGAACAAAAGGTGGTGGAAGACGGAAAACATTATCACATTAGGCAACTTTTCATCACTGCAAGCAAATAGTTGAGGAAACTAACTTCGCGAAGAGGAAAGGGCTTTTTTTTTTTGGCTCATAGTTTGGAGATTCAAGTTGACAATTAGACTGATTTGATTGCCAGTGTGAGAGGGGGATGTCAGTGAATTAGTACGTGTGTGGGAGGGGGCGAAGGAGGAATCATCTGGTGAGCTACAAAGCATGGAGAGAAAGGTTGGGTTCAACTTAGGTTTTTGTGACAACTTTAGCACGGGAAATGGCTTCCAAGGGCATGACTCCAGGGAACAAGGAACGCCTCCTTATGTCCCATCTCCTGAAAGTTCTACCACCAAGCCTTTAGCATGTAATATCCAAGCTCATATCCAAATTGTGGCAAATGTGTTCTGCTTTAACTCATCTTTTTCATTTTGTTCAGTACGTTCATCTCTTTGAAAGGATATGGGGAGAGTGGTGTTCAGATCGTGTTTTCGAGTGCCTGAAGATGAAGAGGAAGGTGTTCTAAGCATAGCTGACACATTAAGCTCCAAAGTTTCCGCCTCAACTTCTAAAAGAACTTACGTGTTAGAGTTCTGCATATAACTCTGTTATTGAAATTGTTTATTTTAGGGCCCGGCATTGTGGCCTAGCAGCTAAAGTCCTGGCCTTGAACCCGCCAGTGTTCTAATCCCAGCAGCTCTGTTTCCCATCCAGCTCCCTGCTTGTGGCCTGGGAAAGCAGTCGAGGATGGTCCAAAACCTTGGGACCCTGCACCCATGTGGGAGACCCGGAAGAGGATCTGGGCTCCTGGTTTCGGATGGGTGTAGCACTGGCAGTTGGGGAGTGAATCATCAGATGATGATCTTCCTTTCTGTTTCTCCTCCTCTCTGTATATATCTGACTTTGAAATAAAAATAAATCTGTTAATGAATTGCTATTTAAAAATATTGCCCAGAAACAAAGAAAATTACCAATGCCCCCTTCCTTGCAAAGTCCAGACCTTGAAATTTAGAAGAGAAAAATCAGCTAGTTTCTTGGAGAGAGCATCTTTGGTGCATTGTTCTTTATTTCATTTAGAGATTACAAAATCTCATAGGCAAGTCCAGCTGCACCATCCCATGCGCCTCCTGGAGGGAGCATTAGCCCCACCCCTTGCGAACACAGTGTATGTTCCAAAAATTTCTGTAGGATGAACACAGGAAAGAGTTAGAGGTAGTCTTTCACACAATGGGAATGAAAAACAAAGCTCAGAGTGATGAAGATTTTTGCCTCAATAACACATAGTAAAATGAAGTCCACATTAGGAGAAAATGCGTACTTGTTCCTGCTGAATTTTGGCATGGCAGCTCTTAACTATTAGTAAAAGCATCCAAAACCAACCTCTCACTTTCTATTCCTTGCACTGTCTCGTGATGTAACCAGAAGCATTTCTGGTTCCAATTCAATTGACTATAGTCTCCTTTTCCATTTCTTCTGGTATAAGATGTGAAAGAAGCTCCTCTTTTCTATCCTGCTGTTGCCTGCAACAGGGTCTGTTCAGTGGCTGTGGTCTGGGTGTGAGGCCAAGTGTAGGATAAGTAAGACAATGTAGGAAGGACAAGTTGTGCTAGGGTGAGGTGGTTTCAGTTTCTCTTTTTGGTGTGTCTTTTATTTCTTTGCATCATCGATGATATTATTTATGGAATGCCAGTATGCTTCTTTTTTAATTAAAAAGAGGAAAAATTTAGTCTTGCATAAGAACAAGAATGATGACTCAAGTGGGGTGCTCAGTGCCAAATGACTTCCTGTTATCACATTTGCAGCATGGTTTCTTACTGAAGCAGACTGTTGGGTGCCTGGTGGGGCTGTAGTCCAGGAGGCCCACCTACCCAAAAGTTTAATCCCAGTACAGAACAAAGAAGTGTCTGACACAACCTTGGCCATGAACCTCTGGTCTGATGCACCAATCCTTAGCTGATCTTGTTGATCTGTGAGCAGGCAGGAGTAAGGGCAACTAAAGCGAACAGGCATAATACAGGCTTTGGTTAATTCTTGTTTTAGATAATCTAAGTAAGAGGCTTTCTAGAATTCTAACACAATGGAGAATCATGATTCTGATAAGGTAGACTATTTTTGATACTCCTCTATTTTAACTCCTTGTTGCACTTAAGATAAATGGGACCTAAACCAATGTGTTAATTACTTGTTGACCATCTACTATGCATAAAGGATTGTGCTCAACATTTGTAGATCAAATGGATTATTCAATATTCCAAAGTTTATTGATAGCAGGCAAAATTAGAAGTTATATGTCTGGGCCCAGTGTGATAGTTTAGCGGGTAAAGTCCTTGCCTTCGATGTACTGGGGTCCCATATGGATACTGGTTCTAATCTCAGTGGCCCCACTTCCCATCTACCTGCATGCTTGTGGCCTGGGAAAGCCCAAGTCCGTGGGACCTTGCACCCATGAGAGAGACCCAGAAGAGGCTTCGGGCTCCTGTCTTCAGATTGGCTCAGCTCCAGCCATTGCAACCACTTGGGGAGTGAACCATTAGACAGAGATCTTCCTCTCTGTCTCTCCTCCTCTCTGCATATCTGCCTTTTCAATAAAATAAATCTTTTCTTTTGAATTAAATATTCACAGTCTTACACAAATTTTCCTTTCCATATAAATCTAGATAGATTTTCCATATAAATCTAGTTTGGCTGCTTGTCACAACTGTGTTATTGGCTTAGAAAGTTCAGGCTGAAATGCATGTGTGTTCCTGTGTTAATTGTTTGC
Organism: Ochotona curzoniae; assembly: GCF_017591425.1. Classification (NCBI taxonomy): domain Eukaryota; kingdom Metazoa; phylum Chordata; class Mammalia; order Lagomorpha; family Ochotonidae; genus Ochotona; species Ochotona curzoniae. The sequence continues at coordinate 18,115,183 of NW_024466219.1, read as the reverse complement.
ATATAACTAGGGAAAGTACATTGCAATTCCTACTGGGAGCAGTAAACAAGACAAGTGTATAGCACCAGAGTTAGAAAACATTCCCTTTGGATGCATGCAGCTCTAGATGTTGACCCTGGCCCTTCCATTTACTGACTATGGCTCAGTCATTTTGAATCCAGTGAAATACTAGAATAAGTTATGTTTAAAGAGTATATGCATTATCAGGACCATGACCAATTTTTTTTTATGTGTTTGCATGTTGGAACCTGGACAGATATCTTCATCCCTACCACTCCACGCCCCAGATGTCACATCCCCAGTAATTTCTGTTGGGATGTCACTTTCATGGCTACTTATCCTATGTCTTAATCACCTCAGGGCCAAATTCCAGATAACTAGAGACAGCCCTTCTGCCCCCAAATCCATTGGAGTTATTCAGTCATCAATCTTAATGTTCCTACTCTTCCTTGCCCTCTCTTGCCAACGGGAAGCACAAAGAATGCTCATGCTTTCTATCATGCCTTCTGCCTCCTCACTAATGTTGATGATTTCCTATGGAACACCCCCCATAGGTAATGGATTGTCTTTTCAAAGGTGGTTGTCTCCTGTTCCATTGTCCTCTCTGCACCTAAATAACAGTGTAATCTACATCTTAAAAATTATTTATTTATCTGAAGAGCAGAGTGACACAGAGAGAGAAAGAGCAAGGAAGAAAGCAAGTGCTATCTTCTATCCTTTGATTCACTCTCTTGTCCAAAGCCAGGAGCAAGAACTTCAATCTGAGTTTCTTGCACTTGTGTCAGTGATTCACACACTGGGGCCATCACGCGCTGCATTAGCAGGAAGCTGGATTAGAAGAACTGGGCAGTCTGGGCTTGATCCAGCACACCAAGGTGGAAGGCAGGCATCCCAACTGACAGTTTAAGTTCCTGACTACAACACTCACCATTATAGGCTACATTAGGAAACCCAGAATTTTGTCTGACCTTCTCCATGAATGGGTTTATATTATTGATGTATAGGTGCTATTCTGTACATGAAGCTCATGGGATACAGTATCAATAACACACACTTTGCTCTTTCAAGGGGCCTAATTATAGAACAGCAAGCCATAGAAGTGGAAGTGGAGGCATGGAGAGTTTACTATGATGGGTGGAGAACAGCAGAGATGCTTACTGGCCCATTCCGGGGCACATACCATGATGGAACAGGGAAGGACTCCAACGCAGAGTTTGCTGACCACAGCCCAGAGTCTGGCTTTGTGTGGGATCCATGGCTTCTGAGTGTTGGTGAGGCTTGGAATTGAACCTCAGCCTCTCTAAGGAGACAGAGTGCATTGGGTTGTTCCCCAAACAGTCCCTGTTTGCCCCTCTTTCTACTCTTGGAGTTGTTCATGAGAGCTTAAGACAAAATATTCATCTCTTCTTTGGCTTCCATTCTACATTCCATATTCATTTATTTTCAATAAACAGTTTCAGATTTTTCATTCCCCCCTCCAAAGCTTACAAATAAATTTTTCTGTCTTGCTTTTCTTGCTACATTTACATAAAAGCCACAATGAAAAATTTATAGCTGTAATGGAAATCTTGGGGAAAACAAAATACTTTGAAAACAAATGCTGCCTTAACCCTTTGCTCAGAGATGGCGGGGTGCACAAAGAGAACATTTACAGGGGACAGAAAACACACCCAAAGACACTCGGGATGGTCATCAAATGCAAACAGTGGAATCAACTGAGCAGGTTGTGATCCTTATGAACTCCACCAAGGAAAATAAAAGTGAATCTAATTGCTAGCTTTTGAAGCAATTGTATACATTTTGTGAAAGTTTACTATTTGGAAATACTAAAAGGGCCGAGTATAGTTTAGAATAAAATATGGCTTCATGGAAAAATCTGAATTACAGCATTTGATAAGGATTACAATTTCGTCACGTTGAACTACATTGCATATAAAATGAGAGATAAATCATCCCTCCATTCATTCAGGGAACGTTTAACGAACATCAGTTGTGTGTTGTGGTCTCTTGGGATAACAAAGGATTCAAAGCACTCCTTGCCCCCAAGGAATAACCAGCACAGTGTTCATTATTAGAAAATTGACTTTAATAAACCAAATACATTGAGTTGGAAAAAAGTTTTTATTTTATAATGTAGCATAAACATGAAAATACTTGAGCACATGGGAATTAATTTCTGAATGCCTGGAAGTCAAAGAAATCTTTAGCTAGAGCTCTTCAGTTCAGGGAGGCTTCTCATTGCAGGTTATAATCGCTCTCATTCAGGAGGACCGTGATAAGTCAGTCCCATTGCACACACATTGAACCCCAGGACTAAGCTGCTGCCAAGTGCACCTTACAGAGCCAGCAATTAGGCTTTGCTCGGACCTGGGCAAGGGACATGAGCAGTGAATGTCATCTGGTCCCGCCCTTCCTTCCACTCTTTCGGCATGCAGGACAAGAAAACGTGATGATTCTGAAAACTCCAAAACAAGATGTAAAATAATGGCTTCTAATTCCTCATCAAACATGACCAGATGGCTATTTTGTTTTTTAAAAAGAAATCTGTTTGTTCCAGCCCACTAACCCCAGTCTTCCCTACACAATCCCCAGACTTTTGACTCTGTCTTCTATTATAATCTATATGATCTGCTGAGTTATCTAACTTTGCTGGTGATAAAGAGATGCTCCTGTGATAGGATGAACTGCGTGTGTGAGGTGGCTGGGATTGGATGCTACCTGCCCCTTTCATAGCTTCGATGTGTTAGATTCTGCCTGAAGACCTGGGTTGAGGGTCGGCTAGAGCATCTACTTGGGGGTAGACCAACTGGGCAGCTACCTAGACAACGCATGTGAAAGAGGCACTAGACATTCCTTGGGTTATGACCAGATGGATGAAGGATGCTTAATGCATCTGCACGTGCAGAGGCACTGAAGCAGAAGCTTTGTCATGCCGGCTTTGCAACTATGCACCTCAATTTCCTCATTCTGAAAATAGCACAGCTAACAGCACAGCTTGCAAGGTTGCTGCAGCATTGAGTTAGCACAGCAAGAGTGTTTGGAATGTTTCTGGCGTTGGGATTATTAAGTTATTTATTTCTCACAGTAACCTTTAAAGAGAGATATTGTCTCTGTTTCCTGTTGAAGACATTGGGCAAAAGGAATGTTGAGCTATCGACTCAAGACCCAGCTGCTGATAAATGACAGAGTAAGGATTTGAACTCAGATTTGGCTGCTATGGAAGTTGTGCTGATGCTCCACTTTTCTTAGGGTTGTATAATTGGATCAGCAATCATGAGTTAGATAGCTTGGGTTCAGATAACTCGACCCCTTTTAGCTGCGTGACCCAGGGTGTGTTATTTCCAGGAATGATCTTTCCAACAGGAGCCCAGTAATAGTCTCTATCTCAGAGGGCTCATGAGTGATCACGTGTAAGGTACCCTGCCCAGTGCTTCTCACATGGTACTGTGGCTTTCCTTGTGACCGTTAAGTCACTTACGTATCAGGGGCTTGTTTTGTTTTGTTTTGCTTTGTGCACAGGCTGCTAACTGCTCTGCCTGTTGTTCAGGCCTAACTATACCAGTGAGCTTTTATCAGAGGCATGTAAAATCTGAGCTTTGGGGACTGGCGTGGTGGCCTAGTGGCTAAAATCCTCATCTTAAACATCCGGGATCCCATATGGATGCTGAAACCAATGCCGGCAGCTCTGCTTCCCATCCAGTTCCTTGCTTGTACTCTGGGAAAGCAGTTGAGGATGGCCTAAAGCCTTGGGACTCTGCACATGCGTGGGAGACTCGGAGGATGTTCCTTGCTCCTGGCTTCGGATCGGCTCAGCTCTGGTCTTTGCGGTCACTTGGGGAGTGAATCATCAGACGGAAGTCCTTCCTCTCTGTCTCTGCTCCATTTTGTATATCTGACTTTGCAATAAAATAAGTCCTTTTTAAAAATCTGAGCTTTGGCTTTCTTCTGTCTTCTTGACTTCTGTTCTCTTAGCAGCTATTCATGCTTCACCCCACCTCACACATTGTGATGTGTTTCTCTTCCTGCCTAGTTTGATAATCTTCACTGAGTTCTGGTTCTTTGTGTTATGGGCTGCATTGTGCATCCCTCAGATTGCTAAATTGAGATGTATGTGGTACCCTAAGGTACAACTGTTTTAAAATGGTAATTCACTTACAACGAGGAGGCGGTGGCCCTTATCCAGTACCACTGGTGTCTTGATGAGAACAGGGAGATGTGTGTGCACGGAAGAACTAATTGAGGGCAAAGCAGCCACGAGGTATCCATCTGCCAGCCAAAGAGAGAACAGAGGAAACCAGCCCTGCTGGTTCTTGGATCCTGGACTTGTAGCTTCCAAAAGTGTGAGAACATACATTTCTGCTGTTTCCTTCCCAACCCCCCGCTTGTCATATTTGCTCAAGGTTGCCTTAGTAGAGTGATGTTCTTGGAGTTATATATTGGTTTCTCTGCCATCTCCTGGGCCCCATTGCAGTTATTCTTCCCAGATGTGTCTCAGCCTTGCCCAGATCACAGTCACAGTGCAACAGGAGTGGAAGGACAGCCTCCTCGGGCGCTCTTCCTCAGCTTCTGCTGCTTCCTGCACTGGATCTCAGTATCCTTCCAGTCTTCCTAGCAGTGGGGACTGTCGGACATTGAATGCCGCTTTCTGTTTTTTCTTTGCATAGTTGTTGTACTGCAAGATGGGATGAATACTCAAAATAATTATGGACATACCCCAGCCACATATAATTAAAAGAAAAAGAATGTGGAGATTTTTTTTCATAAGCCTCCTAAACTTGTAATTGGGACAAGGCATCTGTAACAATGGACAGAGCAATAAGAGGGTGGAGGAAAGCAAGTTCATGGACACAAACAGTGCATATCGCCTGAAAGAAAAGCAACTCAAGGCAGTGACATAGGGCCTTGGGTAAATAACACTTCAACCACAAAAGATCCATGTTACAAAGGTGAGAAGGCAAAGCCCTGGCTCCTGGGGTGGGAAAGTGGTAGGAAGGAAAATGGACAGGAAGGTCTGTTTGCACATTCCCTGGCACCTCCAGCTCTGAGTTGGTAAAGCAATACTAGCAAGGAATTTTCATCCAGTCTTAAGCAGGGAAAAGGGGAGAGAATAGAACAGAAGGATCCTTTGTCTTTGTGAAGCTCTGTCAAGCTTTTAGAAAGAAACAGAGTTACCCTGAATTTTCATTGTCTTCAGATCAATACTCCTTTATGTCTTGGAGTAGAAATGTTTTGATTTTCTTCAAAACTATAAGTCAATGTTAAAAGCCTAACAAAGTTCTGATTTTTCCCATGATGATTGCCTTGATGCTTTAAAAAAAAATGATGAGTGAATAGCAAATGCTTCCCCACTCCCATGCCACCCCTGTGGTGTGCGACTGTTCCTGCATAGTATTGGTAGCCTAAACCCAGGGTGCTCTGCTTCTTCAGTGGTAAACATATGCTACATGAGGATGCCTGGAGGCTCATGGGATATTTGACTTGTTTTCTTGACCTCTTTCTCGCTTGGGTTTCTAGTCTGGATTGGCCAGCAGCCCTTGTATGCCTATGTGATTGTATTTAAGCCTCACCCAAGTAATCATGGATAAGCTTTGCTTAAGAGTCATAGCTGCAACTTATCTTTGCCCATATAAGATAACATTAACCCTTGGCATATAAAGAAATACTGATAAATTCTTAAATTCAATTTACTTCAAGCAAATTACAGTACCTTATTTTCTCCATTCACAGAACATGAATAATGAGTAGGTCACAGGAAGGATTAAATAAAGGGGGGGTTAATAAATAGTAGCTGCTGTTGTAAGTAAGTCAACAGCCCACAAGCATATTTGGGTTATTAACTGTGTTCACTCCTGGCTGCCCCAGCCCTATTCTGGGGTGTTTCAGGATATCTTGTAGCCTCAGTTCCACATTGGCCTGGACGGTACATCGAGAAGCCATTCCCAAAATGTGTCCCTGCTCAAGAGAAGGGGCTTCGGGGACAATAGATAGCTGAAAGCCCTGGGATGGATTGTTTTGTCTATTTCATCTAGTAGCAATTGCACTCTTATCTCAGCAAAAGTTGGCTTTGCCCTCTGCCTCCCTCACTGGTGGGTGTTGATCAGGCCTGGTTCCTGCCAGTCTCTCTCCCTGAGTCAGGGACCTGCTTCTCTGGGATTTTATGGTAATTGTCCTGGACCTGCACTCAGTTCCTTTTTCTGCCTTACCCATCCAATCCCTTCTGCATCTGACCCATTCTTGCTTCAGGCCTTCTGCACCCAAGCCATGGCAGGGCCTCCTCAGGAGCACCATTCTCTTTCATCTCTTACATTTGCGTGTGCAATTTTGTTTCTGTGAAAGGGGCTCTCTGTCTAGTCCATCTACTTACACTAACTTGTCCTTGAAAATTGTCATTCCATCCTAAGAAGTCTTTTCAGGTTGGGTGTTTGTTCTTTCCCTATGCCTCTGCCATCACTTGCATACTCCAGCATGCTTGTTTTGTAGCATGCCCATCACTCCCAGGAGCCTGTAAACTTCTTAAGGCTGAGCTAATGTTTTTTTCATACTGTTGGCCTCTAGTGCAGTGCCTTAAGATATCAAGTGCTCAAAGGACTATTGAATGCCATTACGCCAAGAACTAATATTGCCCTGAAGTCTTGATGCAGAAGTCTTTGAATTAAGCTGTCTTGTACAGGTAACAGGCTCCCCTTGGACTTTGCAACACTTACTGAAGTGATTTGGGAATCCAGAATCCTCTCCAAGTCTACTTCTCTATTGTCATCAACACTGGTCCATAAACCTAACTTGGACCAAATCTCAAGAGGCTCCCACTCTCCTTTTCATTGACAGAGGCTCTAGAATATGCTGAAGTGGGTTTGTGATACACTTGACGAGTCAAGACCTCTAGAAAATGAAATCCATTGATGCAGCTGAATACACTCAGCTAGCAGTGTATGCATTTTGTCTTTTCCAAGACCCCAGAACTGAGTCTTAATTTTATTGTTATTGCTAGCAATAACACAGTGCTCCACAGTTCACAAAGTGCCTTCTCATATATTATTTTCAGTTAAGCCTTGCATTAGCCATGATAGTAGATAATAGTATTATTATGTTTTTTTGTTTGTTTTGCTTTTCTGGAGAAGCATCATTATGAAAGATTATGGTACCACAACAACACTGACAAAGGGTGAGAATGTCACCCCTGCCAGTTACTTGTTATGTCTGTCTGGGCAAGTCAGTTAACCTCCCCTAGGCCTCAGGATTCTTTTGCTTCAGAATATTTTAACCACACCAAATTGAAGCTGCCATTTGACTGCATCATTTAAACTTCAGAGATGTTTCAATCTTGCTGTAAAATTGAAATGGAAAAGAAATAGCACTAATGAAAATGGGAAAAAATACAAATGATTAAATTGTGCAATATGGAACATTGATCAAGGAATTAATTTGACTTAATGGAGTTCACCGGAAAAATACTTTCTCCACAAAAGTTTATTATGTTAGTATAATTCTGATTGAAGTATTTGTATTTGAAATGCATTAGGAGGTCAAAATGGTAAGCCCGAAAAACCTGGTTCCTGATGACCATATTAGTAATTCTAATAATTCATATTGAGCATTGTTTCATGTGCTTTTCATCCCTGTCACTTAATCATCATGAAATTCCAAGAGATGGCTATCTTTTTTTAAGTTAAAGGTTTATTTATGTTTAATTTGAAAAGCAGATTTACAGAGAGATAGAGCACTCTTCCATCTGCTGGTTCACTCCCCAAATGGCCACAGTGACAGAAGCTGAGCTGGTCCAATACCAGGAGCCAGGAGTTTCTTTTCCAGATCTTCTCTGTGGATGCAGGGTCCAAAGATGAGGTTCTCCACTGCCTTCCCAGTTCATAAGCAGAGAGCACTTGGAAGTGGAGCAGCCAGGATTCCAACCAGCCACCCTATGGGATGACCCCACTGAAGATGGCGGGTTAGCCTGTTATGCCACTCTGCTGGCCCTCATAGGACTGCCTGATATCATCAAGTAGAGATATAACCAGAGCTGGCACACACTGCATATCATGTTCACCGTTATCCTTATCCTCATCCTCAAGGTTTTCAATATCCCAACATTGTGCATTTATGTTTTACAGACAATTGTATCAGAATAAAATCCAAATTTTTTTTTCCAGGGCTCATAATGCTCTGCCTCATTCTGGTCTTGTATTATCCTAGGGTTTGCCACATATCTTCTATTGAGTGTTTAGCTTAGTTGTTAAGCCATGCTTTCCACACTGGAGTAACTGGTTTGTTTCCCAGCTCCACCTCCTGGCTATAGCTTCCTATTAGTGCAGATCCGAAGAGGACACGATGATGACTCAAGAAAGAACCTCTGCTGTGTCCATGGGAGATATCAAGTGAGTTCCTGGCTCTCAGCTCCTGCTCCAGTCCCAGTTCCATTCCAGCCCTGGCTGTTGTGAGAGTTTGAGGAGTGAACTGGAAGGTGGAAAGACTTTGCCTTTCCATCAAATAAATGTGCACCTGCTAATGGCCTCATTGCTGGCAGAGTCCTAAGGCAGTACAGAGCAAGACACAAGGAGTATGCCTGCAGATCTCTCCCTCCCTCTGTGCATGGTCCCACCCTGATGACTTTTTCCAGCTCTAATCACATCCCAAAGGCCCTGTCTTTAAGCACAGTTTAATATTACACCCTCTTAATGTCTCACAATGGGGCTTAAATTTGAACCCACTTTGAGGCAGGCAAACATTATTCAAACCACAGAGTCTCCTGGTTGAACCCCCTCCATGCTCACCTGTGGCCTCTGCACACAATAAGCCTGTCTCGGCCTTTTACTCATTCTAGGCTTACCTATAGCATCATCTTTCCCCAGACAAGTGCATGCCTCCCCTCATCCTCTGTATATTTAAATACCACCCTCTGGGGTGTTGCTTTGCTCTGACCACTCTGTCGCAGATAACCACCCCACCTTTTCATTCTGTTTTTTTAGACTACATAATTTTCCTTTAATGGGACATAGGTGAGAATGTATTTCTATAATTATTTGTTATCTGTCTTCTCTACCTGAACATAATGGCCCTGGAGCAAGGACTGTCTCTTTTGTTCCCTGTTTGTTTTCCCTAGTATCTGGGACAGTGTCTGCCACATAGCAGGTGCTCAATAAATAATACTTGAAGGAATGAAGAGCTAAATAAAGGTGAGGTCTTTGTACACACAAGCATGTTTCTAAGCACTTCAGGGTTCTGCTTCCAGGGTCAGAACTACCTACAGGTCCTAGTCAAGTGGTTTCCCAGGAGCATAAACTGAAAAGCAAAATGTACTTGACTGCCCAACTTCACTCCATCCACAAAACTGCTCATGAGTTCCATCACCACAAAGAAGATCTTGACCCAAACCTTACCCCAGAATCAAGCAGCAGTCTTCCCTTGAACCCCAGCCAACTTACCGTCCTGTAATGACGCTGCTGAACATCTCTCAAGAAAAATGCAAAGACTTCTCTGGGAGAGAACTTTGCATGCCATTGTATTTTATCTGCTGAATAGATTTTTATGTTCAGATCATGGGGGCACTTTCTGGGGGGTTCTACAGAACATGTGGAGAGCTTGTGGCTCTGGGAGGAAGACAGAGGAGCAGGAAGGAACGCCTGGCTGCCAGTGGGTCCCTGTGCAGCGTCGGCCCCCTTGCTGACTGCTGGCTGCATTACAGATCGCTGATCTCATTCCTATTGACAGAGGCGTCACGCCTCATGGATGTAGTATGTTCTCTCTCCCAGGTGGAAATTGATCTCAATTGAATAAACCAGGAAGTTGGATTTACATTACTGGCAAAAAAGAGCCACCTTTTCTCTTTAGATAAAAGAAAACATAGAGGAGATAATGAACGGGATCTGTCAATGGGAGATGATAGGCATGAGGATAAGAGAGGAAAATCAAATATCAATTAAGATTAAAGAAAAATATTGAAAGCTACCAAAGAAGCCTTACTCTCCTGAGGGTAAAACTGTGATGTTCTTTTTCTTTTAAAATGGGTATCCTTGACTTGGGGTAGAAGAATAGTGGGATAGAACAATGATCCAGCAACCTTCACTTTTTGAGTACATATTTGTGTAAGTGAAATTCTAAAGCAGAGCATGGCAGAAGAGCAAAACCGAGGTCATCTCACCCCAGCTCAAGCCGAACAGTGGAACCGAGGCCTCGTGTATTTATGTCTTTCTTTGTACTGTGAACATTCAAAAGCCTACTTGGTATTTTGAAACGCTCAGCTGATTACTGTTGTCCGTAGTTATCTTACTGCAGTGCGGAACATCAGAGGTTATTCCCCGACCCCAAAAGAGCCTCTGTATCCGTTAACCGTGCTGTCTCCATCTCTCACTCCTAAATACCCTTCTTAAACTTTAGTAACTTTCTACTTCTTGAGATCAACTTTCAAGATTCTACATTTGGGTGAGAACCTGTGATGTAGTTGGGTCATTTTTATGCCTGATTATTTTACTTATAATATTCTTTATTCCACCCATGCTGCTACAAATAACATATCACTGTCATTTTAATGACTAGGTAATATTCTACTTCATCTGTGTGCTACATTTTAAAATCCATTTACGCACTGGTAGACACATTAGTTAATCCCATATCTTGGCTATTGTAAATAGTGCTTGCAGAATTCCTTTAAACATTTTTGAAGGATACTATCTGTATTTGCAATGCTGGCTACTTCTTGTTTGTAAAAAGTGATTCAACCTAACATGGTTATATAAATATGCTGTTTATCTTTTATATCTTCTCTTCAAGTTAGGAATTAAGCATCACTAGGAATGAGTCTCATATAATGGCTAGAGTTATTTTTAACAAAAGGTATTTTGAACCTAGAACTACCTGACCTTGTTTTTTTGTTTTACTATTCCAAACACCAGTAAATATTTAATATCAGTTGACATGGTCATATTAGTTGGACTATGACACCCAGGACACTTCTTAACATGCTTAATGGTTCAGAGGAAAATATTCCTATATTTTAATTTTATTAAGTTTCATATACATGAATGTGCCAAGGGGGAAAAAAAATCACAGAAACATAGTATGCAACCAGGATCTGTATGATTGCAGCAGTGTGTAGTCGTGAAAGAAATTTTGCATCTATTTTGGGGCCATATTAGACATGCCAGCGTTGTTTCTGCTCCCTGGTGTCAAACAAATCATTAGGGGTAATTTAGGTCAGATAAAAGTACCTACATTCTCTCCACTTTGAATATCTGCTTTGATCACAGGTGGAATATGAACCAAGGTTTCCAGTTTGCAGGGCAGTCATTGCAAAGACAGAGGTGCTGGGCCAATCAGATTCTCTCCCTCTAGAATTTAAATTGGGAAATACTATAGGATTCAAAAGAATTTAGTGTTAATAGGATCAAGTGGAACCTAAACTAAGAGGAAACATAAACAATATGTATGGAGAGGCATAATAGTAATAAACAAGAAGAAGAAGAAACACAAAGAATTGTGTAAAAGCAAAGGTAAATCAACCAGGAGAGAATAGACAAATTCCTATGAATTCACAGGGTCTATAAGGAAGAGAAGGAACAAACTGGATTCCTGGTACTGCATTGTCTGAGTGGGATGAAAGAACATTTCAATGCCTTTCAGTTCACATATACAACAATCATTAGTACAATCCATTAAAAAATATCATGTTAAGGTGGTTTTAGTCCTAATCCATAAATACTGACTGTAAATACAACAACAGTGACAATGGCAGGAGTTAAAAGTTACTTCCTATGATGCAGGAAGTGTAGGCCCCACATTTCAAGCATTTTTTTTGATAAAGAATCTTTGATGTACAACAGTGAATCTCACTGTGAGTCATTGAACTGGGATGAGCTCAAAGCTACTGCAGGTGAAATCGAGGCAGGAAAGCAGACACCACTGTAGATATTTCAAATGAAGGGCATTTAATTTAGGGGATTGGTTCCAAAGCAACTGGAATGATCGAAGGATCCAAAAAAGTAAAGAGGAGACTCCTTGTAATGGTAGGAATAAGAGGGAACTATTACACATTTAACCGGAGTAATAGAATGGAAGTTGGTTTTCCCCAGAGCCCACACAAGCTGATTGTTGAGGTTCCTGGAATGTGTTCTCAAAATTCAACTATTGTGAGAACTTTTGATGCCCTTCCCAGACACCGCAAAACATGACCATCACCTAAATTTTGTATTAACCTGAAAATATACCATGTATCTAGCCTGTTTTCCATGACACATTTTCCTATGACCGATAGCACCTGGTGCCCAGAGGCTGACAACTCAAGAGGACTAGTTCAGCAAGGCCACCAGGATTCCTTGTGTCATTCTTCCCTAAGACTTAGCACACTCCAGTGATTCTATAACCAATTCACTTTCTTCAATTTGTGCTTCTTTGGGTCTGGGAGAATGACTTTTCCATCTTGTTCTGGAAAATGTAGCTAAGATAAAATTGGCAAAATTTACCTGGAGAAAAATATCATTGCATTCGAAGAAAATATAGTTTCAGGGCTGTTCAAAAAAAAAGAGTAGGGGTCCTTTTAGAAATGTGATTCTTGAAAATTCTTTGTCACTGGGGAGATTAAAGCAGAGATTGAAGGACCACTCTTGGTACTGTTACAGAAGAGAGTTTTGTTGTGAGAAGAGATTAAAGAGAACATCTGAGGGCGAATACTTAACATTGTATAATTCAATTCCAGTTGTATTTACCATAAGACTACAGAAAGACACTGTACTGAGTGAGCCTCCGTAAAGCTGAATCGCCAGCACAAAGTATACCTTTTTCATGATCTCAGATTTGGAGCTGACAACATGATATGTACTTCAGAAATTATTATGTACCTTGACAGTTGAACCAACTGTCCCACGTGGGCTTTCTGTAGACTCAGCATCCTTGGCCTCACTAAGAAGTGGATAAAAGATGGCATAAGGCATTATCACAACCATCAGGGAATATGCAATGCCCAGGCTAGTGTTTAACAGTTCACTCGGGAAGCATGGCCGGAAGTCAGCATAGGAGTGGCAATTGAAATATCACAAGATGAGCTGTAGACCCCAGAAGATAGAACTCCTTTGTCTAGTGACCTTTCTTGTAGTGTGATAGCAGATACAATAGGCTGGCCTCATAAATCATACCTGCAGACAACATCTACAGGGCAGGCGCTGACACTGTTTGCATATTCAAATGTCACCCTGATCATGAGAGGAAAGACAAAACACTTTTTTTCTCTCAAAAATGTCAGCATGGCTGGATGAGAAAAGATAATTTGGAAGTACTTCTAGACAATAATTACCCCCTGGCACCTATCTGCAGTGTACTTAATGAATGGGGAGAGGAATTTTTTAATTTTAAAAAATTATGATTATTACAGTAATTAATCAGCTGCTCAGTGACAGCTTCCTTGAGAGGGAAAAAAGTGCCTGAAAGGCCATCTTGCTTCCGTAGGGCACCTTGTTGATTTCACATCACATATGCAAAACATCCTATTATTATTAGTAACAAAAATGCTTACGGAAGTAGAATTAGCCTCAATTTCCTAAACAGTCAGGAAACTCTCACATTTCACAAGTGAGGGGAAGAAAATCCTAATCCCAAATGCTATCTGAAAAAAATGTTTCAGCTTTGCTCATCTGAAGTTGTTAAACCAATCTCTTAATTACATGCCAAAGGTTCTCAGTTCTAATTATGGACCTTGGGGAAAGAGCCCCTCTCCCCAAACCAGTAATGCCTCATGTTAACTTCAGCTCTTTTATGTCTAATACCCTACTGCTCTATTTCCGCTTCCCTAGATGATCTGTGAATTTGGCTTTTTCCACTTCATTTTTCACAGTGCTGTTCAGAGCAGGGACTAAGAGACCTCACTTTCCTCCAGCGATTCTTTTATAACATTTCTTGCTACTTGAGTACAAAATCCCCTACCTAATGTATCCACAGCAGAGACAAGTTTCCTTCTTGCGCTGAATTCATACCTCCCCTCCTGCAGTTCAGGGCCCTCAGTAACTGCATCAAAAGCCATCAGGGTAAAGTGTGCTTGGGATGTCTCTTTGTCCCAAGTATGTGGGTGAAGACTGCAAGCTTCAAGCAACCCAAACGTCTTCTGATTGTAGCTCTTGGCTCCCTTGACTTCTGGAAATTAAGCAGAGAAGAATGTGGCAGGAAAGTTTTTGGGAGTTCAGAGGCGGTGACTGCTGTCCTCCAACGGGCATTAGAGTACATTCAGAGGAAAACACATTGTAGAGGTAGACAGTGGGCATGGCGGCTGGTGCTTGAGAGCTGTGCTTGGAGTCTAGATTGATCCCAAGTTTTAGGCTCAACTGCTCCAGTCAAGAAGAAGCAAACTCACATGAGCTGTGGAGTCACTACTCTGGGTTTCAGCCTCCCCTACCCACCTTCTGTTAAACACTTTTCCGACTTCGTAGATTTCAGTACTTGGACTAGTAAAGTGGGAATTACACTGTTAGTTATTTGATGAAATTGCTAAGGGGGAAAGAAGGAAGGAGGGGAGTAGACAATTGTGAAAGTGTCTCTTGATGACTCAACTGTTGAAAGGAGTTATTTCCTGTAAGGTTTGTGAACACACACAGAGAAGATCGCCTCTAACATTGGACATGATGCTTGGGTAAATCTTCATCTGAAATAGTTCTGCAGGAAATAATCTGGAAATGTGAAAATAATGAAGAAAATCGTGTGGAATGCGAGTGTTCTAAGGAGGAAATCAGGGATTGCAACCGTTCTGCTTCTTCCATGTAGCCTGGATTGAATATTGTGCATATAGTAGGTGTACAGCTCAGTTGCATTTTAATAAAGTTAGTGGATGATCCTTTTTTTTAAAGCCTGTTCCTGTTTTTGATTACCCATTGCTCAAAGCATTGCTCAAGATTCACTGCATGACCAGCCTTCACTGATTTCTCTCTGAATTAATGACTATTGTGCCTGAGCCAGCATTCTGCAATCGAGACAGACTCTTGATTATAGACCATTTTCTGTTGTAATCTATTTCTCTCATGTGTTTACTTTAGCTTTTGATGAAACTGTGAGTTCCACCACCAGGGCAAGGGGAAGCCATAAGTCTCTGATAGGACCCACAGCACCTGTCACCAAGCTTATTTTTAAGCAGGAAATCAGTCCTGCTGGAATTCAGTGATTGTTACTGACACCCTGGTCCTCTGTGAAACATACATTTGTATCCAGGTGTGGAATTGGTTGGCTTGAATCCGTGCTACATGTAAAGGTAGCTAGCAGCTAACTGCTAAGAGATTTCTATTCTTCTAAGAGACAGAAAATCTCTGCGTTACAATTAAAATAATGCATGAAACAGAACCAAGAAAGCTATCTGTACAGAAATCCAAAAGAAGTTAGCAAAGGAGAAATGGTTGAGTAGAAGCAAGTAACTCAATAAGCCTTCCACTTAGAGACCAGGATAATTCTCTATTCTCTACAACAATTTGTTGTGCTTTCGGTAAGTGAAGGGTTCAAATACTTAGACACAGGTTATTTTTTCCTCCAGTACTTAATGTCAAATTTAGCTTGGATTGAAGAAAAGGGCATTATTTAAGTCAATAACTATGTAATGAGTGAGTAAATATTTAGAAGTAACCCAAGAAAAGATTACACACACACACACAAATGTTTGCACCCCCAGAAATGCCATAAACAAAGGGACAGCCCAGCATACGTACAACACAAAAAAGCTGATGCCTTCAATAAAACACTTTTCAAATAAAAGGAAATAGAAAAACCTGATAAAGAGAAATATAAAAACAAGATGAATTGACAATTTTTTAAAAATCCTAAAATAATGAAAAAATATTCAAGCTAGACTATAGTTATCTACTAATAAAAACACCCCCAGGATGCTATTTTTTTTCTTATCAGACTGACAAATATGTAAACTTGTCACAACATTATTCTAGTGAGGAATAGGGAGATAAGCACTCCCATTTTCTTTGTAGGAACATTTACAATATCTCACAGTCCTACAAAAGCACTTTCCCCATGACACATATTCCTACAGCTAACAATCTCCTGATGATTTGCCTCCAGTCACACGAAGTAAAGACAGAAACAACATTATGGCATTGGACATAACCTCAAAATATTCAAAATGAGGAAGTACCCATTTATAGGAGAGGGATGGTGCAAACTGTTCTATATTCTCAGGATGGAGTATCACATGGTTACTAAAAAGCAGAATGAGTAAGATCTCCGTGAGTTGATCTGGAGTGATTTCGAGGGTAAACTGTGGAAAGAAAATGTGAAATGTACAAGGATATCTATCGTATGCTGCTCTTCATATAAGAAAGAGGAGAATGGAGTGACTGCTGATATGCAGCAAGTTCAAGTGCTGCTTGACCCTTGCCTCCCATGTAGGAGTGCCTGTGATTGGTTCCTGCCTCCTCTTCTGACCCAGGTTCCTGCTGATGTGCCTGAGAGTGGCAGTTCATGTGCCAAGTACTTGGCTATCTGTAAGGTGCATGGGAGACCGGGATGGAGTTCTAAGCCTCTGTCCTGGACTGGCTATTATGGGCATTGGGGAAATGAATCAATAGATGTAAGATTCATTCATTCCTTCTCTCTCTCTGCCTTTCAAATACACACACACATATAAAGACAAGCAGAGGATGTGAGAAAATGCATATGCATCTTTTCCCTTGTGCAAGGAAATAAAAGAAGGATAATAAAAAAAAATAAGGAATCTGGTTACCTACTTGGTGTGGAGAAAAAGAAGCAGTGGTGTGGGATTAATAGCAATAAGGAAAGGGTTGTGGGCCTGAGTGAAACTTCTGCCCCTGGAATTAGAGCAGGTGAGGGTTGACACACTCTCCAGATCCCGCCCAAACACACAGACCAGTCAGAGTGGAGTAGGAGCTCCCAGGCAGAATAGGAAACAGAACGCATGAACTCCATTCTATCAGCAAATGGGTGACATGACAGACTGGAGAGCAGAGAAGAAAATCACTAACAAAGAAGTGTGGGAGTTTCTTGATTGAATACTGTAAAGCTATATGTAAGAGGAACTGTGGACAAATGTTGAATCTAGTCAGATAATTTGTTTTCCACAGAACGAGGGGTTAACAATTCTAAACTTTCTTTGTGTGTATACTAAGATCAAAGATGAGCATATATTGTACAAATGTGAGTCAGCTTTTTCCATTAGAGAAAAGTGACAGTGAAGAATGGGAGACAGCTAAAACAAACTCTGTGGAGAAAAGTTAAAAGCAGAGATATCAGGTTAAAGCCACGGTTTGCATATATGTACAAGAATATGTCACAAGGCTTACTGAAAATGAAATTAATGGTAAGCTAATTCCTTGTCAGATTTTTTTGGAAATCCATTTATATGAGAGATCTTCAGGAATGTATGGAAAATCTGTGTTATGGAAAGAACTGCATGGTTTCAATTTTTTTGCACTAAAATTAAGTTATTTTTAAATTCTAACTTTATGACCCTGAAAATTGTAAAGACCACATGATGTGCATACATGTATGTCTGCGTCAACCATGCACATATGTGTGTGTAGAAATACACGTGTGTCAGCATGAGTAAGCATGTACAACGTTCTCTTTTTTAGCTCTAGTGAGTAGATCTCTAGAAGACATGCAGGCCATTGCCATGAGCAACGTTGGTTTCTAAATCATACTCTGAAAAATGATTGACATAGTCATCTGGGACAGGAAAAACAGGATGAGCACAGAGCCCTCTGTGGTCCCACACAGTAAGAAAGCGGCCCAGTTAAAGGATAGGGGGTTTATTAAAAGGACAGAGCCAAAAAAGGAAATAATGTAAAACATCTCTTAATAACCCAATTTGGTTTATTTATATAAATCAGTGGCATGCCCAGATTCTAACTCAAAGAATAAGATAAATGTAGTGCTCTAAAGCAATAAGATAAGGTTCTGTATTGCTCTATAGAGGTAAATAAACAAATACACGGAGGGAAAGGAGAACTCTCTCTCTCTCTCTCTCTCTCTCTCGCTCACTCACACACACACCATTTTCTTCTATGCGTAGAAGGAAGGGAAAACAGAAAAAGGCAACATGAGAGTGACAGTTGTCGTCAATGACGCCCACTGACGGGTGCTCGGAAGAGTGACAGGTAATTTGCAGAGATGGGATATGTGCATAGATTCAATGTATGCTCAAAAATGTTTCATAATAATTAAAGAAAATAAAGCAATATTTTAGAGAGAATGCCTGTAGACACCATGTTTGCTTACTAAGGTTAGGATCTTCAGTTAGGAGACACATCAGCACAAAGGGGCCTCTGAGACAAACACATCATTTTTCTGGTATTCATACCAAAAATGCATCGTCTTATTAAGACCTTGAGAAAACATCAGGTAAACTCATATTAAGAGATCGTCTATAAAATATCTCATCAATGGCCTTCAATTGGCAAGATCATGACAAATTTAGATGGAAGAAGCATCATTGATCAAAGGGTAAGGAAACATTAGAGAATGCAATTTAGATACTGAAACAGAAAAACCATATTAATGGAAAAAACTGGTAACGTTTGTGCAAGATCTGTGGTTCAGTTAATAGTATAGTTTCCCATTTTTAGATTTATTTACTGTTTGAAAGGCAGAGTCAGAGAGGGAGGCGTTGGGGAGAGGGAGGGAGGAACAGAGGGGAAAAATGAAAGGGAGAGAGAGAGGGAGAGAAAAAGAGAGAGAGAGAGAGAGAGAGATTTCCTTTATTGGTTCACTGCTACTCAAATGTCCACAATGAATATGCTTGTGTCATTCTGAAGCGAGGAGCGAGGTGTTCATCCGGTCTCCCATGTGAGTGGCAGGGCACAAGCACTTAGGCCATCTTCTTCCTTCCCTGTTGCATATGCAGGAAGCTGGATCAGAGGTGGAGCAACAGGGACTCGAACTGGTACTCATACAGGATGCATGTGACACAGGTAACAACTGAACACACTGTGCCACAACACTCGACTCCACAGTCTTAGTTTAAAATTATCTTTCTGGTGCTGATAATCCTATTAATATTTTATATATGATTAATAGAAAAAGCCAGGTGAGGGATAGTTGCTTGGCATTCGCGATCACCCCTTTTCTGATTTTCCCTTTTCCCTGGAATTTTCTTCTCTGTCTCATTTACCAATGTATCCTCCTCTACCCAGACACTATCCTTAGAACTCCTTAGCTTTTGTTTTCTTTTTCTTGTCTTTCTTCTTCTCTCACTCAACCATTTTTATAAGTAATTTCATCCATACTCTACATTTCTGCTATCATGCAAATGGAAGACTCATAGTTGTATAACTCAACCTTCAGTTTCTTATTTGAGCTCTATATTTATGTATAGTTTGAATTTGGGTAAAAAAGTAAGCCCATGATCTAGCTCCAAAGGGTTTCTAAGTGACCTTTCAAAAGGCAAAGAAGGCATAATCTCACCTTGAATGAGAATTGGATGTGACGACTCCTTGTGAAGACTAAAAATGACTGTGGATTCAGAGATGGGTTGTGAATGGATTCCAGCTTTCTGTTCCCGTGCTCTTGGGTCACCCACTCTGAGGAATGACCTGTATGAGATGTTCACGTGGTAAGGAAATGAGGCCACCAGCCAACAACTCCATGAGAAAATGTGGAAACAGATGCTCCAGCCCCAGTCAAGCCTTCAGATGAATGAATTCCCCTGACATCTTGATTGCTGCCTAAGACAACAGCCTGAACCAAAACTACTTCCAAATTCTTGATCTTCAAACACTGATTAATATTATCATAGGCTGCTGAGTCTGGAAAAACCTGTTAAGGTCACAACAGACACTTGATATTCTCTCCTTACAACCCCCAACCATAACCAGGTCACAGTCTAGTGCTGCTTCTTCCACTGAATTACTCGCTATTCATTTACACAAGCCAATAGACTTCAGTCCCGACTTCCTCGCTAGCTCATTTCCCTATTTGAAATCCATGATCGAAATCTGTTGATTTAGGCTTCCGGTTATCTTCCAAACATGTCCTACCTTCTTTGCCAGTCTACACCACCTGGCAGCTGTTCTTACCTTGGTGCCCCCCTATCAGGATCTTGGCCTTGGACCTTCCTGTGTTCTCCACAGTGATGTCAGGGTGATCCTCACAAAAATATCACACTGGTGTCAGTCCTAAGTGGGGTGGTTATGGTGCAAGTGCTGGGATAGTTAGAGCACTTACAAGGGCAAGAGCTATGAAGAAAATACACCAATGGAGCATTTCCAAGCGACCAACTTCTTCTGCCTTGAACAATGTCAGAGGCCGCCATTTTGAGATAAGTGAGTTGAGAGGCTCTCGAGTGATATGATTATTAATGCTGGTTTGGAGAATTTCCATATCCTCATGTTACTTTGTAATGTAATACATGCTCATGTTTTAAAAATTTGTCAAATGCATAAATTTCAAACAGAGCGAAAAAAAAAATCATTTCTAATTCTATCACTCTGAAATTTGGGCTTATTTCCTTCAAATCTTTTGCCTATGCTTTTAAAACCTTATTAAGCTCATTCTGTATATTAATGTAATTTTATATTCTGCTTTTTGTGCTTAAGGTTATAAGATTTTCCATATCATTAGAAACTATGTAAATATCATCTTAATAGCTGCTTGACATTCTAGGATATTAGAAATTTCATTTTGAAATTTGTCTCCTTGCCCAATGTCAAAACAAAAAAGACTTGACCTTGGGAGGGGTAGATGGTGGTGGTGGGTTGTCACTTTCCATGGGTTGAGGACACTTGCAGGCTGCTGTTTATTATGTAGCAAAATCTCATTTCTCTCTTTAAGTATGGCCCCAGTCCAAAAGGTAGCAGCCAATCTTGGTGATTCTGCACTTTCTTACAGTGTTTACTCCTCCAGGCTTGTAAAGCTAATACACACTTGGTTTTCTAGTGGATCAACCAATAACTGTTATAGGATGCCGTTCAGGTCAGGCATCCCTGAGAGGAATAGGGCGAAGCCAGAAACCCCAGCTAAAGCATGCAAACACCATTTGGCCCTAAAAGCACCTGAACCTTGCTGCACCCTTTTCCCTTATAGTATGCAGTGATTAGTAATCCATAATGTATGGCACTAATTAATTCCTGCCTTTATCAGGGAGAGAGACTCAGCCATGCTTACCACTCTGACGAAGCTTGGACGGCGGGCTCCATTCAGCCCCTGGATTTCTTTGCTGGAGCTCATTTTGCAAAATCCATTAAGTTGGCAAAAGAACCGGAGTACTAGAATGAGAGCTGCCCCACCTCCCAGCCCCTAATGTTCTTCATTCCGTGAAGAAATAGGCTAACAAGAAACGAAGCATACAGGGCCATTTAACGGAGGCTGCATCTACTTTGGGAGAACTGGTTTAGGCCTGTTTGTTTAGCTGGATTGGCTTGTGAAAACGGATGTAGCTACAGTCAGATCACAATTAAGAATAGATATTTTGACTTTCTTTATTGTTTAAAAAGATTTATTTATTTATTTGAAATATAGAGTTGTAGAGAGAGGGAAAGACACACACACACAGAGCTCTTCCATCCACTGGTTCACATTCCAGACAGAATCTACAGCTCGAACTGGACTGATCTGAAGCCAGGAACCAAGAGGTTCCTCTGGGTGCCCTGCATAGATGCAAGGCCCCAAACATTTGGGCCATATTCTTCAGCTTTTCCAGGCCACTAGCAGGGAGCTGGATTGGAAATGGAGCAGCCGGAACTTGAGCTGGCACCCAATATGAGAGGAATACCAACACTGTAGGTAGCAGCTTTACCCACTGTGCCACAGCACCTGCATCTATATGATGGCGTTGAGACAGATCACCAAGTGGACAGATCCCCTGAGTGTCAGTCACCCTAGCTTCTCTCCTCATCTGTGTGTTACATGTTAACTCTCGGTGATCACTTGGGGGCTGTGTGGAACCCCAGCTGGCACTCTTTTATTGAACTGGCTGGTCAGATCCATGTGGCTCCAAACCTTGGAGAACTTCAGTGAAGTCTCTTCCACCATCCGCCTGTAGCTCTGTGGAATCGGGCACTGAGTTCTACTTGTGGCTAATGTCTGGGCTAAGAAAGCAATGAATCTGCAATCTGTCTTTTGGTGTGAATGACACTAATTCATAGTTTTGAAGGGCTTTCTATTTATCTGGATTTATTAACTGTTTCCATTGTCAAGGCAACTCACAGAGACAGGTGCTGCAGTGGATGCCCTTATCGGGAGGGCTTTGGATGCTCCCCCTGTGGTATCCTATGTCCTAAAACGTGCCTGAGCTAGAGTAGGCAATCAACCAATGTGTGTGAAATGGATACCTTCACATTCTGCATGTGAGAACACTGAGGCACAGAGCTGGTGAATAGCAGAGTCAAATCCACTCAAATCCTTTCTGGTTCCAGAGCTCAGAATCTTAGTGTGACTCAATGCTGTGCCCTTGACCTCTGCCAAAGTTGGTTTTGATTTTTCTTTTTCACAGAAGGATAGGTGCAACAAAGGACTTCAGAATACTTTGTGAGTTGAAAGTACAATGTACACACCAGGTGTTAATTACCAATGCCACTGCATCGGGGAACGAGACAGCTGTGGCTGGCGATTGATGACAGCATCGCTACCATTATTATTGAAAGGATCAATATCAGCTCGCAGAAGACAAATGCGTTTTTCTCTGTCCCAAGCCACCTCAGAAATTCCAAGTTCTCTTTCTTACGACAGATTTTGTCAACCTTCAGATACTTTCTCTCAGAGGTCAAAGAAAATGACCCATCTCTGTAACCCCAAGGACTCGTGACCTCTCTTACCCCCTCACCTTAGTTGCTTTACTTTCTCTGGTTTCATTTCATTTCGTTTGCTTTCTGATGGGCAGGGTGATGAAAGTCTCTGCCTTTCTCCAAGCCTGTCTGAGCCCCCAGGCTGTGGCCTGGGTGGGCCACGTGAGAGCTGTGCCTGCAGGCATGGCAAGAGAGGTGTTATTTACATATTTATTAGAAATTTTGTCCTGCTGGCAAGAGACATTCTCTTCTGACTTTAATTCTGATAAGTAAACAACCCCATTGGCGAGGAAGAGGGGGAAAAACAAACCCGAGCAGTTTGCACAAGATAATACAGTAAAGCAGAAAAATATCCAGAATACAAAACCATCAGCAGGGCAACGTGTGCGCGTGCACACGAGTGACAGAAAAAAAAGAGAGAGAAAGAGAGAGAGAGAGAGAGAGAGAAATAGAAAAAGAGAGTGAATCCATCTCCAAAGTCTGGCCTAGGTTAAATACTCTGGAAGAAATAATCACATAGTAATTCAATTATATTTGGTATCAGTTGCCTCACAGACCAGTGGAATAACAATTAATCCCAGAGTGCCTTCTTCTTCTTCTTCTTTTTTTTTTTTTTAATACTTTGCGGTTTGTTCAGAATCGCCCTCCAGCAGTTCCCCACACTCAGCAATCTTCACTTCCTCATCCATTCTGACCTAATAATGCCCGGCACCAGGGAGTCATTTTGCCAAGTTCAACCTTCTTCGACCTCTCTCTCAAACTGTCCAGCATCCTAACATTTTGCTTAGGTGCCCTCCTGCCTCCCGTTAATTATGCTGCATTGTGAGGACTGCAACAGTGGGAGAGTTTGGCATCCTCCAGCTTTTCCCCCAACATCCAGAATTGAGCCAACATCATCATCCCTCTGACAACACAATGAATTAGGTCCTTCTCGGTAGTGCATGTCTAGCTACTCCCAGAAAAAAAAAAAATTACATTTTTAGGAACGTTAAAATGGACTGGCTTAAATCCACAATAGCAAAGAAAGCAAGAGATATGGCTTAAATCCCGCCTGATGGTCTGACCTGAACTTACTCTGTAGATGAAATCACACTGAATTCTTTGCATTTCTATAGCTTCTTTCAGTCAAGGATTGAAAAGTACTTTGCCCAGGGTAATAAGGTGCACAACCTTTCTTTGATGCTGTATTCTAGCTCCAGAAAGGGTTCATGCATCAGAAAACTGGCCAATGATGGGCTGAAGGGGCTGGCCTAGGTAACCTCCCTACCTGGCCATGGTGGAGACATGAAAACAGGTGTTTGGACTGCAGAGCGTAACACCAAAGATCAGGAAATCATCATACTTTGAAACCACAAATATGATCCTAAAAAATCGAAAATAACCAAATCATGAAGACAGTGTTATGCTTTGTTTCTCAGTAATTCAGTGGAAAAAAGGTGGGCAGACTCAATATAGAATGAAAAATATGTGCTACTTAACATACAGTGTTCCCTCCCAGTGATCCCTATGTTCATGGGCAAAATGTGCTTTCCTCAACAGTAGGGCCAGAATCCTACCAGTGGATACAGAAATAAAGAAGAAGATGAATCAAATAAGTGGATACTGAGTATGAAGAAAAATTCACTGCTTGATAATTGAATCCACATCCAATGACATTAACAGCAGCTACTGTGCCTCAGCAGGGAGGTTCTGCACACACCTATTTAAATATCTTAATTCTCCCAGTAGACTTTGGTCCCATTTTCCAAATGGACATGGAGCATGAATAATTTCAAGTTTATAGCATCAGTTAATGGTAGAGCTGGGATTCTGGGCTTAAATCCATCCTGATTGTTTTCTAACATGACCAAAGACATAAAAAGACATCTAGGTGTAGTGGGTCATGGGAGAGGAGTGGATTCAGATAGGAGTGCCTGGGAAATCTTTCTCTTTAAAGAAGATTTATTTATTTGAAAGAGTTAGCAGGGAAAGGTAGGTACAAATTGGCAGACAGAATCTTCCATCCACTATTTCCCCACAACAGCCTGTGCAGAAGCCAGGAGCTTCTTCTTGCTCTCCTTGTGGGTGGCAGAGACTCAAACATTTGGGTCATCTTCCAGTGCTGTCATCTGGGAGCTAGTCAGAAGTTACATAGCCAGGTTATGAACTGGCGCCGGTAAGGGATACTGGCATCACAGGCATTGGTGTCACCTGTTTAGCCACATGTTAGTCACAAGAAATCTTTCTTAATTTTAGACACAAAGTGGCTCTAGCTCTTGAAAGAAATCTTCTCTGGACCTCAGTTGCCTCTATTTCCAAAGAAGAGGTGTCAGTGGCAGGCTGTGCGTAAGACTACAGACACTGAGCTATTGTCGGTTTCAGTTCCTGGCCTGCCCTTTTCTGATAGTGGCTCCCAATTGCTCAAACTTTTTAGTAAAATGTAAGTTCACAGTTAACTGTCTGAGTTTTGGGATGAGGGTTGATTCACTGAGGGAGGCTCAGTACTCAGTCTGTGAGCACTACTATGATTCACAACTGTCTCAGAAGCACTTCTAGGGAACGCCCATCTCCCTGTCAACACATCTTTTGATAACATACAGAGGGAGAATATATAAAAGAGAAAAACTCTAACGATTGAAAGATTTCCATTTGCGCATGAGTAATAGGAAGCAGGAGAGGACACCTTCTCTGTTGAAGTTAGCAGTGTAATAGTTGACAGATTAATACATGATCCTACAAATAAGGGTAAAATTGCAACTATGTTGGATGGAAAGAAGTGAAATTTGAGGAGGTGGGAGGAATGCTGTTCATGGCAAATAGAATAGACTATGCAAAATGTGAGGGAAATAGGGAAAGTGAGTGGGAGAGGCCAGTGTGAGTAGAGTGGAGAGGGCGACAAAGAGAAAGGGGGTGCACGGGGGGGGGGGCGGTAATGCTCTCCATGTTGAAGCAGCAGCCATACCACATAGATTCCAGTCCTCACTGCAGGGGCTGGAGCCAGCTGACATATCAGATCCCATTAAGAAAGCATTATGTCTCTTTCAACCCAGGCCTTATCAAAGCAATATGCAGCCATTTAAGTAACTGTAATATTCCAATGTCCCTAACATTCTTTCTCAAGTTCCTTCTTTGACCAACTCTGAGTGTCTGTGAAGAGAATTGAAATACAGGGAGTCCAGCAGGAAAGACAGCTTCAAAGGGGAAATTATCTGTGATCAGTGCTAGGAGAGGAGCAAGGCCAAAGGAGCCGGAAACCTGGCTTGGAAAAGGGGAACCCTTAAGTGAAGTAATATTTGAGTTCGTTCTTACGTGGTTTATACGTTTACCAGGAAAACTGGAAAATATACATATATACTTGGTAATTTTCATAATATATGTAAATAGGTTATATTATTTATGGGCTATCATATTAGTCATTTATTGCTTTATAACAAGTTATCCTAGACTCAGTGGCAAAAAATGGACAGTCACTATTTCACAGTTTCTTTGTGTCAGGAAACTGGGCACAGCTCTTGTAATTTTGCAGGTAAGTGGTCAGTTGGGGCTGTGGTCTCAACAGTGGGCTTGGCCAGTGAGGGCTTTGCTTGCATGTTGAACTGTGTGGTTGTGAGCAAGATTCAGTCCTTCTGGAGCTGTTGCACAGCGAGCCTCAGTTCCTTGACACTGTGGGTTGCAGGCCACCCACCATTTCTTGTCAGGTGAGCCTCTCCACGAGGCATCTCAGAACAGAGGAGCTGCTTTCCATCAGCGTGAGTGAGGAGAGCTGCACAGCATGAACAAGAGGGAAGTCACCGTCTTTTGCAACAAACCTGGAAAGTGACATCCCTCCATTCTCGTATATTCTGTTAGTTTCAACCAAGGCTACATCGCTTTCATACATGTTGATTATAAGGGAGTAAATGCTGTGGACAGGGGTCACTGGGAGTCATTTAGATTATTCAGGCATTTAGGGATCAATTAGAAGCAATTGTGGTTAGGATAGTGTTACTCTCAATATCTATTATAGATACTTGATACTAATGTTTCCAGTAGAATTTTTTTTTTTTTTTTGCAGAAACTACTGTGTGAAGCAAAGAGGAATGTTTCCTACCATAGAAATGAGGCAAGGCAAGAGGCAGAGGAAGTTTGGTCTGCTCCTATTAGAACCATTCTGGGATAGGAGAGAACTAGCCAACCCTGCTATTAAAGAAAGCAGCATTCATTCTGCATCCTTTGGAGCTCTTAGTCCATGTGACTCATTTGTAAATGTTCATTTGGGCATTGTCTTAATGTCACTTTCAGATACTTTCCAATGTCTACTGTTCTGTTCCTATACAAGTCCTTTTTGCATGTTACCCTGAAGCACCTCTCCTGCCCCCTTCTCGACTTCTAGAGTGTATGAAGCTCCAAAACTATTTCACCTTCATGTTTAATGCTAGCCCTTCACATTTTCAACCTGCCCTCCAAATGTCCCTGTCATTTCTCCAGCACAAAGGACTCGCTGATACAAGATGGGACAGAAAAGTTGTCTGAGCAAACTTGCATCAGAGGGGCACCCTGTATGTTCTAAAAGTGGATCTTCAGGCTATGCAAGTCTACCTCAGTTAGATCATCAAGGTGGGTTCTTGCTAGGCGTTAGTACCACGTATGTGATGCGTCATAGGGTCATTTTCCTTAAGTTGTTATTATTGGCATCTTTTGCACCTGAAAGGTTTAAGATTTAAGATGTTATTCTTTTTAAAGAAAATATTTCTTTATTATTTTGAAAGTCAGAGTTACACATAGAGAAACACAGAGAGAGAGAGAGAGAGAGAGAGAGAGAGAGGAAGGGAGAGAGAGGGAGAGAGAGAGAGAGAAAAATAGAGGTCTCCCATCTGCTAGTTTCATTCCCCAGATGGGTGCAACATCTGGCTCTGGGCCAGGATGAAGCCAAGAGCCAGGTGCTTCATCTGGGCCTCGCCCTTAGATAGCAGGGGCCAAGCACCTGGGCAATCTTCCACTGCTTCCCCCTGATGCATTAGCAGGGAGCTGGACTGGAAGTGGAACAGCTGGGACATGAACTGCTACCCATATGGGATACTGCCATTGCAAGTGACAGCTTTGCCTACACGATACTAGATCCTAAAACATTGTCCTTTAACCCCACTCCCACTCCTCAAATTTCCCAAGCCAGCAATATCAGGTGCTTCAACTATTTTATCAAGAAGAATGAACAATGGCTGCTTTCTAAACTCCATTTCCCACCTCTGAGGAATGTGAGATGTGAGAAGAATAAACGGTAGCACTTCCTTCCTTCCACCGAGAATGAGACGCACAGGGTGCAGAGAAAGGTGACTTCAGCGCTCTTACCAGGCAATTTCCAGGAGACAGACAGCTTAGTGGATTGAAAAAGGCACACTAATAAGACCCTTTTCTTCTCTTCCTAAGGATTTTGGCAGAGGGGGGGATTGTGAATTTGAGAAGCAAACATTTTGCATAAGTGGCAATTTCTGGGTGGCAGCTGTGGGTCAGGATTGTTCAAAGGACAAAAGGCACTATTCTGCCTAATATACTCAAAAACATAATTCCTACTTAGCTAGGTGTCTCTCTAAGTTGTACTATACTTAGGAAAAGAATATCAAGGCAAAAAGAAGTAACATCCCCTTTTCATAGAGTTAATCCAGATTTAGGAATCGTACTGTTATGAATTACCTTAACATAATAAGGTTATACAATGCATTTTTTTTGAGTCAGATTAATTCTTGTGGGGTTGCTCTTAGAAGAATGGTGGGTATTTGCAGTGTGAGGAATTGGAGGAGGCAGTTTAGAGAGGAGGGCAGAATTGGAAGCAAAAGAAGCAACATTGTGAGTGGGAATGGAATATGTGTAGATCTTCCATGAAATCCCTTTGTGTGTATCTCATGGACAATGGGAAGTTTCTCTCTCCTCACTCCCCTTCTCTCCCTCTCCCCCTCTGCCTGTTTTCCCTGCATCTCCCTCTCACTATCTCCCTCTTTCCCCCTCTCTCTTTCTTTCTCCCTCTGCCTCTCTCTCACTGCAATTCACTTACCTTCTATGTGAAGTTATTTCTGAGGTTCAATACAGTGCCTTAGATGGATACATAGAAACAAAACACACAGATTTGTGAGCGGTTCCACATCCACCTGTCTGCTGAGAGCCGAGGGAGACCCCAGTGTGATAGTCAGACAGTCCTACTTGGACGGTGCTCAGTCTCAGCTGAGCATGTGAGGCTGGAGGAACAGGTGACACAGGGATGCCTCTACAGCTCTGTGGGAGCCTGTCCAATCAGTCTGGATTCAATTAGAAAAGCAAAACAAACAGAACATATATTGAGCCATTTAAACAATTAATATCCCTTCTTAATCTAAAGATGAGATCCAGGATGCCACTTTGTATTTAGATACTAGTCTCTTCCAAGTTGTAACAGTCCATCTGCCTTTTCTTTTGTAGCCGTGACATTTTTGAAAAGCACCTGTCATTTTGCAGGAAGGCCCTCAGTTTGGGGCTGTTAGATGTTTTCTCCCGATTTACTTGAAGTTATACATTCTTGGATGATTAGCTCCCTATTCTACCATTTGTCTCATGATATACCACACTGCATGCCACTGTATTATAATAGTATCATTGGCGATGTGAATTCCAATCATGTGGTCAGGGTGATTTCTGCCAGTTTTCACTGTGAGTGGCAGTTTTTCTCTTTGTGATATAGTAATTATTGTGGAATGAGACTTTGACACTATGCAAACATCTTCTGCTTCCTAAATTTTTGCCTTCAAATTCTAGCATTTGGATGGATTCAGCTTGTAGAAATGATTTCTTTTATATTCTACTTGCAATCTTCTTCGCGTTCCCTCCCAACTGTTTTATAAGCAGTCTCTATACCATGGGAATGGTATAGGTTTGTCTTACATTTTCTCTTTCCCATAAATGTGAACCAATTCTCCAGGAAATTCTAGTTCCTTCTTACGACTTTCAACTCAGAAACTAAATTTGGGTGTGGGGGATGCTTGTTATACTGAACATCCCTGCTTCTAGGATAGTTATAGAGTTAGGGACAATATATACATATACTAACAGATGTATGTATGTAAAAGATCTACTTTTAGACTTTTATCTGTGCCTTTGTGTATCTAGCATCTTCCTGTGTAATCTAACAGATGTATGCATCTGTACTGATCCCTCGACTCCCAGGCAGGCCCACACATTTCTTCTAGGATTACACCTTTCCTGTTTGTAAGTTCTTTCCCTGACATTGAGAAATCTGACTCCCACTAGCTAAACATACGCACTCATTTGTTAAATTCTAATACATTAGTAAAGTACTTCCAGAACTATTAACTCACACCAATTTCCCAGTGGAGTATAATGTCCTCTAGTCTTTAACCTAGACAGTCAGAATTTATCCCTTGTTGTTGGAGTCCCCTTCTTCCTTGTCCAGCCCTGCCAGTGAGGTCATATGTCCTGCTCGTCTCATATCACTGGTGAAGTTACGCTGGTACCGCTTGGAACACCTCTTCCCGCCACGTCATCCTGATGGATTTTCTGAGACAAATAAGCAAAAGTTATTGTGATAAAAATTATCCTTTTCTGTGAATATAGGTTTTGACAAACACGTGGATCCACTGTTTCCCCAGACCTTATGTATATATGGGGAGCATATATATGTCTATATGCTTCCCCACCAGGTCATCTCTGGGAGCCACTAAGAATCAGATCAGTTAGAAAGCTTTGGTTCATCTACTCCATGGAATACTACTCAGCTATTAAAAAAAACAAAATGCAGTTCTTTGTGGCTAAATGGGCACAACTGGAAACTATAATGCTAAGGGAAATGAGCGAATCCCAAAAGATTAGATACCACATGTTTGCCTTGATTTAACCTGTAATTTTTTGTTTGGTTGTTTGTTATTTTTTGAACCTGTCATTGATACTGTCTCAACCCAGATGTTTCGAGGAAGGGAACTTGCATTATTTTTAACATATTGTTTACCCAATACTATGTCAATTAATTCCATAATGTTGTATATTGATACTGAGGCCTTGTTGGGGCTTTTAACTGACCGGATCTTTACTCTGTTAGACCTATCTTCAGACCATAGAAGGTCTCCCCAAGAGGCCACTGAACTTATCTGGACAATAAGACGCTGAACTTTATGCTAGGCAAGTGTTTGCAAGCAATGAATCTCAACTGAACTTGAACTATGGTTATGCAACAAGGTGGAGGAATCCACCATGGGGGGAGGGGTATGGGAGGGGTGGGGGGAATCCCCAGTGCCTATAAAACTGTACTACATAATACAATGTAAGCAACAATAAAAAAAAAACAAAAAAAAAACAAAACAAAACAACAACAACAAAAAAAGAATCAGATCAGTGGAGTCACACATAGAGTATTTTGAATCTAGTTTTTTTTTTTTTTTTGCTTACCAAAAATCTCTAAGGTTTATCCTTGTGGTGTTCAAATCAGTGGTTTGCTTCTACACATTGCTGTGTAGTAATTAGGGGTATACATGTACCACGAGTTAGCTGTTTGCTGGTTAGAGATCATCGAGATTGCTTCCAAGGTTTTATGAATATGACCCAAGCTGCCACAAATTTCCACTTAATTTTTTTTTAGGAACTTAAATCTTCATTTCATTTGAGTTAATAGACATGAATGAGATTGAGTGTACCATGCAATAAATGGGATTCTAACTTAACAGGATCTACTAAACTGTCTTCCAATGAGGCTGTAATGAAATCACACCTCAGTATCTGCAGGGGGTTAATACAGAGCCCCAACATCCCCATCACGTCTATGGATACCCAAATCTGTACTTGCCTATGTCCCTTCTGTAAAAGGGCACAACATTTGCATATCATGTTTGCTCATCCTCCCATATGCTTTAAATCATCTGTGGGTCATATATAATGCCTAATACAACATGAACTCTATCTAAATTATTGATGTATCATTCTGGCCAAAGTCTAATGACAATAAGATAAAGTCTACGGATGAAGTGCACACACATACTCCTGTCCCACTAGCTCCCAGGCAGTTTCCATCTTGGGTTTGCAGACTGGATGTGTCACAGAGTGCTGGCTGTGCTTTGCAACCCCACTAGCAGTTGCCTGCTATCCTTGTCAAGTATTCCCATTTACAAAAATTCACCTTCTAATAAATGCAATCATATCCCATAGCAGCCGTACTTTGTATTTCTCTGTGAGTTATTTTACTGAACATCTTCTGTAGTTTTTTTTTTTTTTGGTGTCTGCAGATAATGTTTGATCGGATGTTCTAATCTTTTACCTTTTTTGATTGTTGTTTGTTTGTTTTTGATTAGGCTGCTGATTGTCTTGCTCTTGTCCCTAGAAATACTTTTTCTGGTTTATGTAGCTCTGGTTTATGTAGCTTTTTCAAACTAAGTATTTTAAAGTACAAGTTATCAAGTTCTTTTCATTTATGGATCATGATTTTGGCAATATAACTAAAATTCTTTGCCTAGCTTAAGATAATACAGAATTTTTTTTCTTTTTACTCCTTTCTAAAATTTTATAGTTTCACATTTTGTGTTTGTGTTAAAATATATTTAGAATACATTTTAGTATAAAACGTGAGGCATAGGCTGACAATTTCTTTGCACATAAACACCCACCTGCACTAACACTTTTTGCTGAAGGCAATCACTTCCAAAATCAGTGGAAGACGACCCCCGAGGGCTTAAGTTTCTATACCCTCTTGGCAGACTGGGAAGAAGCTCTTGGGTCCTGGCTTTGGAATAGCTCTGGCTGTTGGGGCCGTCTGGGGACTGAACAAGCAGATAGAAGATCTCTCTCTTTCTCTCTATAACTCTGCCTTTTAGATAAATCAAAAATCTTTTTAAATCAAGTAATTTATAAGTGATTTGTGTGAATCTATCTCCTATCTTTCCATTGGTTAATATGCTTATTCTTTCACTGATACATAGTGTACTGATTACTTAACTTTATATTGAGTATTGAAATAAAAGAGAGTCTTCCAACTTCATGTTCTCTTTAAACATTATTTTGCCTTCTCATATTCCTTTGATTTTTCTTGTATATTTTGCAATCACTTGTGCAGTACTTAGAGAAAACTATGCTGGGATTTTATTGAATCTATAGGATAAATTGAATATTAGCAATAAATGGACTTCAGTTTTTTTATCTGAATGTTGTGGTTTTAGTAGATAGGCGGCAGCATATGGTTTGTGTGTATGCATTTTTCTAAATTTTTATTTATCAGAGAGACAGAGAAATCTTCCAGGTGCTTGATTACTCCCCACATGCTTGCATGAGCCACTGGAAGCCAGGAGCCTGGAACTCAGGCAGGAGCTCCAATGTGGGAAGCAGGAACCCAGGTATTTCAATCTGGGGGAAGATTTTCTATCTGGTGATCCAGGAGCTGTATCCAGCTCATCCAGGGGGTTGCAGGGGCCCAATCATGTCAGCTATTCTCTGTTATCCTTCCCAGTCACATTAGCTTGGTAGAAACTGAAGCAGTTGCCTATGGGAGTTTGGCACTGTAAGTGGCTTAACCCACTATGCCACAGTGCCAGCCCAACACGGGAGGCATAGGGTAATATTACAGTAAATAGCATTTAAAAAATCTTTGAATTCCATCTGCTACCTTTGCAGAGGTATTTTTATAAACTACTTTTAGGATATACTATACAGTCATGCCATTTGCAAGCATAAATTATTTTATTACCTTTCTAGTATGAGAATCTTGTGTATCTTTTTTATTATTTCAGTGCACAGGCTAGGACTTGAAACCTGATGTTGGACAGAGGACACTGCTGTATTGTTCTTGATAATAGAGGAATAACTCGGTCTTCGTTGTAAAGTGTGCAGTGATGTAGCCTGGTGAATGTGCCCTTGCACTTGGTCAGGTCAAGAAAGTTCTGTTTTACTTCTAATTTTCTGAGAAATGTTTTCTTCCCCATAAGTAGAAGTTAAATTTTGTCAATGAATTTGCTGCATGTGTTAATGGTCAAGTGATTCTTCTTTAAGTTCATTGATTACTAGTCTTATTCTTCTTAATTTTTCCTGTTTGCCGTATATTTAGTTGGCTCTGTTATTCCTTAAGGCAAAAGCTTATATTATTAGCTCGAGGTCTTTTGTTTTCTGATAACAATTATATGCTTACACACTTCCTCTGGATCTCCAGGTTACAGGGATTGTTACCAGTGTTACATCAGACATTTGAGGTTTGTATGAGGACACTAGAGGATATTTGTGAAAATTGGATGACGAGATAAGCTTATTTTTATGCAAGATTAATTCATGAATACAAAGTGTTTTCAAAAGGTTTGTGACAAGTGTATGAGGAAACAATGGATAGATTTCAAAAAAGGTTACACCAACCAACATCTTTTTATTCCATTTTTTCCATGGACTTTTCCAGTCCCTCTTGTGTGTTCACTTTAATCATCTCAAAATGTTTTTCAATTTTACTTGATACTTCCTCCTGGATCCATAGGTTATTTAGGATTGTGTTTCTTAATTTCCAGATTTTGCAGGTTTTTGAAAAGGTTTTCTATTAGATATCTTTATGTTAATTCCAAGGACATTATATAATTTCTATTCTTTTGAATTAGTTAAGGTTTATTTTGTGAGTCTTGCACATATTACATCTTATTCAATGTTCCTTGCACACTTTTGTTTTTAAAGATTTATTTATATTGGAACATCAGATTTACAGAGAGAAGGAGAGACAGAGAGAAAGATCTTCTCTCGACTGATTCACTTCCCAAGTGGCCGCAACAGCTGGAACTGGGCAGATCCTAAGCCAGAACCAGGAGAGAAACGAACTGGCATCTCTATGGGATCCTGGCAAGGCGAGGACTTTAGCCATCAGGCCACCGTTGCTGGGCCCCCTTAGGCACTTTTAAAAACTGTATTTTGTAACTGCTAGGTAGAGTGTACAATAAAGTCAATTTAGTTTAGTTTCTTAGCAAGATTGTTCTGGATTTTCTATTTTCTCACTGATTTTCTCTCTGTGGCCGAGAGTTGCTGAGAGAGAAATGATAACATCCCCAGGTACAGCTGTGACCCGGCCTTGCTTTTCAGCTCTTTGGTTCTGTTTTGTGTTTTGAAAATCTGATGCGGTGTACACACATGTTTAGGATTGTTATGTCTTCTTGGAAAATGGATTCCTTTATCATGATGTAATGTTTCTATTCCTGATAATGTTCCTTTTCCTAAAGTCTGTTTTTTTTTTTTTTTTATCAAAGTAGATATTTTGGCTTTTGGAGGCTTAGTGTTCGCATGATATATTTCTGTTTTTTATTTTGGCTTTAATTTATGTGTCTTTATATTTAAAACTGACTTTTTTTGAGGAAAGCATTTAGTTGAGTCTTGCTTTTTGATCCAATCTGACAATCTTCTTTGTTTAATTGATGCATTGAAGCATTCACATTTAATGTGATCATTGATATGGTTGAGTTAAAATCTATCATCTGGCTAGCTGTTTTCTATTCCTTCCATCTGGTCTTTATTTCTTTTTACCTCTTTTTTTCTGATTTCTCTTGGGTTAATTGAGTATTTTTATGATTCCATTTTATTTCCTCAGTTCCCTTAAAAAAATTTAGTAGTTGCCCTAGGGTTTATAATATACAATTTTAATTGCATGAACTTTTGTTTGTAGAAAGTATCTGACAGTCAATAAAAAAAAAGATAGAAAATCACTGGACTTCATTGAGGGTCAAAATAACTGACATTTATTGAATATTTATCTTATACCAGATGTTATCCTAGGCAATTTGTGTGTATTAAGTGATTGTTGCTCTGGGCAACAATGAAAAATGGATTCAATTGTTATCCCCATCTAAGAGGATAAACAGTGAAAACACAGAACTTATTTAATATGATTAAGTCATTTTCCCATGTTCCCAACAACATGCCAGTTGGACCCCAGAACTTAGCTTAAAAGTAGTATGTTGGGTGATGCCTTGGCTGCATGGAGTCCTGGCTGTTCCGCCTCCAATCCAGCTCTCTGCTAA
The DNA here is from genome assembly GCF_017591425.1 of Ochotona curzoniae. Classification (NCBI taxonomy): domain Eukaryota; kingdom Metazoa; phylum Chordata; class Mammalia; order Lagomorpha; family Ochotonidae; genus Ochotona; species Ochotona curzoniae. The sequence goes on along the minus strand of NW_024466219.1, from coordinate 18,079,518 downwards.
TGCATAATAAAGGAACGGAAGATGGTCCAAAGCCTTGGCTCCTGCAGGCACGTGGAGGTCAGGAGGAAACACCTGGCTCCAGGCTTTGGACAGGACCACCCGGAGAGTGAGCCAGCACAGGCATGACCTCTCTCTCTGCATCTCTCCTTTTTCTGTAACTCTGCCTTTCAAATAAATATAAATAAAATCTTAAACAACAAAACCAAAAAAATCTCCAGCAGCAAGTACCCTGTTCATATCCCAGGTCACTTGACAGCACAGTGCTGGCAGGTGGGGTCTGTCTCATTTCCTTGACCACAACAAGGGATGTTGACTTAAGAGGGAATGGCTGTGAAATGAAGAAGAAATGATTACTTAGCTTATATTTCTACATGCTACGTTTTGTGAAGTGGGTGTTTTTAAGTCAGTGGCATCATAAAATGATTGCGCTTTTAATCAGTTAATTTTAAAACTGAGAGCTTGCTTGGACGTCACCCAACACTCTCATTTTGCAGATAGGGAAAATGAGACCCCCAGAAAATACATTCCTTGTCCACTGGTCAGTGATAGAGTCAGAAACTGAACCCATTGCAGAGATCTGTCTCTGCTCTGTTCCTTATTGTGACTGCATGCGGAAGCCTGTTTGCTCTGTGCAGTTCATATTCCCTATAATCTCTGCTCTGTTCCTTATTGTGACTGCATGCGGAAGCCTGTTTGCTCTGTGCAGTTCATATTCCCTATAATCTCTGCTCTGTTCCTTATTGTGACTGCATGCGGAAGCCTGTTTGCTCTGTGCAGTTCATATTCCCTATAATCTTTGCACTGCATGAGTCGTAGCTTCCATTCCTTGGTTGAGTACTTTAGCAACTGTCACCGAGCATGCCATATTAGAATCACATCAAAAACGAGAGTTTGTTAGGTGAAAAATCCTATGTTTGTTCCAGTCCAGAGCTCTGTTCCATTTGCTGTTCCAAGCAAGATGGGGAATCTTCAACAGCTTTCTAGCCCCCGGGGTGACTTGGAACTTCTCTCACTCAATCGCATCGAGTTCGGGAAGCCTCTCAGCTCTTGGCAGCACACACTCCTGTCTTGTCCGGTAAGCCTTTCTTTCGTGGAACACACATCAGGAACCATCTTGCAGACCGTGACTCTGTTCAAAGAGTCTCAGAGGACCAACTTAGCATGTAGACCTCCCCTTCTTAAGTTCCTCCTGGCTATCCTTCAGGTCAATCTCTAGTTCCATGGTAATGCTCTATGTGTAATTTCCAGAATGAACTCCATTGGTTTAGCGTCCTTGCTGTTCCTCATTCAGCATCTTCAACCAGACATGCTATGGCAACTTCTACCCAATCAAATACTACTCCTTTAAAATCTCAATGACCTACTTCTGTGTGAACTTCTTGCCAGAAATGATGTTGTCTTACTCACTAGAAATGACAGCTCTGAAATGGGAATTGCGTCTGACCTGAAGAAACGTGGCTAAAATATTCAGAAGGTAGCACAATGTGTTGTTTATAAAACTAGGCTATGGTGTTCAAATTCCAGCTTCAATAATCAGTAGCTATGTGACGTTGGCCAGATAATTTACTTTTCTAAAGCTCTTGTCCTCCATCTATCAAAGTTGGAAATGATAGCGATTACTCCACAGGCTGTTTTGAGCATAAACTTAGAAAAAAACACAGAAAGGACTTTGCCTGGTACACACATAGTGGATATTTAGCTATCTTTATTCCCTTGTTATATCACTATAAATTATCACTAGCACTATTAATCCCAATAAAAAAGAAATTAAAAAACAAATTGCTGAAAGGGAATTATTATGATACTTCATTTCATATATTTAAAAGTAGGATTAAAAAAAAATAAACAGCATAGTGCATGGGAGTAATTATCTCGGTAAACTTAAAGCTCTTGAAGCCACCTGGGTTAAGGCCACCTCCTCCCGCCCCAAATTTATTTTTGAGTCAAAGACCAGAGGAGAAATTGGATAAATGTTTAAGTCCATTCGGGTTGTGGCAAAGGAAGAGTTCAAGCACAAGCCTGTGTTTTGTAAAAGAAAAAAGAAAATTTTTTGTGGAAGAACTGGAGAAGTATTTGTGACTCAAGACCCAAGAGGCCCCAATTATCGGGTCTCTGTGAAGGAGCCAGAAGTGTCAGAGGGCTGATGGAAAACAAGCTCTCTGAGGCTCTGTCCAGGACCTGCTGAGACAGAGCACGACTCTAATGAGAAGCGGATGGCGAGCGGCACCTGGGAGCTGCTGGGGAGCTGCAGGGCCAGCTCCGGGAGTCTGACGGAGGTCAAGGGCTTCCGGAGGAAGGCTGCAGAGAGGGAATCTTGGGAGCTCTTCTCTCGGGGGTTTTTCCACTGCTTTGCTGCACCTCCCGAAGAAGCTTAGAATATTACTCAAGGCACATTGATTTCCTGCATGTTCCCAGACTGTGGTCGAAGGCCTCTGGGAGAGACAAACTCTGTGAACAGTAAGACCCAGGCGAGGAACGCCAACCGCGTCTGAGCCGATTTCCTTCCTACTGGATCAAGGACAAGATCCCCAAGGAGTGTTTGAGGCCTTATCAGTGCCCTGGGTAGCAGGGAACAATCTTTCCAGAAGCTGTGACATTGGGCCTCTCAGGGCCATCCGGGAGACTGGATTTCTCCAACACTGTCAAGTCCCAGCAACTTCCCCCTTGTTCGGTGCAGCTTTCCAGGGTGGGGTGAGGAAGGGGGAGTGTGAGACCGGAACGAACCTTGCTGAAAGCTTGGCATGTTTCAGATCAGGGAAGTAGGGAGGGTTGGGGAAAAGGGAAGTGGAATTTTTGGCTGTAATGAATTTTCAATTCCTTGTTGAATTTCAATTATGTAGGCTTTTTCCTGAGGCATGTAACTAGAATCAAAACTACTATCATTCCTAACAGAGTGGAAATTTGTAGTTAGTCGGCCTACCTCATTTTAAGGAAAGCATTTGTCCCCAGGAATGTTTAACTAAAAGAGATCATTACCGGAGCCTCTGGGGAAACTTCAGCCTTCATCACCCTTTTAACCCTGGGCAGATGCTCTGTAAGTAGTTACGGAACCAGTGAATGGTATGGATCTTCTGTGTGCTGGATAGCGTTCAAGGGTTGCAAACAGTGAAGATGAACAAGATGTTTATAGTCAATGTGGTGGACCAGGCAGAAATGGAAGATACTATGGTTTGGATGTGGTTTGTCTCCAAAGCTTGGCCTCCAGGTTGTGATGCTGTGATGGTAAAATCTTTGTGGTGGAGCCCAATGCAAGGCGATTAGGATAGGAGGCTCCACCATCAGGAATGGATTAATACTGTCTCGAAGCCATGGGCTGGGTCATGTGTGGCTAGCTTAGCTCCTCTGAAAGCAAACTTTAAAGTGAGGTCAGTCTAGGCACTCAGCACTTCTGCTCGGCTGATGCTTGTCTGCTTCTGTGTCATGTTGCAGTGCGGGCAGGAAGCACTCACCAGGATACCAACCCCAGGCTCCTGGGATCTTCCACTTACTAGAGTCTTAAGCCAAATGAATCTCTTTATAAATTACCTAGCCCTTGGCACTTTGTTGTAACAATGTTAAATCGAGTAAGATGAAACCTCTGGCTCTATTCCAAATACATAGAAATATAAAATTAGGCAGAGCAGAAACTTTCTCCTAAAGTACAGAGCTGAGATTGAAAGCAAGGAGTGGGGGAAATTAGTTGCAGAAGTGAGAAGGAAGCTCAGAGGCAGAGTAAATATTGATGAGGACACCCAAATCAAACACGCACCCAAGGAGAGGATCCATAGTGAGCCACAGGAGAAAAATCAGGACATATAATGTCATGGATGGTGTGTGTGTGTGTGTGTGTGTGTGTGTGTGTGTGTGTGTGTGTGTGTGTGTTGAAGGGAGAAAGTCAGAGTAAAAATGATCTAAATCCCCTCTGTTCAATAGTAGGACAGATGTAAATTAGCCTTAGGTTTGGTAAATTTTATGTATCAGAAATTACAGTAAATAAAATTAATTACATCCAACTATTAAAAGATTGGAAATAACATTCTTCCTGTTACATACAAACATTCCCGAACAATGATGACATTCAGCATAAAGAATCTGCAGCAAGTCAGTAAAAGATATGGCAGAAAAATGTCATCAAAAGCAATTATATTAGAGGCTTTAATTGCTGGGATGTGGGAGGTTTTGAAAAATAAGGAGAAACTATCTATAAGGAAAAAATAATTTGGTGGCTATTGTTAGGCTCCACTGAGTGCTCCGCCAAAGGATAGCAGAAGAATGGGAAGTGATTAATTAGCAATTAGAATTTACTTGTGAAAGCTAGAGGGCCTCCTTGGCCCTGTTCAGAAAGGCTCTCATCCTGGCAGTAGGATGGCAGAGAGGCCTGCAGACCAGTACTGGCCTTAAGGTGATCCAGCTAACCCAGGCACCTGTACTGTGCCAAGATCAACACCCTGGTCTGGAGGTATGGCAATGACATCAGGGCATCCAGGATGATGTGCTGAAAATCTTGGATTCCCAGACTCTTCTAAGGCTCTGTCCTCCCCTCGGCTCCGATCCAGTGCCCAGCAAAGTAGGGTTGAGTCAGGCTGGAGTCATACTAAATTCTAGTATATCTGAGCTAACAGGGAGAGAAAGGGACTGAATCCTCTCAGAAATTGCAGTATCTATCAGTAAGTAAGGAAAGCAGGACCTGCAAGGGGAGAATGTGCTAAGGACTGGATTTTGACACTGCTGGAGCCAGACAAATAATGTAAGTTGTCATAATAGAGAGTTTAACAGTATGCTATGACATTAGAGGGCTACAGGCTTCAATGTATTGGCCAGGAGCTAGGGAGAAACTGTAAGAAGGCCAGTGTGAGGGGGTCCTAGAAACCTAGAAACAGTTATGCTCTGCACTGAGTGAACAATGAAAAGTCAAAAATGGTGAATGACAGGAGATGGGAAAAGGATGCAAGATTCAGAGAAGTAGGGACCTGACATGGCAGCCTAACAGCTCAGATTTTCACCTTGCACACTGGAATACCTTAGGGGAGCTGGTTCACATACCAGCTGCCCTTCTTCCCATACAGCTCCCTGCTTGTGGCCTGGGGAAGCCCAAAGCCTTGGGACCCTGCACCTACATGGGAGACCTGGAAGAAGCTCCTGGCTCCTGTCTTCAGATTGGCTCAGCTCCGGCCGTTGCGACCGCTTGGGGAGTAAACCATTGGACACAAAATCTTTTCCTCTCTGTCTCTCCTCCTCTCTGTATATCTGCCTTCCAATAAAAATAAATACATAGAACTTTAAAAAACATTGTCAAGAAGATTCAGAGAAGTAGACAAGCCAGAGCGGATATATGATATAAAATCAAAAAAACTGTTAGATGACTGTGCTTCACAGGGGGAACAGAGACTGTATGAGACAAGTGGGAAACAAATACATTAGCAGCTTGGTGAAGTTCAAGAGTTCAAGTCAGGAGGCAGGTTCATGAATACACAGCCAAGGGGAGTTGAGGAAATCACCAACTGTAGAGGCTTGGTAGCTGCATTTTATATCCAAACCAGAGGAGCACAATGATGAGCATCCTGGTAATACAATTGGTCTGTTCCAAATATGTGTTGGAAAAAAAGCCAGTGATCTAGAGTAAAACTAATTAAAGCAGTGATAAAAAAAAAAAATTCTTCCCACACGAAGCACCAAACTCATGCAATTTTATGGAATAATTCCACCTCCCCAAAACAAAAATAAAAACAAACCCATAAGCTCATAATCCCTATTTGATATAATCTGTTTCAGCCAATGGACTGAAAGCCAACTATTTATCCTCTAATGCTGAAATTAGACACTAAGGGTACAAGAAATGAGATTCATTATCCAATCTCACCATGGCATAGATGAACAAATTGTAATAACCTATTAGCAAATGCAGATTTGTACTTAGAGCACATCATAATAAAACAGAGCTTATGACAGGAATATAAATAAGTACCAGCATTAGAATGTCTATTCACATACTTCAACACATTAACAGAAAAGGAAAAAGCAACCGAGTATCTCAATGGATACAGAAAACTATTTTGTAAACGTCAATACTCATTCATAAATTGAAGGGGAAGAGTCCATTAGTAACACAATGAAACTTCTCTAACCTTCTCAAACTGCACAGAATAGCCCATACTTCATGGTCAGATTATATAAACATTTTCATTAAACTCAACACAAGAAACTGTGAACTAAAAGCACTTCTATGAAGTAATTATCGGAAGCTCCAGCCAATTAAAAAATGCAATCAAAAGAAATAAGTGATATAATTATTGGGAAGAGACACAATTGTTATTTGCAGATGGCCTCATGGTTGGCATACAAAATGCTGAAGAATCCATAGATAAGCTATTTAGAATGAAAAAGGTCAGAAAGTTTACCGGAAATCAGATCAACATACAAAAATGATAAGTGAGATTTTATTTAACAGTACTTGGAAAGTAATAATTTCTTAAAAAGATCCCATTCACAACTGTGTTCAATATATATGATACCCAGGAAGGCATTTTAACAAATGACATTTAGTCTTTTTATGGAGGAAAATGACAAAACTACACAAGGTCATAAAAGGTCTTGGTTATGAATACGCAAGCTCCACGACATGAATAGATACAATAACTTGCTCTCCAAATGGAGCTACAAATCCAATATGATTCCAATAAAAATCTCTATAAATGTTTTTAAGAAATTTTTAAATTTCTATGGGTAAATGCTCAAAAGGGGGCAAGATAGTTTTTGGAGAGAACTTGAAGGACTTACACTCTTGACAATTATGTGAAATAAATAATCAATTGTTTTAAAGCTGCAGTAATTGAAACAGTGTGGTATTTTTACAGAGCTAAAACATGTTAATTAGGAAGGATTGAGAGCCTAGAGCTAGGTCCTGAGACACACAGGAACCTGACTTATGAACAAGATGACCTCACAAATCAGAACCTATGGAACTAATTAGTTATCTGTACAAAAAAGGAAGAAAATTACAACCATCTCACTATAAACATAAATTATAAGTAGATTAAGTTCCTGTGTTCATTAAAAATAGTTTTGGATTATAAGGAAGACAACTTTATGATCATGTGCAATAAATTATCTTTACATGGAAAAAAAACATACAACTGAAGAATTTACGTCAAAATCTAAAATGACAGAAGTTTACAAAGGCAAGATTTTCACAACATACAAATGCACAAAGTATCAAGAATGTATAAAGGATCCTGTTCTACCAATAGGTATTAATAGCTACCACTCATTCATTGCTTGACTATATGCTACGATTTATTCTAACTGCCTAATATGTGTATTTTCTCTTCATGACTCTACTAATCCTATGAAAGTTTTATCTCCACTTTACAATTTAAAAAGACACAGGGGGATATGCGGCACACCCCTGCATACACAAATTGTGGTAACAAAGTTACCATGTGAACTCCAGAGTGTAAGCTCTATGGAAAGACAGATCCTTAAAAACTGAAAAGACTAATCACCCAACCGAACAGAAGTGATTCATGAATAAGGAAGCCATAATTTCCAGTGCAGGTGACGGTGGATGCAACCTCACTAACCAGAGGAACTTACTTTTAAAAAGTTAGTGAAGTTTCTAATTCACCAGAGTGGAACATTTTTCAAAGTTCTAGAAATGCCAAATGCTGACCAGATTGGAGAAAAATATCTCTTGTTGAAGGATCTGTACATTGGTTCACACACTTTGGAGAGCAAGTTAGATATAATCTGGCCAAGTTGGCATGCTGCATGCCTGAGGTCAGCACTTTGACTTTCGGGTGTAGTCACCTATGCGTTGAAGGGTGCTTGATGCATTTGAAAAGCATTCGAACAATTGGAAAGAGATGGAATAAATCAAAGTGGGAAAATGAATTGTAGCATGCTAATAGCATGTAAAAAAATATCCATTGCCAATTAAAAATGGATGAATTCGACTTATACATATATACCGATTAGAATGGGTTTTTAAGAATGCACTATTGAGTGAAATAACGTGCAGTCCATGAATGTGTGTAGGTCGGGCTCCAGTCTACCACTGTGTAGGACATGAAGACGGTACCATGGGTTAGATATGGCACATGCATGTACTCAAAGGAGAAACACAAAAAGGGCGGGTTGTATCTGGTTTCATGACAGCAGCTGCTTCTGGAGGGAGGGAAACTGGGCAGGACTGCAGAGGCTTTAGTCACATCTGTCATGCTTTAGTGTAAAAAGGACTGGAATATAGGACATACATATGGCAAGTTATTTCTGGGCATGGGTGCATGAGCTGATTGCACCTTGCAATTTATTAAAGAAGAAGAAGAAGAAAAAGAAACCTTGTTTTGACATAATCCATACAAAGCGTTCACGCTCAACTGACTGAGATAGGCCAGGAAGCAGTCCCTTCCACGCAGTGCAGGCACCAACCACCACGTTTCCTGCCTCTCAAGTTTCTCTTCTCTCCTCCATGGGTTTCTGCCTTTTGTCTGCAGCTGGGGACACAAATCAGGGCCGTGGCTAGGTTTAGGCATCATCTAGGTTGCTTGTGGAACAGACGAGGAAACTGAGCTCTATGGCAGAATTTGACTAAGGATCAGGGTTTGGCACCTAGTGAGTGACAGTGCTGAGACCTGAGCCTGGCCTTGGGAGCTGCAATGCAACAGCACAGATGGGAGGCCAGCAGGCCAAATCAGGTTTGTTTGGAACATGCGTGGTTCCATTTTTCTTAAGGAAGGTTTACGGTATTATGTGCTGTATATAGAGTTAGCCACAACCTGTCTGTTTTATATATGGGCACTCTACTCATTGATATGACCTGCGTAGCCCTTAAATACATTTGTATTTATGACCCTCATCATACAATCCTTGTAGAGTACCAGCCCTCAGTGTAGCAGAGAAGGTCAATGAGACTTCTCTTTGCCCTTGATGTAGTAATTGCCTCACCAGCACCTCCGACCTGGGTGAGGCTCCTCTGCTTGCACACCAGGAACTCTCTCTACAGCCTCCTATGCTTTCACTCTGTTTGTTAAAAGGTTCTGCCTTTCAGGGAGGCAAAATACGCACATCTGGCCATTTGCAATTTTTTTCTTTTAAGAAATAGTTATTCAGGAGTTGGGATTAAGCTTCTACATGCAATGCTCGCATCACATTTGAGTGCTGATTTGAGTCCTGGTCGTTCCCTTCTTATCCCTGGGAAGGTGCCTGGGAAAGTAGCAGTAGATGGCCTAAGTGCCTGGGGCCCTGCTGTCCATGCAGGAGACTGGGACGGAGTTGCAAGTTTAACCCCAGTTTGGTCCCATCTGTTGAGGCCATTTGTGTAGTGAACCAGCAGATGCAAGGTCTGTCTGTCTGTCTCTCTGCTCCTCTCTGTCTCTGTCTTTGTAACTCGGCCTTTCAAATAGATAAATAAATATTAAAAAAAGAAAATCCTATTCAGATCATCGTCCAGTCTTAAAAACTGGAATGATAATTTAATTGTGGTTGAGTGTTTTGAGTTCCTTGTATATTCTGGCTATTAATTCTTTGGCTGACAAATATCATTGACCATTACAGCAATAAGTTAAACCACAATGGAATAACCTTCTACCTCAGATAGAGTGGCTATTATAGAAAAGACAAAAAATGACACATTCTGGGGAGGATATGGAGAAAAGAAACTATACACCGTGGGAGAGAATGTAAATTAGTGCAGCTGTTGTGGAGAACAGCATGAAGTTTCCTCAACAAATCGGAAATGAAACTATAGAGTGATCCAACCTTCTCATTTCTGGATATATATTTGAAGGAAATGAAATTATCATGTCAAGGAGATGCCAGTATTCTCATGTTTATTGCAGTGCTATTTGTAATCCTCAAGATGCAGAATCAACCCAGGTGTTCACTGATGGAAGAATAAAGAGCAAGCAGTTTATATTCACAAAGGAATATTATTCAACTGTAAAAGAAAATGCAGTTTTGCTATTTGCAGAAAAATGGGTAGAACTGGAGGATATTATGTCAGTATGAGATAAGCAGGAATAGGCAGACAAATAATATACATCTTCTCTCATATAAGGAGGTTAAAAGAAAATGAATGATCTGAGAATAGAATAGTGATAGAGGTTGGGGATGGGAGAGGACTCAGACTGATGTTGGGTAATAGATATCAACACATAGAATGAGTCCTAGTGTGTGATTGCAGAGTGAAGTGATTATGGTTCATAATGTTAAATATTTTAATTTTTGATTCATTAATTTGAGAGGCATGGAGAACAAAAGAGAATTCTCATCTTGGCTGACTCCCTAAATATCTGCAGTGGCCCAGGGTCTGGGCTTTGGGGCTAGCGCTAAGGGTAGAGCCAGGATTGCAATGCAGGTCTTCTGTGTGTGTGATAGAAACTCAGTCCTTTGAGCTGTCATTGTTGCCTCTCATGGTGCACACTTGCCTAAAACTGGAATCAGGGATCAGAGATGGGACTCAAAGCCAGACATTTCCTGCTAGCATCCCCATCGCTGTCTGCTATCACTAGGCCAGGGCCAGCTCCATTATATAGTTCATAAGAAATAGAAGAGAGGTGTTCAGTTGCTCCAAGAATTAAGAAATAAAGAAGAAATAGAAATCCTATATTACTTGATTTGATTAGTATATGCCATACATGTATTTAAATATCACACTGTACTCCATGGACAAATAGTATAAGTTAGAGCAAACTGAGGATATAAAATAATCCTGGGGTCTTGTGACTCCCCATTAATTATTGCCAGTACAGCCTTTGAAGATGCATGAAATATGAGTGACTGCTCTTCTGTGGATATCCATCCTTGTTGACACAAATCATTTGTTCATTGGGACAGACACTGTTGACTTTGCTGATTCCAGGATTCTAGAGGTTCTTGCTTCCACACTTTTGGCTGCTTTGATTGACTTCTGAAGTTGCAGCCCTGGATGTCTTGCTCCCAGAAGGCAAGGGAAAGAGACGGTTCTAGGTACCAGCTCCTGCCCACCCCACCCAAAAATTCACTTACTAATTTGAAAGGCAACATTATGCACAGAGAGGGAGAGGCACAGAGAAATGGATCGTCCATGTACCGCTTTACTCCTCAAATGCTTCATTTCACAAACATGAGGGTTGGGACCAGCAGGCTGAATCAGGAACCTATCATTCTATTTGAGTTCCTATGTGAATGGCCCACGTCCTTGGACCATCTTTTGCTGCCTTCCTTGGAGCAATAGCTTGAAACTGAATAGGAAGTGGAGTAGCTGGGATTCAAACTGGTGATCCTATGGGATGCCAATAAGTGCTGTGGTGCTTGTGCGAGACGGTTCAAGACTATCATTAGTTTACATTGTTTTCACTCCAACAGCAACAGGCTGTTCCCTCAACAAAGCACACTGTATAAAATAGCATCACTATATAATTTTGTAGCTTGTTTCCTTCACTGGATGTATTTCATTATGGTTTCCCTCTGGAAATTCTGATGTATTTTTTAAAACCCAGTTTGAATGCCACTGTGTGTATCTTTCCTATGCTGCAAGCCATTATCTCCTATATGCTCCTTTCCTACTTTGTTCTTGTACCTCTCTTACCTCATAGCTTTTTATTTGCTTGCCCCCCTCTCTCTCCTCTGTTCTCCATTATGCTCTCTTGCAGGGATGGGCCTGTGCCTTGCTCCTTCCTATACCCGCGACAGTAAGTAGTTTGCATGGAATATAATAGAAACTCAGTAAATACTTGTCCAGTAGAATGCAACAGAGACCACTGGACACATTGCATAGATGTGGTTTGTCAAAAGCCTGGCTTGAATTTTCTCCATTTTACGATTAGAACTGAGTTCCTTGAGAACAGAAATCATGTTTCATTTTTCTCACTCTGCTAGCACCAAGCACATCTCCCACTGCCACTCAGATGGTTGTTAAATGAATATAAAGATGATTCAGAGGCATAAGAAATGCTGTAAGCTTGCCCTGAAATACAGACTTTTTTCTGTTTTGCCTCTTTATGGCAGATAAGGACAAAATGTCTACACACATAAAGACTAAATTTGTATTCATACATATATGCACACAACAATCTGTAGACAGCTACTACTGTATGGATGTATAAATAAAACAGTGTTGCCTTGGTACATCCCAGCATATATACATCTTCTGAATTGCAAAGTGCACTTCAGCTTATTTGAAGTCCTGCAAAATATGTGTAACCTTCCAGGCAAAGTTTCTTGTTAATTTCCTTTGCCTCCATGAATGTATGATTTATTTAACAAAACTGCCATGCAGCAAATTAAACAACATTTGTTCTACCTAGAGGGAGAGTTTTCCAGCAGCACGGCCTTGACAGACCTAGTTTCAGAGGCTTATGTAAGAACAGAGTTCCAACTCAGAACCTCACGTAGGTGGGAACCAGGGGACCTTCCAACTGACACTCAAACAACAAGTGTCTGAATGACCCTGGGGACTTGGAAGAGGGACGATGAGGGGAGAAACAGAAGCCAGACTCTCTGGCCATGCTTGTGTTCCTTCATTCCTGCTTTCATCTCCTTTTTCCTCGCCCTTTCATAGAGTGGTAGCCTGAAACCAAGAGAATGTACTGGACCCCTTTCTTCCTTTCTTCTCATACGTCTCCCTCTCTCAAAAAGAAAACTTCCTAGTGTGTGGTTTAATTAGTGAATACACAGCATTTAGCCATCTGTTTCAAAATTTTTACATGGAAGAAAACCTTGAACTGTCTGAACCTCTGGGAACATTTCCAAGAGAGAGGAGAAATGCGTACTGCCTGCCCTTCCCGCTGCTCCTTTGCAATTCCAGCCCAAATTAAGGAAATCATAAAATAAACTGTGAAGTAAGAAATCTATAAATTATTAAGTATCAACAATTAACATTTTTATCTAAGTTGCAAATATGTATAACCCTGCAGTAAGGCCTATTTCTGGCCAGCAGAAGGCAGATTTGTGTGATAACTTGTGATAATATTTTAGGTTTTAGTCATAGTTTCCTGAGGCTCAGCAGCTTAGGGGCTGCTGGGAGATTTATTCTTAAAACATATTCCATCTGGGTTTACTATCAGGCATGCTTCTGTTTAAGCATTTTTTTTTAATTTAACTATATGCATGCATGATATTCAGAAGTAGGGAATCTATTTTTTTTTTCTACTACAGGCCATTTGGATGTTCCTAACATCATTTGTAGGCCCCCAAAAATTATCAACTCAAAAATTAGCCTGCTCTAGATTCTTTGAATTTCCAGACCTACCTGCAGAGCCGAACTAAATTATTTCACAGACCTCAACTGGCATGGGCTGGGTTTTCCGCATCTCACATATATTTAAATTTGGGTGAGGGGAAGGGAGGGGAGAAAGAGAGAACCTCCATGTGCTAGATGGTTCATTCTTCAAAAGCCTACAGCAAGTGGGACTGGAATGCCAAGCTAATGAAGGGAATGGGTAATTCCGTGTGGGTCCATATGTGTGGCAGGGACTCGGTGCATTTGGGCTGTCATCTGGTATCTTTGAAGGTGTACATTAGAGAAATTTGAGGCTGGAAGCAGAAGATCTGGGACTGAAACAAGGTGTTCTGTTAGGGAATATGGTAATCTAACCACTGGCTTAACCCAAATCCCACAGTCAACATATGTTGAGCAAGGGTGTTGAGAATCAAACAAGAATGACGTAATTCCCAACTTTAGCTTTATTTTCAGTTAAATCTTTTTTCATAATGAACAGTCTTGAAGTTGCATGCTTTTAAAATTTTGATTTTAGTTGTACTGAATTTTTAAAGCATAGTTTCCATAAGGTACCCCTTTAGAGGCAAGACATATACTTGAATATATATCTCATATTAAAAAAAAATTTGAAACCCGAAAGCTCCTGTAGTTTCCTGTGCCTCTCAAAATTCCTTTGCCAGTTGGATAATGAGCTGAAGACGAGGTGACAATACCTACAAAGTGGTGTCTTCCCTGGGGCTCTTTGCCAGCCAAGAGCCAAATGAGCATGGCACTGAGCTGTGCCAGGCCACATCCTGACAACCTTTGACCTTGGCAGAAGCCCTTGGGGCTTGGTGGGGGCAGCAAGAGAGTGCACGGCTTCCATTGTCCTTACTAGAGCAGGTCTTTTATTTCACAGAGCAGACTTTTATCCAGGGGTCACCCAACCCAAGTGACTGTCAGCCGTATGTGCTGTGGTCTTTTCCCTGGGGTCTTGAGACTGGAGGAAATTGTAGATTTGTGAAGGAGCTCTGGGGGTTGGTTCCCAAGAGGTGGAAATAGTTGTTGACTTCATGTGAGGGTCAGGTGAATTCTTGCAGGTTTGAGAAAGCAAAAACGCAATAAGAGAGGGCCCAAGTTTCCAGAGAGGAAGGAGGTACAGCATGTGCCCTGCCCATCCCCTGGGCAAACTGGAAACTGTTCCCCTTGTTTTATTTACCGTGTACCTCTCAAGTAGCAGCCCGCACCGTCCATGCTGAGCCAGAGCTTCTCGTTGGGTGGAAATGAAATTCCAGCTCAGTGTGTGCTTAACTTCTCTAGCACAGTAAATCCATTTCTCCCTTCATCTCTGTCTCATCTCTCCCTTTGCAGTGACGAGATGTACAGTGTAGCGAGGGAAACTGTCAGTGGGAAACCACTTCGGCAATTTTGGAGTGATGTATGAAGAAATGAATTAAGCAAGTTTGCCTGGTGTGGAGACACGAGTCAGACCAGGCTTTCATTGTCACTGCTGTGTTTACTATTTGTTGCGCACTGCATGCCTATGCATATTCTTTCCTGCTCCAACCCATAAAGAAAACATGCCCAGCCAGATGCTCCCTGCCTGATCACTCCATATTAATCCAGGAGCAACACAGGTTTTCAATTCCTCGTTTTGCAAGTGCAGCTGAGCAGTGGCAGTGGCTGCTGTGTGGGGATCAAATGAATAGGGATGCGGATGGGCCATGGAAGACAGAGAAGGCATCCACCCAGGGAAAATTGGGAGGCATCCAGAGGATGTGGGCATCACATTACCCACATCTGCCTACTGCAAGGCTGGATAAAGCTCTGTATGCAGATGCTCTGCTAGGTTTCTCACATGTGCTCATACGATTTGCTCTTTTTGGAGCACTCTCTGGTCTCTTTCACCTCCCTCCATGCTCTCTCTAGTTTCCTAGCTCTAACTTTGTCCTCCAAGTTTCAATTTCAATGTCACTTTTTCACAAGAAGCCTTCCTTTCCCTTTTCATATTTGATTTGCTGCCTGCCTCATTGTACTTTTCCAGTCAGTGAGCTTATTTCAGATAAGGTCTTCTCCTGTGGTATTATAATTTCCTTTGATTTCACTGCTAGACTAGAATGTACTTGAAGCAAAAAAAAAAAAAAAAAAAAAAAAATTCTGCTCTTCTATTTCTCTGCACTTACCACAATGCCTCCCCTACTATAGGTGCTCCAACTAAATCGTGAATTAGTGAAGTAAGAAAATAAAAGCTACAGAGTGCAGGGAAATAAGTGGTTAAAGCCCAAATGGACTTTAAAATGATGAAATGGACTTTCAAAGGATGGAAACAGGAAGGTGATTTTATAGCAATTAGTCGGTTGAGGCTGTCAGGATGAAATACACACAGATGGGATATCATAGCAGCAGACATTCGTTTCTCATGCTTTTGGAGGCCGAGAAGGACAACACTGTGGTGTGGGAAGTTCATATCCAGATGGGCAGTCTTCCTCTCTTGCAGGTGGCAATGTTTTGCCATATCCTCACATGGTAGGCAGCAAGGAGCAGCACATTTGTGGATATCTTCTTATAAGGACCCAAATTTCATCACGAGGACCAAATTCACGTGCCCTAATCTAACCCCATCACCCCTAAATACTCTGTATTCCAAGACCATCACATTAGGGTTTCAAAATGAGGCTTTGAGGAGGTTGTGATTCAGTCCCCAGCATGGTGGAATTGCCTCCATTCATTCAAATGACAGCAATACTAAAGGAGTGGGATGTTTTTAGGAAGAAATATATCAATGCAAATAAAACATTCCAAAATATTTATACAAAATTGATTGTGCAATCATACTTCTCGGAACATAACCTAAAGAAATGGTCTTAAGGCACAAAAAGCTATACACATGAAAATATATCATGGTAGCATTGCTTATCATATTAACAACTGGAAACAACTGTACAGTATAGAAATAGTTAAATGACAGCTTCATATAATACTATATTATGCAGACATTAAAATGATGGATTTCAGGCTTATTTTGCAACATAGAAACTATTATATAATTTTAGGCTAAACAATGAAAATTGTACCTGTACCATGGGTTAAATTATATAAAATTATGTTTTTGAGTGGACAAGTTCTGAATAGAAATAAATGAAAATAGCTGTATTTACTGGAGTACTTGGATTTTGTGCAATTTTAAGCTTTTCTTTATAGAAAGCTTTTTTTAATGCTTTAATGCTACATCCATGATGTTAAAAATAACTTTTTGAAGGAGAGATCTTGAGGAAGTTACTAGGCGAAGAATCCTAGGGCTGATGGGGTCTTCCTTCAGAATGCCTGCTGGGATTTGTTTCACATAATCTTGGTTAATGATGCAAAGTGTTGTTCTCCTCATGTCAACATAGAAACCCCAAGATTAAATCAGAGAAATCCAGTATCTAAAAGCCTGAATGATTTTGCTCCAGTTTTCACTTTCTAGTTAGACCAACTGGAGTCTGGTATTTCATCTGCTCTTTGTCTAATGCCTGTTTTTTTCAAATACAAGATTTTGTGGTTTACAAAGACAATTATTATGTGATCAACCGTGGATCACTGCGAGACTCTGTTTCTTCTCTTCCTGATGGATCACAAAGAGATTTTTAAGCACAGACCTGCTCTTGTTCCTTAGATGTGATTTTTTAAAGTGTGGTGGTTTTTTTGTTTTGTTTTGTTTTTGAGAAGCAGAGAGAGAAAACGAGAGAAAGTGCTTCCTTTAGCTCACTTATTTTCCACATGCCCTCAACAGTCTCGGCTAGGCCAGAGCTGAAGCCAGAAACTAGTATGAAAATTCAGATATTCCACGTGGGAGGCAGAAACGTAGTGCCGTGAGCCATCATCTACTGTCTCCTAAGGTCTACACTGGCAAGAAGCTGGGGTCAGTAGCCAGAGCTGGGAATAAAATCCAGGTACCCGGATGTGGGACATGGGTATCTTAACCACTAGGATAAATTTCCATTCCCAATGTAAATCTTACAAATATTGAATAAAATAAGTTGTGTTGTGCACCAGACTGATCCGTGCTACCATGAATTCTCTTCTTGAGTTCATCCAAGTTTTGTAAGGGTACATACCATATTCCACCATAACAGCACAACACTAGGGCTGTGTAAACTAAGGCAGATGATAACTTGACACAGGCTACTCTATACTCAGGACAAAGTCAGGTTGGCTATTGATGTCAAATGGTAGTCAAAGGATACATGAAAACAGCACTGGGCACAGGACCCCTTAGAGGCCCATTGCCTAGTGGTGGGTGATGACTGTGTGCCTTATCTGTTAATAACAGATTCAGATGTTCTATTCCTTAATCTAGCGAGCAATTTGCTGGACACAGCATTGCACCAGGAAATGAGGCAACGACAGTGTACAGGGACACTATGTGTAGTTTACAAAAGACAGAAAAACCTAGCCCTCATTGACCTAGCATTGTCCCCAATTCTACTAATGGTTTCTTTTTAGTTCTGACTCCTTGGACAAAAGTCTTTCCTTGACTGGTTAGGTGATAAAGTATTCCATTCTGTTGATTGCTAAGCTATCATATTGAAGAACATAATGGATTCTTGCTATGGTCTTTGTTTTCCACAGATCTCCTGTGTGGTTTGGGAGTGAATACCTGAAGTATCTTGAGTTTCTGGATCTTCATGTTTCCAATTACTTTAATAATCCTACCAGATTGCTGCTTATAGATAAACCCACATGAAGGAAAGAAGGAAGCCACAATAAGCTTGTGCGCTTGGAAGGTGGAAGATGTTCCTGACCCTGCCCTCCAACATGTCTGTGGACCGAGTGGATGCACATTTAAGCTGGACTCCGTCCTGTGCTATGCCCTTAAAAATCAAGCATACCACCATTTTAAATAAAATCTCATTTCAACCATCACTTTATTGTCCATGTCACTTCTCTCACAAAATCCCAATAAACAAAAGACAACAAAAATTAGAAGATCGATTCCTACTACAGCTTCTTGTCTGTTGAGGGCCTATAAATCCTCAAGCACATGTTCTACTTTGTAACAGCTACACTTGGGCTGCACTCCACATCATGTTTTTAAAGGTAGTGGTACAGACTTATTTCTTCTCCAAGCTTACTCTTTACAAGATCTTCTATTTCCTGATAAGAAGTCTGCAGTTTCCTTACCTGTGCTACTCCTTAATAGTCTTGTACCCTAGTTCTCTTCTTATATATAAACTCTGGCCACTTCTCATTCCCTCCTACATCAGGTCTAATTCCTACTCCCTGTCTTTTCAGGATTTCTGCAAATCCAGTCTTTTCCCAATCCAGCCCCTATCTGCACCTCTTCTCCCTTGAGAGTAACTCAGTGTTCATCTCTGGCCCACAGAAGCTCTCAGCATCCGGCATGACGGTGGCCTAGAACCCCCTCTGGGGCTTGAACAGCCTTCTCATGTATCCCTTTGTCTTCGTCCACTGGCTCTGACAATTCAGCTGTGCTTGCTTCATCCTTTAGGGTCACCATTTGCTTGTAGGGGACTAAGAAGTTAGATAATAATTTAAGGTTTTTAAAATTTATTTTACAATTTTATTTGAGAGGCAGCAAGACCTATGCCAGGACCTGGGGTATCAATCCATGGATGAGCAGAACCCAACCACCGGGGCCATCACTGCTGCTTTCCAGTGAATGCATTAGCAGAAGCCGCTGTAAGTGAGGAGCCAGCGCTGGGAGGGCAGTGGAGGCACTCTGGTGTAAGACACAGCTGCCATGACAAGCATCTCAGCCACTGGGTAGGTTCCTGTCTCTGAATACTTACTGTTTTTAGAGGCATGCTCCCTGATCCCTGACTTCCCTTCTCTCTGATTGATTCTTTGTTATGATTTCCACAAGTGATGTGGGAAGATCTCCCTTTTTAGGAACACAGAGTCATAAAATCAACTCTTATGACAGCTTGGGAAAACTAATCAATCGTTGCCTGATCTGCCTCTCAGCAGAACAGGAAGAGGAATATTTAACTTCATTCAGTCTGAGGTGGCATAGAAAAGAAGCACTCTGTGCTCTCAGATCCTGATCCAACTTCCCATCCAAGCAGCACATTTCTGATCCTGACTGGTACAGGGATGGTTTGTAGGAACAGAGAATAGGAGCAGAGGTTCTTGTTGCCCTTCCTCTCATGCCATCCTTTCGATCTGCTGATGTACTTGCTCATCTAAGCCTGTGTTCAAAGAATGGGAATGGGGAGACACTGTGGACCATTCTGCCCCTCCCCTTCCTCCTGTTTCTGTTGGTCATTCCACAGTCAAGGATCTTCTCCACTTTCCAAAGCAGAAGCCAAACTTGGTTTTCCATTCTCCTCCATGTCCAGTGTGGCATCTGTACCCTGGGCGTAGTGGTCAAGTGTGTTGTCCGTGTGAAACCTGCACTTTGATGTCAGAGGTATGGAGAGGGAGTGATGTCTGTTGTGTTTCCAGCAGACTCTACAGCAAGGCTTGAGCTTCCAGAGATCCTTGGCGCAGGTGCCCTGCACCCGTGCCCCATGGCAGCATGGTCCTCTAGTGCATTTTGTGCTGGCATTGGCTGTGGTTTGCTCTTGGAGACACCTCTTCTGAACCTGGTTCTCTGGATTTTTTTAAAGAATTGTTTAATAAACTTTAGTAATACTGTTAGTGAGTAGAGCACAGTCACTATGATTTACTAGCGTAATACTTCTTCTTACTCACACATACACTGATCTTGCCAGATCACTCCCACATACAGTTTTGGGGTTTATTTGGTTTGAGATAAGTGACTAGAGCACAGTCTCTGCAGTTTACTAGAATAACACTGCTTCCTAACACACACGCAGATCACTCTCACTTATAGTTTCTGGGTCTACTTGGACCCTTGATATAGGCTAACTCACACAATGTCTGTTTTTTCTTTCACAGTGATTGGATTCCCATATTTTCCCACTCTGTAATCATTATCCCAGAGTAGTTTGGGAAGCACAAGTTTTCAAGGAAAAAATACTTTGATAGTAATATTAAAATGTCCAATATGCTTAATATGTATGAAAACCTGATTCATCTAATATATTCTGGGAGAAAAGTATGCATGTCTTTTTTCTCATTGAAGATCCTGTATCTCTGGAAATTGCCTTTAAACATGCATTGGCCCAGATAAGTTGCATCCTGGAACCTCAAAATTAATTTGTCTGCCTGAAGCACCCCAAATACTCCCTTTAGTCGTTTCTTCCTATTTACTCTCACACCACATTCTCCCTCATTCCTGTACCACCTGCTTCTGTTGTTTTACTTCTTAGAAATCCCAACATTGCCACCGATGATGCCTCCTGGACCGCTCGTATTTTCTTTGTGTCACATCCCCTTGCCGCATCTCCTGGTGACTCTAATGCCCATTCACTCTCCTCCATTCTCTCTCGCTTTTACATTTGATGTCAGTGTCATGCTGTGTGGCACTTCATCACTGCAGTTTGTATCATGTCCTGGCAGAAGTGAACCTAAAAACAGAATGCTGTACCTGCTACAGTTTCTCTAAGTCTATCCAATCTGGAACCCAGAGTCTTGTTACAGAATACAAAGAATCAGCTTGGTCAGGTGTCATATATCACGATAGAGAAAGTAGAAGTGAGGTTTTTTTTTCCTTTCCCTCAGAAGCCAAGATTTCTGTCTGTCCATTTGTACGTAGCATAGGTGTCTTAGCACACTATGTCCAAAATGGAACTTTTTCTTTCCTGCAGATGCACTACCCTTCTCAGAAAATGGCAACTTGTGCTGGATCTAACGGAAAGTCGTGGGCTTAACCTTTCTTCTTTTTCTTCACACATGTCCAACCCACTTGTCAGCCCTACAGGCTCAATTTTCAAACTATATATTAAATGTAATCAACTACATCTCAGCTGCCATCATCTCTCACCCAGGTAGTTAAATTAGCCTCCAAACTGGTCTGCTCAATTCTGTCCTCACTAGATATTCTCAAGGGTTTTCTCAAAATAATATTTACAGAGTGTATGGCAAGGCATAAAACTCAATTGCTTAGAAGTCTATTGGTTTCCCTTGACATTTATTGTAGAAGCTATTGTTCTTTTCCTGGCTAAGGCCTTATCCAGCGGAGCTCACTGGCACCTCCCTGGCCTTGCAGTCTACTCTCCCTTGGCTGGATGGTCTGTCCATGGTGACATCTCTGTTGCTTCCCCACCAAGCAAAGTCCCCCGCGAGTGCTTGTCTCTGCTTTTCCTCTGTTTGAATGCTTTCCCTGCAGATTGGTAATAACCACTTCCTTACTTCCTTCTGGTTTTGCTCTGATAAATCTCATCATGTCAGTGCAATGTCCTCTGGCCAAGCTATTCCACCAGATGACCTGCTTGGATTTTTCTCCATAGCATTTGTCATTATTTGAAATAACTCCATGAATGTAGTGTTGCTTGTTTACTGTCAGAGTGTAAACACTTTGAGAGCAGAAATGAAAAGGTATGGAATTGAAAGTTCTTGAATGAACAAATGAGTGAATGAAACAATAGGGTCAAGTATCAGTTGAGAATGCATGAACCATATTTTGTTCTATTCTAGAAAAAATATATATGGACATTTCTAGTTAGTTAACTAGGTAGTTAACTTGGACCTAAATTTAAAAATAAACCCATAAAATTCATAGTATATAAATTTAATACTAACCTCTAGTCTTTCCTTTTTAGGAAATTAACTTGTAAGGGCTGATGTCATTCTTGGGGATCCAGCTACCAAGTCCTGCTTGTATTTACATACTTGCTTTACATAGATTTTCACGGGAGTTTTATATTTTTCCAACATGCTCTGGGAAGAACATCTCCTTTGGAAAGTACTATTCTCTGTTCCCTCCCCTCCCCTCCCCTCCCCTCCCCTCCCCTCCACTCCCCTCTCCTCTCCTCTCCTCTCCTTTCCTCTCCTCTTGTCCCCCTTCCCATTCCTCTTCCTTCCCCTTCCCATTCCTCTTCCTTCCCCTTCCCTTCTCTTCCTTCCCCTTCCCTTCTCTTCCTTTCCTTCCCTCCTTCTTCTCTCTCTCTTTTCCTTTCCTTTCCTCCTCTTCCTCCTCCTCTTCCTCCTCCTCCTTCTTCTTCTTCTCTCTCTCTCTCACACACTCACACATTTGGGTACATTTTGGTTTATGCTGTGACTCTGACCACACCTCAGTGTTGTTGCTGTGTTGCATTCTCTCCATTTCCTCTTGTAGTCTAGAGAGCAAATGAAAGTTTTAGTTTGCTTCCTCTGTGAGAAGGTCATTTGCTTTCTCAGCTCCAAGCTTAAAGAAGAATCTTCTATGTAACCTCATCAAACACCTCCCTGTCTTCTAAAGTTGTAGGTCCTTGCTGTAGGCTAAACTTGATTTGAATCCTGTAGCTTAAAAGACATTGATATATAGTTTGAGAATGCTCTTGTTACCTAACTAGATTATAGGTTTCTTAAGGACTTGGGAACAAATGCCTTTGTTTTTCCCATACCACACAACAGAGTTCTGTGTACATGTTCTTAATAAACATCTGCCATTTTATTCCTTAGTCATGGCCCTATAATATACTTGTTTTTCCAGGCTTTAGGGAATCAGCATTTTAAAAATTGGCATCTCTGTTCTCAGGAAGCTTGCATTCCAATAGGGGAGGCAAATAAGCAAGAGTCTATGGCTCTAGGAAGAAAATGAAGTAAATTACAGGAACAGGGAGTGTTGGAAAGAAAGAGTTGCTACTCTAAATAGAGCATTAAAAAATACAGTGGTGACAAGTGAGGAAAAACACAAAGTAATGAAGATATATGGAGAAAAGGATATTCCAGGAGAACACATGTTCCGAATCAGAGATGTGCTTTTTGAGTCCAAGGAAAATCTGGAAGGCTTGTATGGTGAGAATAACTCAAGCAAGGAAAAGTGTAAGAGATCTAGTCAGTGATGTGGTGGGGGAAGCAGATGTGACATCCATCAAGTGGACTTTGTGTTTTCTTTTGGTAAAGTGGGCTCACCACTGGAGATTTCCAAGAGGGAGTGACTTTACAAAATGTCATTACCAAAAAAAAAAAAAACCACTGAAGCTTTAATTGGATCATAATTCTGTGTGTCAAGGACTGGGGAAGAACATTCCTCATCATAGCACTGATTGCTTTTGAAGGCCATCTGTGTAAGTGCTCTGGCTGTGGAGCTCTCTCAAACTGGGTCACATCAGCCTCATGTCCAGCCATATCTAGAGCTCACATTTGTGCCACTCCTCATGCTCCACCACAGTCCCCGAGTCAGCACGTACCATGCTTACTTCTCAGGAATTCCTAGTTTCAGATCCTCCCTGCAAGCCCTCGGTGTTGGAAGCCCTTGTAGATCCTGGGGAAGGCCTTAGACTAGGCTGAGGATTCCCTGACATCCTAGATGACGTGCACCAGCAAGCTGACATGCGATGAGAACAAGTAGGCACTCTAACCAACTTCAAACATCCTCATTGATGTATATTCACTTTCAATGTGTTATTGAAAAATAAATAAGAAAACATAGGGAAGAGAAGGAAAATCAGCAAACTAGTTAGCAAAGTATTACAATAAAAATCCCTGCAAAGATAGTGTACTTTGGATCAGAGTTTTAGCTGTGGAAGTGTTGAGAAGTTCTTACATGCTGATGTTGAAAACAGGGCTTACAGCTTACCATATTTACCATTGGATGGGGTATAAGACTGAAGTTAAATATAGTTCAATGATGTAAGAGGAAGATGAGAGAATTGCTGGAGTAGGTGAGAAAAGGCAGGAAAACTTAGAGAGCACCCAGATGATTCATCCAGAAAAACAGAAAGTAAGATGCACTGACAGGAAAGTGGGTGATTGGGAACACGATTGTGATGACTTCTCTTCTCTTGATGAAGTAGGAAGCAAGACTATCAATCTAAAGTGATAGACTAAGAGATGAGGTCATGGGAATTTGAGGAGAAAAGGAAAGTGGGAAAATGGAAGGATTTGGGAAATACTTTCTAGCAAAATTAAGGGCTTACTTGGGGGTCGTAAGTACATTCAGCAAGATTGTATGCTTTTGTCTAGATTTATTTAATGCTTTAGTGAGAATGTTGTTGGATGACTCTAATGAAAAGAAAAAAGTAATATCAAAGCTGAAGAGATTATATAAAAAGGATTTTTTGGTTGTAAATGAAATGATGTCATGAAATTGGGTATGGGACATTGTAAAGGATGTAGGATCAATATACATTTAGCTGCAGTTTGAGAAGTCTGGGGTTGTAGCTTTTAGGAAGAATGGGAAAGACATGAGAGACTAATATAACAGAATACTTAAGATTCATATTTGGGAGGAGAATCTGTTATTAGTAATGGCTCAGTTTAGCTGATGACCGTGGCAATGCATGAATGAGACAATGAAAAGGGTACGTTAGACAATCAAGAAGTCATAGTGTGAAAGGACTATCTACAAACACATTGAAATCAAAAAGAATTATGCTAGAAGCTGTACCACAGTGAGTTTCAATAAACTAGGGATGAAAATCACCCAAGAATGCAAAGGCTTACCCCTTCCAGAGATCTATAGGTGAAAAGTGCAGGAAAAGGAATGAGCATCACAGCTGAAGAGGAGACAAAGAGGAAGGAAACAGGTGTGAGGCACACGGGTCTGGACTGGACTACTAAGGCATGAAGAATGCACCTGCTGCCACCAGTGGCGTTATCAGTGGTGTGGCTGACCTGCGTTTTTCCTGAGTTTTCTATTTGAAGCCCCTTGAGAGGGCTTCGGGGAAGGCAATATTCTTCACGAAAGGGCAAAATGCCTATCCAGAATTTCAAAGAAGAGATCATGTACATGGCTTTTGCTGTTGTCTGCAGAAACATTTCAGAGTATGGTCTTTGTATTAGAGAGATGCTTACTAGGCAGTTAATAGTGAACTCTGAATATCCAGTCTGTATTATTGTTGTGACTGTTCTGGTCCTTCCTGCCTAGAGAACCCTGTGAACACCAGATGCTATCTCTCTTGGCTTTTTCATTCTAGAAGCATGATCAAATTTTTCCCTGGAGTATAAAGGTGCTGGGAACCACAGATTTGTTTTTGCCTGGACGAAGGCCTCAAGCCAGTATGAAAAACAATCAACTTTCAATTTTCTGTACTTGTTTGCTCTCTGCCTAGAATATACAGAAAAGGCATTTGAGCAAACTTTTGGGTTAAGTTTTCAAGGACATTTTTTCATTTCTGCCAACAAAGGATTTGGGAGTAGATTGCTCCTGGGCCCCAGGAACTTGTTCTTTATTATTTAAATGTGGGTGTCTCAACAGTAACACAACCTCAAATATTCAACTGGAGACCCTCAACCCACCACCATTTGCTAAATGAAGCAAAGCACCATAATAGCCTTAATGATGTGAATTTATCTCTTAACTGTTGTTTTGAGATCACAACAAATCATTAAAATCATTAACTCTTCCAGAGTGCCTGGCCGATGGGGTTTTGTTTTCCGTAATTCCCCCCAACCTCTCCACGCCCTCTTCACTTCTGCATCTCAGATTTCTACTATGTGGAATGAACTGGCTTAATATATTCAAATCTACAGTTTAAAAATGCCTTTTCTACCCTCATTAGGCTCATTCCTCCCCTGGCCTGCAGGGCCATCTCCTTAAGAAATGGAGGTAGGGTATCACTATGCTACGTGTTTCCGTGCTGTCTCAGCAACCTGCATGACAAACAACTACCCACAGTCTTGGCTCTCCCAGCACTCCTGTGGAGCAGAAGTCTTGGCCAATAGATCCAGTTAAGGCAGAGCAGATACAAGATACGATTTGGATTCACCTTCTCCCTGGCTCATTCAGTCCTACAAAGATGCAGGTATAGCTGGTGATTTTGTGCAGAAAACAGGGCAAACATGAATCACGTGAGTGTTAAGGGAATGGATGTGGCTTCTAAGACCTCTACTTGTTGGAGGAGTTCATATCCATTCCTTAGGATCCTACTGGGAATCAGACAGTGTCATCCTCAAGGAACTTAAAGGTAATGTTCTATTCATCTCTCCCCTAAGCATGAAGACAGTAGGTCCATGTACCACACAGTACCGTGTAGAGCAGGTTTAGAGGCCAATACTTTATAATGGCAGTGAATGAAAAGGGGTATGGACAGATTGAATACACATAGCGGGGGAGGGGGCGGGCCCAGCTTGTCTTGCACTATCAGCTGAGCTAAATAGTTCCTGGGTAGTTACACATGGCTCAGTGTTTCTCCAGCTCTGTATAAGGAATTAATGTTGGTTAGATTAAAGACTGTATGTAACTATCTCCTTCGGCACTTGGGATTTTCTAAGCTCACTGTGTAAGGATATTGTTGTTGGTGGTGGTGTTGTTTTTAATTTAGACACCTGTGTGCCCCTGTGCATTTAAAGTCTTTTGGATCAGTTGCAATGTAAGCTGATGCAATCTTAATTCAACAGTTTGAATTAAGATTTCATGGCTATGTTTGAAACAAAAGTTTTTTATTTACCTTTGTTTTCCTTAAAAAAAATGCACTTTTATTTTTAAGAGTTGCAGAATGGGCAACAGATGGGGGTGGGAAGTGGAGAGAGAGAGAGAGAGAGAGAGAGAGAGAGAGGTTTTCTATCTTGCTCAATCTCCAGGTAGCTGCAAAGGCTGGGGCTGGACCAGACCCAAGCCAGGAGCCTTGAGTTTCTTTTGAATCTTCTATGTAAGTAGCATTGACCCAAACATGTGGGCCATTTTTTGCTGTTTTTCTGAGGCCATTAGCTAGGGAGCTGGATTGTAAATTCAGTAGCCATTACATGAACCAACATGCCTATGTGCTGCTGACTTTACAGGCTGTGGCTCCACCAACTGCATCTCAATGCCAGCCCCTTCTGATTTACCTTTAGCCATATATGTTACAAGGTGAATGCATTGCTTTGGAAGGAAACCTTATCCCTAGACACTCCAGATATATCCCCAGGACTTCAACTCTATATCCCTGGACACTTCCACCTATCCTGACAAGGGAAGTAAATTATAAGGAGTCTTCAGAAGGTCCACTTGGATCCTTGGCATGATGCTGTGCTCATTTCTTCTCTGAGCTTTCAGAAAAACCCGAGTGGTTATTATAGCTCTCACAGGTCTTGATTATATTCTGTAAGTGCAGGCACACGTGACTAAAAGTCCACTTGTCTAAACGGGAGAATCTGTTCTAGGCTCTGTCCTTGGTACTCAAAATTTAGTAGTCTTTTATCAGGCTAACTCAAGGGCTGCAGAAGATGACATTAATAACCATTTTTGTAGATGGGCAAATCAGGACAATGGGAAGCTGCGGGTGGGCAAAAGGCATACACTTCTGCCCTACGTTACCACTTATAAGAGACAAGGAAAGAGGGGATATGAAGAAAGATCTCCCACGTCATAGCTGTTCTGTGCTCAGCCTGTGTGTTTGCTGCATAAAAAGCTGGTAGCTCTTGATTCAGGCTCTTCTCCTCTGTGGCTAAGTGTTACTCAGCCCTGTCACCTCCCTCCCAGACCTCACACTGTTGTGTTTATGCTTTTCTCAGTCCAACAGCTTGGGAGAAAGACATTGGCAGGACAAAGCAGTCGTTGCCAAGGGTGAGAGCCAGGAGCAACTGCCGCTTGCGGTGGCTCTGAGCATGTTTCCCCCACGCTCACATCTCTATCCCAATCCTCTGACATTTTCTAAGTGGGTCTGAGCTGACCCTGCAGCTTTCATGTCTATCCTGTGACTCTGAAGGAGCTATGAGTGGCAGCTGGTGGGTTCAGTTGTTTATACCCAGGGCTCTTACATAACCCAAGTGTGTTGCTGTCTGGTAGCCAGAGTGGGGATTCTGCTGCAACTGTCTGTCTCCAGAACACAGAGCTTCCTTCCTGACATAGAGGTCAGCACCAGACCCCCTTCCAACCCTTGCCCCCTGCTCTTTCCCCACCAGCCTCAAACAATGTGCAAAAGGAAACTGTCAGAACGGGGGTGAAGGATATATAAATGAAGTATCAACAAAATATTCTCAACTTCATCTTCCTTCTAGTAATTCTGTAAGGTGTTACAACCTGCATTTCATAGTTCAGAAAATAGAGGTAGAAAGAGGTTAAGTAATTTGTAGAAGGTTAGAAAACTAGTATAAGTCTCCGTTGAAATTTATTTGAGAAACACTGAAACAATGGCACAGATTTTCTATTTGCTGGTTTATTCTCCAGATTCCCAAAGCAGCCATGAGCCTAAAAGTCAGCCTGGGTCTCCTATGTGGGAGAAAGGTGTGCTAGTACTTGAGCCATCATCTGGCTACCTCCGTCCAAGGTGTAGAGCAGTAAGGAGCTAGGAGTGGGAATGGAGCTGGAGCTTGAAGCAGGTACTCTGAGATGCACATGTCACCAGCTGCACCAAGTGCCTGCCTAGTGTTTGACTTAAACTTAGACTAACCAAGCTCCTAACTAATAGGACCTTGCCAACACAACGTGTGACCTGGGTATGCTTGTTAAGACAAAAGATGAAGTCCATACTGCACTGGGTGAACCTCTAAGGACAGAGTGATAACAGCTTGCACAGAGAACTAACTCTCTCTCTCTCTCTCTCTCACACACACACACACACACACACACACACACACACGCAGCCAGCCTGCCTGCCTCCTTCCTTCCTTCCTTCCTTCTTTCCTTCCTTCCTCCTTCCTTCCTTCCTTCCTTCCTTCCTTCCTTCCTTCCTTCCTTCCTTCCTTCCTTCCTTCCTTCCTTCCTTCCTTCCTTCCTTCCTTCCAGTTGTGTCCTTCCTGAGGAGTTCATCCAGCCACCCAGACTCTCTGCCAATTATTGGGAAAGGGTATCGGGATCTACTGTAATTCAATGGACCTAACCAATTTGTAGTTTAGCTACAACGTTGGATGTTATACTTTCCCCAGCCTTGCTTGTTTGGGCAACAAAAACAGGACAAACAACACATCTGGTCTCTATTTGTGAATGTGGATAACTGCCACATTTGCTGTCTCTCTGCCTCTGTGCTAAGTCCATCTCATATTGGAGTAATAGGTTTATGATCAGCACAGCATCTGATGTACAGTAACAGCTTGTTGCAGGGTTCTACTGGAGGACTTTTCTCAAACCTTCACTGTTATTGTATCATAAATGTATAAGAATTTTCTGGCTCCTGCCCCAAAGCTTTGGAAGGTCCTTACTGTACTCTTTCACCCCTTCAGCAAGATGCAGCATCTTCATTGCCACCTCCATGTTTTCCACAGGGCCAGCCTGCCTGGAATCCTTTGCTGCCCCTCCTTCAAGACTAATAAGCATTAAGCTCCAGTGCACCTCACCATGCTATTCCTCTCTTTTCTTCTCTTTTGAACAAAACTGCTAGACACTGTCTGAGAAACTCCAGGAATTTAAACATAAAGTATCTTATTTTACTACTTAATGGATTTGTGGATAGTATCCAAAAATTCTGAACACACCAAGTTACCAGGACCATGGAGTAAACGCTTTTTTTGTAGTACCCAGGAAACTAACCCTGTGTGAAGAATACAATGGTATTGAATTAAATTTGATTAATGGCATATGCTAGTCAAATCGTACAGAGTATATTACCTATCAGTATCTAACGTCTGAACCTCCTTCAGATTAAAAACGCTTCTTGTACGCACGGAATGTTTATTTTTATGTCGCTTAAGCATATAAGCATAAAACTAATTACAGATTCCTAATAAAACTGATGATACTTACATTGCTATAAATCCCAAATGAATTTATAAAGTTAAACACGAATAATAGTAAAGCACTATAAAATTTCAGCTAACAGCACACGTTTATTGTGATATATGACATTTGCCAAAATCAAATCACATCACAGATATGGAACTGTTATTGTTCAAGTTCTTTTGAGTCATTTCAAGCTCTATTGAGCTTGGCATGATTCATTTCTTATACTTTTTTTTTTTTGGTTCAGTACACAATACAACAGACCCCCTCATTTCTACTGTGTTGTCAGGTCAGTGGAACCTCGTTCAGCAAAATGCCTTCATTATTATAAGACTGTTTTTTTCCTGCATGGAGACAAATCACAACACACAGAAATCTCTCGGCAGGGCTTGGACTGTGTGTCATTTAGAAGACTGATGTATCCCTGTGCTAATTTTCAGGCATATCAATGAAATGACCAAATTAAATTATAGTATTTGAAGACTTTGGGAACATGAGAAATCCGTGCCTTCTTCACCAAGGAGCACGAGCAGCACACACCATGGGAAGAGAATTATCCCAAGAAGGAAAAAAATAGGAGTGTTTTTCCCCTTCAACATAAGCAATCATCTGTCAGGGAGACAGCACCTTATATTTTTCATGACAAAAATCTATTATTCTTTGGAAATTGTTACTAAGCCCTACTTTTTATTACAAGAAAGTCACATAATTATCCTAGAGAACTGAAGTCATTTATAAATCCAGGCAAAGAAGTAAAGTCCTCAGTTTGCCAACTTCCAGAGATAAAATCCTTGATGCACACCATAGTTCTTCATCTCTTTTCAACGCTACTCACATCATCAGCAACTGACTCCGGTGAAATGTTCAAAGCATTTAATATATCTGGATTTGTTTACCCTGTGTAAAAGCCTTACAGTGGAAGTTCAGTTAATATTCCTATGTTATGCATAATGAACTAATGTCTGACGAGTTGAAGCAATTTTTCAAGCACTTAATTAGCAAGTTGTAGAGCAGGATTCTAGCTGAGGTAAAATATAATGACATTGAAATGAAACAAATGAAATCAAATAGCAGACTACACTGAGTAAAGAGTTTGGAGCTCTGTTTATTACCCTTAAGGTACCATAAGCATGACCTCATTTGCATACCCAGTAGTGTTTGCAGGTATCAGATGGGCAAATTCCAGTATAAAAATACATCACTTTGTTCAACCAAGAGTCCATTGTTTAAATTTAATTATTATAAACAGCGCTGAGACGAAAGTTTTTGAGTTTGAATCTTGGAGCACATCCTCTTAGGGAAGTCTTTTTTTTTTTAAATTTTTTATGTGTTATTAAACAATTTAAGAAGAAAAGTATACAGAGATCCCAGTGTGTTCATTTTGAGGTTGTGGAAGCTATGGATTATATTCAGGGGAAAAGAACTTGGTTCCACATTACGTTCAATTATATGTATTTGTTTAGCATTCAATCAAATTTTAAGTTTTCCCCAGTGCTAATAGGTGCCTTTCAGCTATAAGTACACTTGAGAATGAGCTAGAATAAAACATATAGTAACATTTAAAAATACGTGTCATAAATTTTAAACATTAGAAAAGCCACTTTCAAGTAGTTCTAAACCAGAAATTGTGGTACCCTGTGGGTAGATAGTACTTCTACGAGGTGGTTTTTTAAACCTGTTTTAGTTGTTTATTGAGGGTGTTGGGAATGGATTTTTTATTAGAATAATAGCACATTGCTGTGTCTAGGTAAACCTATTTGTAACTCCAAATTAGTTCTTGGAAATTTTAATTTATTTTGTCAAAATCATGTGTGGACATAATTAAATTAAAATCCCTCTGAAAGGTTTTGTGAGATCGGGAGTATCTTCACCATCTTGTTCTGGTCTCAGGAGTCAGAGACTTATAATTCCCCCTTAGCTTGCTTGCTTAGAATTTTATCTTTTTATTTATGTATTGTTTAAATATATTTTCAAATTAATTATTTGATTTTCTCAGTTCCCATGTCCATATAATATGAATACAAAGAGAGCAGATTAAATGCAGTTTATACACACAACTCCACATTACTTTCCTTCTTCCCTTTCCACCCTTTTCCTCTTCTCTCCCTTTCTCCTCCTGCTTTTGGGATATAGAGAATACAACTTTAAAAAATAATTATTTATTTTGAAAGTCAGAATTCAAGACAGAGAGTGAAACAGATCTTCCATCCACAGTGTCACTCCCCAGATGGTCGCAATGGCCAGTGTGGGACAGGCTGAAGACGAGTTGGAGCTTCATCTGGATCTCCCATTGAGTGCAGGGGTTTAAACACTGCAGTCATCTTCTGCTGCCTGTCCCGGGCTGATAGCAGGGAAATGGAATGGAAGTGGAACAGCTAAGGCGTGAATTGGCATCCACTTAGGATGCCAGTGTCAAGGGAAGGGGTTTAACCCGCTGTGCCAATATGCCGGCCCTCAAGAATAAATCACTGCTGTGCCTCTTGGTTTACTTTCATCTTGCGATAAAATCAGATCAGAATGTTTAATTTTCATTTCCTGGTTTTCTTAGACGATGTGAGCATGTCTTTATGTTGTCTCCAACAACATCTAAACATGATTTTCTTCATGGATTTTCTCTAGATCAGATGGATAGTCCAGGTTCCTTACTATTTGATTTTTTAAAATTTCCCAGTAGACCCATGTTCTAATCTGAATTAGTTTATCTTCATGGCATGGTCACTGTGGGAACTTGACCCATTCACATGCGGCAGTTTCTCTTCACCCGTATCCTTTACACAGGCCCTGTGTCCTGGTGTCTTTTCTTTTTTAAAAGATTTATTTATTATTTTTTTATTGGAAAGTCAGAATTATAGAACAATGGAGAGACAGAGATAAGAATCTCCCATTCACTAGTTCACTCCCCAAGCAGCCACAACAGTCAAAACTAAGCTGATCTGAAGATAGGAGTGTCTTTGAGGTCTCCTATATGGGTGCAGGGTCCCAAGGCTTTGGGCCGTCCTCTGCTGCTTTCCCAGGCCACAAGCAGGGAGCTGGATGGGAAGTGGAGCAGCAGGGGCATGAACCGGTGGCTATATGGGATCTCAGCATGTGCAAGGCAAGGACGTCAGCCAGTAGGCTATCATGCTAAGCCCTTTCTGGTTTCTGCATATCCCTCGTTCTTGATTTTCCTTTTGACTTGGAAATAATCCATTTTCTAGAACCTTCCTGAAAGCAGGAATGTTTTGTAACCAAATGTTTTGAAACCTTGTATATGTATAAATATATTTGTTTCACATTCCTACTTGATGTCTCATTTAGCTATATGGAACATTTTGAGAGGAAAATAATTTCTCAGAACTTTAAAGGCATTGCCCAATACTTTGACTTCTAAAGTCACAACTGATATGCCAATCGTCATTCATATCCTGGACCCTTTGGGGAGGATTTTTATGCTCTGACCTTGCAAGTTGATAGAATCCTCGCTTCCCTGATGTTAGACTTCGTGATACACTGACTTGGTGAGATCGTTGTTCAACCATTGGTGCCATGATATTCTTCAATCTAAATAAAACCTCCTTTGTTCACTTATTAAAACATTAAAGCGAGTTTTGAGATTAAGAGTAACTTTGCATGTATATGAAGTTACAGTAATTTCAATATGTATATGCCATGTGTACTTGTACAATCAGGGTGAATAACATTTCCCCATTTTGTGTTCAGAGGTAGGAGCTCCTCTTCTGTATTTTCTCTGGAAATACAGGATAGTCATTGTGAGATTACTCCACATGCATTTTGCTTCTATTTCACTCTCTTTTGGGCAGGTGCAAGTTACCTTGGGGATTGTGTGCTGGCAGCCTTGTGCCTGGAGCAAGGGAATGCAGATAAGACCTTTTTCAAGTGCTTGTGTAAGTTATTTAGAAATTATGGCACCAACACATGCAGTCCCAGAGCTCAACAGCCCAGAGCAGCTGCACCCAAGTCCTGTGGGGACAGGTCACAGTGACCCTAGGGCTTATGCTCCAACAAGCAGAGGAGAACTTCTTGCGTAAAGTGATCAAATGTGCCTGAAGGGCCTGTGCATAGCCATCTCACTCCTGTGATTTTCTCATGAAGGTTATAACTTTATGTCCAGAATTATCGTGTGTGTGTGTATGTGTGTGTGGCTCCAGTGAGAACTTTGCTCATTCATTGTCCCTTCCTGTCTTATTCTGAATAGCTCCTAGTCCAAGCACAATGCCTGAAAGATAATGTGTACTTGGTAAGTGGTGAGCAAGCATGTGAAGAAGTTGCCACAAATCTTTTCTTGGAAAGATAGAAGCCATGTTTTGAGATTCCCCTCTTTTGCTCTATTGATAAAGTTTTCAAATGAAGCATGTACACTCTTTTTTCTGTTGCTTCCATATGCTGTAAGGTTCGAGAGTGAACTATCATGTGGTCCAACAAGGATCCCTCTGAAGTTCCTCTCTGGAGGAACTTGCTAGAAACCATCGCATCAAGGAGCTGGGCAGGTTCTCTTGCAAAGCTGCAGCAGGAAAACCTTGCCTTTCTGGCCTTCCTTCTGGACTCTCTGCCTCTGATCTCCAACAATCAAGTAGGTGGAACCCCTGGAGCTCCCTTGGGAGCTCCTTGGAATAATGAGATCTCAACAGGCCTGGGTTTAAGTGTTGACTCCATCACTTGTAGGCTGGGCATTGTTGGACAATGTAGCAGATGTTTTTTTCACCTAAACATTCTTCATTATAAAACAAGAAAAACATCTTTCCTCATAAATATGAAGCATCTGTAAGATTTTTAGAAAAGACATAGCAGAGAGACCCTCCATATTTCTTCTTTCTTAAGATATTCGTTGTAATTTTCCAGGCACAGAAACATTTTAACAAGATATCCAGGTCCCAGCTTTACAAAAAGATGATAAATACTTGAGGAAATGGAAATATTAGCTATCCCAATTTGGTCGTTATCCTTGGTAGATGTGGATCAAATTATCACACTGTGGGCATAAAAGTGAACAATTACTAGATTTCAATAAAAACATTTCTTGGAAAATAATATATAACCATGGAGACAGCAATGCCTACCTTCAAAGAAAACTCCCCTGGTGGGACATTTCATGATTTTTGTGTCAAATACTCCATGGAGATTTATTTTTAAAAATTCATATTAAAACACCTACACATGTGAAATAATTTTGCCTGACTCTGGTTCTCAAGAGAGAAAAAATTTAGGGAAATATTGTTTGGAGTGTTGAAGTAGGGAAACAAAACAAAGGCAGGTAAGCAAACAAAATCATTATCCCATCCTACTTGAAATTCTGTTGAGAACATTTGGGTTGAATATTTTGTTTCCTGCCTTTGTTCCACTCCCAGAGTATATCCCATTAGCAGATATATAAATATAGTGGCTCCTCTATGTATGCATGGGACATATGTTCCAAGGGTTTCAGTGGATGCCTGAAGTCTAAGTGGATGACACACCTAAGTCTATAAATTCTCTGCCAGTGCTGTTTTCCCTACCCTTTCCATACCCTTAAGAAAATGTTCAACTTATGAAACAATTGCAGTAAAAGAGTAGTAACAATAAATAATAAAGTGGAACAATGCACAGTGCAGTCTCACTCACAATGTGGACCTTTACATTTTGACATTTTGCACTGAAGTTAACAACAGGTACTCAAAAAACACAGAGAGAAACCATACGGGTGGTGTGTGTGTGTGTGTGTGTGTGTGTGTGTGTGTGTGTGTGTGTGTCTTCTATGTTTCCATGGACTTCAAAATGTGCCTTTCTTCTGTCCTCTTGGAGTCCATGGGTTCTTAAAACACAAGTGGAAAGAGCGATTGCATCAGTAGAAAGATCAAAATGTGGACATTGGGCTTGTCGAGTCCATCATTTTAAACACTTCACAGAATCCTGGAGTGTTTGGGAGAGTAAGACTGGACAAGCTACGCTAGCTTCCAGTTGCTTTTGCCACGCTGTTTCCCTCCTGTTCTCCCATGTGTTTTCAGACACTCATCAGCCATGTGTCTTGATGCCTGCATTTCTCCTTTTTGAACATGGTATAGTTTAGTCTCTTTTCACAAAATTTGGGCACCCACAAGAGACTATGTGCTGTCCAATTTCCTTCCAGTTCATGCCAATTGTTAATAGACGTGCCCGTCTTTCGGTTTTAAAGTCAAGACAGCGAAATTTCTAGAAATGAAATGTTGCTTCCTCACAGCAAAAGTCTTTAAGATCTAGGATCAGGCTGCACTCTCCATTCTGCTAATTCACCAGGATGAGTACCCATGGCACTATTTTGGAGAAGGATGGATGTCTTAGGGTCCAAAAGACAGCCTACCATGGCGTGTGCAAGATGCGGAGCATGAGACTTTTGATACAGTCTGCCCACTGATCCTCAGAGTCCAGAGTGGCCAATAATTTCATTTTTAAATTAAATGAGCTCATCGGAATGGAAATTTGTATTTCTGTCAAGAACTGCACAACAATCAAGACAGGAACACAGGCTGTTCTTTTCTGACTATTCCATGTTCCCTTTCAGTGTGGAATGGGTCAGAAGTTTCCCAGAGAACAGCTCAAACGAATATGCAGAATACAGTGTGGGTTCCAGAATTCACTCATTCCTATGGCTGACAATGAGTGCTTACCAGCCTCCTCTTTTCCTGAAAATGCAGCACTAATCCACTTTGCTAATGATGCACAAGTTTTTCCCTTTTCCTCTACCTCCACATGAACACAACATATTTTCTCCTAGAGACAATGCATAGCATTGTTACCATCTGGTCCTATTCCAGAGTCACCAGATTGCAGGCACAAAATGCTTAAAATCCCAAGAACTCCTTTTGCTTTGTGTGTGACTCCTATTGCCAAAGCTACAGGGTTCCCAAGAGAGAAACTCCCTGCTCAGCAAGAGTGCCAGCAGCTGGAAGCTGTCACTGAGTTGGTTTAGCCACGTGCAGTCTTTCTGCATCAGAGGTCATACCCTCATGGAGTCACTTCTTGTACACATGCGCTATCTTGTTCAGCTGCTGATGGTGGAGTTAGAATTCCTCTCCCTCCATCTTTAGAGAACACCAGATCCTGGTGGCATCCGCCAAGCTGGCAGATGTGGCTCTTTCTGGTCCAAGCTGGGCCACAGCAACGGGCGTAGAACATCAACTTATCTTTTCTGGTTACCTCGAGCCAGGCATTGGCACAAGGCAGTATCACAGGCAAATGGGCATTTCTGTGTCATTTGTGAAAATTAACTCCCCTAATTAACTTACTTGTACAAATGCACTCTCAATGAAGACATTAGGATGATTACCTAGAAAATTACTACCTTGGTAGAATTCCCCGTGCCCCCTTTTTGCCTCTTAACTGTGCCAAAAGCAAAATTGCTCTGATGACTTTGTCAAATCTCTGAGAGCAAATAACTGATGGATGAAAGAATGATGCCACGTGTTGGTGACTTTAACCCTGATTTTAGCTTATGGATTCTGCTCAGCATGGGGTGGCCAAGAAATGATTTTCTCCCTCCAGAGGGAGTACTGGTGAGGATCAGAATTACTTCTTGGTGCATATTCAAGCACCTTCTTGAGCACCAGGCTACACAGCAATTATGGTTTAATGAGTTTTGCATCAATTAGGACAGCTAGGAGAGTACTTCGTGGGAGGGGGGCAATAGGAGGTCTCCATTTCAGAAACAAGAGATTCTAAAATTCCATTCGTGTACCCGGCCTGCAAATTCAGCTTAGTTATCTGTTTATGAACCTGGATTTCTGCTGACAGAGCCTCAGTACAATGAGATTTATCCACCCCCAGGGAATTCTACTACTTCTCTTTGAAATATCCTATGGACCACTGTGGGTCAGTCTCATCATGAACAAAAATCTTTGAAATCTGTTCTGTGGCATTAATTCAGTCCATTTTATCAGGTGTACGGACTACTCTTAAAATAAAACAAGTATGTTGTCTAAATGTTGTTCTGTGCTCTTCGTCAGGTCAGGTTTGGGGAGAAGTCAGTAGGTTCAAGGCTATGGAAGCATGCAGAGAATGATGAGGTCTCGCTGCAAGCACTGGAGGTAAATCGGAGTTTTTGAGGTTAAATGGATCATTGCCCACTACAAAACACAGATTCATCCTGTGAGCTTTGTTAAACATTTGAAAGTCTACGTCTTCCCACCCCCCATCAAATGAGTTAAATTAGTGGCTATGAGAGCCAGAAGAGGTGGGGCTACAATAACTCCAAAATTCCCCAGATAATTTCACTGTCAGCCAGGATTGAGAGTCACTCATCTTTTGTTTTCCATACATGTATGTTGCTCCTCCAAAGTGTCCCAGATACTCTTTAGAGACAAGACAGTGAACAAATCAGATGAAAATTCTTGACTTCCCAGAACTGATGTATACATACTTGAGGATTTTGACTGAGAACAAACAGCATGGATGAATAAGTAGTG
The DNA here is from genome assembly GCF_017591425.1 of Ochotona curzoniae. Taxonomy (NCBI): domain Eukaryota; kingdom Metazoa; phylum Chordata; class Mammalia; order Lagomorpha; family Ochotonidae; genus Ochotona; species Ochotona curzoniae. The sequence continues at coordinate 18,041,318 of NW_024466219.1, read as the reverse complement.
GTAAGTGCTAAGGAGAAAAATAAAGCCAGGAAGGGAGGTAGCAGTAGGGGAGACAAAGTGTTGCAGTGTTACATGTATCCAGGTTAGGCCCCTCATGGAAAAGCACTGTATGAAGACCTAGAGGAGGTGGACGAAGCATCTGCCAGGAGAGGGAACAGGAAGTGCAAAGGACTGGTGATGGGAGCATCCTATTCCAGAAAGGCAAGAGGATGGGAGTGGAGCATGAACTCCTGGCTTAAACTCATAAAATCCACCATGTAGACAGAAGAGGAACTGTTTGTGGAAGGAAACCATGGGACTGTATAGACAGTCCCATATATATATTTATAGTAGTAATAACACTAACGTATTTAATACTACATTGTACCAGACTAAATATGACTGTAATCTTAAGCAAACAGGCATGATCCGATGGTAATTTGGTAAACTGACATGGAATCAATTCCTGCTTAGTCTGTTTGGAGAAAGGAAGAATAGAAGGTAGGTCAGTCTGGAGAAGGAAATGAGGAAGGCCAGAGAAACCAGGGCGAAGATGCCTTGATGGGAGCTAGGCTCGGGTTTGTGGGTCATGACGGGCTATGACAGGCACATGTCACATGTTTGAATATGAAATGGAGAATAGCCATTCTCCTTTGGTGTTTTCCAAGCTGATTTTTAGAATATTTAGGTTTCTAATATATCAAATGTATTGACCAGCCAGCGTGACTATGTAGTCTACTAGCATCTATTCCTTGTGATCTGTTAAGAAATCACATTAGAGTTTCCAGAGCCCGGTGTAAGTGAACATCGAATGATTTAGTATTCCAGCAATCCGGGATTGCATTCTGAAATGCCAAGATCTCTTAATCTATAGTTGTGGGAAAATAGAGTTTGGATATGTCAAATGCCCTTCTGTGGGGCCCTGGCAGGACCCCCAACCTATTTCTCTCGGGTTTCCTTTGCACTACTATACAGTAGCCAACCTCCCATTCTCAATGTCAGTGCCTTTTCAGTCCCTACTTCACTGCCTGGCATTTGTTTCTTCTCAGTATATATGAAAACAATTCCTCATGTCTTTCCCATCTACTATAGGTAAGTTGAAAATCTTCCGTAATTATATATAGAAGCAATTTTAAATATTAAAGTGTGTAAAATAAAATAGCATTTTTATTAACAATGATAAAGCTAAATCTAGGTAAATAAAAAGCCCGAAATATGTTAAAGTGATATGGCCTCAACTATATGCATAATAGTATAAAATTAAATGTTTCTTGTAGATAAATGTTTTTATTTAAAAACTAATTTTGTATGTATAGATATCCATCTAAAATTCTAGATGGTTAATGCACTAAAACAAGAGAAACACTGGTTACATTTTATGATAGGATTTCATGTTCTTTGTGTACATAAATGCAGTTGTTTTATGGTGTTTTATACAATGTGACTATTAATATCTGAGTATGCAAAATATTAAACAGCATATATTGTGAATAATGGGAGTTGCTTTTGAGACAACCTCACTCTAGTTTTTGATGTAGTTGTTTTTTTTTTTAAAGATTTATTTTATTTTTATTGGAAAGGCAGATATACAGAGAGGAGAGACAGAGAGGAAGATCTTCTGTCCAATGATTCACTCCCCAAGCAGTCGCAACGGCTGGAGCTGAGCCAATCCGAAGCCAGGAGCCTCTTCCGGGCCTCCAAAGTAGGTGCAGGGTCAAAGCTTTGGGGGATCCCGGGCGTGCAAGGCGAGGACCTTAACCACTACACCATCGCACCGGGCCCTTGGTATAGTTGTTGAATACAGAGTGTATGAGCTAACACCCATGAACTGGGCACTCAGGAAGTTAAGAAAAGCAGCAGCCAAGAGTTCTGGATAGTTCGCTAGATAGAACCTGCTCTAACCTTGGGATCAAGAGAAAATCATGGGCCATTCCAGAGGCTACAGTCAGAACACAGGGGTTTAAAACAGACATTTTCTGTTTTCTTTTTCTCTTTTCGCAGTATCACCTGTCCCTCCAGAGAAAAAGGAAAGATTGAACGGAAAACAAAACAATGAACCCACATTCTCACACCAGAAATTTAGCCAGGTGCTGAAGTAAGTCTTCTTGACATCAGCTACGTACTCTTTGGCCCAAGAACTTGGTAAGTCAAAGCAAATCAGGCATAAGAACTTGTCTGCTTAAGATTTGGTCCAGCTGGGAGGATGAAAGAAATGAGAAAGGGTGGATGGAATCTTTCATATCATGGTGAGAATAGTCCTCGGTCAGTTTCTGGAGCCATTGATGTTCAAGTGCCACAGCTAAAGGGCATTAGGGGCACATCGTGGTCAGGTTTTCAGCTTGCTGAGGTGAGGTACCATATTTACTGATAAGAACCGTGGCGTCTCACACAGTAGAACAATTAAGGAAGGAGGTGCAGTTAATCTTTAGCATACTTGATTATGTTGAGAGTTCCGATAAGACACTTCTGTAGGTATAAAGAACATATGAGCCAGAAATAGCCAACAGCTTAAACAAAATGTTGCATTTATGTAGTTTTCTTTCCAAGTATGGTTTGGAGCCATCAGTTTATGAGTCATGGTACAGTGCTGCAGTTCTGTTGGGTCGATATATTTCATGGGCGAAATATGGCCTGGGAATGTATAGAATTAGATGAAAGAGAAGAAACAGGTCCTCATGTATCCAGTGTGTGCCAAGGAATGATATTTCTATAAATCTTGTTTTTTGTAACATTTATCTATCTATTTAGTTTGGAAAAGCAGATTTACAGAGAGAAGGAGATCCATCTGCTGCTTCCCTCCCCAAATGGCCACCATGGGCAGAGCTGAGTTGGTCTTAAGTCAGGAGCTTCTTCCAGGTCTCCCAGGTGGGTACAGGGTCCTGAGGCTTCGAGTCATCCTCTACTGCTTTTCCAGGCCACAAGCAGGGAACCTGATGGGAAGCAGAGCAGCTGCAACACAAACCAGTGCCCATAAGGGATCCCAGCGCATGCAAGACATGGATTTAGGCCCTGAGCCATCGCTCTGGGCCTGGGTTAATATTTCTCAGTTCTGTATATACGCGTCTCACTGTGCATTTTTATCTCCTTCTGATAGTTTTTATTCTACAAACTTGCTTCCATCAGGAATCGATCAATAGCCCTTAAGAAATGTTTCCCAAGTGTTAAAATAGCGTACTCTCTTTATTTCTTTGTTCTTTGTATGGGTAGAAGTCAGATGCTAAATAAACCTCTTTATTTCTTCTCACTCACACAGCCAGCCATATGGTAATTGTGCTTTGTCCCCTTTGCACATAGATCTTAAGAAACATATTACAGTTGTCTTCTCAGTCCAAGCAGTTTTTAGACTTCCTGCTCTATGCCCATTTCTACCTCCAAAAGACATGTTTTCATGAATAAATCGCTGTATCTTTTATCATCAGGAACACTTCAGTCTATCAAACATTTTACCCATTGGATCAGAAAGCATGACCCATGAAATTGACCTGCACATATTTTTGCTTGCCTTTTCCAAAGTTGGCATGAGATGTGTCCGGGTTTGAGTCATCCATATTCCTCCAGGCTATGCATTTGATGAAAACCGTGTGGACACAACTGGCAGTTCTATAGCTTTCTCTCAGATCTTTCTTTAGCCTCAGAAATCCTTGGGGGCACATAGAGTATAGGATGGAAACCCATTGTGGTCTGAGTAAACAGAAGAACTAAAAGAACTTGCCTGAAGGCTCAGACTGGGCCCAGAATTATTCAGGGCTCGCACTTTCAGCAACTTTCTAACTCCGATTTCCTCTTTAGGCCTTTCTGTTTGGAGCTGTCCTTAAGTGCTTTGACTTTTAAACAATGATTGAGTCTCTTCCCATGCTAAAAAAATCATGAAAGAGCCACCAGTGGTTATACATATGCAAATATATATATATAGCATGTACTGCAAATATATATTATCTATATTATCTATATAATATATATATTTTATATATATTATATAAATAATTACCTACCAGTAAAAAGTGGAGATATGAGGCCAGTCGAAGGAGAAAGACAAAGTGTGACTGTGGTCACTGGTCTTTTGGGGAGGATGTGCTTCTTTTTATTTTTAAGATTTATTTATTTTTATTGGAAAGTCAGATATACAGAAAGAGGAGAGACAGAGAGGAAGGTCTTCCATCCATTGATTCACTCAACAGCTGCAACAACCGGAGCTGTGCCAATCCGAAGCCAGGAGCCAGGAGCCAGGAGCCTCCTCCAGGTCTCCCTGTGTAGGATCACAAGGCCGTGGGCTCTCCTAGACTACATTCCTAGGACACAAGCAGGGAGCCGGATGGGAACAAGGGTCCTTGGGACTAGAACGAGTGCCCATATAGGATCCTGGCATATGCAAGGTGAGGAATTTAGCCACTAGACTACTGTGCTGGGCCTGAGGATTTCCTTCGTAACCTCACCTGACCTGTCTCGATTGATTCCCCTGTAACATATTCATTTGTTTGGGAAAAAAAAAAAAGTCAAGTTACAAGAGGGGCATAAGTCCCTGATTAGACTTCTGGGAGAAAAATAACTCCTTTCAAACCCCTTTCATGTTAGTGGTTGTTTCAGCATAAAACACGCACTAACGAGGAATTATAGCCAATAGTCCAGGCAAAGCCCATAGACCTGATTTGCAGTATAAACACAGTAGTAAAATCAGAGCACTGCCGGACAGCCAGAGGCACAGGGACTGATTCGTGGAGAGTGGATGATTTGTAAATAATTTTGGACACAAAAGGTTTGTATGTTTCTTTAAACAGTATTGCCCCCTGAATCGCATTGTGCTTTGAGTGAATGGAAGCGAAGAGAATCCAGTGCAAGTGGGGCAGATTAATACTGAGACATGGAACTTTCCTTTAAGAATTGTCCCTTTGGGGTGAGGGTTTCTCGTGGCTGTGACAAGATTTACAAGACTGGGTCCCAACTTTTTAATTTATCTTTTAAAAAGATTTGTCTATTTTTATTGGAACAGCAGATTTACAGAGAGGAGGAGAGAGAGAGAGAGAGAAACATCCTCCATGCACTGGTACTCTTCCCAAGTGGCTGGAGCTGAGCCAATTTGAACCCAGGAGCCAGAAGCTTCTTCTGGGTCTCCCACACAGGTGCAGAGTTCCAAAGTCATCCTTTACTGCTTTCCTGGGTCACAAGCAGGGAACTGGAAGGGAAGTAGAGCAGCCAGGATATGAACCAGCACCCATATGGGATTTCAAAATACGCAAAGTGGGAATTTATACACTAGGCTATTGAACCAGGCCCTGAATCACATCTTCCGATGCTAACACCAATCTGGGGTGCTGAGTAACTGTGGGACAAGGAGGTAAAACGAATCGTGAACTTGACTCACCAAGCCAATCACAGACATGACTTTCAGGTAGGAAGTGATGTTTTGTGACTTTCATGGACTGGGTAGATGTACAGAAGACAACTTTGAACACGATGTAACCCTGGAGAATTTTGAGTGCTTGTGCAGATTGCTGTTACCTGGGAAGCCCTTTTCCCTGTTGTCTTGAATAAACTCCTGCTCAAACATGACTTCCTCTGTCAAATCCATCAATTCCTCCTTGAAGCTCTGCCTTTCCTTGGCTAAATGGAGGGCATGCTTTTTCCCAGATGTTGTTTTAGCTTTCTTTATATCCATAGTCTTAGTACAATGACCGGTTATAGGAATTTAGCAACATTGACAGTGTCTGTTCCTCTTGCCAATATTTCTGTGTTGATCTCTGAAAGAGTTATATTGTCCAGGAGAGTTAAAGTCCACTCCGCCATATCTCCAAGGGAGAAAGTGACAAGTGCTTTCCTTCATGGACGTTAAAGCTTACAAATTTCTTGTTGTTCACCCTTCAAATACTATCCTTTGGAGAAATGGTGATGTGAAATCATTTGGTCAAAGAGCTGGGCTGGATAATCTCTCTTCGATCTCCTCAACTTTTAAGGAGAAATCCTCAAACTGGCTCTCTCGAGGAGGGGAGCCCAAGGTTTTAATTTCTCTGCCCAACTTTCCTGTTGGTTGAATGAGTGATTTGCATGAAATGCTCTTTTCCTGGGACTCATGCTCATATCTGTCCGCAAGCGGGTTGTTTTCCATGATGTCCAAATACTGCTTCCCACTTCAGCAATATTCTTAAAATGTCAGGAGTTCAACACATCCAGAAAACAACAAAGGCAACTAATTAGTGACAATTCTTCAACTATTAGCTTTGGAAATGGGCTATCTACCCCTTAAAAAATGACTAGGATGCTGTTTTTATGTTTTGGCCCACTGCTCTCCTCTACTATAACAGAACCATGCTGCAGGTCTATTAGGTATTTGTGGAGGGGTTTTATGTGCATTGGCAACAAAGAGGATAGCAGAAAGCACATTGGATTAACAGTTAATCAATCTGAGATCTAGCCAGAATCTGCCGCTAACTAGCTCTGTGGTCTTTGAATTGCCATATCTGATCTTGGGGTATTCATTTCTTCACCTATATTAAATGGGACATTTGAACTAGATGATTGCTATGATTCTTGAACACTTGCATTTTGTGAATACCAAGCAAGGACATCTTACTGGAGATTGAAGAGCAAATGGGAGCCTCATATCACACGACTCCACATGCCGTACAATTAATGATGGAATTTTAGCACTCAACCCTCTACCTCCTGCCTGTCCACTTTAATGGCATATTCTGCACCTTCTGTTTAGAACATATCAGTTCCAGATTCATTGACATCTTTCTATCAAGGTCAAAGAGCCAAAGAGCTCTCTCTGCTCACAGCTCTCCTAATTCTTCTCTCTGGTGTGGGGAATGGGATGTACCTTCGGATCCTGACAGACTTCTGTTGTCTAGGAACCTATCCTGCCTGCATTCTCTTAATTCCTGTTTCTTCAAGACTGTATGTTCAGTTGAGGAATTCCACCAAGGAGCCCATTTAACCATGCAGTAGGTGCCATTACACAAGGTTGTTTTGCAATCCCAAGCCAACACAGACAGAAGCTCAGGAGGGGAAGCCAAGGGAAGCATCTTTACCTGTGAACTCCAATAGCATGCAGTACTGAAGAGTACAGACCCTACAGGGCAATGGTCTGGTTTGAGTCTTTAATTGGCAGGGCAGGAAGAAATTTACTTTCTTTGCCTGTTTTTTGCTCCGTAAATGAGATTACATTAAATAATGCATGTTGATCGGTATAATTTAACACATGGTACCTTTTAATTTTAAAACTACAATGCTTACAATCATTTTCTGCAAATGAACAGTTGCTCTGCCTTCCTTCAGTCAGTCAAGACAGTCATTTTTGGGCAGGTCGTGAGTAGTTCATCCCATCGACCCTGTCGATCTTTGGGTCTTTAAGGCTGTTTCCGGGACTCCCATGAGAGCACACTGTTTGCGGATGGTGATTTAGTGAAGTGCCTTTCTATTGCGGGAACCCTGTTGCTAACATAGCCTCTCCACCCTGGAGCCTCTGACTCCTAACCAGAGCAACCAAGCAGCTCACAGCTGCCTTTGCAAGGGAGAAGACATCCACACCTCAGAAGAGCACAGCTTCCATCACTGCTGCTAGCGTGCCCTCAGCAAGAGCAGGTGCATTGTCTCTACACCTCCAGGGCATCATGCCCCTTCCAACAGGGCGCATGCACCCTGTATCTGTACAACTTGCTGCAAAGAGCTTTGGCCTGTGTTTATCGTTCAGTAACCAATTCCATTTTCTTCTCTCCCCATTCCCTTCCTTTCATGCTAACAGCTGAGACTATTCAGTGTGCAACAAAAGGAATTAAGATGTTCTCATGAGGGGTGGGGAGGAAGTAGAAGCAATTCATTTAATGCATTTTATCGATTGTACGGCACATTTACTCCATGGGTTCAAGATACCACGTGTCTGTTCTCTTGAAGGCAAGTCCAAATCATTTATGGCATCTTTACGGAAATTCAAAATTAAATGGCAATATGACTATGAGACCATCAGCTAAAAAGCCTTGGCTCTGCATGGGAGATTGTCTTTTTTTCTTCCTTCACCATCTCTCATCTGTATCATCTTTCATACCAGTGTCCTTGAAGACATCTCCCTTGGGCCTTCCCTATGATAGCTCTTGGAAGGCTAGCTTTGGTAAGAGGCAGTAAAAATCTCCAGATTACAGAACAAATTTAATAGGATATCTGATATTGGAAACACATCTCCATGCATAAGCAAGTAGTCATTTTTAAAACCCATATACATATGTAAAACTGTCATATTTGACCAAATCAAAACATGTTCAGCACTATAAAAATGATGTGACTAATATGGGTCAGGTTCCCATTAATGGATATGGAATGAACATTGTGCCTATAACTTCAGCAAGAACTAATATGAACAAGTTTATAAATTCTACAGATTTCCTATAAAGTTACTTGTTGGCCAGGCATTTGGAAGAGAAAGGAGAACTAGACTCGATGTGAGAAGCCAAGTTGGATCTAGAAATTTGGAACTAGGTGTCAGTACTGAGAATGACTCAAGTTGTCGCAAGAACATGGAATGTGGTTGGAGCAATCAAAGCCTTAAACCTGAGATCACACAACAAAGCAAAATGGCAGAGCCACATTTGCCAATTACATGGCCTAGGGATGCCTCTGATGTGGAATGTTCTCTTATTCTAGAAGAAATCCTCATGTGTGCATTAATGGTGACTAGATGCTTTTAGAACTAATTCTTTCCAGGTCAGATATGGACTAAGGAGACAAGAAGGAAAATATAAAAGCCCTGCCCTGAGATTATAATTTTTTAGGAACTGATTCTCTTTCTGCCTATTCCTAACTTTGTTGAAAGACCACCAACTGAGCCCTGACTGCATGCAGCTGGGGAATGAAGATTTGCTCGTAGAAGAAAGGAAGCATAGAATGAATCATTTTATGCACGTTCATGGTTACACGGCTCCCAGACTCCCAGAGTTCGAGTTTGCACATGACCAATGTCCTGATGAAAAGTTCCAATCACCCATTGCATCTTTATAGTATCTTCCCCTCCACAGCAGAAGGTATGCAAAGTCTTTGAAAGAATTTCAAAACTTTTTTGCATAAAAATAAACTGGACTTCTGATTTCTTTTTTGAAGTTGCCTTGCACTGAAGGGTGGAAAGATATCACTATCTGAAGGGAAAGGTAAGATCTGGAAAAAGGCAGGTGGCCTGTGTCATGGAGTCTTCAGCAAAGAGGTTCTGGATGTCCAAAGCATCTCATCTTCCATAAGAAAAGGGGACGTTGAGAGAAAAAAAAAGCTATGGTCAGCTGCAGGTGGACCATCCATGCTAATAAGGATAGTCCTCTTTGAAGAGGACTGAAAGAAGATGAGTTGGGCTCTGTTTAGAAGTCACAGGTTATTGTATTCCAAAAGGTCTGTGGATCTGGAGCCCTGGTCCCCATCCACAGGCTGGGGTGGAGAACATCACTGTCTAAGCCCCATACTTCAATTGTTGGCAATTTGTAGGAGCAACCACTTTGAACCTGGCTGCCCAGAAGGCTCTGGGTACCTTAAACCAATTACAGCTCTTCACTCCTGTTACAGATTTAAAAATGTATCTGGGATAATGTCAAACAGCATCAAAAAAGGCTTTGGGCTTCTTACAAAAAGGCAGTGACCTCTTTACCCTCAATTTTCCCAGGATGTCAGGAAAGCCCTCTACAGGGTGAGGGAGTGTATAAATTTAATGTGGTTGTTCATAGCAGAGTTGAATGGAGGGACCCATCAGTTGTCACTCTTGGCAGTGACAAGCATACGCCCTGTCAGTAACGGGCAATGAAGCACAAATTGCCATTAGATACATCCACATCAGCTGAGGAGAAGGGAAAGGTTGGGGTGCCCCCAGGAAAACGCCATTAGGATGGCTGGTACACACCTTGAGGGGCCATAAGCTCCTAAGTACTCAGTGCAAAGGGCCCCTCTCCTGTATCCAGGATGGAGTCCCATTCAAGCACCTCTTCGAGCCACCGGTGCCTGTTCCACCTATTTGGCAGCTGTGACGCTCTTTCTCCAGATCTCACAACACACGCTTGCCTACGAAGAGGCTGTCATGTTCTGTCTTTGTGACAGCATCCCCTCTTCTGTCCACAGCCCCCAGCTCCCTATCCCCTACCCATGAGCTTGTGCGGAATGCAGCCTCTCAGGCTCCATGCCATACTTCCTGAAATCAAAATTTGCATTTTAACAGGATTTTCCTCTGATTTGCATGCACTTAAATCACGGAGGGGTGGCTGGTGGGTATGGTTTTCACTGTGTCTGGTTTTCCTGGGGACGGTTCTGCAGCTGTGACCACGAGACAAATAGCAGCCACTTCCCCTCTGCATTCAGCTGAATGGCGTTTGTGAAGAGGATATCGGTCCCCTCTAGCTGCCACTCTTAGCTTCCCGTGAAAGCCACATTCAACTCCAACAGAAGAGAATTGCAAGGAGCACTCAATTTCTTTTAGGTTCAATCACTGATCTCCTCCTGACTCAGGGTCAGTGTTATTTTCAGGGCTCAGTGGACTGAGCACAGGAGGGAGGAGTGGGAAGGTGATTGTGTGTGTGTTGCCCATGTTGGCCTAAGTACCGTGTCTGGTATTAGGCTATTTTCAGATATGGCATCATATTTCATTCCTTTAGCGCATAGTTTCTGTTTCTTATTAAAACAACAACAAAACTGATGGTACCTTTTACCATTGGTGCATGCTCCGTGCTCTTCCAAATATTAGTGGAGCTCCAGGAGATGCTTGTTGCTCTTAGTTGTTTCAGACACAAGTGTTTATGAAGAAGAGGATGTGGGTAGAACATCGCACAATCCTGGCCACTTGCTCCTCAATTTACAATAGTGAAAGGAATGCGGACTCAGCAGCATGAGTGGACTGGATTTGAATTCTGACTTTCATGTCTCCCAGTCATTTTACAGATATATGGGCAAGTTTTTTGAAGCCACCAAACCTAATTGCTTCTGGCTACTAGGTGTTCTCTTAAAAATAAGATTATAAACACTTTTAATAAAATGGTCATGACACAGCCTTTCGTTATATTTTGTTTGCCATTCACTAGCAGCTTAAAACGCTAATTAGATGAAATTAAATTTTGAGTGTCACTTAAAAATCAGTATTAGACAGACAAATGTGAGCTCCAGCTGTGCTTCCAAGTAGCTGAAAGTGCTTTGACAAGTCACTTAACCTCAGAGATATGTGTTTTTAAATGCAGAAGAAGAGACTGGGAGATTTCAGAGACCTTATGAAAGTTCTGACATGTGATTCTCCTCTAGGGTTCCAAACTTTTGTGATGCATTTTTCCTTGTCATTAACTACAATGTACTTGGAGACAAGCGTGTTTGTGTGCGTATGTGTGTGTATAAGACTGTGTGTTTATATGCTTATATATGTATCAATAATACGTTGATATTATTTTCAGCTTTTTTTGTATGAATTTTGGATATTTGTAAGCTATTCAAGTAAAGATATGCTATGTCTTAGAGGAAAAGAGCCTTTGAACTTGTTTATGACCCAGAATCCTCCATGTTTATTCTTACCCCTTCCTTTTGTATATAATCTCTATGCGCAGCTTAGCTTTTGTTGGCATACAGAACTCAAAGTTGCAACAAACCCTTTTATGTATATGTGTGTGTGTGTGTATAATCTAGACTTATATATTTTAAAGATTTTTAAAAAAAAAAATTCAGAATCGGAGAGAGAGAGAGTTAGAGATCTTTTAACCACTAGTTCACTCCCAAGTGGTTGCTATGGCCAGAGCCGAGCTGGTTCAAACTCAGGAGCCAGGAGCCTGTTTCAGGTCTCCCACAAGGGTGCAGGAGCCCAGGTATTTGAACCATCATATGCTGCTTTTGCAGGCCAAAAGCAGGGAGCTGGATTAGAAGTAGAGCAGCAGGGACATAAAATAGCGCCCAAATGGGATGCCAGAGCCACAGGTGGAGAATTAACTTGCTCTGCCACTATACCAGCCCACACAGTGTATGTTTGCAAACCCCAGTTTTGACTATTTACAAATGATCTCCAGTTTCCGTGTCATATAGTAATTTCAAATGTTGCTTAGACCCTGGTGTGTATCATGTAAAATGAACAATGAATGATGAGCAAGTCCAGCTATTTTTATCAACCCTGACGAGCTGTTGTCTACTCACTATCACTGCCCATAGCCCTGATACCAGCACACTTGCTAGAAGGTAGATTCAAAGTGACCTTCCACCACAGTCCTCAAGAACATCAGGACCTTGATGTAAATCTTGCTGCCTTTGAATGCCAACTGCTGTTTTAAACCACGGACACTCACACTGATCTTGGGTTATCATTCTGTTTCTCATGTCACTGGTATTCCCTAAAGAAGGCTGTGTCAGGTTATGAATAGGCCCTTTACATTTCATTGCTAATATTTCAACTTCCATGAAAAATGATTCATGTGCAGTGAAGCATATGGTGCTTTCTGAGATTCTGACGTTTCACCAGCACAGTCCACGTGTTTTCCTCCTAGGGATGACCAAATCTGAGGACACTGCACCGTTCAGATTCCTGTTGCAGAAACTCACCCTGTGTCCTCTGCATGCACTGGAATTGTTCCTACGATCTTCTGATCCTAGGCTTAAATCCTGACGGGAAGTAAAACGAAGGTCTCTTGGAAGCAGAGCTCGTACCTGAGTCTAGAGTGGAACTGCATTTCCAGCTGTTATCATCTCAAGTAGTTTCTGTCCCTTGTGCCAGTGAAACCCATGAGATGGATTATGGTTAATGATAAAGGGAATTCACAGAATGAATGTCTCTTAACTAAACAGGGCCTGGTTGGAGGCCAAGGCTGTTTATTGGCCCCCACTGTTCAACAACCAATGATCTCTTTTTCAGAGCTGTGGATGGAATACTCTACTGACTGTGTTGTCTTTGCTCACTGGGCTAGGAAACGAACCAGAGATAGTTAAGGAACTTTCCCCAAGAGATTGGTTTTGGAGAAGCCTGAATGGTTGATACGAAGATTGAGCACTTCTCAGCAGAAACACTGCGGTGCCATGTCTGATATTGTTTTATCTGCATGGTATTACACACGGCCGGCAGTCTGCTGTAAGTCTTATGATTTTGAACACAGCAAATTATAATCCGTGAACTCGAATGCCATGCGATATTAGAACTAAGAGAATTCATTGTGAGCCAATTATTAATCTTTAAATGAAGAAAGAATCGTGATCATCAGGGCTCGATTAGTCTGGCAAGCCATTTCTGCCCCCTGTAGTTCCTGGGTCACCAGAAGAATGACAGAGATCTGACTGATTGTGACTTCAGCTTGCAGGGATTGTTTCATCCATCATCTTGGCGATTCTACTTTCTCTTTATAATGTTATTGATGATCAGCTGGAGGTATGACTGATGATGAATGAAACCAAAGAACGCTAGCAAAGAATTCTGTGAGCACAGGTAACGTAGAAATGAGAAGCCAGGTAGATAGAAGATTTCCAAAGTAATTATATTTCAGACCCTTTTGGGCAAAAACAAAAGTGAGTTAAAACTAATCAGACTGGATACAGACCAGACTGCTTTTTTTTTTTTTTTTGGATTGTTTTTTTTCTTACTAGCAATGAGATCAGGCACAACAGAAACAATGAAAGGAATTTTATAATCTCTAATATAAACTAGAATAAATTTGATATCTGGTGAAGAATTTGTTTGTGTTGAACACAATTGCCTATTTGCAGCTTCTTAGGGAATAAATTATCTGATGGGTATTTTCTATTTCTGAGTGTAGAATATCATTTTAGTCCAAAGGTAGAATCCTAGCTCATGGAAAAACAGAGGTGTTGATATTCCTTCAACCTTTAATTATTAAGCACTCATTATTCAGTATGATATTTATTACAAAGTTATTAATGTCTGAATACCAGGAGTTAATAAAAAGTGATGATGCCCTTTGAAAAACTCAAGTAAACCACACCATGATGAGAAGTGGAAGCAAAAGAAGACATCAGCGGGGATCGTTCAAGGTAGTCGGAAGCTTCGAGGAGACCATGGCAGTGGTGGAGTCAGCTATGGTGGAGTCAGGGACCAGGCAAGCACTGACTCTGGTTGGATGGAGCAGTCTGAAAAAGTGCTCCAACTGAGAAAAAAAAAAATCACGAAAAACTTAACAGGTAACAGCTAGCCAAACAACACACAGAAGTCATCTGTGTAACAGGAAAGAGGAGACACTGTAGACATTTGAACCAAAATTGCTGCTTCTAGAGAGGCAAAAACTATAGAAAAATGAGCTACGGATCTGCTGCTGCCTGGGATATTTGAAATATGTGCTGATTCTGAACATGGACAAGTAACTGCATTGTCCCAGGCATCAGTTCACCTCCTGGAACCAGGAAATGGCAGGATTTGTGGTGGTTGTGCAGCACTATAGTGACAAAATTGGAACTTTGAACGTGAGGGTAGGGTACTCTGCTACTTGTCCAAGTTCCTTCCTGACACATCACCCAAATTTTGAGGCTGTACAAGACTTTGTGATTAAAAAAAAAAAAGGCGTTAGCATCCTCCAGCTCCCAGACAGAACATCAGAACAATACTGAAGAGACAAATAATAGAATTTATCATCTTCTAGAAAATAGCTCTGGTAGCTCATCAGGAATCAATTTTAGGACTATCTAGCTTTACATGATTTCCAGCATTCTCTCTTGCAAAATGCTAATCTGCTTTTCTAATATTCCCAGAGTCTCATCGTGGTGCAGAATCAGGCTTGAGGTCCATAATCCCATTCTCTGCACCACTCCAGGGCTTGATGAGGTTAGCTTCCTGAGTAAGATTCCTCTTAATCTGGCAGTCTATAAATTAGAGAGTCAACTATTCTATCCTTCACACCTTCCCAGCCCACGTGTAATGGTGAGACAAGAATTAATAGAGGTATTAAGCATCTCATTAAAATGTAGAGGCAAGCAACTCAACTCAATACTGCTCATGATCCACTGCTAGACACTTGTTGTCGCTTCCTTGCTCAGGGCCCAGTCCTGCTCCAAGGAACGGTGCCATGCATGATGCTTGGCTCTGCATTCTGGATGTGATAATAAGTCCCCAAAAAAGCCATTTTTGAGTCAATGAGAAGGGATTTCATAACAGGTTCAATCCTGATGGTGTGGCTCACTGCGGTATCTTCTGAGAATAGGAACTATACTGGCTGCCTTCCAAAGAGACAGCCATTGCTGCTTTTTAAAGAATGGAAGGGGAAAATCTTTATTTTGTTGTGGCCCATGGCCTAAGTGTACTTTAAGATGCTTTTGAGACCAGTTGTTCAATTTTGAGAAGTGAATAGATCTGAACTGGTTATGCTACTTTTCAAAGCATGACCTTTGCTAAGTCACTTGATGCCTTGACACTTACTTTCTCTCTCTTTTTTATAAAAGATTTATTTTATTTTCATTGGGAAGACAGATACACAGAGAGGAGCAGAGACAGAGAGGAAGATCTTCCATTGGATGGTTCACTACCCAAGCAGCTGCAACGGCCAGAGCTGAGCCAATGTGAAGCCAGGTGCCAAGAACCTCCTCTGGGTCTCCCACGCAGGTGCAGGGTCCTAAAGCTTTGGTCTGTCCTCAACTGCATTCCCAGGCCACAGGCAGGGAGCTGGATGGGAAGCAAGGCTGCCAGGATTAGAACCAGCGCCCATATGGGATCCTGGCACTTTCAAGGCTAGGACTTTAACTACTATGCTATCATGCTCGGCCCATAAGCTGCTGTCTTAATCAATACAAAGAAATAGATACCATGGAGTCCACCCGGTTACTGTACAGGTCACATCAGAGGATGTACACTCAATACTCAGCTCCATGACTAACTTCTTATGCATGTTTAAAAATGGCAGCTTGGAAAATATTGAGTGCAGGACATAGACTGATAGAGAATTTGTGAGTGATCCTGGATTCTAAGAACTCGCCTTCTATTTGGCATGGGAAATCGATACAAAATAGGTGCTAAGTAAATTTTATTTTCAGAAATACATTGTTTTTGCACCATCATATTCTTTATATATATATAATATACATACATATAGAGAGAGACATACACACATACATATGTATACATACACACACACACATATATATATATATATATATTTGAAATGTAGAATTACAGAGAGGAAGGAAAATAGAGGAAAAGATCTTCCATCTGTTGGTCTACTGTATAAATGTCCAAAGCAATCTGAGCTGTGCGGATCCAAAGCCTGGGGCTTCTTCCAAGTCTCTGCATGGTCACAGGGCCCAAGGACTTGAGCCATCCTCTGCTGCTGTCCCAGGACACTAGCAGGAAGGTGGATCATAAGTGTAGCATCTGGGACCAACAAATGCCTTCAATATGGGATGCTGGAGCCACAGGTAGAAGCTTAGCCTATTATGCCACAGTTCTGGCCCCACCGTAATTTTTAGCAAGTCGACAGGGTCCTATTTCTGTGTGTGAAGACTAGATTTTCTCCTCAGTAGAGAGTCTTCCGAGGAGAAAGAAAATTGTGTTGTAAAGAAGGAAATCCTCCAACAGTTGCACACATCTAGTTGCACACACCTGAGTGACCTTTGAGAATAGCATTGCTGTATGGGCCCTTAAGCCTAGGGAGCCCGTAAGTCGCTCTAAGTTGTACAACAATGTCTTTCCATCACCTCCCCGGTCGACAGGAATATTGTTCAAGGTGCTGGCTTGGTCTCTGCCTTGCTGTGCGAATATAGGTGAGTCTCCTGCCTTTGGTCTTGTGGCCAGCATGATGCCATTGGTCACAGAACAAGCAAGAAACGTATCCTTCATGTTGAAGCACCCACCTGAATAAGCTTATGGCAGTAGGAGACACTGAGGCTGCAGTGGGATTAACCCCCATACCTGGGGAAGCTTGTTAGCAAACCAGGGGAAGGGGAACCCCAAGATAAGACAAGAGCTTAGTTATGTTGTCACCTTTGGGTTGGCAATTTAAATGTAACCCGATTTTATGTTTTAAAAAAAAGTGCTAGAATATTCGGGTACAGTGGTTAAGGCACTACCGGGAATGGCCCACATCCCATATCCAAGTGCTTGGTTTCTTATTAATTAATTAATTAATTCTTGTTTTTTGGATGATGTTTAGGATTTAAGGTTAGGTACAAGTGGGTGTGATCATTGTTTCCATTCTTTCTATTTCCTCTTCCCATTTCTGGGGGGAGGGGCAGATAGGGGGACAGGCCATATCCAGCCTTCCCATCATCCCAATACCTGTGGATGGGGAAGGGCCACCCAATATCAACCCAGAGTCACCATGGCACAGGTTCTGAAGGTTCTGCCCAGGTGGATGCAATAATTTTGAAATGCTGTCAATCTTGCTGATTATGGATGAGGAATCCCTTCCAAAGTCCATTGACTGACATTATCATCCTTATAGTCTCCAATTGCCCAGATACCGTCTCTCATCATTGGGCTGGGGTAGTTGTCCATATGTTTCATTCTCCATTCTCTGCTATAGTGCCGGATGTTCTCTGCAGGCCCCAATGATCTACCATGCCCTCCATGTGCACAGTCTGCTGTCTAACACTCCATCCTCTACTCTATGGAGTTCTCCTAGGTGGGCTCATGGACCTGAACCAAGCCATCAGGGCTATACCAGACCACTCTCCCACCTCCATGTCTCAGGGCTTACGGATCCAGCAGCCACCTCGCAGGTGGGCCCATGGCCCTGGGCCATGCAACCCAGGCACTGCTGGACCCTGCTTCCTCAGGGCTCATGGGTCTGGTACCCATTGTCCAGGTGGGCCTGAGAACCTGAGCCAGGAGACCAAGGCCCTGCTGGATTCCCCATCCCCAGGGTTCACAGATCCGACTGATTCCAACTTTCTGCTAATGTGTAACCTGGAGGCAGCAGTGGGTAGCACCAGTGCTTGGACCCTGCCTCTATTATGGGAAAACAAAATTGATGCCAACCCCAGCTTTGGAGGGCATTGGGAGAGTAAAGTAGGACATGGGGAAATCTCTATTTCTTTGTTGCTCTGGTTTTAAAAATAATTTAGAAACAATGTAAGAAGTTGTATGTACTGCTTATTCCTAGCCACAGTCATCATAAAATATACACAGGAAGTAGTCATGATGGAGATTGTACCAGATGATATTACACAATAAGTAGAGTTGAACAGGAAAATCTTGGACCAGGAGACCCATAGTACTGACATACATGGTTATAATTTCTAAAAGTCACTGTGCATGTGGGTGTATATATACAATTTTTGCCAACTCTAATAAAATTCTTTGCTTTCTTATAAAAAGTAGGCAGAGATCACTTTCAACTTTTCTTGATAAGAGTAAATCCTGAAAATACATACTGGCTAATGCACTCTGCTTTAGCATAGAGGTCTGAGAAGTATTGAGTGATAAAGGGCATAACTGACTTCCTTCTTAATTCCCACCCCTCTCTTATACCCTGTGTGTACCAGTAACTCTTGATAGTCTTTGGCCTCCCTTGACTTTGCTGATGTCATTGCACAATGCAATTTATTGGCTTCTAGGAGTCTCCAGTCTCCGTACTTAACAACTTTACATCTGTCAAAGGCTGTCACTTACAAGGAATTACGTATTGTTGGAGGGAATGAGATCTTAGAAGGTTGCTATTACAATATGACCCAGCAATTCCACAATAGGGTATATATCTACAAGAAATGACGTAATTCTGCTAGAGACATCTGCACTCCCAGTTTTTACAGCACTAATTCACAAGCATCCAGGTGTCTATCAACTAATGAACCAAGAAAATGTGGCACATATGTGGAATGGAATACTATTCAACCATAAACAAGGAATTCAACAACATAGACCTGGAGAGAATCAATGTTAGATTAAATAAATCAGGTGCAGAAAGACACATACAATCTCAGGCAAGCACAGAACTTTAGAAAGTTTATTTCATAGAAGCAGAGAGAATAGTGCTACCAGCTTCTGGGGAGAGTGAAGAGGAGGGCACCATGGAAAAGATTGATTATTGAGTGCCAAGTTACACTTAGATATTAGAAACAAGCACGTGTGTTCTGTTGCACAGCGGAATACTGAAGATAACAAAATGGATTGTTTGGTTAAAAAATAGAGAGGAAAACAGTTTTAAAATTTGAATTTTTCACCATGAAGAAATTATAAATGCTTCAGGGATAGATATGCCTACCCTGACTTGAATGCTACAAAATGTTCACATGCATCAAGACGTGGTACACCATGAATAATTGCATGAGAAATATGAATAATTTGTACATGTCAACTTTTAAGAAAGTCTTGTTATTTTCATTTTTAAGGCAACCCTTCTAGAGATAGCCTATTAATGTCTTTCATACACAATAAAGCGCTTGGCTTTATGACACATTTTGTGTGTTTTCTGTTATGCATAGGATGACAGCTACAAAATGGCTGATTTTGTTGGGAGAAGACCGACCGTTGGCTTAAATAAGGCATTTTTGTGCTTCATGAAAAAGCTTTGGTTGCAATGCTATTCACAGGCCAATGTAACAAGTGAATGCGGTGTTAGAGACTGTCATTATCACATCTTGGCATTAGTATCAGTATCAATACTCAGTTTGTTCCCAGAGCTGCTTTGAGCAAAATCGTGAACTTCAATGTGAGGCACTATTTCCTGAATCGTAGGTACGGGCTCATGTGTTGAACCTTTGCTCTTGACCTCCTGCACATGTCAGCACAGAAATAGAAATATGAGCTGACACTGCAATCAGGAAAACACACATCTCAACAAAACTTTGCCATGAAGCCTGACCCTCCCTTCCTTCGTTTCACACCTCTTCTGGTACTTGCTGCAGGGACCTGTTAATCGCTTGTATTACGAGAATCCCCTGAGCTTTATCCAAGTTTAGCATCTTCAGAATACAGAGGATTTAAAAACATGTAGGCGTGTTGGACAACTCTGGTGTATTGATATGGCTTAGATGTTGGTAAATTAGGAGGGAGTTGGTTAAACAGAAGAGACTTTAGGATGCTGTAGAATCAGGATTAAATTTCCAACCAAAATGTGTGGTATTTCCTTTGATGTGGTTCTATTTTTCACTTCAGCCTCCACCTGCCTGTTCCAATTATCCTGGGCCGACTCACTGGCTTCCAGGGCTCCTGAAATGTTTCCACAGGACTCTATCCTCAGTTCGCCTTGCAGAAACAAGGCTGTGTGCTATTATCTGAGGACCAGACTTAGGATGCACTGCTTCCAACGGCATTTCTACAGGAAGGTCTTCAATGTGGAAAAGATTTCAGCATTCAGAGGAGTTTCTTAATGGGCATCTTTTTTCCTAGAGCCCACATGGAAGCCACCCCTCTGACCCCACCGCACATGAGTTATAATTGCCCACTTTCTCACTCCCAGAGCCAAGTGCCGCTGGTTATCTCCCGCTGGGTGAATAACAGAATTGAGTTTCTCTAACCTCAGACAATAAATCAGTGAAGGTGATTTCCAGTTTGGGGCAAAGTTAGCAGGAGAGGAAGGTAGACTGCAGTTCACTGGAGTTGGGGCCACCTGCTTTGCAGATAAATGTTTTTTATTCTGTGTGTAGTCAATGATGACAGCCAACATTTGCACAAAGGAAAGTGCACCTGAATTCAGGAAGTGCAGTGCTGGGATGATGTGGTTGCCCACTTGGTCTCAGTCCTTGCCTCTTCCTGTTTGGCTTTTGCTGGCAGATCCGCACATGCTTTGAGCAAAGGACTCGTGGTCTCCTGCCAAGAAGCTGCAGCAGCATCTACAAACCACAGTCATTGAAGACCTTTCCCAGAAGGCTTTGGGAGTACAAATCTCTTTAATTAAAATGGAAACACTGCAGTGAGCGAGGTGAGAGGGGGTTGGCTGAGAGCAGAAGGGGAGGAGGTGAAGGGAAGAAAAGGAAAGGGAAACAGTAATAAATATTTTACTAGTGTTTTCAAACACTGGCCGACTAACACCCAGTGGAGAACGCCACTTGATGGATTGTATTTTGGGTTGGAAAGTGAGGCTAATTCAATGTAATGAGAGGTGAATGGGACTTGAGGCCCTTAACCAACCACAAGAGACCCCTTACAAAAGAGCCTCCTCTTTCAGTCATTAATTTTTTATGAAGTTTAATAGGCCTGAGCCTAGAGACCTTCTGTGGTGTTGATTAGCTTCATATTTCTCTCATTAATGTAGAATCTGATTAGCTCTTATAAAAAGCATTTGATCTCAGGCCCAGGCATGGCAACCACATTGTTCTGTTATTAGGAATTGCAAGTATGATTCACACGTACAGGGATCAAGGTTCTGGCCAATGCTACCACCTGGTGAGAACCCTGGGAAGACCAGTTTCATAAAGGATCTTCAGCAAATGGACTGGGACAGCCTTACTGGAGACCAGCAGGGCTGGTAGATTTCAGAGAGTACCATCTTGATAGATCAGGTAACAGCTAGTATGGGCATCAGGATTTGATCAGAGCAACAGAATGGCTCTGAGAGATGTACAGCAGCAGTGTCTGATCTTGAGCCCAGTATTGCTGTGCAGCAGCCAGAGTCACAATTCACGAGTGTGAGATGTGTATGAGAATGGAGACAAGTCGGAACCATAAGCACATGCTGGGTGCTACAAGAAAAAGGGCCACTCTGTTTCTTACTTCAGCCACGTTACCTGGGAAAGATACCTGTGCCCCACCCCCTGGAGTTGTCTGCATAATTGATCCAACTCTTGGAAGAAGGAGATCCAGTTGCTTCTCCAGGAGATTCCCCGCACTTGGAAGGTGTACTGACTGGGCAGCAGCAATGAGGAAGAGCTTCCATAGTGCCAATAGCCTGTGTCAAGCTCCGGGAAATCAAACATCCATTCCTTCATCTCTGCCATCCAGATCTGCATCTTTACTGCGAATGCTACTCGAGAGCTACATGAGGAAGAGAATTCCGGGGAGTGTTTCAGTGTAGGGAATTTGACACAATGCAGAGCTGCCAGTGCAATCCCAAGCAAATATGTTTGGAATAAAATCACTTGATTGTGGTGGTGAACTCTCATGTACAAATAGAGCACAGATAAGAGGTGGCACCCATGAGGAGCCAACTTGTGAAAAATACTGGGACAGTTTATGCTGTAAGAATTTTGCTATCAGTAAATATTGCAAGGTATCTAGGGCTATGCATGCCCAGAGAACTTTATAAAAAAATTATTTTTAAAAAATCACATGATATCTTCCTAGCCCATTTGCTCTCCCACATTTTGTGACAATTTTGTCATTTATTCTCACCCTAATTCTTCTTTACCCTCAGCTGAGGGTTACTCTTTATTTCACCGAGAAGGGAAAGCCTTTTTGAACATCCCAGCCTCTGCCACTGTCATCCAATCACTGAGGCATATCTGCACCCCTCTGTCTACCTTCTCTTCTACTTATGTATCCCCATTCTCATTGCTAACATTGCCTTCTGAATATCTCTCTTGCTCCAGTTATTTCCCACATTTGTTCCAGATCATTATTATTTTCCTTTCCTCTCTACCTGGGCATTGTCTTCAGCTTGTAAATAGACTATTAATATCTCTTCCCCATAAAATAAAACCCTTTTGGGGACATACAATCCATCTGTTGAAAAATTCAAGTCATTTAACTTAGTTTTCCAATCTGGGTTTTATGACAGAACAGTGAAGTCCAACATTTTGTTGTTGCTGCTGTTCTTTGTCCTTTATTTTTCCTGGAAACTGGTAGCTAGTTGTAGTTTATGTGCCCTTTAGCAGAACCATGGGTAGCCGTGCGTTCTTTCTTCAGGGGCATGCAATGTCTGTTTATGCCTTCTTGTGATGATGTCAGCAGTTATTGATGTTCCAGGCCTGAGTGCCTGTGAGGCTGACTGGAAAGTGAGACTAAACTCTGTCAACACAGGTAACCTACAGATGAGAAGTTGGGTGCACAGAAGACTTACAAAGCAATTCTATTCCAAATTCTTTTGCAGGAAAATAGAAGTTAGAATTCATTTATAGAGGTAATCTAGAGATTGAGAACATATTAAAGACTTTAAAAAATTATTTGTTTTTATTTGACCAATTTGCAGAGAGAGGGAGACATACACACAAAAAGAGAGAAAGAGAAAGAGATCTTACATCCATTGGGGTCATTCCCCAGGTGGTCACAATGGCTAGAGCTGAGCAGATCTAATGCCAGGATCCAAGAGTCTCTTCTGGGTCTCCCATGCAGGTGTGGAGACCCAATGACTTGAGTTATGTTATGCTGCTTTCCCATGCTAAAGACAGAGAACTGGATTGGAACTGGAGTGCCCATTTGGGATACCAGCACCGCAGGTGGAAGTTTAGCTTGCTACAACATGACGTCAGCTCCTTAAAGTATTTTGCGTGAGCAAGAATGAGCTATGGTATCAAAGAATAGAAGATTGAGTAATAAAACCATAAAAATACACCAGGAGGTCATTACAAAAACTGGGATAGTGGGTGTGAGTTGTTCCAGAGACACAAGGGGAGGCTTCTGGTGGCTGGCAGAATTCTTTTTCTTGTGCTGGTTGTGTCTAACATGGTGTGCCCCTGGGACTTGAACTGGTGCCCATTCCAAGCAGTGACTTAGCATATTACACCACAACACCAACCCCATAACCAGGCTTTTGTAACTGTTTGCTCTATCAGGAAGACTGCTCCTCCTCCAGGCACCCAGAGAGCCCACTCACTTGCTTTCATTCAAGTTTCTATTCACATGCCTTCAGCTCAGCAAGGCCCTTCTTTGGAACCATGTTTTTCTTCTCTTCTGAGCTCTTTCAAATTCCCTTTCTCGTCTCTATTGCTTCTGTGGGATTTATCACATTCTAATACACCATACAAAGGTATTTCAAGAAGTTTGTGAAAAAAAACTGAAAAATGATTTGATTTTGGTGCCAAGATTCTGCTTATAAATTCTAAATTTGTTTTGCACCAAAATAAGGCTAGCTTCCAATTGTGTTTCTGCTAATTCTTTGACGTATATTCTCATATACTTTTCCTTATTTTATGATGTTTAAATGTTGATGCCTAGCTCTCTACAATGTAAAAGGTGGAGATTGTTGTCAAGCTTATTGATACATTCCTAGGTATTGTTTACTACCAGCTTCATCATGTGAATTCAATACAATGTGTCAGATGAGTAATCATAAGCAAGCATTCTCTTCTCCCTGAATGTCTGCCTGCTTTTCTCCTTTTGCCTGGAAACTTCTTTAAGCAATAGAAAAAACAAACTGACTTTATCTCACATTTCAAAAAGCTGAAAGGAATTTTATTTACCTGTAGAGATGCTTCTACCAGCCAGTGTGTTGGATTCTATGATGATGATCCCTCAACTTGCTTTTTCTGCAAGACAAACACATGTCCAAGAGTCCAGTACCCGTATGCATCGCCTTTGAAAATGTGTCTAAGAAAGGTAAATTGGATATTCAGATTGGATAATGAGGTTCGTTTGGTTTACAAGAAGCCATCCTATCATTCTACTGGAGAGCACTCTGTTGGATAACTTTATTGGATAGTTTTCTTTATTTTTATGACTTGTCTTTCCAGTTTGAACATAAGTTATTTATATTTTAGAATGCTATTTTGATATCCTTTTGCCAAGCCTCTAATAGGTTTTGTACGTAATGGACTCTGAATCAATATAAAAATATATTCATTGACTTTTGACAAGAATGCTGAATTCTGTGGCAAACAAGTTAGATGAAATCATATGCTCTGAAAATGAAAGGCATATACAGAAGGCACAGGGCATATTGCCTGGCCTTATTACAGCTACCCAACCCTGTAAATTATGTCCACATTTCAAGTCCTCCAGAGAGGTTTTCATCATCTCCTATTCCCTGTTTATATATAAGTCTAACCTTTAATCTATCTCTTCTTGTTTTTTTTTTCAGTTAAAATGAAGTAATTTTAGCAGGCAGACAACCTGTACTCGGTGTGTCCCTGCTCCAAGAAGGACTCAAGTCCCTCCCTGTCATCTGTGCTGAATGAAAGGGAACGGGGAGAGAGACCTGAGGTGTCAATCCAATTTGGGATTTAATTTTATAGCTAAAGATTTTTTATTTTCTTGATTTTTAAAGCCAATTTAAAACAGGTTGAATAAGATTGAAATAAGAACAGTCACTTCCAACTTTTAAAGGAAAAACTTGCAGATTCACAGTGCAAGACAAGGGAAACCAAGGATTTTGCACTCATTTTTCAATCGTTAGCTCTAATGAAAAGAACAGGCTGAGGTTCTAAATTGGGCTCCTGATGCATGGCTATTTAATCTATTCCTGATTCTGCATTTGCTTTGCACTGTCTGGAAAGGATGCAGAATTCGCTATAATGAATGACCCAAGCAATTTCAGCTAATGGCCAGAATTGAAACCTTTGATAATCCCAGGTGAATAATGTTGTCTCAACAGACTGAAGGAGTCTTTTACCTGTCTGACATAATGATAGATGTAATTAGTTAACAGGGATAGTCAGAGGTTTTAGGGGAGGCATTAGCAGAGATTGCTCAGGTCATTCTTAATTATGCAAATTCTCCGTCTTCTTCAGACAGAACACACAAAAAAAATAAAAAGAGTAAACACAGCTGGATGAAAAGATTTCAGGGAAACCACGAAGCTAAGAACTCATCAGAGAAGTGATTATGCATCCCTCAGGCTAGGTACAAGGAGAAAAAAACAGCCATAGACAGAGGCCTGGTTGGTGGGCAATCCATGCTTAGCCAAGCCAAGACAGCTGGGATGCCTGCTCCCAATGCTTATCTGTCGACACGTGTCACCTTGAACAGACATGACTAAGAAGAGGAATATTGCAGGCAGTATTAAGCCTTTTTTAAGCAGCAGGCTCGCCTGTTTTCTGTGGAAAACAGAGTTCGACTCTTCAAAAGCAGGAGTCAGGAAATGATGAGTTGGACCCATAGAGTTGAGTAAGAGAAAGAAAACTGGAGGTGCAAAAGAAAGAGCACTTAAAATCCGTGGTCATCTTTGAAACCACTGTCCTTTGGCATTCTCTACACGCCTCCACTCTGCCTCCTAGCTAACAGTCAAGGCCAATGTCAGATCTGAGGGAAGGTGCATAATTCAACATGGCATCAGGAACAAAGGACTTTTTGCATCAGATGTGTTTATTTTTCTTTCAAGGGTTTGACACGTCAATGGTTGTCACCCGTGGTTGAGTGAAATCTTGGCATGAAATCAATTTGATGTCCGACGTCAAGCAGCCTTATTTAATGTCTCCAGATGAAGCAAGTGGGGACTTGCATTCTTGAGGAGAGGCAAAAGAATGACCTGGGGTCAATGACCCAGGCTTGTCAGGGACTCAGCTGCTCGCCAAGAACAGTCAAGAGAAGAGAGAGTTTACACAATGACTTTTGCTGGTTGCCTTGCGAAAGTATCAGGTGCGCCATTGGGAATTGTTGACTGCCTACTCCTTTGGCCTGGCACATGGGGCGGCTAATTTTAACCCAACATCTTAACCTCTGTCTTGTGGTTTTGTTGTCTCTCTGGTGCTTTGAAGGAGTCAAACCAATGAAAGGTTTCATTTTGGAAAGAACTCACAACAAAGAATTTGCACAAAAAAAAAATCAGTAATCCTCAAAGGCTACTGATCCTCAAAAGGCATGTCAAGCCGTTCACTGGGGGTGCAAAGAGGAAGGCAGGCAAGGAGAGGAGTGCTGGTACTAAAAGCAAACTCCCCTGGCTGTTCTTCCCTGGCACTGATGCCTTGAGCAAGTCATTTCAACCCTCTGAGAACAGGCTCCTTCATCTGTAAGATGAAGATGATAATGCCCATGTGAGGATTAAATGAGTTAGGACTTAGTACACATGGATCTCAAGGCATATATTTTTTTTTTGGTAGTGAAAAAATTTCCAAGTTATATCAGAGGCAGGACAAATCCTTCATGTCTTTCCTTAGCTTTTTAAGAGGTGGAAGCCAGTGTGTGCGCTAGGTTTTACATTGAAACCAACATGCCAAAAGTTATATTTCTTTTAGAAAATTTTAATAGTAGGTTTATTGAGATAGATGTTGTATGTTCATTTAAAGTGCACAATTCAGTGGTTCTAGTCTACTCAGAATTGCAACTGATGAAGTCAGAATATGCTACCCCCAAATTTGGACCTTGTTTTTGTGTTATAAGCTAAAGGAAATCGAATACCTGCGTTGTGGTCTAGGTTATGGACTAATATATATTTTGTAGTGCTTTGCCTCTTACTTAACAAGCATTTTAAGCACACATACCAGTCTGGCTTACAAAGCGGTAAGGTTTATTTAGAGAGTGAGGAATACAGAGACATGTGGGCCATGTAGAGGCAGAAGGGAGCAGGAAGGGAAAAGGTGAGAGGGAGAGAGGTTTTCATCTTCCATCCTCTGAGTCTATCTGGAGGGAGAGTGGAGACAGAGAGCAGGTCCCCTCCAGCTCCACCCCAGCAGGGGCTCCTAAGGAACTTACAAGGTGAGTGGCCTTTTAAGTGATGCTGATCCCTGAGGCCCCAGGTAAGAAGAGCTATCACCACCAAAAAAAAGTCTTTTGACTGACAGGTGGGCAGATAGGTTTACATAGGCGGGGAGGTGTGGCTTCCAAACTCCTGAACTCCAACCAGCTTAAGTCCATACGACCTGCAAGCAGAAGTGTCTCTCCCCAAAACCAGAATTTCTCTTGTTGTTATTCCCTAATGTGCAGGAAGAGTCCCTCTGTGGTCTTCCTCTCTTTGTCTCTGAAAGCCCTCATGAGACTGGTGAATGCCAGACAGAACCTCAGCAAAAAGGCCTTGCTAGGTTTGCCTCAGTTTATCTTTTGTTTTGTCTTCCAGTCTTCTACAAGACTCTGTACTCTTCATCAAACTCAGGCATGGACACTGTGTCGTTTTCCTGGTTTCTTTGGATCTTCCTTTCTGAAAGCTCCATGTCCTGGGCAACCGACTAGATGATTGAACCTTTCTCTTGTTAATCTCTCTTTTGTTATAAGTGTCTGCTTTGAATCTAGAATTGGAGAGGGCAAGAAATATATTTTTTTTCTAATACACAATCACTGTCATTATAAAATAACAGGACATTTCCCCTTTTTTGTAATTATTTTATTTTGACAATCTTTACATATTTGATTAGGGTACAGAGGGTCAAGGGTTACAGGAAAGTCGGTAAGACCTTTGTTTCCACATTAGTATTATTGTTACTTTTTTCTGTATCTGGGGTGAGGGGGGAAAAAGGGAGAAGCCCCACCCAGCCTCCCACCCATCCCAGCTCCCCGATGTGGGGCATGCTCAAGTTGTTTCGATAGCCCAACAGTTCTGAATTGCTGCCAAGCACGATGAAATCTCCAGAATCCACTGAATCCACTGGCTGACACAGGCCATTTTAGAGTCTCCGTTTGCCCAGATTTTCACTGCCAATACATGGCTGGGGTAGTTGATTTGTTCTGTCCTCCGTCTTCTGTTGTGGGTTCCAGGTATCCTCTGCAGGTTCCGATGGACTGCCATATCCTCCATGTGCACCTGGATATGCTGTCCGCTCTGTCTGAGCCTCTGACGAGGCTCAGCTTTCACACTTGGGCTCCATGGTCAGACCTTGGAACCTGCAATTTTTTTCATGGTTGTGGTTCTGAGAACGGGACATTTTCATGCTTATAAATCAAGAGTCATTTCATTATCTTCATTTCCCGACAGTCCCAGACAAACATGAACCCACATTCCATCTCTGTTGATTTGCCTATTCTGGAAATTTCATAGACATGAGATCAGAACAGGTGGCCATTTGTGTCTGACTTCTTTCACTTAGTGTAATGTTTCCAGGGTTCATTCTTGTGAAGTATATGTCAGTAATTTACTCCTTTTTAAATTCTATATTTTATTATTTTAGAAAATTGGAAAAAGAGAAAAGAAGGGAGGGAAGGAGAAGGGAAGGAGGGAGCTGCTGGTGCTTTTCCCCAAATGCCTGCGAGAGTCGGGGCTGGACTGGGCCAGTGCAGGAAGTCGTATCTCAAACTAGAAGTCCCAGGTAGGTGGCAGGAGACCAATGACTTGAGCCGCCATCATGGCCTCCCAGGTTTGCCCTGGCAGAAAGCTGCAGTCTGAAGCCATAGCTAAGGACTGAACGCAAATTCCCATGTGGGATGCAGGCATACTTCAGTGCTAGGCTGAATGCCACTCCCAGAATCCCATCCCCCCCCTTTTTAATGTTGGATGACATTCCATTGTATTGATATGCCACCTTTTGTTGTCTGTTCATGGGTTGTTTGTTCCTCACCCTTTTTGGGGAAAGTATTTGTGAAGGACCGTAGCTCATTCGTTAACTGTGTGTTAGAACTGGCCGGAGAGAGCGACGAGGAGGACACTCTATAGATCCTGGCCTTTGCAAGAATGACTTGTAGACAGTGGCACGAACAGCAGCGGCTGTGAAATGTACACGCTCAAACCGTACTGCGCAGCTGCGGAGTGGGAATCTGAGCACGGAGGTGAAGCTGAACTCTAGGGAGCTCCCTGGTGACTGTAGCACACACCCACCCCCGAGAAGCATTACTGTGGACAACGACGGATGCTCTTAAGTTGCCTACCTGTAGCAGGTGGGTGGCTTGGCCCTCTTTCATTCTTTCAGGTGAAATCCCTCTTTCATCTGTGTAGGCTTCGAAGGTTTGAAAATAATTATACCAATACGCCCGAATGGTGTCTTCATGATCAGTGTGACCAACTCTTAGGCAAAGCATAAAAGGGAGAGTAGCATGGTGTGGAAAAGGAGAAAAATTTGTCTGTTTTATTCCACGATGCTTCTCAGATTCCAAGAATAGTACCTGGTATATGGCATGTGCTCAGTAAAGATTTATTAAAAGAGAAGAATGAGTGCCACTGGAATATTAGACTACTGTAAACCATTGTAATAGTTAATACTTCTGGGTCAGGGTAGTAGAGAATAATTGAACAAACAAACAAAAAAGTTGAAATTTATCATATATACACAGCTGTCTTACAAAACCAAGAAACTTTATTCAAGGAATAAATTGCATGCAGTTTTTGAAGACTTTTTTTTCCCAATTCTTTCTTTTCTTTGCATTAATGAGTTTGTTTTCTCTACTTCACAATCAGTTTCTATGTCTTCAGGATATAATTATGCTCAATAACATGAGGAATCCTGGGCACGGTCCAGCACAATGGCTTAGTGACTAAATCCTCACCATGCATGCACCAGGATGCCTGGTTCGGGTCCTGGCTGCTCCATTTTTCATCCAGCTCCCTGCTTGTGACCTGGAAAAGCAGTGGAGAATGACCCAAAGCCTTGGGACCTTGCATCTGTGTGAGAGACCCAGAAGAAGCTCCTACCTCTTGGTTCCTGGGTATGGATTGGCTCAGCCCTGACCGTTACAGTAACTTAGGGAGTGAATTATCATGTGGAAGATCTTTTTCTCTGTTTCTCCTTCTCTCTATAAATCTAGTTTCCAATAAACATCAATATATCATCAAGTTATTGGATGGAAAGTGGAACAGCTGCGACGTGAACCTGTGCTTATATGGAATCCAGGCACTTGCAAGGTGATGATGTAGCCAAGGAGCCATTGCTATGGGTCCAAAAATCAGTAAGTCTTAAGAAGAAGGAGGAGGAGGAGAAGAGGAGGAAAAAAAGGAAGAGGAAGAAGACCTGGGTTGGACATTTGCCTCTTGGTTATGACACTAGCTGAGATGCCTGCATCTCACACTGAGGTACCAGCATGCAATGTCAGGCTCCACTCCCCACTTTAGCTTCCTGCTAATGTGATCCATGAGAGGCTGTAGGATAAACAGTTCAGAGAGTACACCTATGGGAGGCCTGGTTGGGATGTGTTCCAGGCATTTCTGAATTGAATCACTGAATTAAAGTTCTTTCTGCTATTCTCAAAAAAAAAAAAAAAAAAGAAATCACCAGTGGAGTTAAATCAGATTAATTAAACTGGCTTAATTTTAATCCAAGTTCCCAACAGTAAGGATTCTGGTTTGCATAGTTAGAGTCATGTCTGTGCCCAGATCATGCTTGGATTTCATTAAAGGTTAGGGGTTTTGATGTCTGTGCACGGCTGTTTCCACTTATTGCAACCGCATAGATAAAGGAAGGTGGCATTGAATTAAAAGAAATCAAATTAAAAAAATACTGAGGTGTATACTACGCAAAGTGATAAGTGTCTCATATTTTTATCAGTAAACGGCTTGCTTAATTAAACATTTTTTGAGAAACCTGCTCTCTGCACGGTCTCTGCTATCAGCTTCAGGAAGTACAAAGAAGGCGATTTAATCTTTTTCTAAGGACAGAGTTTAGTTAAAAAGTTGAGCCTTGGGCACAAGAAACTTAATCTACAATCCAAGTAATGTATGTCAAGTGTCAGTAAGTGGAATGAACAATAAGTGTTGCAAGATTTATCATCAAAACTAAAGTCACAGCCATAGGCATCCATTATCATACCTTTTCCCCCCGGGGAGGTCGTGGGTAAAGATTTTGTCTGCTCAGTCACAGGAGTTCACTCCTTCTAGTGGAAAATCTTAGACTAGTTTTGATTTCAGATCTTGGCATAAGAACCCCTGTATACTTTGATGCACTTGTTTGCATTTGAAAGACAGAATTACAGAGAGAGAGAAGGAGAGACAGGAAGAGAGTGATCTTCCATCTGGTGGTTTAGTCCCCAAATGGCTGCAACAGCCAGGGCTGGACGGATCCAAAGCCAGGAGCTGGATCCAGCTTCTTCTAGATCTCCCACATGGATGCAACGGTCTAACTGGTTTAGCCATCCTCTGCTGCTTTCCCAGGCCATAAGCAGGGAGCTGGGCCAGGAGCTGTACAGCTGGATAGGAAGTAGAGCACAAAACAGGATGCCAGAGCCACAGACAGAGGCTTAGCCTACTATGTTGGTCCCAACACAGTTTTTATACACTTTGGGTCTGGTGTGTGTATTTTAATACATTATTTGATATATTTCTGTGGATTTTTTTCAAGTCATTTTAGGAAACGAAAGAGTTGGTATTGTAGCACAGCGGGCTAGGCTGCAGGCTTGGACGCTGGCATCTTGTATGAAAGAATAGTTTGCTTCCCAGCTGCTGTGCTTCCAATGTCTGTGAGAGCAGTGAAACGTGACCCAAATGGATCCCTGCCACCCATGTAAGAAGCCTGGATGGAGCCCTGGGCTCCTGACTTTGGCCTGGCCCAGCCCTGACTGTTGTGGCCATTTGGAAAGTAAGTCAGTGAATGGAAAATATCTCACTCTCTCTCCCTCTCATTCAACAAAATAAATCTTAACAGAAGCAGGATATAATCAACTATCTTGTGGAGCCTGGAATGGGCAGCTGCAGAGGAGACCCCTCCGCCACATTGTGCCTTGGTCTCCTCTGGGTCTTTACAGCTGTATTTGGACAGTGTGAAAATTGACCAATGAAAATTAAGTTACTACGATCTCCCCTGGCAATATTAATTCCCTTTTCCAACTGAAAAATTAAAGCCTTATCCAAAACAAATAATTGTGTTCTGCCATTCAATATAAGTATTATTTAAGAATCTGAGAAATTGTCAAAATATGTAGATTCTTTGGAAGGCATAAATGTGAGTGGAATTTTTTCGAGGGCAATCATTCAACAAAAGTATTTAAGGTTGCCTAGGAAATGATAGAAATTGAATACTGGCGAGGGACGCGTTCTGTTTTGCCAGCTCCTATAGAGAGTTAGCTCAGCTGTGCAGAGCATCTGTGTATGGTTAGTTCAGTTAATTAGAGTATGGTGCTTGTGACACCAAGGTCATGGGCTTAACCCCAGTGGACTCCGTGAGCTTGCCTCTCTGCCCTCTGCCTTGGCTGAAGACGATGTTCCTCAGTGTGTGTGTCAACTGTGTGTTCTCTGGGTTCTACAGGAGCCACTGGAGGACCCCCAGAATGGTTCATGTTAAATAGCCAAAGAATTCAGGCTGCCAAGGTTATCACTTTGGGCCAGTTCATTCTCTCTCTCCCCCTTCCCACCTCTTTTCTCCTTACAGTGCTCACCCACTACAAACATGCACAACATTGGCCTCAGGGAGAATTGGGGAAGTAACTCAGCGCCCAGCCTCTGTGTTGCATCAACTTGGCTTGGTGTGGGTGCAGGAGGGATAGTGCTTTTATGAGGGAGGCACCCAGACTGTGTGGCTGGTTCTGTCGCCGGATACATGCACTCTGGGATCATCAGTCAATTCTCATTTGATTCCACAAAGCCCCATTGCTGAAAACATTCCAGTCCTTTGAACCAATATGACTCATGGGACACTTCTGTTTAATACCAATCAGGTTAATGCCTTAGCTATAGTTAATGGTGCCTGCTCCGTAGTTGCAACAACAAGAATTAATAACAAATCCCCTGCTCTTTTTTTTTTTTTTTTTGTAAATCGGAAGAAAGATGCTAAGGGTCTGACAAGCTCTAATCTTTATGATTTAATGGAATCGTGTTAGAGCACAGAGACTGTAGACTGGGAAATGGAGAAACCTTCTCTGTCACATCCCTGGCTTTAAAGATCTGAGCCCTTTCTAATGCCCTGTCAACAGCTCACTGTCACCCGGGCTTTACAGGACAGGACAGCCCTGGTGACAAACCATCCAGAAAAAAGATACAAGAGCAAGTGGTTCATTAGTGCTGCTAACACACACAAGGCTTAATCTCTATGGAGCGGGACAAAAAATTGAACAGGCATCTTATCATAATGAGCTGGAAAGTGTGTCTGAAAGGCAAAGGGATGAGTCATTTTTTTTTTTCTCTGCTGGTGACCTTTACCGATTCAATGTCACACATTCCAAACACTAAGACATTACAGCAGTCCTTGGGATCAGGAATGTTGGTGTTGTTATTTTGTTTTGTTTTTTGTAATCACATCCAACCTGTACCATATCATCAATGTCAGGCATTAGCATTTGAAATGGGCTCCCCTGGAATACTTGCACTGGGAGCTTGTTGCAGGGAAGGTTATGGTTGAAGTGGTTAGTGCTGGTGGGAGGAGGAGGAAGGCCTATCTGCAGATGGAGTCAGTCCCAAGTTAGGGTGAGTTGGGTAGGGGCAGGCAATGTTTAGGGTGAGTGGAAGTTGAGGATGAGATTGGTAAAGTCAAACTTGTTTCAGGAGCTGCCATGATCTGCAGTTTGGGGAACCCTTGTTGAACTCATGATGGTTAAACCACAGTGAGAACGGCTGGAACAGAGTGAAGCTTCTGGTCCGTCACATGGTAATGTTTGCTTGCAGAAAATATCCAGTTCTTAGCTGAGAGGAAAAGCAACATGCTCATCAAGAGTACCAGCTTGCACTTAGCCTTGAAGGTGGAGTTGAGGGTGTGGGGAGGTGGTGATGATGCTGGCTGGGCTGTGCCCTGCTCCTTAGGGATGCGCATGGCCCTGTCCAGTGATGCCTTTGTGTCACCGTCCGCTTGCTGGCAGCTTAAAGCTAAAAGAGCAGTTCAGTCGAGCCCACTGCTTAAATGCCTCCAACAAGGAAGGCTTGGTGAAGGAGGTATCCTGTTCTGTCCTGGTCGCTGGGCCAGAGGGAGGGTAGCTGTAGCTGGCTCAACACTGCTGCTCCCCAGGACCAAAAGGTTCCGCCAGGAATTTTTCTCCTCCTGTTTCCCTGAAGGCATCTGGGAGACAGTCTGGAGGGGCATCCTAAAAATCAGAAACGGATGCACCATGTCAGAATGAGAGCTAATCAGTGTCCCTGATAAATAGTTACCGGGGGGAAGGGGCTGGTGTTATGGAGTTAAGGTTAGGGGTGGGGTAAGGGCAGGGGTAGGGGGTGGGGGGTAGAGTGTAGGGTTAGGGTTAGTACTCATTTGGCTAGAACTAGTGCATGGCCTCCTCATCATCCAGGATCATAAAACAACAGTATAAGTCACCCTGCTTGTGTCAAACCAGAAGATGGGTACACTGGTATCAACTCTGGTATCAATTTCAGCGCTCCTAAGCGCCTATCGCTGACAACAGCAGGTCAGATTTGTGCTGGTCCATACTGTAGCCACTGGCTGCAGGAGACTATTTAGGTGTAAGACAATTAAGTTAAGGAAAGTTAAAAATTCAGGTGTTTTGTGACACAAACTGCATTTCAGGCACTCAATAGCCCAAACTGCCTAGCAGTTATCAGACTGGACGGCACAAAACAGCTCCTTGCATCATAGACTATGCTATTGAACAGCATTATGTTTATCTGGAAGTCATTCATCTTCATCCTCCAGGACCTACCTCCCAAGAAGAGTTTGTGAAATGTCTACCATGGACTCACAGCTCTGCAATGATGCAGAGCTCGAATGCTCCCTTTCTGATGCTGCTTCTAACAGAGGCTCACTGTCCCTCAGGCTTCTTGCTGTGTTCGATTCATTCTAGACGAACTGAAGGTCTACCTCCAAGTTCAGAATGTCCCCCTCCTGCACTTCATCCCTTCCCCCTCCCTCCTTCTTGCCTTTCGTCTTTCCTCATTCTTTTCTGTCTTCCATTCTTCCTAGGGTTGCTTGACCCAGGACAGGTGTCTCTGAACCATCTCTGAACCGCAGAGGACACTGGGGAATGTGATTGCTCTTCCCTGGCATCTAGTGAGAACAAACTCAGAAGGACCAAGGTGGGGGGCCTGCTTGGGAGCCTGTGGTCTGGAGGTCTGGGTTGTTATCAGAGGGGAAGGAAGGCAGAAGGAAAGACTCTAAGATAGCTGCGCACCTGGCTCTGCTAAGCAGAAAGCAAAGAGAACCGTGAAGGAAGCCAGCATCCCGTTGAACTCCCCACAACATGTCAGGAATCTCACAGCACCTGTCTCTGGGGGTAGATCTTATTCTCCACATTTTGAGAAATTAGGGTTCAGAAGTGCTAGATAAGTTGGACGTGCCCACACAAATGTGAAGCAGTGGTGGTATTTTTTTTTATCATCAGCCCTTTTACCCTTCAAGTACATAGGCTCGTTCTATTATTGCCAGTGACCTGGAGACTTCAGACGTACGTGAAGGGAATGTTCTCCAGCCTTCTGTTCTGGATATCCAGCGTATTATCCCCATGTTCCATGAAGAAAAGGGGGGGAAAATGAGCACTTGCCAAAGCTGGATGGAAGGAAGGTTCCAGCCTGTCACTGTGGGGAAAGGAAGAGGAGATTCCTTGATGTGCTGTGAAATGGGCTTCGTTGTCATTTGTGTTATTTTGTTACTGGCCACACTGTAGGCTGATCCAGATCGTGGTCTCAGGGGTTTGCTTGGCACAGAATAGTTTCCAAAACAGACTGTTCCCTTCTTTCTGGTAGGTTTATAAATTGGAACATTAATATCTATATAGCAAGTTCTTTGGTGGAATTACTTTTCTGAGTTTCTGGTAGTGAGATAATTCCACAGTTTGAAGATAAAGGTGTTGCTGTTTTTGTTCTGGTTTTTGTTGTTGTTTCGTATCACAGGCATTTCTGCCTCTACGTTTTGCGAGTAGCTTAGCAGTTTTCTCCACTTTCACACGCATTTCCCATTTTGTTTCCCACTGGTATCTTGTCGATGGAGGTAATCACTGCCTTTATACTGCTGAGCGAAACAAGATAGGAGATAGTTAAGGGAAGCAGGAAAAATCACAACACACATCAGGATCTTCTGGTTTCTGAAAGTGCATCTTCCCCCCCCCAAGAACAATGGAAAATAAAGAAATAATAAACTAAAAGCTTGGCTGTTTTTCAGCCATTACATTTGTCCTTTTTTCTTCCTTGCTCTCTTCTATTCTTGGTTTGGATATCATTAACTGTCAAGCTAGGAAAGTTATTTGGTACAGATTGAAGGTTTGAGGATAATAAATAAACCTCTGAGTCCCCAAAGTTGGGAAATATTGAAGACCTGGTGAAGAACCTAGATGTTTTCTGCCTTTTGTAATTCCTGCCTTAATGGCTTGGCTGGGGGCTGTGTGAACTCCAGGCCTGATAGTCTACGTGACACCCTGACACCCGGCGGACACCTGGCAGGTCACACCCCGCAGGACACCTGGCAGGTCACGTAGGCAGACCACTCCTCAGGAAGGAGGTACCTGGTGTTTGATAAGATCCACTGCCCTATAGCTCATCAGTTTGTACTTTATGAAAGTTGCTTGCTTCAAACCCACCAATAGAAGCCTGCTAAATCATGACTGTATAATTAATAGCCTGAAATGTATAAGAACGCTGGGCTGTTAATCCGGGGGATTCTTCCTTCTCTTTTGTCCTCCCTGCTGTTCCAGCTGCAGCCTCGGCTGTGGCTGCCCCTTTCCCGCCCAGCCCAGCAGATTCCATCTGGATGGAATCTTACATACAATTGTTAGATAAATGAAACAAGTCCATAGGGCAAGTTGATAGTTCCACTGCAGAAAACAAATTAGTGACTGCAGTTTTTTCCTCACCGATTCCATTGGCTATTATTACATAAAGTTTAAAATATTCAGGTTAATTTTTAAAAAAACAGTTTATAAGAGACCATCGAGCAAAAACCAGCTTTTTTTCACAGCTGAATAAACTAAGGCCCATTTGGAGATGGAACACGGCTACGGTCCCTGTTGATGAATTCACTGTGCCAACAAATGAGAGCTCACATGAAACTCAAGAGCAAACCAGAATTATTAGGAAATATTAATAATAATTAGTATTCTAAATAAAAGACTCATCCATCCAGGAAATACATCATGAATTCTGATTATGTACCTGCTAGCTTCTGCATGGTTGCCTCATGCAGAATCATGTAGGCTGGGAAGTGAGCATTCCCTCGCCCTCAATTGCTTGAACCCTGCATACCATGGTTCCTTACTGATAAAGATTTAATTAGCTCCCAAGGCCACAGGTGTAAGAAAATGCAAACCAAAGCTATACCCTCTCTAGATAGTCCCCAAGACGGACATCTCCACAAAATGGACAGGAATGAAGAATCGTCTCCCACTGAGAAATTTGCTTTCAGAGATGCGGGACTGGTGAGAAGCCCTTTTGCAACATTTTTCAAGATGGCGCAGGTCCGTTAATTACTTAATCCTCATATGACTTATTAGCCCTCTTAGATATATTCGTATGCCTCAAATCCCCAGATGGTGAAGGGCTCAGAACTGGGGCTAAAGGGCTTTGGTCCCAATTAGGTCCATGCGTGGCATATTGTGCTGCAAATCTCTGCAGCATATTTATACTAATTATGAACATTAATTATAGGGCAGCCTTGGGAACAGAATGCCCATTCCAAAATCGTGCACAGAACTAAGCACAGTTAACTCTAGGCAGCACAGAGAGGCAACTCCAGATTATGTGGAGTCAAAGAAAGAGAAGGAGACAGAGGGGCAAAGATATCTAAGAATGAAGGAGTCTTAGGTCTGCTCACATATACAAAAGGCAGATGTTATTCAAATTTATAAATTAAAGTCACAAGTCAGAGCTAAAATCTAATGATCATACCCAGAAATCTTTGTTCTCTGAGGGATGAATTGCTCTCAAATATGGATATCAAGAGTTCAAGGCTAGGACGAAGAAAGGGCTCTATTAGCAGATAACCTAGGATGATCGTTTAAATAATGTGCGCAATCTGCCAAGTTCTATATTGGATACTCAGTGCATTGCAACGTGTTACACGGTGTCCTAAGCACTTTATATGCATTCACAACACATAAATAACATTATTATTCCTGTTTTATAGGTGAGGAAATACAGGCATAGAATATTTAGCATAAAGCTTGCACCAAAAGACAACTAGCAGGTGCATAGGTATCCAAGCGTTTGGTAACTCAGTTCCCAAATCCAGACATTCTGCATTCAGACCCCAGCAAAACACCAGTTATTCTTTCCCAGTTTGATATTATAGCACTTAATCTTCCCCATAAAATTATTTCTAGCCTAACAGAAATGTTTAAGGCAATTACAGCTGGGAGACGAGAAAGAGACAAACATGAAGAAAAATAAAACTGTGCTTGAACTGGTAACATGTCGGAGCCAGAGAACCATGATAAAGTATTTATGTATAATTAACATCTGAAAAATCACTGAAAAACGTATACAGAAAGATAAGCTGAAATGCTACAGACGAATCACGATTAATTTTTAAATTTTTTATTTTTACTTAACTGAAAGGCAGAGAGACAGAGGGCTTCCAACTTCTGTGCACTTCCCAAGTGCTGACAGCCACTGATGCTGGGTCCGACTGAAAGCAGGAGGCAGGAAATGCTCTGGGCTGCTCACATGGACCACAGGGAGCTTGCACTGCTGCTTCATAGCATGTGTGTTAGCAGAAAGCCCGAATCAATACTAGAACCTGAACTTGAACCTAGGCACTCTGATACACAATGCAAGACTGAATGGCATGGTAGCCACTACACTCGATGCCCACACCTCCATGGTTCCTACTGATGTTTTAGCAGAACTTTTTGCTAATGTTATTCCAAAATTTATATGGAGGTTGAACACACTCACACACACGCACATGCACACACAACACAAAGCTTTGCAACCTGAAACGCTTTTGTGAATGGAGAATGCAGCAGGCGCAGTCAGTCCATGTGACTTCCAGTTATAGTGATCAAGAGCACGTGGTAGAGCACACAAAGATGAGCGGAATGGTGCAGAAACCACCAAAACAGACAAAAATCAATGATTTATTTTTGTTAAGGAGTGATTCAGCAGAGAAAGGATGGAACTTTTAATGACCATAAGCAAAAATGAAACAAATTCAACTTAAACTTTACACCTTATAAAAAAATTCACTCAAACTATATCCCATAATTAAAAGTAAAACATAAAGTTAAAACTTAAAAGCAAATGTAGGATAAAACCTTTGATATCTTGAGATAGGCAAGAAGTTCTTAGACTTAATATCAAAAATATGATGCACACCCACAAAGGACAAATTGATCTACCTCAAAATTAGAGACTTTTACTCTGCAGATCTTGCAAGAGAATGAAAATGCAACCTATATACTGAGAAAAAAAAATACTTTAAAAACTATTATCTAGCCAAAGACTATCATCTGGACAATAGAAAAAAACACTTAAAATTCAACATAAAGCCCAAGCAGTCTAATTAGAAAACAGGCAAAAGACAGAGAACAATAGCACATGAAGCTATAATCCTCGTTATTGGACATTAGGGAACCTCAAATTAAAATCACAATGAGATATCACAACACATCAATCAAAGTGGCAGGAAAAAGCCAGAGAGATGGCGTCACGTGCTGGCGAGCAGGCAGAGCAACAGGGTCACCCACACACTGTTGGTGGGAACGTAAGAGGGTCCTCACTGCCAAGACCATTTGGCAGCATCATTAGCATCAAATCAGACCTGTTCCCAGAGGGCCCCGTGATTGCGCTGCTGGGCTTTTGTTCTCAAAAGAAAAAGAAAAGAAAGAGAGAGGGAGGGAGGGAGGGAGGGAGGAAGGAATAAAGGAAAGAAAAAAGAAAGAAGGAAGGAAAGAAAGAAAGACACTTAAGAATTTGTACATCGATGCTTATAGTAGCTTTACTCATAAGATCTAATATAGTACAGAGCAGACTTCTTCCACAGGAGAGTAAACAAATAAACCGTGGTGCATCCATCCATCACGGAGTACTACCTAGCTGTAAAAAGGAAAAACTATTGAGACATACAGAAATGTCCATCTAATGAAACCTCCAGTGACTCATCTTCAGTGAAAGAAGACAATTACAGAAAGCTGCATACATTATAGTTTCACTTATATAACAATATTGAAACACAGACTTTAGTAGTTGCCAAAGATGAAATTCCAGGGACTGCAGAGAAAGATGAAGATAGTAGACATGGCTGTTAGAGGGCAACATCAGGGATCCTTGCAAATTGGATAAAGGAAAAACTCTGTCCTTAAATAAAGTGAGAATTAAAAAAGATTCTCTTTAAAGTTATAGCCAAAAAATAAATGAGCTAAGAAAAAAAAAAGTTCAACATACGTGTATTATAGCAAGATTTACAAAGGAGCACATTTGTAGAGCCTGGCACAGTAGCCTAGTGACCAAACTCCTTGCCTTGCATGTGCTGGGATCCCATGTGGGCACTGGTTCGTATCCCTGCAGCCCCACTTTACACCCATCTCCCTGCTTATGGCCTGGGAAAACAGTCGAGGACAGACCAAAATCTTGGGACCCTGTGCCCTCGTGGGAGACCCAGAAGAGGCTCCAGGCTCCTGACTTGGTTTGGCTCAGCTCTAGCCCTTGTGGCCACTTAGGGAGTGAATCATCAGATGGAAGATCTTCCTCTCTGTCTCTCCTCCTCTCTGTACATCTGACTTTCCAATAAAAAAATTAAATAAACCTTAAAAAAAGGAGAACATTTATAATTAACAATACCAAATGTAATTAAACGAGGAGATATGCCATATTTGTGAATGGGAACACTCCATCAAGTGAAAAGTGAATTTTACTGCAACTGTTTTGATATTATGAAGAGGTTTGGCACTAATACTGAAGTTGGTAAGACAGAGCAAAGGTTTGGTATATCTAAGGTTCAGGTTTGGAGACTGGGGTGTGTATTTGGGGTGCTGGGGAAGGTGCCACTTGCTATGCCTGCCTTTTGTGTTGAGGTGTCTGGGTTTCAGCCCCAGTTCTGTCCCAAACTCCAGCTTCTGGGGACTGTGCACCATGGGAGGCAGCGGGGGATGGCTCAGTGCTGGACCACTGCAGCTTCCTAGGCAGACTTTGACTGAGTTCCGCTCTGGTTTTAACTGACCCAGCTCTGGCTGCTGTGTGCATTTGCACGACAGTGTATTCTTTCTTCTTTCTTCTTTCTTCTTCTTTCTTCTTTCTTCTTTCTTCTTTCTTCTTCTTCTTCTGTTTTGGCCTATGCTTTCTTTTTTATAACAAGGTTTATTTATTTTTATTTGAAATGCAGATTAATAGAGAGAGAGAGAGAGAGAGAGAGAGAGAGATCTTTGCTGGACTGTTCCAAAGCCAGGAGCAGACGCGTCTTTTGGATCTCCTGCATGGGTGCAGGAGTCTAAGGACTTGGGGCATCTTCTGCTGCTTGCCCAGATCTTAAACACTGAGTTGGATTAGCTGGAATGGAAACTGGCACACACATGAAATGTCAGCACCTCAGGCCAAGGCTGGGCCATGGGAATGCGTTTCTCTCTCTTTCCAAATAAACTAAATACATGAACACTGGTTTCATAGATATGAATAACCACATGCGTACCTTTGCTTATTTGAAAGTATGAGTGTGGAGTATTTGTATAAGAATGGAGGAAAAATAGCCATGAAATGGTACTGTGCTCTTGTAGAATCTTGCCTATATGAAGAAAGTACACTAAAAAGGGGCCTTTTAAATCATAGTTTAATCAATAAAAGACCCTCCAATTATTACATTTGACCAAAGATTATTATACTTAGCCCAAACACTGAGAAGAGATGATGGTGAGATTATTGAGCATATATACGGAAATGCTAGAGTGATATTACTGTCCTGTATCATTCCCACGCAGAAGTCAATTCTAGATTTATTTAAAACATAAAAGTAAAAAAAGCAGAATTCATTTTCAGAAGGAAATATGCAAATATCTTTATAAATTCATAGTAGCAAAAGGACTTCCTGAATAACACACATATAACTAAGTTCAAAGGAAAGACTGACAATTTGAATCACATTAAAGTTAAAATTGGGGAGGAGGCATTTTGGCCCAGAGGTTGAGCCACTGCTTGGCATGTGCACAGGTAAGGTTAGCGAGGCTAGTTTGAGCCCTGAGCTTCCTGTTCAGCCACCTACTCACCTGTGCCATAGGAGAGGGAAGGAGATCACGCAAGTCTTTGGGTTTAGGCCCTCCATGTGAAAGATTCAGATTGAGTCTGGGCTCTCGGCTTGGCCTACCCCAGCCCTGGTTGTCGCAAGCATTTAGGGAGTGAACCAGCATATGGCAGATCCCTCCTTCATCTATCTGTTCCTCTCTTGCTTTGCAAATAAAATAAGAATGAATGAATAAAAGTTTAAAGTAAAATATCCATATATTTGAATAGGAAAGTCATAAAGCAGAAACATGAATGGCTAATAAACAAACAGAATTGTCAACATCATTTGTATTAAAGGAAAAATAAGTTAGAATCTGAAGGCGTAAATTATAACCACAATGTTGGAAAATGTGAATGACCATTCAGTGCAGGTAAGAGTTAAAGTTGGCACTTGGGAGGGCCACTTGGCATCATGAATGTATTCAAAGATAGAAATCCTTTGTAATTCGATGACTGTACTGCTAGAATATTTCTTGCATTATGTACTAATGTAGATATGAGCCTAGTTACTTATTGTAGAATTATTTATGACAAAAAATTGTAAACAACTTAAATCTCACCAAGGAAAGATAAATGCACCGTAGTTTAATGGAGTAATTGAAAGTCATACAAGTGAAAGATAAATTTGGTGTATCTATAGCAACATGAGTGAACTTAAAAATATTAAATAAAAAAGCAAGTTGCTTACAAATACTTGCAGTTACAATTTATAAAGTATACTGTATATGCAAATACAATTCATGAACATTTAAATGTGCTCAAACCAATAGCCTATCTTGATTGTAGATACATCAGTACGGAATAAGAGTGTGAG
Source organism: Ochotona curzoniae (assembly GCF_017591425.1). NCBI lineage: Eukaryota > Metazoa > Chordata > Mammalia > Lagomorpha > Ochotonidae > Ochotona > Ochotona curzoniae. The sequence goes on along the minus strand of NW_024466219.1, from coordinate 17,997,938 downwards.
AAGCACACTACTGCTATGTCTCCATTTCCAGAATAGAGATTGAAGAGGGAGGAGCACCTTTTGGTGATGTTATTACTAGAAATTTCCTTGAAAATAAGAGAGGAGGAAGAAATGTGTTAATATTTGATGAATGTCGATGTAATGTATATGAGGTTTTATAATATTGCTTTCAGTACTTTTTATTCATTTCAACTTTCTTTTCCATTTAGGAATAGAATTCTGATCTGAAGAGATCCATTGAGTGTGAGCACAGCCTACTTTGGGTGAGTCTTTGCTCAGAGGCTGAGAAGGGGCTTTACAGTTAGCTAAGGGTTGCCTTTTTGTCCTAGAGCTAAGTGTTAATGGTAATGGCCACTGGTTGCTCCTTTGTGGGTTCCTCAAGTCCATCTAGTCCATATGTCTGCCAGTTGCAAATATATCCTTGTAAAAAAATCAAAGAAAAATAAGAAAAGGAGATGGGAGGGTGGGAGGAAGGGAGGAAGAAGCATTCAATGGTGTCCTTATGCTCTTGAAACTACACATACGAAATACATGAGTGTTCTCCCTTCATGTAACCGAAAAATGCTAAATATTTAAAATAATTAAAATTAAAGATGATAGAATTAACGTAGGGAGGAATCACTTGGGTGATCCCCCCTGTGTTTTCTGTGCAAGGATTGGACAGAGGTCTGAGTAATTTTGTATATTTTACGGAACACAGGGCAGAGTGAATGACAACTGCTCCGAGGAGTTAAGTTCAGGAAAAAATACGCTGTCCTACCTAATTCACCTGCCTATGGAGATAATTCTTCAACCTAGAAAAAGCCAGGGGAGAGTAGGGCACCAGAGCTGAATTTCTAGCCAGCTTCCCATCCCAGTTGGGATGGAATCCCACTCTGGCAAGCGTTACCTTCAGCTTCCTCATCTAGTAAATGGACTGCAGCCCTTCCCCAGCTGGACACGATACGGACATCAAGTGCTCTGAGTAGTCACATGTGAGCACTCTTCTAGATTCTACAAAGGCTGATTCCCACCTAAACCCAGAGAGGTCCCGTGGCAGGTGCCCTTGCCTGTTGCCTCTTTCACTGGCTTATCCTGTCTGTGATCAGCTGACGGCTTCTTTTAGACACAGCATCCTGGAGGAGCCAGTGTTGTAGTAGTAACAACAAACAAGTTAGGAAGAATTACCCTCCCATCTCTCTTGTAAATGTCGACAGGTTCTACCGTTACATTACAATCCCAATTAAAGGGAAATTCCCCACCAAGCCATAAACCTAAAATGAAAAAAACCCTATAGGGATGAATAAGCCTCTTCCGTGAACAAACCTGCTATTTATCCTTTTCTTTGTCACTGCTTATGTGCGCTCAAATCCCCACTGAACCAATCCTGCAAGCTGATGAAGAAGTAAAGCCACAGGCATCCATCGCAGATCTGTCAAGACTTTACTTGTAACGAGTCTCCCATGGATTTGATTATTATTGGGTATTAATTATTAATGGTATTTCCTGCAGGAGGCCCACATGGGTTTTCTTCCCTTCAACCTCTGTTTTGAACTGGAATTACAAAATAACCAAAAATTTCCCCCAGGGGAGCGGAGGAGAGGAGAGGAGAAGAATGGAGGGAATCCCAGGCTAGCTCAGCACAGGCTTCTCTCGGCATTCTGGGACTGTCCTCATGATGACGCATGGGGAAGCATGTCTGTGCTGTGTCCAGCTTCCTCCAGCTGCATCCCTCCCTCAAACCCACAAAGGAGACACAAACGGACCTTCTGCTCTCCTCGGCTCCCTCTTTCCCCCAGTCCCACTCTAACCTTGCCTTCTCTGGCAATTAATTTTCTCTGATGGCTATGTTAATTTTTATGGCTTCCTAATGATCAGAAATATATGTGGTGGATTAACATCATTTAACATTCCTTGCCCCCCCCCCCGAAGGGGGTTGGAGGGTTGGGGAGGCAAGGAGGAGGATAAATAGTGGAAAACAGCTGGAAAAGGCAAGAGAGAAAATCAGGATTCTGTGCCAGGAATGTCGCTAGGACAGGGAAAGATGGATTTCCAGGCAAGTCGGGAGAAATTAAAGTAAAATAGAATCATAGCGATAAGGCTGAACGGCAGACCCAGAGCTCCGCCTCCACGCTGTGAGGCTTTCTCCTTTATTCACTGTCAGAGGTCCATATGCTGCTTCTTCGCAATGTTTTAAAGATGACTACATCCGCCAGGGCGTCTGAGAGGTAAAGGCAGAGCAGATGTGGAGATTTGTGCCAAAAAAGGCAAGCAGTCACCTTGTCTCACAGAAAATGGCCTGCTTGGGAGCTTCCTACAGGGGTCCCTCCTCCGCTGCCGAGCTCGCCTTTCCCCCAAAGCAGGGGTCCCTGCATGATGCCACACATGAAAAGATGGAATTTAATTTTACTGGCATTCCATCCAAACAGAATAATGTGTTTAATATCCCTGCAGTGTAAGTGAAAGGGAGAGTTGCAGAAACTCCTAGGAGGCCAGATACTCCAAGCGGTGCTTTGATATTGCTTTATAGTGATAAACAGAAATCACAGAGAAAATGTGGACAAACCCAGGTTAAGATCTCCAACCCTCCCCTACTGCTGGCAAAAACATGTCACTCACCAACAGAGCCAGTGATTTAGCACATAGGTAGCTGGGCATCCTGTGTTAATCTAAGACTTAATCCAGAAGGTGATCTGGGCCCATTCTCATGGGAAGTGATGGACCCTTCTGAGTAGGCAGATGTGCTGTTGAACAACACCCTAGAATGGTTGGAGGCATTGCTGTAGAACCCTTAAGCTGGGTTTGCTTGCCAGATGTGAAGAAAGCCAATCATTGACATTGAGGTGGTAGAAGAAAGAAGGAATGTATTACAAAGCTTGATTAATTCTCTGGGCTCCCTGGAGAGTTATGGGTGACGGTTTTTATACATTGCCCTTGAGAGGTACACAATTGTGTCCAAATCCCTGGTCAGTAATGCCAAGTTCTTTAAGGAATTTGTGATGGCCAGGTGAACTCCAGTTGTCCTCGTGGTTAAAAGAATAAGACAACATTCTGCTCGGCCCTGGGATTCTCCCACCCCCATCACTGCAGGACAACACTGGCCATTGAGGCTCTTAGCTACTGGAGAAGCAGATGACCCCTGGAGTCCTGTGATGAAAGAACCATGTAAGGTCATTGGGAACACTCGCTTAAAGATCGCTTCCTTAAGTGAATTCCCTTTGATAAAGGGCAGGTGAGAGAACTTTGTGCCAAGGGAGACGGCCAGGAGGGCTGGGTTCTGCTTTTACGTTTACATTAAGGGAGTTCAGTTTCAGATGTATTAAGGAGGAAAGAACCTGGCCAAGGAAGTTGTTAGAAAGCCCACATTCAGTTTCATTTAAAATCCTGTTGATGGTAATCACATGTTGATGAGGATGCTTATAAAATAGCCATGATACAGGTACATAAGGGAAAACAAAATTCTGAAAGAAGTAATCATTTCCAAATGCAATGAGAGATTGGGTTATAATAGTGTAACTGTAGCAATTATTGTGTTTCATAGATATTTTCTAATTTTGTCTAATGCAGCTACCTATTTTTTGGACTTGATGGATGTGTGAGCATTATGCGATGTGTGCATCTCTCTGTGTGTGTTTATATATGAACTCTCCTACTTTTATGTGCACGTACTTAGGTAATTCTGAGTTACCTAAGAAGCTTGTTAAGTGTGTGGATATTTGGATTCCACATTAGAGCTTCTGAAATAATAATAAAATTTTAAATAGAAAAAGTCCTAAAAAATCCAATGTTTTCCTAACCTAATATAGTTCTCACAGATCTTATGTGGAGTTGTTCATCAAGCTGTCTGAAGGCCTGTACTGTATTTGGTTTGCTCACCCATTTGTTATTCTGAAAGAATCGTCTACAGTTTTTCTCTAATTGGGAGTCCATTTTTTTTCATAAAAAATAATCGTTCAACTCTATGTATTTCTGTCTTGGCTCTGACTTTCAATACCTCTATAAGAAATTCCATCATGGTTGCCTCAATGCCAGCTTCGCCCTTTCCGTTTCTCCTCGTTGCATACGTGATTCTGTCAGAACAGCAAGCTTGCACATATGCAGGATTCTGCCACTATTATGTAAATTAAGTTAATCTAATAAAAAAAATAAAATCAAAAGTTAATCAAATTTATGGTTGATTGAATGAACCATTTGGGAGGATTAAGAAAAACCTTTTATTCGGTGTGTATCATTATAGTCAGGAGAGTTGAATCCATTAATACTGCGACGCAGGGGTACAGCTGCAAAGAGGCAGCCTTCCAAATCAACCCTCTGGTGGCAGAGCCCCAGCTTATAATATGGTTTTCTCATCTTAATTTCTCTAAGTCCGGTTAATAATGATAATTGCATCCCAGTAAAAAAAAAGCCTTGGTTACAGTGCTACCCCAGACACGGTTGATTGGACACACACACACACGCACACATACACACACACACACACACACACAGAATGTACATCAGAGTATAGCGTTTGCCACAACATTTGCATAAACATGTGGTTATCCATGATAGTGCGTTTGATAAGACATTGTCAATGGGCTTGAGGATGCTCACTCCCTAGCTAGCTGCAGTATTATAAGAACAAATGCATTTTGGTTGTATTTAACTGGAAACTTTCAATGTAGAAGTACCTGCCATTCTTCCACCTTTTGACTACACGCTTAAGTGACTGATTTTAGTCAGCTGACCCTTCATCTAACGGGCAGGTATTTTCTCTGGACCTGGATTAGCTTGGGCACAAAGTTCTAAAACAGCTTATTCTGGAAAGATGACCCACATGGTTGGCTCTATGTAACGTGAACTCTTTTAACCTGCATGGTACACATTTTTCCCAACCCAAGCATTTCTAGATGGATAGCACTTACTGGCAATAATGTCTTGCAATGCCCCTCCCGATTTCTTGACCATTTGCACAGCCCTGATCTCATTTTGCCTAGCATTGCGGGATGTAGTAGCACTAGTCTGTGGCATGCTAATGACCAGGCCTCAGGGCTTACAAATTCTCATAGACCCCTTAGGGTAGGAAAAGATTTCCCTGAATCCTCTTCAGTTTCCTGGCTGGAACTGAAAGGAAAACTGAAAAAGATAAGCAAGAGAAAAGCAGCTTTGTTTATTTACTGTAAGTTGTGGGTGAACCAGGAACCTCCATAGGAAGACAAGGAGCTATAGAAATGGGTAACCATGTGTAGTTTTTCCCTGCGTTTCATGAAGAGTTGTCTTGACCTAAGGAAGGTCAACTGAAGGAACGTAGCAAGATGCAGCTTCTTTGTCTTCTCATCCTTGTAGACAAGGATGTCCGTTTCTCTGGAATTTGAGTATGAGGGCAGCACACCCAATCTTCCTCCTGAGCACAGAATTTCTTCAGTTCATTGGTGAATGGTAGCCCTGTCCCAATTTGTTCTACCAGGCCCATTTATCATGTGCTACCCTGCAGGGTGTGTGTTTCTGCCCCAATCACATTGTGTACTCTGCATGGGAAGCTGCAGTGTCTTCCCAGTCTTGTAGCTCCAGCAGCTGACAGAATTCTTGGAGCATAGTAACTACTCAATGATTTTCATCAGCTAGATGGACAAATGATTAAACATTCCATCCAATGCCTGTTGAAGAATGATCTGGTAAACATTTGCCTTAAAATTTGGATGTTCACTTGGTTGGAACCACCTAGATTCTGTATCCTGTTAGTGTGGCATCCCTCAACTCACTCACCATGCCTTTCCTTCCTTCCTTGGCAGGAAATCAGCAGACTCCTCCGTACAGACATAGCACACTGGCCCTATTTTCATCTGTGTGGCTTCAGGAGAATTTTCCCTCTGGAAGCATCCCGAAGAGCTTCCAGCTACCTTCAAGGTCCAGACCTTTCTAAGTATGTGACAGCTTCCCTGCTCCACACAAGCCCAATCTTATAATAAATCCTCAAACTATCTACAATGAAAGGAACACTTTCCTCCAATTTGTCATATCCTGATGCTTAGAAAAAATCAAACATCACACACCTGACTGTCATGGCAATGTCAAATGCTTTTAGAAATTTCTAAATCTTTTCTCTCATTTTCTGTACTTACTCTGACTGGGAACAGGGTATGGATGGCTGTGAGGCCAGAGACCATGTCTGTTGGAGCACCAACAAATATCATCTTCTGGAACTAAACATTTTAGGTTTGGTAAAGAAGGTGGCAGGATCTATACACCCGTTCTTGCTTCATGGGGCTGAGACTGGCCCCTTATTAAGACTCTTAGCATGTCTTCTAGAGATGGAAAGAAGGATCACTCTGTAGGCTAACTTCAGTTCAGCCCTGTCAGTATTGCTCCTGGTCAGGTTTTGAATTCCCACATTTGCCTTCCTCGACTCAACTTTCTTTCCCCCAGGTTGTAATTTCTGCTGGTGAATGGGTTGTTTTCTTACACATGTTTTTTGAAAATATTTATTTTTATTGGGAATGCAGATGTGCAGAGAGAAGGAGAGACAGAGAAAGATCTTCCATCCATTGGTTCACTCCCCGAATAGCTTAGCCAAACTAAAGCCAGGGGACAAGAGCTTCTTCCAAGTTTTCCACATGAGTTCAGTGTCCCAAGGACTTGGAACATCCTCCATTGCTTTCCCTAGGCCACAAGCATGGAGTTATATAGGAAGTAGAGTGGCCTGGAGACAAGCCATCACCTGTATGGGATACTGGCAGTTACAGGCAGAGGATTAGTCACTTGAGCAATCGTGCTGGCCTTGACCTGTTTTTTGTGGTACTCATTACCAAAGTATCTAGTTGCTGATCTTTTTACTTCATGAAACCTATGTTTTACTATCCTTGTTCCTCCAGAGCCACACCAAGTGTTAGACTTCATGTTGAGCTTTGACTAAAGACCCTTAGGGCCTGTTCATGCTCTTTGCCACAGTCTCCTCCAAGTTTCATTCATACCTTTTGGCTTCACTTGTGGTTCCTTCTCCTACATTTAAGTGTCAAATCACTAATAGTGTTGCTTTACATGGGCTACAGGTACACAGATTGATCGGTCCTCCCATTGTTGAACCTCCAGTTCTAGAAGTTACTATCTCTTGAAATGACTTGGGATCCCACAAAACTGACACAGGGAGAATGATTCCTATTTTACTGATTGATATTTAGATTAAAAAATCACACTGTGAAAAAAAATCAATTGGGTATCAAAAAAAGATCTCTTTAAGTTCCTTTCCCATTTACAGCATAGAAGCAGAAGCTGGTTAGCATCTGGGTGTCCTCGAGACACACTAAGCATTTCATTCATCATATATGACATTTGCATATTGCAAATATCATGCTTTATGTGCGTGCCTTCCAGGCTAGTCTAGAGACTATGATTGCTGCCTAAGCCTCACATAAATCAAGGCACCAGGGAGTACCACTTCTAGGCATGCGGAAGATCAACGATGGTTCTGCCTTTCGAGTCTTCCTAGGACCAATTCATTCTCTTCACATTCCAAATAGATTCACGCCATCATTTCTCTTTTTTCTTGTAGCTATTAAAATTCTATTAGCCATTTGTGAATATTATTTTATACCATCTGCCTTCTCTCTAAGTTGTGATTTTGACAGCTGCCATCATTTGTATGCATTTTCTGCGTGGGAGTTTTTGTATGAAAGAACGAAATCTTTCCTTTGGGTGACCATGTATCCAAATAGCAAGATAGATTGTTTGTAAATCCGTATCTTTTCCAAACATTCGTTTATTTGCTGAGGAGACAGAAACAAGATGTTGAAAGAGAGGAGGTAAAAATGTTTGATCTCACATACAAGGTGTAGGTTTGCTTTTTCTCTCATCTTGGTTTGCTGTTTCTTTATCAAAGATGACCTCATCACTGTGGTTTGCCCGCTCTCTGCTTTGGATCTGAGGACCTTCAGGGTGTTTTTTTCATCTCACTACCACTCTAAAATCTCTCTCCCTTTCCCATCTCCCAGTGGGCAGAATAATGCATGGAGTTAGACTCTTCTCTTTCTGTGCTTCTTTTGGGAAGATTTAATCTAGGGTGGAGGACCAGGGATCTGGGAGACTAGTCCATAGTTTACAGCACTGAGAAGCCTTCTTTCTGCACAGCAGTGTTTAGGAAAGGTGGGCATAATGACCAGCAAGCAGGACCTATTTCTGTTTGAATACTACCTTGCACATCATACAAACATGAAAAACATGCTCGGATGTAGTTACAGTATAAGCTTGTCTTTCATGAATGGCTCAAGGAGGCAAAATCAGAGGATTGCCAGCTGCAGCCACACAGCAACCATGGCCTTATAGGCCAGGGCCTCGGGATTTTCAGGCGAGCCATCCCTTCTCTCACTGCTGTCTTCTCCCTTTTCTTCTCGGTTTCTCCTAAGTAAATGCTCTGGAGGGCTTTACCAGTGGCTTTATATCTCAACCTGATGTTAATGCCGAGATCTGGGATGGTTTTCTTCTTAGTAACAAAAAGGAAGTGAATGAGTCTTTTTTTCTAATAGGATATGGGAAGAAGATGGTGTTTGTTTCAACCTAAGTTGGGTCTTTACCAGAAATAGCACAGGCCAGATTTCTCCAGAATAAATTAAAGACAACATTTTCACCATAATGAATGTAAATTTTCTTCTAAGAATGTAAATTTTCTTCTAAACATGCAGGGTCTAGTCTCACAGAAGATGTGTGTATTTCTTCTATTGAAATAGTTTTTGCTCTTTGTAAAATTATAAACCCCATCTGTATTTTACTAAAATAGCATACTGCCTCATTCTTGTCCTTGCTGCATTTCACATGGTGTCTGTTTAATCTACAAATGCCTCCGACTAATGCCATCTGTATGCATGATACTGTCCCAAAGATCTGGGCTCCATCTTTCCAATTCCTCCCTTGGTTTAGGGTGGGGGTAAAAGATGTGCCATCAGTTAGTTCTGCCACCTCTTTGTCGGTAATAACTCTCGATGATAGAAGTGGAACTTGGAAAAAGAGGACAGAGATACAACGGAGTTTTTTTTTTTTTTTTTAAAGAGGTAATCATTTTATAGTGCTTTAAGGCAGATAAAGAAAATTGAGTCAAATCATATCATAACCTTGAGCCTATACTTTCTGGTAGCAAGTAGGAAGTTGTCTATAATTGAAGGAATGTTGCAGGCAGGTGGTAATGTTCCCATGTGTTCTATTACACTCTGACATAGAATTATCTTCCAAAGAGTTAAAGTCACATGTAGTCCTGCGCACTGAAGATAGAATGGAAATAAAGAATCCACCTAGCAGGCATGGAGGTGCTCCCAACTTCGCTAAGCTAAATTAGATAGCAAAAAACATCTAAAGCTTTCCCACAGAAATAGCTTACATAGCCTAATGTGTGACTGTATTTGGAAGTCAAGAATTAACAACCATCAATGTTTGTGTTTTGACTTAAGAGCAAAAAAACTGCAAACTTCAGTATAGGTCTGGGACTAGGGTGAATCTGGGAAGGTGCTTAGAATGTATGATTTCAAGAGATTCTACAGGAGCAGATAGGTTAGCAAATCTCCTTGTGTTTCACTGCAGGTTCTTCATTTGCACCCCCTGAACCTCAACTCAGCCTTCACATCTGCGAAAGAAATTGCACTATGGAGCTGGAGGCAGTTAGCACAGCTATCCTCGGACGGCTGAGCATGAGCTTGTTTTTGTTTTAGGTAGTCAATGCCTTAATTTTTTCAATTAAGCTGTTGCTCCATTTCTAAATCTAAAAATTATTAATTTCATATGTTGACATTAATTATGCAAAATTTTAAGCTGGCAAGGCTCATATGTACTTTTCTATGTGTTAAGGTTGTATAAGGCCTTTTAGAAAAGGGAAAGTAGAGAAAATGAATATTCATCGAGTACCATTAGTTGGACTGACCTAGTCCAGACTTCCTACTCCTGTTGTTCTTTGCCAGCAACAAAGACTGAAACAACAAAGTACTTTCCCAGTTTCCTTTGCAGTATGATGGTCTGGCCACTGAGGATTAAGCTGTGGACTATTAGGGCCTCCTGGTATGGAGCCAGCAGATTTAGCAAAAGGAATACAGGACACCATGTTAAATTTGAATTTTGAATGAGTTTATATGAGCAAGTCCCAAATGCTGCTTAGCAAAAACCTATCCTGGGAATTTATTGATTTATTTTTTCTGAAATGAACTGTATTTTATTTGATAGCTTATCCGGTCACATATTCTTATTTTATATATGGTTCACAGTGCCTTCTCCCCTTATTTCCTACCTCAAAAAAGGGCAATCAAAATAATCACATAAGTATTGGCCAAAACTCAGATTTCGTGAAGTCTCTGAGTAAACTATAAACAGTATCCAAACTGTGCATTACTAGGCTTCTTACAAAAATGAGCCCTTTATAATTTAAGTAATTGTTAACAGGGTTTTCTGGCATTAGGATCCAAGAGCATTCTTTAGAGTTGCATCTATCTGTGGAAAATATTACATTCTTTCACTATACCTTACCTCCTGAAGTATTTGTGACAGTTCCTATGAGATGAGTGTTGGAATTCAGGGAAAGTAAGTACCTTTCAAAATACCTAAAAATAAATGACTACTGTTGATGGTGTGTATAGCAGGTTCTGATAGAGGTTTACACTGGATGGATTAATCTAATCCTTCCAACCTCTGGGATAAGTCAGTCCACTAATGGTCAATCCACTAATGATGCTGTAATTGTCTGTTTCATAGATGAGGAAACTGCAGATAGAGAAATGAAGGAGGTTACCTGTCACCACAGAGTTGAACTGAATGAAAGTTGATGCAGTGAGGTTTCAGATTCTATATTCCTGACCACTGAACAAACTGTCCAGCCAGAGACATAGCTGACACTCAGATGAAGGCTAGTGACGTCTCTATGGGTTCTTTTTCGCCTGAGTCTGCCTGGCTCCTGATCTGGTGAAATGAAGGAGTACTGAACTGGCCTCATGTATTTCGAAGACTTAATCTTGACACAGTGAGTATCAATGATGCCCGAGGGGCCCTGGAGTCTGGCACAAATCCTGGAGGTGTCTTCCTTTGGTTATAATGGGAATGGCACCATAAGACTTGCAGTATGCTACAAACTCCTTTATTTCAGATCTCTTCATTCCCAAAAAGTAGACCATACTCCACACCACCAAATGTTGCTGAGTTTGGTCGCTCTGAGACAGGTTTTTGCCTAGATTTCCAGTCTGATGAGGATGCTTTGTGAGTTGCTTCCATCATTCCTGCTAAGACAAATACTGCAGTGTTTTCTCCTTACTCATTTTCTTATTGTAAGCCTCGAACTGATCACATCTTTGGGGAACCTATTTTCTAGGCTCTCAGCTGTTGAACTTGTCAAAGATAACAGAGTCTTGGCTGTGCTCCTGCAAGCGACCATTGCCCTAATCCTGACCTTTTGATTCCCACTTAACTTCTGCTGGCCTTTCTTGCCAGCAGTCAGATTCCTTTCATGACAAACAGATACTTACTTCTTGGCTTTTCCTGGAGCTTTTTCTGTTCTTGGAGGGAGCTTTGGGTTTGCCTTACTGACCTTGGACACCCTAAGTTCAAACATTTTGTTTAGAGGAATACAGGTAAGTTTCTTTCTAAAATGATCTGCAACGTCTACACATACTAAATGAGGGAGCTGTTTATTCAACCTTGTCTCTTGGGCCACCATTCATTGAAACAGCAATGACCTCAATATCTTGAAATAGAATCACTGTTTCTTTATACAAACAATATTTAATTTGTCATTTCTTGCTGAAGAGGAATGCTCAGAGTGAAACAAATTAAAAGTTCTTTACTCTCATCTTTTAAAATCATATCAAATCATTTACATATCCAGGCACTTTTCAATTTCCATCTGAGGTCATCTCTTCTCATCATTTTCTGTGCCCGCCACAGAATCAAGTTTATGGTCTTTCTTTTCATAATCATGTGCATGGCACTCAAGTATGGGCAGAAGAGCCTGCTAGTGGAAAACCATTATCTCCTTTGTTCTTGAACTACTCTCTTGGTGTGCCCCTGTTTGTAAATATACAGAACTCGGCAATGGAAAAGTCAAACTGAAGGCCTTTGGAAAAAAGCTTTCTTGATTTCATTTCATTTCTCAGTGAAGCAATTGCTGGTACCATTTTAGAAGTAAATGAGGTTTGATTACACAGAGATTTGTCTTTGGCACGCCTTTACCCAACCTTTACTTTTCCTTGCTAGAATGCTTAAAGTTGACTTCCCTGGTTATCTCAGAACCTCTCATCTCATCATAAAGTTTTCTCCTTCAACTCACTGTCCTGTGCCTGAAAGCTAAGCCTGTGAACTCAACATGGTTATGTGCTTTCTGAAATTCCTTGCTTTCACTGAAAACTACAATCCATGTTCAAGAAGAACCAGTTTCTAAATTTCCTCCTATATTACTAAGTCCCCTAGTTAGATTTTTTTATCCTAAGGAAAATTGTGATATTTTGTATATTGTTACCCATAAAGGGGTAAAGCTTGCTAATTTTTAATTTCCTTAGCATTTTCTCTAAATGAGGAACAGATTGTGGAAGGAAAAATTTGGTAATCAGAGTTAGTTGGTAACTGCTTTGTTAGCACAATCTATTTCTGAGATTTTATGAGATCTGGCTTACGAAGCACTGGTTGATAAATGACTCAATATTTAACCATGATTTACTTGCACCACGTGGAAGAAAATTATGCTGATAGAGCTGAAATCCCTGGAACAGGGATTTTCACATCCCATAGAATGTGTCAACATGGTTTTGAGTGTGAATCACTCACTAAGAATGTGAAGTATCCCTCGTTTTTGGATCTGGGATTATTTCCCAATATAAATGCATAGTGACAGGAAAGAAGATGAACCCATTACACTGTTTGGTGTCATGTGGTAAATAACACCCCCGACTAGGGCTGGGAGGGCTCTCCTGCCATCTCTAGATGTCAGCGGAGTACATTTGAAACTTAGGGTGGGTGGAATGGGCTTAGAACACAGAGAGACATTCAGGGCATGTGGCATTCAAGGTCACAAAAGGAAAGATGAAAAGCAGCTTTGCTTTTTCAATGGAATAAATCCTCAAGGGGGTATGACACCCAGACTCCTCCCTAAGACCTCTCTACCTGTACATCACTTTGGGAGGTTTATTTACATAAATTAAATAGACCATATGTGTTGCTCAAGGTGATTTCAATTTGAGGCTGCCTCTAGAGACGTTAGAAAGGAGATACCAATGTAGAAAGGCTTTATTAGCACACCAAGAAGAGTGTAATATTTACACTGCGATAGCCAGGATGCTAAAGAAAACACACCAGCATAACTACTGATGGTAGAAATTTCAAATTGCAGGTGAAGAAGGTGGAAGATGGTTCATTTTCTGGTGCACCAGGAAGTTTTGTTTTGCTAGATGGTAAACCTTACGCTTGCAGGATCAGTAGCATATTCCTTCATCCGTTCCATCACTGCTGGCTCAAAGGAGGTTGCACATACTGTGCACACGCATGCACACACATGAGTCTGATTTCCTAGGAGCAGAAAATTGCAGAGTAGCATAAAATTTGGGAGACTGGTCTCACGAGAGGAAAAAGGGTGAAACGAAAAATGGTAGCAGATCTTGCAAAAGCTGGGAAAAAGGTCTGGGATTGAATTTCCATTCTCATTATATTAATCCTTAACCCATGGACAGTCTGCTTGGGCCACTCTTCTTACTTAGGGCCAAGCTACTATCCTATGTCCTATTAACCTGATATATCTGTGGCCAAAAGCAAAATCTGGCATTGCTTTATGCCTTTTCTATAAATTCCCATCAAGTTAACCAGATTTGTAGTCACAGCCAATAAATACGGTAGACCCTAGCCTTTCTCAAGGCCCAAGGCATTTTACTTGGTGTCCAACCCAAGAGTTAAAATGAGATTTCAAGCCCCTTAAACTGATTCTGGGTTTTGCAGTTAGGCTGACAAATGACATTATTCTTGTAGAATCCAGCCAATGCCAGGGTCCTTATCCTCAAAGCCTGATTACTTTAGATTTATATAAAGGCCTAAGTTTCCTAAAGTAACAAGTAGTACCACCCACAATGTTTAGTTGCCATTGTCTTAGTCTTATTTCTCATTTTATTTTTTTTTTAAATGAAACTTTGTGAGGAGGGAGAAAGCTAGAAAATCACAGGCTCTTTGTATAACATGATGACATACAGATGCACTTAATTCCAGCATTTGAACTATGAACAACTTTAGCAGCAGAAAGTGACTCTATTACAGGTACACAACGTAAGATCACAATTCATGCTCATGCAAAAAACGAGCTCTGAGGGAAGCATGAATTGTTGCTTCAGAATTCCGCCATTAATATTCATTTGCTGCTTGTTCATTTGTTTTGTTGTCTGCCTCAAAGAGAAAAAATAGAAACAACCAAAGGTTTTAGAAGAATTTATGGGAGGAAAATTTAAAGTTGAAAACATTCTATCCACTAAGTTATTTTCTTCTAAATTGACAAGACAGCCATTATTCAATTTCAGCAATGCAAATTCTTGGATCAGCATGTGAAGCATCAAAGGTCTTCAGGAAAGTACTCGGCAAACAGCAGATGTGAATACAGGTCCAAATGCATGGAACCTGGACCTCCCCAGCTACAAGGGTGGCTGTAGTCATAGCCTTTACCCTTCCTTAGCCATACCTTCCTTCTCTGTGAAATAGTTGGAGTAGTTCTGTCTTGGAATCTTGTCAGTGTTAGGTGAAGCTTTATATCAGGAAGGACTTTGGTTTTGAGCAAAAGAAATAGATTTGAGATAAATGAAGCAAAAAGGTAATGTGCTGTGAAGACATGGATGGCTTTACAAACTCCACAAGAATCTGAACAATCAGATAGTGGGGGTGGCGGTGGAGGAATGAGATTTACCCAAACAGTTCTGAAAGCAGAGGAAGCAAAAGAAGAAGCAATAATTTTTGTAACAGGTACTGTGATGCAGTCATTTGAATAGCTCTTTGTCATTCTCAGCTCCCATAAGTCATTGTGTTTGAGATTTAAGTTATAAGGTCACTTCTTACTATCGGGTCTGAGAATTACTGATTAATTTCTCCACAAGATTATGTTGAATAAAGAAGAGCATTCCGATGGGGAAAACGCAATACTAGTACAAAGGGATATAAAAATCAGATATCCCAAATTTAAAAATGTCATCTATGGATGATGTGAGATGTTGGTACCTACTGGGTACTTAATTTTGTCTCATGGAAGGCAATCAGATAGTTCACACAAGATAGAGCTCACTTGTAATTGTAAGTATTACCTTACAAGCTTCTTAAAATTAGCCCAGCTTTTTAAGCTTGCCAGGAGGTCAGATGTCACTTTTCCGTTTCTATGGAAGGAGAATGCATTGTTCACTTTGAAAGGGCCTTTGGACATCATCTTTGCTAACAAGAATCCAGGGGCTTCTAAACATGGCCTTTCTCAAAGCTGGAACCCATAGATATGGCTCAGATTCAGTGACTCAGACCAACTAACTTCACACAAGAAACACCATTGCTTACAAGATGCGTTTCAAGGCATCCATTTGAGAATTAAAACAATAGGCCTATGATTGTATTTCTGCTTGTCACATAATGCAACTCTCAATAGATCTTTTCTCAATAAATGAGGCCAAGGAAACTTTCTACCCTGACTGCCTACAGACAAAGATATCTGAGGTTTTAACAAATTTGAACCATCACAATGCAATTATTCTATTATGTCTCCCAAAGTGATTGAGACCATTCTCCTTGTGTGCGTATTTTCAGCACTGACTGGGTTCTATTCCTTTTCTTTCATCTCTCTCCCACTTTCAACTCAACCTGGATGTTTTGTTCGATAAACCACAGCCAAACATTAGTCTTACAAATGTCTATGACTGCAGGGGATAAGGGAAATCCCAGAGCCCATGGAACTGTATCATAAAATTAAAAATTATATAGAAGGGAAAAAAACAAATCTTTATGATTGCATGAAGAACTTTTGAACTGGCTTTTGGGACGTCTCAATAACCTATATCTTAGTGTCAACAGGAAAAATAGATGAATCACACGTTTCTACCTAATTACAATTCAGGTGACAGTGTGAGAGGAATGCTCCTAGTATTGGGCTCTGCCTCTTCCTTATTTCACCTTTGTGACCAATTTATGTTCCCTCTGGAATCCTTCATCAAAGTCTCAGGGCTCCACTGCACTTAGAATTGATTTGGTGGAGGGTCTGGAGACCAAGAGAGCTACAGGCTTTCTACCACCAGTTTGCTTTTTCTATCCTTGTCTTTTAATTATAATAATAATAATAGTAATAATAATATAATAATAATAAATGACTGCCATGGCCGATCGCACCTATTCAGAAGTTTGTTCCACTAACTGTTTTAATAGTTCTTTCTCCAGGCCTCTGATGAGATTAGAGTCATTTCCCATATGAAGTACTTTAAACCAAAAATATTGCATCCACATTTTTAAAGAACAAGAAAGACAGACATGAAAAGCTCTTGTCTCAACCTATAAATAAAAAAAAATCAGAATTTATGTCTTAATCCGTTTTTCGCTATAAACATGTAGTGGGTAATTTATAATGGACAAAAGTTTATTGGCTCACAATTTTGGCAGCTAAGAAGTCCAATATTGTGGGGCAGGCATGTGACAAAGGATTTCCTACTGTGTCATCCCACGACTGAAGACAAATGAGATGAGAGTGTTGGAGGAGCAGGGCAGAGAGAGAAAGAGAGAGAGAGAGAGGCATATATATTTGAACAGTATTATCAACTAACTTAAGTGAATTGACACAGCATGCTATACACAAAAATAAAAGCATGTTTTTTTTTTAATATTTTTTACTTTTATTGGAATGAAAGATTTATAGGGAGAAGGAGAGACAGAGAGAAAGTTTTTCCATCTGCTGGTTTTCTTCCCAAATGGCCACTACAGCCTGGAGCTGAGTTTATCCAAAGCCAGAAGCCAGGAAACTCCTCTGGGTCTCCCATGCTGGTGCAAGGTCCCAAGGCTTTGGCCTATCCTCCACTGCCTTCCTAGCCCACAGGCAGAGATCTGGATAGGAATTGGAGCAGCTGGGAAATTAACTGGCACCCATATGCAATCCTGGCACATGCAAGGTGAGGATTTAGACATTAGGCTATTGTACCAGTCCCCAAAAGTATGTATTTTCTTTAAAATACAGCTAGACATGCATAAAAATAGACCCTTTACAGGATACTATAGCGGTCTCCATAAATTTAAATTGGCTACAGAGTATATTCCTGGCCACAATATAGTTACATAGGATAATAATAAAAGATGTTACTTGTTATGCTTGCATCCCACACCAGAGTGCTTGAGTTGGGGTCTTTCCTTAGGACCTCTGCTTCCAATGCTAGCTTCCTGATAATGCACACCTTGTAAGGAAGCAGCAGTACAAGCAGTTAGGTTTCAACAAACCATCTGGGGGACTTGGATTCCAGATCTCTAGCTCTGGCTTGGCCCAGGCCATGTTTATTGCAAGCATTTGGCAAATAAGTCATTGAACCCAAGTTCTGTCTGTCTTTCTTTCTGCCTTACCACCTCTCTCTCTTTCTCCCTCTTCCAAATAGATGAAAACAGTTTTAAGCCGCAGAGCCCTGCTTTTAAAAACTTCCTCAATATTTGGAAAGCCAACACTAGATCTTAAAAGTTTTCTATGGAAGTAGTTGGAAAATATTTTCAACTTGATAATAGAAGTTTAATATGCTGGCATGTGTGGGAAAAATCTTGAGCCAGTGCTTCAAGGGGAAACAAAACTGTTTTATAATAAAAAAAAAAAAGCAGATGTCGAAAATCAATGGTTTTTCTATAGAAACTGAAGAACAAACAAATCCCCAAGTCAATAAAGGAAATAGCAATAATTATTAAAATAAATAAAATAGAGAAGAAACAGTAGGAAACAAGCAGCAAAGCCAAAAGCGATTTCTTCGAAAAATTAATGAAACTAATAAATGTCTTGCTAGACTAGTCAAGCCAAAAAGCATGAGAAAACAGAAATCACCCATGTCAGAAATGAGTAAGGGTGTATTACTGCAAATGTTTTGAAACATTAAAAAGATAATCAGTTGTATTTTTTCGAGTAACAAATTCTGGGCATTTCCTCATGGGTAAAAAAAAGTAATTGAAAATATTGGATTGGCTTTTTTTTTTTTTTTTTTTTTTTTTAACCAGATAAATTAAACTCAACTGAAATGAAAACTTTCTTGGAAAAGCTACACTTATCTGATCAGGTTGATAAAGGAAACAGTGCCCCCCTCCCCCCACCAGCTCTACTGTAAATGAACTTGACCTTAAAAGCCTTTCATAGGGATTCACTCCAGGTCCAAATGGGTCAACTACATCAACTGTGTAAAATATAGACTGCTATGCCAGACGCTCATGCTAACAACTAAACAGCAGCCTCTCAGTAAACCTAGAAGAACATGTCTTTAGGTTACTAAAAGAGTCTGTGACAGCATACTACTTAACGGTGAAACATTGAATAATATTTCCCTAAGATTAGGAATAAGACAAACATCTGCTGCTATCATTTTACCCAGTATTACAGTGCAAGTCCTAAACAAAGCAATCAAGCATTAAAAAAAAAAAGGAAGAAGTAAAAACAAAAAAGAAGTAAAGCTGTTTTTATCCACATATTCTTTGATGACAAATAAAAAAGTCTTAGGAATTTATGAAAAACAGAAATATTCATAAATAATTTTTCCAAAGTTTTGGGATTTAAGATCAATAGACAAAAATATATTAGTTTCTTTTAAGTTGTGTGTGTTTTTTCTCTGTTATTTGTTTTCATCGGAATGGCATATTTAGAGGAGAGACACAGAGAAAGGTCTTTAATTCACTGTTTCACTCCCCAAACGGCCTCAATAGTCAGAATCCAAGCCAAGAATCAGGAGCCAGGAGCCAGGAACCTCTTCTGGGTCTCCGTAGGTTTTGAGTCACCCTATACTGTCTTTCCAGACCATAAGCAGAGAGTCAGATGGGAAGTGGAGCAGCCAGGACACGAACTGGTGCCCATGTGGGATGCAGCATTAGCCAGTTGAGCTATTACACCAGCCTCTAAAAATAAGTTAATTCTGTATGCTGTCAAAGAATAAGAACTTGTATAGAAAAACTCATATAATTTGAAATAGCAACAAAAATAGAACATACCAGGAATTTTGCACAGAGGGTGAGGACAGTACTTGAGATGTCTCTGCTCCATATCATAGTGCCTGGTTCCAGTGCTGACTCTGTCTTCAACTCCAGTTTGGGCCAACTCACATCTGGGGAGGAAGCTAGGATGTCTTCAGTATTTGGGTTGCATTCACCCAAATACTGCATTCACCAGGTGTATTTTAAAAATAGACACAAAGATTCTACCCTGAAATAACATCAAATAGTGCTGAGAAAAAAAATTAAAAGAACTTTAAAAATGAAAAAAAAAACCATGCTGTGTTTATGAACCAGAAAATTCAATATTATTCAAATGTCAAATCTCCCCATATTGATCTATAAATGTGAGTCAATTTTATTCAAAATTTTCATTGGGATTTTTAAAGAGCAATTTATAAGCTAAAGCTAATATTTATATGGATGCAAAAAGTCTTAGAGCATTCAAGTCATTTTTGAAAAAGAATAAAGTTCCAGGACCCACAGTGTATGATTTTAAGACTTTTTCGGGGCTGGTGTGGTGTCATAGCAGTGAAGTTACCGTATGCAATGTTTGCATTCCCTGTGGTTGCCAGTTCATATTCTGGCTGTCCCACTTTCAATTTAGCTACCTGCTAATGTACTTAGGAAAGCGTCATAAGACAACCCAAATATTTGGGCCACTGTACCAACAGTGGGAGAACTGGATGAACCTTCTGGCTTCTAGTTTTCACCTGGACCTGCCCTGGCCCTGTTGCAATCATTTAGAGTAGGTGTGAATCAATGGATATAAGATTCTCTCTCCCTTTCTCTCTTCTCTCTCTTCTCTCAATGTAACTCTGCTTGTCAAATAAATGAATACATAAAATAAAAATAAACTTCCTTTAAAGCTGAAGTTGTAAATACAGGGTGATGTTAAGGTAAACATAGAGGTATCAGCCAATGAAATAGGCAGACTCTATAAATAGATCCAAAGATGGGGAATTGATTTATTTTTAACCAATATCCAAATCATAACAACAGAAAAAAAAATGCTTTTTAACACATGATGCTGGAATAACTAGGTAACCCTAGGGAATATCCCAAAGGGTGGAAACTAAATATCAACCTTCACTTCACACCATACATAAGAACTAATTCAAAATACATTGTAGGACAAAATAAAAATACAAAAACTATAAACTATTTAGGAGAAACATATTAGAGAGCGTACTGTAATCCTGGGGTAAGTAAATGTGTTACGGCACAAGAATCCTCAAACTCAACAAGAAAACAATGTGACAAGTTAGACTTCAGTAAACTTAGAAGAGTACAGGGTGGCACCTCAGAGACTTGTCAGAAAGTTAGCAACTGAAAGAGGAAAAACCTGTAAGCAGGAGAAAGAAGTTTCATTTAGCGATGGAGGTGGCAAAAATCGACTGGACCACAGAGCATACTGAGAGCAAACAGCTGTTCCAGTTGCAGGTGAAGGATAGCTTGTAGTCATTGTTTATAAGTTCTGCACCTGAAACTACATGCCCCCTGGAGCAGCTGTAATCCAGAACTGAGTTAGGAGACCCAAGTGGGCTGTTGGCTTTGTGATTAAGATTAAAATGCCTGCTTCTCATAACGGGAGTCTGAGGCGGATGCCCTGCTCTTGCTCCTGACTCCAGCTTGCTAGGTGAAGACCACAGAACGCAGCCATGATGGCTCAAAGAATTGGACCTGATTGCATTATTGGCACCCAGGGTTGATGTCCACATAGTTTTTTTTTTAATTGAAAATTAATTTGTAAATATCAGTTTTTCAGAGAAATGATTATTCTTCCTTCAATGCATCTATCTTGTCTCATCCTTTTTTCACTCCATTCCTTTCTTCCTTCCTTTCTGTACATACTTAATCTACACAAAACACCAATGTTGTAGTTGAGCAAAGCAACATAACCAATTGTATATGTGCTTCAAGGAATTTATCAACCGATTTGTGAAATAAACATGCAAAGAGCTAATATATCCAAGCATGTCATGAGGAAGCATGATGTGGGCTCTAAGCTCACGTGGTGGGACACCTGTCTGACTTCCACGGTTAGGGAATATTTGCTGCTTGGGTAGCTCAGTATATTGAGTTAACAAAGCAGAGTAAGGACTAAGGAGTGGGGACAAATGACAAATATGTTAAAGAGGAAATGGCATTAGCAAGAATCTATATGGTAGGCTTTAGGAGACTGGAACCAGATCAGTCTTTCTATAGTTGAATACACAAATAAATGAAAAGGGGTGTGTTTTAAAGTTAGAAATTTGAGCTTAAATACAGGAGGCTAGATTGATAAGAAATAATTCTATGGAAGCAGGGCTTCCAGGATTAGAACTGGCACCCAGGTGGGCTCCTGATGCATACAAGGCAAGGACTTCAGCCGCTAGGCTACCACACTGGACCCTGTATTATGTTTTATTAACACTTTAAAAATACATTAGCAAATGTGAGCTCACAACAGTTTATTCTTGTACCTTTATATAACTGATTCTGTGTAACATTTGGGGGACATTTTGTAAATGAGAAGAAATCTCATAGAAGAAAATGACGTGTGTGGGATGGACTACTCATGATGGCATGATCTCAAGGACAGGTTTCTTGGCTTTAGGACTAAAATTCTTACTCTGCTAAATATTACCTCCTACCTACAGCATCCCCCGATCATCCTCAGTAACACCAAGTTAATCTTTTACTAGGCATTTTACCTGTGTCTTTCTCTTGTTTCCTGCATTGGGGTATAATTCTCCTGAGGATCATAATTACATTTTCCAGGTCTTTGCTGCAAACCGTAGTACCTAGAGCAGTGCAGCACTTGCAGATAATTCTTGGTAACTTATTTGTGATTAAATGAATGTAGCAAGTGCTAGCGCTGAGTGAGACGCGAGAAAGGACTGGAGTGGACTGTACATTAAAGTCATTAGGCAAGAAATGGGCATTTAGCCCAGCTCCTAAGATGCTTGTTGAAGTCTGTGTATCCGCATCGGGGTGCCTGAGTCTGACGATGCAGACCTTGGGGACCACGGGGACACCTAGGTGCCCTCAGCTCTCAGGTTCAGCAATCCTTGCCTGGTGCTTGTGGGTATTTCAGGAATGAACCAGTGGATGGGAGCACACTAACCATCCTGGCTTTTTAAATAAGTAAATAAACAAAATCACATTTTTAAAAAAAGATTCATTAAATAAATTATGGCACATTCACTCTGTGTTTGATGTGATATAAAATTAACAGAGAATGAAGTAGCTCTTTGCATACCAATATGGAGTGATCTGCCAAAAAAAAATGCCTAGAGAAATTTATAATGATACTAATGGCCTAGGATACACATCAGAGGATTTCATTTAATTTTTCCAGGATAAGACTTACCTTGGGTACTTTTAAATCTTGCTTTAGGTTCTATGCAGCAAGGCATGGCACCTAGGTGTCTGGACGTTCCTCAGTCAAGGCTCTGTCACCTCACATGTGTTTGAAAGGGGGTTGGGAGACTGCTATAAGGGAAATGTAACCAAATCAAATTCCTTCAAGGCAGAAATAGGGCATACGTAATTTGAATAAATGAGACAAAAGTGATCAAGGCATCTGTAACAGAAGGGCTCAGTTCCTGGGAAGAGTGCACCTGTGACAGGTCTGGTAAATGCAAGGATGGATTTTTTTTTCTGCTCTTGTCTTTGCAATATTTCTAATAACTATGCCATTAAACTTCCCAGATAGCATTAACAGACAGCGCTAACAAAGAATGACGTGAGAGCCTCCCGTTTGGCCCACCTACATGGTGTGCATACCAAAGAGGCAAGCGGTGTTCATTCTGGAATCTCAGGCTGAAACACATGGGAAAGAACTGAGCGAAGGAAGAGACAGACAGAGAAGGCAAAGGATGGTAGTGAGTTCCAAGTGCAAATGCTTATGTGCTAGCTTTCTTTCAGTTCCTCCAACTGCACTCTCCAAATACTCCTGCC
This sequence comes from Ochotona curzoniae, assembly GCF_017591425.1. Taxonomy (NCBI): domain Eukaryota; kingdom Metazoa; phylum Chordata; class Mammalia; order Lagomorpha; family Ochotonidae; genus Ochotona; species Ochotona curzoniae. The sequence goes on along the minus strand of NW_024466219.1, from coordinate 17,974,868 downwards.
CTTGTGTGGTTCTTCCAGGTTTGGGGAGCTGAGTACAAAGGCCTGGCAGTAACAGCTGTTAAGGACTCCCTGCAGATGAAATGAAAGTCAAACTAGCATCCACATGCGAAGGGAATTATCAACCAAATGTGTTGATTTCATCCCTGGATCTTTGCAGCAAAAAAAGTATGTTTCCTGAATAATAATGATTTCTTCTGCTTCTGTTATGCCTGCCCATCTAGGACTCCAAGGCATTCTATTTTGTCATTTGCTCACTTATTGGGAGAGAAGAGGAGAGGGAGAAAAGAAACAGAATAAATATTTTCTAGTGGGACAAACCTTGCCAGCCTGTTTGGTTTAGTCCTTGAAATTCTTACGGCGTTGCAGTCAAGGACAAACTGGCACAATTGGTCACTATGATTTCTCAGAACATTATGTGCTGGGTTAATACTTTTCAAGGTGACATAACACAGTATACAACCTTCCCTGGACTGGGGGTAAAATGACCTGCTATTATTTCAAAAACTGTTACAGATAGTCAAATATGCAAATAGCAAAAATACAAATAGCATGCTTTTTCTGATATGTGCCAGTTCATATATAATATGAAAATGTGTATAGGAATGATTGCTGGTTTTAGCTCATGTTTATACTCCTGTGGAACTATGGTCTTTCTAATCTTTACTTGCTGAATATTATGATTAGTAGTGAATTAAACCTGTGATTATAGAATGCACTAAAGGTGTGCTTTTGCAAAAATTAAAGAAAGAGGAAAGAAAGGAGGGAAGGAGTTTAAGGGAAGAAAAAAGGAGCGAGGGAAATATTAGAATTGTACCTTTTGGAGGATCAAGATGGCAGACTAGGGTAAGGATACATTTAAACAGATGGAGAAATATTAGCCAGTGTGAAGCACAGAGGGCACATTCCAGGAAATAAGAGAGGACAGAACAATAGCAGACAGGTACCAGGAGACTGACAGACACGGGACAGCAATGGACACAGTGGTGTGGTGTTGCAGTGACTGATACCCCAGCAGTATTCAGCAAGTGGTGATCTGAATTGCAGTGGCAGCTGGAACTCCACCAGCAACCTGGTGGGAAGGGATTTTCACCAGGAGCTCAGGAGGTGAACCCAGACATAAAACTGCCCGTCCTACTGGTTGTTTGATTTGATCAGAAACAGAGACAGAGCAGCAGGTCCCAGATGGGCAGTACAGGAACAGGCTGTATTTCACAACCCAGTCGGCCCCATAGAGCCATATCGGGCACCATTTTGTTTAAGGAGGCAAGGGTTATGGGACAGGACTGTGTGTGCACTGAGCTGGGAGTGAACGCATTTCTGGCTCAGTGAACTGCAACAATGTGGCATCCTACAGATTCCACCCAAAATAGGTCCAGGTAACCCTCAGACGAGATGGCCAGCAGATCAAAAACTCTAGTAGTGGCACATCAGGTGCCATTTTGTAAAGAGTGGGAAAAAAAATTAAGACTATAGGGAACAACAGTGAGCTGCGCATGTGCTGAGCTTGGCAAGAACTCACTGTGCTCAGTGCATTGCACTGGTCCCACAGGAAAATAATACCAACAATGACATCGTACAGGTCAGAATAGGTCCATGTGGCACCCAGACCTAACCAACAGGTTCTGGCAAGATCAGCACCACCAACAACCCAGCTATATAGGACACCTGGTGTCTCCCTAATCCTGGGACCTGCTCCAACCAGAAATGGGAGAAAGGTTGTACAGACAATGCTGCAGCCTCAGCATGGCATCAGGGAGGTAGAGACTGGTGAGCCAGGAGCTGGGGCTATGGAGACCATAGTGTAAATCTAATATAACAATCCAGACCTGGAACTTGCTGGAGTTTGTGGCACAAGTGACTACAAAGAGCCATATAGCAACCACAATAAGTAAAATCGAACTGTAAACCTGTGGTTGACAGAGCTTAGAAACCTGCCCCAAGGAGAAGAGTCTGCTAACCAGAAGTACAATGACCAAGAGCAAAAGAAGAGACAGAGGCACAATGAATATTACTGAAGACTCCCTGCAAAGGAGCAAAGACCTTTGCCAGGGTCAAAGTTCACTGAGGAAGACATTGAGAAAAAGGGGAAACAGAATTCAAAACACTTGTCATAAAACTTCTTATCAACAACAAGAAGCACATAAAGCAAGCATTCAAGGAATTTAAGGAATATATCACACTGGAAATGAATCAGATGAAAGGTGATATATCAGAAATGAGGAATGTAGTGTAACAAATTAAAAGTACAGTGGAGAGTCTCCAAAATAGAATGAAGGAGGCAGAAGAAAGAATCTCAAAATTAGAAGATATTTCTTGTCACTAGGCGGAAACAAAAAAGCTGTAAGCAGAGCTGGGTGAGGCCAAAAAAGGTATTCAAGAATTGAAAGGTCAAATGTAAAAGTTATTGGAGTCGCAGAATATGCAGAAAGAAAAGCTGGGTTTAGAAATGTATCTAATAGAATAATAAGGGAACATTTCCTTGATCTAGGGAAAGAATTGGGAAACAACATCCAGGAGGGCACAGAACTCCCAACAGGCTTGACCAAAAATGATCTTCACCATGACATATAATAATCAAGCTCTCTTCAGTTGAACATAAGGAAAAGATCCTGAAATGTGCACGTGGAAAAAAAAATCAACTGACATATAAAGGGATGCCAATTAACCTAACAGGAGGCCTCTCACAGGAAACTCTACAGGCCAAAAGAGAATGCAGCAACATATTCAAGATTCTAAAAGCAAAAATTGTCGGCCCTGGATAATGTACCCAGCAAAACTTTCCTTTATCATTGAAAATGAAATAAAATCCACAGTGAAGAAAAGTAAAAATAATATGCCTCTTTCAAACCTGCCCTACAAATGATACTTCAAGATGTTCTCTTGACAGAGAAAAGGAATAGCACCCACCAAAACTAAAGGCAAATGTGAAGAATATCCCAGTAAAATAACAACAGAAAACTAAATCAATGAACGACCCATTGCTAAAATGACAGGACCAAATTACCACCTATTCATATTAACCCTGAATTTAAATGGCTTAAACTCATCAAATAAACATCATAGAGTGGTAGACTGGATTAAAAAACAAAACCCATCTATTTGTTGCCTACAGGGGACACATTTCATCAACAAAGATCAGTGGAGACCGTATCTCATGGATTTTAATTTTTTCTGTTAGTTTCATGTCTTCAAAATACTTTCTTCTGATTAAATTCTTCAAAGAATCATCAGTCATACAGTAGCATCATTTTCTTCAAGGTTTTTGATTTTCTTTTTCATTTCTTCAGCAACACATTAGTCATTCAGTAGCATGTTGTTTAACTTCATGGTGTCGTTAATTTCTTTTTTTTTTTCTTCCTATTGTTGATTTTGTTTTGTGGCTTTTCATTTAAGGGGAAGTATAGTAACTGTGAAATGGAGACTAATGTACCCAGATGTGAGGATACAATGCAGTATGCATCTCTACTTCCAGACAAGGATGAACTCCCATTGAAACTGTTTATTGTATCTTGACAATAGGATACTGGACTCTCTGCCATTGTCCGTTCCCACAATGATAGACATATGACTGTGTATGAAGAACTATTCTATAGTTATGATATAGGGGAACTCAAACTCAGTGAGGGGGCAGGGAATTGGAGAGGGGATAAGAGAAATCCCAGGGCCTATAGAACTGTATCATAAAATGATTTTTAAAAAAATAGTAGAAAGAAAGAGAAATAATTAAAAAAAGAATTGTACCTTTTAAGTACATAAAATCTGTTTCAATGAATTAAAAAAAAATTAAAGGCCACTGTACTTGTAGTGCTAGATCTCAGAACCCACCAGTGAGAGCTGGAACGGGGAATAGGTTAGGTGAGGCTGGCCCACGACTCTAACCAGCGTGTGAGTGAAGCAGGTCTGGGGGCAGAATAGACTGGGAAGTATGTGAGCGCTCCTGGGTTAAACAACAATCTCCACTGGTACACGCAGGATCTCTGGCTGAGAACATGCCAGGTTGAGGAGTAAGGGGACATCCCAGCTGGCTATGTATGCCCACTGGTGAGCTCACGAATGGGGGTAATGAGCTGGACTGGACATGGCTGCAGTTGCCCTTGGCATGGGTACTGACTAGGTCTGTGGAACGCCAGACTGGCCTAGATTCCAGCGTCCACTTGTACTGTGAAAGCCAGAGTGGGTTCAGAACAGGCTGGGCTAGGTCTCATCCCTCATTGAACCACATGAGGGCTGTGCCTGGGTGTGGAATAAGTGAGGCTGGGCTGCAACACCCAGCAGTAAGAACCAGATTGGGTTTGGGCTGATTGGGCAAGGACAATGTTCCTGTCAGAACAAGAGGAGGACAAAGTCCACCTGGGTCAAGGACTCACCCATGCATGTAAGGTCTGTCATTGGGAGGTACCTGATTGGGGAGCTTGTCAGGACTCAGTCCTTGAAGGAGAGCTCAAGAACCAACTTTGGCAGCAGACCAAACAAGGCTAGGCTACAGTACTGGCCAGCATACATGTGGGTCAGGTCTGGAGAGTGGGCCAGGCTAGGCCACTTCACAACATCCACTGGCAGGTCTGAAGACCAGGACAGGTTGCGGGAAAGATACGGTTGGGCCACAAAAACCAGTTAACACTGTGGCTGCCACAGGGACCTGGCTGGACCAGGACAGGCTACAGCACCAACCAGCAGGAGCTGGAATTGCTGGCAGGCCAGTCTGAGCCAGGCTGAAGCCCCCAACAGTTGATGTTAAGGTGAAGTGAGTCATGCCAGTCTGGGGATGGTGGGGCAGGGGCCTTGAGCACTGGTGATGGGGGATCTGGCAGACCCTAGGTCACCTGGTCTGGGTTCTTGACCCTGCCTGACTGGTGAGTGCTGGGACGGGGGTTCTGGTAGGGCCCCAGTTGCCTGGCCTGGATCCTCAGGCTTGCCTGTGGGACCTGGATCCTCAGTAGAAAAGACGAAGTAGTGGACGGCTGGCTCAGTAACACATAGAGAACATTGCAGTCCATGGGGGTCTGCAGAAGACATCTGTTACCATAGCAGTGGAAGGAGAACAGAACAAATTGGACATCTACCCCAGCCCAACAATGACAGCAAATATCTGAGTGAATGGAGACTCTAATGTGGACTATGTCACCCAATAGACATTGAAAGCATTCTCTCATCCTTGGATTGGCAAGGTTGGCAACATTTGAGAACTTTCGAAACCACTTGGGCCAAATCCTTGGAGCATACATCGTCTATGATATAATTCCTGTTCAATCTAAATGAGAAAGTATATACACACATATGTATACCCATATCCATTACAAAAAGCAAGGGAAAGGTGATGTGTCCCTTCTCAGAAATAACTAGGCATGTTGCTGGGAGTAGAATCACACATACATCCAAATATAAACATTTATATGTTTGTGTATATAATTACATAGATTTATATACAAGAATTTGTGAAGTTGTGTCTTTGTGCACACATGCACATATCCTTCTTTGTCTTTGTTATCTGACTTTAATTCTAGTGGTGCTGGGAGAGTAGTTTAGGAGTTGAGCCCAGTGAAGTCTTTAGGTCATTAGAGAGTACATGCTTCTCCTGTAAGATAGTTCTCACGGGACAGTTGGTCATCCAAGCCTGAATTAAGCTGAGCCCCTTCCTCTCTGATTTCTGGATTGCTATGACATGTCACCTTTTGCATGCTCTGCCATTGCTGGAGGTGAGGCAGTGGGGCCTGTCTGTGCTTGGATTGTGGTCTTCCAAAGCTATAAGCCAAATAAGCTGCTTTTCTTCAAGAATAGTTTATCTTAAGTAATTCACTGCTTCATCACAAAGTGGGTGAATAGACTATATAGCTATCAAAGGTGACATTTGGGCCTGGTGTGATAGCCTAGTCACTAAATCCTCACCTTGCTTCCACCAGGATTTCATATAGGCACCAGTTCATGTCCTGGCCAATCCACTTTTCTTCCAGTTCTCTGCTTGTGGCCTAGGAAAGCAGTGGAGGATGACTCAAAGCCTTGGGACCCTGCATCCATTTGGGAGACCTGGCTCCTGGCTTCAGATTGATTCGATCCAGTTGAGACAACTTGGGGAGTGACTCTGGACAGAAAATCTTTCTTTATTCCTTTCTCTTTCTGTGAATCTTCCAATACAAATAAATCAATCTTAAAAGAAAAGTGACACTGGATGCTATTGTAAAATTATTCTATGCTTTATTCTTCTAATCTCAAATGTTGCTATAGTTAAGGGATGTTCTCTTCCCCCAACATAAACACAGACAAGATTTTTGCTCTTAGCTACATAGCTGCAAATAATACCATGATTCCATGTAATTGAGAATTGTCTGAATATTCTTTGATTATCTTAATGCCTACAAAGCATATCGTCCCTAAATCAAATCTGCTTTATCTTGACTGTTCTAACAGAACTTAACATAGGATTTGGGTGGAGCTGATTTGTTTCCTACAACCAGTTCAGGACATGAGACAGAAGAAAAGCCCATAACAGATGAAATAACGCATGGGTTTCTGGTGTGGAAACTGAGCTTACATTCCGTTAAGAATCTTCTGAGATATTCTAGGACACATTCAGGATTGTATGGTAGAAGGATAAGGCAGATAGAGTATTTCTTTCCCAAACTGGTGTGACTCCTGGGACATGAATCCCTTTCCTTTTGTAGTTTAAGCAAACACCTGTGGCCAGAGAATGTGATGCATCAAGCACTATCAGCATTTAAGAGTATTGCCTCCATGAGCCCCAGGGTGGGTCAAGGTGACCCAGAAGAGAACACACAACAGCTGTTTGGCTGACCTGTCTGTCCTGTGGCTGCTTCTATGATGATGCTTGCTTCTACTCTACTGCGACACCTGTTCTTACCAATATTGATTTTGCCTCATTATTTGCCACTTAACCAGCTCCTCTTGTCCTTCTCATCCTGTTATCCAATACAATAAATCACTCACCATAGTCTAACCTGGAATACATTGCTACAACCACATTTCCACATTTCCTCAGGCACATCATCCCTTAGGTCATTGTTGTTTTCATCCCAAGCCATCATCATTACAATCACATACCAGCCCAACAGAACCTCAACCACTGATCAAATTCAAATTTCTGTCTCTTTTGTATATGTAACTATTCTGTCTTCTAGACAGTCACTTCATACTCTCTTCTTTCTCCTTGAACTTCCAGTATCTAGTATCCTAACATTCATCTGTTTACATAGCATCCTGTTTAAGAAAGTGAGTCACTCAGAAGAGAAACTTACAAGGCTCACAGCACGACCACCACCCTCATTCTATGTCTACACTTTCTTATCATTGTTGGTGTGCACTCGCAGTCAGGATCTTATCTCCAGGACTGAGCCATGTGCTAGATCTTCTTCACTCTTGCCTGCTGGTTAGTTCTGTGTGCTTTTTCTGCCTTTGCCATTGTTTTCTGTCTTGTTTGGATCATTTCCACTAGGACACAGGCATGACAGTATTTCTCCCTAAAGATGCCACCTTCAGTCCACTCACCTAAGTTCTGCCTCATTTCTTTCTGTATTTGCCATCTGTGACAATTTTCCCTTATTTGTTGATACCTTCTAGCATTGTTAAACAATTTTCCATTCCCAGCATGCCATCATATTTCTCCTGTGGACGCACTTCCATGTTACTAATTCTGACGATCAACCTTCAGACTCATCTTAATTAGCTGTGAGCTGTATGTAGGTGAGCTGATCACTTGCGTTTCCTTGATGTGTTGGCTCGGGAGTGCTATGACTTTCTGGTTATTCTACTGCTTCGTTATTTGTTTATTGTCTGCTACCCTTTTATCTTAACCAGCTCTAAGGTTACAAATGCCATGTCCTCAATTCTTCACTAGCATTAATCTCTGTTTAGACTTGAGTCCAACATCTATTCTTTCTCTCCACGTATGCCTTTAATTAGGTTCATGACATTAATTGCTGGAAAAAGAAATTTCAAAAAGTTTATGGGAAACTGGAATTAAAGACAAGTTTATTTTGGTGCAAAACATTTTGAAACTTATATATAGTTTTTCATATGCATTTTCCACAAACATTTTGAATATTTCTTTATACATCTCTCAGCAAACTCAAAGTCATATCTTTTGACACAACCTAATCTTCTCTTCTCATGCTTATTTCTACCTCTGTCATTCTATGTCACTAAATAGCAATTCCATTCTTCTGTTTAATCCAAACTATGGAGCCATCCATATGCTCTTTTTTTTTTTAAAGATTTATTTATTTATTGCAACATCAGATATACAGAGAGGAGGAGAGACAGAGAGGAAGATCTTCCGTCCGATGATTAACTCCCCAAGTGAGCGCAACGGCCGATACTATGCCGCATGGAAGCAACCGGTGCCCATATGGGATCCCGGGGCGTTCAAGACGAGGACTTTAGCCACTAGGCCACGCCGCCGGGCCCCATCCATATGCTCTTTACTCATATACCATGACAGATCTGTTAACGAACCTTAGGCCTGCATCCTGTGAATTGTGTATGAGGTCAACCACCAAGCTGATTCCAACTACTTTCGTTTTCTTGTCTGGTTTGTTCTGGTAGTCTTCTATTAGGCTTCAGCTCTGGCCTTTCTTCTTGTGAAGTTTAGTCTCAATATTAGATCCAAGGTGATTCTTTCAAGATTTGATTCATGTTGGCCATTCTTTGCTTAAAGCATACTAATATATTCAGAATTCACTGAGTAGAAGCCTAGATATAGGGTGTGGTGTGGTCTGGGTCCAAATAATCTCATGACCTCTTCATCTCCCCTCTCTCCCTGCTTATCTGTTTCACTCCAATTATGTTTACTCAATAATCATTTCTCAGTTGGTGGCCACAAATTCTCACCTCAGAACTTTTGCCTCTCCTGATATCAGCATAGCCCACTCATTCAAATAGTTAAGCTGGTTAATCAAATTTCGTTTTATAAAATGTAAAACTATAATCTCTATTCCCATATAGAGATGTGCTGTTCCTTTATTTTTACCACAGCAATTGGCACAATTATTAATGCATGATATAACACTTTAGAATACAATTATGGTACACGTCTTTGTGCTAGAATGCAGGCTAAAAAGAGCAATGGTTTTGTCTATTTTGTTCTCAGTGTTAGAAAAGCATTTGGAATGTAGTAAGAGTTCAACAACTATCTCTTGAACAAACGATTGGCTGATAATCTTGCTTGATTTTTTTAAACAAATTTTGCTGATTACTGGCTGAATGACCTTGGCAAAGTCTCTTAAGGATACTAATTTTAGTTTGTTGTCTATACAATCAGTGTAGCTGAAATTAATTTATAGTTCTATCCTGAGGATTAACGTATGCAGAAGATCCTACTGCAACACTTGGCATAGAATATGCTCAATAAATCTCCACTGAATCTAACTATATTCCCCAGACAGAAATTAACACAATTTCTTGGAAATGGCAAAATTTATTTCTCCCACATTACCCATCCTGCTGCTTGCCCTCCAATATTCCACCTCTGTTTTCTATTCTTTATACATTTTGCTATGCCCACAGCAGTGATTTACCTTGGACTACTCAGTTGATCAGTGTGAATGAATTGATCCCCAGGGTCAAACCACCAGGCCTCTCTACCTCCCTTCTTTATTTACCTTCCTTCCTCTCTTCTTCTCTCCTTCTTGTCTTTATTATTTACCTAAATGACCAGATATAAGAATTAACAGACTTCAAAGAAGCTTTCCCAGGAGCTTAGAACTAAATTAAAAAGTTGAAATGCACAGGCACAATGCCAAAATAACTCTTACATAGTATAAGATGCCTGTATATGAATGAATGTTTTGATTATTATAAAGGTATAATATTGAATCTAAACCATGAAGGATGGAGAGGCATACAGTTTAGAACAATCGGTGTTAACTCAAGTAACACACCCCAAAGTAACAATAGACTTCATATGATAAATGATTATTATTGCTTTTGTCATGGCTTGATGGATTGCGGAACTCTTCTGGGCAAGGAGATTTGCAATCTTACATTGACATAAATATGAAAGGTAATAGACAAGGAAGGGTCAGAGTCAGGATCACTGTGAAGAGCAGGGAGACTGTAAGCTGAGCCCTGGAAGGGGAATTAGGAGTCATTTGGGAAAAGAGAGGAAGGAAGAGTATGTCAGGGGAAAAAAAAGTTAAAACAGTGCATGTGATGGTCCTAAAAGGATCTGTGAGTACTGGCCTGAGGGGGAAACCACTGGGGATTTGCAAGCATGACAGTGATGTTACCCAGACTTCACTTTCAAGATTCAGATCACAGAATGAGAAGTAGATCAGAATGGGCAAACATGGACTTTGGGACAGCTTTCAGGAAGATACTGTGATAGTCCTAAGAATGATGACAAGGTTGATGGCTTACTTTGGGGTCAGACAGTGGAAGCACTTGTTAACACAATGACTGTATGGTTAGTACAACTGGAATTATTTATTTATGTATTACAGATTTAGTATTTTTTATTGGAATGGCAGACTTACACAGAGGAGAGACAGAGAGAAAGATCTTTCATCCACTGGTTCATTCCCCAAATGGCTGGAATGGCTGGAGTAGAGCTGATCTTAAGCTGATCTTAAGGATTCAGGAGTTTCTTCTGGGTCTCCACATGAGTCAGAGTCCTAAGGACTAGGGGCCATGCTCCACTGCTTTCCCAAGACTGGATCAGAAGTGGAGCAACTGGGACACAAACTGGCACCTTATGGGATCCTGGCACTTGCAAGGGGAGGATTTAGTCAGTTGAACCATTGTGGGTTCATGTACAACTGGATTTAACAGTGTCAGTAGTAAAGGGGTCCTGGGCACATTGTTTATTTCTGCTGGCCTCAGAATAAAGCGGTTTTAAACTTAATGCAAATGTTGATTCAGCATGGTCTTACTCAAGTTCTACACTTGCATTCTCAGACATTCAAGGGTTGCCATGAATGGCCCTAGGTTCTAGAAATACACGAAAGCTTCTAGCAACAGGGCCAGCAGCCTGAGAGAGGTTTGTTTTGTGAGTTTCAGGCTGTGGAATTGGAAAACAATGATGAGCCCATCTCGGTGTCATGATTATCAGAAAAGCACAAAGGTTCCTGAGACTGGCATGGAAATGAATAGATCTGCTGAGAAGACAGAAAGATCTATAAATCAGATGAACAGGTGTGTTTGGGATTGCAAGTTCATTAATGAAGCCGTGGACCTTTGAGAGGGAGAGATTGCATTTCAGCAATTGTCATAAACAGGTGTGTTTATGATGAGAACTGTGACCTTGCAGGTGACAAAATGGCACACTCTATCTTTGAGAAGATTACACTGAGTGTAATTCTGACTCTAATAGGCTTCAGGCAAAGACTCTAAAGTAACCAGGAAGTTCCCATTTTCTGTCTGAAAGGGATGAGCAAGTAATATGTTGGAGTAAGCTCACAGGTAAGGGATTGCTTACAATCATTTCTGCAATGAAAACAGCAGAAATGGAGTTTCCAGGAAAAGTCGCTTAGGCGCTGCACAGTTTCAGACATAAGGAGTGACTGCTTTTCTGCTGTATCTGGATCTTTTCCTTTTTTTTTTAAAGATTTCATTTTTATTATTTTTTTCATTGGAAAGGCGGATATACAGAGAGGAGAGACAGAGAGGAAGATCTTCCATCCGATGATACTATGCCGATCCGAAGCCAGGAGCCTCTTCCGGGTCTCCCACACGGGTGCAGGGTCCCAAAGCTTTGGGCTGTCCTTGACTGCCTTCCCGGGCCACAGGCAGGGAGCTGGAAGGGAAGCGGGGCTGCCGGGACCAGAACCGGCGCCCATATGGGATCCCGGGGCGTGCAAGGCGAGGACCTTAATCATTGTGCCACCGCGCTGGGCCCCTGTATCTAGATCTTTTCTACCTCTATCTCTTCTTGGATTTTGTTTCCTTTGCCCAGTATTGGCTTTTCTATTTGTGTGTATCTCCATGATCCTGCATCCTCTCTCTTACCTGGCTTCATGCTTCTATTGTAAGGGAAAATCTACTCTGAGAAACAGATCATGTGACCTCCATACTTAAATAATGAGTTTAGTGTCCCTATTTACCAAGACATTGTATCAGTCCAAAGAAAAAGAAATCCAAACCAAAATGCTTAGTTCTACAGACTATAAATGTGAAGAAGATGTGTCACATAAAACTAACAATCTCCCAACCTGGAGACGACTTCAGCAGATCCAGCAGGTGCGCTGGATGAAGGCCATTACTCTGTAACAGTCTCCACCAGCCCAACTAGACCTAATGGCTACTCCGAGTTACTCCTGGCTAGACAACTGAGTTCTCCAATGTCTCTTTGGTTTCTGACTTTAAGGTACATTTACAGCTGCTGAGAGTCTATCTCAATGCAGAAAGGGCTCTGGGTAGATGCACCATCCATCCTTTTGTTTTTTAGTAGGAAAGATGGCCATATTCTATCTAAGGATTTTTGACAAAGGATAAAGAAGAAATACTACACAAAGTACTTCATCCTATTTTTTAAAAAGATTTATTTAGTTTTATTGGAAAGTCAGATATACAGAGAGAGGAAGAGACAGGAAGATCTTCCATCCATTGATTCAATCCCCAAGTAACTGCAACAGCCAGAGCTGAGCCTATCTGAAGGCAGGAGCCCAGAACCTCTTCCGGGTCTCCCACATGGGTACAGGGTCCCGAGGCTTTGGGCTGGCCTCAACTGCTTTCCCAGGTCACAAGCAAGGAGCTGGATGGGAAGCGGGGCCACTGGGATTAGAACTGGCACCCATACATGGGATCCCTATGCATTGAAGGCAAGGACTTTAGCCACTAGGCCACCACACTAGGCCCTATGCTATTTTTTGTATTTTTTTTTTTTTAAAGATTTATTTTTATTATTTTCTCATTGGAAAGGCGGATATACAGAGAGGAGAGACAGAGAGGAAGATCTTCCATCCGATGATTCACTCCCCAAGTGAGCGCAACGGGCCGATACTATGCCGATCCGAAGCCAGGAGCCTCTTCCAGGTCTCCCACGCGGGTGCAGGGTCCCAAAGCCTTGGGCCGTCCTCGACTGCTTTCCCGGGCCACAGGCAGGGAGCTGGAAGGGAAGCGGGGCTGCCGGGATTAGAACCGGCGCCCATATGGGATCCCGGGCGTGCTAGGCGAGGACCTTAACCACTTGCGCCACCGCGCCGGGCCCGCCCTATGCTATTTTTTAAAGACTTTAAAATTTGTTTGAAAGGCAGAGTTACAGAGAGAGGGAGAGATGGAGAGACCAAGATAGATCTTCCGACACTCGCCAAATGTTCTCAATGACTAGCGCTGGGGAACTGGGCCAGTCTGAAGCCAGGAGCTAGGCATTTCTTCCTGTTCTACCATGGATGTGTATAAGTCCAAAGTCTTGAGCAATCCTTAACTGCTTTGCTCTGGACACATTAGCAGGGGGCTAGATCAGATGTGGAAAAACCATGACAAGAACTGACACTCATATAGGATGGCAGTGTCGCAGGAGGTGGCTTTACCTGCTGAGTCACAGCACTGGCCCCTTCATACTATTTTGTATTGATTAAATAATACTTTTGCTAAAGACTGTGCTAAGCATTTACACACATCAATTCATTTACCATGATTACAATTTTGTGACTTAGATGTTATTGGCCCTCTTTTGCATATCACAAAACTGATAATTCATGAGTGAATGTACTTGTTTAATGTTCACAATTTGTGAAAGACAGAACCAATCTAAACTGCCTACTTCACAACTCATGTGATTGCACCATCTAAAGAATCCAATTCTTTGTACCCATTCACCCCTTTAATCTTTGAGGTCTTCCTATTAGCATCCTTGTCTCCATTTTATGGATAAGAACCAAGGTCTAGAAGTTAAGGTCATCAGACTAAGGTGACATAACTTCGAAGTGGTCATTTTTTTATATACACTTGAGTTATGCAGTACTAAAGTATTCTACTCTCATTCTCCTTCATTTTGCCATCTGGTGACTCTGCCAAGTCAAGAGTTTATCTATAATGTCCAACACAGATTCTTGGAATGTGGAATTGATCAATTTAGGAATCAGAAAAATCTGTTTACTGTGGCTTCTGAACATCCCTTATAGGTGAAGTACAGTGATCAAAACTGAACAAGATAGAAATAGGAACTGTCTCTGCCCTCAAGCAGGAATGGTGTTAATTAGGTAAGATAAAGGAGAGCTCATGATCAAGATGACAGAAGATGACCACGAAGCAGGAAATGAATGATGGTGGGAAGAATGCAGAGAGAAGAGGGGAGCAGAAAATTGGTTCTGTCTGCATAATCTGCCTCCCCATGTTTAAGCCCATCATTAAGCCCTCTAGGAACTCCTTATTTAGGACAAATATTTTCATCTGTCCTGGGGCATAATGTTCTTCATGCCTTTCGACATTTTCTTTTCTCTTCTACACCTTTCACATCTTTCTTGGACATGTTGGGATCTGAAAACCGTTCAGCTTTATCATTTGAGAAAGCATTTCCTTGGGAGCATTGTTGGGCTGAGTTTTTCCCTTGGGATGTGGAATGACTCATGAGTAATAATGACAAAAAGTGGTGTTGCCCCAGCCTACTTCTGGTTCTGGCATCCCTTAGTGGAGGTAAATGCAGCCATAGATATTTTCATGCAGGTTTTCGGGTTGGGAAACCTGTGCAGCTCTGTATCTAAGCCTACAGTAGACTTAGGAATGTGGGGGCAGGAGGGAGGCATAGAAAAATTTTCTAGCACCTTGTTAGTCTCAAGATTTTGCCTTCCTATACAAAGGAAGTTCATCTATATAGACAATACTTAGGCAGCCGTTGGCCCCAAGCCTTTGGGCCATACTCCAGTGCTTTCCCAGGCCACAAGCAGGGATGGGAAGTGAAACAGCCAGGACATGAACTGGGTCCCATTTGGGATTATGGTGCTTATAAGGGAGGTATTAGCCAATTGTGCCAGGTCCCAATTTCTCGAATGATTTTTAAGACCAAGGCATATGTTTATGGAGTGAATTGAGGGAGGCAGGGTAGGCTTACCATGAGGGGTAAAGAAAGATACGAGGAGAACCGCAGTGGACTCAGAGTAATCAGAATGCAGATAGAAATCCTCAAGCAGAGCTTACCTGCCAGGGAGCAAACTTTATCTGGTGAAAACTTCACAGCTGTGGAGTAACAGACACCTTCTTAAAATTCTCAGTCAGATGTCAGGCACATATCCTAAGAATCCCAAAGGTTAGGCCGTCATAAATGCCCTCTCTCTCAAATCTCAGGTGACAGAGAGAAGGAAAGAACCTTGAGAGAAATCTTTGCCCTATGTGGTTTTGTGGATGTGAGCTTCATAGCAAGCTGTCCGGAATCACCTTTGTTTGTGTCCCTTTGTGTTGTCATCTGAAAAGTTCAAGACATGGAGTTGCCTGCCAGCAGCCAACTGCAAAGCAACTGCAAACAAACTGCAAGTGCTGGTCCCAGTTGGAGGATGTTAGAATCATCTCCAGAAAGCTGAGTCCCACTTGCCAGGTATGTGATAATGTCTTGGGGAACACAGCCTCCAGTGCAGACTGCTCCAGGGAACCCTGGGTGGACCAAGCGTGTGACTCACTCAGTGAGAGCATCACAGGCAGCAGGCAAAGCTGACCAGTGCTGGGCCCTGAAATAGGAAACTTCAGTCTGGGATTGGCTGTTGCTTTTAAAGCTCATTTACATACAGACCCATTTTATTCAAATGAATCCTACAAAGGATTGTGCTGGGACAGTAAAGCTGTTTTCTGTTGGAGCCTAACTGGAAACTAGCATAATATTTTCACTATTAACTTTTAATTTTTTAAAAATTAACTGAAAGACAGAAACATAGACACAGAAAAAGAGGCAGAGAAGGATTTTCCGTTTCCTGGTGCTCCTAGCAAATGCCTATAACATCCAGGGAGGGACTAGGCTGAAGTTAGGAACTTGGAACTCAGTCTGGGTAACAGGGACCTAGTCCCTGAGCCATGCCCTGCTGCCTTCCAGGGTCTAAATTAGCAAAAAACTGGAGTCAGGAGTGGAAAAGAGACTCGAGCTCAGACATGGCAATGTGGATTGTGGGCATCTCAACCTCTAAGCAAAATATCTACTCCTAACAGCACAATTTAAATATAGCTATTGAATCTACGTCTCCATATTGTCCAAAAAGCAAAGAGTAAATTAGGGTTTGTTTTGGCCATAGCAAATAAACAGAATCCAGTGATGGCTTCATGAAAGTTATCCATACCCTGAACAACAGATTCCTTGCTTTAACAGCCACGGATATCAAGTTTTCTACTTCCTGGGACACATTGCAATACTCGGGGTTCTCTAAAGTACTACAGTTAGTTAGTTGTTCGTAGGGATTTGATTCACATGACACTGCAACTGAAAAGTCATACGGCAGGCCATCTGCAGGGCAAGGTCATGGGGTGCTGGTAGCAGCCAGCAGTGTGGCTTGGTCCAAGTTCAGGAGCCCAAGAACATGCAGAAGCTGAAGGTGCATCTCAGTCAATGCCCAAGGTCTGAGTGACAGCACCAGGGCTACCGATGTAAGTTCTGGAGTCTCAGGGCTGGCAACTGACATCTGAGACAGGAGTGGAGCATGTCCCTGCTCAGGCCGCTCCGCCTTCCCACTACATCTCTGCAGGCTCCCAACCCACTCACAATGCCACCCACATCAAGACCAGGTCTTCCTACATGGTGAACACAGGTGCCTACATCAGGTTATGCTTATTTTAGAACACACACATTACTCAAGATAATGCTTTGCTACTTTTCTAGGTATTCCTTCGTCCAGTCGAACTGACACTATAAAATTAACCATCACACACCTGGCTCCAAACTCAACTTTCTATGGCCCGTGCAATGCGTATAACAGCTGCTCACTATAGGTCACATGGGAAATAAATGAATGGATGAATGACTGGCATGCTTAAAAAGCTACTAGGTATTTTCCCCAAGTGGCCCAATGAACCATAGCAGGTTATGTCTGTGAGACCATGGAGGTGAACCCTTTTAAGCAGGACAGTAGCAAACAGCTTGGAAGGACATCATCCTAGAAATCACTTCCATCTGAAACTCCTCAATGCACATGGGAACCTCATACTGGCTGGGCTGGCTGTACCTTTCATTGCTTGCATCCCCTCTAACTTCAGCGTGAGCCCATCTGCACACGGTTCAGTGTGCAGTCTTGCCAGCTGCAGAATTATTGATGACTGACAGCCATTCCCTGAGAACATCAGATCTGCCTGTAGCCTGGCTGTGCATGGATGCTTCCCAGTGACAGCATTAAGCGTGGAGGTTTCTCCAGAGACACCCCATGTGCAGGATGTGTGTCTGAGATACTGTCAGACACGGCAGCCAGGGGACTGGCTACTAGCCATGGAGGCCTCCTGTGCATGAAGCGAATCACCAAAACAAAGCACCAAGGTCCACTCTCAGGCTAGTTTCCACGGGATCCCTTCTGTCTGGCCAAGAAGATGCTAGTGGGAGGCATAGGTCTCCATCTGCCTCACGTGCTTTATGAGTGCTGTGGATTGAGTAATTAGATGTGTTCTAGCCCAGAAAGCCCAGCCGGGTGCCTTGTATATATGTAGCACCCTCTCACCTAGGTTCAGGGATTAAGCATCCTGAACCAGATGCTAGACAGGAAGTACAAGGAACAAGAAAGCAGGAAGGCAGTGGAATGCCTGCAGCCTTGGGAGCCCTCAGAATGTTGGGCTTTGGCTCCTGATGGTGAAGCAGCTGTCCATCCTAAGAGGGATGGTATATCAACAGATTCAGAAGAATTCACAAAGCTCATTTCCATCCTCAGGGGTTTTAGCTTTCATTTGTAAGGCAGAGTATATCAGGAATACCATGGCTTCATTGAAAATAACAGACCTCAATGTATCTCTGCTTCTAAATAGAAGAGAGATTCTCCCCGATCATGATGCAGCCACAAATGCAGCCAGCCTGAGGAAAGACCTCCCAGACCCTTGGTGAATACCATTGGTTATTTTTGTTTGTTTTGTGTTCTTTTATCAACTCACTAGACTGGAGTTAATGGTGGCCTCTATGAAAGGGATGAGAGGAGATTTTATCTCCTATTATTCACACTGCTCTCTCCAACCCTACCTCCTTGCATGTTAGCACCCCATTACAGTCTTGCACCCTGTGGGCACCCTTCAAATAAGCCCTCCTTGGCCTTTTTGCTACTGGGATCTCAGTGCTGTGGGAGAAGAAGAAATGGTGTCATCTAAAGGAAACTCCTGATCACTGTTATTAGAGCTAATAACAGGAAATGGCAGATCCAGGGCACTGAGGTAATTGGGCTGGTTCCGATGGACCCTGATCACTGTAATTTAGATCCTTGGTGATCCCTGTCCCCAAGTGGGAGGTAGCCAGAAAGTGATGTATTCCCTGTGTTTAAGCAAAGATAGGGATCTCTAAAAAAAAAAGGTCTTAGATCAGCACACCCTTTCCTGACCCGCTTCTCTTCCTGTTCTCATGTCTGACTGCCCAGTGGAACCCTGCTGCTGTTAATTACTAGTCATCTCCTCATTTTGTCCAGTTTCCTGAAGCCTTTCGCCACCACAAGGGCTACGTCTCTTCCAGAAATCCTGATGGTAGCACAGGCTGATTGCCAATGACTCCTGTGGACAGAAGGTCATTGAACACCATGCAATGATGGAGATCATACACTCCAACATGGCAGTTTATAAAACAGGACACAGAAGCCAGAGGGCTGTCATACATTACCCAAGTCTGAATGGATAATTGTGGCTGAGAAGGAATGAGACTCTAGCTGTTTCAACTCCCAGATCACTAATGGTTGGTCATTTACTTCCCTCTGAGTGCCACCAGACCCCTTAATTAAACGTCCCTTGCTTTCCTCCATTCACTGGCTTGAGTATCCTGCAGCTCATTCTTGATCTTGTTTCCTATAATCTCTATGGCTTCTTCTGCCGGATTTCCCTCTCCTTGCCCACCTCCAGCCAGCACGTATCACTCTATTGCTCCATCTCCCTTAGAAAGAGGTAGAGAAAGGAGTGAATAGAAAAGAAATCCTACCTTCTTTGCCAAAGTGGCCTGAGGGAAGTCATTAAGAAGTAGTTCTTCCTGGAGATGTTTCTAATATACCTGCTCTAATTGTGGCTGAAATTTCAATCTCAAAGGTTAAAGTACTATGGTTTTCTTTACATTTTCTTTTATTTGCAATTACAATTGGATGGAGAACATATCCAAGCCTTCTCAGAACAGTACTTCCTAACCCAGGGAAACCCTGCAGTGGTGAACTAATTAAGTGCATGAACTTGGACTCTAGGAATTTAAAATAAAATAAAATAAAAATATATGGAGATGAGCAGGTGGAAAAGGGGTGGAGAGGGAGGAGTCCAGAGGAGGAACAACTAGGAGGGGTAAATAATCTGCTAATAAGCTGAATACATGAGATGATTTAGAGTGGAGGACTTCTCAGTTTGCATTCAGTCTTCTGGTACAGAGAGTAGAGAAGTCTGGCGAAGTTTGGGTTCAAGAAAATGAGCAGAAGTGACTTAAAGACCTGTGTTAGTGGTAAGCCTTCCTCGGAACCAGGGCTAACCCAAGCACTCCAGGGTCAGCACAAGAGCTGCAGTGATGGTTTTTGCCAGCCAAAGACAGACTGAAAACGAGGGCATGAAGCGATGCGAGAGTAGGATCAGCAGGACTGGTTTTGACTTTCAGGTTATATATTTGATTTTGGACACATAATTCCACCTCTTTGGGCCCTCGTCTCCTCAACTACAAAGTAAGGTGGTTGTCTCAAGGATTACTGAAAGCTTAGTCCCTGTTCCTAATGACAAGGACAAGATCTGATAAGTAAAAGGAAAGTGAAAGTTGAGGGAATAACTGACTCAAGATTCAAAAACTACTGCCATGCTGAGTGAGGGCGCCTTGACATTTTTAAGCAAGGTACAGCTAAGGGGGATGTGGTCTGTTGGGATCACAGAGGAGCTGCAAGCCTTTTGTGTATGTATCAAGTCTTGTATATTCTTTTTTGCTTCATTATGCTGATCCTTGAGGTCCACTGGTGGTAATATTAGACGTCACCTGCCCAGGTCATTTTGCTCTAATTGTGTGCAAACTAAGTTGACTTGAACAACAAGGCAATGTGAGCCCTAGGACTTGGGCAAGCCAGAAGCTGCCAGCCCAATGCCAAAGCATCAACAAGATGCTCTGTGGGAGCTGCCTGCCCGGAGTGACCTGGTTGGAATCTGATCTGTAAGAACGCTAATAGTTGCTTTTCAGCCTTACATTTAATTCCCTTAAAACTATTGGGATTATTTTCTACCTGATTACATAACGCCCTGACTTCTGACTCTGTTACAAAACAGTTCATCCAGGTACACCTTCCTCTCAGCATCACCTTAATGGAGCTGAAGCTCGCCCTCTTGTCCCTTCTCTCCTGTGGGCTCCCCTACAGAAAGTGAATCTTTTTGGAATCTTTTATCTCACGCAAACGCAAGCATCCTTTTGAAGCCTCTTTTTCCTGGAGGCACAAAGCCCACAGGGCTTCAAACCTTGATGACGTCCCTCCCTCACTGCCCCTCCCTTTCTTCTCCCCAAACTTATCCCTTAGATTTAGCAGGCTGAACTCATGCAAAGTGTAAATGATAGCAAATCAAAAACCTCCTGCTGCTTATAATGATAACACTCCTTGTAATTTGCATGATAAAATTCCACTGATTCCAGATAGTAATTCTCAGGACAGATAGGTGACACCAAGACTCCAGGAGAAGAATAAATTTCCACCTCAAGTTTTCTGCCAGGGCTGCCCTGTGGTGGGGTGGTGGGTTCCGACTGGCTGACATTCAGTTCCAAACAAAAGCACAAAACCTGTCTAATGGAGCAATGAAAAAGGATATCTAGGAAATATTAACAAGTTTCATATGGTAATTTATGCAAATGAATGCCATAATTCAGCTGAAGAGGTTCAGCTTACACCTATAGAAGGGAACTGCACTCACCAAGAATTTTATGGAACTGAGATCACCTCGTTACATTCTAGAGGTTGTGGGTTTCCATACAAATTAGCCCTGGAAAGACCTAAGGTGGCAATTAGTCCTCAGACCACCTGCATCGGAATCACCAGAGTGCCTCTTCAACGCCTTTCTCAGACTGACTCACAGACCAGCTCAATACGAAGCCCTCAGGGGGGTGTAAGAATCCATATTTTTTAAAGTGTTTTTGTGTTTGTTTCCTGATGGTTTTTATGTATACCAAGTTAGACCATCTTTCTGAATCTGACCTCCCAGGGTCAAACTACTGCAATCACACACAAAGTGACCACTGGCTTCCTGGGTGAACTGAATAAATCACCTCTGCAAAGCATGGTTTTCCACAAAGTCTCTTGCTTGTCAACCAACTGGCAAATTTCTTTCTTCAGTGTTTTCAGCCACGATTTATTCTTTCTTTCTTTCTTTCTTTCTTTCTTTCTTTCTTTCTTTCTTTCTTTCTTTCTTTCTTTCTTTCTTTCTTTCTTTCTTTCCTTCCTTCCTTCCTTCTTTCTTTTTCTTCCTTCCTTCCTTCCCTTCCCTTCCCTTCCCTTCCCTTCCCTTCCCTTCCCTTCCCTTCCCTTCCCTTCCCTTCCCTTCCCTTCCCTTCCCTTCCCTTCCCTTCCCTTCCCTTCCCTTTTCCTTCCTTTCCCTTTTCCTTCCTTCCCTTCCCTTCCCTTCCCTTCCCTTCCCTTCCCTTCCCTTCCCTTCTCTTCTCTTCTCTTCTCTTCTCTTCTCTTCTCTTTTCTTCCCTTTTCTTTTCTTTTCTTCCCTTTTCTTTTCTTTTTGGAAAAATGAGCTAATACTGTGGTCCAAATGCAAGATACCTGTAGACCTGCAGGTGGCCAGTTGGTAACTAACTGTCTTTGGGTTCTGCTGCGATCCAGGAACAAGGCAGACAGCACAGACACCATCCACCTCTGCTCCCCATGCTTAGCCTTCGGAGTTGTGCATACTCTTGCTTGCTTTCTCAAGGCATTCTGACTAAACCCAAATCCTTCCTTTCGTGGATGCCTAGGATTTTAAAAGCCAATTGATGTTTCATGTCTCTGCTTCTCTGCTTCTGATCCGGTCAACTGCTGATGAGTTTGGGAAGCTGGCAAGTGATAATCCAAGTACTTAACATATGGGAGACCTGGGTGGCGTCCCAAGGTCCTGGTTTCAGCCTGGCCTGGCTCCAGTGGTTGTGGCCATTTGGGGAGTAAGCAAGCAGATGGAAGATCTTTCTGTCTCTGTCTCCTTTCTCTCTCTCTCTCACTTTACCTTTCAATTAAATAAATCTGAAATAAATCAAAACAAAATGATTTTTGGTTTTGTTTGGTTTTGTTTATTTATTTATTTATTTATTACTTTGTGTTTCTCCTGTAATGGCTCTGCTCTGAGGTAATAATAAGTTATACATTTTATGCACTTACAAAATTCCCAATACCTAAAGTGTCACCTGTTGTAGACTCACTGGGGCCAAGAACAATTACCTGTAGTGTTGGAGAACACAAGTGGGGGGTGTATAGAATTGAGGGATACAGATAGCTCAATATAGCACTAAAAACTAGCATCTATTTACAACCCAATATACTTAATCTTTCCAACAGTTTACCAGCATTTACATATGCATTTGAGGTAACAGGGCTTGGATAATTGAAAATACTGACTTTCACATCAGTGTTCCTAAGCCTGGGCTCTGCACCAGGACTATCTGACAGTATAACCTATATTTCCATCTCAGAATAGTATGTTTAAAGTAGGGTCCTTCCTCAAATTATTAACCAACTGTTAGATCTTCTAAGGTCTCTTTCTCCTATTATTATCATTATTATTATTTTTTTTATTTCATCTGAAATGGGTTTCTCTATGTTCATTGCAGGTTAAAAGTAAAAATTGTTTAGATCGGAATCCAACTATTTCTGTAACTAAGGCAGACAACCAGTGGCTGCATCATCATTTTCAGAGAGGACATATCACTGTGAAGCCTTCTCTGGCATAGCTGGAATAAAGAGTCAAGCTTAGGAGTCAAATTCAGGCTGGAACTGGGAGTTTGCTAGGGGCTGTTGTCTCTTGGCTAGGCATTGCCTTGTCTTAACCCTTCCAGGTTTTTCCATGTTTTTCAGATGATATCCCATCAATTTATTTATTTATTTATTTATTTACTTTTTAGTATTCTGTCCTGGAGCCCTTATGATTCCTCTGAGTTTTAATGCTCTGGCTAGGTAGAACAGAATGAGGTCCTCCAGGCAGAGGAAACACTTCGGGAAGATAGCTCCGGAGGTTAACAGAAGCCTGCTGCCTATTTCTTCCCCACTTGTGTAATTCAGCAGCCCTTTCTCTTGCTTCTTCCTCTTTTTCTTCTTTGTCTGTGGTTCCCATAAAAACTTTCTCAGATAATTGAGCTATTCAGTTTGCTTTTTCATTCCTGGTAATCAGGAACTTCAGCCCAACTACACCACGTACAGGTTCCTGGCCAGATAAAAGCCTGGCTGTGCATCCATCGGGGCAGTGAGAGTCAAGACTGGCCTTTAGTGACCAGCTTCCTCTGTAACAACCTCTTCTGTCACTTAGCCAAAGTCATGGTCATTTGGTACAAACAAGTGACAGGTGTACCTAGTCGTGAAAGTAACTCAGGAAGACAGAGGTGTGTATATGGAGAGGGGAGTAATGGAAGGGGTGCTGAGGACCGAAAAAAAGCCACTGTAGTAGACAAAGTGCAAATAAAGTTTCTCCAAAAGGCATTCAATATGGAATTATAAAATAAGCTATTTGGATGCATTTTAAAAAAAATCTATGCAGTTTTTTCATAATGCATGTTTTCTATGAATCTCTTGAACACCCTTCATATAATATGGTCCTCTATTGGCCAATTGTTATCTGTTTCCATTTTCTGTTGTGAAAAACAAAATATTTCTCTATGTTTTTTGGGCCCTGACACTCAAAAAATCCAGTCACTATTTCTTTATATCCAGCTCTCTTCTTTATTGTCAGGTATTACAATATTATAAAAATGCCAGCTAACCACTAGCCTGCAACCACACTTGCGATTCTTGGTAAGAAAGAAAGTGACTCTCCCTTGGAGGTTGTGAACACTACCAGAACACATACTAACTTGGGCAGACGTGGCTCCTACCGTAGTCCCTCGGTCCAAAGTCATCTCATGCAGGTGTGCTGTCCACACTCCACATCCTATCTCTCTGATATGGTCTTCAGTTCGCCCTCCCACGGTCGCAGCAAAGTCCTGTTCTGTCACTTTTTTCTCTTGAACTTGTTTCTGGAGCTGTTTTCTTTGCTCCCCACGGGGCCACTGCATGGGCTGCCTTTGTTCTTCTCACAAAGGGAGTTGTCAGGACTGAAAGCTCTTTTCAGGCAGATTGGGAGGAGGCTTTTATATCTTTAAGCCTCAATGAGCTGCATTATGTTCATTCCTATCCTGTCTAAGGCATGCAGCAGAAATGTAACTGCATACAAGCTATGATAAATTCATGGGCAGAGAGGTGTGTGTGTGTGTGTGTGTGTGTGTGTGTGTGTGTGTGTGTGTGTGATGCCACTATTCATCACATGAGAAAAATGAGATCAAAACAAAGAAGGAAGCCAAAAAGGAAGCAGAGTTTGAGCAGAACAGTAGATACCTGGGTCGGGAAGATCTGTCAGTACTGGTGCCAGTGGCCTTAAGACATCTCTATTCTGCTCATGGGTTGGTGGTTTTCGTGTCAAATCCTTTTAAGATTCCTTCAACTCAGGGGCTCAATGGGTATTTGGGCAGGGTGACATCCATGAAGTGCCCTCTTTGGGCTTCTCTTGGGGCTGATGAAATCAAAGTTGGCAGAGTAGAGATGAGCAGCTAGGGAATAGCGATGGCTAGGATAGCAGCCCCAGGAAGGAAAGTCCAGCACATGCTCTCTCTCCTGGGTAATCCCAGTGGGTGTCAGGCTTAGTATCCTAAGGGCAAGGATTCAGCCTTCGCTTCTCATTTGTCACTCTTGCTTCGCTCCATCCCCTTAAGGGTGGTCTACTGAGAAAGGAATGAATGAGACAGCCACCCTTCTGCACGCTGGTTACCAAGTTCACACATCTCCATCCAGACCCTTACTTGGTTTTGCCAGCTTTTCACACCATGTGCAGCTCTGCAGAACACCCCTTTTTGACAAGCTGATTCTGACTGACACGAGTTGTGCTGTGGGACTGGCATTTAGTCAGTGGGTGATTCTAGCTCCATGACCACACTAGCAAGCATTGCTAATGGGGAGGTCAATTGAATAACACAGCCACTGCTTTTCTTCCGCACAGTGCTCGACACTACAAGGGAAAGGTGATGCTTTGCAAATTATGAACAACAACAATTAATAGGGGAGTAATTGGCTGTGAAATGAGGCCAGTTGGGGTACAGGGACAACCCAACCTTACTTTTGTGGGGCCAGGGCCTCTCAGGAGAGTAGACTATATCTAAGACAAGCACTCAATGAGCTGAAGAGACACACTTGAGCTCTACAGGGCAAAGCTTTAGGAAATGCAGGCCTAGTGTTGGGGTGCCTAGGACCCCAAATTACAATGCCTGACAAATTCTCCCTGTTGGAATTAAGCTCATGATTCCAAAAGGGTGTTCAAAGCCAGAATGTATAAGGATCACTAGAGCTAAAAACGATATTTGTTGTGTAATTGGGGCCATTAATAGATCATTTGCCTGGCTATAGTGAGAAGAGCTTATCATTCATTATCAGAAATCTAGCAATTAATTAATTAATCAATATTGATAGTATCGTTAATCTAGAGCTTATCATTAATCATTGGAAATCTAGCAATTAATTGATTAATCTAGATATTAATTCCTGGGGTGTATATTTGGCACCATAATTAAGATACTGCTTAGGAGGCCCATAATCCATAGCTACTTGCCTGTATTCAAATCCCATTTCCATTTCCAATTCCAGATCCCTGCTAATAAACATCTGGAAAGTAGCAGATAATGGTTCAAGGCTCTGGGTTTCTGCCTCCTATATGGGAAGTCCAGACTGAGTTCTGGGAGTTTGTGCTCTGTCTAGACCAGCCCAGCTGTTGTGGCATCTGGGAGAGTAAAACAGAGAAAGGCAGATTTCTTTCAAATAAAATTACTACGAAAAGATTGTTTTCTGCTAAAAAACCAAAGATCTCAGGAGTAGGATTGTACATTGAGCATTATGAGTTCATGTGGCCAGAGTACTAAGAAAAGTCAACATTTATTGTGATATCATCATCATCACCATCACAATCACCAATACTGCCAGTATCATCACTGTCTTCATTAGGTTCTTAACAGACACTGAAAAGTTTAGTCCAGACACTGTTTGAAGTATTTGACATATGTTCGTGTAATTGCCATTACAGCGCCATGAGGTAGGCACTGCAATTTTTGCAGATATAGAAACTGGAGCTGAGGATTTAATGAGGCTGAGAAAACAAGCTAGCAAGTGAAGGTGGCAGACACCTAAACCAACGCAATCTTCTAACTAGCCAGGAAGTCTGTGTGCTTTTAGTCCCCATGCTGCTGGAGGAGAGCAAACACAGGTCTTCGTTTTAGTCCAAGAACTGCATGATTTTGTCTGATTCTCTGTCTGTAGCGTGGAAGTGCAAGCACACGCTGGCCAAGAGTGCCGGAGAGAGAGAAGCAAAGGAGGCACCAAATTGCAAACCTTAAGGAGGCACCTTCCCTCGGGATAATGCCGAAGTCCTACACTCACAAGTTCAGAAGCAATCATCTCCTTTTGTTTTGAGCCCTGAACAAAGAGGGGTCTTCCCAGCCTCTCTCTAGTCTTGGTCCTAGTAGAAAAGATAAATGAGACTTCTTAAGTATCAGATGTATAGTAATTTCTTAATTTCCTCCTTCTTGAAACTAATATCAGATGTTGCCTCAAGAACACAGTTTATTATAAGAGAATAAAGAGTCACAAAGGCCCATTGCCTTTGAATCTGGCTTTGAGGGAGAAGTCAGGAAATCAGTAGACGCCGATGACAAGCTTCACTACTTGCCTGATCCAGATTTGTATCATTCACTTCACATCTGTGTCTCTCCGGAACCCATCAACAGCATTTCTACTGCATGCGGTTAAGTTCTCATCTTAAAGGAGTGGAGATGAAGCGATACATATCCCTGGAAAGGCTCTTTTTTCCTGGGTCCCCCCAAAATTGATTCTCCAGGACATCTCTGTGCTGTCTGTATTCTCCCAGCCCTTCTACAATTGTTTCTGCTCTTAGTAGGTCACCTGCCCATACCTTGTCAACAAAGCAGTTCCCTACCAGGGCAGTTGGAAGTTCTATCCTAGCCAAGGAGGGACATTTGTGGCTACAGGGGATCTATATTCATCCAGATTCATCCAGTCCTCCATTTCCAAGGTGTAGTCCTTAAAACATGTGCCTCTGGGTGACTGGGGCCTATAAACTAACCCAGATCTTTGAAATGCATTGCTTCCCAGTACTGTGTTTCTGTGTGACTTGCGCTACTAACAAGGCTAAAAAAGCATAATTCAGAGCACGAGTCTTATTGTAATCAACACAACCTTCCCCTTTCTGGAGAAAACTGTTTGAGGAAATTCAGAGAGGATCAGCCCTTTCTGTGCAGGAATTGAACATTAATGTCCCCAGAACTTTCATGAAAGACCAATCTCTGTGCTCCACTCTACTTGCTGGGCTGGGATGGAGTGTTTGAGTTCCGTGTGTGTACTGAACTGAGGGGAACTTGGTATTGGAAAGTTACAAGGCAACCTCTCTCTTCCTGTTACAGGAAACCACACAATTTTTTCATTCAAAGGACTTAGCACAGGACTTGGCACAGCATATGCTCTATTTCCCAGCCTCTCCTCATCCTCTCGTGTTGTCTAGAACTCCCAGCATGACAGCCCTGTAGAGGAAGCTGGGCTAATTCCCACCATCTGGATGCTGCCAACCAGCATAATAATTATGCTTTGAGGGACTGTTGCTTTATGCATCTGTCTCCGCCTTCCTCATCTTCTTAATGATGACACAGTCATATGGCCAGTTCTGTTCTCCTTTCCCTTGGGTCACAGAGTGGTTCCTTCTGGAAGTCTGGTGACTTGCTAGTGATTAATGAAGTCTGATATGTAGAAACCCAGGCTTTGAGGATGACCTGGTTTCCTAGGACCTGGGACTGGGGGTTTAGATGGATACTTACGATATCGTCCCCTGTTATCTCTTCAGAAGGAATCAACATGGATCCCAAGCACCAAGTGCTTTTGAAAGACTCTCTTGCCACATGCAGTTGATCCTCTAGAGTGATTTCTGGATCATAATGATTAAGGTTATCCAGGTATAAATAATTTGGAAGTGATATACAATTGCTAAGGAGCTAGTGTTGCCCAAAGTCTTGCATCATCTTATGCCCCGGGAGAAACACCTGTATTGAGCATTTATCCAGTGTGTTGGGGGTGAGGGAGGAAACGTTGGTCCGCATAATACAAAAGCAATTCAAACAATATCAGTTTAAGGACAACATTGAGAAGTTATCTCTAAAATCTCCATTTCCCACTCAAAATAGGACTTGTCCAAGGTAAAAAGCAGATTTCAGACGTTAAACAGGGCATGCTGCTTTCATAATCAGGGGTTGTTAAGTGACACTAGACCTACCTTCCTCAACATGTATTGGTGCCATTCGACTCAAAGTGTGATCCACAGACCAGCATCATAGGAGTCTATCAGAAATGCACAATTCCATCCATTGCAACAAGCTTACCAAATCAAAATCTGCCTTTTTAAAAATTTTGCTTTATTTTTATTAGAAAGTCAGATATACAGAGAGGAGGAGAGACAGAGATGAATCTTTCATCAGCTGACTCACCCCCTCCCCCCAAGCACCGTCAATGGCTGTATCTGAGCCAATCTAAAGGCAAAAGCCCGGATCCCAGTCCAGGTCTCCCAAGAGGGTGAAGGATCTCAAGTCTTTGAGTTGACCTCGACTGCTTTCCCAGGCCACAAGCAGGGAATTGGATGGGAAGTGGGGCTGTCTGGATTAGAACCCATGTGCATATGGGATCTCAGCGCATGCAAGGAGAGGACATTAGGCTTGTAAAATCTGCCTTTTAACAAGATGCCTGGGTAATCCCTATGACCATTGAATTTGGAGAAGACACTCTTCTAGAGTAGCATTGTCCAATGGATGCATGACATATGCTACGCATGTGATTACTTCCTTGTAGTCAAATTGTGAATTATAACAGAGGGACAGGTGTTGGGACTCACACCTAAGTCACTGGTTAAGGTGTCATGTTCCACATCAGAATGTTTGGGTTTGATGCTTGACATCAGCTTCCTGCTGACACGAACAATGGAAGACAAGGGTTATGGCTCAGGTGGTTGGGTCCCAGCTGCCCACAAGGAAAAGCCTTGTGGGTTGACATTTGTATCTTGCAATCTCAAATGCCAAAAAATGTATTGTTACAATGTGAAAGTATAAAAAATTGCTAATGAGAAACTTATATTCTTTATGTACATAGTCCTTTAACCTTGGTGGGTGTTTTCCATATGCTCATCTAAGTTCAGACTAGAAACTCTTGCAACCTCACTAACCACAGGTGGCTATTTGTATGGACTGTGTAGCTCCAGGGCGCTGTGTCTCAACGTTACCATGAAACCAAATCCCTCTGAGCACATGTTAAAACTCAGGGAGCCGATTTCACATCTTCCTTCTCTAAAACTCTCTTGCATCACTTCCTGTCTTTCTGTTAAACCTCCCTTCTGTCCCACTGAGGGGTCAGTCCTTACTGGGTCTCTTTGCTTCTAGGCTTGTCCCACATCCAGCTCATTCCTCACGAAGCATCCAGAAAGACCTCTAATTTTAAGGATAAGTCCATTCATAGCTCTGTTATGAGCTAAACAACCTAGAAGCCTCTTTAACATGAAGAAAAAGCCCCCTGCCTCTTTCATGGACCCTGCTCCAGCCACATGTGCACTGCTCTCCCCTCGGCACCCTGCTCCAGGACACTGGCTTCCCACCATTTTGCTAACTCTTGACTTTCACGTTGGAAGTGGGCCTATATAGACTTTTTTTCTGATCCACCAGCTCAGCTGCTTCTTCTTTCAGGTCTTAGTTTAAGTGCTGCTTACT
Source organism: Ochotona curzoniae (assembly GCF_017591425.1). Classification (NCBI taxonomy): domain Eukaryota; kingdom Metazoa; phylum Chordata; class Mammalia; order Lagomorpha; family Ochotonidae; genus Ochotona; species Ochotona curzoniae. The sequence goes on along the minus strand of NW_024466219.1, from coordinate 17,944,813 downwards.
GGGCCACTCTGAGAAGCAGCATACACCCTCCCCACTCCTTCCAGTCACCCCAGTAGCACTTGCATCAATTTCTTCTAGTCTAGCCACATAACACGACTGGGTGTGGCATGGCTGCTCACTGTTCACCACTTCGTACTGGTCTGTTCCAACAGTTGACAAGCAAGCAGAAAAGGATCCTGCATTTGGTTCACTTCTGTACTCACTGTAATTCACCAGGTTGTCCACCACAATGGTAGACTTTTCTTATATCAGTAGATGAGAAAGTTCTGTGATGTTAATAAACAATGAGGACACAAAACAACAGGAAGGATGATCTTGAGTATGTTTCCAACTGCTCAAAGCCATTGGGCGATAGCAGCAGAGGACAGAGAAGAACTACTTCTGTTAATATTGCATTAGCATGAAAAGAGCCATGTTCACATGTTCAGAAATGGTTTAAGAAAGAAAAAATAGACCAAGTCAGGATGGCTGTGTTATAAGCATCAATGTCGAGGGAGAAAAAATTCTAATTCTTTTGCAACAAAATACTCATGCAGAGAAGGAGGCTGCTAACTTGAAGAACAATCTTGACGCCTTTTCTTGGGGCAACAAGTAAAATCTGATAGTCCCTTTGTAGTCTTAAACTAAATTGCACCCAAAAATGTGGTTGCTTGCTGTAGAATTTTATTTTTAGGCTTTAGCTCTCATGTCTGTGGTGGATTCTGTTTCCTTTTATGGCCAGACCATTGCTATTGATTTCCAGTATCTTTGTTCCTTCCTTGTCTGGGCTCAGACAATACATGATCTCCGATCTCTGGCAGGAGTGATTGCCGCCTGCCCAGACCCTAGAGCTGTGTTGCCAGAGTTTTCAGGAGCGACTCAGCGTGGGCTTTCTTTTGGCGGCTGCTCAGACTGGTCAGGCTACTGAGCAGCCGTTGGGGGCCTCACTGCCTGAGGCGGAGACTCTAAGGAATCCGCTGGAATCCTGCGGAGGACCCCATCCAATGGGGGCATTTAGAGCACTGCACACCAGAAGCAGATAGCCCAGTATCCGCCCAGCCTGTCGTTTTCTTTGTCTAGCAGGTGCCTTTTGTTGGGCCCCTGAGTTGCGCAGAGTCCTGGAGCTTATGCCATTATGGGCGTCCTGGCTGGCTCAGTGTGTGGGGGAGGCACACACTGCTCATTTGCCTCGTCTCTCTCCTCTTCTTCTTCTTCTTTTTTTATTATCATTAATAATGAAATATTGAGACCAGGCTGCTAATGAGCCTAAACTCCCTCCTGTTAGTTTATTTTTCGCCTTCAGACTTGTCACTTCAGAGTAAATTACTTTGCTCTGCATCTTGTTCCAGTAATATCACACCAGCATGACCCTCCTCCCCACCCCCGTTCTAATTTCACGATTATTCAGTTTCTCTCACTGCAGTTTACTACGCAAAGGGAGGTCTCCCCATCCATCATCCTTAAACCTGCTCAGCAGTGCCCTGCTTCAATTGAGACATCATTCTTGTTGCACTGGGTCGAGTCAGGTTTTAAATACTTACACAATACCCACAGATAGAACCTATGAATAAGTAAGCAAAGAGATAATATATATACCCATTTCTGTGCGCTATTTTTAGAGGCCTACAGGAAAAGAGAGCCTGCGAGGCAGAGTTTTGGAGGAAGGGGTTCACAACCCAAATCTGTCTCCTTCATGCCCTCTGCAGCCCCAGCCAGGCAGCGCATGCGCTCCGTGCTGCCTGCCGCTCATTTCATGGCGTGCTAAGCATTTCCTTGTGAATTGGGAGATGTCAGGATGTGAAAACAACGAACATTAAGTAGATATTTGTGCCTGCACAACAGCAAGTGTCTCTAACATGCTTTTGTCTCCCGTTCAAAGATGCTAAACGGGTCCTCATTTCACAGTGTTTCCTCCTGTTCTCTTCACTCTGCTTGAATACAAAGGGCTCCGCAGTGCTTCCTCTCCCTTTCCTGTCTTCCCAGTCTCCTTTCAGGCTTTCTTGTCTTCACACTCCCTAAATACCAGAGCTTTGGGCTAGACTTTGAAGTTCAACTTTGTCACTTACCCAATGACTTTGGACCCAGCATTTAACCCTTTCTCTGTTCCTGTCTAGAGAATACTGGTGACTTATTTTCTTTGTAATCTCTGGACGACTCATTGATTCCTACACTCAGCGTACTTACTAGAATGCTTCACAGTCCCAAAGATTCTTACTCTCCTTTTTTCATTCTGTCTTTTTTTTTTTTGCTTGCTTGCTTGTTCTTTCCCTTCCATTTTCACCACCAGCAACCCAGCTGCCAGAGAACTCCTACAAATTACTCACCTGTCTGATCTACCTACAACAAAACACGTTTCCAGTGTCGTAATTGGTAGTCTCAGACTGTGTTGTGGAAAACCATTGCAGTCTGAAGGAAAAGAAAAAAAGAATCAGTAACACTGATCCTGCCTTTATTTGTAATTTTGGTGTTTTGCTTATTGTGGATTTTGTTGCCTCCATTTTTGACTTCTGAAATGCTGCATTAAAACATCACTAATTTTGATTATTGAGCTTGTAGGAAATACTTTAATTTCATGCCCAAGACATATTTATATACTGGGTCTTTCTTGCCTTATTTTGGCCTTGGCACACACCCCTACCCCATTTCTCTCTTACTCTGTGCGGACCCTTGTAACAGTACATGCCTTCTGGACAAAGAACTTCCCTCCTGGTATTGGTCCCAGCAGGGGAGGAAAGAGAGACTGTTTTACTGAGGAGGGAAGCGTCTGTTTTGGACTGAGGAAACAAAAAGCAGGCAGGGAAGCACATTTGAAATCTACATGACCTAGAGGTTAGGCCTGCAAATCTCCCCAGCTGATCCATGAAATCGCATCTTGCCTCCCTTGGTAGGACATGAATAGGAGCCTGCCTGGAGGTAGGGTTATTTATGACCTGACCGATGGGGTGCAAGAAGGTGCCAGTGCAGAGACTGGGCAACAGAACTCAAATGGCTTTTCCATTCTCATTTTAATCCAAGTGCACCAGACCCTGCCCCTGGGATTAGACACTTTACGCGGGCAAGGCGGGAGGAAGGGGCGGTTGTCTTCTGGTGTGCCCACCTCAAAGTAGGGTCTGCCCCTGCGTTTGTTCCTTACAGTCCTTTTGTTTTAGGAATAAAAAGACAGATGTTCATCAAAGAATAGACTGACTGTGAGTTTCTGGAATTCCTAGCTGGTAGGACAGTGTGTGGCAGTATTACAGCCACTTTCTCGCAACATTTGGGATGTTGTTGACAGTCATGCAAACTTGCCAAGCTTTGAGATCCTTGCAGTATCTCAGCACCTTCAAACATGGGAAAAGTTCCTCTGTTGAAGTCTGAGACTGCTCTCCCCTCTAACTCCACACAAATCCTCCAGCTAAACTTGGCCTCATGAGGTCGAAAGCATGTAGTGTGCAGGTTTGGCGTCATGCAAGCCACTAAGCAAACCTGATGCTCATTAATCTGTTGCAAGATTTTTTGGGAGGTTGGGGGTTTGTTTTTCCGAATTGTTTCTGGATAAAAGTGAAATGTCAGTAATACCTTGTTCCAATTTGTTCTTCCAACATATCCAAATGTAGCTGAAGAATATATAAAAATGTCAGAATTTGAAATATGGGTAGATTTATTTCAGTGAATGCATTTCAAACTCTACACCAGTGCTGAAATCTCAAACTTGAGCAAGCAGAAAACCATCCGGAGGTCCAGGGCAATTGCTCAGCTCCACCTTCGGAGTTTCTGATTCTCTAGATCTGGAATGAGATCCAAGATTCAGCCTTTCTAACAAATTCCCAGATCATAGTATTGCTGAACCATATCCCAAACTGATGCAGGTGCCACTGTAGAACCCTTAAACTGCATCTGCGTGTCTGATTCGTAGAAAGCCAACCACGGATGTCAGTTGGTGGAAGAAAGGAGGCACTTGGTGTAAAGTGCAGAACAAGAAGCAAACAGGTGTGCTTAATTCCTAGGTTCCCCAAGGAGCTGGAAGGTTCTTATAGACAGAAATTGGAGCTGGGAGGTGTGTGATCATGTCCAATTTCCTGGTTGGTCAGTGGAGCACATGACTCTCCTTTGATTGGTCAATAATGCTGTTGTCTTTAGGGAATTTATGGTGGCCAGGTGGGCTCTAGTCGGTCTGGGATGTATATGAAGATGGTAGCTACATTCTGGCAAGACCTGGAATTCCCCTGCATAGATCGCTGCAGGACAACACTGGCCACCAAGGACTTACCTATTGGAGAAGCAAATGACTCCTTAATTCCAGTGGTTTGAACCTTACAGGGCCAACTAAATCACTCCTTAACTCATTGAATTTCCCTTTAGAAAGGGAACTCTGCTTTTCAAACAAAATCATATATCTATATGTGTGGTTTATATATATGGTTTATATATGATATATATGATTTATTTATATATGTTTATATTTACATGATATATATGTGTATATGGTTCATTCATTTGAGAAGCAGAGTTTATATATAAAAGATCCTAGATGCTCTCTAGATTACATCATCAAGTGAGTTCTTTCATGCATTGATTGGACTGTCTTATGAGTTCAATAGGGAAAGACAATGTGTTCCTCTGTTTATCAGTTAAGACTGTTTGCACTCTTACTCGCATTCCTTTATAATGTTTTATTTTGTGTCTTTCTTGCCCTATCCTAAGTCCCTGCAGCCTTTCTATCTAGCTGTGGACTGTGGGAAGAGATGAAGAGGAAAAGTCACTCTCTTCTTAACCACCTTGCGGAGGGGGCACCACTGGAAGGATACTGAAGAAATGTTGAACGGAGTGACTAAGAGAGAACAGAAATGGTTTTGGTGAATTTATAGTCCTTTATGCTATACCCCTCAAGAGTTTTGGGATTTCTATCTTGTTAATAGTCTCCATGGTCAACTGAGTGGGAATTCTATCCTGTTAGCAGTCTACATTCAATGTTATGCACACTGTTTTGAGCACTGGTACTTGTGCCCTTTTGTTCTTTCGGCATCCTCTCCCCGGAGAAGCACTGGGGCTCTGTCTAGTGGGGATTAGAAGAAGGATGCTGTAAAATAGGGAGAGAAGCTGATGCTTCTGAGAGCTGCGGGTCCTTTCTCTAAGAACTTCTGAGATTAAAAAAAATAGCAATCTGAAAAATCCCTTCTGCCTTAGATTCCTTTTTTCTCTTGATGTTTTCTGAGTGGGGAAGAATGGATGTAGACAGCAGGTGGAAGGGAGGAGGAAGCATGACACTTGACACATTCCTCTTAACTCACTTTATTTCTTTCAATTACACACTGTATGGGACCATGGGCTTGAACATCTGATTGGAGGTCAATTATTGTTGCAATCAGAATTCTGACAAATTGAGCAAGATTTAGCTATGTGTGAAGGTAGAGATTCTTAAAATAACCAGGAGCCAAGAGCCTCCTCTGGGTCTCCTGGTTTTGGACCAGCTCAGCTATGGATGTTGCAGCCACTTAGGGAGTGAACCAGCAGACAGAGGATTTTTCTCTCTCTGTCTCTCCTTCTCTCTGCACAATCTGACTTTCCAAGTTAAAAAAAAAAAATCTTAAGGAAAAAAAATTGATCACCTACAAGGAGCCATATCATATATGGGGAAGCAATGCCACTGTGTACTGAATAAGGTTTTGTTGAAATCTGTTTCCTTCCCTTACCGTCCTGAAGTTTACAGGGAGAGAAGGGGTAGCAATGAAGTCTGTTCTTGCTGCTGGCAATCCTTCCCATGCACTTATTTGTATGTGGCTCCCTGTCCCTTCCCAAGACTTCTGTTTTCAATGTAAAATCTGATTCACTAAAAGCAGCAAATTTACAGAGCTTTCATGGGCAGCCCTCAGTGCAAGGAACTGACACGACTCTAAAATTATTCTAGAAAATCAACCAACCGCAAAAATGTATATATTCCTTATGAATTTCACAATAATCTCAACTGTATTTTCTCTTGTGGTGCTATTCATGTTCTTGTAAAAGATAGGTCAGATGGATACTACAGGAAACAAGACATGCATAGAGACAGAATGCCTATCTTAAAGTCACCAAATGATTTTAGACAGAAATGTTATGGGGAATGAATGCTAAGGATGGAGGCAATCTTGGTTCTTGTCTCACAGGGAAGGATTTTACATGCATATAAGTTCAGATAAGTGAACTTATTAAAGATAGAAAACTCCTGCCACAGCATCAGGAGGAAAGCTCTAAGAGAGGAAACCCCCAAATCTGGAGTATCTAAGGCACAATATTTTGTGGAAAAAAATTTAAAATGGAGCAGTAGCCAATTATGACAGAGCTGGGACAAAATTCATCAAAAGGCCAGAATGGTAACCTTGTTTAGCATGCTCAAAACAAAACCATCATTTCTACTCTAATGATAAGCTTTCTCTTGATAAAACTGAAAAATCAAAGGAAAGGAGGTTGACACTTTGATCAAGCCAAAGGCAACGTCTGGGATGCAAGCACTTAGATTCTCTTAGGCAGTCCTAACTACTTTGTGATAAAACTGGAAATTTAGGTAAGTGGAATTCATCTTCCAAAAATTGCCTATCAGCTACTATTCTCAGGCTAAAAGTAGAGAATGCTGAGTGGACTGGCACTTTGATCTTGCTAAACGTAGCTCTTGGGGAGAAATAAGCATCTTGTGTACTTTTAAAGAAACTCTCCTCCCTCCGCCCCTCGTTAATCACCTGGCCCTTTCTGCTTATTACTCTGACTCCTTATAGAGGAGTACTAGAACTGATGTGTCTATACTTCATGGATGGTTGGATCCAGACACCTGTGAGTGGTAAGGGACCCCTTTCCACTTCCTTCCTACATTTCTCACAGTAAAATAGATTGTGAAACTATTCCCTATGTAACTGTAATCACATTTTAACCCAGTTGGTTCTTTTGAGGATATAAATTCTCAAAGTGCCCAGCCAATAATTTGAGGGAATTCTGATATAATACATACATATGTTAGATGGCAAATTATTTGTTTGACACCAAAATGATAATGCCAGAATATCACAGTCACAACTAAAGCAGGTAAATGGTCAAAGCATTTTCCTGTGGTTACGTGGGATTCTAAATCACAGCTCTAAAAGCTGTGTGTCTGTTTTCTGCTCGTCCAACATGCTTTCTGGGAAACAGTTAGCCAGGGAAGCTGAATTTGGACTTATCAGAGAACATTGTCGTGATTTCAATAGCTTGGCACTTCACTGACATTTTTTTGCTTTCAAAACACCTGATCGACATGGTCCATTGCATGTATTCTACCATTTTGAACTCTTCAGTTTCAACTCCAACTCCTGACCCTACCATGTATTACTATACGCTAGCCAATATCTGGATCTACATTTCTAAATATGACCTCATCATGCAAACTAGTGTGCGTGTTATGAAAAATACATATTTGCATATATTCGTGCTCTGATGGACAAGGCATGTGCCATAAAGAAAAGAAGTAGAAATGAAGCACTTCCTGGCCTCTTCCCTTTTCTGGAACGTGCTCCTTTTCCATCTGTTGATGCAAACTCTCCCTCAGATTGGTGAGTATTGTAACTAAATGGTGGACAATGTGAGGCGTTTTGGAACATGTTGTGGCATTCCTTGTGAATTCCTCTCTCTCTGGCTTGGGTTTAAATGCCTTCGTGGCGCTAACAATTTGGGCTTCAGCCAGGGCGCTGAGCCTTAGTGGTTTTATGATTACATTTTTGCACAGTCTACGTTGCTACATTAAACTCCAGATGCTTGCTCACAAGTCACTAAATTAACATCACACATATTTTTGGCTCATTAACATTACACTAAGATCACAGTAAGATTATCACCCAGAAAAGTGATTGTGTGTGCATCTTCTGTTCTCATGTCTCTTTGGTCTTTTTCTCTTATAAAATTAGAGTAGGAAAAATGAGAGGAGAGCCCTAAAGAAGACAACGAGTTTGCTAGATCATGTTTCTCTTAAAAGAAAAAGAAAACATACCATCCTCTATCTACGAGCTGATTGACATGTTTTATGAAGTGCAAGTGACAGCCTTTAGTGTAAGTACTAACAAAATGACTGTTGGAGGATTTTTTTTTTTTTTACAAAACTAATATACTGTATGACATGAAATTTATTAAAATGTCAGTGTTTTAACCAATGTTTATACAAATATATTACAATCATTTATTGAGTTTATAAAACATGTTATGAACTAACAAGATAACGGATGCTTTGCAAATAAAGTTGCTATTACTTAGAATGAGTGTCTGATGCCCAGTTTAGTGAGCATACACGGGGAAGCACTGGATCCCTGGTAAGCAGGATGATGCTCTCTTTTGTAAGATAAATAATCTGGTCCCAACAATAACATTTGTTTAAGTGAACTCATTTGTTCTGTACAGGTACTATGGTGCAAAGTCTTATACACCCTGAAGTATCTTGGTATCTATCTAAGAAATTGGTTCACAAATCTAGCATTACAATTGCCCATTGCACTATAATTGCTTGTGTACTTAACTTTAGCTCTCATTAAGCTCAGCTCCATGAATCAGGCTGAGTACATTGTTTTCCATTGTGTCTCAAAGCTGATTCAGGGCAGGACACACAGTAGGCAATCTATACGTATTTGTTGTTGGCCAGATAAATGAAAGAATGAGTGAATAGAGCCTAACTGAGGTTTGTTGACCTGTTTTACAATCAGAAGGAGTTGTATACGGATAGTACCTCCATTATAAAGATTATTTTTTCCAGTTGTGTTAGCTCTTTACCATCAGACATTTTAAAGTAACAATTTTTAACCAGAGAGCTGATGTTTCAGACTTTCAGATTTATCAGCAAAGGATATTTTTGCTGAGAGGTAAGCCCTACGTTTGTGTCATAACCCTGGGGTCTCCCTTTCTGTGGACATCAGATTGCCAAGTGGAGGGATATGCATGCCGTACAACTGTGGGTGAAGCTCCGTGTAGCTAGTTGTTCTTCAAGTGTCAATAACTTTTCTGCAAAACTCTCAATATTCCTTTTTGTAAAAGAGAGGAGGAAGAATCTGGAATGAAAGAGATGGATTTGTCTTGGAAAGCAATTGTCTCAGTCCACATATTGCAGGATTCTCTCTGTCTTTTTTTGCTTTTTCTAACTTTTGGAAACCACAGATCCCTCCCCCAAACCCTAATTCTAAGAAGGATGAAGCAAAATGTGGCAGGCAAGGTGTTACTTTGCTGAGTACATTTAATGCAGAGAGAGACTGTGAATGGCTTTCAAAGAGCCAGAGTGGCAGGCTTCTGTATGTGGGATATAAAAACGAAACTTGGACCCAGTAGGGAGGCAGTGTTTACATGACTCCTAATGAAATTTGCTAGAAAATGCAATTACATTTGGGAAAATTTGAAACTTTGAGAAAATGATGAAGATAGAAATGCAGTTGTAACATAATCCCAACCCCCACAGAGCCACTGCTTCATGTTTTCATTTCTTTACCTATATGCAATGCATATTGTGTATATATGTGAAAACACATACCACACACACGTATATAAACACTAGCAAATTCACTCACACACATACATACTCCCATGGAAATGTAGTTTAAACAAAAGTATGTCTATAGCACTTAAGTCATTTTTATTCCTTTTTTTTTTTCTGCAATTAGTTAAAATTTAAGGGATAGGGTGAAGTTGCCAGAAACTAAACTGGTGACAGAAATGTTGGTGCTAATTTACAGTGACATAAAATTCAAAAGTAGCTTTGAAGTCATTTATTTAAACCTCACTTCACCTTCCCACGCCAGGAATTGAGCAAACAATCTTTGTACTCACGTCACGTATCTGTCTGGCTGTGTGCGCAATTCCCGTTGGTGCACAGTGGGAGGGGGTATGTGGAGGACAGGGGAGAAGGTGGGACTCCAGGAATTAGACGGAACACAAAATCCTGATGTTGACACCTACTAGATTTGCCATATTGAGCAACATACTCAACTTCCATAAATTGTCATTGTGTCACGAGTGGAACAGAAGCAAAATAGTGTCTGTCTCATTTGATTGTTGAGGAGAATAGATGAGTAAATACTTAAGCCACACTTAGAACAGATACTAGATGTTAATAAGTGCTGATTAAGTGTTATCTTGTATTGTTTTAAATGCATCTATTGTCTGTCTTGAGCTACACACATGGGCAAGTTTATAATCATCTTAAAATCCATTTGCATATTACCTCCAAAAACCTAATGGAAGTGTAAGAAAAAGTGATAATCAACCAATCAGTTGATTAGGAAAAACAAGTACAAATGAATTGATGACATAGGTCTTACAGAGCCATCAAAACTTCCATTGTTCACTGTAGAAATATGAAAAACAAAATAGCATTGATGAATGTTTCAACAATGTATGTAACCAAGTGTAACACTGCACATGATGAATTTTGATTCTGGTCTCTGATTTCAGGCAGGTAGGAACAGGCTGTAGAAACCACATGAACCATTAAGGAGAAAGGACCCAAATACAGGCCCCTAATTTTCAGGATGGTACCATTTCTACCGCACAGTAGTGACATTTCTAAGTCAGAAACAAGAGAAACAGTTATCTACTGGATGGTTCAGGAAGTGCTTTATGAGACAAGCCAAGTTTTGCTTTCAACTCTAAGGAAAAGATGTGGAAAAGAAGCCGAAAGAAAGGAAAAAACTGGGACAAGGGCTCCAGCACAGGAAAGGACAGGGTGGGAACAGGGGATGGCAGGAAGCCAGGGAAGCTTGACATGTTTCACTTTATGCAGAGAATCTTTGCACTCACATATAAGTTGCACCGAGATCCATGGCATGGGGCCAAGAGAAAGATTCAGTATCCCAGCGTGAAATGAAGGGCCACGGTGTGCACCCGTTGGAGCTGGCAGTAGACATTGCAAGGCTGAGTAGTGCTATTCCGTCCTCACTTGCAGGAGCTTGATAGTTCTGGGGAACAACCAGAGGTAGCAGATCTGCCTATGGACTCTGCCACTTGCTCCTAATGTGACTGTGAGTCAGTCTCAAGCCCTCCAGCATTTATTTGCCCAGCCATGTTAGTCATACGGCCTTGCTCAGGGATTACCATTCAAACAAGTAAGTACATATTTATTTACTTCTGGTTTGCAAACTAGAAATGGCTAAACTTGTGATGAATAAAATTTGATTAATGTTTCCTTTTCACCATTAGGGTCTTGGCACATTTTTAGGTGCTGTCACAGAATATCGAAGACATGGTCAGTGTAAGAGGTTTGCTTTGCCTCATGGTCTGGGAAGTTCATTGTCCTCATATCTGCTCATCTTCTAGCAATGACTTCCTGCTGCTTCTTACAGTGGAAAGCTGTATGTGCAAGAGATGAGCGGCCAAAGGCTGAGCCGCCTCACAGCAATCCACTCTTGCAGCAGTTAATCCCGTCTGGGAAGATCGCATCTGCCTGCCTGAATTCATCAGTGAGAGGCCTACCCCATGGCCACAACCCCCTTAGTTCCCTCCCAACATGACTGCAGTGCAAAATTAAGCCCCCAAACCTTCTGCTGTGGACAAGCCCTATTCTAAGTGGACACGTCAGTGAGGAGCACACAGAGTTAATTCTTCAGTTTACCCTGCCTCTTAAAATTGTTAATGCAGCTGGGGCTTGACCAGGGAACAGCTGCACCAAGCAAGTGAGAACATTTCTTGGAATCCACAATAGAGATCCTGAGCTGCACATGCATTGCAGTGACTGATTAAAAAATACAGGATGAAATATTGCAGCTATCAATAATTCCTGCACATGGCTGACTCTTAATGAAAGAATAAAGTTTCTGTGGGAGAGAGAAGAAATGAAGAAAAGGGTTTTTTTTTTTATCAATTTCAGAGGAACACTTTGATATGATCCTGAAAATTTTTCTTGGTGAAATATTTTTTTATTACCCTCCATCATACACTGTTTGTTTAATTTCCTTTTTTCAGCAAGTATATATTTCAGTTTTTAATTTTAAAAAAGCATCATTGTTCCTCATTGGTTTCCCCACATCATTTCATTTCCTATTTGTTAGCTTCTCCTTGGAATTTTTTTTTTCTTGGTGTTGATAGTGATGAGAAATTTCTTCTGATATTTTATTCTCCAAAACTTTTGTCTAGAAAGGGGAATGCAACCAGAAGCAATTTAATTTCCCTGGGCTTCAAGTCCCAAATCTACCTAGAAAACAATATGCAATTTCAGTCGCTACCTGCAATACTTAGAAGTGTAATACTACTTCCATCAATATCTTATTAAAAATATCACTAGAAGTAAAACATCTGTAGTGAAATTAGTAACTATCCTACAACTTGGATGTGTATGGCTTTATAATATTGTGAAATCTGGTTTCTTGGTTGCTTGCTGCATTTAGAAAGAGAAAACACACTCCATAGGGTGAAACAGACTGTCTTTTTGCTTCATCTTTCACTCTCTGTCTGTTTGCTACTTCACAGTTCCATCATTCTTTCCTTTCAGGTCCTTCTCCTGTACAACCAGGAATTGGCTGGTTCTTCTGAGATCTTTGGTCCTTGGGTAAGAAAACAAGAATAAAAAACAAAGACAGGAGTCTTTTTTACTCACTCAGGCTTCTGCCAGTTCCCTAAGCGACCTCATTTGCAAGGGATACTTCATCCTCCCAACTCTGAAACATTCTCTACATTCTAAAACAATGCCTACTTAGCAGGTGCTTTTACTGAGACTTTTGTCTGTCTGAGTAAGTTCTAGATATTTGGGTAAGTAGGGGATTCAAGAATAAGACAAATTTGGAGGCACAATCCCCAATCTGTCAAGTCTGCTCAGGACATTTTTTTTTAAGATTTATTTATCTTTATTGGAAAGGCAGATTTACAGAGGGGAAGCAGAGACAGAGAGGAAGATTTTCCATCTGATGGTTCACTCCCCAAGCGGATACAACAGCTGGAACTGAGCCAATCCAAAGCCAGGAGCCTCTTCCAAGTCTCTAACACAGGTGCAGGGTCCCAAAGCTTTGGGCCATCCTTGACTGCTTTCCCAGGCCACAAGCAAAGAGGTGGGAACTGCTTTCCCAGGCCACAAGCAAGGAAGGAAGTGGAACCTCCAGGATTCGAAACGGCACCCACATAGGATCCTGGTGCATTCAAGGCTAGGACTTTAACCACTAAGCTATCATGCCGGGCCCTGCCCAAGACTTTTGACATCAGTTCTAAGTTCAGGATTTATCCAAAGCCATTTCAGGTTCAGTAATTCATCACAAAGATTTAAAGAACACACTTGAAATTTTCAAGGAATGTACAAGGAATGGATTCAGATTAGGACAATGAAGAGACATGTAGGATCATTCTCGAGGTATGTTATCCGCTGGACACCATGTACAGTCATATGTAGGGCAACTGTCCACACAGAACGTTCATGAGATCTTTGAGTCCATGTTTCTGTAAGCTTCATTACATAGGATGAATCCAGTCTCTAGGATAACTCATTGCCAAGAACCCCTATCCTTTAATTACCTTCTCTGGCACATTCTTTCTACCCTTTGTTCCCACCCCAGACTAACAGGAGCAGCAAATCTAGAGTCATCTTATTCATTACACCATGGAGTATGACCCAAGGGATGCATCCCAGGCAGATATTTCCCAAACAAACCATCTTTGTGGATGGTATTTCTTTTTAAACTCCATTCCGATCTCTGGAGAAATTCTAAGGGTATCCAGGCAATCTCTCCTGGGAGCTAAGAACACAGGCCAGGCCTCTGTTAAGATGTAATCTTAGTCCTCATTACACAAAGAACTTGGAAAAGCCCGTGGAAAATCCAAAGGAGTCTTAGCCATGTCCACTTGCTTCGTAAAGCAACTCCAGTTCTTAGCCCTGACACCTGGTAACAGGTCAAGTTTATACTGATATGAAGCAATTGCCTGTACTTACTATGAATCTATGTAAAATGATGTTGAAATCATTCTAATGTTCCATTTCTCATGTTTTCTGACACATTGAATTTTATTTTGTCTAGTGCTTAGTGGTGTTTTTTTTTTTCATATGAAAAAATCTACTATCCAATGCTGTGAATGCAACCACAAAGTGAGTTACTGGAAGATCTGTTTGTTGACAAGGATATGGTTGTTGTAGAGCCAACACAGGTATTTTCAAACAAAGCCTTTTAGCGAATAAGATTTCTTTTCTACACTATCCCTTACAACTTGGAAATAGAAGCAATTGTTACAAGTTTTGTAGCCATAACATTTTATTTGGTTCTGTCTTAACAGTGCTTTCAGCATCTTAAAAGTAGCCTAAAAGACTTTTAAAACATTTCTCCCCATTATGAGTCACAGCAGGGTGGGGGTATAGCGGGGGAAATTCCTTTGTGAACAGAGATGCTAGTCCAAATGTTTTGTCTGCTACACAGTGCTCAAAAATGTTTTCTCTGTTCAAAGGAGATTGTAATATGCACCCACGCATAGCCATCTACATCTTTGTAACACGCCAATTGCTTGTATATTCACGGTTGGTGATTGACTGATGCGTGCATGTCCATGCAATTTGGTGTGTTCAGCTGCGTATTGGTGGATGTGAGTGTATTTCACAGAAGCAGGTCGGGCAATAAATTTTGAAACTTTATCCTCATCTTTGGATAGAGTAATAAAAGTTTGTAGGCTTAAGAAAGCAATATTCCCTGGAACTGCAATATATGGGAATGATGAAACTGAACTAAAATGTGCAGTAATCTCTAAGGCCTACCCAAGCTGGAGAGTTGCAAAGTGAGAGCCATAAAGCAAAATTTAACACCCTCTACACTAAAAGTCATTTTCAGCCTTGGACCAATTTCACACGGAATTGGGAAATATGACTAATATCAAACCCTGATTCCCTGGAGGATGGGAGGGCAGCGAAGGAGCTGAAGAAGGACCTTGTCATGGAGAAAAGCAATGGCCCACTGTTCATTTAACCAGTGAGAGGTCAGCATTGGTGTAGCATAGTGTTGCACCGCTCTCCCCATCAGTAGACCGAGTTCTCTTCCCTTGAGTTGCACCAGGGAGGCAAAGCAAACGCTATAGCCACCATCAGTGACTTGAGACTCTACAGGGTTTCTGCAGCAGAGATCAAGTGTCTTCCTTTAGGGGGCCTGATACAGAAGATAGTGAAGTCAATTCTTTCCCACATCTATGTTTGCACTATGCTTTTCATTGTCACTAAGGGCATCCCAGAATGACAGGAAAAAAGACAAATTCACCAAACATGCATAAGTATTGCAAGAATCTGATCAACACAGCCAAATATTCTGAAGCACTTATGCCCAGCTCTTCCACACCTTCACAGCCAAGGCTAGAAATTGTGTTCTATCTTCCGTTTCTAATGTAATTGGATAGTCATGCTTCTAGGCCTTGAGTTTCTCTCTTTCTTTCTTCTCTTTACCACCCAAACATATATGGTGCACTTGGTCTGTATCTGACCTGGTCATGACTATCCACTGTGCACCATTGATGACAGTAGATGTGCTGCTGCTGATACAGGAGAGGAGCACAAGCAACTACAAGAGATCACAATCAACCGACACAACGGCATAGGGGAGACCCCGTTGGTGATGTAGACGCAGCCCTGTGTCTGTGTGTCTCCTTACTCTGTTTTATATCTTTGGCCTATTACAAGAACATTGTGATAACAAGCAAGTGTCAGCGAAGGATGATTTTCCACTGAACCAGAAGTCTTCAGCTGTGGCTACGCAAACAGAACAAAAGGAAAAGATGAGCGATCATCCTGTGAATGTGATCCATGCTGACAGCCAATGTGGATAATTCAAACAGCAACAACTTCCTTTGCTTCACTGACAGGCAAAGGACCTTGATTCAGTGAGATCATTGTTTCAAGTTTGCTCTGGAAATGCACTACATATGATTCCAGGCGAAGTGAGGGTTTGGGGGTTATAACCACATCATCTGTTAATTGGACATTCAAGTTTCACTCTGGATTGCAAGCTCCTATATCTAAAATTTAAAAGCAATAATATACACCTAACTCCCAGCTGTCTGGGAACTGTCTGCAATATGCTTCTTGATTTTCTAATCTGCCCAGAGAAATAAAGCCATCACCTGGGCCAAAGATTAGTGTGCCTAATTGGATTCTGATTGTTTCTTTTTTTTTAATTTCAGAGATATACAAAGCATCCTAATGTTGCAGCTTTCTGAGTGACATTGCAGCTGAGCCAGACCACTTACCTAGACCTGAAGATTTACATTTTGATGAAGTTTTCAAGTGCTGTTTTATCTGGAGGAAAAAGTGGTAATTTAAGCAGCTGTGGAATTCTTTGCATATATGGAAGAAATCCCTCCTTCTGTTCTGGGCAGCGCAGCATAATGGATAGAACGTAGTTTTTTTGAGCCTATTTGACCTGTTTCAAATCTCAGCTCCAAAACTCATTAGCTGCATTTTCTTGAGCCAGATCTTTTCAAGCATAGGTTGCCTTGTTGAAAAAATGAGGACGGCAATCATTTGGATATCTTCAAGGCTGTTTTGAGTATGAAAGTTTATTTATTTCCATATGCATCTCTTGAGTGTCTGTCATAGGCCAGGTACTGTTCTAGGCGGACAAAAAGAGGAGTAAAGAGGAAGACAAAATTACTTCTTCTGATCATTTAGGGGGGAAGACGAATAAAAACATGATGGAAAATGAGAACTGAGGTGGATGATAAAGAGCATAAAATGTGGAAGACGGCAGGAATGACATCAGAGGATACAGTGCAGTTTGTGACAGTGGAGGGAATGGCTCTGATTGGCTGAGAATCTCAGATGTGAGAGGCATGATGGGAATCTTGGGAACGGATGTCAGAGGTTGAATTGCGCCTCTCCTGAAACATAGATTGACGTCCTAAAGTCCTGCGACACAGATTGTGGCTTTATATGGTAGAAGGATCTTTACAGAGTTAATCAAATTATAACAAACTCATATAGTGCACCCTGATTCCCTTTCCACTTAGAGACAGGCAGGCATAGGGTGCAGAGCTGTTGGATAGCTGTCACTCATTCCTCAGGCCAAGGAACGCCTACGATAGCCAATGAAACATGCCTCCCAAGGACCATAGGGGAAACATGGTCTTGCTGACATCTTGATTGGGAATTCTTTCAGACCACCTCAGTCTGTGCCTGTCCTCCTGTGATAGGGAAAGCCACTGGCAGTCTTGGAACACAGCAGAACATAAGCTGACTGGCATAAAATTACATATGTAAAGTGACTTCTGATTGGCAATTATTATGTCTACTCCTCTAGCCCACTTTATTCCTGATAAGCTCTAGCTGGGGGATGGGGATAGCAATGTTTCTGGTGATTATAATTTATGCAGATGATCTTAGGGGCTCATGCTGCTGAGAACTTGCAGTCATGTTGACTGCCATCCTTGGAAACTTCCAGTGGCAGATAGCTTTACTATACTTGCACCACACAAACACCATTTACCCAGATCTGTTGCAGGGGAGGAGGGCTCATTGAAGTGGATTGGTTGAGTTTTGATTTTACTTTGCACATGTATTCCTTTTGCTTCACTTCAGGAAGATAATGAGCCCAATCGGTTTCCTGCAAGGTTTGCAGACCATCACTGGAGAAATAAAGTTTTGAGACACAGGATCCCAGTGTCATCTCCTGAAGAGCCTTATGTACTGGCGATGCCTGAGCTGTTGTTGGAAGAGGGGGACACAGAAGAGTGCTGAAAGAAAAAAGGAGATTCTGTTCTTGAGACCTGTAAGTCTTCAACAATGTAATTGAAGAGGATGGGGCAAGGTGGTAAGTGCTAGGACATCAGTGCATTCATTCACCCTGCATGTATTAAATACGTGCTAAATAATGGGACCCAGGTTCAGTGTCAGATATGTGAAAGTTAACAAAATTTAGCTCATTCACACAGTTCCCCAGGTCCATGAACAAAGAAGAAACAAAACAGAAGAGGGAGATTTCATGGATTCTCTCGTGTTTGAGCCATGAGGAGGCAGGAAGTTTGGAGAGAGCTCAGGCAGTTCAGGCCAGCAGGCAGCATGATGGCTGTCAGAAAGATGAGAGTGAAAGTAGAGTGTGTTGGCAGGTGAACAGAGCATGCCAGAAATGATTCTGGGAAATGCCTGGTGATCCTGTGAAGACAGAGGAGCATCTGGAAAATGTCTTTACAGTAGCAGTTCCCCAGTCCAAGGCCCGGAGTTCTGGGGAGCAATTTCATTCCATGGGCAGGAGAAAGGGGGGGAGGAAGACGTTGGGGATGAGTAAAAGCAATGAAAGAGCAAGACAAAGTAGAGCATAGCCTAAGGGTGAGCAATACGATCTGCTGGTTACAAAAGCAGGGTATTAATATAAGAAAACAGGTCGGAGAGTCAGTTACGAGCTTTAGCACATGAGAGTATGTTAAAGAAATTTTGGAAACAGAATTAAAAGAGAAATGTATGTTGATGTCAAAAAATTGAGTTTTATGCATAGCTTTTTCATAATACACATTTTCCAAGAATGTTTTGAAGAATTTGCTTAGGATGACTTTAGGTTTCAGAGGTCAAGTAGCTCCCCAAATGCCAGAATGTGAAAGAAATGTCAGCTCCAATACCAAGGATGTGAAACACTGCATGCTGCATTCAGATTCTCCCAGAAGCCTGGGCTGGGGTGGAGTTTGCCCTTCACTACATTTTGGTTAGCTGTACGAAATGAAGGTTAAGAGATGAACAGGCTATTCCAGAAATTACAGAACTGCTGGCTAAGCCAGCTGATCCACATCAAGGGGAAAACAAGTGTCTGCCCACGAGCATGGACAATGGCTGCTGCTGGACATCATTGTCCCTGGCACCCAGGGCTCCAAGTTGGCAGAAAATCAATTGCTCACTTTGGAGTGCTTTCTTGTACATCTGGTGGGACAAGATACGGAAACAAAGATAAATATAGAGAGATAGATAGATCTAGAGAGACAGAGATGGGGATGGAGGCGGGTAGATAAATAGATGATAGATAGATAGATACATACACACATACATACATCGATAATAGAGAGTGGGAGATCGCAGGATGTCTGGGATGGAGAAGGCTTAGGACCCAACTTGACTCTGCAGCTTCACTTAGCAGAGGAGGGGAGCTAAAATTCAGAGATGTTACTCGTTTGAAGAAATGTGAAGAGAAAAACAGCTACAGTTCTTTGCTGGTCTCTGTCTTGATTTAGATTTTTTCTCTTTTTCTCAAATAGCTAAAGAGGAGAGAGAGAACCTTTAGACATAATCACTGTAATTTAAACAAGTTCTTGGTTTTTTCTTTCTGGTCTAAAGAGCAGTTCTGGAAGGTAGAGTCGAATGTGTGTGCACTGATCCTAACAAAGGGAAGATACCTCCAGAGACTGCATGAAGAATGCAGGTTCCTCAGACGTCAGAAGAAGCACCTGCAATCCTCATTTTACTTTATTTCTTCTGCATATTCAACATTATCTTCATGCTAAATAGGGGCACTGGGAAGACTTTCCCGCCCATTCATTTATGCAAAATTTCAAAATCTCTAATGTGTACCCTGAAGTCAGACTGCCTGTATCGAGTCTCATCCCCGTATCTTCCCGGTAATGTAACCTTGCACAAGTGGCTTCCTTCCTTGCGCCTCCGTTTTCTCTCTATCAAATGGAGCTCTTATAGTTGTGTTGAGTAAGATGAAACAGATGAATGCTGACAACAATCCTTAGCTTGTTATAGACATCAAATTATGTTTTTCTGTTAACATTACTGTCATTTTACCTGCATGACCTTGGATGAGTCCATGAAATCATTGGGGTATCATTTGTAAAAATAAGTGGCTCGAAAACAAACTGATTTCTAAAACCTTTCCATGTCTTAGGTTTTGAAAGTTCTTGTCCTACAGTGTTGCCATAAAAGTAAAATCAATAGTTACATTTTCACATTGACTGCAACGTTTCTGGAAAACCATGCTTTGGGGGTTTTAAAGACGAATGTCACTGATAATTGGAAAACTTTCTCATTTTCGTGAATGATCTTCTCCATTTGCTCCTTATTGCTCATAAATTGAAAAAGTTGTCTTGAACCTCAGTTTTATAAAATGTGAATGTTAGTGAAGAAATGCAGATATAAAGGATGGAGACTATTAGCGCTCCTTGCGCCTTTTCCAGTTTCACTGTGTGTTTACAGTCGGCTGGCGAGGAGAATCCATCTCACTCTGACCCTGACCTTTGCGTTATATTTATTGGATTCGAAAAAACACAATCCACAGGGTAATAAAGATATCTGTGCATGCATTTATTATACACAGAACTGTGCTTCATTTCGGAAAATCAGTCCCAAACTTACTCAGGCGAATCAGCCATAACAAGGTCACTCCAGACTTAGCACAGAAAGCCCTGCAGATATCTTTTGTTTGAGCTGGGACTGCGGCAGTGGGATGAAGAGGAAAGGATACGGGCAGCAGGGCACAGAGGGAGGTCCTTCAGCAGTCATGTGCAGAGAAAATGTAACTACTCAAGGTGACCTTGGGACCAGGAGTCTGCTGCAACAGGCTGTACCAAAGCCACATCTCCAACCCGGGATCAGGGGAGCCGCTACTCCTCTCACTCTGCCCAATGGTTTTCTGCCTCCTGAATATCCTGTCTCCCACTACCTAAGACAGTGGTAAATGGTGTCCTCCAAACATTCAGCCGGTTCATATCTGTGCGTTATGCAGCCTAGTTGCTCCTCTGGTCCAATTTACCTCACTTGCTCCGGGCACCAAAATGAAATTTCCCCCAACTTCCATCTTTTTTTTTTAGAAATATGCTCTTCTATTTTTCCCTAATTATAATAAAATCCTACTTACTATCTTGCATCCATGAAAGTTAATTTATTGACATTAAGTTGAAGAAGCATTCTTTGATGTTGGACTTATTAAAATGTTCATTTCCAAATGTTTGGAGGGATTCACTTTTTAAATAAGGCATCCAGAATTGAATAGTTCTTAAACAAGGAACTTTTCTTTTTTTAAGATTTATTTATTTTATTGGAAAGGTATAATGTACATAGAGAGGAGAGGCAGAGAGGAAGATCTACTTTCTGATGGTTCACTCCCCAAATGGCCGCAACGGCCAGTTCTGCACTGATCCGAAGCCAGGAACCAGGAAATTCTTTCCAGGTCTCCCATGCGGGTGCAGGGTCCCAAGGCTTTGGGCTTTCCTCGACTGCCTTCCCAGGACACAAGCAGGGAGCTGGATGGGAAGTGGAGCTGCCGGGATTGGTTTCAGCATCCATATGGGATCTCGGCATGTTCAAGGTGAGGACCTTAACCAGTAAACTATCATGTCAGGCCCAAACAAGGAACTTTTAATTAAATTCATGTAAATCTAGGATTTTTCAAACTTCATATTTCTTTTTGCATTAAGACACTCCTCTATGAACCTGTTTATTTCTGTTACATGTATATTTACACAGACTCAATGTTCATAGTAGCTCCTGTTGGGTCATGACTGGTATCCTCGTATTTCTTGTCATTAGTAACTTGTACCTTGTAAAGTTTTTATTAGAAAATTAAAGTATTGTGACTTTTCACACAAAGCAAACTTTTAGCTTCATTGACTTCTTTTATTATATGCTTATTTTATATTTTATTAATTTCCACTCTCATTGTTCTTGTTTATAGCCTTTCCTTGGCTTAATTTGCCTTTGCTTGCCTAAACTCCTTAGAAATTAGTCAAGTGTTTAAAACTCATTTTCAGTTTTCCTTCTTTTCTAGTATATATATTTAAAGCAAACATTTTTAAAGGTTGATTTTTTTGGCTGTATTTCACAAATTGATACCATTTATTTTTTAAAAAAAGATTTATTTATTTTTATTGCAAAGTCAGATATACAGACAGCAGGAGAAACAGAGGGGAAGAGATTGTGCCCGTTGGATTCATTCCCCAAGTGGCCTCAATGGCTGGAGCTGTGCTGGTCCAAAGCCAGGAGCCAGGAACTTCCTCCAGGTCTCCCACATGGGTGCAAGGTCCCAAGGCTTTGGGCTGTTCTCAAGTGGTTTGCCGCAAACAGGGAGCAAGATGGGAACTGGGGCTGCTGGGATTAGCACCGGTGCCCATACGGGATCCAGGTATATGCAAGGCAAGGACTTTAACTGTTAGGCCATTGTGCTGGGCCCAATATCATTTATTTTTAAGCAACCAATTTAACGTATTCCCTTTTCTCAAAAGCTTTTTAAGGATGTGTTTGACAGCAGAAAGTCAAAGATAGATAGATACATAGACAGATAGGCAGATAGTTTTTCAGGTTCCCTTACCATACTCATGCAATAGCTGGAGCTGAACTAGGAACTCAATTCAATTTTCCACGTGGGTAATAGGAACTCAGCAAGGCAACCCGTTACCATTGTCTCCTGCAGTCAGTGCCATAGGCAGCTTGTAAAAACCAATAGCCTGACTTGATAATAAAGACCAGGGCCACACTATCCTGGGGAATCTCAAGTTCACAGACTGCTAGTGCTGGATGCAAAGGGTGAACTCTGTGGGCAACAATTCTCAGGTGGGCAAACGTCTAAGACCAAGGTCAAGGCCTACAAGCAGGAGTCAGCAGTTGGTCAATTGGTCCAAGGTCACAGGACTGTGTGCTTTTAGGATCTCCTTGACACAGGCATGGACTGACTTCTGTGCTTGGGTCATGCTATAGTATCCTGATTACCAAACATTAACTGGTTCACATGAATACAGGCTTAGTAATCAAAGTTTGTGCCACATCATTTCTTATGATTTCACTCCCCAAACAGTTCACTGACGTGTCAAAGCAGCAAGGTTTCTGGGCTGACCTTTCCTTAGAGAAGTGGAGCTTCCATGCAGCTGCCCTGCTTCTATAATCTTTATCTTGTGTCTGTTTCATTTCTTGTTTTCTCGGTTGTGTGTCACGTCCCTCTCCAAATGCATTTATGCTGCTGTGGACAGCGGTTTTCTCTTAAGAGGAAGCTAGAGTTACAAGTGGGAACCAAGAATGGAACTCACTCACTTACGGCTTCTTCATCAAATGCCTGCCCAGTTTGAAATGTTTCTGAATTTCCACTGTGATTTATCCTCCCCATTTTTTCTCTTCTTTGACTAAAGGGTTATTTGTAAGTTTATTGTTTGATAGCCAGTTTTAAGATAATCTAACAATTATATTAGTTAACAGCTAAATTCCCTCTGGGTTTTGTGGCAGGAAGCTATTCTGATTTCGAGCCTTTAAAATGTGTTTCAACTTTTTATGGGTTACTATCAATTCAGCAAATGTTTGGAACTTGTAAAGAATATGCATTTAGTAGAGGCTGGGATATAGTTTTATATCTGTTAATTAGGACAAGTTTGTTAACTGTGTCACTCAAATCTTATTAACTTACTTCTTCTTGCCATCTCTGTTTCTGACAGAAGTTTGTTACAATTTCCAACTATGATCATAGAGCTGTCTCTTTCTACCTTTTTAGTTCTATCAGTTTTTGCTTGAAATATTTTAAGGCTAGATTATTTGTTGTGTACGCACGTCCAGGATTCTGTTAGCCTCTCATCGATTGACCAATTTTTCCTATGATATTTATCTTTTTATTGTGCTAAAGCTTCTGACTTTTACTGTGTTTGATATGGATGCTAATCCTCAGCCTTGGTTTGTTTATTGGCTTATGTTGTGTGTTGCAATGTGTGTTTCTATCACCTGTAAGGTTTGGGAAAGCATCATAAGGCTGAATTGTGCTATTTCATCAAGTCTAATAAGCTATTTTTTAAATGGAATATTATTTTAACATTGAGTAATCATTAGCATATTGTAAATTTTATCCACTCATATTTGTATTTATGTTGTACCATCTGTTTGTGGTCCTTTTCTTTCTATATATCTCTTTCTTTGATCTTTAAAGCTTTCAGATTAATAAAAAATATGCATATTATTACAAATGTTCCTCTATTAGCTTGATAATCATGTATTCATAACCCATCATTGGGCAGTTACTCTTGAGTTTATGTTATTCATATTTGACTCATATGAGCATGATATTCATACCCCCCATATCTCATGGAATAAAAATAGAACTTGTAATTAATTCTACGGCTCCATCATTTCATGCTATACTCATCACATATTTTAATTTAATTATCCTCCTAAAGCTTTTTTTTTCTGTCAATATTTATGTAGATTTCCCCGTATACTTCCTTTTCTGAAGATTTTCTTGAGCCTTTGTGTGTCTCCTGTGGGAATCATTTCCCTTCTGTTAAATAAGCACCACTCCTTTTAGTAAGAATCATTGACTTATTATGATTGTGTCGGCCCATACCACAGGGAACCAGGATTCCTTGAAGGTAGGAACTGTGCCTTGTTTTTCCTGCCTCCCAACAAGGGGCTCCTTGCCCAGCCCCAGACAGGGGGCCCTTCGGGATGCCCACTTCCACCTGCCTGTCAATCATATCTCAGGCCAACTTTCTAGACAACAGATCCTGTTGCCAGAACTACCTCTTTGAGTTAACCTCCTCCTAGGCCTTGCTTCTCCTGGCTGGCTACTCTTTGCTCTAGAATCTGTGTACAAACTGGATCTGGAGTGTTTCCCCATCTCTGTGGTTGCGTTCAGTCTAACTCTGATTTTGCGCCTATCCTGCTCACGCCATTGCCTGCTTACTACCGAGCTCATACTCTGTCAACAGTAAACTTGCTTCAGCTAGGCTTGAGGTTCTCACATGGGAGATTGTTTGTGTACTAGTGGACCTGAGTCCTTGTATGGAGACAGTGTTTGCTGTCACAGCTCCAGAGGAAGATGCTATGGCTGTTTAGCTGGTAGGAGCCAGAGGTTGCTGCCAAATATCCTGCAGTGTACACTCTGGACCCACAACAAGTATTATGCAGCATTGTAAATAGCATTAAAGGTGCAAAATTCCAATCTGGACAGCAAATGTCTGTTTTCTACCATGTGCCAACTATGATGCTAGGCTGGGAGAACAGCATATAGGCACGGTGCTCAAATTAGGAGAACAGCATTGTAGCCGAGAAACTTTTGTAAGCAAATAGTTAATCACCAAACAGTTTGGAAACAGCTGCTCAGAAGATCATAAAAGTTCGTAGAGGTATAATTGACTCACACTTGAGAAGTCAGGAAAGGCTTACCCAAGTCACTGATTTTTGAACAGAGTGGCAGGATGACTGGTCACGGGAATGGTAATGACAGAAGGGAAATGATGCAAACGAGCAGAGAAAGTGTTCTAACTTGGGAGAAGCAGCTCAATGTTTCAGAAGTGACGGTTTGAAGGACCATCCTGTTTTGGCATGGCTGGTGCAACATTGCTGTTGAGGAGGGTGGCCATTGGTGCAAGACCTGTAAGACCAGACCTTAACTTCCTTACATCTGCAAAGACTCTTCCTCCTCATTCCTATTCACAAGTCATGTTCAGAAGATCTGGGAGCTAGGCTCTGGACATCTGTTCAGGAGTCATTAGTCAATCCACTACAGGCCCCACAATTTATTTTCAGATGAGACAGAATAGTGGTTCTCAATTTGGCTGCATACTAGAGGCATTTGTAGAGATTTTTAAAATTATTGCAAAGTTATACAACTTTCAAGAACAGAACTCAGACTTTCCTAGATAATCCCAACATTGGTCCAGATTGATGTGCAGAAAATGAAATAGAGTAACATTGACTGGGGAGTAGAGCAACCTCGATTCCAAAAGCTGCCTTGTCTTATCAGCAGGTTTTCTCTTCTATAAAATGGAAACAGTCACACCTGACTCGGGTTATTATGTTATTATTGTGAAGAATAAATGAAATCTTTGCTGTAAAGCAGTGAGATCTTTGACTATGTTGTATGCTATATAACTTCAGATATCCTTTATCCACTAGCCTGTTGATTGAAGCATTCAGAATGACTTTCTGTTGAGAATGTTGGTTATTTGCTAGGAAGTACAAATGTAAGCTCATGCGCACTCTTACTATTTATCAGCCATTCAGTGGAGCAAAATCACTTTCAAAGAAGATTGCCTAAAAGATCAAAGATATCCTAAATGGCATATCACTTAAAGATTTTTTTTCTCATTCAGAAAAGACACATGGATCAGAAGAGTTTGTTTATTTAGCAACTAAATTCCAGGAACTGGTGATACTGAGATGGGTTCAGTTATTTTACAGCCTTGGAGTCTAGACAGGGATCTTAAACCAAACGAATGAAATCATACTACCTATAAAGTCACTCTATGCAAATGCTGGGAAGGCGGCTGACATGAGATTATGATCTAACAAGATCAGACAGAGTAAGAGAGGTCAAGGGAAGTTCTCCTGAAGACCAGACTCTTTTTTTTTTGGAGTTTTGTCACGAATATTTTTTTTTTATTTATTGTTGCTTACATTATATTATGTAGTACAGTTTTATAGGCGCTGGGGATCCCCCCCACCCCTCCTATACCCCTCCCCCCATGGTGGATTCCTCCACCTTGTTGCATAACCATAGTTCAAGTTCAGTTGAGATTCATTGCTTGCAAACACATGCCTAGCATAAAGTTCAGCGTCTTATTGTCCAGATAAGTTCAGTGGCCTCTTGGGGAGACCTTCTATAAGACCAGACTCTTAAGCTGAGTTCTCAAGTGTGGCTAGATTTAACCATGAAGAAAGGGAGGAGAGCATTTCAGACAAAAAGCAAAGGCAGCGCAAATGTGTAGTGTAACAAGAGTGTCTTCTCATTGTCTTAGTGGCCCTTGCCTTGTCTTTCCTTCTCTTGCCTTGTCCTCTCCTTGGGTCAAGATGACCACGATAGCTTTAGACACTGAATTCAAGCCAACAAAAATGGAGGAAGGGTCAACACTAGCTTCATCCATCTTTGCTATCAGAAATCCATCTTTCCCAGAATACTTGTGTCTATATCACTTGCCAGAAATAGGACACGTGCTTATATTTTGGTTAGTTGCTGACAAAAAAAGGGAATGGAATTTACAAGATTCGTCTAAATCAAGAAATCTCTTTTCTTCTGAGATCTAAGCAGGGACATTGTTGATGTAGGGATGCTGTTGGCAGAGAATCCAACCTGTCTACTCAGATGAGCCAGCAGCAACTCAAGTACAAGTTGATAAACATTTAGGAAATGATGAGACTATAATTTATAGACTAATTTACCCCCTGGACTGGGTGAGAATGTAAGATCTTCCTGAGGAGCAAGTAGCCCCAAGAGCAAGAGCCAATGAATCCCTTGGGAGTAGAGGTTTTGAATGTAGACACCAGTGGAATTTAGGACTGGATAATTTTTCACTGTGAGCAGCTGCCATGTACGTGGTAGAGTTATTTTAGTCCATTTTCTGTTGCCATAACAAAATGGTTAAAATTGCATAATTGATATTGTCTATAAGGTTATTTGGTTCGGAATTCTGAAGGCTGGGAGGATGAAGAATATGGCACCAACATCCTCTGAGCCCAGGATAAGAATCTCATGCTGAGTCATAACTTGGAGGAAGACATTATAGGGAAAGACAGAACATGAACATTCTAGTTCACAGCTTCCATCTTCTTATAAAGCCACAGTCATAGCCAAAGTCAACCTCATAACCCATGAGGCCCCCCAACTCCAAATGCCATCATTGCATGAACTCGGGAATTAGGATTCAGCATGAGTCTCACAGGGGACGCTCAAGCCATGGCAGCTGTCTGGCGACATCACTGTCTCTACCCACTGCACTAATTGACTTCTCTGAGCACCTGCTCAGCAGTGAAGTCTCCTCCAGCCTTGGCCAAATGTCTGCAGGGAGGAAGAAAATTACTCCTGGTTGAGAACCAAAGTGTTAGAGAACTCCTGCTGCTGATGGTGGCTGTGATTGTTAGGGACTGTGCATGTGAAGTGGGACCGGGGTGCGAGATCCCAAGTGGCACTCACGTAGCTCTGAAAGTCAATGTCTTGTTCACTTCTGTGCTCTAGAAGCCACAGTGCCTTTCCTACATGCTGACTGCGAGTAACAGACTACATTTCAGCAAGAATAAACCCTGGTTTGCCTGGAGGATATTGATCTTCAGGCAACAGAGAGATGAACTTAGGAAAAACCCATACAGAATTTCTACCTACCTTTTTTTTTTTCTGTCTCGAGAATAAGTGTATTTTTCCTAAACCACTGGTTTGGCTTTATCTGACGAACACGACAGATCGCCTGTTTCCTTTTGCATGGTTTGTGACTATAGTACTTCCTTTTCTTTACATTGGATCCCATAAAATTTGAAAGCTAAGTTAAGGGTTTTCCCCACAGGTATCCAGGATATTAATTGTAGCCTTATTACTGATTATATTTTATGTTCCTGCATTTGTTTTTCCCTTTCATTTTGTCTCAGTTCTGAGTTGCATAACCATGCATTCTATGTATTCTTTAAAATACCTGTGATGTGTTTGGAGATAACATCATTAAGCACTCAACACAGCACTCAGAATCCAGAGGCCTGTGACACATAGAAATGTCTTCATATTGAGATGGGAGAGGGAGCCACTCTTAGGGACAGACCTTTGCCAGTGATCAGATGTTCTGTAAATCTACGAGTGATGCTTGGGGTCATTGTGATTTCAGAGGGCAATGAAACTTGCAGCAAAAGAGTTTAAAAATGCATCCACTTCTCTAGGAAAATAAATAACGTTCAGTGGCAGACTGTTGACCTGTGTCTTTGTTGATCTAAGCGCTTGGGCATTAGAGAACTTTCATAAAGCCCACCATCTACACCAAGCTCCTCAAGGCACTTAGTAGTCTGTGCTCAAGTGCATGAAGTGTCATCGTCTTTCATAATGGGCGTGTGTTATGACTGTCGGTTGTGTTCCATTTTCCAAAGCTAAGACTCCAGCAGAATGTCAGAGAGGAGCAAGTTAAGGAGCACTTGCCTCTCTGAAAGCTCAGGTTACTTTAAGTGAAAGAGCCACGAGTCCTGATCAGCAAAGACAGAGAGCAGTGGGGGTGGGATGCTCGAAATAGACCTGCCTCTTGCCATGAGACTGTTGCCTCTTCATCATAATTATTAAATCTTGGCAAGAGGCACAGCAGCCTGCTACCCAGCTCCCTGATGTTGGGCTGCTCTCCCACTGCAATTTTGAAACCTGGTTGGCAATGGCACCCTGAAGAGCAGTTCTAACAATGCCGCAGCAAACTGTCCCCTACTTGAAATCTTCAATTATATATGTATAGACCAATGGTAATCTGCATCCTACCATTTCCCCCCCTCTGTCTTGTTCTTATTGCCATATCATTAACTTTCTCAAAATTAAGTTGGGGATATTCAGTCCACAGAGAAGCCAGGGAAATAATAACAGGTGGATTAAGGTGAATGGGAGAAGGCAGAGAGAAGACAGTTTGACTTCCTTTCAGGGAAGTTTGAATCACGCAAAAAGGCACATACACACACTCTCAAATAACAGTACATTTTGCAGAGAAAAGTTCAGCTCATGGTGTGTTGAAGTGCTAAAACTCCCTAGGAAATTAGGTAAGTAGTTTTCCTGGGAGTAAGTGTGTAGGGGCAAGCAAAGTTATAACACGCTGTGGACAGGGTACTGCATGAAGAAAGTATGAGGATACTACTATTTTCCTCTAGCCCATTTAAATTCTTAATTAGGTAATTAAAAGACTCTAGACAAAAATCAACAATGTTCACGTGTCAGGGACACAGGGGAGTAACATTTGAAGGATTCTGCCAAAATATAGTATTTGCACAGAGTGAAATAAAAGTCAGACCTCAATAGGTGTCCTTTAGGGAGGTGTTTTTTTTTTTTCCCTTTGTCTATTCTGTTACTAACACTGGCCTTAAAAGTCAGATCTCACTTTGAGATTTGAACATAATAGGCATTCATCGGATGATTAGCTTGTTACTGTAGCATATTGTATAACTGTACTTACTATACTACTGTATTATTGTACTTGCTATATCACTATACTACTGTTCTTACTGTATCACTGTACTGTTGTACTATCTTGTATCGCTGCATTATTCCAATGTATTATGTCAGTATTACTGTACTGTGTTGTATTACTGTGATATTGTTTGTTATATTATAATTTACTGTGTGGACATGTCAAACAGAAATAGATAAGTCAGAGAAGATGTCATCTAGAACCTGTTTTCCGAAACAAAGATATGCTAAGTGTTCATAAATCTTCTATATTTCCAATGGAAAATGAAGATAGCGGAATTTCATAGCAGGAATAGTTTTTTCAGAATTTATAAGCCAGGTTTTAGCAAAATTGATATTGTATAAATTTCCCCACAATGTTCCTGAGTGAAGGGTTTTGTCATACAAACGTGGTAGATGTTACTAATAACCCAGTCTAAGTAAATTCTGCACCCCAGATTACCCTAGAAGATAAGTTCTGACCAATAGGGTACTGCCTAGAGTTAATTCTGAGACAGTGAGAAGACCATGGGTGACTGTCTAGCCTCTCTTCCTGGATTCATTGGCTAATGAGGCTGGAAGTTCCACATGGTGAAACTGTAGGATGATGTCTCTATTTGTTTAAGATTTAAGTTTCCATACAGAGAAAAATACATGAAAACATCCAAGCCAACATGTTTATTTGTGCACAAGAGTAAATGCATATTGTGTTAGGTTACACACATGTGGGCTTTCAACAGAGTACTGCAATACCCATGTTTATGAAAATAAAAGATTTTGGAAATGAGAAAAATCAAACCTCAGATAATGGTTTGAAGTAACCGCAGATCACATTACAAGCAAGGGATAAGTTGTAATATGACCCCAGATTCTGCTGAAAGTATGTATCAATATAAAAAGAACCACCAAGTCTGGCATGGCTCCTGGGCTTAGGCAAGACATTAAACCGCAGTCATAAGTTTACTAAGAGTGCAGAGACTTAATCTAATTATAGTGTCTGGGAGAAGACCTAGTGGGAGGTTTCTGGGTCACTTGGGAGTATATTTCCAGAAGTTTACTTCTTACTTACATAAAGTACAATCAACAGGATGTTGGGAGCACAGCTTTCCACAGCCATTCAGGAAAGTAAACAGACCACCTTATCTGCAGAACATAGCTTCCAAAGTCACCCTTGGCACTATCAGGAAGCCAGGATACAGGGGTAGAGCAAGAGCCAGAAGCTGAGTTGATCTGAATGGACGAAACCGGGATGTGATACACATTTCACTCTCATTCCATTGGCCAGGAGACACCTATGTGGTTCTGCCTGATAGCAAGGGACATTGGGAAATTCAGTTTTATTGGGTGCCTGAAAGGAACCGAAAATAGAATTGGTAAACACTTAGCAAACCATACTCTAGCTAGTCCTTGTTGTAACCTTTCATCCCAAACGTAAAACATACTCCTCTGTTCCATGTCATCGTATGAATCCACCCAACCATTCTTTCAAGGAGACCACCTAAAGCCTCGTATTATTCCTGTATCCAGCACAAGGCCCACAGTCTTCAGGTGATGGTTAGTACTTTCCAACAGGTGTAAATGTGGAAAGTGTTTCATGAAACATGAAGTAAAAGCATAAAGTTTCTGCAGTAAAAACATAAAAAAGGTTTTGTTTAAGAGTAAGCTCTGGTAGTAGGCCAAGTGGCTGTATCTAGTGAGTGGTAAAGTCTTAAAATGGTAGAGCACATCATATGTTGAAAGACAAAGAACATGAATGTTATGGTGCATGTATGTTGACCTTCCTCTCCTTAGAAAGCCATCAGTATTCAATCACAGTACTTCCATTCCATAACCTCATATAATCCTAATGCCTTCCCAGAGGTTCTGCCTCTAAACTCCATCGTCTGATTATGTTTCTACCCTCCTGATGGCTCACTGTGAATACTGAATTTCAATGTGAGTTTTCAGAGGGACAAGTTGTATTCATATCTTAGCATTGCCCCTCTGATTAATGGTAACGTGATGACAAAATCTGAATTGTTTTCATTAAAAAAAAAAAAAACAAAGAATGGCAAACACAGTAATCGCTAGTTCCCCGTGGTTGGGAGCTCCCATAGGGGAGATGTGGGGGAACCTTGACTCTTAGCAAAGGATTATAAGAAACTTCCTAAATCATGTTCTAAAGGTTCCTGCTCCAGGAGCATTCTTGTACACAGGGATTATGGTGCCTGGCACACCTGTGTGGCTCTTGTTTGCTTGTGGTTATCTCTGCATCTGAGGGTCCCTTGAGAGCTGCCTTCCTTTCTAGCCCATGGTTTGCTACTGCAGTTTGGGAGCTGCTTGTTGCTTTGCACAAAGATTCTGAGGTCTCAATGCCTGGTACTTTTGGTCCTTTGTAAGTAGCTAAAAATTTGATGAGCTTTCTAATTTGCTCACTTCCAATCAAATCATGTACCTGAAAGAAACCCAAGCTTATCTTCTAGACTAAGTTCTCACTCTATTTCTTGATTTCCTTCTCATGCTTCTGCTTATTTGGATCAATTTACCTTGACACCCATAGGAAAAAAATAGGTAGCAAGAATCTTTGCTCACAAGAGGAGTCATAATGTCCAATTGATAATTTTTTAGGATTTGCTTATTTTTACTGGAAATTTACATCCACAGGGAGACATAAAGACAGATAGAAAAATCTTCCATCTGGTGGGCCACTCCCCAAGTGAGCTGTTGCTGAGTCTATCCGAAGCCAGGAGCCAGGAGCTTCCTCCAGCTCTCCTACAAGGGTGCAGGGTCCCAAGGCCTTACACCATCCTCTACTCTTTTCCCAGACCACAAGCAGGGAGCCAGAAGGAAAGTGGAACATCTGAGACATGAACTGGTGCCCACATGGGATCCTGGCGCATGCAAGGCAAGGACTTTAGCCACTAGGCTACCATGCCGAACCCGTTACTGAGAAATATTATCAAGCTTTTGTCACCAAAGAGTTTGTTTCAATTATGCATTCTCAGTATTTGTGGTATATGAGTAATGTGCTTTTCCTATCCTTGAAGCCCAAATTTCTTGTGTTTTTATTTCCATTCATTCTAATTAAGGGTTAACCAATTGTGTCCTGAGAATATCTCTTTCTTAGAATAACTTTCCGATAAGCAGTAATCTTAGCAATTTCTTTCTGTTTTCTGCCTCTTGCATTATGATCACTGGATCAGCAGGCATGTGATATTAATTCCATGTCTTGTGCACTGTTCCACTAAAATATTTGCTCTTTATGAGCATGTCCACTAGTTCTGATGATAATATCTGTCCAAATTTCCAAATCAATGCCACAAATTTTTGGTTTTTCTTTCAGTTATACCTTAATTTTGCCAATAATGTCTTTGTTTCTAGAGAGTAACTGTAACTTCTATAAAAACCAAAGCTGAAATAATGGTTTATTGGATGTTTCTGTCTCTTCCTCTGTCTCCCTTTCTCTCTCTTTCTCTCCCTCTTCCTCTCTTCTTTTGTGAATAAAAGTTGAGTTAACATTGTTAGCTATAGTACACAGAATCTAGTCTCCATGAACCTCCACCACTCTGCTTACATGGCCAGCATGATTTTTGTTATGCAGTTGGTAAAAACAGAGGGAGAGAATGAGAAGGATTTTATCGGAGATTTTGATGAGCAAGATTTGAAAGTGGCATGGCCTTATGTAATTTCTGGCTGCATCTCATCTGAGGCATAAGTCTTGCAGAGGGGGCATGGCAGAAGCACAAAAGGTTGGGAGAGTAATAACTGAATCAAGAATTTTTTTTAAAAAAGATTTATTTTTATTATTTTTTTATTGGAAAGGCAGATATACAGAGAGGAGAGACAGAGAGGAAGATCTTCCGTCCGATGATTCACTCCCCAAGTGAGCGCAACGGGCCGATACTATGCCGATCCGAAGCCAGGAGCCTCTTCCGGGTCTCCCACGCGGGTGCAGGTTCCCAAAGCTTTGGGCCGTCCTCGACTGCTTTCCCAGGCCACAGGCAGGGAGCTGGAAGGGAAGCGGGGCTGCCGGGATTAGAACCGGCGCCCATATGGGATCCCGGGAGTGCAAGGTGAGGACTTAACCACTTGTGCCACCACGCCAGGCCCTGAATCTAGAATGTTGTTACAACAATTGGACATACCATGATGGTAAAGGATTTGGGGTCAGGTTGGTGCTAATGGGTGTAAATGAGGGACTGGTGGGCTTTATGAGGTCTAAAAGCACAAATATAAACAATAAAATGAGAAAAGGGGAAATATTAGAAGTTATGCTAAGAGAAGAAGTTGTTAGCATTTATTATTTCATGGGTAGGATGCAACCAGATGATATCAAATTCAAATTTTGTTCAGAGAAGTAGGCTGATGAAGCCTGCACGAAGTGTTTGCTTTAGTATTTCAGTCTTCATGATGGCAGCTCCGGGATGGTGTCCCAAAGTAGGGGTTAAGCTAGTCCGAAGTCTTGAGTTTTAGGGTCAGTCAGTGGATTAGCTACCTGATCCTTGGCATGTGAGCTTTCTTAAAATCACTACACATCTGTAAAATGATAAGAGTCCCTTTTTCTTCCACAGAGCTGTTTTCATAATCCAAGAGTTAGTATGTGTGAGTACGTAATGCTTTGTAGCTCAAACAAGGCAATCTTTTATTATAAACTATTGGCCTATCATTTGTCATTCCTGACTAGCTCTTCAAATCTCAACTTCACCCATCCACATCTCCATTTCTATTCCTACCCTAACTCTGTGAAGCTATACGTATCCAACACACATGCTGTTTTTCAATGCTCTACTGTAATTTCAACCTTTCCTTCAAATTCATCACACAACCTTTAGTTGGAAATTTCTTTTATACCATATTAAGTATTCAATTTCAGAGGGAGTAGTTTAGTGTAAAGTGGTTTCATTTAACTAAATCTCACTTGAGAATAAGCAGCAAAGGAGGAAAAATAAGCTTTCATAATAGGAGATCTTGTCTGAAGGTGGCAGATGATCCATGCCCATTGCTATCACAGACAGGCAGGCGAGTTATCATTTCTACAGGCGGTTCTTACACCTCTCTTCTGCCTTCTTAATCAAAATGTGGTCAGTAGACCAGGATTGTCAGCATTCCCTTCCATCTCAGAAATGTAGAATTGCCAATCCCACTCAAAAGCACTGCATGCTCCCAATCTACACTGTAACAGGTCTTAGGCACTGGAGGCGGCAACGTGCTGCTCTAGGGAAGAGCTCAACTTTTCTTGTGTAAAGAAAGTAATTGTACCTTAACACAAGGTGTTCTGTCAGACAACAAGCAGGGCTTGTTTAGGATCTATCCTTCTTATCTAGACTTGGAACTTACATTTATGGTTACCTAGTATTCCTAACAAGAAATGAAAGACCTGAGACCACGGAGTAATTGGTTTCTACAAGGAATTTCTGGTTCTACACAACAATATTTGGAGAGTGGCTGGCACTGTGGCATTAAATAACCACTTCTCCTGCTGAATTCTGGCTACTCCACCTCCCATCCATTTTTTTGGCCGATGTGCCTGGGAAGACTGAAGATGACAGCCAAACTAGGGGTGTCTCTGCCACACATATGGGACGTCAAGATGGATTTGCTGGCTCCTGATTTCAGCCTGATCCAGTCTGATCCAGTACAGTACACCATTTGGGGAGTAAATCACTGAAAGAATGGTCCCTCTCTCTGTCTTTCCTTCTTCTTTCTCTCTGTCAATCTGCCTTTCAAATAAATGTATAGATTTAAAAATTAAATATTTCTCTTAGGGTGGACATTTAGCTTAGCCCTTTAGATACCCAAGTCCCATATGGGTTTGATGACTGCCTTGTCTCCTGGTTCCAGCTTTCTGCTAATGAATTAGACCCTAGGAGGCAGCAATGATGACTCAGGTAATCGGGCTCCTGCCTCCCATATGGGAGATGTGGGGTACGTTCCAGTTCTTGGTTGCGGCTCCTGCCCAGCCCCAGCTTCTGGAAAGCAAACCAGAAATGGGATTTCTCTGTCTCACACACACATAAATAAAATATTTAATTTCAACTTATCAGAAAATTTGCTAATTTCTTTGGAATTAGCTTTCCTAGCATACCCAGAAGGTAGGAACATGCAAAAAGTGTATGCCTTGCTGTGGCTTGCATATGACATTGGATGTTGAATGTTGCCCAGACACCCATGTGTACATATTTGCTGGGAGACGGTCCAGCCTTCAAGGGGCTTGGTGGCAGACCATTGTATCCTTGGGAATGTGTCTTCAGAAGGTACTTGCCATGAGCCAGTTGTAACAAAGGGCTGAATTTGGATCCAACCTCTCTCTTGCTTCCTGCCTCACCATGTGATCACTCCACCACATACACACACACACACACTCACAGAGTTGAAATCAGTCTTCCTAATAAGAGGCAAAAATCAATGGGGCCACCTTCTCTTGAACTTGAACTTTCAAACTGTGAGCCAAAAAATTCTTTTCTCTTTGTAAAGTTTGTTGCCTTAGGTGATTAATTATAGTAATGAGAAGCTGACAAATGCTTCCCTATTATATAGCTAATTTAGGGGAAGGAGTGATCAAGAGCTGACTAGTGAGAAGACAGGTGCCCTGTGGAAATTGCCTTAAATCAGTATTTGTTCAATAAGCAATCCATTGTTATTATAGCAAATGTTAACTTGACGTGGTGGTAGTGATTGGCTATGGTAGATGCCAAATTCCATTCCAAATCACCAGAATGGAAAGCAAATTACCACAAGAGGAGAGTTCTATTGTGGACCTTTTTCTACTGAGATTAAATGTGATTTCAAGCTGGAGCTTCCAGCCTCAAAATTAAAAACAGAAGGCATAGTTTAATGAGATTTTCCTTTATTATTTCTATAAATAATCTGGAGTATTGGGCCAGATGCAGAGACCACAAAAGCTAATAAATTCTCTTAGTACTTCTGACTGTTTCAGATTGTCTCCTTAGATCCATTGTGGTGATCAAGGGTAAATTACAAATTAAATTCCTGGAAAGTTCCATAATAACTTAGTAGTGGTTTTACATGTCAGAAAGACATGTGGACAGTATGTAGCCTCTTGTATAATGTGCTCATTGACACAGACTTTTTTTTGAAGAATTCTTAACAAAAATGTGTAATTTCAGAAAATCAAGATGGTAGAATAGAGTAAGGACATGCTTAAACAGATGGAAAGCAGAGAGGGTGTGAACCAGGGCAAGAGGAGAGCTAGGCTGATGGCAGAGGGACACCTGGAGGCCCAAGGACACAGGGAAGCAGCAGAGACAGTGGAATAGTGTTTCAGTAACCACATACCTCAGCAATGGAATACAATTGGAGCTCCACCCGTGGCCAGGTTGGAAGGGGAGTTCACTGGGAGCTCAGGAGGTAAACACAAGCATAGAGTTGCTGAGCCTGCTGATTTGCTTGATTCGACCCTGAACAGAAGCAGAGTGGCAACACGAAGCAGGCAGGTGCAGGAACAGGGTGGATTTCAGGGTTCAGACCCCACCAGTGCCACATTGGATGCCATTTTGTGTGCTGAGGAAAAGGCTGTGGGGCTGAAGGAACAGCAGCAAGCTACAAAGCTGTTGAACCTAGAGAGAAGTCACTTATGGCATTGCATTGGTCTCACGGGGAAAATAATACTGATTTGGCATCTTGCAGGTTCCTCCCCAAAACAGGTGCAGGTGACCTTCAGACCTAACAGCCGGCAGGTTCCAGCAAGACCAGCACTGCTGACAAGCCACAGGTTGTATCTCGCTAATCTCGGGCACTGCTCGAACCAGAAGTGGGATAAAGACTGTGCAGGCAATGGAGTAGCAATAGCATAGGACCACAAGAGATGGAAAGTGGTAAACCAGAAGCTGGAGCTATAGAAAGAACA
Organism: Ochotona curzoniae; assembly: GCF_017591425.1. Lineage (NCBI taxonomy): Eukaryota > Metazoa > Chordata > Mammalia > Lagomorpha > Ochotonidae > Ochotona > Ochotona curzoniae. The sequence continues at coordinate 17,907,244 of NW_024466219.1, read as the reverse complement.
TGGTGGGAGCCTAGCACAAGGGCTTAGCACTGAAACTCACTGGAGGGAGCGACACAAGTGATTGCAAACAAAGAACTGGGTACCAAATGCAATCAGTAAAATCTACCTATTTATCAGTGGATACCACAGCTTAGAAACTGGCCCTTAAGGAGAGGAATCTACTAACCAGAATAACGATTACCAAGAGCAAAAGAAGACACAGAGGCACAATGAATATTACTGATGCTTTCCTGAAAAGAAGCAAAAGCCTTTGTCAAACTCAGAATTAACTGAGGAAGACATCGAGAAAAAGGGGGATAAATAATTTTAAAAACTTGTTGTAAAGCTTCTTAACAACAACAAAAAGCACATGTAAGAGCTCAAGCAATTTAAGGAATTTGCCACACAGGAAATAGCAACATTGAATCAAAAATCAAGCCAAATTATTAGAAATGAAGGACACAATGGAGCAAATTAAAAATTCAAGTCAAAACCCTAAATAATTGAACAAGGCAGAAGAGAGAATCTCAGAATTGAAAGACAGTTCCTTAAACAATAGGGGAATAATAAAAAAAACTGGAAGTGGAACCAAGTCAAGCTAAGAATAGTATCCAAGAACTAAGAGACACTATTAAAAGGTCAAATATAAGAGTCGTTAGGAGTTCTAGAAGGCACAGAAAGAGAAGTTGGTTTTAAAAATGTATTGAGGGCCTGGTACAATAGCATAGTGCTTAAAGTCCACATCTGAATGCACCAGGATCCCATATGGGCAACGGTTCTAGTCCTGGCGGCCCCACTTCCCATCCAGCTCCCAACCCGTGGCCTGGGAGAGCAGTCTAGGATGGCCCAAAGCTTTGGAACCCTGTACCTTCATGGGAGACCTGGAAGAAGCTCCTAGTCCTGACTCTGGATTGGCTCAGCTCTGGCCGCTATGGCCACTTGCTGAGTGAACCATCGGACGGAAGCTCTTCCTCTCGGTCTCTTTTCTGTGTATCTGCCTTTCCAATGGAAATGAATAAATCTTAAAAAAATATCAAGTGCTTACAAAAAATAGAAACATCTCAAATAAATGATTTAATAATCTATCTCAAGGATTCATTTAAAAAGAAAATGAGCAGGAAGCAGGAAATGATAAAAATCACAGCAAAAACAAATTGAACTGAAACTAAAAAACTACAAATTGCAACAAGAAAGAGCTGTTTTTAAGATGAGCAAACCAAACTTTTACCTAGGCTAGCGAAGAAAAGCTCAAGAGAAAAACCAAGTAAAAATAGAGAGCCTAAGAAACTAGTGAGCTGATCTCTTCTTGCTGAACGGGTCCTTTGACCGATGTCCTTTATCACTTTTAACATTTTCCACGTCAAAGTCTATATAATGTGATGCAAGAATGGCTACACCAGCTCACTTTTCCTTTCCGTTAACCTGGGATATCTTTTTTCCATCCTTTCATTTTCAGTCTCTGCATATCTATTGGGGAGATGTTTCTCCTGTAAGCAGCAGAGAGATGGTTTTTGTTTTTTGATCCAGTCTGCTAATCTTCGGTGTTTGATTGATGAGTCTAAGCCATTTACATTCAGGGGTAATATGGTTAGGTTGTAATTTGGTCCTGTCATTTTAGCAATGGATTGCTCAATGTGCGATTTACTCTTCTTTTGTGGTTTTATTGGGATGTTCTCCACATTTGCTTTTGACTTTGGTAGGTAATATTCCTTTTCTCTGTCAATAGAACATCCATAAGCATCATTTGTAGGGCAGGTCTGGAAGAGATGAATTTTTTGAGTTTTCTTTACTGAGGAAAAATTTTATGTCATTTTCAAAGTCAAAGAAAAGCTTGGCTGGGTAAATTATTCTAGGCTGACAATTTTTTGCCGTTTAGTATGTCACTCCATTCTCTTCTGGCTTGTAGAGTTTCCTCTAAGAGGTCAGTACTGAGTCTGATTGGGGTTCTTCTATGTGTTAATTTATTTTTTCACATGAAGATTTAAGGATATTTTCCTTATGTTTGATCCAAGAGAGCTTGATCATCATGTGCTGTGGTGAAGATCACTTTTGGCCAGCCCTATTATAGGGGGTTTTGTGGCCCTCCTCTATTTTGTTTCCCAATTCATTCTGCAAACTCTGGAGGGTTTCCTTTAATATTTCATTCAATACATTTATTTTTTTAAATTTTTACTGGAAAGGCAGAAATACAGAAAGGAGGAGAGACAGAGAGGAAGATCTTCCATTGGATGGGTCACCCCCCAAGCTCCCACAATGGCCGGAACTGAGCCAATCTGAGTCTTAAACTAATACATTTTAGAAAGAAAAAGTAAAAAGTTCAGTAAAAACATGAAGTCTAACAAGGTGCGTCACTTGACTGTGACTATTTGGGATGAAACCTTACAAAAGATGATTGAATTAAAGCAAGAGTGAGGTTTGATCCGATCTGAATGATGTCATCATAAAAACAGGACATTGGGATTCACAGCATACACTAGGGAAGTGCATCGTAGAAAGACGATGTAAGGACACAGGAAGCAGGCTGCATCCGCAAGCCAAGGAGAGAAGTCTCCAGAGCAATCAAACCTGCCATCACCTTGATATTGGACTTCTAGCCTCTAGAAATGTGCAAAAGTTATTTAAGCCATCGCAGTCTGTGTTATTTCATTATGACAAGTGTATAAAACTAATCCCATCATGCATATTTTAAAGACATCTATATTTAATGTGGCTTTTTCAGCCTGCCTTAAACATGTCAGTTATTCTTCTGCCTTCAGGGACACACCCACTTCTTCCTCAGATAGAAGGCATTTGGTATAACCTTCTGATAGTCTTTAAAGCCTGTCTCAAGTTTGTCTTTAGAGGGTGTTCTACTTAGGTTTAGGTAAATATTAGATGAGATTTTCCAGATGATCCTTAAAAGGTTCTTCCATTCAGAGCATTTCATTTTAAGAACAGCTTTGACTAACTACACTATGTCCAAAGGAAATTTGCTTGGGTTAGCAGTGGTTTCTAAATCATGTCCTGATGGGTGCACTGGTAGAATCGGAATCTGTTAAGGTTAAAAAAGAAAAGAAGGATGTAATGAAAGCTTTAAATGTGCAAAGGACTTCCAGTGGAAGAGATGAAGCCTAATTCCTGTATTTTTAGAGAGCAAAATAAGATTGGCTGGATTTTAGACATTTTGCACCAACATCAGAAAGTATTGTTGAACAACTGTTACCTTCCAGGAATACAATGAACTGGTGTGAGAGGTAGTGAGTTCTTGGTCACCAAAGGTGTTAAATTACCCAGAGGGGTCCAGCTGCCAAGAGTTCTATGCATTGGTCCCTTCAATGAGTGCAAGGCAGGAACAGCTTGAATTTTTAGGGTTTTCTAGCTCTGAAGGTATTACACAGGTCAAAAGAAACAGGGACAGTGAAAGAATTCAGGATTTGAGGAATATACCCTGGAAAGAATTATCATTAGGCAAACCGTGTCCCAGTGAGTGACAAATTATTCAAATCATGAATCTGTCTAGCTCCTACAGGGAAATGGTTTGACCCATCTGTGTAAGGGCCCAGACGTGAGAGAATCAGACAATACCAGAGGCCAAGAGCTGAAATGCAACTGAAGTAGTTAACAATTTTGTGCTGTCCCATCTCCTGGCTTTAATTTCCAGCAATTCTCAGAATTCTGGGCATTACATCAGACTTTCTGACAAAGGGGATGATATAAATCCTGAGGCATGCCAACACCAAACCACCTAAGAGTTACAGACCCATCACAAACATTTCCACTGTCTACACTTGTCAGACAGCAGTCATTACACCCCAAAATTAGTGCAAAATATATGGATGGGTACACTGCACTAAACGTAAAAGTTTTCTCCAATTTCCCCATTGCATGATGGATTGAAAGCAGTTGAGTAATGATTCCAGATACTGCCCAATGTTTTCCACACGTGTTTCATCCTACACAGGCAGCTGAGGCTTGAAAGGGGACTCCTCTTCGCTAGGGTAAAGAGAAGAAAAAAATTATAGCAGAGAAAAGAATAAAAAAGACATCTTAAATTTTAGCAGCCACTGTAATAGTGACAAAATTTAATCATAAAAATTAAAACATGTACCACGTATTGAACACCTGCCCAACAGTGTTCGAAATATGCATGTTGCATTGATTGGCTCCATGGAGCTCTCACAGCAATCCTGTAAAGTGGTATTGCTTTCTTCCCCTACTTCTACTGGGGGAACTGAGGCACAAAGAAATTGAGTGAATTTCACTAGGTCTTAGAACTTACAAGCAGCAGGCAGTGACTGAGACTCAGGACAATGTAGTTGCAAATCCATGTTGTTCTTACTAATCCCACACCACCCCAGGCAGGATGAGCAGTTTGGTATCAGCCAAGGATAGTGAAACTCACTTGGGGTCCCTAGTTCAACTCTTATTATCACATGTGGCAACAAGTAGGACAGATGGTCATGAGGCCTCACTACCCTGCAACTGACTCAAACTTATGATGCTTAAGTCAAAAATTAGATTATGCCTCTATTTTCATTTCATTCATTCAGTTACCTCATTTCTCATACATTAATGGGGTTTTTGACTGATTAATCACTTTAAAGTGAAGGAGATATGTGATTCAAACAGAACTTTGAGGTGCCTCTGTAATGTGACTTCTAATCTCAGGCTGTGAAAAGCCTTCCTACCGAAGGCATCATGCTCCTGGTTCTGCTTGCTACAAATTTTGCTTTTGTGAAATTGGCTAATGGCTTCCTTCCTGTTTTGCTTTTGCACTTCATCTTAAAAACCATGCCAAAGCAGCCCTGGGAATATTACTTTTTGCTTAATACATATTAGGCAAGCCAACGAAAACAAGAGGTCACTATCTTGGTCTAAGCTGTTACACTGGGCTGCAACAGATAAGGTTAAAAAATCAAAATGGTTGGTGCCAGTGTGGTGGCATCTCAGGCCAATCCTCCGTCTGAGGGGCCAGCATCTCATTTGGGTTTTGGTTCCTGTTCTGACCATTCTACTTATGACCCAGCTCCTTTATGGCCTAAAAAACAGCAGATGATGGCTCAAGTACTTGGACCTCTGCATCTATATGGGAGACCCAGAAGTAGTCCTTGTTCTTGGCTTTGGCCTCTGCTCTTGCAGCCATTTGAGGAATGAACAAAAAGATGAAGGATTTTTTTCTCTATCTGTCCTTATCTCTAACTCCACCTTTCAAACAAAAATACAAACAAAAAAAAATCTTTGAAACAAACAAACGAACAAACAAAAAAAACCAAAGCAGTCATCTAGACTAATTTCATCTGAAGCTAAGCTGATCTACCAAAATGTTAAGACTAGAGTGCTAACAGCTAAATTTCCCAACTAGACTAGTTTTGATTAGCCTGGTAATTGAGTTCTCTGCACCTTAATGCCTACAAGAAAAAAGGTTAACCCCAAATAACTTGATGTTAACCCATCAATTATTCCTCTACTGTTGAATCTCTTTATTCCTGTCTTACAAGGAAAGTAACTCTGAAATGTCCAATTCACTGGTTGTTTTTGCTTGTTTTCTGCCGTTCATTTCTACCTGTGATACCGACTTCCTTTACTCGACTCACCAGAAAGTTTATGCTATTTCGTGGAATGAAGTGATGTGGGATTCTAGGACAGAAAACAAGGAGTTCATTAAGATCCTCAAATTGAATTGCAGTGATTCGCTCCTTTGACACACATTTGTTGGATTTAATGTATCAGATCATGTAACAGCAGCTGAATATTTCTCAACTGAGAGTTAGTCCATGTTCCTGCATAGAAAGAGCCAATATCATTAATCCTTCACAAATTAATTTATACAACTTACAATTCCACCCAAATTGAAGGTTTTATCTATACATAATGATTCTAATGCTCTTCTAGAAGAGCTAACAGAAATATGCCCAAATCATTTCTTGAAACCAGGCAAGGGAGATTACATTAGCAGATATCTAAAATCATTACAAAATGTAATAAGTAAACAGTGTGATAAGGGCAAAGGGGATAGAAAGATTAATGGGAGATTCTTTTATTCCTGTCTTTAGGCTTTAGTATCTTTGGATTTTCATTTATAAGGAAATTTCAACTCCTTGAAATTTGAAAATACATTTAACATCATATTTGGGTCATTTGAATGTTGTTAGTATTTTGCTGTGGGCAGCTTTTATTTGTTTCTTTGTTGGAGTGTTTTCATGTTGTATCTGATCTCATAGCAAAACCTCTGGTAATGCGTGTTGGACAAGGCAGCTAGATGCAATTTTAGGGAGGACACAGAATAGGGAGTTTCTGATGCCAGTAAGGGACACTTGGGATTGATTTGATTAATGTGCTGTTTTGATTAGTTTCAGAGACTTCTAAAAACAAACTCAAAATTCCCTGCAGGAAGGGCTGAGAGCTGAGCACGTGTTAAGGAAGGCAGCTGGGGAGGCAGATGCGGCGTTCTTGAAGACTCTGCTTCTCCTGCTCTGTGTAGACGGCCACGTCCACTGTCCTTGGTAGTGAGACGCTGGGATTTGGAAACCTAAACTTGAGCAACGTGAGAGGAAACACTTCTTTCTCCTTCCTTGGATTTCTCACAGGGGATTTTCTCTGGCTTTCCTTGGCATATCACCTATCCTGTTTGAAAGAGGGATGTCATTAGCACTCTTGGAAAGAATAAAGCATGCTTGGTGGACCCAGCACTCTCTTTTCGCTTGGGTTCTGTCCACGTAGGGGGGTGATATCTTCCTTTGAACCTGCAGCCTGTTGGGCTCCCCTGAGAGGGAATGCTTGGGTAGACGAACTGCCTGTGAATGAGGAGCTCCAGCGAATTTGGAGTCCAGCCAGCATGGTCCATTTGGGTTTCCCACCGCGTTACATCCTTGGCATGCCTATTAGCAACCATAGAAGTAGCGTGCTGATCCACACCACTCATTTTGACTTCTCCATATATTTAGGAGCCTAGTAGGCAGAAGGGTGTGACATGCAGGTCAGGCTTCTGTAGATTCCCACAGCAGTGCTTCAGCAAGGTGGCCTGCTGGCCCTTCTCGTCACATACCAACTGTGTGTTCTGTGGAGCGTTGTTTCCTCGATACCAACAAATGTTGCTTGTAATAGGACTGTGTAAGTGCATACTTCTAGGTGAAGCAACGTAAACAGGTGTTTTTTGATTAAGGACTTGTGGAAGACTTTAAATGGAAATATGCTGTGTGAATTTTAATGAGAAAATGGATTATTTGGCTTTTCTCAAGTGCATGCATATCCAAAAGAAGATTTTTATTTCCCAAAATTTCAAAGTATTAATGTACCATGGAACACATTTAAGGAAATGCTGGGAAACCCGTAGATGTTGTTAGGTCAACTAACAGTTTGCAAAGATGAGCCAACATAGGAAGAACCAACTATCTGTGTAGCATGCAAAACTCAAAGACAAATTAATTTGCAAAAATAAAGCACAAACATTATAAAATGTTGGTAAATATGAGATCTCAGAAGACAGAAAACATTTAAAACATCATAATGAAAAAAGAACCAAAATCAAATAACAAAGTTAGCTTAATAACAAAATTAGCTAGAACAACTATAAGATTTACCATAAAAAACAAAAACAGCAAGTCCAGTCCTAAGCTGGAAAAAGATATATATAACAGATATGTAACAAAGACTCAATAAAATTCATTGATGATAATGCTCACCAATGACAGATGAATACCACAAGAGTAAAATAAGAAGAGAATATGATTTTACAGTTCACAAATGATTAGTAATTATAATAAATAGTATTTTACCTTAATGGCAGTTGAAATTACAAATAAAATAATGGTAAGATTTTCTTTTTACCTAAGTCTTTAAAAATTATGCATTTTTTTCCTTTTTTACTTTGGTTAAAATAGAATACTTCCCCACCTTCATAGATAAAACTTCTCTGGGGAGATTTTTTATTAAATATTCAGAAGTCTTAAAAATGTACATAATTTGGGGGGACCAGTGTCTCAAGTGCTTGGGCCCTGGCACCCATGAGGGAGACCCAGAAGAAGCTCCTCACACCTGGCTTTGAACTGGCTACGCTCTGGCAGTTGTGGCCATGAGGGGAGTGAACCAGTGAGTGGAAGATCTGTCTGTCTCTCTGTAGAAGAAAAATATATCTGCCACATCAATAAAAATAAATACATTTTAAAAAGTATAGAATTTTTGAGCCAGTAATTCTCTAGAAATTTATGCTAAGATGATGACTAAGTTTTTGAAAACATGTGTCAGCATAGCAACCCTCGTCACTGCTGACCATAATAAACAAAGGAATTATCCACAATATCTGATAGTAACTGTGATAAGTCCCTATGATGAAATACTGTGCCATCATTAAAAATTAGATCGTACAATATATTTAATCATCTGGGAAAAATAAGTTTAAAAAGCATGTTGTAAAATTAGATACACACTGGGATTCTATTTCATAAGAGAATATGCACAATAAAGAAGACCATGCCCTGAGCCTTCCATCTCGATTGTGGTTAGGACAGTGGGATCATCTGCAGCTGTCTCCCTTTTTTGTGTTTCACAGTGTTTTCTGTTGCTTTCTCAATTGAGAAAAGTAAAGAAATTCAAACTGATATGGTTCCAAAATTCTAAAAATAGAAGTAAAGGTAGGCTTATCAGGCATAAAAATTGTGTTTTCCATTAATTTTCTGAAGCCTTGTTGTATGCATGGCTTTTGAAGCCTTTTACAGTAAAACAAACTTCTCTTAGTTATGCTTTCCATGAACTTTTTGAGTCCTCTGGTACAAATAAAGGCTACATTTTACAAAGAACAAATAGGTGAAACGTTGGCTGCTATTCTTTAAAGTGGTGAAGATGATGACTTCGCTGTAGTGGACAGAGCCCACACAGACTTGTTTCAATGTCATTTGTAGTGCATTTTTTTGGTAACCAGTTTTTAAAATATTTACTTTTAGTTGAAAGACTGAGTTACAGAGATAAGGAGAGAGAGAGAGAGAAACTTCCATTTGCTAGTTCATTCCCTCAAATGGGTACAATGGCCAGAGCTGGGCCAACTCAAAGTCGGCTGCCAGGTGCCTCTTCCAGGGCTCTCATGTGTGTACAGAGGACCAAGGACTTCCACCATCCACCACTGCTTTCCTAGACCATAAACAGAAAGATGGATTGGAAATGGATTAGTGGGGACATATACCAGCACTCACGTGGGAGGCAGAGGGTTAACTTACCACTCCATGATGCCACCTGCTGTAGTGTAATTTTTTTTTAACAATAATTCATGCGTTTGCTTGGTCTGAACAAGTGGCCCTTTGCGTGACATACAGACCATGACTGTTAGCTATCTTCAGGTTAAAAGCATGTAAAACCACAAGGGAAACCATTTTCTTTTGTGAACAACCTTCCCAAATTCAGACTTCTCAGGTAATCCATGAAGTCCAAATTACACAGTAGATTCAGGCACAGTAACCATCAGGCTCCGACGCTGCATCTAAACTGCCCACATTATTGGACCATCTCCACAACCATCAGTTCTGCTTGCTTGGTTGAAAAAAAAAAAAAAAGATTAGTGGGAAGGACAAGAAAATTATCTCACTCATATTTCTCATATAATATACAGAGAGGGCAAGACCTTCAGTTCTTTAGATAGACTGAGTAAGATTGTCTCAGACCCTAAATGGACACATTCTGTGGGTCTGGTTGAGATGTATATTGCATATTCTCTTGTTTTGGTCCATGAGACCGTGTCATTTAAAGCTTTTCCCTTCTACCTCTGTCTCTGTTAAAGACACTCGTGCAGAATTAAATTCCATGCACTGACAGGGATGCTTTCAAGAGCTCAAAATCAATTCTTCAATCATTCCGCTTTCTTAGCTGTGATTAAAAACATGTGTCCCCTAATTAAGCTAATGAGAAATTGTTAATTGGCACACAACCCCCTCTGTGCACACTTGCTAATGTCACCGTCATTTGACAGGGGAAGGGATCAGACTCAAGGGCAGAGAGTTCTTTCAGTGACTTTAGTATTGGACTTGAAGACAGGAGCTTTCTTTGTAAGTGAGGGCTGTCAGGGCTAGGAGCTGCATGAAGGAATAAGGATTGTCACTTTACAGCTAGTTTCCTCTGGAAGGGGAAGTGAGAGATGTAATAAGGCAAGAGCCGATCTCTCTCCTTCTTCCTCCTCGAAGTGATGGTATTGCATCTCTCTAACTTGTTCTCTGTGACAATGAATCCATACAAATGAACTGGGAATATCTCCTTCAGAGAAACATTAGGAAGGAGCTCCCCCACCTCACCTCTCGTTATCCCCTCTGATTTCCTCTTGATCTCTAGTGGGCAGTTGCACGATTTCATTTTATACTGCACCCAGAGCTGCTCATGGATAAGGCAGGTAAGTCATTAGAAACTAGAGGAAGCATGCATTTCAATCAGGTTGTTTTTCTGCAATTTCCGGTTTGGAAAGCTAAGACTTAACTTTCCTAACTTGCCCTTAATTTTTCTTATATGTCTTTGTATACCAAAAATGAGTTGTTCCCAAATCTTTAGGACATGTATGAGCATGAACAAATGTCCTACAAGGAGAGAACCGGATAAGGGTTGATGGCAGACTATCAAGAGATCCACAGCAAGAATAGGACAACACAGAAAGGCACCCAGTTCTAGGAAATGCAGCTGTGTGCCTGAATAAGCCCAAACTCAGGCCTCAGGTGGATGATCTGAGAAAGAGACAAGTGTTCAAGATAGGGTCACTCAGGTCATCAAGAAAGCTCTGCAAATGAGGGAGAGCTGGTGTGAACACCTCGAGTCTATGAACTTGTCAGTCATTTAAGAGTTAGTCCTCAGTCACCTGGCTGTGCCGATGTTCAGTAGGCTTGCTGATCATCCTGAGAAGAGGAGAAGAGAGTGAGAGAGTGAGAGCAAATGAGAGAGAGAAGTCTTCTACTTGCTGGCTGCTGGTTCACTCCCCAGATAACTCCAACAGCTGGGGTGATCTCCCGCATGTGTGACAGCAGCCCATCTACTTGCATCATCTTCTGCTGCCTTCCCAGGCACGTTAGCAGAGAGTTGAATTCAAATTTGCCCAGCCAGGACCCTGAACTCTCACTCTGGTATAGGAAACCAGTGTCTGCAGTAGTGGCTTAACCTTCTGTGCCACAAATCTTGTCCTATTACTGGAAGACACTGTAGCCAGCTCCAAGACTGCCTGGGTGCATGAAATTGGCATTGTCCCAGGCCATAGTTCCTTTGAGTTCTCGTAAGAACTCTTCTGCAAAGAGGAAACTGTAAGTATCCAGATAAGAGAGGACAGGCAAGGACATCATGATAGTGGCAGGTGGTGTCTTTCTAATACCCAGTTCTAAGGACCACATTTGCATTCAGATACATGATTTAATACAGGTTCTGAGAATCTGCAAGAAAGAAAGGAAGCTCTCTGAGCACTCCAGCTAAGGAAGGGTGAGAGAAGAGAGAGGTCCTGCTCACAGGAGAGCCCAGTGGAGATAGCCTCTGGCATAGTTGCTGGTGACCACACTGGGTCATCACATCTCAGTAGCAGGGACCAAATATTGCTAGTTGCCTGCTAAGATAAAGACTTTGTCAAAGGACAGTGGTACAAGACTAGAAGAGCCCAAAAGTTACAGTGTGCTGGCTGGAGCTGCATCTTGGAAGGCAGTATAGAAAAGCAGATGCCCACATCTGGATCTACAGCCTGGGAGTCCTGGAGAAATTTGAGTCCTACCCTCCTTGTAGGTGCTAAGGAAGACTGACAATTTCAGGGAAAGGAAAGAGGATCCAGGAATTAGATTTGTAGTCACACCACTGTAGGCTAAGAATCAGAGAGACCTCTGAGATCCCAACAAGTCTTGAAGCATGCACAGTTTGTGAGATTTCAACTTGTTTTTCCTTCTTTATAATGTGAGCTGGAGAAACATAGACAAAATCCAATCACAGGGAGCTTCCATTGTCTTCTATCTGATGCTGCAGAAGGAAACATAAGGACTTATTACATCTACTTCCCATCAATGAGCTGGGAGAATAGATGGAGTAGATGAAGATAGAGATGAAGTTTTCAGGGATGAACAGGATAATCTGGTCATACTATCCTACCTCCTGCCCTCAGAAATTTTCCCTCCAGCACATTTACATTCATAGCCAAAATTAAGGGGTAAATGTTTTATAGTGTATGTTTATAAATTGCTGACTGTTTATTTGAAATGAAAGACAGATGACAATGGAAGCAGGGGCCAAGGGGTTCAGGTTTTGGTACTCAACTGAGCCATCTCTTTGAATTACTCACTGCAAATCAGAGGTACCAGGAAGAGCCAAGCCAGTGTTTCGGAAAGTATTTTGTATACACTCAGAGAAAAAGATAGACATCTGCTGAGAATGACACAGCAGTCCATTTGTGAAGTAAGGAGGAAAAGCAATAAATTGATCACTTTAAAAATTCTGTAAGTCTGTAAGTCCATTGATCCCAACTCTTGTCTGCTATAATCAGTTTTGTGTGGTCATGCCTTTGGTGTCCATGAGTATATGGGACAGACAAAGAGGTAGACCAGTCAGGAACAAGAATCAAGCTGGCAATGTTTCAAACAAAAACACATCTACTGATCTTTAAATTTCAAATAAAAAGAGAAGGCATTGAAATTATTGAGATTGGTTCTGTGTGAGGTAGACTTACAGACCTCCTCCCTTTTTTTTTTTTTTTGCAGTAATGAAGATCCATCTCTCCCACTGAATCTGTGCCAAAATTGCTTCATCCTGTGTGAATATTCTTCCTTCATTTAATGGTTTCTGGACTGCACTCTGAGAGAGATGGCAGGGTGCCTCTTCACCTGGCTTTCACGTTTCTGCCTTCATATCCCCTTCAACACTTCTTCCTTTTGCTATCAGCATTCTTTTCCCTGGTTATTCACTCTAGACCCTTTATGCCCAGTCCTTTTCTCTGCTTACCACATACACTCATGCTGGATGTAGAACACTTGAGTTTGAAGCTTGGCTTTCAAAGGTCAGCTCCAAATCACTCCTGTGCCCACTGTGGATCTTAGGACTCCGAGCTGGTTAGAGACCAAGGACCAAGGTCTTGTGCTAACACGGAAAAAGAGTTTGTACAATTCCATCTTTTAATTGCAACTTACAAAAGGAGCAAATGGAGAAGATCCATTGCATCACCCTAAATCTGGAGCAGGTCAATGTATAGATGTTCCTAATGTGCCCACTTTGAAAGAGCTGAAATGATCACCACTGGGTCTGAATGCAAAAAAGTGGATGTAATTAATTTGACTCAATCCATGAGAGAATTAAAGGGAGACAACTCATGCAAGACAACTAATAAAACTCTTTCACTTTTGAGCCCTCCCATTCAAGTCACTGGACAGCCTGGGCACCAGATATTTTGGAGGCTTCACAGTGTTACATCAGCAACTCACTCTGTGCTCATTGTCCTCGGTGCAGTCATTCTAAAGACCCTCATGGTGATAAGAACAGACATTAACATAAGAACAGAGAGGGCAGAGTAGCAGCACTCAGTTTTTTTATGGTGGGCTACTTTACACAGGGGTGTGACAACTCCCAATACAGATTTTTTTTTTTATGTAAGACTGAATATAATACTAATTCTTTTCACAGATGTTTATAGAGCACTTTCTCTGTCCTAAGCACCATTCTTGGCATAGAGTATACGTAAGTTAGTAAAATGAGCAAAAGCCTGCCCTGGTGGAGACGTCAGGCCGGCAGAGGTACCATGGCTGGGTTTTATGATGCTGTCTGCACTTACGGCACTTTGATATCTGCCAACATTGGTATGAGACTGAATCCTTATAATATAAAGGCAGGACCCCACCTCTCATTTGTTTCCATAAAACCCAGGTGTCCTTAGCTGTCCTTTATCAAAAGAAATTCAGTGAGTTGAGGGAGTGATACAGCTGGCCCAACAAATTCTAATAACTGAACTCAAGGAATCTTTTGCTAGATAAAATTTTATTGGCCACTATTGTCTGAAGAGATTTAATTAGGGGAATTCCAGGTGCAAGCCGAGTGATTCCAGATCTGAGGCAGAAGATAATGACCACTCATACAAAATTTCCTAGACAGCTGAAACCCACTTGGCCACCATAAACTCCCTAAATAAGCAGTATAGCTTCACCAATTGACAAAAGAAAGAGCACAAACACCATTGACTAACCAGGAGCCTGGACACCAGCTCTATTTTCAGTCTGTAAGAACTGCCACCCCTAACTCCTTGGAGAGCCCAGAATGGAGCCAGAACCAGCTGGTTCTGGTTCTAGGCTCTGTAGTGGTATCATGGTAGGCGGGTTGGCCAGCGTGGGATGCGGGAGTGTGGAGGGGAAGACCTTGCCCATCCCCCATACTGTTCTGTGGAAGAAAAAACCAGAAAGGCAGATGGGGAGTAGTGACGAAGGTGAACAGAAGGAGACCGGGTAGGGGCTACATACAGGAGGCACATGGGGGTGTTTGGGATCATACATAAAGTGATCCCAGAGGAGATGCTCGCGTAGACGGATTTTACACGTTATTGGGAAGTAGGGACGTGAGGATTGACTGATGCTTAGGGAGACAGAGAGAACATTTCCTTTCCTAACTCCCCCAAGAGCTCATAGCTTCTTTGGGTGTCTGGCTGGTGCTGAGTATGTGCTGGGCTTACATTCAGGGGGTTGCCTCTCACCCTCTCAGCTCCTGCTCTGCCTACAGAGTCAGGCAGGACGCCGTAGCTCCAGGACAGAGTATGGGGATTCCATGATAAATCGCTGGACCTAAACATGTTCAATGACGAGTCGTAAAAGATTATTTTCCTCCCAAATCCTGAAAAAGCATGTCTTCCTTCAGCGGATGTCAGTGGGGTTTTCAGAAGGACTCTTCTGCCCAGGTTACCTGTGGCTGTGTCACAGGAGTCCCTGGGTGACATTACTGCTTGTCCCTCTTCCACACACTGCTTTATTCTGAATAGCCTAGAATCTCCAGTTACTTATTTACTTTTTTTTTTTTCAAAGCAGGAACATTTATGATCTCCCTTGTACAAGGTATAATACTTAGTTCTATTAAAGTACTCGTAAAAAAGAAGCTCAGTTAATAAAAGAGAGAGTTGGGAAGACTAGAGAGTCCCAGGCTTCAAGAGCGGCGTGTTTCATCCGTTTTAAGCAGAACAGTTTGCTCTGACTTCCTTCCCAGTTCAGCTATCGCTGCAGGATTTCTGCCCGCATCAGCGACTTTCCACCTCATCTTTCTTTCTCTCAGGTAGTTTTGAAACCTAATTTCAACCTGTTTGGATGAGATACCAGCATTTTCAGCCCGGCATCCAGCAGCAATCTGGCACTCTGTCCTGGCCGGTTCGGCCATGATGGGCTAAATGATGGATATAGGAGGGTTTGCGATGGGCCGCTGAAACAGGTGATTCCTAGAGCTGAGCCTGGCTTCTGTGTGGATTCATGGCCCAGGGAGATCTGGTCATTGTCAGCTCCACCCACCACAGGAGACACAGTGCAGTTGCTGCTATACACCTGGAGAAAATGAAACACTTCTGAGGAGTAAAATTCTGTCTTTGAAATGAACTTCCCATGTCATCTATGGCAGAATGCGAAGATGCATTGCCTCAGAGTCCTGAAGATCGTGCAATCCTCAGCAAGGTCCTCTTGCCATTCTGGGCCTGGCAGCATGTCCAATCACATGGCTGGCAGCAGCTCTTTGCTTTCCTACACTCCCCTGCTCCCAACCCCCATTCAATGAGGTGGTATCTGAAAGGCCTTTGAAAGGATAGCTACCGCCATAACTCCGCTCTAATGCAGCCTCACAATGGAATGGGGACAGGCAGGGCAGAATCAGCTGAGAGATGTGGCCTTTCTCTCTGCCAAGGAAAGAATTTACAATGCATTTGGAAGGAGGAGGGGGAGAGCGATCAGGTTTCTGAAGTGTTTGAGCAGCTGTAAGCTTATGCATATGAATAGAGGCTGCTGGTACAAAGCTGCCAACCTCAGAGTGAAAGGCCATTTGAGTACACCAAGGGGAAGAAGGGAAGGGAGCTGGGGTGGGGAGGATTGGGGGGGAAATCGTAAAGGTTGTATTAAAATGGTGAATAATGGAATTCAGAGGTTATCACCACAGTTGAAATGGAATATGAGGTTCTCACTTTCATTCTGTCTTAAACCGTGGTGCACTGCTGATGTGGTTTATTAAACAGCTGTCACAATCCAGACCCTGGAGGCAGATGCATTCAATGGGGTGTGAAGAAGAAATTCCAGTAGAAGCAGACATAGCAACTGGTTTCAACAGAGACTCCCCAGCTGCAAGTCTTTTCATGCACCCCCTCCCCACCCCGTAAGAAAGGAAATAGAAAAGGAAAACAAGAATATAAACAAAGGAACAAAAGAAGCATGAGCAAATGAGTAGGACAAATGAATAACAGGAAGCATATTCCTAATGCTAGGTTTTTCCTTGCCACAATTAGTTTGGAAGTACACAGTAAACAGCTAATGGAGACCATTTTGAACTCCAGATATTATTTGTGTGCATACATATTCATATCTAGGTGCTAGGAAGAAATCAGGAGTAGATGAGCCTGTTTTTTGGAGACTTAGCATCCACAGTGACACTTGGGTATTGCCTAGATCAACTATGGGAGAAGGCAGAGAGTATACTGAGTGGGGACACCATGGTTTAAATGTCTATGTCCAGCCAAAATTCACAATGCAATTTCATCTCCTGTTGCAGTACATTCAGAGGTGGAACTTTTCATGCAAGATAAGATTGTGAGGCTACCTCCCTCAGGACTGGGAAAATAAGAGGCCTTCCCAGTGCTGCATTCTCATTCTGGCAATGTGAAGACACGGCCTCCTTCACTTCCACAGGACCTGGAAACTGAGAACTCTGGAGCAGCCAGCAAACCCCACTAGACACTGAATCCACTAGCATCCCACACGGCTTCCCCTGTTTCCAGAACTAAAAGAAGCAGATTTCTGGGGCTGGTGTTGTGGTATAGCAAATGAAGCCGCTGCCTGCCATGCCTACATCCCCTATGGGTGCTTGTTGATGTCCTATTGCTCCACTTCCCATCTAGTTCCCTACTAATGTGATTGGAAAAAGCATTACAACATGGTCCAGGTGCTTGGACTCCTGTTATCACATGGGAGACCAAGAAAAAAAAAATCTGGCTCCTGGCTTAAGCCTGCCCCTGTCCCAGTTACGGCTGTCATCTGAGAAGTGAACCAGCAGGTGGAAGATCTCTGTTTTATCTCTCTCCGTAGCTCTTTCAAATAGATAAACAAATATAAAAAGTTTTTGTTTTAATAGATTTCTCAGTCTCAGTGATTATAGCAGCACAGACTTTCAGACATGTTTGAATGGAAAGTGATCTTGTGCTGAAAGCAATTCAGGGCCAGATGCAGGGAAGCTCTCTGCTTTCTGTGCATCTGTGTAAGCGCAGGGCATAGACTTACCAAGACTGCAGAAATCTCCGCTACTTCTAAGATGGGGAGCAATGGTTAACCCTCAGTGACAACTGCCCATCCTGTTGGGCCTAGGAAGGACCCCAAAGGAATCTGCAAGAACAACCTTTACTAGCTAGTCGGTATCTGTTGCTGACACGCCTTCCTACATATTGCTGCCCTTAGAGACCCAAAATCTCTTTCTTTCGTCTTTCTGTTTTTTCTTCAACGTGTCTGTTCTTTGCTGCAGATACTGCAAAAGTTGGAATTCAAATCACCTCTAGGGCAAATACTCATTCTCTGGTTGTCTGTCGTGTGTGTACTAGTACGCACATGTTAAGAATTTGTGCATTTTCTTTCTTGTTACTGTGCCTTTTGCTACAGAGGTGATTCCAATTAAGAACTTATAAGGGTTAGAGAAAAAAATACTTTTCTTCCTCTACCAAAAAATATGCAAATCTTTGCCACCATGTGATTTAAACACATGGCATACAGTGAAGAGTAACAAAAAGAAATTTGGAAAGAGGATTTGGGCGAGCTGGAGAAAGTCCTTGAATGGTGACCTGTTGCATTTGGATTCAAGCAGGTGAATCCTTGAAGAATGTCAGCAAGAGGCAATCAGATGAACATTTTAGGGTACCCTCTTGTTTGCTCACAGAGGACTGATTGAAAGCAGATACTACAAGCATCAGGTGACTGTCAACAGCCCGGGTGAGAAAAGGTCCCAGATCTCTCCACAGTAGAGATGGACCGCGTTGTCCCTGAGCTCCATTGGTGCTCTGGAGCCAGTAACAGTCACAACATCAGAAACTCCATAACTAGTAGTCTCTGGTTCCCAAGGAAAATTAAGTGGAGAAACAGATGTCGAGAATGAAACATAAAGCTCAGGGAGCAGAATGTTTCTGCCGATGGAGTAAGCTCCATCCAGGCTCAGAGGCTCTACAATCAGAATAATTTTTGAAATAGCCCACAACGTAAAGCATGTACATTGGAAAACCGATTCCCTCTCGCAGACTAGATAGTAATTATCTCCAGGTTTTAGATTTCTTATAATAGTATATCTTCTAATTCTATTCATAACTAGATGCAACAACTTCTTATGATGCTATACAATTTAATTGTTAACTACATCATTATTTTATTATCCAGAAATGAGAAATACAGAGTGTGTTTTAACACTGTTCAGTTCCAGAGGGAAATAAAATTAGATTGTTAGCTTTTTCCAACAAAAAGAAAATAAAATACCCGAAATCAGCTCATTCATTGGCTTCTGATCTCTTTTCAGCAAGTGCTGCATGATAAAGTAATTGCATAATTGGGAATAAATGCCTTTCAAAGTGATACCTGGTTTTGTTCTGAAAAGGTGTAAGTGTTCTGTATCCACTTTTAAACTTGTTCCACTTGAATTAAAAAAGAAGCAAGGTCTATAATTTTGAATTCATTGCACTAAAGTTTGGTGACTAGAATTTTCCCATTGGCTTGGTTCCCATGCCTCCCCAGACAAAATTCAACATTTCAGTAATTATGCAGAGATGAGAGAAACCATCTCTCCTAAGGGTGAGTTGTTATGTATTTTTTTATTCTTTTAAGCAGATTATAGAAGGAGAGAATGGACAAAACTATTTTTCCCCTTTATTGCCCCAATGTGTAAAAAATACGCTTTGTTCTTGTTTTCATAGTGATTCAATTGTCATAACACACTGACATCTTTCGTACATTTGTTTACTAAATCAGTATTCTCATTTTGGTTGAACCATGTGGTAGCAAAGCTAAGTTTATTCTCCAAGGAGGAGAGAGAAGAGTGAGGGCCCCAAAGCTTAGGAATGCATGAGAAAGGTAATTACAGTTTAGCAGGCAGGGATGCCAGTATCTCACTTTTCAGTCTAAGAATAATTGACCAGATGGGTGAGCTTCCTCATAGCTTTTTGAGGACATCAACTTATATTCGTGATCATAAGAAAGGTCTGAAAGTTCCCCGGACAATGAATATGTCCATTTTTGGTCCTGACAATTTTTCTGTCTGAATACAAGATCCATTATGCTTGATAGACCCATCATTCCTAGGGGTACTGGGAGGAAAAAATGGCATAACAGATGTGAATGCACTTAGAAAGTAGAAGCAATATATAAATGCAAGTGATTCTCAGTTTTTATTACAGAGATCCATCTAGTCCTGCCACATCATGACAGCATAAACCCTATTAGCTACGTGCATTATAATAACCTATTATTGCTAGAATCAGCCGTGGGTGGTAGCAGCTGGCCTTGACTATTAGGCTAGAAATCTCTTGAATTTGATGAATGAAATGTGGCTGCAAGGATTTAAAAAAGTAAGAAGTGACATGGTTTGGTGTGTGTCACCTGTGGCAACCAGTCCTGGTTCTCTCTGAGCCCTGTTTCTCCGAAACAACCTGTGTCTAGATGATGCTTTTTGCATCACATTGGACAGACTATTAGGCTTAATGACCAATAATCCAGCTCTGCTGCCCATTCCCTGGGACAGAGGCTTTTGGGGTAGTAGTAAATGAACTAATACTTTAGGAGGCCGATGCTCAACCAGCAAGGAGAGCTCTATAAGAAGAGTACGTAGAGACGTGGATCCAAATAGAGTGGGGAGACATTTACCCTTCATTTATTCATTAGGCAAATGAAATACTAGACACTTAACAGGTGCCAGGCTCAGAACTGGACTTGGAGGAAAGAAAAGTGAGCCAAAGAGAATAAAGTCCTTTTCTTTTCATGGATTACATTCCAGTGAAAAAGAGAATATTAGTCTCCCAAGATTCTAGCTGGTGCCCTGAAACAATACAAATTTATCACAGTTATGGAGACCATACCTGTGAGGAGTGATTCGAACAACCCATCTTGGACCCCGCTCAGTGTCCTACATCCGCTTCCCCACCACAGCTTGTGAAATTCGTGCCATTCTGGTTATCCAGCAATCAGAAGTAACCTCGCGCCTTCCCTGAGAATTCCACTCCCCAATCTCCGCTAGTCTCCACCCACCCACCTGTGGCTCAGGTAATCCCAGTCACCAGCCTCTGTGGCGAGCACACGGCCCACACAGGCTCTCCCCTCTCCTTCCCCCTCTCTCTTCCCTTCCCTTCTTTCCTGGCTTTCCCCCAGTCCTCCTCCGTCTTGTCCATTCCCTGTCCTGGCAGCCTCCATCCTGCCACCATGGCACGAGATGTGTCCCTTCCAGTTTTATCTACCTCCACCTGTTCAATCTCCCTGCTCCCGTTCCTACCCCACTGGCATCAAAGGACCTCTTAATATCTCATTGCATCTGGTGTTTCAGCTCATGGTAAACTAATCCTGAAGAGGATTAGCTGTGTGTACCAGTGTAAGAACTTGAAGTGTGCTTAAAACCTAACAATATATCTGAAGTCAAAGTGGTTGGCATAATCACACTCTCCAGGGTTTGAGGAAGGAATTTGTTCCCTGCTTTCCTCAGTTTCTGGGAGCTCACAGTCATGTCACTTACAGTCACGTCACACTGGTCTTCACATCACTTTCAAATCTTTCTGTACTGCATCCACCTAGCCTTCTCTTCTGTGCATAGACTATCTCCCTCACATAAACACAAACGCCCCAATTCAAAATCCTGAATTTGTCGCAGTTATCAAGATGTGTTTCCCATAGAGGATCTATTCACAAATTTGGGGAGGGAGGGAGTCATCTTTCTGCCTGATAGAGCATGATGGCTAGCCAGTAGGCAAGTAGACATCTAACAGGTTAGATGGTATTTTATGCAAGAGAAGGATAAGGGAAAAAAGGAATTGGGGTTACTAGTTAGAGAATGCACCAGGAAGGGTCTCTGGAATGTTGAAGGGAGCAGGGATCTGAAGGAAATGAGAGCACCAACTCCATAGAGAGCTAGAAGAAGCACTTTGCGGGTGTCTCCTGGAGAGTGCTTTCCTATGAATACAACCTTGCAATCATGCTGGTCAGGCACATTCTGTTCTGCTGTGGGACCCCTGGTCCTCATTTCATCCACAAGACTCTGGAGCATCTGGAGTTACAGGTTCAGTTTTGTAGAAGAACCTCATGGAAATAACCCTGGGATTCTGGGGAACCTTGCGTTTCAGCTAACTTCTGAAGCACCAATGCAAAGGATTTCAGAGCTCCAAGCCATAAACTTTCTTTCCGCAATAACTGCTCCTTACTTTTAGGGTCTCCAAGCATTTTTTCTTTGTTTCTTCCCATTCCCCCCTTCCACAATTTTTTTTCTCCTTAACGTTAAAATCAGAAATATTTGATTTTGGGGCCTACATTTTAAACTTATTTATTCATTCATTTTATTATTTTTTTAAAGACAGAGAAACAAATATACAGACATATCTTGTATGCAGGTTCATTTGCCAAACATCTGCAACTGCCGGGGTTGGTCCAGGATGAAGCCAGGAGCCATAAACTCAGTCCACATTTTCCATAGGAATGACAGGGATCCAGCTACATGAGCCATCACCTATTGCCTCCCTGGGTGCACCTAACTAGTAAGCTGTAATTGAGAGCAGAGCTAGAATTCAAATACAAGCCCTCCTGTTTGGGGCGTGGACTTGCAAATTGTATCTTAACTGCTGTGCCAAATATCCATCATGGCCTATTTAAAAACAAACAAATTCAATCAACCAATCAATAAAACAAACCTTTTTGAAGAGATTTGAGGTTAAGGCCTCTTAATTTTACATGTTATCATTATTAGTTATTATTTTAACTTATTTCAGTGGCAGAGAGAGAGTAACAGAGATTTGACTCAATGTCCAAATTCCTGCAGGTGTTGGATCTGGGCCAGTGCTGGAGTTAGGAGCTAGGAACCCAAACCAAATCTTCCAGACGAGTGGCAGGAACCTTGAGCTGTCACTTGCTGCCTCCTGGCATTAGACACGATGCTGGAACTGAGCCTAGGCACTCCAATGTGGGATGTAGGCATTTTAAGTCATCTCCTAACCAGTTGACCAGTTGGCTAAACATGTGCCTTTGCCTCATTACTTAAAGGGATACCCTGAGAATATAGCTCATTTATGGTGATTGTAATTAAAGTGTCCCATCTCAGTCCTATAACCTTCATAAGGAACTTGAGTCATTTTTAATATTTCTGAAGGTAACTGTTTTATTCTTCCAGAAGTTAAGGGCTCAGTCATTTAGAGGTAGTATCTTCCATTGTCATGACCCAGGTGTGGGTTGTATGTGGACCTTGCACCTTCAGCAAGGCAGCAATCAGACAGGTCAATGGTGTCCTTGATGTTGCTCTAGGCATTAACCGTTGGCCCATTTTGAAGAGAATGTGAAGAGACTCTCCGCAGCTGACCAAAATGCTCTATTCTCTGCATTCCTACTTAGGGTTTGCAGTTCTCTCCTGGGGAACTGTGTGTCCCTCTCTGCCCTGTACATGTTCCTGGAAAGCCACACACAAATGGTTAACTAAGCCAGTTTGGGTCACTAACACCTTGAGGTGTGTTCATGGAGTCTTGCTAAATAAAAGTAAGTTTTTTAATGGGCAGTGTGGGAAATTTAGAGGCACGGTTAATGGGCAGTATGGAACGAGACCTTGCCCCCTCTCCCTGCCCCTGCAGTATGAAAACAAAGCAAACTTGTGGGAGGTCAGTATATAAAAGTTGGGGGACAGAAGAAGTGGGTGTTGCAGGCTCTGGTTCACAGCAACATTGTGGCTCGCCAGGCATCTCAGCTTTTGAAGCCTCCTTAAAAAAAAGTAAAACCAGTTTCTTGTAAAAATAGAACAGTTTATGGTAGATGGAAATGTCCCGTTCAGTTGCACAGCTTATGATTTAATTTAAGGGCTTACATTTATTGAGTGTTTACTCTGTGCCAGGCACTTATTAAACTCTTTATCAGCATTTTATTTCATCTTTCCAATGACTCCCAGGAGATATTTAATATTACTGTCTCTCTGTTAGTCCCAAGGAAACTGAGGCTTATGCTCTCACAGCTCATAAATGACTAATCCAGGATTAAGCTTCACATCCGCTTGAGTTTGCAGTGGTTTCCTTTATCCTCTACGCGCCATGGGCAGAAGAGGACACTCTGCATCATTAGCATGGTAAACCCATTCCCTCCCAGCCCCTCCTAGGGAGTGTCTGATGTCTTCCAGAGCCTCCACTGGAATCTCTGGCACCTGGAGAAGATGTACCGCTAGCAGTATGATGCAGGCTTGCTGGCTTAACACCCAGTCACTGCCCTAATCCAGACCACACTGAGTTTGAATTTAGTTTCTCTGGGCTAGATTTTCTGGGCAATATGATTAAAGCTTAGCTGCAGAAAAGCTGATGACCAGGTCTGGCAGACTGCATAGCTTAGCTAGTCTCAAAGGGCCCCTCCACTATTACTAACCAGAACATATTCTTCGACCTGAGTTCAGGGTTTGGTCTCAAATTTTTCCACCTGTGAATATTCCAATAGAGAGACGTCAAGCTCAAAGGGAGCAAATATCTGACAAGGCAGAGCCTTGGAGCCTCTGTCCAGGAAATCCACTGAAGTCTCATTGGCTAGAACAAATGCGCATCTTAGTACCTGGCTTGTCATTTTGATATTTCTTTGACAATTTCTAAATGTGTATAGAAATAACCTGCCTCTCTTTGTATTCATGCATTTCAGCACATAACGTCTGATTTTCTGCATGGCAGGAGTCAACCAAACACCCACTCCCCATTTCCCAGCTCAACATTTTCATGCATTTCATGATTTTGTTGCTTTGGTGTGCATTTCAAAATGACACATTTGATCAGTTCTTTAGGTAATATTGATGTTTTGCCCTTTTAAATGTGTCATTTGATTTTCTGATGTTATTCTCCATCTGCTTAGGTAACACGTTCATTTAGTCACAGCTTTTTATTGGGTCCCCAAAGGGTTATATAAAGGAATCTGACTTGAGGGTATTTTTGTGTATAAAATGTTTTTCTCCCTTCTTTGCTCTTGCACATGCCTAATCCTACCTCTGCCAACCTACTCACTCCTCTCCAGCTTTTCCCCCTCTCTTGTGCCTTAGCTCCTCATCCATTTTCTAGAACACAGTGAATAAATTGCTTGCTACAACAGCCTCAGACACTGACCTTTCCCCCATCTTATTTAAGTTTTTCGTTGTGCAAGGTCCATTGCTTTGCTTTTGTGGTTCCCTGTGGATTCAATCAAAGAACAATTTTTAAAAGCAGGTATGGAGAGCAGGCTGTTGTTTTACATTTCTGACATGTTTTTGGTATCCTTATTGAAGGCATTTCCAAATAGTAACTCCACTTATTCAGGAGCAACAATAAAACTCCAGTACAGTCTGTCCTTTTCTCTTGTTTGTTTTTGTTTTCTTTTTTTTGTTTTTCATTTAGAGGCTCTGATCGTATTACCTTACATTCTCAGCAGGTTAATTTCCACAGTTCTGATCTCTTCACCTCTTCTTGAAGTACAATAAATGCAAATGTTAGAAACCTATAACAGAGTTGAGAGATTGATTGAAAGAAAACAAATGACAATTCCATTTTTATGGATCTGAGGAGGCTTAAAAGAGGAGCCAAATAAGTCATAAAGATACTTTCATCTTAGATTTGTTATCAAAGAGTGTCTCAAAGCTTTTATTCTACACAAAGACACCTGCAATCTCTGAGTCTGCCTCATTAAGTTTAAGAAAATAACCAAGATAAATGTATTAGCTGAAGAATTCATTTAAGCTAAGATTTATCTCATTTGAAATGGTTAAGGATTCATAACTTTATGGAAACAAGCATAAAGCATATAAGATTGAGTATCAACTGGCTTTCTATATTGAGAAAGGGGAAATGCAATGCACAAGTTCATATAGAAATATGCAAATCAGTCAAGTATCCCTTTAGGATCACTTCACTTCTCTGCAATGCCAGGATCCACTGCCTCTCAAAGGTGTAAGTAGAGAAGAATAGTACAGCAAGAAGGGCATGGATTTTGACATAAAAGTGTCTGTTACTTAAGCATCTGTTTTGAACTGTCAGATTGCAATCCTAAACTTTCTGACTCAATAAGTATTTCTGTAGCCAAGCAAAATGAGACGCATGCTTGTGTTACCCTGTTGCCAGAGAAAGGCAAATGTCAATTCTGATATGATGCAAGATGTTAAAAACGACACTTGGGTGAGCTGCATTAGGAGGAAAAGTTCCAAGGAGCAGCAGGCATGTGGTCCACTTGAGGAAGAGCGATGGAAAAGATGTGTTTGAGTTTTGTGTGTTACAGGCTGGGGCAGTCACATGAGCAGACCCTAGAAGAATGCCAGGGAAAATGGAGGTAATTTGCAAGTCTAAATGGGTCTGATGACTCCTACTGCTCAAGGAAGGTAGCTAGATGCAAAGACAACAGCAGGAGTGACAAGTTTGATAGCTCACAGATTTCTTTCAGTTGTGACTGATGCACTAACCTTATTCTTAATTGTCCATCTCCTTTAAGTACACACTTTTTTTTTAAATTTACCTTGATTTCCAGCCCTTCTTTTTTTTTTTTTTTAAGGGATTCCAATGAAACTCAAGAAATGTCCATTCCTGGTAACATCTTTCCAAGATCCATATTGCTCTATTCTAGCTTTGTAGTTCTCTGTGGCACTTAACCTATCAGTAATGCCCAAACAGAATCTGAGTTCCAGAGACACAGGGAGGATGTTTGGTGTATTTTCATTGCTGTGTCTTCAGAACTTAGAGCCTGCTCAGAATTATCACTCCACAAATATTTGGTGAATAAGTACATAAATTGTTAGAAATTGCTAAGGGATATTTGGGGATGTTAAGTTCAAAGAAAGAGGACCTGGTAACTTTCACTGAAAGCTTCTGGATCACCTTCACTTGAGTACCACGAGTTCATCATGCTGGAAAACCACCAGCAAACAGGATCAAGCAGTGGCATCCCACAGACTTACAATGAATCACACACCACCCGATGAAGACAAACCCAAAGGTAGGCACAGAGCATCTTCTTTACAAAAAGAATCTTTAAAATAGGTCTTCCATAATTCCTCCAGCTGGGTTGAAATTCACTATGTGAAGAAATGGGGAAAAAACATACCCATAATAAGCAGAAAATACCGAGACAGAAAAACACAGGGCCCTCTCTTGGCATCTTTTTGGCTTCAAGGAGACTTCTGATTCTGATGATGTCTCCATAGAATCTGGAACTGTACTTGACTATTCATAATCAGCCTTTTTTCTACCATGCTTCTCATAGTGGAAAATAAAATGTCTCATCTAAGGAGAAGGAAACTTGGCTAATTTCTCCCTAGCAAGAGTCTTTGAAGATCAAAGACATTTGAATTTGCATTCCAATCCGTGGTGACATAAACTCTTTCTCCCAGACTTTTACTAACGAATTCCACAGCTTGTACATGACTGTCACAGCCCCCACAAGGTAGTCATCCTAATGATTTTCTTAAAATGTGAAAACAACAAACATCTCCTGCATGGAGCCTTGACTAAAATTCATCTAGAAAAGAAAAGACAAATGAATCGCACTCAAGGAAGGTTTTAAATTACTTGGGTAATTTTTGTTAACAAAATGCATATTACTTTATTATTGTATGTGTCTACCCTAGTAAATGATTGAATAAGTGACATTTGTTCTCTAGCTATGAGAAAATAATTTTTGTAGTTTTAACCATTTGTTCTCTAGCTATGAGAAAATAATTTTTGTAGTTTTAATATACAGTTGTATAATTATAAATAAGATGCAACATTTTTGGTATGATTATATTATCAATATTTTTTGCATCTTATTTCCTTTTCGGGTTGTTTATATTTTATAAAATGATATCTGTTCCCCTTAACGTGAAATATCAGTTAGCCATTTCATAATTAGGGCATTGACTAGGTTGCTATTTTTAAACACTGAAGATTTTGCTTAGCGCAAAGCTTGTGTAGAGCTCCACTAATGTGTTCTTACAATCTTTTGCGTTAAAGGTTCATAGGTCATGAGAGTTTCCAGTTTTTCAGTGGAGCAGCTAAGTTACAAGCCGTGTGTCTTGTCTGAGGGACAAAACTGGTAGGGTGATCGTCTGGTGTAACAGCCTGGGCATCCCTAGTCAGAGGAAGCCATGGCTTCCTCCAGAGCAAAAGAAGTAGAAAATGAATGTGCAGGAGCATTTCCGAATGCAGCCAATCCCCCCTTTTTGGAGAACAGGTGTCTTTTTGCTGCAGGTGCATTGGCATTATTCTTTGATAAATCAATGCTGGACAGGGCTCTGGCTAATCTCATTAGCTGATAGTGCTTCTGGATAATTAGTTTGATGTGTGCAATTATCCACTGATTTTAGGGCTTTCTCCCCTCCACTTTGACAGCAACAGTACATATTTAATGCTTTGGAGTCCTGTGGCCCTTTGTGACACTGAGCAAAATTCCCTAGTCTTTTCATATCAAGAGAGTGTGACAGCCTATCTGGCAGTGGAATTGTCCTAGGATCATCCATTAATAGCACTCTTCTTGCCAGTAATATCTTAAGAACTGACGCATAATTCAGCTGATGTAATCTGGAAATGTTTCTAGAACTTTCCATTTTGCATGACGTCATGAGTCTTCAGATTTCATGATAAAAATTCCATCAGCTGAACATATTAAAACAGAGAGAGGAGGTAAAAAGTGAGTTCCAAATGATGAATAGCTGTGATACAATGGGAATAAAAATGAAAACTTTTGGTCCTTGAAACATCCATTCTGTTTTTGCGAAGGGGGTGGTCTGTGCTTCAGTCTTAATACTGTCAGGATTGGGCCTGGCGCGATGGCGCAGTGGTTAAGGTCCTCACCTTGCACGCCCGGGATCCCATATGGGTGCCGGTTCTATCCCAGCAGCCCCGCTTCCCTTCCAGCTCCCTGCCTGTGGCCCAGGAAAGCAGTCGAGGACAGCCCAAAGCTTTGGGACCCTGCACCCGTGTGGGAGACCTGGAAGAGGCTCCTGGCTTCAGATTGGCATAGTATCGGCCCGTTGCGCTCACTTGGGGAGTGAATCATCAGACGGAAGATCTTCCTCTCTGTCTCTCCTCTCTGTATATCCGCCTTTCCAATAAAAAATAATAAAAATAAAATCTTTAAAAAAAAAATACTGCCAGGATTTAATCTTGTGACCTTTGGACGAAACGTTGGATCTCAACTGTACTCAATTCACAAATGAGGGTATTTTAGAAAGTTCATGAAACATGGAACTGAAGCGGTCTATTTGATATAAGCAAAATTTGAAATCCATGCATGCAAGTTTTCATTGACAGAATTTTGTATTTCAAAAACACATGCATGAGTTTCAAAATGTTTTTTTTTAACAATGAAATAAACTGGTCTTTTAATTTCATTGTTCAGCCAATTTTTCAAGTATCCTCATTTTAACAAATTGAGGAGTTATGGTTACCGTGGTTACAGAAAGTGGATAGACACCACAGTGACCTCAGCCACAGATCTGACATGCTCCGAAGGCAGCCAAGGCCACGTATGGGCCAGTGATGGACGAAGGCCAACATTCCCAGTCCTATCAGGGCCCAAGCAGGGCCAATGCCAGCACCCATGTCAGAGGGGTATAAACCTTTGTCTCTGCTACCCAGCTTGTCTTTCCCACTTGTGGTCCTGTCCTCTTCTGTTCATTCCTCCACCACCCAATGAACTTCTCTTTGCATAATAAAGGCCTGTTTGTACTTGTCTGGTATTTTCTTCCTTGGGTGGTCGGCAAAGCTAACAGGGAGGACCATTCATTATGTTGGAGTTGGGCCTGTTGTACCTAGATGTCTTGAATCTTGAGGAAGGATTTAGCCCATCAAGCATGTTACCTCACCAGGATTCATTACATAATCTCTATGCTCCTTCCCAGCCTGGAAACCTCAAGATTTCATCATGCACTATCCATCCCTATCTGTTTTTCCCTTCCCAAACCCCACAAGGTGTAAGGAAGAAATAACTCATATGCTATCGTTTCTATCTAGGCAAGTCAGTGACATCAAGTCCTGTAGAGGAATAGGAATATCATATTTTCCCTAGCTTTTTTTTTTTTTAACAGGTTCTCATTCATTATTCTTTAGCTCCAGTTATTGTAACAAAAAGGGATGTGACTGAATTTATACCTTTTAAACACTGGAGTGCCTTTAGTCTATGCCTATGGCTATGGGCCAGGTCATTTCATTCCTTTCCTGTCAGCAAAGCAGAGCTGAGTTTAGACACAAAACATTCATCCCTGGCTGTGGAATAACGACCCTCGGCTGCTATATTTGAGTCATTTTATTTTAAGACATTTTAGCAACCTTGCCTAAACCAACGTTGTCAACTAAATAACCCCTGTGGACACTAATGGAACCTTCAAAATGAATTGTCCTATTACAAAAACTTATCTTTTTTTGTTACTGCCTATATAATGTGAAGTTTCATTTTTTTGCCTCCCAGAGTCTGGTTGCAAAAATACCAGAAAGCATGTTAGTGATGTTTCAACTCTTGCCTTGATATGATTTTGTATTGCTTTTACAGGGAGAGAACCATCAAGCATGACTCAGAGGAAATGTGCTGCTAAAATGTATTATTGTCCAGACACTAATGGCCTGTCACCTGGGTCTAGGGGGTCAGGAAAAGGAGGGCTTACTGTCTCCACTGAGCCAATGCTGCTTTGTATTGATGATCAATGGAACAGCAAATATATTGGATTTTTATTTCCCCCTTTAACCCTGCCTCAGTAATAATCTCAATAAGAAAAGAAGCTCTCTGGATTTTTCTCAGTAGGCCCATGGTTCTCTCTCTCTCTCTCTCTCTCTCTCTGTGTGTCTCTCTCTGACAATATTTTCCCCTGGAGAGTTTAAGGAAGACAGAAACAGAAAACTCAGTGATGTTCTTTCTCATATATTAAAAAGAAAAGTTGTATCTGTGTGCCTACAAAGTAGAAAAGTGACAAAAAGTCAAATAGTATTTTTCTATACTTCAGCTCTAGTCCAGAAAGGAATTATTTCCTCTTTTCTTTAAATTTAGTGAATGAGAGTCATTGGAGGATTCGCTAAATAGCTAAGCATTGGAGCATTTATATTGTTATTATTATTTTTATGCATGCTATTTTCCCTTAGCAATAGAAAGGAAAATAAATAGGCTTTTCATTGCCAGTTCTATTTTTGTTGAGGGCTTAACTAGAAGATATATCTAAACATAATGAGCAGAGTATAAAGAATATTAAGATTAAAAGAACTTATATTTTCCTTTATCCTCTCAACAATCTCCAGATGGATTTCCTAGGGGTTGCCTTCTAAATCTTCTTGCACAGTGAGCTGTAAATCCCGGGCCCAGCAAGCTGCTGGTTTGGCTGAACATAGCCTTTCATGTACAATATGTACAGACTGAATCACAGCAGAAAATTATTCAGAGGATAATTACAGCAATTGATCTTGAGATGTTTTGTGGCCTCCTTCATAGATCAACCTTCAAAGCCTCTTGCAGGAATGGTGTCTGTGGAGTCCATCAGAGGCAGAAAGCTGCTAAGGCTTTCTACAAGAAATCGCCTGCAAGAGCGGTAGCCACCTGGGAGGAAAGAGTGGGCAGCCGCTAGGAGCTCCCAGACCAGCTTCACGCACACTATGATGTTGATGGCTCCTAGGTGAACACTGCCTTCACCACATCCTCCAGCCACGTCCTCGGTCCCAGGTAGTTAAGGCTGTCACATCTTGAGTTATTTGTTGCTCTCCAGCTTTCCAATTACTGTCAAAGTAGCCCTGCCACAACACCCTGAGCCCTACTAGTAAAATAAGGGGTGTAAGGGACGAGCCATGGAGTTATTTTACAGGTGAAGGAAATCATGATGTGAAATCATCCCACTTCATTATCATCCTGGTGCTAGCGAGGAGAGCCACCCAAAGAGAACAAGGTCTTCCGATCCTAACTTTAGGAGACACTGCCATGTTCTCACTCTCCTGGGACAAGCTGTAATAAGAAAGTAACACTGCCATTTGACTTGGAGAAAAATCGCACAGGTCATGTTGCAAATTAGCATCTCTCCTCCCAGGGAAGAATGCTTTGAATCCACATCCCTGCTTTTAACATGACCTCCATGCATGCATCTCATGGACATGCATACACAGAGGGACAGACGGGTGCACACACATGGATGCACACACAGATCCTTCCTTTCTTTGCTTTTTTCAGCGACCCTACTCTAGGCAGAAATAGATGGTAGCCATGTGCGCATACCTCTATTGGACAGAGAAATCAATAGAGACAGTTATTTCATGGACAGTTCCACCAGGGACCAGGAAATTCATGGCTTGAAAGCAGGTGGTTGGAGAGCAATGTCTGTGAAGGAAGTAAGTACATCGCTTCTATACAACTTATTCTCAGCAATGGCAGTGACCTTCACCAACCAGGCAGAGCCAAGCACCCCTGGCTCAGATGCTGATCCTGTAACGTTTTGGCCTTCAAGTCCGTGAAAATTATTATGACATCTGGCCCAGAACACAAAGGTCACATTGTAAGTTTTGTACTTTTAATGTTTAATTCAGGCAGTCCTATAATTGTTCTCAATAATAATCATTGAATAGGGTAAGCTGATTGAATCAAGTGGATGGTATGATTTCTAACAAACTTCAAACAAACTTCAAAGAAGCCAGGCCAGCCTAAAAAAATAAAAATCAAACAAACAAAAAACTATGACTGAAAAAAAAAAAGAAGAAAGTGTGGGAATCCAACGATGACTGACACAGACTGACTCGAGATTCATGTCTCTAGATTGATATCCTTGAATCATTAGCTCTACTTTCTGCCAGAGCACTTTTATGCTTCCTAGAAAATCTTCTAGAATAATACCATCATATATGGGTTTCCTATTTTGGGCATTCACAGACTTAAACTACCAAAGTTAAAATTATAAATTATAAATAAGACCAATGTTTCTTTAATTTGTTATTTTAATCTTAGGTGAGAGGCATTGAGACAGAAAGAGAAAATAAGTGAGCATACTTTAATCTACTGGTTCATTCTAAATGCCTACAGTGGCCGGGGCTGAGCCAAGGGTGGGAGCTAGAAACTCAATCCAGATTTTATGTAATTGACCGGGCCTCACCTACCAGAGCCTTAACTCCATTACTGGGTCTGGAATTGGGAGTGGATCCAGTATTCAAATCCAAGTACTCTGGTATAGAAGGCCAGCATGCTAACCACTAGGCCTAACTCCTACACTGGAAAAGGGGTTTCTGAAAATGACATAGAACTAGGTGTGTGTGTGTGTTTCTACTGAAGCTGTTACTTAGAAGATTAACCAAAGGTTGCTTCTTTATGTACCATTGTCTATAATTTAATCTGAAATGATTATTCTCTCATTTTTTTTTGTCAAAGACAAGACAATGTACCTCATTAACACAAGGAGTGGTGCATGTGGGGTGTGTGTGTGTGTGTGTGTGTGTGTGCAGGAGTAAGGAATTGTACTGAAACAAATGTGGTGCCAATACTCCAGGAGTCTATTATCAACCTCCACCCTAAAAGGCATCCTAGGGAGCGGACACTAATGTCCCCAATTTCAATTTTAAAAAGTGTTAGGTTGTTCTGCTTACAACTTAATGTTCTTTTTCTCAGGGACAAATATTTCTAAATTCTCCTACCTATTTTCCAGTTAGGATCACATGTGACAATATTTTATGAACCTGCATATCCAAATAGGCATTACCCATTTCAGAACAGGTATTTTGAAAAGTGGCATTTTCTTCCTGCACATATTTTGAATTCTTAGAATGTGAGTGAGGAAGTGGACAATGAGTCCACCACTAATTATCAGTGTGTCCTTTAGCAAGTTACTTACCTTTGCCCTCTCGGTTTTGTCATTAGCTGTGCTGAAGTATAATGACACCAGAAATTCCCGCTACCTCTAAGCTGGTATGAGTCTCTGCCTTCTTTATCACAAAGCTTGTGGAACTTTGGAAATGTCCTCTGTCCCTTATAATATAATATCTTTTAAAATTTCTTTAGTTACTACAAAGTTTTTTCCATTGAAAGACAAATCTGATTTGAAACAGCCAAAGATGATCAAGAGCTGAGACAAGGGATTAAAGTCCATGATCAAACTAGTTAAGAGCATTTTGAGTCAAAAAATGAGCTGTGACCATAAACTAATACAATTGGGATTTTCAATGTATCGTGAAAATTGACTTTGAGTACCTACCCTGCAGAGGAGTTCCGCCGAGAATTCCACTCCTGACAGCTGAAGAGAACTGTTTTGGAAAGAAAATATTTTTCACTAGACCAACTAGATTGTCATATATTGGGCCTAAATCAAAGTAGTCTAATCAATTTTAATGACATTTTAAGTGCATTTAGATGTGTCAAACCAGACACGTTTCTGAGGATGGTGAACTGGAAAAAAATAGCCACTGGGTAAAGTAGGGTCACAGCTCTTTATCACAGCACTGACTTGGGTTTGGAAGGGGATGCTTTTGTCAGCTGTTCTGGATATTGCTGTTGACAGCAAATAACAGAACTGAATGCACTTTGGCTGCCATGTCCGGACTAAGTGCATTAGATACCTCAGGCCATCTCCCACTCTAGGGGACATGAAGTAGACAGAGAAACTGAGTCTGAGAATGGGGAAAGCATTTGTCCTGGATCACAAGAATATTGAGAAATTTCCATAATCATAAGAGACACTATTGTATATTATCGTTATTAAATTAGAAAATCACATGGTGCTTTAAAAAGTGATGGCTTCTCCTTAATAGTACCACAGTCCTATCTTAGTTTGAGTCTAAACAGAGCCCAAGATGAAAATGTGTCTGCAAACTATTTGTTGAGGGAGGTGGATATCCAAGAAAATGAAAATGAGGAATCAGATAGTAGGTGAGAGAGGGAGCCTCTCTGGGCTGTGCTGCTGTCGGCCACGAGGGCTGGATCTTGCATTCGCTTCAGGAAGCTCACAGAGTGCCTGCTACAAGTATCCAACCCCACTCCCCTCGGAGAAGGCCTGAGTGGTTGGCCACAGGGATGTGTTTTGCACTGTCAGGTGCAACTTCTGATTACCCAAGAGTCTGCATGGAATGCTCGGGGGAGAGGAAAGCCTCTGAACTGAATGCAGAGAGCTGTCACTGGAGGGAGAAAGAGGATGCAGGGGATGAGCCTGTGCTTTGGGGAACGGTCCGTGCTGCTTCCTCCTGGAGCGTCCGCTCCATCTCGGCAGTGCCCATGCTACTGGGATCCCCAATTCCTCACACTATCAAATGTGCTCCCTTGTTTCTTGAAATTCCATTCATCCTTTAAGCTCCAATTAGGTGACCTGTCCCTTATGAGGCCTTTTCTGATCCCATCTCCTCCTGTCCGACCTCCTCCTCTAGGATGATATTACACATTCTTTTGACATCCTGTAAATACCAGCTTGTCTCCCTTGCTAAGCCTGAACTGCTTGGTTGCAGGCGTGCACTTGTTTAAATCTGTAGTCTTATCACAGACACAGTCATTTTCTAGATTCTCCATCCATTTTTATGAATGAAATAAGGGAAGGAGTGAATAATTATCTGCTCTTCAAGGTTTCTCCAATTTTGTTCTGACTTCTTCCTGGCTTCACCTTCCCAAATGAGGAGAGCAGATCTCTAACATTTCCTCTCACTTTAGGTGACATTCACTGGACTTTCTCCAGTCCTCTTTGATCTTTTGATATGTACAAGAGCTGCCTAGAATAGCCCAGGTGACACTGCACCACAGGTGCATGGACTGATCTGCTGCTGGCATCTGTGTCTCTCAACTCACACCTCTTTGCTGGCACTCAATGCTTCCCTGCATTACAGTGATTCATGGACAAGCCTCTCTCCCCTACTGGATGGCAGACTCTTGGGGGAGAAAGCATCTTCCTATTCATCTTCCTACTCCCAAAAGAGTAGGTAACATGCTGACCGGTCAAGGACAACCATGGTCTCACATAACTGCAAGCACAGCAAGTGGAATACACAGTAGCTAACAATTTCCCATATCCCTATCTCTGTGTAAGTCATCTCATTATGTTCTCATCTTTCAAGATGTTTTATTCAGATCTCTATTTTACAGACAAAGAAATTTAGCTTTAGGTAGAGTAAAGGACTTGTCTAAGGTTATGAATATAGCAAGTGACAGAGTCCACACTGAACTAAGTTGCCCTTAGCCTCAACAGGAGATTATGCAATTGCAATTCTGCGTGACTTGCTAGGAGCTCTTCTGACAAAGAGAGAGTCCAGAGATCAGCCAGAACAGGAAATATGCTTCTTTAATTAGGTTAGATCAATGGTTCTCTCCATGGGACATTTGCAATGTTTGGGAATATTTCTAATTATCACAATAGGGGAGGGATGCTACTGGTGACCACTGGATGGAGGCCAGAGATGCTGCTCAATTTCTACCAGGAACAACAAGGAATTCTCCAGCTTAGGTAGTCACTAACACCAAAGTTTCAAAACCTGGTTTACACTAAGAAAAAGAAGGAAGAAAATCCATTTAAGGCGACATGGTGGCAGAGCTGGGACAAGAGCTTATGCTTTCTGCCTCTTCAGCTCATGGCCTTTCCTACTCTTTCATTCCTTCAGATCATGGTGGAAATGAAAGTGAGTGTACATGAAAATGCTCTGTTAACAGTAACAATGTACAAAGGTTGGCTTCTTGTCACCTGCATCACCTGCCTGAGGCCCCGCTTAAGTGGACTTCTCAGGAATTTCCTGTGCTTGTTCTATCCATCCACGCAGCCCTCTCTTAGGGAGTAGAGCTTTGAGTTGCTTTCCCCTTGACCATAGAGACACCTTCATATTCTGCTTCTATTGCACCCCTAATGGGTTCTAATAAGCAGTGACTTTTTCTATGGATGTCATAATCCAGGCTTAAACACTCAGGGATAGTCTTGACCTTCAGGACCTGGCTCCTATGTCTCATTACAAACACTGATGGTCCTGTTTGCTAATTCTGCACATAAAACTCAAGCTGAGACTCTATTTTTTAGATTTACTAGCCTTCCCAAGCCCCAAACTCACCTAGCTGCTCACCAGCACAGGAGGATTGGACATAGCTTTCACAGTGGGTTTGTTGCAAGATCAAGAGCATTAGTATTTTCTTTCTTCTCTTTCCTTTTTTTTTTAAGTCAGATTTTACAGAGAGAGAGGGAAGGAGACATAGAGAGGGGTCTTCCATCTGCTGGTTCATTCCCTAAATGGCCACAATGGCCAGAGCTGAGCTGATCCAAAGTTAAGAGTCTGGAGCTTCTTTTGAGTCTCCCTCATAGGTGCAGAGGCCCAAGACCTTGAGCCAACCTCCTTTACTTTCCCAGATAATAAGCAGAAAACTGGATTGGAAGTGGAGTAGCCTGGACAAAAACTGGTGCCCTTATAGGATGCCAGAGCTACAGGCAGAGAGTGAGCCTGCTATGCTACAACACCATCCTCCAAAACAATGACTTTACAACTACCTTCAGAGTCCTTAAATATTACAGGTCCCCTTGGACACTTAGAACGTATTGCTCATTCACAAACTTCCTTGTACATTTAAAAATTGCTAACAATATTAAGCTTGTAATGGATCACAAGAAAGAAAGCAATCAATAATCTAAATAAGTGAATAAATATGAATTCTACAGTTTGTTATCCATCAGATGAAAGGGCAGTACCTAAGTAAATGCTGGAAGACAATTCCAGCAAATAGGATTATTTTCTACTTTTCCTCTGTTCCCAACAAAACATACAGACAGAAGGAAGAGATCTGTGTGTATCTGACTGTGTGGGAGTCTGTGTACACATATGTGTAGCAGGGGTGTTCCTTGTGATGAAGGAATGAGGACAATGGTACATAGGTTTTTGACTTTGTGCTTCTTCTTCCCTAATTCTCTCAATGAAAGTCAATTAAAAACAGGATGGAGTATTCTGATATGAATCTAGCAGGCTGGAGGAAAGTTGAGGTTTGCAACCTTCCATATTGCACCTGATATTATTCAAGCCACAATGTGGATCCTTGGTAGGCAAAAACAATGCTTTTTTCAGGTCACAGATGCATTGCCAAGGTACAGTTTGATTGGCCTTTCTATCTGTGTGAATTTTTGTCTCATCTGTTTTTCTTTTTGCCCAGTATCTTGGCAGGAAATCAGTTTTAAGCACTTTACATGAATTGCTTTCTGTGCCACCATACCCTTCAGAACGGATCTGAATTTGACTTGGCTGAAAGGATCTAAAGTCCCTTCTTTCCAAGAGTCCCAGCAAGGATCTTTTTTTGTAGTGTCTTGGCAAATACTGGAGTTCTATTCGGATCTAAAAGTAAAAGACCAGCCATAGCAGGCTAAGTGTAACTTTATATTACAGCCATATTCCAAACTTTGATGCCAGCTGAATCCACCATGCTTCTTATACTTGTTCTTATGAGATGCTGCCCAAGAGATTCAAGCGTCACTGGTCATTTGCTTTTGTATGTTAGACTTCTCATTATGAACTGTTGGCACATTTTTTTCTTACCAATTTGTTCTACCTCTGTAGCCCTTTCTTGCAAATGTCATCTGGAATTCCAATGAAAAAGTAAACAAGTTTCTGTACATCTGCATTTGCTCTGTTAGCTGTTTCTGCTTTCCCTGCCCTCCAGTGAATCTTGGGGATGGCTCAAAAACACTGCCACCTAGTGTAGGTGTTAAGAGCTCAAGCTCTGAGTTCCAATGTTTTGTGTTCTAATCTGAGCTGTGCCATCCACTACCACTCACTACTAAAACCTTTTTACAATTCGCTTCTAGTCTATGTGTTTAGGTAAAAGCACCAATCCTCTTAGAATTATGATGATGATGATTCAATGAGCTTTTCTGTGATGCACTCAGAATAGTCCCTCAACAGAAAATAATACTCAGCCAGTTCCACAACCACTTCTTGAATTCCATACACTTTAGCATTTGGTCTGATGGATGTTGTCAACATCCTCTCAGGAATGCCTTTGCTTCACCAACCCCTTAGTCCTTCACTCTCACGGTACACGTACCCCTTACTAGAAGACTCATCCTTGCAAGATGTGAGGCTCTACCCTCTTCACCCCTGTTGTAACTTCACATTCATCCAGAACACCTTCACAGTCCCTGATCCCAATTCCAAGTCCTGCCAGCACACTGGGTCACCATCCTGCAAAGCCTCACTTGTGCGATAGTTCATATCCTCAGCACCTGCACCTCAGCTGTCTGACCTTGGACCTGACCGGAGGCAAGGATGCACCCTTGGTCCTGCTGATTTGTTGTGATTTGGGATTGAATGTCTCCCTGTGCAATCAGAGACAAGTGTCAGCAAGTTGTTGGAGTGCTTTGCTCCAGAGCACACAGCTAGTAAATATTTAAGCCCAGTTCTCCTCAGTTGATGTCCAGATGCCTCTTACTTCTCAGAGTTCTCCTTCCAATGGATTATCTTTATAACAGTGGTCTTCATAATCATGTGTACAGTTTTCCATGAAAATCTTGTAGTTCTCCTTTCCCATCAATGGGAATATATCTATAGTCCTATTTTTTTCTGGGCAGAAAGGCCCTTGTTTTCTAAGGTAATTGCAGTAAAGAAAAAGAAAATCTATACCTTCAGTGCAGCAGGGCTCCATGTATAGGCTGGGTATTAGAGCAGGCCTGTGGTCTCATTCAGGTTGCATTGATTGGCTAATGAACACACAAAGCCCTGCTAGCAAGGAGCTTGGGTTTAGGGTCTGTTGTCATTTGATTTTTAAAGAAAATGAGATGAGGATACTTGATAACTCACCCAGTGGTCAGGAAATGACCTGAAGTTGCTTCCATGGAGTTGATGAGGTCTCCCCGGCACAAGCTGCTGTACTCTGCAAACAATATTCATTGAAGATGATTTCATGGGTGTACATATCCTACACATTTCCATTATGCATTCTTAACCTCACAAATGGGGCGCCAGGCTAGAGGCCAATAATATTTTCTTTGTGAAGATGTGAGTAATGCAAGTAAGACCCATAGCAACACCTCCATATCACAATCAACCTAATCTGTTGAATTAAACATGCTTATTCAGTAAAGTCCTATTGTGTGCAGATACTGGAAAACACTGGGTTTAGCAATAATAGTGACACAAGAACTCAAGTTCTGTTCTGCAGTATTTTATTTCCAGTTTTAGTTGGAGAGGAAATGAGGCACCAAACAGCAGTGGAAGTTTTCTCCTTATCTTTGATTGGGGCGAGTAATGCCCACATATGAAAAAATTAAAACATGTTCCAGCAGACAATTTAGCATAATATTCTCTTTTCTTTCTTTAGGGAACATAATCAACACTGCTGTAGTGACTCTGAGGTCCACATCAGCATCTTGGTTGACACGCGTTGTGAGAAGGGAAGAAGCAAAAGAATTGATAGAAGATTATAATAGTGAGCACGCTATTAAATTATACATATGAAGTCTGTGAAAGACTGAGACATTTGGGATAACCATATAAGTGGCTGGGACTGTTGTGGAAGTGAAGTTTCTGTATGGAGAGGCACAGAAGGTAAATAGCAGAGGGGTAGAGTTGTTCACAAGTAAGAGGACTTTAGTGTGTGCCTGTCATTGGAGACAGCAAACTTTCAATCATGACTATATTAGAGGAGGTGTTGGAAAAATATTCTTATGGATGAGGAGGAAAAAGCTCTCTTTTTCTGGACAGGGGTGTTGGCTTTCTTCCCCCTGAAGGCTCCCATTTACATAGCGTGATCTCCTACTGCAGTTAGGTGTCCCAAACAAGCAACTCAGATTGGGATTCCCAGGAGATGATGTCCACTTCTTTTCCCTCTGTAGTCACGGATCCAAGTGCCTTTGAGAGATTTCCATGCACATGCAGATGCAAACTAGAGAGGAAAGAAATATTATTTCACAGCAGCCAGTGCTCCATCAAAACAGAGGCCTTGCAAAATGACGGCAGACATCAGTAATCGCCACAGCGCTGGCCTTATTTATAGGTTTGGGAGAAAGATAAATACTGTACATGCACATTCTAATTAAGGCCAGCACTTCCCAGCATGCATAGCTCTGCATCTCATTCCTTCTGTCACTGCCACCATGGCACTCATATTTCCCGTGGTGTTCTCCTACTTATTACTCATGCTCTAGTGATGAAAATGGATGGAGTTCCCAGGAGGCTCCAGGGTACAGGAATCTGATCCATCACCTGGTAAGAGCTTGGACTCAAAACACCAGATCTACAGTCAGCAGCACGTCCACCGTAGGTAGTGGAGGTGGGACTGGAGCGGGGGGTGTGTGTCTCAGGTCACCCTGGAGTGACAGCAAAGGATAGAATGAGGCATTCAGTCCTGCTCACGTCAACTAAGCATCTCTTTGTTGATGAGCAGAGATGGAGCTGTTCCCATTAGGCACAATTCTAAGATAGATTTTCAAACGGCATAAAACTAATTGTGTTTTTGTCTTCTCCCCCATCTATTTCATAATAAAGGACAGATAGAGTATGTGCCATGAGCATATGACTAATGAACCCTTAGAAGAAGTTCATGCTAGCTTTGATGTTTGGGAGATGAGGGTAACATAATCTAATGTAGCTAATCATATCAAAGGCAAAATCAATAAAAATGCACTGGGCTCCTGCTATAATGAAGTCTGCATAAGTTCATTTCTAAGCGAAATCAATCAAGAATAGGCAATTTGACCAGAGATTCACAGCTATCATTAATTTTTTAAAAAGCAAAATCTATTTATTCAAAATATTAAATCATTTGTAGTTAAATCAAAATACATATATTTCTGATTTATCAGAATATTATATAAGTAGATTGCACTATAACACAGAGGTTTTTCTTAGCAAAGGCATGGGTTTTATCCCTGTGGAAGGAACTTAGTCAAATCATTTCTTCCTACAATTTCCTTTGAGAAGTAGCATCTCATTCTGGAGCTCTCTTCAGATCTTCCTCTGAACATGGATACATCTTGGGTAATGATAGGCAAAGATCTAGTTTTTAGCTTGCAATTTCCTTTGACCAAGTTCATGATTCAAAAAGAATATAGGCACTAAGATAGGAAAACACATGGTGAAATGTGGAATGGAGTAGGGTCACTTCATGTGCGTTTCTCTTGGGCTTGCTGACTCAAGACTCAGTGAAAACCTGTTAGTTCTATTAGCCGATTTCTTTTTCTTTTTTAGCTGCGTATTACCATCCCAACCTGATTGATTGATTGACGCACGTGGATATGGAAATAGGTACGCATACATGTACCTACATGACTATGTACAGGACTAGCGCCTGCTAACAGATGAACGCATGTGTTCTGCATAGTTACAGCTAATCCAATGGTGTAAATCCCAACGTACAGTGTGTGTGAGAAACTGTAGGGCGCCATTTTTTACCTGCCAAGATTCATTTGGATAATTGCAGAAACTTAGTACTGCATCTTGAGAGACACGGGATGGAGTGGAAGGAGGAAATTAATGTTCACCCTATAGCTACTATGTAACTGACAAAGACCTTGCTATCTCACAGATTTAATAGCATTTATTTTCATAATGTGGCTGATAGTACCGATCTGTCAGCATAATAGTTTTATTCATATTTGATAAACAAGAAAACTGAAGCTCAAGAAACTCTCTACTATTTCATATGCATCTGTATTAATGCAGGGTCTATTTGAACCTCTGGAAACCAGGGACAGAAATTTGTGTATCAGAGAGAATTTGTCAATACATGGTAAGATTAGAGGTGCAAGAGGGCATAACTTGTATTAAAGATAACGTGTCACATAGCGCGTGGTCCCAAAATATCACTGAGTGGATGTCTTGGCAATCTAGAGCAGTCAACACGATGATGACAGTGATAGGATTGTACAGCATGGGATCAGGTCAAGATCTATGCATTTAATTCAAGCGTGAAGCACAAGTAAGATAAAGATGCTCTGATTCTTGAGACCCAGCTGATGGTTCAGAAAACCAGGCATGTGGTAGAACAAGCAAGCAGTCCCTCTCTGGATATCTAATATGCAGTCTAAAGTCAATTGAAATTTATGGAGTTGATGCTATATGTTATGTTCTTACTCTCTTAGTTAGTTTTCATTTTATCTTATTTCAGTTTTTACAGTAGTCATTTTTCACAGTTGAGGAAGTTGAGTTTGCAGGGGCTGTGAATTCCCAAAGGTTATACACAAATATTTAACAAGCTAGTGTTTTAACCTAACTGTCTTAAGTCATTTCAGGGGTCTTAATTTAACAAGCATACTCAATTTTCAGAAGGCATCTCCTTGGCCTATTAATACCTAGCATCCTTTGACCTCTAAAGCAGTACTCTCACCTTCCTTTAAGCATAGGCACCTCTTTCTCTATTTCCTCTGACAATTATTTTCCATTCAGCTGCCTTCTGAATTTTGCAGTGTTCATAGTTCTATCTCTGTAGCTCATCTGTTTTCTATCCACATTTGGTTTTTTTGTCTACTCTAGTGTCTTTCAAGATGATGATTATTATTTTTTTTTAATTGTTGCTTACATTGTATTATGTAGTACAGTTTTATAGGCACTGGGGATTCCCCCCACCCCTCCCATACCCCTCCCCCCATGGTGGATTCCTCCACCTTGTTGCATAACCATAGTTCAAGTTCAGTTGAGATTCATTGCTTGCAAACACATGCCTAGCATAAAGTTCAGCGTCTTATTGTCCAGATAAGTTCAGTGGCCTCTTGGGGAGACCTTCTCTGGTCTGAAGATAGGTCTAACAGAGTAAAGATCCGGTCAGTTAAAAGCCCCAACAAGGCCTCAGTATCAATATACAACATTATGGAATTAATTGACATAGTATTGGGTAAACAATATGTTAAAAATAATGCAAGTTCCCTTCTTCGAAACATCTGGGTTGAGACAGTATCAAT
The DNA here is from genome assembly GCF_017591425.1 of Ochotona curzoniae. Classification (NCBI taxonomy): domain Eukaryota; kingdom Metazoa; phylum Chordata; class Mammalia; order Lagomorpha; family Ochotonidae; genus Ochotona; species Ochotona curzoniae. Next base: position 17,864,122 of record NW_024466219.1, on the reverse strand, counting down.
GACAGGTTCAAAAAATAACAACAACCAAACAAAAAATTACAGGTTAAATCAAGGCAAACATGTGGTATCTAATCTTTTGGGATTCGCTCATTTCCCTTAGCATTATAGTTTCCAGTTGTGCCCATTTAGCCACAAAGAACTGCATTTTGTTTTTTTTAATAGCTGAGTAGTATTCCATGGAGTAGATGAACCAAAGCTTTCTTATCCAATCTTCTGCTGATGGGCATTTTGGTTGCTTCCATGTTTTTGCAATTACTGATTGTGCTGCAATGAACATAGGGATGCATGTTGGTTTGTCGTAAAACAGGTGTTTTGGATATATTCCTAGTATAGTGGTGAGCATAGCTGCCTTTCAAGATGATTATTAAGACTCCCAAATTTAGATTTCTAGCCCAGAACTCTCCCCTTAGCTCTCTGTAGCTCACTTCATTGGCTAAAATATATCCCAGACTTGAACATTTATGCCTTCCTGATAGGCACTAGGACTTGGTCACACTTGTTACAATTTCGTTCTTAGTTATTAGGAATTTGACTCTTCTGATGACTTTAATTCAGATTAGCATTATGGTTCAGATACTTCAGCCTCTGCTCACACCACCAGTGACCCATATGGACTCCAGTTTGTGTCCTGGATACTTCACTTTAGATCTAAGTCCCTGGTAATGTGCTTGGGAAAGCGCAAGTGCTTGTGCTCCTTTCTGCTGTGTGGAAGAGCTAGGTGGAATTCAAGGCTCCTGGTTTCAGCCTGGCCCTGTTCCAGATGTTACGGTCAATTGCGGAGTGAATAGAAGTATGTTTTTTCTCCCCTGTCCCCACCACAACACAGACTTTCAAATAAATAATTAATTAAAAAACCTCAAGCAAATCAGAACAACACAGTTATCTTCTTTTTTACAGTTTACACATCTGTCAGCAAATTCTGTTAGCTACCTCTTCAGAATATACCTGGAGGATCAGATCATATTTTACCATTCTCATAGCTACCCCTGTCCAAAATCACTGCCAATTCTTCACTGGATTATTGCCAGGGTTTTTCTTGGTTTGTGAACTTGCTCAGCTTAAGCGAATTCTGCATATAGTAGCCAAGGTAATCTTGAAAAGGTAAGTCAACTAATGTCACTCCTTAGCTTCAAACCAATTCACTCAGGGTTAGAAGGCAATGCCCTTCTAATGATGGACAAGGCTCTACATGATGTGGCCTCATTAAGCAGTCAAACGTCCACATTAAGGCCTTGCCCTGGCTATTTTAGCCGCATGGAACACACTTCCCTGGGTAGCTGCAGTGCTTATCCTTCACCTTTTGTAGGTCATTGCTAGCCATGGGATGTAATTGCCCGTTGTCCTCGATGTGCATCCTCTGTCCCTCTTCTCTCTTTACTTTCCTCCAGGGCTCTTATCCCTGACCAGAACACACTCTATTTAACTTATCTATCCTTTTGGTTGTCTCTTCTCCCCCTGTTAAAATGTGAGTACTGAGAATGTAGAGATTTGTTTTTCCTGTTTTGTTTGCTGTTGCATTTCTTGCAAAGGAGATTAAGCATAGGTTAAAGCAAAAATATTAATGAATGAGAGAATGAACTGGGCTTCAACATACATTGGAGGGGCATGGAGTTCAATTTAATCTCTGATATTTAAGCAATGAGGGGCAGCTTCAGTGAGGGTCTGGGGAAACTGTATCAACAAATAATGCAACCCACTCACTCATTAATTGGTTTCCCCATGTCCCAATGTAATGTACTGATACCTAAAGAGAAAAATATATGAACTCTTAGAAACCTAATAAATCATAAACTGTGAACACTACTTACTATCAATTGTGTAAAAATAGAACCTAAGTCTTGATTCCATCTATTTTGTCATGACACACAATTGCAAAATAAAAATGAAAAATGGAAAAGGAGAATAATTGAGTATCTTCATGGTGATATCTATCGCCGTTTCTCATTGTATCTCAACTCTATTTACTTGACCCCAATTCATTAAGGCAATTTCCATTTTCCTTTACTTTTTTTATTTTATAGAACTTCCTTCCTGATTTACTACTCAAATGCCCACAGTAGTTGGAGTTGTGCTAGGCCTAATATGGGAACCGGGAACTCAATACAGGCCTCCCAGTTGGATATAAGGAACCTAATTACTTGACCACGATATATTGCTTCCCAGGGTCTACACTGGCAGGAAGAAGGACTTGAGAGCGCATCTGTAACTCAAAGTCAAGCACTCTGATACAAGGTGCAGATTTTTAAGGTGATATTTTAACTTCCAGGCCAAACATTTCCCCCCCATTATTGGTAAGCATCACGAAAAGTAAAAACAACAGAAAGCCTGGAACCAGTGAGATGTAGCTTCAAAGTATGGTCATATTATTTATTATTCACAAATGTCAGTCAACAGCTTGATCTTTCTTGTCTTTAGTGCTTATCTGCAGCCTAGGCAGGATAAGGTGTACTCTATGGGACAGTTTCAAGCATAAAATTTTACTCAAGACCATCTGCAATAAACTCATACACAGTGTACACCCCTTGATTGTAATAGACACAAATGCATGCTTTTAAAAAGATTTTAAGCTTTCTATGTAAGAACAGATACAGACAAAAAAGGAGATATTTTAAGCTTCCTATTACATCAAAAATTACAGGCTGCAGCTTCTAGACTAATCTCTTCTGTGTGTGACTAGCTGGGGGTCCATTCTCATGATAGAACTTGCTGGAAAGCCTAATGCCACCGCCTGTAATACATGTTGTAAATGTTTGCTAATTTTTATCTAGGTTCTGTTTGTATGTGATGTCAAGTAAAGATCCAGACACTTCTAAAGCAAACTGGACTGAAGTTTTCCAGCAGAACCTGACTGCCTGGCGGCTTTGACCTTGGCAAACGGTTCTAGTGCACATCCTAATAGGATACACCTGTGCTGATTGTCCCCCAAGGCTTTGAAACTCCACACAGAAGTCCTTTCTGGAGGAAATGACTTTGATTGGCTATTGTATTTGAATCTAGCAGTATTCATGTTCTGGGATTCCCCCATGAGGTGTCAGAGCCCTTCAGTTCAGGAAAAAGTCTATAGAGTGGCTAACCTAATCTTAAGAAATGTTAGAGAAATCAGGATGCCTCTGGCTGGTGTGCAAGTAACCAATGAGCTATCGAGTCCAAATGCAAAGAAATGAAATTTGAAGCAGGAGACTAAACAACTGTCAATTCTTGGTGAACCATTCAGACAGCCGACCAACAGGTCCAGACTTTAAGCTGAGTGCTAACATGATGTATGCTTAGATGTGTCCTTCCTGAAGCTCCGTAATAATCAAGAGTGGGGGAGCCGGGGAAATCTAGACTTGAGTGTAAACTTAACCATACTGTGATCTAAAATATCTTCATTTTAAATGTCCTCACTGGGAATTTGAAATGGGACAGATGATGATAAATTTCAAATTATGCCATCCCCTCTGAGTTTTCACACAGACACGGCCTGTAGAGATGGACTGAAGACAAGTTGCTGTCCTTTTGCTCCTGGAACTTAGGATCAGATAGCTGAAAGGGGACGGCTGATGAGAATTAACTCAGGTCCTCAGGAGGATTAAGAACGTGGAAACTGACACTCTTTTCTTTGTAAGCTCACCCTCAAGATGGGAGGATGTGGAGAATTAGGGTTGTCCAGAAGACATAGAATGTGAACCTTAAAATTTAAGGCTTTAAACTTTTAGGTACTTTAAAATTTTCTAGTGTCTATGTTTAAAAAGAAACAGGGGGAAAATTCATGTGAATGCATTTTCTTTTGCCCAATATAAATTATCATCATGTACTCATTTATGATATGGGAGCCTGATAGCGAAGCAGAAGTGGTCTGCCCCTTGCTCTGCCATGAGCCACTCACCCTGGGTTCTAGCCCTGAGGCATCTCCTGGCAGAAGCACCGGGTCCTGAAGCATGTTAGGGCAAATATCAGCAATAATTCAGAGATGAGCTACAAGTCCCCCACCTCACCTGTCACCGTATTGCACCATACATCAGGGTCAGGGACCTGCAGGCAGAGACAATATAAAGGACTGCAAGTGGGTGAGAGCCCTTTTTACTGTTGAACTCACATCAAACCCCCGTGCCCTCTCTTCACCCTCCCGCCTTTCGACTCTTGAACAGAGCTTTACAATTGCACGTAATGTTTTTATTTCCTTTTCCTCCCTAGTTTATGGGGCATTGTTTTGCTTGTTTGTTTGTTTTTTGTAGAACACACTCACATGTACTTGTATGTTTGTTCCATTGTTACCAACTGAACTACTCCAGTTTATACACAATACCAGTCTCTACTTAGAATTTCTGTCTTTGTAGGAACAAAGCACCTGGGTGAAAAGTTAATAAAGTCATTGTCCACATCAAGTACAAAATTAATTCTGAATGATTTTATGTCTTCGTGTTTTCTCACAGGTCTTTATTTTGTTTTGTTTTGTTTTGTTTTGTTTTTAGTCAGACGGGTGATGTGCCGATGTCGTAACAAGTTTGGAAGGAGGCACATGTCATACAGCCGTGTGCAAAACCAATCATCACGCTTATGAACCACAGAGGGATACCTCTCACAGGTCTTTGAAATCGGGCATACCTTCTATGGCGCATCCTTGGACTGATCAAGTGCTCGACAGCCACCCGAGTCCTGTACCAGCTGCTGTTTTCAACAGCAGAAATGTAGAAGACAGATAACAGGGGCTGTGTTCAGGAGACCTGAGTCCTAATTCTTATTGAACTGGTGGGTTGTATTAGCAAGTGTCGAGAGCCATTTTTAGCTTACATCCTTTGACTTAATGGCAATTCACAAATGTGGGTGTGTTGCAAAAATGGGATGGAGTTGGCTAGCTCCTGTAACTGGATAATCCCCTAGGCAGAACTTCTTATTTCTTTGTCAACTTAGGGAGGTTTAAAAAAAAAAGCTTCATTTCTCAGTACAGCAGCAGGTTCTGAGTAGAGGATAGGTTCTTTGTCCTGAAAAGCAATAAGATTCTCCTGAATGAGAAGCTGGGGAAACGTCATTCCATATGGTGGCTACTGGGGAATTAAACCTTACTGTTGACCCAAGTGATCAGGCATGAACAATGTGGCATAAATCAAACCCACAACCCACACACAGAAAGCAGAGCCCTTTTGATTGGCTCTGGACAGCTTTATCAAACAGAGCACTGCACACTTGCCAGGTCCCTTTCATGTTGACGGGGTCCAAGGGAGGAACCATTCCCCACCCCCAGTGCCCTAGGCTTTCAGAACCATAATATGCTCAGGAACAGTATGGCTTTGTCTTCATGCCTAGCCTGGGGTGGCCCTGGAGCTATTATAAGTCTCTATTCATTGCCCCACTTTCAGATGAATTAGCTCAAATGGTTGTCTATTTAGACCACAGTCATAGAACTTGGGTTTGCATAATATGGAAGCAGCAGCAGTGAGTCATTTGAACTAAAATGAGCAAACTTACTGCTCATCCCAGTGTAACCCTGAGGCGCCCGTGACCCTGGTCCTCACCCCATCCCGCCACATGCAGATGCCAGCTTTCTGCCACGTAAACCAAGAGGCCCTCTTTCCTTTTTGAAGGTAGGGTGTTATTGATAGCATCTTGGAACATTTCATGAGAAGGCTTAAGAGAAATTCAAGAGCCAGGGATGAATTCTTTCAACAGATCCCAGGGAAGACGCAGTAGGATAAAAAACAGTCACATCTTGGTAAACAGTCAGCTGGACAGTCAGGATGCCCTCCTGGGCAGGTTAGGGGCGAACAGGAGGAAGAAATGACAAGGACGGGGAGAGGTGGGGGAGGGCTGGGGAATTGTTGCTGCGGCCCACTGATGCTAAGGGTGGTGTAGCTTGGGATGTTTGCCATGGGTTCAGAACTCTTGAGGAGCACAACTGATTAGCTGCAGAATATCATTGAAATCTCTTCTTAGAGCAAATCCGAGTCTTTAATCATGATCTCCCCAAACACCAAACAGCTCCAGACATACACACACCAGCCTCACTGAGACTTGTCAAGACTGAAACAGTAATTCACAAATTCACTAAAATTCCCTGCTCCAGCGAGCAGTATGACAGCTCCAGCGACCGCGGTAACATTTCTATTCAAACTGGCTTTGGAGCCGAAGCTATAAATATCCTCGCAATATTTCCTGCTTCAGAACATAAAGACAGCTTTACAGCACTGATAAAATAGAAATTACTTTCTCTCTGAGGTCTTGCTGGAATTTTAATGTCTGTTTGGCAATAAAGCAGCTCCTACACAATTTGATTTGAGGGAAAGAAAACAAACGGTCTAATTTAGTTACAATAATGACTCTTCTTGGATCGTATGCCCCACTTGCGTCTCTGGCTGCTGGGATGTTAAGGTTTGTAACTCTGAGCAGAGGGGATGATGTTTATGAGAATATTAAAATGGTTTCTTTATTATTTAAAGATGCATTGTCTCCATCCTTCTTCACATTGAAGAATCAAAAAACAATTCTTTAAGGAGAATTAAAGGGAAGAAAATAAAGTTTACAGCCCTTAATAGTGCTTTGCAAAATTTGCTTGTTAGAACTGTAAAGCTGTTGACCAATGATGACATGATTTTTAAATGCATTTGAAACATAGCAGCTCATGGCAGCTTTCACCATGCTGTGTGCGTGTTACCCACTTACTGTTAGTGCCTCCAAGTGTTAGCAAAGCAGCTTCTTTTACTAACAACACATACAAACTTCTTTTTTTGTAGATTACATGATGTGAAAAGATGAAGAAAAAAGAGAAATTTGTGTTCACCTAGAGAGTGTGGACGGAGGGCATGAGAAAGTGGAGCTAAGAACAGAAACTGGAATCTGCAACAATGTGATTGAAGGGAGCGTGGGACTGCTCAAGTATGATCAGGATCATGGTTAATCCCATAGCCTGAAACTTCTAGGATTAGAATCAGAGTCCAAAAGAGCATGTCAGGGTTCGGGCTCCCACTGGTTTATCTTTCTCCTATGTGAAGGACTCTCTAACACCTTCCAAGTGGCTTCTTGTTAATATTGCTGGATCTAATGGTTCTCAGCAAAACCTTAAAGCAGAAAGAAAGAAAGAAAGAAAGAAAGAAAGAAAGAAAGAAAGAAAGAAAGAAAGAAAGAAAGAAAGAAAGAAAGAAAGAAAAGGAAGGAAGAAAGAAAGAAAGAAAGAAAGAAAGAAAGAAAGAAAGAAAGAAAGAAAGAAAGAAAAGGAAGGAAGAAAGAAAGAAAGAAAGAAAGAGGAAGAGAAAGAAAGAGAAAGAAAGAAGGAAAGAAAAAGAAAGACTTGAATCACCCACCACTGTTTTCCTAGGCCATAAGCATGGATCTAGATGGGAAGTAGAGCAACCAGGACATGAACCTGTGCCCATATGGGATCCCAACACATGCAGGGGGAGGATTAGCAAATTGAGTCATTAAGCTGGGCCCTGCACTCTTTTTTGTTGCTCTAGCTGCTGCTTTCTTAATCCTTCCAGTTTCCTTTTACATCAAATACATTGCATTTCCTTTTCCCATTTGATTTCTCAAAAATGCCTTAATGCCCTCCATCTGACCATCATACTAAGTGTTTCCACATTCTAGGGTTCTGATGTATACCAAATTCCTTCCGTTATCCTAAACCTCTCAGTGTTTCTGTGTAGTGTTCACAAGTCATACACTCATTAAACGCTTGACCTAGTAGGGGAAATCTAGCGATCCTATGCCTTCTGTTTTTGTTTCTTTTAATTGTATAGCTAGAGCCTTGCAGAGGAGTCTGGGAGGAGTCTGGTGTTACACTCCTCTGTCAATCACAGCAATGCTCTGAGAGCTCCTGAAGTTTGCTTTTCCTGTTCAAACTTCCCATTCACATAAGAGAATAAGAAGATACCACCCACCTTGTTTCACATAGGTAAGGCATGGGATAGTGGGGATAAGAACCCGAGGCTCTTCTCTGTGTCAAGCCATGGAGTACCACTGTGAAAAAGCTTTGTCCATGCTAGGGACAACCTAACTAAAAACATAATAATGACACTCAATAAAAGCAGGAAAACATTTGACCAAATTCAACAACACTCTATGAGAAGCACTCTGGAAAAAACAGAATATGAAGGAAATGTACTTCCATACAATAAAGGCCAAGTATGGAAAACCCAATGCTCCCATCATAAGATATTCTTCCAAGATGAGAAAGAAGACCAGCATCTCACTCTTGCTAGCTCAGTTCCACGTAGTACTGAATGTCCCTGTCAGCACTTACAGCCAACACAAGGTAATACAAGATACCCCAAATGGGAAGGAATACACGAAACAATTAATAGAGCACATAATCTTATATATTTTTAAAATATTCCAAAGACTCCACCATCAAACCTGTTAGAACTAGTAGAGGATTTCAGAAATGTTACAGAACTCACTAGTCACAGGATACAAAAGCATAACACAAAAATCAGTAGCATTTCTATATGCTAATAACAAGACAATTAGAAAACTTTCTTATTTAAAAGTTACAAATACATAGAATAAGACACTTAAGAACAAATCTTATCAAAGAGGTGGAAGATGTTTACACTGATAACTGTAGGAGATCAATGAGGGAAATTGAAAAAAAAAATAAAAGATAACTCATGGGCTTGAAAAATTAATGTTGTTAAAATGTCCAAAGTGATCTACAAATTGAACTCAATCTAATTCCTATCAAAATTCTAATGATTTTTTTATTAGAATTAGTAACATAAGAAAATAAAAGAAAAAAAGAAAATAAAACTAGAAGTAAGAAAGTATCCTAAAATTTATGTGGAGTCATGTAAGACTCAAATAGCCTAAGCAACCTTGGAAAAAAGAACAAAAAAGAAGGGATTATACTAGTTGATTTCATGATATATAATACAGTGGTGCAGTAACCAAACACTATGATAGTGCTGTAAAAACAGACAGACAGAGCAATAGGACAGAGAAGAGCTCAGAAATGAAATAATTCATTTATGGCCAATTGATTTTTTTAAAATTTATTTATTTATTTATTTATTTTAAGATTTATTTTATTTTTATTGGAAAGGTGGATATACAGAGAGGAAGAACCTTTGTAACGGCCGATGCTATGCCAATCTGAAGCCAGGAGCCTCTTCCGGGTCTCCCACGCGGGTGCAGGGTTCCAAAGCCTTGGGCCGTCCTTGATTGCTTTCCCAGGCCACAGGCAGGGAGCTGAATGGGAAGTGGGGCCGCGGGGATTAGAACCGGTGCCCATATGGGATCCTGGGCGTGCAAGGTGAGGACCTTAACCATTGCGCCATCACGCCGGGCCTGGCCAATTGATTTTTGACTAAGATGGCATAGTATAGAATGGGGAAAGTGTGGTTTTTTCAATGAATGGTATTGGAAAAACCAAATATTCACATAAGGAACAAAGATATGAAAACCTTATACCATTTTATATTTAAAAAGCAAAGTGTATGAATATTAGAAAGTAGTATAGATACCCAAGGGAATACTATTTAGCCTTAGAAAAGAATCAGATCTTATCAGGGTTGGCACCGTGGTACAACAGGCTACTCCTCTGCCCTGGGGAACCAGCATCCCATCTGGGCACCGGTTCATGTCCTGGCTATTCCTCTTCCAATCAAGCTCTCTGCTAATGGCCTGTAAAGCAGTGGTGGATGGCCTAAGTCCTTGAAAGCCTTCATCCATATATGAAACCCAGAAGAAGCTCCAAACTCCCAGCTTCAAATCAGCTCACCTCTGGTTGTTGTAGCCATTTGGGGGATAAACCAAATGATGAAAGACCTTCTCTCTCTCTCTTTATCTCTGTAAAGTGTGCTTTTCAGAAAAATTCGAAATGACCAATTACACGCAACTTGAACAAACTATGCTAAGTAAAATAAGCCAGGCACAGTGTTCACTCTGTCAGCACATATACTCCACGTGCAAAGGATTCCGTGGCAGAAAATCAAATACCATGTGATCTCACTAATGTATGGAATATCAAAACGTGAAATTCACAGAAGTAGAGTATAGAACGGTGAGTACTAAAGGCTGGTAAAGGGTTGATTGCCAGGTTGTGAGGTAATAGTGTGTTTATTTTTACATTGGAACCACCAAGCTGTCTTCCAAAAAGGCTTATCGTCTAATTCCCTTAGCAATGAATGTGAGTTATTTTTGCTTCCTCCTCACCAGCATTTGGTGTGATCCGAGTCCCAAATTTGGCTATGTGAGCAGGTGTCTCATTGCAATCTTTGAAAAAATATTTTCTTGAAATAATTACAGAGGGGGGAGAAAGAGAAATCAATCTTTCTTCTGCTAGTTCAATACCCAAATAGCCATAATAGCCAGAGCTGGGCTAGTCCAAACTTATGAAACAGGAGCTTCTTCCAGGTCTCCCATGTGGGATCAGGGGCCTAAAGACCTAGGAAATCTTTTCTGCTTTTTCCCAGATTTAGCAGGGAGCTAGGTCAGAAGTGGAATGGCCAGAACATGAACTGGCACTCACATGGGCTGCCAGTGCCACAAGGGAAGAATCGGTTTGTTGTGTCACTCTGCTGGCCTTTCTCATTGCATTTTTTAAGTTGTATTTCTGCAGTTCTGTGCCCTGCGGGGCATCTTTCCATATGCTCACTTGCCAGCTGTGTATCTTCTTGATGCATCTATTAAGATCTTTCTTTGACCTAGTTTTTAATCAAAGTGTTTGCTTTCTTATTGCTGGGGTTTCAAGAGCTCTTTATCTACTTTAGGTATAATCTTGTGTCATATATATGTATATATATCTCACTAGTTGAAAATATTTTCAACTGGTCTGTGATTTGTTCTATTTGTGTACTTCATAGTGTCTTTCTAAGAGCAGAGATTTTTGACGTAAATGTAGTCAGTGATTCTTTTGTGGATAATGCTTTAGTGTCATATCTTAAAGGGTCATCTACATTTATTCCTATAATATCTTCTAGTGCTTTTATGGGCTTTTGTTTACTTAGATGCTTCTTATTCATATTGGGCTACATTTTGTGAAGAGTGCAATCTGTTTCACATACAAATGTTGGGTTCTTCCAGCACAATTTACTACTTACAATTTCAATTATGCAACTAATTTCATAATGATAAAAATACGGCATATCTCTGCACAGACATTACTGTGATGGTAGGCAGAAATTGTAGGCGCCTTAGAAGGCACCTTAGAACAACAGAAGGCAAAGCCACCAGTGTATTCAAGGTTCTTGTATTCTTTCCATCGTGCATTCACAGAAGGAAGAAAGAAGGAATAAAGGGATGGGGAGGGAAGTAGAGAGCAGAAGGGAAAGATCAGGAGAAAAAGAGTAGAGGGGCATGGAAGACAGAATCCAGTAGGATAGTGCTTTGGCTGAAGTGGTGAAATCACTTCTTACTAAGTCTTCATCCTAGGGTGCATACATTTTAAATAGTCAATTACACAAAATAAAAATCATGTATATAGCACAAACAAACAAAGTATGATGGTTGTTTCAGACCAAGCAGTTGTTAATCTGTCACTCTTTTCAAGTGCCGTCACTTATATTACAATGAATCACTGACCAACAAATAATGATTATTGAGACTCGGCTATTTGGCAGACAGTCCTTTGAACATGAATTATATAAACCTGTCACTTCAAAGAAAACAACTGGCATTATTTTTTTGTCAATGATAATATTTGTGCTTTCAAGCAAAAATTAGAATTCTGAAAAACGGTATTTCCTACTATAAACTTGACAGGTTCTCAATACTTAACACCTCTTTGATAAGATTATCAGTGATATCAATGAATGAGCTGCTTTTGATATTTGATAGTGAAAAGCCTGAACATTTGGAAGAACTGAATTTTTTTTTAAAGATTTATTTATTTATTGGAAAGTCAGATGTACAGATAGGAGGAGAGACAGAGAGGAAGAGCTTCCGTCCAATGATTCACTCCCCAAGTGAGCGCAACAGATGATGCTATGCCGGTCTGAAGCCAGGATCCAGGAACTTCTTCCGGGCATCCCATGCGGGTGCAGGGTCCCAAAGCATTGGGCTGTCCTCGACTGCTTTCCCAGGCCACAAGCAGGGAGCTGGATGGGAAGTGGAGCTGCTGGGATTAGAACCGGCGCCCATATGGGATCCTGACGCGTTCAAGGTGAGGACTTTAGTTGCTAGGCCACGCTGCCTGGGCCCAAAGAACTGAATTATTTAAAGTACAATAATTTCCAAGTGATGGATAATGAGATGTTGCAAAATCATACATGATTAAAGGATTCATTCAATGTACAAAACAGACCAAAAGATATTTCCGTAGCAGCATGCAGAAAAGTTAATAATAATTTCAGTCTTTAAGAAACATTGCAACATTGTTACAGAGCTTTAAAATCTCTTTGTCTGGTGCTGGTGTAATGTCAAAGATGAATCTCTGTAATTATATACAAAACATTATTAAAATATTCCTGTCCCCAACTACATATCTGTATGTGCCTGGATTTTTTCCTATATTTCAAGTACAGCAAACTGATTACAGAAGACAAATTGATATTATAGCTATTATTAATTCAGAGGTTAGAATTCTGGATATGTCAACATGTGTGTTTCCCCCTCATTTCTCCTTTGGGGTGAAGAAAGGGGTCACGTGCTGCAGAGATCTGAGAACTGCTGCTCTGATGATTCAAGAGATTTTCAGAATGCCATTTCAACTCCATTGACTGGCGACAACCCATTCCATGAGGACTCGATGCAATTATACTGTTCTTTGATCCTTTATTGAAATCCCTTCGAAAACCAAAGCTCAAGCTATGGAAGAAGCATACAGTATGGGACAGAGGGCTCGCTGCTCTGATGGCTTCTGAGTCCCAGGGTCTCTCCCTTTCTGTCTTCATTCTGTTGGTCCCACATGAAGTTATCACGTGTACTGGTGTTTTTACCAATTCTATTCAAGCCAACTGATGCTCATTGTATTAATACGTCTACACATATGTGAGGAAAGAGGAAAGGTTAGTGAACCACGGAAGATTAACCCTACTCAGAAACTTTGCTTCTAGAAGAAAAATAGCAGACCCCAGAGATCTCTGCATGGAGAATATATTGTATTAACTAAGTTGTATCTTTGTAGGGGGTTACAAGAGGGCATAGATAATGGCCAGATATATGTTTTGTACCACAAAGACAAGCTTACTCCTGGTTAGATAATTTCAGGAACTATGACATATGTTAGTCTGAAAAAACAGGCTAGGCATTAGAAGATACTGGATCCAGCCCTGGCTTTATCATTCAAAAATGTTAAGAGCATTCCCTAGTCTGTGTTCAGAAGGTGGTATGTTGACTGTACACTGGATGGTAAATAGAAAGAAGAGTGATTAGAGAAGACACCTCCAGTGGCTGGCAATGTTCCTAATATATGGAAAATGGTTCGTTGGCAGGGAGCTAGTCTTTGCTTTGGCATTCATATTAGTATGAGACACATGATGACAGCAAAGTTAATTGCTGTAAAGCCTCACTTTGCTTCCTTGCTTCTAACATGGAACCCTCTGTGCCTTGCTGGTGCATCCCCCAAAGCTGTGAAAAGAGGGAGGGCTGGGGTGTCAAGGAGCCTAGCTTTCCAGCCAAGGACCACTCCCAGCTAGGTGATCGAGGGCAGCCATCCCACCCAGTCCCTTCATTTCCTCAACTCTAAAACAAAAGTGTCTGAACAAATAATCTACTGGTTTTTATTCAACACTGACAATCTCTGGTCTGCAATATCTTATTTTCCTAGAAGTGATAGAAGTCTCATCTAGGTTACTTATTTTCAGGAGAGATCATGGCCAAGACCCTAGTTCTAGTTTCTAGTTTTTTCCGAGTGAAAAGGTGATTTTTAGTTTCTGTACAAAGGTGTCTCATGAGAGCCTAAAGAGCTGAAGGATTCCATCTTGATGATTCATTCATGAAGACCATGTCATAGCACATGAGGTCTCTGATTCAAGGGATGCGATTGTTGACACTGTCCTCTGCGCACCAACTATCTGGCGTGATTTCAAATATTGCTTAGTCCCAATGGATTGCAAATGCCACAGCAACATTCTTCCTGATGTCATTTTCTTAGCTCCAGTCCTAGCAGCAATCAAGAAGTGCAGAGGAGTGTGGCGTGATGAAAACAGGATATTAATCAATCTTCTCCAACTCTATTGAACTGGGGAAACAAAACAAAACAAAAAAAAAGCCCAGGGTACGGTAGGAGAACCTAAGATAGAATATCTGCTGCATGCTTTATATCCATTTTATCAAAGCAGTAACAGAAATTTAGTTATTTAATGAAAGAAGAGCATGCGTTTCCTTCGAGCTTGGATAGCTTTTATTTTTCAATCAAATTATTTGAAACAAAATTCGTGTCTGTGTTCATCCTGTATATGAACAATGAATCCATCATTTTTATTGAACGTTCCTCCCTCTTTGCCAGGGTAATGGCCAGTTTCTGCACAGTTGATCATATCATCCAGGCTATTGATTTGATTTGGTCACTGAGCGGTCCCTAAATTAGGTAATTTCATGTTTTTCATCTCCTGAATGAAAATCATACCTACCCAGTGTTTCCTCACAATGGGATCTGTATACTATCTTTATCAAAATCATTGGACATGTTTGCTGGAGATGTGAATCCTTAAGACCTCTCTAAGGCCCTTTTGAGTTACAGTCCATGATGATTCAAATCCTGTTTGCAAGTTCTCCAGGTGATTTTCAGAAAGTCACCAGTGTCCTAACTGGCAGATCATCACCACCTGGGCAGTCTTCATTCTACTCGGTGTTAATGCAGCTGGCGGTTACCCAGCTGGTGTTGGGGCTCTGCTCTCTCATTTTGTCTTTGAGCCACTTCTCCTTCTCCACCTTCTTTGACTTTTGTTCCCTTCCTCGGGTTGTTAAAACATGCATTGTCTTGACTGGCAATCCAATTGAGATTAGATCCAAAAGCAGGGGAAAAAAAGGAGAATAGGTTCCAGACAGGGAAAAATAAGAGTTGTCCATTGCATGTCTGTGCTCTTATGGAACGTTCAGGTCAAGACCACTTATTCATATCTGAATCCTCATTCCTTAACGTAGCGCCTAATGTGGGGGAGGTTCTCATTAAGTCCGTTCTAAAAAGGTAGATATGAATCAACTTTGATCTTCTGATTAGAAACACGAAATGGATTCAGATATAAATTCACACCCTTGAAATTCAGCACCCGTGCGTGTTTTCAGCAACCACTCCTGTCTCACACAACCAATTACATTGAAGCCAAATCATGACCTTCTTACCTCCATAAATACTTCAAAGAGTTTGGTTCTAAATATTACCTATATTAGTCCCTCAAATGTAACTGATTTTCCCAAATTCATCTTTGAAAAAAAATTTTTTTGTGGTATTCAAAATTTGTGTTACCACATTGTGTAGTCAACAGTTACTGATTGGTGCGTTCTAAGCAGAAACCACTGAATTTGGTATTGTAAGCAAAAACCAGGACTTGTCCACTGCCTTCATGTCCCTTTTTAGGGAAGCTTCCTTCTCAAGGGATTCTCCTAAGTGTGTTGTTTGAAACATTTTAACACATATTTTATTTTGAAAGTCATTGGACATGTCTTAGTCACAAGACTAGACTGGGAGCTTTAAAAAATGAATATGGTTTTAAAATTTTTATTTGTTTAAGAGGTAGAGAGGTTGGCTTACACTCCAATGACCAAAGGGCTGGAGGACAAATCTGCGAGCTGGAAATTCAACCAAGGTCCACCATATGGCTGGTAGGAACTCAATTATTTAGGCCACTATTCCCGACTCCCACAGTCTGACTTGGCAGAAGTTGTAGTCAAAAGTTAGAGGCTGGTATCAAACCGAAGTCACTCTGTTATGGGACTCGGGTATCTTAACCACTAGGCCAAAGATTGGTCCTCCTGCAAAATGTTTTTTTTTTTTTTTTAATTTATTTAATTGTTTATTTTTCGGAAAGACATAGCTGAGACTATTAAAATGTGCTAAAATTTCGGCCATACCTTCAAGTGGGTGGCACCAAAAATTACCCGACCATTTCCTAACTGGCTGAAAGACCAGCAGTGGGGTATGCTCAAAATCCCAAGACCCTTCCGAAAAACTTTGGTGTCAAACTCTCACTCTCCTTTCTAGAGACAACCCCACCTCCGGGCTTTCTTCCAGGAGATGCTTTCCCTTCCTTCTTTGTACATTCACCTGGTCATTTTGCAAATAAAGCTTCTCTGACTGCAACTGATTCTTGGCTATTTATTTATTTAGATTTATTTTATTTTTATTAGAAAGTCAGATATACAGAGAGGAAGAGAGACAGAGAGAAAGATCATCTGTCTGATGGTTCACTCCCCAAGTGACCACAACGGCCGGCGGTGCTATGCTGATCCGAAGCCAGGAGCCAGGAACTTCTTCCAGGTCTCCCATGTAGGTGCAGGGTCCCAAGGCTTTGGGCGATCCTTGACTGCTTTCCCAGGCCACAGGCAGGGAGCTGGATGGGAAGTGGAGCAGGTGGGATTAGAGCCAGCGCCCATAAAGGATCCCGGTGCGTTCAAGATGAGGACTTCAGCCACTAGGCCATGCTGCCGGGCCCGGCTTTTTATTTCTTTAAGCTCATGAGGAAAAGAATCCACTGAGCTTTTTTTTTTTTTGGTGACAGCTACAGAGAGATAAAGAGAGAGGTTCCATCTGCTGGTTCATTCCCAAATGGCCCCAGAAGCTGGGGCTGGGCCAATCTGAAGCCAAGACCCTAGAGTTTCTTCTGGGTCTCCCACATAGATGTGGGGCCCAAGCAGTTGGATCATTCTCTGTTGCTTTCCTGGGAGTATTAACATAGCTGGGCAGAAAGTGGAACAGCCAGTTCAGGCACCCATATATGGAATGGTGGCACTGCAGCCAGGTCTTTACTCACTCCATCACAGCACTGGCCTTCCTGCAAAAAGTTTAAGAGTGTAGCCAAGTGTCACACAACTGTATTTCTAGGAGTACTTGTAGTTGTAGCTGCACAAAAGTTTGTTGCATAGGGTTGAATTTAATATACCCTAATCTTTTTGTCTGAGAGAAATCTGAGAGCGAGATTAAGGGGAATATTCAAGGTCAAACAGGCAATGAGTGGCAGAGCCAGAACTAAAAAATGTACTTTCTGAAATGCTGTCTGTCACTCAAGTTCAAAAGTTACAGTGAGAGAAGAGACCTACATCTGCATTTCCATACTTTTTACTCTCATATTGCATGTTTGGATGTGAAATCCTAGTTACTGAATGCTTATAGACAACTGTCATTTTAGTTCAGCCTTATGCCATATGCTGATTCCTTGCTTTCTAGCGATTGCTTTATTTTATTTTTTTTTCTAGGTTTCCTTCCGTTCTGCCACGCATTCTTCTTGCAGTATGTGCTGGAGGTCCGGGCTGTATCTCAGCTGCGGTCACATCCTGCTTTTCCATTCAGAATTGCTATATCGTCTGCACTCCCAGCCTCTTTTCTGATCATGCCCAGGTAATTGCTGGTCTTCTCGCAGCCACATCAGCACATACAGGAAATGTTCCAACATCGCTACGCCAGACAGTACCTGGTAGTGAACCCATCATCATGCAGGCATCATTTGTGTTTATTTTGTTTTTTCTTCAAATGCATTCCCTGTGCAAGTGCACATTGATATTGGCGAGCTAGATGTCGGCCCAGGCTCACAGCCTGTAATTTGCTCTTGCCGGCATGGTGTATTGCTATATGGAAAGGTTGAATTCTGGGTGTAAACTTCATTGTGTTTCATTTTCAAAATAATTTCTTTGAAAAATAATATGATACACATTCACGTATTAATATTCTAGAGATTTCTCTGTTACTGTTATAGAATACAGGAAAAGTGTCTCTTTTAGTATATCCTTTCTTTTTTTCTTTAAAGATTTATTTTACTTTTATTGCATAGTTAGATATAGAGGAGAGACAGAGAGGAGGAGCTTCCGTCTGATGATTCACTCCCAGGTGATCGCAATGGCTGGTGTTGCGCTGATCTGAAGCCAGGAGCCAGGAACCTCTTCCGGGTCTCCCACACGAGTGCAGGGTCTCAAGGCTTTGGGCCATCCTCGACTGCTTTCCCAGGACACAAGCAGGGAGCTGGATGGGAAGCAGGGCCGCCAGGATTAGAATCTGCACCCACTAGGCCACCATGCCGGGCCTAGTACATCTTTTTCTTCTTTAGATAAGGACTTGAACACTATTGAAGACTTCTCCATGTTCATTATGTGCTTACGCAGCTCTAAAATTTCTTTAGGACATTAACAAAATATGTCAAGAATTTTTACAAAGATGTTCCTGTTGATTTTCCACATTCATGCGTTTACCAAGCTCTTCAAATAGCCTCTAGTGAGTAGTGAGGTCTGATTGCCTTTTCTAGAACCCCAATGGGTAATGCTTCTGTTTGCGTCATGATACCGAATCTACCCAGTGTTTGAGGAAGGCATTGCACGGGCTTCTCTGGAGTCAACTAGCAGGTGTCTGGCACGGTAGTTGGGACATGGCACTCTTTTCCTTTTTCCTCTGGGTGCTTCTGATAGGCGCCTTCACTGTCAGGATAGACAGAAATCTAGAGGACATGGGACCTAGTTCTGTGTTTCACTGGCATGAATGAGTCACTTTCCATTTTCTCATTTGCAAAGTTAAGTATTAGCAATAAGCTGCACCCAAGAGTTTCCTTAACTGTATTTTTCCAAGTTTTCTAAAACCTATATTGACCCACAATTTCATATTCACTATTTATCATTTGCTGGTCTTTTCATTGGGATGTCTTTTCTTTGTATGGTTCATAAGTTAAGGCTGCAATATTCATTATATTTATGAAGATTCCATTATGTGCATCTATGTTTCTACCAAAAAAAAAAGATAAATTAAAATCTAGCTACCTTTTTGAATAAAAATCAAGGTGAAAAAAATCCCCTTCTTTTAATATCTGACCACACATTTCTCTTTATGTCTTTTTCCTCTTTTATTTCTTGTTTCTATGGTCTCGTTTATTTGTATTTTGTCGCTCATTCTTTATTTTTTTCTGATAAGAGCCATAAGTGTTCAGAAATAGCTTTTCTATAGATTCCTGCTGGTTAGATCTATACCACAGAGTTTCAGATAAAAAAAAAGCTTTTGGAAGGTAATATAGTAGAAATATTATCGGAATTCTTATTAATAAGCCTTAGTTGTATGACTACAAGGAAATAATTTCTCTGATTCTCCATCTCTAAGATGAAAGTTAAAATAAAAACACTAAGCCTTTTTTGAAGATTGAGCAAGGGATTGTGAAAGCACATTGTGAAATTTTCCACCTAAATGTTGGCTATTGTATCCTGCATTCCTGTAGCCTTCCCGTGGCCTTGACTGGGCCTTTGGAAACTGGGGCTTGAAGTCATTTTTGAATTGGAGTTTGCACCAGACACGTTGCATTTTTGAAAGAAGAGCCAGAACGAGCTTTCGCTCTTTCCACATGGGCTGTCTCCCCCTTTCTAAAGCACAATGCCTGTGCAGGGACAAAGGCCCCTTCCCCACGATGGCCATTTGGCAGAGGGTTTTGTCTGAGTGGCTGTTCAAGCAGAACATGTGATTTACTGTTGGTTGTGAAGGTGAAAGAGATTTTGACAAGTGGAGAAATGGAGAAAGTCTGAGCTTTGTTCATTAACATGCAATCTTCTTTGTATGTGTGTAAAGGGTGGGAGACGAAGTAGGGAGGGTTAGACATATGAGTTATAAACTCAAAGCCTAATTTGGTTATGGAAACAGATCTGCGTCTGGCGGAAACACATGGCACCCCCGTCCTCGGGCCATCAGTGTTTGGGAAGCCTGATTCATTTAATTGGTAAATCATCTGTCTTGTATTGTCTTCCACCAGCATTCACTGGGAGGCAGCTGCCCACCTTGGCTGATTTAAATGCGATTTAGCAAGATAGCCTCCTGTCCCTCCTGCCAGGACATTCATAATCCCAAATTAATGTTGATTGGCATTTCCCACCCTGCTATCAGTGACCCATAGGTAAGATTTTGTTGCTGCCTCTGCCAGGGGGAGCTACATGAGGATATCTTGATTGCCTCCCTTTGTATGGAAGAGGTTTGCTAATTTTCGTTATTTGTCTACAAGCTCCCTTGTGTAAGCAGCTGTCATGCATGCAGGTGGGAACTCCTCCAAGCACTCTGGGCAAGTTCTCGCAATCCTGGGCTACTCTCCTGATTACATTTTTTCTCAAAGGGCAACTCATTCTCTAAGCAACCAGGAAAACTATCTTTTCACCTTTTGAGAAGTCTGATGAGAAGGTCATTTGATTCTGTCAACATGTTTTTAGGAATCATCCTTGATGTGTAAAGCACTACACTGGCTACTGCGGGTGATTGACGGACACGTGGCTCACAGACCATGCCCCCGCAACCAGGAGGCAAGGTGCGTCCACAGAGAACCAGCCACACCTGGAAATCATGGGGAGCCTGAGCAAGAGCTCAGAGACATCTTTTCCTGAAGCATTAGCTAGTTTTGCTACTTAGATTTCAATCCTCCATTTACTCCTCTTCATTCTTTTTTTTTTTTCCCTTTCTCTGTAGTTTTCTTATTTCTGGTTTTCTTTCCTAGCTTTTTAAGTGAGCATTTTAAAAAGACAAATGTAGAAAGTCACAGATGAAATTGTGACATTCATGTGTTCACCATGTAAATGAAAGTTTTTCATATTTGATTAAGAAGTGCATTTTAAAAAGAAAATGCAACTGTTAAAATTAAGATTCCGTCTTCCTTTTTGTCCCAGTGTTCTTTGCTTTCAAAAAGAAAACACATTCATAAATGTGAGATGTAAATATCAAATCCACAGTATCAAATGTAACATGTATATCTATGATATACTGTATGCGAAAGTCAAATCACACGGTACCTATAATTCTATAATTTGCTTCTTTGTCAATGTCATTATTGGCATATCTACAATATTGTATGTAATCCTAGTTTATTTTTTAATTGCCATGTGACATGTATTCTCACGTTTTCCCTTTCTTACTGCATATTTGAACTTGACTGATTTTTTTTTGTCTTGATTTTGCAGTAACAGACAGTACTTCAGTGGCTGTCATTGCAAATGTTTCCCTGTGGCAGCAAGAATGTTTCAAGAATGTACAATGAGAAAAGAATTGTTAGATCAGAGGTTATATACACATACCATTTTACTAGATGCTGTCATATTTTTCTTCAAAATAGTTGTGTCAATGTATAGTCTCATCTGCGTGTTTGAGAGTTCATTTGCTGGCAGACAAAGTGTGGCACCCTCCAAGTTACAGAGCTTGCCGGTTGGAGTATTCAAGTGTATCTCAGTGTTTTCATTAGAATTCTCCTGATTGAAAACAGGGAGAACATTTTTTCAGATTCATCTCTTTCAGTTTTGTCTTCCATTAATGATTGTTTTGACTCTTTCATTCAATGATCAATTCCTGTTTTTTCTAAAGGAATCGGTGACATTCATACTTTGAATATTAATGGCTTGACCATCACTATACTGAAAATATATTGTCTACCTTATGGATTCTTTTAAGGTGTTTTTGTGGAGTCTTGGGTTCCTCACAAATTCTACATTCTTTTTGTTGCTTATGTTGAAAAATATATTCCTCCTTCAATGTTTTAGTATTTCAATATTATTGAACAACATATGTCAATAGTTTTAAATGATATTCCCCCACATTTAGGTCTTTAGGACATTTGGAGTTTATTTTTAACTTTGGTTGAGATGAAATTTATTTTATTTTATTTTATTTTATATGAGAAAAGAAAAAATTTTTAGTATCATTTTCATTCCAAATGGTTTTGTGTGCCTTTTCCAAATGTGTAGTAAATTCTTAGATTTGTTTTTATATCTTGCTGAATTTCTAATTGTATTACATTGAGTGTTTCCTGAACATTTCACCTGTTACGGGTAATCTTAAATTATGTATCTTTTTCAAGCAGTTTGATATCTTGCAGGATGTTTGCATTTTCATTCTTGGTTATGGGTATTTATGGGGGGAAAAGTCCAACATGAATGTCTTGTTACTGAAAAGCGACTTTCAATGCTCTAATCTCACATGGAATAATACTGTGTTAGGAGAAGTGGGTCTACCTTCTGCTTCCTCTGGAAAACATCACGCGACCTTGGGCAAGTCATCTTCAGTTCCTTTCCATGGGAAGATAAAACTTTAGTACATATAATTTCCAATTCTATTACAGTCTTAACAATCTTACCACCATATTGTAAAATGACCATTTTATAGGTGAAATCAGTTAATATTAGGTTTATATTCTGAAAAAGTCCTGATATTAATGCATTGTTACTGAAAGGTGGCATTTAATGTCACATATTAATAGTGGCAAAGATGTTCTTGGCAGCCTTTTATGTGCAGTGACTTGAAAGAAATAATCTGATAATATATTTTTAACAGCATGAAAAAGACAAGATTTTATTTCTTCCTTTTCTTCCATTGTATTCTATGGAGCTTCTCAAAGAACATTCAAACTGTTGGAGATGTACAAGTTTCTATTTTCCTTTTAATTTTCCTAATATCTTTGTGCTCCAATTGTGTTGGTGGCCCTTATTTTATCTCACACTATTCATTCTTCCTAATCACT
Source organism: Ochotona curzoniae (assembly GCF_017591425.1). NCBI lineage: Eukaryota > Metazoa > Chordata > Mammalia > Lagomorpha > Ochotonidae > Ochotona > Ochotona curzoniae. The sequence continues at coordinate 17,841,599 of NW_024466219.1, read as the reverse complement.
ATTAATCTAGACACCAGACAGTCATAGACAGTTCTGTATCAACAGAGACCACTGCAATTATTCAAATCAGCCAGTCTTAGCCTGATGACCCCGACTGACATGTCCTTTCCTATGGAAACCACAGTGAAGGCCTCTGCCCTCTTGTCTATCTGTCCCTTCAGATGTAACATTTGCACATGCGGCTCTGCTTGGGGTGACTTGACTCCTATTTCTCAAGATTAGTAAGTGTGATAAACATCCTCCTTTATGATGGTCGTTTCCGTGTTTGTCTATCTTACCACACCTGATTCAAGAAAATTCTGGGTGTCCTTAAGACACAAGATCATTTGTGTTGTTTGATATGGGTCTATGAGGGGCTGAATCCATGCCTATGAATTTTATAGGGTAAGAGGCTGGATGAAGTAGGTTGTGGCAGCTGCTGATGCCATTAATGATGGCATTCATGTCCTTCTAGGAGCAGATGCTGGGATTGGTGTTGTATAGCATGTTAGACTACCACCTGCAGTGCCAGCATCCTGTGTGGACACTGGATCGAGCAGCAACTGTTCTGTTTCCAATCCAGCTTCCTGCTAATGTGCCCAGATAAGCAGTGGAAGATGGTTCAAATTCTTGTGCTCCTGTCACCCATTGGGAGACTGAGAGAAAGCTCCTGATTGCTGCTGACTTCAGCATGGCCCAATCACATTGATGGAGGCTGTTTGGGAACTGAACCAGTAGGTGGAAACTCTGTCTTTTCCTCTGTCTGTGTCTGTCTGATTCTTTCTGTACCTTTCTGTCTCTGTAATAAATAAATAAGCATTTTTTTAAGCAAATGAGATGTCAAAATGTGATCAAATGGAAAATTACTTGTGAAAGCTGAAGGAATAGGGAGGAAAAGCAGGCAAGGACAGCTTTCCATCCTAGCATGGATCTAATATCTGTGAGAGGAAGAAGAGAAGGATGAATTGGGCAGGCTGGTCCTAGAGCTTGCTTACTGCTGAGAAACTTCCTGCAAGATTCATGGATGGTTCTTGACTTACAGGTGCCCACTGGAGGAGTCTTGTCTCAGGCAGAACTTGCTGTTTTCTCGCATTCCTGCAGTAAACAGTAATGGTGCAGGATGAGCCCAGGAAAGGGGTTCCATAGTATAAATGCTTTCCCCCTCCCAGTTTCTCAAAGGGGATATGGAGGTGGGATATCTCCTTGGCCCTCACAGCCAGCCCAGACTGTGCACTTGTTCATGAGTTATGCATGGCCACACACATGCTGTAGGATTCAGCCCTGCAGACTCCTGTGGTAAGATGCTGATGTGCACCACTGGAGTCTCAAGGGCAGGTGGAAGAATTATAACTGACAAAGAGAAGGGGAGGTACTTGGCTGAGCCAAGGGAACTGTACATGACAGATCCTCAGTTTTATGGTAGAAAAGTGTGTATTAAAGACTTTTGCTAAGCATCCCATGGAAGAAAGAATCAATATTGATAGCTAGTGTCAACAAAGTTGTGTCAATCAGGTTTTCTCGCTCTCATGGCAACCAACAGGCCCAGGCCCAGAAGCCAATATGGCCCAAAGGCTATACATTCCTGCAAAGTCATCATCCCCAGAAACAGATAGGATTCCACTGTGTGACACTTTGCCAGCCTGCCACTGTTGTGTTCAAAGGCTCCGTATAAGAAATGGAGGACAGAGCTGAGTACGTCCTCTCACAGTAGCTTACTGCCACTAGGAGCAGGCAGATGCATGCTTCCACAAAAAGAGCCCAAGTTTCTGCTTGGCCTCTCTGAATCTGGACATAACCTTCCTGGAGCTAAATTCCTGCTTGATGATAGCAAGATAGATAGATAGATAAATAGATATAGATAGGTAAATGATTGATCTATCTACACAGAGATGTAGAAATACTTGCTGAAGAACAGGGCTCTCAAATACCATCTTTGACTAGTAACAGTTGAGTAGAACTTTTCCTGTTGTTTAACTTTCTTTCCTTTTCCAATTCTTATGTTGGAGAAACCACAAACTATTGTCTTAGGCAAGGTGACATGAAAAGAGAGAAGCATGCAGACAGGGTCTTGGCAGACTCCTCATCTGCAGTGGATTGAACACACACAGCATTTGCCTGGAGGGGAATGGAGAATTGTAAGTTTGCTCCAGCTAACTCATTTCTGGTGACATTTCAATCACTGGCGATGCTTGATCTTTGTGATGGATCTGCGCCTTCTGCCTCCCTGTGGCTGTTCACCCTTTCAGTCCTTGCCTGTTGCCACATCTCAAGTCTCCAATCCTGGAAATTGTGCTTCCCTGTTTGAACTTTCTTAATCAGATTAGATCCCTTTGTTCATTCCTTACTCTGTGTTCTGATAGATCATCAGTTCCACTGCCCATTAGTTGCATATTGCACATAGACTTTGGTGTATTACAGAGGAAAACCATGCAACAATGAAGACACTGCTCTAAATTTATGTCCCCATTTCCCAAGGGGCCCTCAGGGTTGCTCAGCAATCCTCTGCTACCTAGTGGTATTTTTTTTTTCCACTTTACTATTCTCAAATCGCTGAATACCACTTCTCCCTTCATCTCATTCTCAGACATTCTCTTTCCAACTCATGCAGAAAATAAAAACCAACAGCTTTTATGTCCCCAAATTTGCCACTTGCATCTGGGTTGTTGCAACAAGCTCCTAAGTGCTTCTAGCTTTGTCACGTTCCAATTTGTCTCCCATACTGTCCCCAATCTGATCCTTTCACTGTCCTGTCCTGCCTAAATTCCTCCACAATTGTCAAGAGGAAATGCAGACCACCTCACAGAGCGTGTGCTTACCAGGAGACAAGCCCTCGCCGTGACTCTCAATCTCGTCTCTTCCTATCACCCTCTCATTCCAAATCCACACTCCCACCGCAATGAACCCCAGTTCCTGCACTGCTTGGTTTTTGCAGGCATGGAATCTTCTTCACACTTTTTGGTCTTCCTGCAAATGTTCTCCCTCCTACCCTGGTGGCTTGTTTAGCTTTTGTTATCTTAGCCTTGCCTGATGCCCCAAACGTGCCCGCTGCCCTTTTTGTCTGCCTTTTAGTGCTTTGCACATCCACCTGATATGATATATCACAGCGTGCTGTGATTACCTTGTCTGCCTTCCTTGCATGGGACATTGTACTGTTTCTGTTATTTATAAATATAGCCTTAGATATAAATAAAGTCTCTGGCAAGTGAAAATCACTCAATAAATGCCCATTGATTGAACAAATTGAACAGTCACTCTAAAAAGCTTTTGTCACTTGGGAGGAAAACAAAAGCATAACAATGAACTTTACGGGATAGCTTCTAGTGAGGAAAACTTGGGCGTGGATCTCTCAAATAGACAAGTTAGAAACACGCCAGCAGAACTGGAACACTCTGTGGGTGTTTATACATATGGTGAAAATCATCCCCTTCAGATCAAAGCTATTGTGTTTATAAGCACTCAAAACCCAGCAGATAATTTCATAGCTTATGCCATAAAAAGACCTACTACTGCAGTTGGCTAACTTTCATAATTAATATCTTGTAATAACCCAAATGCCTTTATTTCTATCTGAATCTCTATGATAAAATTGCTAATAAACTTCTTTTTCAACATGAATAACAATTGCATCACCTCTGGTGAAAGATATGCGAGTGTATTTCCCTTCATAAATGAGAGTTAGAGTCAGTGAAAGCAACAACTCTTTTTATCTCTACAACTCTGCTGGAGTAAAATGGTCATAGAGGATTCTAGCAAAATGTCATACATTATTCCCTCCTTAAAATTAGCATCTTTAGTGCCACAATGAATACTGATTTACAGACTTCTTAAATATCCTCTTACAACATTTTTTTAGCATAAGATAGCTAACATCCCTGATTTAGAATGTATTCAAATGGCATTACCCAAAGCAGCCACTGTGGCTCGGTTGCTATACAGCTGAAGGACGCCTTTTCCTGCTGAGCTGGAAGTGAATTCAGCATGAGGAAAGACGTTACTTCCAAATTTCACTAGGTGGTAACTATGACCAAGCAGGGCTAATTGAGTGGGAGAAATGTAATATGTATCATTCTAATCCCAAATATCTTTACCTACTGCTAGTTGATCGGTTTGGGGATTTTAGCCTTCAGATTAGTTCTAGAATCGGGTGATTAGCCTACTGTGTTAGATGTCCACATCGCATGGGCTTGATTCTCAGTTCTGGCTCGCGATTCCACCTGCTTGCTTACTTAGACCCTGGGAAACAGGAGCAATGGCACAAGCAATTATGTCTCCATCACTCACACAGAGGACCTGGGTGGTGTTCCCTGCTTCCTGCCTTATCCAGGCCGGCAATGACCCAGCACAGAGGAATTCTTTCTCAATCAATCCATCAATTTTAAAATGTATTTGAATTCAATCTTTTGATTTTTTTGTGATGTCAGATTTCGTGCTCATGCAGGAAAGCTGCACCCCTGAAAATGAGTTCAGCTGCACAAAGCTGGAGAAGGGACTTGTGTGAGCTCTGCTCTGTGTGTCCTTGAGGAGAGAGAGCTCCAAAGCATTGGTGTGTGAGCTGGAGGCTGTGGGCTGGGGGTGGGGAATGTCTGGAGGAAGGGGCCCTCTTTGATACTGTGGCTCTTCTTGATTCCTGATATTAATAGAGACAAATAAAAGCCTGCATGTTGGCCCCGACTCTGAACAGGGTCACACATCAACGGAACCTCAATGTTTGCTCTAAAAGCCACTGTGGGCAATAACGATAAACTCAAAACACGCATTGGAGCAGCACCTAGTCATCTTATGGGCATTCTCTCTGGCACTGATTTGGTAACAGCAGCATGAATTAGATCCTCTCCTCCTATCCCATATTTATAGGAAAGCAAAGAAAGCTGTTACATCTGTAGTTGGATGGATAGGAAACTGACGCTTACAGCAGTGTAATGGTTGCCTAAAATACAATTAAAAAATGAAAAGTTAACTTGAGTACTTGACTCCAGGTTTAATTCTTTTTTAATGATTTATTGGCTACTTTATTTTTATTTATTTGAAAGGGAGAAAGTGAGCAAGAGAGAAATATGACTCTTTCATCTCTTGGTTTTACTCCCTGAATAGTTTCAAGAACTTTTGCTGGGCTAGACCAAAGCCAGGAGCTAGGAACTCTGTTCAGGTCTCCACATGGGTGGCAGGGGTCTAAGTACTTGAGCAAACACTGCTACTTCCCAGGGTATGCTTTAGCAGGAAACCAGATCAGAATCAGATCAGAGACTTCAGTCTAGATGTTCTGGTACAGGCTGAGGGCATTATGTGCAGTAGTCTGACATCTGTGCCAAATGCCTGCCACTTCTGGCTTAATTTTGATTTTAAATGTCTTTGTCTACAATGTCCTTCAATGTGAATAAATAACAAACTCTTATAATTTTCTAGTACATTCTTTATATTGTTCAAGAACAATTTACTAATCTTTGTCAAAGCATTTCTCATTTTTGTCTCAGTGGGGAAAAAAGAGTGTTTGTACACATGTCATGCAAGCCATTTTGGCTTCTTCCTCTTTAGAATAAATTTACCATATTTAGCAAATGTTCCTGGCAGAAGACAGGCTAAAACGATAGCAAATAGCAGTATAGGATTAATATTGAGGAGACAAAAAGATGATGAAAAAATCTGAATCTAAATTTGAAAACGCAAAGAAATATAGAGATGAGCTTTGGAGAATGCTAGATCTGTTTATGCTAGAGAAATGAATAATGAGAAGGCAGATAAACACAACCGCTCAGCAGAGTGCTCAGGTGCACAAAGGTCCATTGAAGTAAGACGCAATTTCCTTAGAAGAGCTGAATCCCCACTGGCCAGAAGGCAACAGTGGCAAGTTACTCACCCTGAATTATCTTTCCATTGAGATTAGTGGGGGGTTAAGGTCCACCACTATTACTGCATTGAAGTCTATTTCTCCATTTAAATCCTTTAGTATTTGTTTCACATATAAAGGCTTAAATATTTACATGGTTTTGGGGAACCAATTCCTGTTCAAGTCATCTCAACCCGAATGATCTCACGTTATTCTACAACTCTAGTCACATTTTGGTCTACTGGACATAAGGATCTTGACATACGACTTCTGAGAGGAAAAAGGAACACAATTTTGCAGAAGTTAATATAATCGATTTTTTTTCTGTTGCTATAACGAAATATCTGAAGTTCAATGGCTGTAAAGAAGAGAGTTTTATTTCACACATAATTTTAGAGGTTGAAAATCCAAAGTCACAGAGCTCTGTTTAGCCTCTGGTGAAGAGCCAATGACAAATGGCATCATGGCACAAGCAGGTGAGCCCAGGCAGCAATACTGAAAGTCAGAGACATCCAGGGACCAGGCTGTCTCTTTTCTTCCTTTCAATAAGAATGAAGATCTTTTATATGCAAGTTAGTCTTCTAAAAAATCACCTTATAAATCAGGAATAATGGAAGCATCAGAGAATATTTTCAACATAAATATCTGATGGTTTGCCACACACGCACATGCACATATATATATTATATATACACATATATATATTAGGCTGGTAGGAAAATGCAAACCATGAATATGTCTTTGAGTTTCTTGAGGTTTCTATGAAACTCTACAGATCTAGGGCTTGTTCTGTTAGACCAACCCACTCCAATATTTCCAGAGGGGAGTGATGCAATAATCAAATAGCTCCCAACAGATTTAAGATGCCTCTTAAAAGATTCCACCACCTCTCAGTAGTGCCACACAGCAGACCAAAGGCATAGCACAGGAATCCCTGAGAAGCAAAGCACATGCAGACCAGCGCCCCAGTAATAAATGTTTTCAAAAGATTGAAGCATAATTTACAAATATGAATGTTATATGCTTCAGTTTGTAATCCATTTTTACAATTTCTGAAATTCTTCATTTCTTTCAGTAGATTTAATTTTCTTTCCAGTATCATATTCCTTCTGCCTGAAGAAATTCATTTCACATCCCTTAGTGTACAATTCAACTAGTGATTCATTTTCTCATTTCCTATTTCCATGAAAAATACATATTTCTTTTTCATTTCTGAAAGAAGCTTTGAACTGGCATAAAATCCTTTGTTGAAAGTTTTGAAAGTTTTTGGTTTTGTTTTTCTGGAATTTTAAAGATGTTATTTGGTTTGAATAAGTTTCTGATAAAAAAAAACCTCTCGAGATTCCTGTTTCAGTGTGTCTACAGGCTTTAGATTTTCTTCTCTTCATCAGCCTTAAAGATTTTTGCTTTAGTTTTCAAAGTTTGAGTTGTATTGCATGTAGATTCTTAAATATATTTTTAAATTTGGTTGTGTATGTGATGAGAGAGAGTGAAAGAGAGAATTACCATCCACTGATTCACTCCCTAGATGTTCACAACTGTTAGGGCTTGGGATAACGATCAAACTACAAGCAGAAAACTCAACCCTGACTTTGCTCACAGCAACATGAACCCAACTTGTGCCATCGCCGGCTGTCTTCCAGGATCTATATTGGCAGCAGCCTGGACTTAAGCGCCAGAGCTTGGAATTGAATGTTGCCACCTTGATGTGTGTTATTGGCCCAACAGCTGCTCTACCACATGTGTCTTTGATAGCGTTCACATCATCTGCTGAACTTTCTGCCTCTGCGATTGTTCTATGTCATGACTTTTGGAGAATCCTCAGTCATTACTTTCTAAAATGTTTCTACCTTCTGTTTCTCTTTTTCTTCTGAGATCCTTTTGTATATGCCAAAGCACTTTGAAAGTGTGAGGAAGATGAAGTTTAAAGTAACTTATTTTTGAGCAACAGAATTTTAAATCCCTGTAAACAAGAGGGTTTTCAAATAAGTCATGGGAAATGTATATTCAGAAAGAAAAACTATATGGATTTGAAAATGTGTACATCAAAATAAACTTGTATTTTTACATTTTTGTTTACAAGTTTTCAGTTTTGTTTGGAGGGCAAAGAGAGGCAGAGTCAGATAAAAATGAACCATCCCCTGATTCACTCTCTATTCGTTTGAATCAGCTGGGATGAGACCAGGCTCAAGCCACAGGAGCTGTAACTCAATGCAGCTCTCCCATGTGGTGGACAGGGGTCCGGATTCTCATCCATCACTATTGCTTCCCAAGGGGTGCATTAGTAGGATTTGGCAAAGGAAGGAGAGGAGCTGGGACTCAAATCCAGGCACATGGAATGTAGGCATCCCAACCAGTACTTTAACTACTGTGCAAATGTCCACAACTAAACTTGCATTAAAAAAAATCTTTAGTTTTCATAACATATTACCATGGGCTCAGGGATTTTCCCTTCCACCTGCTCTGTTCCCCCTCCTTCCACTTTTTTCTCCCATATTATTACATCAGCAACAGTCTCCTGTCCATTATTCTGCTATTCGAGTGTATCATGACATTGTAGCTGTAGACCATGGTAGAAAGTCCATCATCCTATGATGACGATGTATTTAACAGTTCCATTGTGAGTCCATCTTTTCCTGGGGGCGTAGAGAAGCATACTGTACTGTATCTTCACTTCTCAATATGCTAGTCTTCATTATACACTTCCTCTAGATGAACGCATGCATACACGCTTACCTACATATGTATTAATCTCTTATTTTGCAGGAAGGTTGCCTTCTATCAGAGAGAACACTTATATTCTAATTCCATCTTTCGTAAGCTTTCAAAGTGCATGTGTCAGACTACCTCTTGTTTCTCCATCGTGCTCTCTTCTTCCAGTTCACATCCTTCTCCGTCTCCCTGTCTTCCTTCTGTTCAGTGTAGACAGTGTTTATTAAACTACCTGCTTCCTTTCCCAACTGTTCGTGGAGTGTTGGTAAGTTCATAGAAAGTGTTCTTTATCCTTGTCCTTTCCAATGAATATCAAGTTTAGAATTTCATTGGATTTCTTGTGGTTTCATCCCTTTGCTGAAATTCTGCCATCTGCTTATGTATGCATTCCCTTTTTCTACTGGTACCTTTACCATATTAAACAGAATTACTTCAAGTTCCTTATCTCCATTGTGAGCCAGTGATCTGTATACTGGTCTAGTGATTGCAATGCATTTTGACAGGGCTGTGTGTTTTCAAAGTCCTTTGTGTTATAAACTTGAGTTAAAAGCTACATATTGAGTGCAAAGCACTTGAGACAGAGGCAACAAATACTTATGCCCGGAAATGGACACGTGTCTGCTGCTAGACTGATAGTGCGGGAAACTGAATCAATACAGTCAAGTGTTCAGCGACTTAGAGTTCTCCTGTTACAGCCAAAGTACTCTCAGGGAGACACCCGTTTCAAAGCACAGCACCATGCACGTCTGAGGGTTTTTCCAGTATCTGTCTCCTAATATTCAGGCTTCTTTATGAATCCACACCTTGGAGAAGGTCTCACTCCATGATCTAGCTCTGCATTGTAGACAGCTGTTGTGACTCGGTTCTACTTAACGTTTGCTAATCCGGTGGTAGAGATTATAAGGGCATTCCCTGTGTTCACTTCCTCTCTCAACGTTGGTCAAGCCCAGAGTTCACAGCTTTCAGGTGTGGATTTGATCAATGATTCTGCCCATTCCGTTGATTATTGGACTTTAGGACCTGAGCCCAGCACAGTTTTGCCTGTCTTTTTCCAGGGAGAGAGGGTTTTCACGCTGTCTCCCCTTGGCCTCGTGCAAGCTGAAGATCACATTCTCCAGTCTTCCTCAAGTGACTTCAGGTTCACTTTCCTTACAGGAGAATGGCAAAAGCCTCTCCTCTTATCCACAGCACTATGTGTTCTCTCTCAAGAAATATTTTTGAGGTCTGACGCCTTGGGCTAAGTCTAATGGACACCCAGCGAGATCAGTGAAGGAGCCTTTCAAATGGATGGAAGCTCCCTTTCAGTCCAGGATTCTGTGCTCTCAGTCTGCTTTTGGCAATTTGCTACACATTTTAGCTGGAATCTTGCTTTCATAATGCACCAAATTCCTGCAATTTTTGGCCCCAAGCACCCTAGGGCTTATATATTGTGTTTAATAAGGGGTGTCTGTTTTCCTTAGATTTCAGACAGGCTGGTTACCCAAGTATGTCATCTCTCTGACAAATTCAAGAAAAGTTGTGATAGATTATCCATCTTTTCTTTTTGTTAGGTTGGAAGCAACACACTCCAGCTTGCTACATCACAAGTGCAAGTTGGATATACTGTCATATCCATTTAAATAAATATAAGGTTATATTCAAAGCAGCTCAAGTCACAATATTGAGAGTTACAATGAATGTGGAAATAAGGCGATATATGCTCACTCAGTTTTAGATATCAATAGACGTAACTTTACTTGAATGATTGCTCATAGAATATGATAGAAAAAATAAAACTTGGAAGAAATTTCAATTATAACTTTGAATTTTATTGGCATTCATCTTGAAGTACATGATCAACTTTGATACATGTTGCAGAGACACTTACCAAAGTGTATTGGTTTTACAATGATTCTTATGCTTAAGGCCTGATTTTCAGCAATTAAAATCCCTATTAATAAGTTAATTGTACTATTAAGGTAAATTACTGAGAACTGTGTCAAGTATTAAACTCTTAGCAAAAGTGTTTATCATACCTTTAATAATTTTGATGCAAAATAATTCATGAGTAAGAAATTTTCCTTCTTTTATCTCATCATTACATGATTTTTTGTAGTGTAAATAAATAAGTATAACATTTTGCTGTATTTTTGCTATATGTCACTTTACAGATTGTTTTTACTTTGGTGTTCTTATAATAATTAAATATTTTAACATGCTTCTCTGTGTAAATTATCGATGAACTTGAAATCCTTTTCCTCTTACGTCTCAGTTCGTGAGTTTCTTCATCTGAGCCATAGATTTATCAGCTGAATTATGCTTTAGAATATTTTTCAGGAAAGATACATGGGTGGAATATATTTTTGAGTTCTGACATATATGAAAATATACTTCTGCTGCCATAAGTCATAACTTCCTGTTTCTTCTACGGCTGTTCTGTGTTGCTAGAAGTTGGAGGCTTCCAAACAGTTTCAGAAACAAGGTAATTATTGACTAGAGAAGAGGTCTTGTTGGAGCTATTATCTTTATGTCTCAGAAGTCAGTTCTCCCAAAGCAGAGGGGAGAACATCAAGCTACTTGCTGTGACTTGTACTCTATATCCAGAGTACAGGAAGAAGGCAATTACTTGCTGTTTATTTATTTATTTATTTATATTGGAAAGGCGGATATACAGAGACAAGAAGAGACAGAGAGAAAGATATTCCATCTGCTGGTTCACTCCCCATGTGACCACCACAGCCGGAGTTGAATTGATCTGAAGCCAGGAACCAGAAGCTTCTTCCAAGTCTCCCATGTGGGTACAGGGTCCCAAGGCTTTGGATCATCCTCTACTACTTTCCCAGGCCACAAGCAGAGAAATGGATGGAAAATGGAGCAACACGTGCCCAAATGAGATCCCAGGTGCATGGAAGGCAAAGATTTAGCCAGTTGGTTATCAAACTGGGCCCAAGGCAGTTGTTTTGTTTCAGCAATCTGATTATTTTCTGTTTTGTTCAGATACATTACATTCCAGATTATTTTCTTTAAGAAATGTACATAGGTTTGAATGGTAACTATCCCTGGATAATTTCTCTAGTTTCTGATGTTGTTTCAATTGAGTTTCCTGCTTTTTCATGGATATTTCATTAGGAGACTGAAAGAAAATAAATCAGATGTAGACAGCTAAGCTTTAATAACCTTTGAGGTTATGCCTTCATAAAACAAGTATCTATGGGGAACCTACTTCAAGGCTACTTTGTACTTCAAGAAGCATATTCAACCATGGTCAAAATAAATTTATGTTATTTTATACACTCATTAGCATAAGAGTTACAGGTTAAGAAACAATGTATTAGGGTATATTTAAAAAAATGAGGAGTTTCTAGGCATAAAGTTATCCTATTTCAATTTCCAACAGCAAATGGAAGTGAGTGAAAGTTCAGCTTCTTGATAACATCAGAGTTTACTCGAACAAGCAAGATCTTGCAAGAAGGAAGACACTGATATCAAAGAAATGGCTGAGGGGAACATGGAAGACAGTTTGTGCCTAGAATGTGTGAAGAAGTAATTCAAGCAGAGAAATTGATGAAATTGGAGTACAGTGGAGAAGTCACCAAGGGGAAATGAACAGATGAAGCTTCAGGAAAGTGAGAAAAGATAGGCTCAAGAATAAAAGGGAGAATGAGATGCTGAATCGAATGGATACAGAACATATATTGCCAGGACATTTTGCTAATGGAAGTCAAAACAGGTCAGCCTTAGCAGAATTACAGAAGTCTGAGGTTGTGACTTTTAAAGGGGATCAGAAAGTCTTGATCCAGACCTTCAGGGACACGTCCCTACTCTTACATACCCCTTATTACTTCCTACGGCTCAAACCATGGCACCTTGTTGGTGTTTCCTGTGGATAGTGGGCACTCAGTAGGTACCTGTTGAACGATCACTGAATCCTGTTCCTGTATTTGACCATTAGGTTGTTCCTGTGTTCTGTGTAGAGGAAGAGACTCCTACTAAAATCCAAAGAGCTAAGCTCAACATTCTTTTTTTTAACAATCACAAGTTCACAATTCTGTTATTTAACTGTGTGATGGCATTGTAGATACAGACAATGGTAAAAAAATCTGATGTCTTATTGTCTAGGTATATTTAACAATTTCATTGGGAGTCCAGTTTTACATGGGAGTTGATACGCATGCCACAATATGTCTTTAATTCCTGATATGATATTCTCCATTATACATTTCATCTATGAGAATATATGTAGATACATATTTGCCTATGTCTATTTATCTTTTGCATGAATGTTATCTCTTTTTTTAAGCCCAACATTCTTTACCTATTAGGCTGTAAGTGCTTCAACACCAACCATGAGCAAGAACCCAACACCTCCAACCTGAATGTCCAACTTCTTCAAGAAAAAGAGACTGAGAATGTCAGGCAAGCATTGGGTGGGGGTGGACTGAAAGTACATTTCATGTTCAAACATGACTGGGAGCTGAGGAAGCCTGTGCTTTTAAAATCACTCCTGACTCCAGCATCTTCATTACCTCTGAATGATTTGGTGGCTTAATTTGCAGCAGGCAGGCAGAGTTAGAATTGTTGAGTGGCAGTGTTTGAACTAACATCTCCCCCCACCCAAAACACCAAGCCCATAGAGTAGCAACTGAATAGCTCATTATTCCCTTTGAAAAGGCTGCCTCTGCAGGTTGTGCCCACCTTTGCTGTTCCCTCTGTGATGCTGGCTTCAAAGAATTCAGCCTCAACTGCACAGTTTGCTTTGGAAGTCAAAATTTTCTCTAACTTCGAATCTCTGCATTGGTACTTGAAAAACACCCAAAGCTAATCCAAAGTTTTCCAGAGATTTCCAGAGATAACTAATGACTCAGTAATAGCAGTGGCTTAAAATTGTAATTTGCTATCCTATTGTCAAAGAATGGGGTATGAGTTCATTAAAAATTAAAATGAGTTATTTCACCCATGTGGTGGTTAACTGGATGTGTTGATTGGGCCAAGGGGAATCCCTGTGTCTGGATGAGATTATTTCTAGGTGTGTCTGTAAGGGTGGACGTCTGAGATGAGTAGTTGGATTAGTAAGCTGCATAATGCAAGGGGCCCTTCATAATGTAAGCAGGCATAACCCAATCCATTGAGGGCATAACCCAATCCATTATTTTATCCAAAATAAAAGGCAGAGGAAGATTGGATTTGCACTTACCTGACAACTTGATGTTGGGATATAAATCTGTTCTTCATGTTACTGGATGTTAGTATGTCAAATTTGGATGTTAATATATGCAAGGACACTTTGAGGCTCAGAACTTGGAGCTACATGCCAACTTCCATAGGTCTTCAGTTCACAGATGGCAGGTGGTGGGATTTTTCAGCATCCATAATCATGTGAGCCAACATCTTATAAGAAATCTGCTTAAATATGTGTGTGTGTGTGTGTGTGTGTGTGTGTGTGTGTGTATCAATGTGTGTGTGTATGTCCACATACTCCAAGAAAATGAGCTCGCTGAAAATAAAACTGAGTGTGGGAAAGCAGAACTAACCAGTAATTTTCATACTCTGGTCACTGAGGGTGGGAGAGAATTTAATGAAGTAGTAAACAAACCTTGGAGAAAAGTGGGGTCTCCGAGGCCTTGTATATAGTTTGCTGCTTTCCTAAAATATTCCCATCTCTTCCAGGACAGGTGTGCTCCAGGTCCCAGAAATCTTTCAGTCAGACTGCTCTTTACTGAGCCATCTACCAAGCATTCTGTGATGTGAAACCAAATCTATCCATACCTCTACAACTATGCGTATGAAGCACCCTCACATGATGTTGACATCAAGGTTTGTTTTGTAAAAGGTCTATTTCTAAGGGTAAACCAGATGTCTCAAAGGTAGCCTCTGTGTAACACATGAGATAAAAAAATTCAGCATTTGCGTCATATTGGATAATCTCACTTTACCCTGGCTCCCAGTTGACATGAACAGGGTTGGGACCAAGTGGGGTAAGCTTCAAGGGGCTATCAGAATCAGAGAATAGCTCAGAGACTGAGAAAGGTGATCTGCTCATTTGACAGAGGCCTTGAGGTTGTAATGGAGTCATGAATAGAAACCAAATATTGTGAGTCCTAGTTTACTGTCCCCTTTGCTTATCCAAACATCCACAATTAATTTTGACCAAAGCAGAAAGACATACTTTATGGGACCTAGTCATTTGGACATTCCTTCCATAGCTGGCATCCAAAATAGAAATGTGTTTAGTCTTTTATTTTTTTTTGAGCAATGGTTCCAAATTGACAATAGTCTTCATGCCTGCTGCCTCTCCAATTTGACCAGGGGCAACCTGTGTGCTGGAACTCAGAATGTCACAGTCACAGTGCCGAGGGAAAGCTGTTAGACCCCAATGTCTGTGACAGCACTAACACCGATGCTACCATTTTGAAAAGAAAAAAGCTCAACAGCCTGACCAACCTGGTGTGCCAAATGGGAAACTGGCTCTTTTTAGGAGTGTTAAGGGAGAAAGTCAGTCCCTTCTAAATTTAATTCCATTATCTGGATATCCAAGTTCCTATGGCATTTCAAAGCAGGATAAGTCCATCTCCTTATCCTTTGACAGAATGCAGAATAACATTAACCAGATTGATTCCTATCCTCTCATCTCCGTGTAGCCATTAGACATGTGTTCCACTACAGTCAGCTGAGTGTGGCGTTAATTAATGCCCATCAGCTATTGTGTACCACTTTTCTCCCCACTGACACTTAGTTCTGAAAAATCTGCTCCAGCATAGGGAGCAGAACACAGATGTATGCCAATGTCTCTTGGTGGTATGGAGGAATAAAGCCAGCCACACTCTGCTTGGTCTTTATCCATACAGACATAGTTCAGTTTTTACCTCCTGTGCAAGCGAGGCCCTGTGTTCCAAGACCAATATCTACAATCAGAGTGTGGATTCATTGAGAAATCCCATAACACTCCAAGCCTCAACTATCTATGGTGAATTCAGAGATTTTCCTCTGTTCAAATCAGTGCTTCATAAAAGAAATCCAAGGAAATGGTACATGGAGAAATCAGACACATAGCATCTGAAAACACAAATTTAGAATAACGGAACCCAGCTCAACCAAGATTCTTAGTGGCCTGTGTGTTATAAAGTGAAGAATTATGGGGTAGGTGTGAAGATAACAGTTAAAATGTCTACAATTCATCCCAGAACATCTGAGTTTGATGTCTTGCTCTGGCTCCTAATTCCAGCTTTCTGCTCATGTGGAGCATCAGAAACAAAGATAATAACCCAAGCAATTGAGTTCTGGTCATCTTGCACTGAGTTCCTGACTTCTGCCTTCAGTGTGGCCTGAATCAAGCTGTTGAGGATATGGAGCAAGTGAACTTCTCTTTCTTTTCCTGTGTATGTTTCCCATCCTCTTACTTTCTTTCTGTGTAAAACAAATTAACAAGATGAAATAATTATATTGGATATGGATAATAAATGTGATTTTACCTTATTTATTAATTCATATACAAATTTACCTATTTTTGAGGAATAATTTTCCCATTTTATTTCCATAAGTAAAACTAATTAATTCTCATGGCATGCTGTAATAATCAACATAGCACAACGTATTCCACCAAACATACTTTCAGAACCTTGCATTCTCTATCTAGATCACGTTTGTGTCTGTGTTCATAGAGAATATGGTGGAAGAAACGTTAATAACTTCTAAAACCATTTCAGAACATGAGACTGAGCTTTTTCCTGGATCTTTCACTCTATTGCTTAAGGGCTTAACCCTAAATATCCAAGTCCTCTTGTGTGAGGAACTCGAGCCATATGAAGAGGTGAGTGTATATGTTGGTGTTGGAAGCTCTGGCTAAGATTTCAGCCACAGGTCAGCAGCAACCCCAAACACATGAGAGAACAGACCTTTGGGTGACCTCAGCTCTTTATTGGAACTGATATGTGTCAGACTGGAGTTATCTCTACCATGCCTTGTACAGTGATCAGATCCGTGTCATTGCTTTAAGCTACAGGGGTTTACAGTGGTTTGTTACGCATCCATGGCAGCTAGGAAGTATTTTGGTAACCAAAGAAAAGAGAGACTGGAAATGGAAGGACTTGAAGAACTGAGACCTAAGGCCTGATGGTCCAGAGGAAGCTGCCTATGAAGGGTTACAAATGCTGTTGGGAACTTGAGAAAAGGAAAATCTTGATAGGAAATGACCTACAGGTTAACAACAGCATCACCTGCATAGCATTGGAAATAGACCGTTTACTTAATGAACCGAATGATCAATCCAAGGACATTGTCAGGAATCGTGTTAACGATAGTACCAAGTTTCTAGTTACTTATAATAAAATGCAAAAGGAAAATGATAAACTGGGGAAAAAGTTGTTAAATATAGAGGAACCAGGGCTGAGATATTTCAGGAGACATCTCAGACTTAAAAACGGCATTGATCCGCTGGTCATGATTGTTGCTTGCAAGAGCTTCGAAGACCTTCAGGTTGGCTGTCTGCCAAGAGAATAATTATAGATGGCTCAGGTCTCAGGATGGGGCATCTCATGCCTGGATCCCAGACAATAGCCACCATGTGCACGTGGTGAGCTGTCCCCGGGACTGCCTGGGTTCCGGGGGCTGCTTCCTTCGGGGTGAGTACACTGATGGGGGAGGTCTCCGTGACTGGGCAGGTCCAGGGCCCACCCGCCGCCCCCATTGGGCAGTGAATGGGACTGGGGAGGGGCGCGACCTTGGGCCTGGGAGTTTGAACTTCCAATTGCCTCCTGGCTTCTGGTTGGTCTCAGGACGGGGCACCTCATGCCTGGATCCCAGATGCCAGCCACTACGTGCACATGGTAAGCTGTCCCCGGGTGGCCAGTGTGCCATTTTGTGCCAGGCTCCGCCTGCTGGCTGCCCGGCTGGGGAGCTCTAGGGTTTTAGTTCTTTAAATCGCTGCTTAGGTAGCTCCAGGTTGAACCCACTGTGCTTCTAGGACGTGAAGCAATCGTAAAGATCCCCAATGACAGCAACTCTTCCTTTGAAAAATTGTAATCACTGAACAATGCTGACCACCAAATACCAGTCCATGCAGAAGCTATGGCTCAGGACTTGTCCAGCAGAATCATATCCTGTTACCTGACATGATGATGGATCAGGAGAAGGGTCACATTAAGCAGGGCCATTACATTAACTAGCACTAGAACCATAACTGGGGGCAGATTCAGTGAGGGATGTGTGGGCCAAACCCTGTGGAAATTTTGGCCCCACTGGTTAGCTCGAGAGTTTGGGTGGTGATGGACTAAGCTAGGTGTGACCAAGGTGCCTGCCATCAATCACAGGTAAGGGAACCCCCAACAGTCTTGACTGGTCAGGGCAGTAGCACCCAAATGTGCATCCTGAATAGGGTGTGGGGTGGGCCGGGCTGCAACGTTCACCAGCTTATACAAGGCCAAATGGAAGGCCAGACTTTGCTGGACCTGGCCTGAACCCAATGGCATGTATGAGAACTGGGTCCGGGAGTGGATTAAGTGGAGGAACTTGGGAAACTCCCTTGGCGAATCATAGCTTCCACTGGTGAACATGTGGTCCAGACCTGGGGGGGTCAGACAAGCTGGGCAAAGTAGCTCCAATAGCTGGCTAATGTGTCAATCGGTAATGGAACAGGGTGGACTGGACAGGACTGAGCAAACCTTAGCCCACAAGCGAAACTAGAGACCAGGAGGGAGCACAGGTCATGCCGAGCTAGGCTCTTGTACCTACTGGTCTGCATGAGCCAGGAACACTAAGCCACAGTGTGTAAGGCAGAGGTCGGGACAGGTGAAGGATTGAGCCAAGCTGAGTCAGAGCAACCACTGGCATGCATGTGATCTATGGCTGGGAACAGGCCCAGTTGGGGAGCTAAGGGGACAACTCTAGTGGGGTTGAGGTCCCCACCAAGGGGCATGTGGGCTGGAATGGGGCTGCGTTCTGAACAGGAAATGGTTGTAGTCTCCCTTGGCACAAATATGGACTGGGATCGGATGCACCGAGCCAGGCCAGATTCCAACACCGTCTGGTGTCCTGGAGGACCAGGGTAGATGTGGGATGGACTAGGCAAGGTCTCAACCCCTATTGAGCCATGTGTGAGCCATAGGTGGGTATGGACGAGCCATGGCTGGGCTGAAACATCCAACAGCAAGGACCAGTTTAGGTTGAAGGCCAGTCAGGAAAAGCCACTGTTCCTGCTAAGACAAGAGGTGAACTGAGTAGGGCTGGCTCATGGACCCACTGGTATGCACAAAATCTGGCATTGGGAGGGGTTCTGATGGAGGAGCCTGGGCAACTCCTCTGGCAGGTAAGCACAAGAAGCATGATAGGAAACAGCCCAGAACAGGCCATGGAAAGTTACCCACACGCATACATCCTGCATGGATCAGGGGAGGACCAGGCTGAATCTGTTCACATCATCCACTGGCAAATCCAGGCACCAGAACAGTTTGGGTTGAGCCAGGTTTAGTCACAACAAAAACTGGTGCACAATATGAAATGCCAAGGTGAGGTTGCCTATGCAAGAAGTGATCGCAGCACCCAACCACAGAACCAGGAAGGGAGGAGGCAGAGCCGGCAGGGGAAAAAGGGGTGGTTCGTTTGCTGGGCAGCTACTCTCACTGTAGAACATGAGCTGGGATGGGGGCAGACCAGACTAAGCAGGGCTACAACACCTGTACGCCTCATGTGACCAGATCAGGGAAAAGCCAGGCTGGGCTAATTATTCCTACTGGTGCAAACAAAATTAGAATGGGTGAGGGTTGTTTGGGCTTAGACGCAGCATGAGCTGCCAGAAGCTGGCACTAGGGGCTAGTTCTGTCAAGTCAAACCACAGAACTACCTGGAGAATGTGTAATCCAGGAGTGGGAGAGGCCTGGGAGGGAAATAGTGGGCTCATCCCTCTTGGGTTACCACTTCACGGGAGGGCACAAAAACCAGCATAAGGGCTGGGGTGGAATGGGTTGTGGGACAGACTGGACTACTGCTACACATACTGGTAAACCATCATAGAGGCGGGCCTGGTGGGGGTTATTGTGGGTTGCTCCAACTTGGCTGCAGCTCTCACTTGTTTATGCGAGGGCCAAGAATGTGCTGGGCAACACCAGGCTGGACTGCAACACCCATTGGTTCCAGTGGTAGTTGGAGCTGAAAATAGAATGAATCCAGCGATCGCAAACACCAGCTGATCAGGGCCATGGACTGAGCCGCACCCTATACTTGCTAGTACAAGAATCTGATCTGAGAACACCTCAGACAAAGTTTCTATGGAGATTTCCCCAATCGAAATGCTGGACTCAGAACCCTAACCAAGAAAAGAGAGAAAACAGAACAGATCAATCAACCATCTCAGCTATATGTTGGCAGTGAAATATAGGGCAAACAGAGACTCTATGATGGACTATGTCAATCAGTGGATTCTTCAAAGACCTCATAGTGCTTGGAGTGGCAAAATTGGCAGCAATTTATAACTGGTGAACTATCAAAACCACTTGAGCAAGAACCTCGGAACATACCCTACATGCGGGACCTGGAGAGGGTAGGTAATTGGGTGGGCCTTCTCCCTTAATACCCCCTTTTAAACATGAAGGAAACAATATGGAAAAAATACTAGTCTTATCCACTTTCCTATAGCTCTTGAACCTTTTTACCCCAAATAACTATATAAAGATTGTCAAAAAATATAATAAAAAAATGTTGAAAAAAAATAAAGAATTATAGACGGCTCAAGCTGGAGAAGGCTTTTCCTTAAGGAAATGTGTTAGCTCTTCTACGAGGGAAGAAATTTTAATAAATATTTTTTTTCTGGCAGGAATGGAGGTTTCACAAACATAAAGAACTTAATAAGCTCAGAATGAAAGGGAAATTCTTGAGTATCAGATAGGGCTTCTCCTCTCCAGCTACGTCATGCTCCAGAGTGACGGCTCGAATGTTCTCTCCTCTGCGATGAAGACCAAGGCATCGTCATTATCCAGCATTGGATTAGTACCTCCAGCCCTAATAACTAGACAAGACAAATGACTGAAAGTTTCCAAAGCGAAAAGGTGAAAGCAAATCTACTTCTGTACTCACGTTGTATGATTTGAAGTGCATAGAAAATCCTAACGAATCTGTCAAGGAATTTCTTGAAATCAATAAACAAGTTTGGAGTACAGCATCAAGAATCTTTTGACAATGGTGTTGGAGAAGTTAGATATTCATACTGAAAAATGCATATTAAAAAAAAATCTGAAACTGGCCACAGCCTTAACTCTAAGAACTAAAAGTCAAACCTGTTGAAAGAAAGCACAGGAATAAGTCTCCGTGATCTTGGTTTAGGTATTGTTTTTCATTTTTACGATTTATTCATTGTTAATGGGAAAGGCAGATATACAGAGAGGAGAAGAGACAGAGAGGAAGATCTTCCATCCAATGGTTCACTCCCCAAGTGACTGCAACGGCTGGAGATGAGCCAGTTCGAAGCCAGGAGCCAGGAGCTCTTCTGGGTCTCCCACGTGGGTGCAGGGTCCGAAGACTGTAGACTGTCCTCGACTGCTTTCCCAGGCCACAAGCAGGGAGCAGGATGGGAAGCAGTACCGCTGGGATTAGAACCTGTGACCACATGGGATCCCTGCACACGCAAGGCAAGAACTTTAATCACTATGCTATCGCGCCAGGCTCAAGGTGCTGGTTTTTTATGTACAACATCAAAAGCAAAGCAACAGACACTTTTAAAATGATAAACTGGATTTTACAAAAATCTGGAACTATGTGTTGCAAAAAAGGAAGCACAAAGGAAAGTGAAAATAGGACCAGATGTGGGAGCCTAGAGGCTAATGTTTTCACCTTGCATGCTCCAGGATCCCATATGGGTGCCGGTTTGTGTCCCAGTTGCTCCACTTCTCATCCGGCTCCCTGCTTCTGATCTGAGACAGCAGTTGAGAGTGGCCCAAAACCTTTGGACACTGCACCCATGTGGGACACCCAGAAGAGGCTCCTGCCCCCTGAATTTGGATAAGCTCCCCCAGAAGAGGCTCCTGACCCCTGAATTTGGATAAGCTCAGCTCTAGCCATTCCAATCACTGATTACCTTCTCTTGGTAAATTTGACTTTTCAATAAAAAATAAATCTTTTTTTTTGTTTACAAAAGTGAAAATAAAATCTACAGAATTAGCAAAAACATTTGCTAGCCATATATCTGACAAAGAATTTAAATCCAAATATATAAAGATGGTAAATAATCCAATTTAAAAATAGGCAAAGAATTTGAATAAAGATTTCTCTATCCCAGACACACAAATGGTCAACACTCGCATAAAAATATGCTCTGTATCATTAGCTGTCAGGAAATGCAAATGAGATCTCATGTCACACTCATCAGGATAGCTATAATCAAAAAGGCAGATAATAGTAAGTGTTCATGAGGATGCACAAAAAATTGCAACCTTCTTTTATTGCTGATGGCTTCTAAAATGGTACAGCTGTTTTGAAAAACACTTTGGCAGCTCTTCCAAGTGCCAAACATAGAGATACCCCATGACCCAGCTCTTCTATTCCTTGGTTTACATCTCAGACAAATAAAAACATGTAAAAGAAGTTTTAAAAAAAGGTTTGTAGAAGCGTTATTCATAATGGCCCAAAAGTGGAAAGAGCCCAAATGTGCATTGGCTGATAAATGGATAAGTAAAACGTGGGATAGACATCCATAGGAATTTTATCTGGTAATAAAAAAGAATGAAGTACTCAGACAGATGAACTGTGAAGACAGTATACCAGGTGAATGCAAACAGACACAACACGTTACAAATCATAAGCTTTTATTTGTATTAAACATAAGACCAGAAACGGCACCTTCTCGCAAAAGAAAGATTAGTGGTTTCCTGTAGTTGGTAGGTTTTGGGGGAAGGACTGGGTACTCAATTCCAATGAATATGTTAGGGATGATAAAAGTTTTCAATTAGATTACACAAACATTGCACAAGCCTTTAAAATATTGGGAACTATGTAATGTACATGTTAGTGGTTAAATTATATGGCATGTGAATTATGCATCAATAAGGCTATTTGTTTAATGTCAGACATACATTTTTATGTAAAACAAGAAAAGGCTGAACAATGCTCTTAGAGTAAATAATTTTCAAGAGACAGGATGACAATTCAATGTGTTATGTTGGAATTAGATTGTTGAACCCTGTACTGGCAAACTCACACAAGAATCAGGCTTGGGATCATCTCAGATGAAGTTTCTTGGGAGATCCTTCTAACTGAACTGCTGATCTCAGAAGCCCAGCCATGAAGAGACTATGTCAGCCAGTGGACTCTGAATAGGTTTCATCACAATTGGAACAGTGAGACTGGCAGCAATCCCGAACTGTTGAATTGTCAAAACTGCTTGAATAGGACCCTCAGAGCGTGCCTCACGTTGGGGATCTGGGATGGGAGGGAGGCTGGGTGGGGCTTTTCCCTTTGTTTCTCCCCTGACCCCAGATACAGGGAAAAATGATAATATTAGTGTGGAAACAATGGTATTACCCACTTTCATCCTGTAACCTTTGACCCTTTGTTGTACCCTAATCAACTAAGTAAGATTATTAAAAAACAAACAAACAAATTTCAGGACGGCAGTAGAAAAAGAGGGACATGTGAATGAAGTCTGTAGTTCTATATTAAAAGATAGATAGAGAGAGCGGTCTTTGTGCCTTTCAATGACATTAGGCAACAATCAGTCATTTCTCATGGACAAAGGAAGGGTTTGCAAAGGATTCGTGAATCATTCCCCAGGAGTAGAGAACACTGAAGGAGTGTCGTCCATCAGCGAGTGCAGGGTGACACTTTCCCCATCTTTTGAGTGAAATATCCATTGTGGTCATCGTGTTCTCGTTGCACAATCTCAGCCAGGTCTGTAGGGGTTACATACATTGCTTCTTCATTTCACAGGTGTTTGGTTGGAGAAGAACTGGACTGAAGCCATCACAAGTGAGGACACACTCAAGGATACTTCTCTATTCCTGCATTTGATTCACATTACAAAACCCAGACTTTCAGCTCAGATGTGATACTGTCATAAGATTGAGGTTTTGGAGGATCTGGAGAAAAGTCAGGTTTTGTGTAAATGGAAGGGCATTGAATTAGGCCAGCTGATGTCTGTGACAGAAAATATTTATTTATTTTTATCTTATTTATTTTTATTGTAAAGTCAGAGATACAGAGAGGAGGAGAGACAGAGAGGAAGATCTTCTACCCGATGATTCACTCCCCAAGTGGTTGCAATGGCTGGAGCTGAGCCAATCTGAAACTAGGAGCCAAGAGCTTCTTCTGGGTCTCCCACATGGGTGCAGGGTCCCAAGGCGTTGGGCTGTTTTTGACTGCTCTCCCAGAGCACCAGCAAGAAGCTAGATGGGAAGTAGGGCTGGTGGGATTAGAACCAGAGCCCATATGGGATTCTGGCACATGCAAGGCAAGGACCTTAAGCTGCTAGGCTACCATGACAGGCCCAGAAAGTAGTTTTGAAAATAGTCCCAGCGTTATAGCATATTGTAGGTATTCTAGAACTCCAGCATTCCCCATGAGAATCTGAAGCCTATCTTGCCATATTTTGAGCCTGAGTAGGCTCAAGGTTGCTCTGAGAAACAGAATGTGATAGAAGAGATGCAGGGCCTGGGGACGTGGATGCCAGGTTTGTGAGCCCCAGGGGTAGGGTTTCCGGCAGTACTAGGGTCACCTGTCCTGGGACCTGGGGCCCACCTGCGAGATGGATGTTGGGTTTTTGAGCCCCAGGGGCGAGGAATCTGATGGGGCTTGGGCCACCTGTCCCGGGTCCTGGGACCCACCTGTGCAAAGGGCACTGGGTTTGTGAGTCCCAGGACAGGGGATCCAGTGGGGCTTGGGTCACCTGGGCCAGATCCTAAGGCCAATGTGGAAGGTGGGTGCTATGTTCATGAGCCCTGGGAGTGGGCAATCCGGCATGGCTTGGGTCTCCTGGCCCTGGTCCTTGGACCTGCCTGTGAGTGAAAAAGTCAGAGCAGTGGACACAAACCCTGATGCACCTGGAGAATATAGCAGCCATTTAGTACTGTAGCATTGAAGGAGAACAGAGCAAACTGAACAACTACCCCAGCAAACAAGGACAGCAAAAGTCTGGGTGAATGGAGACTTGAGGTCGGCTATTTCAATCAATGGAAATTAGAGGGTTGCCTCACCCTTGGAACAGTGAAACAGACAGGATTTCAGAACTATCCAAACCACTTGATCAGAACCCTCAGAGCATGCCCTACATCGGGACCTTGGGTGATATTGGGTGGCAGTTCCCCATCGCTGGGTACTGGGACATTTGGGAGGCTGGGTGTAGCTTCCCTCTTTATCTCTCCCCTTCCCCCAGAGACAAGAAGAAAGAGAGTATTTGGAAACAATGATTTCAAGAAAGAGGAGGGAGGGGAAAGAGGGGGGAAAGAGTTGGAGGGGGAGGGGAAGGAGAGAAGGCAAAAGAAAAGGAAAGGGAAATAAAAGAGAAGAAATCATACAGTGGGACCCAAGAGTGATCTTGTCAGCTGCTTAGCAGGAGGTCACATGACAAGAGCAGGAAGGGACCCCAGAGTGGAATAGGAAGATAAGAGGAGTCTGTATCCTAGTCCCGGAGAACCCCAGCAGCCTCTCATGTACTTTTTGCCACAGAAGCAGTGGATACTTCGTCAAGGATTGTTAGTGTGGGCACCAAGTACCATATCCTGACTGCCAAGGAGATCACAGGGAATTTGAGTGCCCCCGTTGGCCGAGAACTCTGAGGTTAGCCATTTCCTATCGGATCTCCCATACTAGATTGAAGTAGCCCAGAACCCTCTTTACAGGGTCTGATGACATTGGTACAACAGCCAGGAGCCTTGGCTGGTCCTCAGAGATGGAATTGTAAATTTCCTTCTAGACTCAGGAGAGGAGCTTTCTCTGGTCCTTACTTCTTTTCAACTTTGGCTCCCCATCCTCTCTTGCATTGACCATCAGGGTCGCTCAGGAGCCCCACAACTAGCTCAGATAGGCCGAGGGAGACTAATATAGAAAGCTTAGAGCAGACAAGGAGAAGTCAGCTGGTCTATAATTGCTCAGCCTGTACCTTACTGGTCAGGCTCCCGACTTGGCTTTTCCTAGACCTCACTAGATAGAATGCAGAGTTCAGTTATCCCTCACTAGCTAAGTTATTGGAGATTTCTCTGCACATCCATTTAAGAATGTTCTACTCTTCCATTGTTAATATATGGCTTGCTAGAGTTGTAATTCTGTTTTGATTATCCCAAAATGCACGAAGTTCTGTAAAATCTTGCTTGAATGCTATAGACTGCTAAATATAAATATAATAATAACAAACAAAGAAAAGACAGAAAAAGAAAAGAAAAAAAGTGACACAGCTGCTAGCTGGCTTCCCTTCTGAGCACCCACTCATAGAAACCATCATTATGTTGTACAATCCCCAGGCCGCACAGGAGGTCACATGTAAATTATTGCTTTCCACAATCCCATCCTCCTTCCCCAGATTTGGAGATGAATGAGGGATCATGTGTATATTCAGCCTCGCTGCTGCCTCAGTCAAAACAGACTAGAGAAGAAATAATCTATCCCTTCCAAGTCTTGCACCTGATAAATGATGCTTCATTTCAAAATGATAATAAATATTTTACTCTTAAGCAAGATAAATGTATTATTTTATGGCATTAAACTTTGCGATTGTTTGTTGTGCTTGAGTCTTGATTTGGCATGTCCCTGTAGCCACATCTCAGGAGAATTAGAAGGCTCCTTCTCTTGCCAGAATTGTATTATCCTGCACTGTTACCAGGACCGGTTCTCAGTGGCCCCTGAATCAGTTGTGTATAACCATCCCCAACTCATTGCTCAGTCACATCGTTTTGACATCCAGAAATCTTAAATCTGAGAAAATCTGAGGCATGAGAATCAGCAAATGCTACACATTAGGATTTTTGTATCCCAACTCCTCCCAAGCAAATTGTTAAAGGTTTAACAGATACTATCGCCTTGACTTTCTCCAGGTCAGTCGTGCAGCCTTCAAAGGAAAACGCTTGCTGCTTTCTCTCACTGTAGCTGGCATTTACTTTTCTATTGTTGTTGTTGTGCTTCCCAAAATGGAAACACGCAGGGATACCATGATGTATTTGTCTATGGTTGCCTTCTTTTGCTTGAAATGATGTTTTGAAATTGATCCATGCTGTTGCATATATTGGTATTTGTCCCTTTTTTAATGAATGGAGAGTATGCATTGGATGCATAGAGAATTACATTGTCTTTTCTCTTAGTGATAGGCGATTGAGTTGCTGTCAGTACTGAACTATGCAAAATAACAAAGCCCTCTCTGATATTACTACTACCTGTCTTCATATAGACACCTGTTTTTAACTCTCTTGAGTAAATATCTCAGAGTAAGTTACTGAACCATAGTATAAATATGGGTTTAACATAACTACACATTTAGCATAATTACATGAAAAAAATCTCAGCACATGCTGTAACATTTTACTCTACCAAGATCGATGTACAGAAGTTACTTTGTTGCATGTATCAGCCAAAATTTGATATTATCAATGCTTTAAAATTTTCAGCTATGCTGATGGGATGGACACATAATGGTATTACAATTTGATTTCATTTGAGTATCTTTGATCACCAAAGCTGCTGAGTCTGTTTTCATGGAATCAATCTTGTACCCAACACTTGTGATTTGCTTGTTCAACAATATTGCCTAATTTTTACTGCGCTGTTTTTTTTTCTTACAATTCATATGTGACAGGTTAAGAATATTCACATATTCTTTATGAAAGTCCTTTGTGATGTTGATGTACTCAGATTTCTGCCTATTCTCTCCAATCTTGAGTTGGCCTGTTGTTTTCCAGTTAATGCTTTTCACGTCTTGTAAAAAATCAAATTCATTTCCTGTAAGTCACATAGAACCTCCTCTATGTTTTTTTCTACAAATTCAGAGTTTATAATCCATTTTAAATTAATGTTAGTGCTTGGATTTAGTAAAATAGGGATTAGGGATTATTTTTGACCCATACTTTTTATCCTGATGTTCCAGTACTATTTAAAATTAATTTTGTCTTTCTCATATAAGCCCTTTCTCTTCCCTCACTGAATTGGCATGGTGATTTTGTTGGAAATCAATAAAATCATGTGTAGTGGTATATTTTGGGCTATTTAAATTTGTTCCATTGATCTATTTGTCCATCTTTGTGGCATACCCTGTAATACCTATTGAAAGTTCATGGAAAATCTCAAAATGAGATTGCCCTGTAATTTTATCCTTATTATACATAATTGTCAAGGCTGCTTTAGATAGCATTACATTTTGTTATAAATTATACAGGCTGTCAACTTCATCAGAATACCCTGCTGTTTTTTAATCAGATTGTGTTGAATCTATAAATAAGTATAAAGATAATTAACAATACCAAGGTCTCATAAACATGATGTCTTGTCAATTTGTAACTAAGTTTTTCTTGGTAAGGCTTTTAGTTTTTAGTGTAGATTTATTTATATATTTCAGTGTAAATTGCTTTACGATGACTTTATGACTTTTGTAGACCATTGTAAAGTATATTCTTGTATTCTGTCTCATTGCAGGGGTGATGGAGATTTTGTTTAGTGTTTTGCCATTATTGAGAATGACGTTAGACAGCAGTAGCTCACAGATATGCTTCCAGAGATCGAGAAATTCTTTTCTACTCTAATTTGCCTTGGGTTATCACCATAAGTAGATGCTGAAATGAATGTGGCAATTGCTTTTCCTACATTTGCTGAGACATATTTTTTTGTCTATTCTGTTGATACTTGAAATCACAGTGATTTTTTTAATTACATTAACTTATGAAACTTCACCAGGGTTTATTATTTTTTATTTACTGCCACATAATATTTGCTAATATTTCAGAGAATTTTTGTTTCCATATGCATAGAAAATGAGTTGTCAGCTTCTGTCCCTGTAGCCTCAGACTATGATATTGGGAGTTAGGAAGCATTTATTTCCTCATTTTCTCCCTAATTTTGTGCTAGATTAATATTACTTATTCTTTAAATGTTTGATACAATTCACCAGTGGAACCAGATATACGTCAATTTTTGTGCATGGAAATTTAGTTATTTTAATAGATTTAGGGCTGGTTTAATAGATACAAAGCTATTTAAAGTCTACCGTTTGCTTTTGTATTTCTCGAATAATGTGAATTTCATCTAAGTTGTTGAATTTATTGGCATTAAATTATACCTAGTCTGCTACTCTATTCATTTTCATACACTTCATGCTTATGAGCTTGATATTGCTGATGAGTTTGTTTTGTTTGTGATTGACAAATTTATAAGTTTTATCAATTTTTTTGAATATCTTGATTTTCTCTTTTTGGCTATTGCATATCAGATAAAACAATAACAATATAAGATACTCCAAAATGCTTCCAAAAATGGAATTGAAAGAAACTTATTTAGATATAAAAATATTTGAAAAATATACATAATTTTTGTAATATGTATTTTCCACAAACTAAAGATCTCTCATTAAAAATAAGTTCTTTCTATATATTGCAAGCTGCATGTTTGTTGATCAATTCTAGCTTATCAAAGGTTTTTAATAGTTCGTGCTTTTTGATTCTTATTTAAAAAATATGTGAAACGGGGTTGGCATAGTGGCTCAGTGGGCTAATCTTGTGTTTGCCAGTGCTGCATCTCATATAGGCACTGTTTCTACTCCCAGCTTCTTCATTTCGGATCTAGCTGCCTGCTTATGGACTGGAAAAGCAGTGGAGCATGGCTCAGGCCCTTGGGCCCATGTACCCACAAGGGAGACCCAGAGGAAATTCCTGGCTCCCAATCCCTGGTTCCTGGCTTCAGATCAGCTCCATTCCTGCCATTTTGCAGCCATTTGGGAAGTGAACCAGTGGATGGGAGTTTTTTCTTTCTGTCTCTCCTTCTCTCTATAAATCTGCTTTTAATAAAAACAAATGAATATTTTAAAAAGAAAGAAATATTTGCCAAAGCCAGTATCATTGAGACTTTTTTCTGACTTATTCTCAAAGATTTGTATATTTATCTCTCAATTTGTATGCAAAAACTTTGAATTCCTTATAGATATGAACTGGAGTTTATTTGTGTACACCTATCTGATTGTTTCAAGATTCAGTTGTTTCAAGTCACTGTCTTTTGTGAATTAAGCTGAATTATCATGGTACTTTATTTGCAAGTTAACTAACCACATATGTATGACTCTCTACTTAGTTTTTCAGTGGGTTTCATCAATGAATTTATCAAATTTTTCCCATTCCACAGAATTAAATATTCTAGCATTAAATAGATATTTAAATTATTTTTCCTAATGATTTTTTAAATGGAAAGTCAGATATACAGAGAGGAGGAGAGACAGAGAGAAAGATCTTCCATCCGATGTCCAATGATTCACTCCCCAAGTGTCTGCAATGGCTGAAGCTGAGCTGATCTGAGCCCAGGAGCCAGGAACTTCTTCTGGATCTCCTACATGGGTGCAGAGTCCCCAGGCAGTGGGCTGTCCTCCACGGCGGCTCTCCCAGGCTACAAGCAGGGTGTAGGATGGGAAGTGGGGCTTCCAGGATTAGAACCAGCACCCATATGGGATCCTGGTGCGTGCAGGGAAGGACTTCTACTGCACTGATCCCTTTTCTTATAATTTTGTATGCCTTCTTTTACAAGGATATTTTACTAAACCAGGGCAATTACTATGTCATAGAGAATTTATTATTTTTATTACTAGAAGGAAAAGTTGATTATTTTCATGAATCTATAGATTAACTTTGGGAAATTGGCATTTTAAATGTGCCAAATATTCTGATTCATAAATGTGACATATGTATTTAATTTTTAAAGATTTATCTATTATTTTTATTGAAAGGCAGATATACAGAGAAGAAAATACAGAGAGAATGAGCTTCTGCCCACTGGTTCACTTCTGTTGCAGCCTGCAATGTCATTATGCATCATGCATATTTGCATATCTATGATAAAGCTTAATTTATGGAGTATGGATGGAAAGAGATTAACAACTAAGGTGAACCACAGGATCGGTAGTATAGAGGAGGTGGAAACACTCTACAGAAGAGTGATTCCTGGCAGGGGTGAGGTGGAGCAGGACAGCATGAGGTCAGCTTACTTGCAGTAACACTGTAACTCTCGTGAAACAGTATTCCATGGATAGTTTCTAACTACAGTTAGCTACTGGCAACTGAAGCCTTGGACAGAAAAACCAAAGGGAAGGGATTGGGGGAAGGCAACTTCATGGGATCTCAGGCCTCGAGAAGATCTTTTTCCATCCAGCTGCTCTGATGTTGGCCTCGGGAGAGCAGATGTTTCATGTTCTGTGGAGGGTCAGGATGCATTGGCCTCCTCTCCCTGCATTCTGAAGGTTTCTGTGGTGCTCCAGATGATGCGCTCATGTACCTCCCTGGGGGAGTTCTCTCTCTACCTGCTGGCACTGCCCTTTCCTTTCAAGTATTTTTCCTCGTACCCAGGAAGGCTCAGCCATAACAGAAACAGAAGTTGGCTGGTTTTTGTTTATCCCCATTTCTCACAGGTTCTTTCTCATAGGAAAGTGCACCATTTCCTGAAATCCGTATCTGTTTGCACTATCATCTGCTCAATGCGCTGGGGGAAGGCTCATTTTAAGGTTCATCTGCATAGTCCTTGTTAAAATGATATTAACAATCTGATGACTACCATCTCACCAGGGATAAGAGTTGGTGTGTGACATTTCTTTAGGGAAAAGGTCATTGTTTTCCAGAGTTTCTCCTTATTCTTAGATCCATGGTAGGTTTAAACACACACACACACACACACACACACACTGTAATCTCAAGTGATGCTTTTGTAACATGTTTGCCTTGTGCTGCTTGCTAAGATAGGAGTGACTTCTTACATCCTAGCCAGAAATGCTATCATTTGTATTTTAAATATTCAAATCTGTGTGCTTTTTTTTTACCCCAAATAAAATAGACTTCTCTTGGAAACGAGCAGTATACTTTTAACTTTCTTTTTATTTCATAGAATTGCAAGCACTTACTTAATACATACTTTAGATTGCTACTTCACATATTATTGAATTCTATCAACGCCTTGGTGCCTAAGGAACCCTAAAAGAGAAAGATATAAATATTTACAGTTTCCTAGGAGAGCCACAGTCAAGACCTAGATGTCCAGACTCCAAAGAATCATCTTATTGTGCTACATTTGACTTGTGATCATAATGGAATCTTAGTAGTATTTATCTTCAAGAAGCTGTATCATCATCATTATCATCATCATGGTACTTCTAATCTTGTATTTATACTCTTTAATTATTCATGTGGACAAGAATTTCATTAAAATGTTGAAGGCATCACTGTAAAGTGATTGGGATAAAAATGCCTGTGGATATGAGCCTAGTTACAGGCGTCTATGTGTACAAAGGCACATACCTCAGCACGCGTCCAGGAAAGAGTTAAGCAGTTTAAGAGGCTCTACTACGTGTCATTTAAACCCCTGCTTTCTTTTTTATAGCAATTTCATTTTTAATGTTTTATATTCCAATTTTCCTCCATTTCATCTTGCTTTCCTTTCCTAATATGCAATCCTGTCTCTAACAGGAGAGCTACCACTGTGCGAGTGAATAGTTCTTTAATTGAAACACGGGAAACACCAGAAAACTGCCAAGACTCTTAAGAAACAGCAAAGCTTTAATAGGTTCTTGTGTATTCATGTTGTAACCCAGCTCAGTGCTCTTTCAGCAATGCCAGAGGATGTAGCTAATTTATGGCTGTGATGAGCAATAAAGCAATAATCGTAATCGAAAGGTGCAATATTCCTTGTTTAGGGGGCATTTATGGTTACGTATT
Organism: Ochotona curzoniae; assembly: GCF_017591425.1. NCBI lineage: Eukaryota > Metazoa > Chordata > Mammalia > Lagomorpha > Ochotonidae > Ochotona > Ochotona curzoniae. The sequence goes on along the minus strand of NW_024466219.1, from coordinate 17,809,250 downwards.
AAAACTATAAATACTTCAAGAGGCTGCGAAACTGATCTATAGAAAATGAAAGATAAGATCTCACTGCCTTTGAAAAGTGCTTTTCCAGCAGAAATCTGAACTTGACTTTATGCTTTATAAAGATAAACAAAGCAGAAGTGAAATGTTCAACATGTCTATTCATCCAAAGGGACCACTTAAATAACCAGTAGCACTTACACCTAGGAAGAGCTAGAATGTTCCTTTCTGTCTGTCTTCTTCAATTTCCCATTTCCCTCCTTTGTTCATTTATACAAGTTGTTCTTCCTTTCCTTACACGTTTTCCTCTTTTCCTGTTTGCCCCTTCCTATCTTGCTCATCTTTCCTCTCATGATCACCTATATCTAAACCAGATTAAAATTGAAAACTACGTGGAGGGCCAATAGGACCAATAATGTGTCTGCTGTAGCTGAGGAACACGGAGTTCTAGGTAAGCGTCACTGCAGCCAATTTGAACCTTTCCTGGTTCTGCCTCCAGGATTCTAGCACCCCCGACCTCCTGGCTGACTGTGAAAGCAAGCCTTGCTCTTAGCAACAGCTTGCTGGTAACCTCGTTTATTCTTACTCCTACCGCTGTCCATTGTTCTGATATGCATAGATCTGGACTGTTGTATTTAAAACTGCTTCCAGCACCTCTGTTTGGTGGCCCAACAAATAACTACATTTTCTTTTTCTTTTCATATAAAATATGTTTTTGGATTCCTCATAAGCCTGGCTCCTATATCCCCAGTCCCTGGGCCCTGAATTCCCTCAAGGAAGGGAGGACATGCAGATAGCAGATGTGGCTGCTTGAGTCATAATCTAATCAGGATTTCACTCATTCTGGAAGTTTGGATGAAGTCACTGCCCTGTTTGGGAAGCCCTTGTTAGCGCTCCCATCACTTCCTGTGTGCTCCTCTGTCATTGCGTGTTTTTGGTTGTATCTATGCTCGTGTCGGAAGGATGCTTCTGGAAACTGTATTACCTTGTCTATAATCCTCAGGAAGCTCCTACTTGATTTCAACCTGAGACAGTCTTCATGAAGAGAGACTAGTGCCCAAATGAAGCCAGCTGGGGAGGACCTCTTCCAGATCTCTTCTCATTACAAAAGACCAGCATGTAGAAAATGAGACAAAGTCCACAAGTTAGGGTCTGATCATGCAACTGTTGTCTGACAGGTGCACACAGGTGTAGGGTCATGAAGCTTCATCATGCTTAGTATTTGATTATCCATCACTGCTCATTATTAACTGAGTTGTGTATAGCACTTATTATAAGAAATGCTATTCTTTAGGTTTTCTTATGTATTGTATGAGTGCCCCACTAAAGAGTAAGTCTGATGATGACCAGAGTCTCCTCCTAATTCTTGTAACTTGGAAATAACGCGTGGATCCCAGAAAATATCAATAAATACCCATCAAGATATTAATCAGTTCACACTTCTGGGCTGAGAGTTGTGGTCAGGTGAGAACTAAGGGAAGGTTTATACTCGGGCTCTTCCAATGATAACTGTGTTAGGGATGTGAGGGCAGACACTTCCCACCCACACTCTGCTCATCTCATTCTCATTCCTAGAGATCCTCCTACAGGAGTGGACAGCCAACATGGGCTCTGTGTTGAAAAGGAGAGAACCACAGGTCCCAGGAACTATCATGCCTTCTCAGGTTGTCAGTGTTGCATCCATGACATGACAGAGGCTGCCAGGAGCATCTGCTGTGCAGGTCAAGGTGTGCTGCCCACTCTGTGGATGCTCCTGAAGTGACAGAAAAGAGATTCTCATCCGAGGAGTCACAAGAGGGAGACACACATAGAGGATAAAGTGCAAAGGGTTTTTAGAACAATGTGTCCTAGACAAGTGAAAACCCTCCTCCATTTTTCCTTTGGATTCCCTCTTTGACTACAAGAAGATTATTCATGGCTATTTCAGAGCACACATGTTGGATAGTGTGAAGGTGAGAAAGACCGGTGGGCAAATCCTGGCATTAAAAGCTTTTTAGCAATTTCCCTCCACCTCTATGACAAAATGAGACTCTTGCTCTGGGAAAGCACATTGTGGACTATATCTTACACTCCACATGTTCGATTTCCCAAAGCATCACCCTTAGATTCTCTAAATCTGGGCTAAGTCATGGCAACTCCACCTTCCCTATCCAGCTTGACCTCTTGGAATCCCTGGCACAGTCTCCATGGTTCTAAATGGGTCACTTCTCAGTCCTCAAGCACTGCCCAGTCACTGATTCCTGGAGACCAGTTAGTTCAGGCAACCAGATGATGTGACATTGCATTACCTCCTTTGTTCAACACAACCTTGCTTCTATCAGGTGTATCTATTGGATGCCAAGGACACTGAGGATGAATATGTAGATCAGGATTATTCAGCTGATCATTGTGGAGAGAAGCCATATTGTATAAAGAATCAAATCTAGGAACATTGTTTCTAGACCAGACACACCTGTCTTTTCCTTCACGCAATCCTGCCTGTCTCCTTCATTTTTTTCCTAATGTTTTGCTGGTGGACACTGTCATTGTTTTCTCCTTGTACTCAAGTCCCCATACTTCAATCAACCAGTTTGTTAGAATTTAGGATAAAGGATATTTGGTGTGAATCATTGCTTCAGGGTCCCTGTAGGTTCATTCTTGGCATGAAAAATAGCAAAATAACCCATGTCTTTATACATATTTGCATGGTGTTTCTGGGCTCCAGTTTCCTGATGATTCCCTAGAGAGTTATTTTTCCCTCTTTCTTCTTTCCAGCAAGAGAAGAAAAACTGGCAGAATGACAATATTTTGCAATTTCAAAAGCTCAGAGTCATTGGTTTTCTACTGGCCTTCTCAATCTATCAGACATATCCCTAGACACTGATGGAAGGAGGACTGGCAGTGATTTAAAGAGAGAGACAGATGTGCAAAATCATGGCTTGAAGGAAAAATGCTAGCCCAGGCCTATTTCAGAAGAGACAACCAGAATGTGCTAGCACATGTAGACAGCAGAGCTGAGACAGCAAGATTTCCCCAATTTTTGCACATTTAGTCTGTAAGGTATGGAGTTCTGGAAATGTTGCCCAGATGGGGAATAAACTGAAGGTGTATCAGTTAGCTCTTACGTAGTCTCACTCTCTCTCTTTCTCTCTCTCTCTCTCTCTCTCTCACACACACACACACACACACACGACAGCTTAGCCATTAAGCCTGTCTTATTTCTGTCTCGTCTACAAATCAGCTGCACAGTCCTGCTACCTGCTCCAGGATTGCTCATATTATCAGTGCTGGATCATTTATCCGTGCCCAACTGGCTGGCAAGCCAGGGGTGGCCTCAGCCAGGATAACTTCTCATATGCCTGGCTGCCACCCTGGGTAAAGAGACTGACTGAGCCCCTTGCTCTCCCCATCTAGTATTCCAGTGAAGGTTGTGCTCATGCTGCAGAAAGGAGTCCCCAGACAGAGTGGAATGTGAATGACCCTTTGAGATCAGGGCTCCAGACGCACCATCACATTTACACATTGTGCTGGCCAGAACAAGCCAAAGATTAGTTCACATTCAGAATGTAGAGTAACACACTTCCCCTCCCAAAATAGCTGCAAATCCTTGTCTCAATAAACAGACTTGGAAAGAGATGAACAATTGTTGCTAGCTTTACAATTGATCTACCATAATCTTCCTCTTGTCACCGTTGTTTGCACACTTTCTCTGAAATCTCAGTTGCTGTTAAGACTTCCATCAAGATCTTGAGATTGACATCAGATTTGAACATCCCTTATAATCCAGAGACTATAAATCAAAGACGTGACTTATCCCCTCAAATACAGAACAGTCAAGGGTGAGTAGGATTGAGATAAGTACAGTCCCCCCCCGCCAAAAAAAGGGAAATTACAGAAAGTGGATACTCAGGAGTTGATCCATTATGATTCTGAAACCCATCTGAGTGAAAGCTTCTAAACTCCTTATACTAGAGATGGTGAAGTTCCTGGATCGAGCCCCTGTTTTACTTCCTAGTCTATTGTTCCCTTTGGTTCTTTGTGTTGTCCTGGGTAGGTTGTTGTTGGTGGGAACTTCCATTTCTATAGCATTCTTAATGGATTTGAACAACTTTCTCATTCTGATAAGAAGTCATAGAGGAAAAATGGTGATAGGCTAATTACAAAAATGGACATCATTAAGAAGTGAAATTGATTTTTCTATCTCTTAATATTGAACTTACTCTTATAGTTTACTTTGGGTGATACCAGGTAGCCTACATGATATGGGTACCAATTATGAGCTAAGCTTCAAAAGAGCATTCTTTGGACTCCTGTGAACAAGTTTCCTGATGAAGGATGAGAGACAACAGAGAGGAATGGAAGATGTAGCTTGGTAATTGGTAGATACTCCATCTTGGAAGCAGGGCACTAACATTCTGACCAATCTTAGTCATTTGGCCAGTTGTTTCCCACGTAAATGAAATATGTCTTAGAAATCAATCATCAATCTTAACTTATATTTAACAATACTATAAGGCTGAGTACAAAAGAATAATAGATTCTCCTTCTAACTAGGATTTCTGAAGGTAGAACTTAGACCACATGTACAAGCATAAGAGAGAAAGATTTCAGATCAATAGGAGACTGAACTTGCTAATTACCATTCAATATTCAGGGGACAGATAAACCAGATTATCTCCAAGGATTCTATCAGCTCTGTAAGTAAACGATTCTTGGGATTTCCATTGTGACATAATGGGTTTAACCATCGCCTATAATGCCAGCCTTTCATACGGGTGCAAATTCGAATCCCAGCTATTCCATTCTAATGCAACTCCCTGCTAGCATTCCTGTGAAAGCAACAGAAGATACCCCAAGTCCTTGTGGCTCTGAGCCCAAATGAGAGACCCACATGAAATTTGTGGCTCCTGGCTTTTCCTAGCCGAGTCTTTATGGCCATTTGGGCAGTGAACCAACAGGTGGATGATCTCCGTATCTTCCTTTCTCTTTTCCTCTGTAATTCTGGACTTTCAAGTCAATGAAATAAATCTTTTTTTTTTTTAAAAAAAAAAAGAATGAATGACTGTGATACACTTTTTAAAAGCTGTATCAGGACAGCCTGGCCTCAAAGGGCTCTTAGATCAGTTACCATCAAAATGTTTCACTGACATTTTCTGCTGTTTGTCTTCTAAGGTATCAGTTTCTTTTTCCTTACACACCATTTCGTCCTCTCCTTGTGGAGGATGAGATGTAAGAATGGGAGAATTGTGTTTTCTATATGCCAAGTACCCTACATGCAGGCACTTTCCCAGGGTTCTGCTTTGGAAGCCCCATGTACTTTTCCCAGTGTTTTCCACCATTCCAGCTTCACTGTGGCTTATGTGCAGAACATTCTCAAGCCTTCGTTATTGGTAGATGAGTGTCCGCCATCACTGTATTCACCAGCTCCTCCAGTTCTCCCTCCCTCGGAGGAATGCATTCCTGACGCCCTGAGATTGATGAATTCTTCCCAGAAATGTTACTTACCATGCTCTTTATCAAAAATTAATAACTAGAACAAGACCCTCCAGACAGCACTTTTTCCTCTGGCTGGACCACCAACAAGTTGAAAGGATAGCTGCTTGGATCTGAGAGTGACTGCACTAAGAAAAAGGTCCCTGCTTATCTGTAGTAGATGACAGCGTGGGGAAGAAACCAGTCTGTTATTTCAAACCCTGAGAATTTTGTCTTTCCATCTCCTAACCTAGATCATCCTCACCTTTCTCCTCTCTCTTGAGTTCCAAAGTCATATAAGACACCATTTTTTTTTAACATTTCCATCTGGATGCCAAGTGCACAGTTGGCAATGAATCTCAAGCCGGCATCAGCAACTCAACATCAATCAATAATCTTTCATCATGCTGTGATTCTTTCATCTTTATTGATGACAAAATGTTACTACCATTTACCCAATCAAACAGAAAATAAAAAATTCTCTTTCATCCAATTGCTGTACTGAACTTGTTTTTCACCGCCTTACATCTAGGCTCCTGTCTTCCTGATTGTCTGCTGCTTAAGCTCTGGTACTCACCACCTCTGGGAGGGTAATAGGATCTTGTGCTCAGTGGAATTGGATAGTTTACTTGAGATCCCAGGGAAATAAGAATGACTAAGTATATGGTCATATTTGCTTTCTAGAAAGTTCACTTTGTTTAGGACAAATGAGCTGTGATGTGAGTCCAGAGCCCAGAGCAGAATCGAGAAACACTGAAGCCTCATATATACAAGGGGGTATGATATTGGCAAGTCCCCAAATAGTGGGCAAAGAAAGACAGGGACATCTGGCAGGTTCCTTTAGTTCATGCTGTGTTTTCTGCTCAAATAATTGTTTTTCCTCTCTCAGTCCTTGTATTTTATGATTAGTATCCACTGACTTTTCAAATGTTTACCTTGAGTCCCTTCTTGTAGGTCTTTCTTGCCCATAGTTACACTTCAGGATATTGAGTTTTCCAGTGTTTGCCTATTCCTTTAAGCTGGGAGCCTCCTGAGAGCAGAGCCCACCTATGTCTTCAATGAATTCACACCACCTTGGCAGAAGGCACAATGGCTGCTGTGTCCCAGACACTCCTTAAGTGGTTGTTGAATGAGTGAACAAATAAATGAATGAATACTTCCATTAGGGTGTCGTTGATGCTCTATTCACTGTTGGGAGTGATTTGCTTCAAGTCTCTGCTTCAGAAACTGAAAAGGCGAGGGGGCCAGTCTTCTGCCCCCATTTTAATGGCTTTCCCCACCCAAGTGCCAAGATTTGACTGCAATCCTGTCGCTAGCGCGTTGCCTGGCGTCAGCACTGCCGACTCAGCAGCCTTCCCCACTCCTCCCTGGGGGGAACCATTCACCTTATCACCAAAAAGAGAGAGGCAAAATGCACATCTGTTACAGCTCAGAGCTGTGGGCCTCCTAATTGTACCAGTGTACAGGCTGCATATCAGATTTCGTCAATTTTAGGGAGCACTTAGGGAGATGTGCCTTTCCTTTTACTGTTGTTTTCTCCCCCAGCAAGTGACCGTATTTCATCTCCGCAGAGACACAATGAAAGAAATTTCCAAGCAAATTTGTTGCCTAATGATTCCAGAGAAAGTGCTTGGAACCATAAATGTCTTCTTGAAAATCTGCAGCGAAGCCAAGCTCTGTAACCTTTCTTTTTTTTTTTTTTTAAATAGCACATAGTAAATGCGGGTCACTACTCCAAATGAAGGTGCTAATGACATCACAGGGGCTCATAGATTCAACTTCTCCCCAGCAAAAAGCGTGGCGGCCTTTGAAGATTGACTGGCAAGTGGCCAAAGACAGCATCAGCAAGGGCGAGAGTGACATGATGTGACAATCCCTCAAATATGGACCCGTGGGACTATGAAGTGTCTCGGGAAATTACTGAACTGGGCAACCATGCTTGGCCTTATTACCAAACACCTCTTGATTAAGGAACCTATTTCTCCACTTGTCACCCAGAAACAATTTTAAGTCCAAACAATTTTTGTTCTATCAATGAAGAAGACAGAGGGGGCTTGGTGCGGAGGCCTAGCAGCTAAAGTCCTTGAGTTGTACTGGCCAGGATCCCATATGAGCACCAGTTCTAATCCCAGCAGCTCCACTTCCCATCCAGCTCTCTGCTTGTGGCCTGGGAAAGCAGCCGAGGATGGCACAAGGACTTGGGTCCCTGTACCCACGTGGGAGACCCAGAAGAGCTCCTGGCTCCTGGCTTTGAACTGGCTCATCTCCAGCTACATGACACATAGTCACACAAGCAAGTGTTTAATTATGAGATATACAGGGCCCCCAAAAGAAGAGGAGGAAGTACTGTGAGAGATGTGGAAGGTGATCTCATTGGAGTTGGAAGCTTTGGGAAGCATTGGGTCAGGAGGGGAACTTTGCAGGGAAGAAAACAGCATGTGCAAAGGCACTGAGGGCAACAGTTGGCTCCCATTATGTGGGCTGTGAATGCTAAGCTGAGAACTGTAGCTTTTAACCTAATTGCAATAAGAATGCGCTGAGACATTTTGAACAAGGAAGTGGTTTATCCACTTTGAATGGATTGAAATGTGTTTAGGTGGAAATAGAAGAATAACTGAAAACAGTGAAATATGATCATGGTATAGACCAGGGTTGGCAAACTATGACCTGTGAGCTATAGCCAGCTTGTCACCTATTTTACGAATGTACTTTGTTGCAATATAATTACATGCAATTGTTTTTATACCACCTATTGCTACTTCTGTTCTAAGGGGCAGAATACAATAGTTACTATAGAGTCTGTGTCATGAACAATCTAAAATATTTACTGTTTTCATTGTACAGATAATACTGGCTGACTCCAGCTTTAGAAGAAAGCATATTAAGGCCTCTGTGAAGAGATGGACTGGTCTGATCATTGGGGCTTCAGGCCGGACTTCGGTTTTATTCATAAGTCTTGCAAAGCAATACACAGATGCAGAAATGTGTTTCAGAGACTGTCATCTAGACTGACAGAGAATTGCATGGATTTATTCATGGCATATATACTTGCTTGCATGCGTCTTGGTGGACTGATTTCCTGATATACCATTTCTGAACCCTTGCTGCATTTGCATGTAGTCATGTGCACTCGCGTGCGGAATAGACACAGTAGACACACCTCAGACTCCAGAAAGTTGGTGAGGGAGAGTAGCTGGGTGAGGGTTGCAACCCCTTGGTGCCCACAGGCTTCCTGTGTGGAGAGCAGCCAAAGCTCAGCGGCTCTATAACAGGCCTGCCTTGCTCGTGTTCTGTTCCTTTGATGGGTAAATGAAAGCTCAGAACCTTCCCAGCTGCTTGTTCCAGGTCACCCTCCTCAGTGAAGTACCCACTGCAAAGCTTGAAGAGTCAGGGCTTACACTCAGGAGCCAAGCCACCTGGAACCCTGACTCTGCCACTGAGTAAATGGCAAAAGGCTCACTATTTTAGCAAGAGTAAGGCCATCAGCAAAATAAATAGCACAAGGAAACACTCATAAGATATTGTCTTGTTGTTTCAGGTTTTCATGAAAGCTTTTGTGTACCACAGCAGCTGCTGTGCATCCAGAATGGGATAGGGCTCATTTTACACTTGGACAGGAACCTTTGAGGTAGACAGCATTGTGCCATTTTGCAGATGGTAACACTGAGGCTTCTTTCTGGCTCATGGCATCAGCTCTTGTTTGTGAGGTTCACTGATTCTATCTGATGGCAAACCTTGTGTGCACAACAGCTGTTTTGAGCACATCTTGGCTTCTAGAAGGTGGTAGAGGAGAGCACCAAAGGATATAGGGAGCCATGCACCAGCTTCCTGTCACTTATGCTCCCATCGTCCTCTCAGGGTGCTGGGGCTGATGGCTGAGCTGATGGGCTGATCTATCCACTTCATGGGCAAAGCCAGCTTTCTTGTCTGAATGTCACAACCCCTCTTTTTGAAGAAGATGGGAGGCAGGGAAGCCCACAAAGCCATGAATTAACACCCTTGTGAATTGTATTAACATTTGAAAGTTACATGGGTATGGTTTTGGCATGTTTAGGTACCCTACCAAGAGGACTTCATGATGTGGTACTTGTTAAGAGGTTACTACTCTTATCCCATCATGGTAGCATCACAGGGCAACTTAGAAATGGTCTTGACTTCCCCCCAGCCCAACACACACACGCATACACACACGCACACACACACACCCCATGCCTGGTCCTATGCAGTGAGAACGCCTGATGCCATTCCACCTCTTGGAAGCGTTCACTAGAACGAAGGAGCTTCCTCACACTGCTGAAATACCTACAGAAAGGACATAAAACTACTTTATGTATTTTCTTCTAAATTGGGCCAAGAAAATTAAATTCTGTTCTCCACTTACTTCTACCCAAAACAAGCAGTTAAAAAGGAAATAGTTAATCTCCATGTATTTTGTGATTAATCAAATTCCAGTTTCTCAGTGTAACCACCTTCATTTGATATTCTATCCAGAAGTAATGCGCCACGCACCACTCTGACAATACTATGAAATTAGAGGCGAAGACCATGTGACTCCTAAGGGGAAGCACAAAGGAAGTTGCAACTCAATTTATTTTTTTTTAAAGAAAAAAATAGTTGTTATTTGAGTATATTTGCAGCAGTCAATAAAGCATTCCTGTAAGGCTGCTTCATTCCTGAGTGGCCTTTAATTTCATTTGCATATTGGCTAGTCAGCACTTTCTCTGAATCTAATCAAACTTGTCAAAAACAAACTGGCTCTCTGTAGCAAAGGTACGTTAGAAACCAGCAGAATGTTGCGTAAAACACAAGATGCATCCTTTTCCCCCTGCTTGTTCCCTTCCCCAAGCCCTTGCCCCAGTCTCCTAGAGATGTGAACTCAGGGACAGGATGCTCAGAGGGACAGCAGGCTTAGAATTCCAGAGATCTGAGCTCTTTATTTGCTTTACTACTAATTAGTTACGAATCTTAGGCATGCCCTGAACACCTTTAGTGTCTCATTTCCCCTATCTTTATTTTTTGCCGATTTATTTATTAATAATACTTAGAAGGCAGAAAAGAACAAAATAAAGAGAAATGTCCCACAGGGTCATTCCCCCCACATGCCTGCAACAGACAAGCCTGAACCAGGCCAAACTGAGGAGCCTGGAAATCAATCCAGGTTTTCCATAGGAGTGGTGGGGACCCTGCTGTGTCCCACGGGATGTATTGGCAGTGCATGGATGGGAAGCAGAAAAGTCTAGAACCAGGGGATGTATTGGCAGTGCATGGATGGGAAGCAGAAAAGTCTAGAACCAGGGATGTATTGGCAGTGCATGGATGGGAAGCAGAAAAGTCTAGAACCAGGGGATGTATTAGCAGTGCATGGATAGGAAGCAGAAAAGTCTAGACACCTGAAGTGGGATGTAAACACCCCAAGCAAGGTGTTAGCACTTGCACCAAACACCCACCCTTTCCCCATCTTGACACAAAGCTTTGGCAAACCCATGTCCTCTTTTATTGTTTTCTTTCTTCAGGTGGACATGCTCTCCACCGTTTTTCAGCTTGTGAATTGTTTTGTCTGCTTGCATGCATTTCTTTGTTTTAAGAAACCTTTGTGAAAATCTCCAAAAGGAAGAAAAGTTTACATTTTTCTTCCAGCATGAGGAGAAATGTCATTCATTTAATGGGGAGTGGTATAAACAAATTGTCTCCTGGATATCTTGAGAACACTTGGAAAAAATGGACCATGTGTTGGCACTAAGGAGGAGAACTGTTATTGTCGATGCATTCCTATTTGACAGGACGTATTGGAAAATATATACACAATGGAACATCCTTGTCCTGTGTGTCCTAATAAAGCAAAAACTGGTTGTGACTGGATACCACCAAAGACCCTCAGTTCTGTCATTTGGGTCAGGCCTGTGCTGCCAGAGTCCTAGTTGTTCTGGTGGACCCATGGGTGTGGTTTCAGGGAGTCATGTGAGCCAGGGATCTAGACTGTTCTCACTCTTGACAAGAGGTATCCGTACAGTGCTGGTGCGTTTCTTGTCATTGCAGTTGGTGGGCAGTTCATTAAGAGTGAATCGGTTTTAACAATCTTTGAATTTTCATAATCAAAAAAGTTAAGACTATAGCCTAGCCTAGAGAGAAAGGTAACGCTAAAGTTTCCATGCCCTAGCACATTTTCTTTCCTACTAGCAGCAAAGTTTGTCAAAAGTGGGAAATTAACTTATTTTTCTGCATGTCGCAGCCTCTAATTGTATCTGGCACACATAATGTGTGTGCAGTAAAAACGGATGGCTGAGTTTAGTCAGACAGTAGGGGACCACAAGATGGCAATCAACTGCTCTAATCTTGGGTAGCAATTCTTCCCTGGAGTTCTGATATCTATTTCATCAAACAAGGCCAATGGGATAGATGATGCTTTAATATTCTTTAAAGTCCGAAAGTTCTCAGTTTATTATGATTTTTAACTCCATAGAGGCTAAAACAGTCAGAACAGCTCCCAAGGGGAAGTGTGGGCCTGGAAATCCATTGCTCCTGCTCTGAGGGGAGCAGGCTTCTGTCTCTCCCTGAAACTGTCATTGCCTTGAGAAAACCTTTCCAGGGTGCTGCCTTATTTCTGATTCAGTGTATCATCTTTGACTTGTACATGTTGGAGGGAAATGGAAAATTACCATCATAAGGTCAAAATCAAGGACTTGAGACCCAGCTTCCTCCATCTGCCCCGCAGCCTGCTCTTTGTGGACACAAAAGCACAGATACCGTAATCAGACAGTCTAATCCCAATCACTCCCTGGGTCACCTTTCCTTTTCTCCTCTAAGTGCATCCGAGTGGCAAGTTATCTGGAGATGGGCTCACCTGCAGTCGGATACCTCATCAGAGGAATAAGTCACCCCGATTCAGGGAGTTTTCTGCCACTATCGATGAAATCTCTTAGAGGATTTGAGACAAACTTCCCTCCCTCCAATACAGCCCAGGTTATTGCCAGAGCTCCCTGGAGGTGAGGTACTGGCCACTCGATAGTTACAGGACTAACTCCAGGAGCCTGTGAGCTGCCCGCTCTCTGATATGCTCTTGGATTTTTGGCTCCTGCGTCTTATCTCGAAGAAGCCAAAAAATTGCACTTAGACACCAATATCTGGAGTGCCCGCTTGCAGTTTTAAATTCTCTTAGATTCTGCACGAGGTCCAAAAGTTGATCCAGAAAGCAGAAGTTTCTAATTAATGAAACGCAGTCTTTTCCTGAGGGGGGGATATAACCAGTTCACTTTTAACTTTACTCCAAAACAGCTCCGAATTTGCTATTCTCAAGATCATCGGGTATGTGTGTGGGGGTGGGTGGGCAGGAGAGGTGTGACAGCACTTTTTAAAAATAAGAATGTATGGATGACACGATTAGACTTATTAATTAAATATCTGCAGAGGTTACACTTTTAAATGACTTTGGAGGCCAAGAAGATAAGATACGTATATAACACTTCCGGAGAGAAATGATGGCGTGGAGGGAAAATGAGGACAAACTGTGGAACAAATGCTGTCAGACGGCACAACACTAACAGGCAGATCTGCACTTCTGCTCAGTGCCTGGATTCACGCAATTGTCAGATACCCCTTACGGCAAACATCCACTAACCCGATGCTTCAATATGCACGTAGGGGTCAAGTGTCAAATGCTGAGCTAGATACAAAATAGACCATAAAAACAGAGTGTGCCCATTGCCCCGTTGTTTAGACTATTTGTGTACCGACACTAGCCAATTTTCATTCATAGCAGTTTCAATAATTTTCTTAAAACTTAATGGCAATGAATGCATTATCTAGTGTAAGGTATTAGAAAGAACATATCCAGTTTTCAAATAGAACATAAATCAGCATTTTTTCTCATCCCCCAATTTATCTTCTAACTGTAAAAATGGTAAATAAAAATGCAAATATCATTCTTAAGGAATGAGGCTGCTCAAGTCTGATATCATAAAATAGGTGGTTGTGCTGTCCAAAGCAGACAGGATCCAGGTGAAGTAAAGAGGGAGCTGAAGGAGGGGAAGGTGGCTTCACACTCACAGATTGCACACTGCAACAAGGTGTGTGAAGTTTAGGTAACAAGGTGCAAGTGAAACCCTGCATGGCTACAGTGGGGCCAGGATTCGTGGGTGTGCTGCATAGTGGTCTGGCCCCAAGCAGTCATCAAGGCCATGCAGCTGTGATTGCTGTCAGTTTATGATCAAAGTCATCCAGGTCAATCTCTCCTAAATGCATCCAGGCAAGGCACTGGAAGGAGGGCTGTTACGCATGATCCGCTTGATACACAGGAACTACACACGGACAGCAAACCACTCATGCACAATGCCTGTCAGGCACGTGGGCTCACAAGTCCAGGACAGTGGAATCACCTTCTAAGACTCTACATAACAGCTTCACTTAATCACCAATCAGACTTCACTAGACTTCACAAAAATCCACAAGTGTCAGGGAGCTTCCTCTTCAAGCATGTTGGGTAGCTTTTCTCTTCCTAGTAAAACTCAATATTTTCTCACCAGATCTATCAGAGGTCACTTTGGACTGGGTTATTATTTTCCAAGCTCACCTCTAATTTTTTGTTTGCCTTTGCCACAAAGGAGTCACCTAACCAGGTTAGATTTGCTAGAAGCAGTTTGACAGAAGATCATCCTAAATTGTGGAAACTTCAAACCTGTGTTTATCTTTTAGTTGGAAAAAAATTACATGCACACGAATTCCTGGTCATAGAAAATATCTACAGCCTGCGACATGATTCTGTCTTCATCCACCCGAAGCCTCCAGAGACGGCTGCTTTGGGAGAAATAAATCTGTAGAGATGTGTAATCAAACAAAGATCAACAAAGGATCTGAAAATAATGATCAAATATTTTGTCCAGTAGTGAGCAGCACATTAAGCTGCCACTTGGGACACTCACCTCCCACATTGGAGAGGTGGTTTGAATTATGGTCACCCTGTTTTCTATCCAGCTTCCAAGTAGGCATCTTGAACCTTTACCATTCACATGGGAATCCTGGATGGAGTTTCCAGGCTCTTGATTTTAACCTGATTCAGTCTCTCTTTCCTTTCCAAATAAATAAAGATAAACGTTGAAATATTTTGTCCAACTAAAAAGAAGACATCAAATCATTTATGTGAAACCAAAATAGTTTATACAATGTAATAAGAACTCAAGACAACCAGAACAATTGAGACATGATCCCCAGGACATTAAAAAAAAAGATGACAGGAAAATAAAAAAGACACCATAACAAGAAATTTGAGGCTGGAAGGAGAAAAAGCAAATTCAAAGGTTGATTTTGCAGCGAAGTAACATAGTTGAATTGTTCGCTAATCAAACAAGGTAAAAAGGTAGAAATGACAAATACATTAAGAAATAGTGATGGCCCCAAGGTCATGCAGGAAATTAAAGGAGTAACTAAGCTTAGCTTTAGGAAAGAAACTGAGTTAATAGAGAAGAAATGGAAAGTACACTAGGAAACTATTAGAAATACGAAACAGATAAATTACTGCAAACGAAGAAGGAAAATTAACATCTTACTGTCTGTAACACTAAAGACATAATATCCAATTTCAAAAATTCTATTAAATTATTACAGGAAAGAATGAAGCTAGCATGGTTCTACTGGTGAGAGTGATTGGGAGAAGGGTTTCGAACTGTGGGGATAATGTGAGTATGGGAATTTACATAAAAACCAGATGACAATTACACAGAAATGCAAAGCTATAAATGAATCCCATGCATTTAGGAACAAACCTAAATAAATTAAGAATATAAAGCACTCTGACACGGTGAGGTTTACTTCAGGAACAGAGCTAGCTCTTTGGTAGGAACAATCTATATTATAGTTTTTAAGGAGCAAAGGAGGCTACCAGACAGGCTTCTCTGTTGCTACTAGGAAAAGACAATTTACATTTCACAACTACTTTTATAGAAAGGGAAAACATGGGGCTGGGATTTGGCATTGTAGCCAAGAGGCCACTTGGGGGGCGAGGGGAGGTCCACACTGAAATAGGAGCATCTAGGTTACAGTCTGGGCTCCATTTCTGATCCCAGGTTTCTATGAGTGCACACCCTGTGAGAGGCAGCCTGGGAGGGGCCATGAATTTGGGTCCTTCTATCCATGTGGAAGGCCCAGAATGAGTTCCCAGCTTCTGGCTTTGACCTGGCCCAACCCCTAGCAATTGGGGCGTTTAGGGAGTGAACCAGAGAATAGAAGATCTCTGTCTGCCTGTTTCTCTGAATTAAATTTCTTTTAAGTAAAGAGAAGTGACCATAAAGTTAGGATAAATGGAAATTATTTTTCAAAAAATATTTTAGATATTTATTTTTAAATCAGAGTTACAGAGATAAGGAAAAAGGCAGCAAGAGAAAGAGAGAGAGATTTTCAATCTGCTGGTTCACCATAAGCTGACCGCACTGGCCAGGGCTGTGCCAGGGTGAAGCTGGGCACCTTATTAGGGTCTCTCACTTGGGCGACAGGGGCTCAAGCACTTGCTCCATCTTCTGCTGCTTTGTGCAGTCCATTAGCAAAATGTTGCATCAGAGGAGCAGCCGGGATTCGAACAGACACCCATACAGAATTGTCAGCACCGCAGATGGTGGCTTCACCCAATACACAGCAACAACCGCCTCTGGAATTTCTTTAATGTGATAAAATATATCTGAACTTCAAAGAGAGCATCATTCAAGTTGAGATTTTTAAGAACTTCATTTTTAATTTGTAATAAAAGTTTACAACTTGATTTTTTTAAAAAAAAGTCAACAAACTGCAAGCACCTGTTAATAAAGGTCTTAAATAATAATAATAATAATAAAAAGAGAGAGCATCATGCTTAATAAAGAAGCACCAGAAGCATTAACCAACAGAAAGCTGTGAAGTCAGGAAGGACAAGAAAGCCCCTTAGCACTACTGCTATTGACCATCATTGGGAAGAAGTAGCAGATGAGATCAGAAAGGAGACAGAAGAGAGAGGCTTACAATTTACAAAGAATTTGCAAAGCTATCCTTATTTGCATATGATACAACTAAAAACTGTTACAAACAAGAGACTTCAGTGAGATGAAAGGGAACACATTTTACAGTGTTTTTACATAAAAGCAAACACCAGTTAAAGCTCTACTGAAAGACACCACTTAACTCTGATTTTCAAATATAAAATGCCTAGTAATAAACTCAATTAGAAATGTGCTGTGTACATGGTGAACTTGTATGTAAAATACCCTGCTGAGGCTATGTAGCAACTTGGGCAAATGAAGCAGCATGCCACGTAATGCAATGAAAGGATTCCACAATGCAAAACCGTCAAACACTCCTGAGCTCAACCTTTGCATTTGAGATGATCCCAGTGAACACGCCAACAAGGTTTGCTTTCAGAAGCAGACATGTTGAGTCTAAAATTCAAATGGACAAAAGAGCAGGAATAAATTAAAATATATGTAAGAAGAGAATGAAATACGAGCACTATGAAATATTAAAATATATTACCAGGTTGCAATAAGAAAATTTTGGCTATACTACTTGAATAAACTGGCATTCCAGGGGACATAAAGTCTAGAAACAAGCCAGAAGACTCATTTGACTTTAGTATGTGATAAATTTCCATTTCATATCATTGAAAAAAGATGGATAATTCAATAAATTGTGTTGGGAAACTGGGTCACCATCTGGAAAAAAATTATATTGGGTTCATACTTTGTCTTATACCTGAATAAATTAAAAACAAATCAAAAGCTTAAGGGAAAAATGAAGCCATAGATGTACTAGTAGAAACCAAGGAAACGTATTTCACAATTCCAGAGTTCAGGATGCCTTCCTAACTGTGTCACAAATCTCAGCAACTGAAAGAAAAAAATTGGCACATTAAACCACAGTAAATCAGAAAACATACAAGACTGCTCTAAAAAGTTCGTGGAAAATAGAATTCAAGGTTAGTTTATTTTTATGCAAAAAAGCCCATGCATGATTTTTCATAGTAACACACATTTTCCATGAACTTTTAAAAACATGTATTTACTTGCTTTGTTTAAGACACATACACCGCACACAAACACACACACTCTCTCCACACACACACATGCACCTTTTGGTTCACTCCCCAAATACCCACAACAACAGCCTGTCCTGGAAGACAAGGAGCCATGAACTTGACCCACATCTTCCAAGTGCGTTGTAGCGACCTACTACTCAGGCTGCTGCCTCCCCAAATAGGCATTAGCAAGAAGCTGGAATTAGGAGCAGAACTGGCACTGGAACCCAAACACTCCTGAGAAGACTCGTCTGACTGAATGTTCTTTTCTTACGTGTTGCTTGTTAGAAATGAGGACACGAGGACATAAGCTGCAGAACCATTTTACCTCCTCATCTGAAAGCAGCTCCAACCTCCCCAGGCACTGCATTCTTAAGCCAGCTCAATCCCCTGCGTTGCTTTCTCTACCCTACCCTCTGCTTTCTCTTCCAACAGCTAACCAGCTGGCAAAGCTGAAGACTCACCGAAAGCCGTCTCGGCTCTGCCCCTGCTCATGGCCCTTACAGGGCGTAAGCAGCATGAACTCAGCTACATGAGGCCTCTGTCATGTGCTCGCTCTACTTGTATGCCAGCAGTTAGCACGTCTGTGAACTTACTTACCCTTGAATAAATTCATTCTGGTCTCCCGTCTGCTCTGCTTCGTTTTCTTTATAGGAATCATATTGAACACACTGTTTACACAATTATACAGTTCAACCTGGCTTCATTGACTTGTGCTGTGCCTGTGCCTTGAATTATTACATTGTGCTCCATAAATATACGAGCATTACATGCTAGTCAAAGATTTTAAACAAAAAAAAAATTCAAAATATTCATTGAAGCTGAGTTGAAGGCCAAAATAAGGCATTTTCCATAAAGCTAAGTTGATCCAATCTTCATTTTATTTCAAAGTTTCATTGCTTTCAAAAAATGATAGCGATCAATAGTAGATACAATATTAAAAAAAAAATCCACATATACATAGGGGCATGCATTTGCACAGCAGTTATGACATCACTTGCGGTGCTGCATCCCGTGTTGGAGTGTCTGAGTTCAAGCCCTGCCTCTGTACTCCCCCAGCAGCCATGATGACTGCAGTTGTCCGGTCCCTGCTACTCAGGCAGAAGACCTGAATGGAGCTCCTACCCTGGCTTCTGCCCCACCCAGTTCAGCCAATATAGGCATTTGGGGAGTGACACAGCAGATAAAAGATCTCTGTCTCTTTCAGTCACTTGACGCTGTGGATAAATTAGATAATTTTTTAAAAGGTAGATTTACTTTGATGCAAAAGCATTTTGAATTCCATTCATAGGTTCTCTCAGTAAGCCTTTTCTACAAACTTTACAAAGATGCTTTGTATACATGGATTTCATTTTTTTCTTCTTTTGGCGTCAAGATAAACACATCTATGAATTCCATTTCTCCACGAACTTTTTGAAATAACTTCTTTATTGGTTCTGTTTTCTATTTATGTCTTTAGTTTCAAAATAGAAAGCAAGGAATGCTTTAAAAAGCTATAATATCCTGATTTATGGATCTCAAACACCTGCATGTGTTCTTAATATTTTAAAACATTGGAATCAAAAGGGAGGATCAAAGAATATACACCAAAAATAGGAAAATATGAATAAAGAACAAACGTGAGTAGTTACGTTTTCACAAATAGGATTAAAAAGCATCAGCATCTTTCTAGATGTGAGAGATAGGGACATCCAATTATTGCAAAGAAAGAACATTAAATATGAGGAAAGTGCAAATACCTCAGAAGAACTATGGAAACAGCTGTTGCTGAATAGTCAAGGAATGTAAAATACTGAAAGTTAATTATATGCTTTTTATAGCAATTTGAAATGGGCCCAGCAATCTGATTCCATCATTTGAAAAACACTGACATGTTTTTTTTCCAGCTCTGGAGGGCTGGGCCGATAGCATTGGACAGGGACTGTGGGAAAACTAGCTTCCAACACACACGTCTTACTCTACAGTTTGCAAATCCCTTACACGTTCATGATTGCATGTGCAGCTTTATCCAATCTTAAAGGTTATTCAAGGCAAACACTTCTTTCTTCTCTTTCTTTCTTTCTATCTTTTTTCTTTCTTTCTTTCTTCCTTCCTTCCTTCCTTCCTTTCTTTCTTCCTTTCTTTCTTTCTTCCTTCCTTCCTTCCTTTCTTTCTTTCTTTCTTCCTTCCTTTCTTCCTTTCTTCCTTTTTCCTTTGCTGAAGCTCAGTTTTCTTTAACAAAATGATTTATTTATTTTTATTGGAAAGTCAAATTTACAGAAAGATCTTCTGTTCACTTCCCAAGTGGCCGCAATGGCCAGAACTGACTCAATTCAAAGTCAGGAGCCACAAGCTTCTTCTGGATCTCCCACGTGGGTGCAGGGTCCCAAGGCTTTGGGCCTTCCTTGACTGCTATCCCAGGCCACAAGCAGGGAGCTGGATGGGGCTGCTGGGATTAGAACCAGTGCCCTTATGTGATCCCGATGTGTCAAAGTGAGGGCTTTAGCTGCTAGGCTGCTGTGTGGGGCCCTGAAGTTCGGTTTTCTTATCTGACTTAACAAAGGTTTTACCACCAGGATTTGTGGAACTAGAACAGCAATATTGTTCTCCTGATTCCTTTTACAATTCTTAACGTCATAGTCAAGCTTTCTGGTTTCAGTGCCTTTTTGCTTCCTGGAGGCTGCTGGAGTGGCCACCAGGTAAACACTCAACATCAGCATCTCGGAAATAGAGTCTATCCTTTTCATGCCAAACCCCAATAGATTTCGCAAACACAATCTTCTAATTGTGTCTTCTCTGTGAGCAGTTACTTCCTCGGTGTGCAAGTGTGTGTGTGTAATGATGCTATCTGTATGCCATCAGGGCACCTGCACATTTGCATATGGGGAGAGAACTGAATAAAACATTAGATATTTTATTCCAATGGGATGCAAGATCCTCAAAGGATATTTACAAGTGTACTCAAGTCACTCAGAATCAATCAATCTCTGAATCAACAAATGTTCTTTGATTCCCTGGTATGTGCCTTGTACTAGGATAAATGCTGTATGGGGAGGCAATGAAGCAGGGGAGAGGTGTTCCACCGCTGCTCTGGAGGCAGTAGTTTAGCTAAGGCGGTAGTATGAGATTGGCTTGGTGCCTTTAAGTGCAGTACTCTCTGGCTTCCCTCCAATCGGTCCCCAGCTGGACAGAAGGGTTGAGCAGAAAATGTGGCTGCTGCCTGACGTCTGTGCTCGGGGAGGTAGTCGGAGGGCAGAGTTTGCATTTCCCCAGCATTGGGTAAAAGCTGGAACATGACCAATGTGACAACTAGTAATGCAATAGTCACCTTTACTGATGTCCCCTGTTCAGTTCCTGATTTTCTGTTGATTCTTCTTTACCCAAAAAATAGACATTTTTATTTTTAAAAAGAGTACATCCAACGGATATTGTTGGTTTGCTTGTTATTTGTTTGCCTTTAACACTATAGTGATTTTTTTCTGGAGCTTAGACTAAGCTTCAAACCTGCCATGGCCATCAGGATCGCTGTGGCCTGTCCCCTCGTGCCTCCTCACCACCTCGCACTCCAAGTGTTCCACAGGTGTTTCTCATCTTCTCCCTAGCCCAAGCTCTTCCGCAGCTGTCGGCATTAGCACTTTGTGTGTTTCATCAGGGAGTGTGGTTTTGGCCCTCCAATCTTTATATTGCTGACTCCTTCTCATCACTCAGATTTTAATTCACATACTAACATTAATAAAGACTCCACCCCCAACCTGCTTTGCTTAGAGTGGCTGCTTGTCTCTCCCCTACACTCCATATGTCAATGTGTTCCTTCCCCAGGGTAGTTATTGCTATGCATAATTACCTTATCCTTTTGTTCACTTGCTCATTGTCTGAATCACCCAACTAGGATGCAAAAGCTTTATGAAAGCAGCAGCCTTGCTTGTCTGCCTTGTTTATTGCTGTTTATGTGGTTCCTAAGACACCATGCAGTATGTGTTGAACAAATATTTATTGAATGAATGAGTGAGACGCCTCAGAAATTGAACATTTATAGCCTCCATGCTCATCTACATCCTTTTATTGTTTCCTGACTGTTTTGAGAAATCATCCACAAATTATCCTACTCTTCCTGCGCCATCCTCACCTCCACGGTTATGCTGCCGTCCTCCTCCTGCGAAATCAGTGGCATCTTTGCCCCAGGGAAGATTACCAGTATTAGAGCAGTCATGCAAAGAGGCACAAGGCCTTGTTAGATTCTGAGATTCTGGAGGTTAAATCGATTTCTTCAAATTATAGCTTCTGATTCGCAAAAGCCAGGTTCTTTTCAGTATCAGAGGTAGAGAGCCCTGAGGACACCAGGGCAGGAAGTACATGCCAGAAACAAGTAGTTCCCAAGGAACAGAAGAACAACCATTCTGCCCAACCTTGGGGGCAAGATAAAGAGAAAAGTTGCATCTTTATGGCTGGGAGGTGTGGGTTTGGAGAAGGGGATAGGAAATGTAGACAAGGATCGGAGGGCACAGCATGAGACACTGAAAAATAATGGACAAGAGGTCAGGTGTTCTACCGGTTCCCCACTGGGACACATTCTGAAGGAGCAAGCCATTTCTCAACAGTGAAGAGTCAAGCTTCACAATGCTGGCAGACACCTGAGAGGTCCTACCATGGAGCAGCGATGCTGAAAGAGACCATGCTGTTATTACACATCTAGCAAAATTGGATCTGAAGTGGTCTCCAAAATTTCCTGAGGAGTGGCCCAAGAAGGTATGCAGAATTGTCAGAGTCCCAATGAAAAGAGCGGAAATGACTGAGGAATCCCTGGAAAATGGAGGAGCATCTAGTAGTTCGTGCTGCGATACGGGAGCAGAAGTGCGTTCTCATATGACAGGCCCCTAGACAACGACAATGGAGGCACAGCAGATCAAAGCTCAGCATCACTTCTGTGACAGCTCAAAGCTGATGGCCCTGAAGGGTGGATCTGCTGCCTCTTCCCCATTCTGAGCTCATCACTCCTTGGTTGTCAGTAAGCCTGTCCTTCCTCCAAACGTTGATGGTACCTGGATAGCAAAGAGACAAGGAAATGAACTTTTTATATTATTTAGTTTCTGTTCAACAGTCTTGTTCCGATTTTGTGAGATTATATGAAAATTTCCATATGGCTGAATTTTGTTATCAGATAACAGAACTGGATGTCCAAATTAAAATAAACTCGAAGAAAGCTCTGCTGTTTTACACTTGAGTTTGTGACATGAAATGATCACCCATGACACATGCAGCAAAGATGCTCAGAAGCTTCAGAGGGTAGCTACTGGGGGAGGAGGAGGTCCTGGGAAAGGTGCCCAGCTGGGCAGACAGCTCTGAGGCAGATCACAAACACCATTTAAAACACAGAGTCTTGGTCTGGAGACAGAGGGGAGTTTAAATTTCTGCTTCCAGCTTTTACAAGACAGCAAATTGAAACAAGGCATCTCGACCTTTGGGTCTGAAGATATTCCCTCTATGATAACAATACTCTCTACAAAATGATTTTGGGAATTAAATAAAATAACGTTTGTAACTTTTGACACATTTCCAAATACTAATAAAAGCTCAAAATGGAAGTTACTATTGCAGGACTAAGTGGAATTTATTTTTATTTTGACCAAACCTAACATGTTCTATTAGCTATAAACATTTTATACATTGTTTATGAATTTCCTATTGCATAAAGCAGCATTTCTATTAAGGATAGCAATTCACAGAGGAGGATATTAGCAGCCAATGAGGAAGATAAGCTGGCTCATATCGTGAGTTAGCAGCGTAGACATCAGTGATTAGACACTGTGAATTGCAGCACTTGCATCCTCATGTTTAATTTAACCTGATTCTAGAGAAAGAGCAAATAACAACAATAAACAAAAACTCACTCTCTGGTTTATTTCATCGCAGCAGCCAACAGCATCCATTTGCGAGAGATTTTCCCAGGGATTCATGCCATACATTGTAAATACTAAGTTTTAGAATTTGAACAGCTTTGAAAGAGGTCTTAGACAACATCTGGTTTAACTCTCACATTTTATGCTGGAGGAAAATAAGGCTGTGGGCAAAAGTGATTTGGTTGAGCTTCTAGTTATTGATAGAGTTAAGATAAAGTTGATATTGGACAAGTCTTGTTGTCAAGCAAACCACCCCCAAAGCTCTGAATTAAAGCATCAAGAACAAATTCTTTATTCTTACAGGTTTAAAGCTCAATTGCGACCAGGATGATCTTGGCTGGGTTCTGCTGGGCTGGCTTCTGAGATCCAATCCACTTGTGTCACATGCACTCCCTTCTAGGGCCTGGAGTATGTGAGAGCAAGCAGAAAACAAGATGCCCCTGGAGTCCCCAGCTCAAAACTGGAGAGCTGTCACTTCTAGTTGTTGTTCACTGATTAAATAATATGGATTAGTCTCCAAAAGCCATAGGTATGGAGAATATTCTTCATGTATTCCAGGGGAGGTATTTCCAAGACAGGTGGCCAAAGTGTGGAGCAGTACCTCTAGGTTAACGATGATGGGGAGTCTGCAATGACTCTCTTTCTTCCTGGATGAATTGCTTCCTCCTGATTATTTTCTAAACAGGCCATTTGGTGAGCTAAAGACCCAGCTGGAATCATGGGTGCTAAGCCATGCAAATTCACACAGCACAGAAGAACAAAATATCAGGAAGTTCAGTAATAGTGACATAGAGCTGAAGCTATAAAATAATAATAATAATAGTAATAATAATAATGGTTCATCAGGACAGAATATTTTCCCTCACTCCTACAAAACTGAAACTCTTAAGTTTCTCCTTCAGCAAAAAAGGATTTATGGCTTCAACCCTATCAATTGCCTTTTAATTAAAAATGTATTGAGGTCCTCACGATCAGAGCACATAAACCAGAGATGCCAATGCTTGGCACAGGCGGCCCGTGTGTGTATATAAATTATATCTGGGGTGACTTGGACTTGGCTGGGAGATGCTGCAGCAATTCCGAGTTACACTTTGAGTCACAATGACTGAAATAGACATGCTTAGAATATTAAAAACAGTGACCGTAGGTCTGCCCAAGGATAGGTACCGCACATCATCATGTTAGTTTCTTCAGCACATTTAGATATGTTGTCCATTTCAGCCAAAGCAGACATCAGCTCCCTTTGCCCTCAAGGGACCAAGACAGCTCATCTAGAAGCCTTTGTCCTAAGACCCAAGTCAGCAGCCAAACCCCAGAAGCAATGCCTTCGTCGCTTTAGGTGACATGGGAGACACGGTAGATGAGACCTGCTGGTTGCCTTCAAAGGATGCACAGAGGCAGCTGCTGACGTCTGCTTCTCAATCCATTCTCTTGATGCCATCACCTTCAACTGTGCTGGGAGCCTAAATGTAAGCCAGGGATGGGCTTCAGCTCCTCAGAAGAAAAGTACAGTGGGAGACACAAAAAGACAGCCCAAAGTGGCACGTAACAAGTGGGTTCATCTATCTTCAAAGCCCAAGATTATGTCAAGTTCCTCTTGTTTTTATTTGCAAAACATGATGAGGAAGTAAGAAATATTTTCCTTTGTGCCTATGACTAAGTGTGGTTTTGATGACTCTCAGTGTAAAAATATGGCAGATCATTATCCAGACTTTTTGAAAGGACCTGGCGCAGTAGCGTTAAGTCTTCGTCTTGCATGCACCCAGGATCCCATATGGGCACCAGTTCTAATCCTGGCGGCCCTGCTTCCCAACCAACTCCCTGCTTGTGGCCTGGAAAAGCAGTCAAGGACAGCCCAAAGTCTTGGGACTCTGAACCCGCGTGGGAGCCCTGGAGGACGCTTGTGGCTCCTGGCTTCGGATTAGCTCATCTCCAGCCATTGCAGTCACTTGGGGAGTGAATCAGCAGATGGCAGATCTTCCTCTCTGTATCTTCTCTCTGTATATCTGACTCCTTCCCCCACACCCCCAAAAATAAGATTAATCTTTTAAAAAAGAGTTATTTACTGTACTTGAAACTCAGGGCAGTAAAGAGAGGTAGAGACAGAGAAAGAGATTTTGCATCCACTGGTCCACTCCCCAAATGGCTTAAATGACCAGGGCAGAGCCGGGCTGAAGCCAGGAGCCAGGGGCTTCTTTCAAATTCTCCAGCTAGGTGCAGGGGCCTAAGCACTTTGCTGCTTTTCATGGCACATTAGCAAGCACAAGTAGCAGCTTAACCCAGTGCACTAAGATGCTAGAATGTTGAAAACGGTCAAGAGACAAAAAGGAAGTGCTTTTCGGGGCTGTGCAGGACAGTGCTAAGAGTAAAGTTGGCTTTGAAAAAGAGTGAAGTAAAAGGCCACCTTTAATGTAGGGAGAGGTTCCAAAATATTAGGATAGGATTATTACCCTTTTTTTCATAAAGATTTATTTTATTGTTATTGGAAAGTCAGATATACAGAGAGGAGGAGGAGAGAGAGAGGAAGATCTTCCATTCGTTGATTCATTCCCCAAGTGGCTGCAACAGCCGGAGCTATGCCAATCCGAAGTCAGGAGCCAGGAGCTTCTTCCGGATTTCAGGGATTAGAACTGGTGCCTATAATGGATTCCAGGTGTGTGCAGACTTGACTTCAATCATTTTTTTAAAGATTTATTTATTTATTGGAAAGTCAGACATACAAAGGAGGAGAGACAAAAAGGAAGATCTTCCGTCCAATGATTCACTCCCCAAGTGAGCCCAACAGCCAATGCTATGCTGATCCGAAGCCAGGATCCAGGAACTTTCTCCAGGTATCCCACACAGGTGCAGGGTCCCAAGGCTTTGGGCCGTCCTCTACTGCTTTCCCAGGCCACAAGCAGGGAGTTGGATGGGAAGTGGAGCTGCTGGGATTAGAACCAGTGCCCATATGGGATCCCGGTGCGTTCAAGGCGAGGACTTTAGCCTCTAGGCCACTGTGCTGGCCCCAATCCAATCATTTTAGGTTGCCTTCTTTTCTTATCATGAATTTTAAATGTGTTTTTGTTCCCCACAAGGAATCTGGGCAGTCTGGAGAGACAAAGGGAGCCGTAGTGGAAGCAGCATGGGTTTGGGGGGAAGTTCCATCTGATTTCCAGCTTCATGTCTACTACCACTTGGAAGCGTGTACTAAGTCCATGACTTTCATTCATTCATTCGCCAATCCTATAGTGGGTGTTTGCTGTGTGTCCGACACTAACTGGGTACTGGAGCGATAGTGATAAATCAAGGTGCTTCTGCTTCGTAGGGCACACTGTTCAACAGAACAGGTAAGGAGGATTAGTGCCAAAATTGAAGTTAACCCAAAGTGTCACGGGAAAACAGGTTAGTTATACAAAACCAAAATCCAAACAAGAATAAGCAGCAGCAGAGATGAAAAGATCTTCTCAGCAGAAAGTTAGAAAATTATTCAGTAAATAAATTGAAAGGAGGGCTATTTTCACACCTAGCAATTTACCTACAGCAACATGAATCCTCAAAACAATGCTTTCAAGCCATCCATTGCCCCAGTTTACGCATGCGCTAGCTGAGGTTCAGAGAGCTCCTGTAGTCTTCTCTGGGACACACAGGCGTTAATGGAAGAACTGGTACCTGCAGCCACTGCAGTCTATGTGAGCTCAGCATCAGTCCTGGCTCCCCTTATAAAGCCAAAGGGCCTTCTCCTCTACCAACAGGCCAGCCTTTGTTATCCAGCATTTAGGACAGAAAAGTCAGCATAAGACTGCTGCAAATCAGCAGGACCAAACCCTGTGCCCAGGTTAGGGGTGGGAGGAGGATTCAATCAGGAAAGAGGGCGAGGGGACTAGACTGCAATCTTTGGTTTCATTCCTTGAATTTTCCACTCTGCTTGGTGATCACCAATTTGTAACACCTGATTCTCCACGCGGCTGCGTGCAGTGCTGCAACGCCCAGGCTGCTGTGTTTTATCCCTTGCCTGATGTACAATCTGCAAAACATGAAAGAGTAGGTAGAGAAAAGCGAATACAGAACATAACTCAGAAATGGTCATGTTACAGGGCCCGCCACAGCTGCTGACTAGCTGCATTCGTAATGATTTTCTCCCAATAAATGCAAACACTATTTTTTTTTCCCTGAGAAAATGAAATATGAGAGTGCCACATTCCACAGATGATGGGGGAGAAGTCATAAAAGATTTTAATCTTTCCTTGTCAGGCTTCCGAAAGGCAAACAGCCTCGTCCTCATTTTCTTTATGCCTCGGACTTCTAATTGAGGAAGCTGGCATCAATTATGCATGTGGGCACCGCTGGGGAGGGAACGAGAATAAATATTTGGGGGTATCGTTAACCAGAACATCACTTCATCTTTGTGTCACTATAATTTCCCGTATCGTGGTGCTTTAGATTAGAACATATGGCAATAAGGTAGGTAATGAGAACAACAATTTTCTGAAACAACATTATAACTTTTCCCTCTTTATGGTCACATTTACTTACAGTACATGCTGCCATTTAAGTGTAGAGTTTCAGGAGCGCAAGTCCTGGAGAGAAGGGAATTTAACAGGCCTAGGATGTCTGAGGGCCTGGGGCCAGAGCAGGCCCTGCAAGGTGGGGAATCTAGAGTTGTGCAGCAATCAGCTTTTCCCAATCTTTTGATTCTGGTTTAGAAGGAGTCTACTCCATGGCCACATTTCTTGCATTTTCTTTTTATGTGAGCATTGCCAGATGCCAAGAGGTAGCTGTGCTCAGCTTCACTCATCTCGTCATTCAAGACCTTGGCTTAAAAGGTAAGTCAACGTCCAAAGCAGCCCCAGACCACTCACCCAAGTGCGTTTCAGGCTTCTGTTTGTGTGTATTTCATATCCATCCACTATCCAAAGCACGTCTTGGGCTAGGTATGTCAGTAAAGCTGGAAGACTTGGGGAGCTGGAGGTGTGTATTTCATACATGTGGTGGGAAGCAGAGACCACATAATGCAGTCAATCAACAAATGAGCGAGCACAGTCCCCATGAATAGCACTAAGGTGCATCTGGAATTTATACAAGGATAAACACAGTAAGCATCTCCCAAGTACCAGTGTCAATACCAGGCACTGGGTGTTGAGCATTGGCAAAGTCATTCTGAAGACAATCTCTGCCATTTAAGAGCTTTCAGATGTCTTAGTTGTGCATCTTTTTGACTTGTTTTCATTTTTCTTGTTTATTTCAGAGAGAAACTGGAGAGTGCTCTCCTGTCCTCAGGGTCACTTCTCAAATGCCCATGATGTCTGGGGCTGGTCTGGGAGCACGGGAGGCAATCCACATCTACCAATTGGGAAGCAACAGTGCATTTATCTGAGCCATTGCTGTCTCCTCACAGGGTCTGAATCAGCAGGAAGCTAAAATCCTGAGCCCTTGCTAGGCATGGAACCTAGGCAATCAACATGGGACACAGTCATCCTTAAGCATAACACGCACCTTATGAATGCTTTAATTTGTAGGGATAACATTCAGGCCAAGAGTTAAGCAAAGTAAAGACCAGAGTGGAAAATGTCATAGAGGAACTAGGAAGGAGAAGATGGAAAGTTTAAGCATTATAAATTCTACTCCTATTATCTCATTTAATCTGCACATTACCAGAAGACAGGGATCTTGAAAATGAATGCACTTGAGTAGCAGATAAATTTTATGATTTATCTATTTCATAGCTCAAAGAGAAATCTACACTACTGAAAATGGAAGAGCAGAACGGTAACAATGGAGAAGTGAAACACGTCATCTGCCTGACTGAGACGATCAAGACACAGCATTTCCACTGGACTTTGGCAAAGCAACAGCACTTCAGGACATGGAAGAAAAGAGACACGCAAGACACACAGCCTTCGGGAGCAGTCCAGATAAAGTCCCAGATGCCTGGCAGGGCCCAGAGTATCTATGAACTAGACACAGAGTGGTAATCAGAATGTTTAAGGTGTGTTACGGTAAATATTTTGGATTTTGCACAGCAGGCAGTGGAACCACTAAGGCTGTCTGTGAAGACATGAATTTCTTCTTGTTTGTAGCTTTAGAAAATGCTTTCCAGGGCACACTCCAAAGACAGGCTCCCAGACTTGCTAAGATAGTACACACACCTGTGGGTCTTTCTGTGCCATCTCTACTCCTTCAAGACTCCGAAGAGAGGAGCAAACATTGCATGTGCATGTAAGTGCTTTTCTGAATTCAAGGTTACTTTTTAATATTTTCTTGTTCACAAGGAGGGATCCATGAGTTGACTGTATATCCAGACGCAGTTCCTTGAGGCTGCTTTGCCTGAATCTGCGTTTTCCATAAATAGTCTTTAAGGAATAGAGTCTGTAAGGAAAATAAAGCAACAACTCTGTCTACTTCCCCAAATTCCCTCTGCAAAATGGTGACATGGGAGCATCATCTGAAAAGAGAAATGTCATAAAGGAGAGGTTCCACGTGAAAAGTAGCAGAATCCTAGGGCTGTTTCCAGTTGATTCATCAACTGCTACTTTGGTGGGTGTGTAAAGATCTTACATTCGCCTTCATTCGCTAACACAAAGGCAAGCAAATCCTGTCCGCATTGCCTTGTCTGAGTTCTCTATCCCTTGTTCCAGAAGGGTCACTGACACTAGTGCTAGTTGACCCTGAACTTCTCTAGTTGCTCTTCAATGAGTGTCTGACTCGGACAGTGGGAAGCACCCTTCCTCAACCCCCAAAGACTTCTCCGATATCAGAACTAACACCAGGGATCCAACTTCAAGCCTGCAGACCACCTACAGCCTTCCCATAGAGTCTTGAGTCACTGTTTAGGCAAAAAAAAATGCCAAAAACATGGCCAATGGATCCCAAACTTTGATGTAGTTGGGTCATAGAACCCCATCCCAAGGAGCTGCTTCTTCAGGTGATCTGGCATGGGAGTCCAGGTTTAGAATATTTAGACAATCTCCAATTTTTAAAAACTATAGATAATGCCATTTTGATATCAGCCAACAGCCTTTTCTTTTCCTGGTGTTGGGGTAGGACAAGGAGTAGGATAATTGAGATTTTTATGCCTATTTTAAATTCTGGCTCTTTCTCTACTTACCTACGTGATCTTGAAGTAAGTGTTTAACCTCACTTGGACTCAGTCTTGAATTTTAAAACTAATTTTAACAGTGATACTTCTTAGTTGCAGTGTGAGTAGTAAAGAGGATGGCAAGTATGAGCCTCCTAGCACAGGACCTGACACCTGGCATGCATCAATAATAATGTTTCTCTAGGTCAGGTCCTGCTTCCTCCTACTCCTGCACCTGATTCAGGTGAGTGGCTTCCTTCCCTCTTCTATAGGAAGGTGATCCTACTCGATCCCTTCTATTAAGGTGACCACAGAACATAGATGCCAGCGCTTTGCCTGCAATGCTGAGGCGCTGTGCATGAACACAGCATCTGCCCCTCACCATTTTCTTGCTCAGCCCAAAGCAAGAATGACACGTCTGTGTGGAAGCTGCAGAAAAGAAAGTCATAAACCACACTAATGCAAGTCTACGTTCTGCTTTACTGACTGCTCTATCTGCAACATTAAGTACGGAATGCCAAGGAAAGATGGCTGGTTTAAGAGAGTAGGCAGTGGGGATTATTCGTTACTCAGTAAATCCTAGGTGAGCTGTGCACAGTGAGGCTCGAGAGGGCTTGGAGTCACGCCTCCAGGAGAAGGGATGAGGCATCTGGGGACCCACAGACCCTTTTCCTAAAGAGTGGTAACTTTTGGAACCTGGAGTGGCTCGGAAGCTGGCATTTCTTAGGATTATCTTTGGGGATGGTAGAGACCAACATGTTAGCGTTAACATTCAAGCACATAGAGAAAAATATATAAAATAGCCTACTGGTCGTGGCTATGAATTTGACGGGAAAGGAAAGCTTTAACTATCCCTCATCTTCCCATTTAGGATGGAATTTCTAGAGCAAAGACTTAAAGGACATAATAATGCCTAACTCATAGCATTTGTAAAGGTTAATGAGGTAATGCATCAGGGGTGCTAACCAAAATTCCTGATGTACAGTAATTCATCACCAAATGGTAACTATCAGTTACTCTCACACTGAAAGGAATTTTTCATTAATGCTAGTTAATGGCCATCTCTCATTCCCCTCTCTACATATTAGATTTTAAGTCTCACGAAGACAGGGACTAAATTTCTCTTTTTAATATTCTGTGTCCAGTGCCGCTACAATGCCTGATTCAAAGCAGGAGTGTGTTAAATATGTGTTGGAGACAGGAAGAAATGAAAGAAGAAGGGAGGGAGAGAGGCAGGTGGCAATACAAGCAGTGTGATGTGGCAGATTAAGCCTCAGCCTGCTACAACTCCAGTGTCCTGAGTGTGAGTTCCACTTGAGCCCTGGCTGCTCTGCTTCTGAGCCAGCTCCCTGCTAACGCGCCTGAGAAAGCAGTGGGATGCCCCAGATGCTTAGGTTGCTGCTGTCCACGTGGCAAACCAGGCTGGAGTCACAAGCTCCTGACTTTGACCTTTGCTGCTGTGGACATTTACAGAAGGAACCGACAGATTTAAAAAAAAAACCCTCTCGGTGTGTAACTCTGCTTTCAAACAAATACATAAATCTTCGAAGAGGGGAAGGTCAAAGAGTAAGCAACAGGTTTGGGCAAAGATCTGCCTCGGAGAACAAACGGGGAAGAATTAGAAAATAGACGGAAGTAGAAATATGGGACACATATTTCCCTACCTCCCTCGACTGTAGGCATGACGCAGCACTTCCCTCTTGACTGTGTCACTTTTGCCTCCTGTGTTGTCTTTTGTGACCCGTGGGAACTACTACACTGGGACCTGGAGTGCCTCAGTCACCCGGTCACTGGCAGCGCACTCGCTGAGGCTCCCAAAGTTATGCAGCATCAGAAGTTCTGCCTCAGCCTCCAGCATGCAGTAGGACACCCCTGTACAAATGAGGAGAGAGTCTATTCTTCCAGGTATGCATAGCCACAGTGAGGAGGCTGTGCTGGCCAGCTGGTGCATGGGCTGCAGGAGAGCATCTTGCAGCCCTCCTTCCTGTTTCCCTGTTGTCCAAGTGCAAGGTACGGTCATCACAACTGCACTTGGTGGCTGAGGCACCCTGCACTGCGGCTGTGGCAATGCCCATTTGTTGAGTGTGCATGTACAATGTGCAGGCACCGTAGCCACAGTGGATCCAAAAGAGGGCTCCTGTCTGCACACAGCTTAGTGTCTCCCTACACAAGTGGCAGCAGCCAAAATGCAATGTCAGTTAAGAGACTTGGAGGAGAGACAGACCTGCCTGCACATGGAGCCTGCCAGGCACCAACTGTGTTTCCTTGGACGACTGACACTACCTGTCAAAGCCTCCATTTCTTTGTTATCATAAGAGAGGGGATAATAGCATTATCATCCTCAGAGGCCGGTTGTGAGATGCCAGTATGGCATTTGTGTATTTTAGCTAGCATATTCTCTATAAACAAAATGGAGATCTTCTTGATGAGGACATGGAGAAAATTCACCGCCAAAGCAGTGTAACTTAAGAAAGAATGACAAAGGTGTAAAAAGCCTTAGAGAAGAGGCAGCAGCAAGGCATGACATCAGGGACCAGCACTGTGGTGCAGCAGCTTAAGCCACCATGTGACACCAACATTGCCTGTGAGAGTGCTGGTTGGAGTCCTGGCTGCTCTGTTTCTGATCCAGCTCCCTACTATTGCAACTGGAGAAGCAGCAGGAACGGCCCAAGAACTTGGGTCCCTGTCACCCATGTGGGAAGCTTGGATGAAGTTCCTGGCTCCTGGTTTCCATGTGGCCCAGATCTGGCTATTGTAGCCACTTGGGGAGTAAACCCATGCTTTCAAGGTCTCTCTCACTTTATCCCCTCTCTCTTCACCTCCCTTTTTCACTCCCTCTTTGTCTGTCACCCTGTTTTTCAAACAAATAAATCAATACATCTTTTAAAAAGTTATTAAAACAGGGTAACCACAAGAATAAGAAGTGGCATAGAGTTGGACAAAGTACAGCATAGGAACCTTATCCATCTAAAAACATCCAACTTCAGACATTTAAACACAAACAAGGTAGGCTAGCCACATGTTAAACTTTGCCTCTGAAGGACAAGTAGCAATGTGCCATATCCTGGGTCATGAATCTGCCAGTCATCAGAGAATGCCCCTGGCCCACCCTCACCAGCCACACTCGCATGTTCTTACCCCTGGAGGTGTTTGAGCTCCTGGGCCTCTCAGATGTCTTCTCACAGTCTACCCTGGCAAAGGTGAGGCCCAGAGCTCCTCCAAACCACCCTGCTCTGGGTACAAACTCTGCGCAGTGCCCACTGCAAACTCCAGAAATGCCAGGCCTCGCCCCACCCCCCCATACCCGAGATGAGTCAACAGCACAGAGCTCCAACTCCTAGCACATTGTGAGAAAGTTTGTATCATAAGCGTATCGATCCTGCCTGGTGTTCCCAAGCAGAGTCTTGGTGTTGAAGCCCTCCTTTAATCAAAAGTAAATTATGTAGAGGCCGCTGAGGTCAGCTGGGCCTGCCTCACAAAAAAAGCAATCCATCATGTATTCGTAAATGTCAGTGAAATCTGGAGATCAATATGTGTGCCAATGCGGATGATGTTTATTATTTTTCTGTAAATATCAATGCTGAGACCTATTTCGAGGGAGCACGCAGGTGACATGGGAAATCAGAAGCTCATTCAGGGTACACGGCCGGGCAGGAGAATCTTTCCGTGTAGATTTCAGTCTTTCGGGAACTTCATTGCTGGAGAGAGCTGGGTCACTCGGGGTTTCACGTGAGGGGGAGAAGTGAAAATCATTCTTAAAGCGTCTCCGAGGGCGGAGAAACTTTCAGAGTGGATCTACCCTGTAATAAGCTAGGAATGGCTTTTTTTGACATGAAGAGTTGAGTTTGGGTATAGAAAATAAAAAAAAAAGAAACTCTAGAAGATCAGTTCACCTGTGCGGTCCCCAAGAGCCGAGGGCAAGGGAGTCTGTGGCGCTGTCCCTTCTGGTCACTCTGAGCTTGCACAGCGACACGGGTGGCGTCAGAGTCCGGGCAGTCGAGGGAGCAGCAAGCTGCTGTTTGGACAAGGATCTTGCTTTATACTCGCTGTCAGCCTCTTGTATTAATTCTAAAAGAGAATCTTGTAGCTCAGTAAAAGAAAAAAAGAAAAAACATGATCGCCGCAGTACTTAAGAAAGCAATAATGAACATTCGAGTAAAACTGTATTGGAGGCGTGAGAGAGCAAATGCAGAGACGCCGACCACGAAGGCCAGGCTGGACAGGCAGTCACCGCCCCTTGGGGAAACATGACAGCTTTGCCATCATTGCTCTATTCATTCCTAGGTGCATGCACTGAGCAATCTGCGAGGCCTTGCGGGGCCACAGTGTCGGCCTTCTGAGATGGGGTGAGTCAGAGCAGCCACGTCTGCCCAGGCTGGACCATAGCCTGCAGCAGATTCTCCTCTGCGCATGCTTCCTGCCTGGCCCAGGCTAAAGCCAAGGGCTGCTCAGTGAGGCAGGTGAATCTGCTCCTCTCACATCAGGGAAGTCTGAGCTCAGGCAGGGTCCACCACGGGCACAGGAGCCATGTGGCAAAGAACACTGCCAGCTCTCACTGGACTTGCAGGGCTGGGGGCGACTTAGTGTCTGCGCTTGGCAGGAAGTCACTCAACAGCAGCTGCTGCTGATGCTGGGGACTGGATCTGATCGGACAACTAGAGCGGTGGCACTGGAGGTGTGGAGGAGGAGGACTGGATGGCAGAAGCCTAGAGATGACTTAGTCCAGCAAGGGAGAGGCCACGGGACAATGTGGGACCTCGGTGGGAAAGGTGTTTAATGGCCCAGGTGTGTGGTGATAGGGACAGTGACCAACTGTGGTGGGGAGGGAAGTGAACAGCCACGAGGCGGTTAGGGACAGTGGACACCGACTATGCTGATGGGGATCTATGGGCGGTGACCCCCCTCTGTGGGGATGGGGATGGGGATACTGCCTGTCTGTTTCAATGGGTAGCAGCAATTGAACTTGTGAGGATCATGGAGTAGAAGATCTTTACTCTGCCTTCTGCCTCTACCTCTCTGGCTATGCAACTTCATGCAGAGCCTTGCAATTATGCTGTTCTTGATTACGTAGCACAAGATTTTAGGTGGAGCCCCAGGGTTCAAACTGTCTCTGTGACTTTAATGAGGCAGTCATATTCGCTCTCCAGCCTCCAGCTGACTCACCGAGAAACAGAAGAGTTAAAACCCAGCAGCTGTGGGCCCAGTGCAGTAGCCTAGTGACTGAAGTCCTCACCTTACACGCCTGGGATCCCATATGGGTGCCAGTTCGTATCCTGGCTGTTCCACTTCCCTTTCAGTTCCCTGATTGTGGCCTGGGAAAGTAGTTGAGGACGGCCCAAAGCCTCGGAACCCTACATCCACATGTAAGACCTAGAAGAAGCTCCTGGCTCCTGGCTTTGGATCGGCTCAGCTCTGGCCATTGCAGCCATGTGGGCAGTGAACCAGCGGATGGAGGATCTTTCTCTCTGTCTCTCTTTCACTCTGTAAAGTCTGACTTTGCAATAAAAAATATAAGCAATTATTTTTTAAAAGTGAAAACGAAAAATAGCATGTCCATGGTCTGTCTTGGCGCCAGTTCTCCCTGCTCCTGAGGGAGGCGGGCTGTGAACACTGAGGGCTCTTCTAATCCAATGCATTCTAGAACATTTCACTTCCGTTAGTTCAACCTTGGGCTTCACAGAATCTATTCTCTCCACTGTGTACCAAGGCGGAAAGCTGGAAGGGCCTATTTTATGAGGAAATTCAGCTCCCCATCTTTTGCATTCGGAGATGTCAACCCTTCCGTAGGATCACTTCAATCTTGGTCAGCAGGGCTCGGAGGGAGGCGTGTCTTGATTGAGGGGTCGCAGTGTGCCAGCTGTCAGCTCCTGCGCCCCACAGCCCAGGCACGAATGCTTACCTCACTCTCAGCTGAGTGCCCATTCCAGAGAACAGCGGATGGTATGAATAGACCAACAAATATCTGTAGGACAGATGCAACAATCATGCCAAGAGAGCTGGTCCAGTCAGGTCCATTCCCATCCCACACCTTCAAGGCCAAATTCTTCCCACATGGATGTCTGTGGTGTTGCCTTTGCCATCTTTCAGCCAACACACACACACACACACACACACACACACACACACACACACACACACACAGCACTTAATCTGCATTTAACCCTAGTACAGGTCCCTAGTGAGGCACCCGCTAATCTGCATTTCGCCACCTAGTGTCCAACTTCACAAACTGACTCCCACCGGATGTCGGAGGGAAATGGAAAGCTGACCTCTGACCTCAATGGGTTGGGCAGTGTGGGAAAACTTCTTCCCCCACCATCTTCTCTGGAGAAACAAGAACATACTTCCGGGTCATAAGAGAACTGTGTCTACTCACAGCTCAGGAGTTAGCCAAGGAAATGCCCGAGTTTTTCAGAGAATATTTATCTACGTATTTGTGTATTTTTTTAAAAAATTTTTAATTGGAAAGTCAGATATACATAGAGGAGGAGGAGAGACAGAAAGAAAGAACTTAGCCCTGATGCCTCACTCCCCAAGTGGCCACAATGGTCAGAGCTGAGCCAATCTGAATCCAGGAGTCAGGAGCTTCTTCCAGGTCTCCCACATGCAGGTGCAGGATCCCAAGGCTTTGGGCTGTCCTCTACTGCTTTCCCAGGGCAGAGGTAGGGAGCTGGATGGGAAGCGGGGCTGCTGGGATTAGAACCGGTATTAAAAAGTCATTTGTTATAAGAGAGAGGGAAAGAGAGAGAGACAGAGAGATACCTTCCATCAGCTAATTCACTCCCAGTAGCTGAGATTTTGCTTTGGGTCTCCTACGTGGGTGCAGGGGTCCAAGGCCTTGGTCCATCCTCTGCTGCTTTCCCAGGCCACACCAAAGGGGCTGGATTGGAAGTGGAGCAGCTGGGACTTAAACTGACACATCTATGAGATGCTGGCACTATAGGCAGAGGATAGCTATGCCACCATGCCGGTCCCTGAGAGAACAGTTAACTTGATATTTAAACTGGATCTTGGAACCAGACAATGGGCTGTGACTCCCAGCACCACTCGCGCTAGCTGGGAGAGCTTGGAAAATTACCTTTATCTTTCTTAGCTTCAGTTCTCTTATCATGAACATGGTTGAAGAGAATCCTAACATCTCTTGGGGGAATGTGTAGAACAAAACCTATGGTTACCATTCATTCATTTATTCATTAAACAAACATTTATCGAGTGCTGTCAGGGTCCCAAGCAGTATTGCAGTCTCTTGGACACAGCAATTAACAAAGCAGATGCAAATCTCTGTTCTCATTTGAGCTACTTCCTAATGTTCAATAAACATTAGCTCTTCTATTATCAATGTTATACTAAGCATGAGCATTCCAGGACTTTTACATAGATGGAGGTCTTTGTCTAAGTGGTGTGGGCATCGACTGCCTTTCCTGGGTGTCGCTGTGTTTAACATCCTCACTTGGTGCCCATGGAGAGAAGAAGAGCAGGTGGACAACAGGCCTTGACTGTAGCTCTGAAGGAGTTCACAGAGCATGTGCCAAGGCTGGTCGGGGTAAAGGCCTCCTGAATTTAACACACAAGTGCAAATTAAACACACCATCCCTTCTCATTTGCTCTCAGTTATCTCTCAGAAATAATAGAAACGCAAACAGGTTTGCACCACTGTCCATCATAACCTCTCTAGAGAAAATGTTCAAACATTCATCTGCAGGGGTCCAAGGACAGAACAGCATCAGGACAGCCACTCCTTGGGAAAGAGCAGAGCTTAAGAAACAGATGGATGATGGCTTGTTCATGTTGATGAGCATCCCATCAAATGGCCTGACCAGGCAAAAAAACAAGCAAGCTTCACCATTGCGTATCTGCTAAGTAACCTACCGTGCAGCTATGGGGTCTCACGGAGTTCTAGCTTCTGATGGGAATGTCAGCGATCCCGTTATTCTGTTTTACAGAGAAGGAAACAAACATCAACAGAGGAAGTTACTTTACTCGAGCCTGTGCATCCGGCTGGGACTCCGATGTGTTCAGTTATTCCGTGAGAATCTGGAAATGCATCTGTAGTTGGAAGAAATGCTTTCCTAGCCAGCATTATCTGTGCGAAACTGACACCAGTCCCTGACTGAATCTTGCTGCCAAGTGCTGCTTGCCCGTGAGGCTGGGAACGAGCGGGTCTACACGTCCCTGTATCTTCCTGGCATCAGCCGGAAGTTGCTCTCAAGTGGGACGGTGTACGCGGGAAGCCTGGGTTCTAGATCCCTCTTCATCACACACCAGTCAACAACTTTGTGCAGGAAGCCAAGCTAGCTGAGAAGTAGCATGCCAGAACAGAGCCATGGCATTCCCTGCCCATCTTTCTCCATGTCCGCTTCTGCCTCACTCTGAGTGACAAGGCTTGGAGCACAAGGAGTATTGCCCTAAGCTGCTTGCTCTGAACTTCAAGCCGGCCCTGGGCTGCGAGGCAGTCAGAGAACCACTCTGGGAAGCAGGGTGCTGGCAGTGAGACTGACACATTTCCCAGGCTGGGGAGAGGGGTAAGGGAGGGAGAACTCTAAGGCTGTTTCCCTGACTCTTCTGCTTCAGATACACCTGCTGGCTTTCTTCTCCCAGTTTCTCTGCACAGACGGAAAGAGCAGCGATGAAAATCCACTCATTTACTGGGAAGGGATTAAGGACAAGACAGGTACGCGTGTTTCTTCAGCTCTAGAGTCCTTTTGATCCTTGCCAAGGACGACGGTCGCCTTGGAGGAGACACGTCCCCACGATGTGGCCTGAATCTCCCGGCCTCTGAAAGGATCTATGTCCCCTTGGAGAACCGAGAGATTTTAAGAGGAGGTGCCACCTAGTGGTCATCTGGATGAACAGCCGCTCACCGTGGAGACTGCGACTGCAAACATTTATCTCTGACTCAGCGGGCGGGAGAATTCTAGACCGTTTATATTAAGGGCAACCCCCAGAGATTTCTGTCAAGACATCTGCCTCTAGCCAGCAGGCGTGATATGTCTTGGGCTTATAGTGTCGTATAAAACACTTCCACAAATACGATGCCGCTTAAATTCTCACCACGGCCCTGTGGATGTTGAGATCTTCATTATCTGTGTCTCGAAGATGAGGAGACCCTGGATCGGGATGTGGGATTCCCGAGGAAAACCCCTCAGCTGGTGCAGGACAC
Organism: Ochotona curzoniae; assembly: GCF_017591425.1. NCBI lineage: Eukaryota > Metazoa > Chordata > Mammalia > Lagomorpha > Ochotonidae > Ochotona > Ochotona curzoniae. The sequence goes on along the minus strand of NW_024466219.1, from coordinate 17,769,684 downwards.
AGCAGGACCTAGAAGCCACTTGAGACCAATGCCTGCTGACCAGGGAAAGTGACTATTTTCCCTCCCGCCCTGGCCCAAAGATTGAAATCAGTGTATGGAGCCTAATTTACATAAATAATTGCAATGAGGAGCGAGTTCCTTTCGCCCACAAGTTGATTTTCAGCAAATGAACAACAACAACAACAAAAGCCAGCCCATGGCAAATGCAGAGGGCTGGGCCTGGACTGGCTGTGCTGGGGGGCGGGTGGGGTTTGCAGTGTCCCTTGTGGCAGTGAACAATGCAAAGACCACTGGTTGTGTCAGTTGGAAGAGGAAATGGAGCCGGATCTAACCCCGATGTGAAATCGCTAGGTCCATGACGGGTCCCCGGCTTACACATTCAGTAGTGTTCAAGAGAAAATGAATGCAAGAAGAAACTGAACGTGTTTGAAGTAATGAAGTTTTCCAGTCCTTCTACTTGCTCGGTGGGGGGGGACTTCTTTCCTGCGAGGGGAGGAAGTGTTCCTTCTACCTGTCTCCGGCCCCTGCTCCTCCCCATCCACCCCCACTGTGCTCCTGGATTCCGGGGTTCCAGGACAACAACCCTCAGCTCCTGTGACAGCACAGGACATTCTGCCATGGAGAAGCGCTCTGGTTCGGCCGTTTCAAGAAGAAGGTTTTGGTAATCTTGGTATCAGAGGTCTTGACTCACTGGATGAAACTGGAGACTGGGGATGTGTCTGCCCCTCCTGGCTATATTTATGTAAAGGGAACAGGGCTGGGCAGGAAGGCATCGGACACTCAAAGCAGAGTGCCCAGTGCATGGCAGCAGCCCGCCCTCCTGAGCTCTCGGTGCGGTGGCTCTGGGCTGTGCCGTGCAATGCCTTAGGAGGAAGTCAAGCCAGAGGCAAGCCCTGAAGATCCCGCAGCCCTTTCTGTTAGCATCCCTAGCCAGAGCAAAGGAATCCAGAGTAACAGGGATAGAGTGCACTGGGATGTCTCACTGCAGAGGTTAGGAGAGCAACGGACTTCAGTGTGTCCTGTAACCTCCTTTGCCCATACACGTAGCCAGCTCAGAGTCCCACGGGAGCAGACAGAATTACGTCTGGGATCCAATCCTCTCCCAGAGCATTTGGGCCAAAGTTTACAGTGTGCAGTACATTCCTCGGCCCATTCCCTGGTTCCCAAGTGCCTCTTACCGCTCCAGAGTTCAGGAAATCTCCAGTGCCAAGATTAACAGGTTGACATAGGAGACCTTGACTGTAAGGAAAAGCTCCAACTTCCTCTCTTGTATTGTCCTGGCCCTGGCTCCTTGTGAGTCCCGAGCCATCTGGCGTACATGGAGCTCCTTCCATTGACAAAACTGCTCAGTGTACTTCCTGGGCAGGTGTTCAAGGCTGGTTCACAGACAATGGGAAGGTGCCGGAGATTGGGTTAGACCTCAGATGTTGAGACTCCCAGCTCATGGGTCCCACACTTTACTACTAGTACTGGTAGTAACATCAAGGACACCTCAAGGGGCTCAAGAATAGTAACAATACAACACATTCATCCCATCAGAGATTTTTTTAATAAAACAATTTCCTACGGGCTAGGCATCATTCGAGGCACTCAGGATTTATTCACATGCAATGCGGTAGACTGCTCTGCAATTGGCAAGCTTTTGTGATGGTTCACCCAGACACTGGCCAGGACCTTTTGTGTAAAGGCTTACAAGGACCCGTGGAGTGCTAAGGTCTGAACATCGTGTTCTAACGGAGGGAGAGGTGTGCTTGTCCTCCTCCTTAGACTGTAGGGCACATCTCACCACCTCTAAGTCAAACTTCAGCTTCACCTACCTAGACTATTCCTTAATTTTCTTTGCCAAATATTTACGCCAACACGTTGATTTTATTTCTAGCACTGGCAGCCTGACATTATGAAAGTAAGAACTCTAGGTCAAATCCATTCTCCACCATTTACTTGAGAGTTCATCTTGGTTGAGTCTCTTTATCCGAATCTCCCCCACATAAAATGGTGAGGTAGAGGTGTACTAAGGAGTCGACGACGCCATGCTGGGGAAGCACTTTGTTGATTGCTCTGTTCTCTGTGCAGGTGTAACTCGCAGAGCCCGTGAGCTTAGGGCACAGGCATTCTAGAAGAATCCTACCTGAATTCTACCTGGGAGAAGACTTTTATCAGAAGAACAAACCCTCAGATGAGCAGTGGAACAAAGCTTTTCCTTCCCTCAGTGGGAAAAAGATGGAAATGGAAGCCAATTCTCTTATGAACAAGTAAAAACAGACAGGACGGTTTATAAAGGAGGACAACTCTTTAGTCTTACTAAGAGAGAGAGGTTTCAGTGTCAGGGAGGTGACAGCCGGGACTCCTGGGGCCAACCTTCGGCTCGGTGGTTAGGACCCCACTCATGTCGCCAGCGTCTCGGAGCAGAGTGTCTGGATTTGCGTCTCAGCTTAACATCTGATGCCAGCTTCTTGCCAGCGCATGCCCCCAGAGGCAACAGGTGATGGCTCAAGCCACTGAATCACTGCCATACATGGCAGAGACTTGGACTTGGCTCCTGGCCCAGCCCTGGCTATCGTGAGCATCTGGGGAATGAACCAGAGGATGAAATATCTCATCCCTGTCTCTCTGCCATTCGAATAAACAAACTGGAATATATTAAAAAAACAACTCCACCACCCCCACTCTTGCCCTCAAAACCTCCGTTAGCAGCCTTAGATCTAGGAGTTTGTGTGGCCATTTCATTCACTGCTCTGCTGCAAGACAGCATGGCCACATGGACACTGGGTGGCACCGGACTAGTTGTCACTGATAATCAACGTCACTACCAGACTCTTTAGAACAAAAGAAAAGGAACATACCAGAAACTGGAGTGTGACTTCCGCCAATACCCTAGAGTAAATGAACGAAGATGGGGTACACAACAGGTAATGAAGACGAGCAGGGCAAGTTTGTCTGACCCAGACCATGCAGTGCAGTCGGGGTCTGGAGTTCCATCCCCCCGGGGAGCTGGTGCCTTCCCACACACAGCACTGTGGGGTCGGAAGCCTGAGCGCACGCATCCTTTCCGTGGACAAGAGAAAGACGCTATGAGAGCAGCTTGGATGGGAACAATATTTCAGGCATGACTAGCTGTTAAAAATGAGCTAATTCAGAAGAGGCACATTTAAATAAATATAATGCAAAGGCATAATGGCACAAGATAATAGTTTTGAATGGGAAATTCTAATGCCTTCAAGTGCATTTCACAGGGCAATTAATACACATGGCAAGGCTGCTGCCTTCAGCAAAAGGGGCGGGGGACAAGGGGTCAGAGGGAGAAGGGGGAGAGATGAAGGCAGCTGATAAAAATAGGGTTTGATTTGCTTTGCAGAAGGAGTGATGCTTACAAATATAATAAAAGAGAAAAGGAAGTGTCACGTTTTATAATTCAGCTTGTAAAATTCAGAATGATTAGTTTTTGAAGAGGGCAATTAGTCCTCTTTTGCATATTCATAGGGATTTAGTTGAAATGGGGTTGTGCTTTAACCATTCTTGTCTGGTTGCCCCTTTATTACCCTTCCCCCACCACTCACTAAAAATACATCAGATTCCCATGGAGCTGGGGCTGCATCTCATTCAAGCTCACCGGGAGATGCTCCCCACTGATTGGCAAGTGCTCGGGCCCTAGCAGATGAGGTGTGATGCTTCTGGAGCTGGGTAGAGAGAATTGTGACGACAGTCAAACGGGAGATCCCACAGGGCAAAAGGCTGCACCCTGAGCAGGTGGAAGACTTCCTGGTTTCCAGTGTCTCCTTTTTCACTGTTAGGGTGTGTGTGTGTCTGGGGCAGACAGACAGATGAGGAAGGAATGAGGAAAAGAAAAGAGAAAGAGATAGAGATAGGGAGAAAGAGACAGAGGTAGGGAGGAAGGAAATAAGGAAGGAAGGGAGGGAGGAAAGAAGGGAAGGAGAGAGGAAGGAAGGAAAGAAGGAAGGAGAAATTGGGGAGAGAGAAGAAGACAAAGAGAATGAGAGTAGAAAAGAGAAAGGCAGAGCAGGAAAGTGGAAGGGAAAAGAGAAAGCAAGGAAGGAAGGAGAGGCTGGGCATCGTGTGTTGCCTGGCATGCTGTGTGCCTTAAGCAGGTGCACCGCAGCCAGCAGGGACGGAGACCCCCCTCACACACACATGCACTATGGTTGTTTATGTTCTTGTCGAGTGTTGCAGAGAGCGAGCAGGACCAGAAGCTAGTGAACAAACAACTCCAAGCCCCACACACAGTCAAAAACCACCTCAGCACAAAAGAGGGACCTGGATCCCAGGCTTGCCCTTGGTGCCTGACTGTGTGTTTGACTCAGTCATTTTCCTGGTATTCCATGCTGAGAAACCGTTCTGCTCCCGAGTCTCTGGCCCCATCACTGTCCTCCTGCCCAGGTCCGGGCGAGGGCTTTGCTTTCCCTGATGTGGTAGAGGCTGATAATTCCAGTTTCACCCCTTTGCCAGTGCTTTGTTTTAAAATGCACCACTCTCTCCTCCAGCCATTTCTATCTCTGTCTCTGTCTCTCTCTGTCTCTCTCTTTCTCACACACACATACCTTGAATAGAGGCAAAACAACAGAAGTGGCAATTTTAGTTCCTGAACATGCAGAAATGTTTGCAAGTGTTATATGCACAAGAATTTGTCCACAAGAAAAACACAGACCAAAGAATCAGTTGCTCAGAGTCACAGTTACGGGTAGGAAACCCTGACACAGTATGACTTGAGGGCTGCCTGACTCCACAATTCCGTATTCTTCCTTTTGTTCTTTTTAAGATTTGTTTATTTGAAAAGCAGAATCACTAGGAGGATGCGGGACAGGAAAGAGAGAGATTTTCCATCGTCTGCTTCACTCCCCCAAGGGGTCACAACAGCTGGAGTTGGAACAGGCTACAGCTGGGAGCCAAGAACTCTTCCAGGTCTCACGTGGAAGACAAGAACTCAAAAACTTCAGTCATCATGCACTTCCTCCCAGGCAGATTAGCAAGGAGTTGGATTAGAAGGAGAATAGCCAGGAAGCTGATAAGTGATGTAGGCGTCCCAGCCTGAGAGCGACCCGCTGTGCCACAGTTCACTGTAAGAATAAAACCACACCAAAACAGCGTGACTTTCTAAGACCCGAATGATGATAAAACCAGGCTTTATTGGAGTCTGCTTGATGGTGAGTGTCACTGGTCCACAAGGGAGCGGGCCAGAGAACTTGTGCCCTGACTGAGGCAAACACCATTTAAGTAGTGGTGCTGTAATGTCACAACGAGGGCTGAGGATAGAACAAATGGATCAACTACCCCAGCCAAGAGTTGGCAGTGAGTATCTGGGCAAATGGAGACTCTCAGGTGGACAGTGTCAACAAGTGGATTCTGGAGAGATTTCATTGTGCTTGGAGTGGCAAGATCAGCAGTAATTCAGAACTGTTGAACTATTGAAACCGCTTGAGCAGGACCCTCAGAGCGTGCCCCACAGCAGGGACCCTGGGGTGGTTGAGAGACTGGCTGGGGCTTCTTCCCTTATCTCCCCCCTTCCTCCAGATCCAGGAAGGAAAAACAAAAGAGAATGTGGAAATGGTGATCTCACCCACCTTCCTATAGACCTTGACCCTTATCATCCTAGTTAACTGTATAAAAATGATCACAAATAAAAACAATTAAAAAAAAAGTAGTGGTGCTGATGGGGCTTGAGGCAGAGGCACATGCTGCATTCTGATTGGTCAGTGCCATTTGAATGAGTCCCCGGGCAGTTATTCATTTTATGATATAGTTCCATAGTCTCAGAAATTATACACACACACACACACATACACTTCCAAGCTCATTCTATTTTCACAGTTTCTAGAACCTGGATACTTTTAAGGAAATTTTTCTTTTTCTGAAAAAAAGCTGCCTAAGGCCACTTGCCGCCATCCCTGCTGTTCTTTGGGTGCCCCACCCCCACTCCTGCCCCACACCTTCTCTGGGTCCCGGCCTGCCTATGCAGTGTGTATTGCAGGGGCTGCCCCTATGGTAAAGGCCAATCTCTTCCCAGAACAGGCTCTGTCTCCAAGGATAGGGCTAATTAATTCTGGGACTCCATTTTTAGGAAGTCAAAGTCACATTTTTCAACAATCCCATTAACAAATAATAAAGCTGACATTTTGGTCTCCGTGTAACGTGTCTCTAATTTGCTCTTCAATTACTTTAAAAATCAGATGAAAAAAGACGCATTGTCTGTTGTACTCATGCAGACCTCGGTGCTAACCTTTACTGAGGGCTCGGAACCAGTGCTGGTGCTGGCCTTTTATACTTACTGCTTTCATCCTAGGAAATTACAATGAGCGGCCATGGGGGAGGGAAAAAAAGCGCACACCTCATTCTTCAATTGCCTGTGGATAATTAAAACACCGGGAGGGTCTGTGGCATGAGCTTGTAATTTTCAAATCCTGAGGCTGGGGTGCAACGAAATGGGTGTGGGTCCATAAAAGTACAATTCACTTTTCCAGCAAAGGTGCCTAGCTCTACCCAGATACACACAGCACATCTGAGCCCCTAGTGGTATGCCATAAGTGAGAAGGTCAATGTGAAGGGTACCGACCTCAGCATCAGCTGCCGGAGAGTTGCCCTACAGCACAGCCACATTTCCAACACTGGTGACTACAAGTGGGAAGCTCAGTTAAATCAGGCAGGATAAATCCCATTAAGCTGTGAACAATGGTGGAACTTCCGCCTTCAGGTACAGAGCATAAGGTGAGTCAGATCCGAGACCTCGGAACCCCATGCCGTCCTTTCCTTTCTATACTTTCCTGCCCATGGCCTTGACTGCTCTTTCCCATCCTGGACACAAACACATTCATGGCCAGAAACTGAGCATCGTTCTCCCTCACCTTTGTGGACCTTTTTATTTTTCGGATACCAATCCAGTAACACCCTGCAACGATCTTGTATTCTCTGAAGATGGCATTAAGAGGAAGCTGGACTTACATAATGCCTACCATTTAATTCATAAATAAATATTACATATGCCACCAGATGGCTCATTAGCCAGTTGTTACGGCAATCAGCATTTTAGCCAATTAGAAGCCTTTCCAGAGACTGTACAGTCTGATGATTGTAGAACTATGAACTATGTGCAGGCCATGCCATACTTAAAGTATGGAGGAGAGAACTGATGGAGGAGAGAGCAGGGCAGAGATGGCAGAGCCAGGAAGGTTTAGATACCGGAGTGAGGATAGAAGACGCTGGGACGGGGGGCAGTGTCACTGGCCTCTACACCGTGTGTGCAGAACCCTTCTGGCACAGTAGGGAGTTTAGTGCTATGGTCTGCAATTTCTTGAAGGCAATCACTGCATGCAACTTGGCTATGTTTTCACAGCCTGTCACATAGTAGGTGGCAATTTAGAGTCATAAAAAAATGGTCTAGCCATCATCATCATGATAAATCGCAATAAGTCATAGCAAAAATGAAGTACTCTTATTCCATTAGACCAACCAGGGACAACAAAGGAAACAATGAGGAAACAATGAGTGCTGTGGTCCTGGGAAATCTGCAAGGCAAGGAGATGCGCAGGGATGTCCTCTTGCCCATGACCCAAAGGGCTGGTCAGTCCTGAACCTGTGGCTGACAGGAAAGGGCAGGAGTGAGTCCATGTTTGACTCTAGGCATGTGCTGTCTGGGAAATTCCAATGACATGCGCAAATCTGGTGATGTCACCTCCTGGCTCCATTGAACACTCTCAGAGCTACTGTTTCAGAGCCACACTAAGGACAGGCCTGCGGATAGAGTGAGTTAAACTGCCTGCTGTGACAATGACACCCCAGATCAGAGCTCCAGTTAGAGTCCCGGCTACTCTGCCTCTAACGCTGCTTCCTGCTATTGTACCTGGGAAGGCAACAGAAGAACACCCAAGATTGGATCACTGGAGCCCATGTGGAAGATCTGGGTGGGATTCCTGGTTTCTGGCTTCAGCCTAGCCCAGCCCTGGCTGTTTGCGACCATTTGGGGAGTGAGTCAGAGGATGGAAAATCTGTGTGTGTGTGTGTGTGTGTGTGTGTGTGTGTGTTTGTGTGTGTGTGTGTGTGTGTATGCTTTCCTCTTTCTCTATCTCTCCCTCCCTGTCATCGATGCCTTTCAAATAAATAAGAGATGCTTGAAAGAAAAGAAGCCACACTTGTACACTCATGGGGCCTTGGCCCAAGGCTGGCCTAGCTAAGTGCGGGACAGGAGCAGGTGTCAGAGACTGAACATGGAGCAGCAAAATCCAAAGCATAGAACTGTATGCAACAAGCTGGGAGTGGAAGCAGGGAGTGAGTGAAGATTGTCAGCAGGGAAGGACAGGATCCTGCTAGGAGTTGTGAACCACCCAGTTGGCCGCAGACAAGGATGTTCTATGTTTACAAAAGCAGAGGAGTGAGAGCAGCAGACACAGAGCAGCAGACAGGGCCTGAGCATCCTCAGGAGTGTGTACTGCTGTCCGGTAGCAGGTGCTCTGTGCAAGCGGAAGGCAGGTCCAGACAGTGCCTGCATCACTTAGGATGGCTGAGGAAACCCGATGCTCTGCCTTCTATTTTGGGTTTCTTCATTTCTTCATTGGAGAGCCCTTTTCCAAGTATACCAGCCAGGACCAAGATTTCCTTTCATTTTCTCTCCCATCAAAAGAATTTCCTGGGGAGGTGGACTCCTCCAGTACCAGGAACACAGAACTTCCCATGGACCCAGGCCAGGGGACAGCGGAGGGGCCGGGATTCCCACCTCACTAGCTGCCAGCAAGTCTGGCTGCACTCCCAGCCAGCCAGGGGCCCTTCCCTGGCTTTCCCCAGAGCTTGTCTGGACCCCTCCACCCAGAAGACTGCCGCCTGGGAAATTGTACTGATACAGTGGAGGGGAAGGAAGCGCAAAAATAACTTCCCTAGACAATCAGAGCAGATTATTTTAATGAGGACTTGGAAATGGGAAACAAACGACACCAAATTAGCCTCGCTCCCGTTGGTTCCTTAACTGCGTTGTGGGGAGGCACTGACAGGGAGCCTCCGGCTGAGTCAGCAGCGCAGCAGCTGAAATGCCTGGGCTTCAGGAAGCAGGTTCCACCCAGGAACCAGCACATCATCCCCACAGCTGCCCCCTCTGCCAAGTCCTCACCAGCATCGCCGGTTCTCGGCTGCTTTACACTTGCTCTGGGTGATGGTGCGGCTGAGCCAAGAGAAATAGGGTCCAAGGCAGCCCAGAGAACGATCAAGGAATGGAGCAAGCCTCCCAGGTTTCACAAGCGTTGTCTGGCGACGCCCCCGGTTAAAATACAAAGAGAAAATGCTGTCTGTCTTCCCCTTCCAGGCGCAGGCATCTTCTCCATTCAGAGCTGTGGTGGCACCTGTGGCTCCCGGGTAGGTTGGCTCGACTAGGGCGGTGGGCAGCCACTCCAGCCCTTGCCCGTCCAACGGTCTGATAGCCAGGTGGCCTTGGGCATCAAAAGCGGGAAGCTGAGCTGTTCCGAGCAGGGGCCTCGGGTCAGAGTGGGGAAGAGAGCCGGACTACAATAGATTATTACATTAAGCAAAACGAAATTGTTTCCCCGCTGGAAGGAAGGAAAGTCATTAACTCGGAAGGTCCAGTTATCACGGAAAATGATATCACATCTGCAGTGTGTTTTGGATTGCAATTTAAGAGGAAAAATTGGAAGAGAATTTGATGTGGGGTGAAAGGTGTTGGATTGACAGCTCAGGGAATTGGAATGTGCTGTTGCTTTGCTTGCCTCCTGCTCTCTGTCTCCTGGCTTGCCGGTTCCGTGTCTCCTCTCCCCGTCTCTGATTCTTCCTCCCCCTCTAAGGGAGCCCACACTGCGGCCGACACGGAGGCCAATTCCAACCCTTTCTACTCCTTGGAGGTCCTTGGTTTTCCAGCCGTGCCCACAGTCTGGCTGGGGAGTCCCTGGCTGCCTGCTTTTGATACATTTGAGGTTGCTGTGTTGGTACAGTTCAGAGCAGTTTGGTTTGAAGCAGGTGTGGTTAGCACAAGAAACAAGGAATCTGGGGGTTAATCAATCACCCACAATTTCTTGCTGAGTACTTGGAACTTAAAGAACACTGAAGGACACCGGGTTCCATGCTGGGGAAGACAAAGATGAACTTGACCTAAAATGTCTTTTCTGGAAGCTCACCATGTAGATGGGCTGATTAACCACACCTGCTGGAGAGTGATGCAGAAATATCATGCACACAATGATTGCAAGCACTAGGGAAGCTTCCTTCTTTTTGCTATCTTTTCATCCCCTCAGCCCAATCCTAAAGCCTTCTGTATTGATTCAGGGAATGAGTCATCAATAAGATTGATTTTTAGTTTGATGTTTAGACTCTGAGAGCCTATGGTGCAGATGTCTTCTAATTTATGGGTCTATCATCACATCCCCCTGGTATGATTGCATTGCTCACTATGTCAGATAAATTTAGAGCCGACTTCATTGACTTATTCCCAAACTCAGTCCATTGTAGCCCCAGATTTTTGGCTGCCTGGATCCCAAGAGATGCACTTTTTTTTTTCTTTCTGGTTCCTATTGTGGAATAGGGTGATCTATGCCAGCCTTCAACACACCAGCACAGGGCAGAAATGAAGTGGGTGGGACACCATGGACAGGTAGCCTGCTCTGTATAGGTGCCTAGACTGGTTGCTTAGCTCTGTCATCATTGACATAGGACTGGAATATTCAGGTATAGGTAATTGCTCCAGATAGCACCCTCATTTCAAGCATAGTACAGGAGTTGTAAAATTCTGGCTCAGATATTACATTCACCACGTCCACTATAGTGTCTGATAAGGGTACACACACACACACACACACACACACACACACAGCTGCAAGGAGATCTGGAAAGAACAGCACTTCCACTTGCACTATACTGTCCAATAATAGGGGAGAGAGAGAGAGAGAGATGCGCAAATGAGACCTGGAAATAACAGCTACAGCAAGCAATTGTAGCAATTTTTGTTCCTATGAAATACTTTAGGATTCTGTCACTAAGAAGAAGATAGAGGGAAGGACTATTGGAAAGAATCAGTTCTCCGATATTATAGTCCACCATACTCCCTCACTAACCCAAACCTTCTATCTCTGGAAGCTGGGTGCAGAATAATCAGCTGTACCATTTCCCCTCCTCTGTTTTCCCAGAACCAAGCAGAGAGTCCAACATTAGAAATTGTTCTTAATTTGTCCTTCTTTGAGACTTGACACAGTGCTGGAAACCTTAGAACCCTCTCTACCATTCTAACCTTTAGTCAGTCACCTTTCCATTGGCTAAGTTTTCATTAGAATACATAGGGAGCTGTCTCTCATGCTGGCACAAATAGAAGCTGAGACATCTGGTTTCTGCCTCTGAGGGTCTTCCATTCTCTCGTTTTGTCTGCCCCAGCTGCTCTAATGGAAGACCACAGAAGGGTGGCTTAAAAAACAAGCATCCATTTCCCGTGGCTCTGCAGTCTGAGAGCAGGCTGCCAGCTTGGCAGAGTCCCTGTTGGAGTCCTTCCTGGTTTGTGGACAACTGTCTTCTTCCAGTGCCCTTTTGTGGTGGGTGGGGAGGTGATGGAGAAATGAGGAGAAAGCTCTCTGCCCCTCTCCTTATAAAGCAATTACCCCATTCAGGAGGGTTCCCCCACTCCTGAATTAATCACATCCCAGGAGCTTTACCTCCCAATACCATCACAGTGGGGGTTAGGATACAGATCTGGGCAGGAAGTAGGCACAAACATTCAACATTCACCACTCACCATGCTTGTCTCACACCGATTTGTTTGTCACCCAGTCTTCAGTGAGCTCTTCTTGCTCATTCATTGCTTGCCAACATCTGTGACTCTTAGCACTGACTTTGTATCCTTCGTATTCTGTTTCTATTCAGAGTCTCCACTGCATTCTAACCGATCATTTCATTTATATGTTTGCCCGGTTACTTGTTTATCAACGCGTTGGCTCTGTGCCTCCTCTGTATTGTACCCACTCAGTTTCAGGCCTTGTGTGCACAATGGTAAACCTGGTGGTCTCTATTACAGACCCTAATTCTTACTGGGAGAGGCAAACAGTAAACAAAGCAACAAAAATACACTTCAAATTAGCAATTGGGGACAGGCGTATGGCTTCCTAAAGAGGTAGGCTGTCCCATTTCCAAGTTACCTGCAAGGGATTCCTGCCTTCATTCCTGGATGCCAACTTCTTGCTGATATGGCCAGAGAAGCAGTGGTCAAGGCTCCAGAGATGGGATCCTGGCCATCCACATGAGCCGCCTGCATGTTCCTGGCCTCTAGCCTTCACCCCAGGAAGGGACTGTCAATGGCATTCAGAGAGTAAACCTGTTAATAGGAAGGCTCTCCTATGTCTCTGGCTTTCTGCCTCTAAATAAGTAAACAAATGTGTTTTTTCTTCTTTAAATAAAATTAAGAAATACATATACCGTTTTAAGGCCTTTAATATTGTACAAAGCTCTTTAAAAGAAAAACACTAAGAGGAAAAGTAAAACAAAGAAAATCTAGGGGCCAGAATGTGGCATAACACATACAGCTGCTGCCTGCACTGCCAGTATCTTACATGGGTACCATTCATGTTCTGGCTGCTCTATTTCCATTATAGCTTCCTGCAAATGGCTGGGGAAAAGCAGTGGAAGATAGATGGATGACACAGGCGTTTGGGGCCCTGCCACCCATACAGGAGACCTAGTGAAGCTTCGGCTCCTGGCTTTGGTCTGGCTCAGCCCTGGCTATGGTAATCATTTAGGGAGTGAACCAGCAATGAAATCTTTCTTTCTCTCTCTTTCTGATATTCAAATAAATAAATAATTTTAAAGTGCTATCTAATTACATTTGGAGTTAGTTTGGCAGCAAAGGGCAGAAAATTGAGAACCTAGGGCAACAGTGGAGTTTTCCAGGAAAAAATAAGTGGGAAGCAAAGGAAAGGAGTGAGCATGTTTGGGAGACAGAAAGAAACAATGTGACAGAGACACATAAAATAGAGTGATAAGAGCGAACATAGGGAATGAGAAGGGGGTCAGACCTTTGTTGATGGAAACCTGAAAAAGAGTTTGATGCAAAGTCTCTTACAAAATACCACTGTCATGTTCCCAAGGAATAAAGGCAGCTCGGACCGCCTGAAGATCCCGTGGAAAGGACCTGAATGTGTAACCCGGGCAAGATGTAACACGTGCAATGCACCTTCTGGTTCTATTCTTGGGACACCATTACTCCTATTTATTTCCATGTCATCTGTGGTAACTTTATCTCTCCGAAAGGATGATGCAGATTTGTAGCAGAGACCATGCAGCCTACCTAACCCAGTCACTGACTTTCCGGCTCTTAATGGAAAACTTCTTCTGAGCCCTACTGTAGATGATGGCCTCAAAGGATATGCGACGCATTGTGCACCCCAGCCAATCCACCTTCTCAGCGACTTGTCTAGTCTTATCTTGTCTCTGACATTCAATGGAAATCTCTCCCACCTTGAAGTGAAAAAAGGAGGACTACAGAAGAGCATCCTGTGAGCCATGGAAACATTGAACAGTTACGGAGAAAAGCCATGGAGAATGTCTACTGGTGTTAAAAGGAGCTATTGACTGTGGAATGAAGTTGTACCCTCTGGTGTTTTTCCACAGGAAGTATCTGAAATAATCCCCCCACTTTTCTATCTCCTTGTGGCTGCAATATCTTGGGCCCCGCACATTGAACTAGCAATCTTCCAAATTATTTCCTCTCTCAACAAACATTGCTCACGGCCCTATTATGGCTGGAAGGTTTTTTAATAAAACTGTCTGTAAAGATTGTGAAATGGACCTGTGGAGCGAGGTTGCTTCACTGCACCCTTGTATTTCCCAAAATTCCTCTCTCTTTCCTACAGAGAAAGTTTGTGTTTCCAACCACACAGAGAGAACAGTGGAGGGTACCACTCTTTGCCCTAATGCAGCTAGACTTCAAGGAATTGCTCTGAACAAGTGAGTTGACTTTGAAGTGCTCATGGTTCTGGCTCCTTCCTCCACTTTCCTGCAGTCAAAGCACCAGGTGTTTGTCATTCAAGGTGGAAGTCAGGACCAGTCTTGTGCTTTTGTCTCTGCTGCAGGTTGGATGCTCTGTGGTTAACAGTTTGGGCAGCTTCTCTGGCTTAGCCAGCTAGTCATTGTGTTCCCAAAGTGGGAGTCATTTTAGTAGAGGAAAAAATCACTTCATATTGATTCAAAGGAAGATTGATGTGAGAAGAGAGGCAGAATTCTTCAGCTCTAAGAGAGATGAGCTTATCAAAGGAATGGCCACAAATGGCACATTCTTGGCTAAATAGAATGCTGGGAGCATCTGCCAGGAAGGCGTAGTGAGATGAGGCACCAACTTCGAGTTCAGATCACAATTGTGGGAATGTAGGAAGATCAAATTCTGTTCTGCTTGGAGTCTCAATGTCTGAGACCTACATTTCTACCAAAGGATCATATTGAAATCCCTGACAAGATTTTGATTCAATTGGTCTTGGCTAGGTTTTCAAAGTCGACATTTCCAACAAGCTCCCAGCTGCTGCCAATGTCACCAGTGTGCAGACCACACACTGAGTAGCAAAAGTACAAGGTCTCTCACGCCAGGGTCCAGATGGCTACGGGTTTAAGATTTTGAGTGTGATTCATTTTATCTATACCCAAGTTTGGCCTAGATCATTCGACAGTGCTCATAGAGTATGTTGTTTGGGATTTTCCACCACAATCCAGATCCAAGAAAGAAGATGCAAAGACCTGGGCAAAAGGTCCTGTTCCTTACTGGGCATGCTGGGGCCATTAGAGAAGAAGCTAACAGGGCACGTTGGCTGAAAATATTCAAGCAGAGGGTTGTCAGGCAGATTGGGCATATGCGGGATGCGAGGCAGGGAAGTGGAAGCCCTAGAATGCTAAACCCGGAGTCTAAGAGCGGCACCGTTCTGTCAGGGTCAAGAGCCCACCCTGCCCCACCTCTTCCAGGAAACTTTACTTCACGGGGTTGTTGTCATAAGGTAGGCCATGTGTTTTAGATTCTGGTCCCTAAAAGCAGACCTTGAAGATCATTTGTATGCATGTGGCTGGTTACACAATGCCCATAGGCAAAACTGGTAAGGGAGAAGGGAGGCGGGACATAGTGAGGAAAGGAAGCCAAGTGAGGATGCAAGAGTAAGCAAAATTCCACGCGGGCGACTTCAGCTCAATCCCCAGGGAACACTGGAAAGTCACTCGCTAAGCCAGAATTGTCTTAAAGCAGGAGCCAGACTGCTGGCTTGCTTATCCTCCCGTGCTCATCAGTCATTCAGGGCTGCCCGGCAAGAGATGCAAATTCCCAAGCCCTCCCAGCTTTTTGGGACACACAAGAAATGCAAGTTCTAGAGCCAGAGGGCAACCCTCTGACAAGGGACTCAGTCAAGGACTGGCTGTCAGGAGCAGAAGTCCAGCTGAAATTCAGCTTAAAGAATCCCTAGCAAAGGGAGTGAGGGGTGTGAGACATTGTGTCAGTAGAGTCAAATAAGTTGTGAAATGAGTTTAGCACGGTTGCTAGCAACTTAAGCCCATGGGTGAAGTCTCCTTTGTTTTTGATGACATGTAAATACTGAGAAGGCAAAGAAGGAAGGGCAGCGGAGAGAGGAGGTGGCAAGCTCATGGCACGCTAGATGGTGGGACTAGAAACAGCAGCTTACTGAGGATGTCACAAATGTAACCCTTCACCACGTAACCTGGAATCCTGTTAGTCCATGACCTAAATGATCAGAAATCCAACTGACTGATGTTGACAGAAAAATGACTTTATAAAATTTCCCTCCAGGCCTTGGACAGCTTCAAGGACTCTGCCCCAGCATTGAAAATGTGGAGGAGAGGCCATAGTTAAAGGTTGTCACTTATGGACTGCGTAAGCTTTCTGGCCACCACTTTCTCATCTTTAAAATGTTCCAAAATATTGTGATTAGGCAAACGACTAAATGTAGAACAAATGCTTCATTCATCCGGTACCACATTTCCCCTAGTCACACATCCCCAAAGAAAGGTATTTTCCTTCTTCCTTCAAAAGAAAAAAAGAAAGTGTGGGTACGTTCCCTGCATCTGCCCTTTGTGGGTGAGGCTAGAACTCACTCTGCTGTTGGGTTGGGGTTACCTTGTGCACCCATGTAGCCTATTATTCCTAACTGTGATTGTGTAGTTCATCAATTGATACCCACCTACTTACTTATGAGAGAGATGTAGGAAAGATTAGCTATGTAAATAATTGAAGACATATAAATCTAGAGGATAAATAAACAGGAGCATAATAAACGTGCCACAGCATTTTAGACCGATTCTTGGATTTTATAGTTTTTAGGCTGTGCAAGATGAGATGAGAGGCAGAAACAAATTGTGCTCAGGCACGTTTCTGATGTTACTAATTACTCACTGATATGGGTAGGACCGATTTTTGTAAGCAATGAATTGGCTCATTTAAAATTCCTTTGTTTTCTATGTTACAAGAAAGAAAGAAGAAGAAAGAAGAAAGTCAAAGGATGAAGCAACAAAAGAAGCACCCCATAGGAAGGAAGGTTGTTGGCAGCACATTCAAGAATCCAAATGGTGCCAAGTGCCCTGCAGTCAAGGGCCCCACTCGCTGCAGGGTAAATAAAAGGGAAGGGAGGAGAGCACACAAGTGTAGTTCTACTGCACGCGTGAATGACGAGAAGTTAGAGACAGGTTCTAGTCCCAGAGTGGGACTGGGAAGGAACCTCCCTCCTTGGGTGGCATCAGACTGAAGGGGAAGAGACCAGGGAAAGATAAGCTGCAGCTGCATCTGTTTCCTGTGGCGGCCAGAAGAAAGCACCGCAAACTGGACTCTCAAGGAACGGAAGTTGAACTGTTCGCAGTGCCAGCAGTGATAACTCTGAATTCAAGATGTCGGCAAGGTCAGAGGACTCTGCGGGAGAATCTGCTGCACCTGTGTCTTCTAACATTGGGGCTCAGGGCCCCTGCCTTATAGCTGCATCAGTCAGGTCTCTATCGGCCACAAGCCCTTCTCCTTTGAGTGCTGGTGTCTGCGAAGACACCATTGTATAGACACCCGTCACTGGGATAGGGCCTACACTCATCCAGTGTGAGCTTACCTTACTTCAATGAATTATTTTTGCAAAGTACCTGAGCTGGTTTGAGTCCTCCAAAAAAACAGAAGCAAAAGGAGACCCTATCTACGTGAAGACGCTTTGGAAAGCTTGTCCACAACTTTCTGAATCTTTCTCAATGCAAGGGCTGGAAAACTGAGGGTGCCACTTCTGGAAAACAAGTAGCTACATCCTTCCTCTGCCTTTGCCTCGTAACCAGGCCCACAGCAAATAGATGGTATCCACCTGCTTTGGAATCTTTTTTTACTCACTCAAACCCTAATCAGTTCTACAAACGCCATCAAAGGCATCCCCATAAAATAATGCTTTTAGTCCAGCTAAATTGACACAAAAAAATTAACCATCATTGCTTTGAAATAAACTCTGAGATACTGTGTGGACATGAACCTGGGGGAGACATGGGACTCACCCAGCCTAGTCCCCCCAAAAGACTGGGGTTCCACAAAATAGTGTAGAAGCCTGCTAACAGAACAATGGCACATGTTTGTGCTCTGGTCTTGGAAACAAGGCTGAACAAGTCAAGTAGTAACTACAGGATATTGGAAATTACAGTTTTTGAGCTGATGAGGGAAGCCAAGGAATGCAACTTCAGTCTCATGTTCTAGGAAGTGATCTCAACGATCAGTCTGTGTGTTCGGCCTGAATCTCATCACAGCTCCCACGGGAGAATTCTATTTCCGTTAGCTGTCCTGCTCTTCGTCCTCAAGATTCCAACCTGACCACGAGGAAGACATTTCTACTCACAACCCTCCCACCCTTATGAGAGTACCTTCTGAATATTTCTTTTTTTAAGCTTATTTTTATATTTTAAGTGTTTTAGAGGAAGAGGGAGAAAGCTTTCGTCTCCTGTGGCACTCCACAAATGCCCACAGTGCCTGGTGCTGGGCTAAGACCAAAACCCAAAATTGAGAACCCCCACATAGATGATGGATCTCCCACATGGATAGCAAGGTCCTGATTATTTGAGCCATCCATGCTGCCTCGCAGGCTCTGCATTAGCATGTGGCTGCGGGCAGGAAACGAGTCAGGAACCAAGCCAATGTACTTCAGTATGGGCTATGAGCATCTCAACCACGGGGTAAATGCCCCCTGCTGCTACATCTGAGAATGCCAGATTGCTGAAGACTTGGGAGCTGCTTTTGGCTTGAAATCCCACCCTGTTAGATATGAAGAGATGTGGATGTTTGGTTACTGCAGGAAATACTGACATGTGCTTTAATATTAGCCTCCATTGCATCTTTTTAGATTATTTAGTAAATTTTAGGGCACCCTGGAGATTCCGAGAAAGTGTGAATGTTGGCAGAGAAACCAACAAAGCCTGTAGGAGTCTGTCAAGAAAAGGAGAACAGAGCTTACAGGCTGAGCTTTCTGACTGGGGTAGTGGTGTCATTACCACCAAATTAAGCTAGGAACAATCAAGAAGAAGGTTGATTGACTTACCAGCCTAGGGGCATGGGTGTTGAATGGAAAGTTGACTTGATGTTCTGGGGACAAGCTGATAGAATCATTGTGAGCAAAGATCTCTCAGTGAACAAAATCACATTGTTCCAGAAACTCAGATGGTTCAATCCAACTGCTGAACTAAAGCCAGAGGTGACAGGAGAGACCCAGGGGTTCCTGAGGGTCAGGTCCCTAACTGCACTAGAACAAATAGAGCATCAGCAATGAGGGAGGGATCTTGGGGCTTCATCCGGGTTCTCTTGTTTGTTCATGAGATGTGGACTTCCCCCACGTAGAAACCTGAACGCCTACTGCTGTGCAGGATCACAATGAAATGTTTCTTTCCTTAGGATATAATTTTCTTCTATGAAGCTGAGTTGGACAGTGTTAGAGAAAGCAAAACAAACCAGAATATGTGATGAGGCAGGGAAGAACAAGGACTTAATTGTAGGGTAGGGTGCATAACTTGTTCAGAATAAGAAATCAAGACTTCCACGTGGACCTCTCCTTCTTTCTCATTAGCACCAGCGTGCCTTTCTCAGAACGTTCTAACCCACTCAGGAAGAATCACAATGTAATGTTACCACCTAAGTTAGTTTATAAAACACATGCGTTTAAGTCTCTTGATCCTTTTAGGATCCCTGAGATGTAAGAGTTACTGTGAACCCACCCTGCAGAGGGGCAGCCAAGCTCTAGGACTGAAATTTAGCTGATACCAAATGCAGTGTTGTTTGCCACACTCAGAGCTCCACCACGAAGGGAAGAGCCCAGCAACACAACTGTCAGTTTAGGGGCAGCTGAACTGGTGGTGATTACTCTTCCCTCAGCCCCAAGGCGGAGTTCAGATAAAGTCTGAAACAGAAACAGAGGGTAGCAAGGCAAGTGAAGTCAGGAAGATCTCTGCCGCCTTCATCACTTAATTAGCCCAGTGCCACACTCCATTTGCTGTTTTCTGCAAGACACTTGTAATTGTATGGCTTTCTTGGCTTTTCATGCCGTGAAAGGCTCTTTCATCCCAGCTCTTCCAGTCCCTGGGGAGCTGGATAGGAAGGGAAGAAAGAAGCGGAATAGGGATTCGGTGAACACAGCTCTCTGCATCGTGTTCCCTGGTGATCCTCCACTTTCTCCTGCCTACTCCCCTGGCCAGCTACCTGAATGGAGCACCTGGAATAGGTTTTGATCCTGTCATCACTCACCCAAGGCATGTGAGCTGGCACATAGCAGCCTCAGCCTCCCTGATTGAAACTGCCTTTTGTTAGGTACTTTTTATCTAAGTGAAAGAAAAAGAGAGAGAGAATGAACAAACTCAGTCAAGGAAGAAACAAAAGGGAGTCTCCAGGGGCCAGTGGGAGACAATCCATCAAAAACTTCTAGACACTGCCAAAGTGCGGAGGGTATGCAACAGGCATCGCACACAGGCACCAAGCAGCAATCAGGAACCAAAAGAGAAACTTGCTCGAAATTTCACAGAAGCACAATTCTATTCTCAAAGGCATTCAGCACTGACTCCAGCCACATACCAAGCTCTAGTGAAACTTGAAATGGCTGTCAGAGATGAAACACTCCCCAAAGCTTCTCAAATGCGAAGGTGGAAACTGTAGCTTTTTAATTTCTACTCCATAGCATTGGGCTCAAAAATTCTTCTGGGCTGGACACTTGAGCTGAATAACAAAGGAGTGAATTTGATGCAGACTATGCAATGATTCTACTGACAATCTCAACTACTGGAGGAAAGCAAGCAGGTGGGTCTCAGGGCCCCTTAGCACAAATCATTGCAGGAGCTTTGCTGACAATGAACCTCGCTCTAGGATGGAAATTTCCATTGCCTTCTCCATGGTGCTCCTGGCTCCTCTGTTCATTTGCATGTCTCATTTTTCTTCCCTCACTCAATGCACAGAAACCACAAGAGCACAAGGAGTACTCCAAGCCCTCTTTCAAACACCATTTATGACCCATTTCAAGATTCCAGCCGCCTGGGCTGAGAATGAGGACACAGGAGAAATGGAACTGAGGGGATAGAAGAGACTTGAAGCTACGTGGATGCAGGATGCTTGGCTTGTTGGCTTAATGAATTTTCAATTGATAAGAGAGAGAAAATGAATACACTTTGCACCTTGGACTTTACCCTTTTGGCCAGTACTTTTCCTCTCCCGCTCTTCATCCTCCTCCGTCTTCCAGGCTCCTGGAGTGATATTTGCTATTACATTGACCAACAATGGAATCTTTTGCTAGTGCAGGTTCTTTCTAAAGTAGTTAAGCAAGAGCTTAGCCAGGGTTCAAAGTGAAGAACTTTGAAGGGACTGTTGACTGTACTTGTTAAGGATCTGAGGACTTAAGTGCCTCTCAATGTGTCCTTGTTTCAGAAGAGAAAAGCAAGAATGCAGAGGGAGTCCTCTGCTGGCGATGGATCAACAGTAATAACAAGTATGTTGGAAGGTTCATGAATAAGAGATTGCATATAATCTCTGGGCTATGAATTATGCACAGTTTGTGGCCCGAAGAGAGAGGCTACTTCCTGTTTGACTCACCTCTGCCAGTTTCACCTTCACTTCCTGCATCCCTGGGTAGCAGCAGCCATCGTATCTACTTTAATCTGTTGAAAAGGAGTTGGTCCAGGAAAAGAGGTCTGTTAACACGAAATGTCCTTGACTTCGGTGAACTCACATCATTCTCAAAATTTCTTTCCCTTGATACCAATTTCAAATCACCTAAACTAATTTCCACTTCAAAACTTCTGACAGAGACTTCGAATTGCAAATCCCAATTGTTAACCAAGAGGAAAAAAAGTATGGAAAATGGAAAAGCAGCCAGTTAAGGAATGAGTGGGCAGGGGAAGAGAGAGAAATGGAAATATCTTACATGATGACAAATATCTTTGATGAGCATGTGGATTTAGAGTCAAATTTAGCTTCCACCCCATAGGGTGGTGTCGCTAAGTCCTTTGAATAAATATTAGTGGCTGTATCTTTGAAAGACATCACTCTGTGAGCTGCACAGTCCTCATAAGTGCTGTGATCTGGTTTCTGCTTATTTCAGCTCCAAAACGAAACTGAACACCACAGCAGCAGGCAGAAACTGTCCGTATTTCCATATCATCTTGGTCTTGCACAAGCCTATCATTTTCAATACTGGGCAGCTGGTTCAGTGTGTGTCATGAGCACAAGGACTCTGAACAAGATGCATTCACAGTCTCAGCATCTGCAGGAAATCAGGACTCTGCCTGATGGAATCGTGTCCTACTGCTTCCAGCCAATGTCAATTTTTTCTGCTCCTATTTCTTCTTTCTGTAGACAACATCAGAATGGAGACAGAAATGATACCTGTTAAATTATAATGGCCTTATAATATCCCAGCAATATAAATAATTCCAAGGATCTTTTTGCTTCATTTATTTATTTGAGAAATAGACCAAGATGATAAAGCTATAGAGAGGCAGAGATGGCACAGATGGAGAGAGCTCACCTTCTGGTTCATTTCATAAATGACTGTAATGACCAGGACATGGCTGAGTCCAGGTCAGAGACTGAAAACTAAATCCAAGCACTCTGATACGTGTTGCAAAAAGCCAATGTTTTGAATCATCAATGCTTCCCCCAGGGCCAGGAAGCTGGAGCTGGGAGCTGAGCCTGGAGTCAAACACAGATATTCCAATGTGGGACAAGAACATCTTCACACCTAGGCTAAATATCCACCCCTCAAGAGGTCATTTTATCCTCTGCTCCTCCTGGTAGAACTACCCCTACATGGTCCCCAACAGTAAAAAAAAAATACCCCTTCTGTACCAAAACCTGCCATAACCTCCAAGGTAAGACAGGAGAGAGAGGAGAATAATGATTTGCAGCAGCTAACATTATGTTGAATTTCTACTCTGACAGGTTAAACAAGCATGGCTATAGAAGTGAAGAAACAAAATTCTTGGAGCCAAGGAATTAGTCCAGAGCTCACAATTGAAATGTCCCAGTGTGTGGACCTGACTGGTATTGTATCAAAGTTCATGTGCTTTCTAAAACGCTATGGCCTCTGCCCCAAGGGAGTTCCCTCTTGCTCTGGAGGTGTGTCAGTGTGTACATTGCTGTAGAAACCCAACAAGTGGCTCACTTGGTGTCCTCTCTAATGTATAGTGAATGCCTCCCCCTGCTCTGTCCTGATTTATCTCCAACACATCTTTAAAAATTGAATGGCATTTCAGCCTTTAGGAGAAATGCCGTCAAATCCCTTGGGGGCTGTAGTTTCTATCATCTCCTCATTCCAGGCATTGATTAAGTTTGCATTAGGGTTAGGATACTGATGAATAATGACAAGAATAAAAAGGAAGAGGAATTCTGTCTCATTGCCAAAAGGAGGATGCTCCCTAGCTGAAAATATCTTTTCATAAATTCAGGTACAATGAGCTATATTATCCATACCTCACACTGTAATCCATTCCTGCCTCCCAAGTGCTCCCTATTCTATACTGAATATTTGGGGTGAGGGGCGGTTAAAGGCATTCATTATCAAATTGTGTTAAGGGAGTAACTGTATAATGAGGATATTGGCATGCATCCCAGCATGATCTGGGGGGCTGGGATTCAGGATGCTAAGCCACCATTTAAAATGTAAGCAATTAAAATTAATTAAAAATCATTAAGCAAACCTTCACTTTTGCAATTCCAAGGTGCAACGTGAGTCACTAGAGCTCCAAGAAGATGTGTGTACCACTGCTTCTACATGAAGTATTCCCGAGACTTGCGCATCGGCTACAAGTCTCTGCTGGACCAAGGCCGCAAGGTGAGTCAAGAACTCCTGTTTAAAAGAAATTTGCATGTGTGGACTCCAGACTTACACCATCCGCAATGATCAATCAATGATATTTCTTCTGCCATCCTGCTCTGTGCCGCATTCCCCAAGAGCATTGATGGTTCAGCCATGAATGGAATGGCAGATCTCACCAAGAGTTGGGATCCAGTTGGGATCTAATTGGAATGGCTGGACAGTCCAGAAGCTAAGAACAACAAAAATGAAACAATGCAGAAGAATGTATCACTTGTTATCTAACATGCATCAGTAAGCACCTACTAAAAGACATTGTGTTAGAGCATGTGGTACTAAGTCCTGGCCACCCATGCCAGCCATCTGCTAGCTACAAAAGGACCAACTGAGGGCTAAAGTGTGGTGTACTCTTTAAGGATGAACATAACATGTTTCTCGAGTAGGCTGGTGGAAATAAAGACACAGATTAGGGATCTGTGGAAAGGACTGTTCCCCAACAAGGAAGGGGGTGAAGAATGACACAAGACGTGATGGTCAAATTAAGTAAAATCTTCATAACCAGAAAATTCTTATAGCATCATCTAAGTGGATGGAGATTCAGAATCATAAGCAAGAACTGATCTCAACAGGCCGTGCCTGCCATCTCAGGCACACAAGCAAATAAGAAAATGGATGGTATAATGTCTACACTGCCCTTATGCTGAGGTATCATCACATTTATTACACTGAGAACAGATAGTCTAGAAGAGTACGTGCTTCATATAGTTTGGAGAATCTGAAGAGTCTGGAAATCAAACTCATCCCAGCTAAAGGAGTCAGGGAAATTTATTTCTGAGGAATAGAAAAAAGCATGGAGGACTGGAAATAATGGTTACTTCCAAACACTTGGAGAAACATTACTTAAGTAGATAAATGATTTCTCTATGTTACTTTTTTTTTCTGATAGAAACACTTGGCAAAGACCTAACATGGAAGCATAATGAAATGAAACAAGGAAAAGAAAGAGAAGCTGAAATGGTAGCAGAGTTCTAGGGGATAGGCTCAATCTTTCTCCTCCCCATCACAGATGCAGGGGCTCCCACACAAACCCTAGAGCAAAGAGAAACCCTATTTAAAAACATTCACTGGATGCTGGGAATAAAATTAGCCAAAGAATGACTAAAATGAGGGGCTAGAGTTTTCTGACAAAAACTGTAACGAAGAGTTTTCTAATCATTAAAAATGATCAGTCAATGAAGAGATGGGACACTATGTAATGTCCTAATTTCTGTATCTTTGATGATCAAACAGTACCTGGAAGTCCACTGTCAGGAATGTAATGAAAGCATTTCCTGCACCAAAGTAGAAGATGACATTACTTCAAATTTCTTTTCAACTCTCAGGTTTCATAAGTCTTTGACACCTTTAAAGCTTTATTTTGTGTTAATGGGAGACCCAAGATCTGAACGCTGACCTTGGCCTCTATACACTGGAAATTTTCAACACAAAAATTAGGTAGACTTCAAGGAAAACTTTGGATGCAAGGCTTATCCGGAGCACGGGGACTCCTGCAATGCCTCGCATCTCACTTTGTAGTGTGTGCAGGAGAGCTGGCTGTCACTGGAGTCTTCCTACTAGGACCTGGTGGGGAAAGCTGTCTGCTAACCCCTCCTTCTTTGAGAGAAGGGAACTCAGAAGATACAGCACCTGCTTCCTGATAAAGACCTCATAAATATGTTTTTAAAAATTACCTTTCCATGCTGTGTGGCCACATCAAATTGCTAAACTTCAATATTTCAAAATGTGACTGTATTTGGAAAGAGGATGTTTAAAGTGCAATTAATTGAATGTGGTCCTACTGGAGTGAAGTGGGTCCCTAAATCAATAAGACTGGTATCTTCTAAGTCAGGTCAAGAGATATCAGAGGCTGGAAAGAGACATGGAAAGATTCTTATACAGTTTCCAAGGGAACACTTTGTTGGAGTTTTGGGCCTCCAGAAGTGAGAGACAATACGTTTCTTCTATTTCAAGACACCTGATTTATAGTACCATATTATGGGAATCCTAAGAAATCAGCACAGTGATGGTCTTCACGTGGAAGCAGACTTACTTTCTTTCAGAGGGTCCAGAGTAGACGAGAAATTGGCAGTGGTTTTCCTGGCTATGCATCTTGCCTCCTGTATTAGAGCAACAGAATCCTCCAATCGTGAGGCTGTCAGCGGAGAAGAGAGCAGGAATGAGTGCCAGGGAGTGGGCATCATGTTCACCTTGTTCTCCATTTGACTGATCCAGTCAGCCCATCGTTTTGTACATCTCACTGTCCATAAAATAGATTAAAATAATATTCTGACACATGAGAGCCTCAAAAGATGACAAAATCCCTAAGATACTCAGACAGGAGTAGAGGAGACTCCTCTAGAGACAGTAGCAGCTACCTAGAGCAGGACTGCTTCCAGGAAGGACCAAGTTAGAAGGACGGACCTGAAATACCAATGGGGTCAACCTCAAAGGAACCCTTAGATAAACTGAAAGGGCACATGAGTGCCAGGAGTCCAGGGAAGACAGCCAAGTTTGAACTTCAGTTTGTCAGGCCAGCCAAGATGGAGTGGGCAAGGTGGAGAATCCAGGTCACTAAGTCCAGATTATAGACATTTATCCAGCTGGGAGTGGGCAGGCTGAAACAGCAAAAGAGGAAGACACAAGCAGAGCAAAGGCAACAGTCCAAGACCAGAGTAGAGAAAATGAAGCCAAACACACTTACAAGAGCAGACTGGATTGCAAAAGAAAACGCCTTACCTCTTGCATGGAACTATCTGCTTTCTATTTTTATACAGGCTTTCATAAGCCTTCTTGGTATGGATTGCTGGGGGCCAGAAGATCATGCAAATGTTAATTCTAAAACATTGATATGTGAAGACCTTATGTTCAGAGGGGTTTTTGCAGTTATAATTATTTTGGGGGCTAAGGAAGGCTCCTTAGGAGCTGGTGGTTGGCACATGCATTCCAGCTAGTCATATTGAACTGTATTGTTTGTCTTAGAACAATAAACATCAACTTCCTTCATAAATGGAAAAAAAGAACCCACTGTAGTTTGAAAACAGTCTGAATTCTCTGTCTTTCTGTGTTATTTCCTCATTAGAGCTTTGACCTACTCATTTCTAACCCATGAGCCTTGGGATTCTCAATCTACAAAATAGAGGCATTGTGGTAAATACCAGCTCACTGAAGGCAGAGGCTAACACATCTCAGGGGGAGTAAAGAGTGGCCACAAACTAATCCATGTGGGGTTGGTATTGACCAGGGAAGGACTGAATGACCCATGTGAATATTGTATGCGAAAGCAGGACAGGATCACGTTGCAGAAGGTCTAGTAAGAAGCTGTAAGTCACCAGGAGATAAGCTAGAGCAATGTGTCATGGTTTGGAAGGCTTGCTTCACCCAGAAGAGATGAAGGAGACATTCAAGAACACAGAACTGTGTTCTCAGGGGTGTACCCTGCTCCCTTGGGGTACCCATGCTCGTTTCATTTAGGGTTCACTGACAACATCTTTGATAAAGCAATTTTCTTCTTTGTTAGTAGAAGTGACACGAATGTCAACCAGCATAGTTGTTTTAGCAGTCATGCCTACCACCGAAAGTGTTTCAGAAAAACTATCAACAAGACAACGTATTGAGTACCACTGTCTGCCGAGCTCTTCACTGCTCTAATCCCACAGAACCATCCCAGCAGGCCCCTGGTGTGGGGGATGCCACCTGCCCGTTACAGACGAAGACTCCACCACCTTGAGCATTGAGTTCATATCCAACACCACATGCTATTAACCACACATCTGGCACTGGAAGCTAGGACAGTCCTAATAAAAAGAAAGCCTCTGATGGTGGGATTTGAACCTAATTGTGAAGGAGTCATGAAGTGGCTTCGGGCAGAAAAAAATTTCCAGTTGAGAACAAGTCAGTGATGTGGAGATAAGAGTAGCAGAAAAGAAGCAGTGTGCACAAGGGTCCCCTCCGTGCGGGCCTCTCGACATACCTTTCATTCCCTCAGCACAGCGTTCAGGCGGCACTCAGGGCTGGCACTTCCTTTGCTCCTTTACAGGTCTCTCAGCAAGAAATGCATCCTCGCTTGTCTTGTTTTGACTTCTCCCTTTTCATCTCCCTTTCCCCCACTTTACGCCCAGCAGACTTTCAGAAACCTGGGCCTCACAGTTCCAGTGGGTAACAACTTCACGTGGCAGTGACAGATCACTTTCTCTGTGCTGGTCTCTGGCTTGAGCTCTTTACACAGAAGTTCCCTTTTCATCCTCAACATGCTCAGGAAAAAGATATCTTACAGATGACAATATTACACTCTGTCTCGCGTTCCTTAACTACGTTTGAAATATTTTGTCTTGGACTCAAGGATCACGAATAGGAAAGAGACAAGCTTCTAGAAATAAAATGAGAATACAAAACAAAGTGCTAATTTTCTGACCAGTAAGCTTTCTCCTTTCACCTGCAATTACCCTGACTGTTGGTAGTTTACTGAGCCTCCATCTCAGGGCTCAAGCAAGGCACTCAGTGTACTCTGATGCCCAAGGCACAGCAGATAGAGTTGGACCTGCTAGTTTACAATGGATACCATATTGACACCTTATTAAAGTGCCTATATACAAATGGCCTCAACTGACCCATCCTGATTGGTCTATGTTTAAAAGAGGATTCCAATTCTGACAAGTCTAACTAAAGAAGATAAAAGAGGCCCCAAGGGCAGGGGACAATGGACTGGCTAATGTGCAGGAATAAACTTTACAGCAAAGAGGCAGGGCTACCATAAACCTCCACACTGCACTATTCAGGTTGTGATGGAAACGGCACGCCTTGGCTGATGGCTTTGCTTGGGAACCCCTTGCAGACGCATTGTCCGGCTCTCCCTCCCTGCTGGTGAGGTCTCTGCCCTGAACTCTGCAGAGGCACTGGACTTCAGAACAGTGGGGAGAGCTCTGCAGATCTCAGGGCCTGCTCTGTGGATGCCAGGGGCCGGGGGCAGTTAGTTCCCTCAGGTTGGAAGTGGAACCCCTAAAGGCTGTCCCTTTCAGGAAAGGTAAAAGTGCAGCATTTTTACACATTTTTGGGCAGCTTTTCAGAGAATATCTCTTCCATGTCCCTGTCTTTCATTTGGACCACTTAAAGATTATTCACTTGAAAGATGGTTCCAGTCTTTGGAAACTGTTGAGCATAAAACTGTGCACATTTTGTTATTTATTTTGTTTACTTAGATGAAAAAATGCTTAATTTTCCTAAAGCCCAAGCTTCATCATCAAACACGCTATATCCTCTTATTTGACTTTTCGGAGTGGTGAAGGGTATTTTACTGATAACTTGAATCATTTATAAGGACTTGGGATCCAATTTAATACAATAAATATTTCCTGAGCTCCTATGTTCCAGAGAGGATGATGGGGCTGGGAAAGCCACCCAGTGGCTGGAGCAAGCTTTCTCTCTGCCTTGAGAAGCAGGATTCCACATCTATACACAGAAGAGGGGAAATGCCATAATTGGACCATGAGAACAGGGATTGGGAGCCACCAATTTTGTCTGGAACCAGATAATTCCATGATGCAGGCAAGGATACTTCAGAGGGCACACGGACCACACCAGAGCCAAGGGGATGCACATGGAAGGCACGGCTCAAGTGTCTCCCAAAAGGAGAAAACTGGCTGAGAAGGTCAAGGTGGCTCTAACTGAACTCTGCATATTGTTTCCTTCCTGTATTGTGTTTATTCCTCTCCTATTTATCGAAACTGATACATTTATTCATCTAATTGGTACATTTTAAATTCATATTTATTTAATCTCCCTTCATTTGAATGGCAAAGTGATAGAAAGATCTTCCACCTGTCGGTTTACGTCCCAAGTCCCATAGAGGTCAATACAGGGATAGGTGGGATAGGCCAAGGTCAGAAACCTGGATCTTCATCTGGATGTCGTACCTGAATGGAGGGGGATCAAGTACTTGAGCCATCATCCGCCAGTATTTGTTGAAGCCATGCCTATTATGTTTCTGACCCTGAAATATGTGCCAGAAACTCAACAGTGAATAAGAGAGGAGAAGCTCCACTGCTTGTGTCTCCCCAAAATGCAAATGTGGAAAGCTAACCCTCAGGGTGATGGCATTAGGAAGAGAGGCCACGGGAGGTGACGGGTCATGACGGGTCATCACCCTATAAAGGAGATCCCAGAGAAGTCTCTCTCTCCTTCACCATGTGAGGACAGAGCTACAAGTTTCCATCTATTAAGCAGAAAGCAGGCCTTCCACAGACTCCCATCTGTTGATGACCTGTTTGTGGGCGCCCTGGTCTCCAGGTTTGTGCGGAATGCAATTCTCTCTCCTTTATACTCGACATTCAGTTTATGCGCTTCTGCTGAAGCAGCTCAAATGGAGACGCCCGTCTTTATAAGGAAGACAGAGAAATAAGCACAATCAGCAAACACTGTCTGGGTTAATCCATGATGGCAAACTTCTGAGAGGGTGCTGCGGATGGCACGGGAGGCACAAAAGTGCCAGACTCCAGTCGTCCTCAAGCGCTGCTCCCCTCCTGTCCCAGGCCTTCACTGTCACCTAGAGTGCTTTATGGTTTCTTTTTCTTTATACTAATTGCATTGACCCAATATTTCATTATACTGTTAATTATATTTATTTCCTGTCTCACTGATGTAAATAGTAATTCCATGAGGACAGAAATTTGTCTTACGTACCGTTGTATTCTTACAGTCAAGCCTTATACCAGCTCCATTATAGGAAGTGGAATTTATTCTACCTGTCCATCCTTCCATCATCCATCTACCTCTCTGCCTATTTTAATAGCATAGATAATATATTAAAGGCAATTCATTTTTTTCCAAAATTATTAGCAAATAGGAAGATGCTTAATTAACAATGTTGTCATCACCAAACCATAAAGTAAAACCACATCAAGAAATCACAACACATTTATTAAAATGGCTGAAATTTAAAAAGTTGATCATGCCAAATGCTGGAACAATGGGAACCTTCAAACACTGCTAATGGAAGTCGGAAATGTTACAACCACTTTGTGAAGAGTCTGATAATTGCTTCTAAAGTTAATTATGTACTTACCATAAGGCCCAACCATTTTACTTCTAGCTGTTTGCCCAAGTAAAGTGGAAGCCCATGTCCAGTTGTTGTAGTCTGGAAGTATCCCTCAAAATTCATGTGTTGGAAAATTAATTTCCAATTCAACAGTGCTGGAAGGCAGAGCCAGTTGGGAGGTTTTTTAGGCATGAAGGCTGCATTCTCGTAAGTTGAATATGGCCACCTTTAAAAGGGAGCTTTGGCCTTTGTCTGCCTTCTGCCTGGTGAGGACGTGGAGTTGCTCTGCGCGTGCACTGCTCATGCAGTGTCCATGTTGTGGGCAAAGTGGACTCTCACCAGGCAGTCATCCTGCTGGCGTGTGATCCTGCTAGTCAAGACCTGAGACATTTATCTCTATTCCCATTTTTTAAAAGATTTGTTTTAAAACTGGAGTTAGCGAGACAGAGGGACACACATACACACACAGATATTTCTTCTGCTGGTTCACTATTAAAATGCTCAAAATGATTGTAGCTGAGCCAGACCCATGCCAAGAGTCAGGAGCTTCATTTGGGTCTCCTGTGTAGGTGGCATGAGCCCAAATGCATGGACCATATTCCCCTGCTTTTCCCAGGCCATGAGCAGACAGCTGGCTGAAAAGCATACACCATCCAGTACTCATAGGATGCTGGCATTCCAACAGGTGGCTCTACCCACTATGCCACATGACAAGTGCCCTGTTCTTTATAAACAACCAAGTATCAGACATTGCATCACAGGCTATGATACTTTCTAAGAACTTAAAACATGAATATTCTCAGTGGCTACTTTATTAATAAAATAAAAAATAGAGGGCTCAGTGCAATGGCCTAGTGGCTAAAGCCTTGCCTTTTTTTTTTTTTTTTTAAGATTCACCTTTTTTTTTTTTTTAAGTGCAAAATCAGATACACAGAGAGGAGGAGAGACAGAGAGGAAGTTCTTCCATCCGATGTTTCACTCCCCAAGTGACTACAACGGCCAGAGCTGCGCTGATCCGAAGTCAGAAACCAGGAACTTCCTGCGGGTCTCCCACATGGGTGCAGGATCCCAAGGCTTTGGGCTGTTCTTGACTGCTTTCCCAGGCCACAAGCAGGGAGCTGGATGGGAAGCAGGGCTACTGGGATTAGAACAGGCACCCATATGAGATCCCGGCATGTTCAAGGCTAGGACTTTAGCTAATGGCTACTGCGCTGGACCCAACCGTTGCCTTGTTTGTGCCATGAACCCATGTAGGCACTGGTTTATGTCCATTTCCCATGAAATGGGAAATGCTCCACTTCCCTTCCAGCTCTCTGTATATGACCTAGGAAATCAGTAGAGGATGGCCCAAGCCTTAGGATCCTGCACCATATGGGAGACCTGGAAGAAGCTCCTTGCTCCTGGCTTTGAATCAGCTCAGCTCCAGCTACTGCAGTCCCTTGGGGAATGACTCAATAGACAGAAGTCTCTCTCTGTATCTTTTTATTTCTGTAAATCTGTCTTTCTGATACAAATAAATAAATGTTTTAAAAATTAGAAACAACCGAATCATGTAACAAAACTCTGGATAAACTATAATGTATCCATCCGTTGGGATACTACTTAGTAGTGAAAATAAATGTACTATGGAGGGTGTGAAGCCAGAAGAACCACAGAAGTACAGACTATCCGAGTTCTTTGTGTCAACAAGACCTGGCAACTTGTTGGATCAGAGTCACTCTACAGACAAAGAAGAGATTGGAGGGCAGTTATGGGCTGTGATGTGGCATCCAAGGGGTGTGGAGGTGACACACAGGAACATGAGGACATTTTGGGGGGTAATAGACACGTTCATTATCTTGACTGCAGTGATAGCTTTACAGGACCAACTTATATAAATTTGAGGAGTAATCTTTAAATACATATTTACTGCATGTCAGCCATACTTTGATTTTAATTTAATAAGAAAAAAAATGAAAAGCTCTTTTTTTTTAAATTTGCCAATTTCAGTTTTGTTCAAATGACAGGCAAGTCGTTTGAGTAGACTCCAAGGATAAGACATGGACTTCACCTGCAAGACTATGGCTAGGAGTGTCGGCTCATTTGCACTAGGGACTTGTGTCTGTAAAGGAGCTACATAAATGGGCTAGATAAGGCCCTCGGCAACTGTGAGGTAGTTCCTACTGCTAGCATTCTTTTCAGTTTCAGCTGATACAATTGAACCTCTAAGAAATTCAATAATTTGCAAAGACCTCAGGAGTATGAACCAATAGAATCAAAATTTGGAAAAATGCCCTCTTGATGCATGAGTTTATACTCTTGATGAGTGTGTTTCCGATTTTTTAAAATCCTACTTTTTGGAGTAATTGGGAGTGTGTTAAAGACAATGAACCTTCTAGCACCCTAATCGTGGACTTTCTGGGTTCTGGAACTGTGAGAAATCCATTTTTGTTCCTTATAAGTTATCCTGCCTCTGATGTTGTGGCTTAGTAGCTCAGAATGGTCCAAATTAGGATCCCATCTCGGAGCCTTTGCACCTGATGTCCCTGCTTCCCAAAATGCAGTTCAAGTTGGAGTCTGCGTGGTTTACTCCTCCTCACTCTGAAGTCAGATCAAATGCCAGGCCTTCCCTAATTAGGCCAATAAAGCAGTCCTCCATGTGATCCTAGGCCATATTTCAATTATATCGCCAAGTTCTGTTATTTTTCAGAAAAATAACCCTACGAGAAAGAATTGTATATATTGATCTGATGATTGCCTGTGCAACTTCAATATATTTCTTGCCCCTAGATTGAAAAATGTCAATCTATCTTTACTATTGTATTCCCAGCTCCCAGAACAACATTGGGTGCACGATAGGTTCTTGATAAATATTGCACAAGTGCACTGACTATAGGAAAGCAGTTTGTGATGAGTTGTAGTCCCAAACTTCACCAGCAGGTGTTACAGTCCCAACATGTGACAGCTGCAACCCCCAGTGAGCCCGCTTGAAGAGAAGCTATTACCCCATATGTCATATTCTATGTTAATAATTTACTTCTTAATTTTTTAAGTTTAAAATTTCATAGTGAATGATGCCAAATGATAAAAGCCTGATAAATCAGATATGACTTCCAAATTATATAGTTCCCACTGTCTTCCTTGACCTAAGCTCATCTCGTGCCAACCTTTTAGACTTTCCTTGGATGTGGACGCAGCCTGCTCTGGGGACTGGAGTGAACAATGCTCAGTGATTCCTCCCTTTAATTCCTACATTCTCTCTCTCATGATTTGTTTCTGAAATAACCTCAGCCTAAACTCTAAGCGAACTGAATATTCACAACTGCATCTGAGTATCACAAATCATTTGCTTCTCCAGTGCCTTTCTGAGGACAGAGCCTCCTAGCACCTCTCTCTGGATTACTGATCCTGCCAACTCGCCTTTCTGGCTGCCAAGAATTAGCAGCATCAATACATACTGAGAAAATCCTGCTGTAAATAACCCAAGTTTCTACCCATTGTAATCAATAAATAAGTGATGGCCATGCTGGGTGGCAGCCCATCATATTAGGGGGTCTGTCTAGAGTTTTTAGAATCCGAGTGTTGGACTCTTGGGTGATGGGCAAGACACAATGGGCAGAAGCCTAGATCAGAAAGTTGGATGGAGCCAGAAATAGACTGATCTACCTCAATATTATGCAGCATTTTTAAAGAGAATCTTTCTTTGTGAGAGCTGTTTCCTAGCTGCAGAACACCAGACAGGAAACAAAAGAATTTCCCTTTTTCTTTTTCATTCCTTTTTTTTTTTTTAACAAACTATTCCTTGTCTCTTTCTTTGTAGATGTTGACGACACAAAAAAGAAGAGAGAACCCAAACAATGAATCCTGCCCCCTGCCCACATGCTGCTGGGTACAGAGGAAAGGAGGAAAACCGAAGCAAAGCCGTTGAGCAAACATAATGGTCTCCTCTTATACCTTTCTTGAGACACAAAGCCAGCTGGACAGCGCTCTCCTCCCGCCCCCACCACATACCCTCCACTCAGCCCCTCCTCCTCTGGTGCTCCCTGGCTGCCTGCCCTCCCTCCTCCCATGCTCCTGAGCCACTGACTAGCAGCTTGACAGCACAGATTGTAGTTTTCATCCACCAACTAGTATTGCAGCTCATAGAGCAACCTTGGATTTGCCAAACAGGTTGAGAGGGAAATAAATTACCCTTGTTCATGGGTAAGGAAACTCTGAGTGGTGGTCCCAGGGAGTGGAACAAAACCCTCTAGGTAATCAAGCAGAGTGGTGGGGTCACCCACTGTCAAAGTCCCTTGGAATGGACTTGATTACAGCATCTTGAATTCCTTCCAGCTGCTTGTGCTGCCTTTAGCAGAGTACTCCTGGGGTGGTAGAGCTGTGGCGAAGGCAGGTGCTGAGGGGCCTTGACCACGACAGAGGCACACTGAAGATGATGCAATAACAGGGTCATATGTGTGATCGTGTGCATAGATATGCATGATGAGCATGATACCTTAAATTCAGTGTGGATTTGAAGACTATCTGCTGGATGAATGAAAAAAAATCAAAAACCTTTATGACATTTTTGGTTTATGATTATCAATCACAGTAGCATTCATAGATCACCAACCTCCAAGCAATGTGGACCCAGTCTTACCTACGTAAGACACAGCAATGTATCCCATTAATGTGTCACAGCGTCTCTGTAAGTTCTCATTTCTCAAACATGGAGAGGACAGGGAATTTCGCATGCTTTCTGGGAGAGCCAAAAATGGATGTAAAGCCTAATTCCATCGCTGAATTACTAGGAAATCCGAGAAAAATAAACAAGATTCTCGGGCCTGAGTCACCAACTGCAAGATGAATGTGGCCTTCACTCCCCTCCTGACACTGTGGGAGGAATGCCCCCAAGAGACTGGCTGAGCACAGGTGCTTTGCCATTGTAGAGTGTGATGTAGACACCAGTTGTTATTTTGTTCCTCTTTGTTCTTTTCTGTCTCTTGGACAAATGTCGCCACTGAGTATGGTGAATTCTGTGTTCAGATAACTGGTCTCTAGATAGGCATTCTCCCCTCTCCGTGGCAGTGGTTAGTCACGGGTTTCTGAGCTCAGAGCCCTAGAGGGACAGGAAGGAGACGGCCCAGGAGGGGACAGGATGAAGGCAGAGGCAGAGTCTCTTCCAGAACATACTATGGAACTGGGTCAGTAGGCATAGCTCTGGCTTCAGGCAACTGTTGGATTTTAGTTGTGGGTTTACATCTGTACTTAAAACAAGCATAATGTGAATTGCTTGATGTTTGTCTGTGTGTGTGTGCTCCATTTAAAACTTAAACAAAATACAGTCATAAAACAGTACTGGCTCACAAACCCAAAGCATTATGAAATCAGACAGCAGGCCTAATGAGAACTAGAGTGAATCGAATGAGCAGCACTCCTTTGAGGTTCATTTGCATGGCAGTTGGAAGGATGGGGGTTTGTGAAAAAGAGAAGGATGGAGTATGCTGCAGTGGGAAGGGGAGGAAGTTGAGTGAGACCGCAGCAGCCAACAGGCATTCTATGGACACACTTAAAAGGGCCAAAAACCGTAGATCAGAGGCGGCATCTAGAAGAGAGAAAGCATCAGTTTTCCAAACATGGCCAAAGCGAAACAAAACAAAAGACTCTTGCAGCTTCAGGCTCGTGAAACAATTTGATGTGTGAGTCCCATTTGACGCATGAGCTTTCCAAGTGGCTCAGGTATCACACACGTAGTTAGGGTGCCTCAGCAACGCTGAGTTCAACACACACTTGTCGGCATTTCCCTTCGTTAAAAAAATCGTACCGTCTTTGGACTCTGCCTGCCTGTAGGGACAGCAGAATCCTTCGCTGTGAAGCACCATGTCAAGGGGTCTCTGGGCGCTTTGTGTATCGTCTGCAGGCCCTACGCCTCAGGATGACATAGTCATGGCTGTGTTTGCATAGTTTATACTGATTCTTGCTTCATATGAGAAAGATGCACAATCCAGAATCATAGAAAAACAAAGTGAAAGATATAAAAGACCTTTTGGGGATCATTCAGTCCTTTACAGATTAACACCCCCCGAAAAAAGAGGTCTGAAAAAGAGACGAGTCGTGCTCATGATGGAGCCACATAGAAGTAGTTTAGATTGATTCCTGACTTTCGGTCCCATGGTTTTTGTATAAGAGGAAGGACTGTCACCCCAGTTTTAAGGTGTTTTGCACTTGGCACAGTTTACCTAAAAGATTTTCCATAATTTCTCAGTATCTGCATCTCCATAATCCAGCAGAGGTGCAGACACCTGCCACAAACAGTTGAGTGCTTCAGGGAAACAGCCAGCCTGGGTTTACCGACTTCAGCAGAGGATGCAGTTGAGTTTTCCTCTGAGGTATGAGCATCCGTGAGCCCAGGCTGTGGCTCCCATCCGGCCCCTCTGCCTAAACCCAAGTCTCTACTTACATTTAAGTGAGTGTAGCTATTCGTTGACCAGCCACGAGTCCGTCACTTTTAAGTCAAGGCTCCATTGATAGAGAAGCTCCAGTCCTCAGGAAAGACAGGAACACAATGGGAAGAGAGAAAAAAAGGAAGAGGGACGTG
The DNA here is from genome assembly GCF_017591425.1 of Ochotona curzoniae. NCBI lineage: Eukaryota > Metazoa > Chordata > Mammalia > Lagomorpha > Ochotonidae > Ochotona > Ochotona curzoniae. Next base: position 17,732,798 of record NW_024466219.1, on the reverse strand, counting down.
GCAGAAGTAAAGAGAGAAGTTGCAAATGAGTATCCTGGTGTACAGAGAACGAAAGCATCCCACACAGCCCATGAGAAAAGGGTTTCTCAGCACTAACACCCCGGTGCCTCTGGCAAGTTTTGAGACCAGGAATAAGTTTCACTTTCTTGTTTCTTCACTCAAAATAAAACTTGAACTTGTCACTTTCTGATCTTTTCACTTTAGCTCAGCGCTCAGCAGCATCCTTTCCCACGGGCCATGTTTGGCCCACTCCCCTACAGCCTTGAATGTCACAAGAAATTTTGAAAGTTACTCGGTTGCAAATGTATTTTATCACATTCTTTGCAATTCCCACTCTTGAGTTTCAAAACCCACTCTGGCATCAGCTTGGAGGTGGGTGGAAGGGTTGGTGGAGGGTGGGGGAGGGCTTCTTCTGAGGTCCAGGCGGCTGTTGAGACTGGCAGGCTCGCTAGCGCTGGCTGAGACAGACCTAGCACAGTGAAAGGTCATCCCATAGCCCAGCCATCTCCCCTGTTAGACACATGTCACATTTGCTATGCCTGATTTCAGAGCCAGGCTGTTTTCCCACATTATTAAATCACAAATACCTTATTTGAAATGAACTATACATTTGGACATATACATTTCCCAGTGTTTTTCATTTTTGTTGTAAACTTTGGAGTCCCGCATCCTCAGCTGCTGCCTTCTAACCAACATGGTGCTTTAGTGCTACCCTGAGCTGCCAAGTTAGGTGGCTTTCCCAACATGGCAGTTCTCAATGCCCTGATATCAGAGTATGCTGGTCATCTGGGTTTTTTTCCTGCCTGCCTGGGTCTCCCCTTCACTTTACATTCCGCTAGATGTCAGCTTATCTTCCTTCTCATTTTTTCACAGATTCTGTGCCATAAGGTCATCAACCTTGCATTAATACCTACTGGGTTCAGACATTGCAGAACCACAGCAGAGGATACACACAGGACATGGTGCCTATATCCAGAGAGTTTCCGGTCTGGCAGGAGTCAGCACTGAGCCAATCAAGTTGTCAAGTAGACATGATGATTGCCTTCCAAGATGAGAGCAGAGTCATGAGGGAGAAAGAGACATCCTGGCTTGGGTAAATAGAGGTGACATTAAAGCCGCATTTGGTAGATTAGGGAGAAATCTAACAGGTGGAGTTTGTTGGAGGAAATCTAGGTTGTAAGATATATGGGAGGGGACCCAGTGCAGTAGCCCAGCAGCTAAAGTCCTCATCTTGCATGGACAACCCACATGGACAACCGTTCTAATCTGGTGGTCCTGTTTCCCATCCAGCTCCCTGTTTATGGCCTGGGAAAGCAACCAAGGACGGCCCAAAGCTTTGGGACCCTGCGCCCATGTGGGAGACTGGGAAGTGTCTCTGGGCTCCTGACTTCAGATCGGTGCAGCTCCAGCCATTGCCGCCACTTGGTGAGTGAGCCAGCAGATGGATGATCTTCCTGTCTGTCTCTCCTCCTCTCTGTATATCTGCCTTTCCAAAAAAAAAAAAAAATCTTTTGAAAAAAATTATAGGAGGAAAAAATCAGTAGAGTAAGAACTCAAACATGCTTTATCAAGTAGAGGGCAAGAGGCTGTACAGAACAGAAAACTCAATTTAAAGCTATTTGATAATAAGGACTTTTATTATTTCCCTTATCAAGCGAATAGTCCCGGAGTTGGTTAATTAAGAAGCTCACAGATGTCATGGCTGTATGTGGGTTTCTCTGCCGTCTCTAAGCCTTCCCTCTCACATTTCAAAGACAAATTCCAAAGCTCCAAGCATCACATCTTCACAAAACAAAGTTCAAAGGCAAGAAAGCGCATGTCTCTGAGTCCGTTTTAAAAAAAAGTCCCTAGCAGCCGCTGGCAGGCTGTGTCTCTTTGGCCTGGACAACATTCCTTGTGCGTTTCTCAGCTGATGGCTGACTCAGACACAGCAACATCTACCCCCAGGCCTGAGGAGGGCTCGCGACACGCTGGGCTGCCAAGATACTGGGATGTAATGGTCATCGGGGTCTCTGCCCCCGCCCGTTTGTTTTGTCACATCTCTGAAAGACCTTGTATAATAAGTTCCTCCTACTGGGGGGATGCTAACATTTTCTCCTTCTGTACAGGGAGGGGCTCTGTCAGTTTCTGTATGTCTGTAATTATATTGCATTCTAGAAGCTGTTTTGCTGTTTGCCTCTTCCTCTTGGCTATGAGAATAATGAGCTCAGGGACCTCTACTTACCTCCTCCGCATGACCAGAACGGTCCTGAAATGCATTAGATGTCTGTCATGTATGTGTTGAATGGAACAGGTGTTTAGTGAATAGACTGCAACTCCCACTCTTTCTTGGGTTTCACAGCCCAGCCTGGCATCATCTTGGCACTAGATGAAAGGGGCAAAGAGGTTCCTCTGAGGTCCAGGAAGCTGTTGGGATTAATGTCACAGATTAGGTGAATAGAGGGAGGTGAGGCGAGGTACCTTTGATAGAAAGGTGTCTCTTTTCTCTTGACTCTTCCGTTTAAGCATTGACCAAACTCCACAGAAGTTTCTGTCATAGGGAACTCTGTTTCAGGAAGACAAGAGATCCTCGGGCTGTGTTTTACCAGGATATGGATTAGTCCGGGGAAAGGGAAGACGGAGAATTCTGCTTACGGAAGATTGGTGAAGTATTCTCGGCTACTTAGCATAATCTCTGATGTTTCCGTCTGAGTGTTTATCTTCACCCTTTTCTTGACAATTCAGTTTTTAATTCCAGGTGGAATCTCATCAAGAATATATCACAGCCCACAGACTTGATAAGGTTACATGACTATGCCTGGATAAAAATCTCCTTTCCTCAACAAGCCATAACCAGGAAGGCACAACCAAAAACTCAAACTCGCATGTCATCTCAGCCAGGCAGACGATAGCCAGTGGGACTATACCAGCAAAACACTGAGGGGGCCCTGAGCCCTTGTGCAGAGAGCATCTGCGCCGCTATTCCGAGCTGTGGGAGGAGCTGTCCTCTCTATTCAACCCGCATTCCTTTTATCACCAATTGTGAGAAAAGCCAGGAGGCCAGTGGACCAGTTTCCATCTGTCTGATTCTAGGCCAGCCACCTTCACCATCTAGGGATGTGTGGAATGTTCCACAGGTCCAGAAACGGAGGCTGTGTTTGGGATATTCACGGTGATGTTGAAAACTCAGACTTGCGGGGCAGGCGCTGGGAACCATACAGATGTTATTTGGAATACCTGTATCAAGCGTCAGAGTGCCTGGCTTCAGGACCAGCTCCTCTGCTTCTGATTGAGCTTCCTGCTAATGCACACACGGGGAAGCTGCAGCCGGTGCACCAACTACCTGGTTCCTTGCCACCCAGATGAGAAACCTGGACTGACTGGCTCCCAGCTTTGGTCTAGCACAGTTGTGTCTGTTTCAGACACTGGCAGAAGTGAAGGAGAGGACGTGAGATCTTCCTATCGCTCTGCATTTCAAATAAAATGATAATCTATAAAAAATAAATCAATTTTTAGGGAAAATATAAAATTCTTAAAAACAAAAACTCCAGCTTAGGGGCAGCTAAACCAAGGCTGCATTCAAATCCTGGCTCTTAAGCTTAGGAGCTCGTGATCCTAAAGAATTTATCCCCTAATGCTCTTTCAGCTTGAATTTCTTCCTCTTCCCCATGAGGGTGATGTTAGCACTGGGCTTGCAGGGCTCTTACAGCAAATAAATGTCATGGGTACATAGGCAAAGAAAAGGTGCCTGTGACAAAGTTAGTATTCAATAAATATTACATTTTACGACTCTTCTTATTATTCTCATTGTCCAGGCTGCTTCTTGGAAACAAGCGGAGTGCAAATGAGAGGCTGCTTGAAGAAAGAGTGCGCTTTTATTCCACACTGAGTTCTAGATGGATTCACTCCCCAAGAAGGGTCCTCCTAGGAAAAGGGACGAAGCAAAGGCAGCACCAGAGAGCGAGGCTGATTTGTTTTGAAAAGAATCTTAGGACTGGAAAAGAAAACCAAATCTACTCCATGAAATTGAGCTACAGATAATAAAAGTGTCAACGTGGGACAGCGTTGACTCGAAGAAAATCCATCAGCGCTCAGGAAAAAATGTGTATTCAGGCACCTTGTCAGTGTGCCTCTCGTCCCGCTCTGTGCCACCCTTGCAGCAGATCCGCTTCGCTTACTGATAACAAAAGGAGAAAGGAAGAGAAGGAAGTTTTTATTATCTCCAAGCTGAGTGCCATGGGGCCCAAGGAACCTCCACGGAAGAAGGCCTTCTTCTCACCCTCCTGCTTTGTCAGTGGCATTGACAGCGTACTTCATTGTACCTGCAGCCTCCGCGACAGGGAGTGAGGAGTCCCCCAATTCAGAGCAAGGCCTGTACATTCTCCCCAGTGCTGTCCTCTTCCCAGAATGGCAAGGGATCCCTGTAAACCCAGCCACAGAGAAGCTGGCAGCCCTGGGGAGACAGGCCCGGTGATGGCGAGGACACCTGAGAACCCACCCAGTGAAGGAGAGGAAGGTTAAAGAACAGATCTGCATGCACACGCCCTCTTCTGTGGGTCACGGTCCTCAGAGTACCCATCAGCCTTCCCTGCAGGGTGACTTGGATGGTGCCTTCCTGTCTTGTTTGCTTTGGCACTGGCATGGCCCAGCATGGTGCCTGGCACTTATTAGCTCTCTACACAGGTGTGAAGGGCAGTGTGGGATATGAGATTGCTAAGGAAGGGGCAGCCACCATGTCATTGCCAATGACATCTCTGAGGAAGAAGAAAAAGACCCTTCTCTGACTTTGCTGGATGTCAGTGTCAACTGGGATATCTTCAGAAATGCAAATGGCCCATGCCACCCTAGGCCGATGGGCCCTAGACTCTGCTGAGGATGGGCCTAACCAAAGGGTTTATGTAGGTAGGTGTCCAGCATGGAGTCTGTGAGGAGCAAGGCGTTGGCTTGCACCCCAGCAATCCAAGAATGGCCAATCCAGGAAAAGGGCAGAATGTGGAATTAGACAGTGATGGGAGAGAGATGAGTCACCTTTAAATTTTAGCTTATTCATTAATGTTTTACAAGCGGGAGATAAAGAGAGAGTGATTTATTTGTTTATTTATATATCTGAGAGAATGAGTAGCAGACAGAAGAAGAGAAGAGAGAGAGACAGAGAGAGATTTTCTATCTTCTGATTCACCCCTTAAATGGTCTTAACTGCCATGGTTGAGCCAGGCTAAGACAAAGAGGCAGAAATTCCATCCTGACCTTGCGTAGGCGTCCAAGTACTTGGATCATCTTCTGCTGCCTTGCTAGGTGCATCAGTAGGGAGCTCAATTAGAAGGAATGCCGTCAGAACTCAAAATAACACTCCGATGTGGAATTAAAGTTAGACACTGGCTTAACCTTCTGTGCTATAACATTGGCCCTTACAAATGATAGAAACAAGAATGGAGATGGAGCTATATAGATAGACAGAGGCAGACATGACAGAGAAAGAGACAGAGATGGAGCCACCGAGAGAGACAGAAGCAGACTCAGAGACAGGGATAGACAAATCAAGACAGTCTGGCACACTTGAATGCTTACAGTTATCAGGAGTAAACTCCACAACTTCGTCTTCCACACAGACCAGGCGCCTTGCCATCAGCCCGTGTGTAAATGCCTGTAAGAGGTCTGTTACAAGCACAGTCCATGAATGAGACTCTGATCCCTGAATTGTTACGAGGCATGAAATTGCACAGTATCATGTGCATATCAGCTTGATGCTATGGAATTTCTGAAACTTCCAAGCCAAAATCCCTACATTCAACCCAAATCCCTCAACATGAGGCACCATTTGGATGTTCAGCCCTAGTTTATTGCTATCTGTGGGCCAGCCTTGCCTAGAAACCAACCTGGCCAGGTTCTTCCTGAGTGAGGAAGATTGCCCAGCAGGTGAACTCCTGCTGTAAAAAGAACAGGCTGTAAATCATTTCAGCAGTGTCGGTTGTGCAGTCTCTGTGTGTAACTACTTCATTCTGTTCATAAAATGTGAACTGCATATAATTTTTATGTGTCATGAAATATTCTTCTGCTTTGGGCTTTTATTCAACAATTGTAAAATGTGAAAATCATTCTTATCTCATTGGCAGTACAAAAACAGGTGGCAGGCCAAATGCGGCCAGGGGCAGCATTTCCCAGACTCCCAGGAAGGGTCCTGGGCTTCAGGGACAGAGGCTGTAAAGTAAGCTCCTCCCCACTGATGTCACGGGAGAGTCGTGCCCACAGGAGAGTCCTGCAGTGGAGAAGGTTCAGAAAGGAAGCCCAGACTCCAGGTCCCACACTCAGAGCTGCCTTCCCACACAAGAAAAGAGGCATACCGATCTGAAAATGCATGCGTCTGGAGGGGGCTGACAGCAGTTTTAGTTTTGTCACGGATGCTTGCAAGCATGGTGTCTCTTAGAAGCATCTGGCAAACCCCAGAAAAGGCTCCTGATTGTGCTGGCCGAAACCTATTCACATGGTAATGCTTTTTAGAGTATTAAGAAGAAGCAATATTCAGAGAGGAAAAACAGAATGAAAAAAAGTTAGTTCCTATTCTTGCAGTAGACTTGTCATTGGAAGAGAGAAAAAGAGAGAATCTTTTTTTTGTGTGTGTGATCCATGTACAGATACGCATGTATCATTGATGTGTCATTTTTGAATTATTCTCAACAGAATTTTTTTTTCTTCCCTATACTAAAATCAACTTCTGGCTTTGGAATTCTCTCAACAGTTCAGTTTCCTCATCAAAGTGATTTTTCACCCCACATATTCCTGCCAAGCCCCTTTGAAGTCCAGTGTGCCTGGGAACGAAGACATCGAAGAGCACACAGCTTAAAGAGAGTGCGTGCAACATACAGTCCACGGTCTGTGAGCGTGCCTTGATTCCAGCTGTGGCGAAGCTTTCCAGGCCATCCAGCTCTCTCCCTAAAGGCAAAGAAGCAGGCCTGTGGGGCAGACCATGGTGCCAGTCCTTAGGGAGACATGAGTCATGGTGAACAGGACGTACCTCCAGGAAGCAGATGGTTTCTCTCCCCTTGCACCGCTTCCTGGTCCGCAGATTCAGTCCTGCTTTAGCCCCCAAAGCCTTGTATTCCTAATTCATCAGCATTGGTTCAGCTGAGCACACAGCCAACAAAACCCTCTAGATTCTGCAAACAAAGCTTCTCACAGCCAAAGCATTCTCCTGCCCCACTCAGCCCTGGTGCCTTAGGACACCTCGCTCTGCATCCCTGCTTGCTAGACTGTCTTCAGTGGTACCTTGCAATCTCCAGATTGTGCCCCAGAGCAGCCAGTTGAAGCTATGATAGCTGGAGTCCAGCTTACATTTCACTTACCAAATCGTGCATCCTCGGAGCTCTGTCACACTCCTCCACCCCCGCTTGCCACTTTTGGGGCAGTAGTTAGTCGGGATGATTGTTTCTCATGTCAGAGCATCAGCGTTCAAGTCCCAGCTCTGCTCTGATTCCGGCTTCCTCCAACGTGCACTCTGGGAAGCAGCAGGTGATTTGTGATGTCTTTCACACTTGGGCTCCTGCTGCCCTTGTTGGATACCCAGACTAAACTATGAGTTCCTGGTTTTGGCCAGGCAATGGTGAGTGAGTATTTGGAAGTGAGCCAGTAGATGAAGATTTTCTTCTCTCTCTGATCACCTAAGGGTCACCTTTTTTTCTTTTCTTTTTTTTTTTTTTTTAATTCACCTGAAGCTCACATTGTCCTTGGCAGTTCCCTTCAGGATATTCACCATCCCTGTGATGGAAGCATCCTTCTTACTGTTCGCCAGCTGCTGAAAGGATGTTATAGACCTTTCCCAGAAACCAGAGAGCAATCTTGGAAGGTCTGAATCCATTGGGAAAGCAACCCTACTCAGCTTCCTTATCCCAAGATCAACAGCTTAAAACCACCTGTCGATTGAACAACACACTGCATCGTCTAGCCAGTAGCAGTGGAGCCAAGTCCATTGCAGACCCTGTCTCAGCAGTTTGCCTTCCAATAATTAAAGCCACATATCTGGCTTGCTGGGTGCAAGCATCCAAGGCACACTACGCTCTCACACCTGCAGCAACACAGTTGGCGGAACCCAGAGTCCCGGAAGACTGTGGTTTCTGCTTCGTTTTCTTTCCCTAAAGGTCTTGGGTTTCCTCCATTTTAATCCAATTAAAGAAAAGAAAAATCAGTACATTTTTAGTGCTAGTGGAAAGGGCTCTATTGACAGCAGCTTAATCACTGTGCTGAGCGAGGTTAATTTCCATCCTTGGTCTTTAATAGTCCCGGTCCTAGATATGAATGCTTCGGTTGATGCCACACTCAGGTCATTCAGCTGCCCGTTTTAATCAGAAGGCTTCCCTGGCTCTAATTTTATGTCTCTAACCATTCACCCAGGCTTCTTCCCTAGAGGATAAAGTCATGAATTCCAAGTGACATTCTGCTTGGTGGAGTTTTTGTGAAGAGCTCCAGCCTGAGCTCAGCTTTGCCTTCTTCTCTCCAACTCTATTTTTCTCTCCCCAGTCTCTGCCTTGTCATGGTATAAGATTGTGTTTGTGTGTGAAGATCCAAGGCATGCCTCCTTCCTCTCTACAGCTCACTGGGGACCTCGGAGCATTTCAGCATCCTCTAAATCTGAAGATGCTTACAGGATTGAAGAGTCAGGGTTGAAATCGATGCAAATTAAAAGAAAAATTAGAATGGCTGCAAAGGCCAATGAGTATAGATGAAAAGTCTTTGGCCACTGTGCTCTGATTTGAACAGGAATTCCTGTAGATATTTATATCTGAGAGTCAGAAGTTAGTGCAACTAAGAGGGCGGAACCCTAATGTAAGCAGAGCATAGTGGGAGGCCCTTAGGCCACAAGCCAGAGGGTGTGGTCTAGGGAAGTAGTTCTCACAAGAGGATTGGTTACAAAGTCAAGGTGGACCTGATCACTGTCTGCTTGCCGGCCACTTGGTGACCCTTCCCCTGCACACCTCATGTTACTGTCATCCCTGACTTCACCATGTGGCCAAAGCAAGGGTGGGGGGCACTTGATTTTGGATTGTGAGCCTTCAAATCCAAATAAACCCCCTTTCTTCATAGATAGCTTTTGCAGCTATTTTGTTACAGTGAAAAATTGCTGATGAATAATTTCTGAATGGCTCCTTTAGATTTAAGAATATTTTTCAGATTTTCCAAGACAGGTAGCACCATTTAGAGCTGATTTGGCATCCTGACACCAAGAGCTGCTCCTGCCAGACATCCCTAGGCATGGCAAGGCACCGAACCAAACAACTGGCAAATGTCTATTCTGGTATATTCTAAGATCCACATGAAAAATCTTGGACTCAGTTGGAGGCAAGAACTCAGCACCATAATAGTCAAACTGACATACATCTGTGAATACTTTGTGCTCACTGCCTCCTTAACAACTGCCATTACCAGAAATTCTTGTATCAGTCAAAACTAGAGCCCACAGTCAACTCGGGGTGTTACTACTAGCTCAAAGGAACCCATGGGACTAGGGTGGGGGAATATTTCTCCTTGGTCTGAGCTGATGATGAGAAAAACAAGGCCCAGGATTCAGAAGAACTTTGTGTTCTTCTCCCTTATTAGTTATCTTTCCTTGAGTTATTTCCAAGTGGGGTAGATGTGAACCCAATCCAATGGGTAGATCAGCAGACAGGAATACCAAAGATTCCCGCTGTGTAGCTGACTAAGTGGGAAAGTTATCTTTCAGACCCGGTCTGGGGCTCCTCATTCACACCAAAGAAAGGCTATGCTTAATAATAAGGGTAACAGATAAGGAGACCATATCTGAGGCGCTCTAAGGCCCTTTGAGGTTTGCAAATCTACTCCATGTCCACTGTGATATGCAAGAGTTGTATGGCAGCAGTACTGGTTGCCTTCTGCAGACTCACCTACCTAGTGCTCCTGGCTGTCCCACCCAGTCTGTGCTGCTGCCAATGTCCCATTGTGCTTCATGTCACCTCTCCTTCCTTGTCACACACTCAGAATGGATCTTTCCCTTCTCCTCCTTAGCTTATTGCTTGCATTTCTAACACTTGCTTTAGTTACGCATCTTTTCATTACAGCCCTTGGGAAAGCAGAGTTCCTTTCACCAGCTCCGTGAGGGCAGGGACTGCCTCTTACTAGACCGACAGAGCCTAGTCCTTTGCCTGGGTGTATAAAAAACAAATAAAGTCAAATTGGATTAAACTTAATGAATTGGATTGAATCCAGTTAACTTGATCAAAGTATCTTTATTATAGGAGTTACTGCTGTTACATCCAGTCAAACTAGCAGCATTTTTAAAGGCTTCCTGTATTAGACTCTGTCTGAATTATAAAGAAGCCTTCTACCAAGATAGTCTCTCCAGCCCTGTGGTTTTCAGTGTGTTAGCTTTTCTAGACTTGTGAATGGTAACTTTCTAAATTGTGAGTGATTGTATGTGTGTGTGCATGTGTGAGAGAGGGAGAAAGAGAGAGAAACTACTAGGTACTCATTACAGAAATTGTCTATGTGTTTATCTCTCATTTTTGAGAATCATTACAATTCTATACGGTTGTTATTTTTGACCTATTCCACAACTGAAAAGGTCAGTATTGGGCTGTGTGAAGAATTTTGTCTAAATTCATTGCTGTTATTTGGATGTTTATCTCTCCAAGCTCAGGAGTTTAGTGCCCAGCTTTTTACACTTCTAGGGCTAAGAGGATGGAACCTTGGAAAGAGAGGTGATTAAACTGGATTATATTATTAGGATGGGGCCTCCTGCCTGTGATCAAATCTTGATGATTTTGTCGGGAGAGATCAGAGACACAGACTCTGCCTGGGTCCTCCCTTTGCTCTAGGGTGCTTCTTCATTGAGACCAAGAGCAGCAACACCAGAGACCAAATCCACAAGGCCCACATGGTCTTGGGTTATCAATCTCTAGATTTTGACACCAAAATAAATGACTTTCTTGATAAGTTAGCCTGCCTTGGCTATTTTGTTATGGTAACAAAGAACTAACTAACGCAGTCACACAGTTAGGAAGTGCTAGATTTCAGATGGAAGTCTTGTCCCTTCTCACTTTGAGAGCTGAATGTGCTGTCTCTAGGTGACCCCACTTATTTATCTTCGTGTACTAAGACACACTGACTTGTGCACACTGACTTGCGCAAGGTAGCTACAAGCTAAATGATTGATGAATAAACGAAAATGCAGTCCCTCCACTCAAAGAACTTATTTACAATCCAGCAGCAGAGTCAATACATAAAGGGACTAAAAAATAAATAGCAATTCAAAAGATATATAACAGTCCAGTACAACAATACGAAAACTGTCAGAAGTCTGTATAAGATTAATTGCCAAATGAATGATACAGATAATAAGTGCTGTAGGGCTGGAATGATCCAGCAAAGCTTCATGGGGGAAGACAGAATGTTTTTAAGTGCAACTTTAATATTTATGAAGTGCCTCCTCTGGGCAAAGCCTGACATGCAAAGATCGACAAAATTCAATCCAAGTTCCCCAAGTGTTTAAAGTGCAGAGGGTGAACAGAGATAGATACAGAATGAGGTTTTGAGAAGAGAAAGGGCTCTAGACGGACAGGAGAGCAGAGGAGATGGATGTCCAAGCACTTTCCCCTGCTGTTCTTTGCCTGTGGAATTCCTTAAGCATTCCAGCACAGCTTTGGTGCTAGGAGTGGTCCAAGAAGCAGAAGCAGCAGTCTTCTTTGGAAGCTTGCTAGAGATGCCAATTTGGGGGCACACTGCAGACCCACTGATTTAGTATCCATATTTTATCACCATCCAGAGCTGATTCCCACGCATTCTCATGTTTGAAAAATGTTGATCAAGTGGATTCAGAGCATCTAACCATCAGCCTATCTCCACCACCTGTCCATGGCAAGCCTACTGTCACTATTTGGAGGTGCTGAGTGTAGCATCTAAGGAAGCGAATTCAGCAGCCTTGGCCTTCATGCTTTTACCATTATTGGTGAATATTCTTTCTTCTAATGCCCTGTGTTTTCCCCATGAATCCTTGACTCATCCTCACTCTTCCAGGTCGCTAGTTGTTCTTAATTTCTTCTGTTCCAAGAGCTCAATAAATAAGAATTGTTCTCACTGTTCAATCTCCTCAAGTGCCAGATTCTCTCAGCAGTTGCTGGGCGTGGTCTAGGAGAAGGAATTATCTTTGCAGCTAAAGATAGACTCTGACTTTGTTTTCCCAACCTCAACCCACCCCCTTCAGTCAGCGCTGGCAGCCAAGGGAACAGAACAGAGAGAATGTTTTGCTTCTTCAGATGGGAAGGTATTGATCAAGTAGAGAAGAGAAACAAAACAAAAAGCAAAAACAGGAGAGGAAGCAAAGGCCTTCGAGTCTCAGATGCATTCTGGCCTGGATACAAAAAGATTTTTTCAGCAGGCATGGATTTCACCTTCAGGTACAATATGTGAGAGAGAAGATCTGAGAAAAGGGAGCAGGCATCAGATACGTGGCGTTTGCAACAGGAGACATATTAGCTGTGATGATTGAAAATCAACCTAATGGTTTTCTAAAACAATTTTTGATACATGAGCAAAAGACTCTGGCTAGAGTCAAGTTGGAGCTGCTCACCGCGGATGGTCTGCTGAAAAAAAATGCAGCTGCCCAATGAAAGAGGAAGGGGAGTGAATCGGTGGGAAAGGGCGACGGCTTGTCTCCTGGTGGCTCAGAAAGCTTAATGAATGTTCTGCAAATGTTTTGCATAAAATATCTCATTTAGTCCTCACAGTAACACTAGCAGAAAGTAATGTGAAGCTTGCTTTACATCCAGGTAAACTGAGGCTAACCGAGATCAGGAAACTCGCCTTACATCGAATAGCTATCCATAGATGTAATGCTAACCTTCATTATTCACCAATTCTGTATTTATGAATTCATCTACCAGCTGAAATTCCCTTGTAACCCCCAAACAATCCTCGTGGTGCTCTCGTGCCCATTCGCAAATGCATCGCTGGTGGGGAAAGCTTTGAGCCACCCAGTGTCCTGGCTCAAACAGGAGACAGGGCTGAGCTGAATGACTCTCAGTCTTTTCTGTTTCTCAGTTCACGTGTTATAAACAAGTGTCCTTTTAGGAGACTTTGTAGTGCAGAGGGTTTTTATTTTTTAACCTTTCTGGTTTTTGTAGTGATTTTATTGTTCAAAGGTGTACCCAAGCATAATGCTAAAGTGCTTCCCGAGTATGGAAGGCTGTGATGTGCCTTTCAGAGAAGGCACAAGTATTAACTAAGCTTGATCCAGGCATGAGTTACAACACTGTTGGCAATGAGTTCAATATTAATGAATCAACCGCATATAGCAAATAAGGTGTCTTTAAACAGAAACACACATAAAACAAGATTATGTATTGATTGGTTGATGAAAATGTCATGACCACAGGCGAACAGGAACCTGACCTTGTATTTCCCCCAGGAGCAATGGTTCAGTAGGCACTAATTCAATGTTTATAGTGATTTTATAGAACATAACTACTGTGAATAATGAGAACCAACCGTATTTTTTTAATTCTTTGGTTAGTTGCAGACTTAACTAAATAGCTATTCACATATACATACGAAGGTACTTCAACAAGTTTGTGGAGAAATAGTTTTCTTTTAGAGACAGACAACTGAAATAAAATATGACTTTTTATTGCACATATTTTCCATGAAATTTTTGAAAGCTACTATATACATACACACATATGCATGCGTATATGTACACCTACATACACACATTTATCCTCAAGGTGATTACTGGTATATAATATGCCTAAAAATCAATTGTGGGGCCAGTACTTGGCCCAATAGTTAAGCAAGCAATTGGAATACCTGTATGCTCTATCAGAATACCTGGTTCAAGATGCTTTCTGATGCACACTTTGGGAGGAACTCGGTAATGGCTTGAATCCTGGTCCCCAGCACCCACTAGGGCAACCCAGATTGAGCTTCTAATTCTGTGCTTTGGCCTTGCCAATCCCCAGCTGGTGTGAGCATTTGGGTAGTAAACCAGCCAGTGGGAGATCTCTCTGTCTCTCAAATAGGTATTATGTGATATATACATCTAATTACAGTTTAAAATTTTGTTATTCCACGATACAGTTCCATAGGCTCCAGGTTTTCCCTTCCCCCCCTCCCTGAGTCCCCACCACACACACACACTGATTTACCCTATATCATTACAACAGTAAAGCCCTTCACAATCAGTTGCAAGTCCATCATTCTACTATTTAAGTGTATCCTGACATTGTAAGTACGGACAATGGCAGAGTCCAGCATCCTATTGTCAAGATACATCCAACATGTTCATTGGGAGTCCATCTTATATTTGGAAGTAGAGATGCACACTGCATTGTGTCTTCACAGCTGGATATGATAGTTTCTATTACACAGTTACTATTCATCCCTTTAAGTGAAAAGCCATAAAACAGAACCCACAACAGGAAGAAAAACAGAAAATGTACAACAACATGAAGTTAAACAACATGCTATGGAGTGACCAATGTATCACTGAAGAAATGAAAGTCAAAGACCTTCTTGAAGCAAACGCTGCTACTGTATGACCTACGAGTCAGTGAGGAAATTGATTAGAAAAACAAAATTAAAAACTATTTTGAATGCATGAAAATGAAAGTATCAAAACATGTGAGATGTAGCAAAACAGTATTGAAAGGGTTATTTACACTCTAGTTTTCATGAAGGTTGCCTTATTGCAGAGAGAACATTTGATATTTGTCCCTTCTGGGTTAACTTGCTTCATTGAGCATATTGGTCTCTAGTTGGGATCATTTGATTGAAAATGGTAGAATTTCATTCTTTTGTTTTTTTTTAAAGGTTTATCTATTTTTATTTCAAAGTCAGATTTACAGAGAAGCAGAGAGACAGAGAGAAAAATCTTCTATCCAATGATTCACTCCCCAAGTGACCGCATTGGCTGGATCCGAAGCCAGAAGCCTGGAGCCTCATCCTGGTCTCCCACATGTGTGCAGGGTCCCAAGGCTTTGAGCCATTCTTGACTACTTTCCCAGGTCACAAGCAGGGAGCTGGATGGGAAGTGGGGCAGCCAGAATTAGAACCAGCGCCCATATGGACTCCTGGTGCACTTAGCCACTAGGTTACCACGCTGGGCCCCTAGAATTTCATTCTTAATAGACACATGAAAAAATGCTCAGGTTCCCTAGATGTCAGGGAAATACAAATAAAAACTACATTGAGTTCCCACCTAATTCCACTGAGATTGGCCTACATTCAGAACTCTACTAACAGCACCTGATGGTGTGGACGTAAGGAAAACAGTGCCCTGCTTCACTGTTGATGGGAGTGCAGGCTAGTACAATCACTGTGAAAATCAGTATGGAGAGTGCTTAGAGAATTGCAAAGAATCCTGCCATAGGAGTCAGATATCCCTTTCCTAGGAATATACCCAAAGGAAATGAAAACTGCATGTGGGAAAGCAACCTGCCAGCTACATTTACAGCAGCACAATCTACAATAGCAAAGACGTGGAAACAACCCAGATGCCCGTCCAAAGAGGAGTGGATAAAGAAACAGGTACATCTACTCTATGGGGTATTACTCAGCCATTAAAATTTATAATGAGAAAAAGCATTTGTGGGAGCGGGCAAGGCCTCTAAGGCACCTGCTGCAGAGCCTTCTGAGAAGGAAAGTTGCGAGTCACATCAGGTTTTTTTTTGAACTACAACCTGGAGCAGCTCTCTTTCTCTTTCGTTTATTTACCAGTTTCTCCCTGAAGTGTGGTTGAACAAATGTTTTTTGAAATATTAGATTGAAGAGGGACTGAGTTGTGAGATTGCCCAGAAGTCCATATGCTTGGAGACTCCTGTGTGCCATTAACCCAGTGCCGGACACTGCCCTACACTTCTCCCCATCTGCATTGCCCAGGAGCTTCCTGTTTCTTGAGTTCTAGAACTCCAGGGAATAAGAAGAAAGATCCGTCATACTTCCATTCAGCACAGTCTGCTAACCTTGCACATCCACCAGTGTTTGTCTGCTCCCCAAGTCACCCTAACAACAAAACAAAAGCCAGAAGCACTCGGGAATCCTATTGTTCATTAGGTACTCATGGATCATTTTCTAAGAGCTGAAAAGTATTCTACAGGAGGAACATCTTGTGATTACTGAAACTGTTTTTAATCTGTCCTCTAATCACGTATATCTCCAGTTTTCTCATTTGTGTTTTCCTGATTTCATCAGATTCATCTCAGCTCTGGTTATTCCTCCATGACTTTTTTGCCTTTACAGTCTATGACTATTTTCACTTGCTTTCTACTCATTCTTCAATTCAACATGTACTTCCACTCCAACCTTCTCATTCGTCACATGCTCAAATCTGTGGGCACCTTTTATTCCTGTTCTATTTTCCTCCCTTTCATGTCATCCTATTTTCATCTTTGAAGCCTTATAGAATAAACAAAGGAATAAACAAAGGAAATTTGGGATTACAGTTGAACACCTTTAACATAAAAGTAGGAGCCAGCCTCTTGTCTACCTTAACGTAAGTTGTCTTTCGTTACCCTTCATCCAAAGGAAGCCACTGACTTAAGGGAGTGAGCCAGTGGGCTTTACAAAGTCCTAACCACTGGACTTAAAGAGTCATTTGTTTCCCCAATAGAAGCTTGATGACCAGTGTTGTTCTGGAGTGATTCAAATCATTCCCAATAGGGGACTTCTAGGTCTGGGAGAATGAAACTGCTATCTTCATGTAACCCCTAAGACCAAGTGAAGCCTGGCTGGCCAGTATACATTCCCTAAAGAGTCCAGCATCACTTAGCAAAGGAGCGTCATGAGCTCCACTGACCAACCAGGAAATTGGACATGGGCTGACTAGACACCTCTTAGCCCCGGTTTCAATCTACAAGAGCCATTACCCCTAGCTCCCCAGCAGCCCAGAAATCAAGCAATAGCTGCTCCTCTCCTTGCTCTATGGTTTGCAATAAATACCTACTTTCTTCCACCATCCCAATATCAGTTGTTGGATTTCTGTGTGTCAGGTGAGTGAACCCAGTTTTGGGGTTCTACGACAATGCCTCCAACCTGTTTGGGTTATGGTTTGGCAATAGAATCACAAAATGCTAGAACAAAAGGATCCCAAAGACCATTACACCAAACCACTTAGCTTGGCAGGAAAAGCAAAAAGAATGACTTTCCAAAAATCATAGCTTTAGCTGGTGGACAAGTGTCAGGGCTGGCTCTTGTAAAGCATCTGGTGTGTCATCCTACAGTGCCTGATGTTCCAATCTGGTCTCCCATCTGAACATCATGCAGTTCTGGCCCTGGCCAATGCCACAACAGGCTGAGCTGGAGTACATTCAAGGTGATAGATCTATCTTTCTGTCACTTCACCCATCCCTCCCTCTCAAGGGCCTCCACCCCTCATGCTGGCCTTTTGCTGACTGTGACACCACGGAATCAATACCAGAAGGGAAAAAGATTGAAAGTGCCAGGCAGGATCCTTGCAAATGCCACGCTGTGTTGATAAAGGCAAAGTGGTCAGAACTGGGCTGCAGAGTGAAAGACCTTTGAGTATGACAGTGACAGTGGCTGAGCTGTGAAGGGCAGTGCATTTCTGAGTATTGTCTACCCACATTCGTGCATTTTCATTTGTATAGATATCCCTGCTGATTTCTAATCTATGCTTCCATTAAGTACCATAGGTCTTTATACTTTGGCATGTCCCAATTCTATATAATATAGGTATAAAGGATTTTTTAGACAAGGAAGGATGAAAGAATTGGGTCTGTTAAGCAGTCCCCAAAGGGATTCCTGTGTAGGGATGAGACACCCAGTTCATGGAAAATTGCCTCTCCTTAGGTACAACAACGGAGGAGACCCAGACTCCAACTTCTGCTTCCTGAGGCTCCTCCTGTCCCTGAGCCTTGGAGAGGGCCCTCATGTTGATGGGAGGAATCCAGCACGTTGACTACTTGGCACCATTAAGACCTCATCTGCGTCAAGACCTGCCAGACACACAGATGGGACAGACCCCAGGGTTGAAAAGATGTCCCTTTGTTTCCAACGCAGTTCCAGTATGCACTGAAAAGTTGAAGGATCAAGCAAATTCAAGCTTTCCTTCTTTTTCAATCTCACCATCTTTTGCTAATAGGCTTTAAATATAACAGCCTAATCCCTGTTGTCCTTTAGCTTCCTATCTCTTATTTTTAAAATTTAATTTTCACAGGGCAGCCAAGGGCTAGATTGTCTTCATTAAATTGAAGAAAATAATGCATGTGGCAAATGCTCCACACATTGTAAACCACCACACAAATGTTTGTCATTATTATTGTCATTTATTAAGCAATGCTAACTCTCCTTAGCAAGTGTTCAGGGAATCTATCTCCCTCTTAGCCACCCTCAGCATTGTGTGTTGTGATTTTACGAGGTTGGGGGAATCAGAAAGAGAAAGAAGGCAATACACTTTCCATATGCCAAATGCTATCAGAAACAACCTGCATTTACAGATTCACTCGTTCAGCAAATATTTATCCAGTAACTATTTGTGGGGCAATGCAGTGATGAGCTAAAGAGTCGTTGCCTTCCAAGATCTTGGCCTTGTGTAGAAAGAATGTTATTTTGTAAAAATTAAAATTGTGATGCTCAATTGCATCTACTATTATGAAATACTAAGAATAGGGTGCAAGGAGAGAATAAAACAGGAGTCCTTAATCCAGTAGAGAGAGGGATTTATAATCTAGTCCAGTGCTGAGCAGTAGTGCAGAGGCTAGATATGTATTCATGAAATAAATACATAATTAGTGACTTAATTAATGGACTTTCCCTCATAAGGGATATTTAACTGGAAAACTGCAAGTTGAATTAGAATTAGCCAACAAATAAGGATGAGGCCTTGAAAGAACTGAAAAAAAGGGCGAGGGGGGAGGTACACGATGCAGAGGTGGGAGTCTGTGCGGTGCTGCGGAGGACACAGGGAGGAGTTTGTTCTAACTGGGATGCCTAGGCTGTGACGCTTGAGTCCAGAAGTGACTTCATCTGATTGATATCTGAAAGGACCACTGTGACTGCTGCCGAAGGAAGGAAGCCCGGCGTATGGCCTGGCAATCCCAAGGCCACTTAGGACATTTGTATTCCAACTCAGACCACCTGGGGTTGAGTCTTGGCTCCAACTCCAGTTTCATGCTGATGTGCACCATTGGCAGCATCAGCTGATGGCTCAAGTAGTTGTGTTCCTGTCACCTACACTTAAGCTCCCAGGTAAAACTTTAGCCTCGCAGGCATTTGGGAAACAGGTGAGCAAATGAAAACTCTTTCTTTCCCTCTCTTCTCCTCAGTAGTAGTAATAATAATAATAGTAATAATAATAATGAATCCTTATTGATAAAGAGTTGGAAGTGGGGAAGCCATTCAACAAGCTACTGTAGAAGTATTGGTTAGCTATCTTGCACCACATGACATTGTAGTTGAAATTGGACTGCATATGCAGTCGTGATCTTATGAAATTGTATTGCTTAGTGAGGTCACATTTGTCTTAATTTTTGTAAGCTTATTCTATGAAATTGTCTAATGATACAATTTTCCTATTGTATTATTTCTGAATGGCACATGATAGTCTTGGCCTGGACAGAGTTGGTGCAAATGAAAGGAAGCCAGCAGCTAACATGCACAGAGATACTGAGCTTAGAATAAAGAAGGCTTCTGTAGAAAATGAAGATGCCAACAAGGACCTCCAGATTTCTGAGTTGGGCAGTGACAATGTTGAGCTTGGGCACTCTGGAGGACTCCAGGGTTGGTGGTGATGGTGCTTTTCATTTTAGAAGAAAAGCAGTGAGATGACACCAGAATGTCAGATCTGGGAAGTATAAGAGCCATCTGAAAGCACTACGACGTCAAACTCTTTCTGATCAGTATTTACGAAAATATGTCTCTCAAAGGCACCTGTTGTGATGATGGCTCTGCCAGCTTTAAATACTGTATCTGAACATAGCACACCTGCAGAAAGGCACAAAAAGGAGAAGCACCCGTTTCATGTCTAGGGGTGTGATTCCAAGATTCTTCATTTTTGCCTAGGGTTGTATTTTTAATTGGCATATAAATTTGTGGGATACATTTCTATGTACCTCAGGATAAGATACTTTAAAGCATGTGTATGTTTTGTGATCATGAAGTCACAGTGATGGACATTTCCACCACTTTGAGCATTTAACATTCAAAATACTTTTTTCCCAACTATGTTATTACATACCATGAATTTTGTTCACTACTGTCACTTCACTGTATAATAGCACACAAATATATGACTTATCTGTAGCTGTGTATTTTGGTGTTTTTAAAGAACATTTTGATTTTATTTTAAAGTAAAAAGAGAGGGAGAGTCCCTTAACTTGCTAGCTCACTCCACAAATAGTCCCATAAATTGTTTAAGGCTGTATCAGACTGAAACCAGGAGCCCAGAACACCATATGGATCTCCCATGTAGGGAACCCAATGGCCTGAGCCTTATCTGCCGCCTCCCAGGGTGCACATAAACAGGAAACAGCAGCAGAAGTGGAGCCAGGATTGAAGCCCAGCCTAGACATTCCAATACAGGGTGTGGCTGTTCCAGCCAGTATCCTAACCACTACTCCAAACACCTGTCCTTCAAACAGTTACTATTTGCCTAGGGAGCAACTTCTTCCCATCCCACCCTCTCCTTTCCCCTTGCCAGCCACTGTTGGTATAGCCACACTAAGCTGTCATCCACTGCTTATTTTCCTCATGTCTCTGCAGGCCCTTTTCATTATTCTTTTACTGCTCCTGATAATGTTTTGGCGAGTACCTCAATTATGTGCTAGTAATCTTCTTTAAAAAATGGTGCTAAAATACACATAGCAAAATTTTCCATCTTAATCATTTCCTATTGTCCCTTTCAGTGACATTAAATGCAATCAGCCCATTGCCTATTCATCACCACTGTCTATCCCCACAACGCTTTTCATCAAACAGAACTGAAAATCTGGACTCGGTAAACTAGAACTCTCCATTTCCTCCTCTCCAATAACAGTCTTTTACACTTAGATGTAACATTTTTAATTGCTTTATAAAAAAAAAAAAATCTTCTGCCTTAGGCAGAGGCAAATTAGGCAGCAGCAGAGGGGAGAAGAGCCAGCCAGACTGTCTTTGGTACCAGCTTTCCCCAGGGATTTGACATTCTAAAGCCAATGGAGGGAGAAAGACAGAGCCCAAAGGACATAGGAATTGGAGGTCAGAACCCAACGCCCTGTATGGTTTGCTGTGACCACCAAACATTCCTTGTCATGTGGTCCCAGCTCAACGTCTGGTGTCTGAGTGTTTTGTTTCATTTTAACAACTTGATTGAGATACAGGTCACACACAGAAAAAAATCTTCATTGATTTCAATTGCACATTTCCACGGTGTTAGTATAACTATATATTACAGTCATAACCCCCATCAATCTTAGAACTTTTTCTTTTTTGTATCATCCCCAGAAGAAACCTGTCCCCATTAGCAGTTCACTCCTCATCCTCTCTTCCACCCAGTGCATTCCCCACCCAGCTCCAGGCAAACACTAGTCTACCTGCTTGATGGATTTGTCTGTGCTGGACACTTCATCTAAACAGATCGTATCATCTGCGGCTTTTTGTGACGATGTGCTTTGTTTTAACAGAAGAAATTGTGGCCTCTTGCTAGGATTTCCCTTAGTAAGCTCTGAAAAACAGCCTTGGCCCCCATCACAGCCAGGGAAGCTGGGTGAATTGCAGTGTTAGAGGCTGGCTGGCTGCGGGGAAAACTCTTTCCTGGCCCCTGACTCCCCCTGGGGCAGGGGGATCAGGGTTGCAGAAAGACCTGAGGCTTCATTTTCTAAGGACCGCCTGGCCCCGGGGTGTTCGCAGGTGATCTTCAGGTGAAGGGAGAGCCTCAGGCCAACAAGCATTTCAGGTCAAAATCCACTCTGCTTTGTAACTGGGGAAAGTTGGAGGAGGGCTCAGCTTGATGCTCAGAAGCTGGGATGAAGGCAACTTTCCCCAGTGACTCAAGTCAGAGCCACCACTGGGAAAGGTGTGTCCTAAAAATCTTGCCCTGCTAACACGCTGCCCATTCTTCCAGATAGCAATTCATCTGTTTGGGCAAATCGTCCATTCTCCCTCCCTGTGCTCAGTGCTTGAGTTTACCAAACACTTCAGCACATATTGCCTTGGCAATATCTTTCAATCTATTAGTTTTGATAGAGTACTATCCATCTGTTTGCTTGTAATGAAGTTGCTAAGGACGAGGTGCTTTGCCACGTTGGTATTCCCAGACCACTTTATACTACCTCTATTATAACACTTACAGCCTCTTAATATTGCTATTTGTTTACACAGTCTATTGGCCCCCTTAGACTAGGAGCTGTTATGGAGCAAAGGCCTCTGGACCAGGCATACTAGATGACATGAAGTAGGTAGACAGCAAGGAGCACCTTGCTTCCCAACAAGCCATTTTGCAGGAAGAAGACAGCGACTTGGCCGTGGACTCTGCTGCATGGTGCAGCAGCACTTGGACCCAAGGTCTTGTACCTTTAGGTTCACAGCTCTTTTTGCTGCTCATTGGTGCTCCTTCACAGCTGTCTAGTTGTTGGACAAAATGACCTTCCTAGTGAAAGGCAAGCACAGTATTTCAGAGCTTAAAAAAACAAGGCAATGGGCATGGATGTTAGACCACATGTAGGCTTAGGTGAACCAACCTACTACAAGTGTTTGCAGAGCTGTGATTGAATAGCACCTGCATCCCTTCCAGCTAGTTCTGTAGCTGTCTGAGGCCTAGTGACTTCATCTCTACATTGGGAGCAGTAAACCGTGCCTTGCAGATGTTTCTAAGACTTATAGATAAGGTAAATGCATTGCTTGGCTCTGAGTAAGCATTGAACGGAAAGGAACCATTATTATTGCCAGTTTGCAATCTGAAGCCAAAAGGTACATCAACATTTTCTAAAGACAGGGCTCTTTCTGCTCTTGAGGCATTGCACTTCCTTTCATAATGTAAATACTTTGAGGGGAAAACCCTTGCCCATTAGAGCAGGAAGCGTCAGAGAGCAGTCCTGGGGAGATAGCAGAACACTGCAGAAAGAAACGGAAGCTCGGGGCTGGCAGTGGCAAAGATCAATTTTACCTATGTAAAAAAGATCTCTCTTCATGGTTTTCCAAGGCGCATAAAGTCGGAAGAGGGCCCCTGGAGTGCCTTCTGCCCTTAAATTCTTCACAGTCTGGGGATGTGGAGCCATGGTCTTCTGCACATTGTGTCTGCTTCAAAACCATTCTCTCTAGTCCCCTCTGGTCCCCTAGGTCCCTCATGGGAGGAAATTTTGCAAGCTCATGCCCTCCCTTGAAGCAGAGTACATGGGTTTCCAGACCTGTTAGGAATCAGAGAAGTGAGCACACTTGTTATCACCACTTGCCTGCCTGGGTCTCCCATTGCACTTGGCCCTGGAAGATGAAGTGTTAGCTCTTGCCTTGGCCACACTTGGAATGGATTGCCCAGTGACTCTGCATTCATTTGGTGTTTATGGGAATATCATATGCAGTTCTGTCGACATTCCCTAACCATTATAATGCAGTTACTGGAGATAATGCTCTCCTAGTGCAATATGTTATCACCATTTTAACAACCTGACATACGATCAGCTGATATTATCACTTAAAGGATTCCATTAAGCAGCTAGAGGCTTCCAAGAGTCAGACTCCGAAGCATCCAATGGGCAAACTTGTGCCACTTCCAATACAGCCGGTCTTGTTCCCTGGAGGGAAGGCTCAACTTTCCCAGAGGGGCCTCGGCTAGCTTGTCCAAGGCTTTGTAAAGCTCTTCTTCTCAGGGATTAAGTGGGACGCTAGATCCTGTGTGAAGGGAGACTCTCCAGCCATATGACATCCTCCCATAAAGGATGGAGGAGGAAGTGCTGGTTCCTGAGAGCCAAGATGTAATCAAATTCACAACTCCGCTGTGGAGCTGAGTGGCAAGCCACGCAGAGGCCTGAAGCTGTGGCTGAAATCGCCAGCTGCCTGTGGGGCTTGATTCCAAGGTGAATATGAGCGCCAGTCCACTCTTCTCACGTTTACCCTTTCATCTGATCTTCAAAAGCACCTGGCAAAGTAAACACTGTCATTACCCCTGTTTTACAGATGGGGAAAGGGAGTTTTTCATCAGGTCAGCCTCATGTGGTTGGTAGGAGGGGTGGATGCAATAATGCATGAAAATGCATAGCATTTAGAAGTCCTCTTGCTGTAGGACTTCTGATGGTGTTGAGGCATTCCTGGATGAAAGGGAGTGACTTTCCAAAGTGTCCCTCTGTCCATCAGGAGCTTAATCTCTAAATCCCATCATCAGGTCAGCAGTTTTATTTCCACAGGGCATGTGAAATGGGTGTCTTGTGGGGAGCTGGACTCCCTAACTCCATTTGCATAAACTGATAAAACACAAAAGAAACTGATTAGTCGGGGGCGGAGGGGGGGGTGTAAAACTGAATGAGATCTAAGTAGATAACTAGGTTGAAGAATCAGCCAAGATGCCTTTACTTCCAAGAAGAAAAATTTCAAGAGAAGACCCCTCAGACCAAACAAGGATGGGAAGTCCCTGCAGTCCTAGAGTTTGACATCAGTTTGACCTCAGTTGGGACACAACATGAAGTTTTAGGGCAAGGTTCTGGACCTCAGAAGGTTAGCTAAAGATGGGAGAGGCCAAGATGAATTAGACAGAAGAAGCAAAGGAAAGGGAGGTGACCAGGACCAGGTCCTCCCAAGAAAGGGGAGATACCGCGTGCAGAGGACACAGGGGCTCCCGCGGGAGTGGAAATACACTCCTAAACAGGCAGGGTTATCCTGAGGCACCTGTGTCATTTTGCTTTGAATCTCCTATGCCCAACGTTAAATTCCTGCTGGTGTTATTTACATTCTGTGAAGCCACTGAGCTTGCTGCTCAGTACCACTGTTTTTATTCGCATCAGAGATTTAAGCAACCACTTTGGAGTCAGGTGGGGCCCACATCACAGCGGCTCCTCCTGTGCTTCCTTCCTTGCTGTCACCACATACACCTTGCACTGCCTCTTCCACACTTCACTATTGCTAATATACGGCCCTCCCCGTGACACAGGGACCCTGGCATATGAGCTTCCTTTTTCTAGTCCCAAAGGGTTTCTAATCATAGCTAGCTGTAGTCTGGAGTTTTCCATCTCACACCACCCATTGTTATATACTTTTCATCTTCATTTATTTGTTACATTCCTCTAGTCTCCATATTTTTTTTAAGTAAGTCAAAGGGGAGAAAAGAAGATGAACAAAGAAGACAAAAAGATGCTGCAACAACTCTGCCCACCTGAAAATCATGGTCTGACACAGACAAGCTATGGTGGCTTTTACTACGCACAGTTACCTGGCGGGCACGGGGGCTGAACCAGAGGAACAGGAACAAAAGGAACTTCTAGCTGGAATGGCGTGCAAATGACTAAAGAATCAACCTGGTAGAACCAACCAATTTCACTAGCCACTGTAGAGGTTATGGGAGAGGTCAAGCTCCTCCTCCCATTCCCCTCTATCTTGTCCCCCTTCTCATGGTTTGTCTGAACAAACAAGTACAAAGGTGTGTCATCAACAGTGGTCAACCTTGGTCTGGGGAGAGACATCAGGAGGTGTTTTGTGAGCCACAGCAAAGTGAGATCTTCCTGAAGTGGACACGGTCCCTCCACCCAGAAGTAGGGCTGCCATAAGGAAACTTGGAGGGGATGCTGCCCCCGCTGTGGTTAACGGGGTAAAAAAGGGCATTTCCTCCATTGTGCTGCCTGTGTCCTTGCATAAATTGAAACAGACAGAATTACCATTGATACAAATTAAAAACAAATAAAAAGGGTACACAGAGCTGATTCTGAGAGTTCAAACTCCATTACCAGCTGATTTACTGAGCAGTGACCTGTGATTGTTGGGGGAAGTGGGGGAGGAGTGAGGGGTCTCTGCGAATCCCATCTACCCGCTTGCCATGGCACACCAGTCGATAAGCTATTTAATTTAATGGGAAATGGTATTGACGAGCCAGAGAATGCAACTCACAAAAGATGCAGCTGCAAGGGGCAGATAAAGTCCTCAACTCCAGCCCTCTCTCAGAGCATCCACCCCTCAGCGTCTCCTCTGTCAAAATCACAGGAGGGATCCTTGGGATTCTGGGGGGTGTTGGGTCCCTAGAGGCCAGTGCTTAGGAGGGATTACCAACGCTGCTGCAGATGGAGTCAGTGAGAAGGGAGATGGGTAGGGAAATAGGACTGAGCTGAGGACAACGCCGTAGATGACCTTTCAAAAGAAAGGCAGTCAGGAAGGAGGTGGGGCAGTCATCCCAGAAGGAGAGCCATCAGATGCAGCCCCAGAGGAGGGTGAGCTGGTTTGTTTGCTCCTTTGTGTGGGGTCAGATCAGAATTGCAAGAGCCAGGACCATTCTTTACCCATCACAAAATTGAATCCCGAAAACCCCAGGTCACTCATTACAGTCATGCTAAAGAAAATAGGAAGAGATTTGAGAAAAAAAATCAGACAGGCAGAAAATCAGGGCTGAGGAGGGGTAGAAAGAATCTGGCTCAACGTCCACCCCACTTACACCCTTCTCACCACGCTCATTTGGAAAAGGATGCTTAGGGAGGTTAAGAGATGAACACAGTCAGCCTTCATGTCTGTGGGTTCTACATCCTTGGATTCAACCAACCACGGATTGAAAATAATGGGGGCAAAAACAAAGGCATGTGTGCTGGACATGTACAGATTTTTATTTCATGATTCCCTGAACAACACAGTACAGCTATTTGCAGAGGATATTCATGGCTTTAGGTATTATAAATCATCCAAAGAAGATTGAAAGTATGTGGAAGATCTACATAGGTTGTATGCATCTTCTACTAGGGATTTAAGCATGCATAGAAATTCGCATCTGAAGAGGTCCTGGATGCCAGCCCCCACAGATACTGAGGCGACTGTTAAATCACAAGGCACCTGTGTCAGAGCCAGACCATTTCACAGCAAGCACACCACAATCCCCGTTGTGCTGAGAAACACAAGGAATGCAGACAA
Source organism: Ochotona curzoniae (assembly GCF_017591425.1). Taxonomy (NCBI): domain Eukaryota; kingdom Metazoa; phylum Chordata; class Mammalia; order Lagomorpha; family Ochotonidae; genus Ochotona; species Ochotona curzoniae. The sequence continues at coordinate 17,705,792 of NW_024466219.1, read as the reverse complement.
AAAGATGTGGGTCATTTCTAGCCTGAGCACTTTAACAGAGATACTGCTGTCCAGATTAAATGATGAAGAGATAGACTGGAGAATTGCATTGTAGACTAATAATTGTTGTTTAATAGACATACAAAAACTGTCTTTGCATGTGGGGTATTTATTTGAAGTATTTCATCAAAAGCCTTTTCTTAAGTTTTTCAGAACAGACCTGTAAGACCTGTACTACTTTTACCCCCATTTGTATAGATGAGGATATTGAAGCAAGGAAATGTCCCCGCAAGGAAGTTGGACAACTGGGCCTGGAATACAGGCAGCCTGGTCCACATGGTACACTTGCCACCTCCAATGGTGGGGTCACTATCTGGGGCATTGACCAAGTGCCAGGGATAGTGTAAAGTATTATATTATTTAATAAAAACACACATGGTAGATTTATTATCCCAACCTTTTGAATGAGAAAACTGAAGCCCAGAAGGGGAAAGGATTGTTTAATTATCGCAGCTTAGAAGTGCCAGAGCCAGGGCTTGAACTCATGTCTCCGTGACATCAAAGTCTATGGTCTTGAACATGATTTGAGAGTGTTAAGGTTCTATTTTAGATTCTACACATCTAAAATCTTTTTAAAGATTTATTTTTTTTATTATTTTTCTATTGGAAAGGCAGATATACAGAGAGGAGAAACAGAGAGGAAGATCTTCCGTCCAATGATTCACTCCCCAAGTGAGCGCAACGGCCGATGCTATGCCAATCCGAAGCCAGGAGCCTCTTCCAGGTCTCCCACGCGGGTGCAGGGTCCCAAAGCTTTGGGCCGTCCTCGACTGCTTTCCCGGGCCACAGGCAGGGAGCTGGAAGGGAAGCAGGGCTGCCGGGATAGAACTGGCACCCATATGGGATCCCGGGCGTGCAAGGCGAGGACCTTAACCACTGTGCCACCGCGCCAGGCCCAGATATGGATTTTAGTCAGAGTCTCCTGTGGTTTAGCCTCCCAGAGCAACTGATGATTCCACCTGGAAACCAGTACCAGCCTCTGCCTCCAGTGGAGGTGTGAGTGCAGGCATGGAAATGGTCAGGTGCACCCGCTCTGTAGCATCTTTGCATTTGGCATGGTACTGGGCATTCCTGTGTTGTGATGGCAGTGCCAGCATGCACTTGGCAGGTGACTTGGCAGGTGGCCACATGCCCATCCCAACCCAGGAAACTGGTGCATCATGGCATAAAGAATTGCAACATTCTTGAGGGATGTCTATCAGGAACTGTGCTGATGGGACTGTGGGAAGGAGAGACACATGAAATGATTTCTGCAGTGTCTGTAAAACACAGCACATTAGTTCCATGATTGGAATGTGGGAGTCCCTATGCCTGAATGCCTGGAGAAACAGGCTAGGCACCTCAATGTCTGCAAAGATCTGCACTGGCCTAGCAGATCTGCCTGGCAGAGAACAGCATGAAATAGCACATGAAAATCACCACAATAGGTTGAGTCACTGTACATGAACGGAAAAAATGTCATACTTTATTTCCTCAAATAGAATTATTTCTTTATGTTTTGAACAAGGGACCTGGATTTTCATTTTAGACTGGAATCCTGTACTAGTTTGTAAGGGGTGTTACAACCACATGCCACAGACCAGGAGTTTTATGTAAGAGAAATGACACATGTCAACAGTTCTGGAACCTGCAAGTGTAAGGTCCAGGTGGCAGCAGAGTTAGTTTCTCTGGAGGGCTGTGTCCTTGGCCTGCAGATCTGGTCTTCTCCTGGCATCCTCACTTGGTCTTTCCTGGGTGCACACACATCCCTGGCCTCTCTCCATACACCCGAATTTCCTCTTCTGAGACACTGTCCCTGGATTATGCTCATCATGCTAAATTCAACTGAAGCACATCATTGTGACTCCAAATTAATAACATTTGGAGTTCCCCGGAGGCTGGGACTTCAGCGTGGGAATTAGAGAGAGGACAAATTAAGCCCACAACTACCCCTTATGTAGATGTCACTCCATATCGCAGGTATGACTGGGGTTTAACCCTAAACACTCAGACCTTTATTGATTTAAGGCCCAGTTCTGTCCAGTTCCTTCCAACACCCCCAAAGTCACTTTCTCCAGAGCAGTGATTCTCAATTGGGCAGCAACCCTGCCTCCCTGCTCAACCCCAAGGAATGTTCAGCAATGCTTGGAGGTGTTTTAGGGGGTAGCTGCAACTTGGATGATGTTATTGAGACCTGAGTGGTTCAAAACCAAGGATGTTGCTAAATACATTGCATTGCAGAAGATAAGTCCCCTAATTATTTGACCCCCACATGTTAATGCTGAGCTTGAGCAATCCTGCTTTAGAAGGCGAATAATGCAAAAACAAACAAACAAAACCCATAATGCAGCAAATGCCAAAGACAAAGCAGGGCCAGGAGCTTGGTAAGGGATACACAACATATAGCAAAATGACTCTTTAAAAATTATTTATTTTATTATTTTATGATTCAGTTCCAGGTTTTTCCTTACTCCCTCACCCAATCACCCCACAGCCACTGCTTTCCCCCCATCATGACAATAGTACAGTCTTTCATGAACAGTCATAAGTCAATCAGTCTGCTATCTGAATATATCCTGACATTGTACATATGGACAATGGCAGAGAGTCCACCATTCTATCATCAAGCTATATTTAACAGGTTCATTGGGAGTCCATCTTTTATTTGGAAATGGAGATGCACACTGCATTGCATCTTCACAGCTGGATATGATAGTCTCTATTACACAGTTACTATACATCCCCTTAAATGAAAAACTATAAAATGAAATCAACAATAGGAAGAAAAAATAGAAAATTTACAACAATATGAAGTTAAATAACGTGCTACTGAATAACAAATGTGTCGTTGAAACAAATGAAAATCTGCCCTGCATACCTTCTTTAGTGGAGAGACCAGCGTGGCTCCACGTGGGCCCTTTTGGAGACTGGATTTTGTGGAGCTCAATTCTTATCATTGGGGCAGACTGACAGCTGACTGACAACTGGGCTGTCCAGTCATTTATGAGATGGCTTACAGCACAGTCGCCTCCCCAGGGAAGACACCAGGTTATCATCAGGCAGGCCGACTGTGTCTTGCAGTGTCACCAGCAGATCGGAATCTTACAGTCAGATCTGAAATTGAAAGGCCTGACTTAAGGTAGTGATTGCCACAAGTCTATGGCAAACAGGCTGTCCCAACAGCAATTTCCCAACAGCTATTTAACAGAAATAGCCTTCAGCCTCACCCCATGTCCCAAATGGTGGAGTCTCCTATCACTCACAGGTTGCAGTACTTACAACACTTCTTGAAGGTGAACTAGTCTTACTCCTTCCACTTGAAGAGCCTGCTCCCACCCCATTCCTTTGAGAAGCCACTTTCTATGAGTCAGAGTTGAGTGAGCATTTCCCAATTCACAGGCAATGTTGGTGCAGAAACTCATCAACCCAACAGTTTGACTTCTTGTGACACTCTCAAGTCATGTTCCAGTAAGTTGAATGCTTCCTTTAGACAAATTTCTATGGCAACAGACAGCATCTGAGAGGAGGAAGTTGTGTTCTAAATGCCACTAGCAATCAGATAGTGTCTCTTAAAGATGTAGGGTGGGAGGTGACACTGTGTGAGATGATGAATGTGAGCTGAGTTTGAAGCCAGGTGATGTATAGAGGTTGTCAAAAGTGTATGGGCAATGAGTATTATGTAAAAATTGTACACAGATTTTGAAAAAAATTTCAGGCCCAAATGAACTTATATTTTAATCCTGTTTTTCCACAAACACTTTGAAGGCCCCCTGTACAGAACTTATCAAGTTTTCCCCAAAGGGCATATGTAAACCAGAGGAAAGCTGCAAACAACTGCTAGATATAAAGCAAGTGGAGTCAGGAGGAGACAAGCAGCAGGTGGGAAGATGATCTGGGCAGGGCCGCTGCTTACTCTGGTTTCTACCTCTTCCTACCCTCCCTCAACACTGAATTTCCATTTCTCAGAAAGAACTGACTTGAACTTATTGCTCGTAGCAGAGAGAGAGAGTGAAAGAAAGAAAGAAAGGGAGAGAGGATGTAACAGCTTTCCAGTCTCAAAAAGCAGTTACAGGTAAAAACAATGTTAGCCTTAGCATCATAAGGCATTGATTCAAGCTCCATCGCTGTGGCTTCCTGCCACTTGATTTTGGCCCATGATGGGACCTCTGTCAACCGTGGTCTTTCCTCAATAAAAATAACTACTTTGCCTGTACCACAGCCTGTTTGGAGAATCATGTGAGATAATGACTGTGAATATGTTTTATAAATGGTAAAACATTAAGCCGGCATTTCCCATAATGTCTTCTGTAGAACATTAATTCCATTGGAGGGTAGGAAGATTCTCAAGTCAGAAAAAGCAACCATAAAGTGTAAGGGTTGTAGTTGTTGCTTCCCTACTGGTGGGATTTGTGACTGCCTTTCCCATACTAAATTGACTGTGGATTCTTTTATTGCTGAGTAGCTTGCATGACTACTGTTTTTGGAGTACACGTTGGGAAATATTTCCCTGTAGAAATAAAAGAAATTACTCATTTTTATCCTTGGTTGTTGGATGAATGGGTTTGTTCCTCAGGGGAGTCTGATGCAAACACTGCAGAACCCCTGGCTCCCTCCAACATTGCTGGCCATAAACTAGGGTCTGAATTCTTTCTCCACTCGTCCTGCCAAAAAAGCTATGCTAAAGCTATAACTCACCTTTCTTGAGAATGTGGTTTTACCTGGAAATAGGGACCTTTATAGCAATCATCAAGTTAAAATGAGTTCATTAGAATGGGAACTAATCCAGAATAATGGGTGTCCTTAACGGAAGGGGAAATACAGACACAGGACCAGGACAGTGCCAGGTGCAGATCAAGGCAGAGATGAGGAGACACATGTGTATTTCAGGCAACATCAAATGCTGCCGACAGCTACCAGCATCAGGGTTACAGGCAGGGCCTGGTTCACCACCCTCGGGAGGAAGGAGTTTACGCTAGCCAAACCCTGGACTTTTAACCTGCAGAACAGCGAGACAATGGGCTCTGCACTGAGGCGCCCAGGCCGTGGCACACAGATGGAGCAGCCACGGGAAATGAATACAGTGCAGCTCCCACGAACAACCTCGCAGCACCTGGGTTTGTGAGGACCTGCTATTTGGTGATAACTGAGCAAGCAGCTGACGGCTGAGCTGGGCTCACGTTAATAAGGTCAGGATAAAAGTTTCTGATGTTTCCATTCACTCACTTGAGCTGAAAGCAGACCATTTGAAAAGCCAACCAACTCTAAAGACAGCCTGTCTTCATGGGGGATGGCCTGCACTCCCGACAGCTGAGATAACCAATTCTCTTCACCAGGAGTGGCACCTGAAAGGGACATGCCACTAGAACCAGACCGACAATGTGACCATGGCGTCCAGCAGTTGGCACATGAAGGATGTTTGAAGGGGCCGAGACAATCCAACCAAGTTACTGAGTTACAGTGGCTTCACACAGGCTCCAGATAAGACTCCAATGAGTCTTTCACAAATTGTGGTGGTTTCTTTAAGTGCTGGACAAGGCATTTTAAAGAAGTATTTTTTTCTATGAAAACTAACCTTCACAAATATTTAAATGACATATTGATACTTTTCTCTATGACTTCTGACAGGGTCAAATATTTGTCCTCTAATGGGACATGTTTCTGTGATAGCAATGTGAGCTCAGTATCCTTAAATTGCATTTTCTGGCTTTTTTATTTTGGAGAATATCATTAGCAGTAGGCTATTTTCCACTAGATTCTGATATATTATGTTGAGCAAACTCACTTCTTCATATGGTCTGGCAAATGGAAAAATAATGTGGACAGCCTAACAGCTTCCATTTTGCTCAGGCTTCCAGAAAGCTCTTGGCTAAATTAAATGTTCAATCTCAATAATGATTAGAATTTTTGCTTCATCAACTTTTTTTGTGAGTATATGAGTTTGATTTCCTCTTTCTGTTTTAAATTCCTTGGTCTGTGATTCATTCCTGTGTACAGTTAAATACTCTCCTAAATTTCCAAATCCCAAATATTCAACCGGGCACTCTCTCCCTGCCATGATCTTACACCAGAACTCAAGCTCAAGACTAAGCTCAAATTCACCCTTTTTCTTTCCTCTTAAAACAGACTATTCTGTGCTCCTGTTGCATTGAGCAGTGCCATCATTCACTCAGTTTCCCCACGCACAGATTTGGGAGAGTTTCCAGCATCTACTTCTTCTCCTTTATAACCATCAGCACTGAACTCTTTCCCATTCTGTTGGTTTTGATTCTATGACTGCATCTTTTTGCTAATTTTTTATTTTATTTGAAGGGCAGAAAAATAGACACAGAATGACAGAGAGAGAGAGAGAGAGAGAGAGAGAGAGAGAGAGAGAAATGAGAGAGAGACATCTTCTATCTGCTGGTTCACTCCCCAATGTCTGCAACAGCCTGTACTAGGTCAGACAGAATCCAAGGGCCGGGAAATCAATCGGAATCTCCCATGTGGGTTGCAAGGACCCAAGTATCTGAGCATCACGCATCTTTTCAGTGAGTCAGGTTGGGAATGAGGGAGCTGGAAAAAGAGATGGATGCTTCTTTCTAGTATGCAGGCATTCCAAGTTGTGTCTTAACTGTTGCACATTCTTGCTGAGGTTTTAACTGATGTCCACCCCACGGCTCCAATTTTCAAGTCAGCTTCCTCCTGAGCAGTAAATACCTTTGTTCAGGTCTTGCTGTGACTGCAATTCAACCATAAGCTTCCCATATGTTAATCTCTTCTTTTGTCTTACTCTTGCTGCTGTAACAAAATGCTCTGGATTGATTTATCTACGTTATTTATTAACGTAAATGTATTGCTCATGGTGAGGCTGAGAAAAACAGGATCCATGCACGTGCAGATTCAGCAACAAGTGAGGGTTTTCTGCTGCTGCTACGAGGAAAACTCGGCTGCAGGGTTCCCATGTGGCAAAAGTAGTGAAAAGCCACTAGGATGAACTTGCCACTACGTCCTTTCACACAGGAACTAATCTCATCTACAAAGGTGGAGTCCCTGCCATGGAGTCATATCATCTTGGAGGTTACATTCCAACCACAACTTTTGCAGGGACCCATATAATCTAAGCAAAGCATCAATGGTGTCCCTCACTCTTCCATCCCCCTCCTAGACTTGTTTGGGTGGTGAGGAGGTACTTCAGGCACCTTTCCATATTCCAGGGAGTCACCTCCCTAGCTCCCAGTCCTTTTGAGCGGATGGTACACAAGCTCACCTCCTCAACCCCAGCCACAGTAGAAAGACGCACGAGCCTTGCCTTCTCTCCGGCCCTTGGCGTGGTTCACTGCTCACCTCCACAGCAGCAGGTCTCTTGGGCAGCCCACATACTCACCTCCATGGGCTCATTTTTCACATTGCTTTAGATTGTAATTTATGTTCCAGACATTTCGAATTACCTTCAATTTCACAATGGGAATCGATCTTAACTGTATACAATCTCTGAGCCTCCTTCTCTGGGTCAGTAGCACTACCATTAAATATCACAACAATTCCGACTCAACCAGAAATAACTGTTGTCTCCCCAAAATAAAGTGTCAGAGGGAAAATAAACTGCTGGCCTTTGAACTTGCTGGGCTTTCCCCCACCCCTGTTGAATGGTATTTTAAAATCCAATTCACCTGGGTAAAACCTCATCACTCTTTGAGGCTCAGCCTGGGCCTCACTTCTTCCTCTGCTGCAGCTTTGTTCTTCTTCACCTTTGTCTCAGACATACTTAGCTGGCTCACCTGTATGCTTCCAGTGCATCTTATATGATGCCCTATTCTGTCTCCTTACACTGGGCTCTAACTGTGCATCTCCTTGTCTGAACCCACATTCACCATTACTAAAATTTAAGTTCCTGGAAAGTAAGACCTGTTTTCTCCCAATTCTACTCCAAAAATCTAGACCTTCGATTACAACACAGGTGAATGGACATATTAATATGTATAACATCATGTCAACTGCTATGAAAATTCACAATGACTTCTCATCCATTTTGTTGTGAAGACATTTGTGTCTCTAAATAAACATATAACTAGCAAACAGGCTTTTCACTGTGTAAATCACATGTCATTAACTGAACTCAGCTTTTTTACTTTTTATGTAGCAAAGCCTTACAGAATGTAGCCATTTGTGGGCTCTAAAGACCTGGTGTCTTTTTCTAAGGAACTTGCATCTAGATGAAGATAAGATGATACTTTACAGATAATGCAATTGAAGCTCTGAGAGAATAAGCAACTTTTCATCGGTCACTTGGGGAGGAATAAGTAAGACCAAAATTCACATTGGGGTCCTCTGGCTCCATGCTTCTTATTTCTACCAACTGTGAGATACTAAAGGGAAATCTAAAAATAACATCCACTTCAGCTCAAACTGTTGTTATACAGAAGCTATTGGAGGTCAGAGAAGCAGAGGGAAAAGATATCATGAAGAATCAGCATCTGCGTAGTCCTGAAAGAATTTGCATAAAGAGAATGAAAACAGAAGGCATTCCAGAAGAGGAAGACAGCAGTAAGTCAAACAGCCATGCACAGACAATATTAACGAAGCAGAAGGAACAAGCATATTAATTATTCAGAATCAAAAGTTCTTAAAATAGCTTTTAATTTACTTCCTCCCAAGGGTTCATCTTCCCTTCTAAAAGATAGTTTTTAATTCATATTTTGGAATTGAGATCATGTTGTACATGCGATTTTTTTGAGTGATACTTTTTGAAAATGTGAGTGTTAACACAGCATTTCAGGTTATGATAAACTATTTGTAAATATTATTTTTGATGATGTCCTGATTATTAAATAGGTGCATGAGAGTTTAATTAAACATTTTCCTTTTGTTGGCAACTCAAAGTCATGCACATTTTTTTAATTAGAACAGATACGGATAAGAACATCTTTGTATTCAAGGTGGAAGTGGGCATAAGGCCTCATGGTTAGGATCCTGCGTAGGACCCTGTGTTTCAGCTGAACCCCAAGGCCTGCTTCTGAACTCGAGCTTCTGACTTCTCTTTGCTACTATCTGACCCATGCACACAGAAGGGATGACTGTCCCTCTCCTGGCTAAACTGGTTTCATTTCCCAGGGTAAACCTGTCCTAATTCCAGCCATTGTGGACATTTGGACATGAGAGTTCTCTTTTTACCAATCATTGCCTTTGTGTCTCTCTACCTCCTGAATAAATGAATTTTAAGAATGTTTTAAAGAACTATTTTTATTTGAAAGGTGGATTTACAGAGAGGAGAGACTGAAAGATCTTCCATCCAATGGTTCACTCCCTGAAGTGGCTGCACGGGCCATAGCTGAGCCAGAAGCCAGGAGCCTCTTTTGGGTCTTCCTCATAGGTGGAGCGTCCCAAGGACTTGGGCTATCCTCTGCTGCTCCCCCAGGCCATAAACAAGGAACTGGCTTGAAAGTTTTGAAAGAAGAGCAGCCAAGACACAAGTGGCACTCAAGTGGGATTTGGCACTTGAAAATAGAGGGTTAGCCTGCTGATGAGCCCCGATTTTAAGAATTTTAAATTTCTTTATATGTTACTCTCACTTCTTGCAGATGAAATTATATAAGTGAGGTTCCTTGTTAACTTCCTGCCCCTCAAGGGTAATTAAATGAATACTTTCTAGAACTTGGACCTTCCTGGTAAGTTAGCATCCCTATCCTCAGGCACGTACTTCCAAAAGAGACATAAACAAGTCAGTGTGGACAAATAAACAAAGTGAAGTAGGGAAATTGCTTTAATTGAAAGGCATATGAATAAAACCTGTGAAATCCCAGCTAAGGAAAGGACCCCCTTGGGAGCTCCAGATAACCGGAAGGGAGAACAGCAGGAGGGACTGGCTTCTCGAGTGAGACTCTGCTTAGTTCATCTCCCTTGACACTTGGTTTGGATAAAACACGCTATTTACGTCTTTAAAGTTGAAACTGTGGTTGAGACATGGAAAGTTAGCCCTACCAACGCAGAAGGGATTTTATATTTCCAATCTGCACACTTCTGCATCATTGGATAATTTGTTGATTAGCGGTTCATGCAATGAACAAACAGAAAATGCTGCCTAATCTAACATACTGGGGATGCTCAGTACATTGCCAATATCTCAAGTTTAGATATATGTTACAGCATGAGCACAGTAATAAGTGAAATAAGTCAGACACTTAACCAACTATTGAAAAACAAAGCAGCTATTGAATGATTCCACTTACATAAGCTAGATAGAATAGTCCAAACCATAGAGGTAGAAAGTAGAATGATGATTACCAGAGTGAAGGATGAGCCAACTCGGTAGAGTCTTTCTGAGTTTGAGGTCATGAGAAGGGGCTAGAAATGGGTGGAGGAGTTGTCTGGACAAAAATGTATTTTATTGCCAGTGAGATATTAAAATGGTGCATTTCTTGTGTTGTATACTTCACCTTAATTTTAAAAAGATACGGTGACATTAAGTGGAATGTCTTTCAATCCACGCCTGAAGCATGAGCAACCTCAAAAGGGAAGCTGTGTGGAGCCTGCCAGTTGTTGGGCCTCCCCGGTTCCCCTCAGTAATGGAGAATATGTCTTGGCACTTTTGGGTTTACTGCCGTGCTCTGGGCTTCCTTGCACGCAGTTTGGGAATCACAACTCTCAGCCACATTCTCTGCCTGAACAGCTACTATTCCCTCTTCTGGATCCTTATCTACAAACCCAGGGGCTCAGACGAGCCTCCCCAGGTGAGTTCTTTTGCCATGTAGCTCTTGAAACCCACGAAAATAACTTTTTATTTGCCGCCCTCAGCTCCTATTCTCAGTAGATACTATAAGGGTATTTTGTGTAAAATGGAAGCCAAAGACAAGCTTAATTTTGTGTGGAAAAACTTTAAGATCCAGGCACAGTTTTCTCATAATAGGCAGTTTTCAGGAACTTGTTTTACATCTTCCCTCCTATACCTGGTTTTCAGATAAATAATCCTAACATGTCATTCCGTTTTCTACAAACTTTCACAAGTACCCTCTCATATTCCACATCTCTTTATGAATTTCTAAGTACAAAACATAAGCCATAATTATATTCTAAATATCACTCAGAGGATGTGGAAACTAAGCAAAGGTTTTCCAATGCTGTGAAGTTCAAATCCACAGGACCACCAGGGAAATCCTGCTTTCCGTCCCGGCCTCTGCTCATTTCCCTCACCTCCCCCCGGGCCCCGACCTGGGCCATCCTTAACTTCTCTTTGTTGACATCACCATCTTCCCGCTTCACGGTCTTTCCCCATGCTGCACCTTCTACCTGGGAAACTCTCCCCAGCCCTTGTTCCCTAAGAAAATTCTGCTAGTCCTTATTGCCAGGAAGACGTGCCTCCATGCCCAACCTTGAAACGTCCAATGATCTGGGCTAGCTGGTGGTCATTGCTTCAGGCTTTCCCTCCTAGGTTGGCTCTTGATGGCAGCTCTTCGGGAGCAGGCACTATCTGTTCTTAACTGTATGTCTCACACAAGTCCCGGTTAAAAGAATCCACATGGAACAAAGGTTTGGCTCAAAGTGCGCTTTATTGGGAGTGCTTCTGGGTGAGGTTCACTGGTCCAGCACCAACACAGGGCCAGGAAAGTCACACCCTGGGATTGTGTACTGGGGCTTTTAAACTCAGATTACAAATAGGAAGTGGGGTGGGGCCTAGCAGGGGAAAGAACATTTCCCTGTAAGGTAATGTGAGTGCTGATAGGTTCCCTCTGACCTGGTTGGGCCCATACATCACTTCTGGTCCAGGCAAGGGCTTCTGGGTATTGTAGTTCTGTGGCCCAATTGCTTGAGCCATTCCCTCTACCATTTGCCTTCCTCCTGCGGGCTACCCCTGCCCCAGCCCTGCTGGACGTTACATCAACATTGACTGACTTCTTCTCCCAGAGCTTGACACAGGTTCTGGAACGTGATAGCTGCTCAACAAACACTAGGTAATCCTCATTCACAAGAAAATACCAATTTTGGCACAGTAGAAGCTGAGTGAAAGGAAAGGGCCAGGCTGATTGCATGGCTGGGAGCTCATCTGCTCCTTTTCATCTTTGTGCCTTCTCTACCCCTTCCGTAACATCCTCCTTCTCCTTGGGACACTTACTGACCTTCTGTCAGTGACAATGAGTGTTTGGTTCCAATAATCTGGCCTGAGTTTCTATCTTTTCTTCGGGATTAAAGGATGAGAATCTGTAGATTTAGTAAGTTTCTTTTGACAATCAAAATCCAGCCTTTATGCCTCTCTGTTCCCTTACCTCGCATTAGGGCTCCTCCTTTTAAATCTGATGACTGGGGCTGAAGTAAAAATGCTCCCCTCCAGCTGATCGTATCTCCTGTGTGTGGGGGTTCAGAAAGTTGCTTCTTTCTTTAAGATTTATTTATTTTTATTGGAAAGTCAGATTCACAGAGAAAAGAAGAGACAGAGAGAAAGATCTTCCATCTGCTGGCTTACTCCCCAAGTAGCCACAATGACCACAACTGATCTAAAGCCAGGAGCCAGATGCTCCTTCTGGGTTTTCTATATAGGTGCAGGATTGCAAGGCTTTGAGCCATACTCCACTGCTTTCCCAGACAACAGGCAGGGAGCGTGTAAGTGGAGCAGCTGGGACACAAACCGATGTCTATACGGAATCCCAGTGGTTGCAAGGCAATGATTTAACCACTAGGCTATTGTGCTGGGCCCAGAAAGTCATTGTTTTCAATGCTTGCTACTGCTGAACAAAGTCCTGCAGCAGACATGTAATTACCTTCATTTTAACTCAGAGAAATTGACTGAGAGTAATTATGTGATATTCCTAAAACCACAGGGCTAACTTTGTTCTCAGTATAGCAAGACTCCCTTTTCTCTTTCCCCTAAACCTGCGCACCTAATTTCAGCTTCTTGTAAAATAAACCATTCCAACTATTTCCCACAAGAATTCTAACTTATTTTGTTGGGTGCTGGGACTTCTGTACAGCAGAATGCCTCTGATTTTGTCTACCCCTTAGCCAAAATGAGTTGGAAGCAATCTGCTTAAAGTTTAAGCATCAACTTATCACTTTGTTAACTGTGCATTTATTTTCAAGGGGATGGTTAACCCCAGTGGGGAGAAGGGGTTGAATCACGTAGCCACAGGTTCCATGACGTCTGGGAGCCAGAAGGAAAGTGAGAGGCCTTCCTCATCAGATATTGCTTGGGGAGGATCTGGTATAAAACTCTGGATCACATTTCTGCCTTTGGATTCTCACTGGGCACAGACAGGAAGACTCCTGTTCCATGCTCTGTGTTTGACGTCAAGAAGTCACTCTGCTCACAGGGCCTGGAAGGATCGGTTAAGGCAGAAGATAGGGTCAGAATTACAACTGTGCAAGACAGATGATACACATACGATTTACGCTGGGAGAAACCATGAACATTCAACCCCATCATCTCTCTGTCTCTCACACACAAAGATTTATTTATTTGAAAGGCAGAGTTATACAGAGACGGAGAGAGAGGGAGAGGCAGAGAGAATGAGGTCTTCTATGCACTGCCCAAATGCTTACAATGGAACTATTTAAATCTGATGATCGAGGCTGCAGAGCTGGGTCCATCAGCAGCCAGCAGGCAGAGGCTTTTGCTGGGTCTCCTCCCTGGGTTCAGGGGCCCATGCATTTGGACCATCCTCTGCTGCTTTCCCAGAAGCACATTATCAGGGAGCTGGATTGGAAATGGAGCAATCAGGATTTGACCCAGCACCCATATGGGATGCCAGCATTGTAGACAGTGACGTTAGCCACAAGGCTGACCCGTTATTGTACTTTTCATAAGGGAAAACTAAGGCTCAAAAATGGAGAGCAACTTGTCCTACATCACAGAGCAGACCATAGCAGGATTAGAATGCAGCTAACACAATTCCCCATCTCTTACCTCCGAAGAATCGCTTGACTTCCCAATTCAGCTGGCTTAATTCCATTAACCACAAGCAAGCTTTGCTGGACCTTTAATAAAAACATTCTTTGATTTCATGCACATGTGGTTTCACATTTTCCCCGAGAAGCAGCCAAAGTTTCTTTTGAGAAAATGAACAGACTCACAACTTCCTGAATTCTCATGATTTGTTTTTCCCAATCTTTTTTAAGTGCTTTAGTATGTAAACCCTGCTTTTCTCTAAAATTATTTATTTATGTACTTCCATTTCATTTGAAAGACAAAGACACACACATAAAGAAAGAGAGACAAACAGTCAGAGATCTCCCATCTACTGGCTGGCTTTCAACATACCCATGGACAGCTGTGGCTACCCCAGGCCAAAGGAAGGAACCAGTAACTCAGTCTGGACCTTCCACTTGGGTGGCAAGACCCTGTGCTTGAGTCATACCCTGTGGTCTCCCAGGGTGTACATTAGTAAGAAACGTGATTGGAAGCCGAGGAGCCAGGACTCAACCAGGAACCTTGGTGTGCTGTGTAGGCTACTTAACTGCTGCACCAAAAAACACCCCACTCCTCGATCCCTCTCCTGTTATGTGTCCTTATCAGGAAAGACGGAGAAGATGGGCTGAAAGATAGAGCAGACAGACATTCTGAGGGAAGAGATAGATAGAAGAAATCCAGTTAATCCAGAGAAGTTGGTCAGATGCGAATCTGTTACCTTCATCTTCGCCCTTATGCTGACTTGAGAATGATTCTTGGCATTTCAAAAGTACCATATTCCGATTCAGCTTGAACTAGCCAAGCCTCTCTTACCAAATGTCCATTCCAGGATAGGCAAGTATTTTTGACAGGTACCTCCACTTTCTCCTGCCTGTTCACACAGTAAGTACTGAACACCCACTGTGCTTGTGACACTGCTCAGTATTCTGGGAATATGAAGAATTGTGCAGCTTGGAAAAGGTCTGGCACGAAGTAGAGTCTTGTAGCCCCCAGGGTAGTGATCTGTTTTAATGTCACAAGATGCATTTAGTACACGGTCAACATTTTCCTTAAAAAGGAAATGGTGATAGATTGTTGCCGCCCTGGTCATCAATTCATTCTTGCCTTCCTGTAACTCATTGGCCAGAGGGAAAACCCAACGTAACACAGTACATATTTGAAAATTTCTTGGGCAATGGAACTTGCCCCAAGCTGCTTTGGGGACTTCAGTAATGAACATGGGGCAGCCTCAAGAAGAAGTAAGACATATAGTCCAGTCATGTGTCATTGAATCTGCAAATAAACTCCTAAATACAGAAGAAGAGCTAATCCAGGAAACCCAATAATCAGCCACAGATTCATGAGTGAGTCTAACAGAGATCAGCTGAGCTTGGTCCAGGCCAGAACAGGGTTGTTCAGCTTTGGCACTATTCACATTTAGGAACAACTAATTCTTTGTTGTGCAATATTCAGCACGTTGCAGAGTGTTTGCAATCACCCCTGATTTTGACCCACCAGAAGTCAGTGTCTTCAATTCTCCCAGTTGTAAAAATCAAAATTATCTTCAGATATGTTCAACTATTTTGTAGGGTACATGATCCCTGACATTAAGAATGACTGGTGGAGGAAATACACTTGAAAACATCATAAGAAAAGTACATGGATATTTTTAAGCTGTAAAGGTTTGAGTATAGTTTTTTATGTTAAGAAAAAATATTTCTGGTGTAAGATGGAGAAGATAGGATGGCATAATATAATAGCCCAGAAAACACAAGATTCAATGAAGATAAATATGATACTATGAATAATATCACCATTATTCAGGATCATAATGTGCAGGACCATAATGTGAAAGACCATAATGTGAAATATTTGCCTTAAACCGTCTTGTAATAAAAAGAAAAGGTTTCCATGTTCTCTGAATTTTAAAGGGAGAGGCATGGAACTAGACTCTTGCCCCAGTTCTGACACCTGTTAGGGTATTTCACAAAGTTTGTGGAAAAGAGGGATTAAACATCAAGTTCATTTTAGTGAAACAAACAAACAAAAAAAAATGAAGTCCATGTATAGATTTTCATAATATACATTTCCATGAGCTTTTGGAAGTGCTCTCATATTGGCTGACTAATGTTTCTTTTCCTGACCTTACTGAGCCATAAACTTTTTATCTAATCAAACCAGCCTTCAGAGATACAAATTTACAGAAGTGTGTTTTAAGCTAAGAGCCACGGAATTATCAACCATGTCATCATTTAGTTGAATTTTTGTTCGTTTGTTACATTTTCCTCCCTTCCCCACCTTCCTGCTCCATATCCAATTTCATCCACAAGCCCGGTGCATGGCTCCCACTGCACTTGGCCCATGAGCTCTGTTGGCATGTACTGTCTGCACCTTACCTGTAAACTCTGTTGGCATGTACTATGCCAACTGCCCACTCATTTGTTGCTAGTCCTGTTTCACACTCAGAGCCATTCTGTTTTGCTTATATATGGTACCTGTTTTCATTTCCCTCTCCATCTGGAATTCAAACTCCCTGAGCAGGGACCATGCTTCGTGCTTACCTGCATCCCTCACAACAGACACACATCTTCCTATACACATGATGGAAGGACCTGCTTGCCTACTAATTCTCATTCCAATGGTATGATGTTCCCTCTTCTTCTACTTCGTAGATTTTTACCTTCACAAAGCCATAGTCTCTTGTATAAATTAGTCTGTTCTTTATTGGAACCCTGCAAGTTGCTTCTGGAGTTTGAGCCATCACCCAGCTCCATGTGTGTGATTAATATCGGAGATCCGGGGCAGAATCACAGCACCATGCTGACTGTTTACAGTATCACCAGATAAGCCATTTCCTAAGAGGACTATCACCCACCAGGAAAGCAGCAGCCATTCACAGTAACTGTGCTTTACAGCCACAGGACATCCTGGGGCACCTGACCCCTCCCTACCCACAAGCCCCAGGACAGGCAGTTCCAGCACAGCAGCTCCACAGCCAGTAGAGCTGATCTGGAGCCATCGCCTCACTCCCCCTTGATTCCTCATCATCCCACAGGACATGGCAGGCTGCCAGGGCACCTTCGGCAGGAGGCACCCTGGAACACTGCTGTCTTCCTCCTCAGGTTCCCTCAGGTAACTGACCTTGTCGGGGCAGAGTGGTAGATCCAGGCAGAGGGGCATTCGCTGTTGGCTGTCAGATTATTAATTAGCATGGTCTGTTAATACTCCCTGATTGATTTCCGGTTGTTTCTTGCTCTCAAACTGTTAGGACTTGGCTGACAAGGCTGTGTGAGGTGACAAAATGTTTACTTGATTGCCTATCCATGGGGCTCCTGGGAAAGTCACGGGAATTTATTAAATGAGCACCCAGCTAGCACACTGTAAAACACTTTAACCTCTGGGAACCCCAGTCTGCAAAGCTGGACCTGAGGCTTGAATAGCTGAGCCTGCAGCCTGCTGCCTTACAGTAACTGGCCCTGTTACCAGTAATCCAAGTCCCATGACCTGTGCGACTCACAGAAGCCCTCGGAGTGTGGTTCGTCCCCAGTAACAGTGGAAGTATCTCTCAGGGTTGTGTGACATACTCTGCAGAAATTTCTGAGTAAAGGAGATCATCTGGTAACAGTAGTGCCATGGAATGAGACCTTGCCATGATGGCAATTCAGGGGAAATCTGGTTCCTTTCTCCCTCCCTGCCTACTGAGGGGCACAGTACCAATCATGGCAGCTATCAAATGAGAATGGAATTTGGATTGTGTTTTCCCTGAAGAAGAAGAGAGTTAAAAATTACCCTTGGTTTGCTTCAAGAAATGCAAAATTTAAATTGCAATGGGAGGTTTTAGGGTAAAAGCTGATGTTTTCCACTATAGAGATCTTGAGAAAGGGAACTGACACATTAACAATAACTTACATCTGTTTGTCACTTTCCAGTTCACAGAGACAGGTTCTTTGGAGGCGTCTAGGGCTAAAGTTGGCACCGATGGCCCTTTCATTCATTTACTCAAGGAGTGTTTACTATGCACTGACTTTGTGCAAGTCACAGTGGTAGGCCTCAGGATGGAGTGACTCTGTTATGGAATTTAACTACATACAGGAGACAGATCAAGAGAATTTAAGGCAGGAGATGGGATAGAACCTCAGGTGCTGATGAATGCTAACTGGAAAATCAGGTGAAATAATGGCATGGACACTATGGAGAATAATTATCGGTGCCATTTTAGAAAGGATAGAGAAGGACTTTCTGAGCCATTGGTGTTTGACTAGGGACTTCAGTGAAACTAAGATACCAATGAATATACTCACATCCCATACTGGAGATCTTAGGATTGAGTCCTGGCTCTGCTCCTGGTTCCAACGTTCTGCTAACATGGACTACAGAAAAGCACAGGTGATGGCTCGAGTAGTTAGGGCAGTTCCACCTGCATAAACGACCTGGATTGACTTCTTGGCTCCCAGCTTTGGCTACCTTTACAGGCTGTTGAGGAGTGAACCAGTGAATGCACATTTCTCTCTCTCTCTCTCTCTCTCTCTCTGTATGTGTGTGTATACATGTGTAGGTATCATTCTCTGTCTTTCAGAAATATTTTTCCCAGAATTTTGTATGGCTCACAAAGAAGCTTCAGTCTTTTAGTTGCTCATTCTTTGTGGATAATAGAACAACAACATCACCTTCATATTCAAGCAGATTGATAAGCTGAGTCAAAACCTGCTGAGGCCAGCATCTCAGCTGTATCAAACAAGGCCTAGGAGCTCTGGAAGAGCATTTGGGACTGCTTAGCTGAATCTATGTGCCCCTGTTTGCCTTCGATGTTAAGTGAGAAATGGTGGTTTTCCTGTGAAGGCTGGGGCTGCCAAGACCTCATCCTGACTCTGTAGGACTCCTCAAAATTCACCAATTAAGAAGAACTGAGTGGGAAATAGAACTGGAAGGGAACTTGCTGTAAAGACTTTGCAGGATAGGGGAATCACATGCACTTGCTTCGTAATTGCTCTCCAAGACTGACCCTGATCCACACCAGATCATGGGAATCCATTTGCAAGACCAACTCCTTTTGGCATGTGTCACTGAAGCTTCAGCTGGCTTTGCTTTATTCTTCCATCTGTCAGCAGCTCAGTGCCATTTGGCACTTAGAGAATGTTAAAGCATTGTTACCCCTTGCTCTTTCAATGTTAATCTTACTAATAGGGACCCTCCCGTTGTCTTCATGTCCCATGTCAAGAGGAAAACTGTCTTGAATGAGGTTCTGCTTATCCTTGTTCTTGGCAATCCGGAAGGGAACCTTCTGCACGTGTTTGCCTTGACTCCATGTGGTGGTGGGCAGAGGACACAGCTCAGAGCAAGAAATGGAGTTACAAAGAAGGAATCTTCCGTTCGGCTGTCATCTGCTGAATTGCTCTTGTCTTGAAACTTCTCCCACTCCTATACTATCACTCCAATAACCTAGATTTCCACATATGCTAGGAGGATTTGAAAACTAGACCCATTTTTAATTTTCTTTTTGTTCATATCTGTCTATTGTCAAGTTGCTGCCTGTTACAGCTGTGTGCCTGCTATACCCACTGCTTCCTCAGTGCTTCCCTCTTGATTACCAACTCTGCTTTACTCTTTCATATACTTACCCCTTCCTCCACTGCTTCAGTCTACCTGGAGGCCAGTCAGGGACAGGCTGAACGCACTCTGCAAAGAGACACTGAATTCCCACAGCCAAGGGAGTTGGGGAAAATTTGGAATGCTCTTTTTTCCATCTAGTTGGAAGTGTGAGATGCAGACCCCCTACCAGCCAAATAACAAGATGAATTTCCTCCCCTCATCTTCATTCTACT
This sequence comes from Ochotona curzoniae, assembly GCF_017591425.1. Lineage (NCBI taxonomy): Eukaryota > Metazoa > Chordata > Mammalia > Lagomorpha > Ochotonidae > Ochotona > Ochotona curzoniae. The sequence continues at coordinate 17,686,100 of NW_024466219.1, read as the reverse complement.
AGGAGTGGCCAACTAGCCACCATTAGCTAGATGCAATTGCTATTCTGGGGAAAAGAGAAATTTGTACTCCAATGTTGGCTTGCCACAGATGAGCCATGTCTTCATCTGGGGTCTCAGCTGCATCATTTGTAAAATCAGGGCATGGGGAATAAAGCAGTGATTTTCAAATCATGCTCTTCAGAGCCATATGATAGTAGGAGGCACTGGGCTTCTGCCGTCACCTCCACCAGGGTAGGGGCTGTCCATTGCTCTTGGGCTTTTCCTTGGGACCTCATTAATAGAAAAGCTTCTTTAAAAACTAGAAAATCACCAATCCAGAGGAGCACTTAGCTGCAAAAATGAAGCCTTTCTGGCAGCCAAGAGCAATCTGAGGGCACACTGGTTTCACAGCCAGTTGGTCCGTCTGCACAAGCATGGTATTTGGTCATGTGCCCCAAGTGTGTCATTTTAGCCAGCAACACTCTCATTACCTGGGAGCTTAAAAATGCAAATTCCCAAGCCTACCCAAGATCTACCAAAAAAAAATTTTTGGCGGGCGATCCTATTGAGTGTTTCCCAAGATCCTCTGAGTGATTCTGACAGATGCTGAAGTTTGACCATCACTGCCTCCAAGCAACGGACTCAACTCAGTTTCCCCAGATCCCCTTCCTACTTACCTTTCCAACTGCTTTAGCCTTATGCTTTCAAGGCCACAAAAGACACTATTTCCCAAGTCCTGGAAGCATGCCAAATCAGTTTCCAAAGGTGAAACACCAGTATCCATAAAACTGACCTACAGGGATAACAAGGCTGGGGAAAGAGCAAACTGGGAACTTCATAATTGCCTCCAACCAAAGGGCTGGTTCCTCTCTGCAGCTGCCTCCAGGACATCAGAGCTCTCCAGAAGGAGAGGCCTCACTTATTAACATCATAACTCAAGCAAGTAGCTTGGAGTCACCGCACATGGAAAATTGCATTCTGTAAAGTGTTGAAGCTGCAGAGTCACCAGCTGAGTCGATAGACTTTCGTTTTAACGATGTTTGTGATCAATATTTAAACAGGATTGACCCAGCCTGCTGCCAGTGCACCTCTCTCGTTCCAACTGCTTGTGAAGATAAAATATTTACTTGGGATGGGGGCTGACGGGTAGGGACAATAGTTTGAGGCCAAGGAAAGAGTTTGGGGGTAGCAAAAAGCAAGAGCACCCTGGATGCATTAGCATTGAGCTCCGGAGACCTTGGAATCTCTCAGAACAAAAGGAGATTTTATTTAGACATTCTGGGAAGATTATGAGAGAATGCAACAAGAATTTATGGAACGATTTGGTCACCAGACATATAAACTTTAGAGTATTAAGAGATTTTTCTCAAAAGTTGTCACAGCATACTTAATCTTCCTTATATGAAATGCAACTATAGTTAGCAGCCAAGAGCTTGCCTCTGGTTCAGACAACTGAAGTATAACCCTACTTACTGTGTTTACGATAGTCACATTATTGGATATCTGAACCTTGCTTTCTTCATCTGTGAAATGGCTCCTTGCGAAACCTTGAAGAAGACATGAGACAATGTGTATCACTGGAAATGGCAATTCTTCAGACTAAGCACTCAGTGAGTGTTCAGACACTAGTGACACAGTTGGGTTTCTAAATACTGATCGATTTGTCTCTAACATCCTCGTCCCAAAGTCTTATGTGCTCTGTGCACAAACTTGGGTAACATTTTAGGACATAGTCTGATCACGCACTATAGAACACTGTAGAATCTCTTCAACGGAATCTGAATGTAGAGAAGTGAGGGGCCAAAGTTGAAGCACAGCACATTTAAGCCACTGCCTGAGGGGCTGACCTGCCATAGCGGAATGCTGGTTTGAGTCCCAGCAGTTCTGTGTGTGACCCAGTTACCTGTCTGAGAAAACAGCTGAAGCCACTGTCACACACATCAGGGACCCAGCTGGAGTTTCTTGCTCCTGGTCTCAGGCTGACCCACTGGGAGTTGTTGAAGACATTTGGAGAGATAGTCAATGGCTGCAAAATTTCTACCTCTCTCTCTCACCCTCCATCTCTTCTCAGCTGCTCATTCAAATAAATAAGTACATTTATTCTTAAAGAAAGAGACAACAGAAATAACTGGAAAAATCTGGTGAAACTACTTAGGTTAAATTCAAGTGAGAACTTCAAAGGCAAAATGATCAGCTGGCAAAGATGATGGAAACTGCCTATGCGAAGGCACCATGAAGGACCTGTTCCATTGAAAGCCATCTTGAGTCTTGATGCTTTTGTCTATGTCAAGACCTTGGCATTGTCAACCATCTAATACATCAGTTATTCCCGAAACATGTGTCATCTAAGAAGGAGAAGTTAGAATGCTTGTCCATTCCAGGCTTGGACCAAGAAGCCCAAACAGGGCATCAGTTCATCCTGGTTTTCCCAGAATATTCTGATCTTAGTATTAAAAGTCCTGAGTGCCCAAACCCTTCAGCTCCAGGCCAACCAGGATATCTGGTCATTCTGATGAAGGTACACTTCTCTAAAAATTAAAAGAAGCCAATTTCCACAGAAGAGACTATGGTTATTCACAGCTTCCAGGGCTAGGAGCCTATGGGAACTGGCATTTAAAAGTTCATGGGGGATGGGTGAAGGTATGCTGTGATGATGTGGTACAGCTTTTACAACTTGATGTTGGGCAACACATGACTGCTTCAGCAGAGAATTACTAGATGTCATTTCTTTAGAATATGATGCAAGCACACACACACACACACACAGAGAGAGAGAGAGAGAGAGAGAGAGAGAGAGAGAGAGAGAAATAAAACCAAAAAGCACCAACTGATCCAAACTCAAGCACACACATCCTCACATCCAGAGGTGCAGTTACTACAGCCTGTTTTTCCGGCATGCCTTACCAACAGTGCAAACAGTTAGAGGGGTTCAATATGCCGATCTCTGGTGTTTGGCTCATAATGATTCTGATGTTGCATGCATGGACAAATGACTGACTCTGTCATTGATCGTGAGAGCCTGACATGTGAATGATGGATGGGACCACCCGAGCGGCAGCCTGTGGGAAGTCTGATTTTGTTCAGATGAGCTCCTCCAGACAACCTTCCTCCCCTTCCAGGAACTCCTCAATCTTCTTTTCCTCCGTCCTCTCTTTCCTCCATCCCTGTTCTTTTTTTTTTCTTCTTTTCATCCGTCACTTCTTCCTCCCTTGCTTTCTCTTCTGCTCTTACAACTTGTTTATCTTTTCCTTCTTCAGGCTTATTTCTTAAGGTCCATTTTTACTTCGCTGAGACTTGGCAGGAAGGGGACACAAAAAGCATTGAAATATTTTCTTCTAAAACATGGGCTGAGATCCAAAAGTCCTCTTAGCACATCCCTGGGGCTCAGACCTGTACCTCTTCTGGTTTGGGCCCAGAAATTTAACTAAATCAAGGCAGAGGGAATGTCTGGCCTTTAACCTCACGCCTAAGACAGAGCCATACCAAAGCACGTAGAGACCTCAACCCCTTTCCAACTAGATTTTTTTTTCTTTTCCAAGACGCAGGAAATCGTATGCCACAGTGTTAGTTTCACAGGCTGTTTTGTCACAGGAAACTGAAGGACCCTATTTGTGGGATGCAGCACAGATGCAAATAGAAGATGGGTTGACTCCAGTTACTATTGGAAGGGTTGGATTGCAGCCAGCAGGGATTATTTTAAAAGCACGGATCTATTTTTAAAGCACAATCAGCCTGCCTCTTATTAAATGTGACTTTCACTGTGTGTTCATGAGTAGGCTGGTGGATGCAGTTGTGCATCTGGAGGTTTCATCCTCCTAACATTCTGTGAGGTCAACTCTGCACGCAGATGCAGGAGCGATGTCTGCGCTTTGGATCCCTCCCCTTAGAAAACGCAGTGCAAACTTGGCAGGCTGCGTTCTGATACGCTGTGGCTCCTGTCAAGTCTCAGGGCATGTCTGGGGTGTGTTTGAGTGGAGCTCCCGGCTTCCACTGTGTCTCCTGTGAGATCAAAGATAAGCAAAGGGAGACAAAGGCTTGATGTGGCTTGCTGCACACATTGCACTGTCAATGGCAATAAGCTGCCCAGGTTGTCTGTCATTCATCCAGGCTGGTTCTGTCTGTCTGGATGACATTAGAGTGTCCCTGTACCTCATTCAGCACACAGAGTGTGTGGGCAGTCTTCTAGTGTGTCTGTTGCCCCATCCATGTCTACAGAGTATAAAACAATATGCGCTTTCAGAGACATAGATAGAAGCTCATTGGAGGAACTGTGTTTCAAGAATGGTATTCTGTGCCATCAACCTGCTTGTGTTTCTTTTCGATGCCCAGCAAATCCCTCACTGTATATATGGCAAGGAAAACATTTTCCCAGCAGATCAATCTCATCTACCATGTTTTATCACTCTAACCTATCTCTTGGACAACTGGCTTTGGCATGTCATCGGACCTGAGTCTTCTCTAGTCCAACAAACCCTTCAGAGCAACTCTTTAGAAATTCTGATTACTCAGTCCTCCTTCCTGCTCAGGGACTCTGAGCTACTGCCCACTTTTCCCTCATCTCCTCAGGGCTGCTGTGCATAGTCCCTGAAATTCAAGACACTTCCTTCCTGTGTATGAGTATTTCTTTACTGAACCTTTACTTCTAAAGACTTTGGCCAAAAACACCATGAAAATGACCCTCAAATTTCTCTGTTAACTTTTGCCTATGATTTATTTTCTACATTTTCAGCTACATTCAGGACTTTCACCTGAAATATTATGCCCCCAAAGTACTGTCAAAAATCAGGGCTAATGTGTTTTCCTTTCAAATTGATTTCTCACTCTTTATTTCTCACATTATTAAACCCATGACACAACCATTTTGTCCTGCTCTCCTCCCGCTTTGTGTTAGTTCCTCAAGGTCACTAGTCTTGCACCAGAGATGTATACTTTCCTGTTGCTCCCCATCCTTCAGCCAATGCATCCTTATCAATAGATGGCTCTGTGTGGAACACTTTGTACATTTTCTCACTGCTCATCTTTTCTTACTTTGTCATCTTCCACATGCCAGTGCAGTTTCTAATAATCCTGGCAAAAGATGGCAAAGTGTGTGTGTGTGTATATATATATATGCACACATACACACATGTATGTATATATATGTATATGTGTATGTGAATCTATAATTTCCTCATCAGATTCTTGCTTGGCAGCTCTTAGCAATCTCATTGCCAACTGGGTCATGTCCTAGTTCTCCCATCTTTCTCTCTCCCATCATCTTCATCTCTAGCTAAAGCCATGACCATGACTACAATTTACTGTTTTTGAGGTATCCACTAATGCAATTCTTTCCCTCGACTTCTCCGCCTTTTTCTTTAATCCCAGTCCCTTTTTCCTCAGGGGTTTAATTCAGACTGCATTGCCCAGGGGAAGTTTCTCTGGCTCACTTTGAGTTAGAGTTCTCTCAGTGCATGTATTGGGGACACTTAATCATACATTTATGCATGTGTTATTTTTGCAAATATATTCCACTTGTCTCATAGTTTGTTGCTTTCATTGCATATTCAATAAGCCGGTAAGACAGACCATGTTAAAATCAGAATATGCTTTTTCCTTTTTTTTTTTCATTAACAGGATGAACAAGCATGAGATCTTGAAAATAGGAGGTGCAAAATGGATGCCTTTTGAGTGGTTTAATAAGATTTTTAAAGAGGTTGTCCTGTTAATATCTGCTCTTGACCCCATTGGGGTGGCTCCTGTCTTAGCAAGGCGCAGCCCATTGGAAGTAAGTTTCTCATTTTTCCTGGCTCTGATTTTCTTCATGCTGCCTTTACTCTCAGGTAGGATCTGTATGAATGCCCTCTAATGTATCTTGGCTTCTGAAATTCTAGCTTCAAGCCCGTCACAAACAGAAATACCTTCTGCAACAATTAGCCTAGAGCTGACCTTCATTGGATTCGCAGAATCACTTGCCATTTTTTTTTTTGAGATTTATTTATTTTTATTAGAAAGTCAGATTTACACGAAGGAGGAGAGACAGAAAGAACTTCCATCTGATAATTCACTCCCCAAAGGATGCACTGTTCAGAGTTGAGCTGATCTAAAGCCAGAAGCCAAGAGCTTTCTTTGTGTCTCTCACATTGCAGGCACAGGGCCCCGAGGCTTTAGCTGTCCTCTACTGCTTTCCCAGGCCACAAGCAGGGAGCTGGAAGGGAAATGAAGAGTCTGGGATATGAATCAGCACCCATATGGGATCCAGCCATATGCAAGGTGTGGACTTTAGCCACCAGGCTACTGTGCCAGGTCCTCACATGCCCATTTTTAAGTTGTCCATCTTGGGCTGTAAATCAGGAATAGTGCAGACTGGATGTGGGGAGGACAGGTTGGTTCTCATTTCCACCTTCAGTCCTTTCGCAGGGTCATTTGCCTCCTCAGGAATCAGGCACAGTTGACTTTGCATGCTAAGGCTGCATCCTCTGGAAAGGGCCAACTGGTCCAAGGGGGGACAACTGAAGAGGAGATTTTTTAAAAAGTCAAATTTTGTTGTTACCTCAAAAGTAGGAAGAAATCATAAAACAGACTGAAAGCCAAGTCATATTACAAGACTTCTTATTAAAAAGAAACAATCCTTTCTGTGCAGCTTAAAAAAAAAAAATTCAGGTGAGTTAGACCGGTAAGATGAAATGAGACTAGCCTTAGCATGTAATTAATATTTATTAAGTTTCTAATATAATAGACACCACCGAGGTGAAGGGCTGATTATCGGTTCAGATTTCCTTACATAAAACTTGACCTTTCCTTGCTAGGAGGCCTTCCAGTTTTCTGAACAAAAGATAATGCTACACAATTCCCATGCCTAGGAGGTGGGGAAATTGGTTTTGAAAGAAAGCAATCCAAACTACGCCTTTTTCTTTTGCTCCTTAATAGAATGAACAAACGTCTTGGTCTATTCCTCTTGCTCTGTTTCTGTATCATACAAATTCAAGAGAGCCTGGCAGGAGGCAAAATGTCTGGGTTCCCAATTGGGTCACCAAATTGGCCCATTAACCGCATTTCAGTTTTCTTTTCTGCAATTGTTGGTGGCCTTCGCTCACTAAGTGAAAACTAATATCTTTCCTTCACATGGGGCTCCTTAATGACACTGGAAGCAGAGTGGTAACTTCTCATATTAGAGCGATTTGTTCAAAGCCCGAAGGAACTCTGTAGCAACTTCATCAAGTCATTTCCTTCTTCCCAGACCAAATGCAGGCAACAAGATTCAGACTCAGTGCCCAAGTTAGCTGCACAGTTAGCCTGACTTGAAAACACTGATAATTTTAAAAATTAGAAAGAAAATAGTTTTCCCAGGGGCCCGGAGGGAGGGGAAGTACTAGAAAACATGCAAATTCTGAGAAAAGAGCTTATCCCTGGATTTGATGACTTCTCCCTAAGAAAAGCATGCAGGTGTGTGGCAATAGCTCATCAGAAGAAAAGTATATGAATGAAGACTCTGCCTCAGGCAACAAGAGTTTCCTCATTTTCCCCATCCCAGCAACCACCAAGCTTGAGAAAATGTTTTATTTCTTCCCCTGGGATAACTAGAGGCTTACCGAGTCCCAGAATTATCTCCTCCAGTAGTGACCCCACTGCTTTATCCTGTAATCTGACTTGGATTGAGGCCCTTCTGCACAGGGATTAGAGGTCCCGTAATGACACTCCACATTGGACTGACAGTGTCCCCCAGGGCTCCACCTGCTCAGGGCGGGGCTGTCTCCACTGCTTGGCGAGCCTGGCCTACAGTGAGCAGACACAGCATGGCTGAGAGCTGGGACTCTTGGGTCTTGTCTTCCACGTGGACTCCAGGTTTTCTCTGCTGGAAGCATTCGCTCTTTACTCCTCTCCTCAGTTACTACTCAACTCCAACCCTCTGTCGTCTTACTTCCGGCTAATTTCCTGCCACCTTATCTGTGATGACAGTCAAGGATCCCTTCTTAGACCCCAAGAAATATCTTTGAATAACAGTGAGTCCTGGGTCTCTGTATTACAGAATGCCAAAATACTGACATTTTCCCATCTGTAAACTCCCTATTTCACAAAAGGGAATAGGGATTAAAGCAATCAAAATATAGAAACTACTTAAACAGGTCATGGAAAGAAACAGCCAACATAAATTCTAGGTAGTTGCTTATTGTCCCATCATTATCCCAACCTGCACTCTCTTCTTGGGTAATTCTAGTAGGTGTTACAGATACACTCAGTAACTAATTGCAGGCTTTCAAATGAATTTAAAGAACAAACTGCATAGGAAAACATCCCAACAGGCCAACTGGTAAATGTGCCTTCTGGAATTTTCTCTGCCAAAAAAAAAAAATCCTTATTTTATCCTGAGTGGCTGGAGACATTTTTTTCCAATGAAAATGAAATTTATTTTTATCCCCATGGTATAGCCACAATCCTCCTTTCTTCTCTCTTCCAGTAATTCTATACCAGCCCAAAACAGGAGAATAAAAGACTTTCCTTGGCGAGTGTCTCTGAAGCCACCTTTGAGGAAAGGAGGTGGGAGGTGTTGCATCCATCTTTGAATTAGCCGTGTGCACGCAACCCAGCTGCTCGGCTCTGAAGCAAGGGCTGTGAGCGCAACAGGCGTCTCTTTCTCCCGCCTCTTTGATTTGCTCTCAGCTGCCTCTCCCTCCCCATCCCATCCTTCTACAGCTAACACGCAACAAAATGTGATTATTTGCATGAAATCAATACCATGATTCACACACAAAAGCCCAGGAAAACGTGCTATGCAATTGTGTGAGTAATTTTTCATGAGCTAGACTCCTAAGTGCTTGCCAACACGCTAAATTATCTTCTCTTTAAGTGTTATGTATTTTTTTTTCTTCCCTCTTTCTTCTCTTCAATGTAACTTCTTAATATTGATAAGCTTCTCTAGGTTGAAGAAAAACATTTGCATTTTTCTTTCGTTCTCTGGGTAGCATGCACATCAAAAGATCTAACTCCACAGCCTCCCTACCTTTTCGGCTCAGTACCTGGACTGTCTGCCTGGACTGTCACTCGAAAAAGGTATCATGTCAGAGTGGAGAAGCAACATGTCCTGTTTAAACATCTAGAGTTTGGATCTAACACACACAGTCCATGACTGCTAAGTTTAACCTGTTCTTGTTATCCAATGAATCAGTTGACTGTCAGGACTTAGTGGGCACTGCTTGAGTCTCTTGACCTATACTAAGTACTTCGGTAACTCTGAGGTGAAAAAGAATTTTAAATTAAAAAAAAGAACTAGTCCATTGACAGATAAGCTGGAAGAGACCTGTGACACCGACACTACAAAGCACAAATTTCTGTGATGTTGGGAACACCAGGCTCATGAGGGTGAGACCAATTAAGATCAGGTTCATAGAGGAGGTGGAAGCTGAAGCCTGGAAATTCAGGATAATTTGGAAGGGCAATAGGGGGGAAAAATCATTCCCAGCAAGGAGAAGGCGCCTTATGGTAAAGCAGGGCTGTGATCAATCACAAACCACACTCGCTTGCAGAGGGCCTGACTCTCCCTTGCATGCACTGCCTGCACTGTGGAGCTCAGGGGACAAGAGAGGGACAGGTAAGAAACCCAGGCTGAATTTCCTTTCAGCACCTAGGAGAGGACCCAGCCTACTCAGGGAAATAGTGGCAAGTATTAGGATTCATTGTTGTCGAGTGGAAAACCACACCACTACACACGTTCTCACGAGCACAATAATTGAAATCAATGTACATACCGCTTTTTAGTTTATTTCCTTAACAAATCATAAGATTTTCTTGCTATGTTAATTATTAAACATTTTCTTAAAATAGAATGTAATGGCTGAATGGTCTATCATACTGTGTGGCCTCAATATATTTAAATGCTCCCCCTATTATTGCCTATTTATATTATTTCCAATTTTTCTCCATTAAAATAGCATCATGATAAATATCCTTTAATTTAAATCGCTGATAGCATTTGTAATGATTTTTAGGACACATTTCTAGAAATACATTATTGAACCACAAACTATGAATGTTGTAAGAATATTTGTAAGTAGTTCTAAATTACATTTCAGAAATGCTATACCCATCCCTATTACTGAAAACAGCGTCGGCTTCACCAAAGCCATCTCAAACATGAGATAGCGCATCAGCTTTATTTCCATTTAATCTTTTTCAACCTAATAGCTTGTTATTTTGAGATGTTTTTAAATTTACATTGTATTCAAAGCTTGTTGGTTTCACTAAATAAAGAGTTCAACAAAGAAATAATGAGAAGACTATAGTCCAGTCGCAGAATAGGCTGGACTATAAACAAAAATCAAATCAGCAGACATTTAACTGCAACGATGTAAATTTCAAAATAGTCCCCAAGGCATTGAAACCATTTCATACATACAAAGGGAATATATTGTTCTTTGTAGGTATTGAGTATGCATACAATTGAAAAATAATTTGTGGAAAATTTAAAGCATGCACACACATAAAAATATGTACCATGTAAATTTACTATGTGCTTCTTCCCAACATATTCCATATGCCCTAGACCTCCAAGAAGTAAACGCAGAGGTGACATCTGGGGTGCTCACATCCCATCCCAGAGAGCCTGGGTCCAAGTTCCAGCCCGCTTCTGATTCCGGCTTCCCACCAACATGCATCCTGCAGCACATGAAGTCTCCCCTACGTGTGTCCCCGTCGGCCATGTGGGAAATCCAGGTGCGTTCTGGGCTGCCAACCTCAGACTGGCCAACCCTTGGCTGTTGGAGGCATTTGGGGAATTAACCAGCAGATGGAAAATATCTTTATACCTACTTGCCTTTCATATAAAAACAAATGTCTTGAAAAAGAAATACAGAATTTTGCATTACCCACTTTTTGTATGGTTTTGCTAGATACTTAGATGAATTAGCTGGTTTTCCATCATTGGAATGGAAAGGATTTATTTTGGTTCACGGTTTTGGAGGTTTATAGTCCAAGATTTGGTGTGCCACATTGGCTAAGCATCTGATGAAGTCATTCTTGCAGACAAAATCCCCCGACGGCACAGAAAAATTACAAGGCAAGAGACAGGAGACATGCATATTTATCTCATCCGTCCATGTCAGTCCTTGTCAAGCCATGAGGATAAAAACATGGAAGTACCCCCTAAACCCCAAACCCAAAGTAATCTCTTCTCACTAATCATAATAACCAGATTAAATTTTCCATAGTCTTATTAGTCTTATCATAAGACCTAAATGAGTGAATTCAGGGGCCAAATGATACATAAGCTTTTACAGTATGTGTTATACATAATCTCCCATTCAGTTTAGGTTGTTCTTGAACTTTATAAACATAATTTCTACTGCACGAATCATCTAACAACTTGCATTTTCAACTCACTCCCCTCCCCCAGCTATTCAAAGCACTTAATAGCGTGAATCGTGGCTTAGTGTACTGTCTCTTCATGGACATTTGAGTAATTTCTAGTTGGGGTCTAAATACAGACAGAGCTGTTGAAGGTGTTTTGCTCTGTGTCTTTGGCTTCCTTCTGTCAGTGACTTTCCACAGGGAACATGTGTGGTTCTGGAGAGGAGTGTGGCTTCTAAAGCCTTTGGGAATAGGTGGCATTTGGGAATCTGTTCACACACCATTGGTTTCTGTCCCACACTCATTCTCCTAACTCGTGCTGAGGCTTGCTACATTCTCATGCTGTAATAGCTCTCCTCCCATTTTACCAAAGGAAAATACACCTCTTATCCACCTGGATTCATGCTGTCATGCGTCAATCTGAAATATACACATTTTTTTAAAATGACAGATGACAAACAAAAGGACATTTCAAAATTTGATGATACTGTTGAGAAGCAAAAGGACTTTAATAAGGGGATAACAAATAATTTTGCAAGTAGCATGCATTCCAATTATTTGCTTTCCAAAGAGCCAAGCTTTCAACTGACAGATTATTAATAATAGTTTTTGATGATACAATCATCAATCATAAACAGCTGGATGATACACACCACATAATGGAGAATGAATTCAAAGAACTGAGTGACTTTATAAAGAAGAACTCATTTTCCATTTATTATTAAAGAAAAAACATGTTTCTTTGCACACCTAGAAAAAGAAAAAATAGGAGTACGTTCACAGCTATAGTCCCTCTTATTCTCTTATTCTACACACAAATTATGTTTATTCATGGATTGGAAATAAACCGTTTCAGTAAGACATGCATTTACAATAACATTTTAGTTATTAGAATTAGTATTATCTGACCAATTGTGTATTACTAATAACTATCATGTTGACTTAGCCTGGAAGAAAATTTTACTGTGAAGAATGTTACGATGAGACAGAAAACCTTTGAAAATGCAATTTATACACACAATTTTGCTCAAAAATGTATGACACAATAATCAGCTATACACTCTCAAGTATAAAACTATAATAAATTTGGAAAAATTATTCTCAGAGTCATAGAATAAAAATATAGGTCTTGGGAGAAAAGAAGGAATTAAAATCTTGCAGGGTTAAAAAAGAACATGACATTTTTGTTTATTTGCTTTTCTAAAATTGGTACACAGAGCTGACATTGCAGCACAGCACGTTAAGCTGCCATCTAGTGCGCCAGCATCCATATGAGAGCCAGTTCACGTTCCAACTGCTCTGCCTCCATTCTAGTTCCCAGTGATTGTGACTGGGAAGGCAGCAGGAAATGGCACAAGTGCTTGAGGTCTTGCAGCTCCTCGTTCCTGGCTTTGTCCTGGCCCAGTCCAGACGCTGCAGTTATTTAAGTGGTAAACTAGAGATGAAGAATTCTCTTCCCCTCACCTTTCTCTGTAACTCCAACTTTCAAATAAATAATCTTTAAAAATATTTAAGTCAGCACAAAAATTATATTTATTACCTGTATTCAAATCTCCAATGCAAAGTTTGGAAGAGATTTGGAAATTATATAAGTAGCACATAGCTTATCAGAAATGTAGGGGAATGTGCAGATAAAAATGTTTTATAATCACAATTCCTACATGTGAAATTGTATTTAAAAAAAGGGTTGAACGTCATCAATCTGGGTTTTAAATGATCCAACCCAATGATAGTTACAAAGTCTCAATACGTGCACCTCCTCCTACACTTCAGATTGCTAGAATCTTCCAGCCTTGCCAAGTTTGTGGGTATAAAACAGCATTTCATTGTGGTATTAATCTGCATTTTCCTGAATTAATGAGGTTGAGCATATTTTCATACATTTATTGGCATTCATGTTACTATTATTTATTTTTAAGCCTTGCTAATTTGATTTGCAAAAACTGATGCCTCATTTACATTTCTTTGATAACTAACAGGGTTAATACTTTTTCATATGCTTATCAGCCATTTTTAGCTTTTTTAATGTGAATTGTCCATTCATATCCTGCCCATTTTTCTGTTGAGATTTTAGTGGCTTTTATGAATTCAAATGAGTTGTATTAAGGCATGAGCCCCTTACTTGTCATATTTATTGTTTTGCAAAATTGGGATAAACCGTACTTTGCTTTATTGATACCATAGTTCTTTTAATATACTTATGAATGCAATTTGCTCATCTTTTGTTTAGGGTTTCTGCATCAATATTTATAACTTGGATGGTCCTGCCAGTGTTTGGCTGTTTTGTAGTGTTTTGCGGGGGTGGTACTCTGTCAAGGTTTAGTATTATGGTAATTCTTGCTTCTTAAATCGAACTCAGAAAATTTCTATTTTTTTCCTAGGGAGACTAATCAATTCCACACTGTGGAAGCGGCTTGTTGTTTGAAAAATCAACTGAAGACAACTAAACAATAATCTAGAAGAAATCTCGAGGGAATGAGCGCAATGACTCCGAAGGCTAGACTTTGGCACTTTGGGTGTTCATTTTCTTTTCTTTTCTTTTCTTTCCCTTTTTTTTGAACAAAATTTAGTGTGTGTATATTTTACAAGTCATCAGTTTCATGGCAAACTTAATATGTACCACTTCAGCGTGTATAATCTTGCTGTGGATGGTAAAACATCCGTTGATTGATCTTACAATCTTCTTCCTATTGTAAATTTTGTAAGCTTGTGTTTTTTACTTTTTATTTTAAAAACAACAGATGGCATTAACATTTTTTTCTCAAAGAAATATCTCTGAAATATTCTAATGAAGCTATTGTTTACATTATTTAAGACTTAGTGATTTCTTCCGTTATATTTCTTTTTTCCTCTTGTACTTTTTTCCTGATCTGTTGAATCAACTGCTTATCAGTTTGGTCTCTGTTGTTGATTATCTATGTAGGTGATTTGTGGGTCATATCTCTCTGACCAGGGTCACTTTCGATAGCCAACTCCTTACTGTGTGTGTCTTTGTCTTGTGATTACTTAATCCTTTAAATATGTAACTTATACCAGTCCTCTCCTTAAAATACCTTAAATGGCACCCCACTGTATGCTTCAATGTTTCAAGTTCTTAGCTTGCATTCAAGGCCCTCTATATTCTGGGAGTAATGCACAGTTCTACAATCAGCCCTGCTAGTTCTCATGTCTACAACCCTTTCTAGAGACAACTGGGACACTCATTCTTTCAAAACTTCTGACTGCCACACATTTATCTATGCTTTTTCCTTTTATTGGGAATGACTTCCTTTTCTTTCCCTTACCCCTGAAAACACCATCACTTTTCCAAATTGTACTTCCATGTTTTTTCAGATGCCTGTGACTTCCTGGATTACGGAATCCATTCAGAGGTAGAGCCATCAGTTTATCTCCTTTTCACCACTAGAGTTCCCTTTGCCAAGCATTAAGGTATGAGGGCTGCATGCAGACCAAATAAGCTTTGCATACCCAATTATACAACTTCTTACTGATACAACAGTTCTTCCAAGAAGTACCCCTAGCTACAACAGCAATTCTATCAAGGCTAACTATTCACCAGCCAAACCTTGAGACCTGCTTTAGTGGAGTAGCTGAAAAATTATATTAAAGTAACATGTCTGAACTAGGTCTATTCTGTGCAAGTCAGAATATAGAGCCATCACCATCACCCATCTCATGAGCTGTGCCTATGAATACTTCATATGTCTATATTTGTCTTATTTCTCTGTGAGGAGGGGACAGGAGAAATAAGAATACATTATACAAAAGTAGAGAAACACAAAGCATATTGTCACAGAAATCCTCATGGAGGATTCTTCGATGTGTTCCCTGTTTGGGTTTTGACTATTACTAATACCAAGTGTCAAGGTCTCTTACCCTGTCTATAGCTTCTTGTCATTCAGGTTAAGAGGAGGCAGAGACTCACCTGGTTCAAATGCTCCTAGGATATTTTATTAACCTAATAATGTCAGAGACTTGCCATAGGGGAAAGCAATGTGATGTTCCAAGCTCATCACAAAGATACACACTGACACAAAGCTTTTATGGCTCCCAGTGTTTTAATATTTTTTCAAGTATTCTCAGAGTTCTACTTGCCCTCCTATCACCATGACAACCCACATTTCATTAATAATGGAGGCCCCCAGGTTTCAGGTGTTAGACCCCCTGAGGACCCACCTTCTACTTTGGCATTCCATGAAACCATTCTGATTCTCAACATGGTACTTTGAACATTCCAAGGTATCTTAGTTGTGCATATAGTTAGGAGCCTGATTAAATGTTAGAGAGTAAAAATACAGGATTTGGCCAAGGTTTCCTTAAGCAATTAGCTGGAACAACAAATGGAACAAAGAAAAGCCGTGGTAAAAAAATGTTAAGACACTCAGATTTGGAAAACAAAGTCCTATCCTTGGTTCCAACACAGACAAAAAGTAAGATACTGGTCTGAAAGCTTCCAGACCATTTATGGTGCCTTTCAACTCCAGGACTTGGGGATGGGATGGCAAAGAGCAGCATTTGTGAGCTGGACTGTTGCTCAAGGCTACTTAGCTACTACTGAGGACCCAGCTGCTTCCCATTCCATCCAGCTCCCTGATATGGCCTGGGAGAGCAGAGGGGCATGTCTCAGGGCCTTGGTACCCTGTACCTTAGTGGGAGCCCAGGAGGAGGCTCCTGGCTCCTGGCTCTTGGCTTTGGTTGGCTCAGCTCCAGCCATTGCAGCCATTTGGGGAGTGAGCCAACGGATGGAGGATCTTTTTCTGTCTCTCTTTCTCTTTTTAAATCTCCAATGTAAATAAAATTGACAAACCTTAAAAAAAATAATTTTAAGGCATATTTTGTTTTCAGGCTATTGAATCCAGCTTCATCATTTATTGGTTGTTTGACTGTAGATGATCTATGATTCTGAGTCACTGTTTCTTTTCACTAAAATGGAGAAATCAGTATTTGCATTAAATATGAAATTTAATGTGTGTAACAGCCCGGTATATGAACTATTCTCAAAAAATGTTGGAAATGGCATCATCACCATCAGTTGTAAGATCAACACTCCTGGTCTTTGGTAGTAAAAGGGCTTGGCTGAGGTGGGACAGTTGTGAATGTATTGAGGTCACAACTGTCCCACCTCAGCCATAGTCCTGGTTCCAGACACATTGCCTAACCTTGGTAGAAATGAAAAATGAGGTTAAGATGCAATGGATCAAAATAATTTACGGGCAGGTCAACAACAACCAGCACAACCACATATTTTGTCTGATTGTCCTAGGGAGAACACAGCCAAGTCAGGGGTGTGGATGGCTAAAGGCTTAGGGACCTGCTATCCTAGTGAGGCTCTCCTCTCCTCCACCAGCATCAAACATTGTCTGACCCAGCTAGTGCATTCCAGGGTGCAGAGGCCTGGGAGATGCAGGGCAGTTCACGTAGCAGCAAAAAGGAATGAGTCTCCTCATCTCCCACAAACAGGGCCCTGTCCCCTGGGTTCATGCTAATAGAACCAATTTTAAGTTTTCTTCCTTTCACTTCCCATTAGCTAATCTGCCCTTTACACATTGAGTCTTTGCTTCTGCCAGCATGTTTTTCTTGCCTTCCCTTTCTATTCTAGTCCCACTGCCACCATTCAACATCCAGCCCTTGTCAGCTCACGCCTGATTTAATTCAGCACCTTCCACACAGATGTCCCTGTCTCCAGGGTCTGCTGACTCCAATACGTCCAGCACAGCTGCCAGGTTTATCTTGCTTAGGCAATGTTTTTATCACATCATCCCTCTCTCCAGGAACCCGTGGTGGCTCCCACTTCCCCAGTGCCACTCCCACCTGCTCCTCACAGCCACCTCCACAGCAATGAAGCTTACTGGCTAGTCAAGCCCTAACCATCTGCTTTCCTGAAATTTTTACCTGTTGTTTCCTGACTTGAAGGGCTCTCCTGCTCCCTCCTTAATTCATGCCTGATTGCTCTTCAGACTTCAACTTAAAATGACACCTTTCTATCCCTACAATTGTACTTCAAAAAGTTCATGGAGATAATGGAACAAAAAGACAAGGTCATTTGCGTGCAAACAATTTTGAAACCCATGCACATTACGCCATCTTCAAAAAGTTCATGGAAATTCATATTATGAGACAAAAAATCTATGCATGTTTTTAGATTTTTTTTGCACCTTCCTAACTGTATCTTTCAATTCTATTTTTTCAGAAACTTTTTGAAATTCTTTTGCAGAAACTAGGCTAGTAAATTTACGTTTAATTTTTGCCTAGGTTTGGATATTTGTGGGATGGACTATGATCCTCAAATCCCTCCTGATTGGCCAAAAGTTAGTGACCAAGTCTGGTCTTGGTCCTTCATTCCAGGTTCTGGCTTCAGAATGTAGTTCTACAGCATAGTAATTCTCATGTGATGATATGTTGGTTTGTAAATGTGTCTGCATTTCCATCTCTTTCTCGAACTGCATAAAATTCCCCAAAGGCAGTGACTCTGCTTCGGTTTGCACCCCTTCTGATTGCATATGCATAGCTGTGTGCATAGAGCTGGCTCAAGAAACGCTGTGGCTGCCTCAAGAGGAGCTCTTGGATAGCCCCAGGAAAAATGACCTTTCTAAACGAAAAACACATTGAAAGTAACCTCAATAAATACATTATGGACTATCCTTATGATATAATAATATTCAGGCCCTAGAACCATTTTGGAAGGAATTTTTAATGGCATGAGAAAATCTCATCATATAAGCTTGCTATTATCCATAATAAGTACATAAATACAATTTGCAACGTCAGCTTGCCAAAACAAAGATAAAAAGATGATAGGAAAAAAGAAATAAAGGGAGAAATAAAGGGAGAAATGAGGGAAGGGAGCAAAGAAGGAAGATGAAGCCAGCAATGAGGGAAGGAAATTAAGGCGAGTGCAGAGCAGTGTCTCATTAGCTTTGGGTCATTTTATTTTTTAACTTTTAGAATTTTCTATGGTTTCAAAATTTTCTAAGATAATCTTGCATTACTGGTAACTATGAATAGAAAACATGAACCTCATTAAACCTAAAATTTATTTTCCAAGTGTCCTAATTTCAAGCAGTGTTTTTAAAAAATATAACATGGTAGAAAGCATAGACAAGCAATAAGGCAGAGAACGTGATTGGAAAGTCTGACACAATGGCCAATCCCATTTAGATAACAGTTCATGTCCTAGCTGCCTCACTCCAATCCAGCTCTTTGCTTGTGGCCTTGGAAGCAGTAGAGGATGACCTAAAGAATGGGGACCCTGAACTTACATGAGCTACCAGGAAGAAGTTCCTGGCTCCTGGCTTCCGATCAGCTCAGTTCTGGCCACTGCAGCCATTTGGGGAGTGAACACTTCTCTCGTTCTGTCTGTAATTCTTTCCAACAAAAACAAATAAAATATATATTTTAAAGAAAGTGACCAAAAACTGGGTGAATCAAATATTGATCCTGTAGAAATTTCCAGCTTATATATGAAGTGGACTTAGTTGTTTTCACTATACCTAATCTGCACCTTCTCTTCTACCTCCACTATGATCACTGCCACCTCTATACCACCTGTACCACCATCATCTCCACCTTTGCCACCCTTGCCATTACCTCTTCCACCATGAGCTCTGCAAAATCACCTTCACCGCCTCCACCACCAGCACTCACAATGTCACTTCCACCACCAATTCTGTTTCTACCACAATCACTATAACCTCTACATTCACTACCACCACAACCTCAAACCTGCATCGCCCACTGTGGCACTATTGTCTCTACTTGAGCCTGCATCTTCTGTCCTCGCCTCTACCATCGTCAGCCACCAACCTAAAATAGCAGGTAAGCCTTCTAGGCTGAATTGAATAAGATGGAAAGGATGAAACTATAGAAAATTAGGACACATTTCCTGGAGTCTTATATTCTAAGTATTAAAAACATGTAAAACTTCCCTGCAGAGTTCAGAATGGATGCTGTTTGGGGAAAACTTACCAATAAATAGGCTTGTGGGAGAGCGGGGGATCTTTCAACATCTTGGCTCACAGAGAGAACACTGACCTTAGCATCACTTTAACTTTCTAAGAACCATACTGTTGCATGAATCCAGTGTTGCGCCACTTAGCATTTCATGTAATGTTTGCTTAAAAAGAAGCAACAAAAAAATTCAAGAAAAAGTGGTAAGTAGGAGGAAGGGCAGTTGGAGTGGAGGAGAGCTGAGCGGGTGCATGTATTTTCATATGTGTGCAGGAGCTGCACACACATGCACTGGTGCTCATGCATTCACTGGGGCACATATGTGTGAGCATCATCAGGCTTCAGGATGCCTGCAGCACCATTTAGTTCTGCTTAGATTATTAGATATTTTCATATACAAATTGAATAATAGTCACTTTTGCCCAGAAGCATGAAGGAATGTGCTGTTGCAAATTAACCTTGTCTCTAAAGGAAAACTTAAATGCATGATGCAGCAAAGAGGAAAATGGCTTCTATGTGCAGCCTGTCTTAAATCTCGACTTGTGGGTTTTTAGGAGTACAGATGGACATTGGGGGCAGGGGGACTTGCATGGCAGGCTCTGGATCAGGAAGGTGAGCGTCTTGGAGCAGGCTTTCACAGGGCCAAGTGATCATGGGCATCTATGCCTTGTCCATGCCCACGGGAGGATGTAAGGGCAATAGCTCTGGCCACTCACTCATTCACATCACAACCTTTACTAGGCACTTGCTGTGCATCATCAGACTTTGCCCCAAACTTTATAAATAGAGCAGTGAGCAAGAAACAAAGGCTTACTATTTTTTTCCTAAAAATGGGTGTTGGCAGTTGGTTTTGTGGGTTCCCATAGCCCACACTGGAGTGCCCAGATTTGTGTCCCCTCCACTCCCAATTCCAGTTTCTGGAGACAGTTGGTAATGGCTTAGGTTATTGGGTTCCTGTCACCACATGCAAGATCTAAAGTGAATTCATAGCTCCTGGCTTTGGCCCTGGCCAAGCTTGGAAGTTGCAGTCTTTTTGGGAAATGAACCATCTGAGAAGAGTTGCTTTTCTGTCTTGTTGCCTAATAAAATAAAATCAATTAATCGGTTGAGTATGAATTATATGAATGGTGAAAAATTAATTACATCTGCTGCAACATCAGAAGTGATACACAGTGACAGCATGACCACAATTTTCAGAGGTGATCAGGTAATATCTGGCTGTGGAGTTAACATTTAACAGAGCCTTTACTGAAAGGAGGGGAGAAGCATCAGCTATCAGAGAAGTTATTTTGGGCAAAGACGAGAGAAAGTGCAAAGACTTTGAGCATTGAAGCTTCAGTCCTTGAACACTTTCGACTGTGGGCAATGGCGTGAGTCCCACCTGCAAATCTACTTGGAGAAGGATGAGGCAAGAAATGAAGCCTGGAACATGATGTTGGTCCATATGCGATAGATGGGAAAGGCATGTTTAGTGTCTTTGAATTTCAGGCTAACCTCACAGAAAGCCTGGGAGGGTTTGTGAAAGGAAGTGTTTAATATGTACTTGATGGAATTTAACTCCTTTATAGTGTTTGCCTCAGGAAAAGTTATGCCCCCGGGGCAAATTTGCATTCATGGTTTTCCTAAGCTCCATCTTTTAATCCTGCCACCTCTGCCAGGCCAGCTTTGCTCAGGAACAGCTCTGTAGCATCCCAGCCTCATTGTGCATGACTCTTCTCTCCCCAGAGCCTCCCAGATTTTCTCTTTGGCACACACACACTTGCAAGCTGCAAGTCTCATTGAGGGCCACCTTTGACCAGTAGGTGACATAAGCTAGTGAATAATTACTTCTCTTTTTCTCCCCTGACAACCGGTTCCTATCTGAATTCTGTGATGCTTCTTTGCACTCCCAGTGGGACTGAGCACAGCCACATCCACAGATTCCAGCTCTGTAACTCCTCCTTGTATCGTGTGTCCACTCTATCCAACTTCCACTGCTGTCTTATGTTCTTTCAGTCTTGGCTCACTTTCTCATAGAAATTCACTCTGCATGAAACACTGTGTTTGCAGGAACGGGATGATCTCCATTTTATAAATGAGAAAGTAAAAAGTTAAATTATCCAGGATCCCACTTGAGTCAGGAAAGCCAGCTGATTCTAGAAATCATGACTGTAGCCACTTTGTTAAGCAGCCTCCTGCTCAGAATTTGGCAAGTGACACGATGTCAAGTGTGTGTGGTACTTCCTATTAGGAGCATAGAAATCCGCTGGCCACTGAACAAGAGGCAGCAGGTTGGTAAGGATGAGTGAGGTTTCAAGGGCAGAACACCTGATTGGGATTCAGGGCAACACCTGATTGGGATTCAGGGCAGCACCCTAGTGCTGCAGAGAGGATCAGTTATAATCAAGGACTAGGGAGGAAGCCAGAATCGTGACTTGGGAAACACGGCAAGAGTCACAGGAAGGCTGCAGGTGGCACCAAGTTCTTGCTTGGCCATACTGGGTGCCAGCCCTGCAGCAACCGTCTGCATTTCAGAGTCTACCCTGCAGAAACCAAGAACAGAGTCTCTATGGTTAATAGCGCAGATATTAGGAGGGTGTTGATGTCAGCAAGCTTTTTAAAGATATATACTGTCTCCTGGACAATATAAAATTTTGGGTTAAAAAAATTCACTCTGTGGGGCCAGTTTCATGCCATAGCAGGCTAAGCCCTCCACAAAGTTCTACCATCCCATCTAGGCACCAGTTTGAGTCCTGGCTGCTCCACTTTTAATCCAGTTTCCTGCCAAGGGCCTAGGAAAGCAGCAAACATTAGCCCCAAACCTCGGGCTTCTGTATCCACTTGGGAGACCTAGAAGAAGCTCCCGACTCCCAGCTTTGGACCATTCTGAGTGAACCAGCAGAAGGAAGATGAATCTGCCTGTCTTTCCCTTTCTCTCTAACTCTGCTTTTCCAGTAAAAATAAGTCTTTTTAAGAAAAGATATATGTTGTCAAAGTTTTGAACTTCTTATTGTTTCAGAAATAGTATTCAGTGACGTAGATCCAGCAGGTCCTGTTTTAAGGCCCAGGCTGAGCACAGTTGACTCACCAAATGTTGCAGGGTCACTAAATGATAGAATCAGGGCTCACACTAGGACTTCATGACACCAAAGCCTGTTATTCATCTCTACTTTTCTAGCATGCCTGGGTGAAGACTCTTTTTAGGAGGTCATGAAAAGCTGAAACCTGGAGATGGTGTGGCAGGAAAAGACACGGAACATGATACTGACTGCAGCATGCACCTGAAAGAAATTTCAAAGATGAGATGATTAGAGAATATGTCAATGGCAGAGAATAAAGTATGGAACAAAATCAAGGCGATGACTTAGGCGTGAAAAAGACAAGTCGGGCTCTGACCCAGATGAGGTTATGAAGAAAGAACCTGTGGGTCTAGAGAACCAATTACACCAGCGCCGCTGGGAGAGAATGAAGGTGGGGAAGGCTTGGGAACTCTGATTCTGATTGATTAGGGATGGAGCCATTAATAGAAACAAGGACATCAGCAAGAGCAGGCAGGAGTGCAGGGTTAGTGGAATCTGTGTATGTGATGGGAACCTTTTAAGAACACATCCCAGGGGATAATTGACTTGTGGTTCTTGGGATCGGAAATGAGATGCAATCCAGACAGTGAGCACTGCTTTGAGTCTGCACATGGGATGCTCAGGTGAAGCCAGTTGCAGAGACTGGCTCATGGAGCCCAGCCCATTTGTGCAGTGGGGCCTGAGTTTGCTCACTTCGCTTGCCCACCTGCTCTTTGTCCCTTTCTTAGACTTGGTGACTTGTGACTGCTCTATGGTTTCTAAAAAGAGATTCCCATCTGATCTACCTTGCCTAGTTTACATTAGAAGCAATTTGACAATAGAGACTACATCTTATACTGTTTTTGCTATACCAAATGGCATGCTAGTAGGCTGTTAGCACAATATTCCATTGGGCTTTTCGTTTTTCTAAGAACAAATTCCAAAATGCAGCACTCCTCAGGGCCATGTGAAGCAGAACTGTCTAGAATCAAAGCATTCATCTGAGGAGCCTTCACCTGCACCATTTTAACCTGGTCTTTGGCTGACCTCCCTACACCCTCAGTTCTCAATTGTTGCTTATGAGCAACATTCAAGTTTCCTGGTCTTTCCTCTCTGTTTTCTAGCCCCAGGCATTTGAGGCATAGGAGCTTTGCAATTAAATTCTCCCCTCTAGCCAAACTGACCCCAAACCGTACTTACAAACCTGTTCAAGTTTATTATTGATCTTGCTGCTTTTGCTTCTCCATTTTCTGTGGTCACCTAGGGCCCTCCTCACAGGCAGGGCTGTTTTGCTGTGCTCCAAAAGCTGGGTTTCTTGGGGGCACCAAAGACAAACTGGTCTGGAGGGATCTTAGCCTATTGTCCTGCCAGATGCTCAGGTCTCTTTAACCACTGCCATGGGTCTGTCACCGCCTGCAGGCAGTTCAGGACCTTAGCCAAAATGTGCAACGGACAAAGCACAACTACAAACCCTCCTGCCCCCTGCGCCACACACCTTTTCTACAGGCTGTGAATTCCTTGCTGCAGCCAAACCCTCAAGACAGTGCTCCACAAGTTCAGTGCGGATTTATAGAGTGCCTATCATAGGATAGGTGCTGGGTTACCTGGACAGAATTGCACCTAGATCAAAAGCACAGCTTTTCCTTCTCAAGGAACACCCAGTTTGGAGCAACACAGACATATCAACAGGTGCTTACAACACAACAGTGGCAAGCACAATATGGAGGGTCTTCAGAAAGTTCAGGGCAGATGTATTTTTGAGACACTAAGCACAAACTCCAAAGTTTCTTGTATACAAAAACTTGCCTTTTTATTCCAGTTTTTTTTTCCCTCGAACTTTCCAAAGTTTTCTATTAGTGGAGGGCTTGGTAGAGCAATGTTCACGGAGAAACCAGGAAAACTTCCTAAGTGCAGGGTTGACTGGTCAGCCGTTAGGCAACAATTAGACCCAGCACCCATAGCCCAGAGAAATGTTTTAGTTGCAGTTTCTTTTAGAACAAGAAGATTATAGCAATGATTACTTAGATTCAACGTAAGTCGTAATATGGCCATGCTAGATCAATAAATGACTGAATCATTGAGGCAGAGTGAGAGATAGCTGGGTAAGAAGGAAGAAGTGGGGTACATGTCAGAATACCAACGACATAATGACACTAGGGAACTGAGGAGGATTCGTGAGAGGTTACCCAGACACACAAGCCAAGATCCTGGATCAGTTTCATGAGCCTCCCCCCTTAAGGATCTTGCTTCACCCATCACGCTAAATAAGTGTTACCACTGGTCGCTAACCTTTGCAAGCGCTGAAACTTGAACGTAATCTTACCGCCCAACTCATGCAGACATTTAATCCCAAAGTCACAAGTGAACAGACCTGATAGGATGCAGACTTGATCTAATTATGTTATTGAGAAGAGACTTGTGTGATGGCCTTGGGTCCTCAAGTGGGCTATGTGCATGCTTGGGAGTTAGTAGTCATGCAAAGGTTGGTTTTAGAAGTGTGAGTCGTTCCTAGCTCTTTGCACTCTGCTGCCTGGCTAGCTACGTGATCTTGCTTCTGCACCTCTTCTCCCACCTGAATGTCACCATCCCCCAGCTCTCACCAGACACCAGATCAATGAATCTGCCTGATCTTCTACTATGAGCCTTCAAAGCTGCAAGCCCAATAGCAACCACCTTTTTCAGGTAGCTCGACTCAGGTATATAGTTGTAGTCATGACAAACTGACTACCACTTGCAGCTACTGTTGTCCTTAGCACATAATCTAGGAGACTGATGTGCGACAAACGTCACCGCCTGCCTGTAGCTCCAGACACTGCTGAGTTGTAGAGACCGCAGTGCCTTCACTGAGTGAATGATGGCTGACGGAGCAAGAGGGCCTGAAATTTTCACTGCAACAGGGATCAGTTTGGACAGCCTGGCAAGGCTAGTGAGGAGCCATCAGCTGCATTTCTGCTATTTACAATATAAACCCTGAGGTCTGCTCACTCAATGGCCATTCTTAAAGCATGAAGTGAAAGAAAGCAAGATGAAAGAAAAGGAAAAAAAGGCTTTATTATGCAGAACTCCAAGAGCCCCCCCACCTCCTAACGCGTGTGTCATTTAAATACACTTGTGAGGGGTGTTCATTATTTTCCCCCATTATTTAGAAATGTGCTTCAAAGACCCCTCAAACAGCAGTGTGCCATCACATTGTTTAAACATATGATTTGTTAAATCACTACCCTCGCAGCCCTGGAGCTCGGGGTTATTTTGTCTCAGAGCAGACAGAACTCGGGGGTCACCCTGCTGCTGAGGGCTGTCTCTGCTAACTCCCCACCCCATCTTGATGATTAATAAGGAACTGCTCCTGAAAAGCAAGGTCAAAATGAGGACTCAGCGACTCCTGGAACTGGCCGATGGCATGTGTGTTCATTGTCCCCCAGGGCCTGGCCAGTGCCCAGTAAGCAAAGAGCCCAAGGTTGCCAAGGAGCTTGGGAGGGAAAGTCTGGCCTCCACCTGGGCTGAGGGCTGTGGGAATCAAACTCAGATGGATTCATTGATTTGAGAGGAAAATAAGAGAAAGGCTTCAAGCTCTTTTTTTTAAAAAATCAATTTATGTAAATCTATCAAGAAGATAGCTCTTGAGTAAAGATGGTCACACCTGCCCTGCCCTGCCTTGCTGGCAGCGTGACTGCCAGCTCTGGTCTGCTGACTGCCTTCTCTGTTCCCACGCACTAGTCCACGTACCTTGTGTCTGCATGACTACTTTACAAGAAATGTGAAGGTGCTCAGGAAATCAAGAGTGAACCCACAGAAAAATACAAACACACACACAGCCTCAGGCAGCACATCGCTCA
This sequence comes from Ochotona curzoniae, assembly GCF_017591425.1. Taxonomy (NCBI): domain Eukaryota; kingdom Metazoa; phylum Chordata; class Mammalia; order Lagomorpha; family Ochotonidae; genus Ochotona; species Ochotona curzoniae. Next base: position 17,659,981 of record NW_024466219.1, on the reverse strand, counting down.
CTGCCTTCCCTGATGGGCCTGCAGCAAATCTTGGATATCTATATGTGGTGCCTACTATACCGCTGGGAGCAGAAGCAGAACTCAACTGACTCTCCGAATTTCTTCATTAGTTAATGGTACTACAAAGCCACCTCTTGGATCTAGGATCAATCACCTCTTTTCTTTAACGCCCTTGGATGTCATCTGCTACCAGATCCTGCCTTTTTCTCCCCTGGGAAGCATCATTCATATTCAGTCCTACCTCACCTGAGTCTTTCTCACCTAAGTCCTGAAGACCTGCAAGGGCCTTTCATCGCTGTGGGGTTTTATTTTGTTGTTGTTTTCATGCTACCCTCCTCTCTCATTGTTTCTTAAGATGAATTCGTTGTATTTCCTGCCATGCTACAGTAGGCAAACCACAGAAACACTCGAGCTGAGCTTTTCCCATCCTTAATTGTTTCCCTTAGCTGGCCCTTTCGTCCCTCCAGAGAGAGGTACAGAATCCACCTGCCTCTGCTGTTTCCTGTCATCTCATGGACCCAAGCTCCCCATCTTCCAGGGGCACTTCCAAACAAGCACACAGGCCTCAACAGAAGAACAAGTGATAGTTGTAGGCGCTGTTCAGTTTAAAATCGATTTCAGAAAGAAGTATCCCTTTAAAGAAAAGAGTTCCTGGAACCTAGCTCTGCTTACTGGATGGACCTCTCTTTATGAGACCGTGGAGAGCAGTGCAGCTCCAGAGAGACTGGCTTACAGAGCTCCACAGCCACAGGTGGTTTTCACGGGCCAGAGGAGGCTGTCTCAAAGGGGAATACACATCTCTACTTTTCATAAAAGAAGAAAAGGACAAATCTCGACTCTGAAGTAGAGCAGCCAGGACACAAATCAGTACCCATATGAGATGCCAGTGCTGCAGGCAGAGGCTTAACCTATAACAACCTTGACACTGATCCACAAACTGCATTTTAGATTATACATATCAAATTATCCAGGAGATGATCAAACCAACCTGGACAGAAAAGAAATTCTGTTGCCTGTTCATCTCTGTCCTCTGGACAAGGCCTTTGTTCCTCTGTGTTAAAGCATGAAAGTTCACGTGTAAGATCCTTTTTGGCCAGCTTTGATCATTATGGTGTTATGGCCTTGCAGGAACTACTGGAACATTCTGTCCAAGCAAGAAACCTTGCAGCTGACCTAAGAAACAATTTCCAGAAGTTTCCTGCATTAACCAGCAGCAATGGCATTCAGGGTGGGCTTGCAAATCTTTGGTGATTTCAGCTCTCATAGGGGAATTGAGAAAACCATATTTTTCCTCCCCTAATAAAAAAGAAAAGATTTGTCCCCTAGTTCAGCATCAATCCTAGCAGGTTTTATATAAATGCCCCTAGAAAGCTCACAGTTGCGCTCCTTGCCAAAACTGGCTGAGTTTCTGGCTGGGGCCGGGGAACAGAGGCAGAGTTATGAGCGTGGTTGAACAGTCTGGCTTGTGTGTGGCTGAGGCAGCCCCATGTATCAGTAACATGGAATGACAGCCTCCCATCTGTTCTCTGGAACTCTTCATTGGAGCCTTCATCAAGTTGGAAATCTGGAAGGAGATGAACGCAAAGGCACTGCAAAAGCCACACGTGCGCTCTAAAGGACCTGCAAAAACAGATCCACCACCAACTTGTCAGTGGAGGAGCCGGCCAGCTGCAGGGCTTAGGAATGCACACAAGGGTAGGTCTATGGAGCCAAAGAGAAGTCACAGATGGAAAGGGCTCTCTCCAGCCCCCAAGCTAGAGCCCTCTGCACTTCAGAGAGTATCAGGAAGTGCCAGCTCAGTACTGTTCCTGGATCCCCATTGCTAGAAGCAGACATTGGCATTTTCCAGGCCCCACCGCAGCACAGATCCACTGGCCAACTGTCCACTGGTCAAATGGACAGAATTTCTACCCTCCTGCTAGTGTCTCTGTTTCTGCTACTGAAGAAAGAGGAGGCAGGCAGGAGGGAAGAAAGATCTGGAACAATGTATACTCCCCAAATAGTGGTATCTTGAGGATAGAAGTAGACAGAATATGATCTGGGTCTACTTCACGGGTATCGAGTTCTATCTATGTAAGTTCCCGGCCATCTCAGGAAAACACTGCCCAGAGAAGGCAAGCAAACAGAATGCAATTTGCCAGTTGCCTTCTGCGCACTGGGAGGCTGCTGTGAGCAGCCAGGTTGCCAGCATCTATCATGGCACATCTGGGAGTCCAGGGAGGCTGGTGTCTGCCTCAGGTCACTGATTAACCAGCAAGAAAGTACATTAGCTCCCCAATCCGCCCCCCTAGTGAAGCCTCCCCTTCAGGGGACAAGAGGGGGACATTGCCATGGATTTGATAAATGCTAGTGGGAATCTGAGATCACAGGCTTGGAATAAAAGAGAGATGGGAGCAGGAGCTTATGGAATGTATTGAGGTTGGCTCCTGACCACAAGAAACCAACAGGAGAGCGAGCTGCTGCCGGGACCCGGGCTGGACCGAGGGGCACTCCCTGGTTACAGATGCTGTGCATTTTATCTTTGATGGACTGAGCCTTGCCAATTGTTCTGTCATGTGAGTTTCTCTAGTCGACCCTCTCTATCTTCTTTCTCCAACTTTTAGACCCTAGACAAAGATCACTGAAATAAGAGGTGGATAAAAAGCATTTGCTCAACTCCTCCATCTACCGCTGAGCATCCCTTGGAGAATGTCTCCACAGACACGAACGTTTTGAAAGAAGTTTTATTTCATGCATTATTTGTTTGACTTCAAACTTTTGGATGTTATCCTAGAGCCCAGGCAGTGTCACAGGCCTAAGGACAGAACGGGGAGCTCACACTGCCTGTCAAACACAGAGGGAGAGCACTTAAGTACATGAGGACATTACAGAACACATCTCAGCAACTTTAAGCAGAGAGATCGTAAGAGGGGGAGCATGGCTGTGGAGCTAGCAGCATGGAGGCTTGCCCTGATCAGACAGGGTTGGGAAGAGCCAGGTCTTGTGGGGTCTACATGGAACAACAGGGCGAGGTTGTCCAGGCAAATAAGCTGAGTGAAAACAGGCAAGTCTCACCTTCCTCAAACCTCAACCCTATTCCTCTGCCTCAGTCTCAGAGTTAGCAGTGTGGGAAGGGCAGAGGACACAGCATCCAAAAAGACTTCTGCAGACCACAACTAGAACATTCCATTCCCAGAAGGTGTGTTGAGTGTGGCCTCAAGATCAATGGGACACTTATTAGAAATGCAGACACTCAGAGCCCACTGCAAAGAGGCTGATTCAGAACAGGCATTCAGCAAAGCAGATGCGTATCCAAGCATGAGTGTGGAACAGGCTTTCAGGTTCCCTCCCCGGAATTTTCAGGCCTGTCATCTCCTCTGCCCTCCAGCAAGGTGCATAGTCTGTCTGAGACCAGGGCCTGGATGTGTGTTCTCAGTGTCTATTCGGAGATCTCTGCATGTGGAGCTTCTGGCCTGGCACCTGTCCTCACTGGCTGGAGGAAGAGGGTCCCACACATGAGCACTCCCCCTGGGCTGTCTGTCCGTGCCCACCTGCCCAGTGTCTCACCACAGGCTCTGCCATGAACTCAGGACTGTGCAAGGAGATGGCAGCCACTCTTGTGGAGCGGAATGCATCTGGAACTGGAAGCTAAGGAATTCAGGTTCAAATAGATGACCCTGTTATTTCTTTCCTGCCTTATGACTCCGTACAAGTCACCACTTCCCAGGGCCCCAGCTTTCCTCATTGTGAAAATAGTAGTGCCATGGTGTGAATGATGCAATGTCCTCAGAATATAGAGACAATGAAAAGTGGCTGAAAGCTTAGGCGGCAGAACGCAGCCCCTAGTTTAGAGTTCCAGTCCACTATTTAATGGCTGGATGTGACCAGGCAAATTTCTCAACCCCTCTGCATTTACATATTTAACTGTGGAATGGAAATAATAATAGCAATAACTGCCTCAGGTGTAATTGAGTTAAATGTTCAAGAAATGTTTAGAACACTTTCTAACATATTGCCAACACCACCAGAGTGTTTGCTAAATAAATGAAAAGCAAACACCCAGCAAGGTGTCTAGCCTAAAGCAAGTGTCCAGGAAATGTTTGTTGTTTTTGAACTTGAAAATCAATAAGATAGAAATAAGCAGGAGAGGAAATGCATGAGTCGCAAGGAAGAGACCCAGAGTCACCTCTACATTGGTGCCCCACGCAAGCACCAGGTGAATGTTAGTGGGTAGTGGCAGCAGGACAGAAGGAATAGGCCAGGAAGGCATGGCAGGGCATGATGAAGTAGGCAGACACGCCTGTCCTTTCATTCTTGTCAATCACTTGCCAAGTGGACGACGTGTTGGTGCCTGTGAGAGCAGACGACACCAAGCAGTGTTTAGATCTTAATGCATCGGCGCCTGGGGAGCCAGGGCTCTTACCGGCTCAGAGTGACAGAAGAGGAACCACGCTCCCTGGGCTTCTCTAGTCGAGGCGTGTGCTGCAGCACGCGTGTCCCTCAGCATCAGGGCAGGGACAGGATTCTTTCCTGGCCCTTAAGACATCCTTCCTCTGTGCTAAAATCTAGGGTACAGGTTTGGCTGGATCTTGACACTTCTACCTATAGCATACACCTTGTCTTGCATCTTTCCCCACCCAGTCTTTCCTGCCACTCCTAACAGGTGTAATTTTCAGAAATGGAGTTCCCTTTGGACCCAGCGCAGTAGCCTAGTGATTAAATCCTCGCCTTCCATGAGCCTAGATCCCATTTAGGTGCTGGTTCGTATCCTGGCTGCTCTACTTTCCTTCCAGCTCCCTGATGATGACCAGTAAAGCAGTTCAAGGATGGCCCAAAGCCTTGGGATCCTGCACCCACATGGGAAGCCTGGAAGAAGCTCCTGGCTCCTAGCTTCTAATCAGCTCAGTTCTGGCTCTGACCGTTGCAGCTACTTGGGGAGTAAACCACTATCCTCACATAGCAGGTTACTGAGATGGGAACAGCTGCTCTGAGCTCACAGCCTAAGATGTTAGCAACTGCATCTGTATCTTCAGCATTCACATTGAAGAATGTTAGTTCCAAAATTTGGTAGTAGATACTATTTACAAAAAAAAAAAAAATGCCTACAGAGGTGGATGCTTGAAAACTTCTGTTAAGCTCAGTGAAAAGTTTCTTTATTGTATTGTTGCTCAGCTCCCTATAAGTACAGATAATCGTAATGTTGAAAGGAATCACCACCCATTTAAATGGACTTTTCCCTTTTCACTATGAAAGTTGCCAAGCTAGGGTTCTTACAAAACATTTAGAAGACATTTCTCTATGCCACATTATCTCTCAACAATATTTGCCCCCCTCACAACATTTCAGGGGTCTCCCAGAGGCTCACGGAAATGAGTATCATTTATCTGTTTATGTATTCATGTGAAAGGCAGATTTACAAAGATGCAGGAAGAGATGACAGAGAGGAAGAGAGCTTGCATCTGCTGGTTCATTCCCCAAATGCCACCACAGGACTGGGCCTGGCTGGAATTGCAGGTCAGGAGCTACCCTGGGACTCTCACCTGGATGATAGGAAGCCAAGCACTTGGAATGTCATCTGTTGCTTCCCGTTTGCCTTAGCAAGGAGCTGGATTACAAGCAGAGGAACCAGGACCCTAACCCATCCCTGACATGAACTTCGGGCATCCAAGCGGCAGCTTAACTTATTGTACCACAATGCCCACCTCAAAATGAAAATCACTAAAAAACCATGTAGGAATTTCAAAAATTTGTACAAAAATAATTAAAAATGTATTCATTTGCACAACAGACACAATGAGCAACAGTCAGAAATGGCCCATCTGCTGATTCATTCTCCAAAGTCCCATAATAGTTGGGGAGGGGCTGGGCTGGGCTGAAGCCAGAAACCAGGAATTCAACCATGTGGGTCTCCCTCATGGCTGGGAGGGACTCAAGTCCTTGGCCACCACCTGCAGCTTCTCACCATGTGCCTTAGCAAGAAACTGGAACTGGGAGAAGAGCCCTACTCAAACCCAGGGAAATACCTGCTCCTAAAATTACATTGTAACTTCACTTCTCCGTAAATCTTTTGAAATCCTTGACCACCAGCCTCCTGTAGGGTCCCGGCCTCCTTTCTGTGTCCTGAGCATTTCCTGTCCATCATGCCTCATTGTGTTTGTGTATGTGGCTCCTTTTCTGGTGGGTATTTTCTTACTTGCCTCAATCCCACCTACTCTTTAAGTCCCAATTCTAGAATGTTCCAGCCTTCCCCTGCTTCTACCAGGCAAGGCCATTTTTATAAGCTCTCTTAGACATCTCTAGATACTCTGCGGTGACTGCTCAGGTCTTAGGAAAGGCTGCCGTATGTCTTCAGCTGGCCAGAGAAGTTCCTTAGGATAAGCGTCACAACTTAGGGCTAGTGTTAGGAAGTAAAGGGTAGATCTGCTCACTGTGAGCCCAGCATTCTGTATGAGTCAGCATTGAGTCCCTGTTGCACCATATCCTGATCTAGCTTCCTACTAATTGCTGAGAAAGTCAGTGGAGGGTGGCCCAAGACCTTGGACCCCTGCCTCTCTCCTGGTTCCTAGCTTCAGCTGGCCCAGCTTCTGTTGTAGCCATTTGAGGAATGAACCAGCTGGTTAAAGATTTCTTTCTCCCTCTCTCTTTTTTTGTAAATCTGACTTTTAAGTAATAATAATAAAAAAATCTAAAAGAATGAAAATAGGGCCCAGTGTGGTTGCCTAATAGCTAAAGTCCTTGCCTTGCATGCGCCAGGATCCCATATGTGTGCTGATTCTAATCCTGGTGGCCTTGTTTTCCATCCAGCTCCCTGCTTGTGGCCTGGGAAAGCAGTCAAGAACACCCAAAGCCTTGGGACCGTGCACCCGTGTGGGAGACCCAGAGGAGGCTCCTGGCTCCTGGCTTCGGATCAGCTCCGCTCCAGCCATTGCGGCCACTCTGTCTCTCCTCCTCTCTGTATAACTAACTTTCAAATAAAAATAAATAAATCTTTACAAAAGAAGAATGAAAATAAGGTTATGATAAATTACATTTTTAAATGAAGAATCACAACCAATATTTCCCTATGGCTCATAGGGTACTTACTCAAATCCAGAAGATGGGATATGCATTATTTAAAGCAGACATCAGGGTCTCACTCCTGTGTGTCAGCCAAGCTTAAGAATACAAGCTGCAAATGAGCATTTGGCACAACATGTAAAGCACCACTTGGGATGCCCACCTCCTGTATCCTGATGCTTGGACTTGAGTCCTAGATTCATTCTTAGTCCAGCTTCCTGCTACTGTGGACCCTAGGAGACAACCGTTACCCACATTGGGACTATGACTGAGTTCCCAGCTCCTGGCTCCTGGCTTTGACCCAGCTCAGCCCTCACCACTGCACATTAGGTAAAGTGTAAACAAATGGATGAGATTCTCTCTCATACACCGGCTTCAGGAGTGTGACTCGCTCCAGGACTTGACCAGTTAGAAGAGGAAGGGGGGTGTGCCAGGGACATGAGTCTAACCACTGCAGCCATGCTTGTTGCTCCCATCTCCCAGTGCGGAGTGGGGATGGTGAGATCACAGGAAATGCTAGACTTCAAACTCCCTGTCAAGTCCAAAGCAGGTGGGAGAGGGAGGTTCTGCAGGCTGTGGGATGATGGCCCATTTGTCATCTTTTTTTTCATCCTGAACTTCATGTCTCCTTCTGCGTCTCACTGTGTCTATCGCTCCCTGTCTGTCAATTTGTCTCCCTTTTCACAAAAACTTGAATAAAACACCGAGCAAACTGTTTCTTTCCTCTCTGAGAGCAGAGAATAAAGCAGTCACATGTCAGGGCACATTCTCGGGTTTTATTTTCGTCAGCAATATTCTCCACTCATAATTGCTATAGAAACACCAAATGCCCTTCCACACTTCTGTGTGTGCTAACAGCCTTCACTTTAACTCACCCTCAGATGAACATCGCCTGGCTCGGTGCTGGCTGTGCATACTGCACATGCCGTTTTCCCAGGAAAGTATGAGCGGGATGGGACACACCCTTGTCCCAAAGCCCACTCTTCCTCATTTACCTGCAGACACCCAGAGCATCAGATGAGAGGTGACACTGTTCTGTTTCCAGGAAACAGGTGGGAAGAGCTCTCTGGCTAATTGGTAGCTCCCAGATACATGGTGCACCTGTGCCCATGGAGGCTGGCTGGACAGACGCTCTGACTCTTCAGACCAACATCCTGGAGCTGTGTGCAGCCTAAAGGAGAAGGCGCAAGCCCATTGTTAAAGCAGAAACCCATCTGCTCATGCACTTGCCCCTGCAGATGCATGCATGCTGCTTCCGGTTTGAGGGAAGCCAGAAAACGTTCTTGCACGTCCAGCTTCTCCATTTCTGGGTTGAAGGCCTTCAACTTCTGGAAGCAGGCAAGCCCAAAGAAGGTGACCTTTTCCTGTGTGAGCTAACAGCATCCTGCTACTCCTGGTCAAGGATTCAGGCACCAGGAAGGAGCTGTGTGGGAAAACAAAGATGGGTTGGTTTGTTGTAGCAACCACAGTGGAATAATGCCGACACTCACAATCCTTTCGCGCAGGAATTTGCTTCAGCAAAGAATCAGTGGATGTGTCATAGCCCGGCCTCACTACAACCCTGGAAGAATTTCACTCTGGCCACTGTAGGCTCCCCAAATACAGAGAGCATGAGTTATGTAGCCTACAAAATTATTCCATAAATCCTGAAAGGGACTTTTAACAAAAAGAAAAACAAAGCAAATCCAGATGAATAAATATTCATGAATCACTTCCTCTTGGCAGCAAGAGGAATGTGAGGCAGAGCTAATAACTCTGTCACCAGATAACCTCAGCCGTGACTATCTGATGGGGCAGAGGAGGTGACCTCCTTGATGGGGTTGTTCACCCCGGGGTGCAGCGGACAGCACTCAGAATCAACTGCAGCAGCCAGAGAGCAGCGTCTCTGAGCAGAAGGCTGGGTTTCCAGCAAACTTCCTGGAGCGACTGGGCATATGGTGTCTGTGATAACAGCGCCACAATCAGTGAGCAGTGGCTCCTTGGCAGGTGTTTTGTGTACATTATCTCTACCAAGTATCTGTGGCTATGTGTGCTGGGCAGCTCTGTGATACTACAATGAAGTAACAGTCAGCTCACTTCACAGAGACAAAGCGTTCGCTTAGCTTACGCCTTGGAGGTTCAAGCCCAAGAAATGCTGGCTCTGTTTGCTTGGCCTCTGATGAGGGCCAAGCAGCGCATCCTAACATGAGTGCAGGTAGGAGCTAAAGGCAGCATCTCAACTGCAGCACAGAGCGGGAAGGGCTGAGCACAGGCTTTGACAACATTCCAACTGGAACCCACGTGTCACATGGGGACTACCAAAGGATCGTGCAAGAAATTCCTCACCCACCCCCAGTAATAAAGGGCCCCCACCAGATGTCATCCCCTCCCAGGAACACTGACCACCCTACGGGCAAGACTTAAACAGATGGACTTTTCCGGGAACACCCAGACTCATAGCCAAATCATAGCATCTACTTACTTCCTATTGAATAACAGTAAAACCGAGTGGCAGTGGTGTGCCCTGCATCCTCAGCCCTCACGGCTTGTGGCAGGTCTGGGAGTCAAACCAAGCCAGTCTCTTGACCTCATAGCCCTGGCTGCACAAGGTCACTCTTCTGCTTTGCACATTTCCCCCCGCTTCCCTTCCTCCCGAGCCACTTTCGGAGGCCTTTGTCACATCTCCTTGGCTTCGTGTAGACTGTTCATGGACTTCACAGAGGACTCCATAGCTGCCCAGTAAATCAATAAATGCTTGCTTGCCTAAATTGACTTTCTTATCAGGGGAAGAGAAGACCTGACCTCTTTCCATAGATAGTTGGAGCCCCGTGAATAAACCCTCCCCCAGGGATAGTTTGACCTCCTCCAGGAAGACACAGTGACATCATCCTCCCAATAACCGTTGTTGGGATTATTATATGGCTGCCAAGGGCTTGAACAGGTGACACAGAAATGAAAGGACTCGCAGATAATAAGTGGCTCGTAAGCGACAGCACTCACTTCAGCACCCTCTGTTACAAACGGGACCCCCCCAGGGGCTGCCAATCACACACCCTTTTCCTCAAGCACAAAATTCACTTAAGACATTTTTTTTAAATTAACAAATGAAAGAGGAGCCATAGACTTTTCTCCAGCCCCTCTGTCATGACCCCACACAGACTGCTAAGATATTGTACTTGTCAGTCAATGGTAAATGCCAGCTTTGAGATTTGCACTATGCCTCTTCCACATAGACATGGTTAATGGCCTCGATGACGTTCCTGATTTCTGAAAGCTGTGTGAGAAATACCGAGAAGGAAGGAAGCCCAAGGGGATGGATGGGGGACAGGAAAAGGTCTATGGCAGGCGGGTGGTCTCACACATCTTTCTTCCAGGTAGCTTCATGCTCCTTCTGATTTCATTACCATTCTTTCCATTTTCCCCCTTGACAGCTTTTCAAGTGTCTGCAGTGCTCTGAGTGCTGGGCAGCTAGAGTCCTGGGGGCTGAGAGGAAAAGTGAGCAGAGAGCCTGGCAGTCCTGTCCCCACTGAAGGCTTGATTTAGATTCAGTGCGGTTGGGGAGTGCTGGCTCCAACCCTTCTCCTGCTCCCCTCAAGGAATCACCATATTTGTATCCCTGCTGTATCTCCTCCGAAGACACGGTTAATGGCTTTGATGACGTTTCTGATTTCTGTGTGCTCCAGATCACAGACTGCAGGTTACAGGTGTGGGGACACTTAGCCTCCTCCTTTCCCTTGTTGCTGACATCAGTGAAGGTGGTAGGAGAGCCACAGGGCTCAGTGGAAAAAGTGACATCATGCCATCTTCTACGGCACTGTGGGCATATGCGGGTGGTTTATCCAGACTTCTAACATGAGCATGGTCATGGCGGCTTCTAACAGCTGGAGACCAGATGACAGATTCCCTAACACACCTGTAACTCATGATGCTCTGTGAGCACTCTGACATCTCATAGGCAGCCAGCTCTCGCATGGTTTATCTTGAAGGACAACAATTAAATTACTGTTTCCAAGGCCTTCATCACTGGCCATGATTTGACTTTACATTATCAAGAGTTCTGCACACACCCACTCTCGCTTCTCTCCAGAACATCAACCTTAATTTAAAAGCCTGTCAAGGATCTTTGAGGGCCTCTTTCCCTTCCAGCTGGTCACAGATATTGGCATATTCATCTATTCTGTAATCATGCGAACAAGCTCTGACCATGTGTTATTGAAAATTAAACTATCAAAATGTATCCAATCAAACTGCTCAATTTCTGTATCCCATCGTGTCATTAGCTCCAACACCAAGGTTAATTAGGAAGCAATGGATTCGGTTTGCCAGGTGTTTTGCTGACTTTAGTCAAGGTGCCTCTGTTTCTCCACCTGCTGTGACTACAGACTCAGCCACACATTCTGCACGTGTGGGTCTGGTTCAGGGTTACATTAGCCTGTTGACCTGGTCATGCACTGCTGTATGCCAGGCTCCTTTAACTGCTCTCCAAGGCATCAGATCTGTCCCAGAAGAGAACTAAGGAAAAACGCCCCCTCTGTGTTGAGATAAAGGAATGAGACTGTGTCTTCGAGGAGAATTAAAGTTATAGGACTTAGAAAACCACAGATTTGGTCTGTGGCCCAGAATCTCTGACCTTTTCCCTCATGGCACATTTTATTGGTAAAATTCTTTCGCTCCTGGCAAAGTGGTGCCACCATCTGTTTTTTAAACAGCACCCAGTCAGAGTGCCCAGGGCACTGTAGAAAGAACAGAACCTGAGGAATTACACAAAATCTATCTTAGTGTCCTAGCTCCCTACTCCCAACTGGATGTACAAGTTTTCTCTGCTGTAAAATGAGGAGATAAAAATGCCTATTACTAGCACTCTGAAGGCACATATCAAAATACTTGGTCTGCTGTTATGGTTAAGCCCTGAGCTTCCAGGGTCGGATCAGCCAGAGTTCACGTCCAGGTTTGTAGTATGCATACTCCTAGCTAGGTGACTTTTAGCACTAACACAAGATTTCCAAGCCTCAGCCTCTTCTGCGAAATGGAATGATAATAGAATAAATTATTATTATACCATAGAACACATGCAAGTGTTTGGTAAGCTGCCTGACAAGTAACAAACACAAATAAATGTTCAGGAATATTGTTATTCCTACAGAATACATAGTAACTATGCAATCAGTACTGGTTTCCTTCCCAACTCTTCTCTCTACTGTTCTATGGCTGAAAGGTATCTTAAGAGTCAAATAACCCAATCGCTTCGTAATACAAGCACCCATACTTTTCATGTTATAATAACAAGAACAACGGGATTTTTGAACTACAAACCCCACTGCTTTCTTAAGAGAGCAGATCCTACTTCATGGAAGATATCTTGTCTTAGTGAGTATTTTAGGATGTAAGGATGGGAGAATTAACTAAAGATCAATTGTTCTACATAATAAAGAAAATAATGGCGTCTCAAGAATGAGATACGAAGGGGGAAATGAAGAACAAAGAGAAAAGAATGGAGGGGGAACAAGAGTAGGAGGCCACATTCTCTGAAATGAACTTCTTCCTCACAAACCACTCAAAATGTTAGTGAAACCTCACAAAGCTTTGACCAAATAGATCACTTACAAAATGCAATCAAATGGTTGACTTTCATTGATGGAGGGTAGAAGAGAAATCATATTCATGGCTATAGGAGTTAGAGTTACGAAGAACACAAAAGTATAAAACTCCAAAAGTAATGCTCTTTAAAATTGAAAATCAGACTTTAAACAGCAAACATTGACTTCAACTTCTATGTAAGATGTAGAAAATCATGATAAAATGTGGACATTACTCTACCAAAAAAGCTGTATAATCTACAATATGATCGTTTTTAAGCCACATTATAGACAAGTTTTCAAAACCCTATAAGCTAAAATTCAGAAAATCATATTTCCTCCTAGGAAATGGCAGATATATGACGGTTTTCACTATTATAGAATAGTGAAATAAGAAAGAAATCACAAAATACACCTATAAGAAGAAAACAGCTGAAATCTTAACGAAATTTTAAAGGTTAAAATATCAGATCGGAATTATGGTTTAGGATACATGGGAGCCCTAGAAACAAAGAAAGGCAGATGTAACTAACTCTGTTTCTTTGGCTTTCAATAAGTGCTTATACAGAGTTTTGAGAGTAAAGTTAACGCCATGAAAAAGTAGTGGAAGATGAGCGAAGTGCATGCGAGACCAGAGGAAGCTCCTAGCCATTGGCTTCAGTCTGACCACGAAGACCCTTTAGTCAGCCCGCACCATGAAGACCACATGTGCAGTGAATCAACTGATGGAAAACCTATTCTTCCCTCTCTGTCTGCCTTACTTACTCCATATGTGACTCTGCCTTTCAAACGAATAAATAGATCTTTAGAAAAGGAACTGTAAAGTTACTACGATCAACATACTATGCAATGATATGGAGAAAGCAGACAACATGGGAAAACAAATAAGAAAAAGGGTATTTTTACTTCCTAGGAAAAATTAAAATCCAAATTGGAACGCTAGAAATGAAAAATATATGGTAAAACTAAAAATTTTACCAGTGAATTAGCAAAGAATACCAGAGAAAATCATCAGTGAACTATGATACATGTATAAAAATTATTCAAAAATGAAACATATAAAAATGAAAAAGAGTGTCATTGCTCAAAGAACATAGCATTTGAGCTCTAGGAAACATAATTAATTGAAATAACACTTGTATAACTAATTCCAGAAGAAAAATTTTAAAAAATGGGTTATAAGAAATATTTGAAGAAGCTCAGAAATTTTACAACTGCGGGATAAAAAGGAAACCCCCTGGTTATAGGTAACTCAATGAACTCTAAATATTGTAAGTAGAAAAATACATTTAAACATATTTTGAAAGCATATAGAAAACAAAAATACACAAAGAAAAATAAGAATGGCAGCTGTCCTCATATCACAAATGATGCAGATCAGAAGGCAAAGGAAAACCACGGTTGGAGCATCAAAAGGGGAAAAAAAAGCATCAACCGACCAACTAGCAACTTGATTCCACACCTGAGAAACTATCTTTCAAGAATATACACAAGATAAATTCAAACAGACTGAAGTCCAGATACTGCGACTTCCACAAAAAGGTAGGACCAGAAATGCTAACACAGCTCTTCTCCTGAAGGGAAATGACACAAGATTAAAAACCTGATTCTTCAGGGGGTAGCAGAAAACACTAGACGTGGAGAATAAGCCTGTCAGTCATATGGTTAGCTGATTAAAGTAAGGATTATAACAGTTCACTTGGGGATTTTAGTCTATGTAAATGTAACATACATGACAAAAGGAAGCTAAAAAGGCAGGTGGGTGTTGATTGGAAATATACTGTTCCAATGTTTTATATTGTGTAGGAAATAGAATCTTTTCAAAGATAGCTTTTGATAAGGCAGGAAGGCGCATTGCAATTTTTTACATAGCCACATACACATGCACACAAGTACTACAAAGAAGCATAATAAAAATTAATAGAAGAGATAAAGTTGGAAACTGAAAAGTGATTTTTATCCACCAAAAACAAAATAGGAAAGAGGAAATTATGTGATTAAAAGCAGATATGACTTTTTAGATGCACACAAACAATGATAGACTTAAACACAAACATATCGGTAGTTACGTTAATATCATGCACGTTGAAGATTCCAGTGAAAATGCAATTTCAAACTGAACACAAAGCAACATATTCTGTCCATAAATACCACATTTTAAATATAAAGATACATCGTGAAATCAAAGCACTGAAAATATATATCATGTGTGATGCACAGATTAGAAGGTGACCCATGATTCCTAACTGCTGCTATTTCCACCCTTGTGTAACCTCCTGCTTTGGTACACAGACCAGCCCAATGAGATGCTTGTCACCAAAAAGATGTGAAAGACAATGAGACATCACTTGCGTGATTACAATGAGTAATGCTTTAACACTTCTCCTTGCTAGGAGAGTGTCTGGTTTTGATGAAGCAACTGGACATACTGAGGAGCACCATATGGCAAAGAGCTGAGGGCAAGCTCCAGCCAGCAGTCAGCTGGAAATAGAGTGACTAACATATGCAGCAAGCATTATTTACTTTGGCTTCTAACTCTTCTCATAGAGAATCTTTTTCTTGGTTTCTAATGAGGTTTGTCTTACATTAACCTAGCCCTAGCAGCTTTCACATACCTAGTACCTGCATGGTGTATTATCACCACACAGTGAATCAAAGCACATAAATGTTCCGCGATCTCTGTGGATCGAGAGTCTGATCGTGGCTTGAATGAGTACTCAGCAAAGCTTGAGTCGTGAGTATTGGATGGGACTCTGCTCTTGTCTCAAGGCTTGACTGGGGAAAGATCCACTTACACGCCCATGTAGTTGTTAGTAACAAGATGTTAACTTCCATCCTCTTGGACTGAGGACTCTGTTCTTCAGTCAACAGCCGGGGGGGGGGGGGGGGGGAAGAAGAAGAAGCAGCTCTACAAAATGTTGCTGAATTTGCCAAGAATTACATGAACTTAAAGGTAGTTTTATTAGCCAAGCCTTGGCTTGGTAAATCAACCTTGGCCAATAATCATGATGGAAACCATGATTATCTATGCCATGACCAGATCTCTGATCCACTGAGAATGAGTAATCAATGTGACTACAGGTTGTGGTATATTGTTATGGAGCAATTGATTGCTAATACACATTGCAAATATTAAGCATGCAGAAGTTGATGGGGCTGGGTGACTACCAAACTCACTTTCAATCTAAAGAGGATTGCCAAAGACAGAGAACAATATTTTCCCAAAAATAATAGAAGACAATAGCTGGAGTCCATTTACCATGAGACTTAAGAATCTTCTGTGTCTATGCACTTAATAACAAATCTCACAAACAATAAACCAAAAAATTGACAGAATAAAGAAAAAACTGAGAGTTCATAATCTCATCTAGAAAATTTAATATCATTTTCTCAACAATGAATCGAATTGTAACCAAAAATTAGTAAGGGACTCTACCCAGCAAATGCATCCATTGAAAATCAGTGCAAATGGACTTGGAGAAGCAAACAAAAGCAGGGATTATATAGGAAGAAGTTCACTACAAGCAACATCCAAGGAAGCTTCTCAGAGAAGGATCGTGATAACCAATAAAAAGTTGGTCTGGAACAGAGAAACAAGAAGAGTGCCAGAAGTAGTGAAAAGAAAGTCAATTGTGAAAGAAAAAAAAAAAACTTCTTTCTGTCATTTGCTTTCAAAGAACACTAAATTGGAAATAATGTATTTTTGTAAATAATAACATTTAGAAATAAAATATAAGCCAATACTGGGCAAAGAATTGGAGAGAGTAAAATGGGAAAAAAATCATGAAATTGGCCTTTCATTTACAAAAAGTAGTAAAATGTTGTTTTACAACACACTGTGTTAAGTCAAAGATATGTCATAGCCTATGGAGGAATTATTTCCACAAATTTTAGAACAGGTGTAAGTAAAAAGTCAGGAGTGGAAATTAAACAGAATTACAAGAAATGTTAATTAAAACTTAGACATGAAAAGAAAAAGGATAATAAATGAGAAATAAACAAACTTTAGCAATATTGCATATTCAACCACAAGCTTATATTGACAATGTGCAGGTGCACACATCTAAACGGAAAGTCAAAGACGGCCAGGTTGTTTACACTACCAAAACAGGAAGAGCCTTCCCAAAAAAGTCAATGAAATATTGAGTTAAAAAATAAATTTGCTTTGATGAAAAGCAACCTTGAAATTCATGCATAGGTTTTTCGCAATGCACATTTTTCCATGAACTTTTTGAAGAGCCCTCTTGTACATCATCTACAAAATTCCTGCACCAAATATGTAGGTACAGAGAAGCTAAACCCGAAGCAGGAACCTGTACACCAATGATTCTCATCAAAGTTGAGTCAGAGATTCTTGGCATAACAAACCCTCAGCAAGTGCTAGCTGCCAGTAGTATTGTTGGCAGTAGTGGTAATTAGAATGGGATTTGTAGCCATCTCAGGTAACTAGGAAAATTGCTCACAGCTGGTATAATGCAAGGAGGAAGGCTCCACAGCAGGATAGACCCTGGGCATTTTAGCAAGTACCCATGAATTTGGAAATTGGACTCCTTTACTGGCAGAACCCTAGCAAACTACTACTAGGTGACTCAGTACCATTTCTTGTTCACTGCTAATAAAGGGACTTTCTGTTGTTTAACAAAACTGAACTTGTATTCGAACGCTGCTTTCCCACATCCTTCCATAGGTGCCTATTAGCTTTTGTACTTTTCTATAACTGTAATTCTCAAGGGCCAAAGAGCAATTTGGAAAAGTAAAGAGGATGTAAAGTCAGACCAGGTTCAAATCCTACTGAATTATGTGATTTTGAAAAAAATTACTTAAACTTATCCAAATTCATTTCCTCCTCTGTAAAAGCAGGTTAGTAATTCTAATTTTACAGAGCTGTGGTGATGATTCAGTGAGCTAATTTGTGGGTGGCACAGAATATAATATCTGGCATTGAGTTTGTGCTAAGTGAATAGCCCCCATTCCTCCAGCTTCCTGGGTTTTATGTGGGCATAGCAAGGAGGGTGGAGGAATAGTCTGCTCTGGAGCTGGGGGACCCTATGGGCTTCTGGGTTGGGGGGTGCTGTCTGAATGGAAAAGACCATCTCCCCCAGCTCAGGCATAAAATAAAATCCTTGTTGAAATTCCATTTCTGTCCCTTCTGGGATTAATAACGGTGAATTCAAGCCTTGTGTGTTTTTGACCCTCAGTTTGTTAATTCAACTATAGTTACCAAACAAGGGAGAAGCAGAAATAATGGACAATCCCAGAGCAGTCAGGAAGGCAGCCGCAAACTTCGGCAGTCCTTTAACCGGGGCAGGGCAGAGCTGACTGAGCTGGACAGGAAAGTCAGACATGCAATTAAAAGTAAAATCTGCAAGCTAATGATTTCAAACACTTATCATTCAGTCAGTCACTCATGTCAGTATGTATTTTCACTAGCCACATACCTGAGCTCAATATATTGCATTGTAACAGCAGTCTGAACTAATATCTTTTCTATATTTGCTGGTAACAAATTTTACTCTGGGTAGCAGGTGTATAAGAAGTTCAATGCAGGTGGTTCACTAATTTTGTCATCCTCTCTACTGGGTTCTTCATTTCTGAACGTGACTGATCACAAAATGATGTTGGCCTTTGCTGGAGCTTGATCCAAAGCCTGAGTTGAACCCCTAACCTCAGACTATGGGGCAGAGATGAGGAATGAGTTAGTCTTGAAAATATATTCAGCAGGTGATTTGTTTGACTCATTAAGGAGACTTTCTGGTTCATTAGCCAATATCGCTGGTTCAGTGGATAATACATTTGATTAAACAGGTGAGGCATTATTTCTCTGAAAACGAACCCTTTTTTTTACTCCCGAGCCTCCTTATCCACAGTATTGGGAGATGCATCTGCTCACAGCAACGTTTGTTTATTTCTGTAATCATCCTCGTGCCAGTAGTGGAAGGCCATGTGCAGGTGCCTGATGCACACCGTGCTATTACAGGCAGAACTCCGGATTTCACTATTTCAGTCAATCACTGTCATCCAGAGTGGCTCTGAATTCTATCAGAAAAACCGCTGTTGCTGAAAATCACCCCTCACTGGTTGGAGACATTGTTACAGAACCCCCAAACTGGGTCTGCTCACGCAACACATAGAAAGCCACCTGACACTTTGCCGTCAAGGTGATGGAAGAACTTAGGTCTTTATTGCAATGCACAGAGCAAGGAACCAGGCAGCTATTGCTTAATTCCTGGGTGCCCCGCATAGTCAGGGGTGAAGGCTTTTATACCCAGAAAATTGGAGTGCGAAACGAAGTGAAGCAGCTGGGATTCCCAGGCACATTAACAGGGAGCTGGAATGATATGGGATGCAGGCACCTCAGGTGGAGTCTTAACATACGAGACTATGGTGCCAGCTCCCTAAATCATTTTTTTTTTCCTTAAATAAAATAGGATAAAACGGAACTTCATTCGTTGTGTATATAGAACAAGGCTGTTTTTAGCCTGCTGAAATTCACAACTATGAGATACTTGTTTGCAAATCAGGTCACTTTCAACAATGCTGAGTGTGGGGCCTGAAATAGCAGTTCTGTTATCACTTCTCATGTGTGCGAGGGAGCGGGACGAGGGCAGAAGATCGGATTCCTGCAGGAGGAACTGCTCTTTCTTGTCACCACACATCACAGCCAGTGACACACATTCCTGGAGGGACCCAGGCTCAGTTTCACCAAGTATACCCCAACCCAAATCTTGAACCCTTTACCACTCGGAGTAGGAATCAAAAAGCAGCAAAGTCTCCCAGAAAATAGGGATTTCTGTGTCAGAACGGTCTCCTGATAAGTGGCTAATAATCAAGTCTCTTAGAAAGATACGATCTGCCTTGCATTTACCAAATCCTGTAGTGTAAATATGCCCACAACAGCAAGTCTTACTCCGCCAGTGTGTTTTCCCTGATCACAGAATTGCAAAGACAGGCTCCTAGCCTGTTCTCAGGACTCACACTTGTCCTCGTCTCTTTTAGCACACTGGCTGCACCACTGCTCCTGCCCCAACTAGAAGATCTAACTAAGTGTCTGTGGTGGGACCTGAGAATTGACACTTTGGACAAGGTCCCAAATGGTACGGATGCTAATAGCTCAAGATGACCAGGTGCCAGATACTGCAAGATTTTCCTCTGGCTTTGGAACCATAATGTCCTCCCAACAATTTTCTTCAGACCTTCTCTTCCTATTCTTACGTTCTGGTGGAGCTCAAGGAAGATCACTGGGAAGAACTTTTAACTCTGGACACTTGGCTCTAGGCTACAGTTAGTGAAATGAAATATATGTTTTTTCCAGAAAGAAGGCTTACAGGAGGGGGCCTTCCAAAAAGCTTTTTGAAAATGCCCATTGTTTAAAAAATGCATGGATTTAACATTTTTTCCATAAAAATGAAATTATTATTATTATTATTATTTTAGATGATGTTTACATAGTTGATCCAGGGTTAGGGAGAAATGGGTATGATCGTCGTTTCCAAACTCTCTATTTCTTCTTCCCATTAAAATGAACTTATCTTTTAATTCCATTTTCCCTGAGCTTTCTCAATAACTCTCATATATTATCTCTTGTATGCACCTTTCCCTTTCATATTCATGACTGCCAGGAATCAGTCTTACTTATCTTTCTGTTCATCACCTAATGTAGTGGTAAAAGCCCTCAAAACTGACTCAGGCACTGGCTTACATCTCAACAGTGCGGGTCTCACAGTTCCTGCCTCTTTCCATCTCTAAATCACCACTTATCCTATTTATTATCTATTTATTAGCTCATTCATTTGCATAACAAATATTTGAATTTCCATTATGTGCCTGTTTCTGCATACTAGGGATACGGTATGAATGATACAGACACACTATTTGACCCATAGAATTTATAACACCGAAGCAAAGATAAAATATCAGTCACATTTGTGCTTCAAAGACAAAGTCCAGGATGCCATGTGGTGCACTCCAGAGCAGGGGATTACCTAAGTGTGTGGTAGGTGGACAAAGAAGAATCAATTCTCTGAGAATGGGAGGTTTAAATTGAGAAAATAAAGTTAAGGGTATTAATGTTAGTCGGCTTCATACAGTGAAGTATCTGAAAAAGTTCTTTGGGAAGGAAGGTTTCTTTGGGCTCACGATAGTGGATCTGAGGACTTCCCCTTGGGCTGCCTCCTAAACCTCCTGATTGCATCAAGTCTCTACCCATTAATCAGCAACACATGACTTTGGAGACCAAGCTCCCAGCCTACGGATCTTGGAGGAACACCCAATCTATTTTCCAAGTCACAAGAATTGCTAACATTTTCCCCATGAGAGGTGATAGACGAAGTGGTTAAGTGCTTGCAGGGGATAAATGTTGCAGGAAAGGAAGACCAGAGAAGCAGAGGGAAGGTAAATATATCACTAGATGAGGTTGGAAAGGGAGGTGCATCCTGAACTGCGTCCTGTTAACTGGGAAAACCATGGAAAGCACACAGGTAGAGAATTCCCCAGCCACATGCAGCCCAAGGAGATGTTACCTTAAGTGTATTGCAGCCTGCGTTACATCAGAATCACAAGCCCAAACATATGCCCCTGCACGCAAACCTCTTTAAGCTTGCACTAATTCTCGGTGCTCTTGAGCGAGTCAGATCACTCTGGTCATGCTACTGTTACCATCCAACTAGATTATAAACTAAAGACCTTTCTGTTGTCTTCCATTGCTTCTGTTGCTCTACTGCACTCCCAGCGGTTATTGTTAACAGCAATGGATACTGAGAGCATTTGACTTCATGAAATGAGACCAGAATCCCAGCTCACACACCACCACTTACCAGCTGTGAGGCCTCTGAAGTCAGGCATTCAATTCCTCAGAGCTAGGATTTCCTTGTCTCTAAGATAGAGAAGTAACACGTGTTTCATAAAGTGGCTCTGAAAAGATCAAATAAAATACAGCGGGCAAATATTCTAGAAGGATGTGCACATCTGAGGTGGTATTAAAGATAGAGTGGGTCAGTAGAACGGACTCAGTATTCAGGACTCCACACTGGCTCTGCAGCCTCACCACCATCTTATGAGCTGTCAGGGGTGACAGTTTCATGATAGGGCCAGTACCTGGGGTCCCAAGAAAACACATAGTCTTTGATTTCCTTACACAACTCACACTTCACCACCTCTTATCTCCAATATGTCCTCTTGTCAACACTTGTCCTTATACAGCTGAGTCAGTTTATGGTTTCCAGAGCAGAAAGGGCCCTTGTAGCTCAGGGGAGTACTGTTCCTGCTGGAGTTCATGGACCACCCACAGAAAATGACTCAGGCACTTACTCAACATACAGATGTAGGGGCTCCACCCAGATCTGCTCAATGAACGTTGCAGCTCCCTACTTTGTCATGGTGCATAAAAGCCAGAGTTTTGAACTCATTCACAGAGAAGTGATCATGTGAGTCCCGGCACCTTGACCTCAGTCTCCTCCTGTATCCTCTTTATGCCTAATCTCTATGTGAGATAGAAGCCGAGAGGGTTAAAGAAGTAAAGTATGTGCTATGCTTAAAAGGGCGCTGACACTTGGAAAGCACTTGATAAATGGCCGCATTTACCATGTCACCCTGGCCTCTCTGAGGCCCTGTGTGTGGGCGGATTGGGAGCTGAAGGCCAGAAAAACAAAATGAGTTGCCAGAGGTCACACAGCTAATTAGCAACCAGGCAGGACTAAAACCCAGGATGCCTAACTCCTAATCCAGCAGTTTCCACTACAGCAGTCCACCTCTTTAAGCGCTAACTTCCCTAAGTGCTTTGCTTTAGTCCGCTGGTCTCTAGGTGGTCAAGCAGAGCTCTAAAGAGCCTTACAGAGCTGCCTTTCATTAGCGATTTATCTGGATGCTGCTTTGTGTCTTGCAAACAGATAACCAGACTAAGCTCGGTTGACCTCAAGAATCCCTCCAGATATAATTGAGTTTGCATTATCTGACAAGCAACCCATCTCCTAACATTTAGGTAAATTGCAAAGCCTCCACACTTGACCTGCACAGCCTGCCCCAGGTCTCTGAATTCTTTTCCTTTTCCCCAACAGACTGCTGCCACTCCCCGGTGCCAGCACACTTCCCCTTTCGCGAACATCCACAAACCTCTCCGCTCAGCGGTACAGACACTGAATTAATGCTGGACACGCAAGGACACGGAGCCCCAAACCACTCCCCTCACAGATTGCAGACTTGCCTTTTGGAGACTGGGGGAGATTTAATTTAGATAGAGATGGCTTCTTGTGATAGGATGTCCCAGCCTACCCTTGAGGAAAAAACAAACAAGCAAGGGCCTCTTGTAGCAGAGGCCAGATCAGAGCGGCACCGTCCCCTCCAAGCCAGACCCTGCTGCTGCCTTCCTCACTCCCGTGAAGCACACAGGAGCATCTGTGTTGACACATCCTTAAACCCCCTCAAGCTACCCTTGATCCACTTCCCAACCAGCCGAGGGGTGGCAGAAGACGGAGCAGCTGTGTGTCATGAATCAGTGCAGCCATTTCTATTTGAGGCAAATGTTTACTTCCTCAGAGACAGAGCCCTCACACGCATCTGCCCTCCCCTGCTCCCTCGTCTTAAAGGCTGCGCTCAAGGAAACTGTGAAGTTACTAACCCAAATGACTCTAAAGGTTATTTGTTTTCTTATATTTATTTATTTCAAAGGAAGACTGATAGAGATCTTCCACCTACTCCTGCACTCCCCAAACTCCACACACACAAAGCTGGGCCTACGCAGAAGGCAAAAACTATACCTGGGTCTCGCACACTAAGGGCAGAATTCCAAGTACTTGAAACATGCTCTCCCACCTCCTGGGGTGTGCATCGGCAGGAGACTGAATACGACACGGAGGCAGGACTTGACCTCAGGCACTCGGTTTGGGGAGTGTCCCCCACCCTCTGCAAGATGATTTTAGTCTGTGACATGCTTGGACCTGCACTTCATTCCCTTTTAACCCTTCCCAAGCCCTGGGCCAGCTAACATTCTGCAGTGTATTGGGCAGACATTGAAACAGAGATTCCCAAACTTTTCCCATTCCTGGCACTGTTGATGCTTCAGTAAGTGTTTTTCCACAAATCCAAAGACAGAAAGGAAAGCCAAGTGGCTTTATTTGTTAAACAGAATCTTGGTACAATTTCTGTTGAATGCCATACACCGGGTGCTTCCAGAGTCTGGAGAGTCCCAAGAGTGCCTGAGGCAGGCACCTGCCTGGTACCTGGTGAGAGCCTTGTTGCTGCATCAGAGCACAGCAGAGGACACCACATGCAGACAGAGCAGGAGAGCAGGGTGAGTGCCTTTCTTAACAAAGTCACTTCTGAGAGACCCCCACAATACTTTCACCTTTGAGGGCATTGTCCCTGTGATGCAATCACCTCTCAGAGGTCCCACTTATCAACACTGCTGTCATGCAGGTAGGCTCACGTCCTCATCTGATGCTAAGGAAACCAGGACACCTAGCAGGTACACAGCACCGATGTGTAAGGCCAAGACCTGAACTCACATGTTTTTAACTCCACAGAGTCAATGTTACCCACTTACACTGTCTCTTGGAATGTGTTCTTTTCCGTCAAGAACACTCAAAGGCCACGTGCCAGGAACACCCTGGAATTTTACCTGTAGTCCCCAGCCTGTGTCACTGCAGATCAGAATCTGGATTCCCTCCAGCTCCAAAGTAAACATCTGTTTTATGTTTTGTGAGCCTTCTCTCCTCGTGGAGGCTACAAAAACATTCCTCTTCTCTTCCTCTCTTCTCTTTGCCCAACTCACAGGACAACTGAGAAGGAAAGGGTGCCAAGCGTCCTCTCAAGGGGAAAGTCAAGAGCTGTGACAGAAAAAAGAAACGACATTTGCCTCCCATAGAAGCTAGGTTAACTAGGAGCCGTCACTTTAAGTTATAGGGAATCCATTAGCCCCGGATCTGGACACTTAGTTCTCCATCTTGCCAAGATGGAGAAACCACCTCATTGTCTATAAAGCAAATGTCAGGGAAGCAACAACTCTTACTCAACTATTAGAGCAGGTGGTCAAACCCTAATGTCTTCAATTGGTCATTGGCTCCTACTGGCATTTCCTCAGAGATTCTCTGCCAACAAGTTAAACTGGTTAAGATGTTGGGACTGAGATAAATGAAAACTACGGCAAGGATGAGGAGGTGACCCAGGTTGGCTGGGAATGCTGGCTCAGCCCCTACCCATATCATCACCAGATCTCACACGATGGTTTCTCAGATCAGACTCAGTTCAGCTTCAAGTGTAGGCATTATCGTCGCCTCCCCCATCACCTCATTCTCCTCTTCCTTTACTTTCTGCTAAACGGTAATAGAGTTTGACTAATGTACACAATTGTGAGTACTCACCACCACCACAATCAAAATTTCTAAAGAGTTTCTCTTTTATTAAGTTTTTAAATCAATGGTTTATAGATGCTTTATATAAGGAATTCTATCAAGGTCCCAATAATTTTCTCTTGTGTTTTTGTAGACATTATTTTATAGTTTTAATATTTATATTTCATTTTTATCTTCCATTTGGGTGTTTCACACATCTTTTTTGATTGATTATCTTTTAAGAACCAAGAAGCCGAGGTAGAGAAATGTGACTATGGAGCTGAAATCATAACAGTAACTTTATCAATATAAAGAGGTCAGGGATACAGTGGTTAAACTTTCAGCTCTGAAACCAAGTGTTTTGGATTTGAATCTGTTGCTTATCTTCTATGCTATAACGTGGGGTACTTATTTATACTTTATGATCCTCAATTAAATAAGTTGTTAATCAGCAAAGTTACAATTAGAATCAGGTCTATTGAGTAGCTATGTAACAAAGGGACAATACCTCAGAATCCTCTGGGACAGGAAGATAAGGGCCCTTGTCCTACAACAAGGGTTACTAGCTTGGTTTATCTGTCCACACTGGATAACTGATGGGATTCCAAGATCCAGGCTTGTACACCCCCAATTCTACTGGCAACTGTTCTCAACCCTGAGTGTACCTGGACTATTTTTTTTTTACCTTCTTAGCTTTTGCAATATACTCATTTACTTATGAGTGTCATTGCTTTAACTTCTTGCTTCCAAGTGCCCAGTCTTTCTACCTGTCGATTGGAAGAAATCACCAGCACACTTTTTCTGAACACTTAGTTCCAACCAAGACTCACACATTAGAGTCAAGAAGAATAATGTTACGGATACAGCAGGACTTATCTTCACAAGACCCACATAGCCATTTAAAACTCTATTGCCAGGCCTGGCATGGTGGCGTGGTGGTTAAGGTCCTCCTCCCCTTGCGCACCCCAGGATCCCATATGGGCGCCGGTTCTAATCCTGGCAGCCCTGCTTCCCATCCAGCTCCCCGCTGTGGCCAGGGACAGCAATTGAGGACAGCCCAAAGCTTTGGGACCCTGCACCCGTGTGGGAGACCCAGTAGAGCTCCTGGCTCGTGGCTTCAAATTGGCTCAGCTTCAGGTGTTGCACTCAATAGGGAGTGAACTATCAGAAGGAAGATCTTCCTCTCTGTTTCTCCTCCTCTATATATATCCACCTTTCCAATAAAAAAAATAAATAAATCTTTTTTTTTAAAAAAAGCTCTATTGTCTTCATTTTAGGGGGCTTGCCCTCCTTGGAAAGTGATTCTTCAGCAACATTTAATAATTTCAGTTCAAGTTTAGCTTGGTTCATCTCTCTCACCTTCCCGCCTCTCTCTGGCCTCTGCATCCACCATGACCAAACTCCATTAAACACTGAAGTATGGAGCCACCTATTTCTGTAACTTCAAACTGGGAGCTGAAATAAACCTTTTCTCTCCCAAGAAAGCTTTGTCGTGTACTTTAAAAACAACGACAAGCTGACTAACACAGGTAGACTTATAAATCATTGCTAGATGCAATCCAGCTACGGCTTGCTGATGCCTCACGTACTAACACGTTCCTGAAAGAAGATGTGTAACAATTTAGATGAGAGATAATGAGACCAGGAAGTGGAAATGAGAGCACAGACTCTGCATTCTCTTGGAATCAAATCACAATTCTAGTATTTACTTTTTGTGTTACTCTGGCCATAGCACTTGATCTCTTAGCTGGAGTTTCTCAGTCTCAGAGTGTAGAATGTTAAATTTGGTTTGGCGGATGTTAGGGAATATAATGACTGCATGTGAAAGAGCTGGTACTTTGTGACCAATTTCATGATTATTATGATAATGTTTGCTCTGCCTTGCACAACCTTCATTTTCAAGATTCACAACTCTTCACTCTGAGGAACTCCTTCCTCTCTGCTAATCAAAATGCCCCCTGCTGTGGGACCAGCTCCTTCCTGATGATCGCATCCAGTCAATGGCCCTCAGACTATCAGACGGGCTTTGAGAACATCCTGATGGCTTTTGAATTCTTTGAAAAGTACATGTGTATGTATAGTGCCATCCACTTGTGAAGAACTTGTAGCAGATCAATTACTGTAAATGCCCTAAACAGCCTCAATTGATTGCCATGTGTGATCTGAAGTTCTGATTAATAGAGGCTTTGTTTCACAGGGAACAGCTTTTCTGAGAGAGCAGGGGGGAAAATGGTGTCTACGTCTGCCGATATCCTGAACTAAAAGGCTGTCAAGCAGCTCTCGGGAGCTCCCTTATGTGTCCAGCTGCCAGGTACTGCCGAGAAAGTCAGGTGTTCATGTCTTCTTGGGTGGCTATGTCTTTTGCTTGTCAGGGGGGTTGGAAGGAATCAACTGGGCTGATCTTGTTTCCCAGGTTGCCTGGGCTGAACGTGCTATTTGTATTCCCGGGTGAAGGGCTATCTTGTGTATCTTAATCCTGGGCAGCCCTGTGACTTTCCCCAGCTCTTCAGAGCTTAGCTTTGAATTCCTTTGACTTTGAGGTTACAAACATCAATCCTTGCATGATGCTTTACCTCCCGTTCTGGAGCTCTCATGTGCATATCTAACCCCTGTATGCACAGGAGTGTTCATTTGCCTGGCAGTCTGAAAAATGCTAATGTGAAATGGGGTTGGAATTCTGCAGGCCAGACTCTGACCTCAAATATTAATCACTCCCATGTAGCTGAGGGGAGCTGGAGCCATTGTAGAATGCATAAGCTCCCCCCTGCAGCACAGTAAGGGAAGCTAATCAAGCCCAAAGCCCCATTTTAAAACATTTCACTCACCAGCAGGCTGTTCATTTTTCTCAAGTGTACATCATGTTTTTGATCAGACAGAAGCAGTGATCTGATCAACTTTTCAATTGAACAAGGAACAAAACAAGACACAGCCAATTCACATCATGTTTCTTGAGTGGTTTTTGATAGAAATGTACTTTTCTGAATTCTATTTTTGCTTATTCAATGTGATCTCAAAAACGCTTTCTTCATCTCTCCCTCCTTTTAAATCTTCCTCCCTACTTCCACTGACTCTTCTTCCCATTCCCAGGACACTTTGTTACATGCTAAAGAGGCACTGCAAGATTGGATTTGAAGTTCAACACTTGAGGAGCCTCCTCTTGTTTGCTCAGCCCAGTCCCTGGCGAAGAGTCTGGAGTATGTCTCCTTTGCCAGGACATGCCACCTCAGTGCTCTGGCACAATCTGGCACCAACTCCTAAACTGGGAGCAGTAGTCAGTGTGGCCACTCTTCCCAGGGGCCAGTGTAGAACCAAGTCCTCACCTCCCTGCCAACTGTCCCTTTTTGTTAGACCCCTCCATCATTTCCTGCTCTGAGCTGGGTACCTTCATTCATGACAGTGTATTTCAACCCAGTAGTTTCTTATATGAACATGTGACTTAATATCTCCATCTTTACTTTAGGTGAGGTATTTAGATGAGATCATTAGTAAGAGGGATTATTTCAAAGCTCATCTTCTTCGTCTGTATACCATTACCTCTAAATTATCAGGCAGTTTCCCTCTAGAGAATTAGGACTTAGGCACTGAACACAATTCCCTTCGGTGGGTACAAAGATGACCTTACATACCAATGGATGCTAGACATTACATGAGCAAATGAAAACAAGGAGGCTGAGGGACACAGCTGTTGAGTGGGCAGAGGAAGGGTTTGGATTTGTGCCTTGCTGACTCTCAGCATCGCACTAATATTATACTGCACCATTCTGGGGATGCAGCCCAGTAAAGGAGATGGGCAGACCAAGCTTCAAAGCAAAGGAATGAAGCCAAAGTCATGCGACGACTTCCTGGAGGAAGCTACTGCTCCAACACAAAAATCTTGCCAGATCTCAGTGCATCTTGTGGTCTTCTCACCACTTCTTAAACTTCTTAGGGTTTATTTTCTCTCTAATTTGAGATTTTTTTATGAATATAAGGAAAAGAATGAAAACACAAACTTTCCACAACAGCTGTCTAAAATTTATAGAACTCAGAGCTTTTCTTTAGGTTTTCTTAGATTTCTAGTAAATATGCCTTGGGTACTCCAAGAGAAGTCTTTCTCCTTTCATCTGGAATGACCTGATCGAGTAGTTTGCCCACAAGAATGGGGGAGCTACAGACATGTCACCTAGGAATCCACACTCTAGCCATGTCTGCTCTCATTTAAGGGACATAAAGTAGGACAAGGAGCATCCAGCAATGAATTAAAGATGGTCCCTGGAACCCCGTTAGCCATCTAATGCTTGCCTTCTCAGAGAATCTGTCCTCGAGGGGTTCCTACATATCAGGTGACCCACAAGAAAAAAAATGTATTTCTTAGTATTAAACCTGCTTTCATCTTAGGAAACTATCTCTAGAAGGAGAAGAGTGGCATCCTAATCCCCAGTCCTGGCTGAATGCGATTTATACCTTAGTTTTAACAAAACAGTCCATTCCAAACCCAGTATGATGACTCAACTGGCCAGCCTTCAAATTCCAAGTTCCCCAAGATCCCATATAGGCACTGGTTCATGTCCCAACACTTTTCCCTGCTTTTGGCCTTGGAAAGCAGTGGAGGATAACCCAAAGCCTTGGGACCCTATATCTGCATAGGAGACTTGGAAAAAGCTCCTGGTTCTAGGCATTGGATCGGCTCAGCTCTGGCTGTTATGGCTGTTTGTGGAGTGAACCAGCAGATGGAAGATCTTTCTGTCTGCAAATCTCCATTTCCAGTAAGAATAAATAAACTTTTAAGAAAAAAAGGAAAATGGGCCATTCCAGTTCACACATACATTGAGTAAAAAGGACTAGAATTTTGTAAATGTCATCTCTGACTCTTGACTCACTAATGGTCAGCTGCTACCTTGGGAGCTATGGGCTATTATCAGTTAGTGCAATAATGGTTCCTTTGTTCATTGAAAAAATGACACATATCCTTCCATGTGATATAGGAAATATAACAGTTTTAGAAGCTATTGCCTCCTTGGTTAAGTGAGCAAAGCTATTTTTAAAAACTGAGCAGGTCAGGTGATGGCCAGCACATTGCTAAAGAAAGTGATGGAAGACAGTGTCCAAGGACAGTTAGTACTGTCAGCTAGGCTCCAGTCCAGCTTAGTCTGTCTGGTCTTGTCTCTTCATTTGGTCCTCATCCTTTCCAGAACCCTCTTTGCCTTGGCCAGTTGCATCTAAACCCATACACTCTCATACCATCAAAGAACTTCACTTAACTGTATCGCTTGCAACAGACCCAGGTGTACACCTGCTTCTTAGCCCTCTTCTATTTTCCTTTGGTCCATTCCTTCTGGCCATTCCCAAAGCCTCTCACTCTGCCCTGGCCCTTGAGTTCCCCTGCCCAGACTCATGTATGAATCTCTGTGATTTCCATAACTCCTGACCCTGTCTTCTGGTTCCTGCCCTAGTCCTACTCTTGATACTTAGTGGTTCCCTCCCTCCCCCAGCTCCTCTTGGGATGGATTTCCCTTTAAGCCCAGGTCTTGTCTTGTCTTGTCTTGTCTTTTCTTTTCTCTTCTTTTCTTTTCTTTTCTTTTCTTTTCTTTTCTTTTCTTTTCTTTTCTTTCTTTCTCTCTTCCTTCCTTCCCTCCTTCCTTCCTTCCTTCCTTCCTTCCTTCCTTCTTTACTTATAGTACTATGGTTTGTTGTCTCACAATTTCTTTTCCCTTTTTCTTATTCTTTTACATTTTAAAAAAATTATTTATTTTTATTTTTATTTTCAGTGAGAAGGAGAGCCAAAAAGAGACAAATCTTCCATCCACTGGTTCACTCCCCACATGGCCATGATAGCTGGAGCTGAGCTGATCAGAAGTCAGGAGCCAAGAGTTCCCTCCGGGGGTAGGCTCATAAGACTTTGGGTCTTCCTCCACTGCTTTGCTAGGACATAAGCAATGATCAGCCTTAGATTTCGGCACCCCGATGATAGATAGATAGATAGATAGATAGATAGATAGATAGATAATCTGTGACTGGCAGCTACACAAAGCTCACACTGGCATCCATCTCCAGCATCAAAGTAGAGAGGAAAATATTAATTCTTAATACCATAAAGGCCAAAAACTAGTCATTTGCTATACATCCATGTAAGGGTGGTGCTTTTATGAAGTCTTCATCCAAGAGCACAAGGCTGCCTTGGGCCTATCCCACAGAAAGCCTTGTGGCTCACAAATTGAAATTTATTCACAAAATAATTCCCTCAGGAGGCCAGGACTGCCTCGTTTGTTTAGCCATATGCCTAATGTGCTCTGAATTTCCTTTAGTCTTTCCCCTCAACAATGTCTTACTGCAACCAGGGTCCTCGGGTTAATTATACCTTCTCATATTTAAAATAATTTCCTTTCTTAATCCACTTAAACTATTTGTCCTTCAGAGTAAAAAAAGTGGTCTCCCCCATCTGAAGATGTCATATAACTAGATGTCTAAATGGATTTTCAAATGCACTAATTACTTTACAGCTGGCTCTCTCTCTCTCTCTCTTTCTCTGCCTCTCTGTCTCTCTTATTCTGTTTGCCAGAACTGACCCTTCTCCCTTGTCTTAGCCATAGCAGTTACTCCTCTACTGTGCAGGAATATCTCTGACCCAATGGCACAGCCACATTTGTTCCTGTTGGTTCAGGAGTTGTCCTATTCAGACAAGCCATCTACCTGCCTCCTCATTACCATGGAGCTCCAATAAGCAAGCTCTGGGTCATTTCCAATGAATTACCAATGTTCACCTCATTCTGCAGGTGAGAAAATCTAGTTTGTAATGGTCATGGTTGATGACTAATAACATATGGTGAAAGCTTAAAAATTAACACATTTAATTCTTACCTTCTCAAAGACATTACATTTCATGTGAAAGCTAAATTGGAGAACGTGTTTATGTGCCTGACCCAGAATATACAGGGATTCAGCCTCCCACCTTCATTTCAAGTTTATAAGCCTGAATGTTTGCTCTGGCTTCCACACAGATCATATCTCCAACCCCTGTGGCATGGCGTATTGCTGTGTTTAAACAGTAGATTTGAAATAAACAAGAATAGCACAGTGATTGAAAAAGCAAAGAAAGAATTTGAGTGATTTCAGTTTTGGAATTCTATGCGGCCACTTGAGTATTTATCTGTGTTTAATATTTAAGACCATGAGATAGAGTGTGAACTCTGAGGTCTAATTCATTTTTTGTTAAGGGAGAATTTTAGTTTACACCTGAAGAATTTCACTGAATTTGAACAATATCTTTTAAATTGGCATTTATTCAGTTAATTGTTAATTTCAAACTATAATATAAATTAATAAGGATGTGGGTTTTATTAAAAATTTAACAGTTATTCATCATATACATTAAATATTAGTGTATGAGAAGATTAGAAAATTTTCCAAGTCTAGAACATGGGGTAGATTTAATCAATGTAGAGCAAGTGGCTGTGCTTTTGTTGGAGCAGAAACTTGAAAGAACTTGATGTCATGACTGTACTAGTTGATAGTTTTCTGAATTTGGCGAAGAAATATGAAGTGAGAAATCAGCACAAGATGATTTGGGAGCAGCAAGGTTCAATAAAGATCATTTTCAAAACCCTAAAAGCTCGAACAACGAAGCAGCATGCATATGTATTTTGAAATATGTAATGTCATTAACGCCACATACAGCCTTATTTCATAGTTGCCACTTAAGGGAGTTGTGTTACATATAGGAGGGGATGCTAAAATTATAGGCTTCAGGTGTCAAATATGCTAGATACACCGTTAACATCACTGTTGCTCCAATTTAACACTTCCCTGATTACTGGAAAACTAGCATCTTTTATGTTTATTGAGCATTCATGGCTCTTTTATGGAATGTTTTACATTCTGTAAGAGTTTTTATTAGGTCTTATGATCAATGTGTGTAAGTTCGTTGTGTATCCCTGGCATTAACCCTTTCATCTTCTAACATCAGTCTGCTCTCACTTGCCTGGATTCCTACATCATGTATCAGTATCTTCTGCCTCATAAAGCGATATTTTTGATAATGACTTTCAGAATTATTGTACTATAGTTAATAAATATGGACTCTATCACAATTTAGCCATGTCTTGATGAATAGCTTCTTTAATTTTTATGCAGTGGCCTCATTTGCTCTTAATTTCTCCTTTTTAAAATATTTGTTTAAAATTCAGATACACAGAGAACAGGAGAGGAACCAAGACAGATTTTTCCAACCACTGACTTATCCTCCAGACAGCCATGTCAGCCAGACCCGAGTCAGACCAAATCTAGGAACTTCATCCAGGTCTCCCACGTGGATGGAGGGAGCCCAGCACCGAGGCCATCTTCTGATAATTATTTCAGGGCATTAGCAGGGAGCTACATTGGAAGTGGAGCAGGCAGAATTTGAACCAGAGCCCAAATGGGATGCCAGTACCACAGGCAATAACTTTATCTGCTATACCACAACACAGGCCCATTCTTAATTTCTTAATAGTTGTTTTTTTTCTTTCACAAAATCTTACACCAGGACTTCCATAACCAAATGGAGTACTGATGACTGGATGTACATTTTTTCTAAATTTTTTTTTTACCTAAAAATATTCATTCTGAAGTAATAGCAACTTCCAAATGACAAGACAACAAATAATGAAGAGAAATGATTTCTGAGAGATGGGAAACAAATGAAGTGATCGTCCACAAAGTTGTCTTGAGAGAATTTCTAGAAAGTGGTACAAAGAGGAAGATGCCAGATAGATGCCAGCAGACTTCCTGAGTAAAGGCAATAGAGCCGCAAGGCAACAGAGAACAGGTGGCTAAGTTAACACAGCAGAATACGGAAACATTTCCTTTCCTACCAGTCAGACTGGAAAACTGCATGAGCCAAGCATTTGCGGGGAGTATTCTGTAGGTCTTTTTGCAGGGGTGCACAGTAATTCATGCTCAACCACAGACTGTTCTGGTGCCCTCCAATTAAAAGCAGATTAAAAGCAGAATCCAAAGACCAAATGATTTCATAGCAATATGACTACATTCAAGAACAAAACTCCAGACTATATGAGTGCAAAAAAATGTCCAAGACACCAGAAGGTAAATGTATAGAAACTAACATTCAAGAAAGAAGTCAAAACAAAAAATGCAACTCAAAATGTGAGAAAAACTCAATGAATAAGTCAGCTGAGAATAGCATGAATACGTTAGAATTAGCAGACACCTCATTAAAACAACAATAATAATTGCATCCCATATTTTAATAGATAAGGAGAATCATTTATTATTGAAAAGACATTCACATTGAACAGCTGTAGATGAAAGCAGCATCTGAAATGAAAAATACATTGTATGAGATTAATGATAAACAACTGTAGAAAAAATAATAAATCTGAAAACATAATAATAGCAATTATGTGAAATAAAATATTAATACAGCAAGAAAAAAAGGAAATACCAGGGGGAGAGTATGATCATCTGATGCTTAAACATATGCATTTGATGTCCTGAAACAAGAAAAAGATAACACAGCAGACTTCCAGCAGTAGTATTTGAAGAAATAATAATCAAAAATTTTCTAACCTGGACGAAAACTATAAATCTATAGATTTAAGAACACATGCACAAGATACATAGAGAAAACTATACCCAAGCACATGCTAATCAGAATTCCCTAAACCAGCAATAAAAAGAACAAACTTAAAAGTAGCTACACAAACGCACAGCGGTTCAGGGAAGGAAGGCTGAAGAGGACAGCAGCCTGCGCATTCTTAATAATACACGCAGGAAGAGTGCAGCATTATCTTCCTACTGGATTTTTTTAAAACCCATCAATCCAGAACTCCATGCTGACATAATATTTTTCAAAAGTGAAAGCAAAATGAAAACTTTGACAGATACATATAGAAAATATTTAAATATATGCATATATATTATAGGTTTTTGTATATTCCTATATACATATGTGTATGTATGCACACACACACATATACATAAACCCTAAAGAAATTCTCACTAGGGTCAAGCATGATGGCTCAGTTAACTATTCCTCCACCTGCAAACACCAGCATCCCATATGGATACCAGTTCATATCCCAGCTGTTCTATTTGTGATTCAGCTCCCTGCTTATGGCCTGAGAGAGCAGTGGAGGGTGGTTAAAAATGGGACTCCGCACGCACATGGAAGACTCAGAAGAGGCTCTTGGCTCCTGGCTTTAGATTGGCTCAGTTCCAGTCATGGCAGCAAATAGATTGTTCTTTGTCTCTCCTTCTCTCTGTAAAATCTGCCTTCCTAATTAAAAAAAAAAAAAATCTTTTCTTAAAGAGACAGAGAGGAGAGGAGAGAAGAGAGGAAGATCTTCTATCCAATGATTCACTCCCCAAGTGACCCCAATGGTCAGAGCTTCACTGACCCGAAGCCAGGAGACAGGAACTTCCTCCAGGTCTCCTATGTGGGTTCAGGGCCTTGAGCTGTCCTCGACTGCTTTCCAGGTTACAAGCAGGGAGCTGGATAGGAAGTGGGGCTGCTGGGATTAGAATTGGTGCCCATATGAGATCCTGGCACATTCAAGATGAGGACTTTAGCTACTAGGCCATCACACCGGGCCCCAAATAAATCTTTTTAAAAAAGAATTTATCACCGGCAAACTTAAATTACAAGGTATGCTCTAGGAAACTGGTCAGAAAAATATAATACCAGATAGAAATATAAATCTATTTGGAAAAATGAAAAGCTAAATGGGTAAATATCTAAGTTTCTTCTGCTTTAAGAAACTTCCTTAAATGAAGATTGGTTGTCAAAATAATAACATTACATGCGAAGTTTATTCCACATATAAAAGTAAAATGTATGACAACAAACTTTGATCCATATTTTGTGCTGTATACAAGAATTTAACCTAAATGTAAATCTTTGGGCTATAAAACTTCTGGAAGAAAGCACAGGGAAATTTTTGACAAGATTTGTTACTATATAACACAGGAAGCATGATAAATAAGTGGGGGGAAATGATTAAATTTGTCTTCATCAAGACTTCAAAATCTCCCCTGGAGAAGAAAGTAAGTAAATGGAAAGACAAGCCACAGACTGGGAG
The DNA here is from genome assembly GCF_017591425.1 of Ochotona curzoniae. NCBI lineage: Eukaryota > Metazoa > Chordata > Mammalia > Lagomorpha > Ochotonidae > Ochotona > Ochotona curzoniae. The sequence continues at coordinate 17,624,014 of NW_024466219.1, read as the reverse complement.
AAAACCTTTGCAAACCATGAAGGACTTGTGTCTGGAATTCACATGTGGGACAGTCCTCCACGTGTCTCGGTCAACCTAGTTCTACCTCTTTCCTTGCTTGTGTCTCAGGAATGCCTCTGGGCTGTGCTGGAAATGCAGTATCCTGAGACAGATGTTCTGGAGAATGTCTGTTCTGGGGAATCCAACATCTAACATCTGAACTTGAGAAGAGAATGCCCTGGACACCCAGCTCTTCCCTCCGCCGCTAGAAGCAACATATTCTTCCATACTCTCCTAATGAGTCACATTGTGACTGAAGGTTTTAATTGGTTGTAGGTTACTTTTCAGAGTCATTCATCTGTGGCATAAAGTGAGGCATGGTCAATCAAGGCTCCATTTTCCTTAAGAACCTTTCTTAAGCCCTAAGGTGCTTAAGAAGTTATCAAAACCCTTGGCGTCACTGACTGCAGGTGAGGGCTCTGACTCACTCCAGACAAGCAGGTAACCAGTACAGGCCTCATGTAAACACCAGCACAGGATGTGGCAGTGTTCTGTTGACATAAGGATGAAGTTTGTGCCCCAGGAGTTCTGTATCGGGATTGGTCATTTGTGAAGCTGCTTCACAATCAGAACCCTTAAGCTGCAATAACATAAAAACAAGTAGCTGAAAATGGAGTGAGGCAAATGATTTGAGCAGGTGCTTTAAAAAAAAAAAGATTTATTCGCTTATTTTGAAAGAGTGATGAAGAATCTTACTCCCTCTGGTTTCTTCCCCAGAGGGTGACAATGGTCAACATTGAGCCATGCTGTAGCCAAGAGTCGGGAGCAACAATCGGGCCATCGTCTTCCACTTTGCCCAGGCACATTATCAGGGAGCTGGATCGTAAGTGGAGCAATTGGGTCACTAGCTAGCACCCATATGAGTTGGCAGTGGAGTAAGTTATGCCACAATATTGGCTCCAAGCAGGCAAGATGTTAAATAATCATATGAAAAGATGTTCAATATAATTAGTCCTTAGGGGGAAATGCAAATTACCAAGCAGTAAGAATGTCTAAAATTCAGCAATTGATTATGTGGGGTATTGATAAGAATATGGAGAAACTTTCATCCACTACTATTGGGAACATAAAATGCTATAAGCAGTTTGAAAGATACTTTTCAGGTGTTTAAAGAGATAAATATTCATCTAGTAATGTTATAGGCATTTACTCGAAAGAATCAAAAGTGTATGTTCATACAAATTCTGTTCACAAATACCCTTAGCTTCATTAGTTATTACAGATAGCCCCAAACCACTAATGACCTAAATACTCATCCACAGATGAATGCCTACACAAGTTGTCTGTATCCTACGCTGGAATCCTTTGGAGTAATAATGAGTAATCAATTATTAATTTCAAGAGTTGTAGATAAACTTCAGAAGTAATTGTCCTAATGGAATCCAGAAAAAAGAATTTATGTTTTCCATCTACAAACTCTAAAAAGCTACAAACTAAAAGTAGAACGGTGGCTGTAAGAGGGTGGAGATGGGGAGGGGCTGGAGAGGGATTTCCCAGAGAGGCACGAGGGTACGAGCCTGTTCTTTACAGTGATGGTGGCTATGCTAAGTGAGAATATACATGTATTAAAATAGATCTGATTTTGCATTTGAAATGTGGACATTTTATTATACGCCAATTGCACCTCAATACAGCTCTTTTAAAAGCTGTTGAGCTTTGATATCTTTTGCACAGCAGGATGACTGTAGCCAATAATGTATCATGTATTTCAAAACAACTTAATAATTTCGAATGTCTCAACACAATAAATGATAAGCCAGCAAGGTGAAGGATATGCTTAATTGGACTCATTTAATCATTATCTATCTATCTATCTATCTATAAAATGTTATACTCCATAAATGTACAAAATTATAATTTGTCAATTAAGCTAAAATTAATACAGTTATTACCCTGATTTTCTTTGGTAAGCATTTTGCTTAATAGCTTCTTTCCTCTCTCCCCACCCCAAGCTTTCTTCTGTTTCTTTTTTTTCTCTTTTTCTTTTTTTTTTTTTTTAACTTTTCAGTTCTCCTGTTCATGAACCTTGGGTATATCTCTGTGAACAGCTGATAACTGGATTTTTTTTCTTCTGAAATGTCTTTATAGAAACATGTAATCTGCTTAAGTGACTCCACCACTGTATCTTGGACATATGACTAATCGTGTTGCTTTCTCCTGTTATGCCCCTTACCTATCTTGTATCCTTCAGTCTGCTTCATTCTGTCCTTTATGCATTCTGTTGCTCTTCTACAGTTGGTATCCTTAGCAGAGGGCAGAGAATCCCAGGGCAGAGGGCTGAGAAAACAGCGCATCTTGGTTAATGTCATGGTTGCACCATTAACCAGGCGAGGGGGCCTACATTCTTCAATAGAAGTAAAACCATGTATTCATCATGCCCATTACTTAGTAGCATGTCCTACCCTCACTATAGTTTTCAGCATGTGTTATTTAATTCTCATGAATCCTCATAAAATCTGAATTGGTATTTGAGTATTAACGTGTAACTTACATAAATTATGTCATTCTAGACTTCATCCTGTATACTACATTGCCCTGCAGGAACATTTTTAGAGTCTACTGATGTGGTGGTGAGGACCTTTATTCTGTCACTTCCCATATCTCTGGCAACACAACAGTCATCTGGCTTTTTCACATTTACCCATCTGATGCAAATAAATTGAATTACAAGTGTCCTATTTTTCACTCATCCGATTATTAACGAGTTGGATTTCTGTAAACTTTTATATATTCTATCCAAATTTTTCTTAAATTTTAGTAATGTTCTAGTAGATTTGTGGATAATTCTTACATGCTTCAGATATTATTCCTGAAGTTTTTCATGACCAATCGCCTATTCACCTGTTGTCTTGAAATCTGTTTATTCCAAGTTGTCATTTTGAGGTTTTGAACTGCTGGTGGTCTTTTGCAGTCACAAGTTCAGGAGGAGAGACATAATCAATCCTTTGACCTTGACAAGTGTTTGATCTGGAGGTATCTATTGTGTACATCTTTGGTTACTGGTCTAACTTTTATCTCCATATGTGAGCCAAGTGTATCTGCAACATTTACCGCCTCTGAAGTCCCCATTCGTCCCTGGTCCTCTGGGGTTCTTTTTTGTTTCATTGTTCGATTTGCCTTTTCCTGCAATACTGCCTGCAGTATTTATTGTGAATTTCTGAGATGTGTAATTATTAGGAAAATTTCCTCTCTGGACTGTTTTCAAGTTGGCTTAGTTCCCCCACGAAGTATCAAAAGTTTCCAAATAAATTGATCTAACTCCTTTAAAAACTCAGCAGAAATATTTATTAAAATTGAATTGATACATTAACTTAGAATCAGTATTCTAGACTGCTTCCATTTCTCTTATTCTTTTTCCTTTTTTCCTTTATATTCTTTAATACACTTTTATTCTCTGCACAGAGATTTCATGCATTCATCTTGGAATTCTGGGATCTTTTATCGCTTTCCTGGCTGTTACAGACTTGTGAGTAGTTTGTTTTTAATATTTTTTGACATTTCATGAACTGATTTATCAGCAATCTTGCTTAATATTCACTTTAATTACAGCGTTTTTCTAATTTTAGGCATTTTGATGTGATCATCTTGTCTGTAAATAATGACCATTTTATCCCTCCCTTTCCAGTTCTTAATGGCCCATTTATTTTCTTTCCATGCAACAGAAGATCATGAGCGTAGGAATCAGAAATTAATCCCACATGTCAAAGGTGGTAGGCTTAAAGACCCTCCATGGAAGGCAGTGCTTGCTTCTCACACTCCCGCCAAGTTATGAAGCTTATTTTTTTTTCTTTTTAATTTACAGTTTGCTGAAATACCTAATTATAAATGTGGGTTGTTTTCTCTAACACACAAGGTAATTAGCATTTTGAAAGCAATATTTCATTGTTTTCAGACATTCTATTGATAGGTTATTGCTTTCAAAATACTTGTAATTTCTTTGTAGATAATCCAGTTTTGCTTGCTAATTGATTTTTAAGAGGGTTGTGTGTGTGTGTGTGTGTGTGTGTGTGTGTGTGTGTTTCCAAAATTTTCCTGCAATATACATGGAATGTGGATGGGGAATTTTTGATTTATCTGCTTTGGATTCTGAATTCTTCCTTTAAAATACAGACTTCTGCATTTGTTTTAGTCTGTAAATTTCTTCTTGATTATTTCAATTCCATTATTTTTTTTTCTTCTAGAATTTCTGTCTGACAATTGTTGACCTGTCGCAATTATTTCTCCTTATATCTCAATTTAGTTTTTTACTTTCTGGGAATTACTTTGTCAATTTCTCTAGCTGTATCTTCAAGTTCATGCATTCAATGTCTTCCTGGTGCAAAAAGACTAATTTTTTTTTTTTATCACCAGCATACATCCTCACTGCTCAGAGTTCCGAGAGATTCCTCATATTTCACTGCACACAGAAACAGGAGGCTGTAGGAAGGCAAATCCCCCACGTGCAGTCACAGGGGACCGGCAAAGTCTGGAAAACGTTTTAGGGGAAATCGAGAATCAATTGCAGGAACAACACAATGAAGGAGAGCTTAAAAATGAATGTCAAGCTTTGTCTGACTTGTGACAAGTGGGACACAAATGATCCCATTAAAATGTACTTGGGGGGCAATTTAGCCCTGCGAATTTGTATATGTGCTTTTAAAATCCATCAAATGTACTCCTTTTCAAAAGCCATTTGGATTTCTTTTTGGCTTGGGATTTGGATTTTGTCATCTCGGCACAGATTTAACAATCCCCATGGCTTCCCAAGGGCTTACATGACTTAGACCTTTTCATCTGGATCCTTTGACCAAAACTTCTGACTCGAGCTCAGGCGTCAGCGCACAAGGACTGTATCTCCACCTCTTAGTGACATCTCCTCACCCGTTCTCCCGCAAATCAAGCAGCAAAGGGGACAGCTGACAGTAAGAACAAGCACGACAACAAGAAACAATAGAGAAGTGGGGAGGAATGGAGTCTTTGTCAGTTACTTATCAGCAATAAGATATTACACAGAATCAGTGCAGATTCTGGTATTTCTTGTGAGAAATAAAATTTTAAAATAAGATTTCTAGGACAACCTGGCAAAAATCCTGCTATCCTTAAATAGAAGCAAGATGAAAGCTATTCATCAGGATTCAAAGCGATCTTACCATTCATAAGATGATACAAAACAATGCATGTCTATTTAAAAATGAAAATTAAGTTAGAATTATTTTTTGAAAAAAAACTGGTTAAAATGAGACATGAAATATGTTCAGAAATATTTTTATAAAATGAGACATTTTTTATAAAATGTAAAGTGACTTTTCAGAAGAGTTCAAGGTTAGACAAACTAGAGAAACTATCAGGAAAGTTGGTCTCTAACAAATGGTGGTGAACTGACAACCCTCGTTAACTTGGTAAAATGTGATGGCTTCTAAAGCTACATATATCGTGCACTGTTTTTTAAATATGTAATATGATGAAAATCAGTTGAACATAGAGGAGTGTCACAAATAATACAAAACTACCACACTAGAGAGAAAAGAGTTCCTTTGATTGAGACAGAAACACAAACTGAGAACATGCAAAAATTCTCACTGAGCATAACTTGAACAGAGGGTGGAGGAGATAAGGTTTAGCACAAAATATGAAAGAATGTCAGATGAATGAATAACAGAATAGCAGGAAAGCTAACAGGATCTATGAGGGGACCCAGTGATAAGAGAAGTGAAAGATAGATGGTGAGGCAGAGAGGCAATGGGAGACCAGCAGCTGAGCTCAAGCGAGGCACAAGGTAGACACCGAACTGCCCCAAGTTTCACATGTTTTAGCTTGACTGAAAGTCAAAAATGGCAGCCCATTGCCCAAACAGCAAAGGTTCTCCTCTTTCCCTGCAGAGTGGCATAGCACCGAGAGGGAGGATCAGATGGAGGGTGGTTGTCAGGGTGGGCAGATCAGACACCCCCAGTGCCTGACAGAGGATCTTGAGTTCCTGAGTAGTGGAAAAGCATAGCACTTGGAGAGACCTGTAATCACCTTTTACTTGGTAGAGCAGAGTTCCATATGGTGGAGGCATGGAAGATTCTAATGAAAAAGCAAGTGGTTATCGGCATGGACCGAGCTGGAGAAGATCTCCTCACTCCAACCCTTGGGTGACAGCAGAGGAGTACTCCTGAGAGCAAGCCCCTAGATGCCACAGAGTACAGATGCAACCGTGTGGAATCCAAACACCTGGCAGGAGCTCTTTCCATCTCCATCTCTTTCCTCTCTCGCCTTTTCTCTCCTCAGTCTGTTTTTCGTGGTCCTTGAGCACTCGCAGCACCTGCTCTTACTTGTTTTGTAACACATGGGCGTGGAATAATTATGCACTGCCTTCTCACCTTCACCCAGGGGAATCTGGAGGACAAGGGGATACCTGTCTTTTATTATTTCATGCTCTCTATCCAGCCCAGTACCCAAGCACGAAGAAAACAGCATTGAATGAATGAAGAGCTGTGCATAGCTGGCTGTCTAGATGACCAGATGTGTGGCCAGAGCATTCACATGGAGAAACACACAACCCTCAGACGCTCCTCGCTCACACACTGCCCCAACCGCCTCTTGCTGTTGGCCCTGGGCCATGGCCTCCCGTGCTGTTGAACCCAACCCTAGGAGACGTTGCCTTTTGCTTCCATTTCCTGACTTCAGCTGTCAGCAGCGCCAGCTCTTCATCCCTTCAACGGCTGTGTTTAATGTCAGCCACGTGACTTTGCAGCCTTGTCTGAGATTCCATCCCCGCTCCGCCATCCGACCCCATCCTCCAGCCTCTCCTGTTTAGGCGTTGTTCAGCACTTACTCTCGGTTAGGAAAAGAACAGCAACAATTTGCTTTCACGCCGTGTTTACTTTATGTCTTTGCTCCGTATCTGTCATTTTTATTGCACTTTTTTTCTCTCTCAGAATTCATCTCTAGGTGAGGTCTTATCCTTACCATTTGCTTCCAGAAAAGAGAACAGCATGTCTGGTGGAATTGGGAATTTGTTTCCCTGGTTTTGAACACAGCTACATAGGAAACGGAACATTCACACACACCCATCAGGGACTGTGAAAACTTAAACCTACGCAGTGCGCTTACATTCTCCAAAGTACTTTCAAAAGCGTTATTTCCTTTGAGGCTCCCAAGTGTAACGTGGGGCAGATATCATTACCTCTAACAACGCTTCGGAGTTTTGAAAAGAGAATGAGAAATCTGATTTGTGTTGGAGCTCTTCCTATCTGCAAGCGTGACTCTGGGCAAGTTGTTGACTACTCCAAGCCTCTTTTCCCTATTTAAATAGTTATAAACAGCACCTATCACATTCTTACATTTTAGGCTAGGACAAACATGTGTAATAATATATACCCAACCATCTCATACAGTCATAAGACAGGCATAAAAAGGAGTACAAGTGAAATTGTTTTTTAAGTCACAAAGCATTATAAAATAAAAAGTAAATACTGCAATCACTAAAGTAATAATATTATATACATACAATCTATTGGCTCAAATTTCAGGGAGAGGATACGCTTGTTTTTTTTTTTTTAAGAAAGATTGCCTTTTTTATTTGAAAGGCAGATTTACAGAGACATGCAGACACACAGAGAGAAAGATCTCCCATCTGCTGGTTCACCCTGAATAGCAGCCACAGCCAGAGCTACTCCCAGGTCTCCCACATGGGTACAAGGTCCAGCAACTTGAGCCATCCTCTGCTGCTCTCCCAGGCCATTAGCAGGGAGCTGGATTGGAAGTGGAGCAGCTGGAATAAGAACCAACACCTGTATGGAATTCTGGCACTACAAGGGGAGGGTTAGCCTCTTGAGCCACTGTACTGGACCTGAGAGAGGAGAGTTCTTAATGATTAAAACTCAAGACTCTGGTCTCCCATTTTAGGGCTCTCCCCTCCACTGCTCTCTACGTAGAAAGATTGATAAAAGTGCCCTAAGACATCTCTTCATGTTGAGAAATGGCTTAGCAAAACTAATCACACACACACACACACACACACACACACACACACACACACACACGCACACACGCACACACGCACACACACACCTGCACATCTTATTTCTGGGTGTAGGAGCACAGCTTTCCACACCAAAGAGAGCCACAAACTAAGCTTATTTCTACCTTAGTAGTTCATGGAATGGGGCTCTAGGCTCAAGCCAGAAAGAAGAAATCCTAAGACCTCTCTGGGCACATGCCACCTACCTAGCCAGGCGCCTTGCAGACACTCTTGAGATCTGCCAGAGGGAACAGTAAGGAAACTTACATATGCTTCTTTTGTTTTGTTCCTGGATTTCTATGGTATCTCATTCATGGTTCCAAGATCTGGGCAATTTTCTGAGTCACTGAATGATTCAATTCCCATCAAAGCTCTCTAACTCACCCACAGATTTTTCTTTCTGGCAAATATCACAGTCATTACCATCTGGGAGTGTTCTCTTTGCCTGCATTTGTAATTTTGTCCCTGGACTAACTGGATTTTTTTTTTAAAGTGCATTTATGTATGAGGTCACAACTGGTCTGAGATTCCCAGTGAGGAACCAGCTGCAGCCACATAAGAGTGACCTCCCAGAGTAGTCCTGAGGTCAAAGACAACGGTGCAGAACCAAGAGGAATGTTATATTCTTCATTCAGTGGTAGCTTCCTGGAAGCGTCTTACCCTCAAATCCAATTGCCTTCTCTGGGGTAGTGATGATACCGACTCTTGATAAAAGCTAGCCTGTTTCCCTCCCTAATTGCCCCAGCTTGACCTTCTCTTCTGATGAAATGCTTATAATTTTCCTCCCAGCATGTAATTTTTTAATTATAATATGTTTGAAGAACATCAAAACTATTTGGCTGTTTGCAGGGTGATTGTTAACAGTGGAGTCAATTCGTGTCTTCTCTGATGTGCCAGGCACCCCAGTGGGTACCTGAGAAATAATAACTGACAGGAGTGGCAGCCTTATCTGCTGAGTGGGTGAGGGGCTAACAGGCAATGGCAGTGGGGAGGAGAAGGCTCTGCATTCACACACCTGTGCGTGCAAATTCCTGCATCCCCAGGCTTTTGGGGTGATATGAATAAGAAGTGGGGAGGGAGAGAGGAACAGGGAGAAAGCAAGGGAGACTGAATTACTTACCCACGATCCTATTTACTCCAGAGAAACTTCTACTCATAGACCTCCAATTAGTTGAGTTGATTTTTCTGGGGGTTTGGAACTGGATAAAGCAATCTTTAAACAGAAATTCTATTTAGAATTTTTTTTAACTTACTATAGTTGAAATAATCTCAAGCCAAGTAAAACGTATCATTTTCTGGGCAAAAAAAAGACAAATACACAAATGAAAAGCCACCCAGAGTTTTGAAAAGATGGGAGGAGAGGAGCAGCAGTGGAAAGACAGATTTAGAGCGCACGCTTTTACAAGAGATGGAAACAGATCGGGGCTTCTGCTTTGAATTTGCAGTGTGAGATGGGAAAAATGGTTGGCCTAAAGAACTGTTCTCAAATGCAGCTGCACTATCTACCAGCTACACACCCCTGAGCAGATCAGGCGACTTTAAACTCTGGATACCCTGGTGCATGACAGTGGCAATAAAGTACCAACCACATGCCTGGGGATGCTGGAGGAAGTCATGTCTGTCATCAAGCTCAGAGCAATCCACACAGTGAAAGCATTGTGTAATGGTCAGCAACAGCCATTACATCAGGAAGTTTGAGTCACCATCAAGCAGCAGCTCTCTTCCCCTGAAAGCCATATACACAGTTACAAAAAAGTCACAGCAGTTGGGACCCACTTTGAGTTGTCCTTTCAGGTAGCTGGACAAGATGACCTCTGAGAGGCTTTGTCTGAAGGAAGGATGGGTCCTTATCTTGCAGGTCACGGCCTCCTGGCTCCATTTCCTGCTTGTCTGATCTGTTGGGGTTTTGTTTGTGTGTTTTTGTTTTTCCTGGAGTCAGCCACCTGACCCTCAGACCTAAAAAGGATACTGAATTGCCAATTCAATTTACCTAAAACTGGTGGAGCCTGAAAGCCTGGCCTACATTGACATACAGCTAATCTAATACAAATTGATTTTGGTTTTAAATCCAAGCAAGTCAAGAAATTGCTGTGATCTTTTTTTTTTCCCCAACGCATAAAGGATGCTGCTTGGCTGCAGTGGCTGAGCATCTGATGAAGGATTCCGGGGTTCTCATCCTGCCAAGGGTCCGTGCAGCCCTGTTCATGCTCCCCAAAGCTAAAGCTCGTGCCCCACTCACGGCTGCTCCTCCAGACAAGCCTTGCATGCTCCAAATCCCACTCAGTTGTCCTTGGTGCCAGTCTGGGTCTGACCTTGAACAAGAAGTGGGCTTACCACTGCTCTGACTTGTTCCTGAAGCTCCATCTCTATACCCTGCTCTGGGGACAGAGTGATACTCATGTCCCTGGGCATGAACTTGTGTCCCAGAGAAGTTGTGATTAACTCAGTTCCTCTAGGATCTGAAATTTGCACCACTTGTCCTAGTCATTTCTATTACCAGGGACTTATTTCCTGAATTATATTGCAGGGCAAAGTCTGACAGCTTAGGATACTCCCCCTTTGCTGATCATTTACCTGTTTCTCCTCTTGTATCCATTCCTGGGCACTCGGATCTGAGATCACGTACTAGTTCATAATCCATTTCAGATCTCAGATGCCAGACTCTCACCAAAACCAACTTGGCTAACTATCTGCAAAGAATTCTCCAGAAGGGCCTGGAACAGTGGCCAAGTGGTTAAATTCTCACCTTACAACTGCCAGGATCCCACATGGGCACCAGTTTGTATCCCAACTGCTCTATTTCCCATTCAGCTCCCTGCTCATGACCTGGGAAAGCAGTCAGGGATGTCTGATACCCTTGGGACCCTGCACCCATGTGGGAGACTCAAAAGTAACTTCTGGCTCCTGGCTTCAGATTGGCTCAGCTCTGGACATTGTGGCCACTTGGAGAGTGAACCAGTGGATGGAAGATCTTCTTGTCCATCTCTCCGCTCTATAAATCTGCCCTACTAATAAGAAAGAGAGAAAGAAAGAAAAGAAAAGAAAAGAAAAGAAAAGAAAAGAAAAGAAAAGAAAAGAAAAGAAAAGAAAAGAAAAAAAGAAAGTTCATTCTCCAGAAAATAACTTGAAGCTGGATTGCTGATGTGAAGGACAAGATGAGGTTCAGGAGTGGCCTCCTTGGAGGACACGTAAAGAAAGGTCATAATGTCACACACTTACTGCAAATTTGAAGTCATATTTCAGCTTCTTTAGAGAATATGCACAAATGTCACAAAATGATAGCACCTATTTGGGTATTACAGTGATTGAAGAACAATAAGGCAGATATTAACATACACTGAGTATTGTATTAATGCTCTATTAAAGTTTTAAATTAATAGGGTGGACTATAGAACAAGTGAACTGGATTAGAACCTAGAAGAAACAACTGCCTGGGGTGGGAACATCCTTGGAGAAGGACATGTCCAGCTACAGGTCCCTCTGAGAAGTCTAGTCTAGTAGACTCTTTACCTGGAAACCATGGCAACAACTGGTCATCATCAGCCCCCTCATGGCGATCCCAAGCAGTAGGCAGGAAGCCTGAAAGTCAGCAAGGGGTTGATTAAAAAGTCTTGGGTCTGAGACAGAGTTAAAGATTTTGTTCCTTATTTGTGTAGTTCTTCAATTCTAAAATGTGAGAGAACTACATAGAATACTAACGAGCCATGGAGATTTCTGGTTGTCATTCAGGGAGCGTTTGAATCATCGTGTGTGGGAAAGGACATTTATGCTGAGTTCTTGAGATGACTCTGATGTGGATAGCTTGAGGATCACTGCTGGGGAGACAGGAATGTGGAGATAAAGGCCAAGGCAAGCAGGCCCCAGGGATAGGAGAACAGACGTCTTCAGTGGTTCACTGGGGAAGACTCAGGCCCACAGACCAAGTTAGCATCCCTGTAAGCCTAGGAATCAGAGCCTCGGGAATCATGAAATAGCCTGACAATGAGAGGAACCAGGTCATTCTGCAGGGTCAGGTGAATAATAACGATGATGATGATGATGATAATAATAATAATAATAACCTGAAGGAAATATACACAATTTTTTTCTGTAAGCTCAAAGAACATTAATGGCCATTTTGCCCAAGGATTTAATACCCTTTGCATCATGCTCTCATCCATTCATTCATTTGTTCCTTTTCTGACCTCACTCTGAAACCAAGAACTTTGCCTAAGACTCCTCTTAAGAACTGCATGTACTCAAAGCTCAGTTCCACATCTCTTTTCATCTCCAAATTAAGTTTCTCTCCTAAAATTCTACTCTCCAATGGATCAAGGAAGAAAATGGGAATTGCTTTTTCATATCTGCACAAAATGGACTAGAACATCAAGAAGGTTATTTCTTTGGGCTATGATAACTGACAGAGGGGAAAGAACTTTCTGTCCATTTCACACGCCTTGAAATAAAAGCCTGAAAATGACAAGAAATTAGTCCCCAGAAATAGAGACATGGGTCCCACCTACTGCTCTTCCATCTGACTCCCCATTGGTGACCCAATGTCCTTCATGAGGTTTGGAAATGAGAAGTGCAATAACTGAGGAGCTAATGTCCTAGAGTAACTTTCCTTTAAACCCTTTAGGCAATATATAATTCATTTTTGTTGTTGTTGTTGGAGGGAGAGCGCACATTCACTGGTTCACTTTGCATGTGTCTGTGGCCCTGGACTCTGCTGGAGACTGAAACCTGGAGACAAGAATTCAACCCAGGTCTCCCACCTGGGTGGTAGGGGCCGAGTAGTTGGGTCATCATAATTACAACAATCCAAGTTCTGCATGAACAGGAGGGGGGAGTCAGGAGCCAGAGCCAAGTATTGAAGCCAAGCATTCCAAAATAGGACATAGGTATCTTCGCCCCAGGCTGATGCCTACCCCAGGAGAACAGCTTAATTCAAGAACTTAAGGAGTTGGCTTAAGTCACCTCTTGAAATGATGTGCTGGTATCCTTAGTGTGCTGACTTGAGTCCTGGCTGCTCCACATCCCACCCAACTTCTTGCTAGTGCACTTGGGAAAATAGCAGAAGACAACACACCGTACGGACCCCTACCCATCTAGAAGATCTGGATGAAGCTACTGGCCCCTAACTTCAGTCTGCCGCAGCCCAATTTTTGAGGCCATTTAGGGAGTGAACCAGCAGATTCTCTCTCTCTCCTTTTATCTGTCCATCCCTCTCTCTCTCTCTTTGTAATTCTGCCTCCAAATCAATAAATCCAGGGGAAAAAAGGAAAGAAATGGAAGCATGCGCCCCTGAAAGTCATTCCCAACACTGGTTTGGTAGAGGCCTCCCAATTCTTCCATTAGCAATTCATTCTCTGGAAATCTTTCTTTAAAACATGCATGAGTATTATTACCAAAGTAACTGCAGAAAAGGATTTTTCAAACAAAGTTCCCAAGACCCCAATGGCTTCCCCAGACCCACCAGCAAGGGCAAGTGGCCACCAAACCATTCAGCCCAGCAATATGGCTTGCATTCATCAGAGAAACAACTTATTTTCCCAAGAAATGGTAGGAACTTCCATGCAAGAGCATTTACAGGAACTATACTTTGTTTTCTAAAGGAATAAAATCATTTGTAATAAAGGAAAAAATTGGAAAGAGCCTAAAATGTCTATCATCCTCAATTACAGTTCCACCACACAGCAAAATGACAAGGAAGCTGTTAAAAATTGTAAAGATAGACCTATATAGTCTGATATTCTACACGCTTGCATGACAAAATCAGGTAAGATTTTGCAAGAGCGTATCAGGGGTATAGCTCCCAATGTGTTTTAAATATCATATGCAGGAAAAATATGAGTATTTTGGATTGGATGTATGGACATGGAGTTTGAGCCATGCATTGTATACTCCACCATATTTCCCTTTGCTATTGATTCCTTTTTTTCTACCATAGATCTATATTGATCCTTGAATAAAAACCATTCTTAAAAACATGAAAGTTATTGAATTATGGTGTCACTGGCCATTGTTAACATTTCACCAGTTATTGGCTTTCACCTCCAATCACAGGGACAATGATCTGAACGGAGGGGAACCCCTGACCAGGCACCCTGTGATAGCAAGGAAAGGATCCTGCAGAGACTGTCGCCTGGTGGACAGAAAGCTGTGGGAAGCCCTGACCCCCAGCTGGGAGCCTGCCATTTGTCAGAGAAATACCACCTGCTTAGCAGAAAATAAGACAGAGCAACACTAAGACACTCCCACTCTTCTTTTCCATGCTTTTGCCTCCTCCTCTTATTGTGAATCTCATCAAAATGCTTGCCAGCCAGAAAACGAGGTGCACAGGGCAGCGGCATGCAAGTCAGCTGTCAGAAGAGAATCATTTTCTCAGAGGGGTGGGCAGGCTGTGATTTGCGTTGGACTGTGATTCTGGGGAAATCAGCCAGAGTGTTGCTCAACTCTCCCCTTCCCGGGTCTGGGCAGGAGGCATTGTGTTCTCAGGCCATGGAGCCAGGAAGCCTGGGGTTTGTGTCCTCACCCTGCCAATTAGCAAACGTATGACCTCTCTGAGACGGAGGAGATCACACTGGACGTCCCTTCTGTCCTCGGCGAGCTCCAAGCTCTGTTGTCATTCCAGACAAAGACATGTAAGCCTCTGAGGGCTTCCCGCTCTCTGCTTCCAATTTCCCTCTCTTTAAATAGACTCCAAGAATAAGAAAAAAGAAAAATCAGCATTGCCCACACAAGCGTCCTCCCCACTAGCAAATTGTGGGCTTGTGACTCTCATGGATAGGCGCCTGCGTGCCCGATTTCAGTCTGTGTAACTGCTTCCAGTGAAAGAGGAAGTTGAGCTCCTGCTCCAGACCCTGTGGAACGGGGCTGTCAGGCCAAGCCCTCACATTGACTTGGCCAGGCAGCAATCTGACGTCACAGGTAATTAATCAGCATCCTCGAGTGAACTCCGTGTTTCCACTTGGGAATGCAATTAAGTGACCCTGGCCAGGCTGGCTTTTGATGTCCAAATCATTCCTACTTTCTGTTTCCTCTCCACGGATGAGGCACGCATAGCCCTCCTGGTAGTGGGTAGTGTCCGGAGCTGACGTCAGAGCCGAGTGGGCCACAGGTCAGCAGGAGCAACAACACCTTCGATGGAGCCCAGGGCAGGACTGGGCAGTAAACACGGCTGCCTGTACCCGGCACGCCTGCTGTACCCTGCTGCTTGCTGGCTGTCCCCTGGGTGGTCTTGGAAACCCGCAGTTTGGAGAGTGTCAAAGAACTCTTGAGTGTAAACACGGTGTTCCAATGCACAGAGAATAGTGGCGAATTCCTGGCGCCCCTGTTTCCTTCCCTGGCTTACTCCGGCCAGCCCCTTCTGTGTGAGCTAGAAATGGTATTTTCCCCCATAACTCCACCAGCAGGCGCACAAACTTCTGAAGTGCCTGCGGATTGCCCCTAATGTCTCTTCACCTTTCTCCCTGTCCAGACAGTGGTTCTGTTTATTTAATTTCTTCAGGCTGTCTCAAAGGCAGCCACTTCTTTCTACTTTCTGTGCCTGCCAATCCTGATTACACCTTCCTGAAGGATTGGTTCAGCCTCACCATTAACCAGTCTCGGACATGCAAATGCATTCTTGGAGCGGGAATGTAGCCACCAGTCTGGATGCCCACCTCCTCTTTCACAGTGACTCAGCTCTGGAGTCCAGCCTGCTCCTAAGTGCACCCTAGGAGGCAGCAGCTGATGATGATCCAAGCACGTTGGTAACTGGATTGAGTTTCTAGATCCCAACACACCTGGGGAAGAAATTTGCAGATGGGAGGGTGCTCACTGACACGCGCTCTCTCCCTCAGAAAAGGAAAATAAAATCAATTCTTGGCTTTGTTCCCTAAACATCCAAATAAGCAAATGCAATTGTGAAACTCTGCAAATGCAATCAGAAAACTTGCAGAAATATCCAACAGCCTTCACTTGTGTCCACTCATCAAAAAAATGCCAATGCATGGGACTTGCCCAGCCTTTGGCAACCTGGCTGTAAGTCTGGCTCAGAAGCAGCTGCGGGGTATTCAATAAGCAGCATGTCCCAAATAACAAACTGAACATTTTGCATTTGTGAAATCTTTGCAACTCTCAGATGCATTTAACTTCCTGCTGCTCTCCAACTTGTCCTGCTCCATGAAGTTCCATCAGCTGAGTGAATGTCATTCCTTCTGCAGAAGGCACAAGTGAGCCTCCTCCCTCTTGACAACTCCGTCCTCTGTCACTCAAGCTCCCGCTGAACAGTCTCATCCTTTGAGTCATTCTGTCCACCAGGTGGCTAATTGCTCTTCGCTCTCAGTCCCCATGGAACCTTGCAACATCACAATGCTTATGCCCTACACTGCAGCTCTGTGCCACAGTTGTCTTCTGGCAGAAGCTTTGGGGAGGTAGCCACCACTTATCCTTGAGCCATAGGTCGTGCCTTCCACTGTGCTTGTGGCTGACATTACATGCTGTTCAGTAAAAGAATGAGAGGAGCACTAGGTGATGAAAAAGCAACAGTTCCAGGAGCAAAGCATTAACCTGAGCCGGCAAGTTAATAGGACCTCAGGCTAACTGAGAAGGAGAGAAGAGAAGGTAGATCTGGGTGGGTACCAGGAAGCCAGGACTCTGGAAATGGAGAATGTTGCTGAACAAAAACCTTAGCCCTAAAGGACTGGGGGAATTCTGCCTTCTGAAGTTTCACCTTTGCAATTATGAGCTTATCTTGTCTCAGCTACAAGAACGATGGTTCCATAGCGAGCAGGCTCATTCGAGCAGAAAACAGAAACTGGTCCGTTACAATCTCATGCAAACCCAAGTATCCTCTTTACCCAAGTCTGCAGGTTTAAGGGGAAAAGCTTTTATTTGAGGAAAGCTGGCTTCCCCTGTCCCTCCCCTTGTCTAGCAGAACATTTTACTTGTCTCCAGCCTGACAGAGGTGAGCCACCCAGACCTGTCTTCTCTGGCGAGTTCCCTACTGAAATTCCAAACCAAAAGGTTCCATGGGTCATTGACTCCTTATTTCAGAGTTCTTCACCCTCCCCACCCCAGATTTCCACTCAACGAACCCCAAGTGCTGGGAAAATTTTCCCCCAACCTAAGCCTCAGTTTCCTCGTTTGTCACAGTAAGAATATTAATATAGTAACTGTTGGTGCAACTTTATGTTTTTAATTTCATATTGCATTAATTTGATATTGTAAAATACTGTAAAAGGAAATTAAAAACAAACTTGGTGCAGATAAATATTGACTGGTAATAAGAGCCAAAAACTTCATCCACGGGGCAAGGTTGTCTCTCTCTCTTTCTCTTCCTCTTTCTCTCTCTAAACTTTAATCATTTGAATTGGTCTCTTTTTTAACCTGTGCAACCAGAGTCCCTGGACTTTCCCCTCAAGAGTGACTTTTTGTCTCTCATCACCTTGCTAAACCCTGTCTCCTGGAGTAAACCATTCTGTTGTCAGCCCTGCTTCTCAGCAGGCTCTCTGCTCCTCTGACAGCAGACTCATTTCCTGGAACACACAGAAATTCAGCAACACAGTGAGACCCAGCAACCCCAGGGAGCTGCCCTTTCTGTGCATGTCCTCAAAGCACAAATACATCCAGGATGTATTATACAACCATATCGGACAAACAGGTGGTAGGAATTCTGCACTAAGGTGAGATGGGGAAGGGACAGAGGATGTTGATCCAAGAAAGTTCTGAGTCTTCCTCTCAAATTAAATGGAGCCTAGTCCTCCCCAGGCATCACCGGGAAAGCCAGGTCTCCCAAAGCTGACCAGAACTGGGCAGTGGGGGCCAAACTCAACACGACCAACTTTCCCTCCAGAAAGGATGGCTGTGACTATTCAAGGAAAGAGACAGGGACAGCCAGGAACACTACCTGCTTTGTGCCTCTGAGTGGCCTGGTTTGTAGGTGTGTGCCCTCTGTCTTCCCACTGATATCTACTACTCTGCCTTGCCTCTGAGGATGTCCTGCCCTACAGTAACCCCCTCTTCCTCCTGTTGCCAGGCTGGTGCCACATGGCTCTGGGACCCCCGTGGTCATTGTCATTGATGTGGCTTCTTATGTCTTTTTCTCCTCCCAGTGCTGGATGCCTGGGTCATAACCCAGTGAGGGGTGGGGAGGGGTGGGATGAGGTGGCTGAGAATGCTCCCCTTTCAATAGCTCTGCAAGTGTTTCTTGCACATTCCTTCCAGAGGTACCCTGTCTGACCCTTCATGAAAAATCCGTCCCCTGTCACCTGGCCCTAACTTTATCTCCCTACTCCATGAGCAGCGCATTCAGCCAAGGTAACACATACTCACACCTCTGCAAACAAAACGTGCAGATGCCTACGTCAAGGTGTTTATGCTGCCAGCCTTCCCTGGAGCATTCAATGTTTACCTACTCTTACTCTTCCTGTCCAAGCTCACTTCTCATAAATCCTTGTCCCTGAGTCCTAGGGACAGGTACTCCATGTATACTCCAAAAAAAGCAAAGTGTGTCTGTCCCTGCTTTCAGGAAGCTTCAAGTTGAGCGGGGACATAAGACGTCTGACCTTGGAGAACAACCATAATTAGGGATAAGATAGGAATAAAAGATAAAATGTGAGAGATAAAACGGGGCTTGGTGCCATTGTGGGCCCCGTGAGCAACTAATACTTTCTGCATAGACTTTCAGTGTGGATGGAGCTACAAAAATGACAGCAAGAACATTCCCAAAAATGAAGACTTTGGGTCATGTACAGAGGTGGGAAGACATGCAGAGGACAGGGCTGACCTTCAAGGTGGAGTTCAGCCACAAAGGTAAGCGACTAGGCTAACCTGTAGATCAACATGACCTCATTTTTCTCCCTCCTCTGGATCCCTTAACGTTTACGATCCAAGCTAGCTCAGTAGACCACTTAGCACAGATGGTTATGTAATTCTTGAGCTACTCTTCACATGTTTTTAAAAGTAAGCATTTCTCTCATTATAACATAATTTTATGGGAGAAAATTTGGAAAATGCAGAAAAGCAGTAAAATGTAAAAGCTACCCATAAACCTACTACATGAAAATAGATGCGATTGGCACTCAAGTTGATCCTAAAGTTCTTTTCCCCTCTATTCACAATTCTATGATTTTCATCTGCCCCAATAAAACCGAAATAAGACTACATACAATGTAGTACCCCTTCTGTCTCTTAGGTGAGCATTGTACGTACAACCCCGTATCAACAACTATTTCTTCAATGTGGTCAGTAATGTCTCCATAACATTGAATATTTGAATCTATATTTAACCCCGTATTTCCCAAGCATAATTCTATTGAATCAGAATTTTAAAAATGCATTAACAGCTTAATCCAAGTTAGATATAGTTTTTTTCCTGCTGGATTCTATAAATCTTAAAAGGATTCCAATGTGCAATGCTGAAGGACTACTATTTTAATAATATGGGGGAAAACAGTCAGGAGAGAAGAAATGGGAGGGAGGAAGGAAAATTGGAGGGGAGAATCTCTACACCTATAAAACTGTATCATGGAAAATAATAATAATATATATTAAAAAATAAATCACAAAAAGGATTGCAACATGGATTTGATTGGCAAAAAATACAGGTATTGCAAATAACCATTTTCAAATCAAGTTATTGACTCTGGACTTGCTGCTCTCTCTGTTTAAAGTGTTACTTATTTATTTACTTCTTTATTTACTTATTTATTAGAATGACAGAGCTACAGAAAGAAGGAGATCTCCCATCCACTGGTTCGCTCCCCAAATGCCTGCCACAGCTCGGACAGCCAAACCATAGCCAGGGCCAGATTTACCCAGGTCTCTCACATGGGTGTAGCTTGGACTGTGTCTCACTGCTTTCCCTAAGCCGTTAGCAAGAAGGTGAATATGAAGTGGAGCAGCCAAAACTTGAACAGCCCCCATCTGGGATGCCAGTGCCACAGGCGGTGGCTTTCCCTGCTGCATCAAAATGCCAGCACCCCTGGGCTCTCTTTTTTAACTCGTGTCTCACGAGACTCATTTTCTACAGAAGTTTAGGAAATACTCGTTTAATTTTCCTCTCCTTGTAGGGTATTTGGAGTTCTTCCCCTGAATTTCCACTATTATAAAAAACACGTTGATAAAAATCTTTGAACATAAAACTCAGGATGCAGTTCTTGTTATTTTTTTAAGGGTACATTCCTGGAAATAAAATTATGCAGTCAGAGTGTATGATTTTTAAAACATGCACGTGATTCATATCTCCTCCTTCCCTGTTCTCTCTTTCTCCTCACCGACCACACCTGGCTGAGCCTCAGGAGTATACTATGGGTTTTTGCATGTCCCTAGTATCCAGGACTGCACCTTTTATTTAGAAAGTCCTTAACTAATCTTGGAAGGTGGTGACAATGGCAAGGGAGATGTTTCGGAAGTAAGGGTAGGTTTAGCGTAGCATGGAATTACCTCTTTCTGTAAAGGAAAATAACTCCTACGTGGAGGCTGCTTTCCATCACACACCCCAAGTTCATGGTCATGAACTTGCCCTCTGTGGAACCTTCGATTTCAGAGCTACTCACACCCAACTCAGAAGTCTGTAGCAAACTTTTCAATGAGAAAAGGTATGTGGGGCCCACAGAGCATGCCTGCTGTCAAATGCACCCGAGTTCAGTTATTGCTACTGTTACTGTTTTTGGCCTCTCTGGCTGGAGTCCAAAGGGAAGGTGGCCATTTCTCTAAGAAGCTGAAAATGCATGAAAGATAATCAGGACCAGAGCACATCACAGCTGATTCAAGCAAAGCTCAAGGCTGCAGAGATACCCAGGAGCAATGGCCAGGAAATGGACAGGCTTTCCTGGAAATGGCTAAGCTGGCAGCAGGAGTGGGCCAGCAGGGAAAGATGAACTCAGCCAAGGAAATGAGGGACTGCATTAAAGATAAAATACCAAATCTGCTTTGGCATGGTAAAGGCTAACATTTTCATTCTGAACTCCTCTCCTGTTGGAAAACTCCATTCTGATCCCATTTTCCATTCCAGACACCATCAGCCATCTCCCCACTGGATTCAGTGTGGCAGCCACCAGCCTGGCTCTCACCTATCTGTTCCCTGTCATTGCTTAATTGACAGCAGACGCTTCAAGCTGACAGCCCTCATGGAGGCACTGTCAAGAGCAGCTCCAGGCCTGGCGTTTCCCTGGACCCTCATTTATTTAGCGATTTCAAAGATGCATTCATCTCTGTATTGTTGAAGCCACAATTGCCTTTTTCTCTAGGTTTCCCAGAGAAAAAAGCTTGACTCAACCCAGAATCAAAGGCTGGACCATTTGGCTGCTTCTTGAAAGCCTGAGTAGACCTGTGTCTTGACAGTGAGGTGAGCCTGGGGAAGTGGGAGCTGATGGTGCCAGGCCAGGTCCCTGCCTTCCTTCAGGGTCTTCTTCTCCCCATCCTTCCTTTTATTCTCAGAACTGCTAAGAGCTAACAAGTGTCAAAAACCCTTAGATCAGTTTAGAAGAAAGGCCAATTTGCTGTGATTAAATGCAAGGTAGCATTCAATTAGCAGAAGATAAACACAGCATATCAATCCACTATGCTTACTTCTTAAATCAAAAGTTAGAGCACATGTAGGCTGCTATGGTAATCATTTACTAATTTAATGGTGATGAAGCTTTTCAGATTTTGCCATTCTTTCAAAGTGTATAAGAAGGACACCACTAATGTTAATTAAAGTTCGCTTCATTAACAACTTAACCAAAAGACCACACTTTGTGAAATTATTTGGGATCCTGTGATGGAGAAGAGTTGATGGAAGCAAATCGCCATGAGTATCCTTCCCATCAGTTAATGAAGGGTATGATGTATAAATCATTAGCAGGAGCCATATGGTGACAGTCGATTAAAGAAAGGAGAATTTGGAGTTGGTGGATGGGAGTGGAGCAAATGGCTGTGAATGACGTGTGAAGGCACGTGCATCTTCATATGTGTGCCCCCGGAGGCAGCCTTGACAGTGTATGCATGCGAAGTTCAGGGTGGTTTTCTTGGGCCCACAGCTGCTGCTAGCACCTCTGGGCTTTGTCTGCTATGTAAGAATCACCTCCAGCAGATGAGTAAAACTTTGCCAGACTGTGAGTGCTTAGGAGGAACAGAAGGGGAATCCATGAACCTGCATATCAAACTTGCTCCATCTGGGTGACTCTAATACGCATTGAAACTTGGGAACCCAGTAGTCTATACTTCATAGCCTACTGTCACTTCCCTAAATACAAAGCATGGCACCCAGACAACACCTGTCAATGTGAAGATTGGGGTACTAGAGCCACTACCTGCATTCATTAGGCAATGTGCTGAATTACTCATTCTCAATAGTCAGAGGAGACCTGGTTGGGGGTGCTCCTAAATGGGAGCCCAGGACCAGGATTCTGGGATTTCCTGATAACACAGGAACCTCACAAAATGTGCTTCATGGACAGTAAAGACCAGTGAGTCCTTGCTTCCTCTACCTACTTCCCAATGTATTGCTACACATGTGGAGACTTTGTTCCAAGCAAACCCCTCAACCAAAGGTGAGAAAGCCAAAAGGACTAGACAGAGCAGCTGTCCCTCCTGCAGGTGTAGCAAAGAGGCCACTGGCTCAGAGCATGGGTTCAGCACCATAGGGCCAAACCTCCATCCGACCCCAATCCTTTCTGCAAAAACCACCACTAGGCAAACCAATGGGCTTATCTCCCTTCTGAAAGCTAAATAGGTATTTGAATATAACAGGAGGAACATAACAGGAGGAACTATTGAACAAAAAAGGAAAGGCTGGGCCAATGTGAAATTTGTCTTTATATCAGCATTCTCTTTTAAAGATATAATAATTCTCTCCACTCTGAGCCCCCTGAAGATTAGAAAAAACTTATATAAATGTACAAATGATTTCACGACTTTGATTATGCAACTTCTAAAGCAATATCCATATGAACTGTTAAGAAAGACTAAAGTTATTGTGATAAAGAGGACTCTTTGAATTTGCTTTTAAAAATCTATGTCATGAGATATGAGTGCAGCCAAAGCCTTGATAAAAGTCATGTCATCCTTTTGCCATAGAGGCTGCTAAGGCATGAAAGAGACCACGGGCTCGGAGATCTCTGCTGCCTTTCAAGTCTGGCTTATTAACATGCATCTGAGTCCTCCTGAAGATACATCTGGCCAAAGGTTATCAACAGAAACTTAATTTAATGAGCCCAGAACATGGGGATTGGAGCCCTGCAAAGCCAACACCGAGCAGGATTTGGGGCAAAGGCATTTCATTTTCTGAAGAGGGGAAACAAAGATAAATTCATTAAAGCACACAGCTCTACCCTGTGGGGTTAAATCCTGAGAGCACCACCTCTCCCAACATGGGGGTCCCGTAGTCTCTCATTTGGGAAACTGAAACGTCCATGCCCCTGAGAATAGAACCTGAGGATAACAGAGGTTTTGGGGGATACACGGAGAACCTTGGGGAAGCCTGGCTTACAGCAAAGCAGCACCGCTGAGACGAGATAGCCGCTGTGGACTGCACTCCTGATGTCCTGAGGCCAGAGCTGTGACTGCAGCCTTTGGTCAGCAGTGGATCTAGTCTTCCACCATGGTTGTGCAGAAGCAAGCAAGGATGCCACGCGTTCAGGGATAGGGAGAATTAATGGTAAGAGATATGGACATGCTCCCCAGTCAGGAAAAGGAATTGGCCCAAGGCTGCAGTGGTGAGGACAGGCTGTAGGGGGCGGCTGATCCAGGTCATGGGCAGAGATGCCTATTGGAGAAAGACAAATAATGTAAGCGCCACAGCTGGCCAGTGGTGACACAACAGGACAGGTGGTACCAGAGGGTGGCCTCTCCTTACAGGTTCTTAAGAAGATGGCAGGTCCTCAGCTGTGGTAGGCAGTTGTCCCACTGGGAGAAGTATGTGTTGCCAGGCCTGCTCGCTCAAGTGATTGCCTAAGTGACATCTTCCAATTTTAAAGAACTGGGAGAGAGTTGTTTTTTTGTTGCTTGGTTATAGTTCTTTAACATTTTGTAGGCCAAGTAAAATGTGGATGCACAGACCTAATACCCGTCATCCTGGGACCTCTGACAGATCATCAAAGGATGTTCAATAACATGAGGCAGTCCTGGAAGTCAGAGAGAAAATTACCAGTCAGATACAGTGTTTGCATTTACTTCTAGAAAAAAAAAAGATATTCCCCAATACAGTTGCCATGTGTGGCCATGTATGGTATACATTGCACGAGTCCAAAGGACCACTGATAACATTAAGCATTTAAATGTCACTTCTTAAAGTTGCAGAGGATGACTCTGTTACAAACATCAGTCCCTAGTTGTGACAGATACTAAGACCTTCATCTCAACAAGCTCCTGGGGGACAGAGAATAAATCCATCAAGGTCCCTATTCATCGAGTCAGGTGGTCCAACACACTTATCCTTGATACTCAAATGGACTTTCATCAAAATCAACTATACACAGTCCCTTCCTATTATAAGCAATATTCAGAAAGAAGAGAATTCTCACCTTGCTGTTCACACATCACCATGATACCCAAAGCTTCCTAATTATAATCCAGTGGACTCTACTCATGAAGTATTCAGCCTGAAAATCTCAGAAACATCACAATATGGATCGTTTTTGTAAATGGGAAAGTGAAGTTATACAGATAATAGCTTATTGTGCTAAGTTGAAGCCAATATCTGTGACGGATTGGTTGGTGGGCCATGCAGTCTCTACTAGATTAATAAATTAAACAGTCATCATCTCCTCACAGGGTTAGAATAATAGCTCAAAAGATCCAGAAGGTTGAAAGATCCTGTTGACATGGGTTGGTGATTAGAGCATTGGTCACCTGCAAAGCTCACCTCATGGTAAAGGACAGAAAGCGAAGCACCCGAAATTGGCAGAAGAAGGCATCTTGAATGAATCAAAGAGTTATCTTCCTTTGAAGCTCACAAATGACAGAATAAAAGAGAGGTAAGTATTAGTGAATGTGATGAGCGGGGTCTCAGTGACACAGAAAGTATGTAGCCAAGAATTATCATAAATATTTAATAATAAATGCAAGAATACAAAAGGGGTGCAGACACATTTGTAGCAGTACTAAAAGTACGCCATCTACATAGGTGGACTAAAACATTATTCTGATTTGCCTAATCCCCAAAGACAGAGTTTCAGTTCTGATGGCAGGCAGTGACATTGCAGAAGGAAGGCTGGGTCTCAGCTGACCCTGTTGGTCTGTGTGGCAATGCCACAGCACAATTTCTTTCCAGGTACTGGGTTCCAAATGTGGGCCTTATTACTAACTCACATGAATAGGGGCTGTTCTAGGATGGTCCAACTCTAGTTGCTTTCCAGAACACAAGGGGAAAAAAAACATCTATAAGACTTCTCCCTCCTTGGTTCATACTGAAATAAAAAAAAAAAAAAACAAAAAAAAACAAAAAACTTGAGTATTCAAAGTAAGAATGGCCATATTGGATTTGCTCAATGGTTTATATGGGAGGGAAAAAAATGAACTGCCACAATCAGAAGATGACAAGCACTTAATAAACATCTTCATGAAAAGTTAAAACAGCTGTCCCATTTGTCTGTAGCACAAGGCAAGCAGCACTGTGCCGGGGCCTCGAACTTCCCTTCCAAATCAGAGACAATTTGCCAGCTTCAAAACAAAGAGAGGAGAAGAGAAGGGGAGGTACTGTCTGGTCACTGATTTATTGATGAAGGCGAGAAATCTCTTGCCCTCTAAAATGATATTTTTTCCTGAGTTCTAACCCTTCAGTCTTCCTCCAGCCTGAGAAGGCATGTTCCTCTCCTCCATGCATTTTTCAGTGCTTTCCATTATTGCATGACACACCGCTCACCTCAATTTGCAGTGCCAGGATCTCAGCGGGGCTGCCCTCGCTCGGAGGATGCTGCCGCTTCAAAACCCAGAATGGATAGTTGGTCTTGCTTGAAGAGCTGAGTAGTTTCTCTTCTAGAACTGCTCCTTCCTGCCCACCCTGAAACAATACCGGGAAGCAAGGGGCACTGGCCCTTGCTGCTGTACACTACTTGTACACAAACAACTTTTCAAAAGCCAGCGGAGAAATGGGTAAAGAGAAAGAGCCAAGAGGGCCTTTTTTTGGAAGAGCCAAAATATTAAGTCTGCACACCTTAGAGAGCCACAAGTTACTTCCAACTGTAGAATAGCTGGCCATAGATACACACAGATTTTGGGATGAGGGGTAGATGAAGGACTCCATCCTAGGATCTCAGAATATGAGCTTAGCCCAAGTGTCAGATAACTCAGTAAAAGTCAAGTGTTGATATCTTAACAGGAAAAAAAAAAAAGCAGTGAGGTGCAAACAGGTAGCCAGCATTATATAACTAACAATACACAGTGTGGCTCCACCTGAGAGCATTACCAGCCTGACTAACAAATGTAGACATCCATTTACTTGCTTGGCGATTTTGAAAGAGAAATAAATGTAATGAAGTAGTGCATATTTGAAGTATTAATCCTTTGGGTAAATGTTTAACTGTCTCACATTCTCTGACTCTAGATACACTTAGAAAATTCATCAGAAATCAGAATTCAACTCATGAGTCTTGAAGAAGGCTTTCTTCCCTGTATCTTGTATTTGATGGGCCATGGGATTTTTACATAGAGTGTTGTAACTGTCTGAGGTTGTTTCGCCTGTTTGAATGGGAGTCATGGAAGGCAGGACCAACATTCCCCATGCTCTGCCTCCTGAGCATCCAGCCCAGTGCCTGCCACATGGCCTGTGACCAATGCACATTTGCTAATCCTATTTAAGTGCAATTTCATTCTGATTTCCACTTACCTTGCCAACCCTGATAGTCTGCGTTTTCTAATTTTGGGAGCTCATCCTTGCCTTCTCTTCTTCTTCCTCCTACATAAATTTGAGAGACATATAGATTAAGACAGTTTTGATTTTATAGCTCACTCTCCTGAATGTCTGGCTGGGATGGTGCCAGAACTACAGCCAGGAGCCAGAAGCTCAATGCAGATCTCCCACATGGGCAGCAGGAGCTCAATTACTGTAGGCATACATCACTGCCCACATCACTGGAGCCAGGAGCCAGAGCACGGTATCAAATCCAGGAGCTTCAGTGTAGACCACGACGTCTTCCCTGGGAGCTTAACCCACCAGGCCAAACACTCCACCCTGACATTATTGCTGTCCTCTGCCATTCCCTTCTTCAGGGATTTTTTTTTTTTTTTGTATTCCTGCTTCCCTTCCTATCCCTTCTTATCCTTTGTCACCTCTTCTTCTTTGACCTCTTTCCTCCTTTTCTGGCCTGGAATGTTCTAGTATGTGCCTGCATGCTTCCTGACAGAGTCTTCAGGTGAATAAGAGCTCCAATATTTCTTGGCATCACTGAAGATAAGAAAAGCTGTGAAGCACTGAAATTGGTCAAGGGCTAAGGGAGAGGAGAAGGAGGCAGCAGAGGTGTTTGCGGTGTTGTGCCAGGGCAGGGCCCTTTATAGGAAGTAGGGAACCCTCTGATGTCAACTAGTTTTGAGCTTCAGTCAGGCATTGTCTAAACATCCGGGTCCAGCAGTAACAGTCTCCCTACCTTGGCCAGCTAAGGTCACACCCCACATTCATGAATCTAAATTTGTCCTTATTTGACAGGGTCCAAAGAAAATCCAGATATTTTTCCTTCCTGCTAAAAGATAACTCAGTAAGTCCAGAAATCCAAATGGATAGAATCATCCAATGGCAAACTCCATTAGTAACATCTCAATGCTCTCTAAACGTAGTCCTCCCAGAGATGCCAGATTCAGCAGTTCTGAGATGTGCCCATGGAGACGTTGGTATTAATCAAATTCGTGAAGGAGGCTGAGGCCAGAATGCTTAAGGCCAGAGCATCCTAGCATGTTCTCCCTCCATTATGGGGAGAAAGCAAGCCCCAGTGTAACGTGACATCATCAATCTAAGCAGGCTAGTAGAATAGATTTCCCGATTACCGGGTTAAGCGATGAATCAAACAGAAGCAAGCCTGGTCATTGCTAATCATTTAAACTTAAGAAGACTGAGCTCAGTGACATTATCAGGCCTACATTAAAGAGTGACTGCTTTCTGCTATCATGAATGCATTGGTGTCCCCTCCAGGATTTATTACTCTGAAAAGCTGCTGGAGAGGCTGAGGCAGCAACTATCTGTGGCACCCACTCCCCATCCATCATCCCCACTGACCCTCTTCTGGCCAGCCTCAGGGCTGGGGCCTCTGACCTCTTTTCTTTGCTGGGGCCCTTCAGAGGCCAAGCCCACAAGGAGATTGAAGAGCCAGCATCTAGAAATAGATTGTCAGAACATCTTTGTTACATCCTCGCTAATTGCTCCCCCTGGCTTTCCTTCCCTCCAGTGTTCAGTCTGTGAAAGCATGATGTTTATCACACTGAAGACTACAACAGCAACCTGAACTTGAAGATGTGTTCTTGTCAATGTTGTGCATGCTTGAAATCCATTCTCTGAGATTCTCTCTCTCTCTCTCTTTTTTTCCTTCTGTGGGTTCTAGGCATGTAAATACAGAATGAAATCTTCAAATGAGTCTGAATCACACATCAATTACAACCATTGCCTTGCAAAAGTTCCATTCTAAGGAAAGCAAGAGATACCACCAACATGATCACTAAATAAAGAGTTGATAATGGCTTGGGAAGCATGGTGAAGGCATGCGTCAAGAACAATACCTTAGGCGTCATTATCTGTGCCAGAGCTTCTCAAACTTCAAAGAGAGAGAGAGAGAAAGATCTGGAAAGCTTATGTACCCGAGGACTAAGATTTGCTAGGCTCAGATGAGGCTCGAGTTCCTATCTTTCATATCAATATCCAAATCAGAATGATGCTGCCACTCCAAGAACGATACCTTGTGTAACAAGATCTGTATGATCCATTCTCAGCTTTAACCTCACACTAAAATTTTAATGATCTAGGCCAGACATCAGTATTTTTAAACCTCCCAGATGTTCCATTGTACAGACAAGATTTAGAGTCCCTCGGTTATACAAATGCAAATCTTTGCCCACTGTGACCAAATTCAGTAATGCTGAATATTCTCTATTGGATATTTTAGCAGATATCAAATACAGAAATCACCTATTCCAACACATAGATGAAGTACCTCTGCAGAAGCTGTCCACACTCCCGGCTCCAGGTGTGGCTTTGAGAAGTCAGAGAAGCTGCTGTCCCTCCTGCCACCCGTCCCTTACCCGGTGTTGTCCAGGAACAGGCATGCGAGCTAATGAGGAGTAGGCGATGCCAGCAGTGTCTCCAGAGTCAGGCTTCATGGTACATCCAAGCCACTAGGGTTCTTTTCGGCTAAGTCAATTTGATTCAGCTAATGATATCTTAATCCACATGGTCCCCTGGCTGGTGCAGAACAAGGGATTGAATCACACAGTGAATTCCCTCCTGATCGTACACAAGTGGGAACAGAGCTACCAAATATACAAGGCTGTACTACTCCCTTTAGTCTTTCTTTTCATTTTTTTTTTCCTGACACTTTCCTCTCTGTGGAGGAAGGACCTTAAGAGTGGAATCCTAGGATCAGCACTATATATCCTAGGTATATAGTGGCTAAAGTCCTCACCTAGCATACACAGGGATCCTATATGACTGCCATTCCATATCCCAGCAGCCGCACTTCCCATCTAGCTTTCTCCCTGTGGCCTGGGAAAGCAATTGGGGATAGCCCAAATCCTTGGGAGCCTGCACCCGTGTGAGACCCCAACGATGCTCCTGAATCCTGGCTTCATATTGGTTCAGCTCCAGCTGTTGCGGCCATTTGGGGTGTGAACCAGCAGACAGAAGATCTTCCTTTCTGTCTCTCCTTCTCTCTGTATATCTGCCTTTCCGGTAAAAATAAATGAAAATCTTTTTAATAGAGTGGAATCTTGTTTCCACCTTCTTGTAAGAGTGACCTTGGAAAAGTACCTGGCTTTACCTGAGTCATGCTTTGCAGATATCTGCCAGGCTAAAATTAATATCCACTCCGCGAGGCTTTTGTGAATGCCAAATAGGATCATGGGTGGCAGGAATCGTGTAAATGCTAAATTGTCTCAAAAATGTCAGCTGTGATTTTTCTGCAGTTGCTGATGCTGATAGGAAAAGTAGGCAGCGTCTTCGTTACGAGAGCCTCTGTGTGTCCATGGAAAACGCAGGCAAGGCTGGGTGTATCTCAGCTGTTGGCAGCGTTCCCATCAGTGGAGATGCCCCTGCCTTGTCAGGAGCCACTGGGTGAGGGAGAGCCATGAATCATCCCACCCCTTACAGGCCAGGAGAAGAGGGTAGGAGGAGGAAAAGGAAGGTTGTGATCTAAATGATTTTTAACTATTTTCTGATTCAGTACATCATTAGAGAGACAGGGAAAAGTTTTAAGACTTAAGACACAGTGATCTAATGCCATTGATTTTCACATATATTTTATGAATGATGAAATATGATGAGAAAATCTTTTCCATGTGATAGCACTAGAGAATACGCATGCTCATTTTTTAAAAGAAGTCCAGTTGTGGAGTCAGGGTTTCCAAAAATCAGGGCTCAAGATACTCACAGGTGAGTCAGGCCTGGATCCTCACAGCTACTCTAGGGTATCCTGACCTCCTTTGGCTACCCAATGTTCTAACTTCAGAAAGGATTTAAACCATTTATGCTAAAAGCTAAGCATCTCTCTCTATTTTTTCCATTATATCCTCAGTTTCCAGCACAGGACACAGCACATAGCAGGTGCCCTTTGTATTTCAAGCGAATAAAATCCAACTACTTGGCATCCTGCCGGGCCCTTCAGGAATAAAATAGTATGACAGGTCTATGACCTCCATGGAGTATAGAATCATTCAGAGATGCATTTGCCAAAATAATTTGATGAATTACAAATAAACAATGATATAAAATTATATAACCAACACCAAAGAGTTTCTATAAACAAGGAGATCCTAGTGGTGACTGAGCAAAAGAAAAGAGAAATGGTTTCCATACAGCAGAAGTGCCTTCTTTTGAATACAGAACTATAAGACTCTCCCCAGTAACCAAGGCACCTGTATTCCTCCCAGAAACCGGAGGGGAATAAGATTTCACGCAAGAACCTGAATTTCAAAGCACAAGAACTTAAATTCAGATGCCCAGAGCCCTTAACATGATGCTACAGGTACAAAAAGAAGAGATTATTCCACACATGCAAGATAACGCTTTAAAAAGAAAGAAAGAAAAAGTGAAGCTGCCAATTCTGTGCAGGTAGGAGTACTGGAGAATCACGACTCTTTTGGAGATACCCGGGGAATTCACAAACAGCTTCCACTGTGATTAGATAGATAGAAGGTGCATACTCCTTGATTTTGGAAAATATGAATGGTCAATTAAGAAGACCAGGTGAGTGAATCTTCATAAGGAACAGTGTGAACTGGAGAAGGAAGAGGCTGGAGACAATGCCTGAGGAACTTAGCAAACTGGCTAAAGTAATGATCTGTTTTGCAAGACATATGGAAAATAATAACTGGTCATTTGGAGTGATCATTGAAAGCTTTGCATTGGACATCAGAATGGAACATAAAAAGGTTTCCTCTAAGATATATAGTCCCAGTTGCTTAGAGAAATAAGAGTCATCAAGAAAAACTGAAAGATAAAAAGGTGATATACAGCTAGGGGAAAAGTTAACAGCAACAATAGCTATCATTTATTTAAATAACACAAGGTGCCTTTCAGTGTATCCATCACTCTGCCAACTCTATCTAATTTAGTCTTCACAAAAATTCTGGGCTTTAGGCATTAGTATTCTCTTTTCCAATCAAGGAAACCAGGCTTAGGGCAAATCATTTGCCTAAAGTCAGGTAAGGTGGTTTAGGATGGTGGTAGAGTTAATGCACTCGGTTTTGAATATGTTGAGATAGACCATGATCAGAGAAATTTTGGAAGACAGTAAGGACAAGGGGGCAGAAACAAAACGGGCTGGCTGTGTCACTGCAGTGACCTTGGGAGCGGAAAAGTCACACAGCTAACAATGGTGTCAACAATGGCTGTTTCTTTACAGGATGCAGATGTGAGCGTGTCAGCTGGAGAGGCACGTTAGGGAATGAGTTTCATGCAGTTGGATCAAGAAAAGATTATTTCCCTGCGCCCTCTCTGCCCCACCTGAAATGGTAGAGAAGGTCAAGTGATAGAATTTTGTGACTTCCCATAAACGAAAGAGTAACTGGCTTTGACAATGGCTATAACATGAAACACACTCAGAGAGAAAGTAAAAGCAATGGAAAGAATGTAAAACAGGCTCTGATGCCCTTTTAGTTGGATTACAGAATGTTGCAGCTGGTGAGGAAAAGGATAGGTAAGCTCTTTGAAATTTTTAACATAGAATTACCATGTGATCCACATGGTAATTATGAACACATACCCAACAGAATTGGAAGCAATGGCCCAGATATTGGTACATTCAAGCAATATTCACAGAATCAAAGGGGGTGGGGACAACCCACATAACTATCAACCAGTGAGTTGAGAAATAAACAGTGGTATGTATGTTTACAAAGGAATACCATACAGCCTTGAAAAGGAATAAAATTCCGGAAGGCACTACAAAGAAAAATGAATTTTGAAGACTTTAGGTTAAGTGAGTCACAAAGAGACAAAGAGTGTATGAGTTTGGTGATGTGGGATACAGAGAATGGTCACATTCACACAGGCAGAAAGCAGAATGGAAGTTTGCGGGGACTGAAGAAGGAAGGAGTAGTGGGGAGTTAAACGTTGAATGAGTGCAGAGTTCCTGTTCGGGATGACAAAAAGGTTCTAGAGACGGATGATGGCTATGGTTGCACAATATCGGGAGCGTACTTAGTGTCACTAAACTCCACCCTTAAAACGGCAACTGTATTGTGTTATGTAAGAGGATACTTTTAGCTGAGTGGTGGTTGGCCTGGCACAGTTGAGAGTTGGGTACAAGTGTTATCGCTTACTGTTGTGAGGAGGTGGGAGAGACCCGTGTCTTTTCACCAAGGGGAGTCCAACTAATTTCCAAGAAATCATCATTAGGAAAATGAGTGACAGGCACATGGGCACAGATTTCTCTGCTATGACCCACTTTATTAAAACTGGGAGTGGGATTAACAATATGATTCTCAAAGAAGTTAGTAGCAGATTCATTAATTTATCCCCCCAAGAAATGTCACCCTCAGTGCAGCCCATACCAGCTATGGTGCCAGCAGGATGTGAGAGTCAAGGGCATCTCTTAATTGGAATTAAGGAATTAAATCACACGACTAAGGATGAGGACCGATTCTGCCTAGAGAGAGGGTCTTTGACCTGGCTCGAGGCACACAAGGAGTAAACAACCCTGCTTTTTGGAGCTGCTTGAGCCCAGGATAATGTCAAATCCAGGGTACCACACAGACAAGGAGTGGACACCATAGCTCCGTTGCCTCCCCTAGATCTTCAGAGATGCTGAGTCACCCAGCTTGATGTGGTTGACTAGAGATGCCTCAGGCTTCTTAGCTTGAGCAAAACAACAACAGGCAGTGCCCCACGGCGCTGCCCACACTTCCACGTGGGCCGAAGCAGAAGGACTGACATTTAGGGGAGACAATTCTCAAAAACATTTCTCATCTCAGAGATGTTACAAGTCCTGACGGCTTCAATCTTTCATTTTCAAGATTTCTATTGATTGGACAGGAATCACACACATTTTTGTCCACAGCACAGAGAGATCAAAGTAAAGTTTCCCCCTAGTGCCATTTCCCCAGGGGATGGTGATGATTGATTTTTATTGGTTCTGCTTCTAGGATACTCACATCTCAATCCAGCCAATTTTCTTTAGAGAGAGCCCACTCCAGTCCACTTAATTGTATTTTCTAACCAAAGAGTTGAGAGAGATTTGTCATCTTCACAGTCCAGAGGATATGAATCTCCATCCTCCTCCTCCAATTGTGTGGGCTTGTTTCTGAGCTTGGTAATCACAGGAAGGGAGCCAGGACTTAAGGGAAACCAAGCAGAAGCATAAAACTGAAGCTGCAGTGACTGTGATGCCAGAAAAAGACAGTGCATCGGGACATGCAGGATTTGCAGGGCTGACTAGCAACATTCCTCTCCAGGTTTCTGACTTCTGTTGGGTAACAATTATAAGTAAAGTTCTTCATTAGGATATGAGCAAGGAAGCTTCCCGTGTTAACTACAAAAACACCTCAATTCTCTTGATTCTATCTTCCCTTCTGTTTGCTGTCTCTTACACTTTTCGCCCCTGTGAACCTGTCATCACCCACTTCTGTTTATTTTAATCTTAGTTAACCTTATATGGAATTCTTCATGCCTTACTAGTTCCTGGCGGGTACACCAGGAATCTAGAGCAGATTCAGAAAGCTCATCAGTGCTGGGATTTTGGAGAAACGAATGCCCATGGAAACAAGGAAGGCCTCTCTCACTCTCTCAGCGCAGATGGTGCCCACCCTGGCTTTCTTCTGCTGTGTGTTGCTACTTTCCAACTATCTGATCAGACTTTTGTCTCCAGTAAACAGAAATTTGTAAACAGATAATAGGTTCACTTCAGATTTTTCCAAATCTATATATCGCACATGATAGCACATAATTATATTTTGCGCATAGATTTTTAACTAAGCTTTAATATTTTATTTAAAAAGACACAGTAATATTGCTTGTTTTGCTCTTTTTCACTGGACCTATGAAGCACAGTGTTGGTAAGGCTTTGAAAATGCTGTAAGACAGCACATGCCATGGCAAAAAATCTTATTTTGTAGATTTCAACAGAGTCATCACAGGACCACTCCATTTTTCCTGAAGTGCAACTAGTTCATTTTCTTGTAAGGTGTGTAGTCATTTTGTAAATCCCAAATGAAGTGATCACAGCTTGCATTCAGTCTTAATCTGCGAAACAGGGAGATTAATTTTTGATGTCTGTCTTTTTTTTTATTATTACCTAGGTTGACCTGCAAACTGGTTCAAAATTGTTATTTTGCTAGCTTCATAACTTACTACTGTCAATTCCTTCAAAGCCAGAAAGCAAAAGAATTTACCTCAACCAAATCAAATTCAGCAGGTCTGAAGGGCATCACCAACCAGGACCACAAAGATTGCAACATTGTTAACATCCTTACCATATGTGGCTGCTTGAGGTTGACACAGTTAAAGACTTCAGGTTTCTTTGGAGAAGATACTGAGAGATAACTCTCCATGAATATTTTTACCTCAGAATGATTTAGACTTTCCTGGAAATCTGGGATAAAAGGATAATGGAATGATAAACACTATTCAGTTAGAGATCATGTGGAATTCCAGAAAGATTTAGACATTCATGTTTCCACAGTTACAAGACTGTCTGCTCCTTTCTTATATTCCGAGGAGAGAAAATTCTAGAGTTCCTTCTCTCATCCCAGACAGGATCTCCCTTTCTTTCAGAAGGACAAATTGGGTCTAGATGTGCCACACACACTGTACGTGCTCTAAGTCTCATAATTTCGGATTCTCTCTGTGTGGGAAACCCCTTGCACTTGCAGGTAATAGCAGGCTCTTGTCACATCATTTGTGAATGGGTCACAAGGAGCCAACCAATAACAAATGGTCTATTTTCTAATACAGAGGTCTGGAGTTACTATTAATGCTAGTGTGTATGTGCGCGCGCGCACACACACACACACACACACACACAGCTACACAGGCAGGTTAACATTTTAGCTTGCAAGGAGGGTAACATCTCAACCTCATCATAGTTTTGGACTTAAAAGAAGATGATCATTATTACAATACTTGTACATTAATGAAACAAAATATACTAATAAAAGCTTAATGATGGTCTAATTAGTTGAGAGCCCTCTCTGGGAGCTGGGAAAGTCTCTGCCCAGGGCCCCATATTCCTGTTTTAGACATGATCTTCTGCTGTATACAAGGCAGGGTCATTGCCTCGAGGGCCACAAGCACACATGCAACACACTCAGTCTCACCCACAAGATGAGATATGTGCTCGTACATCCTTAAACAAAAGAGGACTCACTTCTGCGGGAGAACAATAAAATGAGAGGCAAATGGAAGAAGCTACTAATATCACTTGTGTAGCCATCATTTAGGTAAATGTACAGATTCCCAGCTTCTTGAGTTAGTGAATAGCACAGATCAGTAGGGATGGCTAGTACCCTGGTTGGCAAACTCTAACCAGATTGCCAAGGAAAGCAAGCAAAGTGAAACTGGGTAGGTATATATGTGGGGTGAGAAGTGGCATAACAGCAGTGCTAACAGGAGGAAAAAGCACATGGGTTAGAGTAAGCTACAGCAGCTCAATAGTAAAAAAAATTGAACCAAAATCTTCATCCTTGCCCTATTTCAAACCCTTTCTTAGACTGTCCACTTTTGGAACTCACACAAGCCCTATATTAACTGTGCTGGGCAAATTACTCATCTCCCTTAGAATAGATTGGAAATATTGTTACTAAGTATGAGTGATTTGACGAGGGCTGAAGGGCAATCAAAACAGGGAAGAGGACCTTCTTGGGTCACACTGGTGAAATCATGACATCACAGCCTCAGGAACACAACAGTAATCAGAATTCAATGTTCAATTTCCAGTGTGGCATTTCATGAAGGATGTTACTACAAAGTTTCAATCAATTCTGTGGAGGCAGTCATGCTAATAAAGGGTCTGGACACAGTGACATTTAAGGGATGGTGGGAGGAGTGGAGCCCTCAGGGGGTTTTCTGCCAGCAGGCCCCTGGAACTACGGAGAGGGTAAGACCACGGTGTTCTGCTGCCACAAGAACCACCAGAGACAATCTAATCGAGCATGTCCATTTATTGTACAGCAAGCACAAACTTATATAGATCAGCAAAGAGGAAGGGAACAGGGCATTTCCCTACAGTCCTCCCATCCAACAATAGCACTGTAATTGGCTAGAAGGCATGTCTGTCTCTCTGGACCCTTCAATCAAGTCAGGAGTCATGTGCAACATGAATGTCTGGCAAGTATGCCTTCAGGTCAGAGGCAGGTAGACCTTGAGTCACATACAGCACACAGGCCGGAAGGTATGTCTCAGGTCACATTCACCAGGTGTGGCTGACAGGTAGGCTGTAAATTGCCCATCACGAAAGTCCCAACACAGCTCATCTAAGGACAGAGAAGAAACAGGGGTGGAGCCCACGACTCTTGGCTGCATGACCAGTGGCCAGACCAGGTTGAGTCTCAGCTGAAACCATTGTTGGAGGTTCCTCCAGGGACATGGTGTTGCATGTGCTTATAAGCTCCCACATAGGCCAAGCCGGCAGAGATCCAGGGGTGATCTCCTGCAAGTTTACAGTGTGGCGTTTAATGAAGAATGTTACTGTGAAGTCACAAACCATTCTGTGGAGGCAATCATGATAGTGAAGGGTTTGGACACAGTGACATTTAAGGGATGTTGGGATTAGATTGGCTAGACAAAGGAAGTGAGGAATTGCTGTCTGCAGCTATCTGAGTTGCTACTCACGGGAAGGAATTAGACTTATTCTGCAAAGGTTCATGGGGCAGAACCAACACCACTGCCTGAAAGTTACAGGGAGGAAGACTTCAGATCACCTTCCCGGAGAGCATTCTATCATTTCGAACTAGGGAGCATGAATTTGTGAAAGCCAACCCAGCATCAAAGGGCTGGCTCCAACATGGGCTGCGACCCACCACAAATCACACTTATTGTAGACTTCTTGCCTCAAAATACAAAGGCTGCAACTTCCAAAATCTCACCCAAAGCCAAGATTTTGCTGCTTAAGTAATACCTGCAATACCAAGAAATTCAAGTGTCAGTAGCGAATGTGCAACATCTGTTTAGAGGTTGAGGACTATGATGATGCAGTGAGCATCAGGTGTGTGCCATGCACGTGTCATAAATAATCATAAGGCTGTCCACATATCATGACTTCTGCTTCTTACTGGACTTCTAGCTTTCCAGGAACAAAAAAAGGATTTGACTTATTATCTAGGAAGTGTTAAGGGATGAGATTCAGATGCCATGACAAGCTAGTGGTGAAATCAAAGCTGGAAATCCACTTTTGTCTCACTTCCATTGACACCTCAGCAGTAATATTAACCAAAAAAAAAAATGTTTAACACTTAACACAGATAGTATTTACCATGCGGGATGCAGTTAACGTCTATTATCTCATTTAATCCTCTAGGAGGTAGGAACTATTACATCCACATTTGATAGGTTAGAAGGCTGAGACAGAGAGATGCTAAGTGTCTTGGCTGGAAAGCAGGTATTTTGTGACACAGTTAAATTCCCAGTCTTGACAATGAGTCCAAAGACTGTACGCCAAACCTGTGAGCAATGTTAACTCTCTAGATCTATTTTATTTGTGAAAGAACAAGGAACCATTCCCATGTTTGCACATCACAGCTCCTGTTAAAAACAATGTTGCCAAAGGAACCAACTGAAGGAGTTTGGATAAGACACACTGCACCTTCAGAGCTGTGTCCACATCTCCCCACGCTGCTCACCTCCTCCCCTTCAACAAGAAGTGGGGCTGCTGCAGAAGCTTCAACTCACCACAGCACTGGTGAAGCCTAATGGAACCAAGTGGCAATACTGAAACTCAGCAGTCTGGACCACAGATGGAACTACAGCATGTACCGGATTCAGCCACACGCAATGTGGGAGGGGCAGCACATAGCCCCACGGACAGCAGAATCCGCACTTGACCCTCAACTGGAGTTCAAGGAAGACAAAACCAAAATAATGGGTGCCACGGATAACTGTTTATCCCCTTCCAGCAGAACAAGCAGATAAACTGCCATTGGTGCCTCAAAACGTCATCCAGGGTAATATTCCTTTAATGGAATGCTTTTAGAGAAGAGTCATAAAAATAAATTGAAAAGTGCTTTCTGCTGGCTACAGCTGGCATAAGCAGCATCTGAGCAAACAGGATAACACAGGGCTTAACTTAGCATCGCCATTTTTATTACTCACCCGCGACAGGTCTTATAATAGTATAAATCCACTTAAAACACAGACTCGCCCCCACCCCCATCGGCCCTCCCTGCTCCCCACTGCCACACACCCAGCAGTCTTCTGTGTTAATTCTGAACAGCATAATTACAGGTCTTTGTATGATTTAGGTTTGAGACCAATTAGCTGATACTGCAAGCCTTTCAAATGCCAGCTTCCCTCTCGTCACTCCTGTTCTGCTGGGGATGTATCTGTGTGCTTTGGAAAAGGCAAATGTTTTTGTGAGGAGCCGGGAAATCAGGTTTGTTTGTGGACAGATTCCCCCCTCCTCCTTCTCTCTCATTCCATTCTGCCCCAGTGGACCTGGTCTCTAAAACGACTACAGTGAGACAAGTTCCCCAGATGTTGGCACTGGGACCCCATCAGCCTCTGAGACAAGGTAGAAAAGGGTTGACTCCTTGCAATTGCCTCCTCTGCAGGTGAAGTTGCAGACCAGAGCCGGGCAGGAGTGACTGCCCATTTGTAACCAAGGGACAAATGTTCAAGAACTCAGAAAGGAACCTCCCAACATTCCTACCATCCCCCCTTAATTCCAACCCTGTCTCAAGACTAGAACGTGGATTTTGATGATATAACACAATGACAAGCATCTGTTAAATAAAGTCCTCTGTCTCCTAGGGAATCCAAGAGAATAGAACAGTCTGTGGTGTTGTTTTCTCAATGTACTTTGTCTTGGTGCCCCAGGTAATTTGAATATCTAGGCATCCACTCTTAATAAATGTTATCTCTAATCTCTATACAGATCTTTCTTTAAAGGTTTATTTATTTTTCGTGCAAAGACAGATTTACAGAGAGAAGGAGATACAGAGAGAAAGAGCTTCCATCCACTGGTTCATTCTTCCAGTGGCTACAATGGCCAAAGTTGAGCCAATTCGAAGCCAGGATCCAGGAGCTTCTTCTGAGTCCTGCACACAGATACAAGGTCCAAAGGCTCTGAGCCATCCCCCAGGCTATAAGCAGAGCACTGGATGGGAAGTGGATCATCTGGGACACAAACTGGTGCCCATATGGGATCCCGGGTAAGTAAAAGGCAAGGATTGAGCCACTGGGCCATCATGCTTGTCCCCACAACTCTTTGAGATATTTAAAATTAGGAACATTTTCCCAGGAAATAATTGAAGCTCAAAGGTCACAATATTCTGGCCATTGTCATGGAATTCCAAAATCAGTCAACAACAAAAGCAACAGCAATAACAGCAAACTCCCAAGGCTTTGCCAACCATGCTGCTTCCCTCCTCCAGGCAGCAGAGTTGAAAGCAGGCATACGTTCTGCAGGTGGCTGTGCGTATGATTGCACAGGTGCTTACAGGAAGAGAAGTGTAGATATTTGGAAAAAGAAAAGTAGAGTAATTTGAATGAGTGGAGGGATTTAAGATAACAATAAAATATGAAAATATTAGACCAGAAAAGGATACAGAGCTAATCTCAGATATGTGATTAAATTAACAATTCAACAGTATATTAGGATATTATGCAGTCATTAAAATAACCATGAGGCCCATGTAAAAATGTGGAAAATGCTAATGCTACAATGTTACATAAAAAGAAAATAATAACACACGGAAGCAGAATACAAAGTACTCTCTGGTTGCAACAGTGTGAAAATTAGTATTGATAGTGTTTTTACACATAAAATTTTGAGTTAAAATTGGTTAAAAGCAGAACATCAGCTCTTCTCCTGGGAGAATGCATGACTGTGCTTGAACATTCCAAACAGAAAACATTCTTTACTCTTGCAAAGGTTACCACGGAGGGAAATCTAGCACTACCCTTGTGTTATTTGAGTGTTCTGTGACTCCCTTTGCCTCATGTCTGGTCTCGTACCCCTACGGATGCGGCCTCAGCACCCCCGTTGACCTATGTCCCTGTGAGCACACTGCTGGTGGGCACTCTGTTCCCATACCTGTTCTTGCTCCTTCTGATGTGACTGAAGGAAGGGAAGGAAAGGAAGTAATGACTGAGAAAAAAAACTGAGTGTCATAATTCACCCAACCTGTTATTTTTCTCTCTTAGGCTTCTCTTTCACGCTACTTGCAACGATGCTACCTAATCTTCCAATATCGTGTATATCTCGTACTTTGTTATAAGTTCCCATACACTGCCTGTCCTCTCCTCTCCGTCATGTACCTCTCCATCAAGGTGCTCGCTATTACCTACTTGTCAGCCCACACCGGTCCCCACCCAGGGATGGCAGCACTGGACCCATGTTCTCTCATGAGTAGACATCTGTAGGTCCTATTAAGATGGATCTTTGCCTGTCTTAGTGGCCCCTTCTTTCCAGGACGGAGTGTGGCACTGTCATACCTAGTCACCGCATGGGTAAAGGCCTTAGATGTCAGTGCCAGGGAAGAAAGCAAGATCTTGACTGAGTTAGGATACAAAACTCATTGTATCAGGAGAGATTAAAACTTGAGTTAAAAAAAAAAAAAGGAGGGGAGTTCATCTAAGAAGAAATAAGGATGCTTGGGAGCAAAGTCAAGAAATCAAGCCTATTAGTTAGAGCCCAGATCTGTGACAGCTGTGTAAGAAAGGCAGTAAGAACAGGGAAATGTGAGCTGAGATCATGCTCTAGTTTCCACAAGAATGAGGCAAAGCAAAAGGCTACCTAAAGTGGGGCTGAATAGTTTAGGTGTGCTGGCTCTGATTGCTACCTCTTCACAAAGCCCACAGTTTCCCACTGCCCTGTGTTAGAGAAGGGAAGCACCTGGGCCTGTCATGTGACCTTCCCACAGCAGGGGCTCTGACAGGTCAGCCTCCAGCGTGCCTCTCCAGCTGCACTACCACCTCTCGCTCCAGGCTCTCTCTGGTCCGCTCACACCTATCTGGCTACACCGTAGTACTAGTCATTATTCCACATGTATGCATCCTCCCACTCCCACAGCTAGGCAATACCCAAAGCATTCACAGTCATTCTTTTTACCGCCTTCTGGACCATTCTGCAGAGCCTTTTGTCAGAGAGCCTATCCGTGTATGGTAGTGGCTTGCCAACATGCCTCTTACCCCCACGTATAGAGAGACCTTTAAAGACAGAATGCATTTTCTTATTCATTTTTGTACCTTCATGATCAGCACATCACAAAAGCATAACATGTATTACTTGAATAAGTGAATCAAATATTATTTATTCTATTTTCACCTATTCTCTTCATTCTATTCTCAGAGCTGGCAAATCAAGAGAGGAAACATTCTAATACAAACACTACGACACCTAATAAGTACATGTATTAACAACAAGCCAATGCCTTCAGTTGGGAAAAATAATTGGCAGGCCCAGACAATGTGTTTCTGTTTAGCCCTTTATTCCCGGGGCTATTTGTCTAGGTAACGTCTCGGGCTCCACCACAGCTAAAAAACTGGACAAATACATTTTTTGAGATGAACTCTGTAGAGTACAGAATAAGATTATGAAATGCAAAACTCACCTGGGAAATTCAGACAAGATCTCAATAATAAGAGCTGTAATCAAGGAAGAAACCCTTACTTAAGCAAATAATTTGCCTTGGGAGTAAAAGGCTGAGTGCAATGTTCTTCACACTCAGGGACTTTAGCTGACATTTCATCTTCATCCAAATAAACCTTGCTGAACAAGCCTCAAAAATAAAATATTTATCCTCTGCCCACCCTCAGTAAGAATGAGCTCCCAATCAGAGAGCAAGCAGTGGGGAGCCAATAAAATGCCTGCATTGAAAAATGTGAAGGGGAAAAAAGCAGTTAAGGACAAGTTCAAAATTAAAGGGAAATGTCATCCAAGGGCAAATCAAATGGACCTGGATTTCTCACAAGTGAAGGGAATATGGGCGGTAATGCCTTCTGTCTGATCTCGGATGGTTTGCAGAATGAGACTTTGTGATGTCACAGAAATCATTTCCAGGTTGGAGGAAAGACAGGGAAAAAAAAGGTCAATGTGGAATAATATACTTGCACTAGAGAAGCAATAAGCAGACAGCTGTAACTCACAATGAGATATAAGAAGGCAGGGTGGCCTGATAGCAGGACAGCAGCAGGAAAGGAGATGAGGAACTAGTGGGGTGGTTACAGTCAGAACAGCTGGATGGAACGTTGCCATCAGCTCCCTAAAAGTTGGAGAAAATTATAGCAACAACGAAGCAGGAGGAGGCAGGGTCAACTGTGATGAGCAGAGAACTCCTCTGGTTGGCTGGCGTCCCTTGTCCAAAGGCACAAGTCCCAGCACCTGAGCCTACAACCTGTGCGATCAGAAAGGGAAGCTATAAGGCACAACACAGCCACCTTGGCAGAGGGCTTGCACTACAAGGAAGCTTGGAAATTATCTGCAATAACTTCCCTTTCCAAGACTTCATACATAATCCGTTTTCTTTCCTTACAACTTCCTAGCTGTTCCTTTTTACTTTTTAAGATTTATTTATTTATTTGTTAACCAGATATAAAGAGAGAAGGAGAGACAGAGAGGAAGATCTTCTGTCCATTGATTCACTCCTCAAGTGGCCACAACAGCTGGAGCCAAGCCAATCCGAAGCCAGGAGCCCATAACCTCTTCTAGATCTCCTAAGTAGGTACAGGGTCCAAGGCTTTAGGCTGTCCTGTACTGCGTTCCCAGGCCACAAGCAGGGAGCTGGCTGGGAAGCAGGGTTCCCGGGATTAGAACCAGTGTCCATATGGGATCCTAGGCATGCAAGGTGGGGACTTTAGCAGCTAGACTTCAGCACTTTTCCCTAAGTGATGTTAGCCACTTCCCAGGGTCAAGATACTGATGACAATGCCTTCTATTTTATATCCTGTAGCCTAGACTTCTCTTCCAACTGAGCTCCAAAGTCCAGTATCCAATTCATTCTCACCACTTGAGATGGCCTAAATACATCTCAAACATTTCCTGCCCAGCACAGAATCCTGGATTCAGCTTGAAGCACCAAAACCGTTCTACCCCATCTGCCCTGTGTGAGTAAATGCTCAAAGAGCACCACCTTTGGTTCCTTTATTTGGTGTCATCACAAATCATACCTAATTTATTAGCAAGACATGCCAATTTATCTATTAATGACAAATAAATGTCTTTGTTCTACTTGTGTTGCCGCCATCCTAACTCAGGTCATCACCAACATACATTTAAAGTGATCTCCCAGTAGGCAATTACTCTATTCCTGCCACCAGAGTTAATTCCTTACATGGCAACCAAAGCGATATTTATAAAAATTTTAGTTATATATTTTATTGATTTAAAAGGCAGAGATAGAAGAAAAGTGCTACACATGTGTGTGCAAGCATGGACATACACCCACATAGAGAAACAGAAATAGTGAGGGAGAAGCAAGAGGCAAAGAAAAAGAGAAATACATCCGCTGGTTTACTCCATAAATGCTGCAACAATTGGACCTATACCAAGCCAAAGCCAAGATATCATTCTGTGTGTCTTATGTGGGTGGCAGGGACCAAACTTCTTGAACCATTCCCTGCCCCCTCACAGGAAGTGCATTAGCAGGAAGCTGGAATAGTGAACAGAGCTGAGACTCGAACCTGGGGTCTTCAATTTGAGATGCAGATGTGCCAAACAGCGTCTTAACCACCATGCCCAACTGTTACCCATTAAAAGACTGATTATTTTTTTTTAACCTGTAGAAATTGGATGAGTGTTAAGTAATGCATTAGGTTGGCTGAACTTTCTTAGAGTGATCATTTTGAGGGAACATGGCCTAACTACTATACAAGCTCCCAATTTTCATAGCTGTTCACTGACTACCCTGCCATGCTTCCTAGCATCAAACCACACCTGCGT
Organism: Ochotona curzoniae; assembly: GCF_017591425.1. Lineage (NCBI taxonomy): Eukaryota > Metazoa > Chordata > Mammalia > Lagomorpha > Ochotonidae > Ochotona > Ochotona curzoniae. Next base: position 17,579,317 of record NW_024466219.1, on the reverse strand, counting down.
AGGGGCTACATGGACTGTCCATCTGCTTGCCCAATTAAAAGAGAAATAGTGAATTGCATTACCATTATTCTCTCTCTCTCCCTCATGAAACATAATTAGCAAATTGCCATATGAATATTGCCAGAAATCTGGACATTTGAAAACACGTGGCATGCTAACAACGCTGCTCTCTTTTCTCGTTTACATGGAATGATGCACAGCCATCACTACAGTGTGTCAGTTTAATAGAAAGCAGAAGCATTTCAGGATTTGGGGCCTGTCTCTTTCCCATTAATACCATTTCCTAACTGGAGCACAAGGGTCAGTGGTTATGCCCATGGTTGCATTAAAGCCATTAAGCTCAGAATGAGGAATGAGGGGGAGCAATAGTTATGTATGGGCCTGCCTAGGATGAGTGCTAGAATCAGGTCTCTGAAGTGCCCCCCAAGGACTCTGGACTCTGAATAGTATAATGATGTGTACTTCACAATGTACCATTGCCTTCATTATGTCATTATTCAGCCCCATAATGTTACAATTGTCGGTATTAGCATCCCTATTTTACTAAAGAGGAAACTGAGGCTCAGAGAGGAGACACAGCCCCATGCTACAGATCCGTGTTGCTTATCAGCAAATCTCAACTGTATTTTGAAAAGAGCAGGTGGCACAAGAATACCTTGTGTCTCTCTCCACAGGGGGAGGTTATAGAAATGTCTTCCAGCAAAATCTCCTGCCACCCTGGCAAGTCTGCAGACAGCAAGCAGCACTCTCACATAAACCCTGCAAGTATCTAGAAGATCCTGGGAACCTCCTTATTGTGGGGGCCAACGTTCTGAAGCAGGATTCCCCAGGGGAATCATGGACTGTCTTGCCGCCTGTCCTGCACAGCAGGGCTGTTTTTGTAACCTTGGGGACTGGGCATCCTTGCTGTGGTGACAACCTCACATTCACACTCCCAACCCACCCCAGGGAGGGAGTGCTGATTAGACCGAGGGCTCTGCCCACCCACAATCTAATTTGAGGCCCGAGGCATTGTCAGATAGCCTCTTCGGCTCTCTCCACTGTGTGTTATGGTGCAGACAGAGGAAAATGACAGTTTTCATCATTTCCTGCTAAATGATTCAGTGCTGATTCAGCCAGTTTCAACTCTACAGCAATGCTATAGTGAGAAGAAGAAGGGGAGAAAAAGGCCCAGAATAGACGAGCAAATGCTTGTCATCCATTGGGAGCTTTTGTTGCATGTGGGCCCTTTCCTTCCCCCTCACTCGGAGAAGTCCACATGACCTTCCCCAAGGACATGCGGCTGTCCTAAGGGCCAGTCCCTGAAGTCTATCTGTTCATTTGCCCTATTTATTTCAGTGGGGGTGGGTTTCTGTTTAGAAAATTATGTTTCTCATACCTCAAAGCAATGGAAAGCACCTGCCATGGGAAGAATTCTCAGTCCAGGACTGCAGCGGCCCCACCGTTGAAGACGCCCGGACTTAGGATAAGTTAGTGCCCACTGCTGAATCTCCGGTTCTCTCTAAATGACAGGGATAGCTAAACCCTCCTGGAACGCGTGTGAAACATACCACAGCATTGGCAGAAAGCAAAATGCGTGGGAGTTTTCTCTCCTAACAACCCTGGTTGACTTGTAGTGCAGGATCTCCATGTATAAATGGCTGTGACAAGTGACAAGCTAAGGGATGTTGGTGCCTAGAAGGGGAAAGCTATGCTCTAGACAAGACTTCTGGACGCCAAGACCTTCTCTTACCAGCTTAAGGTCTGAAGACAAGGAATAGGGCCCCTCACTGCTCTGTGCTTTTTCACACCCTGCTATCTCTGGAGACAGTCTCCCATGTTCCAGAAAGTCCACACCATTCTCTGCTAGCCTCCACCATTAAACAGAACTGCTTTGGGTCAGTCTATTTTACCTGCACCAGTCCTCTGCCTCCCCCACATCCCCACCCCTGTGCCCTGTCTCTAACTCCTTACAGGGGGGTCATGCTAATCCACATCACCATGTAAGCTTTCCTTCCGTCTCTCCTCCATCTCAGCTTCTACTGTAGTGAATTCAGCTAGCAAGGATGTCTGCCAGGTTCTAGCTGAGTAAATTCATGCATGGATCTGCCTTCTCTTGCCTCCACGACTTTACCCCTATTGTCCTGCTTGCATTAGAGTGTTCTTTTTTCCTTCCTCCCCTCCAACATCTGTTCCTCTTGATCTTCTAGCTAACTCTTACTCATATGATAAGTCCATTTCAAAAATCAGCTCCTTTATGAAGTCTGCACTCACTTTGCTAGAAGATATACTCACTACACATCCCACAGCACCTGACATCCACCAAACATCACCTCTGCAGAAGGATCCACTGGCTTCTGTGTGAACAGGAGATTTAGAGAAATCTCTTTTTGTAAGACAATTGGTTCTCTCCTTTAGCTGCTTTCATCATGAGAAAGCTACTTATCCAACCTGGTGTGACCCACTGACCACCTGCTTCATACTTACAGATGAGGGATCAGGTGTCCTGTAGCTAGCTCTGCAGCTGTGTCCAGAGGTGATGAGATGCTTCCCCTGGGATAGTTCTGAAGACACTTGCTTAGTCCCGTTTTCATCCCCTTGCCTAGCACCTGACACCTAACTGTCTGCCCGGTGCTCTCAGATGGACGTTTCCTTATGTCTGACTTCCACACTCCCCCTAGACACAATATCCCCTCACCCCATTTCCTTCCATTCTTCCCATTCCAGACCCACAAACAAGTCCTAGAGTCTCTTATAGAGTGACACGTCCTGGCTGTTGCCTCTGCAGAGTGCCCACTGGTGTCACCTCTCTCTGAGATCCACAGTCAACACCTGCAGCAGCTGTCACTTCCCTCTGAGCCAGCAGTCTCTGGCCCTTGTTTCATCAACGTTTCATGGAACACTGCAGCAAATCGTCCACGACTTCAGTATTTTCTGCAGTATGATTATTAATCTGAACCTTTGGATGCTGCAAAGTCACACATCTGGTCTTGACCTTGGCCACACACACCTGACTCCCTGGAGCAACAGGTTTGACTTTGAGGACCACTGGCCGGCTCTTAGGCTTTTATGACTTTGCATAGGCCTCTGGGAAGGGCCCGTCGCTATCAGATAATGAATCTTTTCTCAGTGGAATGTGTTACGTTCAGCAAGGCAGAAGTCGCCCTGGGGAAGAACTAGGATATATACAATCTGCTCTACATTTAAAAAATGAAAAAGAAAATGGAAAAACACATTTTCCACAACTTCTCCCTTTCTGTGCTGTTAAGATAAACATCCTTTCCCCCAGTCACATAGCCCGAGCTGATGGTGAATACTTTCCTCCCTCCAGAAATCACTTCTGAAAAGCAGACATTTAACATTTCCAATCTGTCTCTGAAGCTGAGATTAAATTACTTTTGTTTGGAAGGAATTGAAAACACACTTGTTAATATAATAAATGCCTTCCGTTCCTTCTAGAATTTGTCTTTGTTAGGTACATAATTCAAGAATTATCTATTATGGTAAAAAAAAATTGAGCCATCTGGGTCTGCGCTAATATCTGTAAGCAATAAGTCTTCGATTTCCTTCATACTTCATTACTGGCTACTCACGGAGAGCAATCATTCCAGAATCAGAGGTTGTTTTCTGCTGTCGGATTATTGTTCATCAGGATTTATGAAGTAACAAAAAAGCATTTTCTTGATTTTCATAAGTTAAGCTAACAGTTTGGTGATGACAACCCCATTAAAACCCAGCAAGTTAGATGTTTAAGTTATGCAGTTTTAGACAATATCTATCATTTTAACAAAGCAGCTTTCTTTCCTCTTTCAATTTTCTGTAAAATCTTTTCTTGATAAGCCAGGAAAATGCTTATTTACCATATATTTATTAAGCCACATGCTTTTACAATACATCTTACATGACAATGTGTAAAGGATATAAAGCATTATCAAACTGACCAATTTTAATGATGTGGAGAGAAGAGACGTTAGGAAAATCACATTCCCTTCCACCTCCACCCTGCACACTCCAACTTATTTTAATAACGTGTTTCACGCTGGGATGCAGGCAGGCAAGGATGGTGGAGAAGGGACAGCTGAGCGAAGCAGCACTTTCCTGTGGAAACAGCAGCCCCATCCACCACTGAACATAGGATATACTATCTACAACCCGCAGATTGGGTGATATGGGAGTCCTGCGATGACTTGAGCTACTGGATGCATTTAGTGCCAGCCAAGACTTGGCAATACATATGTGAAAAGAATTCTCTTCCAGCAAGAAAAAGATTCTGTGTGTGTGTTTTTAAGGTCTTACATGTAGGAATTGCCCATGTGAGATAAGGAAATTCTGGTAGGTGTGAGAGTGTAGTGTATTCTTTGGAACTCATTCCTTCCTTAGGCTTTTCTATTAGATTTACCAGTGTAACCATCCAAAGCCAAATGGTAGATATCTCATCATCTACAAATCAGAAGCCTTGTGGATCTGTTCCACCTTGAATCAGGCAACAACCTGCTGGTGGTCATGACATTGGTAGTAGGGAATGCCTTAGATACACTTGTTGATGGTGCTAGAAAGAGGGAAACAAGTGTTAAAACCCTTGGCTCTAAGAGGTGAGCTTTCTACACTGTGTGAATTCATTATTAACATCTAGGCAGTGAGAGAGATGGACAGAGTCCAGACAGCATGGAGAAGTCTTTACTCTGGGTATCCTCCATCATCTTATTGTCTAGAGACACAGAGAGGAAGGGAGGAGAAAGCAGGGTTCAACATTTGTGGCACTAACTACATCCTACATTTGATCTTAACCGAAGATGAGAAGCAGCGTCTGCTGTATTCTATGCACTCATCTAGGCCTCTGTGTGTATGTGTGTGTGTGTGTTTGTGTGTGTGAGAGAGGGGCGGGGGGAAGAGGGACCAGAGGGGGGAGAGAGAGAGAGATCTGCAGTTTTCAAAGTTGCCAGATTTGCTGTTTTCCCAAGTAAAGCTCCTCATGAACCCGGCACCACAAATTCCAGCTATGATGGCGAGACATGAAAAAAATACATGCCCAATTGTGCTTGATGTCTGTGCCCAGGAGGTGACTGATGTGGAGCCGCCACAAGCACAATCACTTTGATAGATGGTTGGCTCCTTGAAACTGTTTAAGAAACTCAATGTCTTCCTGTGGGATTGCGCAAGATTCCAGAAAGCCTGGGTTTTTTGTTTTCCTGCCATTGCTGTAGCTGAGGTCAGATGTCACCTTCTATGTATGACAAACTCCCTTCTCTGAAATGAAAACCAGCGGAAACAGCCACCACACACATTTGGCTTGGGCTGATTGGTGGTTGGATTCCCCTATCTGCCAATTTGTGCCTCTGACACTCTCAGTCTGGTGGGTGAACATCATAAAGTTAATTCCCATTAGTTCCATTATTCCTCTTTATCTGGCTTCCCTGAAGGCAACCCATGGAATATTGGAACATGGTCTGTATTTTTATACAACTGCCTTATAATAAAATAATTTTTAAAATGATAGATTAGATCTTGAAACATAGAAACAGCTTATGTTATCGCTTGCCTGAGAAACTTAACCCTTTCCGTATGACTCTGACTCTGTTTCAGATTAAAAGGAAAAAAAAAATTGCTGTTGTTGTGAGCATTTGGCTTCTGATTTTCCATAATTTTTATTTGCAAGCAGTTTTGTTCTGGCACCTCCTTATAATTTACTAAGTGCTTTGCTCTTAAAGAGCACTTAGTAGAAAAAGGTGCAGGGAAATTACATCTGGCAATTATGCCAGTAAATTTAACCCCTGGACCCTGGCTATACAGGTCACTCTTTAGTTCAAGTTTCCTATCCCTGTTATCAGCAACAGGTTGCCTGTGGGCTGCTCCTGACCATGATGAAGGAGGCAGGGGTGACCGTCTGTTGTTAAGCTGTCATGTAGGGCTGTGATGGCCCTTGCAAGGCATTAATGGGATTCACTCAAGAGCAAGAACAAAGATGGTACAGCTGAAGAAGCTGACATGTGATCTTCCTTTCTCATGGCACTGATAAGCCCAGTCCTCACAAAAAAGCGTGCCCAAGACAATGCTTGTCCACTTGAAAGGATGTGCCAATAACATTGCCCATAACCTATGAGTCATCCTTGCCTAAACATTCCCCAGACTCATGTGCAAAGCAACTATATAATGGCTTTCCAAACTCATATGCTTTCAAAGGTACAGTAACAGGTACACAAGGATCGAGGGTGCAAATGGAGCTGTTTCTGGAGAGCAAGAGACATCGTAGCCTGGTTTGCCTCTTCCAGAGTGAAAGGGGGGGGGGGGCAGGGTAGACCATGCAGCAAAGCTGGAAGGAAGCATCGCCTGAGTCATCAGTTCTTAATTCTCTTTTCCATCTTGCCTTTTCCAAAAAGTCAGTGGTTTGAGACTTCTCGCTGCCAAGGAGAAGGGAGAAATTCAAGATCGTGTGTACTTTGTCTTTTGGGGAGTCAGTGTGGTGAGGCATCAAAGTGTGTGGGCTTTGCAGCCAGACTGCTTAGGTTTACCCCCCTAGACCCCCGCTGATGAACTGGCTGACCAACATCCTTTGCAAGTTTATACTGAACTCTCTTGTGCCTCAGTTCCTGAGTGAGTGAAGATGAAAGAATCTAGGAGGGCTATGCTTCCACCTAGACACCAGCAATGAGAGCCAAAGAGATTCTCCCAGCAAGGGTTTTCACTGATGCAGTCTTGAAAAAGCTCCTGGAAAATGCATGCTATGACATATTGGGTTTTTAAATTGTCTGCACCAAAATAGACTTCATGTTTATTTTCATTTATGAAATACAAGCCAGTCTATGATCTTCCCAACAAAAGCATGGCACATATTTCCCATCATCTTTATAATTATCATCACCATTGTTGCATAAATGTCATGGTCATGCAGCTAGAGCCTCTGAGACAGGCAATAATGTATTTTGCCCAAGGCCATGTATAAAGCAGGAATCAGAATCTACCAATATGTGTATCAAATCTACAACATTTCTACTATGGAGTTTCTTAACCAAAGGCCAGGCGTGCTCTGCTTCTGAGACTCCAAGTCACACCTCCCTCAACTCACTGCCAACACATCCTCTCTCTCTCTCTCTCTCTCTCTCTCTCTCTCTCTCTCTCTCAGTTTAGTCTAACTTGGTAGCACTTTTTTTTTTTTTTTTGGCCATAGCGTTTCTTTCTTTTTTGGAGTTCAATGACAGGGCTGTGTCACCTGGGATAAATGATATCATCTCTGTTTAACCTCTAAAATGAGGCCCATTTTCATACTGACCTCATGGCAGCTCAGGGAGCTCAAAGACACAAGGTTCTCAGAATGGCACCCAGCATGTGAGGAGTGCTGGGTAACTCCCACGCAGCAGGTTGGCAAGGGAAAGTCAGAGAGCACCAGTGTGGGTGCTGGTGACTTCATCACTGCCTAAGCAGGAAACAAGTGGGTGGGACAAATCAAAAGATACTTTTCTTTTGCCCACTCAAGAACTTCCTCCAAGGTCTGGTTCTGAAGCAGTCCCCTCCCTTTCACTTACGTAGTAGCAAGAAATGTGTCATTCAAACTTACATCTGTCATGCCCATGCCCTTGCTCCCATGGGGCTCACAAGTCCACAGCATTAGCAGGTGCACTATGGAACCATAGCCCTACCGCAAGGTGTCTCTTTAGAAAGAGAGGGCCAGAGTGGAGCAACCAGGCCAACAAAGCACGTGTGCAGGCACACACACACACACACACACACACACACACATCTGTTAAAGGAGGGGATGGACTCATGGATGACCTCTAAGTCCCTCTCTGTCTCTAACACTCCATGGGTCTGTGATTCCGAGGTACTCCTGGATTACCAGTGCACCCGAGGGTGAGCCAGTTGCATGTCTCATGCATAATGGGCTGGAGAGAAGCAATTGGTGGGAATTAAAGTCTCAAGTCCTGAGCACTGCAGTTTGTCCTTGGTGTTTATTGAGAAAGCCGAAGGTCCTGCTTTGCCAGCATCTTAAATACCAATCTCATCCATAAAACTCATTCAGGATGCCTGGAGAGCCAGTCTCTTACTGGAGAAAAGAACAAGGTAGGGGTGAGGACAGAGGACAGTGGAAGATTCTAACACAGACAGACAGCTCTTGGAGCACAATAGCCTTGTTTAGCTTTCCTCTGTAACTGTGCTGCCTGATCCTCTTTCCATTGGGTTGAAAAAAAAAGTAACAAAAAATGCACTGTGTGTGTGTGTGTGTGTGCACGCACACATGTGTGTGTGCTTTCCATCATCAGCTCTTATAAGGATCAAGCACACTGGAACTACTTACAATAATAACCAGCGATGTGCGCTGGCCTCATTACAGACAAGAGGTCCTATAGCAGGGATGAAACCCATGGGCTTCTCCTTGTCCTTCCTGTTAAGTAAAAATTTGAGAACAGATGTGGGTGCATTTGTGTGGGAGGGAAGGTCTGTCAGATTCTCTGTGGGGCAAAGTAACTGTTTTCTGAGTGTTGCACTCAGCATGGAACTGGGCCAGAGGAGACAGAGATTTCTCCTATTCTCTGGAGACCTCATTCAATTCCACCTGCTGTGGGGATTCCACTTGCCCTGGAGCAAATCATGTCTCCACAGGATTACAATGGCATGTTCAGCAGCCTAATGAGGCCTTGGCAATGGGTCCTCCTGCCAGCTGCTTAGGGAATTACTTGACTTTATCTGTTCCAGGTGTGTTTCTGAAAAGACACCAGAGAGTCCCTGTGTTGTCAGGAGGATGTACTTGGGGCCCTGTGAACACAGTCCTAAAGAGTGTCACGGGTAGCTAAGAGAGCAGGGACCACGGCCAAATCAACCACTCACTCCAAACCTCGCTTGCCAGTTTTGTGATCTAAATATATGGTTCTTTTTTGCCTCAGTCTTCCTGCCTTTAGAATTAGCAATCCGTTGTAATTTCCAGACTGTGGAAGAGATGCTATGAGTGTCTGTGCGGAACACCTGCTATGCTCTCCATCCTCTTCATCCTCAATAAATGGCACAGGAGAGGCAGCACTATGGCATAGTAAGTTAGTCCTCTACCTGTGGCCCGAGGATCCCTTGTAGGTGCTGGTTCGTGTCCTGGAATCCCCACTTCCAATCCCACTCCCTGATAATGGCCTGGGAAGATGGTGGAGGATGGGTCAAGTCTTTGAGCCTCTGCACCCATGTAGGAGATCCAGAAGAACTTCCTGACTCTTGACTTCATATGAGCTTAGCTCTGGCCATGGTAGACATCTTGGGAGAGAACCAGTAGATGGAAGGTCTCTCTCTGTCTCTCCTTATCTCTGTGTAACTCTGCCTTTCAAGTAAAAATAAAGTAAATCTTTGAGAAAAAATGTGAGTGAATTTCGCCTGCAAAAGAGATACCTTTGAACTTTCCTTAACACCCACAGGATTTCCCCTTTCAAATCTGAATTTGTCTTTGCAGAGGAAAGAATTAACAAGAGAAGCCATTATCTCATCATTGTGGTAAAATCAGGCCCTATCTCTGTTTACAAACAAGAGGGAAGAGGGATGGGTGTCTGGTGCTAGGGCAAACATTCTCTTGGAGTCCCCGTGCCCTAAGCCAGAGAGCATGGCTTTGAAGCCTGGCTCCATTTTCTGTTCTAACTTTTTGGGATGCAGCAGGTGGTAGGTTGAGTATGCTGGTCCCTGCCAGAAACATGAGACACTTGGACTGAGTTCTTGGACCATGGCTTTTTTTTTTAAACATTATTTTATTGTTATTGCAAAGTCAGATATACAGAGAGGAGGAGAGACATAGAGGAAGATCTTCCATCCAATGATTCACTCCCCAAATGACTGCAATGGCCAGAACTGTGCCAATCTGAAGCCAGGAGCCTGGAGCTTCATCTAGGTCTTTCATGCCTGTGCAAGAACCCAAGGCTTTGGGCCATCCTCAACTGCTTTCCCAGGCCACAGGCAGGGAGCTGGATGGGAAGCAAGGCTGCCAGGGTTAGAACTAGTACCCATATGGGATCCTGGTGCTTTCAAGGTCAGGACTTGAGCCACTAGGCCACCACGCTGGGCCCCTTGGCTCCTAGCTTTAATCAGGCCTGGTCCACTTAGGGCTATATAGAGTGACCAATGGATGAGATATCTCTCTCTCTCTCTCTCTCTCTCCCTCTCCACACACACACCCTGACCTTTCAAATATTGAATCAATCACAGAATTTGGAAAGTCAATATTAAGAAAAAGAAAAACGGAGGGCAGAAAAATGAGAAGGGACTGAGTGTAGTGAAAAAGTGCAGAAAAAAACAGAACTGAAGGTAAAAAAAAAAAACAAAAAACAAAACCTAGAGACCCACAGAAACCTCCTCTGTCTCCCAGCTTTACTCCCCAAGTCCCCTATTTGCACCCCACTGTCAACCCTCACTCCGAAGACCTCAGGTCTGCTCCCAGTATCCGCTCCTCTCCTGCCCCTTGTGCCCACACTGGCCTATGCTCCCTGGCAGCTCGGGGCCCAGGCACAGAGAGAGGTGGGAAGAGACAAGATGCCACCTGATCTAACGGCCACCATTGCTGCTGAGTCCCAGGTACTCAGAAGTCAGCTGGGAACACAGGGGAGGACCCCTGGAAGCTGCACCTGCTGAAGAAAAAGACAGTCTTGCCTCCTCCTGAGCCAGGACTCAACTTCCTCCCTGTAGCTCCAAGGCACTGAGAGTTGTGGGGCTGTGTTAGTGACCCAAGAGGAGCTGGTGCTTTCTCTACGATGGCAATGGAGGCCTATGTAAATGAGCCTCCCATGGCTTATAATCCACATGTCATTCTTACTCTTCTCCTCCATTTCTTCCTTCTGTTCCTTCTCCTGTCTTCCACCTCTTGTTTCTCTTTTCCCATCCAGAAAGAGGTCCCCGGTTATAGAGGGCACTTGAATATTTGCAGGAAAAATATGTTTACAAAGCAATCCATACTCATTGGAAAATCCCCTGCTGGGAAAGGTCTTGTTCAACAAGCCCGTGGATCTTCTTCCAGCAGCTTTTTTGTGTACACACAAGTGCAGCAGAATACACACAGTGACATTTATTTTAACAAGATCAATTTACATGCTACTTATTGGTCTGCAACTTGCTATTTTTCTCCTAAATAGATCACGATCCTAGGCCCTAACAAATTACCCAAAACCGAAAGGTTCCGTCAGAAACTTGTTCTTTCAAACCCTGGGGTACTGAGGCAGAGGCGAGGTATCAGCAGGGCCATGCCCTTTCTGCCACCTTGGGGGAGAACCCTCTCTTGCCTTTCTTGGCTTCTTGCATTTACCAATAGTCTTGGACCCCACTGAGGTTGTACCTGGCTCATTCCAGCTACACAGCTGTCTTTTCTGTCTTCTCATTGCTGCCCCTGTATGCACATCTCCCTCTCCACATTTCCAAATTTGCCACCAGTTACATATATTGAGCTCCTTAAATAAGACCTCTTCCTGTGCAGAGCTTCCTATTTCCAAATAAGGTCATATTCTGAGCAGGTGAGGGTGAGGACTTTTACGCATATTTTGGGAACAGACACAATTCAAGCAGTCACCACGGGCATCCTTTTTGGATCTACTTCAGTTTCCACGGTTTTACTGGCTGTACTTTACTTCCCCATGTGATGGATATTTGGTCCTCTTGGGCTTTTCGATCGATTAGCACCACGAGCACATCATTCTGGACCTTTGCAATAGTTACAGAATGGTTCTGTGATCAGAATGCTGCTGGCCTCTCCAAAATTCCTAGGGTAGAACCTAACACCTGATGTGATAGCTTGAAGAGGTGGGGCCTCCTGGGCGCGGACTTGCTACTCATAAAGACTCTACGTTCAGGAAAGGAATTAGCACCTTTATCAAAGAGGTCTAAGCTCCCTGCTGCCCCTCCCACGATGTGAACACACAGCAACCCTTAGAGGGCCACGTTGCATCTGCCTGTGCCTTGGCTTTGGCCTTTCCAGCTTCCAGAATACCGAGCAATGACTTTATACATGACCCAATGAGGAGTATTGCAAAAATACTAAGACATATGGGTTTCTAAGTCAGAGGATATCATGCTTTCATAAATGGTAAGAATTGCCCTGCATAATCTGTTTTTATAACACCACTGTGTTTTGCGAGGCCATTTCCCTTCCTATCTTCACGAACACTCAGTGTCATCAGTTCTTTATATTTATGCTAAGCTCATGACTGTAAAGACAATAATTTTCTCCTTGAAAAGTATTTTTCCTAGGGGCTGGAGTGTGGTACACTGCATAAAATCAGTGCCAGTGATGGCAGGGTCTCATTTGGGTGCTGGTTTCTGTCCCAGCTGCACCAGCTGTGGTCCAGTGCCCTGCCATCCACAGGGAGAGCTGGATGAACCTCCTGGCTCCTGGTTTCAACCTGGTCCGATGCTACCCATTGTGGCCACTCAGGGACTGATGAAACATCTCCTTCTCTATTTCTCCCTGAGTATGTGCGTATTGCCTTATCTAACTTACAAATAAATCTTTAAAATAATAAAATAAAATAAATATTCTTCTCATCTCTAGTGTATTGAATTTTTTGTTTGTTTGTTTTCTGGCCATCATTTATTCCATGAGGTTATATTTACTTACCCAGGATGCAAATTTACTTGTATGGCATCATTTTCTTATTGATTTGTAAATTTTTAGAAGATATTTCGCATTGGGAAAAATCTGTCCATTGTCCACAATATAAATTATTTTCTTACATTGTCTTTCTTTTCTCTGATTTTTGTGTTTTGTGCCCTACATAAACTACAGCAATTTAATGAATCTTACCTGTTGTTTATTCATTCTGACTCTCTAAAATTGTAGTTGAAGGAGCATTCTGCTGCCTTTTTCTAGTGCTTTTGTAACCTTGTAAGTTTTAGTTTTTATCTTTATTATTGTGTTTTATACTTAGATCTGAGTAGAATGGCTGTGTTTGGTGTAAATGTATCTTTTTTTTTCCCCCTACAATGTCTGCTGATGCTTAAATGCCACTTAAAAATACTTCTGTCCTTTCTGCTTCTAATTAGCATAAAGATATTAGGCAACACTTTATTGTGTGCTTTTCAGCTAGCATCCCTTGAAAGCACAACCTGAGCCAAGAGCTTCGGTGCCTTTGGAAATGTAAGGGGACCAGGCGGGAGAGGAAGGCAATGCAAGCGAGCATTTTCTAGCTGACCTCTTTTATGGGCAATGGTCACCACATGGCCCTGGCTTTTCCTCACTAAGGCATCATTAGGAATGTTACTAAGTGCATGGAGAAAGTGGGGTGAAGTATTTCATCCCGATCTGCCGTTCCTCACTGGTCAAGGATAGTCCTACAGACATGAACTCTCCTGCAGCTGTAGGCTGGTACATAGGAATGCAGAATACATTCTTGCCTGAATTCCACAGCAGCAAAGGCAGGGTGAGTGGTGGGGCCCAGAAGCAAGCACTGTCTGACTGCACCTGCGTGAAGCTGACCAGAGCCTGCAGCATGTTGATATGATTGTTTCAAAAGCTCTTTAGCAGCTTTTTGCGACAGTCCATGCCAGAGCTGTCTGAAGAGCTAGTCATCGGCCCTTAAATTGTGGCCAATAAAAGCTGCAGGACTACCTTTTTATCTTCTAGTTCATTTTAATTAAGTTGAACATGAATGTCTATAGTCATGTGTGATTAGTGGCTATATGGGCAACAGTATATATTTGTAATTAAAAAAATAAAACAGACGAAGAGTATTTTGCAGTGGTGTTAACACTGTACCAACGTACTTTACCAAACGTGGTAAAAAGGCAGCCCTCTAAATAACGTCTCAAGTGTACTGGAGTACTTGATAACATTCATGGATCGAATGGTATCTGGTGCAGTCACCACCCTATGGCTTGGGACACCTGCATCCCGTGTCAAAGTGCTGGGATAGAAGCCCTGGTTCGCTTCAGGTTCCAAGTTCCTGCTAATGAGCACCTGCTGCTGAGAGGGAGCAGGTGGTGGCCCCAGGGACTGGGTTCAGAGAAATGGACTGAGCATCCAGCTTTAGGCTTTGATCCCGTCACCTGCACATCCGTGGTGGGTATCTGGGGGGAGAGCCAAGGAACTCAAGTCCAGTCTCTCTCACCCTTTTTGAAATAAATAGAAATAAGGGTTTCTAGACTTCATGGAAAATGGAACTCAAGGTTGTTTCGCTGCTAAAAAAGCTTTGAAATGCATTCACAGAGTTTTCAGAATGATCATAGAAAATATGCATAAGGAACAAAAAAAAAGCCATTCTGGATTTCAAAATCTGTACAGTAAAATAAACTTGAATTTAGATCCCATTCTCCATGATCTTTTAAAAGAAGCCTTGTATTGCCTTACTTAAGCCTAACCATGATCCTACATCATACGACTGTTGTTTATTTTTTTCATAGTTGAGGGAGCTAAAGTTTACACGTGTAAAGCCCTTTTCCTATGGTAACATAGTATTTTTGCTGAGGCCAGGATTCAAAACCAGGTAGTGCAATTTGGCAGGGAGCACTTCTGATCACACACTGCCAGGTCTCTGTCGCTGGACCCCACACACAGGTGAGTGCTATCTGCCGTTTTGAGCTGGCTTCTTCTTGCACCTGCACCATACCTGTTCCTCACCATTGCTCAGAAGCACCTTCAACTCCTGGTAGCTTTCCTAATGCTTACTATAGGACATCTTATAACATTTTGATCATTAACTACCTTGCCTATACAGATCAAAAGTGATTAAGAAAGGCAGAGACTAATTAAGATCTTTGGGGCTTCAAATACTAGAAAATCAACTTTTAAAAGGTGCTTGTTATTCCACAAGATAAGAAGTCCTGAGGCCGGCTTTTCTAGAGTTAGTTAATGTAATGGCTCAGAAACTCAAGCTTTCAAATTCATTTCTTTTGCTCACATCCCCATTTGCCTCAAGGTCTGTGTGGTCATATTCAGAGATGACTAAAGTGCTTCCACCACCACCTCCTGGCACAGCCGAGAGCAAAAGATGATGTTGATGATATTGACTTGGGTATGCAATGTGCAGTGTTCGCTACAAGGATAAAAGAAGCCATGGTTCACTTCACAGACTATGTCAGGATAAGCTGCAGCAACACTAAAGGTGTTCAAGACTGAGTTCAACTTAAATTGAATCTTACAGCTGAAACCCACACTGGGCCTGCTTCAGGAAGTCAGAGTAGTTCAGGCCAAGAACTTGATGCTTCCATAGGCAAAAACAAATCACGTCTGAGCGTGGCTGTTTTTCCTTGGGAGAATTCAATCTTGCCACAGCAGCTCCCGAGGGTTGGGGAAGCTGACTCTCAGCCAAGTGACTCGCAGCATTCGGTGTAGATTTGAGCCTCAGCTCCCCGAAGTGTTAGGTCTGAGGAAACCTGGAGATCGTATGGTCCGTGTTGCACCCACTAAGAAGGAGGCTGCTCTGCCGGGTTAGAGTCCAGACAAGCAGAATTCCGATTCTCCAACTGCTCTGCCATCGCTCTGTCTTCTTGGTCAGGATCCCCAAAAAGCAAAGAAAGTGAATGTGTCAATGTAATTTTTTTTTCTGTGACTAAAAGCCTTTGAGCCATTTTTAATACGCTTCTGAAATGCATCCATGACATACTTCAAGACTCAAATAATTTCCTCGATGATTTACATGATTTTACTCCTACAGATGTTCTGTGAGATTATGTAGGCATTTGATGAATGGCAAAAATGAAAGCTTAAAAACACAAGTTGTCACTTAGAAGTTTAAGCTGCTGCTTGTATCACATACAGGTGCCAGTTAATGTTCCAGCTGCTCCACTTCTGATCCAGCTCTCTGCTGATGTGTCTCGGAAAGCAGCAAAGCATTTCTCAAGTTTTTGGGTCCCTGCACCGATGTGGGAGACCAGGATGGAGCTTCTGGTTGCTTACTTGGTCTGATTGTAGCCATTTGGGGGAGCAACCAAGCCGGTGAAAGATGGCTCTCTCCCTCTCTCTCTCTGCCCCGATTCAATCTTTTAAAAAAGTTTTTAAGAAGCACATAAGTACAGTTTATTGAGTATTTCCTAATTAAAAAGATAATATGCATTGATGTACATAATTTGAAAACTTTAAGTAACATAAACCAAAAAAAAACACTCCTCATCTACCATGCAGGAATAACTGCTGCTAACAGCATAACTCACAAGCTTACAAACTTTGATAGTGCAGGTTCTTAAGAATCTTTAAAATTTCAAGAAAAAAAAAGGTATCCATATGTCAGGCTTTTCTGCAGGCTCTTCAAAAACTGGCTTAGCAGTTGAAACATTAGTGTCCCACACATGGGTACCTGGGGGCTTTACCCACCTCTGGCTCCTGGATTGAGCTTCCTGCTAATTCAGGCCATAGAAGACTATAGTGATGGTTCAGGTAATTGGGGTCTTGCTACCAACAGAGAGGCATGGAATAAGTTGTTGGCTCCCATATTTGCCAAGTCCCAGCCATCGTAGGCATTTGGTACATGAAGCAGTAGATGCAATGCATGCCTTCTCTCCTTCTCTCTGAGTTTATCTGTTTCTCTACCTCTGAAATAAATTAATTACACAAAGTAATAAGGATGGATGGAGACCATCTTCTGGTTATCAATAAATAGCAGGCAATTAGATTCTTAAAGAGTGCAAAATACCACATTGGGTAGGTATGTCCTGAGTAATCTATTCTCTACAATTTACTGTATACAGTTGTTACTAATATTCTATATTTTATAAGCATGTATTTATGCATTTCCAAAGACCTATAGAGTCACTCAAAGTCAAAAGCCTTACACCCCATAGCAGGTGTCAAATGCCCATATTTGCCTGGACCTATACCCTCACCCACATGACAGCTGCTCATTCATTGCAATTTTAGCCATGGGTACCTTTTGCAGAAACCAAGCTTACATTTGTGGTTGATTTTATTGGTCTTTCTGTGTAGCTTCCAGGAAGTCCAGCCTTGGCCAAGGCCATGTTGAGGGGGTTATGGCCTCACTCGGCCTCACTCGGCTACACTGACACAGATTCAGTGAGCAGTTTAGCCAAAAGGATGAAGCTAGAGCTGTGTCCACTGGCTGACCTGCTAGCAGGGCAGTGTGAAGAGAGTCTGAGGGCTGACAGAAGTACCTCCTGTGGAGAGAAGGGGCTGTGATTTAAGGGTTTGCACCTTGCTCCCTGGTCCTTTACTTTGCCTGCTGGCCTCAGGCCTCCCCAGCCAGGGGCTCATTTGCATTTGTGCCTGAACTTGCTGCTGCTGGATGCAGAAAGGTGTATGTGGAAGCAAACATGACCAGTTGGCAGGAGAGATGATTCCGTACCACTGTGCAGCAGCATGGTCTGGGTGTCAGGGTGTTTCACTGGCTACTAAATCAGCGCAAACAACAGGATGTTTTATTTCCTTCCTTGCAAGCTTGAATAATCCAATCCAGTCATAATGAATTCTGGGGCAGAATTAATGTGGAAGAGTAATGGTGATTAGGTAATTACCAAGTACAGGGAGTATTTAACCTTCTCAGTGACAAGCCTGCCTACGACTACCTGATACCATGTATGTGTTCGGAAATAATTAATAATTTTAAAATTATACAATCTCTATTACTAATCAAGAAATAAGGATTGAGCAGCATTGCCAATCAAGCTGAGTTTTGCCTCTGTTTAGCGTCTGCCAATGCTCCTTGTCTCTGGCGTCTTCATGTGTCAGCCTCTTTGATTTTTATTTCAGGCTGACTAGACTTAAGCTGTGGCAAGTCTCAGAATATCTCAACAAGCTGAGACACATCACCCTCTAAAATTATCCACCCCGAATGAAATGCCAGGAAGTAACCTCTGGCCCCGGCCTTTTTTAATTGCAACTCAAGCCATTTTTAAGCCATGGGCTGTGACAGCCCCATGGCTCTGCTCGTCTTCATCCACCCTCCCTCTCCCCTTACCCTTCTTGAGCTGTTTACTCTGGAGAGGGTGTGTGTGAGTGTGTGTGTGTGTTATGTTCTGTGTTACATCCTGATAAAAATAGGTCTTCCCCTAGACATATGGCTTTAATTCCACAAAAATGCAGTCATTTTCAGATAGGCCTTACCAACACATACATGCTTGAACACATCACACACCCATGAATATGTACACACACATAACATAGAGAGTAGAAAGAATCATCTTAAAAAAGAAAACAAGCGATGTGTAACAAGAAAATTTGGAGAAGATTAAATAGGGACATGCAACCAATGAAAGCAACACCAAAACAATGGCTGATCCCTGACTCTTAATGCCAACAGTCTTTTCCCTAAATACACTACTGACCCAACCCAGGAAAGCCAGCTGACGGTGCAGGTGATTCAGTTTCAACAAGCATCCTGCTGTGGATGCAGTTTCTCCCCTTCGAGGTCCTCCCAGTTCCCTCCCTTGTCTGGAGGACTCCAAGAGCCAGAGCAGGTCAGGAACATTTTCTCCAGGAACCCTGTCCTGTTACATCCAGGATTAAGGGCATTTCTGTGAGCTCCCATACCATTCTCTGCTAAATTCTAAATTAACCTTTTTGACATCGTTAAGGCCATGCTGGCTTTCTGGTCTTTTCTTCCTCCCTAAATTCTAAACAGAAGAATTTGCACCCTGTTCAAGGTTGTAGCCCCAGACTCTGGCACAATGCACAGTGCTCAGATATCACTAAATGATGCAAAATCTCATGAATCCAGGAAGCCATCACAAAGGCGTGTTCGCCACCGAGTTCAAGCCAGAAAATGCATTAACAATCTGAAACAAGTACCCAAACAGGATAGCACATGGGAGTCCTTGCCAAAATTCTCGACAGGTCAATACAGCACAACCTCAGACACCTCGCACTTTCAGAAAGCAGAAATGGTGACCAGGGAGAAGTCTAATGATCTGTACTTTGGTCTTTGGAAGTCCACAAATATATGAGTCTAAAACACTAAAGTTCTGGTAACAAATCTGAACATTAAACAAGTCACAGGAAGGTAAATCCTTCTGGAAGGAAAAGCAGAGATGAGAGAGAGAGAGCAGAGTAGCCTGGATCCTAACGATCTTCCCTCATCGCAACAATCTGGGTACCCACTTGGCATCTAGTTTGTTCCTTTGAAAGTACTGCTTGGGGTAGAGATGGGAGAAGTCTGTATGCCTGCCTGCTGAGTCCACGGACCCCTCACCCGCTGTAGGCCTGTGCGACCTTGGGACTCACTGGTGGATACAGATTTGTGGTAGGGAGGTGGAAACCAGTAACCTCAACATGAAGCTCTCAGAAAACACGTGATCACTCCTGTCTGCTTCTTGCTCACGAGGCTTCACCTTAGCCACTCACCCTGTGTCTTGTTTCTCTTTTGCTGCTTGCAAACAGTTACCTGAGAAGCACAACGGGTGGGTCATTCAATCATACAGATCAGCTGTTTCCAAATGTCCATGCTCCTGAGAATCGCTGGAGTACATGCTTTTTTGGTTGTGGTTTCCTCGGTAAATATTCCACATGTCCTGTTTTCACTCCATGGAAGGTCTAAGAACGGGTAGCTTTATAAAGCACCCTCAAGAAAAGCCATCAGAAAATTTTAAGAATCACCTGTAGAGATAAATAGTGGTAACAATGTTAAAACAAAATGAAGTTAACAGTTCCTGCCTTCAAGGAATAAATAGTCAGGTGAAAAACCCTTTTTTTAAAAGCATCATTTCCATTCTAAGAAAACACATGTAAACATGTATCCCTTGCTTAACTCCATGATATACATTTGCAGGGTTTCCACGCAGATAGGAAAATCCTTTCTTGGAGGCAGGTAGCCAGCAGAGCCGTGGAGAAGGAACTAAAGTGTTGGCTCAAATGAACGATGTTGCAGAACCAGACTCAGGAAACAGCAATGTAAACTTCCATACGAGAAAAGAGCCGTGGTGGCTGTGGAGCAACATTTACAGGCAGTTTGGAGAGTGAGTAAGAGTGGAGATCAGCCACCCCCAGAAGTTTATGATAAATGAGGCACTTAGAATGCGTTATGGAGACAAAGAAATCACTCCGATTTGGCCAGTAATGCAGAACCTGGAGTAGCTGGGCAGATAGTTCTCCAAAATTACTGGACCATCAGAATCTTATTTGGCTGTAACATGTGCATGGCCACATGGTGGCTACCCAACCTCCTTCTCTCTGCGTCAGCGTCTCCCAGGCACCACCACCCTCCCCCTGAGCACTCCTCCCCAACTCTCCTTCTTGGTCTACCTCCCTTTCAGATGCTCTCACCCCACTCTGGGGCGGGGGGGCTTCTCATCAAACCATGAGGTACTACTGCATGGACAGATGGGAGAAACAATGAAGTTATTTCTCCATGGTTCCAGGATAATCAGAACCCTTGTTTAGGGAAAAATATCTGATTGACAGTTAGTAGAAACAAAGCCCAAATGACAGTCTACATTCATCACTTTGCAGCTACTACTTGATTGTTAAAAATTATTAAATGTTGGGGATTACACAGCTCAGGGTTTTTGTTTCACATCTGTTTGCTTGCTTGTTTGATTTGTTTTGTGTAGCAGGGGACAATTTTTTCAATGTAATTTTGTGCAGAAGCTACACAAGACACAAGCAGAGTCGCTCTAGATGGACTGGGTGAAGGGGGCACATTCAGTCTTCCTTCTGCCCCTGCTCCCCCTTGGTGGCTCCCTTCATCCCCACAGATATTTAAGACTCAATAAAACTGTTTGGAAATCACTGCTACAGCTCCCCAAGCTCCTCATTTTACAAACAAGGAACCAGAGACCTAGAGAACTGAATTGCATCGCTGGGGTTTTGACAACAACAGCGAAACCAGAAGCAGAATCCAGGTCCCTTGAACTGCATGCTGTTGTCTCAGCTGCCACATCACTGTGATGAGGTCCCTCCCTGGGTTCTCTCCATCCTAGGATATTGGGAACATATGGCAAGAGTTGGTGGCATATGTTCTGTAGACTGGCCCTCAACTACTTACCGCATATGCTTACTGCTTTCTGGGTGTCCTCCCATTCTGTTGAAGTTCTGGGCTGAATTAAGGTGAAAAATGAAAACTAACCCTTCCTAAATGACAGAGATAGCCTGAAAGAATACATCACCATTGGCATCTTCTGTCCTTCCTCCATCAATTGCTGGCCAGTCAAGCCTCAGCTGTAGTGGCGGCAGGTGTCCACGTAGCTCTCCACCGTCCTTTCTTTATTCCTCTTCCTCCCTACTACACTCCAGATTGAGTCCACAGCTCACACCTGGTAGCTGTTATTTCTCTCTTTTGCTTCAAACACCCTCAGCCTCAGTTCTTATTCCTTGCTCTGCCTTGGAGAGTCTCTCCTTTTATTATCAGCCAGTAAGGTATTAATACATTAGTTGCATCAAAGTGCAATTGTTAATAAGGGCCGTAGACATTCATTTAGTGGAATTTGATAGTGACAACACATTGACATTGGTAAGGTTAATGATCCAATGCTTTATTCCATTGAACAAGTGAAACAACACTTAGCACATTGATCCACAATGTCCTACAATCTATCTTCGCTATTACATTAACGGTGCCATGGCATCGATGCCCTTTAAGTAATTGGCACTGAGAAAAGACGGACTTGGCCTTGTCATGTCAGATTAGAGCTTTGTTGAATTGTGAATGATTTTGGTCTTTATTTTTTTTTTTCCTTCCTCTCATTTTAAGTTCTCCTGATTGAATAAGGAGGCAGGGCTTTGTAAAGGCCCATAAGAGAAGGCTGGCTATGTAGTGACAGCACTGACCTGGTCACGCAGAGAGAAGTGGTGATGAAAATCATCCAGTCCTTCGCTTCCTTCCTAGAATACCAGATGGGTGTGGCTTTAGACAAGTATCTCAGCTGCCTTAGATCCCAGTGTCTTCATCATTAAAAACAAGTAAAGGATATAATAAATGAATGAAATGCAATTATCCTCCACTTGACTCAAAAAATGAAGTTCCTGGCATCGTGACTTCATACTCTGCCCCTGTCACAGAGGTATTACTGGGCTGAGATCTCACTTGAGCCCTATGCACCAGGGCAGGTAGATCCTGGTTGGGACACTGTGTTCTAGAGATAAACTCTGGGCTGACATAACTATATACAAAATTTAGAATCTCTGCCCATTGTTCTTTGCTGGGCGCCTCTGCCATGAGGTGCCAACCAGGCGGGCAGACCTCATCGGTAGAAAATTCCCAGGTTAACGTAGTTGTGTAACAGGACTGAATTCAGGACAGGCCTCCTACATTGAAAACAGGCTTTGGAGGATGGGTTAGGACTTAAACAGGGAGTTCTTACAGAGTATGGGTTGTGGCCTGGGGACAACACAGAATCCACTGAGAGAGATTTTATCAGGGCAAATAAAGTCAGTGAAGTCTTCAGTTGCACTTACAAGACTGAAAATAAAGTCTCTGCAAAGTCCTTCCTCGGTCAGGACTGACTACTAACTTGAGAGACATGCAGAGAAGGAAGGGCTCTAACTCAGAGAGGAAGAAACGCACAGCACCCTGTGTGGAGGCAAAGGAAGCTGACGCATTGGACCTGGACTTGCCACTTGCTGCCTGACTTGAATGACAGAACAGATGATGAAGCAGCTCTGGGTTTCCTCTCTCCTCTGCAAAAGGGAGAGACAAAATCCTCTTCATAGGGACTTTGTGAGATGAGTTATTACAACATGAGTAGAATGGAGTGAATCCTGGTGGGAGGAGCGTCCAATTATTGTGTGAAAGGAACGAGGCAGAAGGAGACAGGCAGCGTGTCTGACATCACTCACTTAGCAGACTTGCTATATACCAGACACTAAACTTGGAGTTGAGAAAACAAAGATAGGCCATATGGCATCCCTGCCCCCAAGTTGCCCACAATCTAACAGAGGAAACAGACTGTGTATTTTGGTGTCAACTGTGAAATACTTGGTCCCTAAGAAAAGAAAAGAAAAGAAAACATCAATCTCCATGAACATAAATGGTGAGGCCTCTTCTTCCCATTGTCTCACTCATTCCCCATGGAACTTTTCTAACTGCCTGCCCATGTCCCCATGGGTGGATTTAACACCAGAGCGAATTATTGGTGAACCACAGTTGGCCACTATTATAGAACAAACGATACTCTGTAATAAAGTTCACCCATTGAGATTTGTATTCCCATCTGTTTGACAACTGAGTCTTGTTGCTCAGTCGACTCTGAATTCAAGAAGACAAAGGGGGCTTTTGTTTATTACTTTCCAGAAAATCCAACGTGACACAGTGACACACCAGAAGTGTGTGCACAGGTGAGAAAGAGTGTACAGCATCGAGGAAAATGTTATGCACCTGCATATTTGCATCAGGTCAGGGGCAGAGCAAGAAGTGGAGGAAGGGCTGCCAAAGGAAAGATGGCCTGAAAAGGACCGAAAAGCACCTACACAATAAGACAGCAGAGGCATGCAGCTGAGAAAAAGCACATGTCGGGCATTTCAGAAAGGGCAAAATATTGTGTAAATTTTCAGTAGCAGCACTAAGGGCCATGTGCTCAGCATGGTACCAAAGACCCTATCTCCCAAGGCAGGGGATCTCAGATTTCTTCCCAACAGTAAACGCAAACAGGGGGACAGGGAGTGCTGCCTTGCTGCAAGGACACTGAAGTACATCGAGTTGTTTCATTCCAACAATCTAGAGCTTTGGGTTTGGGTGCAACCCTGCTGGTTTTAGTGTCCCTGTGTATCGAGGAAAGAGTATTTTATAATCATAATGATGCCTTTCAGCCCTGACATCCCATGGCATTATCATCCTTAACACACTCTGCCTGGTTCTGTTTTGTTTTGTTTTGTTTTGTTTCGTTTTGTTTTGTCTATTCATTGTGTCATGAAATTTCTCTCAATAGAGCACCCCATTCTCAGGCCTGTATAGATCAATTATTGATGTTTCAGATCTAACTTTGCCAATACTTTGGAGCCTATTCCTGTAAACTGGCCTTGGCACTTATCCCATCATTTCTTTGTTATCCATACAGGAAGGAATGGCCAATTTTGCAGACAGGAAGCAAATACTTGTATTTGGCTGAACCAGTGTTTAGTTTTGAAATCAAGTACAATTCCTGAAGCCCTTGTCTCCTCCGAAGAGTTTCATTGCTCAATAGTCATACTTAGAGATCCATAAAAAGGTCAAAGGTCAATGCCAAGACTGTCTCTCTTTTGAGAGTGTGACAACAGTGGGAATTCTCACTTCCTCAGCCATAGCACTGTTAACATGTGGAGCTGCAGAACTTTGTTCTGTGCGGTTGTCCAGTGCTGGCTGTCCTGCGTGGGCTGTCTTGTGTGGGCTGTCCCGTGCAAACTCTCCTCTGCAGGCTGTCCTGTGCCTTGTAGAGTATCTGAAATCACTTGCAGTCTATTTGCTAGACTCTATCACCTCTGTCCCATGCTACGACAACCAGAAAAATGTCTCCAGGCATTGCCCAACATCCCATGGGGCTCAGAATTACTTTAGGAAGTCCTGAATCCCTCTACCTAGAGTGTGTGACTTGACTAAGCATATGGGCATGTCCTCAGAAAGAAGCTCAAGAAAACACTTCTCTTGGGTACCACACATTCCTGTGTTCACTCGACCAGTGGAATTCCTGCTGAGTGTTTGCCACAGTTCTTGGCTATTTCAGCTCTCATCTCCGGATGCCTAACTCTGCCTCCTCTCAGCCCTACAAGCTGGCCTTCCTTACTGCAGACCTCAGAAGTTTCTCACAGCCCAGCCACAGCCACCACCGCTGTGGTCCCTCAGCCCGTAGCAGCTTTCTCATCCCCATCCGATGCTTTCGCCTGCCCTTCATCCACAGAATATCATGGGCCACCATGAAGACAACCCAGCCTGCAGCCAAGGCTTGGAGTCCTATCCCGTCTTGGTCTTGTGACTTCTAGCCAAGTAGCCTCAGAAAGTGTTGCCTGAGTGTTGTACCCTCCTCGGATGAGAATGTCACATCCCCAGCTACCCACCTGGATGTTTTGAGGGGAAAATTAGAGAACAGCAGAGGAAGTGATCTGAAAACTGTAGAGCGTCATACAAAAGAGAAAGATTGCTATTACCATGATCATTATCTGTAAAACAAAAGATGTGGAAAGGGTGTCAACACAAAGTGTCTACCCAGCAGCAAAAACACCAGCTGATGCAACCAAACAATCGCCGTGGAGATTGGACCCAGGCTGAGGCCCTGTGGGAGGAAGGCACAAGCCTGCTGCTTCAGGAGGCAGCTGGACTCAGCTCCTCCAGGGACGGGGAACTGAAGATAAGGAGTCCCGTGAGGCTGTGAGAGATAGCCCCATGGGACCCCTAAGGCAGGGCTGTTTGCTGAGACCTGTGAGTGAGGTTTCCAAAATCAACCGTGATGAAAGTGGAGTTATTTCATACAAAACACAAACCAGAGGACGGGTCTCAAAGCCCGTTGCGTCCTTATTTGGTCTGTGCGACGGGTGGTCCCCGAGACTTTCCCCAGTGATGTATCTAGAAATGATGGAAACCTGGCCCCAACTACACTACAGGTGCTGCCTATGCCATCTCAGGGTTCCAATGTAACATCTCTGAATTCCATAATGGAAAATATGAGAGTATGAAACTGCTTATGCAAATGGAGAAACACATGTTGTGATAACCTCTTGTGATTAAAATGATGATCCTTGCATGCATACCTGTCGTAATTGGCTTGTGCCATGCACCAACTAAACACTTTAAACTTCATTCATGAGTCAGAAGAGATCAAAAATGAAGATAAATGAGGACACTTACCATCTAGCCATTTCCATGACTTGTACAAGTCTGCATCTTCAGTGAAGGTGTGAAATCTCATCCTAAATGCGCAAGAGTTAAGGTCCAACCCAGTCAAAGCACTACCAGCAGAGATGCCCATGCCAGGAGGTCAAACAGTGAAGGATGAGCCAGGGAGAGCATCATTCAAATATTATAGCTGTTGGGGATGGGAACCAATCAACAACCACGAGAAAAGGCTGGAAGGGTCACCTGGGCAGCATACGGGGAATTATGAACTCACAGAAGTTAGAAAACATGTCACTGCTTGTTGCTTATTTAAGCTTTTGTTTTGTCTTGTTTTTCGTTTTTGTGAGACTCAAATTTACACCTGTACTGACATATCTTATTTGTTTTTCTTTTTGGTCTTCATACTAAATGGTCTCAGTCAATTTATTTATTTATGAAAGATTTATTTATGTTAATTTGAAAGAAATTTTACAGAAAGGAAAGGAGACACACACGCACAGAGAGGTTGTCTGTCTGCTGATTCACTCCCAAAATGGCCACAAAGGGCCAAACAGAGTAGATCTGCAGCAAGGAGCCAGGAGCTTCTTTAGGGTCTCCTACATGGAAACAGGGGTCCAAGGACTCGAGCCATCCTCCTGTGCCTTCCCATGGCATAAGCAAAGAACTGGATTGGAAGTAGACCAGCCAGGACATGAACTGATGACCCATATGGGATGCTAGCCCTGCAGTTGGAGAATTAGTGTGTTATGCCACTGTGCCAGCCACAATGTATTTATTTACTAAACTTGACTGATTTTGATAGGCAGAGTTACAGAGAGAGAGAAGAGAGTTATCCCATAGCTGGTTCACAACTCCCCCGCCCCTGCACTGCCCCAGATGTCCACAAAGACCAATACTGACTGGACCAGGATAAAGCCGGGATCGAGGAGCTTCATCCTGGTCTCCCATGTAGATGACAAGAATTCAAGCATTTAGGACTCTCTCAGCTGCTTTTTCCAAGCCAAGAACAGAGAACTGGTTAGGGGGTGGAGCAGCTGCAACCCAAACGAGCATCCATATGGGATGCTGGCATCCCAGGCAGCGACTTTACCCACATTGCCAAAACACTAGCCCCATTGTAATTAATTTTTAATTGACATGTGATAATTGTACATATTTTAGGACACAATGTGATGTTTCAGATGTAAATTGTGTAATTATAAAATCAGGAAAATTAGCATATCTATCACCTGAACCATTTAATTCTTTCATTTTGAAATAAAACATTAATTGGGAATTGTGTGCTAAGAAAAAACTGTGCATGGGTTTCAAAGTTTCTTCCACCAAAATAAACTAGTATTTCAGTTCTATTTCTGTGGACTGTTGGATGCATCCTTTTGCAACACTTTATTGTTACAGTCACCCTGTCTTGCAACAGATAACAGAATGTGTTCCTTTCATCTAATTATAACTTTGTACCTGTTGGCGCGTCTCTCTCCATCTGTCTCTCTCTCTCTAGTCTCTGTAACTATTCGACTCTAGCTTCACATCGTCAGCTTGCTGAGATCATGTAGTATTTGAGTTTGGATTATTTTACTTACTGCAATGTCTTCCAGGTTCATTCACATTATTGTGAATGTCCAAGCTCATTTTTTTTTATGACTGAATAGCGATCCACTGATCACATTTGTTTACCCATTCATCAATCAGTAGACACTTAGTTGATTCCACATCTTGACTATTGTGAATAGTGCTTCAATAAACTTGGAATTGCAGGGGCTGGCACTGGGACCCAGAAGGCTAAGCCCCAACCTATGGTGCCAGCATGCCATAGGAGCACTGGTTCATGTCCCACAGGAACATCAGTTCATATCCCAGCTGCTCTGCTTCTGACCCAACTTCCTACCATGTATGGCCTGAAAGGTCAGTGGACAATGGCTCAGATCACTGGGCCTCTCCAACCACAAGGGAGAACTGCAAGAAGTTTCTGGCTGCTGACTTTGGATCGGTTCAGCTCCAGCTGTTGTGGCCATTTCAGAAATGAGCCAGCACAGATTCTCTCTCTGTGTCTCTTTTTCTCTCTATGACTCTGCCGTTCAAACAAAATAGAAATCTTTACAAAATTAAAAAAAAAAAAACCTTGCAATTGAAGATACCTCTTCAACATCCTGGCTTCGTTTTCTTGTGTATATTCTCAGTAGAAGGATCAATGGGTCACATGCTGGCTCTAGTTTTAGTTTATCTGAGGAAACTTCATACTGTTTTCCATGATGACTGTGTTAATTTAAATCCCCACCAACAGTGTGTGAGGGTCTCCTTTTCCTTGCAGTCTCACAAACACTGGCTATCTTTTATCTTTTTTTATGCTAATCATTCAAACTGGAGGGAGGTCTTACCTCTTTATGGCTTGGATTTGTATTTCTGACAGCTAGAGATGCGAGCAAGCGTTCAAGTACCAGTTCGCCATTTGTATGCCTTTTTTTGAGAAATGTTGTTCTGGGTCTTTTACTGAGTTTTTAAGCAGATAGTTTTTTCTTCCTGGTGAGTTGTCAGTTTCTTCTACATGTTGAATATTAATCCCTTTGCATGTGTTTTTCCCATTCTCTTCACTCTGTTCCTGCTTCTTCCGCTCTGTAGAAACTTTTTTTTTTTTTAGCTTGATGCAATCCCATTCGTGCATCAGTCCTTTTGTCCCTGTATTTTTGAGATCTAATGTTGAGGTCCTATGTTAAAAAAAAACACTTTATTCACACCAATGTCACGTAACATTTTTCTGGTTCCCTTCTAGTAGGCATTGTTTCAGATCTTAAGTTCAATCTTTGATCCGTTCTGAACTGATTTTTGCATAAGATGAACCTAGTTTCCTATTTTGTATAGATATTCAATTTTCCCAATATCATTTGTTGACGACACTGGTCTTTTGCCAATGTATATTTTTGTCAAAAGAAAAATCAACTGGGCTGTGGGCACATGGATGTTCTGTCTGTGTCAACAGTCTGTGCGCCTGGTTTTGTGCGCACACCAGGCTGATTCTGTCACTAAAGCTTTGTAGTAAACATCAGTTTACGCAACAGCACGGGGCTGCTCCTTCCTCACTCAGTGCACACTTCAGAGGACTGAATTCTCATGAAACAATTTCTTTGGTTTTGAAGGAGATTGTTCTACCTCCTGAGAAGAGAAACCTGCCGTTCCATTGACATTTAACTTTACATCTGCTATATTCACAACTCAAAAGACCATGCTACCCTGAAATCTCCTTTGTTATAGGGAATTGGTAAACATAAGTCATGTTGATATCTGGAAATTGTGAGTATTCATTTGGTTTGTGGTCAGGTCCTTCTTTACAAACAAGCAAACATCTAATTTCCCCTACTATGAAACAGGAAGTAGAAGCAGCCTTCTCTGGTGTTATGGCTGCAGGCAGTGAAAGCAGAGCTGACTGTGGTTTTAACCTGAAATGATGTCCCTGTTCGTGCAGGTGTGGTCATTGAGCAATTTGACATGATTTTAGTTTAATCCAAGAAGACATCTTTGGCAGCTAAAGATGGGTTTCCTCAGCCAATATCATGTGCCCTATATTTAGAACTGTCGAAAATGACCTTCTTGTATATGCGAGTACTCCCCAGTTGAGCAGTTTGTCATTCCACTTGATCTTTGCAATGACTCTGAGAAGCAGGCATTATTATTATTACTATTATTACTATTATTATTATTATTGCCATTATCATTATTTTACATATCATATGATTGGTCTATAAGTCAGTCATTAATTTTTCCAAAGATCAGGAAGTAGCAGAACACAAACTCAGCCTCAATGACCTTGAGAGTTTTGTCCCCAAACATCCTGACCTCCCCACCTTGTTTCATGTCATTCATCTTTTTTCTTTTATAAGTAATTTACTTTTCAGCATTTAAAAAAAAATTACTCTAGAGTGAGGGAGAAAGTGGAAAGCAGAGAGACGGATACACCAAGAGCGTCCATTCACTGGGTAACTCCACACATGCCCACGATGGACAGGCCTTTTATGTGGGTGGCCAGAATGCTACTGCTTGAGCCATCATCACCACCTCTCATTGTCTTTATTGGCAGAAAGCTGAGCTCAGGAGCCGGAGCCTTGGCTCAAACCCAAGCTCTCTGGTGTGGGATGCAGGCATAATGCTCACCCCATTCATTGGTTTCCTGGCCGTCTATAGATTTGGTAGCTTTTCTACAGGCCTTCTCTGCCTCATCTGCTGACTGTTCCTGGGCTGAACTCACATGGTTTCAGGCTGCTGCCTTCCAACATGCACACCAAGCAACAGAACAGTGTCCTGGGCTTCTGGTGCAGCTGCTGGAGTCATATAAATACACAGAAGCCTCAACCATGTGATCGAAGCAGCACACAGCCTCCTGATGCTGGAAAAAGGCTCTGTCCTTTTCTCACCTTCTCTATTCCTTCTAAATGACTCTTGATTATACAGCAGCACCTGCTTCCTTGTGAGATGCATATGCTTCCTTGCCTGAATCTGAATGCCTGTTGAGCAGACCATCCAGAGAGCTGCATGCAAACACACAGCTGAGTGTGGTCTGTAGAAACCCTCCATCAATCACATCTACAAACTCAGCAGCAGATCTACGGGGAGCGGCAGATAGCAGCACGGGCGAAGATAGAAAACGCCAGCCCTCTCCCGTCATCTGATAGCTCAAAATCGCTCCATTGCTCTGGGTACAGACAACAAGCCAGCAGTCAGCAAGGGGCAACTCTTCCTCCATTGGATGAACCTGGCAGACCTGCAGCCTTTCTGACAACAGGATAGAGAGAAAATCCGGGGCGTCCGGTGGAACCCACAAAACGGAGAAAGAAGTAGCAGGTGCTCTCATCTCCATAACCGCTCATGTTGGTTTATCCGCAGGACCCCCACATTTGAATCCCGTTCTACCTCTAGTTACAGTCTCTAGTGTTTTCACGTCAGCCCCAATGTTTGTAGGTGATGAGATCATCGAAGCCACAGGGGCGCTCTCATGTCTGCTTGTCTTTATTCCGCAGTAGACTCACTGTATGTCTTACACATGCGTAGTATTGAAGAGATGCTGGTAGAGTCCGTTCAAAGTGGCTGATAGGATCTAAGATCATGGCCATAAGAAAATAAAGCTGTGATTGCAAGAGGTCATAATGTGGGAAAGCAGTCGTGTGGACCAAACAAGCCAGCCTTTCCTGAAGACGGCCTCAAAGCTCTGCAGATCTCATTTCCTTAGTGAATGTTTTTCTCAAGGAGACTGTGTAACCTGCGGGGCAGGCAGCACTGTCTCCAGGCCGGCATGGGACACTTCCACCTGTAATTTCAGAGTCTGGAGCTAAAGAGCAGTTACAGAAAACAAGCTCTGACTGCAAACACAGGAACTTCACGTGGATTATCTTGGTTTTTACAAACTTATTGAGATGTAATTGGCATTCAATAAACCATACATATTTAAAGCACACAGTTTGATAAGTTTTGACATATGTACACATGAATAAAATTTTCACTACAATCAGGATTACGAATTAATCTCAGCGCTGCCCCTGATTTTCTTTAATCCTCCCTTCCTCACCTCCCACCTGCTTTCCCAAAGCATTCACTGATCTGTTTTCTGTTGCTAGAAATTTGTTTGCATTTTCTTTTTCTTAAATAAGTGGAATCAGACTACATATACTCAATAGTTCCTCTCATGACACTGCTGAGCAATGCAGATCACAATTCACTTATCCACTTACTTTTTGACGAGCGCTCGGAGCGTTTGCAGTTTTATATTATTAAATTTGTGCATGTGAGTTTGGGGGCCATGTGTTTTCATTTCTGTTGCATAAACACAAAGAAATGGAATGGCTGGGTTAAGTGGGAGATGGATGTTGAAGGAACTGCCAACTTGGTTGTAGAGTGGTTGCTGCATGGTGGCTTAAGTCATCGCTTGGGATGCATGTTGGAGCGCTGGTTTGAGCCTCCACACTTGTGCTTCCTATCCAGTTTCCTGATAATGCACCCCAAGAGGCAGCAGGTGATGGCTCAGGTTCGTGAGTTCCTGCCGCTCAAGTGGGAGACCCAGGTGCAGGTGCTGCCTTCTGACTTTTTGGCCTGGCTCAGACCTAGCTGTTTCATGAATCCGGGGTGTGAGCCAGTGAGCAAGTCTCCCCCTCTATTGTTCTCACTCTCTCTTTTCTCCCCATTTCAAGAGAATGAAAACAAATCTTTATAAAGAAACAGTTGGGCCTGGAGAGATAGCCTAGTGGCTAAACCCTCACCTTGCACGCCAGGAATCCCGCATCGGTATCAGTTCATGTTCCAGCTGCTCCACTTCCCGTTCAGCTCCCTGCTTGTGGCCTGGGAAAGCAGTGGAGGACGACCCAAAGCCCTGGAACCCTGTGTCCATATGGGAGACCCAGAGGAGATTCCTGGCTCCTGTCTTTAGATCGGCTCAGCACCAGCAGTTGTGGCTTCAGATCGGCATAGCATCAGCCGTTGCGCTCACTTAGGGAGTAAATCATCGAATGGAAGATCTTCCTCTCTGCCTCTCCTCTCTGTATATCCACCTTTCCAATAAAAAAAAGTAATAAAAATAAATCTTTAAAAAAAAAAAAAACAAGAGAGAGAGACCAGAAAAGAGAAGAAACAGTTGCAGCATGGCATGTTAGCACCAACAATACAGAGGTAAATCAGTTCCAACATGTCTTTAGCAATACATAATCAGCGATCTTAATTTTAACATTCCAATAGATGGTAGTATATCATTATCATTTTGAATTGTGCTTTCCTATTGACTAATGATAAATCCTTCTAAGATGCATCCTCCTCTTTATTAATTGTCTAACTGAGGGCTGAAATGTTGGCTTGGTGTGTTAACCTTCTACCTGCAGCATCCACAGCCTTTTTTCTGATTTAGTTCTCCATTTATGAATTAGGAAAGTAGAAGCGAAAGGGTCAAGTCTTTGCACCTCAGTGCCTATGTGGGAGACCCGGAAGAAGCTCCTGGCTCCTACATTCAGATCAGATCAGCTATTTGTAGCCATTTGGGAGTAAACCAGTGGATTGAAGATATCGCTTCTCTCCTGTTCTCTCCACTCTCTTCCCCTCCCTTCCTCTCCTCTTCCCTCCCTTCCCCTCCTCTCCCTTCCTCTCCTCTCCTACCCCTCCCCTTTTCTCCACTCTCCTCCCTGTCTCTCTATCTCTAAATATATCTC
Organism: Ochotona curzoniae; assembly: GCF_017591425.1. Taxonomy (NCBI): domain Eukaryota; kingdom Metazoa; phylum Chordata; class Mammalia; order Lagomorpha; family Ochotonidae; genus Ochotona; species Ochotona curzoniae. Next base: position 17,546,538 of record NW_024466219.1, on the reverse strand, counting down.
TCCTTCTCTCTGTAACTCTTTCAAAATTTTTTTCAAATACACCTCTTCCAGACCTGTCTTACAGATGATACTTAAAGATGTTCTCTTGACATAGGAAAGGAATAGCACTTAGCAAAATCAAAGGCAAAAGTTAAGGACATCCCAGCAAAATAACAACAGAAGACTAAATCAAACAACGAACGAGCCATTGCCAAAATGACAGGATCAAATTTTCACTTTATTCATATTAACCCTGAATGTAAATAGCTTAAACTTATCAATCAGAAGTCACAGGTTAGTAGAATGGTTCAGAAACCAAAACCCACTTATCTGCTGCCTACGGGAGACACATCTCACCAACAAAGATCAGCAGAAACTGTATCTCATAGGTTTTGATGTTTTCATTTTCATTTCTTCAAAACTTTTTTTTCCTCATATTAAACTATTTGCTGACTCATAGGTCATACAGCAGCATCAAATCCCAGAGTCTATGAAACCGTATCATAAAATAATAATAAGAAAATAATAAAATAAATTTAACAAAAAAACAAATGCACAATATTTTAAAAATAATTGATCAATTGGATTCAATGTCTTATTTTTACATCTTTGCATCTATGTTAATAAGAACAGTTGATGTGTTCTTTATAATGGCTTTGGGTTTAGTGTTAATGTACTACTGATCTCAAAGAGTGAACCCAGAATTGTCTCCATTTCTTCAGCATTTGGTTCAGTTTATATAGATCAGACTTACCTCAATAACTATCTTTCCGTGTGCTTATTTTTTCATCTGAATATCTTGAGAGAGTGCTCAAATTTATTGTGCATTTTAAAACAGGTTACATTTTCATTACTTTTTAAATAACTTAAAGATTTAATTTACATGTATTTCAACGAGTCTTGATGAACTTACTCCAAAAACTAGCACCACAATAAACATAGAATAGATTTCCATCACTTCAAAGAAGTTTTTCTGAGGGTCTATCCTTGTCCTTATGAATGCTCTTTTTTAAGCAACAACTTTATTTAGACATAGTTCACATACCAGCAAATGCACTCACTTAAAGTATGTAAGTTAGTGAATTTTGATATGCTTAATGGACTTTGAAGCCATCACCATAATCAATGTTAGCTAATTTTGTCCCCTTCTACAAATGAACAGTCACTCCCCATTTCCTACTCCTACCTACTATGCAACCTGTGGCCTACTTTTTTAATAAAAATATTTTAATCTATTTTTATTGGAAACGCAGATTTACAGAGAGCAGAGACTGAGAGAAAGATCTTCATCCACTAGTTCATTCCTCAAATGGCTACAAGGCCTGAGCTGCTATCTGAAGCCAAGAGCCAGGAGTGTCCCAGCGTCTCCTGCATAAGTGCAAGTTTCCAAAGCTTTGGCCATCTGCACTGCTTTCCTAGGCCACAAACAGGGAGTTGAATGGGAAGTGGAATAGCTGGAAAACAAACTGGTGCTCATACGGAGCCCTGCATTTGAAAGGGAAGGGCAAGCCAATTGAGCCATGGTGCCGGATCCTAGTCTACCTTTTTTTTGTCCCTAGAGGTTTTGCTATTCTAGATTTTTCATACAAAAGCAATAATATCAATGTAACCTTCTGTGAATGGCTTCTTTCATGTTAACACAATGCTTTCAAGATTTTTTACACTATAGCTTGGATTAATATTTTACTTATTTTACTGCTAATAACACTTCATTATTTGGCCATAGCACATTTTCTATATTCACTAATCAACTGATGTGTGTACAAGTTGTTTCCATTTTTGGATTGTTAGCACTAACGCAGCTATGAATAATTTTGTATACATTTTGTGTAGATGTGTGCTCTTGTTTCTCTTGGGTATACAGTTAGGAGCAAAATTGCTGAGTAACGCAGTAGCTCTGTATTTAACCTTTTGAAAAACTGAGACACACTTTCCAAGGAGTTGTACCATTTTACCTTCCAACCCATACTATGTAAAAGCTCTGATGTCTCCAGATATTTTAAAACATTTGCAAAAGTTGAAATCATATTTTGTGAGTTATCTCTTCACCTCTTTAAAAGACAAAAGTTTTTAACTCTCAGACATAAATTTGATACCCTTTCAAGTTTAATGTTGTTGATTTATTATGATTGAGACTTAAGTGTTCTACTAGAATCATAGACATAAGCACCATATCAAATATTTCCTTTACAAAGATTTTCTTACAACCCAATTTGTGTTTGTATGTCTTAACAGTAATTTTTAAAACAAAAGCTGTGAATTTTTTTGAAGCGCAATTTAACAATTTATTCTTTTATAGATGATACTTTTGGTCTATCATCTCAGAAACTGGCCTAACTCAGGATAACAAACATTTTATTTTATATTTTCTTTGAGAAAAATTTTTACATTGAAATCTACAATCCACTTGAGTTAACTCTTAAAAATATTGGAAATGTACATTGGAATTTGTTTTGTTTTGCTTTATTTTGTTGACATATGGATATTTAATTGTTCAGCATAATTTGCTGAAAAGACTATCTTTTCTTGACTGACCTGTTTTTACACCTTTGTCAAAAATCCACAGTTCATTTATGTGTGGACTGTCGGATTCCACACTTTTCCAGTGATTTATTTATTCGTCTTTATGCCGATATCATTCCTTAATTACCGTAGCTTTATTAAGCTTGAAATCATGTAGTGTTTGCCCTCTAAATTCATTGTTTTATTATGTTGCTCAGCTGTGTTAGATCCATTGCGTTGCTGGCAAATGTCTGAATCAGCTTGTCAGTTTCCGTAAGAAAGTCTGTTGGGATTTTGACTCGGACTGCATTCATTTGATAAATCAATTTAGAAAACATTCAACACCTTGCCAGTATGAGTCTTCAGACCAATGATAATGTATATCTATTTTGTAGTTTTCAGTATATAAATATTTAATTCTTTGGCCTGAATGGTCACCATTTCATATTTATGATGCTATTACAAATGGTATTATTATCTAATTTTAATTTCCATTTGTGTATTGATAACATGACATAAAATACACTTGGCTTTTGTATATTTTCATTGCATTTTCTGTTATCAGTGGCTCTCAACTGGAATGACTGTTACTCACTGGACAGAAATGTAGCAATGCTTAGAGACGTTTCTGGTGGTCTTTGCATGAAAGGTTGGCGGCTGGCATTTCATGAGCAAAGACCTTCAATCCACCAAAGCAAAGACCCCCAGGCTGCAAATGTCCAAAAGAGGTTGAAGAAGACATCTATATTCAATAATGTCATCTACCAAGACAGATTACATAATCCCTTTCAACCTGGATCTGACCCAGTTCTCACAACACTGTCACTCTGCTTCTTCAATCCCAATCCAATCAAATGATGAGTGTGGATAAAAGAAAGGAGGAGGTCAAAGTAAGAACCTCCAGGATCTATACATGACACACTGGTTAGGAACAAGCACCTAAAACCTAAAATCTGGTGGACCCCTCACTGGTCTTCAACAGAAAGTAGCTCCCAGCTACTTCACTTCCCTGGCAGATTTCCTAGAGCTGAGGAACTTGGTGGGAGTCAAATGTTGGAGAAAAACATAATTACTGTTTTCTCAGGTGTTTCATTGGCTTTCAGTGTGAACAGAACAAAGGCAAGAGCCCATCTCAAAACAAGAGTAAAAGGGAAGAGAATAACGAAGTCCGAGTGTGCACACTGGGTGCCATGTTCTAAACCTGAATATTGCAGTAGGAAACCCAAGGCTGAGCCCACAAGGTGTTCCAAGGTGGCTGAAGGTCAGTGTCAGAACCATGCAGACCTGTGCTGACCAGGAAAATATGTGGTCGACCAGATGTCAGAACGTGGAAATCAAAAATTAGAAGATTTATTTGTTTTAGATATCCTGCTATGATCATTCTTCACACTTTCATGGAGACCCTTAGAATAGATACAGATAGCACATAAAAAATGGAGTCAGGGCCACATAGGAAGTGAATAGAGACCCTGAAAACAGCTCGGCCTATAATGATCATGCTCATAGATATGTCAGCACATGGCTGGGGATTTTTTTGTTTTGTTTTGGGGTTTTTTGTTTGTTTTGTTTTATTTTTCACAGAAACATGGACAACTGAACGAGTACTGAAAAGTCTATGTCGCTACCAAGGTTCTGACTGGGGCCTTGAACACGAAAACCTTGGGGGGAGAAAAAGGCCTTTGGAGTTGCTTCATTCGCAAAGATCTGTGAAGGTTTAAAAGTGAGGCCACTTCCCAAGCCACACTCCTTCTGGAAGAGGCCAGATCCAACAGGTCAGCAGGAAGTATTCAGCTTGGGGTAGGTGGTTCACAGAATGAAAATGTCAAATATCTAAGAGGCCTGTGGCATAGTGTATTAGCAGCCACTGGCATCTCAAATTAGCAACACTGGCATCTCAAATCAGGACATCAGTTCTGGTCCTGGCTGCTCCACTCTGGAACCAGCTCTTGCTAATTCACCTAGAAAGGCAGTGGAAGAAGGTGCAAGTACTTGAGTCCATGGCATCTCCATGGGAGACCTGGATGAAGTCCCTGACTCCTGGCTTTAACCTGGCACAGATCTAACCGCCATGGCCATTGGAAGAGTGAACCAGAGATGGAAGCTCCCTTTCTCTTAGGTTTGAGAGGGTTTGATGAATGGTAGTGACATTTCTCAAGGTCAGTTCATGACTGGATCGAATGTTATCCCTCCAGATCCCAGTCAAATGGCATGCCCCGCAGGCTTTTCCTCGCTCTTCCGAGGGGCCCTCTGTAGTCTCCCCTCAGGTCCCCTCCTGCGGCCATAACAGAAAACATGGTCTGGGATTTGGATTTGATCACAGATTTGCTCTGCAAATTTAGGCATCCAGTTTCACTTGCCACCGCTTGCTATTGACAGAAAGGTGACAGCAGCACCTACATCTAGGGCTGTTGTGACAATTAACTGCCTTCATATTAGGTGACACTTATAAAAACTGCCGTTTCTGTGCACTGGATAATTTTTAATATTATGTTCAAATATCAAAATTTCCACATGGATGGGCTTGATGCGCATGCAAGTCTTTATCAGAAGGTGGGTAATAGATAGAAGTAAGTAACCGAGCTTTTAGATATTCTAAGTCAATCTTCAATGACTTAGTTCATTCATTGATTCGCTGTGTATGCCCTGCATTGGAAGGTAAGAGCCTTGACTGGCCTCCGCCTTCTTTGCCACACTATCCAGTGTGTCTGGTACAGTCCCCGACACAAATCACTGTTCAATAAATACATGATAAACAGGACATCTGTCCCCACCTCTGTAACGAATGAGGGCCACGGAGATCCCTGTTGAGAGTCATATTCCTGTGGCCAACAGAATGCCCATTCTTTACTGATATGTCTCTGTGGAGAAGTAACAGCTAGAGTGACTCTGCAGGGCCCTGGCACTAACCCATCAGCCTGCCTTGCTTGCATCTGAGCCCCTGCTCACAAGGCAGGGCTTGAGAGAGCGGATGTGTGTGTTCCTTGTGGCCCTCAGACAGTCACATGCTCCTGAGTCACTGACAACTAATCTTACTTTCCCAAGAGAAGCACAATTGCAACATGGATAAAGAAGAAATACAGCCATGAGTCTGTGTGTTTGATGGCTTGGGTTTCTGTATCTCGTGGCCATAATGACAGGGGTGGCCTAGGCTTTGGAGCCAAGTTTCCCTCTTTAGCTGGGTCGCCTGGAAGTCAGCCTGGTGGGATAATTATGAAGCAAAACCACTGTGAGAGTGGGTACCTCTTACACAATTCATGATCCACGATCTAGGGACTCTCATGCACATTCCTGATTCAAGGCCTGAAGTCAGACTACACTGTGCCAGCAGGTAACATAGCATTCTAGGGAAGTGCTTTCTGTGACTAATATCCCAAGTCCTGACCCCGATATGTCCCAAGCCCAAGGCCTGAGCTTCTAGCAAAATCTTTCCACTGCAGGAAAAGCTCAGCTTCCTCCCTACTCCTTTGTTTTGTAGAGTGGGGTTTAAAAAACAACCTAAAAGACACTCTCATATTCCTCCCCAAAGATGCTTCCTTGGGGGAAAATATGGGTCGGGTTGGTCCCTTTATGGAAGGCTTTGTGATGTCATTATCCTAACATCTGTGCTGAGTCCACATGGCCCACTTTCTAGGAGACACAGCCACAGCATGGAGACTCACAGCGGTCGTGGAGAGAAGTCAGGCTGCATGTGCCGTTGGCCCTCTCCGAGACATTTGCAGAGAATGCTCCTCTCTCCCCTTTGGTGTCTAGGCCTCTGCATTTTTCCTGTAGGTTCTCTTTCGTTACAGTAAATATGAGCTCCAAAGGTCACCTGCCTAACTCAACACATTGTCCCTTCCTGCTTCAGGCCTTGAATATTATTAGGAAATTCCTTAGAATCTTGCTTCCATACAGAGTGCTTCTCCAAGGTAGGTATAAAGTTTCATTTCTCTCTCTGAGTCCCTTGTCCCACGTGTGGTGCCTAGAAGCTAGTATATGCTTAATTAATGTGAGTGGATGGACACAATCAGTGCAAGGATCTGAGGTGTGTCGAATGTTAGAAGTTTTCCTCTAAAAGTTTCGTGCTTCGAGGAACAGTTGATGATGTTTTTCTCTCACTTAGCTTACTCACGCCAAAGACTTTGCTCATAGACATGCTTAGGCTTTTTATTTTGTTGCATCCAATACCAGTTTAATGTGTGGAATATAAGTCAGAAGGGAATACACGGGAAGAACAGAATATTGCCCCTGCTCTATCCATGGCTGACAGTTTTCTGGCAGAAAGCCCCCATGCTCTTAGCCCTTCAACTTTGAACATGGCAGTTTACCCTGCTTCTATGGCCAAGGACTTTCCATCTCTGACCAGCGTCAAGTGTGGATAACTTTGACTTCCAGTTGGGTGGAACTTGAGTGGGGAAAGGGAACAAAAGAGGCAGACAGCCTACTGTACGGGCTGATTCCAGATCCCCTTGGCGCACACCCCCAAGTGTGACGATTTAGTTCACGTTCACTTTCAAGTCTGCCTTAACCATGGAAAACCTCGGCTCTCACACCCATCCTTTCCATCTTTGAATTTGCATTCAGTTTTCCAGTATTGGGCCCTGATCCCAAATCCCTTACAGTGGAAATACTGAGATCTAGCATGTGGTCGTTCCTAGTATGTTGACGCTTTGCCTGTCCCCAGGCTTGCTATTCATCCCAGATTGCCTGGGACAGTCCCGATTTGCACACATTTCCCCAGTGTAATTATTAATAGCACCTCTTTCATTCTGATAAGTGCCCTGGAGTGGATGATAAATTGTAGGATCATCCTACCCATCTCTGGTTTCTCCTGCTTCTGTCTCAGAACTGACAGCTCACTCACGTGTCACACCCACCTTATAATGTGCTGAGATAGGACAATTCCCATCCTGACCTACTTCTGTCTATTTCACAGCATTTTGGCTGCTGGGCAGAGCCAGCGGATGTATTAGAATGAAATTCCAGCTGGCTGCCCATGCTTCATAGACAAGGATGCCATACCAATACACATACACAAATGCACACAACGGAAACAACACCGGCATCCTTTCACTTAATGAAGAGACCTGCACATGATAGAAAGAGAGGGAGGAAATGGTCCAGCAGTATTATAATGATAGACGTCAAACGGTGATATAAAAAAAGAATTACAAAGGACCAAAAGGTGGAGCCTGACAGTGATCAAACCCTTTTTCTCCAATGGCATACAATCCACTATCCTTTCAAATTCCACATCATAAAGGGAGCAGACTTTTTTTTTTTGCACAGACATTGACACAAATAATACTCGCAAGGTCTTCCCAGCAGATGCTCATTACCAAAGCCAGCTTCCAAAGAGCTCTTTCCTATGCTAAGCCCTGTGAGAATCTCACCTCATGGCAAGAGGGAACATTTGCCTGTTAGCAGTGTTTCATCAGCATAGCTTTCCATTCTGCTTCCTCTGAAACCTGCAAAAGCCTACAGGTATTTGATCTGGTAAGAACTTTATGCTGAAAATATCCCTTATTTAAAATGATTTCATTATGTCTCCAGAATGGCTCCGAATAGCACTCCAGGGTCGTAAGTTTATCTAACTTGGAATAGGTATCCATTTCCACTCCCTTAAACATAGCTGGAAATCTGATTCATCCAAGATCTGATGTTCATTTGGACTTGAGTAAAGTGACTTTTCTCCCTTTGACAATTACTTCTAACCAATAGTTCTCAAATAAACAAAGATAAATGCATGCATAATTATGTTCCCTAGCCCGGAAGCCTGGAGGAGAAATGGATGCCCAACCCCACACTCTTCTCCCAAGGGGAGGGCTTCCCACATATGCAATGTGACAAAGTTGCTGGTCTGCCAAGGTGCTAACCTTGATTTTACAGGGTCATGTTGGATTCTGAGGTAACTGGTGTCCATGAGCTATCGTTCCTGGGATTGAGCTTCCATGACTCTTCTCCCAGATGTTGTGTAGTTCAAACATATCTATGTGCCATGGCATGAACACGTTAGCAAGCACTGCCAGGAATCAGCACTTACCTAAGGCACTAGAGCTGAATGTAAACCTCAAGGTGAACTAACAAAGAAAAGCACACAATTAATATTGTAATTAACAAGTCAAAAAGAACAACATCAGACAGAAAATGGGTGACTAGTGCAACATGAGTCAGATTTCAATGGAGCAATAATAAATGCCTTTGGGTTTACACTGCAAAAAATCCACATGCCATGAATTGTGTCATTGGCTCTCATAGATTCTCGCTCTGGCTGCTGCCCCCAGGCGTGCACCATGCACTCTTCCGATGCCATTCAAAACCAAGAGTGAAAAGACAGCTGGAAGCTGTGGGAAGAGCGCTGTCCTGACACCCACCTAACTCTAACAACGGGGAGACAGTGGACAATGTCCTCATACCTCTCATGAAGGGTTTGGTTTAGTCCTTTCAGTAACCAAAATGTGTAACTTACGAGAAATAGTAGATTTGGTTTACTTACGTCTGAAAAGCAACCATTCCACTCAGATATACTTTACTAAGCCATCCAGCAGTTATGGCACAATGGCCACATGGACCTTTCCGTGTCTATTTCTCATCTCACTCTAGGCCCACAAGAGGATGGCATTGGGCTCCTTGCACTTAAATCATGTGGCTGGTTCTGATCAAAAGACTGGGAATGGAAAGCAGATATTTTACTTCTAGGAGTTTCACTGCCTGAGGGAGAACTTTCCAGTGTTGCTCTGCCACAACAATGGAGAAGTCACATGTTCCAGTGCAGTAATGTAGGTCTCCACTAACCCTGTGGTACGAGTTGCCCTCCAGCTCCTTGAAAAGCTAAGAGATATATAGGTTGCCCATTCCTGTGGCATAACCTAGTTTATCTTGGCTAACATAAAAGAATTTCAAAAGTGAAAGTCTAATATGAGAAAAAATTTTCATTAATTTCAAAATAGCTTTTCACCAAAATGAGATCCACCACCACTCCTCCCCCCGCCCCCGCCTAAATACTCCCATTTATTCATTTGAAAGACCAAGACAAAGAGGAAGAGAGAAACAGAGATTTGTCTGCTGGTTCACTGTTAGCAATGGCTGAGGCTGTATAGGGACTCATTCTAAAGCCCAATCAGGTCTCAGGATCCCAAGGGTTTGGCCCCCCGTGGTGAGTATTAGCAGAATGCTTGAGTCAGGAGGCCAAAAATTAAAGCCAGGTGTTCCAGTACGCAAGTGTTCTAACCAGTGCCATTAACCCTGAGATCAAATACCTGCTGCTAAACGTATTACTTGATTTCATTTTGCATGCACTTTCTGAGGTTCTCTCATTCATTAACTCCACCCAGTCACCCTATCGTACACATTTGGTTGGTGTGTTTTGCTTCTTCTGAGAACAAGCCCCTGGGTAAAGTGGAAAGATATGTAAGGTTCTTTTGTTATTTATGTGTTTTAGCCTTGTTGTGTGGCAAGGCAGTTAGAGAAAGTTAGGCTACCAGTCCTACCAGGAGTTGGTGACTCTGATATCAATAAGAAGCTCAGTCTGTGAAAGATTACATCAAGAAAATATAAGAAGTGTGGGGCGGGGGGAAGCAACCACATTCTCTTATCATTGCAACACACTGACCATTGGCCCCCCACCACCCAGTGTCACACTCGTTGACCGGGTTGTCCATGGAGACCCGGAGTAGCCCTGATCCATTCGTCCTTTGCTTCCATGCACTTCCATTAGGATGTGGAATTCTAATGCCAGAGCCCCCCTCGGCACCTCTGCTCAGTGGTTTGAAGTGGGTTGAATTGTAGCCGGCAGCAGGGGGTGATAAATGTAGCGTGAGCTGCCTTACCCCTAGAAAACTGCAAATTGCCTGAGCAGTACAACCCACAAAAGGTTCCCGTGGAGTGAATTTATCTTGCATTGTCGAGTCGAGAGGGAAAGAGGAGACCAAGCATTCTATTTTTGCAAAGTCACATTCGATCTTGTTCAACATGCAGTCTGCACATCTTTTAAAGGGGGCACCCATGGAAAAGAGGATCAGTCCAGGAATGGAGAACAGAGAAAGGGAATTTATTTTTAACACTGTTGGAGTTCATGACCGTGCGAGCATTTCAATTTCCAAGTCCTTCACTCCTGTGTAATAATATTGTGTTCTGCTGAAGTGTGTCTGCTTGTCACCCAGTCGTACAGGATGGCAGAGATCATGATGTGGACCAGAAGACACACTCTCACATCGGAGGGACCGCTCACCTTTCTGTGATCCCACCTGCTCATTCAGAAGGCAGGAGCAGGGTTCCTACCAGTGGCTTCAGCTCTCTTTGATGCTTGCTGTCTAAGTAGCTTACATCCTTCCAGACAAAATTCCACGACTACCTCATGGACCTGTCAAAGAATCCTCCCAAGTGTGCAAAGGTAAAACAAAAAGAACCTTGGAGTATAAATAGCTTCAATAGACCAGGCTTCAGAGTGAAGCTTTTAGGACAGGTCTTTCAGATATAATTTTTTCCCCATCTCTTGGAAGAACTGACAATAACAGCAGCATTTCTCAGGCAAGCTGGGGTTTCAATAGGACATCGTAACATTACTCTGGCTGTTGCTGCTCAATGACTCTCGGGTTTGTTTTGTGTTTTAAGATAAGTCCAGGAACCTTCCTTCACTTTTCTTATTATCTGAAAAGCATTCCCTATTCTGAAAAGTAGGCCCAAGGTCTTTCCTTTTGTCTACCTACTCCAAAATGAATTTCCTCGACAACTCTGCCCACAAAGATTTCCCTTCATTCAAAAACTATCTGAGCCACTCTCTTGGCATGTATATATACAGGTGCAGATCGTGGTGGTAGTAGCAAATATTCAAATGAGAGCTTTGAAGGCCAAAATGGAGAAGGGTTCTATGTGAACAGCAGTTGAACATGGCTCAGTCAGTCCTGAGAGATGGGTGAGTGTTGTTCTGAAGGGATGGGGGATGGCCTCCTTTGTCCTCAGCCCATCAAAAGGGAGTCAAGTTCAGATCCCCAAATCCGGAGTGGCAGAGACGGGCGCCAAGTATTCCAGGGAATTCCAAAATCCATCAATCAAACTGGAAGAGCCTTGCCCCTAAGTGCTTGGCACATGCTAAGAGCTAAGACTCCTGCAGTCTTCAAGGCAGCCAGGGGAGGACCTGCGCTACACGTCTCTCCTCTCTGCAGAGTGCGGACAGACTCCCTTTTCACAGTTCACTGTGGCTTTTAGGGGAGATGGAAAAATAAAAGGCCACTGCTTCATGGTGCCTGGTTATTAGCTAAGTCTATTTTTATAGCTGTGTTCATAATTGATAGACACAGATTATTTTTTTTTTCCAGCCACTATGCACTAGGAAAGAAATTCCTTTTTTGGAGGTTTAGAAAACAGCAAAATTCATAACAATTCTGCTTTATGGCTTCAAGTACAAAGTTGTTCTGTGAAGACCAGTGAAACTCCCAGTGGAGCGCTGTGCGATCCATTCCTGGTGAGGAATGAGCCCCTTTCCGTTACCCGGGATCGAATAAAACTCACTGCTCTTGGAAACAGCAGGTCTTTTATCTTGTCATCTCATTATACCACCAGGCCTAATTCTCTATCCTTATCCTTATCACTTTCCCATCCTGCCATCTGCTCAGCTCCAAACATCACCCACCCTCACTTAACCAGTCTAGTCTCGAGATACTTTGCCTCTTGTGCCATTTTTGATTACAGATTTTCAAACCAGTAAATGCTAAATTAAATACTATACAAAATAATACCAAACAACAATAAGAAACATTCCTTCTAGAATATCTCAAAAACCACATACTGCTTATAGCCCACTTGCAATATTTCAAAAATAATACTTTCACCACCTTAAAAATTGCAAGGCTAAAAAATAATGAAGAATAACTATTTCAGTTAAAAAGAGGCTATCTTGGGCCCAGCCTGATAGCCTAGTGGCTAAAGTCCTCACCTTAAATGCCTGGGATCCCATGTAGGCACCAGTTCATGTCCTCGCGGCCCCAGTTCCCATCCAACTCCCTGCTTGTGGCCTGGGAACGCAACCAAGGACTGCCCAAAGCCTTGGGACTCTGCACCCGTGTGGGAGACCTGAAAGAAGCTCCTGGCTCCTGGCTTATGATAGGCTCAGCCCCAGTCTTTGGGGATACTTGGGGAGTGAATCAGCAATGGAAGATCTGCTCTCTGTCTCTCTTCCTCTCTGTATATCTGAGTTTCCAACAAAAATAAAAAACATTTTAAGAAAACAGAGAGAGAGAGAGAGAGAGAGAGAGAGAAGCTCTGGACTGCTGGCTAAATCTTTACCTTGAATGAGCCGGTATCCCATATAGGTGCCGGTTTGTGTCCTGGCTGCTCCACTTCCCATTCAGCTCCCTGGTTACGGCCTGGGAAAGCAGTAGAGGATGACCCAAAGCCTTAGGATACTGCACCCAGATGAGAGACCAAGAAGAAGCTCCTGGCTCCTGGCTTCAGATCAACTCAGTTCTAACCATTTTAGCCATTTGGCAGTGAACCACCAGACAAAAGATCTTTCTCTCTGTCTTTCCTTCTCTTTTCAAATTTGCCTTTTCAATAAAAATAAACTAATCTTTTTTTAAAAAAAAAGTGAGACTATCTCATTATTTAATGGTGTTTGAATTCACTGGTTCCCAAATCCATAAAACTCTTAGATTTCAGTCATAAATCTCTCCTCCTCTACACATAAGAAAGTGCCATTTGTCCATTTGCAGGTGGGCTAGCCATTTTTTAATCATCCTTGTCCCACACAGAAATAATGTCTGGTACTCACCACAATTAGTTGCTTTTCTAGTGTTTGAAATAAAGATAAAGGGTCCAGACTCCACTTTTTTTGATACTTTCCTGTTGGGGATCAACAGATGGTGATGTCATAGCTCTGTTACTCTCAAGAATATTGATGTTAAAACTAAAACCCACAATCCTAGTGATAATGATATTCTCTGTGCAGTGGAGTCAAGCATCCATGGAAAATGAACAAAACCAGATTGCGCTAGGTAATCACTGCATAGTAAAAATGCCTGTTAGATACACCAGTGTGTAGCGAGAAATGCTAGACTTGTTGTTGTTGCGGTTGTCAGTAAGTGGCTGTCAGTACTCTTATCCATAGATGGATGGGTAGATATGCAAGCAAATTTAAATATTAGTCAGATACAGTAATTTGGTTTCAACATTTGTAAGAATGAATACAAGCCATAAGCCATGAAGCCCTACACATTTTGTTTATGAAGGATACAATAAATAAGTTACAAGAAAGGAAAGAAAAACCCCAGCAGGTAACAAGTACTAGGATATTTCAAAAGTATGTAGGAATTGAACTAAAAGTTAAGTGTATTTACAATTTTGGAATTCACATTTTTTTATAATTCCTATATCTCATGAACTTTTTAAAAGATTTACTTGTCCATTTGAAAGGTAGAGAAACAAAGAGAGTGAGAGAGACAGAATCTTCCATTTGCCTGTTTACTCCCCAGATGATCACAATGGCCAGGAGTGGGTAAGGAAAAGTCAGAAGATTGGAACTCCATCCAGGTCTTCCACATGCAGCAAGGGTCCAAGGTGTTGGTCCATTTTCACTGGTTTGCCAGGTGCATTTTCAAGGAGCTGGATTAGAAGTAGAGCAGCTAGGATTTGAGCAGGCACCGGTATGGGATGTTGGCATTGTTAGAAGTGCTGTGCCACAACGCTGGCCCGCTCATGTACCTCTTGAAGATAATGGGCTTAATCTTGCATGTATGGATTTGAAAATGTTTTTAAAATCTGACCTGGACATGTCCTTTAATTCTGTTCTCACAAGCTTTCTGAAAGATCCTTGTATTGAAGTAAATACATATATAGAAAGTGTGTGTATATATATGTGTGTACATAGCATACCTAACTATGCTAGTGAAATTGGGATTTATTCCAGGACCCCTTGAAGATGTGAAAATCCAAAAATATTCAAGTTCCTTAAGTGAAATGGTATAATATTTGCATCTAATCCTCATGCATATTTTAAATCACCCCTAGGATTCTTAAATAACAATTAATAATTAAATATTTGCCATATTAAATATTAAAAATATTAAATATATTTTTATTTTTCAAAAAAAAATGTATCTGAGGAACAGAGATCAAGCTCTTAACTTCTGGTTCATTCCCTAGATGTATGCAATGACTGGACTGGGACAGGTAGAATCCTGGAGCCCAAAACTCCATCCAGTCTTTTACACAGATGGCAAGAATCCATATGGCTGAGCCATCATCTGTTACCTCTGAAGGTACACATTAGCAGGAGGCTGGAATCAGGAGTGGAGACCAATTCTAACCCAGGTGCTCCAATATGGGATATGGGTATCCAGCCACCATCTTAGTTGCTGGGCCAAGTATATATTTAAACTGTGCTCAAGAAAAGAGAAATAAGAATTAATAAGACAGAGTACAAAACTGATTTTGTAATTCATTAGTATGTATAAACAATGCCCTATTTATTGTTAAAAGATTTATTTATTTTTATTGGAAAGTTACATTTACAGAGAGAAGATACAGAGAGAAAGCTCTTCCATCTGCTGCTTCACTCCCTAAGTGGTTGCAATGGCCAGAGCTGAGCCAATCCAAAGCCAGGAGCTTCTTCTGGGTCTTCCATGTGGGCACGGGGCCCCAAGACCTTGGACCGTTCTTGATTACTTTCCCAAACCACAATGTTTTATTTTTAAGGCTATTCATATAAATAAAGAAAATGAAAGTTGGCTCATTATGCTAGGCAAAATTATGACTTTATCTTTCATACGCCAATTCTCAGCACTGTGAATATGCTAATGTGCATGATCTTATTTGACATCTGTAACTAATCATTTTGTCTTCAAACAGAGAAATTATTCAATACTGGTGCAAAGAGTCAATGACATCAGAAAAGGTGAGGAAGGCAGCAGAAGAGATTGGGGAGATTCTAATCAGAAATTCTAAGCTCAGGAAGGCTCCAACACACTTCTGCTGGCATTGAATATGGTGGGAGCCGGGGAATGAGGAAGCTACTGTAAGTTGAGAATGCCTGCCACCAAAAGCACACAAGGAATGGCATACCACCAAAAATCTGCATGAATCCAGGAGGAAATTGTTCCCCAAAACCTCCAGATGAGAGCCAATGCCAGCCAACACTTCGATTTCAACCTTATGACACTGCTAGTCCCAAAGCTACTGGATTTCTGACCCATGGAAATCATGAGATGATACATTTTTGCTGCTTAACACTGCTGTGCGATCTGTGAAAGCAGACTGTCATCAACTGTAGAAGCACACAGGGGTACCTACAGAGGGAGGGGGATGGGTGTGGATAGAAAGACAGGAGAAAGAGCATGAATAAACAGAAGAGCCCTTTCACCTGGACTGATGTTAATGCTGAGCCTTCTCCTAGACTCAGATCAACTGAGTTCTGAGAATCTGAGCTTGAAACCTCTGCAGGAGAAACAAAAAACCTAGCAACATTGTCTAGAGGAGTTTAAGAACCATCCTTGGCCTTAGCAAGGTGCAATTCTTCATGGATGAATAGAACTGTATGCCATTTCTGGCCAGGACCAGCTCTCTCAGGCTACAATATTTGCAGAGCTCACTTCTGCTACAAGTGTTGTTTCCACACAGGAGTGATGGGAAGATCCACAGCCTGACCAGAGTTCCCAGGCCCAGTGTGAGCTTCCCTCAGGACTTGCATCCAGCCTCTCTTCTTCTCCAGCTTCTCTCAGCACTGTGACACTTGAGATCGCCCTCGCCCCTCCATTATGCTTTCCTATGCCATCATCAGCTGTGATGTTATCTTCAGCTGGTTCAGGATTCTCCTAACATTGTTCACAAATACACAACAATGATAAGGGAAGGGTCACTTGGGAGTCAAGTTTTCTGTATGTCATGAGTTGTAAAGCATAACCCACCAGAAGTTTCTGGCCAGATAACAACAACGTGAGTTACAGCTTTTGCACTTGTGCATAAACCAGTGCGCATGCACACACACACACACACACACACACACACACACACACACACACACACAAAGGCAAACATGCATACTTAGATCCATGTGGCAGTCTGGAAGCCTCAGGACGGGGGGAAAAATATCTATTTTGTGTTTTCAGAGTCTCCAAGAGAAATCGCTGTCCCCATCATTCATGAGGCGATTCTCTTCTATCCCATTCAGGAAAATCCCCCAAATTCTGAGCCCTAAGTTGTTCTGAGCCCCAAACCCAGATGGAGGAAGCAACCCTGCACACCTACCTGATGGCACTTGTAACAGTAATTATCCAGGAATTGGACACCAAGCCATTACCAGTGAATGAATTATTAGTTGAAACAGTTACTGTCCAATAATGAAGTTAATGGGAGATAATATGACAGTCATTAGACTGAAACATGGCTCTTGTCATTGTTGAAGAAAGAGGAGCAGTCATCAGAGGCTGGCCACAGGCAGGCAGGACTCGACTACATGAAGCAGGGCTGAAGAGACATTGCCTGGACGCTGCTTCCTGACTGAGCCAAGATGAGAGGGTCTGTGTTTCCTGTTGCAGAGAATCTGTATTTCCTATTAGAAAAAGTCTGAATTTCTCATGGAGAAAGTTTGTATTTCCTGTTTCAGTGGGTCTGTATTTCCTGTTACAGAAGATCTGTACTTCCTGTTGGAGAAAGTCTGTATTTCCCATTGGAGAAAGTCTATATTTCCTGTTGGAGAGGATCTGTATTTCATGTTGCAGAGAGTCTGTGTTTCCTGTTGGAAACCCGCATCATCCATTCAGACATGAGCCCCTTGAGATTCCACAATGCTTGCAGTTGAACAATTCTCTGACCACAGGAGGCCCTGGTGCAAGGCCATGTTTGTATCCAAGCTGTTTTCTCTGCCTGAGACACCTTTGCTCTTTCAGCTATAAAATTCTTACACTTCCTTCCATCCCCAACACAAATATTCCTTCCAATGTATAATCTTCCACAAATCCACAGGGTGGATTTGACTTCCCCAGCACAGGATGTCCCACGGTGCCTCGTTCAAACCTCTGCAATCACTTCCGCAGCACTGCACTTCCGCAGCACTGCACCACACTGAGGCATCAGCACACCTGCATTTTCTGCTCTGTTGAGAATGCCACAGAGGCAAGAGCTGCGTCTCCCCAACTCTCCAATCACCCGCATGTAGGAAATTGCTTCTAAGTTTTCTATAAACATCTGATGAGGAAGGAGATGAAATGACAGAAGGAGGGAGGCAGGGGAGGAGTGAGAAGGCAAGTTTCTAATCCGGACTCTGTACTTCGTGACTCACAAAAATCGTTTAATCCACCTTGTTCTAAATGTCTTCATGTGCCAACTGAAGGGGATCAACTTGACTGCTCCTGCCTCCATGGACTGAGAAAGATAATGGAGACGCAGGATAGCACTTCAGGGTGAGATGAAAGGGTTCAGAAACACAAAGCGGTTTCATCCGTGTGTTGTACCACGTCTTTCCGACATTGTACTAAAACTGCCTTCAGTGTGATCCCACACCTCCTTGTGTGTACCCGTGGGCATGCGTGGAAGCGGCTGAGAACAAACAGACCCTACCTGAGTCATCGCACAGTGCCTGATCTGTGTGGGTAGCTAACGATAGCCCTGTTCCTGTGGAGCTTGCTTTCCCTTTAGCTTCAGTCACTGTGGTTGGTACAAAGTGAAAATCTTTAAGGAAGAATTTCTAGTTAATGGCCAAACCTTTTGATAAGACAGAGAAGAGAAAAATAAAGGGTAATCCTTCTTCCACTTGAATGTGTTGGTCTGTGGTGATGTGTCTCGGGCAGCAGTTCCCTGCAACATCATTATATAAGACTTCACTTTCCAGGTGACCTAGGGCTCCCTAGGCATGCAGTCATAGAGATCCCCTGGCAAAAGCCTGAATGAAAAGGCTGCAAAGGCTTGGGGTGGCTTGGAAGGGGAACTTCAGGTTCTCTTAATCCTACCCTCCATTTACAGCAGGATGAAAAGGGGTTTGTCCTGAACTCTTCCAGGCTCAGAACACGTGGCCTCACTGGATATGAAAACCGACACTGCTGACTCCCTCCTGAGTGTCTACTCAGTTTATACATTACACAGGGTTCTCCAGAGAAACTGAATCAATAGGATATAGACTTTTGTTAGAAGAGACGAATACATACAATTAAGGACGCAGGGAAGTCCTGAGACCTGTCCCGGAAGGCAGGAGACCCAGAACAGCTTGCATGCACTTCTAGCCCGAGCACAGAGGCCTGAGAACTGCAACAGCCATCAGTATAAGGCTTGAGACCTAAGAAGAGCAGGTGCATCAGTCCAGGTCCAAAGGCCAGAAATGACCAGCTCAACCTGAGAGCGGGTCTGCATCTTCGAAAATAAAAATCGATTTTAAAAGATTTGTCTAGTTTACCTCTGTACTTATTTAAAAGGCAGAGAGACAAAGGTAGAAAGATCTTTCTGCTGGTTCACTCCCGCAAATGACTACAATAGCCAGGGTTGAGTTGAATCCCCCAAAGCCAGGAGTAGGAAATTTGTCCGTGTTTCCCATGTGGCAGTTGGCCTCAAGGACTTAGGTCACTTTACATTGCTTTCTCAGATGTATTAGCAGTAGACTGAATAGGAAGTGGAGCAACTGATGCTATATCCACTGCCCCTATACGGGATGTGACCGTCTCTACTTGATGCACTGTGCCACACTGCTGGCTCCAGAGGAACTGCTGCTTTCCCAATCATCTAGTTCTACCCAAATCTTCAGGTTATAAGGTGAGGGCTGTCAGTGGGGAGGACAACCTGCTCATCCCATCCCATGGATTCAGATGTTCATTACCTTCCAACACAGCCTACAGACATGCCCAGAGTGATATCTGGCCAATGCCTGGATGCTCCGAAGACCAGTCAAGCTGATACATAAAATTAAACAGGACAGTTAAGAACCTTTCTCTACCAACTCTCCACCTATGGCAGCACCAATGCTGGGTAAGAATCCCGGAGTTGAGGAATGGTCATCTCTCAGCTATAACACAGAACAGCTCCACTGGAACAGCAGTTGGGGCACAAGCCTGCCACTGTGCAAACAGTTGCTTGCCACAATGATGCTGCATAGAAACTCCTTGGAGGAGGAAACACGTTTGTTTTACCTTTATGTTGTCCCACTTCTCCTTATGCCATTCATAGCCCCAAGAAAGGGCCTGCTGTGCAGTAGGTTCTATTTCTGAAATCAGTTTCTTCTTTTCCTCTCTCGTGTACCCAGCACTAGAAGACGTCTCTACCGGTAGCTATCCCTGAGGCAATTTGCTTGCTTTTCTAATTCCTTGCCTCTGTCCAAGGTGTTTCTTGAGCCTACAATGCCCTCCTCAGTTCTACATTCCCTCCTCCTTATCTTCTCAGTCCAGCTTCGGTATCACCTAGTGACTATAATGTTGTTTGTAAATTTAGTTGCTGAGTGGGAGCACCACAGGAACTCATCTCGGCTTGCAGTATTAAGAACTCAGCGTGCCCTGGGCCAACATTAGTCCGTCACACTGCATTGAGAGCAACAACCCTGGAAGCTTAATATCCCTGTCAGTCTGATGAGTCTGTTTTTTTTTTTCTAGATTCTTAGTAAGTAAATACTCTCAAGCTTTAGAACCTATCCCTGAAGGCCAGATTCCACCAGTAAATGAAGCTGTAGACCAGCTGAGACCAGGGACCCAGCAGGAAGAAAAAATTCACTCCCTTGACAATGAGGCAAAGCTTCTTAAAGGAAACGCTCCATTTCTCACCCAGGCCAGCTCCAGAATGGAGGCTCTTGAATGGTATCACTTGAAGCTTCTAGAGTGTTAGTTAAGTCAAGACCAGAGATAGCTCTGCAGCTTCAACTTCAATGAAGTGAAGACAACCCTACAAGGCTGCTGCATGGGACTGGCCCAGTCTTGGCAACAAACACTCCTTATGCATTTTGGGGTTTGGGGTGATAGTGGTAACCTTCTATGTGGTTTGAATTAAGTTCCTCTCCCTGAAACTCATTTGTGTTTAATCCTCATTATGAGATATTAAGAGGATGAGAACATAAGCCAACTATTTAGAGGAGCAGCTTTTTGTCAAGATTAGGAAAGGTGACTAGAGCACAGTCGCATGATTGATCCTTGGTAGTTTTATAAGAAGTGAGACTAGACACAGAGATGCACAGATACATACATTCCCTGTCTCATGCTTTGGAGCTCTACAACCCAGAAGGCCATCACCACCTACATCTCTGTGACCCTGCATCCAAGAACCATGAGCCAAAATAAACCTCTTCCCTTTACAAAGTAGCATGTCTTGGGTATTTTGTTATAGTAACAAATAGCTGACCAAGACTACTTTCCAGATACCGTAGGGACTCCAAGATATGATTGTATGAGCTGCTATAGTGAAAGTGGATATTCTTAAAATAGTGTTAATGACCCTACAGTGCACAGTATTATGTTAAATCTTCAGCTACATTAAAGTTCAAAAGGGAGATTAAATAACTGTCACTTTACCAACATGACTTTGCTTACAGCCACAGACATGTTTTGGAATAGCAACTCCCTCCAGTAGGCTGACTCTGATACCTCAACACACTGCAATGGTGCTGCCCATGTTGGTCACTGAAAAGCCTGGAGTTGGCCTGAGATAGCCCACTTGTAAGAACTGGAGCATCAATTATAACTAACTTGGAATGTGGATGCATTGAGTGGAACCAATTACACTGGTGATGGCAGGTACTTCAGACGCTGGACAGCTCCTTCACAGAAGGCTCAGTAACTAGGGAGCTGTGCATCCCATGCCTAGGGGTCCTGCATTAGCAAGAAGTGTCCTCTCCCAGAGGTGGCCCCATGCTGGGCAATAATATTAAGCAGAAGGGAATGGAGCATAGAATAAGATCTTAGAGGCAAACAAAGCCCTCATTATTTTTGCAAAATTAAACACACTTCCAAGAGTCTAAAGCTATTACCAGCTATTATCTGACATTAATATACAGGAGCTGATAATGGAAGGGGGTTGATGATCTCTTAGACTAAATCAGCATATACTTAAGCCACACACTTAAGATGAAGGCAAGGCAATTAGCAAATCAGGTCAAACGGAGAAGTACCCAAGCTAACCCATGATGGAATGTTTCTGCCCAGCTAGGGCTCCTCGGGCTCTCCCTGGAGAAAGCAGCCATTCGATAGGTAAACTCTTCCTCCAAAGTCGGTGTCTGCAAAAAGCAATCTTTAAAACTTCATTCTTAACATCTCTAAATCTCCAATCATGTAGGAAGCTGTATTTCAACTAAATTCCTATCTTATTTAAACTTTGTGACATAATTTTGGTTTTGGCTTTCAAAACAGAGAAGAGATTAATTTATTTGAAAGAGTCACAGAGAAAAAGAGACAGAGATTTCATCTCCTTGTTCACTCCCCAGACCGTCTCAATGGCCAGGGCTGGGCAAGGTTGAAACCAGGAGCCAGAAGTGTCTTCTAGGTCTCCCACATGAGTGGCTGGGGACACACTACTTGGAATATCTCCCACTGCTATCCCCAAATCATTCACAGGTGACTTAATCAAAGCATCAGTCAAAGAATGAACCCATATGAGATTGCAGGTGGCAGCTTTAGTAGCTAAGTAACAACATCAGCTCCAATGACATATTTTAGAATAAATAACTTGTATAATAATATAACACATTTTTTGTTTCAAGCCTATTTATTCCCATATCTTATATGTCCCTGGTTCCCTTTCCTAGTTGCATAACCAACATTTTGTTTTCCATACCAGGGGTCAGGAAGCATTCTCTTTCTTTAAAGGTCCAGTAAGTAAACATTTTGCCTTTGCTTGCACTCTGATCTCTATCGTAACTACTCTACCACTGTAGCACAGAAGTGGCTATAGGTAATACATAATGAACAACGTGGCTGAATTCCTACAGCCTTTGTTTACAAAATTGGGCAAGCACAGATCTGACTATTGGGCAGCAGCTTGCCAGTCCCTGATTCCATAAGATGAAAGCAGAGAAGATTCTCGCTATAAGCAAACTTGCCCAGCCTGCATGGACTTTCACATGAAGAAATGTGTTCTCCGTGCTGTTAATAGTTCAAGCAGAGATAGCTGGACCACATTGGCTCACACCCAATGACAACACAAGCCCACAGCAACCCCGTTAAAACAGAAATGATGTCATATCATTCACCTGCTCGGGATTCCTGAATGCATCTCACTTAAAAGAGGCTCTGATGAGGATGGGAGTGGCGAAGGTGTTGCAGCATGCAAGCTAAGAAGATGTCTGTGGTGCATGCATCCTAAATGGGTGCCAGTTCATGTCCTGGCTGTTCCACTTCCAATCCAGCTCCTTTCTAACATACTTGGAGAAGCAGCAGAAGATGGTTCAAGTGGGAGACTTGAAGGAAGTTCCTGGCTGCTGGTTTTGATCTGACTCAACCTTGGCTATTACAGCCATTTGGGGAGTGAACCATACAATGGAAGATTCTCTCCTGCTTCTACCTCTCCCTCTCTCTTTGTAACTCTACTTTCCAAAGAAAAGAAAATAGCATCTCAGCCCCCTGTGCAGACCCAGCCCCATTATTCTGAGAACTCTTCAGCAGCTCTGCCCATTGAATAATCTCAGCCACTGGCACCTTCATCTTGCTCCGGGAAGTCTTCTGTATCCTCTGCCTGAGATATTCATTCCCCCCAGATTTCCAGTATTCACCCTGTTCCTTCAGGTCTTACCCCAGAGCCTTCCTCTTGTGATGTTTGCCCTCTCCATCTTGTCCAACATTTCATCTGGTCTCACTTACCCATTTTTCTGTTTCTTTTTTTCCCCTCAGCATTTACCATTATTTAGCATATTATATATACACATGAGATAAAGAGAGAGAGAGAGAGAGAGAGAGAGAGAGAGAGAGAGAGAGAGAGAGAGAGAATGGCTGTCCTCATTTGTTTGCACTTATTTCTGTGCCCTTCTGTGAACCAGAACATGGGCTTCTTAATTGCAAGGGTTTTTATTTGCTATGTTTACTGCACTAGCCTCATCATCTAGAAAAGTGTGGTCAACACAACCCATAAACAAGGATGCATTCTGGTCCATAACTCCAACAGCATCTGCATGAAGCAGAGTCATTTTTAAATCAGTGTGACTTTCTTTTTGTCTGAGTACACAGCTTTTTATTCCCCTTCCCAGGTACCTGCCTTCCCTGAGAAAGATTAAAATGTAATCAGGAAAAAGTGAAAGGAAAAAGCTGATCCAGGGATTCTGGTGCATTAGTTTATGCATCAGAACATATGGGAATGAGTCTCCCATCTTTTACTACAAATCAGGTTCCTGCTAGTGGGGACCCTGAGAGGCAGCAGGTAAATGCCTTAACTGCCTGAGTCCCCACTTTACATATGGGAAATCAGATGGAATCCCTGGCTCCTAGCTGTGGCTTGGCTCAGCTCTGGCTATTGCAAGTATTTAGGAAGTGTACCAGTAGATGGAAGATCTATGTGTCTGTTGTTCCATTCTTTAAATAAATAAAGTTTGAAACAGAGGTGGGGCTGGCACTGTGGTATAGTATGCTAAGCTTCCTCCTACAGCACTGGTATTTCATATTCAAGTCCCAGAAGCTCCACTTCTGACCTGACTCTCTGCTTATGGAATGAAGCAGAGGATGGCCCAAGTGCTTGGGTCCATGAATTCACAAGGAACACCTCAAAGAAGCTCCTGTATCTTCAGAGCAGCTCAGCTCTGGCCATTGAAGCTATTTGTGGAGTGAACCAATGAATGGAAGATTTCTTTCTCTCTCTCCCTCTCTATCGCTCTGTCTCCCCATCTGTCCATACATCTTCCTTTCAAATTAAAAACAAAAAAATTAAGAAGTATGAGGTAATACCAAAGTTTTTTTCACTAAAGCTCTACAACAGCTGGCAAGCCAGGCTATTATCATTTTGCTCAAGCAAAATGACCCGAATCTTTTTACCTGTTTGTTTTGCACATCGATACTTGATGCCAAACAACACCTGGACTCAGGCACCGGCAGATGTTCTATGGTGAGGAACTTGGTGAAGGAGAAGTCACGACTCAGAGAGGGAAAAGAAAATCCCACCTTTGTGACATTCTGGGTATGGCAGAGAGAAGGAAATGAGGCTGAGCAGACAGCAGGGTTGCTCCGCTGGCCAACTCAGAGAAAAGAGATAAGTACACAAGTTGCCAGGGGAAGCAACCCTCTTCTGTCACTTTGGGGGATCAAAGAAGAACCATGCTGAAGGGCAGCTTCCTTCCCTGTTCCACCCCCACCTCAGGATGGACTTCTACCAGACATATTCATTGTGGTCACACCGACAGTATTTCTGATGCTCGGGTTAGCTGGACCTGGGTAAGATGGCTGCTTCAGCAACAGTCAAGGGGCCCTGAATGGGAATGTTCGCCAGAAAGCCATGAGACAAACTCATGATAGAGCCCAAGAGTATATTTCTGACAGACTCTTGGTGTGAGGTTCAGTATTAGGATGCCAGTGGGAGCCAAGGTGAGGCCAAGTCAGGCAAGAAGAACCCCTGAGAGTGTTGGTTGCACCAACAGAGTGGGCCTGAGTAGCAGCAGCCAACGCCTTGAGGATCAGCAGCAAATAAGCCATGTGAGTGCAAGACCAGGCAGATGGAGGCGTGGCTAGCCAGCAGCGGGTGAGGGGGCTGGGAGGAGCTGGTTGGGGCGCAGTCTCTCCCTCTAGCAGAGCTCATCTAGATCCTGCCCCTCTGCCTCCTCCTCCTGAGCACAGAGGAACAGCATACGCATTGCCCTCCTGACAGTTAGGGTGGACCCTTGCCACCAGATTGCTGAGAACCGAGTGTGTGCGGCTTTAGGGCCTGCCCCTGGACTGTGCACAATTCCCTTATGAATTTTTCTTCCTTTTCATAGCAAGCACACGCAGATCCTCTGTGTCTGTAGAGAGAGCAAGCCTGGATCATTAAGTCATCTCTTGGAGAAAGGCCACCCTTGCCATATCCAACTGTGACAGAGAAGTAATACAGACCCTTGAGTGAATCCCCTTAGGTCTGGGATGGAGAAGGGGGAGGGTTGTCATATACCATTTTAGCTCCTGACTTAGATACCTGCTCAGCGCCAAACCTATGCCTCTCTCTCTCCCCGATTTGTCCACCTACCACAAAAAGAGGACTTTTTCTATTTTTTCTAACCTCCAGAAACACTGAGCATTACCTGAAGGAGTTATTTAACTTTTAAAATTGGACTAAGCCTATATCGGACTGAACATTTAGTTAATTTATTTCCCCACTAAGTGGAAGTTTGGGAGAAAATCCAAATTAATTATAGACAAAAGTAAAATTTCATATTTTTTTTTGCATGTCCCTGTTAAGTTGGAAGGTAAATTTGTAATCCCATTACATGCAATTTGGGAGAAGGGGTTGAATAGTAATTCTAACGTCTAATTCTAGCTTCTAACATTCCAATAAGTAAAAAGAAGCCTTGGGCACAGGGAAGCACAGACTTCAGGAAATGAGCTAAGGGCTCCGAACAAGGACACTGCAACTATCCTTGCTGGCCTGAATCTTTCTTGCTCAACCTCATGTGCATCCATGACCTTGGAAATGTTACACAACGAAGGTGAAGCCTTAGGTGGGACCATTTCTAATTCCATTCCAAGAACTAGGTGTTAGATTGTGTCAGAGACACTGACAGAAAGGTTAGAGTAAAAACAACAATAAAAATGAACAGGAAATAAGGAAGGTGGGATTCAACAGCAACGTACTCGAAAGGAGTAGCTGGACTGAGACCCTGCCTCCTGAAGAGTACCTTGCTTTTCAACACTAAAGGAAGTTCTTCCCTTGAAGGCCGTGTCTTTCCCAGTAGCTGTGTCTAATGCAGACTTCGCTGCCAGGAACTCACCAGGCCATGGGTTACAACCTTCTTCCTGCCCCCAACTCTGTGTGGGCAGTGACTCAGGGTTCTTCATGCCATTACTGACACCTGCCTAGTAGCTCAAACCGGAGCCCCACTGACGGGAAACTCCAGCCAGTGATCAACCCTGACTAGACCTGGTTCTGCAGCTTCAATAACAGATGCTTGACCATATCGCCATGAAAATCATCCAGTCACGGTATCCATGGATACAACAGGCATCATTCAGAAGGACTCCTGCAGTGTCATGTCTCTGCTCCCCTAGCCCCATCCCCAATGCCAACCTTGCCCTTGACCCCAGAGCAGATAGATCCACCCAGAGTTCTGACACTTTCACTTCCAGCCTGTGGCCTTGGCTCATGTCCCTTCCCTGACGAATCCAAGAGCCTGTCTGCCCCTTCCAGGAGGACAGAAGTGGGCATTGAGTAGCTGCCCCTTTCAGAGCCTGCTGCACACTTGTCGGTGAGTTAAGTCTTCACTTTTCTGGGCACATTGCACCTTCACCTTCCTGATATATATATATAAAAAAAAAAACACCTTGGTTCTACTTCCACACAATGGTCTTTCGACTGTTTGCTGATTGAGAAACATAATGACAAAAAGCAACTAAGAATTCAATTATTTCTTTCTATGGATATTTACTTTATTAATCTCTGCAGTATGTATGAATATTCCGATACGCAAACATACACTCTCACTTATGAAAATGAGTTGCACAAATAAGAGCAAGACTCACCCTCTGGTTCTTCTGCAAGCATTGCTTAGCACACCCCAGGCAGGTCCGTCTCTGACCCTCCCAGCGACCACAGCTCACACGTAACTTCTTCATCACTGAGACATGGAGCCAAACAAGCACTGAGACCGTCTACTTGTTGGTCCACCCCCTTACATATGACCTTGACTTTACCTAGATTCTACAGGCTTACTTCCTCACCAGTGAGCCTCACCCCCATCTCCCTTCTCATGAAGTGGTATGAAAATGCAAGCCAGGGTGGCAAAGATAACTTCTATGTTAATCTATAAAAGTTAAAGTTTTACTATTTTTTTTAATTATTTCTTTTTTTATTTGAAGAGCAAATTTTACAAGGACAGAGAAAGAGAGAGAGAGAGAGATGTCTTCCATTTGCTGGTTCACTCCCCAAATAGTTCATTCATCAGCTGGAGATGAGTTGATCCAAACCTGAGAGACATGAGTTTCTTTTGTTTCGCTCGCATGGGTGCAAGAGTTCAGAGACTTGGGCTAGCCTCCACTGCTTTCACAAACCATAAGCAGAGAGCTGGCTTGAAAGGAGAGCAGTCAGGACATAAACCAGCACCCACATGAGACGTGGTGCCACATTCTACTCAGCCTTCTATAGCACCGTGCCGGCCCCACCAAGCTGGTTCACGTGTGTATTTTATTCAGGAACGGGCAGTGATTCTCAGACTTTGGAGCCACATTGTCTGAATTCAAGCCCTTGCACCTCCCACAGGGAA
The DNA here is from genome assembly GCF_017591425.1 of Ochotona curzoniae. NCBI lineage: Eukaryota > Metazoa > Chordata > Mammalia > Lagomorpha > Ochotonidae > Ochotona > Ochotona curzoniae. Next base: position 17,518,757 of record NW_024466219.1, on the reverse strand, counting down.
TCCCTAACTGACTGGGAAAAGTTCTGCACTTTCCAAGCTTCACTGGGACCGAGTTTTTCTTCTTCTGTTAAATGCAATGAATGGCAGTACCTATGAACTAGCACACCTAAGTAATAGCACATTGTAAACCAGTGCTAAATATTGACTATACACGTTACATGTGGAATTATGTATGTTTTGCCTATGCTTGTTTTTAAAACTTCTAGGTACTGAGAAATATCTTAGGTTGAATAAGTCCATCTGTTGTCTTGAAACAAAAACTATGCAGTAAATACAGATGGGGAGTAAAGAGAGCTAACATTTGAGAACTGTATCCACCTGAATGAGTTTGCAATGAACTTCACTATCCTGGTGTTGGGGTCCTGTCAGGCCCAGGACCCACAGTTGGGAGCAATGGCTGTACCCAGGGAGGCACGTGAAGTAAACGAAAGAAGGCGCAGGGAAACCCAACCCATCTGACTCCGAGCCCAACTTGCACCCAAACCCACAAAATGATATAGTCTTCTATAATTTTAACCAAACTCGGTGACATTTGGGGAGAGACTAAAGGGGGAAAAAAATCTTATGAGGAAAAACATGGCTTTTTGCCATTTAAAAAATACCAAAATGAGCACATTACCCTTAGCATTTACATTGGATTTAAACTATTCCTTTATATTGGAGAATGTGTGAGATGAATTGCAAATGAGAACTTTACAAAATGCTGTGTTCAGGATTGGCCCTGGGGTGAGCATGAATGATCCCCACCTCAAGTAACATAATGTCTAGCAAGGGAGATAAGACAGACACATAATTTTTCAATTCATTGTGGGTCGAAGGCTGAGTAGAATGAATATGGGAAGGATTATTCCATCTGAGGAACAGATTTTGAGCACAGACAGGGAAGGAGGAGCAGAAAGGGCAGACTAAGTTTGGATTGTAGTAGCTGGTTCTTTTCTCAAGGCTGTCAATCAGAATCTCTGAAGTTCTTGCCAGAAATTGGGTGAGAAAGCTGAGGAAGATCTGCCTCTACTTTAGACCACCATGCAGTGACACAGAAAGACCCAGTGGCTTGCTGGCCATTTCAGAAAATTGCTCCTCCAAGACCTGCAGGTCCCCATTCACTGATCCATGGGCATCCTCCATGCAAGGGCAAGTCCAGCCTCACCTATAGCAAGCAGAGCACAGCTGTGCTGCTGTGACAGAGTTTCTGTGACAAAAGGACCACACGTTCATGACTGAACTCCATGACATGCATTCACTCATGGCTGTGGATGCCAGAAATCTGACATGGAGGTGTCACCAGAGCCAAGAGTCCGCCAGTCTCTCGAGAGAAACCCTTCTTCAACACTCCAGGTGTCGCCTGGCTCGTGCTGTCACCACCACAGTGTCTGTCTCCATCTCCTCACAGCATTCTTTTGTCCATCATCCTGTTTCCCTCACCCTTTAAGGACGCCAGTCGCTGCACCCACTCCAAACTCAATAACAATTTCACCTTGATATCTTTAATGAACACATCTGTGAAACCCTATTTGCCAACAGGGCCATGTTTGATTGTGACCAGCAGACACGGATAGTTAACGGACAACACTTAACCCACTAGAGCAGCTGTAACAACAAATACACAAGAGTCAATGCCAGGTTCTGAAAAGGCAGCTGGGCAGCAAAAGTCTCTGCCACCATCACCCCAGGCTGGTACCACCACCAACAATGACAAGGAAGCCCCCCACAGGATCCTCACTCACATTCCAGTTGCATGGACTCTGGAGCTGTCCACAGCTCAGAAGGAAGCACGGTAAAGGTCACAAATTCAAAGGGAGAATAAAATTTGCTTGAAACAGATGCTCCACTGAACAGGACTCTTAGAAGGTGCAGTGTGCCCTCCTCCCAGATGGCTGCTCTCAACTCGTGCTGAAACACTCCAAGGCGACTGCCAAGGTACAGAACCATGATGTCCCATTAGCAGTGCTGGCTCAAAGCACAAGGTACACGTATTAGGAGCAGGAGGAGCCCTGGGGTCTGAGCCGCTGGGACGCCAAGCTCAGTGTCACATCAGTGCAAGTGACATAGACCACGGGCCCAAGGAAATCGATCTTTCCTACAGATGACCGAGGGACAGAGACAAACCAGAAAAAGGTGGGTGGGAAGCTCCAGAACTCTCCACTCTAGAGGAAGGACAGAGATAGGAGACTGCTGATTCTTCAGTCAGTGACACACACTTACTCATTTCATTGTTCTGCAGCTGCTTAGCAAGGGACTTTGACCCAGAGCTTGTAGTCAGACTTGCAGGAGAGTGAGACTCTCGCAAGTATCAACTGTTGCTTTTCTGAGTATAGTGCTAACAGCGTTTTCAGTATTCGAAGTCATGTCTCATCACCAATAAGGTCAAGAAACACTGGATTCCCCTCCTCCTCTGTGTGGACTTGAACTTTCCTCAGGGACCTCTGGTTTTCTTCTAGCAATGCTAGAGGTTAGGGAGGAAGTGTGGAATAAACTTTTCCTACATTGATTGATTAAGATGGAAGACCAGAAAGCCAAAGACCTTGGTCTCTCTCTTCTATTTTGATCACAAATCATTTTGGGGAGAGGAGGCCTTATGTAAACTGTTGAGAAAGTTAAGATGCTTGTTCCCCATGGTACCTGCCAATCTGCAAAGCAGGAAATGTTCCCAGCACAGACTCAGATATGGCTGGTCTCACTGGTCACATTTCACAGAACACTTTGGGATAGGCTGCTGTGACGGAGGCTGGGATTGCCCATCTACGGGCTGTGGAATCACAGTACTTGATGCTTACCAAACAAGAGTTACAAACCATGAGTTAATTCCTTGTATAGCTTTGATTTCCAGATTTAAAAAAAGAAGAAGAAAAAAACTGTCCTCATTTGGTAAACAATGAGACAGAGGCTCATTCAACCCAGGACACAGCCATTTGGTCTCCTCATGACTTATTTTGGTATGGTCTATGAGCTAAAAATAATGTTTACATTTTTAAAAGATTGTGAAAAGCTAAAACAGAAAGAGAAAAGACCCATCTGCTGATTGTCTCTCCACATGCCAGTAGCCAAGAACTCAGTCCAGCTCTCCCAAGCAGGTGAAATGGAGCCATCACCGACAGGAAGCTGGAATCAGAACCCAGAGGCAGGGATCAAAACCAGGTACTCCAGTGTGGGCCACTGAAATCCTCACCAGAGTCACCCACCAGGCCAAATGCCTGTCCCCCGTTCCCATATTACATAGGGTACATTTCACAAAGGCACATTTAGGGAAAGAGAATTGGGGCTATCTCACTTATCTAAAGTGTCCCAATCTGAGTGATGCCTCCAACAACTAGCTAGTCCACCTCTCAACTGTGAAGCCACTGGAGTTTAATCCAAATGATGAGAAAACTGGCCTTAGAAAGGTTTACTCGCTTACCCCGAATCACAGTCCGCTGTGTCCTGTGTCAGAGCATGTGGTGTGAGATGGAGAAATGAGGTAATCTCTGTTTCCTGAAAATGTGTTCATTCACTCCTTCAACAACGAAAGAGTGCCTCTCATCGCAGCACTGCAGGAGGTGTGAGCAGAGGAGACAGAAAGAGTAGAGTCAGCAAGACTAAAGGAGCCTGGAAAACAAATGAAAAGTATAAAATGCTCAAGGTGGAAAAAACAGAAGCCAGCCTAGGGAAAGGGGAGGAGTTAGGACTCTAGCTTAGGAGGCTCTCACCAGGGCAGAAGGACCAGCACAAGCAGAGGCTCAGGTGGACAGACGTTCTACCAAGTCCTGACAACTTCAGGGCACTTGGCCAACAGGAGGGTTAACTACAGGCCAAAGCATACAGGACCAGGCTGAGAAGTTTGAAAGTTATTCTGTAGCAACTAGTTTTTGAGCCTTAAGCAAACAGAATGTTGCGCTTGACATTTCAGGAAAATCACCCTTAGAAGCTCAAGGTGTGTAACAAAAGGAAGGGGAACAAATTGGAGGCCCAGGAGATCTGCTAGGGGTCCATCCGAAACAGCAGCTGGAAAAGCAGCAACAGTCTGAACTGGGGAAAAAAGAGCTCAAGATGTCAGAGAGAATTGGGAGAGAACTAAGTGAGGCTAGAAGCAGAGCCTACAGAGTTCCTCAGTATCTAGGCAGTGTGGCAGAGGACATCAACGGGCATGGAAGGAGTCACAGGTGTCTACCTGAATGGATGATTGGGGGCAGTGGAGTCAAAAAGGAAATAAAGAAGACACAATCCTGTTTGAGAAGCAGGACCAGTGGTTCTATTTAGGGCGCGGTGAAGTTAGGCACCTGTGCAGCACATAGGCAATGCAGCCTGGGATACAGGACTTGGACACCTGCTGAAGTCCAGGCCAGAGACACATGTCTGTGCAACCCTGAGAAACAGGTGGAAACCTGCAATCAGATGCAAGTGGTGTGTCCAGTGGAAATCTAGCCAACACCAGTGCTGAAGAAGTAGACAAAGTTAGCGAACACCAGGCTATCAGGCAGTTACAGCTGAGAAAAAAATGTCAAGATGGGAAAGAAAACCCAAGGAACACAATCGCCCACAAAGCTGAGGCGGCCAGGGATTCTAGAAGGGAGGGATGGCACGTCTCCTACCCACCACAGGTGTGAACCTTGGAGACTGCTGGGAAAAGAGGCCTTTGGGGAGATTCCAGAGAGCGCTTTCTGAGAGCAAAATCACACAGTGGTCTGGGGGCCACAGGGGGTCGGCTGGAGGCTGGGCAGTAGCAATGGCAAAGGCAGTCGCTCTTCCTGCTGCGTGACTGAGCTGAGGGTGAGGAGACACGCACAGAGCTGCTGCTGCTGCTGCTGACACTGGTTTTCTTTCATGTTCTTAAGAGAGACAGGAGGACTTTCACGGACTGCATCAGTAGCAAGGAAAATCTGGGGACCTAGACTTGGGAAAGCAAAAATGGAGCAAGGTTTATGAAAAGGTGAGAGAGGGCAGACTAAGGGTACAGGCAGAGGGAGTACTGACGTGTTACAAATGACCCAAAATGCCAGTGTTGGTGACCAGTTGGAGTACTGTGATGTTTCAGGCACACCTATATGCAAGTTTCACATACATATTTACACATAGTAATTTGCTTAATTTTCTTACTAATCTGTGCAGTAACATTGTTCTCATTTCCTAGTTACAGATGAGGAAAGTGGGACAAGAGAGGTTGAAGACCAACTCCGGAGGCTGCAGGTGTAAGTGACTCTGATCCCACACACACATCCCTCTGTCAAGTCACAGCAGTAGACAGTGGCATGGCTTCTGTGACACAGCAAGCCAAGCCACCTGCCAAGACTCCGTGCAGCTGTATGTGAATGGGCGTGGTGCACTGTGGGCGGCTGGTGCCCGCTGCTTTGGCCTGCGACCTAGGTCCCCTGTCTCTACGGTGAACTAAGTTTCAGGTGCAGGCCAAGGCTGTGTGTCTCGGCAGTGATCAGCAGTTCAGATTGGGTGAGAAAGCAGATAGGGCAGACAAAAACCACACATACTCCATGCAGAAAGCCTATCATTTAACGCCGCTGTCTTTGGGGTGTAAAATGGAGACCTGCCCACAGTCACAAGGCCTGCAGGATGCGCCGCCTGGCAGCTCGGCCTACGCACCGACGCACAGGACTACGCTCTCACGTGCACGCATGGTCTACGCACGCACGCCTTCTTCTGTTCCAGCTGCTCACCTGTCTCTCACACGTGTGCGTTTCTGTTACTGTCTTCTCTGCAGCCCAGAGTTTTACTTCCCAGGATCCGTTCTCCGGTGTTCGCTTCTTGCAGTGCTTTCGTTAATAGACTCAGCTGTAAACGGAGCCACATTTCTTGAGCTCAGATTCTGGCTCCTTCACTAACTTCTCTCATCTTTGAACACTGTACTTCGCCTCTCTGCTGTTTTGGTTTACTGACCTAGTAAATGAGTCTAGCAATGGGGCCTCCCTCAACGGGCTATTGAGAAAATTAAATAAGATAAAGTATGGAATGTACATTGCACAGTCCCAAGTGTTCCACGGGCACTAAAAAAATTGAGATTGTATACATTTCTTACTGTATTTCCCAATTGTGGCATTTATCTTTATCTTAATTGAAGAAATAATTGTGTAATTAGTTCTTTAACTCCTGACACCTCCATCTGAATTTAAGATCCCTGGGGGTACAGACATAGCTATCTTCTTCTTCATTACATTCCAAGGGACCAGGAAGAGCCAGGCCGCCAGGGAGCATTTGTGGGGAAAGTGAAATTCATTTGACCAAGTCAGCTGAGCAGGCATTGGAAGACGACGAATAATAAACTGTAGGTAGGGGATTCGGGAAGATTTGAGAGTTTGAAAGGGGTTGGTGGCTTTGGAGAACAGAATATGAAAGCAAAAGAGAAAGCAGATTCAAATATGAAGAGGTTATTACAAGAAAGAAGGACAAGTATTCTAAATGTACTGTCTTCTTTATAAGAGAAATAAAAAAGTTATTTGTGCAAATGATGTGCTGATGAGACAAGCCCTGCGGGCACCTGTTCTCCTTGATGCATCCATCTGGAAGAGGAAGACCAAACACTCCGACTGCAAGTGCGTCACCTGCTCCTCCCCACCTGTGAAGCTGCGGACAAGGGCCTCGGGAAACATAATACCTCCTTGTCGAATTTTGATGGTAATTTAGGAGATGTACCTAAAGCTAGAAGTACACAGCTGATAGTCTGTAAACGGCAGCTCTTCTTGTTGTAATAAGGACTATTCAGGTGGAGATGTACTATTGAATGTGTGCAAATCACTTTGTGATTGACATGTTCTACTGTATTTGCTTGGCAAAAGAGTCTTATGTTGGAGCCTTCGGTAAAATACAAAATCACAGAGCAAGCACTGTGACATAGTAGACTAAGTTTCTGCCTGTAGCACTGGTATCCCATGTGGGTACCAATTCCTATCCCAGCTGATTCACTTCCAATCATGCTCCCTACTTATGGCCTGGGAAAGCAATAAAGGATGGCCTATGTCGTTGAGCCTTGCGCCCATGTGGAAGGAGCTCCTGACTCCTGGATTTGGGTTGGCTCAGCTGCCAGTGGCCATTTGAGTAGTGAGCTAGTGGATGGAAGATCTCTCTGTCTCACTTTCTCTATCTCCTTTTCTCTATAGCTCTGTGTTTCAAATTAAAATACAATAAATCATATATATATGTACATATATACATATGTATATGTATATATATGTATATATGTGTATATATGTATATATGTGTGTATATATATAAATATACATATATATATAAATATACATATATATATAAATATACATATATATACATGTATATTTATATATATATATACATATATATATACATGTATATTTATATATATAAATATACATATACACATATATATACATATATATATAAAATCACCCATGAAATAATGACCTCTCCCAATGTTTAATATGTATAGTTCTTCCATGAATATCTCACTATGACAATTTGTTACGTGACTGATTCACATACAGGGCTCCAAACCCTCCTAGGGCCATTCTCAGAAGTGCAGACTGAGTGCTAGGTCCAAAGAGCACAACTGGGAAAGCAGTGCTGAGGTCGCTGCAGCACAGCTGGTGGTGAAGGCATTACGGCTTTGAAGTGGGTAGACTTGGGCAACACATTCTGGGACTTGGGTTCACATCCTGACACCTGTCACTAGTTGGCATGACCTAACTAATTAATCCACCTGACCCTTAGTTGATCTGCAAGATGCAGTTCCTTGTCAAGGAAGAGGAAATGACAATACAAATGTCACACTTGACAGTGTTTGACCTATGCCAGAGGTTACAGGGTGAACATTTTGTTCTGATTTCTAAGCACTCCCCCAAACTGCCTGCCCTCCAAGCTTGTGTGGACCGCGACATCTAAGCAACAAGAATCTAGCCAAAACGCTATCTGAATTTTCAAGCACTCTGATAATAGAATGTTAAAACCTCAGCCTTTAGAGCAAACAGGATGTGGTAGCATCCGCAGCCCACAAGGGAAGTGGGCCAAGAGAATTAATGCATGGCTTGTAGTTCCCAGGCTGCTTGCACTCTGGCTTTCTCTTGGTGTTCATAAAGTGCTCCCCAAGATCATTCTGCATGGGAGGAGACAGGTGGCCCCCAAGGAAGGCACTAGGGCCTAGCTTAGGCCAAAGAAGAAAGGTAGGGTAAGGCAATGTCCTGGGAGCTACCCCAGGGAGAGAACCCCAGACATGGCCAAATGGGCAGCACTTGCCCTATGACCACAAGGAGACAGACTCTCCAGAGCTGGTCTTCAGGGTTTGGACATTGAATACATGAGGGTAAGTTTTTGCACATATGCCTTTCCATTTATCTTATAAGTAAAGGTGTTTTTATTTGTTTGTTGATGTAGGTGATTTACTTGCCAGCCCACCAGATTCTGTCCCAGCCTTTTGGTCGCATTATCCAGTCACCACATTAGGTTAGGTAAGTATTAGGGTCGGGGCAGGGGTAACCCTCAGAAGGCTCTGAGTGAGCAAAGCTTCCTGAAGGCCCTTCAGATGCTCCCCTCCCACTCTGTTCTCGGGTGTTTGGCACCTGATCTTCAAAATGCAGCCCCATCTCCAGCCCCTGTGGCACTGACAGCTGTGGGTTTTGTGGGGCTGCAGATCGGCCAGTCCTTTTTCTGAGGCTGCCTGTTCAGACTCCCTCCTGCTGGCCAGAACAGCCTCCAGGTCACTGGACCACAGCCCAGCCAGGGCCTCGGGCAATACACTCCTGCTCCAACCCCAACCAGCCCTGCCCTGCTGCCCAGGATTAATCTCTCATCAAATATATAGGGAAGGACATTTTCAGCAGATCAAAGGGACCTGGCAGGCATGAGAGAAACACTGTCCCCGGCCATGTGATAGCCACTCAGAAAGACAAGGCTGTTGCTTTGGGATACTTTGGGGGCTGGGAAAGACTGGGAGCTGAAATTATCCCTGGGCAAGGCAGAGATCTGCTGCCAGATGCAGCACTGTCTGGAACCAGGGGCAACACTGCCCTGAGCACACTGGGTCTTCAGGTAAGAGCCAGTCCCAGGGTCTACAAGTTCCATAAGCCTCCCAAATGCCCTTGTCCTCCACCCCTACCCCGTGCGGCTTCCCAGACCCAGGAGAGGTCTAAAGTACTATTCCTCTATCTTTTGTGTTTCAAGGACATTCAGTGTAGTTGAAGGGATTTGACTATTAAAAGTAGTGAATATTAGGAACTTGCTTATTCAGAAATGCAACCATCCAGAACACAGGCATAAGCAAAGAACTGAGAGTCCTACCGTTTGTCTAAGAGTCCCTTTCCCAAATGCAAGAGGATTTGGGCCTGGAAGCAGTAATCTATGCTTGACCAAACCAGTAGCAGTGTGAATGCTTTGTACAAATTCAATGCCCATACAGTGTGTGCATTTGACTGTCTCAGTTTTTAACCCACATTACAGGAAAGCCTCTGAGCTGGAATTAGAGACTGTGTTATAGCTACTTTTCCAGGTTCACTTTCAGAATCTCCTTACTCTTGTTTTAGGTAAAACTTGCAGTGAGTTTCATAATTTCCTGGCCATCAACTCTTACCATGCGAAGAGGCAGCCAGAGAGACTGCTGGCCTCAGGTTCATGGAAAAATCTGGTACCACATGAACATAGAACAGAAAGAAAAACAAAAAGCCTAAACCACAAAAATGTGACCCAAGAAGACCCAAAGCAGAACTCTGTCAGGCTCCTTGACACAGAAGCAAACAACTCTGTGAAACACCCAAGCCCTGGGATATCCTTAAAATCCTGCTTCTTCTTCTAGCTGTGTGACTTTGGATGAGTCCCTTAACCTCTCTGATCCTTCTGATCCTTAGTCCCTTCATTTCTGAAGGAGAATCATGTCTGTCTTGCTGGGTTGTTTTGAAGCTTAAGTGAAATGTGTTCACATGAAACAAGAATTTAGATAATTAATTTCTTATGTTATCTTAGTATGTGGATACCTAATAATTACAGAAAAAATTGACTTCCAAAATATTGTGATAGAATCTTCGGGAGATTCTTTATTTTTCAATATTTTTTAATTGGAAAACCAGAGTTACAGAGAGATGGAAAGACAGAAAGATTGTCAGTCTGCTGATTCATTCCCCAAGTGGCCACAATGGCCGGAGCTGAACTGATCCAAAGCCAGGAACCAGGAGTTTCTCTCAGGTCTCCCAGAGAGTGCAGGGTCCCAAGGCTTTGGACTGCCCTCTATTGCTTTCCCAGGCACAAGAAGGGAGCTAGAAGGGAAGTGGAGCAGCTGTGATCAAACCAGCACCCAATTGGGATCCTGATGCATGCAGGGCAAGGACTTCAGCCATTAGGCTAGCACCCTGGGGTTGGGGAGATTCTTCTTGGGTGGTTTTGAACAGCTTGCAACAGAATGACAACAGCACATAAAGACAAACTCTGATCAGAATGTGACCAGCATTGAAACGTGCACTCAGAGGGGGTGAAGAAGAAGGCACAGGGTGATTTCTGTAGACCAAACACTGTAGTAGGTGCTCTACACATAGGTGCATGTTAACCAGGGGAGCAGGCAGCACTGTTGTCCTTGTGTTTAACAGCTGAGAAAGCAAAGGCATAGCAAGTCAACTCATTTACCGAATCATTAAGTGGCTAAACCTTCAATAAAATATATATATATTTTATATATAGGATGTATTGAATTTATCTACACTAAGGCAAATAGTGTCTGAACAAGGGCCAGAAGGAGCTTTGTGTTAAGTGGTAGAAACCAAGGACATCATTTTTTACCTCTTAGCTTTATTGAAGTGTGATTTACACAAGATAAAATATACCTGTCACACAAGATGAAAAGTTATAAAGGTAAACAAGTATACACATACAAATCTCACAAGCAAAGAATGCGATGGAGACCAGAGTCACAAGAATCACAGATCTACAGTCTGCATCTCTACTCCTGAATGAAAGCAGGCCCCAGTAAAACTGTTAATATACATAGACAGCAAAATACTAAACTCCCTGCCATTGCTTATCCCTACAATGTCATGACTCTCATAAAGAGCAGAGCGCTGGAGTCAAGGCTACAGCTGAAGGACTATGATTATTGTAAAACACAGGGGACAGTGGGGAGGGGAGATAGAAGAGAAAGGAAAGGGAGGGAAAGGGGAGTCCCTATACCTACAAAACTGCCAAAGATAAAAGAAGAATTAAAAATACCTATTTTATGTGTACAATTCAACCAGTTTTGACAAATAGGCTCATGTGATTATGACAAAACAAAAGGTATAGAATAAGAGTATCACCCCAACTATTTTCCAGTTATTGTACTTTTAAAAAAAAATTACAGGGATGTGTATGTGTGTGTATTTTTGAACAATTTGTTCACTTTCATTTGAAAGGCAAATTTACAGAGAGAGAGAAAGAGAGGCAGAGAAGATCTTTGATAAACTGGCTCACTCACCAAATAGCCACAACAACCAGAGTTGGACCAGTCCAATTTCAAGAGTCTGGAATCTCCTACGTATCACACATGTGGGTACAGGGGCCTTGGGGTCAGCCTCTGCTGTTCTCCTAGGCAAGTCAGCAGTGAGTTAGATTCAAAGTGGAGCAGCCGAGACTCAAACCAGCATCCATAGGGATGCTAGCATCACAGTCAGAGGCTTAACCTACTACATCAAGGCTCCAGGCCCCCCCTTCCAATCCATGCCTCCACAGTGGTTTTGTTCCCAGAACACGATTACCAAATAACCACTGATCTTTCTGCTTGTATACATTTGTTTCAACTACTCTAGAATTTCGTCTAAATAGAACAATGCAATACATGCCTTTTGTTTCTGTTTTCCCCATTCAGCATTATGCCTTTGAGACTGATTTTACTAAGTTTATGTATGAATAGTTCATTCTTTTTTTATGTTGAGTAGAATTTCACTGCTTGAATGTATTGCAATTGCTTGATAGACACTCAGTAGACATTTAAATTATTGCTGTGATTATTTAGATATTCTGCATGTCTTTTCGAAAATATTGCAGTCATATGTTCAGTATATTGGCAAAATGTTTTCCACAGTGACTGTATCATTTTATATTCACACCAAGAATACGTGAGCCAAAGGTACTACACAGCCTCATCCACACCTGAATTTGTCAGATGAGATTTTCGCCATGCCAGTCCATATGGAACAGGTATTGTGTTACTGTCTTCCTTATACTGTGCATGGGCTCATGTGCTTATTGGCCATTTATGCTTACTCTTTTCTAAAAGTTTTTTTGGTCCACTTTTTTAAAAAATGTATTTTTTTATTGGAAAATCAGATATACAGAGAGAAGGAAAAAGAAGGATCTTTAGTCTGTTGGTCCACTCTCCAAGTAGCTGCAACAGCCAGGGTTGAACCAATCTGAATCCAGGAGACAGGAGTTTCTTTGGGGTTTCAAGGTGCAGGGTCCCAAGGCTTTGGGCCATCTTTAACTGCTTTCCAGGCCACAAGCAGGAAGCTATAAGGAACTGGAGCAACCAGGATATGAAGCAGCGCCCAGATGGGATCCAGGTGCATCCAAGGCAATGACTTTAGCTACTAGGCTACTGTGCTGGGCCCTTTTTGGTCACTTTTAAGTGTGATGTCTTTTTTCTTATTAAACCATAGGATTTCTTCCAGATACACACAAGTCCCTCATCAAATATGTGTAGTTTGAATACTTTGTTTTGCTCTGTGTTTTATACGCTAGCAATTGTTTCACACTCCGTTCAAAAAGGCTGGAAGCATACCTTACAAAAGAGGGAAAATTCAGATAAATGAAAAATGATAAAAATGAAGGTGGTAAATAAAAAACAAAAACACTTTAAATACAAGTCAGTGGAATTTGTACAGAGAGTCAAGCAGAAAGAGAAGTTGGAGATAGGTCATACAGGGTGATGAATTCAGAAATTTGAATTGATTTTTTGTATGCAGTGGGAAGCAATAAAGATTTTCCAACAGGCAACTGATATAATCGGAACTCCACTCTAGGAAAAACTTATAAAAAAAGAGATAAAATAATTTCAAAGACCAGATGATAAAGGAAAGGAGAAATGTTAGGAGGTAATTTCAACAGTCCAAGTGAGAGAAAATTAGGTCCTGAACCAGGGTAATAGAAAGAAATTAAAATTTATGAAACTCAATCAAGAGATTTCAGAATCTACTAGAACTGTAGGCATTGCAAGATTGGGCTTACCAAACTCATGCAAACATTTAACCACTGAAGTCTTTAAAAAAAAAATTGCTTACTATTCTTATTGGGAAGTCAGGTATACAGAGAGGAAGAGAGACAGAGAGGAAGATCTTCCATCTGCTGAGTCACTCCCCAAGTGGCCGCCATGCTGGAGCTGAGCTGATCTTAAGTCAGGAGCCAGGAGCTTCCTCTAGGTCTCCTACGTGGGTGCAGGGTCCCAAGCCTTGGGGTCATTCTCAATTGCTTTCCAGGCCACAAGCAGGGAGCTAGATGAGAAGCAGGGCCACCAGGAAATGAACTGATGCCCACATGGGATTCCAATGCCTGCAAGGCGAGAACTTTAGCCACTAGGCTACTGTGTGGGGCCCTGAAATCTTTTGTTGAGGGTTAATGGCTTGGTAGAGACCTGACCTGATAATGACATCTGGCAGGTGGGCCTAATGAGAGCTCTGTAAGCCACTGAGGACCTTTGCTTAGACAACACTTCACGTTACTGTCACCCATGTGACCACCCCGCTCCCTTCCTTTGGTGTTATCAGATACCTGAACCAGTGAGACCACCCAATCATAGATCCTCCAAGCTGATATCTAAATTAAACTCTCTCCATTCTTAAGGGGCCTTCTCCGTATTTTATGCAAAGCAAAGAAAAACTGATAAATACAGCCTTGGAAGTGCTGTGTTGGCTGATGAGATTCATGAGTTTCTAAATAGGACAGATAGATGATGTCTCATTGCAGCTCAGGAACACTTCTAATGAACTTGAGTCAGGACCTGAACTCTCGTTGGACTTGAACTCTGTGAGTTTGGGATGCCTGGATGGTTGCTAAGAAGCTAAAATACGTTACTCCCCACAGGAAATGGATTTTGAGACTTTGCAACTAGGATTTCTCTGCCATCCGCCAAGAGTATTGACACTGGGTTTGAGTAGAATCATTGCCACAGAGAATGAAGACAGCCAAAAGAAATCGTCCCTGACGTTGCAGGAAGAACAGGACTCAAGGAAACGCAAAGTGGTGTGAAGACAACAAAGTAATCCAATGTTGAGAATGCCTATTAAATTACAAAAAGCCTTCAGAGGGCTGGGAATTTGGAGTCATCCAAAAAGCAGGCACTAGGGCTGGTGCTGTAGTGTATAATGATGCCCAGCTCATGTCCTGGCTGCTGCACTTCCTACCCAACCCCCTGTTAATGGCCTGGGACATGCAATGAAAGATGATGCAAATGTTTGGGCCCCTGCCACACACATGGGAGACCCAGATGAAACTCCGATCTCCTGGCTTTGCCTGGCCCCGCCTTGGCCATTGTGGTCAACTGAGGAATGAACAAGTAAGTAGATAAAAGATTTCTCTGCAATCCTGTCTTTCAAATAAATAAATCTTGAATAAAAAAAGTGTACATTATGTTCAACATATCCGATGTTTAACATACTCTAAGAAGGAGAATGCCACAATTTAAAAATTCTCTTTCATATGCTTTATATGTTTTTGATATTGTCAGAGTAGCAAACTTCAGTTAACTTACAAAATTTTCTACATAAGGAAAACAAATGGAATTTCTGCATGGCAAGTGGTAAACCTATGTAGTGATTTTTATAATCATCTTTTTTTACAGCTAAATAATTCTTTGTTCCAATCAGCTCTTACTCAGAGACTCATTGTCACAACCAGCCTAAGATAAGGTGCTCTGATGACAAACAATGGGCTAGCAACAGAGACCTGCCACTTTGCAAATACCCCAAAGTTGACCAGTAAGAAGAAGATATATAATTAAAAAGATAGATAGATAAGTGATAGATAGATAGATGATAGATAGATAGATAGATAGATAGATAGATAGATAGATAGATAGATAGATAGATCTTAACCCCTTCATATCTCAAATGCAGTTTCCATGATCACAGGGACATTACGTCTTTGGTTAGGCCACTGTCACTGTCTTATTTGAGTCTGAAATAGTATTATTGTTAATGTTAAAGAATTAGCAAATCAATGAATCTGGGCTCTTCAATAGTGGCAGAATAAAGAGAAAGGCCGGTTGACATTTATTGATTGAGCACTCTCTGCAGAATGCTGCACTGTCTGCAATTAAGTAAACTCAACACATGTTGGACGTTCAGCATGTTATCCTAGTCACGTGTCACCTAACCACAGGGCTGTCTCCTAAGGAACATGTGATAAGGAGTTTTTGTTGTTGTAAAAACATCATAGAGTATGTCTTACACAAACTAAAATGGCTACATCACCACCAGGTGATAAAATCTTATGCAAGCACCACCACATATATCATCCACCCTGGGCCAAGAAAACACTATGCAACACATAACTGCGTTGTTATCAGCATTGTATACATAAAGAAACATCACCTTGAAGAGGTTCCCTCTTGAAATCAAAGTTGGCAGATCTAGAAAGCCAACCCAAAAGCATTTAGAGGAGATATCCATGACCTTCCATTGCTGAACCAATGTGTTGGACCTCTCTGTCCATTGTACTCATGAGAAATAACCTGGTCTGTGACAGCTGCTCTGGCACTGTCTCAGGTGCGAAGTTCTTTATACTTGATGACAGTGAGCGTAACTGAAAGAGGAGAGGAAACAGCAGAGCAGCAGCAATAACTCAGTCTTTCTCACTGAAGGTCTTGGTATTGGGATGAGAAGACTGGTAGGGCCAGGTCAGTGCAAAGTAAACTCTGTTCAAGTAATAGACCATTATCCCCACTTCTACCCATAACAAGGACCAACCAGGAATGCTGTGAGTTCTGCCAACCAACCCAACATTCTAGCATTTGCAACAGATTGTCTAGTTGTCTTTCACTATTGAATCTCTTATTCACTGATACATGAAAAATCACCCTCAAAGCTGTGGATTAGTCACTTGGCAAGGATCATTTGGATGATTTTGCTCCTTTGAGTCACATGTGGCTGATCCTGACAACAGCTATACACGTGCACCTATGGTTAGCTACTAGGATAATGTCTTTGATCAAGCCACATCACAGACAGATGACTTAAACAGCAGAAGTTCATTTCCTGGCAGTTTGACATCTGAGATCAAGATGCCAACAGGATTTGGTTTCTTCCCAGGTTCCTCTCCTTGACTGGCGAATGGTCGCCTTTTCCCTGCGTGTTCACAGGGGTCCTATCTGTGTGTAGACACACCTGACAACAAGCTTCTTCTTCCTGTGAGTGTACCACTCAGATTAGATTAGGAATCAACCTAAGTAGTCTACTTTAATTAATTATATATTTAAAGTCTTTAAGCCAAAAGTAGTTAGTTACCTTTTAAAAGTCTGGGAATTGGGGTATGATTGAGCTCATCAGAGCTGGCAAGACATGGAAGAATTTGGACAGATTCAGCTGGCAACTCTCACTGCCTTACCCATAGCTTTTCCTCCTTCTGTTGACTATCACATGGCAGTGGTGATTCTGGGCATCTTGAGCAATAGAGAAGAATGAAACACTTCTCTAGACTTGAATCCATAACCAGCACATCCCTTCTGCCTTCAACTATTGACCAGTACAAATAACAAAATCAGCCCAAATCCAAAGGGTTGTAGAACCAGACGTTTTTTGCAATTTACTTCAGTCATTCTCCTTTCTTCCCATTCTTTTACCTGAAGGAAATCCATATAAAGGCCTTTTCATTGCTAAGCTGGCCATGGGAAAACAGTGATTTGATGAAAATCATTCTTTAGTCCCATACTCATCCCAACCTTCATTTCAGTGGTTCTACTCTCTTTCCAAAACTCCTAAGCACATCTTGGCTTTCCCTTCTGCATCAGAAAATATACTGATAAAATCACATATCCTAGGAGTAAATAAAGTGATATCTCCTCTTAAGGTAAAGGCATTTTCTTTTCTATTATTTTCTTTTTTATGATGTTTATATGGTTGATTAGAATGGGAAGGGTTAAGGATGAGAGGAAAGTGGGTGAGAACATTACTTCCATGTTTTTCCTGTATCTAGGCAGGTGGGGAGACAATAGAAGAAGCCGTACCCAGTCTCTGCCTCTGCACCCTGGGTTGAGGAACAGCCACCTGGTGTCATCCCAAGATCTCCAGAGTGGAGCACAATCCAAAATTTCTGTTCAAATGGTTTCATAAATCTGAAATGCTGTCAGTCTCACAGATCCAAGGTCCATTGGCTGACCTAATCCACCTTAGAGTCTCCATTCATCCAGAAATTTGCTGTCAAGCTTTGCTGGGGTAGTTGACCAACCTATTATGCCCTCCTTCCTCTGCCACAGTACCAGTTGACCTCTGCAGACTCCATGGGCTGTCAAATTCTCCATATGCATTTGGGTATTCTGTCCACTGCAACATCTTTAGCAACTGAAAAGGCTCCATTCAGATACATGCACTCAACTGTCAGTCACAGGTCCTGCCCTTCTCCTCGTGTTTGGAATTCAGAGTCCAGCAGTTCAGTTGTGGTGACCCTCAAATTTCATCTGAGATAATATCAGACCTGACTCTCCTGTGCAGCTGCCAGCACGGAGTCTGACTCATTCTATCACCCACATCAACCTACACACACTGATAGTTGCAATTGTCAGGTCAGAGCCATTTCTAGCCCAAACTCCTATGCAAACCAGTGAGTACTACGGCCCAGCTCAAATCTGCACACCACATATGCAGCCCGTGAATACACCATTGGGAACTGCAACCTAGTTGGAGTCACTCGCAATAACCACCACTGGGCTGGCCCACAGCCCTGGTTCCCATGCTTGCCAACATGTGCAACAGACTAGTCTGGCTGTCCCACACCCTACTCAGCTCTTACATATGTCATTGGGCATTGAAGCCTAACTCAAACCAATCAACTCCACCCTTCAGCCCACAGTCATGCCAGCAGGTGCCTCTGCTTGTCTAGCCGAGCCTGCCCCCAGTCCTAGTTCTCATGCTCACCAGCTAGAGCAGCAGCCCATCAGAGAAGTGCCCACAGTTTCCCTATTAGACCCACTCCCTAGCCCAAATCATTCACTCTCCACATGGTTCTACAGTCTAGCTCAACAGGGCTTACCCCCAATCCCAGCCCAAGGTAAGGGCATTTTAATAATTATTTTTTAATACCGAATAATTATTTTTTAATTCCTGAACATCAACAGGAAATAACAGGATAAACTTCTTTAAGCTTGTAGAACTTGGTCTTACATGTTGAGAGTGAGAAGTCTATTTTTTGTTTGTTTTGGAGTCTTCTTTTTCATTTTTTTTTTAAGTTACTTTTCACAAGTCAAGTAAATAGCCCCACATCCAGTGACCACTACAATCAACACTTCATGAATATTTGAAAGTGCAAGTGAGAGGCAAGATCCTAAGGTCTTTTCTAGGTGAATGTTCACAGATAACTTGGTGTGAACAACAAATCCAAGGAGATGAGCCCCCAGCCTGTCTCAGCAACCATCTGATGGCTTGACCTCACATCAAGCTATTTCTAGCTTCACTGAATTTCAGTTGTTTCCTCATTTGCAACATGAAAAATTTGATGAGACACTCTCCAGGGCTGTCCTCAGGTCTCACCTTCTACAAATGCCAATAAAATTTTAGTGAGAAGAAAGCAATAGTCCACTTCGCCTCTTCTTAGCTGATTGGCCCCTCTGTGTTTTTACAGTACAATCCCATGCCTTGCTAGCGCTTCATTTGGGGCTCTGAATTAAGTAGCCATGACAACTTTGATCAGCCAGAATGGGTCACAAATTGTCCTAGATTTTCTATATTTTCGTAAGCAACTCTGGGGTGATGACCAAACTGTTAAGATTTGGCAGAATTGTGGATGGGTTTCCAGCCACCAAGTATTTCCTACTTCTCCAAATAGCTCTGTAACGAGGCTCTCAAAGGTCGCATTCCTTCCTCCTCCGACTCTCAGCCTTGCTCGCCCAAGCAACAGCTACATTCCGTGTGCATTTCTCCGTGTATACATTAACACATAGCCGATTGTATACATTTGCTCTATATACACAATATGTCTGTCTGCCCTGGATACACACAGCCGTCCTCTAACTTTAAACAGCAGTCTGTATATACAATGTGGGTGGGTTGGGTTTGGGCCTGCTCAGGACAGGGCCATGCACCTATATATTTAATGGCCCTGTCTTAACAAGCTGTCATCACAACAAATGTAAAAAAGTAAATAAATAAGCAAGGACGGGACTCCATGGTTTTTTTTCCTTCATTTTTATTTGCAAAATCAACATCAAAAGTGATTGAGCGATTTTGCTGTGCAACAGTCAGAAACGGTGTTGAGAAAAGAGGGGAGCCCTAAGCTATGCTTACTGCACGGAAAGGACTTGTCAGGCTCAATGAGCTGGGTGCACATGGAATGCCTCAAATGCATTGGCTATGTATGCATTTGTTTTCCAAACACACTGTGCGATCCTTCAAAGGTCAATCCCAAGAGATAAAATGTTTCCAGGAGAGGAACTGATGCTCACCAAACTGTAAGCGCCCCACCCCTACATACACACATGCTTTCAACCCAGGCCCCTAAAGGAAAAGCAGGAACTGAGTTCAAAGGTGGATCACCTCTCTGAGTAAACTTAAACTTGAGTTAAGCTCCTGCTAGACGTTAACTGAAAGAGAATCAGATTGGTTTCTATCTTCTTAAACAGAGAATGCATTTCTGATCATAAATCAGGCTGTTTTCTCACTTACCTCGGGCTCTGAAATATTTAGTATCTCCAACCTGCACTATCTGCCCTTTTGAAGATATTCTGTGATGTGAGTTCCAGTATGTTCTCCTATGGCCCTGCAACATTCTTTCATTGCAAGGTCATTGGTCTGAATGTTATTAACATGATAATAAAGAACACAGTCCCAGGAAAGTTCATGGCAGGATCAAAAGCTGGACAACCAGATTCAAAAGAGGAAAAGCTGTAGTTTTTAAGTTTCTAGGGTTCTAGCCTCCCCAGCACTGAGGAAGGGGTACAACGAGGTACAAAAACAAGTAATAAAACCATGGCATCCTCCTCACCCTGGAAGGTGAGGCTAGGAGTCCTGCAACAGCTCAAACATAATATGAAACAGGATACAATGGAGTGTTTATATGGAGTGGATGGCAACAGACCACACAAGAACTTTAAGAATTCCAGGAAGGTAAGGAAGTGTTCCTAAGGTTGCAAGGGCAGTTGTGTCTGCAGAATTCTAGGAGAGTCCCCAAGATTCCCAGCCTCCGGAGTGTGGCCCTGTGTAACCCGTTCTCCATGAATGCAGGCGGACTTGGCCTCATCACGTACATACTTTTCAAAGGTCAGAAAGTCAGAGACAGAAGAGAACCTGATTCCAGCTGCATCCATCCCTCCCACTGCAGTTGTGGAGAGGCCCATGGGCAGGAAGTACCATGCCCTGCTTAACAGTTGTGAGGGGGTCCTAACTAATTCGGCAAGAAACTAGGTTCTTGTACGCAACAACCCAAGGCATCAAACAAATGTACAATCTTATGAGCCTGAGGACTCTCAGCTCCAGAAATGACAGCAACCTGAATCTCACCACGAGTTTCATCTTGGGAGAACCTGAACAAAAGACTCCCTGAAATGTTCAACTGTCCAGATTCCCATCTTATAGGCACTAGGGGAGCATAAATGGGTTTTGTTATAAGCAGAATTCATTATACAACAGTAAAAGGCTAATGCAAAAGGCTCCTTAAAATGTAGATCATTGGAGTGGGGCCCAGAAGGTGTTGATAACTTGAAGAAATTCGAAGCAGAGGGCAAGCAGTGTGCTGTGGAGATGGGAAGACGGAGATTACATAAGCAAATTCCCTGAGTGAAAGGCATGTCTTAGACATATTGCCAGGTATGTCTACAATCACATTATAGAAGAGGAGCTCTTCACCTCCTTATTCCTCATTCCAACGCACACAACATGTTTATCTACTGAGCAAACCGTGGTTTGTCACACCCACTACATGAGAGAAAACTGAGATGTATGGATTTTCAGCAGTTATACAAGTAACTGATGGCAGAGTTAGTTTTCTGGGAGAAAAATCTCATGGAAATATATGAAGTACTTTTTTGCCCCTGTAACTTAGAGAATAAAATCTGATTTTCTCAGCCAGCATGTGAGGCCCTTCATTTTTTTTTTTTAAGATTTGTTTATTTTTACTAGAAAATCAGATTTACAGAGAGAACACGAGACAGAAAGATCCTCCATCTGCTGGTTCACTTCCCAAGTGGCCACAATGGCCATCCTCTGCGATTTTCCCAGGCCGCAAGCAGGGAGCAGAAGGGCAGTGGAGCATCTGGGACACAACCAGCACCCATATGGAATCCCAGCGCATGCAAGGGGAGAACTTTAGCCACGAGGCTACCGTGGAGGCCCATCATTTGTTTCACCACTCAACCTCACTGTTCTGTTGTAGCCAAGCCAAGCTTCTCTCTCTCTCTGTCTGTCTCTCTCTCTCTCTTCCTCTCTCTCTCCCCTCTCTCCCACACACATGTTCTTCCATTGATCAAATGGGTCTTTCCACTCATGTATTCTTCCCTGGATTGTCCTTCCCTTCTCCCGCCCAGTTTTCAACCCTAAGTATCCTCACTTAGGGACCTTCCAATCCTCTTTTTAGGAGTCTCATCAGAAGCAATTCTCTCAGGAAACCTCCCTTTCATCCCAGGTGCAAACAGAACACACATCTGTTAGCATCCGATAACTAAAATAGCAATGATATTAACAATAGCTTACATTTAATGGGTTGCTACCTAAAGCCAATGGCTATGCCCTTTCAAACACATTATCAGGTCATATTTTTATCTCATTTCTAATGTGTTTACTCGCTTCTCCACTAACTGTTGAATCTCTCAAAGGCGCAGACGATGATTTTTTCATCTTTATATCCCCCAGGGCTTTGCACAGGGCAGGAGGCACTCAAAATATATTTAATAAATGAGTTAAAAAGCATCAAAAACAGGGCTGGCATTGAGGTCTGCAGATCCCAGGGCAGTTAGTCGCTGCCACACCATCATGATGAAGCGTATGTAGAAGGGCTTTACAAAACTACAAACCACAATGTGAACAGAAGGTAGTCGCCAGCCCAGTTCCCTTTTTCTCTGCCTCTCTCTTATCTTGCTCTTGCCTCCTGCTGCCAAAACAATTGTGGATGCCATGAAAGCTTATCAGCAGTGGTCATCTACCTTGTATAGCCTGGAAACCCAAATACGTAAAGAAGAAAGCTCATGTATTCAGAAACGTCAGGAGGCAACACGAGAGCTGGGAGAACCAGGGTGTCCAGCGAGCGGAACTAGAAACATGAACACTCTAGTACACTCTTGAACAACCAGACTTCCCAGGCAGCTGAGAAAAGCAAGCACCCAAATTAGCTGAGTGTGATGTCTCAGTCCTTAGACTCTGCTGAATTCCAAGCCTCTCTCAGGGAAACGAGGCAGCCGATGCGACTCTTAATAAAGTATAATAAACTCGCCACCAACAAAGCCAGTTGATTTCTGCTTATTCCCTACTGCCAGGTAAAGATGGGGAGTAGAGTCATCTCACACGGCGTTATCCCAGCCTTTGTTTCCTGCCCTTGTGATTGAGCAAGGGCTGAATATTGAATCAGCCACTCAGTAGCATCACACTTTGTTCGGCTGACCCTAGGCCTCAGCCAGGAAAATCAGAGAAAGAAAATTTTTCCTCTCAATTTAATATAACAGACTCTATCAGTACTTCTTGCTTCCTTTTTATTTTTTGTCAAGTACCAAGGTATACAATTTCCTCTTTGTTTTTTGTTTGCCTATGATTCTACCACCGGCTCACCCGCTTCTCACTGTCCTTGCTGCCCACTCGCTCCCACCCTACAAAATCAATGAAAAAAAAAATGTCTCTGAAAGTGAGCTCCACAAGGGAATGGTTGGTGGGGTAAGAATGGAAGAAAGAAGAAAAAAATGCTGGCATCCAACTTGCATTAGTCAGCCTAGGTCTAAAAGGAACATATTAAAACTAATTAAAGGTATAAAACCCTAGTGAACAGTTAGCAAGGCCTTCTCGATTGTTCTGTAGAGGAGAAAACATGCTATGGTTTTTTTAACCAAGGAGGCAAAGGGAACTAGCTTATGCTTTTGCATTGCACTCGAGGACAATCCCTGCCTCCAGTTGGGCTGCAATTTAAGAAAACCGATTTGCAGCAGGACTTCCTACCAGACAAGACACAGAGCTCAGAGAGAAATAGCTGCTGACCTCCAGGAACTAATAACATGGTAGTAGACGGTGCTAAATAAATAAATAAATAATACCTCAAGAAAGCAGAGCCAAGATAAATGCTACAGTGGAGGTGGAGACATAAATGTGTAAATAGGAAAAATTAGATTTATGGTGTATAGTCATCTGAGACATCTATATTTCCCTTTTCTGGAACAGGGGGCCACTAAAAGCTATTCCAGTTCAGAGTTTTGGAAAACATTTTTAAAAGGCATTCTTTTCTACCATAAAATAATGCTTGCATTTCTAAGCAATACTACATGATCAAAAATAGCACTAGTAAAACAATTATTCTAATGCGGGGATGGGGGAAGGGCTGGTGTTAGGGACACTGAGACATGCAATAATCAAGTAATTTTCCCTCCAGGAATTTCAGTAATGAAATCGTTTGTACTGGGCGTAAGTGGATTTTGTTATTTAATACATTGGTTCACTTAAACTAATAAAAACAAACTTAAACATCCCTGATTTAGTCTGAACAGTCCATAAAACCAAGCCAAAATCAGTCCATTTTAAAACTATCGAAATTGATTGGGTGGCCCCTTTTACAATCTAGAACAGGTTGGCTTACTCTATGCCAGATACTCAGGCTTCCACGTCCCCCACTGCGGCATCTTTCCTGGAAGAGGACTGTGCAAAGCTGCAAGCACAGGACCCAACAATGACCACGTGACTCGCCGTGATCAGCGTGTTGGCGGGAGTGGCAAGGTGTCACTTCCAAGACAAAGTTTGCAAAGCCACTTTCCAACTTACTCTCTTCTTAGCACTGCCATAAAATTAATGTGAAGAAATCCTGACGCTCAAGATGCTGCTGTTAGGAGATGGGGAAGAGCCTTTGTCAGCGTGGTTACTGCCCCTCCAAAAAGACCACAGAGAGCTGCTTTGCTGCTTGTTCCAGGTGAGAAATTATAAGAAGATGCCTCTGCACAGCAAGAAGTTGGCTGTGCCCAGATGCGGAACCTGCTGGTGCCTTGATCCTGGACTTACAGGCCTCCAAAAGGGTGACTCACACACTTCTGTTGTTGACAACTGGGCCAGTTTGTGATATTTTCTTACAGAAGCCCTAACAAAGACACTTGGCATCAAGGGAGAAATACACCTTTGTTGGTGCAAGCCAGCAAGATTCGCAGGCCATTCCTATCACGAAGTAACCCATCTTTTCCTCACTGATTACAGTATAAGAACTAAAGAAACCTGAGTCTAGCAGCAGGCAGTTCAGACAAACCCATTGCCAGTAGGCCCAGTGGTGTCCCCTGCTCATAAGAGCAGGCATGTTTGGCACGATGTTACCATTTCTGAAGATTCTATGCTAGGTGCTTTTCCTGCATTATCTTATTTAATCCTCTCAACAATGGCAATCAGAGATATACATCTCCATTTTATAGATAACAAAACAGAGCCAGAGGAGGTAAATGATTCACCGATTGCCATTCACCTAGCAAGTGCCACGAGAGGAAATTTATTCTGCCTGA
This sequence comes from Ochotona curzoniae, assembly GCF_017591425.1. Classification (NCBI taxonomy): domain Eukaryota; kingdom Metazoa; phylum Chordata; class Mammalia; order Lagomorpha; family Ochotonidae; genus Ochotona; species Ochotona curzoniae. Next base: position 17,493,982 of record NW_024466219.1, on the reverse strand, counting down.
TTCCAAATCCTGGCTCACATTAGTCATCCACGAGGCTCATTAAAAGATAAAGGAATCAACCGTACAAGGCAACTTCTGATTACAACATTGAAATCGTAACAACCGGGGTCAATTTAATGCGATCTGAATTAAGGTGCTTAGCGTCCCTGAGGCTTGGTGTTCCCATCTGTGAAATGGAGATAACGTTGTCACCAGCATTGCTAGTGGAGATCTTCAAAAAGTTCATGGAATGTGTATGTTAGGCAAAAATTATGCATGGCTTCCAAACTGGCACAGAAATAAACATCTTTTAAATCCATTTTCACGTACTTTCTGCTCTATCCTAGTGCATATAAGTAGTGGCGCACTATCCAGCATCTCTTGGTGCTTAATTCAGTGTAGTTACTGTTAGTTCTGGTATGGCCTGGACATACTGGGAAAGAAAAGAAAATGAGAATTATTGCTGGGGTCCCTAGAGACAGGAAACTACTCCTGGGTCCTCATGTGACCAAGGCATAGCAGAGGCATGCAAAGATCAAGGTGCCTGCCACAGGGCAGGATGGAGGTCAAGTCCAGGGAGCAGAGAGCTACAGAGTCAGTGGAGCAGGACAGCAGCAGCCCTCCTGCCCTGCTCAGTTTAGGAAGCAAAACACAAAGGACCAGGGACCGCCATCAGCAGGTCTCTTAACAGATGGACCCATCAAATAGAGGAGCAGGTTGGACACCAACGGCCAGAAAAAGAGCGCCTTTCAGAACAGGGCCTGGCTCCGGATGAAGGCAGAGAGATAGTGGCAAACAAGAGCCAGTGTGTGACAGGCCATGGCCCCTGCCTAGCGATGAGCTGATGGAAGCAGCTGATGGGGCTAATGACAGGAGGTAATGATGATGAAAAGCACTTAAGCAATAGGCCTTCCCGTGGCAGGCGTTGTCTCTGTGAGGCCTCCTGCCACAGAACAAAGCAATTAGTCAGTCACCCTGCCACTGGGCCCCTCCTCTGCCCGCCTCCCTTTTCCCACCTTTCCAGACCTCAGCCCATTCATCCCTTTGTCTCCCCAGCCCAGCTTGCAGCAGTCCAGACCCAACAGGCACAAATGCACCAGCTGGAGCCCAGCCTGCACCGGCTGTCTCCCAAACCAGCAGTTCCAAAGGCTGGCTGGTGTCAAAGGGGGGCCGGCCCTGCAGGGACCTCTATCTCTCCATAGTTTTGCCATGAACCTCATGTGCAGAAGTCCCTTGTGCATTGACAACTTTCAGTTTATGGCATCAGCTTTGCTTCCCACAGCACAAAGAGAGCTACTGGATTTTGCAACTGGGAGGATGATGTGGAACTACAAATTGGAAGCCGCTTTTGAGTTTGGGCATCAAGGACTCCTGAGTTCCTGCTCTTGTTTCCATTCTATCCTTTGAGATTCATTTCCAGTGACTCATCCTGGGCCTCATCCCCACACTGTCCCTTCCTAGCCATTACAGCAGAAATGCAACATCATCCCACATTGCAGGGGTGGCCTTTTTCTGCCTGCCTTCCTCACAAGACGAAGTCCACCCTCACATACAACAAAGATTTCCTTTTCTTCTTTCAACATGTCCTCAGTACTACACATAGCACTTGGGTCAATTCTCTGAGATACTCAATTTCCAAATCTACAAAGTGGGGACAGTAAGGTATTTCCTATTATACACAAGCATGCCAAAAATTGCACGACAAAATGAAATTAAAAGAACAGTTAATTTGCGTACAAATAAAAGAAACCAGGAAAACAGAAGTAGATTTTTCATAATACACACTTCCCATAAACTTTTGGGAGACTGCTCCTTGACTGCCATTTGCTGTCTGAGGTTCAAGTTTAAGAACACAACTGAAGGGGGTGTTTGCAAATGCCCGGTGGTAAATTAATCACACATAAGAGGCGCTGCAGATCTCTGCCTTCATTTATTCTTCCAGCCCAGTTTATGTGCCAGATAACATGTTGGTACAGATGGAGCCTGTTTGTGAAGCTCCCATAGCTAAACTCACTGTCTGACCCACTCCAGCCCTGTACTTAACCTCTGGCCATGACCCAAACTAGTGAACATACACTTGGTAGGCTCTGCCTCATCTTACTGATATTTATACCAAAAATCCCAGGCTTACTTACTACCACCCATGGAAAGGTCAACAACCATAATTTGATTGCCAGCTATAAGCAAGGCATGGGACCAGACATCAGGCATAAGAGGGATGAATTACAGCAATGGGTATAGTTTAGAGTTTTCCTCATACGAAAAAATAACCAGAAAAGGAGAACAGGAAGATGTACACTCTGAAGTGAGGCAGCAAAACAGAAGAAGGAGTTCATTCACAGGCACTATCTGAGTTCGGTAGGAAAGAACCAGAAGGCTTCCAGAGGCAGAAAGCATGACCATGGTAACATCCCATGTAAGAGGGAGAAGTGGGGTTTGTGTGCGGGATGCTCAGTGTTCCGACCAGCCTCCGAATGATGTATCTGCGAAAACAATAGAAGATGGCCTAAGTACTTGGGTCCCTCCAATCACTTGGGAGACCTGGATCGAGTTCCAGCCTCCTGGCTTCACTTTGGTCCAGACTTGGCTTTCATGGTCATTTGGAGAGTAAACCAATGGATGAAAGATTCTCTCTCTCTCTCTCTCTCTCCCTCTAGCTCTTTTAAATAAATAAATCTAAAATAAATAAATAAAAATAAATCAGAAAATGAGAACCCTTAGAGGATGAACCTGCAGCATCTCATCATTACACATGAGGACAGGGAGCCAGAGACTCAGTAACTCATCCAAGACACTGAGCCAGGCACGGACAAAACTGTGCACAAACTGCTATGATTTGGATGTCTCCTACATAATGTGTTAAATGAATCAAATGTTAATTGCCAATGAAATTATGGGGGTGCCATCCTCTGGAAGGGATTAAGGCAGTTGTCATGGGAGTGTGCTAGATATAAACAAGCGAGGGTCAATCTTGCTTCTCAGTTACACATACACACACACACACATTTATAATTTACCCAATCTACAGCAGCAGAAAATAGACTAAGATGCAAACTCTACAACCACACTTTCTCTAGGACATGACATGACTAGAAGGAACAGCTTTAGGTCAAACATTAAGGAACAAAAGAGAAAGAGGTAGGGCAAGAAAAATGAGAAAAGGAAAGACACAGAGACAGAATAAATTTGAAAAAGGCTTTCTAAAAGCCCAGAGCACAGACAACCACAAAACAACCTGGAAACAACAACAAAAGCTTGAAAATGAAGTCCAAAAATCCAGTCTAAGGGGACAACTACAGGAAGCAGAAGAAATAGATAATTCTGGAAGGCTAGGTTAAAGGACTTGGGTAACGAATTACATTGAGATAAAGAAAGAGCAGAATTCCAAGGTTTTGAGCTCAGGGAACAACTTAGAAAAGAGTTGAGAAATGTGTATTTTCCTAAGCATACCAGTCCCTTCCCCCCAACTGCCACAGACGACAACAAATCTCCATGAGTAACCGAAACCTCGCTAGTACATTTTCTCCCTGTCTTATGAACAAAGAATGCTGGCAAACGGAAAGCGGGAAATAATTTTTCTCACTGTAGGGCTCATCTATCATGGCAGCAATATTATGAAGTTAGTAAATAATTGATCCCAGAGAAGCAAGCAGGGTTTGGAGCCGTCTAACCCATCACACCTCAACCGAGGCCTCCTTGCACGGCGTCCCATCACACTGACTGCCGTGCACGGACTCCCCTCAGCTCTTCCTCCCATCAGCAGACACCAGCTTTGTTGAGCTGTAAGCACATTCAAATCAAGGATGTGCCCAAACACGATAGAGGCATTGTTTTCTCTCCCTGGGCCGTCCGTATGTTAAAAGCATCTATTAAAATGTGTCTGAGATGGAAGGCACCCAACACACTGTCATTAATTTAAGGAAATAAAATTACACCATATGAAGGGTTATCATAAGGAAGATGGTAACCAGCTGTTCTCCATCTCCTCTGGGTTAGAATAAGAGAAAGTGGGAGGGAGTTCAATTTGAAATTGAATTGGGAGTGGGAACTTGACAGAAGGAGGGGAGCATAGCCAATGAGGGCTACAAGACAGATAACTGCAGAGTAGTGAGAAGTGGGCATGCGCAGTTACCGTGTGGCTGGGGAGGAGGCTGCAGTCATGAGGGTGAAGGGACGTTTTATTTCCTTTCTCCTCTTGAGTGCCTATGGCCTTAGAAGTCTCCTTCTTTCACCCCTTCCAGATTAGTGTTGTTTTTTCATTTTTCACTCAAATTAGGAACACTTGGCGTTTTCATTCTGCCACAGACCACAGCCTTCCAGTAAGTAAGGGAAGCTGGCGGTAGATGATCAGAGGCCCCTCTGGGGAGCTGCTCAGTTTCACATAGCACATGGTCCAACCCTGCCAGAGAGGCAGAGCTCGTGTCGGCTGGAAAAGTGGGCAGGACAGATTGGCCATCTTACTAACTTCAGGAATTTCTAATTGCAAACCAACTCCAGACTGAACTGCGAGAGTCGTCCCCTCATCCTCTCTGATCCACCCCTTTCCCTTTTAGACACCCGGTTTGACAGGTTCCATCACAATGTGGCCTTACACATACTTTCTATGCCTCATTTATTTCCAAATTATTTCTTACAGTTGTATTTATAAATAAATTGATTTTTCAATAGGGGACCGGAAGCTGACTTTTCTGTCCTACTACAAGCAAAGGACGAGGAAGACTTTTCTTTGCAAGATATTCATCCAGATCCTTAAACCGTAGAAGGGGCAGTCCATTGGCTTTGCCCATCTCTCAGGACTGTTGAAATAGAATTGATTCCCTCACAGTTGAAATACCTGTGAAAAGTAAAAGAAAACCTCAAAGGGGAATTTGCCTACCATGTGAGCACATCAAAGTCTTAGGAAATAATCACCATTGATTTTACACATGTTCATGGTGACCCTCAACAGAAAGCAAGATAGTCATGAACATGTACCTCCTGTGTTGGAGGAAGAGCACAGTATGGAGAGAGAGCAGGTGAGAGTTGGCTGAATGAAGAAAGGATACATGATGAAGGAGGTGTTTGGTAAATGCTGGGATGATACTTGGAATTCCATAGGGCTCTATGGATAAAAGAAAGAAAATGCACCGTACTGAGAAGCAGAGAAGCAGGAACCAAGGCAAAGAGCTGGGAAAGGTGGCCAAGCATGAGAAGGCTAGCTCAGCTGGTACACAGCCAGTGGTGCAATGAAAAAAAGATTGGGAATGCAGTCCAGGCTGCGCCTTAGACGATCCTTACTGTCCATCAGGAGGAGAGGTTTGGATCAAGCTGTAGGCTTGGGGTGACAATGTCAGGAATGAAACAGGCATCCAAAATGTAGGAACAGTTCTTTCCTCCTTCCACAAGGAGCTAATTCTGCTCCTTACAAAAAGGTTGTGGTCTTTACCCCGCCCTGGGGTTGTGCCTTCCTGACCGGGTGACCCTTGAACCAGAGCCTATATCAGATAGGCTTGTGCATGAAGCTCATACGCACCCTTTAAACCTTGGGAGCACACGTTGCCCAGCTGGGCCGAGAACAGAAGCAATTCTAATCGAACAGCACAGAGGGAGGAATGCTTTTGAATAGTAATCCTTGGCATTTAGATTGGCCATTTTCCTTTCACCGAAGAATATTTCAGTAGAAAACCTGGCATGAGCCCCGTGTCGAGGATGGAGGGAGAAAGCAGGAGCATAGCAAAGAAAGAAGGTGGGAGATAAATTCATTCCACAACCTTTAGCGTGGAGTCTCTCCCTGCACGTCACTTCCAAGCAGGAGACCAAGCCCCTGCATCCTTCCGGGCAGTTCCAGAGCAAGCATGACCCCAGTCATCACATCAGCGGGGGCTTCGCAAACAGCAAGGCTCACAGAGATAATGTGGTTCTCCTACCAATCCAAGTAGCATCTACTTTGTTTTAAAGTGTTGTATGGCTAGCTGACAATAATTTCTTCCCCCCGCTGACCATCTATGTCAAAGTTACAGCCTTGATGAAAATGGTTGTGATCTGAACTCCCTTAGGGAAAAAGAAAAATAAGCAAAGAAAGGAAAGAAAGGGAAAAAAGGAGGAGAAGCACACTCAGCCCCCCAAAGCAACTCTGGCTCTCTTGACGGACAAGTTGACAGAGTTCTTAACACGCCTCTCTCCAGGTCCCCACCGTAATTACAGGCTGGAAGGAGGAGCTGTGTTTCATGTGATTAGAGACTGTTTGTGCCTCTGTCCATTAGGGACGTAGGGGAGGAACAAATTTTCAAGAACTTGATGGCAAACATTCTTCATTAGGGAATGTTACTCTATTACTTACATTTCATCATGGAAATGTTCTCTGAAAAATTTACCGGGGACTCGTTGGGAGCTGATTTTGATGGGTGATGCTTCGGAAATGATGCGCTTGATTTAGCATCCTCCTCTCCTAAAATCATCCCGATCACGCCCCCTTCTCGATCGCTATCCTGCATAATTGATTCAAGCTCTCACTTTCGCCTGCCTGGACGCTGATGAAGATATACAGCACCCAATTCTTCAGCCATTCCCCTTCCCACTCACATTAAGGAAATCCATCAACGTGGAGGAAAAGGGGAGAAAGAAAAAAATAAAACAGCTCCAGAGAAACAATGAGAGGAGAGGATGGTGGTAGGGGGTGGGATAGGAGAGTTAGCTGATTGGCAGAAGTTCTTCCAGAATGCATCCAAATCAGAAAAGAGTTCTTTGCTGAAAGAAATCTCCTCAAAGTTTGATGTTGGCAACGTGGCCCCTCCAACAGGGAATGAGGGCAGGGAAGACCCACTTAACACACTCTCAAAATTTAAGGTACTTGAGGCAAGAACTTTGTAGGGAAATTTGCTCTTAACCTCTGCTGACCTCTTCCAATATTGTATCAGCAATAGCCCGTGCACTGTCTTAGCCGCCATCCATCATACGTGCCCTTCTTCCCTTGAGTAATTCCCCTCAATCTGAAAAGTGTAGACTAGATCCCATTTCCCCATAAAGTTCTCACCCATTTTATCCCAACCTGGTCTCTCCTCTATTTTGACTTGTAGTCACTATTACAAAGTCCAACTTCTCACTGCCTAATGTCCCCTCTCAAACACAGGTCCCCACATTGTCGTGATCCCATACAGGATGTGATGTGGCCATCTCCATCAAATCAGATACAGAGATGTTAGGAGGTGCAGTTGAAGGGCAGCAGTAGGACTTCCTGGAACATCTGCTGGAATGGAATCTAAATCCAGCAAGAGCAAGAAGAGTTTCTCACCAGAGAGGGGAAAGTTGACATTTTCATTTGGGAAAGGCAGGCATTCAGTAAGGAGGAAACAGAGAATCACAGTGGGCACTGCTCTCCTCAACATCCCATGAGGCGAGAACAACAAAGGGAATGAGACCAAATGGGCTCCTGAAGCAAATCAATGCAGAATCAATGAGACAATCACCAACAGAGATGCTCTGAACAGAAAAATCAGAGTCCTCCTTCCTCATTTTACAACTATCTAAAAAAATAAATAAATATTTCTATTCTGATATCTTTACACATCTCTTATTCTTCATCAAATGCATGCACATATGTGTCCATCCACTTTGCTCATGCTTTCTCTAACAATTTGTCTTTCTTTACTTTTTGTCTATACTGTCCCATTTGAACCTGCAATTCTCCATCTCTTTTTCCAAATTACTTGAAGCCTGCCAGGCATTGAGTGTTGTACTGAGTGTGGTCATGTACCTGGCAATTCTGGCCTCAGCAGCCTCATCTTCTCATTTCACTCATCACTTCACATGCTGACCTATGTTCCCAAGCACACCCTTATGTGCAGTGGGGCAGAAGAGTTCCTGCCATTGACGGTCCCATTAGAGTCCAAGCTTCCCCTAGGCCAGCCTTGTGGTGTTCTGGATATTAAAACCGTCCACCCACCAAGTTCTGCTGCTGACCACTAGGGAGAATTGGACCTCAGGGGGCCTCACAATGACTGACCTGGAAGATCCTGTAGCTGTCTTCCCACTACAAAGGATTAGCAAGAAAAAGGAACTTTAGGCATGCCTGGCCACAAATACAAACCACACATTGGCAATTCCAGTATTATCAATAAAAGCTTATATTTTTACTACCATGTTTGATTTTTCTGTCCACATCTCAAATGACTCAATACTCAGTAGAGACTTATGGGGCCAGAGCAATTAGCCCCCAAAACCCCAACAATTAATGCATTGATTGGAGAGCTTTAAGATAGGCACATAGACTGATGTTTGGAAATGAAAGTAGCACACAGAGAGGCTGATACAAGTGGCGGGAGAGGATCCACATGTCCCTTAACCACGTGGGATTTGACCTTTGTGGGACAGAACAGGTCTTTGTGGCTGTGTCCTTGAGCAAGTAGCTTTTTTTTTTTTTTTTTTTTTTGCTAAAGGTGCTAAGCTATTTTTAAAAAGCCAGGCTTGTTTCAACAGAGTGCAGCTTTTGTAGGCACAAGCTGAAAGGATCCACCAAAGAAGTTTGGGCCATTCAAGTCTCCTGCAATCTTTTATCACCAGCAATGGCTGTGCTTAGAGGACCCGAAAGGCCAGCCCCCATTGCAAAGCTGAGGGCATGTCTTGCAAGATAAGATACCGTAAATAAGAAGCAGCATTACAATTTTGTTACATTTTATTCCTTTGCTATCATAAAGTCCTGTCTCTCAAGTGTGATTTTTAAGTTGATTAATTGTATCCATTAAATTATCAGGAGTGTGACCAGAGAAGTACATTCACCTGGACGCTGGATGCAAGCATTTTTAAATGGCCCTTTTGGCCTTGAATCTGAGTGCAATGGCAGGCCCTTATGTCCTGCTTTGTTTTGTTTTATTTTGTTTTCCTCAAGCAAAGATGCTGAGTAAATGTGAACCTGGGTATATAACAATACTAAAACTAATGCTTGCCGTATCTGAGGGTCACCCTCAGGTCCATGATAAGTGCTTTGTATACAGCTCTAAGAAGTGTCTGCTGTCACTGCCCCCATTTTACGGATGAGCACACTAAGACCTAGGAAGTCTGCAGCAGCATTCTTAAAACTCCAATGGAAGGGGCCCGGCGCGGTGGCACAAGTGGTTAAGGTCCTCACCTTGCACGCCCAGGATCCCATATGGGCGCTGGTTCTATCCCGGCAGCCCCGCTTCCCTTCCAGCTCCCTGCCTGTGGCCCGGGAAAGCAGTCGAGGACGGCCCAAAGCTTTGGGACCCTGCACCCACGTGGGAGACCTGGGAGACTCCTGGCTTCGGATCAGCATAGCATCTGCCGTTGCGCTCAATTGGGGAGCGAATCATCGGACGAAAGATCTTCCTCTCTTTCTCCTCTCTGTATATCCGCTTTTCCAATAAAAATAAATCTTTTTTAAAAAAACTCCAATGGAAGAACAAAAGCTCAAACCCAGTCAGCCTGATTCCCAAGCTTACATTTCTCACCACTGAGCCTTAAAGCACCTTGCTCAGTTAAGCGGAACATTTGGAGAAGTGTAAGTGTGAAGGCAGAGAGAGTAAGCAACAGCAGGCTCCAGACATTACCCAGGACCTCGTTGGCCATGGCTCTGGCCGGTGCTGCTAGACCCACAAGAGAACGCCTAAAACACGACCCGGAAGCAGTGGATGGTGGACTCCAACAAAGTGGGCATTGAATTTCTCTCCAAGGCTTGAAACTAACACACATGGAGATACGTGAATGCTGAGGGGCGGGGAGTTAGAGCTGTAAGAAGGCTGTATTGTTTCAGATACCATGTTAGGCATCTGGAATCATATGGGAAATGAGTAAGAAGAGTTAGATGACTTGAGGGAGAGCAAGAAGAGAAGATTCTAGAGTGACGTGCAATAATAATAAAAAAAAAAGGCACTTCTTCAGTGTCTTTGTGCTTTCTCCTTCCTCCTTCAAATGGAAGGAGTTCAACTACCACTGTTTGACATCTGGCCTCTTGGTTCCTCCAGCCCCAAACACAATCTCTGGAATGAGGTGGGTATCAATAAAAATATGCCCCATGCAGAAATGGCTGATATTTGAGATGTCAGACACGCCAATCAGCTGGATCTGACCATTCAAGTGTGGAAACATTACATTGTGCCCCATAACTATACACAGTTATTATAAATAAAAATATTTAGACTCCAGACGAATATGACAATACTTGGACCTATTGTTCTCACTTTTAATCAAGAAAGTCCAGAGTGTCTACAACGTAACTTTCTTGGCTCACAGACTAATGCTTCAGTTCCTTTTGCTATCCTTTGCCCGTAACCTATGAAATCTCTCCAGCAATAAGCCCTTTCTATTCACATTGTCTAATTTTTCAAGCTGAGAGCAAGAGCTCCAGCGACCCACTGTTTCTCAGCACGGCACCTGCAGCATCATAGGACACTCTGGCAAGATGGGGCTGGTCTCAGCTGCACAGCTTTGCCTCCTCTGGGAACAGCTGTAGGGAGCAGAGGTGGCAGAGGATCATGACTGCGAGGTTCTCACAACAGGTTTTTCCCCCAAAAAAACTCAACACAGCTATACCTGCTACATGAAACTAATGTCCAGGGGTGTCCAGTCATCACCTCTCCCACAGCCACATGCAGGGGATCCAAGCAAAAGTCCGCCTCCTTCAGTTGCCCTCCTGAGCCCAAATGGCCTCTATGCTACAAATGTAGACAGAAAGCATTCCTTTTTTATCTTTTTAAGGCATGACCAAACTTGCCTAATTTAGTCTTCACAGAAAGCTTGTGAGGCAGATGTCATTACACCATTTGCAAATGGAGACAGTGAGGCTGATGGCAGCTCGGTATGAATCTAACCCTGTGTCACAATTATGGAATGGTAGGGCTGCCACTCAGACTCAGCTTTTGCCCTTTCCAGCCTGGACCTTCTTCAGCCCCTGCACCTGACTCAGGTAAGAGTGTGTGGCCTCTGTGATGAGAAGATTTCCTGGGAGACGCAATATCTGTTTTCTCTGTGAGGGTGAGGCAGGAACTGGCCCCATTTGACACCCAGAAAGGCAAAGAAAATTAAAATTACATTTCCAAGCTAGTGAGAAAAGCACAGCAGGTCAAAGGAAGGTTGGAATTTGAAGATGCCCTTCCCCCACGCAGGCTCAACTTCCTGAGCCAGAGGCCAGAGGCGCTGCTTGTCAGTTATCCAGGGTACACCATATCACTACAGAGGGCACAAGCACTCAGAAACCATCACACCAGACATTAAATGAAGCAATTAAGGATAAAGAGGACATTTTAATTATGGGGCTTGGTCAGCTCCAAGGATGCCCAAGTGTCCATGACTGTGAAAACTCACTTATCCTGCAGGAGCTCAGTCACCTGGCATCCAAAACCTGCCTGTGCAGAGGCCAAAGGTAGAAGAAAAAGGACACCAAGGAATCAGACAGAGGAGAAGAGATTGCGTGCTGCCACAGGCAAGGCTGTCAGCGGCAGGATGCAAGACAAGACCCCAAGCGCCCCTGGGCCGACTCAACCTGCCTCTCCAGGGAAAACAGGCTAGTGTGTTTCCATCAACAATTTCAGAAATCCTTTCTGTCCTTCCCTCTACTAGATACATAATTTTCATGGTTTCAGATGCAAATTTCTACCTTTCCTTCCCACCTTTATCATTAACCTGCAAGACCAAAGCTGTAGCGATGCTGGGGCTACCTGGGCAGCCGGGGACCTCCCAAGTGACATTTACACAGAGATGCCCAAGATGAAAGAGAAAGTCACAGGTGATGTGACTCATGTTTCATCTTTCGGGAAACACTTCTTTAATAACAATCACTAAAACTCCCATCTGTAGAGCATTTCTGTGTTTTATTTCGGCTTCTTCTCTTCCTAATGTATTTTAATATAAATTGGAATCCCAAAAGCAAACTTCAAAGACCTTTTATGCCTGTGAGAGATGTGTCTCGAGTACTTCACAACTTCCTAAACTTAGGGTGACTATTCTTTTATGTACCACAGATTGCTACATGTCTATGAGTAGACCTGTTTCAAGCAGACACAGAGTAAGCCCAGCTTTCCCTTTGAGCAAGTGACTCATTCGTCTTGTAGCATGTTGTATTCGGCTGATAATTGGTTAGCTCCAAAGTCAAAACCAGAACCTAAGTATCTGGACTTGTAAGCCTAGCACTTCTCCCGCATAACCTTGTGTGACATCTTTGGGTTTTGCCCAGTTTCTAAGAATGGTGGGCTGATCACCATGTTTCATTTCCTTTTTCTGCTCTTCGGCTGAGATACAAGGCCACACAGATGCTATTGGCCCAACCATAGAGCTGCCGATAAATATAGGCTCGCTGTGGGTTTGCCCGTCTTCACATCTCTTCCTGCACATGTAGAAAGAGCCAGTGGAGATCCCTGGTCAATTAGAACACGGTTGTGTTTGTGCAACAAAGCAGAGGGATTAGAGCCCCTTCTGCCTGGTCAGCAAAAGTCCATGTCAGGCTCAGAACCAGAAGCATCATGGGAAATGAGGTGACAGCTGAATAGGAAAGGAGATGACTGCGTCCTTGCTTAAGCAGAACCGGTTAGCCCCTGAGAAATAGACCTGCCTCTAGCGAGTAAAGCCATCCCAATGCAACCAGCTGCAGAGGAGGGCGTGCCTTTCAGCGACAACTCCCTGTCTCTATTTCCACAGCAAGGACCTGCTTGCAAAGCTTGCAGAGACCCGTATGTCCCAGAACCATCATCTGGTCAAGGTATTCCAGAGGCCAAGAAGTCCATTCCTGAGCCTCCATCTAAACCAAAGCACATGTGCGTGGGATTGAGGGAATGGGAGCAGCACAAAGCCCACCAGGGAGGAAGTCTGCCCTCTTCCCACTGACCCGGGGCCGTGGCTCCTCTCCCCCCGACAGGAAACAAATGTAGCAAGTTGTCCCCACAGGCCAGCACTGCCTCTCTCAGGCCCCTTCTCCCCTTTCCCACACTTTCTGTCATCAGACTATTTGTAAAAGTGACCCTTCTGCAACCCTTCAAGACAGCGAGGAAAGCTTTGTTTTGCCTTTGACAGATGGGGAAACCGAGGCAGAAAGAGCCATTGGTGCACTGCGATTCCCAGCCTCCTCAAGCCTTCCAGTTTCACTTTTCCATCGAGCAGAAGAATGAACACTCTCTATTTCTCTTTCCTCTGTAATTAAATCAGGCATTATGGCTACTTCAGTAAAACAACATTTGTTTAGGGAGAGAAAGGGGGACTCCTCGGGTGGTGCAGCTGTCCCGGGGAACCACCCCAACAGAAACAGCACCGGGCCCTGTGCGCCTGCAGGCTCCCCTTTGTAGCAAGCGCTATTCATCAATAGCTGCCTTTTGGGGCAACTAAGCGGAGGGCTAGAAAGAGGGGGGGAAATATACAAGCTTCCAAAACCACAGTAGTTTTTTTTCTCTCTCTCTCTATTCTTTTCCTTTTCATTTAAAAGTCCAAAATGTAAAGTGCAGAGTTCAGTTCATCAGAGGGCTAATGCTTTCCATTTCAAAGCCCCTTTAATCTGAGGAGACATTTTCACAAACATCCCTTCTGCAGGCATTCCCCTCTCTCGGCCCATTAATAATAGACCAATGCTGCTTCACATTGAAAGGGCTGGAGTAGACTGGAGTGGTGTGTGCAAATTCGCTCATTCATCTCCGCGTTGGAATTCAGACATGCCACCCCAGTGATCTGCAAATAAAACCTTCTCCTTTTCAAATGTACACCATGAGCCTACTGGGCTTAAAGAAAGCCCAATACATAAAGCACTTAGCAAATAGGTAAAATCTTCCCCATTGCCAAGGGTGTGCGGGAAGAGATGACTACAAAAACAGCGCTGCACTATGAGTTGGGATCCTTGGGTTCAACTCCATCCATGCTGCCTAATGCTCGAGTGTATTTATAAGTGAACACACACCCCATCCCTGGCCCTCTGCTAAGGGTGGCAGTTAAAAGGAGAATAAGAGGTTTAACTCAAGTGTCCCATGCCTAGCTCAGCCTCCGATCTGCGAGGTCCTTCAGTTGCTTGCTCAAACCATGTGGGTCTTGGATCTGGGTTCTGAAGAAGAAAATTCCTAGCTGTTTCCCTTGAGCTTGCGGATCCAAAAGGTTGTAAACCTGTGCCCTTGAGTGGTTCTTTACAGATCATTAACCAGCATGGGGATTAAAGGACCGTAGGAATAATAGAATTTTTGAGCTAGAAGGAACCAGTGAAATTTATTGTTCCAAACTTTTTATATAGGGGAGTTGTAGAGCAACAATAATCAGAGCCTGTGTCTGTAGAAACTCCATCAGAAAATGAAAACAAAACATCTTTGAGATTATAACGTGAGGCACGGGGTTAGGTTGGGTGAGTTATGTCAGTTTAGGGGAGGGAGAGGAGAGGAGGAACAGCAGTCAGGGAACTCAGGTCACCGTCTGGGGATTTTTCACCAACCAGCTGAGTCCATCAATGGGCACCTCTCTTAAATCCGAGTTCTGCCAGCATTCCATATAGCAGGGATTATGGATGGCAAAAAAAAAAAAAAATGGGTTGCAACTTAGAGTCAATAGCCTCTGCCATCCTTCAGCTGTGTGACTCAGAGTGCATCCATTCCAAGTCACTTTTGGGGCTTTAGCGCCCACCTCCGTAAATCGGGCATAACCATACCTCCCTGAAGGGCTTGTTAGCATTAAATATGGTAAAGTATATAAAGCACTTTGAACATGGTGCTTTTAATAAATGTTAATTCCCTCTTCCTGGGTAACCTCTTCTGGCATTAAAATTCTATGACTAGGAAATGTCTCCTTAAAATGCGATCTCATATAAGTATATTGACTTTGCTTCCTTCTTCCCCCACAAGCTAGGAAAGAACCAGACACTTTTCTCTAATAGCAAGTGGAATGCAAATCTGGGATTGTGACAACTCACTCAAGGTCACAGTAAGTTAGCCAGAGATCGGTGTTGAACAAGTGTTTTTGCTGTTAGCCTGGAGGCAATTCTCAAAGCAGGTTCCTATGCCTAGGAGAGGAAGCCCCCTTGCTTTCTATCAGCTGCCCGCGTGTGAACCAAATAGTTTAAGAGAACAGTAGAAAGTAGAGACAAAATTCATATTTATAGATCTCTAAAATTCCCCCCGGGACCTCTCTTTAATCCCGATAATCCCATAGGGTAATAAGTGTCTCCACCTTACTACGAAGAACATAAAGGAATTTGGAGTAAAGGGAATTGCCCAACACTCCCGGGACTGATGAGGCAGTAAGTGGGAGTTCTCGCAACAGCGAAGAGGATGCTCTGGGCTCACATCAGGCAGCCTTGCAGCCCTTAGGTGTGTCCATGGACAGTAAGGCCTTGCTTTCAGTGGAGGTCTCTGTGCCGCTACCAACGTCTCAGTCTTGAAGGCCATACCAGGATCCCATCCATGATCTTGAATTTGAAACCCTAAAGTTATATTCTGCAACCAAAAAATCAACTTGCATTGTTCTCCTCCACACTTCCCCAGAGCTAAAGAGAAAGACCTGTAGGACTGAAGCTGCTGGACCCACAACACACAGCCTTCATCCCCAGGCCATTGGACTTGGTGATTTCATGGTCTTGGGACTCTAGCGCATGTGGCGTGCTCCGAGGCTAAAGCCAGCAGCTGATGATAAATGAAAAGAGACTTTTCCAACAGAATGAATGTAAATGAGAAAAGAAGCCCCTGCTTAGGGAACTTAGTCCAGCAAGTGGCTATATAAATGTCTTTATATTGTTATTTCCAATATTAGTTTGTTGTTCCTCCATGAAAGCTGATTTATTTGAAATGTTATTACTAGAAACACCCTAATCTTTTGGTAATAATTCATATACTGGAAGATTACAGTTTTGGAAGGCAGCCCAGTGCTGTCTGGAATCCTATTTATGGATTAAAGGATTTGAACAGCATTGCAAGCAAGATCTCTAAAGAGTAGGATAATGTGAACCTGGTTCCGTATAAAATGCTTTACCCCAGCTATAGTAACCCCATTAAAGTCAGATTGTTAAAGGGTGCTGGGCACGAGGGCTTGCATTTCACTGAACAGGGGCATCACTGTCCCTCTGAAGCCAAGATTTTTCAAACCCTTTGTTTTCACAGATTTTGCATAACTCTGTCTTTTCCCTTTCTCCTAGGACATACTAATTTCCCTCGACAGGCCCTGACCTCTTCAAAGGTTACATCCAGGTAAACAAAGAAAAAAATCCTTTGTCCCAGCAAAGGCAGCAGAGAAATGAACGGAGCTCTTCCACGGAGTTAGGCTGGTGTGTGCTCAGTGTTTTTTATTCTGCACGTGATCTTAGCCGAAAGGTTGAGAAGTGATTATGTGTTCTTTATTCTTGGAAGCCTTCAGGTTAAGACTGACCTTTGCTCTATCAAAAGTGCCCATTTCGTAGCTAGCCTAAGACCTTGACAGTGGAAGAAATCAGAGAAAGCTAAATAAGTCAGACAACAGAGGGCAGAGGTTCCCATTGGTCACAGTGAGGGCCCTGGGAAGACTGTGGTTGAGCTGACCAGCCAGGGCACTACTCTTCCTAGGAGGCCTCTGGGGAGGAGGGGGTAGCAGGGAGAGGTGGCACTCATCCTCGGAGAAGACGTGGAATGTCCCTATGTGTATGAACTCTGGGTCACCTGGTTCCATTATTCTTTTGTTGTGCTGCCAGGGGTTGATCATTTAACCTCTCTGAACTTCATTCAGTTTCCTCATCTTTAAAAATACAATAATATCTGCTTGGTAAGGGTGCTAGAAAGATCTAACAAGGTGACGTGAGACCCACTCGGAGTAGCCAAGAAATGCAAGCCACAACCTCACACATCAGCCGGCACCTGGTGCAAACCACAAAGATGGCCACAAGTTTTTGCACTTCGTTTTTCTGTCACAAACTTGTACAGGGTACCCAGCCCAACGTGTTACTGGAATTGACTGGAGTATAACCGAAGAAGAAAAGCAGAAGGAGGGAGGGAGGAGAGAGGAAACACGGGCGGGCCAATGTCACAGTCCCCTTCAGCAAAACCACTGCCTATTAGCATGGAGTCATCAAGTACCTCATGAACACCGTCTACCACATAAATAATGGATAATAATTCTAATTATACCACCATCTAAAACTTGACTTAGGAAGTCTTTGTGCTTTTTTTTCTCCAGCTTATTTCGGTCACCTCCACCAGATCCTATTTTATTTTATGATGACCAGCCTCTGCTTGATGAGTCAAGCCTCAGTTCTGACTTCAGACAAAATATCGGAGGAAAATACCTCCTCAGGTCCAGCGCGAATAAGGCAACCGGCCTGGGGCAACTGGGAGCTCCAGGGATGCACGCAGCAGTGTGTTTTTGCAAGGTAGACCTCGAACCTGTGTAAGGATTACTGGGAACAGGTGAGTCCTGACTTATGGCTAAGAATGGGCACTGGGATCTGCTGGGATCCCCAGAGGAACGTGGTGCACCCTCAACTCTGAGAATGGATCCTCTGGGGATTCCAGGGCCAAACGAGCTCTCGCATATCAATGTCATGCTGGGGAGTGGGATGATGAAGTGCATTAGTGTTATATTTTACTGTTTACAAAATGCTTCGACAAACAGTATCTCATGCTTAAGAGTGTGCATACAAGCAAAATAAATGTATCCATATTGCAAATTATTTATTATGGTAAATTATTTATCATGGACCTGGCACTATCTGAGAAACGAATTTACTAGAAAAAAAAATCAAAATTTAACCCTCTGAATACTAAGCTTTGAAAACAATACATCACATGGGTTCGTCCTTTTCTTTCTTTCTTTCTCTCTTTCTTTCTCTCTTTCTTTCTTTCTTTCTTTCTTTCTTTCTTTCTTTCTTTTTTATTTGAGTGAACCAAGCAGTCCCTGAGTTAATAAACAAGGTTCCCAGGCTCACTGTAACAGGATACTGACTTGGGAGTGCCATTAGTAGTATCTGCCTGTGCACCGAGCTGTGAAAGCAGTGAAATGGGAGATGAATTGAAGGCTCCAGTGGAACAAATGTGGTACAACCCCAACCTCAGGCTGCCAGGCTTGCCCGGTGTAACTTTTCTGATTCCTTTTCAAATTGACAACAAATGTCATTTCTTGCCAATAAGACAAAAAAACACTTCCCCACTCTCCCTTTCTAATTTGTTGCTTCTGTTCTCAGATGGAAGACGGGGAGTGTGTCTTCACTGTAAGTACAGAGAGAGGAAGCTGGCTGTGGGGGTGTGTGAATAGACGTGGCTCCGGGTGATACCCACGAGGTTGAGCATGAGCTGTGAGGTGGAGAAGGCTCTTTTCACTTCCCCACAAATCCTGCCATCTTCAGGAAGTGGAGGTGGCTCTGGGTCTGACCTCCAGCAAAAGATGTGGGCACAGCTCTGAGGCTCTGAGAGCTGAGTGCCTGCTTACCAGGAATATCGCAGCCAAGGGCCTGGGGCCAACACAGCAAAGGAACGTGGGGAGGCACCTGAGGAAAGCAGCAGGGAGCAACAGGATAGCCTGGATGGGGAAGACATAACACTGCAGCAAGGATAAGTAAGGTTGATTCTGTTAGAGCTGTCAGATGGACAATGACAGAAATGAGGGAGAATTTATTAGCTCACAGAACTGGCACATTTCTCACTCACACCCTTGCTCACTCTTGTTCTCTCGCTTTCTCCTCCCTTGCTTCTTCTATCTGCTTCTCCGTGTGCTGCCCACACTTCCTCCTGCTGCACTTGAACTTTGTCCACACAGCAGGAACCATACATGGCGTTTGATGCTGATGTGGGACCTCAGTGGTTCTGCAAAGAAAATGGAAATTGAATTCAGCCAAAGAAGGGAAAAAACTACGTGGACATCCCTTATGGCAGAGACAGCTCAGGTCCCACTGGATGATGGTGTCTGGGACTCATTAGGCGGCCTGAGAAGTCATCAAGTGTCACCACAGCCACTGACATGCTGATGTACACAGTGTGGAGAACCCGTCCCTGTGGGATCTTCACCTGTCAGTGACTGTATTCAGGAGGGAGGATTAGGACATGCAGTTGGAGCCCATAATACATAGGGAACTCAAGTTTGTAGGGGCTCTTCCACTCAAGGTACTCACTCTGAGTCCACTTGAGCAGCATAGCTGCCCCCCAGCGAGTGCTGAATGCCTGAAGAGCTTCTTTCTGGAAGTGACCCCCATTTGGACAAGTAAGTACCAGGTTATTGTGTGTCTGGGAAATGTCTAATGGATAACACTGATGCCCCGCAAGAGCTGGGAATCTCCCGGTCTCAGAGGAAGCGATGGGGAAATTGAGAGGACCCCCTTGCTCCCCTCTCACCGCCATTTTTACAACCTCACCCGACTCTACTAGAAGCAAATGAGGAGGGAGAATAGGGCTATCTAGGCCATGACATGTTATCTGTGTATCTATCTGTATATCAATATGATATTTATATATACAAAACTATTTTTGGATTTCAAATGTATTTGCACCAAAAAGAACTTATCCTTTAATTACATTTTTGGCAAACTTTCTGGGGTGTGTGTGTGTTGATAACACTCAAAACACCTAAGAATTAGCAGTGGAGGACTCTGGCCTACCCCTCTACCCCTACCCAAATCCCGGCTTAACTAATGTAACATTGCATCTAGAAAGAATCAGGGTTGGGAAACAGGAGAAGAGAATGAGAAAAAGAAGGAAATGTAGGAAAGGTAAGGGGAAAAAAAAAAGAGTTTCACTGGGTACAGCAAGCCTACAGTAAAATAGGTCAAACATTTATCCTTGCAGCATATGCTAAGTACCTGCTGATCAAGGACCAAAATTAAAATGACCACCAAGAGGCAATTCCTACCCAGCCTGTAGGCAAACAGGCTAGTCAACAGGAAATATAAAAACAGAGAAACCATCACATTCCAAAGTTTCTATTGGACACTCCAAGTACAGACATCTAGTGCAGGCCTGATCCGTGGCAGACAACTACGAATGGCATCCGAGAGGAAGGCAATGAGATGAATCCTAAAGGACAAATATAGAAACTAAGCCAAATGAGAAGGTTTTTTTTTTAATTATTTGCTTGTTTGGAAAGTCAAAGTTGCAGAAAGAGAAAGACAGAGATTAGGCCTGTTCAATGGCTCAACAGGCTAACCTTCCTTCATATGGCCTGGGAAACCATTGCAGGATGGCACAAAGCCTAGGAACCCTGCACTGACATGGAGACCCGGAAGAAGCTCCTGGCTTCTGGCGTGAGACAGGCTCAGCTCTGGCCATTATGGCCATTTAGAGAGTGAACCAGCAGATGGGAGGATCTTTCTCTCTGTCTTTCTCTCTCTCTCTGTAAATCTGCCTTTCCAATAAAAACAAATATACCTCTTTTTTTAATATTTTTTTTTCTTACTTATTTATTTTTTTGGAAGCCAGGAGTTTCTTCCAGGTCTCCCATGTGGGTACAAAGGCTCAAGCATTTGAGCCATTCTCTACTGCTTCCCAGGCCACAAATAGGGAGCTGGATGGAAAGTGAAACAGCCAGAGCATGAGCAAGAACCAACACCCTGGGCCCAGTGCAGTAGGCTACTGGTTAAAGTCCTTGCCTTGAATGTGCCAGGATCCCATATGGGAACCAGTTCTAATCCCGGCAGCCCCACTTGCCATCCAGCTCCCTGTCTGTGGCCTGGGAAAACAGCTGAGGACTGCCTAAAGCTTTGGGACCCTGCACCCGCCTGGGAGACCCGGAAGAAGCTCCTGGCTCCTGGCTTCGGATTGGCTCAGCTCCAGCCATTGCAGCCACTTGGGGAGTGAACCAGTGGGTGGAAGAACTTCCTCTCTGTCTCTCTTCCTCTCTGTTTATCTGTCTTTCCAATAAAAAAAAAATAAATAAATCTTAAAAAAAAAAAAAACAACAACACCTAGATGGGATCCCAGCAAATACAGGCAAGGATATAGCCACCGGGCCACCGACCAATATCCATACAGAATGCCAGCATTGTAGGTGGCAGCTTTTCCCATTATACTACAACATCTGTCCCAGAGGAGATGATTTTAGAGATAATATTCCAAGCATGAGAGGATGGGTACTCCAGTAGTGTGGGATTGGCACAGTGGGAGTAGTAAGAAATGAGACTGGAAAGAGCTGTCGACAAAAGGCTCTTTTAGTCTAACAAATAATTTAAATTTTGTCCTGAGATAAATGAAGAGAATTCTACATCAGGAACCAAAGTGGCTCAAGGTACAGGCTTATGTGCCAACAGAAAACAACCTGCAGATAAAGTCAGTGCACCCTTGCACAAGCCTGTGAATTTTTTAAAAAGCTTAAACATGGGTACTAAAATGATGACCCGTTTTTAGCCCTGTAGTCCGCAGCACCTTGTAGCTCCACAGCACCTTGGTTTCAGTTCATCCATGAAGCAACAGCACCAAGAGGAAGAGATGAGACTCGGTCAGGTTGAAGCCAGAAGCACGGAATAGCATCTGGGTCTCTGTGTACTTGGACCATCTTCTGTTGCTTTCCCTGGCACATCAGCAGGGAGCTGGAGTGGAAGTAGAGCAGCTGGGACTTACACTGATGCCCATATGGGATGCCTGCATCACAGGTGGTGGCTTAGCTGCTGTACCATAACATCAACCCCAAAATATAAACTGTTGGCAGCCTTTTCTCCACTGCTGTGTTCTTACACTCCATATCTCACAAGCAGACCTACATTGTTATAGAAAAGAGTTCCTCTGCCTTTGGATGATTCACAGGTTTGCAAGGACTTGGAGTCCAAAATGAGGGTTTCCAACAATACCCAGGGAATGTCCAGCAGCCAAGCTCCACTCTACTCCTGCCCATGGGAAACTCACTTGGAAACTGTATACATGATAAGACACACATTCTTGGTTGCATCACTTTCTCTTCTTTTGACTTGGAAGGCAATAGCACAATAGCTGTAAGGCTTTCAAAACACTTGCTCTGAGGCAGGACTTACATTTCATCATTGGCTGCATCTTCCATGGATGTGAAACAGCCTGTTCTTTGTGCTCATCATTGTCCTTCCCAAGTGAGGGACTGTAGGCTGGGTGTAGGATAGGAGGAAGGAAGGACTGTCCAACTGGACATTTTGATCTGACCTAATGGACAGAAGTTGATTCTCTGACCTGATTGAAGTTTTTCTGCAAGAGCCTATTTTGCTTCCAGTCCTGGTCCAAAAACATCTTCATCAGTTCTCCATGATGTCTGATGTTGTCAATCTTGGAATAATAATGTTCCTTTCCAATAACCTGCTATGAAAATGCAGACCAGTGTGGAAGAGAATAACGCCTTGGGCTTAGTCTCTCAGGTTTTCACCTAGCAAAGTTGAGAATACACAGGAAAGGAAAAAAAAAAAACCCTCCATTCTATAGGTACTGTGTGTCCAGGTGAGAGGAGATGAGAGAGGATGAGGAAGGAATGTTAATTAAGAAGGTTTGAAAAAAAAAACAGCAACTCCAATATACTTCCCTCTCAGCTTGTTCAAGGTCAAACTTGATCCCAGTGGATTTTTGGTGGCAGAGAAATTTCTAGAGAAATGGAAGGCAAAGGTGTGCACTCAAGTACTATCGAATCCCATTTGTTTCTAAAAGAGTGGAGTGTGCATTGATGTTTTTAGATCATTGTTTCGATGTAAAGACATCTTTATTTTTTA
This sequence comes from Ochotona curzoniae, assembly GCF_017591425.1. Taxonomy (NCBI): domain Eukaryota; kingdom Metazoa; phylum Chordata; class Mammalia; order Lagomorpha; family Ochotonidae; genus Ochotona; species Ochotona curzoniae. The sequence goes on along the minus strand of NW_024466219.1, from coordinate 17,471,448 downwards.
CAAGGACCATATCAGCAATTCTGTTAGACTTTCAATAAACATTACTTTGCTGGCTGGCACTTTCATTTTATCTTCTCTGCCTTCACATCTACCTACCCCCAGCTGGGGAAAAAGCTTTCCTATCTAGTCATTAATGATGTATACACAGTCACTTAAGAGAACTAGGGGAGTCATTCTTCAAGGAAGCACAATTTTGGGGGGGGGGTGTTTGAGAAACAAATAGCTTCCTCCAACTGTATATATCATTTAGATTTATTCGCTGGCTTTTGCAGTACCCTTCTTAGAGATAAGAGACCAGTTACCAAGAACAATTACAGGAATTCCTTCTGCAGAAATGCTGCTGGAATGGGACGGTAAAAGTGAAAGTCTCACCCAAGGTGAGAGTGGCAGGTGATGAGGTGGAACGGTCCTGGCGCCAATGACCACAGGAGCTCTCTTAGGCACAAGTCCCAAAAGCCTACATCTTAGACTCTTCTGCTTTGGATCCTCTGACAAAGCAAGAAAGCAGAGCATTTTGTCCCTCTTGTCCCCATTACATGCCTGATAATCTAATGAGGTAAAAGCCTATGATGGCATAAGAAGTGCATCAGAAGACTCGGTTTCCACAAATTCTGAACAGAACCCATCTTGATAAATAAACGTGGCATTCGTAGCAAACAAACCAAAAAGCAGATAAAATATGAGAGCCCTCAGCATTAATGCTAGGAAACCTTCTGTGATAAATAAGTAATATTATAATAAAAGATATTAGAATGCATTGTCATTGGTAGGGAGAAATATAATATAGTGTGAGAAGGAAGATGGATGACTCAAACTTGTTTCTCTGACAGTAGAAGTAATAGCTATTGAATGTTATGTTTAGCATATCATAAAATCAGTGTTAGCAGGCAAGACAGCCCTCGAGCCTTCCTGAAGTCCACAGTCAGCCTTCTGACATCGGCAGAAAGAAGCCTGCAGTGTAGCTCGCTTGGGATGGGTGGCTTCAATTCAAACTGAATTGAAGGAGGCAGAGCTTCCACTTCAGCTCTCATCCAGAAGTGGAAATGAACTTGAGAGTGACTGAAGCATGCCTTTCTTCAGCCCCTCTGTACAGACATTCCCAATGGGCTCCTATCAGTTGGAGGAACCAATTTATAAAGCTTGAATTCATGTAGCATTGGAAACTTTTCTGAAAATTACAGATAACAGATGTGTTTATCTATTGCATAGCCATGGACCAAGTCAGGTTTCCTTTACAGGCACAAAAAAATCCTCTTTCTCCTACAAATGTATTTATTCTGGCTGTAAGCTACTCCCAAACTGCTTACAATGTAGTTAGGTCTCACCCACCTGTGCCAAAAGAGAGTGCATATGTTGTCTGTAAGACAGCAGAGCCTGGTCACTACATAGTCACGGACTGGAGCTGTACGGCCCTTTCTGTGACAGGCACAGGGAGGTCAACATGCAAGAAGCAAGGCAGCCAAGAGCTGACACAGAAGGCAGTCTTTCCTTGTGCCAAAGGCATGCAAAAAAAACAAGGTTTTATTTTGTTTTCAGGGTTTTATTTGCCAAGAGGGACCACTGATAAAATGTCCTGGGCAAAAATGTCATTTCTCAAGGCTACCTAAAAACACATAATGAACGCAAGGAAAATGACAAGCATTTAATATTTTTTTATTCCAAAGCAGCTTTGGAGGGATGGACTTGAAAGAGTTGGGAAGACAGGTCTCAACCCCTGTTCCAGTAAGAACTGTACTAGAACTCAAGCAAAATTCTTTCCAAGCTACATAGCTTGGAATCAAACCTGAGACTCTCAGAACTGATCTTGGAAAATCAAAGGAGGAAGACAGAGAGAAGAAAATTGTCTTGTTTCCTAAAAGGAGTTGGCTCACCAGGACTTTTTTTTCCCTTCATATCTACTTTGGCTTGAATGTCCTCTAGAATTACTGTGTTGGAAACTTAATACCCAAATTGCTATGTTCATGGTATTTGTGTAGGGGAACCTTTGGAAGGAACTTAGGGTGAGATGAGCTCATGAGGGCAGGGTCCCCATGCGAGCATCAGTGGCTATCAGGAGAGTAGGAGATGAACGCATAGGCTTGGTCGGCCTCGATGGTCTCACCCACGTCATGATGCAATAAGAGAACTGCATCTTGCTTATAAGCATCTTGCTCATGCACATCCCAGTCTCCAGAACTGTGAGAAATCAATTGATAGTTTTTAATAAATTTCCCATTCTTAGTTGCTCAACTGTAGTGAAGAAAATCAGCCTAAAACAACCTTATGCTCAAGATGGAAATTCCACCTGACATCTCCGGTTCTCCACCTCTATCATCACCATCAATCTCAGAAAGGGAAAGAAGTGTCCCTCTCTCCCAAAGGATGCTGGGAGCCATCCAGAATAGCAGGAGATTGAGTGGCTGGGCAGGTGCAGGGAGGAGGTTGCACTGACCACTAGAGGCTCAGGTTCATCAATCTTGCAGAGAATAGCAACACATACTTCTTGAGCATTTTCTGTGTCACAGGCTCTGTGCTGGGTGCTAGATTGGGTACATTGATAGCCCCTTTCCTGCTCTTGGAAACAAGAACAAGATCAGGAAGCACAATCTTGGATGCCTCACAAGATGAGCCAGTTGAGCTCTGATGTTCATGGACAATTTACATCAGTGTAAAGAGCAAACACAGAACAGTGGTTAAGAGCATAGGTACTTGATTTTGCTTACTTGGAAGTCCTACATATTACTTTGCCCATTCACTCATTCTTTCATGATGGGGAATTTGCTTCAAGCTCTCTGAGCAGTGGGTTTCAATACCTAAAAACCTACCTGATACACAATTTAATGACTTCATAGAGTTTTAAGCACTTAGTACAGCATGTGTATAAATGCTGTCCGAAGAGAAGTTTGAAGATGTCTCAGGCACTGGGCCTTGTGGCTTGAGGCTGCAATGCCAAACGCTTAATGCAAAGCTTTCCAGGAGCTTAGTGTCTACTAGGAAAAACACCACACAGCAAGAGGGAAAGAAGACCCTGCTCCACAGTCTCAGTGCCTGTTTGTGTTCAGATGTCAGAACTAAAGTAACTTCCCTAGCTGGGATTGTTTCCTGGAGGTGGGACTTTGGAAGCAGGGAGCTTTTTGTCTTTGAGTGTGTATAAATGAGATAACATTGCTTAGGGAAGTGGCTGGATACAGAAGTAGGAAAAGTGATTATAAACTATTCCCCTTCCACCTAAAGCTGAAAGTGTGGCCTGCACAGGTAAATGAGTTAAATAATTAGAGTATTTATGAAGCATTGATGACAAATCAGGCAATTCAGTTAGTGCTGGAGATATGGTGGCACTAGAATGAATTGCTAGTGTTCACCAACATCTGTATTTACTTCCCAGGGACACTTGAGCCATCTTGCAGTTTGGTAACAGCAGGTGGCTGGGGTTCTGGCATAAGGAATGTGAGCAAATGAGGTGCTCCAGCAACAAATTTGGCCCACTGAAACCTCCCGCCAATGACCACATGTTGTCCTACATCCACCAGCTGAACTGGAAGCCCTCCAGAGAACCAGAGGAGGTGGCAGACACAGATAAAATATCGGATCTCTTGTATCTTGGACCTGCATTTGGACTGTGACTTGAAGGAGGAATATATTTTTACTGTGCTGTGTCATTGAGACTTGAAGGTTTATCTGTTCTGGTTTTCCATTTCTATTAAAGTAATGAATAAAACAGACATCCCTGGCATTGTGGAGCTGACACTTTTTTAAAAAATGAACAATTTAATAAGTAAATACATGTAATGCAATCAATTTTAGAGCACTGAAAATGGGAGCAGGCAGGAAGATGATCTAAACAAATCCAAGGGTTGAGGGGAAAACCTCTTAGAAAAGGAACACTGGTAGCTAAAACTAGAGGAAGTATACGACTCCCTGGGATGATGTAACAAAGGGCCAAGGGCTCAGAGATTAACCAGCAGAAGCATGTTTGCTCACAGTCCTGGGACTCAAATCCAGACAGCTGGCAAGACCAGCTTCTTCCAAAGCCTCCGTCCTTGGTTCACGACAATGTCCGCCCCCCTGCAGGTGCCTTTGCCCTCATTGCAGTCCTAGTAGGGAGGTCCATCACACTGGATTGAAATCCTTCCTTGTTGCCTCACTTTTCCCTAGTCACCTTTTTCAAAGCCCTAAAAGATAAATATTACTGAGGACAAGGTGACCATGCGAATCTACAGGGGGACAACTCAAGCCTAACAGTTACGTGAGAGGCACTTACTAAATAGGCTAAAAGTCAAGGTGATTGCAGCTCCTCTTTCTGGCCCAGTGGTGGGAGTATCATAGGGAAGGCAGGAGGAAGAGTAAGAAGCCAAATTATTCCAAGGCCTAAGAGCTAAAGCTTTTCAAGTAGGAAATCCGACCACAGCCTGGCCTGGCAGTAGCACTTTGATTGCAGATTCAGAATTTAGGGTATTAAAAATCAAATTGTAGGAAGGAAGGAAGCCACAGTGTACCCCGTCTCTCTAAAACCAGAAAGAGATTTGCCGCTATGGTCTGTGAACTTGGAATCTGCATGGGAGCTTCCCAGCTTGCTAAAACATCCCAGGAGGGTCTTTTGGTGTAAAGATTGGACCCATAAGTCAGATCATAAGCACGATGGCTACCTGGCCATGGACAAAGACTGAAGATCAATGGGTGAAGGATCAATGTGAATCAATGATCTATTAATACATACAACAGTTTCCAAGCAATTAATCTCCAGAAGAATGACAGCCCGCCTATTATAGCAACCTGCTGACATTGATTGACATAATGGGATCGTCCACAGCAGCCAGACTGCTGAGTTCGTGATATCCACATTTATTTTCCTACTTGGATTGAATGGCTTCTGGGGCAGCTCTAGAGACAGGGGCTGAAAGCATTTTCCTTGGAAGACCAAAATAGTCTAGAGTAAGACCAAGCATCGATGAACGGGTCCAGCACCAAGTCTGATCTATGAAGAAATAATAGTGAGGGGCTTTTCTTCTTCCCCTTTCAAACACGGAACTAGGCAGAGGAATTTGGAGAGGGTACTAAGAAGTCAGTACTAACACTGCACCTTTGAGGACTTCCATTGTGAAGGCACACACACTTCACTGTGTCCCCTCTTCTTGTCTCAACACTTTCAGAAAAGCATCATGAGCCAACCTTGTGTTTCTGAAATCAATGTCTGCACCTTGCTTGGATATCTGCCTAGTAAATTCCTCCTCATTTTTCAAAGCCCAGCTCACAACCTCAACTTCCTCCAAAAGACCTTCCTCAACGTGATTGTATTCCACTCCCAAAACAGATCCCACATGCATTCTCTTCCTTTTTGCTTTTAAATTAAAAGTTAAATTAAGTTAAATTAAAAGTTAAATTAAGTTAAAACCTATGCATAGTTTTTTCTTTTTTTTAATTGCATTGTATTATGTGACACAGTTTCATAGACTATGGGATTCCCCCAATCCCTCCCCTTACCCTTCCCCCATGGTGGATTCCTCCACCTTGTTGCAGTATTACAGATCAAATTCAGTTGAGATTCTTTCACTGCTAACATATACCAAGCAAAGAGTCCAGCATCTAATTGTCCAGATACATTCAATGGTTTCTTGGGGAGATCATCTCTGGTCTGGAGGTAGAGCTGGCAGAATATCCTGATCAATTAAAAGCCCCAACATAACATCAATGACAATTTATAACATTATGGAATTAATTGTCATGGTATTGAGTAACCAATATGTTATAAGATACAAGTTCTTAACCACATCCTGTGACTACTTCATTGACATTTTAACTTTAGTTTATATACAACTAGTTTCTATACACCTTAAAATGGCTATAAGGTACTATAGTTTTTTTCTTTTTTATAAATTTATTTTCTTTTTGATAATGTTTACATAGTTGAGAAGGATATATTGCCCATGTGGATCACTGATTATGGTGGGAAGGGTCAAGGTATAGGGGAAAGTGAATGACAGAATTGGTTCCATTTTTCTGCTATCTGGGGAAGGATAAAGAGAAGGGGAGAAGGCTGCACCTAGCAGCCTAACTTCATCAGTACCCTGGGATGAAGGCAGCCACCTAATGTCATCCTAGGCTCCCTGATGTAAAACATTTCCCCAGGGTTAAGTGATTTCAATGCTTCTGAGATGGTGTTGATTTCATTCCTCCAAGGCTGAGGAAATGATTACGAGGTCTGTTGATGGACATGATCCATCTTAGCCTCCGCTCTCCCAGATACTCACTATCAAAGCTTGATGGGGAGAGTTGTCCAATTTGTTCTGCCGTCCATCCTCTCTCATAGTACTAGATGTCCTCTGCAGGCCTCAATGAACTGGCTGTTATGTCCCCCATATGTATGTGGATATGTCATCCACTGCACAGGCTTCAGCAAATGAGGAGGCCCAGTTCTGACATGTGCCTCCATGATCAGATCATAGATCCTACAACCTAGCCTAACCCTGCGCACCACACACTCGGCCGGCCCTCAAGCACACCAATAGCAACTGCAGCCTAGTCAGAACAATCCCTTAATAACACCTACCAGACCCACCCCCAACCCTGGCTCCTGTATATGCAGCAGACTAATCCATTCCATCCCACATCCCATTCAGCTCTTGCATACATCAATGGATCCTGCAGCTTATCTCAGCCCAACCCACAATCCAGCCCACACTTATGCTGGTGGGTGCAACCGCCTATCCAGCCAGGTTCACCTTCAGTCCTTATTCTCATGCTCACCAATGGGAGCTTAGTTAGTGTCTCTAGGAATCTGCCACAGGGCTCTCCCAGTTTCCCTGCTAGTTACTCCTATTGATCTTAGCCCAACAGGCCTACTTAAACCAGTTTCATAGGTGTTGGTTGAGTTTCCCTGGCCCATACCAGCCCAGCCTTAACACTTTTCCAGCTATCATGCAAAGAGGTATTCCCGTCCACCGGCTGCGGGCAAATATTCCCTCAAAAATTTACCAGCTCTAAGCTCTAGTTCTCTCTACATTGCACATAGTGGCATGTCAGCTAACAGGGCCACTCACTACTCACACTGACTTAGAAGATAGTGGCCTCATTCTGCCAGGCAGACCACTCAGCCATAACTTCCATGTGTGCTATGCCTCTTACTCCGAGCCCGCACCCAGCCAAGTTTCCATGTGGGCAGTATCTAGTTAGCAAGGATTGTCTTGCCTCCTCCCTTAAAGGAGAACAGAGGAGCAGAATTAACATATTAATTCCCCATCTCAGAGTTTTCATCATAGCAAAAGCAAGGAGATACATACGGCCCAGACTAAGCTGACCTGTGGGTCACTGTCAGAGATGGTGTCTGAGGACTCAGTTCACCATCAGGATGAAAGCAGGAAGCTACCAGCCTCACTCTGAACCAGATGCTAGACTGTTGCCCATCATAAATGATTTTCTTCCTTTTGTCCTTTGGGTGACTCCCTTGAGGTGGGGCATAAGAGACACCATCTCCACTATTAACTGTTTTCTTTTTCCTTTTTCTTGTCATTATGCCCAGAGGTCTGGGGCTTTTCCTCGGGACACATGGAGCTCCCTCCTGTCACCACACCAGGAGCCTTTTTCTCTTTTTTCCCTAAACAAATCCTGCTTTGCAAACTGGAATTGTCCGCATGAAAATTCTTTCGAGCAAGACAAGGACTGAGGATGCTGCCGTGTTTTTGTGTTGGCTGTCCTACAACAATAGAAGATAAGCTCCATAAAAATTAAGACCCTTTTTTGCCTTTGGGTTTTTTTTTTTTAATTTCTCCAGCACACAGGAGAGTCCCTTGCACATTGCAAATGTTCAAGTAATTTTGGAATGAATGAATGGCACACTCAATCACTTCTTCATCTGAATTTCCATAGCACCCTGTTCCTGTCTCTATAAAGATATTCAGCACATGACAGAAGAGGGATTTGTCAAAATCTCTTCTTTTCTCATGCTTGATTATGAGTCCCTCTAAAGGAAAGATGTGTATCTGGGAAAACATGTGCTAAGACACAGCGAGCAGTACTACCCATGGACCTGCACTTCTCAAATTTTAATGGGTGCATGAATCACCCAGGGGATCTTGTTAAAATTCAGCTTCTGACTCATAGTCTGGGATGGAACCCAGAATTCTGTATTTCTAACAAGCTTCTAAATGATGCCAATGCTCTTGGTTCTTGGCATAGTTTGAGTAGAAAGGTATATTTTGGGAGGATCCTTTAAAATATTGTTTTGTCTTTTCCTTTGTATCTGATGTATAGTTTCATAGAGCACTTCAATGGAGATGTAAAAGTATATATTAAATTAGCATATATTCCACGAGTGAATAAACGAATTAGTAAGTCTAATATCCTCAGCTGTATGAGAAAGGAAGACGAGTCATGGAGTTAGGTAACTTGCTTGTCTATGAGCTCACACCACCCAAGCCTGGTCTAGGCCTCGTGTTGCTATGCTCTCTAGCCAACATTTCCTCATTCCAGCTGCTTCCTAGGATTGGGGATTACATATTGAAGGCTCAAAGGATGATCTCCCAAAGTTCTGTTGATGTGTACTCTAGGAGGCAGCACGGGATGGCTCATATGGCTTTGCCACTCAGAGACGAAACCAGGATCCAACTCCCAATGCACAGCTTTGGGGACATGAATTAATGAATGGGAGAACCTTTTCTTATTCTCTCTCTGCTTCTCAAATTATTCTCTATCTCTCAAAATATTATCTAAATATTTATTTGTTAAGCCTTAGTGGGAGAATATGTAGAACATCCGACTTGACTTGGGCGCTTTTCCTGAACTTTCTGTTTTCATCCTTCTGTCCACCCCCATGGATTTTGAGAAACAAGGGTAGTTACGCTGCCCCTTCCAATCATATTCAGAGTGGCTTCCAGGGACTGCTCAAGAACCTCTCCTAATCTGTCAGGAATTGCTCAGTCCCTTATTATACAGGAATCTGCATGCATGTGGCTCAAAGCACAGCAAGGTTTTGCAGCCATTGTGCACCTGTACTTCAAGGGGCATGAACAACTTGTCCATGGTGCATTTAAGTCAAACAGAACAGCATCCTGACTCTGAACTTGGTGGGGCCTGAGAATGCAGCTCCTTTTGCAGAACTGACTGACATCTTGTTGCTTGCTCAAAATGTCCAGAAAGAACATCAGCAGCTAGGAAAATGTGGCAAAATCAGAATCTTCCACCCTCTTCCTCACAGCTCCAAATCACAATCTGCAGTTTAGCCAGGTCCCTGGATGGCCAGAGTTGTCCCTGAGACACTGGGTACTCCACTGAAGGGATAGTGGCTAAAGCCCTAACTGACCTCAAGAGATGGAGGAATGGGTCCAGTCCCCTGGCATATTGTAACTGAAGCCGATTTTCTCCCTGCCCTGACTAGGAATCCCTTGCTGCACAGGTACAGAATCTGCCTTTCTGCATAATCCAAAGGAAATGAGACTGTTTCAATCCTTGACCACAGAGAACAGGCAAGTAAGACGAGGTCACAGTTTCCCTGTGCATCCCAATAGTGCTATCTATCTTTCCTTTGAAGAAAGAGCAGAATCCATTGTATGTCCTCTTTACCTTTTCAGGGTCATCCCTATTAGCTCTTTCTCACACTTGCTCTCTTCCTCTTTTTATCTCCACCACCCAACATTTTCTCCATTCAGCACAGCCGCTGCCAAGAAATCTGGCCATCAGAAGAAGGGTATCTTGCCCTGTTCCATGTTTGCATCCCTCCAGATGGCTTTTAGTTACTGGTGCCTCCTGCCCTTGCCTCCCCCCTTCTCTGCCTCAGGCCTTCCAGAGCTCTGGGTGGAAGCACATTGGACCTTCATCTTCCCTAGCATTCTGCTGGCTCTAACCCCTCTTTGCCTGACTGCACATCACTCCCGCTCTCCTCCAGGAATCAGAAATGGCAGATGGCAGCTTAGTACTGGAGACACCTTCACAGGTGAGTGCATAAGCCCCAAGCTGGAAAGAATCCCACTGGCCACTCCTTCATGGACTGCTAATATCCATCCTTGGGGGCTATGTAATGTAGCGAAAAGCTTCCACACTGGCTGGAGTTCAAATCCCAGCTCTGCCATTTAATATCTGCATATCATTGAGCAACCATTTGTTCTAATTTTTTTCTGTAGATGCCCCAGCTGGGGATCTGGAATAATAATGTGCAATTCCCAGCATAATGTCTGGCACATAATCCTGCCAGTTTCCTAGGTTCCTCTGCTCCCATAGAACTTCCTGGTTGATTAAGTGTTGGGTCCCAGCTCACCTGACAGCCAGTGACTCTGAGTATGCAGGATGCATGCCTCGTACCTTCCTCTCCTATTTCCATACATTGATCCATGGACTAGTGGGGGCTCCACAACGAGCCTGCCCCCATCTGAAAAATCCTTCTGGAAATTCCAACCCATCACAGATAAATAATAATAATAATAGTTCACTGTTTCCATTATGGGAGTCTGGTGGACTGCAGTGACCTTCAGACACCAGAGCACACTTCCACCTGCCCACACCGTGGCCGTTCACACAGGTGGCCCTGTTTTGTGTTTAGTTTTTAGCCACCACTTGACGTTTTCTCTGCTGCATGTGGAATCTGAACAGATCAATTGGGATTTTTTAATTAGGACTCTGCAATTAATTCCAAATAATTGTTGTGTTCTTTTAATTAGAGATTCATTTTGAAACACTAAAAAAATAATCATAAGAATATTTATGTAACAGTTCTTTCCCCAGGGAGGTTTTGACTTGATGTTCTCAGGAGATGTGAACCCAACATAACAATTTTATTAGCTCTGATTAAAGCTTTGATACATGCACTTCAAAGGAGTGGCCGTTCTTTCTATTTGAAGTTCAGAAATTTTTCCTGGCATCGGGGCTGTCTGGAGGGGCGATTGCTCTCTGCAGGTCTCAGATCCAAGACCCTGAAACAAAAAGGACTTTCTGGCAATGCCAATCCTCGCTACGGCCACTTATTTTCCTTTTCTCCAGCTGCACCTACAAAGTTGCTGAGGTTAAGCAGGCCTGGGCTGAGGGGGTTGGGGTCAAGCACCATTTAGGGGTCAGAGATGTTAGCATAGCCCAAGGAATAGGCCCCTGAAGCAACAACAGAGATTCCTCGGTTCTCCCACCTACTTTGGCCTAGAATGTTCTCAGCATCTTGGTGCTCAAACACTTAACCCCTGCTTTGAAACCTATCGGGGATCAGGAGCTGGCCAAGTCAACAGTTGCTTTATTCACATAGAGATGCCCTTTAACTGCTGCAGAGAGGGGAGAGCTGCTTTACGCTGGGTCAATATCTCCTTTTGTCACGCCATTCATAATCACACAAGTTCTGCTTTCTGGAATACAAAGAATAATTCGTCTTCTCCGTGAGACTTCTTTAAACGTCTAAAGCCAATTGCATTACCTACCAAATTGTTCTCTTCCTGAATACATTGCCCACTTACTCAATCAATCTTCTGTTGACATGACATCCAGAAGCTTTTTAGAGCAGTGTCCTTCCTTCCGTTTGTTAGTGTCCCCCCTACGCATGCAACCAGAATGGACGACAGTGCTCCTAGACTGCTAGCCTCTATGGAGGAGAACAGTTTCCTGAAGATAGGACCAGGTAGGGATAGATAGATAGATAGATAGATAGATAGATAGATAGATAGATAGAATGACAGATGAAAGAATGAAAGAGAGCAAGTATGTGCGTGCATAGGAGGGTATGTGTATATATGTATATCTATTATACTGATCTGGTAGAGTCTGCAGTTAGCTAAATCCCACTCAAATATTTCCTATATAGACCACACACAGCCCAATTTTCTGCTATCCTTCACTTCTGAAATCTGTCTTCAAGCCTACAGCTGACACTCTACTTTTATCCTTGTTAAATTTATCTTGTTAGTTTTAACACATGATTCCAGATATCAGATCTTTTCAAACTTGCTTATATCATTTGTCATTTAGCTGACCTGTGCTTTGTGTCATCACAGAGTTGATAAGCACATGGTCAATGTTTCATTCAAATCATTGATAAATACTTACAACATGACAGGGACAAGATAAAATCCCTGTGAGCAGATACTTTACTCCTCCCTTCCCATCAATACCTTTCAGAAGATCAAATGTCTTTGAACAGCATTGTCCTAGCAGCTGAAAATGCACATGTATGCCCTGTATTTTCCAGATCATTCTAGAAGGCATCAGAAGAAATTCTGTCTTGGCCTTTACTGTAAGCTGATTATTTTTGTCTATCTACTGTGACACTATCTATTTCCACCCCCTCCCATCTGCCAGTCTAGTAAAGAGGTCAAAAGAGACACCGAAGATATTCGATGTGACTTGCTTTAAGGAAATTATAAATGTTTCTAGCAAGCACCTCTTTCTTTCTTGTGTGCTCATTATCTGCTTTATAATATGCTCCAGCACCTTTCCAAGAGCAAGCATCCATTTTTGTAATTCATATTTCCCCTTTTGCGAAGCTAAGCAGAGCATGTGCTTATTAGTTCAATTTCTTATGAATTCAGAGACTACTATCAAGACTTCCCAACTGCTTGTGGTCATACATAAAGTCCAGGACCCCCCAAAAGCAGGAATCTGCATTTTAAAAACGTATTCCTTTGCCACATAGAGGTAGAGTGTAATCCTGGAACAACTATCTTGAATGCCTTAAGAACTTAGGATCCAGGTTCCACTGGCTATTAAAAGACCTGGATGAGCCCAGAGCAATAGCGTAATGGTTAAGGTCCTCGCCTTGAATGTGCCAGGATCCCATATGGGCACCGATTCGTGTCCAGGCAGCTCCACTTCCCATCCAGGTCCCTGCTTGTGGCCTGGGAAAGCAGTCAAGGACAGCTCAAAGCATCAGGACCCTGCACACACGTCGGAGACCTGGAAAGAAGTTCCTGGATCCTGGTTTTGGATTGGCACAGCACCAGCTGCTGCGCCCACTTGGGGAGTGAACCATCAGACGGAAGATCTTCCTGTCTGTCTCTCCTCCTCTCTGTACATCTGCCTTTCCAATAAAATCAATAAATCTTTTTTAAAATTTCATTTCATTTTATGACACAGTTTCATAGGCTCTGGGATTCCCCCAACCCCCACCCCCCAGTGGATTCCTCCACCTTGTTGCAGTATTATGGTTCAAATTCTGTCCTGATGCTTTCATTGCAAGCATGTACCATGCATAGAGTCCAGCATCTTATTGTCCAGATAAATTCAATAGTCTCCTTGGGAGACCATCTCTGGTCTGAAAGCAGAGCTGGCAGAATATCATCCCATCTGATGAAAAGCCACAACATAACATCAACAACAATTTACAACATTATGGAGTTAATTGACATGGTATTGAGTGACCCATACATTAGAAAATACAAGTTCTTAACCACGTCCTATGACTACTTCATTGACATTTCAATTTTAGTTTATACACAGCTGGCTGCTCTACACCTTAAAATGTCTATAAGGTACTACTCAGATGTCTCGTGTCTATTTTTATATGTAGCAGTTTATAGTGTTGAAGTATAATTTTTACTGAACTTGGCAAATTTTAGGATAGTTCAAACTGGCTTATAACTTCTAACAAGGCATATGTCAACAGTTGAGGTGCAGAACAGTTTTAGGAGGGTGTGCAGAGAAATCTTCAATACCTTAGTAAGGAGTAACTAATCTTTGTATCCTACCTAGTAAGGTATATGTGAGTCCAAGCTGACCACTTCCTATCTGATTCTGTTTTCCTTATTGGTCTCTGTCTATCTAATCTAATATTTGGGCGGGGGGGGGGGGTCTGGAGCGACCCTGATAGTCATTGCAAGAGAGGGTGGGGATCCAAAGTTGGAACTAAGTAAGACCCAGAGAAAGCTCCCCTCCTGGGACCTGAAGGAGGTTTACCATTCTGTTTCTGAGGTCCGCTCAGGGCTCCCGGCTATTGTCCCGATGACATTAGATCCTGTGAGGAAGGATCTGGGCATCTTCCATCCCATATAGGAGATCCGAAAGGGAGTGGATGACCTCAGAGTTCTTGACCCAGAGTTCTTGGTCTCTCCTCCTCTCTGTACATCTGCCTTTCCAATAAAATAAACAAATCTTTAAAGAAAAAAAAAGAAAAGACCTGGGCTACAGATCATATTCTATCTCTATCTCCAAATAACAATTAATTGCTCTGGTCTTAGTTTTCTCACCTATATAATTAGATAATGTATTCCCGTTCCATGTTTTAGTGACAGAAGAATTTAATTGCTCTGAGTGGTTTTACATAGTAAATACATGTAATTTCCAAGCCTTCCAATTTTTGGAAGGTTTATACGGCTGTGAGATCTTCATTTGTCTCTTGGGCACAAAACACACACATACACACACACAACAGCATCCACAATCATTAATTGCTCCTCTTCCTGGTATGTTTATTTGATGAGAATCAAGTCCATTGTTTTAACATTATCTCTGTATAATGAAGCTGCTATAGAAATAGCTTATTACAGCCTCATCTGTCAAGAATGTATTACCAATGCCTTTTAAGGCATCCCTCATAATATATTCCCAGAGAACAGTGCTGGGTCTAGATAACACTTATTAAATATTAGAAACATTGTCAAATAACTTTACATACAAATAAAATTTGAGGGAATTGCACATATTAACATACATGTATATTTTTAAAAAGAATAATGGAACTCAATATGAGCAAAATGTTTGTAATACACAATCAAGTTCAACATAGCCTATTTATGTTCTCTGAGACATACCAGGGTATGTCTATTTATCCGAACAGAACAGCAGTAAGCAAAATGCTGGGATGCTGGAAAAGCATTGGATAATGAAGACAGAACAAATCTTTCTGCACTTTCTGACCCAGAAAAGGTGGAAATACATCTAGCGTACAAAAACAGGAATGTAATTGTGCAGTTCTTTGGAATTTTCCACTCGAACACAATCCCAGGATTATACCTCATCAGCCTGTGGTTAGTCAATAGCCTTTCCGAAGTTGAGAAATGACATTTCAGGACCTCCTTCAGCTCGTGACTGTGACCTTATACTGCATGTTTGGGGCACTCTGAGAGACTGATTGTTACTTCAGTAAGCCTCTGATCTGACCCACGCTGACAAGTCACTGTTCTTGAAGGACTCATACTTGAGACCTACTTTCCATGGACAGGTCCACTGACCACACCTTCTGTGACTTCTGACATGGCACAAGCAACATACTGCTGACTTCTGTGCCTAAAAGACCCGTGGGGCCTGGTATGGTGGCAGAGCTGGCTGATCCCTCACCTATGGCATTGGCATCCTATATGGCACCAGTTCATGGCCTGATTGCTCTGCTTCCAATCCATCTCCCTGATAATGGCCTGGGAAAGCAGTAGGGTATGACCCAAAGTACCAATGTGGGAGACCTGGAAAAAGCTCCTGGCTCAGCTCTGGCCATTGTAACCATTTAGGGAGTGAACCAACAGATGGAAGATCGATCTCTCTCTCTCTCTTTTTCTCTTCCTCCCTCTCTCTCTCTGACTCCCACTTCCAAGTGAAACAAATAAAGCTTTTTTCTTTAAAAAAAAAAAAGAAAGAAATCTTGCATCCACAGTCCCAGTTTGCATACAAATACACATACATGAGCACACACACACTGTCTCTCTCTCTCTACCAGCATTATTGAAATTGTTCCTGTGAACGATTAATAGAAAGGCTGTAAAAATGCCTGAATCACTCAGGATCTACCATGTCCCATTACAAAGAAGATCGTGCTGTCTCTCATACCTTTACTATCGTACCTACTCTTGCTTCCCTAAATCTGGGTGGAAAGCTCTGAGCAATGACTCTCAATCCTTGTGCCCAATCAGAATCACGTGGAAGGCTTTTTCAACCAATCTGTGCCTACCCAAAGTTAAAACCTATTGACTGAGTGAAACCCAATTCCCATACCCCCTCCCTTTTTTTCCTAAAAGGTTTCTGATGCATTTGTACGGTGGACTTGGTAGGGATCCTGCATCCTCCCCCATGGCCACTACCACATTTCAGTAATAATCCAGAAACACTGAATCTACAGTAATACTTCATTCTACTGAAAGTCAATATGCTAGAGTAGTTGAGTATATATTCTCTAAAATCAAACTCTGTGAATTCAAAGACTGTCACAGCTCCAGGCATCTCTGTAGAGCCATTTCATCTTCCATGAAACAGGGCAGCTAATAATACAACTCTGGAGAGCAAATGAATCCCTCCACATAAAGGATGCAGCCTGATGCTTGGTGTAGTCTGAGTATTCAAAAGAGTCTAAGCTTTTTCTGACAAACATCTCGATTTGTGATGTTAGCCTGAAAATGCACGACCTGTGATCACTTTTCCGGCCCTGTCTCAGATCCTTTTTACTACTGTATTGCTTCCCTAGGATTCTTCTTTCCACATAAACACAATCAAACATTTGCCAGAAGTTTTATGTCTAGTTCCAGTTTTGAGGGAAGCAGATAAAGATGTTAGGATTCCCGGGGCAGTAATGAGATAACTGACAAAGAAGGTTAGTATGCTTTCAAATAGAGAACCTAAGTATTCAAAGTTGGAGTTTGAACCAACACCAAAGATGCTGGGATAACGCCAGAGTAAGAACGTAAAGGTTAAAAGAAAAGCCTCGCTGGAGAACACTGCCTAGCCCCACCCTCCTTACCCTACACTTCCCAGGAGAACTACTGGAAGGACAGTTTAGTCAAGACCAAGAAGGTCTCTACTCATAACAGCCCAGGAGATGGCTGGTAGGAGTGAAGCTAGTTCCATGGGAGCCCCAAGGACCTCAGGGATCAGGCTATCCTGCAGACCAAGATTGCATTGGAAAATGTAAGAATCTCCATAATTGAGGTGCTGACCTAAGTCAAAGGATCCAAGGCCTACCTAGGAGTGTGGGAAAGTTTTTGCAATAGCAGGGATCTTTGCATGTGTGGTTCTACCTCTTAACCAACATGGGACCAACTTTCCCACTCCCAGCTCAGTGCAGGAGTTAGCCTAGAGTTTATTGGCCCAGGTCCTGCCTACATTTCTGAAATGGATTTAGCAATCAGAGTGAGGAGTTTCATGAGACAGGAAGGGGAACAACAGGGCTAAGGCTCCCAGACAAAGTCTATTATACCATGAAAACATCTGCCACTAGAGAAAACATTTCTACAGCCCTAGAAAAGCAGCCTAGGCATCTTCACGGCAAAACTTGCTAAACATGTGGGAACCTGAAATGGAACACAAGGAAAGATCCTAGTTCCCAGGGCTTCCTCCAAGGTGGAAACCTGCAGTCCTCTAGATGGGAGCAGCAGAATGCAAATAGGAGTGAGCCCTGGGAGCAAGAAGTATTTCTCTTTCCACCTCCTCAGTCTGCCCAAGACAGTTATTATGGCTGTAGCTTCCTACTTGTCCTAGACCAGCCTTACCCTGGTTCCTACCTACACAAGAAGGGTATACAGAACTGTGGTATCAAGGCCAAAATTGCCTCAGCAACCAAAGTCCTTCTTCCTAATCCCACACATCCATGCCCCACATTTCCTTCCTGGCTGCATGGCTGAGCTTCTGCTGCTGCTATATGTGAGGTAATATTGCCTGCAGCCTGGTGCCTTCCGAATCTTAGGTACTCTGTGTGCCTCTTACCTTGCCTGGCTGGTTTTTGCCAGGGATACCCTGACTTGGGCAAATCCAGGTTATTCAGCAGCCTTCTCCCTCAGTTAGTAGACCCTGCATTTCAATTCCTCACCCTGTGTTCCCCAAAATACACAGCACTCCACATTCCAGAACAACAAATGACCCATTTTGTGACAAAGGTCTGAAAGAGACCAAAAACTTGTTGAATTCTGTTCATGGGTTTCTGGATGCGATCTATTATCCTGGTGACAGCACAGGGCTCCACCTGGAGCTCCTCCACGCATGCGCTCTGGAGACAAGACCTGAGCAATGCTCCCTGATCCTGCTCACGTCAAGATGATTTATCTCTGACTCCCTCTACTCTGTGACCCAAAACATCAGGAGCTACTGCCAGTGAAGGAGAAAGAGTGGCAATGCTGGGACACGAATGAAATTAGGGGAAAACAAATCAGGTCTGTCTCCAGTCTCCATGTGTACCAGACTCCATCCCTTCCCTAGCTAATGAACCCAACCACAACTGTGGGTAAAGTCTCACCGAAAAGTCAAAAAAGTAGTTCTTAGAGCCACCAAATTCACATTACTTAAATACAATTTAAAATTTCAATGTTGTCTGCCAAAAAAAATAAATAATAATAATAATAGGAAGTTGTATAGAGTGGAATGTGCTGACAGCAGAAATGCTTCCATCATAATTCATGTGCAGTTGGTGATGCTCTGGAAGTCAGCCCAGCACGCTAATGCAGATTGGGGATGCTGTCCTACTGATGGCCAAAGGCTTGATTGGCATTTCTGCTCCATCATGAAATCAGCTCACAAGTGAAGTGGAGCTGGTTCCAAAAGGAAGGAAGTGAAAGAAGAATGCGAGAATGAAAGACAGTAAGCAGTAATGTGCATGGAAAATTTGAGTGGGAAGGTCATGGAGAATATTTTCAAGGTCAATCTCCAACCTCTGTCAACTCCATCTTGACTTGGTGCCATTGTAAAGTAATGAAGGAAGAGACATTCAGTGAACCAGTTCCCCTCTGAAAGAAACTGCCTGCATTGTTCCAATTGTTCTACCACTAAGGCCTGTGCAATCATTCAGTTCTGCTCTTAGTGCACACAGAATGGAGTGACTGGGGCCACTATTGTGATCTAACTCATGATTTCATCATCCTCATTGGTAGATGCATCAACCCTTAATGTTAATGAGTCAGGCATGGATGACTCTGTTTGCCCACTGGATTCACTTGGCCTTCAAAGAGACCTTGAGGCCTCCTCTGCCCATGAGTTAGGGAAGAAAAATCTATTTCTGAATTACTATTTACAAAACATAATTAGATTGAAAAATATGCTGTCCCCTAACTACATAATGAATAACAAAGCAAAATGGAAATAAGTTTATAAATCCTTTATGCTAAGTTTCATGAATTTAATGTGAATAATTGAAGGACTAGCTTTCAAAGCAGATATCTTTAGTATTTTGTGATCAAAGTGCAGGAGCCAGAGAGAAAGAGAGAATTTATAAAGGGCCTAAAAGTTGCTGTGCACAGGACTAGTGGCTTAACGTCTTCTGACTTGACTTTCATAACTTGGTAAAATCAAGGATGTTACTTTAAAAGATTATAAGTTAAATCTCTGCTCAGTATTGGAGCCATTATCCATATGTGACTGTTAAGTACATGAAACAGGACTAACCTTAACTGAAACCATTGTAATTATACAAATAGACACTGGAATTTGAAGAACACGTTATAAAAAAGAATGTCAAATCTCATTGGTAATTTTTTTCATTGGTTATACATTGAAATTATATAACAGAAATAAGGGGCAATAAAATATATGATTAAAATCACTTTCACCTGTTTCTTCTACTGTGTTTAAATATGGCCTAGTTGCCAAAATTAAGCTGAGTTCATGGGGTCAGAATCAGTGGGGACTTGGATTACCATCTGGGAGGCAGAATCCCCAGGGAGTCAGCTAAGCCTCTTGTGAGACGATTCTTAAGTTGTACAACTGATCCTGGTCTTCAGTTTCCTCGTGCAAGAGCAGGGGAAGATTTAATCATGAATTTGGGCCTGGCATTGTGGAGCAGTGGCTAAAGCTGCCACTCCAGCGTGTCAAATGGGTGCCAATTCAAGTCCCAGCTACTTCACTTAAAATACAACTCGCTGATAACACAGCTGAGAAAGCAGCAAGAGATGACCTAACCACATGGGTCCTTGCTTCTAGATGGACCTAGAAGAAGCTCCTGGGTTCTAGCTATGGTCTAACCCAACAATTGTCAAGGTGACTATTGGTGGAGTGAACCAATGGGTGGAAGATTCTCTTTTCTCTCTCTCTCTCTTTCTCTCTTTCTCCCATTTCCCTAACACCAAATAAAACAAATCTTTAAAAGTAATGATGAATCCACAAGATTGCTGTGAAATTTAAACAAAATGTCTATACAACAATTTTGCCATGCATGGGATATAGTGGGGATTCATTAAATTCGGATTATTATATTATTATTGGTGGTAGTAGTAGTATCATCTATCAACAGAGGAGGTTAAATCATGTGGTGGATAATGGCTTTTATGTCTGCTATTAAATACTTGCATTCCTCTTACCATAGAGGTTCCTGTGCAAAAACAAGTCATGACTACAGAGGAAACTCCTCAACAGTTGCTGACTGCCTGGTCATGTATCTATATGCATGGATGGAAAATGTTCTCTTGGATGATGGTAGAGCCTTTTGAGTAGCGGTAAGAGGACCTAACAGTTGTGAACAAGTGCTGTCCTCTCCCTGCCTTGCATGTGGACTGTGCTACTTGTCGTAAGGGACTATCTGCAGTGAATCCTAAGGATAAGAATCTCCTGTGCGCCTGGCGCAATAGCTTATTGGCTAAAGTCCTCGCCTTGAACATGCCAAGATCCCATATGAGTGCTTCCCATCCAGCTCCCTGCTTATGATCTGAGAAAGCAGTCAAGGATGGCCCAAAGCTCTGGGACCCTGCACCCGCATGGGAAACCTGGAAGAGCTCCTGGCTCCTGGCTTCAGATTGGCTCAGCTCCAGTCATTGTGGTCACTTGGGCGTGAACCATCAGATGGAAGATCTTCCTCTCTGTCTCTCCTCCTCTCTGACTTTCCAATAAAAATAAATATTGAAAAGAAAAGAAAAGAAATCTCCTGCCAGCTGTATCTCTGACCACAGGATTTGCCATGCCCAGGGCCTGGAGGTGACCATGCTGGGGAGTCAGTGACAAAGACTTGAACACAGAACCCATGGAGAGTTTTGTTGGCCCCTGGGCAAGAGGTTGAGCAACTCTCAAAACTTGACTGGGAAAATCCGTGCCATGTTAATGAGGCTAAACAGAGGAGATCCTCTGCTTCTGCTAGCCTCTCCCAATTTCCTGTCACTCCTGGAAATGAATTTAAAATCTGGAACACTGTCTGCATGACGAGATGTGAAATGAGCCGAGCCTGCCCCACCGAGTCCCTGCCCCTGCCTCTCTGGCTGGGCTGTAAGAAAGTTGGTCTCAACTTGGTTCCTGCAAAATATTTAATTCTCTCCTACTTCATAGCATTTGCATATGCTGTTTCGTATGCACTTGAACTTGGCATGCCAGACTCTCACCTACATAATCTTCAGATCTCTGCATTGCCACTGGTTGATTTCCTTCCCTTTTTTGTGCCTTATTTTTTCCCCTCTCAACTACTCAAAATGTTAGCTTTCCTTCCCTCTCAGTATGACAACTCTGCTACTGACTGATTTGCATCTCCAGCACAGATCATGTAACACAAGGGGACTTCAGGAAGTTCACAGAGGGGGCAGATGTCCTGGCGTAGTGGGTTAAGCCATTGCTTGGGCTGCATGCATCCCACAGTGCAATGCCTGCTTTGAGTCTGGCTATTCCACTTCCATTCCATCTTCCTGTTAATGCATTGGGGGGCAGCAGATGCTGGCTCAAATGTTGGGGCCCTGCCATCCACATGGGAAATTTCTGGCTTCAGAAGCCTCCGCTGTTGCCACTATTTGGGAATAAAAAACTCTTTTTCTTTCCCCCTATTACTCTGCCTTTGAAATAAATGCATTTTATATAAATCTCATGGTAATGTGTGTTATGTTTTCATTCCCTTTTCCAGGGACCTTGTAAAGTCCTGTAATTTGTAGGCAACAACGTTTGTGGGCCTACATGGGTTATCCTAAGTATGATGCACTACTCATCTGCCATTTTTCCACCCATGTCTTCTGGTCCCTTCTCTTTCCTACTCCAAAGCCTCACCTAGAGTGCCTTCTCCTTAACAACCCTTTAGCCATCCCTACACTCACCCAGTGTTTTGAAACGGATGTATGTGCTGCAACTTGATGTTGATGCAGCTGAGGGAAGAGTCATATAGAGTTTGTCAATGTACAAATATACTGCAAAAGTAATTAAGAACAACAGGCAAAGTTGCTAAGAATTTGGAATGTTCCAGGTAACGTGTGATATGATATGTTTCATTTCTCCTTCGCATCAGGTCCTCTGGGATGGGAACCTCAGCTGCTGGCACCTTGCAGAAGAGCTGATACCCAGATCAGGCACGTTGCCTGAGGCTACACAGCAGCTAATTACTGACGGGAGATTTGAAACAACCATTCGGATCCCAGCTTTCCCGCACCCTGGAGTTCTGTCTCTCCTAGCTCCAGCATCAATTCTGCCAGTCAACTGTTTTCTGAATTTAGCTTCACCCTGCTTCCTTCCCAATCCATCTGAATTCTTTTCTTCAGAAACAGTGTCTTTACGGCATTTCCAAAAATAAGCCCAACTAGAGAGAGAGAGAAATTGTTTTCTCTTCAACACAGATACCACAGAGAGACCAACCTTTTCTCTCTCGTTCTCTTACTTAGCATTTATTTAATCAAATCTCTCTCTCTCTCTCTTTGACCAAATTACTCTCTCTCCCCATCCCTACCCCCTTTCACTTATTTCTTCGGGGTTTTTGCAGTATTTTGTTGTTGTTTTACCAAGGGTATTATGACTCCTGGATTGAACAGGAGGGGAAAAGAAAACCAATGTTTCTTCGATGCCATCTGATTGTCAACCATGGTTCAGTTTCACATATACCATCTCATCCAATTGCCTCACAGCCCATGAAGTGATTGTCGGTGCTACTTACATACACAAGATAACACATATCCTCAGAAAAGCCAAATCACTTGCCGAAGATCACACAGCTGCTATGTCGTAGCCTGAAAGTTTCATAGTTATCTTCCTTTTACTCCAAAACCACGCATTTTCCTTCACACAAACGGCATCCATAGCCTTGCCTGTTTCTGCTCTGTGCAGCCAGCCTTCTATGTCCTCTGTTGTTTTCTTTCCCTCTTCCAATGTGAGTTTTCACACCAGCCATGTCCAACTTTTCACTGTCTTCTGCTTGCTACTCCCTACCCTTTGCCAAAAATAACTGCCCCCCTTCCTCTTCTGGAGCAGTGGGTTGTCCTGTATAAAATTATGTTTGTGGCCCGGCGCAACAGCCTAATGGTTAAGGTCCTTGCCTTGAATGTGCCGGGATCCCATATGGGTGCCAGTTCTAATCCCGACAGTTCCACTTCCCATCTAGCTCCCTGCTTGTGGCCTGGGAAAGCAGTCAAGGACGGCCCAAAGACTTGGGACCCTGCACCCACATGGGAGATCCAGAAAGAAGTTCTTGGCTCCTGGGTTCGGATCAGCACAACACTGGCTGTTGCAGTCACTTGGGGAGTGAATGATCAGATGGAAAATCTTCCTCTCTGTCTCTCCTCTCTGTATATCCACCTTTCCAATAAAAAAATAATAAAAATAAATCTTTTTTAAAAAATTATTTTTGTATGTGTTTTTAACCTATTTACATTTACTGAGCAGCAAGATTTGCATATCTCTTTTCCACAGCCACATTTTACAGAATGTTAACCAAGGCAAAAGTCCTGAGCACAGGGCTAAGAGAGCGTTTTATTTAGGAGCTGGTCTTGTTCAAATGTAAATAAATTGTCACATATCATTACATTAGCAGAGAGTAGGACCCTAAGGCAATGGGGCACAGACTCGCCTTAAAACAATAAGGGGAACCCGTATATGTAAGAGGTATGGTTTGTGATAGGCAACTAACGGATAGGTAGCAGTGACTGGGTGAAAACAGAGAGGAAACAGCCACAGCTTTGGGAGGCCTGGGACACTGGCAGGGAAAAGGGAGCCAGAGGAAGTGGTGAGGCTATTGTTCAAGAAAACCAATGGAGAATTTTACAATTTTATTCAGTCTGGTCCTGAAGATACCATTACTATTAAATTATCTTCAAAAAGGAAGAAGAGAGAAAGAGGGAGCTGGAGAAATATTTCATTGAAATGGGATCCCTGTAGGCAATGTTGTTGGTCACAGAGGCCCTGAGCCACTCACTGAACCTAACAGGGTTATGCACACAGCGGAAGCCCGTGACGCCTCCTGAGTCTGTCACAGGCAGGAGTAATTGCCTCTGGATTTCTCACGCCATTGAAGTCTGGCATGTATTCTACTTCGGTGGACATGCAGGAGGAGACTGCAAAGATTAGAGACCGTGGAATGTGTGTTCTCCACCGAAGCTTCTCCTGTGGGTGTCATCTGCTCCTCCTTGGAGGTGGCATGATTTGCGTGTAGGTACCAGTGCTGTGTGGAATGACAGATGTGAGCAAGGTTTTTGAAACAAGATTCAGGGGCACTGCTGACTTATACGTGCATGTGTAACCCAGGGTTGACTGTCTGGAAGCCTCTGATAAGAACCCAGATATATAAACTGAATATGGATATATTCAGTTTAAGGCTGCCCCAGCTCCCATCCAAGGCCAGCCCTGGCCCTCTTGCTGGAATGGTCAGATGTGGAAAAACAGAGTCTAGCTCAAGGTATTGCTCTTACTAGCAGTTCTGATATCACAGAGTGGATATACTTCCTGACTACCACCTCTACTGCTCAGCCTTGCCAGCTACAATCAACCCCAGCTCCCACCTCTGCAGAGTGGTCTCGGATTAAGCAGAGGCTTCCTCAACTCTAAGGCTGTCCTCCCCCACCACTTCTGAGATCCAGAAGGCCATAGGCTTGTCTCTGTCCAGGTCAGACCCTGCAGGATGGTTTATGCTCAAAGTTTTTCTTGAGATTCAACCAACGCTAGCATCTGGAAGAGACCAGATTCTTGTCGCCCTGCCCCCACCTTGTCCCCACCACTCCCTCACCCACACATTCGTCTTCCAACATTCTCTCCACTTCAGTTCTGGCACAACTGTTCTAAAGTCTTTGGCCAAAACTGTTCAGAAATGTGAGGCTGGGCAAACCTCAGTCCCTCCTCAGCCCCACTCTGCTCTCCCTGACCCACTCAACTTCACACCCTATTGACAGGGACCTATATATCATAGTCTGCTCCAGGTTCTTGATCTTACAGAGAGAAGACTCTCAAACAGACATCCATGGACTCACAGACAAATGAGAGCAGAATATATTCAAAAGAGATTTTATTCTCTCCCAAGAGAGAGAGAGCCTTTACAA
The DNA here is from genome assembly GCF_017591425.1 of Ochotona curzoniae. Taxonomy (NCBI): domain Eukaryota; kingdom Metazoa; phylum Chordata; class Mammalia; order Lagomorpha; family Ochotonidae; genus Ochotona; species Ochotona curzoniae. Next base: position 17,446,405 of record NW_024466219.1, on the reverse strand, counting down.
GGAAACCCAAAAGTCACCTTTGAGGAAAGATGGAGAGAGAAAGCCCCCAAAAGTGCACCCCAAGCGTGGTCAAGCGCAAAAGAGCACCCTTCCCCCATTATCAGCCTCTTTTATGAGGATATGGTGCCTTAAGTGACTAAATGGACAGTGTGGGGTCTTTGCTTGTGTGAAGCTGTCTGGAATTTTTACGGCCCTTCCACATGGCCATCGTGGCATCTCCTGCCTGGTCTTGGTCGAGACACAGGTGCATGCTGGCAGAGCAGGTGTATGACACTGATAGGTGAAGGGATGATTACACCACAGGGCTGGCAGAAGCTCCAGCTCATCTATTTCTAACTCTCAGCCTCACTTCCTCATTTTACTGTGAGTGGCGTGGTGTGACCTGCACTCTGCTCTGGTCAGGGACACACACAGAGAACTCTGGGGGAGACTTCTCTTCTTTTCAGTCCAGCAAGTCTGTGTTCTCTGTGGGATGAGCCAAGCCTGCTCTTAAGTTCACCTTCGGAGTTAGGAAGCGTCTTTAACCTGGAAAAACCCTTGCTGCCCTCCTGTGCCCCTGAGTCAGGAGACGCTGCGGGGAAGAACATAGCCCTGGAGTGTAAGTGTGGAGGTCAAGCCCAGCCTGGATCCTTTGTAGCCATCACTGCGTTGCCCTGGCATCTCCCTTAAAGAATCCATCCTCAGAAACAGCTGGCCTGGGGGTGGGGGTGAAATGCTCCTTTCTTTGATGAGATCTCCCCTAGTCATTCTCCTGCAATGCAGGAGATGGCAACAGTTGGGCAGAAAACTGGGAAAGAAGACCTGGCATTCTCAGACACAGTCATTTAGGCCCTAGACGTTGAGGCGCAACTGTCTCCTGTTGAGACCAGAGGATGAGTCATGATATCAGTTCCATCCCTAGTCAACTGCGTGGAGAATAAGGCCTTTTCCCAAGTGACTGGCTACTGCTTTGTCCCAGAATGATACAACCTATAGCCCCAACCAGAGGCTATGCAGGGACACCCCCAGGCCAATCTAGAAGTTTTCCTGCTCAGTGAAGAGAAGAAAACAAAGCAATACCTCTGGATGAGTAGGCAGATCTGAATATCAGAATGGAAATGCTGAGTTGCTGCTGCTCACCCAAAGTCTTCACCCAGATTCTCTAACAAAAGCAACCCCTGTTCCTCTTCTAGGGGCAAGAGAGGATTGAATGGGGAGCACGTTACTGCATGCTGGTCCTTAACTTTTTCCATCAATGCTAAATTTCCTTGGAGTGTGAGAGATTCTTTGGAAAACATGGGTAGGGTAAAATCAGCAACTGTGGGCAGCGTGAGGAACGAGGCCAAAGAATGGATCCATCCCACATGCCAAGCCTACTCCCTTGAGAAGTACAAGTGCCTGTGCATGGAGACGTGAAGCAATCATGGAGGTCTCCCTGGTTCCTGCACACAAGCTGTTGTTTCCCTACAGACTGCAAAGCACAGGATACTCTGCAGAGTTCAATGGGGAGAAGCCATATGGGTTTCACAACCAGCAGCTACCCCAGAGACACAGGTCCGAAGGAGAACACCATTTTTCCATGGACTTTGTGAAGCACCTGTCTCTAGCATCACATCAAAGGTTAGGGAGTCTGTGACCTTCCTGAGACAGAGCACAGTACAGAGGCGGCAACTTAGTAAGCTGGAGCCCATCTCTGCCAAAAGCACAACTATCCGCCTGGGAGACCCCAGTGCCTCCCTTCCTTCCTTTTTCTTCTCTCTCTCCGTTCCTCTGGATCACACCATTTTTCTCTATAAGGTTAATCACTTGCCCGTCCTTGTTCCCAAGGCTCTCTCTGTTAGCTCCCACTCCTTAAAGCCCAAAGGTCTCAAAAGGAGAGTTTCTGATAATGGCAAACTCATCTACCCACCCCCCTGCTCCTTCTATACCTTCGCAAAAGGCTCCTCTTCTCCCTGGTATTGTCCTTTAGGGGCCAGCAAACATAAGCAAGCAAGTCATTCAATTGCGCACACATTACTGTGTCTAGCCATATGCAGCTGGTTATAAATATGTCTGGTAGGAGTCTGAAGTTCAGAATGGATGAGTGTGATCAGCAAACTACTCAAATAAACAAGCTTATTATTGGAGCCTGGAGAGGGGACACAACGACATGCAGGAGGAGCTCACACATAGCATTCTGCCCTTCATTTCCTAATCTTATCTACTCTTATTTCTTGCCACTTGAAAAATGGATATGAAACCACTTGCTATTTTTGATGAGCTTTTAAGTGTTCTTCCCCCACCAGCTACTTGAATGACAGGCGTGCTCTTGTTAGGAGTCAGCAGAGCCAAGTCCGATCCATTCACATCCGGCCAAGCCAGGCAGGAAGGCCAAAAACCAAGCACCTGCAGCCCAGGAGACTCACAGGCAGCAGCTCCTCATGGAAGTAAGAGACAGGCCCACAGGAAGTCAGCCTGCAGGTCTCACTGGACACGTGACTGCATGAGCTGTTGGCTGATGGAAGTTTGCAGATAACAAATCAATCTCAGGTATGTACTTATCTTCCTGTAGAGAAGTTTTCAAATGGTCCTCCAAATCTAACCTTTGTATTTCGCCATGGGTACATTTCATAACAGCAAGTACTCAGCTTTGTCCTGGAAATGTTAGCCAGACCTCTTAGGATCACCTGCTACTCAAGACAAGACTATGTAAATATCACATTTAAAAAACCCTAATAGTGATCACAATGACAGCTAATGATGACTGACCAGGCAAGACATGCAGGTAATGTGTTAAGTTCTTCAGGGGCACCAACTGGGTTCATAGTCATGGTAGCATGTCCGTTAGACAGATGTGGAAATTGAGGCAGCAGAGCAGTTGAGCAAGGTTTGAAACATGAGGAGATTGGCTCTAGAGTCTTGGCATGATCACTGGGGCATTACCGCTAGGAGCTCATGTTTATTCTTTAGAATACTCCAAAGAAATCAGTCCAATTGCCCACCTTGCAAATGCCCACACGAGCAGTGAATAATGTCAACAGGTAAATCCAGCAAGCTGAGGTGACGTTTGGAGATGGTAGTATGCAAGTATTCTTATTTTTTTCCCAAATCCATGATGCTTATGTGTGTATATATATACATATACACACACACATACAGACATATCTTCATCCTTTGGCCGAATTCTGCCAGCTGGCTGCCAATATGGGAACCCTGGTTTTAGTCCAGAATTTTACAGACAGTGAAATTCGACCCAGAGACAGAAAAGGTTTGCACAAGGTCGCACATACCTAAGGAGAGAAGCAGGGCTAGCATTCAAGGCTCTTGGTTCAGCAACTTTTCTTTTCTTTTCTTTTCTTTTTTTTTTTTTTTTTTGGCCTACTCCACACCAAAATCACTCTCTAGCCTGCACTTCCCCACCCCTTCCTCCAGCCCCATCTCTCCTATGCACAAGCAGAAAGCCTTTTATTCTATTTGCAAAGTAAATAGAGCTGCGATACAGATTACTCTCAAGCATCGAAGCTTTTATCCAATATAAACAGAATCAGGGTAACTTGTTCCTCTCACTCCTGTCTCACACATACACACAGGCTCTGCGCCAGCCGGAGCATAATTAGCAGAAGGCAAATAGAACTCAGGAATCCTGGCCAAACTGGGCAAATGCGGTAGACGGCCCATACAAGCAGGGGGATGCATTTCACATTTCCTCCTGCCTTTTGTCTTCCCACTGAGGTTCCACAGGAATAAAGACTGCCTTGTTAGGAGGGAAAGTCAGGACAGACAGGAGATCTCTGGGCTGGGCGACAGGGGAGCTGGGATCACATGAAACGATTCCGAGTCTACAGTCATGTGTTTGAACTGATGTGAGAACTAAATAGGCTAATTCAAAATCAAGACCTGAAATACAGCACATGATCAATGTCCCTCATCGAAGCCTCTGAGAGTTTTCAGACTCACCAGAAAACACATGCTCAACCTCTTACATATCCATACCTATGAAGAACAATACACATGCTATGGAAATCACATTTGTTTAGAATGGAATTGTTATTATTAAAAAGACTGGCTTTTTTTTAAACAAACTCATCCCTTAGCATAATATTAGAAGCCTTAACCATCATGGGATGGTTAAATTGTGAGGGCAGCAAATCTTTACTGACATTTTTTTAAGATTTATTTCTTTTTATTGGGAAAGTAGAATGACAGCGAGAAGGAGGAATAAAGCTCTTTCGCTCATTGGCTCATTCCCCAAATAGCCACAATGGCAGGAGATGAACCTGAGCTGAGCTAGAGCTGAGCCATTCCAAAGCCAGGAGCCAGACGCTTCCTCCAACTCTTCCACATGGGTGCAGGGTCCCAAGGATCCCAGTATGGCCATCCTCCTCAGCTTCTGCAGGCTCTAAGCAGGGAGCTAGATGGGAAGGGGGGAAACCAGGACATGAACCAGTGCTCATATGGCAGTTCAGCCCTTCTAAGAGGAAGATTAGCCAATTAAGCCATTGCACAGGGTCCAGTCTTTCTGAAAGTGAAAATGGATTTGTTCCTCGTGACAACAAAAGATCTTCCAGAGTTTTGGAGAATAAAGCTGAAGAATAATCTTAGGGCAGTAATTTTTGATATAGAGAGTAGAGAAATAGATTAAGAAGGGCTCAAGATTCTGAGTGAGAGATCTGGTTGATTTTCTGGCCCAACACTCATCAGTACCTTGACTTCAGTATCCATAACTTCCCTCCACCTCAGTTACCTTGGTCTCCAAAATGGGAATGATAATAATTCTGCGTGTGACTTTTATATTTGAAAAGCTCTTAGGGCCACGCATTCTAAATGTCAATTTTGAAACTTTAAAAATTGCAAAGATGTTGAGCGAACAATAAGTGAAATCTGAAATCATTTCCCTCAAAGGAATTTTAAAAGCCATGGACCAATGGGAGAGAGAATAACATCACATTATAGATCTCCTCGGGGCAACTTTAAATAACCGTGCTTATATCTACGTATTTTATTCATTCACTGCTCATTCAGGAAATGTTCCTTTTTTAACATTTATTTATTTTTATGGAAAGGCAGATTTACACAGAGAAGGAGAGACAGAGAACGATCTTATGTCTACTAGTTCACAAGCGGCCGCAATGGCTGGAGCTGAGCCAATCTGAAGCCAGGAGCTTCTTCCAGGTCTCTCACGTGGGTGCAGAGTCCCAAGGGTCCGGGCCGTCCTCTGCTGCTTTCCCAGGCCACAAACAGGGAACTGTAAGGGAAGTGGATCATCCAGGACACAAACCAACACCCATACGGGATCCCGTGATTGCAAGGTGAGGATTTAGCCACTAGGATATTACGCTCGGTGCCAATAAATATTCTTTGACTATCTAGAAGTGCCAGATCCCACTAGATTCAGCGAATATTGAGTTGAATGCAATATGGTTTTATTTCTCTGAAAGTTTGTATTGTGAGAAGGTGTTTGGCCCTGTGGAATGCCAGAATCCCAAATCAGAGTGCCTGGATTCATGTCTGGGATCTGCTTCCATCCCAGGTTCCTCAGGCAGGCAGCGGGTAGTGGTTCAGGTAGCTGAGTCCCTGGCACCCATGTGGGAGGTTCAGACTGAATTCAGGTTCCTGGCTTTTTCTTGGCCCAGCTAAGCCGTTGCAGGGATTTGGGAAACAGTGGATGGAGGATCCCTCACTAACCATGTCTATTCCCCTGCCTCTCAAATGAAAAAAAAAAAAAATTAAGAAGAAGAAGCTTGCAAAGGAACACCACTAGACAGCTAACATTTACTTTTCGTTTATCTCATTACTGTGTAGTTAGATCTGGTATTTTAGAAAATGACAACTGTAAAACAAATTTAGAAGCTGCAGAGGCTAGATGCTTCCCAATGTCTCAAAATACCTTGGAAAAAATAAAAGGTGCTATGATAACGTGTGCCAAGTGAGAAGGAACCAGTGAGCAAGTGAATGAGGTCCACCTCGATGGCAGAATGAAGAACACAAGGAGGAGAATTGAGACAGAAAGCAAAAACAAACTGAGAATGGAGGCACCCACGCAGCACAGGAAGACACCCTCTTCTTGGCCAAGAGCAATGCACCTACTTTTTTTTGTCTATTGCCTAGGGCAGTAGCCCTGAAAAGTGTGGGCAACAACCATTTGCAAGAGCAGCACTATACTGCATAGAGAGGCTGCCATTTGAAAAAAATCCCTTCAGACTCCATCTGCCTTTATTTTACATTATTGTGCATCACAGAGAGTGATCTGGCTGTGTCCTGGCAGTCACACATACACCGTGACCTTGATCACCTCACTTTCCCTCTTTGAAATGATGGCCTCCTCTATGAAATAACGAACTGCAGTCCAATGACCACCAAGGTCTAGGACAGCTCAGTGGTTCTTCACCACTTAAGATGGCACCACAGAAGCCTGAAGGAGTTAATTCATTCTGCAGAGTATTTCAAACCTTGCATCAGCAGCAGGTGAGATCCAGAATCTAGGGAGGAACAGCCCCCCTACCAACCCCCCCTGCCAAGAAGACAAAGCCGCCCATCATTTGCCTTTAATCTGTTTTCTTAATTTTCTTCCTAAGGAAAGTCACAGCTCCAATCAGCCCTCTAATCAATGGCTGCACAACTCCTGCGCAAATGAACCAAGTTTATTAAAGGAGTCCTGTCTTGGATGGAAATGGGCTCCCTGCTGGGGCTGCAAATACAGGCTAAGATTGACTGCTCTCAAAATAGGTAGAGGTGTAAAGAAAATGACAGCAGCCACGTGCTGGGGGAAAGGGTGCCCACGGACTCTGAATGACCACCCAACACATGGCCAGAAGAGGACCGTCCTCAGTGGGACCCTGGTGCATGCATTTCATCAGGCTGAGTCCGGGCATGGTGACCAGTGATCACTGGCCAGTGAGTACCTTCTGTTCCTTCCCTAGATGTCCTAGGAAAAGAAGCTCATCCAAAAATAAAATTTCTTCCAAGAGGACAACCTCCCAGAGGCCAAGAGTTCAAACATGGCCCACACTGTAATGAACCTTTGACAGTGATGTGTAGCTCAGAATTCTGTGGAACAACCTCAGTACTTCTGATGGATGCAAGCAGATGATATTAGTACGTCAAAACTGTAAGGAATTACTTGTGTTAGATAAAATTAGATATCTGCATGTTTGTAACTGGAGGCTAAGAGCTCATGGGTGATAAGGATGGACACTAGAATAAGCTTCCAATTATTCAGATGAAGCCAATGGGGATATTTGGAAAGGAAAACATTGCCTGTTCTACAAAATAATGCCAACCTCTGCCTTCCTGGCAGGTATAATTGTATTTCTGGACATTAGTACTATGTTTGCTTGGGAGGCAATGGGAAAACTCATTTCTTAATTGGTCCTCCTTAAAACCTCAGAGAAATCTAAAGGCAAGGCCATTGACATAGGAATAGAAACTCGTGGAGTTGGCAGGCACGTGGCCCCAGTCATGTGATAGGAAATGTGCAAGTGGAAGAGGTGACAAGGATGGGGATCCAGTTCTCATATAATGAAAGCCAAGGTACCTAGACTCCTGTTTGGAATTTGCAATGCCCTATTATAATTTCCTTCTGTAATCTGTAGTTTTGTTCAGGATGTCGGGTGAGAATGACCAGTCCAGTGAGACAAACTGGATATGAGATGATGAAAATGATCAGCCAATCAAAGTGCACCAGCCAGCTTTGGGTTTCCCACTCTGAATGAAGAAGGTTGACTCTGGTTCACTGGAGGTTCACAGCCCCATATTGGGTAGCCCATTGGTCTGGCCTTCAATGAGGGCAGTAAATGACTGAATGCATGCATAGGATCAGAGGAGAGCCAGGAAGGAAAGCCAGAGCAGGGGAGGGGCAGGAAGGGTGCAGCCTGAACTAAGCTTATTTAGATAACAAATTACAAGAATTTTCTTCCAAGGGCACATCCCTAATGATTTAAGGACCTCTCACTAGACCAACCTCCTAAATATAATAATTTGATCAATTCTTTACCCTTAATCCATTAACCAATTAAGCATTAACATTAATCCATTTAGGACCCAGCCTTTAACCCACAGGCCTTTGGGGGATTTCCAAACCATAACACAGAGTAAGATGGATGTAGAGATGTTAAAGCTGAACCAGGATGGATCTGGGGTACGTCATTACGCCTAGAGACACCACACATACTCACTAGCAGAGAAGAACTCGGTGGAGCGAAGGACTCCCTACAGTTAGGAGGAAACAGGGCTGATGTTGAGTCTAAGGAATAAAGAAAGGCTGGAGACTCTTTGAAGATGGGAGAACTTGGAGTCACCTGGATCTCAAAGGAACAAAGTCCAGAAGAAGGTGTTGTTAACAGCTTGCCCAGGGTAACATTAACTACTTGGTGGTAGAGCTGGACATATTCAGATAGGAGCTTGCTGATTCTTTTTTAAAAGTTTTTTATTTATTTGAAAGGCAGAATTACAGAAAGAACAAGATTGAAAAAGGGAGAGGGCGGGGGGGGGGGGGGGACAAAGGAAAGAGAGAGAGATTGGTTCACACCAGACAGCCATAGCAGCCAGTGCTGGGTCAGGCTGAAGCCAGAGCGCAGGCACTTCAGCCAGGTCTCCCACGTATATAGAAGGAGCCCAAACACACACCATCCTCCAGACCTCTTCCCAGGTCATTGGCAGGGAAGTGGGTCAGAAGTGGAGCAGCTAGGACAGGAACTAATTCCCACAGGGGATATCAGCATCTCAGGCAGGCTTCCGCACCTGCACCAGCTCCCCAACTCTTCCTCTCTCAACCTCTCTACACCAGAGAGAAGAGTTACTTCCTTGATTTCCTCCTTTTACAGATGAGGAAAACCATTCATGCAGAGGGAGACGCTTGCTAGGCCATCTAAGCATGTTTGAAAGCAGGGAGCAAAAGCAAGAGACTAAATGTGAGGGGTGAATAAGGGAGAGGAGGAATTATCACACACACACACACACACACACACACACACACACACACACACCCCAGAAGGCAGTAGCTTCAGACATCCCCTGGAAATGAGTTCAGATTAACCCTTTCAAGTCTTCCCATCCTGCCTTCTCCATGAAGCTTCCCCACCTGTCCCAGTTTCCCAGCTCTGCCTCCCTCAACCTCTCTGTATCAGTGAGAAAAGTTATTACTCGTCATTCAGTTCTGTCAAGCTGTCTCTGAATGTCCCTTGTGTGTGTGTTATTTCCCAAACCCCCTAAACTCGCAGCACCTGCATGGTAGGAACTGGTTTCCAGGGTCTACTCCATGCCACGTGCTTCTCTTTCATAAACTGCCTGCCCCCATCTGGAATTAGCTATGCACACTGAATAAATCCCTGCTTGTTGATTCATCTGGGAGAACACAGCAAACCATCTCATGGCTCAAGTTCTTGAACCGTAGAGGGAAAATTCTAAAGGGGAGAGTAAAACTTAGTTTTCTAATCTGGCAAATAGGTTCAATGATTTCTTGCCATTGTTCTTTCTTATTTGAAACAACCCAGTTCATGACCCATCTCTAGTGAGCCTGTTGATATTCCATGATTTGCTCAGTACATCCTCACAGATGCGCTTGCTTCCAGATTCTGTCAATCCCTTTTCTGTCATCCTCCCTACTCCCAAAACTTTATAAAAACCTTGCTGCAGTTGGGATATGACCAAAGCCTTGAAGACTCCAGCACTGACACTGGCAGAAATGTGCCTGGGGCCTCGACAGGCTGCTTTTCTCCGCCTTGCAATTTGGCCCTGTGGATATGCAGTCTGAAGCAACGAGCCTGGATGCTGTGTGCTTTTGCAGTCAGGGTAGCTGTCAGAGCCTGAGGATTCCTTACCTCCTGGGATGGAGCCCAGGCAGAGGCTGGGCTGCGAGTGGGTGAGTGTCTCTACCAGAAAACATGTCCCAGGCCGGCAGCAATGTGGATGAATGCGTTGCTTGCTCACTCTCCCTACATCTCCTTCCCCAAATCCACCAGCTAATTTCCCTCTTTATGTCTGTGCATTATTAAAATTTTACTTGCAATAGAAAATGCTACCCTGAAGTCTTAAAGTAACTAAGGGAGCCATAAAACTATTTTTAGCTTGGATTTTAAGCTGTCTCCTCTCCTCATTTCGAAACACTCTGAGTGGAGAAGGGCATGGAAGGACCCACTCGGCCAGGCTTCTCCACCACCACAGGAGACAATGGCAAAAGCTGGGAGAGGAGCAAGCATGCTCCTGCCCAAAGGGCCCCTTCCAGAGCCTGTGCTTGGCATCACGCGGCCACTTAAACTTTGCCACTGGAAAAGCAGATTCTGAATCAAAAGCCAGGTCCCTGCTCCACAGTTTTACCAGGAAGGAAACACATCTGACATCTATTCTTTCAGTTTGGCAACTTCAAGCAGAGTCAAAGGCAGACCCTATCTGGTCCTCATCTTCTGACCTTCACACCCAAAAGTTACTTGTTTTCAAGGTGGACAGTCTTGTCTCAGAACCAATTAAATATACATACCACAGTGACTGAAATGTTCTTGAAAACAAGGAATCTCAGGATGAATTATTGATCAGGCTTCTTCCCTTACACACACACGTACACACACACACACGTATACACACACACACACACACATGCACACACACACATGCAGGAGGGTCTGGCATTCCCCACATCTTGTGTGGTCTTCACAGAGTTAAGAAAGATAACCTCTTTGCTCTAAACTCTATTTGGTGGATGGCAAATGTGCTTACATCTCTGTGTGCCCCACTTTTGTTTGCTTTCCAAGAAAGCCTGAATCAGCAGATTTTGGTGAAAAGCAGAAACATCTGACAGGCTTAGACAAATGATGTGTGCCACCTGAAAAAATTAATTGAAAAAAAAGTGGGGGGAAAAAGCAGGGGTTTTTTCCAGTCTCTAAATAGGTTATGGATAGTAATTAAATGTTGTCATGCATCACTTGCCACCTTAGCTTTACTAACTCAAGTGGAAACATCAGATTACCATTACAGGCAAGGAAACTGAGGCATTGTGGAAAAGCTGGTGGAATGGTCCATGAGGAAGTTAAGGGCCCCTACCTGCAGACTCCTCCTATCTCATTCACCTTACGAGAAGTATACAGAAATAAAGTGGACTACGGGAGGCACAGTTCACACTGGTCCTAGAACAGTCTCACCAATGACTGTTTTCTTCCTACTCAAGCAATTGAGCTGACTCCCCACAGGTCATCTAAACCATTACTATTATTAGCTTTGGTTTTCAAGAGCTGTGATACAAATTACCATGAACTTGCAAGCTTCCAATCGATTTTCATTTCTTCACAATTTCTGGGTCCAGAGTCTGAATATGACTTAGCTGGTTCTCCACTTAGGGTCTTACGGATCAAGTCATTGACAAGGGTTTGTTCCACCAGAAGCTCAACAAGGAAAAAATCTGCTGTCGTGTTCACAGGACGTTGGCAGCACTCAGCCTTTCGCCTGAAGTTTGAGAAATGCAGGTAAAGCAATACTCAGGAAATAATTACATACAAACGACTCTACTGAGGTCCTGTTGGGAAAGGAGATAGGCCTGATTGAAAAGGTGGGGATCAAGGCCTGAGATTCTGCTCTCTACATCATGTCATCGCTGCTATTCCTAAAAGGAATACCAAAGGACCAAATAGCAAAAGTTCTACCCAAAGCAACCATAACTTATTGGATTTTAAGAGATTTAGCTGTTTTAAGTGAAAATATCTGAATTTCTTTTTTACCAAACCTGATGGGATGCTGCATTGGTCTTTTTTGTTTTGTTTTGACATGGCATATTGAATTGGGTAGGAAAATGATTTCTAGGCCTGCAGAAGGCAGGAAGTGAGGAGAAGAACTGGAGTGCAGGAGAATAAGTGTTGCCCACGTAAAACTGTGAAAGTAATGGGATGTGATTAAAAGAGGAAGAACAGACACAGCGAAGAGAAAGTGAAGAGTGATTTGGAAGATAAGACCTTGGTCAGAGCTGGCTGAAACAGCCAAGAAAGGGAACCACCTTGCCTTCAGTGGATCCAGAGAAGAGACAGCACAAAATATTCAAGTGTAGGAACTGTCAAAATGAGGGGGAAAAGGAAAGACACAGAAATTTTGCCAGTTATGGATCAGCATCCACCAAGAGCTGCTGACCAAATGTATCAAGAGCTAAGGAGACAAATGAACTTGCCAAGAGAGAACTGTGGGTGACAGGGAGGTTGGGAAGGGAGATGACCACCAGTTTAGAGTCCAAAAGAAGCTGATGGTGGGACCACTATGAGGCTAAGGTATAATTTCAAGCCAGGAAGCACAAGCATGGAAAATGTGTGAGAGGCCGAAGGTGATGAAATAATAAAAGGGGCTCCAAGAGCTCATGGGAAAATGAGATTGAAAGATAATACGCATTTGCCATGTACCGTTTGAAGCCCTCTTTCTTAAAGCCAGCTCACAGGTTCCATCTCCGAAGATTCCAGCAGGTAATTGCATCTCAAATGAGTATGCACTGACATTTTCTTGTCCTTATTCTCTAAACAATGCAGTATGACAACTATTTACATAGATTTACACTGTTTGGGGCATTGTAGGTAGTCTAGAACTGACTTAAACGCTAAAGGAGGGAGTGTGTGGATTCTATACAAGAACTACGCCCAAGAAGGGACTTGAGTGTCTACAGCTCTTTATATCATGGGATTGTTTTGTTGGCAGCAGGTCCTGGAGCCCATTGCTCTTGACCTGAACCAAATGAACTTGAGAGAAGTGTGTGCAAGTGCTTCTCTGCTGCATTACTGACTCTTACAGACCAAGGATCTCCCAGATTCTGAACCCTGTACCCGGTACTTGGAAATGAAAGATAATGGTGAAAATGAAAAATGGTGTGAAAAACACTATCATACCAATAGTAATTACACTTAGAGTGATGAATCTGTATTCAATATTGTCTGTATTCACTCTTCATATTATTGGGTACTTTAAATATTGGAACAATCTGCTGAGGTGAGTGGTGGTTTTATATTCATTTTTTAGATACACAAACTGAGGTGAACAAACAGTAATACCAACTTTTCTGTTTTCATGGAGCTCATGTCCAATTAGGCCCAGCATCAGCAGAATGACATTTTTGTGACGTTGCAGTCTGTTTTCTATAACCATGGGGGGGGTGGGGGGAAACCACTAAAAACATGAAAAACTTACCCTGAGTCAGACCTCTTATCCCATTTAATAACCACAACAACATTATGAGATCCTTATTATGGTGCTACCTCTTCAATGGAAAAAGAAGCTAAATTTGAGTGACATGAATTCAGTTTCCCCTGATGCCATCACTAGGGTTTAAACTCAAACAGAGTGGCCCAGAGAAAGATGTCCCAGGAACAATCTAGGAGACTGAGACGACATCTCAGTAACGAGCCCTGCAACGTCCCCACAAGTTCCCTTAACCTCCCGTAGTTTGTGGCTGGACTGCTGAATAAATTATGTGCACTAACAGACTATCAGGGGTGAGTTAAAGAAAGGACCACAGTGTCAAGACAAGTTGTGATAGGGAAAATTCCACGGGACCTACCTCTGCATGAAGGGCACGAAGGGCAGATTGGAGCCCTCCCATCAACCATTGCCAGCACAAGGGAGGCTGTAACCCTGCGGACTCGGACCCTGCATGACATGGGATCCTGTGTTCAGCTGAGATATTTCCAGGCACAAGAATAACAGACTCCTTGAGGGCATGTGGATTTGTTTTAGCACAGATTCTAAAACCTCTGCTGATTGAGACGAGCAGAAAAGTATTTAAATTGAGGTCCTGAACTGAAAGGGAAGCACATTAATCATGCTCATTGCTGGAGTGAGAAACAAATTCATTCTTTCTCCTGCAAGAGAGTGTTATCAAGCAGGAAATCTGGTGCACAGGTGAGGGAGGTGGTGAGATGCCTGTGGAGAATGACACGGGTACCCAGGTAGACCCCTGAGCAGGTGCATCTCCAGACATGATAGAATCTCTTACAGCATAGGCCTTCACAGATGGTTGTGTGGCTCCTCAGCTGTTGTAAAGGATAACTCGAAATTTAAAAGATGATCTAAGATTTGAGAGCTTTAACTTACACAGAGCCAGAGTGGTTCATTCATACAACATTTAATGAAAGTCTCCTAAGACTCAGGCCTCCAAGATTTAGCAGTGAGTCAGAAAAAATTTGACCTTGCCCTTATCGAGTTTGTTTCTAGAAATGGAAAATAATCAGAAAGCCTGACATGTGAGATAAGCCAATAATTAGACAACACAATTTTAGATGGTGATAAGTGTCACGAAGGACGAAGATAGGAAGATCTGACAGAGAGTGACAGAGATGGCGCTATCTTAGATGCAGCAGCAAGGGAGAGCCTGTATAATGAGGTGACATTGGATCTGAGACCAGTGCAGGGAGGAGAGTGCCCGGAAGAGCGAGTTCAAGGGTGTCTAGAACAGGAGCAAGCAGACCCCTCTTTGAGGCCCTCACAGGGAGCTACCACAGCTGTGTGTAATGTGAGCAGAGGCTGGGATGAAACAGGCCAGAGATGAAGCCTCAGCAGAGCCAGAGGGCACAGGGCTGGTGCATCACACCCAGGGGAAAGGCTTCGTATTCATGCTAAGGGAAGGTGGAGCATTTCAAGCACAAGAGTGGCTTGGTTTGCACTGCAGATCCTCTAAAATCCCTCTACCATGATGTGAAGGAAAAAAATGTAGGGGTCCAGAGCATGGCAGGAGACCAGGTAGCAGATAAGTGCGAACATCCAAGTGGAAAAAAATGACAAAAGCATGTTGGGGAAAGCAGGTGAGTGTAAGAAACACTTCAGAGAGAGAAATGGCAGGATTCGCTGATAGATTAGATAGATGTGGGGATAAATACGAAGGCATATTTGTCTCCTAGCATCACCATTCTTCTGAACTTCATTTTCTTCTTTTGTAAATTTAGCTCAACTCCAAATGATGGGCATGATTCCATCTGTGAAACCATAGTCACCAGTCTGAGTTTCTCCTGGTCTTCTCTAGAACTGATGACTTTGACCAAAGGCTAGCCACAGGAGTAAAGAGAAAGAAGAAGGAGGAGGGGACAGAGGGAAGAAGAGGGAGAGAGAAAAGGAATAGCAGAAGGGAGAGGGGGAGAAGAAAAGCAGGCAGAGAGAAAAACAAAGGCGGGGGTGATATGCCACCTCCCAGCCAAAACAGCTTTGGTCTGCCTTTGGCAAAAGAGTAGGATCTGGAGGCAGCCAATGGTACAGTGTTAGGTAGAGCATGTTACAAGATGGTCTGGCTGACCAGTGTGGGATGATCTTACCCCATCTATAAGGAATGAGTACAGAGATCAGATCAACACAAATTCTGTGAGGGTAAGGGAGCTGAGGTCACCCCCACCAAAAACATGGACAGTAGAGGCAAGCTGGTTGTCATCTTTAGATAGAGAGATTGACCTTGGATTAACAAAATAATAATAACTGCACATAAACCCTGGATATCTAAGCTCATGCCTGACTCATAACACAAATGGAATCAGCATAAAAATTTGACCAAAGCATGGTTTCATAACCCAAGGCTCACTCTGTGTCCAACACTGTTATCAGTCTGTAATTGCTTTAATTGCTGTTGTTGGTGCCCTGTCTGCAGGCATAGCCAGACTCCGGCACACTGAAGCCAGGCTACTACTTCACAGATACCAGGTCATGTGCTGGTGGGAAGCCAAGGCGATGCTGCCTTGTGTGCATTAATCAAAGGTACTTAGCCACACAAAAGGAAGATAGAAGTCTTTAGAAATTTTTCTTGAAAAAAAAAAATAGAAGCCCGGTTTGAGTCATCCATCCTGGAAATGCAATAGACACCTAGGTGAGAGGAGGCATCACTCCAGGAAGAATGGAGGGGCACATTTTGGCAGTTGCTTCACCTCTTGTCCTTCGTTGCTTTGTAAATTCAAGAGGGAAAGAAACACGTTGTACAACTCGAGTTGCCTGGAGTCAGGGGGCTGGACCAAAAGGTAGACATCTAAGAGACTTCATGCAGGAGTCTGTGCAGCAGGGAAACCACAGGGAAAGAAGATTCACACACCAAACCCACCATTTCCCAGCACAGAAACCCAGTCAAGTCACCCAGCTTCATTCTACCTCCATTTCCTCATCTGTGAAGTGCAGATTCCAACAGAGCTGCTGTAAGCACAGAATGAGTTAACTCGAAAATGGCTTAGGACAGTCCCTGGC
Source organism: Ochotona curzoniae (assembly GCF_017591425.1). Classification (NCBI taxonomy): domain Eukaryota; kingdom Metazoa; phylum Chordata; class Mammalia; order Lagomorpha; family Ochotonidae; genus Ochotona; species Ochotona curzoniae. Next base: position 17,430,277 of record NW_024466219.1, on the reverse strand, counting down.
ATATGATGATTGCACCATAAATATTAAATGAGCTGTCTCTGGAAACGCGTCTTCTGTACTCATCATCATGTTATTTTGGCTCCGAAGAATTCAACCTCAAGATCCTAGACTCCCAGGATGATCAGCAGTTGGCCTGTCTGGTCTCCTGCTTTGCTGGAAACTTTGTCTAAACTAACCCAAAGCGATAGGACGTACCATATATTGTAATTTGAGGCAACACCCTGAGGTGTCTGGTTTCCATGGTTACCATCACAGCAGATGGGCATGAATGTGACCAAGAGGTCCCTCTTGCCTAGGAAAACTTGTGGATGCAACAGCCACCTTAAATGAGCCCAATGTCACTAAGTCAGACATTTGGGCCATTTTCAAAAATCAGAAAGCTATCTAACAAGCCAATACAAGTGCTCATCCCCAGATCAATGTTCCAGGGACTCATGAAGCAGAATAATCTCTTCCCAAACTTGTTTTACTTAGTCAGGCCAAAGAGTCATTAATTAACCATCAGTCTCATTAAAAAGAAGAGACATGACTTCACAAAGCACTGGGGATGCTCCATTCTCGGAGCCAAGAGCAGAGACTGTCGGGAGATGAGACAGGAAAACAACCACTTCTCAACCTGGCTCAGGGAGTTTGAGGCAACCCAGCAGTCCCCCTTCTTTAGTGAAATATAACTGTTTCTCCAAAATATGAATACTGGATGCACGTGGGTGAGGCCCAGAGCCTTTGAGAGCAACGGTCACCTCACTCATTCCATTCATACCTTTCCCTATTGAACAGGAAACCCAGATTCAGTGAAGTAGAACATGTGTGGGTCATTCTCAACCAGAGAGGCTTGACACAGAACTCCACTGTGCAATGCCCAGCTGCTCAGGCCAGCTCTTATCTAACGTTTTAAACAAGGGATGAGAAGAGCTGCCTCTCACAAACCTTTTGGTTAACCTCCTTTCTTGATCCAAAGGAAATATGAGGCTTTGGAAAGAAGAGGGAAACCAGCCCCCTAACGGGTACCCCTCCCTCTGGTTCCTTCCTCTAAAAATCACGCCTCTTGCCAGAGTGATTTTTCTAAAACTCAAATCTACTTATGTCATTCTTCTCGTTAAATCCTTAAATGACTCCCCATTGACTTCAGGATAAAATCCAAAGCTCTTGTAATAAGTCTGCTCATTAGCGAGCTCCTGCCTCCCTCAGCAGTCCCAACCCCTTCACCCCTGCAATGCACACACACCACACACACACACGCACTCTCTACACCCCCGCCTCCAGAAGCTGCCCACTGATCCCAGGAGCCTTATTCCCTCCAGTCTCTTCTCGCCATGGGCTGAAATAGGCTGTGCATCATTCCCTTCCGTTCCTTACTTCAGTTCCTCCATAGTTAGACATTACCTCCTCCAGGATGCCTTCCCTGACTTTCAGGCTAAGCAAGTGTCTCCTGTCAGGTCAAATGACATCATCAAGGAGACCCCCTCATCTAAGCACTTGTACACCTTCTAAGTTATTCAGGTGCCAGGCTGTCTGTGAGCTCCCCCTAGGGCAGAGGCTGCCAATAGTCCTGTGTATAGTACCCGCAGCTTGTCCGGTGCCTGGCACATGGTCAACAAATGCCTCTGTGACACCAAAAATAGGTCCCAATCATCTTTAGTGATGTATATATTTAACTATCTGCATGTTCAGAATGGTTGGTTCCTCTGAAAATGATTATGCCCTGCTTTATCAGAGAAAAAGAGTGCTACCGATAACTCAAATCAACAGATCACTCGAACGATCCTGATCTGATTTGTGATACATGGGGCTATGGTATAGTTGTGTGTGTGTGTGTGTGTGTGTGTGTGTGCGCGCGCGTGTGTGTGTGTGTGTGTGTAGGGAGGAGATATGTATATGTGTGCCTGTGGCTTACTCTCATAGTTTAAGCTTTGTTTTTGCTGATAATGTATATGTTTCTCTATATCGTCCATTAAGGTATATATGCACTAGCATGAAAAGTAAAGAGGAACAAATGACGAGAAGTTGAAGTAAGAAATCTGGATTTACAAATATCCGTGACATGCAAGGACATCTCAAAATGTTTACAGCAAAGCGGAATTAAAAGATGTTTTTATTTTGATGCCCAAAAGATTGAAATCCATGCATTGTTTCATAACATTTTCCATTTACTTTTGGAAGCCACTGAATGGGTAACCCACAAGACTCCACCCTGGGAAGTTAGTAGCAAGCTGTCAAAACCTACGATTCATGGGATCCTTATATTATGTTGCATTCTGGACTGTACACAGCACTTTCACATTATTCATTGATTCCTCACAGCATTTATTTTTATCTTCAAACAATGTAATAAGTAACAACGTATCCACAAACAAGATAAAAATTGAAGCCTTCTCAAAACTTTGTACTCACCTGTACTGTGGTCTTCTCTAGTCTCATCCATTCCCCTGCCCTACATCTCAAAACACCATACCAAAGAAACCCATCTTATGGCCTATCCTTATTTCAGTACTTGTAACTATACGTAATGGGCGGCATACCACATGAACTATTGCACCTCATTTTTAAAAATAAATATTGTATTGCTAAGTTTTATCCATATTGTTTCTTTTACCTGCTAAATCACATCCCTCAATCTAGTCAATCATAGCGCAGTTCACCCGCCCACCTCATCCCTCCTGGGCACCGGGGCAGTTTGCTGTTTCGCATCTTGGTGTACACAGGAGGCAGGAATCTCTTGGTTGTTCACTTAGCCCAGCAATTGCTATGTGATAGACAAAGTCGATGTTTAGTTTCCCAAGTGCTACAAGTTTGCTCATAGAGTATGGACACTCCAGTCATTCCATATCCTCGCCCACAACAGGGTTCAAACAAATGACTGAGAGCAAGAAATATCAATTTCAGTCCAACATCTTCTGAGTCAGATTAGGCTACTCAACTTACAGAAGATTGTACTGAGTTTTCTTCTTTATTTGAATTTGAAAGCCTCTAGACAGAAGATGCTCTTCAGTCCTCCACAGGTCCCACTCTCCCCTACTGCCTTGAAAGTGGGTTGGCTTACACACTTTTATTACCTGTCTGGCCTCTGTAGGTATTTGACTTTGAGATCTCTGTGATTCATAAAGTCTATAAATTTAGACACACGAAAGAATGGTGGCTCTGTGCAGAAAGTGCTTTCCAAAAGAACGCAGGAGGACTCAGCTGAATGCCCTGTAGATTTTTGATAAATTATCTCTAAAAACTGAAGCTGTGAATATTCTGAACCCAACAAAGTGAATTACAATCCAGGGAGTTAGTGGAATTCAAGTTCAGGTGGCAGGAGCAATTTAGATGGTACTTGAAATAAACAGTTGCTGAAGGTACATGCTGCCACAACTGATCCCCATTCCAACCTTGTGATATATGTATTATTATCCTCATTCTATAGGCAAGGAAAATGAAACAGGGGGAAGGTAATTGGCTTCTCAAACTAATAAGTAAGACAGATAGGCTTTGAATTTATAGCTGAATGACTGAATTCAAAACCCTTACTCAGTGTGTCATAGCACACTGTCTCCCAAATAACACTTGCCACATGTCTCCTCTGTGTTGGGGCTCAAACCTGCTTTTTGTAAAGTACCTCATTTAACTCATAATGGTTCTGCAAGAGGTGATAGCAAGAGGTTATGTCACGGACCAGGCACGGTAGCATAGCGGCTAAAGTCCTTGCCTTGCATGCAATGGGATCCCGTATGGGCGTCAGTTCGTGTCCCAGCAGTCCTGCCTCCCATCCAGCTCCCTGCTTGTGGTCTAGGAAAGCAGTAGAGGACAGCCCAAGGCCTTGGGACCCTGCACCCCCTTGGAAGATCCAGAAGAAGCTCCAGGTTCCTGGCTCCTACCTCCTAGCTCCTGGCTTTGGATCGGCTCAGCTGCAGCCATTGCAGCCACTTGGGGAGTGAGTCAGTGTACAGAAATCTTCCTCTCTGTATATCTAACTTTCCAATAAAAATAAATAAATCTTTTTTAAAATTAGGTTATGTCACCCATTCTTGCAGTTTGGAAGATAAGGAGACCAAAATTCAGGGAAATTAAAGGGCTTGCCCCAAGCCCTGGAGCGTACACACACATTAACACAAACTCTTCCCCACTGGCTGAATACGGAATAGGAATAGTGGTTTTAGACATACATACAACGCTAATGTAGGTCATATCAAGAGGCCCAAAGAGATATAATTTATTCCTCCTAGACAGAAGCATAAGTCTCCTTGTAGCCAGAGGCGAGAATGATTTTACCTCTGAGACCCAGAAGCTGAGTCTCCCTATACCCAGCAGGGATTCATGTTGAGGACAATCATCCTTGGAAGTTTGTTCAAGTCAGAGACACACCCCAGAGCCCAGAAGTCTGGAAAGGAGAGCAACACTAGGAAAACAATCTTCCCAAAGAGTGACTTCCTTCTTACTAAAAGTGGCAGAAATCACTCCGTGGCCTTTCCATCCTTCTCTTCTTCACAGTGGGTTTGGAAAAGGGCAAGAAGGAGCTCGCTCGTAGCCTTTCACAATAATCACAAACTCAACTTTGAATTGTTCCAGCCCTGAACAGCCTCCTGCTTGGGTCCTGTTGAAAATTACACTGCAGAGACCAAGAGGATCCTCTAGCTTCAAAATAATGCCCCCAGAGCCCGTCTGCGGATAGCTTATCAACAACACTCCTGATTTCATTTCTGTGGAGACAGAGAATGTTCCCAACAGTCTGAACAGGCATGAGCATCGGCTTCTCCAAGCTTTGATGCAAACTGCTCTGCACCCATGGGCCTTCAGAAGTCCTGGGTGAGGACCACTTGCCTTCCTTCAGCCACAAGGAGAAACACAGAAATTGAAGTGATGAAGAAGGTAGAACTTGTGCTCAAAGACCTGCCCATGGGGCAGGAAAGGCATAGTCAGAAGCAGTGGAAATCAGAGTTCTGTTGTCCAGTCGTAGCTGCCCACTGCCAGTGCTCCAAGACAGAGAGAGCGACTCATGCGCCCAGCAGTGAGAGAACCTACAGCAGAGTCGACTTCACAGCAGAGCAATAAGGTTGAGTGTAATGGCTGATCTCACATGTGTTCCTAGAGTTCTTTTGTCTCTGGTTACCTCCTGACCAAAAGGACAGAGTAGTTAGCTGCTGGGTGGCAGAAAGTAAACGCTTTCATTTGTGCAAGTGAGAGTGGATGGCCCTAAAAGTAAAGACCAAATATGTCACCTGGAATAGCATCCCTACCGTGGGTATCATTTTTCCTAAAGCACATGAAGAAAAACAATTTCCTCCCAAGCACTCTTCCCCTGCCTGGGCTGGTCTCGTACCTATGGAGACAGAGATGAACTTCTGTCCTACAGCAGCACCTGGCCTCTCATCTCACTCCCTGCTATGCAGCAATAATATCAACCTCTTTTATTGTCTTGAAATCTACAAGTTCAAGCTGGCATCTCTATCCCCTGTGACCATCAGATCGCCAGACATGGTTGCCTCTGTTATCCTCTCCAGAGAAATCACACAGTGTTTATGTTGTTCCAAAGGAATGGGTGGGGGATGGGCAAAGAATTGGCATCACCCGATCCCAGTCAATTTTAGCATCGCTACTCCTTCGGCCCCCTCCCTCTTGTTGAAGTCAAACAAAGCAAACCATTCTATCCTAGTCTGTCCCTTTCCCCTGCACTATATAAAGCTAGCTACAGATGGCATGCCTGGATTGACGCTCCAAAACTCCCCAGTGCCCACTCCCTTCCATCAAGCTGGTTCCTAAATCTGTGGATGTAGCAGACTTCAGAAGAGGAAACGGCATGATCACGCAGCTTGAGCCTTGGCACACTGCAGCGTGGGCTGTGCCAGGGCTGTGATGCCCGTGTCTCACCCGCTATGATGCAGCACTCGAAATGGCATCTGGTTGCCCCACTGCCCACGTGACGGGCACCTGGTGCTAGAAGCCAAGTTCCCTGTTTAGTGCACACCCTGGGAAGTAGGCAAAGAAATCCGTAATAAAAGGGCAGAGGGAAGTGAGGGAGAAAGAGGGAAATGATCAGGCTGTGGTGCTTGGAGGGGGAAAAAATATACCTGGATTACTTCCTTCTTTACCAGCTCAATTTCCTGCATACAGCTTCCAGGGAGGGGCTCGGGTAGAGCTGGCCAAGGAAGACGAAGAGAGATCATTGGAGTCCACTCTCCCCAGAGAGATCTTCCCCTGCTCTCAACATTCTGTAGTCCGTTCCTTACTCACTCTCACTGCTTTCTAGACCCTCCACAACCGTAATCACACTCCTGCTCGGCTCTTTACCGCAGTCTAGTAATGCTTTAGGCTCATTTTCTCCTTTATCCCTTGGGCAAACCTCAAGCCTTGCGTGACTTTCCCCATTCTTCAGAAAACAGAGATGGCAAGGAAGTTGCCAAGATCACCCCAGCTCTTCCATCGTGGATCCATAAGATTTCTCAGACTTTATGCCTGGAAGATCTCCTCCACCTCAACTGGCTGTCATAACAGAGTTGAAAAGCGTTGCCTGAAGCTTTCTACCTTGCAGATATTTACATTTTAATGGCCTGTCTCTTAATGAGGCTTCAATGAGCAAAGAAATGAATTGCTTGTAATGCTATTTGGGGCGCTGTAATAGGTCACAGAGGAAATACATGGGTCAGGGGCATCTCGGACAATAATGCCTGTATCAGCTCCATCTAGTGAAGCCAGAAGCCTCCAAAGATAGACTGAAACTCTTGCTTTGCTTTTTACTTCAATAGGAGATTTTGTTGGAATAGAGGAAGCCTTCCTAGAGAAGAGCCTGTGGGAGGTATACACACACACACACACACACACACACACACACACACACCCACCCCTACATACATATACACACACTCTGACCCTCCCACCCAAAGGAGGTTCAGATCTGCCTGGCCACAGAGAGAAATACAAGGTGACCTCCCAGGAAAACTCTTGGCTCAAGGTGGAGCCCTTAACCTTGACTGTAGGCATCTCATTTTATTTCCCAGGACTTCCTACTGACCTGCAGTAGTTAACTCTCTGTGTCCTTGAAGCCACATAAGGTAAGCAAAGCTAGGAACTTGCAACACAGGCTTTGAAAAGAAAAACATTTTCCCAGGCTGGAGTTGCACGTGAGCTGTCACTCAGCCATGTTTAGGGATTTATTGACCACCTTCCTCCAGGCTTTCCGATTTTTCTGGATGAGATCTCCAATGACAAACCAAGTTGACTTTCTGTCTTTCTGGACAATTTCCCAACAAGCTACCAAGCACTGTTCCTCAAAAGCAAACATCTTTGCTCAGCTTTGTCTCTCCCCTCTGGCTGTGTGAAGAGAGTCACCTCTAGTCAACGAAGAGAAAAATGTTGCCAACCGGTGCCAACCAGGGACTGACAGGTGCTAGCCGGTTCCTTTCTCGGGTGCTCCCTTTCTTTTATTTTTTTTTTTCTTTTCTTCCCAGAGAACTCCCAGTGCTGTCCTCCAAGAAGGGGAGAAAAGAGAAGAACATGGTTATGGGCATACCCACCATAGTCCACCATGATTGACAAGCCAATCATGAAGTCACCAACCCGGAGCTTCAGTGCATTCATTCCTGAGAAACAAGCAGGTGAGCTGGGTGAATGTGAGTTGAGAGCTTCCAGGGAAGCCTTGCACAGTCCCTTTCAGCATCTAGCACAGGCAAGAAGCCCTGAGTACTCCAACTCCATCCTCTGAACGAAGAGATATGCTCTCCGCTAAAGCTCCCAATTTACCTTTAATGGCCCAAGGTGTGGCTCTCTTTTAAAACAATTTAGTGATTTTTTTGAATAAAACAGATGGAGAAAGAAAGGGGAAGGAGGGAGAGAAAAGGAGAGAGAGAAAGAGAAGAAGAAGAGAAAGGGAGAAAGAAATGTTCCATCTGCTGGTTCACTTCCCAAATTGCTACAACGGCCAGGATTGGGCCAGATCAAAGTCTGGAGCCTGGAACTCCATTGGGTCTCCCCCATGGGTGGAAGTGCCCAAGGATCTGTGCCATCTCTCTCTGCTTTCTCAGGTGCATTAGCAGGAAGCTGGATTAGAAAAGGAGCAGCCTGGGCATGACAGCCTAGCCACTAAAGTCTTGCCCTGCCTCCAACAGTATCCCATATGGGCACTGGTTTGTACCCAGCTGTTCCACTTCCTTTCCAGTCCCCTGCTTGTGTCCTAGGACAGCAGTGGAGGATCGCCCAAAGCCTTGTGACCCTGCACTCACATAGAAGACTAGGAAGAATCTCCTGGCTCCTGGCTTCAAATCAGTTCTGCTCCAGCCTATGAAGCTGCTTGGAGAATAAAATAGCAGATGGAAAATCTTTTCCTCTGTCTCTCCTTCTCTCTGCAAATCTGACTTTCCAATAAAAAATAAAATAAATCTTATTTTTAAAAAAAAAAAAAAAAGGAGCAGCCCAAGGTGTATTTTTTCATAGGAATGTTTGCACCTCATGCAAAACACTCAATGGGGCAGACATTATAGTGCAGTGGATAAAGTGTGGCATCCTATATCAGAGTGCAGGTTCCGGTCCTGACTGTATCACTACTGATCCAGCTTGCTGCTAATGAACCTGGGAATGCAGTAGATAATGGCCCTATTGCTTGGACCCCTGTTCCCCACATAGGAGATCAGGATGGAGTCCCTGGCTCCTGGCTCCTGGCTCCTGGCTCCTGGCTCCTGGCTCCTGGCTCCTGGCTCAGGCTAGGCCCAGCCCGGCTGTTGCAGCCATTTAGGAAAAAAGTAGCAGATGGACAATCTCTCTCTCCGCCTCCTGCTGCCCCCACTCCCTTCCCCCCCGCCCCCGCCCCCGCCCCCGCCACGCTGTCACTCTGCCTTTCAAACAAACAAATAAGTCTTTAAAAAGAAAGAGCGGATGCTCAAAAAAGGACAATGCTCAACCTCAGGAGAAAATCCAAAATGCCCAGCAATCGCAGCATCCTACATGCTGCTTCCCACAAATCCAGCCTTTCTGACCTTGCTTCTGAGGGTCCCTGTTCACCCCACTCCAGCCCACACAGCCCCCTCCTATCGTGTCGCCCACCTTGAAGTCTGTTTGAGTTGAATGATGCTGCCCTAGAAGTCTCCCTGCTCATTTCCTTACATCAAGCCTTAGCTCCAATGCCGTCTTTCAGCGGGGTCTCTCCCTCTCTAAGCACCCGAAGAAGATCCAGCTGCCTTTGTGCTCCCCTACGTCCCTGTCATCTCTGCTGTCCTTTTCCCGTGGCCCTTGACATAGCACATTGCAGTTAGAGTCTTTGTGATGTCTATTGTTCATTTCCCTTGATCTTCATGCCCTGCTTAGGATATAAACTCTAGGATATCAGGGACTTATGAGTCTTTTGTCACCTCTGGCATATCTCAAAGGTCTAGGGTCGCATCTGCCACAGATGTTCAAAAAATGCTGGCTGGGTTGCCAGTGCACAAAAGGGTACAGGAATTTCAGAAACTCTCCCAGAACTGGATAAAGGCTCTCTGTCTCTTGGCCAATCCTGCCTGACATGTGCAGCGCAGCCTGCCATTCCTCTTGCATTCCTCGCGGCCTCTGTCATTAAGTTCCTTAGATCTAGTTTCCTCTGCACATTTCACATTTGGTACCCAAACTCCAAATAAGTCCCACCAGCTTCTGACTTCCTGATGCATTGGCCATGAGAAATGTGAGATTCCTGTCGTCCCCTCAATTTGCTTTTGTCCTTGCTTGTCAATTTGCTTCAGGGTCCCTTTTGCACTCTCTGGTTCTGGTCTCTGGGGTAACAATGCCACCTGCTTCTGCCCAAGGGGCTAGCCTCCCTGAACTGACAACAGCCCCTACAGATACCCCTGCTGTTTCACCAAGCCCCGTCTAGGGGAATGTAGGCCCTGGAAGGGACATATCTTCCCTCACTGCTATCACTAAGACCTGAACACACATCAACAGCAGCACACTCACAGCTCTATCAGGAAACAAGCTTAATAAAGAATATGACACATAATTATGCCTCCCATTGTTCTGAATGTTGAAACTAACCTTGACTTCGTGCAACAAGAACAGCACATGTAAAAACCAGAAACCACAACGATGACAAAATGTCCCCAAATTTCACATGTGCTTTACAGAACATTTCTCCTGATCTAACTCTTTTTGACAGTCCCAATCAAACGCTACTTTCCTTTTCAACATCTACTCAATCTCCAGGCTGGTCAGCCATTTTTTAAACTGTCAGCAGCCATGCTGCCAAGTCTAAGACATGGAAATTGTGAGCTCTGCAGGCTTGGCTAATGGGCACCAGTCCTGCTCATGCTACCTGGGGGCTCTTGACATCCTCATGAATCATGTACCCCTCCCACTTGCACCCCCAAACTCCTGTGTCTCCTACCCTGCTTTCAACTTCACTGCTTTACTACCTACTCTCCCTCACCACACTTTGAAATGACACCACCATGTACATAGTACTTTGTAGGCCTAAGTGCCTTTACATCCGTAATCTAACTTTACCACCTCATCAACACCAAAGAAGCCTGTTAGGTTTCATATGTTGCAGAAGTGCAGACTGAAATGATGGAAGCATAGGGAGTTATCCAAGGCTGCACAGATGATATATGTATCTATGTACATATGTACAGATCATATATGATATATGCAGTGAGATGAGTCTGAAGCCAGGCCCCGGGTTCCACACCCAGAACTGAGCCCTTTGTCCCTGCATCCTGCCCCTATCAGCAGTCCCCATCTTCTCTTGCCCCCATCGGATCACCACTGTGCTACACTGTGCTTGCTATGCTGGTTGCACACTGTTCTTCCCCCAACTGCAGCAGTACTGCCCACTCGTGGATGCACAGGCATGTGTCTCAGCCTCAAACCCTCCCCATGCTTCTCTATGTAACTTCTCCTTCCTCCTTTGTGCTCCTGATCCACCCTTGGGCTCTGATGTTGACTATATGGTTTCACGGTTACTCACATGTGATTCTCTCCTCCAAGAAGAGCTGTGTCTTACTCACCTCTGTTATCTCAGATTTTAGCACAATGCTTGGTACAGAAGTTGGTAACCAAGGTGTACAAGGTCTAAGATGTTGAAGGTGTGACAGCTATACCCAGCGGAAGGAGAAACCCTGGCCTACTGGTGCCTTCATAGCCGCCAGGCCCACCATAGCTGTTCAGGTGGAAGCACCCTGTGCCACTCTGACTCAGAGGAAATTCCCTAAGGACCCCACTCCATGGCACTATTGTCTCCGGAGTCTTTGGGGAAAACCTTGCACAGAAGAGATGAGTTGAGAGAGTGGGAAAAGAGAGGTAGGAGATGATACAGGAGGTGATGTATCAACTACATCTCTTGCCATGACCTTCATGTTTCTAGATGACTCTGAGCAGCTACTGTGCTAAGCATGCCTGGACTTGGAGACACTAGAGGGAGAGCAATAGGAAAGCCAGAAAAAGGCATCTAACCCATCTAGAAGGAAAAGCCTGAAAAGCAACCCAGTTGTAGTGGTTTCCTCTCCTTTATAAAGACTCACTCCAAATTTCTCTTCTAGTTGGGATGTTCCCCCCCTCCACACACACACACACACACACATCCCAGGACCAGTCCTAAACATCATCTCTCATAGTGATGTGCACTGGGTCCATCTCAGTCATCTGTACACATCAGTTCAATAATGCACTTTCAGCCTTGTGTGTGTCAACCAATGCTCTGAGGATCCAAAGATGTCTAAATATCACTTCTTCTGCATGGTGTTCGCTGATCCACCCATTTGGAGGTTAAAACGGCTTCACCAGGCGCTAACAGAGAGACCATGGCACTAAGAGAACAGAAAGACTCATTCATCCAAAGGATGTCAGCACCTTTGCCAGAAAAGGGTGGGAATAAGTTTAGCTGGCCCTGGGAAGCACTAGAGCTGTCTTGAAATGGCCCTATAAGTCTCCATGTGGCAGGCTTGTGGCTGTCATAATCCTCCACCCCCAGGAAGAACTAACATGTCCTCTTGAGAACAGAAAAGATCAATCCAGAAGCTAGGAGCAGAGTCCCAGGGCTCAGCTTGCTCCTTTTGTTGAGAATGGGGAAGTGTGTCATGGACCAGTATTTGCTACTCAGTGACTGTAAAAACTGGAGATGTCAAATGAAAGCATAAAAAATGCCTAGAACTGCTCCTAGGCAAAATCATCCTGCGGCACCTCTCTTTGTTCTCACCAGCATAGTTCTTTATTCTTTAATATTTGTTTTCACTCCTGATTCCGCAGCACCAGTCCCTCTTCCAAACACTGATATCAAATCTAAATACACTCTCTGAAATTGTACCATCAAATTCAAAAATTCAAAATAAGAGTTTTTTAAAACTCTAAATATAGAGACTTCAAGAAGAGGTTGTGAAGGGGTAGGAGCTGCACCCCATGGGCCAGGGAAAGCCAGGCCATGTCAGGGAATAAATCATACTTTCACATGACTTACAAGGAAAGCAAGCGGCTGAGGATAAAAGGCAGCAACCTAATCAAAGGATCTGGGAACCAGAACAAGCAGGACGATGAATGGCCAGCCTAAAGGTCTCTCCCCTGGACATACCCACAACATAGGCTGTTAAAAGCTTCAAGGGAGTGAGCAGATCTGATCCAGTCTCTGTTGACTTGCCTGGGACCCATGTCCTTACCCACAGAAGTTAGTCCCTGTAGACAAAAGGTACTCTTCCCTTCCCTAGAAGAAGGAGAGGTTTGGTGTTGGAGTACCTGGAACCTGAGGCTTGCACAAATACTTTCTGAGGGCCTTCAATGTCAAAGGCCAGACCAGACATCGAACACGAAAGGCGTGTTGCAGACCACTACTGACGTAGCTATTTCAGGCCATGATCACACACACTCCACTCCTAGCTGTCAGCACACAGGCCCCGCAGTGACCTACATCCAGCAAATTGTAGTTCCCCTCTTCTCGGTTGTAACACAGTTCCCCCATCTTTCCTGAAAGCCCTCAAGCAGGATGCATTGCTTCCTCAACAACACACTGTCAAAACAAAAGTACCATTGATGCATCCTGGGGGTGGGTATAGACTGAGACACACAGCCTCCCACCCGGCCCAAATGGGGATGAGCATCACAGAGCTGGGGGCTATTGGTAGCCCATCCATCCCTGGCACATTTGAAGGCATTTGAATGAAAGCAAGTAGACACAAACTATTGCAGGCATGGGTGAGGCATGATGTGACCTGGATCACTCCGAAGAGGAATAAAGTGGAATCTTCATTACCTAGTTACTTCCAGGTAAAATACTCAATCCAACCAGAAGTCTCCAGATTGCTAGGGTGAAGACAGAAGCAAGGTCGGGAAGCCACTGGACACATGGCTCCACCATTCTTGATTCTGGCTTGTCAGAGATTGAAACACAATCTGACAGCTATAGCAAATGTGTTTTTAAAATATAAAACGTGTGGTTAGACAAACACCAAAAACTATAATTTAAAACAGGGACTATTCCTGAAAAATCTTTGGCATGTGGTCACTTTTGCACAATGGCCCCTCTCAGGAACAATCCAGCTCACAGACTCTAGGAATAAGCCAATTAGCATGCATCACTAATTACAGAGAGTGCTAACCTCTGATCTGGTGCAAGGAGTCTGCACCATGGTTCAGCGGAGCCTCATGGTGGCCGCACTGTCCATTTGCCCTCTCAGCTCTCGATAGCCCCAAGGCCAGGAACACAATCATGAGCTAACGAAGCTGAAGGGAGTATTACACGCTGTCCTCCCTGGGAGCTAGCCCATACAGTGTTGACAGGATAGAACAGCTGTCTGCCTTGCTACTGACCAACTGCTTCCTTCTCCCCCATGAAACCACAGTCCACTTTCATCAGCCCAACACACACCTATATCTACACCCATCACAGCATCACAACATCCCTCTCCTTCCCCCGTTTCCTTCTTTCTCTCTCTCGCTTTCTCTTACACACACACACACACACACACACACACACACACGCGCGCGCGCGCGCGCGCGCGCGCGGTTAGAAAAGCAGGCTCCATTTGGTTGCAGCTCCTAGGAGAGATGCAAAATGAAGCCAAATTTGCATAGCATGCCAGACGAGCCCTCCGGCCCCGAAAATTCACACCTGTCTCCTGCCAGTACCCTAAGTGCCATCTGCTTCCCCAGGAAAGCCAGACACAGGGCCCTTTCTTTAGGACTGTGCTAGAGGAAGAGAAAATCTGGCCTAGACAGCCCAAATTGTTCAATAATAGCCCTATGATATGTAACACACTGTTCCATGAAGAGCCGAAGGAAAAGGTTTGGCACAATTGTCTTTACAAATATTCAGTGTAATGGTTTGGGCATGCAAAAGGGAAACTCGAAGGTCTCAACCTAGTTCCAAGCTATTTCTGTGACCCAGGACTAGTCTCCAAGGGAGGAGTTCCATGTGTGGTACAAAGTTCCAAAAGAGAGGAGTGTGAGCCCTTCCAGCAGGATCAGAGTACCCCTGTCTCCACCCTGGATGGGAGCTACTTTTCTGAGCAATTGTCTTCCACTTGCCATCATCAACACAGTGCAGCAATGCTACTTTTGAAATACAATCCTATTTGACTCAGAGCAGAGGGCAAGCCCTCTCCCAAGCCTGAGCACCCAGGCCCCAGCAGAGCCCGGCCACATCAGACAAAGAGACTTGAGAGAAGCGAGTATGCTTTCAGCCTAAGCTGTCTTCAGGCAGCAGACAGAGGAGAGCAAGCAGTGGCATTGCTGGTATGTGGGGGCTGGATGCTTCTTGGAGAGGGGAGCTGTAATGCCATCCCTGAGTTATAGCAAGCAGCACCACATCCAGACCTTGCCAGATGCTCCTGGTGGGCAAAACGTGCCCCCTTTGAGAGTTGCTGGATCAGATGGTCCCTTAAGGCTTGGCCAAAGCTCATTTACTGCAATACGTTGGGGAGGGCGTGGAGAGGGGTTTGGGAGAGTACAACATTAGCCAGATTTCTATTTCCTTGAATCTGAGCCTGTGTCTCACTTAGGACATGGCTTGTGAGGACAGGGCCCATTCCTGGCCGAGGCCTGCTAGCTCTCCTGTCCCCATCCTGAACCTGGCACAGGACTGAATGAATGACAAGCTGGACAGCACACCTCCCTTCCCAGTCCTGGCTCCCTGTGCCAAGTGCTGTGTCGTTGTCTTGTCGATCTCAGGGGGCGGGGGGGCACCTTCAAAAAACTAATAAAACAAATGACTAAATAAATGGAACCTCTTGTCTAAGGAACAGAGATAAGATAAATCATTTTGAGTCCTGGGAAAATTATCTCTACCATCCTGCCCTGGTTTCTCTGTTGAGCCAAAAACACTTTAATTCATCTGGGGACATTTTTCATCCGTTGGATAAGCATTAAGTTTTCCTTACTTCTTCCTCCTCTTTTTAAAGATCCCCCTCTCTACAAAGGTGGGTTGGCTTCCAAGCTCATCAGAATAAAAGCCCCATTAGTCTGGCCACACGTAAGGCTCCTGCGGTTGGCCCATATTCAGGGCCTACAGAAGGACAAAGAGCCGGGACACTAATTCTTCACGTAATTAGAGTTGGTAAAATAAACTGTGTGCCTTTCATTAAGGGAATGGATCCATCAGGGCCAGGACAGGACGGGAAATCCAAGCACAAAGCATCAGGTTTTGGTCTCATACTAACCCCCTGCTGATTAAATGGGTTCCTGTGGAGTCACTGGTGAGATGGGGGTATCTGTCCTTCACCCCACCCTACCTCGTTCATTCATGTTTGTTAGTCTCAAGGTACATGTCATTTGTGGGCTAGCTGCAGCCCAGCAAACATTATGACTCTCTCTCTTTCTCTCTCTCTCTTTCTCTCTTTTCCATAAAGGACACACATCCAATTCCCCCACCACCACCATCACCGAGGTCCCTACAGGAAACACCTGCTCCCTTCTTTACAGGCTGTGATTGGGCAGCATATGTCCAGGAATACACCCGTGACTGGGAGGATGAAGTTTCTCTGGGCAATGAGTTAGCCATACTTCGAACCAGCCTATAACAAGGCTTAGATTAGGTGACTGGAAATCAAAAGAACAATCTGATTGGAAGTCATTCTGCTTTGGAAAGTAAGCGGACCCTTTGTAAATTCAAATTATGTTGCCAAGCTATCATAGCACTCTTTCGGACAGATCAGAGCCAACCAAGGCCAAACTCGGCTTTTGAAATGCCAAGGAAGTTTTTGAAACTTGGCTCCAGGGGTTGCTTGACACTGCAGCCCGCAGCTGCACAGCATCTGCTCTCGCGTAGCTCTCTATGGCGCCCTCCCTTTGGCTAACTTACAATTGGTATCAATCTCCTCTCATTTTGCTCTTGCCCTGCTTTCCTAGATTCTGCTCCTTTTTTTTTTTTTGACATATTTGATTGATACAGAAGGAAGAAATGTAGGTAAGAAAATAAGGTAGCTTTCATCATAATCCTCAAGTGGCATGGGCACAGATCTCAAGCAAGGTGCAGGAAGAGGAGCTGGGTGCTTGGTCTGGGATTGCTAGTAAGTAAACACTGCCCGTGGCTATGTAAGGACAGCAGCCAGAAATCGGCTATGGAAGAGGTTGCAGAAGGAGGGGTTGTGTTGTCCAGAGATGCGCCGGAGCTGACTGGTGTTTTCCTGGTGAATCCTTGCAGGGTTCCGGGGACTTTGCTGCACTGATGTGCCCCCTCATGACAAGAGGAATCAGCCCAGGTGACAATGTCCAGAAGTAAAGAACTTGCGTGGTGTCCAGGGAGCTGTGAAGCACAGAAATGAGCCTTCCAGGGTCTTCAAGGATCCGGAGAGGCACTCTGCTACCTGGGAAAGCAAAAATGAGCGCACCTGGGAAAAATCTAGGGTCTTACCTGCAGAGCAGAATGCAGCATCAGAAATGGAGCTCTGGGGCAAGCTGGGATGGAAGCATTCAGTGGCGTTACTCCATGCAATGCTACTCAGCCATTAAAAGGAATTACATTCTAGGCCCGGTGCGATAGCCTAGTGGTTAAATCCTCGCCTTGCATGTACCAGGATCCCATATGGATGCTAGTTCATGACCCTAATGTTCCACTTCCCATCCCAGACACTTTCCTTGCCTGGGAAAGCAGGCAAGAATGGCCCAAAGCCTTAGGACCATGCACCCACGTGGGAGACTCAGAAGAAACTCCTGACTCCTCGCTTTGGATCAGCCCAGATCCAACTGCTGTGGCCACTTGGGGAGTGAATCAGCAGATGGAAATCTTTCTCTCTGTCTCTCCTTCTCTCTATAAAATCTGCCTTTCAAATCAAAATAAATAAATCTTTTAAAAAATTAAATTCGACCATTTGGTCTCCAGTTGGAGATCATTACATTCAGAGAAATAAGCCAATCCCAAAAGGACAACATCATATGTTCTCTCCGATATAAGGCAACCTTCATGCAAAACACAAAACAAATAAATATCTAAGTAAGCAAGCATATACACATGTTACCATAGATGAACTGTATAATGGAAACTAGTACATCAGGAAGTAAAGACACATTACAGTATGCACCTCCACTGCCAAATAAAAGGACTTCCAGTGAAAGTGTTAGGTATGCTTTGAAAACACGATACTAGATTTTCTATCATTGCCTAAAGCTACAATGCCATGATACACTTAAATAGAACTATTGAACTTGCCGAAGGACTTACTGTTGTAATAATATGGGGGGAAATGATGGTAGGTGGAGGATCATGGGGAGGGAGGGAGGGAGGATACCTACAAAACCGCATCCTAGAAAATAATAACAATAAATACAAAGAGAAACGAGAGCCTGCCTCTGCTGGAAAGCCCAGCTCTTCAAATCAGCCTGACACTCCTCGGCCTTAGACACAGGCTGCGGACAAAAGTACTTCATCACGCTCATGCAAAAAAATGCAATTAGTGGATACGCTTATTTAGGCATAGAAACTTTTGAAATTTATGCATAGTTTTTTCACAGTACGCATGAACATGAACTTCTTAAAGGCCTCTCCGGGGTATGGATTTCAAACTTTTTTCATATCAAAATAAATTTAACTTTTTAAAGATTTATTTTATTTTTATTGGAAAGTCAGATATATAGAGAGGAGGAGAGACAGAGAGGAAAATCTTCCATCCGTTGAGTCACTCCCCAAGTGGCTACGATGGCCAAAGCTGTGCCGATCCAAAGCCAGGGGCCTGGAGCCTCTTCTGAATCTTCCTCGTGGGTGCAGGGTCCTAAGACTTTGGGCCGTCCTTGACTGCTTTCTCAGGCCACAAGCAGGAAGCTGGATGGGAAATGGGGCTGCCAGGATTAGAACTGGTGCTTATATGGGATCCTGGCACACACAAAGTGAGAAATTTAACCACTAGGCTACTGCGCTGGGACACAAACCAGCCACCCATATGGGATCCTGATGCATGCAAGGCAAGGAGTTTAGCTGCTAAGCTACCATGCCAGGCCCCAAAAAATTCATTTTTAATTCCATTTTTCACAGGCTCTTTGAGGCCCCAGAGACAAAGTAGAAATGTTTTGTGGTGTCTGAGTTCTCCTGGTCTCGTTGGGAGAGTGTGTGTGTGTGTGTGTGTGTGTGTGTGTGTGTGTGCACGCGCACATGTGTTTCCTTAGCCATTTGTTCCACAGATAGGAAAGCTCCTGCGGGGACAGGAGCAGGCAGGGACAGCTCCTCGTGGGGGTGGGGCGAGGCTGTGGGTTCGTGCCTGTGCCTTCTCTTCTCTGTGAACTCAGCCATCTGGCATCTGTGACGTCTGCCCCTTCGAGTCAGCCAGGGAGTCCCAGTTTCCCTGCTGTTCTTTCCAACCCTGCTCCCTGACTCCCGCCTCATCTCCTCCAGCCGCTGCCCCCTCTCTGGTTTCTTCGATTTCAACCAGTTTATTGGCATGACGAATGCTGCCGAAGCCAATACCACTGAGCCCAGTGTCTGGGGATGGATTTCACAGTGGGGAGGGGATGGCTAGGGCCTGGGACCACATTCCCACTGTGGGCTTCTGCCTCCATCTGAGGTGCTGGCTGGCTGCCAGCAGGCTTGCTCACTTGGGGTTCCAGTCTTGGCCAAACGCAGCAGCCCTGTCTGCAGACAAGGGGAAGCATGCTCACAATGGCAGAGGTCGTGTCTGGGGTCTCAGGCCTAGGAGAGGGGTGCGCGATCCGTGAGTAACTCATAAATAAATGCTGCACTGTCCCACACCGGCTGACTCCATGTCCAACACGCTGCCTCCCGCTGACGCTGCACATTCACACGCCCAGACCCGGGGGACAAAGCCCGGTGCTCACTCCCAAGTACAGCAAGTCCTCCAGGGTCTCCTAAACCAGGGAGAGCCTTACCTTTTCACTAATACTACCATACACACACATACCGTGAAAGCCATTTAAGGCATCTAAAATAGGCAACAGAAAATGGGTCTTGTAGCTAGAGCCTCAAATAAATCATTCCATGGACATTCTAGCCCAGTCTCCTTGTCTGGTGAAGGTATTCTTTCAGATTCCCATTCTCTCTGTCTCTGCCCCCACCTCATTTCACACACACACACATACACACAGGACCCAACAAATCAGACTTTTCCCTCCAGGGAGCCTTAGCGGAAGGAAATTTCTATTTGCAATGAAAATCAACTTTGGAAAACGTCACAGCAAAGGACTCTGGTTTTTTTTTTTTTTTCCTGGCTGTCCCAAGATTGATCTGGTCCATAGGATGCCCCAGATCATTGCATTCGGTAATTTCATTCTGCTTATGATCTATTTCTTATACGATCAATATGATAAATGCGCCCAAGAGCAAAGTGGGCCACAGCCCGACGCCGCTGAAGTGAGGACAAGAGGGGAGCGCTGGGCTGCCGCACTGTGTGTCTTATGAAGCAGAAAAACAATTCAGCCCCGACTAAAGGCTACAGACAAGGCGGTATATCCTCCGTGATAAATGCAAATGATGTGGCTGTTTTCCCCTAGCAGCACTGGGGTGGAGCTGGGGGAGGGGAGCCAAGCCTACAGCCCCAATTGCAGCAGCCTCCGAGGAGCCCACAGCACATGGGAGGGAAAGAGAAGAGCTGGAGTTCTCTTAAATCATCCATGCTAATGACAACCCCTACTTCCAGGCCAAGTACGGTGCAAGAGCAAGGCAGCATCCAACGGGCATGAAGCAGACAGAAGTCCCGGACCAAGCACTGATCCATGAGTTCCTTATCATCTTCTCTGAGCATCCCAGGTCCCAGGGCGACAGGTGTTGTTAGGTAACAACAGCTCCACTACCTGCACGGTTGTGTTTTGCTGGAGTCCTGTTTTCCCATGCTGTTGGATGTCCTTGGGCCAGCCATCGAATTCCCTGCTTCAAAGCCTCATCAGTAACAGGAGTTCCATGAGAGCTCCTCAGCAGGTGAGCATTTCCAAATGATGTGAATGACTCTTCTCCAAGTGCAAGGCCTTGACCACTGTGGGCAAGGAAGTTCCACAAGGAGAGGGAGCAACACAGCATGAAGCAGGTTAAATGGGGAACAAGACTTGACCAGGAGACCCAGGACAAGTTAACACAGAGGTAAGAGCCTGGATGCCATCGACGGGCACAGCCCAGGTGGTGACCA
This sequence comes from Ochotona curzoniae, assembly GCF_017591425.1. Classification (NCBI taxonomy): domain Eukaryota; kingdom Metazoa; phylum Chordata; class Mammalia; order Lagomorpha; family Ochotonidae; genus Ochotona; species Ochotona curzoniae. Next base: position 17,409,791 of record NW_024466219.1, on the reverse strand, counting down.
GCACTCCACCGCGCCCTTGATACATGGCTTCCATCAGTTTCTCCCCCACTCTGTGCCTCCATCTCCCCTAGTCCTCTTTAGCCCCCAGAGACACAAAAAATAAATAAATAAGTTATCTCTTCAAGCCATGTTGGGCTCTGGCTTTTGATGATGTTCTGGCAAACAGAGTGCCAAGGTGCATATAGATATTTCAGAATGATCCAGCCTCCAGGAGAAGAACTGGAGCTAGATTTTAGAGCTGGGAAAGGACACCCTGAGGCTCAGGGGACAGCCAGGGGATTCCATATGGGAAAATCAACCTTGCCTCATCCCCCAAGTGGGAGACAGCAGGCCCCAGTTGAGGATGCTCACAGGATTCCAGTGGCTGGAAGAAAGCTAAGAAGGAAGGTCAAGAGGCTGGGAAGGTGTCTGTGCCTTGAAGCACTGGTCCAGGATGCAGAAGGAGAGGAAGGGGGTGGGCACTGTTATCAGCTGGGAGGGCTCTTCACATTGAAGCTCTGAAAAACCTGACCTGCTTGCCTTTCGGCTTCTCTTTTGCACCAGGGCCTCCAAGGACCTTTCTTGGAGAGAGTGTTCTGTCACCATAAGGCTGTGGTGTTTTGGGTCCTTTCAGGAAATTACAGTTGAAGCTGCTCAGCCCTGTGTCGGCTTGATCATTCACAGATACCAGCTGCTCCTGCTGCACAAAGCCTGAGGCAGGCTTTTGCTGAGGAGGAGATGTAGAGGTGGAGCGGGGGCTGTCAGGGGGAGACATATTCCAGCAGTAGGGAAACTGTTTTTCACAAGCAGTGGGTTTAACAAAGACACATCTTAGATGACATTCCCAGGGACCATCCATTCATTCCTTCAGAACATGTTAGCTAGGAAAAGGATGATCAGGGCGGCCCTGTTCAGTGGCCTAGACCATGGTGGAGCCCATGGGTTTAAAGGAGCTGAGGGTCTGGGTGAGGGCTCTGTGTAGTTCTTCGTGTGTTAAGAAATAAAACTTTTAAAGAAGGGAATGTCCATGCGCATTGAAGCTTTTCCATTTCCTCTCCGCCCAAGTTTCTGAGCAAGCGTGAAGCTCAGGAGGGAGTGTGGCATGGCATTAAGATCAGAGGACAAAGCCCATTCTCTCTGATCTTTGTGCTGCTTTGTCAGTGACTGTGGATCACCAGCAGAGAGAAGGATCCTTGCTCCTCAGCCAGTCTCCCGTCAGCTTGTCTTCCACTGACTTCACTTCTTTAGGCTCTTGGCCCTGCAGATATGTCTGACTTGCTCTTTGCCAGCAGTTCAGCTGCTCTTCTTTGGTTGGTAATGAGTTCAATTCACACAAAAGCCAGAGCCTGCTTCCGAGGCACTCGGGCGAGTCCCCAGCAGCGCTTCTGCCAGTGTCACCTGCCTGAGAGTTCCTGCGAAGCCCCCCAGGCGATGCACATCCTTCTCCCTCAGAATATTCTCAACGCTTCCAAAGTCAAACACCACATATCAACGGGAACTTTTCCAGTGGGAAGACTTCCAGTGTCACCCAAGATTTGAATTACCTTTCCATACTTGGAGAAGTCCAGCAAATAGCAGAGAAATGATCTCTTTCTTTTTTCTACCGGCGTGCCAATCGAAACACTGTGTGCGCCTAATCCAAAGCATGTCACGAGGCCTATTCCCACTGAGCTCAACCCCAGTAATTGGAAGCAGCCCTGCCTTGCCTTTGGTCCTGGAGATTTTCATCGCTGGATTGCTAAGCCAAGATATACATTTTGCCAAGGAAAACTTTCCTTTGAAATTTCCATCTTATCCAAATAGAGAGTTGGAACTGACTCTTGGCGCTTCCAAAGATAGTTCTGAATTATGAAAAAGAATACATATGCATCAGCCAACCTATGAGATGGTCCCCAATTTGAAAGTAAAAAAATTAAAATCTAATGCTGCGCATGAACCCATCTTTTCTACCAGTAAAACTGACCAAGCCAGTGCACCTGTTACAACTCCAGTTTCCTGGATAGGCGCTTGACAGCTACCTGCCCCGTTCCTCTGAAACCCCTCCAATTCCTTCTGCTAAGAGAGGTGTGTGCAGCAAAAGAGCAAGAGGGGAGCCAGAATGAAAAGAAATTGCTGGAGTAGAGAACATTTTAGTTGCATTCTTCAAGGGAAGGCATCCTTGTTCCAGCTGTTGGCAGGATGGCAGTTTCTGGAAGGCTTGATACAGCTTGGAGGAACTGCGGTGTTAGAAAACAAGGCATTTCCAGGCTGTCTGTCTCCATGGGGAGCAGAGTGGGTCTTCATGAGAAGAATCATGTTTATACCCAGAAGCTGATGAAAACATTTTGCAAAGATTCAAACCAATTATCCGACCTGGAGAAGAGAGGCTCTGCTCTCCACAGGCTGCCTTCTGCAGGCGAAAAACTGGGAAAGAGAGAGAAAAAGCTTCCTCCAAGTCTGGCCTGCCACGCTGCAGAGCTCAGGGCTCTGAGAGCTGCCTCGTCCAAGGTTACTGATTTCTCTCCCAATTGCCTGCCCAGCTCCATGAGGAAAGATCTTGCCATGTCACATCTCAGGACAGTCCCTGTAGCAGGCCAGAAAATCAACTTGGGACCACCGCTTGTCATCACTAGACAGGACTTTGTGGTCCACCTGCTCCTCTCCTCCATCTCGTGATAGAATGCCTGAGTGACAGGGGAACTTGCCCACTACCAGAGAGCCACTGCCAGTCACACAACATGGGATGCAGGACCATACAGGGCCAGGTGTCTTCAGGTAGCAACTTCAGACACCAAAGCAGAAGAACCAACTTTGTCAGTCTAGGGAGTGTCTTAGATAAACTCATAAGCACAGACTGTCTAGAATTCAAATCCTGACACTACCTACTCTTCCTGGATGGCTTTGGACAGATCATTTGCTCTTTCTGTGCCTCAGTCCCTCATTTATAAAGTTGGGGTAATGGTAATACCAGCCTCATATGGTTTCCACAAAATTAAAGTGAGATAATGAAACACTTAGGATATTGCTTGAGATGTCTATTGCCAGATCTTCCTTATTTGAAACATTTATGTATACCTATAAAGCATAAATATTAATACAGTGAGACTTCATATACATCAGCACAGCATCGTGCAAGCAACACAGGGTTATTCTTGTTTTATTTGCATCCCACCCACTTTACCTACACCCTGGATTATTTTGAAGCTAATCACATTCAATCTGTCAGTATTTCTGTATGTATATCAAATGAAAGACTGAAAAACTAGCAACCAAAATAATGTTATCACACTCCCCAAAAATATAAAAAATAGTAATACTAAGTAGCAATGAATTGATATGCGTTCTGTCTCTCCCTCTCCCTCCAGATTCATTTATTTGAAAGGCAAAATCACAGAAACAGAGGAAAAGACAGAGAGAGAAAGAGCTGTTCTACACATTGGTTCACCCCCACAACTGGGTGGAATGGCCACGGCCGGGCCAGACAGAAATCAGGAGCCTGGAACTCCACCTGAGTCTCTCACGCCTGTGGCAGGGCCCAGCTCCAGAGCCGTCCCCAGGTGCCTCCGCCGGGAGCTGTAGTGGAAGTTGAGCAGCCAAGACTCTAGTTGGTGCTCAGATGCTCTCGGTGATGGCTCAACCTGTCGTGTCCCAAAGATGCTCTCTCAATCTTTCTCTCCCTCTCAGAAGTGGAAGGGGGGAAAGTACACAGACTGCAATTAAGTCTAAATCTCTTTTAATTTGCAGGCATTACTTCAAATTCTTCTTTTTCACTATTTTACTCCTTGCAACTTTTTAGGTATGAAAGCAGGCTATTTTTACTTTTTATATGGCGCTTCTGATAGTCGATCGTGTGTCACTGTTAACTGAAATCCCCGTGTTTCCTGTAACTTAGGAGCTAGACTTGCAGGCTTCTTTTAGAATCACTAATTTGACAAGACACTTCATAAGTCATGGAATATGTTTCCCTCTGGAGGTTCGTAACATTTGATTATTTTTTCCATTTTGTGGGTGTGTGATGTTAGCAGTATCAATCAATTATCATTATCTAGATTTATTTATTAACACATGGTTGGGTTGCCAAATGAAACACAAATATCCAGTTACACCTGAATTTCAGAGAAGCAACGAATGATTGATTTAATCTAAGCATATTCCAAATATTTCTCAAGAGGTACTTATACAAAAGCAGGATTAGGGACCAGTTTTGTGGCATAGCAAGTGAGTCTGCCACCTGCAAGACTAGCATCCCTTACGGGTATCAGTTCGATTACCAGCTGCTTCACTTTGTCCAATTCCCTGTTTTAGGCAGTGGAGGGCAGCCCGAGTCCTTGGGCCCCTATATTCATGTGGGAGACCTGGAAAAGTTTCGGTCCTCTAGCTTTAGCCTAGCCCTAGCTGTTACAGCCATTTGGGGAATGAATCAGCTGATGGAAGATCTCTCTCCCTCTCTCTCTGCATTTCTGCCTTTCAACTAAATAAATTTTTTAAAAGGAATTAATATTTCATTTTTAATTTAGTTAATATATATTGTCTTATGTTTTCATTATATTATTTAGATGTTTCAGTGTAACACTATGGTTATCTGAAATTAATATTTAATTGGGGGGTCTTTAATGTTTTCACTTGCTGAACAGGCAAACCTAATTAGAGGTTACAAACTGGTGACATTTCCATTCTATTATTACTCATTGATTAGTTAGCTTGAAATGTTTGTGTAAAGAGATAGTTCACCTCTTCTGTTTGATGGGCCCGAGATGTAACTCACACGCAAGAAGCCAGATAAATACTTGACGCTGCTTTCCCTTTATTTGTCAGTTCTTAAATTAATGAGACTGTTCCTTCAATGAGTGGGAGAGAGATCATTAGGAACTCCTGAGCATGAATCTGTTTGTTGAACAGTTCCGCCTTTTGCCATTATTACAGCATCTCTGATCCTCAAGAACCTCTTCTTGAAGGCCCCAGAGTCCTCTTGATGTGTCACTAGCAGTGTTTGGTATTTAGTCTGCCTTCTGGTGTGAAGAGTTTTCCAGAATTCTCTAGCACATTCCCTCCCCCTAAATCTGGAAGCAAACACTTCTTCAAGAAACTCTGTTTCTTTCTGGGAGAAAGTGATTTTGAGGAAATATCGCCGGGGGCTGTAGGGGCCCTGTGATACTGGAGTGGATGTTATTCTCTGACTTTTTTTACAAGATGTATTTATTTATTTACTTGAAAGACAGAGTGACAGAGAGCAGAAGAGACGCGCAGAGAGGGTTCCATCCACCGTTTCACTCCCCAAATGGCCACGACAGACAGGGCTGGAGCAGGCCAAAGCCAGGAGCCAGGAGTTTCTGCCAGCTCTCCCACGTGGGTGCAGGGGCCCAGGCATTTGGGCCATCTTCTGTTACCTTCCCAGGCACATTAGCAGGGAGCTGGGCTGCCAGTGAAACAGCTGGAACTCAAGACAAGCACCCACATGGAATGCCAGCACACTTTTTTTTTTTAGACAAAAGTATAGATTATGCGCTCACAATGACATTTCCAATACAGAATTTCCTTCACTTCGTCAGCCTCACACTCGTCTTCTTCTCTCCAATAAGGAAACTCTCTGTTCTCGGGGTTTAGGTGATTACTCACACAGGCCTCATCCATAAAAAAAAAAAAAAAAAAAAAAATCCACTTATAACATCACCCATACACCACAGCTTCAGAAAAGCATCACTAACACCACCGCCAACAACACGCTTACTAAAAACAGCTCAGGGTTTTGTTTGACGGGCCTCTCTGTCCCGAGGATACGTCACACCAGGAATATTCAGAGATACTTATTCTTTTAATTCTCTTGAAAATATTCTCCCAGGTGGTTTTGCCCCCTTCCAACTGGAAACAGAAGAAGTGTTCTCTCTTCTTTCATTTTACTTTCTGAATGTCTAGAAGCTGCCCTTTGGTATCTCTTTGTAAAATGATGTGAACATATTTAGGAAGGCCCAAAGGCCAGTGTGCAAAGAAACACAGCCTGTGTCTCACTCTGCACACTGTGTTTGCGCTTTCTCCTAGATTTGTCAGCCCTTCCGTACACTAACCGCGTAAAGGCATGTGTTTGTCTCCTTCTGATGCTCCATGATCCAGTCCCCATGGGACACCATTGCTCACAGAGCACTCACCTACCAGGGGCCTGTCTGCACCCTGGGGTGCTCACGGTAGCTCTCACCCACTGTGATTGCTGGTGTCTGAGTCTTATTGGATCATCATTCCCTGTCTGGCTCCTTTGCTAGCAAGCATTACCAGGATTTCTTCGGAAGCAAAGAACAGACCGGCTCTCATACATTTGTTTCTTATTCTATACAACCATAGCTACGGGGAAAATTTGTTGAATTGTATGCATAAAACAGTGTGTCTTCACTCTGGTTAGGCATCCAAATTACCTACACAGCTTTTACAGTTTTGGTTTTTTTAATGCAGATTTCCAGGTTCTGCCAAGACTCACTGAATCTCCAAGAGTGGTCACCAAGAATCTGTTAAATGGTCAATAGTGCTTCTAGGGTGCATTCGGTTTGGGAGCCACTGACCGTAGACACGACCCTGTGTGCCCAGGCATGTGGAGCTCACACACAGCACCTGCTCTGGCCACTCCTGAACAGATTCTTCGCACCCTTAGCTGTTCACGAAGGTGCAATTCCATCAGCAAAGCCGACAGGGAAACTCAGCTAGTCATTTTATATATCCTGACGGTTTTCTTGGGAATAGTGGAGGGGGAAGCTCATGCCTTTAAAAAAGAATTGGCTGCATGGAAAGGTTAATTACTTTTTTTAAGGTCACACAGTCTGTCAACACCTAGGATGAAGCCTGCTTGGTGCCCTCTGCCCCAGAGCTCTGCCCACCATCAGCAAAGCCTCCGGCTTTCCTTCACCAAGCCCGGGATTACCCTGGGGCAAACGCGGCAGCACCCGTCACCTCTCACTAAGGATACTTTCTCTATGGAGACACAAGGAACTCGGGGATCTGGTTGGATCCCTAAGGTGAGAAAGCTGTGGTCTGAGTCAGGCAGCAAAAGGCAGCGCTGGAAAGGGGAGGAGCGGAGAGTCCTCCCTCCCTGGCTTATCAGGCAGTGTGTCTCTCTCCTCACCACCCCAACCCAGCTGTGTGCCCAGCAACCACGCCTAATCTGCAGCCACAGCTATTACCCAGTGCACCACTGCTGGGCTTTGAATAAAGCTAAAGAGGGCGTTGTTGACATCCATCTCAGCCCCAACCCAATAGCCTAATATGACGTTTCTGCAACTGTATAGAAGGGAAGCATGGAACTGCACCGCCTTTGTCTAAGCTCTTCTGATGTAACCATTCCTAGTCCCGTGTCCAGGAAGTTTCACCCAACAGGAGCCGGGAAGAGAACAGGCAGCGGGCTGGGAAAGGATTATCTCCTACAATCACTTTAAATGAACTTTCTCATTTGATTTTCCTTGATCATCTAGCAGTGAAGAGAGCCAGTGGGTGGGTGGGATGGCTGGGGGCAGGGGGTCCCCTGAGGCAGCAGCGCACTTGGCCTCCCCCGTGGCAGCCTTTCACTTCTATCCGCAGGACTCGACAGGCCGGAGATAGTCTAATTGGTGTCCCGGTGAAAGGAGATGGCGGCCTGACTCTATAGAAGTGCGGCTTAGGGTTTTCTTCCATTGTACGGATGCACATAATCCTAGCGGCTTCCCGTGCCCTGCCTGCAATTGGAACCAAAGGCGAAAACTGGAGGTGGTCCATGCAGTACATCTGGCTATTCTGGAAAGCTCCAGGGAAGGAGTCATCATGGTAATCGAATGCATCAATTAAAGCCCCCAGATCCTTTGTAATGACAGACACGCACGCGCGGGACACACTGCATGCACACACCCTCGGCTGCCTCCAAGGACGCACAGGGCTCCCTCTGCCCTGCCTGGCTTCCACAGGCCACACGGTCAAGGCTACCGGGAGTGAAGGAAACCAGAGGAGGTAGACAAGCCTGCTGGTGGACTTGAATGTGTGCCTGAAAAGGGGCCTGAAAGGCTTTGAAGGCAGAGGGTCCTACAGGGATGCTAATCTTGAGTGTTTTATTGTGATAATTATGGGACGCTTGCTCTCACTGGGATGCACTGGGAACCTGCAAAGGGAACCGCCCAGCTGCTTTCCACAAGACCCTCAGGAGGGGGGTCAGACGCAGAGAGAAGCTTTCAGCCTGAGGCTGTCTGAGAAATCACTGCAGCCAGGTCCAACAGCAAAACTCATCTAGAACTTGAGAACTGTGGCAGCTACCAGGACTATAAAGCTATGCCAGCATTCAGTTATTGGTAACATATTTTAGACCCTTTTAAAAAGTGAGAAGGCAGTAAAGTGTCTTTTACTGCATGGCTCCAAGAAGATAAAGAATGACCACTTGTTGGATTGATGTGGGAGACACGTTCTTCTGGAAGCTGCAGCGAAACTGAGTAATACGCCCCACCAAAGAGATGTGCAGATTTTAACCCTGTAACCTCCAAATGTAATCACATGTGGACAGTCTTTACAGATGTAATCAAGAGGAAGCCCTACTGGAATAGAGTGGAATCTGAACGACAATGTCGGACTGGATGAGATGGAGCCCTAAAGCACAATGACTGATGACTTTATAAGAAGATGGCCATGTGAACACACAAACATAGAGCAAAGACAGTCATGGGGACACACACACCTCACACACACCTCACACCTGCACCCACAGAAGACAGCCAGGGAACACCACACCCTGGACAGATACTCAGGTGAACACACACACACACGTACGTGCACGCACACACACACATGCACACACAAGACAGCCACACAAGCACAAAGGCAGGACTTTGTAAGGAATGCCCGGGAGGCCAACGAGCGCCAGTAGTTCAATCAGACAGGCACGAACTCCCCAGAGCCGACAGGGGGCGCACGGCACCGTTGCCACCTTGAGTTCCTCTTGGCCACTTCCACCTTGCCACTTCTGCTCTCTGTATCTGTGACAATAAACCTCTATCGTTCAAGTCACTGCAGTGCTGAGTACTTGCTAGGATAACCCCAGCAAACAAAGCAAGGTCAATGAAATGTTAACCCTAGACTCACAGGGGTTTTCTGCTTCCCACGAGGTCCGACCACGAGAGACTGTGGCTGGGAGGAAGTGTGCAAGCCACTGGAGGTCCTTTAAGGAGAACGGCTTCCTCCAGGAAGGTTCTGAGTTCCCCCACATGGCGCTTCCCTCCTCCTGCTTCTCCCATGCAACGCTCAGTGTTCTCTCCCCATCCCCAGTCAGTGCGCGAGACTCATGACTCAGGAGTTTCATTCAATCCCCAACAATGAGATCATCCAATCCACGCTAGAGACAGCACGGCACACACGAATGCCATTAGAGAAGAAGGACTCACTAGGAACGGAAGAGAAACGTGGGGGCATGGGCTCAGCCTCAAGGTCACTGCATCCTCCCAGAGGGAGTCACTTGACACAGACGGCTGTGAGGCAGTACGCGACCCCAAGGGACACAACAGAGATGGCACGCACCCCGGAGGACGAGGGGCTTATCCCAGAGGTTTGTCGGAGAGGCCGGGCGTTTGCGTTTGCGTGGACAGGGTCAGGGGCCGTGCTAACTCAGTAGCCCTTGTTGCAGTCTCAGTTCCAGCATCTGTCAGGTGTATCACCTTGGACAAGACACTGAACTTCCTAAGCTTCAGCTTCCTCGTTTGAAAACAATTACTCTGCTCTTTTAAGAGCTGCAGGATGAGGGGCAAGAGCACATGGTTTTACGATAGGGTCGGGAGTCAAATGTTGTTCCTCACAATCTCTGTGGACCGTTGCCGTGTCAAGGTCAAAGTGAGGGACACCCCTGAGTACACAAACACTTTTAGAACAAATAGGTTTATTTATTATTGGAAAGTCAGATCTACAGAGAGGAAGATCCTCCGTCCAATGATTCACTTCCCAAGTGGCCGGAACAGCCAGAGCTGTGCCAAGCCGAACTACTATGCTCAAGATTATGGAAATGACAACAGGGCCCATGGTGACGGTCACTTGGTGGCTATCTGCACATGCTGTGCTGAGACCGAGGGGACAAGGAGGCCTGAGTTCCCCAAGGTCACACAACCACACAAAGCCGTGGCGACCGCTCTCACGCATCACCACTGTGCCAGGAGCGCTGTGTCTTGGTTTACAGGTCTCAAGTTTAATTCTCATCGTCATGCTGTGACATGCATTTTCTTTTCCCCGTCACAATAAAGAGATTGAAGTTAGAGAAAAGGAAAAGTCAAATGAGTTTACTGAGGTCACAGTGGAACAGGTTGCAGAGCAAGAAATGAAACCCACTCTGCAATCTGTGCCCTTGGAAACTGCCACTGAACCCAGCCGTCTTTTCGGGATAGATCACCTGCCTCTGATACGCCCGAAACTTGACCAACAGCAACTCGCCCTACATCTGAGGGCATCAATTATTACATCACAACATTAAAGGATCCAAGCGCAACAAAAGCACCAGGTGACCCAAGCAGCCTGGAGTAAGACGGACGCCACAAGGCAGTTCAGCACAGTGGCCTGGCCAAGGATTCGCCAGAGCTCATCAGTCAAGGAAAGAGAGTACACTTTGTTAGCACAAGACCAGAGATGCTTTCCCCAGCGATGCAGCAAGGGGCAACTGGGAAGCTCATGGCGTCTTGCAAGTTGCGATGGAGCCGTTCCACCTCCTGACTTTTCGCTGTGTTATCAGTTTCTGATGAAAGACCCAGGCCAGTGGCATGGAGCTGCACAGCTGCTGGAGACACCAGGATCGGGGTGCCATTTGCCATATCAGGCCTGCAAGACTCCTGGTGTCAGTGTTCTGTCAGTTTGGGCAAACTGAAAAAAGTTGGGGCGGAGAGTGGTGCAGGGGTAACGTGAACTTTCAGAAGCATAAACACTTGTTCTGCCTTAGAAACAGACGTAGTGGAGAAGAAAGAAAGCAAGGAGGCAAGGGGAAGCATGCTGATCAATGAAGGAAGAGGTGGCAGCGGACCACGCAGCGATGTGCCCTGGCATAGGGAAACGGGGTACAAGCTGGAATCCAAGCACTTGGAATTCCAGAACCTTCTCAGCCGCTTACAGAACAGGTGGTCTTCTCTCTGAGAAGCCCTACCTTCTTATCTCTGAAATAGCGGAGTAGAAAAGCAAAAGCAAACGCCACTAACAAAACCAACTTGTGAAACACTTTCTATTTATGTGAAAGACAGAAATTTAGAGAGAGAGAGAAAGGTGATCTTCCATCAGCTGATCATTTTCAAATACCTACAACAGCCAGAACTGAGCCGATCCAAAGCCAGGAACTCGGGGCTCCTTCTGGGTCTCCCACTCGGCTGCAAGGACTCAAGGCTGTGGACGGTCCTTGACTGTTTCCCCAGGCCACAAACAGGGAGCTGGATGGGAGGCAGGGCCGCCAGTACACAAACTGGAGCCCATATGGGATCCCGGCATGTGCAAGGCAAGGACTTTAATCACTAGCCTACTGCGCCGAGCCCTCAAGTAAACAAATTCTTAAACACTGACCCCCAAAGTACCAAGAGCCTAAGCAGCAGAAGGAATCTATAGAGATGGGTCTTCAGTAGGTCCAAAAGGTTGACCAGGCATGGAATGCCTGCGGGAAGGAAAGAGAGGAATCAATTCCTATTCCAAACTGCAGGAAGAATACCGGGTGCAGTGGATGCAGAAAACAAACCTGGCATTGGCAGCATTTCTGAAAGGCTGGGAGGGTGTCCGACTGCCCGAAAAGGAGGCAGGGGACTGTCAGAATACTTAACCTAGAGGGCGAGGCAAGCTTATGGAAACCCTGGAAAGATGGTCTTCCGCCCTCTGATATCATGGACATAGAGTGTTATTTTAGTTCAGGGAAAAAGCAAAAAAAAAAAAAAAAAAATGCATGCTGCTCACCCAAACATCAGGACACTTTATTCCTCTGACTGTGCTTTGTGAAACTGTTCTCCAGAAAAAAGAAAAAAAGAAAAGATTGATTAAGTTGATTAAGGGGAAAAAAATAACTGCAGCCAGGTTCATTCCAGCCCCTACTGAAAACCCAGCAGGGGGATGTGCCCTCTTCGCCAAACTCCAAGGAAGAGATACAATTGACGAAGGATGTTGGGGGATAAGGAGGGGACCACGGTTGCCTTGTTCTCTGGGGAAGATCTTGTAAATACAGGAGACGTGCAGTGCGCAAAAGGGGAAATGGCGCTGACAGGGCCCTTTGGAGGAGGAAAATGGACTGAATCCACGCTGCCTTATTCCTGAGCTCTCCCCTCGAGCTGGTGTTTCCCCTTGCTGTCATAAGTGCTCACTGACCGGAGCTGATCATTTCAAAACAACAGCCCGCCATTCTTTCATTGTCTTGATTAGCACAGGGTAATCATTATTAGCCACACTGACAACCTACAAGGAAGGGGACCCCCTGCCAGGCTGCCCGGCTTTTCTCAAGTCAGGAGAGTTCTCTCTTGCTCCACCAGGGGGTGGTGGTGTCCCAGAGAGTCCACTGTGGGCTTCTGCTGCCTTCTCCACGGGAGGCCAGGGACCTGGGCGAGGGGTCGCGCATCCTGGACCCGTAGCCAGAGCTGGGTTGGTCGTCACTCGTCACAATGGGACCTTCCACAGGAATGTAAAATCAGGCATTGCACAAAAAAGAGTGGCGGCTGCAGCTCTGAGGGGTGGAGCTGGACAGAAGGCGAGCGGCACACCCGCGGGGGTCATCCCAAGCTTTTGGCCTTTGAAACAGCAGGAAATGCTGCCGGCTGAATGGATCGAAGGCACTGTAGTCACCCATGACTCAGAAAGATTCATACCCGCGCAGTCCTGCACAGGAGCATTTATCAAAGGCAGGCAGAGAGAGAAATCATCCCACTTGAGACAATCCAAAGGCAAAAATCCTATTTCTCAGCTCTGCCCCTGGACTGGCCTCCCTCACCAACGGTTTGGGCACTGACCTCTCCCTAGCTTACAGGCAGCCCCTGCTCAGTGTCCAACTTCCTCTCCCCATCCTCCAAGGACAGATCCGGAACGATGGTGGCCCGGCAGCATTGGAAGCAGCTGACTTGCTGGTAGCTCCTTCCGTGTGGGGAAGCCAGAGCCAGAAGAGGTGACTCACTTGAGGTTGCACAGCCAGGGAGTTGCAGCACCGGAAATGGAAGCCCTGTCTCGGGACTCCAGGTGGGGGGTTTCCAGCCTTAGTTTTGTAATGGAAAAAGCAGTTTTCCTTCAAGCACTGTGGACAGCAGCCAGGATAGAGGCAGGATTCCTGTCCTCAGGGCCTTTCTCTTCCTTATCAAAGGCCACTCCCCTACAGGAGCTGCTGTCACTTACAGCCCAGCTATCTGCAAAAGAAGTGAAATCTGCAAACAAGAAAAGTGGCCTGCAACCTTATATGTGTAGCAGTGCAATCCACGCTGCTAGCAAATACATGGAAACAACCCACGTGCCCATCGTAAAAGGAATGGATAAGGAAGCTGGCATATCTACTCCATGGAATGTTACAGAGCCGCTAAAGAAAATGAGTCTATTTGCATGGTCCACAACTGGAGACCATTATACTCAGGGAAATAAGCCAATTGCAGAAGTATGAATATCATATGTTGTCTTCAATAGAAGGCAAATTTCATGCAAAAAACAAGAGCAATAGATATATGGGTAAGCATGTATACACATATATTCATCTAGAGGAACTGTATATTGGAGACTAGCACCCCGGAAAGTAAAGATGGAGAGCAGTACGCATCTGTAGTCCCAAATAAAAGGAGAACGCCCAGTGAGGCAGTGAAATACACCTCAACAATAGGATACTAGGTTTCCTACCATTGCTAGACCTACAATGCCATGATACACTTAAACAGCAGAATGCTGGAGTGTGACTCTTGCTGAAGCATTTACTACTGTAATAATATGGGGGAAATAGCTGGGGGAGGGGAGGAACTGGGAAAGGAGAAAAGAAGTGGAGGGAAGAGTCTCTATACCTGCAAAATCATATAATAAAAATAATACTAAAAGAGTGTCTTTCACCAAAGCAATAATAATGAGCCTAATCTAATCCAAGAGTATTTTGACAAGGTTTGTGGGAAGATAGAAAACAAAGCCATTTATTTTTTATGTAAAAATTCTTTCTTAATACCCAATGTGCCTGAACTTTAAGACTCTCCAAAATGGATTTCCATTTTTTTCTTGCATTGTCGTAAACTAACATTTTCATTCCATTTTTTTTTTCTGTGAATCGTTGTTTCCTCTTTTTTAAAAGATTTATTTTGAAAGTCATAGTTAGAGAGAGAGAGAGACACACATACAGAGAGAAACCTCCATCCACTGGTTTACTTCTCAGTTGGCTAAAATGCTCAGCACTGGGACAGGCCAAAGCCAGAAGTCAGAAGCTTCAGCTGGGTCCCCCACATGGGTGTCAGGGACACAAACATTTGGGCCATGCTCCACTGCCTTCCCAGATGCATTAGAAGGGAGCTGGATTGGAAGTGGAGCACTCAGGACCCGAACCAGTGCCATGAAGAATGTCAGCACTGCAGGCAGCAGCTTAACTCACTGTACCACAACACCAGCCCATCCATACATGTTTCTGAAGTGTCCTTAGACTAGAGAGAAAATTAAGTGTGGGCCTTTTATCCAGGAATTTGAAGCTCAGGGCCCTGAAAACAATGTCCCAGTGACCTTTCATCGTTGTACCATGGCAGGCTACGTGAGGTAGGTTTCGACTTTGAGGAACGTGGGCCATTTCAGGCATGGTACTCCCCTTCACCCTGGTTGATAGCACCTTAGCACACAGGCTGCGATGTGCACACGTATGTCCACATGTCTGCTTGACTTATGCACTTGTTTATGTTCACCTGGGGGTTGGGGGGGCTTGACTGTCTGCAAGCCTCTTCCCCGGGCAGGGCTACCCCCTACACCAGCCCCGACCTGCCAGGCTTAAAGTCTCCCAGACTATGTTCAGCCACTGTTTCTGCACTGCCTCGCAGGAGGCTGGACACAGGCCACTCGGGCAGGTTGGCCCTGCCTAACTAGCACCTGCTCATCACTCGCACCCCACGCAGGGAGGCCCTGGCACCAGGTTAGGAGCGCGGGAGAGCAGGCAGGAAGAAGCTGGAGGCTGGGGCGGAGACAGGGCGAGCTAATGGCCTGTTCCTGAAGAACACACAGTCAGAGGCAGAAGAAATTCTCGTGCTATCATTCTTGTCTTTCTCCCCTAATTAGGAGGATCTGGGAGGTCAAGTCTGTTGGGGTTTGTAAGGCACGGATGCAATCACCGGGAAGGCAGACTTTGGCATTTGCTTGCCCGGCTTCCCATGGACTCCCACAAAGACGGCCGCAGCCTTGCTCTAAGGGGTGGGGGCGAAGCACATTGCACCCAATTATCCCATTATTTTAAAAGACAGGCGTGGCCGTGGCCGGACAGCAGGTCCCCGGGGCAGAGGTGACATCAGCCCGTGGAGATTCGCATGTGTTGGCAACTTTTTCTCCTCTGGGCCAACACTCCTTGTTAAACACATACACACCCTGTGAAGTGGGGGAGACTGGAGCTCATTAGGATGATTGTTGATGATAATCGTGACAACAATTACAACATGCTCTCCTTTGTAAGAGGAAATGACATTGCTGACCCTCACACGGATGGAAGCTTGGAGATGTTGCACCCACTCTTGGAGTCTCCAGGGCCGCCCTTCTGCGGCAGGGGGCTCCCAGCCCCGGGGGTAGCAGGATGAGGCCATGGCATCTGAGGTGTGGGATGGCACGGGGCCCTGACTTTGTCCTCCTGGCAAGAGGGGCAAAAGTAGAAAAACCAGGCGCCACAACCTGACCGTATCCCGCATTACTTGCACAGCCCACCACTCGCCTTTCTGAGCCTCAGTTCTGCTCTGTAAAATGGGCTGTAATAATACTTGCCTTGTAAGACTAGAGTTCTGAGAGCATTGGCTCAGGGTGGACCTGTGGCACACTTTTAAAAAGTATTATTTGAAAGGTAGAGCTATAGAAACAGAGGGAGAGAGAGCAACACTGGAAGTAAGAGTTCCATCAGCTGGTTCACACCCGACGGCTATGGCAGCCAGGGCGGAGCCAGGCCAAAGCTGGAGCACCGTCCAGGGCTCCCACATGGGTGGCAGGGACCCATGTATTTAGGTACATTAACAGGGAGCTGGATCAGCAGTGTAGCAGCCAGAGCTCAAATCAGAGCTGGTATGGGATGCCAGTGTTGCAGGCACCTAACACCAGCCCCACATCAGCTTAACACTTGCTATTGTATTTTGAGGAGTTACCGGCAACTGAAGGGAAGGTATGATTTTGTCTTAATGAAGAAGCCTTGACAAAATCATCACGACGTTCGTGGGCCTCAGAGTTTCTGATCTCAAAGTAATTAATTGCTCTGATTCGGTGAAATCGTATCTACCCCAAACCCAGAAGGCTCTGGACTAGTCCACCCGTGAGATCTGGAGAACTCAGAAAGCCGGGGCAGCCCAGCTCCCACAGAAAACCCTAGAACCACTGTCACCTGTGCCCAGAGGGGAGTTCAAATCTGGGGCTTCCAGGCTGCTAATGGGAGAAACTCCAAAATGCCTCCCTGCAGTGTGTCTCAGGTGGCCAAGGTCAAGGCCATCGTAACTTCTGTACAATTGAGGGGTGTTCTCCCCAGGACCCCTGCCCTGCTCTTCCTTCCTGGGAAGGTGTGTATGCGTGCATGCTGACCAGCACTGAGGACCCACAGCGCATGCCCGTGCTTTTCGCGATTCCACAAGGGAAACAAGCAAACAGGATCTCTCTCTGCCCTTTCGAATTTCCCATGGAGCACTGAGAGAGAAGTGTGTGTGTGTGTGTGTGTGTGTGTGTGTGTGTGTGTGTGTGTGTGTGTGTGTGTAAGGGGTTGGGTGGACAATGCAATCATCTCCTAAGCAAAGAGCTACTCGGAGGAGCCCCATTGTGTCTCTGAACAGCAAACCGGAGAAAGAACTTCAGCTGCAACCATTGGGAAGCAAGATTTCCTCTGGGCGGAACGTGCAGCTTCCCAGACAACATGCCCTGCCTTTGGATGAGTACCAGGGGAAGCTCTTTCGCAGCGTCTTGGCGAGTTCTGGCAAGGTTATGTGAGGCAAAGGGTGTTATTTCCACACGGTACATGAAGAAACTAAGGCAGCTGGAGACACAGCCTGGGACTGCAGGACGAAATGGGCAGCGTCTCCTCTTTTGTAAACTGTCAGAAAGAGAGAAAGAGAGAGAAGAGAAGAAAGAAACCATTTTTGAAAACCTCAGTCAAAACACAGAGAAGCAACAAAGTCCTGAGCGTGGTCCGGGACCTGCCTAGGCTGCAGTTGCCACACCTGGCGTCCAGTGGGCCACCCTTCCCGCCCAGCCCCACCTCCCACAGGCTTGGGCTGCAGAGATGATTCTCTTCCCAGAGGGCCAGAGGATGGGAGCAAGGGTAGGGGAAGAGGGTGAGGCAGTCAGGGACACAAGCTCTGCTCGTGGGAGGCTCCGTGAGAAAGAAGTGGAATCCTGCCTGTTTGATTTGGAGCCTTAACAGGCTTGCTACTGTTTAAAGTACACAGGAAAGTGGGATTTGTAGAGGGAGCAGAGGGGAGGAGAGAGGAGCCCGGAGTCTTTCTGAACGGGGCTGAGGCTCTCAGAGCAGATGCCCTATGCATGGGCCCTGGGTCCTGGCCCCATTGCCAGGCTGAACCCACCCCCCACAACCCGTGCAATCCGGCAGTCTCTCTCCTCCATCCATGGGACTTGGCCCACACACTTGGGTAGCCCTATCACACCGATCCCTTTGTTGCCAACAATGTTGGGGTGGAGGGAGGAGGCGGCTGCGCAGCTCCCGTGGCTGCCTGGCAGAGTCCGCTGGGCGAAGGTGACCAGCAAAATGGCAGAGATAAGGGCCACCCACAAAGGCAACAGGCTCCTGCCTCTCAGGGTGGCCAGGCCAGGACTGGGCTGAGAGAGAGAGAGAGGTAGAGTTGGTCGTGGCATCAGACAGCTCAGCCTCAGAGCCTGCCACAAGCCTGCCCACAGCCACTGTGCCACCCACAGATGACCCGTTGATACTGGCAAGCAGGAGCCACTCGTCCCTGCCCTTCCTCGCCAGGCCCAGCTCCTATCCCACCCAGGCCCTCTCAGTGTATGTGCACGCGTGCGCGCGCGCGCGCACACACACACACACACACACACACACACACACACACACACACACACACTGGCAGGCCACATTCCCATGCTGAGCACTGCTGGCTCACCTCCCCCACCGCTAAAGAGCAGACTTAGTGCTTCCAGCCTGCCAAAGGGTGGCCAGCTTCCAGCACCAAAAATACCTCCTACAATCCAAGGGGCTACCGTTGCGGCGTCTATCTGTGAGGCTGCTACTGCGACAGAGAGGGTTTCCCGGGGACAGCTGGGTGCCCATGGTGTCCAGGCCCCATCAGTGCTTGCCCTGTAGCACCTGCGGAGGCTGCTCCTGGGCTCCGAAGTGCAGCCTGGGGCTGCTCAGCCAGACCCGCCTTCCCTAAAGCAAAGCCTCATTTCTCAACAGACACCTGCAGCTCCATTCTAGAATGCCATGGCCCCACTCACTCCCACTTCTCTTGTGCTCCAGCCCGAGTCAGCCAGCTAGCAGAGAGGAAAGAACAGACGCGGGCATTGAACTAACAATGCAATTATTGCTAATGACTTTCTGGGAGAACCACAACTGCAGGAAGCGGCTGTCTTTGGGACAGAGGGGTGAAAAATATTGGGCTTGCTGTGATGTTTCCAACGGTAAAATTTGGCATAAACAGACATTCCCACGCCCCCTTTTACTCACTCTGCCAATTGCTTATAATTAGTTAGTATTTGCCCCATTGGGCTGAGCTGTGGCCAGCCCTCCAGGGTGGAGATGAAGGTGAGTGCAAGGTGCTGGCCAAGAATTGGTCAGTCCCCAGAGGCCTTGGGTTTGACATTAGCTAGAGCAGAGGAGGAAGAATACTAGAAGGCAGAATAAACACAAGAACATTGAGTTTAGACAACCCAAATGAATACCGGTGTCTGTGCTCCGTGAGATTAGCTTTGCTGCTGTTTGTAGTAGGTGCCAGGAGATCATTCAGTTAAGACCCTGGAAGAAATGCCCACGTCCCAGGCCTGGGTACCAGCGTTGGATTCCCAGCTCCAGCTCCTAGCTCCAGCTTCCTGTCGATGCAAACCTGGGAAGCAACAGGGAGCCTCCAGGCACTGGATTCGTTTCACTAGATCAAGTTCCCAGTTCTAACTCTACCCTCACCCAACCCTTTCCCAAATCAATCAATCAATAGTTTTAATGTGCTTGAAGAAATAATTACATACCATATGTAGTTCCATTAAAGGATGGGAGCTCGTAAATGTGTACTTAATAAATGTCTGTGGAACAGATGAATGAATATGCACCTTGCAATCAAAAGGATAGACTATGTGAGCGGCTGTGAAGAGGACAGGCTCATTGTCTTAGGAGGTGTTATATTGTCAAAACACAAGCCACAAAGCTGAACTTGTCTCGTTCACCAAGTATACTATCAGCACTACATGTTTTACTAAGAACCCTATTTCTTCTGACCTAGTAACCCTAAAAGTTACACTGTTTCCATTTTCAAGATTACTGTTAACTTTCCAAACACTTTCACAAAAGTATCCTCCTTCCCTTTGCTCTACGGAAGAGATGTAGAACTCTATTTTGCAGACAGGCAAGTTAAGGTTGTTCCCTCCAGCGTGGTTAGCACTCTCCCTGTGGTGCCACCCCAGCAGGGACTCCCATACCTCTGGGGCAAACATCTCAGATGCTGCTCAGTTGCTATAAAGTGGGCGGCACTGTGTCCCATGATCCCCCACTCCTGCACTGGGTTCCCCCTTCCTTCTTCTCCCTTTTTCTCTTTATTCTGGAAGGGGAAGAGCAGAGTGACACCAGGGGTACCAGAAGAAGTCTGGTTCATTTTATGCATCCTTGCTATTCATTCTAGCAATCACTGCTGTCCCGCCAGGATAAGGAGTAGCATCAGGAAGCTATTGAAATTGTATCGTTACCTTCTTAAGAGGTGATTCAATCAAGACCTGGGGAAGAAATGTGCCCTCCGGATCCCAGAGTCATACTTCCTCCGGTTTAGGACCACAGGACCGAAAGCTGTGACTGGGGTGAGAGTCAGTCCACTGAATGACAGGAGGCTCAGTGCAGCAGATGTGCTTACTAATAACGAAGGGGAAACACCATCATCATTACCTGGTGTGTTCCCAGTAACTGCCAAGGACGTTCAAAGCCAGGAACGGATACCAGGTACACCCCTTGTGATTGCTCAGGATACAATCAGGAGCAATCTACAAAAGTTACAGAAACACACATTTATATGATTATAATGAACTGTTGAAGCTGAACGCTCATCCCGGCCCACACAGTCTAGACTCGCGCAACCTTGCCATGACCAGGCACCTTTGCCTGGCTGCTCTGAGAATTTCCTTCAACTGCTCCTCTGGTTTCGCGAGGCACCTGTCTGGGTTTTCTCCTTCTACCACTGAGCACCGTGGCCACGAGAGGGCAGTACAGGAAGCTGCTCGGGACGGACATGTGGAGTTAACTCGCGTGCGTTCACCCGGCAAGCAGGGACCAGGCAGATCCTGCCACCTCGCTGGGGTCCAGCTCACAGGCCCCTTGGGAGAGGTGCGTCCAGCAACCGCTGCGGTGACAATGGCACTCTGGGGCGCGCAGGCAGAGCGCCGAGGTGTTACTGTCTTCTGGAATCCAGAAATTTTTCCTCCTAGATTATTAAAATAAGTTACCTTAACCGCCAGATTTCGGGTTGCCCTGCCCGGCAGGCTCCGGGGCCTGCGTAAAAGCAAAGCTCCCCTCCCGCGTCCTCGTTTGAATACCGTGGTCCCCGACCCAGCAGGAAGCCTGAGATTCAAGGAGCAAAGCACTTCTTCGCATGATGAAAATAATCATTCATAGCAACAACTTCGGCCCCCGCCAGAGAGCCTGTTGGCGTTCTGATATTCACAAGCGGAAACGTGCTCCCCACACACCACCCCGAGACCCCGGGACCCCGGTCCTTCCCGTCTCCACGGAGGTCCGCTCTTGCCCACTCACCCCTTACTCTCAAATTCAAGAGCAGAAGGCGGAGCTCAGGGCGCGCGCGGTGACAGGTGATGCCGGGGGAGGAGGCCCGGGCCCCACCGCACACACCCGTGCACTCCCGGGCGGTGCGTGGGGGGGGTAGGGTGCTGGGTTGGAGGGGTTCGCCAGGCCTCAGCCCGCCTCCCCCAAGGCCCCAGCGGCATTTTCGTTACTCATCCCCTGGGCCACGGAAGGTGGCCGACAGGTCCGGGCTGAGCCGGGCACAGGGCAGGCGCCGGTGCCAACCCCGGTTCTCCTTTGTTGACAGCTTGCGCAGGAGGAAGTCCGCGCGGGCGGGGCCGGGGGACCGGGGAACCGGCGGCGGCGGGCGGTGCCAGCGGCGGGCGCGGCCCCAGTCCGGGCTGGCGGGCGGGCGGGCGGGCGGCGGCGACGGCAGCGAGCGGGTTAAGGCGCGCGGCCTCTATGATAATGAGCTGCGCGGTAATATAGGGAGGCCGGCGCCGAGGGCTCGCCGCCGCCGCCGCGGGAGCCCGAGCTGCCGGGCGCAGCGGGTCCGCGCCAGACTGGAGCGGGAGGGCGGCGGAGCGCAGTCGCCGGGGACCTGGCATCGCGGAGCGCGGGCGATCGCGAGAGGGAGACCCTGCGAGCTGGGAAGCGGCCGGGAGCGCGGGCGCCGGCAGAGCAGAGCACAGCCCGGAATAGCTCAGGAGAGCGGGGCTCCCGGAGGAAATGGGACTGTGAACGACCCGGAGAGCCAGAAGGGAAGGAAGCGCCGCGGTTGCTGATGTCAGAGCAGCCCGGAAAGTCGCCCTGGAAAAAAAAAAATCTGAAGACAGCAGGGGCTCTGCTGCTTACCCGAGAAGGACCCAGTCGGCCACCCCCACACGCCCCCTCGGCGCCTCCCGGTGCCCTCAGCTAGCGGGCGACAGCGCTCGGCCGGGCTGCCAGAGGGGTGCGCGAACCCGACACCGAGGGGCCACTCCGGGAATACAGATAAGTGGCTGCTGGCTTGCTGTGGGTCTTAATGCGTTTGGACTCCATGTGGATTTGGTCGTCCCCGTGATTCGGAGGTGCTGAGCAGCAAAGGGGCGCGCGCAGCCCTCGGCTGCCGGGCGCCGAAGCGCACGGAACGGGGACGGAAGGACAGACCGACGTCGCCGAGCTGGGTAAGCGGTGGCGGGGCCGGGCGCTGGGAGCCGGCGGCGCCCTCCGCCCTCTTCCTAAACGCGCGCACACCCCACGGCGGCGCCTCCCGCGCACGCCTCTCCCGGGTCCCGGCCCCAGGCACCCGGGTTCGCCCGCGGAGGTCGGCGAGTCCCCGCGCGCGGGGTCGATCACGTTAGCGACGGGAATACGATGTGCGCCCCAGTGCCGCGGACTCGCAGCCTGCCTCTGGCCGCCCAGCCTCCCCGCCGCCCGCCGGTTGCCCAGCCTGGGACTGCGGTTGGCGGCAGCGCTCCGTGGTGCGTCTGCCTGCACCGAGCACCTGCTGGCACGCTGCGGCTTTGGGGAGCCCGGGGGTGGAGAGAAAGGGTCACCCCGAGAGCTGGAACCCAGGGAGGCCTCAGACGGCATGAACAAGACAGCCTCAGGCCACTGGGGTTAGCTATCGATTTGGGGGCGTTCACTCTAGTGCCAGAGTCCTCGTGGCCGTTGGCCTTTCCTTCCATCAGAGCTTGGCATGGGGATAGGGGCAGGGGAATGCATCAGTGGCTCCAGCTGGGGGAGATCCAGAGAAGGATTCTAAGCGCTGAGTGTGGGAGTGCTGGGGGTTGGAAGAGGAACTGGCTCCAGGTCCCAGTTTCCTTGGAATCATTTGAGACCGTCTCCTTCCCATGTGCTTCTCATTGCCCCACCCGCAAGTGATGCAGGGATCCTCAATAACCTGGACCCGATCTTACTCACCCTACAGGTAGTTTCTAGAAATGTCCATCAGGGTCTAAATGGCCAAGGAAGTGTCCTCAGAAACTGTTGTTCTAGGATCCTGAAAAATGTCCACCTGTTTGGCATAACCCTTGCCCTGGCATTTCCCAACTCAAACACAGCTCAGCTCCATGAAGTCATGAGGGAGAGGAACCGGGGGTTAGACTTGGGGTTCCAGGTCAGTTAAGGTCCAGAAGCGAGAGTTCCCAAGATCTGGGCAATGGGAATAAGCACGGCTCTCCTTGTCGGGGACCCCAATCCTGAGAAGTGTGGCACCAGTGAGAGCCATGCAGAGGACCTGAAGGGCCGGGTCCCTGGACCCCCTTGGTTTGGAGGCATCCACAGATATTTGGGAGCACCACAGATAAAATTTACAGGTGCCCAGCGTGAGGACCCGGTGGTGCCTTGCATGTTTGTGGAGCCAGTGTCGGTGTCGGGTTCAGCTCTCCCCTCCCCACACAATGGCAGGCTGACTGGGCTTCTTTCCCAGACCTTGAAACTTCACTCTTCCCTCTGGGCTGGCTTTAGGTTCTGCTGCCTTGCTCTGAGCCCCGTGGAGTCCCCAGAAGAGATAGCCCTGGCGGGAGGCATTCAGCTTTTGCTCATTGAAATGCACAACTGTTGTGTGATCACCCCAGAAAGCTCTGGAGTTGCTGGCAGCCCTCTAGCCTCTGACCTCCAGGCAAGAAGAGAGAAGAATTCATTAACTTTCCCGTCTCTTCACAGAGCACCATTTGAACTAATTACCTGTCATCTCTCCGGCAGCAGGCTGCAGGCTAGGGGGTTGAGGACAGAGGGTAGAAAACAGGAAATGGACCCACTCTCAGACACCCTTACTGGGCTTAGTGTCGGGGGAGGGGCAGGGTGGTCAGGAGCATCTGTCTTCCTACCCCTTTCTCCCACCTGGCATCACTGCCTCAGTCATTTCCAACCCACCTTGCTCCCAGAACTTGGCCCTGCCACCAGGAGCGGGAAGAGCCAGGCTCAGTGCCCCCATCTCCCACCCTGCCTCCTGTCCCATAGCAATCCTCTTTAGGCTGGTAAAGAGAAGGTACCACAGGCTGCCCTCTGTGCCCCAGCAAATTGCACTGGGAAGGGAGGGTGGCAAATTGGCTGGCAGAGTGGTTACCTGGGACTGGCATTTGTAGCCATGTGTAGGGGCGGCACTGGCGAGAAGCAGTGGGGTCTGTGAGCACACAGGTTTTTGACTGAGATCCAGAATCCGGCAAGAGGATGGTGGATCCCTCGTGGTCTTTTTCTTGGCGGGACAGAAGAGGCGTCAGAGGTTGCAACAGGGGCCTTGAGCCCAAACTTAAAGTGTGGTGTCCAGCAGGCCCAGACCATGGCATTGCAAGGTTGGTGGCTGCCGGGCCAGAAGTGGCCTGACACTTAGCCCTGTCTCCGAAGGCCAGGGAACACTCACCCTCCCACTCTCTTGACCATCCAAAGCTGCAGATGTGGATGTAAAAGGTCACCATCTGTTCTCCAGAAGTCTGCACTTGCATTGATGTTAGAAAGAAAACCCTCCAAGAACAGCGACTTCTCTTGCGAGGTCCCTTTCTTGGGAACAAATACTTCTGATTATTCAGCTGATCTTTATTTCATGGGCATGGGAGAAGAGGAGACGGGAGCAGGAGGGGAACCAGCCACATGGTTAAACGGACAAGGCAGCCGCTCCCGCTGGCAGCAGTCTGATCGCACCAATTCAGATCCTGCAGAATATTGATAGTGCTGGAATTGTCCCTGTGGCCGGATTCATGGTTTCTGTCCTGCCACACTCTCCATGGCAATTTGGTGTGTTTGTGGGGGGCTTAATTCACAAGTCCAGTAACATCAGCTACCCCCCTTCCTCCGCTGCCCACCAGCTGTCTTCCCGCATTGCCACAGCTGTCTTGGCACCCACAGACTGGGGCACAGTATACTTCTGTCCCTCGTGGCAAATGCAGAGGCCAGGAGCACATGCCAGCCTCCCGCCGCCCTCCCCTTCTTCTGATCATAAAGAGACAGGAGCATTGTGTTACAGTCTGTTAACTAGACATCACTCCGGCCCATCCTTGGGGAACCTCGAGACACGGGCTCGGAGATGCTGGGTTTTACATCTACCCTGAGTGCCATGGACCCACCAGCACCACCCGCCTCCCGGGCCAGTCTGTTATCAATTCATTAGTGGTGAATATTCCACTCTCCCCTTCACATATGCTCAGTGTAATGATGAATGGAATTATTCCCTTACCGGGGAAACAGTTTTATTTCATTCTTTTTTTTATTTAGTTACAAAGATTTCATGCCTAATTAGAGAAAATTTGGGCTAGGTGCGTATCCACTTCTTTAATGGACCTTTCTAGAAGTGAGACAGAATGGAACTCCCTCCTGGGGGGGGGGGGTCAAACAGCTGGGTTCCAGGTGCCCAGCCACCCGCCCACCCAGAAGGTGAGAAGGGGTAGCCCCTCTCTGCTCCACTTCGCCCCAGGCTGCCTGGGTCCCCTCTCCCCGGCATCTGTGCATATGGAACCTCTTTATCTAGCTCCACACTGCACCAGCTGGAATTCAAAGGCAGAAATAGAAGCGAGAAAGTTCTTTGTTGGGGAGTGGGGCATCCCTACCAGGGAGGAGAGTGGGGAGAGCAGAGGCAAGAGGCTTGGATCCTAGCACTGCGGGAGTTCCCACTCCTGTGGCTGGTTAACCATTAACCTCCAGCCTGCCCTGGCTGCACGGTCTCCCCACCTGCAAGACAGGATCTCTCTGGGAAACCCAGAGAGCCAGCAGGTGTTCTCTACACCCTGCTTCAGCTTTTCCAGTGCCCCAGCCCAGGCCTGGTCCCTCAACCCCACCCATCCCTCTCCCTCCCTTTCCCCTGCACTCACCTGCTGCCCACCCTCTACCAGCAGGGCCAGTGAGTTATGTAAGTGGCTCCCCGCCTGGGGAGCGGGTAGGTTGGTTGGTGGGGAGAGTTGATAGAGGCGAGCTTGCTGATTGCACTCTGAGCTAAGCTGTAGACAGCTTCCAGAGCCAGAGTGTGCTGCTGGCAGTGGGGCAGGGGGTTGCCAAGCTCCCCAGCAGCCCTTGGCTTTCCAGGGCTGCTCTGGCTTTGTCTCAGTCCTTCTGGGGTCAGGTTGTTCGCTCCTAGACCTTACCCAAGCCTCCAGAACTAGGCAGACTCTGGGAACCTCAGAGTGAACCAGCAGGTGGATCCGGGATGCAGCTCTGGATGCAAGAGCCGGCGCAACCATGGACAGGCAGAAGTCGAGATGCAGACCGCGGCGTTCGGGATAGACAGCAGCTGGAAGACAGAAGGAGGGAAAGTAAAGGCAGGCGGACCCAGGAGCCCAGCGAGCACGTGGAGAGTAAGCGGGAGGGCTCTGAGCCACAGCCCACTTGGAAAGGGGGCCCAGGGGCCAACTGGGCTTCGCCAGGAAGCCGCAGTAGTAGCTGGTTCTCTCCACTAGAGGGAACTCTTGAAAACCAGGCTTTGGCAGAAACAGTTGCTTTTAGGCATTTTTATCATTTTTTTTTTTCGAGAGGGGAAAAAATAGACAAGATATATTAGAAACTGCCAGCTGTCACTCTCCAGAGATCGCAAGCGAGGGTGGCCTAGTGCCGGGTGTTGGAGGTAACCTCTGCGCCCCCTGCTCGCCTGGGGCTGGGAAGGCGCCTGGGTTGGGTTGCTAGCAGCTCCGGGGAGGCCTGCCCCGGCAGGACAGGGCCGAGGGGCGGGGCGGAGGACCGCGCTCTCAGCTTAGCGGGCAGCCCAGTCCTCTGGCTGCGCCCCCACGGGCTCGGGCCCTTCTTTATCAGCTGTTGAGGTTTTTGGCCCATCCCCAAGGCGCCTTCCCAGGCCGCCTCGCATTCCGATTCTCTAAAGGCGGATTTTCCAGGCGCTCTCAGGTGGTGGCAAAACTGTTCCCGAGGAGACTTTTTGTCAGAGGAGCTTTGAGGGACTGGACACGTGTCAGCGTTGTATCACTGGTTTAATCTCTGTCTTGGTACTCTCCGTGGGAGCCTTTCTCTGAATCATAATTCCCCTTTTCATTTCAGCAGAGGACAATATTGGGAGAGAGTGCGAGCGAGCCTGAGTCCAGAGGCCTGTCTCCTCCAAGCAGATAATCACTGTTAGACGGAGGGGGAGAACGGTGGGAAGATGTGGAAGTTTGGACGCGGGCACAGGGCCAGACCATGCCAGCCCCCGGTGCTCAAGCTCCATTTCCCCTTGGCTCCAATTTAACTGGGGCCAACGGTGCGGGGCAGGGAGGACAGAGAAAAGAAGGAAGAAAACAAGATAAATGTATCATATTATGAAAGTTTAATCCGTGGCTAAAATTGCTTCCAGGGTGAGAGATAAAAGCAGTGGAGCTGCCTTTGTAAGAGTTCAACTTGGAAGGAAGAGGGGGGGAGCCCGGGGGTTCAGAGCGAGGGGCTGGCGAATGCTTCTGTCTCTTCTCTGATCCCGTCTGCACGCGCGCACACACACACACACACACACACACACACACATACACACACACACACGCACACGCCTGCATATACGTATGTGCGAAGAAGCATGCAAGCACACGTGTGCACACACAGATACAGGCCCATGCTCTCTCACACACACACTTCTTTCAAGTGCATCTCAAGCACCCTTTGATCGTGACACCCAGGCTCTCTCTTTTTACAATGTAAAGCCCCCTCTCACCCTCTCTCCACCTTGGTTCCTTGTGTGGGTATGAAAGCGATGAAGGCGGGATGAGGGGAGCTGCTGAGGGCACCCTCCTCCCAACACTCTGTTACGTTTCTTGCTCCCTGCTCTGAGCCACAGAGCAGGACGCAGAAGGCAAGAGCTGAGCTGCATTGAGGTTTAGCAATGACGTTTGCAGAGCCAGTATTCTAGCACTGGATGAGAAAGAAACAAGGACCTCACCATGCATGTGATGGAGGGAGTCGGGGTGCAGGACCCAATATCCCCAGGTCAGAGGGGGCCTGGAGTTAACAAGGGGCTCCAAGGAAGTGAGGGCAGGAAGAGCTTTTCAAAACTTCCTCCCCTAGGCCATGGGCAGAGACCTGGGTGTCTGAGAGCACCACAGCTCCCCCAGTGACTGCCTGGCACCCTCCCTTGCCCAGTCTCTCCTGTACCACCTCCACCCAAGTGTGGACTTGGGAACTGGCGACACCGGGCATTGCTGCCCTCTTAGTCAACATCCTAGCGCCAGCTCCCCGGGGATTCCCGTCCTGTACTCGGTGTAAATTGCATCCCCTTCCGGTGCTTCTGGAGCCGGCCGTGTGGCTCATCAGGTTATTGCTCATCCTAGTCACAACCAACAGAAGCATCCCGAATCCTGCTGTGGCCTACCTGCTCTTATCTGATTGAACTCCTCAAATGGCAAGTGCTGGGAGGGAAAGTCACACCTGGGCCCAGCAGAGGCCACCCCGTGGGCCACCTGGTCCACTGCCTGCTACCTAAAGAAGGGTCTACTTTTGGTTTGCATCTCTGTCTGGAAGAGAAGCTGAGAAGCACTGCCCAGGCTGGGGGTTGGGGTGCCGAAGCAGGCAAGTCTCAACTGAACAGCCTTCTCTAGCCCTGCAGCGGAACACTCCCTGTGTCCTGGCATCTCCAGGGGCCTGGCAGCAGCAGTGGTGCGCAGGCGCGCGAGGGACCTGACCCCCCACACCAGGGTACACAGAGCTGGGGAGCTCACCGGGTCATCACGAGGCCTGAGGAAACCTTCCAGAATTAGGTGGTGCATATTTCTATTTAAGTGGTATGTAACCACATGCCTGTTTCTGGTGAGAAGGAGTTTGCGCACACACACACACACACACACACACACACACACACACACACACACACACACCATAAGAAGTTCCATCTATCAGATTCTGTGCCCTGTGTCTGGCACCTACCCTACCTCCAGGGACTATTCCTGCTGTGGGGGGAGGTGGGAGGGGGCAGAGCTGCAGATAAAGAAACTGCAACCTCCTCCTGTAGGTCCCCCTCCCCCACCCTGCAGCAGCTAGCTCACTCCCAGAGTGAGCTAGAATCCTGCAAAGGTGGTCCCCAAGCATCAGGGAAATCCACCATTTCCAACTGCTGTGTGACTGAGCCAAATGGTCAACCTGTCTGAGCACTTGACCAGATTCAGGGTTCCTCCATTTAAGATGGAAGGGCAGGGCTTCATACCAAAGCAGAGGCGGGAGGACCAGGGCCAGGCATGTGGTAAGAAGGGATATGGCCGCTTTGAAGTCGTTTCCTGCTTCATAAAAGCCAAAGGCCTCAGCTGGGCTGGATAAATATTGCGTTGGCCTCTGACCTCCCACCTCCCCGGGCTGTTCCACACACCCCACTCCCCAGCTTTCCACCTTTCCCTCCCAAGGAACAGAGGTACCTGAGGCAGAAGAGCCTATTTTCTGGGCATCCCGAAGGACAGGACTCTTAGGCGGAGCCAGGGCTAGCTAGGCAGAAAGACCCATGCCCCTTCCCTGGCCTGAGGTCACCAGGTCTCCACTAGTCAAGTGGGTGGCACCATTTCCCAGGAGCAAGGCCCTCTGAGACATCCAGTCCCCTGATGAGATGACAGGCCCCCACCGTCACCTCCAGCCACTGCTGTCTCCCTCCAGGATAGGTAGCCAGGCCCACTCCTGCTGAGGTTGATCAGGAAATGAGCAGAATCCCAGTGTGGGCCTCAGGCTGTCACGCCTTCAGCTTCCTGGGCCCAGGACTGATGGGAGCCGCGTGGGGCGCTGCAAGGTTGCACCTGCCACCCGGTACACTGCTCAGAGGAACAAGAACAGATGGTCAGGAAGGGCCAGGGTGTTAAAGACCAGGACCCAGCAGTCAGGAACAAAGGGCTTCCCTTCACACTTGCAGCTCTGCCTACTTCCTGAAAGATTTCTCACCTGTTGGCCCCTGCCTGCCCCTACCCCGCCCACCCCCAGCATAGGAGAGAGGGACAGGAGGGGGCCATGAGACACCCCTCCCCTCCCCCCAGTTGAACTGGCTCCTGTCTCTGAGCCAGCACCTCAATCCCCCCATCTGTCCAATGGGAATGAATGTTTGCCATGGTTGCTCAAGTAGCTTTATTTCTGGAACCAAGCCTAGAGAGATGGGTTTGGGGGCATTAGAAAAGGGGCAATTGCTATAAACCAATGGGAAGTGATTCGAAAGTTGGAGCACGGGTGAAAACCAAGCTAGGGCTATTCTCTCTTTCTCTCTGATCGTTTTGGCATTTTCTGAGAAAAGTAAGATTTTCTTTCTGGAACATGTACATGTGAATATAGAAAGGTCTGGAAGTTCAGTGGAGACAGGATGGGAAAGCCCCTGGTGACCTTGGCCCTGGGACCACAGGCAGGGTTCCTGGTTAGTGTTTAACCAGGCAGGCTGGAGTTTGAATTCTGAATTTGCCAGATTTGGGCTTTTGGTGCCTTCGGCTTTGGAGAGCAGGGATGAGCCATGCTCTCATACCATTGCAAAACTGCTAAGTTGGTGTTGCTCTGGACGTCAACCAGCCCTGGTTAGGGAAGCAGCTGATATCCTTGGGGCTCCAAGGCACCCAGGGCCTCTCAAGCAGAGCTGTGGAGCAGGGGCCTGGCCAGAGCGAGCAGAGGCAGCATGAGGAGTCTTCATAGGAGCCCAAGATAGGTCCCAGGGCTCAGCGTTTGCTTTGTGTGATGTGCCAGGATGTCCGAGGACAAGCCTCTGCTGTTGTCTTATCTGGGATCAGAAGGCTCTGCCAGGACCCTCCAGCTGGAGCCAGGGGGCCTGGCCCCTTGCTGCAAGTACAGAACGTAGGATGGGGACTGGGAGAGGGGAGCCCACTGTCCAGGGACTTGCTGGGGAAAGCATTGTTTAAAAAAAAAATTGAGTTACAAAAGAAGTGGTTGCTCCCCGTAGAACGCCTGTGAGTAGTTCTTGAGTGTTTGATAGCTGGTTTCACCCAGACCCAAATAATAGCCGTGAAACCCAAGTCCAAGCTGGGGAAGTAGATTGCCTTGGGTTCCACAACAAGTCACTCTTCCCTGCTCTCCACTTGCTATGAGGCTGGCTTGGATGAGCCCAGTCTTGCCACTTTCCCCGCTAGCCTGCTCAGCTACCTTCTGTAGCCAGCCTCTGGCTCTGTGTGTGCTCTGCAGGCCCCTTACCCCCACCATGGCTCTATCCCTGACCTCTCGTCTTCCCTGCCCAACTGCAGGCCCTCGGCTCATGCCCCCATCCCTCCATGGTGCTGGGCCGTGTGTGGCAAGCCTCCTCCCCCTCATCTTCCAAATAGCTGTGAGCAGCTTTCCTCCATCCACAGCAAGCTTTGCTATTTGCACAGTCAATGGCTCTGGCAAGGCCTGGCCGTCCCTCCCTCCCCAGAGGCACTGTGGGCGCTGTTTGTGTTTCGGTCTCTATAGACTCAGCATTCACAACTTGAAGAGGCTGAGACAATGACTCCAGCAGCTGCCTGCAGACTGTGCTGGCTGCAAGGCGCACATAGCCCCTGACTCTCAGGAAACTGCATATAGCCAGAGGCAGGGAGAGCTGGGCAGCCAGGGTCCCTGCACCGTGCACCTGTCCCCTTTCCCAGGCAGCTGTGGCTGCCCCTGAGGGAAAGAGAGAGGGCAGCCTGGTCAGGCCATCTGACTGGTTTCTGAGGCATTTGCCTCCAGGATTGTGGGCCGAGCTTGCCACTGACTATGCGGTCCCTGGAGGGAAAAGAGTAGCAGCCGCTTTCTGGCTGGTAGAGCAGAAGGGGCGGAGAAGAACCTTTGCCCAGGTAGAGAACAGGGAACTGCTTTCCCAGGAGCATATCCAGTTAGGAGAAAGTTAAGCACCAGGAGTTTAACGTTGACACCGCCCACTTTAATTCAATTAAGCAAAGGTTTGTAGAGCACCTGTTGCATGCTGGGAAGGTGGAGAGGGCGCAGGCCTCTGTCCAGGTTCTTGACAAGCCTACTGTGTGTGTGTGTGGCAAGGGAGATGGGCAGTGCACACCTGGCCTGGTCACAACAATCCCAGGCAGGCAGCCAGCAGACGCAGGCAGGAAGGGGCCATCAAGACAAGGGATGAGCTGCATGCCATCTGGGGGGCTGGGGGGTTGCAGAAGCTGGAAGCGTTTTCTCCCAGGAGTAGAAAGGTCTAACTATGAGATGGCAGCTGAGACCACCACCCACATCCAGGGGTCCAAGTGTGAATCCCTTTGCTTGTAAACTCCTGGAAGATAAGGCTGTGGTGAAAAGTGGAGTTGAGCTGAGCCCCAGATGACCTGTAGCTCCTGGCCTTAATTCCAGAGGAAGTGGAGTTGATTCTCACACTTGCACCACCAGGGCTGGCCTCAGAGCAGGGTGCCAGGAAGGCTAGCCTGGGATTAGCCCTGGTCTCCCCTGGAGCCTGAATTCTCCTAATCATGTTAAAATTAGCACTTCTGCTACAAGTGCGGTCAGACCCCTCCGAAGGGAGGTTTGGTCAGTTCTCTGCTCGCACAGCTAAAACTTCTAATCATTGTCATAAACAGGATGGAAGCAGCTGCTCACTCCAGTCTATTATCAGCTTGGTTGGAGACAGAGAAATTTAAATGACAGTAAGATGCTTAGCAAAGAAAGGAAAGTCAGTGTTAAAAATAAAGAAAACAAGACAGCTTGTTTCATCGAAATAGAAGGGTTATTAAACAGCCCTGAATTAATCAGCGCTCTGCCACGCCTGGGGATTGAAGAGCAGCCAGGCCAGGGCTGAGAGGTGGGAGAAGAGGGGCGGGGGTGGGCAGACGAAGCGGGTCAGGTAGGAGACTCGCCCCTTCTCCCAGGCTGGCTGCAGACTCTGACAATGCTGCCCTGGCCCTAGGGGGGCAGCTGGCAGCTGGCTTTCTGCCCCTCCCGCAGCACCCACCAGACAAGGGCAGTTTGGGGTGGGGGGCTTTGGCATGCCAGCCTCTTTCCCTGCAGACTGGAGCTTCTGGACCGCTGCCATCTGCCACCACCTGTGCCAACCCTCGAGGTCCCTCCCCTCCTGCCTTCCCACCAGCCCAGCTGCTGCTAGCCCCCAGGTCTTTCCCTTCAACTTTCGCAGGGGCTCCCCAGCCCCTCAACTTGGCTTGCGGCTCCGTTATCCCCAGTCCAGTCACCCTCGAGTGGGAGCAGCAAATGCCCAAGCATGCCCAGACCAGTGACTTCAGCAGACCCTCTCTCCTCAGAGCTTTTGGGGATGGGGGGTGGGGAGGGAAGGTGGCATCTGTGACTCAAAGCAGCAGAAAGGCAGGGTGACATGGAACCCCGAAAGCCCTGGTCCAGGTTCCATCTCCATATCTGGGACCTTAGCTGCCTACTATGGGACCACAGATCCATCTACATCTTTCAACTGTAAAATGGAAAGCATGATGCAGCTCTTTGGGAATCTTTAAAATCACTGCAAGGGAGCTAGTTGGTATGTCATGGGGTGAGGCACACACCACAGGCAAGGTGTTCCAGAGGGGCTGGGAGGGGCCTGGGGCGAGGGGGGGGGATGGGGAGCAGAGCTGCCCACATCTGGCCAGGCTCAGCACATCTGTGTGCACAGGCGCATCTCTCTGTGTTGGATCCTTTGCTGTAACAGGGCTTGCGCTGCTCTCTGACCCCAGCATTCTTTCTCCCCAGCCTCCCCGGATTGCCCCTGGCTATTTACCCTTCTCCAGGCTCCTCACTCACACCCCATTCATCATGGACTGGGGCAGATTCTCACTCAGGGAGTTCTTTTCATCTCCACCCCAGCCGGCCTGTAGGCTCCCTCCCTCCTCACCCACCACTCCAGGCCCCACCTGCTTCCTTCAGCACATTCTTCCCCTCCCAGACCCTCTGATAATTGTGCCCTTCACTCTCCCTCCCAGGAGCCCCACGGGATGCCTGATGGCTGCCTGAAGCTGAAAGGGCCTCTGTGCCTGTCTCCTGACACAGGACGGTACTGGGGGCTTTCATGTTCCTCCAGGTCAGCCGAGTGCCTGGCCAGGGCCCTGAGTCCCTGAGTTGTGTACAGGGTGCTGGCATCCAGCTGTGTGGCCTGGTCCCTGCTGGGCACGTGTGAGTGTGAACCTGCCTGTTACTCCAGAGATGCTCACTGCTTGACAACCCCGGATCCGCTCTTTAAGAGACAAAAAAACAGAAAAGAATAGAAACTGAAAGTGAGAAGGTACTGGGGTTGGATACTGTCTGCCTGGGATACCTGCTTGTGAGAAAGAAGTAGAGTTTTGTGTTCCCAGCCTGGTTGTCAGTTTCAAAAAGCTCCAGAGACAAGGAGAGGCAGAATAGATGAGGGAGGAAGAAGGATGCTTTCCTGTACCTGGGACAGATCCTCTGTGGGGAAGGCTGGAAGAATGTGGAAGCCAGATTCAGGAATGGATGCCAGCATCCCCTCGTCCCCTTGGCTCCAACTCTGCTCCCCTGCCCTGTCCTGCCACAGGGTCTGCATGCATGAGCAGGAGCAGCTCAAGCACCTGGTGGAGGGCGTGGGAGGGTAACCCCCAAGGTGACCAGCGGAAATGGCTGCTGGGACCCTCAGGTCAGCGAGGGGGAGAAGGTGGGACCTGCAGCACCAGGTTCCTTCCAAGAGTGCTGGATCTTGGTCACCACACGGTGCCCTGCACAGTAACCGCTCCTCTTAAGTTTGTCACCATACTTCCAGTCAGTTGTGGCTGCCAAGGAGATGACGCCCTTGTGCGGTGTTTTTTCTAAAAACAGAAATAAGAGTTACTGGTGTTTATGCTGAGCTGTGGCGTTTACAAAACAACTTCACATCCATTGTCTCCCGGATTCCGACCACATCCCTGATGGGCTTGTCATTTCACAGCTGAGGAAAGCAGGGCTCCAAGGAGATTCACTGGCAGGTTCAAGTTCACCGCACTTGTAAGTGGTGGGAGGAGATCAGAGCCCAAGTCTGTGCTGCCCAAGGTCTTCTTTCTTTTGCACCTGTTGCCAGGAGCAGTTTCCCCAGACTGACTGGGGCTTCCTTGTTGAAGAGTCCTGTTCTGACTTCTTTCCCACCTGCCCTGTTCTAGAACCCTTAAGGCTTCTTTTCTGATCTACTGTGACTCTGGAGCACTCTGTCTCAAATTTTACCTGCACAAGTCTGGACAGTGCATTGTCCAGCGACACCGTGGAAATTTTCCCAAGCTGCTCCATCTCTGCCCACCCCCACTGCGCCTGCCATTCATGGAGTCAGTGACATTTGCTCTCTACCCAGTGAGTGCAAGATGAGCAATTGTCAGCATCCTTTCCAAATGACTCACGACCTTCTTGAGACTACTGATGTCAAACCTCTGAGCCGTGCTAACTCAAGGCTAATGTCTTAGGGCAGACTGGCAGGTGTATTGCCTGCTGAGAAAGTCAGTTCCCTTCCTGCTGTTCCCTGCAGTTCAGCCTGAGCACATTATGAGTACAAGTCACCGAGTTAGCCCTGCCAGGAGTGCTGGGAAGCACGAGGTGTTGCTGCTGCCTTCGAGAGCCTCCGATTCCGTGCAGCACCAACAAAAGGGTCCTAACACATCAGTGCTTAAGAGCAGGTGTCCTGGAGGCCTAGCAAGGCTTTCAAGGGAAGGTAGGGCTTGGAGAGACCAAGAAGAGAGCAGACCGACATTTCAGGGAGAGGGACCACCAAGATGGAACAGAGCAGGGTGGGTTTGGCACTTGACAGTGAGCCAGTGTGGAGTTACCCTGGGAGAGGTAGGCCGTGAGAATGAAAACAGAGGGACAAAAAGCCAGCTTGGGAAGGACTTGAACTCGGATACTTAGCAGCTTCCATCTGTCTGAGCAAAGATCTGTAGGAGGAGGTTCATAGGTGATATCATACTTTGTTCATGTGCTTGACAAAATGAGACAAGCGGGCAGAGTCAGAGAATAGTGCAAGGCACCCCTTATAGGATACCAAGGGCTGAATCTTGACTGCCCGTGACCTGTGCCAGGGTCTATGTCAGGAAAAGGCCTACATGGGAACCCAGGATTCTAGGGGAAGAGGCCCACCCTTTTGAACTTCATGAAAGCTTAATGGCTGGAAACAGTGTTAGCAATGCACCCCCATTTGACCCCAACAATGGTGGCTGAAGCCTCCCGGATGGGGATACCCCTTGTCTCTAGAACAACTCAGGAGCTGATGTGTGAGGACATGGAGGGCAGAAGGGAAAGAGGGTCTGGAAGAGAAAGCGGGCCCTGGGAGCTGCTGGAAGCCGCTCAAGTCCTCCTTCAGGAGGATGCCACAGGCAGCTTCGGGGGAAGGCGAGTGGGGACGCGGGGTCAGCAGGGAGAGTGAGCACTGGGGGCACGCTGGGTGCTTTGTTTGGGATTTCTGCTCAGAGCTCCTTTGTTTCTGGCTTCGCCTTCCACCAGTGTGACTTGGAGCTGTGTCATTATTCTTTGAAAACATTATATTTAATGGCAGCATAATATGCCATTATGTGGAGTGACTTGTGATTTCTTTAACCATTTGGTTGGGTGCTTTCTAACCCTGCTCTCTGACCCCATGTTTACCTCACTGTCCCTGCCTGGCCCGCAGTAAGGAGAAGGTGACAAGGCTGAAGACCCAATTCCAGGCTCTTCGGAAAGGTCGTTTGGAATGGCTAGCACATCTCTTACTACCTGGAGACTCCACCTGGGCACTGATAACCCCAACTCCTGCCAGGGCACCCCCATTCACTCCGTATCTTCCCCCTGCCAGCCATTCTCCATCACCCAAATAAAGGATTGGTTTAGAAGAGATGTAAGCGAAGCTGCGGAACCTGGAGTCATGGCCTTTCAAATAAAGTACTCGCCATGTCTACCTGAACATTCCGGCAAGTTGTCCCAGACTGGTGATGGGAGGGTTGGACTGAGCAAATGGAGGCACTGAGGAAGAACAGGGATAAGCAGGGGCTCAGGGACCACTTCCTGGCTGGCCGACGGTGCTCTGCACTCCAAGGGCTCAGTGTATTCACCTGTGCAGTGGGTCTGATCACATCCACCTGGCCGCAAGTCTCCAGAGCTTCTTGCACTGTTGAACTCCTAACATGGCTTTCACCTTGGCCGAGCCCTAGGCCACTTCCATCCCTTTGCCTGCCTTTGGAAGCAGCCTATGCGTTCATTTCCCTGTCCTTTCTCCCCACCGTGCTGCTGGGATGGCAGCAGGACCATGGCAATAGTTAAGCAGGTTGCTGTTCGGAAGCAGGGGAGCTGTGGGGGCGCCTTTCTCACACTCCATGCCTGAGGTCACCTCCTCAGCTGGGCCAGCTTGCCTTGGCCTCAAGGCTCTGCTGATTCACAGAAATTCCTTATGACAGGGAATAGGTGGCCCTGGCAAGGTGGTGTTCTTCACCAGGCCTTCCCCAGAGGGGGTTGAAGAGGGCAGAGTGGCAGGAAGGCCAGGGGCTGGGGTGGGGTGGGATGGGTGGGGTACAGCAGGCGGCAGCTGCTTGAAATTGATGGCCCCTGCAACTTGGTTTGTACCGCATGGCTCTCAGCTCTGCCTGGGGTCGACCTTTAGATAATAAAGGGAATTCTGGGAGATTCCTGACAGGCCCATGACATATGGGGTGGGGCTACAGGGTCACACGGTGTATCTCCCTGCTCCTGGCCCAAGGGTAATGAATCTTGTTTTGACTTTGCGAAGCCAGTGCCCCAGGGAGAAGTGGAGCTGCCCCCACCCGCCACCCCCCCACCTCTTCACCAGGCAGCCCCTGGAACTCTTCATCATGGTGGGCCAACTGCAAACTTCACATTTCATGCAAGCAGCCTACATACACCGCATGCTTTACAAAGGCCCTGGGAGACCTGGGAAAGTTTCCAGGGCTTGATCTGAGCCCACTAGGAGATCTGGGAAGGGGAAGAGGGAGCAACAGCAGAAGGCACTCCCTGCCAGGGAAGGCAGTGATTCCATGATAGAGGCACAGGACCAGAGCAGGAGCTGGGATGAGGAGCAAGGAAAACCTCTCCTTGGGAGTCGGGAATATCCCATCGGGACTGAGAGGCCAGCAACTGACCTATTCACTCTCTGAGGCAGGGGAAGCCAGAAAGTTCAGGAACTGCTGGGCAGGGAAAGCAGGCAGTGGCAGATTCCTCCACATCTTGACATGACCACAGGAAAACTTGTGGCCTCCCAGGGCTCACACTCAAATGTCGTCGTCTGGGATCTCTGAGTTTCCCAGCCCTGGTATGGCTCACGCCCACCCATCTCAGTGCACACATCACTTTTCCTGAGCCACAAAGTTAGGGGTCAGCACTTTTGGGTGCTGTCTTGGCTTGGCTTGCCGGGACTGTTGTCACACAGTGTCACAGATGAGTGGCATCAACAATAAACTTGACCTTGTCGCCTTCTAAAGGCTGGGACATCCCAAATCCCAATGCCAGTGGGGTGTGAGGGCAAGGTATGGGCCAGGCCTCGCTCCTGGACTTGTCCATGGCCGTCTTTCTCCAAAGGGCAGTTACATCCTGATAGCTCAGTGGCTGCCTGCCTGTGGTCCCCATGTCCCAGGGCATCAACATGGGACTGTTGGAAGGACTCAGTTCTACCCCCACCATCTGCCATCCTGCCTCTTGTACCATGCCTCTGTCCATCATGGGTGAGGCAGAGTCCCAGCCACTGTCACACGAGCAGTGAGGGACATTCAGAAGTCTTTGTCAAAGTCTAACTGAGAGCTCTACTCCACTCTGGTCATGCAGCCGACCTCACTGTTGACCCCAAGCCACAAGGATTCCTCTCTCGTGCCTCCCAAGGATATGCGGGAGCCTCCTCCCACGTGCTTCTCTTACTCCTGGGTCATTGGTGATGAGCTTGTCTGGAATGGAAGCTGTGTGTGTGAAGACAGGCGGTAGCTTCTGGTGAGCCAGGTGACTGGGTAGAGATTGTCACCCAGGGCTGTCCTGACATGGGTGCATGTCACCTCTTCAGGGAGGGATGCAGGAGGGGGGCGTATGTGGGCAGAGACCCCTGGCCCTGTTCCGTCTTCTTGCTTCCCCCTTCCCTCTCTGGGGTGAGAGATCGCCACTTAGCTTTGCATAGCAGCACGGTGTCTAGGGTAAAAGTGACATTCGATTAATGAAGCAAGCACAGCTGGTAGAGCAGTGACATCTAAATTGTTCCTTTGGTCCCGTTATTTTCCATTGGAAATTCTCACTCTCTCTCTTCCCCCTCTCCCCGCCCCCCTCTCCCTCTCCCCTTTACATCGCGTGCATAAAATACGCTAATAACAATCTTGGTGTCTGTGCATGAGTGACAGCTGAAATAAGAAAAAGACTAATCGTGCCTCCTGCAGCCCTGTCACATGGAGATTAAATGAGTCCCCCTACCCACCGCCTCCCTGCAACCCACTGCCTCTCCCCTCCTCTCTCTCTCCTTCTCTCTCTTTTCTCCCTCTCTCTCTCCTTCTCTCTGTCTCTTTCTTTCTTTCCCTCCCCCCATTCTTTTCTCAATGAGCACCATGGGCATTTGAATAATAATATTATAGACACCATCAGGGTGACAGTGGGGGAAAAAAATCAGCTGAAACCCATGATTATTCCTTCAATCTAATAATTATTTAAATACCAGATAACTCCTTTCACTCTAATTGAGACCTTTCAGCTGCCAGCATTGCCCAGGCCTTCATGCCTGCCCTCTCGCTCACCTTGTGTTCCCCAGTGTGCCAGGACCACGTCGGAGGCCAGCGGGAAACAGCACGGCACTCGGGCTGTTCACGGGCAAGAGCGCAAGGGACACGCAGCCAGGCAGCAGCATCTCTGGTCCAGAGGGTTTCTTCCTCCTGACCTGTGATTCATAGACACCTTGCACCAAAGCAGGCTGCAGAGGTCATGGGGACCAGTCTCCTGCCTCTGAGTAAGCTTCCTCCCAGACACTGATTAGGAAAACTCAGAGTCACAAAAGTCCACAGCTCCACGGCCAGCTGCCTCGAGGTTACTCTCTCGAGAGGGGCTGTTCTGCTGCAAGTCTAGCTGCAGTCCCTTGTGCTGCAGCTGACACTCTTTGGGAAGAAGGTGCTTTCTGTGCTTCTGCAAAACTTCACCTGTCTATGGGGTGGGGACCCCACCACCAAGTCAGGGGGGTGACGTTGCCTGGGCCTCTCAGAAGGGAGCCTTTGTGGTGTCATCTGCCTCATTCCTTTTGCCCATCAGTTCTGAGCCTCCCTGGATCCTCCTGGAGCAGCTCCTCCCTCCCCAGGGCCCACACCACACTCTGCCCATCACAGGGCCACCATCCACTGCCTTGAGGGACAGTGTCACCAACTCTCAGGTGGAGGGAGTGCAGAACTTTTCTGTCACCAGACCTGAGTTCTGACCCTGAGTCATTCGGGGTCACCTGAGCAATGCGCTTTCTTTTCTGTGGGCTTTGGCTTCTCCGTCTTTAAAAAAATAAAATAATCATTGTGCATTGTAGTGATCATATCATCTCCTTCAACATCCACCCAGAATGTCTGCTTTCAAGGTTGACCACTGGAGAGGAGGGCCGGGTGGGGTCAGACTCTCCTGCACCTCAGAGAAGGAGGTCGGAGGAATCCCAGGAGAAGCTGCCTCTCCTCTGACATTACAAGCTTTTATGCTTTGCTCCCTCATGCCTTGCTCCTAGGGGTCCCTGGCTTGGGAGCTGCCTCACGTGCAGGGATGGTATTAAACACCATCCATTGTGGCTATCATGAAGCCCACCAATACCAGGATAGTGGTGGAGGTGAGATGGGAGCTGGTGACAGTGGTGATAGGAATGGAGAGGGCAGTGATGGTGGAGTTAGATGGGTCCAAGAAATCTATGAATAGGGACTTGGCATCCATTTGTCAAAATCAGATTTGTGTCTGACTACTGCACCCACCTAGCTGCTTCCACAGAAAAGCGCTGAAGCGTACGCACTCACCTCTGAAGAATAGCGGGAGGAAAGAGTCCTTCGCTGAGCTCCCCTGGAAATACCTGATTGGTATCTATCATGGGATAGATACCAAACTCCTCCAGATACAGAGGTCTTCCAAAGATTCAGAGAAAAAAAATGTATTTTGAAAAGACTATACATACTGCAAAGGTGAATGCATGTTGAACTTTGCAAGTGACCCAGGTGCTATTCCAAGCTTTTCATTTGTATCAACTGATGTCATCGGCATCCTCCTTTGAAACTGATGTTACTGTGACACTCATTTTCTATAGACAGTGAAATGGCATAACATAACAGCCAGTACCTCCACCCTGTGTACATGGTTGTAACTCCATGTGAGTCCAAACACCCAAGTTCAGAGCTCATATTGAACCAGAGGCATAGAACCAGGGCACCTTTCTCCCTGTTTCTGAACTCAGGCAGGCTTGATTCTTGCCTACTGGGCTCTGCTCTGAAAGAACTGCTTGGTAACCTCAGCATTGGCATGGAAAGATGGAGTCTTTCAACTCACCCTTGGAGTTAGCCATCCCATGAAGACCATGCCCCCAGGGTAGGGTGCAAAGCCCCTGTACCCCTTGCCGCAGGAAAGAGCTTCCTTTTACTGGTTGATTCCCTAAATGCCCATT
This sequence comes from Ochotona curzoniae, assembly GCF_017591425.1. NCBI lineage: Eukaryota > Metazoa > Chordata > Mammalia > Lagomorpha > Ochotonidae > Ochotona > Ochotona curzoniae. Next base: position 17,368,422 of record NW_024466219.1, on the reverse strand, counting down.
ACAGCAGGGCTAAGCCAGGTCAAAGCTTGAGCTGGGAATTCAATCCAAGACTCCCTGGAGTGTGGCAGGAACCAAGCCACTTGAGCCTCCCAGGGTGCACATCAGCAGGAAACCAGAATTGGGAGTTGAGAGTTGGTCCTCAAAGCCAGCACTCCGAGATGGGATGTAGGCCTCTTTAACTTCTAGGCCAAGCACCTGCTGCTGATTCTGTTTTCACATTAACTTTTAGAACTACCCTCTCATGAAGAAAAAAGCACAAATCAGGAGTTCTGCTGGGATCTCCAAAGTGACAGTGGTAGTTAAAGTACGTGAACACCCAGTGTGCCAGTGGCCAGGCTAAAGGGGTTCCCTTTCTAGTTTGGTTGACTCCCATTACAACCTGAGAGATAGTACGCATTCTGCCCATTTCTGTCTGTCAGGAAGGGAGATGAGATTTAAGCATTTCTGCTCTCTGAATCTGTTCCCAACATCTGCCCAACACAAACCTCTCCCTGACCAAGCTGCCTTGGGAGGAGACTGGGCAGGGGAGGTCAGAAGCTGAGCATGGCCTCACAATGTGTGTGTCCTGTGTTGTGGTCTCTCTCCTTCACCCACCCACATGGTCAACAGGTACATGTGAGTTTGTTGGAGCCAAGGCAGGAACACACAGCCCACAGATCCAATGCCATAGGACCACAGAGACTCTTTATAAAACCCTTAGCAGGGCATGGTGACAGTCACCTTCCTCCACCTCCTCACACCCTGTGTCTAAACACAGCTCCCACCCAGACCGGGGCCTGCAGGAACAGCCTCCTGCAGCTCCCTGGGCAGTGGGGGAAGCTGAGCATTCTGTTATTTCCTCTCCACCGGCCCCTCTTGAGGAATTCACGTCCTGCTACCGGCTGCAGGACATGGCTAAAAATAACCTCTGGGTTGCAAACCAAAAGCTTTGCCTGTGTGTGTGTCTGTGTGTATGTGTGTGTGTGTGCGCGCACGCACGGGTGCTGGAAGGGTTGTGTCAGAGCTGCCGAGGTCAGCTATACCACATGTCTTCTTTCCAAGGAAGCTAGGACCCCATGAGTCACCCCAGACACCCTGGTGCAATTTGAAAGGAGGATGGAACCCGGAGCCCCACCCTGGCACCATGGTGGCTGTCAGACTCAGGACCCATGGTAGAACAGAGCAAGAGGATTGGGGAAGTTCTAAAATTCCTTAAGGACTAGCGCTTTCTCAAGGTAGTTAGTATCTTTTGTAATCCTAGTCCTGCCCAGCCTGAGTGGGGGAGCAGGAAGGGACAGACAGACCTCTCCTAAGTTATTGGGGAAAAGTGTCTCCCCTCTGTGCTAGGGTTTCCCTTGCCACTGCCACCTCCTGGGCCTGGAGTTCTGTCGGGACTTGTCCAAAAGCTTACAGACGACCTGTCCAGCTAGAGGAGCCAAGGCCAGCCTCGGGCTCTTGGGAAATCTGTGAATCGTTGATTTCATGGATGCTTAAATAGTCACGAGGCCCAGCAGTGGCTGCAGGAGACTGAACCTCAACTTGCCTACCTGTACGCCTCCTCGCATCTTCCCATGCCTAGAACTCCCACCGCAGGTGGCTGAAGCCAGACTGTCCCTTAGCCAGGGGGTAGGCTCATTGGGCTTTCCTCCTGCGGAGAGGCAGATGGGAGGCAGTGGCCAGGTGTGCACCTGTCGAAGAAGGTATGGGCTTTATCAGTTCCACTGCCCATGGTTTTCAGCCTCCCTGATGGCACCGTGGGCATCTTAAGACCAGAATGTATTTTGCTTTTCTGAAGTGTTCTTGGGGCTGAAGAGCAGAGCTCCTTGTTTCTGGACAAGAGGCTGAAGGGCAGGAAGGGACAATGCGTGAGAAAGAGAAAGGAGTGCCCACACAGAAGAAGGAATTGTGTCCACTCTCTCAGGAGCTGGGGAGTGCCTTTGCCACTTGCGGTTAGAAGACTCGTTTCCACTCCACCAGGAAGACACGGGAGATGGGGCAGGGTGTCTGGCAACAGTCCCGACACGCACCATGAGTGACTGGCTGGGTGAACTGGCAGTCTCCTCACCTCTCCAAGAGATGAAAAACATGCCTATAGAAGACAGAAATAGAGATGCTTTGTAGAGAGAGAAAAAAAAGTATTTTTATAGTGTAAAGGCTGGAGACCAAAATAGATAATAGGATTCCCTGAGCATCCCTAAGAGGGAGAAAGTCTTAAAAATAGAAAGCCTGAAATGCAGAAGGCAGAGAGAGCCCCAGGGCCAGCCAGGCCAGGGTCTGGGGTCAAGTGGTCTGAGCCCGGCCTCCAGGAGCACAGTTCTGATCTGGTCGCATTGGCCTTGTGTTTTCCAGGACCATGTGAGCGCCGGCCCAGCCAGCAGATGAGGACCCAGAGGAGCTGCCGACCGGTCCTTGTGCCTCTCAGGATGGAGCCGAGGCAGCCATGGCCACGAGCCCTGGACGCGGACAGCTGGCCCCTGGTCCTGCTCTCAGTGGTATGGGTGCTGCTGGTGCCCCCAGCCGCTGGCATGTCCCAGTTCAGCACCTTCCACTCCGAGAACCGGGACTGGACCTTCAACCACTTGACTGTGCACCAGGGCACGGGGGCGGTGTATGTAGGGGCCATCAACCGGGTCTACAAACTCACGGGCAACCTGACCATCCAGGTGGCTCACAAGACAGGACCGGAAGAGGACAACAAGGCCTGCTACCCACCCCTGATCGTGCAGCCGTGCAGCGAGGTGCTCACACTCACCAACAACGTCAACAAGCTGCTCCTGATTGACTACTCAGAGAACCGCCTGCTGGCCTGCGGCAGCCTCTACCAGGGCGTGTGCAAGCTGCTGCGCCTGGATGACCTCTTCATTCTGGTGGAGCCATCACACAAGAAGGAGCATTATCTGTCCAGTGTCAACAAGACAGGCACCATGTACGGGGTGATTGTGCGCTCGGAGGGCGAGGACGGCAAGCTCTTCATCGGCACTGCGGTGGACGGCAAGCAGGATTACTTCCCCACGCTGTCCAGCCGCAAGCTGCCCCGCGACCCCGAGTCCTCGGCCATGCTCGACTATGAGCTGCACAGCGATTTTGTCTCCTCCCTCATCAAGATCCCCTCGGACACCCTGGCCCTGGTCTCCCATTTCGACATCTTCTACATCTATGGCTTTGCCAGCGGAGGCTTCGTCTACTTCCTCACGGTGCAGCCCGAGACACCCGAGGGCGTGGCCATCAACTCTGCCGGGGACCTCTTCTACACCTCACGCATCGTGCGGCTTTGCAAGGACGACCCCAAGTTCCACTCGTACGTGTCCCTGCCCTTCGGATGCACGCGGGCAGGCGTGGAATACCGCCTGTTGCAGGCCGCTTACCTCGCCAAACCCGGAGACACGCTGGCCCAGGCCTTCAACATCAGCAGCCGGGACGACGTGCTCTTCGCCATCTTCTCCAAGGGGCAGAAGCAGTACCACCACCCGCCGGATGACTCTGCCCTCTGTGCCTTCCCCATCCGGGCCATCAACCTGCAGATCAAGGAACGCCTGCAGTCCTGCTATCAGGGTGAGGGCAACCTGGAGCTCAACTGGCTGCTGGGGAAGGACGTGCAGTGCACCAAGGCGGTAAGAGCACGGCCCTGGATCTGCCTCTGCTGTGTGTGTGTGTGTGTGTGTGTGTGTGTGTGTGTGTGTGTAACAGAAACTGTTCCCTGTGCGTGCCCTGTTCGCAGACCACCAAGGGCAAGAAAGAGAGGAGAGAGGCTCGTGGCGTCCATAGTAACCACTCTCACAAGGTCCTACTTACACCACATGCTTGGACCATGTTGGCTGATGCATGTGATCATTCTAAATAGATGTGGCAAGTACCTACCCAACAGGCAGCTGCAGGCTTCAAGGTGAAACTTACAGCCCAGCTCTCTTTTCTACCCTCAAGGAGCTTCCCTGGTCATGAGACAAGACAGAGTGTCATACAACATAGCACAGGTCGGACAGTGATGGCTGCTATAGATGGATAATAGCAGAGAAGGCGGAAGGCAGTAGCTGAGAGGGTCGACTCACCAAGAAATGGTATTTGAGGGGGCTCAGGAAAGAAAGAAAGTGAGCCATGCAGGTGTCTGCTAAGGCATTCCAGACAGAGCAGCAAGTGCAGAGGAATTCAAGGCATGCCTAGGGTGATGGAGGAACAGCGAAGGAGAAAAAGAGCAGATGAGGCCAGTCTCAAGTAACGGAACCTCAGCGAGCACATGCAGGCTCCGGGGATGACAGGGGAGGGGCCGCATAGGATCAGAGTTAAGTCAGATAAGAGGGAAAAAAGTCAAGCATGACTGATTGCTTACAAACTGGAGAAGGTTCAGGGGTCTGGGCACACAGGAGAGAGCAAGGAGGGCTTGCTGTTTAGAGCTGAGGACAGCAAAGAGAGGGAAATCAGTGGTAAGCACCTGTCGGAGGGGCAGGATTCTGCTGAAGTGCTCAGCGCAGTGCCCTTGTTCTTCTCTCCTTCAACCCACCAGTAGACCCATCCCTGTACCCACTTAACAAGAGGGCATAGAAGGTCACCTGAGTGTCGGTATCAGGCACCGGGGAGGCAGACTTAAAAACCAGGATCACTGCTCTCCCAGATCTCATAGGAGACAGAGAATCAAAACTGCCGGCCACGTAAGTAGTGACTCAGAGTTTGGGTCTATGAAACCAAGAGCAGGGTTCAAATTCTATCGGTGCTGCTTCCTGCTTCAAAAGTCTACCTTCTCATCAGTGAAGTAGGAATCGTCATGGGGTAATCAGATGAGATGACATAGTGAGATCAGCACACAGCCAGTGTGTTAGTTACCTGTCTGCAAGTGTGACAAGCACCAGAACAGGTGTCCATGCCAAGTGCCAAGCTCCTGATTTGTGGCTTGGGGAGCTTCAAGAGCCAGAGACCCTGACAACTGCCTTCTGAGGGCCCCGGGGGAAGGGCACTTGCTCCTGAAGCAGGAAGCCCTATCTCGCAGACTGTGTCTCTGTCCTGGCCAGCATTTGTTTGGTGCAGGGGCACAAATGTTAGGATGATCAACCTTCAAGTCCAGCAGTTTCAGAGTGAATGCCAGGCCCACTACTTACTTCCTGTGTAACTTTGAGCAACTTAAGTACCCATTCTGAGTCACCGTTTTTCATCTCCAAAAGACAGGTTATATAACCCTCTTTTCACGGTTCTTATGAAGAAGAAATAGAAGATTTATGTAAAATGCTGAGCACAATAGAGGGCACATCATGAACATTCAGTAAATGGGCAGCAATGATTATTGTGAAACACAGTCATAAGAAGTTAAGTATTGTCTTAGTTGTCTTACTTGTAGAAGGTTGGGTTAGGTAATCTACAGAGTTCTGAGCAACTGAGATTCTATAACTATGACCTTAACCAGTGAGGAGGAAATGCAAGGGTTAACCCATTACAGAATCCGGTCTGGCTCCCAAAGCCCAGCGGGCTCTTGTCGGGAGGAAACTGCTGATTCCTGCCGGCCTCTGAGCCAGAGGAAAGAGGAAGACGACACCCTTCTGTGCTCCAGTCCCTGTGCAGAGAGACAAGCCCGGGCTAGTGACCAAAACACTGTGAAGGAGAGTGGGAGAAAGGTGACAGCAGGTAGGATGGCTACCTCAGAGCAGACAGCCCCTTGTCCTCTGGCCCTCTGCATCAGACTCCCCAGTGCAAGCTTGGCAGCAAGGACTACAAGAGGAAGGGCCCTTACAGAGCCATGGAATCCAAAGGCCCCAGCCCTGCAGGTGCAGAGACCACTCTGTTTGACCTTGATGTGGACTGAGAATCTGTGAGTGAAGCTGTAATCCCAGAGTTGACATTCCCGTGGCCTGAGCATTAACATGGGCCTCTCTGATCAAGGCTGTGCTGGCAATTCAAACATCCTCACACCTGGTCCTCACCACGATGAGAATACATTAAGAATCATCATCCCGCTTTATAGAGGGGCAGCAAAGGCCCTTGGTGGCCAAGTCAATGGCTCCCATCCATACAACCCTAAACAACCCAGCAGGAGTTTGGATTCCCATTAACCCGTAGAAGGTTTGAGTCCAAGCCCTTCCTGTTGAGCCTTTGGGCTTCCAAGCAAAGCTGTGCTCACCATCAGAGCAAATGCACAGGGGCATCAGATGGCTAAGAAAGTATTGAGAAAGACATTGAGGCAAGGAAGACACATCAACCAATTCCAGGGCCTTGTGCTCCAAACAAACCATTTCTTTAGAGTATGGGAGACTCCAAAATCTGGAAGAAATGGGCAAGCAGTTCATAATCACAAGCACCTTTTTGGGTTTCTGTCAGCAATTTTTTCAAATCTTGGGTGACACCTGTGGCCACACTCTGCAGCTTTACAAGCACCTGCAGAAAGTGGGAAAGAAAATGAAGCTATGCAGAGTCAAAAAGAAGTATGGCCATGACCTGGGTCAACCCTCTTACTTGGCAGAAGAGAAGACCTAGGCTCAGAAAGAGTGAATGATGTATGTGGGGAGTGGTAGAGAAAGCACCAACATCTGGATTCTGTAGCACTTACCAGGGGTAAGAGGAGAAAGAGAAACAGCAATTGCGAAAAGTGGTGAGTGAGCAACCTGCTCTGCTGAGGGTCTAGGAGTTCCCACCCGTGGCATCAGTTGCTGGTCAGGTGTGTCTCTGCAGCAGGGGTTGGCTAGGGAAGGCCTCCATTGCCTAGCATCCACCAGTCCCCATGGGCAGGCCCTCCCAGCATCCCGTGTCAGGTCCCTGGACGCAGAGATGCTCGCAGCCGTCTTTCATGCGCTGGCTCCACGCAGCTCCATCTCCTGCTCTGCCCAAGGGACTTACATTCCTTATATTCCTGCTGTGTGGGGCTCCCTAGTACCCAGGATCAAGGGTCACCCTCGACTAATGGTTTCCATTCCTAAAGAGGCAACCCACCAAGTGGAGCAGCCCTATTCCCACCAGCAGCAGGAACAGCGGTACACTCCATGCTCTTTAAAACACAGCAGAGTTGGAAGGAAAGTCCCTGGTCTAAAAACAAACAAACAAGCAAAAAACCTAAACAAACAAACAACAAACAAAAACAGGCTGCAAGCCTAAAAACCAATTATTCCAGGGGAATGAGGCTGCCAGTGCGTGCTGCATCAGCAGGTTCTTTCCTGGTGAGGGGCTGGGGAGGGCTGTGGAGTGGGGTAGCGGGTACGGTGGGCAGCAGGCTTCTCCCTCATGCTTTCTGTGTTTCCTGCAACAGCCCTTTCCTTCCTCCTCTGGGGTGCCTTTTCAGACCCAAAAGGAACAGCTGCAGAGGACACATGCTGACTCACAGCCTGCAGCCTTTGCCACCAGATTCCACAAGACCTCGTCAGATGGGATGTCCCAGAGCCCAGCTGTGTCCTCAAGAAACATGCAGTGGCCTCTGTCTTCCCTCCCCTTCCCTACCCCATCTGCTTTATTTTACTTGAAAGGCAGAGCAACAGAAATGGGGGAAGAGAGAGACAGATTTTCCATTGGTTCACTCTTCATATGAGGAACCTGGATGAAGCTCCTAGCTGCTGGCTTCATCCTGCCCTAGCTTTGGCCATTGCAACCATCTGTGGAGTGATTGAGTGGAGGGAAGATTCTGTCTCTTGCTCTGTAACTTTACCTTTCAGATAAATAAATAAACCTTAAAAACAATAAGAAAATGTCCCACAAAATGGTACAGGTCATGAGCACATTGAAATAACCAGAAAACGAGGCCAGGCAATCAGCTTTGTAGATGGACCGTGACTCTCCAGGTAGAAAGCTGGATACAGCTAGTCACTTCCAAAGAGTGGCAAACTATGCTCATTTCTTTATCTTCTTTGCCTGGGAGCCAGGATGGGCTGTGTGAGTCCACTGGGACAGAGCTGTTTACAGCCTGTGTTGGCTTCTAAGCCCCATGCCTGTGGCTCTCTGAAGCTTGGTGTCCTGGGGCTGGTGGTTGGGGCAGGGAGAACGTAGAGTGAGCTCATCCTGCTTGTACAGCCATTCACCCTCTTTCCTTCATCTTCCCTCCAGCCGGTCCCCATCGATGATAACTTCTGTGGACTGGACATCAACCAGCCGCTCGGGGGCTCAACTCCTGTGGAAGGTCTCACCTTGTATACCACCAGCCGGGACCGCATGACCTCTGTGGCCTCCTACGTGTACAATGGATACAGCGTGGTTTTCGTGGGGACCAAGAGCGGCAAACTGAAAAAGGTAGGTGTCTGTGAGCTTGGATGCCCCAGGCTGTTTGGCATTTTACCCAAGAGACTTCTTGGAAGGCAATCATGGTAGAGACTGAACTGTGGGCAACTCTTGCCTTTTTCTAAGGACCAAAAAAAAAAAAAAAGCAAAATGGGGAGAGAAGGGTTAACTCTGTGGCTTGAATTCTAGCTGCCCCTCAGTCAGTGGGTGTCTGGGGAAGACAAGCATGTTTCAGTATTGCTCAGACTTCAAGAAATTAGGAAGGCAGGTGCTTTGATTCTCTTGCATTATAAATCGCCCGCGTCCTAAATCCTGCCTTAGGACCTGCAGCGTCAGTTGTATTGGCCAGGCATCTGTGGCAGGCCAAGATTCTGATTGGAGTACATGAAGCATCCCCACCTAAGCCACTGGTGAACGTGGTAGTTGCTGCTGTCTAATGGTCTGTGATGCTCAGATAAGAGGCCCATCGTTTCTCTTCCTGCAGTTGCACGCTCTTCCCTCCCCACCTCTCTACCCAGACCTAAGTGCCGGGAACAAGTGGGCGTCCTATCCTGTGCCTGCCTAGCACCTATGCCAGCTGGAAGGAATAAGCCATCTGGGGCTGGCAGCATGGGAGGCTTCTGGTGTGGCTGGCTGAAGTTGGTGGCTTGTACCTGCTTGTCTGGTGCTTTGGGTACAGAGGGAGCATGGTCTGGTTCATTGTGTGGAGTCAGAGCAGCCACATTCTTTCCAGTCCCAGTTAATCCTCTTTGCCCCAAGCTTACCCTTCTGGCCACCTGTCTGTAGTCCAGCACCTGTGGCTCACAGCACCTCCTCACACCTCTCCCTTTGATGTTGACATTAGCCCTAAAGCGCTTTCCCTCTAATCCTGTTAGAGCCTGGGAGGGTAACACGGGCACTGTGGGAGACCGGTGGCCAGGAAGATGCCCAAGGAAGAGTGGCCATGTTCTGTCTGAACTGAATTACTCCCAAGAGGGGCACAGAGGGGTGTTGTACATTTCAGAGCTCTCTGATCTTCAGCGTATTGGAACTGTTGAATGGTTTCTTGACTCTCTGGAGAGGGCCCTTATGTTGCTGTCCTCTGTCATCCACCCTACTCGGGCTCGTGGGGCCCTGGTTTGGCTTCTCAGCATGTGGAAGGAGAATGGGGTATGTGTGCATGGCCTGAGTTTGTTAGCCGAACATGGGAGAGTCTCCTTGTTGCGCAAAGACCCAATAATGGCAACTTCTACCGGACACATATAAGCCTGGACCCTTGAGGCTAGCTTCTTCCCTGCTCAGCCAGGGCTACCACATCCAGTTAGGCAACTTGGACCTGGCATGGGGGTTTGGGCAGAGGGATCAGATGGGAACTTGCGTTCAGCCTGAGATATCCTCATCGTGTCATGTATCCTACAGTTTCAACATCTTCCCACTGAGGCCCCTCATGCCATCATGTACTCCTAGCAGGCCTTTTATCTCTCAGTAGCACAAAAGCATGTTGTAGAGACTAGTGGCAACCATCACCAGCCTAGAGCTCAGCATGCTGCCCTGGCCCATCCCTACTGCCTTGGGTCATTTCTGTGGCTCCATTTGGCTCCATTTGTGGCTCCTGCAGACGGTTGATGCTTGATTCGTACTTTCCTCCTTCCCTCCTTGTGAAGATCCTTACCAGTGCTCCCTCCTGGTGTAGGTTCCCCAAGGTGCTTTGAAAAGTAGAACCCTTCACCAGGAAACCTCAGCCATCATCTGTTCCCAAACCTTCCTTGTTCCCCAGGGAAACTGAGGCCCAGAGAAGAAGCCGTGTCTTGTCCAAGCACAGAGTTCCAGGACAACGTGTTCCTTGTCCTAACCCCCCAGTTTGGCACCCTTGCCCCTCCTGGCAGCAGCAAAGGAGCCTCAGGGCTGGAGGTTGAGCACAGCCATCGGGTCTGGACTTGCTGTAGAGTTCAGCCAGGGGCGAGAGTCTGCACCCTCGTCATCCCTGGGTCCCAGGGAAAGGGTGAGTGGGTGGATGTTGAGTGAATGGATGGGGAAATGAATCAAGGTGGGAGGAATGACCCAGCCAGCCAGATGCACAGAGAGCCATGTGCCCATGACCTTCCCCATGGCTCTGCATAGCACACAGGGGTCTTCCTGGCATCTTCCCAAGCCACACACCCCCGCTGGCCAAGTTCTCTGTGGAGGCAAGGGCAAAGCTGGGGGCATGGCAGCCACTGCTTGCTCCAACCTGTCTCACACTCTGGCCTTTCTCAGCTGCTCCTATGAGCTCATAGTATTACCCACCCCCTTCCTCCTCCATGCCACTCACCCTTCCTCTCCACCCACATGTCTTAGAGGCACCTGATCCTCACACCCAGCTCCGCTGGCCACCCATTCATTCACCCGCCTGCCGCCCCACCTCTCCAAAAAAACATTCCACAAGGAATTTATGGAATGTCCCCAGGAAACCCAACCATGGTCCAGATCCCATAGCTCTTTCAACACAGGAAGGAAAATAATGAAAAAAATAGCTAAGAGTTTGGAGAGGGGAGGGAAAGCTGGGTGCGTCAGAACTGCTCACCCCTTCACTGCCCAGCCAGGCGTCTGTCAGGCTGTCCAGCCCTCATCCACTGTGATCTGTTGGAACAGGATGTCCCAGCCTTGGCCAGTTCAAGGAAACAAAAGCTCCCTAGCTGCAAGGTGCTCCTTCCTCTGTGTCACATCCACTGCTTCTCTGAGAGACACCCTGAGAATACCACAAGCCAGGCCATCATCTGTGCAGCCACAGACCTGTGGAACTGGCAGGTGGAACAAGACTGCCACAGGAGGATGTGCCATGGGTCAGCGCATCACAGGCAAAGATGCATTACAGGCGTGCAGCCAGTCATGCAAAACCAACAGTGCTAGCATTATCCATCCATACAATTGTCGCGAGGCAGGAGACTAATACTAACTGGGTTTGTTTAAAGGCTGGGTCACAGAAAACTGATGGGCGAGGGAGGAGAGAGAAGGCTGTGCAGGACATGCATGTTACAGTGGGAAGCTGCAACGCACACCCCAGGATTCCTAGCGGGCACAGACAAGAGTTTGAAGACTGCACAAGTTGAAAGGGAAGCTGAAGCCCTAACGGCATCAAGTACAAGGGCAGAGGGGACTTCCGCTGACCATGGGTTGACCTGGGCCAGCTGGGTGACACAACTGCAGCTGAGTTCAGGAGTGATCACCACGTTGATAGAAGCTAACAGTGCTAAGGTCATGGGAAGCGTAGACTCCACTTGATGCAGGAGTGAAAGAGGGTGTTAAGCAAACTAAAGGGCAACGTCAACAAGGGCTGGGAGGATGTGGAACCTGTGAAGGGTGTTTTTAAAGATTTATTTTTATTATTTTTTCCTTGGAAAGGCGGATATACAGAGAGGAGAGACAGAGAGGAAGATCTTCCATCCGATGATTCACTCCCCAAGTGAGCGCAACGGGTCGATACTACGCCGATCCGAAGCCAGGAGCCTCTTCCGGGTCTCCCACGCGGGTGCAGGTTCCCAAAGCCTTGGGCTGTCCTCGACTGCTTTCCCAGGCCACAAGCAGGGAGCTGGAAGGGAAGCGGGGCTGCCGGGATTAGAACCGGCGCCCATATGGGATCCCGGGCGTGCAAGGCGAGGACCTTTAACCACTTGCGCCACCGCGCCGGGCCCGAAGGGTGTTTTTAAAAGGATGTTAGTCCAAGAAAAAAAGAATGAACGAGGCAGGACGTGAAGCAGCTCTCATCAGATAATCTGTTGAGTATTTACGATGTGCCTGTGCTGTTTTAAGAGCTTGCGTCTATTGACTCATTTAATCTGTCTATTACTATTATGGGGTAGGTACCCTGCTAATCATTTTACAGGGGAGTGGAGAGAGGCCAAGAAAGAAATAATTTTTTCAGAGCCACACAAAGTTAATGGCACAGCCAGATCCTGAACCTTTATCTGGTTTCACAATGTGCATGCTTAGCATGATGCCACAGAACATGAGTTAGACATGTTCCATGCTGCCCTAGAGGTCAGAAGAGGGTCAGCGGGGAGGAGTTGCAGCACAGCAGCTTCCAAGTTAGCGTAAGAAGGTCCTTCCTGCCAGCCTGCCCTGCGCGGGAAGCACTGATATGGGAGGGAGGCAGTTCCATCAAGGATGCTGTGGAGGCAGCCTGCCCTGAAACCCGTAGCCTGGTCAGTGTTTCTTCAGACTCCTTCAGTGAAGTGGGGCATGAGCAAGGAGACGTCATACCCGAGAAGAGCAAAGAGGGGGAGCCCAGAGCACCCTGGCTGTGAGCTTGCACACCGGTGGGTTCTGACAGCAGATGGCAGAGAACCCAGGAGCAGGTGGGAGGCATGTGGCACACACAGGTGAGGCACGGCCAAGACAGGAAAGGAGGCAGGCCCTGGGAAGGATACAGAGTTGGGCAGCGCAGGCTGTGATGAATTCCCTCATACTTAGCAGAAGGCTGTGGGAATCCAGATAACAGGATAGGAGGCTGGAGGGAGAGATCCAGAAACTAACCTGAAGGAGTTCTTTAGGACTCAGGCAAATTCCAGGAGACAATCCAAGTACAAGTCCTGGGGCACAGGTGAAAAGGGGCCTAGCCGAGCAGGTGCAATACCACAATGATTGATGGGAAGGAATATTTTGGGATTCAGGGTTTGGTCCTTCTGACTTCTTCCTTCTCTGTGCAGCTGCTGAAACTGCTGCTTTTGGCCCCATTTCACATCCTGTGGGCCTCCTGGAGGAAGCTAGAGGGATATACTGTCCTGGCTCTCTGGCTGCTCAGTTCTGGGGTCCTTCAACAGCAGCAGAAGCTATTGGCTCACTGTTCTCTCTCTCCCACTGGAAACCTTGCCCAGTGCTCAGCCCTCAGTATCTGATGTGGGAACATCTGCTCAGGTGTCCACTTTGAGATTCACAGATCCTGGGAGATGGGCCTTCCTTTTCATCCTCACACCACCGCAGCCTTCCACATCACTCCTCATCCTCACACCGCTACCAGCTCCAACATCTCTCATGTGTGAGGTGCTCATTCATTGACATCAAAGGTACCAGGCACCTATTTCATGCGACTCCCACGTGCACTGACAAGGATGGACTTCTGTTGACAGAGCTGAGACTCCAAAGCCTGACAGTGGGAAAGGAGGGTCCATAGTAGCAGAGGGTGTCAAGGAAACTTGTGGTGGGTAGCAATGACAGGTTTTGTTTTGTGATTAGTAACATCTGGAAGAGGGTGAATGGTGGGCTCAGAAATGTTGGTTGGTGTGGAGGAACAAGACAACCCTTACATTGTTGCCTGGAAGTCTCCAGAACAGCACCTCCATCTGCCTCACCTGAAGCAGAGGTAGGCTTGTCTGTTGCGGGGGCTAGTGGTCAGTATACCAGACAGGCCTCTGTTTACATAACTCCTGGGTCACTTTAGCAAATCCACAGAGACTTCTCAAGGTCTAAGGATGGCCTTGGCCTCTTTTGGCCCCACCATGTTTGCCATTAGCTAACGCAGGCACCCCTAAATGCCTTAAAAAATCATTTGGGAAAAATATTTATTTTACTTATTTATTTGAAAGGCAGAATGATGGAGGGAGAGAGAGAAGGAAGAAGGAAGAGAGACAGAGAGAGAGAGCTCCAAAGGTTCTTTCCCTCTAACGGCTGCAGCAATCAGAAGCAGAAGCCAGAAACTTCATCCGGAACATTTTTTTCCTCCTGTCCCTAAGGGATGGACGAAGCCGGCTCTCCAGGAAGTGCTGACGTCCCAGGCCTATTCTTCTCTTGTAATCTCACAAATGATTTACTAAGCAAAGCCAGGAAAGTTCTGAGCTTCTTGCAGTAAGGAGCAGCTTGGGCTTTGGAAAACATCCATCAGCAGCCCTAAAGTGTTAACTCTGCAGGTCCCAAGGCTGTTGCCCTGTGGCTTAGAAGTACTGAGCACCTGCAGGATACCTTTCCATTCCTCACTCCCTCTTCCTCAAGCACATCACCCAAGGATGGCCATTGCCTCCCTGAGTCTCTGCCCCATCTTACAGATCTAGGAACTGAGTCACTGGGATGCTCTCTGTCTTCCCCCCTTCTGTGCACACATTCCAGCTCTAGCAGCAATGTTGACATTAGCAGTTAGTCTTCTTCCTCCCAACACAGACGTTCCTAACCTGTTACTTGGCATCCCTCCTGGGGTGGAGTTGCTTCGGTGGATGGAAGACCAAGTTGGGTGAAAAGCTGAGAAACACGCCTTTCTGTTCATGCTGCCCTGCTGAACAACAGCCACACCTTGCTCCGAGTGGAAATGATTCAGTCCTCTCTCGGTGTGAACACTTGATCGAGTCAACAGCCAGGACTGTGGGTCCAGTTCTAGGAGACCTAATGGGCCTCCTCTCCAGGGGGAGGGGGCTGAGAGGAGGGCCTTCATGGAAGAGGTGAATGCTGGCTCAGGGAGTTCCCTGTCACATCCCTAATAATGGATTTGGCTCCCTGCCCAGGCTCCCGCCGCCAAACTTGCTGTTTGTTTTGTTGTTGTATAGGTCTCTTGGGTCCCAAGAACTGGTCTCCCCAAAGCTAGGAAAGGCTGTGCTTGGTATGAGGACGGAGGCAAACTAGCAGCATCCCTGTCCCTTCCCTCTACCTGACCATGACAGGTGTATACAGAGGCTGTTGGTTCTCTCCAGGCTCTCAGCTGACCCCTGGTAAAGGAAGAGCTAAAGCCTCATTTCTTCTTGCCTCTCTCTGTGCAGCTTCAGACATGTTTAAAGGCCCATCTTGCACAGCTGATGAGTAAGACCTGAGGCTGGGTGTCCCCATGGCTGTTTGGCCACGTGAGCTACTGTAGCTCAGAGATTTGTTGTAGGGCAGATGAATCGTGGGCAGCTGAGTTTCAAGGGTCAGGGGTGCAGTTATGAAAGGAGCTCATAGAACCCAAGTGGCTTAAAGACCTTTCATGGTTCTCAAGAGGTTGAGGTACCAGCATCCCCAGAGCTCTCAACTTCAGGGAAAAAACAACCCACATATTGCATGCCTATGCCCTGTGAGGCCAAGAAGCCTTGGTCAGAGGGGTGTCCGGAGACCACCAGGTCTGGGCTCTCACCTTCAGCCAGCACCCAGTTTGCACGGTGCGGAGGATTTGGATGTATGATCCAGTCTGGATCTCAGCCTGTTAGTAGCATGACTAGAACTGCCCGTAAAACGAAGGAAACGATTGTTGGTGAACTAATCCCAGGGTTCTTCCAGCAGTCTGTGGAAAACAGAACTGAGAGACAGGCTTGCTTTGGTATACAAAATTTTGGTATTCTTGCATAGGTTTTTCATGAGACACCTTTTCCTTGAAATGTTTGAAATACCCTTGTATTTATTGGATGCCTATAGGGTGCCACACGCTGAGTGTGTAGTAATGAGCAAACCTGTCAAGAATGTCTGCTCCTTTTAGAGATGATCCTGTGGAAAGACAGGCAAAGCCCACACAGAAGCACAATGTTCAGTGTGTTTAGAAGGTGACCAGACCCAATGCAAAAACACAGCACAAGGAAATCATTCAACAGGAGACTTAGAGTGTGGAGCTGGGACACATAAGCACCTAAATATGACAACTGTTACTTAACACATGAGCCGCTACTGTTCTCTTTTGTAGAGTGGGGTGTGAGTACCACTTGGCATGCTGACTGCTAGGATTCAGTGAGATCACATATGGAAAGTACTTCATGTTGTACCTGGCACCCAAGTGTTGTCTACTGCTGTGAGCAGCTTTGAGGTATCCCTCAAATTGCACCTGCAGGGGGTAGTGAAGCTGTTGGATCAGGCTTCTTTTCAGTGACATGTGTGCAAGGCCGAGGTAGGAAGAGAGTCCTGCCCCTTTCTCCAGCCTTGAGTCATGGGAAAAAATACTTGGAAAACTGGCCTGACTGAGCTGAGCTACTGTGGCCTTGTCGGACTTTGGCACCCAGATGCATTAGTCACCAGCAAGAGCTTTCCGAGTCCCCTACCACCAAACAATGCACACCAGCCCCCTCCCTGGGGTGGAGCTGGGGGAGTGTCAGTTCCGATCTGGCAGTTTTGCAGAGTTAACTAAAACAAGAATGGTCTCTGCCTCTGCATGCTCTCCAGCCAGCCGCCATATCCTAGGGCCGCACAGCTCAGCCTCAGATGAACTGTGTGCACTGGGGATGCTGGGGTGGAGGGATCTTCCTCCCCACTGGGCCGCTAACTCCTGCTGTACAAAGTTGCCTCATGAATCAGATGTGGAGAATGTGAAAGAGCTGATGCAGAGTTTGACATATAACACAGCAGGTGGTTGATAAACAGAGGCCTTGGCTGCCCCTGACACTCTTTCTACTGGTGTGACTCCTAGTTTTATGACAACCATTTCTGTGCCGTGACCATGTTTGTCTTCCAAAGGCGTAAACTCCTTTTGCTTGTATTAGTTTGTTAATCTCGTTTTCAGATGGTCAGGAAGGGGTAAGAGAGTTGGTGTTCTTAAAGATGGTGATGGCTGAAGTATAGAGATGATATACGTACTAAGGGTCACATGGCAAATCAAGTGCAGAGTTGGAAATTGGAACCACAACTCGAAATATTTCATGATGGATTAAGGTATACTTATGTACATCATTTGCATGGCCCAAGATGATCAAACTAACAGCTGGGGTTATTCAGCTTCACTTTATTTCTCTTTGTGGTTACCCTGTTCTTTCTTCTACCCAGGAAACATGTTCCTAAGGTTTTTCCTGGGATTCTGCACTCTTCTGATCTCAGGAATGTCCCTAACCTCCACAATGCCAGAAAAGTTCAGGAGCTGGTATCCCTGAGCCTCTCCCAAACAGCTGTCACCCTCCCACATCCGCTTCCGGTTTCCACTACAACGGCTAGTACCACCAGCTGAGTGTGAGCATCTAACCTGGAAAGAGAAATGGCATCCAGGGACATTAGCGAGGAAGTACCAACTCCCATGCTCTACTATTCTGGGAAGGGGGCACGAGGTGCCCAAGCCAGGAGAGAGGCCAGAGAGCAAGACCAGGAGTCCTCCCTTCAATGTGTGACCTTGTTTAAAGTTAAACAAGTCCTCCCTTCAACATGTGACCTTGTTTAACTCTTAAAGAAGACCTTGTAAAAAGCTCCAGCCTACTACCTTTGGGCATGTGAGATCTGTGTTGATTCATTTTATGGAAGAGACAGCTGAGATCTGGAAAAGTTGAGTCCAATGTTCAAAACCACTCAGGTTCTGAGCAGCAGGGGCAAGACTGGAATGCAGGTCTGTAGGTACTGATTCGGCCTGGGTCCTTTTCTGTATCCTAGGAAAGAAAGTCCCCTCTGCGTGTCCTCAGGGGCAAGCGTTTCCTGCACAGAACCTCCAGTTGGTCTGGGGAGGTCATTCCCCAGGGCAAAAGCCCAACTGAGCTTCCCATGCCAAACCTAACCATGTAGCAACGTCAGAAGACTCCCGTCCCTGAGCCCTCACTCCAGGTGGCTTGAGGGACCTTGCCAAGCAAGGAAGGAGGTCTGCACACCCCACACGATGCTTGCCTCAGAGCTAAAGACATTCTGGCAAGCCGCAGGATGCTGAATTGGGAAGTCAGGTTCCCACATCTTCCATGGCAGTTGTCTTTCCAGGTCGCTGTTTCAGTTTCTTTCTTTCTCATCTTTTTCTTAAGTTACTTATTTGAGTCAGTTACACAGAAAGAGAGAGCAAGCAAGAGAGACAGAAATTTTCCTTCTGCTGGTTCATGTGTGACACAGCCAAGTCAGTCCAAGCCAAAGCCAAAAGCCAGGAGCTTCTTCTGGGGGTTCCCCACATGTGTTACAGGGACCCAGGTGCTTCAGCCATCTTCTGCTGCTTTTCCCAGGTCACTAGCAGGGAGCTGGATGGGAAGTGGAGTGTCAGGGGCTCAAATCGGGGCCCACATGGGATGCCTGCATTGCAGGTGATGGCTTTATGTGCTACACTACAATGCTGACTAAACATAAGCTGTAGGCTAAATATTCTGTGAAACCTTTTCCATCAAGCCTTGCTACATAAGAATCATTGTGTCCCCTATACATGTGAACAAACTACGATTCAACGAAGTTAAGTAACTTAGGGGACTTCCATCATCACTGAGTCCTGGAATTTGAATCCAGAGCCCTTGACTGCAGACCTGTGCTTTGTAACCATTTTAACTACTCATGTCTAGCGCTGCTGGACTTCTCGAAGTCTGTTTGTCCCTCTGGAGCCCCCTGCCCTGCCACCTGTCTCACAGAGTGCTTCAAGAAGAGGCCTGACACAGGTGGAACAGACTTAGCCTGGGCACTGCTCTGCATGAAGAAACCCTGGAAACGGGGGACGTGGCAGCTGTCACTTCGGCACACGCTGCCTGGTGTCCCTTCCCTCGGGCCCCCTCCTCTGGGTCCCAGTGGGTGAGGTGGCAGCCCTTTGTGCCACACACAGTCCCAGCTGACTCCCCTTTCTGCAGGCATCTTTGTTTGCCCTGAGCTTTCTGAAGGGGAGACAAAGGCGTGTTGCTGACAAGGCCAAAAGCTGCTGTGTAAAAGCGTGAGGCCAGAGCCCATCACCCACGCATCTCCAGGAGCCCCCGGGCTCTTCTTCAAAGTCATTGTCTGCAATCTTTTGTGTGCCAGTCATACCCATTCAGAGCCAGCCGGGCAAGGGTTTCAGTGGGGAGGAGGGGAGCACTGAGAAATGGAGTCATTTTGATCTGGCACAATTGGAAGAGACATTAATGCAGTAGTTAACTGAGACCATGGCGGGTCGGGGGGATGGGCCCAGATGCTTGTTCTCTGTTTATGGGGCTTATGCAGTTCCATCAATATTGATGCCTGATGCCTTTGATTCTGACACTAATCATTGCTATGAATTAAATTTGCAGCCATATAATTAGGATTGCTATTAATAGGGCCCTGAGCTAAGCACTACGATGTGCCGTGTCTTATTCTTGATAGAAAATGGCATCTTTGGAACTCTGCTAATGGGGCACACCTGGGATTTGCCAAGAATGATGTGAAAATTATACATTCTATATTTGTATTGGACCTTTGCTGGAATACCTGCAGGCAAAGGTGAGGCTTGGGAAGGTCCACTCTGCTTGGTGTGACGGGCAGCAGTTAGGGGATCTCCCATCCAGAGCCAGTGATGATGGTTCATGGTCAAGTCTCATCCTGTGGCCAAGAAGCTCATCTTTCCATCTAACCCCATACTGGTCAGTTTAGGTTGAGGGGCTAGATGCTGTGCTGATGTCTTTCTCAGACTTCCAGGTGGCTAGGAGCCAACTAGGACAAGAGGCATGTTTTCTTATGCACTGAGCTCAGTTGAGAGAAGCTGATGAAACCCTTTAGGGCTTGATCTATCTGGGCCTCGTGTCTAGGTGGATAACTGAGAAATCCCTCCCTCACACTCACAAATGATCAGGGTTCCACTCTGTGAGTCCCCTGGGCAACCGAGCCATTAGTCTCACCCATGAAGGAGCCCAGGGCTGCCCACAGTGGGGCATGGGAATGCTGTCCCATGAGATGCTTTCCCAGGTAAAGTGCAGCATGCTCTGGTCTCTGACTGCAATCAGGCCACAGCTCGGCTGGAGACCCTCTGGACCCCGTTCACTCTCAGCTTGAGCAGTCCCATGGCATCGTACATGAGAGCTGTCCACTTTTCTCCAGCAGTGGCCCGGGGTTGCCCTCTTCTGTCACTCAGGTTTAGAAGGTGAAGCTGTTGGCATAAGGGATACAGTAGGCTCCGTTCATTTAACCTTCAGACTGAAAAGAATTTTCCTGCCAAACCATCGTCTGTTGTTGTTTTCTTTTTCTTCTTCTTCTTTCATATTTTAAATCACTGTAAGAAGCCCCAGGTTTGAGTTCAAGTTCTAAATATTATTTACTAAGAGTGTGCCCTTGGCTAAGTTATTTAACCTCTTAGACATTTGAAGTTGGGAATGCCTACCTTTCAAGGGGGAATAATGATAAGAGTTATAATAAGGTTATGTAGGTGCCTCAATTCCTTAGCATAGGTCTTCTGTGTCCAGTAGGATGCCCTGCCCCCTGCCTCTCATAGCTACGCAGACACACGACAGGGAAGTCTTACTGCCTCCCCGCCCATTCATTCACCTGCTCTTGCTACTCAAGGAATTCAGGAAAAGTGCTGCTCTTTGTTCACCCATTTTCAGGGCCAGCACACAGAAAATTTTTCCAAAGCAAGGGGTGCACTGGAACCTGAATCCTGAATGCTCACAGCACTTTACTCTGCTGGCATTAGAATACTGACAAGGGGCTTCTTGCTCCACTGATGTAGGTGCCGCTTTCCCTGTCTCCGTTCAGCTGGCCCAGGGTCATAGGTCATCTCAGCAACAGACTTCAAGTTCAGGGCTCAGTGCCCTACCATGACTCCCGGCGTTCAGTGCTTCCCAGATGGGGAACTGGGCAGGAACATCCTACCATCACCCACACCACAGGCATCTACATGATTTCTCTTCATTTCTGTGGTCTGCACGTTCAACAGTTTTGTGTGAGTGAGTATCTAAAAGCAAATGTGTGGCTACATGGTGGTTGGCCAGGGACCAGGTTCTCAGCACAAAACTTTAGGAAACAGTGTGTGTGGCTGAGTCGTTGTGCACCTGAATTTCCCATTCATAATCAAACAAGCATGGTTTACTCTTCACACCTGAAGTTGAGTAGAGATGAGGATTCTTGTGGGGTGATTGTTGGTGTTGCTGCTATTTTGGCTCCTGCTAAATGCTTTTAGTATTGGAAATCAGCCCAGATTGGAGTATGTTCACAGTTACTTCCGTGTATATTCAATCATATATTCAATGTAGCTACATTCACTGTCATTCAGATGTACTGTCACTTGCAACAAACTTGTTTGGTATTACCAAAACAACCAAATCTGACTCACTCTATGAACATGGTGGACCCGCAAACCTTCCCCACACCTCTAGTGTTTCCAACCATCTAAGTGCTGCCCTTCAAGCCATAAAATGTTGGGTAGCTTCAATCTCAGACAGACTGATGTTGACCCCAGAGAAATGAACACAGACAAAAATGGGGAGAAAGTACACCCAAGCCCACCCCATCAAATCAAGAGATAAGAAAGTCTGTCTCCTTCTTGGTGCCTCCCCAATATTTATGTCTGCAGGCAGGCGCCCCTGGGCTGCAGCCAGTCTGTGTATTAGCATTAGTCCATTACGCTTTTTATGATGCATGTTACCCACCCCTCACCCCCCTCATATAACATTTTATGACTGTCCTTTTCATTTCTGGAAAGAGCTTCTCAGAATGGCAGATGCCGGCCTTTCCCACTCTTTGGGGAGCCATTTGCAGGCTGCCTGTCCCAGGCCATAAACAACGGGAGATAAACCACAACCCCTGGCAGCAAATGCAAACAAGGCCAAGGAGGTGCAAACATGGAACGGGCTGCTGGGGGTGGGGGTACGTGTGGTGGTGCTTATGCAAGCCCAGTGGCTGGTGGGACAAGTGGAGGCCACCTCTGCAGATAACCATAACATCCAATAAGCTATCCTACACCTTCCTTCCCCAACCTAAGACATGCACCCCTTCCCTCTGATTGGAAGCAGCAAAGTTTCCAATCAGGAGCGTAGTCTCCCTCTGGCATCATTGTCTCTGCCAGCTCATGTTACTACTTGGATCACTTTGTACCATTCATCTCCTGCTGATACTTCCAGATCTTGCAGCAATTTCTTGCAAGCTCCTCCTCCTTCTGCTACCCACTCTCCTGTGACACCTCCCCTCTCCGATACTCCTCCTGTGCTTCATGGCCAAGACCAAGTCTTACCAATCCATCACCGATGCTTCTGGCTCATTAAAACTTCAGCCTGGACTCTGGTGGCCATGGCAGTGGTATTTATTTATCTGAGCTTTAGAACTGCACCCACCAGCAAGGCACTTGTGACGCTGCAGGAGACAGCACCTGGAGCCAGCTTTGCTCCGCAAAAGGCACCCCTGGGAGAAGAAAACCAAATTTTGAATGAATAATTGGTCTAGTGGAGATTTCAGATTCTGCCTACATACACAAACAGCAACTGAAAGCAAAGCAGGGGGTAAAGGGGTGGGCCGGTGGGAGGTGCTGGAGGACTGGCAGCAAAGCCCTGCATAATTAGCACAGGAGTGGGCTCCTTTCTCATCAGCCCCATCTCAGCAACAGGACATACAGGAAGAGGGGTGAAGGGGCTGCCGTCCCTTTTTTCCCTCCTTGTTTGGTTTTGGACCCTGCATCAAATGGAGGCATGTAGATGAAAGTGATGTGCATTTAAAATGTGTGTACACATCAGACTGCTGGAGATAGTAGCTATTGTTTTGCGTGTATGGGGTTTTTTTGGGTTTTTTTTTTTGCAGTAAGCTGCTAAATTATTTATTGGGCACTGGGCTTTAATCTCATAAACCTGCCTGCAGGCCCCGGCACCAGCAGCCCAAGCAGTGCATAAAACAGGTACAGTGGGCAGGTTATCCGGAGCATGCCTGCCACTGTGGATGGTGATTGTTCATTTTCACTCTGCCTTTCCCCCAGATCAGCTCATTAACAGCAGGCAGACCCTAGAAAGAACCTTCCTGTTTTCCCATCACTGCAAACTTGGAAACTGATTGGCATCAAGTAGCAGACAAGGGCCCCAACCTGAGCGCCAAGTGCCAGGGGAGCTGTGGCAAGAAGCTGTTCTCAGAACCTCTTTCCTCGCCTGAAGGATGGAGCTAAGAAGAGAGAGCAAATGACTCCAGGAGATGGTCCATTGCTGGACCGTCCAGGGCGTGCCCCTAAGCTGTTAGTGTAACCCAGGGTCCCTTCTCACAAAGTTTAGGCATGAATGATCCTGAGCCAATCTTTTTATATCTAGACCTCAATTTTCCCCCCCTTTAAGTAAAGCGATCATTAATATCCTCCCTGGCTCCCAAGCCTGAGGGTAGCTATCTTGGCATGAATGTCCTGGTCACTCTGTAAACACCAACATGACAATAATATCCCCAAGCTTTGTTTGGTGGATTTAAATTCTACTAAGAGTTTTCATGTCTGTTTCACTGAGGTTGAGATCATTCCGTAACCCTGACATTCCCGTAGGCTGCGATCTTGCGAATAAATAACTGACTCGTGGTGGTCACAGGCTTTGCCCCCCCACCTCCCTGTAATGGCAGGGACATTGGAGCCTGGACATCGCCCACTTTGTCCGTGCTAATCATCATGCATGCATGTGAGCTCCCTGGCACTAGGCAGGTATGGAGACTGAGGCACAATAGTCCCTGACAGCCAGTCCCCTAGGGCTGCATTGGACTGTGAGCACCAATGCCCTCATTGCTGAAGTGTAACAGATGCTGATGGGTCGTGCTTTCCAGAGTCTCTGTTCTCTTGGAGCCCCGCAGGTGATGCTGGTTCTGTCTGGATTTCGTTCTTCAAGGAGGCAGGGAGGTTCCAGAGTACAATGCATGCAGCAGGCAGTAGTTGCACACATAGGATTTTGATCTGTGTGCCTGGATTCAGGGGGCCCATGACCTACCCACCCCAAAGATTTTGCAAACATCTGAAGGTATAGTTTGTTTGTTTGTTTGTTTGTTTTGGTTTTTGGTTTTTGGTCTAAAGGGCCCATAGCTTCCATCAGATTCTCAAAGCTGTTAGTGTTTGTCTAATGGGAGTGTTTTCATATAGTATGACTTTGAACTCTGGGGTGACCACTGCTAACCCCCAATTTCACCCTTCTTTGGCGAGAACATCTTGCTATCATCTCTGTTATATCATTGTCAGGAGTATAATTTTTGTTTGTTTAAAAAACAAAAGTTCAAATGACAGACTTCTTGCTCATCATGTGCTGTGTGCTTGGGGAACAGGTATCCAGGCAGCATCCACAACATCTCTCTCTCTCTCTGTCTCTCTCTCTCTCTCTCTTTCTCTCTCACTGATGCATATCTACACACCCTCCCCATCCCCAAACCCAGCAATGGCAGCAGAGAAAACTAAGCCTGAAAACAATCAGATCAGAGCCAAAAGGTAAGACCTCTGAGGGCCCAGGCCAGGAGAATGGGTTGGGACATGTGGAAGGAGTGACCTGCTGAAGGGCAGAGGCTGCGGTGCAGACTGTTAATCCTATCTGGTAGCAGAGACTAGGAGATGAGGCCAAGTGCTGTTAGGGGTCCTATCAACTGGTGAAACTCAAGCTGCCATGAGAACAGCAACTGAATTGCCCCATGTAACCCCTAGCACCTCCTTGCCCAGTCAACACCTCCTGGATCCGCAACCTGCTGAGCCGTCTCTCCTGCAGGAAGCCGCCTTCCTGGGTGCTCCACAGCACTCGCTCTTGTGGCTGTCAGAGCACAGCACAGCGCTAACAGGAGTCCAGACCTAACAGCCAATGGGACTGGCTACAACTCCTCATCTGGGCCCCTTTAGTGCCTGTGGGTTGGGGTGAGAGTCACTTTGTTTTCTCACCAACAGTTGCTGATAATAGCTTCTACTTTATAGCCTGGTAAGGGCCATGTGAGAAAACATCATAGTGCAGCTTCCAAATCAGAACCAGGGTTCAGAAATGGTCCCAAGGAGGATGATGGTGGTTGTAATTTGTGCCTTTGCTTTTCCCAATCCTTCAGTACATTCAGCAGTTTTGCAATAGGGATTGAGTTTATCTTTTCTATGCCTAGGACACCAGTCGATGTCACAGACATTCAAGAAAAAAAATTAGTTATTTGAAAGGCAAAGTAATAGTGAGAGAGGGAGGGGTGGGCTCTTCCAAGTGGTTTACTCCCCAAGCATCTGCAACAACCAGGGCTGAACCAAGATAAAGCCAGTAATCAGAAACTCCACGTGTGTCTCCTGCATGGGTGGCAAGAACCCAAGTCCATGGCCCATCATTCTCTGACTCTGAGGGTACACACTGGTGGGAAGTTGGGTTGAAAGGTAGATTTGAGATGCCTACTTACCAAGTAGCAGCTTAACCTGCAATTATCCACTGCTTGATGAGTTTTAGGAAAAAATAGAGCAAAGGACCAAATCCTGGCACAGGAGCCCTAAAATGTTTAAGGAGCCTCCTTCATGTGGGCCAACAGAGGCTTGCAGGTGTGTGCAGTCATTCCAGCGAGGTGGGTCGCCTGGGCCTCTGACCGACATTTGTGGCTGACTGTGGACAAAGGATGAAGCTCCTGGGGAGTCATGTGACTCAGACAGTCCCATGTCAGATACAGAAATTCAAGCTGCCATTGCTACAGCCAAGTCCCTCTGGGACTGCCCTTTCCCGGAGCGTGGAGCTCCTGCAATCTCACTCAGCTCACAGCCTTGCTCATCAGCCCCTAGTCCCTCTGAAAATCCCAGAGGATGTGCTGAAGGAGCTGAGAGCAGAGAGACAGGCTGGGGCACTGGAAGTGATTCCACACACTCTTCAGGTTTTGGAATGGAGCTGACAGTTCTCTTCCCATTCCCAAAGGGTCGCAGATCCAGGACTGCGTCCATTACTCTTTAGTGTGTTCATTCATTCATTCATCACTCATTTCAAAAATTCAGTACTGTAACTGGTGCCTATTCTATGTTTTCAAACACATGGCTTGTTACTAATATCAGTGTTAATCACATCAACAGTGGGCGATTCTGTAGACATTTGGCAGTGTCTGGGATGTGTTTTGATTATCATGTCTGCACCAGAAGATGCTACTGGCACCCGTGGGTAGAGGATGAGGACGCTGCTAAACCCTGACCTATAACACTCAGGACAAACCTCCACAACAACAAAAGATTTGCTGGCCCCCAGGGAGGCTAAGAAATCCTGACCATAGCAGCTACCCTTCCGAGTGTGAGCTGTGTGCCACTCACTGTCCTAAACACCACTCATTGCATTCTCTAAACAGCCCTGCAACATCGCGACAAGAACTATTTATTTTTCCAGATGAGAAAACTAAGACTCAGGAAGATTAAATCAGCTCCCCGCTCACTCACGTCCTGTGCATTTATCAGACAGCTCAGTGGGTAAGGGATTTGAGAGGCAAGCAAGCCCCAGAGTCAGCTCTTCGACTAGACCAGCTGGTTCTGTGCCCAGGCCGGGAAAGAGAACGTGTGCAATCCGTGAGTGAGGGAGAAGTGTGAGCTTGGGGATGGATGTACAGGTCATAAATGCCACTGGGTATGAAGAAAGATATCCCTCCTGCGCCTGCTGCCTTCCCAGCCTGCCCTCTTTCTCTCTCTCCACACAATCCTGGAGGCCTCGAGTTCCCTCCAGCCTTACTTTGGTGTGGATGCTGACTTTAGATTCCCATCCGCCTCCCCTTCCCTCCTCCCCACTCCTCCCCACCCCCAGAATGTTTCTCCTCTTCGAAACAGAGCCAGCACTTGAGCTGGGAGAGGGTGGAGTGCTTTCGCTCGCTCCTCAGTGTCTTGATAAAGATCTGCTCTCCGCCAGCCTCCAGCTTCTTGCCTCGCTGATTTAGTGCGTGCGGTACAAGGTGTGGTACTTTATGTGTAGCTCCTGGCCGGAGGGCTGTTTGGACAGGGGTGGGGTGTGTAATGGGAAGAATGTAGACTCTGGAATCAGACCATCTCAGGTCAAACCCCAATGAAGTAGATGGTGTTGGGCACATCAGTGAACCCGTCTGTGCTTTGGGTTTTCCATCTATCAACAACAACCACGATATCCACTTTACCTGTTGCGCTGAAAGGTGAACGAGCTCACCTGTGCCTGGGCATCAGCACAGCACATGATGAAGAGTGGGTACTCAATGCACGCTGTCCCTCTGCCTCTACCCTAGGTGGCTGTTTCCTGGAGCTCCAAGCAAGGGGAAGGAGGCACTGAGTACTCCTTCCCCTGGGACAGCTAAACCAGGCTGCTATCCCTGTTTTAGGCTTTCTGCCAGAGACTGGGTCAGCCCCATGTCCCCTGGGCAAATCAAGACCTCCATCTTGGCCTTACCCCTATGATGAATCGAGAAACTGTAACCACAGCTGCTGCCGCCAGCACCTCCCCGGGTACAGCCATGTGAGTGTCATCGCCGCCTGACTCCCATAATCACCCTGCAAACTTGCAGAGACTCAATGTATAGCATAGGGAGGGGACACTGCAGTTGCTGCTGACCCTTCTCAGGGATGAGTCCTGAAATCGTCTGGGATTCCCAGGCTGGCAGGGACCCTCCAGATGGTCTGGTGGAAGAGCTGACTCTGGGGCTTGCTTGCCTCTCAAATCCCCTACTAGCACACAACAAAGCAATGTGGCACTGGGGAGAGAGAGGCCTGGGAAACAGGCAGCCTGTGCTCACATCAGCCATCCACCTCTGGAGCCTTTGACCTGGGGGCATTGATCATCCTGGTTCCTACTTCACAGCATTCCAGGGCTGATGTGGAAAGATGCAGTGCAGGAAAACATCCGGTGAGCTGCACAGCACTAGACAAATGTCAAGGGGTGGTATAGCCAGTCTCCCTACCACACCCAACTGACTGCAGCTTCAGACACTCCAAAGACATTTCTGTTGCTCAGCACCCATGCCCCATGACCACAAGTCCTGTGAGCAGGCCAGTTGCTAAACTGCCCACCTTAACTTCCCACCTTAACTGCTGCTGCCAATAGCCGGTGTCCTCCCCATCAATTGCAGATGTTATATATCTGACAGTTGGGTAAGATAGCAACCCTGAGATGGATGCTGTGTGATAGCGTGTTAAGTCATCGCTTGGGATGCTCAATCCCCATATCAGACTTCCTGGGATTGAGTCACACCTCTGCTTCTGATCTAGTTTCCAGCTGATGCTCCTGGAAGGCAGCAGATGATGGCCCAGGAAATTGGGCCCACAAGGGCAGTTCACATGGAGTTCCAGGCTCATGGCCTTTAACCTGGTCCAATCTCAGCTGTTACAGGCATTTAGAGAGTGGTCCAACAACTGTGCCTTTCAAATAAGTAAATAAAGAGAAAAGACCTGTCACCTACAGGCCATGACCCAAGAGTAGGCGATGTGATAACACCCTGTATGTGGAGAAAGCAAGAAATGGCAGCAACTTTTCCTATGACCTTGGCCATGGTTGCAACAAGAAGCAAAACTGCCATTTTGGAGAAGAGGGGTGATGGCAGATCTCAACCTGCAGCCCTGGCTGCTGCAGTCTCCCCAGGGGGAAATTTGGGGCTTGAGCTCCTTGCAGGTTGGAGGTCAGCTGCCGGGAACTCAGCCGAGGGAACACAGCAGAACTCTCCAGCTTGGAGTATCCATGAGGTTTTTGGGGGAGTACACTGCTGTGAGAGTGGTGTTGTTTCCTGATCCGGCCTCCCACCGCATACTGCAGACCTGGGATCAGCCTCCCTGGACTGAGTCACGTGAAACATCTTTCCCCTGCTGCTTGGCGGCACACCCCTGCCAGCCGGGGAGCGATTACTTCTTCCAGATGTGAAATCTTTGCAGGGTTAATCACCCCTGGGATCAGCCAGGAACCCTTCTTCGGGTCTCCAAGCCCTTTTATTTAATCTTTGAGGCAGTCACTAACGATAAAGCAGAGAGTGGGAGATGCCGAATGAGGGGCTCTGGTATTTACCCAAAGACATGGCAAAGTGGATGTCATTCCGGCGTAGTGTTCTCTTCCCCTCCCTGGGCCTGCCTACAGGAAGGATTTTGTGCAAAACAATGCTGCAATTCCCAGCACAGCACGCTGGTCCTTAGCTACCTCTCTGCAGATGTGGGGCCACCTACTCCCTCCCCACCACATTTCCTCCACCACCGCCTCCTGCCTCCAAGTCTACTTTTCTGAAAAACATTCTTGACACTGTCATTAAACAGCTGCCAGCAGCACCTGCTGGCTTTCTCGCTTGCAAGGATAACAACCCAACTTTAAAAAGAGACTAGGACACAAGATGGGCTATGAGAACTGCAGTTGCGGGTTTGCTTTTTATTGTGTTTTTGATTTGGGGGGGTGGTGTTTATGCCACATTTTCTGTTTCTCTGTTGATTCTCTCATTCCTTTGCATTTTCCTCTCGCTATGTCGCAATCCCTTTTCCCAGCCCCTCCTTTGAAAATCAAGCAGAAACCCTGGCTCAGGATTAAATATGGTGGCAACAAGTGGCTAGGATCTTACCTCTTCAAAGAAAGGTCACAGAGGCTGTCTCTCCCTACCAAGATGCTTTTAACGTGAAAAAAGAAAGAAGAAGGAAAAAGAAAGGCTAAAAGAGGCAGCCTTTCCCTCCTCCCTCCTTCCATGGGCTTCCTTCCAACAAATGCTGGGGGTGCTGGGGATAGGGACAGAGCTTTGAGAATCTGCCCAGCACAACACCCTCAGAAAGTTCCTCCCAGGCTGTGTTTCCACCCCTGAGCTTGCGCCTCCCTACTTCTCCTGTTGGTCCAAGGTGTTGTCATAGGAAAACCAACCGCATCTTTGCCCACTGCCTCCGCTATAGGCCCTGCTGTCCTGTGTCCAAAGAGACCCCTCTGGAACCACCAGCACCCATCCTCACCCACACCTCTGCCCACACTTCCTGGCTCTACCATGTGCTGTAGGTGACACATCAATAACGAAGGTTTATGCTGCTTCCGGAGGCCAGTGAGAAACCAAGTGGCCACTTCCGGAAACCAAGTTGTGTTTTGTGGTTGCCAAGGGAGGAGCTGGGAGCTGGCGAGGACTGCAGGGACTGGGTTCCTGGAAGCAAGGTTCAAGCAAGCTTCACAGAGGTTAACCTGAAGCTGTGTTTGTGGGAAGCAGCAAAGTGATGACTCTGCTGCTTTCCTATGGTGTCATGGAAAAGGCTTCTAGGGAATTCTTGCCAAGTCTTTAGAAGAAAAGATATATATAGCTAAAGATGTGTATATTTATAGAGAGATATATAGGTCTATTTATGCCAGGCATGCCAATTAACGGCAGGGAGGAGCAGCTGCCTCCGGAGGAGGAGCGGGACAGCGGGATCCCCCGCAGCTCTTTCTAGCCCTTGGGAGAAGGAAATGAGAGCCACACCCCAAGGGACTGGACTCTTGGCCTTGACCCCCAGAGGAAGCACCTCGCACATGGAGGCCAGCAGGCCCCCCAAGCCAGGGGTTTCCCTTGTTCATCTGGATGTCTGCACTTGGGAAGGAAGTCTGTCTTGGGGTCTGTGATCCCTGAGTAACCCAATCCTCTGTGTGCAGTGCGAGAGGCCAGGGTTCCATCTTGGAATGCGCAGGGGGTGTAAGGGGACCTGGCAATCATTTCTCCTTCCACTTGTAGCAAACAAGCTGAAGGGCTTTTGGCCTTGGAAGAGCCCACACTCTGACTTTGGAGGCTGGGCAGGTTACCTGAGACTATCTGCCAACCCCTTGGGAGCCTCAGGGAGCCGACACTGGAAAATTGGGTTAAAGATTCTCCAGCCATCACCCTAGAATCCAGTGGGGGAGGGGAGAGGCCATGCATGTGTACTGCCTGATTGCTCTCCACTGTGAAACCTCCCTGGGTGGGGGAAGCAGCCAGGGCCGTGGGTGAGCTAGATGTGTGGCTGAGTGGGGTGTGCCCAGGATCCACCTTGGACATCTCTCATTCCATCTTCATCATGTCAATGACTTGCAGGTTGACTACAGTGGAACCCATTGCCTCACCCCAAGCCTGTGTCCCCCAGCGGGGTCCCTGCCTCCACCTGCTCTGGAGGAGGCCCCAGGGGGGTGATGAGTAAGTCTGCTTAATGACACTACACCCACTTTATCTAGCACTGGCCCAGTGTACTTTCCTTGACATTTTTAAAGCAGTAGGTGGGGGGTGGGAGGTGAGGATTGCAAAACCTGTTTGGCTGTAGCTGTTAGGACCTCCGCCTTCTCCGCAGGCAAGTGTAATCGCTCAGTGCTGGCAAGGACTCTCGGAGGCGAGAAGCAGACAACAGGTTGGCAGAATGAGCTCAGCCCACCCCATGCCAGTCCTCAGGGCCTCATCCTGAGCACCAGCCTATCCTGTGACCTCTGCAGACATTAAGAACCAATACCAGACTCTGTACAGCACAGCTTTCTGCCATGACACAAAATGGGTGTATCTGTGCTGGATGGTTGCCTCCAGCAGCCATGTTGGAGATGTGAAAGAACTGGAGGAGGATCTCAGGGTGTCTGTGGAGCCAGGTTTCTGAGTTTACTCCATTTGAATTCACTTAAGGGCCAATAGCTACCTGTGGTTGATGACTGCTGTCCTGGATGGTGTCATTCTGGAATGCGAAGCGGAAGTGACCTGGGACCCCATCAAAGCCCTGAGGAATGGCATCCCTCTTTGAGGTCCTGTTGGAAGGGGACTGCAGTGCAGTGTCTACCCTGGAGTGAATTCAGCTCCCAGCCCAAAGTACCAGACAGGCCTTTTTGACATCTGCTCTGCAACTGGAGGAAGCCAGGGCTGGGCAAAGCACTGTCCCCCATGGCCTCCTGCTCCTGGCTCCCCATCCACAGCACAGAGCCCTGGCAGAGGTGCCTTATCCACTGGCACAGCAGCCGTGTCCCTGAATCCTGCCAGGGAGCCTCCATTCGTTTCTTTCACTGATGGCTCTTGGGCACTGATGGTCAGCAGAATCAAGGAGGCCCCCACAGGCCTCCTTTCCCCCTCCCTACCTCCCCCATTCCCTGCTGCGGGAAGTCAAGGAGGAGAGAGAAAAAAAGGAGACTGGAAGGCAGAGTGAGGGGAAAGTGAAACCTCAGTGACATTTGAGAAAGTGACTCCATGGGGTTTGTGCTGCCCTTCCTCCAGAGTCGGGACAAACCCTGACTGGTGTAGAAGCCCCTGGCAGGACTTCCCAATCGGATGGCCAATTCCAAGTGCACCCTGACCCGCGCACATAACGTGTGCCTCCTTGCAGAGCACATCTGATCTGTGTGTGACCTTCTGGGGAGGGAGGCCCTGGACCCCAGACTGGCAGTCTGTGGGCTTCCTCACAGACTTAGGCCTCCCTTTATTCTCCCAGGGACACAGGAGGGCAGAGGTAAAGCTGTCTTTCTTAGCCAGGAGTTCAGCAGCCCCGGCTGGACTCCGCATGTGCAGGAAGCCTTCCCCGGGGGAGGTGTTTCTTTCTTTGATCCTGCCCCCCTGGTCTTAACTGGCTCCCCCAGCTTGGGCCATGAGCCTGCTATAACATGACATTCATCTACCGAGCTGTCCAGCGACCAGATTCTCCTCCCAGGGAGACTGAGCTGCCCGTCCCAGGGATGGGCTAGACCCCAGGAGTATGGGATACACCCCTTTCTCCTCAGCTCTTTTCAGCCTGTCCGCTGCTCTTTGTGCAGCCCGCGCCCCACCATGCTGCAGCTTTGTTCTCATGACTGCAAAAGAGGATAAGAGGGCCCTCGTTTTACTACCGCCCAATGGAGTTGTGGCAGACATGCCTTGGTTTGCCCATCTGTTAGACAAGGAGTCTGCATGGTGAGAACCTCCCAGAACTACATTCCATGAATCCCAAACCTCTGCTCCTGTGGCCAGAGAGAGATGTGGTTAGCAGCTCTGGAATAGCAGAAACCCACTTGCAGTTTTTTTGCTGGTCTCTCGGTTCCCATGGCTGAGAAACAGGCTAGCCTTAGCTCTCCCTGAGCTGGTGTGAAACGCCTCTCAGATTATCAGGTCCGGGGGCTGAGCGGAGCTTAGCTAAGCTGGACTGCATAGGCTGTGGGGGAGCAGCAGCTAGAGACCCTAAGAGACACTTGTTGGCAGGAAGGAGCTGATAATAGAAAGAACTCCCTATGTCAAAGGCAACCTCGGGACAGTAGCATTTCCCTTGGTTAGCAAACTTTCAAAATGTGAATGATAGAGGAGTACATTTACATCTGAAAAGTTGGTTTACAGAATATACAAAAGAGCTTCAAAACCCGGAAAAGGAAGAGTATGAGACAAAGAAAAAGCACTATGCATGAATTTAAAACATTTGTGCACCCCTCCAAAAAACACCACCCATTTTGTTTTCATTTTCCATCAGCCGTTTGAAGTTCCCTCTGACGCATCACCTCCCCTCCACAGACCCTGCCTGCACCTTGTCAGGGACCTGGGGCCAGCAGAAACCTGCTCAGCACATGGTGGGGAGAGGGGGGTCTGTCCCCCTCCCTGACTCCTGCCCTTTGCACTTCTTGCTCTGATCCTTAAATTACTGAGCTGTCTCAGCCTCTCTCGGGAGGAGGGCAGCAAGCAGGGGTGACGGGAGGCAGAGCAGAGAAAGTATGAGGTGGAGGTCAGGGGTCATTTCACAGTGTGTTTTGGCAGAGGAGGCCTGGGGGGCAGCCAGGGGCTGGACCTTTCATCCTTGGAGCTGCCCTAATGCGGAAAGCAAAAGCTGTCAGTGAGCAGTGATTTGGGGCCTGTGCTCCAGGAGACCAGACGCACCCCTTGGGAAAGACAGGAACATAGACCAGGCTTGCTGCTACACCCCTTCCTGTGCCTACCCATCTCAGCCCAAAGAAACCCCTGTGTGCCTGCAGCAAAGGCTCAGCCCGGGAGGGTTAGGGTTGAGACTGGAGCCTTCCTGCTGAGGGAGGCTCCGGTGGCTGAAAGATTGGGGTATGGAAGAGCTTGACTCCATTAGCCGTCCCCCCAGTTATCCTCAGAGTCCTAAGCTGACCCCACCAACCCCATTTCCCTCATTGCTATGTACTCTGCACCCCACCTTTCTTCTGCCATCATTTGCTAGACTGCAGCCAACATGCAAGCTCCAGACATTGAGCTGGTCTTAGCTGGGGATGAGCCCCTAGACACGAGGGCTCCATGTCAACACTTTCCCCATCGCTTACTAGCAGGATACCTAGCCACTGTGACCCAGCTTCTTCTTCTTTTGTGAAATTGGTCTAAGACTGCCCTCCCCGTGTGGATCCAGTGCCAGGTGCACTGGATAAAGCACAGGGTCTGACTCCTAAAGAGAGCTCAGTGTACACCGTGCCCAGCACCTGCCCTGACCCCTAGGTAGGGCCACATCCGTGTTTGCCCAACTACAGTGGATTCCCAGTTCCCTTGTCCACTGGTGGCTCTTGAACACATATATAGCATGGTGTTGCATTGCAGCAGCCAGTCACTGCCATGGCCAAGTGACAGATCCTCGTCTCTGCCCTCAGCCCTGTGCCAGCCATGCCCACTCAGACCTCTCCCATCCCTGACTCAGGGGCATCTCTCCCCTGACAGCCTGAAGACAGCTCATTTTTCTTCTCCGCCCATATAATGGCCTTTACTCCCGCCCCTCCCCCGCCTCCCCACTTCCCAGCCTTAATGACTTTAACATACACACAGTTCTTAAAAAAACAGGCCCCCAGTGAGCTGCTCTGGGCCTATGATGTGGAGGAGAAACAGCCTGAGCACATGTTCACAAGCCACTCTTGGTGATGACAGGGGCCTGGTACTGATTTCCTTTGCATTTGAAGCCCCACCAGGGTGGGGGCAGGGCGGGCAGCAGCTAAGGTAAGAGCCCCCCAGGCTGGGACCTTGCTGGTTTCCCTCATCCTGGAGGGGAGGTGTCAGGAAGAGTTAGGGAGCAGCGGTCAGGTTCAGGTGGCTGGTGTTGGAGCGCATAGCAGAGAAGGAGGTGCCCTTGTTTGTTCCAAGGGTCTCACTCCCTGCTGGCTCTGGTTTCTCTGGGCAGGGGGCAGGGGGCAGGGGGTAGCTCTGCAAAGGGAAGCTCCAGCTGCAGATGTCCACGGATTTGTTGAAGCGTCCTCCCCCAACACACATGCCCTCTTAGTTTCCGCTTTCACTTCGGCCAGCTCTACCCTAGTGCTCTCATCTGTCCCCTCAAAATGCATGCGGCTTCCAGGGGAGCCCCCTGCCCTCCCAAGGGCATGCCTTGACCCTCACAGCCAACATCTCTTCTGTGAACCAATGGCAGCCACTCCAAGCAGCCTGCCTCTTGGCTGTATCCCATGGCGCAGGGCATACCCCTGTGCTAAGAGGAAAGAGTTGGCCAACAGCAGGGTGTGTGTGTGGGGAGTGGGGGGTCAGGCAGAAAGGAAAGTGGACAAAATGCTCAGAGCCCTGCTGTGCCCCCTTGGCATGAACTTGGTAGGGCTGGCCAGGCTCCAGGTTTCCCTCTAAGTGAGAAACAAATGCACTAGAGCTGCAACCTGCACCCTTGACTGGAGACGGGACAGTGCCTGTTTGACCTGGTTGCTGGTGCTGTCATCGGCATTATTGGTAGTGCCATCAGCAGCAGCCAGCAGTTTCCCAGTTTCAGTGGCAGGGAGGCTTAGGCCCCCTCTGGGCTTTCACGGGAAGAGAAAAATCAGTCCAGGCAGCCTCTCTGCCCCTCTCCTCCAGCCCTGCCACCCACAGGGCCTTGTCTCCAGCATTGGAGATGCTCTTTAGCTGGGCCCCAGCGTGCCATCACCCTACAGGCAGTTTTGTGCCCTAGTGGTGAGATGCGGGGACAAGGGAGGGGCCCCCTTTGCTGTGGGGTAGCCCATGCCTGTCTTCTTCAAGGTTAGAGCAAGAGTCAATCTCTGCCCTAAGCCAGTGGTCCTGGATCTGGAGTGCACACCAGGAACTCCTGGGGGCTGTGTCAAAGACACAGATCATGGAGCTGTACCCTAAGCACTTGCTCTCTGAATGATGCCTGAGTGATCCTGTTTCTCAAGTGCTGATCTGAGTTCCCCAGGGATGCCCATGCTGTGGGTCTGGAGACCCAATCACACTTTGCCAAACGCTGCTTTGAGGTGTCCCGTCTTGGGTCTTGGGTATGGGGACGGATGGCTCACAATGCTTCCACAATGCTTCCTCTCCTGCCATCCAACACTGGGTGTTCCCATGGTGTATCTGCATCTCAAAACTGGGTTCCCAGCAGGAGGGCCGAGGGTCCAGGTGCAGCATGAGGTGGGGGCGTGCTGCTGGCTCTAGCGCATATAGAAACCTTGGAGAGAAAGCGAAGGCAGCAATGGCTGTGTCCCCACCCCCTGCAGATTTACTCCTGCTTGTCATTCTGTGCCTTCGGAAGGGGGAGGCGGGGCTAGCATGACTCAACATGAGGGCCTTTGTCAGAACGCTGGGTCCCAGCCAAACTCTCCTCCGTCCAGGCCCACCCTCATTCTTCCCCACCTGTTTCTCTAGCTGAGCTTCAACTTCTGTGGAGTGACAGTGTCCCCGTGCGTGCTGTCCCCACACCCTTGCGAGAATGGGCTGTCTGTGCACCTTGCACATGTTCATTCTCAAAGCCAAGCTTCCCCACTCCACACTCCAGAAAGCCCTGGGACTCCCCTGCAAAGCCTGTGCTATGGGAGCATGGCTTTTCCTCTCTCCTCTCTGTAGGAAGCAGAGGCCAGCACGTTGGGACCGGCCCTTGCAAAGCTCCTGCCTGAGCGCAGAGGCTGTGTGAGAGGTATAGCACAGCACTCGTTGAAATTGGGAGTGTGTTCTGCCTGATGATTGCCTGATGAGTCCTCAGGCTCTGGCTGCACACTGGTTTTGCAATAGTAAGTTTGGAATCTCAAGGCCCACACTGTACTCACACACAGATAACAATGCTGGGCAAAGTCTAGCTTGGTCATTCTCCCCAACCTGCTAAAGGTTAGTTAAGGCACACACTGCTGGGCCCCGCCTCTTAGGTTTCTCATTCACTAGCACTGGGCTGGGGTGGGGCATGAGAATTTGCATTCCTAACAAATCCCTAGGTGGGACTGCTGCTGGCCCAGGGACCACACTTTGAGAACCACTGGTGTAGTCCTGCAGCCCAATGGCCAGACTCCTGTGGGCTGTGAGTCCACACTTCTCTCCATTGGTTCCGTCACATCCCCCACAGGTTGGTTAACACCCTGTCCAAGTTTTTCTGAGGTCACTAAGGAGACATGTGACAAGCTTGCTCATTGTTCCTTCATTCATCTAAAAGCTAATCATTGTGATAGCAAACACTCACGCAGGGCTCACTAAGTGCCACGCCCTGACGCTCTGTGGATGTTGGTGCTGAGGCCTTTCAGTCTATAATTATGGTCCCTGCTTTACAACTGAAGCTGCAGAAGGAGAGGTGATGAGGTTACCTGGTTCATCAGAGGTGGAGCAGGGGCTCAAAGCAGGCATCTAGCTCCAGAATCTTGCCTCTTCCCAGGCCCTGCTTTGTGGAGTTGTGGATTAGATCCTGTGCTTGACTCTGTTTGGATGGAAAGGATATGAAAGTGGATAAGTCAGCATCTCACTTTGTATTGGCAGCTGGAACATCTAAGGATAGTACCAAGAAAGAAGGTGCTGGTGGTCTAAAACAGAAAGGATACCTTGATGTGGAACAGCTGAAAAAAGCATAGAAGTGGGCACTCTGAGGGCAAGGAGTTCTGAGCTGGAGAGGAGGTGAACAGCCATGATCTCGCAGCAGCCCCAAAAGTCTATGCAGAGGCATCGTGAAAGCAAGAGCAATTCCAGGGGCATGGAGTGGCATAGGGCTAAGTCACGATGGGCTTAAGAAGGCAGGCATTTGGCACAGGAGCAGAGAAGTTGTGGTAGGCAGGCTTGGTCTGGCAGTCAGTGATCTGGAATGATGGGCTCAAGGCTTGGGTTTCAGTAGCCACAGGGAAGCCATCTGGGATCTGGGAGCCTTCAGGGAGTCATCACACATGTAACTGTGAAAGATGATTCCAGGTTTGGGCCTCTAATTCAGCCTGAGCTGCATTCCAGGCACACCGAGAGCAGGCCTTCCTCTGCCTTTCCATCGCAGTTCCCTGAGCAATGTTCTCCGTCCCTATCACCTTCCATCAGCCCTGCATCCTTCCCCTTCTGTTTCCCACTTAGGGGAAATCTCCCTTAGTTGATCTTCCCTATTCTCCAGCAAGGTTTTTCCAACCTGCACTGTGGCCTTGCACCACCCCCGCCCCGCCGCCCCACCTCTCGCCTTGGGGTTCTAACTCCAGGACCCTGAGACACTGGGCTGTGTTGGGTGCAGCCTCAGAACTCATGCAGGCTGGAATAGACTGGGGTGATGTGCTTTGATTTGAGGAGTAGAGCGGTCACCCCCTCCCACGGAAGTGGAAGAGTCCCAGAGTGAGTTACAAACCTAATGCTGAAACTTGTCTTCCCACACTGACCTTTCCAACCCTGCTCTTGCCATCTGATTGGAAAACCTGATGGCACCAATAGGAGAAGTGCGATCTTTTGACCTCCATTTCCTCCCTAGTGAAATGGCACCGGCTCCTGGCTTGCTCATTTCTTCAGCAGGGTTGTTGGGACCTGAAATCAAACCTGACTTTTGAAAGCCTGCTGCCAACTCCTAACCGCCTGACCTGCAGGAAATGGGAGGATGAAGGAGGCTGCTGGCTTCAGACAGTGATCCATCCATTCACTGCAACAAAACCCCAAGGTGCCAACCTTGTAACCCCACCAATGAGTCCCTTGGTACCTGTTAACTCTCCTTCGCACTGCAGTCTCCTGTCTGTGGCTGGCGGGTTTTCGTTGTCACTCTCCTAAGAAGCCTGGCTTTCTGCAGCCTGTCCCATGCCCCCAGAGCCTCAGGTGGTCACTCCCATCACCTCATCCAGGGCTGTGGATGTTCTCTCCAGATTTCCAGCCCATTTCCCAGAGAGCAGTAACCACTGGTGTAGAGACAGCTGGCCCAGGCTTCTTGACACACTCCTCCTCTACGGAGGATAGGACCCAGAAGGAGGCCATGATCCTTGAGGCCTGCTTAGATTGTGAAGGCAGTCAAGCAGAGTTTGACCTTCGTCACCTTGCACAGGTGGTCCTGCCTGCTTCTGCTTTGGGTCCAGTGGCCTTTGCCCCTTCTCTCATGGACGCTGAAACATTTGTGTCCATGTTCAGAGGATATACCCACCCTGGCAGAGCATGGAGCGGCTCCTGCACCTTCAACAGCTGTGACTCCCTCCTAGGATTCCCATTTCACGGTGGGATACTTAGCCAAGATGAGTGGCTCTCGCTGAGACCTAGCTGAAAGGTGTAAGATCCACAGTGTGTTCTTCACTTCTCCCTCCTGGCTCTCCCCTGCCTCCCGCTGCCTGTAGCCTCCCTGCCATCCTCCCCCATCCAGTCTTTGAATCTCCTTTAGTTTTAGGGGCTCCAGGTGTTCCAGTTCCCTCCCATACACGTTCTCCTCTCCAAGGCTTCTGCACAACCAGCCTGCTCACTGCCAGGGGCTCAGCTTTCTAAAAGGGTATAAGCCTCCACCAAACTGTTAGAATGCAAAGCTTGCAAGCACAGCTGGCTTCCAGCTGTCCCAGTTTCCACCAAAGATGGGATCAGCCAGCCTGGGCCAGAGAGTTCCCAGTACCAGGGAGGTGTCAGAACAGTGGGGGCCAAATCTAATTTTCCTTTACATCCCAGAGACAGAGAGACCAGGAAACACCAGCTCATTGCCTTGGGGGGACTTCTCCTGTGTCCAGCACTGCTGTCTTTGATGAGTTCTCACTTGGCAGTGATGAACTTGAGGGTATGACAGTGCGGAGGGCCAAGAGTCCATGCAGAGCAGGGGATCTGTGCAGAAGTCAAGTCCTAGTGGAAATTGGGAGCACAGGAATTGGACAGCCGTGACTAGCATTGCCTGGCAACCCCAGGGACACACGTCCTAAGCTGCCCAAAAGGGGAAATGGGCCATGGGCACTCTCCCGGGTATCTAATGGTCATGCAAGCAGCCTCCTTCACCTGCCCCTCTGCACTTCCCAGCCATCCTCCCCTGCCCCACTTTCCTCCCGGCCCCCCACCTCCAGCCCGCCTCCTCCAGATGGTCTCCACATCTGGCCTGTGACCATGCAGAGGGTTTGAGGGCAGCTCGTTGCCCCTCCCTTCTGCCTCGCATCCCCACCCGCTGAGACGCCTCATGATTCTACCTTCTGTGTTCCCCCCCCCACCCGCTCCAGGTGCCCCTGCAGGGAAGGAACAAGCTCAGAGCTCTCCAGAGACACTCCTCTCTCCCTACTCCCATCCACACACAGCGCAGGCTACCAGTCCCTGTCAGGCTGCCTTCCCACATTCACAAGGCAAGACCTGGGCATCCACAGGCCAATCACAACAGACTCTGGCTTTTAACCCAAACTCTATCTCAAAGAGGACTGGCCACCAGGGAGAGGACCTAAGCGAGCCTCCTTCCCCCCTTTCTATTTGGGCATCTGTGCCCTAGGGGTGCTCCAATGTGTGTGAGCATGTGATCATCTCTCCTTGGGGAAGACCTGGGGCATTCCTGGGCAGTCAGCAGCACCGACAGCCAAGCAGATGTTGCCAGAGTTCCCGCTGCCCGCTGCTGCCTATGCCTCTACAGGTCAGGCTGGTAATGAGAAGGCTCATTTTAGTTCCTCTCCTTCTCAGCCCCAATATGGCTGGCAAGTGCTGGTTCAGCTGCTAACATTTTCATTGGCAACAGCTCCTCCCATCCTTGAGACAGCCTTAGCATGCACAGAGTTGGCTCTGCCTGGAACAGGAGCAGGAGCCCTAAGTCTTTGGCAGACAGCTCAGTCCCAAAGGACTGATCTGCTGTCCCACTGCAGAAAAATCAGAGTGGGAAGACGGCCGAGCTGGATGCACGTGACCTTCATGCTGGCTGTGTGGTCTCAAGACTTGCACTTGTAATCTCTGAGCTCCCATCTCACAAGTCCCTTTTTTTTTTTTTTAAGGCAAAGCAAAACACAGGGGTGAAGGTCCGGGGGGAGAGAGAAAGAGAAGGAGAAAGAAAGAGACTAAGATTTCTCTTCTGACTTCCAGTTAGTGCACTCCTCAAATTCCC
Source organism: Ochotona curzoniae (assembly GCF_017591425.1). NCBI lineage: Eukaryota > Metazoa > Chordata > Mammalia > Lagomorpha > Ochotonidae > Ochotona > Ochotona curzoniae. The sequence continues at coordinate 17,327,780 of NW_024466219.1, read as the reverse complement.
CCAACTACAAGGGGTAGGGCAGTCCAAAGCCAGAAGCTAGGAATTGCATCCAGGTCACCCAGGTGGGTGGCGGGAACCCCAAGTATTTGGGTTATCACCTGCAGCCTCCCAGAGGACACATTTGTAGGAAACTGGATCCGAAGCAGAAGTAGAACTTGAACTCAGGTGCTGCAAGGCTCCTGAGTGGCAGCTCAACTCAGCCCCTTGTCTCTCAGCTCTTAATGAACACAGAAATGCACAGGGCCTGTGCAGTAATAATCAAGGCAGACAAAATGTACATATGTAAGTGCCCAGTGAATGCTGTAACCTGGGCTCACAGTACGGGGACCTGGAGCCTCAGACTACCTGAGAGACCTTCAGAAACTCACTAATCCATCCCCCTGGGTGTAACCATCGTTAGTGGCAGGAGCAGTGGGCAACTCCTGGGATGCATGCTGTGCCTGCTCATGTCCAAGGTCTCTCTATGTATGCAGTCACAACCTGAGCCAGCCCGCCTTGCAAGCATGAGTGGGGAAGCTGAGGTCCCATCCACAGAGGCTGGCCTTGACCACTACCCATGGCCGCCTCCTCCTCATGCCAGGGAGGCCTCTGCAGCCCAGTAGGAACAGCAGCACACACTGGTCACTCAGTGGTTAATTACCCTTCTAGGCCTGGGCTCATGCCACAACCTCGAGCCACTGGGCCCACTGGGCCGTGTCCTCCCGGAGCAGCTAGGCACACCTGTCTCCACTGCCAGCCAGCCTGAGAACCCTGTTCTTTTCTGCTGCTTGAGTGTGCCCTCTGCACCCAAAAAGCAGCTTTGTGGAGGTTCTGGAGGGGAGTCAGAGCATCCACAGGTACTCCCCTTCCCACCCCATCCTGGGCTCAGCACGGTCAAGGACAGCATGACATTAAGTCCCTGGGCCCTCCAGGGTGTCCTAGCAGAGAGAAAGCAGCCTTCTGGAGACAGCTGTACCCCAGAATTTGGAAACCAGGTTCCCAGGCAGGTGGTGAGGTAAGTGTGAGGACCAACCCACCCAGAGCTGCAAGCAGGCCCTGTGAGCCCCAGGTGTCGGGGGCAGATGTGGGCCTTGCTGCGGGCACATCCAGCAGGGAAGGGCAAGGAAACGGAGATGGCAGAAGGGAGTGGAAAGCTGAAAGTCAGTGTCAAAGTAGCGAGCTAGAAACCGAGGATGGAAGAGAACATGCCATTTTCACGATGCACGCGCCAGGCCTCCCTGGCGGGACCTCATAGGATCCTGCCTCTTTCCCAGTGAGTCATCCTCCAGCCAGAGACGAGGCTCTGGGACTTAACTGAGGCCCCAGACGATGGCTTTTCCTGTGGGGCCACACCTGAAAGGTGCATCCTGCCCTCTGGGCTTGTGCTGCTGGCTGCCGACACTCACTGATCCTGGCCCTGTGCTGATGGTTTGCCATGGGTACCTATTCTCTCATCACCTCTCTCCTTCCCTGCCAGATAGCAGCTGTTATCATCTTTATTCAATAAAAAAAATGAAAGTTCGGGGGAGGAGAGCATTGGGCAGCTTAGGCACCTTCCTTAAATACCTGGTGCCTCACTTTTCTCACCTCTAAAATGGGAAATGAACTCAAACCATCATTGGGAGATTTCATGCAGTTTGAGAATACATGATGGGCTATGTGGGAAATGCTTTTGAGAGTAGCTGGCCATACTAAGCATTCAGGGAAAATCAGCTCCTATTTTTAGCATTGATTCATTGCCATTCACTCTGCCTCAAAGTGCCTCAGCCTGTACCCAGCTTTCTCAGGTCCTCCGCGTCCTGCAGGCTCGTCCAACAGGCTGCAGCAATGGCCACACAGTGGTGATGCCAGCCTCTCCCCACCATTCCTTGATCTGGACAGCTACCTGCCACCTGGAATCCAGGCACCTCTGAGAACAACACCTCCTCCAGGAAGCCTTCCTTCCTTGGCTCCCACTGCCATCTCTGACTTCCTGGCACAGCCATCCTGGTGTCAGCCATTTGCATGGTAGTATGATTTCCCATTAGTTTTCTTTCCCTGCCTCATGCCTTGTCTTTTGCCTTAGTTTGTTGAAAGCAAGGGCAGTGTTCTATTCATCTTTATATGGCTGGGAATGCTTATCACACAGGGAGAGCTTGAAAAAAAAACTTGTTAGTAAAGCAACTGAGAATGGCCCATTGTTTGCTAAGAACAGCACAAATGATAGCAAGAGGCACTTAGTTCTACTGCAAATCCCAGGGGGAGTTTATGCCCTGAAGACAGCGTGGTTTCAACCATGCCACTCTCACTCCATCCTCTTGGGCTCTGTCCAGTTCAGCTAGCCCCTTTCTGAGCCTGTTCCCAGCCAATTTCTGCTCCCATAACCCCACCTGGCAGACATCCAACTCCACAGCACTACTGCACCCCGACCCCTTTCTCCTGCCTCCGCGGGTGACTGTGCCCCTCCCAGCTCCCCCTGTGCCTGTCAGCAGGCCCTGGAGATGCTCCCGAAGGCCGGTCCTGTCTCCAGGCCTCCAGTCACAAATGACTGCTTCCAGGCAGGCTGGGCTTTGTGGAACGCTTCTTTCATTTGACTTTGGGCAAAAAACAAGATAAATGACACTCTGTCTCTTTAAGGTAAAAGACGTTTGAAAAAGACTTTTTTTTTTTTTTTTTGCCTTTTAAGAGAAAAAAAATCCTCCAAGTTATTAGGAGAAAGAAAATCATTTGACTTAAGCAGCCTCTGGCAGTCTGGTGATGTTGAGAACAATATACCTGTCAGCGTCTACCAGGTTTGGAAAACAAAGCCATCTGCATGTGGGGAAGCGCAGGGGGCCTGGGGAAGGAGACAGTGGGAATGTGTAATGAGGGGTACACAGAGCACCCCTCGCCTTGCTGGGGAAGTCTGTGGAGACCCTGCTTTCTGCAGTACACGGTACCTTAGAAAAGCTCAGAGATTTGAGGGAGGACGTGCTAATCCTGGAATGGAGAATTTCCTTAAATCATCAACGAGTGTTTTAGAATTCATCCCATCCAATCCTTGGAGATAAAGAGGTGTGAGGCTGTGAGAGGGAAGTGACATGCCCAAAGCTCCAACAGATATTGCAGCCAGCATCTGGTCTTTGGCCCTTCTGGGTTTGCAGCTGGCCACCATCCTGCCTCACCCATTGAACAGCACTGGTTCAGTTCTCCTTCCCCTCCCTGTCCAGGAATCCATGCTCTTCCTTCTGTTCTCGCGTCACAAACCCCACGGGTCCTCCAGTTCTGAGTCGTCCCTCTGATCCTGTGTTACTCCAGCCCCTTGCGTGCTGGTGACTGAGGCAGAGCCTGCGCTGAAGCCCATCATCTAGGGGAGGGGCTTGGCCTTATTCCCAGTCAGAACTAGGTGCACCCAAAATGTACTTTGGGGTCCAGCACTCATCTGCTGTAGGGCTGATTTTCTGCAATAGTAAGTCCACTGTGGGAGACAGGAGTACTGAGGGTGATTTCAACTCCATGTGGGAGACATAAGAGTACTCAGATTGAGTTCAAGCTCCACCAGTAAGCAGGCAAGGCAGATGGCCCATGCTTATGTGTGGCATGTGACACAACTCAATTCTCCCTGTGTGTTGTCACTCCATCCATCTGCATGTATTTGTTTCTGAGTCTGTATCCTGCCTGCCTGCCTCTGCAGCCTGTGGCCTGTCAACTCCCCTCTGCCCTGACTCCTAAAAGTCATTCTTGGGACCTCTTCTTGCCTTGGACTCTTTCTCTAGGGCACAGTGGATGCTCAGTACAGGGAGGGGCCGACCTATCCCCCAGCCTGGTCTGGAGAATCAGGATCCTCTCTCAAGAGACACACTTGGTGGATGATCAACTTGGTGGAATAGATAGCCCTGGGAGGGACAGGGTGTCTTTGGCAGGACTGTTGGGTGGAGTCCACAGGCTACAATCCTGGAGCAGCCCAAGTCCTGTCTCCCCAAACTCCTACCTTTAGTACCTGCCCCTTTACTGCCACCACTCCACTCCCCATTGCACCATCCTCACTCATATCCCCACTGGAACTGAGATACCCTGGGATGTCCCAGCTTGCCCCCAGATGTGTTCAGGCCCGTTGACCTCTCAGGTTCAGATCATGTCCTTTTCTTTATTTTTTTAAACAATTTTTTCAATTGTTTTCATTGGAAAATCAGATTTACAGAGAAAAGGAGAGACAAAAAGAAAGATCTTCCATCTGTTAGTCACTCCCCAAATGGCTGCAATGGCCGGAGCTGAGCTGATCTGAAGTCAGGAGCCAGGAACTTCTTCCAGGTCTCCCATGCAGGTGCAGAGTCCCAAGGTTTTAGGCCATCCTTTCCCAGGCCACAGTAGGGAGCTAAAAGGGAAGTGGAGCAGCCAGGATACGAACCAGTGCCCATATGGGATCCGGGCACAGGCAAGGCGAGAACTTTAGCCACTGAACTATTGTGCTGGACCCACAGAGCTTGTTATTTTCAAAAACCCATGCCTCCTTTGTCCCTTTTCTGTCTTTATTTTCTCTATTTGCATAAAACTAAAGACTTCCCAAAGTCTTGAAAAGCTGCTGGAGGCAGTGAAAAGAGCATTTGAGTAAAGGCCCGAGTTTCATGCCAGGCTAGCTGTGTGCCTTGGGCAAGGCACTTAAACCTTTCTGAGCCTATTTGTTCTTCTGCAAATGGTATGATATACACGCAGCATGGGATTATGGAAAGGACTCAGTAAGAGAAAGCTTAGCATTCATTTATCCAGTTAGATACTTTTTAAGTACCTAATATGTGTTGGTCAGTAGCCTGGATCTGAAGCAGCCATCAGTGAACCAGGCCGAGAAGAGGTTTGCACTATAGCAACCTCTGTAGATTTAAAATAGCATGCTCTAAACTGAGACCTCAGAGTCTCCTGCTGTGCACATGGTGCCTCCAGTGTCTCAGCCAGATGCGAGTATCTAAGAAGAAGGGAAAGGAGAAGGAAGAAATGCACGCACGTGTATCAAATGCTACCTCTCCCTTAAAGCGAGTGATGTATTTATTTGAAAGGTGGAGCTATGCAGAGAGAGGGGGAGACCCAGAGAGATCTGCTATCCACTGGCTCCCTCCCCAAGGGTGGCTGCAGTGGCCACTGGCCAGGCCAAACAGAGCCATTTCAACCAGGTCTCCCACATGGATGGTAGGGGTCCAAGGACTTGAGCCATGTTCCACTGCTTTCCTAGGCACATTTGCAGGAAGTTGGATCTGAAGTGGAGCAGCCAGGACATGAGCCAGCACCCATACAGGATGCTGGCATAACAGGTGGCAGCTTAATCTTTTATGCCACAATGCCAACCCCTGAATCCTGTTTTTCCTAAGTGCCATCTTTGTAGTCTTCAGCTACAGTATCGAGTCACCATCCCCACTGTCCTCACAAGCTAGCAGACGTTGCGGAGGTTGAAGTAACTCACCAAGTTTTCAACTGCCTGTAAAGTAGCAGCAAGATAAGGATTTGAGCCAAAGCCTTCTCCTGATCCCAAAGATCCCTTGGTCTTATCAAGCCACACCCACTGTGTTGCTCAGTGCAGGAGCAGCAGCCCTGGCCCCCAAGGTCAAAGAGAATCCCATGATGGTGAAAGTGGGACTGGTGAGGACAGGTGCTTGCGTCCACCATCTGCTGTGTGGGGCTTCCGCAATGGGGTCTCAGTAAGCAACCGGCATTTGAGCTGCTAAATAACCACAATTTATATTAAGCAGAAACATAGTCATTATGTACCACGTGCATGTGGCTGAGGCTCCTGGGCTTGGAAGTAGCAGGGGCTGGTGGCACTTGGGCCTGTGATCTGGAGAGAAGCTTCAACCTGGTGCTCTCTGATGTCCTTCTGGGGGCGGGGGGAGGGGCTAGGGTGTATGCATCTCACCATCCCCCACTCCCCTGCACCTCGGGACCTTTCATCAGTCAGGTCATGCCAGTTCTCATTAGCACCAAGAAGCAGGCATCCCTGTGCCGGGCAGGGACACATGTGCGGATATTTAATTATGGAACATGCGCCAAGTAGATCATGACTCCTCCCGGGAATAGCAGTGGCAGACAGGGAGGTGCAAAGGAGTGCATTGGGGCTTGGTTAGTGAAGACTCACTTTGCTGGGTGGGGTGGGGCGCGGGGATGGGTATGTTTCTGGTACCCCATTCCCCTTCCTTTCGACCTCTACATGCAGACATTCCCTAAGGTCCTCCACAGTGGGGCAGGCCCCGTTAGGAGCGCTCCTGCCTGACGTTTGGCAAGAGGGGGAGGTGAAAGTGCAACCCTGACACTTGGGCCAGAGGTTTGAAAAGCACACATGGATTCTTTGTCTCCTTGATGCCAATCTCCAGCTACCTAGAGAGGAGGAAGTCTGAGAACTGACATCCCAAACATAGCCCCAAGCTCCGTGCTCTATTTTGGGAACTCCTCTCTCACACACAGTAGCCTCAGGTGCAGATCCAGGTGCATAGTTGCCACCGCACGCGGCTTCCCATTGTGTTGGAAGGTGGTGGGGGTTTGGGGAGAGGTGGAGGCCTGTTGAGTGGGAGCCAGGTGAAGTGAGAGGAACTGGAGCAGGGAGTTACAAATCCACCTTTCGAGAACCTGCAAGGAAGAAAGTCTTATCTTATAAGCACCTTCTAATACACATCTCCCACCTCCTCCACCCCCAGGCCCTGCCCCCTTACCTTTGGTCACTTCTCTCATCCCGGCATGAAACCCTCTTCCTGTGTCCTGAGCAAACCCCAGGGTGGCTTGACTTTGCACTTTTGTTGATCATCCTTTATTCTCACCCACCACCCCCATCCCTAACCCAGAGAGCATCTCATTCTTTTGAACTCAGGCATCTTTCAACTCCCTGCAGGTGCCTTTGTCACTGAGCCCCATGGGTATCTGTCTCACGCCCTTGCAATACAAGCTGCCGGGGGCAAGGACCAAATCATAGTCAACTGACTAAACCTCGCAACATCTTCTGTGCAGGAGACATTCCAGCCAAGCAAAAAGTGACAGACCTATGGCTGGTGCATGATGGGGTCCTTCTGCCTGCGGGCATCTCTGCTCCCTCCTCCAGGGCCTGAGCTTAGCAGGGCTTTGAGCAGCACTGGCCAGCCAGCCAGCTGTCTGCCTTCCAGTCCAGCATCAGGGCTGCTGGGAGGGCAGCACCTGAGCCGGAGACATTACAGAGAGACGGCACTGTGGCCAGTCAGTGCCTGGCAGTGGAACTGTGGGGACCAGCTGCTGCTGCTGGCATTTCTGCACAACGTCCCAATCAATGGAGATTTCTATACTCTCTTGCAAAATCTCAGTGCCTGTGGTTGTCTGCTTTCTGTGCCTTGTGCTCCACGGGAGAAAGGTAATCTCCCCTTATGGTTGTATTTTTCCCTACTGAGTTGGGGTGACTTTCCAGAGCCTTGCTCCTTGGATCACTGGCAGCAGGGACATGGGAGTTGCCCATCCTGGGAAGTAACCCTCAGCTGTCATCCGTGCAGAGAAAACGGCAGTGGCAGCAGTAGGAAGTTACAACGAGCCTGGAGTCCACTTGCCAGTGAGAGTTGTAGAACATTTGTTCTCTCTGCTTAGCAAGTGAGACCCAGAGCCCCTGGGCCAGGTGGCAGAGGATGAAGACCTCTCACCTGGAAGCTTGAAGCTGCTGCTCTCTGCCCTGGGACTCTGCCGTTCCAGGCTAGAGCAGGGATGTCAGTCACGAGTGTCCTGCAGATGTGCAGGTGACAGACAGCCTTCTCCTAGGCCAGCCCTGGCCAAGGAGGGGCAGCTGGGCCTGTGGGCTTTAGGACTACAGTGAAGTTGAAGGAGGGCCTGCACCATGCCTTTAGGGGGAGCCCCACAGGTTTTTCCCTAATGGGAAGACTAAGAGGGAATAAGAAAAGAGAAGGTGTGACAAGAAGGAATGCAAGAAGAAAGTCTTGCACAGAAATGAGGAACCCCTCACATCTCACTTGACCTTGGGCAAGTTTCATAACCTCTCACGGCTGCGTTCCAGGTTGGAAACCTGGGATAGGAGTCCGTCCCTCAGCAGATACAGTGCTGTGCAAGTGTGCAAACCCTTCAGCAGCAATAAACCACTCTCCCCTCCCCCATAGGATACTAATATTTCCTCCCATCTGGGACTCGCTACCTTTCCTTGATAAGGAAGTGAGAGCCATAAAATGCATCAGAGCTTGGGCACCCCAGGCGCCTGTTGGCACACCACTAGTGCCCAAGCCATAAGAGGACAAGCCAAGTGACCCAGGCTGCTGCTGTGCAGACCTTGTGAAAGAGGCAGAGCTAATCCCTCCATCTGCACCAGCCTAGCCAATGGCTGTGGCACCTCTAAACTGGAAGCAAGAAAAGCTGGGGGTCTAGGTCCTTGGTCACTACCCCAGCAACCTCTCATCACCATAATTCCCACGGCCCGGGCCCCCACCTAAGCCTCTTTGCTAGCCGGGTATTTTTAACCTGCCACCTCCTTCCGCTTTGCCGATCTGCAGACAAGGGTCCCTGCAAGATAACAGAACCCATTAGTGCCGCTAGAGTCAGGCTGTGTCTGCTAAGTGCATCCTTCAGAGCTCCCGCCTCCGCCCCAGGCAAATCGCTGCCGGACTGACACTCAGAGCTGATGGGGGAGGCTGGCTGGGGAAAGAGAGTGCTGGGATAGCAGGGGCTCTGGCTCCTGCACCCAGGCTCCGGCTCCCAGAGGGAGCACACACTCCCCTTCATGGAATAGGAATTCGCCACAATGATCCCTGGCCTTGCTTTGCGAGGAACCAAATCACCCTCCTTACAAGAATATCAGATTCTTTCGTCTTCTCTTTTCCCTTCCAAGTCTCACGTGGAGTTGAGAAGAAAAAAGTGTTTCTTAGGAAATGTCTAGAACCAGCTCTCACAGGAAGAGAGCATGGTGTGGCGGCATAAGCTGGTGACCCATCCTGTTGATGGGGACTGGGTGTCCTTCCTTGCCTCTTGGATTGGGGCAGCAGCATGGGGAACTGCAAGATTTCATGGGGGACCATGGGGAGAAGAGACCAAAATTCTGTGTTCTGCCTTCTGACCTCTGCTCAGGCAGGTGATGGTGCTGGTGGAGAGAGTGTGAAGGAGCAAAGGAGGTGCAGGTGCATGGGGCTGGACAGGGCTCACTGGGACAGGGGGCCAAGGTCTCCCCCACTCTGCACAAGAGCCTGCGAGTAGGGAAACTGAGCTGCTACTGTTTCTCCCAAGTGTGCACGGTTGAGGACCACACCCTGTGCCCTGACCACTCCTCACTAATCCTACCCATGCCCCGGTCCCCTCATGCTCAGGCCATTTTCAATGCTAAACTGGCCATTACTGCCACCTAGCAACATGGCATGCAAGTGTCAGAACCCATCAGTGCAGGAGAGTAGACAGGTAAGCATCTGAACACATCAGCCCCCTTCCCTGCAGGTGACTAGCCATCTCCATGTTGACCTCCAAGATTGAACAGAGCGTGGGCATGCCTTTGGCAAGTGCTGGCAGAGCCCTGACATGCCAGGCCCTGTACCTGGTGTTGGGTACATGGAATGCATCAGTGACTCTGTGAGTCACTGCACAGGTAGCTGGTGTCTGATGTGGAAGTGCAGTGACCACAGGGAGCACCTGTGACTAAGGAAGCTACTATGAAGGACCTGAATTGTTCTGGTGCCCTCTCTGTCTCACCCCGAAGGTGTACTGCTTAGAGCCCTCCACCCCACATCCCTCAAGGCCACCATGCATATTTCTCACTTGCCTGCTCCAGCACAGGCTCCTCCTCCCAGCCCCACTCCCACCCTGGGGGCATTGCAGGCTCCTGTCTTTCTGTCTCCTGCAGCTCTTCTCCCATCTCCCTCCCCATCCTGTGCCCACCTTAACTGAGGCTTCCCTCACCTGCTGTGACCCAGCCTTCCCCAAGCTTCCACATCATGGAACCTTTCCATGGCCCTGCAGCCGGAGCATGCAGCTAAGAGCGGAGTCCCAGGCGCCCCCTGCAGCTACGCTCCTTCTCTTCCTAGCCTCCTCTGCCACACTCTCCCTGCTGCAGTCATGCCAGACCCTTCTTTGCCTGCTAGTTTCCCTCTTATGTCCACATCTGTGTCTTGGCTCACACTGTCCTCACCATGGCTTTATCCAGATCCTACCTCCTCTGTGAAATTTTGCTGGATTTGCCCTCTTTGGAATTTGTTGTTGACTGTGCAGTTCCATGTTCTGTAGCATTGGTCACAGCCCTTAGTGGAGCCAGCCTTGTAGTTGGAAGGGACTTAGACTCCTTTCCTGGAATCAGTGGTGAGTGCTGCAGACATTGGAGCGGGACTGCCCAGGATGAAAACCTGGATCTGCTACTGACTTGGGTAGCCACTTTGACTAAGTTACTTAGCCTCTCAGTGCCAGGACTGTCAGGCAGAATGGAGCCTGTGTGCTGTGCGTGCTGCCAACCTAGAGCTGCAGAAGTCACCTCCATGCTTCCGCAGGGAGACTGTGCTACTCTCCATCAGCTTCCCACAAACAGCTCAAGGGGCTCAAGCTGGCAAGGGCCCCAGAGCTTGCCCTGAGTAAATGATGCTTTGACATTTTGGTAAACTGGGGCCCAAGCTGAGCTGAAGGGCTTACACAAAGCACACAGTTAGAAGCCACCCTGGAAGCCTAGCAGTCAGGGATGTCACATCCGAGTCCAACATGCATCTTTCTGCTCCAGTAAAAGCCCTATTCCCAGCTCCTCTTTGGGGAAGAACAGATGGCGGGTGTCGTCTCCAGCCTTTTCTTGGCGTATTGTTGGGCCACGCTTGCAAAGCGGCCTCAACCTCCTGCCTCGCAGCTGATGGATCTTCATGGTCCTGGGCCCTGTGGCCTTTCCATGAAGGCACCCAGGCACGTTCTGCTGGGAGCTTGCAAGCAGGATCTGGACTTTGCCTTGACAGAGCTCCAGGGTGAAAAGGACACAAATGAAAACCAAGCAGGCTCAGGCCAATCTCTGACCCCTCTCTGTACCCATCCTGCTGGGCAACCCAAGCCACAGGCAGGCTCTGCCTTTCGCTGTGGACTTGATGCAATCTGGAGAATGCATTAAACATGACACAGGGTAGTTGACGCGTAATTAATAAAGTACAGATTCTGGCTGGAAGCCTCCACTTAAAATAGCACCGTGACTATGTTGGAGAGGAAGGGCAGGGGAGGGACATGCCGAGGAAGACAGGTGATGAGATGGTGGACTCCGTGAGAAGAGCCACATCCCCCTCCCTAAAGCACATGAGATGAAGGGAGCACGAGGAAGGCAGCAGTTCCCTGTCTGTGATGGAGTGGAACTGAGGTGCCGAGAAGCCAAGGACACTGAGTGTCATAGGACAGAACCAGGGCCAGCGGCTGGACTGGAGCCTGTGACATCCGACGGCACCTGCAGAAAGTCAGATCCCACCTCTGCCCGCCGTGCCACGCTCACTCTGGAAGGCGCACATTGCAGGGCTGGTTTTAATTTGAGAGATGTTTTAATGGCATTTTGAGACAGACTGTTCCCTCACTGACTCTCCAGAGAGGCTGGAGGGAGCTCCGCAGCTTCTTTGAAGAGGTACAAAAAAAGAAGCGTCTCCCCTGTGCAGCGTTCAGAGAACGTCTGCGTGGCCCGCCAGCCTCCACTGCGAGGCTAGAGGTGAGCAAGGGGCTTCTGTGGTTAATTCAGATGTCGGGCCCCGGGGGCATTCACAATTGAAGCTGGAGCCCCTGCTGCTTCCTGCCCAGATCCTAAACTGGTTTTCTGAAGCAAAATGCAAATTGCAGCCCAGCTAATCAACCCTGGCAGGGCAGTGTCACCTCCATCCTGCCAGTCATTAACAAAGACCCCAAGGCAGACCCGAAAGACAAGGAATGCCAGCTGTGGATGGAGGAGGTCAAGTTAGAAGTTTCTGGAAATCCCCGAAGCCAAGTTGCCAAGGAGTAGTCCCTTGATTATAAAGGGGAAACTGAGGCAAGCTTTATATTTCAGGTTGGGCTTCTCATGTCCCTTGCAATGATGCCTCGCTTTCTCTACAGGGCAGAATTCAGCTTGGTCTTTTGGAAGCCACGGCGAACAGGGTGACGGCGAGAGTCTGTTTTGTGGCAAGGCCCAGTAGACCCTCTCAGAGAATAATCCAACTACTAATTATATGACATGGGAAAGCAGCCCTGGCTTCCATGCCATTGCTTGGGATGCATTTGTCTCTCCAGCCCCAAAGCATGAGCACCACCCCGGTAATCCACAGGTCCTCATGAATGTCTAGGGAATATATCAGGAGAGCAAGACCAAACCTGCCAGCTAAACACTCCGGAGCTGCGGTACCTTTGTCTGTAGGATGGGGATTGATAGGAAGCCGGCCTTGCCTCCAGCCTGTTAGGGCCACTGAGCTACTTACTATATGCCTGCTCTCCACTGCCACTTACCGGCCTGCCCTGTCCTCCCCAGCTCCCTGTGGTCCTTCCTCCCCTCCCTGCCCGAGTTGGCACCCGCAGTACAGATCTGACCATCAGAGGGACACAGGAGTTTCTGCCTCCACTCCCTTGTCCTGCAGGTTCCTTGTTCTCAAATATCCAGAACTAGAAGCCCAACCGTCTGCTGAGTTCCCAGCTCTGATCCCGTCTGCTTGTGGTGGCGGAGGCAGTGGTGGTGCTGGTAGGGCTGGGAGTTGGCTTAATGCAGGAGACAGGGGGCAGAGGAGAAGTGTGCTATCTCTGATGGCAGAGGGAGTGAGGGGGAGGCTGGCGCAAGGGGCGGCTTGGGTTTCACTGGCATTCCATTGCGGCTGTGGCCGTGAGGCTGACTCAGAGCCAGGGGAGCTGCCGAGAGAGACAGGAGCCACGGAGTCGACTGTGGGCAAACCTGATAGCCCATCTGGAATCCATCCATGGCCTGGCTCTTCCCCGCCCCCTTCCCCGAACTCACTGGAGGAGCCACAGCAGGAGAGCAGGGCCAGGCACCTCCAGCAGCCCAGCCGACCAGACAAATCCCCCAGGTGCCTGTCCACTGCTCCCCTGGCTCTGAGAGCACGGTGACTCCCCCAGCTGCTGACCGTAAGTGTTGGCCCCTTCCTCTCAAGGATTCTGAGAGAGGGAATCTAAGGGCTGCGAGTAGCACAGACAGAAAGAAGGAGCTTGCATATCCTGGTCACGCTCACGTTGTGCAGGGGTTTGAGAATGCCGGCCTGAGAGGCACATGGGCAAGTGTCCAGGTGGACACTGAAGGAGCTCCTGGATTTCAGATCCTCCCAGAGAAGTAAGTCAAAGCTGTGCTTTTAGAGTCCTGGGTTTCTTTGGATGTCTCACATCCTAAGCTTCCCAACTCCTTTGTTTTAAATGACCACATTCCCATGACTGTCAGGAGCTGCAGGGTGCAGGGCTGTGCAGAGCAAAGAGACCCATTTGCCTGGAGCCCAGGCCCTCTCCTTCAGCTGCACCAAGGTTGACTCTATGACCTTGAGTGGGTCATCTGCTTTCCTATAGGGGAATTGTAGGAGGAAGATTAGGGGCCAGAAGCTAGCAGAAAGTGTCCTGACCCGAGCGCACCTACAGCAGGGGGATCACAGTCAGTGTCACTGCACCCACACCTATGGCTGGGTCAGGAGACTCTGAGGCCCTGCTCTCAGAAACAATCCCCAAAGCCTGGGGGAAAGGCATTTCTCCAGCTCTCAGGGTTGGTGGGAGTCCCAGTGGAGCTCTGTTGCCTCCTGCCATTTCTCCTTCACCCTTGGCCATCCTTCAGCCAATATCCACAAGGTCCCCTTGAGCTATCATGCAGAGAAGCATCCTCCCTTTCCCCTCCTCGGTGTGCTAGAGCTAGAGCCCACCCTGGGGCAGCCTCAGGGAGGACCCTTAGAGCCCAGAAAAGCTGCCCATTTGCTGGAGAAGCCTGCGGGGGTCAGAGGTAGCTCAGACCACCTGGAGGGAACCAGACCCTTTTGCCCGCCACAAATCTCTTTGAACAATAAACTTCTAGAGCTGCGTGTTTTCCCAGCGCAGCTTCCTGCATAGTGTTTGTCTAATCTGTCCCTCCAAAATCCCTCTCCAAACACGGGGTTTCCTGCCCAGCACTGGCAATCAGAGAGCTCATTATCTAGGATTAGAGATGGAATGGGGGGTTCCCTTTTAATTACAGGAAAAAATTAGCTCCACTGATGTCGGCAAGGCCACTGGGATTAGAATGAAAAGCCCGGGTTTGGACACGGGTCAGTGTGGGAGGAGGGCGTGGCCCTGTGCTCTGGGGCAGAGGTCGGAGGCAGGTGGCGGAGGACAGGCCTGTCTCTCTTGGGGATCTGGGAGGAAGGAGACTGCGGGGAGGGGTGACAGAGACTAGAGACAGCATGAAGACAAACAAAGACAACAGGCAGAGACTCTGGGATTAACAAAGGGGAGACAAGAGAGAGGAGGAAGAGAGGGAGGTGGCAGCAACAAGGAGATTCTGAGTGAACTGACAGACAGATGGACACCTGTCTGGGAATCACTGTTCTCCTCCTGCATCCCCTCTGGGTAACACTGCTGCTCCTGTCCCTTTCAAGGAAGGAACAGGAAGGCGGCAGCAGCTTCATCCTCATCTCCCACTTCCCCATCCTCACCTCCTTTCCCAGGACACTGACCTAGCTAAGCCAGGTCCTGTGCAGGTGAAAGATGGCTTTTGCTTGCCAAGGGCACAGGTGGGTTAGGAAGTTTCCTTGCCCCCAGGCTCCTGGCGATCTGAAGACGGGGCTTGCTGCCAAACAGCCCTTGGGTCCTCTCCCAAAAGGGAAGTCTCCTGGCTCAGAAAAGCACTCACTCCTTCATTTGTCCATTTAATTTTTCACTTTACCAAGGGTTACAGATAATGTTGCAGCCAGCCCCATAACTAAACTCTGGGTTTTGATTAGCACAACAGACACAATTCACTCCGGGGCCTACATTCTGAGCCTTGTCTCCCTGCCTCGTCTTCCTCCCGATTGCTCATTATATTTCATCCTTCCTTGGAGTAGTCCAAACTGCTAGCCAGAAGGACCCAGTAGGGACCAACATAGGGGTGCAGCAGGCAAAGCCATCATCTATCTGCAACACTGGTATTCCAGATTTATGCTCTGATGCTTCTAATCAAACTCTCCATAAGTGTGCCTGGGAAGGCATCTGATGATGGCCCAAGCACGTTGGGACGTTGGATCCTGGCCTCAAGCTGGTCCCAACCTGGGCTGGCGCTGCCCTTTGGGCAGTAAATTAGCAGCTGAAAATGTCTCTCTTCGTTGTAATCTGCCCTTCGAATGAATGAACAAATGAATAACGTCCCTTTTTAAAAGAAAAAAAAAAGAAAGATGCATTGGATGACTCCCACCTGTAGAGGCAAACAGAACACGCCACACAAAGCCTGAGAATGTCACGGCATCACAAGACAAAGGGCAAACTCCCATGAGACAAGCAGAAGACACGAGTAGACTGTGACTCATATCCCACTTCTTCTGCGAGATGGAATGAAGGTGACTCAGGATAGAGGATTTGGCAAACACGTCAAGATGATTGGCTTGGATCTAGAAAATCCAAGTGACCAAAGGAACTACTGTTGACTGTTCTATGGAGATTAACATTGGTGTCCAGTTCCAGCTCTGGTCTCAGTGTCCCAGCTGCCAAACTATAAAAGGGAAATGAACGGAGCTGGAGTGGCTCTTCCCTGTTGGGGACAAGTGTGCTTACTGCTCAGGAAAGAACATTCCCCAGACAGTCCGTTCTATTTGTGATCCGTCAGGTGAGAGTTTGCACAGAAACTAGGACAAAGGGTTAATGCTGAAATCAGAGACTTCTTCTATATGACCACTTCTTATAGTAACTCCTGATAAAATGCCAAGGCTGTGGCATGTATCCATCCACCAACCAGGCTGCAATAGACTTACTCTCATGGAGTTACAATAACAAAACAAGTGTGTAGACCATTATGGAAAGGGGAATTTGCTGGGGTAAACCTCTGTGGGCCATGCTTGTGGCTTTCTGGTGCTCAAAGTTGAGCCTATGTTTGAACATCATCTGCAGCACCCTGTTGTGCTTGGCATGTGACTCAAAGTCAGATAAAATGCTCTGGAAGGTTTTAACCTCTTTGGCTGGGAATGTATAATTGATGGTGTCACTTAGGTAGGCTCTGGGATGACAATAAGAGCATTAAAATGACAGTTAACATCATACTCAAGACAAAGGTGAGTTACCTTAAGGAGGCAACTCTATGAATTCTAGATTTTATAGACAAACTGACTCAGGTTCAAGTCCCTCTACTTCTGTGTGGCCTCAAGCAAGTTACCTGCCCTCTCCGCAGCCCAACTTCTTTATTAGTAGCATCCGCTTGAGGAATTGGAGGAGACAGTTAGTGTCAGGTCCCCAGTGCAAGACCAACCCTTAATGTGCACAGGAAATAGGAGCTATAGTCTCATACCAAGATGATTAAATCAGACTGGTTCCTGGGGTGGGGAGAGGAATCCACACAAGGTAAGGAGGCCCAGGAGTTCTCTGACATTTTCTGGGGTTCTATGAATCCAAGGCCTGTGCTGGGAAATCCCCTCAACGCCAGCAGCTTCCTAAGAGTTGGGGTTGTCCAGAGCTGATTTTGGGAGCTTTCCCAGCCTAGGTCATCACTCAGAAGCTCCAGAATGTTCTCTCTTTGATCCGCTTACATCACAACTTGAGTGGGAAATCCACAGCCCTCCTTTCTTTTAACCTGCCTTCCTTCCTCATAGGAAATCCCCAGGGCTTGAGTGTTACTGCCCTGGGAGCTCATTTTTAAGGTCCATCCTTCCTGCCCTAGCCCCACGGGCTTCCCATATCTCCCCATACCTCGTGCTCAGCATGGCAGGTTCAGGTGTCAGATAGAATAGGGGTGGGGGAGCATTGATTCTCACCTCTCCATCAGGAATCACTTGTCCGGATGAGTGGTCAGCCTCTGGGTGACAACAGAAGCCATGTGACACTCCACCTGCTCACCCAGCCACATGGCTTGGGAGACAGGACCCTGCAGACACACCCTATTATCTCCCGCACCCCATGCCTGCACCTGTCCTTTTCTGTGGATAACTCCGCACTCCCAGCTCACTGCCAAATTGTCAGAAGTGATGAGAGGCGAAGTGCTGTTCAGTTAATGATTCCAGTCCCCGGAGAGGTGCAGCACTCTTTCAAGAGGGAAAAAAAAAAAAGAGAGAGAGAGAGAGGAGGGGGGCGTGGGAGGGGCAGAGGGGGACGCTTTAGTACTTGACACAAAAGCCAGGCTGCAGCTCCTTCTAGCTCTTGTTAAGGAGCAGCTGAGAAGTGTGGAGGTTACCTCCAACTGCCTTCTCTCTGTGGGCAAAGACCAGAGCCTCCCCCTAACTTCTCTCTCACATGAAAAGGGTCTGAGTCACGCAGTACTGCCGCCCTTCCAGCACAGGGAGCTTACTCCCCCCTGTCCCCAGCTCGGGTCCTGCAAGGGACATTTTCTAAACCACTCCTTGTCATTGGGAGACAGGCCACCTTCACACACAGGCTGGGAGCGTCCGTGAGGCGAAGGACAGGCCACCTACCCCATGCACCTGCTGCTGCTCCCTCTGCCTCTCCTCCTTCTCCTCCTTCCCAACCTGCTCTCTCAGAAAGGACAAAGTGGGGAGGTGACCAGTTGGCCTCAGGGTCTCGTGGAGAGTCCCCACTGCCTCACTTACCCCCTCAGTCTAGTCCACCTGTAGGACTGAATGTAAATTGATCAAAAACATGTCATCTTCGCGCATTCCTTTCCAGGTCCCTAAATGTGTTCATGTTCTGTATGGATCATGTTCCTGCTGCAGCCAGACTGTGCTGGTGTGATGGACTTTACCCATTTTGTGGATGAGGGAAATGCAGATTAGTCCCCTTGGCTGAGTGCTGGGAAGGGAGAGGGTGCGGGGCACCGCCGAGGGTGAAGGCGCAGCCTCCACGGGATACTCAGCACCCACAGGAGGGAAACTTCTAGAAAGGAAACCAGAACACCCACACAGACTTCACTGTGGCAGGGCGAGGACAGCCTGCTGTCCATTGACTCTAAATGTGATCGCGGCAGTGGGGAGGTTATTGTGTTCTGTGGCATCCCCAGAATAGCTGCGTGTGGTCCTCTGTACTCACAGGCAGTGCAGCTGCTCTGGGAGGTGGAAGCTTCCTGGGGGTCAGGAGGGTCAGGAGAGGCCCTAACCAAGTGAGGTCTACACTGAGCTCCCCGTTGATCTCGTGGGATACTCTGATGAGGCTCAGATAAGAGGCAGGATGGAGCTTGTTTCTCACAAGGCCATGGCCAAGGCATGCCTCCCTCACCCTTGCCGGTAAGATGCTGGTGCCCACTGTGCTGTACCCTGCACTGTGCAGCTGGCACTGTGCCCAGCAGCCGTGGGAGTCAGCAGGAGTGAAGATAGGCACTGTGGAGAAGCAGGTGTCCAGACAAGGAGGACAAGGTGACCAGGAAGGATGTTGGAGCAGTGGTGGTGGCCGGGAGGGGAGCCGGTAGTCGTGGCAAACCATGTGGAAGGAGATTGCCCTTCCAACCCTCCCTCTCCCCACCTTTATTAGGATGATCCAGCCTCACAAGAGTAGCAGTGGATGAATTTGGGGTCTGTTGTCCTGCAGCGACTCATTATATTAAAAGCCCTATCCTAGGAGGGGAGATTGGGATGGTTTGAGCACCAACACCTCTCCCAGCTGTCTGTTCTGCCAGGGGCCCTGCCAAGGAGTCAGATGAACTGGAGGCCAGACCCAGCTCTGACCCCCACCCTTGCCTTCCACCTGCCTCTGAGCCAGCAGGATCCCAGCCCGTGGCTTGCAGCTCTTGTCATCCTGGCACCTGGAGTGTGCCAGTGTCCCAAGCACTGCTGCCGGTCCACAGGGAGCCAGAAAGATGGAAGCAGATGTGTGCAGTGTGGTTTCGGGATCAGTTTGGGGAGATTTAGGGCAGATGCAGTGGTGCAGGGCAAGATGCCTGTCCCCACCTCTGACCCCAGGGTTTTCCTGGACATGGGAACTGAGGCTTCCGCATGACCTGGGGGGACATGTCTCACCCTCTCTGCTTCAGTCTCCATGTCCACAACCTAGGAAGACTGGCAGGGGTTGCTTCAGCAGGTGATGGTGAGGATTAAGTGAGGAAATGGAAGCAAAGCCCCTCGCCTGATGTCCTGCCCCCTCAGGCTCTGTCCCTCCAGGCAGCATGTGTAAGGCTGAGTCTGGCATTTGCACGGTTGCATGGGTTGCACTCAGTGCCCAGGCTGTTCCCGTTCAAAGCCAAGTCTCTTCTCTAGGAACTAAGCAATCCTGGGAAAGCTAATCACCTAAATGAATGAGCGAGTATGCCATGGATGTGCCGGGTGCTATGACACCCCAAAGGAGTGTGCCACGTGGGCTTCACGGAGGAGGCTTTGAAAGACAGTTAAGATCCGAGAGGTAGAGTAAGTTTTCTAACAAAGCCATACAGACCAAAAAAGAAGGGAACATAATTAGAAAATGACAAGAAGGTAGCATGAAGTTCGACTCTCAAATGACAAATGGGAGAATCAACTTTTCTCAGTCGGAGTAATTAAAGGTGGTGTGGTGTGCGTGGGCATGAATGCATGCAAAGATTTAGTTTTTCTCGATAGTCTAAAACTAGTGTATTTCATCCTAAGGGGGAAAAAAAATCAGACTGAGATAAGCAAGAGAAAGAAAATAACAAACACCTGAAATTTACGGATTTTCACCTACGGAAAAAGGCAGGATCAAATAAGTGTTTTAAGAAGATTAATCTGACAGTGTTTGGTAGACTAGATGAGAGCAGGAATCTGCTGGAGGCAGGGAGATTTCCCAGGTTATTGCAGCAGCACAGATAAGAGGTAATAAAGACCCAGACCAGGCCGTGAGCAATGCGGAAAGATACAGCAGCTGGGACTGCACTACGCCCTCTTTCTCCCAGTTACCGAGCGTTTCTGCCCCATGGGTATTTTTAAATGACCTGTCCTGTCAGGAAGTTTCCTGCATTCAAGCCCAAGTCTGGTGTCCCACGGTAGTGCCCTGAGCTGAGGATCTCCGTCCCCTCCCCAGAGCTGGAAATGCCATCCTAAACGCTAGTGAGTGCAGGAGATGCCTGGTCCAGATTAGCAGTGAAGGGTGATCCCAGACCCTTGACAAGAGTGAGTTAATTAAGGAGGGTAATAACCCTCTTCAACCCACACCCCCCCCAACCCGGAGCTCTTTTTGCACACTGCAGGTGGCCTCCTTTGTCACACTAGTGGAGACAGCTGTAAGATCTGGTTTATTCTCCGGGACTTATCTGCACAAGCGTGCAGCACTTTTTAGTGTGGTTGTTTGTCTGGAAGCAGCTGTTGCGCTCCTCTGTGGCTTAGGGAGAACCAAGGCCCCAGAGAGTGGCAGAATGAGAAAGAGCACAGGTTTTAGCAACAGGCAGACCCAACTTTGAGCTTTGCTCTTTTTAGATTCATTTTACTATGTGGAAGGCAGAATGACAGAGAGAGAGAAAGAAAAAGAGAATCTTCCACCTGCCGATTTGCTCCCCAAATGGCCACAGCAGCCAGAGCTGGACCAGGCAGGAGCCAGGAGCCAGGAACTCCATCCTGGTCTCCCATGAACATGACGGGCCCACAAACTTGGGCCATCTTCTACTGCTTTCCCAGGTGCCTGAGCAGGGATCTGGACTGGAAGCAGAGTAGCTGAGACTTAAGCCAACATTTTGATGCAGGATGTTCAGCACAGCAAGTGGTGACTTAACCTACTATGCCCCTCATGGGCCTCGGAGACACTGAAACTGCTTATTCTAGAAAGCAGGGAGATCTGCCTCAGAGAGTTCTGAAGATTAATCACGTCCCCCCTCCCCGACCTTTTGTGTGCTGGCTGACATTGAGTAGATGCTCAGAAGAGCTGATGAACTGAATTAATAGAGAGATGTGCTACAGCAAATCTCCACACACGTCCTCAGCTCAAGGAGCACTTGACACCTTTCCTGACCCCTCCTTGGGAGTGGGATGGCACATATCCGGGGCAGCCGGCCTGTCCCTCGGCATGCTGATTGCACCCTTGGGTCCTCCCTATTCCCAAGCATGGTGAGAATAGGTGCACTCCCTACCCATCAGCTCACGAACTGGCTCTGCATCACCTCATTGGGTCAACACCTGAGAGAATGTTCTCCACTAGAATCAGCAGGGCACTCCTAGGCTCCAGTCCTGGGTGTGGCCGCCCTGAGTGTCGCCTGGGGCTGCAGCTTTGGCAGAAGCTCCTCACTACTCCTTATGAGGCCCTCCTCCCACCCTCCACCCCCACCTCCACGTGAGTCATTGCCTTGCTGTGTGGTTTCATTTCATCTGGGGCCGCTTAATGCTTGGCTGTCCCTGGCTCTGTTTATTGTTTCCCAAACATTAAGTGCTTCCCCGGTCCCTGGCGCCTTTGCTCTCTTTCCCGAGCCTGCTCCTGCCCTGCCTGAACCTAATGCTGGGGCAGTGCTGGGAGATGCACCTGGTACAGTGCCTGAGCCCTGCCTTCCGGCATCGCCTGGTACCGCTCGTCATTCTCCGGCTTTCACCCCTTCCCTGTCCTTAGAGTTCAGGTCCTTCCTGAGAGAGCAAAGAGCTCCTCCACTTGTTGCTTCCAGGCCTGAAGGATGTCACTGTGCCCTGAATGGGAAGTGTGGTCTGTCACTAACCCTAGGAAGGCATGAGGCAGAAACCTCTCCTGTCTCTTATGCGAATGTTGTGGGTGAGGGGCTGGGTGGCCGTCTCCCGGGGTTAAGGAGAAGCAGAGAAGTCATGTTAGAGAAGACAGACTGACCCCTGGAGTACCAGCTCCAGCCAGGCTCCCCAAGTAGCATCTGAATGCCCCCCGTTCTCATAGTAGCTGGTTCGACAAGCGTGCACTTTGCCCGCTCTGCTTCCTAACCAGGCTGTTTGCCCTCGGGCTGCCTCAAGGTGCAGGAAGTGCAGAAAAGTGGACATCTTCTACAGGATCCTCCCCACATCCCAGGACAAAGCCCTCTATGGCCTAGTCCCCAAAATCTGGCACTTCCAGGGCCATACACCCCTAAGCCTGGCTGAATAGTAATCACTGATACTAACATGCACAGAAATAGAAATAGTTGTATATGGAAATGTCAGTCTCCAGCACGGCCAAGCCCTGGTGTTTGACTGACAGCTCACAGGGGACCAGTGCTCAGCGTATGGCACGTGAAGGTATGGGCATGCATGTGTATGCAGCTTGATGCGTGTGTGTGTGCAAGGTACGGGGCAGTTGCAGTTCTCCAAGCTGAGTGCCTCTTAGTGACCTCCCGGACAGGAGAGACCCTTGGCCCCTCTCCTGGCTAAGTGTAACCCGCAGGCCAAGTGCTCCAGGCCCTTCCATCCCCTTGCAATTATCCAAACATTTAAGGCCAGGCTCCAGCTGCCCTTCAGGGAGCTCGGACCTGCTGAGCTGTGACTCTGCACGCCTGGTTAGCACTCACACAGCCCTGAGAACAAGGCTGCCACAGGCACTCCCCTCCCCAAGCTGCTGCTGCCTCTGACAGTGTGTGTATGATTGTGTGTGTGAGATTGTGTGTGTATGAAAGCGAGCGAAAGAGAGACTGTGCATGCAGGACAGAGGGAGGGAGACTCACAGAGACTGAATTTACCAAAGGCTTCGATCTATAAATAATTCGGGTCATGAAGTGCTACAAAAATAAACTTGAGCTTGAATCCTCTCTCCCACAGCACTAAATGCACAGCTGTAGATACACACGCTCATTAACTCACCCCCAAGTTCAGTCTGAGCAGCACCGGGCCTGCCCTGCCTTCCCCTCCACCCCAAATGCCTAAACATGCACGCATATACACATTGTGCACAGTTCACACAGGCACCACACATGCGTGCATACAGCACAGACATGCACAGATAAACAAGTCCCATGCATGCTGCAAACATTTCACACACTGCACATATACATGTCATGTGCATGGCACATGTCTACACACCATGCACATTACACA
This sequence comes from Ochotona curzoniae, assembly GCF_017591425.1. NCBI lineage: Eukaryota > Metazoa > Chordata > Mammalia > Lagomorpha > Ochotonidae > Ochotona > Ochotona curzoniae. Next base: position 17,304,906 of record NW_024466219.1, on the reverse strand, counting down.
TATAGAGGGCACACGTATACACACAACATATCTACATACCACCTATCCTGCACAACACACATGTGCATTCAATGCATCTGCATGTCACACATGTATGTACATGTATGCACATAACAATATATTAAACATACATGTACTGTACATTATGTACAGCACATGTGTATGAGTACATGCATGCATATGCCACACATACAGCACAATATATATTGTGCACACAGATGCATCACATGCATCTACATAAGCATGCCACTCACACAACACGTACATACATATAACACATATATCACACGTATGCACACTACACATATCACATACATCATGTACCACACACATGCATATTACATATACTTACCACACCCTGTGTCAGCCATGAGCCTTCCATGCCCTCATGCATACACACTGCACACAGACTCACACACACCCGTATGCCACACCAGCCCAGAGTCCTGGGAGAAGCAGAACAGAGCCAAATAACGAGGCTTCTTCCCAAGGGGATTTTAGGGCAGCAGGTGATGCGCTCTGCTGAAATTCATGTGGAGTTTCAATAACTCAATGTCAGACTCTCATCCTTCCCAAACACCCGGTGAGGGACCGAGTTCCCAAACATCCGGCTGAGCCCTAACAATCACGCCTTTATATTTCTATCACACTTCACATTTTCCCAAGACCCGGATGTTTCCACTCATGCATTTCACCTGAGCCCCCCTCTTCCTCCAGGAAGCCTCCCCACCCAGGGTCTCCTACAGGCCAAGCAGGGTACCATCCCACCCCGCATCCTGTCCCCTGGGGCCCCATACAAACCCATCTCTGTAAACCCATCACCGTGTGTTAGCAAAGACAGCTGGATCGTCCACCTCCCCAGCCCAGCCTCCCGGGCAGACCCTGGCTCATTTGTCAGTGTCCTGGTTCCTAAGGCAGGCCGAGCTCGCAGGCAGCACGTAATAAATAAACGGTGGACAGTCCTGAAATTCATAGCTAATAACTCATTTCGTTTTCACAATATCCTTTCCGAGCTGGGAAGGACAGGAGTGACCACCCTTATTTGGCAGCTGCAGAAACTATTATACAAACAAGTGAAGTGTCTGCCTGAAGTCACCCAGGCAATTAAGAGAATTAGGATTAGGTCCCAGCCCAGCAAACAGTATCTAGGGCCATCCTCTGAGACCTGCTGCCTGTCACGCCCGTCTCCTTCCTACAGAGCAGCCAAGAGGGAGAAGCCCAGTCCCACTGCTCTTTAGCAGTTCTCATCAAAAAAGAAAAAAAAATCAAATAAACAAAATGACCGTGACTGCCGTTCCTAGTCCTGGTGATGACGAGATGGTGTGAAGAATTCAGAGCCCAAATGAGGCTTCCATCAGGGCATAGGGTTGCAGCGGCCTGAGCATAAGAGACTTGACTGGCTATGCTGATTGAATTGGATGTTTAAGAGGCCATTGTTGATTTCAAGGACCGAGGTGGGCATTTGATGCAGCAGTTAGCACACTGCTTGGGACACTCTCATCCCATCTCCACTCCCACGTCCAGCTGGCTGCCTGTGTGTGCCCTGGGGGACAGTCGCAATGGTTCGAGTTGATGAGTCCTGGTCACTCATGTGGAGCCCTGAATTGAGTTCTCTGCTCCTGGTTAGCCTGGCCCAGCCCCAGCTGGTGTAGGTGTGTACTGAATGAACCAGCAGGTGGAAGGGGTGTGTGTGTGTGTGTGTGTGTGTGTGTGTGTGTGTGTGTGTGTGTGTGTGTGTGTTTCCTTTCAAATAAATAGTTCTTTAAAGTAAACGTGAAGGGAGACACAACCCCCATTACTATGTCATTTTCATTTGCAAGGCCTGCTCACCAAGAGGGACTGAAAGATATCTCTCCTAGGCCCTAGTTGACTCCCCCAAGTATTCCTACCCCTAAGCCAGCTCTGATAAACTGAACTCTAGTCCCAACGGGAGGTCCCCTCTTTTGAGTTCTCAGTTCATCGCTGCCCCCCAGGAAACTGATGGTTCCACTTGTGGAGGTTGCAGGGAGGCATTTTAAAGAGACAGAGTGGCGAGGGAGAAAGTTGGGAGTTAAGTCGGCCTTTTCCTTGGCTTGACTGCTCCTTAGCGCCCTCTCTGGAGAGCATCAGGTGGTGCGGCAATTCTTCAGCCAAATGACTCTCCCAACAAGTCTGGGCTCTAGTTCCTTCCCTCAGGGGTCCTTGCCAGGGTTAGAGGAGCTCCTCCTTGCTCTGTACGGGGCTAGCACTTTGCAGAAGCTGCTGGGAAGGACAGAGGACACATTGTGAGTTTCGTCAGAACAGCTCCTTTTGCAAATTCACCCAGTCTCTCCCACTGCCTCTGGGCAGGGCCACCATGGAGGAGAGTTATTGAGTACTAGAGGGGGACTGTCACCTGTGGTCTTCCCTTCTGCAGTCAAGTCTCTTAGTAACAGGAAACCTCCATCACCAAGCTAGTCCAAATCTCTGTGTGCAATAGTGCAGACACATTTGGTCTCTGACAAGTCTCACAAAGCCTGTTCCGTCTCCTCAGTAGCAAGCCCTCCTTCTTGTGCCATGTCCAACATGCCAGCCCTGTCAGTTTCTGCACAATTCACTGTAGCCGAGCTTCCTGGGAGAGGAGAAACCCAGCAAGAAAAATAGGCTCCTGACACCAGTGGCACCTGTCCTGGTCCCTCCCTCCTCTGTCCCCAGCTCTAGGCTCCTTGCACCGGATGCTGGAATTGTGTAACTTGCTCTGCTAGTGACACTCTCGCGGACTGCATTCATGGCCTAGTTCAGTTTACTGTTGTCCCTGTGGTCACAGAAGCCCTGCCCAGGGGACATCATCAGCATTAACACAGAGGAGAGCTGTTACTTTGTGGGATTGTGCTGATCTTGTTTAGGGACTCCCCCAATGGTCTGCTCACCACTGACCGTCTTATGCCAATGTTGAAACTCAAGACTTTCCATCTAAAACAGAGAAATGGCAAGATGCTTGGGCTCGCCCTACAACCAGGCCCTCCTCCCACAGCCCTCCCAGGACATCTCCTCCCTGGGCCAGCTATGTTCTTCTGGACATGTGCCCTGGATCTGGATTGAGTCCCAGTACCCCAGTGACTGGTGCCTGTATGGAAGGGTTCCCAAGCCCTGGCAGCTGTGGCCATCCTACAAACCTGGGGCTCTCCTGAGACAGGGGTCGAGCACATTGCTTCTTCCAATGATTCAGGGAGGAAAACTGAATCCCAGAGAGGCCACTGACTTAAAAAAATGTGCCCCTTCATGGATGTCAAGCCCAGGTAAGAAGAACATTACAAGAAGGCCTGGATGTTAGGCTCCCAGCCCTCTCCTTTGTCCACACTGAAGTGGGGTTGGGTCTGGGGGAGGGAGGTTAGTTGTTGTGCTTGCTGTCTGCCTGCCAGCCCCCAGCACACCTCATACCTGTGTCCCCCTGTTTTCCATTTCTCTGACCTCCCATGGGTATCCTTCCAGATTCTTCCACACGTATAACAGAGAGCATGGCAGGGAGTGGGAGGGTCAGACCTGTCTCCCTGGGGATTGAGACCGAATGAACTTAGGACAGCTTCATTCGGGTTCAGTGCCAGCAGCAGCATCGTCTGTTCTGGACTGGTTTGAGCTCTGATGTTTGAGAGTCATGTAGACTTGATGCTGGCTTCTCCTAGTTTATTGAAAGATTGGGATTCTCAGCAGGGAACTAAAAAAATCTTCCTGATCAAAACCTTGAGTCATTTATAAGTTGATGCTTGGCATTGGGCCTCGCCAGATACAGCTGAGTGTGTGATGAGAAGTTATCTTTGATACAATGCCAGGGCTAATCTGGCCGTGAGGACTGTCTCATCCCAGGGGACCCCAGTGAGAGAGCAGTACCTGTGACATTCTTCCTCCTTCTGTTTTTGTGTCCAAGTCCTGGCTGGGGAGCCAAGCAAGTGCCCAGACTTGACAGGTGACTGCTGTAGCTGGCACAGTGCAACCCGGCTAAGTCAGAAGATTGTGGGGGTCAGACTTGAGAGAGGCCTGGGTCTCAGCTTCTGAAGGAACCAGCACTTTGAGCAAACCCTGATCCACTGTCCCCACATCTGAGGTCTATGCACAAGAGCCTATGCCAGTGGGAAGCCAAGAACCAGAAAGTTCCACTCCACCATGGGCCCATGGTCTGCAGGTGTATACCACACCTTGTCTTCAAGCTCCAAGAGTAGAGGAGAAGGAACAGGACCCAGCCATCACTCCCCAGCTCTGCCCCTGTAGCGCTGCTGACTCTGCCCCAGTCAGCCAGTGTAAGCAGAAAATGCAGTTGTCACCCTGGATTTCTCATATGCTGATCGTGGCACCGGGCATTGAGGCCAACCTTTGGCGTCAGTCTGTTGTGACCCCTCAACTTAGGGAACTCCCCAAAGTTGTGAGGGGGAGAAACATGCAGGCAATAGAGAGACAGGTACACAGGAGAGAAGCAGGAGAAGCTTCACCCTCTAGTCCTTGGCCCTCACTTTGTTCCAACACTGAAGAGCCCAGGGCACTCCAACTGCATGTTCATATTCATGCCTTCTTCGCAGGCATTTCCCAAGCTCCCCCTCTTCTCTATCACCAGTCGTGTTCCCAGCCCCATGCTGGTCCTCAGAGGCTTGTGGAAGAAACAGAAAACCTCACCCTGCCTTCAACATGCTGACGGGACTCATGCACATCTGAAGCAATTAGAGAACAGCTCGAGTAGGCAGTCAATATGTGTTTGCTGGGACATATACATTGAACAAATCAATTGACTATAATCCCAGGGCACATGTCTGGTAGGAATAAAGGCATCCGCGTGGGAGCAATTAATGAGCCATTAAGGAAGTTGGGGAGGTTTCACAAAGGAGGTGGGGTAGAGTCAGGAGGGTGCTTAGATGGGCAGAGGCCGAAGGAAACCAGCTGGGCTAGGAAGTATTGATCCACTGTCAGCTGCTGTGCTGGAGCAGGAAAGTACAAGTGAAGCACAAACCAAGCCTCCTATCACCAACTTTCCGAGTGGCCTCGGGGACCGCTCCCATTAGCCTTTCAGTATTCCATACAAGACCAGCATGCTTCTCAAGCCCTTGTACCAGCAACATCCGCAGTCTCTGAGAGTTGGTCAGAAATGCACATCCCCAGGTTCCATTCTCAACAAACTGGAGATGGTGGGCTGAGTCCACATATACATTTTGGAGAATACCAGATGTGGATTGGAGAACCACTGGACTGCATTACTGCTTATTGGTCAATTCGCCTGGGAGGCTTTTAAACCACAACACAGTAACTAGGCCCCCACCCACAGAGATTCTGACAGAGGGATCTGGCCGTGGCATTCATCGTTTGTAATACTGCCAAGACAAGTTTGATGGGCAGCCAGGACTGAGAAGGCCTGGGCAAGATGACATCCAAGTCCTTTCTGACTTATGTTTCTGGAATGGCCTTGGAGAGATGGAGCCAGCATGCCTGGCTCACCACATCTCACTGGTTGGATTTGCAGACAGCCGGGGCGTATTTGGCACCGAGAAAGACTTTCCTGAGATCTGAAAAATCTTGAGTTGCTAGATTTCCAAGTTTTTGATGGCTTGTGGAATCGCCCGCCATCCACCCTAACACTGCACCTGCCTGAGAGGCAAGGATACTGTAGACGGGTATTGACAGTGCCACCCCAGCCACAGAGAAGTGTGCAGCACACATGAGCTTGTCTGCACATCACACATCTCACTGCACTACACATATATGTACATGCACACGGGACTGGCAGATGGGGCTGTACAGCATCATGCCTGAGAACTTCTGGGCACATGTCAATACCCCACCCTTAGAAATCACAGGCTTGAGAAAGCTTTCCTCTTGATGAAAATGGGGCCACTGGAGGGAAGAGGGGCTGCTGTCTGTGTGGCAGTGACCGGGGCCACGAGGGCGTTGCCTGTAAGCTATCCCGTCTCCTTCAAGGCAAGGAGCCCACAGGGAAGCCTGGGTACAGATGCTGAAGATAATCTCACTCCTCTTGCAGATTCGGGCTGACGGTCCACCCCATGGTGGGGTACAGTACGAGATGGTCTCTGTGCTGAAGGACGGCAGTCCCATCCTCGGGGACATGGCCTTCTCCATCGACCAGCGCTACCTGTACGTCATGTCGGAGAGACAGGTGAGTGTGCGGACACCTGACGCTCCTTTCCAGACTCCGAGAATCCAGTCATCACCTGTTACCTCCTACCCAGAAGCAGTTCCCTGTGACACATGTGAGCTCTGGGCTTGCTACACGAGGGTCCTGTGGAAGACAGAGCTTTTGCAGGGAGCAGGGGAGCAGCAGCCGGGGGGCCAGCCACTTCCCGGAGGCTTCTGTCTAGGCCACAGCCCCTGTCTCAGCAAGTGATGAACAACCCCGCAAGAACGGGCCAGACTGCACACAGCAGCTTGGTGTGATTAGGAGGGAGATTTACTGCTCTTGGGCCCACAGAGTCTGCTGCTCAAGGGAGCCAAGGAGGTGTAAATAATCCAGGCCTCCAGGCTGGGCCCACTCCTGGGAAAGACAGATCCAAGATAGGGCCCAGAAGGAGATAAAAATCTTGGCCCAAGTCTCAGGCTGGTGCAAGATAGAGGCTGGTCAGCTCTGGGAAGCTGAAATTTGCCCACAGACACGAGCAGCCCTACAGAATAGACTTCTGCTTTCGGCCAGGCAGGTCCTCCACGCGATCAGGGTGCCTTTGCTGGGAATGTGGGTGAGCAGAGGGCAGCAGGCCAAAGCATGCAGAGCTGTCATGAGGGAGGGAGGGGCAGTGAAGGGAGAAGATTCCTGTCCATGGAGGTCCAGAAAGTGAAGAGCTGAGCAGAGGCTGGCTTGTTGCGTTCACTCACTAGCTTGGCAGCTGCTCAGTGGCAGCAACTCTGCTTCTGCCACTGGTCCGAGTAGGATGAGCAAGACCAAGGCTGACAGAGCAGGAGAAACTCGTAGCTCTGTCCCAGCAGCCAAGGACACTGACTTGGCCTGAGGGACAAGCAAGCTTCTGCCAATGGCCTCTCCATTGCTTCCTCATCTTCAGAATTTTCTGCAGAGACTCCTTCCCCCTTTCCAGAGTTCTCTCTGTTCCTTTCTTCCCAAATGTGAGGAATCTGAACGCAGGGATGAGTGGAAGGTGTGAGGAGGAGGAGCAGGACGGGCACACGATGGCATCACGGAAGCAGTGATGCAGCTCTAACTGGAAAATTGTTTCTGCAGAGTGGATGACATAAATCATATGCTAAACACATGCAAATTGCATCCAGCACCCCTTGAACTCACCTGTCTCACTCACCTTATTTCATCTGGTCCCTGTGGTTGAGTTCTAAACAGGTCCAGATGTAGACCTGGGGGAGCTGGAGGTGGTTTTGCTAGACCTAGAGTGCTTAAGAGTCTTAGAACAAGAGCCTATCATGCCGATGAACTAGTCAGTAGACCTAAAAAAAAAATAACATATTGAGAAGGAACAATGTACTGGAAAAATATCAAATCAGTAAGATTTGGTCATGACCATTAAGTTGGTTACAATCTATGGAAGGAGAAAGACATGTACCCAGGTACATATATAACATCAGATTGGATTTTATAAACTATCTGCCTTTCCCCCCTATTTTTCTTTGTTTTAACACAAAGAAGTGTTTTTAAGCATTACAAATGGTAGCTGTTCATCTTACAAGTTCAAGTACTACATTAAAGAAAACAGCAGCAAGTCATCAGAGCTCCCAACCCCAAATGGAGCACGTGAGCACTTGCTGAATTTCATTCTGGATATTTACACAGGAATACACGTGGCTAGAAGGGTGGGTGGAATGATGGCAACCCGTACAGGTGGATAAAGGATGCTCTGAGGGATTGCAGAAATCCATGCGTTGAGGGCTATTTTCACGAGATACCTGTGTATGGCTGAGGACCAAGCAGGTGTCTAAAAGAAGGAGCTCACTCTTAGATTCTCTGAGGCCAGTGACATGGCCGGGAGAGGCAACAAATGGAAGTGACCACTGAGACCACTGTGGGACTGAAAAGGTACAGGGACATATATTTCAGTGGCACCTTTCTTGTCAGGTGAGAGGCCTCTTGAAAGCTCATTGAAAATGTAGCCAAAGGACCTAAACTAGGTCAGGGTTGGAGGCTGCGGAGTAGTTTTCAGGGACCATGCTGACTTCATGAGTCCACATGGGATGCCACCTGCCCAGGCCCAGCCAAGTGGCCATGGAGCTTGTGTAAGGGCATTCTTGCCTTCATTCTCAGCCTCTGCCTCAGGGGCTCACTTGTTGCCATCTGCACCAGAGAGAAGGGCTACAGTAGTCACTGGTTGCCAAAGGCAGATGGGGAGAAATTTAAATCAACATCTCAGGGCTGGCTCTGGTCCCTGAGGTGTTAGTAGGGGAAGCTCCCTGCCCCAGGAGGAGCCTAAGGGGACGTGTGGTGGAGCTCTGAGCCTGTCACCCAGAAAGCCCCAAACTGTGGAAACGGGGAGCCAGGTGACTTCCAGGGGCTGTGCTGGGGAGGAGGGTGGAAAGCAGCTCAGGGGGCCCGACTTCCAGCATGGGTATGCACAGACAGCGTGAGCCCTTGAAGCCAGCAGTGTACTGGGAGAGCAGGAAGATGGATGTCCTGGGTCCCAGTCCAGCTGCTGCTAGTGTGTCACTCTCACAGCTGCACTTCTCCTATGTAAGTTACAGGTGTCATGTTAGAGAAGAGGGGACTCCAGAAGGTCTTTGGAGGATGGAATTGGGAGATAGGTGTGAGAAATGTTGATATCTGTGCATAGGCTGTTTTGGTTTGGTTTGGTTTGGTTTGGTTTGGTTTGGTTTGGTTTGGTTTGGTTTGGTTTGGTTTGGTTTTTCATAAAAGCATTTGCTGTGGACCTCTGGAAGAACTTACAGCAGCATTCTGCCTGAAGGCCAAGCTCTGCTTTGGAGCCCATCTCTTGCTTTTTAACTTTTGACACTTTGATTTATTTGTGTGAGGGAAGGGAAGCGCTCCTCCATCTACAGCTTCACTCTAGAATGGAAGTGCAGCCCGGCGGCCTGGACCGCATGCCCTGATCCCTGTGCTCTCACAAGGTCAGGGCGAGATTCAAGGGTGCTGGGACTGGAGCTCTTCTGTCTGTAGAAGACAGCTGCTGCAGCACAAGAACTGGGCTTGAGGTTAGAACCGTGAGAACTCCCAAAAGGAAGGATTTCTGGAGCTGGTGGGCTGCCTCTCCCCCAAAGGCAAGCTCTGCAGGGTGCTGGAATGCTGATTTGGCTCTGGTTTGAGGCAGTGCTAGCTCAAATTCTGTTGCTAGAACAAAGTTCCTGAGACTGGAGGAAAAAGGAGAGGAGCTGAAAGGTCCAAGAGCATGGCTCAGGCTGGGGAGGGCCCTGGCTGCATCAGGGCATGGTGGAGGACGTCACGGAGGGAGCCTACATGCAGAGACTGCATGGTGAGATGGCCAAGGGGCTAGACAGGGGTCAGACTCGCTCTTCCCAAACTATCCTCTCCGGAGCAACCAACAAGGATTCTAGAACAGCTCCTTCCAAGGGCAGTAACCCGAGACCTAAGTGTTTCTCACTTGTCTCACATCTTAAAGGTCTCCCCTCTTCCCAAGTGCTGTGCAGGAATCCAAGGTCCCAGCATGTGTGCCTTTGGGGACACATGCACGCCAGCTCCAAACCAGGGCAGGCAACAAGTGAAGATGAGAAGGTTCTCCCAGCTCTCTCCTAATAACTTGTAAGACCTCGTGGAAATAGACTTTCCTGTTACTTTGCAGGGCAGCACATCACTGGGTAGCTTAGTCTCATCCCCACCTTTGCCTGGCCACTGCACTTGCCTCTCTGTACTGGACCCTCCCCCAAACACATGGCACCCATTATATCCTCTGGGCCTTGTGATAGTAGAACCAGGTCCCTGATCTCATGTTCTGCCCAGAGTGGTTTTCATCTCCTCACAGAGCTAGAAAAATCTAATATAACATCTCTCTATCTTTCTATCAATTAGATGTAATTAAGAAATGGGACTAGTTAGGAGTGTTGGATCATTAGTGCCAGAGCCTAACAAGTCAATGTTAATGCACTGTTAATAGAGCTACAACCGGCCAGTCCCAGGGGAACCCTGGGAAGCGATTCCCCAATCCCGTTAATTGCCCAGGTGCTCCACAGCGAGACTGCCTCGCCCGTCCCTAGAAAGCACATCCCAACTTCACCCACAGCGGATCCACAGATGTTGCAAGTACGACTGCAAGTTACCTCGGCACACTCAGAGTCTAATGGAAGCCAGACGGCTGCGAGTCCAGGGAAAATCAGGCCATGGGCCAAGTGTAAAACCAAGCACCAAGATGAAAAGAAACTTGAGAGCCCCAGTTTCCACCCAACTTGTCAGGCCGGCCACTCCCAGAAAGGGAATACAGGCTCGGGACCGAGTGTGGAGGGGAAAGGAGTATAGGGAGGGAAGCAATTATTCTATTTTATACTTTAATTAGTTTGAATTAGCAGTGGGAATAGAGGCATAAAATGATCCAGCGAAGGGTGAAATAGAAAGAGGGAGCCGCAGTGGAGAATGGCTCCGTGCAGGTGGAGCAGAGCCTCCGGAGCTGCAGGCAGGCTGAGGCTGGCAGCGTGCGTTCGCAGCAGGTGGGGTCTATGGGACTCTGCTGGTCCTGTCAAGGCCCCACAGGGACCAGGGTACACAACTGTTCAGAGCTCGGGCTCAGGGGGTTCAGCCCAGCCACCAGTCCGGATCCTCCGCAACTGGGTGTGTGGCTATAAGAAAGTTACTTAATCTCAGTTTCTTCTTCTGTGTTATGGGCCCGTGCACAGTAACTGCAGGTTGAGAGAGCAAGTGCACACACAGGACCTACTGCTGCATCTGACATGCAGTCTGCGTTTTCAGTAAGTGCTCAGAGCATCATTAGCACTTGCTGCGGCCTCAGAAAAGTCTAGCAATATTTCCACTCTCAGTTACAATGCGGACTAAATTCCCAGTCTCAGGGAAGAGTTCCCAACCTTCCATTCCTGCTGCTGCCTCCCCCAGGGAGACCTGAGCAGCCCCTGGCCAAGCTGAATGACAGCACTGGGGCTGAGTCGCTCAGGATCTGGTATTTATTTTTAAAATCCAGGAATGTGCCCAGCAGACTAAACAGTCCCAGTCCGCCCCCCGCCCCAGGGCACACATGTGAGACGCTGGGGGTCAGAGCAGGAGGCATCCACAGAGAGGAGGGAGAAGGCATTGACCTTGGCTCTCCCTGCTGCCCTAGCCCACCTGCATGTGTTGACCGCTAGACCAGAAAGGGACTACCCAGGGAACTGTTCATTTGTGGCCTTCCCAGAGAAGTCACCACGTCTCAGGCTCAGTGCAAAAGGGGATGCTGTCACCCTGCAGGCAGTACACACTTAGCATCCAGTTCTGAGTGCCAGCAGCTGACACACCACAGAACTCATTTATCAGTGTGCAACACACCAGCCCAAACTTGAGGGTGTAAAACAATAGTGTACTACACACACACAGACTGTATGAATCTGGAGTTCAGGTACGCTAGAGGTGTCCTGCCATGTCCACAGCCTCTGCTCGGCTAACACCAGGGGCTAGGATCATCTGGAAACTTCTCCCTCCTCTAAAACCAAGCAGAGGACCAGCTGTTGCCCAGAGCACCTATGACAAATCCCCTCTGAGTGGTTTGAGCTTCTCTGTGGCCTAGTGGCCCCCAGGAGAGTTGAACTTGAGCACAAGGCTCAGGCTTCCAATTTCAGGATGGAAGCTGGAGTGCCTTTCTGTGACCTGGCCTTTAAGCTACAGGCTGTGATGTTCCTTCTTGCCTCTCCAACTGCACTGCTGCCCATGTGTGTTGGCCAAGAATGCCCTGGAAGAGACCGGGCTCTGAAAAGGTGGGTGTGTAAGGTCTCCTGAACCTTAGAGCCAGCGAGGACCTCAGACAACTTGGTGGGGTTTCAGGTGGGAAATCTGTGGTTCAAGGATATCCCGTGTACCTGTTGGCATCAGGTGGCCCTGCTGCAGGGTCTGCAGACCTGGACTAATGGCCAAGAATGCACTGGAGCATGCTGTTGACTTGCTGCAAGCTGTGAAGGGCCTGAGGGAGGCACCGATGAATACCTGTGAGCTGAGAGTGACTCTGGTGGGCTTTTGTGGGGGACTTGTGAGGGGTGAGAGCCATGCCCTGGAGACTGTCCCAGCAGGCAACTCCTGCTTGGGGTATGGGAGGACAGGTCACCGACCCTGTCCTCGACCATCTAAGGGTACAGAACAGGGAGGACCTGGGTCTGGAGCGGTCAGAAGCAGCAATGGTTCCAAAAGCTGCCCTTCCCTGGAGACCTGAGATGTAGGTGGGCCTCCCTCCTCCTCCAGCAGCCACCTGCTTGGTTGCCAGACCCTGTGTCCGGGTGGGGGCTGCAGCCATGTCCCGTGGCCTCCCCAGAGAACTAGACTTGGTTTCCTTGACTGGGAGGAGGCCCTATCCACCTCTCACCCTGATCGAGGGCCCAAAGCAAGATCCCTGTTCAAAGGGACTTCTGTGATGCCAGCATTAGTCAGTCTTCATTTATGCCCAGACAGAACTACTCAACTGTCAAGTCCCGGAGGCATCACCTTGGGGAAGAGAAGGAAGACACGTGGACTCACACTTGCAGAGGTCCCCTGCCCATTTATTTAGATGTCTCAGGCTGGTATTTTGATCGTGTGTATTTGTTTAGTCCGAGCATGCCAAGGTGTGTTTTTACAAGGCTGGCTGAGTCCCAGTAACAGGAGACCTCCCTCTGCCTGAACCAGGGGGCCTTGGCCAAGCCACAGAAGAGGAGGAGGGGGGCCTGCGGGGGCAGGGCAGACAGTGGGGCCTGAAGAACCTGCGGTGGAGGAGGGTAGGGAGAGCTACAGGGTTGGAGGATTAGGGAAGTGAGGATAAGCGAATTGCTGCGCTTTTGTTTTAGAATGTGTCACTTTCAATCCCAGCCTGCCAAGCACATGTGTTTCTGGTTAGGAGCGCAGGACCCCAGTGTGGCCCAGGAGCTGAGCACTCATGTGGGAGCCATTCCCACAGGAAGGGCTGCACCCTGCTGCCAGACAGAATGGGGGAGCAGAGGTTGAGCAGGCACAGGGAGCAGGGCTGGAGCCGAAACTGGGCTTCTCCCATTTCCCACTTTTCAAACACCAAGGAAGACAGAGCCTGAAACAGAGCCGATTCCCCGGCTATTAATATTCACATCGGAGCGTTTTCTTTTTTTAATAAACATTTTCACATGCGGGAAAGGACACGCAAACCCACCCTATTAATCAGACGCTTGGCTTGCTGTGTTTAAAGGAGAAAATGCCAGCATCTTCTTTCAAACTCCTTGACTTTGCAAAGAAATGATTGAATACAACAACTAGGTTACAGTGACAGAAACCCTCATTTCTCTAAGTAGGCAGGGGGGCCGGAGACTGCCCCCTCCTCCTGCCCAGCCCTCAGCAGAGACTCAATGCCTTTTTCTAGACAGGCCCTGCAGGAGACCACCTCTGTGACTGAGGGGTGGGGTCCAGCAGATCTCAGACCCAGAAGGATCCATGCCCTCTGCCACCCCACGAGAGGGGAGGAAATCAGAGCCCAGAAGGCCTCGTTACTTGCAAGGTGAATTACCAGGGGAACGAGGTTCCTCACCATGAACCTGGTCCAGCCCTACACCCTTCCAACTTTGACAGCAGACAGAAAGCTAGTTTTTTACCCAGTCCAGGCAGAATATTAGTTGGGTTTTAAAACTTTTAATTATTAAGAAAACAATTTAAACAAACTAGGCCCAGGAGAGTCCCTGAAGACATTCCCAAGGGTCAAATTAAAATAGATTCATTTGCATATCATTTACATACACAGACGCATTCATGGAACAGACTGTTAAGTGTCTACCATGTATAATGCATAGTGCTGTCCACTGATAAGTCATTTGCATATGCAGATAGAGATGGGAAGTCTTCCTAAGTAGCATTCCAGTCAAGAGATCCTTGTTCATCAGGCTGCCCTGCAAACAGGCATCTTCTTAGGCTCTCTGCCTTTTTCCCACTCAACAACAGCACTAGGAAGTGAGCTATGGTGCAGAGACACATAAAATGGGCTCTCTGCCTTCAGTGCACTGGCCTTTTGCAAGGGAGAGTCCAGCGGATGTGTGAAGGACAGCGAAGGTGAGCCGTGCCAGAGAAGAGATGTGATCAGCTCCCGCCTTCCAGGAAAGGACCTGTCTCCATCCACGCCAGGCATGGGGTCACCCAGAGGCCCACATTCTGCTTCACACAGAGCCCAGAGCCACTGGAGCCTCAGGGTGGCGAGCACCCCTGGACTTCACAGAAGTCACAGATCTCATTGGAGGGGTTCAAGTCCCAAATCCACCACTTACTCCTGCACGTCTCTGGTCAAGTTCAGCTGTCAGTTCTCAGTTACTTCATCTGTAAAGTGGGTGTAATTACGACATCTCCTTAACTTTAATTAAGTGGATTAAGTGAATTAACGCAGGACATAAAAAGCTCTCTATGAAAACACACTTGGCCCATGTCACCGGCTTCATCAAGGCAAGCAGGGGTGGTTATCATTGTGTGGTTGTTCCCCGTCCCTTCCCACCAGGCCATCGCTGCAGGTCATGCTCTGTTTGGCCACACCCGAAAAAGAAACTATGCCACACTCATGATAATAGTGTTTTCCTTCATTTAATTTGCAAACATGACCTCTGCTAGTCCCAGAAGATACTTGTTTTGACTCCTGGACTGTTTCAGAGATAAGACTACAATTCAATCTGTCTAAGTCATGTGCCAGGGCCACCAAGGACCCCCAGTGATCAGCCTCTGTCCCACCCTTCTGAAGCCAGGTCCACCCCTTGGCAACCTGAGGCTCATGGAGACAGCGCCCCCTGGCTGCTGTTCAGCTGCAGACAGTGTCTGCCTGGCCTGCAGGTCCCCTCCTGGCTGCAAACAGCAGAGAGCAGTGACTCCAACCCTGCTGCTTTCCAAGGTGATGGAGGCAAGCAGGGGTGTTGTTTAGTTCCTTACAAGCAGTCAAGGAGAGCAGCGTGCCCAGGCTCTGCGTGCACAGAGAACAGGTTCTCTGAGGTATGTGGACGAAGAGAGAAGCCTCCTTGTCAAGGGGTCCAAGCAGGTTCTCTCTTCCTACAGCAGCCTGGAAAGAGACAGACCCCTTCCCTGCCCCCATTGGACACATAAGGGAGTCAGGACACAGCAAGGTTGAGTGACACGGGCAAGGTCTTCAGAGTCCAGGGTGAGGTCAGCTCTGGAAGGGCGCAAAGCCGATCCTCCCTGCACCTCCAGGACAGCCCGTTTCGGGAACCCCGGCAGAGACACAGGGCAGGTGTCTGTTCTAGAGCCTGGTTCAGTCCTGTGGTGTGATTCCAGCTATGAACTAGTAAAGCCAGCCCGGTTCAGTCTCAGGACCTAAGCAGGGACTCTGGAGCTCCGGATGGCATGCTGTATTTGCCATCCCAAGTCTACCCCAGTCAGTCATAAGGCAGGAGTGGTGATGCCCAGAGCCGTGCAGCCTGCTCTCTAGTGCCCATCTGGACCTCTCCCACTGCATTCCCCACGCTGGATTTTGGTAACTGAATGTGTTTTATTTAGACCATAACATTTAGTGCCTCTTTGGTGTTTCAATTAGGCTTCAGTCAAATGAGAGTCTGATTCATATAAAATATGGCAACATCAGGGGCACTATCAGGGAAAGGTTATTCATGCTCGCTGGCTGTGAAGGATAGAGAGGCAGCTTTGGGAATCAGGGGAGGGGCAGGGAGGAAAGGGGACCTGGGGACTCCTTACAAAAAAGCACAAAGTGCTGGTATCACCCCCAGAGTGAGAAGGGGCACAGGGCCAGCCTACTAGGCTCCTGGGCACTCCAGGGGAGGGTGTCCGTGGCTCAAGCCTGTGGTCTGCAGTGGTCCCGTGAGCACAGGGGTCCTATGCGAAGGGAATGTGCAGGGTGCATTTCTCCGGCATAAGTCCCCTGATCTCAGCCAGAGGGACCAGCTGGCGTAGACACACACATCAGGCTTTTCCTTCCCGCGTCTGAGCCTGACCAGCAGCTCACATGTGCTGCCTGTCAATCACATGAGGTTTCTCCTGGGGCTGAGCTGCTTTCTGATCTTAAGAATCAAACTTGGAGTTGGCAGAGAGAAAGAGATGGAAGGATGCAGGAGTGATGGAGAACTCCCGGGAGTAGACTGTTTGGAGTCTGCCTTTGGGAAGCTCCCAAACCGGCTTGGCAGTGTAACGCAGTGCAGGCCGATTGGAGCCTCTCTTTCCCCATTGGACGTACATGCTGCACTCCTTCCAGATATGAACATGGAACCAAGGCTGTGTGCACAGTGCTTGGAAGCTGCCCCGGGTTCGCATGTACATGTATGTGCATGTATGTGTTGGGGGACTGGCTGACATCCGACATTCCAATGCAGTAGATAAGCCTCACCAGCCACGGCACCACACATCCCCTCCATGCCCCTGCTCCTCCTGGCTTGTGCTGCTTTCGGGGCCCAGCAGAGCTGAGTTTTGCTTTTCGGCCCTTTGATCTTTCTGTAGCTGGCCCAGTTCGGGCACCCCAGGGTCTGCACCAGCAGGAAGCAGGAGGCAGAAGCTGTAGCTGGGGATTGAACCCATTTCATCTCTTAACAGGCCCAGCAGTTCAGTTCCCTAAGCCTTTGCCATTCTGTATCTGGTAACCTTTCTCACCTCCCCTCCAGGTCATCCCCAGCCCCCACCTGTTCAAATAGGTTGGGGCTTGACATTTGCATCAGGTAGAGGGAAAATTGGCTGTGTCATCGACTATTGGTGGCTTAGCAAACAGTCTGGGTCGAACTCTGTCTTTCAAGTAATATCTAATGATGGGAAGGGGGAGGTGGCAGAGTCAGGCGGAAGGAAGACTGGAAAGTGGGAAAATGGGCAGAGAGAACAATGCCTTAACCACTCAGCCACCCAATGGTTCATCCAGCAACTCTGAGGACCCGCTGTGGTTACAGATGAAATACAAGTGTCCTGGTCATCGCGCACATGCACAAAGAAATCAAATAAGGAAGCAGAAAATGCAGCCCACAGCATGCACGGTGTCCAAATGAGAACACCACCAACATGGTCCTGGAAGGCTTCCCGGAGGAGGCCCTGCTCGAGGGGAGGGGCTCACCCAGAAAGTGAAAAGCAGAGGTGCATGATAGAGCAACGGGGCATTTAGAAATCTAAGAGAGCTGAGTAGACTTGGAGAAAATTCCCCCCCAAGCTCGACATTATTGGAGCTGGAGGCATCAATCCTGGGGAAAATTCCACAGCACTCAAGGGTGCAGCTTCCAGGAGGGTCCAGCTCTCCCAGGAGGAAAGGCGCCACAATGCCAAGAGAAGGGGCTTCAGCTCACAGCCAGCCCCCATGCTCTGGGAGAGCAAGCCCACCCGTGGGCCTCTGCCCAGCCCCATCATCAGGAAGGAAGGGTAAGCAACAGTGGGCTTCTGGCTGAAGCCTGTGGTCGCTATGCCCCCACCCATTCCCTCCAGTGGTGCCTACATGGATGTAACCCCTGCTGGGTGGGAAGAGGCCTGGTGCATCTGAGCTGCTCGGTACTTAGGAGGTGCTTAGTAAGCACTTGTTGATGGGATGACAGGGAAGGGAAGGCAAAGGAGAGGAGGATCCCATGCTACATCTCTGCCCTGACACCCTAATTCTTTTTTATTTTTTCCCTACTTATGTATTCACAAGGCAGAGAGAAAGAGTTCCCACCTGCTAGTTCACTCCCCTCTAATGCCCACAGTGGCCAGGCGTGAGCGGGGCTGAGGCTGGGGCCAGAAACCACCCCCAGAAACTCCTGACAGGTGGCAAGATCCCAGTGACCTGAGCCATCAGCTGCCCCCCAGGGTCTGCATCAGCAGGAAGCAGGAGGCAGGAGCTGTAGCCGGGGATTGAACCCACGTCCTCTGATGTGGGACATGAGCCTGCACCATCCCCTGTCACTCTTTCACATGGCTTGGCTTATCCTTGCTCAACCTGGGTTTTCTCTCCTGCAGAGCAGGGAATTAGTCACACACCCACCCTGTGGGATTGCTGGAAAGAAATAATAATAAATAACAAATCCCCGTTACATGCCTGGGCCAGAGCAAAGCCAAGCCCTGGGAAAGGGCTCTGCTAAGTCCTGTGCTTCCTCTGCTCACTCCAGAGCTTCCTCTTCACACCTGGAGCCCCCCAGTGAACCCGGTGCTCATTGTTCACTCGTGCATCGTCTGCCCGTTGCTCTCTGTCTTGGGAGACAAGACTAGGGAAGGAAACAGATGATGGGGGAGGCTCATGTGCCAGTTGTCAGCTCCTG
The DNA here is from genome assembly GCF_017591425.1 of Ochotona curzoniae. Classification (NCBI taxonomy): domain Eukaryota; kingdom Metazoa; phylum Chordata; class Mammalia; order Lagomorpha; family Ochotonidae; genus Ochotona; species Ochotona curzoniae. Next base: position 17,286,642 of record NW_024466219.1, on the reverse strand, counting down.
CCACCAGCTGAGCTCTCTGCTTCTCCGAGACGCCTGGAAAAAATTGTGGTGACCTTTTATCTGAGCCTTGATCTCTACTCAGCTCTTGGCCCTGAGTCTCCTGCCCACCTCCAGCATTGCCACCCAGCAAGCTCTGTGCCTCCCTGTCTCCGTGAGCAGATTCCTAAAAGCTGGGGGGCACACAGAGCAGAGGCGCCCAGGGTTCCACACCTGCCCTGCTTGCCATCTCCACAAGGGCGAGTTCTTGTGGCCAAGGTTTTTCCGGTGGCCCACCCTCCTCTACACCTGCGCCACTAAGGAGCTGCACTGAGACAGGCCAGCAAGCGACCACCTTGGTTACTCAAGCAGCCCTGACTTTGCCCTTGAAGTCTTCCCGGGCATCTCCTCCTCCTCTTCCATGTCCCCGGCCTCTACCACAGCCTGCACACACCGCCCTAGCCAGCAGCTGGTTCTCCTTTTCTCCAGCTCAGTCATGCATTCATCTGTAGCTCCGAGCCAGTGGAACTGAGGTGCGCAGTGGCAGGGAGGTGGCCATTGAGACTGGTGACAATCGTGGTGACAAGGAGACAAGGGACTAACAAGTGGGTGCTGACAGGAAGACAAGACCCAGGGGTCCCTGGGAGGCCAGGAATGAACCGGGCAGATGCAAACAGCTAGGTCTTGATTGGTTGCAGGGGTTAGCAGTGTAAATAACACAAACGTACGTGTGTGTGTGTGTGTGTGTGTGTGTGTGCAGGCTGTGACCCACATATGTTAGTCATACCCAAATCTGTTTCTGGGAAAAATTAGCCAAAATTAAAAAAAAAATTAGTGTGGCTTTCTGGCTTCCTTGTCTTGAGGCTGGCAGCCTTGGACTTGGCAATGCCTGCATCGCCTGTGTCAGAGTCAGCAAGCCCTGCACCGCCCTCACATTGGGGGAACAGAGTTTTGAAAGCCTCTGGTGCGAGTCAGCGTCCTGCCTTCCAGGCTCTCTTCTCAACCCTGGCTGTCAGCATCAATTTTCTATGAGGAGTGATCTAACCTTCATTTATTCATTAACTCCTTCTCCCCTTAACTTCATTAGGTAAGATTTATAAAGGTGCTGGATTGGAAAGGTCACCTGTCCCTGGGTCCAGGACACCGTGTGCCTGCATCTCTTCCCGGGAGCCTTCTTCCAGGAGTGCTGCAGATGGATGTGGGGAGGTGAGGGCCAGAGCAAAAGCAGAGCCCCAGTTCCCAGGAGGCAGGGCAGCCCGATCCTGGCCCCAGGTTACCGGCTCATAGCCGGAACGCAGAATGGTGTGGTGGGTGGAACAGGCTCTGGATCCTGACCCTGCCCTGGCTAAGCAGTGACCTCTCCTAAGTTACCCAGTCTCACAGAGCGTTCCCTTAGGTGGGTTGGCAGTGATGGTAGACTTTCCTTTACTGGGTTTTTGCAAGGACTAAGTAAAATGCTGCAAGTGGTACACTGAACTCATTGCCCGGCACACAGCAGAGTCGCGGAAAGCTGAGAATGCAGTGCAGTAGTTCTGAGTGAGTGATGGTGGTATCAGGTGTAGTGAGGTCACTCCCACACCCCCCACACACACACACACACTCCAGTCCAGTAAGCGGGGAGCCTGTGCAGCTTCCCTCATGTATCCCAGCACTGACCCTCCACCCCCCATCTCCAGAGCCACAGGAAATGCTGAGGCTCTGGGATGCAGAGCCATGAAAAACCAAACCACTGAGTGGTGGCGGCTGCAAGCTTGCCTCCCCAGGGCTGTTGCTCTCCATCCTGATCTGGCAACCCTCCCCATCTGGGCCCTCCCATGAGTCACTCACAGTCGCAAGCGTTTTACTAAGACGGAGGGGCACCAGGCTTCTCTAGAAGCTTCTCTAGAAGCTATCTCTCACCCTGCAGAGCTGTCTATCTCATGGCCAGTCTTCCAGAAAGGAGCAGAAAACACTGCAGACAAAACAAAAACAGAACAGCCACTTGCTGCCACCTGCACTTCACACTTCTTTCCTGTGCCCCAGCAAAATCCACGGCCTTGTTCAGCTCTCTGACTTTCTCTAACTTACACAAGTGAACCACAGAGCTGGCAAATATTTGGTGTCTTCCACCATTTGGCCCCAAGGTACCAGAGAGAACAGAAGCAGGTCGGTGCTTGCTGTATATCCAGAATTCAATCAGTGTTTGAGGAAATGACCCTACTAGGAACACACAGATGGCAGGTGAACCTGGTCTGTGTGTCAACCTAAGACTGTTGGACTTGAACGTGAGATTGACAAGCATTTATTTTATAGTTGATCTAGTGTTCTTCAAGTTGGGACCTCTGGACATCAACATGCAGATGCATGCTCCCAGCACAAACTGGGTCATGCCTAGATGAATGGCAACAATCCTGGTTGCCTCATTCTTTCCAGAATCCTTTCCCTCACTTGAGATCACCTATTTGTCTCTAGGACATAAATTCTGCTAGAGAGAGGGACTTCCGGTCTGACCAAATGTGACTGGTGTCTCTGTTATGTTGGAAGGAATAAGGACACTGAGCATTGGATGGGAGCATGGGGACTTGTGGAGACATGGGGACATCTGGATGTGGCTGTAGGGGGCCTGGCCTGCACCCCTGATACTGGGGCAGTCTTCACTGGGAAACTAGGCGCTTCCGGTGTGTTGTGTTCACCCATCTGTCCTCCTGCATTTAAAGGGGTTCTGGGGACACCAATCACCAACCATGCCTCTTCCAAGCAACAACTTGGAATTGCTGCTTTGTGTCATAATGTAGGGTCCAACACCAAAGGCTGTTGGATCTAGTTGTCACACTGGAAATGAATCTGGTTCTGGGACTCTCACTGTCTCCTTTGAGAATGCAGAGCTCCTGCCCACTGAGGAGCCCAGAGGATGGGACCAGTTTCCACACCTGCATGTCTCTGCCTCCACTCAGGGCCTGAGCTCTTCCCTAATCCTCCAGCTGTGGCTGTGGTTGCTGCCACCTTGCCTGGCCTCCTCCAAGGACACCATGGGCTCGCTGTGCATAATTTCTTCCTGTAATCCCAGCTAAACAAATATTGATTTTTGTTTTTAAGGAAAGAAACTATGTCTTCCCTGTATAGCAACTATGTTTTCTCAACCCTCTTTCTCTGGATTCACCGGAAGTGTATGTGAGTGATATATCTGAGTCTATACTTCATCAACTTCCATGTCTTTACGTGTGAGCCTAGACTGGCATCTACCAGCCATGGTGCTGGGAGTTGTCCACACAGAGCATGGAGCCACACATGCAGTAGAGTCTGTAAATACTTTCTGTCTTGGGGCTCAATTGGGTGGAATAAATACCTTGTCATTCCTGTGTCTCTCAAGGTAGCTACCCTAAGGAATAGACACATCTCTCTTCAGCTATACAGCAAAAGTGATTGACACTGCTTGCATCCAGTGAACTGCCCAGGCCTTCCATTCCAGCCTGGGAGCCCCTCCTACCTTTGAAAATGCCTTTGGCCCGGCAGCGTTGCTCTCTGCTTTCACACATCCCAAGGCTCCAGTCTTAACACATAAAATCACTTCCAACATAAACAGTGACAGAGAACCATTAGCGGAGAGTCATCCTCGTGCGTTGTAAAAATTGAGTTGGGAATTGTCACTTTTAAAGAGGTGAGAGGGAGACATATGGACAGAATACCGAGACATCCTTATTTGTCTCTTAACGTTAAATCTAAACCATAAAAACCACAGACAGGAGACGCTTCCATTTGGAGCCTATTTTGCTTTTCCTTTCTTGGTGAGATGTGTGTGGAGGGTGCAAAAAGCCCACACTTGAAAACCTATCATTTCTCTGTGGTTTGATTTCCCCGATGGTGAAAATGAGAGAATCCAACTGCCGGAAACCTAAGTCTGTAAGGAAAAGACTAACCTTCATTCGGCGGGATTTCTGGGGGTCAACAATTGCGCTGTGTGCATTGTGAATGCTTATTCGTGGCAGGGGCTAGTCAGCTCTTTTCCTTTTTGCCTTTGAAGCAAGAAGTTACTCACAAATGCTACACTATAAATGAACCTGGAAACATTATGCCAAGTAAAAGAAGCCAGTCCCCAGGAACCACACAATTATATGGTTGCACTAATGGGACATGTCCTGAACAAGCAAAACCCTAGAGACCAGCCAGGATGACTGGTGCTGCCCTGGGCTGCAGTGGTTGGGAGGATGGGAGCCACTGCTAACAGGGTGGAGTTTCTGTTGGAGTTACAAAAACATTCTGAGATTGACCCATGGTAATGGGTACGCAAACCTGTAAATCTGCTGTCCAACTGCTCTGAAGAAGGTGAATTTTTTGGCATGTGAGTGTATCTCAGTAAGTCTCTTATCTAAGAAAAGCTCAGGAGGGCTACACCATGACCCACTAAGCCCCTCAATAGCTTCGCCCTCCCCTGGCAACCACCACCCAGAGAAGGACCTGGATTCCATCAGTGGGTGGCATCCGAGCCGTCTCACCCACGTTTTTCTTCGTGTGCCTCCTTCTCTGTGCCAGTCACCCTCCTGGGCCTGCCCCCCGACCCCCGACCCCCACCCCCGCTCCTGGGCCTGCCGTGTCTGTTCTCCCTGCTTCCAATGAGCTGAGCCTATTTTCAGGAAGCTGAGAGGGGGAGGGGATGGGGAATAAGAGCTGATGGTGAAAATGCACTGTAATCATAATAATAAATTGTTAGTAGTATCATAAATGACTAGCAGCTTTCCAGGACTTAATGTAATCCTCACACTATCCCTATCAGGAATAATCACCAGTAGTTCCCTGTTGAAGCAACTGAGGATTAAACAAGCAAATTAACAGGACCAAGGAAATGGTGCTAGTGGAAGGCAGGGGAGGGGGCAAACAGAATTCCAGCCTGGGTCTGTCTGCCTCAGGGCCTGTTGTCTTGAGCCAGTTAGAGCCTTAAATAGAAGGCTGGGCTTAGTTATTTGTTGATGACTTGCACCAGCAGTAATTTGGTGGGGCCCCAGGCCGGACTGTCAGCCTAGGGGTCTGTTGTGTATGTGTCCCTTTGTGGGTGAAGTCTGCATGGTTCTCATTCATCCAGTTCTCATTAAGCCTCTAAACCTGTTACGGAGTCTGTTGGTCATTTTTAACTCCTTGGGATAATCTTGAGCTGCCCTAATCCTTCTTCCCTACAAGCAGAAATGGTGCCCGCTGGCCAGTCCCTTCTCCCAGCTGTGTGTGGGTGGGGCTGAGGGTGGTGCCTGGGGCAGGCTTGTCTATGTGTGAGTGATGTGAGCAGGTGCCAGCAGCACAGGGGAGGGTGTGATGTGAGCATGGAGGGGCTGTGCACGGTGTTGATGTATTGGCATGTGATAGATCCATGTGGTATGGAGTGTGTGTGATGATGTGTGTTTGTATACCCAGAGCCGTGTTCAGTGATGGGGCACACATGTGGGTGTGTCTGGGCTTTTGATTCTTGGCATTCCTTTTTCAGAAGTCTAAGAATTCTTTTGTTTAAAAGATGCATTTATTTATTAGAAAGGCAGAGTGACAGAGAGACGGAGAGAATTGAGAGTTCTTCCAGCTGCTCGTTCATTCCTCAAATGGTTGCAACAACCGAGACTAGGCTGGCTGAATCCAGGAATCCATCCCACACTCCCTTGTGAGTAGCAGGGCCCCAAGCTCTTGGGCCATCTTCTGCTGCCTTCCCAGGTGCATTAGCAGGGAGCTGAATCAGAAGCAAAGCAACAGGGACTAAAACCAACAACACAGCTCTGGTCTCAGGAAGTGCAAGAATTGTTGAGGACTAACCGTGTCACTGAAACATTAAAGCCTTTCTCTTAGCTCTCATTCTTCTGAGGAGTCCAGAAAGTGGGACCAGGAACCACCTGGCTCCTCCCCTACAGCCTTGGTGTCAGAGAATGCTGCAACTCTACTCCAGCCCCACCCACTTCCTGGGGCTGAGGTCTGCTGAGACTTCCCCAGTGTAAAGAGCTCCGTCCAGCCCAGCAGTGTTGGTTTCTGGAGATTGCACCTGGAGGGTGGCCCTGACTTGTCTTCTTTTCTCAGTAATGGCCTTGAATGTCTTCTCCTAAGCAATCCAAGTAGGGACCTCCCACACATACCCTTCACCCTCCCCAAAGTTCATTCTCCATGCCCAGGGCCCTTTGCATCCTTTCATTTCTCCAGTCCTGCCCTCTTCAGGAAAGTTTCCATTCCCCTGGACCCACAGTCAATTCCCAACCATCCCTTGCAAGATTTACAAGCAAGTACCATTATTCCCTTATTGGCTGGGCCACAACTCTGCTCCACCTGCCAGCTGCATTTTGACTCCCAACTTTTACTTCCCTAGGAACTCTGTTTTGGGCATTGGGGTCACCAGATACAGTAGTTCTAGTTGTGTAGTGTACACAGGGATCTGGCTGAGATTCAAGGGGGACTGAAACCCCTCACTCATCTAAGCCAGGCCCTTTTCAAATTAGCACGGAGGGGTTAATGTCAGCTAGCAAAGGCTCAGGAATAGTCCCAGAACCTGATGCAGGAGCAGAGGACTGCTTATTGGAGGACATAGAGATCTTCCTGATCCTCCACAGTGTCAGTGTAGTGGGGGTGAGGCAGGGGGCAGCTCTTGCTCATTTGAAAATCACCACACCCCCAGCCCACTCTGCTTACCACTTAACTCCCCGTGCCCTCCCTGGTTCTAGCTCAATTTTCACTTCTCAGGATCTGCCTTTTAAGTGTCCTCAATCTTGTTCTCACATCTTTGTTATGTCCTTCCAACTATTTAGCAACCTCCCCGGGGCAAGAGGGCATGTTTTCATTTCCTTTGCTGCCAGCCACCCCTGTGACACCTGTCACCAGAACTCTGCCAGGGGGGTCCCCGAGTCTCTGTTGTTGACACACTGAATCACCAGCTGAAGGGGTAGTAACACCAAAGTTCCATGTTTGCAGCCACGCACTGGGCTGCTGACCTCTCTTCCCCAAACACCAATTCAGCCGGGCGTCTCAGGAGACACAAACAGTTCCACTCACTTCCTTCCTGCCCTGGGTTCTGTTGCTCTCACAGTGTCCCTGGGCAGCGACACCAAGTGCAGGACAAGACAAATTAAGTTAGTAGCCCCAGTCCTGCCATCCCTCCCTCCACTTCCACCTTGCACCCACCACACCCTCCCCTGCTCCAAACTAAATCATCAGGGCATTGGCTGCCAGCATTCTCAGTGCTCCTGCCCCTCCTATGGGAGCGATCGTGCATCACCCACCGTGCATATCCCGATTACGCTCACGCTCAGGTGGTTAAAAGTCCAGGTCTAATTAGAGTTCCAGGGAATCAACCCATTGTATTATTAATGATTCTACGGCAACGTTCTGATTAAAACAGTAATTTTAATAAGCCCAGCTTGGTGCTAAGTGTTCACTGAGCACCTAATTACATCAGTTATAACTGCAAAATTATTTAAAATTCCACTTTTTCCCCCCACCAGACCCGGCATGCACCAAATAAAATAGGGACTCAGAGAACTCAGTGATTATTTCCTGTAATTAATTTTTAAACACCTGTTTTTTGGGGGGAGGGAACCAAATAATCTTTTGTCTCACTTCTATCTCCCCCATGGTCCATCTACTTCTTGTGATCCTTAGAGTTTCTAAGACTTTGGCTGCAGTTGAAATAAACCTGGTAGGAAGTCAGTAGTAGGCAGCAATGGGGAAGGTGAAGATTGTGTAATCAGCACACCCTCCCCTTGCATGCAAGGGCAGGATGCAGTTTTAAACCCCTTCTACAGCTCTGGTCCTGTCCCTGGGGTGGGAGATGCAGAACACCCAGAGAACTTCCCTCCTGGAGTCTACCCCTTGCTGTCACCTTGTCATTGACAGACCAGCTCCAGTCCTGTCCAGTGTCTACATGGCAGCCCCTGGGACACAAAGCTGAGGACCTCCCCACATGATGGTCCCCAAATTCTTAGGACGCTCGAGACACTTACATTACAAAAGGCTGTGTGACCTCCTCAAATCCCTGGAAGGACCCTGAGATTTCAGGAAGATTTGCTCACCCATTAGAGAGCTAGTATCCAGAGTTCTCCTTTAAAAAAAAAAAAGAAGAAAAAGAAAATAGCTTCTCTCAATCCTTTATGGCTGTGTAGCCATTGTGGCCACAGGCAGCTCTCACTCCTCATGGCTCCTCTGACCTGTGAATGCCAGGAACAGCTATCAGGAACCTGACCGAGCCCAGCTCTGAATGCTGGGAGACATCAGCAAAGTGGAGCTTAGTTTTGTCTCTCCATCAGCCCATCCTAGTGTTCGGGCTGGAGGACACGCAGTCTGGATCCAGGCTGGCCATAGAGCCAATCAGCTAACTCTTGGAGACTTCCTGTCACGTCACACCTCCAACACAAGTGAGGGCTGTGGCATTCCCCTCCAGACCAGAATGAAGGTCTGGGTTCAATGTGGCCCCTCCCTTTGTCTGGCCTGCTGCACACTTCTCTCGCCATGGCTCATACACCTGACGCCTTTGGACCCACTTTGTCAAAAGAGAAGGGCTCAGAAGGTTCTTCCCCAGGAGACCCGGAACTGTCACTGAACAGCCCCTCCTGGGTCTTTAGTCACTCCCCCTGAGCTGCTCCAGCCGTAGCTCCATCAAATGGGATGGTGCTTTATACAGGTTCCCTGATTTTCTACAGGTTCCCTCCACACAATGGGATCCCAATACCATATCCCGGGCATCTTCTTAGACAAATATAAAATGCTCCTAGACCAGCTCCTGTCACTGCTCCCTCCACAAGGTGTCCATATGGGGTGTAAACCAAGTGCTGGCACAGCCTCCAGGCTCAGCCCGTCATGGGGGTGGGGACCTGGGATGGCGACTTTCCAGGTGCCTGCCTCACCCTTCCCTCTGCCATCACAGAGTTCACCAGCCCACCCGCTGGACTTCCTGTCTTCTACCCTGCCTACTCTATTCCTACAAGGCCTGCTGCTCCAGCTTCCACATGGGCCTGCTGAGGGTCACTAAGTTACATCACCCCAAGCTCACAAAATCTTTGTTCATCCTCATTAATAGTCCTACTTCTTTGATGTGGGTCAGAGTTTGCAAGGCAATAGACAGAAGAATCACAACCAACAACACCTTCGGGCAGATGCAAAAGCAGTCACGTGTCTTAGTGCCATGGAGCATTGGGCAACATTTACAGATGTGGCAAGTGAGGTTGTGGAAGGTTCCAGGACCAGCCTGGCACCACTGTGTATGTATGGTGAGGGAGCTGGGCCAAGTCCGTCAGACATGCACAATGGTGTCATCTTCCTGACTCCATAGGCCTCTTCTGGTTTTACAGAAGACCCCTCAGTCACCTAGGAGGTCCCAGCAGCACGCTTTAGCAGGGAACATTTTCTTCAGACACTTCATATGAAACTGGGATCCTGGGGCCAGAATGATCAGCTTCACAACAGGTCTGTTTTATATAAAGAAACCTGGAGCCTCTGTGCAGAGCTAGAAGTCACAGAGGTTAGTTGAAGAAGGAAGGCAGGCCCAGGGACATTCATGTGAGCAGGAGAGGGAAGGCTCCTCCGACTGGCAGCGTTGTGTGAGTGGAGGCATGGCGGCAGGATGGTACAAGAGCACAAGGGGCAGGCGGCCAGCCTGGCAGCAGCAGATGCGTGCTGGCCAAAGGGCTCAGGAGCAACAGCCTTGCCTGGATGGAGAGCTGTTCAGAAGGTGGGACCATCAGGCCAGGACAAACAGACTACAGACTTTACCCAAGGGGTAGCATTTTTCATAAAAAAAAATACTACCTGGGTTTCTCAGCTGCTCTGCCACTGGGATGCCTTCCCTGACTCACGCTTCCTCTTTGCTCATGTAGCTTTACCACATCTCCACTACACTGCTAAAAATATTTTGTGAAAATCTGGGAGGTTTGTGACTCTTGTAACAACACCACGAAAGCTTTAGGATCAGGCTGGTCGATCCTAATGTCTACAGAGTATACAGCAGGTGATTCATAGATATTTGTTAGTAGCTACCTTCTGTATGCAAGGTATGGTGCTCAGTTTGATCTTGTCATGCCTGCCTTTCTGCTGAAGAGGCAGGATAGTGTCAAAGTAAAGGTAGGATGCTACAGCGGGCCAGATAGGGTGCCAGTCCCAGCTCTGGCACTTACTGGTTAAATGACTTGCAATGGACTCACCAAAATCCCCTCAGTCTCCGTGTCCTCTTCATCAGCAGATGTCAGTATGTGATACGAGCATCATGGCCCTATGACAGGTCAGTGACAATTAGTGCCAAGTCACTTGCCTTAGTCCTCACAGCTAAGAGGGCAAAAGTCTGAGTTGAGATCACCAAGGTCTGGCTCCTACAGCCGGGGCTTCCTACCAGGACCGCTCCACCTTTCTGAAGAAAAGGAAACCTACTTCCCACAGGTCGAAGGTGTGCAGAACGCATCTAGTGTGGGAAGGACAGGATGGAGGCTGACGAGGGCCAGCAGCCCTGGTTCTGCGGGGCACATGTGAGCCTGTAGCAGGTGCAGACAGGTGGAAATGGCCAAGAACACAGGACAGAGACATATCCTGAGAAAAGAAGAAGAGCAAATGTCTCTTTTCTCTGTCTGCACCACCCTGGCCTTCCCCTCTCTGCCCAGCAATCACTGCTCCGGGCAGCTCCCTTGTCCCCACACTTGCCCATCCCTGCCCTGGGATTTTCCAGGTATCTCAAGGTGGTGCTTTCCTCACCTTACAGAGATTCCTTCTTCCACCCCTGGCTAGGGAAGCATCGCCAGGCTCTCAGGGCCTGTCACTGGTACAGGTGTGTGCACCCCTCCTAGTCTCTTGAGCTAGAATTCCTCAGTCCTCCCCAATTCCCACTTTCCAGCAGAGCTGCACACTCAGACAGTGAATGACTCATATTTGTGACATTATAGTCCAAGACTGGATACCTGCTTTGGGGACTGGCCAAGCAGATTGATGAGTGAGGAAATGAATAAATGGAGAGAAGGATGGATGGATGGATGGATGGATGGATGGATGGATGGATGGATGGATAGATTGGATAGATGGATCCATACATGGATGGATTGACTAAAAAATGAGTGATTGAACACATGCTTGATGCCAAGTTCATTTCAATCATGTGCTGGTCTGCTCAGCTATAAAGCAAGTCTACAAGAAGGTAGTCACATAGCCAGGCCCATCAGCCCATACCCAGCAGTTCTTGGGAACAAAGCACTGAGATTGTGTGAACTTTCATTGCTACCTCAGAGGAATGGCTATATATATATATATATGGCTATATGTATATATATATATATACACACACACACACACACACACATATATTGAAAGAGAGATCCTCCACCTCTGGTTGACTCCTTCAAGGCCTCAATGGCTGGAGATGGGCCAGTCCAAAGTAGGGAGCCAGGAACTCCATCCAGGTCTGCCACATGGGCACAGGGACCCAAGCACTTGGGCTATCCTCCACTGTCTTCCCAGACCATTAACAGAGAGCTAGATCAGAAGTGGAGCAACTAGGATGTTCAAAATGGCAATCATATGTGATGCTGGTGCCACAGGCAAAGGCTTAACCTGTTATGCCATGGTGCCAGCCCCAGACAAATTATGTTTATCCAACTCTCCAGTCTATACAGGCTCCCAAAACAGCACAGAGGCACAGGGTCCAACAAGGTGTGGAAGCCTCCTGCCTCCCATGTGATCTCCATGTCAGGCATGAATAAATGAACAGCGTGGATGAAGACCTGAGCTATTTATGGAAAGGACATTTGAAGTTTTTCAATATAAGTAGAGAAGACCTTTTTTAATGGGAAATTCTTATTTTACCTCTCTATCTCTTTCTCTCATACACACACGCGCGCGCGCGCACACACACACACACACACACACACACACACACACACGCGCATGCACACTCATCCATTCTCTCACTTCTTTTCTCCTAGGAATCTGTGAGTGACAAGGAACTGCCCTGAGGCTGTTCTCATGGGAGTTAGTCACTGAGCATACAAAGAGAGTATTTTGGGGACATCTGATGCATCAGGGAAGGCAAGGTGCTCAAGTCTTGGATGGTTAGAAAGGAAAGCCCAGAGGTAACGGAAAGATGTACTCTGTGGTTTTAGAAAGCAGAATTCTGTTTTACAGCATGAGGCTCCAGTGGCTTCTTGTCTGTTCAGGATGAAGCCACAGCGTAGACAGAGGTGGGATCCAGTCCCAGACCCAGCACCTATACACAGAGCTCAGCTTGTTCAACTCTCTCCATGTGTGTGGAGCTGTTGACTGGGGTGTGCTACACTATGCCCTGGGTAAAGCCTGCTTCCATTCTACACAGTTTGGTGGAATCTTCTTTCCTCTAACCCTAGGAACAAATTTCAGAGGAGATAGGGGTAGAAGATTAGCAATGATCCCCTGAGAACCTACAGGTGTATAACAATGACAGTGAATGCCAACGTTAGAACAGGCAGCGTAGTTGGGCTGAAATTAGGAGACGATGCTAGGGACTCTGCTTGCCAGAGATAACTAGCATTTGTAGTTCAAGCAGTGGAGTCCTAAGACTGGACATCCCAGTTTGCAAAGAGACTGCCCCCAACCTAACCCCACCCCTCAAACCACACTTAAGTTAACTTCAACCTTCAACACAGACAACGAACAACAAAGGTGTGCCTACCCCAGATGTCTGAGCAGCCTCTTGTAGGCTTGTTTCCACCAACGACTCCCACCCCAAGCTCTCCTCTCTTAGCCTAAAAGCCTCAGGTGCTTCTAAATTCAGAAGTGAACTTGGCATAAATAGAAACTCCAACACTTCCCCATCACACTGTCCTGGTCCAGAGGCCGGAGAGTGAGAAGGCAGGGCCCCAAGACCCAGGCCTGTCTGGCAAATGCCTAGATCTTAGATAATACTAAACTCCTGTGGTAAAGCTGGACATAGGCTCTGCTTGTCACAGGTACTAAGTCTGGACAAGCAACTGGAGGGGAATGAAGGAGTAGGAGTAGCCAGGTCAAGGACCCTCCCTGTCTTGACACCCAGCCCTATCCATCACCCCCTTTTTTCACTGGGGTAGATGAGTCAGTGTTGGCCCTATACGGAGTTTTGTGGGACCTGGCTAATCTCAGGCATCTGGTTCCCCAGGTGAGAGATCTGGTGTGTTTCTTAGGTCCTATTTCCTAAATCCTTCCCGTTCCCTGTTTGCTATCCCACCTGCTTTTCCTAACTGAATAAAATCCCCTGTTGTCATGGAGATGGCATAGTATCAGCATCCCAGCTTCTTTGTGAATCTGTCTAACACCCAGAACTGGAAAGGGCCCTACTTCTGCCTGCCTCGTCTTTCTGGCACCAGATCCCTGTCTGAGGAAATTCAGCGTGGCCCTCAGCATGTCTGCCTTGCCATCTGTTGCCCATCCTTTGTGCTTCTGTCCTGAAGAGTCCAGGCTCTCTTGGATTCCTTTGAGCCAAGGATGCGGGGATTTAGCACACGTACCACAGAGCAGCAGGTCATGAATGGCACAGGTGTTTGAAGGCCTAGCATGCCCTTCATGGGGAGGGCAGACAACATTCTCCTCTGCATATGAAAGATAAGCGGTCCTGGCTCAAACCGGCCAGGTCACTTGCCCAAGTCCAGCCTATCCAAAGGGCCACGTCTGGGCATGCCCATGCTGACCCCTGCAGGGAGGTCTGCAGCTCCGGTCTGAGCACGGTGACTGCCACCTTGGAGCACTGAGTGTGTGTTAATATCACAGGGGCATCGCAAGGTTGCTGCCATCACTGTCAACCTTTGATGGAGGAGCTCCAGGAGCCCCTCCTGTGGACATGGTGCTATGGGCAGTGCAGCTGGGTTTGAAACTGAGAGCAATTCCACTTCTTCACCAGTTCAAACCAGGGCCTCTGCCTGAACCAGCTGAGCACTTGGTTCTCGGAGGGAGAGGCTGAGGCCGGATCCGAGAGAGGTCAGGAGACTGCCCGTGCCCCAGTGCTCGCCTGAGGGATGCATTCTATGGTCTGGACTCAGAAGTTTCTTTCCCCACCATCCTCTGCTCTTTGACTCCTGCAGGAATGCTACTGTGGTTTTATGAATGAGCAGGGAAAAAAATGTCTTTGAAAAGTTCAACCAACTTTGGACGCCTCTCTGACTGATAGATAGCTTTAATTACTCGGAGTTACTCAGCCATTGTGCTCTTCTCCCCCAAGTCATTAAAAAGAGATTTCCTCTTTGAACTTCACTGTGCCCTGGGGTCTCCCAAGAGGCAGGGGTTCTTGGGGGGACAGCGCCTGGAGCCAGCTTCTGGTCAGGAGGTTGCAGGTTGGTTTCTAAGCCCTGGCTCTTTTCTTAATGATGCTGGCCTTGCGAATTTCAAGGCTGGGATTCTTCAGGGGAGGGCTGGTGGGGGGGTGGGAGGGCACTGAAAAGTGGGTGGTAGTGGCTATCTTAAGAGTGTTTCCGGGGAGTCTGAACATATGACTGTTGAATTTTAAAGAAATGGAACTCATCCTGGGAAGGGACAATAGTGGGTGAGTCAGTAATTACTGGGAAGTCTTATCCTAGGAAAGACCCAGTCTGTCTGTAGCTGTGTTCCCGAGTGCTTGCTCCCTGAAGCCCCTGATAGGTGGGACAGCTATCTTCTCTGTGTTCGTGATAAAGAAATGAGGGCTCAACTGGTTACCCAGAGTGCTGAGTGCCACCCAGCTCACAGCTGACAGCCAGGACAGAAAGCCCCCACTGCTTCTGCCACCCAAGCTGGACTAAGAAAATGCTCCATGCTATCCCATAGGAGGCTGCAATGGAAAATGGGGACCATGCCCACAGCCTCTTCCCTGACTGCTCTGGCCACAGTTAGCTTAGGAAAACAACCCAGCAGGGAATCTGCCACTCCCTCCCAACTACCTCCCTCTTCACCTTGTTCTGGCACCTCTTCTCCCGCCTGACTCTGGGCTCACCAGCTACACTGGCATTATACACGGAGGGTGGGGTGAGTTGGAGACATGCAGGGGTTAACTGTACACCTGTCACCATGACATCTGCAGAACTCCCAATGTCTAGAAAGGAGAAAGATGACCCTTGGGGCATCCCTGAAAGAGGGACCTTCCTTCCACCTCATTCCCCATCTCTGCCCCCCATGGCCTCAGCAAAGAGGCAGACAAATCCAGACACGAATTCTACCACCTACACAGCATGGGACCTCAGGCAGGTTACTTAATCTGAGACTTCTCAAACAAGTAAGGTGGGACCAAGAACACTCCCCAGCAAGTTCAGCATAGGACTAAGGAGAGCATGGGTGCCAAGTGTCTGGCATGCAGTGGGTGATGAGTACCTGTCAGCAGTATGATTGTTTCTGCAACTCCATTCCATTAGACAAGCTCATTCGACCAGACTGGCTAAGTATAAGGTGGCCTGGCCAGGAAGGACCCTACTGGCCATCACCAGAGACCTCAGCATCCTTCTCTTCCCCCAGCTGTCCCTGCAGCAGAGCCCAGGGCACGTGGTCTCAACACTTCCAGCCACCTGCCCCCAGTGGGGAGTCTGAGTCTAAGGTGTCGTTTCACACACCAGGCAGGGGGCTGGTGGCCTGCTAGTAGCAGGCCTGTCAGGATCTGGGACAAGTCTGTGTAGATAAGAAGCTCCACCCACCCTTACATCCACCGGGTACCAGCTTCCAGAACTCTGTTCCAATCTCACCTCGGATCTGGCCTCAAATTCTCTCACAATGTCTCTCTCACTTTCTTTGTCTCTCTCTCTCTTTCTCTTCAGGCAGCTGCTCCTCCCTCACCTCTCCATGAGGCTCCAGTCATGGGCAGGTGGAGGATTCTCCTTTAGATTAGCCACTCACTGTGAGACCAACGTTAAGCCAAAATTTGGCCTATGGGAGGAGGGCCTCCATTTCCCAGTGCATCCAGTGCAAATCATGGTGTAGGCCAGTCTCTCACTACATCCCTGTACAGAACAGATGAGGCAATGTGTGTGAAAGAGCCTGGGACATGCTGAAACTCATTGCCAGGAAAAGCTTGGCCAGAGCCCTTGGGCTCGGCTCACATGGCAGCCCTGCAAACCTCCATCCACTGTGTGACTGTGTGTGTGTCAATCAATGTGTCTCAAAAAAAAAATTCAGAATGGGAAGGGAAGGAGTAAGTGGGTCTGAGACCCCACACCCTTTAGGGTAAGCCGATAGGAAGGAGCCACAAAGAGCCAGTCCTGACAGCATCAGCTGCCAAGAGCTCTGTTCCAGGCCCTGGGGACCAGGAGGCTGCTGCTCAGGCCAACTGCAGGCTCCAACCAGGCTGTCTGTGCCACCTCCCGCCCTCACCACCTGGCTCCCAGCCACTGAGAAGGGCCTCTGTTCCTCTCCTCTCGTGTGAGGACAGGTGTACCATCTGGCAGGGGGCGGGCAGATTCCAGGGAAGCAAGGGATTAAACGCTCAGTGGCGGATGGGCCCCAGCAGCTTTCCTTGTCCCTCCCCCTTGCTCCGTATTTCTGGCTTGCGTGGCTGCAGAGGAATCTGGTGGGCCTCCTGCACCCCTGGGCGAGCTGCTGCACCGTGTGCTTAAGCCACGGCATCTACCACCCCATCCTGAGAATATCCGTCTCCTTGGTTTGGTTCTCACCCAAGGCATAGGCGCCAAGGGAGCAGAGAGCAGAACCCCTGTGCCTCATAGAGGCTTTAATTGAACCCAAGGGCTCTGTAAATGTTCAAGGTCGCAGACACAATCTGTTGGCAGAAGCAACAGGTGCTCTGGGGGGAGGGTCAGAACCCTGCAGCTCCTTCCAGGTGTCTACTCAAGGGGCAGAGAGGTGGCCTTGAGTCTCTGCTCCCAACTCATTCAGCTTGGGGTCTTTGCTGTGGAGCCCTTCAACTAGGGAGCTGCAGTGTAGAGAGCAGTGTTTCTGCATGTGAAGACAGTTGCTGTGCAAGGTCTCTGTCCTGCTTCACAGTAACTCCCAGGGCTCGCAAGCCTTCCCAGCTTCCTGTGAATATTCCAGAACCTAGGGTCTGCCTTGTACTTCAGCAGCTGTGGCAAGGGACATTCCTCAGTCACTTGACCCTGTGGGTTGTAATGATCTGAGAGCATCCCTGCTCCTGGTGCTGCAGGGAGCTGGGTGTGGGTAGCTACCCCGCGTACACTACACCGCCCTGCTGAGCCCTTCCCACGTAGGTCTCTAAGCCACAGCTGAATCAGGCCTGGGTGGCACTGGAGGCGAGGGGGTGGGGAGGGGGAGAGGGGGCCCGGGGCCAGAGGAGCCAGAACACCGTGTGAGTCACCTTTAATGAAGAGGATTTCTCAAGCAAATGACTTAATAGGACAGTTATATTCATTAGCCGCCTCATTATGAGACATAAGATCAGGCAGGACAGGATGGGGAGCACAAGGGTGGAATCTTGTTGGAGGCAGCGAGGCAGGCCCTTGGGGACCTGGCAGCTGCTGAGGGGGCAGGCAGAGGGGCTCATCCCCGTGTGGGACTCTCAGGGCCACAGTGGCTCACCGACACAGCCACCCGCAGGTCCCAGCACTCAAAGCGGAAGGGGCGAGAGAGGCTCAGGCATAATTAAAAGACAATAATAATAAACAAACACTAATTAAATCATCATGGAGTGTCCCATTAAGCTCTGCAGCAGCCCTGACAAAGCTGGCTGGCCAGAGTGGACTCGGTCCAGGAGAATGCTCCCCCTATGCCTCAGCATCCGGAGCCAACACCAGCCCAGCCCAGCCTAGCCCGTTGTGCAGCCAGGGCCCAGTGGTCACTTAGGAGTGCAGGGGGACCTGTCCTCTGACTCCAAAGACCAGAACTTGATCCTCCAAAGCTCTGTGGACCCAGAATCGTTATAATTTCTCCCATAACCTGGCTGGTACCCAGAGCACTACTGCCCCACCCCCACCCCCAGATTACTCTAATTCCTCTCCTAGCCGTCCAGGTGGGCTTTGGTTTTCTTTCTGGACCTGACATTTACAAAGACTTCCCCTCTCCTGAACCGCCACCTCCAAGGAGCTGAGGTCATCTGACTGAGGGATAGAGATCTCAAACTGGAGGATGCATCAGAACCAGTCATGGCCATCGAACCTACGACCTGGGCCATCTCCAGCAGTGTGGCTGAACGCATTAGAGGGTCTTGGCTTGTCTCAGCAATAAACTCACCATTATACCCACCCACAATGAGGGAAGAACACACTCATGGCGAGCCATAGCTCTTAAAAGCCGAACAACCACTTCTGGGAGGAGATTCAGGCCAGAGGGCTCAGGGGCCTGCTGCGCCCCAGCTCTGCTGTCTTCCCAGGTGAACCCAAACCTTGGCAGACTAGTGCCTCAGCTCCCTAGGTCTCCTGAGGGGTTTCCTGTGTTCGTTCCTGGGGTCCTTGGCTCCAGAGGGCAAGGGTGGGTGATGTTTCATCTGTATGCAGAACCATGCTGTATATATCACTCCCTTCACATGGGGTAGCACTCTCTGCTTGATAAGCAAAAAACGCGGGCCTCAGACATGAGCCACACATAATTTTCACTTTTCTGGAAGCCATTTTGCAGAAGAAAGGAAAAACAGGTGAAATGAATCAACAGCTGCTCGTTAACCCAATGTACGCAAAAATCTTGTCTTTCCAACATGTCAGTAAAAGAATTGTTAATGCACCCTTTTACTTGTTTTCTGTATTAAATCTTCAAGCTCCAATGTCAATGACACAGTTACTGCACATCTCAGTTCAGCCCAGCGCCCGTACCAGTGCTCAGTACCCACCAGGAGCCAGTGGTGTGGGGCAGGACGGCACTCAGATGGGCTTTTCCTCCTCTCGGTGAACACCTGTCACCTATCATTCCTTACAAATAGCTGTGTTTTTCATCCTCCTGAAGTGCCAGGCGCTGGCCTGGAGAGGGACCGTGACCCATGACCACCAGCACTGGCACGTGAATGGCTAGAGATGCCCAGGGACACAGGCAGGAGGCAGCTAGGGGCTGCTGACTCTGACGGGCTCCGCCCAGTCACCATGACATTCCTTTCTCTGGCTTCTTCATGGCTATTAGATCTTAGAGGAGGAATAATTCAAGTTTTAGAACACACTCCCCCCTCACCCCAGCTCCCTATAAGTTTCCTGTTTCACTTTGCTCTTCAACTCCATGCATTAGGGGGGAAAAAAAATCCCACCAGGAGGGCCCAGGAAACAGAAAAAATAGTTGTGCTCTTGGTTTCGTGTTTGGAGAAGAACAGGGTTTCACTATCTCCGTGGCACTTGGCGTGAAAGTGGGCTTTGTTGCTGGACACACTGCCCCCATTCAGGGCCCCCTTTCCCAGCTGCTGAAAGCCCGCCTGTGTTTTGACAGACGGGCCAAATGCAATGCAGACAGTTGTTTTAATTTCCAGCCAGATGCAGACATCACTCACAAGAAGCCCGAAACCCCAGAAAACGGAGGCCAGGCCCTGGACGGCTGCTCCTCCCGGGCCTCAGAGCTTGGCTTGGAGGGGCCAGCAGAAACCCAGCCAGGGTCCCGGAGGTTCCCAAGGACTGAGATTTGCCAGCCGTGAGAGAGACATCTCAGGGGTCTCTGACAGGCACCTGTCAGGTGTTTCTTGCAGTGATGCTGAGCCAGGAGGCAGGGTTCAAGGGTTGCTCTCTGAGACACCACGTGGTGAAGTCCGTTGGTGCTGGCTGCTGGATGTGAGCACTCAACTATCAGATCATCCAGGGCACAGGTCGTGAACAATCTCGGGGCGGAGTCAGGCAAACTGTGGGAAACAGACTCCTGTATGGCAGAAGGGGAAGAGGGGAGGCGGCAGGCTTCAGATGGCTGGGAGCCCTTTCATAGCCTCCTCAACAGATGGCGCCTTCCCTCTGCTTACACACCCAGGGCTAGGCCTTCCCTTGGGTTGCAAGGGTCTACTGCAGTGTCACCCAGTCCTGACTTGCTTGTGTTGCACGTTCCTAAAACTTTCCCCCATGGGCCCTACAGGCCCTGCGGACAGCTGCTGTGGCTTCCCTGAGACTCCCAGGCCTAGCAGTAACTCAGGTTATCTGCTTGCCCCCATCCTGGCCCTCTGCAGGGCATGGCTCTAATTGGGCAATACCCCCTTAAGGGCAGGTTTCAGGAACCTGAGCTCAGACTCCCCAGCATGCAGTGGCCCCTTGGCAGCTACACTATGCATGTATTCGGGTGGCTTGTGATCATATTAGTCACTTGAGATGTTGCAATAACTGAGCGACTCAAACCAATGCGTCATTTGAAATCAGCCCCGCTTCCCCCCCACACACATTTAAAGAGTATCAGTTTTTTTAAACGGAATCTCAAGACTGCTCACTTGTCATTTTTGCGTTTTACATTTACACTATTAAAGGAAGATGAGGACTGTTTAAAGCTGATCCCGTCACTCACATATGTCTGGTGATCAGGCACATGGAGTGTTACACTGTGGCAAGGTCAGTGGAGCAGCAGGAGCACCCCTGTCCCCACTCCATCCCACGAGCATTCGGAATTCAAATTAGACTTGCCCACTGATGACCTAGGCTCATGATAATCCCGCAGTTTGGATGGACTTCCAAGTTGTCCACAGCTGACCTACTCTTTACCTGCCAAGACTCACCGTTGCTCCCCTGTCCATGCCCTCCTGACAGAACGTATACTCTAGGCACCTCTGGTTCTGTAGAACTCAGAGCAAGCCCAGGTAACAGCAACACTCAGAAACATGTAGAGAGAGCACCTCTGTCATTGTCAGCTCCCGCGGCACCATGGGGCTCTGCGTAAGGCACCAGTGTGCACCACTGACTATGGCTGCTCACCACTGGCCACGGCCTCTCCAGAGCCCAGTAGCCGAGCCTCCGCAGCTGCCATCTAACAAACTCTTGCTGCGTGGACAGCGTTAGCATCCCCCCTGAAGCCCTCAGGTGGAAGATCCTATAAAGATGTCTGCATCACATCCTCTGCCACTACAGCACACTCTGCTCCTGCCAGACTACAGTTTGTGTTGTCACCTGAGCTCACAAGTCCAGTGGGTGAGGGACCTCGATGCCCTAGCAAATGACAACCCATTCCCAGCCCAAGCAAACATATTTGCAGCCCAGCAGCCTCCTGCCCAGGCCAGCATCAGATTCCTGGAACATTGCAAATGCAAGACTTTGGTCCTCTGTCCTTGCCTGGCCTCCTTTGTCACTCATGCTGGGTGACGGCCACACAGGCCGGGCTTGTGTCCCTGCAGGGCACCTCCAGAAAGCCAGGAGAGATTCTGAGGGCCGTGTTCTCCGGGCAGCAGGTTGTTAATCCGCAGATTCCCACTCTCTAGGCAAGACGAATGGGCGGGGGAGCTCCTCTCTGCTGATACTGCCATTGAGCCAGACATTGCAACGGGTGGGAGATTTGCTCGGGAAACTGAAAGCAGACATCGGAGAATGGGATAATTGGATCCAGGTGGGATAGTTGGTTGGCTGTGAAGAGGCTGTGGCATTCAATGAGCATTAGTTGAGGGGAGAAGTTTCTCCCTCTCTCCCTTCTCAGATGTTTTCTGTGCAGACAGAATGTCACAGGCCAAGCCCAGCTGAATGCTCTTCAGAGATGAGTTGGTGCCACTCAATAGCCTTTCCACTGAGTTAACCATTTTTACCATTTGCTGCTGGCTTGTCCAGCTCTTCGGCTCTCAGCCTGGGGAGGAAGAAGGGGGCAGAGTGGTGTTAATGGTAGGCAGAAAGAAATGGGCAGATTTGCTTCCAAGTCCGCAAAGCAGGAAGTTTAGGGCCTGCCACTCCAAAGCGCGTTCCATGTGGCCGAATCCTCTTACGTGGATGAAAACATCAAGGCCACTAATGATTATGCCGAGTGCTGCCCATGTAGGAGTTGAGGTGGTGTCATCTGAGAAGGTGTAGGGCCAACTGCACAGACACACACACACACTCTCTCTCACACACAGTGCCACAACCTGACCTCACTGTGCTCCTGTCCTCTCTCTGCCAGGTCATCAGGGTTCCTGTGGAGTCATGCGAACAATATACAACTTGCGGGGAGTGCCTGAGCTCGGGTGACCCTCACTGTGGCTGGTGTGCACTGCACAACATGTAAGTGTATGGGACATTCTGAGAAAAAGCCTGGCATACGGGATTTCCTGGGATGAGACGTGGCAGTAATTCAGATTTGAGTGGGAAGAGACAGCCAGGGAGGGGTTAGGGGAGATTTCTCTAAATACAGGGTGCCTGCCCTTGCCTTTCCCTCCTAGCTACATGGAGGTACATCCCCGTGTCAACAAAAGACTCACAAGGGAGATGGGAGTTCTCCACTATCCTGAGAACTCAATAGAGCCTGATACAGGTGCACCTGCCAAGAGCAGGCAGACAAAGGCATGCTGCAGTTGGGAGAGTTGGCCTCCAGCTAGCTGCTGTGTGACCCTGAGTGGCTCCACTGACAAGTCCAGGCTTGCTCCTTCCCATTGCTAAATAGGGAAAAATGCCCGTATCACAGGTGAATTACGAAGACTAAATGAAATAATAAATGCTGTGGAAATAAGGAAGCCCAGAATAGACAACACAAATCAAAATAATCGTTATGGACTCTGTACCCTTGAGAAGACCCTTCTGGCCTCATTATTTCATGATTCCAAGGAGTCCGCATCTCACTCCAACTGGCCTCCTATCCCTATTCAAATATCTCCTGTCATTGAATAGCTGCTCAATAGAAATGCAAAATCACACAAACTTCCTAATTCCAAGAGCCCCAGAGGGAGAGAAAAGGGTGAAAACCCCACAGGCGGGAGCTGCCTACGAATGGCGTTGGAAACCCCATGGCAGGGTGCCAGCCAGCCATGCATCTCCATGAAATGTGCCGGGCTTGGGGTAGAGGCGGAGGCGGAGGGCCAGGGTTCAGGGTCCTGCACAATAGCTCTTGGCTTCCAGCCTCTGCAGCAGGTGTTGGGAGGCTCGGGGAGGAGGGAGGGAGGGAGGCTTGGTGCTTCACAGATGCAAAATCTGGACTGGATTTGAGCCCATGTCTCCTGGGTTCCCTGCTTGGGTTTTGGAGGGAAGCGATTTCCTCAGAAAGTTTTGCAAAAACACTCCTAGCAAAACCCACACAGCCAAGTCTGTTTCCATCAGAAATGATGCTGGCGCCACTCCAGCTGATTGGCATGGGGTGGGTGGAGTACAACTCAAATGCTCTAATGCGGTTGGCCCAGCAGCCCTCAGGATCTCTCCCCGAATCTTCTAAAGCACACAAGAGCCTGTGCAAGGGCCCTGGGATCCCTAACAACAGACGCGTGCAGCTTACCGCTACTTCTGAGCTCCCAGCCTGCCCAACCAATGGCTGTAGCACTGCTTACAAGTGGACACTGCCACCCTGCAGAGCAGAGGTGACCATTTATTCAGCAGCAAGAACCTCTGTTTCCCCCAACTCATTCAATGAACTCTTGATCCATCACCGGCGCTTAGTCTCCCCTCTGCCCCAGCTACCTTCCCCAGCATCCTTGTCTAGCTCAGCCTTGGCTCTGAGAAAGGCTGAACTAGGTCAGGTCAGGATGGTCCCACAGGTGCCCTCTGTCCCCTGAACTCCTTCCCTGCTGTTGGAGAACCTTCCCCACATCTCCAGCCCATCCCTCCCTGCACCTGTAGCAGCACCTGCCAAGAACATCAGGAGAACCAGAGTTCTGCTGTTGGTATCCACAGGTCGGTCCTTTCCTCCTCCACCAAAACCTCCCCTTTTTCCTGCCTACCGCCAGGCCTCGGTGGCAGTAATTGGGCAATCTAGAGATGCGCAACCTCCAGCTGCTCGCCCTCCCTGCAGTCCCCAGTCCTGCAAGCCCAGGACTGAAGGAGATTGCTGGAGAGCTGCAGGCCCACGGGGATTGGAAACCTTCTGGTCTCTCCCGTAGGCCTGGCTCTGGCAAGTGTGTTATTGTCTCCCAGGCTATTTATCTCTGTTAGGGCTGTTGCCATAAATAGTATGATAAAAAAGAGCCATTTCAGTGAGTCAATGAGATAAAGGCTGCAGTCAAGGGCTCACTTTAGAGCTATCTTAAGGATTCACTTAAACCTCAATAATTCTTTTCTTTGACAGCATTCATATTTAGATCCATTATATGCCTGGAAAGGAAGAGGGGGAGGAGTTTTGGGGAGGGTCGGTGCTGGGGTAGGAGTAGCTGCCTGCTTGTGGAATCTAGTAACGTCCCAGTGAGCACGCCCGGAAGCACGGGTGTTCTGCAGGTAGTCAGCAGGGCACTCCCCATGTGTGTTAGGGCATCCACCTGCCACCATGGGCATAAAGAGCCTGCAGGCTTTGATGAAGATGTGAGAGGAGCAGCCACCCAGGCTTTGTGGTGCAGGCCACCCTGGCTGTGGCTGCCTGTCTGTCTCTGTCACAGGGCATTTATTTCACAACACAAACATTTGTTTGAAATCCAACCTGTGACAGGTAGAATATCCCAGGGAATAAAACCCAGCTCCTGCCTCCAAACTGCAGGGTCCTCTGGAGCCAGCCCACACAGACCATCTCCTCTTTCCTCCCTTGCCCTAACCATCACCACTGTCAATCTCAGTGTGGCAAGGATCAACGCCACTTGGCACTCAGTGTAGCCTCACCCTCTTACAGCTAAGGAAATGGAGGCACAGAAACACTAAATAACTCACCCAAGAGGGCACAGCCAGAAAGTAATAGCAGCCAGGAGCTGGGCAGCCTGATTCAGTACTGGGGCCTCTCGTTCTGCTGCTGCTCCGCTACCAGGCTTCCCTGGGTCACTCATCTGAGCATCCTATGGTGTGACCAAGGACAGCCTGTGAACCCACTCTGCAGCCCTGTGTGAGGGATGCTCCCAGTCTGTTCTCAGCTGCCTGCCACAGAGATCACATGGGCGGCACCAAGGTCGTCTAGACAAGCCACAGGCATCTAGGCAGTGCAAGATGACAGAGCCCAGCCCATGGGTTCCCTCTGGGCAGTGCAGGATGATGGAGCCCAGCCCGTGGGTCCCCTTTGGGCAGTGCAGGACGACGGAGCCCAGCCCATGAGTCCCCAAGGCCTGACCCCCGTATGTTCCTGACAGGTGCTCCCGCAGGGACAAGTGCCAGCGGGCCTGGGAACCGAATCGATTTGCTGCCAGCATCAGTCAGTGCATGAGCCTTGAGGTGCAGCCCAGCAGCATCTCCGTGTCGGAGCACAGCCGGATGGTGAGTTCCTCAGCAGGAGGTGGCCCGGAGCAGGCACCTGCACGTCTCTGCTGCTGTCACACAGCACAGGAGTCTGTAAAGCAGCCAGTCATTAGCTGTCTCAAGGAAATGGAAAGGATTGCTAGAAAAACCTTTGGCAACTTGTGCTGTCAAGGCCCCAGTCCTTCCTGGAGGTGATTCCCTGTTGATCTGCTTTGTGAATCTAAAATTTACCTTCAGTGACAAACACGTGTGACACAACATCATCCAAGGAGCATGTCCTGTATTCACAATCCCCTGTTTGCTGCAGCCTCTCCCAGGAGTCTACAAATTGCCTCTGTGTGTGTGTGTGTGTGTGTGTGTGTGTGTGTGTGTGTGTGTGTGTGTGTAAGACCAAGAGACCGAGCCTGAGTGAAGGTATGTGTGCTTAACAAGAATATTAAACAAATCACCCCTCAACTACCTATCCAGGTACCCCAAATACTTCAGATCTCCAGGCGCTGACTCTTTCTGTATTCTGAAGGTTTATGCATATTCCCAAATGTTAATTAGTTAATGAACCTCCAAGATTTGAAGGTTCATTCATTCATCCCACCAGGCGGTCTGAACTCCAGGGGAACAGCGGGAACAAGCAGGGGAGTTTGTTCCTGGTCTCTGGGCCCCATGGAAACCAAACTGGGACAGAGATTCTGCTACAGACCTCTGTGTGGGGAGATTGGGCGACATCCACCGTGACTGAGTCTCTGGAAAGAGATTCTGCCAGGTGCTGGTGGGAAGGCAGAGAGCTCTTGAGGTGGGCTGCCTGGGTGTCACCACCGAAAACCCGCAAGTACCCCTTGTCACCAGAGGCAACCAGTTGTGTCCTGGACTAGTCAAACTCCGTGGCTTGGATTATGGTCACTGAGTGCGAACTCATTTAAAAGCACTGGGAGCCTACACCAGCATTTTGCCCTAAACTATTTTCTCAATCAACCATTTCATCCTGAGAGTCTGACATTTTTGCCATTAAAAGAGGGTTAGGGAGAGGGTTTTTCTGGGCAGGCACTTAGCCTAGCTATGACAGTGTCCCATGTCAGAAGCTGGGGCTTCAAGTCCCAGCTGCGCTTCCGATTCCAGCTTCCTGCTGATGTGCACGCTGGCAAGCAGCAAAGTACTGGAGTTCCCACCATTCCTGTGGGAGACCTGGATTGAATTTCCAGCTCTCAGTTTGGTTCTGATTCAGTGCTGGCTGTTGCAGACATCTGGGGAGTAAACAAGTGACAGTGAGAGCTGTGTTTCTTCTTTGTCTCCTATACATTGTTTCAAAAAATAGGAAAAAAAAAGAGGGACAACCCTAAAAGGTTTGACTCCATAGGCAATAGAAGACATCAGCCGGCCCTTGATGGCCACTTCTCAGAGTGCTTGGGCCTTGGTGTTCCACCCAGGGACCACAGAGGTTGTGCTGGTGACCTGAGAGCTGGAGGGCCAGAGAAACAGAAACCCCAGGGACCATGCAACCTCAATAAGCTGCCTCAGAAGGAGTGACAGGCAGGGTGAGGTGCTCACTGCTCTTCACCTGCCTGGTGACCTCCTGCTGTGCCTCCAGATAGGAGATGCCCAGCCCGGGCCTTGTGTGTGACCAACCAGCTCAGTCCATGATTCACTTCCGAGAACGCGTGATGCTGTGTAGTGCTTTTCATGTGAAAGTAAGCAGGGGCCCAGATGGTTTGTGGTCCCTTTTCCCTCCAGTGCTTTCTGAAACTGGGCAAGATAGACAACTCAATTAATAATAGTAATAAAGACCATCGATCCCGCCCAGAAGGTCACTCAGATCAGCACCCTTACTTGATGGAGAAGGTCATGGGGCGGGGGAGGGGAGCAGGGACGAGTGAGCAAGCACGCAGGGCAAGCCTGGAGCCTGCATTCTCTCTGACAACACCATTGCCTGGCATCTGAGCCTCTTTTCTGCCCCCACAGCTCAGCCTGGTCGTGAGTGATGCTCCCGATCTGTCTGCGGGCATCACTTGTGCCTTTGGGAATCTGACAGAAGTGGAGGGACAGGTGTCTGGAAGCCAGATCATTTGCATCTCCCCTGGGCCCAAGGATGTGCCTGTCATCCCCCTGGATCAAGGTAAGTATTTTCCAGGAGAGTCCTATGCCACAGGGGCTACTGTCCTGTTTTGGGGGAGACTGGAGGTCACAAGGACCAAGCCCAGAAGTTGCCTGACCAAGCCTTCCTCTACCAGGGGCTAATGTTTGCTTATACAACCTGTTTAGGCTACAGAGCAAAGGATTTAGAGCCCAAGTTCAGAAAGAAAGAAAACCCTTGCTCCACCTTCAGTTAAGGCTGCGTGGAACGTAGCGTTTTTGCAGACTATGGACCCTTCTGGGAGTGGCAGAAGCTTCTGTCAGTTTTCAGCAGGTTCTTGCCACAGAACTGGAGCTTGAAGGCTTTCTCCCTCTTAGTTTTGAAATTCTTCCAGTAGCTGAGCATGTCTGACCACGCAAGGGACCCCATGGAGTCTCTCACTTCCTCCTTAGGGGTCACAGGGTGGGGTCTACAGATGGGCTTCTCTGTGGCCAGGAGTCTCGGGAAGAGAATAAATTGTTCTGGCATGTTCTATCATCTGCAACCCAAGAGAGCATAAGGTGGCTTCAGGATTTACCCCTCAGTTTCAGACTGTCCTGGGTCCCTAGGTTTTCACCATAGCCCCTCCTTTCTCTCGTTTCCAGACTGGTTTGGGCTAGAGCTGCAACTGAGGGCCAAGGAGACCGGGAAGATATTCGTCAGCACTGAGTTCAAGTTCTACAATTGCAGCGCCCACCAGCTGTAAGCACTTCTCTGGAAGAGTCTTGCCCTGGACCTGGACCTGGGAGGGGAGAGGGTTCAGGGAGGGTTTCCTCCCTCAGTCCCAAGCTCCTTGAGAACAGGACTCAGGCAGTGGTCCACTCGCAGTCTCCTACGAGCCTGGCCCTGTGTTTGGACAGAACAAGCTGTTGAAGTGAGTGGTGTCACACTACAGGATCTCTGTTGTCATGCACGTCCCTGGGCCCTGCCCCAGCACAGCCTACTCCCAGTTCTCAACCCAGAAAGAGGCTCATGACCCAGGAGCTGCAAGCAAAAGGTGTCCGCTTTAGGCCGCCTAGAAGTAGTTTAGAAAGTAGAGAGACTGGCATCAAATGGAATGTGCACATGACATCTGAACCCCGGGGGCAGCACCTGAGTCAGCCGGGCACACGGTCACAAGGCTCAGGGTGAGGGGCCATATTCCAAACTCAGCTTTTAGCTTTTGAAAGAGAATGTGAAACAAGATCAATATCACCAGCATGAGGGGGCGGGCTTCAGGCCAGCTGGGCCCACCTCACCAGCCACTTCCAGCAGCTACATGCCTACCAATTAGTGCCCACCTGCTCTGAGATCCCACACTGTGCGGGAAGCTGGTAGCATTTCCTAAGTACAAAAGCAGGCCAGGAGAGGAGGAGAAAGGGCCATACTTAGTTTCTGCCCATCCTCTCTGGGAGAGAAACTGAGAAGCCTTCCATTGAAGCTCAGAGCTCATGCGACAGCTGGTTGGTCTACTAGGAGGGAGATGAACGTCCCTACGCTAGGCTGCATTAAGGGCCAGAGGACCAATGAGCCTGGACACTCGGCAAGGAAAAGCTGGGCAGTAGCTCCACGCCAGAGGGAGCAGCAACTGGAATAGTCTATGGACCCATACTTCCCATCACCTAGGACAGGAAGCACCAGAGAGCTCCCCAGTGGGGACCCCCAGGCACTTCTTATCTGTGGGGCTGCAAGCTGTGGGCACTATGGGCTTGGCCTTCACTTCGAGGAGGGATCTATTTTCTGCTAAGCCCTAGAGAAATCTGTTGTTACTGTTTCAGTACTGTCATCGGGATTGTCATGATGTGGGTAATCTTCTGAAGCTCCAAGGTTGCTGCAGTAGCCAAGGACGGAGGCGTATCTGAGCCTCCTGGGGATAAATCAACAGATGTGCTGAGAAGCAACACAGGATTCAAGCAACCTGGAGAATAACAGGGCAGGGTGAAAAGTGGCGCCACTGAAGTAGTTGAGGCCGGCCACTTCCCAGCATGTGCCTGTTCCAGCCAATCCTGTGTCGGCAAGCACACACATCTCAGATAGACAAGCCCTCAAGCTCCTTCCCAAACTAACACAGTGGTGACAGAGCCGCTTGTCTGCGAGCGCAACCTCCACCCACTGGCAGTCCAGTATGATGTCACCACTTGCAGTGATGGATTGCTATGGCAACAGCGATGCTGTCACAGGCAGCAATGCTGTCACAGGAAAAGCTGCCCGCCTTGACAGCAAACATTCCATTTTGTTACCCATGCTGTGCTGTCTTACCCTTCGTCTACCACTGATGTTCAGTTTCCAGTCACTGAATTGCATTCAGTCCCTTCTTTTTAGTGTGGTAAACTGAGGCTCTGGGAGGATTAAGTTCTGTGGTGATGACTACAGAATTGGCTAGCGGAAGAGTCAGGTCTGGAGCCCCAGTAGTACTACTGTGCACAGTTCCTTGGTCGGTTTTCATTATTTGCTTGCTGAATCACAAGATGTTAGCAAGAACCAGTCCAGTCTGGGAAAGTCCATGAAACAAAGCAACTTCAGACCTATACAGAAGGAGATAAAAATGATCACCATGGGAAAATGAAGCACAGCTGGGTGGTTGTGCTTCATGCACAGCAGCCACTGAACCCTGGGTGGAGCCCCAACACCCAGAGGAGACAGAAACCCACCAGGTGGCGCCAACTTGCAAATCTGATCTGGCCCATTCCAGATAGTTCTTTTGAAAGGGGGCCAGGCAAGGAGAAGGAAGGCCACACCCAACTTACCAGTTTATTGCTTTATACTAGCCTGAGCACACACAGAGAGCCAAAATAATATACACAGCCACCAGGTGAAGCCAGAGGGTAGGAGCACACACCTTGACAAGCAAAGCATTGCTACACACAAATCCTGCGGCCCCATGCCTGGGTACCCAAGGGAGTGGGGCAGACTTCCCACTTAACACTGTTAATTTCCACCAAGCCAGTAACACAGCTGCCATGGGCCAATTGTTAACACTCTAATGTTATTTAAGAGATTGAAATAACAGGTAATTTTAGTGCTTGAAAAAGAAGTACATTTTACACTGTACTTTTCAAAGCCATTTTCTAGATATTATCTTGTTTGACACTGGGCAGCCCTGTGGTGTAGATGGGAATGTTTTGTTCCAGTTAAGTGAAGAAATTCCAATTCAGAGGGGCGAGTGCCTTGGTCAGGATGATCCCAGGGTGGCAGCGCAGGCAGGACCAGAATTGGATCTGCCCAACACGTACCCATGCGCCCTTGAGCTCAGTCTTAGAAACACTGCCATGGTGGTAAATGCTTAACTCCCCACAGTCAGGGACAAACCCTTGCTTGCAATTTCTGTGGCGTCCCTACTCCCATGATGGCCAATTTCAACATTTTTGCCAATGTGATGTCCACCCAGTTGCGAAATTCTCATAAGCTGGCACAGACCAGTGCTAGCACACTTCCACCATGCAAGTTGTATTAATCCCCGTCGGATCTCTTTTTCTTTCCAATGCTCTGATCCTAAGAATATATTGGATAGAGAATTCACAGTTCTCAGTGCTGGGATGTATGCCAACAATCTGCCTTCCCCAGAGTGAGGCTCTGATTTAAATTCAGCCTAACAGACTTCACCATGACACCCGGCTGTCTGGGCTGCCCTTACCTTCCCTCTGCACTCTCTTCTCTGCCTCTGACTGTCTCTGTCCTCGCAGGTGCCTGTCCTGTGTCAACAGTGCCTTCCGCTGCCACTGGTGCAAGTACCGCAATCTCTGCACGCACGACCCCACCACCTGCTCCTTCCAGGAGGGCCGCATCAATATTTCAGAGGTAAGAAGCCTCAACTTGACAGGATAATGTTCCTCCTGCTCTGGGTGATCAGCCTAATGGCTTCGCCGTCTTCTTGCTGTAGCCAATTTTGACCCTCTTGCCAGAGATTCTGCATGTGAAAAGTCCCTTTTGTGATAAAGCTCAAAAAAAAAAAAGTCTCAGCAAATGACTCCAGAGACAGAGACTGTATCAACTAGACTCCTCAGAGTGTGCATTCAAAACCTTGGAGGTAACTGGGGTTGAGACCCAGAGCTTGGGGGACCATATCCAACCAACTAGATTCCATGGTTTTAGAAGAGTACAGTGGAGTGCGTCTGTTCCTTGAGTCTAGCCCTTTGTTCAGCTCCAGACCATTTTTTTTTTCATGCCAACTTCTATTCCAACTCTGAAACTTGGAAAAATTCAGTGATTCTTTGACTCTAATGTATGACTGGGTGGGTGATCTTGTAGGGAAAAAAAAAGAGCATTAAAGTTGTGTTTTTTCTATGTGATCAGCACTCCATCCCTGAAACCTCACATTGGGGAAACATCAAACCTTAGTCTTCACGCCAAATATTCCACTTGTTGACTGGGATTTGGTGTTAACGTCCTTACATATTCACAGCATGTCTCAGGACAGTGAAGCCTGCTTGGCAGCCTCCCTCTCTGTGTCTACTGCTTTTCATACCCCAGGGTGGCCAGGGCCTTGGATGGTTGTACAGACCCTGTGTATTCAGACAAATGCATGCATGCACATACTTAGATTTCTCCCTTGCTCCACCTTTTGGAAGATGCAGAAATGTTAACAGCGACAGTGCCAGCTTTCTGGGTGCCTCCCTCTTCTGACGGCAGACTGGCAAGGGTTCCTTCTTTGAACCTACAATGCCTTCTGCAGTGAAAGTTTGTACAACACATACACAAAAGAGTGAGTGAACCAATGATTCCTCCACCTAGATTCCATTGAGGGTAATTATGCCTTCTTGTCTAAGATTTCAGGAGGGGATGTGTCTGCGTCTCCTATCTTGATTATAGTCCTGGGTGTTTCTGTGACCAAACACACGAAAGTGGATCCCTAAAGGCTTCCCAAGTACATATCCATTGCCTTGAATGCTGTCCAATTTTAGAAATGTATCATAATATTCAGTCAGAAAAAAATGGAATTTTCCAGGCTTGAAGGGCAGAGGCTGAGATGGTGCCCACAGGTGTCAAGGAAGGCAGTTATATCTGCATCCTGTGTCTAGCACCCCAAGAGCCTATCAGGAAAGAATTGTCTCCTGGCTACTTGCTGTGTTCTGACACAATTGGAGTGAAAGCATTGCAGTGGTCTTAGTGGACACTGGCTATTCATTGCAGCCCAATTCCATACAAGGATATGAGAATGCTTTGGGGCCAGCCTTCTCATTCAGAGGAAAGGACCTGAGAGCCCAGCTTGGGAAGCAGCCAGGCTAAGGGGGACACGCCAGGCCAAGAAGGGCAGCAGGCCCAGGATGTGTGAGCAGAGGCACAGGCAGGACAGAGAAAGTTTGTGATAGATGAGCCCAGAACCTGGCTGTCCCATCGCATGTCTAACTCTCGAGTTCCTTACGATAATCAGGCCAGGATGACCCCAGAGGGCAGAGATACTATGAAGCACCTGTCTAAAAGGAAGAAGCAGCCTCACTTTCTCCCAAGGCAAAATGAAACCTGTAACTAAAGTGAGGGTGCAGGGTGTTGCTGGCCACCTCTCTGGGAGCCAGACATGTCACCTGTGTGGGGCGCAAGGGGAGACCGCATGCGTAGCCCCATAGAGCTGATTGCAGGCAAGGCCTGGCCTTGAGTTCCTTCGCACCATTTGGAAGTGGCTAAAACACAGTTCCCTCTTGGCCAGGATGAGCAGGATGGAAAGTCTGAGAGCTGGGCCAGAGAGGACCCATGCTCTCCTGGGACTTAGGGTAAAAGTTCTTTCAGGGGAACCCAGAGACTTCCTGTATCCTGCTTTCATTCTCTGTCCTTGATGCCTGCATCTTGGCCCCTGTGTCACCGTGTCTCCCTGAGTGGAACTGGGATGGATGGGTACCTTCATGTGCACTGGGTCCTGACATGGGCCCAGAACATAGCTTTCTGGAAGGTGGTGAGGGAAGCCCAGACTCCATCCAGGAAAAGGGAGAAGCACTGTGAATCCATGGCAAGGTTGCTAGGGCTGCTGCCTTGGCTGCCTAAGACACTACCTTAGTGCTCCAACACAGCCTCCTACACATCCCTTGCCAGCAAGTAGTCCCCAGACCCTGCTCTTCCCACCAAACTTTGCTGGGAGCCCCCCACTTCTGCAGATTTAAGGAAGAGCAGAAGTGCATGTGTGGGTAAGGGTTCCCCCATTCTTTTCCAGCTGATGCCTTGATGATATTTGGGGTGGGGCTGGAAATGCATTTGCTCTTTGTGGTGGGGAGGGGTCCCCAAAAGATCTCTCTTGCAATAAGCCCTTCCCCAACTCAGAATCAAAAGCTTCTGCCAGCTCCATCAATTAATAATACAAGAACATTAATGTATCACACACTTGTCATTTTCTCACATGTGGCAGGTGTTCTCAAAGTGGGAACACAGGGACCTGCCACATCTGGGAACTACTTGGAAATTCAAACTCTTGGACTGTGGCCCAGATGAGACTAAAGAAGACTTAGAAGCCCTAACGCGTGGCATGCCAGTTAACGCTCACTTCAGCCCTGCAGTTTCACGTCATTCTGCTTGACACCTGAAATAGCCAAGATGATACAATTTTTTATTTATGTTTTTTTTTTTTTGCCTAAGGCCACAGATAACTTAGGTATCCCAAAAAAGCTGAATGCAGATTCCTTTCCATAGCAAATCAGTACCTAGGAATATGTTTGTCTCAGCCATACTCACGCATGCAGGCACAACCTCAATCTGGCTCTTTGCTTTTTTTTTTTTTTTTTTTTTTGGCTCTTTGCTTTTGACCATGAGGGTTCAGGGTGTGGCCAGACTTGTCTCCATAAATAATGAAACTGTGCGTGGGAAGACGGGTCTTCAGTGCCATACAAAGATTAAAAAACAAAACAAAAAACCACTAGGCCTGACCAGGAACAACTGTGTTAGAGTCCTGCTATTCTAAAATACTAAATACGCTTGTCATTGACATTTACTGAATGTTTATCACAGATGCAGCACATATGTCTCCTTGAAGAGTTATAGATAAACACCATTTATTCTCCACCATTCTATGAAGTGGTTTCCAGTACAGATTAGCAAACCAAGGCTCTCTGATGAGTTAAACAGTTTCCCTGTGATAATCAAATAAATGCAGAAATCAGGCTTCACACTCCGTGTTCCAGGATGGCCTTGACCAGCTTGGGGTCTGATCCCGCTTTCACACTTGCAGGTGCACAATGTGAGGAACGTGCAGCAATAAGATTAACAGGTTAATCTAGGTTATGATTACTTTCGGGTCCTGAATCATGCCATCTAGAGTATTCTGGGCTCTGACTTACAGATGAGGAAACGGAATTTCTCTGGAACAACGTCTTGAGCCTGGTAAGGCAGCAGGCTGGTCCCTTCTACCACTCAGCACACAGCTCACCTCTGGCGGGGCACCCCCACCAGCCAGGTCCTTGCTTCTCTGGGCCGGCTCAGGCTGCTGTGTGTTCTTAGCAAGCTGATGCGCACAGGGTACACGCAGCTGTCAGCTTTGAAAGCCCCTTCTTTCTCCATGGCTAAATCAGGCCTAGTGAGATGTAGATGCGTAAATAGCTTCTTTACACCCTGTCCCAGGGGAAAGATAGAACCAAAGAAATCCGATTAGCTTCCCCAGAGGCTGGTTGCTCTCTCTCTCTTTGAAGTCCAGTGAGTGAAGATAATGCCGTTTCCACATGGGAAGTTGAGTCAGAGTGCTCAAAGGTCCCCTCTGCACAGAAGGCTGGCAGGGCAAAGCCAGGCCAAAGGGACAGTGTGGCCCCCACACACCAGGGTCCCTGCTCAGCCCTGTGGCCGTGCTTCCTGCTCCCCAGCCTCCCAAGCAGGAGATGATCCTGCCTCACTTAGCTCCAATACAGAGAAGGAATAGGATGAGCTGGATGCCGTGAGACTCTGGAGGTCAGCAGGTGTCAGTATTTTGAGATATGCAGGAGAAGCATCTAGTGCTGGCTTTCTTTCTTGTTTGGATAAGAACTGAGTGAAGGCAAGTGTGTGTAGAAGCACATGGTTTGGCAATGGTTTCATTGTCACCTCTGATTAAACCCATCAGCTTCCTCTAGCCCCAGAGGTATATCAGTTCCAACAACCTGGCAGTCCCTCTGAGCTGCCAACTCCCCTTGCCTTGGCATCTCCAACCAAAGGTCATTGCCTTTTCAGTAACGTGCCTTCCAGGACCATCTCACAGTGCCCCCCTGCTCCTGTGCCCTCCTGCTCCCCAAGACAAGGTGGAGGGGCGGCACCCAGGACACCAAATATTTCTTTTCTTTGCCTCGGATAATAGACTGGAAGGAAAAGTTCAGTTCTGCCTGACGTGGGAGCAACAGGCAAAGCACAACTTGGTCACCTGGGACCATCTCGGAGCCTGCTTAGGCAACAAGGCCTTCGTGAGCATTGTCCATGAACCGACTTCCAAACAGGGCTGCAACTGCAGACACTGGGAGATTTTTCTAAAACCCTAACAAATATCCACAAAGTGCACGTGTGTGTGTATGTATATATATTCAAATACACATACACATATAGTCTTCTCTTGTATCCATGGGAAATTGGTTCTAAGACCCCCCACAGACACCACAATTCACAGATGCTCAAATCCCCCATACTAGGATGATTTAAACAGTTCTTAGAAAATACACATTTTCTTTCAATTCCATTTTCCATGAACTGCTCAAAGTTCCTTTGCATAAAATGATGCCGTGTTTACAAATAGCCTACATAATCTTCTCACGTAGTTTAAATCATCTATAGATTACTTATATGCCTAATAATATGTAAATATGATGTAAATAGCTGTTAGATTACATTGTGGAGGGAATAACAGCCCCCAAAATATCTAGATGTGCTCAGTATTCAGGACAGAGATAATTTTTTAGTATCTTCGTTTTGCATTTTTGCTTGAATTCATGGGTTTAGAACCCGTGGAAACAGTTGGCCAACTGTATTTTTTTCTTCATCAAAATTAAAAAAGACTCTACAACCTTGTTTCCTAGCTCAAGACATCATACATTCCAAAGCACGTGGTTAAGACGTTAAGACTGAACTCTGAAATTTTTCTCTGAATTCATTAGAGATGAGAAACAAATGCTCATCACTTACAAGACATCAACTGGGAAAGGGTCTTAAAATCTGTTCTCTCTCTCTTTCTCTCTCTCATACACACATACACACACCCTATTATTCCTTGCATTATTTCTATCTAAATTGAAATTCTAACTTACTAGATTCACTTGGGATTTTTTTTCACCACTAACAGGAAGAGGCATCTCCTTTTCCATGGGTTTCCCTAAAGTGGCATTCATTTTTTTCTTAGCTATAAATATATGAAAGACCCTGTCAGGAGTGCCTGCAGGGGATATAAGTTCAAGTGCAGTAGAGAGCCAGTTGATGAATTGGCAGCCTGGGTGACTGACTGGCTCCTGAACAGAGACCCAGCTGCTCTCCACAGCTCCGAGGTCCCATCTCCCCCGGAAGCACTGCCTGCTTGCTTCCCTGCCTGGGGCCCTCACTGGTGGTTGGCTGGCAGAGAAGGAAGGCACCTGGAGCTCTAGGGGTAGGGGTATGTAGACCCCTGCAGGGAGATTTCCACAGAAAAATCTCTCTGGATCCAACTCTCCGTTAAACCCTTGAGACTCCTTACTAATGGGGCAATCACGTGACTTTGGACAAATATCATCTCCACGCCCACTTTGAAGGATCAGAACCTTTCCCAGGACTCTGGCTGCAAGGTCGCAGAGGGCCGAGCTCTACCCTCCTCTCCAAGTGTCCTCAAAGGTGCAACTAAAGTAAAAAGTGCTTGGCTTCAGCAGCTGGACTCCCTTTTCTCTGTCGACCCTCTCGCAATGATGGAGCATCCACAACATGCAGGGACCAAGGTGAAGACTGAGAGTGGGCAGGTGGGCTCATCCTCCAGAAGCCCCACAGCCAAGAAAGGAAGGAACTCAAGAAGTGGCAGTTCTGGGACCCCCATCACACTTCCTGAGGCAGGGCCCTGAGATGGCATTCCCTACAGAGGCTAAGAGAATGTGAAAGCTGACCAGGAGGCAGCCAGCAAGGCAGGGGCAGGGACTAGCCAGTAGGACAAGAAGAATCAATGGGCCCAGTGGCGTGGCCTAGTGGCTAAAGTCCTCGCCTTGAACGTGCCGGGATCCCATATGGGTGCCAGTTCTAATCCTGGCAGCTCCACTTCCCATCCAGCTCCCTGCTTGTGGCCTGGGAAAGCAGTCGAAGACAGCCCAAAGCTTTGGGACCCTGCACCCGTGTGGGAGACCCGGAAGAAGTTCCTGGATCCTGGCTTTGGATCGGCATAGCATCAGCCATTGCGCTCAGTTGGGGAATGAATCATTGGACTCAAGATCTTCCTCTCTGTCTCTCCTCCTCTCTGTATATCTGACTTTGTAATAAAAATAAATAAATCTTTAAAAAAAAGAATCAATGACAGGAGTGTGAGGGAGAGAACCCTCTAGGATGGCCACAGGTAAGTGCAGCCAAGGAAGCGGTACATCACAACTCCTGGGCCTGATGCAGGTGAAGAAATGGGCAGGGCCAGGAGGTGCAGCCGCAGAGGCCCATAGAACAAGTTCAGGCTGAAGGGCTGGCCCAAATTCAGGCCCAGACTATGCCATTGCTCAGCATTACCCAGGTTGCACAAGACTTCTGACGGGGATTGCCCCAGCATTGGGAAAGGGTCAGAGACCATCCCACGCCTCAACAATTCCAGGTATCAATGGCTCCTGGGAGACCTCCCCTGGCTGATCCTCTGAGACGGCAACAGTGGCCAGAGCTGGTGGCTTCCAGGCCTCGAGGCAAGGGACTAATGGGTACAGTTCTCCTAAGGAGATTAGAGCCCTGTGACTGGGAGTTTGATGTCTTCTGGAGGAGCTGCATCCAAGCATAAAAATAAAGACCACCAACCCTCTCCTTCTCATTCCTTCCCCTGTGCGGTCCTTGCCACAGCTCCTCCCAACCAAGACTTTCCTGTCTGGGTTTTGTTTTCCAAAGCAACATGGCATTCACGCAGGGCCTGGTAATGAAATGAGATAAAAAGCCAGAGCAAGTATGGGGAGGGTTGCCTGGAGGGTTTGATCCATGTCTGGAAAACCCAGCTCAGCTGGAGTCGGGAAGCTGACTCTGCCGATAACGGAATGCCTCGGGCCCTGGACATTGGGACACTGCAAGAGTCTGAATAGCTGGAGTTGAGAGACCAGATGGCACAGGGAGGAGGGGGTGCCAGGGCTGGGGACACACCGAGGCACTTGTATCCGGTATCACAAGAGACAGAGTCAGTGGCACACCACGTCGGAGCTTGAAAGCTAATTCCAGAATTGCATCACACACAGCAGATCGAGGACAACCCATGTAGTTGCATGAGAAAAATGCTTTTTTCCCACTGATGCAATGTGACCCTTAAACCAAGGGACACCTTTGTGGTGGACAGCCTACCTGAGCATCAGAGGGCACGTCCATATTCTGGCTCAAGGAAGGAAAGGTCTGAGCCAAGGACAGACCCAACCTCTCTGCTCGCCCTCCTTGCCCCACAGGATTGTCCCCAGCTCGTGCCCACGGAGGAGATTCTGATTCCAGTTGGGGAGGTAAAGC
Source organism: Ochotona curzoniae (assembly GCF_017591425.1). Lineage (NCBI taxonomy): Eukaryota > Metazoa > Chordata > Mammalia > Lagomorpha > Ochotonidae > Ochotona > Ochotona curzoniae. The sequence continues at coordinate 17,247,999 of NW_024466219.1, read as the reverse complement.
CCATCACACTGAAGGCCCGAAATCTGCCGCAGCCCCAGTCCGGCCAACGAGGCTACGAGTGCGTCCTGAACATCCAAGGCGCCGTGCACCGAGTCCCTGCTCTGCGCTTCAACAGCTCCAGTGTCCAGTGTCAGAACAGCTCGGTAAGAGAGCCTGGGGCAGCCCTTCACTCACACCCAGGCCATGGCCTCAGCCACACCAGCCTCAGCTTCTGGATGCTTCTGGGCCCACAGGCTGACAGTAGAGACCCAGGGAACAGAGAATGAAGCAGGCAGGCATTGATGGTGCTAACCAGAGCAGGGCAGATGAACAGCAAAGCCAAGAGCCTGGTGCCCCTTCTGGAACTTCACAAGTGCCCTTGGCCTTGGGTGAAACCCCAGCCTCAGACACACCCTCCCCCGCCCCCCGCCGCAGGGGACAGTGCACCCCCTCACTCTGTGGGGTATGAGCAAAAGAGAGGGCATGACCACGAGGAAAGCCGGGTTCCAGAGGGGTGGAAGTGGAATGGGGCAGAGAGGGGAGCCAGTGTATCCCAGAGCAATAAGGGTTAACCCAATCCCGGAAGGCAGAAAGAGAATGTGAGATGTTTAATTATAATACCAGCCCAGAGGAGATCTTTTTATCTGGCAACTCCCTGTCTCTGACTGTGGGGGGTCAGCTCAGGATGGAGGAAGATGGGGGGAGGGGGCGCCACCGTGACAAAGGTGTTGAGGGAAGCTAATTCAACCAGAAGAGATAAAGGGAATCTGGGCCTCTTATCAGGGAGCTGTCAGATTCCGGGGTCACAGGCGCTTGATAGAATTTGTAATCGGTGGAAGGGCGCCAGGCTGGAGGAAAAGGCAGGATGAGAAAGCAACGCAAGTAACAAAGGGAGGGCAGCTAGGGAGGTCCAGGGGGTCTGGGGTGGGGGCGGGGGTAGGCATGACATGTCATCTAGAGCTAAGTGGCAGAGCTGTCCACCTGAGGGGGATCCCCAGGGGTCTCCCTCCCGGGGGTGCTACATCAGACTGGGCACCAAACAGAGCATGCTCCTCTATGGGGCACTGACCAGAGCAGCTAGGGAAAAGCCCTCAAAGCCTAGTCAACCAGCCACCAGACTGCCCTGCAGGGCTACAAGGAGGAAGGGCCTTGACTTTCTGGAGAAACTGAAGTTGCCTGAATGGCTGGCTGCACAGTAGGTACTGACAGGTGCCATGCTCTGGAGTGCATGTGGCAAACCTGGGGACAGAGAGGCTAGGGAGTGAAGGCTGAGGGATGCTGGGGAGGACACCTGGGGAAGATGAACCTGAGCAGGCATAGAGTTCCTTATGCATATGGACTCAACCAAGGTGTACAGAGGGGCTTAAGCAGGTGTCTGCTGACAGGTGGATTTGAAGATGGCTGTAGGAGACCGCAGAAGTGAATTTGTATCAGATTATGGGATGCACTGAAGATTGGGTGGGAGCCTGGTGGCATGAGTGACAGCAGGGGCATCTCAGGATCCCATGAGTGGCACAGTCAGGGTCCTCTGCACCCCAGGTATACTGTGATAGAGAGCCTGTGAGCCAGTGTTTCCACCCCTGTCCCTGCAGTACCAGTATGATGGGATGGACATCAGCAACCTGGCCGTGGACTTTGCTGTGGTGTGGAATGGTAATTTCATCATTGACAACCCTCAGGACCTGAAAGGTAAGCGGCTACTTCCGGGTAGCAGTTTGATCTTCCCACGACCCCACGAGAGATCAGGGCTGCAGGGATCAGAGCTGAGAGGCCACTGTGCCATGAATAATACACTCCCTCTGTCTGTGGAACTCTTCAGAGGAGCCCCACGCAACACGTGGAGCCATCAAAGGAGCCCTGTTTTATTACATCCAGAGCATCCGCGGGCAGCTGCCACCAGCCCCTCCCCGCCTTGCTTTGGGTTCCGGTCGACTTTGAAGCCGCAGCAGAGCCTGACCTAGGAGGAGAATGGGCAGGAACATCCCGCCGGGCACCCTGGAAATAGATATTGTTTCCATGCAGGCTCCTGTCCTTCTGTCCTTGGCCCTAGTCACGGCCGCTATGCAGAGGACATTTTAAGGCTGTTCTCCTGATCTTGGGGTGAGGCAGGAGGAGGAGCCACCAGACCAACTCTGGCTCGCATTGGAACAGGAGTGCTCAGGCAGGGAGCTGGCCTGGAGCAGGAGCCATGAGCCACACTACCTGTACCCATGGTCCTGTGCACACCCCCAGGGAGCTGCTCTCCAGGGCTAGTTGGTCCAGCCCAGGGCAGACACCAAGATTCCATCCACCCCACTCTCCAGAAGGGCAAAATGACTCTCCACCAACACGCATTCACCTCCAGCCAGGTTTGAGATGCATTCATTTTGCCAGGGGCTGCTATATGTGTTTTCGTTTTGTGGAGAGAGAAACTGAACCCCCAAGAAGTCAAACCATGGACCGGTGGTACTGGAACCCAGGCAGTCTGCCTTCAAAGCTCATACGCAGACTTAGTTCCACCATGGTGAGGCCCCACTGCTCCGGCCACCATGGGACGCGGGGATCTTTTAGAAGTTGGTGAAACAGTGGAATCAAAACACAAACTTATTTTGGTACAAAAACATTCAAAAACTACGCCTAATCATTTTTTTTTTTTGTGATGCACACTTCCCGCAACTTTGTAGAGACTTCACCATACACCCCTGCCCCCTTCTCCCACCAGCAGCCTGTCATTTCTTACATTTAAGCAGATGGATCATCTTCAGCCCCTGCTCCCAACTGAAGGTCACCCCAAACACAGAGAAAGGGGCCAAGTCCCAGGATCTGCAACTCTCAGTGTCTTTGGGGCTGTAGTTCCCTGTCATTAAAGTCATTGCTGTATGGAGCAGGCACTTGGCTCTGAGTTTAAGGTCTTGCTTGGGATGCCCAAACCTCATACCAGAATGTGCAGATTCAAGTACTGGTTCCTGTCCCAATCTCAGTTTCCTGTTGATACAGACCCTAGGAGGAGACTCCAAGTGATGGCTCAAATACCTGGGTTCCTGCTTGTCCCCATGAGAGCTGGATTGAGTTCCAGGTCCCCAGGTACTCGAGAAGTGAACCAGCAGATGGGAGATTTTCTCTGTCTCTCAAATAAAATTTTTTAAAAATTAGGAATCAATGCCTACTCAAAGAGGAAAAAGAAATGGGCCGGCTTTTTTTTTTTCCTACTTCTCCTCTTACACAGTGCCCATTTTCTCATTGCTGGAGAGGCAGGAGACACGTTCCCTGCCAGGATCTGGGCTATGTGGAGATCACAGCAAAAAGCAGCCATGTCAGGCTGTGGCATCCAAGCCTTCTTTGGGACTCTAGATGTTTCCCAAGCTCCCCAAGGGCATAGGCAGTGCTGGTTTGCACCTGATTCCACTCAGGCCTCAGTACTACTGGAGACTGAGCCCAGTGTTGGGTGCAAGGGCCATTGGGTTCTAGAACCCAGCACACATGGATTCATTTGCTGTTGTTTCCACTTGTAGCAGAGTGAGCACTGAATATCACCCCACTTCCCCTCCTAGTGTCCATGTCTGAGAGTGGGAGGGAAAGATACCCAAGACTCAGGGTGGGCCTGAGTTTCCAATGAGCTCATGCCTCGGCCAGCTGGGAGGGCGTGTCCATGCTTATGAGTATTTATGAGTGCTAGGTGTGTAATTGTCAGGGTGCGCTTCCCACTGCCTGCCCTCCACCTGAGGAAGCCAAGGGCACACAGAAGCTTAAACCTGAACCTTGCAGCTGAGGCTGAGGGATGCTGGACTCAGCAAGGGGGCAGAATGAGGACCGATGAGACAATCAACGCATGGCCCTTCTGCTGGGCACATACCTGCCCTCCAGCACAGGGGTCCTGAACACCAGCTGGTCCTGAACACTTAAGTCAGCTTGACTGTAAGAGTTGGAAAGTTATTTCCGGAGTGCAACTGTTGTCCTATGCCAGTTGAAGAGGGTTCTTGGACCCTCTATGGATGCTGAAATGTGCAGATGCCCAAGTAACTGATATAAAATAGTGTTGTGTCTTCATACATCCTACATACATGCTTCCATTCATTGCATTAGTTACAATCCCACTCCAATGCAAATGCCTTGTTAGTAGTTAATACTGTATTGTTCAAGGATTAATAACTAGGAAGAAAAGTCCCTATGTGTTCAATACAGATGCCATTTTTAAGAGATTAAAGAATATTTTCGATATGTGGTTGGTCAAGTCCATGGATGCAATACCTGGGGATACAGAGGACTGACTGCTCTGCTTCAGGAGAATTCTTTTAGGACCAAACTGTCGCGGGCAGGGAGCTAAGCCCTGGGCTCACACAGCCCAGATCCCTTGGTTGCCTCGATCTATCAAGACCTTTAGGTTAGTAGGGAGCAAAATCAAAGGCTAAAAGTTTACAGGTGTGAGATGTTACCATTGTGGTCAGTTTGTTGTGTCTGGGAGGGGCTGTGAACACATCATCATCCCCTTGTTTAATCAGCAGTGCCTCCCATTTAGAGATATTTGAACTTTGGTGAAGTCCAAGCGGACTGGTCTCAGACCCATGTATCAAACAAGCTCACTGTCTTCTCACTGCCTAGTATCTAGCAGCCCAGGGAGCTGGAATTTCCAGATTCTGTTCTGGAGTACTTAGTTTAGTAACCTCTCATAGTTGTGACATCTCTGGGCCTCATTTCTACCTGCACTTGGGAAATTAGCCCTCATCCCTGGTGATGAAAGCTAAAGGTGCGAATAGGAGAGACACCCATGGAAAGAATGAGCAGCTAGAGCTCAGAGAAAAGGTAATAAGCATGTATAGTGCATCAGAGACGTCACAGACACTGTGCTAAGCACTTACTACACAGCATCTCATTCAAACCTCCCCAGAAACAATTATCTCCATGTTGGAGAATAGGTGCGCATGGTTCGAGGAGGTTAAATACTTTGTCACACCGCAGGGAAGCCACAATTAAAGCCTGAATCTGATTCAGTTGGGAGCCAGAACTCTTAAATAATAATATTTTCTGCCATGCCTTTCAATGACTGCTAAGAGGCTCAATTTACCAGTTCCCCAACAGTTAGCCTAGCAAGCATAATGAGGATGAGCGGCGTTATCCATGCTGGGCCCAGTATCTGTTGCCAGGAGAGGGTGCATTGGGAGCAGGCTCTTCAAACCCACCTGTGATGGCTCCTGTCTTTGCAGTCCATCTCTACAAGTGTGCAGCCCAGCGGGAGAGCTGTGGCCTCTGCCTCAAGGCCGACAGGAAGTTTGAGTGTGGCTGGTGCAGCGGCGAGCGCAGGTGCACCCTCCAGCAGCACTGTTCCAGCCCCTCCAACCCTTGGCTTGACTGGTCCAGCCACAATGTCAAGTGCTCCAACCCTCAAATCACAGAGGTGAGTTCTCCAGCTTTCCAGAGTGGGACCAGCTGGCCTAGAGCTAATCCCAGGGCAACAGAAAGGATGTGCAAGTTGAGCTTTTGTGGGTGAATTCTTGAGATAGAGGGTATTAAATGCAGAGATATGGAGGGTCCAGTGTGTGTGTGTGTGTGTGTGTGTGTGTGTGTGTGTGTGTGTGTTTCTCGGTGGCCACTGTTCAGCATAAGCAGCAGTGCATGGAGTGGATCACATGTGTGAACATGAGTACATATCTGTACACATGTGCACATGATGAAGGAGACAGGGACAGCTGGTCTCTGCCAGTCTGGCTGAGTCAGTAGGGACAAGAAATCAGCTTCATAGTGGGTGAACAATTTCAAAAATTAAGTTTTGCTTTTCTTAGCAGAAATGTGATTTGGGGAGCTACAATTAGCTCAAAGTCCCAATGCTGAAAAATAGAATAAAAAAGTAAAGGCAGGTATGACATTAGCCACCGTGCCATTTCTCAGGATTTACTCTGTGTCCTAATTTGTGCATTTTAATGGGAACAAATAAGCAATTAATTATCCTGGGGAAAAATGATGTTCCCCAAAGCAGCAAAAAGCTGGGGAAGATGGGGAGATGGTGTGGATGTGATTGCAGCTGCTTGACGGTGGCCTGGTGCAGGGAGGGGGGCTTCCCGAAGGCTGGTGACACTGTGTACCCATCAGTGTTCAACGACTCTCACTTGCACTGTGGTCGCACAGTGTCTGCAGAGTTCAGAAAGCAGGCAGGGCCCCTCCTTCTGCCTCTCCCTGGAGCTGCCCTGCCGCTTTCCCAGCCCCAAAGAAAGCAACTGTGGTTCCAGGTTGCATCACGAAGTATTGCGAAACATCTAGAGCATTCCTTAATCATATCAAAGCTTCAGATCAGTCACAAAAACAACCTTTCCCGAGCATATGGGTATTGTTAACCTACAGATGGGCTATTTGAAGAGAGAGCAATTATTCCTTCAATGGGCTTGGCACCCTTGTGTTTAATTCTCACCACAACTGTGGGAAGGAAGTAGGCTCACCTCCCTCATACAGATGAAGATGAAACTTGGAGAAATTGACTGACATGCGCAAGTCCACACAGCTGATGAGCGGCAGAGCCAGTCTCTGCATTCATGTTTGTGGAGCAATTTTTAAGTTCTCTGTACTTTGCCCACATGCCGCAAAACCGGAAGTGACAATTCTCCTCCTTAGTATCCTGCCTGGCAAGTGTAGATCACATTGTTTTATCATGTCCCCAGGAAAGAGCAGCACCTTGGGACACTGCTCAGTCCTCATTCATTGACACAGGAGGGTGTTGGTCCAGTGTGATGCTGCCCCTCCGAGACTGGGCTGTGTCAGGCCCCTGAGGCTCTGGGAGATGGCCAGTGATGAAGCCTGCTGACTCTGCCCTGTGCCTTCATCTCAGGGCAAGGAAGTGTGTGAAGGGGCTGCTGGGGCGCCCCAGTCTCTGCCTCCAGAAAACTGGCTTCCTGAGCCCTCCAGACTCTGCACCTTCTCCCTGGTTCTAGTGATTTTCTAGCAGCTGCTGGCCTGACAACTTGGCGCTGTTCTGAAATTCTTGCCACTGCTAATGTTGGTCCCTGTGCTGCTCAGCACCTGTGGTGTCAGGAAGCTCTAGTTCGGCAGGGACTCCCTTCCCTGGGCACCCCCACCTCAGCCTAGCCCCTCGCTGCTTCCTCGCTGGCTGCTGCCCCTCCCCAGCCCCAGGGACCGGCTTCTCCCTGGGAACTCTGCCTCCTGCACTCCTGCTCACTGACCGGGGACTGCCGGCTGCTCCCTTCACAGAGGACACCCAAGCTGTGGGAGGCTAATTAACCCCCTGAGGTAATTAGGCTATAATTGATGTTCCTAGTGAAGAGAGCAGCAGTAGCCGGGGGTCCCAAGCTTTGCCTTGGTGATTTTCATGTCGGAAGCAGATGAGAAATGAAACAGCCTGTGGGGAGTGGGGGAGACAAATCCATACTGTGTCCCAAGCCTGCAGGGGGACCGCGATCAGAACCTGGCAGGGTTGGGCTGGGGGGTCGGAGAGCACCAGGTCTGAAAGGTTCCAGTCACCATCAACTGGAGTATTTGCCTACAGTTTGACCATTCCATCCCCATACCGTCCTCCCGTCCTCCTTTCTCCCTAAAAGGTATTTTCTGTGTCTTTAACTTTGCACTTTTGAAATAATTTCAGGCTTATCAAAAGGTCCAAAAATAGTACAAAGAATGTTCCTATACCCTTCACCCAAGTTTTCCAAAGTTAGCATTTTACATAATCATGGTTTAATGATCAGAATCAGGATAGAATGACACCATCTAATAGATACAAGTTGTTATTATTTCCCCCACAGCTCACAGATATCCTCTTTCTGGTGCGGGAGCCAGCCTGGGGCCCACCTGTGTGATCTCCTATCCTTGTCCTTGAATCCCTGGCCTGGTTTGGCCTTCCACGATCTTCACACTGCTAAACCTGGTTACTTTGGGTACGTCTGAGGATACCCCATGATTAAATTCAGGTTGTATATTTTTAGTAAGAAATTCTAAAATAGTATGGATTGTGCCCAGAGGGCACAGGAGTCAACCTGAAGGGAAGGCCAGTGGTCACATCTGGAGGAAACCACAGCATGAATAAAGCGTAGGAGTCCACAATTCTGATTGATACAGATAAGTAGATAAGCAAGCAAATAGGTAAATAGACAAAACAGCCCAAGCAAATAAGTAAACTACAGGGGAAAGAGGAAACTCTCCTTTGCACTCGAGTCCCAGCTATAAATGCAGAAGGCATTGCAGAAATAGAAACTCGCCACTTGGCAGGGTTCACAGTAATAACTGTTTCAGGCAAGAATGGTCAATGGGTACTAAAAATAGTGAATGAAAGTGCAATGAGAAACAGGGTAATTACATAGTCCTGACTTATTGTCCCACAGATTCTGATGAAATACAAGCGGAACAATAGTCATTTCAGAGTGTAGCTTGGCAGACCTTACCCTAACCATGTGATCCCAGTTAACCTCACCAGTGATGGTTGAACCCAAGCTCACCTGGCCCGCAGTAGGATGCCTTCCCATTCCAGAAGAGCACAGCAGCACCTCTATGACATTTTGGGAAAAGATGTACAATTGCTCCCCATTCATTTTCTTTCTGTCAGTTTTCTTGGAGGATCACTTCTTTCTCCTAAACTTCAGCTTCATACCTATCCTTAGCATCTTGCCCTTTCCCATGACTGTGAACACTGGACTGTCTCAGTGCAGGAAACAGTGCCCTAAGACCCTTCCTGAAGGCTGAGAAGAGGAGGATTCTATTAGGGTGGTCTCTGATGGCTGCTGGGAATGGCAGATTTCCCAATCCTGAAAGTAAGGTTGGCCAAAAGTGAGGAATGCCCTGCCCGGGAACAGAGAATAAATGAGATCCCTCCAAAGACTTCTGCTTGAAAGGCTCGTGCACAGTGAGTTGAACAGCTGTGTTCCTCCTTAACCCCTCTTTACCCCACTGTCTCCTTGGCAACCAAGGTCACCCCTTAGGGACCCATCTTTTATGGCAGCTTCATGTCAGACAAGTTGTATCGCTGGTTGAATTCCCCTGACTGCATCAGCTTCAGGTTAGGACCCCCTCAGGACCCACCATCTGCTCCTTCTCAGCAGCTCACAGCTCACGGTGAGCTAATGATGCTGTCCCTGTGGGAGGCACCCCAGGCTGCTCCCAATTCCAGCTGTCACGCAGCATCTGTGTACCTCGTCACCTGCTCCATCTCAGGAAGCAGTAGAGGCTTCCGTCCTTGCTTCAGGTCCCACTGGAACCTCCTAAGAGAGAACATGATGTCCATCCCCCTAGAGGAGAGACCCACAGAAACCATTTCCCATGAAGCCAAGAGTGGGCAGGATCCTGCAGCAGGGGCAGGGGATGGAGTCTGCTCTTGAGCAGAGAGGCTGGGGCAGGATCGAGGGGCTTTGGTGTTAAGGTACTAGGGGTCTGCCCTCTGGTCCCACTGAACCATGTCTTCTCTGGTCTGGGCATGCACATTTAAGAGGAAAGGGTCACAGCCCTCCGATCCCCCCCTTCTCATCTGGTGGCATACCTTTGGCCATACCTGTCTCCATCTTTTTTTTTTTTGAAGATATAGTTATTCTATCTAAAAGTCAGAGTTGTAGGGGGGAACAGAGGGATATTCCATCCAGTGGTTCACTCTCAGATGGCCACGTTGGCCAGTGTTGAGCCAGGCCAAGCCAGAAGCTTCATCCAGGTATCCAAGATGCTGACAGTGATCCAATATTTAAATCATCTCCTACTGCTTTCCCAGGCCATTAGCAGGGAGCTGCTTCGGAAGTGTAGCAGCCATAACATGAACCAGTGCCCATATCAGGTGTTGGGCACAGGTGGGGGTTAGGTATTTGAATGTGTTTTTGAACTCAGGGCAATGGCGTCTTGCTGGTCTGGGGCAACCTTGGCTTTCACTTCTGCCTCTCGTGTTTCTGTCCTGTAAGCCTGGTGGCATTGGGTCCCTAAGCCTATCAGCCTGAGAGGAAAGCCCAGAGGGTGGGACACATATGCTGCTGAGAGCATGGCAGGGAAAAGCAGGCTTGAAATTTGAGACAAATCCCCGAGCTGGGAACCTCTCACCCTCAACATGTAAAAGAATGTTCTGTTGTGTTCTACCCACCACATGGCCCAGTAAAGCCACATTGATATTAGGTAGTCAAAGTCTGTGAGATTTACAGCATCCTGACTGAGCATCATCCACCTTTCTCTCATGGACTTTACAGCCAGACTAAGTGACCTTACCAACTGCTCCCTGGCCCATGCCTCTAACATTATATGTCCCTCTAACTGAGAAAGACAGTCCATTGTAGAAATGCCCCATGCAGCACACTCCAGAACCAAGTATGAGTAACTTTACGTCACATCAGAGTTCAAGATGGTCAAACTCTGCCACTGGCTTGCTCTCCACCTGCCCAGATAATTCGAGGATATTTCTCCTGGATTCTCTAAGACATCCATTGCATCTGGGTAACTGGCCATCTGGGATATTGGCACATATTTATCCACCAGGCTGTGCCATATCTCCATAGAAAAGGCCAAAAGTCACCTGCCCCAGGCCAGAGTGACTCGCTGAAAAGTTTCCCTCAAATAAATAAATAAGTCAGCCAGCTCTCCCGAGAAACAAGCCAGCACTCTGATCTCCTGTTCATTTATTTGCAAGCCTCATTAATATAACATCTCAGCAACAAACAGCTAACGGCGGATGGTGTCAGGATGAATAATGGAGTCTCTCTGCTGAGATAACAATTAGGTTTTGAATGTACTATCAGCCAAGACAGAGCCAGCAAGAATGCACGGCGGGCAGGCGGGATGGCAGCACCAATGCCATGGATCCCCAAGGAGCGTGTCGGCTGGGCTCCAGCCCGCCGTGAGGTGTGCTGCACGTGCACACATGCCCCAGGCTGTGCAGGAATGTGACAGTTTGCTGTCTTGGAGTCAGCATCCAGGTGTGTTTGAGAGCCAGGGTGGAATGAGAATGTGCAGGAGTAAAGTTAGCCCCACTGCCGACTCTGGCCAACATCAAGCAACAGAAAGGGAGAAAGATGGTGACCGATGGATCCCTAGCCAGACCTTGTCCCTCCTGGTCTGTCCTGGTCAAGGGGCTGCTCTGGGCAGAAGCCCCCTGCAAGCCCAGGCTCAGACTCAAGAGGGGCTGACGCTGAGTGACATCAGCCAGGGACACCAGCAGGCCAAGGCCTGGATTGCCCACTCCTGAAACAGGAGAGACATGGCCACTAAACTTTAGAGAGGGGCACCCTTGCACCCAACACTGTGCTGAGCACCCCACAGGAGCCAGCACCTGGGGCCCTCCCCTCCCTACCCCTCCCGAGGGGGTGCGGCTTGTTCATACCACAGCCGGGGAGCCAAGTCTAGGTTCCAGCCTTCCTTTGCTTGCCTCACTAGTGAGTTCTGGAACAAGCACTCAGCCCTCAGCTACCTGACTGTAAAGGCCCCGCTTGAACAGGAGGCCACCCTCTATGACTTTCCTGAGCTTTCTAAGTCCAAGAGAGGCCTGGACCCAGAGCAGAGTAAGACTGGAGGGAGCTGGCTGCCACCAAACTCTTCCACGTCTGCTGCAGATGGAGGGCAGCTGGGAACCGCGTTCCAGTCCCCATCAATGGGACTGCTGGTACACAGAGAAGCCAATGGGCAGGGTTGGAGCGGATAGGACAGCCATAGAGCAGGGAGGATGACATTGGGAGAAAGGTGCAGAGAGCAGGAGCAAAACTGACCTGAAACCTCCTCAGCCAGAAGGAGCAAGAGACAGCCTCAGCCAAAGGAAAGGTGCTGGCGGGCCAAGAGGGAGCTAACTGGCAGCCAGGGCCGTTAAAGGCTCATGGCTGCCAGCCTGGAGGACTCTGCTTCAAGCAGGGGCATGGTCAGCACTAGTAATGGGTACAGGCCAAACACACACAGCCCAGGTAAATCCAGCCACATTCTGCCATTCAGTGTGCACTTCAGTGAATTATTTCACATCTCCAGGAATAAGAACAGTTCTTCCTAAATATTCCAGAATGAGAGAAAATGTACTGAGCTCCAGGTATAATTCCTGAATATAGGCACTTTATAAATGAAAGTAGAACCTTCCATAACCCATAGCCAATGCCCTGCTTTTGTCTTTTCTTCCACCATCAGGCAAAAGACACAATCGGAGGAAGGCAGGGTCTCAGATACAGACTGGGCTTGGCACACTCCCACCTCTTTCCCAGAGTCTACTCAGAAGGAAACCCCAACTCTGCCCCGAAGGGCTCTGGCCCATCCCTGCCTGAGACTGAACCAGGAATGGCCAGCCTGGCACACAGCCCATGCCAGGCTGTGCACCAGCTCCCCCAGGCACCACACCTGCCCCTGGCCCCTGCTCTGCTCCCTCCTTGGTGCAGCCCCTGGGCTCTCCCCAGCTGTAATTAATCGGTCACATCTGCTGTCGCCCTTGGGCAGCAGAGTGGCACGGTTCCTGCAGAAGTGTTCCATTAGTCGCTGCAAGAACAAGGGGTGCACACAACACCGCAGCATCTGCTTTCCAGGTCACAGAACCCGTGGAGGAAAATAAACATGACAGACTCTGGCAGGAGTATGGATTTGGCTGGGTGTCTGCTGGGCTGGGCTGTGCTGCTGCCGAGGCGAGATTGGAGCAGGTGGACAAGTGGCTCCCCAAAGCTTTGAGGGTCTCAGCAGAGAATGGGGGTCTCCAGCTGGTCCCTTACTATGTGCCCAAGTGCCCAGGGGTTTGGACATGCCAGTCTCCTCCCAGGCCTGTTGTCCAAATCCTCTTGTCCTGGGATGAGCAGATCAACAAGTTCATGATCAAGACAAGCCAAAGGTGTGGTCAAAGGTTGCCTCCAAGGCAGGAATTAGGACTGCTAGCTTGAGCCTAATGCGTACCTGTGTTTCCGTCTGAATCCCACAAACTTCTCTGCAGAACCAGTAAAGATGCCTTACCCCTAAGGTGAGGTAGTCACAGCAGCTTCAGGTGCAATTTCAGGTGTCTTAAGGGAGAGAATAACAAGCAAATGATGCCTAATAGCTGGAAAGAAAGAACACCAGGGAGAGAAACAACAAAACCGAGCAGAAGCACATGAATGTGACTAAGTTTACCTCCTGCTAGGTTTTGTCCTGGGCCAGTAGCCAGCGCAGCCAGTGCACTGAGCCCTGGTCAGCAGGAAATAGCACTTTCTCAAGCCTTCCTCACTGCTCAGGCCCGGAGAAAAGCCTCCAAAGTGGCCACAGGGTATAGGAAACAATCTCTTGGGAGGAAAGCCTAACAGATCACAGAGGAAGAGGCCTGGGATGGTGTCGTTGCTGTCCTCAGTCACTGAAAGGAGTTGGAAGAGGAAACAACTCTTCACTCTGTGTTCAGTGTGGACTGCACCCAGAGATGGTTTCAGTTACAGCCAGAGAGCCCAAGTGGGCACTCCGAGTGATGCTGGGCTTCAATGTTACAGTGCTCCATGCTCCACTTAACGCTTCTATGCTTCCAGGCATCACTGAAGAGTTGGGAAGACCAGCATTTCCCAGGAGCTGAAGATCGGGCTTATTTCTGTATCGTCAGGCAGTGTGCCAGAGAGTGGGCTGCTGGGAGAGGCAGGAGTGCCCTGTCATGGTCTGTTCCCCGTTGCTGTAACCCAAAACCAGTGACTGGTTGGTTAAGAAAGAAAAAAGGGCTCATGATTGAGGAAAGGGACCCAACTCCAGGATAAATGGACCATTCCTGTGAACCAAATCTGTCCCCCGCCCTACTCAGCCTACCCCATTGAGGAATTCAGCCGCAGCAGTTTTCATGGGAACAAACCATAGCCAAACCTTCACAGGTTCAGTGCAGCATGGGCTCATCAAGGGCGGTGAGAGCTGGGGGGAGGCTGCTGTATCTGCCAAGGAAGTCAGGCCAGGCTTCCTGGAGGAGGAGTCATGGAGCAAGACCTGGCAGAATGGATAGGCTTTTGTCAATGCGTCTGCCTGACCTCTGGAGGGAATGGCAAGTCCAAAATATGAAGACTTCACACCCTATGGCCATGGAAGCTTCTAAACTCCACGGAGGGGCTAGGCTAGAACTCCAGGGAGCATCCAGTGCAACATGTGAGCAGAGAAAGAATACAAGAGCACAGTGGGAGCCCCCTTCTGACCCCTCCCCTCTTTCTTTACCTCCAGCTGCCACTTCTGAGGTCCCCAGGGCAGAATTCAGAGCAGTTCTTCGTCCATAGTATAATTTGTCTTGAAAATAATGCGGCTGCAACTGTAGCTAAAGATGTTCACAGCTGAAGTGACAGGTTTTCCTCTGCAATCCCCCTCTCTCTGTGGCACACGCTCACACTCATACATCCCAAGCTGTCAAGCCATTTGGCTGTGTGGGTGTCTCAGTCACAGTTACTTTCCTGGAAGATTCCATTGAGTTCACTGCGCCCCACAGCACAGCGCCTAGCCCGGGGTGGCTGCCGCCCGGGTCACAGAGCCACATCTGGCTCCGATGTGCTTCTTTGTGGGACCCAGCTGCCAGCATCTCCTCCACTCCCTGCCCTTGCTGGGCTGCAGGAGATCTGTCTGGCTTTCCCCATTCAGCTCACGAACAGCCCTTCCCATCTCAGTAGGACCCTCAGCTAGTCCTTTAGGAACTCCCAGGCCAACAGGTGCTCCTCCCGCAGCTCTAAGAAGATTCCCCGATCTCTTAAGCTCCCTATTCTCTCCAACTTCTCATGGTTTTGCCCCCCAGGAAGGCATTGGTGTAGGAAGGCACAGAAAAGGGCATTGCCAGTTATGAAGCCCCTGCCCTGCCCCCAGCAGTGTGCCAGGGAATTTCCTCCTCATCCTTCACACTTCCTGGGATGCAAGCACTGTTACGTTTTCATCAAGTGTAGTGAGACTTAAGGTCACATGGCTCCCAACTATCAGAGCAGGTATTCAAAGTCAAGTCTGTCCAACTCCATAGGTTGCTCTCTTCCTGCCCCTGGCAAAATCCGGGCATCGGGCAGTAGCTCTTCCCTGCCTACCCCAGAGCAGCCAGCAGCACAGGGGCAGCTGCAGCACTGAGCCAAGAGACACAGACCTGCCCAATGCTCTAGTCGGACGCTGGTCTGCACTACCTCCTGCCCTCTCTTGCTCAGGTTGGAGGGCACTCAACCCCACCCACAGATGGGAGGCCTTCCCTGGACCTCAATAAGCAATAGCTGGCAATTCATCAGCACCTGGGTAGGTGACAGAGGACTTATCAGAGAGCAGAAAGTTAAGGCTGAAAAGGAGAGAAAGGGGATTGGAGCCCAAAAGACCACAAAGGGCACGGCAAGAGTGAATGGTTTTGCCTTGTTCCTGGTTGGACCTGTTGAAGATTTGCAGAGCAAGCAACTGGTCACCTTTCTAAAGTGTGGGTTGATGCAGTTCACCCTGACAGCTCTGGGAAAGTTATATTGACACAAGAAACATAATGAGAGTCTGCGGCTGGTATAGCACCTGCTATAGAACACACAGAGAATTCCCAGTGGCCTTGTGTGCTGTGCTCAGCAGGTGAGAGGAAAGGAATAGTTGTAGATGCTTGCAAGATTCCTGGCTGGGTACATGGAGTTTCCATTAACCTTGAGAGAGAATCTGGGAGGGTAATTGGGAGGAAAAATTAAGAGTTCATTCTTAAAAGACATGTTGAAATTTGAGGTGCCTGGGGGACCTGTCTGTGGAAGTGGAGATTCCAGTAGCAAATGGATAAATGGCTAAGGAGCCCTGCAGAGAGATTTGGGGATCTCAGCAATGCAGGTCTGGGGAATCCTGCTGCAAATCAGATCATCACCATCCCAGGGATGTTTGGGGAAGCCAAATTCTAAATATTAGTTTTGCTGTGAGTAAGGAAGCTGTAAGTCCCTTGTAAACCCCCCATGATCAGGGTTTAGGTGCCTCTCCTGGAATCCCAGGTCATCTCCCCCAGGTGCTGTCAGCATAGTGCACAGCCTGCACCCAACATTTCCAGGTGCTTGGCACGACCTGAAGATATGGCTTGTCAACTTAGGAGGACACTGTTGGCCTAGTCTGGATTCCCTATCTATTAGCTGGGACTGCCCCCTCTTTGAGAAGCCAAGAGCCAGGAGCTTCTTCCAGTGCAGGTCTTAAGGCTTTGGGCCATTCTCTGCTGCTTACCCAAGAGGAGCAGCCAGAATACAAGCCAGTGCCCATATGGGATCCCGGTGCATGCAAGGCAAGGACTTTAGCCACTAGCTACTGTGTCAGGCCCTGATACATTATCTTCATCTTAATATTGTAATACTAGCCAATCATTACCAAGGAAAGCAGTATAGCTGACTTCAGCCTCTGAGTAGCCCTGTGCTAACAGACCAGCCCACAGTGCCCTCGCCACCATGACCATGTGTCTGAACCCTCCCCATGAATGTCAGGAAACAGTACCCAGCCTTGCCAGCAGCAGCAAGCCACCGTGTACAGCCTGCCAGCACCACTGAGTACCCACAATACCATCCCCACATGCTACCTGCAATACAGAAGTATTTTTAGACTTTCCAGAAAGATTTCATTTCACAGTTTTTCTGAAAGGTTGTAATTAACCACAGTGAATAGAAGCATGTATTTTAAAAATAAAAGTGGTGGAGGGAAGGAGAGAGAAGCAATCACGGCAGGTTGGCCAGTTCCAAAGTAGATGGGCTCGTGCCATCCAGGGGCCAGCTGGGGACAGTCAGTGCAAGTGGATGGAAGGGACAGGAAGCACCCTACAGCTAAAAGGCTGTAGGCAGCCTCTTCCTGTTTGGTCATTCCTGAAGACCTAGCTCCCAAGGGAACTGTGCCAGAGACAGTGGAAGACCCTGGCTCCCTGGGGACATGTGTACTGGCGCGGAGTTGTAGGGGGGATCTAATTCCAGATGCCGACTCTCCCCATGCCAAGTTGTCCTTCCTTCTCTTACCCTCTGTCCCAACTCACAGGGATGCCTCTGAGACCCTCCACCCCCAGCTGTCTATCCCCCAACCCAAATCAGGTGTCTGGTTTATGTTTGTGCATAAGGTGGCTGGTATGTTCTGCATACAGCCCTCAGATGAGCAAGTCCAGGGCCCATCTGACAGCAGCAGAGAACAGGAGGTAGAGAGGCCTGGGGTCCAGTCCTGAGTATGCAGCCCCCTTACTGCAGGCCTGCGATCTGAAGCCCACATCCACTGAGCAGAAGGGCAGGAGGTCAGTCCTGTTCTCGTCCCCGGCATCTCTCTTCTCTGCTCACTGTCATCTGGGAGTTTATGGTCAAGCTGGTAGCAGAGCCCATGGTTCCTATGTCACAGGAAGTGAGGCAGGAGGTGTGGGAAGGGACAGAAGGATCTCAAGAGCTTTGGACAGCATTTCCCCTGTGCCCACCTATAAGGGCCCACTGACCACTGCCCACCAGACACTGCAATGACGCATACAGGGCTGCAGGAGAGACAGCCCGCAGGCTGTTCATCTAGCAGACCCTAGTGGACTCCTGGCATGGAACACGACCTCATCCCTCCCTCAGGCCCCCCACTCACTTCCTTGTCTTCTCTTTCTCGGGTCTCAGCTGTGCTGAGCTTTCTTGGAGGTGTGTCAGTGCAGTTGTCCTGGCTTGGCTGCATCCCCAGTGTCTTGAGGCTTCTTCCTCCTTCGCACTGTAAGTGAGGCTCTCAGGCTGAGATGCCCCCAGATGACTTCTCACCTTGGAAACCAATATTGCTTTGTAGTCTGGGATCGAGTTCACCTCTAGTTTCTTCCTTACTGGGCCACAACTTGCCCACCTGGATCTGTTGGCCCTAAAGAGTTGATCAGTTCTCACCCAGAAGTGCACTCCCAAGGGAGAACTTTCTGCTATTCCTTTCCCCTGTTGGGTCAAAGCAAAAACGAGACAGTCAGCATCTGGTGGGCAAATGAAGGAATGGATAAATAAAACATCTTTGTGAACAGAAAGCACAAGGAGTTAAAAAATCCGCCAAGCGCCCTCTCCTTGTCCCTCATGGTGTCAGAGGAGTTTTGCGGAGCGATGTCAGATGCTTTTTTTGATAGTTGGTTTGCAGCCTGAATCAGTGCTATTTAAATGCCTCCACTCTCACTTCCTTCTGGACTGTAAGTTCCCTGAGGACAAATTCCCTGCCATATCCATCACGATAGCCCCAGGCCCTTCCATATGAAAGCCTTGTGGTTTACATGCCCAGTACTCCCAAGTCCCCTTCAGGACTGAGAAAGATAAGAGCACCTGCTTGCAACCAAGAAGAGCTGGGGCTACACTCCAGCATGGTCAGGCAGCTGGTGAATGAGAGGCAGCCACTCCTTGCCTTGAACCCAGCTCTGCCTCTGAGCCTTGGTTTTTGAAAACATGCATAAACGCATGGATGTATGAATGAGTGAATGACTTAAAGCATGGAGGAAGTGGCATGAAACACAAGACAGCATCAGAACCCTGGGCAGGCTAAGAGGTGGAGGAAACACGGAGTCGGGCCATCCTAGGTGTCCCCTCCAAGACCATCCACCTCCCCCAGGCAAGGGACACTGCTGTTCCTCTTCTGACCACTGCAGGCCTGCTGACATCCTTTCATTCCTGCAGATTCTGACGGTGTCTGGGCCTCCGGAAGGAGGCACACGAGTGACCATTCATGGCGTAAACCTCGGTCTGGACTTTTCAGAAATCGCCCACCATGTACAGGTGGCTGGGGTGCCCTGCACGCCCCTGCCGGGAGAATACATCGTTGCTGAACAGTAAGTCCTGCATGCTGGCTGTCTCCCATCTCCCCACGTCCCATCTCTGGGTCTCTTCCAGGATCCCTCTCCCATGGTGTCAGATGTTCTCCCACCCCCCCTCCATCTTCTCAGGGTCTGGTTCCTGGCTTTTTTGACATCCAGCTCCAGGTGCCGGTTCTGTCCCTTGCCCATCCAGTCAACCAGCTTCCGTGACAAACCCAGGCTCCTCCTAGGTCCCACAGCCGCTCCCCTGTCACCCCCCCATTGGAATGCATCCCACAAGAAGGGCTGCGGGCAACAATTTGTTTGGTGCATGGGGCTCTGACAGCAGCTTAATCCAAGCAGGGCCTCTGCTGGAGCAAATTCATTTATTTCACTAAGGGAAATGTCAGCTGGAAATTAGAAACTAGGCATGTAGTGGTGGACAGGCGGTCGGGGCTCCAGGAGTGACATATGTTCCAATTTGGGGTGTTCATTTGGCAGTGGCAGTCACTGTGTGTTGGTGGGCAAGAGGTGGGCATGGAGCTGGGGGGCAGGAGGATGGCAAGAGAAAGGAAGGGAGCCAGAGGCAGCCTCCAGGAACCACCGTAAAATTGCTGTCATGATCTTTTACCCGCACTTCTCATAGATGGAGTAGCTTCTCATCCACGTGCCCATGGTCATTGGCAAGGACCCTGGGAAGTAGATGCTGTTATCACCACTCTGCAGAGCAGGAAAGGGCAGGAGACTCAGAGTGACCGAGTGACTTTGCCCAGTTCTGTCCGGACAGAGGTAGACTTGTGGCTCCTGACCCCCAGCTCTTTCACTTCTACAGCAGCCATAGAAACAGACCCTGGGACAGGTGTTGCCTGGAATCTCCAGACCCCCACAGCAAGGGGCTTTAAGGCCCAAGTCATGAGGGCCAGGTGATGCCTTCTGTTGGCCATTGTAGGGGAGAAGGAAGGACTCATCTGACCCCTGGGAACCTTTAGGTCAGAGCCTTCCCTGGGCCCCTTAACCCCTGCCAGGAGTGAGACTGGCAGAAAGGGCAGAGGGGAGAGAGGGAAGATGGGAGGGGCCTCGGTCGTGCTAAGTAGCTAAATGGTAATGCTGAGCTATAGGAGCAGGTGAGGGCTACAGGGGCAGGGCCAGAAGCAGGACAACTAGCCCTCAGTCACCCTGACCATCAACTCACTGTGCTCTCAGGACCTGCTGTGGGCCTCAGGACCCAGACTGCCCTTCAGCCTGGCATGAAGCCTCATGACTCCATAGGAAAGGGTACAGGGTGTGGTGGGGCAGGAGATTGGGCTCTGGGCCACTAGACTTCATAAACCTCCTATGGTTCAGTTAAAGAGCCTGGCTCTCTGCTGAGCAGACCCTCACCCCATGCCTTACGTAGTAAGCTGTTCGGTTTCTGAGCTTTGGAAGGTACCCACAGGTAAAGGAGTTTTTAGTTCTATCTGTGACACCAAACATATCACAGGCAGCTGGGAAAGAGTGTGCCAAGAGAAACCCCAAGTGAGGATGGAAAGAAACCCAAGCTGGGAACTGGTCCCCTGGCCCCAGCCGAGGGTGGCAGGTGCTTCATCTAGCACGGATGGGGCATGCAGGAGGCACAGGCATACCTCCTGCCACCTTCCTGCCCACCCCACTCTGGATGCAGCCCTGATGTCCAACTGTGCCAGGCTTGTTACCACCCTAGAGGGTTCAGAGTCTGCTAACATCATTAGAGACTCCATCCCGGGCAGGAAGCAGCAGGTGCAATTGTTACAGATGTCTGCGAGATGTGAATTTGGCTGCCTGGGCATGGTGCTGAGTCCTGGGCATAGACAGGATTGGCAGGCACCGTAAGGATCTACATATGCTTGTGCCGTGCCATCTATCACTCAGCAATTAGGTTAATGTTGGTTAAAGGGCCTCACTTAGCCCTGCAGTCAGCACCCCACAGGGCTAGGGAGGATCTGATGATTCCGGCATAGGACAATTTCCAGGCTAGGGGTTCAGAGTGAGGCAGCAGTGTGGGATGGGTCCTTACAGGAGGCAGCCTCAACTTGGGACCTCAAATCCCCTCTCGCTCACCTGCTATACCTGTGAACTTGACCTCATGGACAGACGGAGAGTGGTTGCACCATCTCCTCCACTCTGCACCTGCAGAGGGCAACGTGGAGGCAAGGACACTGGGTTAGTGCCAAGAGATGGGAGGCCACATCTTAGTTCCTGAGCAAGTCACCAGATCCCCCAGTGCCTCATGTGGAAAATATTTATAAAGGGAGAGACAACCTCTACAGTCATTCAGTGGTCCTTAGCAGGAAACAATACTCCCTGTGGGACTGGTACCTTCCATCAACAGAAGCCCCTTGTGACTCAAAAAATAATAGCTTGTATTGGGGAAGTTGAGGAATTCTTTGATTCCCCCCATCATTGTACAAAGGAGAAAATGTAGGCATCCTAAGCTATTGTCCCCCAGTAATACTTAGGGAGCCCAGAGTCAGCAGGGGAGGGCAGGCAGCCCCAGACATCATGACATAGGGACCTTACTGACTTGTGTGGTCCCAGGGACCTGGAGGCTGTACACTCTGTCTGTAGCCATTCGTAACCAGAAAGCTAGGGAGGCAAGAGCCTTAGCAACCCAGCCAGGCCTTCCCCCAGCCATGTCAACAGCCCCAACTTCCATTGCTGCTATCATCCTACTAGCCCCTCTTTTAAAGACAGCAAGGCCACTTCATGAGATCTTCCATGGCAGATATTTGGCCTAGCAGCTAGGCTACCACTCGGGAAGCCTGCATCCCCTATCGGAGTGCCTGGGTTTGAATGTTGGCTCCACTCCTGTGCAGCTTCCAGCTACTGCATACTATGACCACATTAGGGGTAGCTCAAGCAGCTGAGTCCCTGCCCTACACATGGGAAACCTGAACTGACTGCTTCACACCCTGCTATGGGCATTTTGAAAGTTAGCAAGCAGGTGAGAGCTCTCTGTTTCTCTCCTGTCTGGAATAACACAAAATTTGAGAAACCTAATGGATAGAATGAATATATTGGTCAAAGGCTTGAGCTTTGGAGTCACACTAGCTCAGATTTGAATTGGCCTTTGCCACTTGCCATGGTGGTGGCCACAGCTGACGTAGTCACTAGCATCTCTGAGCCTCGGCACCAGGGTCTATAAAATGGAGATGAGAAGACCTGCCCCATAGCTGAGTCTGAGGGTAACAAGGGAGCCTGCTTTGTGGAGAGTGTGTAGCTCTTATTATCAGCACGTGCACTGTGCTTTGGTGTGACACTCATCACTTAGGTGACCCTTTCCAACTCCCCATGGTTACCCCCTGAACTCTGTCTCTGATTCAGAGAACAAGGGCCTACACCAAATACTCCCATCCCTCCTGTGGGTGCTGATTCCTAGACAGGAAGTTGGGAGGGGCTGGGAATGAGAGACTACCTGATTTCCTTAGGATTCTCAGGAATTCCTACACCTTCCCACTGCCTTCCACAGCCCCTACCCACTCACTCTGGGGGTGAGGACATACCCAACCACAGTACTAAGGGAGGGCACACACGGACCAGCTCTGGGCCCTCACTGCAGTCCACGCCCTGGGCTATACACCTGCCCCTCATCCACAGGCACCCGTGTGTGCAGCCTTGGACACAAACACACACGTGCACATGCATGCACACACACTCCATCTTCCACGGGTACTTGACAAGGAGAGCCATGAGCCCCAAGTGAGACAATGTCCAAGTGGCCTCAGCCCATGATGCATACTCTATAGGGACAGGGAATGGAGCTGCTCGAGCCAGGTCAGGATCCAAGCAAGAATGTGCCCATGCTGTCCATGACCAGCATGTGTTCTTGCCCATGATATCAAGCATGCAGTGATTTCTTCCTCTTGCTGAGGGGTATGTATGGAGGAGAGGGGAGCAAGCAAGGCCTGATGAGAAGAAAGGGAAAGAGGCCTGCCTCGTGCGTTCCCCTCCTACCTCTGCCCACAGTAGCTGACTATTCTTTGGAGCTCCTTGAAAGCACCAGACCTGCTTTTGCAGGGGACCAGGGACCCACAAAGCAGGTGCTAGGGCCTGGGAGGCAGGATAGCACCATCGCAACTCCAAGCCAACAGCTGCTTGAAAATAACCCTGTGCACACCTTAAGCAGTGCTCCCCAAGAGCCCCACTAACGAGTTTTAAGCAGAGTTACCTGGCCAATACTAATCGATCGTCACTACCTTCCATATTCAGGTTCATCATTAATTTATTTATTCCTAGAGAAAGAAAGGAGAGGGCTAACATTCTTCCATGGGCATTCAGTCCTTCCTGCTTGCATCTCATATACTAAACGTAATAAGACAGTTATTGCATGTTAAATAAATATTCGCCGGAGTAGAAGTACTTATTGGGGATTAGCTGTGAGACGGGTGGCAAGCGGTGTGTGTGAGCATGTGGCATGTTTGTTTAATGCAAGTTTTATTACGTTGGGATGAAAGCTCGGTTTAGTTCCCTTCCTTCCTGGAGATAAACATCACTCGGTTCCCCCCACCCTGCCAGCATCATGCTGGGGATTAGCCCAGAGGAGATCTGTTTCTCAGGCTCCCCTTGGAGCGAGTGTACTAGGAACACAGACTGCTACTGCACTCTTAAAGGATGGTAGGGGAGAGGGCTCTTCCTTCTCTGCTCTGCGCTGAGCCAGGTGGGGTCTCTCCCAGCTAACCTAGGCCCTAAATTCTAGGCAAGAGGTACCCCCAATAAGTGGGTTTCTGCTACCCCTCCCTGCCCTGCAATTGCCAGCCCTCTCTTCAAGGCAACCAGGGCTTAAACATGCCTGTGTCATTTATCTCAGGTGCTGGGGCAGTCAGCACCAGGGGTATCGATCCAGCCTGCCCAGGAGAGAGCACACAGCCCGCCTCTTCCCTCCGGCTCTCCTGTTAGCGTGAGACGTGACTCTCAACCCAGGGCTGAGTCCCTGCCTCGCCCACTAGCTCAGTGCGCGTAGCCCTTGATTAAGTGGGAGTCCAGTGTCAATGGCTGGTCTAATGAACTCATCCACCTGCCCCTTGTCACCAACTGCCTCTGACTCCACTCCTACTCTGCCAGGAATTACTAATCTGACCTCTAACTCAGCAGATCTTGTCCAACCGCTTTCTAAAACTCATGGCAGGGAACAACCCACAGTGGAATCCACTTGGCAAGGAGGCTGGCACTGGCTCTTTCAGAGTGGATTTGCAACACTGACTTGTTGCATGGGAGCACACACCAGCTCGCTGTGTTCTTGAACCTCTCTGTTGGCCACTCAGCTTATTCCGCATGTACTAAGTGCCCGTCTGCTCCTGGGCACTGACAGGAATCATGTGCTAGAGGCAGATGAGGCTTCAGACATTAGTCACCCCAGCCCTTGCACCCACAGATAAGACCAAGGCCCAGAGCAGGAAAGCACCCCACCCAGAGTCACACAGCAAGATGAACGAGCAGGCTGAGTCTCAGTCCATCAAAACTGTGGCTGAGTCATTCTCTGTGACTGGGCAAGCAAGCAGGGCAAGGAGGGCAGCTCCTGCCAAGCCTGTGACCTGAACGTTTGCTCTGTCCCCAGGATCGTCTGTGAGATGGGTCACGCCCTCGTGGGAACCACCTCCGGGCCAGTACGCCTATGCATTGGCGAGTGTAAGCCAGAGTTCATGACCAAGTCCCATCAGCAGTACACCTTTGTGGTGAGTACTGGGGCAGGCACCTGACTGTAGGTACCCAGCGCAGACCCTCATCTGTTGCAACCTCTCTCTGCAGCGCTCCAGACACCTCCCCAGCCGTGTAGGAGACCAGAAGAGGGGTTTTCTGGCCTCACTGCTATGCCAGCCTGCCTTTCTGGAGTGCATCAGGGAGGTGCTGGAGATCCCAGAGGGCCATTGTCAAGGTTCTAAATAAGGCACCATGCAGCCTTTCTTAGAAAGCAGAGCCCAGACGTAGGGTGGGAGGGAAAACTGCCCTCTCTCTAGCTCAAGTGATATCTTCGTCTAATTCCAGTCTAATGAGGATGCATCGCCCGCGGGACCTCATTAAGTGGGCCTATATTTATCCTCACGCTTTGTTTTCTGCCAGGGATATTGTATGTGGGAGTTTGGAAGCGCTGTTGAACCTGGGAGGAGTATTTGTCTGCGTACAAGGCCTCAGGGGCTGCGCACACTAGCCAGCCTGCCTGATTGCATGTCAGTGCAGTCACTTGCGTGCACGCACACACACACACACACACACACACACACACACACACACACACACACACACACACACGAGAACATGAGGAGGGCCCTTCATGCTCAGGCCACAGGTGAGGGAATTTCAAAGTTTTCTGGGGAGCTAGCACTAAGCTCCTCTTCCAACAATCACTTGCTACTGAAGCCTTCACACCTGCTGAGGCCAGATCCATCCTGAATGAGTGACCGCCTTCTGGGCCCCTGATGACCGTGTCCTGACACTTAGCTGGGCTGTCACATTGAACACTTCATTAAAAAGCATTAACATCGATGGTTGAGGTCAAACCAGCCTTGCAAAGAGTTTTGGAAAGAATCACTAGACTATGGAACTCTTCCCTCTCTGTTGGTGGTTAAGGCGTGCACCTTGGAAGCTTCACTTTCGCATCCTACTCTTCTATCTTGGGCTTGGAGGGGCCCACCTGCTCCAGGGCACAGGACAGGCAAAAATAGCAGGACCAGATGGCCAGAGAACTGTAGATGAGGGGAAGGGAGGGGAGCACGGAGGGCCTTTGGAGAGAGCCCCTCCCTGCTCTTCCCTTGTCTAGGGGCAGAGAAGACAGACAGACCCCAGGATCCAAAACTTGCCTAAGGATCAGCAGCTAGTGCATGGTGGCTAAGACCAACTCCAGTTCCCACTCCGTGAACCCACCTTTTCTCTCCAGGCAGAAGCTGTGCCTTGGAGAGCTAGGTCAGCTGCATTTTCGGCTGAGAGGTTTCAGTTCCAGGCTTCATGGCCCATCTTGGTGAATGTGCCGGAGAGCCCCAGGCAGTGCTGCTCACCAAGCCTGAACTCTGCACACAGCTGTCTGTGCCAGGAACCCTGCTGTGTCCGCCACATGACCTGGCAGGGACAGAGGGACAGGTGTCGGGGTCCCCAGGGGGAAGAACTTTGGGCTTTAGTGACCCCATCCAGCAGGGAGACTTTCTTCAGCCCTATTGATTTTGTGCCAGAAACATCAATCCAGGCTCTAGGTAGCAAAGCATTTTCAAATTGTTCTCAATTTGTAAACTAATTGATAGATTAGTCAGTGTCACCTCTGCTTTCCCTTCCATGTTATGAGCAGGAGGCTCTCCGGGGAGTTAATCAATTCAGAGACCTGGCCCTTCTGCCTTCCCTGGTCATGCCCAGGGATTCCTCTGAGAAAGGGCACCAGCTCCCAAACAAGCAGAAAGGATGTTAGGGATCGGAAAGGGCAGGAAGTGGGCCGCATTCCCAGCCTGAAGACAGTCCCCCCTTTTGAACAAAACTGAAGCTGTGATTTTTCTTTATTTTGTTTTCTCTACTTCTTTCTAAGAACCCTTCTGTGCTGTCCCTCAACCCCATCCGAGGGCCAGAGTCAGGAGGCACCATGGTGACCATCACAGGCCATTATCTGGGAGCTGGAAGCAGTGTGGCAGTATACCTAGGCAACCAGACCTGCGAGTTCTATGGGTAAGCTTTCCTCAAAGGCAACCTGGACCACTGTGCTGCTGGGGCATTCACAGGTTCAGACCAGAATCTATCCCTCCCCTCTGGGCCCCAACACTGTTCCAGCCATTGTAAGATATACAAAGCATTCGGTGGTTTATTCCCCTGTATCAGGAGGACTCTAAAAGAACTGGGACAGGTGGTGGGAGCAGGTAGAGGGGGAGGCTGGAAAATGCTAAATGAAGAAGGCACCTGGAGCTATTCAGTCCCCCAGGATGTGGACTTGAGAAACATGGAGGTGGCACTTGTGCTCAGCCCCTCAAGCCTGCAGGCTCACACTCAGAGCATCCCCTGTGTGTGAGGAGATTGAATACCTGCTTGTCAGACATACCCATAAAGCCCTGGAGATGTAGAGAATTCTGTAAGAATCCCCAGGTGAGAACCCAGTCTGCCCGGTAGTGTCTTCCTGCTAATATCCATGCTGGGACAGTGAACACAAGGCCTATGCATTCATGGCCATGTGTGAAGGTGTTCAGTGAGTGTTGCTTGATTGTCTGATCAGACTGTAAATAGTGATTGGAGAGTCTGATTCTAGAAAAATCCAGAACAAAGGAGTTCCCCCAACGTTCATGCTGTCCTGCCCCAGCCTCACTAGCTCTAACCATCTCTCTACTTTGTTCCTTCTCAATTCAGATATGGGTCTCAGGTAAAAGAGGTAATTTGCCATGAATGGGGGAGTGCTCTATAGCATAAAAAGCATAAAAGAAAAGTGGGACACTTCCAGGCAGTGACTCCATGCCAGGTGATACCCTCTGGAGCCATATCTTTCTTCTCAGTCCTTCTGTTCTGTCTCCACAACAGGAGGTCCATGAATGAGATTGTGTGTGTCTCACCCCCATCGTCCAATGGACTGGGTGCAGTCCCTGTGTCTGTGAGTGTCGACCGAGCCCGAGTGGATAACAATTTGCAGTTCGAGTACATAGATGACCCTCGGGTCCAACGCATTGAACCCGAGTGGAGCATTGCCAGGTGAGATGGACACATCTGGCTGCCACCTGTCATGGCTGCAGCCCGCCAGCAGCTCTTGAGAGGGCGGGAGGCCAATGGTTGAGGCTTGCTGTCCCAGGTTGGAGGGCACATCTGTCTCACTCGGCCTCTGTTTGTTCCCAGTGGCCACACACCCCTGACCATCACAGGTTTCAACTTGGATGTCATCCAGGAGCCAAGGATCCGAGTCAAGTTCAATGGCAAGGAATCTGTCAATGTGAGTAGTGTGATGCTCAACAGCCAGATCTGACAGGAAGGGGGTACAACACCAAGCCACAGGGGAAAAGGAGAGAGAGAAAGAGCGAAAGCATGGCATGGGCCTCAGCTGAAGGCACCCTGGGGAAGAGCAGCAGGACCAGTAGGTTTGGGGTTGGTTGCCTGGAGTCATTTGGGTGGGCTCTGGGCCGAAGAGGCTGTTTCTAGTTGTCTGGTCCTGGGGTGGTAGTGAGCTGGAGTGGAAGAGGAGGTGATGTAGTACTGGGCACCTTACTGACTGGGTTGCACTCTGCTCTCGGGTCTCTGTCTAGCCCCCAGGGTGGCAGGGGGGCAGCCTTTCTCCAATCAGCAAGACCCCAGATATCATCACATCAAGACACAGAAAACACAAGCCATTCTGAGCCCAGTGCAAAGAGAATGGTGGAGAGGGCAGACGCAGCTGACAAGGGCAGCCTCCAAGGGCCTCAGACTGCATCCACTGGAAGCCACTGGAAGGGAAAGCTGGCCTGGGAAGGCCTCCCCTGTACTGTACTGCTCACAAGTTGGCAAAAGCTCAGGCTGCAGGCACAATTTTCCCACCACCAGAATCATAAGGTTTTATGGCACTCAACCCTTGGGAGAGCCAGGGTGAGGACCTGGGCTCCCTGGTGACTTTCCTGGAACAGCAGCAGGTGGGAATGTTGGGGGTCCAGCCACCCAACTGGCTGCAGAACAGGAGTCTCCTAAACTCAGTCCTGCACCAGCCTTCAGGATGGTTAGACGGGAGCACTGTGCCCCGGGACCTTTACTCTCCTGCCAGGCTCCTGCTCAGCCCATCGGCCCCTCCCACTGGCTTTCCAGGCAGCCTCCCAGGATAGCAAAGGCTAGCAGAGGGCCAGGAAGAAAGCCGCAAAACCCAAAGGAATGTTTGGCAAACAGAGTGTGGATACAGGAAGCAGACAGAGGGCTGTTGTTTGAGAGTGATTTGCTTATTCACAGAGGCCTCCTCTAGAGAAAGTGAAGGAGATGGGGGCAGGGGAAGAGACCCACTGAGGCTGGCATGTTCTGTCAGAGCCTGGGATGGCACTTCCCGCCCTTGATCTTCCTGTGTGATGGTGCCACTTACTGTCCCTGGGCCTCAGTGTCGACACCTGTGATCTGAAAGAGGCACCATGTTGCTAAGGGTCTGCTGTACCACATTGAACAGTGGGCAGACCCTTTGTTTAACTTCTTTTATGAAAAAAAAAATCAGAGATACAGAGAGAGCAAGGGAGAGATAAAGAGAGATCTTTCATCTGCTGGTTCCTTCCCCAGATGGTTGCAATGGCTAGGATTGGACCAGGTTGCAAACCAGAAGCCAGGAGCTTCCTCCAGGACTCCCATGTGGGTACAGGGGTCAAAGGACTTGAGCCATCCTCCGCTGCTTTCCCAGGACACTAGCAGGGAGCCAGATCCGAAGTGAAACAGCCAGTACAAAAACCCATGCCCATATGGGATGTCAGCCTCTCAGGCAGTGACTTCACCCACAACACTACAAGCCTAGCCCCTGGATTTAAATTCTTAAAATCCCTGTGGAGAGGGAGTGGTTAAGGCTGACATTCGAAACCTGATGTAATCTCTAGACAGAAAGCTCTGCAAGCATCAGCTGTTTTGCAATTTCACACGCCATCTTGTGTTCTGAACAGTAAGCCCAAATGTGTGTATGTTGGCCAGACACACACATGTAGACCTGCCAGGACAGCGTGTACTTGAGGATTCCAAGTTCTCAGAGATGCCCTTGGCTGCTCCTGGGACGCTGTGGCGCCCTAGGCTGGGACTGAGCTGTGCCGAACAGGAGTCAGAAGGAAGGGGGGTTGGAGTCTGGGTTTTCTTCCCAAATCCTATATAGATCCTTTAGCGGTTCCTTCAGTCTGGCTGCCGCCTTGGACTGCCCCAGAACTAAACCACCAGAGGAGAGAATGGTGCAGCTCTCACTAGCCAGGGGCCAGCCCAGCGGGATTTTGTTTGGGTGACCACTCAGAGCAAGGGAACATCATGAATTCAGTGTCACCACTAAGGTCCCACCCCATGCAGGGCTAGGGACACTTGGTTAAAGAAGAGGGAGGCCCTGTTGGACCTTGATTAGTCACCCATTTATTCTACAGAAATAAATGAGCACCTGCTGTGTACTGAGCGAAGTGTTCATCCCACACTGGCTGCTCCACACTGCGCACGCATGTGTGCACACACGCGCACACACACACACACATGCCAAGCACCTGTCCTACTTTCTCTCAAACACTCCATGCTCCCTCATCCCCAGGCTTCCCAATTTCTTCTGCTTGCAATGTGTTCCCCTACTGTCTGTTGTCCCTGCTTGGGTAGGTCCTACTCAGTCTTTAGATTCCCTTTTATCCACTTTGTCTACGCAAAAACTTCCCTGGGTGACTCCACCTCACTCCAGGCCACACATACTCACGGCCATGCACAAAAGCAGTAGAGGCTGGGAGTCAGTCTCCTCCTGCTATTCGCTTGAGTCTGAATGCTGCTCTCTGGGCCTCTTAGGTATGTAAGGTCGTGAACACAACTACTCTCACCTGCCTGGCGCCCTCTCTGACCACGGACTACCGACCCGGCCTGGACACCGTGGAGCGGCCGGACGAGTTTGGATTTGTCTTTAACAATGTCCAGTCCTTGCTGATTTACAACGACACCAAGTTCATCTACTACCCCAACCCGACCTTTGAACTGCTCAGCCCTACTGGCGTCTTGGATCAAAAGCCGGGATCACCCATCATCCTGAAGGTAGGTGTGCGAGCGGGTGGGTGCAGACCAGGAGCCTTACTCTGGCGCTCCTGGCTGCATGCATGCACTCACCACACTACTGTCTTTCTAGGCAAAGCTCCTTGGCAGATAGGGACCCACTGGGATTCTAATTTGTTCTCACAAGTTTTGGGAGCCAGAATTTTGCCAATTGTCAGGGTCAACCATTGCCTACTACTGCCAACATCGGGGCCACAGATGCCTGCCATGAGTGTTGAGCAGCCCCAAAGCCCTGGCCCGGCCCCACCAAGTGCTGAACTCCTTGCTGTGGTCCTCCTATTCCATGCATTCCCCACCGCCCACCCCAAACTTCCTTTTGCTTTGTGTTTTGTCTCCCAGTCTCCTCATTTTCTTTCTCTCTCTCCTTTGTCTTCTCCCTCTCTGAATCGTGATTGTGTTGAAGTCCCCTCCAGGGGAGACGGGACCAACATCCTTGGTACACGTGTGCCTTGCCATACTTTCCCAGCCTCCTGGGTCTCTGGGTACCCTGGCCATTGGCCTCTGTACCTGCTGGCGCATTCTCCCCACTGACAGCTACTCCTCTCTGCAGGGCAAGAACCTCTGTCCTCCAGCCTCTGGGGGCGCCAAACTCAATTACACGGTGCTGATTGGAGAGACCCCTTGCGCAGTCACTGTGTCTGAGACACAGCTCCTCTGTGAGCCCCCCAACCTCACGGGGCAGCACAAGGTCATGGTGAGTGAGCCCTCCATCCAAGTGTCGCTTCCTGCCCCATTCCTCTTCAGCATGTGTGCAAAGTCTACCTCCAGACACGGGCCCTATGGTCCACCTCAATGGCTCTCCATGCCTTGCGTGGACATGGGTGGAAGTTGAGAACCCAAGGGAAGGAGAGCAGACCCCAGGGCAGGAAGTCGCACAGACTCCAAATCTGCTCTGTGTGGTTGTGGCCTTCCTCCCCGTGCCGGGCTCCGCACCTGTGTGCATCTGCGTGCGTCTGTGTGTGTACAATGCGCAGGTTCACGTGGGCGGGATGGTGTTCTCGCCGGGCTCGGTGAGCGTCGTCTCAGACAGCTTGCTGACCCTGCCAGCCATCGTCAGCATCGCGGCCGGCGGCAGCCTCCTCCTCTTCATCGTCATCATTGTGCTCATCGCCTACAAGCGCAAGTCTCGCGAGAACGACCTCACGCTCAAGCGGCTACAGATGCAGATGGACAACCTGGAGTCACGGGTGGCCCTGGAGTGTAAGGAAGGTGAGTGGAGGTGTTAGGGCTCCTGGATGCAACTCCCTGCACCCCGCCAGCACTTTCCTCCTTCCACTCAGTCCTCACCTTTGCTTCCATCACGCCCCCGCTGAACTGCTACCTTCCACTTTGACCTGTGCTTCTGTAGAAGCTTCTTTGGCCCATAAACCGAGAAGTTCCACGCAGATTGCCCACCATGCGAGAACCAGGGACCCCTCCACTGTATTGGGTCCTCGGCACAGACTCAACTCCCAGTCTGCTTTTTTGATCTTTTTGAAGGCTTCTTTTCTTTCTTATTTATTTCTATTGAGATGGCAGATTTATAGAGAAAAGCAGAGACAGAGAGAAAGATCTTCCACCTGCTGGTTCATTCCCCAGGTGGCCACAACAGCCAGACCTGAGCCGATCTGAAGCCAGGAGGCAGGATCTCCCACGTGGGTGGCAGGGTCCTAAGACAGTGGGCTATCCGTCCTCCACTGCTTTCCCAGGCCACAAGTAGGGAGCTGGATGGGAAGTGGAGCAGCCAAGACAGGAACTGGTGCCCATATGGGATCCTGGCATGCGCACAAGCGAGGACCTAACCATTGAGCTGTTGTGCTGGGCCCAAGGTTTATTTCTTTCAAAAGCAGAGTTAGAGAGAGAGAGAGAATTAATCTTCCATCTGCTGATTCACTCTGAAAATGGCAGCAGCAGCCCAGAGTGCCCCAGGCCAAAGCCAGGATCTAGGAACTCCGTCTGAGACTCCCATGTAGGTGGTTTGGGCTTCTGGGCTTGGATGGCCTCTGGTCCCTTCCCAGACACATTAGCAGAGAGCTGTATCAGAAGTGGTACTCCAACATGGGATACTGGTGGCAGATGGACTTGCTGTGCCACAACTCCAAACCTGTCAAAGCCCACTCTAGCCACCCTTCTCCTAGATCCCCCACTGTCTCAGGCTGCAGACTCCCCCAAGGAGCTAAGTGTGTGAGGGTCCCTATCACTTCCTTGGGGTCCCAGTGGCAGGGAAGGTAGGAGAGCCCCTTCCATGATTTGTTTGCAGTCAGAGCCACAGACTGCACACAGTTGCTGGTGTCCCTGGCCCTTGCCATGTGTGGGTGTGGAAATTGTTTTTCCCCATCGCCCACATAACCTCAGCCACAGGGTGACGAGTGTACCTGGCATCCTCTCCAGCCCAGGGCTCTCTGGGTAAACATCTCAATTAGGAGTGAAAACGTTTTTCCTTTTGCTGAAAACGTTGGAAGCAGGCCATCCCAGAGGCTTCTCCCAGAGCCACAGGTGGCCAGTTTGGGAGGGTCGGGCCCTGAAAGGCCCAGCACCTGGGGGGAGGCCCGCAAAGCCCTGTGTCACCCAGCCACGCTCACCAATTGGACCCTGGCCTGAGGACTGGGCACCTGCCCTCTTTGTATGAGATCTCTTCTTGGCTGGCGGTGATGGCAGCCACAGCCACCCTGGCCCTTCAGCCTGCCAGCTGCTTCCAGGACCTGCACAACCCAGAGCAAGGGGCCCAAGCCTAGCTGTTGTGCTTCTTTCTCCTGTTTATGCAGAAATTCAACACTTTTTACAACAAAAAGGCAAGCAGGATGGAGAAAGCACCCATCTTCCCACCATCTAAGAAAGGCAGCCCACTCCCCACCCCTCTAACCTCCTGCTGTCTCTGCACCACAGGCCCTAAATTCCTTCCTTCAGCCCCTCACCAACTCTTTCCCCTGGCTCTACCCTCACAGCCTTTGCTGAGCTCCAGACAGATATCAATGAGCTGACCAGTGACCTGGACCGTTCGGGAATTCCCTACCTAGACTACCGCACCTACGCCATGCGAGTCCTGTTCCCTGGCATCGAGGACCACCCCGTCCTGCGGGAGCTGGAGGTAACAGCCGCCCGCCTGGCTCTGCCTCCCCGGGCTTCCCCGGCCAAGCAGAGTAGCCACCCGCCCGCCAGAGCCGCCGGGGAGGTCTCAGGCAGTGGGGTGGTGCCGAGGCTCTTTAGGGGTGATTCCAGGATAAGGCTCATTGTTTGTCATTTTTTAATTAACGACTAGATTAATTAACTAAGATCCTGCCTCATTCTGAAATGGATTTAAGGTGGCTTAAAGAAAGGCACGGGATTCTGCCAGGCTTGTAGGCTTGTGCTGCGAAAGATAATGAATCAGGACGGAGGAGATTAGAGGGTGGCTGGTAAGCAGAAGGAGGCGGACGGATTCTTTCAGCACATCCTTGAAGTCCCCTCCAAGGGCTCTGCACAGTCAGGGCAGATCAGGACCTCCGAGGCCAGCCAGTCCCACCTCATTAACTGAGCAACACCGGGTGGAGATGGGCACTAACTAAGCAGGTGTCCACCAGCAGGCTGTCTTGAGGGTCGGGCAAGGCCAGCGCACTGAGAGTGCTCAGCACCCCCCACTGGCTCACCCCACGGCAGGTGCAGGGCAACGGGCAGCAGCACGTGGAGAAAGCCCTAAAGCTCTTCGCCCAGCTCATCAACAACAAAGTGTTCCTGCTGACCTTCATCCGCACCCTGGAGATGCAGCGCAGCTTCTCCATGCGTGACCGTGGCAACGTGGCCTCGCTCATCATGACCGGCCTGCAGGGCCGCCTGGAGTACGCCACTGACGTCCTCAAGCAGCTACTCTCCGACCTCATCGACAAGAACCTGGAGAACAAGAACCACCCCAAGCTACTGTTGCGGAGGTCTGACCTGCGGCTGGGGTGGGCAGGGTGCACCGTGCCAGGCACACCCCAGGAACAGCCCCATGCTGGGCAGTGAATGCCCGCCTGGCTCTCCGGAGGCAGGCTCTGATCATCCTCAGCCCCAGTACCGATCTGAGTGTGATGCAGAGCCGCAGGCCTGGACTTGGTCTTCAGCAGGAAGCCCCACTCAGCCACCTGCTTGCTGTGTATCTTCGGCAAGTGGTATAATCTTGCTGTTGCTCAGTTTCCTTGTACACAAACTGAGAGAAATGATTGTACCTGCATCGCCTTCGCACCATGTGCAGCTAGAGCAGCCCTGTCCGACACAGTGGCCATCTGTAGCTCTTAGCTCAAAGAGAAAGGAAGCAAAAATCTCACTTTCCCCATCACACTGACCACATTCAAGGGCTTGGTGGAAAATAGGGCTGGTGGCCTCCAGGCTGGAGAATATTCTCACTCCTCCAGAAACTTCTGTGCTTAGCAGTGTCAACTGCCCACTCTATGCCCAGCTTCCTGGATCTGAAAGTCCAGCTTCCACAGCATACCCCATTTCTTCCAGGGGAGAGGGCTAGAGACCCCAGCATCCGTTGGGCACACCACCTCCAAAGCTCTGGGGTCCTGGGGGGCGCCAGGAGTCAGGCTGCTGTACTCTCACTGCTCCTAGGTGGCCTGCTACAGGCTCTTGGTGGGGGGCGGTGAGGAGAGAGAAAGAGCAGCTTTGTTTCACAAGAGCAGCACTGAGCCCCAGTCTGCCAATGGGAGCATTAGAAACTCTCATTAAGAACTGTTGTATTTAAATTAGGGCTAATCTCAGGCACAATGCAGAGAAAGGGTGCTGGGAGGGGCTGGGGGAGAAAGCTGCAATTTTTCTGCCATTGTCTGCTTCTCCTGGGCCTAGGCTGCTGAGGGGCCCAGGCAAAGGCCTGCAATTGACTGCACACCAATGGTATAATTTGTACCACTTGCTGGGAGCTGCAATACTGCTTGACCTACCCCATCTGAGGCCAAGGATGGCTCAGCGCCTTTCTTTTTTTCCTGGTCCCCCAATCTGCAGCTTGGGGCTAGGGGAGGCACCTGCAGAAGCCAGTGAACTGCTGGGATCCCTTGCTCTGTCCCTGGGGCTGGGACCCAGAAGGGAGCAACCCTGGCCAAGGTCATCTTCTAATTCCTGATGGGGTCAGGCCAGCACCCAGGAGTGCTGGCCTCCAGCTCTGGGTCTCTTGACCCACACAAGCCCAGGCCCACCACTCTGACCCCTCCATAAAGCCCTGTCCCTCTTCCCATCTCCCTGCCCCCTAGGACGGAGTCTGTTGCCGAGAAGATGCTGACCAACTGGTTTGCCTTCCTCTTGCACAAATTCCTGAAGGTGAGAAGGGAGAAAGCAGGGAGTTGGGGGGTGGGGCTGGAATCGAGGACAAGATGACCTTGACGGGCTGCTCTGCCTCATTGTCCCTCTGTGACCCTGTCCATCTGGGCTGCGGTGGGGATGGGGGTCAGTGGCAAGAGGCAGAGTCCATGAGGGGAAGCCCAGGCCAGCCTGAGGAGGCCATACCCTCAATGCCCGCTGCACCTGTGCCCACAGGAGTGTGCCGGTGAGCCCCTGTTCATGCTGTATTGCGCCATCAAGCAGCAGATGGAGAAGGGCCCCATCGACGCCATCACGGGTGAGGCCCGCTACTCCCTCAGCGAGGACAAGCTCATCCGGCAGCAGATCGACTACAAGACCCTGGTAAGAAGGCCAGAGGCTCAGAGCCCGGCACCCGGAACCCCAGGTGCCATTCAGGGCGAGAAAGGGGAGGCCTGCTTCTTTGAGAAAGAAGATGTGGGCATGACGGCTCTGGCTGTCACTTGATAAATGGCAGACCGTGAGAGATACTGGGTTTGGGGGAGTGCCCAAGTCTCCCCTAAGGGGGATAAACATGCAATGACCTGGCCCTGCTTACGTTCTGCACCTGCTGGCAGATCCTGAACTGCGTGAACCCCGACAACGAGAATAGCCCGGAGATCCCAGTGAAGGTGCTCAACTGCGACACCATCACACAGGTCAAGGAGAAGATCCTGGACGCTGTGTATAAGAACGTGCCCTACTCACAGCGCCCCCGGGCCGTTGACATGGACTTGGGTAGGAAGCCCAACTGTGGTGTACAGGGCCACTCTGGAGAATACTCAGGCTGTGGGGGTGCCCACAGCCCAGCTAGGTGCTGGCCAGACGGGGGCAGGTGGCATGCACCTCCCTTCCTACTGCTCACCGTAGTTATCCCTGGGGAGGCCTGCCAGCCAACTGCCCTCATTACCCTGTCCTGCACAAACCGCTGTCTTGACCCCAGAGAGCCCTTCAGGTCTCCAAACTTGATCAGTGACAGCATCTCAGGGAAGCCAGCGTTGCAAGTCCCTAGAGGGGCACGGCTGGGCGGGCCTGGGTTGCAGCCACCACCCGTCTCCTCTCACACTGCGGCTCACCCTGCCCCTTCCATCCAGAGTGGCGCCAGGGTCGGATCGCACGGGTGGTGCTGCAGGATGAAGACATCACCACCAAGATCGAGGGTGACTGGAAACGGCTCAACACGCTGATGCACTATCAGGTGGGCTGGGGCCGCTGCTCTGGGGCACGGAGCTTCCTGCTAGGGATTCACAACTTTCCAGAATGTTCCCTTTCTCTCTAAGCATTACTTTAGGAGGGCCTTAGAAGCCTCAGAAGCATTTTCTTCTCATCCCTGATCCTAGAGCACTGACCCCTTAGAGTTACTGGAGACCCTTAGATACACATGCATGCTGCAACTCCACTCTGGAGTAAGATCTAAGCATTCCTTGCTGGAGTATCCACACCAAATCTGCAGGGAGAAGGCCCGGCTGCCTTGGAGGGCCTCGCACTGTCCCCTATGGGGCATTTCACTAGTGCAGCTTACCCTCTGACCTGCAGTACAACAGGCAATGGGCTGTCGTGTCTGACGTCTGACCCTTTACTCACTGCCTGGTGTTCTCGAGAAAAAACACGTAGGCTGTCTTTCTTCTCACCTGCATGATGGGGTTCGTGGGGATCCCTGCCTGCTGCAGGTGTGTGTGGAAGAGATTAAATGCAGGAGGCAAATGGATTAGCACCCCAACAGAGACAGGGAATGAGCAGGCCCAAAATTCCCAGACAAGGAGCCGGAGATCCAGGTGGGCAGCCACTGCCCCCCTCTCCCTCCCTGGATTGGAAACTGCTCCCGGCTGGGGGTCTCTGTAAGATTAAGTACAGGTAGACAAGCTGAGATTCAGGAAAAAATACTAAAATAGAAACTGGAAATGAGAGACGCCAAGGGAAATTAAACCAACCAGAGGAAGTGCCTCAGGCTGCAAGACCCATGGGATGGTCTGATTAATAATCTCCTCCTCTGTCCCTCCCTCACAAAGGGAGGATTGCAGAGCGACTGGCAGGTGTGCAGAAGGGCCTGGTGGGCTGCGCTCGCTCGCAAGCACCATGCTGCCAGCAACCCTGCCGGAAACCCCAGTGCTGCCTTGGAGGAAGCTGGGGCTGCTGGGCCCAGCCCACGATGGACGCTCCTCTCCAAGCTCACTCCCCCTCCCTGGCCCGCCTCCTGCCTTGCTCAAGTCCTGCCTGGCTCGCTGGCCCAGATGATGGTGTCGTAGGAGAAAAGGCTCTGTCTGGAGCTACTTCCCAGCTCACTGTGTGCTTGCACACGAGTTGCTGTAAACGCTCCTGTGCAGTGCATACACACACCTCCCCTCCCCACCTGCGCTTCACCTGGTGCTTTGTGCATCCAGGAGAACGAAGGTAACAAACCAATCGGAATTGAGTAAGCAAGTGCAAAAGAGAACAGCATGGGGCATCCAGATGCTGCACATCTGTGAAGGGAAGGAGCCAGGCCTTTCTCTTGTCTCTAGTGCCTGGGCTGTCCATCCGGGGCCTGCCCATCAGAAAGCAGCATGCTCTGTCCCTGCCTTGCTCATCATTTTCATACAAAGCACTTTCAACTCCCTGCTGTCATTTCTCATTCATGTATTCATCCATTCCTCAAATATTTACTGAGCTTGACTGAATGTGAGGCACTTCCCTCTATGCTAGGTCTGAGTGATGGAGGACAGGGGGGAATCTGCTTCCCTCGGGGAGGTGGGGACAAGCAGCGTCATGCCGCTCATCATCACGACTCTAACACCAACACTCCTCATGGGTTCCCTGCGTGCCTGCACCGCCCTTAGCCCACACTGCCCTACTCTGATCCTCACAACAGACTCAGACCCAGTTGTTTGTTGTTCTCACTGACAAGTGAGAGGCACAGAGAGGCTGGGTTTGGGAGCTGGTTAAGTTGCAGAGCCACAGTCAGACCCAGCCAGGCATCCTTAAGCACAGGATTGCACCACCTGTTGGCAAAGAGACAGAAAAACCCATCACAAGGAAAGGTAGTGGTAAGATCTGGAAACTGAATAGAACTGTGACTATTTTAGTCGCCTTGTGACTCTGTGTCTGGAGGACAAGAAAAAAGACGTAAGGACAGAATCAGTTGCCCTGGCCATGAAAACGTCGGGCCTAGCAGAATCGGTGAATGAATTCTAAGGAGATTCCCTGAGAGTCAGGCGTAGAGGGTCTGCCACTGCATCCTAAGCTGGGGGTCGAGGTACAAGCTGCTGACAAGTGCAAGAAGCTGCCCTGTCT
The DNA here is from genome assembly GCF_017591425.1 of Ochotona curzoniae. Lineage (NCBI taxonomy): Eukaryota > Metazoa > Chordata > Mammalia > Lagomorpha > Ochotonidae > Ochotona > Ochotona curzoniae. Next base: position 17,209,259 of record NW_024466219.1, on the reverse strand, counting down.
GGGAAGGCACGGAGCCCATCGCACTCCCAGGCACAGGACCCCGTTGCTCCATGCCATCACGGCAGAGCGCTACCCTCCTATTTCCCTCCCTGGAGTCAAAGGTCTTTGGAACCCCTTTGGGAGAAAAATCTGCATAATCTTAATTAACAACGCAATATTCAAAAACTTCCCTGGCTCCTGCAGATTTATAGGGAGGGTAAAATTAACCACCACCACTAAAACAGGCTATCAGGAAATCTCGTTAGCGCTAATGTTCATTGATGGTTTGACTTCCCAACATTTAATTCCTTTTTGGTGGGAGAGAGGGGCTGACAATTTAAGACCCAGAAAGATGGCTTTATGACTGGTGAAGCTATAAATCAAACTTATAAAGTTCATAAAAATTGTTAAAATAAAAAATGGTTTAATAGGAATGGTTTATGGCCCATAACATTATTATAGCTGTTTTATTCCCTCTGCGTTAGGGATTTAATTGGATCACCACAATCCTGGAGATTCTCCATTTTTATTGGATATGAGGTAATCTTAAATCAAAATGGCCCCAAATGTCTTCAATATGGCTGCCCATTCGTCAGCCTTCTCCCTGCAGGAGACACGGGGCACCCACATGGAGAGTGGGACAAAACATCTTCCATCTTCCTTGTTGAGTCCCCAAGGACAGCTGCGCAGTGGGGGAAGCTGTGCGGGGTGGTCCAGGCATGCTAAGACCCAGACAAGAAGGAAATCAGAGCACAAAGGGTTAAAGCTTCCAACCCGTGTAGCCTGAAATAAAATCCCCTGTTGGAAGCTATGAAGAGAGTTTGTTCTCTGGGCCCTGACAGACATGGCTGCAGGATGTTCAGTGTGTGACCATGAATATGGCTTAGCTTGCTCTACTGCTGCCTCTGTAACATGAGATTGATTTCTGCAGCTTACAAAGGCTGCTGGGGCTGTTCCCAGCTAGCCCTGTCTGTCCCATGTGCAACTTTACATTGGTTGCTAGCCACATAAAAAAAAAATACACATACACAAGCAGGTGAGATTCATATGAACAACAGTACATTTTATTTAACTCAGTTGGTCTCAGCTGACATTTCAATATGCCATCAGTATAAAGAGTATTAATGAGACCACTGATACTCTTGTATCCATCGTAAGTCATGGGAATCCAGTGTGTGTTGTACAGCTACAGAACATGTCTTAGCTTACTACCCTGCAGGTGCTGAGTAGCCGCAAGTGTCAAGGAGCTACCTGACAGGAAGTGTAGTTCTGTAGCTCTACCACAACTTTTTAAATATCTCTCTCTCCCTCTCTCTCTCTTGCTCTCTCTCTCTATGTATATATATGCACACACACACAGTAATGGCTATTTCTGGGTTTCTTAAATTCCTTACTTTCTATCCTATTTCTGCTCTACAACCCCCCTGCCCCCAGAAGTACTGGACTGCTCCACTTCCCAAGACACCCACATTCACCTACTCTCTTCCCTTTGCTGCCTCCCCAGGTGTCAGACAGGTCAGTGGTGGCTCTGGTCCCCAAACAGACATCTTCCTACAACATCCCTGCCTCGGCCAGCATCTCCCGGACGTCCATCAGCAGATACGGTGAGGACCACAAGGGTCATCCAGGGACTTGCCACCCTCACAACTGCCCACCCTCTGCTGAAGTCGAGGCCCACTTCTTGTGTCCAGAGGCACCTGTCTTCTCAGAGCCGTGGAGCAGGAGTGCCCCTTGCTCTTCCTTTGGGACTCCAGGCCTGGTGAAGGAGTTGGAGGCCCTAGGGACCAGAGAGGCACCTGGAAGGGGAGGGGCTCATATCTCCCTCACTCACTCTGGAGCACCGAGACATGCTAGCCCCCAGTCCCCTTGGGCAGTGTGGTCTCCTGTCCCATTTCTGCATATGTGCACTCAGGCGCTGGGTTGTTCAGCTGGAGGGCCCCAGAGCACCACAGACACTAAAGGGGGCTCAGAAGGCCACATCTCAGGCCCTGAGCAACTTGTATGCCAAGGGCTGCATTATAATCTGTGGCCACTCAGTGTCCAGAGTTTTTATGAAAGTGTCCAGGTGCCATTTTACCTGTTGACCTTTCGTTCACTGCTTGAAAACATTAGAGGAGTTTTGTCCCCTAAACTCCCAGGAGTCCAGCTCAGAATTGCTAAATCATGTTTCTGAATAAAGAATTTTAGCTCCTCTGCCCAGTGCCCACCACATGTAAGGTTCCAAGAATCCCCCTGCCCCGACGGGAAATGAATTTGTTCTGAGTAATACAGCCAGTTGGTGGTGAAGAGGCAGGGAAAGGGAAGGAGGGGCAGTTCCGGAAGGATCTACCAACAGGGTTGATGGATTCGGTCACTCACAGCCCTCTAACGCCCCCTTCTGCTCAGACTCCTCCTTCAGGTACACAGGCAGCCCCGACAGCCTGAGGTCGCGAGCCCCCATGATAACCCCTGACCTGGAAAGTGGGGTCAAGGTGTGGCATCTGGTGAAGAACCACGACCACGGTGACCAGAAAGAGGGTGACCGGGGTAGCAAGATGGTGTCCGAGATCTACCTGACACGCTTGCTGGCCACCAAGGTAACTATTACTCTACTCGGGCAGCAGGCCCCCTGACCCCCATCCCACCACAGTCTGCCCTTCAGGGTAAACTCTCATCCAAGTCCCAGGGCAGACCACGACAGCCTCCACCCTTTGGTGGAAATGTGCTGTTGGTCTGCCCCTGGGAACCCCCGCTGCAGTCAGAGGACTGGCTCTCTCTACTTGGGGGTACCCTTTTCACTTGGGAAAATCTTAGGGTCTTCTTGCTGCTGACAACTGCACTGATAAGCCAGTCTCTATCCTCAATGCCTTTTCTTCCCCCCTCTCTGGCCACTGTGGGAGGCCACAGTGTCTGCCTGCCTTCCCAGCAGATGGCCTGATAGGGCTGTGAGAGCGGTGGCCACACCGGGTATCCAGCCCTGTCCCCACCACTGGTCTGGCAGCAGCACGGCTCAAAGTCTAACAGTGCAGCCCTTAGCTCTCAGCTCTGGGACTTGCTTCCTAAAGTGCCCACAGATGATCTCTGAGCTCTAATATGCCTTGTAGCTTTGCCTGCCCGTGCCCAGCAATTAGAGAACAGTAAAAAGACACCAGGAAAAGTCAGGGCTGGCCAGCCATCTTGAGTGGGCCCAGAGCCTACATGGGAATGCAGGCCCAAGTCTTGCCCTGGCCCCGAGACCCTCCAAGGCCCCGTGGAGCAGCCCCTCTTCCCCAGAAGCCCTCTCCTGACTCAGCTGGCCACTGTGCCCTCTTCCCTGGCAAGCTAAGGCTCGAGGCACTTCCTGTCTTCTACTCAAACTTCTACCCACTTCTGATGTGGGGTGCGACTGGGAGTGAAGCTGCAGTTGAGAAGAAACCCTCCTTGGGGACCCCCAGTCCACTGGGTCTGCCAACCAATAGCCTTCCCCACCCCTGCCACCTCGTGGGCCAGGCTGCATGCTACAGGCCAGTCCACAAGGCAGATGGATGCAGGGCAGCCTCTGGTGTGCCAACTGTTGTCCCTCCAACTCACACCCTCTTTCTGCCCCTCCTCCGCTCCACAGGGCACCCTGCAGAAGTTTGTGGATGACCTGTTTGAGACCTTGTTCAGCACTGTGCACCGGGGCAGCGCTCTCCCACTGGCCATCAAGTACATGTTTGACTTCTTGGACGAGCAGGCTGACAGACACAGCATCCACGACACAGATGTGCGGCACACCTGGAAGAGCAACTGGTAAACCACCACCACCGTCCCTTCCCTCCCAGGAGAGCTCCGTGGGAGATACAGCCTCTCCCCTACCCTGAGATGCCAAGAGCTATGCAGGGGTGGGGAGCAACAGAGTCCCGGGCAGGTGGAGGGCTGCCAGGCCTACAGGGGAGCAAGGCCTCCCAACCGGGGAGCATACAGGTGCCCTGGAGCACAGGCTGTCTGCACCAAGTCAAGCCTGTTAGGCATGTAAGCTTCCCAGGCAACGACCTGCTCCCCTGACTCTGAACCCCCCTGGGGCTCAGGAGAAGGCAGCCAGGGGAGCACCCAAAAATTCACACTGGGAAACCCAACAGCAGAGCCCTGGGGCCTGGGGCTGGGGTCAGTTCCTCCAGGAGAAGCAGAATCCAGGGCACTTCCTGAGATGGGGAACCCAGGATCAACCCAGGGGTCTCCCTGGTAGAGGTGGCCCTCACTGGCAGAGGAGCTCACACCTGCTCCAGACCAGAGCCCTCATGGCACCCTTGCTCCCTGAAGACCTCATTGCCAACCTGGTGTCACTGCTTTGAGGAGACAGCAGGCAGAAGACCCCCCCGTCCATGGGACTCTTCCCTGAGGGGAACTCTAACAGTGGGCAAAGTCCCATTTGGGGCTCCCACCCACCTCAGCCCCACCTCAAGGCTTTAAACCTGGACCACAGGCCAAACTGAGAACTGCCCTTCAGGTCAGACGGAGCCCAGCCAGGAGGCAGAGTCAAAGGCGGCCTTGGGGAAAGGAGAGCAGAGGTGGGTGGGGGCAGGTCCAGGCATTAGGGTCGGGCAGGCAGCCCATGCAGCTGTCTACAGTCAGTGGCCTCCTCCGAAAACAGAGCTGACACAGATGGGCCCCGGCTGTTATTTGGGAATCAGAAGTCTTAGCAACCAACAAAACACTCTGGGAGCAGCCAGCCCCAGCCCCGGCTGTTTCTTCCTTCCTTCTCCTGAGTGCTCCTGGGTCACCGGCTTTGATCCCAGGGCAGTGACACAAAGAGGATTGGGGAGGGGGATCCCTGGGAGGGGGGAAGGCGTGAACAGCCCATAGTGCCCTTGGCCCAGGCAGACCTTGTAGCTGCATTCCCAGGGGCAGGGCCACACCCATCTTTTTGGTTTTAGAGGAAGCCCAGCAGGCCTATCAATGGAATGATGTTGGGGAAATCAAGAGAAAGTTCTGGATAATCCCCATCTCTGTGCCTTCTGTGGTGCTGACCAAGTAGCAGACATGTGCCACCTGGATGCCTCAGACCTCAGAGAGTCAGTGTCCCAGGCAAGCTGAAGAGAAGGGCCCCAGAGCTGCCGGAGGAGGGAGCCGTGGCTGGGCCTCAGCTCCCTCCAGGCTGCAGGGGACCCAGGGACTCCCATGTACTTTGTGGTGAGGACAAGTAGCAAGCATAATGCCAGGCTTGGGGTGGCCCAGGCTAGCCTGTGCCAAAGCCTGACACTAACGAAGTATTTGGGGGAAATTTGGGATCCGTGACGGTCAGGAACAGAGGAAGATGGGGATGAGCTTGGAGCAGCATCGCAGGTGGGAAGGACAAGCCAGGCCCTGGGCTCATGGCACAGGAGGGTCAGGGAGTGAGAGCCAGAAAAGCAGTTAGAAGAGGAACAGGAAGCAAGAGCAGCAGCTGCCAAGAGCTTTACAGGGGAGTGGCAGAGGGGGCAGGGGCACAGGCAGAAAAAAAATCTATTTTCCTCTGCTTGTTAGATCCCCAAAGGAAGTCTCCTAAGGCTGAGGGCTTCCTCTGGGGTGGAGAAACCCTCAGCTGTGCATGGCTTAGTCCCCGGATGCCAACAATGCCCTCCACTTCTCCCGCTGCCCAGATACTGGAATGCCCTGGGGAGAGTCATAAAAGAACTTTCCCCCAGGGGAGCCCGTTGCACGGCCCTGCCGGGCCTGGGCCAGCCCTCGGAAGTGGCTAGGGGCACCCCGGCTGGGTGGAGAAGGCAGGTGGCACCCTTTGTGCCCACTCAGAGGCAGAGCCTGGGGCTGCTGGGCTGCCTCTTTGGGGACAATGGGCATGGGCATTGAGAAGGGACTGGGGGGCCTGGCAGCTTTGTTCCAGCTCTGAGAAAGCTTCTGTCCCCTGTTCCTGAGCTGCCCTGGAGGCATGGGGCCTTTAGAAAGACTTCCAGGCAGGGAGCAGGATCCAGCCACGCCCACCCCTGGGCTTTTAGCAAACAGTCAAGTGCCCATTAGGGCCCAGCCATGCCTTCCAGTGCCTTCCGCTTTCCTTCCTGGTCAGGATCAGCTTGAGCTGAACTAGCAGCTTCATCCCTGCACCTGTTAACACAGCATCTCACCCCCTGCCTGCCTCTCTGAGAGACAGTGTGATGCCCAGAGTGACAGGAGAGGCGTCTGTGGGCAGCGCGAGGGGCACAGCCAAGATGCATTGCTGAGTGTGTCCCGCCCTGTCCCGCAGCCTCCCTCTGCGCTTCTGGGTGAACGTAATCAAGAACCCCCAGTTTGTGTTTGACATCCACAAGGGCAGCATCACGGATGCCTGCCTCTCAGTGGTGGCCCAGACCTTCATGGACTCCTGCTCCACGTCGGAGCACCGGCTGGGCAAGGATTCGCCCTCCAACAAGCTGCTGTATGCCAAGGACATCCCCAGCTACAAGAGCTGGGTTGAGAGGTCAGTAGCATGCCCAGTACAGGCCCTGTTTCCCACCTCTCTCTCCCACACTGCCTGCTGTTCAGGAGGCATCGTGGCTCTGTGCCTCCTGGGAATCGGCTGGTGTTACACTAGTTAACATTCATGGAGCTTACGCTAAACTAGCTCACATAAGCACAGCAGTAAATATTGTGTATGGTAAGTGGGTATCATTACTATTCCTATTTTACTGATGGGGAAACTGAGGCACGGAAAGGCCAAATAATTTAACCAAGTTCAACATTACCAGCAGATAGCAGAGTTGAGATTTGAATCCAAGGCAGCTAGTGGAAGTCTCCTAGGCTTTGAAGCGCTCTGCTGGTTTAGTCAGGAGCCTCCCCCAGCCTGGCCTGAGGCCTCAACGTCAGCCTGCCCCAAGAGGCTAGAGCAAACCATAGAGAAGCAGGAGCCATTGGAGGGCATTCAGTGCTTCCGGGGGCCCCAGGGCCAAGCGTGGGGGTCCCAGTCTCACCATTGGAGGCCATTCAGTGCTTCCGGGGGGGGGGCCCAGGGCCAGGTGTGGGGGGGTTCCCAGTCTTACCAAGGCACCCACCCCGTCCATGACAGATACTATGCAGACATTGCCAAGCTCCCCGCCATCAGTGATCAGGACATGAATGCCTACCTCGCTGAGCAGTCCCGCCTGCACGCCGTGGAGTTCAACATGCTGAGCGCCCTCAATGAAATCTACTCCTACGTCAGCAAGTACAGCGAGGAGGTAAGGCAAGGCCCTAGGCACAGATGCCATGGCACAGCGAGTTAAGCTGCTGCTCGATGGGACACCTGCATGCCATGTCTAAGTGCTTGGGAACCAGTCCCATCTTGGCTTCTAATCCAGCTTGCTGCTCACACATGCTGGGAGGCAGCAGGTGCTGGCAGAAGAACTCAGGCCCTGCCACCCACGTGGGAGGCTCAGGCGGAGTTGTAAGATCCTTCTCACCTGGCCCAGACCTGGCAGCCATAGACACTGAGGGGTGAACCTGTTGTTAAGTGACACCTCTCTCTCTTTCCCTCTCTCTTTCTCTCTCTTCCACCTATCAAGTAGACAAGAATAAGTAAACGAACATATTTTTAAAAGCCAAGGCCCTGGAAGGCACAGAAAGCAACCAGCAGAGAATCGAGTGAATAAACAGGAATCTTGACTGAACCCTTATATAAATAATAGAATAGTTGAGAAAAAAAAACTTTCATAGAGTCCAAAGCCCCGGAGCTCCAAAGCCGTTATCATTGCTCATTACTTCATCTCAACTCTCTTGATTCATTGAAGGCTGAGACATTTCATTGTCTTTCACTCATTGTGAATGTAATAAGTAACACTTTGAATACTTTCATTGCTGCTCAGTTCCAAGTCTGGTGTGATTAATTCCAAGCTTCCCTATACAATGAAGTCAGTCATGTTTCAGACAGCCAGGTGCCCCTCAGTAGAACAGGACAGCTGCAGAAAATCCAGTCGTGCATTGGCATGGAACCTGAAAGACGGAGAGGTAGTGGTACCCAGCCAAGTGCGCCAGGTGATGCTTCACACTCTTCAGACCTATTGCTGCTTGACCTTTTGGGTAAGACCAATGGAAACATTTTAGATGTCTGCATATATATACAAGAGAGTTTCCAGAATTTAATGGAAAAAGGCGTTCAGTACTTATTGACCGTGGATTTTTTTTTAAAGATCTCTTACTGTATGTGCGTGCGTGCACAACCACATGCCACACAGTTATGTTTTGGTCATTGGTGAGCCACAGACACGGTGGTGATCCCATAAGATCATAACAGAGCTGGGCATTCCTGTCGCCTGCCGATGCTATGTCCTAGCACAGGCTTGGGGGATGGCTCTTGTAAACACAGCTCCTGTGCCATCTGTCCCAGAAACATGCAGCATGTGTAGGGCAGGCTCAGTGGAGAAACCCCCATTCCATAACAGAGGTTTAGATCCAAATCCCAGCTTGGGTCCCAAGGTCCAGCTTCGTGGTAATCCAGACCCTGGGAGTCATAGTGATGACTCGGGGAATTGCGTTCAGCTCTCCCAAGTGCAAGGTCTAGATTGCGTTCCAGCGGCCAGCATTGGCATGGCCCAACCCTAGCCATTAGGAACATTTGGAGAGCGAACCAGTGGTTGTGCACGCTCTCTCATTCATAATTTTTTTTAAAAATAAAAATGAACCAATAGTAACACCTCTAAGTATGTACGGTAGCTGCTACTGACAATAACACACAGTTCTGTTACTGGCTCATGTGTCTATAATCGCATGGTTTGATTGTTATTCTAGAAGGTCCCCTTCCACTTGTAAAAAGAAGTGTGTGCTGTCAGCAGCCTGCCATAGTACACCCCATGCCTACCGAGTCTGCTGATGGCCTCAGGTCCTCTTGTGCTCAATTTCATCTCCTGTTTGCCTGTGCGCCCTATGCTGTTCCCACAAGGACACATTTCTCAAAACGCATCCCTGTCATGAAGTGACACATGGTTCTCTCTGTGTGTGTAGATGTGTTTGTTCAGTTAATCATTTCAGGTTAAGTTCCTAAAGGCAGGATGCAAAGGTAGGCAGAGGGTGCAAAGTGGAGGGCTCCAGGCCCTAGGGCCTGATCCATGGCATCCTGGTGACGTATTCCGCTCCCATCCCTGTCCCCTTTGATTCCCCAGCTCATCGGAGCACTGGAGCAAGACGAGCAGGCGCGACGGCAGCGGCTGGCACACAAGGTGGAACAGCTCATCCATGCCATGTCCATTGAGAGCTGAGGGCAGGAGCTCCCATTCCAGGGAAGAGGCACCTGTCCACGTTGTGACACTGGACGTCTCAGAAGGAAGGACGAGCAGAAGGGGTCAGGCCCCAGAGCTTGCTGCCCCTGAGACCCCCTCCTGGGGAGAGGGGAGGGCCCCTCTCCCCACGCCAGCCATGCACTTCCTGTTCGGACAGACAGAAGGCGCCACCCGTTCACCCACTCACAGCGAGTACCAGGGAGACGCTGCCAGGGCTGGCACGGAGAAGGCGGCTCCTCCAGCCCAGGAGAGGCACGCGCTGGGAACACGGCCCTGTGCCTCTGTGACTGCTGCTTTGCATGAAAACTCATTTGATGTATATTGGGGAAATAATGAGAACTTTATTTAATTTTTTTTAAGAAAAAGGGAAAAAAATGACAGAAATAAAACAAAGCAAAAGCCGCCCTACTCAGCCCGTCCAGCTTTTGTTTGATTCTGATTTCTGCTCCCTTTTCTTCTTTCCACGTTCTTTCTTCTTCATAGAACTCCTGTTTCCAATTGTCCATGATGATCTCTTTTCCCTCGAATGCCTTTGTTTTGTTTTGCTTTTAAGAAGAGGAGAAGAATGAGCACAACAAGTTCTCACTGAAGGCTTTTCAGACACAGAGCCGCCCAAGAGGAGGGGACAGTGATGGAAGCCGGCAGACCCTGAACTTGAGGACCACGAACCTCTGTACTCTCTGCCCTCAACCACAGACCTGTGTCTGTAGCAGCATGTTTGTGGCCACTGGGTCTTTTTGCTTTGTTTGATTTCATTTCAAACCTCCACATGCGAAGAGCTGGTCTTCAGTACCTTTCCTTTCCGTATCTCTCAATTTACTCTCAGAAATACGGCACAGGTGGGCCTCTCCTGGACTGGTCACATGCCCCTCTCATGCGCAAGGACACTGGACAGCTGTGGCTCTCATCAGTCCCTGTTGCAAAGCAGGCACTCTGGGGGAGTGGCCCCCAAGGTATGTAGGCCAGGTTTCCAGGCAGGGTCTGGCTGGGGCTGGGGTGTGTGACTTTGGGTTCCACTGCAGTCCTTCTGTGGTTTCTGGCAGTTGGAGCGAACACAAAAATCAAACACTGTTTACAGCAAGCAATACTTGAAAAGCATAGGTTAGAGACGCTGCAGTATTATTGTGCTTTCTTTCTCTTGTGCCTGGAGACAGGAGTCAGCCCTGGTGCTCACATGTGGACACTCCCTTGCTTCAAGAGCAGCAGCTGGGGCACCTCCACCTTTCTATCCTCTTCCACCTCCCATTGGCCGGTGTGTTTGAAGGACATGTGGATGGGTTCTCTGTCTCTCTCCTGCTAATGCTTGAGACTGAATGAGCATCTATCCCTGGTATAGTTTGCAAATCAAGAGACCAAAGCTCCATGCCTGGGTCCAAGAACCCCACAGAAGGTCATGGAAGCAACCTGGGCAAAGGTAGCTGCCAAGAGGGGGCAAGATCTTGGTGGCCAGGGTGTCCCTCTGGGGGTATCAGACCTGCCCCCCACAACCTTGACATGCATGCAAGCAGCCAGCTCCAACTTCTCTGTGAACATCATTGGATTTGGAGTGGGAGGACCTGAGAAAAGCAAAGGGATGGAGAGGGGGAGGCAGGAGAGAACCAAGCTCCTCTTCTGCCTGCCTCCAAGGATGCCAGGCTGTCATGGTGGGAAGTTAAGGCCAGCTACCCCAAAAGAGACCTGACCAGGGACACTCCCCTATAAGCAAACCTGAACTCCAACTTCCAGCACCCACCTTACCGCCAAGCAACTCCAGTGGTGCTGACTGCCACCACTCCCCAGGCAACACCAGGGAAGGGAGCTTGGAGGGCCAGCTTCTACGCTGGCCGTGGGCTCTGGGTCACCAATTCATCAACAGCAGATGCCACCTGGTCCCCTCAGCTCTAGTTCCTTGCCTCAATGCAGCTGACAAAGGGGCAGTGGGGAGAGCATTCAGCCAAATACTCAGGAAACTTGCTGTAGTCATTGTAATTCACCACCAGCCATGCCAAGGCCACTTTTCTTCTAGTAATCTACTTTTGTTCAAGTTTCTCAGAGCCCTATTAATAGCCTGAAAAAAATACTAATGATCGGCCTCTCGCTCTAAAGCCAAAGCGTTTGCTCTTCATAGCACCCAAAGCTTATCGGTTCCGAGCCCGTAATTTATGGAGATGAAAGGAGAGGCGATCCAACAAGAATGAGAGCAGGAGGCTGCGCTCCCCAAGCCGATCCCCATCCACCCTCTGCCTCCTTCTCAGCTTCATTGGATGAAGCTTTTTCTGATCATATCATGCAAGGCTTGGGTCCTCCAAGAAGCACAAGGAAGGCAGACATTTCGACAACATTATCCCCAGTCCCACCCAGTATCTTCCAGCAGCCACATGGGATGACCCTTTGCTTCATTCTTCCACAAAGAGTTTTGGAGAACGTGGAGAATGCTGGGAGGATGGCCAAGTGGTCCATGGGGAGGAAAGGACCCAAAGCTCCCTGTGCATGGTTGGCCACAGCTTGCAGGGCTCCATGGGAGCTGGGCAAGAAAGTAGCACAGGAGCTCCCTAAAGAAGGAATGAAGGGACTCAGGCTAGTCCATGAGGGTGAAAGGCTGGCCTATGCGCCTGTCATTGTCCACCTTCCCTGCTATCTACTCTATCAGCCCTTGGCTTTGGGTGACCTAGAATCATTGGGTACACATTCCTAGCAGAGCAAAAGAAGGGAGCATTGGCTGGCTGCTCTTGTCTCATTGTCATCCTATGGGTGGGCATCTCAGGCCGAGGTAAAGAAGTATTCCAGCCACAGAAGCCATCTGTCGTGGCGAGAGGCAGGGTGGGAAGCCTCCCTACAGTTTGTCCTGGACTTCATTGGGTTACATGAGACAATGACTGGAGAAGAGAAATGATCCCACCTAGGTGCACGGTGACACAAACAACGGCAATGCAAAACGAGCCCCTTCCCTGAACCCTACTACCAGCACCTGCCCTTGGCTGGCAGCGGGGGCTTCTAGCTGGCCACCCTACCTCTCTCCACAGCACCTCTCAAAATCATTCCCAACCCACTACTGGCCTGGCAAGTGCCCCTCCTTCCTGGAGTAAGTCAATCAAAATATGGGCTTGCTGTTCACCATTCGCCTGGCTGGACTCCCGGAGAGGCTGTGGTCTCCACGTAGTTATGTAGAACCTTGTTGGAAAGGAGCTATGGTTCAGGTCTGGCTCCTGGAAAACAGCAATGAACCAGACCTAGCAGGTTGCTGGAGCAAGTGCAGATTCTGGCTGCTGGTTCCTGCAGGGGCAGCATCATCAGGCACAGCTCTCCTCCCCCACAGGCAAAGGAAGAAAGCTGCCCCGCCCAGCTGCCTTACCTTATCCTGGGGACCACACCCCAGCAATGAGAGCCACTTCTTCCTTTACTGTTGCCGCCTCTGCTGCTGGCCTTCGTCCCCGCTACCCGTGAACCTGGCCCTCCTTCAACTGCACCAAATATAACAAGGAGCACTGTGGAGATGCCAGCCCTGCTGACTGGGAAGCAGAATCAACAGAGGGGCATGCAAGACTCCAGACCACGGGAGCAGCAAAGAAAATGTCGAGGAGTCCCCAGATTCCCCATCACTGGGAGCTGGAGGGGCAGCCCTGTTGCCTCACCTGCCACTGTGAACTCTGCTGGAAACACTGAGCTACTCTCTGGGGCGGCTCTTGGACCCCCGCCACACTGCGACACACTCCCTCCCAGAGCCTGGCTCCAGGCAGGAGAGGGTGGAGACACAGGAAGCTCCATGAGTGCCAGGTGGCCGGTCGCAGGCCGTGGGGGGTGTGGACAGAATGTGGGCCACCAGATTCCTTATCTCAGGAACATGCTGGGAAGAGACTCCAGCCTCTCTTCCCAGTCTCTGGCTCCTGCTTTTGCCATCGGGGGCTCCAGCTCACCATGAAGGAAAGCTGAAGTTTCCCCCTTGCTGTCCTCTCACTGGTCCTCGGGGCAGGGCATTCTGAGGGATGATCAAGACCTCTGCGTTCAGACAGGCTGCAGCCCAAGAGCATCTGGGTGCCACATCCGGTTCCACTCGCCGGAGGGAGGCTGTCCCTTCCGACTGAGCTGTGTCCTTTCTCTGCCATGCAGCCTGCTCCCTCCTGCCTGTCCTAGCCTTAGGAAGGTTCTAGAACTTGGTCCAGGTCCTCCCCTTGAACTTACCTGCCCTTATACAGGTATCAAGGAGAAAACAGGGGAGCCTGGCCCCCTACAAGCAGATTGGACAATCTTTGGAGGAGGAGGGCAAACTTCTGACCCCGTGAGCCTGGGAACCTGGGCACACTGCCTCTCCCAACATCTCCCTCCCAACCCCCTTTCCTGACACACTGGATTCTGTTGTACATATACATATATATTTTTAAGAAAATACAATGATGGTTGTCTGGTTTTGTTGTTTTTATAGGTGTTGTGGAATAAAAACTGTAAGAAAGTATTTAAAATGTTCCGATAAATTGGGATTTTTTTTGTTATTCTAATATATTATTGTGTACCTATTGTAAATATGAAACACTCCTATTTTGCAAGCCAAGGACACAATTTGTACTGTTGTTATATATAAATAAAGTTTACTGGATAAAAAAAATAAAAAAAAACAAAGCTAAGTCTTCTGTCAGCCTGGCTGTTCCAGAAGCTTCTATGCAGGAGTAACGTTTCCAGGCCTGTTTTGCAAGTAGGGCACATGTAAAAGCAGGAGCTAAGTTGTTTTGCAGAATTCTAGAATTCTCTCTGGAGCCAGTGCTTATTAATGTCCAGTCATCCTCTCTCTCCTCTCTCTCCTCTCTCTCTTCTCTCTCTTCTCTCTCTCTCTCTCTCTCTCCTCCATGCAACCATGTGCAGACACTGCCCCCTAGTCCCGGGACCCCAGAATGCAGCTTGCCGCAGATGGAGGCTGGTGTGAAGGCCCCTTCTAGGGTGACAGGATCCAACCCCAGCTTTTCCTGAACCTAGCTTCCATTCCAGGCTGCAGTCGTTTGCTAAGCCGAGCCTGGCACTGTGGCAAGGGCTGTGTAGGGGAGATGCTAACTAAGAAAGGCCCCGCCTTTGCCCTCCTCAACCTTCTTCCATGAGAACAATCACCAGGATCCTCCCTGTGAGGACAGCTGAGCTTTGCTCTTCAGTCGGGGGAGTTAAGGGGGCTCAAGAGAAGGTGGAGAAAAGAGGGCAGACTCCAGCCCCTGGAGGAAGTGCATGGAGCCCAGAAACGGGGGAGCCTTGCTGGCTTTGCATTTGGGCTTAGAGACTGGGATCCATCGGACCAGCCCATCTTACCTGGGATTCCACAGCCCTCCCTTCCTCTGTACTTCCAATCCTCCTCAGCCCGGGACTGCAAGTCCCTTACAGAAAGAGAGCCCAAGAATATCTGTAGGATGCTCCCCACCCCCACCTCTGCCTAAATGGGCAAGGAACCTGCCAAGCACGCCCTTCATGCAACTGGGGCCAGGAGAGCTGTCTGGGGCCCATGGTGCCTGGTGCCAGGCACGCCAGACAGAGCCTCCTAAGGCTCAGAGATGCAGATCCTTCACTCAGGGAGACCCCGTTGGGTAGACATGGCCTCACACAGGAGCCCAAGATTCATCGAGAACACAAACACTTGCACAATCTCATGCTCATCAACAGAGTGGGCGCTGGCCTTGCGTAATGACCACAGAATTCCCGGAAGGCTCCTCAGTGCCTCCCTAGGAGCCCCCAGACTGGGAGTGTCCGGCACAAACACATGCACACACAAACACACTCCCTCCCTCCCTGGAGAGCCAGAGGCTATGACCCCTGCACACAGGACACCTGAGGAGAGGGAGAAGCCCAACCCTGAGGGCCATGGGCACGTTCCAACTTTACTGCCATCCAACCACACTGGGTCATTGCAGGTGTCATCATTTCTCAACATAAGCAGTGGCATGGTCCAGGGAAGCTCCTGCCGTGTGAATGCACAATGCACCAGGCCAGTTACATGTCAGCTGCTTCTTTTATTTTTATTTTTTAAAGATTTATTATTTATTGCCAGTGGAAAGGCAGATTTACAGAGAAAAGGAGAAACAAAATGATCTTCTGTCGGCTGCTTCGCTTTCCAAATGGCCACAACAGACATACCTGAGCTGATCTGAAGCCAGAACCCTGGAGTTTTCTTCCATGTCTCCCACGTGAGCACAGGGTCCCAAGGATTTGGGCCTTCCTCTACTGCTTTCCCAGGCCACAAGCAGGGAGCTGGATGGGAAGCTGAGCAAGTTGGATGTGAACCTGCACCCATATGGGATCCTGATGCAAAGGGAGTCACTGTGCCAGGCCCGGGAGCCAGCTTCTGTCACTATCTGAGCAGGCCCTGGTTTCTGAGGTGGAGTGGAATTGGATGCAGGAAAATTCCCTTCCAGGAGGCCGTTTCTCGGTATGGGTTTTTCACAGCCCTTGAGTTTCTTGCCCATCCTTCTGTTTCTCCTGAGCAGCTTGGGATATCTGTTATGAAACAACTGACACAGCAACTGCTGCCCCCAGGGAAGGAAAACCAGAGAGCAGAGGCCCTAGCAGGTGCCTGAACTGTCCTGCTAATCGTTGCATTTCCAGTACCTGGCCCCGGGATGGATGCTTGGTAAGTATGTTCTAGATGGATGCATGGAAGGAGAGAAGGAAGGATGGACAGAGGAAAGCAGGCAGGCAAGCTAGCAAGAACTTGTGAACCACCTACCAAGTTCCAACCACTGGAGCCTATTCTGCTCAGAGTAAGTCTCTCATCCTACTAAGGTGGAATATTCCATTTTTCCACAGTGTGGGGTTCAGAGAGATTACGGGATCTGCCTCAGGTCACACCGTTACTAATGGGTAGTGTCACCAACGTCTGATTCCAAGCATCCTATCTCTTACCTTTTCTGTGGCACAGTACTGCCTTCTGTTGGCTTTAGAACCACTGAATCCTCGGAAGTCCTTCCCAGACACAGAGCCTTCCTCTCCTGAGGAGCAGGTGCCGCGGGAGTGTGCTTCTGCATCCATTACTATGCATGTCTTCTCAATGAAATCACTCCCTGTCCGTTCCCTGAGAGCCTGGCCCCAGACTAGGCACGATGAGGTCTTTCAATGGGGGAATAAATCAGCTCCCAAAGTTGCAGCTTTCCCTGAGTTTACAACCAAGTGGCAAGACCAAGTTCTTATTCCATACAAGAAAGGCTTGTCCCTTTTCTACAAAGGGAATTAGTCACGATGTTTGCTCCAGGTGCAGCCTAATTTTTGCCCAACTGTAGCCATATGACTTCGCAAGCTGAGTGCCTCCAGCTGGGGTAAAACGTGCTTGAAAAGCCACTCCGGGGTTTTGAGAGAGGTGGGTGCTCCTGGCAGTCCGCGCTTGACTGCACTGCCACCACCATGAGCCTTCAAACTCTCCGCTCAGCACCTGAGCTGAAAGGCGGAAGCGGCCCCCCTGGCCCCGTCTATGTCAGCTGTCGGAAGCCTAGAGCCGGGCGCAGCCACCAGCAGCACGCATGTGGTGTTTTCCTCTCTGTGCTATTATATCCACCTTACACCTGGCTTTGCTGTATGCGCCTGCCTTATTTTCCTGTAGTTCACACTCCCTTTTCCCTTCTCCTTGGTAGAATTCAAGAATCCTTAATTAAGAGCACAGACTTTGCATTCAGATGGTGGAAAGTGGATCCCTTTTGAAACCGTGTAGCCTGAGGCAGGCTCTACAACCTTTCTGAGTATCTGTTTTTCAAATCTATTAAATCACATGTTGGAAGTTAGTAAGATTACGTGTGTGGGCCCCACGAAATGGCTCAGTGGCTCAATCATCACTTTGCACATGCTGAGATCCCATGTGGGCACCGCTTCATGTCGCGGCATCCACACTTCTCATCCAGCTCTGCTGGTGACCTGGGAGAGCAACAGAGGATGTCCCAAAGCCTTGGGATCCTGTACCCATGTGGGAGGCCTGGAAGAAGTTCCTGGCTCCTGGCTTCAGATCAGCTCAACTCCAGCCATTGTGGCCATTTTGGGAGTGATCTTTCTCTTTTTCCCTTTATAAATCTGCCTTTCCAATAAAAATAATTAAATTTTCCAAAAAAAAGTATTTAAGATCACGTGTGTGATGGACCCAATAAACATAATAGGTAAAGGTAGAGAGAGAATTCACCATCTATGCCACTTCATGGATTATCAGCAGGCCCTAGCGACATGCAGAATCCAAAGCCTCCAGTTGGCTACAGAGAGAAGCTGAGTTAAAGACAGAAGTGACCCCAAGTGCCTGAGAGGTAAGTCCTTGGGAGGTGAGATGTGCATGCTGACCCTGGAGCATAGGGAATGAAGCAAGCCTTCACCTCAAGGCAGACCCGGCATGCCCCACCGGTGACCTTGCTCCAGGCACCTGGAGAGCAGCCAGGAGGAGGCTTGAGCTGAATGTCCCCCATGCTAAGTCCACAGCTAACACCTCCAGAAAGCCTGACCAGGGTCTGAAAAGGGTTTGGGGTCTCGTAAGGAAGATGCCCCTGCACCCAGACAGCCAGGGGCCATGGAGAGGGGAAAGCAGGCTGGAGGCAGAGACAGGGCCCTGGAAAGGGCCACCTGCGGGCAGAAACCAAGGAAACAGAGGGAGGGACCTGAGATGGACACCTCTCCAGCCCCAGCTGGTATTAGGTAAATACACAAGGCAGGGCTTTCCTAAAGCCGTAGGCCAGCAAACCAATTCTCTCTCTGTGTGTGTGTGTGTGTGTGTGTGTGTGTGTGTGTGTGTGTGTGTGTGTGTGTGTGTAGAAAGAGAAATGTTATAAAATTGGAGCAGGCAGTTGTAGGGCAGACCAGCTGCTTGGAAATTCTAGCAAGCCTGCTATCTTGAGTCCAAAGGCAATCTAGAGGCAGAATTTTGTGTGTGGGGCGGGGGACGGGACTTGATCTTCTTTTTTAAAATCGGTTGGATGAGATCCATTTACATGATGCAAGCCAAAATCTGTTTTCCCCAAAGGCTACTGCTCTAAATGTGGATCACATTAAAAAGAAAAAAAAAGACCCTTCCCAGCACCATCTAGCTAGACTGGCATTTAACAGAACAGCTGGGCACCAGTAACCCAGTCAGATCAGCAGCCTTGGGCAAGGCAGCCTTTGGTTTCACAAGTGCAGGGGATCCACAAACCCATCCACGTTGATACTTCCTTGCCTTCCAAGGCAGGTTTTCTGATCAACACAACAGAAAGGCACAGCCGCCAACCTCGAACGGTGGGTCCTGAGAGGAAGGAGACCAGGAGCCCTTAGATGCGGGGAGTAGCCAGCTCTCAGATTCACCCCGGGGTGCTGGAGGCGGGGGGAGGGGCTTGTACTCTTTCTTCCTATCCCGTCCAACACCACTGACTTTGTCTCATGGACTTGTCAATGTCTGCACTAACCCGGTCACTCCCTAAGGAGCACATTCCAGGAACTCGTCAAACAAGCCATACAAAGCACAGGCAGGTTTGGTGAGTCCCCAGGACTCTGATCATCTGATCCATCTCGCACACTCTGCCCCCTTCGACTGCCCTTGGTTTGTCATTTTGGCGTCTCCACTCTGATGAGCAGCACAGCTCCGTTCCAGAGAAGCACAGCTGTCATCTTCCCTGTGCTCCTATCCGCTGGCACCCGGTGGATTCCCCAGGCCACCATCAGTGGGGTCTGCAGGTAACCACTCTTTGCCACAGACCTAGCCAGAGCCAAACAGCACCTTGGCGACCACATGAGCCACTCTAAGCACAGATGGAAAACCCGGCGGCCCAAGGCCAGGATCCTTCAAGGAAACAGTACAATCTTGGGGCTCAGGGGGGTCATTCAGTGCCTGCCCCCTTCTTTCAGGAAAGCACAGCTAAGTACACCCCACTAAGCAATGAAAACCAATTGAAGGTCCAGTGCAGTAGCTCAGTGGCTAAAGTCCTCACCTTAAATGTTCCAGGATCCCATACGGGTGCCGGTTTTAATCCTAGTGGTCCTGCTTCCCATCCAGCTCCCTGCTTGTGGCCTGGGAAAGCAGTCGAGGATGGCCCAAAGCCTTGGGACCCTGCACCTGTGTGGGAGACCTGGAAGAGGCTCCTGGCTCCTGGCTTCAGATTGGTGCAGCTCCAGCTGTTATGGTCACTTGGAGAGTAAATCAATAGATAGATCTTCCTCTGTCTCTCCTCCCCTCTGTATATCTGACTTTGCAATAAAAATAAATAAAAATTTTTAAAAAGAAAGAAAACCAGTGGAAGTACAGGAAGTTCACAACGGCTCTTTCTGCTTCGACAAATGGTCACCAGGTTTGCAGAATCCCTGCTTAAACCATGGGCTCCCCCTCCCTTCTCCCACCAACGCCCCTTTCCATGTCTGCACTCCTCCCTCACTGAAGCCAGTTCCCCTCTCTCTCTCTCTAGCTGGTAGTCAACAGGCAACAAGACCAGCTTGCCTGCTTGGCCAGGAGAATGGAGATTGGAGAGATAGAACTGCTCTGACAAGGCTGGACGGGTCCCCCAGTGATCCCAGTAACCCGAATGGAGTGTTGATGGCTCAGACACCCGCATTTCCCATCACCAGACTCTGTCACCATGAGAATTGGACTCAGACACTACCCAAAGCTTCCAGAACCTACAGCGGTTTGTCCAGGGGACAGGCTCCCCTCTATTCAGAAGATCCTCAGAGGAGGAGCTGCAGTTCTGCGGTTCATGTTCTGCCTGAGTCAACCACTCACAGTGCAGAAGTAACCACCATGGGTTTTGGATTCAGTTGCCGAGGAGCTGGGCATCACTTTGTGTGTGTCTTCCTCCAAAGTGTAAGGTGCGGTTGCTGCTAGCTCGGGTGCTTACAGCAGATGTTAGAGCTGGCGGCTGCAGGAGCCTTCCCTGGGCCTGGTCTCATGCAGGCACTTGAGGAATGGAGAGCTTCTGCGAGTGTCCTTATTGCTTGTACCACCTGTCCCAAATGTCCCAGCCCCGCGTTCTCCTGGGGGAGTCTGGAGTCTGGCGCCTCACAGGTGTACATGAAGGGGTGAATAAGGGTTAGGATATGGTCTCCCTCAGCCTGGGTGTTCTGTGAATTAAAACCTGCAGTTTGGCATTGAGTGGCTCCGTCCTACACCCCCCACGCCATGCAAAGCGTCTGCCCGAACACTCTGACCCAGGGGCTGGCCATGTATCCAGGAACCAAGCTGTGCTTTCACAGAAAAGAGTGGGACTCCAGTCAGTCCTGGGAAAGACCAGCCAATAAGCGAAACCAGGTGGCATGCGCACACACAGACACATCCTTGGGACTAAAGAGCCTAGAGATAGATCCTGAAACTCACATAGGGAAAGACACTGAATAAATGATACTGGAAGAAGTAAATCATTGGAGAAAGTGCGAGTTAGGCAGGAACTGGGGTTGGCAAACACAGGCTCCTAGAAAAAGACTTAATTCTGACCCTCTCCTCACTGCAGCACTAAAATTTCTTCCAGGGTAAAATGATAAACTCACAAAAACAATATCAAAGGGAAAACAGGTTGTTTTCCACGCCGGTAAGACTGAGCAGTAAAAGAGGCAAATGCAGAATGGATTGAAACGTGTTACATCCAGTGCCTTACAGAATCCCAAGTGGGACTGCATTTTTCTGGAGCAGAAATAGTGAGTTTATAAGATTCATCTGGAAAAATACACAAGCAGGAGCCTCTCTCTCTTCCTCTCTCTCTCAAAGCACAGTAATTACACATTTGTTCTGGTAGATATTAAAGTGCTGCTTTCCAGATACAAATGTGACATATTTCAAAATATGTGAAAGTATAAAAATAGAATAATAAAATTGTGTCTTACAGCAGAACAGCCAACTGAGTAGGTTAAGACTCTTCTACTGATACCTAAGAAATGTAGTGTGTGATAAAAGTGGCATCCATGTTAATAGGAAAGGAAAACATTTGGTAATAAATGATGTTGGGAGAACCAGTTAGCTCTGCAGTGGGAAAGCCTGTGCATGCAGCGCAAAGCAAATTTCAGATAAATTAAGGAGTTAACTGTAAAAAGAATGAAACCATAAAACACTTAGGGTACAATGTAAGTTGCTATGTCTATTGTAGTGTGGAGATGAAATTTCTAGATTTAAAAGCAATTGGAGAAATCACAGAGAAAAATTGATATATTTGGCTGCATTAAAATTCAAATCGTCTCTATAAAAAAATGCCATAAAAGTAAGGATAAATAGCAAAATCAACCTGAGAAAAAAATGTCTGTAACTAAAATATCAAAAAGCTGATGTTCTTAAAACACAAAGCAGCATTTATTCACATTAAAGAAATCCACTAAAGTCAAAAGAAAAATGTTCCAAGAACAAGAGGCTGTTTGCAGAAGAAACACAGATGACGGCTTAGACAAAGCCTTGCCGAAGCTCACTGGTAATCGATACACGGGAAGGAAGTGCAAGAGGAAGCGCGACGTTCGTGCTGTCACATTAGCAGATGCTTGTAAAAGCCACCGCAGAGCATCGAAGAGAGCTCTGGGGTGACGCTGGGCGGTCTCGCAGCTTGCCAGCACCACGGACATTCGTGTCATATCAGGGATGCAATCTGGCAACAAGTCTCAAGGGTCTTTAAAATATTCATTCTCTTGACTGCGATCATTACACTTCAACTTGAAGCAAGTCGAAGAATGCAAGTGCATTTGTTTTCTTTATAATAACAAGAGAAACCGGATTAAATATCTACCAACATAGGAAAGAGAAATAATTACACAAAGATGGAATAGTATATCCTCACTTATGTCCATGAAAAAGAAGTGTCGAATGGCTTGGAAAACCACTCACAGCCTGTGGCAGCTGGACTGTCCTAACGTCCCTGCTTAGTTGTCTGGTTTCCCACTCTGGTCTATCCCTTCAGTTTTCTCAAGCACAGTGACATTCAGCATCTCATACGGGACACAAACACTGCCCTCCCCAACTCCACAGCTGCCACAGCTATTCCAACAGGGATAGGTCCCTCTTCCAACCCTTGGTCTCACTGGTCCCCTGCCCCAGGACTTAAACTAAACCGTGCTCACTGCTCGCTGTTCCTCCTCCTCCAGGGACGCCCAGTCAGGATGGACGATCTCTCACGTTACATGTTTCCCCACCTGCCAGACCACCTTAGAGAGGCCCAAGTGACAGCCCAGACCTTCATTCACAGCCTAACCCTGCCTCAGTGACATTCAGGATGGGCAGTTCTGTTTTGTCCCCCAGTGTGTCTCCAAGGCCCAGCTTCCAAGAACAGAATCGACGAATGTGGAGTGGATGAATGCACCTGTTACTTGCTGTGTGAAGTGGATGAGATGAGCCCCTTTCACAGATTGGCTGGGAGAACCAAGGGCCAGGCCCATGCTTGAGGCTTGGGAGACGTTGATGCTACATCCCCACCCCCAGGAAGGTGGCCACAGGGAAGGTTTCACGCTCTCCACGCTCTCGAGGTACAGCCTTGCTAAAAGTGCAAGTGGTCCGCCTTGTCTCTGCGTTTTCTCAGACGCTAAGTTGGAAACACGTGGCTTGGTTCCTGTTTTCCTGTTGGCTTCCCTTGAATCAATGCCACCACTGGTGGAGGGCAGTAAATGAATAACCACACTCCCACCCCGTGACAGCAAGCTAATTGGCTTGCTATCTCCCGGTGCTGCATCACGTTGGGATTTTTCTGGGTGAGATATAAATAAACCAATTCTATTAATAAGCTGTTTGGCCAAGGGAAAAAAAATACAGTCGGGAGATCCCCAGGGTCCCCGGGGAAGCCGCTCAGTGGCCCGTGGCATAAAGGCTTGATTACAGAATGAAGGGATTCCACTCTGGGCCCCCTCCCCAGGAATCCGTGCACCTGGCAGACTCCTCCCGGGCCGGGGAGGCGGGCGACGTAAAGCTTTGTGAAGTTTAAAAGTGAAAATTTAGATAAATCTGGGCATTCATGGACCTGAGTGTGCCTCTGGAAAATAATAGTTGGCAGCTTAGAACCTGCCGCTTTTCGGGGGCTTTATTGTCTTGTTATAATTAAGTCCTGCACCGAAATCCAATTACAAATGCTCTCAATCGCCCTCCAGCCTAAGTGCCCACGGAAGAGCGGAAGGAGGCTTCTGGACTTAAATAACTCGGGATAAAAATTAATATCGTGGCTGTGTTGGCTAATTAAAAGAGCCGCCTCTATTAGCGGACTTTTATATTAATAAATGAGACTATTATCATCATAACCGACAACTGGGGTCCTTATCAAGTCCCTTCTGTCAGGCCCGCTCTCTGGGTCCCAGCCTCGGTGGGAGCAGAGGGGACAGTGACCTCCTTGCCTGCCTTTCACCGGGGCGGGGGCCCTTGAGCACTGCTGGCTGGTTTCCCACATGAGCCCTGACTCAGGTGTGCGCCCGGTCCTGCTTCCCAGTGGAGCGAATGGAAGCTCGGTACAGCAGTCACTTCTCCCGGTAAGAGGCAGGGCTGGGCCTCACGCCGGCAGCCTCGGGACTCTGGGTCTGGGACACATGCTATTCCAGCAGCCAATTACTCTTCAAGGGTAGATTGGGTAGGTGGGAGATTGTGCTAAAAGGTGAAAGATTTCCCCAAGTGTGTACTCAAACGTCTCGTGCTGGCCAGTCACTTAGTTACTAACACCCTCTGGGGACCAGGCACAGGTACAGTGACTACCCCTGGTCTCAAGGAGACTAGCTGGTGTTTTGATGCAGTATAAGTGCAAGGTGCTCCGAGAGAAGGAGGAAGCAGCCAACCTTGACGTGGGGGCTGTGGAAGATGCCCAAGGAAGGGGTTGTCCGAGCTGAGTCTGGAGAGATCGAGGAAAGGAACCCAGGCTAAACAGTGAGATAAGGAAGGAGAGTTGTAGGCAAGGAAGCTTTGTGAGAAAAGGCAAGATAGACAAGCACACGCCCACTACCTCTGAAACACCTGATGCAAGCAAGGTATTGTGAAAGGTATACAAGGCCAGAGAGGAACAGGGTCGTGGCTGCCATGCTCACAGCTCGGGCAGCTTCCCCAAGGGCAGCGCCGAGTCAGTTCTCAGCTGAGAACGCTATGAAGAGAGCTGCTTCCTGTGGTCCTCCCTCTGAGGAGTATGCAGGACAAGCCAGCGAGGACTCACTCAGAGACACTTCAGCATGTACAATCGTGATGGCGGGCAGTGGCCCCTGCCCAAAAAAGGGCCAGGAGAGAATCTGCTGAATCCCGGGTTCAGTCACAAGTCCTCCAGGAGTCTACCGAAGGAGCCAAGGTCTGGCCCTGAGCATAGCAGACAGATTCCAGACTGGGAAAGAGCAAGTGAGGAATGGCTATGGGTAAAAGGGAGCAAGTTCAAGTTTAGACACAAGGTACTTTCAGTTCCCAGGGAGTATTCTTGGTCAGATGTCCTTGAGTGTGCTAGATGCAAAGATGTAAAGAGATCACGGGCTGGAGCTGTGGGAACTGGCAGGTTGCAAATGGTGACCGAAGTAAGATCATAGGAACAGTGCCCACGGAGGGGGTGGAGGCCACACAGGTCCTCGGTGTGCCTTGGCAGACTCAGTTCATCAGTGCAATGCCAGTTACCATGGTCTCCTACGTACGAGGGGCTCCTCTCCTGTCACCATGCATTTGCATCCATTAGTATAATACCTCCTTAGTGACAGTAAATGAGGTATGTCATGTCCAATTTCCATCCAGGGCTAGACACTCCCCCAGCCCACACAGACACACTAGATTTAATTTGAGTCGTCAATATCTGTAGTCAATCAAAGGGCATGAACTGAATTCCAGTTCCATGCCCAAACTGGGGTGGACCTCTGATTTACTCCAAAGTCCAGACTATTATGAGACCAGGGTGATAGAGAAAAAGTAGCAAATCCTCACTCATTTTCAGAGATTGCTGAAGTCACCAGAGCTCCTCCTATCACGCTGAGGTCTAAAATTTCAAACGCGGTGATAATAATGAGTGAAATGTTGACTAGGCTTAAAGAATGAGAGCTTTTAAGTGAGGAAAGGATAAGAGGGAGAGAGGGGGAAGATGAATATTGGAAAACAGCATCTTGTTTTTACAAAGTAATGGGCCAATCATTTGTGTCAGCTCCCCAGGGCAGACAGATTATGGCTGATGCATGCTAGGGGGAGGGGAGAAGGGCTTCCAGGCCCTGCATTGGCTCCTGATGAGAAGATTGTTTCAGATTTTGTTGGAAGACTTTGCCAGAGCGTCTGGTTCACGTACCTGTCCGATAAGTCAGCTTATATTCTGATCCTGAAGTCTGAATCAACCTAGGGCAGGTAGGAGGCAGACCAGGCAGAACACGGTGCAGGACGGAGTTTATTAGGCAAGGCTATGAAACAAGAAGGTAGATTCCCAACGTGGTATCCAAAGACTTGCCAAAGTCAAAGCCACATGACAAGGACAAGACCTGATCATGGCTCAAGATAAGTAAACGAGGAGCTGAAGGTACAGAGCCCTGGCTGGGGGTTAGGGACGGTGGGACAGGACGGCGGAGGACAGCGAGCCGAGGCAATAGAGAGCATGGGAGTCTACAGGATGGCCAAGATTGGAATTGGATGCTTACTCATTCATTGCTCCATGGGCAGAGGCCTGAAAGGCTGGGCATTGACTATCTTGGAATTTCTGTGGATTGGATATCTTAGCTGCACACCTCTGGCTCCAAGTCTCTCAAGAGGCTGAAGTCAAGCTGAAGTTCAAGGTTGTAGCCTCCTCTAAAGATCGAGTTGAGGGATGCAGCGGGCAGGAGGATCTGCTTTGAGGTTCACACATGTGGCTGCTGAGAGGCCTCTATTCCTCAGCACCGGGACCTCCACGAAGGCTACCTGGGTTCCTTAAACATGGACACTGGTGATGGGAGAGAGAATAAGAACCAAGAATTGAGAGAGAAACTGAGAGAGCAAGCACTCAAGGTGGAAGACACAGCCTTTGTGTTAGTTGCTCTCGGAAGGAACTTGCCACCTGTGCTGTCATATTCTAATCATTAGGAACAAGTCAGCAAGCCCTTCAGCTCCTGCTGAAGGAAAGCAGTGACACAGAGATGATCAAGAGGTTGGGGTCTCACCCACTTCCTAAAGGCTGCCTGCCATTCTGGGGGACTTTGAGGGCTGCCAAGTCTGCTGTGTGGGCGAGCCAGGTGCATTTCTGAGCAGGCTGAGGTTTGTGGGCCCGTGTCATTCTTGGACAGATGAGAATCTTGCAGGATTCCTGGCTCATTTATTGTCTACTTTACTGACTATCCTCCAGGGCAACAGAGAGGAGATGTAGACAGCAAGGTAAACCAAACACGGACTCTCAGATATGCTCTCCAAGTCAGCTTTTCAACTGCGTTCCTGATGGAATCCTAACATTCATCCCCCTCCCTGACTCGTCTCACTGTTCCCAAGTTTCTCTGCATTTATTTTCTGTGCTAAACACGAGTCTCTTCTGGAGAAGGCAGAGACCTTGAATTGTCTGCACTTGCTCACATCATGACTAATCAGTCGTGTGGGAGCAGAGCAGAGGGAATAGCCAGAGGAAATCACAGGAGGAAAATAAAGTGGACTTTCCGTGGTGACATGGTAAGATGTCCAGCATTCTGAAGGGATTTTAAGAATTGGCAGGTGCAGTAAGAACACAGGGCACGGTGATGGCCGAGTGACCACCTATCATGTCATGGCATGCTCTGAGCCTGCTCAGCTCAGCCTACAAAGCAACCAGGCTAAAGCCTTTTCAGGCAACCTGGGACCTATCACATCCCCAGAGACAGCCTAGGAAGTCCTGGTTCAGTCTTCCCAGAATACCTTGGAGAACGGGATGGGAAGATGGAGTCCTGGGAGGGTTCAGCAAAGGAGCCCTGGCTGTGTAATAGAGTCCTTGGGCGATCTCTATGGAGATAGCCTGGTCTGGATGCACCTGCTCATGTGGTTAAGAAAGCCCAGAGGTCCTGGTCAGCTGCAGGGAGTGGAGAAAATAAAGAAAAGCAGAAGGATGCTGAAAGGACATGAGAAATAAGGCGTGACCAGAGCAAGAACAAGAAGGCAGGTCCTGCAGTGGCCACAAGAGCAGATCACATAGCCAGCACTTGCAAGGCAATTCCAGAAGGCCCTGTTAGCCCCACTGTGGGAGGATGGCCCCACTTAGCCCCAGCCCTATCAGTGCTTGGGGTGGCCCCTCTGAGCAGGCCCATTGCCCCCCTCCTCTCTGCCTCTCACCTACCCGCCCCACCAGAGCTTGGGCAAGCCTGTTGGGCCAACGTTGAAATTTTCTGGTTGGCTCGGCAAAGAGCAGATGCTGTCTCCCAGACCCTGGGAACTCTACCACCCAGGTAGTGCTTTCTCTCTGCTTCTGCCTGCACAGCAAACCTCAACCTCTCCAATAAAGGAGCCTTTGGGTCACTTGGAAGCTGGGCTATTTCTGTTTCTCTGGCCTCCCAGTCCCGAGACCCCCTCCATAAATCCCTCAGCCCCCAGTTAGCCTCAACAAAGGATAGCTCTTAAAGCCAAAATGGAGAAGAAATGAGAAGGGGGAGGCTAAAAATCAGGCCCTTCCCCGCACCACCAACCTGCTCACTCTCACCTTGCATCAAGCTAACCGAAGTACTGGTTGCAGCCAGTGGCCGCAGTGCCAGCTCAGACCCCAGGAGCAATGCCAGCCACATGTATTTGCCCAGTCTACAGCTGGACAAGTCCTTGTGGCTCCCAAATTTGGGATCCAGTCCCAAAGTGAACAAATGAGGAGCAAAACCACAGACATCCTCATTGCCCTCATTCCTGGCCAACACTTTCTGGAGGACCCCTGTAACTGACAGCCTTACAGCACAAACCCACCACCACCTGCCCTTTACCACAAGGACTTGGAAGCCTGGCCTGCAGCTCAGGCCATCTCTCAATGGCCCAGCAACATGGAGTTGGGCAATGCCACAACGCCAAGTGCCAAGATTGCCACAGGGAATATCCCAAAAGGTGACCCAACCTAAAGAAAGTCC
Organism: Ochotona curzoniae; assembly: GCF_017591425.1. Taxonomy (NCBI): domain Eukaryota; kingdom Metazoa; phylum Chordata; class Mammalia; order Lagomorpha; family Ochotonidae; genus Ochotona; species Ochotona curzoniae. Next base: position 17,181,258 of record NW_024466219.1, on the reverse strand, counting down.
TGCAGGCTACAAGTGGAGATCGCAGGGGACCGGAACTGCTCCCTGGGGTGTGCCGGCCCTTCAGGACTGCTGTCGCTGCTGCAGATTCTGAGATTATCCAGCCAGCAGATGTAAGGGTGTGTGGAGTTGATGGTCCAGGCCCTGTGCATGCATTGAGAGGGAGTCACACATGGCTCCCTGCAGGGCATATGGAAGAATCCTGGCAAGCAGAAGGAGGGTTTCACGGAGCTTGGGCACTTGGAGCTTTAGCCACAGCACACAGCATCAGAGAAGGAACCAGAACAAGGCTCCTGAGGCGTGTACAACCTGGACACCTGGGAGAGCCCACATGGAGAGAAAAGTAGCTCAGGCAATGCAGCACCGGCAGCGAGGGATCGGGCTCAGGAAAAGCTGCTGGACTCTGGTGTCCTGGCCAGAGTCCTGCTTAGAGACAAATACACAGGTGGCAAAAGAGTCCTTGACAGGGCCAGAGAAATTGCTCTTGACCCTGGCTTCTGTGAGCTGATCTCCCTGTCTGGCCTGAGAGGTAGCAGGTGCTGCGCGGACACTCTACCCAAGAAGCCAACCCTAGGGAGCTGGGGGGCCTGAGTCCTTGGACAATGCCATGTAACCTCACAAGGCAAGGAGCAGTCCTACCGGGAAAAAGACTGGATGTGGAGTGATGTCTCTCCACATCCAGGAGGGCAGCTTTTCAAGAAAAATCCTTCCCAGCTGTGAGAAATAAACCACCTGGTCTGTTGGATTGTATCCTAGCTAGCCGAGCCGCAAGACAGGCTGACTCAGGGACCAAACAACCTGATGCAATTGCCACACTGCAGTAGCAACACCAGGGCCAGATCCTTGGCACAGCAGTAAACACTCCCCTTGGGTCACCAGCATTCCATATCACAGTGCCTGGGGGTTAAGTCTTGGCTCCACCAACACACACAGCAGGTGATAGCTCAATTCACTGGGTCCCTGTCACCGGTGGAAGAGACCCAAGTGGAGTTCTAGGCTATTAGCTTCAATATGGTCCAGCCATGGCCATAAAGTATAGGCTCTTCGCTTGGTGATACTGTTATGTTGTAACAGCATTCATTGTACAAGGAAGGCCCCTGTATGCACCTTGCTTGGCAATACAACCAACTTTCTCTGTGGCCCCCACTCTTGAGACATTTCCTCACCATCTAACTGATGCTTTCTCTACAATATCCTGCCCATCCATCCTAATTGAGGTGGCCATGCCCGTCTCTTCCTGGTCACTGCTATCATCCCTGTCTCCCCAGCCCTGCCCAGCTGTGATGCAAGGTCAGGCCCTGAGCCTTTGAGCTGCCCTCTCTCCTTCTTGGTGTCTCCTCACACCTAGGTGTTGGGCAGGGTTAATCATCCTAACACATGGCCAGGAGAAGCACAGGTCAACTGGGCAGATGAGGACAAGTCAGGGATCCCTGCAGATAGAGCAGTGACAGGTCTGAGAGGCTGGGAGAAGTCTGAAGGACACCAGCAGGATGAAGAGAGGGCAGAATGGGGAGAACAAGATGGTGCGTGTGCAGCTCCATCTCGGGCACATCAACCTTTCCACACAGCGTCACTGCCTCTCGCTTGTTCCTGCACCAGTTGCATGGAAATAGAAACTCGCTTCCTTCTTCCTAATGAGCTGCAGTTTCAGTAACTCAAAGGCTGTTTTGCGGCAAAGCCAGCATCCCAGATCAGAGTACCAGTTCAAGTCCCAGCTGTTTCACTTCCACTCCAGCTCCCTGCTAAAGTGCATGAGAAGGTAGTAGAAGATGGCCCAAGTGCCATAATCACACAGAAGGTCTAGTTGGAATTCTGGATTCCTCCAGGCTTCAGTCTGACCCAGCCATGGCAACTTTGCCTTTCAGATATATAAATAAACCTTAACCAAAAGGTAAGCAAGTAAATGTAAAAAGGTCATTTCTACGATGGAGCCATTCTGCCCCCCCCCACCCCCCACCCCAGGTTCCTCTGGTGGTAAAGGTGAAGACAGTGTCTGTATGAACCTGGGCTTAGGGAAAGGCCCTGCAGCTCCTAAAGACACCAGTCCTTCGTAACACCCCACCACCACCACCAACACTGCCCATCACTTGGAAGCTAGTGTCTCATTTTGCAGGCACTAACAGGTTTCCAAAGATGCTGGATATTTCAGCATGAAAAACTAGGTCAGGACTGAGCAAACCAGGGCAGTTGGTCACCTTACTTTCCACCAGCCAGGGTCATGGGAGCAGCCAACCATCTGTACATTTAGGGAGAATTTCTACTACGCACACAATATGCTGGGCCCTTTCCCAGGTGCCCTGCTTCCATTCCAGTGGAGGAAAGGAAGTCACAAAGTCAATCAGTGAGTACAAAATAGGACACGCGAGGAAGTAACCCCTGCCACGAGATGGAAGAGCAGCCACGAAGGGTGAGAGCTGCCAGTCAAGATGCAGGCAGGGATGGGGTGAGCAGAGAGCCTCGCTATAGAGGTCGTGTCAAGCCTAAGTCTGCAGGAGGGAAGAGAGCGAGCCAGGAAGTTATCCCAGGGAAGGGCACTGCAGACAGGGGGATGAGTTAGGGCAAAGGACAGAGGCAGAGTCTGACCTGCTGCTGTGTTCAGAAGAGTGCAGGTAGAAGAGAGACAGGAGAAGCAGGAGGACCCGCTAGGACAATGCCTTGGACTGAGGAGGTGACGAAAGGAAGGAAGATCCCCGGACAGAGCTGCCAGGTGTCCATGTTGGGGTGAGAGAGCAGAGCTAGCTCACCGTGACCTCCAGTTTTGGAACTCACAGGGACCCACTAAGACTATGGGTGCCCACCCTGGATATTAATTTCACAGACCCACACTCTCCCACAGGATGCATTCCAGGGATGTCACTGGATTTAAAGAAGAGATCAAGATGCATGTCCTCCAGGACTGTTATGACTCAGGGGTGTAAATGCAGAATAAATGTTTCTTCTGTCCTTGTTCCGCAGAGGGTAGAGAAGGTGGCCATGTCGCAACAGTTCTCTGGCCCACTGACTCCAGAAAACCCCACATTTCCCTCAGGCTGTGAAGACCAAATAAGTGTAAGTTCACAAAACCTTAGCTAATCCTGCCTTTCTCTGGGAGATGGTACCAGCCCGGAACCCTCTGAACAGGTGTTGAAATTCTAACAGTGACCAGCAGAGGGCACCTGCAGCAGGATTGGGCCACACTCACCAAGGCATCAGATCCTCTTAGTTCACCTGCCTTGGTGAGTGTGGCGTCACCAACAGTGACCGGGGTTTCAGGCGTGTTCTCTTCTTGTTCCTCATCCCCACACGCCAAATGTTACACTTCCCCTGAATTCTTTCACTTACTGCGGAGACCTGCTCAAAATGGTTCTTCCTTTTCCGGATCTCCCTGGCACTCCCTGGCAGGATACCCAGAGATGGCACAAGGCTTCTGGTGTGCTGGGCACAGGGAAGACTGAGCTGAGCAGCGATAAGGTTTGTCCAATTTGTTCTGGTGCCTGGAAAGACTGCTCCTTATCTCCTCTTCCATTGCTTCATCACGAGGCCAAAATTACCTCGATAATATATTTTTTAATTTAAGAATTCATTTTCACTTCAAGAAAGAGGAACACTGCAGCCAGATAAGAAACTCCATCTGTCTTCAAGAAAAAGGGTCGTGGATCCGGATGTCACGGATCCCATAACGTCTTAAATGAAGGTGCCACTTCGGAATGCCTTCTTCATAGGCATGCAAAGATTATTCCACAGAGGTGCCTTTCATATCGTTAAAATAATGATGGTGCATGTTGAATACATCAGTGTAAGTTATGCTCTCCCATGCTATAAAAATGCGGGATAATTCCATAAATAATTATAAAGCATTTACAAATGGCGCCCCAATGCAAAGCGCTCTCGCTAATCCTTTATCTTTCACAAACACAGAGACAACAATTAGATTCCTGGAATGAAAAAGGGAGGTTATGTTATAGAATGTGTCACTTCCTTCCTGAATGCAAATAAGGAGGCAAGGAAAATAAAATGGGAGGAAAAGCTGGGTGGGAGCGGCACGTCCCCCACCCCTTGCTGACAGATGGAGGCAGTGGCCCAGGGTCCCGTTTCTCTTGATACTGGGGCCTTGATTGGCAGGGACTGGGGCAGGAGCGGCCCAGGGAAGTGGTTCTTCAGCCCCTTTTAGAAGGATGGTAATTCTGCCTTCTGCTGGTTTTTAATGGGAAATGGAGAAGCTACTGTCTGGAGGGCTGGTCATGTGGTCTGAGAGTCAGCTTCCTCCATGAACTCCCTGTTCTCACACACACACACACACACACACACACACACACACGAGGACAGACAGGAAAAATCTTCGATTCTGAATAGCTTGACCTGGCTCTTCCAGGGAAGGGAGTCACAAGTCACTGAGAGCCAAGTCAGACTGGAACAACCAGAAAGCCTTCCAACTTCCTTCCGGCTGCCTGTCGTTAACACAGACCCCGGGAATGGGAGCTGATGCCTTGCCATGGGGACTCTGCATGCTCACATTCATAGCAACCCAGCAGAGCTCTGGGGACCACATATCCTCTTGCTTGAATCAGCTATCAATAGAGGTTCGATCCAGGAAGACTTTTTGAAAGAGGTGAGGTGGAACCAGGACAAATAAAAGGCAGGCTGAATATATTAAAACGGACAGCCATTCCTTGTCCATAGACACGGGCACACACGTAGGTGAACACCTGCCATGCAGGAAGAGCGATGGGGAAATCCCTAGCCAGCCCACGGCCACCTTGTAGCCCGTCAGAACCCAGCTCTGCCATGCCCAGCAGCTCATGGACTCCAGACCTGGGCAGGAGAGGGGCACAGACTGAGCAGTTGGCCAGCCAGCAAGCAGAACCGTGTCAGGCGGCAGCCCAGAGAGGGAGTCGGTGCCCATCCCATTCAAGAAAAAAGCCCTCCACAGAGCCTGGTGGGGGGTGGCCACAGCAGGGGCCATGGGACACAACAGAGCATTCTGACCCAGCTCCTGAGCCCTGGCTTGCAAAAGCTGGATGAGGTTCCACTGCCAGGTGCCCACACTAGGGAGTCCCCTGCCTGGACCCCACCCCAGCATCTCAGCTCTCTCCCCGCAGTGGGGAGCAGGAGGAGGCATACCAAGTTCCCAGCACTCAGGTCAGGTTGTTGAGTAGCTGACTGTGAGCATCTGAGTGGGAGTCACTGGTCTGAAAGACTCCAAGAGCGTTGGGGTGTCCTGGTGCCACCGTCTGTGCACGGCGTCTTCCAAGCATCTTCCTAAACAGGTGCTGAGGCCTCTGGGCTGTTAAGATGACTCCACAAGATCTTCTGTGACTCTCGCCTCTGCATCGGGGGACTTTACTTCCACCCCCAGAGCATGGTCTTTGTCACCCACATCACCAGGTGGCTCGTCATGACCAGAAAGCAACGTCTCAACAGCATCTTCAAGGACTCACTGCCAGCCTGGAAATGTCACCTGTGCCCTGTCCCTTCAGTGGTCCCCCACCCCTAAATGCCAGCGCCTCCTGCTGCCTGACTCCAGGAACTGCCCAGCTTGCCCACGGTGCTATCACTTCTTCCCTTAGGGACATTTTTTGCACAAACTGACAACCTATGTAATAACTGGCCCGCAAAGCAGCCAGGAAGAAGAGGATCAGGCCTGGGTTTTGTATACAAAGATTACACCCAACAGAGAACAAGTTTCCCTTGATTTCTAAATCAGAAAATATCCAGAAATTCCACTCAGGTTTTTCCATTTGTTTCTCTCTACTTGCTCTTCCTTTTCTGGCCATTTTTCCTCCAGCTCCAATCTTCAACCTGAACAATTTTCCATTTTCCCCCATACGCTCATATTTCTCTTGTAATTACTAGTCTTGCAAGAGTATTGTTTTCGACTATTTTTCACAGCAAACGCACAGGACTTAATCTATACTGTGGGTTAAATAGGCTCCTGGCAGCCAGCCCAGGAGCCCTGCCAGCGCCAAGACCCTTGTTGCTATGGGGAAAAGCTTCCGACACCCAGCCCCACTCCACTGAATGGAGCTGGAACTCAACCATTTGCATGTCAGGAACTGCTGCGCCGCCTTCGTTGGCAATTTCACTCATTCCGGAATGTGGGTCTCTCTTGTTTTCCATGTGAACTCATTCAGTGTCCAGCAATGCCTGCGCTCGCCCCAGAGGACACTGCCGTGCACAGGACCCAGCGTGGCTCCTGTCCTCGCACTCCAGGGGAGATGGGTAAGTGGGCAGGTCAAGCCACAGCTGGGTACTCAGGGAGGCAATGATGACGGGCCAATCAGGTTTGCCTGAGACCCAGAACCAACAGATGAAAGGTAGATGGAGAGGAAGGGAGAAGGAGAGAGAAATTGATACATAGGTGATTGGTAGATAGATAGATAGATGACAAAGAGATATGCTGATAGATGGTAAAGATGACGGGCAGATAATAGAGGAAAAAGGAAAGATGATAATAGACACATAGATGATAAATAATAGACAAGAGATAATAGATGATACATTGATATATCTATATTAAAAGATAATGATAGATCATAGATAATGATAGTTAATGGGTAGATGGCAGGTGACAGACTGAGCAGCCATGTGAGGATTTGCTGGTATATGCACTCACTGGGGCTGGCACGCCTCAAGTCTGTGGATCAACATGGGCCTTGGAAAGTAACAGAAGGCCTGGGAGCAGATCTGTCTCAGATCATGAGGTCTTTAACCGACAGCCTGGGAGATGCTGCGCTGGGTTCAGCATCACTGGTGGTCCATCGTAATCATTTAACGCCCTCACAGCCACTACTCGCCCAGTGCTTGCCAAAAGGATGGACCACTGTGGCCTAGAGCAGCGGACCCAGGAAATCCAGCCTTCCAGGGAGAAGCTCAGCCCATAAATGGGAAAGCCTAAGCCAGAGCGTGTGTGTGTGCATGAGTATGTGTGTGTCTGAGCATCCGTGTATGAGTGTGTATGTGTGTGAAGGCCTGAGTGTAAGTGTATAGTTGTGTAAGTGAATGTGTGTGTACGTGAGAGTGTGAGTGCTTGAGTAGGTATGATGGTACGTGTACATGTGTGTGGGAGTACTGTGACTGTGTGCATACGTGTGTATGTGTGGCTGTGCACGTGTGTCTACATGACTGTCTGTGTTTGTGTGTATACCTGAATGTGTCTGTTTGAGTGTGTGTATACTCATGTATGTATTTCACATGTGTATCTGAGTATATAAGTGTGTGAGAGAGAACACATGTGGGAGTATGTGTGAGTATGTGTGTCTGGATTTGTGTCTGTGTGTCAACATGTGTGTGTCTGAGTATGAGTGTGTGAGAATGTGTGAATGTGTGTGAATCTGAGAATGTGTGAGTATCTGGGGGTTGTGCACATGTTAGGACACGCTGAGACCTGAGACGGGCCTCAGCCTGCGGACAGGAGCAGGGAATCCCGGCCCCGCGCCACCTGCCCCGTGGCAGGCCCAGGGAGCCCTGCCCGAGATTACGCTCAGCCCCACGCTCCAAGAGCACACCTCCTGCGTCCTCAAAACCTAGCAAGGACATGGCCTGCCCATCTGCTGCCACAGCAGCTATTCAGCCAGCGACAAATTCACGTGCAGTGCTCTGCTCAGGACTGGCTATCTCCCCTCCCCCTCCTCCTACGGCGCCCCACTTCCTTCCTGGCAGCCAATTCCCATTCCCATTCGGGAATGACGACTCTCCGTTTGACCGTTGTCTCCTTCATGGGGAACTCAGCCGAGACAGGCCTCATGGCCGCTGGTCAGTGTGGGGGCCCCTGCCCGCCTCCCGGCCCCAGGGACTGCTCCTGGTCCTGCCCCTGGCACAGTCAGCCTGAGTGAGCATCTGGTGCGGCCACCCAGGCCAGGCCGTCCATCAGCCTTCACGCCGCTGTCACTACGAGATGTGGTGGAACAAAAACAAAAGACGTGACAAATTTGTCCTTTTCTCTTTCATAATTAACCAAAATATCACAGCATGTAGCAAAGCGCGGCTCCTAATTAACAGACAGGAGAGTGGTGATTAAGCGAAAGCGGCTGCCCCTTCTCGTCAACCCCCTCCCCACTCACACTTCCTCCTCACCTTGCAGCCTCCCCCTCCACCCCACCCAGGCCCCTCCCCCGGCCCATAATTACATTTGCAAGAGAGAATGATATTCTGGTCAGACACGACAGACAAAAAGAGCCCGGTCCCCAGTGAGGCAATTAATATTTCACACCTGCCAAAGCAAAGTGGCAACAGCCAGGGCGGGGGTTGGGGTGCTGGGAAGGGGACTCTCCTTGTCACCAGGCCAGGGTTTGTGGAAGCCAAGCAGGACAGCCCTTCTGAGCCGCGGGGATGGGCAGGCCAGGGTGTGGGTGCCGCAGGTAAGGGAGATGCTGAGCAAAACAAAGACCACCACAGTGTGCGCCCCTCATTTGTGCTCCGACTTGGTTTGCTAACTGCCAGCGCCTGCCTGTGCCAGAGTGAACATCGGGTGGGGGGTCTCAAATGCAGACACCCACTTGTGCCCCACCTCCCAGCCTCCCCATTCCCAAGGATCCAGAAGCTGCCATCCACACAGGTCCTCAGGGGTGCTACCTAGAAGGCACTCACTCACACTCAAACCCAACACATCTCCAAACCCCAACATTCGAGCTCCAGTCACCAACTGCTTACTCAGTCTGTGTCTCCAATGCTGACAATCTTGTGTGAGTTATGGAAATGAGAGCTGTCTTCGATGGTCCATAAAAGAATGAATAATACAAAGCAATAACCTGCGGGTGACACTGGTGACCCAGCGGTTCCCTGACGGACCCTGAGCACAGACTGCTCATCAGGCATGCTCGCAGGCCACTCCGGAGTCCTCAGCTCCTTCCCTGGCATTTACGAATCCTACAGGGCAGGTAATATCCCTGTACTGACATCTAAGAAATCTGAGGCCCCTGAAGTTGGGTGGCTTATCCAAGTTAGAAGGTTAAACCAACCTCAGACTCAGCTCTGACAAATGCAAAAATTATGTTACTTATTACAGTAGTCAAGAATTAGAGATAATCCAAGTGCCTATGGATGCATGAGGAGCAAACACCATGGGGTTTATGTACACAGCCCGGGGTATATGCATACAACATGGGGTATACATACACACCACAGGGTGTACATACATGACAGGGTCTGTGTACATACCACGAGGCATACATATGCACCACGGAGTATGTGTGCACACAAGAGAACAACACTCAGCCTTAGGAAGCGAGGCTATTGTGTTTTCACATTTGCTCTTTTTAAATTTATTCAAAAGGCATGACAACAGAAGAAGAAAGAGGGAGGGAGAGAGAGATTAAAATAAAAGGACCTTTCCCATTTTCTGCCATAGCCAGAGTTAGCCCAGCCCAGAGTCAGGAGCCGAGAAGTCTCCTGTAGGTGGCAGAGACTCAAGCATTGGGCCATCATTTGCTGTCTAGCCAGTGCATTAGCAGGATGCTGGATCGGAAGTGGAGGTGGGGCTTGAGTCCAGACACCTCAAAAGGGGATGCCGAGAGACATCAGCATCACATCACTTGCCCAAGAAACAAGGGAATGCTGACAGTTACTATTGGAATGAACTTGGAAAGCATTGTGCTCAATGAGATGTATCAGTCACAATAGAGTAATAACTGCACAGCACTGTATCCTGCTCAGGTGATATTCCTAGAGAGTTGAATTCATGAAGACAGAAAGTAGAGTAATGGTGGCCAGGGATGTGGGGGAGGGGTGAACAGGGAGTTATTGCTGAGTGGGTGTAGAGTTCTGGTTTCATAGCAGTGATGGTGGCCCGAGAACACAAATGGACTCAGCAATGCTGCTCTATTCACTTGCACATGGTTAGGATGGTACACATCATGTGCTTTATCACAGTTTTTAAAAGTGTGTGTCACTTTCATGCTAAGGGAATACATAAGTTTATCATCATCCCCAACACACCCAACTCGGGGAAAGTTCTGGGTACACGGATTAAAAGGATCACGTAACTGGTACCCATGAGCCCTGCCCTGGCCTGCTGTCTGCGATCCGGCGATCACCAAAGCACGGTCTCTTTTGTCTCACAGTTCAAGGACATGGCATAAGCACCTGCTCCACTTCCTGTACTGCTTTGACTCCGGGGGAAGGCAGGAGGGTAGTGACCGTATGCAGAAGACATACCTCAACACGGGCCCACTCTCATGTCTGCTGCTCCAGGCCCCCCAGAAATGGTGCTCCAGACGCTCAAAGGCTCACCCACTTCCTCCAGACCCCACCTCCCAGAACTCCACAAGTGTCTGCAAACCTCAGCATGCATTTCAGACAGGACAAACTGTGTTTAACCACATCAGATCTGCTCAGGAGGCTCAGTCTGCTCACCCAACATGAGAACAATCTGGTGGCATGGACTTGACCATCATTCCTTGCCCTCCCAGGAACTTCCCATCAAAATGGGGTCCTCACACACGCACACGCACAGACAGTGATGCCTGACTGAAATATGCAACAAGTTTATACAGACACAGTAAGCGGAGGAGAGAGTCGAAGTTTTGTGACCCCTTCCCACGCTGAGATCATGAAATCATGACCCTTTTAATAGCTGTCATTTCTTCATTTCTTGACTCATCTCATGCATGCATTCAGAAGTCAATAATGGACAGCTACCATGAGCCAGGTTTTGTACTAAGCCCTGGAGATAGAGTGCTAGACACAATGAGAGGACACACCCTCTCAGGAAGCTTGTCTTGGTAGAGTAGGGAGCTAGGAGGGTGACCGATAAGCAGCTGTACATACAGCAGGTGACACTGGCCTTCAGCTGGAGAGAAAGAACATATGCCGGTGATGTATTGGAGGCAGAATTAAGAGGACTTGTTGAAAGATTGGACGCTAGAGTCAGAGAGAGAGAGTGAAAGGGAAAAAGTGACTCACACGGCATGAATTAGAAAGGCACTCAGCCTAGGACCCAGGTGCAAAGATGATAGCATTGTGTGTCGTGAGCACTGAGGGACTCAGACGTGAGTCGGAGTGAGGGAGGGCAGAGAAGGGGAATGACAGAGGGAGAGTCCAGCGCAGCTGTACTGAGAGCCAATTTTAAAGCAGAGGGAAGTGGATTGACACGGAGGTGGAAAAGGAGGGTGTCAAGAACATAGAGATAGGAAGGAATAGACCACCCCAGAAGTTTTGAGGTGAGAACAGTGTCCTCAGACTGAAGGATCCAGCCGGGTTGTAGAAAAGAAGAGCCTGCTTAGCACACAATATGTGCATAGAATTTCACAACAAAATTCAGTCACTTCCGGGTCCTCTGAGCTGACCCCTGACTCTTCTCAGATCTGTAAGCTGAGATCAGAATCTGGCTTCCTATCTTTACAAGAACCTCCTCCCCCCCGCCACCTTCTGTCCAACCTGGTGCATCCTCCAGTAGGCTCTGATACAGGTGGCCAGCCTAGCACATACAATGCTCTGTCCCCCTAGAGGACAGAAGAAGCTACAAACAGCCCCCTCAGCAAAGCCCTGCCTTCCCGGTTCTCAGTCCTTTCCACTCCTGATTCTCCCTACTCAGCACCTCTTACGGAGGTGGCCTACAGACCCCTGAGCTTCTCAGAGACACGTCCAGGGCTCCAAGAGCTCCAGCTCTGTCTCCCTTCCACTGCAATGGCAGTTGTCCAGGTAGTGGGAGGGGACACAGGCTGGGATAGGTAAATTGTTGATGACTACATGGCTCAAGAAAGGGCATCAAACTCCAGGAGTACTCATTGTATTCCTTTATCTCCACACACTCACCTTTTTTCTATTTATTTATTTAGGAAAGATAGATCTACAGAGAGAAGGAGAGACAGAGAGAAAGAACTTTTGCCCGCTGGATCACTCCCCAAGTGGCCACAATGTCCAGGGCTGAGCCAATCTGAAGCCAGGAGCCAGGAGATTCCTTTGGTCCTCCCACATGGGTACAGGGTCAAGGCTTTGTGCTGTCCTCCACTGCTTTCCCAGGCCACAAGCAGGGAGCTGGATGAGAAGTGGAGCAGCTGGGACATGAACAGGTGCCCATATGGGATCAAGGGGCATGCAAGGCAAGGATTTAGTCACTGAGCTATCATGCTGGCACCCATACTCACTTTTTTTTTAACTTTTTAAATTTATTTTTTTATATCTTATAATTTATAATTGACCAGGGTGGGAAGGATTTAGGGTTAGAGAGAAGTGGGTGTGATCATTGTTTCCAAACTTTCTATTTCTTCTTCCCGTTTCTAGGGGGAGGGTGGAGATAAGGGGAGAGGCCATACCCAGCTTCCCAACTATCCCAGTTGCCGAGGATAGGGAAAGGCCACCTGATATCAACCCAGGGTCACCATGTGGTGCATGCTCTGAGGGTTCTGCCCAGGTGGATGCGTTAGTTCTGAAATGCTGTTGATGTTGCTGATCTATGGATAAGGAATCCTTTCCTATGTCCATTGCTGACAGTCAACCTTAGAGTCGCCATTTGCTCAGATATTTGCTGTCACTATTTGGCAGGGTAGTTGTCCATATGTTCTGTTTTTCATTCTCTGCTGTGGTACCAGATATGTTCTTCAGGCTCCAATGGGCTACCATGTCTTTTATGTGCACCACGGTCTGCTGTCCAGCACTACTCCATCCTTTACACTGAGGAGGACCAGTTCTCATAGGTGGGCCCATGAACCCTGGCCAGGTGACCCAAGCCCCACTAAACCCCTGACTCCTGGGACTCACAGATCCAGTACCTACTACATAGGTGGACCTAAGGACTCAGGCCAAACTACCTGGACTCCACCAGACCCCTATCCTTTGAACTCTAGGACCCAGCACCCACCACGCAGTTGGGCCCAAGGCCTTAGACCATGAGACTGGGGACCCACCAGACCCCCACCCCCAGGGCTCACAGACCCAGGACCTACCACGCAGGTGGGCCCACGGATCCAGGTCAGGTGACCCAGGATTCACTGGACCTCCTGTCCCTGGAACTGATGGACCCAGCACCCATCACTCAGCAGGGCCCAGGAACCTAGGCCAGGAAACCCAGGCTCCTCTGAACCCCCAACCCCTGGGGTTCACGAATCTAATATGTACCTCATAGGTAGGCTGAAACTCTTGGGCCGGATGACCCAGGCCCCACCGAACCCATCGCCTGCAGGGCTCACAGACTCAACACCCATCACACAGGTGGGCCCCAGAACCCGGACCACCAGAACTCCCATCCCTGAGCCTAACTTAGCTTTTTAAAGTCATCTTTATTATTAATGGTCTTCATAAGTCAATGGAGATCATTCCATTCAAATATACTCAACCTTGATTAACAGTCTGACAGGCTGAGAGGGACACAAAGCCACCAGTCTCAAGGGAAGATCCTCAGGCGATTTGAGTTTTGAAATGAGTCTGGCACTGCTTTCCGGGTGGATTACTTTTATATGAGAAAACAACCAACAAGCTATAGTTAGCCAGATTTACATTTCAAGTAGAAATTGTCTTGACAACGAACAAAATGAGCCTGTCACTTTAAGGAACACAACTGATTTGTGGGCAGTGATAAAATTTGAGTTTTCATTTGAAAATTAGAAGCTTGGAAAATTTGTGTTCAGCACCATGAACTTGACGCCTTCCAAAGACTTTTTAAAAATCTTTCCTGATGAGGTCAGCGGTGATAGGAACAAAGCTGGAGTTTGGGTTTGAGTTTAGTTTGGTGTTTATAACTGTTGCATAATGAAATGAGCCTGCTCTCGGAACATTCACGTAACCCCGTGAACTAATATTTTCCGAATGTCCAAGTGATGCTTGTACAAGATCACCAGGGGAGAGGCGAGCTCCTGGCAGCGGGAGCGCCACCAACGCCTTTGCACACAGTGGAGTACAGAAGGCTGGCTGATAAGGCCTGAAACGCATGTTATAAATAACCTCGAAGAAGCCAACATTTATGGAGTTTAAGATGAATAGCCTCAATTACCTGAAAAAACTATTAAAAACCCCCACATTTTCCAACTGCGATTCTGGATGAGGCCAGATTTTCTTCACATATTTCAACCAAAACAGTGCGTCCCAACAGATTGATTGGGAAGACAGATGGGCGAATCTTGTCGGCCACAGTGAGATTTGTGCGAACGTAAAACATTGCCACTCCTCTCACTGATGTCTTTTTGTTTCAGGGAATGCTGTCTTTCATAAAAATGTGTTATTTATATTCACACATAATGTGCTTATTATTGTCATCTTTTAAATGAATTGAAAATGCTTCTTTTTAAAATGGCAGCTTTTTCGATCCATGGAAACAACAGTTCTTAATTTTTCCAAGTGTCAAGTTTTCCTGAGGCCAAAAAGTTTCAGGTTTGAGAGCCCCCCACTTGGGTTCATGGTTCCTCACCTCCTCTGTGCCTCTGGGCCCCTGATGCAACTCTGGCACCCAAGCTCCAAGGTCAAGGTCTGGCCCCTAAAGCCCATTCCAGAGCCTTCTGCAGCATTTCCCAAAGCTCCACTCCAGACTGTCCGCTGTCCTCTCCTTCTACAACTGTCCCAAGACCCCTCCCGCATTCCATCTTTTCCAGCCTCAGCCAGTCCTCAGCAATCCTCCGAAAATTTGCTAATAGTGGTCCTCACTGGGCTGCTGTGAGATTAAATGAGACAAGGAGTGCCTTCGCTGCCCCACACCTGCAGGTTCCCTCTTTCCCTCCCAGCCCTGCTCTGGGCTCCAGGAGGCTTCCTGTTGGCTTTGGCCATTGGACTTCTTGCCACACAGGCATGCAGCTGCACACACACACCGTTCTTCCCTGAGGACCTAAGGATGTGACTTTGCTTAGCCCCAAGGTGCCCTGCTGTCACAATTCTCTCCTTTAAATTCTCCTCCATTCCCTTGTCTGAGTACGTTATTTAGTTTCTGCAGGGATCCTGATCCATACAGTGTATGAAACACCGTAACTTGGCATATGTCTAGACCAAAAAAAGACCTTTTTCTTTTTTACCTGAAGTCTTCTGCAACTCCCAGACCCTCCTTCCCAGGGACATGCAGAGACTTGTTTCCATTCCATGAATTTTATTTTTAACATCATTTATGTTCAAATTTCTATACAAAATTTTTTTTAAAGCCCAAGGAATGATTTCTACTTCGAAAAGAAATAAAGATCTGACACTCTCCCACCTTCAGAGCTTTGTTCACAAAGCTCCCCTCCATGAATTCTGCCCTTCTCATTGGTCCAAACCCTCCAAAGTCACCTTTGTAGGAAAGAGTCTACCTTCCCAAGCCATAAACAACACTTTCTCCTTGAAACCCTTATTTAAAAACACTTCTCTCTTTTCAACTTGTATTTAGTCAATTTGATTTGACACACATATCTGCTGCTTAGCTGATGCCAAGTCCAAGGCCAGACACTGAGGAGTGCAGGAAAGACATCACAGTGGCCACCAAAAGCGAGATCATCATAGATGCAGAGACAGAAGCATACATATTTCTGAGGCAGAGAGAGAGAGAGAGAGATTGTGCAAAATCTACTGGCTTTCATTAAAGGAAACACAATGGAAACATACAGAAAAAAACATAGATTGATCAAGAGTATTAGAAGGATGGCATTATACTGTCAAGTGTCGATTGGGGGAAGCTGCTAACTTCAGGCTAAGAGAAGTGCAGCACACAGACACCTGCCCAGGGGACAGAGCGCCCAGCTAGCTGCTGTGCAGAGGGCTGGCGCCATCTGTGAACACCAACCCCTGTTGCACCCAATGACCTGAGACATCCCCATGCCCTGGTGGAGGAAGTCAGGGAGCCTGGTGGGCCAGGGCACCAGCTGAGGCCCAGAGACTGCAGGGGCTTCCCATCTGGAGTCACAGAACTGGCCCGTGGACTGACAGTAGACACCAGCAGGGTGCTCCAGACAGCTGGGCAGAGCCTCTGAGGCTTGCCAGGCCTGGACCAGCCTGGGCAGCCACCGTGCAGGGGGAGAGCACGGCCGTGTGCAGTGGTGTGAATCTGCCCCACAGCTGCACAGGGCCTGGTAAAGCCACCTACAGGAAGAGGTCTGGGGAGGCGGAGGGAAGAGACGCCTCAGAGTGTTCACCTGCAAAGCATGAGTCACCACTTCACCACTTCCTGACAAGACAGCAAACAGGCCTAGGCTGCTGGCTTCCTCCCCAAAGTTAATCTTAGGGAAACTACAGCAGAGAAAATAAGTCACGGATTTGTGGATCTGAAAATAAAACTGTGAGAAATGTCAGGAAGACAAAAGGTTCCAGAAAACAGAACAGGAGTGCATAAGAGAGAATAGGGGGGTAAGACTCGCTGCCATGTATGGCACTGGGCCCCTCCCCCACCCCCACAAATACACATAACACACACCGCATCTTTGTACACATACATGTATGCACACACATTCTACACATTTATACACACATAGATATACACAGAGAGATACACATATGCAAACATGCATGTCTGTACATATAAACATGCACATTACACACATGTAAAACATGTACATATATACATGCTTGATATATCCATACACATACACATGCACAGTTATGCATAATATACATAATGCATACTCACATACACATGTATCCATACACATACATAAACAAACATGAAAACATACCTATATAAACATGCACACACATGCAAATATACACGCGCTTGGTTGAGCTGACCATTACCCACCTAGAGCATGTAGCATCACTGCCCTCCCCAGCACTTTCAGAGAAATCTGGAAATCCTGCTTCTCTAGGTGCCCTTGGGGAATCTACTCAGCATCCCCCAGACCTGATGCTGGGTGTCCTGGGGCGAGGAGACAGCCACAACAGAGAACAGCAGAGGAGTCATGCAGTGAGGGAGAAGCAGCCAAAGGGACCTCAACCCAAGCAGGGGCAGCAGAGGGCTGGGCTGGGTCAAAGGGTTCGGGGAGAGCTCAGTGCTCTGTCTTGGAGCGCATCTCCTCTGTCTCAATGCACCAGGAGGTGATGAACTAGGATTTCGGCTGCTCACCCACAGCACATTACCACCAAGAAATGCTGGCAGCTCCAGGGGAAAGCACATTTACAGGCCAAAGGAATCTCACTTCGAGGAATAAAACCAGCTTAGACAAAGACAACAGACAGAAGAACATGTACCCTAAGAGGCAAGATAATTCAGAAACATGAACCACGGTTTTTATTTATATAGGAGAGAGAGAGAACCTGCTAGCTCCCATCCATCACTCCTGAAATGCTCTCAAGAAGAGTGACTTGGCAAGGTTAAAGTTGGGAGCCATGTGGGTCCCATTGCAGTCTGCATTAGCAGAAAGCTGCAGCCACGAAACGAACCCAGGAAATACCCACCCCTGGATCAAGGTTTTAAACAGACAACATAAAAATCCTCAACAAAAAAGAGAATACTCAAACGAGACCAGTAGAAATAGCATACAAAATGGAACTACTTCTTGTGAACCATAATTGAAATAAATAGAAGGAATAAATAGTTTGATGGAAAAATCTGAAGACAGAATTTATTATAAGCTGGAAGATTGTGGAGGGGAACTCTCCTGGGAGGCAGCAGAATATTAAAAAAAAAAGATATAAAATATTCAAGAAAGGTGGAAGCAAGTTGTAAGTAAATAAAGTTTCCAGTATCCAAACAATAGAAATCTGAAAGGCCGGTGAAGGATGGAGAGGAGACACTTGGAGAAACGAGAATCGAGAATCAAAGACCACAGATGGAAGGGACTTTCAGAGCGCCAAGCCGAACACAGAGAAAGCCACCCCAAGACGTGCTTCCGTGAAATCAACGTCCAAGATCAGAGAAAAGGGAAGTCCAAGTATTTCCAGGAGGAAATACCAATCGCCTAAAATGTGTCAGATTTCTATGTAGTGTGCAGGAAAACCCAGATAGAGGGCCAACCAAGCATTAAAGAGAAAAAACAGGGAGTGGGGACTTTCACATGCAGCCAAAAATGCTATGAAGATATTCTCAGATGTCCGAGGGCTCCAAGCAGGTGCCTCATCAGAACATTCCGGGAAGAGGAGTCACCGAGGGGAATAACCAAAGGGCTGCAAGGGCGCCTGATGGAAGACTGGCCACTGCACTTCATAAACATCACTTGTAAACAGTGAGCATCAAGCAAAAGATAAGGAAGAAGAAAAACCTCTCTGTGATCCCCCCAGCCCAGAAAACAAACAAACAAACAACAACAAAAAAAAAAAAACACTGGAGGTTTGGGCATTACCAAGGCCAGCAAAGATAAGCATAGGTTTGACAGTGAAAGGCAACCACTTCGGTGATCAAAGTAGAAGACTTAACTTTTAAATAAAGGTAGGAAAGTTTTTATGGAACCCACAGGAGAAGGAAGGTAATTCAAAAGAAAAGGAATGTAAAGTAAACAGGAAAAATAATATGGCAGAAGCAACTCCTTGTCCAGTGTTGGAATACATGTTAGGGACTGACTTGTCAGTTCAAACCCAGAAACACTGCCCCAACCCAGGACGGGGTGGTGCCACTGCCCTGACAGGCAGGGAATAACACGAAATAGCCGACAGAGAAGTAGACTCAGGCGCATCAGGACGTGTGTGATGTGGACAAGTTAGCACCTTGAGTCTCTGTAGAAAAGATGGGTTAATAATAATGATGATGGTGATGATGCAAAATGAGTGGATTAGCACTTGAGCAAAGGAAATAAATGAAAGCATAATTCACATGGTGTGCAAGGATACATTGAAAATGGATCTGATGCTTGATGCATGAAAGAAAACATACAAATATCCACAGGAGACAGGTGATTTACCTTTTACTGTGAGAATAGGAAAAACCATGTTCAGTATGACACATCCAAAAATCAATGAAAGATATTGATGAATACAACTATACAGAAAAAGTTGGCATAGCTAAAATCATCATCATACAGGCAAAATGCATATCAAAAACTGGGGAACTATTTGCAATATGTGTGACTAATATCTCCAGAATGCCAACAGCTCACACAACCAAGGGAACAAAAAGGGAAAAAAAGACATATAAGTGGCCCTTAAATATATTTAAAACACATACTCAGAACAAGAGAAATGCCAGGGAAAAACACCCCCAATATCGTTGCAACTGTGGTCTTGGCAAAATTCCAAAACCTTCCCAAAGCATTCTGTTGACAAGGAAGTGGGGAAGGAGGCACGCAGGCTCTCTGCTGGCAGGAATCAGAATCACACAGTCGCACGGAGGAGCTTTGGCACGATCGCGTGCCATGTCTACCGTCTACCTACCACAGCCACCCACACATTTAATCTTTCGTTCAGTATTCCTAAAGCAACCACAACCATGACCACCACATCCAGACACTGGTCCTCTCCTTCACCTCGCCCATACGGGATGCTGGCAGCACAGACAGCAGCTTAACTCTCTGTGCCACAATGCTGACCCCCAAACTTTCCTACAGAAAAAGTATTCTAATGACAAATTCTCTTGACTTCCTTGATCTAGGAATTGCTTTATTCTTGTTTTATACCCAAAGGATATAATGATGTCTTGATATGAAATTAATGGTTGTTTTTATTTGTTTTTTTTTTGTATTATGTTGAAGATGTTAATGTACTGTCATCTTAATTTAAAGGATCAATGGAAACCATCAGAGTTTGTATTTCCCTCTAGGTAACATGCAGATTTTACTCTGGCTGCTTTCAAGGGTCTTTCTCAGCCACGATTTTCACTATTGTACTTACACTGCTCCAGGAGCGGGTCTCCTGAAATACATGCTATTTGTGGTTTACGAGATGTCTTTTTAATGTCCCCTCTGCAAACAAGGAACCAAATGCAAGTTCAAGAACACGTTAAGAGAAACTTAGAGATCACTGAGGACCCAAAAGGGGAGTAGTTAATTCTTCCAAGAAGATGGGTGTGGGTGAAGACGTCAGGAGTGTGGGATGGGACACGGCGTGTTGGAGAGGTCAGAGACGAGACGGGACACACAGTCCTCGATGCTCCAGCTCTCCGGTGCTTTTCACATTGCCTTCTTTTTCTCTACCACTTGTCTTCGGCCGGTGCAGTTCTTAGCAGCATCTTTAGGGGTCCATTTCCTCACTCAGCTTTGCCTTATCCAAGCCAGAAATAGCATTTCTCACTTTCCCTCTCTCTGATGCGATGTCTAACACAGAGCTTTGCAAATTTAAGTAGCGAAACAAAACAAAACAGAAAACCCTGATCTTTGGACAGTGTGTGGGAGGTTGATCCTGGCTCGTGGTAACGCAAAGATGACAGAAACTCAGTTTCTCCCATGAAAAGAGCACAGAAACCGCTTCTGCTGAAGGTACCAAGAGAACTGGCTGAAGCCACTTCCGATTCCCAGGCGAGAATAAGTTTAAAAATGTCATTTTTGTCACTCAAACTTATATCTATTAAAACTAACTCTCCAAGTCTTAGATGTTCATCCAGCACTAATTGCTACATTTAAGGGGCTAAAATTAAGTGCTTTGTTGGTTTCTCCAGATAATTTACATATCATTACTTTACAATTCAAGTTGTAATCATTCTTATTAAAATCAGTCAATGAAAATGGAATGATATTACCACAGAGCCTTCAGGACACTGGGGTCAGAGTCAGGCATATTTTTTTCCTCCTTTCAAATTATAATTGTCCATTTAATATACATGTGGAACATAATGATTTGTTTTAAAATAGGAAAACATAAAACCCAAGTGAGTTAATATTTACAGGTTCTTAGGAATTGTACCCAACCTGTGATCAACACTTTGTAACCTTGAAGATGAGAAGAAAAAAAAAAAAACCAGAACTGATAAGAAGCCAGCCAGAGCAGAGAGAAAGCAAAAAATACCAAATGTGAAAGACAGGAAAACATCACTTTCCATCATTAGCCAGCATCTATGTGCTCATTTCACCATAAAATCCAAGTCAGTATTCCAAGGGACACAGTCTGGGAACCCCTGGGGAGCACCACCCCCCAGCTCCAGCCAGGAGCAGCGTGTCTGGTACGCAACTTAACAACTAGGACTTCCCTGGGCACCCTCTGCATACACTTCTGCAGAGACAAGGGACCCTGGACAGCGAAAGTTGGGCCCCCAGCTCCCCTTCCGTAGTCAAAACCTGTGTGATGATGGGGGCAGGGCAGAGGTGTGCAGTGCATTCTATGTGTGTGGTGAACGTGTGTGTGAAGGTCTAGGCAGTGCAGTACTCTGTGTGTGTGTGTTTGTGTGTGTGTGTCTGTGCAGTGTAGTAACCCCTGTGTATGTGTGTGTGTGTGTGTCTGTGCAGTGTAGTAACCCCCTGTGTGTGTGTGTGTTTGTGTGTGTGAGGGTCTGTGCAGTGTAGTAACCCCTGTGTGTGTGTGTGTTTGTGTGTGTGAGGGTCTGTGCAGTGTAGTAACCCCTGTGTGTGTGTGTGTGTGTGTGTGTGTGTGTGTGTGTGTGTGTGTGTGAGGGTCTGTGCAGTGTAGTAACCCCTGTGTGTGTGTGTGTGTGTGTGTGTGTGAGGGTCTGTGCAGTGCAGTAACCCCTGTGTGTGTGTGTGTGTGTGTAAAGATCTATGTAGTACAGTACCCTGTGTGTGTATCTATGTAATACAGTGTGTGTGTGTGTGTGTGTGTGTGTGTGTGTGTGTGTGTGTGTGAGGGTCTGTACAGTGTAGTAACCCATGTGTGTGTGTGTGTGTGTGAGGGTCTGTGCAGTGCAGTACCCCTGTGAGTGGTTTCCTTTCTGCATCCAGAACCTGTCCCCAAAGGGGCCTTCCCCCTGGGGTGGGGGGTGGGGTGGGGGTATACCAGGAATGTATCCCACCTGTGGTCTGGAAACCAGTGCCCCACTCAACTCTGGGGAAGCTTTATAGGAAGGGGTGACAGGACCCCAACCCCAGCAGATGAACCCCACCCAGGAGGCAGGAATGGCTGGCTCTTGGTGTAGACTTCTCTTCTGTAGCGCCCCATTCTCCTGGTCCCTTTGCATTTCCCTGTGGGCTGCTCTGCCTTGCCTTGCCACCCTCCCCTTCATTTCCTCCCTGTCTCCCTGGATCCTATGGGTCCACAGGGTCCTTTTCAGCCAGGTGGGGGATATGCCAAGACCCTTCTCTCTCACTCCAGGAAAACCACCTGCCTTCCCTCCCACCTGTTCACCTCAAGCCACCCAAGCCTGCTGAGCAGTGAGAGCCTCCAGAAACTCCCCAGGGAGCAGCGTTTCCTGCTTGAGCATCTACTGGAAAACTCTCTCGCTGTAACCCCATACCAGAGGGAGAAACAGACTATAGATGCACTTGCTAGCTGAGGCCTCGCGTAGACAAGGCACATCCTCCAGCTCTCTGTAATAAGGAGGCGGCAACAAGGGCAGGAGAGAAGTGTGTGTGCTGAGAGCAGCAGGGAACTGCAGGGCAATCCTGATGTTGGAATGCGTTCCTCTTGGGCTGCTCAGTGGCCAGGCACAGAATCACCATAGAGCCAGGCTGACCAACTGCGCGGTTCTCAGAATTTCAGGGAGAAGAGGGAGGAGAGAAGGTGGCTGCGTCCCCAGGTCTGGCCTGAAATCCTAAATTGAGGGTCTGGAAACATGGCGTTTGTGCACTTCCGCAGCTGCAGGTGCTGAGTCTCTGGGATGAGGGAGAGAGGGGGCAGCCCTTGAGAAAGGGGTTTCCGATAAAACACAGACAGACAAATGGACCAACCTTCTTCTTTACCCAGACACCCCCACAGCTGTCTGGGTAGACAGATGGGCCTTTCCTGCGTGCTTATAGACAAATGCGTCCCTCTTATCAATTATGGAGACAAGAAAGTGTAATTTTCTCTCCGTGTTTATACTGTTTGGAATTAATCTGCCTGTAAATGGATATCTGTCAGCTTTCGGAGACAGCGAAATGGGGAGGGGGAAGGGCAGGAGCAGGGGAAAGATGTACCAGTGGGTAATGACATCTGCTTTATAAGGTTGTTTTATAAACCTGACATTCAATTCCTTCTGGAGGACTTGGTGACAGATTATTCCGTAAATTCCCAAATAATGATGACAGCCAGAGAGAGGGAGGGAAGGGGACAGAGAGGAATGGGACTGGGGGAATAAGGGTCCCAGACCCCCACTTCCCAGGCTGGCCCAGGAACCAACAGAGGGCTCCAGCTTTCAAGCTGCAGTCTCCTGCTACCCCCAACCAGATGACAAATTCCTGTGTGCAGCGCTGAGCTGTCACCCATCTGAACTGACGCACAGCCAATGGCGTCTTCCCTCTGACCCCCAGGTTCACCTAGGAGAACTTGGTCAAGCTCAGCTCTGCGTCTCCATGGCTGCCACCATAAAGTCGGGCCAGAAATAGGTCTTGGTGCCTGTGGTCACTGTGAGAATCAAACCAGTTCCTCTATGGGAAGCATTTAAAACAGTGCTGGGCACAAGTGATGCGCGGGTCAGGACTGCTCCATCATGGCTACACGTTTGGATTTTGATGCCCCAGCACTAAGCCCACCGTTGATGATGCAGGTACTTCTAACAGTGGGGTCTGAGCGACAGAGTGTGGGAGCCGAGAGGCCAGGCCTCGCCCATTCCTTTCACTCTTTCCCCAGCTTGAATGCTGCCAGCAACCAGGAGCTCCTCCTGCCAGGCAACTCACACCTCAGTGAGTTCTCCCCAAGTCAAGACCAAGTGGAAAAGCTGCTGTGTCTTGGGCTTGCACAGGGAGCTGGAGTGATCCCCTGGGGATACAGCACAGCCTTGACATTGAACACGGCATCCACAGAGCACTCTCAACTACCCCCAGTGCATTTATCTTTTAAAATTTGTGGACTCTGCCTTCCTGTACTTCCTGTCTTCCTGTTGGGGCAATGGTGGGTAGGGCAGCTGCACAGTGCGTGTTCCAGGGTTCCTTATGGAGGCTTGTCCTTGTGTCTGCAGGGAGAGAGAGTCCCTACTGTGTCCTCCTTCTGGGACCTCCCCAGCTATTCTCAAGGCATGGAGCTCCCTACCGTGAAGCTCCTAAGGGTCACTGCCATGGGCACCAGCAGAGCACAGCTCCACCTCCAACTGCTGAGATCCAGATCCCAGCCCTGCGGACTTGGCCGTGGCAGGAGTCAGAGCATCCCCTGCGAGCTTGGTGCCGTGGGTTGTTTCTCTCGTGAACCCTCATGAGTACAGGTCATAACTGGCACCTCCTCTACAGATGAAAAACGTTCAGATCTCCTGAATCTCAACAGGAGTGGGTTGTCCTGGCTCGTGGGAGCCTTTCAGAGTTAACACACACCCTTCTGCTAACACCCACCCCCGCCAGTCTTAGTCTGTCTTGCCGATAACACTAGAACACTGTGATACTTCCTATGAATGATAACACTTACAGGGTAAGCTACGAAGAAACAATTTTAGCTCATGGTTCAGGGCCAAGGTCAAGAGGCTGCATTTGACAATAGCCTTTTTTTTAAACAATATAATTATTGTGAAAGTCAGAGTTACAGATTGGGACGGGGAGACGCAGAGCTTGGTTCATCCCTAAACATTCACAACACCCAGAGTTGGGCCAGGCCAACGCCAGGAGTCCAGAGCTTCTCCCAGGTCTGATAGGGCCCCAAACACTTGGGCCATCTTCTGCTTTTCCAGGCCATTGGCAGGGAGTTGGATTAGAGGTGGAACAACCAGGGCACAGACCATATGAAATGCAGGCATCGCAGGCAATGGCTTTGCCGCCTATGCCACAGCACCAGCCCCTGCAATGGCCTTCCCACCAGCAGGGTTCTGAGGCAGCAGAGGGTGTTACATGACAGGAACAGGACACCACGTGAAGGACCTGGTCAAACTGGTGTCAGGGCAGACTGTCCCTGAGGTTCGAGAGGCCAGAGCCCTGTCACCTTTAAAACACCCACCTTTTCAGGCCTCCTACAGGAGACTAAATTTCAACATGAATTTGGGGAAGACAAAGCATGGGCCACCCCCAGTGGACTGACAGGTGTGCCTGCCCTTCTCCCATCCGCTTTTCAGTGAGTTTCAGAAAGTCCCCTGGTTCAGGACAAAAGCACCCGCAGTGGTCCCTTTGATCTCTCCTGGGGGTCCTGATTCAGGCTTCTCGGTCTCTGCCATGGAGTCCAGGACGCTGGATGCACTGTGTATTTCTGCGGACAGGAGTGTGCCATGGGAAGGGAGGAAAGAAGAGAAGAGATGGCCAAGGAACACAGAGGCTGGCAGGCTGGCAGCCAGGCACCGAGAGGTGAGAACCAGGCAAGCGTCTGAGCCAGCAGCGCGGACCGGCGACCCTGGTTTTGGGGGGACTGGGGTCAGGACGCACGAGCGGTCCACAGGAACCTGCTCTCAGCCCAGAGAGGACCCAGGCCGCTGAGACCCACTCCAGCTGATCCGGACAAGAATGTGTTTGTGTCGCTGCCTAACTGGTCCAGTGGCAGCCTCGCATCACCCTGGCCCACAGAACCATAGCACAGGCCCCGGCGACTTAGGAGTGGACAAGCACACAGGACCGGTGTGCCCTTGACCAGAAACAAGACTGGCCTTTAGTATCTCTCCCTTTTTAAAAATAAACTACGATGGCTCAAATAAGGCAATACAAATAGAAGAAAACCTTAAATACTGGAAAAGAAGAAGTGACACTGCTTATGCGGCTTATCCTCACAGATATTGTAATTATCTATGTTAAAAAAAGAAACCTCCGAGGAATCCACAGAAATACTACTAATTCATGAATGTATATGAAGACAGAGTACAAAATCAATATGCAGAAATCAATTGTATTTCTACGTACTGGCAACAAAACCATTGGAACCCAAGATTTAGTAACTCTTTAACAAATGTGTTTTCTTGATCAAGCCTACGTATTTACTTTTCCATTTAAAAAGCAGAGACACGGAGCCCAGCCCGGTACATAGTGGCTAAAGTCCTCGCCTTGAAAGCACCAAGATCCCATATGAGCCCCAGTTTTAATCCCAGTGGCCCTGCTTCCCATCCAGCTTCCTGCTTGTGGCCTGGGAAAACAACAGAGGACAGCCCAAAGCCTTGGGACCCTGCACCCACATTGGAGACCCAGAAGAAGCTCCTGACTCCTGGCTTTGGATTGGCTAAGCTCTGGCAGTTGTGGCTGCCTGGGGAGTAAACCATCAAATGGAAGATATTCCTCTCTGTATATCTGCCTTTCCAATAAAAATAAAAACACATTTTTAAAAAAGATAGAAACACAAAAAAAGGAGACCTTCTATCCCTGGTTTACTCCCCAGATGCCCACAACAGCCACAGCTGGGCCAACCAAAGATGGAGAGAGAAAATCAATGAGGGTCTCAAGGTCTCCGCCGTGGTGTCGCGGTCCCAGCTCTCTGAGCCAGCACCTGCTGCCCCCCAGGCGCACATCCGCAAGAAGCTGGGATGGACAGCAGAATTTAGACGCCTCATTTAAAACATGTTTGAAATATTTTTTTAAGAGCCTCGAATACTTGAAATATTTAAGAATAAACTAAAAGCCTGGCATGGCAGCCTAGTGGCTAAAGTCCTCACCTTTCATGCACCAGGATCCCATATGGGCCCCAGGTCTAATCCCAGCAGCCCCACTTCCCATTCTGCTCCCTGTGTGTGGACTGGGACAGCAGTCAGTGGAGGGCAGCCCAAAGCCTTGCGATCCTGTGCCCGTCTGGGAGATCCAGAAGAAGCTCCTGGTTCCTAGCTTCACATTGGCTCAGCTCAGGCCATTGTGGCCACTTGAATAAAAAAGATTTATTTTATTTTTATTGGAAAGGCGGATATACAGAGAAGAGGAAAGACAGAGTAGAACCGGCGCCCATATGGGATCCCGGGCGTGCAAGGCGAGGACCTTAACCACTGCGCCACCACGCTGGGCCCATAAATAAATCTTTAAAAAGAAAAAAAAAAAAGAATGTAACAACGTGTGTTAGGCTTCTAACTGAACACTGCAGAAAATGTTAATTTTTAAAGAATTACCTAAATAAATACCAAGATATGTCCACATCAGGTCTATTTGTGCAAATACAAAATATGGCTGATCTCCCCGTATTCCCAATCCAAATCCCTATGGGATTTCTGTGGCCACTGCCAAGCCGGTGCTAAGTTTGGTATGGCAGTAAGCAACGCAGAGCGAGCAAAACCACCAGACCTGACGGTGGATGTGGAGTGGGGAGACGACTGACTCACTCGGCCCAGGTGTGCAGTCCGCATCATCAGAATGATCAGATTCAGATGCCACAAAAACCCATCACAACGTCAAATCTCCAGGTCAGACAGGATCAAGGCTTACACCATCTGACTCTGAGACTAACTTAAAAGCAACCATAGCCAAGGCAGTGTGCTACAAGCAAAAACGCAGAACAAGGCAACAGAACAGCGCTTCCGGAAGGAGGCACGCACTTACGTCACCCAGCTGTTCTCCACTAGTAATTCAGCGGGAACGCGGCTGCTGCTGCACAGGCAGCGAGGATGCCACTGGATACCTATTTGGAAAAAAACAGGAACCCCACTCAGCCCTAATTTCAAACTCTGCATAAAAACTGATTCAAGCTGAATCACAGACTTAAACAGAAAAGCTAAAACTGTCAGAAATTAGATATATATAAAAAATTAGTCACGCTGGGGCAGACAGAGATTTTCTAGGGACAACAATAGCATAAACCACAAAAGAAAAACTGACACACTTCATGAAAAGTTAAAAGCATTGGCCTTCTAGAGACAGTATTTAGGGGTGAGAGTTGGGCCTAACAGTTGGATGTCCTTGACCCACACTGGAGCCCACAGACCTACGTGCTGGTTCCTGACGCCAGCCGCTTTCTCAGGGGGCCTGAGTCCCTGGGTTCCCACTGTCTGCAGTCTCAGCTCCCGCCTGAGACATGACCTAGCCGTGGGCAGTTTGGGAATCTGAAAAATGAACCAGCAGATGGCAGTTTGCTCAGTTTCTTGCCTCTCAAATGAATTAATTAAAATTAAAACCGGGGTCCGGCGCTGTAGCGTAGCAGCTGAAGTCCTCGCCTTACATGTGCCGGGATCCCATATGGGTGCTGGTTCTAATCCTGGCAGCCCTGCTTCCCATCCAGCTCCCTGATTGTGGCCTGGGAAAGCAATCGAGGATGGCCCAAACCCCTGGGACCCTGCACCCACATGGGAAAATTGGCTCATGGCTTTGGATCAGCTCAGCTCCAGCCATTGCGGCTGCTTGGGGAGTGAATCAACAAAGCGAAGATCTTCCTCTCTGTCTCTCCTCCTCTCTGTGTATCTCACTTTCCAATTGGAAAATAAACAAATCTTTAAATAATAATAATAATCAATTAATTACAAATTAAAAATTAATTAAAATTAAAAATTGGCAAAATAACCTAAGCTACTTGCAAAAGAAACTATAAAGTGTCTGTTAAGCACATTAAATGATAGTCAATCTCTCCGGTTGCCAAGGAGACATAAATGAAGACCACAATGAGATGTTACTTAACACTCAGAAGAACAAGATTAAAAATACTGGTGAGGATGCAAAATCACTAAAACCCTTCTGTCCTTGATGGGAGCATAAAGTATGATAATCCCTTCAGAAAAGAGTTTTGCAATTTCTTTAAAAGTTGAAAATACCACCGGTCTTCCAAGAGTTAATGAATATGCAATATTTTGGAAAAATCACGCATGCATTCCAAAAGTTTTCTTGCATAAAAATAACCTTTTCATTCCATTTTCCATGAACTTTGGGAAGTTCCCTCATACACCTATCATGAGCTTAGCCATCAGTAATCAGCTAATTACCCATGAGAAATAAAAATACATTTCGATACAAAGACATACTATATACACATTCATAGCAACATTATGTCTAACAGTACAACACTACCAAAAAACTTCAGTGACTCCACACACGAACAGCTGAATGAATTGTGGTACATTCGTGAAATAGAGTATTACTCAGAACTTTTAAGAATGAACTATACTGGCGTACATAACAGCATGCGAGAATGTCAGGAACATTGAGTTTTTTCTTAAAGCCAGATATTCAATAAGGTAAATATTATATATTTATTTATTTGTTCATTTATTTATTTCTATACACATGAAGTTGGAGAGCAGGCAGGTGGTAGAGGAAGTGGAGGTGTTGGAGGTGTTGGGGTGGTAGGGGTGGTAGAGGTGTTGGAGATGGTGGAGGTGGTGGTTCAGGTGGTTGGCAGAGGTGGTGGTGGAGGTGGTGGGGGTGGTAGAGGTGGAGGTGGTGGAGGTGGTGGAGGCGGTGGGGGTGGTGGAGGTGGTGGGGGTGGTGGAGGTGGTGGGAGTGGTGGAAGTGGTGGAGGTGGTGGGAGTGGTGGAGGTGGTGGGGGTGGTGGGGTGGGGTGGGGGTGGTGGGTGGTGGGGGTGGGTGGGGGTGGTGGAGGTGGTGGGGGTGGTGGGTGGGGGTGGTGGGGGTGGTGGGGGTGGTGGGTGGTGGGTGGGGTGGTGGGGGTGGTGGAGGGGGTGGGGGTGGGGGGGTGGTGGGGGTGGTGGGGTGGTGGGGTGGTGGGGGTGGGGGGGTGGTGGGGGTGGTGGGGGTGGTGGGGGTGGTGGGGGTGGTGGAGGTGGGGGTGGGGGTGGGGGTGGGGGGGTGGTGGGGGGGTGGGGGTGGGGGTGGGGTGGTGGGGGGTGGTGGGGGTGGTGGGGTGGTGGGGGTGGTGGGGGTGGTGGAGGGGGTGGGGGTGGTGGGGGTGGTGGGGGTGGTGGGGGTGGGTGGGGGTGGTGGGGGTGGGGGGGTGGGTGGGGGTGGTGGGGGTGGTGGGGGTGGGGGGGGTGGTGGGGTGTGGGGGTGGTGGGGTGGTGGGGGTGGGTGGGGGGTGGGGGTGGTGGGGTGTGGGGGGGTGGGGTGGGGAGGTGGTGGGGGTGGTGGGGTGGTGGGGGGTGGTGGGGGTGGGGGGTGGGGGTGGTGGGTGGGGGTGGGGGTGGGGGGTGGGGGGTGGGGGTGGGGGTGGGGGTGGTGGGGGTGGTGGGGGTGGGGGTGGGGGTGGGGGGTGGTGGGGGTGGTGGAGGTGGTGGGGGTGGTGGGGGTGGTGGGGTGGTGGGGGTGGTGGGGTGGTGGGGGTGGGGGTGGGGGTGGTGGGGGTGGTGGGGGTGGGGGTGGGGGGGTGGTGGGGGTGGGGGGGGTGGTGGGGGTGGTGGGGGTGGGGGTGGGGTGGTGGGGGTGGGGTGGGGGGGGTGGGGGTGGTGGGGGGGGTGGGGGTGGTGGGGGGGTGGGGGTGGTGGGGGTGGTGGGGGTGGTGGGTGGTGGGGGTGGTGGGGGTGGTGGGGGTGGTGGTGGGTGGAGGTGGGGTGTGGGGGTGGTGGGGGTGGTGGGGGTGGTGGGTGGTGGGGTGGTGGAGGTGGTGGGTGGTGGGGGTGGTGGAGGTGGTGGAGGTGGTGGGTGGTGGGGGTGGGGGTGGTGGGGGTGGTGGGGGTGGTGGAGGGTGGGGGTGGTGGAGGTGGTGGAGGTGTGGGGGTGGTGGGGGTGGTGGAGGTGGTGGAGGGTGGGGGTGGGGGTGGGTGGTGGAGGTGGTGGGGTGGTGGGTGGTGGGGTGTGGGGGTGGGGGAGGTGGTGAGGGTGGTGGAGGTGGTGGGGGTGGTGGGGGTGGTGGGGTGGTGGAGGTGGTGGGGTGGTGGAGTGGGTGGGGTGTGGGGGTGGTGGAGGTGGTGGGGGTGGTGGAGGTGGTGGGGTGGTGGGGGTGGGTGGGGGTGGGGGTGGTGGAGGTGGTGGGGGTGGTGGAGGGGGTGGGGTGGTGGGGGTGGTGGAGGTGGTGGAGGTGTGGAGGTGGTGGGGTGGGGGAGGTGGTGAGGGTGGTGGGTGGGGGTGGTGGGGTGGGTGGAGGTGGTGGGGTGGTGGAGGTGGTGGGGGTGGTGGGGTGGGTGGGGGTGGGGGGGGTGGTGGTGGGGGTGGAGGTGGTGGTGGTGGTGGAGGTGGTGGGAGTGGTGGAAGTGGTGGAGGTGGTAGGGGTGGTGGGGGTGGTGGGGGTGGTGGGGGTGGTGGAGGTGGTGGAGGTTGTGGGGGTGGTGGGGGTGGTGGAGGTGGTGGGGGTGGTGGAAGTGGTGGAGGTGGTGGGGGTGGTGGAGGTGGTGAGGGTGGTGGAGGTGGTGGGGGTGGTGGAGGTGGTGGAGGTGGTGGAGGTGGTGGGAGTGGTGGAAGTGGTGGAGGTGGTGGGGGTGGTGGAGGTGGTGAGGGTGGTGGAGGTGGTGGAGGTGGTAGGGGTGGTGGAGGTGCTGGGGGTGGTGGAGGTGGTGGGGGTGGTGGAGGTGGTGGAGGTGGTGGGGGTGGTGGAGGTGGTGGAGGTGTTGGAGGTGGTGGAGGTGGAGGAGGTGGTGAAGGTGGTAGAGGTGGAGGTGGTGGAGGTGGTGGAGGTGGTGGAGGTGGTGGAGGTGGTGGAGGTGGTGGGGGTGGTGGGGGTGGTGGAGGTGGTGGAGGTGCTGGGGGTGGTGGAGGTGGTAGGGGTGGTGGAGGTGGTGGAGGTGCTGGGGGTGGTGGAGGTGGTAGGGGTGGTGGAGGTGCTGGGGGTGGTGGAGGTGGTGGGGGTGGCGGAGGTGGTGGGGGTGGTGGGGGTGGTAGGGGTGGTGGAGGTGGTGGGGGTGGTGGAGGTGGTGGAGGTGTTGGAAATGGTGGAGGTGGAGGAGGTGGTGAAGGTGGCAGAGGTGGAGGTGGTGGTTCAGGTGGTTGGTGGAGGTAGTGTTGGAGGTGGTGGAGGTGGTGGATGTGGTGTTGGAGGTGGTAGAGGTGGTGGAGGTTGGTGGTAGTGGTGGTGGAGATGTAGTGACCTAAGGTCCAAGACCTCAAGGGAAAGTCAGGGAGGCTGCCTGCAGGAGCAGAGGAGTGGGGCAACACCGCCTGACCCCAGCACCTCTGCTGCAGATGGACATGAACCTGAGCTCATCCTATGTGGGCTACCCTAATTAGCGCCACCCACGGAACAACAAAAATCCCCTTTCTCTCTGTCTCTCTCTCTCTCTCTCTCTCTCTCTCTCTCTCTCTCTCTCTCGGTTCTGGAGTTAGAAGTCCAAGAGTTATAATTCCCTCCTAGGCAACAGTCCAGGGAAGACCCTCGCTTCTGGCTTCTGAGCATCGCAGGAACCCAGGTTTGTGGCTCCAGTCTCTGCCCCACCCTCACATGCACATCGGCCCTCTGCACCTCTCACCCGGTATTCCCCTTGCAGGACACCTGTCGTGTGGGATTCAGCTCATCCCCAATCCTGCTCCAGTACAACCTCAGCTTTACCTGTTCACATTTACACGAGGCCCTCAGTAAGGTCACAGTGACCCAGACCAAGAGGACTTGAACCCGGCACATGGGGCCTCCACCCATCACGGAGCTGTGTCTGTGAGAATAGGGCATCCAAGGCTGTGTGTGTTTGTGTGTGTGTGCGGTATGCTGAGCAGCTGTGTGCATGTGTGTGTGTGGTGTACTAAGCAGCTGTGTGCATGTGTGTGTGCGGTATGCTGAGCAGCTGTGTGCACGTGTGTGTGCGGTGTACTAAGCAGCTGTGTGCATGTGTGTGTGCGGTATGCTGAGCAGCTGTGTGCATGTGTGTGCGGTATGCTGAGCAGCTGTGTGCACGTGTGTGTGCGGTATACTGAGCAGCTGTGTGCACGTGTGTGTGTGCGGTACACACCAACATGCTCTGTCATGAGGAGCCAGGCATGGGCTTGCATCAAACACAGAAGTGCCATCTCTGAGGCTGGCTTCGTTCCCACCCTGTTCTGTCCCTCACCTGCCTCCTGGCTGCTGTGCTCACACAAAATGGGAAGGCTTCTTAGTCCTTCCCTGCCAGAAAACCAAGTTCCTCTCTGACACACACCTCTAACCAGATCCGTCCCTCCCCCACAGGCTTACTCAAGGCTCAGGCGGAGTGGGGGCAGCATGCCCGCGCACGCATGCACTTTCAAGGTCACAGCCAGGGTGTGGTGCTCACAACAACATCAAGACCCCAAGGAGGTCTTCTTGGCCAAGCCAAGCATTTGTCACACTACCCAGCACTGCATGCCACCCGGGGCTTCTCCCCTAGCACTGGCTGGTGGGAGCAGCAGGTGGGCAGAAGGCATCCTTGCTGGCATCTCCCTGTCTGCCCTTCTCTTCTCACTGCTTTAGGTGCAGGCATGATGCAGAAGGACAGAAGGAAGGTTGATAAAGGACAGCATCTTGGAGCCAAAGGCATCCTCCAGCCAGCTGACGGCCCTGGCCAGGCCTGACCTCTCTCCCAGGAATCTGGGTGGCATCCACTGGCTGCCCCCGCCCTTGCTGCTGATCTCTTTAACCAGGACACACTGCGATCGCTCATGTGCTTTGATCCAGCTGGCACTGGCAGCTTTTTGTTCTATTATTCACCGCAGGGCGGACACAGAGCTGCCTCTCCTTATTCCAGGCGGTGCCTAGGCTGCCCAGCACCTCCCCAAGGCCACTGGGCAGCATCCATCAACAAGTCCAGAGCAGCAGCAGCTGTGTCCCAGAAGCCTCTTGGAAAGGGACTTACACTGTTTTAGAATCGGGATTTCCACAAGCCCCCCACCTTGGGAGAGATGGCAATAAGGAACATCCGAAGTTCTGGAGGATTTGCAAAGATGCCAAGAGGCAACGTCCCATCAGCTGGGGTGAACGCTATGCCTCGGAGGGCAGGGCCTGCCTTCCAGCCAGGCGCCCCTCAGCGACAGGTACAGGCTCTGACGGCCCACCCGCAGCAGCCACCCAGTGACCGGTTCTCATGTGTCTGCGTGCATGCGGTCATGGGGCCCGCAGGTACTCATGGAAACACAGCAGAGGCACGCTGCTAAGACACGCAGGCTGCACTGAACTTTGTAAACGTATGTATATGGAAGACACTTCAAAGAAAAGGGGTCAGGCCAGCAGCTGTCTTAACTTAGAGATGCTCGTCCCGCATCCAGACCCCAAACGGCCTATGTCAGTTTCCAGCCACCCACAAGGGAGGCCTGGATGGAGTTCCTGGCTCCTGGCTCTACCCTTTGGAGAGACCTCAGTCATTCCAGACAATTAGGGAGTGTCCATCTCTCTCTCTATATATGTATGTATATATACCCACTCATATACATATATACACACATATATTAAGGAAAAGCATAGCTTAGTATATACACAACCAGTAGCAGAGTCGTTTATAGCATTACCAGCGTGGGCTGGTGTACAAAGCTGTGCATTGTCGCACTTGCATGTGCCTGCAGCTGACATGGTAATGGCTGGGACCTCACCAGGAGACAGGGCTGTGGTCTCACAGGAACCACCTCTGGACACACATCTGCCAAGGACTGGTGCGCGGTCACGCACTGCGTGACCGGACGTGGGTATGTGCCCGGCAGCACGCCCACTTGTTTATGCAGTGAGCAAAGCTGTGTAAGTCACTTCCCGAGCCCTGGGAGGCAGCAGAGGGTCACGGCCCAGTGTGGTCACAGCCTGGCACGGTGCGCTGCGGACTGACCCAGCCTGACCAAGCACCACCCCCAAGTGCTCCAGGTCCACACAGACACATTGTTCTGCTCACAGCATTGTCCCAGCACTTAGCCCACGGCGCTGCACAAAAACTGAATGAATCGGATATCCCGAGGCCTGGCCCTCCCTCCTAGGGGCTGCTGAGTGCTCTGGGCCAGCCACGTCTCTCGTGGTCTCAACTGGCCCCGCTCTCCATCGCGGTCAGCTCATCTGAACATTCCTGGAAGAATGTGGGCACTGACTGGGTGTTTCCTTAAACAAACAAACAAACAAAACAACAACAACAAAAAACAGGTCTGATTGGTTGATTGATTGGTTGATTGATTTGAAAGGTAAGAGTAATGAAGACACAGCCAGAGAGAGACTTGCCACCTGCTGCTTTGCTCCCCAGACGGCTGCAGTGGCCAGGGCTGGACCTGGCTGAAGCCAGGAGCACGGAACGCCATTTTGGGTCTCGCACATGCAAGGGCGCAGCACTTGGCCCATATCACCTGCTGCCTTCCCAGCATATAAACCGGAAGCTGCAGGGGCTCAACCCAGCGGCGCCGCAGCGCTGGATGTCAGTCCCCTCCTTGCCCGGTATCCCCATATCCCCAGCTGTGAAGCAACACCAGCCGGGCGCCCACAGCCTGGGGAACGGAACGCTAGACTTGGGCCATGCCTATCTTCATTTCTGAAGCTGCCTTTCTCCCACCACAAGCTGCCGTCGCTCTAGGAGAAGCGGCCCAGACCTAGGAAATTACACGGCGGAAAAAGAGAGAGTGAGAGCGGCCCCCACCAGCCTGTGCCCAGCACACACTGGTGGGAATTGAGCATGCCCTTGAGCAAGGGCAAAAGGGACAAGTCCAGGATTTATCTTCAACTCCCAGGCTGGAGGAGACGCATTCCAAAGTGACTGTCAGAAATAAGACTAAGGTCAACCCAGGGGACCAATGAAAGGGCCTTGTCCGTGGAGCAGGGGTCGCCCTTCCGTGGCTCGGACCACCGCCTCCGCGACCCCTCTGGACTCGGGGCTCCTCCACCCGTTAGGCTCCCCCTGGGCTGGACACCGCCTGGGGAGGGGGTGTGCAGCAGGGCCAGCCGGACCGTTCTTAAGGTCAGGCGGCAGCAGCAGCCGGGCCGGATGGGGGCGGCGCAGGTTCCCAGCACTGCCCTCACCTGACATTTACTTTACCGGCTCTCACACAATACGGCACATGCCATCCGCAGGGGACCTTCCGTCGAGTTTCCCAGAAATCCAGACCCAATAAACAAACACGCCGGGCTCTCCTGGCTGCTGCACAGACCTGGAAAAACACAGCACTTGGCTGCACTCCCCGGCCGGCCCGGCGGAAGCGGCCGGCGTAGCTCCGACTCTCCACGAGAGGGCAGCCGCGGGCCGCACAAACCCGACCCGCTCCCGGCCGCCCCCGCGCCTGCGCAGAGCCGAGGCCGCCCCCTGGCCCGGCGCCCGAGCCGCGCTTCCGGCTGCCGGGCGGCCTGGTCAGCAGTCCGCCGCCCAGCCCGCGGTCCCGGGAGGGAACAATGGGCGGATTTCAGGCGTCCGGAGCCCCGCAGAGACTCGATAAGCGGCCGGAGGGGTTGAGGAAGAATTTCCCGGAGGGCCGCTCTTCTCGTGGCCTCCAGGCCTCTCCTCGGACCCTGCCCTGGTCCCTGCTGCTCCAGTTTGGGCAGGATTGCCTCCATCTTGTACTTGCAGAAATCGAGCAGCCCCGAGGCCGCGAGCTGGGGAAGGCGCTCGGGGACCCGCGAGGAAACGGGGAAGCACGTTGAGGGAGTCAGGCCCTAAGCTCCCAAGGGACTCCATCCCAGCCCCACCGCCGGGCTGAGTCTCGGCTTTGATGCCACTTTCACCAGGCGGCTTCGCAGTAGCCCGCTCAGGATTTCAGCTGCTTCTGGTCCTTCCAAACACAGACAAGGCTCAAGGCAAATCCTAATAAATATTATGCCCAGCTTCTAAAGCCCTCCGTGCTAGGACCTCCATAACGTGCCGTCAGTGAATCACAGCTGCCCCGTGCTTTTTAAATCTCACTAAACTGACTTATTTGAGAGACAAAGAGAGCTGGTTTATCTCCCCCTCCCCCCTAGCTAGCCAAAGAAGCCAGGGTGGCATACTCAATCAAGGTCTGTGATGGATGGCAGGGAGCCAAGGCTGCTGGGACAGGGAGCAGCAGGACTTGACCCTGGATGTAGGCGTCCTAACCACTCGGCAGAACGGCCACTCCCCACTCCCAATGGCTGCCCAGTGGCCCTGTCACTCTCACAGCTAAAATAAGTAGACTGGTAGCACGGAAGAACCTTGCGAGGCGGCAGGGCTAGAGGGGCCTGGTCTCCACGCCGTCCACCTTTAGCCCATTCTCGGTGGGAGGGTGTCGTGTGTCTGGCATGTGCAGCCTGCAAACCCATTCCCATCTCATAGTCTCGCTTTATGGCATAGGGGGTGCCTGCTGCCTTTATGCCATAGGGGTGCAGGCTGTCCTCATTCCTCCAGGAGTGCTAACTGGAACACAGGTGTGTGGCCGTATGCTGGGCACCGGGAGAGAGGAGGGGCTGCGTATTGCTGCCCAGAGCAGCGCAGCACGTATGTTTTCTTTAGGTATTTCTTCTAGAAAAGCAAAGGAGCCAAGGATCTATTAATGCTTTAGAAGTGTTGCAAGTGGAGGAGGGTGTGGGTGTGCAGGAACCGGGCCTGGGGTATGTGGGAACTCTTTGTACTTTCTGCCCAATGTTGCTGCGAACCTAAAACTGCTCTAAAAATACAGGGTAATGATGAAAATGTTTTGAAGTCTGCGGCACCAACGATGGTAGATTAGAGCAGCGCCGAGCTGCGAACTGTTGTTAACAGCTCATCATTTCCGAGGGCTGGAGCCTGCGTGGCCAGCGGCCCGAGCAACGGCTGGCAGGATGGAGAAGTTTGTTCCCCCCTCCCCTTTGAAGTGGGGTCTGCACGTGCTGTTGCCCCCACACTCTTCTGCCCTGAGCCTGGTGTTTAAAGGAGCCTGCTGAGGAAAGGAAGTATTTCCAGAACTTATAGAAGGGAGTTGCTGCATGACTTCTTATTTGGAGAACTGAACATACACTTTTTTTTTTTTAACATGTCAGTTTTGTTTGCGACCCTGGAGTCTTTTTTATTCATGATTTGTAAATGCTGTCTCCCTCCTAGAGAATGTCAACTTCCTAGTTCCCAACTGTGTCCCTTGTACGATCCTTACAGGGCTGCTTACGTCATAGGTCTTGAGAATGGACAATGATCCTGGCTCATCCCTGTGGGCCCCATGGAGGCACAGGGACCCTCGTAAGAGGGAAGGGGGCGGTTGGCATCAACGAGGCAGAGGGCACCATGATCCTCAGCAAGGGGGCTCTGCCAAGCCCTGACGGCCCTGCCGGTGAAGAAGAGGCCACCAGCCAAGGCAGAAGATCTGAGGAGGGCGGGCAGAATCGCCCCTAGAGGCTCCCCCTGCAGCAGGGTCCTGCCGACACTGTAATTTCATCCAAGATGCTCCAGAAGTGAGCAGAGCTGAGTTGGGGAGTCTTGTTACAGCAGCAGCAGGATGCTCATACACGCACACACATGCTCACCTCTGAAGGAAGACGCTCCCTGCACAGATGCACGTGGAGCGGACGAGGGAAGGCTGAGAAAGTGAGGAGAGGAACCTCGCCAGCTGTCAGAGGGATGCTGGGGGCCACTCCGTTACTCCCCAGGAGTATAAAGTGGCACCACGGGGACATATTGATGGAGCACTTGCAAACACTCTCTCCCTTATTTTAGCTTTTGTTTAGCCATGTCTTAGGTCTGACTGACACATAGTTGAGTGATGTGATGGGACACAGTGTGATGGTTAAACCATGTGTAAAGTGTGTCATAATCACATTAGGGTAATGGACAATGGCCCTCTCCACAAAGGGTTACCATTTCTTTATGCTGGCAGTGTTACAAATCCTATTAGCTCTTTTGAAAGACACAAAGACTTGTTGTCAACCATAGTTTCGGAATTGTGCTGCACGGCTTCAGAACTTACCCACCCCCGCCACATGCCCCTCGCCACCTCTAACCACACTCTTCACCTCCCTCCCCATGCCCTGGCAACCACAACCGTAATCTCTGTTTCTAGGAGACCAACTTTGTATATTTCTGCGTGTAACTGAGAAAAGGGGACTTTGTCTTTTTGTGCTTGATTTATTTCCCTTGGAATAATGTCCTGTGGTTTCACCTGTTTGCTGCAGGTGATAGGATTCTGTTCTTTTTAATGGTAAACTAGTATTCTCTCTGTGTCTACAGACTCTGTTTTCTTTGTCCAGTTATCAGTCGGTGGACACTGTGCTTGGTTCCGGATCTTGGCTGCTGTAAACAGTGCCGCATGCCGCTGAGCTTGCTGGATCGCACGGTGGTCTTAGTTCCAGGTTTTGAGGCTCCTCCATGCTGTCTTCCATAATGGCTGTACACACTTCCATTCCCACCAACCATGCCTTCCTCTTTCCTTGCATGGTCACTTTCACGTCCCTTACTCTCTTGAGAGAGGTGATAACGCCATTCATCCTCAGATCCCTGTCACTGCCAGTGTCCTGTAGGAATGATGCCACCTCGTATTTGTGAGACTTACCATAACTCCTATGGGTTCAGCCAAAGCAGCGGGCAGTGTTATTATCAATAGCATTTTATATATATATATAAAAAAGCAAGTGCCATCTTTGCCTCCCCAGTATTCTAGCCATAGCGGAGAACACTGGGGTACTGCCAGCCTCCCAAGAATTCCAAGACTGAGCTGAGGGTGAGGGCGGGTGCACCTTCTCCTGGCTTCTTCCCACTCTGAACCCTAAAGAAAATTCCTGCTGCCCAATTGGGGGTGGGCAGGAAAGCCCCAAACCATGATACCCACCCTGTTTCCCACAGACATTGAGCCACGTGGCACAGAGGCAGAAGGAGAAAGGGCAGCCCCGCGCTCCAGGGACAGGGAGAGAGGCCACGGTGACTGCCAGGGGCCTCAGTCAGAGCCTTGATGTGGGCAAAAAGGACGTTCGTGCGGTCAGCCTGACCTTCCAGGCCTGCCCGAGGGCAGGTGAGAACAGCTCAGGGCGGGTTTGCAATCAGAATTCACTGTGCAGTATCAGTGTTGCCATTAACAGAGGAAGAGAGAGAGAGACCCATGGAAGCCAGCCCTGCTCAAGCCCCTGGTGCCCACTTACACCGGGGACCTAGGCTAGCAAGTCACCTTCCTGGACGCGATCTGCCTCTCCACCTACAGCGTGCTGATAAGAACACCTGGCTACGCACTCCCTGTGGAGATATAAATAACCACCTGTGAAGAACATGGAAAATAACAAGCACTCAAATGGTCGCTTGAGTTATTTATAACCGAGCACACCAAGAGGGACAGGATTTCACACGGAGGAACCAAGGCTACAGGCTCCAGCCCCGCATCCAAGGGCTCTCTGCTCCCTAGAACACCTTGGTTCAAACTGTCTGAAGCCTCCAGTTGCACTTTGCTCGCCAGGGATCTCAAAGAGAGCAAGTGGCAGGAGCCGCTAGCGCACGCCCCGAGCAGAGTCCCCGTGGACTCAGTCCTGCACCGCCAGCGCCCAGCTGCAAGCACCTGGCAGTCCCCTGCCTCCCGCCCCGCCCGCGCACGCCACTCCCACCGGGCGCACAGGCGTCCCGGGGGCTCCAACCTTGCCAAACCCGCCGGGCTCGGCACGGGCCACCCGCGTGCAGGATCCCAGAGGAAGCCCGTGCCCGGCAGGCTTGGGTCAGGGGCGGGAGCCCCGCAGGAGGAAGGCGGCGCGGGATGCAGCCTGGCCGGGGAGCATCGTGTGAGGGTCCTGGCGCGGTCGGCGCGGCCCGCCCTGGCTAGGAGCCCGCAGGGTTCAGACGGGGCCAAGGCTGCCGAAGCCCGGCTTGCTCGCGCCAGGCGCTGGAGCCAAGGCTGACGCGGGGATCTGAGCAATGTTTGGAGGAGCCGGCGCAGCCCCCAGGGCTCAGCCGAGACTCGCTGCCGGCCGGCCCGACCCCTCCCAGGACGCCGTGCCAAATGGCTCCGGCAGGCAGTCCTCGATGTACAGCAAGCACTACTCGGCTGCCGGCCCTGCCCGGCCAATGCTAGCCCTTGGAGGCTTGTAAATGCCGGCTTCTGCCACCGGATCGTCACCATTGCTTCCATAGCCCCAGCACAGGGTCTGTTCTTCTGAAAAGTGCGCTTCATGACCTGGGTCACGCAGGCCCGCGTGGAAGTGCTAAGGTCGCAGTGGGCAGAACTACTGGGAAGTGGGCAACGGTCTTTGGAGGCTGACCTCGCGTGAAGCCCAGAAACTCACCTGCTGGGGGCGGGGCAGGGGCTCTACCCAATCCCGTTTGTCCCCCTGATGTGATCAAGAGCAGTTGCAAGAAGCCTTTCGCTGCAGAGACCCTCTCCCCGACCTGTCCTCCCTCCCCTGCAGGACTGCTACACCTGTGTCTTGTAGATGTGAAAGTAGCGGGATGGGAAAGGCCTGGGCTTTGCACCTGTTTGCCTGCATGACCTGGGCTTCCCTGAGAGCTGAGTCCCTGAAGTGAGCAGGCATGGTGAGAGCAGGTGACAAGGCACAGGGCGTATTGAGTAGCCCCTGCAGCTATCCCCTTCCGTTGGAAGGAAGATGAACACCTATTGCCCCAGAGATGCTGCACTGGGACCCGCATAGAAAAAGCACAGATCTCTGCAAAACACAAGATGTGCAGGACCAGAGGTCAGAATGTGTGGTTTTAAGGAGCTGTCCTGCAGGTGGGAGGCACTTGGAGGTTTTGAAAACCGTGGCTGGTGAAAAGCCTTGCCTTTCGCAGGCTAGAGGCAGGCCCAACCCAACAAAGACAGGCCGTCTAACTGTGGAAGAGACCCAGGAAGACAGAAAATGAGCCGGAAACCAGGAGTAAGCAGCATCCTGATGACAGTTGTGTGTGTGTGCATGCGCTGTGACACACTGGAGAGCAGGGACCAGGGCTGTGGCACAGGGCATGAAGCCACAGCTTGCAGTGCCAGCATATTGAATCAGGGCACTGGTTCAGGTTCTTGCTTGGACCTAGGCCAGCCACAGCTCTTGCATCCTTTTGGGCAGTAAACCAGCAGTTGAAGGATGTCCTTCAGTGTCTCTCTTTCTCTCTCTGGCTTTCATGTATATATTTGCACATGCATACAATGGGAATGTTTAGGGTCCCATATATATTACATTTACATAATATCTATCTCATGGTCACTCCCTCAAGGTGCACCAGCTAAAAGACCAGGCCCTCAGCCTGCTAATGAGGATCTGACTGGGAGCAGACTCCTGGAGCTGAACCAGATGCAGCCAGAGCATCTCACAAAATGCATCGTTGCTGTCTGGATCCCTGAGGCCACTAGAGGAGTACACACTGCTGCCTGCCTTGGCCCTGGCTGACGGGAAGCTGGTGCAGAAGGGGCTTGAGTACTGGGCCTCCTGGTTTCAAGGGCAGCTGCCTCCTCCCCCGGGACCCAGTAGCTGACCTAGCATGAGGTATACTTCTGGCCCGGGGATGTCAGAGGAGCCCGCTGGCCTTTGCTGGACAGTTTTCTTCCCCTCTTGTAAAGACACAGGAAGGCTACAGTTCCTTTTCCATCCGTGGATGTTGTTGCTGAGAGCTGCTTTGGTCTTCTGACACCAGCATTGAAAATTGGCTAGAAGGACAAGCGAATAGGAGAGTATGTGAGAAATTCTTGTAAATTTAAAAAGTTCTTGTGGAATTTAAACAAAATGTACATTTCCCACAAACCTTTCAAAGTATTCCCTTTTGGGGAGAGTGACAGGATAAATTCAGGAAACATTGGGATCTTTCCAACAT
The DNA here is from genome assembly GCF_017591425.1 of Ochotona curzoniae. NCBI lineage: Eukaryota > Metazoa > Chordata > Mammalia > Lagomorpha > Ochotonidae > Ochotona > Ochotona curzoniae. The sequence goes on along the minus strand of NW_024466219.1, from coordinate 17,139,170 downwards.
AGCTGAACCTTTCACTACGTTGGTCAACCTAGGGAGGAAGGGGGCTTTTCTGGATTTTCTTATTGATTAAGGTTGATTGTCTTATGAAAAATCCCTCTAGTCAGATTTCACCATTTGCAACCCAGGCATATGTAATCAACACCATGAATAGGACTGAGCTCCCACTGGAGTGGACAAGCAGGGGCAGAGGGCGTTGTCAAACAGACAGGTGGGTGCTCGGCCCTCCACGCACTGGGCGATCTGCCCCAGGGGCCCCAGTTCTGAGCCTCCGTGTTTCCCAGTGTGAGGCTCTGTCGCTTGCTTGCTGTCTGACCACTCCCATGTCGGCTGGTTTTGCTTTCTGCCACCTAGCTGGCCTTCTTTCAAATTTCCAAGAATGAACACCTGATTAGCCCAGTTAAACATGTAACTTCTGATAAGGAAGAGTTTTTATCTTGTTGTCTTTGAATTGAATCTTTTTTTAATCTGGAAGTCAGAGCTACCGACAGGGAGAAACAGGGATCTTCATCTTCCGGTTGCTTCTGCAGATGATAGCAGCAAGGGCCAAGACTGGCCTGGGCTGAAGCCAGGAGCCAGGAGCTTCAACCCGGTCTTCCACTGGGTGGCAGGATCTCAAACATTCTGGTCATCTTTGGCTGCTTTTTCCCAAGTCATTATCAGCATTAGCTAGAAGCTGGGTTGGAAGTGGAGCAGCTAGGACATCGGTCAGTCCCTGTGTAACAGAATCACAGGTGGGGTTTTTACCCTGCTCTATAACACTGGCCTCAGGAAAGAATTCTTCATGCTGTACCTCCTTAACAGGTCACCGGTAAGTCTACAGATTGCATGTCCATGAATCCAATGTCACTCCTCCCTTGTATGAGCAGCCACGAGTAAGGAGGGTGGACACAGGACATGGCCAACCCCTCTCAGTCTGAAGTCCAGAAGAAGCTGTGGGCTGGGAAGGATCCTTTGGGAGGAAGCAGTGCTCCTGGCAGGTGCAAAGATGGCACAGCCTGCAAGAAAGCCATGAAACAGCTGTGCCAAGCCAACCCGGGTCAGAGCTGAGGAACCCACTCCTACCACAAGTCTTTAGGACTGTAGATCTATCCCCCAAGAGTAAAGGAAGCCTGGCCTGAGTATTTGCCTGGTATCCTACGTCTGCCCCAAACATGCATGTACACTGCTCAGAGAAATGTCCCACCCCACAGGTGCAGACTCACAGAACCACAGAGAGCATACACTGCTACCATCTGGAGCATGCCCACGCTTTCCCACGTGGCACTTCGTGGGACATGCTTTAGGACTTCACAGTGAGTGCAGCCTTGTCTTGGGGTGTGCAAGCTACAACCAGAGGTGGGGCTGGAAGCAGATTGCCAGCTACTACTGCTGCCGTGTTTTCACAGAGCGTGTGGGATACGAGCAAGGAGGAGTACAGGTGTGCAAACACTGTCCCACTGTGCTCACGACATGTGTTCTTTCCCCAAGAACAGGTGCAAACCATGGTGTTTGCCACATGCTGGTTCTGTCTCCTTAGAATTTCCTGACCTTCAGTTTCTTCCTCATGCCTAATGGTACCCTCTTCCTAGGACTGCTATAATCTTCACATGCACTAAGTCATGCAAGAAGACATCTTCCACATCATGTAGCATTTTGGGAACACCCCTCTCTGAGGTCAGGGGACCAACTGTTTAGACACAGTCACCATCAGAAGCCCCAGAACCACAGCATTGACGGAACTCTGTGATGTGTGTCATCCAACTTGACAAACGAGCTTGGAAGTCAATGTGGTCATCAGATCAGAAATGAGAAATGGCTGGAAGGTGCCAAATGGGTGGCAGGCAGGCAGGAAGAAGACACTTTCATTAATGTGAATCCAACCTGGAAATGGAGAGGAAGCCAAAGTAGCTTGTAGTTGCTGAATCCAGATGTAATTCATTATTTTATGCCACGTGAGCAGTAAAATACTGAGTAGGACTCCAAGGCAGGAAGAGAAAGTGTGGGGGCAGAGGCCACCATGCTCCATTGCTTACTGATCCTGATCCAGACACTAGAACTAAGCGATGGGTCAGATTGGGATTTTCAACATTTGAGAGCCAGATTTGGGCCATACTGAAGGACAGATTTTAAAAATCTTGGGACCAGGGCTAGGAATGGTCTGTTACATGTCAGACAGCACCTACAAGACCAGCATGGCTGCCTGAGACCACGCCCTAGACAGGAAGTCAGTAATTAGTGTTGAAAAGACTTTCTTGTAGGGTCATGGCCTGTCATGGGGAAGAACAGGATCTTGGGTACTCCAAAACAGGGCTGTATCCAAAAGTGAGCGATTCTAAGATACTCCGTCCCTGGCGTGCTTGTCCTGCACCGTCCCCGGGCCTCTGGACGAGTAGAATTTGCTCCCATTGTTGGGTTATCTAAGGCACATTGGGCGTTAAGTAAGGACCATCTTCTGGATGAGGCAAACCTCATCAAAGCCTCTTAAGAGTAGGCTATTTCTTCAGGCTGGTTCACGGGAGGAGAAATCACAGATCAGAAACCTGTAAGAGATCTTGCTGGGGGAGCGGCAGGTGCTACTGCTGGCTCAAAGATGAAGGGGCCGTTTGTCAAAAGCCAAACAAAACAACAACTACGCACACACATTCAGTTGGCTCTGGGACCTGAGAGCAAGCCACATGTAGCATGGAAACAAGGACCTCCGCAAGAGGGCGCGATTCTGCCCACTCCAAGCCTGAATTTGCAAGTGGATTCTTCCCCCAGAGCCTCAGGTGAGAGGGCTGCCTGGTTGACACCCAGGAAGCTCCACCCACCATGCCAGGTTGGGAAGCTGCTTCACCTACGGATCTGCAAGCTAATTAACAGGTATGAAAGCTGCTGCAATTGAAGTGATTCTTATGCAGCAATGGAAAACAAAGAACCATGAAGAAATTTCCAGTTCAGACATAGAAATGTGCCCATTTTTAACTGATTTATTCTCTGAGTCACAATCTAATTACCAAGAACCAGCAAGAATTTGCCAATACTGAAGAGCTGACTGATAGAAGTTCTGCCTGCTGCACCTGCCACCTAAGGATGCATGGCTTCAGGAAATTATCAAATCTCCTTCTTTCCCACTTCCTCCCCTACAAAATACGCATTGGAATACTTACTCACTGTTCTGTAGCCTGACTCACATCAGATCATGTGTTTCTGTGGGTTTTGTACAATATAAACCTACACACAAAAGTGAGCTACTATTTGTATTGACTCAGAACGACCAGCATGACGCCTCGGGCAGCCAGATGAGCCAGTGGCAATAGAAGCCCAGTTTGAGAAATCTAGGAACGTGATGGAGAGGAAGATGTGTGCCAGGAGAGCTCCAGGTGGAAGGCATTTGGGGAAATACCTAGAAGTGTTTTCTCTCCTCTTAAGTGTGTTTTCATTGCACAAGTGCCAAGAGCAGGCTGGGAGACAGGCTCGGCTGCTTCTCAGCCTCACCAAGAATGGAGCCGAAAACTCTCAGCAAGAAAAACAAGTCATATGATTCCCTCCCCGCCCCCAACTAAGGCCAACAAAATTGCTTATAGTGAAATAAGAAAGAAATAGAATACATTATGTGATCAGGACATTAGACAGCCACGTGAGTGGGACCTAATACCTGTAGCACAGAGGCGAAGCAGAGATTTTAAAGACGTTATTGGGCCTAGCACAATGGCTCAGTGGCTAAATCCTTGCCTTGCATGCACCATGATTCAATAGGAGTGTAGGAGACCCAGAAGAAGCTTCTGACTCCTGGCTTTGGATCAGCTCAGCTCCAGTCATCATGGCCACTTGGAGAATGAACCAGTAGATGGAAAATCTTTCTATATCTCCTTCTCTCTGTAGATCTGCCTTTCCAATAAAAATAAATCTTTAAAGAAATTTAAATTTAAAAATTTTAAAAATAGGAGACGGTATCTTTGGCTAAAGGTGGAAGGGCTATGCTTAAATTACAGTGTGTGAAACATGTCAAATAGGAAGAGCACACTGGAAAAAAGCTTGCCGGGTGTTGTGTGGTAGCATTTGAAAATTCAAACTATAGCAAAGAAAATTGGACCAGGGATGAGTGATTAGCACCCGCAAGGAGGACAAAAGGACAGATGCGAAAAGCAGGATGATCTTAACAGCCAACAGCATCCAAATCAGCAAAGGGGTCCTAAAGGATGAAACCTCAGTTGCACCATGGAGAAGCACTTCAGAAAAGATTCTGCAGAGGAAAACCCAGCACCAACTCTGTGTGTATCCAGGAAGAGCAGTCAAGTGTTTGTTTCCGGTCTGCTCCGTTGTTTGTCCACAAGGAATGCGTATTTTTAGAATGTGAAACCAAGTACAGGTTTTTTAAAAAGCGCAGAAAGGTAAGATGCCAGGTAAATTGAAAGAACTAAAACCTTTCACAAGCATACTTTGTATTCAACCTGGAGATGGGCAGAAAAGGAATTAACCACAGCAAAGACCAGGTTACCCCAAAGCACAGAGTCAAACTCTGGCTGAGGATCTTGAGGTGCTTGGAAAGCAGCTTCAGGCTTGAGCTCAGAGTTGAGCTCCACCATTGCAGGTCCGTGAGACACCCGGCATAGTATCCACCCCCTCTGAGCACCGGCTTCTCACTGTTTAACATTGACGCAACACATACTTCAGGGAGCATTTGGCCTCGCAAGGAAGATGACCCCGCCTTGCCTCAGAGTATCGGAGTTTGATTCCTGGATTGGCTCCTCCTCCAATCGCCAGATCCTGAGAAACAACAGAGATGAGTCAAGTCATTGGGTTCCCGCCAACCATGTGGGAGCTCCGGACTGACTTTCCACGCTCCACCTTCCGCCGCAGCTCAGCCTCCCCAAGAGGCTCTCCATCTTTAAGGTCTCATAATAGTTAGGTGCTTCCTCAGAAAGCTAAGCACAGAATCATCAGACAATCCCAAAGAACTGCAGAGACTCAAACACTGCAGCATTATTCATCACAGCCACAGGGTGAGCAAAGCACAAACATGTCAACAGATGAGGGAAGTAAGCCGAGGGCAGTGCACTGAGGCGCCTTCAAGAAGTTTATGGAAAGGCATATTTTGAGAACACCCTGCATAGACTTTGAAAAATAAATTTATTTTTTAACTTCATTTTCCCCTAAACTTTTTTTTAAAGATTTATTTATTTTTATTACAAAGTCAGATATACAGAGAGGAGGAGAGACAGAGAGGAAGATCTTCCGTCCCATGATTCACTCCCCAAGTGAGCACAACAGCCGGTGCTGTGCCAATCCGAAGCCAGGAGCCAGGAACATCCTCCAGGTCTCCCACATAAGTGCAGGATCCCAAAACATTGGGCCGTACTCGACTGCCTTCCCAGGCCACAAGCAGGGAGCTGGATGGGAAACGGAGCCACTGGGACCAGAACCGGTGCCCACATGGGATCCTGCGAGTTCAAGGTGAGGACCCCAGCTGCCAGGCCATGCCACCGGGCCCTTCCCATAAACTTTTTAAAGACCCCTTGTATGACCCTTAAAGACATTATGCTAGGTAAAATAACCCCAACACAAAAGAAAATGTATGATAGGATTTCATTTATGTGACACATGTAAAACAGGAAAATTCTCAGACGGAAGTAGAGGCTTAACCTGAGCTGAGGGAAGCGAGGAAATGGGGAATGAATGCTTAGTGAATACTGAATGTCACGGGTTGAATAGAATCTGTCTCCCCAAAACTCTACTTGACATTAATGATTGATTGACTAAGGGTAGAGATTAGTCTGTGAGAGGTGGGGCCACCGGGAGGGCTCGGGGTCCTGTGGGCATGCCCTCAGAGGATGGTTTCCTAAGACGTCTGCTCGTTTTGAGCTTTTTCCCTCCTGCTTCATCAAGTGATCCGACTCCTGCACCGCCATGACCAGCTTCCATCACAGGCTAGGCTGTGCCGTCTCCTGATCCTATAACGCCTAACTGCGAGCTGAAGCAGCCACTCCTCACAAGTGATTGGTTAAGAGAACAAAATGCAGACTAACAAAACCGAGGTTCTATCTAAGATGATGGAAAAGTTTTGGAGACGGAGAATAGCGATGCTTGCACACCAGGATGAATGCCACTGCACCGGGCACTTGGAAATAGTCATAACGGTAGCTTTTATGCTGTGTGCTACATAATAATGTTTATTTAAAAACAAAAACCCTGTGTGGCTCTTTTAGGCTCTTCCCTTTATTATAGTAACAACAGAATTAGAAAAACAGAAGCTAGTTGCGTGTGAACTCTGGGAACACTTTGCTGGATTCCAATCTTCTCCATCATTTCCTTCCAGTACTGTGTAGCTCAAAGCACCCATGCATTTTGAACCTCCATTGACTTACCTATAACATGATCATAAGGAGCTGCATACCACAAGGTTGTTACACAGAAGCTGTGGCGTGCTTACATCATAACTCTTCCAAAGAAAGCGCTTTGAAAGGGTGGGCTGTTATTAGCCCATGCTGCTGAAGTGGCAGAAGAGCGGGGAGTGCCACAGTGGTGATGGGGCCAAACTTCTCACTGCTGTAGATGCTCCCTGCTGAGAAGGGACCCCAGAGCTCCCCGCTAATGGTTCTCAATCCCAGGGGACCAAAGACAACCGAGTACTCCTTGAAGGTCAACTTCAAACCCACGCCATCCTTCCTTCCCTGAGGTGGTCTTCCTAATCCTTCAGCAGACAGTACCAGCTCCACTGTGTGATTGGCTCAGTGCTTTCTCCTATACCAGCCTTCACCTTTCCTGCCTGACCCGCACTGAGCCACTCACAGCATCCCAGGCCCCCTCGCTCCATCCTTCACGTCTACATTTGGAATCCATCTCTTGACAGGCAGGGATCATTGATCTCCCATACTGATTTTTCCTCTCTCTCATGCATGCTCACACTGGGGCCCCCGCCTGCTCAGCTGTGCTGCTCCCATGACACTAAGCACAGCTGGCCCTGGTAGCTGCTTGATGCTCAGCCTCTAGCCAGACGTGCAGGGTCTGGTTCATAGCAACACACACTAGCTGGATAGGGATGAACTTGAGGTCCATTTCACCTTTCAGACCTCAATCAGACCCTAAGGACGCCATAACACTACGTGTGACTATCAACGGAGACAAGTAAGCGATGCACAGGTCCCAAACATGGGAGGTAGGGTGACTGTTAGTTTTTGAGGGCTTTTGTCAAAAACAGCCATCAACTTTCAGACTTTCAGACAGACTCACACACGTGACCTCATGCCCTCTACCATCCACATGGCACTTAAACTACTTTTGCTGATGGTAACACCATCTGAAATACTGAAACTTGGGTTCCTCAGTCCAGTAACTTGACTTCCTACCTGCACTCGCTTCCCTAGACCACTGTTCAAATAAGAACAAAGCTCAATGGAAGGAGTTTCCCTTCTCATGAGACATCACCCAGGACACCTAGGCAGCTAGCCATCATTTACCATGGAGCACAGACCCTCGGTTGCTCTCTTCACCTTAACAATCCTCAGACAACAGAGTGATTAGAATAGTTAGACTCCCCGGGGGCAGACCCAACACTAATTTTAAATGGCTTAAGCAACCTAGTGTTGCTTCTTCGTGAATCTTTATAGTACTAAGAACAATAGGTGCTTGTGCTTCCGCCACAATAAACAGGCTAACATTTCATTCCTGAACCAGTGGCCTTGTTTTCACCATCTGTGACTAGGAAATATCTTAAGAAGCAACTGAACTTACAGTTCAGCTATTGCCAGAGGACATGCATTAATCTTAATTGTACCATAATCATGTCATAGAAATAAGTAAGCATTCATCAAAATTTCAAAGGGCAGTTCTATGCAATCTCTCCCACCTCGGTAAATGAAATTATTCATTTAATTTACATTTTCACACTATTAATTATGTCATTTTCATTGTATGCCTTCTGCAGAGAAAAAGTATAGAGCAATAGAAAAGATCTGTTGGAGAGCATGGTTAGGACGGGGTTAGCATCAAGCCCAATCAGAGATCAGGCTAACCTAGCCTTTCACTAGGAAGGAGTTTATAACTCTGTCTATGTTTGGTAGTCAGGGAAGAGCAGAGCTATTGTTACATGTTTGCATTTGGGGGTGTTTCAAAGAGTTCGTGGAAAAGTGGAATTAAAACGTAAGTTCATCTCGGTGCAAAGAAATTCTTTAAGGTCACGTTTAGAGGGGTATTCAAAAAGCTCACGGAAGAATGCGGATGATAAAAAGACCATGCATGATTTCATATTTTCTTTCACACACACACACCCCCAAAAACACTTGTATTTATTTATTTATTTGTTTGAGAGAAAGAGAGAGAGAGCGAGTGAGAGAGAGAGCTTTCACTTGCTGGCTTACTTTCCAAAAGCCATAATGATGAGGGTGAGGCAGCAGCCAGGAGCCAGGATCTCTCAGGCGGGTGGCAGGAATCCATCCACTTGAGCCATCACCACCATCTCCTGGGTCTACATTCGCAGGAAGTTAGAATCAGAGGCTGACACTGGGGTTCAAATCCAAGAACTCCAAGATGAAATGTTGGCATCCAAACCAGCATCTTCACTGCTCTCTCTGAAGTTTACCTTCCAACTCCATCTCCCACAAACTTTCCAAAGTCCCTCTGTGATCTTGGATTGCTCTGCATCTCCCTTCTTCTCATCTGGGCAATGTAAACAATCGTATCATCTCCTTCACAGGGAGTTGTCTCAGCCAGCAGCCAGCACGTCTTTAACGGCCCTTGGTTTCCCTGGCCTCCCTGCCCCACTCCGTGTGCTCACTGTCTTCTGAAAGCAGCGTCAGCCTGGCTGCTTGGGATGACGGTTCCAACGCCAGATGACATGTGTATTTTCTTCTCCTTTTGTACAGAGAGCTTATAGCTCTGATTTGAATAAACAGTTCAGGAAACTCTCTATTGTTTAGAGGATTTGTTCATTATTTACATGTAGTTAGCACGTGTCCCGTGATTGTTTAGGCATCTGGTATTTGAGAGAGTCAAAGCACATAAATCACTGTCAGAGGCTGCCCACCTTCTAAAATCATGTCGTTTTAGGCCCTGGAGGAAGCAGAGCGCTTTTTCAGGCGTGTGGAAGCAATTTAGCAAGTATCAAGTTAGTATGTAAGGGCGGCTGCTCTTTATTTAAGAACAATATGACAACCAACCATCTGAACGACTCTTCCGTGTCTCATAAAACCAGCGTTGGAGATTTTCCACACTGTTGCTCAATTCCCTTACTTAAAGGCTCTACAATCAATTCCTACTTGACTTGTCTGCGGATGGACTTTTATCCTCCTTATTGTCATGAAACGAACACTATGCCATCCACCATGCTTCATGCTTGCTTTGGCTGCCAGAATGCAAGAGGCAGTTTATTGTGCCCTGTGCCAATCAGTGCAGTTCAACAGCCCAATCATTTGCTTTCCTCGCATCTTTCTAATGTAGTCTGCCAGCTATTATTGTTAATTTTCTTATCTTACACTATATTCTTATCTCAAGTCCTTTGGAAATAGCAGACAGGATGGTTTCCAAACTTTGAGTTAAAAACATTAAGTAATGCAGACAATTCAATAGTAGAAACAACAAAAAATACTGGATCAGTATTACAAGCAGATGGGAGAAAGTCACTGTATCAGTAATTAAGATTTTTGTTCAGAAAGTTTCCATGTAACTATTAGGTAAGGAAAAGAACTAAGGGTGTTTTTATGCAGCTACACTGGATTATGGGTAAAAAAGCAAAGGTGTTCTAGAGTCAGAGTCCTAGATTTGAGTCCAAGATTCATCCGTCACCACTTGATTGTCTATGGGCAAGTCCTTTACGGTATCATTGCCTCAGATGTATCCATTCAAGTTACAACTGAAAACAGCCCCCAACTAATGCTGCTTTGAGAATTAATGAGATACTTAGGGCTTGATAAGCACTTTGTAAACACCAGCTCTCACTCCCACAAAGCCCTTTTCTCATTTAGGATAAGGGTATCCCTGAGAATGCTTGAAAGCTCCACGTTCCAAGCTAGAACAGTAGGCCCACCTGTCTTGAGGCCATGTGGGCTATCTTCCCCTAATGCTGAAGATTGGGAAATGTGTAATTTTGCTTCCTGCAGAGATGGCCTGACTCAAACTGTAATCGTCTACAACATATGGAAGTCTTTAAGCAGACACAAGCAGCCAGGGTGGAAGCAACTGCAATCATGCAAGAGCAGCACAAGCTCCGGTCATTCTTAGGGCTAAGGACGCAAAACCGTGACTTTCCCTTCCCTGCCCAGTCTGCAGGACCTTCAACAAGATCTGTTAGTTTATTTCCAAAACAACACTGGTTTTTTTTCCCCCCACAACACTTTGAAGAAGGCCGCTTTGCACTTCCCAACAAGCTCACCCCGGAGTGACATCTTGCATTCAGTGGCCAGCATTCCCTGCACATGTGGTCAGAGAGGAGGGGCCCTAGCAGGAAGATACCAGCCTGGGATGATGCCATGTATGGTGAGCAAGTTCCGACCCTGGCAGTCAGGAGCTAGGCCCATAATTTAGGGAGGCAACAGGCACAGGGACACATGCTACCTTAGAAGCCCAACTTCCCCTCGGAGCTATCAATCCACCATTGGCTCTCTGCCAACCCCTGCAGCAGCTGCAAATGGACCCAGCACCACCCTCTTTTAGCTGGAAAAGCATCCGCAGTCAGATGACATGGGAAACAAGCAAGCATGGGGCTGTGTTTCAGACGTGGTCCTTGACGATTTGCATGGAAATCTTATTCAACCTACTGTGCAATAAGCACCAACGTGGGAAGCGTGAAAGCTAGCTGCGAGGTGAGATGGCTTTATTCATAGTTGTATTTTTACCGTATTACCTCCTTATTTTGAGGAGTCACAATGAGTTATAACTCCATCGTATTTTTAAAAATCTGTTTATGTGTGTTTTCAAATGTTCACTTAAGGAACTGGAATAAAAAACACTGTACAAAGTGTTTCCAGATTGAGCTGGAAGCCTGTAAAGTCCCGTCATCACACGACACTGTACCATCCAGTATGGTAGCCACTACCTACAAAGGGCTAATTAGCGTTTGAAGCTCTCAGAGCACTTTGTGATGCCATAGCTTTTATTTTACTTACCTGCAATTAATTTACATCTAAAAACAACTAAAGCAATCAATGTAAAGCACTTTTTTAAAGATTTATTTTATTTGTGGAGAAGGTAGAATTAGATAGAGCAGCAGCAGGAGAGATACACAAATCTTCCATCCACTGGTTCACTCCCCAAATGGCTGCCATGGCCAAGGCTGGGCTAGACTGGGCTGGGCTAAAGTTGAGAGCCAGGAGGTTTATCCAGGTCTCTTCCATGGGTGGAGGGGCCCACTGACCTGTCCTCTGCTGCTTTCCCAGACACATTTTCAGGGAGCTGGATGGGAAATGGTGCAAGCGGGTCAGTCTCCAACCAGCACCCGTGTGTGAGGCTGGCACTGCACATTACATTTGCCCTATTATGCCACAAGGATAGCCCCAGTGTAACTTGATCATTTTGTCATAACTCTATTTCACTTTAACCATTTCTCACATAAGGTGGTGTATGTCAAGGATGTGTGATGTCTCTAGGATTCTACATGAAGACATCACTGATACAGCTGATTCCCTCTTCGGAGTTTTTGTTTGTTTGCTATGTAGCCATGAAGCATGCTGTGTTTCCTTGATATTTCATACACATATCATCATTTATAGTGCTATCTATGTAAACCATAAGTGGCCAAAAAAGCTTTAAAAATCTTGTTAATTTAGTTGTAACCATTAAATTATTTGTCCAGTTAAACATAAGTAAGTACAGATGAAGTTTTATTTTCAAAATAGAAGCATATTACTTATCCAAAATTGTACAGAGGTACAAATTCTATTACTGTGATTGGAAGAGTTTTTATTTTGTTTTGTTGTACTTTTTTTAAGAGATTGGGGAAGAAAAGAGCAATTCGAATAATTAATTCCATAATGATTGGCAATTGCAATTTGCTCAAGTAGAGAATAAAGCTGATTAGATGTATGGCTTTTAAAAATAATAAAGTGTACTACATTAAGAAATTATTGGCAAAAAATTTAAAAATCACTAATTTGATTAATTTCTTGAATATTTAAAACATTGCTGCATTTAGAATTAGGAATACACTCCACCAAAATTGAAGACTTTCAGTAGAATCCAACATTATCACTTTGGCCAGATATTAAATTATATTGATTCTCTCTCTCCTTTTTTCTCACTCTTTCTCTCACAGACACATTTTATATGGGAAAGTAGTAAAAGAAATTATTCTTTTAGTTAGAGAAATTTGGCTTAGGAATTCTGAGGGAAAGAAAAAAAAAGAAAGATATTTCACAAAGAGTGACTCCAATTGAGTCACCCACCAATTGTTTAAAATCAAAACCTTTTTAAAAATAAAAACCATCGATTGATCTAAACTCTGAAAATTGCAAGGCTTTGTTTTTTGGGTGTTTTTTGTTTTGCTTTTAGCTCTAGATGAGTCACAACATATAAAACCTCCTGCTAGATTAGCATGCTTTTTCCCCAAGGACATTTTAATTTACAAAAGAATATTGTTCATTCATGGCTGAAAATATCAAACTCATGCCATAGGTATTTTTCAATATTTTGCATCTGTCAAAGAATTTTGGCCAGATATTAAAAACTTAGCTTTTAACACAGCAAACAATCTTCCAGCTATGTTAGGTCAAAAATCCAGATTTATTGGAATTGTTAAAAGCAAACTTGTTTCCTTTATTTCTTTGTCTCATGGTATGATGCATCTTAAAAGTATTTGTGCTGAGTTTCTGAACCAGACCCCATGAAATGTGTCCTGGATACTGCTGTTAAAACCATTCAGTATAGACTCACAACTGTAATGAATCATTATAAATTCATAAAGCCGTTGAAAGAATAGAAACTGTGGGTTTAATAGCTTTGTGACTTCTTTGCCAATGTTTTTTGGTTGAACAGTAAAATTGTTTTTACAAAGGTTTACTGTCTTGTTTATTCCAATTCAAGGCTTTCTTGAACATAAAGGACTACCTGCCAAGTATTCAAAAACATAACACAGAAAATGTTGGTGTGTTTTACATTTTGAAACCTATATCACAAAGCATATGAATGAGACAAATTTGACACAACAAGGAAAGAAAAGGATCAATCTTGACCAAACCAGACAGGCACTGGTGTTAGATGGGATGGAAACTTCCCATAATTCAATCAATGTGATGATTTTAACAGCTTGCTTGTTTGTTACTTAGTGTCCACATATAAGTGAAATTACCCAGTCTTTTTGTGCTGAGTGTATTTTACTTAATGTAATGACTTCGTAATATCACAAATGACAGATTGTGTAACTGAAGAGCCTTTATTATGAGTGTGTATCATGTCTTTATCCACACATTGCTTGATGAATCCTTACATTGTTCACACTTCTTGGCTATGGTGAACAGTGCTGCAATAAACACAAGAATGTCGATGCTTCTTGGACAGACGGAGTTCATTTCCACTGGCTATGTGCCCAGTAATAGGCTTGCTGGGTCATATGGTAGTTCTATTTTTAATTTTTTGAGGAGCTTCTAGGCTATTCCACACTGGCTGTACTTTGCACCAGCAGTGTGCAAAGATTCCCTTTTCTCCACATTCTTGAGAATTCTTGTATTGCCCTCTTGCTGATAGCCATTCTAACTTGAGTAAGGTGAGGTTTCACTGTGATTTCCTGCAGTTTCTTGATGATAGTGATGCTGAGCATTGTGTGTGTGCGTGTGAGAGAGGCACAAAGAGAGAACCTGTTAGCCATTTTTTTCTGTCTTCTTTTCAAAAACATTCGTTCAGACTTATTACTCATTTATAATTGGGTTATCTGTTCCTCTGCTGTTGAATTGAGTTCCTTGTGTATTCCAGTAACCTACCCCAGTTTGCAAATATTATCTGCCATTTTGTGGCTTGATTTGGGTTTCTTTCATGTTTTCTATTTGCTGTGCAGGAGGTTTTTAGTGTGATGAAATGCCACATATCTGTTTCTGCTTTTGTTTCCTGTGCTTTGGGAGGTCTTACGCATAAAATCCTTGTCCATTCTCATGTCTTGAGGGTCTGACCTTATATTTTCTTCCAATAGTTTTATATATTCTGGTCTTGCATTTAAGTCTTTAGTATAAGTTTATTTTTCTTCTTCTTCTTCTTTTTTTTTTTGGTATAAAGTGAAAGATAATGTAGGGGAGTGCTAGTTATGCAATTCAGCATGTCGATATTCATTTTTTCCACCACTATTTATAGAAAAGACTGCCCTTTCTGCAATGTGTTTTCTTAGCATCTCTGTGAAAGATCAGTGGGTTGGAGATTTGGAGATGTGTGAGTTTACTTCTAGCCTTCCTTTGATGAGTCTTCCGTGTTCTGGTATTTTCTTTTCACTTGCTGGCATCTTGTTTTCTTCCAGTGTGAAAAACTCACTGCTGCTTCTTACATGAGTCAATATGTGGTTTAGCATTACATAAATCGACTGCAAAAACTATTTAATAAGGGAAGTGCTCACTACTGTACTAATGGAGTTACTTTCCAATATATCCTGACCATTTGGAGCCTAGTGTTAGTACTGTGTTCACGAGTTAGTACTCTTACTTAACCTGGACAAACATGGTTGTGGAACTGAGAGCTTGTGCTTTACAGTTCCAGCCATTGCTGCCAACTTTATCCATCTGCAGACAAGTAATAAGGAAAAATGATTTCTTACTCAACAGATGACTTTGTTTGGAATGCCTGATGTATGTGACTTCTCCAACAATTAATTTTATAAAAGCATACTTCAACTCAACTGTTTCCCACTAAAAGTTGTGCATTTGAATTTGCTATGCTCTAAGTGTGCTATTCTTACTAAGAAGAATCTAAAAATCTCATTAATATTTTTTACATTGATTACACTTTGAAAGAGGAGATTTCAAATGTAATGGGTTGTATAAAGTATATTATTAAAATAAAATTGCTTTTTTCCCTCTACACTTTAGTGGCTAAGATTTAAATTACCCAAGATATGTTTCTATCAGACAGCTGCTCTGAGACAGTCTACAGAGATTGTCTCCACAATGAATACTATTCTCTGGGATTTCAAACAGCAGAGAGACAGGAAGCCCACCTGGGTGAAAACCAAGGAAGCCAACCAGTGCATGAGCTCTTTGCCCCGATGGGATAGGTCAGAGTTCACTGTGTTTCCAACTGTGCTTCTGCCTGTTCATCTAATCATGACAGAAAAAGGAAAAGGAAAGCCACTTCCAGAGCTTAAAGCCAGGTTTTCTCTGAAAGTCCAGCCAGTTACAAAATGTCAGAGACTATACCGAGATACTGGAGAGTAACCTAGCCTGTTCTTTCCCTAGTGCATCTAAGTAAATAACTGCTGGCTTCAAACCACAGAACTATCAGAAGCTAAAAACCGAACCTTTTGGACACAGGAAGCTTAACATAAGTAAGTACAAGTTGGTTTTTATCGAAACAAACAAACAAAGCAAAGAAGCAAATGAGGGAATGGATGGCGAAGATACAGGAAAGGCGGTAGAGGGAAGCTAAGGCTAACAGTTTCCAAAGCACAGTCAGAAGCGACAAGCACTCGTGCCCCTGGTGACCACACTTCCCAACAATGCATGGCATTCCGTATGAAGAACTGAAGAGAGACCATGGTAAGCCCCAAGCCCCCCCAAAAAGATAAGAAAATAGAAAAAGCTAACTGCTTTGTTTGCATAATCTGTCCTGTGCATATGTGTTGAAATATTGCACTGTACCCCATACAAATGTGAAAGCATTGCATGTACCCCAAGACATTTTAAAAATGCATTTAAAAAGAAAGGCAGGTTAGGTGAAGAAGCAATATATTTATTTGTTTGTTGCTTTAAAATACAAATTAAACACAATGAAAAGCAATTCATCATGAATCCACATTTCTATTGCAATCATCCTTTAGGGGAGTGTCAGGGTGAGTGACCCTGTGGTTCCCTTGTTTTGCTGGTTACAGGCGAGGCTGTTTGTTTGGAGAGGTGGGGTGCTATGGAAAAATAACCCACCTACCTAGTGGCAGATCCATGGCATGCAGACATGGAAACTAAGAGGAAACAAATACTTTCTGGAGGGAGCTTCCAAGCTCAGCCTGGGTGCTCAGTGTGCGTCAGAGGCAGCTCTGTGCCTCAGTGCCTGGCCCCATGCCTGGCACCATGGGGGTGGCCAGCATCATTTGTTGGACTGCATTATAAAATGAGGTCATTTCCACAAGAGGATCTGTTGTCTAATCAGAAGACAGAATGCAAACCATAAGACATTAAAGAAATGTCATCGGCTTCACATTTTGTATTGCCTTTGCGTTTATGTTGTTAATGCAAAGAAAACTTTGCACAATTGTGTTTGTTTGTTTAGGAAAAGCTTTGGGTACACAGCACAGATGCCGCTGAATTCTCTCTCCAGATACTTCTTGTAATAACGTGCAGCCGCTTTCCCCATGTATGCACAGTACGCAGCAGCAGTGACAAGGAAAATCTGCAACACGATGCCACAGTGAAAACTGCCAATTCCCACGCAAGTCTGGGCAAGAAACTGGGAGTCTGGGAGCAGGGGTGCGTGAGGCGCCCCTACAGTCCTGTTTCAGCTCCTGGGCCTGTATAATGACATCTTCCTGTGCTGTTCAGACTTGTGGGCTTTTGCTGTCCTCTTCACACTGTCAAATCATAATGGCTTCTAAGAAGGAAGAAAAAGCCCTGTGAAGAGAACCTGGAAAAGTCCAATCACTTGCAGAAGAAAGTTGAAAGGGAAGAAGCCCTTTGAGAGATTGTGAGCAAAATACACAAGCAGAGAAAACAGCCTGATTTACATAGGATATTGAACAATATGGCTGAATATCGCATTTGTCTGTGCTCTGTGCTCTCTAGTGGGTTCAGGAACACACAGTGTTTGAAATCCTGTATGCCTTTCTGAAAGTCTTCAGGGATTAGTATATAGATTCTGAGAGTGTGTTAGTGATATCGGAGGAAATTGATGGAGGTTTTAAGAAACGCTTTTGTTAAATTTTTTTCTCATTTAAAATCGTGAACTACAGGCTCGAGCCATCTGCAAGTTGAAAGCCCAAAGCATTTTGAGGAATAATGCTGGATTTGGACAAAGCCTGGTGCTTGAGGTCACTGACGGAAAGCAAAATTAGATGGTGTTATGGACAAATAAGTGGTTTCTTCTCTAACAAGGCCATTTGATGAGAAAGAACTTGATTTTTTTTCTTGTTATTTACAGAATCTCACTCTAGACCGCATACTCTAAGCAGTCCTCTGATACTGAAGTGAAGTTAGAATCTAAAATCAAAATTTTCAAATATGTTCACACTTGAAATTTCTAAGTCTTTTGCTAATATGCTTCCTCCCACAAAAACAAACAGAACAAGAACAACAACAAAGCAGCAGCAACTGAGCACGGAAGCCATAACTGGCCTATGACCCAAAAATGTGATTGTCCAGACCCAGATTCTCCAGGTCTAGTTACCCTTGTCCTAGGGGTTCAACGCAAAGCTCTCAGAATGCTCAGGATCTAAACAGCCACAAGTTCTGGAAGCATTGGCTTCCTGCCTCCTTTTTGGTCAGGTTAAAACGTTTCCTTCCTATGATCAAGCAGGTCTTTCTGAGTCACTGAGTGTCCATCGCCCATCAGAGTCAACCGTGACTTTGCCCTTCGCTGTCTGCTGCTTCACAGTTCTTTCCACTCTCCCCAGATGGCCAGCCCACCTGTGCTCAGCCAGGGACCCTGCTCAGAACTGCTCCGTTCTGTCTAGTTCTCTAGTCTTCTCCGGCACCTGCTCAATGCCCACATCGCTGTATGGCTCCAAGTATGGGATGCAGGATGACATGAGATTTGTAAAATGAATCGGAAAATAGGACATTTTCTGGGAATAGCCAATATAGACCCAAGATACTGAGAAGAATTCTGCCTTCGGTTATCGGGAGAACCAGATATCCCAAAATGGCCTGCTGTAAAACAAAATAAAACACATCCACAAGGAGGAGGAGAAACAAGGGCTATCGTATGTGGAACTTGGAACCACAGCCTCTGGATGGCCCGTTGGTCATCTCAGGACTACTCATGTGGGGCAGGAGGACCTGGAGGAATGCAGTCTACAGAACATCCGTGGAGAGTGGATACATCTTTCTACCATGACTTTTGGAACTCACTAACATTTGAGCAAAAAGAGCTTGTAATGCATCATGCATGAGAACAAAAGCTTGCAGGAAAGAATCAATAATGAGAAAATATGGGGAGGTTGAAAACTCACGGCAGCTGGTAACTAGCTCAGGAGATGTCTAGAAGGCTGAACCTAACCCTGCACTGGAGAAATCTAAAAAAAAAAACCCAAAACCTTTACTGTGAACCCTCCCCACCAAAAAGTTCAAAACTGGCAGAACAGGAGTTTCGAGGAAGCAGGTGTGAAGCTGAAGTTAAAAATGCCATGATTGGTTGAAGGTTAGTTTAAGTAGCAATTGATCCCCACACTTTTTTTTTTAAGATTTATTTTTTTTTTATTTGAAAGTCAGGTATGCATAGAAGAGGAGAGACAGAGAGGAAGATCTTCTAGCTGTTGATTCACTCCCCCAGGGGCTGCATTGGCTGGAGCTGAGCTGATCCAAAGCCAGGAACCAGGCACCTCTTCTGGGTCTCCCATGCGGGTACAGGGTCCCAAGGCTTTGTGCTGTCCTCCACTGCTTTCCCAGGCCACAAGCAGGGAGCTGGATGAGAAGTGGAGTAGCTGGGACATGAACAGGCACCCATATGGGATCCTGGTGTATGGCACTGACTGAGCCGGATCCCCACACTTTCACCCACTTCTACTGATTCTGCCATATATGAGTTATAGCCCTGACCCAAACACAGCAAGGCAATCAGAGATTGATCACCGGTGAACACATTTCTTCTATGAGAAGAAATACAGAATTACTAGACACTAGGCTCTGTTTAAAATAGGTCCATCATTCCAAAAATATCATAGGTTGAGTGCTGAGATCCCCAGCCTACTCCTCCCATTGGTTCTCAGTGCACACCAAGTCAGAACTAAACTAAGCACAGAAGAACAGCATGAGGACCTTGGTAAGCACGATAGGAGCCATCTAAAGCGACTGATGCCTGGACTCCTGAAGCACGGCTCTAAGCCACAAGCAGAAGGAACACTCACTTTCAGAGTCTCCAGTCACATTCCCATTGTCCTGATAGCTAGCATCCATGAGCACTGCATTCGTGTGTGTAAAAAGATGTCATAGGTGCTTTTGTTTTATGGATGCATATGAACATCTCCTCTGGCAGCAGGTGAAGACTCAAGTAGCTGAGTCCCTGGCTGACATGGAAGACCAGGAATGAGTCCTGAGCTCCTGGCTTCAACCTGGCCCAGCCCCAGCCATTGCAGGCATTTGGGGAGTGACCCAGCAGATGGTAGATTTCCCTCTCGCTTTCTCTTCAATCTCTCAAAAAAATTTTTTTTAAACAAAGTGCTTTTAAAAAAAAGAGGGGGAGGGGGTGGGAGACTATAGTCCTAAGAAAAACGTACTAAAGAACAGAAAAGGCATCTTCTACAAGTTTCCAGACAGAAGGTAACAGATCACATCTAAAGATCAGGAATTGGGAGTTTTGAACATCTTTCTGGTAGCGACACTGGGACCTGAAAGACATCCTAATGCTGTCTTCAGAGTTCTAAAGGCAACCAATCTGCACTCGGATTTCTATTCTATTCTACTCTATCTTTTTACAAATTTTTATTTCATAAAGACAGAGGGAGAAACCGACACACAAAGAGAGCCAGAGCTCCTAGCCATTGGATCACTGCTGGAAAGTTGTTACGATCGGAGCTGAGCTAGGACAGAGAAGAGAGCCAGGGTTTCAGTCCAGGTGACTCACATGTGTGTGGCAGCAACTGAAATCCCTGAACCGTTACCGCTGCCTCCCAGGAGCTACAAGCAGTGGGCTGGAGTCAGCAGTCAGAGGCAGGGATTAAATCCACACATACCAACCAGTGTCTTAACCAAGGTTATGTGCCCACCCTGAGAATTCTATTTTCACCTGAGCCTGAAGGTAGATTGAAGACAATTTCAAACATCAAGGTCTCATAAAGTTGCCTCTAATAATATTGTTTCTCAGAAAGCTAGTGGGGGTGTGCTGATGACAACTGAGGGGGTAGATGAGAAAGAAAAAGATGGGGCGCTGGGGTTGGGGCAGGGAGAGTCCTGGGGTGAGGGTGTGGAGGGAGTCCAGGATAGAAGCTGGCAAAGAGAACGACAGTCCACACCTAGCCAACTCAAAGGCTGAAGCACTGATGCATTGGTGAAGATGAAATGAAGAGATGCACCTTGAAATGCCTTGATTATAGTGAGTCCTCAGCAGTCCTGGAGAGTTCCAGTTTGAATCAAAGTTGAACACACAAGAATGGGAGCAAATGAAACCCAGAGTGTGACTGCTTCCAAGAAAGATGACGTGTAGTTCAGGAAAGAATGGGGGTAGGGAAGGGAAGTGCAATTACAAGCTGACCCACATTTAAATGGTGTTTGTGTAGCTAGAAAGAAATAAATGTAAATCATTGACAATATAGGTCTGTATCAGGACAGAACTGTGCAAAAGGCACCCCTTATTATCTCTTCTGGAATTCACCCAAGGGGCAATAAAAGTGAATGCAACAATGAAGCAGGTGACTCCAGCCTAGGGAAACTACCCATAATGACTAACAGATAACATTAGAGGAAGAGTTATTTAGAAAGAGGGTGGTGTCCTGTGGAAGGCAACAGAAGATGGCCTACGTGCTTGGGGCCATGCCACCCACGTTGGACACCTGGATGGAGTTCCAGGCCCCTGGCTTCGGCCTGGCCTAGCCCTGGGTGTTGTAGTCATTTGGGGAGTAAGTCTAGAGGGTGGAAGACTCTATCTCTCAAAGTAGTCACTCTCCCTTTCTCTGTTGGTCTGCAAGCCGGCCTTTCAAATAAATCTTTTTTTTCCCTAGAAATCTTGGGTATAGGGCTTGCCTGTTTAGGCTGTGCATGAAAAATTATAATTTCTGAAGAGTGAATTTACTGCTACATCCATATCGGCACGTGATGCACACTGGGTATTTGCTGAATGAGCGTATAAATCGATGAAGGTGAATCAAAGGAATCAGACCCAATCACAGGAGAGGCAGAGGGAGAGTGCGTGCTTGGGCAGAACGGAAGCATTCATTTCAGATTTTGTCAAAGTTAGCACACTGAATAAGAGCTGACTTAACTTCTATAATAATCGAAAGAATGCTAAACTTTGAGGTTAATGTAAGAGAAAAAGACTTTGACTAAACAAAAATGGTCCATCTGAAAGAACGAAGGACAAAAAGGCTAAAAAGTAGAACAAATAGAAAATGTGCAGAAAGATGGTAAAACTATGCTTAAATGGATAAATAATCATAATAGATATAATTAGAATGAAAAGTTAACCATAAGGACATAGGTTATTAAAATGGACTGGAGGATTTATCAATTTATGAAAACACTTTAAATGTAAGAGTATGGGATACGTGAATGTCAGAAGTAAAAGGATGAAGAAATAATTCAAGCAAATACTGAAGAAAGTTCATGTAATCATATTATTATCAAACAAGACAGCCATTACTGCACAAAAGCATAAAGAAACCATGACTACTAGTAACTTTTACTTCATTCTGAACTAAGCGTAACAATTATTTCCTATGCCATACTGACAATCAAGCTCCAAATATTTTTAAACAAAGAAAAAAAACTACAAAAAATAACACAAATCTATCTACTTAGTGGAAGATTTTAATACAATATCGCCAAAAATAGATGAAGCAGTCAAAAATTAAGTAGAAATAGAAGGTTTGACAAAACTGATGTGTTTATTCAGTAGCTTTATACTACAGTCTGATTTCAACAAGTGACAAATCTACGTCCTGTTCAAATACACGCTACGTCCATGAACATTAAGCACATATCACGAGATTATCAAGTAAGTCTGTTCCAGAAAAGTCCTGTATCATAGACATTATCTTTCTTACCAAACTAGAATTAAGTAGGTGTTTTGGAATAATGTAACAAACACAAGATTTCTTTTAAGATTTACTTATTTTTATTGGGCAGTCAGATATACAGAGAGGAGGAGAGACAGAGAGGAAGATCTTCCATCCGTTGATTCACTCCCCAAGTGGCCACAACGTCCAGAGCTGAGTCGATCCAAGCCAGGAGCCAGAGCTTCTTCCGGGTCTCCCACGTGGGTGCAGGGTCCCAAGGCCTTGGATTGTCCTCTACTGTTTTCCTAGGCCATTAGCAGGGATATGGATGGCAAGTGGAACAGCTGGGACATGGTATCCCAACAGATGCAAGGTGAGGACTTTAGCCACTAGGCTACTGCACCAGGCCACCACAAGATGCTATAAAGTGATACTATGCCCCTGGAGGAATAAATCATTATGAAAATGGAAAATATAAAAGCTTGCATGATAATAAAATAATACATATCAGAATACATATAACACAACCAAGCTATATTAGTAGGAATTTCATGGAATTAAATATTTATATTGGAAAATAAGAATGGAAGTTGGTAAGTTAAATACCTTAAGAAAGTTTTTTTAATGCAGCCAATAAAACCAAGAGTTGAAGTTTTGAATAAACTGATTTTTAGGAAGCAAATAGTTAATGAAAGTCAAGATTTAAGATTCATTCAAGGAGTCAGTAAGATAGAATAGCTGTAAAGCCATCGCTCACAACCCAGCAACCTGTACAGATGCTGGTTGGAATCCTGGCTGTACCACTTTCCATCCAGCTCCCTGCTAATGCTCCTGGAAAAGCAGCAGAAAATGGCCCAAATCCTTGGACCCATGCACTCATGTGGGAGACCCAGAAGAAGCTCCTGGCTCCTGGCTCCTGGTTTCAGCCTGGTGCAGCCTTGCCATTGCAGACATCAGGGGAATGAACCACACAGATTAAAAAAAGAAAGAAAGAAACGAAGAAAGAAAAAAGACAAATCTGCTAACATCATCTGCTATATTAACCAAAGAGCAAATATGATCACCTCAAAAGTTTCTGGGAAGAATTTAGCCAAGGTTAACACTGGTTCATGTAACAAGAAAATGTGAATGTCCCTAGCCTAGTAAGCAGTCACGCTGTATTAAATAGTATTAGGATCGTCTACATGTGGTAGAAATTGCCCAAGCTATCATAAGAGAAGGCCAATTCTCTCTCATATGGACCAAGTGTAGAGACAAACACAGAGATAGTACTGATGGTGTCTCTGCCGGAACACCAGGGACCCACGCTTCTCTCTGCTCTGCCACCACCGTGCCTGGCTTCAGCTGCCCCACACAGCCATCCTGGTTCAACTGTGACATCGGCTTCCTGTCCCCATCTTCGCCCTCTCCATGGCAGCTGTTGTTCTTCAAAGGTGGCCACAGAGATTTTTCCCATCTGGGATGCTCTTTCACAACATGGCCTGTCCATTCTCCCACCCAAGAGTGGGGTCATTTCTCCAACTCCTTGAATATGGAAGGATCCTACTAACGTGTCAGCCTTGACCACAGACAGCCTTGACCCTTAACTGGGATGGCAGTAAGTGCCTCCTGCCTCCTTGCAGCCGTTCTCAGGCTGTATTGTGAGGGGCCCAGCCATGGGGGAAGGTCTTGGAGGAGGACACGTTACAGGAAGAAAGGCTAAGGAGCAGAGTGGAGTTGGCAGGGAGTGAAGAGGTTTCGCTGGAGGTGCGCACTGTAAGCTGACACTCCGTGGAGCAGAGATGAACCCAGCAAAACCCTTCCCAAATTCCAAACCACGAAACTGAATTCATTGGAAAGCTTGTTTGAAGCTGCCCGGCTTGTGTGGTTCCATTCGCAGCAATCCACAGCCTCAACCCTGCTGGCTTAAGGAGACCTCCATGCTGTCTCACGCAGCACTTGGATTTGATCTTGTTGGCTCACACACTGTCAGTCACATGGCCAGGGCCAATGTTTATGGAACCTGATTTTGCAGGCTTTTCCTGGGGCTGTGAAGCTCTCAACAAAACACTAGGATTTCATTCCCAAAGAAGAAGGGGAGGGCAAATGAGAGGGCTGAGAAAGCAATCACTGACCGAAAAAAAAAAAATCAATCTGAAATAGTTGGGTCTTCAAATGTGGTCCCTGGATCAATAACAACAGGCACCAAAAATGCAGATTCCCCTGGGCCCGGTGCGATGACTCAATGGCTAAATCCTCACCTTGCAGGCTTCGGGATCCCATGTAGACGCCAATTCATGTCCTGGCTGCTCCACTTCCCAACCAGCTCCCTGCTTGAGGCCTGGGAAAGCAGAGCAGGATGGCCTGAAGTCTTGGGATCCTACCCCCACTTGAGAGACCTGGAAGAGGCTCCTGGCTCCTGCATTCAGACTGGCTCAACTCTGATGGTTGTAGCCACTTGGGGAGTTTTGAACCAAGTAGATGGAAGATCTTTCCCTTTGTCTCTGCTTCTCTCTCTATTTGCCTTTTTTTTTTTTTTTTTTTTTAAAAAAGCACATTCTCAGATCTCACCCAGATATAGTTAGAAATGCTGTGGGCGAGGCCCCACAGTCCAATTGCTGTTTTTGATTGCTCAGAGTACTTTGGGGGCACACTAAAGTCTTAGACCCATGGTCTGTGTTTCAAGAAAACTATCCTTCCTGATAGAATTCCAGTAGAATTATGTTTACAATTATGAATGGAGCATAGATGCCCAGCTCTACTGCTTGTATCAAACATGGCCAGTGTAGGAAGGAAGAGAAACTATGTAAGAATAATCGAAGAAATAAAACCATATTCACAGTGGATAAGATTATAGATTAAAAAATAAGATTGTAGCTTTAAAGTTTCTGAATATAGGAACAGGGATAAAAATAGACTCAGTTCTATATATTAGAGCTTATTATTTGGATATCACGGGTAATGGCAAATATCAGTTTTATTGGACTGAATCTAACAGAGGAAGGATATACATTTTGTGTAGGATAATAGAGAGAAGCACTAAAAGACTTCCACAGTGAATTTTTTGATGTTCACGGTTGGATAAAAAAATAAATAAATAGCTGATAGATAACAATTGATAGAAGTAGACTCAGTATCATGAAACTCTCAACTCTCCCCAATTGAATGTTACACTTAATGAAATGGGTTTAATTTCTGGGTAAGCTGATTCTGAAATTTTTATGGAAAAGTTAAAATTCGGTAACAAAGATATTTTTGAATAAATAGGATGAGGTGGAAGGGATTGCATTTCCTGTTTGTATGTCAAGATTTATTTTAGAGGTGGGTGTTGTGATGTAGTACAGTAAGCCACCACCTGAGTCACCGGCATCCTCTATTAGAGTGCCTAGGATCCAATTCTACCTCTGCCTCATACCCAGGTTTTGTCCCCAAGTACGCCCTCCAGAGTGAGAACCCTGATGCGGTTCCCGGCCCATCCCCAACTGTTGTGGGCATATAAGCAGGATGATCCAACACTTAGGATTGATAGCTCCCTGCATCTGCCGCTCTCTCCGCTGTCGCTTTGCTGTTCAAATACATAAGTAAAACTTTAGAAAAATACTTATTCTGAAGTTATTAATTAATATAGATATGCAAGCAGAATAGATTAAAGCTTCAAGAGATAAAGTTGCAGGTGCATGGAAAATCTGAGATTCAAATGATCCTTAAGGCTGGCAAGGGGAAACCAGATTGTTTTTATTTTTAAATTTTTTTAAGATTTATTTTTTTATTAGAAAGTCAGATACACAGAGAGGAACAGAGAGAGAGAGAGAGAGAGGAAGATCTTCCGTCCACTGGTTCATTCCCCAAGTGGCCACAATGTCCAGAGCTGAGCTGATCTGAAGCCAGGAGCCAGGAGCTCTTCCAGGTCTCCCATGTGGGTGCAGGGTCCCAAGGCCTTGGGCCATTCTTCACTGCTGTCCCAGGCCACAAGCAGGGATATGGATGGGAAATGGGGCTGTCAGGATTAGAACTGTCACCCATATTGGATCCTGGAGCGTGCAAGCTGAGGACTTTTAGCTGCTAAGCTATCGCACTGGCCCAAACCAGATTGTTAGTTAACTAGTTCAGGGTTATTTGCATCATGCAAAACCACATTGGATCCCAACATCACAACAGCAACAACAAATCCAACTGAGTTACAAGGCCAAATACGAGAGAGCAAAACTTACGTATATAACATAGGGAATATAAAGGGTGTGAATAATGAATTAAAAGATGGATAAATTCAGCTAGTTTACAATTTAAATACTGTATAGAACAAAAGAAAAGCTTAAAAACAGCACAGGTACTATAACATGTAAGTGGTAAATAATATACTGAAAACATAGAGATCTCAACCCAATAATTCTATTTTATAATCTATTTTATCATATAAAAATAAAGATTATAAAGGTTAAAATTCAAAGATATTAAATGAACACATTAAAATACTGAGCTTTACCATTAAGAGGCAGTCTTAAGTCATGCAACCTCGAGGAGTATTGAGTAAATTAATAAATCAGAAAATATAAGTGAAGGAGTTTTCGAAAGGCAGCTTAGATATTCAAAGAGTTAAAAATACTAATGAAAAGTTTAGAGACAAAGAAAGAGAGGAGGATATATTGAGAATTTCTGGTAAGTAATTTTTTTCTGAGTTCCAGAAAGACCAAATATATGGGCGCAGTGGAACTATTCGAAGAAAGAATAGCGGAGACTTTTCCAGATCTGATAACTGGGAACCACCACACTGAAGAACAATTTGTCCATTTGGCCCTACTAACCTTGAGGATGTTCATTTCTCAACCAGCCAGCGATATGACCCCAGATACGTACAAACCATGAATCATTCCTTGCACAGGTATACAAGGCGACGTGCACAAGCATGCCCGTGGTGCCAGTGTTTGCATTTGGAAAGTATTGGGTGAATCAATAGGAGAGAAAATAAACCACAGTCTGATTATATAATGGGATATCATGCACCCCCAAAAATGAATAAATGAAGGTTACATATGGACGCATAAATAAGACCAAGATGCTGAATAGGGATGGCAAGATGCTTTTCTTTAAAATAGACAAAAGTAGGAGAGGTGTGTAGAGCAAAGGTTAAAAATCCTCTTGGGATGCCTGCATCCCACGCCTGAGCGCCTGGTTCCAGCGCCGGCTCCTCTGCGTCTCGGCTAGCATCATACTAACACACATCTGGAGACGCAGCAGGTGCTGGCTCGCGCAGTGGGGTCCGCCCACTCATGTGGGCGATGTGAGTGGGGGTCCAGATTCCTGACTCCAGCCTATTTCAGCTGTTAGAGGAGTCAACAGGGACTCTCCCTGTATCTCCATCTCAAGCTCTATCGCTGTGGCTCTCTGCTTCTCAAATAAAAATGAATGTGTACTAAATGCAAGTATGTAAACCAGTAAACACCAGTTGGTAGAGCACAGTTGTACAGGAAGTATAAGGGAATTCTCAGGAACAGTAGACACCTGAGTTGGGCAGGCATTGAGGAGCTGGGGAGTCGTGATCAGAAACGAGGTACAAAGTTCTCCAGGACACTGGCAAGGCCGTATTTCCTAAGGGGAGTGGAAGACTCATAAGTTTCTTACATTGCTTTTTATAGCCTTTTTATACCTGAAATAGTTCAAAATACACTTTTAAGCAGCTAAAAGACCTTTGAGATATGACTGAGAATGCCTAAGAATTCAGGATAATTTAACTGAAATATTATTGCAGTGGAATAGTTTCTGGGAATATTTAAAGATTCATAAAATCCAGTTTATCCACCTGTTATTCTTGACTCTCAATCTTCCTTTCTCGCCTGGCATACACTGCATATCTTCTGGACGACCCATGTAATATGTTTTCAGTAGTATGTGGTTTCTTTTTCCTCTCAACTTTCACCTTCTCCTCAGCCATCCCTAATGAATAAAGGAGAAAGTCTTGTCGCGTAAGCACCTACTGCAAGTTGCTCACCTCTCTCAGCCAGCCCAGACTTCTAACTCTTCTGTCCCTTCCCTCTGTACATCTGCATTTCCAATAAAAAGAAGAAGATCTTTAAAAAAACAAAACTATGCAGGGCTTCCCAAAAATGTTCACCAAAACAAATGTACCTTCTAAGTCAACTTTCCATGAAATTGCTGAAGTACTCTTCCTTTTTAAAGATTTGCTTATTTTTATTGCAAAGTCAGATATATAGAGACGAGCAGAGACAGAGAGGAAGATCTTCCTTCCAATGATTCACTCCCCAAGTGATAGCAACGGCCAGTCTGCACCGATCTGAAGCCAGGAGCTCTTCTGAGACTCTCATGTGGGTGCCGAATCCCAAGGCTTTAGACTGTCCTCCACTGCTGTCCCAGGCCACAAGCAGGGAGCTGGATGGGGAGAGGGGCTGTCGGGATTAGAATCGGTGCCCATATGGGATCCTGGCGCATGCAAGGCGAGGGCTTTAGCCACTAGGCTATAGCGATGGGCCCTGAAGTACACTTACATAAGACTTCCTGTTTTATTCCTTTCAAAAAGACATCGACCTATTTGAGAGGCAGAAAGGAGGGAGCGAGACAGATTTTCCAGCCACTGTTTCACTCCCCAAACACCTGCAGCCACAGCCCTGGGCCAGGACGGAGCTGGGAGCTTGGCACTCCATTTAGATCTTCCTCACAGGTGCCTCCCAGAGTGGGCACCAATTGTTCTTATTCCTGTACAGTATGCTCTTGGAATTCCCAGGGTGCTTTTCTGAAGAGATTTCTTTTTCTGGAAATACTAGTGACAGTACCTGTTACTTGTGTACAATCATTATTTTTACTGACTGTCTCCATAGTCCCATATGCAGTAGATATTATTATTATTGTTATTCCATTTCCTAGATTAGAAAATGAGGAAAAACAAATCCATTTGCTGAAAGGCCTGGGTTCAAGATTCCCGCTTCCTGCTACTACAAACCCTTGGGGTCAAGCGGCTTGATCCCTGTCACTCATGTGGGAAACCCAGATGGAGTTCTAGGCTCCTGGCTGACCCAGCCCGTCTAGATTGCTACCAGCATGTGGGGAATAAACCAGTGGCTTGAAGCTCTCTCTCCATTTGTCTCTGTCTCTTTTCCTTTCAAATAAGTAGCAACTAATAAAGTTACTTTTCAAATTGCAGAATCTAAATGCTGTGATTAGAAATTTGCTATTTACCTTCCCCAAATCTTACGGGTTATTAACTCTGTAACAATAATATTTAATGTCTGTGAAAAAGATTTCAAGATAAATTTTAATCTTTCAATCCCATATCTACATTTTCTCTTATCAACAAAAATTCTGCTTAGGCTTGAATTATTTATTGCTGAGTAATAAATCACTTCAAAGCTTACTGACGTCAGGCAGCCAGCAAGTGTTTCATTCTATTCATGAATTCAGGGGTCAGAGTACAACAGGAAAGGCTGGTCCCTGCCCCACCAGGCCTGGCCGGAAGTGCTGGGGTAGACGCCAGTGACGGGGAGGCAGAACCATCTGGAGGCTCCTTTCTTTGTATCTGGAGCCTGAGCTGGGAGGTCAGGCTTAGCTGCAGCTGGCCACCAGGGCACCCACGCAGGGTTTATCCACATGGCCGGTGGGCTCCAAGGCAGGAGAGTATGCATTGAAAGGGAAATGGGAAGAGGCTGTGGGGCCTTTCTAAGTCACAAACCAGCACAGACTTCAGTAAGGGGATGCAGCCCCTGCCTCAGCGACAGAGTTGTCACCAAGATTGGGACAGGATTGAAAAATCACTATCGCTTAAGAAAGACCTATATTTGAGTTGGCTTCTTGATATCCACTCCCCTGGCTCTGTCTTCCGGTTAGCACCCCACCCAGTCTGAGATTGCCTTGTTCACTGCCGTCATAGTGAGGGAGACCTGATTGTTCAGCCAGAGCCCCCCTACCCGCACCCAACGTTCAGGGAATATTCAGCTCCACAGTACTGGCAGCGCCTTCTGAATCTTCCATTCCTCAGGACCATGAAGGGAACTAGTTTCCCACAGTATGTAAGAGATGTGGCAGGGAGCGTTCTCCTGGCTTTAGCCATTGACTTTTTTTTAAATAATAAATTTATTTTTCATGATAAGTACATATTTAAGGATGCATGCCCACGTGGACTGCTCTGACCAGCAGAGCCAGTAACATGGACATGGAGAGGGTCTGGGGATGAAGCACTGACAGGAGACCAACGATGGTACAAATCTCTGCGAAGTCCCAATTTATTGCTCCTTCACCTCTCCTTATCTACTCTTTCCCCACCAAGTCCTTATTCAGCCAGGAAATTGGGTACAAATGAGTCCAATTAGTCTAGGTGTTTTTAGCCACAAGCCCAGTTCCTGTTCTTGCCCATCCCAACTAACACTAATCAACTCCTTAGCTCACAACAGTGGACCACCGATTAGGGTGGAGAGGGTCGAAGAATGGCGGAAGCGGATGAGACAACTGTTTCCAAATCTTCTTTTCTCTTCCTGTATTTGGGAAAAGTGGGGAGAAAGGGGAGATGGCCACTCCCAGCAGCCCAGCCACATCAGTACTTGGGGACGGGAGACTTTTAATTTATAGCAGTAAGGAAGATGCGGGTAGATGGCCCATGAAGATAAATGGGCCTTCTCGTGTCACATGTGTGCAGTAATAGGGTACACTTCTAAGAACTTACTTTCAGGTTTCTGTTCAGTACTACCTTGATCTTCCAAAGTGACCTTGCTCCTCCACTGGCAGCTCTCGCCCAGCAGCATCAGCAGCACGTGGGAGTGCTCCGGAGCTGCAGAAGCTCCAGCCCTGGACCAGACCCAGCCTACGGAATCTGAGTTTCAGCAAGATACCCGGGGCACTAGCTCATCCACTCAGATGACGACATACTGCTTCCTGGAGGAAGTGGCCTTTCTCCCTACCTCTCAGGACTTAGGAGACGCTGAGAAGCTGGCTGAAGAGAAAAGGAGGTGTGAGTCAGAGGAGCTGGAATTCACGCCCCACACCAGCTGATTCTCAGGAATACGCCAGGGTGTCTCAAGGGAGTTCATTCCCTTAGATAAGTCTTAGTTACATGCTCCACTTCCCATCCAGCTCCCTGCTTGTGGCCTGGGAAAGCAGTTAAGGACGGCCCAAAGCTTTGGGACCCTGTACCCATGTGGGAGACCCAGAAGAGGCTCCTGGTTCTTGGCTTTGGATCAGTTCAGCTCCAGCCGATGCAGCCACTTGGGGAGTGAATCAACAGATGGAAGATCTTCTCTGTGTCTCCTCCTCTCTGTATACCTGACTTTCAAATAAAAACAAATAAATCATAAAAAAAAGAAGAAGAAGAAAAAGAAAGAAAAAGAAGAGACCTGGAGCAGATGCTCCACCCAAAGAGCAATGGTCACCACCCATGTACTGGTGCAACTCCACATGGGCCAGCCGCGTATGTCCTGGAGACTGTGGAGCGTCAGTTCAGGCTGAGGCGATGCCACTGTGAAAGAGGGGTGCAGGGCACGTTCATTTTTCAGCTCTAGATAACCAGCGGGGCCACCACTCTGCTCTGCTGTGCTCAACTTATCACCCAGTCCAGGCCACCCCGACCCCAGGCAAGCCATGAGACTTCTGAGAAAAGCTCTCTACACTCTCTTGGCCCAGGAACACAACTTCTTTGCAGCTGTAAGGAACTTCCTCTACCCGATTTATGCAGAAAGGCCAGGACCTGGGAAAGGCCGGGAAGCTTGGTCTTCCTCCTGGTTTCTGAAGTGCCTCATCTTCTCATGCACCGATTGCCTAGACATCTGTTCTCATGTCTTCTTCTCGGGAGAGGAGGGCGGGGCTGCCCTGCGTTGGGTGGTGCCGAGAGTAACCGGACAGCTGGGTTGTGTCCTTGTCAGTCAAGCGCCTTTGCTTGCCCACAGCACCCTTGTTGAGTGATGAGCTTACTGGTCACCAGGGGTCAGGAGCCAGAACCTGGAGCCAGCGGCAGAACAGGCATCTCTGAGGACTGGAAGCTTCTACTGGAGTCCTAGTCTCACCCTGTTTCCTCAGACCTTAGCTCACCTGGACGCCCTTGACTATGCCTCGTGTGAGCATACATCCTCTCAGCCCCAGCACAGGGGGTCATTCGCGTTGAGTCTGAAGGCCTCCAGTTTCCTAGTCTTCAGGAGGTGGCCTGCACAGCACCCTTCCCGCACCCACAGCACTATTAATAGGGGTAGCGTCAGAAACCCAAGCTGAAACCCTGGGCGGCCCTTTGATCCCCCAGCGGAGGAGAGAATCGCCGGAAGGGACAGCCCAGGCTGAGGTTGGACAGTCCAGTCCTCTTTCCTCTGGGCTCCGGAGGAGGACTGCAGGCCAGCAGGAAAGAGCTGAGCTATTCTTAGCCAAGGTGTGGGAGCCTGGCAAGAGCTACAGGCGCTGCCCCAAGGGTCAGAGACAGGAACTGGCCACCCACTCTGGCTGCTTCCCCTCTCTCCCTTGGCTGCCCCTCACACAAGGAAATGACCACCCTATTCCCCCCTGCGGCCAGCAGCAGTTTACAGCTCAGACCTGGGGCTGCTCCTCCATCTATTCAATAGAAAGCCTGGCTCTGTCTGCCTCTTACACAAGAGGCCTTCATAAAGTCACGGACAATGCATATTAGGAAAAAATTATGTATGAATTACATTCTTTTGCATCAGAATAATCCTAGTTTTAACTGCTTTCTCTCTTGAGACTTTGGAGAGTCCTTTTACATTAATCTGTGGGTGCAGGTAGAGCTGGGAGGCCATCATTTGTTCTTCAGAGAATCCTGTTGCCATTGTCAGATGCCAGGATGGAACCCAGGAGAGAGAAAGGATTTGCCAGGTCCCACTGATGTCTCAACACTCTTGTCTGTGCCAGGAGGGGCAACAGTTTGTAAAAGATACAAGGTTGGGCTAAGGTTTCCAAATAGTCAGAAGACAGGGGTGTGACCATACTACTGTCACAGGACCTCAGTAATAGAGAAAATGAGCGTATTGCCAATCATGACTTCATGGAAAGAGAATTCTGAATTTATATAATTCTCTTAAGGTTGTAAAAAAGAAAAGAAGATCTTGCTTTTACGCAATGTATGTAATAAGATATAACAGTCTTATTTCAGTTCTTTGTATTTAAAACAATTTTATTGCTGATGTGTGATACAACAGAATGAAAAGTGTTCAAAAGAAAATAGAGACAAGTTTCTCCTGCTGTGTTGCCTACAATCAAAAGCAGAACACAGGCACGAAGCTAGTAAAAGTGTAACCGTGGATTAGTAAGGGTTGTAGATGCGTTTTTAAAAGGCTGTGCTAGACTGGGCATTTAACCCAGAAGTTAGTACACAAATGTGCCACTCTGGAATGTCTGGGTTGGGTTCCCAGCTCAGGCTCCCGACCCCAGCTTCCTGCCAATGCAGACCCTGGGAGGTAGTGGGGATGGCTTAAGTGACTGGGTCCCTGCCATCTCTGTGGGGGATCTGGGTTGCATTCTCAGTTCCTGACTTCAATCCCAGCCATCTGGGGAGTGAACTGGTAAGTGGGAGCAATTGCTGTCTACAAATATATAAGTTAAAATATAAAAATAAATTAATAAACGGTAGTGTCCAGGAGACAGGACAGAAGGGATGGGTAGGCATTTCTATCCATTGGGTGGTCCAGGATGACCAGAAGATGAAAAGAAATCAGAAAATAAACAGGGAAGAGGAACAATTAAAGAGAGGACAGCTTGGATAAAGGGCTGATGCTGGGAAAGTTTGACAAGTTTCAAAAACTGGAAGGAATGAGTGTGGTGAAGAGACTGAGGGAACAGCGATCTAAGAAGTGCAAGAGAGAGGGAAGTTGGACTCTTGTCCCTTTAGGCCACGACAGAGTTTAGAGCTTGTCTTAGAGGAAAAGGAAACCATTGAAAAGTTTTCATCAGGCAATGAAATGACCTGGTTTTATTTTAAAGAGGTTTCTCTGCTCAGTGGGCCAGGCTGGAAAGAAGCAGCACAAGGATAGTCCTAGGGAGACCAGAGGGGAGGGCAGTGACATCCCAGGTGAGAATGGGAATCCCAGAGACATCCCATGGTAGCCATGAAGTGGTAAGTGGGGTGGGCTCAAGACCTCCCTGGAGATGATGTTCTATTTGTCAAGCAGACACGCACGTGTATACACATACACACACACACGAATCAGGGCATCTGGCAAATAGAGTGAAGGCATATGTCCGGATAGAGTTTTGGAGAGAAGAACTGAGAACATTCCAGCACCTTCCCAACCCTTCTATTCTAATCGTCTTGTTTCTCCATGGGATCTTCATGGTCATTCTGTTTTCTCCCTTAGGTTTAGCCAGCCACAGAGGAACCCTCCAAGCCCTGCCCTTATGTCCTCAACCAATTTCCCCTATGCCCCCTCCCCCAGATAATGTATGACCAATGCAGGAGAAAATACACATCTGGGAAGCAGCTGCCTGGCCACTCTCACAAAATCATCTCTTTCTAATCCAATTGAAACTGGAATGGAGAGGAGGCGTGGAGACGAAGGAAAAACATGAAGCCTGCCCACGATGGGCTCTGGGTAGAGCATCGGGGCACCACCCCAAATTTTTGGAGACAGGCCTCCAGGGTAGCCATTAAGATTTCAACTGGCCTCCATGTTTTCCTCTGATCCCTGTAAGACGACATGCATCCCACAGCTGCACACCATCTGCTACCCTCCACCCCAGAGGAAGCTGCAGTTTGGAGCTTCAAGAAGTGAGGGGGAAGAGTGAGTTCTTGCATGGGTCTGGAGGGCTAATTGTGGGAATAAGGAGCCTGGACTTCCCACGATGTGGGCAGGCAGCCTGGCATTCATCTGCACGGTGCCTCCCTTACAACCAAGCTGGCATGGGAAAAATGTTCAAAGAAAATGCACTGTCCAAACTCTTTCCCGACTACATGCCTCACAGCTGCTAGCTCACACACTCCATCCTCCCTCCTGGGCTACTCTCTGCCCCTTTCTATTCCCCACCACCCCCAAACTCTTGCACCCCAAGCCCCAGCATGATTTCTCATGAGTGGAACAGCTGACATCTAATCCGCCCCAAAGGGAGAGAGCTGTGTTCCTATCCAGGGCGTGATGTTATCGGCCCCCTCCCTGAGTCCCGAGACTCCGTGCAGCCCAGACATATGGATCTTTTTAGGGGCTTATGCAACTTGGCAGCCCCATTTCACACCCTCTGAGCCCTGCAGCTCTGACACTGCTCTGCTGGGAGTGCACCCGGAGAGGGACTGAGAGCATCCACACGGGCCCTTTTGTTCTTGTCCTTTCCTTGTCATTTCTCCTGGCAACTCTCTACTCCATCTGGAAGAGAAAAAGTGTTCCTCTCCAGTGTCTGGCTGGACACGAGAAGGAGTGGAAAATTAAAAAAAAAAAAAGACTCAAATAAGAAGACAAAGTGAGGCAGGAGGGGGAATCCAGCAACACAAAGCTGCACTGTGAATATTCTCGTTGGTTTTCCAGCCAGCTCCACGCTCGGCCCCGCTCCTCCTGGCTGTGTGACTAGACGTAGACTGCAGCCTCTGTCCGTGTCCTGGCTTGTGCAGTGCCCAATCTGAGAGCTGTCAGCTGCAGTCCTGCCTCCTCCATCCCTGAGCCTCCGAAGGGTGAATTTAGACTGGGCCAAGATGTGCCTAGGAAAGATAGCTAATGCTTCTGCCAAGATCAAAAGACATCTCTGAACCTGCCCCCTCTCTGCTTTCCAGAGAGACACACAGCATGTCTTGGAGGACAGGGAACTTTCCTGTTGCCCTGAAAGAAAGAATGAGCCCCTGCTCAGGGAGCAGCAGGCAGAATCCCTAAGAAAAAATGCTCTGGCACTCACAGGTCTTTCTCTCTCAGCAGGAGACCTCTGGAAACTTCTGACTGTGCAGGCTACACTATGTGAACCTTGACGGGTGGGGCCATTTTGGATGAAGATGCTGAACTAGGAGGCGTGCAAAGGCGTCCTAAGAATGTGGCAGTCCTGGAGCCATCCCCCCTTCTCCATCCCAGAGGTGATCTTTCCTAGGCCACAGACCCAGTTTGGAGATGCAGACAAGGAGCAGTGGGAACTGACAACCACTTGGCCCTTATCTTCAAGCACCAGGCCTGGGCCAACCACCTGATTTTATTTTCGAGGCTTTCACGGTGGAAGAGACCTGTAAAAGCTCAAGGGGTTCGTTTATGCAGATGTTTCCTTTCAGCCACATTTTCCTGCCCCCAGTTAAAAATAGCCACCTTCTTTGCTTTGACTTCCATGAAATGTGTGTCAGGAAACTTCTCCATTTGGGTTACAGAGGCCAAGGCCAGTAGGGGCTGTGGGGCTACAAGCTCGGTACTGAAGTGGGCACAGGGAGACCCATCCCTTTGAGCCCGATGCTGGGTCTCTGTGGAGTGAGGATGTTGCTTCACTCAGCCTATTTCTAGAGCTGGAAGGAGAGTGTCCAGGCAAAGAGGGATGCTTTGCTAAGGTGCTTGGTTTTTGTCTTCCTGAATAAATCCTTCATCTATTACACCCCCTATTCTGGGGTACCCAGATTCTGCTTTGGTAACATCCTGGCTTGAGTGGAAGCATAGCTGCTGTCCAGTGGCCCTCCTGAGCAAGGCTGAAACAGCCTGCCAGCAGGAAGAGTCCTAAAAAGCCAGCAAAAGACACAGGGAAGTGAGCAGAGACAATAACAGAGACGCTTGCATGCTCACAGACACAAACAATAGATGCCTGATCCTTCTTCAGGAAGCGGCTTCCCAGGGCATAAGGGACCAATGAACAGTCAGTGCAGGTGTTCTCCTTTTCAGAGTGAAAATAGCACATTTTTCATTTTTTTTAAAAAGATTTATTTTTATCATTTTTTATTGGAAAGGCAGATATACAGAGAGGAGAGACAGAGAGGAAGATCTTCCGTCCGATGATTCACTCCCCAAGTGAGCGCAACGGCCAATGCTATGCCGATCCAAAGCTAGGAGCCTCTTCCGGGTCTCCCACGTGGGTGCAGGCTACCAAAGCTTTGGGCCGTCCTCGACTGCTTTCCCGGGCCACAGGCAGGGAGCTGGAAGGGAAGCGGGGCTGCTGGGATAGAACCGGCACCCATATAGGATCCAGAGCGTGCAAGGCGAGGACCTTAACCACTTGCGCCACCGCGCCGGGCCCCACATTTTTTATTTGTAAAAGTAACACACACAGAGCCAATGCCATGGCATGGTGGGCTAGGCCTCTGCCTGTGGTACTGGTATCCCATAAGACTCCAGTTCATATCCTGCCTGCTCTACTTCCATTCCAGATCCCTGCTAACAGCCTAGGAGGGCAGAGGAGGATGGGTCAAGCCTTGGGCCTGCATGGGAGACCCAGAGGAAGCTCCTGGATTTGGATCAGCCCAGCTCTAGCTATTGCACCCATTTGGGGAGTGAGCCAGCAGATGGAGGACTTCTCTCTTTCTCTCCTTTTCTCTGTAACTCTACCTTTCAAATAAAGTGATTTTTTTTAAAGTAACACATGCTTTTTGCAAAAAGCAAGCTTATATGCACATAGGAATGAGGAAGAAAATGAAATTTACCCATAACTCCACCACCCAGAAGAATCACTACACATATATAAGTATGTATCGCACCACCCACATTGGCTTTTCCCTGTCCCAGGGCTCTTTTATTTGTTTTTAAAAGAGTTTGTTTTATTTTTATTGGAAAGGCAGATATACAGAGAGGAGGAGAGACAGAGAGGAAGCTCTTCCGTCCAATGATTCACTCCCCAAGTGGCTGCAATGGCCAAAGCTGCGCCAATCTTAAGTCAGGAGCCTGGAGCCTCTTCCAGGTGTCCCACATGGGTGCAGGGTCCCAAGGCTTTGGGCTGTCCTTGACTGCTTTCCCAGGCCACAAGCAGGCCTATATAGGATCCCAGCAAATGCAAGGTGAGGACTTTAGCCACTAGGCTACCTCACTGGGGCCTCCCCGCAGGGCCCTTTTTGTCACTTGCGTATCAGATCTCCAACTCTTCACAGATGAAGCAGCCACAGGAAGGCTGTGGATTATGTGTAAGTCAAGCTGAAGTGCCACAGCTTCCTCACTCACTTACAGCCTGGTCCCACAGGATGCAAAGCCAGTGTGGCTCATAAAATAATAAAATAAATTTTTAAAAAAGAGAAAGAATGAAAAACTGCATGAGCA
Source organism: Ochotona curzoniae (assembly GCF_017591425.1). Lineage (NCBI taxonomy): Eukaryota > Metazoa > Chordata > Mammalia > Lagomorpha > Ochotonidae > Ochotona > Ochotona curzoniae. The sequence goes on along the minus strand of NW_024466219.1, from coordinate 17,101,133 downwards.
CATGTATAGTTTAAAACAACAACAACAACAACAAAAAAAAAACAGGGAGGCAGCCCTAGGAGCAGCCCTGGGAGGAGGGGACAGGGTGGCAGCCTTGGGAGGAGGGGACAGGGTGGCAGCCCTGGGAGGAGGGGACAGGGTGGCAGCCCTGGGAGAGGGGACAGGGTGGCAGCCCTGGGAGGAGGGGACAGAGTGGCAGCCCTGGACCACCCTTGGGAGGAAGGGACAGGAGACTGTGTGTTTTTTGCCTGTTCTCTGGGCATCCTGACCTTGTGCCTTTGGTGTTGTCCCAGGAGGTCTGTGAAAGATGCGCACAGGTGACCTTGGGAGGCTGCCCTGTTGATCAACCCAAACCCACACCTTTCTAAGCAGCAGCCCCACCCACTCCAGTGCAGACAGTAATATTTCCACTAACAAGAACAGCTTCCAGCCCACTGGGAGCTGTGTGCATTTTGATATCTGTACAAACACATACATATTGATAAATATTTTGAAGACTTTGTGATTTAAATCTTATGACAAATGAAGACATAAATGATTCACAAACAAGTAATAAGTGGAGGTAAAATGGATATACTATAGGCGCAAAGGAACAAGAACTTTGGAATTTTATCAGCAACACTTTAGATTTTTATAAATACACGGTGTCCTAGGAATTTATCCAACATTTAGCAAACACTTTTTAAAATCAAAGAACTATCACACCAGTTAAAGAAATGGAAACATTATTATAGCATGGTCCACATGGAATACTAGCCTCAGATGATTTTACAGGCAAATTCTAGCAAATCTTTGCAAAGAGATAAGCTCATAAAAAACTTCTTGAGAACAGCAAAAAAAGGAAATATTCTCCAACTCATTTTATAAGTATATTGTAGTCCCAAAGCCAAAACCAGACAGCGACACAATATTAAGGAAAAATTACAAGCCCCTTTCATTTATGACTATAGAAGCAAAACCCATAAATGGCAGATTGTATTAGCAAATTAAATTCTATAGTGTATAAAAATATAATAAACCATGACAGAGTTGGCCTTATCCCAATATGAGAAGTAGTGTAATTCACTATACTGCCAAATTTAAGAAGAACAACCATACATCACTTCTGTAGATGCAGATGAGGCACTTGACAAGATCACTGTGGGTTCATTAGGGAAGAAGCATCTATTTGTAAATTAAGAGTACAAGACAACCCCCCCAGAATGCTAAAAAGCACAGATAAAAACTTACACGGAGATGGAAACATCCTTAGAGGCAAGGACGTATAGAATCATCACAGTCTTCCTCCTTGGATGTTTTCACCACAGCCTTAAGAAAAAATAAATCAGAGGCAAAAATTATCACTCTCTGTGTTTGGTGCTAGTGTTTATACAGAAAACGCAAATAAATTCACAAATACATAGAAACAACCTTGAACTGCTGTTTCATACACCAGCAAAAAAATAATAATTAAAAAGAAGACAAAATTACAGTAGTCTTAGATAACATCAATTAACTAGGAAGAAATATGAGAAAAGATGAGTTAAGACTACTACAAGGAAAATCATAATCTTTCTAAGGATTTATTTATTTCTATTGGAAAGCAGATTTATAGACAGAAGAAGAAACAGAAAGATCTTCCATCCACTGGTTCACTCCTCAAATGGCCGCAACTACCAGAGCTGAGCAGATATAAAGCCATGAGCTTCCTTTGGGTCACCCACATGGATGCGGAGTCCCAAGACGTTGGGCATCTTCCTCTGTGTTCCCAGGACACAAACAAGGAGTTGGATGGGAAGTGGATGGGAAGTGGAACAGCCAGCTATGAACCAACACCTCTATGAGATACTGGCGCTTGGAGGTGGAAGATTAGCAAATTAAGCCATCGTGTTGAGTCTGAAACTCATATAAATTTTAAGGAAGACATTGCCCCAATTTGCTGAATACAAGAATCAGTTCTCCCCAAATTGAACTATGGAATAGTTTTGGTCAAAATCCAAGAGCCTGTTTTAAAAAGGAATCTGCTAAGCATTTATAGATTACTGTTAACGTTTGTAAGAATAAAGAGCCAAAACTATCCAGGGCACTTGTGAAAAAAGGGGAAGAAGGGAGAGATTGCCCTACAGACATAAGGAGCTGTGTAAAGCTACAGCATACAGGACAAAGGTGCCAGGATGTATATGCTTCCCATGGGAGAGAACCCCCCCACACATATAGGAAATCCTGGCCCGTGACAGAAATAGCATGTCAGAGTAGCAGGGATGGAAGAGACTACTTGGGAAATGAGGTTAAGAATATTGGTACGTAGACTAAAAATATGTGGAACTGAGTTTATATCATTTATTTATCTTGCATCTCTAAGCTCCATCCTAACCCTTAAATACACTGCTCTATGACTCTAGAAATACTGTGCATTTGCTCTACTGTGTGAGAATGTTCAGTTCCACAGGAGACGTGCAAATCAAGTGTGATATATGAAATTCATTAGATGTATTCACTGTAGATAATAAGTAGGCAAGTAATTTGTGAGACAGGCAGATTTCAGAAGACATGCTAAAAATAACAATCTGCAAGAAATGCAAAAAAATGGAATATATTACAAAATTTGAAACAAGAATGTTTGCTTAGGATAGGAAAGGGTAGAGAAAGCAAGCCAGGAGTCATAAGGCACAGGTCATGCCACCTTGGAGCCCAACAAGCACGTCATTCCTAAATTGTCTTCCTTCTCATGACATCATCCTGGCCTTATATATTCTGCCCCAGATCTGCTGACAAAAATGGATGGCTCCCAGCAGGCCTGAGACCAGGCCTAGGTATCCTTGTACCTCCCAATACAGCAAGTCCACAACTCCAAGCATCTTCCCTTTGCTGACCTTCCCACCCAGTCCTAGTTCCTACACCATAATCCCAGCAACACTCAAAAGTCGGAGATACAGTGTCTTCCCTGGCGTGCGCCCCATCCTAACGGTGCTCACCGACACCAACTCCTTCCTCCTGTGTTCTGGCTGTACCCTGCTAGCACAGAAGGAGCCACTGTTGCAAGCTCACTTCCCATAGGGCATTAGTGCTGCATTGTGCAGACATCCTTGTCAGTTGGTTTCCACTTGAGTTTTTCAAGGAGAAGGCACTGGAAGGGTTTGGAGAAGTGGAGAGAGAAAAGAGGAATCCTGTTATGATGCAGTCTCACATTGCCGCTCTCCAACTTCTGAACATTTCTACCAACAGGCATTCCCCTCTCCCTGCAGAACTGGAACCCAAACCCTGAACACTTTCAAAATAACTATTCACTATGGGGAAACAATTCGTCTCAAAATATGAAACTGGATGTTCTGCTAAATCCCTACAGAATATAAACGTGGTTGATTTGTGAAATGCAATCCTTTAGTAGTTGTCCATAAATGCAATGAAATTTGAAATCTAATAAAAAAAGAATAAACCCAAAATTAAGAAAATTGTTACTACTGTGGTTTAAATCTATCTGCCAAATTTTAGGTGTTGAAAACACTGTTGAAATTCATACGTGAATGACACTTGATGGTGGAACCTGGGAAAGGGAGTAGATGCCAGTGTTCTGCCTTTGGGAGTGGGTTATTCCATTCATGGATTCAGACTTATGGGGGCTACCGAGGGGGGTGTTTGGTTATAAATCGACTCTCTTTTTCCCTCTCTTTTAAGATTCATTTATTTATTGTATAGCCAGGATTACAGAAAGAGAAAGAAGAGAGAGATCTTCCATCTACTGGTTCCTTCCTTCATTTGAATTACCTCAGCTGAGCTGAAGGTGAAGGCAGGAGCTAGAAATTTGCTGGTTTCCCACGTGGATGACTAGGGCTAAAGGTTGCTTTTCTCCAAGTCCGTTAGCAGGAAGCTTGATTGGAAGTGGTACAACCAGGACTCAAACCGGCACCCATTATGGGATGTTGGTGCCACAGGTGGCAGCTTTACTTGCTTATGCCACAGTGCTGGCTCCTGCCTGGCTTGTGTCTTGCGACATCGTGCCCTCTGTCCTTAGAGTGTGTCCTTACAGTACGACACAGTGAGCAGGCCCTCCCAGTTGCTCGGCAGGTGTTACAATCATGTTCTTGAAATTTCAACTTCCAGAATCATAAGCCTGCTACAGGGTGCGAGCAAGATCACACCAGACATGTGTAAGGTTTTATTAAGGAGTCTTTATTAACCAAACTTGCCGATAATAAATCATACTAGAAATAGCAGATCACAAGTCCATATGGCAATCCAACCAATCATAATCCAGCCAAACATAATCCAAAGGGGAACAAATGGTCATTACCCTTAAGTCCATCCGTTAAGCTGACGGCCTATGTCCCAGCTTCCCCAACAATACAAATTCTCCTAAGAGACATGCAACGGATAACCTGGACACACTTAAAAAGCTGCAGATATTTACCTTTCCTTGACTTCTCTGCCCACATCCCACTACTGCTAGGCCTCACCTCTCCTGGAACTCCTGATAGTACACAAACCAGAAACAATGTTAATATATCCATTGTCCCATTTAAGCAGTACACAGGGACCATGCTCAAGGAATTACCTGTCCTGGGTCAGCCAAGAGTGGAGGTGTCAGGGTAAAGACAACACCTGACCAGAAAGAGAGACCGTGAGTGCTCCCCCCTCCCACTTCACGGGCCTTTTAAAGGGGCTTGTGAGGGGCGTGGTTACACAACAATGCAATACCATCCCCTCTCAGTTGATAGGTGAGTCACAGGTGGGCAGGAGCAAATACATAAGTGCTGTGAGTTAAGGAGTTAATTGGTGCTCATTGGGATGGGCAGGAACAGGAACTGGGCTTGTAGCTAAAAAGACTAATTGGACTCATCTGCATCCAACACCCGGCAGAATTAGGACCTTGGGGGAAGAGTATACAAGGAGAGGTGAAGGAGCAATCACTGGCTGCACTCCATAACAAACCAAGTAAACTTCTATTTTTCATGAAGCACTTAAAGGTATTTTGTTATAACAACAGAAAATGATCTGAGACCTTCACCTTATCTTTTTCATGCTTAAGACATTATATATAATAGAGCATGAGGATCTATATTGACATGGTGGCGCCAGCTCATTGGTTCAATTGGCTAATCCTCAGCCTGCAAGCACCAGCATTCCATATGAGCATCTATTCATGTTCCTGCTGCTCCACTTCCCATCCAGCCCCTTGATTATGGCCTGGGAAAACAGTATGGAATGGCTCAAAGTCTTGGGACTGTGTACCTGTGTTGAAAACCTGGAAGAGGTTCCTGGTTCCTGGCTTCAAATTGGCTTAGCAACAGCTGTTGCAGCCTTTTGGGGAGTGAACCAGCAGATAGAAGATCTTTCTCTGTGTCTCTCCTTTTTGTAAATTTGTCTTTCCAATAAAAATAATCATTTTTTTAAAGTAACATGGTGTGTGTGTGTGTGTGTGTGTGTGTATTTGTTGGGATGCAGTAGAGTAGAAAGCATTAAATAGTGGTCATGAATCACAAAAGTATATAAAAGGCCCAGCAGAGTCTCTCAGTCCTTGTGTTTCTGGCACATCCTGAATTCTGTGGGGTAGGGAGCAAGGCTAGTGAGGGCCAGGCCAGAAAGGCTAGAGCTTTTGCAAGACTCCATAGCTTAACTCTCTCTGGCCTGGGAAGTCACATGAAGCTGCAGTCCCTGGGTGGACCTGTGTTTGTGGGAGGTTGGGCTAAAGATGTGTGTGTGTGTGTGTGTGTGTGTGTGTGTGTGTGTGTGGTGTGCTGAGACTCAGCACCCTGGGGTCAGACATCATGTAGCTACATGGAGTTGGTGCTCTGCACACCCTAACAGGTCAAAGAAGAATCCGCTCCAGTCTCTTGGAGCAATCGCCTCTTGTACCCCTCCTCCTATTCTGCCTCAGTCCCGGAGGCCCAACAGTCACCTTGCCCTCACTTCATTGTACCCAGTAAGCCTTCCCTTGGCTGCCAGGTCTTCTTGAACTCCAGCCTATCCAAGAATCACAATTGGTTACAAATGCAGACTGTTGGCTCTCACCTTTGAGTCTCATCCTGTGTGGGCCGTGGGCCGTGCTCTATACAACTCCTCTCCATGAAATCCTTCTTTTTCTCTGTGTGCTCCCACAGCTAGTTACAAAGTCTAGAAACTAGAGACAAGGCTTTGGTTTAGTTGTAGGAAGAAAGCAGCACCTGAAGTAGCCAGAAGAAACTTCTGGAAATGCAGTTGGAACTAAATAGATCAACCTTATTTTTCATATCACAACAAAGAATGGCAACTCATTTTGTTCACAACTTTGCACAAGCTGCATGAAACAGAGCTAGTGTTTGGAATTGTGAGAGTTCAGGGGAGTGGAGGATGTGGTGGTGGCATTGGAGCTAACTCCTTTTTCCTGTCTAGCAAGAGTCCTGAGGAGAAGTGGCTTATTAAAAATGCTTTTTGTAGCTCCGTCCATGCCCAGCTACATGCCCTTGAGATGGCATGTGATCAAATCTGAACCATCATTTGCGCTTAGAAATAATCCATACTATCCCACTATGTGCAAAGTTTCATATTAAACTTTTGCTTTCATTGTGTGAGGATGGCTCTGTTCCCTACCTAAAGGAACCATAGGCAACAAGGTCACATTAGGAAGAGTTTAATTTTGATTTTATATTGAATTCCCTTCTTCGGTGCAATCCAAAACATTTTTTTGAATCTTATTTTATTAAAAGCTATGATAAATTTACCAGTTTGTATATAATTATATATTTACCAGTATAAATTAAGCATACATTAAAAAAATTTTTTTAAGAAAGACTTGTTTATTTAAAAGTCAGAGTTACAGAGAAAAAAGGAGAGACAGAAAGTGAGCTTCCATCTGCTGGCTCACTCCCCAAATAGTCATGATGGTTAGAGCTGGGCAGGTCAGAAGCTGGGAGCCAGGAGCTTCTTCCAGGTCTTGTGCATGGGTACAGGGGCCAAGGCCTTGGACCATCCTTGGCTGCTTTTCCAAACCATAAGCAGGGAGCTGGATCAAGAGTGGAACAGTTGAGACTAGAACCAGTGCCCACATGGGATCCTGGTGCTGCAGGCAGAGGATTCGCCTGCCATTGTGGCAGCTCGCTAGAATTTTTCTTTTTTTAAGATTTATTTGGGGCCCGGCGCAGTGGCACAGTGGTTAAGGTCCTTGCCTTGCATGCCCGGGATCCCATAGGGGTTCCGGTTCTGGTCCCGGCAGCCCCCCTTCCTATCCAGCTTCCTATCCAGCTCCCTGCCTGTGGCCCGGGGAAAGCAGTCGAGCACAGCCCAAAGCTTTGGGACCCTGCACCTGCGTGGGAGACCCGGAAGAGGCTCCTGGCTTCAGATCGGCATAGCATTGGCCGTTGCGCTCACTTGGGGAGTGAATCATCGGACGGATCTTCCTCTCTGTCTCTCCTCTCTGTATATCTGCCTTTCCAATAAAAAATAATAAAAATAAATCAAAATGCAGAGTTAGAAAGAGAGAAAATCTTTGCTTTGCTGCTCCACTTCCCAAATGGCTGCAGTGGATAGGGCTGAGCCAGGATAAACCTAGGAGCCAAGAGTTTCTTGTGTGTCTGGCATGTAAGAGTAGGGACCAAGCACTTGAGCCATCCTCTGCTGCTTTCCCAGGCCGTTAGCAGAAGATGGATGGGAACTGATCAGCTGACACTCAAACCCACATCCATATGGGATGTTAGTAGTGCAGGCAGTATCTTTTTTTTTTTTTTAATGTAGCAGTACATAACCTTTATTTTACTATTTTACATATTCCACAAATGCTTTTTTTTGTTTTTTGCAGGCAATGTCTTAACCCTTATGCCACAGCAGGGGCCCCCATCCAAATTTACGCAGGTCTGAGATGGACCACACAGATAAACAAACTTTCCTAATGTCAGTATCTGCAGGAGGTAAATCAGAAAGTACCCCCAGGATGCTGGTCTGATTTTTTTCTGCAGACTTAGGTGGCCTACACATCCCAGAAGAGGCTGCGCTGCAAGTGCACAGCCTTGTAATTTCACCCAGTCTCCCAAAGCTTCTTCCCTTTGGTCCTGCCCGGCATCCACCTCCGCCCCGTCAGGCTTTCCTCCCCTCCGGTCGTGGAGTTTACCAGCCTCGGGCACAGCCAGAGACATAGGAGGCTCTAGGGTAGCTCAGGTGGACTCACAGGAAGTCGTTTACCTTTTAAATAAACAGGATAGCCCCTGGCGGCTTAGGTCCGGGCAGGAGTGCGCATTTGCGGGAAGGCGGCAAACCAGGCCTGGAGCAGTCTTTTGTGACAAGGTGCTCAGGGTAGGCAGGGTAGTGGAAAAACCTCCAGGACACACCCGAATGGAATCCCGAGTGAAAAGTCCGAGCCAAGTCTGGGAGGATGCTCTGATGGATGCCTGGGTAGTTGGTGTGTCCCACCGCGCCTGCTGGGATCGCAAATGCAGGCGTCAGGGCCGACAGGTGCAGGTTTGACCAGTTTTATGCTATGCGCCCACTTGACAGGAGATTGCATGTAAGGGCAATTTCCTCACAGGAGATTCCTCTGCAGGGGTTACCAGAAAGAGAAACAAAAAGATGAGGAAAGAACTCACCCTCAGAGGAAATGCGCCCCTGTGCCCTGGCCTCCGCGGCAAGGCTGACTCAAAGGGGTTAAAAATTAAGTAGACGCAAAGCTTGGAGAAGCACAATCTGGGTCTTAGTAGAAAGTTGAAAACGGGCCTGCGGCCGGCAAACCTCCACCTTTTTTGGCCTCGACGGCGACGGCAACCCCGGCCTCCCTCCCAACGTCCTCCGCCTTTGGGACTAACCAGGGAAGCTGAAGGAGAGGGGCCGGCCCTGCCAAGACTACAGAGGGAGGAGGGGAGAAAGGCACGCATCCCCCACCCCCTCCCGGCCCAGGGGGCGGGAAGGAGAGCGTCTGGGCCGCCGGCCGAGCCGCGTCTTCCACTCTGAACCTCCTGGCGAGCGGCGCGGGAAGGATGCTGGTCCGCAGGGGCGCGCGCGCGGGGCCCGGGATGCCGCGGGGCTGGACCGCACTCTGCCTGCTGAGTCTGTTAAGTGAGTAGCCGCGGCCCGCACGGCTCCGCGGCGCCGAGCGAGGAGGGAGCTCGGTGCGGGGTCGAGGCTCCGGCGGAGGCAGGGAGGGGAGCCCGGGGCCGCCCACGAGGGTTGGCTGCTGGAGCAGCGCTCCACCTGGAAATCGGTAGGGGTGGGAGGGCCGGGCCGGCGCCGCGCCCAGAGCGCGAAGGTACCCAGGTGTGCGGCGGCCGCTGGCGCGGCTCTCTAGGAATGGCTGAAATAAAGTACTGCGAGGGGGTAGAGGGCAGGCGGGGATGCTGGTGTCTTCGCGGTACAGAAGGTGCGGCGCGCAGGGCTGGAACCTAAGCCGGAGTACTAGGAGATAGGAGCGGGAAAGTTTTGGGGCTGGGCTTACTTTAGAAAACAGCGGCAGGAGCGAGGTGTGGGGAAGGGTCCGGGCATCTGAGGTCCCGCAGCCACACGTGGGCGGTGAGGCCAAACGAGGCAAACCAGGCAGGGGCGGGCTACGCGCTGGGTCCCACGCCCGGGAGGCCGGGGAGGAAGGCCGGGTGAGGTGAGCTGGGAGTTTGGAATGAGAACATGGAAACAAAATACCCTGAGGCCGCAGAGAATTTCCCCATCCAAGCCGGGCCTGGGTCTCTCTAAGGAGGAGTTTAGATTCCGATGCTGGCCGCTGCCCGGCCTTGCTCTGCTCACTGCAAAAGTTCGCCCCACCCACCCACCTTGCCCACTTCAAGCTCTCAGACTGGTGGACAGGCCTGGGCAGTGCCCGCTCCATCGCACACCTCCATCGCACACCTCCATACTTCTTAAGCTCTAGCTCACGTTCTGCAGACGCAATCCGCAATCAGCGGTCTTTGCACTTCACTCTGCATTTACACTTAATTCCTTTTCTTGGTGGTGTTGGTTCCCCCCACCCCCACCGGCCTTGCACTCAGAAGGTTTTACTGTTGCTCAAGATTTTGCTTTCCACCCTCCAGTGCTCCCAATTCCCAGTGTAGAGTTGGCCACCCACCATGGCCTCGCAGGGTGACTGGGACCCGCCCAGAAGGCCTCTCGGTCTCCTCCCGCTGACCCCTCCTTGGGTCCACCCTGTTGGAGAGAACTGGCTCCCGCGCTGGAGGAAGCGGTGTTCAGTTCTTGGTTGACCTGTCCGACAGCTCTGGCTCTGCCTGCAGGGCAAGGGAATGCTGTTGTTGAGTTTGGGAAGCTCCAGAACTGGGGCTACTACAGGGCATGTTGGCCAGGGGCTTGTAGTTCGTATCTGGTGCCTGGCTATACCATCAGTAATGACCCTGTGCTGGCCTGCAGCTGTACAGAGAGGGGACCAAGGCAAGCTGTAACAAAACCTGGTGCAGAAAATGCCTCCAGTGTTTGGGCTCTGGGGGTGAAGGTGGAACATGAGTCCCCACCTCAGCCTTGTTGGACTCCACGGGCTCCTTATAGCTTTCTGCTTTCTACCATGGTGTGCAGGGTGTCTAAGTTGTTTGTGTTTATGGCACCTCAGGAATCATTTTTTGTGCCAGGATATGTTGTGGGATTCAATGCAAGCATTCTCCCCTGAAATGCTATCAGTGGGGCCCTTGGTGGAATGCTGTGTGCTGATCACCAGGCAGTATAGGACAGCTAGGGGTGAGGCCCCATATTTGTCGTATTTTCACAGATGTACTTTGGGAAGGTGGGTGTTTTTTTACTCCCTGTGAGATGCTGGGTTGGACAGGAGCTCAGGTTGTCCTAGCTGAGCTTGGCAGAGATCATTGTTCAAAGGCTGGACACAGATCGGGGGGTGGCATACCACAGACCTGGCTGGCATACCACCATTTGGGATGGGCAACCTTTCAGGTCATTGGGGAACCCCTTTCCTGGTGGAGTTCAGGGTGTGTCTCCTCCACAGCTCCCCCCTCCCTGGCCTGTCCCTCCCCTTGCCTTAATAACAAGTCCCCCTCCTGCCCAGTCACATTCCTTCTCTTCCTTTGGGTCCTGCGAGCCTGCTGACCTCACACCCATATCCTGTCTGTGGCTACGCGTAAGAGGGGAAAAAGAAAAGGGGAAAGAATTTTATCAGATATTTTCCAGAGGGGAGAGGACTCCGCCCTTTGAGTCTCTGCCACATGGCGACCAAGAAGCAGCAGCCCTGGGGACCTCTGACTAAGTCAGTGATCCCCTCTGCTCAAGTCAGTGATCCCCTCTGCTCCCTGCTAAGCCCTTGGAGGGCCACCCCAGCTGGCACGGTCCCTGCAACACACATTCCTGTTTGGACCTGGGCCTCTTCTAGCTGAACCTTCTCGGAGCCTGTCCTCCCCTCCGTTTTCTTTGCCTTCCCTGAGGCTTTGTCTCCAAAGTTGGGGGCCAACAGTGCCAGACTGCTGCAGATAAACCCAGGCACTGAGTCCTATAAACACAAAAAGAGAGCCGGAGTTGTGCCTGTTGGGCTCTCCCTGCCTGATCTGGCCCCTGGCTAGAGGGTCTGGACTCCACCCCTCTGGGCTCTACTTGACTGGGGCTAATCTCACTAAAGGGCTTGCAGCCTGGGGAACCAGAGGCAGGAAGGTATGGCCAAGGCACCAACTCCACCCTCGGCAGGGGGCGTCTCAGTTGCCAGGACCCAGTAATTTGTGTTTTGCTGGGCTTGGACTGATCCAGTGAGAACATTGTCTTCCCTCCTTGACTCAGAAATGAAAACACGTTATCTACAAGTCTTGGTCCTAAGGCCACTGGCTTTGTGCAAAGGAGAGAGAGGTGTGCCGCTGGGGAGGGTGGAGATGAAGACAGGATGCTGGTCAGGTGCACTGCCCAGGACCTCCTCCTGGAGCTCACCAGACAGCAGTCCCCTCCCTGCCCTGGCCCAGGAAAGGCCTTTGTACTTTGGGAGTCTGCATCTTCCTGGTCCTGAGAAACAAAATACACTAATAACCCATCCATGTTTTAGCAGAAGCACATCTCTGGGTAGCGAATCCCAAGAGATGTTTAAGGAAATGTCTTCATGGATCCTTGCAGGAGCATCTTAAACCCTGGATAGACTGAGTGTGCAAGGTCTGATTGAGCCAGGTGACAATAGGCAGGGTCTTGGGTGGGGTTGAAACAGGGTTAGGGGAGAAAAGGGGAAGTCCCAGGCATAGCTGATTATTAGTTTGTATCTGCTGTTACACAGGCAATGCCATTGCTTCTAGGGTGCCTCTAATCTTAGGCCAGGCATTCATAGACCTATAGTGTTAGGTCTATAGTATAGCTATACACATTAGGTTAAGGGTGTTATTTTTGGGAGGGTGGGGAGAGACTAAAGGAATGGGTAGTGGGCAACCTGTTAGATGGTAGATTTAAGTGCAGAGAAGGAGGTAGCTAGGTCCCAAGTTCCCCTCCCTGAGAATCATCAGGGTCTTGGGGTCTTCCTGATGAGTGGGTGGAGTCAAGATGAGAGATATTTGAATATAATGCTGGCAAACTCAGCCTCCTGAGACTGCTCAGGTTGGTGGTGACAGTGTGAAGCGCAGGAGGCAGCAGCCCCGTCTTTTGTTGTAGCCCAAAGTGGCTGCAACTCTGGGGCGCCCCCTTCTTGGCAGGGGCCTTTGCCAGGATGTCCCCTGTGTGCTTGCAGGAAGCACCAAGCTCATTGTTTGCCTGAATAGCTCATTGCAGTTTTTAAAGCAGCTGCTTTCTCTTTATATTGCAGAGAGATGGGCCTTCCTGTAAGCGCTAGTCCTGGATTTTCTGTCCTGCTCTTTGGATAGCCACAAGTTTAACTTGTTTCTCCGCTGCAAACCCTAACTGCCTTTCCAGCAATCCCACCACACAAACCAGTGTGGGATAATAGTGCTTGATTCTAGTGAGCCATCGTGCAGGTCCCTCTCTTTTATACGAAGGACAAAAAGCAGAGAGAAAGCAAGAAACACATAGAGGCAGGGAAGTCTGTCATCCTCTGGTTGATTCCCCACATACCTTGCAATAGTTGGGACTCAGCAAGGCTGAAGCCAGGAGCCTGGAACTTGATCTAGGTCTTCAACATAGGTGTCAGGGACCCACCCACTTGAGCTGTCACCTGCTGGCTCCCAAGGAGCATATTAGCAGGAAGTTGGAATGAGAAGTAGAACCTGGACTGGAACCCAGACATTCTGATAAGAGCTACAGGAGGCCCAGGTGGTATTTTAAGCCTGTCTTTCTTAAGATACTTTAAAAATGCAAACCCTTTGGGGCTGGCACCATGACTTGGTAGGCTAAACCTCTGCCTGCAATGCTGGCATCCCATACAGGTGTTGATTTGTGTCCTGGCTGCTCCAGTTCCCATCCAGCTCCTTGCTTATGGCCTGGGAAAGCAGTGGAAGATGCCTAAGTCCTTGGAACCTTGGACCCACATTGGAGACCAAAAAAAAAGCTCCTGGCTCCAGGCTGCAAATTGGCTCAGCTCTGGCCATTGCAGCCCTTTGTGGTGTGGAGAAGCAGATGGAGGTGCTCTCTTTCTCTCTCTTTCTCACTCACTCACTCTCACCTCCTCTTTGTAACTCTGCTTTTCAAACGAAATAAATTTTACAAAATCAAATGTAGAAGTCATGGCTGACTCACTGGACTGTAACTCAGACCTCTTAAGGCAGCACAGGAAGCAATCTGCTGTCTAGAGGTGTGTGCGTGCCCCATGCTGGTCACCCTTCAGTGCCCCTGCGCCTCCTGAACTCCACACACTGCTCTGTGAATAAAGCACGGGTGCAAGAATGGTCCCAGCACCGAGACTGTGCTGCCTGCAGTGGCAGTTAGACCTGTCCCAAGGAAGCAGCCTTTGTGATTTTGTGCCAGATGGGGTTCAGAGATAACGGGCTCTTAGAGAAGCTAGAGGAAGGGGCCCAGGGGAAGATAGCCACTGGATCTTGAGCTCGCACCAGACAGGCTAAGTCCCACTTCTTATCTCCTTTGTCCCTGGCCACAGCCTGGAGTAGGGTTGCTTTGATCCCCACTTGACAGGAAAGCTCAGCGCCCTGGAGTAACTTCCCCAGCTCTGGCTGCTGGCTTAGGGCGGAGCACCACAGGGTACTGGCCTCTCCAGCTGTGGAGCCACCACAGACTCCTTTGTGGACAGCACTGTCCTTATTCTGAGTGGGCTGAACACCACTCCCCCAGTCCCCCGACTTCATTAGCTTCCTACCACTTCCAGTGCCATGCTTCTTTGGACTGAGGCACCCAAGACGCTCCTCTCGTGGCTGCTGCTGCTGGAATAGGAAAGGATGGGCCCAGTGGGACTGGCTGGCCAGAGGTGTCAGGAAACAACAACCCTAAAAAACCAACACTTTGTGGGATCTCTGAGATCAAGACTGAGCAAAGGATCTCCATCTTTGAAAGTAGGGGGATTTAATTATTTACAGAACAGAGGCTAGGACATTCCCGAGGAGAATTCCAAGACCCCTTTAAAGACAGAAAGAGTCTGAATTTGCTAGTTGCAGGCAGAAATATTTTCAGGTGAAAGATTTTAACCTTCATGTCTTGGGTGCATTGTGAACCTCAGAGGTGCATTTATCTTTTTACTCCCATCACACCCACAGCTCCAGACCGTGTGGGTTTAGGTACTTAATGTCTGTTGTTGATTTTTAGGGGGCTGCTTCTCCTTGTTATTTGCTTCTGATAGTCTCTTCTCAATGTTTGGCTTTGCTTGGCTAATCAGATCATTAGAATCATGTGTAACACGAGATTAATAGTCTCTGAGTACCTGTGGGTTCAATGATGACTTTGATTACATGCATTTTGTGACACCTACAATTGGCCCTTGGCATCTTGGAAAATTGGTTCCAGGTTCCCCTGTAGATGCCAAACTCCTTGGATGCTCAGGAATTTGCCTCATACTTGCACAGATTTCTGCCACTTGTGGATACTGTAAACTACCTCTAGGTTACTTAGAGCACACAAGACGGTCTAAGTGGCTGTGCAAATGGTTCTATGTAATACCTAAGTAATAATGACAAGAAACCAAGTTCAGTATAGATGCAATTTACCCTCAAGTGTTTTCTTTCTTTTTTAAAGATTTGAAAGGCAGTTACAGGAGAGGGAGAGACAGAAAGATCTTTCATCCACTGGTTCATACCCCAGATGGCCACAATAACAAACTGAACTGTTCTGAAGCCAGGAACCAGGAGCCAGGAACTTCTAGGTCCCCTGTGTGAATGCAAGGTCTCAAGTATCTGAGTCACATTTGCAGCTCTCCCAGGCATATTGGCAGGGAGCTGGATGGAAGTAGAGCAGCTGGGACTTGGACTGGTGCCCATGATGGGGTGCCAGCATCACAGGTGGTAGCTGTACCTGATACACCACACTGCCCTTCAACCACGTGTTTTTCTCTCTGGCTAGCAGAATCAGCAGGCACAGGACCTGCAGGTGTAGAGGGCTAACTCTGCTGGGCTTCTCAGCATCCTCTCCCTGCTTCACTTTCATGGGTGGTGGGTCCAATAGGGTCCTTAAGGAGATGTGGGGAATGAGGATGGATTGAGAAGGAAATGACGTAAGATCAGCTTTCACTGGACTTTGCATTGTACAACAGTGCTCCGCCAGGTTCTGGGGGATGCTCTGCTTTCTATCTAGAATGGAGCAGGGTACAGGTGTCTTCATTGTCTCTTGGGATCTGAGGGCCTCCCTGGCTGCTGGACTGATACTACTCCCCCATCATTAGGGCTTATAAACTCGGATAAAGCAAGCCATGAATGTGCAAGGGAAACAACTAAAAAGAGACCCTGGATCCAGCTCAACTACTGTGATGTCTTTCTAACAAGGCCCAGTCTCTTGTGAATTCTAGACAATGGAGCCCAAGAAGCATAGAGCCAAGTGACTCCCTTGGTGGTAGCCCCAGTGCTGTCTCAGGGGTGCCTGGACTGGGCATCTGCTGGTTCTCCTCCAGCTCCTGCATATCCCAGCCTTGCCCTTCATCCGTCCCTCTTTGTCCTGTTCCTCTGGTGTCTCCCAGGCATCTCTGTCCATCCTACGCTCACAGTTATCTGGGGTTGGAGTCCTGCTTCCATGTGCAGACAGATCCCATTGCCTCCTCCTCAGGGCTTGGCTCTGGAGTGGGTGGGAGGAGGCCACTGCAGCTGGGAGCCAATCCCAGGGGATCAGCTGCTGGCCTGTGCTTGGAGTTGCTTCACTCTGCTGGAACAGGCACCTCGTCCTCAGAACTAGCAGGTCTCTCCTCCCATCTGGAAGAGTTCAAGAGTGTTTGTCTGGGTGAAGGAGGCCCCTTGAGGGAGGGGGTTCAGAAGGATGACATCACCTTGGCCAGGCCTGGCTTCATTTGGAGAGGGGAAAAGGGCTGGGCCAGGCTGGACCAGATGGGATTCCCGGGAACCGATGTGGTGGGACAAAGAAAGGAGGAGGTGCGCAGGAAAACAGGCATCCAAGGAGATGTTCTAGGCATGTCTGGAGTGTAGTGCCTTTTAGGGGATGACACTGATGCTTTAGATCGGTGTCTGAATCTTCCTGGGACCTACTTCCTGCAGGACTTCACACTTACTGGTGAAGGGGTCTTAGGTGGAGAAGAAGCCACATTGGCTTCCACAGCTATTATATTTTGATCAACCTGCTCCCTTCTGTGCTAGACAGGAGCTCCCATCTTTTCTCTCCAGATACACACCCATATTCTGGGCAGTTTAGTCCCATCGGATCACATCTCCCCAACCTTACTGCACATGTCAAGAGTGACCCACAGCCCAGCATCTCAGTGGTCCTTGCTCATGTGCTCCTGCACTTGCTGTGGCCACCACCTGGGTAGTTATACTTCTTCAACTCCTAAGATGCAGAGCATATTAGCACTTCTCCTATCACTTGTAGCTGTTGCAGTCACTAGTGATATCAGTGAAATTGGCCCAGGCTGGGGAAGGAGGCAGAAGTGGGAGAAAATCATCACCATCTTCAGGGAAAGCACTCGGCTTCAGGTTAATTACCTTTGAGGGTAAGAGTCTAACTTCCCTTTGGATGCTGAGGGAAACAATAGGTGTCACTCAACCTTGCTGGTGACCTAGAAGCCCCTGACAGACACACACACACACACACACACACACACACACACACACACACACATGTCATTCAGGAAGAGAGAAGTTTTAGGTGACCAGGGACCTTTTGGGGCCTTTCCCTGTGGTGGGAACTCAGGTGCCAAGTCCATCCCTACCATTTACAGGGCCCCAAGGCCAGAATGTAACAGAATATAAGTTCACAGTCTGCATCTCAATTCTTGAAAGTTGTGAACGAGGCCAGCTAACTTAAAAACAATGTCCTTTGTCTTCTCACTTTGACAAATGCACCTTCATAGCCACCTGGAAGGCAAGGTTTGAATCCTGGAATTCAGTGGGTTGAGCAGGAAGGGATGGTTCCTGGTCCCAGTTCACAGCCTCTCTCTGTTGGAATCTTTAATGCGTGCTTGGGGCTTCCCACTCACAGATGTAAGCTCTCATTCTTCCTCTGGTGGGTAGCCCCTTGGCCACCACCAGGTTTTGGTGGTTCACACCCGGAAGGATGGACTGGGACACAAGGCCTGCACAGATCCTGCGTGTCAACAAGGAGCGATTTGGGCAGGAATTTCTAGAACTCTCAGTCCCCCACTGTATGACCTGGAAGAGGGCACATTCTGGGTTGTCCTGCTAGAAGTAGGACAGGGTGTGGGCCCTCTAGGCCTCAGATTACAGCCACCAGCCTCTCCCTGCTGGCTGTGTCTAAGGATGGTTCCACTAGGTGCCCCAGAATGTGGGGGGGAAAAGGGAGCATTATACCATAACAGCTTGCAAGTATTTGTTATCTCACTGATTGTCCCAGTAATGCATGTAAGGTAGATAGAAAAGTTCTGGGAGAGAGAGAGAAAGGGAGAGAGAGAGAGAGAGATCTCTCTCACACACACCCTAGGCAGTGGTGGATAGAGCTAGCCTGAAGCTCTCCATATTCTTTCTACACCTGATGAGCAGGCAGATCTTATATTCTGTGGTCCATCTGCTGGATTCCCAGATCAGAGCTTCTGAAGAGAAATTTAGGGATGCTCAGTGTAGCCAAGTTCTTCAACAAAAGGAAAGGAGAATGGTTGGAAAATCCTGAGGGAAAGGAGGAGAGGACTTCGGAATGAATGTTTGAGGAGGAAAGAAGAATTTTAGAGGGATTGCATAGAAATGATTGGAGCCTTGTTATTGTTCCCAGAGTTTGTATATTGCATAGAGAGTGACCAAAAAGGGAAGGATGCCTTGGTAGGAGTGGAGGCATCTTTCCTCACACTTTAGATCACTGGCATATTTAAACAGATACAATTGTATGTTTGAATATTTTACTAAAGTCTCACGTTTCCCTGTTGCTATAGTTTTCATACATTTTTATTTGTTATGACCATGTCTGTGATTTATATATAATGACTATGTTGTAGTAAGTGCATACACCATGTATCCTACTTCATTCATTTGATTGGTTTCAACTTTTCCCTCCTGTAATTGATGCCGTTGTGGGCACCTGGTTGTATGCACATTTCTCCTTCCCTCTTTTTCTTAAGGATACACCTAGTAGCTGGGAATTCGTCCACTATTCCGATGGCTCTTCCTGTTGCTGCTGCCTTGCCAGGGCAGCAGGGGATGTTCCTGATGGGGCCTGCCTAAGTCAAGAAGTTGAGCCAGGACATGTCACGAGGCTCTATTCAGGGAAGTTCAGGATCTACATTTTCTTCCTTATTTTCCCTTAGCCTCTGTGGTCACGAGTGAGGACAACTTGACTAATGCTACAGTGGAGTCATCTTCCCTGAAAATATTTTCAACGGTTCCTTCGAATGTATCCATCGAGGAAACCAGCGGGCCAAGTATCCCTGGAAGTGCCAGCCCCACCACCCCTATCGCTCAGGATGTCAGTGAGACCACAGCAATCATCTCAGGTAAAGAGGGTGATTATCGAGGACCCAGGGAGGTGCTGCATCTCAGATGCTTGCAGACTATTCCTGCTGTTTCAATGGTTTGAGCATGATGCTTTGGGCAACTTGAAGTAGGTTCTGGACGATTTTTCCTACAGTGCTTTCTCAGGCTGATGCCTTGGCAGTTGGTGTTCCTAGTGCCCCTTCTTTTCTCTGAAATCAGCCTGATGGCTATGTGAAGATCAGATGAGGGCTCTGGAGAGATCTCTGATCTCTATGAAAGATGCTGGATACAGGTTCTTATTAGGAGTCTTTGGTTGCTGTTTAGGGTGGACCAGCATCTGGTTCAGTTTCAGAATCCAGGGAGCATGTCTAATACATTCTAGATTGTTCTATGGTTTATAGTTGACTTGAAATAAGTTTGGTCATGGCTTGGACATGATGCCATAGTTACTTCCCTAAGCTCTTCAGTGTCAAAATCCAAGCATATGTCATGAGCTGAGATAGAAGATAGATTTGATAGATAAATAGATAGAGTGGGTATTATGTATTTGCATACATGCACATCTGTTATTTTGATCTGTTACAGAAACCTCAGTCAACTTGACATCTACCTCTGGGGTCCCCACAAGCCCTGGAACCACAAACACATCTACGCTGTCACAAACCTCTCTAGGCATCACAGTGCCCACCTCCTCAGTCACCTTTTCCACTTCAGAGCCAACCGTGGTGCCCAACACATCACCTGGAAATATTTCAGACCACTCACTCAACAGCACCAACTATGTGACATATACTGCTATATCCTATGTGTCATCTGCTGCTACCCCAAGTACTATCAAGGTGAGTTGGGCTCAAAAGCATTGACTGTCCCCCTCACTTCATTTATTTGCACATAAGTGCTCCCTTCTCCCTGTGTCTCTCATTGCATCCAATGGGATTTGGCTCTTGTAGCCATTTGCATGGAAACAGGCAGGGTCACTGGGACTGAGGGTGACAGAGGGGAAGAAAGGGATGCTCTGTGCTTTGACCATAATATTTTCAGGGAGTGGGGAGTAAAGCAAATTCTCAGAGATCCAGCCTTCTGTGGGTCATTCAAGTACCTGTTGGCATGGCTTTACCAGGGTACTCTTCTCTCCTGGGAATATTTAGAAATCATCTCCTGTTGAATGGTGTCGCTTCACCCCAAGGCTTAGGACACATAATATGTCCATTGTGTGATAGTTCAGTGGTTGTACATGGCCAGAGAGGCAGCAAGGAGGTCACTGGTGGTGGGAGGAACTGTGCAGATCAGGGATGGTGAGCTTAGCCTGCCCTTCTTGGCTTTGGGGCCTCTGGCTGTCAACAGCTTTCTGGATGAAGGGCAGAGAATAGGGCGTGGAGACTCAGGAAAGGCACGAGGTACGTGCTTAGTTTCAGTTTTCACAGCAGCCAGATATAGGGGTCTGGAGCATCATAGGGGCCAAGAGGAAAACGGGAGTCATCAGGACCTGCCTGACAACCCCATCGTCTATCTGCCATATGACCTTCCAACAAAACAAGTGTGTACTTGACTGGGGGAGAGCAGCCCATGAGAAAAGAGTCTGCCCTCTCTTTTCTGCACATTCCAAGCCAGTGTTTACCAAGGTTGCAAGTAGCTATTTGCTGCAAGCCCTGGCTAGCAAGTAAGGAAGGAAGGCCTGATGGCCTAATGGGGACAAGAGATGGAAGAGCAGGGACAGAATAATCACAGGAGGGAGCGCCTCCTCATCCATCTAAAATAGGGGCAGGGGACTTTGACATATTTTCATATACATAATGAGTTATCTTGGGAATGAGACCCAAATCTCAACAGAAAATGCATTTATGCTGAATAATATACCATATATACCTAGCCTGGAGATGATTTTGTACAATGTTCTTAATAATGTTATGTACAAAACAAAACTTCATGGTGTCTCCATTTGTGGTGTTAGATAGGGATTCAGAGATTTTTTTTTTTTGGTAGCAATTTAGATTTCAGATTTTCAGATTGGGAACATTTAGGCTGTGTGACAAATCGCTAGTCCTCCCCACCCTTCAACACAAACATTTTAAATTTCCTTTTTCCTGAAACTCCTAGAGTCCCTCATGGAAATCAAACTGGAAAGGGATGAGGGGAAAATGAAGGGCACAGATTTTGGCTGATTTAGCTTGTTTTGTTTTTGTTGTTACACAGGGAGAAATCAGGTGTTCTGGAATCAGAGAAGTAAGACTGACTCAAGCCATCTGCCTGGAGCTCAATGAGACCTCCAGCTGTGTAAGTTGACCCCCTCTCCCACAACCCCTTGGGAATAGCCTTCAGCCTGGCAAGATGGCATGCCTTTGGCTGGGGGATTCGGGCTGCTGCTCGTTCTGAGCTTGGAGTTTAGGGAGTGAGAAGCCCCATCTGGTGGGCAAAAGAGGCAAAAGTAATCTGGCTTAAGTTTTGTTACTTGATGTGGTTGTCAGTTGGGTTTGTGTTTTAAGACAATCTTTCTCATGACCCAGATATAAACTAATCACCTCAAAGATTGGTTCGTTGTTCATTATCTGCAGGTAATGCTTAATCCATATGAAATGTGGGTTTTTTTTTTTTTTGCCAAATGCTGTATTTTTCATGTAACTATTTTCCTTAACATTGATTGAATATTTTCCTTAACATTGATTGAATATTTTCCTTAATATTGATTGAATATTTGTTACTTTATGTTAAGTTTTTACATATCCTGAGGCTTATTCTTCAGATTTATTTGTTTCTTTCACCTGTTTTAATATTTTAATGTACTTTTACAGTATTGTGTTTTTAATATCTAGCCAGGCATATCTTTACTCATTACTGTGTAGTTTTGTTCATCTCTTCTTTCAGAAAATCTTTAGAGATGTCTGTCAGGATCCAAAACAAATGCCATTAACATTTTAATTGGAAGCACTCTAAAATTGCTCAATATTTACTCATCTTCTTTTGTACCTCTCATCATCCTTTATTTAAAAAGGTTTTTTTTTTTTGTTTCACAGCTTTACTGATTTGTAAGATTATCTGCAACAAATTTTCATTATATAGTTGATTGTTGCCAATATATCAGAAAGTTAAGGCAGTTTTAAACAACTGTCTTGGGTTGGGCCACATTCTTGAACCTGCTGATTTATTCCAGAAACTTATTGGTTCTTTCTCTCTCTCTCTCTTTTTCCCTTTTTTTAAGGTACGTTTCCATGGGATGTCCTCCTTACCTCTGCTTTTGGGCTATTTGTAGCAGCCATGCCCATTGTCTTCCCCCCATGGATAAGAATGTTTATAGCAAGTTGTTAAATTGTAATGATGCGAGCAGACCTCCCTGGTTCATTTCAGGAAATGCAGGGGGCCGTCTTCCCCCTCCCCTCCCTTTTATTATCTTGGCCGAGCATTTATTGTGTATCACACAGGTCTGTGCCAAAATGCTAATTCTTTTTGGAACTCAGTGCTAGCTGTAGAGCATTATCTGGAGTGTGTGTTGCTCTTCTGGGTTCCCCATTACCAGGGGTCCATGTCCAGGGTGCCAGGATCCCAGGGCTGCTGCGGGACTGGGTGGTCCTGCTCTGTGTGACCTCATCCCCGAAGAGCCAGCTGCCTAACTTGCTTTGTGCTGCAGCTCAGGTCTCCGTTCTTGCTCTGAGACTGGGGCGAATCAGTGCACAGACTTGGGGAAGAGTACAGTGCCCCTGGGTTGCTTGTATTACCCCCGTGTTTTCTTCTCTTCCCCTGGTCTCTTCACCACAGTCATGCTCTTTCTTCCCCAGAGCTTCTCTTTTCCAGACCCCAAGCAGCAGTGTCTCCTACTGTTCTGCAAGATAGTCTCCCTGCAGCCAGAAATCCCTGTTCCATAATTTGTACTCAGTTCTTCCCTTGAGTTCTACTCTGCAGTTGATCTCCAGTGGCTGTAAGGGCTGCAGACCCTAGTCTTCCTTCTTTTCCTTTTTCCTTTCAACTTACTTTCATTGGAAAGAAAGAGTTAGAGAGGAGGATCGACAGAGAAAGAGATCCTCCATCTGCTGGTTCACTCCCCAGATGGCTGCAATGGCTGGAGATGAGCTGCTCCAAAGGTGGGAACAAGGAGCTTCTTCCCAGGTCTGCCCCATGGGTGGATACTCCTAAGCACTTGAGCCGTCCTCAGTACTTTCCTGGGGCATAAGTAGGGAGCTGGATGGGAAGCGGAGCAGCTGGGAACTGTAGAATGTCAGCTTTGCATATGGAGAATTGGTTTGCTATATCACTGCCCTCGCCCCTGCTGTTTCTTAGATCGTTTTTGTGCTATTGGTGTCAGAGGGCCTTATGGTATTGGTTCTGATGCAGAGAGACTCGGGTCCTTCTCACAGCCTGCTCGGTGATCTGGTGATTACAACACGGTGGATCTGGCTGCTCCCCGTGTCCCATCCTTGATTCTTACATATTGTCAGGGCACCCTGACATCTAGTGTATGCCCCTCACAGGAATATGTTCATCTAGCCAGCCATGAGAGTACCAACATGCTGGCTTTCCCTGTGGGATTATTCAGTTCTGTTTCCTTTATGTTCATCCAGCAAACATTTCCATCCCAGTCACTCTGCTTCTGTTCTCCAGCACTCAAAGCCAGGGCGTGAAAGACACCATCAGGACTTCTTAGGCACCTGCAGTCGCATCTCTGCACTCATTCACAGAGTGTGTTTCCCTGCTTCTACTTTCGCTCTCTGCTGCTGATTTAGTTTTTAGTTTCCGCAGATACTTCCAAACACATGAGAGTATTTTCTTGTGCTACACTCATCTGCCCAGGGAAATCCACCAAAATATTGTTCAGTTGTGGTAAAACACACAACAATATAAAACCGACCACCCCAACTGAGCGTAACTAGGTATACAGTTAGTAAAGCTGCACACATTTATATTGCTGGGTGACTAATCTGAACCCTGTGTCTTCCAAAACTGGAAGTCTGCAGCTGTTAAAATAAATCCTAGTTCCCCACTTCCTCGCACCCTAACAATCAGGATTGTGCTTTTGGATACTCCAACCACTTCCTGTGAGTAGAATCACTTCACCCAGTGCAATATCTTCAAGGATCATCTATGTTATAGTACGTGCCCAAATCTCCTTGCTTATAGGCCTGAGTGATATTCCATTACAGATCCATTCATATGTGTCATTCTGTTTCTCCACTGGTAGACTCTTACCGATACTGCTGCTCCGAATGTTAAGTGTCAACTGTCTCTCAGATACCCTGACTTTGATTCTTTTGAATACATTTAGATGTGAAAATCCTGGGTCATATATGGTGATTTTATTTTAGAACCTGGGGGAAAACCATGGTACTTCTTTGCATAGTGACTGTACTATTTTACATTCCCACCAGCAGTACACAGGGATTCCAATTTACCAATACACTTGTCCATTTGTTTCCTGGTTTTTCAATGCAATTTCACTTCATGGGTGTGAGGTTGTACTCTGCAGTTTGTCTACATTTCCCTAATGAGTCATCTGAGAGTACTTTTCTCTGCTTAAAGGCCATTTGCGTATGTAGAGCTATATATATATATACATACATATTAGTTACTGACTGAAAGGCAGAGTTATAGCAAGGGGGAGAAAGATCTTCCATCTGCTGATTCACTACCCAAACGGGCACATTGGCAGAGGCTGGGCCAGGTCCAAGCCCGGAGGTCTCTCCTGCGGGTGCAAGGACCCAAGTCCTTAGGCCACCTTCTGCTGTCTTCCCAGTAGTATTAACAGGGAGCTAGATCAGATGTGCTGTGTGTCACCTTCAGTCCCTTGGAGAAACAAGGGTTTTCACATGCACACCAAGCAAGATATGATTTTTTAAAAGGATTGGGGTGGGGGTGGGGCCTGGATTCAGCTTGAAGGGGGCATTTTTCCAAATGCCCCCTTCCTTCCCCAGCCCAGGTCTCCCTGTGCTTCTTTGACATGTTAAGAATTGGGGGAAGTTTGAGGGTATCATGCTAGAAAGGTCAGATGGTTTTATTATTTTTGCAAAGTAACACGTGTGAACGGTTGCGGTTAGGGACCGGTGCATTGGGCTCTGTGGAGCAGTGTGGAGAGGCTGCGGCTTCCTCCTGCCCACTCTCCCAGGGTACTTGCCCACAGCCTCTCTTGGGGGAGGATGTTTATTCTCAGCATCCGGAGAAGCATTGTGCTTTGTTCAGGATCCACCTGCTCTTCTCTGGGCCCAAACACAATTCACTGGGGCTCTTGGGCTGCAGAGTGGGAGGCTGGCCGCTGCTGTTGCCTTGAATTTAGTCCAAGAAACAAAGCAAGGGCTGAAGGAGCCCTATTTGAAGGCCAGTCCTTGGGGAGACTAAGTTGAACAACAGTCCCCTGAGTCCTTTTGTTTATTTGGTGCTATGATTAGCACAGTCTGAATTTGAAATTATATAATGTCCGCCTCCGTCTGCCTCCATACCCTACACACTTGAGAATATTCCAGTCTAACAAGAGAGAAATGACAATAACAGTTAAGACTGAATAGGATCAAAACTTAGATTCCAGATGACATAGTATATTAGACATTGCTATTGCTGTCAATAATAGTAATGGCCGTCATTTATCTAGTGCCCACTAGGTTCCCAATACCATATTGGACATGTTTTGTAGCATTTGCCTTTATCACCACAGCAACCCAGTGTGCACAGCTAAGGAATCCAATGCTTCAACTAGCTGCCTAACTTACAGAGAATCTGGTTAACAGTGGAGCAAGGAGTGAGGCTCAGTGTGGCTGAAAACAGGACCAGCATGACCAAGGCAGTGGCATCCCCATCCCTTTGGAACAGGCGGCCAGGCGGTCCATGCTGTCATGTACTGGATGCCCCACCTGTTTCTCCTGCACATATGCCATGTCCTTCAAGGCCAACTTTCAGGTGTTTATGTTCATCCCAGGTGGCTGTGGCTTTGTTCTCTGCGTGGCTGTGGCACCTGTGCAGTGCATTTTGTATTGTGTTTACCAAATAGCTCAGTAACCACTTCCATTTTTTGTTGTTGTTGTGTTTTTTTGTTTTTGTTGTTGTTGTTTGTTCCTCAACTGCCTTGTCTACAAAATGAGGAAAGTATACTGGCACCTGTTTCAGAGGCCAATGTGTGCAACTCACGTAGAACAGCACCCAAGTCATGGTCAACACTGTTTTCATTGTTACCCATGCAGGTAGAGAGTGCTGGCACTCAGTGTTGCCTTCCTAACTGCCATCACACACACACCCAACCCGGGCATAGAGGTTCTCACATGGTGTCTCATGGGCAAGACCTCCTCAATGCCCAGACGACTAATGTGGTGAAGGTGTGGCCTCTTGGCACTGAGCAGGTGCAGGAAGGTGCCATTTGGCACAGCTGGGTTAGGTCCTGCAGGAGCTGTGTCCCTCTGCCTCTGTCAGAGAGCAGGTGTGTTTGAGCTAGGGCCACCTCTGAAAACGAGAGTCATCCCTCATCCCTTCCCTTTCTTCAGAAGGCTAGGGAGAACATGGCACTCTGAGGCGCAAGCAGTGGGAGGCTCTCTTAGGAATTCCTACGACACCCGCAGAAGCAGGCCTTGTGCCTTCATCGAGCACAGGGGAGGCCCGAGGCTATCGTGGGTCCTGTGGCTCAGTGACCTGCAGCTTGGCTGCTCATGCTGCTCTGGCCTTGGCCAAACCCGGTTGTTTTCCCTCCAATTCCACTGGGGCCTGAGGCCAGTGTTGACCTCGCCCTGTGCAGGAGGCAAGGAGCCTGCATTTTCCTGCCTTGGGTCCCAGCTGTAGGAAAATACCCAGGCTCCAATCCAGCTGGGAGGACCCTCTGGCCTTGCCACAGGCCTGCCCGCAAACAGGAAGCGTTCTCCTGCTCTGAGGCTCAGGTCTGATGCCTGTCACACACCCCAGCATTTTTCCCTCAACAGGAAAGCTGTCGGAGCTGTTCAGGCATTTCCTCCTCTGCCTTCTGCCCTCCGAACAAGGGAGAAAGTCTTGGTTTCAGTTCTTTTCCTGTGCAGAGGAGGTTGCTCTGATTGGAAGCTGGTGGAATAAACATTGGGAAGTGGGAGACAAGTGTTTGGAAAGGCACAGAATGTGCACCCAAGGCATTCCTTTTCTGGGGTCTTCTCCAGCAAAGACCCATCAGCATTTGTCTTCTGAGTCTGTGTCCTGGAGTGCAGAGGATTCCTCAGCAGCTGGAGATCCACCTGTGGACCTCTCTGCTCTCAATGGCCAAGGGTGATGGGAGACTAGCAGTTGGAGCAATGCTCTTTGTGACACCTCATGAAATATGAGAAGGGGTACGTCCCTGAGGACCCCTTGGGTATACAGTCACAGATTCTTGCCTTTCTTATTAGCTTTTCTTCCATTATTGGGGACTGTTGTAACCTTGACATAAATGCTGTTCTTCCCCCCCCCCCAGTATTGCAGTATTTATGTCTTCTGTGGTTGGCAATTTCCTTGAATTAAATTTGAATAACATCTGCGTAGCTGGGCAACCCTTCAGTATGATGATGTTACCTGAGTTGTTCTTAGATACTTACAGATGGTCTATTTTGCTGTTGGGACCTATTTGGGATTTTTGCTTATTGTGTTACTGTACACAGACAATTTTTTTCCCAATTTGAATTCTAGGAAGGAGAGACCTTCTGGAGGAAGGGGTAATAGGCTTAGTATTGCCTAACACTTATGATATACTCATGATTTCATCGCCTGCTCTCTGTTTTCTCAGGAGGAGTTTAAGAAGGACAAAGGAGAGGAATTGACCCAAGTACTGTGTGAGAAGGAACAGGCTGACCTTGAGGCTGGGGCCAGGGTGTGTTCCCTGCTCCTCGCCCAGTCTGAGATTAGGTCACAGTGCCTGCTTCTGGTCTTGGCCAACAGCACAGGTAAGGGGCACGTCTGGGGGTCAGGGAGGGCAGAGCAGAGGTTAAAAGATGGGGAATGTGGAAGTTTGAGTGCAGTAGCCTAGTAGTTAAAGTCCTTGCCTTGCATATGCTGGGATCTCATATTGGTGCCAGTTCATGCTCCAGCTACTCCACTTCCCATTCAGCTCCCTGCTTGAGGCCTGGGAAAACAGTAGAGGATGGCCCAAAACTTTGGGACCCTGCACCTGCGTTGGGAGATGTGTAGGAGACTTTGGCTCCTGGCTTGGACTGGCACTTTTCTGACTATAGTGACCACTTGGGGAGTGAACCAGCAGACAGAAGATCTTTCTCTCTGTCTCTCCTCTCTGTAAATCTAACTTTCCAATAATAAGAAATAAATTTTGTTTTGTTTTGCTTTAAATAAGATGGGAAGGTAGAAATCAGACATGATCATTCCAGAGATGCAGGAGCTAGGGACAAAGGAGTGGCTGAGTTTGGGAATGGTCCTCCCTGAGTTATAATACTCTAGCCATTCTGGCACCTTCCAGAACAGTGTGGGAAGAAGGTGCACCAGAATGTCTGGCTTTAAGATTTAGCAGTCTCTATTTTCAATTCTAGAACTTTCCAGCATGCTCCAATTTATGAAAACGCACCAATCTGACCTGAAAAAGGTAAGTTCCCTGAGATGATGTGTTTCAGCACGTACCAATGGCACAGGGGAGGAACCAATTGCCTTCTTCAGCCCTGCTCTCTTTACTTCTGCATCTTTTCCTTGGAAAGTTTCCACCTTTCTATGCATGAACCAAAGAGTTATAGCATTTTCAAGAGTTGCCAGTCCAAAATCTTGTCTCAAAAGTCCCTCAGGAGAGGTCCTACTTGGGAGTCACACACCAGGGGTCTAGGGTGGCCTCACTTTCCACACATGACTGTGGCCTTTCCTGTGTCTTCTCTGCAAGCTGGGGATCCAGAATTTCACTGAACAAGACGTGGCGAGTCACCAGAGCTACTCCCGAAAGACCCTGATTGCCCTGGTCACCTCGGGGGTCCTCCTGGCTGTCCTGGGCACTACTGGATATTTCCTGATGAACCGTCGCAGCTGGAGCCCCACTGGAGAAAGGCTGGTCAGTTCTAGGGTTGGGGCCCTGGAAATGTGGAAGGTGGTGGGTTTCTGGGCCAGTCTGGGGACATCAGGGAAACAGTAGAAGAAAAGGCCCTTCTGTACCTGTTATCCCTGGGTGTAGGCTCAAGTGCCCACATGGTACCTGTGGCCATCATCACTTGAAGAAATAGATAATGCATGCCATCTCTTCATTGTTTCCTGGGATAGTTGGGCTAGGTACAATCAGCACAGGCTGCTCGGTCAGCCACATCTATTTGCAAGCATATTCAGTGCCCAGTGAGTGTTGCTTAGCTCCCAAGAAGGGGACAGATGCAAGGGAGGTCTACCTTAGTTGTGTCTGGGCAAGGGCAGACAAGGGTGAAGTTTGATTCTTGGCTCTCAGGTGGTTCGTCCTCCCTTGGGACTTCCCATTCTCTTGTGGGAGCTGGCCACTGTACCTGTGGTGGCACGTAGTGCCTGTCCTCTGTCCTTTCTCCCCTAGGAGCTGGAACCCTGACCGTTCTTCAGGAAGAAAGGAGCCTGCACGTGGCAGCTGTATCCCTTCCCTGCCCTTCCCCAATGCTCCCCCTCACGGTGCCTTACACCCCTGCTTACCAGATAATGCTCCTTTATTTATACACCGTCTAGGGCGAAGACCCTTATTACACGGAGAACGGTGGAGGCCAGGGCTATAGCTCAGGACCTGGGGCTGCCCCTGAGTCTCAGGGAAAGGCCAGTGTGAACCAAGGGGCCCAGGAGAACGGCACCGGCCAGGCCACCTCCAGAAACGGCCATTCAACAAGACAACACGTGGTGGCTGACACCGAATTGTGATGCGTCTGGGTGGGGCCAGGCTGGGCAGGGCCTGCCTCTGTGCAAGAGGTGACCTCCCCCCAACCCAGTCCTGACCTTACATCCTTCCCCTTCCCACCCCACACATCCCACAGACCATCCTGGGTCCCCCACCTGGGGAAAGGCAGGTCAACCCCCTTCCCTGCCCTCTGCATGGTGGCCTTGGCCTTCTGTTGGTCAGAGTGTGATGGGAAGAGCCACAGTTCACAGGAGCTGTAGGGGAGACTCATTGGCTTTGGGGTGTTCCACCTGGACCCCCCCATTCCTCTTCTGCCTCTTTACAGGAATGCCCAGGGCAGAAGGCAGGCTTTCCTAGGTTATTAACTGCCTCCCAGGAGGCCTAGGTTTTTACTGTTTCTTTCTCCTAGTTTCTCTTCTCCAAGGAAACCATGGTTAACCCTTTGTACCTGCTCTCTTGTCATGGGATAACCAGAGAAACATGTGGTCTTAAACCACTTGCCTTAGCTTTCTCCCAAGGCACTGTGGGTCAGTCACCTCCTCCAGGTCCCTCCATGGAAGCCCCGTGTGTGCCTTCGTCTGTGTTCTGAGGCCTGTGCTGTCTCTTGGCTACAGGCAGAAAGGGGCTCCCAGTTCTCGAATAAGCAACTCAACCCTGGTCTCTCTGGGGACTCCACTCTCCTTGGTTCCTTTGGCTCTTAGGTCCACATGGACAAGGCTGTAGAACCCAGCTTCCTTACCTGGCTTTTCCAGGGAATCCCTACCCTCTCATCTCCAGGGCCTCCCCTGCTCGCCCTGACTCCTGGGTTGGGCTGTGACTTCAGTCCCCCAGCAGATCCCTCGGTGTCTCTGCCCCCTGCAGACTCCTGTGTGGTCAGAGCCCCAGGACACCCCCTTGGGCCCTTCCCACACCCGGTGGCCCAGTTCCCTGTGTTGCTGTCCTTGTTCTCTTCCCAGAGGGGCGAATAGGGATCCTCGTTTCACTGACGGCTGGAAATAGAGCTTTCCAGAAATGAGAGGATTGGGTGGATTTTTCTTTTTCTGAATAAAAACCAGTGTGTGTAAATACTGTAATTAAAGTGATACTGGAACATGTGCTGTGCAGCTCTGTCCCAGAGGCCTCCCTGGGAGACCCAGCTGCAATGACAGGGTGTGGAAAGGCTGTGCTGGGGGGAGGTTGACCTGTGTTAGTGGGCACAGGCACCAAGCAGGATGCTAAGGGCCTGTGGCCAAGGTGCCATGCGAGGATGCACTCAGGCTGGTAGAAAGGAAAGCTGGGTTGGGCACAGCAGTGCCCTTCAGACTAGAAGGTGATATGCTACACATCTCTCAGCCACACGCTTCATGCACACCATTGGAGGTGGTGGACAGGCTGCTTCCTCAGTGCAGAAGAAGCACACCAAAGGGCACAGGCAGTGTTGTAGATACCTGCTGACCTCAAACTCACCTAAACAGCCACAGGACACGTGGTTGCCAACCCCTGGCGAAGGGCCGGTTTGTACCCTCCAAGTTAGGACAACAGCCATCTGCCAAAGGAAATCTGCAAACACTCCACAGCCCCCCAGGCGCTCCCCCGCCCCCACCCTAGGCCCTGGGAAGTGGGGGTCGCTCAGGAAACACTCCCAAGTGTGTCAACAAGGGCATGACCACCAAACAAAGGTTGGCTTTTCCATTCTTATCTCTCCAAAGCCAGGCTTTTCCCATCAGCAATCCCAACCCCCTTCTCTCCTGCTCTCCTCCAACTTCTGTGACCAGAGGTTCCTCCCCAGTGACTCAGAAGGCCCAGAATGGGTTAGGGTTGGAGAAAGGATGGGTGGCAATCAGAAAAGTGCTTGGCTTTCATTAAGAGTGATACATGAGGGTCCGGCCCAGTTAGGGAAGTCAGAAGGACCAGGTACATAGCACAGACCTGGGAGACAGACAACCATGGGATCTTCACCCACCAGCAACCTCAAGCCTGGTAACCTGGTTAACTCCTGTCAGAGTGTTGGAGCACAGAGCTTTGGAAGCAAGAAATGTGTATGTGCTGGGAGTAGGGGTGAGGTGACTGCAAGGTGGCCAACAGCACACCCCAGACTTGCCTGCTTTACATAAAATCCCGGAGTTCCCACCTTTGGCCTAGGCATCCTGGTGCAGCAATGGCTCCACCTGCTGGCCTTGCTGAGCTCCTGCAATGCAACTGCCTCCACCTTGGCTTTTCTACACTGCTACACACAGCACACACCCACTCTCCTTGAACACGCTCCACACACAAATCTCTAACTTGAGAGTTGCAGCTGGAAGACAGCATAACAGGGCACTTCAAAGACTTCATGGAAAATGGAAATAAAAAGTATATTCAGCTTGTTGCCTGCCTCCCCAAACTGAAATCCATGCATCTGCAAGATCTCCAGGCAGTTCATGGAGGATATGTATTCTACGTTGTAAGGGAGTTGAACTTGAGGTGTGAAGGTCCTTTGGAAAGTTCATGAAACAACAGAATCAGGTCACAGGTATATTTTCACACCCAAAAGGTTTTTAATCTGCATGTTCTGCATACAGACCCAGGATTCACTGGTGTGCATTAGGGGGAGCACATCTCTAACCCTCTCCTGCCAGGTTTCTGCACAAGCAGGAGTTCCCTCCCAAGTCCACTCCCATCCCAACCCCTCCAGGTGTGACAATCCACGTTGTCCCTTCACACAAACACAGAAGAAATGAGCAATTTTGTGCACTAGGATGCTACTGTTGCTCCAATTCCCATCCACAGTCCCCAGACACCATGTCTTTCATCAAGTTGGGATGAGCACTTGCTGTCTGCCAGCGGGGCTGGGGATACCACAAGTACTCCCGGAGTTGACAATTCTACCAGGGAACGATGATAAACAATCCCATCAGTAGACAAGTCATTGAGTATAAAATACACTACCCCACTTCTATCCACACCGTGTACATTCCAAGACCCTCATTGGGTGCCTGCAGCTGTGGATAGCACCAAACCCTACAGAAAACACTGGTACCACCTCAGTCAACTTGTTAACTGAGATGGTTAGCAGCAGCCGGGCAGCACATGCCGCGTGGATGCAGGGGTAGAGATGATTCATGTCCCTGGATGGACGGAGTAAGATGGTGCAGCTATTCAGAATGCCGTGCCATTTAAAACTTACCAACTGCTTATTTCTGGAATTTTCCATTCGATATTTTTGGCTTAGTTGAGAAGTAACTGAAAGCATAGAAAGGGGAACTGACAGGAGAGCTAATACAGATTGAGACTAATGGTGGGTGTTTCCATGTGGTGGTGACCCCTGCAGCGGCATCAGCACAGGTGTATCTGAATGAAATGAGGAAGCAGCTCCCTACCAGGCTGAGAGATCGCTCAGTGATAATAACAAGTGCAAAGCCCAGCACAGGCACGAAGCCCTGTGTAACAGGAGGGCAAGGCAGCCCTGGAGACTATCTAGGTAGGAAAGACTGACAGCAGAACAGAGCATATTGGGCCTGTAGTGGTGGATTGGGAAGCCAAGGGGGTTTGGAGTAGAGAAGTATTAGGTTCTGATTTACATTTTAAAAAGATCCTGTTGGTTTCTGAAAAGAAACTGAGGGACCAGGGAGTGGAAGGAGGGAGGCCAGCTAGGCATCCTATCTGGAGTAACACGCATCTGGCAGAAGGCGCTGATACAAAAAGAGGGAGAGGTGGCAGAACTCAACAGGTGTTTTCAACAGAGCTAATAGGATTTGCTCCATTCATTGGTTTCCTCAACAGTATTGACCATAGCTAACACTTCTCAAGAAGTTACCACATGGGGCCCAGCGCGATAGTGTAGTGGTTAAAGGTCTCGCCTTGCACGTACCGGGATCCCATATGGGCGCCGGTTCTGGTTCTC
This sequence comes from Ochotona curzoniae, assembly GCF_017591425.1. NCBI lineage: Eukaryota > Metazoa > Chordata > Mammalia > Lagomorpha > Ochotonidae > Ochotona > Ochotona curzoniae. The sequence continues at coordinate 17,067,718 of NW_024466219.1, read as the reverse complement.
GCGACCCCGTTTTCTATCCACCTCCCTGCTTGTAGTCTGAGAAAGCAGTTGAGGACAGGCTGAGGCCTTGGGATCCTGCTCCTGGTTCCTGGCTTCGGACTGGCTCAGCTCCAGCTGTTGCGGCCGCTTGGGGAATGAACCATGGGACAGAGGATCTTCTCTGTCTCTCCTCCTCTCTGTATATCTGACTTTCCAATAAAAAAAGTAAATCTTTAAAAAGAAAAAAAGAAGTTACTATATGTAGATGAAGACACTGTACCAGTTTTTAAATGGTGTATTTCTCTTAGTAGTCACAGAAATCCTAGGAGATGGGTACTGTGATCTCAGTAACAGAGTAACAGCCCTGTGAGACGCTGGAGGCAAAGATGAGTAAGAGGCGGATTTATCTGAACCCACAGATTTAAAACTCTTGGAACAAATGCCAGGAGTTGGTACATAGTTAAGTTATTGCTTGGGATGCCTGCAACCCAAATCAAGGACTCTGGTCCCAGTCCTGGCTCCTCTGCCTTGAGCGCAGCTCTGCTGAGGCATACCCAGCAGGCAGCAGGTGAAGGGTCAAGTGCTTGGGTCCCCACCCCTGACACGGAGGACCCAGGCTCTGGACTCCTGGCTTCGTCCTAATCCAGCCCTAACTCTTAAGGGTGTTTGGGAAGTAAACCGGAATATGGCAGGTTTCTTCATCTGTCTCTCTGCCTTGCAAACAAAATGAAAATAAATAATAATTTTTAAAAGAATATAATATGTACCTTCAAGTAGACAAATAACACCAATAAAAAGGCACTTGATCAGCAACATAAGATGAAATGAAGAACTGTGGGTGCAGAGGTGGGCAGGACTTCTTCTTCCAGTGGGTGAGATCCTACTGGGGCCATGGACAGATGGTATCTGAGGGTCTCTGGGAAGATGGTCAGACCTTAGTGGCTGAGGCCACTTGCAGTTAACACAGGTGCAAATGTGGTATGAGACAGGGCACCATCAAAGGACAGTGCAAATCCCAGGACAGAGAAGTGGGGTGCCTCCGGTGGGACTTACAGGAAGCTCAGCATACCCCTGTGTGTGTAGGGGTTAATCTAGACCACAGTGCATAAAAGGGGGGGCCACCAAAGAGTTTCCAGTTGCTCATTAATGTATTCATTTATTCAATAAATATTATTTTGCATGATTACCACAAGCCAGGAATTGGGCCAGGCACCTGGGATAAGACACAGTACTTCTGCCAAGCCTTTCCACTGGGGGTGAGGGAGGACAGTTGACAGGGACAGTTTGCACAGAGAGCAAGTGCAGTGCTGGAAGGACCCCTAAATGGCAGAGGAGGCGGGGCTGGAATCACTCCCCAAAAGACTGCAATGGTCGGTGCTGCACCAATCAAAGCCAGGAACCAGGAGCTTCCTCCAGATCTCCCACACAGGTGCAGGGTCCCAAGTCTTTGGACCATCCTCGACTGCTTTCCCAGGCCACAAGCAGGGAGCTGGATGGGAAGAGGGGCTGCCGGGAGTAGAACCGGAACCCATATGGGATCCTGGCGCGTTCAAGGTGAGGACTTTAGCCACTAGGCCACCGCATCAGGCCCACAGCCAGGATTTGAACTGGTGCTCATTTGGGATGCTAGTGTCACAGGTAGTGGCTTAATCTGCTAGGGCACAACTCCAGGCCCGACATTTAGGGTCTTGTGTTTTAGCAGGCCTTTTCTGGTACTGCACTGGGAGCCGAAGTTCTGCCTCAGCTCCTGACACCGCAGGCTCATGGGGTGAGCCGAAGGGGGTGCTTTGCTGTGAGGCCAGGGTGGCAGCTCAGCCCCCAAAATCTCTGCTGAGGCTGCCAGGGGCCAGGCCATGCCTTGGCTCCTAAAACCCTTCATCATCGCAAATTACTGTTTCTCCTGCTTCTGGACCTGAGCTGTTGTGCTGTCCCATTGACATAGCCCCACTTGTGCATGAAAAGAACAAACAGGGTCTGGCGCAGTAGCCTAGTGACTAAAATCCATGTCTTGCTGATATCCCATATGGACGCTGGTTCTAATCCTGGTGGCCCTGCTTCCCATCCAGCTCCATGCTTGTAGCCTGGAAAAGCAGTAGAGGATGGCCCAAGGCCTTGGGACCCTGCACCTGCGTGGGAGACCTGGAGGAAGCTCCTGGCTCCTGGTTCCTGGCTTCAGATTGGCTCAGCTCTGGCCGTTGCGGCCAATCAGTGAATGGAAGATCTTTCTCTGTCTTTCCTCCTCTCTGCATACCTGACTTTCCCATAATAAATCTTAAAGAGAGAGAGAGAGAGAGAGAGAAAGAGAGAGAAAGGTGAATAGTATAGTTATGAAGACAATTCTGACATCAGAGATCCTTTGGAAGGTTTTGGGGCCTGGGAGGGGCAGCCCTGGATCAGACTGCTGCACATCTTCACTGGTTCAGCAGCCGCCAGCACACAAAGTGACTAAATACTTGAAATGCGGCCACTGCACTTCTAATTTTATGTCACCTTAATTAATTCAGATTTAAAACAGGGAGTAGTATACAAGTTTTGCTGTTAAACAGAATCTTACGGTTTTGGTTGGAATGTATCTCATTTTAATTCTTGAAAATTTTGCATCTATAAATTGAGATGATATGCTGTGTATGTCAATACATGCCATATTTTAAGCACTTGGAATAAAGAATGCAAAATACATCATTAATAGTATTTCACATTGAGTATATAATGCTGTGATAATATTTTGGATACACTGAATTAAATAGAATGCATTTTAAAATTAGTAACAGCTATATTTGTTTCTTTTAACTTTCAATATGTGACTCTTAAAATATTTAAAATGGCATGCAAAGCTTACAAAATTTTTCCACTGGCCAGTGTTGCTCTAGAATAATCTAGATGAAGAAGGCTTTGTGTGCTCTGTGAAGCTTATCTTTCATTCTGAAGGTAAAGTGGAGTCACTAGAGAACCTAAAGTGACACAACCAGGTTTGCATTTTGGAAAACCTCACTTTGGCTGCAGAACCAGGCAGAGATGGACAGTGTAACCAAGCATGTCAGGCAGACTGCAGCCCAAGGAAGTGGCTACTCTGGACATGTACTGGGAGATGAAGACAACTGTATTCTGTTCTTGGGTGGTAACAGTGGCCTGTGTTACACAGAACGTCCTTGTGCTCAGGGGGTAATGCAGAGATCGCCAGAGATCGTGTGAACACTGTATGCAACTGACTTCCAGATGGTCTCTCTGTCTGTCTCTCTCTCTCTCTCTCACACACACACACACACACACACACACTGCAGCTGTGAGACAGTAAGAATGAAAGGCAAATATCTTAGTGCTTTTATGAGAAAAAACATAGAGAAGGGGACTTGAGAAACTTCATGGAAAATGAAATCAAATGATCATTTGGGGGAGGGTACAAAAAGATCTTGGAATCCATACAGTCTTTTCTACAATGCACATTTCCCATATTGCTTCCGAAGAGCCTTTGTACAGATGGAGAAAGGAAAACGGACACACACAAAAATGTGATGCACAATGCCCACAATTTTCAAAGTGAAAATCACCTATTAATTGGAGGGTCATTATACTCTTCCAGTTGTTAAAAAAATTGGTCAAGGTCAGGGTTGCAGTGTAGTGAGCTTACAGTACCAGCATCTAATATGGGCACCAGATTGGGTCCTAACTGCTCTATTTTTGATGCAGTTTCCTGCTAGTACACCTAGGAAAGCAGTGGAGGATGGCCCAAGTGCTTGGGCCCCTGCACCCACACGGGAGACCTGGAATAAGCTTCAGGCTCCTGGCTGATGTGACCATTTGGGAAGTGAACCAGTAGATGGAAGACCTTTCTCTCTCTCTGTAACTCTGAATTTCAAAACAAATACATACATTTTTTTAAAAAAAGATTTATTTATTGTTGTTGGAAAGGTAGATACACAGAGAGGAGGAGAGATAGAGAGGAAGATCTTCCGTCCGATGGTTCACTCCACAAGTGACCACAACGGCTGGAGCTGAGCCAATCCGAAACCAGGAGCCAGTAGCGAGGCCATAAGCAAGGAACTGGATGGGAAGTGGGGCCGCCGGGACTAGAAGTAGCACCCATATGGGATCCCAGCACGTGCAAGGCGAGGACCTTAACTACGCTATCATGCCAGGCCCCAAATACATATATTTTTAAAAGGAGAAATTTTTGACATTAAACAATGAGAAAAACAAAAATAATAAAAATTCTTAACAGATCTTGTTAACTACTGTCCAGTTGTGAGAGAGAAGGGACAGACAGTCAATAGCAACTTTCCTGTGCCTCGCTTGGCAGAACAATGTTGTCATCCCCAAGATGGAAGCCCAGAAACAGGTCTGGAGATGATACTTGCAATGCTGAATGCATTGAGGCAGAGTAAGTGCCTGCGATTTCTGAGAGGGACATGCGCCAGAGATACAGTTGTCAGTGTCTCTGGAGTGGAGATGGAGACAGTTGTCCCATGCACTTGATCACCTGTGAGAATAGGAAGAGATAAGGTGTGAGGATGGGCTCCTGGGGAACAGCAGCAGAAAGAGCCAGCAAAGGAGGACACAGCGGCCAACACCCAAGGTGGCTCCTGAGCCCAAGTCCACATTTCCATGTTGGTACATTTCTCTCCCACACGGGGGTGGTCCAAGGCACAGAAAGGGCAGAAGGGCAAGTGGCTCCTAAGGTTATGAGGAAATGACACTGTGGCTCCCAGTTTGGCTGCCACACTCATTCCTCTTGAGTTGCTTGCTCTGAGGGAAACTATCCATTACATCATGCTTGGCCAGCCCCATAGAGGGTCCTCATAGGGAAGAACAAAAAGGCCTTGGAAGAGGATCCTCAAGAGAAAAAGAAGAAAAAGGAGGAAAGGAAAGAGAAGATAAAGCAGAAGAAATAAATTTGAGTTTTAAAACAAGCAAGCAAGCAAGAAAGCAAGGGGCCGGCCAGCTTTGTAGTGCAGTGGGTGAAGCCATTGCCTGCAATGGATGCAGCCCATATCAGAGCACCAGCTCCACTTATGAACCAGCTCCCTGTTGGTAAACCTGGGAAGCAGCAGGTGACAGCCCAAACACTTGGGCCCTTGCCACCCACGTGGGAGGCCTAGATGGAGTTCTTGGATTCAAACTTCAGTTTCACCCACCCCGGCACTATAGCTGTCTGGGCAGTGAACCAGCAGATGAAAGATTTCTTTTGCCTGTCTGTCTCTTCTCTCTCAATCTGTCACTCTGCCTTCCAAATGCACAAATCACTTATTAAAGCAAACATAAGAAAGCTGTGGTCTCCTGAGCGATCTTGAGCCAGAGCTTGTTATCATTTCCTGACCCTAGGAAATTACCTGGGACCATCAAGGTGGCTTTAAGGCACTGAATTTTGGGATCATTTGTTGGGCGGCACAAGTAAGAGACAGCAGACAAAAGATGGCCAACCAGATGCAAAGACTGTGCGTGGGGGCCCTCAGGAACGATGCAACAGACTGCTGGAGGAAGGCCTGCTCTTCAGCCTCAAATGCCGCCACCACGTGGCAGAGAAATGGAACCTTCAGCCAAGGGGAGTGAGTAGAGTGGGGGAAGGCAGAAGCCAGCCTGTACCAAACTGAAGGGTGAGGGAGGCATTTCCTAGGAACAAACTCTTAATGGCAAGTGTCCTAATACCTAATTGGCAAGATGAGAAAGCCAAAGTCCCACTCATTGTAACCCATGGCAACATCTCCCAGCCCCTCCCTGTAAAGAATCCTTTCCAAGGACATCTCTTATTCTTTCTGGGAAGAGCTCAGACACACCCTGTGCTGGCAACCTCATTCCACTGCCAGCACTGCCAGTGACTTTTCTTTTTCTTTTTTTTTTTTTTAAAGATGTATCCACTTTTATTGGAAAGGCAGATTTACAGAGAAAAGGACAGAAAGATTTTCCATTTGTTGGTTCACTCCTCAAATGGACGCAATGCCAGAGCTGAGCGATCTGAAATCAGGAACCAGGAGCTTCTTCCAAAGTCACCAACATGTGTGCAGGGTCCCAAGGCTTTGGGCTGTCCTCCACTGCTTTCCCAGGCCACAAGCAGGGAGCTGGGTTGGAAGTGGAGCATTCAGGACACAAACTGGTGCCCACATGAGATGCCGGTTTTTGGGGATTAGCCAATAGATCCAATGCGCTGTGCCACCACCTGAGATATTCTTACGCTGCAATAGCTTGGGTGCTCCAACCGGTACCCCTAGCTGGGAAGCTGCTTCCTCTGGTTCTGTCTCACTCACCACTCCTGCCTTAACCAAGGCCTTAGGAAGAGGACTGACCACTGTGAGTGAACTGGCCCTTCCAGCTTAGCTTCTGTGGGCACTTAGCTGGTCAGGTGCCTGTACAGATGCAGCCCGCACTCCCCAGGTTATGTGGAGAATCTGCTTTTTCTTTCCTGAGAGAGGCCCCTGCCCGAGACCAAATACTGCACTGTGGAATTGAGCAAGCACAGCATCAACAAACGAAGCAATCAGAGCAATCATCTGGTGGTAGTGATTAATAGCAACAGCACTCGCTTGGTCTCGGGCGGGAGCTATACATAGGTAGCTATTCCTAGCGTAGCTCTATTTTAATGTCTTTGGCCTTCAGTCAATCAATTCACCTTCCTCTGACCCACGCTGCCTCCCCCTACAGCGAGATTTCCTGAGGAAGGCTTGCTCTGGCCTCGGGATCCACTTGCTTTGAGTTTCATAAAGTGGCCGCGTGGTGTCGTGGTCAGTCCTTGGCTTTGGAGCCAACAGGCTTGCCTCTGGGGTGTACTGGACTCTGGTACTGGCTTGGGGCTTGCAGCAGCTTAATTCCCAATATTTTGTCATCCTCAGTTTCTTCATCTGGGGGAGCAATAATGGCAATACTACAGCAGGAAGAAACGGATGCTCTGCATACTCAAAATATGGCTTCTGTATTCTTATATTTTGGGGTGAGGTGAGAGTCATTTCAGGGGTACCTGGTCATTTGCCGGGAGAATCACTTTTGGAGAAACTTTTTTGTTTGTTTTGATTTTAAACAGAGTATCCTTGTCCTTAGCTCCCTCTCTGGCCCCACCATGAGAACTAGAATGGGGAGATTTGTTCCAAAGAGCTAAATCTATTTGTGTAATAAAGTAAGTCGAAGTCGATGCATTCTTGGGGAGATGGAAGACTGGAGAAAGAGAGAGAGAGAGAGAGAGAGAGAGAGAGAATGGGGAAAGAGAGAATGGCAGCAGGCAGGGCTGTGGCTAGCAGAATAGCCCAGGAGTGGGCTGGGCATCCTACTGGTGTTGTTTCCAGAGCAGCCTGCCCTAAGGGGCGCCACTGGTGTGCTAGGTAGCCCTAACTTTCAATAGGAACCTACTGTACAGAACGGTGGAATTCAGGAGGAAAAGAAAAGAAAGGGCTCAGCTAGCAGTGACTGAGATGCGAGGGTCACACTGTGGGGGAGGGGGAAAGAAGGGCTCGACTTGGGCTGCAGCAGGAATCCAGGAGGAGGGATGGCTGTGAACCTGCCAGCCCCCTCCCCAAGAGTCCTTGTAAATCTCCGGAAAACATAGAGTTCCCGGGGACTCGGCTTTTAAAGGAAAGTGATTTAAGAAGGCTGATACAAATCAGGTTATGTAAGAATTAAATGAGAGAATATGCATAAAACAATTAGCACAGAGCCCAGCCCGTGATAAGCCCTTGAATAAAGGCAGCCCTTATGATTATATGTAGTGTTCAATTTCCTCTTTTCCTCACCCTCTTGAACTTCAAGGGCTCACATTCTTGAAAAGTATGATATAGTCATTCATTGATCGTACACGCATTTATCCCATTCCTCCTCTATCAGGTAAGATAACTTCAGCAGAAATCATCACACATGGCTGACATTACTGAATATTCAGAATGTGCTGGGTGCTGTGCTGAGTACTCTCCATGGCTTATCTCATTGAATCCTCACCATAAACCTACAGAAGAACAAATACACTTTGCCAACAAAGAGTTTGGGGCGCAGTGCCATTCAGCATCTCGCCCAGGGCAAGGAGCCAAGGTTGGAACCCAGGCAGTAGGGTCTCTGCCCTGGGTTTAGATGCACCTTGCATGCACATGGGGAAGGGCCAGAAGAAACAGGCAGGGTTTTCTTGCCTTCATCCTGCCCCCCAGCCCATCACTAATCCCTTCCTAGCTTTAAGCTCACTTTAAGGCCCTGGGGTCCCAAACTTCCTCCTGCCAGGAGCAGCTCCTCAACTGGCTGACTTCTGTTGTGCTGGTGCCCACCACTGGTGCAAGAGAATAAGAAGGCAGGACCAGGTAATTAGAAGTCGACTATTTTCCATCACGCAGCACAACAGCAATAAATAAATCAATCACTTGGGGGTGGGCAATGACTTTCCTATAATCAGCTATTAAAGGCTTGTATCACTAATTAGTCTATTAATTAGAACAGTTCTCTTCCCTCCACATGTTATCAGCCTGCCAAGGCAGAGAAAACCCAGCCCTGGGGGCAGGAGAGAGGAGAAATACAGACAGACTCAAGTAGCAGATTCAAACAGCTGGCTTGTGTGTTTTAAAAGCACAGCTCTTAGTGCCCGGGGCAAATCCACCTGCTAGCAGGAAAAGAGCGGTTATCAGAAACCAAAGTGCTGTTGTCTTTGTTGAACAGAAAGGGGGAAAAGCGATTTAATCTTTAAAGAGGAAAGTGGCACACTCACACACAGGGCATCTGTGAAGGGCAGTTCCATTGCGTGTTCCCCAGGGAATCGGATCGAGTGAGAAACAAACAGGCTCAGGACAGAGGAGGCATGGTCAGAAAGCCCAGCAGTAGCAGCCAAGGGACTCCACCCCTGCTGGAGGCTCAGCCGTGCAGTCCAAGGGAGCCATCACACACTGAGCCCCAGCCATGCACCTGGCACTGCTTCCAGTCTTGCAGTTTGCATGACCTTGTTCAACGAACTCAAGGACCATGAAGTTCCTACAAGGGAGAGTCATATGGATCATTAGTGTCTAGTCCATAAGGGGTGGCTATTTGTCCACGCTTTCCTGTTTGGCTCTGGGTGGCCCATGCCCCCTGGTCACCAAGAGCTTGGACCAGCAGCTCACCACCACTCCCGATCTCCTGTAAAGTCACAGGGCTCTGCCTGTGCCCAGAAGCCTGCAAGTCATCCCCGAATGGTTCCAACAGGCTCCAGCCCCAGTGCTGTCTCTGTGCCCTTGGGAACAGAACAGTAGGTGAACTTGGGATCTCATTTCCCTTTCCTTGTTTTCCAGCTCCTGCATTCTCCCTCCTTTCTTTCCTAGCCATTAGACAGACACTCCTACAACCAAATGAAAAATACCAGACAGAGGGTAGATGTCCAGGAAGGGGCTCCCATTCACAGCTGTTGAGTTATCTCATTTAATCCTGGAAATTGCCACGTGGCGAGCTATTAACAAGCCACCTTTGCAGAATGGGGACACTGCGGCTCAGAAAGGTTAATCTGCCCAGGCTTCCACAAGCCCTGGCAAAGCATTCAGTTACTAGGTTTGGAAATGGGAGCTATCCAGCTTCTGGGAGCCTGAGGCACTGCAGGGTGAAAATGGGTGGTCAGTGGAGGTCACCTAACTAGGATGTGACAACAAGTAGAGCTGGGAAAGGAAGGATCAGCTCCAAGGTCACCTGCCCCATCCCATTCCTTCCAGTGCCTACACTGTTGCTAGATAACTCATGCCACCAACAGCCCACCCTCTACCCTAAGAAGGGTAAGTGGTGCAGTGGGTTAAACTGTTGCTTGGGACACCTGCCGCCCTACTCTGAGTGCCAAATCAACTGTCTTTATGCTGCTTCTGATCCAGCTCCCTACTGCGGTGTGTGGGGCAAGCAGCTGAGGATGGCCCAAGTGCTTGGACCCCTGACATCCCCATTCACAGGCAAGATTGAGGAGTTCTGGGCTCCTGCCTTCAGTGAGGGCATCTGGGAGAGTGAATCAGTAGAAGGAAGATGTTCATTCTCTCTCTTTCTCCCTCCCTCCCTCCTTCCTTCTCTCACACACACACCTTTCCAGATAATAAATAAAATAAACATTATTTTGTTTGTTTGAAAGGAGTGAGTGTTGACAGGATCCTTAGGATGTTGACATGTGTGTGCCTCAGTGTTGCTTCCTGCTTGGGAGGTGGATGGGAGGAGCAGTCAGCCCAGTGTTCCCAGGAATCAGTGAGGTGCTCTTTGCCATGGGCTTCACAATGCTCACCTTCTGTTTCCTCATATGCAAAGTGGGCAATGTCAGCTGCTACTCCAAATGTTACTGAGAGATCAAATGGGGTAATACAATGCCACTTGCTCACATACAGAGACTGGGGACCAGAAAATCATAAAATATTGCCCAATATCCCTCTGGTCACCTTCGGAACAACCCTAAGTATTACTATCCTTTTTGTCAATTGAGAAAATTGAGGCCCAGAAAGACTGAAATTTACCTGAAAATTGTGAGTAGTGCTATTACTGGATAATAGTGATGGGGCCGGTGTTATGGCACAGCAAATTAACCTAACATTTACAACATGGCAGCCCTCATGGGTGCCAGTTCAAGTCCTAGTTGCTCCACTTTTATTGCAACTCTCTACTATTGCACCTGGTAAATTAGTAGAAGTGTGTAAGCTGGACCATGAGTGGAGGGGAGAGGAAGAAGGAGAAGAGAGGAAAGGAGAGGAGAGGAGACTTCCCCTCATCACCCAACTATCTCCAAAAGCTGCACCTTCTAAACACGATCTTATCAAGACCTAGGATCTCAGTATATGAATTTTAGAAGGGCACAGAAATTCTTGCCACAGCAAATGTGGGAACTGGATCTCAGTCTGTTGAGACTCAAGGCAGGTAGGCTAATTAGAACAGGGACAAATGCAGTTCCACGCAGGAAATAATGGAAGATGAAGGAGGAAATGGAGAAAAGAGCCATCTTGGAAATCTAGCAAGGGATTAGGAAGTGGATTCAGGACGTGGTGATGTACTGGGGTCTGCAAAGAGGAGGGAAGTGAGATGTGTAAGTGAAGTCTGGCTTCTGGGGACTGCTGGTGCGTGAGACTTGTGGTGGTGGTAACCTGTGGTGAACTAGGGAACCCTGGAAGTGGTTCGTGTGACACTGGCAGGTGTCCAGTAGGGGACAGGGCACACTGGAGGTGGGGCGTGTGATGTTTGTAGGCGCCCTGTAGTGGACCAGGGCACACTGGAGGAGGTTACTGCAATGCTGGCAGGTGCTCAGTAGGGGAACAGGGCACACTGGAGGTGGGGAGTGTGATGGATACAGGTGCCCTGTAGTGGACCAGAGCACACAGGAGGGGGGGAGTGTGATGGGTACAGGTGTCCTGTAGTGGACCAAGGCACATTGGAGGTGGAGAGTGTGATGTTTGTAGGTGCCCTGTAGTGGACCAGGGCACACTGGAGGTGGTTACTGCGATGCTGGCAGGTGCTTAGTAGGGGATCAGGGCACACTGGAGGTGGGGAGTGTGATGGGTACAGGTGCATCCTGCAGGAACTTATATGCCACCCCCATCCGGACTCCTAACTTACAGCTCCTTGCACACAGAGACATGAAGGGATCTTGCCAGTCTGAGGATCCTGTTTTCTAGGTTCTCAGATGTGTGGCTGGCGGAACCTTTCGGAGGGGGTTGAGGAACATCAGGGAGAGGAGGTACAGCAAGCCATCTCTGGAGCAGTGGCAGTCTCGTGCTTGGGGCCCTTCCTCCCACATCCAACTTGTCCAACTTGTCCTTGGTCACTGAAAAGCTGAGGATCCAAGGCATGGCAGGTAAGGCTCCTCAGTCTCGGAAGGGGAAGCTCATCTAAAAGGAGTTGACCCACTGGGAGGGGAGCTAAGACAGCCAGCAACAGAAGGAGGCACAGGTGGATTTACCTCCAGTAACAGCCACCAAAGACACAACCAGCTCACTCCCAGAAAACTCAAGTCAACCATGGCAGTTCTGAACAGGAAAACCAGGTAGGAAGGAGCATCCCTGGGGCCTTAGGGGTGCACTGAGAGTCCCACCGGCTGGGATGCAGGCCTGGGGTCCAAGGGAGACAGACACTCCTGCGGCAGCAAACACCAGCTGGGTCTCCGGCATCTTAGGGTACTCCCCTGCGGGTCGGCGAGGGTGTTGGGTGGTGGGGTGTCCCAGACTCCTTGAAATACCATGAAATTGTGGTTGTGTGTGCACCTGCACTTGTTTGGACAGAAGGTACACAGGCCTCTTCCAGTTCTGAAAAGGCTCCGTAGCTGATAAGCGATTTAAACATTTTTTTTATAAGAAAAGAAAAAGCCAGCAGAATGCTCGGAATCTCCCGAAGCGAGATTCACAGGCGGGCAGGGGCATCTGCGTGGGTTTTTCCTTTTCAAGCAAACTCGGAAGTGACCTGGCACCAGCCCTCCGAGCTCCCTGGCAGGCGGGCCCGCCGAGACCTTGCAGCACTGACCTCAAGGGCTTCCTGCCGCGGCCCACCCCGAGCCCCCACCACATTTGCCGGAGGGTCGGGGTTCGGGGGCGGCTTCCTCCTCGCTGTAAGCATCGCGAGCTGAGGAGAATGCCGGCAGGCCGGGTCACAGGATTCGGAGCGAGGCCAGCACCTCAGGCGAGGAACTCTGCCGCCTCCTCCACATTCAGTGCTGAGGGGACAGGTGTGCCGTCCCGAGGCCGGGGTCGGTCCTCCGGCCGGTGTCGCCCGCCTCCCTCCCGACCCGCCGCAAACCTCTAGTCCGATTCTGGGAATTTCCGAGGCAGACGGCGGCCGGGACTGCGGCAGAATGTTCGCCGGACGCGAGCGTGCGCCGCGCGGACGCGGCCGCTGGGTGGCGCGGCGCGGGGCGCCGAGCGTGGGAAGCGCGGGCGCGCGGGCGGGCTGAGCTCGCTCACACGGCCGGGAAGCGGCGGCCGCGCAGCCGGCGGCTGCAGCGGCTGCGCAGCGCGCGCCTGCCGCGGGGCTCCTGGGGGCCGGCGAGCCCATTTGCGCAGTCCCCCAGGGGAGGGACGAGGCCGCCCAGGTGAGAGCTGGGGGCCCTGGCTGGGCGGGAGTGGGTGCCGCGGGCCGGGCCTGCGGGACAGTCCCCGAGCACCCACGGGAGCGGGTGGGCTCCCCACCGCGGGGGCGATGCCCGGGACCCTGGGCGCGCCCCACACCTGCTGCAGCGCGGCCTCCCGGCGTAACTGCCCTCGCTTCGGGGGTCGGGGCCGGTTCGCGGCCTGGAGCAACCTCCGGCCGGGCCTGGGGTTCGGCGGCTCCGGGCCCGCGGGGCTGGGAGGCGGACAGGCAGCCCCCCGAGCCCGCACGGGAGCCGCTACCCGCTGCCGGCCTGGGCAGTGCGCGCTGCGCAGTGGGCGTGGTGCCCCTTCTGCTGCAGAGGGGCCACCCGGAGTTGAGGGTGACCGTGGGGGAGGCAGCGGGGGAGACAGGTGGTTGAGGGGGTGAGGGCTGGCGCGCCGCAGCTGGCGAGGGTAACTCGCATTTCCTCCTCCCCGCTTCTTCGGGGGGCGCCGCGGCGCGCGAGGTGGCGGCAGGAAGGCCCAAGGCGTTATCTCCGCCGGCCGAGGGAGGGCAGGTGCCACCGGAGGAGATGCCGCCGGGCCTGCCTCGGTTCCGTCTCTCCGCAGCAAAAATTGAAGAAAGTGGGAAAGTGGGTGTGGTGATGAAGGTGGAGGAGTTTGATGGAGACGAAACTGCCGGCTGGCTGCCTGGCTCCTGCGTGTGCAGTCACCGCGGAGCTTTCTCCCAAGACTGCGGGGGTGCCATGCCAGGGAGAGAGGCACAGGCTACTGAGGCAGCAGGAGTAGGTTCTGCAGGCTAACAGCCCAGGCTATCTAGAGGGGGAGGCAGGCCAGGGTGTGGTGGGAGCTCAGGGAAGTTCCTGAAGACCCCACCTGCCGGCCGAGTTGCAGCCCCAGACCATGATTGGGGATTTGGCATTTGCCAAATGTGCTTCCTCTTCCTTTTTCTTTCCCTTTCGGTTTGTTTTGCTTCGTAGAGGAACAGCAAATGACAGAGCAGAGGAATGGCCGGCCCAGCCAATCCTGGAGCTACCGTAGCCCTTGGTCCCCCAAACCAGCCCTCTCTGGGGTGGGAGGACAGAGGAGGGGGCTCCTGGTTCCCACCCCACCAGGACCACCTCCTCCCCTGGCACAGGCCTGATGGCCATCAGCAGCCCCAGGTGGATGGAAGGGCAGTGGTACCCTCTCCCCCTGCTGCCCAGCGTGAGAAAGAGAAGGCAGATCCAGGCAAGCCTTTCTGAGTCCTCTGGGGTGGAAGGAGCAGGTAGAGACAGGACCGAGGCAGCGGGGACCTGCTGTGCTGTGGCCTCAGTGCCAGGAGGGCTGTGCCTCCAGCCCCTCGGGTTTGGTTCCACCCCTGGCCTGGCCCTGGCACTCGGCAACTGTGTCTGTGTGCTCATTGGTGCCACCATGTTATATAACGCTTATATAATCTCCCAGGCCAAGTGCCGGGTCTCTGCTGTCAGGTCACATAGACTCCGTGTCCATGTGGGAGGCAAGGCCCTGTGGGAGCTTGAGGGTAGACTGTTCCCCGTCCCCACCCCACCCCAGCCTGGATCCTCCTTCTGCTCCTAGCCTGGGAGTGGAAGTAAGAGTGTTTGTGGGGGTGAGGGCAGGGATGGAGGGGGCACACACCGCACCAGCTACGTGAAGCTGCGGAAGAGAGGTTGTCTGGGTGGCCTTTCTCTTCTTGTCCCTGTGTCCCTTCTGCCCCGTAGATGCTGGTATGGGAGCTGTCAGTCTTGGGCTTTAAGGCCCACCCTTTGTTTTTGGGCCCCTGGCATAGCAGGTGGATGTGATGAGATGATTCTCAGAGTGTGGCAGTGCACGAAGGCATGGTCCTTGGAGTTGGAGAAAGAGAGGGAGAAATTGGCTGTACTCTTCTGGTTCTGAACAGTGGTGACTAGGAGGATGGCAATGATGTCGCAGGAAATTTGGACTGGGGCTAGGGCCTAGGGGGGTGGCCAGGGAAGGGCGGACATGGAAGTGGATCAGACAGCAAAGATAAACATGGTGTTCTTTTACTGTACTCTCCACTGGGCTGTCCCTGGTTACCAGGGCAACAGAAGCAGTGATGAAAATCATGCCTTTCGTTCAGTGGAAAAAATCTAGCTCCTCCTCCCGCCTCTTCCTTCTCTAATCACCCACGGCCCATTGGGAAGATGTTGCCTCTGGGGAGTGGAGGTCCCTCTGTGCCTCCATCGTGCCTCCTTGCCCCTTGCCTTTCAGCATCTGTCTCCTTGCTGCATCTCCTGTCCTTCGCACCCCCCAGCCGAGCTCTGGCAATTGGCATCGCGTAGGAGTTGGAGTAGATGGAGGGGGAAGGGTAAGGACGTCATGGCAGGGTAGGGTGAGCAAGGCGTGGGCAGAGACATGGATGCAGTCAAGGCTGGCGCTGGAGGAGCCTGTCGTTGGCCAGCTGGATGGAGCTCGTTTCTGCAGTGGTGGGAATCAGGGCTGGACAGGGTGAGAAGGATGGTAGAGGGCCTGCAGAGTGGGAGGAAGCAGGGAGGCACACGGTGGCCAGGGAAGCAGAGTCTCATGGTCAAGTATCCATGCATTCGGCATATAATAGGTGCCCCCATGTTAGGTAAGGTCCTGAGAGCTGGGAAGCCTGGAGTGACTGGCTGTGGACCTTGACCTTGAAGAGCTCTTGGTGCTTGGGAGGAAGAGAACAGCTGGTAATGTTACAAACTTAGAATTAGGCCTCAGGCAGAAACTCTTGATGTGGAGGGTTAATATGGAGGCCATGGAGTGCAGCGGAGGTGGACCGAGCGCCACTGTGGCCTGGGGACAGGACCTTGGCCTGAGAACGTGCTGACATTTTAAGCCTGAGTGATTGATGGAAGCAGAAAGCTTAGGGTTAGGCTTGTTTGAGAGGTCATGTTGGATTTGCTGGCAGATGTGTTGCCTTCAAGACGGTGATGGGGCGGCTGTGTGGCCATGCAGTAGGAGTCTTAGCTGGCCGCTGTTGCTGAGAAGGTGTGGCAAAGTCCTTGCCAGGGCCTGAAGCACTGAGCAGGAGTTGGAAGATGCTCCGTGCCTTGTGCTTGTCTTGCCCAGCCTCCTGGGCTGGTTTCTGTCACGAATACCCATATTCTTCTCCCCCTAGTAGCTATGTCCAAAAGCTGGAGGTGGCAGGGGAGACACAGGCAACACACATGTGCGGGAACTTCAACAAGTTTGTAGAAATGGAGTTAAAACAAATGCAAGTAGTTGAGTGGTGGTTAAGACTCTCTTGGGACACCTGTATCCTATATTAGGGGTTGTAACTGTTCTCCTGTCTTCCATTTCCTGTTGATACACCCTTGGTGGGGGGTACAGCAGGTGATGGTCCCACTAGTTGGTCCCCTGCCACCCTTGTGGGATTGGGTTCCTACCTCTGAGCTTCAGTCTGGCCCAGCCTCGGCTATGGTGCAGGTGATTTGCGAATGAACCAGCACTTTCAGTGGGTATATCTCTTTCTGTCACTCTACCGCTCATATAAAGTCAGTTCATAAAACTTTACAAAAATAAGTTTGTTTAAATACAGATATTTGAAATGCACATAGTTTTTTTTCATATTGTACATTTTGAAGATCCCTGAAATGCATGGATTTTGATATATTTTTAACACGACGATGAACTTATCTTTTACTTCTGCTTTCCACACGCTTTGTGAATTGCTCTCACCCACTTGGTCCCTTGACCTTTGCCCTGCTTGGTGGCCTTGGCTGCACAGTGGACGCTGTCACAGGGCCTTGGCCCCCTCCAGCATGCCCTTTCTACGCTTCCTTTCCCGCTTCACTGTGGAGGAGTAGGCACAAAAACAGAAACAGATGACTTTTACCAATGACATGACCTTGGAAGTGTCACTTCCTATTCCGGACCCTAGTGTCCAGTCAGGGACCTGTTTTTTTCTAAAGACCTTGGACTTGACAGCTTTTTCTGCCTTTGTGCAGGCGTCTGATGCAGGTCAACTTTTTCTTTTTCCTTTTTTTTTTTTTTTTTTTGAACAAGCAACCTAGATTTCTTAAATGTTTTGTAGAAGGTAGTTCTCAGGGGTGGAGGCCAGGTCCCTGGAGTAGGGCTTCATCTTTGGAATCCCCAGGTGGCTGGTAGTCAACTGCTCTACTTTGGAGTATGGAACTGCTGGAAGAGCAGGTTTTCCCCAGGGATGAGAGCCTGTCAAACTATGGCCCATGAGCTGGATGCCTTTTCAAAAATATGAATATTTTGTAATATAGGTAGAGGGTGGGAGGTTGCTAGAGACAAGAGCAGCAGCGACTAGGACCGCACCAGACGGAAACTGGAGGCTGGGAACTTAGTCCAGACTTCCTGGGGGCAATAAGGAGCCAGCTACTTGAGCCATCACCTGCTGCCTCCCAGGCTTTGCATTAGCAGGAAGCTGGAGCAGGTTGAATACCTGTTTTTATAAAGTTTTATTGGTACAGAGACATACACGTTGTTGATACATTGTCCCTCACTGGTTTCGTGCTATCATGGGCCCGTTGAGACAAGTGACAGGCCAGTATGAAACATTCACTGTCCTGCTCTATAAGATAAACATTGGCCAACCTCTGTGTAGAGTGCTGGGGAAGGCTTGTGTGTCAGCTGGGACTGCCTCTGTCTATGGCTGTTCCAGATTTCTGGGGTTCTTGAAGATGCCGTGTTCAGTCTGACTTTGTGCTCCCATGGACAATGATCTGGCTGTTGAGATAGTGGGTTAGTGGAGTCAACACAAAAATATTAATTCTGTGTCCAGGAACCCTCTTTCATTTTCAGACCTTTTCCTGGAACCCCAAGGGGGCCCACCTGTCTTAGAGCCAGGAGGTTGTCCATGAGGCTGGGTCATGGCCTTGTTGTGACACACGATGTTCCCTCCCTTTCTTGACTGACCACAGTCTCTGGTCTGGAGGAAGGGAAGCTCACTGGTTGTGCTGGGATCTATGGCATATTCCCTGGGGTGTCCCTGCCTTGTGTCTGTTTTAGTGCCAAGGTCCTGGGTCTGAGCACAGAGTTCAGGGTCTGTGTGGGGAGCTGATTCAGCAGTTTGTCAGCGTACAGCTAGCCTCGCTGTGCTGACCTGGTCTTCCAAGTGGAGCGTTGGCTAGGAGCAGATCTGACTGAGAGAGCTTGCTGCTGCTGCAGCCGGGGCGGCTCCTACTGTTCAGGGCTGAGCTAGGAAGTGAGACTTCTTGTCATGGTGGCAAAAGGGAACTGCAAGTTGCTAGCTGCTGGTGGCGGGGAGGGTTGGGGGTGGCGATGACGGAGGTTTGTTCCCATTGCAGCTGGAAGGGAGGAGGTTAGCAGTGGGAGGAGGAAGCAGACCGTCTAGAATAGCAAAGAAGCTAGAAGCCAGGCACACCCGGAGCTGCTTCTTGGCTGTCTGTGCTCTGTGCTAAGCCTGCTTCTAGGAGCCTCACTCCCCAACACACTTCCCTCCACAGGCTAGGTTTCTGACTATTGTCATAAAACAAACAAACAGAAAAAAACCTTAAAAGATGTCCTTGTCAAAAACCCTCTCCAAAGTCCTTTTCAGTGGGTTTTGAATGATGGAGTTCAGTGTGATTCCATGCCGTGTAGGCTTTAACGATTGTTGGCATGAGTGCTCCAACCTCGAGACCGTTCCATTCGGTACCAGATGTGTACCCAGATTCTGTGAGGCATCAGACTCTCCAGCAAGTTCCAAGGATTCAGAGAGAAATAGCAGAGACACATTTGGGTCTGGAGGGCTCGTGGGTGGTTTGGCCAGCTTTAATTTCACCTGGACTGAGCCCACCTGTGTCTCTTGTGCTCGTTCACCCCACTGCCAGGTGTGGCGTTTGGCACACAGCAGGCAGGCAGGCAGATACTTCCTTGGCAGACCCGTCCTTATCTGTTCTGTCCTGCAGATGTGCAGGAGGGACATTAGCAGGTGCTTGGAGGAGGAGGAATGCTCATAGGAGGGGTGGCACGTCTGGAGTGAGTTGGACAAACCTGTATCTTTTGGTAATGGGACGGCTTTCAAGGAACTGAGAAAGGCTAAAGCTGTGGGTATAAGGGAATCGTGTGGCTGTAGGACCGCATGCACAGACAAGTATGACTTGGTCCCTGGAGGCTGAGTAGAAGGCGGTGTGAGACCAGAGGTCATCTCCAGACCCAGGAGGAAGGCAGAGAGGAAAGGGGCGGGACAGCCCCAGAGGAACTGAAGGCAGGCTGGAACTCCCAGCTATTTTCTGCAGGTCTCAGAAGTGACTGGGTCCTCGTGGGACTGCAGATGCGACTCAGCACAAGGACAGGGGAGTCAGCTGAGGATTGCCACCCTGGTCACACTCCCTGTTGCACAGGCTAGCTAGCCTGTCAGGTATACGTGGCCCTTTTTGTGTGTTCTTCAGCCCACCTGTCCCTTCATCCATAAGAATTGCATCAGGTACCTCTCAATGACAAAATGTAAACCAGGTGTTCAGCTCACCATGAAAAGGCGTTTGTGTGCTTTCTGAGCAGCCTTTTCCTGGGCACATGCTCTGTGCCAGGCACTGGCACCTGAGCACACACCTGTGAAGGGACAGGTGGGATCCTCCTTTGTGGAGCTTGTCTCTAATTGAGAAATTGTGAATTTCTCATGTGTGTTGGGTAACCGTAATCATTGTTTGTTGGAGAGACAGATGCTGATGGGCAGATGGCAGGGGCTCCCTTCTACTGGTTGCCTGCCACAGCCAGCCAAAACTGGGAGCTGGGCACTCAACCAGGTCTCTCCCCTGTGGGTGGCAGGACCATCACTGTGCCTCCCAGGGTCTGCATGAAGTAGGAAGCTGGAAACAGGATGTGAAGCCAGCCATTAAACCCAGGTGCTCTTTTTAACCCGAGTGTTAACTGCTGTGTCACATGCTTGCTCCTTTAGCCATTTTTTGTGTACTGACAGATGTGCCCTGGGCTAGGGCTTGGTGTCTTGGTTCCCCTGTAATTTCCTGTGACTGATAAGAGGCGTCTCAGAATTGTTGCAGCATGTGGCAGCTTTGGCAGGCTTCTGCTTTGCACCCATGCCACCTGCATGCGGTCTAGTAGTGGTGCTGCTTTGGCTCTTAAATAGGAAGGTGCGTGGCTCTCACCATTACAGTCAGGAACTGGCTTAGCTGATGGACTGTAGACAGGCTAAATGGAAGCATTAAGAGGTGCTCTGAATTACCAGAGGGCCTTGTGGATGGCAGAGTGGCACTCATGTTTGAGCAAGTTTAAATGTTTTTGTGACCTTGTGGGCTTTTGCATATTCTAGTTGAGTTACCTGCTGACCTTTTATGACAGGTCCGTTGTCTTGATTTGCTGTTCCTTTCTGAGCAACAGAGTGGATGGTGTAGCCATGTTGCCTTAGTAGCAGAATCTGACAGTACAATCTAGGTCTGTCTTCTAATACAACTTTTTCAAATTTATTTATAAATTTGTTTGAAAGGCAAATGGAGGGTGGGGAGCGGGAAGAAGCTTCCATCTACTGGTTCACTCTCCAGATGTCTGCAACAGCTGGACCTGGGCCAGGCTGAAGCCAGGAGCCCAGAACTCAGTCAAAGTCTCTCATTTGAGTATCAGGGACAGAAGCAGCTGGACGACCACTGGGTTCGCCAGGACTTGCACCTCTGGCTCTCTGATGTGGGGCAGTGGCACCCCCAGCTGTGACTTAACTGCGTGCTAAATGCTTATGGCTTGATGAAACTTGTCACAGATTCACATTTATCTGTAAATAAATAAACCCAACCTTTTTTTTTTAAATTGTTATTGTCATGTTCTCACTTTGAGAATGGGCCATGTTTATTTATTTATTGCATTTTCTGTTCAAGTAAAGCTGCTTGGAATTTTCTGGATTACAGCATCTGAGCCTTTTGGAAAATGCTTAGTTGATAGAAATGCGTTCTCAGACATGAAGACATATTCTATCACTTTTCCTAGATATTCTTGTGCATCTTTGGAGTCACGATATGATGTGGCTGTATCAGTTAGGACTTTTGAGCAATTCCCCGTGTGTGTATTAGTTTTGAAATACAGCGTTGCTATCCCATTAATATATTATGTAACATAAAATGTGGGAACCTCAAATGGCTGGTGGTAGGCCACATTCTCTACAGGCTCTTCATGGTCTTGTCTTTGTTCCTAGGTCTCATTCACCCTCACATATCCAGGACGCTGTTCATCATTTCCCATTCCTTCTTGTAGGATCTGCATTTCTGCCAACTGGATATTTGCCATAGTCACTGTTTTTCTGACCTTAGACAAGTCTTCTTCAGCCGCGGCTCTCCCCACTCTTACCCTGGTTCTCAGGATGTCCTTGTTGTTTGCACATCCTCTCTTTAGTGGCACCACTCCTGATGAGCGTGTCCATGATGAGGGTATCCCTGGTGGTTGGTTGTCCAAGGGCCCTCTCTGTAGCTCTTCAGCAGAGGGTGACACTGCTGGTCATGCCCTTTACCTAGAAACCCTTTCTTCATGTGTCCTCCACTCCTTCTCAGCTTTTCATCTCCCTGGCTTACGAACCTGAGACGGTCCAGGGATCACTCTTCCCCATCTTCTCTTGTGCTCTTTCCGATCCTCTCCTGTCTTAGAGCTTTAACTACCATCTGTATGAGTGATGCCAGGAATTTGCTTCAAAGTAGTCCTGAGAGATAAACAAAATTGACCATCAGTGGATTGCTGATGAGGCTGAGTGATAGGTATCTGGTTGTTTATTATAATGTTCCATGGACTTGATTTGTGTTTACAATTATCCAGAATAAATTAAGTTACATGAATCTATGTGCCAATGAGGCCCGATTCTCTGCAACTCAGGCCCTCTTCTGAACTGTGGACCTCTGTTCCTTCTGCCTGTTGAACACTGTTTCAACAATGACATGAAGATATATTTTGCATTGAGCATGTGCCAAATGGAACAGTTGGTTTTCCAAGTCAAATATGTTCTTCCTGCTGCCATCTCTCTATCCTGCCTGTGGAATGCTGTCTTTGCAGATACTCATCCCAACACCTGTGGTCATACTTGACTCCTCTCTGTCTCACTCATATATCCTTTATGTAATCCATCAGCAAGCCTTGTCGACACTGCTTGTCAAATATATCCAAAATCTGACCTGTCTGAACTGCTTCCACTGGTCCAAGCCCTCATCAGCCATCGTCTGCTTCTCCTTGGCCCTTTACAGGCTGTCATCCTTACGGCCGTCAGAACAAGCCCATGTAACAAATGTCATGCCCTGCTGTGCTGGAGATCCTGCAGTATCTTCTTTTCTCACTCAGTGGAAGCCATGGGTTTCACTATGATCCATGAGACCCCACAGCTTACGTCACCATTGTCTAGTAGAAATAACAACTTGAGCACCACATGCATAGTCTAAAATAGGCTGTTAAAGGAAGAAAGGAAAGAAAAATGAAACAGTTGACAATTTTAGCAATGTGTTTTATTTGACCCAATATATGAAATTTTTTTTAACTTGTGAGCTAGGTTACATTTTTATAATTGTCATTTGTACTAAATAGCACTGGGAACACATCTCCGTTGGGACAGTCCATGCTGCACACGTGCCACAGCCTCCCGTGGCTGACGGCTGTCATGTTGGACAGTGTCATGTCAGTCTATAGCCTGACCCTGCTTGGCTTTTGTGTCCTCTCCTACTGCTCTTTCCTTTCTTCCCTTTGGTCCTATGTCTCTGGTTTCCTTGCTAATCCTCCTTGCTAATCCTTTGGCACTTCCGTTCCCTTTCACTTGGAGTGCTTTTGCCCACACGGCCAAGTGATGATGCTCCTGTGTCCTTTGTGTCTTAGCTCAGGTGCTTCAGTGGGCCACCGGACCTTCTCTGGCATTGTTCGAATACCTTCCCTGCAGTGTTTCTTTTCCATAGCACCATCACCATGTAACCTGCACAGGTTGACTGTTCCTGTGTCCAAAATGCTTGGACCCAAAAGCATTTCACATTTTGGGATATTTGGGATCCATGTCTACACACAAAATTCAGTGTTTTGTAAGAACAATATAGGAGGGTTCCTCAAAAAGTTGATGGAAAATGTGTATTTTGAAAACATGTATGTAGATTCTGTGTGCGTGGTTTTTTTGGCACCAAAACCACCATGTCTTTGACAGTCCATGTTTGCTTGAACGTTTTGAAGTAACCACATACACATACCTGAAGGAAATGTTTTGTGTCATATGAGGTCAGGGGTGATGCCCGCTTGTGGCATGTCATGTTTCAGAGCTTTCATAGTTCAGATTTGGGATTTTTACATCAGGAATGGTTAGCTTAAGTGTATTTCTATTTGTTCTCCCCCTTTCCCCGCATAAACAGACACGCCCTCCAAAATAAGCTATACCAATACAGAAGGTTTTGTTGTTTTTATCACTTGGCATGTTGCACAGTTTTATCACTTGGCATGTTGCACAGCATGGCACAAATGAGATGGATAGATAAGTGTTGAAAAATTAAATGGAATGGATGAACAATGCAATTGAGTATACTTGATTGTTTCAGAAGATCTTTTGTTTTTCATTTATTTGATTTCATTTGATGACACACTTTCATAGGCTCTGGGATCAGAATATCTTGCTGTTATAGAGCAGTTGGAAGTTCTGATTTTGAGTTAGGGTGCTTTGAAAGAGACCCCCACAAAGATATGTAGAAATCATGGAAAAAAATGTACTCTAGCTTGCACTTAATTAAATTTGATGTTTGATTTTTATCGTGATCCACTAAGTTGTGAAAGATTTTTGTTGAAATCCAGCTATGGCATTTTGGTCTTTCCTGATAGTAGTCAGCTGTTCATGTGACTCATTCGAAGTGTTTGTGTATTTTTATGCTTTGTTGATCCATGAGTTCAAAACCCTTGAAACACTTCAGTTGGGGAGATTTTAAAAGATGTTTGACTGTTGTTTGAGCAGATAGATTTTGGTGATGACATTATTTTTTGTTTGTTGGTTTGTTTAAAGATTTATTAATTTGAAAAGCAGAATGATAGGGAATAAGAGACTGAGAGAGATCTTGCATCCTCTGGTTCCTTCCCCAAATGGCCACAACAGTGGGGGGCTGAACCAGGCTGAAACTGTGATCCTGGACCCTCACCCAGGTCTTTGTGTGGGGGACAGGGACACAGCACTTAGGCCATTCTCTACTACATTCCCAGGCACATTAGAAGGAAGGAAGCTGGATCATAACCTGGGACTCCAGCTGGCTGTCTGTCATGGGATGCTGATGCTATGGCTTAGCCTGCTGTGCCACAGTGCTGGCCATGGGGTTAGGGTTAGGGCATCTTTAGTGTTGAAATCAGCAACACCATCACATAACTTGTGGAAATTATTACTTAAGTGTCTGCTTGTAAAATGTGATTTCAAAGAATGATGTCTTGAGGCTGGTGCTGTGTTAGCAGGCTAATCCTCTGCCTGTGGCACTGGCATTCCCAGAGGAGCACTGGTTCCTGTCCTGGCTGCTAAGATTCCAGTCCAACTTCTTGCTTATGATCTGGGTGAGCAGCTGAGGAAGGCTGCAGTACTTGGGTTCCTACCCCCACATAGGAGACCGAGAAGAAGCTCCTGACTCCTGGCTTTGAATCAGCTGAGCTCTGGCTATGGTGACCATTTGGGGAACAAACCAATAGATAGAAGATCTTTCATATTCTTTCTGGATTTCCTTCTCTTTGCAACTCTCCCTAGCAAATAAAAACAAATAAATCTTAAAAAATGGCAGGTCTTGCTTATCCATTTAAAAAATTCCACCTTCACCTTAAAGGCACAAATTAAATATTTATTTGTTTAAAAAACTCACTAAATAAAATTCTACTGGCAGGCAGTCATTTCAGAAAAGGTCAGAACATTTTTAGAATCTTTGTTTTTTGGCTGAAAGGGAAGAAGTGCAATTCCGGTTTGGGCGGCTTTCTCGGGTCCTCTGGCATGGAGCACTTGATGACAGTGTGGTGCGGTGTGCCAGGGCTCAGCTTCTCAGGGAAGGATTGTCGTCTGTTGTATTGAAGATGGTCATCTTTATATCTGCATGATGGGCATGTGTCAATCATACTAGACAACTGGGGATGCCACTGCCCATGATTCTGTACTTGCACCTCAGACTAGAGGAAGCCTCCTGCATCATAGATGGCCGTAACCACAGATTGCAGGAGTACACAGACTCAACCCGTTTGCTAAGTATTGATAAGGTTTAATTCCTTAGTGTTCAGTAAAAAATACATAGAGACTGCCTCTTACTTTCATTCCAATGGGTCTCATACCTGGGAATCAGAGATGAATAATCTGTTTCTTTTTTACTCCCTTTGCCTTCCTAAGCAACCTTCAGTCTTCAAGGGGTTTGAGCCTGGCTGCTGCTGCCACTCCTGGCAAGCAGGAGTTCAGGGCTTCCCTGTGTTTATGGACTGACAAGTGCGGGGCATGGAGCCGTTCTTGGCCCCAAGGATCATGAGGTTCTACCTCTAGATATCACCGAAGTCTGGCAGCTGCTGGTCTTGGAGTCCTGAAAGCTCTTGAGACAGCAGGGAGAACACTTTTTTGTCTTGGTGCATCCTTCTGGGTCTGACGGGGAGCAGAGATGGTGGCAGCCTAATCGTGGCTGTGCTTGGACACTGCTCTGAAGTGAGCTGGCAGACGCTGCCAGAAGCGGGGCCCGTTGGGTATGCACTGGGAAGGGGATCAGTCTCAGAAGTGCCTGGACTGGCTTCGTGAGGATTTGGGTCTGGTGACTTTAAACCCTTCTTGTGCCCCTTCTCATTCTGATTTGGCATGCACCATCCCAAGGTATAAAGCTGTGCAGTATGCTGGGTGAGTGGTCTGATGCTCAGTGAGCTTGTAAGATGGAGAAAGGATGGATGCGTGTGTGTGTGTAATTTGTTATCTTAGCATCTTTGGGACTTGTCCAAGTGTCCCATGTAGGCATTCTGGGTTTGGTGGTCACTGATGGGTAACAAATACCCAGTGGCCCAGTGAGTTGGGGAAGCAGTGGAGAAAGAGTCTGGGAGCCTGTATGGTTGGGGTGAGCCAGCATTTGCTGCACTTAGCAGAGCGCATGTGCACATGCGCGCACACACACACACACACACACACACACACACACACACACACAGAGCTGGGGAAAATGGAAAGGGAAAAAAAATGAGCCTTTGAAACTTATTAATTCAGACTCTTGAATGCTTGTGATGTTTTTCTGTGTCATGGTTTCCAGCTCAGGTACCCAGCCAGGCGGTAATTACAGATAGAAAAGAGGCAGTGTGTTGCATTTCTGGGAACAGTGAGTGTGGAAAGGAGTCATTAGGGTTTCACATTACTGTAGGCCAGGGTTTAGAGAATTCCATAGATGTCCCGTTCCATCAAGGAGGGCTATCTGGAAGAGGCAGCACGGCTTCATGGGTCTCTGGGGAAAGCGGAAAGGCTGGGCTGACGATGGTTTGAAATTGTATTCTTCCTGTTGTCCTCAAACCTCCTATGAGAAATGTTTCTGTGCCATCGGTTCACAGTAAGTAACTTGGGCCCGATGCAGTAGCCTAGCAGCCAAAGTCCTCACCTTGAATGTGCCGGGATCCCATATTGGCACTGGTTCTAATCCTGGCAGCTCTGCTTCCCAACCAGCTTCCTGCTTGTGGCCTGGGAAAGTAGTTGAGGACGACCCAGAGCCTTGGGACCTTGCATCCGCATGGGATATCTAGAAGAATTCCTGGCTCCTTGCTTCAGATTGGTGCAGCTTCAGCCGATGCAGTGACTTGGGGAGTGAATCATGGAACGGACGATCTTCCTCTCTGTCGCTCCTCTTCTCTCTCTATATCTGACTTTGCAATAAAAAAAAAAATAAATCTTAAAAAAAAAATAAGCAGCTTTTCCCTTAGGGTTTTGTAG
This sequence comes from Ochotona curzoniae, assembly GCF_017591425.1. Lineage (NCBI taxonomy): Eukaryota > Metazoa > Chordata > Mammalia > Lagomorpha > Ochotonidae > Ochotona > Ochotona curzoniae. The sequence goes on along the minus strand of NW_024466219.1, from coordinate 17,040,964 downwards.
TGTACCAGCTACACAGATAGGCTGATTGAAGGGGGAATAGGAGCCCACGTGGGCAGCCCTGTGTTCACATTTCTGCCTGTTTGCGTCATAGGGGAGTCCATGCAGTGAGGGGTGAGCAGTGCCTGACCTTGGGAGCAGGTCACTCGAAGAACCAGCCTTGCACAGTGTGGTGCTTCGGGCCTGGGTCATGCAGGAAGTTCACCTGCCCTTACAAGTGACAGGGAATGCTCCTGAGCCTTCTGCTTGAGTGACAAGGGACAGACCTGGCACTCTTGCAGGCAGTCATTGCTTGGGCCAATGCTTATGGTTCCTGGCCACCGAGGTCCCCAGTCATGTCCTCAGTGGCTCTTGTGCTTTGTAGGGAGTTGGTGAGGGAACTCCTTTCTGCTTCTCAGAATCCTGTTTGGACTGTGGATCCAGACACCCTTGTGAGTTGTGAATGAAAAGGAACTAGTGTCGAGACTATTAGGTTGCATATGTTATTGTAAATACCATATGCATATGCAACCTAATAGTTTTTCGTGAGGCCTGAAATTACACACATGTGTAAATACACATATATGTACATGTCAGTCTGTGAAGGATCATCAAGTGATATTTATTTCTTATGAGGGACCAGGGTCCCAAGAGTTTGAGAAATACTATCCTAGAAGGACTTCTGTGTTCTTGGCGTGGCCAGGGGTTCCTGTTGCAGCCTGGCAGGCCGTGTCTGTTGAGAGCCATGCGGTGAGAGGGCTTTGTTCAAGAGCAACCGGAGTCAGGCCCTGCCACCATGATCTTGGCCTTACCCGTGGCTGTGCGCTCTGTCCGCTGCTTCCTGCTGTAGAGGAGCTGGCAGGTCTGCCAGGAAAAGCTCCCCCAGAGGTTAGCAGCACATCCCCTTCTCCCCTGGTCACCAGGCTGAGTGTCCCCAGCATGCAGATGCTCCGCCCCTACGTCCTTCTCTTGGCTTTGGTGGCTATTCATTTGCTCGTGGACAATTTTCTATTTTAGTGGCAAATCTTCCCTGCATACCAGGGCCAGGGCAGAGAGCAGAGGGCTGTCCTTGTTGTGTTTCTCAAGGTCATTGGGTGGGGGGGATTAGAGGTCAGACTGCTTGGGGCAGGGTGGGGGATAAGGGGGTACTCTTGTTTGTGGCTTCCCAGTGGTTTCACTACATATGTGATTCTCTGGCCGCAGCTTCTCCCAAAGGAGAGGAGCCTTTCCCAGTCCGTAGCTGCTGCTTCCTCTAGTGGCACCATCCGGCTTGCGGAGTGCTGACCCACTTGCCCTCCCTCAAATAGAGGCTTAAATTAGGACCTTTAATCTGTAAGAGGCTTATGGCATGTTGGGTGGCCAGCTGCTCTGGGCTCCCGTGTGGGCAAGGTAGGGCCTGCCTAGCGGTTGTGGGATTTGAGGGAATGTTGGGAGCCGCTGGGTTTGCAGCAGGAGGCAGGGTCTGCCAGGACAGGGTGAGATGGTGGCGTGTCCTTGTCGGGGGTGCCCAGAGTGCAGCAGGCCTTGGGGGCTGAGCCTGGAGCTGTGTCCTTGGTGCTGCAGCATCGGCTCTGCTGGCTCAGCAGGCGTTTTTGCTCTATCACTGTTTGTCCATCAGTGCTGAGTGCCCAGTGTGGTGCTGGGTGCCTCTTCTGCCACAAAATCCCCAAGGCTGTGTGCTGTCCTGCTCCATCAGCTGTGGAGGTCACGGGACAGCTCTCTCTTGGGCTGGCCTCTGGGTCAGCCGTGGCTGACAGTGTCCTGATGGCAGCACTTGTGTGAGGAAACAGTGTCATGGTGAGACCGGAGGCCAGACCAGGGAGGAGCCAGGCCTGCTTGTTCCTGAAAACTGTTATTTGGAGAACTGACCAGGAGCCCAGGAGAGCTGCAGTGACCTCACCACTCGGCCCAACCTCTCGAAGCCCCACCACCTGTTAACCTGGCCACACCGGGGACTGGGCTTCCAAAACGTGCATCTAGGGCAGACACAGCGTGTTTTTGTCAAGGGAAGCCCACGGAGCCCTGGGCTCCAGACCCTGCTGCATGGTGCTCATCGTCCTTCTGAGGAAAGAAGGCCATGACACAGCAGAGGAGCTGTCTGTCCAACATACCCTTGACTGGGAGCTGTTCAGAGTGGCAGATTGTGAAGTTTCAACCTGGTGGGCAGCATGAGGACATGCTTGGTGCTAGAGGCCTGAAAAGCAGAGCTGATGGTGGCACAGCGATGGGAGAGGGGTGGATGTGACATGGAGGGGAGGACAGAGGAATGGCCTGGCCTGGGGGTGGGTGCCTCTGGAGCCTGTGTCTCCTCTGCTTCCTGGTTCTGTCCTGGAGCCTCTCCATGATTGGTGCAGAAGCACCTCTTCAGTTTTCTTCCTTCTCCTCCTCTTTGCCCTGACTTGAGTGAGCGCCGACCTCACGCACCCTCCTGCATGCCTTACAGGGCCAGTCTCATACTCCCCTCCCCACAGCCCTCCTGTGTGGGTGTTCCATGTTACTGTGTGTACTGTCGAGTCGGTGAGGCGGGGCCCAGAGAGGCCATGGGGACAGAACAAGGAAGTGGTGGGCTCAAGAGTTTGCCCAGGGCGACTGAAGGCAGAACCCCATGAAAGCAGCAGCCCACGCTCTGCACTGCTGCCTCTCTCTCTGCCTCCTGAACATGTCTGAACATCAGAAGCCCCCCCCCGGGGAGCTTTTCCAGGCGGGTGAGGCCTGGGGGAGGGACTGAGGCATCAGAATTGTTTCAGGCTTTCAGGTGGCTCCAGCGGGCTGCCAGGCTGAGCTCAGTGCTCTGTCTCCTGACTGCTGAGGATCAGAATCTGTTTTTATCTTCAGGATTACGGAGAGTATCATGCAGAGAGTGGTACCCATGGCACCGTAGTGAGTCTGAGCGAGCAAGACCCATCACCTAACAGCATTGCGGCTCCCAGGCAGTGATACCCCGGGGCATGGCATGGGCCACTGGAGGGATGTTGGCCCTGATCAATGACCCCTTTTGGCGCTGAGGGCCACTTGGGGTGCAGCGCCTACATCCAGCACCCCAGAGACCTCCAACTGTGGTTTCTCATGTCCGTGCTCCCCCCTGGGCCCCATTCCTCAGCAGGGAAAGGCAAGGGTCACACGAGGGCAGACCTCTTCTCAACAAGTCCTGTTCCTCTCCATCTGTCCCCGGCTGAACCTGAAATGGACACGAAGAGCAGAGTCGTTTGGGTGGCTGGGAACAGCACTAAATTTAGCAAAACTGAAGCTAGCGGGGGGCCGGCCTGGACCGAGCCAGATCCAGTCCCAAGTGGACTAGATTTATAGTCAGCAGCACAGTCAGCGTCGTTTCTGCTCGGGCAGGACTGTGGCTGTGAAAGATCTTTCTGGTCTTAAAGCCTGTCCTGCAAGCCTGCCGAACTCTGCCCCTCTGTGGCCTGACTCCGCCCCACCATGCGTGCTGCCTGTCTGGTTGAATCCTACCTATCAACCTTCCTCCAACTCCTCCTTTATAAGGCTAGGGCTGATGCAGGTGGGCTGTCTCACTTCAGTATCTTCACTGTGGCCTGAGTGTTCTGGCATGTCCCTTGGTCTTGGTTGCCAACCTGGGCTCTCCTAGGATCCTGGAGGGCAAGATCTGAACTTAGGCAGCCTCTCTCAGGGTCATCTGGCATCAGAGCCCCTCTGTTACAAGGTGGATGAGCCAAGGGAGAGAAGAGTTGGGCTGGGCCAGACCTTGCCACCCATCAGAAATTCAGCTGGACTGGTGTTGTGTGCATGCCCAGCCCCCAAAGTGAATGACCACGGTGGTGGAGTGCTGTGCCCCTCTCGGACAGTTGCGAACTACTTTCTGACCAATTCAGTCTGTGCCCTGATGTGGCATGGGTGCTCAGGAGTGGAGGTTGGAATCTGAAACTTACAGAGCATTCCCCCCTGGGCCCCCTTCCTCCTGCTCCTCACATCTGCTGGTTGATTTTCTACAAGAGGTTTGTTTTTGTTAATACTCTTGGATTTTGACTAGCTAAATTTCCCCAACTCTTCCCCCGAATGGAGGATTGTACAGCATAGCCAGGGCTGGGATCATGTCTGTGTGATGTGACTTGTCAGTTTAAGGTGATCTCTTTCAACCAGGAGCAGTTTTGCACTCCCTACCTCAGCTTCCCTGTCTCTGTATCTGAAAATGCGTTGTTGCATGTCTGGGATGCAGTGGGTAGAGGACATACAGTGCTCAGTGTGCCACAGTGTGCACATGGCCTTTCCTACAGCGGGCGGTTGTGCAGAAGCTGAGCAGCCGGGCTGCATGGAGACCGGTTTTGTAAATGATCCAGAGGTGATCTTGTCCGGCTCGGTGTTTGTGTAGGAAATGACCTGAAACCAGAAGCTGTCTAGCTGTTGCCTCCCTGTGCCCACCCTTGGCATCCATGGGAACTTCAGTGGCAGAGTCCTTCGACATCTTTTCCCTGAGGTTCCTGTGGTGTTGTTTGCTGCAGAAGACACAGATATGTTCCTGGTGAGGTCTGAAAGTACCTTGGTGCCGCCTATCTTTGTTGCACCTGCTGAGCTTGGGAAAATGGCTTGTTTGGGTGCTAATACCTTAAAGATGGGTTTCAAGGACACCAGGGAAGGAAGCCATTCCAAGCATGCATCACCTAGGAATGATCGGAATCTAGTCTGGAGCTGTTTTCTCTCCCCGCTTCCCCAGCTGAGTGTTTGCTGTGCCTTACAGAACTGAGTTCTGCTTACTAAATTCTCTTATATGCAGGAAGCACGTACTCCCTGCCCTGGAGGACATGTTGTGGCTTCCCAGGAAAGATCCAACCTGTTGCCATACAGTGCAGCAGCCCAGCAGCTCATGTCTTTGGCACTGTCCTCCTGCAACTGGCAAGGCTGCCTTACTTGGGGCAGGACAGGGGCAATAGCAGCCTCCCCAAGTGAGGACCCCTGCCTGTTCTGCACAGTGAAAGGAGGGTAGCTGTGTATGGATTCTAGAATGTGCTGATTTTGCATTTCAGGACACATTCAAGGGTCTCTGTGTGTGACCTTACTACCTGGAATCTTTGTGATGTCAACAATGGCACATGGTGACTCAAGGCAGATGGCATAATGGGAGTGGTAGAGGAGGTGATGGACAGAACAGAAGACCAGGTAAGGCCAAGCCACCTTTGTTCTCTCCTCTGGTTTGCTTCTTGTTATTGTTCTCCTGAGTCTGATGGCCTCTTTCAGTTTCCCTGTGTCTGAGTGAGGCAGATGTATTTTTGGATAAACCCAAACCAAACAGTCAGGTGATTCTGCTTAAAAGATGCAAAGAACATCTTGCACATGACATTGGGGTTGACTGTTTTTCTGGAAGCCATGGGTTACCTGTCAGATCCCTTTGTGGTTCCTGGAGTTCAAGCTCCCTTTACCTTTCTCAGGCAGGGGGCTGAGATGATGCCTTGGTTCGGGAACTGGGTTCTAGGTGCCCACTCTCTTGGCCAGCATGTGTTGTTCTATGATGGTAAATATTGGAATGGATGCAGGAGATGAGGCTGTCTGTATTTAGAAACCCACACCCAAGAGAGAACAAACCCGCGTTGAACCCAGCTGGCTCATCCTTGTTGTAGGACAGAACACACCCAAGGTTACATCCTCTTGTTCTGTGGCTGGCTGAAGTCACTTCCTTGTGTACCCAAGGCTGCCCACACCCAGCTGCTATTTCCTGCACTGGGGCAGGAAGTGCCAGTCACTCAGCTCCTCGTCTCTAGGTCGTGTGTCCTCATCCCTTGCTGTTCTGGATTCTTATGCTTGGCTCTCGCATGTCCCTGAAGTGTACCACTTACACACCTGAGCTTAGTTTGGGTGCTCAGCCTCTGCTGGGATTTTCCACTTCCACATGAGATCCGTGGTGGCTAATACTGATTTGTGACAGTGTCATCTTATTGGCCATCTTGGTTTTAACTCCTTTTTACCTTTGGCCCCCAGCACTTTTTTCTCATTAAAAGTCTGATTTCTCATAGAGATCACTCCATACATCAACATGCATTCATACAACTCATGTATTTTCCAACTTGGTCTCATAGAACATGAAGTTGAACAAATGAATGTAAAGTTTTGAAAACACTTGTATTTTCGGTAGTATTGAATTTTGTAGGGTGATGTCTCTGCTTTTGTTTAAATGTGGTAGAGGGCCTGACACAGTAGCCTAGTGGCTAAAATCCTTGCCTTGCACACTCCAGCATCTCATTTGGGCACCAGTCTGTCCCAGCCACTCTGATTCCTGTCCACCTCCCTGCTTGTGACCTGAGAAAGCAGTTGAGGATGGCCCAAGGCCTTGGAACCCTGCACCCATATGAGAGACCTGGAAGAAGCTCCTGGCTCCTGGCTTTGGATTGGCTTAGCTTCAGCCATCACAGCCACTTGGGGAGCGAACAGCGGGTGGGAGATCTTCCTCTCTGTCTCTCCTTCTCTCTAAATCTGCTTTCCCAATAAAAATGTCTTAATGAAACAAAAAAGAGAGAGAAGAAGATTCTGTAAGCAGGATGAACATGCCCGGAGATCTGTTGGTGCGAGGGCAACAACTGTTTGGATAAAAGCTTCTTCTGTTTTTCATTCTTATTTAGCAGGCAGAGTGAAGTCAGAGTGAAAGAGTTTTACATCTGCAGGTTCAGTTTCCCAGGCTGCATTATCCAGGGCTAGTTCAGGCTGTTGCCAGGAGTCCAGAACTCCATCCAGGACTCCCGTGGGGATGGCCAGAGCCCAACTATTTGGAACATCTGCTGCTGCCTTTCCAGTTGCATTGGCGAGAGGCTGGATCCTAAGTGGAGCAGTTGGAGCTCAAACTGGCGCACCTCTGCAGTATGCCAGCCAACCCATGGCTTAATTCACTGTGCTGTAATGCCGACCCCTCATTAACCTTTTTTAAAGTAATATTTTTATGGACACGTGCATATGGCAAAATGAGCAAGTCATAAACTTTCAGTACCAAGTGTGCACAGCCCATAACTAACATCCAGACCAGGCCAACAAACAGTAGAGCATCACCAGTCCTGCCGGAAGATGCTCACAAGTTTTCCTTGTTACTGACCGCCTTTCCAAGAGTGACCCCTCTGCTGATAATGTCCCAGCTTTGTTTTGCTTGTTCTTCACAATGTACCAGTGGATCCACGCAGTTCTCTTCTGTGGTCTGCCTTCAGTCACTTATGTTGCTAATGACATTCATCATGTGTGCTGTTGTAGGTTTCCATTCTCGCAGCTGTATCAGATTCCGTCTTTTGCTGGACCACAGTTTCTTATCTGTTGTACTCATGGGGTATTTGTTTTCTGTACAGACTTTGGCTGTTAGAAACAGTGCTGATATAGGTATGCATCTGTGAACATACATACATGTGTATAAACACACATGTACCTTTACATGTGTAATTGTTGGGCATAAACTCAGGAGTGGAATTGTTGGATTGTGGTTTTAAAAACACCAGATCACAGGCCCAGCGCAGTAGCTCTGCAGCTAAAGTCCTCCTTGTCTTACATATGCCATATGGATGTTGGTTCTAATCCTGGTAGCCCTGCTTCCCATCCAGCTCCCTGCCTGGGGCCTGGGAAAATAGTTGAAGAAGACCCAAAGCTTTGGGACCCTGTACCTGTGTGGGAGATCTGGAAGACGTTCCAGGCTCCTGGCTTTGGATTGACTCAGCGCCAGCCATTGCGGCTGCCTGGGGAGTGAATCAGTGGGTGGAAGATCTTCCTGTCTCTCCTCTCTGTATATCTGACTTTGCAATAAAAAGAAATAAATCTTAAGAAAAACCACACCAAACCACTTATACCAGTTATATTCCTACTAGCAAAGTAAGAGAGTTCTGGTTGCTCCATGTCTTGGCCAGTATCTGACTTTATCTTTCTTTTTTCTTGTTTTGGTGGGTGCTTGGTCATACTGTGCTTTGATATGAGTATGCATTTTAATGATACTGGCATTTGGGTTTCTTGAGAAGTGCCTATTTAAGTCTTTTCTTCATTTTTCTGTTGGATTCCCTATGTATGTTTTTGGATGTACTGAATACTTCAAAAAAATTCATGGAAAGTGAAATTTGAAAGGTTTATTTTGGCACAAAAATGTTGAAGTCCATATATAGCTCTTTATCCCCTTTATGAATAGGTCATAGAATTTTTTTGTATCAAAACAGACTTCTTTGAGTCTATGTTCCATGAACTTTTTGAAGTGCTGCTGTAATCTCTCCCTTCGGTAGCTTTTGGAATCCATACCTTTGGTGATATCCCTTGGGTTAAGCCTTGTGAGTGCACTGCATTGTGGAGAGTGCTTTGTAGAGGGACCGCCTGTTCTTTGCTAGTTGTGTTGAGGTGGAGACTGCGTGCTTTCAGTGCTTGTCCACAAAGGCACTCTTGGGATCTTGGGTGGGGCAGGGACTCATCAAGTTCTTGGCATATTAAGTGCTGCTGGTGCCTTTGGGATCACATCAAAACTATTGTTAATATCCTAGGGTTTATTATGTGCCATGTAGTTTTCTAGGCATTTCACATGGGCTAACTCATTTATTCCTCCAGCGAGCTTATTAGTTAAGTACTATTTCTTCGCCTCATTTTCTTTTTCTTTCTTCTTTTTTAAAGATTTAGTTATTTATTTGAAAGGCAGAGTCATGGAGAGGGAAAGACAGGAAGAGGAAGATCTTCTGTCCGTTGATTCACTCCCCAAATAGCCACAATAGCTGGAGCTGGGCTTGTCCAAAATCAGAAGCTAGGAGCTTTGTCTAGGTCTCCCATGTGGGTGCAGGGACTTGAGGACTTGGCTCATCTTTCTCTGCTTTGCCAGGCACATTAGCAGGGAGCTGGATTGGAAGTAGAGCAGCTGGGACCTGAACCAGTACTCATATTGGATGCTGGTGCCACAGGCAGAGCTTTATCTACAGTGCTGGCGCTACCCCTTATTTTTAAGTGAGGAAACTTAGACCAGCAGAAGTTCCCTAATGGTGTTGGGCCACACAACCAAGAGTCTGTCTAGTGGAACCTATGTTCTCAGTCACTGTATATGTAGAATATCGCATTCTCCAAAATGGCCCAGTCAGTTCCTGCTGAGTGAGGGAGCTTGACATGGTAGGTTAGATAAAGTCTACATTGAAAAGGGAAGATTGTCTGGCAATGGCAGATTTTGGTAGGGAAAATAGTTGTAAACCAACCTGATGTATTTTTGCCTATAGTTGCATGTGTTGCTGATTAGTCATCATGGCGAACATTTGTGGATTGAATGGATCCACAAATTGTGGATCCACAGATTGTGAATCCTGCCTCACAGTTGAGGTGAACTCAGAGGGCACTGGAGGGACCGAGACCCTGGCAGGCACCTCAGTGGCAGCCATGATGATGGCCCAGGTAGAATTCAAAGTGTGGCCAGCAGCATCCAGTTGTATAGCCCCAAGGCAGCCCTGCTCATGGTAGCGGAACAGAGTCTGATGTCAGCAGGCGAGGTGTCCCAGTTATAGGCAGCCAGGTCAGGAGAGGTCTCAGCAGGAGTGCAGGGCTGGCAGGATTCAAGGTCAGGTAATCCAGAGTCACAAGGTTGCAAGCAGTAACAGTTCAGGCTGGCTGGAAACAGAAGCCAGGGAGCCCTTGGAGGGAGCCAGTTCCCTGGGGCTGGGTTCCCCTCCTGAATGAGGCCTTTCTTTTCAGGCTGTTCCCAGTGCCTGGGAGGAATACACCAGACCTCATGCGGGGTGGGGTGGGGTGAATTGGAGACTTACCCAATGCTGCCAGTGGAGCCAGAAAGAGCCTTGAGCCTTTGCGAACGTCTTGCCAGACTCTTCATTTGATGGGTGAGGAAATTAAAGTTTAAGTGAGAGGTTGTTGAGCGAGTGGGAGAGCCAGCAGTGAAGCTGGACATGGTATAATTTTTCTCCACTTCTTGTGTCAAGTAAGGTGAGGTGTGTTGGGAAGAGCGGGATTGGGAAGTAGGAAGCTCTGTAGTGCAGACCGAGAGCACCTGGGTAGAGCAGGGACAGGGGAGATTGGCTCTGGCACAAGCCTGCAGAACAGCTGGGCTGGGTTCAGGAACAGCTAAGCAGCTGCTCAGGTGACTGCCTGCAGCAAGCTTATTTGTATTAAAGCATAGAAAAAATTGATTGGAGAACAAGGTCTTGGCATTTAAAAAAAATATGTTACATACACCTGACATGAATGTCGCTGACTTGGTCCCTGTGAAGTGTTCAGCTGAGTTGTATTGAGTACCCTTATTGTGGGCTGCAGCCTTCACCCTCCTCTTCCCCAAGGACTCTTCCTGTGTGCAGGGCTGACCATCTGCACCCATTAACCCACAATTCTTTTTCCCCTCAACCCCCAGCCCTTGGCCACCATCCTCTCCTTTCTACCCTTGATTGCTTTTTATTTATTTTTTCTTTTTTTGTGGTTAGCAGTGTTGTATACACGGCACCTGCTGTTAAAGCTGTCTTGGTGGTGAGTTAAAATCTGCCGTGTGTAGACAAGTTCATGGGGCAATAGGAACGTATTTTAGTGTTTATGTTTTTGCGACTGGCTTATTTCACTTAGCGTGCTGTCCTTGGGCCCTACACCCAATTGGTGTGTGTCCAGATTTTCTTCCTTTTTAAGTTAAGGCTGAATTCCATTGGATGGCTACAACCCGGTATACTTATCCATTCATTCCATTGCCAGACCCTCAGGGTTAGAACTTCAGTATGATTTGCTCATCGTGACTAGAATGGATCCTGCCTTTAGTAGGAATCAGTAGGTAGTTGCTGCATAGATTTTACTTATGTTGAGCATGAGCGATACCCAAATGGATTTTCTATCAGGCGTTTCAAGTCGACCCTGGACTCAATGTCAAAAGTCGCCCCCATGGGTGAGGGATTTGGTGACAGATGTGGAGGTGCTTCCAGGGACATGGGTTGAGCAAAAATAGTGGGACCCAGAGTTAGTGCAAGTGGGAGCAGTCATGAAAGAGGCAGGAAAAGTGGCCTCAGTGTAGTGCCTTGTGCTTAACACAGGAAATTAAAGAGAAGGGGATGATGATGATGGGTGGCCACCTCAGGAGGGGAGGGGCCTGAGGACAGAACACTGGAATCGGTCAGTTGGCAAGAAGTGACGGAGTCAACTCATGAACTCTGCTCTGGCACCATTGGTCACAGAGAGAAATTTTATTTTTAACAGAGATTTTTAAGAATATTTATTTACTTGAAGGATGGAGAAAGAGAGAGGGAGGAGCTGGTCCAGGAACTTCGTCTATATTTCCCACAAGATGGCAGAGACCTGTGTACTCAGGCATCATCTGCTGCCTCTGGAGGCACATTAGCAGGGAAGTTAGATTAAATGCAGAGCAGCTGGGAGTTGAACTTGTGTTCTGATGTGGGATGCTGATGTTGCAAGTGGCAACTTAAGCCGCAGCAACAGCCCCCAAAGAGACTTCTATATAGTGGGGTGGAGGGTTCCATGCCTCAACAAGCTGCTGTACCTGCAAGCACCAGCCTCCCACAGGTCTACCTGTTAGTGTCCCAGATGTTCCACTTCCAATCTAGCTTCCTGCTTATTGCCTGGAAAGATAGCCAAGGGTGGCTCAAGTGCATGGGCCCTTACGCCCATGTGGGAGACCCAGAAGAGCTTCTGGCTTCAGATCAGCTCAGCTCTAGCAATTGAAGCCATTTGGGGAAGTGAATCAACAGATGGAAGATCTTTCTGTCTCTCCTTCTCTCTGTAAATCTGCCTTTCAAATAAAATGAAGAATAAATTAAATCAATGGAAACAGCCAGTGCTATCAAGCACTAGACAGCAGGTAAGAAGCAGGGGGCAGGCAGCAGTCAAGACTCATTAGCACAGATTGTTCTGAGGCATCATGGAATTCTTTAACTTGAGCATGGACTTGAAATACAGTTGGGCTGTGCACTGCTAAGAATATGGACAAGTAAAGGAAGCAGTGGGAAAAGCTTGATTGGAAGAATGGGCCTTGTCCAGGGCGTAGTAAGCGTACCCGAGTGAGGAGACATGGACAATGTGGAAAATAGGTTGGTACTTCTGTTATTTTCTCTTCTTGGGAAGCTGGCATTACCACACCCAAAGGCTGCTAACTCTGACATAAGTTAACATCCCTGTTAATTGTTACTAGACACTAAAGAGTTCCCAGGGCAGCTATGGCTCAGTATGTTTGCTAGTGCCCCAGAAGCGTGATTTCATAGGACAGATACACCTGATTCAAGTGTGAGTGTGGCTGTTTCTGAGTTGCAGGCAGGAGACTCCAGAGTCTCCATTCTATTTAACCAGCATTCTCTGGGCACCACCTGAGAGCTGTGTTTGGCACTAGTGGTTGGGGTAGAAACATGACAAAAGTTGTGATGGAGAAGAGGTAAGAGATGAGCCTTGGCTGTCCATAGGCTTATACAGGTCTTTGTAGACCTTACTTTCAGCAAAAAGATGGAGAAAGTGGATGCCTCATGTGCTCCCGCCCTGTTATGCAGCTTCTTCTGTAGTTGCTGAGTGCCTGATGGTCAGTCCTAGGACCCAGTGGAAGTCTTAAAAAGTAGAGATGCAGAGGTGGGTTCAGGGAAGGGCCAGGTGAGTTTGTCACTGTGCACACACCCTGGTCTACCTGTGTCTGTGATGTCAGTAGATGATGACATTATGCTACTGTACTTTGCTGACTGATATGTCACCATGTGATGTGTGTCAGCAATCTCACTCATACCTTCAGAAACAGTGGCTTGGTAACTAGCATATGTATATCTATAAGGTTGGCCTTAGCTGAGGGAGGAAACCCTCAATACTGACTGCAGGCCAGCTCTGCTCAATCTGGGCTGCCTGGAAGCTGTTTCCCTCAGACAAAATGCCTGGAGCATCCCTCAGGATGTGAATGAAGGACCCAGACACACATAGCCTGGATGTTTTGCACCAGGAACCTATCAGATGTTGCCCAGCAGTGCAGGGACCACAGCAGAGAGCATGTTGAGCCTCCCCCCACCTGCCAGCAGTTCAGAAATGCTGCACAGGAAGCCAGGACCCGGACACAGGAGGCTGCCGGCCTCTCTGGACCCATGGCTGTAGCGTCTCCAGCACCGCTGCTCACCACACCCCACAGCAGGTTCCCTCATGCCTAGTAGTCTGACCCAGTTTTTGGGGAGTCCAGGTTTCGGGGAGTCTGGTGTGCAGATGGTGGGATAGTGATGAGAATTGAATTTATCCAGCATTTGCAGCATTCTAGATGCTGTTTCTAATTTGTGTGTGTTGTTGTTGTTGTTGTTGTTTGCTTATGTGTGAGCTCATTTAAACCTCACAGTAACTCTGGGTTAATTGTGCTTGACAGATTAGGAAATTGAGTCACAGGAAGTACAGGCCTTCCCCTGAGCTCGCTCAGCTGTAATAAGCAGAGTTGCCTACTGATCTAACCTGACTCCAGACTGTGTCCTCGCAGACCACACAGCCTTACCAGGGATGTGGAGGGGCCTCTAGGGGCCAGAGAAGAGAGGTCAGCTGCTGACCAATCAGACTCCTAGATCCGGTTTCTTCTGGTTGGAGCCAGTGGCCCCTGCTGCTTCAGGGAGGGATGGCTGCCCTGTGTGTTGCCCAAATTTGCCAGCAAGATTAGCTTGTACCTCGTGTCAAAACAAGCCAAGCAGGAAAAAGACCAACAGGCAGCTCCTGATTCAGGCAGAAAAACTGTGCCAGAGGCTGGCATGGCCCAGTGGGAAGACTGGCCGTGGCCAGTGTTGTTCAGTGGGATCTAAGATGCATGGTCCCTGTCAGACCACCAGGGCCCAGCCCACCATGGTACACAGCCTCCAACAACCACCTTCGCGATGCTGGAGCCCTTTGCGTCCTGTGAGATTCAGAGGGATCCTTGTCCACTTGTGGGCAGCCTGGCACTGGCCTGGGGACGTAGGATGACTCCACTATCCCCTCTGCAGCAAAAGGATTGAATTTGAATTATGGTTTCCAAAAATACTTTTTATTTTATTTTTTTAATTGCAGTAAAAACCTTTCCTTAAAACCGAGTCATAACTGCTGGGTGTGGAATTTGAAACGCTTAGGAACAGAGCTGTGAGTGTCACAGATGGCCCTGACTGGGGTGGTGGGGAGCCTGGGGCAAGTCGGACTTGTCCTGGAGTCCTCCTGGAGCCCTTCTGGTTCTGCCCTGGTGCACTCCATTCCTGCCCCTCTTTTTGCCCTTGCTCTTGCTGTCCTGGTTGAGGACTTTGCATTCCTCTGCTCCTGCCTCCTAGTGGAGGATCTTTGCCTCCAGTGATTTCTTTCCCTTCTAGGTTCCTATCACATTAACTGTTTCAGTCACTGGGCTCCCCTCCACTGCCCAGCAGTGGGTATATACGTGTTTACCAGCTCTCTGCATACACATGACAGTGAGTACTATGTATGCATAGTACATATATGTGTATATACCTGTACTTACAAACATGCAGACATAGCCTTTAAGCAAACAGTGTATCTTTTTGTTTCTGAATGCCTGGTACATACCAGATCCTCAGTAAAGGCTTTTAATCTCCAGATTAATCCGTGTCTTTCCTAACCATCTTACCCATGTGTAGTGGGGTTCTGTGGCTGGACTATATACTGTTTTGCTCCTGGGAAGCCCTCAATTTGAATTTCAGTTCTGCTAGGTACTAGTTTGGGAAATGCACTCACCTTTCGCATGTGCATCATAACTTCTTGGCCTTTTGGCTAAGATCAAGTATAATAACTTTCTCTGTCTTAAAGTGTAGTAACTTTGTCCTGGGGCTGCAGAAGCAGCCTGGCTGATGGCTGTGGCACCTCCTGGCTGAGCCAAGGCTTACCGCCACCCAGGGACTAAAAGAGAAGCTGCTGGAGGCATCCGCGAGACTGCTTCTTCTCAGCCTGTGCCAAACACTGGACCTGGAGTGGCAGAGCAGGTCTAAGGCTAACTTTGCTCTAAGGGGCCAGGAGGAAGTGCAGGTGCAGGCTGGATTTGCTGCTGGTTGCAGTTCTCATCACTTATCGCAGTCACGGTTGTTGCTAGTGCATATGGGCCCCTCTGCTTATTTCTTCCCTGGAATGGCAGTGGGGGTGGGATGGGTGGTTCCTCCTTCCACAAGTGTCTCTGCCTGAGAGGTACGCACTTTCAGGAGGTTCTGTGAGAAGCAACTGTGGCTTGACTATCCTGGATTTGGCCATAACTGTGCTGGTGGCCACCTTGACCATCCTGGCTGGCCCTCAGATCCCACACCAGCCTTTCTGCGAGAGATGCCCAAAATCCATGGATCTCCATCCTCTCAGGGTGGTTTTGAGTAAGTTTTATTTGATCTTTGCTATGGCTCAGTTTCCTCATCTATAAAATGGGACTGATGGAAATTGTACTTACCTTTTAGGATTATTGAATGGATTGAATGAGTGTGTAAAGGCCTTTTAAATCATGTCTTGCTAAGAATAAGCACTTTTTGTTGTCTCTTTGTACATTCTTGCTGCATTGTGTGGCATTGGTGGACTGCTTTGTTCATCATGGACAGGAAATGTCTTAGGTTTTGGTTTAAAAATAATTTGCTTATTTATTTGAATGGCAGAATGACAACTAGATTGTGAGATGTTCCTCCATTAGTTCATTCCCCAAATGGTTGCCACAGCTGGGGCTAGGCCAGGCTGAAACCAGGAGCCAGAAACCCCTCTCCTGGTCTCCTACATGGATGACAGGGGCCCAAGTAGTAGGGCCTTCATCTGCTGCTTTCCCAGGCACATTAGCAGGCAGCTGGTTTAAAACTGGAATAGCAGAGCATCTGGGACTGGAACCAACACTCCAGTACAAGATGCAACACTCCAGTACAAGATGCAACACTCCAGTACAAGATGCAAACAGTGCTTTTGTGGCCTGCTGTGGCACGACACACGTCCCTTCTTTGGAGTCTCTACAGTCTTGTCTGGCCCACAGTCTGGGGTGAAAGAATGCTGACCTTGAGATTTGGGCTGAGGTGGGTCGGGAAAGGCTCTTCAGGAGCATCTGGAAAGGACAGCAAGGGTGGTGGTCAGGGGTATGTAACATGGTAGAAATGATGAAGGCATGTTAGATCAGAACCAGCTGCTAGCGGAGCATCCACCGGAGGCCAAGGGAGGGAGGGGCAGAGGCAAGCATGGAGGCTTCAGAGCCAGGGAGAGACACGAAGCTGACGAATTCAGAGACGATACTGAGAGGAGCATCTAGATGGGATTGGCGGAGAGGGAACCTGAAGCTGCCAGGGCAGCCGTTTGGGAGGCTACTGGGGACACAGGGTTGGGAGTCATGCATTGCATGGGCAGAGTGTCATGTCTGCTTCCCTCCCTCCTCTGCTCCACCCCAGGAAACAGGCCAGCACGCTGTGACCTTCCTCGGTCCAGCCCTGGCTGTTCCCAGCCCTGGCACTCAGCTATTTGTGGCCAGCTCACTCTGACACACCTTTAGTAGGTTGCTGGGTTACCACAGCCTGGTGCCCTCTGGTCCACCCCTCCCCCACCATTCTCCAGCCTCAGTATGTGTGTGTTTTTATTTTCATTTCAAAGTGAGAAACAGGGAGGCAGCTGGAATTAGGCCATGTGCTTTTATTTGCTCTGTTCACCAAGGACAGGCATGTCCCGATCTCTGAGAGCAGAGCCCTAGAGCTCTGTAGAAGGCAGAGGGAGCTAGTCGAGGCAGAGACGGAAACCCCAGTCCTGGAAGAGGTGGTGGCTTGGCCCTCCTTCACTTACAGCTGGTAGCCATTTTGTTTGTGACCAGGGTGACGCAGCTGGGAACCCTTTACTTGTCCTGGCACTCCAGTGTGTTCTGGCTTAATACTGCTGCCTCAAGAGCCTGTTCCCAGCCTCCCAAGCAGAAGAAGACAGATGCTAGCCTCTGGGACCTCGAGCCCAGCCATGGCCATGCTTGGGCTGCTGCAATGTCGGGCTGTTGGGCTGCTGGGCTGCTGGGTTGCTGGGCTGCAGGACTGCAGGGTTACTGCTCATCTCTGCTTGGCCACTATCCTTGGGAGGGACAGCGGCTACTGGGGTAAAGGTAGTTGCTCCTAGTGGGCCTGTGCTGGGCACCTGTTGTGTAGGGAGTTTGCTGTACAGCATCCACTATCACAAGCACACACTCAAGGAGATGCTTCAGTCCCTGTCGGGGATGTAGTAACAGTTACCCAACTGTTTGTTGAGTCTTTCCCAGTGTTGGGCTTCACACTAAGTACTTTGCATATATTATCTCATGTGATCCTCACAGTAGCCACCTGTCTCAGTTGCCATGAGCCCTGTTTTGCGCATGAAGAAACTGATAGAAGATGATAATTACTCATGAACTTGCCATAGGTCATGGAGCCAGTGCAACAAGTTTCTCTGAATTCCAGGCCCAGCCTCTATACCCCAATGCTGTGTGGCCTCTCAGGTGTGGAGACCTTGAAGCGAGGATATATGTGCACAAATCCCAAGCTTACACTCTTGCTCTACCTTGTACCAGCTGAACAAGAGTGGTACTGGTCCTTGGCTCAGCCCCTGGCTTTTCTCATTTGCTCACCTGTAAGATGGGAATAACTGTGTGTATTCCACAAGGCTTCCATGGGGCTGAAATTTGATAGTTTATTATGGAAACACTTTGTAGAGCAGAAGGGGTTAAATATACATTGCCTGAGTATATGAGTCCACAATGAAATCATTTTAAAGATGCTCACAAATAAGGTGATGAGTACTGGACTTTTTTTTTTTTTAATCTTTAAGGAAGTGGTTGCTTTTGCTTTTTCACCAAGGGCTGTCAGGTGTGAAGACAGGGTGCAGTTTGTCAGGGAGGAACAGGAGCAGGGAAATTTCCCAAGAGGAAAAAAGATTTGTTAGTGTGTATAGTTCAGAAGTTGAGCAACTGGGCTTGGAGTCTGGCTCCTAGCTCCTTAAATCTGTCTGGGGAAGTGGAGGTAGAACAGGACTGGCTTTGTCCTTCCATGATGAAGGGTCCAGCACCAGGCCTGCCAGGTGGTCATGCTCCCTGGATGACACTGAAGTTCACGTTCATCATGGGAATGATGCTATCTGGGAGGTCAGAAGCCTGGGGGATGCTGGCATGGGGGTGTTGGCTTTGTGTGGTGCCTTTCTCGGGAGAGGAACAAGGGGCGTGTCCGTGTTTGGTGTGACTAAGTGCTGAGATCCCTGAGCAGCCTCTGGGGGAGACCAGATCCCTGGGAGGGACCCTCAGCTTCCACTGTGGGGGGGAATGGAGGGTCAGTGGTGGCCATGGCTGTGGGTTCTAATGAGGCTTGAGAGGAAGGTGGCTTCTGCCTCCAGGCCGCAGGACGATGGCCATGTCCTAGAGGTCAGCTGGTCAGATTCCAGCCTCAGCCCAAGCAGGTTACAGATCACAGGATGAGGGAACACATTCCACGGTGAAGCTTGGCTTTGTCGCCTTGGCCGAAGAGCAAAGTTTACTCAGGGACAGTTCCTGCCATTTTTTAACTTGTTACTTGGTTCTGCGTGAGAGAGGAAAAGCAGACAGGGGGAGCCAGGTGTTGGGCTGGGGTGGGAGTGGGGAGCTGGGGCACTCTGCTGTTGTGCAGTGGGGACACAGTAGCTGGGGTGGCCTCCAGCCAGGCCATGCTTGTGTAGTATCCCAGTATTTTATAATGCTGAAGGTGAGGGGTACCCTCACTTGTTATTCCCCCCACATGGGAGTGAGTCCCAGCAAGTTGTCTGTTCTTGCATTCATCAGGGCACCCATTAAGTGCATAGTGCCCTACCTGCCTGGACACAGACGGGGGCTGTAAGAGGCAGTCCAGGCCTGTAAGAGGCTTGCTGGCGGTGAGGCTGTTTTATAACTGTTCCCAAATCATGTTAGCTCTGGAAGCTATTTTAGGAACGCTTTTAGTTATGAACCATATCTTATATTTAATTTTCATTCTCTTTTCCCTCCTGTCCTGGATTCAGCAGCACCATCAACAAACACCGTTTGCCTGGTTTTGTCCTAAGTGTTGCAAGTTCTCAGAAGGTTGGCAGTTGCTTGGTAAATGCTCATTAATCCACTGGCTTTGGTACCTGGAGGAGCCTGTGAAGGACTCATGTGGTCTCTTGGGGAGCCATGGATCCACATGTGTCATAGGGATCCCCGGCTTCTGTCTGGAGTTGGTGCCTCTTCAGGGCCTGGAGTTAGGTGACGACATGAGCCTTGGTGTGTATGTGTGTGGGAACAGGAGGGATTGGAGCCCACACAGCTGGGGCCTGGTGACATGTGGAGCTCCTCCTTCTGGGCTCTCCTGAGGCTGCTGGAGAGCCCTGTCTTGAGACAGGATGATTTTCCACTCTTCCCATAGCTGCAGTTTGCATTTTTAGCCCTGGGAACTGTGAGTGCAACAGTGGCTTTCCTACCTGTACGTGAGGACAGCTGGCTCCCATCTCCCTTGCTCTCAGCCTCATGTAGAGCCACAGGGAAAAGGAAACTACTCAGAGAATCTGAGTTTCTGGCTTGGAATCTGTTTCTAGGCAGGCGTGAGCTGCCTTTGCCTCCACTGACCAGAGAGATGGTCCCTGGAGTCCAGGAACCACCAAGCTTGTGTGTCCCTTTGATAGTCACTTGGGGATCCTTTCCTGGAGCTGGAGACTTCATGTTTGAAGAGTCCAGATCAAAGGCAAGAAAGAGTATAGCAGGAACCCCAGAGGACTAGTCTGAGTAGAGAAGAGACTTGGTTCGAGGGAGCCTATGCCCAGTGTGTTTTTCAGACTTAAGGTCATCATATGGATGGGAAGACCAAATCTAGCCTGAACAATCAAGAGGCATTGACTGAGTGCAGCTAGGAGCTTCACTTTGGGAGGAGTGAAAAAGAATTACAAAGCTTGCCTGGGCCCTTGCCTGTGGTCTGTGAAAACTTTGTACTCTGATTGGAGGTCCCAGATGACCACAAGGGATGTGAGACCTGATGGCTTATCTTCAGGCTGGATGCTGGAACGGGGCTGCGAGTGTTGCTGACACTCAGAGAAGGAAGGACGGGGGTCTGTGGGCCTGCCATCTGTCTCTCCCAGAAGTAGAGGGAGACACGGTGCTTCGCCCTTGGGGCCCGTGGGCGTCAGGGTCTGGTCCAGCAGCCACAGTGGCTGAGCAGCTTCCTTTGCTGGGGCTTGACTGGATGGAAAGGATTGACACAGTAGCATTCAGGAGAAGAGCAGGCAATTGCTGGGACTGGTTCCCAGGGAGGGGAAATCGAGAGCGATAATGCAGATAATGTGTGTGCGGTGGCTGCCTGCACCACAGGTAGGAGTGATCCAGCAAGGGCTGGGGTGCCTGAGGTCAGGAGGGGGAGACCCACAACAAGGTATTAGACAGGCTGGGTGTGACAGGAGAGGCAGGGACCACGGCACATGCACACACACTAGTGAGTTAAACAGGAGAGCAGGACTGGGCACTCCTGAGGGAGGGAGAGAGTTGTGCTGAAGATCAGAGCTGGCTGAACTTTGGCCTGCCCTGGCTACTTTGGGAGGATTGTTCCAGTTCTTGATCCCAAAAAAATGCCACCGAGAAGAAATACAGAGGAGAGCTGCTGGCGTGTGGAGTAGTTAGAAACAGGAGGACGTTTACCCCGGAGAGGATTCGACGTTTACCCCGGAGAGGATTCTGGTTGGGGGGTGCTTTTCAGGGCACAGCATTATGTCTTTAAAGAGCAGTCGGGGAAGTGAGCCCCTCTGGTTCTCCAGGAAGCAGCAACAGGGAGCTGATGTGGATCTATTGAACTGACTTCTGGGTGTGCACCACATGGCAGTGTGGCTGCATTCTGAGAAGAGGATTTTTGGGTGTTTTTATCACTGCGCAGACATTATAGTACACACTTAGACACACAGGGATGTTGTAGCTTGGTGCCTGGACATAAGCCCCTGAGACAGCAGTCTGCTGCCTGCCCAACAGGGCAAACTGTTTGATAATAGAGTTGACAAGGGAAAATAATACTTCCTAAGCAACCATACAAGAAAGGTAGGGAAACATCTGAGAACTATAGCATTGCCATTCTGTCCACAATTGTGTGGTTGCATGACTGGCAGGGTGGTAGGCTTGTTTGTACCAGTGCATGCTACACACAAAAGCATGTCTCATGCTGTGCTGTGCAGTACGATGGCTATGCCAAAAGGCCCTAGGAGATGTTCTCAACTCCATTGCTATCTTACAGATGCCAGCGTCATTTGCTGGGCAGCACGTGGCTTTGAAGGATGGGAGAGAAGGGAACTAGGACGCTGTGGGACAGGGTGTTCCTCCTGTGCGTTCTGTAGTATTTCCCTGCAAGCAGGTGACCACTGTATTGGGATCATGACAGTTTGCTGAATAGTGCTGGCTCCTGCCACTGGTGCTGTCCCTGTCAGGACCCTGTCTCACAGCAGCACTGTGAATAGTTAGATGATCTGCCTGATGTTATAGATGAGAGTATGTAGGTTGGGAGATGAAGGAACCCACTCAGGTTTCCATGTGTTGGGCTTGGACGCAAGTCTTAGTCGTTTTGTGTTAGTAAAAGTTGAGGCCAGAGGGTATTGGAGGTACCTGTCTTTATAAACAACAATGAAAACGCCTGTCATTTTTCTAAACATTTTTTTTTTATTTGAGAGACAAAGCGATAGAGATCTTTCATCTGCTGATTCGCTCCCCAGATGGCCGCAGCAGCCAGAGCTGAGCTGATCCAAAGCCAGGAGTCAGGAGCTTCTTCCTGGTCTCCCACATGGGTAGGGAAAGGGGGGCCCAAGAGCTTGAACTATTCTCCACTGCTTTCCCAGGGTATTAGCAGGCAGCTGGATCAGAAATAGAGCAGAGCCCACATGGTGGCTCAGTGCTAAATCCTTGCCTTGTACATGCTGGGTTCCCATATGGGTACTAGTTCATGTTCAGGCTGCTCCGCTTTCCATCCAGCTCCCTGCTTGTGGCCTGGAAAAACAGTAGACGACAGCCCAGAACCTTGGAACTCTGCATAGGTGTGGAAGACCCAGAAGAGGCTTCTGGCCCCTTGCTTTAGATCGGCTTATCTCTGGCTGTTGCAGCCAAATGGAAGATCTTTCTGTCTATAGACAGCCTTTCAAATAAAAATAAATAATTTTAAAAAGAAGAAGAAATAGAAACAGAGCAACCAGAACATGAACCAGCACCCATATTGGGTTGCCAGCACTACAGGCGGTGGATTAGCTTGCTATTTTATCATGCCGACCCTTATTTACTTAGTAACACAAAGAGAGGAAAAACAAAGAGATCTTCTGACTGCTATTTCTCACCCCAGGTGGCTGCAATACCCAGATATGGACCAGCCCAAAGCTAGGAGGCAAGAACTCCATTCTGGTCCCCTACATGCATGGTAGGGGTCTCACTCCCTAGGCCATCTTCTGCTGCCTGCCCAGTTGCTTTAGCATGGAGTTGGATCCAAAGCGAAGCAGCTGGCAGTAGACCCAGTAGGAAATGCAGGCTGCTGCTGCAGGTGCTGGCTTACCATGCTGAAGGGGCCTTTCAGCGCCACCTGGCTGGGGACGGAGATTCTCTGTAGGTTGGGACACAAACACTGGGTACCTCTGTGGCAGTGCCCTCACCGGGCTTGCTTTTGCCTGGTCTGCAGGGCCCACGGGAGAGGCTCGGAGCAGGGGTGCTCCACGGGCCATTGGGGAAGGGCCCTCTGGGGAAGTGGGCTGGGGGAATCCCAGGCTTATCTCAGCATCTCAGCTCCTATTCTGTTCTCCAACCCTCTGCTGACTCAGAAAGCGCTAGTGATGCTTTTTTTGAATCAGCCTCCTCAGAAGCTTCTCGACTGTGTCATCAGCATACTCAGGCTGCTGCCTCCCCCACTCCAGCTCCGCCTCCCTGAAAGACACAGAGCAAGTATCTCAGCCTAGCAGATGAGATCCCTCCTGCTCAGAGGCTGTGGTGAGAGTACGGGGCCAGCTGTGCGCCAGGCCCTGCCTCCCCCAGTTCTTTGGCCTCTGCTGGCTGAGGGTTAAGTTCCTCCACGGGTGGCCTGCACTGGGCTCACCACACAGCAGGCCCCAAACACGTTTTTGGAATCAATAAGCAGCTGCTCCTTCTGTGGGACTGGCCTGCCATCTCAGTGCACAGCCTGGCCTTTGATGGCTCTGGGGTTTCCAGAAGCAGGGTGCTGCATAACAGTGGGGTGCTCCTCTCCCACGAGTTGTACGGCTTTCGGGGACACCTCTGAGAATCATCTTGTGTCTTCTAAGCCAGAGCCGTCATGGTTGCTGTGCTTCCAGAGAGACAACATTGACCTCCAAGGTCTCTCTCAGGACCTGGCCCAAGAATAATGGCTGTGTTCCCATCCCAGGGGACTTTGGGGTGCTGAGCCCTCCAGAGGACCCACTAGCCCTTGGGTTTCTGGTCAACCATACCTCCCCACTCTGGAGCTCTCTGCACGCACAGGATACCCTGTTGACGTCACAGATGTGGTAGAGCCTCATCTCCATCATGATGTCATATCATGAGAGCATCGGGAGTGTGAGAAGTGTATCAACCACTTGTCTATCCCAAGATGAAAGCTTCGAGGCCAAAGGTCCTATGTCTGCTCTGGCTCCACACAAGGCAGGCACTCGGTGCCTTGGTCGTGTGCACTAATCCTGACTCCTTCCCTCCTGTCTCAGGTTATGGGTGCTGACATACGCCCATTGGGCTGAATGCATGGCATCGTCTAGAAGGAAGAGTTTGGCCTGGGGTGGTTTGGGGAACCCCCCGTCCTGCTGGTGTTTACGGCTCCTGCTCTCTAGATCTGACTCATGTAAGCAAATAGGTAGTTGTGGGGCAGGAAGGAGACTCCATTTTTAAGTCACATGCGCTGGGCTCATGTGGTCATGCAGAAATCGGTACAGCCCCTTGAGTCATCCATGCCTGGGTTCTGAGGACTTTGGAGATACCTCCTGCCCCTGAGAGCTGCTGTATCATCTCAGAGCACTGGTCTATGCCCAGAGGGTGTTTGGCATGACCCTCCCACGCCTCCTGGCCATGCCTGGCCTGTGGCATGGGCTATAGTCCCACTGATGGAGAATGGGGCAAAGTTCCCTTCAGTACCACTCACATGTGACGTTCAGTACACACCACCTCCTGGAAGTTATTTCCATCTGGTGATAGGGCCAGGATTTTGAGAGCAGCCAGCCAAGAGGTGCCTTGGGTTACTGCCTTAGTCCCCAAAAGACTTTGTTCCCCTGTGTTTGGAGCAGCACTGGAAGCCCCAGGTCCAGGCCTGTGGCCAGTGGCCAGTAGCAGAGTAGCCCATGGTGAGACTGGCAAGCGCTGGTCCTCTTGTCAGGTCAGGGTTTATGGAGGCCAAGCTGTGTGCTTAGATTTAGCCACCAGTGGCTAGGACAAGATAGATGTTTTGGCCCCTTTCACTTTCGCCGCTTGGGCAGGACACGTTGGAGCCTCGGTTTTTGGCCCATGACGCAGACAGACTCAGCCTGCCCAGGAGAGAGCTTGTGCTTGCAAACGGCACACCAGTCACAGTATCTGCTGTCCCTCTCTTGACCTCCCCCACACCCTCTGCACAAATAGGTCCTCCCACGCAACTGCCTGGGGGTGTGTTTCACACCATGTGCTGGTGCTGGGGTTCACTTCCGCATGTGCTGTACATTCAGGACTTTCCTGGGCTTCGGCTCATCTTATGCCACCTTGCAGGGTCCAGTGCCTGCCAGGCTGCCTGGCTCCAGCCACCCTTCTGTGGTGGTATTCTCTGCCTGTGTCTGCGTCTTGTGTCTGCCAGGACCTGCCCTCCAGTACAGGCTGTCCCCAGCCCTTGTCTCTCGGATTTTCACTTGGCTCCTGGCACTGTATTGTGTCCTTGGAGTATTTGTTGTTACTGTGAGGGCCTTGTTTGGAGGCAGCTCTGCCCCTCCCTGGGGGGAGCTGCCCAGGTCCCCTAGGAAGACCCTGAGGGGAGCTGCTCACTGGCTCTGGGGAAGCTCCTCTGGAAGGCTGGCCCATCATGGTCAGTGCTGGGCTGTGCTGGGCTGAGCTGTGCGCGGCCCTGTGGCTAGAGGAGCCTTTTCCCAATGAAAACCCTAGAAACTTTCCACCGACCCATCCCACCACCCACCCAGTACACTTTCAGATTTATTTGTGATGTGGGCTATTGATCAGTTCCATGGTTTTATGTCTTCTTAAAGCTCCCCAAGATTGAAAATTCATCCCTTCCTTAACAGGCGTTGAAATGTCCCAGTATTTTGGCTCTCAGTAGACTTCTCCAACCTTTTTCTCCAAGCCTCTCATCTTATGCTTGCCACTGAAACACCCTTGACCTTGTCCACTCAGGCTTGTCATGTGACATCAGGCATGGCTGTGCCTACTTGGGATTTGGATGGCGCACCCAAGAATGTTCGACATCACAGGTCCTTTGAGGTGTTCCTTGGTCTTTTCTTATCCTTGGTGTACCGTCATCCTTGTGACATCATCTTCATCCCAGTGAGAGCTGGGGCTCACTGAGCCTGCACTTGGTGTTGAGATTGGTGCTGCCTGCTTCTGGGACCCATGGCACCCTCTCCAAGAAGACCCTAGGGAGTGTGGCTGAGGCTGACCCTGAAGCCTGGGCAGTTGCTCAGATTCCCGTAATTCATAGACTGAACTGGAAGTCACATTCAAACCTGTCTTATTGTATGGTTGAGGTTCTCCTCCATGGCTGATGGAACATTTATGTGCTGTCTTTCTGAGTGATAGGGACACCTTCACTGTTTACAGAGTGGCAAAGTTGTTTGCTGTGTTTTGGGAGACTACCCGGCCATCATGAATAATGATGATAAAACCCAGCATGTTGTTGTTGTTGTTGTTGTTGTTTTAAGATCTGTGGTGCTGGGGCCTGTGGCAAGTGAATGTATCAGTGAAACTGCGTGTTATAGCACACTACCATGCTGATCCCCATTTTTGCAGATGAGGAAACTGTGGCTCCCTAAAACCTCAGCAGCTTGCCCAGGGTGACACAGCTAAATAGCATCTGTCAAGGCATGTGGATGCTTGTGGTCTCTACTCTTAGGAGCGAGGCTGTACTTCCAGCCACTTTGCTGCTGTGGACAAGAAGTGAGACTCGCTTTTGCTTCAGTGCCTCTCTCCTAGCTGCCCTGTTGCTTAGCTCTTGCTGTTTCCTCTTGGTCTGTGCCTGCATGCCCTGTTCTTTCTGAGAAGCCTAGTGTGGGTCTCCTTGGTAGCCTAAAGGCGCCTATTCATGCTGAATTTATCTCATACATGGGCTCATCAGCTTAAACTTTTTATGAATTTAAAATTAGTGATCTAGATGGCAGTGGTAGACTCATTTGTCTATCTTATTTCTGACCAACAGAATGGAATAGGGAGCCCTAAATCAGATGCCTAACAATCAGAAGGGTTGATTTACAACAAAGTTGCCACCGCTGAGTATTGGGCTATGGCTGGTCACTTTGATAAACAGTGCTGGGTCAGCTGGGTGTCTGGAAGCAAAGAAATGCAGCATGACAGCATACAAAAGTAAGTTCCAGCAAGAGCATCCCTCTGAACATAAAAATTAAAACACAACAACATTGAAAAAAGTTTTGTTTTTAAAGATCTGTTATTCCATCAAAAGGCTGAGTTACAAAGAGAAGGAGAGACAGAGGGAGTGAGTGAGAGATCTTCCATCTGCTGGTTCATTCCCTAAATGTCCACGACAGCCAGAGCTGGGCTGGTCCAAAGCCAGGAGCCTAAATCTTCTGCTGGGTTTCCCATGTGGGCTCAGGAGCTTAGGAAGTTGGTACATCTTTCCTTGATTTCCCATCAGCAAAGAGCTGGTTGGGAATTGGAACATCCAGTATACAAACCATCACCCATATGGGATGCTGGTGCTGTAAATGGAGGATTGATGTGCAGTGTCACAGAGCTGGCCCAAAAACACCAAAAAAATTTCTTCTAGTCAATAACACCTGCATAAACTTGGAGTAGCCAGTAATTTCTATAAGACACTAAATATAAAGGAAAAGTTCAGTCAGTTGGATGATATTAAAATGAGAAACTTTTTTTTAAGAGATTCTGCTGATTTATTTGAAAGAGAGAGACAGAGGAACCGAGAGCTCTTCCATTATCTGGATCTCTTCTTGCATGGAGGAGCCTGAGCACTTGGGCCACCTTCTGCTGCTTTTTCCTGTCATCAGCAGGGAGCTGGATCATCAGTGGAGCAGTAAAGATATGAAAAATGCCCATATAGGATGCTGGCATGACAGGTAGCAAGTTTACTTGCTCTGCCACAACCCTGGCCCCAGGAGGACCAGGACCTCAGCAGAATAGAATAGAAGCAAGCCAAAGAGAAGATACCTGCAGAGCGCTTTGTTGATAGGTGTATTTAGGTACACAGTCTGCCCAGAGTTCCAGCAAGTCCTAAGAAAGAGAACCCCTGTGCCCATGCTTGGGATTTGTGAGCTGTAACTTTTCTTCTCCCAATCCCAACATGTCCTGGATCGTCGGCACAACCTGGTGGCTGTCCCTGGGAACTGTCTCACCAGGTGGCTATCTCCATGTCCCCCTGTGCATGGCCTGCAGGCCTGTCCTTCCCCTCAGCGCTTTCTTGGGCCATCAGTGCCCTCTTTTGCACCAGTATGTCTTGGCCTTTCTCCTTGGTCTCATTAACTTTTGATCAGCTCTGCTGAGAATATTTCTCTCTCCTCTACACCCCAGCCCCCTTTCTTTTTCATTTCCCCTTTCACACCTTCTTGTTTAGCCTGAAATCTTGTGGCTGTAGAAGCTATCCTAAAATATCTCAGAGTCTTGGGGGGCAGTAGCCTTGACCTGTGAGGCAGCAGAGGCCAATTCCTGACAGCAGGGTCATCTCATCATCTCACTTCTGTTGTCTGGACATGGCAGTGTCACCTTGTCCCTGTTGTCTGATTCCACCAGAGGTGGGGTGGGAGGATGGAGCTGGCAGAGGCCAGGCAGCAGCTTGGTTGTGCTGTTGGGCAGGGAGGGCCCGTGCCTTTGAGTGGGCAGCTGGACTAGGATAATCCCTTCTGGTTTCACCCTCATAGCCCTGAGCAGCCCCTCTGTGTTTCCCAAGCAGCAGATCTCAGGAGAGAGAGAGAGAAAGCCAGGATAGCTGTGGAGTCCACCTGGTCCAGGTGGGCCACACATGAGCCCTTGTGCCTCCATGTAGGGCTGGCTGGCAGCTATGACTGACCAAAGGTTTAGAGTGCCCTGATTTTCCCCAGAGACACCTGCATGGTAGTCAGGTTTTCCTCATTTCATTGTCATCATCTGTCATCATCATCTTGGTTTGTTTTATGGAATTTCTCATTCTGGCCACGTTTGTTCTTCTTTTTCATCACAAACGGTCTTATGGACATGCTAGGACTCAGCGACTAAAACTGGAAGCTCTGTGTAGCGATGTTTTGACTTTTAACATTTTTGGACAGTATTTAAAACTCAGGAATGTCACATAACAAGATTTGAGTTCCACCTTGCTCTGAAAAACGGGGTAGTGTAGACCCTTTGGGTCTCTGTTCCTGGGTAGCCGTGAGCAGGCTGAGCCAGGGTGGGTGGGAGCTGCCCAGCTGGAGTAGTATGTTCCTATCGCTTCCCACATTCCCTACCCCCTTCTGTTGCCCCCCCTTTTAAAATTACCTGTCTGCTCCCCAAAGGCACTGGAAAGGATGACTTGTGAAATGGACATTTGTGAGCCAGCATGGGAACCCAACAGTGTTTGCTACTTTAATGGGATTCCAGTTTTGAAAGTACAGGTTTTTTAATTTATTTTTTTATATTTTTTAAAGATTTATTTATTTATTCTTATTACAAAGTGAGATATACAGAGAGGAGGAAAGACAGAGAGGAAGATCTTCCGTCTGATAATTCACTCCCCAAGTGAGCACAACGGCCAGTGCTGCGCTGATCCTAAGCTGGGAACCCGGAACCTCTTCCAGGTCTCCCACGTGGGCGCAGGATCGCAATACTCTGGGCCATCCTCAACTGCTTTCCCAGCCCTCAAGCAGGGAGCTGGATGGGAAAGTGGGGCTGCCGAGATAGAACTGGCGCTCATATGGAATCCCGGCGCGTTCAAGGCGAGGACTTTAGTTGCTAAGCCACTGTGCCAGGCCTAGTACAGGTTTTTTAAACACCCAACAATGTCTACCTGGGGGGATACTTGAGGCCCTCATCTGGAATGTGGGTGTGGCTAAGATCCTTGTCCTGGACTCCTCCTGTGCTGCTATTTTGCCCTGGCACTTAGTAGGTGCTTAATAAATGATTTACCTCCTGGGATCACCAGGCACCTCCAGGGGTCACTGAGCCTGTGCTCCTCCCAGGCAGTAAACAGAAAGGCCACCTCCTTGTGGCTCTGGGCCTGCGCGTTCCGCCTGAGACCGGATTGCTGCCTGATTTATCTGGAACACCCACTCCTGCTCTAGATAGCCAGGCAAGGTTTGGAATCTGTCTCCTGCACAGCTGCCCTATCTCGATAGCACAATTTCTTTCACTGAGTGAAGACCCAGTCCCTGTAGAGGCCAGCCCAGGTGGAGCCTGCTTCCTCGGCAGATGCCCGGATGCCCACTGGAGCTGTGCCCTGGACAAGGACAGGTCAAAGTGCAGCTTGTCCCTTTTAAGAAGAAAAAAAAAATCCTCTGTCTTTGGCCTCACTGAAAGTTCTGACACGGCTCAGTTGGAGGCCATAGAGGGCTCATGGTTCCTGCAGAGTTTATTTAGTTCCTGGGCCTGGAGTGGTAGAGAAGCCTGCTAGAGCCTGTGCCCTGCTGGTTCCGAGCTGAAGTCCTGCCCTTTCAAGGCAGTCCTGGCCCGGCCTCCCCGGGCCTGTGAGGGTGAATGGAAGGAGCCAGCACCTTCCCGCTACAGAGTTATCTTTGCCCCCTGAAATCAAACACTGCGAGCGGCACCCTGGTGAAGCCGCTTCCTCGTGTTCGTTAAGTAAACATCCTCCCCTGGTTCTGGAAAGGAATTCGTTTCTGCTTCCTGGTCATCCCATTAGATTTTTTTTTTTCCCCTTTCTGTTCCCAGTGCCCCACAGAGTCAGGTTAATAGGAGGAAGACCTAGAATTGGGCATAGGCGCCCACAGTGACTGTTGTAATCCTAGTACGACTGTACAAATGGTAATAGGGTCGTGGGAAGGAAAAGATCTTGATGGAAAGTGCAGTGACACAAAGTCTGCCCACGCACGGTGGCGTCCTAAGGCTTTGCAGCTCACCGTTGGTCCATGCCACACCCCAGCCCAGGACATACCTGTGCCTGCATTCAAGCTCAGCTGGCTCATGGCCATCAGCCCACCTTTGGCCAGCCGCTCTCGGCCAGTCCTAGGCTGCATGTGTCCGTCCCCTGACCCTGCCCTGCTCTCACTGTGTCTCTCCTGACTGATTTGCCTTAGCTCTCTTACTTCCACCCACCCGTGACATCTCCATTGCCATGGCAGTGAGCAGCCACGTCATTCAGCGAGTCTACAGGGTGATGGGCCAGTCCTGTGCAGGGCCCGCTGCTCTCTGGTTCTAGCTCCTGAAGGAGGAGGCTCCCTGGCAGAGCACAGAGCCCTTTGTTTATTTGATCCTGGGCTCTTGGATAAATCAGGAATGTCCTGACATGAACTTAGGCATGTTTTTCTTCCATGGAGAAGGAAACTGCGGCAAATGGGATCTCAGCAAGCAGAGGACCATTGCAGGGAACTTGCTTTGGTGCCATCAAGGCCACATTCCTTTGGTCATCAGACCAGTAGGTGACTTCTTTATTGGCATGCTCAACCCTGGAGCCCAGAAGGTGTGAATTTGAAGCACTTTCCCCCCTGCTGGGAGTCTGGCATGGAAGGCCCTTTTAAAGCTGGTGCTATGGGCATCTTCCAAGTGGTCCTCCATTCTGCCGGGCAAAAGCTTGGGCCAAAGGAGTTGCTTGAAGGAGGTTTGGGATGTGGGTAGGAGATAAGGCAGCTGGCTGCCTGGTCTGTCGTTCTCCCATCATCCCTCTGGAAGTTGCGGGGTTCTTGGAGGGCTCTTTGAGAGTCAGCCACCTCAGGACCCCAGTGGGTCTTGCCTTTCTGGCCAGGCCAGGGCTCAGGAGGTGTGACTGGTTGTGAACAACCTTTGTGGTCTACATTCTTTGGACGTAGAGGTGTGGGAAAGAAGGCTTCCTGGGCGTGTCTGGCTATGTAGGCTCCAGTGGATTAGCATCAGAGCTGTGCTGGGAAGCATTTTTTGAGTCTGGGGTGGGGGGATGGAGAAGAGAGGGGCAGGAAAATGTTGAGAGCCATGAACTTTGCTGCCCTGGAAACCTGTCCATATCCAGAGCAGAGTCTCCAGATGGTTTCCCATCCGGGCCTGCCCCGCGTCGCGGGTCTGGAGTGGCTGCTTGGTGCCCACTTTCCATGCGTGCTTGTCCCAGAGAAGAGAGCCCAGTCATTGGCCATTGCAGGCCTAGGCCTGGCTGTCGCTGTGTTTTGCTGCTTTTCTTGTTGTGAGGAGGATCTTCTTGGGAACAAATGACTCAGCAACCTGGATCTTGGAGGCTGTGTGGCCTGGGTGTGTGGCCTGAGTGTCTGCTGAACAGTAACTGGACGGAGATACCTGGGCCCTACCATGATGGGCCTGGGGAAGAAACGG
This sequence comes from Ochotona curzoniae, assembly GCF_017591425.1. Lineage (NCBI taxonomy): Eukaryota > Metazoa > Chordata > Mammalia > Lagomorpha > Ochotonidae > Ochotona > Ochotona curzoniae. Next base: position 17,009,544 of record NW_024466219.1, on the reverse strand, counting down.
AGAACCAGACTGCTCTCCCTCTGGACTCTCCAGGCTCTGAGGTTCAGTTTGGTTTTTCCAAATTCCTGTGCTGATAGCAGGATCTGACTCGTGGGGTAAGCAGGCAATGTTTTAATTATGCTTTTTGTCCTTAGGAAATTCCAGGGAGAAAAAGGTCCTGGTGTGCAGCCAAAAAAAGCCAAAAACAACAACAGAAATGAGCTGCGGCTATAATTCTGGACTTGTCTGTGGTGGAAAGAGTTAAGGGGGTGGTGGTCCCAGGGCAAGGACCACTTCCCCTTGCTGAGGGAAGCCCCTGGGTCTCAAGAGAAGATGATGCAACGTTTAGCAGGGAGCAGCCCTGTCTGGGCTCTGGGGGCTGCCACTGTAAGAGTTAAGTGAGTGTTGTGGCTGCGAAGCCCTCAGGGAAGGACCTGGTCTGGAGGGATCGGGACCTGCCAGCCCTAGGGCGGTGAGGTGTGGGGGACAGTGGGGTGAGGAGTGTGGCTCTGGAGGCAGAGTATGGACCCAACTTTTTTTTTTTTTTTTTGCCTTGTTTGACCAGCCTTGGCACTGCCCTCCGGCTCTCCAGGGGAAAAGCTGCAGTTCTGCTCTTGCAACACAAGGAGCAGACTGGAGAATTTAGATCTGCGTCACAGAGCTCAGAGAGAGAGAGAGAGCAAGCGAGCGAGCGAGCAAGCTCCGTGGATAGGTCTGCTAGCAACAGCCGTGCTGCAGCAGGGAGAGAGAGAAATGAAGAAACAAGTCATAGCAACACCGGGCACCAGGTTCTGCCAGATCACTTGCCAAGCGTTCAGAAATCTGTCGGGGGCCAGAGGCCTCTGGGTAGCCTTGGCTAAGGCGATGACACGCAAGGTGGCACGGGCGGTTCCCACAGGGAGGAGGTGGGGGGTAGGGGTGGGAGCAAGAGGTTGCGGGGCGACGGTGGAAGGTTGAACAAGACCAAATTCTGGAACATTCGGGACTGCGGCACATTACGGCCAGACCAAGATTTGGGTCTGCGCAGGCAGCGATGGGTGGTCCGACAGGCTTCAGGACTTGATGGCGTCACCCCCTTCGTTCCCCCATGTACGTATTTGCTGGGATCCGGGGCGCTGTCTCTGCATATGTGGGTGCTCTTTCTTACCTTCTTTCTCTCTCTTTGCCATTTTTTTTTCTCTCGGAGGATTTTTTTCCCCTCACTTTAATTTCTTTTTCCTTCGTGTCAGCTGCTCAAGCCTGACCAGGGGTACAGGGATGGGAGGAGGGAACTGTCCCTGACTTCCACCTGACCTCCTAGCTTTTATTCCATTTCCTTCCAGTGGACAGACAGGCAGACAGACAGACAGGTTTGCCAGCTTGCTGGTGGTGTCAGCGTCCATCTGTCTGGGCAGATCGAATGTGGAAGGCAGGGAGGAAGGAGGCAACATATTGAGAGGAAGGCGAGAGGCAGATTTTCCAGGGGTTCCCTTGCTGGAATGTTGGGTCCTGGGACTCGGGCTGGCAGGGAGTGGGTGGCCAGGGTGAGGTGTGGGCTGAGAGAAGTGGGGCAGAGCTGAGAGGTTTGTCACTGCGTAGTTGGAGAAAGTGGAGGCTGGTGACGCAGTCACTGTTGCATCTTGGTAGGAGCTCTGTGGGGACAGGTAGTGAAGCTCCTGGGGTCTGTGGGGCCGGCTGAGAGTGGCCGAGGATGAGCCAAGAAGGGAAGCTAGCATTTAGAGATTAAATGTCATCCTCTTGGCGTTGGAAAGTTGTTTACCTTGTGCTCTCTGTGTCTCCATGTTGGCTCCCTTCCAGTTCACATGTGATGGCCTTCCCTGTACTGCTGCATCATTAACTAAGTGACTGAGCTGGCCTTCCATTGGCCAGGGGAGGGCTCTCACTCCAGACACTTCCTCTGATTGGTGGGCGGGCCGATGGCAGGTGAAAAGCTTTTTCTGATTGGCTGAGGACTGGGTATCAAATCTGAATTTGCATTTCACTTGCTTAAAGGGGAGGAGGGAGAAGCCCAGCAGCTTTCTAAAATCTCTTTAGGGGTGTGCGTAGGCTCAGTGTCTATGCCTGCCTCTGACTGCCCAGTTGAAGCTTCTTCCTGGGCCTTTTAAAATTTCCTGCACCATGAGGAAGAAGGGCTCAGACTGTCCCAAACTTTTTTTCTCTTTTCTAGAGAGAGAAAGGTTGGGAGATACGGGTGCGTAGAGGGTTAGCCAGGTTGGAGGGAGGTGTTTGCCCTTTAGTTTGGTGTCGGAAGAGGGAATTTTCCAACCGGCCACACCTCTGTGTTGCGGCAAAATAATTCTTGGCTCCCCTGGAAACGCACGGCAAAGGTAGGGCAGAGTTGCTACTGCTGTTACTGCTGCCACCCTGAGCTTCCTGCTGCCTCGGGGCCATTCCCTAGGGACCAGAGATTTGCATTGACGTCTGGGCCTGTCCGAGGTCCTCTCAGGAGCCAGGCGTGTGATGAGCCCACTGTGGGAAGGATCTGCCTTCTAGAAGCTGCTGCTGCCTGGTGCTGGGAAAGGTGAGGATGGAGGCCAGCCTTGGGACCATGCTCAGGAACTGCGTATGGGGTGGACTTTCTAGAAAAGCCCATGGGTGGGAGGCAGCCAGCAATCTGGAGGTCCCGGGCTAGAAAGGGTTGTCAGTCTGGGGACAGACTAGAGTGAGAGTAAAACTAGGGCAGCAGGCTGTTGGCTCTGGTGGGGGTGGCAGGGGAGACCTGAAAAATTCAGGGTCCTAGCTCTCCAGCCTAGCCCCCTTGAAGGTCCGGTGTTTGTGGGGAAGGGGTTTCTCAAGTCCTGTGCCATGCGCAGTGGCCCCCGCCCGTGACTGCGCATCTAGGAGCGCAATGCGCCCTGGGTCCCTGGCCCGGGACGAGCACCGCCCTTCCCGTTACATAACGGAGGGCATGGCATGTGCCTTCTCGGCCCTTTCTTGCAACCTTACCTTCTGGATCCCCAGGGCAATGGGGTTGGGGTGGGGGGCTCTGACTGAGGAGCAGGGAAATTTGCACTCTTCTCCCGTGTTGACAGTAGGTCAGTTGGAGCATAGATATGATTTGTTGTCCCCGGATGGAGGATGCCCTTCTGAAGGCCCTGGGTCACCTATGGGAAAGAGGGTGGCGCCCTTCTTTCCCTTGCGTCCCTTCTGAGTTTTAAAGGCTGGTCTCTCAGGAGAATGGTCTGATGGTTGTCAGAGTAGGGGCAGGTGTGATGGACCAATAGCAGAAGGCTGACAGTCCCCTGGAGTCCCCAGGTCCCAGTGGCTGCTCTTTTCCTTGGGTGGGTCCCTGATCCTTCTGGTTTCCTCCATTGGCTGCCATTTTGGAAGCATTTTTGTCAGGCTCCGGCTTGGTGGCGTTGATGTTTCTGGTCCTGCTGTGCCAGTTCCGCAGAGTGGGCGGGGGGCGGGGGCGCTGGCTGGGGGGGGGGCGCAGGCGCAGTAGAGATGGGGCAGCAGCTGCTGCCGCAGTGAAGGTGGCCCCTGGGGCAGGACCGCCCAGTCTCACCCTCTGTCATGGTCTTGGATGGGGGCTCAAGTGCAGGCTTCTGCGTAGGAACTCCAACACTTTAGGGCACCAGCTTTGCCGAAGCGTGAGCATTGGGTTTCCCACGCCCCCATCCACCTGGAGCTGTGGGCTTCTGATGTCAACATGCCTTGGGGAGAGGTGGGAAAGGGGAAAAGCATGGCCCCCCACCTTAGATACATCAGACCTGAGGTTTGTGTTCCTGAGTGGGCCGTGTCTCTGGCTGCCTTGCCACAGGAATAGGCAGTGAGATCCTAAGCAGCTTGGAAGATTGCTTTGGAAGGCCGTGCTCTTGTTGTCTCCATCCTCCGTGTGTCCCTGGTGCCCCCTCCTGTGCCATGCTTCCAGCTGTTGTCCTCTGGTGGGGCTCCCTGCTGCCTGTCCTTCTATCCAAGCCCTTCTGCGTGCAGCGGCCATCTTGTCTTTCTCAGAGATGTAAAATGGTCTCTCCTCCCTCACAGAATAAAATGTCTCCCCTTTGCTCCTTGCTCAGACTGTCACTGGCTCTTGCATTCCTGCTGGGTGGAACTTCTCTCGCTTTCCTTAGATGGACCATAAAACCAGGTCTTTTTCTCATGTTTCCTATGCCCCTGGGCTCAGCTGGGGTGGTCTCCCATGGTTCTCCCACTGCTGTACCCACCTGCTGCTGTCTCCCCTACCCTCTCCAAAAACCCATGCAAGGAACAACTTTCATACCCAGCTCCGTTCCGTCAGCCAGAACCTGGTGCCCCTTTGGTGGCCCTTCTGATGGGTCGGGGTTCTGTGTGGGCTGTCCCCTGCCGCCTCTTGGATACGCGCTCCAGGAAGGAGGCTGAGGAAAGAAGGAAGAACGCACATACATATTTGGTGCCTGTCGTCTGCCAGATACCATGTTAGGCTCTCACTAGTGATTCTCTTTCTTTCTTTCCCATGGCTGGTAAGTGGCCACTCATGGTTGGAGCCCCGGTCTTCAGAAATCTTTGCGTTTTCTTTTATGCGTCCTCAGGGTTGGTGAGATGCCTGGGAGGAGGTGGCTCCTGGTGATGAGTCTGTTTAGAGTTTGTGTGTCCTGAATGCCGTGTGGAAGCCGGGGGGCCGTGTGCCTGTGTCCGTGGCTGGGTCACTTAGCTCTTCCTTTCCTGCCAAGCTCTTTAACCTCTATTCTTCCCTGTGACTAGTCTCACACAAGATGATGGCTTCTTTCATAGCTGAGATTGAGGAATTGACAAACTTCAGTTCTCCTGGTTGTCTAGCTGTCCAAAAGGAAGCAGCGCACATGGTTCCAGGGCAGGGTCCGAGACCCTGGACCCGGACAGGTCTTGTGCCAAGCTTCTCTTAGCTTAGTCATTTCAGAGACGCCATTAGATTTCCCTATGTCCTCATGTTCCGGGTCGGTGAGATGGAGCCACATCCACCTGTTCCATGGGAATTCCTGGGAGATAGGATGTGGCCCTTCTCTTCTTCCTTGTGGCTTGTTAAGGACCTAAATGATGGGCAGGGAGGGGGACTGCACTGCAACTGGAGGAAAAGGGTGCTGGGTGTTGTGTGCTGTGGGGAGTGGTGTCACAAGCAGAGGCAACATGCATGAGGTGATATCCTGCCACCCCTTTACCCCATGGTGCTATGGCCATGGAGTAGTAGCAGGAATGGTGGTGGCAGGGTGAGGGTTAAGCAATGAGCTGGGATTCTTTTGGTGCTAGGTTTGCTTCCCTTCCTCCTGCATCGCAGCCCTGGCTGCCCGCCTCCTGTCACTCCAGTCCCGTGGGACACAAGGTGGCCAACCCAAAGCCCCTCGTCACCAATTCCCGGTCGCAGAGCAGAGTGACGGCAGCCAGCCACTCATCATTCGACGGCAGTGGGGACCCTGGTGACGGCTGCTTTGTTGTTTTTTTCCTCTTTGGAAGATGACTCAGTGTGTTGGGAGCCGGGAGATGGAGCTCTCTGCCGAGTGGCCAGGATGTTCTGTCAACATGAAAGCAGCAAAACAGCTCATCGGGGTTCAGAGCTGATCCTCTCTGCCTGGGGTCATTTTCAGGGAGGGCTGGGCAGAGAATGCCAGCCCCAGCGCGCTGGCCTGGCCTGGGGATGATGCCAGGTAACCGGACAGGACGCTGCAAGCTCTTGAATTTTAGAGACTGACCAGGAAATACAGCTGTGTCGTCAACGAGCTTGGCAGACAGAGTCATTTTCTGACCTCTTCTCCCTGGTCCCGAAAGACAGACATTTTCTCAGGGCTAAAGAGAAAACCTGTTGGGATTCCTCGCTGTGGCTTATCTGTGGTGGTCATCCCTTGTAGCACATGTGTGGGACAGGCAGAGGGGCTGAGCACTGACCGCCTAGGACGCCAGGAGCAAATGCCTTTATAGGGATTCGCGTCTTAGGTGTCCTATGCTTGGCATTTTGTGAAGCAAGTGGGCCCTCTCGCTGACTCTCGCCTGAAGGCAGCCTCTGCTCTGTGCTTGGTGGTCCTAAGCTGAAACTACCCCTTCATCTTCCTCCTTTCCTTCTTTGGTGCAACAGTGGACCTTGAGTTTTTGACCTTTTTCTTTCTTTTTTGCGCATCATCATGGCGGCTCGGGTTCTAGACTCTTCTTGATTCTGCAGCATTGCGCCACGGGCGCGTGATCCCCCCCGGGCCCCGCCCCGCCCCGCCCTGCCCCGCCATGTTTTCTTGAGCATGAGAGAGAAGAGGTGCCTACTTTTGTGGCCACTGCATCTGGATCTAACTGCGAATGCCCTGCTCACCTGTGCCCCCCAGCCAGCTGCTCCTCCTGGCTGTCCTATGTGTCATGCTCCACACTCATGCTCTCCCAGAGGGGGTGCTAGCCCTGACATTTGTCACTGGGCACTCCCTCCTCTTCCCTGAGGACCTCTCTGAGTGACTCATTTGGGATCTCTGGTAAGAATGACTCCTGGGCCCAAGAGCCATGACCGAGATCATGGCTGTGAGGGAATCAGGGAAGGGGGTGGGAGCCAGGCATCCCACCCATAGCTCAAGGGTGGCCACAGCCGTAGCATGTCATGTCTTTTTGAGCCTGAGCACAGAGTGACTTGACCTAAACAGATGGCTTCGGTGTGGCCTTTGGGAACTTGGGTGTTGTGTGTTTCTTCATCCTGAAGTGTACACAGGAAGTATCACGAGACTCTGCTTTTCTCAAAGAGGTGACAGACAAGCCCTCCTCGGTTAGCCTCTGTGCCCAGTGGCTGGCACCAGCCTTTCTCCAAGATGCTGGGCCTGCACCTCTTGGGCTTCTGTTACTGCCTAATGGACGTAGCTGTGGGTGGACCAAGGCCCAGCGGTTGCACCTCTGGCCCAGCAGGGATCCTGGTGAGGGTCTGTGCAGCTCGCTGCTCAGTGGGCCCTGTGAGCTGCCCCACTTGCCTCCCTTCTCTCATTCTTGCAGAGCAGTCAGGAGAGTGTGTTTCACTGCGTGAGTGGGTGACAACCTCTTGGCAGCTCAGGCTCAGCTGCGGTGATGCCAGCGTACCGAAGAGAAGCCGCCACACTGCCGGATGGAGCGGCTCACTTGCATTTATTTGGAACAGAGAAAGGAGCCTCCTGGCAACCCCACTCTGCAGTAAGTGTTCCTCTACATTCTTGTACATTCTTTCATTTCTTCAAACCTCGGAAGTGGATAGATGTTTATTGAGCCTGGCCAGCTGCTGTGCCTTCTCCATTCTCCTCCTGTGTACCCCTCCCTGAATCCTCCAGGAGAGAGGGATAGATTGATTTCTGGTGCTACTGGAGAGCTACAGAGAGGATTCAGTGTTCAGCCCCCACACATCCTTTGGTGTTGGGAGAAGTTGATTCTCCCTAAAATGGAGTCAGCAGCCTGCGTCCCTTGGTGTGCTATGTCAAGGGGCCACACGAACCCTGTGTGCCCCTGGCCCCCAGCAGGGAGGTGAGACTCATTGTTGACTGGCTGCAGGAGGATGGTCCTTGCCAGAACCTAACATGCTTCTTTGCCAAATTCTAGCTCCAAATCTCTAGGCTGGTAGGGACCTAGACTATATATAGCATTGTGCTAAGAAATTCTTATCAGACATGTCCGCCCTCTCTTGTGGAAGAAGAGTGCTTCTATCAGAGAACTGGAACCTAGAGAATGTGAGCTGTCTCCAAGGGTCTCTTACTCTGGGAAGCATGTTGCGTGTGCATGTGTGTCTGTGTGTGCGCGCGTGCTTGCATCAGGGTCAGGGCTGCCCAACTTAGCTTTCTAGCCCCTGTTTCAGATTCTGATGGATTCCAAGACCATGCCAACTGTGGGTACTGCTGTGTAATGGGGTGAGGCAGGCTGAGTGTTCTCTAGGGCACAGTGGACTTAGAGGGACAGAGTTTCTGGATGCATGGCGCAGTTGGTTGTGCCATGCGTCAGAGACCAGCTTCCCAAGTCTCTGCTCTGTTTCCTGTTTGCCTTGCTTTTGCCCTAGCATGTCTCTTGGCTTTACTCTTCCTTCTTTCAGACCTCTTGCGGCTTCTACCTTCCTCTGTTACTTCCTTGAGGATATTTGAGGGTATAGTCAGCTGCTGGTATCCATGACCTGGCCCTTCTGTCTGCCCTCATCCTTGTTGGAGGTTTCTGGAGATGGAGAGGGGTCGGGTCAGTCAGCCCACAGAGGGAGTTGGTGGCGCATGAGGGTGTGGTACAGGGTAGTGAGAAGACCGGCAGTTGGATGGCCTCCCCTTCCCATAGGGATGCTGTTGAGCCAGCAGCCTGTGTGGCTCAGTGACCATACGTGTTGACAGATGCAACAAAATCTGATTCTTGTCAGTGAATCGTCACCAGGCAGCTCACTCATTGGAAAGCAGATGCAGCAGGAAAAATAGCATCTTCCTGCCTCCTGGCCTCCCAGGTGAGTCAGGTGTGACAGTGCCCTGTGGCCTTTCCTGTGAAGGTCACCTTCCTCACTGCTGGGCATAGATTTTCCAACTTCTCCATTCACAATCTCCTAAACAATCGCTCTCTTCTTTGCATTCTCCTACTCTTGGCTTTTCTGTGAATGAGGTTGGTTACAAGCATAGCCTTGGGGGAAGGGTGCCCAGCTGAGGGATGTGTGGGAGATGGTTGGGCAGCTCAGCTACTGCTGCCGCTGGGCATAGCACTGGCCAAGCATTGGACCTCCCACAGTAAGCAAATGGAAACTGTCCTTGGTCCACAGCAGCCAGGCGTGAGACTCTGGGTTTAACCCCTTGGTTGTCCTGGAAGCTGGCCTGGACTCTTCTCTGTTCCTTCTCACTCCAGTGCCCTGTAACCTTGATGGGTCCTTGTCCAGGGCCATGGTCTGAAGTTCAGATGGGGCTGAGGGAGGAGCTCTGGGACATCCCCCTGTTTGTGGACTTTGCTTTCTGAATAACTCTCTTTGTCCAGGCTCTCATTGCCTTTGCCTTACAAATAAGATCCGGGCTCCAGCCATGGCCGAGCATGTCTGGGCTGTTGACGAGATGCTTTTGCTCTGCCTTACTTGTCGCTGGTCTGAGTGATAGTAGGAACGATTAAAGATGTTGACAACATGAGGTGTGGGTGAGGTCTGGTGGGCCAATTCAGAAAACAGACTGTGGGTGCTCACTATGCCCCCGGAGCCTCCCTGCCCATCAAGAAGGTGACTGCAGTATCCTTGGTCTGTAAGGCTGATTGGAGCCAGCCAGGAGCATGTCTACCTGGGGTTCAAAGATGAAAGGGTCTTCTAGGTGATTTGAAGAGGCACTTCCAGTGTCAGTGCAGGCATCCCTCTCCTGGTGCTGCTGCCTGTGCTCACGAGGGAAAGCTAGCACATTGCCTAACAGGGTTTCCTCCTCCCCATTTGGGATGAGTCTGAGTTGGGCCTAAATAGCCTGAGACACTGGCCAGTTTGAAGGATGCTAAGCAGTCTGGGAAAGTGAAACATTTCTTTCTTCAAGATACTTGAGCATCTTGTGGTGAGAGGTAGTTGGAGGGTTGGAGCTGGGGCAGGAAAACAGAGGAAAAGTCAGGTTGGCTGCAGGTACAGGGGGCAGACGAGGCCCCCCAGGACATGAGCGATGGAATCTGACCACTGCTGGTCTGAGCTGGGGCCTTGGCTCTCACACAGGTGGCATGTCTGTAGACCTGGCTCTGCCTGACCCCCACGCCTGCTCAGAGCCCCATCCTTGGCTAGATCAGGAGTATTGCAGTGGGATGTCACCGGGGAATTGGTTCTACTTCTGGTCACCATGCTTGCCCCTGGGGCTTGTTTGTTCCCAAAGTTGGGGTTGGAACTGGCCTGCTGATTTTCCTATTTTTGTCCCTTCTCTAGTTCTTTGCACCCTCTCACCAGCCTGCTGGCTCCTGCTGCCATGACACTGGGCATTGTGTACTGCCAGTCAGGCGAGCAGAACAGTTGGCATCCCCTCCCAGGGGGCCCAGGCATATCTGGCACTTTTTCCTTGACCTTTGAAACCCTGAGGTTCAGGAGCCAAGAGGTGGTGTAGGACCTCTCCACCTGGTGAACCAGCAGAGGCTAATGGAGTTGGTGGCACCAGAGCCCAGGTAATGTGGCTTGGCTGGAGTAATGGGGAGGGTCCCCACTGGGGGCCCTGATTGGTCCATGCTTTCTCGGTTTCCTGGAATCCTGGTCTGATCAAGCCTGAGAACTGTCTCATGCATATCTTGGCTCCGTCTTCTGGTGTGAGTGGCTGTGACGTGGTAGGCACAGCTTTAGAGGGACCTGGTGTTTTGGCCTGGCCACCTCTATGGGCCTATTGCCTCTCCTTCCTTCCCTTCCCCTCTCTTTTCTCCCCTTCCTCCCTGCCCCCTGTTTGCTCTGCTGCTGTTCTGGGAGCTGGAGTGACTATGAGAGAAGCTTGGAGTGGGTTTGGCTTCTGTCTAGCTCCTTCCACAGGAGCTCTACATGGGCTTACACAGCCAGAGCCTCCAGGGCCCACGGTCTATTCAGGCCTGTGTGGGCTGGTGTGGGGGGATGGGGATAGAGAGAACCATGTGGGAGGACAGTCCAGTGCACAGCTAGGCCTGCCCGCTGTGGTCTCAGACTGAGGTGGGCGTCCCAGGGCCTGGCGCTGCAGGCAACATGGTGCCCAGATCTGGGCCTGTAATGAGATGGACATCAGTGCTCAGGCTGTCCCAGATGGGGGAGATTGACCTTTGAAAAGGGGCCCTTCCGCTTTTGCTTATCTGATTCCTTCCACAGAACAGCGGGTGATGTAGGAAATGTTTCCCTTTTATGGTTAAAGCCACTGTGATTATTAAGAAGTGACTGAGCCAAGGTCACACGCTTGAGGTTTCAATCCAGGCACCTTTGCTTCCCAATCTGTGCTCTCTTGTTCTCTCTCCTGTGGTGGAAGCAGACATTTTTGGTGAGCTGAGACCCTCAGGTAATCAAGGCAGCTCTCCCCTACCTCCCATTGGGAACTTCCTAGTAGCTGGGGACTGTTGTGACACTTTCCTTTTAAGGGAGGCAGGGCCTGGGCAGGTCCCCTTCGGTGTCAGGCCAGCAGAATTGGGCATGGTCAGTACTGGCGTCACACCAATGTGTCCGAGGCCTGTGCTTTCCCAAGGCAGTGTTTGAGCCTGAGGAGAGTCATGAGTCATTATCTGACAAAGAATGGACAACAATTATAAACCAGGCACATCTGGAGATTGTGTGAGGCCTGAGAAGGACACCCATACAGAAGCGGGGGTGGGGGGTGGCGAGGCAGGTGACTGTCAGGGTCACAAGACTGAGGGGCCTTGGCCACCTGGGTGGCCATGGGGTGGAGCCTGCCCAGCTGGGACAGTGGCCCCTGGCATTTCCTAAGAACTAGGGAGACCCGCCCTCTGCTTGCAGGAACTCGCAGTGAGCCAAGGTCAGGATGGGAGGGACACCACGCCTCTGGTCACCAGCAAACCGGTTTTTTTCCATGTCCCGTGGCTTCTGTGCCCCGGCTCAGTCACCATGCGTCTGTCTTTGGCCACGCAGCATGCAGGGACATTCTGGTTTGGCTTTTGCCGAGTCATTGGTCAAATATGTGCCTACGAGAGGCACGCTTAGAGCTCAGCCTTGCCTGCCTGTCGGAACGTATGGTTCCCAGAGCTAATGACCGTGGGGCTGAGGTCACCCCTTGGTGAATGCTCCGAGGAGCCTTATTCTACGTAGGGCTGCTGTGGGTGGTGCAGGACAGCTCCTGGGCCCTGGATCATTGATGTGGGATCAGAGATGGCCGGCCCCAGATGAGTCAGGCCGGGGATCCTCCTTCTGCCCATGTAGCTGCCACCTGCTGTGGGGGCCTGGGGAGAGTGCGGTGTATGTGGCTTGGTGAAGAGGAGACGGCTGGAGAACTGAGTTACTATGAGACAAGGGAAGGGTTCCTGAAGGACTGTCTGGGAACTTCCAGAATCCTCGGCCCCAGGAGGTTCTGTCAGCTGGAAGGAGGACCTGTGAATGGGCACAGTTTCTGACAGTCCTCCCAGAAGGAGGAGGGGCGTCCACAGGGATGGATGCAGGTGATGGGCCATGAACACGGCTCCCACGGAGAAGTCTGTGGGAGAAGGGCCACGTGAGAGCTGCTGGAGCCTGTGGGGCTGTGTGGGGCTGTGTGGGGCTGCTCTGAGAGCCCAGGCCTGGGAGAGATGCTCAGCCCTGCCTGGCTCTGCACCCTGGGGCGGTGATGACGATTGGTGGGCCGGCCATTGTCTGCTCTGGTGGCTGTACCCTGTGAGGCCAGGAAGTTGTTCTTTATATTTAGCCTTCTTTTCTCATGTGGTTGCTTAAGGCCTTCTATTAAAAAAAATCAAGTTACATTTTAAAACAAAAAGAAGATGACAACTAAAGAAAAGGAAGAGACAACACTAAAAATATCTCAGCACCACCAGTTCCAGTTTGGCTTTTCAGTCTTGAGTCAATTAAAAAAAAATGGCAGAAATAAAACACATGCAGGAAAGCCTGAAGATCCAGACCCGGGCCAGGTGTGGCCCAAGCTCTGGTCCAGCCTCTACATGCCAGGTTCAGTCCTGACCGTCTGCCCCTTGTCTGAGGCTGTGTGGCTGGGGCCCCTGAGGCTAGTGGGGCTCGTTGTGCAATCTGTGATGCAGAAGGCAGCTTTAAAAATAACCCCACTTCTCCAGACACTGGCTGCCATCCCTTTGCAGGATGTCCACCCGGGGCTCGGGGGACCCGGGAGCCCGCTCCCCACTCCCAGTGGGGCACACAGAACAGGGCTAGAATGCAGGGCTCAGCCAAGCGAGCCATTGACTATTTGTTCTCATGTCACACTGCCCCTGTTGCTTGGGCGTCGCCCGTCTGGTCCCCACTCGACCCTGCTAGTCAGGTGGCAGTGTCCTTGTGGATGTCAAGCTGGCTGCCTGTGCCTGCTCAGCTGGGCTCCCTGACCCCAGCCTGCTGGCTCCTGGTATTGTCTTCTGGGGCAGGGGTGAGGGACGGGCTTGGGAGTGGGTCACTAGGGCCTGGGCAGTGTGCATCTCTGAAGATCCTGGGCTGCTTCTCTGTGCTTTGTGAAGGGAGCAAAACCTTTGCCCATATGGCTTCTCTTCTCTGATTCTTTAGACTTCTTGACACTCCCTTGAGACCTGGTCTGCACTCCTTGACTGGGAAGAAGCCAGCCACGCCATACGTGTTCCCCAAGAGAGTCTCTTCATTTTGGAAGTTTCCAGAGTATCTGACTATGCTTCGGTTGAGTACCGTCACTGAAAGGTACATCCTCGCTGTGGGATTGTCAGGATGTTTCTGAGAGATGGGCGAGCGCCGCCCAGAACTTTGCTCAGCATGTGTGGTGTGGTGTGTTACCTGTTGGCAGGCTCACATGTAGCACCTGCTGCAGGTGCTGGCTAAGGTTCAATGCGGCGTCAGGTACTAGAAACACCAGCTTCAGTGCTGGTGGTAGACCTCACCATGAGAGTGAAGGTGGCTGAGAGGATGCCCGGTCTCACCTAGCCTTGAACATTGAGTGGAACCCGCTCTTTCCAGGGATGCTGAGCCAAATCCCTTGACTTTGTATCTACCCCAGGCTTCCTGTGTGGGGTTATAGCTGATTGCTGTCAGCTGCTTCTGAGGATTTTGGTGTAAGAAAGGGAAGATTGGACAGGACAGCTTGCATGTACCTCTGCGAACACCAATCCTTTTGCTCTCCCTGATGGCAGCCATAGCTGTGAGACTCCCCAAGACAGGGAATTGCTGTCTTGGATGATTCCTTTGCCAGCCACCTGGTGGGTATGGCTCTTCCTGTTCCCCTGGTGGATGGACAAATGGATGGGCTCAGTGTGCAGTGGGGAGAGCAGCTCAGGTCAGACCACAGGAAGCAGTCTGGGCCCTCGTTGCTGAAGGGTCTCAAACCCCAGGCCCAGGCTCTTTTAATCCAACACGGGGAGACTGGACATCCTAGACAGTGCCCCCCACCCCTTGCCACCAGTCATGAGGCTGTGGTACCTGGCAGCCATGGGCAGAAAGCTGGAGGTGTGGGTATTAGGATGGGAAGCAGGTTCCTCCCTTCTCTTTCCATGTGGGGCAGGCAGGACTGGAAGGAGGTGTGCCAGTGTGGGCATCCACCCTGGCACCGGAGTTTCCTTTTGCAGTGAGAAGCTGTGGTGCTGCTTGGGGAACCACTGCTATTTGCATGTCAAGAGAAAAGCATAGTACTTCTCTGCCCTTCCAGGGAGGCCCTGTGCTATTCCAGTCCTATGGAGGCCTACCCTGTCTTCCTGGTATTCAGGACCTTTGACGGGCATGGCAGAGGTGAGTGTGTGTGTGTGTGTGTGTGTGTGTGTGTGTGTGTGTGTGTGTGTATACACATGCATGCACATGTTGAGAGAAGACAGGGTCAAACATGGTTTACAAAGCAGGAAGGAGGTGGCAGGGAAGTACCTTGGACTGCCCCATATCCCTGGGAGCCCTGCCTAATGTGCTACAGGCATGGGGTCTTCAGTGGCCATGCTGTGGAGAGGCAACCCCAGGTCTGAGAATAATTAGGTAATGTTGAAAGGAGAGTTGTATTAGTGATGGGAAATCATGTACCTTTTTGTGTTATTGCCACTTGTAGATTTCACAATATGATGCTACCACCAAGGACCCTGGTTTGTCTCTAATACAGGTGGGGAGCATCCTACCACGGGCCTTAGATCTGTGAAATCACTGGGCCTGGCCCTGCTAAGGCGACTATAGGAAGGACTCGAAATTCAACATAAATAGAGCACCTGAGTTTTTTTTTTTTTTTTTTTAAATATTTATTGTACTTCTTTGAAAGGGAGTTACAGAAGGTGGCAGAGTGATCTTCTGTCCTTTGGCTTATTCCTCAAGTGATCACAGCAGCCAGGGCTAAGTCAGACAGAAACCACGAGCCAGGAGCTCCTTTGGGTACAGGGGCCCAAGGATGCGGGACCATCTTCTGCTGTTGTGCCAGGCACATTAGCAAGGATCTGGATCAGAAGTGAAGCGGCCAGGACTTAAACCAGCACCCCTATGGGAAACCAGTGCCGCAGATGGCAGCTTGACACACTACATCACAACGCTGTGCCCTTGCAGGCTAATTGTTGACAATTCCATATGGGCCGCGAATGATGTGACAAGTATCCAAATGGCTCTTGGCAGAGAAAAGGTGCCCCACCCCTACTAACGTCAGTCCTGCTTGTGTTAAATTGACATTGTGGCTCCTTTCTTTGCTGTTTCCCACGCTCTTGTCCTTGAGGTACAGGCGAACATAAGTGCACCCATGCCCTGGTGTGGGGGAGGGGCGGGTCCAAGACATCCCTCTTGTGGCCCACAAAGCCCAGGGTGCCAAGAGTCTGAAACGCCCAAGTCCCTTTGAGGAAATGCTATATATTCCCTACCCACATCCTCATGTGTTCTTCCAGTCTCCTCTGGATTACTCGTAATGCCTCATACAGTGAAAAGGCTACATGAGTAAGTAGCAGGGGAACTGCTTAGGGAGCAAGAGCAAGAACAGCAAGCATGGGCAAGTAGCTTTTATGTACGTTCTCTGCTGTGGTGGTTGCACTCAGGAGCCAGCATGCATGGGGGCCAAGGGAGGGCCTCTCCCCTGGGGTACTCAGTCCTCTCACGGTTGCCGGGGCCCGTGATTACGTGACTTCAATTCAGGTGTCAACAGGCCACAGGTTCACTGCAGGGCAAGCCAGGATGGGAGGCGGCCACCCATGGACCCCCCACTCCCAGGAGTCCTGGACTGACTTGGCCTGGCCAGGGAACTGAGCCACGGAGACCCAGGATGTCCTTGCCAGGTCCCGCGCCCTGTGCCCTGACCTTACTATCCACTGCTGCTTTTCAGCTTGAATCCAGAGCAGTGACCACACGTCCCCCTGCTTGGTGAGAAGGGGGGCGGGTGCGGGCAAGGGGGAGGGGACATAGGCTCCTGGCCACTGGCCTTCCTCCAAGACAGGTGAACTTTGTGTTCAGAAAGGAACTTCTTTAATCTTTTGGCCCTTCATAGAAGCTATTTGTATTTTCTGTCCTCTATTTTCCCTCCGCTCTGTCTCTCCCTCTCCCTCCACCCTGCCCCCCCAACCTCCCAAGAATTTAATCTGCTGGACAACAAACAATACTGTTATAAAACTTTGAAAACAAGAGGGCGAGGCCTCGCCGACAAGGAGAAGGGCATGCCGGGTAACGGCCTGGGGGAGCGTGCCAGGCCCGAGACGGAGCCGGGCAAGAGCCCAGTTGGCTAGATACCTGGGCTCCTGCCCCTACCCAGCCCACTCGCCATGCCGTCCCCAGTCCTGAAGGGAAGGAACTGAAAAGAAGGGGGGCATAGCAGGGCTCAAAAAGGGGAAGTTGTCTGTGTTCCCCTCCAATCTGATGGGAACGCAACAGACTGTGAAACTTCCTCCTCCACCTCCCCAACCCCCACCCTGCCCTGCCCCCGCTGTCCACCCTCCTCCTCCTGCTGCCTCCTGCTACTCACTGTTCTGGGGACTGAAGGACAGAGGTCCTGATAACGGACAAAGCTGGAATGGGTAGCAGCCACCTGCAGGGCTGGCAGAGGCAGGGCAGAAGGCAGGCCTGGGGCTCTGTTCCCCTCTGTGCCACCTAGCCTCCCGCCCCTAGCTAGGGAAGTGGAGCCACGTCATAGGGTGTGCCCTGGTGCAATGCGTGTGCTCCACCAGGTGTGCGCCCCGGGCACTGAGCCTCGTGGCTGGGCCCCGGGTTCCTGGTGCTGCTGCCTCCAGCTGGCTGAGCTCGGCGAGGAGACACTCTCTCCTTTGCCACGCTGCTCTCTTCCCAGGGAGACACAGAGGCCAGGCTGCACAGGCTGGCCATGCCCCTCTGGAGGAGCACCTGGGGGGACAGAAGCCTGCTTTCCCTCAGTGGTGCCTGGTAGGACGCTGTGTGTTAGTTACTGCCCATAGGCAGCCAAGGAGGGGCAGCCCTGCTCTGGCTGGGGGTGGGATGGTGGAGATGTAGGGGTGGGAGTACGGGATGGCTGAAGGCTGTGGGTACCTCCCCCTTGACCTTTGGGGTTAGGGCCCATGTGAGGCTGAAATCTCTTCTGAGCAGGTGATTTGGGTGTGACAGGTATCAGCCTTGCTGGATTAATTTTGGGTTGCATGGGTCTGAGCCTGTGAGTTACCTTGGGGGCATTAATTGTGCGGTGGGTCATAGGCATTCATGCTTGCTTTTCCTCCTGTGGGGTGCAGCACAAGGCTCTGCCCTTCTGCCACCTCCTGCCACCTGCAGGAGCTGAGACCCTCTGCCTGGGAATGTGGAGGAGTGGTGTTCCCATTTTCTCTCCATTTTTCCTTCTTTCCTTCACTGCTGTCTGTGCCCCATCTCAGACCAGAGGCAGGCTGGTCACAGAGCATCCCTGCTTACCCAGCCAGCAGTCCCCACCCAGGGAGATTTGAAGAGCCAGAGTTTTGCCAAGGAGGGGACAAAAAAACCTGGCATTTTTGCAGTATAGCCGCCTTAGGGAACAAGGGCCTTTGGACTCCTGCTCCAGGGCAAGCTGGAGAGTTGATGCTGGACCCATATACCCTTGCCAGGCTGGGACTCAAATGAGTGTTTGAGTGGCCTTAAGGGTCCAGAGAGTGTCCCTGGGGTTCAAGGAGGGCAGTGTTCTAGAGGCTGCCAGGAAGGAGGAACCTGGCAGAGGGGGCTAGGGACTGCAGGCCAGCCAGCTCCACGTTCCCGTCCTCTCTTGGCCCCTCCACGCATACCCCTCATTTTATCACCCTTTCCTCTGATTCATTAGCCACCGCAAGCTGGCAGCAGGCCCCACCCTGACAGCTAAAGACAGAATGTCCAGGACATTGGGCCTGGCTGGAGCAGAGTGTGACAGGAAGCTGGGCTGGCCTTTCCGTCCATGCAGACAATACCCTGGGACTGTCTTGAGGGCAGGACGCTCCCCCTTGTTTCCCAAGGGCCTTCCCCGAACCCTTCTGCCACTGGGACGGGCTCTTTCATGCTGCCAGGAGCCCAGAACCCAGCATTCCCGGTGGCGAGAAGATGGAGGACCTGGCTCGGCTTCCGGCACCTCCCCCAGCCTGGCTGGAGCTCGCATCAGTCACGTAAGTGGCGGTGACTCAGCACCCAGTGCTGGGTTGGGAGAGAGACGCTGCTGCCTTGGCAGGAACCTTCTCACGTCCTGGATCGCGCACGCTGTGGCTACACAGAGCAGGCAAGCAGGGTTAGGTTCCTGGGGGCCCATAGCTGGATGCTTGGGTTGGGGGGTGTGTCACAACTCAGAACCCCCTTTTCCTTCTCCTGTTACTTCCAGGAGCACCCTCCTGGGCCTGGAATACTTGGGGCTCTGAATGATGTGGATAGCAATCCTGGCTGCCAGGATCAAGTAGAAGCTGTCTGGCAGCCTTCACCCAGTTTTCACCCCAAGGCCCATGAATTTTGTCTAACCCTCAGATGTGTTTTGTCTTGCATGACTTGCATGGCGTGGGTTTGTGTGCCTAGAGGCAGCATGGGACCTGTCCAGGTCACCCTAGACTGCTGCTGTGGCTGTTTCTCCCGACATCCTGTCGCGTCCCCTGGACATTGCATGGAGTGAGACAGTCCACTCCGGCACCCCATCTCTGCAGGTGGAGACCTGGAGGCCCGTCCAGGGCAAGCGGCAGCTCCCTGGTCTCAGAGCTGGCACCAAGCAGGCGTCAGAGCCACCGTGCTCTGATTCAACGGCAGTGACCTTTCCTCCACCGTCAGGTCAGTGCCCAGGCCGAGGCGCGTCTGGCCGTGACAGGGTAGGGAAGCTGCCAGACAAGGGCTGGGGCCAGGGCCCCCAAGAGCACCTGCCTACGTGTTGGTTCCCTGCTGGCGGGCACCACTGCCCACCCCTCTTCAAAATAGGACTGCCAAGAGCTTTGCTCAGGGCCAGTGTGCATGGAGCCAGAGTGGGAGAATCCTGTGGCTCCAGGTGGGCCGGTAGGCTGTCTCCAGGGAGCATTTCTGAGCAGGTCACCTCAGGCTCCACGCCCCAGCCTCTATCTGCGCAGTTATGGTGGAAGTGCTGCTTGCCCCAGAGCTGGGTCATCGCCTGCTGGCCTCCTGTAAGAGGGAGGACTTGTGGTTCTGTGGTGGGAGTCGAGGCATGGAGGCATGGTGGGCCTTTGCGGGAGATCAGTGGAACCAGAAGGGGAGGAGCTGTTGGATGGAAACTGTTGCTGCTCTTTCTTCCTGTGCAGGGTCCATAGTAACCCAGCCTCACTCCCATACTCATCTTTCAGGGAGCTCAGTGTCCGCTTGTAGACAGGAGAAGGGGGAACCTGTGCCCCAGCCCCACCTCTTAGTTTTCTGTGCTGGCGGCCGCCTCGCTGTCCCTGTGGCTGCTTTGCTGGACTCGGGATGGTGCTGAGCTTCATGGGTCTCAGGCCATTCAGGCATTCTGTGACCACTGTCATCAGGCAAGATAAGTGCCTTCTCTCAGGAGGGTGCCTGAAGTGTCTCCCAAGCCAGGTAGGACCTGGAACCTTCCTTGAGCTAGGTGGGGGCACAGGACAGGGGTCTGGGAGAATAGCAAAGGGCGAGTGGGTGGAGAGGTGGAGGGCATTCCAGACAGGGGACGGCATAGGCAGGGCACTGTGGGGGTGGCAGCGGATCTCCCATGAGGATACAGGAAGGGGTTTGTGGATCCTGGCAGCTATGGATTGCTAAGGGAGAGTGTGGTCAAACTGAAAAAAGCTGAGGAGCCCCAGGTGTGACCTCGTCTGCCCATCATTTCATGGGATTTAAACCTTCAGTAATGGCTGTCATGCAACATGTTCCCCTGCCATTTAAACTCCTGTTGTTGTACAGGTCACAGGGCCCAGGTGTCGGCAGCACTCAGAGCCTTGGGATGCAGACCCAAGTGCTGGAGTCAGAACCCCCCCAACAAACACACACAGATCCTCCACCCTCTTTCCCACCCCCCAACATCTGCCTGCTGAGGGAAGAGAGCAGAGCAGTGGCCCTGAGCTGCCTGTACCTGTTACATGACCAGAGTCATGCTGCCACCTCCCCCCAGGTATAACGTGTCACCTGAGGGGACTTCTGAAGGATTGGGAACACACAGAATAAAAAGGCAGGTTTCTATTTATTGCAAAGAGGAGGTGTAAAAGAAACCCAATGACTGTTTTTTCACACGATGCTCTCCGCATGAACTTGTTTAAGACCCCACATTGTTTAGCTAGCATCATCCCGCCTCGGCAGTAATGCCTGGGGGTCCCTACCCTCATCCTGCTGATGACGAAGTTCAAGAACAAGAGAGGACGCACATACCTGTGGAGGTCACAGAAGGCAGAGAGGGGCAGAGACTTGGGTCTGCATTGATTGCTCATGTGGCTGTGAGCAGGGTGATTTAGCTCCCCTAAAGATCGGTTTCTTCTGAAAAACAGCAAAACCCGGCACGAACGCCTGTTTTTCAGGACTGCTGTGAGAGTGAAACAGCAAAGTTCTCGAGGTTCAGGTTTTCTTGCCTACCCTTAAAACAAACATGTTGTTAGTGCCTGGCTCCGGGAAAACACAAACCCATTTACAGGGATCCACAGAATTGGCAGAGAACCTGAAAGATACATCCTGTTCTCGCATCTCCCTCGTGGTTATGGTATCAGAGGAAACACTTCACAAAACCAGAAAAGAGGATGCAAAAAAAAAAAAAAATTAATTCAGAGCACAGTTGCAGATCTGATTTTCAGACAAATTTGAAAACAAGACAAAACTTTATTCTTAATGAACATAAGATAAGCAGCTAAATGTAGTTCCAGGTTTTTAATTCGCATCAGAGGCTAAATCAGATTGTCATCTTAGGAGTTTGTATCTGAGTGTTGTACTCCTTGTTTCTGGGTGGGAGGAGGGGCCCCTTGGGAAGTCGCCCTGGCCCAGATGACGCTCACCTTAGCCCTTACTCCAGCAGGCAGGTAGGACGCCTGTGCCTGCACGAAGTGAGAAACCCCTTACACACTGGGCAGTGCACAAATGCAGGGCTGTGTGAACGTAAATGTTAATGTATTCTGATACTAGCTTTGCTAGCTACTTCTTCCTGTGTGTTAGAATTTGCAGAGACTGGAATGAATGCATTTGTATTGCTCTCATGTATTTGGAGTATCAGCTCTGACTGGCATGTGGCTTTGGCCAGCCCCAGCAATGTCTTTTCTGAGGGGGCTTTCTGCCCGGTCACACGTCAAGCTTCAACAAGATCCACCTCCGCCGGCTTCCGATCGCACCTCCCTTCTGCCTGCAGTGAGAGCCTCTTCTTCTGGAAGCTGGTTTCACATGGTGGCTTAGATTTTTCCATCTTTGTATCTAGCACCATTTGAAATCAGTGTTTTAGGAGTAAGAATTGCAGCATGGCAGGGCACAGACTCCGTGGAACTGCTGCTGGGGAAGCTCCTGCCTCCTCCTGCCACCTGCGCCTGGGCAAGAAGCCGAAGGAAGACCCGAACAGCAGAGTCACTCGAAAATGCTACGTTTTCTGAGGGGTGATGGCAGTGGGGTGGGATGGGTTTCTTGCAGCCGCCCGAGCAGCAGTACAGGCTGCCATATTTTTCCTGACCGCTGTCTGCTCACAGCCGTCTCTGGCGCCAGACTCTGGTAGGACTTGGAGCTGGGGTTGTGTTGTTGTGGAATGCATTAGGCACCAGGTACTGGCCGGCCAGCAGATTGGGGCCATGTGCTGGGGAGCTGTCCAACTACCCCTAAATGATGCTCCAGAGTGTTAAGCTGTGGGTGCTGTGCAGCTGAAGTCAGACTTGCCACTTGCATGCAGGTACAGCCCTGGGGACGCCACTGGCCCATCTCTTACACAGGCTGACCGATTTCTCCTGGTGTTCAGAGTCTGTTTTTGTCTAGCACCATTTGAAATCGGTTATGATGTAGGGGGAAAAGCAGCGACCGCCACACCTCGTGCCGCCACCTCTGGTGTCCTGGAAGATGGATGGGCAGAGTAGGGAAGAAGGCACTCTTTCCTACTAACTGTAACTGATTTTATGATGGTATTACTGCAGAGGTAAGCCATACATTATCGGTACAAAAACAACAAATCACTATCATTTATCTGATGTCCTTCATTATGTTTCCTGAATTGTAGAACTGCTGTAAATTGTATAAACTTGGTTGCTGTTGAAGTATCTTTCTGTTAAGATGAGTCTATTCATACATCCTGACCTTAATAAATAATTTACTAGATTCAATTTATTATGTCTGTGTTTTTCATCTATTATTTTCCATTCATAATTCCATGACGATAAGAAGTGGTTCCTGAAAAATTAATTGACTGTGCAGATCCTCCCTATTCCATAAAGAATTTGAAGTAGGCTGCAGCAGACATTAAAAATGAAGCCCATTAAGACAAGGAATTCTATGAGCCAAAAAATAAAGTGGGAGAAGAGATGACGGAAGAGGAGAACTGTGGATGGGCTGGGCTGAGGGCGTTCCTTACCAAAAGGGAGAAGCGTCTTTGGTTCCAATCGGACTGCAGACCTGGCTGGCTGCCAGTCAGTGTTCCTGCAAGAAACTTTTGCTAACTGAACATATTGTCAGAGGGTCTTTGCAGGGAGCAGCACTGATGTCACTCGCGTCCCAGCAGATGGAGTTCTACTTTTGCCTGTGAGTTTATATCAACCCTTGAAAACAGGGTGAGCCAGTTTTGCAAAGCTATTCGGAGATTAGCCAGATTTGACTTGGTAGGGGAGCAAGCTTGGAGAATCTTCAAAAAGGCAGGCTCTGACCCCTCGGTGGTGAGGGCTTTTCCCACAGGAGGTGCATGGCTGGCAGTGAGCTACCTGCAGCACAGTTAGTTCCAGCCAGTGGCTTTCAGTAAATGAAGGCAAGTTGGCCACCTGAAAACAGGCCTCGCAGTCTTCCCCCAGATGGCTGCTATGCCCATTGGGCTGGGGCTGAGAGGGATGGGTGTAGTGTTTGCTGGGAAGACTTCCTGGGGAATGGGATGTGCCCCCTTGCTGAAGCTGTAGTGCTGTCGCAAGCCGTTGGTGGAAGAATCCATAGTCTAATCCCCAGGAGGTGGGGGATGTAGGAAGTTCGGAGTCTAAATTGCACATGGAGCTGCTGCTGTGACAGTTTGGGGTCTGTTGCATTAACACATTAAACAGGTTCTGATCCATGGTCCATATCTTGGACTCCTCATTTGTTCCTGTTGCAAATACAGATACCATGAGTATACCCAGGTGACCCCAACTCTGCTGAGTGATTGAGTTTATAAGCATCAAAGCACAAAAATTTCAATAATATGGGACATCTTTTCCACAGAAGACGTTTGGGGCACTCTCATTGCCAGCTTGATCATAAACGATGCCACATCAATGGGTCGTGAGAAACAGAATGTGCCTGGGACGTGTCTCAAACAGGGTTGCTTGGTTTTTCCATGCCCAAAGCCCTTTGACTAAAATTGCCATGCCGAGGAGGATTGGTTGGATTTTGTTTGTTTCTTCTTCTAAGCTTTTATTTGACAGACACAGAGAGGAGAAACACGATCTTCCAATCAACTGGTTCACTCTCCCAGTGACCACAACAGCTGGAACTAAGCCGATCTGGAGCCAGGAGCTTTTTCTGAGTCTCCCATGTGGGTGCAGGGGCCCAAAGACTTGAGTCATCCTCCATTGCCCTCCCAGACCATAGGCAGGGAGCTTGATGAGAAGTGAAGCAACTAGGACACAAACGGGTACCCATCTGGATGCTGGCACTTGCAGACAAAGGTTTAGCCAGTTAACCCTATGTCCTACAGTGCTGGGCCTCATCTGTACCCATCTGTGGGTTTCCAGGGAGAAGGGACATATCAGTCTGAAAACACACCTCATGGAGATAAATACTGATGCGTGAGACCAGTGATGGCTTTGATGTAGGGAAATCATGAGTTAGGCCTGGAGCCCAGTGACTCCTGGAGCAAGACGTTGACCTGGGTCTTGATTCAACAATGTCACAAGAAAGTGTCTCATGCTTGGAGTAGTTTAAGAGTGTAACCTTTATGCAAGAAACATCGCATCTGACCCAGTAGTGCTTCACCCTTGCCGCCTCTTACATTCACGCTAGGAGCCTTTAAATTAGTCAGCTTTGGTTTTCCCCACTCCACCTTGCTCTGCCCTGAATCAGCTCAGGTTTAGTTGGTCTAGAAATGGGACCAGGGCCATGGTATAACATGGTTTCCCTATGCAGGTCTCACTGGTAGCCAGGGTTAGGAGCCGCTTGTCTGTGATCTTCTCTGAAGACCCCCATCACTGTGATAAACTTTTAAGATTTGCTTGAAAGAGCAGCAGAGGATACACACCTTCCATTCACTGGTTCATTTCTCAAATGCCCACTGGGCTCTGTGGGAGCCAGGAGCCAGGAATTCCATCCTGATTTCCTGCGTGGATGGCAGGAACCTAAAAGCTCCAGCCATCACCTCCTCTCCCCCAGGGTGTCCCATAGCAGAAGCTGTGTCAGAAGCACAGTGGCCACTGCAGCTGTCTGCTCGGGGATGCCAGTGTTCCAAGCAGTGAGACTGAACTCAGTGCACCGCAACACTGGTTCCCAGCCTCACGTCTCAGAACAGCACACCTTTATCTTCAACGGTGCTGGAGGTCGGACTTTGGAGCCAGTGTGCCTGAACTGCAACCAGGCTGTGGGTGGGACTGGCCCTTTGCATGGGTGAGAAGTTTTCTTGCCGTTTTGAGCTTCTAACACAGCATTCTGGGGTTCATCCCTTCCTCCTATTCAAAGCCAGCCCCCTAGCACTATGCCCCAGTGGTCACGTCGTTATCTCATACAGTCATATCCTCCTCCGCCCTCTCATAGGGGCCCTTGTGATTCCTTCCGGGGCCCCACCTAGATAATAATGTCACAATCCATTTCAGCTGCACAGACCCAGTCACCATAGAGAGCTGCCTTCACAGGCTCCAGATATTAGTGGTCAGACATCTTTGGAGTTTATTATATCCACAGCCTACCACAATAAGCAACATCAAGACTCATTAAGCGCCCTCTCATGGCACCTGTTGAGTCCACATTTACTCACCAAGTGAGTCACCTGCACACTGAACCTTGGCAACGTTAATGCTACGAGGTTCTTCCTAAGAGATTCTTCAGTAATTGGATCCTGCCCTCAGCCACACTCCTAGAGCATTTTCCCTAGTAACCCTGTTCAGGTAGAGATGTGTTGTCAGACGACATAAATTTGCCTAACGCATTTGAGCATCAGTCGCCCCTGGATGCCAAATGAAGCCGCTCAAAGCAGGGCGCCAGAGCTCTCGTTTCCATTGACAACGTCCGTTTCTCAGGCTTTGTGTGCTACAATCACGGTCATCCATCCCCGTGGCAGTCTCTTCAGCATGAGGTTAGGAAACATCATTTTGAACAACCTCCATATTGTCTTTTTTCCTTGCTTGAGCGGAGTTGAACCCTTTTAGTTGAACGCGGCAGAATACAGTTGTTAGAAACCAGTTTCCAAATGAAACTAGGAATCAGCAGGAACTGACGCCTCCGCAGGGAAGGGAGTGGCAGGAGCCGCGACCGTCCACAGGGCGGCAGCAGTGCCACGACTCCCGGAGGCTCCCAGGGCAGCCTGCGGTTCCCTTTCCCAAACAGGCTTGGAAACCCTAAGGGAAGCAGCACCGCGAGCTGCGATGGGGAAGGGGAGAGGAGGGGGTGGGGGCCTGCACAATCAGGTTTTCTGAAACTTAGTAGACTATCTTAAAACCTGCCCTTCGGTACAAATATACACACTTTTTAAATATGGACAAAAAGCTCATGGCTGGTGAAAACATTAGCTGTTGGGCCTAAGTTTTGCAGTATAAGGAGTTGACGACTTCAAGAAGCAAATGTGAATTCCCGCTCATCCCAGGTCTCAATCATCCTTGCAGAAAACTCAGCTCCTTTGAAAGCTTTAAAAAATTTCTCTGCGTACTTTTTATGTCAGCCTAAAAAATAGTATTCTGGGACCTGGCATGGTCTGCCTTGCACGCACCAGGATCCCGTACAGTTGCCGGTTCTAATCCCGGCTGCTCCGCTTCTCATTTGGCTCCCTGCCTGTGGCCTGGGAAAGCAGTCGAGGACAGCCCAAAGCCTTGGGACCCTGCACCAGCATGGGAGACCTGGAAGAAGCTCCTGACTCCTGGCTTCGGATCAGCTCAGCTCCGGCCAGTGCAGTCATTTTAGGAGTGAATCATTTGACGGAAGATCCTCTCTGTCTTTCCTCCTCTCTGTAACTCTGACTTTCCACTAATACTAATACCACTAATACTAGTAATAATAATGTATCCAGTAGCTTCAGATTACAATTGAAATTTTCTAAAAAGCTTTATTTATAGTTAACAAAATGTCCACCCAGGATTAATATGTAACAGGAGGACTGCTTTGTATTTTTAAAACACAGATAACTTTGTTCAAATGGACAATAGTCTCTGAAATGTTCAGATTTCTTGAGTAGGCTGAGTTTAAATAGGAATTGGTTTGGCTTCTGGCACCTGTGAAAGTTTTCTGTGGAGAGACTGACTGTGGGACTAGGGGATCACACAGCTGGAGGTGCTTGCTTTGGCTGCACAGCAGAATTGCCTGGGGGCGCCTTTAAGTGTCCCATCCCCCACAGCTACATCCTAGTTGTGTTCCCTGCAGACCTGGGGTTGGGGGGACCCAGGTGTCAGCTGCACTCCCCCGGGATCCTGCTGTGCAGCCTCAGCAGAGAAAAGCAGGCCTAGTCTGAGAGACCTGCCACCTGATCAAACTCATGTGCCAAGATGGGGGAAAGGATTTTTGCCTCAACAGCAGCAAAAATCCTATTGATTGTCCCAAGTGTATAAGTGGTTAGGACTTGAGTTTTGCCTTAGTCCTGCACACACGTTACAATGATGCAGGAGAGCCATCTCGAGACGGGCAGGTGGGGTGCTTGAGTGTGGCCGGCGCTGGGGGAGGTAGTGGAGGCTTCGGGAGTTCGGCTCATGTCAGGCAGAACTTCATGGAATATGGCACTGCCTAGACAGGATGGTGGGTACTTCTAGCCACAGGAACAGCAGCAGCAAACACAGGGGCTGTGTTGCATGCCTGAGACCGGAATATTTGAAGCAGTGTAGCTAAAGGAGAGTTTGGAAAGAAAAGGAGAAGGCTTGCCAGTGTGCTGCTAGGAGGCTGGGGAGGCCCCTGTGGGTGTGGGGTCAGTGCACTCCTGGGGACAGGAGGATGTGGCACTGGGGTGGGAGTAGAGAGGCAGTGCAGGTGCCTGGGAGCCTGACACATGAGGGACAGCAGCAGTGACTGCGGGGGTGGAATGGGTAGAGATGGGCCCCAATTAGACATCTTATTCAGGATAGAACACACTAGAAATAAACACAGCATCACCAACCAAGTGTTTCAAAGTGTACAGTTTTATTTTTACCAGAGTTGGAGAGCAGTTTTCAAAAAAAAAAAATAATAAAATAAATAAAAGAGCTCTATCCATGGAGCTTTTCATTTTCCTGAAAATACATTTTTGCAATCAAAAGATAATTTCTAATTCTACTGCTGTTTCTTCCGGTTTAAAAAAAAGTAAACTGGTTTCCGCATATACAAAACTGACAAAATATGTATCTATCCAAATATACATCTCAAGCATGAAATTGGAAACATTAAATTTGAAGTAGAAACTGTCATAAAACTATTTTAAGACAAAAAAAATCTTTGTTATAGTGTGGCAAGTTTACAAAAGACAGTATAGCTATCCTTCTGAGCAGTGGCTACATTCTTGAAAAGTATGTGAAAATGGGTATTTATTTCAACTCTGTTTGATTCAGAATTCTTGTTCATTTCCACTCACATTTTCTCTCCTTGATGTAGCTCACTGGAGAACGTTCAGGACACTTAGAGTGTGAGCAATGACCGTGTCTGTACATAGCAAACCAAGAATTCCTCGGATCCACTCTGGATTCCCCAGGCACAGCCTTCTCAAGGCACTGTGTCTTGTGCCACTAAATACCAGAGCAGAAGTTTCTTCACTTTGCCCGCTGGCTCCTTGTACTGATTTACAAGTCACTGTGTGGCTCCAGGCTTGCTACAGGGCTGGGGTCTGTTTTGCCTGAATTTAAAGTGCTGGGAGCTGGGTTCACCTGCCTTGGCTGTGCTTGCAACCTACGCCAAGATGGAAGTTTTCTCCAGAGGTTCATGGCCTCGTTCCTGCCCTGCCTTCTGGGAGATGAGGTGACTCACGGGCAGTGCAAGCTTCCACAAGGACATTGCTGACCCCAACACAGCCTGAGGGTCCTTGGTGAACTTCCTACAAAGCTAAGCACCAGCAAGATAGTGGTGTGCATGCTTGAAGACCACCATTTCAGCAGAGAGGAAAAAGCAGTGACAGCCAGGATTTTGGAGTGGCTCCTCAATTTGGTGGATTTCTTTAAGGAAGCTGCTAGGAGACAGTGTTCTCTGGGTACCCTCATCTGGCACTCTGCACCTGTCAGTCTTCTCACGTTATACAGACAGATGCTGCTGATCTGCCATCCCTACTGAATTCTGAGACTGGTTTATTGAAAAAAGAAAAGCCATGTGGAATGTTTCTGGCTACTTTACAAAAGTTACATACATAGAAATAGAATTTTATGTTATTGGCTTTTAACTTTTCGATAATAATCTTAGTGAAATCAAACTTGTCCCTGTTCTCAGCTTCCAGTGTTCTTGATTTAAATTGATGAGAGCAGAAGTAGCACACATAGATCAGAACTTTGTAAATAACTTTTGAATAAAGAACAGTAAGATTATATTTTAGAGTTGTTACCAATCTTTGAACAAAAGGTTCGGAACCATTTTACCACTGGATCATAATTTTCATTTAAACTGCATTTCTTTAAATTCACACTTGGACAGTCAGTTTTATGCCAGACTGTGTGTCATAGTTTACAGGCTAGGGAAGCCACCCCAGTCAGCGTAGGAGCTAACCGTGTTAATTTGGGGGACTGCAGTATTCCGTCATCCTGACCCTCCACAGTTGCTGTTCTTGACTCGTAATTCAGCAATGGCCTACGGACTACCACGCTGAATGATGTCATAGTTTATCTCGTCACTGAATTCTCCATGACTGTTTCATTTTTCCAAGTCAACATTTTTTTACTGCGCAGTCTAGAATATTTGAGTGAAAATCTTAAAAGCAATTCAACATGTGAGAAAGACAAAAAGCATCAGTAAAATGAAACTTTCGCAGAGCATATAAATTTGAAGTTGAATTACCAGTTATAGTCATTCTACACTAATTTCAGCATTCATCGCATTCGCGTCTGATGTTTACAGACACCTGAAAGCTCAGTCTGAAAGCTGCTTTTTAAGTTGGCTTTGGCTTCAAAAGTGTGCTGAGAGAACTAGGACTGGGGAAGGCGCAGACCTCCAATTCTAGTTGGTATATTTTATTCCTTCTTTTGGCCCTGATCAAGCACTACTTTGCTTTAAATGAAGAAATTCTTCCTCCCATTGACTGGTCTTGTCCATCCTGTTCCCAAACTCCTGCTCAAAAACCAGGGTAGGTCTGCTCACCATCAAGGTGTCTTTTCAGCTGGTATTGTGGCATAACAGGTAAGGCTTCTATCTGTAATGCCAGCATCCTGTATGGCCACTATTTCCTGTTCCGGCTGCTCCATTTCCCATCCAGCTTCCTGTTCATGGCCTGGGAAAAGCAGCAGAAGACGACCCAAGTGCTTGGGTTCCTGCCCCCCACATGGGAGACTCAGATGAAGTTCCGGGTTACTGACTTTGGCTAGGTCGAGCTTGGCCTTTGCAGTCATGTGGGGAGTGAGCCAGCAGATCGAAGATCTCTTTTTCTCTCATTAAAATAAATAAGTCAACAAATATTTTAGAAAGATTTTTTTATTTGAAAAGCAGACTTAGAAAAAGAGACAGAGAGAGGGAGACAGAGACGACAGGGAGAGGGAGAACTATGATCCACTGGTTCACTTCCCAAATGGTCACAGTGGCTGTAGATGAGCAGATCTGAAGTCAGGAGTTTTGACTTTGGCTCCTACAAAGGTGCAGGAGCCCTAGGACGTGAGCCGCCATCTGCTGCTTTCCCAGGTCAAAAGCTGGAAGCTGCATCGGAAGTGGAGCCAGTTGGGACATAAAGTGCCATCTATATGGGATGCCAACACTGCAGGTGCAAAATCAACCTGATATGTTACCGTGCCAGCTCCAATAAATAAATTAAAAAAAAAAACAGATTTAAAGAAGATGAAACTCAAAGGTATAAAGCAATGTAATGTACAATTTTCTTTTGAAGTCTGGGGATGTTTTTATTGTGCTAAAAAAATTCTGATCCAGGGAAATAAATTCTTTTACAGTTATTTAACAAATTGGAATTGGGATAAATTTACAGAACTGGGGTCTGGCACGATGGTTCAGTGGCTAAATCCTCACCTTGCAAGTGCTGGGATCTCATATGGGTACTGGTTCATATCCCGGCTGTTCCACTTCCCATCCAGCTCCCTGCTTATGGCTCCTGGTTTTGGATCAGCTCAGCTCTGCTGCTGCGGCCACTTGGGGAGTGAACCAGTGGTGAAGATCTTTGTCTCTCTGTAAATATGATCTGCCTTTCCAATAAAAATAAATCTTAATTTTTTTTAATCGAGATTAAGGCTTCTATAAAAGGGTCCCTTTTCATGCCTGCCCTCACAGGTGAACTGGTTCTGTTGATTTTTTCCCATTGGGCTCAAACATTTCTCTACTTCATGATTCAGAGTAGCTATAGAAGGTGGTTGAAGCCACAGCGTCTGCTAAGGGGCAGGAACTTGATGTTTAAGGCCGCGTCAAAGCAGGAGCCTGTCAGTACACATTACGTTCCAATCAGAAAAGGGCTGGTGTGAGAAAACATTAGTAATTTAGCAAAGGGAGCAGGAATCTGTTTCCTCTTTGATATTTATGGCCAATATGACTCAATCCAGGCCACTGATATCTTAATATTTGGTGACTATGTTGAGAAGAAAGGACATCTTTAAAAAGAGACACAATAGAAAGCAGGTATGTTTTAATGATTTTTTAAAAAAGCAAATCATTCTCCTAAGAAAAAGTACATTTTATGTTTGTGTTGCTCTCATCAGGTTTGTACTGAATAAAAAAGGGGAAAGGGCTGAATAAACAACAGTGACATCAAACCCCAAAGAAGTGAGTCTCACCATAGATGAGGTGGAATCGGTGCTAGACAAGGAGCGTGCAGCTCAGAAACTGGCCCATGCACTGCAGAGCGTCTCATTCTAACAGACTCCACAGAACTGTCCCAGGAGCCCCCTTCCCTTTGAAGTCCCAGTGTGTCAGCCGGCAGAGGACAGGCTCTAAATTGCTGTTCAAAGTGTTTGCCTTTGAAACCATTTTGCACAAAGTAAATAAGGTAAGAAATGTTTGCAAGAATAGCAGATTGTGCAGAGTTGAATGGTCCCAAGCTGTCTTCAAGGGAATACGTGGAGCAGATGTGTTCGGGATATGCATGGAATGTGGTGGTCCCAGAAACCAATTTTATGACGAGTCACACACTTTCAAATGCATCTTGACTTTTATACTGAATAAAATTGCTTTCTGGGACATATTGGCTTTCAACTTGAGGGAAGATCCTTGTAAAACATCATTACATGATCTTTCAGATCTCTGGGCTGGATCTAATTTCATAAATATGCTTTCTAAACTAATTACATAATCTTTTGTTAGATTTTTGTTGTTGTTGTTCAAACGTTTGTGGGAAGGGGAGCCAGCCCTGAGTACAGAAGCTAGGGAGTTTGTGTGTCACATCAGGCGTCCAGATCGCATTGCCAGCTCTGGCTTCTGACCCAGCTTCCTGCCTCGGGGAGCTCTGCTAGTTGGGACAGCGATGGCTCAAGTAGTTCCCGCTGGCCATGTGGGAAGCCTGGAGTGTGTTCCCACTTCATCCTTGGCCACTGCAGCCAGAAGGACTGAACCAGCAGAAGGGAGTTCACTCTATCTATCAATTAAATGCAATCAATGATTACTTTTTTTAAAAAAAATTTCTGAAGCGTTTGTTGAATGGTCATGAATTTGAGAGTCAACTAGAAAAATACTCATGTCAACTTGATCCTGAAATTTTTTTTTTCCTTGCCATTACACCCTGCAACTACTGTGCTTAAATGAAAACATTCATCAGTGGACTAGAAAAAAAAAAATCATAAAATATTTGGATCAACCAGTGTTTCTTTGAACATTAAAAGTGGATTTAAGTTACACCAAAAAGTATCTCTAATGGAGGGGGAAAAAAACCTCTTATTTTGTCACAGGCAATAAAAAAAAAACATAAAAATTCTCATTAGTTTATGCAAGCAACTCTCATCTTTCCAGGGATTAGTTAATTCAAGTAAAGAATATCATGTGTTTATGGGAAAAAAAGTTAGGGTAGGGAAGTGAAAATACTTTTGTAAACAAAAGCCATCTGGGCTTCTGTTCTGTTCAGAAGCACATGGCTCAGATGTGAGCTGTGCAGTCGGTGGTGACGACGGGGCAAGGGCTGTGGCTTCCAGCACGACGCGATAGAATTCCTTAAAGAAGGGGGAAGGAAGGAACATGCAGACGGCATCTGCCTTAGTCACATTTGGATTCAGTTCTAACTGATAAGCAGAACTACAGTGGAGTGCTTTGGCTTTTGGGTCCTTTTCCATGATACTGGATGATTTAAATGATGACTTACACAGCTTTAGGACTTGGAGATGAAGGCTGCAGAAGAGTGTTCGTCAAGCATCATACATCCAGATTGTGTCACATCCATCGGAAACAAGCTTTAAGCGACAGTTGGGGATTACAGATGTGAGCTTGGTATCTCGTTTGCAGTGCTGGTTTGATATATATAAAATGATTTTCTGGGGGAGTCCATGGACTGAGCCACTACACCTTCAGGTAATCAAGGGAGCTGAGATGGGGGTACAAATCAGAAGGCAGAATCCAGAGGGCTTCCCTGGATCAAGGGCTTGCCTGTGTCTGTAAGAGCCAGGGCTGGGGGCGGATCGGGCTATCCAAGTGGCAGCACCCTCTGGCACCCCCAAGAGCTGTGTTTGGGGGAGGGTCTGGAGAGGTTCTTTGGAGTCATTCTGACTAGACCACATCACTCAACAGTCATTCCAGTGGATGCAAGATATCTGCCTTTCCTTCTCTTTCTGTAATGCTATATTTCAAATAAATAAAATTTAAAAATGTATACACAGGGCCCAGTGCGTTAGCCTAGTGGCTATAGGCCTCTCCTTGCATGCACCAGGATCCCATATGGGCACTGGTTCCAATCACAGTGGCCCCACTTACCACTCAGCTCCCTGCTTGTGACCTGGGAAAGCAGTTAAGGACAGCCAAAGCCTTGGTCCCCTGTACCTGCATGGAAGACCAGAAAGAAACCGCACTGGCTCAGCTCTGGCCATTGTGGTCACTTGGGGAGTGAATCAATGGATGGAAGATCTTCCTCTCTGTCTTTCCCCCTCTCTGTATATATGACTTTGCAGTAAAAATAAATAAATCTTTAAAAAAATGTATACACAAAAGATAGCAATATCAAATATGTACATCATGTGTTCCAGAAACGCAAGATTTAAGATACAAATGAAGGAACTATAGACACTTAAAAAATAACCAAGGAAGATGAAAAAAAGTTGGAGATCTTAATGAATAAAGAATGTACTTTCATCATATAGCTTAGACCTGTTGAATACAAAGGGTGAAACCAGAAGCATCGGAAATCTCACAATTACTAGGCTTGATTTTACAGTTATTCCTAAAGCTATAGGGAAAAGAAAAACAATAAAAACACATGTTATTTTTCAGAAATTTCAAAGCCTTTAATCTTGGTCCCTGCTGCAGGATTTACCCCGAATCTTTTTTCTTTAATTGCAAAGACTTTCATTAAAATTTAAGTTTCATGTTTTAGAACTCTTCCTTAGAAGATTTGTATTTGTTCATTTGTTTTTCTATCCTACTCTCTGCTGCATTTTTATAGATTAAAAGATTTAACAGAGGTATGCTGTAATCTTATTCCCTCAGCATCTTTAACCCATCAGCTATTCTATAGCCTAATATGATAATGTAGGTGAAAGTCAAATAGCGTTGTTATTAACCAGCTTAACATCTATAAGTAGCTCCAAATTTAACTGAATTATCTAAACGAGAAACCTACCATAGCTTCGTGCACCTAACTAGATTGAAAGGACAAATGGAAAGTTGCATGATAAAAGTCCCAGGGAAAGCAACTATCAAGGCCTCTTCAGAGAAGCACCAGAAGCTGATCTAGGAAGTGTGCTGTATGTACAGAAGAGTGGGAAGGCCTGGGTGGTGATCCATGATTCGCGAAAGAACTTCAAACTTCACAGAAGTTTTTATTCTCATCTTCATAGCTGCTGAAGTAATACAGCACAGATTCCACATGTGGCAATGATGTTAAGAGCTGCCGAGCATGCTTTCAACCAGGTACAATTTGTAGGAAACATTTTTAAGATCAGCATGCAACTTAGAGGACAAACTTAAGCAGCACCAAAGTGTGTCATGCATCAAGGAAAGAAGGGCCAATGAATGAGAAGAGACATGCTTTAATTACCCTTTCTTCTTCCTGCTTTGGCAGCATTTGTACAGGCAGGTGCCACATGCTACAATCCCAGCAACTGCAAGAAATTAGGAAACAAATCCCATGTGACTCCGAACAAGGATTACCAAGATTCAAATCTATCAGAAACAAGCATTGTAGGTTCTAGTTCAGAGGTCTAGTTCAGTTCTAGTTACTTTACTTAAGCACTGACACATTTAAATTTCACCCAAACTCGTCATTACCTAAATCACTCGCAGTCCACGGGAAGTCAGAGAAGCCATGCTTAGTCCCGAGAATGATTAAAAGCATATTTGAGAAGTAAACTAGTCATGCTAAGGGTCTTGAGGAAACGTGTCTCAGGGCTTCTTTCTAAATGGCTACATAGAATACAAAGGGATGGCAGACTACCAACCCAAGGTCGGAAATTCTTAAGAGATTGGTTTACTTAAACTATGAAAAACATAGGAACTGAAGAAATGGTTCAGACACACAAGGAGAGTGGGCCTTTAGCCTAGTGGTGAATGCATTTGAGTCCCACATCCCAGTGTCCTGGCTCTTGATTCTCAGGCAGTGGTGCTGGTTCAAGTCCCTGGCTTCCTGTCCCTCCCGTGGGAGACCAGATTCAGTTTCAGGTTCTTGGCTTCGACCTGGCACAGCCGGTGGCCAATGAAAGCATTTAGGGACTGAAGAAGCAGAGAAGGACATCTCTCTTTCTCAATATATACAAAATGATAGTTAGAAATTCCAATTCTTTACAGTAGCATTTTGATTTAAATGATTCAAATATTGGGATACTCACTTGCAGTAACAACAATCAGAGCAATGAGCCATGCATCTATAAGAAGCAATAGAAAAATTGAGGATAATGAGCATATAAAGATCTCCAGATAGCAGCTGCATTTTCATGTACATTAGATCCCCTAAGCCTCACAGCAAAGTAAAGGTCATCTAGTGTTACCATAATGACTGATGGCTAGTGTGCCTGAGTGATTCTGGTCACAGAATCCTCCTACAACTTCTGGGTTTAGGACCCAATTTGTGAAATTCTTCATAGGAATCTCTTTCTTTACTATTTTCTTCTGTAGCTTCCTCCTCAATTTACATAATAAAGGTTTTTAGAATTCACTAGAGAAAAGTAATGAAAAATATCCCAAAAGTGGATCTGTAGAATAAGTCATAAACTTGTAATGCTCATTCACACAGGTACTATGTGCAGGGTCTTTATAAATAATAAATACTTCATCCCTCCCACCTCCCCCTCCAGTGTCAAGGAGATTTCCTCTGGAAATGTAAATAAAGCACTAGGATACAGGGACAACAATTTTGCAGAGAAACATCACCATACGTTGTGAACTACTTAGAAAACGCCAAATCATCCTACAAAATCCTAAACCTTAGAGTGCAGTCTGCAGTGCCTTTGCTTCTAAATTGTCATTATTTTTATATTTAGCTGTTGCAAGTCAAAGCATAAAGTACTGCATTTAATGCTGCCCATTTCATCTCACAGTTATCCAGTGTTTAACAGCTGAAGACAGCACTGACCAGAGTTGGAAGGAAAAGCATCCAAGTTGATAACCCCAACACTGGATGGCTCAGCTTGGCATTTTTTTTTTTTTTTGGCCTACCATGGCACCAAAGTGAATCGCGTTTGGTATTAACTGCACTTCAGATTTTGAATTTTGACCTTTTCCTGGTCTAGAAACAAGTGGCATGTTATTATGTCAAGCTGGGCGTAGAGGAAGCCACAGCTCCCAGCCAGCACGTGGTACTATGCAGCTAAGTTAGGATGCGGAGTGGATCAGGTATAGTTGGTGCACTCTTGGCTTATGATCAGTTCACCAGAAGCAACCCCATCATGTTAAGGAGCATTTGTAAAGTTGTACCCTTGGTCCACAGGTTTCACAATATCCTTCAACAGTTTATTTAATGTATTA
This sequence comes from Ochotona curzoniae, assembly GCF_017591425.1. Classification (NCBI taxonomy): domain Eukaryota; kingdom Metazoa; phylum Chordata; class Mammalia; order Lagomorpha; family Ochotonidae; genus Ochotona; species Ochotona curzoniae. The sequence goes on along the minus strand of NW_024466219.1, from coordinate 16,973,237 downwards.
ATGTGTTGTATGCAGTGTATAAAACTAAAATAGGTGTGCCAAACTAGCTCTTTAAAAAAAAAACATAGTCCAACTCATATAAAACATAATTTATCTACAAATTGCCATCATATACTGTCCTGTAAAACTGTGTTTTCTATATTTTTTACTTATGCATAACAATAATATTCAGGATTATCTCCCCTTTCCGCTATAACTAGGAATCCTATATTGGGTCACCTCTTAAAACCACAATTTTCAATATTTTCCACACATCTTACCACCTATATTTGCAATGGGATCAATACCACTAAGATAAGTATGAATGTTAGTTATCACTAACAGTTTTTGACATGTTTCTTTTTTCATAGCTGATAGCTGGGTGTAATATTTCCATATACACTCTGAGAAAGGGATGGGGAATATCTGGTCTCTGGCCCATAGAAGGCCCACAAAACATTCTGGTCTGGTTTTGCCAAGGCAACTTCAGACAGGACCGACAGAATTCAAAAAATCGACAGCAGGCTGATTTGTTGGTTGATAATTTTGTATGACCATCAGATGATGTTATAAGTATCCAAATGGTCCATGGCAGAAAAAACATTCCCCATCCCTACTCTAACATCTTAAATGCAGTAGTAATAACCAAAACCAATAACCTAGATTTTCGTTAAAGAATTCACGGGGCTCAGGATATCCTAGGGGGAAAAAGAAACATGGAGTAAATATGACCACATTAATAGTAAAGCGAAAGAGTAAAACTTAAAATCCACAGGTTAATTTTGTCTTTGTATAAGATCTATTGAAATGTAATGTCTTATAAACTGAAATAATGTTTCTCACTTAAAGTGGTATCAGAAAATTTTGCAAATTTATATTTAATAGGGCCTGGCGCAGTAGCACGTGCCAGATCCCATATGGGTGCCAGTAGGTGTCCCAGCTGCTCCACTTCCCAGCTAGCTCTCTGCTTATGGCCTGGGAAAGCAGGTGAGGATGGCCCAAAGCCTTGGGACTCTGCACCTGCATGGGAGACCTGAAAGAAGCTCCCAGCTCCTGGCTTTGGATCAGCTCAGCTCTGGCCATTGCAGCCATGTGGGAAGTGAACCAGAGGATGGAAGATCTTCCTCTCTGTCTCTCCTCTCTGTAGCTCTGACTTTACAATAAAAATAAGTAAATAGTTTAATAATTATATTTAATGCTATTAGATAATATTCTGTGGTATAGCATGCAAATTTAGTGTTTTCTCAAAATTAGTCTGAATTCAAGGTGATTTTCAGTAAAATGTAAAGAAAAATATTTTAGAAATTGATCTGGAATTGAAGGAAACGAATTCAACACAATAAAGAACATCAACAAAAATCTCACAGCTGACATGATACTCAGTGATAATTGACTAAAGGCCAGAGCAAAGCAGGAGACTCACATTTGCTAATCTGTTCATGAAAGTATTGGCAGTTCTAGCCCAAATAATTAGGCAAGATAGATAAAACGGATGCAAATTGGGAACGAAGTAGTAAAATTACCTTTGTTCATAGATGACATGGTCTTTTATATAGAAAACCTGAAGAATTCCATATATACACATTCAAACATCTATTAATACTAGTAAATGAATCCAGCGAAATTGCAGGATTCAAATGCAACACACAAATATGAAATATTAGTTATTTTTTTAAAAGATGTGCTTATTTTTATTGGAAAGGCAGAGTAAGAGAGGAAATACAGATCCATACAAATACAAATCCACCCACTAGTTCACTCCCTAAGTCGCAATGGCCAGAGCTGAGCTGTTCTGAAGCCAGGAGCCAGGAGCTTCTTCCTGTTTTCCACATGGGTGCAATGGTCCAAGGACTCAGCCCATCCTCTGTTGCTATCCTACACTGTAAGCAGGGAGCTGCTTTGGAAGCAAAACAGCCAGGACTAGCAGTGGCACCTATATGGGATGTCAGCACCATAGGCATGAACATGCTATGTTACTGCATTGGCCCCTCAGTTATATTTCTGCACACTAAGAATGAATATTCAAATAGGAAATGAGGACAGTTATTCAGCTTATAATAGTAGTAAAAAGAATAACATGTAGGAATAAACTTTATCATAGAAGTGAACGAGTTGTACACTGAAAACTAAAGGACACTATTTACTAAAATTAAAGAAGACCTAAATAAATAGGAAGACTTCCTGTGTTCATTGACTAGCAGATTTCATATTTTTAAGCTACAAAAAAAAATAATCGAAAGATTAAGTGTAAACCCTATCCAAAGCTTGATCATGCTTTTTACAGAAATAGGGAAATCCGCCCCCAAATTCATATGAAATCTCAAAGAAACCCCAAAAGCCAAAGCAAGCCTAGAAAAGAAGAACAGAGTTAATAGAGATCTCACTTCTTGATTTCGAAACCTACTACAAAATACAATAATCAAAACAGAATGGTAGTGACACAATGATAGGCATGGAAATGATAGGCAGATTGGAAAACTCAGCAGTTAAACCCTACAGAATAGGGTCAAATGATTTTCAGCAAGAATACCAATGGCAATCAACATCAGAGGTCAGTTTCCCCAACAAATGTTGTTGGTAAGATTGGGTATCCACAGGCAAAAGAAAAAAAAAAAAGAAGAAATTGGACTGCTACCACATGCACAAGTTTTCATGGACCAAAGGCCTAAATATGAGATAAAATTCTGAAACTTAAAAACTTCCTGGCACTAGATATGGCAGTGATTTCTGGACTGTGACACCGCACAGGCAGCAATAACAAAAAATAGTGAAATTCATAAACATTACAAATTTGTACTCCAAAGGCCACAAAAAATAGTGAAAAGGCATTCACAGAATGGGAGCAAATATTTGCAAAACATAGATGTGATAAGAGATTATGTAAAAGTCAAAATGATAATGGACCTTGCGGCCTCCTGAAATGTGAGAAATACTGTTTTTTCTGCTCATCATAGGTTATCTTGTCTGTGGTGTTCCTCTTCTAGCAGCTCAAAGAATGAAGACAGGTGTCTGTTATTTTTTAAACATTCAAATACAGCAAGTGTTAAAGACAGAGACACTCACTGGAATACGTACACACTTTCAGTGAGAATGTGAAATGATGAAGTTGCTGTGGAAGAGGATGCGCCAATTCTTTCCAAAACTTAGATTGCTGTGCTCCAGAAATTCTACTCCTAGAATCCAAAAGACAGCCTTTTATGATATGTGTGCTCTCAATAACAGCACCACGCACAAGAATCACAAACTGGAAACAAACCAACTCATGTATCAAGCAACAGATGAATAGATAAACAAAATGTGCTATATACATGTTAATAAACTATCATTTGGCCATAAAAAAGGAATAGAGTTTTCATTGCATATTGCAAGAGAAATGAACCAATATTATGCTCAGTGAACTAAGCCAGGCATAAAAAGCCAAATGTGGTATGTATTCTATGTATTTAAAGTCTCTAGAATGGGAAAATTTGTAGAGACAAAAAAAAATAGATTAGTAGTTTCCAGGTACTAAGGAGAGAGAAAAATGAAAAATTATTGCTTCTAGAGTGCTGTTTCAGCTTGGTGTGATGGAAAAAATTCTGGAGATGGGGTACATAGTGGTGGCTGCACACAATTCCAGTGGCCCTAACGCCATTGAGCTGCACATTTAAAGCAAGTAAAATGGTTAAAAAATATTTATGATTGGAAAAATTAGCATAAGACTAGCTTGGAGATTTTTTTAAAATGACAGTATTTTTGCCAGGTAGTATGACATACAGAACTCCAACAGGCAGAAAAAGGAAAGGAGAGGCTGGAGGTCCCAGTGACGTGGACCCAGTGATGTACAAGTTAAGCCACTTGCATCCCATATCAGCATGCCAGTTTGAATCCTAGCTGCTCTACTTCCAACCTAGCTCCCTGCTAATGCACCTCAGGAGGCAGCAGAATGATGGCCCAAGTGCTCGGGACCCTGCCCCCATGTGGGATGAATCTTCCTGATCTTGGCATGGGCCTCGTGCAGATCTGGCTACTGCAGTTGCCCATGGGGAGCAAACAAGCAAATGAAAGATTCTATCTCTCTCGCTTCCTTGTCACTCTGTCTTTTGGGTAAATGGATGAATGAATGAGTCTTCTGGCACAGGAATGGACAGTTCACAAAAGGAAGGGAAGCTTCAATGTGTGATGGTGAGTAGCAATACAGACTCTGGAGAAAGGAAATGATGCTCTTAATTGTTGGATGAGATGGGTGTGGTGGGGGGAAACCATCCCGTTCTATACACTGTAATGAATTTCAAATGTATCAATAATTTCTAATGCAAAGAATAAAGTCAGAGCACATGGCTGAGATTTTTTACCCAGTTCTAGCATGGAGAAGAAATGAAGCTTTCACAAGAAAGACACGAAAACTGAGTCATTAGGATAAAAGCTGGTACATCCACCTGCCTGTTAGCATGAAATTTCTGAACACATCAATGACTACCTAGATGAAGATAGCGAAATAAAATATGGTATGTATTCAAGTCCCAATTGCAAAAGCCTGGCAATCCAAATAGAATCCCAATCCAAGACACAAAGCGGAAAATGTGCAGATTATAGATAGTATAATTTTTGTTTAAGAAGATGGAAAAAATGCCAAATTACATGTGTAATTACTCACAAGACGATGTTTAAATACAGAACCAATGACAGTAATATACTCAGAGAATAACTGGATGGAGAAATAATTACTACTCTTTACTTTTATGATGTCTGAAATTGTACCAAAAATTCATATACCATTCATGTTGGCAAAAGTAAAGAAAAAAAAATAGCAATCTAATTAAAAAAAAAAAAACCCCAACCTTAAAACTGACCAGTAAAAACAGAAATGAGTAAACTAAGAAAATAAATATTCATTATACAAGGATTTTAATGTTCTTGAAAATGATCAACAAACGAATTTTCAAAATCTAATAGAAAATTGGCAAAAGGCCATGAATACAGATCCCCCAAAGTTCAGCCTTACTGAGAGTTAAAGTAATCCAAGACATCACTTCTAATACATCTCCTATGAAGCTATTAACAATATCAGCAGGATATCTGACCTGGATAATTATAGACTGGAGGCTTGGTGGGATGAGTAGGCCTAGGACCTAGAAAGACAGATGTGATTGTATCAGTTCGTCAGCCTTATCAATATATTATTATGTATTTAAATTTGATCATTGGTTTGCAGAAAGACTATTAAAATGAAAAACACACATCTGTGAATGCTGCAGTTCTTTTGGGGAGTTAACTTACATGTATATCTGCACAAGTGTGGATGCATATATGCACAAAAATACTCAATACAGCATTGTAGTTACCCAATAACAAAATCATAAAAGTCATGTGTTTGAGGTAAACACATATTTTTAAAATAAAAAATCCTAGTGGCATCATACTACATCATTTACAAGTAACTTTTTCTGCTTGGTATTTTTTGGGGGGCATCTCTTTTCATATTCACACACTGATGCGTGTTACCACCGTTACAAATTGTTATGGACAGTTTTCATACCTTCTTTCACTAATAATGATAAAAAGTGATTGACAATCCTGTTCAAAATTTTATTTTGAGCTTTCAAAACATTCCTATAGTTTCTCTTCTTTATAAAGATTTTCTAATTCTTTCAAATCTACACAGGTAAATCAGTGTTTTACAAATTCTTTATGAAATGCTTGTCATCAACTCTTTGGAAAGAGAGTTTCAACAAACTTAGTATACTACACACCTGTTGGGCACATGTGAGTAAACATACATGACTCAATGGATATAGACTTCTAATGTTATCTTAGTTCTGTTTGTGTATCAGTCCACAAAAAAATTATCACTTCCCTTCCCTAAACCATTCAGCCTCAATTAAGTTACTCAAGTAGGTTACTAGGTACCAAGTTCTACAGAATTATAAAAAGGTATTCTAATTACCATGTTACATGTGCAATTCACCCTTCAACTTTTACATTATTAGAAATAGAAATTATGAACGTACACCGAATCTTCAAAAAAAAGAATGGAAAATGTGTATCATGAAAAAACTACACATGGATTTCCAGCTTTTTAGCACAAAAATCTTGGAATTTCATTTTCCACAACCGTTTCAAAGTCTCTTCCTGGGAACAAATTAGGATCCAGGACTTGGGAATTGTTTGACATCGAGATCCTTCTTAAACCAAAGGAGATCTAAAGCCCACAGAAATGATGTTAGCTGAGTAAAGCAGAGCTCAACTAGGAACCTGTGTGCACCTGCCCAGGCTAAGCCTCTTTCCACTGCTCCTTTTGTGTCTGTCTTCTGCTGCAACCAGTGTGGAGCCAGAGACAGCAGCGCCGAAGCCAGGGCGATGATTCCTTACATCATTTTGGAATAACCTCTCGAGCCTGAAGCCCAAGAGGTGATGAGTAATATCTGCAAGAAATTCTCCTTCCTTTTCCATAAATAAGCACTATTCCTTCAAATATAGCTGCCCAGTGTGTGTGTGTGTAGCTGGGGGAGGGGGAATAAATTATATGAGGTGGAGAAAAGGGCAAGGAAGAGATGGAAAACCAGTCTTGTTCAGGAGAAAGCAATTTTCTACAGCACAAAGGAAACTGTGCTGGTTACATTCCAGGAAGCGGAACATGGTCCTTCCTGGGAGGATCGCCCCGGGGAAAGTGTTAGCAGATCACACCTCCCCCTCAAAAAAAGAGTAAAATAGCAAAGCTGAGGATGCGGCAAACACATATTAACAGAGACAAGTCATGGATCCTCTTCATCAATGTTGACTCAGTAGGGACAAGCATAATATAAGCTACTTGTAAGAGTTTCCTCCCTACCCAGCAGTGTGCTATACATGCTTTAAACATGTCCCACTTACCTTCTTATCAGCAGTAACAAAGATACCATGTACTTTATGTGAGTAAACACATTCAAAATTTATATAACTTGCCCATGTTCCTGTTTCCCAAGTTTCTTTTTCATCTCTGTGGACAATGGCACATAAAACTTTAGATCCCATGTATAGTAACTAAAATAGCTGTAAAAACATGCTTCCTCCTTTCATTCCTAAAGCATGAGACGAGTGGACAGTGCCATTCATTTATGGTATATTTGAAAAAAAAATCTCCAGGAATGAGAAAGAAAAATACTCCCAGGAATGACTAAATCTCAGATAGCAGAATGTGCAGCTTTCGTACTGGGAGTGGTCACTACAGGAAAAGAAAGCAATGTAGACTGGATTAAATACCTGGGAGTTATTGTTGGCATTTCCAACAGGAATTTTAAAAGAGGCTTGAAAACTGTAAGCAGAAATGAATAGCCGGAGACAACGGAATGTGGAGGTTTTATAGTGGGAGTGGTCACCACTAGAAAGAAGATAATAAGGACTGGATCAACCACTTGGGAATTAATGCTCACATTTCACTCCCATGAACTACACCTTGCATTCTTGACTTATGCAGATGAAAGTGTTCATGCTTCAGTTTATTTTGGAAATGTTTTATAATCCCTCTTTTTTAGAGATAGAAAGTATTCAACGAGACACATGAAACACATGAGGTGGAAAAACACACAAAATCACAACAGAGTTCTCTATGAAACTTAGGTCATACATCTAGCATAAAAACGAGTGCAAGTCAGAGGTAAGAGCTATAACTTTTTTTTCCGATTGTTCTGTAAAAGGTTCTATTTAATGCCAAATCCATAAACTCAAAGACAAAAATGAACACCGCCCCCCACAACTTTGTACCTTTCACACATGTTGGAATTGGGGGCTCCCATGTGTTATTACTGTTACAGACCACGGTCTCACTCCCTTGAAGATGATAGCCGACGTTGCAGTCAAACATAATCGTTGCTTGGTAGTAATATTTCTTTCTAAATCCTGTTACCTGTCTTCCATTTTTGAGTTCTGGAAATGGACACCTGATCACTGAAAAATCAAGAAACCCCAGCATAAATAGGAATACATTTTTACAATGGTCTCACCCACTTTCCTTGACACTTCCCACCCTAATCAACTATGTAAACATCATCAAAAAGAAAAAACGAAAGAGAAAAAAAATGTTTTTAAAACATAGGGCCAGAGAAAAAAAATAGGAAGCAATTATATGTAGTAGGAAGAAAGAGACAAGTCATGGGATGCAAGACATTAAAAAAAAAAAGGAACCTTTATGTTAAAATTGTTGGGGTTTTGGTTGGGATCAGAGTTGTGGCACAGTGGATAAAGCTGTTGCCTGAGACCAGTCTCTTCTTCCCATCCTGTTCCCTGCTAGTAGCCTGAGAAAAATACCTCAAGATGTCCTAAGTATGTGGGCCTCTGCCACCCATGTGGGAAGCCTGGAAGAAACTCCTGGCTCCTAGCTTCAGCCTGGCTCATTCTCAGCCATTGTAGTCTTTTGGGGAGCGAACACGTGGGTGGACAATCTCTGTCTCCCTCTTTCGCTGACTCTGACTTAAAAAAAAATCAATGTAAAACATTGACTTATAGATAGAGAAATCTAATAATTCTTTTACACACACACACAAACCCTAGAATGCCATTATAGTTTATTAGTCTTTCTCTTTCCTGTTGCTGACAAGTTTTAAGACCTGACTATAAATTTGCCACAAGTTCCAAAACAAATTTGTTTTCAAGGTCATGTTATCATTAATAACAGTGTGCTGCTTTTTGAAAAGGTAGGAAAGATCTTTCTGATAATGTAATAATTTAGCTCAAAATTTTTTTTAAATGAGTCATGTAAAGATATGCCAAAAGAAGAAAAAAAATGTTTCAGGTAAAAACAACATATGCAAGCTGTGACATTCAAAGAATACAACAAACTAGTGCACAAGCATACAGGCCTGAGACACAAATTAAACCAATGCCTGGCTTTCAAAGCAATGTGTGCCGATATTTCCCATTTTACTCTCATTGCTTAAGAAGCAAAATGTGGCTATGACCTACTAGATTACTTGCAAGATCTCAATAAAAGCCTTGGTGGAATTGGGGAAACAGAACAAAAAAGGTTGTGCTGGACACAGTTGGAACAAGAGAATATTCCATGAGATTAAATCTGAGCCTTAGGAAAGGGACTATATACAATACAGCCTGCTAAGCCAGGCTAGTGCCCTTCCTTGTTGATATATATATATTTTTTCCTGTAGATCTGCATTTCCATCTGGTATCATCTCCTTCCAGGCTGAAGAACTTCTTTCAGCAGTTCTTGTAGCACAGTTTGATTAGTGCTTAGCTTTTGTTTATCTGAAAATGTGTTCAGTTATTTCACTTTTGGTTTTGAAGAATTCTGCCTTGATATTGAAGTCTGTGTGTAAATGTTTTCTCTTTTAGCACCTTAACACACATGCTTGTATTCTAACTGCAATAGGCATTTCTATGATTTATTTGAAAGGCAGAGAGAGGAGGAGGAGAGAGAGAGAGAAAGACAGAGAGAGATCTTTTATCTGCTGATTGACTCCCCAAGCCAAGCTCTGGGCCAGGCCAAACCAGGTGTCAGGAACTCCACCAGGTCTCCCACATGTGTGCAGGGGTTCAAGTACTTGGGCCATCTTCTGCTGCTTTTCCAGGCACATTAGCAGGGGGCTGGATTAGAAGTGGAGCACCCAGGACTCCCATAAGGGTTGCTAGAACTGTAAGTTGCAGCTAAACTCTCTGGACCACAACTTTGAGAGAACTCAGTTGTTATTCTAACTTGGCCCCACCTTCTCAAATGTAGTGTGGTTTTCATCCCTCTTACTGCTTGCTTTTTCTCCTATTTTTGGTTTTCAATGACTCAAATATCCATACCCCTTAAAAAATTGTTTTTGATACTGCAGTTATATGTATGTTTGTTAATGCTCTCTCATATGTCTGCATGGCTCGCATTTTAAATCTTTCTTCTCACATCATATTGGATGTCCACTGCCCTGTCTGAAGCCAGAAATGGTGTCTTGTTGTTGTGCTGGTGGTGGTGACAACAATTTGCACCTAATTTTTTTTTTTAATTAGAACCATTGGATATTGTTGACAAACAGTAAAGCTCATTCTGAAGTGCACAGTGGTATGGGTTTCCATAAATGCAAATAATCATCACACAACTAACACCAAATAAACATACAGAAAAGTTTCATCACTTCTAATAGGCATGTAGTGGTATTTCACTGTAAACAGACCATTTTGTTTCTTTATTACTTTATTCTGCTTATTGTACTGGGTACAACTCCTCCCAAGACTATGTGAATAGAGTGGTGAGAGTAACCATCTTCACTTGGTCTATTTTTAATCTGTTTCTTTTTAAAAAGTTTGTATAAAAGAGGGAGAGAGAATATCTTCCATATCCACTGGTTCACTCCCCAGATGCTCACAACAGCTGGGGCTGGGCCAGGCTGAAGCCCAGAAACTCAAACTGCATCTGGGTTTCCCATGTGGCTGTCAGAAACCCAGACCCTTGAGCCACCTCTGCTGCCTTTCCCACACGTGTTGACCTTCCTTTGGTCACTAACCAGTGCCTCAACGTTTAAATGTTTGCCCAGCATTTATCATTCTCATCAGCGAGGGAGCTAGTCTATTAGGATCTCTGCTTCTCAATCTATAGCATACCTCCATGTGTCTTGCAATACAAAATAAAACTTCTTGCTTTTAAGCCAGTGGGTATTGCATTTTTTTTTTGTTCTTTCAAACAAAGAAATCCCAACTCCTGCACACACGGAATAATACAACGATTTATACAAAGAGATGCCAGGAATACAATGAGGCGAGAGATCAGGCTCTATACTAGAAATATTGCTTGGTTTATATTAAATAACAAGTTAATTCTACAATAGGAGGAAGCACATAGCCTTAGACAAAATATTTACAAAATGTAAATGTATTGACAGGTTACAAATAAAGGTGAAATAAATTGAAAGATTACCTCTACATTCAGGAGCACCACTACTCCATACTCCATTGGCAACACAATAAAGTGATTTTTCCCCGACAAGTGAAAATTCATCATCTTTGTGTGATGGATCACAGCTGTAAGTTACTGATTCTGAGTACTCGAATATCTCAACATCACTAAAAGTGTGTTTTCCGTTTTTTATTTTTGGAGGTGGTGAACACAAAATCTCTTAAAAGAGAAAAACAGGAATGTGAAGGCCAAAAGGAAGGCAAAAAATATCAAGACATTATTAATGTACTATGAAAGCATCTTTCAAATAAATTATCAATATAGGATTTCTCTAGCTAGTTAGGAATCCAGTAGCAATTTATAAGAGAGTTTTTATGAAAAAAGTCTAATCCTAAATTCAAAGTATTCACATAGAAATAAACTTTCGGAACAAGGCTTATTTTATTAAGCAGCAGAACATCTATATTTATTTGCAAGGCCATGATGAGTTTTGATTTAGTGACAGTAAGAAATGCTGACAATCTGTTTGTGATTGAGAAATGCTTTACAGATATAACCCACATTAAGCAAAGCTCTTTAGGGTCTTTGTTCATGTAAAAATCATAAATGAACCCTGAGGCCAGATTGTTTGAGAACTATTGGTCCAGTGCAAATATAATTTACTTACTTTCACATCGTGGGACACCATGGCTCCAGTGTGTTGTTGATCCTTTAAGTAGACAGGTTACAAATTTTCTACCGACTAGATAATAGCTAAATAAAAAGTAAAAGTTACTTTTTTATTTAGCCACTAATAAAACACACATAATAAGGAAAGGGGTTTTCTATACTGCCTAGTTAAAGGGAAACGTTTCTTTAACAATATGTAAAGAAAACACTAAATAAACTGGTGTTTAATTCAAAGAAGAGTCTCCTTGCTGAGACGGAAGATGTTTAAATAGGTCTGTTGTGCCTGCCAGTCTGGCTGCTCTGCCGCCACAGGACAGGTTCACATGTCTGCCTTTGCACACAAACTCTGCTTCGTAAGGACAGGGACTGGATGGAGGGATGAGGCCCTGGAGCTGGGCTGCCAGGAGTCCAACCCTGGCCCCAGTCCTGACCTGCTACTGCAGCTTGGACAAATAATTTCAAGCCTGTCTTGCCCTTTCCCTCTCTCCCTCATTAAAAAGGGGATGCTAGCACCTACCATGGAAGCATGAGGTCGCTGGGCGTAGCACATCCCAGGAGCCTGGTCTGTGTGAGTTCTTAGCAATAACATTCTTATCAGAATCCCATCCTGGGAATAGCTCAGCAGTGCTGCCACTCGATGATCCTTTATGCGCTTGAGAATCCAGCTGCTGGGCTCTCACTGTCATTATCATGTATTATTCTCCTTTGGTGGGACTTCTTCACTGTTTTGCTTGGGTAGCTCTCTTTATACAGTTTGTTTCTCAAGAGGGCTACCACTGTATGAATGGATGCATGTCTTAAACTTTGGGTTTCCTAAAGTTTCAAGCAAGCCCTCTGCAACCATTAGCAGAATGTTCAATATTTTTGCTTGATCAAGTTAAAAAAGCAGAAAGTGAACCTGCTTGTACATTGTCATAGCTGATATTTCTCCCAAGGCTCACGCATCTACTGTTTTGTGTGAGTTCTATCTGCTCCTTAAATGTAAATATTTCGTCACATTCTTAATGCTCACAACAGGATTATTATTAGATAATGCAAGAATCATTCAACTTTCCCGTCCTTCAGTTTCAATTTCTTTCTACTTGCTACACATCCTTCTTACTTCCATCAAATGTCTAAGATATTTGGCAAGAAGCAAGTTTACACCAACCCTTACAAACAGGAGCAAAACAGAAAAGGACTTAGCAACAATCACCTTACCTCTAAGAAGCAACTTACTTACCCCTCGTCACATTCAAAGTGAACCTGGTGACCCCACGCTAGAGTTCCATTTACAATATGTTCCCTACAATGTGGGATAATAGGTAGCTGGGCGCATTTTATTTCTAAAAGAAAATAATTTTAAAATAGTTTTAAAAATCCGTTTTCAAATAGTTGAGTCAAAATCAAAAGCCTACATTGCTCTTGCGAATTTGTCAGAATGCTTTTTAAAAAAGACTACTGTATTACAAGGACAAGTATAAACTCCGCATTTACTCAGGCAAACCAATTGCCAAGAAAATCACTCCCTGGAGATTTCTCAAAATCCCCTCTATCCCCCAATACATTTTCACCTGACACCCCATTTCCCAAGAGAAAATCATCATTACAATAGTGGAATACCCTGAAATGCAAAAGTCTCTAGAGCAAACCAACCAACCAAAAAAAACAAATTTTATTTACTTACTTTCACAAGCCCAGTCAGTGATAGGAAGCCATGAGTTGTTCTGTTCACAGTAAGTAGATGTGGTGAACAAATATACATATTCCCATCCTACTTTACACCTATAATTCGCATATTCCCCAGGCTTATAAAATGGTTTTGGTTTACCAATGAGCTCCATAGCCTCAAATGTTGGTGGTGGACCACAGGCATCTAAGGAAAAGGAAATAACAAATAGGAAGAGAGATGAAATATTGATACCATCTTCAGCAGCCAGAAACTCTGATTTGTCAACAGGGAACTCAAAAAATATGGATATCATATGTTTTTGACTAGCTTTTCAATGAGTACTTTGTATATTTACCCAAGTTAGTAGCAAAAGAATGTGCCTTGTAAGTAAGCTCTTATAAGTTCACCTTACTCATTTTGGTTTGGAAATGAACTGAGCTTTTATTCAGTGATCAAGTCAGCATCAGTAGTTTTGATCTTAAAATACATCAGCAGGTATGTATCTTTCTCTCTTTTTTTCCAAGTTCATTTCAAAACTAATGTCTAAGAGAACTTCTTTTTAAAAAAATTCTATTTTTGATTATTTTTACATAGTTGATGGGGTGCAAAGGGTCAAGGGCTAGAGGAAGGTGGGTGAGACTATTATTTCCACATTCTCTTTTTTTTCCTTCTTGTATCTGGGGAAAAGGTGGGAGATAAGGGGAGAAGCCAAAACCAGTTTCCCAAATGCCTCCATACCCTGGGATGGGGACAGCCACCTAGTGCCATCCCAGGGACCCCAATTTGGGGCATGCTCTGAGGGTCCTGCTCAAGAGGTTTTGATAGATAAGTAGTTCTGAATTGCTCCCGATCTTGCCACTCCAAGCACGATGAAATCCTTCCAGAATCTGCTGGTTGACATAGTCCACCTTCAAGTCTCCATTTGCTCAGATACTCAGTGCCAGCACTTGGCTGGGGTAGTTGATCAATTTGTTCTGTCCTCTGTCATGGTACCAGGTGTCCTACTGCCATATTCTCCATGTGCAACTAGATATGCTGTCCACTTCTCCATCTATGCCACTGATGAGGCCCAGCTCTGACACATGCACTCCATGGTCAGATCATGGAACCTATGATTCCCTCCATTGTTGGAGTTCTGAGTCCAGCAATTCAGCTGGTGGGTCCCCAAAGAAACATCATCTGAGGTGATCCTAGATGTGATTCTTGTATGTGCTTGCCAATACAGGGTCCAGCACAGTCCGTTGCCCAAATCAACCTATATACATGCTGCAAGTACAGTGGCCCTGTCGTTGGGAGTCCCTCATGAGTCATTCCTCACAAACACATATGGTGGCCTTATCCATGGGTGTCCCTAGGCAGTAATTCCTCACCCCCAAGTCCCAAGAGCTCATCACTGGGTGGCCAGCAGGCTTTGCCCAGCACAATTGGCACCTTGGACACCTGAGCCAAGATGGTGCCAACCACATTTAAGCAGCCAGTGCTGTGGCATTTCTGGCTTGGGATACTAGACTGTGCTCCCTCCCACCAGCTGAAAAGCGGGTGGTGGGGTGGCAGGTCCAGTTCACATGCTCAGCCCCTGAGAACTTGTACAGTACCTACTCAGGCCACTCTGCTCAGATGCCTCTTATTTGCTCTGAAATATACACCTAGAACATTTCTAATCAGAGATGCCATTATATTATACTATAGGTTGTCTCGGGCTCATCTTAGGAAAGTGATTTCATTCCCTACACCAGAACCACTGAATCATTTACCTAACACTTATATCAGCTTGCCAAAATTAATTATTTGCCATGAGTACACATCCACACTGCTCAGACTCTATCATCAGAAGTGGTCTATTACCTACAAGTATTCATTCAGGAATCACAATGCGATGTGACCTTTTACTCCTTGTCCTGTTGGCTACACAGCTGATCTTTCTAAAAAAAGATGTATTTATTTTTTGCTTGCAAGTCGCAGTAACAGGGAAGAAGAAATAGAAAGATCTTCCAATTATTGGTTCACTCCCCAAATAGCCACAACAGCAAAACCTGGGCCAGTCTAGGGTAGAACTTGGAGCTTCTTCCAGGTGTCCCACATGGGTCCAGGGGGCCAAGGCCCTGGGCCATCCTCTGCTGCTTTCCCAGGCCTTAAGCAGGGAGGTAGATCAGAAATGGAGCAGGACACAAATCAGTGCCCATATGGGATTCTGGCACTGCAGGTGGAGGATTAGCTGGCTAAGCCACCCTGCTGTCTCCCACACAACCCATTTTTAACCTTACTTTGCTTCTTCAGAACTCAGACCCTGATAAATACAGCTGTATTCCTCACTTCTCATTCATTTCTTGGGCCATGAAAATAGCTTCAATAGCTGTTTTAAAAGTCGCCAAATGAGCCCCCTCCATGTTAAATTCACCAACAACCTCTTCCTCCCGCCGACATCCAGGGTTGCTGCTCATTCACTGCTCTCTCCCCGTAGTTTCCAGAAGCTCTTACCACCTGGATGTGGGCTGTTCTCTGGTGACATCTCCTTTTCTGCCTGATGGGATAACAGGATGTCCTGAAAGAATCTGATCAAAATTCTTCTTGTGGGTTTCCCTTTGTTGTGGGCTTAGGTATCTTAATTTTTATTTCCAAATTCTTGCCCACACAGGAACAAGAATTCAAGTCAGAGGCAAAAATATGATGCACAAGTGAAAGTAGGATTTATGCAAAAGATAAAGACGGTGAATGTACATTCACACATAACTGGGTGCTGCCCCACACAGAGAAGCCCCTGGGATGAGTGGATCAGAGAGTCATCCATCGTGTTGTTGTTGAGGTGTTTTCCAACAATGCAGGCATGGTTATTGTCAGGGAGTCCATCATCTTACTTTAAAAAGCAATATTTAAAAAAATTTTTTAAAGCAATATTCTTTTTAAATAGAATTAGTAGTACTTTTGTAGATTTTATTTATCTTTGAAGACTATTTAATTATTTGAAAGGCAGGGTTATTAAAAGAGGGAGAGTTATAGAGAGAGGGAGAGATAAAAATCTTTCACTGCTGGTCCACTCTGGCTACATTGACCAAAGCTGGGTTAGTCTGAAGAGAATCCGGGAGCTTTTTCTGGGTCTTCCACATAGGTGCAGGAACTCAGACCGTTAAGCTGTCCGCCACTGCATTAGCAGGGAGTTGCACAAGATGCGGAACGACCAGGACTTGAACCAGTGCCCTTATGGGATTCTGGTCATTGCAGGTGAGTGCTAGGCCTGCTACACCACAATATCAGTCCCAAATACTTTTTTTAAAAAAAGATTTATTTATTTTTATTAGCAAGGCAAATTTGCAGAAAGAAGGAGAGACAGAGAGGAAGATCTTCTTTCTGCTGGTTCACTCCCCAAATGACCATATTAACTGGAGCTGATCTGATCTGAAGCCAGGAGCCAGGAACAACTTCTGGGTCTCTAGCATAGGTGCAGGGTCCCAAGACTTTGAGCCATCCTTTATTGATTTCCTAGGCCACAAGCAGGGCGGAGCTGGCTTGGAAGTAGAGCAGCCGGAACCTGAACCAGCTCCCATATGGGATCCCAGCAGATGCAAGGCAAGGACTTCAGCCATTAGGCTGCTGCAACCAGGCCCCCAAATAATTATTTTTAAAATTGATTTGAAAGGTAGTTACAGGCAGAGAAGGAAAACCAGAGAGAGAGAGAGAGAGAGATCTTCTATCCACTGGCTCATTCCCCAGATCGTCCCTAATTGCCAGGGAGGCTGAAATCAGGGACCAGATTCTTCTGTTCATCCACACTGGTATAGGTCCCGAGTATTTGGGCCACCTTCTGCTTTCTCAGGTGCATTAGCAGGGAGCTGGATCAGAAGTGGAGCAGGCCAGGTTTTGAAGTGGTGTCCACATTGGGATGCTGACATCATAGGTATATTGTTAACCTGCTGCACACTGCTGGCCCAACAATAGTATTATTTTTAAAGATTTATTTCTTTATTTTTATTAGAAAGTCAGATATACAGAGAGGAGAGACAGAGAGGAAGATCTTCTGTCCATTTATTCACTTCCCAAGTGGCCATATTGGCTGGAGCTGAGTCGGTCCGAAGCCAGGAGCCCAGAGCTTCTTCTAGGTCTCCCACACAGGTGCAGGGTCCCAAGGCTTTGGGTTGTCATCCACTGCTTTCCCAGGCCACAAGCAAGGAGCTAGATGGAAAGTAGAACTGCCAGGACACAAAGCGGTACTCACTCACTGATCCTGGAGCGTACAAAGTGAGGTCTTTAGCCACTAGGCTACCTCACTCAGCCCACAATAGTTGTTTAGTTAGTTAGTTATAGTTTGTTTTAATTTTACTTGAAAGTCAGAGAAACAGAGCCAGAAAAGAGTGTCTGTCCACTGGTTCACTCCCCAAATGACTGCAACAGCTAGAGTCGGACCAGGCCAAAGCCAGTAACCTGGAACTCAATCTGGATCTCCCACTTGGGTGGCAAGCACTCAATACTTGTGCCATCACCTGCTGTCTCCAAGTGTACATGCTACAGGGAAGCAGGAATGGGGAGTGGAGCTGGGACTGAAACCCAGATACTGAAATGTGGGATGCAGGGAAACCACACAGGTCTTCACTCTTGTGCCAAATGCAAGCCTTAAGGAAAACTGCTTAGGAAACATTTTTCTTTTGTTTTTTTACCATTTTCTTCCTATCACTGCTCCCCACTTTCACTATCTGCTTTTGAAATGAATTTTTGAATTATCATTGTTCTTCATAAGACTGGAGTGTTGGAGTCCTGGAGAATTCTCCCATACCAAGGGGCAAGCAGGTCGTTTCTGAGCCTCAGTTGCTTCTGCCCTAACCTGCTGGCTGTGGTGCTTGCTGTTACCTGAAGACCCACATGTTAAAGTCTTGATCGTCAGAGTCGTATGTGTTGAGACTAAGGATAGCCGTAATGTAATTATGGTGCCAGAAGTGGGGCTTGCAAAGCAATTAGATTGGAACTGGTTGTTGGGCACACCTGCACTGAAATCATTGTGTCCACGTGGAGACATGCAGAAGTGCAGTGCATGTGCCTTGCGTGATCCCTGCGTGATCCCTGCGTGATCATTCAGCCATTCTCCGGCCTCACTGATCCTTTCTACAGAACTTTCCCCTCGGAGGCAGGAGGAACATTTTCCTGGGTTTTAAACCTGATCAAAATAGCCTAAATTTTTTGTAAGTAGTAATTACATAAGAGTGTTGAGGCTGAGGCAAAACAAAACAAAATAACAAAACAAAAGGGCTTTTGGAACCACTGATGTGGCAAATATCTGCATCCTAATGAGGAGCGACAGACAAAAACACAAGTTTTTATAGGGAGACGGCAAGGTAGGTTAGTTTCGAGCTGGAATATGACATAGCTTCAGAGAGCACAGTCCCACGAGGTCTCTCTGGGTGGGCAAGTGGAAGGGCATCCCAGTGGAGTTCAGAGGTGATTCTGCACTGAGTCAGGAGGAGAATATTCTAAGTCGGGGGAGACAGCAAGTGCAGAGGATCCAGTGCAGCCTTCCTCGTCTGCTTGATGAGCAGAAGGTTCTCCCTGCCTCCTGTCACTGTCACTGCTGAGCACTGTGAGAGAACCATTTCCTGCAGGGTGCTCCCCTGGAGTTCATGATCTCTCTATCCATCAGTATCCTGCCTTGGGTTAATGCTGGCCACTCCCTAAACTTTTAAGCCAGTCTTTTTTGATTGCCTAAGGTAGGATTGACACTGGAGTTATACCAAGGAGAAAACAAGGTCGCTGCTTGTATTCCCAAATGTTTGCAGAAAATAGAAAGAAAAGGTGGAAACTTTTGAAACCCATGCATAGCTTTTTCACAATATTGTTCATGAACTCCAGAAGACCTCTGTTACATGCATTAGGATACTAATTAGGACAACTTGGCATAGAGACACACCAAGCACATAGAAAAGCACAACAAAATATACCAAAATGGTTTTCCTTTGTGAGCATTGTATTCAATGTTTTAAAATGTGCATTTTAAAACTTGTTTGTTCATTCAATGAATAAATGTATTCAGTGGATAGATTTAATTATGTGCTGTAAGCAAAAAAATCCAGATTAACATTATTCATTGTTTCTTAATATACTAATTTCTGACTATATTTGGCATCAATGAGGCTTAGGAAATGCAAAGAAAAGAGACAAATAATGGGGAAAAATTCTTTAAGTGATAGAATAGGATACTATCTGGATTGGTTGGGAATGGGAGAGAACTCCATAATTCCATAATTGGGGGAAAAATAGCAATTATTTGTAAGCCAAGACTTATGCTGTGTCTATGAGCAAAGAAACATCATGGAAAGTTCTAAAAGGATGGTGCGCCCTTGCCACCCTTCGGAACGCAGGCCACTTTGAGCCTGCTCTCAGCAGGTGCCCTTCTGAAGCCAGGCCAGGTGACTTTCCTAGCTCCTACTCTGATGGGCACTTACAGGCAACATCTGCTAGCCCCGTCCCCCTCCCCCTCCCCCGCCAGCCCAGCCCAGCCCAGCCCATTGGGGCACCGCAAGCTCCTTGCAATCCTAAGGGTGGCAGGGACTGCCCAGCCTCTGGGGATCACTACACTTACCAAGGTACCCGGGGTAGACAGGGGAAATTTCCATTAGCCACACAGCGCGGGGCCCCAGTAGCCCTTCCACTCCCCGCCTTGGCCACTCCCAGGTGCAAACAGGCCTTCTGGTGCACCTGTCGGAGCTCAGTGCTGGAAATGCTTTGCAAACTTATGCTAGGGACACAGCTAGGCGGCCGAGACACACACCCCGAGCTCATCAGCATGGCAAGGCTCAGACCACCAAGCACAGAGCCGCCTGTAGCACTGCACAGTCCCTACAGCCCCGCGCCACCTCCCGTCCCCGGCCGCGCCCACCCGGGCTTCAGCATCGCGCCCTCTCCGGGGGTCCTACCGGAGAAGGTGAACAGCAGGAACCCCACAGTCACCAGAAGCGTCCCAAGGACGCGCCACTGGTTGGGAAGGGGACTTTGGTGGCGGGCGGGAGGCTTCTTGCACGGCGCGGAAGACGCCGTCATTTTTCCAGACTTGAGTGAGGAAAACTGGCAGCTAACTGAGCAAGGGAGTCATTTTTGAGTCTGGGGGAGCAAACGCAACAATCCTCAAACTCATAAAGTGCCAGGGACTGCATGACAGGTGGGCGTGGCCTGAGCGGAAGTGACTTGAGGCCCAGCCCGCTGAGCCAATCGGCGGGCAGAGGGGGCGGGGCCTCGAGGGGGAGACCCTAGGGCTCCGGGTGGCGCCACTGCTTCCTCTGCAGGCCTGCGCGGCGCGGCGCTGGGAACCCGGGCCGCTGCCTGCCCAGGGAGGGGCCCTTGAAGCCCCTCGGCCTGAAAATAGAGACCCGGCGCCAGGCTGCAGGTGGCGGGGGCTCCGGTTACCTCAGGACTCGAGGCCGCCCGGAGCGGCGGGCCGCAGACGCGCTGTTGGGCTTTAGTCAGGCTCATGATGAGGGGCGGGCCTGCAGTTGGCTGTGCCGGTCCTTGAGTCCCTCGGAGCACGCTGGCTTTCGCTGCCTGGCCGCTGCGCTCTGACCCTCGAACTGAGGGAGGGCCCGTGGGAGGGATGTCCCTGGGCAAGCACTGCGGGGCCCTTGAGCCGCTCTCCAGCTTCCTCACGCGCAAAAACGCGCGCACGCGCCCGTGGACGCCGTGGGCGCCGCGCGGGGCTGGACTCGGTGAGGCGCTGTGTGGGGGACGCGGCAAATGCCTGTGCTGGACAATGTAAAGCTAGGAGTAAAGCTGTGTGAGGAAATTAGAAAGTCGCGAGACAAGAAACCAAACCAAGCAAACAGAAAGGGCCTCCTGTCAGGCTGGCCGAGAAAGAAAACGTCAACCAACGCGGTGGCCGCTGGGGGACCAGCATGCAAGTTTGTCGCCTCTGACCTAACTTTTCAGTATTGTGAGGAGCCTTAAAGCGAACACGGCTTGTAGGCCACCTGTGCCTCACTTAGTTTATCCCGAAGAAATCTTGAGAGCTGTGAGCGAAGTTTTACAACTTCAGGAAAAATAGAAACCCCAGAAGTATTAAGGCATTTCTGGTAGGTGTCTTTATTTGATGGAATTCAGGGCAACACGGAAAAAGCAACTGCAAATCAAAGCATGCCATTCATGAAAACAACTGTATCCTGTTGTGCTTAAAAAAAGGGACATTGGAAATCTACCAAAATTAATGTTAGATGATAGGATTGTAGATGTTTCATTTTCTTTAATCTTTTCAGCTTTCTAAGTCTTGTGTGGATCCTATGTTACATTTGGAACAAAGTATAACAAAAAAAATATTTTTTTTTATTAAGCTGTGTATTGCTTTTGGCCAGGATCAAATAAGAAAATTCAGACTGTTTTTTAAAGACTGCATTGTTTGTGAAATCATCTGACAGAAACTGAATCACACAGGGCTGACATACGTAGGAGAGGATGGTAAGGAAATAGAGGCTAGCTCCGTAAGTCCCAGAGTCTTGTGGAATTGAAGGAGTTTATATTTGGTACAGCTCTAAGAGGACCTGAAGACTTTCTGGCTAGGCAGAGATGTGAAACTGGTGTAACAAATAACACCTGAGCATCCTGGAGGAGAAAACGCTGACACGTCTCAATGGCAAGCAAAGGCGGTATGAGGAATTACTACTTATATTAGTGCCTTGAGTTGTGCAAAACAGACCTGTCCGCTGCCTCAGTGTTGGCATTGACTGGTAAAACCAGAATCTACCTGTAATTCTTTGTAAATACTGAGACTGTCCTAGCTATAGCCAGTCTTGGAAATAATATTTCTCTTTTTTTCTAGGAAAGTTAAAAAAGATAGAAATATGACTAGTGTTTAGATCCCTGGAGTGCTGTATTAAGATGAATCTTGTTGGAACTTCGTTCCAATCAGTAGAATTTCCATCTTTCTTGCTCCTCAAGCCATGCTTACTGTACTTTCACACTGGATCTTTTAAAATGCTGATTTGACCCAAGTAGAGGCTCCGCCTGAAAATTCTGAGCCTTGTGTGTTGCTTGTGTGGGCAAGTTCAGTGCGTCAGGCAAAGAATTTCCTTGCCATATCTCCAATGCCAATTCTTCACCAAAGAACACCTGGTATGCACTGTATGAGATAAACAGTGGTTAACACATTCCTGCCAGTTCTCATCCAGCATGAATCTGTCAAATGCTGGAAACGTGCTGAGGGATTTTTATTGTAAAAACTGTTGACACTCGGAGACAAAGTAGGGTTTTTCGCTGAAAGCTACCTGTTTGCACAGAAACCTAAGTCAACCATCATAAGCTTACTTTAGAATGTAGCTACTGTCTAGCCCTTTAGCCTTAAGATGATTTTAGTGACTGAGTTCAAAGGGAGAGTATTGAGAGTGAACCACCTGATGAGAATAGACTTCAGGAGTTAAAGCTTTGAGAGAAGCAGGGAATTAGATATTCATGCCCTTCAAAGATTTCCTCTAATTGCTCAAGAGAAGAAGAGAAGAGAATGGAGGATATGCATGTTTGTGGACCAGGCTTAGACCATTATGCAGTCTGTGAGGTTTGATGAACAGCAACAGAGTAGGGGGTGATGTGTTATGTCATTAAATGGTAGCCAACTTCTTAAAAATTTAATGCTAAATAATTCTCTGCCTCCTGAGTGAGCCTGTTTACATTATACTTTTCAGAAATGGGTGTCACAGCATGAATGAACATCTGTTTGTACCTGGTGAGTACTAGCCATCTAAGTGGCTTTCTTGCCCAGCTGTGTTGGAATCTCTTCCACTTGACCAGGAGGAGTGTTTCTGTGGTGTGCCATGTCCGACACAGGGATTCTGATGACTGGCAATGACCATGAGCATATTTCTCAGAAGTACATGTAGCTATTTTGTTTCTTAGCCAGTAAAGGCTTTAGAAAGGTACATATATATATGTGTGTGTATAAATATATATATATAAATAACACACATATATACGTGTATATATACACATATATTACATATACACACATATATATATTATATATATATATTTTTATATATCCCATAAATATATTTGTAAAATTGAAGTCTCTATTCTTATTATAATGGGGAGACAGAAAACTTTATTTAAATGTCAAATATTTTAGCTAACTTACAGCTTATATTTTAGTGTTCAGAAAGAATAAAACAAATGAAATAAAACAAGGTTAGAATGGTTAGCACTAGAAATATCTTTGGAGAGTAGTTGGTTCAGCCTATGCTTTTCAGATGAGAAATTAAAGCCTAAGGTTTATAGAGATGTTTAATAACAAGCTATGTTATGCAAAATGGCATTTTCCTGTAGTTACTATATGTATTATTCGCCACAATAGCTGATGTAATAGAAAAAATGTGTTGCTTTTTAAAATTTAAACTCACAGGCCATTAGATATTTATTAATCTTATTGCTCAGTACTCTATTCTGGAGGGGAAAAAAAGACCACAGTTCCCCCCTGCCCCCCCCCCATGGAAAAGCCAATTCTTACACAATTGGTTTCTAGTCCTCCTTTAAGAGTTATTTCTTAAAAATCCTAGGAAATAAGAAATTCACTATAAATTCAGCTAAGTAAAAGTTCTGTCATTGGATATCTTTTCATGTATGAAAAATCTTGTAAGCGTTCTTGGAAAATGCGTGATTTTCATAACATTTTTGTACCCACATAAGCATCTTCTGTTTCTACTGGCCACAGACTTGTTGAAGTACTCTTGCAGTCTTGGCTTACTTGCTTTTCCTTCTTAGTGACCTGGCCAAATGTCATTTAGGGTTTTTTGTTGTTGTTTGTTTTAGTATGTGTTGGAGTTTGGTCTTTGAATTCTTAAATGTTAAATAACAAAGCAATTGCCCTTTGTAAAAATAAGTTCTTTTTCTCCTGCAGTTTTTTTTTTCTCTTGGTTTTGCTTCAGTTGCTTCTTTCTCTATCTTGTATGACATTACATTGAAATTCAAACTGATGTCCTGCTCAGTCCCCAGTCCAGAACTGGGGCTGGCATTATGGCAGATCAGGTTAAGCCACTGCCTGCAGTGTTAGCATCCCATATTGGAATGTAGGCTCACATCCCAGCTCCTTACTGATGCTCCTGGAAAAGCAGTGGAAAATGGTCCAACTACTTGGGTCCCTCACTAGCCTTTTGGAAAACCCTCCTGGCTTAATTACAGGATTGGATCATTAGACAGAAGATCTCTTTCCCTATCACTCCTTCTGTCTCTGACACTCTGTTTTTCAAATAAATAAAATATTTTTTTAAAAAGTTTTTAAAAACTAATAGAAATTAGCAATGGCTATAGGCAAAGCTGTTGTTAAATACCCAGAGAGATTCTGATATTTTCTAGAGGTTGTTAACATGGTCTATAATGACATAAAAAATTGTATTTATAAAGGTGTGGCCTGATTAAGGATCACAGAGAACCAGAGCTGCACCTACCAGTGTGTGTGAGAGCTGGGGCTGGGGCTGGGGCAGACCAGGCTAAACTAGGCTACAACACCTGCTGACATGCAGAAAAACTGGGAAGAGGGCCAGGCAGATGGGAGTTCTTTGGGGTCACCCTGTCCAGGCCACAATACCTGCTAGCACTCATAAGATCCAGACCTGGGGGTGGGCTTGCCTGGACTAGGCTGCAGCACCTGTCCTTTTGTGTGAGAGTCAGGACTAGGGGGTGAGACTCACCAGGCAGTTGCACCCACTGATACCTGCATTGACTGGGGCAAGGGCTGCCCTTGACTCTGCACCAGCTGATGCATGTGAAAGCAAGGTCTGAAGTGAGGTTTCTTACGGGGCTTCACGATTAAATCACTGCCCTATATCCCGGCCTCAGGGAGAATCACATAGACATGTGGTCTGACCCCAGAGCACATGTTGCAGTTTTGGGCCACCTCTGTGCTGACACTTAATGGAAAGACAGGACAGCCAGCTCATGTAAGCCATCAGAAGATATTGAGGACCTCAACAAAAGATAGAAAAAGGACAGGTTGAGCAACACTTTAGGCCAGGATCTACAACAAGTACCACTTAGGTCTGTGGGCACACTGAAATCGACAAGGACAGAATTTCTGTCCTTAGAAAGGATTTCTTTGATGTAACAAAGATGACTTCTCAGAACAATCCTCACCACTCAAGTAATACCCTTGGAACGTTCTTCCCCACATTAGGACCTCAAAGGTGACAATAAACAACTATCTATATTCTGGTGCTGATGTACTCTATGACAATAAGGAGTTGTATACTGTCTCTACTTTCCTGCCCCCGGACATAGGAGGGAAAACCAAGTTATCCATCCCACTGCCTCCTGAGCCTCTCCATCCTAATCAGAGGCTCGCATGGGTCTGCAATCCCCTCACCCTTGAAATAAATATTAAAATAAAATTTAAATGTTTTTTAAAAATTAAAAGACTACTGGGCTACTTAAGTGTCAACATGTGTGTATTAATTTGATGCCTTCTTTTAAATTGATACGTAGCATTGCATATATTTATAGGTGTATGTATTGATTCTTTGTGGCAGAATATTCAAAATCCTTCTAACTTTTAAAGAAGATTTAATGCATTCTTATTATCTGAAGTCATCCTATTGTGCAATAGAACACCTGAGCTCATTTCTCCTAATTAGCTTAAAACCTGTTGACTGATAAGTTCTTAACAGTTATACTTTTTCTGGTTAATTTAGTATATTCTGAATAATATAAAGGTTAGCTAATATGGCTGGTATGGCATAGCAAGGAAGGTTGCCACCTGTGGAAGCCAGTATCCCATGTGGTTATTGATTTGTGTCCTTGCTGTTTCACTGTGCTGCTAATGACTTGGGAAAAGGAGTACAGCCCAAGTATTTGGAGCCCTGCCACTCATGTCTGAGACCCTGCTGAGGCTCCTTGCTCTTGGCTTTGGCATAGTTTGGTCCTGGCTGTTGTGACCATCTGGATAGTGAGCCAGAGATGGAATTTTAAACAATTTTAAACAAACAAACCCATATATATATATTTAAAGATAATCCCTTTTAAATTTAACAATTATTTTAATTTTTGGTATTTTAATTCATTACGTGGTATAAAGTGCTTTTGAAATACTGACCAGGAAATACTATCCTTTACTATCCATAGTTTAATTGATTTTCCACATATTTTTCTTGCGTAGCCTTGATATTGTTATCATTCAATGTATTAGCAGAAAAAAATTTACCTTTTCTGGAAAAAATAAAAATTGATAGAGCATATATTGTATTCCAGTTTTTTTAGAAGAAGTAGATTTTGCTGTATAAAATATAAGGGAATTTTTTAAAGAAGGAAGACATGTATGCATAAGAAATACTTACATGACTGAACATTGGCAGATAATGAGTTAAAATATTAACAGATAATTTTATGGTTGTTATTGTTTATTCAATTGCATATGACTTATATTGTTCACATCTCCCTGCATTTTCCAAATTATTAAGGAACCCACTCTATATTATAAAGATTTTAAAATAAGGAAAACAGAAAACTTGTAATCCATAGCTCTTCTGTGCAGGTTCTTCCTTTAGTAATGGAAAGCATTTCGCGTCCCGGGAGCAGGGTTGCTCCTGAGCAGATAACACGTGCTGACAGTGCCAAGGAGGAGCGAGTGACAGTAATGCAAGCTTCGCTAGCTAGGTGAAAGCTTCAGCATCTTCTGTACTTCTGTGAAATCACTTCAAAGACTTCATGAATCTCAGACCTCATTGTTAAATAACAAGAGGTGGCTCTTTTCCAGCCAGCATTTAATTCAAGGGCAGCAGTGCTCTGCCAAAGGACACTGAAGCCACAGGGTATTTTTATTTAGATGTCAGCATAGTCAACAGCTGAGAATTTATACACTGAATTTCCAAGCTTACTTTATATCACAATGTCAACATTACATATAACCTTCCAGCTTATCAGGAACTGCGTATTGCTCTGTTACGCTTGCTATGTGGAGTGCATGGAAGTGTGGTGTAAGTAGAGATACTGAATAGATAGGAGAGGGACTAAAGAGTAACTTGACTTTTTTTTTTTCTCAGTCAATGAAAAAGTAAACAACTTTTTCTGGTTGAGCAACTAAAAAATAACCTCATTCTAGAAAACATGCAAGTAGTTCATTACACATAAAACATTCCCTGAAATCCCTTCTTCTGAACCATGGTTGGGACAGGAGCAGTTGAGTGGCTGGTAGTCTTGGAGCAGGGTCCCCTAGAAACAGCAAGCCCTCCTCCCCCAAGTACAGTGAGGCAGGCATCAGAGTAACACATTGGGCCCAAGATACCAAAGTACTTCCTGACCTTGCTGGAACCTTACTTCCTAAAGCCAGGAATCCTGCCTTTGCAATAGATAGACCTCCCGGTGAGGCTCGCCAGATCCCCAGTGATTACAGCCAGGCTCTTCCTTATCATCATTCACTTCTCATCTCACGTAGTACCTCACATCTGGTTCCTGTCCTTAAACACACAGCTGTGTCTTCATAGTGCCTGTATGACCCACTCTGACCCAGCAACTTCCTGGGGTACACAGTATGGTTTGTGCAGACTTTTTACTCATTCCTTGTCTGTACTATGTTGTCACAAATTGTTAACCTTACTCTTGTGACATATAGGTGTTAAAATTCCAATCTTGGGCCCCGTGCAGTAGCATAGCAGCTAATGTCCTTGCCTTGCATGCATCGGGATCCCATATGGGTGCTGGTTCTAATCCTGGCAGCCCCAGTTCCCTTTCCTTCCAGCTCCCTGTTTGTTTCCTAGAAAGCTGTTGAGGATGGCCCAAAGCCTTGGTACCCTGCCCCCATGTGAGAGACCTGGCTCAGCTCGGCGGTCACTTGGGAAGTGAATCAGAGGGTGAAGATCTTCTCTGTCTCTCCTCCTTTCTGTACATCTGACTTTCCAATAAAAATAAAATGAATTGTTTAAAAAAATGTTTAATGTTACATGTAAAATTCAGACAAAAATGTTTGGGATTTTCTACCTTTGTATTGAAGATGCTCAACAGTTGGTGTACACAGATGTAAAGAACTGATGTAAAAGAGTGATTTCCAAAGTTCTATCACAATGAAACGTTGCTAGACGCATGTCTAAGTATTTACTAAATGCTTATGATTTGGTTTACTCTAGACCCAGAGGTTTCGAGAAGTGTTAACAAATGGTGGTTTTTACTCAGACAAATAATTTGACATGGGAAAGAAAGCGCACAAAGGTGGAATGCCTGGTGTATTATGCACATCTAATAAATGTTTGTAGAATGAGCAAACACGCAAATACAACAGAGTAGGCAACAAATGTGTATATAACATGTTGAATGCTATGGGGTAATTATATGCAATTGCAATGATTAGAGAAACGATTTTTCATTTGGCGAGAAAAAAGCAACAGTCAATATTATACAATCAATATAATCCCCAAGTATAATCCTCTAAATGTTAACTAACATGCAAAGAAACTTAACAGTGCAAACTTATAAGTCTACTGCAGATAATTATCACATTTTCATCTTTTCTGTATCTCCCTTTTCAATAATGAGCACATATGATTCTTAAAAACATTTAAAAATAGTGCAGTCAGAAAACAATGAGATTCAAAGAAATATCATTTTGGACTGGAATTGTTGAGCAGAGCTTCTTGGATGAGGGAATTCTGAGCTGGGCTAATGAAATTTGGATAGAAAAAAGGTGGAAAAGAGTTTAGGCAGGTATCTTGGCAGGCATACGTCTAAATCAAAAGATATTTTAAGCATCCTTGTGGAATATTTTAGAAGGAACTCTTGTAAAGCGGATCATTACACTCACAGTCTGATGTTATTTTATCTGTTTATAATTAATAGCAATGTGGCTGGCCTTGCATCGGCTTTGCATGGTTTTTCTATTACAATTCTCCATGAACAAAGGAAAATGAGTGCCTCATCTGAGAATTTGGACATGAAACTTAGAGCTTCCCTCGGAAGGCAATACCCTCAGTCTTATTTTATCTTGAAATCATCTCCTGCATTATTTTCTTCTCACTTCCTTATAAATATATTTTCCTTTTAAATTACTGACATAGCATTACAAGAAGAGATTCTCACAGGAATAATAATAATAATCCTCTTTTTATTACCAACATCCACCCCAAGTCATTGCATATACCCATTTGAGAGCGGTCAAACCAGACAGACTATTAAAGCTTCAAAATGTCAAAGTATCTGTTCTGAAGTCTTGAAGAAAATAGTGCATATTTCACTTGCTTTTGTAAACAGTAGTGAAAAACCAAGTTATAAAGCAGAGGCAAAGTGACTAGGAAGCCAGAAAATAGACAGAGGGTACTGAAAGTTCATTTCTGTTACAGGAAAGAATAGAATGCAACCAGTACAACCAGTGCTTTTGATCTTTAGCAAACTTTGAGTTGCCTCTGCTTCTATCCTGGCTGACTACAACATGTTCCCACTCCTTTTTATTTTCCTGGGGCCCCTTCCATGTCCTCAACTGAATTTAGTATGTTTGACATCTATGTAGATATAAATCACCAGGTTCAAATGGACTTACGTGGACAAAGGACATTCACCGAGAGATATGACACTTACTTCTGCTTTCTACTGGAGCAGCCTAATTCCATCCTAGGGTGTATATGTCCCTGTGGTTTCTGAAAATATCCTGAGGACCTATGGAGAAGACCTTTTAGAATTCCTAGGTCTAGTCAGAGTAAGCAATGACAAATGGTCTTGTGTGATGACAAAAATGGAATTTTGAATTTGCAAGAAGCTGCAGAGACAGAGTGAGGTACTCTGAGAATGCAGTCAAGATCTGAACAATTGGGAGGTATATCTAATGAGAGTGATGGAAGCCTGGGGAAGGGTGGAAGTGAGAGAGCAAGAATATGATAATATACTGCCATGCAGGGGGCAGCAGTCTGTGTTGGAGAATCCTATGAAAGTCAGATATCTGGAGGAAAGGTGGAAGGAGATTCTCCAGAGCCCTTAAGGGATCCTTCCCATTTGCCTGGCAAATGAGTCCTGGCTCTGCTTCCATTTCCAGCTATGAAGGGGTTCACAGCTTCCTACAGACATGCACCTGGGGAAGCAGCAGATGATGGCTCAAGTGATTGAGTCCCTGCCACTCATGTGGGAGATTTGAGCTGGGCTCCTACTACGTGTCTTCAGCCTGGTGCGGTTGGAGGCATATTGGGAAGTGAACAGGCATATGGGAAATTTCTTCCTACCCCTTTCCTCTGCCTCTCAAAGAAATAAAAATATAATCTTTTAAAGATAGATCCTGCACATTGAAATGAAACCAGAGCCCTCACAGCAAAATTTTGGGTTCACCAAGAAAAAAAAAAGCATACTGTTTTCCATAAACTCAAAAACTCACCTCATAAACACACAAGAATATGGGGCGGGTGGAGGGGGGGAGCGGTGTTTTTCAAACACAGTGCCCGTGCACAGCACTAATAGAATCATCACCTTAAATGACTGGAAATAGTCACGGTCCAGGAGAAAGTGACAAAGGAATTTCCAGCTCCTTTAGTATTTAACTCCTTTGGTATCAACAACCTCCCTAGTACAATATACTCAAGTTTTGTTGCAATTTTCAGGATTTGATCATTGAAAAACGTTTTGAATTAAGTGTAGTTACCTGCTATGCTCGTGTTGTGATAGCAGAGTTTGAGGATGAGCACAGCTGCCTTCTTGAGGATGTAAGTGGATTCTCACTTCTTCCAATTTTTCATCTGTATTATAGCTAGTTCATGAAGGAGAAAAAAACAACTGATTTAGTCATGCAGGCTTTGGTTTTGAAAGAAATCAGTAACCTTAATTTTGAGATTTGAATGATTATTTGCACCAAGTTCCCTTTTTTTCTTTTTGGCAAGACATTTGAAAAGAAAAACAGTCAAATTTCATCTCTCAACACTATGTTTTAAATTTGGATTAAGCAATAATACTAAAACCATCCTCTAAGTTGTGCTATAGACAGGTATCTATGCTGTAGAACAACATATTTGAGTATTTCCCAGATAAGTTTGGTTAATAAATACAGCTTACCACAAGCGTTCGACACTTTGAGCTCACAACAGAAATGGCCACATTGCATGTTAGATACAGCGTTGTCTCCTGCAGTGACATGTATGCTTTGCTGTCCATCCATAAAATGCCAACAGTTGCACAATAACAAATGTCATGAAATTACACTTCACTTTCCACAGCCCTGGGTTCTGCTTCTACACATCAACCAAACATTGGACTAAAAAACCTGCATCTTTACTGAACATGTACAGAATTTTTTCTTTATCATTATTCCTTAAACAATGCAGCCAGCAGCCATTTACATATAATTCACATTGTGTCTAAGAAGTACTCTGGTGATGGTTTAAAGTTTATGGAAGGATATGTGTAAGTTAAACACAAATACTAGTACTAGTTTAGAGCAAGACTTAAATTGAGCAACTGCAGATTGTGTTATCTACAGAATGTCCTGAAACCAGTCCCCTGTGGACATCAAGACATGACTGTATGTAAGAACTGGCAGTAAAAAGAAGTGTTTAATAACTTTTTAATAACATTGGTAATAGTGATATACTATATATATATGTATATAGCTAACATGGTCTCATATTCTCCATGGGTGGGGTACTGTGTTAAGTAGGAACTATTCATTTTGCAGGCAAGGAAAATGAAGTTTGGAGAGGTTAAGTGTCTTGCTCAGGGTCTCATAGCTAGTGAGTGACTATGAGCCAGGGCTTGCTGGGCTGACACTGTGCCCCTTTGTGCTTATTTAATAAGCACTTCATTTTTCATAAATGAAATAGCACTATAATACCAGGTACTTTTAGATTTTACACATGAGTTGGTTTTAGGGACTTAAGAATTTGGGATTTAAGAAGAGCACAGAGAGTTATCACTGAACCCCTGTTTTCTCATTACTCAGTTACTCTTTACCTTCTCATGGAACTTAGAATGAGGGCAGGACTTGAGACAGAGAGGACTGTGAGTCAGAGGCCAAACTGGAGCACCACAGAGAGGGAGGGCAGAGGGTTACATAACCAGGTTGCATGGGCTTCCACAGAGTGGTAGATGAGTGTTTAAATGAGTAATGTGACAGTGGTTCTGGGTAAGGACTGCTACATCGGATGTGGGCCAGTATGGCCTGAGTGCATATATGTTGAATGGATAGGTGTGTGGTTGGTTGCTGATTGTTAATGTGAACATACGAAAGTGCAACAGCATTTAAAGAGGCTGGCCTTAAACTTTTTTGTTTCCTCAGGCGTTATACTAGTGAGAGCTTTTTCTGACTATGGATAAAGAGGGCTATTTGGTAAAATGGGGCTGGATCACAGCAGCAACAAGAGGCCAGGATAAATGGGCTCTGCTGGAGAAATCTTAGCACCATTCTTCCTCCATGCTTAGTCATGATTTATTTTGGGTTACATTTATCACAAGTTACTATCATAGTAAAAATACAGTGAAATTTCAAAAGGTGCAGATGACAGCGGTTTTCTCCTGTGCAATGTCAAGCTAGTGAGGTGGAATCACAGGAAAAACTTGGAAATCTGTGTGAATGGACAGGAAAGCTTTCATTAAATCTCAATGTGGAGACGTGCCCTTGAAGAAATACCTCTATTTTCTTTTTAGGGTTCTTCAGGCTTTATTGGAACAGAGTCAAAAAGGAGAGATTACCTATTGGTGTTTAGAAAGATACTGGTTCAAGGTATCAGGGTAGCTAAAATAAATCTAGTAAAATATAAGGGGGAAATATTGAAAGAAAAAAAATCCTAGCTTTATATTATTTGTTATGGACATTAGAGTTCTTCCTCTTCTCTTCCTCTTTTTTTTTTTCTTTTTTTTCTTTTTAAGATATATCTGTTTATTTGAGAGCGTTATAAAGAGAGAGACAGAGAGACAAAGAATGAGATCTTTTATCCTTTAGTTCACTCCCAAGTTAGCCGTGAGGGCCAGGGCTGGGCCAGGTGACAGGGGCCCAAGCACTTGGGAAATCCCTGCCTTTTTTCCTGGGACATTAGTAGGAAGCTGTATCAGAAACGGAGCAGCTGGAATTCAGATTGTCATGCAGATGAGATGCTGGCATCACAGACGGTGGCTTTACCTACAATGCTGACTCTTGGACCTTAAATTTCTGTAATATACATTGAGATTCAGAAATGAGTAACTAATATCAACTAGTCCAAGGGGTTCAGTATTTTGAATCAGATACTCAAGACCAAAGCCCTTATGCCCAACAGCTTCCTGATAGTACAGCTGAGCAAGTCACTGAATATCTTCACTGGAATCTTCTCTGCCAATATCAATGGGCTTACTTTACAAAGATGATAATAAATGGGAAAGCGTATTGTAGAAAACATGTTAACTGTTGCTCTTACTATTAATCTTGATTACTGTATAAGTCAAGATTTTAAAAGATCAATAAATAGCAGTTATTTTATATGGATGCATGTGGTTCCTGCTCAGTATGGGGAGAATGCACAGTCAAGAGTATAGGAATGTAGTGAAGATTAAGATAACAAGAGACAAGGTTAATCATGTGGGTAAGGCTGGATTTAGGAGAGGGAGGTACACAGAATAATTATACATTCCAAATCTGGAAAAGTCGAGGACTTAGAAGGTGTGTGAAATGATTAGTAGTATGATTTAAGTTTAGGTTGATTTGCTTTCCAAATTTAGCATTGGTATAATGGATGCAATGTTTGTAGTCCACCTTCCAATTTTATATGCTGACATTTTCACCCTCAATCTGTTAGTATTATAAAGTGCGGCTTTGGGGAATTAATTAGTTCATGTAGGTGCATCCATAACTTGAGAAATAAATGCTTGCTGTGTAACTGTGATATTGTGAAAGCTACCCAAATGAACTAAGACAGTATATCAGAACAATTAAGGGCTCAGAAAATGAGGGTAAGGCTGGGATAGGATGTACTACTGAACTTGACAGAGAGTTGTAACAGAATGCTGCCTTTTGTGGTAATACTCCAAGTGGTGTTTTGGACTCTCATTTATTAAAGTATGCCTTTGTGCCATGGATAGTTCAAGTTTGGTACCTATTTGTGATCAAAATTTCCTGACTTCATGGAATTTACATTCTATTAAAAGGACAGAAAAGAAATAATAAAATAAATAGGTTAATTAATTATAATAAAAGAGGGTCTGCTATTAAATATAGAACCAAGTGAGACTGAGAATATGGGATGGGGAACATGCATTCTTTAATAATTAAAGCAGGCCTCATTTAGGAGTGTTTCTGAGCAGGCATTTGGGAGTGCAGTTTTTCAGTCTTTGTCTCCTTTTAGTTTTTTGGTAAATCTTCAGATTGCTTATGCAGTTTCTGAATTACCTCATATATGAAGGAAGACTCCTGCCTACATGCTTCCAGGCCCACTTACTCATGGCTCCTGCAGAACAGGCCAGTACTACATCCTTCTGTGTCTGCCAGTCTTTTAGCTCCAGGATAAATGGCTCTCTTGTGTGGACAGTCACTAAGCACTCTACTCTTCTGTGTTTCTCACATGATTAGCTTCCTCTTCATGTGAGGATCATGGGATCTATTTGTCCTGGGAGGAAAGTTTGATCTCCACATAAAGCATAAGGAAAAATCCTCCCAGTTTAGCCACACTCACAAAGATATGGCTCCACCCACTCAGGGAGATGCAATTGAATGATATATCAGCCCACTGCTGTCATAAGAAGGTGCTTCTGCATTCTGGGTATTTAAATTTAAAATCATCTCCCCTTAATTTTAGTTTTGTGTTATTTCTAACACGAAAACAATGGTGTTAAGGAGGACCAACATAGTGGGCATAGTGGGCTAAAGCATCTGCCTGCCATGTTGGCATTTCATACGGGTTCCAGTTTGAGTCCTGTTTCACTTCTGATCTACCTCTCTATTAATGTGCCTGGGAAAGCAGCAGAATTTAGCCCAACCACTACAAAGGGGACATGGAAGGAGCTCCTGGCTCCTGACCCAGCCCTGACTATTGAGGCCATTTGGAGAGTGACCTAGCAGATGGAAGATCTCTCACTCACTCCCTTCCCTCTCTCTGTAATCCTGCCCCTTAAATAAATAAACAAATAAATAGATCTTCAAAAAACAGAAGAATGAAAATAAATAGTATTTTTTTCACTAATGCACTCTTTATCCCAAGAAATGAAAGACCTAAAATACAAATTTAGAAAATGTTTTGAAAAAATCATGAAAAAACAAACTGTCTTTTACTATGTTATTTTCTGACCTTCGAGGCTAAGCAGGGATAGGCATTTTTCTCCTGCCATTTCTGTGATGGGCACAGGTCAGAGAGAATGGTTTGCCATTATATATTATATTTTAAGAATTTGGAAAAAACAGGTGGCATGTTTTAACAGAAAATGTGAAGAAAGATATATGTTCTGTTGCTGCCAAGATTAGACAAACCAGTGATTTCTACAACCAGTGATTTCCAAGTTTTCAGAAATTATTAGTCTTATTTTTATCCAAGGATGCTTACATACAAGAAAATGGTGAAACAAATCTAGAGTCAAACTTGGGAGTTTGAGTCTCTGGTTGATTAATAAGGAACAAGCCATACAGAAGAGAAATAAAATGTTGCCTAATGAGCTCTGGTCAAAGACAGAACACATAACCAATAGTAGTCCATTGACTTGATTGCGTGGTGACTTTATAATCATCTTAGTTCATGTAAGTACAATTGACATTTGCTCAGCAAAGTCTGCTTATGACATATTTCTCAGAACATATCTTATCATTAAGCCACAGTTGACTGCAGTTAAAGGAAGGAGGAGGTAGGAGATTACATTAAATATTTCCAAGAGAAAGAGATACCATATTCCTTGGATGGTTTAAGCTAGAGATTGGTACAGATATAATAGAACTAAAAAACACAACTACTTAAAAATAGCCCTAGCTTTTTAAAAAAAATTAACTCACAGTTTATAATAACACTAAGTGAGCAATGATATGGGGAAGCATGGATTAAGATCACCACTCTGTCAATGTGAAACATCAGGCAATGACTTAAATTTTCTCCTTGCAATGAATATAGGGAATAATATTGTCAAGACACAAAATATGCAGAACATTAGTTACAAAACAAAAGTTTACCAATGATCATATGAAATATCATAACTTCAGCAACCATAAAGATTCTTGTAGGAAAACTGCATTTGTTTGGGATGCTTGCTGTTTGGGAAATCGTTCACTGAAAAGCATAAATTTGATTTCTCAAGCGTCTAGATTGCACATGTTATCTTCATACCATCGATCTCACTGATCTTGAACTCACTGATTTTAATTAAATCATCTATTACAAAAGCTGGGAATGTTCTCTTCCCTGTCAAAAACGTTTAGCTTGACCTTTTTGCAAGGTTTCTGTGAGGTTAAAACGCAAATGGCATTTACAAAAGGTACATTTACTAATAATTTAAATGCTTGTTTATTTTCATCTACTCAAAAGGCAGAGAGAGAGAAAGAGAAATTTATCTTCCATCTACAGGTTCACTTCTGAAATGCTTTCTGCAGCCAAGACTGGGACTAAAGCAGAAGGCCATAGCTATCTGGGTCGCTCATGTGAACAGGAGGGACTCAGAGCATTTGAGCTATCACATGCTTCCAATCCAGGAACAGGAAGTTGGAATCAGAAACAGAGTAGCTGGGACTCAAACCGACACTCTGACATGGAATGTAGGCATGTCAAGTGGCAGCTCAACTTGCTGTGCCACAACACCCAACCTTAGATTTCTTTTTAAGGAACACCCAGTGTATGGGACTGGTGTTGTGACAGTTCAGTGAGTTAGGCTGTGACCCGTATGGGATCCCATATCAGAGAACTGGGTTGAGTCCTAGCTGCTCTGCTTCCAGTCCAGCTCTTTGCTTACATACCGAGGAAAGCAAAGCAGCAACAGATGACCCACATACTCAGATCCCTGCCACACACATGGGAGTCTTTGAAGGAGTGCTGCCCTCCTGGCACTGTCCTGGCCTATTTACTGACTTTGTGGGCACTGGTGGATGGAAGATCTCTTTCTATCTATTCCTCTCTATCACTCTAACCTTCAAATAAAAAATAAATACCAAGTGCCAAGTCTTCATCCTGCTGCACTGGAAGACTGAGGTATAGGTGCCACTAGGGTGCACTAACACCTACTGCCTTGGTGGGATCTGTTATGGTCTGCAATGTGTCAGCAGAAGTAGGAGATCCAACTCATTAGTACTTTTTAGCTTTTAAAGAAAAACTCACTTATTTTCTTTTTCTGGAAAACAAATTTTCTTCTTAAGATACTACATTTCCATTTTATATGTTTATGTTATATTCCCTCTAAATACTTCTCTGTGTAAAATGTGTGTCAAGAGCTTTCTTTAGAAGAATTGCCACATCTAGTACTAGTACTGGTTGGGTTATTTCTGCTTTGTTTCTGAGGTTCTCTTTTCCTTGCTTTGGCCTCCAATATTAGGCATCCTCTATAGCTCCTAAAGCAGTATGGCTGTACTTACCCAATTTTGTGTTTTAGAATCATCCCACAGAGAACAATGATGGATAAAAGAAATATGACCGCACCAAAAGACATGCCTAGGCAGTAAACAAAGTAATTAAGTTCATGGGACACATAACCCAGAGGTCTTAAAACTCTATCTTGATATCTGTTCCAACTAGAGATTACCAATGACTGTTCTTTTCAAAAGTAACTTTAAATTACACTTTATGTCAGGTTTAACCTTCAGCATTAATTTTACTACTACAGGGATATATTTAAGAGATGAGCAAAATTGTTCTGTTATCTTTAGTCCAACAGCAGCCTCTTGGCAAGTTGGCCAAAGAGAACCAGTAATGGGACTGTAGGCTCCATCTCTCTCCCTCCTTGCCCAAATATCTTGTGTAAGATATGATTCGAGGTATTCTATGAAGAGAAATCCTCTTAGTAAAAAAATCTATTACAAGAATTTTTTATAAAGGGAAATCATAAACATGGACTCAGCCAACTGGTCTTGTGGCTTTCAGTTTGTGCAAATGGACATATCCAACATCCAGAAGCATATTCCCAGGCTATTATGCCAAAGAGGAAGCTATTGTTTCCAGCTACATTAAAAGAAAAGCATTTTTGACACAAAAGGGTGATTCTTTATTCATAATAGCTCACAAACAGTAAAGGACCTTTGATGAAAGATTCTGTCAGTGCTTGGGAAGATACCAGTTTTCCCACACTCTGGCCTAAACTTATCTTTCTTTTCTTTCTAATTGAATTTACAAGACAGTTTGGTGTCTCTTTTTATATTTCATTCATTCTAAACTTGAACACTTACTGTTCAGGAAGCTAGAATTCTTCCGAAAGCCCTTCAAACAACTTACCAAGTATGACAGCATAATGTTGGCCTGAAAGGAAGAAGAAACATCATCTGGCACACAACACACTGAACAGGAACCGAGCCAGGACAGTCCATCCTGGGTTTCCTTTAGGACACAATGTAATTTTTTTTTTTCTAGCATAAAAAGCCAATGCCTTCACTCACACAATCTCATTTTCTCTCTTATACTCAATGAAAAAAAATTTTCTTTTTTATTAGTGCTTTTATCATAGAAGCAGTATAATTATAGCGCGTTATAAGAAACCACAAAGCTACCACCTATTATTTTCATCCCAGAAAATGTTTTAGCAACTTCCATTCTGCTTCTCTGCATCTAAATTTTTACATGCTGACATAATAGGAAGACAAATTATAACAGAGACAAACTAAGGTAACCTGTTCTGGTGAGTGTAGCATTGTGTAGTCAATAATTTTGATTAAACATGTGTTTTTAGTTTGGTCCGGAAAACCTTAATACAACATAAAATGTTTTAATATTTCACCTTAAATCATTATATTTGATTCTTAGGGGGAGCGTGCTCGCATGGGTGTTTATATTATTATCTGTTTACAGTGCACAGTTATTTTACATAAGAGTTTTTTTTTTTTTTTTGCCAATTTGCAATGAAACCTTCAACATTTGAGGACCTCAGCTTCATCACATTGCTTTATATTGGGTATGTAGGGTGTTCCCCTAAAAACCTTTTTTTGTTGTTAGTTTAATGGGCACAACAGAAAAAAAAAAACAAGATACCTTGTTGTTTTCTTTCACATTTCTTCAGTTCTCATGTGATTTATGTTTCAAGGAAAAAGATATTTATGCCTCTGCCTCCAACTTGCACATTATAATATAGTTTTTGCCTATCCCTGCTGTCTTCCTGGGCTTTGTAGTCTTGAATTGAGCAGAACTGGAGAGCCTCCACTTAGAAATGGTGTGGAGCAGTGAAGCTGGGTCCAGAATGTGATGGGATAAGGAGAAAAGTCACCATGGGTTGGAGGTTTTGAAGGATGGTCTAGGCAGGAGAGAGAGGAGCTAGATTCTGCAAGGGCAGTTGCTTTAATGAATGGGACATAAGGGGACAAAATTGAGTAGTGTGGGTAGTTCCCCTTTAAGGCTCCCGAAGAGTCCAGTAAAGATTAAAGATTTCTCTTCATTTTTACACCCTTTTTTTTTTTTTTTTTGGAGTGAACATCTTATCTGGGGCAACAGAGTTAAATATGCGTGATGTGTTGAAATTCTGGCCTTAGAGGGAGCTGGAGCCCATCATTGACTCAGAGGAAGCTGTCACTAGGAATGAAGTCTGTGACGTAATCAGGCCGCTGAATTGGGGATGTCTTATGAGTCTGATCATTCCAGGAAATTCTTCATTCTGTGATGCCAGGACTCAGATTTCTTGACCTATTTTGAACAGCTATTCTCAAAAATGCCCTGTGGCATGGTCTGTCCAGCCTGAAGCACTTCCATAACATCCTTCCTCCACTTCCTCCTCAGGAAGGACTAGGATGGATATCTTGAACACTCTGTCCTAAGTCATAGGAAAGGCAGTGTTTTCCTCCCCTCGATTTTCCAGGGTCTCATCTTCCTTTTCAGGCCTCATCTTCCTTATCAGGCCTCATCTTCCTTATCAGACCTTTTCTTTTAGAAAGATGTCAAAGAAAAAGACTAGATGGGATAAACAGACTAGGACAGGCTGCAAAGGGACCTATTTTTAATCTGAGTCGTTATAAAGCTGCTCCACTTCTAATCCAGCTCCCTGAACCCATGTTGGGAAACTCTGAAGAAGCTTCTGGCTCCTGGCTTTGAATGGGCCCAGCTCCTGCTGTTGTGAGCATTTGGGGAGTGAACCAGAAGATAGAGAATCAATCAATCTATCTATCTATCTATCTATCTATCTATCTATCTATCTATCTATTTATCTATCTATCTATCGTTCTTGTCTTTCTGTCTTTCTTTCTTTCTCTCCCTCTCCCGCTCCCTCTCCGTCTGTAACTCTGCCTTTTAAGTAAGCCAATCAATCTTTTAAAAACAAAGCTATTTATTCATTTTGGCTCATCTACTACTAGATGTAAACAAGATTTCCTAAATGGTCAGCGTGGATTCACTCATACCTCACTAGGTGGGACACAAAGATTAGTTACTCCTCACTGGGGTATTGAGGATTTCTCTGCACACCCCTCCTAAAAATGTTCTGCACCTAAACTGTTGACACATGTCTTGTTAGAGTTATAAGCCAGTTCAGACCACCTGAAAACAACCAGGTTCAGCAAAATCATGCTTCAACCCTATAAACAGCTAAATACCAAGAAAAATAGACACGAGATAGCTGAATAGTAATCTATAGCCATTTTAAGGTGTATAGAACCCGGTTGTATATAAACCAAAATTGAAATGTCTATGAAGAAGTCACAGGATGTGGTTAAGAACCTGAATTTTCCTTTTAACATATTGGTTAATCAATACCATGTCAATTAATATCATAACATTGTAAATTGTTGCTGATGTTATGTTGGGGCTTTTAATTGATTGGGATGATACTCTGCCGGCTCTACCTTCAGACCAGAGATGGTCTTTCTAAGAAACCGTTGAACTTACCAGGACAATAAGATGCTGGACTTTATGCTTGGTAAATACTTCCAATGAAAGAATCTCAACTGAATTTGAACTATGGTAATGCAACAAGGTGGAGGAATCCACCATGAGGGGAGGGTTTGGGGAGGGGTTGGGGGAATCCCAGTGCCTATAACACTGTGTCACATAATGCAATGTAATCAATAAAATAAAGGGAATTTAAAAAAAAAGATGCATTAGAAACAATTCTATGGACAACGAAAGAGGGACATTAATGACCAGGAGAACCAGATAATCCAAGCGAAATTTTTAGGGGGAAAAAAAAAGCTGAGAGGTGTTTTCATGAGCGCCACATATGACATAAATACTGGAGACAGGAAGGTCAATTAAGAAGCTACCATAACAAAAGGAGGAGACAACAAAATGATGGGTGGTTGGAAAAAAATATAACTGCCAATGAGGAAAAAAAAGCAAAACCAAGTATTCCCAAAGATATTCCATCTTTCTAAAGTAATACAACTATTTAGGAGCATAGAACAACAACAAAAAATTAAACTATATGTTGCTGTCCCTGTACAAGTAAGTGCTAATTTAAAATAGCTTATTTTCCTTAGCTTAAAATACTGTTTTCATCCATTTATTCACTTGGTTCAGATTTATTGATTAACTATAAGAAATAAGAGAACCAACATCAACTTACAAGTGCAAAGTTTTAGGAGGCAAAGGAGAAAAATATGTTTCAGATTTTCTGAGCAGATAGGGAAAAAGGTGGTATCTAGTTTTGATTGATTTGGATTTCTATATCGGCAATTGAACAATTTTTTTCATTTATTTATTTGCCATATATAGTTATTTTATTTTGACCTAACTACAAATAAACACTTTCATTTGTTATTCAAAACAAAACAAAACAAAACAAAAAAACCTAGACTTCCTAGCTTGCATTACCTTTCAGTTGTCAGCAGAGGGCCGCTCTCCTAGAGAACTCAGTGGTTCTTGATGTCTAAACATGCAGCATCCAGCTGTAGGAGCTTAAAACACTACAGTCTGCAACAGTGAGAGAGACATGGAGATGCTCTCCGCAGCTTGGACCCGTGCTGAAAACATTTCTTCCCAGTCGGTTACCTATGTGCTTCTGGCTTTCAGGGTTCAGAGGCTGTAGAGAATGTAAAGCTTGCAATCATAGATTGATGGGGATGGAAAAATCACAGGAGCCTGAGGCAAGATGGACTGGTGAGAAGTGTAAAGACAACTGGCTCCTTGGGAAGCTCCTGACTCCTTAGCTCCTACCATATTCCATAGACATCACACCAAGCAGGGATGAATGAATAAATAGTAACCTTAACTGGGAAGGGCTTGTATTCCCTTAACTTGTACTTACGCGCTGTACATATGGCCAGAGGAGGGTCCCATCTGTCATCCGCCTGGCACTGACTCCAGGGACTGCCTTCTAGAACATAACCATCTTCACACTCCAAAGTTACGTTCTCTTTATAGTGATAGATTTGTCTCATTTTCAGCTCTTTCCGGATACCATCCATAAGCTGTGGGAGGCTGCATTTCACTTCTAAAGTTAGAAAAATCAGAGGGAAATTGATATTTTGTTGGCTAAAATTCACATAATAGAATGCCTAGACCTACTGTGTCCCTGGGCAAAGATAGAACATGTTTTCCATCAGGAAAGACTGACCCCTCTTTCCCATCATATTGATTTTCATTTCTTAGATGAATTAAGGGAATGGGGGATATACTGCACATCTTCTTTTGATTGTTAACAAGTCTACAGTTGGAAAGTTGTTGAAAGACTAGCAGAAGTTAAGACAGTCGTGCTAGTTTTGAGCCCCCATCCTAAGCAAGAAAAGATACGTCATCTTCATTCTTTCCATATATGTGGCAGATACTGTAGTTTTTGCTCTTTATTAAACTCATGTTTATGGCCCATAAACATAATTCTGAATTTAAAGTAACATTTTGTTTTACTAGTTTATCTCATTTAATTCATGCTTGTTCAGCTTTTTCTGTTAAGCCGTCCAATACCTCCTTCAACTTTAAGTGAAGCCTGCTTTTCTGTTGCAATAGTTTCAAAACTAGCCTAAAATATTTTTCCCTTTATAATGTCCAAAAAATACATAAAATGGTATTTCTTGAAGTATAATCTGTGGTCTTTCTATGTCAAAACATTCTAGTAGGTAGGTATTTTAAAAATAGCCTGCTGATCCTATCTCAAAACAGATGCTATAGAATGTGGTTTAAAAATCCTTCTAGGAGTTGGTGTTATGGTTCATTGTGTTAAGCTATCACCTAGAATGCTAGAATTCCGTAAGAGTCCCAGTTTGAGTCCTGCTTCACTTTTTATCTAGCTCCTTGCTAATGTGATTGGGAAGCAGTGAAAGATGGCCCTATTCCCTGGGTCTTTGCCACCCACATGGGAGACACAGATGGAGTTCTTGGTGCTTGGCTTCAGGCTGGCCCAGCCCTGGCCATCACATCCATTTGGGGAATGAATCAATGGATTGAGGATCTCTCCCTGTCTCTTTCTCTCTATATATAACTCTTTCATATAGTTAATATATAAATCTTTAAATTTCCTAACTGACTCTGCCAGTGCCAGGAGCTGGACTGGAAATGGAGTAGCCAGGACAGGAGTTGGTATCAGATGCCAGCATTGCAGGCAGATGCTTAGCCTACTGTGCTAACACACAAGCCCCAATTACTTGGGTTTGATTTCTCACTCTAGATTTCTGCTAGTGTAGACACTGG
The DNA here is from genome assembly GCF_017591425.1 of Ochotona curzoniae. Taxonomy (NCBI): domain Eukaryota; kingdom Metazoa; phylum Chordata; class Mammalia; order Lagomorpha; family Ochotonidae; genus Ochotona; species Ochotona curzoniae. The sequence goes on along the minus strand of NW_024466219.1, from coordinate 16,929,508 downwards.
TAGGCAGCAGAGATGGTTCAAGTAGTTGGGTTCCTGCCTCCCTGCCCTTATGGGAGGCCCAGATTGAGTTTCTCACTCCTGGCTTTGGCCTTGGTCCCAACCCAGCCCTGGCTGTTGCAGACATTTGGGGAGCAGACCAGCAAATGGGAGTGTTTGTGCTCACTCTCAAATGAATTAATAAAAAGTAAAGTAAAAGAAGACAGTATATAGCATGGGGTTTAAAAGCAGGGACTCATCTGGGAACTTATCCTGTATCTCTTTTCACAAGCTGGGTCCCAGGCAGGACTAAGTTGCTAGATTGCTGACATAATTTCCTTCTCTGCAGAATTACAAGGACGATTCCACCCCGCTCCTGCCTTCATCGGAGTTTTTGAAGTCTAACAAAAATGAGCTTTTCAAAGACCTCAGAACCCTGACTAGTCATGGAATATTGTTTTTAATTCCATATTTATAGATTTTTAAAAAACGTTGAAGGAAGTATTTAAATTCACGTGTCATTTTTGCAAATGTAGACAGGAATAAAGGAACTACTTCGTGGTACCTTTTTGCATAGTGCAGATGAAATATTTGATCTTCAGTCTTGAAGACTATAAAGAGGTTCCTTTCCTGGTAATTTCAGGAATCAATTGCTCTTGATCAGTTTGCTGCTATGTGGTAGACAAGGCATTGCCTCACCCAGCTTCAGTTTCTCCCACAATAAGGTGGACATCTAATTCCTTATTTACCTTCTAAGAATACTTGCTAGAACCACTCCAAGCCCAGTGAGCAACTTTAGGGTCATCAGTTAGATGTCAGTAAAGCATTTAAGCTTGGTGTTGTCTATTGGATTACTGGAAATTCCATCTGATACTTCTATTTATTTGCCAGGGTTGGAGATACCTTGCAGCCTTCCTTTCTACCTTTTTTCTGCTTTTTCTTGTTCTTAATATTCATTTCACTCTCCTCTCAACTTTATTAAATTGCCATGATTTCAGCATTCTCTCAGCTTTATACATGAGTTTTCTGTAACAACTCAACAAGAAGTCAGGCACCTTTGCAGTAATGATCCAGTTGGCTCCAAGTTCCTTGGTCTGTACAGAAAATGAAGTCCTTTCCCACCAATAAGTAGCCAGGGTCACAGGTGTAGCTGACTATCATTCCAGGGAGAAAAGGGGCTTCATATCTTCCACTGTGGCGCCCACCTTGGATCTTCGGTGGAGCTGGGCATGCTAGAAATGAGTTCCCACACAAATGCAAGAAGAGATATTAAGCAGATATATGTATATGCCAACACACCAATTGACACTGTCTCTGGCTGTCGGGGTACATGAGCAATTCAAATGGTACTCACTGTTAGCTGATCAATGAAATACTGATTCTTTGCATCCAGAGCTCTGAGGACTTAATACAGTGCTCTGTAATTTCAGCCTGTAAACTCTTTCAGACAGGAAGACATCTGCAACCTAACAACTCAATGCTGGTCTGTCCATCTTGGTGGATAGAACTCAAGTGGGCAGTCACAGCCACAAATGAGCCAGAAGCTGTCACTGGAGGCCAGGTTAGTTTGTTCAATGAATGAGCTATCTTTGCTGAAAGCACAACCTTAACCTCCAGTTCTCTGGAACATCCTGTGTTGATATTGGAGAGGTGAAAGGCCAACCACAAGTAGTCAGTGGCTTGGCCAAGATACTTTAAAATAACAAACCAGTATAAGTGCCTACACTTTAGTTTCTTTACATTGCTTTTACATTACTTTACATTACATCAATTATTAGGCCATCAATATGTACCATTTTTTTTCTAGTAAGAGAATTTTTTTGTCACTTATTTTCAGTGTTTAAAAATATAATCTGTAAAATCTGAACCCCTCCAATTTTCTACATCTTTCCAATTTCTGCCTTATCATCCCATACTCCTCACCCCACAGGAAGAGCCATTGGAGTACTTGGTTTGCCACTTGGGACCCAGATGGCACTTCTAGACCTCTTTGTCATTTACCTGGGAGACAGTTGTGTTCTGTGAGGTAATGCCACCATGTTCATAAACAAAGATGATTGTTACCATTAAAATCTGGGCATTCTTGCTTGGATATTTAGGATATGTGAATGTGGACACTGACCAGCAGACACATGAAGTTCACAGCGAGGGGCAGGACTGCTCCAAATCCCATTTCCTTGACTGTCACTCATGCAGTGGATGGTGCTATTCCCAATGAGTTTGAAGGTTGTCCATCCATTGGGGTAGGAGTCACATGTGTAAGATATTTCTTTTCCATAGGGAATATCTCCCAGTGGAGGTCCTGTGTGTTTCCCATTAAGGATAGCTGGAGGATTTGCACAAAAGATTTCTAGGAAGAAGACAAAAGCATACAAGTCAAGATAACTATACAATAATGGTACTCTGAGATAGTGTTTTAGAAAGAATATAATTAAGATGGATAAGAATTTTAATCTGCAAGGTTTTTGCTGAGCAGGAACTAACAGAGGTGAGATTTAAGTTACAGTGAATTTGCAGTGCCCTTGGATCGTCCAGATGGCTAAGGTTTTAATGGATTTGGAAAGCAACTTTCCTTCTAACAATTATTTTATTATCTGTTTACACCTGGCATACATTAAGAGTTTCAGGTTACAAGACTAACCAGATTTTGACTCTGAGGGTATAAGTTCCAGGGAAACCTCTATGAAGTTTGCTAAACATGCACTGTCATCTTCAGAACAGAAGAGTGTCCCTTGGTGACTTGAAGCAGTTATCATCAGTGATAATACTAGGTATTCAATTGTGTCACCAGAAGTTATGGGTACCTTTTGAGCTCTTTATACTCAGATTAAATAACTTCAAAGAGCTTTTTGGTCTTATCTCTTTGTCCTAAGGAGAAGAAAGTTGTTATTTCTTCCTGCTTTGAATATATCTAATATATCTGTTTAGAGTAATTCTTGAAACAATTCAGTGCTTCTAGTCTGTTGTGAATATAGGGATAGATTCCAATGTTGATCAGAATTAGGTATATAATTAGGCATATTAGGTATTAGGCATGGTAGCCTAGAAACTAAAGTCCTTGCTTTGAACGCACCGGAATCCCATGTGGATGCCGGTTCTAATCCCGGCAACCCTGCTTCCCATCTAGCTCCCTGCTTGTGGCCTGGGAAAGCAGTCGAGGATGGCCCAAAGCCTTGGGACTTTGCACCCACGTGGGAGACCTGGAAGAGGTTCCTGGCTCCTGGCTTTGGATTGGCTCAGCTTTGGCCATTGTGGCCGCTTAGGGAATGAATCAGTAAACAGAATATCTTCCTCTCTGTCTCTCCTCCTCTCTGTATATCTGACTTTGCAATAAAATAAATAAATCTTTAAAAAATAATTATGTATATACATTCTGTATCCATCAAATTATGTATATAAACAAAATAAGGGTGTTAATATATCAAGAAATGGCTGATTTTTTCCCATATCTTAATTGTATCTATGTTTATCTGAAGCCTAATTATATTTTTATTTTAAGCTTTACAAGTCTCTGGAAAGTTGAGTTTGTTGGGTACCTGAATTTCCCTTGTATTGGATATTCATATAGAATTTTACCATAATATTTACTATCCAAATAGATTTTACCAAGATATTTTAACAAAAAATTAAAATAAACACCATTTACTCATAAAGAAAAATGAACTTTTTGAAATGTTTTATTGGAGTGGGACACCTGCAGTTCACGTTAGAGTGCCTGAGTTCAAGGGCCTCTTAATTGCTCATTTCAGCTTGCAGCTAATGCAGATCCTGGAGGGCAGTGAGCCAAGGCTCAATGGGGGTCTCTGCCACAAGTGTGGAAAACCTGACTTAACTTAGCAGCTTTTGACTTCAGTTTGGCTCAGCTTCAACCATTGTGGATGTTTGGGGGTGTGAACCATAGGCTAGACATACATTCATATCATCACTCTCTTTCTCTCAAATAACTAATATCAAGATTATTAAAAATAAGTCTCACCTTGCGTAGTAAACAGAGCAGCAAAATCAAATGTCTTGGCATATAAAATGTGTACTTTATCAAATACTGAGCTCTTAGCGTGTTTTATTTCAGCAGAGATATGTAAATTTAGGGTATCTCATTTTAAACACTAACTCACCAGTCCAACTCACTGTACTATGCTAATTTGTCACACAATTATTATGACATATTATAGCATAGTATAATCAACTTTCTCAAAATTGGTTTATGTATTGGTTTACATAAAACAAACCCCATGAAAGCAGAGCCAAACCTTTCCTATTTCTCTGACTCTTTCCACGCCCTATCATGTTGGAAGCCATTATCAGCAAATTTCTCAGGCTAAACAACAGATAGTGTAAACATGTGAAGGGGTAAACGGAGATAAAAATTTAAGAGAAATTACTTTGTGGTGACAAAACTAAAAGAAAAAAAAAATAAGGAAAACTTGGTATACCTTTATGTCATCTTTTTCTTCCCAGAAAATTAAACTAGTGATGGGAACATGATTTATTAGACCTTTAAGACTTTCTTTGAAATTTTTTGAATAATGAAATTATTTTTTATAAGCAACTGAGTTAAAGACCTAGACAACAGGCAATTCCATGAAGAAAAACACACTGAAAACAAACAAACAAACAAACAAACAAACAAGAGGAATCCAGGTTACATAAACTTTCTTGCTACTCACGTTCACATACAGGAACACTGCTGTTCCAAAGGTATTTCATTCCAACCATGACACAGTGACTGGCAGAGCTGCCCCTTAATCGGAACCTAAAGGAAGAGGAGCAACAGCAAATGTTTGAGCAGCTCCTGCTTCTCCCTTCAGTTCCTGCATGACCTGCTCAGCTTCCTCACATCTGCCTGAAAACCTATGCTTCTTACGTTTAGGCCCAGCTGAAACTCTCAGGTTAGTAGATAGAGACTATTCAGAAGAATCATAGTATCCTATAAATAATAAAGCAATTAATGCTGGTGTGCCTCATTGTCAGACTTCCTAAGCCACTGTCATCTACAGAGGGACCAAACACAGGCTTCTCTATGCCTACATGACATCCTCTTGTGAGGGTATCTGTTACCAAAGGACTTAGTCTCAAGAATTGACCATGAGGAAGAACAGCTCTTGATTTTGGTGAACAAGGCAGAAAGCGCTTGCTATTGCTGCCACCCTTGTAAAGGCATCAGGGGAATGCTCAAAACAACACACTGAACCAATATAGCCGTATTCTAGGGGAAAAAGAAGGGCAAGAGAGAGTGTTTGCCATCCTGAATTGCTCAGCTTAGCACTGTGTCCTATCCTCCTCCTGAAATTGTCCTGAATAAAAAATCATTGAGTGTTAGACCAAAGATTTCTTGGAAATTATTAAAAATAATTGCATGAGTGATCAATCCTTTTGTGCCTCCTATAGACAGGTAATGCAAATTTTCAAGAAGAGCAGATTGGCATAAAGGACTAATAATACTCTCTGAAACAGTAATATTAATCATTATCATGACATGCAGATACATCATTGAATTCAATGTACTTATCTATGTACTATTACAATTCCACTATTTGTTGTTGTTTTTAAATTACTTATTCAACTGAAAGGAAGAGTGCTGAGGAAGAGACATGCCATCTGCTAGTTCATTCCCCAAAGGCCCATAATGACTGGACCAGCCAAAAGCCAGGACCTCCATCCAGTTCTTCTGTGTGGGTACCAGAAAGTCAAACTTGGGCCATCACCTGCTGCCTCCCAGACACATTAACAGGGAGTTGTTTTGGAAGTGCAGAGTAGCTAGGACTAGAACCAGACACTCTGATATGGGATCCAAGTATCCCAAATGATGCTTTAATTGTTAGACCATAATATCACACCTGTTGACAGGTTTTAGTGTCCTGAAAAAAAGCCTTCCATGGTTTTCCAGTGGGCAAATAATTTTGTGTTATTCATCATAACTTTTTTCCTAGCAAATCTTCCATAAACTTTTAAGGCTTCTAACTAACAATTTACTTCAAGCTCCAACTTCCTATGTACTTGATACTAAGTTATGTGTGCCATTTTCTCCATATCTCCTGAGACTGGTGCCATAGAGTCTCCATCTATACTTCAGAATCAGTCTTCCACAAGCTAATATCCATGGATACTTGTTTTCTACCATGGAATTGGCCTCCTTTCTGGACCAGTCAGTGTCTGGACACTCAGTGTCTGTCCTGTTCTACGGGTCTCACTCACCCTTCATCACAAATGAAGGTCACTTGTGCCCCAAGCTGGAGATTTAGTGGAACAAACACATGGCCATTGGGGAGTTGGTCCAGGAAGTCATCACATGATGTCACTAGGAGGAAGCAAAGGCAGGAGATAAGACTGCAATGTAAGAGCAAAGAGATTGATTTGGAAACAAGTGGGGGCACCTGCCCATGTCAGGGCTGCAGGGCTCTGATCTCTCTGGGGTACGCAAGAAAATGTGCCCTCCAAGATGGTGTCTATGCTCACAGCTGAAGATCACTTTCTGCCCAGTGAAAAAGGCAACATTGTTGCTTAGTGTGCCCTCACTATGTAAGATTTCTGAAGAAGGCTGACAACCAGTAAAGGACAGATCCAAAGTGTTTTTAAAATTATGTGCTGTGCCCTAGACCTGACAGTAGTTATGGCTTAAAAATCATAATTGCAGAGTACGCTAGTAGCTGTTGGAGAAAAATATCTAGTAGTTTGGCATCCAAGTTTTACTGACAAGGAAGCTAAGGATGCAGAGCAGTCTTTGTAACAAGAAAATGTATTGCTTAGAGAATCTTTTGATTCACATTTTGGCTGTTTCCAAACACAACCCAATTGACATGTACTCAGGGCACCAGCATGCAACTGAGCTTTTAACTGAACTATGTATTATTGAAGCAAAATGAAACAAAATGCAGAGCTATTTGTTGGGATTTGAGGAAAGTATTCCTTCCTTTCTTCCTTTCTTTCTTCTTTTGGCATTAAATTGGAGGAGCTGGAACAGAATGATTGAAATACAAGGCCTTTCAATCTGATGTTATCATTTTGGTCACCCAGACTCAGAGATCAGAATAGTTGCTTTCTCATATATGTGTATTAAACAAGATACATAAAATGTGTGTAATAGACATAGAACATGCCTATATTACTCTTTGATTATCATCACATATAATAAATAGGGCTGGTATTATATTTATTCTTATTTTAATTCCCTAGCTCTTGTACACACACACACACACACACACACACACACACACACACACACACACACGTTGCTTCGCTAATTTCAACCCCTAGTATTTATGCTTTCCGGTCTCAGTCAGTCACACTCACCCCTGGAGCAGCGAGGCAGCTCAGGTCCCCATCTGTTGTTGGTGCGGCACTGCACGGTATCAGAGCCTTTCATGACAAAGCCAGGCTGACATGTAAATCTCACAATCTCGTTGAGCAAAAATAAACTCCTATTTCCTGTGACTCTGATTCCATTTTCAATGTGTGGAGCCGTGCACTTATTAGTAGCAATACATTGAGGAGGAGGGCTGCTCCAGATACCAAGGTTACCATCTCTGCTGGTACAATGTATTGATGGTTCTCCCATGAGGTCAAACACATTTTCTCCACCTGGCCCAGTGTGACACTGGTAAGTCACCACCACCCCATAGGGAAAAAATGTTTGACTGTTGCTGTAGAATGTTCCATTGGATATGGCTGAAGGCGGCTCACAAGATATAACTAGGAGAAAGGGAAGGTATAGTAAACAACAGCTTATTTATTTCTTTTTCACTATAAATTACTTTACTGTGGATTTAAGTAGCAAATAACAAAGAATCAATGAGTTCCTAAACCAAGACTAATTTTAACATGTTGTTTTCTTCTAACACTTGGTAATAATCAGACACTTATTTTACATAGTTGTGTTTGTGTGTGATGGGGATTCTGCTCATAACAAGTAATCCATGAGAAAATCCCTTGTATTATTACAGTTTACATATTTAAGTGGATAATATGTGTGATTAAAAAGACAATTTATTTGTTTTTACCGGAAAGGTAGAATTATATAGAGAGAAGTAGAGACACAGAGAGAGCTGACTCTCCAAATGGCTGCAGCATCCAGAGCTGTGTTGGTCATAAGCTGGGAGTTATGAGTTTCTTCCAGTCTTCTATGTGGGTGTGAGGCTGAAGCACTTGGGCCATTGCTTGCTGCCTTCACAGGTAATAAGCAGGAAGCAGCCACGACTCCAACTGGCACTGATAGAGGGTGGCAGCAGTGCAGGTTGCTATACCATGTGCTGGATCCATCTGTGAGATTTTGTCATAGATTTTTAAAGTTTTTTTTTAACCTGCTACATTATTTTTATTGATTATTTTGGTTATTTTATATATTTATTTACCTTTATTTATTTGAAAAGTAGAAAAATAGAGGGAAAAATAGAGCCATTTGCTGGCTCATTGCCCAACTGTAACAACCAGGACTGAGCAAGGCTGAAGGTAGGAGCCTGTAACTCCACCTGTTCTCACAGTGGTGGCAGGTACTCAGATACTGGAGAATCACCTGCTGCCTCCCAGGATGCATGTTATCAGCAAGTTGGATGGAAACAGAGTATTTGGGACTCAAACAAGGCTCTATGAAATGAGAGGCAGGTATCCCAAATGTCAACTAAACCTGCTGTTGTGCGATGTCCACCCTTTTTTTGTTGGTTATTAAATAACATCTTTGCAAGTTAAATACACCATCTTTGGCATTGCTTATCAAGAAAAGAGAAAAGGAACTATAAAAGATAAAGGATGAGATAGAAATAATCACAGAATCAGGGAAAATTAGATGAACATTGTGTGTTGTCTGAATATAATTTACCCCTCTCCTGACACATGTGTTATTTTAATCCTGAAGATCATACATTAATAGTGTTAAGAGAATGGAAAATTAATCCGAGGGTGGTGTTTAAGGTAGAGCTCCCATGGCTGAATCCTGGGAGACAGCAACACACAAACAGACAACTAAACATATGCATGTTCTCTTTCCCTTGCCATGTGATGCTGTGTATGATTCTAGGACTCTGCCAACCCATCACCTTAAAAGTAACACAGGCAAGAGAGGTCCTTGTGCAACACTCTGATCCACACTGTCTGGATTTTCAGTTTCCAAAACTATAAGCTAAATAAACCTCTTTTCTTTATAATTTAACCTACCTCAGGCATTTCATTGTAGTAGTGAGAACCTAACTAATCTACTAGGTTCAATCACAAGACAGTGTTGAAATATGGGTATAAGTGTCTGTGTACATGCATATGCATGATCATCAACAATGACTTCAAGTGAAATAGTAGTGGAATAACTTTCACAGGAGAAACCCCTAAAAAGATCCAGAAAGAAAAATTACAGTATACTGATAATTTATTTAATTGAATTTTTGAATGATTTAAAATTCTTGCCATGTATAGGAATCACATTTTATAATTTCTCATTCATGTCTTTGAATCTTTAAAACTCAATGTTATTTTTTTTTGGTGAATGTGGTAAAACTATTCTGTGAGAAATATAGATAAAATACAAAGTATGTAAAATAAAAAAAAGAAAATGATAATGGGCAAAGAAACTGGTTTTTTTAAAACAATTTAATGTGCACTGTTTCTGATATATATATGGGTACATGTAAAATTATATAAATATGTGTTTTTCTATAATATACTTGCTGACTGAATGATAGGCAGGTAGACATATAGACATACTATCGGTTTCCACTTAGGTGAGGCATCTCAATATTTAATTTCTCATACTTCTAAGCTTTTTCAAAAACTTGCAGCCACTTTATATAGCCACTTTATATAAGACTCATTGCTCCTATTACCTATTTTCAAACTGTGCTCAACATTTGGGCCAAAAGTAGAGAAATTTCCCATAGTTATATTCTTTCAGTAAATTCTGAGAATTGGAGTTGTCAGGTGAAAGGGTATTTGCCTCTATACTTTTGTGTCTAGTGGTCATTAGCCTTCCAAAGATTTTTTTTTCTCATCACCTCTGTGATGGTGATTTCTTCACAGCCTTAACACTCTCAATTTGCAATTAGGCATTCCTCTATGTTCATTAAAGTTTTGGAGGTTCATGTGGGAAAGTGTTTTGGAGTATCATGTGGGAAAGATGGAGGGTCAATTAATCAAGAATAAACGAAGGAAGACCAGACCTCAAAAGGGCTAAAGCATTGGGGGAACATGCTAGGAATTTTAAGATATCTTCATTATTTGGAATTAGAATATTAAGGAAGGGAGTAGCTCATTTCTTGGAATTGTGAAACACACATGTAATTTTGTATAGCATCTTTAAGTTTTACTCAGAAAGGAGAGTGACTCTTAACGCACTGGAGCGTGCCGGTGATCAAAGTAGGAAAGTAGAACTGTTTTACCTGAGTTCAAGTCCAGTTTCAGATCATTTGGCTTTGAGGATTTAAGAAAAAACAAACAAATAAGCAAACAAACAAATAAAAAACAGCCAACAGAACCCTAGATCACAGGGCTCCTCTTTCCAAGTAGCTGAATAAGTGCTTTGTGAAAGACTAACTCCATGAGCAAGCATGACCAAGCAGAAGGATTTAGTGGGAAGAATGTTTCAACTCACCCTCACAGACAGGAGCCTCCTTATCCCATTTCACATTACTGCCTGACAGGAGACAAGCAGCTGATGGGGAACCAACGAGGCGATACCTACAGCAAAGCATGGAAAATGATTTGCTCCAACCATATTCAGCACTTAAGTCACCATTCAGAAAAGGGTAAGAAGTGCATATCACAAATTAGAGGAGAGATTGCAACATGGCAGGCTTCAGAAGGAACTCCAATCTCTACCTGCAAATTAGCCCTATGTTTCTAAAGACAAGCTTCAATTTTTAAAAAAAGATTTATTTATTTATTGGAAAGTCAGATATACAGAGAGGAGGAGAGACAGAGAGGAAGATCTTCAGTCTGCTGACTCACTCCCCAAGTGGCCGCAATGGCCAGAGCTGTGCCAATCTGAAGCCAGAAGCCTGGAGCTTTATCCTAATCTCCTGTGCCAGTGCAGGGTCCAAGGCTTTGGGCTGTCCATGACTTCCTTCCCAGGCCATAAACAGGGAGCTGGATGGGAAGTAGAGCTGCTGGGATCAGAACTGGCACCCATATGAGATCCTGGCGCATTGAAGGTGAGGACTTTTAGCAGCTAGGCTACCGGGCCTAGCCCACAAACTTCAATTTTTACCTCCCCAACCCATCTTTATTCATAGTCCCTCACAGCTGAAGGAGGCACTTACCTTATTCATCACCAGATATTTTGGTTTTGGTTCGTGTGTGTGTGAAATTTTTTCCAGATGTAATTCCATCTAGGAATTGACAAGCTCCTTGATGAGCAACGAACGTATCTCAGGGAAACACCGAAGACTCTGTAGCATTGTGTCTAGGGACTCACACTTGAGGTACTCAGCAGCACCATTTGGGGGAAACAAGGAATCATGTTTTATCCCCCCAAAAAGAGAGCCAGAGGGAACACTTATGAAACTTTCACATTTTATGTGTAAATGTGGGGATAGTCATGTACATTTCTGTAAAGCTATAACAGAATAGCCATGAAGTGTGGAATGCTTCCTTGTCATTTACTCTTTAGTTCATCTGTAATGTTCCTATGAGAAATATCATAGTAATGCTAAGTAATAGCTGAACAGGCACAGTGCAGTGCCTTGTAACAACAAGGTGGTTACTGAACAGTGAAACACTTCCATTCTTGGTTATTTAAAACGTGTGACCACAGCAGTAACCGTAAGCAGCAGACCACTGGTGTCACCTGCACTATCACTTTTCCCCTTTTATTAGTAATGAAGGGCTCTATTTTTCACCAGCTGTTAGCTACCTGCAATAAAGGCCTCTTTTCTTACCTTCCCTTATAGCCAGGTATATACAGGTGCACACATAATTAAATATGTATAAATAAAATACAATTTAAAAATTTTAATATTATTTTATGATATAGTTCCATAGGCTCTGGGATTTCCCTTCCCCTTCCTCTAAATCTCCATCCTTTGACCAATTTCCCTTGTATTATTGCAATAGTATAGTCTTTCATAAATAGTCATAAGTCCATCATTCTGCTATTATAGGTATCCTGATATTACGGGCATGGACAATGGCAGAGAGTCCAGCATCTTATTGTTAAGATGTACTTAACAGTTTCGTTGGAAGTCTATCTTTGATCTGGATGTAGAGATGTATACTGCATTGTATCCTCACATTTGAATGTGATAGTCTGTGTTACACAGTTACTGTACATCCCCTTAAATGAAAAGCCACAGAACAAAAACAGCAACAGAAAGAAAAATAGAAAATTCACAACATCATGAAGTTAAATAACATGCTACTGAATGACCAATGTGTCACTGAAGACATGGAAAAGAAAATCAAAAGCCTTCTTGAATAAAATAATGCTACTGTATGACCTCAGTGTCAATTAGGAAATTAATAATAAACAGAAGCTTCAGAATGGTGCCCATGCATGTACAGCCAACTAATCCTGACAAGAAAACTGAAAATTATCCAGGGAAAAAGCCCAGTATCTTCAACAAATGCTTTTGGGACAATTGGATGGCAGTATGAATAGGTAAAAAGCAAGACCACCCCCTATCACACACACACACCTGTTACCTTGTATAAAAATTAGCTCTAAATGGACAAAGGGCCCAAATTTGCATCTAGAAACCATCAAACTTTTAGAGGAAAACAAAGATAGGATTGCATATTCTCTGTGCCACTTATTCTTTACAAAAAAGAAGAAAATAAAATATGAGGGTATTTCAAAATGTTCCTGGAAAATGGAATTAAAAGTTTAATTCTGAAATCCATACATAATCTTTTCATGCTGTGCATTTCTATAAATTTTTGGAGGTAGTCATATTTTAGCAGTACTTCCATTATGTAGTAAGTTATGGTATCAGCTCCTGTTCCCTTTTGTTATGATTTCAGGACAGATGAAAATAGATACATTCTCTTCATGCAATGCAATAAATCTAGAAATTGATAAAAAGATAAATTAAGAAACCAAAGTTGTAGGGGAGAATCAAGATGGCGGACTAGGGTAAGGACACATTTAAACAGAGAAATATTAGCCAGTGTGAACAACAGAGGGCACTATCCAGGAAACAGGAGAGGACAGAACAACAGCAGAGGGGTACCTGGAGACTGAGAAACACAGGAAAGCAGTGGACACGGTGGCAAGGTGTTGAGTGACTGATATCCCAGCAGCATTCAACCAATGGCTATCTGAACACCACCAGCAACAAGGTGGGAAGGAACAGCTCCTGGGAGCTCAGGTGGTGAACTCAAGAAACTGCCTGTCCTGCTGGTCTGTTTGATTTGACCAGAAGCAGAGACAGAGCAGCAGATCCCAGACAAGCAGTGTGGGAACAGGGTTGATTTCACATCCCAGTCCGCACCCTAGAGTCGTATCATGTGCCATTTTTTTAAGGAAGCAAGGGCTATGGACAGTACTGCGCATGCACTAGGCTGGGAGTGAACTCATTTCTGGCTCAGTGAACTGCAACGTGACATCCAACAGGTTCCACCAAGATAGGTCTAGATAGCCCTCAGACCTGATGGCCAGCAGATCAAGAACTCTAGTAGTGGCAGATCAGGCACCATTTCTTATAGTGTGGCAAAGAATTTAAGACTGCAGGGACAATAGTGAGCAGCACATGCACTGAGCTCAGCGAGAACTCAATGAACTCAGTGCATTTCATTGGTCGCACAGGGAAAATAATACCAACTATGGCATCATATGGGTTAAAATAGGCCCGTGTGGCCCTCAGACCTAATGGCCAACTGGTTCCAGCAAGATCAGCACCACCAACAACCTACCTACATAGGAGACCTGGTGTCTCCCTAATCCTGGGACTTGCTGTAACCAGAAGTGGGAGAAAAGTTGTACAGACAATGGTGCAGCCTTAGCATGGTATCACAGGAGATTGAGACTGGTGAGCCAGGAGCCCTGGCTGCGGAGACCATGGTGGAAATCTGACATAAGAACCCAGACCTGGAATTTGCTGGAGGGAGTGGCACAAGTGATTGCAAACAAATAGCAATGTACCAACTATAATAACTAAAATTGAACTGTAGACCTGTGGGTGACAGAGCTTAGAAACCTGCCCCCAAGGAGACGGCTCTGCTAACCAGAAGTAGAATGACCAAGAGCAAAAGAAGAGACAGAGGCACAGTGAATATTACTGAAGACTCCCCTACAAAGGAGCAAAGCCCTTTGCCAACCTCAGAGTTAACTGAGGAAGACATCAAGAAGACGGGGGGATACAGAATTCAAAACACTTGTTATAAAACTTCTTAACAACGAGAAGCATGTAAAGCAGGCATTCAAGGATTTTAAGGAATATGTCACACTGGAAATAAATCAAATGCAAGCTGCTGTTAAGAAATGAAGCAAACTGAAAGTACAGTGGAGAGTCTCCAAAATAAAATGAATGAGGCAGAAGAAAAAATCTCAAAATTAGAAGATATTTCCTGTTACCGGGGGAAACAAACAAAAAGCTGGAAGCAGAGCTGGATCAGGCTAAAAAAAAAAAAGTATTCAAGAATAGAAAGACACCATTAAAAGGCAAAATATAAGAGTTATGGGAGTCACAGAAGGTGCAGAAAGAGAAGCTGGGTTTACAAATGTATTCAATGAAATAATAAGGGAAAGTTTCCCTAATGTAGAGAAAGAATTGGGAAACAAGATCCAGGAGGGGCACAGAACTCTCAACAGGCTTGACCAAAAGGGACAGTCACCTTTACACATGATGATCAAGTTCTCTTCAATTGGACATAAGGAAAAGATCCTTAAATGTGCACGTGAAAAAAATCAACTGACATATAAAGAAATGCCAATTAAACTCACAGGAGACCTCTCACAGGAAACTCTACAGGCCAGAAGAGAATAGAGCAACACATTCCAGATTCTAAAAGTAAAGAAATCAAAGCTGTGGAAAGGAGAGTACCTTGGATTTTGATCAGAGACAAAAATCAAACAGCCATTGCAGATAACCTGTAGAATAACAACAGCTAATGATTTATTGAGCTCACCCTTCTAACTAAATGATTTACATGAATTAACTACTAGTCTTTAAAATGACCCTTTGAAGTAGATATTATGCATGACCCTCATTTTATGGAAGAAAAAATGGAGCCAGATTAACTCACTGGCCAAAATCCAGGTGGCAGAGGCTGGGGTTAGAATTCTGATACTGCCAGCCTGCCTCAGCAGCTGGTAGGATCCACCTTGTATTACTCAGCTGCTGCATTATGAATGCTAATGGAAATGGGACTCAGGAAAGCTGCTGCTCACTCCTCATGTATTTTGTCACTCTTATCCCTCTTTCAGATAAGCCCATTTAAACACACAAATGTGTCATTGTTTTTCAAAATTGAAAGACATTCCATATATTCCTTAGGAAATTGTTTTTTTCTAAAATAACATTATATCATAGACATCCATTCAGGTCACAAAAACAGTGATCTGAATAAATCTTTCAATTGCTGCAAAATATTTGTTACAGATTATCTCACAATTTATTCAATCAACTACTAATAGAAGAATGTCAGGATTGTTTGCTCCTTTTCAGATATTTGTGCCTTTATTTTCTGTGAGTGATGAGAGTACTATCCCAAAGACTATAGTAATTCACATCCCATAAGCCATGGTGACAGGGCTCCCATTCCTGTTTATATCACATTGTTGCTTTTAAAATTTACTGATGTGACCATGAAAACTCAAGATATTGTTGCTTTAATTTTAATTTCTCCAAATCATCAAGAGATTCAGTATTTTTGCTTAAATATTTTTAGTAGACATTTTTATTATTCCTTTTTGTGAATTTTCTGTGCATATTTTTTGCTCATTTACATATTATGTTATCCATTAATGATCAAATGTTGTGTGTTTTTAATCTTCTCTCTTGACATATGGCATACTCTTATTGTAGAGCAGGTAACAATATGATAATAAATAAAATCTTTTAACCTATTTGATACTTTTTGAATTAAGTACCTTTCTTACATTGAGAGCCCTGCTTTCTTTTTCTTACCTGTTGTCTGCATCATATACTTTAAAAGTTTTATATTTTTATTGGTACAAGAGAGATATCAATTAAAATTTTTATTTAAACTGCTTTTGTATGTTTTTTATTTAAGAAAAATTGAGAGGCAGAGAGAGACAGACAGTGAGTGACAGCAACCTAGTGCTGCCATTTTCTGATTCACTTCCAATTCTTGTAGTCACAGGGTAAGGAACTGGGATATCAGGAACTGGAACTCAACTCAAGTTTCCCAGGTGGGTGGCAGGGATCCAATTGCTTTTTCTATCACCTACTTCCTGCTAGAGTCTCAAACTGCTTTTAAGTGGGCAGCTTAGTGTCATCACAATGTCATGCAACCATCTTCACTATCTATTTCCAAAAGTTTCCACAATCCCAAACAGAAATTGGCTGCACTGAACAATGAACTATCTACTTTCTGCATTCCTCTGGATTCTGTTCTTCAATCCACTTTCTATTCCAATAAATGTGCTCATTCTAGGTACCTCATACAAGTAGTATTGCATAATATTTTTTCCTTTTGTATCTGGCTTATTCTATTTAGCATAATGTTTTCAAAATTACCTGTCTTGTACTGGGTACCTTTGTATGACTGGGTAATACATTTAAATATATATACCTATACCTGCATTCATCTGTTAGGGACTTGAGTTGCTTCCACTTAGGCTATTCTAAATAATGCAATGGTTATTGGTGTTTGAATATCTGAATTCCAATTTTTCACGAAAAGTTTAGAGGTTAGCATGGTATCTGGGACTTATATTCAAGCGATAGTGTTCCAAACTCACCCTTCATTACAAGAATAGTTGACAATGGATCCAAATTTGGTATCTGTGTTTATATGTACCATTCCATTAAAGGGTGTTGGAGGAGTTCCACATGATTTTCCTAGGGGAAAGAAACAGAATTGGGAACAAATTATAGGTTCCAATTTACCTTTGATTATAAGGTTCAAACTAGACTTCACACTGAACAGTCTAAATTATTCTAATTGTTCCAAAGAATCAACCATCCTGAGAAAACTCATCATTGTACTTCAGAATGCAGCAGCTACAGAGCACCACTTACAAAGGGCTGCCATGCATCCCCCAGTAGGGTAAATATGACTTGAGAGTTGTACTCTCATCTTACCAGCCTCAAATTTCCCTTTGTCCTTTGTTAAACAAGCGTAATTTACTGTGTCCTACATAAAAATTTTCTTTGTTCCTCTATTTAATTTTTTCACGATTTAAGGCATCAAAGTTAATCTTCACTGAATGGAGATTCTCTTTCCAAATCTTTCCATAAGAGCATTTCCCCATGAAATGAATATCTAGTTGAGGCTTAGGAACTTCAATCAAAAGAAGGAGTGATAGGAGTGATCTGCAAGACCACCCTCCCTCGGAGCTCTTTGGAAATTACAGCTGCTTTGCCTCCAAAGTTAGAGCATGTTAATCAGGTCACACAGGTGCTTTTCCAGAGATGAAGTAGTTCTAAGAGCACAATCACTCACGTGTACAGTTGTCCTCTGCACTTGACCAGAGCAAGTTTTCAAGGCAGGTGATAGAGAAGGCATTCCCCCAGTACCCAGGGTGGCATTCATAAGTCAAGAGTGTCCCAACTGGAAATTCAGACTCATCAAGTGGAGGTGTAGCACTGGCAAATGGGAACTGTTCTGGGACTTTACAGTGACCTGAGAACAAACACATAGGAATATCAGCAGGTTGATATTCCTGCTCCACTTACCTCCATTCAGGTTGGTAGGACCACAGAAACAAAGGGACTTAGAATAATGTCAAAATATTTTTCCTCTGTACAAGTTCTCTTAGATGACACTTTCCAATTAGCATTTTTTTTTTTTTAAAATCTGGAAGACCACTTAGCTTTCTGTTCTTTCTGCTCTAATTTCATATGTCAGGCTTCTGTCTGAGTGACTAGATCCACTTAGTCACTTCATCATTTTTCTGTTGGTGTTGATGCACTTGTGTGTAGCAGGAAGTAATTGTCATCTTTTCCATCTGCTCCCCACTCAGGATGCCCACTGCAGGCTGCCTCTCCAGAGCTGAAGGACAGTTACCTTTTGTCATGTGCTGAGTGTTACATGTACCCAGAACATCAGAATGGAGACTTAGAATGATAGCATTTTGAAATATCACTGAGAACTCTATCCTGCTTTCCCATGTGAGTTTCAGGGATCCAGGTATTTGCATTGTTTTCCTTTGCCGTCCCAGGAGAATTAACAGGCAGCTGGATAAGAAGTGAATCAGCTAGGGCTCACACTGGATCTGGAATGCCAGCATTGCCACTGGCAGCTTAACCATCTTTGCTACAACACTAGCATCTGGGAGCCATATGTTTTAGCTAGGGTGTATAGTTTTAACATTTTAACTTGTTACAAAGTTAGGCCCACAAACACACATCCAATTCTTATTCTTAAAAACATGAATAATTGGGACTAGATAGCTGGAACACTTTTAAGGCACAGAAATGGGTACTGTCTGGCCATTAAGGCCATTTGGGAAATGAACCAGCAAATGGAATATTTCTGTGTCTTTCTATTTCTCACTCTATCTCTCTCTCTCTCTGGCTCTCTCTCTCCCTCTCTCTAACTTTGCATTTCAAATAAATAATAAAAAAAAGAAGAAATGGACACTGACCAGCAGACACATGAAGTTCACAGCGAGGAGCAGGACTGCTCCAAATCCCGTTTCCTTGACTGTCACTCGTGCAGCGGATGGTGCTATTCCCAATGAGCTTGAAGGCTGTCCATCTGTCAGGGTGGGAGTCACATGTATAAGATATTTCTTTTCCATAGGGAATATCTCCCAGTGGAGGTCCTGTGTGTTTCCCATTAAGGATAGCTGGAGGATTTGCACAAAAGATTTCTAGGAAGAAGACAAAAGATTAGGTTTCATTACAATTTCAAAATGTTAAGCTGCAATGGTTGTACATTTGTAGGGTGCTGTGATTGTGTTGCCCCTTCAACAATCTGTTTGGGCAGAAAGACAGTTGAAACTGGGAAATAAATGCTGGTCTGTGATGAAATAGAATTAAATGAAATGAAACATAAATCAATATTACAAAAGCCTGAAAGAAGCTTAAGCATCCTGAATTCTTCAGATAGTTGGGATTTCTGGATGGAATTTTAGAGTGCATTCCTTTAAAATAAATGAAACGCTTCTTGCATGTTAAAGTAAAAGTACTAATTAATTGCAAAAGCATTTTTGGAGCACCAAATGAATGTCAAGTACAACTGAAAGCACAAAGTGAGTATTATCTTTCATGTCTTTGATGTTGGTTTATCAGTGATTTAATTTCTTCTTGATAATGCCAGCCTGTGTTCCTTGAGATCCAAATGATTACAATAATGCCATCACAATGAAATTAAATGTTACTCTACACATTTCAAATGCCACCAAGAATGTCATGATTTGCGAGACTAGTCTCATTGAAGAAACACAAATTTATTCCTTTGATTATTTTTTTATTTGGAGACACTCCTTCCCCTTGCTAAGTTGATTTGGATTTGGTAAGAATATACTAAGAGAACTAGAAATAGTTATGGATAAGCAAAGCAAAAGTTTTACTAACATTTACACCAATAAGTGATGATAGGTGTATCTTCAGTTTTGTAACAATGCCCTTCTTTCCTTCATGCTTAATAAGTGTTATAGGAAAGTTAGAAATGTTACATAGTTGATGGGCCCAATGGCATGGCCTAGCAGCTAAAGTCCTCTCCTTGGATGCGCCGGGATGCCATATGGGTGCCGGTTATAATCCCGGCTGCTCCACTTCCCATCCAGCTCCCTGCCTGTGGCCTGGGAAAGCAGTTGAGGGTGGCCCAAAGCTTTGGGCCCCTGCACCCGTGTGGGAGACCCGAAAGAAGTTCCTGGATCCTGGCTTTTGATCGGCATAGCATTGGTCATTGCGCTCACTTGGGGAATGAATCAGTAAACAGAATATCTTCCTCTCTGTCTCTCCTCTCTGTATGTCTGACTTTCCAATAAATAAATAAATATTTAAAAAAATGTTACATAGTTGACTTCCAACTATGAAAGATGAAATTATGAGGTTTCATCTTATAAAACAGTATGAAAAATCCAAATATTTTTATACTTCAACTGTAAAATTTCAAAGTGAAGCATTCATTTAAGCAAAATTCTATCATGAACATGCATTTTTTTAAAACAGCAATGACCAGAGGATAGAACAACATCCTGTTTGCTTTACTGAAGAAAAGATTGGATATGTTGGTAATGTTGTATATTTAATATGCTATTTTACATATCCAGATATAAATATTTTATGTTCGTTAATATTTTATAGGATGACACCAAAACATTTGATGCTCAAGTTTGTTTTCCTTAGAAGCATTCCTCCTAAGGATTCTAACAAAGAGCAATTTCTATCAAAAGTAGACATAAACAGAGGGCAAACATCTATTGTTTCATGGGGAGAAACAAATTAAGAGAAGCAGATGCAGATCTGGACAGGCGCTGTTCTACTCACGTTCACACACTGGTACACTGCTGTTCCAAAGGCTTCTTGTTCCTAGCAAGACACAATGACTGACAGAACTGCCCTTTAAATGGAACCTGAAGAATAAAAGCAGTGATGACAGCACATCATTCCTCTTTTCTCTTTACTGAAGGATCTCAGCTGCCTTCCTGAGAAGGCCTACACATTAACAACTGGACTCGTAAGCAGCTTGGTTGGTTCCTCACAGAAACGAGGTCGGGAACCAGTTCATTTGGGGAAATGCACAGTTTTCAATGAGGCAGAAAGCAAAAACTGGTAAAGCTGAGTATCCAGAGAGACACAACACCTCAGGCAAAACAGAAGGAAACAGTGAAAAACACAGGCAAGCTTTGGAGTTTCAGGAGGTCACCTTTCCTTGAATGTCCTCTCAGAGTACCCACCCCTCAAAGAGGAAATGTGTTGCCATTCTAAATTTATCATTTATGTTCATATTATTTGACAGGATAGAGAATCTTTTGTCTTCTGGCTTTTTACTCAAATGTCTGCAACAACTAAGATGAAGTAAGGAACTAAGTTTGGGTCTCTGACACAGGTGACAGGGAACCAAGTACTGCCTCGCTGAGACTCAAATTCAGGCACATCTAGTAAGGGATATGGTCCTCCCCAAAAGTAGTCTTAACCATTGCCAACCCAGAACTTTATCTTCTGATGCAGGTTAGCTCTTCCTCTTTGAAGATAGTAGGTGAGAGAAAACTCTCTTGCTTTGGGCTGGAAAATCACCAGAAAAGGTATTAGAGACTGTGTGATTTCTGACACCGCATCTGGTATTGTTTCTGAAAAATACCCAAGGCATCCTTGTATTATTGAAGGGCCATGTCCTAGGAAAAAGGAGTTGAGAAGAGACTCTGGAATGAAATAATCCCAGAAGGAGGGGTATATTGTGAGGTCAGTGGTTTCCTGAGTTGTCTCCAGGTGTGCATTGAGTGACCAGGGTTTGATGTCAAAGAATTCTCAAACTAATCTGAGAACAAGTGCTGTATGATCAAGGTGCTATTTGCCTACGAGTGGTCTTGGGACGTAAAACTAAGGATTTTTGCTGTCTTATAGACTGATGATGTCACTTGAAATATGAACATCAGTCTTCATAATCTCTCTAATAAGTATATGTTCGGAATTTCTACCTGCACTTTCATTCCTATTCCAAATTCCACCATGAATCTGTTGTAAGGCTTTGGAAATAATCTTTGTACATACCTTCATCTTTTACTCAAAAGTTTTAATACCCTATTAGAATATTTACTTCTTACTTATCATCCATATGCTTAATGTTTCATGATATAGATTCAAGATTTGTTGTGGTTTTTCTATTCATTTTATTTTAGTATATATTCATGTTCCTTGTTATTCTTACCATACTTTTCTATCATTCCTTTACCTATTAGTCTGTTCTGCTCTTCTTTGCCACTAGATCAGTCCCCTTTGTGGATAAATCGCCATTATCTAGGGTTTCAACATCCAGTACTGAGTTCTAGATCTCTAAGTTGTGCCCCACTCACCCTTCATCACAAACAAAAGACACTGTTGCCCCAAGCTGCAGATTCAGTGGCAGTAACACATGGCCATTAGGGAGTTGGTCCAGGAAATGATCACATGATTTAACTAAAAGGAAAAAGAAAAAGAAAAACAGGAGTAAGACTATGGTGGGAAGGGCAAGGAGATTGATCTGGAAACTAGACAAGGGCCTAACTACCGGCACATGTTGGGGCTGCAGGGTCCCAGTCTCCCTGGGGGTTGCAACGCAGGGCAGCAGTTCCTCTGAGGTCATAGCCAGGCTCACAGCTGTAGATCACTTCCTGCCCAGGGAAAAAAGCATTGTTGTTGTTTGGAGTGCGTGTACCATGCAGGATTTCTGGAGGCAACTGACACACTGTGGAAAGGACAGATCCAGGGCATCTGTTAGTCAAGGGGAAATGTCTTCAGAACCCCCATATTTCCCAGGGTGTTAACAGAATCATACTTATTAGGGTTCAAGCATAACAGAGGGAGTCAAACAACTCTATATCCTCACTTCATGATTTAGAAATTAATCAGGAGGACATGTAACCAAAGGTAGAAAAA
Source organism: Ochotona curzoniae (assembly GCF_017591425.1). Taxonomy (NCBI): domain Eukaryota; kingdom Metazoa; phylum Chordata; class Mammalia; order Lagomorpha; family Ochotonidae; genus Ochotona; species Ochotona curzoniae. The sequence continues at coordinate 16,906,904 of NW_024466219.1, read as the reverse complement.
GACAAACTAGCTTTCCTCAGCACAGAGTTCCAATTGACTTGAAGTTCTCCAAGCACTGCAGTTCCTTATTTTACCTGTAGCCAGCCAGTAGAGTTGTTAGTACTGGTGCATTCTTCCCCTACATATTTCCTTAGAAAACAATCTAGTTTTTGGTTTCATTGTTTAGATAATGGCAAAGTTGTCTGGGCAGAAATCTAGCCAATGGATTTCCCTTTATCTGTCATTGCACTCCTGTGATGAAGGTACAGCTATATTCCACACTTCTATCTCCTTCTCTGTCATCCCAGCTGTTCTCTCAGTGCTTGCACAAGACTGACATAAACCGATAGAAGAGTTGTAGACTCTCTCCCTATGTCCAACTTCAATATCTACAAATCTACTGCTAAGCCAGCTATTCAGGATCCCCTAAATCAGACAACCCTTGTAATAAAAGAACATAGGACCTGGTATTTGACTCAAATCCATCTTCATTCCTATTCATTTTAATGGGTACGTATGGCACCAGAACCCATTAACAATAAACATACTTGGGTATAAATGTAGCTAGAGATGAATGGAAAGTCTGTTAGACTGAGATTACTTTCATTCTCAATTTCAAATATTTAGATTCTTTTAGTTGTTAAAGTGTATTTATTTTTGTTTGAAAGAGTTACAAAGAAAGGAGAGAGAGAGAGAAAGACAAAGAGATACTTTTCATCCATTGGTTCTCTCCCCAGATAGCCCATCTGGGCCAGACTGAAGCCAGGAGCCCAAACTTACGCTGGGTCTCTCACATGAATGCTGAGGCCCAGTCACTTAGGTGTTGTTTGTTGCTTTCCCAGGCACTGTAGCAGGGAGCTGGTCTGGAAGTAGAGCAGCTGAATCTTGAACTGGCACCCATATAGGATGCCAGCCCTGAAAGCAGTGGCTTTACTAGCTAGACCACAAAACCAGCCCTGACTTCAGCATCTTCTTTTAAAATTATTTACTTTCATTGGAAAGGCAGATTTACAGAGTAGAGGAGAGACACAGAGGATGATCTTCCATCCACTGACTCACTCCCCAAGTGGCCACAATGGCTATAGCTGAGCTGATCCAAAGCCAGGAACCAGGAGATTCCTCCAGGTCTCCCACATAAGTACAGGATCCCAAGGTACTGGGCTATTCTCCATTGCTTTCCCAGGCCACAAGCAGGGGGTTGGATAGGACATGGGACAGCTGGGACATGAACTGGCACCCACATGGGATCCCATTACATGCAAGGTGAGAATTTTAGCCACTAAGCTACTGCACTGGGCCCTAGCTTCAGCATCTTAACGATAAAATGTGGGAGGTGAGAGTTGGGTGTTTGGAATAGCAACTGAAGTCATGACTTCTGACACCCCTGTCACACGTTAGAGTGCTATATTTGAGTCTTACTCCTTCCACTTCATCCAGTTTGTTGCTAATGCTAACCTGGGGAAGAAGCAATTGATGGCTCAAACACTTGTTCATGCCACCCACATGGGAGATCTGTATTGAGTTCCTGTCTTCTGGCTTCCACCTGGCCCAGTCCTAGATGGTGTGGGCATCTAGAGGTTGAACCAACAGATGGAACATTTTTGTCTGTCTCTGTCATTTAACAAAATGAAAATAAATTAGCAAAAACTACTTTATAATGTGGGAGGTACTAATATAATGTCATATCTGTTTCAATGAATCAATTTTTATTTCACCAAGAGATGCTGATAGAAACATGGCAAGAATCAGAGTATTCAAGTTTCGGGGTCTGACATACTTTCCTTTTAAAATCCTGTAGGTGTAATTTAGTGGCATGTGACTTGTAGAATTTGTTAAACCTCTGAGTGATAAAGGTAACTTCACTGTCAAATGCATAAAAGAATAGCACTATTTCGAAGTGTGACAAAGAGTAAGCAAGATGTGTACAAAGGGCCTCTGGCACAAGTGACCGTAGAGAAAAGTCTCTGCCAGTTTTCAATATAGTTGAGAGATGTTGTAGCTGACACTCTGGCCCGAGAGTTGTTCATTATGAGGGTCATAAATATCCCCATTTCTTGGCTAAACATCTTAAAGATGTTTACACCTGAAGCCAGGGTTGTGTGCATCAGTTTAAGCTGCCACCTTTAACACTGGCATCCCATAGGTGATTCAACTTGGCATTGATTGTTTTAATTCTGATCCACTCCCATGCTAATATACCTGAGAAGGCAACAGAAATTGGACCAAGTGCTTGATCCCTGCCACCCACCAGAGAGACCCAGATTGAGTTCCTAGCTGCTAGCTTTGACCTAGTTCAGCCAAGCCATTGCAGCTATTTTGGAAGTGAACCAGCTAGGAAAGAACCCCAATCCCCTGCCACTCTGCCTTTCAAATATAGAAATAAATCTCTTTTGAAATGCAAGTATATCCTCCATTCTTAATTTCATTGACTTATCCAACCTGCTCACCCTGCAGCTCTCCCCGTAGAATTAACACTGAGCTCACCCGCAACAGCACACACCATACATAGCCTCTCCCAGGCCCCAGAGAGACTCACCCCTGGAGCAGAGTGGCAGCTCCGGCTCCCACTTGTTTAGGGCCTGGCACTGCACCTTGCTGGGTCCTTGCATGACAAAGCCAGGCTGACATTTCAATTCCACAATTTCATTTAAGGAGAACAAGCTCTTGTGCTCCGATACCATGACTGCATTTTCCACGTCTGGAGGTGCGCATTTATTAGGTACAATGCACTGAGGAGGGGGGCCGCTCCAGGTGCCAACCTGGTCATCCTGGCTGGTGCAATATATTGAGGGCTGCCCGATGAGTTCAAACTTGCTTTCTCCTTCTTTGTTAGTGTTGCAGCGATAGGTCACTACCATTCCATACTGAAAATCTTCGTTGTTAACATTCTGGAAGTTTCCATTAGCAATGGCTGGGGGTGGTGAACAAGGAATACCTGGGAAAAGAAGCAGTGTTTTGATTGCTTACAGCTGTATTTAATTATGAAATTTGGTAGCTTTTTGCTTTTAAGGAGAAACTCCAATTACTGCATAGTAAATGTTAATATTACAGCTGTTATCTTTGCTAATAGACATACATGATTTTCTATAATTGCAGGAACTAAATTATGTGTTTTTCTCTTATTGGTTAATGTTATTTCAATAACTATGTCCCTCTATAATTTACATATTTACTTCTCATTTTAAATGCAGATCTAATTGTTATTTCACCATTGTTGGTTCAGTTCTTTCTACATAGAAGGCATTTAGCTTTATTCTCTTCATTATGGTAAAGCATCTAAAGGCCTAGCATCTTATCAAATAAGTGAAAACAACAACTCTGCCAGAATGAATAACAAAGACAAATCACAAACACACAGTATTACATGTAAAAAGCACAGTAGTTACAGATACAGAAATACTAATAAGAGCTGCATTCCTGGATTAAAGACATGTTATACAGGTAAGGGTGTTCATCTAGATTTAATGCTAGCCTTCAAAACAATTGGTTTTGAAGTTGTTGATTTCCCCATACTGTCACCAAGCCAGGCCCTATATCTTTTTACATGCTTTGTTGCTTTGCAATTTCTCATGACCATATGCTTCCTAAAAGGTAGGAAGTTTCCCAAACAACTCACAGGGGACATGGAGTATCACTGTCCTGACGATGAACAAGAAGGAAGAGAGAAATGCTTGCACACACATAGGATGGAGACCCAGAGAAGTGGGGCTCCATTGTCTAACTTTATTTTACTCAAGAGAATGATCTTCAAACTGAGAAATGTCCAATCAAACAAAAAGGGAAGTATGGGACTATTTGAAATAAGTTCAAGACTGTATTTTAGAATAAATTGTATGTACATGAAGAAAATGCCATATGGATCTAGATGTTTGGGACACAGATTGATTATAAGAATATGATTGCATTGCTCAAAAGGAGACCTTTCCCAAGAAGAATAGAATTTAGTCTTTGCAATTCTAGGGTTCAACTCCAGGATTTGGTCAAAGAGACTTAAACTCACTTTCACAGATTGGTGGCTTTGTCTCCCACTTGACAGTCTTGCCTGAGAGAACACATTCATTAGATGCGTGACCAAGGAGTCGGTACCTAACAGCAAAACATGGAAAAGAATTATTCTGTACATATTTTACCAGTATTCCTACAACACACATTTGTGGCAAAGCTGAAACATTAAAATGCTGGAGGAGGCTAAAGCCTGGCCTAAACAACACCTCTTCTTTCCAGCTTTTCTCATTTGTCTGTCTTACCCTCTCACCATTGAAAGGGATATATCTCTCTCCAGCAAGTACTAGCCAATCCAGACCCGGATAGCCTCCAAGAGCAGGCAAAATCAGGTGTATTCAGAGTGGCCTGGCCATAGACAAGATGTTTCTTCTCCTTCAACTCATAGTCACCTTTAGTTTTTACTTTCTTGTCTGTTGTAGATTGTATTGGGCACCAAAATTAGACAATTCAAAAATTTTATCTGATAGGCAGAGTGACACATAAAAAGAAAGATATCTTTCATTGGTTGATCCAATTCCCAAATAGCTACAGCAGCTAGAAATGGGTTAGGCTGAGACCAGGAGCCCAGAACTCCATCTGGGTATTCTGGGGCCATCTTCTGCTGCCTTCCTAGGCAGATTTTCCGGGAGCTGAACTGGAAATAGACAAGACAGGACTTGAACTGGCACTTCAATATGGGATTTTGGCATTGCAGACAGAGACTTAATTCACTGCACTACAATGCAGGGCAATTTTTTATATTCCAGTTTGATAATTTTCTTCTTGAATTCTGTTTTTCCTCTCAAATTCTTGTTGCCACTTTTTGGGGTTTAAATGTGCACACCCATACATAAATGAACAGTGCTATGTCATATTGCTTGAGGCATGTTTTTTGTAGGGAACAAGTTTTGATAGTTGATTCTATTGAAAGCCTTGGTTTTCAACAAAAAATTACACTAAATTTACTGAAATAAATGATACATTTGCTTTTGCCTCATCACCATCCTGTTCACTGCCTCTTTCATTCATTTCACAAGATCCAATAATGAGGATGAAACAATAACTAATAATGATCTTCTTCAAACATGAGGGGTTCTATTTCTTGCAAAAATTTCTTCCTTTGCCTTCTCTTCCCTTCGTTACATGGTCCAGATAGGTTCAACTTCTTTCATTGTTTCAATCACTTGGAAGTTAACATTCTTTTTCCATCAGGAATTTCTTTTTCATACATATGCATGTTGTGTGTGTCCACAAAATATAGATTGAAGTCCTATTCCCTGAATATGACATTGTCTGAATATGACCTTAATCTGGAAGCAGGGTCTTTGCACATGTAATCAAGTTAAGATGACACCATTAGAGTGGGCTAATCCATTATGACTAATGTATTTGTAAGAAGCGAGAACTTGGAACAATAACTTGCACACAGCATGAGGTGAAAACATACACACATATTTTAAATGGCCATATGAACATTATTCTGTCACCTGCCAAGGATGGTCTGGGAGAACTAGGAGCTGAAAGAGGCAAGGAGGATTCTCTTTAGATGACTCTAATGAACTACAGGCCTGCTAACATCTTGATTTTGTATTTCTAGTTTCCAGAACCAAGCTCTGAAAATGTCTGTTATTTTATGCTATCTATTCAGTGCCTTAACAAATTCATAACACTGCCTTCAGGAAGATTAGTCTGCTTCATGAATTCCCTTTTACCCAACCATGCCTGATCTCCGTTAACACTGTTTCGGTGCTGTCATTTCACCCTCTACCATTTCCTTCTCTCCAACTCAGGAAATGCGCTTCTTGTCTGGAATATACTGCCTTTATTTCTAGCATGGGCACAAATTTTTCTCCTAACCTTGTGATGCCTTTATTCATTTCAATCAGGAGTTAAGCATCTATATTCAAGCCTTTTAAGACCAGATAATACTAGCTTAAGAGTCCTCTCTGTGACTAAAAGGAAACATTTTTGTATCAGGGCTTTCAAACCAAGGGCTTTTGCTGAAAACTCACCCTTTATTGCAAGTATAATTAATTCTGGACCCATATTTGATGTCTGTAATGACATGCACCATGCCATTCAAAGGTTCTGGAGGATTTTCACATGATTTTCCTATGAGGAAAGAACAGACTGTTGGAACCAGGCAGAGTAAAATGAGGGTTTTGTTTGTTTAGTATAAAATGCCTCCAGTCTATGCATTTAATAATTTCACAGATTTTGCCCTTTGAGAAAACTCATTCATCAGACAGCCTTCTAATCAGCCACCTTCTAAGTACCCCAAACTTCCCTCCAGATCTGTCTTACCTCCACCTTCCAACCTTTATCAAATGTGAAGGACATTGGTGGCTTTACAGACAGCCAGTAAGTTTTAACTGCTCTCAAAGCATTTCTTCTCACATAGTTATTCAAACAGAATATTCATTTAGGGCTGGTCCACAACTCCCATGTTTACATGCATGCATCAGAATGTTTTATTTTGAAAATATTTCTTGAATGCCTAGCTTGAAAACAGTGAAGATCCTACAGAGACAAGAGAGCTGTCACTCACGTTTGCAGGCATCTTCGGGCTGTGACCAGGTCAGGTTTTCTAAACACCTGATGGCGAACGACTTCCCCATGTACCCAGGGCGACACTCGTAGTTTAAAAAAGTCCCAACGGGAAACTCAAATTCATTGGTTTGGGTTTTCAACTCAGCAAATTGAAAATGGTCCGGGGCTTTACAGTGACCTAGAGAAGAAAAAAAGCAGGAACACGTGTGCATGAACAAAAGGGTAGCCAGTGCTTTGCCTTTCTTGTGAAATTTTATGCAAGGAGAAAGTGAGTTTTTTAGATATGGACTAATAATTTCCTAGTATTTTTTGTAGTGAAAATTCAATAAGCACAGACTCATCAGAAAATATATTACCCAGAAGACTTGTCTGCTATCTGGTTTTTCCAGTTACACCATTTAGTGTAAAGATAGCTCTGGTTCAGTTTTTTCACATTTTTAAAATTGTTATTTTAAATTTTGAATTTTATGGTACAATTCTGTAGAATCTGGGATCCTCTCTCTCCCCTCTCATTCCTACCCACTGACTGATTTTCCCCATATCATCACAATAGCATAGTCCTTCAGAAGCAGTTATAATTCCATCAGTCTGTTAAGTGTGCCCCGACATTGCCGACACAGACAATGTCAGACAGTCCATTGTCTAGACATGTCTAACAGTTTCACTGGGAGTTCATCTATTGAAAGTAGGGATGCATGTCACATTTTTTTAGGAACCTTAAAGTATGCCCCTGCTCAGATTCCCTCATGCTTGTCTGGTTTCCTTATAACTTCAGTGTATCAGAAGTCTATCAGCGGGTCCAGAGCATAGGTGAAAAACTCATTGTTTCCTGGTACAGGGAAGATATTACCAATTTTCTAGCTCTGATTCCCAAGCCAGCTCTTTCAATAAAGAGTAACCAGCAACTATCATCTCTTGATCATAATTGAACTTTTCTTATTTCCAAGATGTCTTTAAGGGAAATTCAACTACCTATAATGCTTGTTTCCTTTTGGTCTTACAGCTTGAATGCTAGCTCTACTAGCTTCCATGCATGGAGTCCAGATCATTATATATATATAAAAAAGCAAACACAAACAAACAAACAAAAACCAGAAAAGACCCCAGTGCAGTAGTCTAGTGGTTAAAGTCCCCAGCATGCACTGCACCAGGATCCCATATGGGTGCTGGTTCTGATCCTGGCAGCCCCTCTTCCCATCCAGCTCTCTACTTGTGTCCTGGGAAAGCAGTTGAGCATGGCCCAAAGCCTTGGAACCCTGCACAGGCCTTGGAGACCCAGAAGAGGCTCTGGGCTCCTGGCTTTGGATCAGTGTAGCTCTGGCTGTTGCAGCCACTTGGGGAGTGAATGAACGGGCAGAAGATCTTCCTCTCTGTTTCTTCTTCTCTCTGTATATTTGACTTTCTAATGAAAATAAAAGAAATCTTTTTAAAAAAGCATTATCTTAGGGCAACTCATACAGGATGCTGATGTGGCATGCCCCTATTCTGCAATATAACTTATTCAACTGGGTCTGTAATCTCAGAATAGGGTTCTGATTTAAATATATATATATATATGATAGAACTTGAACATTGCTTTTCTGCTAATTCAGAAAAGCTGGGTCAGGTTATCTGTGTTTTTAAAAACCATAGTGTTGTGCCCAGCATGATAGTATAGCAGTTAAAGTCCTCGCCTTGAACATACCAGGATCCCATATAGGTGCCGGTTCTAATCCTGGCGGCTCCACTCCCCATCTACTACCCTGCTTGTGGCCTAGGAAAGCAGTCGCAGTCGAGAATGCCCAAAGCTTTGGGACCCTGCACTGCTATGGGAGACCTGCAAGAGGCTCCTAGCTTCGGATTGGCTCAACTCCAGCCATTTCAGCCACTTGGGGAGTGAACCATCGGACAGATGATCTTCCTCTGTCTCTCCTCCTCTCTGTATATCTGGCTTTCCAATAAAAATAAATAAATTCCTTAAAAAAAACATAGTGTTGAAAAAGAATGTGAGAACAAAAAATGAATTCTCTGTTCCTTTTAGAATTGCTCTTCTCAGATTTCCCCATTGGACATTTTTTATATCATGCATAGGGTCACTTGTACAAATTCTCCTCTCTGTTTTCACCTCCTGAATGTGGGTGTCTTGGTGGGGGAATGTGTCTTAGTCAATTTTCTCCAGAACCTATAAATATACACTCTCTTTATTTTGCATTCTCTCTTTATTTTTCTCTGTATCAAAGGGGGAAATTCTTCAAGGGCAAAAGCAAATAAGCTTCATTTTTAATTTAGAACTTAGTCCAAAGAGGCCAAATGAATCCCTGGTTTGTTGACAATGTGGCCAAATTTTCAGACAATACACTGGGGTCTCTGGCCATATAGGTTAGTACAAGTGATTTTGTCTGGCATTCTACTGTGATGGCCTTGCATCCTCCTACAACCTGTGAAGATGGTTAATGTATACGGGTTAAGACTCATGGAAACTTAGTTTCAATTTCTATAATTTGCAAGAATATTATTTCTTATTCTAAGAACCTCCCTACCATCTACCACCCTATCCTGTTTATCATCACCTCTTCCCAGCAGCAAAGATCATTAGAAACTTTTGTGCTGATTTCTCCTAGAATTGTTTATTACTGGCTTGGTATTTGTATCATTTGGTATTTGTATCATGACTAAATGCCACCCTGTAGTTACAGGAATGGAGAAGTGGTAGGTCTGGGATAAGGAGAATCATACACTCACCTGGAAGTTCACAGCGAGGGGCAGGACTGCTCCAAACCCCATTTCCTTGACTGTCATTCACGCAGTAGATGGTGCTCTCGCCAATGAGGACGAGGGTCAGCCCTTTGTCGGGGTGGGGGTCACATGTGTAAGTTACTGCTTTTCCAAAGGGAAAGAGTTCTGAAGGTTTTCCTGTGTGTCTCCCGTTAAGGATGGCTGGAGGACTTGGACAAAAGATTTCTGGAAAGAAGGTGGGTTTCATTAAGAGATTTCACCAGGGAGATTCTGCAGTCATGAGGTGTTATGATTAGTGTCAAATAAATAAATAAATAAATAAGTAAATCTAAAGAGAAACATGTACCCATTAGGCTTAGAATGAAATGGACTGAAAGAAATGAAGTCTCAATCAAAGTTGTTGTAAAAGTACAAAAGAAATGTGACTGAATCTTCCAGAACATTGTTAATTTTTAAAAATTAAATATCAAAACTTTAAAGGAGAAATAACCACTATAAAGGATGATACATTCTTCCAACATCTATTAATTGAGCACTTATCTGTCTGAGCTATTCAACAAGGCCCTGGCATGAGGTAGTCTTTGTCCTTCAGAGAATTTACATTATTGGACAAGGTTTCTAAACTGCATTTCATTTATACAAATTACCTGAAGCCTTGCCTTCACAATTTATTTATACTGGTCATCAATCTCAATGATGACAATTACAATGACTTTAAATAGACACAGTCAATGTAAAACAAACATGGATTCAGATGTGTTTGGTTTTCAAGATTTCTGGGTCTGTTCATGACTTACTTTCTCCTAGTCCCTACCAGATTTCAAATTGTTCTTTCTGTTTTCTCAGTATCCATTTAGGATAATCCCTTCCTTATTTCTAATTGATGTGCATAATTAGGCTTGGAATTTGGAAGAAGTAGTTTTAAAGCAGTAAGCCTTGTGAAAAGACAGATAAAGAGTAGGAATATTGACTAATAGCTGAGCTCACATGGCATGACACTGTAATAGCCACTTCTCATATTGCTTCAAGGAAGGAAGGAAGGAAAGGAAAAGGTAAGACAAAGAAATTTGTCCAAGTTTCATATTTTCTCAACTCTTCTGCCTTTGCTGTCAAACCACATAAGATGTGTCAAATAGAGCACGTAATTCCATCTGACAGACTAAGGTGATGTCTCCAAGCCAGGAAGTATACACAGTGAATCACAACAAAGCCTTATTAAAATAACCCACTTCCAACAGTCATACAGAATAGGAAACAGAAGAAGCAAAAGCAAGGTAGGTCATAGATTAAAATACTGAACTAGTCAAGTGGAGAGAGTGGCCTGAAATGTTATTTCTTCTACTTACGCTCACACACAGGAACACTGCTATTCCAATGGCTTTCCATCCCAACTAAGACACAATGACTGGAAGAACTGCCCCTTAGTCTGAACCTACAGAAGAAAATGGCCATGAATAGACAAGCTGTTTTTTGTCAAAGTGCTATTCATTTTGCAGTCTGAAGCTCAGGCATAGAACTCAGGAGTTTGAGAATCTGAAGCCAGCAGGTGTCATTTTGGGAAAATTGCAGTCTACCCTGAAGGAACAACACAGAATGGTAAAGCACAGCAATTTGGTCTCACAGAAGTCCTTGCTTGCCCCCAAACAAGGTAGACCTGATTAAACTGCCATCTCCTCTACTCTGGACCTTAACTTCTCATCCCATAATGAATCTAGTAAACTTGCAGCATCCTGAGCTCAGGGACTTTGCTGTCTGTGCTTGATAGTTTCCAGGCAGAGGCGCACACTCTGTGTGTGAGATTCACAAGAGTGAGCCCGTGGCTGGTTTCTAAGCATGTGATGTGTCACTGGATTGTTCAAAAGCTTGTTCTTGCACTTTCACTGCAATCAAAAAGTTAACTGAAGTAATTCTTACATAATCTCTGGTTGTTGGTGTAAGTAAGCTTTTTGTCACATATCACTCTTTTTTTCATAGTTGATTTTTTTTTCACATAAGGTGCTATCTGTATTTGTATGATTATTATACATATGAAATACACATAATATGCTATTTGACTTTGAACTTGCCATTTAATACATGTTGTAACTTTTCCTTCAGATCTCACATGTTCTATATGTCTTTCACTTTTACTATAAACCCATAAAAAATTTAATCTCCCTGAATATTTGCTTTATTTATTTCACTCTGTTTATTTGAAAGGCAGATGAGAAAGAGAGAGAGAGAGAGAGAGAGAGACAGAGAGACAGAGAGACAGAGAGACAGAGAGATAGAAAATGAATTGCCTGAAACAGCCAGGCTGAAGCCAGGCAGGATCTCCGTCAGGGTCTCCCATGTGGGTAGCGAAAGCTCAAGTGCTTGAGCCATCACCTGTTGCTTCTCAGGGTGTGCATTAACAAGAATCTGGGTTACAGTCAGAGAAGGAACTCAATTCCCAGCACTCAGATATGGGATGTGAGTGTCACAGCAGTGGGTTAACCTTCTGCTTCTCAATGATTGTCTCTGAGTATTTTTTTAAAGCTGTAATGATCCTCCCTTGTTGACAAACCTCTGACCTTAATTTCAATGCCCTGGTGGTCAAGAAAGTCCACACTCACCCTTCCCCACAAACAAAGGACACTTTGGCTCCAAGCTGCAGATTAAATGGAAGTAGCACACGACCATTAGGGAGTTGATCCAGGAAATCATCACAGGATTTTACTAAGAGGAAAAGAAAAACAAGGAGAAGTGACAGTGGTACATGGAGAATAAAAACACCAGCTAAAAATGGTAGGTGAGAGTTGTGTGCACCTGCACATATAGGGGCTATGGGGCTCCAGGTTCCCTGTGGTGTGCAGTGCAGGGCAGCAGCTCCTCTGAGGTCATAGCCAGGCTCACAGCTGTAGATCACTTCCTGCCCAGGGGAAAACATGTCCTTGTTGCTTTGGGTGTGTTCACCATGCAGGATTTTTGGAGGTGGTTGACACACTGTGGAAAGTGAACCAAAGTACAATTAATCGTGTGAAAGTAACTTCTCAGAGAATGATAGCTATAACTCTTTATGTAAAAAGAAAATCTGGTAGATTAACACTCTTATTTTATTGATGACAAATAAATACACACATACACAAAATGAGGGTGTCTGTAAAATTCATGGAAGTGATAACGTAGCACTGGATCAGAATCCTTAACTCATTGATTTCCATTTGAAGTACCAGTATACATCGAACAGTACATGGCAGATGCTACTTTATAGAATGTTTCATTTCTGCTTCTGCAGTTAAAAAAAAAAACATGTATGGTTGCCAAAGCATCAGGTCTTGATACTTCTCTTCAAGGGAGGCATCACCAATGTACTGCTCCATAGCTGAGGCAGTAAGGAGTGCCCATGTCTGTGTCAGCTAACAGATTCTCCTATTCCTACAATACCCTGTGCAACACACAGGTTTGTACATTTATTCCCATCTCTTCAGTAAGGTCCTCTCTCAGTGACTGTCTAGTTCAGGTTGGTGGGGGAATCTCAGTCTCCTTGCATGCTCTGTAGAACAAGGTGCCCCTCAGCCATCTATTTCGTGGAGTGAGAAGGTGGGCAACCACTGAACAAACTCTTTTGAACACCTACAGTCATTAGACGCACAGTCACTGAATGTGGAATGTTGTACTGAGTCTGTCTTTTTACAGAGTCGATTTGAACTCCATGAATCAGTATGTCTTTGGGTCTCAAGAAAATGGCCTAAAACTATTGTAAAATGAAAACCCATTTTATTTTTGCTTTGAGCAAGTTAGTTCCTTTCTCTGGACTTTTTCTGCCCAGTATAAAATGGGAGATTGGCTTGGAATAAATGAGCTCTTGGGGAGCTTATAAATATTCTGATGCTATTGAATCAATTTTCAGGGCCCAGCATGGTAGCCTAGTGGCAAAAGTCCTTGCCTTGCATGCACCGGGATCCCATATGGACATCAGTTTGTATCCCAGCTGCTCCACTTCCTGTCCAGCTCCCTGTTTGTGGCCTGGGAAAGCAGTTGAAGATGCCCCAAAACTTTAGCCCCATGTGGAAAATCTGGAAGAAGTTGCTGAATCCTGGCTTTGGATTGGCTCAACTCTGGTCATTGTGGCCAATTGGGGAATGAACCAGCCGATGGAAGATCTTTCTCTCTGTCTCTCCTTATCTCTGTAAATCTGACTGTCCAATAAAACGAAATAGGTCTTTAAAAAGGGGGGTGGGACTCCATTTTCAGCACACAATGCTGCAGCATTTCCCTTGACAAGCACTGGCATGGGATATTCAAGTGCTGCACTAGTTGATTGGCAGCCAATCCCTCCTACCCGCTGCCCTGCCCTGCCACTTCACATTATACACTCCCTTTTGACTGCTAGAGCTGCAAACCTGAAAATTACAATTGCTTGTCTTCCTAGGCAGCTGGGTTCTGGTTCACTCTACCAGTTATAAGCACATTACAGAACATTAAAGGGTAGACAGATAACAAAAGTCATTCTATTTTAGGGGGCAGCTTGGGCAGGTGCAGTGTTGGTGGCTCTCAACAGCAGTGTTAGCTCTAGCAGTGTCAGTGACTTTGGCTTTAAACACAGCAGCTACATTCTGGCACCTTAGTAGTGGCATTTCAGCCATGAATGTAGGCTACCATGCTCTAGTAATGGAGAAGCAGCAGTTCAGGCAACATTGCTTTCCTCCATTCGCTCTTCCTGCCCTGCCGATACCTATATAGCTTATGACCTGCATGAAACACCTCATTTCTCGTAGGATCTAGGGTGGCTCAGGTTTCCTGTTGGTACAGTTCAGGCTTTGAAGTTTCGCAGATTGGAGGTGCAGCCTGCACTACAGGTCAGTGTCAGTTTCATCAAAGTACTTACCCTAAGACTCATTTTCTCTGTATAACATGGATTTAGGAGTGAAACAAACACATGCTCTGTATTTTAGTCCCTGTCCAGAGGGCCTATTCATTGCATTTGTGTATTCACAATTATTATGCTTATGGCTAAGATGCTGGAGGTGGGAGACGGACATTTGGCAGCAGATTTTCTATCAGAATCTCAAGCAAACACATTTCTTGCTCACATTCGGCTTTGCTTCTCAATTTGAACACATGTTTACACAGACACAGACACACACATACACAATGCATAAATGCACATAAACTCCTTGATTTTATATTCTCTCCCAAGAAACTTTACTCACCCAACCTGTTCACCTCCCCAGAACAAACATTGAATTTGCCTGCAACAACTCACCCTTCCCAGGCCCCAGAGAGACTCACCAATGGTGCAGAGTGGCAGCTCCGGCTCCCACTTGTTTAGGGCCTGGCACCGCACTTTACTGGGTCCTTGCATGACAAAGCCAGGCTGACATTTCAATTCCACAATTTCATTTAAGGAGAACAAGCTCTTGTGCTCCGATACCATGACTGCATTTTCCACGTCTGGAGGTGTGCATTTATTAGGTACAATGCACTGAGGAGGGGGGCCGCTCCAGGTGCCAACCTGGTCATCCTGGCTGGTGCAATATATTGAGGGCTGCCCGATGAGTTCAAACTTGCTTTCTCCTTCTTTGTTAGTGTTGCAGCGATAGGTCACTACCATTCCATATTGAAAATCTTCGTTGTTAACATTCTGGAAGTTTCCATTGGCAATGGCTGGGGGTGGTGAACAAAGAATTCCTGGGAAAGGGAAAAGCAGGTTTAAGTTTGTTTTTGTTTATTCAAAAGACAAGCAACAGAGAGAGAAAGAGATCTTCCATGCCCGAATACCCACAGTAGTCAGGCCAAAGCCAGGAGCCATGAACTCTGTGGGTGGCAGGTAACCAGCTACCTGGGCCATCATCTGCTGCCTCCCACGATGTGTATTAGCAGGAAACTGAATAGGAAGCCAAAATGATTCAAAATTTTAGATGGAATACAAACAGCCAAGAACTGCCAAGTAAATGTTGAAAAAGGTACATAATTAGAAGCTATCAAATTAAACCAGTGGGACAGAAACTTGTCTGGAATGAGACTAATGCATAACATCACCTAACCTATGACTGTAGTGTTACTGCATTGCATTATGAAGCAAATAGTGTTTCAAACCAATGGTATTCATCATTGTTCACCCTCAGTACATCACAGTGCTGGCTCCTCCATAAATTCATGAAACTTGATGAATACCGATTTCAGAAGTTGTTACTGGTTTCGCAAGTAGAAAGATTGATTATTATGCTAAGTGTGGTGGAGCCACACAATTCCAAGTCAACATGTAAAACTAAGGTTGGAAGGCTTATATGCATTTAAAAGTTCAGATTTAGAAAGGTTATTGCCAGGATGAGGAAATGGTTTCCAAGAACACGTTTGTGAGCATGACAGCTTCTTCATTTATCTGAGGACAGAGTGCACAAAAGGAATGCAATGAATATTTCTATAATTCCAAGGGAAAACCAGACTTTATCAATGAAAATAATAAGAAATAATTCAACTCACTCTCACAGATGGGCATTTTAGTATCCCAGGAGACACCATTATCTGACAGAAGGCATTCTGCTGAGGAGGAACCAATGAGGCGATATCTAGAAGCAAAGAATAAGGGACATTATCATCTAAATACACAGGTACCCTGCCTGCTTACATGGCTACTTCCAAGGGATCACAATCTTGGAGAGTTCCGAAGATCTTCTACATTCCTAATGCTATCACTTCCATTCATTGGAAATCTTCCTTTGGACTTACTGATTTTCTTCTTTGTGACTTTTCAACTGATGAGATTTTTCTTCACAACTCAAACAATGCAATTTTGTATAACCTAAGGTAAATTATAGTTATTTCCTACAAATCTCACTTAAAAAAAAAAAGCTATCCAAACTTCTTGAGTGCAGACAAAATCTCACGTACCTACTCACATTCACATGTATATTCCCACTGTAGGCATTTCTTACGCCTTGCGTTAGTGTGTGAATTCATGGGCAGATGGATGCGTTTATGTACATTTGAAACAGTCATGACATGTATCTCACCTGAGGTCACATACATATTTTCTTAGAGTGTTACCTAAGTTTGCCATTTTAGAGGGGGCGGTAGTAATACACACAGGTACTGTGTTTTTAATTTCCAATTCCAGTTGTTTATTGCTGGTATATAAGAAAGGACATCTCTGTAGGTTTATATATGCATAGGTTTCAGTACCCACTACTACAGTAAGAACTACAGCAACTGCTCTGCAAGGATCTGTGAACAGTCCTTTGGGGATCACACTCACCTTGTTCCTTTTCATTCCTGATGTTCTGCCCCTATTCTTAATCTCTGAAAGGAAGTACAAGCAAAAGCAATTTCTGATGAGCTAGAACTTAAAGCTGGGAATTGGAATTTTCCCTTCAGTGGGAGACTGAATACAGCTTGAGGGGAAGGTGGAATCAAAGGAAAGTCTATTTAGGAGGGGAAAAAATTTTGAAATCCACACAGCGTTTTTTTTTTTTTCACTTGCCTAAGATGGTCTGTGACTACCAGGAGTTGGCAGAGGCAAGGAAGATCCTAGAAGATCAAAAGCACAGTCCTGCCGACCCCTTGATTTGGACTTCCAAAGCTCCAAGAGTTTTTGTCATTTGAAGCCATCCACATTGTGGTGCTTGCATAGAGCAACCCTAGGAAACTCGCAGTGCTGTGGTCAGGGACATGTCTCCCCAGGGCTGCTGAAACCTCCCTTTCTCCTGGAGGTGCCGACTCTGCGTTCATGCCCTTGCGTGCTCTGACTTTCCCCTCCCCTCATTTCCTTCCCTCCCACCCAGGAAATACCTTATGTGTCTGGAATGCACTCTGTCCTAGCTTCCAGCAAGGATGCAGTTTTTTTTTTTTCTCCTAACCTGTGATAACTTAAATAATTTCAATCAGGAGTTAAACACTATCTATGCACAAGCTTTTTTTAAAGAACAGGTGGTATTAGCCTAGCAGTACACTGTAAATTATCACTAAAAAGGAGCATTTCTGTATCAGGGCTGTCCTCAAACCAAGAGCTGTTGCTTCCAACTCACCCTTCATTACAAGAATAATTAATTCTGGACCCATATTTGATGTCTGTGATGACATGCACCATGCCATTCTTAGGATCTGGAGGATTTTCACATGATTTTCCTATGAGGAAGGAACAGAATGTTGGAACCAGGCAGAAAAATACGATCCTTTTTTTTTTCTTCTGTAAGTATGCAGTATCCCCACCTGTCTGTTGCTTACTTAAAAGCCTAAGCAGCTGTGATGACTTCAAAAAATTTTACCACCTTGTGTATCTCACTAGACAGTGTTAGGACTAGGCACTAGTTAGTACCACTTTCCAAAAGATCTCCCTCCTGTTCTGTCTCATCCTTACACTGTTCCTCCCAGAAAAATGTTCAGTGTCATTTATGACCGAAGTGTCATACTCTGTATTTCAAAGGTCTAAGAGTCTGGAATTTTTCTTATTTATTATTGTTATAAATGGGGGTTTTGCTCCCATCATGCCTTGTGATGGTCATTTCTGATTAGATGAGCCTACAGTAAAAGCCTCAGGAACTCAAAACACAAGGGAAACATGATCTACAAGAATAACATACATTACTGCCTTGGACAAAGTGATTACGTCAAATGTGTCTTGTAAAATTTGAATAAATTGAACCAGATCTTACAAATATGTGACCTGCAGAAAGGAGTTTCCATCCAGAGCTACTCAGTTACTCACGTTGACATTTGCCTTCTGCGCCTGTCCAGACCAAGTTTTCTTCACAGGTGATAAGGAACTGCCTTTTAATATAACCAGGACGGCATTCATACTTCAGAGATGTCCCAATGGGAAACTCAGAGGCATCCATTGGACTTGTAGGCCTGGCGAAGGGAAGCCACTGTGGGGTCTCACATTGACCTTGAGATCAACATCACAGCAACGTTAGAGTTAACAGAGAATTTTCTTTTCCATTTTCCCTTTCTCTCCAACAGTATATATGTATGTGATCCAAGTAGAATGGAACACTTTCATACTGGCAAAAATGATGGATTGCTTTAGTCACCGCCTGAGTAAAGGAGCTTTCTAAAACTCTTTCATCAGTATCCACATGTTGAAAAGTCTCCACTGCTTTGAAGACAATTAAGCTTTATTGCAGGGTACTTCGAAAAGTTCATGGAAATGCATATTATGAGAAAACTCTGCATGGATTTTGAACACTTTTGGCCAAAATAGACTTATCCTTTGATTCATTTTCCCTACAAACTTTTGGAAATTGTATAGTCTTTCACTGAAGGGGAAATTCCAATTCACAGCTTCAAGTTCTGGTTTGTCAGAAACTGCTTTTGCTTGTGCTTCTTCGATGTCAAACTCACGGACCATCTTATCCTGGAACAAGACCCACCCATGCATTTCATGATCCACCTTCCCTCCCGGTGGCCCACTCCCATCCAGTGGGACTGTATGACCTTCTTCTCAGGGCCCTTAGTAACAGCATTGGTGGAAGTCTATTGTCAAGGGGGAAAACAGCCAAGACTCAGCAGCCAATTCTACACTTAACTTTAGGCAAGCAAATGTTTCCTGTTTCATGTTTTGAATTAAATAATAGACTTAGATACCTCTTCTTCAGGTTTTGTAGGTTGGAAGAATCTTAAAAATGCCACTCAGAAAAAAAAAACATTTTAGAATTGGGCCCGGTGGTGTGGCCTAGTGGTTAAAGTCCTCACCTTGAATGTGCCGGGATCCCATATGGGCACCAATTCTAATCCTGGCAGCTCTACTTCCCATCCAGCGACCCGCTTGAGGCCTGGGAAAGCAGTTGAGGAAGGCCCAAAGCCTTGGAACACTACGCCCGTGTGGGAGACCTGGAGGGAGTTCTTGGCTCCTGGCTTTGGATTGGTGCAGTACCGGCTGTTGCAGTCCCTTGGGGAGTGAATCATCAGATGGAAGATCTTCCTCTCTGTCTGTCCTCCTCTCTGTATATCTGACTTTGCAATAAAAAATACAATAAATCTTTAAAAAATATATTGTAGATAGTGACTTTTAGGGGTTTCTTATTCTACCAAATATTGAGTTGTGTGAAAGTATTCCATTTTACATTTTTCTATTTCTCCTTCCACTTCTACTTCATATTACATGTTCTGAGTTCAATTTATTCAATCATCATGCTTTTAATTTCTGAGTTTGCTGGCAAATTAATTGCCTAACATCATATTAGTCTCTAGCAGTAAAGTTTTGTCTTAATTGGCTTTTCCCCACTGTATTTGTTAAGACAAATGTGAAACAGTATGGTATCTTTAAAAGCTGTAACATTCAATAGTTTTTAAATGTAAAATAATGACACAGTGTCTCACAAAGTTGCTTTAAAGACAATTTTTACAGCTTATTTGCCAAGTAAGCTTTCTTTTGGTGGTTTGTTTTTACTTAGTATGTTTTTTAATTTTTAAAAATATTCCTCCTTTCTATTGTAAACACATACACCAGTTCTTATGCATGAATTACATAGCAATTAAAGCTATGTCGTCTATGAAAATCTATGTAGAAAGGTGTGATAGGCTAAGTAATGGCCTCCCAAATATATCCATGTCTTAATCCCTGGGGTCTATGAATGTTTCCTTTAAAGTAAAGGAGTTTTGCAGATGTGACTAGAAATCTTGAGATGAGCAGGTTGCCATGGATTATCTGGTAGATCCTGATATTATCACAAGGGGCCTTACTGTAAGGAGCCAGGAGGGTCAAAGCAGACAGAAGGTAACTACTTGGAGGCGCTACTCTGCTGGCATTGATGGTAGGGGGACAAAGCTACAAGCCAATGGCTGTAGCAGCCTCTGCAAGCAAAAAGAGCTAGGAAACCCATTCTCCCGTGCAGCCCCCAGATGCAGCAGAGCCCTACTGATGCATTTTGACTTTGGCTCTAGTACTGCAAGAGAACACATCTCTGTGGTTTTAAGCCATCGAGTTTGTGATCATTTATTATTAGCAACAGAAGACAAACACAAGTAATAAAATGGTATATACTCACAGCATCTCTAGATTTGTACAGACATGACTTTTAACTCTAGCTAGCTGAGAGGCCATAGTTGAATTATTTGATGTCTCAAGCCTCAGCTTCAGCTTCACAAAGGGGAAGATAATTCTTACATGGCAGGCTTGACAAGTGGATCACAGTAGCAAGTACAAAGCATCCAGCGCCATGCTACATACAGGCGGCACCCAGTAAGTTCTCCTTAGCACTGTCATTCATCGAAAAGGAAACATGCTAACAGATTCAAATATTCTGCTAGCGTGAGCATGCTCATTCTGTTTCCAAGAACTAATTTTCTGTCCAACCTGGCAGAAAATGAGCCCATTTTGTCAGGAAAGCATTGGAGTTCAGTGACTGCTGACCTGAGAGCTCCTCTGAGCGTGTCCCAGATTCAGCCAAGGACCTCATGCACCTGCAGACATCAGGATTCTAGCGCATACCTCTTTATCTGTTGAGAATGGCTTCATTCAGAATGGGAGAGCAACTCTGCACTGCCTGTGTAAGCAAGGGACGATGTTCCAGGGAAGCTCATATTTCTTGTTTATTTTTCTCCACTATCAGACAGGCTGTTTGTCCTGTGATCACACATCGTCTTAATTAAACCCACAGTTCATAGCAAGGGCACGCATGCCTGTGCTTCTTGCTTCATCTTTTGCCATCTTATTCTCCTGTCTGGGACAGTCCTGGGTGATGCTCTTCCAACTTCATTCCAACTTTTCTTCCTCCAGGTCTGTGCTAAAGTGCCACTTCCTTATTGGAGTCTTTTCTGACCTTCTTGGGGGATTTTGAATCCAAACTACTTTCCTCTTCTTCACACCATGGTAATTTCTAATCATAACCTTTTCTTTTCCTTTTATGTCAGGACTGTTTAATTACTACAATTTATGATAATACACCTTTAAATTTGTGTGCTTTGAAACTATCTTTCTTAATAGACATTAGACATGAATTATATGGTTTATTTTTGCTTTGGTCTCTCTAAATTTATGCCCAGCCCAGGTATTTAGCACCAGCATTCAGTGCATATTTGTTGTAATGAACAAGTAAATGATAAATTGTCTATAAAATCTTAATCACAAAGAGTCTAGAATACCTTCCCCAAAATCCTTGGAATTGATTTTTTCTTTAAAGTCACAGTAATTTTGTAGATACCAGCACTGTGAAAGTCACTGAATTAAACGGAAAGAAGCTCCACTGGCAAAACTCAGGTGCTGTGGGAGTAGATGTTATTCCTTCACCTTGTCCCTGCTGAGCTTGTGGGATGAGCATGATCTGGTGTTTGTCTCATCTATGGACTATCGCATAATTTGATGACTTAACACATACACATACCATGAAATCATTTTAGAAATAGCACTTTCAAGAATTTAAATTTATGAATTATATATGTGTACCATTATGATAATTATATCTGTAAACATAAAACAGAAAGCCTCTTGACATTGCTTCTTTACACAGCAAGGATAGGGTAATTCTCATGGGGACCAGCGGAGGGCGCCAGAGTCCACTCCTTTTAAAATGATGGCCCAGTAACACATCATTTTGTGACTTTCATGATCCAGAACATGTTCCTCTTCTGTGAAGGTTCCCGGTAAGCCTGAGAGAAATGTATACTGCTGATGCTAGATGAAACAATTGACACTAGTCGATGACATCCAGCTGACTGATGGCACCATTGAGTTCAAGTGTGACCTTACCGGTTGTCTACTCCACCTGCCATTTCTGATAGAAGGCTATTGCAATCTCCAGCTCTAACAGCGGACTCCTTTCCTTTTTCCTGCAGTTCTGTCATGCCTCACATATACTGATGTTCTGTCTTTGTTTCATACACATTGTGTGTCTTCCTAAAGGACTGACTCTTTAAGCGTCTCTTTATCCCTGATGGCTTCCCTTGTTCTGAGGTCCGTTATGTCTGAAATTAATGACTCTTATTTTCTTTAGATTAATATGACTCTGATATATTTTTCTCCATTCAGTTGCCTTTTAATAAACAAGGTTCTTTATATCTCAAGTGGTTTATTATAGACAGCATAGACTTGGTTCTGACAATCACTATCTTTTAATTGGAATAATTAGAACATTGGAACTCCTAGTAATTATCAACATAGTTGGCTTGAGCACTGCCATATTTATTATGATTTTCTATTTTTTACCCTATTTTTTGCTTCTATCTTTGTAATCTATTCTTTTTCCTTTGTGTTTTTAATTGAACATGCTACAGGGTTCTATTTTTCGTAATTAATTAGCAGATCAGTTCTACTTCTCTTTTCTGCCTTTCGGTGATTGCCCTAAAGTTTGTAATATGCCTATATAACTAATCAAAGTCCATTTTAGAGGAACACATTATGATCTCATAGATAGTGCAATTATAGCAAGAAGATCTTCATACTTCTGTTATCTTTTGTGTAGAAATAAATATCCCTTTGGATTATTGTGTACAACCCTGTTTCTGGGCTTACTCTTTAAACACTGCTAAAGCCATGCCTCTTGTGCTCAGCCTTTCCCATCACTGGACCTGAAATTTCTTTCTTCCCAATTGTGCTGTAAACTTGGGCTCTTCTGCATGACCTCCTAGTCATAGTTTCTAAAGCTCTGCATGGGGGTTTTCAGATTACAAAACTCTGTCATATGCGCTGCTTCATCTGATGTTCAAAAGCGACTTCTCCATGCAACCTGCCAATTGTGTTTATTTTATGCAAGTGGACTCTGAAAGTCAGTGCTGTGTGTTGCCTTGAAGAGTAGAAACACTCGTGCTCCCAATGTCAGTAAGTTACCTGAGCTGGAAAGTCAAAATTCTGGCCTCCTAATAATTAAGGAGAGTGCATCATAAAGCCCTGCCTCCTACTTCTACGCTCCTACAGCTTGTAGGTGTTGCTTTCTCCGATATGTCTTTTTCAGTTTCAAAGTGGTGCGCTGGAGACATCCCAGCAGCAATTACTTTATTAAAATTACCTTCACATCCAAATTACGTTTAGTGTAGGCTGTTTCACACTTGAGGGCTATTATGATAATCTCATTATTGTTGTTGTTATTATTGCAGTTAATGGCGATTGGGATTGTTTATAGCAGTAACTTAATAAACACCAGCAAACTATCACCAAGTGCCCATAAGGAAGGAGGTACTGCTAAACCCTGACAACATATTGCTGTGTTTCTTTGGCATGGTTTGTGTCTACAATGAAAATTATGCCTTCATCACATCTCTTCCCTTAGCGGGTTACTTTCTGATGTCCAAGGAAATAAAATATTCATAATCACTTCAGTGAAAACCCATTTTTCCGTATTCTCTGACAAGGATCAAGGAAACTAGTGTGTGCCAACAGATGTAGCAGTGGAGAAGAAACCCATGGCTAGGGAAAGGCTCCAGGCTGTCACTCCCACGGACTGGTGACAGGGAGCGATTTCAGAGGCAGTCAGAAGAGTGACAGGAGGGTTAGACTGAAGATGCTTACTAATTTCTGGGGAAGGAAGTGAAGACATAGCCTGAAAATCCCCCTGCTAGCTACGGATGAGCTTTACTCTGCACTCAACACGTGGCGAGATGCGGTGTGTAAGCGACTCTGCGGTCCTTCCCGCCTGCAGCCAGACCCCACTGCACCTTGTGCTTGTGCCTGCTCCAGGCCCCAGACTCCTGGAGTCTCAACATCCAAGTTCAATTAAGTGTATGTTGTTATTGGCTGCACTTGTGGTTGCGGAGTGAGTCCAGGGAGGGCAGGTAATTACACTCTAAGGAGGAGTGGGAGTGTTTATCCTAACACCCTTGGAACCATGGGCAAAGGCAGTGGTCCAGGATGGGGTAGAAAATAAATGACATGTGCCATGATAGGCACTTGACATGTTTTATGCCCTTAAGGTAGTGGCACTGATGCGCAAGGGGATACATTTCATTTAAGGATGAGGAAACCGACAGGTGCGGTAACTTCTCTCCCAATGAGGTTTTTGAGGTTAAACGCAGTTTTCTTTTAATTACCAAACCCCATTTCCTTCGCTAGGGTCAGCAGCACGCTGGGCCGCAGCGGGTCCCAGGCAGTGAGATTTTAAAGCCACAGCTGGCCACGCTGCACGCTGAGCCTCTGGAGTCTTTGCAGCCACGAACTCTCTCCCAGAGGCTACCGTCTCTGTCACCCAGTCGCGCGAGGATTCTGCACACTAAATGCGGGTCCAGCACTGCGGCGCCTCCCGCCTGCCCACCAGCCCGGAGCCCCGCGACCCTTGCCCGCCCGCGTCTCACCCCAGGTCGCCGGCAGCGCCAGCAGCAGCACCGCAGCCGCCAAAAGGGCTCCTCCGCTGCAGCAGGACGGATGAGGTGAAGGGCTCCGCGCGGAAGCGGCTCCCATGCTCTCCAAGCGCTACTACGGGCGGAGCATTCACCAAGTCGATGGAAGGCCAGGGAGCGCGTGGTGGAGCCGGGAGGCGGTAGCTGGGCCCTGCGCCCGGGATCTGGAAAGGGCCGAGGGTTCCGCGGAACAAAGCTTTCGACCACAGCTTCCCCTTAATAAGCACCGTGCTGTTTACTCCGCATTTGCATTGTTTCTAGGGAGACTGACGCTCTGAGATTGCCTTAGAGACTCAGGTGCAGGCGCAAAATCAGACCCTTGCCTCCATCTCTCAGCTGAGCTCCACTTGAGGATCCGCGGGTCACAACAAAGGCGGTGCTGTCCAGGCAGGAATCCGTGTGGGCAGATGTGCAGCTGAACTGCCCGGTATGCAGGGCTTGGGGACGCGCTCTCGGAGGAGGCTTCTGCTCGGTGGAGGCACAGATTTCAAAGGTTCCTGAAAGGGCACGACCCAGCACTTGTACAGTGTTAAAATAGAAGCCTCTGCAAGCGAGATTCAAATAGTGTGGATGGTGCAGTGGTGCAGTGGTGGATGGGGGGACAGGAAGAAGTCGTTTGCCATCAACCTATTGACATAAAATGCTGGCTTTACCTGGATTGATGACAGAAAAGCTTAACAAAGACACTGGAGATGGAATTGGGCAGATTTGTTCATGCAGTGGATTTCAATTACTTTGATTGTTAAAGATGGTGCCAGAAAGGAAAAGGAGGCAAGCTTAGAAATGAATAGAGGCTCTGCTTTTTTAATTTAATTTAAATTTTTTTTTAATTTTTAATGATGATTATATGGTTGACCAGGGAGGGAAGGAGTGAGGGTTAGGGAAAAGTGGATGAAATCATTGTTTCCAAATTCTCTATTTCTTCTTGTCTCTGGGGGAATGGGAGAGTTAAAGGGGGAATCCACTAGCCTCCCAACTGTCCCAGTACCCAAGGATGGAAAACCAACCCAATGTCAATCCAGGGTCCTGATGCAGAGCGTGTTCTGAGGGTTCTGACCAGGTGGTTTGGATAGTTCTGAAAAGCTGTTGATTTCACCAATTCAGGGGTGAGGCTGCCTCATCCCTGGGACTCACGAACCTGGCACCCACCCAGCAGGCAAACCTTGGGAACCAGGCCAGGCGACCCAAGCCCCACTGGGTTCCCCACTGGATCCCCCACCTCTGGGGCTCATGAACCCAACACACTCACCTCATAGGCAGGCCCCAGGACTTGGGCCAGGTGACCCGGCCCCACCAGAACTCCTACCCCCAGGGCTCATGAACTTGGCACCCACTGAGCAAGGGGGCCCCAGGACCCAGGCCAGGTGACCTGAGCCCCACCAGATCACCTGCAATTGCGGCTCACGAACCCTGCTCCCACAGACCCCACTGTGGCATGGCTTGCCTCACCTCAGCATTCCCACTGTGAGCTGGCTGGTGTTGTGGCCTGACCTGGCTCCTCCTGCAACCCTATCCTGGTTCTCAAATCTGCCAGTGGGTGTTGTGAACTAGCTCAGCCCGGCCTGTCCCCAGATCTGAGCCACATGTAGGCTGGTGGATACTATAACCTGGCATGGTCAGAGCTGCTTCTTGACTTGGTTCTTGTGTTCACCTGCATGGACTGTGTCCTTACAAAGGAATTTCCCAGGGTCCTCTGTTGGTTTTCCTCCCGGTGGCAGATTTTGCGCACAACAGTGGGTGCTTGGCACAGGTTGATTTTGTCAATCTCTTGTCCTAGCAGGAAAGGTGGCTTTGATCAGCCAGCTCACACTCATTCTGGTTCTCACTGATGTGTATTGTCCTAGCCACACCTGGTCTGGCACTACTTTTTAAAAGATTTATTTTTATTGGAAAGGCAGGTTTATAGAGAGAAGGGGAGATAGAGAGAAGGATCTTCCTTCTGCTGGTTCACTCCTCAAGTGGTCACAGTGGCTGGAGTAGAGCTGATCCAAAGCCAGGAGCCAGGAGCTTCTTCTGGAAGGGACACGTGAGGGTGGAGGAGAGATGAATGGTGTAGCGGGTATTTTAGTAAATGTGTTCATTCCACTGTACTCTACGGAAGTGTGACTTGTGGAGGAGTACAGATGTCCAAGGCAGAGACATTCTCTGCTCATGCATCTTCACGTAAGGAGATCCACGTGTATGCAGTTTGGAGCACCTGTGCCATTAGAGTGCCCAGCCCTGTCTTACCCAAACATTCTGGAACACTGCCTGGCTTCATCCAGCCCTCTTATTGAGTCTAAAATTCTCCCCTTACTTACTAAGAAAGGACCATCAGCCAAAGGTCTAGTATGTTTTGCATTTTTCACTAATCTCCTTTAGCATCTCTATGGAGATTTAATTGTAAGAAATCTGTACTTTGATTAGGTCATTCATCACCTTTCCATTTCAGTACATCCAATACCGTTCCTCAGGGAGCCGAGCCTCTTCTTTCAAGTCATTCACATGGCTATGGAAAAGGGGTGAGAAGAAAATGTCTTGTGTCATATTCTGTCTTCTGGCCACACCCTCCTGTCACCTGCTCTCAATCATTCCTTGAAGCTTGAACCAACTCCTGAGCATCTGTTCTGCCATTACTCCTGTGACAGTCCTCATTGATTTGTGTATTCACGGCTGTGGCATTTTCAAATGCCTGCTTTTTTAGTTGCCTGACATCTGGTTATGATCATGCCCTGCACTGTGTTTTCCAAGCTACGTCCATATCCATATCCTGGAACCTGTCACTACAACTGCGTTCCTTATATAATCCCAACTATCCCATTCCCCAACTACAATCCTACACTTTGAGTTCACTCTCTTATATTCTGGATCCAAAACTCTTTGCATCTCCCAGTACCTGTAGCCCATGTATCCAGTTACCACTTCTCAGTCTCTCAACTCCTTCATCTTCTATTATTATTATTATTATTATTATTATTATTATTATTATTATTGAAGAGGCAGAGATGGATAGACATAGCTTCCACTTTTTGGTTCATTCATTCAATGCCTGTAAGGGCTGGGACTAGAGCCAGGAACCAGGAGCCAGAAGCCAGGAACTCAACTGAGATTTCTGCTTCATGGTTGTCAGTAACCCAGCTGCCTGAGCCATCATCTGCTATCTCCCAGGGACTGCACTGACAAGAACCTTGAGGCAGGAACTGAGCCCAGGCACTACAACATGGACAAGCTCTAATGTGGAACCTAGGTGAAAGATTTTCATTGCTAGGTCAAACGCTTATGCACACCCCTCTATGTGCTTCACCTTCATCCTCATCATGTTAAATGCCATCTTCCTTCAGGATAGTCATTATCTTGCACACATCCTCAGCTCTCTCATTCTTACACTATTTTCTAAAGATTTATTTTTTTATTATTTTTTCATTGGAAAGGTGGATATACAGAGAAGAGAGACAGAGAGGAAGATCTTCCGTCCGATGATTCACTCCCCAAGTGAGCGCAACGGCCGATACTATGCCGATCCGAAGCCAGGAGCCTCTTCCGGGTCTCCCACGCGGGTGCAGGTTCCCAAAGCTTTGGGCCATCCTCGACTGCTTTCCCAGGCCACAGGCAGGGAGCTGGAAGGGAAGCGGGGCTGCCGGGATTAGAACCGGCGCCCATATGGGATCCTGGGCGTGCAAGGCGAGGACCTTTAACCACTTGCGCCACCGCACCGGGCCCTTACACTATTTTTTAGACAAAACAGCAATCTTAGTTACATCCAGTTCTTTGGTATGATACCCCTAGACCTATGAAACAGAATGTGGCTCAAGAAAAAAACATGTGGACAATGACCAGTTTTACTTCAACAACACCTCATTTCAAGTGTACCATCGTCATTCTGTCTGGTGCTCCATTGCTATTTATCTAATTTACTTATTCTTGCTTTTCCCTGAAGGAATGTTTAAGAATTTTTTTTTGGCACTGAATGCTCACACTGCCTCCATTCTTGATCTCTGTTTACAACTTTGTCCCCCCCCCCTTTTTTTGTTTTACTGAGAAAACAGAAGCAATCAAAAAGAACTTCTACAATCTTCTATCACCACTCCCCCTCCATGCCCCCATATACCTATACCTGTATTTGGCTGATACAGCTGTTCATCTCATTAGAATGATGGTGCATTCACGCCCTTATCCAAGAATAACCTCTGAACTCATGAACTGGATTCAGTATGCTCTTATATGCCAAAAGAGATCACTGCAAAAATTCTCCTCTCTCCAGCATCACTTATTCCCTCTGTTCTTCTGGATCTACCATTGCCATGGAAACAAGCCATATCTTCTAATATGATTAATGTCCCTTTCACTTGGGCAGCTCTTGATATGAGTCTCTGTGCAAATGGCTGGCCGTCTCCTGACATGCCTGAATTCTATTGCTCAAATGTTATCTTTGCAATTAAGACTTCCTGGGGCCACTGTTTAAAATGATACATTCATGCAGAACTTCCTTTCCCCTTCCCCTGGGTTATGGTTAGCATATTTCTTAATTCCATTGCCACCTGACAACATGCCTGTCTACCCACTGGAGTACAAGCTACATGAGGAGGCATCGGTCTGACACTCACCACATGTGATCTGATCAGTGCTTAGCACACAGTGGGTTTACCTGAGCATTTAGTGAATAAATGAATGGCTGTAATGGTGGACACAGCTGAGGTCAAACATTTTTTCAGATACTTTGGTGGTGCAGAAGTTTAGTTTGAGACTGAAACATGTATGGTGTGGGAAGAATTTGAATGAAGGGATGCAGTGGATATCTCTTATTTTAAATGGGTGTTTTTCTCTGAAATTTGTTCCTAGACTTTTCCCTTGGGAAACACTCTTTGCTGTGGTTCAGTGTGGGTCAAGCCCACTGTGGTTTCTTGGCCTCAGTTCAAATAACATTTTGGAGCAGATAGGCCTTTGTTGTAGGGGTGCCCTCTGAACTGTAGGATGTTTCATGGTCCACTTGTGAGATGCCAGTCCCTTCTCTTCTGTCAGCCATTAGCAATCAAATATGTCTCTAGATGATGCCAGCTGTTCTTTGGGGAACACAACTGCCATATTTGAAAATGACTGAGATGGGCTCCAAAATTAACCACAGTTCCATGACAGAGCAGGCAACTCAGTCCTTGTCATCTACTCATGTCACTGTACTAATCATTGATTCATTGGGGGAATGGGACCCTGTTTGGAGAAATGAGCTGCTAAAGTGACTTTTTAAAGGAAATACTAGACAAGAAAGCTCTTTGTGCTGAAATGCTGAGCTGATAGCTGTGAATTTAACACAGTCAACAAATACTTTGCTAGTTTTTAGGAAGTGCCTGTCAAACAATGAAGTCGTCAAGGGAAAGGAGAGCAAGAGATAGAGTAGATTAAGGGCATGGTTTGACTATTTAATTCTTATTTGACATATGATAAGTTCACTCTTGGCCTTTTACAATGTCTTGTGCTGTAACATTAGAATCTGGTCTAAGCCATTGTGAGATGGATTTCTGTCACTTGCAGCTGAATAGGCTCTGGCTTGAGAAGGTTGTGGGTGGAAGGAGCTAGAGATGGGAGGGGGTATCACTGATGAAGTAGTGAACTGGAAGAGACAGATGGGAGGGAGAAAAGAAGTATGGTGCATGCAGCAGGCAATCATGGAGGTCAAAGGAAAGGAAGCTTGGAGAACTGTCCTCCAGTGTTTTCACATCTGCTCAGAGAAGGAGGAACAAAGGCAGAATGGAGTACGTGAGTTGACATGAGTGAATAGGTAATGTTGGGAATTGAAAATGGTGCTGTCAAAGAATAAAAGGGCTGAACAGTGCTCCCTTTGTAGGTGGACATTTCAAAGAATTGAAAGCAATATCTGGAGGGGTGTCTGCATGACCATGATCACAGCAGCCTCATACACAGGACCAAGAGGCAGAAGCAACACAAGGGTCTTTTAGTGGACCAAAGGATAAGCCCAATGTGCAGTTACATGCAATGAACAATTATTGAGTCTCAGCAAGCAAGGGCATCCTGTCACATGCTACAGCATAAATGAAAAACTTTGTACTGAGTGAAATAAACCAGCCACAGATAAATACTGTGTGATTTGACTTATAAATAATTCTCATAAACAGAAAACAGAATGATGGTTTTCAGAACTTGGGAAAGTTGTTATTTAATGTATGTAGTTTTAGTATGACAATATCAAGTTTATTATATTAAATGATGTTAAACAATTCTGGAGATGTGTTGCACAACTATGTGAATGTGTATTTAACCCCACTGAACTGTAACATTTTATGCTTTAAAAATGCAAGGTGATAGATGGTATGTATTTTCTATCACATAAAAAAAGGTAGATGATGATTGCATACTTAGTCTAGGAGAAGGTAGAGAGGGTGAATTTGTGACTACCAGTGAAAAAGTTTTAATTTTACACATAAGTTTGTGCTGGAACAAACTTAGCAGCTGGATCTCAGACACAATAGAGGAGGAAAAGATGGCTAGGGGAAGGTGTTGGGTGGAAAACCCTAAGAGAAAATCTTGAAGGCAAGGAAATTTAACTTTTTGGTTGAGAGTAAGGCTATAATGAACAAGTGGTGGGATCCAGAATAAATATTACATTATGAAGACTGAAAACCCCATGACTGTTGTTGTCATTTAAGACTTGGCTCCAGAAAAAAAAATCATGTAAGGCAATTTTAATGAATATAATTTATTTGAATGGCTAATATGCACATTGTTAAATGATACTTTACAAGCAAGTGGAACTTATGACAAAACTGCTAAGGAAACATCCAAAGCTTAAATTTTATGTCAAATCTTTAGAATTTAAACTTAACTTCCATAATTTCACAAAGCTTGTGCAAATCAGAATTACTGAGTGATCGTAGAAAGGCAAAGTGTATATTGTGAGGAAACTCAGAGCAAGTGGAAATACAAATGAAATGTTTGGTGATTTTGGAGAAGGAAGCTGCTATTAGAATCCAAGCACACTTCCCGGTAAGAGTGTGGCTCCATACAGGCAACGCCTCACACTTGATTTAAATTGCAACCACATTATAAGTCAAAGCCTATGGTAGTAGTAAGCATGTTTTTTACGAAAAGAAGAAGACTCTATATTTGAGGAGATCCTTTTTCCATGTCTTCCTTCAGAAAGTGACACGTCTAGAGCCATAGAATTTGCCAATTGCTGGCTTCAGGTGGAACACTTCAGAAAGTCCTTGAAGAACACATGGCAGTGAAACCAGACTTCCCCCTCTACTATGAAGCCAACTCCTTCTGTTTTGCTTGAGAAAAGGTGCATATGGCAGTTATAGCTTATGAATGATTTCAACAATGCTGAGACCACACAGAGTTGCTATTAGCAAGGTTTCTTCCCAGTGTTCAGCTGGATTTCAAGCATGTAGTTTACAGAAATAGATCATTTGTGTTCAGGAGGCAGCATCAGTAGCAGTGGTGCAGCTCCAGGTTTAAACAATGAGATTTTTAACGTGCTCTCTATGTGCTATCATCCAATGAAATACTGAGTTTATTAGATGTCCTTATAGTAGGAGGTCCTTCTTCAAATATGATGATCTGGAACAAATAATGAGTATAATTTATGTTGATGACTGTTAATGAAACTACTTATGAAGGTATATAAGCAACATTTTCATATTTGTGCCTTCATTCAGTACTTGTGTATCTAAAAGCTTGCCTCTCAAGCCCTCTCTGGTCTGGATTGCAGATCTGGCTGACATCATATCCCTTGTTCTTCCCCTTCCTTTGTATCACAATAAGTAACCTTTTCTTCCTTAACGGCCACAGGAGTGTTCTAGAGCCTTGTTTAAGGTTTCTACTCTTAGTCAAGTCAGTTCTAAGATGAAAGAGATTAAGATAACTTTATTCTTATAGATCACATGGGAGAAATCCATTTGAAGTCAAAGCTGAGTTTGAATTCCACTTTTGCCAAGTATTAGTCTTGAAATTTTGCTCAAGCTGTGGTTTTCCCATCTTGGATATTATATCTGCATCTTGGAATTATCTGGGGGATCTTGTCCTCCTTTCAAAATGCCAGTGAGGACTAAGTGAGATGAGATATTAAAGAGCCTTGGTACAATGATTTGGCACAATGAACCCCATGATGTTTTTCCTTGTCTTCTCCTTTAAATCCTTGTGGAACTTGACCACCTCACTCTACTTCCTATCATTCAGTCTTCCGTCTGAATACATTCATTTAGTATATTCTGCTTTTCCCCTACACCTCTAACATCTCCATTCTAGTCTCTAAGCCAAGTTCATCATCTTCATGTTTCCATTATTAAAAAAAATTTCTCCTTGACTTTACCTTTTGCCCTTATTATCACTCAACTGATCTGATCATCTTTTTTTTTTTTTAATAAAGACTCCTTGAAAGAGCTCTCTGTAGTTGACACCTGCAATTTCTGTTCTTTGATTCTCTTGAGCTGACTCTAACCAGGCTCCTATATCCCTCCTCTATGCTGAATGATTCTTATTACACAGTTTAGCGAAACATTTTGTGCTGGTGAATCCAGTGGTCAGTTTTCACTACTCATCTTTCTTGCCCTGTTGACAGTATTTGAAACAGTTGCTTCTTCACTCCTCCTTAATTTAGCTTGCACTTGACTGCTGGTGCTCTGCACTCAGGGGTTTTCTCCTGTACCAGCAGCTGTGGCTCCTTTCCTTTGCTGGCCCTGCATGACTTCTAATGTAGAAGAACCCAGGCTCAGTACTTGGACCTTTTTCTCCTATCTAGCTTCTGTCTCCCCATTAGCTCAGTGTCATTGTTAGGTATAGCCATGTGCTGGCAAGGCTCCATAGTGTCTCCAGCCTGGACCTATTTCTTGAAATTCAGGCTTTGTATCAGTCACCTTTTTGACACTTTGACTTGGATATCTGTTAAGCATCTCAACTTCTCCATCATCCAAGCCTTTTCCCTCCAACCCTGCTCTTTATGTACTTGATCAAGGCATTTCTGTTCTTCCACTTGATCTGACCAAACCCCCCTGGCATTATCAATGGGACTCTTTTGTTCAGATTCTAGTATAACACTGATGGGTCTACTTGTCACTCTTCTGAAACTATCTACAGAATCTGACCCCTTCTCTTCAACTTGGTGGTAGCCACACATGATTTCTTGCCTAGATTATTGCAATTCACTCTTCACTCCCCTCAACACACCCCATCTCCTATCCTTTGCTTCCTGTATTCACTTATCCTAGCAATTAAGATAGTTGTGATGCTTCTCTATTAAAATCTCCTAATGTTTTCCAGCTCAGGACTGAAACCCAGCTCAACTCAACACACTGACCTAGCATGACCTGTATATGATTATCTCCTTCTCACTATCCCTTCTTTCTTTATCTAAGTTCATCTCCACCACTGTCTTCCATAGTCATCCTGCTGGAGGACACTCTAACCTCATTCTGTACCTCCAACACAGCAAGTGTACACTGTGTTTGCTCTCTGCACATCCTATTCTTTCTTCCTGGAATATTGTTTCCCCCAAACCTACATAGTTGAATCCTTACTTCCCTCTGATCAGTGCCATTTTCTTAGTAAGGACTTCCTGGCATCCCCCTTGTTCCTGCTATCCCTCTGGCCTATACTCTTTCTTTTCCAGTGCTTAGCATCTTCTTTTCTACTTTAATCATTTTGCTCTTTAGTCAAGTATTTTTTGAATGGATTTAGGAAAATTGAAACATTATTTTAGCAAGGAATATTAAGCAAATTAGCAATCACTATCCATGAATACCAAAGATTTACATAATACTCAGAAGCACATATACTTAGTACTTTGCTTTTCATAAGGACACAATGGAGGTAGTATTGACAAATTAATAAAAGCAATTCAATTTCAGTAGGTACCATTCAGTCTTCTGATTAGCTTGCTGGGTTGTATGGATCAACAGGATATGCTTCTTGGTTTTCTAAATGAGCAGCTGCGTCTTGAGGGTTTTTGTTTGTGTAATAATTGCTAAAAGAGAGAAGAGAGAAAAAGTAAAATCTTTATTTATTGATTGCAGTTACTTTATTAAGACTTAAGAGTTGTTTCCCTTTCATAATTCCCTATAGCAGGTAATTTTCATAGTTGAGTTGATTTTGTTATTTTAAGGATCTCATGAGGTAAACTAGAATTCAACTATTTAAGGAAGGCACAGAAAAATAACAAAACAGTAACTTGGTAGGCTTGAAGTGTCCAAGTAAACAGACTGGGGGGACTTTACCTCATTACTGTAAAAACTAACAACTACAAGGTGAAGGACAAAATTCAAAAAGAAGCTTTTATTTTAGGATGTGATCAAAACTTTACCTTTTAGAGACATAGACTTCCAGATGAACTTAAAAGAACCATTTTTTAAAAAAGATTTATTTATTTTTATTGGGAAGTCAGATTTACATAGAGAAGGAGAGACAGAAAGTTCTCCCATCCACTGGTTCATTCCCCAAGTGGCTGCAAAGGCCAGAGCTGAGCCAATCCAAAGCCAGGAGCTTCTTCTGGGTCTCTGACACAGGTGCAGGGTCCCAAGGCTTTGGGCCGTCCTCAACTGCTTTCCCAGGCCACAAGTGGGACGTTGGATAGGTTGTGGAACAGCCGGGACATGAACTGGTGCCTATATGGGATCCTGGCTCAGCACTTTAGCCATTAGGTTACTGCACTAGGTCCCACTTAAAAGGAACTTTTTATATAAGATGTTTAACTCAAAATTCTTATAGTCACACATCACTAAAACTTTTAAGTGTTTTCAAAAGAATGTTCTCATTTTCTCTTTGATGATATACCTTGATGATGTACCTACATGACTGTGCTTATAATACAACATTGTCAAAACTAGTGAAAATAATAAAACCTAATTTATACAATCATGTAGAATTCTAAAATATCCTAAGATTACTATGGAAGAAGGATTACAATTAAGGGTACTCCAGGTATGCCATTAACCACCTATTTGAAAGATCATTTTATTACAGACATATTTAGAACTTTCAAAATGGTCATATTAGATTAAGGTGAGATTTAGGTTTTGTTAAGTTATCTTAGATGACCAGAAGAAACTATATCATTTTTTCAACTGTTTTGATTACTTTCAAAATATTTAACTTTGTCACTAGGCATTTTTACATTTTTTAATATTTTTTAATTTATTTGAAAGGAAGAATTGGAGAGAGAGGAGGAGAGAGACAGAAAAAGAAATTTTTCATCCATTGGCTCACTTCCCAAATGGCCACAATGGCTGGGACTCAGCCAGGCTGAAACCAGATCTCCCATGTGAGTACTGGTGTTCAGGTACATGGGTTCTGCTGCTATCCAGGTGCATCATCATGGAACTGCATCAGAAGAGCACAGCCAGGGCTCTAACAACTGACCATCTGGGATGCTAGTGTCACAGGTGGAGACTTAACCTGCTGCAACATGCTGGTCCCACTAGACATTCATTTTAAACAGATGAGTTAGTCATACATTTATAATAAATATTTAAGGAAGTTCAAATGCCTATGTCAGTGAATCAGAAATTAAGTTGGAAAATGGTAATTTTCCCAACCTGCAGGACATGACACTCAAACCCGAGGGTGGTCTGGGAATGCCGAGCTGCTAGCCTCCAGGCTGCTGGCTCAAGAAACACACGGACACATGTACTTGGTGGAAAGCAGTGCCTCCTGCTCTTTATTTATCCTCGGAGTAAAATAAAGAGCAGGAGGCACTGCTTTCCACCATATATATATATATATGGTGTATATATATATATACATATATATATGGTGTGTATATATATATATGGATATGTATATATATATGTATATATATATACACCATATATATATATGGATATATATGGATATATGGATATATATATGGATATATATAGATATGTATATGATATATATGGTATATATATATATATATATGGAGTAAAATATATATATATATATACCTTCTTCTCTACTGGAGGATGGAAAGGGGAGGGGTTTCCTGGAAGTAATTATCTTCATTGAAGCAGGGAAGGAACTAATCATCTATACTGAAACAGGGGAGGAACTATTTCAACAGGAACAAGGGTGTTCTATTCCGCTTGCTTTACACAGGATGGCCTAATATCCCACTTGCTGTGGCCCTGCTTGCCCAAGGTAGGCTTTGCAATGCAACAGATTGTCAGGAAGGCCAAGTCTAAGGCCCATAAGTCTGTGGCTCCTAACAGGTAATAAAAGTGAGTGAAATATAGGAATTTAAGTTAACAACACTCTGAATTTTTGTCTGTTTAAGCTTTTAAATACATGATTAGGATATAATCATTTTAACAAATAGTAACCAAACCAAAATATATGAGTTAGTTGAACTTGTAGGCATTTGCCATATTTGCAACACAAATTTAGCGATTTTGCTTTTAGTTAAACATCCTACACATGCAATACTCTGATAGAAGTCTTAGTGGCATGAAGGAAAGAGATAGAGACCACATTTTCTATTTATTTAAATTTCCAATTACTCTTTACTAAAATTATCTTCTAGCTTCCTTTGAGGAAGGCTATGCAAATAGCACCCTCTTCTTTCTTTATTTATTTTTTTGTTCTGAGATCTTTGCTCTCTTGAATTCTGCAAAGCTCTCCTAGTTTTCCTCCTACTTCTATTTCTGCTCCCCCTTCTTTCAACCCCCATTTTACCTTTTCTGTGCCTTTTGGTCTTAAGGCATCTGCAGTGGGTTAAGCATCACCTACTTGAGTCCAGGCCCCTATCCTGAGTCCTGTATCATGGGTGCTTCACACTAACAGTTCAGAACTGAGCTGTCCCTTTACGGAGCTGCCCCTCTGCTCCCTGGGTGAATCACTGGGTCTAGCCAGTCACCTTCATGTGAGTCCTTCTGTGTGCCGCTTCTCCTATATGCAGCAAATCACCACGTCCTGGGAATCCTGTCCTCTTAAAGCAAAGATATCTCCTGCATCTGTTTCATCCTCTTGATTCCCATCCCTGTTGGTTGAGAGCCCTGTCTGGCCTCTGCTTTCAAACATGCAAATCTGACCACCTGAGCACCTTGCTTTAGACTCTACAGAATAAACTACAGCTCCTTGTCAGGAACAAGAGTCTTAGGATGATCAGGCACCTGCTGACCTTTTCCGATTTCCCTAATGTCTGCTAAATGGACACATCAGTGACATGAAAAGCCCTATATGAAAAAGTAAATCTTGTTCTTGCTCTGAGTGAGGAAGAGGTTACAGTGTGAACAACCTTATAACCTATCTACGCACAAAAAAGCAAGTAGAAGGAAATTTTAAAATAGAGGAGAAAAATTGAACTATCTCACAAAATCATTGTAATACTATGATTATTAATAGAGCATCTCTGGTTCATAGAGGTAGGCAGATCAGTTTGAACAAAATCTATTTCCATATCTCTGTTAGATGACTTGAACAAATAGAAAGGTGTATCATCTTTCAGAATGAGAAACATAGGAAAGATGCCAATTTCTTATTAACATATAATTTTAATATAATCATAATATTTCTGCTATTAGGGAATGATGGATGATTCTAAAATGCACTTATAAGGAATAACACAAAATAATTATTTAAAATAATATAGTGATGGAGTAATAGAGATTACCATATCTAGACATGGGGATACAATGCAATATGCATCCCTGCTTCCGAATCAAAGATGGACTCCCAATGAAACTGTTAGAAATGTGTAGGCAGTGGGATGCTGGGCTGTCTGACATTGTACCACCAATGTAGGGGCACATTTAAATAACAGACTGATGGAATCATTACTCCTTATGAAGGATGATACTATTGTAGCAACTTGGGGAAAATCAGGGGGTAGGATTTGGGAGGGATGGGAATTCCAGTCTGTATAAAATTGTACCATAAAATTCAAACAGTCAAAATAAATATT
Organism: Ochotona curzoniae; assembly: GCF_017591425.1. Lineage (NCBI taxonomy): Eukaryota > Metazoa > Chordata > Mammalia > Lagomorpha > Ochotonidae > Ochotona > Ochotona curzoniae. The sequence goes on along the minus strand of NW_024466219.1, from coordinate 16,868,584 downwards.
TAACCAAAAAATTAGAGTGGGAATTCTTGTCCTACCAGATATTAATGGCAAAAAAATTATATATTATATATTATTATATATATTATATATTATTATAGTGGAAGAATAAGCAGATCAATGAAGTATAAATATTAAAATTTGATATATGATGAGGCAAGAACAAACTTTCTAAGAGGTTCTTCAATGATATTTACTAAGCATTAAATGCCTGTACATGCATCCTTGTTAAGTAGAAAATTATTCTAAGGAAATAAGTAGATAGAGGACAAATTTTATCCAAAGGTATTCCTCATCATCTTCATCTTCACTACCAAAATAAATGCGGAAGCAACGTAGTCTTTGCACTGGAGAATTACATATCACTTAATATAACTTAGTTCGTCACTTTCTGATCCTTCTTATGAGTCCTGCACTACTTGGTTATCACATTGCAGTGTTCATTTCATGCAATTTGTGCCTTTTTGTATTTTGGTCAAACATGCATTTGAACTTACCGTTCTCTGTGTTTTGATATCATGAATAAGGCAACACTAATCAAGAAGATAAGAAACATGGAGCCTGCAATAATACCTATTGGGAAAAAAAAAAGAGCAAATATCAATTGCAAGAGAACTGTGGCCTAAGCTGCTTTGAACTGATTCTGGGGCAAATGTTAAATGACATTTATACTTAAACATTCTCAGCCACAAATACTGAAGTCCTGAATGGATCATATTTGGGCTTATTGTTATTCTTATTTGATCCAATCTCTGTTTAATCAATTCCAGCCAACTTTCTATTAAAATTTTCTCTTTCAGTTTTGTTTCAGACATTCTTATTACTGCAGTGAAATTAACAGCAGAAGAATTACAGCATTTTGCATAACTACATCTAACTCTTACTGAAACCTGTCTTTCTGTGACAGAATAAACTGGCCTATTTTGATAGCAGTAGAGCATGTAAAATACCAAGATTTAATCAAAAACAACAATTTAAAAACTAGGAATAGTTGGTTCTTTAAATTGTTCATCTGTCTGCTAATGGGAAATTTTGTAATGTGAGGTACACATTAAAATTTTCTTAAAACACCAGAAAATAAAAGTTCCTGTGAGGCAAACTGAAAAAATTAACAGGTAGAATATAGCACCTTTAACATTTTTGACTGTCTTTAGTTTTTAAAACATTTTATTAATATAAAAGAGCAGATTTCATGTATTGCTTAGGTACAATTCTTAGAAGAAAACAGTATTTCCCTCCTGCAATTTTTCTCTCCCTCAGCCCCTTTTCTTCCTTCATTTTTCCTTTAATTTCTGAAAAAGCATAATTTCAGTCCATCCTATACTCATAGACTTAGCATACCATTAACAATAACATTCAGCAACTAGTTGTACAAAACATCCTAAGAGCTTCAAATTTCTAAATTAACTTACCACCAAGAAGAGGAACACGTGGAGCAACTGCGTCTAAAGAGAAGACAAAATCATTGAAAAGCTCAGTCTGGCAGCAAAATTACACAGCGTCCTTCTACGCCTATTTGAAAGATCCTGGAAACCTGAGTTATCATTCTTTTCTCATGTAACAATTCAGTGGGTTCTGTTCCCACCTGCACATTAATAAGGCAAATTATGGGAATTTACCACTGAGAAAATGCCAACATAATAATCTTCCAAATCAGAATTAGCATCATAGTCAGTGGTTCCATGGGTTCTTTTGCAAATATTAGATTCTCTAAAAGGTTACTTTAACATATTTTCAGAGCTCTCTGTCAAATGGTCAAGCACTTACAAATCAAAATTCACCAAAGAGGTAAATCTCTGTGGTAAAATGTAAGGTGATCTTTTTTTATTTTTGCACCTTTCAGTTCTTGCTCATACCTTTTTCTTTTTTATTTATTCCCCTTGCCATACGAAAGCTGTGCTTTTTCTAGAACAGGCCATCAACTTCAAGCTCATCAATTATTGTACCACTTAGTCACAATCATCTATGTCATTAAAAATCCACAAACTGTGGAGCCCTGCTTGCTTTCTCTCCCCATCAGTCAGGTCCAAGTTGCAGGGAAGCCCTCTGTACTTACAGGATCTGCAAACAGCTAGGGGAGGGTTCCACTGGTGATCGTCTTGGCACTGGCTCTGAGGACTGCCTTCCAGGGTATACCCATCTTTACACTTCGGACTTACAATGGCTCCATATTGATACATCTTCCCAGACTCCACCCCCTTCTGGATTCCATCTGTGTCCTCTGGGAAGCTACAGTTTACTTCTGAAATTAAAGAATCGAGTTAAAGTAGAGCCATATGTTGTCCTTTTACCAAGAAAGCAGAGACTTTCCTGCATGGGAAGGTTTCTGATACCAGGGGATTTTGTCCTTAATAACCAAGGATTCAATGACATCAGACAACATCCTAGACGCATTTTTAGTGGCAGCTGCCTCTCTCATATTTATCATTTATTTATTTATTAGTATCCCCTGAATAATACAGCTTCCTAGAGAAATGATGAGGGCTGAATAGATAATGATATGTTTTCTGAACTGCTGTCCTGAATTACTGCCACTGGTCTTACTCCAGTTCTTCATAATTTCACACACACATTCCTATTTCTCTTCCATATTTTCAGTGTAGGAGTCAAAAATGTGAGATCTTGGATTTGAATGATGACTCTAGTGCGTCCTTGCTGTGTGATTTGTGTAGGTCACAAGTGTTTCCCTGGCAATGGGATTCCTCCATAAAACAGGGAGGATAATGGCATTAACCTCCTGTGGACTTCATGAGGACTAAGGAGGTAACGCATGGATAATGCTGTGTACCACGGCTGGCACCGAGTAAACACAGATCAACAGATACTGGGAGCGAATGCATTGCTTATTTTTCATCTACATTGTTTATGACAATGAGAATGACTTCTAAATTTTTTCTTTTGTAAAATTGTCCCTATATACATAGCCACAGCTTACAGGAAATATAATCAAAATATCATTGTACTTTTTATCAGTATTTTGTCAAATGCACATTTATCATAATGGCTACCACAGTATAAATAGAGGTTTCTACTTTAGTTGTTTACTTTGCAAAACTACTTCAACATTCTAAATATAAATGATTACATAAATGATTCTGTACCAGATAGTTAATAGCCTAAGTCATTCTTCTTATTTTGAAATGTTTAATTTTTAATTAAAACATTTTATAATGAAACAATTTACCATTAGACCACCAATGACTATCTTTCAATGAAATAACAAATTGAAGGAAAACTTTAAAACTACATGATTAGGTTAACAGATGCAGAAAAAGTACCTTTTTCAATTCTACTTGTTTGAATTGAATTCAGTTAAATGAACTTAATTGAATAATCTGATTATTACATTTCTTTGTTTTATGTTGAAAACAAGCTCACCTAACTGGATATATCAAATTAGGACAAACTTGATATAAAAAGAAGAGCAAAAAACCAGACAATGTACCTTTACAATATGGGACAGGGTGGCTCCATGTTCCTTCATGGGTGCAAAGAAGGTGCGCCTCTCCCACCAGCAGGTAACCTTGGTCACAGCTGTATGTGATTGATTTTCCCGGGGGAAATCGAGTTATATTTTCACCATTATGATTCCCATTGAGGATTTTAGATGCAGGCTGACATCCTAAGGAAGCTTGAGACCAATAAGAAAGGATCTTTAATTAAACACAGAGGAATATCTAGCCAATACTACTAGTAGTGATACAGAAGAGCAACTAATTGGCATCTAGACACACTCATTCCTTCCAGCCAGATGGACAATACATATAGAGAGGTGCATTTCTGAACTATATCAGGTATGATCTGAAGAAAAGTGTCAAAATTAAGATACTAAAACGCTGATGACTGTGGTCTACGATGGGAGTCTGAGCAACAAGATTCTCTTCTTTCTCCTTTAAATAGCTGACAGACTGCATTTGAGGGTCACACATTCAAATGTCTCCCAGAGCTGGAATTGGAAGATTCCACATAAGACAAATAAGAGAGCCCCATCCTCCTAAACCTGGTAGCTACTGCTCAGCTCACATTGCCAGTGGCTTGTGGGGAAGCAAGCGGGCCCTCACTGTTCACAGGTTTATTATTTAGCTTGGGCCATTTACTTTCACATAAATGAAAACCACCGTACCAGCCAAAGCAAACCATTTTGGGCAGTGCAGTTCAATCCTCGGGTCACCAACAGGCAGCCTGTATCATAAATGGTCATTCACAGGAATAAGACTGCCAACTGATAACTAAAATATCACACACACACACACACACACACACACTCTCTCTCTCTCTCCAATGGGTTTAAAAGCTAACTTAAGCCTCCAGAACAACCAAAACTCCCTTTCTGGCTGAAATCACAGCCTTCAAAATTTATTTATCAAGCAATATTACTTCAGACATTTGCCCCATAATGAACCTGTGTATTTTCCAATTTAAAAATTCATTAGAGGAGAGGAGATAAGGGAAATCCTAGGGCCTAGGGATCTGTATCATAAAATGATAATAATAAAAAGAAGTAAAATTTATAAAAATAAAGTGAAAAAAAATTCATTAGAATACTATATTTGGAGACTCTGACAGTTTGGAAGCTGAACATTGCTGTTCTTTTATGTACTATGGCTCAACACATTGCAAGATGAAAAGGAAATGTTCACATAAGAAGATAAAAGGCAGAGCTCCATAGACAATACTTTGGACTTTCATTGCTTTTCTTCAGGCAGAAGAAAATTTAAATTTCGTACAACCTCCCACATTTTATCCCTTAAAAGATCTTACCCTTCTTAATACAAGCTGGTATGCCTGGGACCCAAGTGTTAGTATGACACGTAAGCAAGTGACTGCCATTCAGGATGAAGCCAGGATTGCAGGCAATGCTTACTGTGTCACCATTGTAATATTTAGAGACAATTTTACTGAGTTTGTATCCATTTCTGACTTCTGGGTCGGGACAATGAGGATCGTGGAGGCACTGTGGGGCAGGGCTGCTCCAGGACCCCTGTCCTTCAGGATTACTGTTGCACTGCAAAGTTTTCTGGCCCAGAAGATTGAAGCCTTCGTAACATTGATAAGACACTTCATCGCCATAGTGAAATTGTTTTGTCTTCCTGCTGGTGTATTTCCCGTTCATAATCTCAGGTGGAGGTGGACAGAGAATCACTGTGGAAGAGATACAAGGAATTCCAATTCAGCTCGTACATCCCATCCAAGGGGACAGTCTTTATTTAGGTACAGTGGCACCATGCAATTGCATATACCTCACCTAACTAGAAAGTTATTCCAATTTTGGAACCTAGATTGTGCTTTTAAAGATGTAGCTATATTAAACATAGTTACATTAAATGTAGTTACATGCATAACAGATACTCATTCTAAAGCAAATCAGAAAAAGTACAGTAAAAGAATACAGCTATGTATCCATGACCCCAAAATCTGCTGTTTGTACTGGCCAATGCCCAGTCCCTACTTGCCAGTATTGTTTTCCAGCATCAGTGCTGACTCAACACTGAACTTTTCCTCATGCACTGAAAAGGACCCATGGATGGTTAAGACAGTTGCAGTAGACAGCTTTTCAGGGGCTGCTGTCTGACCCCTACCACCACTGTGCAGTGCTTTTCTAACCTACCTTCACAGAGGGGGATCTTTTGGAACCAGACTCCATTCTCAACATCCTGACATTTCTGGTAAGTGTGCCCAGCCAAATGGTACCTAAGCAGAAACAGATTATGATGTATTTTTCTTTTCCCATACCGTGTTTTTACAACCTAGTTTCTTCAAATCACAAATACATTCCTCCAAGAAAGCAAACTGCATCATACTTGGAAGTCACTAATAGGTAAGGACTGAGAAGTCAGAGATGCAGGTTAGGGACATCAGACTCCCCCACCTCCCCATTCTCTGTGAGTGTAACGATGAGGACCCTCCAAAAGGAGGCTGATAGTGGAGTTCATGCACAGCCCTGGGGGAGGCGCCTCGTGTTTCAGAATGGATCTGCTCAGACTCACCCCTGTTGACAGGACGTGTTAACTAGTTCCACAAGTGCATCATCTGGAAGCTGTTGAATATCTCTCATGGGCTGGCATGCCTCTAGAAGGACAAAGTTGGAATTACTTCTAGATGCTTCCTAACCAAGGGAAAGACCATTCTGGGACTGAAAGTACCCTTCACCCCATGGGACAGAAGGACTCCTACTTCCCAAAAGCATACAGTGAATGGATTTGTTTCCCACAAGCAAGTAACCAGGGTCAGCAGTGTAGTCTACAGTCATCTCACAAAGAGGACCATGTTTCCACCTGTATGCCACCTGTGGGGGAAGAAAAGACCCAACCCTGCTGCCAACATAAGTGCCAGCACAGAGAGATTCCAACTCAAACATGACCATAGACATCTGCAACTGAGAGATTCTTGTTCAATCATCGATGTAATTCTATTCTTTCAAAGAAATTAAGCCTCTTTAGAAAAAAGATCCTTCCATTAGCTACCCTGAGTATGTTCCAGAGACAAACTGCCACTTACACAAACAACACATTCAAAACATTCAGAACATTCTACTACAAGGTAGAAGAAACGCAGGAGTCATCTCTTCTGCCCCCACCCTTGCCTTTTTCTATGACTTTAACATCAGATGGAAAATAAGAAACAAGAGGAGGAAAGGCAGCACCTGTCTTCCCCTCATTGGAGTTTTTACCTTTTTCACAAACTGGTATTTCAGGATCCCAAACGTTATTAGCTTTGCAACGAATCTGCCCACTGCCCTTCATTGTAAATCCAGTTTGACACTGAAATGTCACAGTGTCATTGTAGGAATACGGGGCTTCCTTGCCAGATATCATGTGCGCATTTGCCACACTGATGTGCGAACACTGGATATCAGGGATGGACAGGCGGCAGAGAGGAGCAGGGCCAGTCCAGGTGCCTCTCTTTTGATCATCACTTGTGCAGCGAATGGTGGGCTCCCCAATGAGGTCAAATTGTATTCCTGCCTCAGGCCCAGGGTTACATGTATACGTGACCGTGGTTCCATATGGAATATCTCCTGAGAGACTCCCTGTGTGCCTCCCATTGTCGATGGCAGGAGGTGGAGGGCAGGTGATCTCTGCAGAAGGAAAAGATGCTGTAGAATTCTGTTGCTGCGTTAGACCCCAAAGAACACAAACAGAGCTGATCATGACCTGTGTTTTTTAGTAGGGTTTGGGTGAGTTTACATGCTGTGAATTATGCCAAAACTCACTACATATGCTGAATTCTGTCTATTACAGGAATAGAATATCTTTAATGAAAATAAACATTCTGGAGCCAGTTTTGTGGCTGCTACTTACAATGTTAAGCTGCCACTTACAATGCCAGCATCTTATATAGATCCCTGCTGCTCCACTTCCCATCTAGCTTCCTGCTAATGATCTAGAAAAAGAAGTGGAAGATGGCCCCAGTGTTTGGGTCAGTGATGCCCACATGGGAGACCTGGGATGAAGCTTTTATCTTTGGCTTGTGTCAACCCTGGTCAGGTACAACCATCTGGGAAGTGCACCAGTGACAGAACTCTCTCTCTCTCTCTCTCTCTGCCCCTCTCTCTCCTGCCTTTCAAATAAATAATGTTTAAAATGTAAATAATGCTTAAAATGTTTTTAAAAATGGAAACATGCTAATCAACATGATATAAGGCAGTAGGGCCTAACAGTCAATTGCTAATTAAAAAGGATTACTTTAAAGCATCCAATTAGGGAATAAAAGGCACCAGAGATAAAATTATGCTCTTTGAATACAATTTTGGGGCTGAAGTGAGATGAGCATTTTGGGAGTTAGCTAACTATATATGTATATATATATATTTTTTTAAGATTTATTTATTTTTATTACAAAGTCTGGTATACAGAGAGGAAGAGAGATAGAGAGGAAGATCTTTCGTCCCATGATTCACTCTCCAAGTGAGCCCAATGGCCGATCCAAAGCCAGGAGCCAGGAACTTCCTTCCGGGTCTCCCACACAGGTACAGGGTCCCAAAGCATTGGGCCTTCCTCGACTGCTTTCCCAGGCCAGAAGCAGGGAGCTGGATGGGAAGTGGAGCTACCGGGATTAGAACCGGCGCCCATATGGGATCTCGGCGCATTCAAGGCGGGGACTTTAGCCACTAGGCCACGCTGCCGGTCCCGAATGTATATTGTTGATTGAGCCTGCTTCATGCCAGTTAGTTTTATCTTTCAAAAAGAAGGGGTAGTAATATTCAGTTTTAATTGCTTTGATGTCTGGAGGCTTGTGCTAGCTTTACCAATGACTGCTGTTCAAAGAAATGGCATCACTGTCCAAGGATATACAGTTAACTAAAAGAAATAGAACCTGGCTTCAAATCTGATACCATTCCCCAATCTCTCACTAAACCATCACAGACCCCAAATTAAGTGCAGGAGCTCATATATTATAACTATCATTAGTCTCATAATCCCTAAATCAAAAAGGAGAATCAGTGTATACTGTACATTTAATTTGTGAAAGTAGAAAAGAGTGACAAAAAAAAAAAAGGTATAGGGAAACTATGCCCTCTGTCGACAAGGTTAATGGAATCTGAGACTCTAATTTCTCATATAAATCTTGCTGGATATGCACAGATCTCATATTATTTTAATTCCTCTGTCATTTTTGCTACTCACCTTTACAAAGACGAATTTCCATAAACCAAGGAATTTTACCTTGACACTTCTGATAGACGCTCTCACTTAGCCGGTACCTAGAGATAAAGAGTCATTTGGCCATCTGGTGACCAGTAGCCGAAGCAAGAGCTCTTGGCTGCAAAGCAGGCTCACCACTTTCAGGACAGGAAGCAATAGGAGCAGAGGTACAGCCAGTCTCATCACCGCCCATCCATGGCAGTCAAGTGTTCTGTTTGCAACAGCTTTCACTCACCCTTCATCACAAGAAGAGTCAACATCTGGTATAATAATCATACTCTGGGGCTTTTTAAAGAGTTGCTGTCCAATAGGTTCACATTTTGCCACTAAGAAAAGAGACAAGGTTGAGAAATTAACTCAAGGCAAACTTGAAATCAGCAAAGCAATTGCATATGCGGATGAATACCTTTACACTGGGGAGCACTGGGTGTCCACTCCCCTACAGGTGTGCAGTGGATGGATTCTTTTCCCACTAGCTCATAGCCGGGATCACAGTTGTATTTTATAGATGTTCCAGGGTCAAAGCGGGCCAAGCGCTTATATTCACTATGCCCATGAAGGATTTTAGGAGGGGGTGGGCATTCTAAGGGAAAGGAAAAACAAAACCAGGGAAAACATTCATGAAGTAAATGGTGACAGAAAGAAAACAACTACAGACATGGCCAACAATGCTACAAGTACCCTCTGGTTTTAACTGAACAGTACAGAGAGCATCACGTGGCCCCACTCTGAATAGTTTCAGGTGAGTTTTTCTCAGTCTTTGGTCCTTTCCTGCACCTAGGCCCTGCAGGTTCCCTTCAACTCCCAGTTGGTGCTGTGACTCTTGTCTTTTGTGTCCCCACCATGGAAGATTCTGGCACACCCCTGGGAGGAGAGCTCTGATGAGGTCTCTTTTAAAAAAATCACTGTTTGATAGCTTTTCAGCCTTTTGGGGCTAAGATCAAATGCAAAAATCACTGTTTAGACCAACAGGCATTTTTCTCTCCATATCTTTTATTTCTCAAAGTAGCAGGCAACTTGGTGATCCCTAATATTCTCCCCCATGCATAGCTCCACAACAAAATGAAGTGTGTGTGTGTATTTGGGAGTAGGGGGAGGATGTTGTTAAGGGAGTCCTCCATGGAACGCTCACTATTCGGTATGCATGCGGGGAATAACAACTAGGAAAAGCCATCTGTAAAGCCGTAACCTCTTCCAAGGTAGGATCAGTACTACATTTCTGAGTTCTGGAACACCTACCCTTTTCACAGACTGGTATCGGTGGCTCCCATGTGCCCTGGGCATTGCAGCGGACTCGTGGGCTGCCCTTCAAGGTGAAGTCAGATATGCAAGCAAACACCACAGTATCATTATAGGAAAATTGGTCTTTCTGCACAGTTAACATTTGGCCTCTTGAAACTTCTGGAAATGGACACTGGATGGTGGCAGTATCAAGCACACAGCGTGGGGCAGGGCCACTCCAAGTTCCAGTATCATGACTATCAGTGGTGCAACGGATGGTGGGCTCCCCAGTCAGGATGAAGTTCACTCCTTTCTCTGGGCCTGGGTCACAAGTGTAAGTGACCGTGGTTCCATACCGAACGGTGGCTGAAAAGCTGCCGGAGTGTCTTCCATTGAGAATAGGAGGAGGCTTTGGGCAAAAAACTTCTAGAGAAATGACAAGAACACAGATGTGCTGTAGGTGAAGGAAGCTTTGATTTATTGATACCACCCTCCATGCCCAAGTCCAAGGTTAGCAATCTTTCAGTCCATAATGAATCAATCAAGGCAACTAATGCAAGCTGATCTAAAAGTATGATTTAGCAGCTTCATTCCTGAGTGATTCCACTCTGCTGACCCTTTGGTTTCTTTCACCAAAAGTCACAACTTTCTTCATGCAACTTAGAAATTCTGTGATCTGTATTTCTGGCACTGACTCATTTCTCTTAGCCTAATGATCTCCAGTCCTGTCCATGTTGTCACAAATGTCAGGAAGCTAATATACAGAGTATAAAAATTGTGTGAGTATTGTTAATATTGTTAATATTGTTTCACTGGACCACACCATGCAACACTACACCCTCTTTTCCTTATGTTATGATCATCGTCATCAGACCTTCAGTCTGCAATATTTTAATATGTGAGATTTCAAGAAAAAGTATGTGCATGGACATATGTTGTATCAACATTTGAAGTAAATGTGCCAAAACATTGAAAGTTGTAAAAGAAAGAAGAAAAAGAGAAAGTCTACTTTGCTTTTTGAGAAGGAAAAGTCTAGGACCTCACTTAGCCAGAGGAAACAAAACATAAATAGGTCACCAAAGGGCGCCTTAATGAAAATGGTCTCTCAAAGTTCCCAAGCAATTCTTGAACCTATAAGAGTTTCTACAGTAACACCTGCACCAAGGTTTTTAGTCAGCTCAGAACATGGGATTCTCTGGGTCTCTGACAAAATCACAATGGCCTTTCCTACCTTCGCATACTGGCATCTTGGTCCAAACAGCTTGCTGTCCAGCAATCACACACTGACTATATGGCGAGCCTTTTAATCGATACCTGGAGACAGAGGTTTGCCACTTAGAACAGTTAGGAAGGGTGCGTGAAAGGACAGCTCCTTCTGAAACATACACAGCAAGCATCCTTGATGTGTGCCAGTTCTTTTGATCAGCACAGTCTCTTAGCACCTCACACTATACTGCCCATACATCTGCACAGGGGAGCGCTCAGCAGGCACTTTCACACCATGCAAATACAATCCGAGCAAATTAACTCTCATAAGTCCTCTGGACACTCACCCTTCATTGCAAGAAATGTTCACAATCGCACCGGCCAGAAGGCTTGGAGGCTGTTTGATATAACCATTGCGTAACCCTCGGGGAGGTTCACATCGTGCCTCTAAATGAACAATCACAGAAGAGAAAAACATGAAAACCAACAGAGCAGTGCAAGTCCCTAAAACAGATGGCTAATTTAGAGTACCTTTACATTTGGGAGTATCAGCACTCCATTCTCCCGAAGACAAACAGTCAATGGTCTTGTCTCCAACAAGCAAGTAACCGGGCTCACAGCTGTAAGTCACAGATGATCCTGAGGCAATGGGGCCAGCATTCTCCCCTGTGTGATGTCCGTTGGGGATCATGGGCAGTGGTGGACAGTCTATAGGAATATCTTTATACACACACATCAGGGAAAATTTCATCAGATAATAGTTAGATACTTCCTTAACAATTCAGGTGCTGGTTTAGGACAGCACTGCAAACCCATGCTACATAATCTGTGGTAGCCAATCACCACTAACTGTCAAGTCAGCCTTTTACAGACCAAACAGATGCTGCCATTTTGTACATTCATTAGTATGCTTTTATTCTCACTTTTATTAATGCTATATGAATTACATTACAAAAAGTTCCATTTTCATACTCGATTATTAAGTCTATTCTCTGCTCCCAAATTAGCATATTATCATTTACAAGTTTTCCTTCCAGGACCATTAGTGGAGTTCTGTGGGACTCGTGTGTGATATACACACACACATATATATTGAGGGTAACTGAGATACATTATTCTATACCTTGCTTCCTTTTCTTATACAGTGCATATGTCCATAATATCTTTATACAGATTTAACCACATCTCTATAAAAGCTTCATTGCTTTCTACAGTCACTTCATTTATGACTATCTTAGTATCTTTTACTGTCAACTAACGGGATTATATTTCAAAACCAAAAGCTTTTCAGCTTGTTAATCCACTTAAAATCACTCAATACTGTTCTTTTAAAAATTGCATTTATTTATCTACTTATTTATTTATTGGAAAGGCAGATTTACAGAGAGAAGAAGAGACAGAAAGATCTTCTATCAACTGATTAACTATCTAAATGACAGCAAGGTTCAAAACTGAGTAGCTCCAAAGCCAGGTGTCAGGAACCTCTTCTGGGTCTCCCACATGGGGGCAGGGTACCAGGGTACAGGCCATCCTGTACTGCATTTGTAGGCCACAGGCAGAGAGCTAGTTGGGAAGTGGAATAGCTGGGACATGAACCTCAAAGTGGAGGATTAGCCTGTTGAGCCACCAGGCTGGCATAATACTGTTCTTTATTAATAAAACATATGCCTGATTTTTATGACATATCTTTTGTCAAATGTTAGCAATCTTTATAATGATGTCATTGAAATTCAGACTCAGATTTTTGCCACACACATAAACCTATTCGAACAAGGAAATAAGGAATTTGCAGGAGTCCTGGTTTTCATTTGCTTTAGAATGTGATGGCTCATGGCACAAGACATAGGGAGCAGATCCTCTTCCATGCCAGCCTCCACCAACAGCTGTTTATTAATGAATTTTTAACTCCTTTGTGTACACTTTGGTATTAGACCACTCATTTCTTCTCATTGTTACATAACTAATATGCACAATATAAAACTACACAGTTCCCACAACTGATTTCAATGCGTGTAAAAATATTGTTCCACTCTGTAATTAAGGGAAATTCAATTGCAGTTTCCCCTTATACCTAATGGATGCAGTTCGAATGAAGCTTTATTCCTCCACAACTCAGGGAAAAAAAAAAAAAAGGAAACAGAAGACTACAGTTTGCACCTTTTCCCTGGCTTTCTCCCTCCACCCCCAGTACTCACACCACCACACTGTTCTGGCTTAGGAGGTTATAGGATAGTGTGTAGGGAAGCCAGAACACAACGTATCCACTCCCGTTATCTTTGGTACTCACCGCTCTCACACTTTGGCAGTGGCGTTGGGCCCCACTCTTTATTTTGTTGACACCAAACAGATTTGCTTCCTTTCATAGTGAGGTTGCCTTTACAGGTAAATGTCACAGAATCACCGTGTATATATGGTGGCTTGGTTCCTTGTATTATGTATCCTCCAGGCACTTTGGGATCAGGGCATATGACACGTTTATTGTAATATTCACACACAGGAGGAGCTTTATTCCAGACTGCCTTATTGTCTTCTCTTACACAAGCAAGGGTTTTTTCTCCAATGAGGCGGAAAGGGAACATACAAGAGTATTTCACTACAGTGTGCAGACTGACTGGTCTAGAATGTTCACTCCTTCGACCATTGCTGATAGGAGGAAGAGGCTCACAAAAAGGCCCTGTGAAGCAGAAAAGAAGCTCATGGGCAACCTGATCAGGACAATAAAATGAGTAAAATTTAGATAAACGGTTGAAATGTAAATCATACCACATCTCTAGGAAGTTTTAGAAATTTGCAAATATCTTACTTATAGTCCCATGTCCCTATTCCCAAGACCCTCAATTTTTATCTCTCTTGAGCCTTAGTAAGTAAATCAATATGAATCTTCTTGATCACAATATCTACAAGATCAAAATTTATTCAACTATTTTAAGTCCAATCAAGTTAAACAATACAGAGCAAATATAGAAAAATGAAAATGACACATTTATGACATGCCAATTACATGTGGGGAGGTGTCACAGATTAATGAAAAACTTGGGCTCAATAGAACTGGTTTCAACTCCCCACTGTCATCCAATAGCTGTGTGACATCAGGCAAGTTTCACCCTCTGTAAGCCTCAACTTCCAAGTTCATGATATTATTCAAGTTACTTCATAATGTGAGAATCCAGAGAGACAAAAAATGTAAAAGAAATTAGTAGAATACTTTTATTTATTTGAAAGACAGATACAGATACACAAATACATATGTGCACGCACGCGCACACACACACAAATTTCCCATCTATTGCTTCATTTCCCAAATGCCTACAACAGCTAGAGCCATCCCAAATCCAGGAACCAGAAACCCAATCCAGGTCCTCTAGGTGGATGGCAGGGACTGAACTACTTGACCCATCTACAGACTCTCAGGAGGTGCATAAGTAGGAAGCTAGAATCCGGAGCAGAGCTGGAATTATGACTCAGCCACTCTGAGATGGGATATGAGGATCCAAGGTGGTGACTCAACCACATTGCCCAAGCCCCCACACATTAATGTCTGTTACAGTTGCACAACTGGAGCCCCAAGTGGTGTGAAAATATCTGATGCGGCCACTAATAATGCCACAGCTTCACTACGGGTCATCTGTCACCCTTTCATGCTGAACTCCTTTGAAAAACCATAGGAAGTGAGCAGAACTTTTAAATTATAGCCTTGTATTCTTAATGGCTGTGAGGGATATTCATTTTGTGGTCCCTTTGGTGTATGCATACCTTTTCTGGATAGTTTCAAAAAAGAGAAAATTGCCATCCTCTAGATTGGATTAAAAATGGCATAGGAAAATCCAAGCAAACTTTTTCAGCACTTCACTGTTATATTTGGTTTTAGTAGGGACACTTTCAAAAGCCTTTATGTTTATAAATACAGACTATGTGGAGTAATATATTGTCAACTAAACAAACATGAATACTTCTGGTCTCCATTCTAGAATGTACAGAAGAGAGGCAGATACATGCTCAAGGCATACAACGATAAACGTGTCATATTAATGTACAGACAGTCACCAGTGATCAAGAGGCAAGGTCTGTATTTGATGGCTTTTGCTTTCCATTCATGTTCACAAGCAGGAAATGTGTTAATCCTGAGTACTCCTCTGCCTTCCGGGGCACACTGTATGTAAGGTTTGCCATTTACCCGGAACTTTAAAGTGCAAGTGGGTAGCAAATCTTCATTAGAACAAACCAATTCTTGGTTATATGAAATAAATAAGTTTTCTAAAATATATGATTTTCATAGAATCAGTATTTTTAAGCATTTCTGGCTTAAGGAAAAAGCCAAAGACTGCTTGTGACTCATTTAGTCTATATGATGACTTCAGGTTTGGTGAAAGCCTTCACAATGGAATTCTTTTACCAAAAAAAAAAACCGTTTTTTTTTTTCACTTTAGCATACAAAATTCCAAGATTATCATTACTTGCTTGAAGAAGTAAGCCTCAGTTCCCAGAGGAAGAAAAAAATCAAACTTCATTCTCTAAGTTCATCCCAATTCCTCTTCTTGAACCCCAAATCATTCCTTCAGAGCCGGTTTTACTGATTTTTTTTTTTTAAAGAATAACAGAGAGGAAAAGATCAGAAAGCAAAACATGAATTCTCTTTAGAGATCATGTTTTGCATTAAGAAGCTATGGATCCTAGTGATACAGGTCCTGTCGCCCCACACATATTCCTGCAGCACAAACTGAGAAAAGCTCTGCATTAAGCAAGACATTCAGGAGATGAACCATATGGCCCATGAAAAGTTTTTTTTTGGAATGGCCACATACAATTTCACTTGTAGAGGTGAGGAAAGAGTTGGGTTTCTTTTAGGAGGAACAAGACTTCAGGAAGCTTCACATTTACAGGCTGCAGGCTCCAGGTTCCGAAGCACACATCCTTGAGAAAGTTAGTTCCATAAAGGTACAGACACTTGGAAAGGCACCCTTATCCATTTTGTTATCACTAGCCTGGTGGAGTTACCACGGTAATAGGCACCCTGAGGAAAGAATAGGGCCAGAGACATTTTCTGTGTAAAAACAAGAACTTTCTCTTTTTCGGGTAGGGAGGTTTGGTTAGGAAGGGTTTGGGATGAAGGAGCTCATGTCAGCCCTCCTAAGTGAATGCAGAGACTCCATTAGTGGAGGGGGGCAACATGCATAAACATGCAACCATTTCCCCATCTTGATCTATGACAGGACATATTATACTTGCTGGCTATATTTCATCTAGTTTGGCAGAAAAGTCTGAGACACTCTCATCAATAGCGTAAGCATAGAACCTTTTTTTAAAAAAAATATTTATTTATTGGGCCTGGCACAGTAGCCTAGCAGCTAAAGTCCTCACCTTGCACACACTGGGATCCCATATGAGTGCTGGTTTGCATCTGAATGGCCACACTTCCCATCCAGCTTCCTGCTTGTGGCCTGAGAAAGCAGTTGAGGATGGCCTAGAGACCTAGGACCCTGCACCCATGTGGGAGACCCAGGAGAGGCTCTTTGGGTCCGGCCATTGTGGCCACCTGGGGAGTGAATCAGCAGATGAAAGATCTTTCTGTCTCTCCTCCTCTATGTGTATCTGACTTTCCAATAAAAAGAAATCTTTAAAACAATTATGTACCTATTTGAAAAAGTGAAAGAGATATATTTTCCATTTGTTGGTTCACTCTCCAGATGACCACAATGGCCAGGGCTGGGCCAGGCCAGATTCAGGAGCTATGAACTTCATCTGAGTCTCTCACATAGGTGACAAGGGTCCAAACACTCAGGCCATCTTCACTGCTTTCCCAGACCACCAGTAAAGAGGTGGCTTAGAAGTAGCGCAGCTAGGACATAAACTAACACCAATATGGGATGCTAGTATTGTAGCTAGAGGCTTTCCTCACTGTGCCACAACAATGGCTCTGAAAACTGGAAGTCAGTTTTTGCCACTCAAATCAATCAGCTCATTCTTTTCCTCAAAACAAAATTGCTGAGAAGCCTGAACTTTATGAAAGAAGCTCTCAAGGTTTTTCTTAGGGGCTCTTAGGGTTTTAAAAAGTCAGACACCTCTCCAGAAGAGAGGGGGAAGTGTGGGATGGGGGTGGTTAGAAACCCACCCTGACTAAGCTTTCTTCCAAAATGACTGCATTTATATTTTTAAAAAAGATTGATTTATTTGTATTAGAAAGACACATCAGATTTACGGAAAAAAGGAGAAACAGTTCTTCCAGCTGCTGCTTCACTCCTTGGTTAAAACACCATTTGCGATCCTTTGTGTAGTAGATGAATCATCAATGAGCCGAGATCCAGAGTTGCTATCTCCTAACTCTACTTTTCAGAAAAGCCCCATTGAGAATTGGCAATGAGCAGAACATCAGGTATAACAAACAAACAAAAAAGATTGTAAAGATTAAGGACTAAAAAGATTCAACAATCTAAAGGCGAATGAAATCTCACCCCTGGTCAGTAGCAGTGCAGATCTAAAACTAAAATAGCCACCCAAACTTTCTCTTCTAGGAGCTCTCTCTTTTGGGCAATCCTATGGACTGTTAATCATAACGAGTTGTCTGTGGAACAGATCAAGTTGATTCCTTTCTGCTAATGTATTTTAAAGGGTAGATGGCAATCACTCAGGTCATTTTTGGAAAACCAAGGGTTTCTGGTTGGAACTACTGCTAAGACACCTTGGGACAACTCATTCTCCATTACAAAGAACATATAACTTGATCCAAACACAACACCTAAAAGTGTAAGCATGGAAGCAGAAGTTCTGGACTCATACATGATTTACCTAGGAGGAAACACCAAACTGAAGTAAACAGGATTTGGAGGATTTCTTGTGTTTTATATAAACCTTAACCTGATTGGACTTCATGATAAGCCTATTTACATTTACTCAAAGAAACTTTTGACATTTACAAAGCATATGCCTTCCAAAGGATCAGTCAACTCTAGAATGCTGTTTGTTTAAAGTCCACAGTTATACTTCTGAGACTGGATGTGTACTTTACTTGTGGACAGTTATACTTCACCATTTCCATTTCCCCTTTTACATTCTGTCAGTTCATGCCATAATCTGCCAAGTCTCTTGGTTTTGAAAAACTCCAAAGGCATAATGTTGTTTCTGTAATTAATTCACCCTCTACTACAGATCCTTCATTGAATTAGTCACCAAGTTTAAGACCGGAATCTGAAAATGTTTCCCAAATCAACTATTTTGTAGCTTCTCTAATCTCTCATCTGATTATTGAATGACATATCTCTCTTTATGTCTGACTTTCCCAGGCCTCTTACGCCTTGTATACTACTACACAGATTGTCTTTCTGAGGCACAAATGTAGTCAAGCTGCCCCAAGTATTTAAAAATATACAACACCTTGCCATTATTTACTAGGAAAAAATAATGAATGGCCTTTCATAATTAAGCTACATCTGCCTAACCTATTACTATTCCTCACCCTACACCCTATACTCCAACCACATAGATTTTTTTCTATTAACTTAAGACATGATTTTTTTTTAATATATATATCTGTGCCTTTGTATATGCACAAACATCTTTTATGCAGGAAGCCTAGATTTCTGTAATTCTTCCTAAATCATCTATGTTATTTACTTCTCAACAATCTCCCAGTTCTTTTTCTCTATCAGTTAAATAAATGATGACAAAGTACAATTTAAGAGTCACTATTGGTAGTATAGAAACTCATTCTTCAAAGGCAGAAACAATTTTATGTCTCTCCCAAGACTCATTGTCTAGTCCAAGGCTTCAGATCTACTATTTAAATAAAAAATATTTCTTTAATTGAATAAAGGAGGATGTAAAACTAGCCTTCCTTCTATAGTGACTTCTATAGGAGCAAGTCACAGAGGTACAGAATAAATAGGGTTGACCCATTGTAACAATGTAATCCCCACAAATCCTAGTCATTAGGAGTAAAACAATCCAGGTGACTCCTTTGGTTGGTGTATGATGTTGCGTCAATGGTCTTTCAATGGAAATTAACAGGTTCTCCATGTAGATACAATGATGGGCCCAAAGATGCTCCATGACAGGATGGCTCATGTTTGTAGGGCTCTTGGGCATCCAAGCACTTTTGGATCTATAAGCCGATGATCATGAATGGTCTTTTCATGCACATGGAAAGACCATTTTATTTGTAAAATGTCCCAAGCAAAGGCAGAGTGAGCACTCTGAATTTTAGGCTTATCAGAAGGATACCTTGTTAGGAATGTACACTAACCTAGAAACAAAAATAAAGAACACAAAAACCCACATGGCTATCAAAATGAAGTGAAAAGAAGCTAAAATGTCTCTGCTTTTGTTTTATCAACAGAGATTATGACAGATTTGACCTTTGCAAAGTAAATGTAAATGGGGGCAACATTTTCTGGAACATAGACTATAAATTTTGATAGCATGGGAAAATGTGCAGAGAAATTAGCACAGGAGCTTAAAGAATTTTGAGGATAGAATTCATAGGAAGGACTAGAGTCATTCTTTTTTTTTTTTTTCATAAAATTCCAGAAAGATCCTGAGATCAATCCATCTTCTTAGAATCTTGGAAGCTGAAACAGGTGAAAGATTTCTGTCTGTCAGAGTCTGGAGAAGACAGGAAAAGCAGTGGCAAAGACTTTGGGCAATGAATACATATGCTATGGTATAATTTATTTTGCTTTTATTTTTTTGGAGGATGGGGTTGAAGAAAAATATTTGTTTCTTAGCTTTATTGAGTTATAATTGGCACACAAAACATAGTACTGTTTAATGAGTTTGTAGCAAAATACTAATTTTTCATAAGACTAAAAACTGATAAGTAAAAATCTTATAAGTTGAAACTTTTCTGGGATAGTACAAGAAACTACAGTAAATGAGAGATCTTATAAAAGCAGCATGCATGTGTGGCCCCTCAAATCTGCTCTCATGAATTTACATAACTGTTATGGTCACTAAAACTTCAGGGCCTTGAGAGAAAAAAAAAAAACAACTATTTTTTTTCCAGTATTTTTTGCATCAAATTGCAAGAACATGCCTCCAAAGAGAGCTAAGTAAATGCTTACTGGTGGGCACAAGATAAAAGGAAGTAAACATTTTCAGACAGTTTGCTGTGACTTAACAACAGCAATAAATGTTAGTCTAGGAGATGGGCAAGAAACTTCAGAAACCATATGCTACAAGAAGTCCCTAGAGAAGTTATTATTTTTCTAGATAGTGCAGAGAGGTTCATATTTCAACTCCCTACATCTCTATGCACTTCAGATGCTAGTCCAAGCAAACAAAATATGAAGCTGTGGAGCCCTCCAAGAATGTCAAGCTTAGAGCTATACTCCAATGTCAAGCTTAGAGCTATACTCCTTGCCAAACCAAGCTGAGGCAAGTCCAGGTGAAAGTCAAGGATGCATGGGCACCAAGGCATGCACAGAGCTCCCAAGATGGTGGCCAAACTCAGCCTTTCCATAGGCCAACCTCCAACAGGGGATGTCACACAGACTGAATCTGAGAATTGCCATTGCTCTTGGATTCAGCTTTCACTGTAGGTCCCTTTCTATTTGTGTCTCCACTCCTTGCATTTCCTCCACTAATATTGTCC
Source organism: Ochotona curzoniae (assembly GCF_017591425.1). Classification (NCBI taxonomy): domain Eukaryota; kingdom Metazoa; phylum Chordata; class Mammalia; order Lagomorpha; family Ochotonidae; genus Ochotona; species Ochotona curzoniae. Next base: position 16,847,932 of record NW_024466219.1, on the reverse strand, counting down.
AATATCTCCAAATACACACTCTTGAAAAAAAGGTCAAGATTCTACACAAAAACTCAAGTTTTCATCTCAATAAAGACTGATTTCAGGTCCTGAAACCATTCCTACCAGTTCCTCCAAAAAGATGATTTAACATAATCATGAGGGGCTGCACCTTGGCAAAGTTCTGCCATCCTACACAGATATCAGTTTGAGTTCTGGCTCCATTTCCAAACCAGCTCCCTGTTAATGTACCTGGGAAAGCAGTGAGGATAGCCCAAGTACTTGAATCCTGCATCCACATGAAAGACCCAGAGAGAGCTCCTAGCTTCTGGTTTCAGACCAGCTGAGATCCAGCCATTGCGGCCGCCGCGGGAGTAAACTAACAGATGGAACATCTGTCTTTCCCTTTCTGTAATTCTTTTTAAAAATTATTGATTTTTAAAAAAATTGGAGAGGCAGATTTAGAGAGAGAATGAGAGACAGAGAGACAGATCCTTCGTCTGCTGGTTCACTCCCCAAGTGGCCTCAATGGTCAGAGCTGAGCTGACCTGAAGCCAGAATCCAGAAGCTTCTTCTGGGTCTCCCACACAGGCGCAGGATCCTAAGGCTTTGAGACATCCTCCATTGCTTTTCCAAGTCACAAACAGGGAGCTGGAAGGGAAGTGGAGCAGTTGGGACATGAACCAGTGCCCATATCGAATCCCAGCACATGCAAGGCAAGAACTTCAGCCAATAGGCTACCACACTCGGCCCTGTATTTCTTTCTGTAATTCTGGTTTACAAATAAATAAATCTTTTTAAAAAGTAGATGAACCAATAAGTATAAAATGCAAATTAGATCAATACCAAATGATCCTCCAAATTTTGGCAAAACACTTTCAATTCACATGATCTAATCAGAAGCAGTGACACAGACTGAGACCTAGAAACAGCAAAGGCAGAATGCACCACATATGACTTTTCATGACAGGAGCAGACAAGATATACTGAGTGAGCGTGTCATCTCCAATTAGGAGATTTGGAAAATAGATGTGTTTTTTTTGTTTGTTTGTTTTGTTTTGTTTTTTGGTGACACTTGCCCTTGCTGGTAATGAGGCTTCCAAAACTGCTGCTCACGAAATTTTTGGAGACCATTTTTTTTTATCTTATCAGCCAAGAAAAGGTCAATCCACTAAGTGATATAGTGCTTTCTTGTGGGTCACTGCAAGCTCCTTTCGTCTTCCTAAACCAGAAGTAACAATCATAGTGTCTCCTGACTTGGTTTAAATAGAAGACGATGGCAAGACATCACATACACCCTTCAAACCATAGTGAAAAACTAACTTGGCAGAGCAGCAGACTCAGTTTGTTTCCAATAGATATTTTCCTGAACAGCTTAGAAATTACTTTGAAATGAAGGATAGATATGTATGGTAATAAACATAAAACCAAAAAAGGTGACCAAAAGGCAGATAAGAAGGGAAGTAACTATTAAGAATGATAATCAAATACCATAATACTGGATTTCCTGGCTAGTTGGTAAACAAATTTGAGTGACAGTTATGCACATTAACCAAGGCATGGTTCTGAGCATAGGAGATGCCTCAATGGTCCTCAGAGACCAGCTTCCTGCCCTCAGAGCACTTATGTTCCAATAGAGGAAGACAAACCATCAATAAATAACTAGGATATCAACTAAACAGCGCTGTTAGTCACATAAACAGAAGGATCTGCAGGAGGAAACAGCATAGCAGGCAACTTCGGTTATAATGGTTCAGGATGGCCTGAGAGGTGACATTTGAGTTGTAACTGTAGGATAAGAGGGAACCAGCCAGGCAAACCAATAGATAAAACGTTTTAGACGGAATTCTCTTAGAAGGAATGTTCTGGCATGCTTTATGGATGGATAGAGGGTGAGGATGGCTGGAGCATAGTAGACAAAACTGAGCAGTTCAAGATCAAGAAACTTTGGCAGCTGAAATCAGGTAGGCTTTCCTGCGTCATAGTAAGATGCAGGGTATTATCCTGAACTGAGAACATGGTGGAGTCAAGGAGGAAAGTCATAGGATTCAATTTACATCCTTAAAAGACTCTTCTGGCAACTGCAGGGAGAATGGGTTAGAGTGAAATTCAAGTAAAAACAAAATGAGGCGATTAGAGAAATGAATGCTTTTGGAAAACATAAAACATTTTAGAATTAAAATTAGCATGATATTCTGCTGTCTTTGATATGGGGTAAGAAAAGGGGGAGATTTTCTAGGAGTCTAACTTGAACTACCTGTTTGATGTGAATAGCATGGACTGAGATGGAAAAGTCCAGAAAAGGAATAAGCTGCACACACATGTATACAGGTTATAGGGGAAGAGGCACGTGTGCAGACTCAGTTTTATTTCAGATTGGGTATATGTAACATACTCACTGGGCATCTAAATGCAGATTTCCAGTAGGCATCTGATGTACAAATCTGCAGTTCATGAGAGAGGTCAGTGCTACAGATAATAAGTCATCAACATATCATCGTATAGGAAGGCATGAGTTCAGACGAAATCCAAACAGGCAGAGGCCCAGGGCTAAACTTCAGGATCTCCAACATACAGGCAAAAGAGACACAGAACCAGGGTGGGTTTAGAAAAAAAAAAACAGACATGAGTGTCCTGTTTTGGAAAATGAGAATGAAACTGTTTCAATACTGAAGAAGTACCCCACTTTCACTCAAAGATTGAGACAAAGACAGAAATGACCACTGGATTTATCAGCAAGAAGGTCAGTAGTGACCTTGCCAATAGTGATTTCAGGGGACTGAAGCTTGTTTGAAGTAGGTTAAGGAAATAAGGTACCAAGAGCAAGTAATTGAAAAGTTTTGCTGAGAAGGATGGGATACGGGAGAGTAGTATACTACTGGGTGTGAGAAGTCCTCTTTCCCTGACTAAGGATGCTCTGGGTCGTAGTTAAATGCTGATGGGATTGAGCCAACAGAGAGGACAAAATGACTGAGGCAACACAGGGGTTAAGTCCTTGCAAAGGCAGGAGGGATGCCCCTGAACACAGGCAGAGGAGTCACCTTGCAAGGGAAAGGATATGTCATCCATTGCTACAGAAAGGAAGAAAGCAGTCATTCAGCCAGTTGTTCCCGAATTTAGTGCTCAAGATTCAGACGAGACAATAAGACGGACAGAGCCTGCTGTCATGGAACATATCTTCCAGCAAGGGAACAAGGTAGGTAAATAAATAAGGATGTTTCAGATGGTGATAGACACTCAGTGGAGAACAGGGTGATGTGTGGCATAGCGATTTGAGATACAGACTACTTAGGATGCAGTCAGAGAAGGGTAATGGTGAGCTGAGAATTGAACATCGAGAAGGGGCCAGGCAAGGCACCCTATGCCGGAAGAACTCCCCATGAGAGGAGGCTCCATGGTACAGACGACATGCTGACACGCTATGCCAGAGCAGCTGCAGCAGGGGGAATGAGGGGCACACAGAGAACTCCAGAGATAGATACAGTCACGGAGGAAGAATGGAACTCACTTGGGCATGACGGGGAGACCTGGGCAGGTTTATACAGGCTGAGAGGGATCTGATTCCACATGGAGGAGGATTTGTAGAGCAACCAGTTGGAAAATGAAGGTTTTCCTATTCTATGGGTTTGTTTCTTGGTATACAATAAAGCTAGGTTGTTGGCAAAGACATGAAGAAATAAAAGAGTTTGGGAAATCTGAATCCATTTTTGTAAACAGACAAAAACAAAAGATAGGAAAAACACTCTCCCAAAGCCATTTGTATCCTCCTGGCCTTGCTTCTAGCCATGCGCAGCAAAAATACTTCCTTCAGGATCTTCTAGAGGGCTAGCTTGCACTCCCTGGGCCATGCTGTACAGGAATTGGTCCGCAGCCATGCAGTGACATGCGGAAGGTGCATAGCAGCAGGAAAAGGAAGCAAGGGCTGGTGGGCCATGCATGAAAAACAGGGTGACAAGGGGGTCAGAGGATGAGCATCACATGCACAGAAGGGAGTGGGGGCTGGGCAGGCTTAGATGAGATCCAGTCACAGAGGCCTCACAGGCTGAAGAGCAGGGAGTTTCTCACACAGGTAACAGGGGGCCAGTTTAGGCTTATGAGCAAGGATGCGGACTAAAGACTATGTATTTATGCATAAACACACACATATATATATATATAATTTTTTTATTGATTAGAAAGGTTGGACAATGGTAGCTAGGCAACCTGGGAAAGGGGACAGTTAATGGCTACTTACAATGCTTGGGGCTAGGATATTGCATAGGAAGGATAAAAGGAGCAGTGCAGCATGTCAGTTTGAGCAGTCGGTCCTCAGTCGGTGTGTGGAGTGCAGGGGCTTGGACAATGTCCCAGCTCCAGTGCTTTGTGTGGACTTGGAGAGGATGATGAGTTGGCTGGGCAGGGAGGAATGTGTTTTCTATCCTCTCTGATAACATCCTCTCTGCAGCTTAGCTGCAGGGATGCAGTGCTGGGAGAATCCAGGTGTGGGACAGGAAGTGGTGGATGAACATTGCTACTAAGAGAGTCAGCAGGTAGGAAATGGAAAAATGAAGAAAATGACTGGAGGGAAACGCTCAATTAAGGGCCAACAACAGATAGATGCATTGTAACAGAGCCTGTACTAGCAATAGCGCAGATGCCTTGACAAGTTGTCAGATGGTCACCTAGACACTGGATTTGTGAAAAACTTAGACTGAGCTGTGGTAGTAACCAACACTCCATTTTCTGGGCACCTCTGAAAGGGGCAAGGCAGTGCACCTTTGGTTTCATTTTAATGTCAAAGACCAGGGACTAAGTGACTTGCCCCCACATCACCCAGCTACTTATAAACCGGGAATTCACTGTGCTGTGTGGATACCAACCCAGCCCCATCTGACAGCCTAGAGATACCAATCTGAACAAGTTAGAAAACTTTAAAATTAATCCAATCTGGGGGCGGAGAAAAAAGAAGAAGGAGGAGGAGAAGGAATAAGAAGCAGCAGCAGCAGCAGCAGCAGCAGCAGCAGCAGCGGCGGCGGCCGCAGGTCCTGAGACCCACACCATTGCCCGAGGTTTACCTAACACTAAGTTAACCACAGTTAAAATTCACGTCTCAGTTTCTCAAAAGTAATTCTGAAAGTCTAACGTTTAGGTGCCCTTTCCAATTGTCACATCAAACTTCCACACAAAACAGAACAAAAACTCTAAGAACTGTACTTGAACACCACCTTCCTTGTGGAAGAAAGCAGAGCTATCTTCGCACTCAGTCTGTCTGGGTTTCGGTTCCACCGCGCTACACTAGTGCACCTGCGGCACCCAGGGAGCCAAGGGCACACACAGGAGTGAGCTAGCTCACCACCCACCGGACTCTCTGGGCGATCCACACAGGGTGCTCTGTGTAGTCTCTTAATTCTGGCTGTCTCACTGGCAGAGCAGCGAGTCCCCAAAGCAGAGAGTTCAGTCCCTGGAAATCGCAGCCTATCCGCCCGGCACTCCCCCTCCTCCTTCTCTCTGCTCCTCACACTCCACCCCATATCTCGCTTAAGGTTCTCTGCTACCCATCGTGGCACACAGCCCTTTCCCGCCCGAGGCGCGTCCCTACCTTCCAAGACACCGAAGACCCCCTGAACGACGACAGCCCAGAAAAAACAGAGCGGAATCCTGGCGCCCATGCCTTTTTGCCGGAGGCGTTCTGGGACCCGCGAGCCTGAGACAGCTGGCGGACACTGAGTGGAGCAGCCGGCAATTACGAGCCGCCACTGACAGGCGGACCCTTAAATAGCGTCTGGCACGTGTGCTAGGTTTGCGCTCACACCTGCAGGTGATCTGGAGGCGGGCGTCAGAGCCCCCGCAAAGGTGGAAGTGGCAGGAGGGGCGCCCCAGCCCCGTGGCGGGCGGGAAGCCTCGGTTCATCTGGCTCAAATTCAACTTAAGAGCAGTGGCTTTCCAGTTTGGAGAGCGCCGCGCTGTATGCAAACTTTTTTTTTCTTTCTAGAACTGAAACAAAAGTTTCACACAATAGCGTTCATTCTTCTCAGTCTGCAGTGTTGCCATGCTGTGTTATGTAATGCTACCCACTCTTGGGTTTTGTCCTCATCCATTAGTGAGCGCAACTTGTGGCTTGAGAGAACAGGTGAGGTTTACTTCCCGTGGAATTGTGGGCTAGCAGCCCTTCGTGCTGCATGCTGTTTTTACCTTGGAGACCTCAGGCGAATTCCAGGACCACAAGAAAAATTCCCATGAACCTGCCATTCAGTCTCCAAATGTTAGCGTTTTGCCATAAGTTTCTTACTGCTCTTTTCCCTCTTTCTAGATATGAAGATATACACAGGCAGCTATACACACCTTTGATTATAATTCTATAATTGTTATTTTGACATTTATGTCTCCACCAAATGCTTCAGCATGTATTTGCTACAAACGTGGAATGCTCGTCCTCATCTATGATGTAATTGATCCAGGGCTATTTTTATAAGCTATAGGCTTATTTAAATGTCAATATTCAACTCAATATACTTCACTGTATTAAAAGAACAACAAAAGCCAATTTGTGTGTGTGTTTGTGTGTGTGTGACTTCAGAATCATTCCAAGGACATGTGTCCCATTTGATCGCAGTTTCTGTTTTTTCTTCTTTAATCTTGGGCAGTTTTGAAAAGAACATTTTTGTAGAATGACTTTTCTTTAAGGGTTTCTTTTTACTTGAAAGGTAGATTTACAGAGAGAAGGAGATCGCTTCTCGGCCTTTTGGCTAAGATCAAGTGTAGTACAGAGAGAAGGAGAGAGAGGAATCTTCCATCCGTTTGGTTCATTCCCCAGAGTGCTACAACGGCTGGAGCTGTGTCAATATGATACGAGGAGCCTGGACTCCTTCCGGGTGTCCCATGCTGGGTACAGGTGTCCAAGCACTTGGAGTGGTCCTCCACTGCTTTCCCAGAATATTAGCAGGGAGCTGAATCTGAAGTAGAGCTGCTGGGACTCAAACCTGTGCCCCTGTCACTACAAGTGGAGACTTAATGCTGTTACAGCTTTTAAATGGGTTAATTATTGCGTCGTCACAAACTACCTTAAATTGAGTGGCAAGAGTAAGAAGCATCTGTCATCTTACACCACTTCTGTGGTCAGGAGTGTGAGAGCAGCTTGGTTAGACTTGAGAAATGTCATGAGATCATGGTCAGGATGTCCCCCAGAACTGCAGTCATCTCAACTGTTGACCGGGCCAGAGGACATGGTCAGAGTCAGCTCAACCACAGGGCTCCACCAAGTGGAACTTGCCGTTGAATGTGAATGGTGCATGGCAGCTGGCTTCTTCCGGTACAGGAAAGGCAGAAACTGCTTATCTTTTGTAATCTTAGTCTGAGAGTTCATATTCTGATCTGAAGAGTATTCCATTGATTAGCTCTTTCTGATGCAGGAGAGCAGGGATCCCTGGAGGCTAGCTGCCACTTCACTCAGCTTCACTCAACTCGAGTATGTCTATACTGTCTCTTCATGATTACCTCAGGTTATATGGACTTTGGCAGGAAACCCCAAAGTAGGAATATTGTGGTCCCAGTGGTAGCCACATGTGGTGTGCTGGACCTGTTTCTTGTGTGGTCTATATAATTTTTCTATAGATGCTATTTTTCCTTTTGTGTTTTGTGAGGAAGTCATTTAAAACGGTACTAATTCCTCATCGTTCATCATATTTGCCCCCATTCACGTAAGCATCCATCCATAATTCATTCTTCCCTGAATCAGTGATTACTGTTATGGCTGGCAAGTGGTGTTTTGCTAATTCAATCAGTTTCTATCTAGGTTTGTTAGCTAGCATTCTCATAAAAATAAATACTTCTCCCTTCTTCTCTGCTTGTTTATGCATGTATGTATCTGTGTCAGTGTCAACATCAATATGCAGTTTATTCATTTCTTCGGTCATTGCTTCATGATTTGTTTCACTGATCATATTGCCCCTGATGTAGTCAGAGGAAGCCCTCAGGTCATTTTGACCTGTTCTTGTCATATTTAAACAAGTCCTGATGTGAGGCCCCAGGCTCACCTTGTACTTTCCCACTTTCAGAACCAAAACTTGCTGTTCTTCCAGGGGTTGCCGGTTCCATCTGGCAGAGAACGAAATTTGGAAACTGACATCTGGATGCCAACTGTGTTTGTAGTTACTGATGGGTTGCCACTTCCATGCCTTCTGGGCAGAGCATGGAAATGTATGTCATATGGCCACTCCTATATCTATTAAATCTTCCCATCTGAAATTACATACTCTTCCAATTTCAGTCAGTTACCATGAATTTCTTTCCATTCTTCTTTCTTTTTTATTAAACTCCCTCTCCAACAGTGAGACCCCGAGGGCCACAGAATGTTCACTCATTTGTTCAATGCTGGAATATGCAGAAGGCTTAGCATGGCTAACTCCATACCATGGCAGAAATCAAACCTAATGGGGTTTTTTTATTAAATTTTTTTTTTAATTTTGACAATCTTTGCATAGATAATTAGGGTAAAAAAGTTCAAGGGCTACAGGAAAGTGGATAAGACTAGTATTTTTTCCATATTGTTTCCTTCATGTTTAAAGGGGGGTCTTAAGGGAGAAGGCCCACCCAATTTCCCACCCTCCCCAGGTCCCGAATATAGGGCATGCTCTGAGGATCTTGCTCATGTGGTTTTCATATTTCAACAGTTATAAATCGCTGCCAATCTTGCCACTCCAAGCACTATGAGGTCTTTGAAAAATCCACTGATTGACATAGTCCATCATAGCTGAGATGGTTGGTTGACCTGTTCTGTCTTCTCTCTTTTCTTGGTTAGGGTTCTGAGTCCAGCATTTAGATTAGGAAGATCTCCAAAGAAACTTTGTCTGAGGTGTTGTCAAACCAGATTCTTGTATGTGCTAGCAAATACAGGGCCCGACACAGTCCATCGCCTTGATCAGCTGGTGGTTGTAATTGCTGGGTTGGTTCTGTTTTCACTCCCTACTTCCACTGGAAACAATGGGTGTTGCAGTCCAGCCTGGTTCTGCCCAGCACATACTTGGCCCTCACATAAACCAGTGGGAGCTGCAGCCTAGTCAGAGCGACCTGCAATAACCCCCACCAGGCCCGCCCCCTACTCTGGTTTGCCAGTATGTGTAGCAGTGGTCCAGGCTGTCCCACACCCCATTCCACCCCAGCCGCTGTCTTAGTTTTATGTCCTCCTGTGGAAGTGGTAACCCAAGAGGGAGGAGCCCACTATTTCCCTCCCAGGCCATTCCCACTCCTAGATAGTTCTGTGGTTTGTTTGACTTGACAGAACTAGCCCCCAGTGCCAGCTTCTGCCAGCTGATGCTGTGGCTAAGCCCAAACAACCCTCACCCACTCTAATTTTGTTTGCACCAATAGAAATAATCAGCCCGGCTTTTCCCTGATCTAGTCCACATAAGGCGCACAGGTGTTGTAGCCCTGCTTGGACTGGTCTGCCCCCATCCTAGCCTACTCTCTCCTGCGGGAGTAGCTGTCTAGCAAAGGAACCCTCCCTTATTCCCCTGCCGGCTCTGCCCCCTCCTTCCTTGTTCTCACGCTGGTTGGGCGCTGTGGTCCCTTCTGGTACAGGCAACCTCACCTTGGCATTCCGTATTGTGCACTAGTCTTTGCTGCGACCGAACCTGGCTCGACCCACACTGGTGCTTGGATTTGCCAGTGGATGACGTGGACAGATTCAGCCTGGTCTTCCCCCGACCCCTGCCAATTGTATGCCATTGGGTAACTTTCCATGGCCTGTTCTGGGCTGTTTCCTATCATGTTTCTTGCACTTACCTGCCGGGTCTGTGTCCTGCCAGAGGAGTTGCCCAGGCTCCTCCATCAGAACCTCTCCCAATGCCAGGTTTCACACTTACCAGTGGGTCCATGAGCCAGCCCTACTCAGTCCACCTCCTGTCATAGCAGAAACTGTGGCTTTTCCTGACTGGCCCTCAACCCAATCTGGTTCTTGCTGTTGGATGTTCCAGCCCAGCCATGGTTTGTCCATACCCACATATGGCTCACACATGGCTCAGTAGGGGTTTGAGACCTTGCCTAGTCCATCGCACATCTGCCCTGGTCCTCCAGGACACCAGGGGTTATTGGGGTCTGGCCTGGTTCGGTGCATCCAATCCCAGTCCACACTTGTGCCAAGGAAGACTACAACCGTTTCCAGATCAGAATGCAGCCCCCATTCCAGGTCACATGCCCCTTGGCAGCAACTTCAACCCAGCTAGGGTTGTCCCCTTAGCTCCCCAACCGGGCCTGTTCCCAGCCATAGATCACATGCATGCCAGTGGTTACTCTGACTCAGCTTGGCACAGCCCCTCACCTGTCCCGACCTCTGCCTTAGACACTGTGGCTTAGTGTCCCTGGCTCATGCAGACCAGTAGGTATAAGAGCCTAGCTCGGCATGACCTGTGCTCCCTCCTGGTTTCTAGTTTTGCTTGTGAGCTAAGGTTTGCTCAGTCCTGCCTGATCTACTCTGTTCCATTACCAGTTGATACATTAGCCAGCTGTTGGAGCTACTTTTCCCAGCTTGTCCGACCCCCAGGTCTGGACCACATGTTCACCAGCGGGAGGTATGACTCTCCAAGGGAGTTTCCCAAGTTCTTCCACTTAATCCATTCCCAGACCCAATTCTCATACATGCCATTGGGTTTAGGCCAGTCCCCGACACAGTCTCGCCTTCCATTTGGCCTTGTATGAGCTGGTGAACGTTGCAGCCCGGCCCACCCCAGACCCTAATCAGGATGCACAATTGGGTGCTGCTGCCCTGACTAGTCCAGACTATTGGGGGTTCCTTTACCTGTGATTGATGGCAGGTTCCTAGGTCACACCTAGCTTAGTCCATCACCACCCCAACTCTTGAAATAACCAGTGGGGCTAGAATTTTCATGGGATGTGGCCCACACATCCCTCACAGAATTAACCCCGGTTATGGTTTTTGAGTGCTAGTTAATGTAATGGCTTGCTTAATGTGACCCTTCTCCTGATCCATCATCATGTCAGGTAACATGATATAATTCTGCAGGACAAGCCACAAGCCATAGCTTCTGCATGGACTGGTATTTGGTGGTCAGCATTGTTCAGTGATTACAAGTTTTACAAAGGAAGAGTTACCACAATGGGTTCAACCTGGAGCTAATTAAGCAGAGACTCAAAGAACCAAAACCCCAGAGCTCCCCGGCTGGGCAGCCAGCAGGCAGAGCCTGGCACCAAATGGCACACTGGCCACCCGGGGACAGCTCACCACGTGCACATGGTGGCTGTCGTCTGGGATCCAGGCATGAGACGCCCCGTCCTGAGACCCACCAGAAATCAAACCTAATGGTTTTTAAAGTTCTATTTTATTTTTATAGCCTGGGAGTATAAAAACAACATTACCATGTTCAAAAGTGACTTAACTGTACTTCCCTTGGTGTAGCTCTCTTACTCATTTGAAACATCGTCAGGTTGATATTTCAATATGGTCAGATTGATGTGTCTCTCTTTGTTTTCCAGATATTTTTCTAATTTTTTAAAAATTTTGTGGAAATGAATCATTAACATAGTTTGCAATATCAGAGACATATAAGGAGATTGGATCACTGGAGCGTCACTTCTTGCCAGCCCTTTGATTCTCATCCACCCCTTATTTGTACTTAATTCCAGCAGTTTCTGGTTAATCTGTCTTTGCCTTTGCTCAAATGAGTACTTCGGTTTTTATGTCTTTTGCTTGACTATGGTCGCCATCCGTTTTCTGCTGCTGTAACAAAAAACCACAAATTGGGTGATTTATAAAGAAATTGCATCCTGTGGAATTTACAGTTTTACCACAAGTAAATGTGGACATGTCTTTATAGGTTTAATATGCATTATTATTATTATTGTAAATTCCATGGTCATTCTTTCATCTTTTTCTGTTATGTATTTTTGTCCTTCCCTTCTTCATATTTGCATGTTTCTTCATTTCTACAGGATTAGTGGTTTTTCATCTGTGATGTCATTTGGTGTTTCTTCTTGATTGCCAGTTGCCTTTTGAGTTTGTGGTGTGATTTTGCTTTACAAACAGTTTCTATTTTTACACAATCAACTTGATCCTTTTTATGTCATGTTTAGAAGCAACCACTCAAAGTTCTTTATCTGTCTCTATATATACCCAGGTTATAACAGAAGTTGTCCATGTTTTCTTTTTGCACTTGAATCATTTCCCTTATTTTGCTGTTAGATTCCTGATATATTTGGGTATTATTCCTGTGTCTTTTCTGGATTTCCAAAATATATGTTCTGTGTGTATGTGTTTGATTTGGAAGACATATTGAGAGAATGACAGACACAGGGAGGGAGGGAGGGAGGGAGGGAGAGAGAAAGAGAGAGAGAGGGAAAGAAAAGAAAAAAAAGAAAAGAAAAGAAATTTTCAACTTTTGTTCATTCCCCAAATGCCTGTAGTAGCACAGGATGAGCCATGCCAAAGCCAGGAACCTAGAATTTCATCCAAGTCTGGGTTGTGGGTGGCTGGGATTCAGTTACTGGTGCCATCATCTGCTGCCTCACAGGGATTGCATTAACAGGAATCTGGTTCCAAATTGAAGCTGGAACTGGAACCGAGACACTTGGATGTGGGACGTAAGTATAATAAGCACGAAAAATGAATGATTTCTCACCCCCCCAAAATATATTCTTTTGTAAATAAACATTTCCTACCAACACATAAACTTGATAAACCTGAGTCTTCTGCTTGCAATTGTCCTGAAATCAAGTATCTTGTAATAACCTTGTTTAAGCTTCTGTTCCTCCAATATTTTTAAAACTTAATTCAAATGAAAAACAGTATCCCAATTTTTAGTCCAATGTAACTTGTTTTCCCTTAACCACTCTGAGTCCACCTTCTACTAATTTCACCCTTTCTCCTGTCTCTCTGACCATGGTGACCTCCGCTGTTCTAGAATACACTTGCTATGCTCTGACTGAGGTCCTTTGCCTGCAATGTTCTCCTGGAGACCCCAAGAGTCAGCTCTCTCATTTACCTCCAGTGTTTACTCATAAACACCTCTTCAGTGATATGGTTTGTGTCTCTCTATACAGTGTAACACTCATAAAGACAAGACCCCCGGTGTTACTAACATTTCCAGGAAATCAATGGACATCCAATGGAAAGGTTTTGTAGAAATGTATCAGTTCGATCAGGGTTGGTGAATGGAGATTCTACAGTTTTACCACTGTGTACTACACTTAGTACATTTAGGTACATACTTTAATCAGCTTTTTGTCACTAAGCTGCCGTCAACTTTATAGAGACATGATTTATTTAGTTCATGGCATTTAGAGATTGAGTTTTCGGCCTTGCAGCCCCATTGCTTTGGCTTCTCTTAAGTGTGGCTGATGATTATACCTCCTCGTAGAAGCTGTGTGTGTGTGTGTACATGTATGAGCAAGAGTGAAAATGAGAGTGAGAGAGCAAGCAAGCGAGCAAGAGAGAGAAACTTATACCATCCAAACAGCATGTCAGAGAAGAGACTGGGGTCCCACGGCCCCGCTTAAGGGCATGCTCTCTTTGACCCACCCATTACTCAAAGATCCCAGCACCTTCCAACAGGACCATTCTGGGTGTTTAATCTGAACCATTGGAGTATGCCCAGACCACAGGTGGTAGTGTGCATTACAAGAATTTTATAGCTTATATTATACAGAATTCAGAAAATATCGGAAGTGATGTCAATAAGGACAATAAAAAGATCTCAATTAGCTGAGGTTGAAGTGATTCATTTGCATTTGCAGAAAAAACTTCCCTGGAGCTAATGTCAATGGTGAGTTCACTTGTGAGACTACGCTTTGTGCTCAGAGATTTTCCACAAGGATGATGATGTACTAAAACTTCTTGAATTAAGTGGAGTAGCTTAGATGAAAGTTGTTGTGGCCCTTGGCTTCTGGCTTAAGGGGACACCTCCCACCTCAGAGGAAGTGTCACCGGAGCCTGTCAAGGCTTCACAGACTAAAATTAATCTCAAAGGTAAATTCACAATTAGCGTATTTAATGCAATTTGGCAGATGTCTAAAAACCTTTTTCGTTATATAATAAAGAATTCCATTAGCCTGACAATGGTCTTTACAAAAAACATGCAACAAATATTATTCTGAACCATGCTATGTTAAAATGGTTTTTTTTCAAAGATTAGATACTTACTAAAATAATTTTCACAAAATATGTGAAGAATATTTGTGGGAAAAATTCTAAAATGTTATTCAGAGGAATTTAGTCTGACTTAAATAAGACTGAAGAAATGAACCTATTCAGGGATTGAAAGATTTGGTGAAGAAAAGCTGTCAGTTGATAATTGATCTGCACATTCAGTGCAAGTTTAACCAAAATTCATCAACATTTTACAAGAAGTCTTACACTGGTTTAAAATATATAAAAGAATAAAAGAACTCAAATAGCTCAAGTGGCAAGTGGCATTTCTTTTTTTAGATATGAACCTATAAATACTTTATAGGACAATATAGTGTTGGTGTTTAGATGGACAAATATAGACAAGAAAAAAAGGAGGGACTCATATATAAAAACAGACACATGGCATGGATGGCACTAAATGTCGCTGGTGAAGATGGAAATATTCAGGAAATAGTTGGGAGATTTTTTTTTCATATGAATACAATCATGAAACTGGATCTTGATTCACATGTTTTACTTTAGCCACCATGGCTGCTTGAAATAGGAATGGCAAGACATTAAAACATGCAGGAGAAAAGGCATGTGAGAGCATTTTTACCATCCTGAGGTAAAGCAATGATTCTTGTTTCCCATGACTTCTTTTATAGAACTATTTTTGATTATTTAAACATTTTACCAAAATACACATATACAGAAATGCGTATGTAGGTATGCAGATAAATTATTTTTGGCACTCTGAGCAAACTTATATGAAGAACAAAATATTATTAGTATCCCAAGAGTCCTCATTGTCTTCCCCTATGCATTTTTTGACACAGAAAAAGATGGTATGATTCCCTAAGGCGCTATCTATAACTAGAGACCAAATGCTATGACGTCTATACAATTCTTATAATAGGTATGAGGGATGAAAATGGTACAAGAACAGGTTCATGAACTTAACTATTTAATAACCAAGTGTTTTTTCCTCTTTCTATTGATTCCCTGTTGAATACATGTAACTGCTCTTTGGATGACCTCTTCTGCTGCATGTTTTCCAGGACCTTGTTCCACTGGGGTTGTAGCTGGTGGCTCTGTGTTTGCTGTTGATCTGAGTGCTTGGGGATGTACATATATAAATCATTTCTCGCTTGGCAGCTTTCCTTTTCCATCTCTCTCTTTTTAAAAAAAGTCTTATTTATTTATTTACTTGAAAAAAGAGAAAGGGAGAGAGAAGAATAAAGAGTGAAAAAGAGAGAGAGGCCTACCATCCATTGATTCATTCTCTTAATGGCCACCACAGCTAGGGCTGGGCTAGACTGAAGCCAGGAGAGGAGAGCTCTGTCCAGGTCTCCCATGTGGATGCAGGGGCTCAGGTACGTAGGTCATCTTCAACTGCTCTCCCCCAGGAGCGTTAGCAGGAAGTTGGACTTGAATCTGCATTCTTATTTGGGATGCTGGCATTGCAAGTGGCAGCTCAATCCACTGTACCACAGTGCTAACCCCAACAAATAAAAACATCGGTCATTAAGAAATACTATTAAGAGAGAAAAACCACATGAAATAAATAAGACATTTGCAGTACATATAATTAAAACAGATTATTAATCATAATATATAAAGAACCAAAGGAACAAAGAACAGACTTCTACTTTAAATAATATCATGATTAACTGAATGAACCATTCCCGTGAGAAGAACTCTAAGTATTACAATCTCTTTGTGTGTGTACAAACTTATCTATCTATATCATATGTCTATGTCTCTTGGAGATCTGTCTCTCTTTCTCAATATGTATATATACTACATAAGAAAAAAATACATATATTATATAAGAAAAAAGAGAAAGCCAGTAGAGCACTTTAGTTGGGTAAGAAAATCAAGCTTTAATTTGTAGACATTTGGGCCACCAAAACCAAAATCAAATCTTATTGGGATAGTCAGAATAAAAAAAAAAAAAGCCAGCAAAATTCTGTTAGCAAGAATGGAGAGAGGGGGCTGGTGCTGTGGCTCAGCTGGCTAATCCTTTACCCCGGGGCATCAGTTTTCCATATGGGCACTGGTCAGTGTCCCAGCTGCTCTGCTTCTATGCCAGCTTTCTGCTTGTAGCCTGAGAGAGCAATGGAGGATGGTTCTAGTCCTTGGGACCCTGCACCCAGGTGGGGGGCCCAGAAGAGGCTCCTGGATCCTAGCTTTGGGTCAGTTTAGCTCTGGACATTGTGATGATTTGGGGAGTGAACCAGCCAATAGAAGACCTTCTCTCTCTCTCTCTCTCTCTGGACATTGTGATGATTTGGGGAGTGAACCAGCCAATAGAAGACCTTCTCTCTCTCTCTCTCTCTCTCTCTCTCTCTCTCTCTCTCTTTCTCTCTGTAAATTTGTCAAAAATTAAAACATCATTTTAAAAAAGGCTGGAGAGAAATAGAAACCATTATACACTGCTAGTGGAACTCTAAAATATTGCAGGTACTTCATAAAACAGAATGATAACTCTTCAATTAAATCCAGCAATTCTACACCTAAATGCATACCCAAGAGTAATGAAAACATATGCCACACATGTACACACATATATCAAAAAGTGTGGACACAAAGTGTTACTCACAATAGCCAAAAGGTGGTAACACCCCAAATGGCAACAAACTAATCAAAGAATGGTGATACAGAAAGTGTGGTCCATCCATACAATGGGATAATATTCGACCATAAAAAGGAATGAAGATTGACACATGCTCTGACTTGGTAAACCTTGGAAACATCCTGTTAAGCAAAAGACGCCAGCCACGGAAGTCCATGTTTTCTGTGATCCCATTCACCTGAAAATCCACAGCAGAGAAGTCTGTAGAGAAAGAAAAAAGATTCATCACTTGCCAGTGGAAGGAGCAATAAAAGGAGAGACTAGGTGGTTGATACTAATGAATATAGGTTCATTTTTGAAACTGACTCTGGTGAAGCTGCCTTCTGATATAGGATACTAAAAATCACTGAATTGTATCCTTTAACTGTATGAGTACCATGACATTTGAATTATAGTGCAATAAAACTTCAGGGATGGGCATTAAAATGCCATGAGGAACACTTATATTAAGAATGCATAATTTTAAGTCCTAGCTCTGCCTCTGAGTCCAGCTTCCTGTGAATGTGCATATGGGGTTGCACAAATTATGGCTCAAATACTTGAAATTCTGTCACCATGCATAAGACCAAGTTTCCAGGTATCAGGCGTTGGTATTTAGAACAGGTATCTAGCCCATCCCGTAGCTGTTGCAGGTGTTTAAAGAAATGAAATAGTGGATAGAAGATCTCTGTTTCTGTCTCTCTTTTTGTACTTTTCTCTTTTTCAAATAAATAAAAATTAACCTTAAAGCTTACAGAAAATAGAATTTGAAAAGAAGATAAAGCAACAATAACACTTAAAAATAACCTTAAGGATAGAGGGAACTTGAAAATCCACAATAAAAGAAATGTATTATATAAATACTTATACAATAAGTGTAGTTACACTGATTGTTGGCAAAATACAATTTAATGAATAATTTATTGAGATAAAATAACGGCTTTAAGTTTGTCTGCATTTAATAACATACCCTCAAAGAATTTAAGGCAAGTTCAACAGAATTGTAAGAGAAACAGACATATACACGGGACAAATGCAGATACGCAGCTGAATTTTAGTTTATCTGTTAATAATGAACAGATTGAGTACATAAAATAGAAAATAAATGAAAAATTTGTACCATGTGACATATATCTTGAATTATTCTTGCAGATGGATCCAAAAGTTTTGGTAAGTATGCCTTGGGAAAAAAAAAAGGATTTCACAGTCTGTGATTTATCCAAAGGTATTAGCTATTACTAGGATTGGGGTTGGAGTTTCTTAGTTTCTAGTGAATTGGGTGATTAAAGCAAAACATATGCAACCAGCACTTTCTAGTTTCCCTTCCTTACAACAAAATTCTCTTCATGTTGAGATGACCCTTAGACCATGAGTGGATGCTATTCTTGCTCCGACACAAAGCAGTTGCTGTTCACAAATGTGGTTAACACACCAACAGGTTTTGGTTGCTAATAGGTTCTAGGGCCTGGAATGTGTGAGGGTATTGCCAAGGACGCACACAAATATAGTTGTATGTAGGGGCATGGCATATTGCATGTGGATGACTCCAAGAGAAGAAAATCATTCTTCATGACAGTTTTTCTCAACTTACGTATTTGAAAAACACTTATCATGACACTAACGTGGAGTTTAAAATCAGCTGCAAAGTATTAGAATCGAATGAAGCTAACAGTACTTGAACGTGGGTGTCTTGATTATAACAGAGAAGTCATACAAGAAAAAAAAAATCCTAGAAATTTCCTGAAGAAAATTATTTGGTGAATTAACCTAAAGGGGAGAAGAGGAACTGTTCCCTTTAGGGGTTTTCCATAGTGCTTGGGGGGGGGGGTGGATTTAGGGGGAGGGTGGTGAATGCTGGGTTCTCCGTAGTGAAAGAAGTTCATTCAGAAGTCACAGAAAGAGGAATATTCTTTTCATTTAGAATGAATGCAACATCTGAATGAGTAGAAGCAGTGTCCTCCTATCCTGGCAAGACGAACTTCCTCTCCAGAAGTCACATCTTTGTGGTGGGTGGCTAGTTGGAAAGCAGCGCCCTCTATGGTCAGTTACCTTCGAAGGCTTCTGCCCAGGCATGTCCATCAGCGAACTGCCCAGGGCAACCATCAAACTCTTTCTGCAGGTCAGAGCCTTGAGCTCAGGTGGCAGTGCTGGCAGTGACGATGGTGCAGGGTCATCGGGAGGTGGGGCCCCCGGAGACATTTGCAGGGGCTTTCCAGACATTTCATCATCACCTTTTTTTGTACTCCTTCCGAGTAGAGGCAGAACGAGTTTGTTTACCGTATTGCACTTATTTCAGAACCTGTGTCTATGGCGTGCTGATACAAATACTCAGCCACTCATTGTTTTCAGGGGTGCAGGGCATCCGAAGGAAGGTCACCCTGAGGCTGTCCAGCCTGACAGCTGTCATCACCTTGTCCTGCGTCCACCCCTTGCAGTGGCCATGCAGAGGAGGGCAACCAGAGGCCAGTGAGCTGTGGAAGAGACGCCTGTTCCCACTCCTTCCCTTTTTCCTAACAGCCTCTTTGCTTCCCTAATTGGAGTTGATCCAGATTTTTAACCTAAACAAAGGCCCTTAGCTTCAAGAAGATACAGGCTTAATCAGAGCTCCCCTTCTTTATATCTATTTTACATTGACATATAGAGACACCCTTCAGTTGATCTTCCTAACCTGTTTCACTTTAAAAATAATGTTAGTGAACTAACTAAGTTACTGTTGG
The DNA here is from genome assembly GCF_017591425.1 of Ochotona curzoniae. Classification (NCBI taxonomy): domain Eukaryota; kingdom Metazoa; phylum Chordata; class Mammalia; order Lagomorpha; family Ochotonidae; genus Ochotona; species Ochotona curzoniae. The sequence continues at coordinate 16,828,524 of NW_024466219.1, read as the reverse complement.
CATTAAATAGAATTTCAAACACTTCCACACAATTGCTTCAAGAACTCCTTTGCTCTCATTTACCCAGCTGTCAAGCAATTTTAAAATGTTCTTTGCTGAAAATTTGAATATTGAGGAAAGAAAGGACCAATTTATACAGCTTGTTGGTAGTTCATTGAGATATATAGCCAAGCATATAAAGAACAAAGTGGAATTTTTAAAAGGCATTTTTAAAATACATTTTTAAATTCATTTCAAAGGCAGAATTACAGAGAGACAAAAAGAGAGAATTTTCCACCCACTGGCTCATGCCCCAAACGACCACAAGAATCAGGACTAGACCAAGCTAAAGCCAGGAGCCAGCATTCATCCTGGTATTCCATGTGAGTGGCAAGGACCCAAGCACTTGGACCACTACTTTTCCCAGACATATTAACAGGAGCTAGATTGGAAATGGAGCACTTGGGACTTGAACTAGGGCTCATAAGGGAGGTCAGCATTGCAGGTGGTGGTCTATGCCACAACACCAAACCCTAAAAATGGAGTTTTTGAAGACTAAGAGCATTTGTTATTTTACCTGGAAGCAAGATGATTTTCATAAGTCGAAGTTCACTTTTGTACATTAAAAGAAACTAGAAAGAATTATTCTCAACACTAAAAATAAAAAAAGGAATGATCAAGTGTAGTACTTTTGAATTTCATCAAAATCAGTAATCTATAAGTTTAATAATTAACATAAAATAACACAAGTAACACTGAAAATTAATTTGTTCATTGCATAAATAATACACAGAAAGTATAAAGATCTGTTAAAGCAAGTGTAACATATCTGTAAGAGCTCCAAATCAACAAGTTCACTTAAATTGGATATGAAGATTAAACGCAATTTCTGTAAGTTTAAAAACAAAAAATCGCAGCTGTATTACACCTAATAAAAACCCTTTATTTTGTAAATAATTTCAAAAATTTCTTTGCATGCTCTTTTTTGAAACTTTATCTTAAATATTTGAAAGGCAAAGTCGCACAGGCAGAGGAATATCCCATCTACTGGTTCTTTCCCCAAATGTACCCAACAGCCAGGGCTGGGTCAGACAGAAGCTGGAGCTCAGTCTGAGTCTCCCATATGGCTGGCATTGACCAAAGTCTTTAATATGTCATTTGCTGCTTCCTAGGGCGTGGACGGAAGGTGGACCTGGGAGCAGAACCAGCACTCAACCCAGGCCTCCCAGTATAGGATACAGTGTCCCAGCAGGCATATTTTTTCAAAGCTATTTTGCTTTTATTTTTTCATTCCCTTTTTAATATTCTAAATTGGTTTATTCATATATAAAGTGAACAAATCTCATGTATCTCACAATATAGATTTAAAACCATAGTGATAATTTCTACCCTACTCTCTCTCCTGCCCACCCACACTGCTTCTTCCTTCTTCCTTTTAAAAAATTTATTTATTTGTTTGTTTTTAGTGGGAAGGCAGATTTACAGAGAGGAGAGACAGAAAGATCTTTCATCCACTGGTTCATTCCCCAAGTGGCCACAAAGGTCAGAACTGAGCCGATCCAAAGCCAGAGCTTCTTCTGGGTCTTCCACACGGCTGCAGGGTCCCAAGGCCTTGGGCCACCTTTCACTGCTTTCCCAGGCCACAAGCAGGGAGCTGGGACACAGACCAGCACCCACATGGGATCCCAGTGTGTGCAATGCAAGAATTTAGCCACTAAGCTACCACACTGTCCCCCCTCCTTTTTTTCTAAATTTTGGCTTTCACAATGGCATACTCTCAGCTCATTTTGCAATCACAGGCTGACCACATTATTAAGTAAATAATTAAGCACATAGCAAGTAAAAAACAACCCCACTGGTCCTCAAAAGAATAGACAAAGGTTGTAAATAATAATAAAATCTCAAAATGTCAATTTGCTCATATGGATTATACTGTCTACTTCTGCTTATTCTCCTTAACAATTTGACTGCGTTCTCATTTGCTTTCTGCTCATCAATGATCTGGTTCCTATTCCTATCACCCCCCCAACCCCACCCCTTTTAAACTTTCAGAATTATTGATAAGCATAAAACAATGTGAGAGTATACGTTGCTAAGCAGAATAAGTAGATCAATGGTAGTTAATATTTGCTAATATAATCAACAGCTGAAGGTCAAAGTTCACAAAGGGTCTGTAGCTTATAATCATTAAATTAAACAACACAAGACAACTAGGGAGTCCCAGTGAGTAAACAGAAGCACATTGACACAGGGTTGGATTAAATTCTAGTCAATATGAGGTAAAAATACGTAAATTCAGCTGATACAGCAGAAAGGAAAGTCAGATAATGTATCCTTTCCTGAAATGTATGACTCCCAGAAAGTCTGTAATTTCTTGCTTGCTAATGTACCATTTTAAAATGCAATTCGTCATTTCAAGCTCCACTCTAAGTCCGTAGCAAATCAAAGGAAATGAAACTCTTCCTTCAGACATCTTAGGAAACAGCTCATGGGTCAAAGTTAAATGAAACCATTAATAAACCACCGTTTAAACACGTTCACTGCTCCTCTTAGTAGCTGTTTATCTTTCAGCATCACGGAGGATTTTTTGATCATAAGTTATAGGTGACCATGCCTCAGTGTGTTTTCCAGCATACATCCAACAATTTTGCCTCTTCAAAAACACTTTTTAAGTGTTGCCTGAATTACTATAAATATGGACTTGCTCCAAATGTTTAGATATGAGGGGTTTCTCTAGGGATCTTCACTGTGGAAGCATTGCTACTTGGTTGACAGTGGACTTGAACACTCAACAGCGGGCCTGAGGATGTGTTGATCAGTAGCACTTTGTAGCAATTTTGCATAGCTTCTAGGCAGGGCCGTCTTCAGGCGGGAAGAACCCTGGCCCAGGAAGCTTCACTTGGTGCAGACTCTTTACTCTAGCACTGGGGCAGAGCAAAACTGTTCTTTCACAAAGAAGCTAAGCTTCAGTCCTAGTACAAGGTCCTGTTGCATTGCTCTCTGTTTCTGCCGTCCATTGCATTTGTTCGTTATTATTCTCATATTGCATCACTCTCTCCTTTTAGTGTGGTTGCCAGAGTTGTCACACTTGCCTTGGCTGAAGCCTATTTTAAAAACAAGGACAAATCCCCCCTGGGTGACAAGTCAGTTTCCAATCTGGAAAAATGGAGCACACTGTTTCCCACCAGTCTAACATGTCTTTTCATGACTAACTTGAACCAGTCCTTTTCCTTTCCTCAATATTTAAATATAACTGCTTTATTAAGTATTTCTGCCAGCAGTAACACATCACTGAAGGGAAAGTGTTTTTATTAAAAACTTACTTATTTAGGGCCTGGCTCAGTGGCCTAGCAGCTAAGAGTCCTCACCTTGCAAGTGAACCAACATCCCACATGGGCACTAATCCCGGCAGCCACTTCCCCTCCAGCTCCCTGCTTGTGGCCTGGGAAAGCAGTCGAGGACAGCCCAAAGCCTTGGGACCCTGCACCTGTGTGGGAGACCTGGAGGAAGCTCCTGACTTCTGGCTTCGGATTGGCGCAGCACTGGCTGTTGTGATCACTTGGGGAGTGAGTCATCAGATGGAAGATCTTCCTCTCTTTCTCTCCTCCTCTCTGTATATCTTTGCAATGAAAATAAATAAATCTTAAAAAAAAAACAGTAACAACAACAAAATTTACTTATTTATTTGAATGGACAGTGGTAGAAAGGGAAACGTGTGTGTGTGTTTGTATACACACATATCTATATACAGAGAGAGAGATATTACTCTCTTAGTGACCACAACAGCCAGTTCTGGGCCAGGCTGAAGCCAGGAGCCTGGAGCTCCAGCTGGTTGTCTGACAAAGGTGACAGGGCTCGAGAACTTGGGACATCGCCCGCTGCCTGCCCAGGAGCACTAGCAGGAAGTCGGGTGAGAAGCGGAGAAGGCGGAACACAACGCAAGTGTCAGAGCGGTGGCGCCCCTTGCTGCCCAACGCTCACCCGTGCGGGGGGAGTCTTGCAGGATTCGTAATAATCACAGAGGAACGTAATGTTTTAAATATCATGTTGATTAAACAGATAGCTAACAATGTCGTGGACAGCATTTGCTTCCTCAGCAGTCAGCGGTGCCTCCAGACACAGAGAGTAAAGTTTCCTATGTCCAGGGTGACCAATTATTTGAAAAGAAATTCTGAAGAAAGCTCATGGAAAAACAAATATTATGGAAAAACTATGCATGAATTTCATTTTGCACCACTTTCGTTTACCTCTAATTCCATTCTCCATCTTTTTTTTTCTTTTTGAGTCCCTTCATAGTGGCTGTCGCTTCTTACTGAAAGTGTATCCAAAGGCATTTCTGATTTGAGAAAAATAAAAAATCATTCTGGGAATTGACGTTGAAATCAATGTAACTTGGTTACTTGGTTGATGTTATGCTTACTTTTTTGTTTGTTTTGCACAGTTGAAGCCTCCGCTGAGGTTTTAAAGCCGAGACTCCATGGGACACGGCAAGCCAATGCTGCTCACTTGTTTCCTTTTAAGAGGCTTGTTCCATGGGTTCTAACACAGAAGCGGGTTTTATTTTTGGAAAAAAAGAGACATAAACAGAGAAAATGATATTTCACATGTTAACATTAATTTTCTCATTCATTCACTTATTCAACAAATGCTTCTCTGAACACATGCTTTTGGACAGGTACCCTTCTAATTGCTGCACAAGACAAACATTTTATTCTAGCACAATTAAGTGACCCCATAGATTCATTGCAGGCCTCAAACCTCTGTGAGTAACAAAATTGTTCTGCACCTGTTCTAGTTTCCCCAAAGATGTCAGTGTCATTGAAATCTCATCTTCATTCCAGGAGGGAGCTTAGGCTGGGGAAGGTGAGCTGGTGAGTCCCTTTCTATCTGTCTGAGAATGAAGTAGATTTTCTGTTAGATAAAACATGAGCTCCATTTTAAAAAGATGAAAAACCATTCTCTTATGCTGTTGAGTAAGATACAGAAACATTTTTTTTTCTTCCGTTGCTTCATACCAATCCTCTTATTTCCTAAAGTTTTCAATTAGCTGTATTTCTCACTCTGGCTTTTGCATACCAAGGTACGTTTTTTTCTCTGAGAATTTTTTTTTTTTTTACTCATAGTCCCAGAATCTTTTTGTGTTTATGTCTCTTTCTTTTTCTTTCTTAAATTATTTTTTAATAATATTACTTAGTTGAATAGGATACAACAAAGGGTCAAGGGTTACAGGATGAAAGTGGGTAATACCATTGTTTCCACACTAATATTATCATTTTTCCCTGTATCTGGGGTCAGGGGAGAAACAAATGGAAAAGCTCCACCCAGCCGCCCACCCATCCCAGCTCCCCAATGTGAGGCGCACTCCAAGGGTCTTGCTCAAGCAGTTTTGATAGTTCAACAGTTCTAGATTGCTGCCAATCTCGCCATTCTAATCGCAATAAAACCTATTCAGAGTCCACTGCTGACATAGTCTCTTCATGGTTGGGGTTCTGAGATCAGCAGTTCAGTTGGAGGGATCTCCAAAGAAACTTCATCTGAGATGTTCCCAGACCTGATTCTTGCCTGAGTTTGCTAGTACAGGGTCCAACACGATCCGTCACACCAATCAGCTTACGCACATGCTGGTCATTGCTATTGCTGGGTCAGTTCTGTTTCCAGCCCTGTCTTCCTCATGTACCAATGGGTGTTGTAGTCCAGCTCAATCCTGCCTACTTCATACTCGGCCCTCATGCAAACCAGTGGGAGCTGCAGCCTAGTTGGGGCGACTCCCCATAACCCTCACCAGGCCTGCCCCCTACCCTGGTTCCCATGCTTGCCAGTATGTACTGCAGGCTTGTCCAGTCTGTCCCACATCCCATTTAGCTCTTGTACATTTCAATGGGCATTGAAGCCTAGTTCAACCCAACCAATCTACTATCCAGCCTATACACTTACTGGCAGGTGCCTTTCTGTCTGGCCAACCCTTGCCCCTGTCCTGGTTTTCATGCTCTCCAGTGAGAGTGGTAACCCTGAGGGAGGTGCCCACTATCTCCCTACTAGGCCACTCCCACCCCCAGATTATGCACTCTCCAGGTGGTTCTGGCATTTGACTTGACAGAATTAGCTCCCAGTGCCAGCCTCTGCCAGCTGATGCTGCGGCTAAGCCCAAACAACTCTCACCCACTCTAATTTTTGCTTGCACCAGTTGGAACAGTCAGCCCACCTTCTCTTATCTAGCTCACATGAGGCCCACAGGTGTTATAGCCCTGCCTGGTCTAGTCTGCCCCCATCCTGACTCAATTTTCAATGGAAGTAGTTGTCCAGCAGGGGAGCCCACATTCCCCTGTCAGCTTTGCCTCCTCCCCCTGGTATTCACATGTGTAATTTGGGCGCTACAACCACATCTGGTACGGCTCATCTCACCTTGGCATTCCTTAATGTGTACTGGTGTTTGTCACAACCGAACCTGACCCGACCCACACTCTGTTCTGGTGCTCGGATTCACCAGTGGGTGATGTGAGTGGGTTCAGCCTGGTCTGCACATTCGGGTGCTGCTGCCTTGATCTGCCCAGACTGTTGTGGGTTCCTTTACCCGTGAGTGATGGCAGGTACAAAGGTCACACCTAGCTTAGTCCATTGCAACCTCAGCTTGCAAGCTAACCTGGGGGACTTATATTTCCACAGGGTTGGGTCCATACAACCGCACAGAGTCTACCCCCAGACCAAGTTCTCTTGCGTGCTGGATAGTGTCTCGACCCTGCCAAATGTGACCTCTCCACCACTCCACCACTCAGTTGGGTAATGTACCCAACCCTGCCAAACAGGCCCCCATCCATAGCTTTTGTGTGGACTGGTGAGTGGCCATCAGTGATGTTTTATGCTAACAGCCCATCTGTGGATTCCTAATTGGGCTGGTGAATCAGTCTAACCCAAATTATCCAATGGCTATTTCCCTCCAAACCATCTGGTCTCAGTCCCCATGCCTGCCTGAAACTTTCATGACCCTGTCACTGGGAATCACCAAAAACTCACCTCTCACCTGCACTAAAACTGGCCTTATTCATGGATGTCCCCAGGCAGCAACTACATATCTTAAAAACCCCAGAGGTCGCTGCCAGGCAGCCAGCAGGCAAAGCCTGGCACCATTTGGTACACTGGCCACCCAAGGCCGAGAACTTGTTCACTGCCTTCTGGCAGTGTCTTTGGCTTGAGTCCCCAGAATTGGGTCTGACCTGGCAGGGGCACCCCCCACAGCCGCCACACTGCAGGGAGCTGCAGTTGCCCCCAGCCCCAAGGCCCGAACCTTCTCTGAGAATTTTTTTTTAAAGATTTATTTATTTTTATTGGAACATCACATCTACAGAGAAGGAAAGACAGAAAGAAAGACCTTCCATCTGCTGATTTGCTTCCCAAGTGGTCACAACCGCTGGAGCTGAACGGATCCACAGCCAGGAGGCAAGAGCTTCTTATCGGTCTCTCATGCTGGTGCAGGATCCCAAGGTGTTCGGCCATCCTCCACTGCCTTCCCAGGCCACAAGCAGGGAGTTGAACGGGAAGTAGAGCACCCGGGACAGGAACCAGCACCCATATGGGATCCTGGCTCAGGCAAAGCAGGGATTTAGTCACTAGGCTACTGCACCGGACCCAAAATTCTTTGTAATTCTTTCATGACCAAATAGTTTGTTCTACATTTCCACTCACAAGCATAGTATTGAAATATTCCCCTCTGAAGAATATAAGAAAAACATTCTATGTTAAATAATTCTGTGTTGGCTTTGAAACATTCATGATCCTTGTGTTTTCCTGCACAGGAAGATGGCATAGAACATATAGATATATAAGAATATACTCAACCTCCCCAGCAATCATTGCAACTTCCAACCAGTTTCATTTCATTCCCACAAGCTGGCTAAAGGGTGAAGTCTGACAGTACCAAGTACTGGTGAGGGTGTGGTTTAAAGGGAGTTTCATGTGTGGGTGGTGAAAGATTAAGCTAGAACTACTTTGGAAAATAATTTGGCCATAATTGGTAATGTCTAGAACTTCGACTTCAGAGTTCTATGCATGTGGTGATCCAGCAAGTCCGAAGAAATGCCAGTATGGGAGTCTCACTCATACAAACTTCTGGAACATATATATGGGCGACAGTGGTTGGATTCAAGCTGTGTGTATCCACATGGAGATTCCCAAAAACATAACCAGGCAAAGGGCAAATTACAACATATGGGTAGAATGGTATCACTTACAGAAGAGTTATGAGTTTGTATCCTTTTTTGTGAAAAGATTAAACATGTATTGAAAAGGATGAATGTCACTTCTGGGGTAATGATCACCTCTAAGCAAAGAAGGAAGGAATTTGGATTTCGGAAAAATTTTTAATTTTACATTACCCTCAGCTAAAACCCAATTATCTTGACACAGCCTGTGAGACTTGTAATAGGAGCCCTCAGCCTCTGTAATTTTACATTTTTTCCCCCTGAATGGCTGTGGAATGCTTGCAGTCAGCACTTAAACTTAGCTTGTGGCTTTTATCCACAAGCAAGCTGTTCTTTTGCCTAGGGTATTCTCGCATCTCCTTTTCCACACTACAACCACCACTCCTCTTTTAAAAAGGTATCTCCCCAACCATTTGGGTTTCAACTTAAAACTCACATTCCCTTGGAGTCCTTCTCTGCTCCCCAAGTCTAGATCAGAGCTCCTATCAATGAACAGGTCTAGATGGTGTTGGAGCTGGAAGGCAGTGGGAATGCATGGTGGGAGCTAGAAGTTGGCAGTAGCGTTTCTATGTCTAGGAGTGTGTAGCTCTCCTCTGTCCATTCTATACCTCCCCAAAGGAGATCCAGCGCTTTCCTATTCACATGAGGCCGCTCACATTCACCCCAGTGTTCTCCTTTTACTTACAGTAGACACCAATGACAACTGATTCTGAGCTCTAGAGCAAGATAATATCTACAAAGATAACCAATTTCTCCTGAGCCTTTTGGCCTCACTTCTCAGAAGTGTTCCTTGATCCTCACACCCAGGTCAGAAACCTCTCTGTTGTCTCCCCAAGCACCCAGAGCCACTCCTGCATTCTCGAAAATTCTCACTCTGAAATCACATGTTTGTCTCTATTTTATTTGCTTTCTGATTGTGAAATTCGTGAAGACAAGTAGGCTTCTTCTGCTGGCGTGTCCCCATCACCTAGGCAATGCCTAGCATCACAATGGAAACACAACAAATAGACATGGAAAGAATAACATATTTCCATTTCAGCAAGGAAATGGAATTGTGAGTGTAGATGGTGAGACATCTAGAGGACTGATGCTCTCAGCAGCTGGGACTGTAGAACAAGCACTTAGGAAAGACAGAAGGTGAAACACCTAGTACAGTTTTTCTAGCATAGGAAGGTAAGTGCTGAGTAACATGGTAACTTCTCTTGGGAACTGTAGGTTAAGGGAAGAAACACAGAAGCATAGAGATTATATCTTGGGGAAACTCCTTTGTCCCATATGAAGGAGTCTGTAGCAGAGATGCTGTAGCCACAGGGTCCCCTTGGTAGTTCACATGAGGGTCTTTACAGCCAACACGGGTATTCTGTCTGTGGGTTTTTTCTCACTAGTGACAGCATGTTGGGCCTATATAAGGCAGGTCAGAACTGCCAGAAAATCATGTTTGCATGAACTGTTCTCGACTAATTTCAAATGAAGAATTGGAGGAAACACTCAACTTTCTCTTCTTCAGAGATAAATTTGAGGTGGGTTCTACAATGTTCCTTGGAGCTCATGCGGGGTCGAGTGCCAGTCATCTTCTGTGGTAGCTCTTGTGTTGATGCACACTTCATTGCTTTCCTTTCCTTCCTGGTCTCACTTCCCTATGCCCTGTTAGTATTTCCTGGAATCACCTCCTTTCTAGACTACTTACACTTGTGCATGCTTCTGGGGAAACCCAGGTCAACATGAGGACCACTGAGGGAAGCATGTAAAGAGTTGTCCATCATATTTGAACTGCAGAGGGATTTCAGAGTGAGAACAAGACAACCCCAACACTTAGGCTTGAATGCCAATGGTGGGAGAAATTCAGGAAGATAAAGAAGAAAGATTTCTCTTGCCAAGATTGACACTGTGTACAAATTCCTAGATTTTATTAGTGTACCCGAAAGACAGAGAAACAGAGACAGACATCTCTCATGTCACTCCATACGCATCTGCAAGGATCAGGGATGGATTGGAGTCTGAATTAGGAGTCAGGACCACAGTCTACATCTGCCATGTGTGTAGCAGGCAGCCCTTCTCTTGGGCCATCACTGCCTCCCAGGGGCTGCATTAGAAGGAAACTGGAGTCAGAAGCCAAAGCTGGTATTGAACCAGACACTCAGATAGGATATGTGAGCATTTTAACTGGTATCTTAATCACTAGACCAAATGCCAGACCCAAGAATGCACACAGACTCCTTCCCTTCAGCTTCTAATGGCACCGTGCATTTGGGGAAATGGCCATTTATTTCACATAAAACTTACAGTCTAGGTGTTGTCATGTTCTTCAGCTTTTGCAAACTAACTTGGAGTCTGAGGGACAATTTCATTGTCCCAGCCAAATGCTATCTGGTCCCTGTTCTAATTCTGTACTTTAATGATATTTCACTGTAAGAATCTCACATTCCCTTCAGTTGTTTCCTTGGGTGTTTCCTACCCACAAATCAGGTCGTTCTTCCTAAAATTCCCAGTTACATAAAACTATTTTATTCAAGTTTCTCCCTAAGATTTCATTATATCTAGGCTCTCACTTTTGACCACAAATTCCATTTAACTATTTAAAACAAATATTCACCATTTGAACAACTTTATAAAGAATTAGTCCCATAAGTCATTCTTGTTAGAACAATAGCTGCATTTACTTTGTGCCCTTCTTAATACTAATCAATATGTAAAAAATAATTAATAACCACTCATCCAAGGCAATCTAGATTAGATTTCCATCCCAATAACCAGACTTTACCCTTTAGTTCTTTCTAGGTGGTCTTAGAAAAGAAAAAAAAGTAGATGAACTTATTTAAAGACAGAATTACAGAGAAAGAGGAGAGAAGGAGAGCTCTTTCATCCACTGGTTAACTCCCCAAATAGCCATAATGGCCAGAGCTGGGCTGATCTGTAGCCAGGAACCAGAAGCTTCTTTTGAGTCTCCCACTTTGATGCAGGGCCCAAGCACTTGGGTCACCATCTGCTGCTTTCCTGTGCACATTAGCAATGAACTGTGTGGGAGGAGTGGCAGCTGGGACTCAATATGTGATGCCAGTGACTGAGGTGGCTGCTTTACTGGCTATGCCACAGTGCTGGCCCCATTTCTAGTTGATCTTGAATGATCAAAACCCTGGATTCTTCACCACTGTCTTCCTAGATACATACTCTCTCCATGTGGAGTCAGTCACCATCTAGTCCTCATTGCCAGCTCAGTCCACATAACTGCTAACCACATTTTCCATCACCATGGTCTATCTGCCTTGAAAGGGGATATTCTCCCTGGGTGGATTTTCTTTCCTTCCAAGTTCTCTCACCAGGGGAAGGATTTGGGTCAGTTTCCACTCCTTCTCTGGACCGTGTTTTCCTCATGTGTATGAGGGGAGCCGCCCCCCACAACAATCCTTCAGCACCAGTGTTGTACGATTGGTGTGAGTCTCCCCCATGGCTCCTTCAGGATGGGTCTATGGATCCCATTCCCACAGCCTCAACTTCGGACTATGCTGTTGGCCTTGTTTTTCAGTTCAGCAATCCTTGCAGGAAGAAAACAAACTACACTCTGAGCCCACCTGTCACATGTTGGGTCACACACACTGGAACTGGAATCCAAAAGTAGAAAACAGTTGTCTCAGAAACAATTCCTAAATGTTCCTGACTTAGGTACTTGCTGACTAAAGGACATTTGTGCCTTGCAAAAAGTTTAATAATAATAAATTATTATTTCTAATATGTTTTTAAAATGAGGGCCTCTCAGGAAAGTTGACTGATTGGACAAAAGATCCTTTTCTTTCTTGGAAAATCCCTGTATCAGGTCAAGAAAGATTGGTGCTTTCTGCAGGATAGCAAAGGGATATAGTATTTGACCCTGGGACTTGTGTGGCATCTGATAAACATCTGTGTTCTAAATTATCTAGTGAGATAACTGGATGGTAACAAACTAATAGCTGTTCTTGCTTCTAAATACTTCCTATTTTCTTTCACATTGTATTTTGGATATGTCTAAATTAACAAATGATAAATTAGTAAGTGTAAATTAACTCTTAATCACACTGAATATTTTAAAAGGCTGCTTGGCATTATTATTTACATGCATTTGGAATATTAGGCTTTCTATTTGAAACAGGATCTTATTAAGAATGATTCTGTGATTTCTGAACAAAGTCCGTCATCTTTGAACGAAGGGGCATCTTAAAAAAAAAAAAAAAGTACAGGTTCCGTTCCTGTACCTGAAACCAGTAACAATGACTTCTAAGCTCTAAGTGATTCTTTGGGCGTGGTCAGCTTGGCATTTATTTTTGAAAAATTGTAGGAGAGTCATTGATATTTCATTCCTCTCCCTTCCATAAGGTCCTTTCCTTGAATAGTAGCACAAATAGTCTTGCCAATTTCTCTTGACTGGACATTTGTGGTAGTATTCTCTACTAACTTTTCTTGGCATGGCAACAAAATTTGCCCACCAACTCTTTTTCAGCCATTGATGTTATTGAGCCCTGCCAGTCAAAATGATACATAATGAATTTCCTGCTGAATCCCATATTCGACAAGTCATGAAGTCTGTCTCTTCTACAGGCCCAATATTTTTACTTCTTTAATCATGTTACAGGTTCATGTTGGTGTGCCATTTTCTTCACTTATCATTGGCTACAACTCACTTTGCTCAGCTGCTTCTAAAATGTGGTGGGCAAAAAAGAATAAAACTGGAATCAGCAACTGTCACCAGCAAACAGATGCAAGAGTGTCACTCCTTCTTCCTGAGCTCTACTCCAGCAGTCCAAGGCAACAGAGGTGACTCGGCAGTTTCACCATACTACTGACTCTTCTTGTGTAGTCACATTGTGAGGTTCTTACGTTGTTGTCACCTGTGTTAGTTCCTGTGTGCAACTAATGTATTTGAAAGTTTGGAGGATTTTTCAAAATCAATGTATCAATATTTATAGTCATTTCATAATAATTTTTCGTGCTAGATTTTATATAAGATTTTCCAAAGTCAATATTATTTTGAATCTCCATCTTTTTAACCACCCCAGCTGCTCCTCCCTAGTCACAAATCTAGCACACATGCCACAGGAAAGTCTTCCGAGTGACCAAGTACACTTGTATTTGAGGTGAACAATCAGTTGCTGGAAACAAACTCATAGATCGTGCACCTGCTTCACAGTAGTGTTTTGCAGCTGGACCTCATTTCTAAACCTAGGGAGTGTAAAAGGTGTAATGTCCCCCACCTGGAGCTGGTGAATCTTATTACTGCTTTAATCTAATTGTTCTCTGGTTGCTCTGAGTTACATAATTAAATTCACTTCCTCCCTTCCCCCCTGGGCTTTGACTTAAGCTCTCCTAAGAGTTCCTATAGGAAGTAGGAACCAAGGTACATTGCACTTCTTTTCAATTCTTCTTTTTCTGGCCTTTCTTTGGGTGAAGAGAAACTTTGAAAGTTTAGTTTTTAAGTCTATGATTGGTTTTTAGTTGACAAATAAGCTAATGTTAAGAATAAGCATACAGTCTAAAAGGAGAATGACTATATTATCTTTAAATCAAAATACAACCGTCTTTCTGATTTGTGGCATGTAAAAATGTGATGCTGTAATATGAAGTGCTTGAACTATAGAAATGTGAGGATACTGTACCTACTGCCAATTTGTTCCTACCCTTTTTTATAAATCATTTCTGATGTTTCTTCTTTGAATTCCTTTTCCTATGTTTGTAGTTTTCATCATCATTATCTTTCATATAAGCTTCAACAGTTACCCTTCAAAATATCTGTCTTTTCTGAATGTTTACAACTCAGATATGAATGAGAATATAAGGAAGTAAGAAAATGTTGAAATGCACATCACAAATCATTGTACCATTTTCCAGTAAAGTCCATTATACAGTCTGAATATAATAATGTTATAAGAAAGTTATCTGAATATTGCTTTTATAATAGAAAAGTTGTTTAGTAGGTGGCCTCCTTTTTAAAAGATAACAGTAACTTAAAATAATTGGCATAAAATTCTGAAATCATTCAGAATTCCTAAGTTCACCCCATGCAATGTGAATCTGGGCTCACTCCTTTGCTCCTAACTTTACAATCTATGGTTCATTTGAGATGTCCTACTCAGAAAGCCTTTGCTGAAGAACTGAGAAGTTCAGAAGCAGATTAGCAATAATACCTTTCCAGGTCCCAGGGTGATGGTTGACATCCTTGACCAGTTGCCAGATTCACTTGAGGTTTTTGTAAAAAAAAAAATACACAAATTCTCACATCCTACCTGAGAACAGCTTACCAGGGTAACTGTGAGAGGACAGATTTAAGAATTTAAAAATCTCCCCAGGTGATTCTGATGATTAACCAAGGTTGTGAACCACAGCCTAGGAAATTCTGGTAACTGGGTAAAAGAAATTTGAATGTCATTAAGAGGAAGTAGATGACCCTAAATATAAGTTTTTACAGTTGCTGCCAGTGGAAACCATGTAAATGAAGTCTGTGAGAATGGATTCAAAGCCTGAGCTTACAAACCTTTTCCTACTGGATTGATTATAAAAATAGCCTAAAGCTCAGTGTGAAAGTCAAAGCTGTAATTATATTGACATTCACACTGAGATGAAAATCTAGCATGGTTTCAAGGAGATAATTCCAAAAAACTGCTCCAAGATCTGTTCAGTTGCAGTTTTCCACTCCCAAAATCACAACACTGTGTTCTTTGTGAAACACTTTCTCTACTTCCTCAGCTTACTTATCCAAAGCTCAAATGATTTGCTAAGGGTGGAGAGAAATTTGTTTATTTAGTTATTTATTTTTATTCAAAAATCAGATTTACAGAGAGAAGAAGAGAAAGATCTTCCATCCGCTGGTTCACTCCCCAAGTGGCCACTACGGCCGGAGCTGAGCTGATCTGAACCTAGGAACCAAGAGCTTCTTCCACGTCTCCCATGTGGGTTCAGGGTCCCCAAGGCTGTGGTCCATCCTCAACTGCATTCCCAGACCACAGGCAGGGAGCTGGATGGGAAGTGGAGCAGCTGGGATATGACTGGAGCCCACATGGGATCTGGCACACGCAAGGTGAAGATTTAGTCACCAGACTACTGTGCTGGGCCCAGCTCATGTGATTTCACACTTATTTGACCTCATTAGAATATTCTGTCGCCTGTCCCCCTGTTTTACTAATGCAGCTGCCCACTCTTTCTTCAGTTGCTTCCTTACTCCATCTGAAGATTAACCTGCAAGTTCAGTAACCATTTTCAAATGGGTCCACAAATTTGCCTTACAACCTGTTTTCCTCGTGTAAATTCACTATGTCAACAATAACTTTGTAATTTCCTTTTCTGAAGAAGTTTTATTTATTTACTTGAAAGTCATTGAGAGAGAGAGGGTGCTTACCTCTGTTGGTGCATCCCAGATGTCCTCAATGGCCAGGGCTGGGTCTATCCAAAGCTGGGAACCAGAACTCAACCGTGATGTCCTTTTAAGAGGCCACATAGAGGATGTGTATTCTGAGAGGCAAGATGGCGGCATAGGGTGCAGGCACGTTTGGGATGATGGAGAATCATTAGACAGGATGAAGCACAAGCAGCAGGTTACAGGAAAAGATAGGGGTCAGGCAAGGGGGTACCAGAACCACCACCACCACCACCCCACGACACAGGGAAGCAGCGGTGATGGCTGAGCACTGTTACAGTGAACACAAAACTCACCAATGGCCAGAGAGCGGCAATCTGGACTCTCACAACAGCCAGAGATCCAGCAGCGGTCGTGGCTTGGCTCTTGTGGCAGCCAGGTAGGAGCTTGGGTTGATACAGGGAGCTTGGGAAGCAAATGCAGACTGAGACTTCCAAATCCTGCCAAATCGTTTGGCCCAGCAAGTAGCAGAGAAAGAGCACAGACTCCAGGGGGTGGACCAGTGGCAGGATGGAACTCATAGCACAGAGATGGGGCTCTGTCTTGTGTGGTGTGGCAGAAAGTGTGCACCTGAGGGGACGATCCAAAGAGAGCTTGTTCCTAGCTAATCACACTGAGCAGATCCCACAGGGAAGGCAGTGCCAGCTTCACATTCTGCAGGGTCTGTGTGATTCCCAGATCTAAAGCCAGCAGCACTGATTCTCTAGCAATACCTCACTGGGCACCATCTTGTGTAGTGGGGCAGAGGGTGTGGATTTCAAGGGACAGCTTGGAGTGGGCTGGATTCTAGCTAATCACACTGGGCTGAACACCCAGGGAATGCAGTACTGGCCTTGTATCCTGCATGGTTTATGTGATCTCTGGATCGGACAGTCAATAGCCTTGGAACAATGTCGGTGCCCTACCAGGCGTCATGTTGCACAGAATGGCAAGGGCTCAAGATTGGGAGGAACAGCGATAAACTGCACATGTGCTAAATCAGTAGCATTCAGATGTCATTTTCATGGGACCAGGCACTGTTAGACTGAAGGGAGGACAGCTGAAGAGCTAAAGTGATAACAAAATTATTTCCAGCTTCGAGTACTGCACAGGCTCCTCAGAAAAAAACAGTTCCATCGTGGCATTCTACAGACTCCACCCAAAATAACTTCAGGTGGCACTCAAACTTAACGGCCAGCAAGATCAGCACCACTGACAAGCCTGTTATTTAGGACAGCTGGTGTCCTTCCTAATCTGGGACACTGATTGAACATAAAAATCGATTTATAGACCTGTAAGTAATAACATCTTAGAAACCTGTACTAAGAAGAAGAATCTGTCAGCCAGAATTACAATGTCAAAAGGTAAAAGAAGAGACAGAGATACTATGAATGTTACTGAAGACTCAGGTAAAGGAGGATGTGTATTCCCCATCTCTTGCTATCTCCTGGTGTCTGGTACCATCATGGAACTGCCATCCCAAAAGCTCTCACCAGAGACTGAACCATCAGGATCATCCAGTTTGGGGCATGAACATCCAAAACTTTGCACCAACTACACTCTTTCTATTGGCAGTTAGTTGTCTCATGTATTTTGTTGTAGTAGCAGGAGATTAACTAATATACCTTTTACTAATGCCCAGACTACTTTTATTTGGTTTCTGCCTTTCTCATTAAGGTTACTAACAATCATACTCATGTCACCTAATCCAATGGACATTTTTTAGCTCTAGTTGGAACTTGACATGAATCACCCTTTTCTTGAGTTTTTCTGTTGGCCTTTATCTACTGTTTTCCTACCCAACACTCTGGCCACTCTTCTTTATGTAATTTCTCTCACTTGCTCCATCCATTGTGTGTGTGTGTGTGTGTATTTCTTCTCTTTCATTACATTTTATCAATGGACTAAATATTAAGAATTTTTCAAGGTTCAATCCTGGAGGGTTTTTTTTCTCCCACCGTTTGTCTTATCTCTACGGCCAAATATTTCTGTTACTAGCTCGTATCTCTTCTCTGGGACCGACCCTTCAGGTATTACTTTTTATCTCAGTGTTGAGCCTTCAATCTGAATACAAAACACCAGACTCATAGCCTTCCATTCAAAATTTATTTGCTCGTTGATTTTTCTAATATTACTAAATCTTACCTTGTATCCATTTACACAGTGTATGAATTTCAGATTTCTCTGTATCTTAATCTTTCCACACTCTAGTGTTGTATTCCTCTTGTAAAGATCTATTTGTCATAAGTGCATTTTACATCCATTTACACTGTTCATACCTTCCACCTCCATATGCTAAGCTACATCATCTCTAACTTTGAAATCATGTATTTGTTTTTTCATCTATTTCCCTTCAATTTCTGTGTCCTCCATTCTCATTTGTTCTTGATAACACAGCAAGATTTTTTTCTTTAAAATGCAATTTTCATTTTGGTCATCCTGGCTAGCATAAGTTCCTTCTTGTTACTGAAATAATTTACCAATTCCTAAGCTTAAAAAAAATACTCAAGTACTCAAAGCTTTCTATTGTTACTGAGCTGAATACTAAAATCCTCAACACTTTTAAAATCCTTCATTACTAGAAGCTTCTTGCGTCATCTGGTGCTTGGTTATCTTTCTAGATCCATTTCTATCTCTGTCCTTGTAGTTTTACTTTGTCCTGAATTTTGCTACAGAGATGGAATGTTCTTTGAACCAGAGAGATAATCAGGGTTCCTACAGATGGTATTAAGACAGAAGGCTGGGGAGTTGAATTGATTCTAAGTAGAGCACAAAATGTCTCTTGGTGGGCTTACCAAGTCAGGGTAAACCGCCTTTGGCGGTTTCCACTAACAGAAAAAGAGAAAAGTATTTTCTGAAACAATAGCTGTGTAGCCGGCAGGAAGCGCTGTATTGATTGGCTCTGGCTGTTGCAGTCACACCTTAAGTCAATGATATACCAGTCATTTCTCCTTAACCGTTTTGCTTCTGATTGGACCAACCAAGCTGAGTGAAGGCAGATACTGAATGAGGTTCTGAATCACTCAGGCCTTTATGATGGTTACACTAATCTCTGCACCTGCCTTGGCACAGTTGTATTGCTTTTGATCTACTCTTCTGGTAGAGTCCTAAGAGTTTCTACTTGGTCTTTTATCTACCAGGGAAATACACTAAATAAAATGAAAAACTTGTGTTGACCAGGATTCAATTCACCGATTTGGAAACCAATAGTTAGATCCCGCAAACTGTTGGCATGTGCATTTCAGCCATACCTTCCAGAACTGTAAAACAACTGTGAAATGTATTCAGGACCACATATTCCACGTTGATGTGGGCCTGAGTAAAATCTCTGTCCATTACCCATTCTCGTCAACCTTAATCTGTTAGTTAATGTCAGGGAAGTCTGTGGTCAACCATTCTGATTGCTGCTTCAACCTAGATGTTAATTATAATAACCACATCTGACTATATTTGTTTTAATGTTCTTTTCTCCACATTTCAACATCTGTGTCATTTCTTTGCAGATTTCAATCATCTGATGCGTCTCCTCAACACGGATAGCATTTTCTTGCTTCTTCCCATGAGTGGTAAGTTTTGAATGGATGCTAACCATTGTAAATTTTATCTTGCTGTAAGCTAGAAACACTTGTACAAATGTACCTCAACTTTGGTTTTTTTGGTATAATAGTTTCATTTTTTAAAGTCCTTCTAGCTTTTTCCTTATTTTATTTTTTTACAATAGTATGTATCTACTAATGCTAAATATTTGTAAAATACTTTTTTTGTGTCAAAAAAAAAAGCCACATCATCAGCAGGGTGTTTCTGGCACTTGGTGGAACAAGGAGTGGAAGCTAGGTGATAAGAGGAAATGATAGCAGCTACAGAGTTAGGCAAATGGAGCACACTGTCCAATAGAACTTGTGCAATGATTGAACGTTCCAGATCTTGAGTCTGTAGCAAGACAGCTACTAGCATCCTGTACCTATTGAAGATTTAAAATGTGGCTAGTGTGACTTGGTTTAGACTTTTAAAATTTTATTTAACTTCTTAAATTTAAACAGTCACATGTACCCAGTGGCCATAGTGTTGGAGATCCCCTGAGCATCCAGAGAAAGTCAGAGAGAGTGAGTAAAGCTTGAATAACCACAGCATAAATGACTGGACTCCCAGAGAAGCTACCCCTGGGGTGCCCAGCTCCAAGATGGGCAGGTCTGGGATTGATTGCCAGCTCTGTTGCCAGTTCTGGTTGCCTGCCAATGTTCCTGTAGAGGCAGTGCTGATGGCCTGCCAACCACAGCGGAAACGCGGGTCCAGCTCCTGGCTCCTGACTTCAGCCCCAGCCTAGTGTGAGCTGTTACAAGCATTAGGTGAGTGAACCAGAAGATGGGAGATTTTTCTTTGTTTCCATCTCGATTTCTATCCCTCTGCCTTCAAAAAAAAAATCAGAAGAATATAAGTATGTTCTGTGCTTCTGTGCCACCCGGAATACTCAGGATGAGTGGGAAGACACTGGACTTATGCAAATTATGTGATGTTTATTTGATTACTGAAGACAGAGAGACCGAAACACTGACAGAAAAAGAAAGGATTTTAAGGATTGATGAGAAAAGAATTTAAATTGTAAGTTATTTTGCTGGAAAGGAATCTGAAATCTATACATGTGAGGTGTCTTCAAACAGTTAACAGAAAATCCTTGCTAGAAAAAATTATCCATGGATCTTAACATTATTTTATACCAAACTAAACAACTTTTAATTTCATTTTTTCCGTGAACTTTGTGAAATGCTCAACTATTATGTGAGCTTGAAGTTGCAAAGCACATGTCTGTCTTAAAAAAAAGATTGGGAGACTAGACCTGTACATTGAAATGTTGACTTGGGGTGGTGTGGTTAGAAATAATTTCTGCTTTTTCAATATACCTTCTGCAGTTTGGGAAATTTCTTATAACATATCTACAAGTTTTTCATTTTTTACTTTTAGATATACACTTATTTGAAAGACAGAGTGACAAAAAATGAGGAAGAGACAGAACTTCTTCCACTGGCTCACTCCCCAGATGGTCACGATGATTAGGGCTGGGCCAGGCTGAAGCTGGGAGCCAGGACCTCCTTCCATGTCTCCCATCTTGGTGGCAGGCACTTGCTTCCCAGGCACATTAGCAGAGGGCTGAATCAGAAACAGCAGCTGTGGCTTTAGCTGGATCTCTGATACAGGGTCTGGTGTCACAAGCGGAGGCTTAATATGCTGCACCACAACTGGAGCATACAAGTTTTTACTTTAAAAAAAGATTCATTTTATTTTGTTTGAAAGGCAGAGTTACAGAGAAGAGAGAAACACAGAGAGAGAGAGAGAGAGAGAGAGAGAGAAGGAGAGAACTTCCACCCACTGGTTCAATCCCCAAATGGCTGCAATGGCTGGAGACAATGTGGTACAATGCCAGGAGCCAGGAGCCTTGTACAGGTCTCCCACGTGGATGCAGGGACACAAAGACTTGGATTATCCTCCGCTGCTTTCCCAGGCCACAAGCAGGATGCTGGATTAAGAAGGGAGGAGCCAGGACACGAACCAGCACTCGTATGAGAGGCCAGCAATATAGCACTGTTGGCAGGAAACATGCAGTTAGAAAAAAAAATGCCCACAAGTTAGCTGCATGCTTTCAGACCTGTGATTTGAGGGTAAAAAGGTTTGTAAAAATTTGAGGAGAAAATCAGGAGTTTTGAAGAAACAGTAGAGGGGCAGAGGAACAGAGAACAAGTGGTTCCCTGTGTTTAAAAGAGAGCTTCATGCATTCCAGGGTGCCAGCTTCCTCTATATCCCTGAGGCATTGTGTCTGAGATACACTTCTGATAGCAAAATGAAAAGAATGCCCAAATCTCTTACATGAAATAAAATACAGAATATTTGAAATAACCTATATGCACTTTTATAGTGCAGATACTTTCTAGGCTATTTATAACACATAATGCCAAATAAATGCTGGTTGGGGAACACTGATAAAGAAAAAAGGTGTGTACAGTTTTCTTCCTGAATATTTTTAATCCACAGTTAACTGACTCTAAGATCGCAGAACCCAACAACAGGGGCCAGTACAATGGATTAATTGACTAGCCCTCCACCTCCAAGCTCAGCATTCCCTACGGACACCCATTCATGCCTTGGCTGCTCCACCTTCCATCCAACTCCCTGCCTGTGGCCTGGGAAAGCAGTAGAAGATAATCCAAGGTCTTGGGATCCTGCACCCACCTGGAGACCCAGAAGAAGCTCCTGACTCCATCAGATCAGCTCAGCTCTGGCCATTGTAGGCACTTGGGGAGTGAGCCGGCTGATAGAAGATCTTTGTCTCTCCTTCTCTCCATAAAATCTGCCTTTCCAATAAAAATAAATAAGTGTTTAAAAACACAAAAGCAAGAAGAACCCAGAGATAAGGAGAGCCCATTGCCGCCGGTCAGAAAGAATAGTCACACTGGAAGTGCAGGGAAGTGAGTGACCAAGGGTAATGGCTGTGTGCTCCATTGTGGAGCAACATTGACAGGTCCTGTGACCCCTGCCCATGTCTCAAGGGCGGCGTGGAAGCCACAGAGTCTTGTCAACCCTGAAGGTGTCAGACAGTGACGCCCTGTACACATCAAAGGGCCTAGCAGTCCATTTCCTGTGCAAATCCTTCAGTCCCTGATAAAGATTTGGCCCAAGTATGGAGGACGCAGCAAGGAATGAGGTGAAAATTTCCACCGTCTAACCCTGGACCAATGCAAAATTCTAAGTTAAATTAATACATTAAAAATGCTGAAGGGAGAAATTGGAACCCTTCCATATTGCCTATGGGAGTGTGAAATGAAGAGACTGCTGTGGAAAACAACCAACCACTTCCTCAGAAAGTCAAACACAGTTATTATGTGATCTCACATTTCCACTTGTAGGACAGGACTGGGAAGGACTGCCTGTAGAAATTCTTTTTTTTTTTTAAAGATTTATTATTATTATTACAAAGTCAGATGTACAGAGAGGAGGAGAAACAGAGAGGAAGATCTTCCATCTGATGATCCACTCCCTAAGCAACCACAACAGCTGGAGCTGCGCTGATGCAAAGCCAGGAACCAGGAGCCTCCTCTGGGTCTCCCACATGGGTGCGGGGACCCAAGAGTTTGGGCCATCCTTGACTGTCCTCCCAGGCCACAAGCAGGGAGCTGGATGGGAAGCGGGGCTGCTGGCGTTAGAACCAGCACCCATATGTCCCAGAGCATGCAAGGCAAGGGCTTTAACCGCTAGGCTACTACACCGGCCCAGAAATTCTAACACATCCCCGGGCACCCATGTACACCCAGCCCAACAAGGTAAATATCCACCAACAGAATGGTTTTTAAAAAGCATGATACACACTACAGTGTGGGTGAATCTCGAAAACATGGTTAGTGAATTAATCCAAGCACTAAGCAATAAATTCTTCATGATTCCACTTCTATGAACAACACAGAATGGGCAAGTCAGTAAAGGGGGAAAGTAGGGTAGCAGTTACCAGGGCTGGAAGAAGGGTGGGGGAACTAGCAGTTATTGCTTAATTGAGTAGCTTTTGTTTGGGAATATGAGAAAGTTCTGGAAATGCATAATGGTGATCACTGTATAACATGGCAAATGTGTTTGATGCCACTAAATTGTATCTCTAAACAGTTAAAATAGTATATACTTTTGTTATACATATTTTACTGCAAAAAAAAGGAGGCTTAAAATGCTGTGTTGGGTGTTTTTCTGTCCTTAAGTTTTATTAAGCAGATTCAGAACAGCCAGAGGTAACTTGGCTCTAGCACCACGGCAATACCTTTCTGGTTTCCACCTGTTGCCCTGTGCATTTTGAGATTTTTTTCCTTCCAACCAGTGGGAACACACATTCTCCCTAGTCTTGTTGAGTTTCAGGAAGGGTCTGCCTCTGTCTTTCTGGCTGTTGTTTCTATGTCCTCAGGAAAACTCCCTGTGTATATGTAGATATACCCAGCCAGAGTTCTGAGACCACCCATCTGTAGGTCTCTGCAGAACCCTTCCTTTGACAGTCAGCCCTTCAAACCCCAGCCACCTTGCTGTTTCCAGTGCTCAACCAGACCAGTGGCCCTCTGGGCTGTTGCCTAGTAACTATCTCCAGGTAACCAGCAGGTCCTGGGGTGAGGCTCCCTTACTCCCTCAGCCCTGGATCACAGGGCTATGCTGCCTTTTGGATGAGGGACCGAGGACCCAGGAGCTCTCCTCCGCAGGAGCCCTGGCTGCTGTGAGCCTCTGGCCACAGTGACCTCCTGAGCCTTGGTCTCTGTCTCTTGGTGTCCAGAAGCTCCCCGTGTTCTGCTAGGACTACCCCTCTCTCTGCTGTGCACAAAGCAGCTCGTCTCCCTTCTCTGAGGGACCACCGTTCTCCTCCAGCTCTGACTGGGTAACCTGAGAACTGCTCACCAGGTTTCACCTTGTTCACTGATTCATGGGAGCAGGACAGCCACTACCGATTATGCCATCTGTCTGGATGAGGAAGTACCAATCACTGACTTTCACTTTTAGACTCTCTGCTTTGTTCTCTTTTAGACCTATCTGATCCTTTTCTTTATGTCTTACAAGAAGACCAGAAGGATGTTGCCTCCCTACTTCCCTGGGGACATTGTAAATATCCCTGTTTCCAGGTTTGCCCTAGTTGTCGATGGCTGCAGAGTCTCTGGTCCATGCGGCTCACTCCTGACTTTTTTCTAGCTCTTCATCTCCTTTTTGTGCATGATGCAATTTCACCAGGGCTGATTTACCTTTCCTGGGAGTGGCTGTTCCGGAGTCAAGTGTGCAGGTTGGTGGAAGCTTCACTGTGGGACCAGAGAGCCCTTGACTCTGCAAAGGCCCGAGGTATCTCAGATTATGTAAGAATGTATCACACGGGGGTTTCCACACAGCCAGAGTCATGCAAATACATACAGTGACCACAGCAAAGTTCCAGGTGAGCTTTCTGCTTTGTTTTTCTCACACAGCCCAGGGCCGGTGAACCTGCTCCTATGCTGCCTGTCTGGCTTGATGGGCAGAGTGTTCTAGTTTCCAGTTTATAGAATTGCTTCCAGATTGATGGAAGGGTCTCTTTCAGGATTCCAGCATTTTCTGGGATTCTAGACTCAAGCACAGAACCGTGCTATATGCCATCATCATGAACCCTTTGGGGATTTACCCCGTCTGGTTCCGTCATAGATCACTGGGTTTAGCTCTTGCTCATGACATTGATTTTGAATATTCTATAAATTACTTCTTCCTGGGGATTTCCTTTTCTTAATTTCCGTATCAGCTATGTATGTGGGTTTATCAAAAAAGTTAGGGGAACTGGTCAAGATTTCTGCATCCCATGTCGGAGCACATGGGTTCCACACCCAGCTCCAGCTCCTAACTCCACTTTCCTTTCAGTGCAGACCCTAGGAGGCTGTGGTGATGGCTCAAGTAAGCAGGTGCCTGTCGCTTACAGAGGAGCCTCAGTTTACATCCCCAGATCTGGCCACTGTGGACATCTGGAGGGCAACCAGAGGATCATATTCTCTTTCTCTCTGTCTTTAAAACATAAACATTAAAAATTGAAAAAATTATTGGCATGGTAATATGATATAGTAGTGGGTAATGCCACCATTTGCAACACCAGTGTCTTATATGGCACCGATTCGTGTCCCGGCTGCTCCACTTATGATCTAGCTTTCTGTTACAGTTTAGGAAAAGCAGCAGAACATGGAGCAAGTGTTTGGAACCCTGACATCCATGTGGGAGACTAGACAAAGCTCCTGGCTTCTGGCTTCGGCCTGGACTAGCCGTGGCTATTGTAGCCATCTGGGGAGTGAACCAGTGGATAAAAGAACTCTCTCTCTCAATCTCTGTCTCTCCGGCTTTTCAAATAAATAAATATTTTAAAAATTAAAAAAAATTTATAGAATCAATAGGCAATTTTATTTCAACAAAAATACTTTTGAAACCCATGCATGCTGAAAATCAGTTTGGAGTATTGGATCCAGTTTTTCTAATTACTTTGCATAGGATCAGAAAGTTGTAAACATTAGCCTGGTCTGCCATATCTCTTTGATGTGTGTCCTGTTGAATTCTTCACGCCTGAATGTATTGTTCACCTCATGCACTGGTCCTAAAAGGATGTTGGATACCAGTATATGCATTTGTCTTATGTCCTTGATTGATTGTAAGTCTCTTAATAGCATGGAGGAAGTTTTTTTATTTGGAAGGCAGAGAAATGAACACAGACAGACAGAGATCTTCCATTCAGTTGGTTTACCTCCCAGATGCCCACTACAGCCAGAGCTGAGCGAGCCACAGCCTGGAACCAGGAGCTCAGTCCAGATCTGTCATGTAGGTAGCAAGGATTCAAGTACTTGGGCTGTTGCCTGTTGCCTCCAAGGTATGGTGGACACAAGCAGCCTGAGTGTTGTCTTATCCACGGCACCAAATGCCTATCTCAGACCAGGTGATCATAATCTGGACACTCCAGGACTCCTAATGCAATACAGCCTATTACGGAGTTGAACAAGGATCTGTTGAAAAGAACAAGACATTTTTGGGCCCAATGTAGTAGCCTAGCGACTAGGGTCCTCGCCTTTCGCACCAGGCTCCCATATGGGTGCTGGTTCTAATCCCAACAGCCCTGATACATTCAACTCCCTGCTTGCAGCCTGGGAGGACAGTCAAGGATGGCCCAAATTCTTGGGACCCTGCACCCGTGTGGGAGACCCAGAGGAGGCTCCTGACTCTTGGCTTTGGATCAACACAGCTCCAGCTTTTGCGGTTGCTTAGGGAGTGGATCATCAGAGGGAAGATCTTCTTCCCTGTCTCTCCTCCTCTCTGCATATCTGACTTGCCAATAAAAAATAAAGTAAATCTTAAAAAAAAAAAAGAAGACATTTTCTGAAATTGTATCAACAACTTGTATTTGCCACACTCAATTTCTTTAAAATAAGGTGTAAGACAAAATTGTCCTTTCTTATTTGATGAGTTAATTATTAAATGTTTCAGTGTGTATGTGATCAGTTACAGTTACATTTTATTTCCTCCACTAGTCTGATGAGAAAATAGAGCATTAGGGAGGAAAAAAACAAAACCTCCATGAACATTATTTCTTCCAAGAAGTAATGCCTCCACTATCCAGAGCTAAAGTGTTCAAATCCACCCATCCTTCTCGATTATATTTGTAATAATTGAGTAGTTGGTGTAGGTAAAGACACAGAGAGATGATAGAATAAACATCCAGCAAGCAGTGTGAGAGCCAAAGTCTCACAAACGCAGGGGGTGGGAAGGTCACAGAGAGAACGAAGGGTGCTCTCAAAGGGCTGCCAACGCACCCCCCAGTGACAGCATCAGGATATGGGGTCAGAGGCGACCCCTCGATGGGGAGAAGGTGGGTGCTGGTAAAATCTGGAAGCTTCCTCACACCGGCAAGCTGCTTCTGGAGGGGCCAAGGCAGGTGGAGGGCCCTTGTGGGGCAGACTCTTCAGTTAAGGGTCAGCCCCTGACCTCCTCACTGGAGACCTCAGGGGCAGCTGGCAGCGCTCCACACCTTCTCGGCTCTCAGAAAGCCCCTGGAGACCCTTAGCTGGAAATTGACACAGCTGGATTGCCCCAGATTTCCCTGAGTAAAACAGAACTATTGGTGGTCTCCTGGAAAGGAACGAATTACTTGGAAAAACTTGCAGACGGCATAGGCTTTTAGGAAATTTTTTTGTAAGTGACTGGAAACACCGAAAGATTTTGGGGAGAAAGCATGGCACTGATTTGAAAACCTGACTCATCTTACAAGGTTCCGGGGGAGACCTCACTCCAGAAGGCTCCCAGGCCTCTGGAGGGGCAGGTAGTTGCGGGAGGGCCTTGGCACCAAGCTGTGATGTGCTTCTTGCCTAACTGGGGACAGTATCCCGCCTGAAAGCCAACTCTTGTCTCAGAGAAGGTCCCCAAAAGGGACATGAAAAAAACCTCAAGTTGTGTATTGGAGATGAGCTAAAACAGCCAAACACCTGCCATTTCCATGAAATTAGAAAATCTATGGAGTAGCATTGATGAAGTGGAAGAAACGGGAAGGCCAGAGCGGCACCAGCAGTTCTCCAATCAAGACCCCTGCAATTGAGAGTGTGTCGTCCTCACACTTGTAAAACCAACAATCGACTACACTGACAGCGACTCAATTTACAGGAAGTCAGGGCCGCTTTCTTGGAAGAAGTTGTAGGAAGCTTGAGTCAGTACCCTACTGCAGACTACTCAAAGAATCGATTCATTCCAGTCCCAAGGACTTGGAAGCAAAGATCAGCCATTCATTTCCAACCCTGATTAAATTATAGGCCCAGATGCTAATGGAGACCTTTGAGTTTCTTCAGCTTTAACCCATTCAGCTGGTAAGAAAGAGAAAGTGAGGGGCCTGAGCAATGGGAGGCTAGCCCAGGATCACACACGCCACTGACAGGGAGAGTTAGGGTCTGATTTCCTGACAGTTGAAAGTCTCCTACTGTCACTCAGAAGTTCTCCTGGACTGGGAAATACACTAAGCATGGATCCCTGTGAAATTAAGGTATTATTGGCCTCACAGAGGAAAACATTTGTACTGTTATAATGAATCCTTCCTGGGGTCAGGAAAAAATGTGTGCCAGTAGATACTGATGTCTGAGGATGAGGAGGAAGGAAAGTCAGGTTTCCAAGGTCAATGTCAGGCCTTGTGTTCAAAACAGAAACTGCGGTTAGTTTTGAGTATGCTTGGTTGGATTAGGGCCACAAACAGTTGTAGTGCCCTTAGGTTGTCTGTAGTGGCCGAGACAGTGAGTACAAGATTAGCTTTTGGATTTTGCATCTTAATGCTTTAAAAGGAGTTTGTGGATTAGGGGGTTGGTTGGGAGGCAGAAGTAAGACAAATGCAGGTACAGGGGGCACGTGTAGTGGGTTCAGTCACTGCTTATGATACCAGTATCCTAAAATGACATGGGTAGCTCTTTGCTAATGCACCTGGGAAAGCAACAGAGGACAGAAAACCTAAGGACTTGGGCCTCTGCACCCCCGTACGATACTTGGATGTAGCTCCTGGATCCTGGCTTTGGCCTGGACAACTCTGACTTATTATGGCCACTGCAGAATGAACCAGCACATGGAAGACTTTTATTCCCAACCTCCCCCTCATCTCTGTAACTCTGCCTTTCAAATAAATAAATAAAATAAATCTTTTAAAAAGAGAAATGGAGGTTGTAGTTCAGTTGCTCTATGTACAGTCCACACTCAGAATCTGCTCTTCTTGTGTAGTAGGTGCTTGTGGTACCACTCAACTTGGACTTGATGGCTGCTTCCTCAACTGTTACAGGACCCTAACAGAGGCAGACAATGAGGCTTTGGTCTCTCTCCTCCAGGCCTGATGCCCTATGATGCCAGAATTCCTTTGATGGAAACAGAATGGCATAGGAGCGACCATGGCCTTGCTCATCTCAGCAGAACCCCATCCCAGCCTGTGAATTTCCTGCTCAATATGCCAACCATTCACAGTCAACACAGACACTTATTTTGTTTTTACAACTCTCGACACGCGCAAGCTGAACTAGGTGGTGTTTTAGCCTCATTTCTTTTCTCATCTGTGGCAACCTAGTATTGTTTCTGATCTATTGCGTAACCTAGCATTAATGCACCCAGGAGTCTTTTAAGGTGATAACTGAAAATGGGAATACAGAAAAATACATGTTTGAATAGAGTGTGTATGTGCCAAACTTTCCCATTTCTGAAGCTGTTTAATTTTGATAGTCGGCTAAATTCAACCCAATATACATTTCTTTTATGAAGTGTTTCCCCTTCTGATCTCCCCAAACACTTTTTCCCTTTCAATGATCACCTTTTTATCTTAACTGAGCATCTTCAAGAAGTCATGGGAATGTCTGTGAGAAGATTGTGCACAGCTTTCCACATTTTTTTTTGCACCAGAATAAAATTTTGATTCCATTTATAAGAATTTTGTGTTATGTAGTTTTACGGTAACTTAGGATCCTATTGGACTTAAGGATTTTTACAAATATTAGTCACTTCATTGTAATTACAAGCAGAGCCCTGAATCTGGAATCAACAAATGTTGAATAAACTTTAATTCACTTATCTATTTACTGACTTTGAGTAAGTTCTAAGATCACTTTATTCCACATTTTCTTCTTTAAAGACAATAAGTACCTCCCCATCCCTTTTGCAGCCCTGTGGGAAGGGTTAAATGAGATCAAGCAGATGCGGGAAAAATTAGAGTTGTGCTGTGTATGTTGACATTGTCACAGATGAAGCAATAAAGGCTTCGTCTCTGAGCAGATGAGGAAGAGCCATTGCAAAGACATGTGAATTGCGTAGCTGAGACTCTTGATAACTGAATGCTACAAACTGTTCATCATGGACAAGAGACCTCAGCTTTAAAGTCTCAGCAGAACTGATAAGAAGCCCAAAATGCTAACAGAATTCATAAGTAAAAGCCACCAGTGCCTTTCAATCTACAATTAGAATTGTAATGTATAAGAAAAGATCTTGTGACTGCGTCAAAAACGTGATGCTTCTTAATTTGCGTGTAGGACAGCAGAAGTTAAATGTGAGTTATTGGCAGGACAAATGACTTCCTCCCTGTGGTGACCTGATCGTGTGTGCTCAGTAACAATCTCACAAACTCCTATTTCTTTGATAGGCACAGCTATTTATTTGATGTGCACAACGTGGCAATGGCTTTCCTCACAGTGTAAATATGTAGAATGCATGTCTACCACTAGATGGCGACACAACCATAACTGATCAAAGTTCACTGACCTGTTTAAAAGAAAGAAAATTCCTTGGCTTCCAATATTGTGTATGGGAAGGAACACAGTCATTAAAATACAACTTGATAACAACCATTTTTTTTAATGCAGAGAAAAAAATAGAGAGAGAGAAAGAAAGATCTTCCACTTGCTGGTTCACTCACCAAACGATTACCACACCCAGGGCAGGACTAGGCTGCATCCAGAGCCTGGAACTTCGTCTGGGTCCCAACGCAGGCACAGGACTCCAAGCACTCGGGCCAGGCTGTGTTTCCAGGCACATTAGCAGGGAGCTGGCTGGGAAGAGGAGCAGCTGGGATGGGAACCAACACTGCCCTATAATAACAGCTTATATCTTTAGTTTAATGTCATATGCTTGTTTAGGTTTTTAGTGTTTTAAAAATATAAATTTCTGTCATGTATGGAAATTTCAGATAAAGTTCTGTCATGTATAGAAATTTCAGATAAAGTTCTGTCATGTATGGAAATTTCATATAAATACTGCATTCTAGATGTGCTTGACACCTCTAATTTCTGGAGCTAGATGGCAGAAAACAGTAAGTCATAGAAGCCAAATAAAAATAGCATATGTAAAGTTTTTAGTAGAGTAGCCAGATTGTAGATTCTTTTTATTAATGAATGTAAAAATTAATAAATATAACAACAGACATTTTATATACAGTAGCACTACTTTCTGCCTTGGAATTCAGAGATTTTGGTTTTTTCCAGAAAAAGTCTGCATGATGCATTTGCCTTATCAATTGTGATTGAGAGTCTGTGACCCTATTCACTGTTGATCCAAGGACCTCTTCAGACTGGAAATAACGTCTTTTATTATTGAAACATTCTGTATGATACTATGCCCTCAAACGTATATACACACATATATATGTTATACATTTTTTTTTTTTACATTTCTTGGATATGGTTGCTTTACTTTCATTTGAAAGGCAGATCTACAGAGAGAAAGACAGAGACAGAGCGTTCTTCCATTCTCTGGTTCACTCCCCACATGGCCACGGGAGCTTCTTTGGGGCTTCCCACATGGGTGCAGGGGCCCAAGGCCTTGAGTCTTCCTCTGCTGCTTTTCCAGGCCATAAGTAGAGAGCTGGGTGGGAAGTGGAGCAGCCGGGACATGAGCTGGCACCTCAGGCAGAAGCCTAATGTACTACACCATGGTGCCGGCTCCTGTATTTATTTTTATAGACTAGATGTCACAAAAGTGAGATTTCCAGGCTAAATGCTATGTGAACTTAAGTGTTAGTAAATACTGCCAGGTTATTTTCCAAGTAATTTCCTTTTGTGGAAATTCACACTTCCATTACAATGTACTTGCATATGTTTCATCAAACTCTTTTCAATGCTGAATGCCTACAAAATTTTGTGAATGAAAAATGAATTTGCAATTTTTTGCCTGCTTCTGAATTTCTATGATATTGAGCTTCTTTCCATATATTTATTAGATATATGAGCTGTTCCCTCTGTAATTGCCTATTTAAATGGTTTGCATGAGGTCTTTTGTTTTACATTTCAAATTTCTTTTTAGAGAACATATTGTTTAGATATAATTCTAAGTGCCTGATTTTAAAAAGGAAAAGGTATATTTATTTATTTGTTTGTTTATAGTCCTGAAAGGAGCAGTGACAAAGAGAGATAGAAACTGGTTTACTTTCCTAATGGCCGTAGTGGCTGGAGCTAGGCCAGGCTGATGCCAGCAGTGCAGAACTCATTCCAGGTTTCCCAAGTGGCACAGGGACCCATACACCTTGGGACGTCTTCCACTGCATTCTCCGGTTCCTTAGCAGGGAGCTGGATAAGAGGAGGAGCAGCTGGGACACGGGATGCTGGCACCCCAGGCAGCAGCTTAACCATCTGCACCACAATGCCAGTCCCTTGTCCAATTTTTAAATTTAAATGTTTGTCTTTTTTTTTCAGTGTATAGAGTTCATTTTATATTAGTCATTAACTAGTCTATTATAGCAGGTGCAAATATTTTCTCTTTGACTTTTGCCACATCATTTTAGTGGAATAAAATATTTTATAACATTTCTGGCATTAATGTTACTAAAGTTTTTAATTATTTTTTAAAATATTTATTTGAAAGGCAGAGTTGAGGGGGGAGACAAAGAGAAAGAGAATAAGAGACGTGGAAGAAACAGAGAGGGAGATTGTTCATCTATTGGTTCACTCCTCAAACTGCTGCAATAGCCAGGGCTGGGCCAGGCAGAGCCAGGAGACAGGAACTTGTCTAGACACACACATACACTATATATATATAAAATAACAAGGTTATATGTGAGAACACAAATTTCTGGAAAATGTAATTAAAAGATACTTATTTTTGACATGAAAAATGTAAAATCTATGCATTTTTTTTCCATAATGTATGTTTCCATAAAGTTTTGGGAAACCCTTCCTATGTGCATGTAAGCTTTAGGGACTTAAGTTTAGGTCCACCTAGATCTTCTCTAAGTAGTTTCACTCTAAGATTTATTTTCCATGAATATGTATTGTTACCCTTTTTTGGTTAACTTTAGTTCCATGCTTTGATAGGCCCCAATTTAAAAGTTAAAGAAATAAAATAACGACCCATATGGAAGCTGGTGACAGAGCTGCAAAGTCCAGGGCCACTCCTGCGTTGCCGGCGGTGGAGGGAGCAACTTGATGTGCTCTCTTTCCAAGGCCTCTACAGTTACAGAGTGGAAAGATCTGCAACTTTCCTGAACCCTACACACAACAGTCGCTTTTGTTTTGATCATCTTTGCACAATGAATAGTTCTTTTGTCTTGGTTTGATCTTTCTTCCCCACCATAAACAATTCTGTTTAACACAATAACAGAAACTTGGTAACTTGGCTCATTCCAAGTTACCTAAACTGACTGAAAGACCACCTTCTAGGAGTGGGACTTTTAGGAGGGGAAAGCCTGGGGTGGCTGCCTAACTGTGTGCTACCCTTGTGATAATGTGGGCACCCCCACACTCCTGACCCCTGCCCTGGCACCCTTACTCCTAGGAAGGCCTCAGAACCAACACTCCATGACTGTGATCCCATGGTTCATAACACAAAGGACCTTCGAAATACATACTAATACAGAAAATACATATTACTAAAAACAGTGATGCATGGATTTCAAAATTTTCTACACCTAAATAAGCCTTTCTTTAATTCCATTTTCCTCCCCACAGCCTTTCTGAAATCCACACACACTCCTCCATGTAGCTCCTGAAAGAACTGGCTTGTAGATTGGTCTGGAGAGAGTATTTAAATTCAGATATCAGTTTTTATCTAAGATAAAAATACTTGTGGGTGCTGTTTGCTAAGGGTGAACTTTGAAATCTTCTTCTTTTCCATTATTTGAAGAGTAAACTGTAACCCATAGCTTTGTTGGGTCCCAAGTTCACACCGAATTTACAAATCCTTCTCTCTTAAATGGATGATCTACTGGGGATGAAATGACTTGGCTGTGGCAGCGGGCACAGTAGCAAGCCTCCACCTGTGACCCAGAGGGACCTGCTGGGGGCCAGAGCCCCTTGTGTTTGCAGAGTCTGTGGAGGCAGGTCAAGACAGAGCTTCCTGTTTTGGCAGCTGCTGCTGGTTGTTAGGGAGGCTGGATCCCCAGGACTTAGAATCTTCTCATTTTTGTCCATTTAGTTTTCAACGAAATGTGCAAACCTCTTAGCTTAAGGAGGGATGATGACCTCCCTAACTTGTACATGTCTGGTTTCTCATGGGTGAGGACCCTAGTTGGGTTAGAGGCAGGCAATGGGCGAGACTCGAGCCCTGCCCTGCCCCAACACACATGCCCCTCGCCCCACCTGCAGCCCAGGGGTAGGTTTTGTCTCCTGGGTGCAGCCGCTGCAGCTGTGCCGCCCTGCTCATGGCTCCAGCGTCGTTCCTCTGTGAGAGAGCACTGCCACCCCCTGGTGGATAGACACTGGCGGTGCACTTGCTGACTGCTGACTCCAGGGCTGGTAGGGAGCCTTGCTCAGGGCTGCCCAGCTCGCTGTGGTCCAGGTGCTTATCTTCACCCTTTTCTTTCTTCCTTTGCGACCAAAGGACAACCAGGACTTCTCCTTTGCGGAAGCATTTTTGAAAGGATTCCTCTCTCAAGGTGACCACGCTTTCTACCTTGAAAGCAAGCCCATGAGTTACAAGATGGACAAAGGGGAGCTCAGTTGGAATCCAGGAGCCCTAAGCCTGGGCTCCAAGGAGTGTCCTTTTATTGGTTGGCCCGCCTTCTGCTCTGTTCCTGACGCTGCACCTATGCACACGTGACCCCGAATCAGCCTCATTCTTACTTGACTCCCACACTCTTGCATCTTCACAACAATTTAATGAAAGCTGGCAGCTGCTGGTGCCACATTTGGACATATGGTGGGCTCCTGCATTCATGGCGAGCACCAAGCCGTGGCTAGGAATTTCAGCACACTCTAGAGAAAGGTATTCCTCAGAGTCAAGGGATAGAATTTGTGCTGTGTCACAGGAATTGATTAGACGCTGCAAAGCTCCCTGGGAAAGCTTCCTGGAAACACAGCACCTGAGCCCAACCCGCCTCACTGGGGCACGTTGAGGCTGGCATACATGTGGGTCAGATCGGGATGGGCCAGGCCAGGCCAGTTCATAACATCCCC
The DNA here is from genome assembly GCF_017591425.1 of Ochotona curzoniae. NCBI lineage: Eukaryota > Metazoa > Chordata > Mammalia > Lagomorpha > Ochotonidae > Ochotona > Ochotona curzoniae. The sequence goes on along the minus strand of NW_024466219.1, from coordinate 16,793,605 downwards.
TGACAGATCCAAGAACCACGATGGGGTGTGGGGGTGCTGAGTTGGGCCTCATCACCAGCTAGTTCACACTTGAGCAGGGACTGGGTGGGGTGGGGGGCTGTCTGGGAAAGACTAGACTGTAGCACCAACCAGCACCAGCTGGAACTAGGTTGGTGCAGGATGGATTGAGCTAGGCTGAAGTACCCACTGGTGGATGCTGAGGGAAGATAAGCCACTTCTATCTGGAAGTGGTGGGTTTTGAGTCCATGAACCCCAGGGGTGGGAGTTCTGAAGGGCCCTGGGTCTACTGGCCCAGGTTCTAGGGATCACTTACATGGTGGAATCAGATCCGTGAGCTCTGGGGGTGAAAGGTCTGGTAGAGCCTGGGTCTCCTGGCCCAGATGCTAGGGCCCAACAGGATTGGTGAGCCTCAGAGGTGGGAGGTCTGGCTTGGCCCATGTTGCCTGGCTCAGGTCCATGAGCCCACATAGGAGAACTGGTCCTCCTCAATATAGAGGATGGAGTGTTGGACGGCAGACCATGGTCCACATGGAGGACATTGTAGCTCATTGGGGCCTGCAGAGGACATCCGGTACCATAGCAGAGAATGGAGAACAGAACATATGGACAACTACTTCAGCCATACGATGATGGCAAATATCTGGGCGTTTGGTCAACAGTGTCAGCCAATGGACATTGTAAGGGATTCTTCATCCACAGACCAGCAAGATCGACAGCATTTAGAAACTATTGCATCCACCTGGGCAGATCCTTCAGCACATGTGCTATTATGACCCTGGGTTAATATCAGGTGGCCCTTCCCCTTGCTTGGGTACTGGGATAGTTGGAATGCTGGGAATGGCCTACCCCCCAGAAATGGGAAGAATAGATACAAAGCTTGGAAACAAATGATCCCACCTACTTCTCCCCAACCCTAGATCCTTCCCACCCTGTAAACATCATCTGAAGTTTTTTAAAAAGACAAAAAAAAAGTTTATTTGAGCATGAAAGTGTTTGAAATCTGTGCATATGACAGGTCTTTTATAAAGCAATGAAAATGCATATTATGAGAAAAGAAACTGCATGGATTTCAAAATGTTCTCTGCAGCAAAACTAGCTTATCTTTTAATTCCTCTTTTCCATGAAGTGCTTTCCTTTATTTACTTACCACATATGGATTGTTTGAAAATCAAAGAGTCAGACAGAGAGAGCACTCCCAATCCACTGGTTTCCGGTCCAGATGCCTGCAATGGCAGCGGCTGGGCTGAGGCTGCAGGCCGGAGATGGGGATCCCAAGCCAGGTTCCCACACGGATCACAGGAATGCAGTTCTTGGAGTCGGGACTGCTGCCTCCCCTGGCGTAAACTTGCAGGATGCTGGAGTCAAGAGGCAGAGATGGGTACCACACCCCAGCACTCCAACCCAGGATGTGGTCACCTTAACCGCTAGGCTAATGTCTGCCCCTCCACAAACTTTTTGAAGTCTTTTCATATGATCCCAACTTGGCAAGTGAAAATCATCTTACCATTAGATCAATAAGGTGCACTCAGTTGACACTATGAGTCACGTGGCTGAAGCTCGGGCTCTGGACTCGAAGCAGTATGATGACAGGAACTGCCATCTATGCTGGCACCCTGCTTCTAGGGACCATGTCCATGCCCTGCCTCCACCTCCAGGATTCCTGCAGTTCTCTCTTCTCCCTCTCAGTCAGACCCCTCAGCCTATCACATGACACTGATACTTTAAATCAAACCTCCTTGATTCCACATTGCCTTCCGATAAGCATCCCATTTCTGTGCCCCAAACTTCCTGCAACATTTCTCCAGCACTGTCCATGTTCCCCATACCAGCTCTCTCCAACCTCTCTCCTAGCTGTCCCTCCTGAATCCTTTCTGCCATTCCACTGAATGGCTTTTACCCCCATGGCTCTACTGAAAGGTCCTTGATGAAGGCCTGAAAACTTCCATGTTGTACGTGCTACAGTTGCATCTGAGTGCTCATCGCATTCTTGAACTTGGGTTCCTGGACACCAGTCCAACCTGGCTAGCCCCATCCATCCTCAAAATAAAAATGCTGTCCTCACAGCCCTTCCCACTCCACCCCAGACTGTCAGCAGGCAGAGGCCTGGAGACCATTGCCAACATCTGTCTTCTCTGTTACTTAAAGGAGTCTTCACTTCTGTTTCTGCTCCTGCCTCCCTCCCCATAGCTCAATCCTTAAACCTGTAGGAATTCTGAGAAGGAATGCAAGGAGGACAACTGTGTCTAACCAGGTCTGCCATCCTATGGGGGCATTCCCGGTGACAAGGAAGGTTAAAGTCAAAGAATTGAGAGGAAGAACTTTGACACTTTAGGAAAGGATTCTACCAAGAGGAAAAACCAGTTACTGCTCTGAGTGGTGTGGGAGGATTGAGACAGTAGCAGTGGCAACGGGAAGCAAAGAGTCACCACCAGCACCTGTTAATATTCAGTCAGATGGATGAGGAAAAAGAAAAACACAGTAGAGGAAACACTCAAGGTAAGAGAGTAGAAAACGAGGCCTTTGCACGCTGGGTGTTAACCAAGGAAAATAGAGCTAGGGTGAGCTAAGTGTCCCTGAGAGTTTGATACAGGTGGGGTGGCCCGTGTCCCAAATGCTGAGGAACAGTAATATTTCAGATTCTGGAAGGTGCAATGTAAAGTCTAAACATGAAATTTACTTACGCCTCCTACCCAGCTTATTCACGTGCACGAAGTAGGTAACTGCATACAATCTTTGTAGTGTGCCTGCATTTTGACTGTGGCCTGGCACCCAAGGGCTGGTGGGAGGTTTTTGCACTGGTGCTGTCACGCTGGAGTACAAACAGGCTTGGCTCTTAGAGCATGGCAGGGTTTAGATTTTAGACTTTAAGACTGGACTCCAATTTCCATGGCTAGTATGTATAATTTGCTACAACAAATAAGAACTAGTCTCAAGAGGAAAAAAGAAAGACAACATTTGCAATAAAAGGAAAATTCCATAGTTTGTCCTAACGGGGTGGGGGGAAAAACAATTGTAACCTCCACAGGAAAAAAAAAAAAAAACCCTGATGACAAATTCCAACTATCCCCAACATGTCCAGTTTATATTATTTTCTTCCATGTAACTATGAACTTTTTTCTAGGTATGAACAAATCTCTATACTTTAAGTTCTATTTAAACACACTTTATCATATTCACCTGGGTACACCCTCAACCCTGATTAAAATAAAGCATTCTGCCTTTTCTGAGACTGCCTATGGGTAGAGAAGCAGGACTAGGTTCAGATTCACCTGCACCCACCCAATTAAAAAGAAAGCAAGGCTAACTTCTTGGGTTATATTGTCAGTTCACTATCTCCCAAGCTCTAAAATACTTGCTATTATAAACTTGCACCTATTTGATTCCTTTAACTAGAACAATGTGAGATAAAAATATCTGTAGTTAATCATTTTTATTTCCACACTGAACACACAACACGTGCTAGTCCCTTGCCTGTTCTGATCATGCTGTACATAGGCTGTCCTGCCCCCACCCTCTTAACAGCCTTCTCTCTTCAATGCCTCCATCCCCACCAGCCATGCCTGGAACAAACTCGGTCTGAGCCCCTACTGTATTTAGAACAGGTGTGTAACCACAACATCTAGAGCTCTACCACCTTTCTCTCCAGGATCAGCTAGTCTTGCCTTTCCTTAGATGAGCCATCAGTAACTCGCAGGGATTCCATGCTGCAGTTATCTTGGCAAGGCCAAGGCCTGGCATGCAGTAATCTGCACATGCCAGGCTCTCTGATACATCTGAGCAACTCAATCAGCAGCAGGCTGTTAGCAAAGAAGCAGGGCAGACCCTCAAACACGTTTAATGCATGAATGAATAAAGCAGATGCATATTCCCCAAATACTGAGGCGAGATTGAAGAATTTCACATTATCAGAAGTTCTTAAGATACTGTTAGTCTTGCTAGTCGTGATGAATGTAGCTATACAAAAAGCATTCTTTTGTTAGAAACACATATTGAAGTATTTCTGGTAAAATTTCATGAAGCAGATGGAATTCACTTTCAAACACTACAACAACAAAATGGATGAGGTGGTGTATTCAAGCTACATGTGTATTCTAGTCTAGTCGGACACTTAAAAAAATGTAACTGGCAGGATGACACAAATATATTAAGAACCTAAAAACTAGAGTGAAGCGCCTCTAGGTAAATCAGTAGTGAATAACACTTTAATATTAAATTAATACCTGAGAAAGAAAAGTACAGGATAATTCAGAAGTAACCAGAAATGACTCACACTAGAATAACATAAGGACTGCATTTTAAACTACTTTCTGGGAGGTGGGAAGGGGGTCTATTACTCAGAAATATTCACATCTTGAAAAATAAATTTCAAATACTACATGAGACCAAAAAATTTTGATCAATTATTTATTTCTATTTTAGGGAAAACTTTTTCTTTATATTATTATTTTTTCCCCAATGTCCTCCCCCATCCCCCCCCCCAGTTCCTCTATATCATTACTAAATATAGTTCTTTATACACAGTGATAGGTGTATCACTGCGGGCATGGACAATGGCAGAGAGTCCAGCATCCTATTATCAGGATATAGTGAACAGTTTCATTCAGAGTCCATCTTTGTCTGGAAGCAGAAATGCATACCACATTGTATCCTCACATCTGGATGTTAGTCTCCATTTCACAGCTACTATACATCCCCTTAAATGAAAAGTCATAGACAAAATCAACAATAGAAAGAAAAATAGAAATTAACAACACCATGAAGTTAAATAATGTGCTATCAAATGACTAACGTGTAGCTGAAGAAATGAAAATCAAGAACCTTCTTGCAGAAAAGGATGCTACTGTACGATCCACGAGTCATTAAATGATTTAAATAGAAGAAAGTATTTTGAAGAGATGAAACTAACAGAAAACAACAAAACCCATGTGATATAGTTTCCGCTGATTTTTGTTGGTGAAGTGTGTCTCATCTAGACAATAAATAGATGGGTTTTGTTTTTTAATCCAGTCTACTAATCTATGAGGTTTGATTGAGCTTAAGTCATTTACATTCAGAGTTTAATATGTATGGATGGTACTTTGATCTTGTCATCTTAAGAATGGGTTGTTCATTGGTTTAGTCTTCTGTTGTCATTTTACTGGGATGTTCTTCCCATTTGCCTTTGGTTTTGTTGGGTGCTATTCCTCTGCTCTGTCAAGAGAACATCTTGAAGTATCATTTGTAAGGCAGAGGCAAATTCTTTGAACTTTTCTTTACTGTGGAAGAATTTTATTTCATTTTCAAAGACAAAAGAAACCTTTGCTGGATATATTATCCTAGGCTGACAATTTTTTTCTTTTAGAATCTGGGATGTGTCACTCCAGTCTCTTCTTGCCTGTAGAGTTTCCTGTGAGAGATCTCTTGTGAGTTTAATTGACATTCCTTTATATGTCAATTGATTTTTTTCATGTGCACATTTAAAGATTTTTTTCCTTATGTTCAACTGCAGAGAGCTTGATAATCATGAGTCTTAGTGAAGATTGCTTTTGATCAAACCTGTTGGGAGTTCTGTGCCCCTCCTGGATCTTGTTTCCCAATTCTTTCTCTAGATTAGGGAAATTTTCCTTGATTATTTCATTAAATACATTTGCAAATTCAGCTTCTCTTTCTGCACCTTCTGGGACTCCCATAACTCTTATATTTGGCCTCTTAATCGTGTCTTTCAATCCTTGAATACTTTTTTTGGCCTGATCCAGTTCTGCTTCCAGCTTTTTGTTTGCTTCCCCCTGATGACAGGAAATATCTTCCAAATCTGAGATTCTTTCTTCTGCTTACTTCATTCTATTTTGGAGACTCTCCACTGTACTGTTAATTTGCTCTACTGCGTTCTTAATTTCTGATAGATCAGCCTTGATTTGCTTTATTGCTTCCTTAAATTCTTTGAACTCTTGCATGTGTTTCTCATTGTTGATCAGAAGCTTTAAAATGAGTTTTCTGAATTCTGTGTCCCCCATTTTATCGATGTCTTCTTCAGTTAACTCTGAGGTTGGCATAGGATTTTGCTCCTTTGCAGGGGAGTTTTCAGTAATATTCATTGTGATTTTGTCTCTTCTTGTGCTCTTGGTCATTGTACTTCTGGTTAGCACAGTCTTCTCCTTGGGGCAGTTTTCCTAGCTGTGTCACCCACAGGTCTATGGTTCAATTTTACTTATTGCAATTGGTACACAACTTTTTGCTTGCAGCCACTTTGCCACAACCTCCAGCAAGTTCCAGGTCTGGGTTCTTATGTCAGATTTCCACCATGGTCTCCATAGCCCCAACTCCTGGATCACCCCTCTCCACCTCCTGTGATACCGTGCTGAGGCTGCACTGTTGTCTCTGCAACCTTTCTCTCACTTCTGGTTGGAGCAGGTCCCAGGATGAGGGAGACACCAGGTGTCCTATACAGTTAGGTTGTTGAAGGTGCTGATCTTGTCGGAACCTGTTGGACATTAGGTCTGGGTGCCACACGGACCTGTTTTGACCCTGTACGATGCCACAGTCATTATTTTCCTGCAGGACCAGTGCAATCTACAGAACTCAGTGAGTTCTCCCTGAGCTCAGAACATGCGCAGCTCACTGTTGTCCCCTGCAGTCCTAAAGCTATTGCCACAGTGTGTAAAATGGCACCTGATGTGCTCCTACTAGAGTTCTTGATCTGCTGGCAGTTAGGTCTGAGGGCTACCCAGAGCTGTCTTGGGTGGAACCTGTAGAATGCCACATTGATGCAGTTCACGGAGTCAGAAATGAGTTCACTCCCAGCTCAGTTTATGCTCAGTCCTTTCTCTTGCCTTTGTCTCCTTATGCAAAATGGCTCCCAATTCGACTCTAGGGGGTGGACTGTGCTATGAAATCCATGCTGTTTTCTCACTGCCCGTTTGGAATCTGCTGCTCTGTTTCTGCTCCTGCTCAAATCAAACGGACCAGCAGGACAGACAGTGCTTTGTCTGGGTTCACCTCCCAAGCTCCCAGTGAAAGTCCCTTCCCACCTGGTTGCTGGTGGAGTTCTGCCCGATTGCCGTTAGCTGAATGCTGCTGGAGTATCAGTCACTGTAACACCATACCGCTGTGCCCGCCGCTTTCCTGTGTCTGTCAGTCTCCAGGTACTCTCTGCTGTTGTTCTGTCCTTTCCTATTTACTGGAATGTGTCCTCTCTGCTTCATCCGGATGAAATGTTTTTCCATCCGTTTAAATGTGTCCTTGCCCTATTCTGCCTTACCTTGATTCCTGTATTTTTCAAATTTTGTTATATATATATATATACAATTAACAAATTTACAGGTATAATAAATAAAAATAAATAAATATTACAAAACAGTAAAATTCATTCTACATGCCTCCCTTGCCACCAACTAATCAGAGAAGCTCACCATTCCTGGTGGTTCACTAGCACGTACTTGCTTTCCCATCTTTTCCACCCAGACTCTTTTCAACAGAATCTGGGACGTGAGGGTGCTTTGCAGACAAGAATGTGATTCCAGGACCAACTCCTTTCTCCTTGTTCTGTTGACATACCTAATCTTACTTAAAGAAAAGGATGACATGCAAAACGAAGTGTACTATAACATTTAATATAGTCACTTCTGCAGTAAGCATTACAAAAATAAAAACTCTTCTTCAGCGGAGTCAGCTAGCCACCAGTTATTAGAAGCACAAGTACAACTGCCAATGTTACACGTGTGTGTCCTGAAAGTTAAAAAAAAAAATTCCGATCAAGATGATTTTACTTACTAGTGAGAAGCATTAATTTTTGGTTACTATGTTATCACCTTTTTAAAAAGCTGGATATTTTTGGGGAAAAAGGTAAATTTAGTTAAGTGACACAGAATGAGTAACTTGTCGACAGGTGTAGTTCAGTAGTTAAAGCAACAATTCAAATATTATAGGGTTTTAGTTATTTGAGATTAATAGCAAAGCTACGTGCAATTAAGATAATTTCTGATTAAAAGTTCATGGAAAAGTCCCAGAATACATGTGGAAGAGAAGAAAGAGGTTCAATCCAGAGATTCAAGTGCTTAGAAAGTTGAACAGACATATTTACAACAAGTCATTTTTATATGATCATTCTGTGTAAAGACATGTCTTCAGGAGCTATACATATGACAACACATACCTTAACACCTATTACCTTAAACACCAGAAACTCTAGATGCCACCAAGCAAAAGGAGAAATAAATACAAGATAAGCCAATCATCTCATGATTCAAACTGTCGTAATGAAAACATCCTTGGGGACAGAGCAGTGGCCCAACAAGCTAATCCTCCACCTATAAGCACCAGCATTGCACATGGCTGCCGGTTTGTGTCCCAGCTGCTCCACTTTCCATCCTGCTCCCTGCTTATGGCCTGAAAAAGCAGCAGAGGATGGCCCAAAGCCTTGGGGCCCTGTACCCACAGGAGACACACAAAAGAAGCTCCTGGCTTCAGATTGGCTTAGCTCTGGCTGTTACAACAATTTGGGAAGTAAGTCAGCCAATGGAAGATTTCTTTCTCCTTATCTCTCTGAAAAAAATCTGTCTTTCCAATAAAAATAATTTTTTAAAGAATTGAGCCCTAATGCATCATTCATTCCCTATTCCCAAATCTTCCTGGCATCTAATCATTACAAGCAACCAAGTGCTAGCCCCAGGATGAGATGATGAGCATACTACAAAAGAGTTGAGAATGCATATCATGTGTGTCACAGAAATGTTTTATTAATTATCCACTGAAGCAAGCAAGCAGTACCGGCAATAATAGAGATTGAAGCCTCTATTATCCCTTAAGAGCAGCCCTCAGCCAGCTGCAGTGATGGCCACTTGTTAGATACACAAGTTTATTAAACCATAGATACCTTTTATACTTTATCAGAAAGTCTTACTTCTGAGGCATCATCAGTCTCATTTACATTATGAAACTTAACATTGAATGCTTTGCTCTCATGCGTACTGTAAGAGCTGAATAGTAGAAAAAGAAAAACGAATTGAAGCATAGAGTTTTCATTTCAATCACAAAGCAAAATATCAGCATTTGTTTATACTCCCATTCCTAAACTAAAATTTTTCACACAAACCTCACATTTCTGACACGAAAATAAATCCTGCCAGTGGAAAACATGAAGAACCATCCAAAGCAGCTACAAGTCATTTTCACACTCTCTAAGTATCACCCTATATAACTTCAAATTTTGAGTGAAATCTGTGAGATCCTGAAAATAACCAGGTATGTATAAAGTTGCATCTTACCCTTGATGGCTTACACTTAATAAGGCAAGTGAAGTTTTTCACTATGAAAAGCAAAAATTCTTTCATAAGGATTTGTATGAATTTTCCTTTGATTCAGAAATGGAGCCATTAGGTTTATTGCAAACTCCCCAAAATCCATTTAAAACAAACAGTTCATGCTCCAGCATTTTTCATCCCATTAAAAAATCCTGAGCAACCACTGTGATCGCAGGAGCATGTGGTGAGTCAGTACATTCTGCCCCATCCTGAACCACGGGGCCTCAGAGTTTTGGCTTTGGCAAATTCACAGAGTACTAGAAACCGATCATTTACAACGTGATGAATTTGGAACTCTCCAAAGGAGAACTGGAACAAAGGCATGGGAGTTTCCAAGACTGGAAGCTTATTTTTCCCCAGACTAGCTTTGCTAAGGAATCCAGCTTCACTTACTTTACAGGACACGGAATTCTGACACTGTTGCCTTGGCATTGTACTATACTCCTTAAGTTTCTGAAAAATATGGACAGAACATGAGATCTGACTACATTTACCAACAAAGCATCTAGCTTCTTCCCTGGTTCTGAACCACTATCTGTAAAGTATTAACTTCCCATCATAACCTTTACCAAAACTTTTAACCAAAAGATTGAACATTTAGTGATTTACAAAAAGCTTACATTCTTTAATAACATCATCTTAGATCTTCTAAGATGTTATTAAAGAGAAAATGAGCTATAAAGGATGAGAAATAGCTCAGATCATGCAAAGAAGTAAAACCAGCAACTTAGTAGCACCATATGAATTAATGAAACATCAAGCCAATTTAAGTCCTCCTCCATCTACATCAGAACCAACCATGACATACTTAAATGTGGATTTCAGGCAGATAGTTCAAGGAATATTGGCGATTTTTCATGTTTCTGTTTTAATGTCCGAATGCTCACTGTGTGCCAAACATGCAATACAGATCATGTCACGTGATCTCAGGTAACAACTCATTTGATTCACATCTATAAACCATGAGGCAGGTGCTATAGTTTCTTCATTTTATAGATGTGAAAACTAAGGCACAGAGCTGCTAAGCTGCTAATAGTCAAAGCTTGTGAACGGTGGCCCAGAAATTCAAATTCCACAGGCAGAGGCTGCCCTCTTAACTTGTAGGATGTTGTTGGCGAAAACTGGCCAACAACGAATAAATACAACCCAGAAAAAGACCTGGTCATGGCAATTTAGCACTGCATTAGAAATTGCTTTGCCAAGATTCCTTTGTTTCTGTGTAACAGAGAGATCCCATCGTAGTCTACCAAGCAGACTAAGGATAATTTACTACAAAAGTAAGACTGCTTTCAAACCACTTTCCTTCGAAAGGTGGTTTGTGTCCTTAAACATACTAAAAAGAGGGAAGGACAGAGAGTCTTTCCATCCAAGGTGGGAATTATAGACAGAAAGAATGAAGAGACAAAATGTCTGAAAATAAGATAAAGGCAGTATCAAGTTTTACTGAAAAAAGGTAAAGAATAAATTTCAAAAGTCATCAAGATTTTCGCTCACCCTGATTTTCCACAGTCCCAGCCAATTTTTACTAGAATTAGGATACCAACTATTACAATAACAGGAACAATTCCTTGAGGGGGGAAAATGGGCGACACAGTTAATAGAAATCTGAACAATAACAGACATATGCCATGGTTTCATAATAACATACACACTGGCTGGGAAACGAACTGAAAGAGAAGATGCGATTGCACTTTGTCCCACCACAAGTTTGGCAACAAACACTGCATGTTACTTCTCCTGCTTTCTTTGAAAGAAAAAACATATTTAAAGTACCACAATGTTCAAACGTAATTTTTTAATGATGACCAGGTTACACAGTTCTAGAACTAGAAAAGATCTTAAAGTTCATGCTAACTTGTAGGTAAGTCAACTGAGTCTCAGAAAGGTGAAGGCTCCCCGGACAGTTAGGGAAGGCCTTTCAGTCAGTTCATAGTAGAGACAATATAAAGAATATACCCTCCAATGGCTAATCTATCTATCATTACATTTCATTCCTGCACTTACTTTTAAAATTAAAAGCATTATTTTGAGTGCAACGGCTATTAATTGGTCAAGTAACTTGGCCAACAATCTGATTTGATGGCTTGTTTTTTTTTTAAAACCTGACTTCCCTTTTCTAAAAACTCATTTCCTCTCTCCTTCCTCCATTTTCTTCTTCTCTGCCTCTACTCTGAATGAACCAAATCCTACTTTTTTCATTTGTACTACAAAGAAAATTACAGAGGACAGCAAGGGAGAAATGGCAGCTAATGTGACTTCTATCAGTAAAATACAGATCATGCCACGTGGACAAGATTTTAAAAACTTTTTCCATAACATTTTAGTAATATTTACCTGAATCATCCCTTTTAAGCTGATCACCCCAACACTACATTATTGGCTTTGAAAGATTATTCAAAAAATAAATCACAGCTTTTCAAAATTTTAAGCTTTCCTTCCCCCTCACTAGTTCCCAGTAATTTCTACATTTTTAATATCTCCTTTTTCAGTTTCAAAGATGAAGAAAAAGCAGAAGATTGACTCAAATTGGTTCAAAATATCTGGGTGACCAGATTAAAAGGATATTCTCCATAATGTTGTAAACAGTTGGTGATGTTATGTTATGGCTTTTAATTGGTCGGGATGATATTCTGCCAGCTCTGCTTTTAGACCAGAGATGGTCTCCCCAAGAAACTGTTGAATTGAGCTGGACAATAAGATGCTGAACTCTATGCATGGTACATGATGGCAATGAAAGAAACAAGACTGGGTTTGAACTGTAATACTGCAATAAGGTGGAGTAATCCACCATGGGGGGAGGGGTTGGGGGAACCTCGGAGCCTATGAAACGATGTCATAAAATGAAATGCAATGAAAAAAAGGATATTCCAAGAAAACTGACCACTATATACAAATAATTCTAGAAGAAAGTTTGTGGAGATCAGAGGAATTAACAGAAAACCAGAGCAAAACAAAAATATTAGAAATAAAATTCCGCATGTTTCCTTGGTAACATAGTTAAGAACACACTGTCTCCCAAATCAGATGCAAACAAAACTTTCAGGCATGAAGATAGTAATCTGTGACTTCTGAATTCTCAAAATTCAGAAAATCAAACCAAAAATAAATTAGTGTTAATAGTAGATGTATGCAACTTGGCCAAAATGAAGCATGAAATTATGACCGACGAGTCCCTAATCACTAAACTGATGAGCTCTCAGGTAGGAAAATTAAATAATTTTGGGTTTCTTCAATAAAAAAGGAGTGTTACGTACACATAGAGCCATACAAAGTATAGAAGACATTATACAGCAGCTTGCTACCTGGTCTAACTGGGTCAACAGCAGTTACAACCAGTACGATGCCCAGCAAGTAGCAGAAGTGCCACTCTGATCACTCCCAAAGCCCTTAGGTGCCTCTGAGCTAAGGGGGAAAGGCACTCCATGTGTTATGAACAGCTAAGGTTGTAGATGGCTGGAATCCTGCTTACTGTTGGCAGACTATAGAGCCTGTGGACAAGTGAAGTCACACTGGACTTACGGAGATGGGACACAGAATGTGCTTGGGTAAACTTGAAACTTCCAGATTCATCAATGCAGATTTAACACCATCTCCAGACATGCACAGGCACTCTATGAGTCTTTGGTTATCACTGGGTTTGGTGTCTTCCTGTTTTCCCTCATTTTTTTTAAATAAGAGAAAAGTACATACTTCCTTTTCCAGATATAGGATTTTGTACATAAACAAACTAAATTGTAACACCTCGATAACAAGACAACAATTGTAATAAGTTTACAATGAGATTTGTCACAGGTAGGAACAAGTATGCTAGGAAATGGAGAAGACTCCTAGATCTGCACCTTCTTTATTTCACTTAATGATTTCAGATGCAAGTATAGCTGGATTTGGGCTAGGCTGCAGCCTAAGCCAGCTGAATTAGATGTACTGAAGGACAGATATGCAGGGGTCACTGAAGGGTATGGAAAACCACTTTATTCTAAGGATGCTCCTTTTCTTTAATATTCTTTCGATATCCTCATACGGGTTTTATGACAGTCACAGTATAGAATCTCAGTAATGCAAAAAAAAAAAAAAACCATGCAGTGCTGTTACAAGAATTAGAAATACGCAGACGTCAAAAAAAAAAAAAAAAAGAAAGAAAGAAAGAAAGAAAAAACTGTGAAAAATGGAACCTACTGTTTTTCCAAATGTGTGACTCACATTAGTTGAATGGTAACCCAAGATGATTTGGAAGCCACTAAAATAAGCCAGTAGGTAATAATGCAACCAAAAACCGAGTATATTCTGGTGCAAAAGGTTTTTGAAACCCATGCGTATGTGCCTTGAGTGTCCAGTCTCAGATGTGCTAGCTCAGATGTCCTATCACCTGGGATGAGGATTTTTACATTCTGCAAAGTACCTAATATAGGATAAACTAGTCACCTACCTCTACTGACTATGACTTAGAAATCTTGCAAAACTCCAGTTCTTATAGTCTAAACCTACAGCATAGGATTGCTGTGTGAAAAGAAAAATATATATACATATCCCTGCCAATCTCAGGATAGTAACTGCCATGTAACAATGCAAATGGTTACTGTAGTCTTACTTTTTGGTGTGGCTACAGGGAATAGTATATTCAGAAATTCATCCTAAGAAAGCAACAGTGATTGCATGTGAGGCCTTCTTCAGGCTACTGAATTAGTCAACTTTTGGCATTGAGCTAGGAGTTTGTAAACCCTTATCACATAAGGCTTCCATCTAATAAATAAAAATGCTGGGACTCCTGAAAATTAAACCAATCACTTGGGTTGAACAATAACTAAATGAAGAGCTATAGATTGCAATCTAAGTCTGACAGACTCCAAGGCCTAAGCTTGCTCTCCTACATTCTATTGTCTCTAAAAACAAAAACATTTCCTAGAGTTAGGTAGGCTCAATGGAGCTTCCGTCATTCCAAGGTGAAAAAAAAAACTTTTTTACTTTCCTTCAAATTTCTAAAGTACAGACATAGATGTAGAAAATGAAGAAACAGAATATATGTGTGCAATTAAAATCTCACAGAGGAACAACAATGAATGTTTAAAAATGTTCCTGGTGGAAATAAAGCAGTAATGAAAAAACAAAAAACGAACAAACAAAAATGAGAAATACAGATACAGAACCAATATAAAGATTTCCTGAAAATTCACAACAGCAGCATCCTTTCTCGGGCAAAGCTAGAAGTTCTGTGATGATGAACCAAGTAATCAGAGAATTCTACCATCACCTCTATCACCCACATTCACTGCAAGGTAATCAACAAAAGTCATCTCCTTGCAATACCACTGATTTATCTTTAAAGTGACAAAGACTCAATTCATGGAAAAAAATGGAAGATGTAAAATTTCAGTTATGTCTTAAAAGGATAACATCACCAAAAGTGTGTTCTGTGTCTGACTTGAGAAAGAAGGAGCCCCTCTTTCCTGCTGGGCACAAACTGCAATTACAAACCAACCTCAGGAAACACGGCCCGGGAAATCTGCGCTTCGAACATTTCAGGGGGAAAAAGAATCCAAAACTTTCACTGAGAAATACCAAGTGGTACGGCAAGAGAAAGCTCATCCATTAATTTCTTCACTTTTGTACAAATAATTATTAAATCATGGGAAATTCAATAAGAATACATTTATTTCTATGTGAAATATAGAATGAATAAAGTGAATTCCAAATGTTGGAATGTTCCAAGATTAGCTGAGGAGAGGTTCATTCATGATACCATGATAAATGCAAGCAATCATGACAAATAATAATAGTAATAACAGTAAAAATAAAGTATCTGTCTCAGTTGTGCTGTTCTTTGGCATGCATACGATAGGGAACTTATAAGTACAAAATGTTAAACACTTTCATAGGAAAGTCTATATTCTATTAGACTTAACAGTATGCCAAGTTTGCTCTATTCATGCCTACCAAACACAGTTCATTCACTCATCTTGTTGAAGCACTGCACGTCAGACCGTATGTTTACAACAAAGACCGACTCAAACTCTGAAGCACAGCCTGTGGCACAATCAATGTCTTGGCCTCATGTAGCTAACATACTTTTAAGTCGTTGACCAGTAGGGGAAAGGGAGAGCAGAAGAGTAGAATCGATGGATGCCCCCTGCTTTCTTCGGGCTAGAACAGAAATCTGGAATGGTCAAGGGCTAGTTTATGGTTAAGGATGAAATACTTGAGGTTAGTCACTGGACTAATGGCTGCGTCCTCTGGCTACTGAAATATTGAAGTACCTAGGATGATATATTAATACAATGGGCACGCAGTAACACTTGACTGGCGGGCCAGAGGATTTGAAGTCGCCCTGCAATTACCTTGGAGCAGGAACATGATTTGGAATACAGAGGAACATACTGAGTACCTAGCGGGGTCCACACAACATGCCTGTACAATGCATGCACCTGTGTTCGCTGAGGCAGCCACACACACCGCATTCGGATAGTTTTCCTGAGACAGTAAAAGGATGATATTCTCTCCCAGGAAAACCGGTTGTAAACCCCACAGGGGTGACAACTGTTTTTAACTGTCTGAGAGTCAAACTTACCAAGTATAATCTTGGATGCACCTAAAGAAAAAGAAGAAAAAAATAACCATAAGAATTTTACATTTTCATGGGCTTAGCAATTTTATATATGTATGAATGTCAATAGACTATACCAGTAGACTGAGAAGCAGTTTAGATCTCTGTAACTAAAAGGATTATAAATTCAAGAAACAACTGCTAGTAGTAACTTAATCAATGAACAGAAATACCAGCCTCTGCAGTAGTTCCATAGAGTCAACATTAGAAACATCAAGTTTGAAAGCTACTGAGTACCAAGACATATACCATCTAAATCCGGGGTTCTGACTTGATGTCTAGAAAAACGACTGCAAAGTTTCAACTATGAACAATTGTTCATACCATCAAGAAACTCAAACACCTATATCCCTTTCAGCAACGATCTACAAATTACCTCATTATATCATTATTCGTATTTTTCAATTGAGTACGAAAGAGGCATTGCCCAAATACTGCTCTTGTAAGTAGGGCAAACACATTTACTCAAAATGCTACTGGGACGAGGCAATGTTACCCAGCAGCAAAGGCACCAGGTTTGGAGCCAGCAAGTACATTTAAGTTTTCATTCCCTCCCTATGTGCTACTCATGACTCACTGAAAGTGAGTCTACAAGAGAATCTCCAAGCTTGGATTCCTCATCAGTACAGTTAAAACCTCTTCCTTTGTGAGGCTGGTGCAGTGACATGCTGATCAACAAGAAAAGCATGGCACGTGACCCAGCAGCACAATCTCTCTAAGTAGCAGAAGCTATTCTTTTTTTAATATGGTGGGTATTATCTCATGCCTTGAGAGACTGAGTTAAAAGTACAAAAGAGAGGGCCCGGCGCGGTGGCACAAGTGGTTAAAGGTCCTCGCCTTGCACGCCCGGGATCCCATATGGGCGCCAGTTCTATCCCGGCAGCCCCACTTCCCTTCCAGCTCCCTGCCTGTGGCCCGGGAAAGCAGTCGAGGACAGCCCAAAGCTTTGGGACCCTGCACCCGTGTGGGAGACCCGGAAGAGGCTCCTGGCTTCGGATCGGCATAGCATGGGCCGTTGTGCTCACTTGGGGAGTGAATCATCGGATGGAAGATCTTCCTCTCTGTCTCTCCTCTTTGTATATCCGCCTTTCCAATCAAAAAATAATAAAAATAAATCTTTAAAAAAAAAGTACAAAAGAGAGTTCCAAGGCTGAATGCTGCTTATATTTTTATCATAATTAACACATTAGGCTTAGTTTAAATGTGTTATTTATAGGTTTAAAAGAAATATTTCAACATAACTAATTCGACAATAGATTCTATCAGGAGAAACTTATTTCTCTTTATCTCACCCTATGAACCTAAATATCTGAGACTCGAAAATACCACAGTAATTTAGACAGTGGGGAAAACCAACTCAGGCTCATGCCAGAGTTAAAGTTAATGAATTAAATTCAAATGAGTCAATGAAAGTCACAAAACCAAGGCTGAGTGGAAATGCTAGGTTAGATCATGAAATATACAATATAAGGTCTGTTATGAAAACATTCAAAATACTATTAAAGACACACACATGTTGTGTAAGAATGAAAACAGGAATCAAGCTCATGATCCTATGGCAGTAATTAATTGCCTTAGAGGTAGAAAACCAGGGGTAGGCAACATACTATCTGTAATGTTTAATGTCCTCTAATTATCAGGGTCACAGCATAATACGTAGAGCTCAAAATACTAATCAGGAAAATAAAGTCATCATGTGTGTAAAGTCACAGCTAAAAAAAAGTGTTTGAAGCACAGGGATATACGAGGGGCCCGCAGAGGAGGCAGATTAGCATGTCCATTCCTAGGCAACAAGGTGCAGGTGCAGAGAGCTCAGTCTCCAGGGTCTGGAAGTCTGGACTGTGTTCAGGACTGACATTCATGGTGGTGGTTACAGAAACACCTGCTGACTGAGCAAAGTCACTCAACTGAGAGGCAGAGTAGCAGATAGAGCCCCATTCCATGGTTCACTCCACCAAATGCCTGCCAACTCATTCTAATCTCCCACACACATCGGAAGGACTCTACTACACGTTACTGCTGCCTTCCAGGGTCCATGTGATTTGCAGGGAGCTGGAGTGAAGAACTGAAGCTGGAGGGTGAGCTCAGGGTTGCTGATGTGGGAGGCATCTTAACTTCCAGGCTATGCACCTGCCCACATTTTTTTCTTAATACAGTCTTCTAAGAGTTGACTTTACTCTTGTTGTGTTGAAAATTGTATATTTTGAGGCCTAGCGCAATGGCCTAGTGGCTAAATCCTTGCCTTACATCTGTGGGGATCCCATGTGGGCACCGGTTCATATTAGTGGCTGCTCCACTTCCCATCCGGCTCCCTGCTTATGGCCTGGGAAAGCAGTAGAGGATGGCCCAAAGCCTTGGAACCCTACATCTGTCAGGGATCCAGAGGAAGCTCCTGGCTCTTGGCTTTAGATCAGCTCAGCTCTGGCCACTGTGGCCACTTGAGGACTGAATCAGTGGATGGAAGATCTTTCTGTCCCTCCTTCTTTTTATAAATCTGCCTTTCCAATAAATAAATATTATTTAAAAGGAAGAAAATTTGACTTTTTAGAAAAAGTTATCTCCTGCTTCAAGTTTGTGGGCATGTTCCCCCCCCCAAAAAAAATTTTCAGAAATAGGTAGTCTCCATTAGAAAATGAGAAGAGCAATAAAACTGGTTATATGCTAAACATCTCAGTGGCCTGAAGCAGCAATAATCAGTAAAGATTTCATTCATGCATCCGACAGGGACATTGGAAGCCTCCAGTATACTTTCCTTCATTTCCACAAAGCCATGATTCATTAGCTTTCCTTAGAAATCACTGAGATGCTTCACCAATTAGTGAATCCACCTCAAGGATGGTACAAATTTGGTTCTTCAATGGAGTCTCAAAGAATTCAATGACCCTCCAAACAACTGAACAAAACAGAACATCATTAACCTTATCTAGCACTGTTTTTACGGCCACCTAACTTTCTTCATAGTTCGATGAATGTTAGCATTTTACAGATTTTTCCTAGCATAATCCACACGTGCCTCTGCAGAAAGTCAAAAGCATTAGTATGAAAAATTCTAGCCACCATCAATTAGAAACTATTCATTTGATTGTATTAGTTGAGTCCTGTTCAGATTCCTTGACTTAGCATGCCAGGCACCTATTCAGGAAACCTCAACAATGTCAACTGACCTGAAGAGGAGGAGTCTTGCTCACTTGGAGGTGTGCTTTTTGTATGCTTGGTTGTCATGGTAACAGATACATCTTGTATTGCTGTAATAGGAGCAGAAGTAAGTCTTGTGGTACTGTGGAGACCCTTAGTCAGTGGGGTATGGAAAGCAGTGAACTTCTTTGTTGTTGAAAGACTGTGTGTGGATGAAGGCTTTCTTACAGTGACTTTCTGGCTGGTCGGTGGGGGCTGTGAGGCAGATGCCTTAGCCATGGTGGGACTCTGGGCTGCCACTGGTGTGTCTGTAGATGAAGCATTTGATACGAGGGGTATCTGTGCTGTGGCTGGGGCCTTTGTGACGGAAGCATTTATCATAGTGGGCCTCTGGGATGTTGGTAGAAGTCTTGGAGATGAAGCCTTTATGGAGATGGGTTTCTGAGGTATTCGTGTGGCATCTGTAGCTGGAACATTGACTGTGGCGATTTTCTGAGGTGTTAGTGGAAGTCTGGTAGCTGGAACGTTCACTGTGATGGGTTGCTGGTGTGTTAGGGCAGCGTCTTTAGCTGGAACATTGACTGTGGGGGGTTTCTCAGGTGTTGATGAGAGTCTAGTAACTGAGGCATTTACTCTGGCAATTTTTTGAGATATTAGTGTGACGTCTATAGCCGTGACATTGACTGTGGTGATTTTCTGAGGTGTTGGCATAGTGTCTGCAGCTGGAACATTGACTGTGGGGGGTTTCTGAGGTGTAGGTAAAAATCTGGTTGTGGTATGTTTCTGAGGTGTTGGCATGGTGCCTCTAGCTGGAATATTCACTGTGGTGGGTCTCTGAGGTGTTGGCATAGTGCCTCTAGCTGGAACATTCACTGTGGTGGGTCTCTGAGGTGCTGGCATAGTGCCTCTAGCTGGAACATTCACTGTGGTGGGTCTCTGAGGTGCTGGCATAGTGCCTCTAGCTGGAATATTCACTGTGGTGGGTCTCAGAGGTGTTGGCATAGTGCTTCTACCTGGAATATTCACTGTGGTGGGTCTCTGAGGTGTTGGCATAGTGCCTCTAGCTGGAATATTCACTGTGGTGGGTCTCTGAGGTGCTGGCATGGTGCCTCTAGCTGGAATATTCACTGTGGTGGGTCTTGTAACTGTGGTATTGACTGTGGTGGGTTCCTGAGGTGTTGGTGGGTGTCTAGTACCTGAAGTACTTGTTGAGGAAGGTTTCCGAGTAGTTGGTGGGACTTCAATACTTGGACCATTGCTTTGGGTAGGCCTTGGAGTTGATGGAACATTTTCTGTTGTGGACACTGTAGCTTTGGGAGGTGCATTTTTTCCTGTGGAGCAAAAATATAAGGAAAAAAAAATTAGCCAGCAATTGCTGAGTTTAGATTTTTTTTTTTTTTTTTTTGGCCATTGCTTGTTCTACGCCTTTTAGGAAACCAAGTCACACTGTGCATTTCCTGAGGAGCTGAAATGCTTCAGGTTTTTGCCATGAAATAAGTTCCATCCATGGGCCACTAAAGTACCATGGAGGTTCTTCAGATGTTTTTATAACAAAAGAGGAAACCTACCCTGAAGGGAGTTATAAGTTCATTCTGTGACACACCTGTCTATATATTTTCCCCAAAAATGTCTTCCTTCACTTACACTAAGACAAAAGACATTGGGATGTAACCAATGGACCAGCTTGATCCAGGTCTTCCCCATGGGAGGTAGGGGCCCAAACTCTGGGCCATGCTTATCCACATGGATGCTTGTGGTGCAGGTGGTGGGCTCTAGTCACTGTGCCACAACACCAGCCCTCTACTATTTACTTCTGATCTATCTTGCTGTTAATGCATCTTCAGAGGCAGTAGATAAGGGTTCAAGTACTGGTGCCTCTGCTGCTCATGTGGGAGATGTGAAGAGAGTTCTAGGCTCCTGGCTTCGAGCTAGTCCTGCCCTGCTTATTATGTATATTTGGGGGCATAACACAACGGCCTCTATCACTCTGCCTTCCAAGTAGATGAAAACAATATAAATGCACATTTAAAAACAGTTCAGGCTGGATATAAAAGACATTAAGGAAAATATGTTTAAAAAATGAGAAAGAACAGTCAATAAGAGAAATTCTGGGGGCTGGTGCCATGGCATAGCAGGCTAAGCTTCTGCCTGTGGCACTGGCATCCTATATGGGAGCCAGTTTGTTTTCTTGCTCTACTTCCAAACCAACTCTTTGCTTATGGCCTAAGAAGCAGTAGAGGATGTCTCAAGTGCTTGGGACTCTGGACCCGCATGGGAGACCAGGAAGAAACTCCTGGCTCCTGGCTTCAGATTGGCTCAGCTCTGGCCACTGCTGCCATTTGGGGAGTGAACCAGCAAATGGAAGATCTCTTTGTCTCCCTCTCTGTAGCTCTGCCTTTGAATAAAAATAAACTAAAGCTTTACAGAGAGAGAGTGAGAGAGAGATTCTGGAGGCAGAAAAATAAATTAGTGGAATTCGATGACATCAAAAGCTAGACAAGAGTTTTCCAACTGCCAAAGGACAGTCACTTTTATATATTCTTTGTATAAACACAGAGATATCTATCTGAACTTTCTGAAAGTAACAAGGTGTGAAATGGCCAGTGTAAGGTAATTCAGCAGAAATATAAGATGTATGTTAGAAACATGTGTCTGCACATCTATAGGACAAGCCCTTCTGAGCAATCTGTTAAAAAGCTGTCCCATGGGCGGGGGGAAGCAAGTATGTTTCCATGTAACACTTTGCAGTCCCTTTCAGAGCGTTCTCAGTTTCTATATGGATCTAATGGTGGGGATGCAGCCAAAACAGGATCGTGTGCACTGATTACCTCTGCACTCAGGGAGGGGGGTACTCCAGGCTCCTTCCTCATTGCAAAAAGTATTGCCGTTTCCCACCATGACGAAGCCTTTGTCGCACTGATAGGAGACAACCTGTCTATAAGAGTAAGTGGCAGATTCTTCTCTGATTCTCCCATTTTCAATTGGTGGAGGATCTGGACATTGTACTTCTGGAAAAAAAAACCAAAACCAATATATTTTAAGTAGATAAAACTGGTAAGGCATTTTTACAAATAAGGAAGACTAAAACATATTAAAGATTCCACTGCAAAAGACCAAAATCTACCATTTGGTTAAGTTCAGTTCTAAGAATTGTCTTAGAGTAGTAGACAATATATTTGGCATTTCAAAAGCAAACACAGAATAACAGGAAGGCTAACCTTGGGAACTAATTATGGGAATAGTAAGATTTACACATGCAAGCAGGACAAAAATTACACATGTTACATTACACATTAAACTAGTACCAAAAAAAAAAAAAAAAAGCATGATGCATGAGTTGAGAGCCAAAAGCAGGGCAGTCAGAGAAGGCTGTCAGGAGTTAACTAGCATGTGAGTTTAAAAGCTAAGATGCACCCTCCTTCTAAGAGTGGAGAGCACGGCCTTTCATTCCAGGGCAGTACATGCAATGCCAGAGAGTGAAGGATCGGTCCTTTGGATACAGCGGGACGCCACGGCTCACATTTAGCCTCCTTGGAATAAGATTGTTTTCATGTGTCCTGCCTCACAGAGACTTTTATTCAAAATACATCTTACTAAGCCGGTGAATTTGTTAATAAATACAAGCAGAGTTGCTCTGGTAATAAACAGAGGCCCTCTCTCTGGCAGTTGCCCTGATTTAAAAATAAAAACAGTAATAAATTCAGTGGTTTTGCATTCTCTAGAGAAGTTGTGTTTTTCCTCGTTTTTTTAAAGCCACAAAGTCATGTGATTAGGCGTGCATCAAATTGTATGGTTCCAAATGTACTTAAGTATGCATTGAATATCAAATACTTAATATGGATGGGAATATGCAAATGTGTAACTCATGCTTTGCTCACTGACAGGGACTACACCCATCATGTTTAGTCTCAACATTTCGGATTCCCTAGCACATACCAGTCATTGTTCTACAGGGAGAAGCTCAACAGTGGACAAGCTCCAACTCCTTTGTCTTAAAAGCTGGGAGGGGTGCACTAGCTCCCTGGCTAATCCTCCCTCTCCAAGCACCATATCCCATGTCCTGTTCCGGCTGCTCCACTTCCATTCCAGCTCCCTCCTTCAGGCCTGAGAGGGCAGCAGAGGCTGACCAAAGGCCATGGGACCCTACACCTATGTGGTAGACCCTGGGGGAGGCTCCTGGCTTCATCAGGAAGTACAGCTATCATAGAGACAGGGGAGCTAAATACGGGCAATGAGAGGAAGTGGGCTTACACGGCACACTGCTTCTGCACTAGAATAGATGCTTGGGATCCACAGTTCTGTAACCTGAAGCTGCTAGCTGCTTAGGAAAGTGCTGGCCTCAGACCAGGAGATTGCTTATCCCAACCATCAGATTTCTTGGGGCTCCACTCCCCTTTCGTTTCCATGGTGTCATTTATGAATATTCCTTACTGAAGACCAGAAGTAGAAGAAAGTGGTTTGGACAAAAAAAAAAAGAAAGAGAGGGAGGAAGAAAGAAACAAAGAAAAGAAAGAAAAAAGAAAAGAAAAAAAAGAAAAGAAAAAGAAAACTTAAAACAAATATGAAGGAGGAAAAAGGTGTGCTGACAGATGTAGGAAGGCAGAGCCCAGGATGTGTGTGACAGGAACGAGTCTGGCCACAGCACAGGATGTGTGATGGAAGTAGGCCCCGGGACACCGCAGGGCTGAAGGTCATCTGTCGTCAGCAGACCTCACATGCTGCCTACTGCAGCATCCGTAAATGACACTGACACTCAATCAACTCTGACTTCTGCTCCTGATGACACAACCAAATTTAGCCATAATGCTGAGAACAGGGTGTTCAGAAATCACTTGTAGAAGTGCTAGGATGGATGCTGAGAGAGAGGAGGAAAGAAACAGGCAGCGCTTCAACACAGTGCGCATTCTGCCCTCCCCTCAATGTGCAGGAACCAGTCCTGTTCCTGCCACTGACAGACAAGGCATCTTCAAAGTTCATAGAGGGGGTTGGCACAATGGCTCAACTGGCCAATCCTCTGCTTTGGAGTGCCAGCAATCCCATGTGGGTACCCATCGGTGTCCTGGTTATTCCACTTTCCATCCAACTGCCTGTTGGTGGTCTGGGAAAGCAGTAGAGGACAGCCCAAAGCCTTGGGCACCTGTACTCACATGGGAGATCTGGAAGAAACTCCTGGCTCCAGGCTTCGGATTGGCTCAGCTCCAGCCATTGCAGCCACTTGGGGAGTGAACGAGAGGATGGAAGATCTTTCTCTCTGCCTCTCCTCTCTGTAAATCTTCATGTCTAATAAAACTAAAAATTATTTTAAAATAATAAAAAAAAATAAAAATTGCAGCTGGGAGTGAACCAGCAGATGAAAGATCTTCTTGTCTCTCTACTCCAGAAATCTGATCTGTCTTTCCAATAAACAAGTCTCATAAAAAAAAAGCCCTCAATTTCAAAACTTTTTATAGCAAAATAAATTTATCTTTCAATTCCATTGCCGCTGAGCTCTTCGAAGTGCCCTGTGTATTGGGCTGGAGTCACCAACTCATGCTATTATTCCTGTCCTGTCTCCTTTGGGAGAGTTAAAGATTTTCCAGAGTCAAAACTATATTTCTTGTTTACCGTATAACCTTTATTTTTGCCCCATGATAAAGATAGATCAAATTTTAAAATAAAGTTTCCAGGTTTTTTTTTTCTGGTTAATAATTTTAATCCTAAGAAGGAGGAATGTAAAGAACCCTGGGTCTCAGGAAGACAGCACCTCTGCAGCAGGAGACCCAGGTTAAACACCTCCCGTGGCCAGGGGTTCAAGCCATGGAGTCAAGTCATAAGAAGTTTCAGGGCATTCGTAGTTTTTTCCGTAAAAATTGTGGATTGCGAGGAGGAGGGAGTCCCCTCTCTTATCTCATTTGCCTCATTTGTCACAGGCCTGGTGTTGTGTCAGTTCTCAGGCTGTAGAGTAGGAGACGAGGCTCAGAAGAGCATAGCAGTCTACTTCCATGGAACACACATCAGCACGAAAGGTTTTCCAATGATCAGAGACACCGACACTGACAGCTGAAGGGAGGGCAGAAAGTGATGGGCGCCCATTGACAGCTTCAATCTTCTTATCAATCTTACCTCGGCAAATCGGAAGTTTGTTACTCCAATTGACACCATTCTCCGAAGCGAGACAGAAGGAAGACTTTTCACCAATTAATTGATACCTAAAGCAACAGAGGGAGAGAAAAAAAAATTAAGTGACCTTCACATATCTTTGATCTTTCTTTACCAGTTCTCCAGTGTCATTAAGATACTTCGCCTGTAGGTGGCAACAAACAGCACCTGACAAAAGTGATGATCAAAAAAAAAAAAACAAGCTAGTCTAGGCTAGGTCTCAGCCCTTTCTTTACCATGTGTGAGCTGTATGTGGGTATGGACGAGCTGTGGCTGGGTTGAAACATCCAACAGTAAGAACCAGACTGGGTTGAAAGCCAGTCAGGAAAAGCCACTGTTCCTGCTAAAACAGGAGGTGAACTGAGTAGGGCTGGCTCATGGACCCACTGGTATGCGCAAAATCTGGCACTGGGAGAGGTTCTGATGGAGGAGACTGGGCAACTTCTCTGGCAGGACGCAGTCCCTGCAGGTAAGCGCAAGAAACATGATAGGAAACAACCCAGAACAGGCTATGGAAATTATCCCACTGGCATACACATGGCATGGGTTGGGGGCAGACCAGGCTGAACCCACTCACATCACCCACTGGTGAATCCGAGCACCAGAACAGAGTGTGGGTCGGGTCAGGTTCGGTTGTGACAAACACCAGTACACATTAAGGAACGCCAAGGTGAGATGAGCCATACCAGATGTGATTGTAGCGCCCAAACTACACATGTGAATACCAGGGGGAGGAGGCAAAGCCAACAGAGGAATGTGGGCTCCCCTGCTGGACAACTACTTCCATTGAAAAGTGTGAGTCGGGATGGGGGCAGACTAGACCAGGCAGGGCTATAACACCTGTGGGCCTCATGTGAGCTAGATAAGGGAAGGGCCATGGTGGGCTGACTGTTCCAACTGGTGCAAGCAAAAATTAGAGTGGGTGAGAGTTGTTTGGGCTTAGCTGCAGCATCAGCTGGCAGAGGCTGGCACTGGGAGCTAATTCTGTCAATTCAAATGCCAGAACCACCTGGAGAGTGCATAATCTGGGGGTGGGAGTGGCCTAGTAGGGAGATAGTGGGCACCTCCCTCAGGGTTACCACTCTCACTGGAGAGCATGAAAACCAGGACAGGGGCAAGGGTTGGCTAGACAGAAAGGCACCTGCCAGTAAGTGTATAGGCTGAATAGTAGATTGGTTGGGTTGAACTAGGCTTCAATGCCCATTGACATGTACAAGAGCTAAATGGGATGTGGGACAGACTGGACAAGCCTGCAGTACATACTGGCAAGCATGGGAACCAGGGTAGGGGGCAGGCCTGGTGAGGGTTATGGGGAGTTGCCACAACGAGGCTGCAGCTCCCACTGGTTTGCATGAGGGCCGAGTAAGAAGTAGGCAGGATCGAGCTGGACTACAACAGCCGTTGGTACACGGGGAAGACAGGGCTGGAAACAGAACTGACCCAGCAATAGCAATGACCAGCATGTGCGTAAGCTGATTGGTGTGACGGATGGTGTTGGACCCTGTACTAGCAAACTCAGGCAAGAATCAGGTCTGGGAACATCTCAGATGAAGTTTCTTTGGAGATCCCTCCAACTGAACTGCTGATCTCAGAACCCCAACCATGAAGAGACTATGTCAGCAGTGGACTCTGAATAGGTTTCATTGTGATTGGAACAGCGGGATTGGCAGCAATCTAGAACTGCTGAACTATCAAAACTGCTTGAGCAAGACCCTTGGAGCGCGCCTCACATTGGGGACCTGGGATGGGAGGGAGGCTGGGTGGGGCTTTTCCTTCTGTTTCTCCCCTGATCCCAGATACAGGGAAAAAATGATAATATTAGTGTGGAAACAATGGTATTACCCACTTTCACCCTATAGCCCTTGACCCTTTGTACCCTAATCGACTAAGTAAGATTATTAAAAATAATTAAAAAAAAAAAAAAGCTCAAAGAGGTAATAACCAAAGGGTAAATACAAATGTGCAAGAAGGCCAGTGCAGGGGCTCAACAACAATCCTCCATATCCCCACTGCTCCACTTCTGATCCAACTCTCTGCTTATGGTCTGGGGAAGCAGC
This sequence comes from Ochotona curzoniae, assembly GCF_017591425.1. Lineage (NCBI taxonomy): Eukaryota > Metazoa > Chordata > Mammalia > Lagomorpha > Ochotonidae > Ochotona > Ochotona curzoniae. Next base: position 16,766,399 of record NW_024466219.1, on the reverse strand, counting down.
AGAAAATGGCCCGAGTCCTTGGGCTGCTGCACCCATATAGGAGACTCGGAAGAAGCTCCTGGCTTCAGATCCTATTGGATCAGCTCAGCCATGGCCATTTAGGAAGTGAACCAGAGGATGGAAGATGTTTCTGTCTCTCCTTCTTTCTGTAAATCCACCTTTAAAATAGAAATAAATACTTTTTAAATGTGTAAGATGTAGAACATTGTTTATTCGCATAGGAATCCCCCTCTCTCTGCCTTTCAAATAAACGACTTTTTTTTTTAAATGAAGTATTTTAAATCACTATGTGTTGAAGCTCAGGAATTTAAAGAATCTGAAGGCATAAGCAATCCGCTTTCCTTGACTCTGCACTGTAGTGAGATTCTCCCGGAGGAGCTGTGAGCGGAGGCCTTCCCCACTGAGAACAGATTCCTTCCTGCCTGAGAACAGATTCCTGACCTGTGAGCACTGGTCACCATCCCGATGGTCCCCTTTGTCGAGCTCCAGTTTGACAAAACTTACCCCAGGTCACAGGAGAAGTATATGGTTGAACCAAACAGTATGTCAGTTTCTATCTTGATGTCGCCATTGGTTAACTCTCCAGGATGAGGGCATCTTTTTTCTAAAAGAGAAGACAAAATGTTTTTTTTTTTCATGAAACCATCAGGCATTGGGTGATGTGGTAGATATACAACTACTTAGCTTGATTGCGGCCAACATTTCACAGTGTAGGTGAAGACCAAAACTTCATGCTGGACACTCAATGCTCCAAAAACAGCCCTTGTTAATTACACTTCACGGAAGCTACGATATGTTTGCATCATGTATACACATGTACGTTCATGAGCTGCTGAAATTACTCACCTACAGATTTCTTTGCTTCCACCTTCAATTTATGTTCCCAAAAAGCAACAGATTTATAATCCATACTTAATTCATTTAAAGTAACCTCAAACTAATTAAATGTGAAATCCATAAGTATACCTTTCATGTAAATCTGTAGTTTGATTGGCTTATGCTAAAACAACTCTAATGATTTTACTAAGAATCCTTCTGCGGGCAGTGTCGTGGCATAGCACATCAACCTGACGCTTGGGACGTGTGCCTGGGATTGAGTCCCGCCTTGTTTCCGTCCCAGCTCCCTGCCACTGCGCATTCAGGGAAGCAGCAGATGACGGCTCAAATGCTGCGGGTCTCTCCCAGCCACGTGGAAGGCCAGGGTGCAGTCTCTGACTCCTGGCTGCAGCTGTGGCCAGCTCAAGCATCGCAGTGATCTACAGAATGAACCAATGGGCAGAAAATATCAGGAAAATCTCTCTCTTGGTCCCTCCCCCTCTTTGACACTCTGACCTTTCATATAAATAAATGCAGAGCTTTAAAAAGGAATAATTCTCAATAATAACACACACTGCCACGTTCCTGCATCAATGAAGGGATGATATTCTTTCTTCCAAACTCTGGACGGTCAAGGTCATACTCACTTGTACAGAATTGTTCAGGTTGGGACCATTCTAAACTCTCAAGGCAAGTGATTGTTGGTCTGCCCTGGTCCCGTTTGTAGCCCAAGCGGCACTCGTATTCCACAGTGGAGCCGACAGGGAAGTAGTTCTGATCGCGGTAAGGCCTTTTCAGGGATGCGTATATCAGATGGGGTGGATCGTTACAGCTGCCTGAAAGTAGTAAGGAAGCAAGGACAACAGAAGTCATACCACCTGACTTGACCATTTCTGATACATTATCTGGATCTTAAGGCACTCCCTTTCCTTAACTTCTCTACACATATTTGGTATTTGTATTAATATTAATTAGCATTCATTTTAATATTTGCAGTGCTCAAGCCCATTCACACATGCACTTTCATTTCCTAGCCACCAGAGGGCAGCAAAATAGATTTGACAGAAGTCACTATCCCCCACTTCTCAACAACCAAAAGCCATCGAAATGGCCTGGCACAGTTCTAGGACTCCATGAACAGTTCCTGACTCAGCTTTGATAAATTGCCCCAAGCATCACATTGTCCTGAATACATGAGGTCACTCCTTGGTGGCGAGGGGTAGCGTCCTGGACGACAGAAATCATCATCAGAGTAGCTAATATTTATCAAATACTCATACAAACACAGTGAGTCCCCCATAACCAGGCATTTGGACAAGGAGCAGCTGAACTGACTGATGGAGGACAGAAAATGCACACACACTGTAGGCTGTGAGGCAAAGAGCAATCTGCAGGTGCCGGGTCTACCCCCACAGCGCTGGATTCGCAGGCAAAAGGCTCAACTCTCAATGAGGACTCTGCCCAGGGACTGCTCATCTTAAGGAAGCCAAGTGGCTACTGGGAGCCCACATCTTTCCAAAAGAAGAGGACAGTCCCTACCTACCTTCCTGGGCCATCTGAAGAGCAGCCGACATAACACACGTGTAATAATTATAAAGCATTATACATATATAAAGGATTATATACTTCATCTTGTTGCCTTAAAAAAAAACAACCACCACCCACTGAAATCTTATTTCACAGTCATATCTGTGACACTCGCTACGGATCCTGCAGCTCCCAATTGAGCCACACTGTCCAATGACTGGGATTAATCCCTATCTGTATCTATCCTTATATACAGGCTGTCAAACCCACGATGGCCAGCGCTTGACTGTGCCCAGGGCAGGACTTCCAGGGTCATAACAGATGTGAACAATTCCTCTGCCCTAGTGACATCATGGCCATTGTGAGGCTAGAGTGTGACCCATGACTCACACCTGTCTGTGATGGTGTGCAGTCAGATCTGACAGCATCACACAAGCCATCCTCCATAACAGTAAATGGCTGTGTTCCTGGCTCTTGGTAGTTTTTTTTAAAGTATATTCAGCTGTCCAACAGCAGGAGGCGCCCTCACCAACAGAGGGGACAGCTCCATGAATGACACTAGCCCCCAAAAGATCTTCCAGTGAGACCAGTGCCAATCCCATGCAGGCCCAGGTTAATGTATGCATGTGTGCCCTCATTTTTAACAATAATTATGGCCCGGCACGATGGCGCAGTGGTTAAGGTCCTCGCCTTGCACGCCCAGGATCCCATATGGGCGCCAGTTCTATCCCGGCAGCCCCGCTTCCCTTCCAGCTCCCTGCCTGTGGCCCGGGAAAGCAGTTGAGGACAGCCCAAAGCTTTGGGACCCTGCACCCATGTGGGAGACCCGGAAGAGGCTCCTGGCTTCGGATCGGCATAGCATTGGCTGTTGTGCTCACTTGGGGAGTGAATCATTGGATGGAAGATCTTCCTCTCTGTCTCTCCTCTCTGTATATCCGCCTTTCCAATAAAAAATAATAAAAATAAATCTTTAAAAAAACCCAATAATTAAAAAAGCAAAAAATACATTAAAGAGCTTTCATGGGGAAAAAAGATAACAGAATAAGGATCTAAAGAAAGCATTTGGGGGCAGCTATACCCTGAGTTTTGACTTTAAGCTAAGTGCTCTAACAAGAGGTCACGTAGCTAAGAGGTTTGTGAAGTACACATTATACAGCTACTTTCTGATGCAACACAATGTGTCAGTCCTGCAGCAGGAGTTGAGCAGACTCACCCTGAGTCCCAGAGCTCCACACGCACCCCTGAACCCCCATGCCGTCTCCCCCAGCGCCACCTTCCTCCCGGAAGCTTAGCTTGGGGTAAGCACCTGCACTGGTGAACACTTCGAATCTTTCATATTGCGCTGCTACTGAACTGTGTCCACGCTTCTAGGTTTAGCACAGATCCCACTGTGCTAAACAGCACAGCACAAGCTGGACATGTGCAGAGAATCAGCCATCCACCACGGCCTTCAGCCTCAGCACGCGACAGGCGACACCATCTAGGGACACCCTCTGATGTTTACACAGTGACCACAGTGGCCAAAGATGTATTTCTCAGAATTCTGCTCGGAGACACGCGTCACTACACCTCAGAGCTGATCTAAAGCTATGCACATAACAGATTCTGAAGTCAATACACACAGCTTGTAAAAATCCCATCACAGCGTCGCACTTCAATGAAATTTAAGAAAACCTAACCTATATGATGTGTCTCCAGGTAACTGACAAAGTATATCCGTAAGCAAGTAACTCCCTAAACAGTCCTGGCTGTTTATCTGTCTGACCATCTGCTCTGCAAGTGCAGTGTTAGGGAGAAAAACTGCTGCCTTCAATTAGCTGGATTGTGACCTGCCAGCAGGCTGTTCCCCAGGGTTTAATAAGACTAGAAAACTATCAATTACCAGTCACTTGGAAGAGGTATAAAATTAGTCTGACCAACATGCATTCCTTTCCCATAACTTTGCTAAAGAGCCAGGAGGAACTTACGATTACAGAATGGCTGCATTTCCGACCATTGGTAGGTGTCCTGACAGGTGGCCGTGTCAGACAAGCCTGGGATTTTCACAAAGTTGGTGTCACATTTGTATGTTACCGTGTCTCCGGGAGCAAAAGTTGAGACTCCTCTCAGATCTGGCGTGGCATTAGGTAAATCCGGGGGGAGGCCACAGTCTCCTGGGGAGGGACAAGCACACTGCATTCAATTCACGGCAACGTTGGCTTCCCAGGGATGCAGGGCCAACCAGGGCGGAACTGACAGGCCATGAACTGTCTAGGCCCGGTTTCTTGTCAACTCAAGACAATAACAAACTCAGAGCAAAACACTCCCCTCCCAACTTAAAGAATAATTTTTAAAAAGTTGTTAAGAATTCCTCCTGCATCCCCACCGAGGTGGTCAGCAGGTGCATTAAATCAACCGGCCGGAGGGGGGCGGGGCGGGAGGGTTGGGCAGGTGGTTGGCCTTTGGGTTGATAGAATAGCTGCAGGTTGAGAAGTCGCCGGGTGTTTTTGAGTCCTTTCTGCAGTGTCCCAAGGTTTGACAGCTCTGGAACAGCTCTGTCCTGCCGCTCCACACCCACCCCTTAAGTCCTGCCAGCCACAGCCCCGCCCCCCCGGCCCCACAGGACTCCATGTCCCTGTCAGCAGCTGGGGTCCGGTATCCAGAAAAGTGCTGAGCTTCACAGGTGGAGGAAGAAGGCGCCGGGCTCAAGGTCCTTTGCGCAAGGACTCGCCCGGCCGGGCTCAGGCCCCCACTCACCCCGCACGGCCGCCGGGACAGGCCACAACAGCAGGGGCAGGAGCAGGGACAGCCGTCCGAGGACGTGCAGCACCGCTGAGGAGCTAGGTCGTGCGGAGCTCATGGTGCGCAGGGGACAGCCTGGCCAGGACCGCAGCCGGCAGTTCCGCGACTGCTGTTGTTGGTGCGCCTGGGCGGGTCCAGGCTCTGCGTCACCGAGCGAGGCGGGACGGATGGGTGGAGCCTTGCGAGTCAGCACCTCTGCCGCCCCGGACCGGAAGGGAGGGTCTGCCCGACGCTTGACACTTCCCTAGCGGCGCTGCCGGTAAATGTAAAAATATGCTTTGTGGATCCAGGAAAGGCTGGGGGTGGCGTGGGCTTTGCTGCCCGACGTTGTGGCCAGGTGCAGGTTGACCCCGAGGACGCCCCCGGCGCGGCTGAAAGGCGACGTGCGGCGCGGGCAAGTTTCACTCCCTGGAAAGCAACCTGAGAGATAGCAGGTTCAGAGAGCAGCAGCTTGGCACGGGTGGAGCTCGCCCAGATCTTCAGCCCATTGCCAACAACACCCCCTGAGTTCCACGTTCTAGTCTGGCCGCGCGCAGAGAGGAACAGGGCTTGGGTTGGGTTCGGGGGTAGAGATAGTTGGGAGGGATGGGGAGAAGCTGGGAGGGGAGAGTGGCTGCCCTGGTGAGCCACAGCGAAAGCCAAGTAGTGCACGGTTTGCGTGGTTGGCCATAGTGAGAGGGTCTAGTGACATGTCCAGATGCAGAGTTGCACCTCAGGTCTGGAGATGGGGCTGGGCTGATGAGAGGGTGCCCGCTACACACGCACAGATCCACCGCATGGCGAGCCTCGCTACCCCTGTGGCGCGGAGAACAGCCCACAGGGTGGGCTCGCTTTCGCTGTCTGGGTCTGGCTAGCTGAGGCCCGCCGCGGAACTTCTGCCTGCCTATGGGCAGCCCCTTGCTTGGAATCCCTGGACCAAGGAAGGGGAGCTTTCTACCAGCCTGTCTGGGTGGTTCTGAGTCTCTGAATGTGTTCTGATGTCCCTTAATTGGTTGGTCTTGGATGGATCCAGGGAAAGTTTGAACAATGTTTTATTACTCTCTGCTGGCTGCCCCAGGCAGGAAGTAGTGGCACACAGGTGACAGAAAAGGAAGTGTGTGAGCGTTCAGTAAAGCCTGACAGGCTTAGAACATTCTGGAGTCTGGAGGTCAGGGAGGCAGACACCTGTTGTGACTCTCATATTTAATATTTATATGCCCTCCCCCCTGTATTTGATGGAAGATACAGCCGCCAGGGCCAGCACAGCTTTAAATGAGCCTCCTGTGACCATAGCCAGCACTCCTTCTGCGCCTGGATTGTAGACAGGTGGTCTTAGCTTGGGCCCAGAGGATGGCAATGAAGCGCAGGGGGTGTCATCAGCAAGAGCTGAAGGTCAAGGCCAGTGCTGGAGCATTAGGAAAGGCTCAACACCAAAGCCTGGCTCAGTGTTAAAGAATCTGTCGGAAAAAAACAATGACCTCAGCAAAGCGTGGGGGACAAAAATTATCTCTGTCCCCCAGCTTGGCTTCGCTAACCGCTCGAGGCATTCACTTTCCAAAACACTTCATGGCTAGTGTTCTTCTTTTTTCAAATAAAACTTATGAGAAACAACTGGGTGATCACATACGTAATACAATAACAGTCACCCAAATAATTACAGCATTCTGAGGGTGGAAGGAGTTGGGGAGAGACAGAGAAAGCCATTGCGTGTGTGTGTGTGTGTGTGTGTGTGTGTGTGTGTGTGTGTGTGCAGTTTGAACGGGATCTACCACAACATCTAAGTACTCACATCTAAGTATTCACAAAACTCAAATCTGGCACGTGTCCCTTGGGAAGCTTGTTCTGTGGAACAGCCTCAGTGGGTTTATTCCAGACACTTCCTGCTCACACCATTTCACTAACACAACTTGACATTTCATTGTGGGGAAACAGAGGGACTTGTTAACCGCAGCTCACAGACACCCTAAGGGTCCAGGGCAATATCCAACTCCTGCTCCAGCACACTGCATTCCTGTGTTGTCATCAGCAAAGATTTCTGCCTTGTGAGGGACAGGAAATTGGGAAGTCATTCAGGAGCCCAGAGCTCTTCTGAGAGGCATTTTCGAGTCTTCATCCACTCAAAGCCCCACATGCTTCCTCCAAGGTCACAGTTCCTTATTGATCAGGAAGGATTTGGGACTGCAGGAGGCGCAGCGGGGCTCCCAGGGGCAAAAGAATACACTTAAGTAATGGTCATAAAAAGCACAAAGAGAGCGTGGGTCTGTGATTTTGGCAAAGCCACTTTCTCAGCCTTGTCCCAGGAACTGTGCAGTTATCACCAGAGATGCATGGACTCTTCCGTTATCGTTGTCTTTGAGCATGAAAGAGTTGAGACTGGGAAGCAGCAGAGTGGTAAACAAGGCAGCGAGGTTTGGGGTGGGGTGGTGTGGCATTCACCAGAATGGGTGGGTCCCTCTCCAGGAAGAATCTGTGACTGTCTAGGTTACAGTTCCGCCCGGGGTTTATAAGGATACAGGGTCCATTCCTTCCGTATCTCCTGGCTGTTTGCCCTTGCCCTCCCCATTCCTCTCCTGGACTAAGGGTTTGTTAGGTGTGAAATAGGTGAAATTCCTCCCAAGGTTTTAAAGCCTGATGTTGTCAGACTGGGGAACCGGCTTGATTTGGGGCAACCCTCTGATGACTTGGGGGGGGGAGGGTGGAAGGGGACCACCTATGAAGTTGTTGGGATAGCAACAAGACTTTGTAGCATACAACAGGGGGTGGCTTCCAAAGTGTGTGTCCCAGCTGCTCCTTCCTTTCCAGGGGTGCGTTGCTCATCTTGGGCCTGTCTCACACGCACAGGTTGATTGCTAACCACCTAGGTAACACAGTGACTAACCCACAGTGTCGCAGAAACAAGGGCATGCTTGGTATTCAGAAAGAGAATTGGACAGTGTCAGGCATCATCTAGCAGGATGGTTTTGTGCGGTACAGGCTTTGATGTCACAGCTGGAATTGAGCAGGGGTGCAGAAAGGAGAGCAAGAACAGCACAGCTAGGCTGGCGGAGGCTGATGGCCCAGTGATTGTGCTAAGACCAATGCAGTGGGGCAGGGAGCATGGAAAGCGATTAAGAATGGTGTAGGCCAAGGTGTGGGGCTCAGGAGCAGCTCGGGTGATTCCAAAAACAGGAGCACAGGGAGTGGAAGGGCTGCTGAACTGGAGCCATGGGAGAGGCTGAGACAGGCTGGAAAGGGATTGGAGAGGGCCTGTGACCCCGGCCTCTGCATTCGCTGCCACAAGTAGGCAGTGGAGGAGGAGGAGGACTGTGGCGTGTGAGCAGCCAAACCTGGGCTAATTCAGACATTTATACCCCATGCCGACAGTGAGCCCGGGCCCCCGCTTAGCTAACCATAGCATGGTCCAGGAGGTTAAGGTGAGAGAGTGGGGAATGTCTTTGGTTTTAGTTTTAAAATGTATTTGTCCTAAGGAAATAAGCCCATAGTTCATTTTAATAATTCTGCTACTTTGACAAAAAGCCCTTGATCTAACTGCTGTAGACCTGGGCTTTCATTGCTTCTCTGATCAATGAAATGTAAAAGAACCTCAGGACTTGGGGATTGATAAAGAATGCTGAGAATGTTGAGGGTGACTAAGAAATTTGGAGACTGTGAGATAAGCTCCCCTGCCCGTCCCCATTTCAAACAAGTGACCACTCCCGGAAGTCAGCAGTTCCTTCAGGTGGGAAAGGAGTAACAGGCTTGGCTTAGTGTGTGCTGGATCCAGAATGCTTTGCTGGGGAGGGCTTGTGAAGATGGACAGTGTGGAATGGAAGAGCAGGCCAGACTGAGCTGGGGTGGAGATGCAGACCCTCCTGAAGCCAGGAAACCTAGAGGCCCGAGGGTTGGAACCGCCAGAGAGGGGAACGCAAGAGGGGAAGAGTATCGGCCAAAGAAGAGGGGCGGGGGAGGACACACACCCTCCCGGAAGCCAAAGAGAACTTGCCAGATGGTACTGTCCTACAAGGCAGTGGTGTTGAGGGGTCGGGCAGACCTCTGCAGGTGGCTCAGGAGTCGCTGTTCTGTTAATCCTGAACACGACTGGGTGCTCTGTCAGCTCCTCGCCCAAGGAACCATTCCCCACCTAAAATGCCAGGGGAAAAAATAAAAATATTCTTTTGAGAATTTTCTGTCCTGTAGCTGCAAAATACAGAAAATTCAGCTTTGCAGAATCACTGAAATGCATTTTGTAAAATGTTAACAGAGGAGCAGACTGCTCCATCTGATAAAGGAATTGTATTTTCTGAGAATATGCTCATCCAAGAGTGTGACAGCGGATGTAAATTTTTGTTTTTGTGATTGCTTTAACTAGGGGCGCAGGTTCAGCGATATGTATTAAAGGGGACCTAAAGTTGCCATTTTCACCTGCCAGAAGGGCACCCTGACCTGTCTAGCCGGCTGCCCTGTGACTCACGTGAGCAAATGTTTCTTTGTGAAGCCCTCGTTTTCTAAGGTCACATTGCATGTCTGCTGCCCAAGCACAGGCAGCGGTGGGAACAGGAAAGCGTGTTGACCTGTGAGTGGAGCTGCGTGTGGGAGGTGGCTTGAGGTTCAGGCGGACCCTGCTGCTGCCTTGCTTTCTGGGTGGCCCAGAATCAAACTGCTCACTTAGAAAGCAATTGTGATAGTTTTGCCTTCCTCTGGGTTGTGGTGAAGAATAAGCGAGACCAGGCATGCGAAGCTTTGGCCTGTGGCTTGGCCCAAAGCAAGTGCTCAGCAAAGAGCCACAGCCATAAGCCTCAGGACATGGCCGCTTCTCACAAAATCCATACCAAGAATGTGCCAGGACATGGGATCTGAAAAAGCTGCTTTAAAAAACATACTGCATTTTAAAAGGAGTTGCTAACAGCGCTGAGATCATCGGCTTGTTCTCTCCCCCACCCAGTGGAATTTTTTTCTTTAGTAAAGATTAGGTCATTTGCAAAGATTCAGAAGTGTCTAAGCATTGGACACTTTCCCTACCTTCGCCGACGCCCCTTCTGCCGTTGTTTGCCTTGATTTACGATATGCAAGTGAGGAAGCAGCGTCAGCCTGGGCTCCCTGGAGCTGTACAGGGTGAGGAGAGAAGAAATCAGAAACTCACACTCAAGGATCATAGAATTGAAAACAACGTGGAGTAAATACGGCTCATTGCTACTAGGAAACTGTGAGCTTGTAGGGCAAAGGGTCTGTGTGACTTTTAGCATCAATGGGTACCAATTCTCATGAATCCAAGTCTGGGCATCTCCCAGGCGGCTCCACTGTTACCTTTATTACTGGCAGGAGTGGCATTTTCTCCCTCACCTTACAGGCTATTGTAAATTGCTCCTTTTCAAGCTGTTTTAAACTGTTTTAAACTGCCCTTACAAAACCCCTGTGAATGTGCTGTTCGGGGCCACACTCTCGTCCTGGCACGTTGGCTGGTCAGTTGCCTTGCCTCTCATTTATAATAACTCTTTGTTGTGACTGTCAGTTGGTGAATGTAACATTCTGTTTCAGCGGTCCAATGGATGCAACGCTATGTAGCACTCTCAGGTTGCAACCTCACCTGGCTTCACCTGCCAGGTCCCATCATCCTACATAGAGAAGACCTGTGAAAACATAAACGGTGCAGATTTGCCACTTAGGGCAATGTTACACCTGTGTTGGTTTTGGTGTAGTTACACCTGTGTCAGTTTTGGCGTAGTACCGGCCAAATTGGAAGTCTGGGACTTGATGGGTTAGTTACTGCATCCATTCTCACAAGACAAAACCAAGTTCAGCAACAGGTTGAAAATGCACCAGAGAATAGAGATGCCAAGCCAAGTTGGACCCAAATGTGGGTGGCTTAAAATTCTGCTCTTCCACTTGTGTGTGTCGCCTTTTATCTTTTGACGCTTAAGTAAAGTTCACTGTTTCCTTGGTATTTCTTAGAACTCATTAGTGGATATTTTCCTAGCACTTTTAGTTGTCAACTAAAAGCCATTAACTAAATGGTGAGCATTTCCCTGGAGTACATTGTTCTTGCTCACAGAGGCAAATGGCAGTGCTATGAGGAAGGTAATTTGCCTCCAACAATCACTGTGTGTCTTCCCTGGAGGCCCCACCTCAGACTTACATTCAGACTTTTCCTCTGCCCGCCCGTGTTTCCGAAGCACTTGGCCTCTCTTTGCACTTAACTCCATTCTGCTGGGGTTATGCCAGGGCTTGTGTGGAAAACAATTTGTCATCTTCCTATAAAGAGTAACAGATACGTGTGAGGGGACCCAGTACTACCAGGGACCCAGGGAAAATAAAACAACTAAGTGTGTGCAAGACTTGCATGTAAATGTCCATTGTGGCTACAAGTTGAATGAACAGATGGGTTAAAAGGAGCATGGTAGGGCCCGGCGTGGTGGGCTATGCATCCTCACCTTGAATGCGCCACGATCTCATATAGGCACAGGTTCTAATCCTGGAAGCTCCACTTCCCATCCAGCTCCCTGCCTGTGGCCTGGGAAAGCAGTCGAGGATGGCCCAAAGCCTTGGGTTTCTGCACCTATGTGGGAGACCTGGAGGAGGTTTCTGGCTCCTGGCTTCAGATCAGCACAGCAGCGGCAATTGTAGTCACTTGGGGAGTGAATCATTGGATGGAAGATCTTCCTCTCTGTCTTTCCTCCTCTCTTTATATCTGACTTTGCAATAAAAATAAATAAATCTTAAAAAAAAGGAGCAAGGTAATGGTCCAAAAACATGTTCACCCAAGGAAGAGAAACATATAAGTTACATACTATATTATCCCATGTATATGCAGTTCTATCTAGAGAACACAAAAATAATTTACAGTAATAGAAATCCAATTAATATGGCTGGCACCCTGGCACTCCACAGTGGGTAAAGCTGCCACCTGCAGCACCTGCATTTCACATGGGTTCCACTTCAAAACCCAGATGCTTCACTTCCAGTTCATCTCCCTGCTAACGCACCTGGGAAAGCAGCAGGAGATCCGAGTGCTTGGGCTCCTGCACGCAGGGCAGGAGACCTGGGAGAAGCAGCTCCTGGCCCCTGGCTTCAGACAGGCCTACTTCCAGCTCTCCAGGCCATTTGGGGAGTGAACCAATAGTTAGAAGATCTCTGTCCTTCCTCTTTTTCACTATAACTCTCACTTTAAAATATAAATGTTTTTTTTAAATTTTGTTGTTGTTGCATTGGGTACTGGAAGTAATTGAGAGAAATAATTAAGAGTATGCAAGAGGATAAGGGTAGGTTATATGCAAATGTTATGCCATTTTATATAAGGGACTTTTTTTTTTTTTTTAGGCAGATAGAAAGTAAGAATTTTTCATCTCTCCTCACACAGCCTGGACTGTGTTAGAGCTGAACTCAATCCAGGTCCCTGGGGGTAACAGAACCCAACCTCTTAAGCCATCACACTACTTCCCAGGTCTGCTGGAGTCAGAAGTTGAGGCCAGGCACTCCTGTGTGGAATAGAGCGCCTTAACCAGGGTCCAGCTAAGCACCTGTAAATTTTGATATCCCAAAATCAGTGCTTGCGTTGATAGAACTGAGTAGCACAGAGTGATGATTTCTAAAGAAAGCTTTAGTCAGCTCTTGATTTTGGAGCTCTTGATTTTGCCCACCGAGTGCTCTGCAGGGTCCTGAGGTGGCAGAGGGCATCAGAATGCCAAAGAGGGCAACCACAAAACAGAACTGACCCTCATTATACATGTGCGCTGCGGATAGTCCCTTAACCCACAAGTGGATCCCTCTGTGCAGAGGGCAGAGTCCTCGTGAGCTAAGCATCCCACCTCCTTGTGTCACACAGTGGAGATTAGATTTCATCACAAGCTTTGGTGGAGCTGTCCAAAACACTGTAACGGAAATCCTCCTTAATCCTCAGCCCTGCCCTGTGGGGTGGGTGTTAGCATCCTTGGAATGGATTCCAAGAACTGACTGTTGAGTGCAAAACTCAAGCCATGTCATCCGTCTGCAGGCTGCACTGAGCTCGTTGTACTGCTCACTCTTTGCATAGAAAGCACCCCCTCCAGGTCCTGTCTTTGAAAAGGTGCTGGCTCGCTTGAAACACCAGAATTTTGGCTGAGGGTATTATGGGTACTAACTGGTTCAAGATGTAGCTTTATAATGTAGTTTCCATTGGTTCATAATTTAAAAAATAATAACTGGAACTTAAACATTCTTCCTATACTTCAGAATGTACTATTTCATTTTATCAGTCAACTAAAATGTAAATCCATACATTTAAATGCAACCAAAAAAGTACATGCAAATATAGCCATGACTATAGTCATAGTTTGGTTCTGGTGCTGGCTAATCAAATTGTAGTGTTTCCTTTAGTGTTTTCTACATTCTGACTATTACTCATCTGTTTTAGTTCATTTTCTGTTATTGTAACAAAATGCCTGAGGTTCGTTCATCTGCAAAGGAGAGACTTGGGCTCATGGTCTGGAGAATGGAAAGTTGTCTCCTTGGCTAATAACAACCTGCTCTGTGGTCACTAGCCCCCACGGGGATGTCAGTGGCCTCTTCATGGAGATGGAGCCCCCGACCTCCCAATGACCTCTAAAAATTCACATCCACTTTCAACATGTTACCCTGGGGACCAGGCCACAAGCTGAGTCCTTGTGTGAACAGACCACACCCACATAGCACACCAGTTACCATTTTTAGTTGTTGTTTTTTTAAAACTAAAAACAACCACATGATTATAAATAATCATTTTGTTGCTTCTCTAAAATTTGAAGCAAGAAGCTACTGATGTAAAAACAATTTAGAATATCCTTATATGTCCAAATTTAGAAGAATGTTTTTAAAATCATCTATTACATATACTTACATACTGAATGTACAATTATGAAGTCATGCATATGAAAATTATAACATGAAATGTTTTATTAAAATATTACCCTGCAATATGACATAAATTTTAACTATGCTGTAGCAGTGAAGTGAAGTAAAATCAGATGTAGAAATGGTTGGAAAATAATAAACCAAAGTGTTAACTAAGGATGTGGGAGTAAGTTCACTGATTTTTTTTCCTTCACTTTTCTGTTTATTTCTCATGCTGAGAATATATTACTATTTTCTTTAGGAAACTTGTGTTTTAAGAAGAAATCCTATCAGCTGTTTCACAATCATAACAGGTAAGCATTTGATTATTCTTGGTTTTAACTTGTTTAAGCCTAGAAACTTACTTTTTTTTTTGAAGGTTTATTTTTTTATTGGAAAGGCATATATACAGAGAGGAGGAAACACAGAGAGAAAGATCTTCTATTGTTGATTCACTCTCCAAATGGGCCACACGGCCAGAGCTTCACTGATCTGAAGCCAGGAGCCAGGAGCCTCTTCTGGGTCTCCCACACCAGTACAGGGTCCCAAGGCTTTGGGCTGTCCTTGACTGTTTTCCCAAGCCACAAGCAGGGAGCTGCATGGGACGCAGGGCCGCCTGAATTAGAACCAGTGCCTATATGGGATCCCAGCACATGCACGGCGAGGACTTTAGATGCTAGGCTACTGTGCTGGACACCAAGACTTTTAAGAAGTAAATATTTCAACTTGTAAGCAGAGTAAAAAAAAAAGCTTAACTAGATTTATTCTGTTCTTTCTAGCTTGAAAATAATTCTTCTTCGTAGAGATGACAAAACGCAAATGTGGTTTTTATAAGTCCTGGAAGGAAGGGGCAGGGATGGGATGTGCCTTTCTGTCCAGGATCCGGTCCTGTCTCCCCCACCTCCCTCCATTCACACAAGTCTGGTTGGCGAGCTCGACCAACTACCTCTAGACAGACTGTCACAAGAGGCCCTTATTTGTTCTAGCAACTCACTGTGTGTCTGGATTAAACTCTCATGTGCTCGGTGATTATTTTCCACGAGATAAAGCTGCTTAGCCTACTTTTCAAGACCTTTTCTACGTTGATATTAGACATTTCCTGCCTTGCTTTTCCTGGTCTCATTTTCTGATTACTCAGCTTCCCATGTCCTGATCAAATCACCTTCCTCGCCAATCCCTGACCGGCTAGGGCTTACCACTTCTCCATCTTGACTCATTCTTGAGGAATGCTGCCCATCCCCCAGCCTGGCCAAGTAAGTGCTTCCTTGGCCATCAGCGGTCAAGTGCCCATGGGCCTCTGAGGTCAGCAGAGCCCGGATTTCCCCGAAGCAGGCATGTGCGCGTGTCTTTGTCGTTTTATAATCAGGTGTGTCTTAATCACTGTTTCTCCTTAACTGCGTTGTAAAGCAATTTGATACCGTGGAGAATCACACGGATCCTGAAGCCTGCGGTTTGGGTTCAAACTGCACCTCCATATTTTCACAAGTTCTGTGAACCTGGTCAACTTACTTCCTTTTATGAGTCACATTTCTCATTCCTAAGCTAGACAATAATGGTATCTGTCTCATAGACTTGAGATGATGTAGGAAAAACAGTTCCTTATGTCCATTTAGTGTCAAGTAAATGTAAGCTGTCACAGATGTTAAGAAGATCTGTTTTAGGGATTATGTTTAATGTTTATATCTTCTACAAGACTTTATAGAAAATGTTTTTATTAAAGAATTGTTAGTGAATATTAGATATTTATTAATTGTTTCATTAATGAGACCAGAAGCAAATCTTGGGGAACTTCTTAGTACTCAATGTATCAATAGACATACATTGTTTGATTAAATCTTCTTAATAATTGTTTTCCTATATGGCTTTATGTGTCAGTTTTTAATTTTAGGGGTGTGTGTGTGCATGTTTATGTGTGTGTGTTCATGTACAAGAAATTCAAATAGTACTTCATTCAAGGATATGGCACAGTATTTCCCTGACCCAGGTAGCAGTATTCAGCATTTTTCGTGATTTTTGGAGCTGGACATACAGGGAGTGTTTTACAAGGGGAGAGCCACAGACCTGGAGGGCTCCTTTCTTCACAGTGTCCCGCTCAGCGCTTCCTGCTTCCTCTCCCCCAGGGTTCCCACCCTTCTCCTCCTCTTCTCCTTCTTCTTCCTTCAGTTATTTATCTGAAAGGTAGAGTTGGAGAGAGGGAGAGACAGGGAGAAAGAGATTTTCTGTCTACTGGTTTACTCCTCCAAACATCTGTATCTAGATCAGACAAAAGCCAGGAGCTTAGAACTCCATCTGAGTCTCCTAGCTGGCTGGCATGGAACCAAGTACTTGAGTCATGTTCTGCTGCTTTCCCCAACACATTGCAGGGAGCTTAATTGGAAATAGATCAGCTGGCATTCGAACCAGTGAGCCGGTGTTCATATGGCAGTGACTTAACTCACTGCATCCCAGTGCCAGGACCCCATTCTTTTCTTCAGGAATCCAAGGACCTTTTTGTCCTAGGAGATCTTGAGCAGCTTCAGGGCAGGGACTTGTATGGGGCAAAACCTCCTGATCAGGTTCTGCAGGACCTTGATGTGCATGGAGGGGCACCTGCCACAGTGGCTGTCAGGGGCTCACTTAGTCACCTTGTGAGGCCCACAGCCATGCAGTAGCACAGAGCAATGGCTGCTGCTTTCCACTGGCTGCCTTGGACAGCCAGGAATTTCCACTCTGTCTTTAGGTGTATATGTCAGTATCTAATTCTTCATGGCTATTTTTTTTTAAAGATTTATTTTATTTTTATTTGAAAGGCGGATATACAGAGAGGAGAGACAGAGAGGAAGATCTTCCGTCCGATGATTCACTTCCCAGGCGGCCGCAACGGCTGGAGCTGAGCCAATCCAAAGCCAGCAGCCTCCTCCGGGTCTCCCACGCGGGTGCAGGGTCCCAAGGCTTTGGGCCATCCTCGACTGCTTTCCCGGGCCACAGGCAGGGAGCTGGATGGGAAGCAGGGCTGCTGGGATTAGAACCAGTGCCCATATGGGATCCCGGGAGGACCTTAACCACTGCGCCATCGCACTGGGCCCCATGCGTATTTTTAATCAGTTTTAAATATCTGTTGACTTCCTGTTCTGGAAAATTAACATTCCACTCTTCTATATCCACCTCCAATACATACTTCCCATCTCTCTTCTTCATGCTCCCAATGGAATTATAAATTAACATCCAAATGTCTATATTTTTAATACTATGTAAATATTTCCAACTAGCATGTAGTGCATTGTTTAATTTCCTTTATTGTACTAACGTTGACATTTTTTTCTGTTGATAATTGCCCCCATATTATTTTTTGCTTGGTTTTTCTAGATACCTTTCAGTAACTTTGCTCAGAGTACACAGCACATTGAAACATGGTCAGAAACATTGGATAAACTGATTTTCATTGTTCTCTTCTGGAGCACAAACCTCTTGCCTTTCAAGAGTCTGGACTTCCCATCCATCTTGGCAGTTGCTTAGACCACCAGTCGGAGAACGGCCTGTGCCTTTGTAGTTATTGAGGAACCCTTGCTTCTTGGATTCTTGTCTTTTTTTTTTTTTTTCTTATATTTCCATTTGATGATTAGGTTCTCTGATTATGTTCTCAAGAAAAGGAATGTATGATTTTTTTTTGTTTGCTTGTTTGTTTATTTGAAAGACAGCATGACAGAGATGCAGAGGGAGTTGGGGCATCTTCCTTGCACCTGTTCACTCCCCGAATGTTCATGGTAGTCCCAGGATGTATTAATCCAAAGCTAGGAACCTAAAACTGCATCCAGTTTTCCATGTGGATGCCAGCACTTGAGCTATCACCTGCTACCTTCCAGGATGTGCACGAGCAGAAAGTTGGATCAGATGAGATGTGGGCATCCAAAGGGATGGTTTCATTTGCTGCACTACAGCACCCATCCCAGTTTAGGTTTATAGAATCCAAGTTGAAATATTTTGTTGTGGGGTGTGAGCAAGATCATACCAGACAAGTCTAGGGTTTATTAAGGAGTCTTTGGTGATAACAGGGCCTACTGAAAATAGCAAATCACAAATCTGTATAATAATCCAGTCAATGGAACCCTCAAGAGGAACAAATTACCCTGGAATCCGTCCATATGCCCCAGCTTCCCCAGCAATATAAGTTAAGACATAGAACAGACAACCTGGACACACTGACAAAGCTTCAGACATTCGCCTTTCCCTGGCTTCTCTGCCCACTACTGCTAGGTCTCACCTCTCCTGGAACTCTCAAAAGTACACAAATTAGAAATACAAAGCATCCTAGCATTGCTGTCCTTACTGTCCTGACCAAGCCTCGAACAGGGGGTGAGGAATACAGATACACAGGGGCCGTGCTCAGGGGCTACCTGTGTCAGAGTCTGTCCATGGGAAGCCAGAGAGATAGCAGGTACTGGGGAGGCCAAGAGTTGGAATGCCAGAGCAATGAAACGCAAGAGAGCAAGCCCCTCCCTATCATGGACCTTTTGGGGGCTTGTGAAGGGTGTGGTTACACAACAATGCAGTCCCGCCCCCTCTCAGGTTCCAGGTGATGACAAGAGAACAGCACAGGTGGGCAGGAGGGAACACCTTGGTGATGGGGGGAGAGTGGCCCCGAACTAGCTGCTTACCTCACAACAAATTTTTTCTTTAGAATTTTGAAGGCATTTCTTTACTGGCTTCTGTTTTCAGAATGTTGATTCTTGGGTGTCACTCTTTTTTCTAAAATCTTTGTATGTTCTCTAGAAGTTGAAAATTGCTTTTATTTCTTCTTAATCTTGAACTCTGAAATCTAGTCATAATGTGTCCTGTGTTAATCTTTCACTCACTGTGCTGGACTATTATTCAGTCTGGAAATTCATGTCCAGTTTTGGGAAGCACACTCATCTTCTTTTGATCATTTGCTCGCTGTATTCTTTTTTTAGAATTAAGAAGGACCAATATGACTTACTAATAGGACTAGTAGTCCTTAACTCCTATTAGTTCTCAAAACTGTGGATTTATTTTTTTTCTTTTCATTTATTTTTTAGCATTCCTAAATTATATCTTTCATCCTTTCTATGAACTGTTTTAACTGCTGTATTTTTAATTTCCTTGAACTTCTACTTATCCCCCAAGTAATTTCTTTTTCACTGTGTCGTTTTTCTCATATAATACACAGAATGCCTTCTTTTATATGTTATTTTGATCATACAGGGTATTTTGGGGTTATTTTTTGCTGCCGACGTGTTTTCTTCTGTGTACTTTGTCTGTTCATCTTCTGAGTTTCCTTTTGGCTGAACTATTCATAAGCTTCGGTCTCTTCTTCCATGATGCAGGCTCCCTCAAGTGTATTATGAGCCATCAGTTCCCTTGAATATTTAGGAGACTAAAAAGGTAGTTGCAAGCTCCATGTGTTTGGTCTAGGCTGAATTCTTGATTAAGTGTTGGCAACTTGGCAGCATGGGAAGCACCCTCTAAGTAATCATCTTGAAAGTATTTTCTCCTAGATCTGTTTCTCTAGAAGCCTCTCAAGTCCTGCCTAGGGTGGGACGGGGAGGTGGAAGCCTAGCTGCGACACCCTGGGATCTTAGTGGGGACAGTGGAACAAGCTCTCACTTTCAAGGGCTGCCTTCCCCGCCCACTGCCTCCCACTCACTCTCTGGTGTCCCGGACTTTCCCACGTAACGCTTCCCTGCTCCCTCTCAGGGTAGTAGTGAGGGGATAGTCACTTAAATGCCCTGCGCGTCAGAAGCTCCTTCTGCATTTACTTTTCTGGACTTCCTATGGATCCTCCCCATTTCGGCTCAGTTCTTCGTCCTTATTTTCAGAGGTTCTTGGGCCCCTAGTGCCTCAGCTCTTCTGAGCCTCTTCTGCATGAACAAACTGGCTGCAGACAGCAGGGTTCAGCTTCTGCTCTGCTAAATCAGTGACCATTCAGTCACCTGTGTGCAGTTTCTCTTTTCCTTTTATTCTTTCTTTATATCCTTAAATAGTTTCTTCAAAGTCGATTTAGTGGCATTTGGTGGCATTTTTGGAAAGATCAGAAACAAGCATGAATATTCATTTTATCATTTTTAAACAGAAGTCACTGTATACTCCTGTGCATTTACATTTAACCATTTTTTAAAGATTTATTTATTTTTATTTGAAAGGCAGATCAGATTTATGGAGAAAAGGAAAACCAGAGAGAAAAATCTTCCGTTCATTGGTTCACTCCCCAAGTGGCTGCAATGGCCAGAGCTGAGCCAACCCAAAGCCAGGAGCCAGGAGCTTCTTCAGGTCTCCCACATGGGTGCAGGTTCCCAAGGTTTTGGGTCATCCTCTACTGCTTTCCAGGGCCTCAAGCAGGGAGCTGCGTGGGAAACAGCTAGGAGAATGAATGAAACCCACATGGGATCCCGGCGCTTGCAAGGTGAGAATTTAGCCCTTGAGCCAACACACCAGGCTCACATTTAACCATTTTAGGCGATACTTTCTACTGTCACCTAGAGATCAGAGACCCTTTTTATTATCTAATATTTGGCACTTGCTAAGAAATTGGAAAAAACTGAAAATGCCAATGAAGGACAGAGAACAGAGGCGAAGTATTCTATGTCCCCAGCATAGGAATATCTGGCAAGTAAAGCCAACTATGTATCTGCTCTTTCCGTTTAAATGGATTGCAGAGAGTGGAATCTTCTGATTCAGTAATGCTACTTAAAATTCAGGGAAGTATATCCACACTTGTCCTCTAAAGGCCAATTAGCTTGGGCATTAAAAAGGAAGAATCTTAGATGCCATTTATGTTTCCTAGCAGACTCTCTTAAAAAAAGAGAAGGCTAACGGAGGTAGTGATGCTCTCCATTAGTACACGAAATTCATTTATATTTTCTAAACCAGTCATGGCTTAGCCCACTCCCCCCTTCGTACTGGGAACTAGCGTAGTTAGCCATGTGCACTGATGCTTCCTGTGGGCCTGGTAGTGGAATATGCGGATTCGCAGTGTCTTCCTGTTGTAAGGAGGCCAATCCAGCAGAGTTCCCAAGGACCACATGTGTGCAGTCAGTGCACACAGCACCAGCGTTTCTGCTTCTAGTGAAATACTGTTTGACCAAGTTCTCCTCATCTCAGTAATGTGGCTGAAGCCCACGTTTCCCGAAGGGGCTGCCCCAGAGCACAGTTTTTCTGTGATGATGTATCAGCGTGCACAGAACAGCCAAAGCAGGTTAGAGAGATGTCAGTAGTTTTGATCTAGTTCTTGGGCTGATGTGGCTGCCTATTCCTCATGAGAGATGTAAGATGTTTGAGTGTAAATGATGCAGATTGAAGTCAATTTAGGCTCAATCGTTGTTTCTTCATTGCAGTCCAAAAATTCTACAGACTGTTGCCAAGAGTATATGATTTTATCTCCTCAAAATCTTGCCATCTGTGGGTAACATACATTAACTTGCCACGTTTACCTGGAAGAAAACCTGAGCTTCAGCCATGTTTCTGAATAAAGGCTTTTCTGAGGAAAGGATACACAATGTCTGCTTTATTTTCAGGAAGGACAGCTACATTGTTGAGGTTGCACCGCCAGAGGTGGGCCGTGCTGGGTCAGGACATTGACTAAGCACCAGTCCCCCCTGAGGACACCACATCCCAGCCCACCTCTGCCAACCAGGACATTCCTCAAGTTTTCTCCTTTCCAAGCTACATTATCAGGTTTTTTTTTTTCCTCTCAACTGGATCTTTTCTACAAATACACACATGTTGACCTCATTTTTGAAGAAACCCAGGAACCCTCCTGGGTACCCTCTCCCACTTCCCTGAGAACGCCTCCAAAAAATGTGCATATCCTTGATGAGCTTGCTTGTTGCTGAATATATTTCAGCCATATTCAGCCACACCCGTTTCTGGAAATGCTCGTATTGGGGCCCGGCATGATTGCCTAGTGGCTGAAGTCCTCACCTTGCAGGCACTGTATATCCTGGCTGCTCCTCTTCCCATCCAGCCATTGTGGCCACATGGGGAGTGAATCAGCTGATGGAAGATCTTTCTCTCTGTATCTCCTTCTCTATATATACCTGCCTTTCCAATAAAAGTAAATAAACCTTTTAACAAAAGAAAAAAGGGAAATGCTCATATCGTGGTTACCAATGATTTTCACATTGATAAACGCTCATTTCTGGGAACAGCAGTTGTCCCATTGACCACTTCCTACTTCTTAAAGCCCTTTCATGTCTTGGGTACCAGGTTTCAGGGTTTGTTCCTATCTCCCTGGTTGTGGGCTTTCCATTGGCTTTGCTAAATTTTGTTTCTCTTCTCAGATTCCAGACAGTGCTTGAGTGCTTAGTCCTTGCACCTCTTCCCTTCTCTGCTGACACATCAAGTTCGTGACAGTAAATACTGTGATTCCCCAAATGATATTTCTGGTCTGGATTGCTCTCCTGAATTTGAAAAATAAATGTCTAATTTCCTGATTGACAGCTCTGTTTAGAGATCCAACAGCCCTCACAGATAAAAACCTGAACTCTTCTCATTACCTCCTCCCACCCCTTGGTGGTTTTCCCCATCTTGCTTAATGATAATGTCATTCTGTCGTGGCAGGCCAAAATTCTCTCACACCCTGTAGAAACACTATTAGCAAATACTGTTGTTTCATTTTAAGGCACAGCCTTGGGCCAGATGTGATGGCCCAATGGCTAAATCCTTACCATTGCAAGTCCTGGGATCCCATATGGGCACCGGTTTGTGTCCCAGCTGCTCCACTTCTTACCCAGCTCACTGGGAAAGCAGTAGAGGATGGCCCAAAGCCTTGGGACCCTTGGGAGACTTGGAAGAAACCCCTGCTTCCTGACTTTGGATTGGCTCAGCTCAGCTTTGGCTGTTGCAGCCATTTGGGGAGTGAACCAGCAGATGGAAGATCTTCCATTTCACCCTCTCCATAAATCTGGTCTGCCTTTCCAATAAAAACAAACTCATCTTTAAAAGAAAAAAAAAAAAAAAGACGAAGCCTGACCCTCGCTCCCCCTCCATCACTCCGCCAGTTGGAGTCCAGGCAGGTTTTACTTCCAGCTGGGCTGCTGCAGTAGAAACATCCTCTGGGGTGTCTTGGTCACCACTCGGCTCCAGACACCAGTGACTTCCCAGCTCCTCTGGAATGAAAGCCTGGACCTCACAGTGGTCCACAAGAATCTATGGGACCCTGTCTCCCCAACTTGTCTTCTTCACTTCCCCGCCCCCTTCCCTAGATATCACCACCTTGGCTACACTGGCCTGTTGGAAGGTGCTGGGCAACATCCTACCTCTGACATCTTATTTTGCTATTTCCTCTTTACATGAATATGGGAAAGATACCTGTGCAGCTCATTTCTTTCTGCAAGATGTCTACTCGAGCACTTCTCAACAAAGCTCCTTGCTGCTGCATTTGATAATACAATCTGCTCCAACACTGTTTAACCACTTCACTGTTTTCTGTTTATTCCATACTTGCATCTCCACCTGACATACTTTGAGTATGTAACTTTACTCATTGATTTGATTTAGTGTGTACATCTTCACACTGAAATGTGAGTGTCATCCATTCTGCTTCTTTTATTAATTTTAAAATCTTTGTTTCCAGAATAGGGCCCAGTACACAGTAGTGGCTATTTGTTGACTAGCTGGATTTATATACAGAGCTTTTGAGATCTGAAACTTTGCCAGAAAACCTCATGCTTATGGTTCCTCTTGAAGTGCCAGGAAATCTGGCAGGCTGGGGCCCTATCTCCCCAGGTAGCATTCACTTGGAGTGAAAGGTATTTTCCTTCAAATGACACATGTTCTCCATTTCTTCCTCTTGACCTTTCCCCCATGTTGGTGATGTGTTTTTGACTCTGCGCAG
Organism: Ochotona curzoniae; assembly: GCF_017591425.1. Classification (NCBI taxonomy): domain Eukaryota; kingdom Metazoa; phylum Chordata; class Mammalia; order Lagomorpha; family Ochotonidae; genus Ochotona; species Ochotona curzoniae. Next base: position 16,742,647 of record NW_024466219.1, on the reverse strand, counting down.
CAGTGTCCATTTCTGTCCTACTTGTATTGTGGGGAAACAGCACTTTCTCTTTTTCTTCTATGCAAATAGCAGTTTCAAAGTGGTGGGAAGCAATTTAAGGCAAAAAAAAAAAATGATTTGATCCGTGAGTGTTACATGGATGCTCTAGAGCGTGTCTCGGGCTTTGGGGACTGACACCTCTGCTGGGCCTGCTCTGCAGGTGATCCTCGCCTTGCGTGGCTTGGTGAACACTTAGACACAAACTTCCAGACTGGACTTCCAGCTGAACTCTGCTAAGTTTCCAACTTGTATAACCAAATGAATAACAGAGACCAACACCTTTCCTGTGCATATCTGCCTAACTTCTCTTACTTTAGAATTCTGGTCAGCTTCATGACAGCTTCCCTGACCCTCCAACCACACATGTCATACAATACTGTATTACAGCCCTAAATAGAGATCTGAGATTGTTTGTGTATGCCACCAGCTCATGACATCATAATGACACAGATTAGGAAGAGATCTTTTATCTCTAGCCATGAATGCAGTGCATTAAACATAAGATGTGTTCAGCAATAAATGAATGTGTAAGAAGTGGTCAGAAAATTGTCTCCTTCCTCTTTCCTTTTCTTAACCTGTCTCTGCTGCAGGGATTGTGCAGGTAGTAGGCCTCATCTGAGCTTGTGACTGTGATATGCAATAATAAAAGAACACTTATCAGTGTGAATGAGCGATGACACATGTCTCCATATTCTCTAGAAAGTGTGAGTCATAGGGACTGCGTGTGGCATGTTCATGCTCCAACGTATGATTAGTTATACTATAGCAACTGAACTGCTCGAACAGGACCACAGGAACCTTCAAACTAGCACACCTCAATGGGCAGAAAACATGACTTCAAGAAAATATACAAGCAAGAGTACAAACTACACCAGTTACAACTGACTAGTTCATGCTCTGTTTAACGTTTTCTGAGAAAGTCAAAAAACACCAACCTTGCCTCTCCAGTCCTGTGACTTCTACTCATAAATAGATCCTCTGTGTTTGTTCTGCTCTGGTAACTTCAGATCATGTTTCTTCCTCCCTCTTGAGAAAGTTTTCTTCCTTGTCTCCTGGGGAAACAAGTCTCTTGAGCAATACTATTCTGTGCTTTCTGCTTCTGTCGGCTACTGACGGCTCTGTATAACCATTCTTGATTTATTGAACAATTTGACATCCTCCCTGCCTTTCGGCCACCCAACATCCACCCATTTTTAGGATGATATCATGTTGGATACCCTGGCCACTTAGTTTTCATGACTTATTCATTTCTAATGACTTTTCCTCTTGCAGCCAGTCATTCAAATAGACACACCCTTGAACTTTACTTAAATTGGAATTGCTCCGGGTCTGTCTGAGAATAGGGATTCAGACAGCAGGCTCTCTCAGCACAACCTTGCCTCGGTTACTCTCCGTTTACCCTCCTTGGTCTTTATTGAGACCTGCAAATCTAGACTTGCTACTTTCTGTTTCCCTTCCAGTTCCTATTACTCTGCACTCCTTCCTTGCCTCTTTGACTCTCTGATCCATCACTTCTCTCTCTTTCCTTCCTCCTTGTACCTGCCTGGCACCCCACTGTCACCCATTTCTAAGTCTTCATATGATCTGTTGAAGGAAAGGACAGCCAAGAGTACACTAAACCACCTCATCTGCGCTTCTACCACTGCCCATGTCTCTCCAAACACCTCTCCTGTTGGACACCTTTCCACTCTGCCCTTCTACCTTGCTAGAGTTTCTTTCTCTTCCCTGCAACACGCTCATCAGATCTACCATTGCTGATGCTCTAGAAGGAAGGCTTTGTCTCTTAGGATCCAGGAACCTGCTTCTCTTCTTTGCCTGCTCACCTCACCTTTCCTATCTCCACCAACACAGATCTCCCTCTGCTGCTGGCAACCCCCAGGAAGACATGGCTGCAGCTCCAAGTCAGATGCAGGTTTCAGCTGAAGTGTGCATGCAGGGAAGGCCACACTTTGCTTTTTAGCTTCTTCCTGCCATGTATTCCTTGCAACGGTACCACAGAAAGCCATCCTGACACGTCAGACTTTCTATAGAGTTGGTAGAAGATTAAAATTTTAGATGATGTCAGAGGTAACTTGTAAAAATGACAAAAACTGTTAGTTAAACCTGTCACCATTGTCCCACACAAATAAGTCAAATTATCTTTAAGAGGTGCAGCAGTGGATGGATCCATTTTTATGGCACTTGGTCTCTGCTCGCTGGCTACAGATTAACCCTCTCTTCAGAGAGAGCTCACTTCTCCAGACCTTTGTGGTGTGACTGCCAACCCCAGAGGAAGGCACTTCCACTGCTCTCCCCATGCCTGCAGTTGGGTCTGACTGTGAAATCCAGTTCCTGGGCCCCCGATGTTAAATGTGTAGAAATGCCTCTGAGAAATGCTAGAGATCTAAAAGGGAAGAAATCTATCTGTTACGCTCGAATACTCTAAGACCGAGCACAAAGCTGGAATGATGGTGAGATTGTAGCAAGTACTTGGAGCAGCAGAGAGAGAAGATGAAAACACTACCTCTCCCTGATTTACATGTTTTCTATTTCTTCTGACAGATATAAGCTGTCTTGACTTCATTTCATCTTGCTTAGCATCTCACTTAGTCCCTTTGGAATCTTATCTAGTTGCCATTGTTCAGGTCCCTGCAGTACTTGGTCCACTGCTGGCTAGCAGAATAGGTGGAGCTGTGCCATGTTATCACCCCTGGGGAATGTTATATTCTTGACACTCACTCCCACACCCTATACTTAATAGTAACCAGGTGAATGCTAACATTCGACATGATTTATGTGGGTTCTCCAAGCCCTCTGCTAGCCTACAAATGCTTATGAAAATAAGCTGGACGTTTTGAGAGGCAGCCAACTCTTTTCCAAGTATAATAGGAATGGAAAAAAGGAGTCTGCAATCGCATCACACATGCTGCTGCTCCCAACTGCCTTCTCTAACTGCAAGACCCGAAACTCCCAGTGTGGCCTGCAAGCGTCTGTGCCAAACAAACAACGTTTTAGCTCAGAGGACCAGCTGAGCCCATCTCCATAGGAGTAGGAGCCATGTACTTAGAAGAGAGATTTCCCTTTAACACTGTGGACTTCTCAATATACCGATTTCTTCATTCTTTTTTTTTTTAATTGCTTATCTGTTTGCTTGCTTATTTTGAAAGGCAGAGAGCAAGGGAGACAGAGACTGTCCATTTGTGGGTCAATTCCCCAAATTCCCAAAATACCCAGAGCTGGGCCAGGTCAAAGCCATGAGCCAGGAATCCCATCCAGGTGTCCCACATTGGTGGCAGGAACCCAAGCACTGGAGCCTTCACCTCATCACCTGCACACTAGTGAGAAGATGAAATGGAGGCAGGGTAAGTGAGGGGACCCTGATGTTGGATGCAGGAATCGGAAGTGGTGACTTAACTGTTGTATCAAACATCCACTAATGTTTTCCAGCTATTTTACTCTCTCAGATTGTAATTTGTCTGAAGTTTTAGAGGACTGCATTTTGTGTTAAAGACTCTTTGGGGCCTTAATTCCACAGGTGACTCTGTCTGCAGTTACTAAATATTATAATAATATATATGACACTATTGTCACATCACTGGTATAAAGGCATTGTAAAATTCCATCTGTAAATATGTGAAGCTGATGTGAGGGGTATGCATACAAATATGAAATTGTGTATTTGGACTTACTGAGAAATGCATACTGTCAAGTCTTGACTGGAAGATTGTTCTAGTCTGCTGTAGCCAGGCCTGGTGCTCAGTCTTACAGCTTCCCCATCGCCCTTGGTCGGAACCAGAGTTTTTACTTAAAAAATAATGATCAAATCCTTAATACCTTAAAATTAATTAATCATGATATCCACATATTTTATAAATATCACTTTATTAGTGTGTTCCATAAAAAATGGTTTCACCAAGCAGGAAGATTCATAAATACAGCCAGGACTCACTTTCCCTTCCTGCCATTTTTGCCCTGTTTCCTTCTTCCTTTGGTCCAAATCTAACTGGGAGATAGTGCCAGCCTCATTCGCCTTGCCTGCACAACTGCAACCCCCTTAGTTCTTTAAACTCTTCTTGAGTACTTGTAACCTCTAAGAAACTGCTCATGCTTTTTCTCTCATACAGTCTTTTAAACCCTATACTTGAACACCTGTTATGTGCCAAGTCCTGCGTTTAGCATGTCCATGCAGTTACATTTGACCTTCACCATGGATCTTCGTAGTGACAGTTTAAGGATGTTGCTATTATCATTAGTTGAAATAAGAAGACATTGACCTGGTCAGGTTGCCATGTTTATCATAAATATGTCTTCAAGGCTTCTAGTTTTTCTACGTTACACTGTGTGTTAAGCTAGTCAGTGTGGCCTCAACATCTCAGTGAATCACACACGCATCTGGTGGCCTCACTGCTGTTGGAGTTTCTGATCTAAACGGAGAGGGGACCTGAGAACAAGTTGGACAAACTAAGGTGATTATGATCCAAGAAGCATAAATTAGTACACTTGTGAAAGGTGAATTAGTTCATCCAAAAGAAATTATTTTACTTTATATGCACACGTAATGTTCCCAACATTTAATAGAACTAGATATATTCCCTATTACCTACATGATAGAAACATTATATACATCCAGGTTCATTGAATTAAAAAAAAAAAAAAAAGCTCAGTATCAAATTCTAGAGATGCTATAGTGACTTCTAGTTCAGAGTCTGCTAAAGACTTGCCAGGAGCCCCGTAACCAGGCAAACATGACATTGCTATGGCACTGTCCCTTGGAGCCAAATAAGGCCTCAAGGTCTTTAGGGAGCTGAGGCCACTTTGGACTTTGGAGTAAATTGCCATCTAAAAAAGTCAACCACAAAACACACCAAGAGCATCGACATAAGTGCATCCAAAAATATAAATACTTGGCTTTCATTGTCAGCATTTTAAGTGTGTAATTGACTCTGAGAATGTTTCCTCTGTCTTTTAACAGACGACGAGAACTCCAAGTTTAAATATTTATTTTGGAATGCAAGGTTGACTTACTTTAAGAGTAAACAACTGAAAAGAAAGGAAGGAAACCCAGGAGGTAAAAAGTTGTATGCCTTCTGGTTTGTGCCTACAGGATTGCTGATCAAATAAGCGTGAAGGAATTGGGAGCAATTATAACAGAAGGAGCTTTGAAATATGAGAACGGCGATCAGCACCCAGGCAGGAGCCGGCTTCAACAAACATTGCCAAGGCCATTGCATTGGGATTTTTCAGCTCATGTGAAAGCGCTGCCAGTGGAAAAAGTAAAAAGACATTTCTGCACAGCTGGGGTTCTCATGTTCCTTTGAAGCAAGATAGCTTATTTCCCAAACACATCTGGCCTGGCCGGGTCCTGGGCTGAGAATGACCAAAAAAAAAAAAAAAAGTGAGCTCTAATATCGCATCTCACATTATTTACAAGTCGTCCTTGAGGAAAGCCAGAGTAATGGAATTACAGCCTGGAAAGAAGCCTCAGAATGGTCCCAGTCCCACTGTTTGGCTCTACAGCAGCTGAAATGGAGCTGGGCCCCATCTGTGCTTTGGCTCTTCCAGCCTGGGAGTGCTCACCACATCCCTGCCTCCATCGCAGAACTGCGATGAGGAGCGAACGAAGACGGAGGTTGGAAAGTGTCTCGGCCCAAGCCCTCTTTCTTCCCTGGATTCCTGTACGATTTACTGTTATGCTTTATTCTGTATTCGGGCTGCCTGGCCTTATTTATTTTACTATATTTAACTCTCTTTTGGTCTTACTTTGATTTTGAAAGCAGGCACCTATATTACGTGGCAAACAGTCAAACACAAGCTAGTTGTTGATTCTATAGCAGTAACTAGAATTCACTCTGTGGCTGCTGTGCACCAGCTACTAGGCTTTTGCATGCAACAGTCCTCAGAGATGGGCAGTGTTGATCTAAGGAAGCAGAAGCTAGAGGTTGCGCTCTGCCAACAGCAATAGGAAGTAGTAGAGTAAGCACAGACTCAAACTTCTCTGACAGAAAAGCCCTTATTTTTCATTGCAGGCTATGCTTGAAGAGTGTGGTGTGTGTGTGTATGTACAGATATATGTGTGTGAGTCTGGATGGATACATTGAGGTGCTAAGCAGGTGTGTGGCTGTGTGGCACAGTCAGTTAAGCTGCTAGTTGCATATCTGTATCTTTTATCAGAATATCTGGTTCAAATTCTGGCTGCTTGGCTTCTGACCCAGCTTCCTGCTAATGCATGCTGGGAGGCAGTGGTGGATGGCTCAAGTGCTTGGAGCCCTGTCACTCACATAGGAGACCCAAAATGGAGTTCTGAGTTCCTGGCTTCTCACTGATACAGCCCTGACCGTTGGCAGACGTGGGGAATGAATCAGCAGATTGAAGTTCCTCTTCCGTTCTCTTTCTTCTTTTTCAAGTAGATTTAAAAAATAATAATAAACATATAAACATAATAAAAACACATTTGCATGATCATTTTAAATGTTAGGCATAGTTAGGCCAACCATTATTTTTCCCCAGGGACCTAAGAGATGAGTATTGGAAAAAATCAGAAGATACAATAGAAGCAAGAGCCTTTTGATATTGTGGAAGTCAAATGGGAAAGAACCATCACACAGCTCATAACCCAAGGTACTGCACAGGAAATTGCTTCCGACCTTACCTTCCAAACCTTCCTCAGCCTAGTTACTAGCCTCAGCTATGGTCTTTTGGCTTGTCTGTTGGTAGCCAAATACAGCATGAATTTTAAAAGTATCAGCTTGCCTTCCATTGAATCACAGTCCAGTGGCTTTAATTGTTACTCTTCAGATACTAACTCTTCTCCCAGTGGCCAACAAGGCAGTGTGATGGCCCAGGGCAGCTCTGGCTCTCAGGGCTCAATTCTATAATGAGTGGAAAGCTACAAGCCATGTCCCCAGGGAGTGCTTGAACCCTGATCTTGCTGTCTGCAGCTTCTGTACGTTCCTGGGGCACCAGCCACCAAGGATACCTGGCATTAGACACAGTTGTAATTTCAAGTGGCAAATGCTCTAGGAAGATGCTGTGTTTATGCCTTTCTCCTATTCTTCCTGTGATTATTTTTTTTCACTCCTTTTTAGCTACTTTCTTTACATTAACCCTTGTTAGAAAAGGCAGAGTTTGTTAGGAAAAAAACTCTGAAGAGTATGTATCCCGAGAAGGCGAAATACAAGCCACCTTGGCTCTTAATCCGTTCAGTGTTTATTGATCATTCACTGTTTCCAGAGCTTTCTTTACTGAGCTGTTTAGTTTTTCTAGTTCTGATTCTAAGATTATCAAGCCTTGAAACATCATTAGGCAACTATGTCTAGCTGTGTCCAAATCCTCCCCCCTCCCTCTGATGCTTCCTTTGTCTCCCCCTCTGAGTGTTGCACAAATACTGATCACCTGTTTATCTGCCAGGCAGAAAAGTAATTTTAAAAATTCAAGTAATAATATAAATGCACATATGATCCAGTCCTACAGCTAAACAGACTAGATTTCCTAAAATAACTGATATATGATTTTTATAAAGTCCTTTTTTGAAAAACACTAGTAACATGTAAAACTTGAGATTCATTTGTGTATTTTTGGCAGTTTCATTCGGTTCTCACCTCTGACCATTTCACACTGATCCAGCCACAAAACTCTTGGTATTTCAACCTGGTGATCAAAATCAAGACATCTACCTCCCACTCCCCACAAGGTGGCTTTCTGAAAGCTTGAGTTTCCCTTACTCCCACCCCACCCCCAACTAAGCTTCTGTTAAATAATTATAAAAAAACAGAAAATAATCATTTTCACAAACACACACTACATACTAAACATGGATTTCATGCTATTGGCTTTAAGTAAATTTAAAATATATAAAGTATAAAAGAGAGGAAAAGCCAAACACCTAATTGCCCCATCAAAAATGGCCACTCAGGGACCCATGTGGTGGCATCGCAGACTAATCCTCCACCTGTGGCACCAGCATCCCATGTGGGCATTGGTTCAAATCCTAGCTGCTCCATTTCTGATCCAATTCCTTGTTTATGGCCTGGGAAGGTAATGCAGGATGGCTCAAGCACTTGGGACCCTGTGCCCACATGAGAGACTTGGAAAGAAACTCTGGTTCCTGCCCTCAGATTGGCTCAGCTTCAGTTTTTTCGGCCTTTTGGGGAGTGAACCAGCAGATGGAAGATCTTTCTTCCTGTCTCTCCTTCTTTTTTTGTAAAATCTGTCATTCAAATAAAAACTAAATCAATATTATTTTAAAAATCATTATTGCAGTGTATTCCCTCCCAGCTTTTTTCCTTGTTTTTTAAAAAACTTAATCTAATATTCTGAACATCCATACATGAATAAACATTATTCTAAAATAGTTATACAATAGACTGTTTCTAGCTGGTCAGTGAACTACTAATCATTCTATTACCATTGGATACTCATTACTGGCACTTTTTCACTACAACAAACGAAATGTGAATATCCACCTGCACATTTTCCCTTGATTTAAGTTATTCACTGGTGGATCCTTACCTTATACTGTATGCAAAATCAACTGAAAATAGATTAATGACTTACATGTAAGACATGAAACCTTAAAACTGCTGGTGGAAAACATGAGGGGAAGCTTCACTGACCGAGCGGTGATTTCCTGTGTGTGACCCTAAAAGCACAGAAAACAAAAGTAAAAACATGAGTGAGACCATCTCAAATTGAACTTTACTGCTGCAGAGCGAAAGCAGCAAAATAAAAAACAGCATTCAGATCAAGAGAGAGAGAGAAAAAAACACATAATTTAAAAATAGGCAGTGGAACCAAATGGATATTTCCTCACAGACAAATGGTCAGCAAGTATATGAAAAAGTAGTGTATGGGAAGTGCTTAACTATTATCAGAAATGCGGATTTAAAATGACAGTATCACCTTTGTCCAATTAGGATGACTTTTATCAAAACAACAACAACAACAGAGAAAAAAAACAGTCAGTGTTCATGAGGATGTTGGGAAAGGCAACCTTTGGACACGGAGGGAATGCAGCCATTCTGGAAAACACTTTAGAGATTCCTCAAGAAATTCAAGCTAGAGTTACCATATCCTCCAACAAGAGCACTTCTGTGTTTGCATCCAAAGGAATCAACATTGGGATGTCGGAGAGCTATTTTTACTCCTGTACTCATTGAAGCACTATCTATAGTAGCCAAAACAAAGAAGCAACCTGAATGTCTGTTTACAGATGAGTAAGTAAAATGTTGTGTCTATGTACAATAAATACTGCTCAGCCTTTAAAAAGAAGAAAATCCTGCCATGTGAAATAATGGGTGAACCTGGAAAATGCGATATTAAATGAAAGGAATCAAAACACAAAAGGAAAGATACCATATGGGACCACTATAAAAGGAAACTGACATCATTAAACTTTTTTAAAAAAGCATAGAATAGTGGTTGCCAAGGGCTGGAGTAGGGGAAGATAGAGCGCCATTAGTCAAAGCGTACAAAGACCCATGTACCATGTACACTGGTTGGTAGAAACGCAAATACTGAATGAAAATGCAAGATAAACTAGTCTGAGAGATCTGTGGCATGGTGTTGTGTCTCTAGCTATATTACTGCATTATATCCTTAGCCATCTTCTGAGAAGATAGATATTAAGTTATATTCTCTCTCTCTCTCTCTCTCTCACTCACACACACACGCACACACTCCTAAATCGCCAGGATACAATTGTAACAGGAAACATTGAAGGAAATGGTATGGTATGGTTATGGGTTGATTGTGGCCATAGCTTTTCAGGTGTACACATCTTTCCAAATTCATCAAGGCGCATACAGCACAGCTTTTAGAAATGTCAAATACACATTAATCATTTAAAGATAATTTAATTAGGATGTTCTCTTCAGTACAAAATTGCTACATCAAATTATTTCAATACACATTTTCCCACTGCCTTCCCAAGTAATTGTACCAACCTACAACCGTAAGAGAGAAAAGTCAGCATACCACACCCAAGCATGTTTATTCAGTTACTGTATCTGCATACGGAACTGTGAGGAAGAGTTGCTGGCAGACATCACTGACTTTCCACGAGTCGCAAAGGATTTTTAAGTATTTACCTAACTCCATAGTTGTGTCCTAGAAATTTATCTTGTTACACAAAACATTTCCAAATAACCTAAAAAAACATATCCTACATGTACCAACTGTATGCAAAGCTTGGGAGCCCAAGGAACCCTTTAGAGAAACAGGACCTCTTATACAGTTTGGAATTCCTTAAAACGTTGACTAGGAGGGAATGAAGAAGCCATTTTGTTCCCACCTGCTCCCACTGGCATGCTTCCCATAGTGTTCCCAGCAGAAGGGGTGAACATGTCAATGCTTTCTTTGCAAATGCTGTTGCTCTGTGTATACTTTAATATGTATACCTAAACTTTGTAGAAATGCAATTGATCGGCATGATATTCTGCCAGCTTTGCCTTCAGACCAGAGATGGTCTCCGCAAGAAACTGTTGAATTTACCTGGACAATAAGATGATGGACTCTATGCTTGGTATACTCTTGCAATGAAAGAATCTTGACTGAATTTGAGATGTAATACAGCAACAAGGTGGAGGAATCCATCATGGGGGGAAAATAGGGAAGGGGTTGGGGGATCCCCAGAGCCTATGAAACTGTGTCACATAATGCAATGTAATTAATTATATATATAATTAAATATATAAAAATATGTATTATATATAAATATATAAATAAATATATATATATTTTAAAAATGCAATTGATTCTTAAGGTGGAGTCAAGCAAAAAGGAAGGCTGAAACTATGAGGAATCTTCAGAAATGTCATGAAGAAATATGTATTGTGAAATATACTGTTGCAGAGCCTGAGAGCATGTTGGACACAAGTGTAGGATGTAAGGAGGGATCGTTATTGGCTAAGCGTGGTGACAGCAACTCCAGCTACACTACAGAAGCTACTGAGCTGTGTGGACAAACTCGGGGGTTTTTAAGCTCTCATCCTCCAATCAGCTTGAGTGGTTGATTAAGCACAAAGTTTTTACATAAAGTACAAAACATTCAACTAAGTGGCAGGCGGCAGGAAAGGAGCAGCTAGAGCTGAAGGATTCTCTGCAGCTCCTTCAAGTAGCTTTGCAGGAGGCAGGAGGGGAGGACATGGGCTGAGCCTCTGGAGCTGTTTCTACCCTGTCAGTTAATTCAGCAAGCCTGCCCACTGCTATGGGGTGATAGCTATCACCCAGTTGCACCCCACCACAAAATATGCATGCATTTCAAAAATTTTTGCACTGCAAAAACCTTATCTTTTAACTCCATTTTTAAAATGAAAATTTCCCAACTAAGTTTTAAGTAAAAGGCAGAACACCAGAGAAGGGAATATATATAGAGAGAAAATCTTGCATCCACTGGTTCACTCCCCAAATAGCAAAACAGGTCTAGAGCAGGCTGAAGTCAAGAGCCAGAAGCTTCACCCTGGCCTCATACAGGAGGTGCCCACATTTTTGGGCTATCATCTGCTACCTTCCCATCACACCAGCTGGATTAGAAGCAAAGTAACCAGGACTTGATCTGATGCTCTAATATGGGGTGTTGGTGTTGCAAGCAGTGACTTAACCTGTTTCACCATACCAGCCTCACCATGAACTTTTTGAAATACCCTGGCAAATAGAACAAAGACTAATTGACTGGTAGTCACATGCTGGTATTCAAAATTAAAATAGTGAAAACTAAATCAATAGAACTTAGTTCCCTAGTCTCCCATCCAAGTACTAAGTAGGCCCGACCCTGCTTAGCTTCTGAGATCAGATGAGATCCGGCGCATTCTTCCTGTTGATTTTGTATTGTGGCTTTTCATTTAAGAGAATGTACAGTAACTGTGTAATGGAGACTCATATCCAGATGTGAGGATACAGTGCAGTATGCATCTCTACTTCCAGACAAAGATAGACACCCAATGAAACTGTTTACTATATCTTGACAATAGGATGCTGGACTCTCTGCCACTGTACATGGCTGCAATGATGGACATATGACTGTGTATGAAGAACTACACTATGGTAATGATACAGGGGAACTCAGTGAGAGGGGAGGGAACTGAGGAGGGGATAAGGGAAATCCCAGGGCCTATGGAACTATATCATAAAATGATAGTAATAAAAGGAAGTTGAAAAAACACACAGTTCCTTAGTTACATTATTCCTACTTCAACTGTAGGACACAGCATGCGTAGAATATCCATTTCCTTATTGCAGAAATTCTCTGGGATGGTCCTGTTAGGTACTGATACAAGCTCATTCAGATTGTTGGGTAGTTGCATAGGCTCATGAAAGTTGGGGTGCAGTTAACCAGGGGCTGGAGATTTTGTGATCATACATACGAGTCCCAATTTTCACTAAATGAGGGAGAAGGAAGTGCTTCTCCTATCTTCTAGGACTATTTAGCCCTAGCTGTCCTTTGAACACCAACTATTTGCAGAACTTTTCTGGAAGAAGTGCTTGAGATTAAAGCAGAGAGGAAGTCTCGCCCGCAAACTGTCAGCCTGTATAGACAGCATGAACACAGGCCCCAATTCACCCGGTTGGTCACATTTTACACCTGTTTCCCATCTTCATCATGAACAGTTTTTCCTTTCTTTCTCCAAGTGGCCTGATTTGGGTAGTAAATTATATGATTACCTACATATTTCATTTTTTCTTTTCTCCTCCAACACTTCTTTTATGCTGGTTTCATATGACAAGCTTTCTCCAAGCCACATTTTTGTGGGGAGGGTGTGTTCACAGACTGTGGGCTATGAACACACAATGTGGGCTAAGGTAGAGTAGTTTTATGTGTGTTCTTGCACTTCTGTTTTTCTCTTCCTGAAGAATAAACAACATCAGAAGCAACATTGGAGATTCGAGGTTGGCAACATAGGGTAAGGACACGTTTAAACGAACGGAAAACATTTAATCAGGATGAAGCAGAGAGGACATATTTCAGGAAATAGGAAAGGACAGAAAAACAGCAGAGAGTACCTGGAGACTGACAGACACAGGAAAGCAGTGGGCACAACAGTGTGGTGTTGCAGTGACTGATATCCAGTGGCATTCAGCTAATGGCGATCTGAACTCCACCAGCAGCCAGAACTCCACCAGCAACCAGGTGGGAAGGGACTTTCACTGGGAGCTTGGGAGGTGAACCCAGACAAAGCACTGTCTGTCCTGCTGGTCCGTTTGATTTGAGCAGGAGCAGAAACAGAGCAGCAGATTCCAAACGGGCAGTGAGAGAACAGCATGGATTTCCAGACGGCCCCCTAGAGTCGAATTGGGAGCCATTTTGTTTAAGGAGGCAAAGGCAAGGGAAAGGACTGAGCATAAACTGAGCTGGGAGTGAACTCATTTCTGACACAGTGAACTGCATCAACGTGGCATTCTACAGGTTCCACCCAAGACAGGTCTGGGTAGCCCTCAGACCTAACTGCCAGCAGATCAACAACTCTAGTAGGAGCACGTCAGGTGCCATTTTGCACACTGTGGCAATAGCTTTAGGACTGCAGGGGACAACAGTGAACTGAGCATGTTCTGAGCTCAGGGAGAACTCACTGAGTTCTGTATATTGCACTGGTCCTGCAGGAAAATAATACTGACTGTGGCATTATGCAGGTCAAAATAGGTCCATTTAGCACCTAGTCCTAATGTCCAACAGGTTCCGACAAGATCAACGCCATCAACAACCTAACTGTATAGGACACCTGGTGTCTCTAATCCTTGGGACCTGCTCCAACCAGAAGTGGGAGAAAGCTTGTAGAGCCTCAGCACAGTATCACAGGAGGTGGAGAGGGGTGATCCAGGAGTTGGGGCTATGGAGACCATGGTGGAAATCTGACATAAGAACCCAGACCTGGAACTTGCTGGAGGTTGTGACACAAGTGGCTGCAAGCAAAAAGTTGTGTACCAATTGCAATAAGTAAAATTGAACCATAGACCTGTGGGTGACACAGTTTAGAAACCTGCCCCAAGGAGAAGACTGCTAACCAGAAGTACAATGACCAAGAGCACAAGAAGAGACAAAAGCACAATGAATATTACTGAAAACTCCCCTGCAAAGGAGCAAAACCCTATGCCAACCTCAGAGGTAGCTGAGGAAAACATTGATAAAATGGGGGACACAGAATTCAGAAAACTCTTTTAAAGCTTCTGATCAACAATGAGAAACACATGCAAGAGTTCAAAGAATTTAAGGAAGCAATAAAGCAAATCAAGGCTGATCTATCAGAAATTAAGAATGCAGTAGAGCAAATTAACAGTACAGTGGAGAGTCTCCAAAATAGAATGAAGTAAGCAGAAGAAAGAATCTCAGATTTGGAAGATATTTCCAGTCATCAGGGGGAAGCAAACAAAAAGCTGGAAGCAGAACTGGATCTGGCTAAAGAAATTATTCAAGGATTGAAAGACACTATTAAGAGGCCAAATATAAGAGTTATGGGAGTCCCAGAAGGTGCAGAAAGAGAAGCTGACTTTGCAAATGTATTTAATGAAATAATCAAGGAAAATTTCCCTAATCTAGAGAAAGAATTGGGAAACAAGATCCAGGAGGGGCACAGAACTCCCAACAGGTTTGATCAAAAGCGATCTTCACTAAGACTCATGATTATCAAGCTCTCTTCAGTTGAACATAAGGAAAAAAATCTTTAAATGTGCACATGAAAAAAATCAATTGACATATAAAGGAATGTCAATTAAACTCACAAGAGATCTCTCACAGGAAACTCTACAGGCAAGAAGAGAATGGAGTGACACATTCCAGATTCTAAAAGAAAAAAATTGTCGGCCTAGGATAACATATCCAGCAAAGGTTTCCTTCAAAATGAAATAAAATTCTTTGAAAAAGTCTTTGAAAATGAAATAAAATTCTTCCACAGTAAAGAAAAGTTCAAAGAATTTGCCTCTGCCTTACAAATGATACTTCAAGATGTTCTCTTGACAGAGAAGAGGAATAGCACCCAACAAAACCAAAGGCAAATGGGAAGAACATCCCAGTAAAATGACAACAGAAGACTAAACCAATGAACAACCCATTCTTAAAATGACAAGACCAAAGTACCATCCATACATATTAAACTCTGAATGTAAATGATTTAAGCTCAATCAAACCTCATAGATTAGTAGCCTGGATTAAAAAACAAAGCTCATCTGTTTATTGTCTAGAAGAGACATACTTCATCAACAAAAATCAGCGGAAACTATATCACATGGGTTTTGTTGTTTTCTATTAGTTTCATCTCTTCAAAATACTTTCTTCTATTTAAATCATTCAATGACTCATAGATCGTACAGTAGCATCAGTTTCTGCAAGAAGGTTCTTGATTTTCATTTCTTCAGCTACACGTTAGTCATTTGGTAGCACATTATTTAACTTCATGGTGTTGTTAATTTCTATTTTTCTTCCTGATATTGATTTTCTTTTGTGGCTCTTCATTTAAGGGGATGTATAGTAGCTGTGTAATGGAGACTGTCATATCTAGTAACATGTTATTTAACTTCATGGCATTGTAAATTTCTATTTTTGTATTATTGATTTTGTATTATGACTTTTATTTAAGGGGAAGTACAGTAGCTGTGAAATGGAGACTAATATCCAGATGTGAGGATACAATGTGGTATGCATTTCTACTTCCAGACAATGATGGACTTACAATGAAATGTCATTTATCATTGTCACTATATGTTGACAATACGATGCTGGACTCTCTGCCATTGTCCATGCCTGCAATGATGGACATATGACTGTGTATGAAGAACTATATGTTAGTAATGATATAGAGGAACTGGGGCGGGGGGAGGCAATTGGGGAGGGGATAAGGGAAATGCCAGGAGCATTTGAAACTGCATCATAAAATGATAATACTAATAATAAAATGTTAAAAAAAATTAAAGATATCGTAGGAAAAGAAAGAAGCAACAATGATTGCCTAAAGCAAAGAAGTAGATGAGTGACTTGGGAGATAGGAACCACATCGAATCTTTGTATATTTTTATAGTGTCAGCCCCAATGATTTAGAGGAAGAAAAAGTGACATGAAAACAAATGCAGAACTAGCAACATTTAGAAAGAAGAGAACTGATCTCTGCGACAGATCAGTTTAGAGGTTGTAGGAACTTGTTTCCTTTTAATGTCTCGTGCATGGGGATGTCAGAGTTCGGGACTGGGAAGTGTGTAAAGATAAAGCATTTCCCCCTGGAGCCAGTATTCCTTCCTGAACTTTATTTAGCTCTCCAGACCTTCCAGTTTCTGCCTCACTTCCTTCTGCACACTCCCCTTTTTAGGTCTCAGTGCTCACTTCCTCCTAGAAGTTTCTCTCAAACACTGAATCATGTCAGAGGTCCCCATGTTGTGCATGATTATTTATCCAAGCACTGAGCTTTTTCTTTTTTAAGATATGTTTTTATTTGTAAAGAAAGCAGTTATAACAGAGAGAGGAGAAACTGAGAAAGAGAGACCAATATGCTGATTCACTCCCCAAATGACCACAATAGCTGAAACTGGGCCAATCTGAACCCAGGGGTCAGGACTTTCTTCTGGGATTCCCACATGGGTAAAAGGGCCCAAGGAGTTAAGTCATCATCCTCCATTGCTTTCCCAGGCCATAAGCAGAAGTGGAGTAGGTAGGACTAGAACTGGCACCTATAAGGGATGCTGACACTGCAGGCAGAAGCTTAATGTGCTAGGCCATGGAACTGGCCCCACAAGCACTGACTTTCAATTTCTTATTTTCTTGTCCAAATTGAGACTTTAAGGTCTATGCCATTAGAATAGAAGCCATTTCTATTTTACTCCCTTCATAACCCTAGTCCCAGGAGAGAATGCATCTGGTTGAAGCTCAGGTATATTTGTGAAATAAATAAGGAGCAATCTTTTGTGCAATCTTTGCTTTTAAGGATAAAGAATCAAGAAACCTCTGTTTTGTGTGTTTAAAGAGCATGGAGGTAAGGCTAAACTATGTACTGTAAGGCCTAATCCCATTCCTCAAAGGTGATACACAGCAGCTAGGAGGATTCACAGGGAAGTAACAGCCCATCAGGGAGGAAACATCTTGAAAGACAATCTTTGAGATAGGCCTTAGTAGAAGTCCAGGCCTTTAGCAGGCAGAGCCCCATAAACATTATAAACATGCGATTTATTATCAGCCTAATGTAGTTGTCCCTATGCATTTGTGAAGTCTTTATCTGTGAATTCAACTAACTGAGGAGCAAAAATATTGGGAGTCAGGCTGGACATTTGACCCCACAGTGAAGATACTGGTTAGGAATCTACATCCTACAACTGAGGCCCTGAGTTCAGCCCTTGGCTTTGTCTCCTGATTCCAGCTTCCTGCTAATGTGGAACCTGGGAGGCAGCAGTGATGGCCTGGGGAGCTGGGTTTTGACACCCTCATGGGAGACTTGGGTTGAGTGTCCAGCTCCCTGCTCTGCCGCAAGCCCAGCCCTGGCCATTGGAGGCATTTGGGGAGTATATCTGTGGATCGAAGTTCTTCTTTCCTTCTGTCTCTGTCTCTGCTTTTCAGTAAACTGGAAATAGATGTTGCACCTGTATGAATAAGCACAGACTTTTTTCTTGATATTTTTTACTAAAGGTAAAATACAACAATGATTTACCTGGCATATACATCATTCCTGGCGTTATAAGTAATAGAAAAATGATTTGAAGTATACGGAAGGATGTGCTATGTTATATGCAAGTACTGTGCCATTTTTTAAAGATATATTTATTTTTATTAGAAAGTTCGATTTACAAAGAGTAGGAGGGACAGAGAAGAAGATCTTCCATCCACTGGTTCACTCCTCAAGTGACTGCCATGGCTGCAACTGAGTTGATCCTGAGCCAGGAGCCAGGAGCATCTTCCAGGTCTCCCACCTGGATACACCACGGTCCCAAGGCCTTGGGCTATCCTTGGTTGCTTTTCCAGGTGACAAGCAAGGAGCTGGAAGGGAAGTGGAGCAGCCAGGATACAAACTGATGCCCATATGGGATTCCAGTGCATGCAAGGCAAGGAATTTAGCCACTAGGCTACCGTGCCAGGCCTGTCCTGTGCCATTCTACATCAGGGATTTGAATGTCTATAGATTTGGGTATTCACAGGAGGTTGCTAGAACTGATTTCCATTCTACCCAATCCACTGCAGATACCCAGGATTGACTATGTTACAGAAAGAGATCGTTCACTTGTTCACTAGGAAGACGGAAACACGATTGTTGCCCTAAAGGGCCAGTCATCGAATTGGGAAACATACAAAGTGAATGCTACTGCATAAGGCAAAATGTGTGTCATGCTGAAGCCCTAGAATAAAGACTGCTGTGGGAGTTCAGAGGAGGGTGGAAAATAGAGGAGAGAGAGAGAGGAGGGATCCAATTCATCTGGGTGTCTTCCACTAGGGTGGAGAACATTACATCTCTGCAACTGTGGATCTTAATGAACTTCTTGGCACTTGCCTTTGTTTCTCTCATTGCTTGGCAACCCTCAGCCTGGCTCATGAGATGGTCACCACTGGGAACAATTTTCTTTTTTAAGTTAAACTTTAAATCCCCTATTTACACACAGACCACACATGCAAAGCATGTGTGTGCATGTGTGTGTGTGTGTGTGTGTGTGTGTGTGTTTGTGAATGACTGCCCAGATGGGCAGTGACTTTTGTCAAATCTATTTCCACTTTAGTGCTAGCTGTTGCTGCAGGGGTTAACCACTTGACCCTCACCTAACTCCTAGGAACAGTCTGAGCTGGTTTCTTCCAAAGGGAGCACTGACTGGTTAGAGCGTACTTCAGGTGCGATCTATTTATTTCCTCATTCCCTCTTGGACTGTCACTTTGGGGATTACAAGTTGCAGTGCTTCACAGGAGTCCCAGGGTGTATAGGCCAAGTGGCACGCTCCAGCCCTGGGAATCCTCAGAGTTGCTCAGCAGCAGCCTGAGTAGAGATTTAAGGGAGAACTTTTGTCTCCTATTAACCTGAAACTGATACCTGGATTCAAATCTTTGCCGTGTGTGTGTGTGTATGAAAGATGGGGGAATGGGAGTTTGAAGCATCGATTTCAGATGCACCTGCTGACTGCACAAGTCTGATGATTTCCCAGGTCAACAGCATCATCACACTTAATGAACTTTGAGACTACTGTAAGACACAATGCCAGCATTAACAAAAAGTTTCTTTTTTAGAAACTTTTTTGAACCTTCAGATCTATCTTTTTTACCTTCAGATCTATCAAGGCCCATATACTTGTTTTGTTGTTTATGGAGTTTTCCCTCAATATATTCCAGGAATGATGGGAAAGTTGATAGTGAGCTTACTTTTTCTTGAGAGAGAGGTATTCTGGGGAGAAAGAGCTTTGATAAATTTCCTGTTGACCGGTGACTGCAGAAAGGTGTACAGTGATAAGGAAATCCACTCTAAATGCCCCCCAAACCATGTAGTCCTTAGCAAGCGGAAGTGCAATTTACAAATGCCGAAGAATGACCACTCATTTATGTGCCGGTGAATTTGGAAGCTCTCTCCATTCTATAGGAAAGTGTCTGCTTTGCAGGTGAAGTTTGTTGCAAAATCTAGATGTACTGTTAATTTAGAGCAGGAATGAAACCATCTGCCATTGTCCATGCCCACAATGATGGTCTTATGGCTGTTTATGGGGAACTGTGCTGTTGTAATGACATGGGAGAACTCAGTGTGTGTGTGTGGCGGGGTGGGGGGAGGATTTGGGACAGGGGTAGGGGAAATCCCAGGGGCTATAGAACTGTATCATAAAATAATAATAATAAAAACAACTTGGGGAAAAAAGACACTATCAGAATTTGTTTTCTTCATTAAAACATGGCTGATACAATGAGAAGTAATTTAGAACTGAAATAGCTCCTCTTTCCATTTCTCATGTCCCTGGATGTAATCAACATATCCAAAGACAAATATGCTGAGCAAATTCTTTCTTTTTGTTTATACATAAATCTTATATAAATATTTTGTTTACATAAAAATTTTAGATGATTTTGGATGATGTTTACAAAGTTGACCAGGGTGGGAAGGAACTAGGGTTAGGGAAAAGTGGCTGTGATCACTGTGTCTGAATTTTCTATTTCTTCTTCCTGTTTGGGGGGGAGGGCAGGGGAGATAAGGGGAGAATACATATCCATCCTCCCAACCACCCCAGTACCCAGGGATGGGGAATGGCCACCTAGTATTAACCCAAGGTCCTGATATGGCATATTGTCCAAGGGTTCTGTCCAGGTGGTTGTAATAGTTCTGAAATGCTGTCGATCTCATTGATCCATGGATGAGGAACCCTCCCCTTGTCAATTGGCTGACGATCAACCTAGAGTCTCCATTTGCCCAGATACTTTTCTATCATCCTTTAGCTGGGATAGTTGTGCAATTTGTTCTGTTCTCCTTCCTCTGCTATGGTACTAGATGACATATACAGGCCCCAGTGGGCTGCCATATCTTCCATATGCATCTGAGCCAGCAAATGCTTTCTAAGTTGTAAAACAGATGAAAATCTGTGGGAAATGCATGTTGCCCATGAAAAAATTCTGTGATTGATGCAAGCGTTTGGTTTTTATTAATAGAATTTTACAACAGATATAGCAACTCCCAAAAGAGGATGGGAAAGAAGAAATAATCACGCTCTTGGAGGGAACAGGGGCCATATAAATATCTCATGGAGCTATATGTCATACTCTGAACTCTGCCTTCCAGAAATAGAAAGCTAAGACTCTTGTTGTGTTGCCTCTGAATCACAAAACAATTACTAACCAAGTTTCACAGCCTTCCATACACTGACTCCCTCGAGAAACTCCTGACCACATATATGAAGTGGGAAGTTTTGGAGAGAGCAGATTCTGATCAAAAGCAGCTGTGTCCTTCTTCCAGGCATCTGCAAGTTGCTAAAGGAATCATTACAGGAATGAAATGGGAGTTGATGGAGGTGGGAACAGAAGCAGAATGGGTACCTGCTGCTTTAAAGAAAGGGCTTGTGCAGGGGTGAGGAAATAAGAGATGAGGGGTGACCCACAGCACAATGATTCAATTTCCTAATTCTCTGCTTGCAAGCACTGCCAGAATCCCATATGAGCTCCGATCTGTGTCCTGGCTGCTCCATTTCCCATCCAGCTCCATGCTTGTGGCCTGAGAAAACAGTGAAGAATGACCCAAAGCTTTGGGACCCTGCACCCTCAGAGGAGACTCAGAGGAGACTCATGGTTTCTGGCTTCAGATGGGCTCAGCCCTAAACATTACAGCCATTTGAGGAGTAAGCCAGTGGATAGAAGATCTTTCTGTTCTTCCTTCTCTCTGTAAATCTGCTTAATAAAAATAAATAAATCTTTTTAAATAAAAGGACCTGTGACATGCTAGATGCATATTACCTACATCTGAATAATTCACATTTCTACATGGTTTCCTCATTTCAGCGAGAGAGAAAGCCAGACCAGGAGTTAGAAAACAGGTGTACAGCCCAGAACTCAGATTCTACCATGGCCATTACCTTCCATGTTGCAATCATTCCAGGACTAAAAACACACATTCTTCCTGTTGGACAAATCATCTCTTTGCCTTTCTTAATGTTTCTTTCAGGATATTCTTAGGGCTCCCATTCCCCATTCCCACCATAACTGAATTCTCATGTAGTTGACACTTTCTTTTCCTGCATCTTTGTGCCAACATCTGGAGAGCATGCCTTCTGGCAGGCCCAAGTCATCCCAGTTTCACATGAGAAGAGGTTCTGCACAGAATGGAGAGAATGTCTGATTGCAATTCCCAACTGTGGAAAGAAACTCTGCTGGATATCTTACAGTGTTTTTGGCTGAGCTCAAGACACAGTTGGATGGAGCCCAGTTGGGAGAGTTCCAGCTGTATATAATTATATTCCCAGAATCATAAAGACAGATTTTTGCTTTGCTTTGTTCTGCATACCCCCCAGCACTGTTTTCCCTGAGGGCTGGGCCTCAGTGAGGCTCAGAGAGCACAAAATAATCTTGACAGTGACACGCACACTCCTTCTCCCACCAGTCCGCAGGGTGCCGTGCTGTTTCTGTCCTATTCTTAGTTAGACTAACAGGGATCAGAAGTCTTGAAAAGTTGCAACATAGGATATTCTTAGGCATGCTCAGAGGAAAGGGGCAGTGATTAAATAGTTCAAGGCCCAAATCCTGTCTCGTTCTCAAAGCTTTCCAACTAAAACGGCTGCTCTTGGTCCTGACAGTCAATTCTCTGTGCTGATACCAAATATTCTAAATTCAGTCTCTGTATAATTGATGTCTCTTCAAGTGGAATTTGAATTGTCGAAAGGTGGAGATTTGTTTTTTTGCATGCCCCTTTTCAAATATAAATTTTATTTATTATAGTGATTACATGGTGGATCAGGGTGGGAAGGATCAAGGTTTAGGGAAAATTGGGTATACTCATTGCTTTCAAATTTGCTATTTTTTCTCGTTGCTTCTGAGGAAAGGGGAGAACAAAGGGGTAAATCACTCATGACTTTCCTCACGTCCAGTAAAAAGGGGTGAGGAACCACCACCTCATATCAGCCCAGTCTCAATGTGTACATGTTCTAAGGGTTCTGTCCAAGTGGTTTGGATAGTTCTGAAATGCTGATTTCACCAATCCGAGGATGATGTCACCCTCCCAATGTCCATTGGCTCCATTCACCAAGTTTTTTGCTTTCATCCTTTAGGGTAGTTGTTCAGTTAATTCTGTTCTGCTATGGCACCAAATGAGCTGCCATATTCTCCTTTTACAACGGGGCCTGTGTCCACTGCTCCGCCTTTTCCATTAAATAGGTCTTGTTCTTGCAGGCAAATCCAAGGACCCAGGCTAGGTGACCTAAGCCCCACCAGATCGCCCACCCTTGGGTCTCACGAACCCCACACCCACCTAGTAGGTGGGCCCCAGGACCCGTGACATGAGACCCAAGTCCCATCAGATCCCCCATCCCTGGGGCTCATAAACCCAGCACCCATCTCACAGGCAGGCCCCAGGACCTGGGCCAGGCGACCCGAGCCCCACTGGTTTCCCTGTCTCCAGGGCTCAGGAACCTGGCCACCACCATGCAAGTGGGCTCCAGGACCCAAGCCAAACTACCTGAACCCTGTCAGGTCCCCCATCCCTGGGACTCACGACCCTGGCCCCCACTGGGCCCAGGCTGGCATGACTTGCGTCACCTCAGTATCTGCAATCTTATTGCACAACCTGGCCTAGTCTAGTCTGCCCCCTGTTCCAGCTCCTACTGGTGGGTGCTACCCCAGCCCAGTCTGGTTGCTGTCCCAGTCCTAATGTGAACTGGTTGGTGTTGCAGCCTTATCTGGCTCCTCCTGTCCCCTGTCCTGGTTCTCAGATCTGCCAGTGGATGTTATGTGCTGGCCCAGACTGGTCTGTCCCCAGACCTGACCACATGTATATTGGTGGGTGCTATGACCTGGCATGGTCTGGGCTGCTCCTGGCCTTATTTCTTGCATTCACCTGCAGGGACTGCGTCCCAGTAAAGGAATGACCCAAGCTCCTCCGTCGAGTCTATCCAGTGCCAGTTCTCACACACATTAGTCGATTGTTGGCCTAGGTTGACTTTGCCTATATCCTGCCCTGGCAAGAACAGTGGCCTTGCTCAATCAGCCACACCCATTCTCATTCTTATCATTGGTTCTTACAGCCCG
Organism: Ochotona curzoniae; assembly: GCF_017591425.1. Lineage (NCBI taxonomy): Eukaryota > Metazoa > Chordata > Mammalia > Lagomorpha > Ochotonidae > Ochotona > Ochotona curzoniae. Next base: position 16,718,979 of record NW_024466219.1, on the reverse strand, counting down.
GTGATACCTGGTCTGCGCCCAAACACAGCTTTAATGTGGTTCAGTGGGAGTCAAGATCTAGCCTGTCCTGTTCTATACCCAACCTGGGTACCAGAGGGGGCTGGAGTCTAGCCCAATCTGTTGCTCCCAGACCCAGTGCACATCTGCGACAGTGAGGCTGTAGCTATGCCCAGTTAAGCCTGCTGCCCCCAATCCTAATCTTGTCCTCACCGGCTGGAACTCCAACCCAGCTGGGATGTCCCGTTAGCTCCCCAGCGAGGCTTGACTCCCATCCTCAGTTCTTGGGTAAGCCAACAGAGATTGTAGTTCCACAGGGATGAACCCAGATTGCCCCCACAGATTCCGCTATCAGACCCACTTCTCTTACTCTTGCTCTCCCCTCCAAACCAATTTGTTTTGCTGTCAGTCGCCTACTTACATATACATGTTGTGGACTTGTCTATGGAAGCCCCTCTGCTGTAATTCCTAACCTGGGCATAAACACCTCAGGTCATCTCTCACTATCACCTGTGAGATTCCACAATTCCCCTATAAATCAAGACCCTTCAGGCCATGAGGCTGTGCTGCTGGGCAGCCTGCGGGGCTTCGCCAGGTGCTAAAGGTACCAGGGCCACCCATGGAGAGGAACCATGCACCCTGGCTACAGGAATCCATGCAGGTAATAATAATGACAACAACAACTTGCCGGATGGGGTGGTCCTGGAAGCTGGCTGAGCATCCCTCCCCCGGGAGCCAGTGTGCTCAAGGTGGAGATTTTGTTTTACATCCTAGTAACACTTGCTTCAACATGCCCTTATTAAATGTTCATGAAATAATTAATGATCATTCTTTCTTCTCTTCTGTTTGTCCTGCAGACTGAATGGATTCTGTCAATAGTTTGCACTTTAGGGACCAACCAGTAAGCTGTTTTTGTGCATCTTGCTGTTACATAGCGCAAGATTGACTGCAGTGACATTAGACAGATGTTGCCTGGGGAACAGCCTCAGCCAGAGATACTGGTTTTGTTGTTGCCGACTCTCCTTCTCCCACCTGGCAACAGCCTTTAGAGAAAGAGACCAGAGCCTGTTTTCCACCCACAATGACACTGATGACCAAATTAAACTGAATAATGTGGTGACCTTACCTAAGTTCTGATAAAATCCGAGATGAAAACTTTAAGAATGATGCTGGTGCTACGTTATTGTGACTACAGCCCAAGAGCTTGTTCCCATTCAAACAAAGTCTGATCAGAAGCCTACCCAGGGGCCTGGCGTGGTACCCAGTGGTTAAAGCTCTAACCTTGAGCACACTGGGATCCCATATGGGCACCGGTTCTAATCCAGCTCCCTGCTTGTGGCCTGGGAAAGCGGTTAAGAATTTCCCGAAGCCTTGGGACCCTGCACCTGTATGGGAGACTCGGAATAGGCTCCTGGCTCCTGGCTTTGGCCATTGCGGCTGCTTGGGGCGTGAATCAATGTATGGAAGATCTTCTCTGTCTCTCCTCCTCTCCTCCTCTCTCTCTCTCTCTCTATAAATATATGTAATAAATATGCAATAAATAATATGCATATATTTATATGCAATAAACATAAATGAATCTTAAAAAAACAAAAGCCTACCTAGGACCAATGCTGTACAGCAGGACTTGGTGAAGCCAGTCCCAAGTGAGCCTCACACACCCACACTTCAGTTCCCACTGCAAATTCCATTGCTTTCTCCACCATTATTTCTGACTTGAAATCATTTACAAATGTGGCTTGATGACTTTCCCCTGTGAGGAGCAGGAGCACTTTTCAGAGGGGGCATGGACAGAGTGATGATGAATACAGACAGATGTTTAATGACAAAAACCTCAGCATTAGCCCAATCTGGATGAACAACACATCTATTTTTCATTAGAAGGCAGGCAACTTCTGACAGTGAGGACTAATGGAGCCAGCTCCAATGTCATAAATATTTCTTGTCGGAATGTATGCCGGAACACGTTGCCGCCCAAATCATTAGGCTTGTGTTACTTTAAAAGGGAGAGGCCATCTCACCCAGCTGCTTGGTGATCTAATATCATGAAATGGAAACCGCTGAAGGTCAGCAAATGAATCCCAGTCCTGGAACCATGGTGACGCTCTCACTAAGCAGGTGCAGGTTTCCCGACAAAGGGAAAGCAGCTCCTTTTGTGAGAGTGAGTGCAGCACTGCCAAGCTTTTATCATGTAAGAGATTCTTCAGATGGAGCCCCGTGCTCACCAAGCACCTCCGTCCCTCCCCAGCCACATCCTGCTTAAAGCTCTTCTATGTTGTTTCTTTCTGCTCCCCTTCACTGACCCTCTCACTGAACTTTTTGTCCTGTAATTTTGGTCCAAAGTAGGGACACAACTTCATTTCTTATTTTCCCCTTAGCACAGTATAAACAGATGGGAACTTTCACAAGATTTTTTCTAGTAGCCAGGGGGAAAAAAAGAAATAAAAAAGAACATGAAATATATCTTATGGCAACTCTCTGACATATAGATGCCTGTATTGTGATTTTTACATATGCTGATGTGTACTCAGGGTTTATGCCTTTTGTCTTATTTTTTTGCTCTGAGCTGGCTTTACTCAGCCCTGAGTGGCTGATACTAACTTACCTGTGTTCTTAACCTCCAAAGCGTTGACACAGAATCCTATGGAGAGATCCAGCTGAACATCCTAAATCTCCTAGACATCTTGGCTCCAACCTGTTAAAACAAAGAAAGATTTCAGTGCAGTCAAGATGGCTTCCCCAACCCTGCTCAGCCAGAGCCAGCAGGATCTTCTAAATTGTGGCTGGAGAAACAGACAAGAGATTGATACCATAAATGCCCTATTTAAATTTTTTTTTTATTTTTGAATTTTATAGTACAGTTCCATAGCCTAGGGTTTCCTTCCTCCCCTCCCCAAATTCCTCCCTCCTGAAAGGTTTTCCCTGTATCATTACAATAGTATAGGCCTGCCTAAACAGTTATAAGTCCATTAATCCATCTGTTAAGTGTGCCCTGATATTGCCGGTACAGTGTCAGACAGTCCAGCATCCTATTGTCTAGATATGTCCAACATTTTCATGGGGAGTCCATGTTTGATTTAGAAGTAGAGATGCAACCTGCATTCTGTCTTCACATCTGAATATGATAGTCTCTATTATGCCATTATACATTCGCTTAAATGAGAACTCATGTAACAAAGTCAACACAGTAAGAAGTTAAAACAAAAAATATACAGCAGCCCAGTGTGGTGGCCTAGGAGCTAAAACCTCGCATGCACCTGGATCCCATATGAGCGCCAGTATAATCCCAGCAGCCCTGCCTCCCATCTAGCTCCCTGCTTGTGACCTGAGAAAGCAGTCGAGGACAGCCTAAAGCCTTGGGATCTTGCACCCATGTGGGAGACCTAAAAGAAGCTCCTGCCTCCTGGCTTCAGATTGGTGCAGATCCAGTTGTTGCGGCCACTTGGGGAATGAATCAATGGATGGAAGATTTTCTTCACTGTCTCTCCTCTTCTCTGCATATCTGACTTTCCAATAAAAATAAATCTTTAAAAAAATTTACAGCCACACGGAGTCAAAAAATGTGCATGGGTGAAGAAATGAAAACACAAAAGCCTCTTGGATAAAATGATGCCACTGTGAGATCCATGAGCAAGTAACAAATTCAAAAAAGAAAAGAAATTATTTGGAAAAAATGAAAATGAAAACACATGGGATGCAGCAAAAACAGTATGGAAAGGGTGATTGATCTTATAATTTGCATGAAGGCTGCCTTATATCAGAGAGAAGGTGTGATATTTGTCCTTTTGGGATTGACTTAATGCACTGAGCATAATGGTCTCTATTGGGACCATCTAGTTGCAAATGGTATAATTTCATTCTTTTAAGTGGCTGAGTAACACTCCATGGAGTAGATGTACCGCAGTTTCTTTTAACCATTTCTCTTTGGATGGGCATCTGGGTTGTGTCCATGTCTTTGCTATTGTAGATTGTGCTGCTGTAAATGTAGGATTATATTTACAGTTTTCATTTCCTTTGAATATATTCCTAGGAGTGTAATAGCTGGGTCAGTTGGCAGGTTTATGTACAATTTTCTAAGCACTCTCCATGCTGATTTCTAAGTGATTGTACTAGCCTCTAGTCCCTCCAGCAGTGAAGGAGGAGGGTACCTTTCTCCCCACATCCACGCCAGCAGGTGTTGTTAGTAGAGTTCTGAATGTAGGCCAACCTCACTGGAGTTAAATGAAATGACCCTATTTTTTAAGGTGAGATTTCCCTAATGCCTTCATCGTGTTGAGGCTCACTAATGCAGAATGCCAGAAATGATTCATTAACATGATGTTCCCATGTTCATGCAGTGACAATGCATGAGGAAAGAGGCCAGCTCAAGAATAGCACCTTGCCCTGTAAAGCTCAGTATAAACCATTGAGCATCACCAGATTAAGCTTAGGAATTCCGTAGATTTAGCTTTCACAGAGCTCGTCAGTGACATATGACAGTAGGATATTGATGGAAGCAGAAAAGTTTGATGACTCCTCCACTACTAGACTCCTTGAATAAACGAATAAATAGATTTCCATCACTAAAATCTTTCCTTTCCTCTGTTCACACTACAGAACCCTAAAATTCAGACTATTTGGTAAGGCTGGTGGAGCTTTGTAAAAAGACCAGGGAGTAAGAAGAAACTGGGCCTCTAGGGCCGAGCTCAATGTGCTAAACCAGAAAAGTTATGTTTTGGGCGTTCCTGAGGGAGAGTACTTTTGTCACTTTGAATCCACGGTTTCTAACTGTGCGGTAAATATCAGGAAGCCAGTGAGTAGGAAAAGGAACCTCTGAGCAAGAGCTTCCTCCCCGTTGAACACAATGGCAAGTACTCTGGAATCAAAGGCCTTGTTTGCTTCCCCTGGCCGGCCTCTGATGCTGGGAGAAGCAGGATATGGGCTCCTGACTTGCTGCCCCTACAAAGTTCAGAGGAAAAGAAAGCTTTTTTCTGTTCACTGGGAGAAGAAATGGTTCTAGCCATGGAACAATCAAACTCAGGAGTGTTTATTTGGACCAGACCACACCTACATAAATCAATCAACCTGCCATCTCCCTGCCATCCACCTGCAACTCCCTTAACAGCGAGAACTTGCTCTACTGGTTAGTTCGCTCCTTCATGCTGAACTCTGCTCCCAGACAGCCACTTGAACTGTCAGCATCTTCTGCCCCTTTTGCTGTCCACTCCTACTACCTAAAAGATAAAGACAAAGCAAATAAAACATCACCTCCATGTTACCTTCAAAATCACTGGAGGGACTCAGACCCTAGGCTCCATCCTCGCTTGGCCTGTGGCCTTTAGTCTCTCTTATCTGCCTTATCAAACAGAAACCCAGTTATCTTGCTGCCTCCTGCCAGGTCTCCTTTACTTTCGAAATGCTCACTACTCCTGGCTTTTGGTAGAAGAGAAAGGTGTGTCCTGTTGTGTCTTTCATCAGAATTCTTACTCAAAGCCCTTTCAGCCCAGATCCCCGATTTGTATTCATTTCCAAAAGGCAAATCCATGACCCTTATGAGCTTTGTCCAGATGTGTTCCCTGTTTTTTTACTCCATCCATATTTCCGCCTTTATCATCCATTTCATGCAATAGTCTCTCTCTTTTTTTAAGATGTATTTATTTTTATTGGAAAGGTAGATTTACAGAGAGAAAGAGAGGCAGAAAGATCTTCCATCGGTTGATTCACTCCCCTAGTGGCTGCAATGGAGCTACATGGATCCAAAGCCAGGAGCAAGGAGCTTCTTCTGGGTCTCGCATGTAGGTGCAGGGTATCAAGGATTTGGGCCATCCTCTACTGCTTTCCCAGGCTATAAGGAAAGTGCTGGATGGAAAGTGGAATAACCGGAATACAAACCGGCATCCACATGGTATCCCAGTAGGTTACTGTTCCAGGCCCTCATGCAATAGCTTTTTAAAGAAGTCCCTGTGTGCCAAGGTTACCTGTGGCCATTGTGTGAGCCTCTTGGACATCTTTTTGATCCAATTCCTGTTTCTCAGCTGAGCACCACCGTCATCATGTCCACAGTGACCCTAGTCTAATGAAAGGCCAAAACCCCATCTCCAAGTCGAACCATGCCTTTACATCTTATATCTTATCTGCACTGTACCATTTCCCCACAATCGCTGGACATGTATTTTTTCTTTCTTTTTTTTTTATATCTGAATGGCAGAGTCAAAGAAAGACAAATCTGCTCACTAGCTCACTCTCCAAGTAGCTATAATGGCTAGGGCTGGGCCAGGCCAAAAGCAGGATCCCAAAATTCACTGTGGCTGTCCTATGGAGATGGAAGGGACCCAAGTACAAATGGGAGTGGTGGGTAGGAGCAAGCCAGGGAAGGGAGAGGGTAGGTGGTATGTAATGGGCCCTGAGACAGGAAAGTAGTGGGTGTCATTTAAGACAGGTAATCTCATGGTGATGGGGACTAATGAGAGAGTGACTCTGGCTGAAGATTCAGAAAAAGTCTTGGAACTCGCTTCATGATGTCTGGAATGTGTTCTGGGATGTATTCTGCAATAGGAAGTTCTTAGGGGTTTCAAGCAGCCAATGAGTGTGATAAAACCTATACTGTCTGTTCCATGGAAAATGAATCATAAATTCACCACTCGGAAGTGTTGAAGATGAATCAATCAGAGATAAGGATGGCTTGGACCAGAGAAATGGTGGAGGAATTGAAAATGTATTTGGAAGTAAGCTACCTTACATTCCTGGGGGGTGGAGGGCAAAGGCAAATTGACAGTGGGATACCTCTGACAAAGCATAGGGTGTCGCACCAACTCCACAGGGAATAGATGGTCCTGTCTCTGCAGCATCCCACAGGTGGGAGTGACATCTGAAAGGAGAGGATCAGAATGATGTTGACTACACAAATTCTGACAAAACAGAACCAGCAGAATCTGACATTCTGCTGAGAATCCAAACTAGGGAAAATAATCAGGGGTGATTTCCAGCAGACTCAGCTGAACTGGGGAAGTCGCGGCGGTTACTGACTACCTTGGCCATTGTCTACAGCCATACCACCCTGAACGCGCCCGATCTCGTCTGATTACCTTGGCCAGGACAGGCGCAAGAGTCAGTGACTTCAGGCTGAGCATGCAGAGAGGGAGGTGGGCAGGGCTGCTCCATGACATGTTAAACTCCAAGTTCCACAGGAGGTTTCCCAAGAGGAGATGTCAACTAGGCAGTTCTGCCCAACCTTTGCCAAATCTTCCCTCTCATTTTCCAACTCTGCATGCTCCCTAGTGTCATATCTACACACTCGGCACTGAACTGGGACTACCGACTCCCGAGGGAAACCTAGAATGACAAACAGCTGACTTCCCTGCTACGTGCCGCTTGCCACCAGCATCTTCTAGGACAGTGGCTAGCCAGTAGGCCCACCTTCTCCATGCTGTTACCACTTCTGATAGCTGAATGTCTGCAACTGTGGGGACTTTGGAGGCTGTGTGCTGAAAATGACAGAGGCATGGGAGCAGATCACTGCATGGAGGAGGGCTGGCAGCAACAAACACAACTACAAAAGGGAAAGCAGTTCTGTGTGTTATAGCACAGGCAATTTTTCAAAGTTTTATATTTATTTGAAAGGCAGAGTTACAGAGAGCAGGCGAGACCAAGGGAACTCACTCTTCAACCTTCTGGTTTACTCCTAAATGGCTATGATGACCAGAGCTGGGCTTGCTCTAAAGCCAGGAGCTTCTTCCAGGTCTCCCATGTGGATATAGGGGCCCGAGGACTTGGGTCATCCTCCTCTAATTTCTCAGGAACATTAGAAGGGAGCAGAATAGGAAATGAAGCAGCTGGAACATGAACTAACACCTACATATGGGAAACCCAGAAGAAGCTTCTGGCTCCTAGCTTTGGCCTAATCCAGCGCTGGAAATTGGGGGCCATGCGAGGAGTGAACCAGCAGGGTGAAGATCTCTCTCTTTCTCTCCCTCTCTGTAACTCTGACTTTTAAATGAATAATGGGAGAGCATTCCTCAGAATGCAGAGATTGGAGGAGTTTGGTGCCACGGTACCTTAATGGAATAGGAAGCTCCAGTCTGATGGGAACCATGCCCAGAGCATCTCCAGAGCAGAACCCACAGGTCAGCGGGGGCCACCCAGGAGGGAGATGGGAGGCAGCCCAGGCAGGAAGTGGTCAGTTACCAAAATAGGAAAGCTGGGTCAGGGCAAACAGCAAGAATGGGGACAGTTGCACAGAAACCCTGGATGCGGTCTCTGCTCCGTGCCTCTGGATCAGCTCAGAGTGGGGGCTGGAGCAGGAGGAAAGCAGTGTTTGTGGAGATAGAGCTCAACCCACCCCAAAATTATTAAAATCCTTGTTCAAATTTTCCCCCAAGGTATCATAGAAATCCTGTCTCTTCTTTCCCATATTCCCCATGTCGTTGGCCTCTTTCAGGCAAAAGTTTTGTGTGTGTGTTTTGAGCCATCTGCGGCTTCCCTAAGGGACTTTCTCAACATCCCCCCACCTCTTCCTGTGGCTAGGCCTTGGCTCTGGAACCCTCCCCAACTCCCCTGTGGTACCCTCCCCACAACTCCCTGCACGTGTGCCTCAGATAACTCCCGTAGCTGTCACTGCTGGGAGCCCACAGGGTGACGCCCGACTTCCTTTTGGGGCTTCACGATAAGCAATCACTTGCACTGACCTCGATGTTTTGTCTTTCTTCCTTTTAATATACAACTCTTTTCTTTCATATTTTTAAATTTTTGAATTTTATGGTACAATTCCATAGACTAGGATTTCCTTACCCCCTCCCCAAATGCCTACTCCCCGACTGATTTTCCCCATATTGCTACAATAGTACAGTTCTTCATAAACAGTTATAAGTCCATCAGTCTGTCATTTAAGAGTGCCCCGATATTGCTGGTGCAGACAATGTCAGACAGTCCAGCATTCTATTTATTGTCAGGTATGTCCAACGTTTCATTGGGAGTCCATGTTTGATTTGGAAGTAGAGATGCATTGTTTCTTCACATCTCAATGATAGTCTCTATTACGCCACCACTATACATTCTCTTAAACGAGAAGCCATGAAACTAAGTCAACAAAAGGTATGAAGTTAAAATAAAAAATTTACAGCCCCATGGAGTCAAAAAATGCACCACTGAATAACCAACACATGGGTGAAGAAATGAAAACACAAAAGCCTCTTGGATAAAATGATGCCACTGTGAGATCCATGAGCAAGTAACAAATTCAAAAAGAGAAAAATTATTTGGAAAAAATGAAAACGAAAACAAAAACATGAAAAACACATGGGATGCAGCAAAAACAGTATGGAAAGAGTGATTGATCTTACAATTTGCATGAAGGCTGCCTTATATCAGAGAGAAGGTGTGATATTTGTCCTTTTGGGATTGACTTAATGCACTGAGCATAATGGTCTCTATTGGGACCATCTAGTTACAAATGGTATAATTTCGTTCTTTTAAATGGCTGAGTAACACTCCATGGAGTAGATGTACCACAGTTTCTTTTAACCATTTCTCTTTGGATGGGCATCTGGGTTGTGTCCATGTCTTTGCTATTGTAGATTGTGCTGCTGTAAATGTAGGCTCACAGGTGCCTTTTTCATATGCAGTTTCATTTCCTTTGAATATATTCCTAGGAGTGTAATAGCTGGGTCAGTTGGCAGGTTTATTTACAATTTTCTAAGCACTCTCCATGCTGATTTCTAAGTGATTGTACTAGCCTCTAGTCCCTCCAGCAGTGAAGGAGGAGGGTACCTTTCTCCCCACATCCACGCCAGCAGGTGTTGTTAGTCAATACAACTCTTTTAAGTATCACTTTATTTTCCATTGTAGCTCCAGAGCTTAACAGAAATTTACTCTGTAGCAAGGTACCCTGATAATGCTGCTATTTTCAGGTGTGTGATTGCTTTGGTTTGTTGTCGTTTTTTCATACACTCCTCCCTCTTTTCCCACGCACAAATTAGTAACTCAGTCATGTTTCTTAATTTCTAATTCTAATGATCTCATCACTTCTTTCAGAACCTGTCGGAAAAATCTTTTATGTGATCTTCCCATCTAAAATCAAGAAATCTGACCTGTAGGTGTGGTTTAGAACCGCCCTGTGACTTGCATATCTTAGAATAACCTCTCTAAATGGCACTTTCCCCTTTCTAATTGTCTGAAGCTCCTCTGAAACCCAAGGGTAGATTCTCATTCTCTCACCTGCTTGGGCATCCTTTCTGCTGCTATCTTTATACTCCCTGACGGGATTTTTCCATCTCCCACTGAGTCCTTGCCAAGCCATCCGCCCGTCCATATCCATAGCACACACCCTGTCTTACTTCCGTGCCTTTGAGCTTGTTACCCTGTTGCTGGAGAATCTGCCTCTGTCCACTTCCTTCCAGGGTCACAGGCACACCCCTCCATGTCTGTTGACTCATTTGGGGAAGTGTGGATAGGTTGTCTTCTACTATGCATATACAATGTATGTCCAACCTTATCTGTAGTAAGGTGGGTACGCACTTGGACATGGACAACTGGTCCACCTCCACCAAACTGCACTATGACTTCTAACCAGCATGCTGGCCAGAACGTCATAAGCCATTAGTTCTCTAAGCATCCTGAATCAAAGTGAAACATGAGAAAATTAACAGACAGCACTCCATGAAGTTGTTATGTAAACTGCAGCTCAATACGAGATAACTTCTAGGAAGAAAGGTGTGTGTGAAAATTGTATTTCCATTTGTAACACAGTATTCACAATGCCATTTGCATTCCTACTATTGTCATAATTAATATTTATTTTGTAATGTGTCACACACTGTAATAAGTACAGTTTCTTTATTACTTTTTAAAAAGATTTATTTATTTTTTATTGGAAAGGTAAACATACAGAGAAGGAGATACAGAGGGAAATATTTCTTTCTGGTGGCTTACTCCCCAAGTGGCCACAATGGCTGGAGCTGAGCCAATCTGAAACAGGAGCCAGGAATTTCTTCCAGGTCTCCCACGCAGGTGCAGGGTCCCAAGGCCTTGGGCCATCCTCAACTGCTTTCCAAGGCTACAAGCAGGGAGTTGAATGGAAAGTGGAGCAGCCAGGACACTAACTGGTGTCCATATGGGATCCCGCGCACTTGCAAGGTGAGGATTTAGCCACAAGGCCACTGCACCAGCAGTGTCTGGTAGTCTTTCATGTTTATTATTTATTTGCACTTTATTTGAGAAGCAGAGAGTGGTACAGACGAAAAAAAAAAAAATGACTCCTTAAATGCTCACCACACCCAGAAGCGCCAGGTTTGGTCTGGGTGTCCCATGCGGGCAGCAGGAAGCCAGGTACTTGAGCCATCACATCTCCTTCCTCCCAGGCTGTGCCTCAGGCAGCGCTGAGGCCAGGACCTGAGCCTGGGCCTTCTGGTGCTGAATGTGGGTGTCCCAAATGATGTCTTCAGAAGCAGTGCCCATTCTATCCCAGCTGTCCTCACTGCTCACACCAGGTAGTCCTGCTCTCACTGTGTAGGTAAGGTTACACACCCAGCCCCTACTACACCTCTCCACAGCCCTGTTCCCCTCTGTGCACACCACGCTCTTGGTTTACTGTGTTCACTGTTGTTTCCTGACTTCTCGTTCCAGAACACAAATTCCTCGGGGAAGCAAACTCTGCTTTTTTATAACCTTATTATAGAAGTATAATGGATGATCAATAACTATTTGTTGCTTCAGCAACCATGAACTAGATCACATAAATATCTCATGAACTAGATAATAGGCTTTTGGTTTTTTTTTTTAAGTTGCTTCATGTTTATTGCAAAATGGCAAACTAGATCAAGAAATGAGTTAGACAGCACTTATTGTCTAGTATTAAAAAGATTGCGTATGCATAAATACCTACGCATATAGAGGTATTTGTAAGTTTTAACAATAAAATATTTAACAAAATTAGCATTTAAAAAATACGAATTAAAAATAAAAATAAGCATCTAAAAAAAGTATTTAACAAAAAATAATTGAGGGCAATCTCTCCAGCATTATTTGAAATATAACACTCAAGCCACATTTCTGTGTTCCTATAATGTCCTGGAAATAGCCATATTGATTCTGTATGTGTAATAAAAGATCTTCGAAGTAGAGAAATACTTAAAATTTAATATATACAATTTAACTTGAGATTTCAAAAGTTTCAGAGTAGTTTAGTACTATAGATGATTATTTTTCAATTCTTAGGTGCTATTTTCTAAGTCATCTTTTCCTAGAATGTCCCTCCTCCCCTGACTCACTGAGCTGGAAACTAAGTTATTTAATAACAGGAAATTAAAGATCATATTTTGTGATCATATGAAATTACAGAGGAAACCTCACAGCTCAACCTACCAAACCCTTGTATTCTGGAAAGCCTGAAATGTTTTACACAGAATTCTTTTCACTCATCTATTAAAGAGAAGATGAACAACCCTTAGAGTTCCGTTTTTCTCATTTGAACCATGTTGGGGCTCTCAGGACATTTATTGTACATGAGTTCTCCCAACAGGGAGGGAGCGGGGACAATGAGCTGTGCACCAGGCGAGAAGCCAGGAGACCTTCTCACAAATCCCAGGTTAGGCCACATCCCCAAGTTCAGATCAGTTTCAAAGCACTGAAGACGTGAAAGTAAATAGAAGGCTTAGTGCTTCCTAAGAAGCTTTTTGTCTAAAAGAAGAAACAACAAAAATATCTAAAATAATAATGCAACAAAAAAATACATAGTTCACGCCAGTTAAGGTAGCAGTGTCTTCAACACACATAGCCATGCCGCTGTGGGAACTAGCAGATACGGGTGAGAGAACAGACTGGGCTGAGCCGTCTGGACTTGAACCCTTGCCATACTTCTTCAGTAGCTGCAGGCCTGGGCAAGGCTGTACTAGTTTGCCTCAATTGCTTCATTTGTAAAATGGAAGGATAATAGTCTTTTTAAAGTGTAATTTTATTCATTTTTCTTCATTTTCTTTTTCTTCCTCTTGCATCTGGGGTGGGGTGGGAGGGAGATAAGGAATCAATAATAGTTTTTTTTAAGATTTATGTATTTTTATTGAAAAGGCAGATATACAGAGAAGAGAGACAGCGAGGAAGATCTTACGTCTGCTGATTCATTCCCCAAACAGCTGCATCAACTGGAGCTAAGCTGACCCAAAGCCAGGAGCCAGGAGTTTCTTCCGGGTCTCCCTTGTGCAGGGTCCCAAAACTTTGGGCCATTCTCCACTGCTTTCCTAGGTCACAAGCAGCTGGATGGGAAGTGGGGCTGTCAGGATTAGAACCAGTGCCCATATGGGATCCTGGTGCATTCAAGGTGAGAACTTTAGCCACTATGCTACCGTGCCAGGCCCAGATAATAGTTTTTAACTCTTCATTATATGACTAAGAAGTTAGTACATAAGGAGAGAAGACCACACAGCAGGTCAGGCAAGGACCCAGGATTTAAATTGGAACTGGAATCCAGAGTTGGCCTTCATGACACTGCACTAAATAAGTAATATACACCTGCATTGGAATTCTCTCTCTTTTAAAACGTATAATCAATTGTGCTTATGCTCTAGTATTCACTTTTCTAGATATGGTATCAAGTATTTGAAATACTTTAGAAGACTTTTTATTCTTGGCTTCCATCTTTCAAAATGTGTTTCCAGTTTTTGCAATACTCATATTGTCTTTGGATTTTATTATTTTTAACTGTTATTTTCCCAAGCCAGGAGAGTTTTTAGAAGTATATTTAGGATGTTTACATTTAAAGGCTATACTTTGTCACTTACTCCTGCCAACAATATATACACCTTCAGAAATTGCCCTGCCCGTTGGCAGGGGTTGCCAGGCAGCTGGTCTCTCTGATGGCTGGCGTCACTGTGTTCACATTAAGCCACAGTCTCCCCAGAGACACGACACAGACAGCAAGGGTGGAGGGCTCCTTTCTTCTAGAGGATGACTTACACTGTTTATTTCTTAAAACTGGCTGACATTAACTGTCTTGTTTAGAAAACAGTGCACTAGGGACCTGGTGCGGTAGCCTAGTGGCTAAAGTCTTCACCTTGCACTTGCTAGGATCCCGTATGGGTGCTGGTTCTAATCCCAGTGGCCCCACTTCCCATCCAGCTCCCTGCTTGTAGTTGGGAAAGCAGTGGAGGGCAGCCCAAGGCCTTGGAACCCTGTACCTGTGTGGGAGATCTGGAAGAAGCTCCTGGCTCCTGGCTTCTGATTGGTGCAGCTCCAGCCATTGCAGCTACTTGGGGGAGTGAATCAAAGGATGGAAGATCATCCTTTCTGTCTCTCTTCTGTATCTGACTTTCCAATAAAAATAAAATACATCTTTAAAAAAAATGCACTAAAATACTGTTCATCTCGGTTACTGATCTTTTGATTGCCCAAAGTGAGTCTTTCCTGCTTTCCTCTGGTTCAAGGCTGTGGCCAGTGTGCTGTGAGAACAAAGTCACATCACTTCTTGGTCTTTTGGCGCAGACCAAGTGAGAGCAAAGTCACTACGCTGCGTCCGCAAGATTCCATTCTGTCTACGTGCTAAGAGAAGAGTCGGTGAGTTTTATAACTTGGCTCCTCCTCCTTTTTGGGTTCTCAGTGACTAAATTAAAATACGTCGTATTGGGATTTTTACCTTTAGCAAAAGGTTCTGAAGGTCTACCAGAAGGACCTATCAAGTATTCATAAAAATTTGAGGTTTTGCTGTTGTGTGCATTGGTTTGATAAGGTGTGAAAGATAAAAACAGTGCCTTATGTAACATGAATGTGTTCTTGGTGAAAAGACAAAATGATGTAAAAATGAACACTGGGCTGGCAGGTTGGTTTTTTGCCTACCTGGTAGACAGCAGTGAAATTTTATCCCAGGGTCAATTTGCTATATTTTTTATGACCTAGTTCAGTGCACCCACACGGGAAGCATGCTGAGAAGGGCTTTAACAGGCATTTCCATTTTGTTTTGTAGATTCCACAGGAAAATAGAACCATACAGTATTTCTGAGCCTATCATATTCCATTTAATTCCAGGTGCATCCCTGCTTTTAAAAAGAGCAAGATTTCTTGCTTTTAAAATACTGAATAATATTCCACTGCACAAATACTACAGTTTCTCTATCCAGTCACTATCCGTGGCCAATTAGGTTGATTCCATAGCTTGATGTTGTGAATAATGCTGCGGTGGACATGGGAGGCAAGGCACTGATTGTATTACCTCTGGGTGTCTATATACCCAAGCAGGGTTTGCTTGGTCACATGGCAGTTCTATTTTGAATGTTTGAAAATATTATATATTATTTTGAGAGAGAGAGAGAGAGAGATCTTTCATCTGTTAGTTCACACTGCAAAAGGCCACAACAGCCAGATTTGTACCAACACAAATGCCAGGAGCCAGGAGCTCTACCCTAGTCTCCCACATGGGTGGCAGTGGTCCAAGTACTTGGGTCATTATGGACTGCCATCCCAGGCAGAGTAACAGGACGTTAGAATAGAAGCAGGGCAGCTGCGACTCGAATTGGCACGCTAATATGGTACATCAGTGTCATGAGTGGAGCTTAGCCTACTGCACTACATCAGCCTAATATTTTGAATATTTGAGCAATTATTCCTACCATCTTTCACAGTGCCTTTACCAATTTACAGTCCCACCAAAGGACATAATGTTTTCATCTTCTCCACATTTCTGCCAGCATTTGTTTCTTGACTTTCTGATAGCAGCCTTCCCAACAGGAAGTCGGATCTCACTACAGTATTGCTTTACATTTCCATGATGACTAGTAATGCTAAATATCTTTCCATATACCTATGGTCAACTGAATATCATCTTTGGAAATATATTTATTTAGTTTGCCTTTTTTTGTGACTGATTTGCTATTGATTTATATGATTTTTACATTGTCCCTTTGTCAGATACGTGATTTGCAAACATTTTGTTGACTTTCTTTTGCTGTGAAGCTTTTAGTTTGAGAAAGTGTCATTGATTTACTTTTGTTTTTTCTCCCTGAGCTTTTGATGTGATAAACAGAAGGTCATTGCCAAGGCCAGTTTCAAGGAGCTTTTTTTCCTATGTTTTCTTCTGGGAGTTTTAAATAGAACAAAGAGTAAATCAGTGGCTGTTGGGGTCAAAGAGGAAGAGGAGTGGCGAAGGAGGTCGAAGGGCATACATTTGCAGTTGCATAGTTAAAGTCTAGAAATGTAATGGACAGCAAGAGGACTAGCATTAATATCACAATGTGAACTTGAGCATTTGCTAAGAGAGGTGATTTTAAATGCACTTACCACACACCTAAAAAGCCACACACATCATGGAATGTGATGGGTATGTAGTTTGTTTGACTGTGGTGATCATTTCACTGTAAATATCATTTTGTGTGGCCAGCACTATGACATATCATGTTAAACTGCCATCCATCCGGGCATCAGTTTGTGACCTGGCAGTTCTACTTCCAATCCAGTTCCCTACTGGTGGACTAAGGAAAGCAGCGGAAGATGGCCCAAATGTTTGGGGCCTTTGAGACCCCCAAACCCAGATGAAGCTCCTAGCTTTAGCCTCGTTCCCTGGCCATTTTGGTAAACCAGGGAATGAACCACTAGATAAGATCTCTTTGCCTTTGTCTCTTCTCTCTGTGTAACTCTGATGGGAGAAGCAGTGTAATTGACGATGTGGCTTCTTGGGAGAGTAATGAAGTAAGCCTGAAAAGCTTGAAGTGCAGTTGTACACTTGGGAACATGATTTGGAAAAGTGGGACCCCTTGCGGTGCACCAGATATACATTGTGTCCTTCTGCCAGATGGCCAACTGGTAATCCATTAGACCTCCTATGAGCGAGGCCAAAGCTTACCGTCAGTCCCATGGAATGCATTTGAAGACTACAGGCAAAAAGAATTAAGATTTTACCCCGAGCTGGTTTTAATTAGTATAAATATTCTACATGACTTGAGAAGCAAGTGTCTAAGGTCTGATGTTGCTTTCCAAGGGCAGGGTTGTTTACACCACTGGCTGCACAGTCACTCTTCTGGTTATCAGCCTTCTTGTCTGTGACACCAAGTAGGAAGAGGACAAAGATACTTGAAAATAACTTCATTTTTCCTTGACAAGTCTTCTTTTCTCTATATGTCTGGTAATTATTATGTTGAATCTGGTGACAATTTATATGAGTATTATCTATGACTTGGAAGATTTTCTTTTTAAAAAAGATATTTATTATTACTGGAAAATCAAATATACAGCAAGAAAGATCTTCCATCCCCCAAGTGGCCTCAACTGCTGGAGCTGAGCTGATTTGAAGCCAGGAGCTTCTTCCAGATTTCCCACATGGGTACAGAGTCCCAAGGTTTTGGACCATCTTCTACTGCCTTCCCTGGCAACAAGCAGGGAGCTGGGTGGAAAGTAGAGCAGCTGGGATACAATCCAGCACCCATCTGGAACCCCAGCACATCCAAGTCAAGGATTTAGCTTGTAGGCTATCATGCCAGGCCTGGAAATTTTTCTTCTTTGTCAAGATTTTAGGCAGCAAAATTGGCATTCTCCTTTGGCGATTCCCTGTATGACTTTCTCTTAATGGTGGCCCAAATGAAATAGAAAAGCATAACTATTAAAGGCTACCATGTTTTACAAAACTGCCAGTATACCACACAAATCAAGAAAATATGATCAAGTAGATACGATCGAATCTACTCCTCTGTATTACACAACTAATATTATCAGGCATTTATTGCCTGAAAAATTACATTTCCCTGGTGCTATTTAAATAACATAATCTCACTGTTCACACTGTCAAGTTAATTCCTTATTCATTCAAATATTTTTAAAGATTTTTATACATGTAATCAATATTGTCATCACTGACCATAGCATCACATACGAGATGTATTTGTAACAATACATGTATAGTATATTTATTCTTCAACTGACTAGTATCAATTTAATACAAAGCATGTCAGGAGGGACAGACGTTTAGCACAGCAGTCAGGAGACCTCTTAGGATGTTCAGATTTCGTATCAGAGTGCCCGGTTCAAGTCCTGTCTACTCCACTTCCAATTCAGCTTCTGCTAAGGTGCACCCTGGGAAGCAGCCAGTGATGATTCAAAAATCTGGATCCTTGCCACCAGTATTGGAGACCTGCATTAAGTCCTTGGCCCTTGACTTTGTCCTGACCCAGCCCTGACTGTTGAAAGCATTTGGGAATAAATCAGTACATAAGACCCACCCTCATCCTCCCACACCCGGTCAACTGGGTCTTTCAAAAAAGCAGGGGGCCTCAATCTGAATAAAACAAGTACTTGTATTTTTAAAAGTGCTCTTCAGTGACTGTAAGTCTGAATGGCATTTTTTTTCATCTAACATCAACATTGTAATTTTGATACCAACAATCACTAGATTAATGAGGTCAACAGAGATCCACCAGACTCTGTTCAAGTTCTTAGAAGTACGCTCTAATTGCTTGGATTATCCTGAGACAAGTCCTGGGTTAGTAGTCAGATACCAGACTACCAAAATCCTCCTCGCTTTCATAGCCATACAACACTGAAGCAGCAGCTAAGAACCCCAAGTTAAACGTGCCCACCGATAGCGCCATCAGCCCCTCCCTGTTACGGAGCAGGGTGTCAGGGTTCGTGTGGCTGACCACTCGTTCTTCCATTTCCATGCAAGGCAGGACTCTGGCAGCACCATCCTTTCCCATCATCCCATCTTACTCATTAAAGGTAGAAACCACACAGTGAGCTGCACAAACTGTGCTGTTTGGAATAGAGGCAGTGCTGGGGAGTTGACTCTGCAAAGAGTATGGAGAGGCTGACTGACAATCAGGGCGAGAGAGAGAGAGGGGAGAGAATATTTCCAACAGAACTTCTGCTAATGAATCCCCAAAGGTTGGTACCTCCTGGGGGAGACAGCCTGGCGCTCTCTCGGTACTATATTGTCCAGGGGCAGTGAAGAGATAGTGACTGTAAACTAGACCTAGCAAACAATGTGACGACGGCCCAGACAGCACAGGCCATCTGAGCCCTCCCCTCTGGGGGACCCAGAGCATCAATCAGCCAGGCCAGTGATGGAATTTTAGGTCCCAGGAGATAGGAGTGAAGCCGGAGAGTCCTGATCTCAAGAGGGCCAGAGATCTCATTATGAGATGCCACATGGGGGTTTGGGTAGCAATAAAGAGCGGGGCCTCCAGAACAACTGAATTAATGCTTACACAAATGCAGCTCCTGGTTCCCTGTCATCCCTCCCCTCTCAGCCCTGCCATGTTGGCCTGGCTTCCTCGATTAGAGGCATCAAGTCGGGGAATAGCCTCAGCCAGGGCTTGGCAGTCTCCCAAGCTTCAACCCTCCAGTGTTGGTCTCACTCCAGTTGGCACCCACTCCAGTGACAAGCCTGGAAAGACAGAGGCGATACTAACAATCGACTTGACCCCCTTGCTATTTTTGGAACCACCATGCAACAGTCACAAAATCCACATTTTGTTGTTGTTGTCTTTCAGGAGCATGTGGAGTACTGATCAGGTGAGCACATTCTGGGACATGGAACAAGTATCAATATGTTTCTAAAGAATTCAGATGTATCTGTTCACAATGAAATTCAACTAGATATCCATAACAAAAAGGTACCTTAAATGTCTCCTATGCCTTTATAAACTGAATAACCCATTTCTAAGCAACTTATGAATCAAGGGTGTCAAAAGGAAATCAAGAAGTAGTTCGGACTCGGTGAAATTTAAAAATGTGACATACCAGCATTTTTAGGACGCCATAAAGCAATTCTCATGAGGCATTGCATGTTCAAGTTAGGAAAGAAGAAAGTCCAACTTAATGACCTCAGTTTGCTTCTTAAGAAACTAAAAATAGAAGAATCACAGAAACTCACAGTGCACAGAGAAATAAAGGGAATAGAAGTCAGTGAAATAGCAAAGGGAAAAACAAGAGGGTACATCTAGGAAACTAAAAGATAGTTCTGTGAGATAAATGAAACCAAAGAACTTATCAAAATGAACTGCCAATTTCACGGAAAAATGACATCACTACAGTTCTACAGATATTAAAATGATAAGAAATCAGAATGCCAAAACTAGTTCGTTAAGTTCATGTGACTATGGAGAGAATAACTCTTCTGGGCCTGGAGCAATGGCTCAATGGCTAAATCCTCATCTTGCATGCACCAGGATATCATAAAGGCACCATTTGTGTCCTGGCTGCCCCACTTCCCATTCAGTTCCCTGTTTGTGGCCTGGGAAAGCTGTCGAGGATGGCCCAAAGCCTTGGGACTCTGTACTAGCATGGGAGACCTAGAAGCTCATGGCTTTGAATTGGCTCAGCTCTAATCTTTACAGCCAATTGGATAGTGAAGCAAGAGACAAAAGGTCTTTCTGTCTCTCCTACTCTTTGTAAATGTGCCTTTCCAATAAAAATAAAATCTTTTTTTGGAGGGGGCAGGGAGAAAATAACTCTTTGATGCACAGAAAAATCAATAAATATGGCCATTCCTTTCTAGGGCATCTGTGCAAGAGAAAACATGAGTAACTCTGTAAAGACACATGTGCAAGGATTTCATGACACACTCATTTGTGGTCCAGGTGAGTCGGAGGCAGGCGAGGCATGCGTCAAAGGGGAATGGATGAGCAAGCATGAGGAGCATCATGGAGTATTATTATTACATAGACCAAGGAACATGACAAATGTAGACACACACCCACCTGGGTGCACAGGTAAGGACACACAGGTTCATCACACATATGAGTGTGTCTCCCCAGGAGGTGGGAAGAGGGACATGAGCAACCAGGAGATCAAGGAAGCAAAGGGAGGAGAGCTCCAATGGACCCGGATGATAACAGTCTCTTATAACCAAAGAATCACTGGCTGTCCAGAAAGAGAGAACCTCGGGCACACTATTATGTGACTAATGGTCCTTCTCTACCAGAGATAAAACAGAAAAGCAGCTCACCTTCCTCCAGGAGGGGGACTGGCACCAGGCATTCATATCACATGTTGCACGGCTCCAAATACAAAAGAGGACAAACTTAATTTTAATAGATTATTGTTCATTTCAGGTAGCCTGCCAACTCCAGAAGACTAAAAACTTAAGCAAAGTGATGTATATAGTTCCTCTTTCTAGGATCACTATATATATTAGCTAGTTTCTCCGAAGTCATTGACTGCAAAATATGATGAGGCTCAGGTGAAGTTGACAAACTAAAGATTTCTTTCCAGAATGACACAAAAAAGTACAATCTCTGTCTCCTTTGGGAAGGAGATATTGTATATTTAAGTGCTTTTCCCCTTGTCTCTCTCTTGCTTCAATCTTTCTATCTCCTCAGACAGTTTGTATAATTCCAGGGCCATTTTGGAGTTGCTTGGATTTGGGAGACACCGCAAGAGGTCCTGGCCTTCCAGGACTGCCTCATGTCTTACCGGGTCTTCCTGAAAGAGAAAATAAAGAGTGATTTTGTAAAGTTTACCTTTTGTTTGTCAGGCGTTGAGCTCCTTTCAGGGAGCCTTTTGATAGGAGAAGAATTGGAAGGAAAAAGCCAGGATTTATGGACAGAAAACATGTTGGATCGCAGTAATATACAAGGGGGTTCTGTTTATTACAGGATCCGGCATTGATGCATGATGGAAAACCAGTGCACAAGATGCCAGCAGCCCACATGTGTGCCTGTGGAATCCTGTCCACTACTCCACCTCTGACAGCAGCTCCCCTGTCATGACCGGGGGAAACAGTGGAAGATGGCCCAAGTCCTCAGGCTCCTGCACCTATGTGGGAGACCCAGAAGATGCTCCTGGCTCCTGACATTCAGCCTGGTCCCGTCCTGGCTGTTGTGGCTGTCTGGGGAGTCAACCAACACATGGAGAGTCAACCAACACATGGAAAATCTCTCTGTCTCTGACTCTTCCTCTCTCTCTCTGTGACTCTGCCCTTCAAATACATTTTTTTTTTAATTAGAAAGTATATAAAGAAAAATCATGGGTAGATTTCAAGCATTTTTATCAAAATAAATGTACCCATATGATGCTGGTTTTTGCTTAGTGTAACTTTTGGAAGTACCTTCATACGTCCTCAAGAACTGAATTTCTGGAGTGTCAGTTGAGCTGACAACTAAACATGGGGCAGGTGCAGAGGAGTCAGAGAAAGTCCTGAGCACTAGGGGCGGGATGTGTAGTCCAGCAGACTCTCATGTCCACTTAGGATGGCCTGCTTGCTATAAAACAAAGGCAATAAACTTGCGACCAGTGCAGCACAGTTCTTCCATGTGGGAAGAGCCAGGACCCGTAAATACTCATACATTAACCCCAACAACCGGGACAGTCTCTTCTTTAGGACTTACGGCTACCAACCCATCTCATTTCCCTGTGATTATTTAACATGTTGCATGACATAAAAAAAACTCACTGAAGGAAGGGCCTGGGTCAGCCCTGTGCCCAATGGGGCACACAAAGTTCACTGTGCCCAATGGGGCACTGGTTCAATTCCTGACTACTTCAATTCCAACCCAGTTTCTCACCAATGGCCTAAAGCACTAAGAGGAAAAGCAGCAGAAGATAGTCCTAGTGCTTGAACCCCTGCTACCCAGGTGGGAGACCTGAAGAAGCTCCTGGCTCTGGATGGGCCCAGCCCTGGCTGTTGTGGCCATTTGAAGAATAATCCAGTAGGTGGAAGACCTCTCTCTCTCTCCTCTCTATAACTCTGACATTCAAATAACTAAATAAATGTTTAAAAAGAGCAACTCTTGAAGGAGTACTACTCACCCTCTTGCACGTGGGCACTGCTGGGGTCCAAGTTCTGTACTCTGAACAAGAGATAATATGGGAGCCAACCATCTTGTAGCCAGGGTCACACTGGATGGTGACATTGTCAGGAGTGATGTACTGATCCTTCTCCACAGACAGCTTTCCATGCAGGATCCTTGGCTTTAGACATGCGGCTGTCATCAAAACACATTATCATAGCATATTTTTAAAAAAGATTTATTTTTATTATGTTTTATTGGAAAGGCGGATATACAGAGGAGAGACAGAGAGGAAGATCCTCCGTCCAATGATTTACTCCCCAAGTGAGCCGCAACGGCTGATGCTATGCCGATCCGAAGCCAGGAGCCTCTTCTGGGTCTCCCACGCGGGTACAGGGTCCCAAAGCTTTGGGCTGTCCTCGACTGCTTTCCCGGGCCACAGGCAGGGAGCTGGAAGGGAAGCGGGGCTGCTGGGATAGAACCGACGCCCATATGGGATCCTGGGTGTGCAAGGCGAGGACCTTAACCACTGCGCCACCACGCCGGGCCCTATCATAGCATATTGTGACTCTTCAAGAAAACACCTTTTGAGACAGATAATAAAAGGAGCAAAGAACATTGCTGAATTCTACTTGCTGTAATTGCCACCACACCTGCCCTCATCACTACCACCTCTGCCGACGTACCCATTGGTTAACAGGTAGCAAGCACTTGCTGCCACTCAGCCTATGTGCCAAGCCTATCACATGCATTATTCTGTGTAGCTTCCAGCAACACGATGAGGGTGGCAATCTGGGTACCTCCATTGTAGAGACAGGAAAATCAAGGCATGGAAGAAGCTAGGTGTCATGAGCCAACCCACTCATTAGATTTTAGGTGACAGCAAGGGTGTGAGGCCAGTCTAAACTTTCTCTTTCTGTACTACAGGACTTCTCTTTTTGCCTCATTTCTTTTGCAGGTAAAGTGAAGACAATGACAGAGGACAGAGAGTTAGCTCCTGGAATTAGGAGGAAATGAAATAAATAGCCTAGAAACATTTTGCTTATTTTTTTTAAAATCCATAACAGCTACTGATGAGCAACAGGGTGATTCACTCCATAGGTCAACTCCCTATAACATCAAAGATTCTCCATAAGGGCCTGGCACGATAGCCTAGTGGCTAAATCCTTGCCTTGCATTTGCCAGGATCCCATATTGGCACTGGTACATGTCCCAGCTGCTCCACTTCCCTTCCAGCTCCCTGCTCGTAACCTGGGAAAGCAACAGAGGATGGTCCAAACCCTTGAGACACTTGGTGTGGGAGACCCAGAGGAGGGTCCTGTTTCCTGGCTTTGGATCGGTTCGACTCTGGCCATTGTGGCCACTTGGGGAGTGAATCAGTGGATGGAAGATCTCTTTCTCTCTTTCTATCCTTCTCTGTAAAATCTACCTTTCCAAATAAATAGATAAATAAATAGATAAATAAATCTTTAAAAAAGAAAAAGATCGTGTTTAGCAGTAACTTACTGCCCCTTGGGGCTCTTGCTCTGACTGGGGCAACCCCTTCTGCAGTGTTCACAGCTTTGCTCAGAGAGCTCCAGTTACCTTTACACTGAGGAATCGACTCTTCTGAAAACCAGCAGGTGACTGTGGCTGTGCCAACCAGTGCGTAGCCTTCCTTGCACTTGTACTGCACCTTGTAATCTATCCCAAACACGCTACGGAGAACTTCATACTCTCCGTGTGGAATCCTGGGGAGAAACCTGCAACCTTGCACAGAGAGAGGAGAGGGAGGTTTTTCTGACTCATACATGAAAATAGCACAGAGAGGACACATCAAAAAATTCTTAGCATTTCTAAATCATTTCGTTGCCCATAAAAAACCTGGCACACCTCACAAAATGGGAGTGGGTTGTCTCCTTGCATATTACCATTTGTGTAATTAAGGAAAGCAAATGTGTATATGAGTATGTGGGGAAGTCAGAATTAACTCTTAACCCTATATAGAATATTTTTCCCAATAATTCAAAACTTTTAACAAAATACATGTTTAAATGCTTTGTTTGGTAATGTCTGAAGCATTTTTAAAAATGTAAACTCAGTTAATCTACCTCCTGTTGATGTAACCTTTAATTCTCTTCTTTAACATTTACTTATTTATTTGAAAGTCTGAGTGACAGAGACAGACAGAGAGAGACAGGTCTTTCATCAGCTGATTTACTTCCTAAATGGCCACAATGGCTAGGTCAGGGCTAATCCAAGAGCAGGAGGCAGGAACTGCATGTGGGTCTTTCACATGGATGGTAGGATCCCAAGTACCTTGGGCCACCTTCTGCCCCTTCCCAAGTGCCTTAGCAGGAAGTTGGATGGGAACTAGAGCAGCCAGGCGTGGAAGCAGCGCTCCAAAAGGGATGTCAGCATTGCAAGAAGTGGCAAAACCCACTGTTGTGTGATTACGTAGGCTCTAAGATAGGCATTCTCTCTCTCTCTAATATTATATTATATTATATTATATTATATATTAGAATACATTATAAAATGTATAATACTATATATATACTATGATACAATATTTATAATATATATTCCCCACTTCACAAATGAGAAAAGCAGAAACCTAAAGAGGTGAAGCCACTTGCCCAAGGTCATACAAGGAATGAGGCAGATTAGATTAGTGCCCTGCATTTCATTCTCTGCCTTGCTGTTGAGGATAAGGAAGGCACTGGATTGACATCAAAAGCTCAGAGCCAGCCACAAAGGATTCTTCTCCTTCTCCTTCCTTTTAATGAGGTTACATATAAAACATTGGTGGGGCATGCATTCAGCCTGGTGGTGCACATGCTCTGCTTCTGTCGCAATGGAATGCCTGGGTTTGACACCTGCTAGCACAGACCTGGGAAAGCAGCAGGGAGGCTCAAGTGATCTGAGTTCTTGTTGTCTGTTGGGAGATCTGGATTGGGTCCCTGCTACCAGCTTCATGCCTAGTCCAGCCTTACTCATCTGGAGAGTGAACTACCAGATGGGTGATCTCTTTCTCTCTCTCTCTCTCTCTCTCTCTCTCTCTCTCTCTCTCAAGTAAATTTTAAGAAGGAAGTAAGAAGAAAGGAGGGAGGGAGGAAAGAAAGGCAATTTGATGAAGAAATTGCTCTGTGAAAGCTTTTATGGAAGGTGCAAATCCAGACTCCCAGCGCCCTCCCTGAGGGAGCCCAGGACTAGCAGCCGGCCAGCCTGACCCCACCCCACAGAGGTTGGCCAGCGCGTTTGTTGCTGCTGCTTCTTATCGGCACGTACACACTGAACAGAGCAGGATGGAAGCCCCTTGCCGCAAACATTTGCCAACAGATAGCAAGATTTAGGTTTCGACTAAAACAAGTAAAAGAGAGCCATTAGGACTGCCAGGCTTTTAGGGTAGCTAAAGGGTAACCATCACCCTTGCTTCTTGGAGATAAGGCACAGGAGGCAGACTGCAAGGCCTCCAGTCCCTGTCTTCCTCAAACAAAACCTCTGCTCTCACCTTGTGTCCGGTCTCGTAAATCGCCATCCACACCAGGACACAAATCCGGACTCACGAGTTCTCCTGAAACACCCCCACCCCCAGTCCCAAGAATGTCCTGTGTGCTTTAAAGTCTTTATAGGAAAGAATCACCCGGAAAGTGTTTTTAATTACTTAGGAGACAGCAAAGAATAGAACCTTGCATTTATTCCATGTTTTATGGTTACAGAGAACTCTTACATGCATACTTTGGGAATTTAGATTCCAGTTCATTTTCTCAGAATTTGTGACAATAGGAATGCTTTTATTTTTGTCTTAGGGGTGGTGACGATAAACAAACCATAAACAAACTATTTACAAGAAAAAATAATAAACAAACCTACAACTGGGAAAAATAAGCTCATTTTAAAACCCGAAGGAATGCTGATCCGACTTTCTTTTGTATTCATGTAAAAAACAATGAGGTGACTTGCAACTCATTGAGTATGTATTTAGGAATTTATACAATGCCACTTATTTTTTTCTATTAATGGAAACAGTATCGACCTAAAAGTCTCAAAATCTTTAAAATTGTTTTGTAGTTAAAGCTTTCCATGAATAATACACAAATTAAGCAATTCATATCATCAAGTAATAAGACTGTTAGTAAACAACATTCGTAAAACAATTTGCTGTCTCCTACAAGCTGATATAAGTGACTGCAATTTGGTCACGCTCTTACTGTTCCTGAAGTTGAATGCATGTGTTTGCGATGATCGGCTGAATTTCCTTCTCTTTATGAACCACACACTCACTCACTTTGTTAGAGTGTTGGTATAATGTTAGTATGTTAGAATGTTAAGAATATTAGTGTTAGGTGATATTAGGCCCTTTGGGGTGAGAAGCCAACACTTCGCTAGGTCAGAAGGCACCTGCACTGTGGGAAAGCTCCACTTTAGTGATAAATCTGTCTCCCTTGTTTCTTTGTGAACTAATCTACCATGTAACCCGGGTGCAGGAAGGCAGGGGCACAGTTCCCTGGTCCCAGGGACTGGAGGAGCCATAAAGAGACTGGAGGTGCCATAAAGATAAGGTTACCAGGATGGGATGAGCCGTAAATAATAAGTGTGGGAGCATAAACAATAAGTGTGGGAACGTAAATAATGAGTTTGAGAACGGAGTGTGAGTGCTTGCACCTGGGGGCCACATAAGTTTAAATTTGTTACTTTTGAGTTGACTTTGATATATGTTACAGCCAAAACGGGGTATATAATCTCCAGCCTTATGTTAAATCGGGGTCCAATCCACTTGGCTGGCCTGTGTGCCCCAAGTACGATCTGACCCCAGCATGCTGGCACAATAAACTCTGTTTGCTTTTTGCATTATCAGCAAAGCTCTTTGTCGTTTTCTGGGGGTTGACTAGCTCGCACCCTAATGTCCAGTGGGGAGCTCTGGCCCGGACTCTAACAACTTCACCCCAGTTTTCCTGGGGCACCAGCCCCTGTGTTACTCACCAAGCAGGCTGGGTGGGTGCAGGAGCAAGGTCATAATCCCAAGGAGGCCCAGGGAGAGGGAGTGGCTGCCAGACACTGGCCGCATTGTCCAGGCTGCCGGCACCAACAGATGCTTCAAGTTGGTGGGTTCCGCCTTGAATGCACCTGCAGAAGGAACCAGCAGCAACAGCTGCTGCCTAACTGGTCAGCTGTGCTCTGTTCAGCTGAACCCTACGGGAAAGTCAAAGCTAAAGTCAACTTCCCACCTGAGTTACGCAACAGCCGGGGAAGAGGGCAGAACCAGGGTGCCAAAGGACAGGTGAAACCTCAATTCCAGTCTCCTGGTTTGGATGTCAGGGGCTAGTAACCTGGGGGGACTCGGGTGGTGGGGGCGGGTGGGAGGTAGAGTAGGGGAGGTATTTAGAAATGTGACCTGGATTTAAAGGAAATTGCTATCTTGAAATGTAAATAGTTCTTTTCTGAGTAACTAAACAAACCAGATAGAAGAAAGGAGACTTTGGTTTGCTCTTAGCCACCCTGAGAGCAAACTTGGAAATAGCTAAGCCCTGTTGCCCACTGGAGTCTGGTCTTTGCTGGGGAAGTGGGGCTTGAGGGGAGACAGGGGAGGAGGGCTGGGAGAGCAATCCGGGACACACCGCACCTTCAGGAAACCTTGTACCTGGAGCTTTGAGTCAACAGAAGTGCCGGGGGAAACAAGATAAACAATGATGGGACAAGTAAAATTTCCTTCCAGAAGTTCTTGAGATGGGAGAAATATTAAAACACTCAAACAGGCTTGGCAAAATTACTCTGATGATATTTAAGTGGGACATTCTTTTTTGTCATTCCTGGCTTCCCTAAGTCACCCTCTGGTGTTGTCAGTTGGGAACAGGACTAGAAAGCAGGCACCTGCGTGTGCCTATGGGCTGGGGGTGAGAAACCCTGCAGCGACAGAAATTCCATACTGCCTAAACATATTTGCAAGGTGCTGAGCCAGCCTTGAGTCAGAGTTCTGAGCAAAGCAAAACTGTGCTCTTCC
This sequence comes from Ochotona curzoniae, assembly GCF_017591425.1. NCBI lineage: Eukaryota > Metazoa > Chordata > Mammalia > Lagomorpha > Ochotonidae > Ochotona > Ochotona curzoniae. Next base: position 16,690,323 of record NW_024466219.1, on the reverse strand, counting down.
AGAGATATGCAGAAGTTAACTCAAAGAAGACTAATTTGAGGGAATGCCTTAAAATGACCTTCCCACTCAGTTAAGCAGCAAACATTGCAAAACTGCTAACAAGAGGCCAGAACTCTAAAACATGATGTGTTGTGATGTAATATTGACTGTGGCATAATTCAGTCTGAGCCTTTAGGAAAGAGAACAAATACATTTATTGTGCATTTATTCAACTTTAGGAAGAGAATCCAAGACAATAACTGAAAAAAGCAAGCCATTGAAACCACTGGCTAGAAGACTATTTTGAATGATTCCTTCTGCCTCACAAGCCCCTTCTGTGTCCTCCATACTTTGTATCAAAGCTCTAAATACTGAACTTGAGTAAGTAGAGGAGGAGCTCCATTTTGCGTTTAGCCGCCGGTGTGCCCCAGCCCTCGCCTCGGGACAGGTAGCAATCAGGAGCTGCCAGCAAGACAGGGGAGAAAACCACGGTAATCCTAGCTGAAGGCGCCTGACAGTGAGCGAAGCAGGCACGCTCTTCCCTGGCAACTCATGCAAGAAGGGAACAGCATGACGGGAGCTGCCATGGGGCAGAAGAGCTAACATTCTGATAGAAAATCAACAACCTTGCTGGACTGAACCACAAAAAGCACTCAGGACAATAAGCCCTGACAGATGAGTGAAGACCTGGAAGTGGAAAGGCCAGAGAGGCCAAAGAGAAACGAAGTTGACACTGTGAGTGAGCCGGGCTCTGAGGCCGGGCCCCCTGCACTGCCCCCTGGCTGCGAGAGGCTGCAACAGCCCAGCGAGGATTGAACTGAAACTCCAGCTGTTATCCAAAAGGCAATTTTCAGTTTGGACTCAACCGTCTGCTAAAGTGAAAACAAGAAAGCTAACAAACGTTCTGTTTTAGGAGGACATAGTAGAATCTACTTACAATGTTCAAGATAAGTTGAAATTATTAGAAATAGGATAAAACTAAAAAACGAATCTGATTTTTTTTAAAAAAATGAATTTATTTATTTCTTATTAGAAAGACAAATTTACAGTGAGAAGGAGAGACAGAAAGATCTTTCATTCACTGCTTCACTCCCCCAAGTGGACGCAACGGCCAGAGCTGAGCCCATCTGAAGCCAGGAGCCAAGAGCTTCTTCCGGGTCTCCCACGCAGGTGCAGGGTTCCAAGGCCTTGGGCCGTCCTCCACTGCTTCCCCATGCCACAAGCAGGGAACTGGATGAGAAGCAGGGCCACTGGGATTAGAACCAGCACCTTTATGGGATCCTGGCACATGTAAGGTGAGGACTTTAGCCACGAGGCTACCACATTGGGCCCTATTTCTTTTTGTAAAGAAGTAATTACTACGATGGAAAGTGAATAAAATCACAGTGGGAAATGAGCTACAAAAAGGATCAAAAGGAAATTATAGAACTAAAAATTATGATTTCTGAAATTAAAAGAATGTCTCTGGAAGAACTAAGCAGTAGAGTGAAGTCATTGCACGTGAAGATAAACCAGGAGGAATTACACATTCTGAAGAATAAAGACTATTTTTACAAAAGTCTTCAGGGACTTACAAGACAGTATCAAATGACCTGTCATACATGCAATCGGAGTCCCGTAATCATGGGAAAGAGAATGAGGCAAAACAGATTTTGAAAAAAAAAATCATGACTCAAGATTTCTTCAACCTAAAGGAAGAGACATTTACAGATTCGACTTATTCAGAGAAAGTCAAGCAGAACAGATAGGAGGACAACCATGCGTAGACACCGTAAACTGCTAAAAATCCAGGAGAACATGGTGAGAGCACGCGGAGAGCAAGCGCTCTGCATACGGTGAATGTTGTGGCTGATGAGCACCTCTCACCGAAAGGCGGTGTGGGCAAGCAGCGGGCCCCGTCTGTGCGGGGTGAAGAACGAGCAGGCGGGTACAGTCAGCCCTGTGCTGCGGCGTGGAGAAGGATGTGTGATGCTGGACTGATGCTCAGAGACTGGGCTGTGAGGCCTTTCAGGCCACCAGAAGGGCTTTGACATTTAGTGTGTGGAGGGAAATGAATAGAAGAACAGCCACAGAAGTTCTTCCTGACCTCTGCAAGTGACACTGTCTTATGCCAGGGTGAGAATGATACATGTGATCAGAAAGGACAGAATTAGGGATATACTTAGATTCCACTGTTCAGCTCTATAGTCATCTTGTTGCACACACTCGAAGCGCCCCTTCTTAAACATGCGTGGGGATCCTTACTTGAAAAGACTTCTGATCCTGCCCAGTAAAAGCGGAGATGAGGCTGGCATTGTGACGCAGCGAGTTCAATGTCGAGTGCAACACCAGCATTGCCTATCTGTTTCTAATCCAGCGTCTTGCTAATGTGCCTGGGAAAACAGCGGAAGACGGCCCGAGTGCCCGTGCCCGACGCCCACTTCAGAGACCCCAGTGGAGTTGCTGGTTCCTGACTGTTGCAGCTGTTCAGGCAGTAAACCAGCTGATGAAATCTCTCTATATATCTCTCAGTCACTTTGCCTTTCAAATGAATAAAGAATTTTTTAATGGAGGTGAGTAATAACAGAAGTAAGTGTCCAAGGAACAGATGGCGATCCATTTTGGGCTAAAGAATTGTTGAAATGGAGCCTGGTGAGATAGCCTCGTAGCTAAATCCTCACCTTGCATGCAGCAGAATCCCATATGGGCACTTGTTCATGTCCTGGCTGCTCCATTTCCATCCAGCTCCCTGGGAAAGCAGTAGAGAATGGCTCAAATTTGGGGGATCCTGTACCAGCCTGGCTCCTGGCTTTGGATGGGCTCAGCTCCAGCTGCTGCAGCAAGGTGGGGAGTGAAGCAGTGGACGGATCATTCTCTCTGTTTCTCCCTCTCTCTGTAAATCTGACTTTCCAATAAAAATAAATAAATCTTTTTAAAAAATTGTTGAAATGTGTGTGTGTGTGTGCGATTTATTTTGAATATATGTCATGTTGTGGAAATGTTCCCACAATTCCAATTCACTTTTTCCATTCTCTCACAGACATTTCAAAGCAGGAAGTGGCTGATTTGACACACAGCGCAAAGGAAAAGGAAAGGGATAAACTGTGAGTTTCCGACCTGGGGGAGAATGGTACTATTCAAGAAAAGTATGACTCCATTGCAAGAGGGTGAATACAAGATGTACCCCGTGGCCCGTGAGTCAGTTGCTGAGAAATGTCTGAGTAACAACACCGGAATGACCACATGTTCAGGATGCTGGGCTGCGTCAGTGAGGAAGGCCGGTTCTTTCATCTGCTACTGAGCATTCCTAGGAATGCCATTAGAACCTCCTTGCAGCTGCCGTCATGCAGGATGTTGATACCTTACACCTGCCCGTGATATGCCAGGCTTAGCGCCATCAAAGGAGGTTGACATGCAGCACTGGCCCAGCCTCGAAGGGGAACTTGCAGAAAGGAACATCGGCACCTGCTGAGTTGGCACCTGCTGCCTGGCAGGGTGTCCATCAGCAGGGAGCTGGAGTCAGGACAGAGCCGGAACCCTCGTATTCCCATGTGGGTGTGTGTGCCCCAGGCAGCATTTCTCCTTTTTCAGTGCTCCAAGGAAAAGCTTAGCAAGGGAAAAGCAAAAAGATCCAAGTTTAGTAGGAACACAGACAGTGGCTATAAACCATCATTGAAAGAAAAAAATGACCATTTTAGCCCTTATTTTCAATATAGATAGTATATTAATATGTTAACACAGTAATAAATATATTAATAAAATATCGATATAATGTGCATATATTAATATGAATATTAAAATAATCATAGGTTATTAAGACTACAGCATTATAACATTCTTAATCATTGTTTTGAAAAGGTAAAAAAAAGTCTTACAAAACTGTATTTGTAGCAATACTAATACACACAATCATTTCTTTTTAATTGATTAAAAAATTTTAGTTCCCATGTGAGGCAGCACATGAAATATTTGTCTCTGTGTCTGGCCTGTTTCATTCAACATGTTGTCTTCCAGTTGTGACCATTCTAGGCAGTATTTTGATGTCACTATCCGATGCACCCCTTGTGTAGTTTTGACATAAAAATAATCTAATTAGCCCAAGCATTTGAGCTTCCCATCTATTTGAGCCTCTGCTTGGCGTCTGTCAATTCTGTGAATACTATCATTGAGTGGACAACGAGGTTGGTGCAAAGACCCTACCGTCGTATGCCAAAGTCTCTGTGAGGAAAACACTGGGGCAATAAGGAAGAAATGTGAAATGATAAAGTCCAAGTCATGTTTATCTATTTTTATTAGTCCAAGTCATCACCAGAATTTGAGATTGCTGAAACCTCTCTAACGTATGATAAGAAGTAGATCACACCAGTGAGGCAGGATCATTACACCTTGCCTCCTCGGGGTCTGGTCTGGTGAATCACTATTGGGATTCTAGACAGCAGCAGCAAGTTCAATCTCAAGATCAAATACCCGAAATGTTGTTTACTGCTGTGTGAAATCAGCAATGTGCCAATAGAGGGAGCCAAAACAGAATAAATGGGGCTTCTGGGTTTTGGAACTTATTCACGGTGCTCTATCTTACCAGTAACCTTGGCAGTGTCGGATTAGCATAAATGCACAAAGCATGGAGGCAGTATGAACACTGGAGAGATGAGTGCCAATGGAGGAAGTGATTCGCTCTAGATAGGGATATATTATTATAAGAATTCATCTCTACAGTAAGGAAGATCAATTCTTTCTCCAATCTTTGAAATTCAATTTTTTGAAATATATTATGTTCACAAGAAAAGTAAAATACCTTAAGTGTAGAGCTAGCTGACTTTTTATTTAGCAAAAACAACCTTATGATACCACTCAGATGTCAAAGCAAATGTCCCCAGCACCTCCACAAGCTCATGTCCCATCCCAAGGGGAATTGCTATTCTGGCTGTGCAGGCTGTAGATTACTTTGGCTAGTTTTGTACATTACACAAATGCACCAAAAAAGTCTGCTTTTTGTGTCTGGCATCATTTTCTTAACAGTTTATGATTTGATAATCATTTGTATAATCAAGTCCCTGTTTTGGTACATGTCATCTTCTGATGTACCACATTTAATTTGTCCTGGCAGACATCTCCCAGGGTCTTCCCTTGGCAATACCCACTGATTCCTCAATTTCTGTAGATGCTCCTCTATTGATCTCTTCACTATGATTTTTCTCCTGAGTTTTTACCACTTATAAAGGTTGTAGAAGATTTTTTTTTCTAAGCATTTTTGTCCAATTTTTTTTTTCCTTTCCATATGCCAGCCTCTATCCAAATCCTTTTAACATTCTGCTGTATCCTTTATAGCACTATGGTGCTATTGATTAGCTGCGGCTACAGCTCACCGATGGTAGAACTAATACCATCAATGACACACACACCATTTTTATGGACCTTGTCCAGACCAAGTGTTCAATGATTACATCATGGAAGGATGCTTGACCTTTGAGGAGCTTGGCACAAAACTCAATCTGCGCAGCTCTGTGGTGGAACATTTCCTTTCCATACTACTGCAAATCCCAAATGAGTGATATATTCCCTTTCCAGGTATAAGAGGAGCATGTAGGTCCGTGAAAAGCACCAACAATAGCCAAACCATCATGAAACAAAACAAAACTTAGTACTAAGTACTAAGACTACTAGATTTCAAGGTGGATTATAAGGCCCAGCACAATGGCTCATGGCTAAACCCTCACCTTGCAAGTCCCAGGATCCCGTATGGGCACAGGTTTGTGTCCTGGCTGTTCCACTTCCCATCCTGCTCCCTGCTTGTGGCCTGAGAAAGCAGCAGAGAATGGCCCAAAGCCTTGGAACCCTGCACCCGCATGGGAGATCTGGAAGAAGCTCTGGGTTCCTGGCTTTGGTCGGCTCAGCTCCAGCCTTTGTTGCCACTTGGGGAGTGAACCAGTGGACAGATATTTGTCTCTCCTTCTCTCTATAAATCTGCATTTCCAAGAAAAATAAATCTTAAAAAATAGGAATTAAATGAATAAGAAAATTTTATTCACCAGATTTTAAGTTTCAAGCACACAGTATGCTAAAACTTGGAATAAATAATCATAATTAATCTCAAAAAATGCTGTGATGTGTTGGCATCTCCCTCATGACAGAAATGAGGAAACAGGTCCTAGAAACATTCAGGAAACTGTCCTAAATTCGCCAGAGAATTAGTGGCTAAACAAAATTCTGAACTCATTATGCTCTCCACTGTCTCTTGTAAATTAACCTTTGCACTTAATGTTTTATCTATTTTTTTAAAATAGGAAAAGACATTTTCCATCCACTAGTTCATTCCTCAGGGATGAAACAAATTGAAGACAGGAGCTGGAAAATCCCTCCTATCTCCCATTTGGGTGACAAGAACCCAAGCACTTGGCCATAACTGCTTCCTCTTGGGGTGTGCATTGGCGGGAAGCATTGGTTGGAAGCACGAGTCAGCAGGCCCACGGTGAGAGAAGCCAGGCCCTCTGCCAGGCGAGTTGGGCATCCCAAGCAGCAGCTTCGCAACCGTGCCTCATGCCTGCCACTCCTGTGTACTCCACACCATTCCTAGATTATCTTAACATCTACTACACAGATACGTAGTTGCTTGTTTGCAAAACAGTGATGAAAAAAAAAGTGTGTTTACCACCGATAAAATTTTTGATTTGTAATGATATCGACCACAGGTGATACAACTTAAGGGCTACAGAACCTCCCTCCTCCACCCCGCAGACAGCTTGTTATATTCTTTTAGTAATGCAGATGAGGCTACTTCATTAAAATTAGCAGTTTATGAAATGGCACCTTAACAAGCCTTATAAGAGGGTAAAAGGCAGGCCTTAAACCAGGAGAAAGTGAATTGCAACAAACATCTTACAACGGACTTTTATGCAGAATATGTGAAAACTCCAAATAAATTAAAATTAGGTAGATGACCCCATGAGAAAATATTTTTAAAAAGAAATTGGAAGTGTGGTTTGGTAGAATCCCTTTGAAAAATCGAGAAATATATACACACTCCATTTGAACCAGCAGCCCCAACCTTAGGTGGAGTCATATAGTGAACAAAAATATACATGTTCAACTAAGGACATGAACAAAAATGTCCACGGCAGCACTGTTCAGAATTTCTGGAAAACCAGGGGAGAAAAAGCCCAAATACCTGTCAATAATAGATTCTGTTGTGTTCTACAGTGATAGGACACTAAAAAAAACCCTGGGAACAAGCCATCCTGAGCCACACGCAGCACGCATAACTCTCACGAATGCAGGAGTAAAGCACGTGAGGGAAGGACCATGCGGGGCGTGACCGTTTCTGTCAAGCTAAATCACAAGCAGAATGAATCTGTGTGGTTGACACTGGAGAAAGAACGCTTGGCAGGGTTAGTGGGTTAGTAACCAGAAGAAAGCTCCCAGGAGCTCGGGCCATGCCAGTGCTATCTTCTGCACAGATGCGTCCTGCTAGGTTTACTCTGCAAATTCATTGACTTTTTTTTTTTTCTACAGCTAGAGGGCAGGTGGGTTTTAAACTGAGCAACTGTGGAGTCAAGACTTTGAGGCAAAGGCAATGGCATGAATACAGTTAGTTCCTGCCTGCCATTCTTGTGGTGGACATGATGTGTGGACACACATGGGAGGCAGTGGATGTATGTACCGGGTGTACGTCAGATTGATGTGATATGTTGACCAGGGTGACAACACAGGCAAGCTGATATTTGCTAGACTTTTATTTATTAATCAATAGTTCCAGGAAATAGATAGCCATAAAAATTTTCTGTGTTAATTATTATAATTCATTTATCAGAGCCCAGGCATATTTTAAAAGGAATGATGTTGCATAAAGAGCAGTAGGTTTGCCAAGCAGAGACTCTGTATATTAATTTATGGACAACATTTGTCCCTTAATTTTCTTTCTCTTAGCAAATCTTGGTCTTGTGGTCTGTTGTTCCAGTCGCTTAATCTCCAGAGACAGTTTATACACGTTCAGGGCCATTGTCACATCCTCCGGTGTGGCGAGACACTGCAGGAGTTTTCTGCCAATCATCACGTGCTCACATTCTTCAGCCATTGCCTAAAAGTGATGGAAACAAACGAGAGGAGGTGTGTTAGGAGAGAGATTTTTGGGAAGAGTGAACCTGAGCACTGATGGCAGAAAAGAAGATGGGGAAAACATTTGCAGATCTTTCATTGGGCAGCAAGCACACAACTGGAGCAGGAAAGTTGATCAGCTGGGAAGGAGCCCCAGAGCATCACCACAAACCCAGTTGAGGAACAGGCCAGCTGACCAAGGAAAGAAAGCGAGTGTGCTGTGTTCATGGTAGAAAATGCAGAGCCAGGGTTCAGAACATCTGCGTCTACGAAGCCCTCTCTGGCTTAACTTTGCCTCTCCTGACTCACCATAGTACTGATTTTCAAACTTACATATCCCAACAAAGCCAGATGTTATCACTGCTGGCTGGGATAGACCTTTGGAGAAGGGCATCAGTTTTAGAGCTGGACAGCACAGGACTTGATGGGCTTGTAACACTTACCCACGCACACTTGGGCAACTCTGGGTACCATGTTCTGTTCTCTAAGCAAATGATGTTTGGAGGACCAACAATTGCAAAGCCAAAGTCACACTGGATGGTGATGTTTTCAAATTCAGCATACTGTTCCTTATCCACAGACAGTATTCCATTCGGAATGTCTGGTTTCATACACATAACTGGAATGGAAACAATTTTAAGCATGCTAGATTTAGTCTTAGAAAAAGACATCATAAAGCATTGCAACAGAAAAGGTCAAATGGGTTAAGTACCCCAGTGCCCCAGGGACACAGCTAGTAAGTATATAGGGCAGGACTAGGTTCAGGTCTGTCCTCATTCAAAGTCTTTGTGTTTCCTTAACACTATATCTATATTCTGTTCTTTGTAGCAACTGTTTAGCAGTTGTCTCCTCTGTATAAAATGCTTCTCTGATTGCAGTCTCGAGTGGGACGTACTTAGATTTATAATGATGGCGTTCTTGAGAGACTGCCCTTTTTTTTTTCTGCCTCGGGACATTCTCTGACCTGAAGGGACACAGATGCTGCCCTTCAGGGAAATCCTAAACCTGTGGGGAATACAGACCAGTGAGTAAATGTCCCAATGCCCATCCCTCAGAGAGGTAATTTTGACACATTCTTACACTTCTCAGAAGTCCCGAACTGGTCCCAGGCTACTTGTAATAGTCATTTTTTTCCTCCTCCTCTCTCTCTCTGCCTGTTCTTGGCTTCCACTTTTAGGATGACTTCCAACCAAACTACTGGCTCCTAAGTCATTTTCCAAAACTTTAAAGAGTAACTCAAACTGTGGTATTGCGTGGATGTGAAAAGTTCTGCCGAATGATGACATTCTCAGTGTCTAACTCAGATTAGAGACAGATCTTTATTGCCTTGGGTATTGATTTCTCTTCCCTTTTGGCATTTTGAGAGAGGGGTATAGCTTGGCTGGTCTGAGTCTGAGCAGTAAAGAGCTGGCTGGTTCCCATCCCCAAAGGCTCCCCTTTCTAATACAGCTACGTCTTCCACCTGGGAGCTTCCACTGCTACAGAATTATGCCAGTCACGCTCATTCCGTCGACTCATTTAGTAGTGCCCCTCTCTACTAAACACCGGTCACCATGTTTGTAAACAGCATATTAGGAAAAATGACAAGGGGAGACTGTGGGATTTTATCAACTCTACTGTTTGTTCTTATAAGAAAAGTCCTTCTCTAAGACTTCGCTCCCAGTGTGCCTGGTTCTCCAGCTGCCTTGCATATAGTTGTGATCCTCTTTGCATGATATTTCTCAAAAGAAAAACCTCAAACTCACCTGGTCTTAATTTGTGTGATAAGACTAACGATATCGTGTGATGAAATGAACAAAATGCTATTATGAGTCTAAATTATGCCATGTGGGAAATCTGGTACATAATAATGACCAATACTCTGACTATTCTCACCAGGTTCACACGTCGGCATTTTAGGCTTCCATGTGCCATCTGCCTGGCAGGAACTCCTTCCATCAGTAGAAAGAGGATAGTAGCCTTTATCACACGTAAATGATACATAGTCGCCATAGGCATAGACACATATCCCAGTAATATCTCTCCTGTCACTTATGACGATGATGTTCTCCATATCTGGTGTTGGGCAACAAACTCCTGACAGGCAAAAAACATGATTATGTTTAACAAAAATCACTAAGTGGATACACTTATAGTTGAAGCTTTGACTGCATCTTAGAGAAGGCTTTCACAACAAGACTAACACAAGGATAGAATAGAATGAGGACTGGCAGGGATACGGAGAGTAGCTCAACGGGTATGATATTTCAGTTGGGCAGAGCCCAAAAACTCTTGCCTCCAGGGAAATGCCCATGGATAGATCTATCATAGTGCCAGGAAGGTAGATCCTCAGGCTGTGCTCAGCCATCATGCAAGGAATCACAGCTCTGTTGGGATGGATTTATATTCTGTCCCACATCATGTCCAACCATAAGACTGGGTCCTTGACCCTGCCTCTGTGTTGTTATGGCATTAGCAGACAGTGTGCTCCAGTAGTGAACCAGTAGTGTGGTGGCCATAGTGGACACAGTACTCTCCACCACATGCCTCCTTTAACTCCTGGCAGCCCAAGATGGAGAGAGTCATCATCTGCTCGAGAGAACAGGGAAGTAAGCAAGTTTTGGGCCTGTGGCCAGACTTTCCAAATATACAGACTCACACTATGCAGAATACTGAAATGCTTGACCTTTGGCTGATAACTGTGGACAGGCATCTGGATCCAAGTTGGGCTAAGACAAAGGCTCTTGGACCCAGCAGGGTTCGGCTATTCTATTTAGACATTGTCCTAATTCATCTAGTACAACAATGATAGATTTGGGACAATTGGGGTCTTGAAGAGTCCTTTAGTGCCATAACTTGAAAGATATCAACTGTGGATTCATGATGAATCTGAACTTAGAATGCCAACTAATTCTGAAATTGGAGCAGTAACCACAGTCACGAAAAATGTAACTGGAAGTATATGCACATGAAAAACATTACGAGGACTGGAATAACAACCTAACCTACAGTTTAAAGATGTGCAATTTTAAAATACATAGGGATGTGCCTGGCACAATAGCCTAATGGCTAAAATCCTCGTCTTGAACGAGCCAGGATCCCATATGGGTGCTGGTTCGTATCCTGGCTGCTCTACTTCCCAACCAGTTCCCTGCTGGTGATCTGGGAAAGCAGTAGAGGATGGCCCGAAGCCTTGGGACCCTGCATCCCAATGGGAGACCTGGAAGAAGCTCCTGGCTCCTGGCTTCAGATTGGTTCAGCAGATGGAAGATCTTTCTGCATTTTCTTCTTTCTGTAAATCTGAGTTTTCAGTAAAAAAAAAAAATAAATCTTTAAAAAGGACACAGAGATAGAAGAAAATAGGGGAAAGTTTATGGAAACTATAGGACAGTGCAGAAAAAAAAATTGTGGGTCATTAAAGTCAAGATGGACTTGAAACTGCCAGGATTACTGCAAATTATGTTGAACTCAGCTTTTAAAATATAAAATATAACAATGTTCTTGTTCACTTACTCTCACACCCTTTGGAAGTTGACCATGAAAAGTTTTCCTGACACTTCACAGTCAGAGAGTCCGTTGGAGCAGGTCTATAGCCAGGGTTGCACTTATATTTCAACTCAGTTCCAACTTCAAATGCTTCCTCAGCTCTTGGATTTAAGCCAGCTTTCTCCCAGGAAGCAAAAGGAACTTCTGGTAAATCAAGACAACTATCTGCTCATGAAGAAAGCAAAGGGCAAAGGACACTGTTATTGGGGTGAAGAGAGTGTCCCAAGAGCCTTGTTAACAATAAAAGGTTGTCATATATCCATTCCACAAAACCTCAGATGGTGAAGGCTCAACAGCTCTTCTAGGAATATATTTGGAAGCATCCCAGCATCACAGCCAATTGAAATTGATGCCAAGAATAAAATACTGTAGTACTACAGAGGTCACACCACTCTGCAGAAAGGAGACAGTTTTGAGGTGGTGGTTGAACTGTGTAGGTGCTCAGTTCTCCTTGCAGTCCATTGCACTTCTGAGTGGACAGTCTCGTGGAGAAGACTTAGCATTGCTAAGATAAGGCCAGCTGCGAATGATTTATTTCCTACAGGAGGCTAAAATAAGAAACATCTCCTTGACATAACATTATCATCTGAAAGTTTGTGATGTGATCTCAGATCCAATACCATTGATCTGTTGCAGTTTAAGCCTTAGACTTTGTTGCTTTCTCTGTTTGAACTTAGGCTGAAGGTCCATATGGACGAAATATATATATTTATATATTATAAATATTATATATATTTATATTATATATTAAATATATATAAATATATATTTATATTTATTATATATATTTATATTATATATATTTAAATATATATATATATATATATAGCATGGATGCCAAGCCGCACATCTATTGAATTTCATGACTACACAATTTGGGATGATATTTATATTCTGGCTGTGCTGGCAGAAGGGGGTACACTAACCACAACATAGCAGTGGCTTCCACTTTGATTAAGCATGTGAATTTGTGTGAGCAACATAATAGTATCACGAAGATGGGAAAGAAGCCAGTAACTAACTACCTCTTAGGGTTGTTGCAAGTATCAAGTGGACTAACTGATGTAAAGCACTCAGAATAGCAGTTAATACATCGAAACCATTCAGGAAATGCTAGTGATAAGTACCATTAATGCTAAAAATGATCCGCAAGTATTTGCAATATCAGTATCTCAAGGGCAGTGTTAATGCACGGAGCACCTTAATGCAATGAGTAAGAAGTGTCAGAAAGAAAGATTACTTCCATCTTTCAAAAATTCTCAATTTGATTTTGTTAGGATTAGAAACTATTCTCTACTATAAAATTTGTTTCATAAGCAGATGATAATGACTACAAAGTCACCGACTTCACTGTCACATAATAAATATAAAATCCAATAACACTAAGTGATTCCTACAAAGAAAATCTTCCTTTTCAGCAAGAAAATGATAGAACTATGTGATTGTTGGTATTAAAGTGGGATTACTCCTATCAGCACGTCACACACTCACACTTCTAGATGATCTCAGCTGCCAGATACTCACTGAGTTCACAGGTAGGAATGGAAGGGTACCACTCATTAGTTTCTTCACAATGGATTTTACTGCTGCCTCTGATTATGTAACCTTTCTTGCATTTAATGACAATGGTGTCCTTAAAATTATTCAGGGATGCAGGCTCAAACTCTAAAACTGCATTTATAATCTGTGGCTGGTCACACGCAATTTCTGTAAAGAAATATTTTTAGAAAGATACTATGTGACAAACAAGAAATCACAATAAAGACGTAAATGGAATTATTAATTGTGGCTCCCAGGAGACCTGAATCAAGTAGATACAAGAGAAATAATTTGATCCATATATTTGTGTTTGTGTATTTTCATTCTTCAAGAATTTTAGTAAAAGGAGGACCCACATCAGTCATTTAGATGAAAGTCTCCAAACTTTTCATCAATATAATCTTATATCCTCTAAACCTCAAAACCTAGCTCTCAAATCCTCATTTTATCACAGCTTTATTTGATGGTGGGTCAGTGATTTGTCATGGTTGAATATATTTGGTGTCCTCCGAAGATTCTGTGTTGAAAATTTGATTTCCCCAAAGTTTCTTCTCAATGATTACTAAATTAATTGTAATAGCTAAGGAGTTAGTGCAGAGTCTTAATCCAATTATTCTGTCTAAAAGATGGAGCTGGCAGGGTGTCTTGAGGCCACTGGACATATGTCCTTAGGTGATTTATCTCAAGCTGAGACTAGATTGTCTCTTTTCTTCCTAGCTCATAGGGTCCTTCTCCTGTAATCATTCCACCATTCAGTGCTTCATCAGATGCTGAACTGATGAGACCACCGTACCTTAGACTATGATCCTCCAAAACCTCGGGCGGAAACAAACCTTCTCTGAGTCGCTTCTGCCATGTATTTCTTGTAGTGATGAAGGTGACTGGGAATGGGAATGAAGAGATAACTACAGCATCCACAGTCCCACAGAGAATAGAGCCTCCTGTCTCACATGCCGCAGTCCGAGCGTCAAGGCCTGTCAGCCCTACCACCTGACTTCCTCTCCTTTCTCTCCAGGCCCATTTGCCTTCACTTTGGTGGATGGTTGTATCAGGTACTCATCAGCTATGATTTACCCCACTTCAAATTGTCCCTTTAGGGTTCCTCTTTCTCCTTCATTTTGAACTTCTCCAGAGTGACACGTGAGGTCCTTCATTAGCTAATCCCTGTTAACCCTTCAGCTTAGCTCTTATCTTTTCCACCTCTCAAAGTCCTGTCTCCAGGCTTTTGAATTCTTGGCAATTATGGTCTCTCAAGCACTCATGTTGGCAATGAGTCAAACCAGCACAGGAGCCTGTGCTATTGAAGCACTTCAAATCTGGGAAGGAAAGATGCCTAAGACCAGAAAGCTGAGTCACTACAAATATTAACATAATCTCTTCTAGCTTCTCTGGAGGGGTCAGGGGAAAGAACGCCCCCCTTGCTTTTGTTTTATGATTTACCTGCTGCGGTTAGCATCAGTCTGTTTAAACATATCAAGTTGAGCTTACTAGTGTATACCCTCAGTTCCAATTCTTCCAGAATAAACAAAAGAAGATGATTACCCAGAGTTCCTCGGCATGAGGCAGAAACAAGGGGCTACTTCTGTCCAAAAGGCTGTAATGACGAGGTCAAAAAATATAAGGGACATAATTGAGCCACCCTGCTCTCTCCCATGCTGAGATCATTGTGGAGCTGTTGACAGGAAGTGTCAGAAGATCAAAGCAATCTAGATTATCAAATACATGATGGTTGCCACAGGAAGATTGCCCATCTAGCAGTGTTCCAAGGAGGAGCTTGAAAGAGCTTTTCCTATAAAAAGCCTTCACGATTTGGATGTGAATTATTTCCACAGTATTCACTGGTATTGTACACAGTGTACAATACAAGTGAACATATTTATTATTGCAATGATTCATTCAGTCTGCCTCTTTTTCTTTTAAACATAAGAGAACAAACCAGGTTCATGACTGGAATACTTACTTTTGCAAGTAGGAGGGTTTGGGCTCCAAAAACCTGTTGTGTTGCTGTTCTCCACTGTACACGAAATGGAAGCCTGGCCTATGAGTGAGTAGTGGGGGTCACAGCTGTAAGTGACAGAAAAGCCGAACGTGTAGATGATCTCATTTCCGTTGTGTCTCCCATTGCTGATTGCAGGCGGCAACTCACACTTGATAACTGAGGTTGAGTGAATGAAGAGAAAGAATCAGGAAAGGCAAGGTTACAAATTGGAAATTCATGCTAAGAAACAAACATATTAGGCAAGGTTATTACCTAATATGGTTTAAGTTTGTAGTTATGTAAGAAAAAAATTTGTACTTACTTATACATTCTGGGCGGTGATTACTCCAGCCAACTCCTTTACCACTGACTTCACAACGACTAGTTGTTGAGCCAGTTAAGGTATATCTGAATAACAGAAATCAGGTTCATCTTATTATACACATAAATAGCTGGTAAGATTTTGGATAAAGGTCCCTTATTCATATTGTAAGACAAGAAAGTAATACCCTCGTCCTAATTATTATTTGGATCAATTTGTAGTTAAATATTGTCCCTTCAAACACAAACCTTATTTTTCAAAGTTCTCATTTAAACCGCATTATGAATCCTTTTCTTGGTATGAGACAGTATTGTGATCATAGCTAAAATGAATATTGTTTTCTGTTTTCATATTCTCCTTAGCATAACAAATAATAGTGCTGGTTTCATAGTTCCAGAGACTAAGTGCAGGAAAATGGCTGGAATTGTCAGACCTCAGAAAAGGAAGAAGTTTGCAACCAATAGTCCTGACCACCCACTGTCAACAGTCAAGCCCTGGTTCAAAGGCTGCATCATCCAACTCAAGTTGACCTTAGGGATTTGTCTGTCACTCTGTCATTCTCCATACCTCTCCCACCCCTCAAGTGATGTCCACTTTTTCTACCCCTCCCCCCAAGATTTTTGGCCTCTTGAATACACCTAATTTCCTCATGCCAACTCTTCTCTCTGGTGAATTGGCCTTCCAGTGTCAAGCAGCCTATTTTTTGCTAGCTTCACTACTGATCCATAACAAATAAAGATGGCACTGAAGTCTCAAGACTCACCTTGAACCCTCTATTGCTTTTCTTACCAGAACAAATCAAGCACCTAACGAAAGGCAGATAATTCACTTACATTTGTTTCCACAAATAATCAAGAGCCATTACTGATACCAATGGCTTTGGCCTCTACCCTTCCTCTGGCTTCCAAAATCCTACTTACTCTCATGAACCAGTAACTTTTTGATTATTGTCCCATTGTTTTGTGATGATAAGTTCTGTTCTTGCTTCCAGCAATTTGTGCATTAAAAAGACTAGCGTGCACTGACTATCAGTGAAAAGTCTTTCTCTCTCTCTCTGTCACACACACACACACACACACACACACAAATTACCTTTCAAATAAATCAATACATCCCAAAGAAAAAATGTTCTCACTTTTATCCATATAGTAAGCTCTGATATGATAACTGAGAAAGTAAGCAAAAGTCACTTTGTGCCAAAAGACAGAGATCAGTGGGATAAATCGGGGCGGGGTGGAAGCTAGAACTCCTGATTTTCATTACTGAAAGAAGAATGATATATTAATTACTCAGAGAAATTAATTCAAAGAGAAAAGGTTGCCTTTAGTTTGCCTTGTACTTACCCTCTGAAACATCTGAATTCTATCTCTGAACCCAAATAAAGATCTTTAACTTCCACTTTCCCATTGGGTAACTCTCCTGGGTGTTTGCATTGTTTTCCTAGGAGGAAAATTAAAAATGATGATTAGTGATAACAATGACAAGATTTGATACTGGAACATACAGTTTAGTTAATTAACTGCTGGTTCCAGATAGACCCAGAGATATTTTTTCAATGCTATTTCTAATCTTGACTCATTTATTTTAAAAGAGACCATATGGAAACATGTATCTCAATTTTTCTGACACATTGTGAGAAGAGAGAAAAAAGTGCTCAGGTGTATTTATTCAATTAGATTGCTGTTATAATAAATAATGTGATATGTTGAGTACTTGTCCATTTATATCTAGATATAGCTAATATGTATTATATATTACACACTATATACTGTAGAGATAGATAGATAGATAGATAGATAGATAGATAGATAGATAGATAGATATTCACACTTTCAAAGATGTATGTCCTTAGGGGCAAACACAATAATTAAGCCACTTGGGATGCCAGCATCTCATAGTGGAATGTTTGAATTTGGTTTCTGGCTCCAGTTCAGGCTCTACTTCAATCCAGCACCTTAGGAGAAAGCAGGTAGTACCCAAGTACTTGAGTTCCTGCCACGCACATGGAGATCAGATTGAGTTTCAGGCTCCTGGCTTGGGAGGTTTGGGGATTGAATCAGTCAATGAAAGCTCTCTTTCTCTCTCTCTCTCTCCTTTTGCCTTTAATAAATAAGAATACATTAATAAAGTTTAAAAATGCATACCCCTTGGTCTCAGGCGGACAGAAAAAAAGTAAGACAAAATGAATTCCATGTCCTCACTGTTAGAAAAATATCTTTCAGGATATCCTAAATTGTGTAAGTGATTTAATTTTGAAGACTCCTTTGAATAAGTATTTTAATATGAGTTCAGGATTTTACAAAGTATCTGGGAGAAATTTCTAGGAAAAAGTACAGGCAAGAAGAATAAAAGTTGATACTCACTGGTACAAAAGATACTGTAGTTCCAGTCACCGCTAGCTGTGCAAATAATCCAGGTTGAATTGATTTTCTTGTAGCCAGGAAGACAGTTGTATTTCAGAGTAGTTCCAGTTTTGAAGGTTGTATCATAGAGCAGATTTGTTGGAGAAGCAAATGGTAAAATGGGTGGAGGCTCACAGTCGCCTGGACATGAAACGATAAGGATGTCAGAAGTTCTATCTGGGAACATTGTATCTCAATATTTGGATAGCAAGATGTTTAAGACAGGAACCACATTTTTGTACTCTTGTTATCCAACTGTGAATGACACAGTGAGTGATCCCTAACAAATTTTCTGTTAAGAATACTAAGAATAATAATTAAGGCAAAAATGAATTTATCCCTCCTTTCCTTTGTATGCAAAAATGTATGAGAAAATTGCTAGGCTGATGAGATTGCTCACAACTACCGCCACAAAAGGCTGGCATCTGTGCCTTGCTGCATAACCCTGTCTCTTGTCCTGGCAGACACAAGTTTTGGCTAATAATTACACCACCTCGGATCAGCTGAATTCAGAGATGAGAAGGCTAATTTCATCTATATTCTTTTATGATTACTTGACTTTATAACTCTTCTTTGAAAACAAAAATGTTTTTTTCAGATTCATCACATTGAAACCTTTGAAGAAAATGAAGTCTTACTTTTATTTTCCTGACAAAAAAATACACGAAGTACTAAGACACTGCAACAGAATTATAGATATCCTCTCTATATTCTGAATAATCACACAGAAGGATTGCTTCTTATGACTAAGTTGATAGATTAGGACTTATAAAAGTTTGTGAAAATTGAATTAAAAGATACAATTTTAGGGCAAAAAATTAAAATTTAGGCATGAGATTGTCATAAAAATGCATTTTTTTTCATCCCTTGACATGATTGCTCTGAGGTGAGATAGACGAGAGGGAGTATTGAAGATTATCTATAAAACAGTGTGTTGAAATTTGCAATAATTTTCCCTATATTCCAAGTGTTCAAAGACACCACTCAGTAAAGATGAGGATCCGTTGGACAGATCTTAAACCAGCATGTGTGATAAGCACGATTCTTCAGTGGCGCTCTTGGCTGCCCCTCTCTCCTCCTTTACTCACCAACAACAGGAGCCAACAGAACAGCAACCAAAGCCATTTGGAGCAGAGTTGGATCCAAGACTTTGCACAGCTTGGAGAAAGGCCACTCTGCCTTGCCCCCTTTTCTAAGGAGGGTAGCTCTCCCAAGGCCTTCCGATGGAGCTCTTGGGGAGGGCATGTCTCGATGATGCCTCTTCAATATTCTTCTGCTGAGAGAACTCAATTTAAGAAACAGTCATAGAAATACTGTTTGTTCTAATGTACTAGGAAAAGCATCACATGGGAACCCTCTTCAAGGAGATCACAGTTAAGAATTAAAGAGAAACCAATGCGTACAGGTATTTGCAACCAAATACAGCTTCCATGATCTGCCTTGGGGCATGAGAGGAGTTAATTCAAGGTGGATAAATGCAAGCGAGTATTAGAGAAATGGCTTCCATTGTGCTGTTCCTGTGCTGTTCGGACCACAGGACCAAGCACACAGGACATTTTATACTGAAAATAAATGTTGAGTAAAGACACAACAGTGAGAAAACTAGGAGAATTTCTGGGAAGCAATTTGGCACTGCAACTTGTTTGTGTGCAGGGAGATGTTAGTAAAGATAGGGAGCCAGATCACGGCTGGTTTTGGTTGAATATTCAATGACAATTTCAGGAGTCTGGAATTAAAGAGAGCCACTTTGTTTTGCAGGTCAAGATTACCGTGCTTTCAAAAGATCTCTATGGGGGCCAGTGCTGCGGCCTATCAGGTTAAGCTTAACCTGTGACATTAGCATTCTATATAGGTGCTAGTTCAAGTCCCAGCTGCTCCACTTTCCATCCAATTCCCTCCTTGTGGTCTAGGAAGGCAGTGGAGAATGGCCCATGTCCTCAGGCCACTGCACCCACGTGGGAGACCTCAAGAAGCCCTTGGCTTCCATCTGACCCAGCTCTAGCTGCCATTCGGAGAGTGAACCAGTGGGTGGAAGATCTCTCTGTCTGCAACTCTGCCTTTCCAAAAAAATAAACCTTTTAAAAGTCAGTATGGCAGATGTACACAAGATACACTGAAGGAAGCAGAGAAGAGAGACAGGGAGATTCAATACTGCAGCCTCACATGGCTGCTGGTGCTGCTGCTGCCGCCCCTGGAGACCCTGTTGTCGACAAGTGCTGCCATGAGGCCTGAGGACATGCCAGGGCTCATGGCTTGTGCCCTAGGCAGTGCTGCTTTCCACCAAAAACCCCATAAAGCCCACTAGGGCCTTGGGACATGACCCTGTAGTCCATACCTACAATGTACTCACTACTCCTAGAGTTTCCATGGCGATTGGAGATCAGTGCCCACCCCCAAGAACCTGAGGTCATAAACCCTCTGGTGACCCATGAACGCTGTAAAGTATTATTACTACCTCCACCTTGTGGGCCACTAAAGCACTCATAGACATCATTGATATTGTTTAAAGCTACAAAAACAGGTTAGAGAGGCTAATGTTCTGTGCCTGCCAATAAACTAAGTGTATAGCCTTCATTCTAGAATTTTCTACTAGAAAAATGGAATACACAGGGAGTTAGGAAATACATGAGCTGGGAGGTTTTCCACAGCTGCTGTTGGCCAACCCAGTCCACTCACTTTCCCATGAGACCCCCAAGTGGCCTCCTGGACCAAGAAGGAGGGCACACCATGAGCATGTGTAAGCTCCACTCCATAGCCTCAGCTGTACTAACCCCTGACCAAATTCCAGGCTTTTGCATATTCAGTTACGTTACCAACACTAAGCGTGCAGGGAGTCCCCGTAAAAGGGACTGCTAGATGGGGAAACATTTTTGTTTCCTCCTATGCTTTCTCCACACAGCCACTTTGACTAGAAGCCTTTTCTTTGTAAGGTTACCTGAATTCCTTTACTGAAAATAATCCCTGCTTTCTGCTAGCTTAAGCTTCTGTTTTGAATTCATACACAGAAGCAAAACATCCCCATAACAAGACCATCTCCCAACCCAAATGATAAAGATTGATTTCTGTTTTCTGATTTTGAGAAGTTGATGGCCTCTGTGTTACACTTAGATTAAAAGATCCAGTGTGTGAGTTCTCTGTTAATGTTTTCTGGTTTTTATAACTTTATCCTTTCATTCTTTTACCACCAGTTTAAGAATCAATCATAAAGAGGAGTCACTGAACAAAACGACAACCAAAACAGTACGTTGTCATGCTCACATAAAGAGAAGAAAATTACAAAAAAAAAAAAAAGGGACTGTGTTGTCAATTACCAAAAGCAAAGGAGGCGAAAGAGGGGAGGGCTAAACTTGTTACTGTTCTGGGCAGAGGAGGACTGTGTCCTCTTAGGATCCAATCTGGTAAACTCTACTCTCAAAAGTCAAATGGCAGGTCAGTGATGTCTCCAAAGTCAAACTGAACAATTTTGTTCAATATAGACTCTGAAAGGTAGGTGTCTGGGTGCTGTTCTCCAACGTACCACTCCACTGGGAAAACCCTGCTGGGAAACCTGGCTTAGTTCTGTTTCAACTTTCGGGTTTGACAGGTAGGCAGAAAAATCACCATCACACATATTTCAGAAACAAATAGCACCTTACAGTTCTTATCTGCTTTACAACTTATTTCACTGGTAATTACTATTTCTCCATTGATAGATAAACCCTTCCCTGAGATACTCACAATATACTCTGGAGATACTCTGAGACTCTCGAAGGGAAGTTGGCCGATCACGTAAGAGAAGACTCCTCAGTGCTGCCTGAGGTTACTCCTCTCAGAATGAAGTATCTGACTTCTGATGAGCACAGACCCTTCTAGAATGGAATTTACCATATGTAATAGTCTTTCCTTTCACACAAACATTCTACTACTGTGACCAGTGCTGGGCTGCTGGGTTGCAGGGGTGGGGAGCATGAATGGTGCTGAGTAAAGTGCAGTGAACAGTCCATCTCTCCCATCTCCTTAGCCAGGCCTCAAACTCAATGAGGTGTCACACTGTTTACTTTCTCTTTTGCCTATCTTAACCAGTGAGAGACAACCAGAAGATTGGCTGTACTGACCTATTCAAAAAAGTTACAATCTTGGGCCCGGCAGCGTGGCCTAGTGGCTAAAGTCCTCACCTTGAACACGCCAGGATCCCATATGGGTGCCAGTTCTAATCCCGGCAGCTCCACTTCCCATCCAGCTCCCTGCTTGTGGCCTGGGAAAGCAGTCGAGAACGGCCCAAAGCTTTGGGACCCTGCACTGTTATGGGAGACCTGGAAGAAATTCCTGGCTCCTGGCTTCGGATCGGCATAGCATCGGCCGTTGCGGTCACTTGGGGAGTGAACCATCAGACAGAAGATTTTCCTCTCTGTCTCTCCTCTCTGTATATCTGACTTTCCAATAAATAAATAAATCTTTAAAAAAAAAAAGTTACAATCTTGTGTTAACTCCAAACTCGTACATTGTGTTTTCACAGGTTCACCCAATTACTGGTTGTGTGTTACAACGGTGGTTGTACTGGACCTGAACAGATGATTTTCTTGCTCTGATTCCCTACAACAACTCCTTACATAACACCTACATTGTTGTAGATATTATAAAAAACCCAGACATAATTTAAAGTATGTGTGAAGAAGTGCCTAGATTATATGCTAACATTGCACTATTTGAGGGAATTTGAGCTTGCTTGAGTTTTAATATTCAAGACCAAAGCTCCTTAGGAATCTCTCAGGGACAACTGTAATTCTTTTTTTTTTTAAGATTTTTTTAAATTGCAAAGTCAGTTATACAGAGAGGAGGAGAGAAATAGAGGAAGATCTTTCTTCCGATGGTTCACTCCCCAAGTTACCACAACAGCCGGTGCTGCACCGATCCAAAGCCAGGAGCCAGGAGCTTGCTCCTGGTCTCCTACGTGGGTGCAGGGTCCCAAGGCTTTGGGCCATCCTTGACTGCTTTCCCAGGCCACAAGCAGGGAGCTGGATGGGAAGCAGGGCCGCCGGGATTAGAACTGGCACCCATATGGGATCCAGGTGCGTTCAAGGCGAGGAGGACTTTAGCCACTAGGGCCCACAACTATAATTCTTGTACAAAAATGCAGAGATAGAGGCTAAGAAAACGCGGAGTACGAGTCCTCTCTGTTCGGGGGTTTCAATCGTTTTTGCTGAAAAGTGAAAGCATTCCAGTTTGACATTTTTAATCAAACAGATTAAGACAAAATTGCAAGAGCTAATACAATAAAGTTCAAACAATTCACAAATAACACCCACATTAAATCCACTCTTCCCAACAGTGATTCAGAAAGGACCACAACAAGGGAGTAAAACAAAAACAAACAAAAAAAGCTTTTGAATGTAGTCACCTATTGGTCACATTTGATGTTTCTGGACACTGGCTTTGTTTAGCAACCAACATGAAATGTAGAATTCCAACATCTGATTGCCATAAATGATAACCATTTCCAGACACAGATAAATAGTGAAAATGTAACTTTGAATATCTTTCTGAACAGGAAAAAATATCTAAAGAATGTAGGACATTTAGCAGATGCAACTATTGAATGCAAATTATAATTGGGTACTGGGAACATTACTTCCATTCATTTTTTATGACAGTATAAAATTTATAATTGCAGTTGTTGAGAGAGCATATTGGTTAAGTGCTATGAACATTAACTTTTCTGAGATGAGTAGTATATGATTCTCTCCATTTTATCTGAAGTTAAGGAACAGAGAGTTTATAATTGGCAATAGTGCCTTTTATTTTTATGATTTGTCTTATTTTTATTGGAAAGGCAGACTCAAAGAGAGGAGGAGAGACAGAAAGATTTTCCATTTGCTGGTTCACTCCCCAAGTGGCTGCAACAGCCTGAGCTGAGCCGATCCAAAGCCAGGAGACAGAAGTATCTTCCGGATCTCCCCTGTGGGTACAGGGTCCCAAGACTTTGGATTATGCTTTGTTGCTTTCCCAGGTCATAAGCAGGGAGCTGGTTGGTTAAGTGGAGCAGCTGGGACATGAATCAGTGCACATATGGGAACCTGATGCTTGCAGAGAGAGCCATCATGTGAGGCCACCCATCCCCTCCACCATAGCTTTTAATTGGCATAGCCAGAACCTAAATCTTGGTTTGGGGAATTTATCTATGAAAGTTGAATATGCACATTATTTGGCAAATATGTGCATTAAAAGATACATACAGGAATATTCATGATTGTGTAAGACTAGGAACTGAACTATCTAAATTCTATCCTTAATGAAATGTATAAACAAATGATGGATGGTATATTTCCAGAATGGAATAATATATACCAACAAAAATAAATGAATAAAATCTGCACATAGCACAACTAGATTTCATAACATAAGCAACAGAAATTGGACATGATATAAGGCATATCTCATGATCCCATTTAATAAAAAAATACACATCTATGCTAGGTTAGCGTAATTATGACTCCATGTTTATTTTGTGAAGCTACAGATAACAGAAAGAAAACAGTTACCATAGGTTGGAAAAATGATGTTACGATGGAAGAAAGGACAAGATGTAATATGAGGAAGCGTAAGCAAGTGGGTTCTGTAACAAGGAGGGCACACTGAGGTAGGTATAGGTTATCTCTGAAAAAAGTTAGAAATGTATTTTAGAGGAGGACAGAAACAGAGGAGCTGGCTAAGAGCAGAAAATACTATAGTATTTGAATATCTTTCTGTATCATATCTTTCGGTATCATATATTTTTTAAAGATTTTTTTTTATTGGAAAGGCAGATATACAGCGAGGAGGAGAGACAGAGAGGAAGATCTTCCATCCGATGGTTCACTCCCCAAACGGCCGCAACGGCCGGAGCTGAGCCAATCCAAAGCCAGAAATCAGGAGCTCGTCTGGATCTCTCACACGGGTGCAGGATCCCAAGGCTTTGGGCCATCCTCGACGGCTTTCCCAGGCCATAAGCAGGGAGCTGGATGGGAAGCGGGGCTGCCGGGATTAGAAGTGGTGCCCATATGGGATTCCGGTGCGTGCAAGGTGAGGACTTAAACCACTATGCTATCGTGCCAGGCCCATAATATGATATCATATTTTTATATGCTGCATAATAACATATCCAGCAATATTATTTTAATTTCCAAACAAATTTGAAAGATTTGGATTCAGAAATAAGATTTAGTTAAAACAGAACAATTGTACTCTAAAATCAAATTTGATGTTGGTATTAAAGCATATATTAAATATATGGTGATTAAAAGTCAGTATTATCATTAAATATTGTTTTCTCAAATATTAGGCATATAGAGATATGACTATCCTTTGTCAGGACGGGCTGCCATGGTCAGAATCTCAGGATCTCATAACTGAAAAGCAGGGCAGCTGCACAGTTGCTCATGAGATTTACATTTTCTTCTTACGAATAATCAGAAGTAGGAGTGAGACTCCCAGTGTGCACCATCTGATTCTCACGCTGTCCTCGCACCATCTCCTCCTCCAGCATGCCTACCTCCAAAGCTGTACACTCCTGGAGGTTTTGCTGCTAACTCATGATATCCTGTTTGAAAATTCTCCCCCAGCAAGCCTGTAACTGTGGACAAAGAGCATGCGTACATGTTTAGGGGATAATGCTTTTCTTAACCACAGGATGCAGTTAAGAACTTGCATTTTCTAACATATGGGTCACTCAATAATATCATGTCAATTAACTCCATAATGTGGTAAAATGGTGTTGATGTTATGTTGTGGCTTTTAATTGGTTGGGATGATATTCTGCCAGCTCTGCCTTCAGCAGAGATGGTTTCCCTGAGAAACTGTTGAATTTATCTGGACAATAAGATGCTGAACTCTATGCATGGTACATGCTTGCAATGAAAGAATCTTGACTGGATTTGAACCGTAATACAGCCACAAGGTGAAGGAATCCACCATGGGGGGAGGGTATGGGAAGGGGTTGGGGGAATCCCAGAGCCTATGAAACTGTGTCATAAAATGAAATGTAATTAATTTTTAAAAAATTTATAAAATAAATTAATAAATAAAATGTCCCCCCCCAAAGAATGGCATCAAGAATGGAAACAAAGGGGAAAATATCTAATTTGCGTATCAAATACTAATAAGTTAAAAATGACAAAAAGATATTAAACATAACGGTAACATCCATCATAACAATTAAGATTGAATATCTTAAATATAAAAGGTTTCACGGCCAATCATTAATAAATTAGAAACACCAAATAAAATCCAGGACCAAAGACGAAGAACATAAATCAGGAAATAATAAAGGAGAGCCCTGCAAGAAACATTGTATGGATGTCAGATTCCCTGGGAAGCTGTGATGGAGGTTCACTCCCAGGTGGCTCACTATAGAGCCTTGCAGGTGCATCACCTTGCAGGAGGAGTGAGGGGAGCAGAGAGGAGTAGAAAGGACCTGCCTCAGAGGCTTTAGCACTTCCCAGGATGCACTGCGGCTGGCAGGCTCCATCAGGGATGCCCAAGACTCTTCGGGCTTTGTGTTGCTACATCATCCCATACGCGGAATGGGGGGCTCACAGCACAGCCCGGGGTAAGTAGCTTCCCCAGAAGGCCTTGTGTCTTGGTTCTACTCTTTTATCAAAGCACCTAATAAAGCTTCAAGTCTGAATTATTGCTTTTTAAAAGATTTGTTGACTTTTATTGGAAAGGCAGAATAGAGAGGAAGTGAGACAGAGGAAGATCTTCCTTCCGATGGTTCACTCCCCAAGCAGCCACAACAGCTGAGCTGAGCCGATCCGAAGCCAGGAGCCAATCCAAAGCCAGGAGCCTCTCTCAGGTCTCCTACTCCAGTACAGGATTCCAAGGCTTTGGGCCGCCCTCCACTGCTTTCCCAGGCTACAAGCAGGGAGCTGGATGGGAAGCAGGGCCACCAAGGATTAGAACCGGTGCCCATATGGGATCCTGGTGTGTTGAAGGCAAGGACTTTAACCACTACGCTATCGCATCAGGTCCTGTCTGAATTATTTTTTAACTACCCAGAGAGTTCTCTTGTGCAGTGAATTGGGGGGCCTCCATACCATTTTTCTGTGTATTCCAGAGTTCATCCTTGTTTTAGAATAGAGTTTCCACAGCTGTGTGGGATTGTCAGTAGCTTGCTTGACTCTGCAAAAATTTCAATCTTACCTTTGAGTGGATCAACTTAGTTCTTATAAACGGTTGAGATTTGGCTTTATGAAGAACAACTTCATGATTGTCCACTATGTAACTGTCACCATCCACTATATTTATTTACTATTTCTTAGAGAATAATTGTAGGAAAACCTCTGAGGAAAATATAAAGATGAATTAAAAAGTTTTAGCTGTGGATTATCTGGACTCCTTTCTTGCCTCATTCAAATCAAAACCAAGCAGAAAGTTGAACAGATTCCTGTCTCGTAGAATCTTCTGCAGGAACTTTTCAAAGTTTTCTGAACCACACCATAACCCTAACAGTCTTTTTGCCTTCTGAGATATTTGGGGGGAAATAATGGAGAGAAGAGGGAAGACAGCCAAGTAGGGAGAGAGCAGTGGATGACAATGACACATCACATGTAGAACACGCCAGAAGAGACGACTCCTGCGACAGGCCATCTGTGCCCTGCTGTATGCCCTCAGCCTGCACTGGCAGTCTTGGTCAGTAGCCATGGGCACCACTGGCTTCTGAATTTCTCTGCCTGATGCTGAATCCATCTTTGGGAGCTGGCCCATAGTGTGGGTCCCTGATGCTGTGGAATGTGGGGATGGGAAGGCTGAGCAAACCCCCTAGAGGGGCAATTCAGAGGTGAAACCCACACACTCTCACATCATCAGTGTGATGTACCCCTGGAAGCACAAGAAGATTGCCCCCATAATCATCTCTCCTCTTCTCTCCTTGTCTTCCCATCTATTAGCTCACTGTGCTGTTGGGACCACTTTCCAAGGAAATCAGTTGCCTCAGTAGGAAGCCCAAAATAAACACCCAGTAAGGACAATGCTCATTAACCTGGAAGGAAGATTTTGCAGACCTTGGGTGCATTCCAGGACAGTGGGTGTCTCCAACTGTCCAAGTCCGTATAATATCTGAAGTTCAAATCATACTCCATAACCTCCTTGAAGTATGCTCGGGGCCATTAAACCAGGGCAGCCAATGTTCCCCACCAAGGAGCATTGTCAATGGGCTGGGAAGGGACAGTAGCAGGAGGAGCTGAATATAAGTGACTGACAGATATGTCAGGGAAAGCAGCGATGGTGACAGAAAGTTCCATAATGCCCAGGGACATGAAGGGATAGCTGTGGGGTTGCCCCTCATGTGTGGAACTGTGGTTTACACACTTTTAACTTAATACTCAGGAAAATGGTGACCAAGCCCCACTGAAGACTTAGGAAGGTGCAAGGGGTCCACTGTAAGGCTCCCTGCTGTTGGGTCATTCAGAGCTTCAAGGAGGAGGGGAGGCACAGATGTGAATATGTGCCTGAAGACCATGGTGGAACTGGGGCCTGAGTGACAGGGCCACATGTGTGAGAGGCCAGGAGTGTGTTGGTATTCTGCAGCATCCTGGGGACCAGTGTCCAGGTGTGGGACTAGGAGGACATGCAGTCCAGGAGCACACAGTGTGAACATAAATGCAGATCTGCACAGTGAGACTCAAGTGTTGACTCATGGAACAGATTTGCTTAGGACCTGCTGCTCCCAGAGGACTAAATGACCACAAGACAAAGTAATTTCAGCTGTGTACATTTTTAATAGCAAAAAAATATGCATGTTGTGTCCAGAAAGCAAAAATAGAAGCTGCAGGATATGCAATCATCCTACAAATGTGTGTCCCTACATGCTAACCATATCCCTTTCTAGGTACTGATTACCATAAATATTGGTGCCAAAGAGAGACCGAGTTGATCTGTCTGAGTTGAGGCTTTTGGCATATTTGCGACCTTCTGTGGGGGAAAATTACAGTTCTGACTGCTCCATGGATTTCCTTGCCTTGTCTCTCTGTAGTTTCAGAATTTCAATCTCCAGGGACAGCTTGTATACCTCCAGGGCCATCTTCACCTCAGCTGGATTTGCAAGACACTGCATGAGTCTTTGACCAGCAAGCACTTGTTCACAGCCTTCAGGAACCACCTGAAAGAAATAGTCATCCCAGTCCCACCAAGGCCTTCCACGTGGGCCATGGATGTGTCCTCGCCCAGATGGCCAGAGACCTCTTACAGGGCCAGAGGCTATGTTTGCTAAACATCCACACACAGAGCAGGATCTTGTACAGATCAGGGTAGGTCAGGTTGACTGCTGGAACTCCAGTAGACCCGGCCCTCCAAGGACCGCAACATTTCCTGGTCCCGAGTAAAAGCAGAAAAACCTACCACCTGTCACTCACCAGAGGGCCACAAGGTGGACACAGAAGGTTGCTCTGAATGATCCAGACAATTCTGGACAAAGTCACTACTGCTGGCTGGGATGGAGCTCTGGGGTGGAGGAGGGGTCATCATGGATAGCGAAGGGCAACACAAAATTTCCTGAATTGTACAACTTACCCACTCACACTTGGGCACTTCTGGGTGCCAAGTTCTGTTCTCTGAGCAAGTGATGTTTGAGGAACCAATCACACCATAACCAGCGTTGCACTGGACAGTCACACTTTCCATTTCATTATATTGTGCCATCACCACAGACAGCTTTCCATTCATTATTTCTGGTTTCGGACACACAGCTATAATGGAAACATTGTTAGTCCATCAGTAAATCTAAGAAAAAGGACATGATAACAATCTAGGAATAAAATTATGTACAAGTAGGTGCTTCTAATTTTTATATTTTTGTTTCAATTTGATTATAACATTATATATATTTTAAGGGTATGTCCTGACTGTGGTGTGATTCGGGACATAAAATCTCCTTGACCCCTTGTTCATTATTCTCCCATATGAAGGGAACCTAATGGCAAGCAATAGGTCCTGGAACTGTTGGACCAAGGTGGTATGTGTTGGTAACTCACCTATGTCTGTAAATATTCAACCAGATTGTGCCTCTCCCTCTCCCCACTCGTGGCTGCGCATCAGGAGCCCCCTCGTATTATATACACATCTAGAGTGTGACAAGTGGTGGCCTGCACGAGCCTCTGATTGAGGCAAGTGTCATTTCCTGCACCTGTCAAATCAGCCCAGAAGAGCCTACATTCATACTGGGGCAAGTTGTCATGAAGACTGGGCCACAGACCCACAGGTATAAAACAACATATAAAATGTAAGGACCCTAGACCATGTCTAGAAATACATACAAGAAGCTGAGAGCAGGAATAGTTTCCCAAGGGTTGAATCTGTGACTGGCATTCCAAAGCAGAAACTAACAATGGTGCATGCCTTTGCTACTTTGTGCATCAGGCATCATCTGCTTGCAAGAATTGCTTAAAATGTGCTCCTCCTGCCTCTGGGAGGGAGGAACATTGCTTTTCATCTTCACATGAGAGTTCCCCCCACCCAGCCATCATCCTCACATGACTGTTCCCCCTACCCAGTCATAAGCTGATGGGAGGCTGGAGGTACCTTTGCACTGAGGGGCTTCTGGGGACCAGTGTTCATTTTTGCAGGAGAGTTTCTTCGCTCCCACCAGCGTGTAGCCTTCTTCACATTCATATTCAACCTCCACGTTGAGTGTAAAACGCTTTTGTCTATGATGCCCATGGGCAATGCTAGGCGGACTATTGCAACCTTCATGGTGAAACACAGACAGGAGGAAGCATGAGATACAGAATGTGTTGAGTAGTCCACCCTTGAATTTGTGTTGTTGGTAGAAGGCTTCCTTTCCCCCCATCTCTGCCCAGAGGATCACTTGGCCAAACCCAAGCATTCATGCTGCATCTTTTTTTTTTTTTTTTTTTTTTTTTATTATTTTTTCATTGGAAAGGCGGATATACAGAGAGGAGAGACAGAGAGGAAGATCTTCCGTCCGATGATTCACTCCCCAAGTGAGCGCAACGGGCCGATACTATGCCGATCCGAAGCCAGGAGCCTCTTCCGGGTCTCCCACGCGGGTGCAGGTTCCCAAAGCGTTGGGCCGTCCTTGACTGCTTTCCCAGGCCACAGGCAGGGAGCTGGAAGGGAAGCGGGGCTGCCGGGATTAGAACCGGCGCCCATATGGGATCCCGGGCGTGCAAGGCGAGGACCTTTAACCACTTGCGCCACCGCGCCGGGCCCTCATGCTGCATCTTGCAGACCTCATTCTGATGAAAGTTAAAGGTTCAAGTCCATGGATTTTTCTTGCCACCATGCCCTTAACAAGTGCATTCAGCTTAATTTTGTTTATAAACCATTTTTTTTTGCATGAAGGTTAGATTTGGCCCTAAATCAAACCATGCCACTCATGCATTCAGTGCATTTCAGGTTAAATGTAGAGATGTATGAAGAATACCAAAACATTTCTCCTTAAACTGTCTTGAGTTTAAAACACTGAGATGCAAAGAGGGTTCTCTGTTTTTCACATTTGCCAGATGACAAGACAGGAAATCAGACAGACGAAAATCAGACAGCCAGCCTCCCTTTTCCCACACAGGACAGAGATGTGATTTCTCAGTTGCTCATCAGCTCGGGGGAGGGGAATGAAACAGCTCCCGCAGTACCAGACGTCTGGAACAGACTTCTCTGACCCTCTTCCCACTCCCCTCTTTGCCGTGGCCTCTCTAAGACACATGGCTCTCTGTTCACAGCTGGATCATTTCCGAGTTAAAGTTACTGTTTTGAAAGAGTTCTTTCCAGAGAGAGTTACTTCTCTTCCAGAAGAGGGGCATGACATATGCTTCTTTTTCTCTTACTAATCTGTCTTTTGTTCCAGCAGAATGTCCCAACTAGGAGCTTATAGGAGTTGATAAAAAAAAAATGTGTGTGTTTTTCCTCTACATAGGCATGTATCAAGAAATTTTAAGTATGTTAGTTGTTGGCATTGTGGCATAGCAGGTAAAGCCACTGCCTATGACGCTGACATTCAATATGGGTACCCATTTGGTGCTCCACTTTTGATCTAGCTTCCTGTTAATGCACCTAGGAAGGCAGTGGAGGATGGTACAAGTTCCTGGGTCTTTGCACGCCTTGGGATACCCAGAAGGAGCCATTCGCTTCTAGCTGCAGTGTGGCCCAGCTCAGATGAGTGCAGCCATTTGGGGAATGAACCAACGGATGCAAGATCTCTTTCTCTTTCTTCCCCCGCCTCTCTCTATAACTTTGACTTCCAGATAAATAAATAAATCTTAAAAAATAAGGTCAATTCACAAACTCTCAGTCATTACTCCTCGGTCAAAACTGTTGCTCCATCTAGTACATGGTCATTGTGTTTTAAAATCATTTTAGAAAAGAGCTTACAGGAAAAATTAAAATGGCTTTTTTTACACTGAAACAAACAAGACCTGGTTCAGAGAACTTGTGTGAGAGGAAACTGCCGGGATACACGAACACTGCACAAGAAAGCCAAGTAACGGAGAGCAGTGGGAATGTCAAGTTCATGCTGATTTGGGGGGTCATGAGTACTGTATTGAAGTGCTTGCTAGAAGCACGGAAAAAATGATACCTAACAACAAGTGAGATTGAAATGGTGGTGTTGTGCTACAGAGGGTTAAGCCTTCAACTGCGGTATCAGAGCTGATCTTTGCACTGATTTGAGTTCTGGCTGCTTTACTTTCCCATCCTGTTTCCTGCTAATGGGCCTGCTAATGTGCCAGATGGCTCCTGTCCTGCGCATAGGAGAGACCTGGATGGTATGCCTGGCTCTTGGCTTCAGCCACTCTTGTGGGAGACCCAGGTTTAGTGCCTGCATCCTTTGGCATAGTCCAGCCCTGACTAATGTGGGCATATGAGGAGTGAATCAGTGAATGGGAGATTGCTTTGTCAAATGTTAACATTTTTAAAAGCCAAACAGGAAAAATGTCTCAGCTGGTCAAAGCCAGCCAACCTCTGTCATTAGCTTCACTGGTGCAGACACAGGAGGAAATGGAACAAAGTAGCCATGATGGCATGGATAGAGAAGCATGGGCACAAAAGCCAAGTTAATTGTCATTGAGCTTTCAATCTACAACGACAACCCTGGATCCCTTACAGGATAGCAGCTATTGCCACTTAGTGGCAAACTGACTACACTGGACCCTTTTCATCCTAAAAGAAATAGCAACTTATTATGACAGAAATAGACAAATATTAGTAGAATTGGTTTCCCTTTCCTGGCTTTGGGACCTGAGTCAGCACTGCTGTCTAAAGGATTACAGAGTGTCTGAACAAGTGGTAGGTGGAGGAACTAAGGACATGCCACCCTAACATATGCCAGGCTGGCAGATTGCGTGCTTTTGAGATGAAGGCACTTGAGATAGTGTAGCTATAAAAGAAGAAGCCACACAATTCTTTTTGGAGGAAGATGCCTTTCCCCTATGAGCACAAGAACTTGTCAAAGTCACCCTTGTCTTCCACTGTATCTCCTGGGGACACCTTTACTACTTACTACCCCATCCCAGTTCCTCTGAACTTTTATTCCTTCACAGATTTATGTTTGACTTTTCTTTATCTAAACAGTATAAAAGGCTTTATGTTTGGGAATTTTTTTTTCCATTCTCTTGTGAATATTTTCATACATGTAAATAAATAATAAAATTGATATGTTTTTCTCCTGCTAACTATCTTGATTCAGAGACTATCTGGGGAGCAGTAGGTATTGGGGTGATAGTCATGGTACCCACTCCTGTAAATCACTCACTGTACCACCCAGAGCCTGCTACCTGTCAGCTGTGGGAATGCTGTGTGAAGGAATTGCCAACTGACAGGCAGACGAGCGCTGTTTTCCAGAGGGCAATAGTCACTTTTCTAAGCAAGAGCCAAGCTTGCTGTAGCTATGGGTCCCCAATAAAAAGAAGCGTCTGGGTCCATAAACGAAGGCTTGGAAGCAAGAATAGCTTTTTCCAAAAGAGTCACCTGCAAATTTTGTCCTCATCTCCAAAAGATCTGCAGGTTTAAAAGTCATGGCTGGCAATGAAGAGACATCTCTACCACAAGAAATAGGATTGTTCATATTGCTTCACAAGCTGTCACTAATGCCTGGCCACTTTGAGCATCCTTACCATCAAGAGGTAATGCTATCAATTACAGTGGGAGAAGGGAGGGATGTGTTAGTACTTCACTGCCTCTGGATCCTGGAGAGGAAAGCATTTAGCATCCAGTAACTGACCTGAAGATGTAAATTCACAGAAGTCATTCAAATCAACTTGGGCAAGACTTGGTCTAGAGCGAAGAGAAAACCTAGGAACTAGAAGTAAGGGGAAAGCCCAGCGTGATAGCCTAGCAGCCAAAGTCCTCGCCTTGTATGCACCAGAATCCCACATGGAAACTGGTTCTAATCCCATCAGCCCCGCTTCCCATCCAGCTCCCTGCTTGTGGCATGGGAGAGCAGTCAAAGTTAGCCCAAAGCCTTGGGACCCTGCACCCATGTGGGAGATCCAGAAGAAGTTCCTGACTCCTAACTTTGGATTGGCTCTGCTCCAGCCATTGCGGCTACTT
Source organism: Ochotona curzoniae (assembly GCF_017591425.1). Taxonomy (NCBI): domain Eukaryota; kingdom Metazoa; phylum Chordata; class Mammalia; order Lagomorpha; family Ochotonidae; genus Ochotona; species Ochotona curzoniae. The sequence continues at coordinate 16,655,993 of NW_024466219.1, read as the reverse complement.
GGGGAGTGAACTATCAGATGGAGGATCTTCCTCTCTGACTCTCCTCTCTGTATATCTGCCTTTCAATAAATAAATAAACAAATAAATAAATAAATCTTAAAAAAAAGAAGTAAGGGAAGAATAGAGAACAAATGCAAAGAAGCACAAGTCGGTGATCAAATAATCCAGCATATGATTAGACATGGTCTAATTTCATGGATTCAGAAAAGATGAAACCAGAAAGGCCAAGAGAGTGAGTGAATATGAAAAATGGAGAGAAGAAAGACAAAATTGGGTCCACATCTTGCATTTTTAAAAACCTACATTTTTAAAAACCAAGCTTTAAACCTTCTCTGAAGAATCCCATCACATTGATAATTCTATGAAGTCTTACTGAAACTACACGATGGTGTTTGAGGGTGCCATCTGCCATCCGCTTGGCAAGTAACTGAAGACCGTGCTTTCCGCAGACACGAGTAGGAAACTTGGTCTCTGTAGAAGTAGGTGCAGTTATTGCGCTGGGAGGCTTTTTTGTGCTCCACAATTTCACCGTTCTCCAGCTGTGGTGGTGAGCAACATACCTCTAAAAAACAAAAGTGAGGCTAGAAGTTAGGAAAACACCATGTGGAGGCTCCTAGGGTGAACAAGCGTATTTCCACTTTCAGTTGAATTCACCCCATAGAGAGGCTGGAGAAAGAGGAAACTAGATACCAGGTGTCTGCTCTCCCTGTCCCTGATGGGTGGAGAATGATCCAGCCTTCCCCAGCTAAGCATTTTCATGAGGGGCTTCCCAGGTGACACATCAGAATAAACTCAGAGGAAATGTTTCACATTTATTCAACATCGGTGATGGTAAACATCCGTTTACTTTTGGCTTCATCAGATGTACATTATTGTTGGCTCTAAGAACATACTTCTGCAGTCACAAGGAAGACACATGTTTCCAACTGGTCAACTCATCTGACAGGTAATGCACAGAAAGAAATTTAAGATGAGTGCTTGTGGCTATTACATTTCGTCTTTGATACAACCTTTAAGAGAAAGAGCAATTGAGATTCTGTCATTGTTTGTTAGTGTTTGGGATTTTAGGGGTCCAAAGAAAGTACAGATGTTACTGTAGAAAGGAGGGCATGGTAGGGGAGGTAAAGTGGCAGTCCACCTGGATAGTGGGCAGGGATATGAAGTGGGTGTTCAGCCACACAGACAACTGGAAGGGACCCCCCTCTGAATCTATTCGTTAGATTGTGTAGGTATGCAGAACATCACCTGCCATGATGGGTGAGCTCCCACATGTAGAAAAAGCCCCATCAGCAGCTGTTAATTGGCGCTGATGATTGACTATCTGTGGTTCCATCACTTTGGGTGTCCCAGGAGAGGCACTTGTAAAGGTTGGTGCCAGCTGGAGGAGTAAGTGAAATTCCACCAAAGTCTAGGGTTATCTACTTGTACCCAATTCTATCAGGTCGGAAATGAACAATAGTGACTGATGGCTTATAATCTCCTAACATTTAAATATAATAAGAGTGGAAAGATACATTTTTAATTCATTAGTTGATATATTTTAAGATGGAAACTAATATTGTGTGATGATCAATTTACTTTCCAAAGGGCTTCCATGCCCAGAGCTGGGCATGTCTGAAGCTGGGAGCCAGGGGATGCTTCTGAGTTTCCCATGGGGGTACAGGGCTCCGCGACCTTGGGCCATCCTCTATTGCCTTCCCATGCCATCAACAGGGAGCTGGATCAAAAGTGGAGCAGCCAGGATATGGACTGGTACCCACATGGGATGCCAGTGCCACAGGTAAAGGATTAGACTACTACACCAACACACCAACCCTTTGGTGCTTATTTCTTTTCTTTTCTTTTTTTAAGATTTTTTTAATTGGAAAGTCAGATATACAGAGAGGAGGAGAGGCAGAGAGGCAGAGAGGAAGATCTTATGTCTGCTGATTCATTCCCCAGGTAAGGACACAGGCTGGAGCTGAGCCCATCTGAAGCCAGGAGCCAGACGCTTCTTCCAGGGCTTCCATAGGGGTGCAAGGTCTCAAGGCTTTGGGCCATTCTCCACTGCCTTCCCAGGCCACAAGCAGAGAGCTGGATGGGAAGCAGGGCCACTGGGATTACAACCGATGCCCATATGGGATACCTGTGTGTGCAAAGTGAGGACTTTAGGCCACTAGATTACTGTGCCAGGCCCACAGTGCTTATTTCTCTTAATGAACTATAATAAAAATTAAAATGTTCAGGACTGGCACTGTGACACAGTCAGTTAAGCATCCTCGAGCAGTGCTAGCATCCCACATGTGAGCAAGTTCAAGTCCAGGCTGCTCCACTTATCCATCTCTTCCCTGCTAATGGCCTAGGAAGGGCAGCAGAAGATGGACCCAAGTGTTTGGGTCCCTGTCACTCACATACAAGACCACAATGTTGTTGTAGTGCCTGACTTAAGCCTGACTGAGTCCTGGCCATTGTTGCCATTGGGACGTGAACCAGCAGATGCAAAATCTCTCTATGTGTGTGTCAACCTCTCTCTCTCTCTCTCTCTCTCTCTCTCTCTCTCTCTCTGTAGGTCTGACTTTCTAATAAGTAAATTAATCCTAAAAGAATAAAATAAAAATGTTGGACATTCATATGGGTTACAAATTATAGCAATATTGATTGTAGAGGGTGGTGCCAGTGCATTGAATGGAATTCCCCCAAATAAAGGGGGTTTTAAGCTCCCCAGGTCTGCCCAGGGATGCAAATCATCTGCCTGGAAAAGCCTCGTGGATAGTACAAACCTCGGCCTACCTGAGAAGACACTGCATCTACAAGCATGCTTCTTGGGTTGCAGTTCCTATTGCAGTCCATAGCTGTCCTGCCTGCTGCTCCCTTGCAAGCCTGTGGCCACACTCACCCTAAAAAGGGACTCCTGCAGGTGCACCCCTCAGATCACAATCCATGTTGCTGCAGGAGTCTGCCTCTACTGCCCTGTTTGCCCACTGCTTCCCCGCAGTGTGTTTAAGTCCAGCCTTGGTGTCCACCTGCTCTTGTGAATTCACTCACCACCCATCATACTGGACTCAGTCAATCTCTTCCTTCAAGATTTACATAATGTTTTCTAGTGCACAAAACATTTTAAACTATGTGAGTCTTGAGTCTAAATTCATATTTAAATTTTATAATTTGGATAAGTGTCATTTTGCTTCTTTTTGAATGGTTAAAGGTATCTTTTATTTAATAATTATTAAATTATTAAAAAGAATTATTTAATAATTACATCAATAAGATCCTTGCGGGGATAAAATAAGCATAACTAAAAAGGACCCTGTGTAACTCCTTGTTATTTAGGTAATAACAACAAAACCAAGCCCCACCGTTACTGCTGTCTACATAACCTAGACTCAGCCTGTATCCCTCCATTAGCTTGTAATTCCTCTGTCTTCATTTGAACGATTATAAATCAACTTCTTACCAAATATTAACTCACTATTTTAAGGGTGGTACAAGGGCAAAGCCAGCTCTACAAGATCCCAGAGCACCACAGTCAGAATTTAATAATCATCTCTGGAGCTCACACCCTCACCAAGACACTATTTTGAGAAACTTTGCAGGAACTCCAGGCCCTGACCGCATGAATGATCAATCGACTAGTAGCCTCCAGATGGGCCAGAGTCTACTTTGCTATCAAGGCATCTTCAGAACACTCCAGCTTCCCACACTAATCAATGTAAGGAAGGCCAGGAGCACTGTAGACCAGTCACAGGCCTTCATATGAGCTAATCACACACTGCACGAACCCAGTTTTAATCTAGGGTTCACTAGCCTTAATGTCTAAGCAAGTTTAGGAAGCAAGTAACAGCTGCCTGCTCCTTTGCTCTGCATGTTGCACAATAAGTGTCTCCTTCCTTCTCCCTGCCCAGGGTCAGTGATTGGCTCGCTACATGCTGCACATGTTAGCGTTTTCTGTTTTGTTTTGTTTATTTGGGGGGAGTTGACAACAGCAATAAGTTCTGTTAAATTTACTTTTTATTCATTCTTCTTACTACAGCTTTTCCTTCTATTCCGCTAAAATGAGCCCAATACCAACAATTAAACTTTACATCCTAATGCTAAATCAGTAACATGCTGATAGGTTGATCTGAACTGCCACTTTGCATTGGTTATGCACTTCACATATTTTTCAAGATCTGATGCGTAGCATAAAACTCTTTGTGTTTTACAACATATAATTCTCAATGTTTTCTTCTCTGAATGACAAGGTTCTGATGGATAAGTGGGAGAGGTATTCTCTGACTTGCTGTCAGTTTCATGAAGGCCCTTAAAATGGCACCCACTGGCAATATGGTTCCTCCTCCTTGGCCACAGACAGAAAAGGAGGCACTTGTCCTACTGGTGAGCCTGTATCCTCCTGAGGTCTCGTATCCTCCTCAGGCAAGAATACAGGGTCAGGAATCAGAGCCTGAATCTAGAGGTTGGGCAGGAGATCCAACTCATCAGCCTGCCAACCCATGACTCTAGAAGGATGAGACAAATCATCCGGCAGCTAGGGTTGATAAGGATTTTATAGGCCTTCCTTCTTTTAAAGCATCCTAAAGTTTCCATTGCAGAGGTAAGAGTTGTAAGCTAAGTCTAACTGGGGATGTCACTGAGCCACATTCTCTACTCTAGTCTTAAGAATAAGAGGATATTCTTCAAGTTGAGGAATCCTGGCATAGACTGCACATTTAACACACACGGAGATGTTCAAAGCAGTAACTCACCTTCACACGCTGCAGCCACACTCCAAGTGAAATCTTCCAGACACGTCACAAATAGAGGCTCATTTGTTGCAGGTTTGTAGCCACTCTTACACCAGTAACTTAGCATTTTCCCAACAGAATACACAGGCTCTTGTCTGAGATTTTGTGTCGGCAGATAAGCATTTGGAATATTTGGTAAGCCAATACAACTATCTGCTCATTAGGGAACAACAAGGGAGAGAGGACAATGTTACCAGGGTTGTCACGGTAGTCAATGCACTTGTTCCCTCCAAGCGTGGCATGTGTTCATTCAGCCAGGAGCACAGCTGCAATGACTGACAGATCAGATCCAAGAGGTAACAGACCTTCACCTAAGGATGCACAGCACTGCGGGAAGTCTCACCAAGACACTGCCAAGTGCTTTCTGTCTACTGAGCCAACTATTTGCAATATTTATTCTCCTTCCTGAACTGAAGCATTAGGCTTGTTAGGTTAACATGATGGGAAAACTATTAGAGTCCAACAAAAACATTCCCTGAATGATTGGAGGAAACTGACAGGAACCAGACAATGCCAACAATTTCCTGATTAAATTGTTTGGCTCGCAGGAACCATGCTCTAAGCAGTTGTGTTTAGCCTGAGCCTGCTCTTTTCTCTCTTGCCTGATGCTTTTGATGCATGTGGTATAGAAAATAAGCATCCACCGTATTGGATGTGTATGAGACTTATGATTATGGCTAATGGGGCAAGGTGCTTTTGTAAGCTTTTTTTTTTTTTGAGATACAAGTCACATAATATAAAATTCATTTAGAGAGTGCAGTTCAATGGTTTTTAGTATAATCACAAAATTATTCAGCCATCACCCCACCTGGTTTCAGAATATTTGTTTCGTCCCATATTTATTAGCAGTCACTCCTTGCCCAGATCTTGCCCATCACTAATCTACTTTACTTCTTCCATTAAGTTTACTATTCTGAACACATTGTTAAAGAAACTGGAATCATATAGTGTCTTTGTTTTTGTGGCTGACTTCTTCTATCTATAATGTTTTCAAGGTAGCAGAATGGATCACTACTTCATTTATTTCTATTGCCAAATGATATCCTACCGCTTGGGTACTCTGATTTTAAAATTTATCTGTCATTCTCAACTGATGGGCATTTTAATTATTGGGCGTTTGTGAGCAAAGCTGCCATGGAGCTTCATGGAAAACGTGTGTGGACAATTGCATTTCTTCTGGGTAGACACCTATGAGGATAATTGCTGGGTGGGATAGTAATTCTGTGCCTAAACTATGGAAGAACTGTCAAAACCCCTTTTCAAAGTGACTCAACTCTACTAAATTCTTGTGAATTTTCTGTTTTACTTTTTGTACTTTTCAACTCCAAAATATTCTCTTGATTTTTAAATCTTTCCTATCTTGATGGCTAATCTCTATTTAATGAGACATGGTCATAACACCTTTCTTCAACTTCTTTCATACTCTCCCTTTAGCTCTTCAAACACAGTATGATAGCTGCTTTGAATTTCTTTGAGCTTTTTTTTCTGCAAAGTCCAACCTCTGAGCTCCCTGAAAGACAGGTTCTATCTTTGTTTTTTTTTTTTCTATTGGCATGGATTACTACTCTTTCTACTTGTTTGTGTGATTGACAATCTTTTTGGAAAATCGAATCTGTCAGATAAAACATTATCATGATTTTAGGACTGATTTCTCCCTCCCCTCTCTCAGGTCCTATTCTTGTGCTTTCTTTGTTTGGCTGGTTAGTTAGTGGCTTGACTGGGCTTTTTCAGTTAAGGCTATTTACCTCAGTGTTGGCAATATCTAGTGACACACATTAGAATACACAGCCTTGGGCATGCATAAAGTTTCCTCAACTATAGTTTTCCATCTGTTTCTTTCTCATTAAGCTTTTGAGTGGTTTACCTCTACTGGTATGGCACACAACTATTAACTTCCAGGAATTGTGATCTACTGATCTCTCACAACCCTCTGGGATACAAATTTCCCCATTAATATAAATTAATATCTGTGTGATATTAATTTATAACTCTCTGGGATATAAATTAAACTCCTTGGCAGAAGCAGTTTGATGACAATTTAAAGAATGCTCCCACCTGCCCTGGCTGCCATTCTTCATCAAATGACCGACCAGAACCCTTCTGATGGTATAGGAGCCACAAAGAAGGATAAGAGGTATGGCATGAACTAATACTGTCACACAACTGTTCCCACCACCAAATCTCCATAGTTTTTGTGGGTTAGAGGCAGGGAGAATAATTGTCAATTTTTACCAGCTGGTGAATCTTCCCACAATAATTTTTCCATTCTAGGAAGATAAGGGAAGATGGGAGATGCCACTTGTCTGCCAAGTCTATTGGAAAACTCTCCTACAACATAGAGACATGCAATAAAGGGGGACTGAATTCGCCCACTGTCCCAGACTGAATCCTCTGTGTAGTGGGAGCTGGGGTGGATTAAAGACAGTGAGATTTGGTTCCTACATAATATGAGCCACTTCCCTAGAATACATACCATTTGCCTTTAAAAACAACTATTATAATACTATGATTTTGTTAGAAAAAGACAATTTTCTGTCAACTGCCAGAAAATGGTGGAAATAAGTAAATTAGTCTACTGTATCCACAATGTCTTGGGGTTGGGAATCTGAGTGACTTGTACAACTATGTGTGGCAGCCCTTTAGGATGACATTTGACCTTGGAGAGTATACTGAAAGCACTTTTCCTACCAAGAAACAATAAAGAAAATGATCAACTTAAGTGTGAATTTTATTAGCATTCAAAGTGGATCCAGGCATGCAAAGATGCCTACGCCAGCAGTTCTTGGTACCCCTACATGCCAAACATTGAAATCCCTTCATGATCCATACTCACTGGGCTTACAAACAGGAAGTGAAGGATTCCAACTGCTGTCATTCTCACACTGGATTAAACTGCTGCCTGTGAGGTCAAAACCATCCTTGCAGTTGAACATAATAGAATCTTTGTATCTATAGATGGATCGAAACCCAGAGATAATCTTCCCATTTGGGACATCTGGCTGAGGACAGATGATTTCTAAAGAATCAGGAGAAAAGACAAGGGGCTCTTTAAAGACCATTGCAATCAGGATCCTATTGCTGCTGTTAATCCAGTTACAAGCATAAATCAAGTAGTTAGAAGGGAAACATTTGAATATACTTCACATGTACTTTATATATAATATGTATTTTAATATAAGTATTTTCAGGTTTTAAAAGCCTCCATATAATCTTTCTCTTTCCATGATATGGTTGCAGATAATCTCTTCAACTTACTCACCAAAAAGATCTATTGTTGTAAACCCAGTAGAAACAGCTATCTTCAAGGTTTCCAATCTTACAAGGATGATTTTGGTTGGCTGTGAATCAGGAGCCAATGTTAAGAACATAGGGACCATGAAGAGGCAGTAAGAACGCGCAGAACCCTGTGCCCCCAGTGGACGACAACAAACCTCCCCCGGCCCTCATTCCTCATCCATCACATCTGCTGTGTCACTCCTCCAAAGCCCTTCAGTTCCTCAACTCCTGGCCAAGCCCACTATTGTGGCTACAGCTGAAGTTGCTTTCATTTCTTGGATGCATGAGTATAACAGGTACTCACTTAGTCTGTTTCTATTTCTAAAACAAAATACCACACACTAGGCAACTTAGGAAGAGAAAAAGAGAGAAAAAAAGATATGAAAAATGCTCTGGCTCCCTAGCTGTCAGGGAAATGCAAATGAAAACCACACTGAGATTCCACTTAACCCCAGTGAGATTAGCCTACATTCAGAACTCTACTAACATCACCTGCTGGCGTGGATGTGGGAAGATATTCTCTTTCACTGTGGGAATGTAGGCTAGTACAACAACTATGGGAATCAGTATGGAGAGTGCTAAGAGAATTGAAAATTGACCTGCTGTATAACCCAGCTATCCCACTTTGGGGGATTTATCGAAAGAAAATGAAATCTGCATATGAGTAAGGGATCTGTAATTCTGTATTTACAGAAGTACAATCTACAATAGCAAAGACATGGAAATAACCAAGATGTCCATCAAAAGAGGAGTGGATAAAGTATTCCATGGAATACTACTCAGCCATGAAAAAGAACAAAATCATACCATTTGCAGCAAAATGGTCCCAATAGAGACCATTGCGCTCAGTAAAACAAGTCAATCCCAAAAGAACAAATATCATACCTTCTCTCTGACATAAGGCAGCCTTCATGCAAAACATGAGATTAATAGCCCTTTCAATACTGTTTTGCTACACCTCGGGGGGTTGTTTTTATTTTCATTCATTCAAAAGAAAGTTTTTGCTTTTCTTATTAATTTCCTCACTGACTCAGGTCATAAAATAGCACCATTTGCTTCAGGAAGGTCTTTGTTTTTCTTCTTCATTTCTTCAGCAACACATTGGTCATTCAGTGGAATGTTACTTAACTTCATGTTGTTGCAAATTTTCTGTTTTTCCTCTCTGTTGATTTTTGTTTGATGGCTTTTTATTTAAGGGGATATAGATTAACTATGAAGACACAATGCAGTGTGCATCTCTGCTTCCAAATAAAAGAGGGACTCCCAATGAAACTGTTGAATGTATCTTGACAATAGGATGCTGGACTCTCTGCAATTGTTCATGCCTACAATGTCAGGATACACTTAAATAGCAGAACGATGGACTTATGACTGATTGTAAAGGATTCTACTACTGTAACGACATGAGGGAAACTAGTAGAGGGAGCAGAGGCTTGGGGAAGGGGGAAGGAAAATCCTGGAGCCTATGGAACTGTATCATGGAATAATAAAATAAATGAATAATTTTTTTAAAGAAATGCGTCTTTTTACAATTGTAGGGGCTGGGAAGTCCAAGGGCTTGGCACCAGCAAACCCAGTGTCTGGGGAGGGCTTGTTGTGTGCCTCCAGATGGCACCTTGTGTTGCACTCCCCTAAGGAGGAAGGGACGAACGCTGTGCCTCACAGGGCAGGATGGTGATAGAGCCAGGGGTCTCCCAGGACACTGACCTCACTCAGGAGGAGACACTTTCAGGGGTTTAGCCCTGCCCCCGAAGACTCCACCCTCTTAACACCTCACTTTGAGGTTCTCTAGAGAAAAAGGGCCCTTGAGGCAGTGTTAGAGAGAAGGAGGGTAGTTCAGGCAAATTCCAGGAAACGTCAACCTCTTTAGGGAAAAACAGAATATAAAAAACACAATTTAGAATAGACCAAAGGGAGGAAGATGGCATCTAAGATAAGAATATGAGAAATATTAACCAACTACAGACCCTTCCTGCATGTAGACAGAAGTGGGGGATCCAGTCACTAACCCCTTTGGTGCTTGTGAACTGGGTGGAGGGGTGGAGGTGGAGGAAAAGAAATCCAAATATGACATTCACTAGGTAAAGGGTCAGTATGTTATAGAAAAGGAAGGGAGAGAAAGAAATAACCAAAAAGAGACCATTCCCACAGGGCGATGGAGTTCTAGGACCCCCTTGCATTGGAAGGGTCGGGGGAGGGAGCTTCTGCTGCTTATTGCAAATGAACTTGCTTTCACTCCTGTACTTTCTGCCAGGCTTTCCTCCCTTATTCCTGTGCTGAGCAACAAGTCAGCGCACCAAGACAGGCAACCCTCCAACCTGGATGTGACAATTCCAGCATGAATTTGGAGGGATACAGTCAGATTGTAGCAGGTGGCTCTTGGTTGAGACTTGGCCCACTTCAAATTGTTGTTCACGCTCCAATCAGAATCATCTTTCTAAAATGTGCCATGTTAACTCCTGGGTTACTACAGTTCAATGCCTCCCATTCACATTTCTTATTAACTTGGGAGTGACACAAAGCTGTTTATAACCTGTCCTCTGTAAACTTTTTCAACCTCAGATACTGCCATTTCCATCTTTTGCAAATCTGACTCTAGGCATGTGAACAAACTAATAATACCATACTTTATCTTCTAACTCAAGAATGGCTTGCTTTGTCCTACTGACATTTATATATTGTATGTAGCTAACATGACAAGTGCTAACCAGTATTACCATTCCTGCCTTCTAAACAGAAAAACACTACTCTCCTCAGTCCTGTGAGGCTAGGTAGAAGCTACTCATTAGCTGTTCTAGACAAAAGACTGTGAGGTCTATGCGGTCCCTTCCAGGCCAAGGCCATTTACAGCCAAGACACATCTGCCTTTCTCTTTCTCTACAGAAGAAATTGTGAAAGCTCATTTTGCTTGAAGGTGCTGGAAGGTCACAGCCACCTGGACAACTGGTCCTTAAAGAACACATAGACAGCTGCCACCCTAGGGAAGCTCCTTGGTGTGCAGCCGATTTGGTATGAAAGAGAACAAACTTTCATTTTGCGCACCAGGGAGACCCTGGCACTGTCTACTGTAGCATATCCTAACACAGCATGCCGTGAGCTATTAACTGGCCTGCTCAACAACTGCTTCTGTGCAATCATGAGCCTGACCTTGGTTGTTTTTGTTTCCCTGATAGATTCATCCTCCTTTTTCTTTCAAACAAAAGAAAACAAGCAATTGGAACGTACTTTTGCAGGTAGGAGGGTCTGAGCTCCAGGTCCCTACTGTTTTATTCTGTATTGTACAGGAAATGGAGGCCTCGCCCAAGAGTGTGAAGTCCGGGTCACAGGTGTAGGTGATGATGGATCCAAACGTGAAGTACTCTTCATTTTTGCCGTTGTGCTTCCCATTGTTGATGTTCGGAGGGGACTCACATTTCACAACTGAGGTGAGGAGGGGAGGACAAAGATCATCAGAGCAGACATATCACAGATCTGCAATCCATGCTCATTCTATTAGAGCATGAAAATTGCAGGAAAGATACACAGTGCTTTTTAAAATTATCTAACATAATTTATAATTAACCTAAAAGAAAAATACTTACTTTCACATTTTGGGAGAGGATCACTCCATTCAACTCCTTTCTCTTGAATATCACAATAACTACTGGTTGACCCAATTAAGAAATATCTGAATAAGACAGGAACAATGATTTTAATAGAATTCTTCCTACCCTAAATTAAATTGAATAAAGAGATAGAACAAATAGAATGGTTAGTTAATATTGAAATAAAGAGGATCTGGTGCCACGACTCAATGAGCTAATCTTCTACCTGCAAGTGCCGGCATCCCTTATTGGTGCCAATTTTAGTCCCAGCTGCTCTACTTCCTATCCAGCTCCTTGCTTGCGGTCTGGGGAGTCAGCAGAGGATCCATGTCCCTGGGACCATGCATCTGCATGTGCGACCTGAATGAGGCTTCTGGCTTCAGACTGGCTCAGCTCTGACTGTTTCAACTATTTGGGAACCAGAGGATGGAAGATCTCTTGTTTTGTTTGTCTCTCTTTTTCTCTTTGTCTCTCTTTTTCTCTGTAAATTGGCCATTCAAATAAAAACAAGTAATTCTTAAAAAAAAAAAAGGGGGGGGTGCCTTGAGATGAAAAAAAAAAGAATTAAAAAATAAAGCATGTTTCCTAGGATATCACCTCCCACTGAGCACTAATCAATAAAATTCCATTGTGCAATAAGATGTGACTGTTTCTTCGTTCAAGCATCTAAATATGAGGTACAGAACTTATCCTGAGCTCAGGCAGGCCAACAAGTGTTTTATGTAGTGTTCTTTGGTCATGAGAACTATTGTCAAAAAACCACTGAGAGCAGTGAGACAAACTCAAGAAAGCTAAAGACTCAGAAATTAGCAAGAGCCACAGAAATGGGGCACAATTAATTAGCAGAATGATGGACTTGGAACTGCTTAAGAAGGACTATACTATCACAATAATATGGGGGAATAAGCAAGGGAGAGGGGCTTGGTGAGGGGATAAGGAAAATCTCAGATCCTATGGAACTATAGCATAAAATTAAAAATAAAATAGAGGGGAAAAGAAAAGAAATGGGGAAGTCCCTGGCATACAGAGGTAAGCCAAACATCTGGAAGTCAGGAGGAGGCTTCACAACAGACAGCACATGAGTTTGGGGTCAGTAACCCAGCCAGGACTCAGGCTGCAGATAGAATTTGATGTTGCAGGAACCCATGGAATAGCTTTCACATTAGGCTTCCTTTTAGAAACCTATGATAGGTCAAATTACAGGCAACCAAGAGATGGCCAGCACAGCTTATGCTGAAAACAGAAATTATTTAAAAGCACTGAACAAACAGACCCAAAATGAAGACAAGGAAAGGATGAAGAGTGGCTGAATGAAATATAAATATCCTATGTGCGAATGGAGCTAACTACATGGGAGGTGAGAAAAATAGTATGTGCTCCTGGGTGCCGTTAATCTGCCTTCTAAAGTTTAAAATGATTTTGGAAATTGTTCATTTATTTGAAGTCATGTATTTAAAACATATAAAAGAGAGCATAACAAGTATTCAAAGAGCTCTTTAACAGAGTGGAAAGTAGATTGGTTGGTACAACGGTGATATGTAACTAAAATGCACAAGCTAGGTACAAGGTAACGTGTCTGAGAAGCAGCCATGATAGTGAAAGTTTGCAAATACCCAGGTGTGTGTCAAAGAGGCTGATGAGTCGGAATCCATCTCCACATGGAATTCTGTGCAGTTGAAAAAGGAAATCATCGAGGACCTTCACACGCAGACATTCACACATCACTGGTGTACATTGATGAGTCAAAAACAAATCCATTCAAAGCTACATTTGCTATTGAAAATGAGAAAATGAAAATATGTGCTGGTTTCTTAGCTTGTATTAATGGAAGAAAATGTTAGAAAGATATGTAGAAAAAGAACGAAAAAGTGGTCCTTGGCTGAGGGAAGGAGAGAATTGGCTGCGTGGAGATAGAATGGAAGCAAAAAAAAAAAATTCAATGAATGTTTTTCCACACCATTTTAATTTTTGAAATATATGGACATCTTAGTTACTTCACAAATCGATTTCAAAGGATTGGATCTAGATTACCTCACACTCACCCTTCTGAACAGCTGAATTCTATCTGTGATCCAAAAGAGAAATCTGTCTTAACTTCCACTTGCCCATTAGGTAGATCTCCTGGGTTTCTGCATCGTTTCTCTAGGAACAAATTAAGATGGTAAGCAGTGATTTTTAAGGGCCGGCAGATGTGTCAGTAGGAGAGCTGACTGATGCATCAAGCTCCCTTGCTGCTTCCAGACTCAGACGCAGATTCAAACTTATTTCTGATTTATTTTAGAGGGAAAATAAATACAAAATTTGCTCTCTCTCTCTCTTTGACATTTTTCCAACAGAAAAAAACACACAATCACTGTGATAATAGAATCTGAGATCCAGGATTTAATGCCATGATCAGGAACTGGGAGCCTTTAGCTCACTGAACTGCAGTTACTAGAAAACGCATGTCCTCAATCGTAAAAGGCATGCACACAGGACGGTACAGATTGTTAGCCCTTTTTGCTGGAAAACCCTGCAGAGAACATTCCTGACAGCAAGTCGGTTCTTCCAGATGTGAGATTCCTTTGGAAACCATGCTATCCCTTTCTAGCTACCTAACTCTTAGTATTTTTAAGTGAATCTGGTATTCAACTATCGAGATAAAGTTTGTACTGTGTTTCTTGAAAGAAATGTGTGGAGAGCGTTGCATTATAGAGCATTGTAGACTTCTCTTTGATGCAATTGGCTAACTTGAAATATTTTCTTCTTTGTTAATGTTTTGTTTTGGTTCTCAAAAAGCGGCATATGTCTTCATTGACCAATTAGAAGGTTCATGGTGAGGACAGATTCATGTAGCTCCTGGGCCAAGTTTTCAAACATGGAATAAGTACATATAAAAAGAATAAATACAGATACTCACTGATGCAGAAGGTATCGTACTCCCACAGGCCTCTGGATGTACAGGTAAGCAACTGCTTGGAGGATGCTCTGCCATAGCCAGGGCGGCAGGTATATTTCACAGTTTCTCCAGTTCTGTATTCAGTCTTATACAGTTCATTTGTTGGAGAAGCAAAAATCAAATAGGGTGGGGGGTCACAGTCACCTGGACACCAAAATGACAAGGAGCACCAAATGTTACAACATAGGATGTGGCGTCTTAACACTTCAGTAGCATGACTTACAGATCAGACACTATCCTTTTCCTCTCATCAGGAACAGCCACAGTTCCTATGATCTCCCTCCATTCAGTGACCTCAATAATTGATCAGTAATGCGTATCTGTTTTAAATTATAGTGATAACAATGAGCAGCAGTGACAGAAGGTGGGATTTCTTTTCCCTTTTCCACCACACACGGATAATTTGTCTAAAAATCCCCCATCTTGAAAAAGGTACTCTCCTCTGCTGCTGGTGGCACTGTGGACTCAGGCAGCCACTATGGACATCAGTATGGACAGCACTCAGGCAAGTGAAAATCCATTTAACACATGACCCAGCAATCCCACTCCTGGACATTTATATATATATATAAAGTAACACCAATATGTGGGAAAGTAGCATCCCTATATTCATTGCAGCACAATCCACAATAGCAAACACAAACAAACAACCTAGACACCCATTGAAAGAGGATTCAAAAAAGAAACTGTGGTATATATACTCTATGGAATACTACTCAGCCATTAAAAAGAAAGAAATGTTACCATTGGAAACAAAGTGGTCCCCATTAGAAACCATTATGCCCGGTGAAATAAACCAATCTCTAAGGGACAAATATCTATGTTCTCTCTGATATAAGACAACTTTCATCCAAAGTACAAAATGAAAATATATTAAGGTTAAACAAGTTTGTACTTGTAATCTCACAAAGAATGCAATGGAGACCAGAGTCACAAGAATCACAGATCTACAGTATGCATCTCTACTCCTGAATGAAAGCAGGCCCCAATAAAACTGTTATTTATACATAGACAGCAAAATACTAAACTCCCTGCCATTGCTTATCCCTACAATGTCATGACTCTCATAAAGAGCAGAGCGCTGGAGTCAAGGCTACAGCTGAAGGACTATGATTATTGTAAAACACAGGGGACAGTGGGGAGGGGAGGAGAGAAGAAGGAGATAAAAGGAGAAGCTCTAAACCTACAAAACTGTAAAGCAGAAAATAAGAATGTAAAAAAATCCCCCATCTCTCTAACTCGGATACATCTATAAAAAGTCAGGAATTTCTATGATTTTGCCTCAACAGAAATATGTTACTGAATTTTAAATAATATTACATAACATCAATTGCTCACAGAAGGAAATTGAGTGGCTAGGAGATGGACAACAGTAACATTTTTCATTTATATTTTTAAAAATTTTTGGATTTTGAATAATAAAGAAGAGGAAGCATGAAGCCTTTGAAACAACAAAAATATATGATTTTACTTTCTGTGTAGAAATTAAATACTGAACTGAATTATCTTAATTTTTGGTATCAAATGAATTTATTCAAAAGGCACAAAAATAGGAACACAGACAAACAGGGAAACATGCATTTCCTGGCTCACTTACTAAAGGCTCACAACAACCAGGGCTGGACCAGATGAAGCTGGGAACTCAATCCAGTCTCCCATGCGGGTCGCCACTTGCTGCCTGCTAGCATGTGTATTACAGCAGTAAGACTCAGGAGACAGACTGGGACTCAAATGCAGGCATCTGGCATGTGGGATGTTAGACAACCTATTGTGGCAAACACCTGCTCCTGATTCACCTTTTCAGGACCCCAGTAACTCACAGGCAATGAAATGTATTCACTCAGGCTGATAGGTAATACAGATCTATTTGTTTCCAGTCACAGTTGAGAGATAGATTGCTTTAGAAATTCCAGGAGAAGAAATTCTAGGAGGAAGTGTCTAGAAAATTGATTATTTTGCATGTTGAAAAAAAATTCATCTAATTCCAGCAGGTCAAAAACCCTTTGCTGCCGAAGCTAGGTGCTCAGCCATCTCGGTTTTAATCTTCAACCTGAGTATGCACATGATCTCAATTACTTTCTGCCCATCTGAACTCATTCGTCCATTACTCACCAGTAACAGGAGCCAACAGAACAGTGACCAAGATCATCTGGAACAGAATTTGATCCAAGACTTTCCAGTGCCTAGAGAAGGGCCAGGCTGCCATTTCCCCCTTCTTACGATGGGTCCCATTCAGAGCTCTTGAGATGCACAGGACCTGCTGCTTCCCCAACATCTTTTGCTGAAAAGAACGTGATAATAAACAATCATTGAATTGCTACTGCTTATCAGGTAACAGGATGATTGATGTGGGAACCACGTCTGAAGGAAATTACAGCCTACAGTGGAAGAAAACACAAGTACGACCAAACAAGACTGCAAAGTTCCCACTCAGGAGATGGATAAGCTCCTGAGAGGGTTTACAGAGGAGGCCACAGCTGTGCTCTGTGTACAGAATTCTGGGTCTCATCTCCACTGATGCCCTTGGTGCCCTGAAACCCCAAGGCAATGGCCAGAGTAGAGAGGGGTTGGTGCCTCCTCCCTTCCCTGGGTGCATGTGGAAAAGGCCCATCCACATCCAAGGCTGTGGTCACTATATAGGAATCATACATGGAGTTCTGGGTTCAAGTGTGTCCTGCAGATGCAGCCATTTCGCTGGTTCATAAACAAATGTGAATAATTGTCTTCCTCTGCCCTATCCTACATGGAAACCATCAGCCAATCAGGCCTGTCTTCTCTACTCGGGTTTCTAGCTAGCAGAATTCCAGAGGTTAACTAAAATTGCAAGCCTTTCTAAAGCTGATGAAAGGCACCTCAACAAAACAGGGAAGAAATCTTGGCTCGTCCATCGCAGCGGCAGAGAAGGAGGTATCAACAAAAACAGCCTCACAACTGTTGTTTCCAATGCAGCCATCCTTCCTAGCTTTCAGAGATCATTGCTCTGCCACATGGAAAGCAGTCTTTAAGAAAATCCACAGCTTGGGCCTGTGTCGTGGGCATAGCACGTGAAGCAGTCACCTGTGACACCAGCATTCCCTATCTGCAAGAGCCCTGTCTCAAGCCCCAGCTGATCCGCTCCTGATCCGGCTCCCCGGTAATGCAGTAAGGAAGTCGGCAGAAGGTGGCCCTGAGTAACTGGTTTCCTGCCATTTGTGCGGGAGATATGGCTGGAGTTCTAGGCTCCTGTTAGCATCCTGGCTCGGCCTGGCCATTGCAGCCACTCGAGAAGTGAGCCTACAGGTGAAGGCTCTCTCTTTCTTCACTATCTCTCTCTTTCTAACACTTACTTTTAAATAAGTAAATAAATCTATTTTTAAAGATTTATTTATTCCTATAGTCAGATATGCAGAGAAGAGGAAGAGAGAGAGGAAGATCTTGCATTTTTGTTGATTCACTCCCCTAACGGCCGCAATGGCTGGAGCTTTGCCGATCCAAAGCCAGGAGCCCATAGCCTTTTCCGGGTCTCCCACACAGGTGCAGGGTCCCAAGGCTTTGGGCCGTCCTCGACTGCTTTCCCAGGCCACAAGCAGGGAGCTGGATGGGAAGCGGGACTGCTGGAATTAGAACCAGTGCCTATATAGGATTCCCGGCGCATGTAAGGTGAGGACTTTAGCTGCTAGGCTACTGCTCTGGGCCCAGTAAATAAGTATTTAAAAATACAGTTGAAACTACAATTTTAACCATCTTTGTGAAATATTTTCATAGAGTTAATATTTCAATAAATACTTCTGTTTTCTGAAAGTTGTAAAAATTTGTGTACAGAAGTAAATTTTTTTTCATCTGCAATCCTGAAAGTAAACTGAAGCTTTTGATTGTTACATTTCTTATTTAATCCAAAAGATTTTAATTGTTGAGTCACAATTTCCAAGGTTTAGATTAGTATGTCTAACTACTCTCGTAGGGGCCAGCATCCCTAGTTAAATCACTGTCTTCCTCCACCATCCCTTGACCTCCATGCTGACTCATTCAGGTAACTGACATTGCAGACTAAAAGCCTGACTCACTCACACCCTCCCATTTGTCCAGTCTCCATATTTAAAGTTGCACATCCTGTCAAGCTGGTCATAGCAACAGCAGTAGAGTCTGTTTTTTCCTATGTTCCGCCACTCTAGTCTACATCAGGTTCTCACAGTTTCCTTCACCTAGACCACAGCAAAAGCTTTCAGACATTTGTAAGTTTGCTTTCATGTCAATATATTCTATTCCAACAAAGAAATTTAAGTCATTTTGCTTAAACCCACCCATGGCCTCCAGTCCCTAGGTGCCTCATCTTTCACATGGCTTCAATTTCATGAAAGTACTCAGTGTTCCCAAAAGACACTCTGGAATTTTTTAAGCACCCATAAGCATTTGCACACATAACGTCTCATGTGCATGAATGCCACTCCCTGCAACCTCTCTTTTATCACCATGCAGACGTGTTGTCGCCTCCAAGAAATGTCAGCATCCTTTATGGCCCTTAGTACTTTGATGATTCCTTAACTGCAGCAACATCTGGTATTAGAATGATTTCCCTCTGCCTCCTGAAGTGGACTGTGGGTTTCTTGAAGAGAAAGGCACTTACTCAGAATGTTATCTCTAACCTGGAATTATAACTGGAGTATGCTAGTTTTTCAATACATATAAAACAAATGAAACCTCAACTGGTTTTCTCTTCTGAGTGAGAATGAGCAGCTGTATCCATATCAAATGAAGTGACATGGGTGAAGTGCTCTGCCAATTTTGTGGAGAGGATGCAGAGTATAGATTTCCCTAACACTCATGTCTCCAGTTGCACATTTGCAATTGCCCAAAATGGCTCCTTGGGCCCTTCTGCAGAACTCTCCTGCAGCTCACCCAGAGGTGGAAGTTAGGGTTTTTGAGTTGTGGGGACCTGAGTCAGAGCCCCAGCAATGGCGCACTCTGATTCAGTGATCCTGAAGAAGAGACACCTGCTTCTTGGAACTCAGTTTCCTCATCTCCAAAAGGCTGACATTAAACTTAGAGGATTCATTTTATTCCTTAAAAGCTCTGCTATTCTGTACCTTCCCACTAAAAAGCTGAGACTGCTATGTTTTCCACTTCAAAGACATCATCTATTTAATTCCTAGAGAAATGCAAGCAACACAAGATCCCCAGTCAACCTGGCATATCTGTTGTGAAAAATACCATCAGCTCTTGCCAAAACGGTTCAATCTGAAAGATACCAGTTTTCAAATTTCTCCTCCTGTTAGAAGTTACTTTTTAAGTTAAAGTGTGTATCCAAATGCCCCTTTTAGAATTCAGATCCCTCTGGAGAGGATCGTTTCACTGGTCTCAGGGTGAATGTCTTTTTCCCTACTCCTAGGCTCTCAGTCACATCTCTTACAAACTCTGGGAAGAACTTACAAGGCAGGCACTTGACATAACAGCTCTGATGCTGCTTGGGCATCCACATCCAATGTCAGTGTGCCTAGTCTGAGTCGAGGCTACTTCGCTCCCAATTGCAGTACAGCTGCCACTGAGCTTCCTGCAAGACAGCAGGTGTTGGCTCAAGTTCACAGGTACCTGCTGCCCACCTGGTAAGCCTTGACTGAGTTTCCAGCTTCCAGTTTTGAACTTGCCTAGACCCAGATGTTGTGGGCATTAGGAGGATGAATCAGCAGATGGGAAATGCTCTCTCTTTCCCTCACCTTCTCCATCTCTCCTTTCTCTGCTTTTCCTTCTCTACTTTTCAAATAATTGAAATAAATGAAAATTTTGGAAAAGAACTTATCTCCACATTGTCCCTTCGCTTCCTAGTCTCTACAATTTCAATTCTTTCTCTGTGTGTGTGGGAGGGGGACGGATCAGAACATTAAACAAACACAACTGGAGGACACAGAGCCCCCAACAGCTTTAGGTATACTCAACAGGTGTCTCCTTTGAAATCCAACAAGTCTATGAGATTTTTCTTGTCTATTGTCACAACTTGTGAATGATTCATGAATTTACAACGCATGCATCAAGCATTATTTATTCAAATGAAGGAAAGGCAATTTTTAAAACCTCTAACATAGTTGGAATATATGGAAATCAACTGTGTTTCTTCAGAGCATCAGTGACATAGTTACGGGCGCCAACACCTTTGGTGGAAGCACGCTGGATCTACTTTTTCCTTTTTGTATCATTGAACTTTGCCAAGTGATTGCTCCTGTGTGGTTCAGATGTAAGTGCAAGATAATCTTGTATTGCTTTTCTTCATCAATGGGTTCTGTTAATAAGCAGTATTATTATTCTCTCATTTATAATTAAAAAATAGAGTATCAGAAGGGTTTTTTTTAAAGTACTTTGTAAAGTCACACAACCCCCTAACCAAGTGCTCCTGAAAAGATTTCTGCTGAAAGCACTGCTAAATTTTTGTCTCAGTCTCTGTCCATATAATCCTGCACTTCTTTGTGAAGTGACAAACCACTAGACAAACCACTAGCTCTTCCCCCACAGTGCTTCAAGTGCTGATGAGTTCACTGACCTGTGGTAGCAGAGGAGGAAGTAGCAGGCTCTATGCTGGGGCCTTGGGTAGCTTCTCAAGGAAGAAAACAATCTTGATTGCTACAGTCCGCAGCTCTGTGCAAGACAGTCTGTCATAACGCCTTGAGGCTGGCCAGGAATGGTTGGTTCCACCAAAACTTTCCTAAATGGTAGCCATGCAGTTGGCCAGACAGGGACAGCTGAATGGATGAGCAGAAACTCCCTCCTGCCCAGTGAATGATTAACAACAGCAACGAAGCAGCTGCCCTGCTTGGCTGATCTCTCTCCGCTTCACTTCTTGTTTTTGGTGAAAATGTTGCAATTGTTTATTTTCTCCTGTGCCAACCACTTCCCCTAAATGAAAGGCAATTTGAAATTGATGCCAAACATTCTTATTCTTCATAAACACAAAAGGCTTGTGCCAGGTGTAATCCAGCTAGCGTGGAAATCTTAGATGCTTGAGGGGTTAGACAGGTTCCAAAAAATGGTCAAGCTGGCAAGCTTTCCTGGGACCCAGAGACAGATAGTCTTGCTGTGCCCTTGAATCCATCCCAGTTCAAAGAAGTATGGAAGTAGGTCTTGGATATTTTATTGTCCAAGGTGCCAGAGCACATTTCACTTCCCAAGGGCACTGTCGCGATCCTTCTCTCGCCTGACCGGCTTCACTGAAAATCACAGCACGTCCACCTCATCAAATGTCCTCTCTGCTTCAGTCCTGACTCAGAGGGAGTTATTTCTTCTTCTGCCCCATTTTCACAATGTGTCTCTCAACCTGGAAGGATCCCTCAGCCTTGCCAGAAATTCTGACTTCACTTGGCTTCTCTAGTATGGTCCTGAAGTGGTTGAAGACGTAACCTGTGCTTCCTGCCTCTCTCATGTCCCATCACCCTGTTGCCTTCCACTTTGGATTCCACACAGCTCTCTACCGGCTCAGCTCTCTGAATCCTCTGTCGCATTTGACACTGCTGGTGATTTCTTTACCAGAAACGCTCTTCCACTTTGACTCCCACTGCCCTCAACTTCTCCTTCATGTCTGATACCTCCATCTTAGTAGCCGCAACCTCCTTTTCCTCTCTCTCATCCCTACACGTACATCCATCCCAGGGTCCTTTTCGGTTTTGTAATGCATTAGTTTATGCACAGTTTTAGCAATCTCTCATGAATGATTGGGTCAGTTGGCAAGTTGTTTCAATTGGACTTTTGCAATGTGTCTCGTGTCTGTTGTTTGTTTGTTTGTTTTTCTACTTCCACACATCAAACGAGTTTGGGGTCATTATTGTTTGTTATGTAGATGTCTCCATTCCTTGTGAAGGATCCTCACAGAATACCTGAGCCTGAGTAACTTATAAAGAAAAAAATGTCTATCTCTTACAGATCTCAGATGGGAAGTACAATGTTGAGGGAAAAGGTTTTTTTAAATGTATCATTTGATGGTGGAAGATTGAAACACAAGCGAGCATGCCTGTGACAGAGAGGGAAGGGAGCTGAACTCATCACATTGGGAACTGACATTCGTGAAAACCAACTCTTGTGATAATGGAATAAAATCCACGTATGAGAGCACAGCCCTCATGACCCAATATCACCTCTTAAAGATCTCACCCCGCAACACCGTCACACTGCGTACTGAACTCCCAACAAATGCACTTTGGGGAAACATATTCAGGCATAGCTGTGGACAATTACAGAAGCTCTTTAATTGGCTTCTGCCCCAATCTTGCTTCATCTTCAACAAATGATACAGGCAGGTGTGAGATAACTTCCCTCTTGCCCCATTTTGTCCTATCCTTTCATAAAAGAATTCTACGTCTCCTTGCTGCCTATTAAAATATGTGTACATTCTCATTCAAAGCGATGCAGATCTCTTGTTGGGCTGTCTTTGCAGCCTTCTCTGTCTCCACTCTGCATGCTTCATCCTGACCAATCCAGGCTGTGTGCTGTTCCCTAAACATGTGCCATCCTCCTGCCTACCATGCTTTTAAAAAAATGACTACCATTTAAAAATTCAATTCAAAATGCTAAGAAAGTAAGTGCTATAATCCCACCATTCTACCCTGTTTTCATCTGCACCTATTTTTTGTCCAGACTTTGTCCATAAGAATAGGGGTTTTATATAACTGCAATCATGCACCCTCAGGAATTATGCTATTTTACTTAAAATTATGCTCTTAAGGTTTTTTCTACCTTCATAATTAGCACTGGGAAGGTCCAGAGAACATTTGATAGGTAATAAGTTATTTATAATTTTCCTAAGATAATGGTCCTATTAGTACAGATAATAATAATAAAATAGGTCTCCTCAGATTACAAGCAGTTTATGCCAATTAGACTAATCTTCTTAGTAGATTTACTTAGAAATCTTATGACTTACAGAAATTCCTCAGAGATCTGAAAATACTTATCATATGACCCAACCATTCCACCCCTGGGAATTTACTCAAATGAAATTAAATCAACATATGAGAGAGCTATTTATACCCCAATGATTATTGCAGCTCATTTCATGATAGCTAACATACAGAATCAATCCAGATTCATCAATAGATGATTGGATAATGAAAATGTGATATACATATACTATGAAATGATATTCAGCCATGCAAATAAACGAAATCTTGTGTTCTGAAACAAAACTGATGCAACTGGAAGCCATTATGTTTTGTGAAATATGACAGTCTCAAAAAGACAAAAATCATAGGTTTTCTCTGAAATGCAGCAGCTAATACAGAATACTAAAAAAAATATTGGAATGAAATGATCACATTGGGATATGATTGCTTTCTTTAGCCCTTGTTTGTCCTCCTGTGATTTCCCTGCTTTTCACTTGTTGAATATTATGATTAGTGACAAAATAAGCCTGTAAATATAGAATGGATTAAAAGCATGTCTTTGTGAAAAATGGTGAAGGGATGGAAAGGAGGGTGGAAGGGTTATTGAGGAGGGACAGGAAGTATGGTCATCTTCTTAGAACCAAATGCCCCAAATGTGTTTATTTAGTAAAAAGACTAAAACAAAGCTTAGGACTCTTACACCATTTCTCTAAACTCTTTTCTTTAATATCTAAATGTCACTCGCCCTTAAAGACCCAAATACTACAGTGGCCTCCTTGATGATATTCTTGGATCTTCTGCTACAGATGGATACTCCTCCCCTCACGCCCCACCACTCACCCCCTTCAGCAGAGCACTCAATTTATGCCAGTGTTCTGAGACAATGCTCTCTGTGTCCACATCTTGTGTCTTCTCAAAGCCTCCAAGTCCCTGTAGAGCCCATTTCTTGGGCTCCTTAGTGACCTTGCCTAGAGATCTGCCCTTCTTTCATTCAGCTGGGATATTTTGGTTATATTTTATCCATATTTCCTACATGTTATGGTTGAGGAAAAGGGAGCTTTTCATGTCATATCATTATGACATCCTGATAGAAACCCTTAGAACTTTTGCTACATTATACAAAAGAAAGTAAGGCATTCAGTCTATTGCATCACCTCAAATCTCCCAAAAGTCAATCAGGAACATCACTATGGAAGATTCTACTTGGTTCCAGAAACCATGTGGGGCCTAACTCTGGTTCTGCCTCGATGGATCATTGTAAAGAGCTAATTTTCCCGCAAATAAGAGGTTGAGTTTGTTCCTTAATTTTTGGTTAAACTGAGGTTAAGTTTTGCCTTATATTTGTGCCTCATAACCCTTAACTGAGACCCAAGTTTCCTTGTTTTCCTTACAGACAGGAAATTAAACTCTCCACTTTTTACTGTTGCCAGTTTCTAAAGAGATGACATCTACATTGGCCAACTCACATTCTGATCATTCATAATATGATAACTCAGGTGCACATGGACACCAAGGTACATTATACAATTGCAGTTGCATAACTGTAAAATCATATTAGAAGACAATTGGTGACAAATCTGAAACCAATTTCAGAACCAAGAGAAAAATGTATTAACAGATTACTTCAATACCAGATTTCTTAACTCCAGCGTTTTGCCAACATTTTTGCCTCCAGCTCCACTTTCTTCATCTCCAAAGAATAGTTTAGTTCTCCCAATGTGAAGCTATTCTTCTCTAATCTTTGTGCAAGATTCTCTGGGTTTTTGCAAAGGCTGCTGTTCTTCTGAAAGGCAAACTGAAGAAGTGAAAAGTTTTAAATGAAACTCAAGGACTGAGATGAGCTATAAAGGCTGACGTCAATAAAGGGTAGCAGGTAGAGGCGTAAATTGAGGTAGGGCACAGCGTTGGGCCTCAGGGAGTTAGAGTGGGGGCCCGACTGTTTAACATGATGAATAAGCTCCATGTCCTGGATTCAGTATAGTCATTAATACTTTCCCATAGCAAATATACACTCAAAGAAGAGCCTCTTTGAAAATGACTCTGTTTCAGGTTATTTTTTAAGCCTATTGGAATTTAAAAGCTTTTTACAGCAGTACATTCAAATCTTGGGCGTTGAGTTTCTGTACTTTGCTCTCTGAGATACCCGAGGTGACGGTTCCTGCCAACAGGGGACTTTTAGGAGGCATTTGTGTCAGTGGTGGCAAACGAGCCCATCTGTATACATAGACATCAGGCCAAAGCCAGCCTCTCCAAAACATTAACACACATCACAGAGTTATCTATTGAGAATGTGCCAGGAGCCAGTGCCAGGCTAAAACAGACACATAGGAGCGCCCTAGTTGCCAGTAGACCCCAAAGATCCAGCTGTGTCCTATTTAGAATTGCATTCTGGAGCTCAGGCTTCCTGGACCAACTCATGGGCTCAAGTGCACTCGGCTCACTCCCTGTGGTTGTGCTGCAGCTCACGACGTGCCCACTACATGGTGCCTGAACAGGCATCAGTACAGTGCTCAGCCTTCCCACTCTCACAGGGTGACTGAAACAGGTCTTTTGTCTTTGTCGTGGAGTGTTTCTTACCATGATGGAATCCACCACCCTACTCCCAGCCTTCAGTTATCTCAGTGTAGCAAAACATCTTTAAAGAAAAACCCTTTGGAGGGTGAGGAGTCAACCCATAAACCACAGAGATGTGAGAAAATCCGAGCCACAGTATTTATTTACACACTTCTTGAGTGGGCTGGGGGGGGGGGAGGAGAAGCAGTTCATCACACAAAACCCAAGATGGTACCACTTATCCAAGCTCTGACAAGGAGCAGAAAGCTAATGATACCCCTCCCAAAGCCCTTGTGTGTAGGCTAGGAGAGAGAAACAATTTGTTATCAGAAAACCATGACAGTCAACTGCCAAGTCTGTTGGCAGGATGTAAAAAATTGAAATGGCAATTAAAGAAGCTACGTCAAGGTCGCAAAGGAGGGCGATGAGGCCATCTGAGTAAACATGTGGTATTAATTAGATTTGTAAGGGTCTATACTAAGGCTATGTCTTTCCCCACTACTGTATTTTGTTGAGTTATTTGATTCTTCAGTTCTTTAGAAAAAACACACATTTGTATACTTTGTGGAGAGAAGAGTGATGCTTTAATTAGCATACATAGCAAACTTAAACAGGACCAGTCTGTCTTCCAGAGGCTGGGGAGAGCTAGCAGTGAGCAACATCCACTGCAGAGTCAGGAGGACGTCACGGCAAGGAAATAGAGGGGCTGCTGGAGGATGTAGATTGGGTCGCTCCCAGGAGCAGTGCTGCCAAGAAGCAAGATCTCAAACATGAGTGACCATGTGCACTTGATGCCTGGAAGAGCCTCAGGTAAAATTACTTCCTCCAGAAAGGCCACAGACTAGGTTTCCAGGAGGACCACAATCTCCTGGGAGGAGTGGCTGTAGGAGGGACAGTTGTGAGGCCAGCTATGCTCAAGAGGCACGCCCGGAAGGCACACCACACCATCTGTCTACACACCTGCCATCTTCAGGGCAGCACCTTTGGGACCTGGGGGCCTGTTCTACATTTATTTCTTCATTAAAAGCATGTCTACTGGAAAGACCTCTCCCCGCTCCACCCCCGGTGTGAGAAAAACAGAATGAAGTAAAAAGTATAATAACATAGTCATGCCGAAATGGAATAACAATAAAGGTGACACAGAATACTGTAGAGTCCAAAACAAAATGGGGTAGGCATGGCTCACTGCTGACTGCAATACTTTTCGCTTTTGTAACTTTTGCTTTGCTTGCTTGGTTAAGAAACTGTGCGTGGCCTGTGTAACCTTTGGCACGGATGGCCTCAATTTCTGTGAATCCTAGATAGGCAGGGAATGTGTCGCGTTTCCTCCCTCACCCTGCAGGCTATTGTGGATTGCTCCTTTCAAGCTGTTGTGGACTGTCCCTATAAAAACCCTGCGAATGTGCTGTTTTGGGCTGCACTCTGGTAAGGGGTGTCTGTCCAGGCCTCTCACTGTAATAAAACTTTGTTGTGACTGTCACTGGTGTATGTAACATTCTGTTTTAGTGGTCAAGTGGATGCAACAATACTTCACTACCTTTACTGGGGTTGTGGTGTAGCAGAGTCAGCTGCCCATTCGCCTGCTGGCATTCGGTATCTGAGTGCCGCTTTGAGGCCCAGCTACTCTGCTTCCAATCCATCTTGCTGCTGATGTGCCCGGAAAGGCAGCAGATGGTGGCTTGAGTCCTTAGGCCTCTGCCATCCCTGCAGGAGGCCTGCACAGGGTTCCTGTCTCCTTGCTTTGGCGGGTCCAGCCCCAGGAGTTGTGGTCATTTGAGAAAAGAATCAATGGATAGAAGATACCTCTCTCTATATCTCTTTTATCTGTTGCTGTTACTTCCAAATAAACAAGTAATCTTTTGTAAAAAGTTGTAAGATGGGTGAAATAAAATGGTGTACTTACTGAGGCTGCAGATAGAACAAGATTCGACACATGTTGATTATGATGAATCTGCATAATAAGTGAATGTCAATGAGCTGGACTCTCCCTTTTGCGTCACATTTTGTTGACAATTTTGTGTATTTGTATATTTTTTTCCTAAAACAGAGGAAATGTCTATAGCAGAATGAGGTTAGATCACATTGAAGAAAGTAGTTTTGACATTTGGAAAATGTAATTCATTCTATTAATCAAACTGAACTAATACTGACAAATAGCTGAGCCCATAGCTAGAAACAGGGTTTTTGCATGACCTACAGGAAGGAGCGAGTGAAAATATGGCAGATTGATACTGAGGGCAAAGATGTGGAAAGCCTACTCGTGGTGGCAGCAGTGGAAGCATTCCAGGTAAGGAGTTCTGCCCATCATGTGGTTGATCTAGATATGAAACTAAGCCCCCCAGATCTGCCCACCCACCTGCTTTGCAGCAAAGGGACTCTGTCCCCTGGGAGTTCCGGACAACCCTTGGCTGGAAACAAAAGGAAAGCCAAATTATTGTGGTGGCATGTTGAATACTCACTAGATTTCTCCAGCCCAGAGTCTTTTTGTATGATTGTTGATTTGACTTCTTGTGCTCTTCCCTGTCCATGCACATCCCTGTCCCTCCCCTTCCAAGGCTCAGCTAAGTTTTATGTCCTAAAGAACAACAATGTCACTCAAGTTCAGCCACAAGGTATTGACTCATAAGGAAGCAATTTCCCGTGCCATCCCCCTACCAAAGTGGCCCTGAAATTGAAAATGGGCAATACTTCTCGGGTTGTTGATGTTTACTACAATTTTTGCACTCTGGAGACAGGGAAAGTAAACAGAAAGCATTTTAGAGAGCAGAATCATGAAAGATGAGCTAAACCCCTATGAAGGACCAAGTATTAGCTCAGCTCATTTGAGATTGCCCAGTTCAAGAAATAGCATAAGGTTGAATTTCATTAAAACTTCAGACTGCTGTCTCTCAGCTCACAAATGGATTTCAAGTGCTTATAAGCTGAATCAAAGGAAAGCTGATCATCAAAAGCAGGAACCAGCCACACAGCCTCTTGAGCACAAGCACCTGGGGACACCTGCTGGCCCCAGGCTGGACTCACCCAGCAGGACGCCTGGCTTGAATCCAAACAGATCCCCATCACATACAACCAGATCAACCACCTTCCCACTAGACTGATTTATTTCCGTTTCTCGAGAGAAATGGGAAGGAAATCCACAAAAGGAAATGAGTAGGAAGAAGGAAACTGACACCAGGAGTGGCCTTGAATAAACACAAAGCACAGTCAAAAGAGCTGCCAATTTCCAAGCTGGGTTTCAGAAACCTCCTGGTTTCCGGGAATGCAAATCCAGTTGCTCCGCCCTTTGAACTACAGGATTTTTTCTTCCCTAACAGACATGTGCCGAAAGGTCTCTCCACGACCTTGATTTCTGTCAATATTTGCCAGAGTTTGCAGTTCACCTTCTGTAACTCTCTCCAGCAGCAGAGGCTGAGGAGGGTGTTGCCTCCTCTGTCCACGGAGGCCACCTAGGCAGCCCTGGGGACTGAGAGACCCAGGAGAGACCTCGCCCATCCCTGTCCCTCCAGAAGCGCTGCTTCCCAGCAGGAAGCTACTCCTGATTCCAGACCTCCAGCCCTTGCCCTCACCTGGGCAGGTCCTGACAGCTTCCCCACTCTGGGGCAAGATTTGGCTCAAGTTCAAAGTGAATCCAGTGAACAAAGAGAGAGGTCAGGGGACCTCTTGGTCTTGAGAATCAAAGCCACAAAACAGCCTTAGGACTCCCACGGGGTCTCATCTTGTTCATTTGCGGCTAGGAAGGCAATGAATGGTTTCTCCACGTTGTGATCAAAGGCTGGGATCAAATGCCGTAAACATTTTAAGTTTTAATAAAATAATAAATAGGGGTCAGCACATTGGCTCAACTGGCTAATCCTCCACCTCCAAGCATGGCATCCCAGATGGGCACCAGTTCATATTCCTGCTGCTCCACTTCCCATCCAGCTCCTTGCTTGTGGCCTGGGAAAGCAGTGGAGGATGACCAAAAGCCTTGGAACCCTGTACCCACGTAGGAGACCTGGAAGAAGCTCCTGGCTCCTGGCTTCGGATCAGTTCAGTTCCAACCGTTGCAGCCATCTGGGGAGTGAACCAGTAGATGGAAGACCATTTTCTCTGTCTCACCTTCTCTTTGTAAATATGACTTTCCAATGGAAATTTTAAAATCTTTTTTAAAATATAAAAAAACAAAATAGATACAAAACAGCTAAGGATGCAGAAAAGTCTCAAGGTTACATCCTTCCCCACTTACCTGTCAAGTCTTTGTCACAATGAGCTCACATGCCTTTCCTGAAGGCGATCAGAATGTGCCACCTCCAAACCTGCCACATTAGCATGAAGCTTAATGAGATGAGCAAAATAACAAAATTTGTGTTAAAATATCTGTGTATATAGCCATCTCCTCAAAATGTGAAATGTCTGGAATATTAATAATATTAGTTAATGAGATGTAATTGTGTGTAACTTAGAGTAAGGAGCAGTCCTGCGAGGCCTGTCAGGACTTGCTGGTGAACTCGGACTAGCTTGTAAGGTGTTTTGTTTTTTTTTTAGCTTCCCAAAAAATTCATTTATTCATTGGATAATTGTGCCATAACATGAAGAAAGATAGATGGGTAATTACATGGATGGATGGATAGATAGATTGTACAGACTGAACTCGAAAACATTTGGATTGATTTTTATGATGACTCAGGAGTTAGTCATTATATAATTTGTTGTACATTGCTTTTTATCTTAAATTTATATATATATTTTTATTATTAATTACATTGCATTATGTGACACAGTGTTATGGGCACTGGGATTCCCCCCACCCCTCCCCGAACCCTTTCCCCATGGTGGATTTCTCCACCTTGCTGCGTTACCACAGTTCAAATTCAGTTGAGGTTCTTTCATTGGAAGTATTTACCAACCATAAAGTCCAGCATCTTATTATCCTAGTGGGTTCAACGATTTCTTGATGAGACCGTCTCTGATCTGAAGGTAAAGCCAACAAAGTATCGTCCCAATCAATTAAAAGCCCCAACATCGGGCCCGGCGCGGTGGCGCAGTGGCTAAGTCCTCGCCTTGCACGCCCGGGATCCCATATGGGCGCCGGTTCTAATCCCGGCAGCCCCGCTTCCCTTCCAGCTCCCTGCCTGTGGCCTGGGAAGGCAGTCGAGGACGGCCCAAAGCTTTGGGAGCCTGCACCCGCGTGGGAGACCCAGAAGAGGCTCCTGGCTTCGGATCGGCATAGTATCGACCCGTTGCGGCTCACTTGGGGAGTGAATCATCGGACGGAAGATCTTCCTCTCTGTCTCTCCTCTCTGTATATCCGCCTTTCCAATAAAAAATAATAAAAATAAATCTTTAAAAAAAAAAGCCCCAACATAACATCAACCATTTACTACCTTATGGCATTAATTGACATGGTATTGCTTAATAGTATGTTAATAAGAAAATGCTGGTTCTTAACTACATCCTGTGACTTCTTCATAGACATTTCAATTTTTGGTTTATATTCAACCGGATTCCATACACCTCAAAATGGCTATAGATTACTATTCAGCTGTCTCGTCTTTTTGTTTATCGTGTTGAAGCATGATTTTGCTGAATTTAGTTGTTTTTCGGATGGTCTGAACTGGCTTATAACTCTAGCAAGACATGTGTTATCAGTTCAGGTGCAGAACATTTTTTTTTTTTTTAGGATGGGTGTGCAGAGAAATCCCCAATACCCCAGTGAGGCGTAACTAATCTTTGTGTCCCACCTAGTGAGGCTTGATTGGATCCACGCTGGCCATTTCCTGTTTGATTCTAAGCTTTCCTTGTTGTCTGTCCATTCTAGAATTTTTGTTTGTATGTTTGTTTGTTTGTTTTGAGGGGTTTCTGGAGCGATCCTAATGGTCACTGCGAGGGAGGGTGGGGACCCAGAGCCGGAGCCAGGCAAGGACCAGAGAGAGCTCGCCTCCCTAGTCCCGAAGGAAGTTTATGATTCTTCTGTTTCTGCAGACCGCTCAGGGCTCCTGGCTGTCGTTCCGATGACGCTGATTTCTGCACGGCAGAGTTTGGACTTCTTCCATCCCCTGTGGAGGCTCCAGATGGGGGTGGGTGACCTCAGAGTTCTCGGCCTCCGAAGGCACTCCTATTCCCCGTGGTCTCCGTAGTGGTTGGGATGTAGTCCTTGGTGTCCGTGTTGATGGTCCTTGGTGAGGATCTGGGAGTCTTCAGGGTTGGGATATGAGCCTCCTCCTGACCTCCTGCTCCACTCTGGGGTCTCCCCCCCCTGCTCCATAGGCATAATCTCCTGTTAAGAGGCTTTCAGGGTCGCTCCCAATTCCCCCCTTATGCCTGTATAGTTTTACTATTGTCTAGTGCCAACTCGAGTCTGTTGTCTATGAGTTACCAGATTTGATCCTGATAGGCTATATTTCACGTCTTCCTCTCACTTTTTAGGGAGATGGAAGATTTCTCTGCATTCCCTCCCCATTACGGAGTAACATAGGGTATTAAGAGTGTTTTAGGTTTTACAGTTCTTTGATGTAGATCATAAGCATTCTGACTCACATTAATTGCTGTTGGATACATGTTGTCAGAGATTGCAAGCTTGTAAGCTGTGTAAAACAAGATAAGGTTCAGCCCTCCCTCACTAATTTGTAAGGGGCAGATAGAAAAGAAGCTGAAGATGGAGCTCCAGTGGGTATAAAAAGGCAAATTGCTCTCAACTAGCTCATTGAAGAACGAGACCCTGTCTCAGGTGCTCCGAGCTTGAGCTGAAGAAAGAGCACGGCTCCTTTCTAATGCCACGCTCGCCTGGAAGAAGACCTGACCCCCTCGTACTCCATCCACCATAAGGTAGGTGCGACTAAGCACACCAGCCTCAGGATGTGCCCTCCCACCTGAGACTAAAGGCTCATGGGAACTTCCGGTAGGAAAAGAGACTTAGTACTTACTGTAAACGTGTGTGAGAGAGAGAGAGAATTAGGTGACAAAGTAGAGTTTGAATTAGTGTGTTGGCTGCATAAGAATAAAGCATTGACTGGAATCGTAGTCTATGCGGAAAAAAAGAAATACATTTTTTTTAAAAAAAGAATAAGGCATTGAAAGGCAGATTGTGCAAGTCTCTTACTGGAAGGTAATAGAACCTCTCAAGACACTTTCAGTGAAAGATATTGGACATTCAACAGAGGCAGGGGAGGGAGAGGTGGGGAGGTAAGGAATGAAGCTTTCTTAAAGCTTCCTTAGCTGGCTAAGGCAGCAACTTGTGGGAGTTAAGGTTGGCAAAGATTCCTCTATGAGGAAGATCTACTCCCAGAGTCTCAGATTCCTCCCAGGCTAGGTTTATGACCCCAAGGGAGACAGAAAGGCCTGAACATTCTTACCTCCTGTAAACTCGTTTATCTTTCCAAAAATTCTCTGTCTTCCCTTAAGTGCCTTTCTCCTCTTCATCCATTACGATAGTTTAAAAAAACAATTCTAAGCACTCCTTCAAGGTACTCATGTCTGAGTTCCCCAATGTGCAGTCACATTACACACAGTTTCATCTGTTCATCTATGTCCTTAAGGTTTAATTTCTTTTTCTTTGAAAGGCAGAGAGAGAGCTACAGAAAGAGAGATGCTCTATCTACTGCCTCACTTTCCACAACAGCCAGAAACCAGGAGTCAGGAGCTTTCTCTGGGTCTCCCATGTGGGTGCAGGGTCCCAAGGCTTTGGGCCATCCTCCACTGCTTTCCCAGGCCACAAGCAAGGAGCTGGATCTGAAGTGGAACAGCCTGGACTCAAGCCAGTGCCCACAGGGGGTGCTGGTGCCACAAACGGAAGCTCAGCCTATCAGGCCACAGCACTGGCTCCAAATCTACCTCTTGATTAAATCACATACCCTGGACACCGAATGTGAGTGAAGGAAAGTGCTTTCCCTCCACTATGTTGCTGCACTAAACTGTTTCCAGTTCTACCTGGGCCCCATTTGCGTTTATGTTCCCCTCCCCTGTGCCCAGTACTGTGAAGGACGAGTCTCTGCTCAAGGAATCAGTAGAAAGAATACAGTCACCCAGGAACTTCACCTTAGCGCCCTAAATGCATACTGATAATTTGGCATGAACTGTGAACCACATTATGGATATTTTTATAACTTGTTTTTTCCTGAACTGTTATGTGAATTCTGGTAGTATAAGCACTTTCTAAAGTATAATTTTCAAGAACTTAAAAAAACACCACATTTGGGTAAATATATGCCAAAGGTTTTACTCATTAATTTTGGGGGGGAACCATTGAGACTAAAAATTGAAAGAAGAATTTAAGCAATAGAGGTTCCTATAGTCAGTGAGTGAAAAGCGTTCTGAAGTGACTCTGTCCTTGGATGTAAAACTGGTTAGTAACTCCCATATATCAAATTGTGTGATGTTTGAAATGGGCTTTTCTGCTTGATGGAAATGAGGAAATAAAAAAAGGACATAACTTATTAACTTTGTATGATCAAGAATCATTTAAGAATGATCATAACAATCATTCATTTTCCTATCTATTTACTGGTAATTAACTGCTTCCTTAAAGATGTATTTATTTTTATTGGGAAAGAAGACCTACAGAAGAGAGACAAATATCTTCCATCTGCTGGTTCACTCTCCAAGTGGACACAACAGCCAGAACTGAGTCAATCTCAAACCAGGAGCCAGGAGCCTTTTCCGAGTCTCCAATGTGGGTGCAGGGTCCCAAGGCTTTGAGCCAGCCTCTACTACTTTCCCAGGTCGTAAGCAGAGGATTAGATCAGAAGTGGAGCAGCTGGGCCCAAATCAACTAACTTTCTTAGAGAACTGTAACAAAGGCTTTGGTTAACATAAAGTTAGTTGAAATTGCATGGCCCTGTGAAATGGTAATCCCAGAAGGCCTTCTAGAAAATGTACAGAAATTCACAGAAATCTTAATCCAGTGGGCTCTGTTACTGGCGAAGCTTGGTGGGGTCTTTCCTCAGCTCGGTATAGAATTAGCATAGAAATAAAAAGCCAGGAAACACATGCACGTTTAGCAGATTCTTTTTTCAAAGCAAAGTGCTAGGGAAACACTGCTCTGTGAAGAAGTAGGGAAGTGGAGTGCCTGCTGGACACTGGCTTTAGGAAAAGCAATTAGGGCTTTTGAAAGTGTTTTGTTGCTGTGATTGTTTTTCCTTTTGAAAATGGGGAGGGGCATAGAGGGACCCGGGTATCTGTGCTGATTAAGAGGTGTCTTGAATGAGAGTATTCAAGTAACTAGCTTGTCCTACGCTGGGAGCATGGTCTGCACGCTTCTACTCCCCAGATCCGGGCAGAGAAACAGCAGAAAACTCCCCTCACCTTCGTTGTCTCAGCAATCCAAAGGTTTTGTTCTGCACAGTCAGCCTATCTAGTACATGCAAACAGTGAATGTCAGATGCAGTCCAGGAAGTAGACACCAGCCTCTCTTCCTGGACCTGGTCTCAGGTTGTTTTGGCCTCATTCTAGGTTTTGAGTAGTATTATTAAACTACAACATATTATTATTAGTAGTAGTAGTAGTAGTATTTATCAGAACGGCAGATATACAGAGAAAAGGGGAGACAGAGGAGAAAGGTTGTCCATTCACTGGTTGACCTCCCTCCTCCCCCCGTCGCAAGTGGCCAAAACGGCCAGAACTGAGCTGATTCAAAACCAGGAGCCAGAAGCTTCTTCCAGGTCTCCCACATACAGGTTCTCAAGGCTTTGGGTGTCCTCCTCTGCTTTCCCAGGCCACAGGCAGGGAGCAGAATGGGAAGTGGAGTAGTAGTGATGTCAACCAGTGCCCGTATGGGATCCTGGTGCTTTCAAGGTGAGAATGTAGCAACTGAGCCATTGTGCCAGGCTCCATATTCCACTTCCTGTGGAATACATATTCTTCAGTGTCTTATGTAGAGACATATGCAGAATACTTGTGCAAGAAATTACTAAAAAGGGAAAAAATCTGAATCCAATACCAATCTGGACATAAATCATGGATGTGTTACAGTAAGTCATTGCAGACAAGGCTTCATTTGGATTCAGAGCAATGAGAGCTTCAGGAAGCTGATGCTATTTTCTTGCCAATACTTCCCCATGAAAGATAACAGTATCCACTCACTAAAAACGATATACGGAAACTATGTCCTCAAAAACTCAGTTGTGTTGCTGTCAAGTGAATAAGAACAAAACTTGATTAGGTCTCAGAAAGAAAAATGAAAGATGTTGTAGGCTTATGTTTTACTTTGAGTCTAGAGTTGGATACAGTCATAAGTGGTCTCTTCAAATTTTTTAACTATTCATTTGATCTGTTCCAGAAATGTTCCTAGAGCGTCAAAGGGCCAGCGAGGATGCAATGGTTTGATTGCTTTTCAAACCAATAGGTGGACAGAAAGAAAGCTAGAGAAAAGTAGGTAAGCAAGCAGGGAGAGAAATATAAAATCAGGACTTCCATCCCATCTGGGGGAAAGAGTTGCAGGGAGAACAAAAGGGGCACACACATTATAGTGTACATGAGGTTTTGGAGAATGGGGGAAGAGCTGCTTCACAAGACCTGCAATGTGTCATGAACAGATTCTGATTTTTATCAAGCACAACTGAAAGTATTTAAGTTGCTTTTTTTTATGTTTTGCAAAGAAAACTCTGGGCCAGAAATGTAGCCTTTGTATAGATCATTTGAGGCTAGAAATAACAAATTTTTAAAGGTCCA
Organism: Ochotona curzoniae; assembly: GCF_017591425.1. NCBI lineage: Eukaryota > Metazoa > Chordata > Mammalia > Lagomorpha > Ochotonidae > Ochotona > Ochotona curzoniae. Next base: position 16,619,401 of record NW_024466219.1, on the reverse strand, counting down.
AATTGTGCGTGGGAATAATCTTCAAATTAGACCTGGTCTATGGAAAAGTCACAGTGGTATAATCAGGCATAGGCTGTGGCAAGTCTTTCTGTATGCCTTTAGATACACTACAATGCTCTAGTTGCCTGATGAGGCACTTGGCTAGCTATTTGTAACTCAATATCTGTCTACCGTGCTTCTTTGGTAATCAGACCACAGTTATAGCTGGCACAAAGCCATCAGCAATTGTAGGTATTTTTTCCAACTGTCTTGCAGTTATACATAGCGATTTGACTAAGTTGTGACCCATGGAAATGTTGGCATCTGTATGGTATGCAGGATCTAGATACTATGCTTTACAAAGGTTGAGTGCTTCTCTTGCCTTCTTCCTCCTAGCTGGAGCAGGTATCTTATGTCATGAATGTCCCACACTTTAAAGATGGTTAGTTTATAAAACAGGGCCTGGGTCTTTGAGGATTGCAAAGCCTGCAGGTCAGTTCTCAGCTCACATCACACATCATTGTTGGTGAGACAACATCTTTCCGTCATTTTAGATTTGTTAGCCAACTCTGAGCAACACCAATGAAAACAAGAAAATAAAAACAACCCGGAATTTGAGCAAAATGACCCAGGAACTTAAATTCAAAACAGCATATTTAGTAACCTTCATGAAGCCAGAACTTTGGCCTGCTTCCCAGCCCACGCACAAGAACCGAGGAAGTGAAACTGATTGCTAACAGGGACCAGTGCGCCACAGTGGGAAAAAGTTCAAGTAGATAAAACATCTGTTCTCTACCTGTTGACTGACTGACAGGGGAATGTTCAATTTTTTGAGTTTGAAGTTAGAGCTGGAAGGCTGTCCCCATGTGCTCCCACACTTTTGCAAGTCACTTACTCACCTGTAGAATATAGCCAGGTTTTCACAGGCAGAGAGTTGCACGTAACCCAAAAGGGCCTTTTAAATGTGCTTGGAAATGAGAAGGGAATAGCTGTCTGCCTATCAATGGTTAAAATAACGCCACTAACGTTGGCTTGATCAGAACAGGAGGAGAAACACCTCGTGCTTTGATGTCTTAAAGAGAAAGAAGATACTATTCCTCACCATGATAGTGATACTATCTCATTAAAATCTGCACGACTCTTACATATTCTAATGTTTGATAATATTTGTGTACAGACATTCCCTTCCTCTGCTGGAAAAAAAAAAGATCCAATGAATGCAATTTGATTTTTATTCTTGCACATTAAAGGAGATAGACAAGGGAATAGATGAATTCTGGGGTAGTAGAAATACGTTTGAAGTAGTGAGTCTCCTACACTGTAGACAAAAAAGGTGTGTGTGTGCGTTCCTGGGAATAGTCTGTAGCTTGTCAAAGAAGTGCTTGGAGATCTTATCCCAAAAAAATCACCCACTTGACAACCTCTCGTTATTACTCTTCCAGCTATATTAAAGTTTTATGTTTACCATCATCTAGAACCCCTACTTCTCCTTTATTTTTAAACTTGGAAAATTTATCAGTCATTTTGATTCTAACAGAACTATTGAATTTAAAGACTCTGTTATTATGAACATTTTCATTTTATCTCTGTTGCTACTGACCCCAAGGAGAATGCTCTAAGTTCCTTTATCACACACACATATATACACATAATTGCTATCTAATCAGGACTTCAGCTAAGAAGGGCTTGGGCATCCCCCCAGTAAGGAGTGGAAGTTACAGACCTGCTGTTTACCTTTCTGATAAGAAGTTCCAGGCAAAGGGCAGGGTCTTTGCTTTAGTTGTTGCCTGGCAACAAACAGGTAATCAGGGAGAATTTGTTACTTCAATGAATAAAACTTTGGAATGCAGATAACATGTACCAGTAACAATTCCACTGAAATCATTTTGAAACGTTAGTGAATCATAATAAAGATAGTAGTCACTGATTAAAACACTACTACAGTTGGAAAGAATCACACACTCTAATAATTTAAGAGTCATTCTGGAGAAGCTAGCTTTAAACACATTTTGGACAATGTTACTTATGTTTTTTAAAAAGATTAATTGAAAGAGTTATAAAGAGAGGGACAGAGCCTGATACAAGGAGACTTTGTATCCACTGGTTTATTGCCCAAATGGCCACAGTGGCCCAGTCTGCACCTGGTGCAGCAGTCCAAGCCCTGGGCCTCTTTGGCTGTTTTCCTGGGCACATCAGCAGAGAGCTGGATGATAAAAAGAGGAGCCAGGACTCGAACCAGTGCTCATATGTTGCAGGCAGTGTCTTAACATGCTACATTACAATGATAGCCCTGTGGTTTAAATGTGACCTTCTTTTCATGTATTATTATACAAATTAATGGCATTTTAATTAAAAATAGCTTTTATTGTGTTATTACAAAAACAATACATATTAATCACATATTTTAACATTGATTTTATTTATCCAGGAGATAAACTTTTCTCCAGAAAAATGCATCTCTTGGCTTATACTATAATAAAAATTAATAAGAAAAAGTATCCAAAAAGCCCTACTGCATCTTAACTTATTATTATCCTTTTACAAAGATAGATTTCCATATTTTGGTAATTTAACTTAAGGTAGAACTGTGGATATCACTAGACATAAATGTTCAGCCACCTACGTTTCTACCTAAATGTCGACGACATAAATTACATGACATTCTGGTTAAATACATGCAAATGCTGATATGAGCACTTAAAAATGCCTTACACAGATAGAATAAATAGCAGGAGAAAAAGCTTTTTCGGATCATCAAAAGATCAGGAATTTAGATGCAGAAGGAAACCTGCATCGCAAGAAGAAAGTCCTTACAGTACAGCATGCCGCAAGCAGCCAGATGAACATGAGCCACCACCGAGCGGGCGAGGAGCCTGCGCGAGCAGCTTTGTGCGTATTTGCTGGATGCTGACCTGCCCGCGGCCCAGCTCATCACCTGTGGGGTAACAGCTGTCTCCACAGTCACCCACAGTCTGGAAGAACCATTTGGAGAAGGCTGCATGGCACTGCCTCTCTTGCTACTGACTCTTTTGCCCAGCAAGTGGGCATCTGAGTGAAAAGGAATACATACAAACCATAAAATTAAAGCTAAAAATGTATGCCTCTTCTTCAACAATGAAAAGAATGGTTTTGTTTGCAGGATGTAATATCCTCGAGGATTTCCACACTCTTCTTCAAGAATGCCGACTTCCACAAGTCCCAGGAAACAGGTTTGTACACTGGACAACCATGGGTTTAGGGAACAGCGTCAGGCTCCTCTGGAGGGGAAACCAAGTGACTGGTATGTGGAGGCCTTTCCTGCTCCTGCTGAGTCCACGTGGGAGATGGGGGAGGGGGCCTCATAGTGATGCCCAACCAAGACAGAAGCATCAAAGGCCGCTGCCCTCCAGCCCCAGCTATTTCAGAGACCACATTCCAGGGACAGAATGCACAGGACACGTCTCTTTCCGTCTGTTTCCTCCTTGGGTTTGGGGGTGGACAAAAATAGTGCCCTACTCTTCTTCCTAGTCTTCATGTCCTCCTATCCAGGAGACCTCCATCAGCTAGGAAACACAGTAGCTGCGAGGGACAACTTAAAGAGGGTTGTGCCCACGTGGGGGATCTTGCAGCTAGAGTTGGGCCTGAAGGGTCTGGAATGAGAGAAGCTTCTGGAAATGAAAAAGGTGCCACTGACACCAACTCACCCATCATGGCAGAAGAGAAGTCTCACAGTGACTGGGGGTCTCAGACACCCTCCACTCACCTGGTGATTTGTCTCATGTCCAGTGCAGCCAAAGGGCACTAACCTGCACTCCTAGAATGAATGGGCACAGAGGCCAGCTCTGCCTGGGAAAGGGTACCTGGAGGGCAGCCCTCTCACCTGCAAACTAAAGCTGGAGAGGTACACCTGAACTTGGCAAGGGAGTTACAGGGAGATGCAAAACACCTGGACAGGATGAGAGGCCGATGTGGGCGGAACCCAGGAAAGAGATGATAAAAAAAACTATTCAGTTCCGGCTGTCCGACGTCTGCAGGCACAGGGCAGTTATGCTTTTGAGTGTTAACTGACATTCCCACTGGGCATGAGGGGAAGCAGTGTGGGGGATTATTTTCCCGGGCCTCAATTTGGTGGTGCCAAAAGTCGAGTCCCCACTTGCCATCCTGTTCTAGTCTCTGTGGAGCGGACATTGGAGCTTTTCAGTAGATCCTAGTCCCTCGGAGAGGTCTGGCCTCAGCCTCCACATCCACATGAGAGCGATGTGGGGGATGTCACGGAGGGGGCGCTATGCACAGCCATTCGCTGCTACCTACAGGTCAGAAGGAAGAGAAGCACAGCCATTAAGCCCCAGGCAAAAAGACCGACCGAGAGAAGTAGAGCAAAGCCCTCCCTCCCTTTCCACTGCTCCCCCACACCCCTCATTCTCATATCCACGCCCACACATAGACACTGGTGTGCTTGGCTCCGAGGAGTCAGGCAAATTGATGCCACAGCCCTAGGCTGCCTTCCTTGAAGAGTCACCAGGTGCTCCTATCAGACTAGGGCCAAAATGTACCTACCCCCACTGTGAGACAAGCAGCCAGGAGCCCGGCAGTCAAAGGAGACTGTGTGGGTGACACCTGTCCACGACTGTGCCCTAAAAGTGACCGTGCAGTCGGGGGCTCCCTCCTTGGCTTCTGGGAGGGTCCCTACTGCGGTTGGGATTGCAATCCTGTTCTGAACGCAGCTCTCAAGAGCAGATCAGCTTCTTCCCATTCACTGGGAATTCACGTTTTCCCTCGCGAGAAGTTTTTTCCCCTAGAACAGTGCTCCGCAAGGGCTGAGTGCGCCTGGGAGCCACTCAGTGGTCCTGTTCTGATGAAGCCTCTGATCCAGTGGGTCTGGCAGGGAGCCTGTGGTTCTGCTTTTCTAACGGGTTCCCGCTCCATGTGAGGATGCCAAGGGCTAAGGTGTGAGAATGGTGAAACAATCCCACCTGCACACGCTCCTGTCCCAGAAGACGGTAAACATCATTTTATACCACTGACTGCAATCCCTTTAAAAACAAAGACAGGTCATGTTTTAGAAGCAACAGCCCACTAAGTTTTAAAAGTTGTCCAACATTTTTCTCTACAGTAGGTAACATGAATTACATGTTGCTAATGGGACTGATACCACAGTGTGGTTCAATGCAATTTGTCCTTCATTCTTACACAGGCTCCAGCAGTAACACACAAAGTTCCCGTTTTCCATGATGTCCTTCCCATTTCCCCCAGAAGGTGGTGGAAGTGAGCCACACCTGGACCTTGGAGTCAGTCACACTAAAGTGAGTTTGCCCAAGTCTCATTGTGCAGCAAGAGGCAAGATTTTAATGGAGAGGTGGAGAGCAGTGAACAGAACCCAAACCAGAAAACAAAAAAACCCAGGAGCCTTCTGTAGGTTCAACTTACTCAGCAATTTTATTGACCCAGTCTACACACACACATACACACATACACATGCACACACTTCAAATAGTTATATACACCTCAGGTGAATTTTCTTATCAATGGCACCAATTAAATCTGGACAGAACAATACCTAGGAAATCATGGTGGAACTTTGTTCCTGGGCTTCCCAACCCAGCTCATTCCCACTCAACCCAGTGTTTCTCTGGCTACCCCCGCCCCACTTCCAAAGTTCCCTGTGATCAGTTCCTCTGCTTCTGTCATCACAAAACCATCACCATATTAGAGTTAATAATCTGATATCAATATCAAATAAAATATACACAACAATTCAAGCACATTGAGCAGAGATTAATCACCAATAGCTTACTGAAAAAATACTTTTACCTACTCCTTTCTTCACCATAAAATTTCCTTTACATTTCTACTTATCAGATTAGAAACAAAAGCCAAATTCATGGCAGATTAAAAACACCGGCACTACCCAATGGAATGCAACATTCCCTACAGAGTCAAGTTGAGGACATAGATGGTTCCAAAACAGATGGTGACGCAATGCCCAGCCATGAAGGAAGCTGGATGACTTCAAGTGCATGTCACAACTGTAGGCTCTGAAGAGGCATTCCTTCTCCCCAGCTCAAAACACCATTCAAGTGATGTTCTACTACCAGCTTTTACAAAATTATGAAACTCTGATTACTATATATACAAGAAATGTCTGTTAAAAAACCACAGTGTATATACTTTTCCTATAAAGGAAATTATTTCATTCTTTTGTGACAGGTACTGTAGACAGAGAATTACAATAATGAATGGATAAAACCAAGCTACAATCAGAGAGCTGGTAAACTGTTGGCTGAGGGACCCCAGGACAGTCTGTCAGTTGGCATGCAGCCCCAAGTTGAGTCCATCCATGACTGGATTGGCAGACCCGACCTCAGGAAGGCTTCCGCGGACTGAGTCTAAAGGAATTTCTGGGTGTATCTACAAGGTCAGTGTCATCTCTAAGCCAAGCATCTAGCCTGCCAGTGTTGCAAACTAACAACTGTCATATATTTTTTTAAACTTTGCTTAAAAATTGTTCTTTATTTATTTTGAAGAGGGTGGGGGAAACAGAGAGAAGGAAAGAGAGAATCTTCTATACACTGCTTCAAACACCCATAATAGCAGGACCCAGAAACTCCATCCACGTCTCCCACGTGGGTGGCAGGAACCCAAGTGGCCATCACCTGTTGCCTCTCAGGCAGGCTCCACTTGCAGGGGGGCCGAAATAGAAGCACAAAGCAGCCAGGACTTTAATCACATACTCCAGTATAGGATGCAGGCAGCTTATTTTACTGAACCACAACACTCACCCCTGTTACTTTTAAATACATATATATGCAAACCAAAATGCATACTAGCAAAGATACACAATCTGCTCAGTTCTTGACAAGAACACATCACAATTCAGGGGCAGACAGTGGAATGTGCCTGAGTCTTCCTCATTTCTCACAATTGCTGGGTGGGCCTCTCTTGTCCACAGGCTACCCTAAGCACTGGGGGGTACCCCTGGCTCCTGGATCTCCTGCTCACAGGAAAACCATGAGGTGGCTTTACAGTGACATCAGAAACCACCAACCCCGCTGGAACATCAGGTGTGGTTTCAAGATGATGATCCTGATCTCATGTGAAACATTCATTCTGGTGAGTAGAGATTCCTATCCCTGACTCTAACTTCCTGGGAAACTGATTCCTCCCCTGCCAGCTCCGCCAAAAAACCAGAGACAATGATATGTAGCATATTGCTGGTACAATGTTTGTTCTTAAAGGACTTTTCTCCTATTTATCCAACTCAATGCAAAACCACAGCTTTAGGGGCCAGCACAATAGCACAGTAGTCTAAACCTCTACCTGTGATGCTGGCAACCCATGTGCGTGCTGGTTCAAGTCCTGGCTTTTCCACTTCCCGTCCAGCTCTCTGCTTAAGGTCTGGGAACACAGAGGAAAGCCCACGTTCTTGGGCCCTTGCATCTACATAGGAGACCTAGAAGCTCCTGGTTTCAAACTGGCCCGGCTCTAACCATTGTGGTCACTTGGGGAGTGAACCAGTGGATGAAGATCTCTCTCTTTCCTTCTTCCTGTAACTTTGCCTTTCAAATAAAAAGGAAATAAATCTTGAAGAAGCAATCCCTGCAGCTGTATCAAAATAACAGATGTTAGAGATAATCAGTAGGCACTGCATTCCAGCTGGGAGATGAGGAGGCAGGGACAGAAACATGTTCTGTAAGTAGGCTTCAGTTACCTCTTTCAAATATGTCAGGGATTTCCTCATTCAGCTTTGGAAACAAGGGGGGAAAAGGGAATACAATTATTTTCTTTCCCTATTTTATATCAGCAGATTAAATACTAAAATCTTCACTGGTTTCCTCCTTATTATGGATGCATGCAGTTTATTCCGCTGAGCCACAGCACCCACTCCTGTTGTAGATTGAGAGCATCAGCCAAGGGTAGACTGGGGCCCAGCGTTTCCCTGCAGAAGCTAGGATTCAGACATGAGCATCACTGCACACATTCAAGTAAGAAGTGGAGAGGGTGGGAAGCCAAAGATGGCAAGTAGGACTTCTCAAAAACTTACAGAGCTCCATTTCATTATATATTGTCCTGCGCTCTTCTGCTGAACTCTGAAGGCATCTAGCCCTAAAACCTAAAAGATGCCAAAACCTTGTTGTCAATTTAGGAAAACTACTCAGCCGGTTGGGAGACAGGGCCCACTATCTAGAACGGGGGTTTGTGACAAGTTGATGTGACGCTGCTTCACCAGAAGCCGTCCTCTTACTAAGAGTGAGTAGAGCTCAAATGCAAGGGCTGCACACCCCAGAGCTCCACCTTCCCACACATTAGCTCAGCATTCCTCTCATCTCACACTGGGGTCAGTGTGATGCTGTAGCAAGATAATCCTTCTTGTGGTGCTGGTATCCCTTATGGGATCCAGTTCCCTGCTAATGTGCCTGGAAAAGCAATGAAGGATGGCTCAAATCTTTGGGTGCCTGCACCCACATAGGAGACCCAGAAGAGGCTCCTGGCTTTGGGCCTGCTCAGCCTAGCTGTTGTAGCCATTTTGGGAGTGAAGCAGCAGATAGGAGATCTCTCTCTCTCTGAGTTTCCCTCTCTCTTATAACTCTGAATTTCAAGTAAAAAGTAAATAATAGTGTTTTTTTTTTAATAGTAAGTCCTCTTAAAAAAATACCCTTCTTCAAGATAAGGTCCTTTTCTACCTGTGTACAGCCAAAAGAAAACTCCTAGAGACACAATGTGAGGACAGGTAACTTTGTGTCTTGGGCACAATTTCAGGGAAGATGTAGCCTTGCTGACTGTGAAAACTGGCTGTGGAACTAAGTAACAGATTCAAGAGCACCAGGCAGCTCCCTGTGCTGACAACTTTCATCACTGGAGTCTCTCTCCAAGATGCTTAAAACTCTCAGCTTTCAACCAAATTTATTTAACAGAGGAGTTCCAAATGCAAGGGCTGCATTAAGCATCCTACAGAGTAGAGGGTTCAAGATTGGACAGGAGCCTAGAACAAGCCTTTAAAAGGCAGCAGCCTGCCTTCAAGGGGTGAATTCATTTCAAGTTGTCAATTGCTCGAACATCTACCTCAAAAGAACTGTTCCTTCCGAACCAGGAAGCATCAGAACTTGGAGGCTGATTCTTTACCCAAGTGTTTTCCCACCCAAGTGGTTAGGGCAGAGCTGCTAACCTGGGCAACAAATCAGTCACCAGGAAAGCTACCACAACACTGCTCATCCAGGATCCACCCAGAAGCTGTGAGTCACAGTGAGGTCTGACCCAGGTAGACACAGCTGTTTCCAAAGCTCTACAGGGAACTCTAAAGAACACAGCTGGGTGAGAACCAAGACAATGCCTTTTATTACCAAATATAACCATCCTTGGAAAATCACTAACTCATGCTAAAACACAAATTCATAACTTTATCAAGTAAGGAGTCCTCCTATCTTTAAAAAAATCTCAGGAGAACTCTAGATTTGCTTCCAAGACAAATGTACATACACATGTGTGTAATATACACACAATCATACATTCTGTATTCTACATTGGGATTGAGCATAAGCCGTTATTTACCACCAAGAAACTGAGCTTAAATACTTCCTGCCTAACTCTATGAAGGATAGAGGTGAATGAACAAAGCAATGATGAGCCAGACTCCATGGAGTGCCAAGAACTCCTCTAGAAATTGAGATAGATTCTCCTTATGAACAAAACATACCCCCAATAATTAAATTCATCATCAAACTTTTTTAACTCAAGAGGAAGGCTGTGCTGACAGTCATTGGAGAATGTGGTCTTGCCCCTGGGCACTTCAGATCTCCATGGTGACCCTTGACTATCCTTTCCAAGAGACCCAGGGACTCATAGGCCTTGAAAGAGAACTTGCTTGGATAGGCCAACAAGCTGAGACCCAGAGAAGAAAAAAGATAAGTGACCCAAGAAAGTTTTGAGAGCGCTTGAGACTGCCCTCCGTCCAGACCCAGCCTGCAGAACCCAAGATCTACACTGGGCTCTTCACGTTGAAATACAAGATGTTTACCACATCCTTGGAGCATGAAAAACAGGATCACTACCCATGAAAAGAGTGACAACTGTCCCCCTATGTTGTCTTACAGTCTCCAGAGCATTCTGCAAGTGTTCTGCAGCCTGGGCTGACCCTTGCAGCACCTGGCTGGAGAGGAAGGAAAAGACTCATTGAGCCAAGTAGCAGAGGCAGCCGCTAGCCACCTTCCTTCCTAGACAGACACCACAGAGCTGTGCACAATGCTGGGCAAGCCAAAAGGGAGATGGAAGAGGAGGAGGAAAATTAACCAGTACAGAAGGAACTGCACATTAAAGAGGCAATGCTCAAGGGAAAATGGGCTTTTGTGTGTCCTTCCACTTACTTGCCCACATCACCAGCACCAGGAAAGAGGCGAGTTAGATACCAGGAAGAGAAAGCATCAAGTGTGGGGGCATGCTTAAGCCCTAGAGAATGCATCCTTTTCCTCCTCCTCCAGGCCTCCCCAGCTGAGCACCTGTCCTGAGAGACCCAATTTGCCCACTTGCCCCTGGGTGAGGCAGATGACAACAGCTGGTCTGCAAACACAGACCTTAGGATCTCTGTTAGGATTAATGGTGAGGTGTCGTGGGGGGGATGGGGAGTGGAAGTTACATTGACTCCTTGGTGATTAGTGACAAGGTCAGGAGGCCAGGGCTGGAGGGTCACACACGGTTACACCACCGGAATGCTGACGTGGGTCTTCGGCTGGTCGGCCCCTTCTTGCACGTCCAGGGCACGAAGAGGGCTGAGGGGCTTGAGGGGCCGGCTCCCAACACTGTAATTTCTTGGACGCCTTATTGTATTCGAACTGGACAGAGGCGTAAAGCTGTTCCTTCTCATCCTTACAGGGGTTTGGTTCTTGGGGAGATTGTTCTGATTGAAAACGGAGGGACACCATACAAATGAGAGCCAAACCAAAAGCTCACCCTCGCCTTGGCTAAATACTGCCTGAAACCACGCAGCTTCCCTACTCCTGCTGCTCCACACCGAGGGACACAGCCTGGATTCCCAGCCTTTGGGAGTCAAAAGGGTTGTGGAGGGAAAAGCTCCTGGAACCTCATGTCACAAAGCACAAAGGCAGCTCACAGAAAGGGGTTTGTGTACAATTACACAGACCATCAGGGTCGGAGCCAGGATCAGCCCTAACCCCTCTTGATTCGACCTCAAGGCTCCTAGGCACCCAGCTTCCTACTGCTGGAGATGGTGAGGGAAGGCTTGCATTTCACTTCATATTTAAAGCACTTCCCAGGAGCCCTATTTCAAGGCTGATCAATAAAAAGAGATACCATTTTTTTAATTGTCATTTTGCTTTCTTTTCCTTTCAGAAGTCAGCACACTATCTAGGCCATGAGGCTTGCATCTATTTTGCTTTTATACAGTCTCTTGATAACAAAGATTCAAGGACTCAAGGGGGCAGGAATCAGGCAGTCTGTCAATGGGAAAATACTTACAGTGGGCTTGTCACGGTGCGTGTCCACAGCCTCCACATCCAGTTTAATTGTTTCTACTTTGCACCCTGGCAACACAGAGGAAAGAGAAGAAACTGTCAGAAGAAAAACTCTAAGAATAATTCCCTAGTTTTGGTCTAGGAAAATTCACCTTAAAAGAAGGTACACATTCCCAAACACATGGACCCAAATGTCCCTTTAACAATGGAAGGCACTAAGGAAAATCCCTTAATGTGCAGGGGTGAGGACTTTGAGCTTCTGGCCAACCGTTAGAGAAAACTCAAATATCCCAACCTTCCTCCATCCCCACCTCCTGCCAGCCCCAGCCCCATAGTTACCATAGGCGACAGGAGTGAGCTTGAAGATGGTATGGAGAGGGCACTTCAGGTAGGGTAGTTCATCTGAAAGCAGAAAGACCAGGTGAGGGGAGTCTTAGCACAATGGAGCAAGGTCAAGTTAATGGAGAAAACATGAGGGATGCCTAAGTTTTCTTTCCTCCGACCATAACCTACAGTGGTACATGGGGTCCCCAAAACCTCAGATGCTCATTAAAGCCAAAGAAAGCACCCCAAGTCCTGAGTGACTAAGGAAGGAAACAAGGTCACTTTAGAAACTCCCAGGCAGGCAATATAGGAATAAGAACCGCAGCCAGGGCTCCATGGAAGGGAAGATTTAGGCTCTCTGGGGTACACCACAGGCCAGTCTGGAGGCTTCCCAGCAGCCCAAGTAGATCTGGTATCAGAGAAGGCAGCAGCACCTCCTTACTGCTTTCACCCAGAAACTACTGCCCTACTCCAACCAAAGGCATAAAAATGCTTCCACCATTATAGGACTGAGGACCTTCCCACCATTATAGGACTGAGCTGGGAATGTGAAGCTCAACACTGGCCCTTCAGCCAGATGGCACCAAGGAGCAGCAGCAGCAGCAGCAGCAACCCAGCCCCCCGCCCAACCCCAGAGGGCTCTTGTGGCAACAGAGCAAATTCAACAGGCAGACAATCCCATAGCTGCTGGGAGCCTCACACTGCTGCTTGAAGAATGTACTTTAATTTGAGTGGAAGGGTCAGAGAGAGAGAATTGCCAGGAATCCTGGTGTCACTGTATTCCCCAGCCCTTCTCTCCATGGTACCTGCACCCTTATCCAAGAAGTAGGCCAGGAGACAGCGCATGACAGCCTGGTGAGAGATGACCAGGACATTGCCCTGCCGTTCCAGCTCCATGATGACAGGCTCCAGCCGCTGCACCAGGTCCTGGTATGACTGTGGAGGAAATGGGCAGGCTGGTAGGAGGCCAGTACCAGCTGACAGTCCCAGAGTCAAGAGGCCACTTCTTTCTCACCCCAGCTGGCTTTCCTCCTGGAGTCTCAATGACTCTGTGCCACCTAACTGCTCCCAGCCCCGCTGTCTTTCTGAATACCCAGATCATCCTAGACTACCAACAAATCATTCAATCCTTCCCCCAGAACAAGGTCAAGCTCCAGTACAGGGCTGGTGAGCTACTCTGTGCAGGGGCAGGCTCACCTCGCCTCCTGGGTACCGGTACAGATATTTATCTTGATCTCGCAGTGCAAACTCCTCTGGGTACCGTGTCTCAATCTCCTCATAGGTCATCTCCTCGCACACACCCTGCAAACAACCGCAGGGCATTGAGGGGTTGACAGATCCATTCTTGCTCCATCCCAAACAAGGAAAAGATGCAGAGGATCACAAGTCCCAGAGTACATGCCAGCCACTACGCTGTACAGCTGACTGTGACCAGGGTTCCTCACTTGCGTGGGCCTCACCAGCTGAGAGCTTCTATAGAAAGAAGGTGTCTTCTCCAGCTTAAGACACATTTTTTTCTCCTACAACTGTGGATTATGTGGAGGTCAAGAAAAGCCAACAAAAAGAACAGGGAACAGGGAAGGAGGGAAAATAAAGGAACTGAACACCTTGCACGAGAAATAAAAGAGTACGAAGGAAAAAGAAAAAAAAATGCCTACCGTCATGCTCAAGGACAGAAAAAGCTGAGATTGTTAAAGGACTACCTGACCAAAGTAGCTAAACAAAAACTATAATTGGATTGTTAACTATTTCTCTTTTCTAAGAGCAAGATATATAAAAGAACAAAGTGAGCACTTTTAGCCTACTCTCCCCTGATGCCAGAGCAATGAGGTCAAAAGCTGGTTTGGGTCTCACTGTTGGCACAGGTACTAAAACAGGCAGGAAGCCCTGATGGGGGTACAAGTTTACTTCTTCCCCAACCCCTGAACCAGCCACAGATCCAGATTCTGCACAGTTTTGGTTTGTGCTTCCTCTGGATCCAACTGCCCACAGAGTGACTTCTGAGAGTTTCTGTCTGCAAAGGCGCCTCTTCCTGGCTCTCCTGGCCTTTGGAGCTCCCTACTCACCGCGTCAATCTCATTGAGGATCTTCCACTGCTCGTAGGTCACCCCAAGAGACTCAGCAGTCTGGATGGTCCTCTTCAACTGGCTTGTCCACACCTTCAGGTCTGCTATCTCCTGCTCCTTCAGAAAATTCCTCAGAGCCTGAGCAAACTGGGGTTGGAAAATAAAAATTATGAAAAGCAAGCTCACACACTATGTGTAACTCAGGCCAGTAATGTGCGGTGTGAACAGTCATGATAAAAACCTGTAAGGTATGATCTAGTTAATATAAAACCCAGAGAAAATGAACTTCAACTGGGGCAGCTTGTACTGTGCTAAGAATACAGGTCCTGATTAGTAAATAGCTAATGGCCAAAAGACCACTGCAGAAATGATTCAAAGTTACCCATGCCTCATTACCGACCCAGAAGTACTGTGGACAAGAAAACATCTTTGGTATTTGCCTACTGCCTGTCTGAAACTATAGCCTAAGCCCAGAGGGGACTTAATAAGAAAGGGATAAAATAGATGACCTCTGTCATGCCCTTCCAACTCTAAGCCTGGGAAATCCAACTTGCTGACTAACTACTCACCTGCTTGCCCCGCACTGAGAGGCCAGAGTCACCCCCAATCTTGCCCAGGAGGTTGAATTCACTCTCTCCATGCCGGCAAAGGTAGATGGTGCGAGGGTGGACGTGGATGTTCATGAGGTAGTAGACTATCTTGCTCTGGATGTAATCCTGCACTCTGTTGACCAGAAATCGCTGGCCCACATTTATCACCTTGATGAACGAGAGATCCCTGGGATGAAACAGAAAAAAAAAAATCCCTGTCTAGAGAACAGAAAGGAACTCTTCTTCCTCTCTTCTGCTCTCCCCACATTTACAGAAACCAAGCTGCGGGAGATGGATTGACTATACCCCGGCAACAAAGCATCATACAGTTTCCTGCACTCCAACCTAGTTCTTACCGGTTTGGAGGCTGCACTGCACCAGGCAGTGTAGATAAACATGGTAAACAGAATTGGTGCCTAGTCAGGGACTAAACCAGATGACCTAAAGATGTGGATAAGACCAGAACTTGGTGAGAAAATAGGCTTCATTTGAAGCTGACAAGAGCTGGCTAGGAACACGGCACCAGCAATCAGGAGAGCGGAGGAGGCGGCAGAGCTATAGACAAATATCCATCTTCACCAGTTCTCTCTCAAAGGTACTTCTGAGAACTGCTTGCTTTGTGGCCATCATGGGATTTTTCCCACCTTAAAATTAGGTACTTAGTCAAAAAAAGAATTCAGGAGAAAAAAAATATGGTAGAATGATACAAACCGCCCAAGTACCAGAAATAACATTTATAAACACACACTATCATACTATCACAAATAAAAACATCCTATAAGGGCTGCTTTAGGTAACTGAGGAATATACTGTTCCATCATACCAGGGCAGTGGAACACCTCCAAATACTGGCAATCAGGAGAACCTGCCTGAAGGGGCGAAAAGGCGGAACAAGTTCACCTGACCCGCAGCGATCTGACAGTGTGCCAAGTGCGTCTGTCTCAGCATGGCTTGGCTGCAGGACCATGTCCTGTGACCACAGCAGGTTAGTGCCCTGAAGCGCATGTTCTTTCAAAAGACCAGACTCTCACACACTGCCAAAGGCACTCCATTTGCTTCAATATAGACTTGACATTTTGCTATGGTGCTCATACGTGACACACAGCACATCTTATCTGGATTCCATACCACATGATCAATGCATGTTTTCACAGCAATGACAGCCAATACCAACCAGACATTTCTATGAGAAAGACATGTTCCCAAGGGCTAGGTAGATAAGCACATGATGCATGTACATAGATAGAAAGCATGTAACACTTCAGTGTCCAAGTATAAGACTCAACACACATCCACACCATGTTTTTCTGGGATGATATACACACCGTAGGTCTGGAGCACCAAAAGGAAGTTAGGGGCCACAGTGAGGAAGGCTCTCTTCCCACTTGAGATGGGCCTCAGACCCTTCAAATCATGACCTTAACCCTTACTTGTCATAGTTGTCTGGATCCAGGGGTTGGTAGGTCACTTTGTAGCACTCAATTCTCTTCAGGAAGTCCTCCATCACATTTTCCCTGTCTCTTTCAGGGTAGTCAGGGCTTGACACCTTTACCTCCTACAAGAATAGGAACAGATTGAGCCAAGTTACAGGTCTGCCCTTGCAGCTCTTCTACAGACAGTCACTGCCCAGGAGAAGAATAAGATGACCATAAAGTGGCCTTTCACTGGCGTGCTGGCACATCCCTTCTCTGGGAATCCCGCCCCCATCCTGTGACCCTGGCAACCACCAAGGGAAAGGCACCCAGGGAGTCATGTGCCTGCCCTTGGCTAAAGGACAGAGGCAGTCACGCAGCTGAAGCTGCCCAATCCCTTTAAGTACTCTCTGAGAAAACAGAATGGGCTCCAACTCTCCCCCATGCTGCCCAGAATAGGGTATGCAACCCAGTGCCTGACATGGGACTAGGTGCCTTGTCCTTGGATGACCCTGAGTTTCCACAGAATTGGGAGAGCCCCTCTAGAGGCACAGGCACAGATGCCTACTACATGGCACAATCCACTGAATGGTGGCCACACAATGCAGTGACCCCAGCAGGCATGAGGAGGCCAATGCATACCACAAACTGGCCAAAAGGTTGGACAGCTGGGTAGGTAGCTTTACTATATGGTGGTCCTGACAGATGAAGAATTTCATCTAGACTAACACCCAGGTCTTAGCATTTGAACAATATCCAGAGCACAAGGCCAGAACTCCTAGAGCAGAAGTCTCAGTGTCAATTCAACAACTGATTCTGACTTGATCCCTCAAAGCTTGCACTTTGTCTCTCACTGGAAGATGGTAGAAGTCTACAACAAGGCTCTGAAAGAACAGAACATTCCAGAGGTGAACAGGAGCAGCTCACTTCCAGGGATACCTCTTACCATGATATTGGCAGCAATGACATCAGGATCATCACAGACAGATTCTACAAAGAATACCTGGCCATGGAGAGAAGGTAGCGATGAGTCAGAAACGTGCCAAGCTATTAATTAAGAGTGCACATTCACCTATACCACCCTGCCACTTCCCACGATTTTGTTCATGAAAGCGGCCTTCAAGACCTCTCATTTAAAAAGAGCTCTTCCTGCATCCCTGGACCTCAAACAGGCTAAAGCCCTGGGAAAGGATCAGAACGAAACTACTCAAGGATTGAAGGTATGTCCCAAGAGAAGTGCTCAGATATCCAGTCCTGTCTTCATCCACCAGAGTCAGATAAAACCACATTCTCTACCTCCACTCAATCTCTCTCCTCCAGTGTGGAGTCAGATCTTACCTTGAAGGAATTCTGCTCTGCAAAGGTTAAAATCAAATCCCTCCTTTCCCTGGTGGTGTTGGTGGCATCAAACACCTGGGACAAAGCAAACAAGGCAATTGAGTGGGGCCACAGAAATGGAGCCACACCAGGGCAGACACAAGGTGGGTGGGGCAAGGTGGCCAGGCTACAGAAAGTGTGGGAGCCTGGGAGAAGCAGCGGATGGGGCTTACCGCAATCTGCCCGTTCTCCTCAGTCAGATATGCCTTGACATCTTTCAGCGCCACCAGTGCACACTGCCTACCGTGAAAGCCAAAGCAATCAGCAAGATGGCTACTGACACAGAAGCACTACTCACTCTAGGAGTTACATCCCTTGCTACTTAGTGTTCCAGTGGTCAGAATTGTTCTCTCTCCAGAGTTTTCCACCTTGTTATTGAGGCTTTCACTGCAGCCAACGTCTTCCTCTTTGCCCAGCCCATGGGCATATTTTATCCCACCCTGAACCCTGCTCTGCTTACACGAGCCCAAAGTGGATTGCCTGTCACATAACTTCTACTTAAAGGCCCCACCAGATAATTGCTGAGAGGAAAGCAAAGCCCTGTCACCTCCAATCACACAGAGACCCCAAAAGAGTAGAGCCAGAGGTCAGGCTTCGTAACAGACTCACTTGCGGATCTTCATGGCCTCTTTGTTGTCATGCCGAAAGAAGTCATAGGACTTGTAGGATTTGACTGCTTTGCGCCGGTACACCCCGAGATTAAACACTGCAGAAGACACCCAAGTCCTTCAGGAGCAAAACAATACGATGGTGCCACCGAAGGGGACTTCTTAGCCTGATGTGGCCAAGGGAGTAATAAAAGCACCAAGGTGTACTGGGAACAACAGCAGAGTAAGTAGCTGAAAGAGTGGGTTCAAGTCTGGACTTACTGAACTTTGGATAAGCCTTAAACTGTCCAAGTTTCAAGTTCCTTAGCCATTCTATTCCTGTTTCACAAGAGGAAATGCTAGGGTTCGATAAGGTAAAGTATAGGCAAAGGGCTTTGAAAACCCAAAGCTCTAGACTTACTATTAATGAATATTCCAACAGCAGCATTTCCTCAGAATTAAGCCAATCTACCCAGGCCAGCAGAGACAAGTTCCCAAACAGGGAACAAATTTGGTAAATCAGGAAGCACTCCTTCTTTCTGTTGGAAGCTCCCCATAACTTTGATGTCAGGGGGATAAGTCTTGCAGAGGCCATGGGGCTTAAGAACTACCAATTCCCTGTCCCAGGAAAACCCTGTACCTACCTTTGGTGGGCACCCCAATCCAGTTGAGGTAGCGCGTCAGTTTCTTAGACACATAGGTCTTACCCCGGGCTGGCAAACCAATCATCACAATGAGAGTGGGGGAGTTGGTCATGTAGGAGGCCCATGCTAAAAGGAAACCAAGACAGAACTAAATGAGTAGGGGGCCAGTGAGCCTCATGAACTAGGCTATAGACTTCATGTTCATTTTCCCAGTAAACTTGTGGGGCAAAGACCCAGGAAGAAAGGTAAGGCAAACTAACCTTGGATAGACTCTCCTGAAATGGAATTAAAGAGTCATGCAGGTTTCCAGAAAGTACCCAATTAAGACATATTATTCCCATACAAAAGTACCCAAGGCTGAAAGAGGGGATGAGTGGCAAGGATGAAAAAGAAAGTCAAGAGGACACCCTCCTTGGACATGACAATGCCTAGTATCTGGACAATGATACAGCTGTGAAGGCACGGCTAGTGCCTGGAGATTCCCTCAGTACAGAACCCAGCTGGCTCCTACAACAGGTGAAATAGAGTTTCCACTTGAGCATCTCACCCTCCCTTCATTGCCAAGTGTAACTCTTGGCTTGAAACAGCAAACAGTCTTGCCTCCAGCTCTCCATTGCTTTGAGTTCCATTTAAGAGAGACATTGTAAACCACAGTGAGTCTACTTGAGGGAGGTTCTAAATAAACACTGGGAAGCCTCTGATAGAGACAGCTCTTAAGGGCATCAGGGCCAGTGGACCACGTGGAAACAAAGAGTGGATAGACAGGAGCAGTCACTGGTCTACCCTTCCTCAGCCGTATTGTAGCAGTGTGCATTTACAGAGGTAGGCCTTCCCAGCAGGTGGGGCAAAGGATGCGCAGAGGTCAGGTGACCTGGTAAGGACACATAGTGAGTCCAGGGTAGAACTGTTGCTGGAATTCAAACTTTGTGCTTCCTGCAGTTTTTTTCCATAAGAGAAGTTGCTGCTCAGCTTACTCACAGACCTGGCTCCTCCCTGCCTATCCTACCACAGGGGAGAGGATGAGGAGCATTCTGCTCTGCTACCATCCCTCTTCCTGGAGGCTAGGACACAAACTGAGGTCACCAGGCAGGGCTCAGGTTCTGCCCTCTCTGATGAGTGAGGGGAATGGGAAAGCACCACTGCCAAGCAGGTGCCCTACAAGTTGATGCTGTTTGTCTGCACTGAGAGAAGATGGTCCAGTAATACTAACGAGCAGTTGGGTCACAGGGAGGATTGGATGTGAAATTCATCTTTTAGCTTTGGAGAGAGAAGCATGAAGAGTATCTCATAGGCAAAGTAGAAAGGACGGAGTTTCCTGGGGAAGTCAGACAACAAGTACCAGGATGCCAGAGTAGCCCTCCCCAGGGAGGGCTTGGCTGTTGGGCTTTTACCCATTGGGCCCCTTCAAGGGAGGTAATGGAGCATTATAATTTTCCTCTCTGTCCAAACAGGGAGCTCTAAGGCCAACAAACACCCCCTCTGCACTCTCCTTGATTACTGACCTCCCGCAGGCTGAGAAGCTCCACAGGGGACTGGTTAATCCCCTGAGTCTTCACTTTCTCCAGCCTAGCACAGGCGCTCTCCATTTCTGCATGGTTCGGCTCATTACCTGTGCTCCATGGCCTGATCTGTCCGTGCCTTCCAGCTCATTAGGCACTTCTCCCAAAGGCCCCACTGCCCTGTCTAAAGCCAAAAATGAACCAATGCGTGAGAGATGCCCAGAGGCCACCAGGGAAGCAGATACTCTGTGCCTACCATATAGCGTGGAGAACACTCAAAGGAAAATCAAACATACCCCTTGGGGACTGCACCAACTGCCCTCCAGCACCACATTGGCAGCCTCTGCCCAGAGTGCCACGTCCTCCCCCAACACACCTGCTGCAACCTGGGGCTTCTCATTTTCTACAGTACAAAACAAAACCCACTTCCCATGTGAAACTGCCACACTGGCAAAATCGGACTGTTCTGACCTGCCCATGAAAACATAAAACCACCTACGCAGCCTTTGTCACCAACACCAACACCTTAGCGTGACCGGAGGGCACTGCAGGGTCACTGACTTCAGATGTGTGTGATACATTTCTTGATATGCAATGCAAAGCTGCTTCCATCCCCAACTCCTCTTCCGGCTGCTTTACAGAAAGCACAAGTCACCTCAATCTGAAACCCACTTTCCCTTATTAAACATGCTCAGATGAAATGAGAGACTCTGCAACTTCTCTCAAGCAAACAGAAAACCTCAAGTCCCCAGATGTTCTCCTTTGCCTGTGGTCCCAAAGTAAAAAGTCAAGTCCAGGACCCTTCCCAGACACCCAGTCTTACAACTGTTAGTTCCCCTGGGAAACCCAACTTTGTTCTCCACCCTGATCCTGAAGGAGGTTGCAGGAGAGCAATGGCTCCCAGCCTCTTTCTATCATTCATCCTAAATAGGTGTAACATTTTGAAACACAAGCTTTCTGTAACAATCGTTAAGTATCTCCTGATGTTTGACTAGTGGAGAGGATATGAAACAACCAAGCTCACAGAACTGTAGCCAAACAGTAACACAACTGATGCTTTAGTTAGCCAGCGCAGTTCTAGTTGCTAAGCCCCATTGCCATCAAGTAACCTGAAACATTTCAATGCTGTCCAACATTTCCCATGTGTGAATCTTTCCCCCTGCCATGTCTGTAGGAATCCTTGCTGGCACAAATATGGGATGGTGGATGTGTGAGGATGCCCCCGCAGAGTTCTTTGTGGTGATGATGAAAAACTGGTAACAATTTAAACATCCCTCCATGGGAAACAGGCATATCTGTCCACACTGAATGAGGTCACTCTGCCTTTCCCAACATGAAAGAATCTATAAAACAGTAAGACCCCCACCCCCATAAGAAAGGAAATGGCAGGAGACCAGTCTATGTAGAGTGTGAACCAAATCTCATGAACACGATGCAGCAGAATCCAGTGCCTAAAAACATCAGACTTGGCAGGAACAGGAGGTTATGAGAGATTTTTTTTCCCGCCTTCCTTTGAATTTTTCATGAGCATGCATTTCTTTTGTATATAAGGAGACATGCCTGTAAATAACCTGCCTGCCTCAGATGCACTATAAACAAACAAATAAAACAAAAAGGAGCACTGGCCTCTCCCCATTTTTCTTTTACAGAGTTTCTAAACTAAGCATGTGTGCGTCTCACAGGCCCCTGCACCCCCACGCCTGGAACAGCTGAAGCCCAGGCGTGTGCCTGTAAAGATCTTGGCTCCAGAAAGCCCATTCTTCAGCCCTGACCTCCTCCAGCCCAGTCACTTCTCAGAGTCAAAGTTAGCCAGCACAGGTGTACTCAGCAGCAAGGGACACTCTTGTCACAGCTGCTGGGGTGATCTTGTTCCTGGGCACATTTTCCATACAATGCACAATGGGGTACATCCAGGCTTTCCAACATCCATAAGATGCCTATAACATAGTAAGCTTAAAAAAAAAATAGCAGAACATAAGATGCACCATATGTTACTAAGATATACCTGGATTAAACAACTAAAAGAATCAAATTTACATGTCTCTGAATATAAAAGCAAAAAGACAATAAGAAGCACATATTATCTGAACAGTATTTTCCCTTGTATTTTCTGCAAGAGTCTCAGAGTCCAAATATGAGGTGAGAAAAAACTGCAGTGAATGAGTGATGGTGGCTTTAGGACAACCCCCAGGGCCTCTAGGGAAGTAGAACAAAACATCTGAGGAAAAAAAGTTGGAATTTGGAAAGGAGAAATTAGAGCCCTGAGCAGAAAACAGAGTTTGCAAGGCAGAAAGGAAACCTGAGACTAGGGCTTTCCTGATGGCATAAAACCCCCCCAAGACAGAAAATCCACAGAGAAGAGTTAGGCAGGCACGTGGAGAGGCTCCTGGCTTAAGAAAGCAGAGCAAAGGCCTGGCGGCGTGGCCTAGCGGCTAAAGTCCTCGCCTTGAACGCCCCGGGATCTCATATGGGTGCCGGATCTAATCCTGGCAGTTCCACTTCCCATCCAGCTCCCTGCTTGTGGCCTGGGAAAGTGGTCGAGGATGGTCCAAACCTTGGGACCCTGCACCTGTGTGGGACACCAGGAAGAAGTTCCTAGTTAATGGCTTCGGATTGGCTCAGCTCTGGCCATTGCGGCTTACTTGGGGAGTGAATCATTGGATGGAAGATCTTCCTGTCTCTCTTCCTCTCTGTATATCTGACTTTTCAATAAATAAATAAATCTTAAAAAAAAAAAAAGAAGAAGAAAGAAAGAAAGCAGAGCAAGAAGGTCTGACCAGACCAGACACCTGCTATCAGAGACCGCACAGCATCCAAGTCTACCTGCACTGCCCCCTCCGACACCCTGCTGTCTTTTGGATCGAGCATCCCAGTAAAAGAGTACCCCGATGGGATCATGCCAGATCTGTAAATACAGAGGGGAAGACATTCTTCACTGGGGAAAAAAATTATTCACTGGATGTTTTTAAAAAGTGATTCCCAGCACAGTTCTTGGACATTTTTACAAAATGTAGATTTCATCTGTGAACAATCACATCATGACAGTGTGCCCAACACTTTTCTAGGTATTCTCCTAGATTTCCTCGCCCAGCCCTCCTATCATTCTTAGGGGAGAAGATGCTGTTAGTATCCTGAAAGGAATGAACTAAGGCTCCAGGAGGATAACACACGTGTTTAAAGCTGGTCCTGGTAGGAGGTGGAAAAGCCAAAATTCAACCCCGACAAGCTCACTCCAGAAGCTGCACTGAAGCACAGGCTCTACAAGTTCTCATGGGGTGTTTTGTCATTGGTGCCCAGGCTTCCCACCCTGGCAGTGAAATGAGACCCTGACTGCAGAGGTATGCCAATTCCAGTACTGCATCCTGAGGGGCTGCTTCTGTCCAGTCAGTCTCATGGGCAGAAGGCAAAGAGAGTCTCACCATTTATCACAAACTAACAAAAGCACAATGTCAAGGTTGCAGTGCAGGCAACATGAAACCATTCCCGGTCTCAGGCTGGCCGCTGCTTGCACTTGCTGATATATATAACCATCAAGGAGGAAGGAAGCCACCGAGAGCCTGCATGGGCCGGATGCCATCTGCAAGCAGGAGTAACCGTCAGGTTTCTTGCAGGTTTCCCCAAACATCTGGGACCAGCTTCCCAGATCCCAAGAAGTGACAGAACCTACAAGCATGCCTCGGAAAGCAGGTGCATGTGGATAGGAAACGACACTTATCTCTCTTGCAAATCCTCTTCTTCTAGCTGACTTGTAAGAAATTGGCAAGGACATGTTCCTGTGACACTGGTCCTCAAAGGGGAAGACTATATAGGGATAACAGCTTGCAAGGTGTGACAGCTAACCTCACAAGAAAGAAAGGTGTCCCACACTCGGGGCCCACTCCCCTGAGATTAGGAAGGCAGTGAGGCAATGCCAGCTCCCAACCGTCAATTACCACAGCGAGCAGAACCCTCTCAAACTGCAGCCTGACAAAAAAGGGAAACTGGTAACCACATCAGCCCCAACTGACTTGTTCCTGGCAGATCTGCCTTACTGTGTGTACCACATGGGCCCCAGATTCCAACATCAATGAGCGTGCAGGTTCTGCAGCCCCACACCCTGTAGACTCCTGGGCTACACTGGCAGACTACCCCACAGTCAGACATTTCACAGGAATGACCTACTTCAGACAGGAAGTTGTCCCCTGGAGATTGCATTTTAAATTCCCATGGCAGGGAGCCATGCCTCACCCCCCACCAAGAAGCAAAGTCTGGAAATCACAACTGTACAGCATCCCAGCAGACAGCAGCCCCTTCTGTTTCCCGGACTCACAGCATTTCTTTTCTGACATTCGAAGACTGGACGTTTTGTTGTTGCTGGTTTCGGAGGGAGGTGCAAGGTGCCCAGACATGGTAGCTCTCTGGGTGGCTTCTAGAAGGAGGCAGAGGGGACGGAGTGTAAGAAGAGAAGGAAGAAGTTCTCTAAACCAGTGCAGAGCATCACTTGGGATGAGCCGGGTCAGTAGCCAAGCCCAGCTCTTTGTCACAGTGAAGCGCTTGCAGTCCCGGGATAAGCCTGCGTCTGCCATCTCACCTACTAAGAGGGCTGTGCTGGAACTTTGCACTTGCTTGCTGACTCAGCGGCTTACCTTCATACGTGGTGTGATCTCCTTCAACCCTGTGAGCAAAACCGTAGCAAAGCAGATCTCTCCACCATTACTACTTCCTCCCCATTTCACAGATTGAAAAACTGTTGCTCAAATTAAGTGGCTGGTCCAAGTTTCTTTGTGGCATCAGACTCAGAAGAATTTAGGGAGAGCAGTTAGGGGTGGGGGAGTTGGGAATGGATCATTATCAAGAAGGTGCCTGCAGGACTGGCTCGTGGCACGAGGGTCTCTCACATCCCATGTAGGAGGGTTGGGTTTGAATTTCGGCTCCTTGCTAATAATGCGTATCCTAGCAGTCAGCTGGCGATGACCCAAGTGCACGGGTCCCCTGCCACTCACACAGGAGACTAAGCTAGAGGTCTGGCCCAGCCTGGGCTGCGGTTGTCATCTGGGAAGTGAAGCAGTCAATGTAAGACCCATCTCTTTCTCTCTTTTCCCCTTCTCTCTCTCTCTTGCCCTGCCTTTCAAATAAATAAAAATTTTAAATACAAGGTAATTTCAATCCAAAAGTAGACACTGAGTGCGAACACGTTAGCCGCGCTCCCTGCGGTGCGCTCATGCGCATCTCCTGTCCGGCACCCTCTCCCCAGCTGTCTCCTGGGGTTCTCAGAAAGGAACACTGGAGGCAAAGGTGGTAAATGACTTCCCCAAGGTCACCTGCAGAATACGGGGGAACCCTGGCTGGGAGAGCCCAGATAGCAAGGGGATCCTGGGTACAGAAGGCCCGGCTGTCTCAGCGGCCACGCACCCACCGTTCCTTCAAGAACACACAAATGCACCCCAGGGCCGGCTCCCGGGCTTGGGATCAGCGGAAAGGCCGGCAATTCCCGAAACGGTGACGCTCGAACGCTCCGCACCTCCTCCTGGTGTGTGCAGCTCCCTTGGTCCCGCCCGCCCCCTCGCAGGCGCTGCGCCGTCCTCGCTCACCCTACGATAGCGCCTAGGATCCCTCCCGGCTGCGGGCCCGGCGCTTCCCCGTAACTCCGCCGACTGCAGCCGACAGGTCCTGGGGCCGGGCCCGGCAGCTTGGTCCCCAGCAGGTCACGTGCCCCCGGCCCCGCCCTCCCGCGCGTCGGCCCTCACCTGGAGACAATTACAGACCAATCAGGCGCCGGCGGGGCCCGGGGGGCGGGGCTGCGGGCGGAGAGCCGGGCTCTGCAAGGAGAGCGTGTCGGCTCCAGGCTCGCCAGCACCCAGGCCTCCAGCTCCGCCGGGGATGGCTGCCGCGTTGCTTGGCAACCAGCAGGGCTGGGGGCGGGGTCAGTAGGCAGGCTGGCTGCTCAGCTTTTTTAAAGACCCTCTCGCGAGATTGGATCACGCACCAGGCGTCTAGAGAGGTGACAGGAAGGTGTGGCGATGGTTAACGCTTTCACCCCCAAGTCGCAGCCGGACCTCGCCAAGGCAGCAGCAGCCAAAGGGAACCTAATAGGTGCTGGGGGCGGCCAGCGCAGGGCTGGGGCCGACTGCACCCCGAGAGTGTGCGGGCATCCGCCCCGTGGACCAGACCCGGCCGCCTAGCGCAGCGTCCTGGCTGGACGCACCCTCGTGCTCCTGTGCACGCCGCGCCCTGCCCAGGCCACGACGTCCGTTCAGCAGCTCATCTTCAAGACCCTAGGAGTCCGGCAGCACCTGCAGGAGACCGAGTGGGGACAGGTGTTTGCACAGGTGCGTAAGTGCCCTGTCAGCATCTAAGGGCGGCGGCACGGCAGGGCAGTGAGTCTGCGCCTCCCGAGTGGACCTCACCGCCCCTGTATGTCCGCCACACCGCGGCCCCCGGGTGGACCTCACCGCCCCTGTATGTCCGCCACACCGCGGCCCCCGGGTGGACCTCACCGCCCCTGCATGCCCTGCACACCGCGGCCCCCGGGTGGACCTCACCGCCCCTGCATGTCCTGCACACCGCGGCCCCCGGGTGGACCTCACCGCCCCTGTATGTCCGCCACACCGCGGCCCCCGAGTGGACCTCACCGCCCCTGCATGCCCTGCACACCGCGGCCCCCGGGTGGACCTCACCGCCCCTGCATGCCCTGCACACCGCGGCCCCCGGGTGGACCTCACCGCCCCTGCATGCCCGGCACACCGCGCCCCCCGGGTGGGCCACACTAGCCCTCCCACCCCGCCCACCTTAGCACCGAGAGTGAACCGCACTGGCGGTGCCCGCCCAAGCAAGCCCGGTGCCGCCCGGGGGGGTCTGTCCAGAGGCCATTCCGGGCAGGTGGGACTTGGCAGCCCTGGGTCCGGCACGGATAGAAGGAGGCGTGGATACGGAATTCTTAGCAAAGAGGCCAACTCCGGGATGTCTTTATTAAGTCACTCTTGGTGGCAGCTCGAGGACGAGGTGGTCTCCTCTGCGAGGCTTCCCACCGTCCTCCCCGTGTCCACCCTGGGTTGCACCAGCCGTCCCGGCCGGGCAGCGGCCAGGGCCTGCCAGGGCGGCCCAGGGTCACAGCAGCCTGCATTGTCACGTGGCTGCAGCCCGTCCTGTCCCTTGCAGGGTCGGGGACCGGCTGTGTCCGGGGAACTGAGGGGGCGCCTGGATGGCACGCGTCCGGCCCGCTCGGCCCTCCTCGCACGGCCACCCGCCAGGACGAGGCCCGGGGGCGCCGCGGCCCGGCTCACGCGGCGCTTTCTGAGATGTCCGGCGGGCGGAGAGGGGAACAGGTCAGGCTTCCGGGCCCCGGGGCCCCGTGAGTCAAGGTCCGGGCCGGCCACGAGCCTCTCAAGGGCCCCTCACTCACTGACTCACGGGCCATTCTTGACATTCCGAGCCCGGAGTGTGCGTCTCCATGGTCGGCCAGTCACCTGCCGCCTCCGCACGCGGCCTGCCGCCGGGCCCGCCTCTTCCCCGGGCGCGTTGCTCATAAAGCCACCCGGCTGTGCCCGAGAGGCGAGCGTCCGTCCTCCTCCTGGAGCCCAAGTGTCGCGAGAAGCGTACGCAGGCCCCCTCCGCGCCCGCCGGCGTCCTCTCGCGATGTTTGGCCCCGCGAAGGGTGGCCATCTTGGAGTCCGCCCGGCGGCTGGTGGCCCCGGCGGCGTCTCGCCTCCCGCGGCCGCCACCAAGGCCGGCCCCGCAGGCGTCTGGCCTGGGGGCGGCCAGTCCGGCACGATGTGGCGGCTCCGCTGCAAGGCCAAGGATGGCACCCATGTCTTGCAGGGGCTGTCCAGCCGGACCCGACTACGGGAACTCCAGAGCCAAATTGCCGCCATCACCGGCATCGCGCCCGGGGCTCAGCGAATTCTCGTCGGGTTTCCGCCGGAGTGCCTGGACCTCGGCGACGGGGACCTCGTCCTGGAGGACTTGCCCATCCAGTCAGGTAAGGGGTTCAGATCTGGGACCAAGGGGCCAAGTGTGGGAGGGCGGAGAGCGGCGCGTGAGAGGACAGAGATCCCGTCGGAGCCGGGAGGACTGACGGGGCGCGGGAAACTCGGGTGGAGACGAGAGAGAAGCCCAGAGCCCCCGGGGTCGCCCTCCCCAGTCGGCTCTCTGGGCTGTCTCATCCATTTTCCCTAGGCGGCCACAAAAGTCCAAAGAGTAGGGGCTGTCTTGTCAGTCCTGACCGATCCCTTTCTGGGTATCATCCTTGCTGAAAGCTTCAGGATACTTAATTTTGCTTTGTTGATTTTTTTGTGGGTTATTTTGTTTTTGTTTTTTGTTTTTTGTTTTTTTTGCAAACACCTTCACATGCACTTAAGTTTCACAGATGCGTGCCTTGTAGAGTTAGCTTGTAAACAGCTTGGAAAAGTCTTTCAAGTTCTAACATCCAGTAATTATTTCTGTCCAGTGTTAAAGCTTGAACATCAACACGGTAATTAAAAGCTTTTTTAAAAAAATGTTTCTTGGATCCGGGACCTTGTCAACACTACACAAAGTAGATATGCTGAGTTTCAGGAGGATGAGCATCCCCTAGTGGCTGAGTCTAGGTGTAACACGCTCTGGAAGCTGTGCTTTGAAAACTGGGCTCTTACAAGGATATTTTGTTTCCAAATGTATCTAAGAAGTATGAATATGTGTGCCTCCGACTTCCCTTGCTTGGGATGATGCAACTTGAAATATTCTTTGTTCTGTTTTCATCTGGATGAGTAGTGGGGCTCAGAAACGTTCTCCGGGAGCTGTGAAGCGGTATTCTAGCTGATGCTCTCACTCCTTCTGTTAAGTGATTTACAGCCTGGGCTAGTGGCCTCCAAGGTATGTCTGTAATTTCTCTGTAGTTCTGGATCTGTTTTATTTTTAACAGGCGACATGCTGATCGTTGAAGAAGACCAAACCAGGCCCAACACTTCACCTGCATTTACGAAACACGGTGCTCCTGGTTCTGTCCGGGAAGCTTTGCCCGTCCTGACCAGAACCATGGTCCCAGCGGACAACTCTTGCCTCTTTACCAGTGTATACTATGTCGTTGAAGGCGGAGTGCTGGATCCAGCCTGTGCCCCCCAGATGAGGCGCCTCATAGCACAAATCGTAGCGAGTGATCCAGACTTGTACAGCGAGGCCATTCTGGGGAAAACCAATCAGGAGTACTGTGAGTGGATCAGAAGGGATGACACTTGGGGAGGAGCCATTGAGATATCCATCTTGTCTAAGTTTTACCAGTGCGAGATCTGTGTGGTGGATACACAGACAGTAAGAATCGACCGATTTGGGGAAGATGCGGGGTATACCAAAAGGGTGCTGCTCATTTATGACGGCGTCCACTATGATCCGCTCCAGCGCAACTTCCCGGATCCGGACACCCCTCCCCTGACCATCTTCTCCTCAAACGACGACATTGTTCTTGTACAAGCACTGGAATTAGCAGATGAAGCTCGAAGAAAGAGACAGTTTACTGATATCAACCGCTTCACCCTGAGATGCATGGTGTGTCAGAAGGGATTAACTGGCCAGGCAGAAGCGAGGGAGCATGCCAAGGAGACGGGCCACACCAACTTCGGAGAAGTGTGATCTGTGCACGAGGAGGGTTGAAGCCTACTACCTCACTGATCCAGAAGGCTCTGGGTTTCCAATAAGCTATCCATAACCCTGAAGAACAAAGGACAATGCTTGAACCACACCTTGAACTTGAAGCCACTAAGATGCCGAAATTCCTTGTTAAGATTAAAATTAGTGTGCAAGTTTACAGATGTGTGTCTACAGTGGTGATCCATGCCCTCTTTCCACTGGGGTGACAAGTTAGGTAGCCTTTACATCTGCTGACATTAACCTGAAGATGAGTTTTAGTATTACAGACTAGCACCCAGCAGCTTTAACTGCAGGAGGAAAGAACATCACCTTTCGAATAATGTTGAAGACCACTTGTGAGGCCACTGGACCTATACCACAATGTTTCCAGTTAACTGAGTACTTTGAATAACTCTGAGAGAGTTAATAATTCCTAAATTATGAATTGATTTATCAGATGAAGATACTCAGAATTGTCAAAACTGATTTTATATTGCAGTTTGGTAGACTTTCAGATGTGACCTTCACCATGTCTAAGTGCATAACAAGCAATCTTTACAGGATGAGTGCATTCCTAGAGAATGTTACCTGAAGACGGGAGCTGGAAGCGTCCTGTTCCAGCGTTCTGGTGTGCAAAAGTAGAATGTATGAGGGAAAAGGTGCCTGAAGCAGCTTACTAAAGCTTTAAAAGACCATCGGCCTTGTGTGTTTCAATGCAATTCCTGTATTTGTCACATTGGGTACAATTTTAAAATTAATCAGGGTGATTTTTTTTTTATTGAAATTCAAGTGCTTGATTTTTGCTTTTTTAAAGATTTGTCTGGAGGGATTTAATTCCCTCAGCTTTTTGTTTAAGAGCACTTCCTCTGAAAAACATTCTCTCTCTTTTTTTTTTTTCTTCAAGTGATCATGCTGTGATTCAGTTTGTGTTTTGGAAAATGTTACATACCCACACAATATCTGGTCTTGTGTTAGCTAACCCTGTCCCTTCCACTGACACACTTTTGAATAATTCCATATTTCTGCAAATTAGCACTTTGTTTAATCTGTGAGCTTGTACTCTGAAACATTTTCAAAGTAATTGGGATAATACTCTTGAATGAATTTCTTGTAAAATATGGAAGTTTCAAAACCCTTGCCTTATTCAGCGTTCTCTGACTCCTGCTTCCTGCTAGTTGATTAAGTGTGCAGCCATTTGCTTGGTGGACTCGTCCACGAGGCACATTCTTCTAAACCGGGGTTTCACTACAAAGATCTTCCACATAAGATGCTCTACCTCTTTTCTTAATTCCTGTGAGGATCAGGGATGCTAAATTATAACTTGTTATGTATTATTTACCATGTTGTGACGTTCTCTGGGTCTCAGTTTTGATGAAGTATCTCTTAGAAATCTCTGGTAGACACTAAGCACTTGCTGTCTCTTTCAGCATGTATTCTCAACAACATGTGAGTTTTTAGCATTTGCACTTGAGGAGGGTGACCATGTGAAATTAACCATGTGAACAATTTAGGGGGGGAAAAACTTAAAGGAGCAGTTCACAGCATGTGATTCAAATCATGAAATGACATTGCTTGAGCACCTTTTGTATGCATTAACTGTTTAGGCATTGTAAATTCGTATGGTAAATATAACTTTAGAATGTTTCTTTTTCTGAGCCTTGAAAAGAACGCTTGTGAGCTTCCAGTACTGAATGTTTGGCAATCATATTATGTATGAATGAACATGGTTGGAAATCTCTTCATCCTGTCATCTGGCCTAGATGGTTTTCATACATCTTTGTTTTCCCAGAAAAGATTACATTTAAAACTAAGTTATGAAAAGACCACCAGATAACATTCATCAAATTGAACTTTCTGCATTGTCATTCTTTAAGCTGCCTTCTTTTCTTTGCCACATCAGGAGCTGAATTGGATGTATGTTTACTGAAATTTTAGACCTGAAAATTTATTCATGCAACAAATATTTGTTGACTTTTCTGTCATGTAACAGGCTTGCTTTGATGTTTCCTAGCATGGATTTCTGTCACTTTAAAATTGAGTAAATATGAATTATAATGGATTAATTCAAAAGTGAGGAGAAATAGAACAAGGATATTTTGCAGAAGTAAATTCTTCCATCTTATGAGTTTTGTTTACATACTGTTAGGTGTATCTTATTTATCTGGGTCAACTAGGTTGTCCAGTCACCAGGTGAACACTGATAATTCAGATCACCTTTTAATACATACTATATATATATTTATATATATTAAATACAGATATGTATTTAATACGTATACACACATATACACGTGATTTTTTAAAATATTTGCTGAAATTCATCACTGATACTTTAATAGTGTTTTAATCATGAACATTTAGGGTGAAGCATTATTTGTAGCCTATGTGATTGAATTATTGATTTTAAAACTTCTCATTCTAAACTCAAGCTTGTGAGCCTTGCAGAATCTAGTCATTTTACTATGCTTATTAGGCTTGTGGTCAGTAATGAATGTGGATACATTCTTGTCTTGAGAATTCTGAAAATGCTGTGGATTTATTAAGTTTGCACTGAAGCAGAATGAAGGCCTTCTTTCTATTCCTTCAGTTTTTGTCTGCCATACCAAAAGGGGGAGGGGGAGGTGTAAATTAAAATGAGGGTAGTTTGCATTAGTGGAAGAATGGATAGAAACTGTTTACCACCACTCTTAAATAGAGTGATCTCAGTGTTAAAAATTCCTATCTCTGGGGACCTGGTGATGTGACAACATCAATGTGTCTTGTGCTGAGGGTTCACTGTTGATTTCTTATTTGCCATGAGTGAGAAATGGGTATAGTCAAGTGGTATCCTTAAGCTTGGCTGTTGTGAGCTTAATTAAGAATTAATGTATAGTCATGCCATTGATTTCCATGAAGTTCAGCAGAATCATAAAAAGGAATTATCTGTTTATGCCCCTAAGTGCCCAAGCCAAAACCTGCTTATCTAGCTTATTCCTTCTGGGTGTTGCACGATGCACTAGCTAAATAGCTTTCTGTGTCTTAAAAAAAATGAATGGGAAAATATGGAGTATAAGTAACAGTGTTTTGTTTTTATAAATCAGGTGGCCTTCCCTAAATTCACATGTTTTAGCAATTGTGTTCTTTCATATGTTGACACACATTAATTGTTTGCAGCACTTTAAAAATCATGAAATAAAAGTTTACATGGAGCCCTCTGTAGGGATCTTGTGAGGACACAATACAGTTCTTGAGCTGCTGGCCCTCAGCTCTTACTGACCAATAGAACTCAATTTCAGCATGATCTGTGTCCCAGCATTAATGTTACTTTCTATTATAATGTGATTGTCTTTTATCATTCACTGTACAGTACAGTATTCAAACTTGTCTTCATAGCACAAAGATAACATTTTTTTAAAAATTTGGTTCTTAGGATTCTTCATTTGTTTCTAAGCACTTACTTTAAGAAGCTGAGTTTTAAATTAGGCCTTAAAACTCATATACAGACAACAACATTTTGAAGTTAAACACTTGATTTGAATAAGCTAGTTTAGTAAAGATGTTTTGTTGTGAAGCATTATATTGTATTCAATAAAAAGAATATGAAACTTCCCTGATTGTGGGAATAAGTTTTTTTGTCTCCCAAAATCAGCATTTTATTTAAAGTGCTTTGCAGATTTGACTTTTTTCTTAAAAAAAGACATGTACCTTGATACTGAATAGTGGGGCAATAGCTTAGGTCCTAACTCATAGGCATTTAAAGGATACTAACACTCTTCTAAGGTTTTTCAGAATAAAGGATGAAAGCAGAAAAATAAAATGCCATTAAAAGAAATTGCCCAGTGATGCATTCCTAGTCATGAACTAGGCTTTTCAGAAAACTTCTCAAGCAATGCCTTTGTGCCACCTTAACCCTTTCCCATGTTTTGGCACAAAATGTAGCAGGGCCGTAGGTGGAAAAGCTTGCCATTGAAGTATGAACCTAAAAACGTACATTTTGCCATGATATCCTTTATACTTGGGTTTTTAAAAGTACCTACAGGTAGGAGTTTCAGTATAGTTAAGAAATGACTGGTTTCAATTGTAGTTAAGCAGCAAAGTGTAGAATTTCTAAGATTACATGTGTTGGACTTTGGGGCAGGTATAGGATATACCTGTGTTACTTAAAAGACCAGGGGGCCTAATTCTTGTCAGTTTTCATTGGTGCCATCCAAGACTCGTATTGTTTACAGGAAACACATTTAGTAGTGTTTTTCCTTTTAAAAGTTTTGAATTCAGCTTAAAATACAGCTTGTGTGTGTAGTTTGTTAAAAGGCATAGAGTAGTGGTAAGTCCTGTAGTGGGTGTGTGAATGCAGTAGAGGTGGGGCGGGGGAGGGGACGTGGCGGTTCTTGGATGAAACAGAAAAGACCATCAACTCCAGGGCTTCAGAATGACTTGGAAAACCAGAAAGGAGGGAAAAGTAGAACTAAGCTGTTTGTCTTGACCTGAAACATACTTACCCTCAATGAAAAATGGACAGCGTTTTCTTGTTTAAAGAATATTTCATCTATTTGCCACCAGTTTTTTCAAAGTTAAATGCACTGCTGCTACCTGGAAGATGTCTTGTGCAACGCTGTGTAATTTTGCCATTGTCATTAAGATGCATTGGTTTTATTTATAAGATATATGATTTAAAATACCTAAATGCTGTATGAAGTGACTTGTTTTAAAGAAATAAATCAAGTGAATACATTGTTGTGTCAGCGTATTTTGGGATCTGGGCAGAGGGCCAGCAGGCAGCAGCTACACTCAGGTCATCCGTTATCCAAATGATGTCTTTGACTTAAATGCCAACATCTCCTACATCTTTCCCTGTAGATAGGTTCTTAACGTATTAGACATTAAAGTGTCTTAGGGTTTGTTTTTCTAATGCATTTGAGAATAAGTTTCCATCCACTGATTCACTGCTCAAATACCTTCAACAGCTGGGGCTAGGCTGGGCCAAAACTAAGAACCAGGAACTCAATCCAGGTCTCCATGGAGCTTGCAGGGATCCCATCGCTTGAGCCTCCCAGGCTCTGCATTCTCAGAAAGCTAGACAGGAGCTCGAGTTAGAGTACTGAACCCAGCCACCCAACCCGCAGCATGAAACCTAGACGAAACACTCCATCTTAATACCCCAGAGCACCGGAAATGTCCTTTTGTTGAGAGGTGTTTTTGTTTTGTTTATAAAGATTTTATTTTTATTACAAAGTCAGATATACAGAGAGGAGAAGTGACAGAGAGAAAGACCTTCGTATGATTCACTCCCCAAGTGACCACAATGGCCGGTACTGTGCCTATCTAAAGCCAGGAGTCAGGAACTTTCTCCAAGTCTCCCACGTGGGTGCAGGGTCCCAAGACCTTGGACCGTCCTCAGCTGCCCTCCTAGGCCACAGGCAGCTGGATGGGAAGTGGGGCTGCCGGGATTAGAACCGGTGCCCATATGGGATCCCAATGCTTTCAAGGCAAGGACTTCAGCTGCTAGGCCACTGCTTCAGGCCCATGTTTTTTGTTTTTTTGTATTTTTTTTCTAAATCAGCTTCTGAAAGTTGGCATGTTCAATGTTGATTGCTGAAAAATTGGCAAAATCAAGTTTTTGTTTAGAATTACTTGTGTTTGAAAACAGAAATACCTTGGTGAGAACTTATTTCATCTTTAACAATATCAATATTCAGACACTTATTTGGAATAAACATGGTAAATCTTTCACAAGTAAATTAAACTGCTTTTTTTCTCATTGAAAGCTTAAAAATCATGGAATTGGAATGAATAATGTCATCAGCGTGTGCAGCATCAATCCAACATGAGGCTTGTAGGGAATATTTGAGCTGGGTGATCGTATCCTGCTGAACAACTAAGTCCATAAGGCATTGTGGCTCAGAATTGGCCATCATCACATCACCTGAGGACATGTTAGAAGTGCAAGTGCTTAGAGACAGAAATCAGAAGTTGATGAGAACCAAGCCATCGGCATTAACTAGCCCTCCAGATGGTTCTGATGGGTGACAAAGTTGGAGAAACAGTCTTCACCAATAAACCGTTCATCAACTTGGAGAGATGTCTGATGGCTGTCAGCCTTATCACCTTGGCTCCTGCAAGTCATTTTCATCTGTGTAATGACAGTTACTAAATTTGAGGTAATGGAATTCAGTAAAGATTGGTATAGTACGGTGACAATTCAGACAGCATGCTGGAAAATTCTAATATTGAATACTCACACATGTATACTCTAAATCTGTTATTGAGCCCAGCATGAAGAAAAATTGGCTTTATAGTGGATTTGATCAAGCTAAAGAATAGTAGTTAATTCTAATTCTTTTTTTTTTAAGATTTATTTATTTTTATTACGAAGTCAGATATACAGAGAGGAGAGACAGAGAGGAAGATCTTCCATCAGATGATTCACTTCCCAAGTGAGCCGCAACGGCCAGAGCTGAGCCAATCTGAAGCCAGGAACCAGTAACCTCTTCCAGGTCTCCTACATGGGTGCAGGGTCCCAAAGCTTTGGGCTGTCCTTGACTGCTTTCCCAGGTCACAAGCAAAGAGCTGGATGGGAAGTGGAGCTGCCGGGATTAGAACCGGTGCCCATATGGGATCCTGGCGCGTTCCAGGAGAGGACTTTAGCTGCTAGGCCACACCGCAAAGCCCTGTTAATAATAATCCTGATCCCACAAGGGTAACATGACTTGGGTTGCCGAAATAGTTGCATCTTAAAGATCAGAAAAAGTGAAGCAGCATTGTTAATGTTTGTCACGTTGTATTGTGAATTTGCATGTGGGTGTTAATGATTGAAACATGATGAGAAGGGAAGAAGATTACAAAAGTTGAGGTGAGAGAAGGGATCTAAGATTGACATGATGACTTCAAATTGAGGGATATGAATGAGACGGGTTATTCTCATTGTCAGGAGAGTCCGTTGCTAGAGTGCAGCTCGCTGGGTTACAAGGATTCACATGGACCCGTCAGTGGGTGGACCCTGGACTCTGACCACTGTCCCCATGTTCTGTTAAAGAACCACTGTTGAGGCATCTCCTCCACCCACTCTGGATAGGACGCCCCCACAAGTTGGGTGCATTACACCAGACCTATAGCATCATCCTGATCCCAGCCTGCTCATTCTAGAAATCCTTTCCTGTTTGACTCTAACAGCAGGGGAGTTCATCCTGAATTACCCGATCCAGCAAACAGATGTCCCTGGAAATGCATTGCTTATAACAATCAAGAAGCAGCTAGCATAACATTTGTAAAAATAAA
This sequence comes from Ochotona curzoniae, assembly GCF_017591425.1. Lineage (NCBI taxonomy): Eukaryota > Metazoa > Chordata > Mammalia > Lagomorpha > Ochotonidae > Ochotona > Ochotona curzoniae. The sequence goes on along the minus strand of NW_024466219.1, from coordinate 16,582,649 downwards.
GACTAGAATTTGAAATATCAAGCTTGCAATGACTGATAACCAGTTTTTTCATTATCAGTTGAGCAAATAAGTGGCTAGTAATAATTTGTCAGAACTTACACAGAACTATCCAAAATGAAATTTCAAGTAACTGAATATTTCTAGTACAATTAATTTCTATCCTATTAGAAATTTATATTGAAATAAATAGATATGTACCTTTTTTTTTTTACTATTATATAATACAGTTTCATAGGCTCTGGAATTTCCTATCCTCCCTCCGTACTGATTTTCCCTCTAGTACTGCAATGGGTAGTCCTTCATGGACACTCTTAAGTCCATCATTCCACTATTAAAGTGTTTCCCAACACTTTAGGCATGGACAATGTCAGAGCATCCAGCATCCTACTGTCAGGATATGTTCTACAGTTTCACCAGGACTCCATCTTTGCTCTGGATACAGAGATGCACACTGCACTATGTCTCCACATCTGAACATGTCAGTCTCTGCTACACTTTTTGTTTTTTAAAACTTATGTATTTTATTGGAAAGTCAGATATATAGAGAGGAGGAGAGACAGAGAGGAAGATCTTCTGTCCGATGATTCACTTCCCAAGTGACCATAACGGCCAGTGCTGAGCCGATCCAAAGCCAGGAACCAGGAACTTCCTCCAGGTCTCCCATGTGGGTGCAGGATCCCAAGGTGTTAGGTTGTCCTCGACTGCTTTCCCAAGCCACAAGCAGGGAGCCGGATGGGAAGTGGGGCTGCCAGGATTAGAACCAGTGCCCATATAGGAACCCGGAACTTTTAAGGCTAGGGCTTCAGCCACTAGGCCACTGTGCCGGGCCCATCTGCTACATTTCTATTGTATATCCCCTTAAATACAGAGCCAGGAAACACAGTCCACAACAGGGAGACAAACCAAACTTACATCAACATGAAGTTTAAACAGCATGCTACACAAAGACCAATGCATTGCTAAAGTGATCAAAAAGGAAATCTAAAACCTTCTTGCAGAAACTGATGCTACTGCATGACCCCTATGGTGCTGAAGAAATGACAGTCCAAACAAGAATATAAATGCCCATGAGATATAGCAAAAATTGTGTTGAAGGGGACATTTACAATATCAGGTGCTAACATCAGTGTCTCATAAATAATCTGTTAGTGAATCACAAGGACTTGCTGGAGAATCCTTTTAGAGTCTGCTAGATGGGTTCTTTCAGTTACCTGTCCTAATGGTGGACAGAACTTTTCAGGTATCAAAATTCCAAACCCTACTACTGTGATTTAACAACTTTGCATTGGGGCTGATAAATCTTTAATGCCTTTTTATTGGGTTGATTTACTTCTCCCAAAACTTGCATAGTATTTAGGAAGTAAACTGTTCAAGTTTCTTAAACCTATAAAATTGACCATCACATTTTGAATTATGATGCTATGGCAGATTAGAGAAAAATTTGAATTATTAACTCAGCAACCCTGTTTACTTTGGGGAGTATCCCCTACCTCACCCCTCCCACCTCCCCAAAAAAGGAAATTCAAGAATTAATGATGTTAGCATTTCTTGAAACCAAAGTGGAAGAAAAAATTCATTAGGAGATGTATATTGTCTAATTAAGAAGCAGTTAGGGCCTGGTGCGGTGGACTAGCAGCTAAGGTTCTCAACTTGAACGTGCCAGGAACCCATATGGTCTCCAGTTCTAGTCCCGGCAGTCCCACTTCCCACCCTGCTCCCTGCTTGTGGCCTGGGAAAGCAGTTAAGGACAGCTCAATGCCTTGGGATCCTGCACTCACATGGGAGACCTGGAGGAAGTTCCTGGCTCCTAACTTTGGATTGGCTCAGCACTGGCCATTGCAGTCACTTCGAGAGTGAACCATTGCACAGAAGATCTTCCTCTCTGTCTCTCTTCCTCTCTGTATATCTGACTGTCCAATAAAAACACATAAATCTTTAAAAAAACAAAAAAGGAAAAGAAGCAGTTAGACCTCTCCAACTGCCTCTCCCACTCCGAGCAATTGATGAGTTTACTGTGTCCTCTCTCTGAGAGGGTAACACAGAAGGGTTCTGTCCTGAAGGGAAGAAGTGAGTTTCCTGCATGTTGCTACAGATGGCCTTCCCCAATTAGCCTCTTGCAGCACTAGCTGCCAGAAGTGTGTGCTGCAGGCAGGATGTTGTAAAATTCTGAAACCTTTGAGGATTCCAGCCAAGCCCACAGAAGAGACTGAAGATAGCAATATTAAAGACTTCCCAACCAAACGGCTCTACATCAGACTACAGTGTTGCCTCGTTAAAAGCAGCCCAATTCATGCGACAGAACTTTGCTTTGTGTTGCCACATTTTAAAACTTGAGAAGATACCTGCAAATCATCAGACACCTGAAGAGAGCCTTTCCTAAGGGACATGAAAGGGCTGGCAATGTGGCATAGCCAGCTAAGCCACTACCATCGATGCTGGCATCTCCTGCTCAAGTTCCAGCTGCTTCACTTTCAGACCAGCTCCTTTGCTAATGTGCCTAGGAAGACAGAAGATGATGGCCCAAGTACTTGGGCTCCTGCACCCGTATGGGAGACTCAGATGAAGCTCCTGGGTTCTGGTTTCCTCCTGGCCCAGCTCTGGTTGTTGTGGCAATGTAGGGAGTGAACCAACAGATGGAAGTCTTTCTCTCTCTCTCCCCTCACTCTCTCTGTCTCTATTTCTACCCCCTTCTCTGTAACTCTTCCTCTCAAATAAATACATAAATCTTTAAAAAAAAAACCCACAAAAGGCAAAGTAGATAAGAGTACAGCTATAAAATTTTTAAAAATGAAATAAAAATTTCAGAGAATAGACAGTTCTTCAAAATTAAAAATACAATTGACAGAAAGTTACAAGAGTGCAGTAAAGCAAAGAGAGGTAGTTTCAGAATATCAAACATTCAAATAACGGAAGTCCCAAAAAGAAAGAGAAAATAGAGGTAGAAACTTATCAAAGAAATAAATTAAGAAAATATTCCTGAATGGGGGTTCATTTGGAGACTGAAAGGATTTATAGAGTATTACTGAGTACTCATGACAGTGTATAGATCTACATGAAAACATGCCATCATGCATTGCAGCATCATGAATAGCCCCAAATAAAAGCTTCAATACCTACCAACTAATGAGTTATGAATAAAATATGATACAGTGGCACAATAGAATATTATGCATCCACAAAAGGAATGTCAAGACTCAATATATGCTCAAGTTGGAATATGCCTTTATTTTTTATTTATGTAATTATTTATTTACATAAATTATTTTTATCATTTATTATGCAATTTATGTATTTATGTAATTACAGAGAGAGAGAGAGAAAGAGAGAATGACCCCAATTCACTCCCCCAGATGGCTACAGTGGCCAGGACTAGGCCAGGTCAAAGACCCAGGCACTTCATTCAAATCTTCCACTTGGGTGCCGGGGCCCGGGCACTGAAGCCACCTTCTGCGGCTTCTCCCGGGCCATTAGAAGGGAACTAGAGCAGAAGTGGGGCAACCGGGACTTGACCCAGCACTCATACAAGATGACAGTTGCCAAAGTGCCATCCACTACTCTAATACCTTGCACCGCATGTTTCCATTTATGTGCACAACTTGTTTTGGACAAAAATAAACATCTTCTGATCACATTTTTCTAAAGCTTTTGGATAAACCCTGTACTTTCTTGTATGGTTATAAGGTAGTTATGGCACTTACTGAATATATGTGAGAGCACATTAAAAAGTTTGTGGAAGGCCCGGCACGGTGGCCTAGCTGCTGGGGTCCTCGCCTTGCATTCGCTGGGATCCCATGTGGGCACTAGTTTTAGTCCTGGCGGCCCCACTTCCTGTCCAGCTCCCTGATTGTGGCCTGGGAGGGCCGTCGAGGAAGGCTTGAGGCCTTGGATTCCTGCAGCCGTGTGGGAGGCCTGGAGGAGGTTCCTGGCACCTGGCTTTGGATTGGCGCACCGTCGTTGTGGTCCCCCGCATTGCTTTCACTTGGGAAGTGAATCATTGGATGGAGGATCTTCCTCTCTGTCTCTCCTCCTCTCTGTATATCTGACTTTCCAATAAAAATAAATAAATCTTTTTTAAAAAGTTTGTGGAAAAGTGGAATTAAATGTATTTTGAGAAAAAAAAATTCAAATTACAAATCCTTGTTTTTCAGGAACTTTTTGAAGAATCTTCATTTGGGGTGAGGCTGCAGGTACAGAGGTAGTAGAGACAGATAGCAGTATGTGGGGGGGAAAAAAGTCCTAGTCTTGCAGAAAGTCAGCCAGTTGCCTAGTGGCTAAACTCCTCGCCTTGAACATATCGAGTTCCCATATGGGCACCGGTTCTAATCCTGGCGGCCCTGCTTCCCATCCAGCTCCCTTTTGTAACCTGGGAAAGCAGTAGAGGACGGCCCAAAGCCTTGGAAGACTGCACCTGTGTGGGAGACCTGGAAGAGGCTCCTGGCTTTGGATTGGCTCAGCTCCAACCACTGTAGCCGCTTGGAGAGTGAATCAACTGACAGAAGATCTTCCTCTCTGTCTCTCCTGCTCTCTGTATATCTGACTTTGCAATAAAAATAAATATATCTTTAAAAAAAGGGAAAATATTAAGCTACAGCATCTAAGCATGTTACATGATTATGAATGCCAGAATTTGGAGAGCACAGAATTGTGTATCTGTCCATTTATCAGGTGTCATTGTTTTAGAGCATTTTGAGAGAGTGCTTTAACTGTGTAGCTTTGGTGAGGAAAAAAAGTAAATTAAAAATTGAAAAGACAGATTAAAAGGTAAAAAATTATTTCAACATAGTATAAACACCAAAAAGTGTACCTGAGCTGGGTGCTTTTAGCTTAGTGGTTAGAATTCTGGTTAAGATACCTGTGTCCTGGGTTTGATGCCTGACCCCAGCTCTACTGTCCACTAATGCAAACCATGGGAGTCAGAGGTGATTCCAGTAACTGGGTTCTTAACAGCCATTTGGGAGACCCAGACTGAGTTCCTGGCTCCCAGCTTCAGCTCTGGCCCAGCCCCAGCACTGTGGGGTAGGCATGTAAGGAATGAACCAACAGATTGGAGCACTCTCTCTCTGTCTCTGTCTGTCTCTCTCTCTTTCTCTCTCTGTATATAATATATTATATTGTATATATTATATATATAATAATGTTTAAAAAAGAAGTATCGGGCCCAGCACGGTGGCTCAGTGGTTAAGGTCCTCCCCTTGCACGCCCAGGATCCCATATGGGCGCCGGTTCTAATCCCGGCAGCCCCGCTTCCCTTCCAGCTCCCTGCCTGTGGCCCGGGAAAGCAGTTGAGGACGGCCCAGGACTTTGGGACCCTGCACCCGCGTGGGAGACCCGGAAGAGGCTCCTGGCTTCGGATCGGCATAGCATCGTCTGTTGTGCTCACTTAGGGAGTGAATCATTGGATGGAAGATCTTCCTCTCTGTCTCTCCTCTCTGTATATCCGCCTTTCCAATAAAAATAGAATGGATAAATCTTTAAAAAAAAAAAAAAGAAAAAGAAGTATGCCTGAGAAAGGGAGACAAAGAACATTGGACATAGCCAGAGAAAGATGAGGGATCAAGGAAGAAAGATAGTTTTGTTAAGCTTTAAACTATCAGTGACTCATGTATATTGAGTCTCTATTATGTTCCAGGCACTTCTAAGCACTACACATGTATTAAATAATTTATTGTTAGTAGTATCACTAACCCAGTTTTGTAAACAAGATAACTGAGGCTTGAAAGGTAAAATAATTTGCCCAGTGCCATAGAGCAGTAAGTTGAAAAGCAGAGACTCAAATCTGGACTAGGGGTTCCAGAGTCACTGCCCCACATCGCAGCATATTTGAATGCTGGTGGGAATGGAATGAAAAAGCTAAAAGAGTGATGCAGAAGAGACTCGTTCAATGAAGAGCAAGTGAGACGAGCTCCATAGCACATGTCGATGACGGCAGTCAATGGGAAGAACATTTTGTTGTTCCAAAAGAGAAACCAAAAAATAGGTCAGAGGAAAGTACATGTGTAAATTGATGGTGGAAGCATGGGCCTCCTGCTCCTGTGGTGCTGTTTTGTCACTGATTTTTTAAAAAATTTGTAGCAAAGTTATTATTGAAAAATGGGGAGAGTTAAAGAGAGGTGAAAATGTTGAAAAGAGAGAAGAGTAGCCTAAGAAATGGGAAGTCCAGCTTCCTAGAGAAATGTGTGACAACTACCTGGCAGTACAGAGTCCCCATTTGTGACTGTTACAGAAAATTGATGGTGAGACCAAACTGCCTGTTGTAGGATTGACAAAGAGGTATTAGTAGCTTGAAGGAGACCAGTAATACTAAGTCGAAAGAAAGAGCAGGAAATGCTGACATGTGGAGTCAAAGATTAAAGCTAACACTTCTGGAAATGAAGTCACTAGCAGATAAGAGGCAAGTGGTTGCAGTCTGATTAGTCTGTCTTGCTTGTAGCTGTTGTCGCATTGAGTGTGTTCCATGACTTTGTCTACTGTCAATGATGACTTTTCATAGCAAGTAAAATAAATAGCAATAAATTCATACTGCTGGTATATTTTATGCAAATTCTGTAAAGAATATTTGAAGAACTAACAAAATTTGGGAATCAAAACAAATTCTTCTAAAAGATTATTTTATTTGAAAGGCAGAATTATAGAGAGAGAAGGAAGGACAGAGAGAGAAGGAAGAACTCCTCCAACCACTGGATCACTCCCTAAATGACTGCAATGACCAGGGTGACGCTAGGCCAAAGCCACAACTTTTTCAGTAACACTAACAGAGATCTGAATCAGAAGTAAAGCAACCAGATCTTGAATCGGCACCTGTATGGGCTGCTGGTATCACAAGCAGTGGCTTAATTCACTTCACCACACAATTGATCACCAAAATAAATTCTTAAACTGGCAATTTCAGCCAATGTTTCTAGGTAGAGCTCTTACAAACTCGCTAGGAGATTCAAGTGTTACCTGATAATGTTCTTTGACCTTTCCATTTGTCTATTTACTCTAAGCCACAGTCCTTTCTCAGGACTATTACACAGGATTTCTTACACTTACTAAATGATTTTTAGATATCCATGATAATAAAGAACATGAGTAATATTAGAGATGTTTTAAAGAGGACAATCAGTCAACATATTTCAAGGAAAGCATTAAAGTATAATGTAGAAAGGACCCTGAGCCAGGGCCCCTTATAGTATCTCAAACTCATAGGCAGAATCAAAAACCTCTGTGAGCAATCCTGATGGCCTAATACCCATTTATTCTAAATAATATATAAAATAAAATTCTAGAAGATGCCAAAGGACAAGTTGTCAGGAAAAACATAAAGCAAAACCACAGACTTATCAGAGGGATTATCCATCAACATAATGGGCTTCAAAAATCTTAATCCATAATTTAAAAAAAATTTCAAATTTTTTTCATAAGCGAAGTTTCTTTTTAAAATATTCATTTATTTTTATTGGAAAAGCAGATTAGATTTATGGAGAGAAGGATATACAGAGAAAGATCTTGTATTCATTGGGTCACTCCCCAAGCGGCCACAACGACTGGAGCTGAGTTGATTCAAAGCCAGGAACCAAGAGCTTCTTCTGGGTCTCACATCTGGGTGCAGAGTCCCAAGGTTTTGGACCATCCTCTACTGCTTTCCTATGCCACAGGCAGGGAGCTGGATGGGAAGTGGAGCAGCTGGTACATGAACAGCATCCATATGGGATCCCAGCGCTTCTGAGGTAAGGATTTAGCCATATATACATGCCACTTATTTTTTAAAATAATTATTTTATTTATTTTATTACAGAGCTTCACAGGGCAGGAGTGACAGAGAGAAATCTTCCATCTGCTTTTCACTCCGTAACTGCCAGGCTCAAGTCAGAAGCCACAAGCTTCAATTAAGTCTCCCGTGTGGGCTCAGAGACAAGGACTTGGGCAGTCTTTCAGTGCTTGCCCAGGTGCACCAGCAGGGAGCTGGATCACAAGTGGAGCAACCAGGACTCAAAACAGCACTGGAAGGAAAAGGACGACTCCGTTCTAATGTCCACGACAGGTGGACCAAAGGGATGATCTCAAAAAGGAAGGAAAGAAAAGTCAACTCCCAGAAACTACTGAACAATTGAGTAATTTCAGGATTTCTTCATCCAAACACACTTAATTACCCTTTAGTTCCCATTTAATTGTTGTAGGTTTAACACAAATATGATTTTGGTAAGAACTTGGTGATTTCTTTGACGTTTCTGGCCTATCAATCCCATGGCTTATAGTCAAATTATAAATACCCACATTCAAACCCCTCCCTAGCCATTTTCTCTTTAACTAAAGCAAACCCTTGAACCTATAGTTTCTAATGAAATAAAATTGTTCCTCCCCCAATATTTAAGAGGTCACACCCAGAAATATTAGTACTTCAACAGAAAGTACTATGAACATCACGGCCTCGGGATGTGTTGGTTTATGTTCAAAGTAACACGATTTTCCTTTAGGAGAAGAAAGGAAGAAGGTCACTGATTAGAAGAAGTGACTGAATGTGAATGACTAGGTCTAGAATGGCTAGAACGGAGGTCCTTAACTGTTTTTGCACTGTTATACGGGGCCCAAAGAAGACAGACTGGCCAAAGATTGTTGTGGGTAGTGTTATGTGCACATGCATGTGTGTGACTCAGTGGAAGAGAGGTCATACTGGGGAAGGAAGCAGCTGAGCCTCTTAAGCCAGGAAGGTGACTGTGCCACAAGAGCCTGCAAGGTGGCAGAATCGGGGGAGAGATGAGTCAGGTGAGCCAGGCTGCCACCAGGTTTCAGAGACGGATCATCAAACAGGAATTCATATACAAAGACACACACTTCCCTCCAGCGCTGACCTACATCAACCAGGGTGTCCCTCTTTGTAGTTCAGGCTTCCTCCTCCTCCTCAGGCTTCTCGGAAGCTTAGCAGCTTGTTTTTTCTTTCTAAGCCAAAAATAAAGCAAAGTCAAAATGAGATCGATTCCAGGGGAAATCATTTTATGGCATGGAGAATGAAAAGCATCAAATTCAAGATAACACTTTGTAGTAGCTAGGATGTGTTTGGATGTAGAGTAGGGGTGTGGAGACTTAACGGTGACTTCCACTACAACAGTGACATTTACTGAACTGGGTGTTGAATACAGTGGTGTTATGGCTGAAATAGTTCATCATTTTCAAAAAACAAAAAAAGACTGAAAAAGGAAGGATGAAAAGAGAAAGATTTTGTTTGTTTCTGTTTTTACTTGGGAAAAGTTAGGGGTCCCTCCCTAGTTGTTCTAACTCTATTATAAACCAAAAAACTGTGTTCACAGAAATATTAGCCTCTTTGAGGTTAATGCTTCTAAATCAATTCATTTGTCAGCAAATGTTCAAATCACACACCTATGAAGCTGGATCAATTTCAGCAGCCTCATCCTTGGGTGTAACTCTAGTTACATTAAATTTGTGCTTTGGAAGTGTTCTCCCTGTTGCGTTAGTATTGTGACATCATACATATGTGAATGAGACATCAAGTCAGAGTCCTGAAAGGCTCCCTCAGCCCTGTCCCCTGCGTTTGGCTGGCAGGTGCCTCCAGCCTCCTCCTCTCGTTAGTCCTGCTCTGCCTCTTCTTCACCTTGGCCAAAGGCTCACTGCACTTCTTATTTCCTACCCAGCTGTGATCAAACAAAGAAAAAAGATGAAAGCCACGTGTCAGCTTGTCTTAAAACATAAATAGCTACAAGCCAGACACAAACTGGGAAAGGATGAATCTAATGATTAGAATCAGACCTGCAAATTGTCACTACATTTCATATTTCCCACTGGGATTTTCTTTTTTTTTTTCCAAAACAAAGGCAGATTGGTATCATGTTGATAACATTGCCAGCTTTGGAAAATCCCTGCTGGGTCACTTCTCAGCTACACGATCTTGCTCAAGTTTTTTAACCCTAAGCATGTAGGCATTAATACCTCCCTTGTTGAAGTTGAAACAAACATGAAATGTTTAGAGTTTAATACATTTCAGCAGTTGTTACCTGAGTTCCTTTCATTTTTTCCCCTACTCTTTTCATGTGTTCAAGTGAAATCCCTGGAAAGCTGATGGGTATGGGAATAATTTACATGCAGGAAAAACCAGCTCCCAGGAAAACGCCTATCCGGCCAGAGAGGCTGCATACCTGGAGGAAGAGGCCTTCCTGAACGCAGTGGATTCTTCTCCCTACAGGTGCCAAAAGTCTGCCCAGGAAAGGAGTTGCTAAACTGGTTATTTTGTTTTTATTAGGACGCGTTGAAGGTTTCCGTGAACAGCCCAAGAAACCAGAAACCCAAACAACACTGTATGTGTTCCCTCCTTGGACATTCTCCGGGGTCCCTCTTTGATCAGCTCAGCGACCTCTCAGGAGACAAAAGGGATTCTCTTCCCCCCAGTAGAAAATGAGCCTGAGAGAGCTAGGCGAGAGCTAGGGGACGGGCAGCCCCACTGCAGCCTCCCTGGCTGTAAGACGGACACTACGGGGCCGCTGCTGGGCAAGGCTGCATGGAGGGAGCTCTGAGAAGCCAGGTAATTTCGTGACAAAACCCACCACACAAGGATTTACCTGGAGAATTCCCAGGAATGCTTGGCTCCGCGTGGGAGAAAACAGTTGCACACAGTCCCACAGCAGAGCACTCGGCCAAGTAGACTGTCCTTTACCACTAGAGTTTAAAGAAAAAGTGCGTTTGGCCTCCACATTCCCTGTCAGCCCTCCTTTCTCCCAGTCTCAGCTCATACTGGCTCCTCCTCCTTCTCCTAAACTATCTCCATTGGCTCTAAGCGGGCTAGGGGTCAAGAGGCGATTGGCTGAGTGCGAGCAGCACCGCCCTGCCCATTCCCCTCCCACACCCTCCCGGGAGAAACAGCTGGAATGAAACCTGGGCAGGGGAAGCTGGGATTGGCTGGGAGTCAGCGGCAGGGTGGGGTGAGGCAGCTCCTGTGAAGAATTTACCTGTCTAGGTAAGACAGAGGAGGTCAAAAGGAGAAGAAAACAGCAGGAGGCTGGGGACCAGTCTCAGTCTCCATCTCCGCCCTTTGAAACCAAAGGGTATTCCTTTCCTCTCTTCAGCCTCCTCCCCAGTGAAGGTGAGTTAACCACTAACCAGCTATTGCTTGTTCTGCAGCGAGGAGGGTTGGTGGTGGGGGGGACTGGGGAGTCCTCAGCTAGGGGTTCTCCCATCTGCTCCTTAAATTTCTAAGTCTGGGAGGTTGGGAGCTTGTTGAAACTGCAGTACTTTTGTGGATTCTAGGGCTGGGACTCATCCTGTTCACTTAGCGATTTAGGTTGAGAAAACCTATTGAGCAAATGGCAAGAGAAGTAAATAGGTTTCTTTGGGAAATTTCCATCCCTGAGGAAGTGAACTGAGTTGTGCTCATGAAGGAAATCGAGGGAGTCCAGATCAGGCATGGTTCGCCAGGTGAGTGAAGAACTTCCCATTGAAACCAAAATGCTCCTTCACTTGAACAACTCAGTGTCTGCCTTTATCTAAGCAATGAGTGTAGTGTCGGGACATTTCAACAGTGGAGCTATCTGTGGACAGGTGTGTGAGGTGTGAGCTGCATTTGGTTGTTTGTTAGTGGGCAGGAAATTCACACACACTGGGAAAGCTCCAGCTCAAGCTACCAGTCCATCTTTGGGCAATCCAGTTATGCAGTCACGTTTAATTTAATTTAATTGATTTTCTGACTTTGCCTGTTAAGAGACACAGACTCACAAACAGAAAGCTGTTTTCATGGCAGCATGTCAAGTCTGATTAAGGCTCCAGGTGGGACTCAGGCCAAGGTAGCATGAAGGAGTCCACCAAGAGAAGAAACTGACATGGGTGATGAGTTTGCTGTGTTCTCCCCCCCCCCCCAATTGTATCAGCTGGAAGCTGCAAGTGGTGTAAGTGCTGTCCAGTTCTCATTTCAATGCTCAGTGATGTGTCCTATGGGTCACCACTGTGGCTCGAGATGTCACCTCTTTTCCTCCTGCTGCAGAGACAAGGTGGAAAGACCCCAGGACCCCACTCTCAGGGCCTGGTATACTCAATCGGGAGGAGTAGGTTGGGTTTCTGATCCTGGCACTTGAAGCTTCAGGCTTTAGCTTCACCCACAGAGCACACAGTGCCTGTGACCACCATCGTTGGAGTACTTCTCCACCAAAATACACCAGTGACACAGCTCTTGTGTGAAGCTACTAGCTCTGTCCATGCCTTGCCTCCAACCCACTGGGAACAGAGAAGATTCAAATGTTGTCTAAATACACACACACACACACACACACACACACACACACACACACACACACGTGTTCATGGAGAGGAAGAGAGACCTATAGTGCAAATTTTGATCTTCCCAGCATTATTCTTAGATGTTTTGTAGCCCAAGGCACATTTCTGGGGGACATCATGAAAAGCAGAGGCATTTGGCTGAGAGATATAGGCAGCCTCTCTGAGGAGAGACAGAGAGCTGAGCTCTTGGAAGCCATGAGGTTGTACCCATAGGAGGAAGATGATAGAGGGCCTTGGTTGGCTTTGTTCTAGCCAACTGGATGGGGTTCAGGCCACTCCCTGTGCTCCCCCCTTTGAAAATCCACATGTGATTTATTTACTCTCTTGCAAGGCTTGAGTGGCTTCAGTAGAGTAGTTAATATTTAATACCCCTCTGGATGGGTGGCCCTGACAATAGCCTGTGCGAATTTTTAACCCATTCCCTCCTCCTCTTCAATTCCCCCCGAAAGGTCAAGGGTTAGAAGATACAAGATTCTCACCTTGAGTGACTTGCTTCTTGGGCTGTTTATCAGATTAGAAACACCTCTCAAGTTTCAAGGTCTATAAAGTCAGTGGAAGGAAATACCACATCCAGGTCCAGCTGGGGCAAGTAGAAGAGGGCGGAATGCTGGGAGGAAGAGGTAACTTTATTACCACACAAACTCTTAGAAAGCTGGACATGGGGGTGAGGTGCTGCTACCTGGGAGTTAACTTAGCTTTGGTTCAGGTTAGCTTTGGCTCATCTCTGTGGTGATTTGGTCATGCCTGATGACGTGCACTTCAGTGGTATTTGATGTCATTTCTTTACTCTGGAAATATTCTTTGTTGTTCCAGGCAATAAAATGACCTGGAAATGTAAAGCTAAACCAGATGGCTTTCAGTGACCAGGGTATAAAGATGAAGGAGAAGGGGTGGTCTTTGGCCTTTTACTATTTACTCAGGGGTGGCAATGACGCTTCAAGTTTGCAACTCTCTTGCACCTGGTCAGTCCTTACGAGACCTTCTAGGCAGATGGGGACTGGGATCCACAGGCTGCCCTATGCATGCAGGTCTGGGTCATCATCTGTAAAGCCAATGTCACATTGTGCCTGTGTTTCCAGGTTAGTCTGCAGATCAAATGAGCACACCTAAGACCCTCTGTAAACTACACTATGCTGTGTTCGTCTTTTCCATCTGCTTCAGGGCACCCTAGATCCTGAAGGGAGAGCGTGCCAGGCTTTCCTAGGCAGAGGAGAGCTAGCTACCTCCTGTGAAAGTGTGAACACAGGCAGCCATTTTCTCTGAAAGTAAAAGACTGCATTTGCTCATCCATTCATAGAAAGTCTTATTTTAATGACAGTGAATCACTTTAAATATTAAACACTGTATTCCACAGTTAAGAAAATGGGGAACAAAGACCAGACCCTTGGTCTACATTGACCTCTTGAAAAGAACATCTTGATCTACACCATTTGTACCACCTTCTCCTGTAAGGGGCTTGGAAGTGCCAGTTAACTGGAAGCCTTGCCCACCTTCCATATATTCTTTGAGAAATAGAATATTTAGGAAAAAGCTTGAAGTTAAAAGGTCAGAAGCCAAGAAGTCTTCCAACTGCTCCACCCAACAGACTAGAACAAGTGACACGTTTATTTATCTAGCATTGCTTGAGTGCCTTCTGTGTGCACGGGCTGGGTGCTCAGGATTACCTTTGCTTTAGTGGCCTCAACCCTAAAGAATGGCTGGAATGGGCCGTGGCTCTCCGAACCCGAATAGTCATCCATGAAGTGCATAGCTGAAATGACTGAACTTTGTCCGTGTGATTCCTCATCTTCCTGTTTCTTGAGGTTCTGGGTGTTGGGGGACTAATCTCATAGAGAAGCTAAGATGCCATTTCACCCAGCACTGAGCTTCCACTGGACTCATCTGGTGTTTGGTCCCTCTAGTCTCCTCTTGACCCCTGGGGAGCTCTGGACCTTGATGAACCAAATAAATCTTGTCCCACTGATCTGCCCCACTTGAGGCATTTCTCCCAAGCAGAAGAGGCACTCTGCAAAGCCCCGTACTCACCAGCACCATGGCACTGGAAGAAGTTCTCACCCACCCTCACTCAACCCTGACTTTGGCACTAGACTTACAAAGGCCCAGGGGCTATCACTATGGCATCTAAACCCTGTGTCACCAGGTTGCAACTAGGGTTTATTTATTATTTGAAAGACAGAATTACAGAGAGGGAAAGGGGAGAGACAGAGAAATCTTCCATCCCATTGATTCATTCCCGAGATGGGTGCAATGACTGGGGTTGAGCCACGTAGAAGCTGGGAGCCAGGAGCGTATCCTAAGTTTCCCAAATGGGTACAGGGACCCAAGTACTTCTAGTGCTTTTTCAGGTTCATTGTCAGGGAGCTGGATAAGATGTTGTATAACTAGGTTGCAAACCAGTACCCATACGGGATACTGATGCTGCAGGTGGTAGCTTTGTCTGCTTCACCACAGTGCTGGCCCTAGAATACATTTTTTTTTTCTGTGACTTATTGCCCAATAGTAGTAGGGCGGAGAAAGATTATGGAAGGTGTAGCTTGGTATTTCTGGAACAATATATATACAGAATTAGACAAATTGTATTATAATTCTAGGTCTTACCTATGTCTCTGTTTTACCTTGGAACTGCTTTTCATTCTAAATTCTTTCAAAATTTCATTTTAACATAGAAGAGTCATCATGGCCTGGCCAATTCTGGTACATTGTTCCCATACACAAATTAAGAAAATCCTTGGAGTTTCCCTCAGGAGTTTGAGCTTGCTTCCCCTCAGTTTGCTTCCCCTTAGGAACTGGAGCCAGGAAGAAGCTACATGAAACACTCCTCTGGTTTGACTTAAGAACTTCATAGGCAGCAGCAATCCAGGACTGGCATGCCAGAGGGAGAGTGGGCTTGTGTCAAACACTGCAGGTGCCCTGTTCATGTGTCCCAGGCTATGGAGATGGCAACAGCCAGGGTGGTGGTAGCTGGAATGGTATTGAGGGTTTTGACTATGATCGCAGCTGACAAATATTGGGCCATAGACTGAGTTTTGCATGGAATAGTCCGTTATATTGTATTTTCACAATGACCCTTTGAGGTCATTTAACCTTCTCTCTCATTTAACCAGAACCCTTCTTTTCTAAACTCTGGTTTCCTTTGCTTAATGTAATTTGAGCCTCCAAGGCTCTTATCTTTTTCTTCTCACAAGAAGGGTAGTTATTGGCTTATTCATTAAATGTTGGAGGACTTACTACCAACTAAATGGCATCTCATTTCATTCTCTCATTAACCCTATTCAATAAGGAAAAACAGACCCCAAGAGTAATTTGGCCAAAGTCACGCATATGTAAACAGCTGGAGTGGGACATGAACCTAGACACAACTACTTTCAGAACCTCAGTTCTCAAGCCCTTTAATATGTATTTTATGGTCATGGAAGTGTAGGTTAAGCTGTTTCAGAGGGAAAAACTAAGAGAAGTGACAGCAGCTGCTCTCTGGCTAAACTGCCTCTTACACTCAAGTGTGTCCTATTGCATGCATCTGAGCCGGCCTGTGCGTCCTTCATGCTATGCAGCTGGGGGTGGAGATCACAGCTGTTCACAGCCCCCTCTTCCCGCTTTCTGCTTGCTTGATGTCCTTGCCATTGTGCTGCCCCAGGGCCTGGGCAAGAGCCTTGCAGAAGCACTGGCTCATACGTGGCTTTGATCTTCTCTTTTCAGGCCCGGTTTGGGACATTCTTCACTTCCCTTCGCTTCCCCTCTGGGAGCCCCTTTTGCCACCCCTGCGCCTTGCTTCGGGCAATGCCCGAAAGGGAGCTGTGGCCAGCAGGGCCTGGCTTGGAACCTGTGACCCGCGTCGGCAGCTGCGACAGCATGATGAGCACCACCTCCACCCGCTCGGGATCTGTACGTACTCTCCCTCCCGCAGCCTGTCCGCTTGCCGTACACCTGCCCTGCCCTGCCCTGCCCCGCCCCACCCTGCCCTGCTCTGCCACCCGTCATCACTCACTGCACCTTCTCTTTCATCCTCCTCGTCAGTGAGTGAATCACAAAATCAGAGGGTGCTCTGTGCCTCTGAGTCACCCCTCATTTCATAAAGAATAGGGTGCGGTAGCCTCAAAGGGCAACAGGACAAATGAGATCTTCCCCCAGCTCTCGTTTGCACTGGGTGAGAGGTCTGTGCTAAGAGAGAATGGGCTGTGTTCGGAGTCCATGGTGGGTGTGAGATAGGGATCCCTACTGTAGCGTGTGGCTTCTTGAAACTCTGTGCCGCAGTCCCAGTGTTCCTTCTGACTTCCTCAAGGATTCAAGTCAAACACATCTGGTTTCCCTGCTTAGGTAAAGCTGCCTGACCTGGGGCAAATTACTCAGTGTCTCCAAGTTTCAGTGTCTTCCCTTCTGAGATGGGGTTGATATCCACCCCTAACCTGTAGGGTTCTCAGAGGGGATAAACGAGATGCTTGTAAAGCAGTTGACCCATACCTCCATGTAGGAAGGGAACATCCCAGTTGGGAGCAGACAACGGTCTGGCAGTCACTGTTTTTATTTGTGAGAGATGTGTAATCAGTTGTAATTTTTCTGGGCACGAATCTAAATCTTGGTTAGTTTCAGCCTGGAGAGAAAGAATAAATCTGTTCTGTGTCCAGATGAAAGCATGTCTTTGTTGTTCAGCCTCTTTATATACATGACAACCATGGAGAATTTATACTTGATTGCTAGCCTATGGAGGTATTTCAAAAGTTAAGGATTATGATTCTGCTGTAGAGATACTGATGTTGAGTAGTAGAGTCTGTACGTACTGTCAAGGATATTTACCATTGCCTTTGAATTTTGATACATAAAAGTGGAGTGGGAAAAGCCACAAACACACACACAACGCACACACATACACAAATCCAAAGTGTAGGCAACCCATACATATTTTCTTTTTGACTCGCGATGGTGGACCCAGACAGACTTCCTTCCTGATTCTTTGAGGTTGAGGCCAGTATGAATAGTCACATGCCATCATCTGCCAATTAAGAGTGTTCAAAGTGAGTCACCCACAAAAGAAACTCTGAGTTGGCTTAGGCATGACCAGGCTATTTTAGAAGAAATAGGGCAATAAAAAAGATCTTTGCTCAAGTAACTCTATGAGTTGGCTTCAGGCTTCCAGGGGCTATCTTTAGGACTTTCCCTGACATACAGACTTCTGTGGGTCAGCTGACAGGTGATTCTAAAGGGCAGGAACAACTCGAAGGGGTTATTCAACAGCCTTCTCCCATCCCTCCAAGATACTTTTAGGACTGTCTCTAAGCATTTGCTGGCCATAAAAGTGTTCCAGAGCATAGAAGGAGAAAGATAAGCTCAGGCTGAGTTTCTTATGTTCTCAATTTCTTACATTGTCCTTTGACTTTCTTTCAAGCTCCTTCAAAGAGTATCTATGCCATCAGCCTTCTTGGCATGAGAGAACATGGGAAGACTCATCATCATCATTGACCCTAACATCATTTCCAAAGACCCTGTGTGCTTTCTATTAAAATAAATATCCTACTTTCATGTCTATTTAATAACTAATGCAAAGTTACTCTTCCATTCTTTGTACCACCCAGTTTCTTCACCTTCCCCTTCAGTTAATATTTACTAAAGAAGTACACACTTATTTGAATGTTAGCCAGAGCCAAATGCCATTAAGAAAAGTAAATACAAGGGGGAAAAAAAGCTTGCATGGAATTTCTTTCAAAGTCAAGTACAAATTATTTAGCTAAAATGTGTCTGTACCTAGTCAAGCTGCTGTTCCCATCAGCCTGACAGCTGGTACTTGGCTGCAACTGTTTGTCTTTATCCTGACCTTGAAATATCAAATCAAGTGTGCAGAACTTCTTTGAAAAGTTAAAAGCAAGACTATTCAAGTTTCAAAGTATTACCTATATGACTTAGAGCTTTAAGCACAGTGAAACTCTTGACAAAGTTCACACGAAACAATTGGAATGAATATCCTAAGCTGCTGAACTTAAGCCCAGGTCTGAGCTAAAGGAAGACCCTTACACATGCCTGCCCAGCCAGCCGGGCTGCGTGTTAGTAGACCCACAACCTGCCATTCTCCACCTTCCCTGGGGTTGAAGTTTCAGGAAGCACCTCCAACAGGCTTGCGGGGTAGCTCTGCGGACAGCTTCCAGCTCTTCAGCATTCCTTCCCTACGGCAGGGCAGTTCTTGGGCTCCGCCAGTTTCTGCAGAGGGACCTCCCTCTCACAGCTCCTTCTTCACGCAGAGTGACGGCATCTATGACTTCCTGTCGGCTGAGGAGAAGGCATGTCTACTCTTCCTGGAAGCGGCAATCGGCTCATTGGACACAGAAACTGATAGCGGACTGTCCACCGATGAGTCTGAGCCAGTTACAACACCCCAAGGCCTCCAAGTGCTGCCTCAAAGCCAACCTGCCCCCAAGGGTAAGCCAGACTGTCTGAGACAACACCTCTGCAGATATCTAGAAGCTGAACACATCCCTCTGGCCACTTTTTACCTCTGTTCTGAGGGTCATGGGCAGGAAAAGGATTAAAGTGCCCTTTCCTGACCCAAAGAAAGTCCATGGAAGGAGGGAGGCAATGCTGACAAGCCAGCTTCCAATCTTTTTATACAGTATCAGAGATCTGGGATGGAAATGAGGTGAAGCAGCTCCTGTTTTCCATGGAAAAAAATTCTAGCAGAGACGACCAAAGAAGTAAACGAACCATGGAGGCCTGGGTGGCTGGCCCTGGACAGACTAAGTCAGGCCACGGAGCTAATCTGGGTGACCCAGCAAAGGACAAGGTTTCAGGAGATAAGCAGAGGGAAGGGCTCCCCTGTGCCAGTGGGTGGCACCTTGAGGCCCTGGTGGAGAGGGCTGAGAGCCAGAGGTGTGCAGCACATGAGAAGGGGACACAACGGCACACAGGGTGGCCTTGAGTACGGGGCCATGCAGCTCAGGGTGTGGAAAGCACCTTGCTCCCACAGACCGTGTCCCTCATATCAGGGCTGCAATCCTTTACTCACTCACTTGACAAATATTTATTGATCGTGTGTTAGGCTCTCCCTGGAGATAGAGCATTGAGTGGGCACATTGGTCCCCACTGCTCTTAAAAGCCGACTCCCTGGCCCAATGAGACTAAGGTATCTGCCTAGCTTGCTAGAAAGAAAGGAACCATGGCACTTTGTGGTTCAGGGACACTCTACCTGTTATGTGTCTCTCCAGGTGCTGACAGGACAAAGTAGAAGGTAGAATTTAAGAGCAAGTCACTTGTTCATAAGCTCTTGCCTTACAAGAGCTGCAGATAAACTGTCTCAACCCTATTTCTACCTGCAATGCATCTACTGATGGTTGGGCAGACCCCAAGTCAGGATTGGGAGCAGTCAGAGGGCTACTGTCTTCCCAACTATCATGAAAAATTAGTTCTTGAGAAAATGATCTGCTAACTGAGTGCTGCCCCTTTAAAAGCCAACACAACTAAACTTAACCAAACAAAATGACGCCCATTTGTTACTCGTCAGAGATCGGAGTTCAGGAAGTATTTGCTTTTCTTACTGCAGCAAGGCTCTCACCTCTGTTGTCTGTTCTCTCTTTGTTGCCTCTTCCTCATCTGCACAGGACATCCGAAAGAGACGACCATAGAGCAAAATCCAGAGCCAAGGACCGAGACTCAGATCAGCTCATTCTGTCCTCCTGAGCCCCAAGGTCTGGGCCTCAGGTCTGGCTCCTACAGCCTCCCCCGAAATATTGGCAGAAACCAGAACCTCTGGACCAGCAGCAGTAGCCAGCCAAACAGCCACATCCCTGGAGAACCTGTGGGGCTTGGAGCAGACAAACAGCAGGACAGCCAGTGTGGTGAGCCCAGTCCAGCTCCTGCTGGCCCCCAGGAGGCTGTCCTCGGTTTGGACGTGGCCATCATCCCCCCACCGGAGGCTTTCCGGGACTCCCAACCAGAACAGTGTGTGGAAGAGCACCTGTCCAAGCGGCCGGAAGAGCCACGCGACACATCCCAACTCCACGCGCTGCTGTCCCACCCCCAGAAGAGAGAAGAGACCTCTAAAGAAGCCATGTCCCAGAAGGCCAATGAGAAAGGCCCCACAGGGCACTCAGGACCCCTGACATCAGGAGGTGATCTGAGTGCCCAGCCAGCTCCCCTGGCAGCCCCTAAGCCCCGAAAGCTGCCACCTAACATTGTCATAAAGAGCAGCCGGAGCAGTTTCCACAACCAGCCCCAGAGCTGGCTATCCCGCCACACTGAAGCTGCGCCTGGAGAGTCTGGACTGGGCTTGTCTTCACTACAAGAGCAGAGGAAAGCCCGCAGAGAGGCGCTGGAGAAGCTGGGACTGCCCCAGGACCAGGAAGAGCCCAGCTTCCACATGAACAAGCCCACTAGCTCCTTCAGATTCAAGGAACCCCGTGCTCAGGGCCCTGCCCCATCCTCAGCAGCAGCACCTGACCTGGCTCCAGCTCAGAGCTCTGCAGCTGCAGGGAAGGCTCTGGCTACAGCTCCAGCAACTCAGGAACCTGCACCAGGGAAGGCTCCAGCTCTTGCTCAGGGAGCTCCCCCAGGGAAGATTTTGACTCCTGCCCAGGAAGCTCCTTCGGGGAAGATTTCAGCCACTGCCAAGTCCATGCCCATTTCGATCCCAAAGGCTTCAAGAGCAAATAATCAGCCCAAGTCAAACTCAGGGCTAACACTCCAAGATAGCAGCATCCCCGGCTTGAGACAGATGAACTTCAAGTCCAACACTCTGGAACGCTCGGGTGTGGGGCTGAGCAGCTACCTGTCTGCTGAGAAAAACCCCAATCCCAAAATCAGCACTTCTCTAGAAAAGAGTTCTCTGTTGGACAAGAGCTCCCCCAGCATCCTGCGGAATTCCCGGCCCCGTCCCGCTTCCCTGGGCACCGGGAAGGACTTTGCTGGAATCCAGGTGGGCAAGTTGGCCGACCTGGAGCAGGAACAGAGCTCCAGGCATCTCTCCTACCAAGGACAGAGCCGGGACAAGCTTCCCAGACCCCCCTGTGTCAGTGTCAAGATCTCCCCCAAAGGCATCCCTGATGAGCACAGAAGAGAGGCCCTGAAGAAACTGGGACTGCTGAAGGAGTAGGACTGGAAGCCAGTGCTCCCAGCACCAACCGCACCCCTGTTGCCCAGGAAGAGATGCCAGGCTCTACCTCAGGGCCTCTGACACCTTGCACACAAGCTTGGCCAGATGTGGGCTGCTCCTCAGATGATCTCTGCATCTCAAGAGATGGGGAGGGAGAAATTTGAGTTCGAACATGCACCTGCAATGAGTACTTGTTCTCTGGGTTTCTCCAAAGAGAGGGAGAGAGACAGAAAATGTAGGCCATGGTAGATATTTATATGTCACCATGAGCCTCTATCCAGAGTTCTGCCCTCCTTGGTGATTTTCTGAATCAGATATAGTTCAGCCCAGCTGGAACTGATGGAGATCAGAATAAATGTCACATGAATCTACGGGCGTGATTTCCCTTGCCAGATCCCTCTCTCAGCTCAGGCTTTCTGGACAAGGACCAGTGTTAAGAGGAGCAGGTTTGCTCTCTTTAAACTCATTTCCTTCTCAGTATCACCAGTGCCAAGTGGGAGTCACACTGATGGAACTAAACCTCTTGGTGGACTAAGAGCAGACATCTCCCATTGGTCTGAAGAGGCAGGGTAAGTGGCCACGCACACCCACCTCGCCTGACCCAGGAGGAGTTCTCGGTCACGGGCAGTTCCATTCATTCCTTAATAAACTGTGGCTGTGTGCTGGGACTCTGGTATTCCTCTTCTTCCCACGTTGCTGCTCCCCAACTCAACACTATACATGGCTGACCCGGAGCTGGGTCAACACTGAGAGGGGGAGCCCCACACAGAGACAATGTAAACACTCAAGAACTGTTTGAGGTCCTGTGTATGTGTGTGACTGCAGGTCATTTTCACATGTCTTGTGTTTGCAGCAGTGGGAAGTCAGCCCAGAGATTGTATTACATTCTCTGCTGGCTGTTCACTGGCTTTCCAATCTAGACAGTGTCTGAGCAGAGCCTCCCCATGGGGCAAAGGAACCATATCACCCACGATCACTCAGCCACTTAATCGTGGAACTGAGACTGGAACCCCGGGTAACCTGATTCCCTTTCTGCAGGTCCTCAGGGTGCCGCCACCCGCAGTCGGTGCTCCTGAGTATCTGCTCAGCAGCCCAGAGATCCATCACGACTATCCAGGACTCGACGCTGAGTTCCTGCAAGGTTCTAGACTGTTCTCTGCAGCCTCAGAGATTAAACATCATTCCAGGTAGCATTTAGTGTTGGGATGGCTCTTTGCATTTTATGGTAACTCATTCATAACCAGCACGCTTCTCCACCAACTCCATGCATAGTCGTACGGCATGAACATGAGCCAAAGGAGGGTCCTGCGGGTGGCAGGGGCTAGTAAACACCAGTATGAGATGTGGCTGGACACAACCCCTGCTCCCCTGTAGAAAATGAACCTGATTTGTGAGATCTGGCTGGCATCCAGGACACCCAACTATGAGGGGCAGATAAGGGGGGGATGTTGGTTAAAAGGTGACCTTTAGGACTGCTGGACATTTCTGGGTGACATCCGTATAGACCCGTCGCTGTCAAAGCTCAGAATTTATGAAAATGACAGGAAGGTTAAGCTAAGGACAACAGATAGTCCCTCCCTGCTGTGGTATGTGGGGTGTGGGTGTGGCAGTTTCTGTGTACGTGCACGCCCTTACACCCACAAACCTGGTGCCTCCTTCCTGGCCATGGCTGAGGAGCTGGTGGGTCACAGCTGATGGTGGGACTCCCACCACTGGCCCGCTTACATCTTCTCCCCAGAGGAAGACCATCTTCTGAAGGCCCTGGGCCGCGTGCTGAGCCCAGCTGGGCTGCATCATGTGGGTAGATTAACACAGAGTTTATGGCGTGATTGTTTTATTCCTTAGTTACTAGCTGCCCTGATTAGTAGGGAAACAGGAGACTGGCTATAAAGTGAGCCTTGGTAGGAATGGGGGAGTCCTGGTACCCACACAAGACTGACCCGTTCAGGTTGGTCAGGAATTAAATGCTCATCCAGACAGGACGGAAAGACCTGCACATCTGTGCCTGTCCACTGTGCGTCTTCATCCCATCTCTCCAGTTTTCTCTGAGCGCTACCCCACCATGTCCTCATCTGACCATTGTCGTCAGAATTTACAAATAGAACAATGAATCCAAACTTCATCATCCTCACTTAGAAGAGGAGCATGGGGAACCAGTGGGGACAGCTCTTGCCCACATGGCATAATTCTAGCTGTCTTTTGTCTATAGTAGATTGTGCTCCATTTGGCTTAAATTGATAGAGTGGGAGGGATGTCAGAGTTGCTTTTATCCCCTTTCAAATAATTTTGCACGAATGTTTGTAAGACCATCCGTTTGCTTTTAGAAACCAAAGCCATAGCTCCACTTCTAAATAAATGCTCTTGGATCTGCTTGCCCTGTTCTTGCTTGGCTGCTTTGAGCACAAATCATCCACTGAACTGAACACAGGTGCCGGTCTCACATTGTGCCAGGTTGGCACAATGGGGTCTGTACACTCACAAGTACGGTTGACTTCTCCCTCCAAATCACTACTCACCCATGTGATACCCCGAGAATCCCTGCTTCTAATTACATGGGGGCAGGTGCACGTGCCATCTTACCCAGAAGTCAGGGGCTGGGCCTTATCACCTCTCATATACCTCTTGCCAAAGTGCAAAGTGTGATCTGGCAGAAGCCACCCTATAATCTGGAGATGGGTGAGTACACCAACTTTGGGATTTGTTTAATGGAAGAAGGTGAAAGGCTGGAGAGCAGGCCCTTGCATCTGCTTCACCTGGAAGTGAGGAAGGAGGTGATAACAGCACTCGTCAGGATGTGAGATGAACCCTGCCATCCTTTAATTTCCAATGGTACATGCAGACAGAGGAGGCTCAGCCTATAATCTGATAGACTAGAGGAGGTTGGTACCAAGGAGATGAGCAGCGGAAGAGAGAGTCCATCTCAGTCTGGGCAGGGACGCAGAGTACATGCATATGAATGACTCTGAGCATATTCATCTGGGCTCAAATTCAATCTCTCATGGACTGTAGGGATCATCATACCCAAGGGGATGCCTATTAGCTTTCTGAACCTCAGAGTCCTCGTGTGTTAAATGGAGAAAACACCAGCAATCGAACCCGTCTGCGCATTGTGGTTGGAATGAAGGAGTGACATAACCAACGGCAGTCACAGTGTGGGCACCACGTAGCTCTGCAGATAGCAAGAGGACTCTTCTTCCAGGACTTCCAAGAGCTCCTCCAGCTCAGCTCTGAGAGCATGTAGACACGACCGTGCTCATCTGAAAGTCCAAAGTCACAAGTAGGCTTTGGCACACCCTCAGGCTACTGAAGTTCACCCAGGCTGTATTTCCCAGAATCAGAGAAAAAAAAATCACCATGAACATGGTGCTTGAATCCTGGTTTGGAATGAACCAGGTGTTTCCAGTTTCTGTGTGGTCAAATCCAGTTCCCTTGGTTGTCAGTATCTTACCATACACAGCCATGTAGTTTCTTTCTTTCTTTCTTTCTTTCTTTCTTTCTTTCTTTCTTTCTTTCTTTCTTTCTTTCTTTCTTTCTTTCTTTCTTTCTTTCTTTCTTTCTTTCTTTCTTCCTTCCTTCCTTCCTTCCTTCCTTCCTTCCTTCCTTCCTTTCTTTCTTTCTTTCTTTCTTTCTTTCTTTCTTTTTTAAATAACATTGTATTAAGTGACACAGTTTTATAGGTACTGGGATTCCCACCACCCCCATGTAGTTTATGTCTTGCTTCCTCTAACTTTTGTCATGTACTTCAGAAAGTATATGTTGTTCTACTGCTGTTTATTCTTACATGGAAGGAAAAATAAGCATTTATAATAGGAAGAAACTGGGTATAATCAGGAAGCTTTAGAAGCTAGATGGGACACTTAAAAACAGCGTGGGGAGGTGACACTGTGGCATAGCAAGCTAAATGTCTGCTTGAGGTATTGACATCCTATATGGGCACCAGTTTGAGTTTTCGCTGCTCCACTTCTGACCCAACTCCAGGGAAAGCAACACAAGATGGCCCAAGTGCTTAGGCCCTTGTCCCCATATGGGAGACCTAAAAAAAGTTCCTGACTCCTGACTTTGGACCTGTTCAGCTTTTGCCCTTGTGGCCATTTGGGAAGTGAACCAGCAGATGGGATATCTCTGTGTATTTCCTCATTCTATAACTCTTTTAAATTAAAAAAATAGTAAAAAAAAATAATAAATGCTTATTTTTTAAAAAGTATAATGGTAGGCATTTTCCTGGAATGAATCAGTCATTCATTATCAGAAGGTAAAAGCTGAATGGATGAGCTCTTCCAAACCCTCCTGAGACATGGGTCTTAGGAATTGTAGCGGTCATCATCACCATCATCATGTCATCAACTCTTAGTGTACAAGTGAGGTCCAAACATATGACATTCGATTCCAGGCTGCCATTCTGTATTGCTCATTACCTAACTGAATCATCCTGCACCATCTGCAGGAATTCAGAATTCAGATAGTGTGACCCGGGATGGCCGGTGCAGTATAACCAATCACTTTGTCTCAGGCCTGAAACACGTGCTTTTCTAAGTCCAAACAGGTAAATTAAGAAAATCAACACCCTGGGGCTGGTATTGTAGCATGGCCAGTTAAGCTGTAACCATGACACCAGCATCCTGTATGAGCAGCAGTTTGAGTGCCAGCTGCTTCTGATCTTGATCTGGACATTGTGAGTTTGGGTTGCAATGGGATTTCTAAGCAGGCATCACACCAGAGACGTAGATGGTGGGGTTGAAAATCAGGAGGGCATGATAACTAGAGCCACCAAACACAGAAGACATAGATCTTGAGCAGGTTCAGGTTGCCAACAGAGGATCAGTAGACTAAAAACCGGGGTTGAGTGGATCTCTATGCAGGCTGACACCTAAATAGAGTGAAGAAAGAGAAGACCATGAGCTTGCTGTTTGGTCATTGTTATGTCTAGTACATTTCAAGTTAATCAGTGATGTCAAACGAACACAAAACCTTCCTTAACCTCACATCCTTTAAAGCAGGGTTTTCCCATAGACCTTTCTGTGCCATCTCCATTCTGCCTGGTTGAGTAGCCACCTGCCACCCAAAACTATCAAACCCTTGAAATGTGGCTAGCACAACAGAGGAACTGACTATTCTGTATTATGCTATTTCATCCTATTTTATTTTAAAAATTATTTATTTTTGTTGGAAATGTAGATTTACAGAGAAAGAAGAGAGAGAAGGCTCTTCCATCACTGGCTTACTTCCAAATGGCCACAAAGGTCGGAACTGGGCCAGTCCAAAACCAGGAGCTAGGAACTTCTGGGTCTCCCATGTGGGTGCAGATCCTAAGGATTTAAGGACTTGGGCCATCCTCTGCTGCCCTCCCAGGCCATCAGCAGGGGGCTGGAGCTGAAGAGCAGCTTAGACTCCAACCAGTGCCCATATGGGATGCTGGCACTACAGACTTAGTCCACTATGCTGGACTGGCCCATATTCCTTGATTTTAATTAATTTCAATGCAAATTTTCAGCATGAGTCACAGCTATGATATTGGATGGCCTTGCCCCTCCCTAGACCTTCCCTGTTCCTCCTGCAGAAATATTGTTTGAACTAGTCACCAGCTCTCCTTTCTAACCTTGACCTCACTCCTCCCCTTTCCAATTGAACCTCGGTGTATTCCTATGTGCAATGCAGCTTATTAGCTACCAGGATAAATACCCATCCCACAGCACCTTGTTTTGTGGGAAATGAGAGGGGAAGAGAGATCCATCAGAATGATTTTTATTTCCCTTTTAATTTGGAGTCAATGTGGCCCATTGGAAGCATTGAAAGCAAGGAAGGAAGGATAGGTAAGGAGCTTGATAAAAAAGAAGTTACAAAAGAGCCATTTTGGGTAGGATGAGAAATGCAGAAAATTTAACATGACAGAAAAGTGTGTGTGGCAACTCTGAAGAACAGAAATCACCTGTGTGTTCTTCAGGAACGATGAGATACAGAGAAACCCCTGGCCCAGTGGCTGCAGCCACTTCACACAGATCAAGAATGGAGGAAGGAAAGACTGCAAGTCTCTGGGCCCCACATGGGACTATCCCAGTCCCTTCCTTCTTCCTTGTATCATCTCATTCAGGGGCTGCAAACTGAAACTGGTGGGGAAGTCAGAGCAAGCTAATGTTTAGCTCAGGAGATAGAAGGCCCTTTGCCAGGCCCCCTGGCCTTGGCCTTCCTCATTGTAAGTAGGCCTGGGTCCCAATGAGGGAGAACCCAGGTGGGAGGTTACGGGGAGGTCCTGCCTGCTTTCTCAGCTGGACTCTATCTTACTGCAGGGTACTCTGATCATCTGCTTGGTAAGACCCTCTTCCCAAGAAAAGACCCAGGGCTTCTGTTCCCGGCTCCAAAGAGATGGGGTAGGGCCAAGTGAACCCTTGGGGACAGAGCAAGGATTTGCAAAAACATCAGGACCCTAAAGGCTATGGGCTTGGATGGAGTGCTCTCTATGGAGTTGTGTCCTGGAACCCATTCTTGTTTAGATTTGGCATCCTTTCCTAGGCAGAAGGCAAGCCGGCAGACTGGCCAGGTGTCATGCAGGGTGCTGAGTGTGGCCAACTGGCCTGACAAGTGAATGCAAGACCTGGAGGATGGTAGGAAGCTGGCCTGCAGGAGGCTGGGGATGGCAGCAGGAGGTCCAAGGGGAGGAAAGCCAAGAGGGGACTCCTGGACCAATCCCAGCAGGTGTTCCTGCTACACAGTCCTAGAATCACCCTTCCTGATATGGGTTCTCCAATCCCCCCAAACACCTAATGATCATTCCTTTTTCTTTTCTGTGCTTCCCATCCCTTGGGGCCTTTTTCTCTCAATGGACACACAACACCCATTCCACACTTGGGGCACCTGATCCCAAGGAATCTAATGGAGCCCAGGCAGGGCCCTTAGAGCAACACTGCGCTCCAACAGTCAGCAGAGTGCATGGAGGACAATACTACTCCCCAAGCCACCCTGGCTTGGGAGTGTGGCCCTGGCTCCCTGCTGACTGGTGAGTGAGGCTGCCCAAGCCCT
Organism: Ochotona curzoniae; assembly: GCF_017591425.1. Classification (NCBI taxonomy): domain Eukaryota; kingdom Metazoa; phylum Chordata; class Mammalia; order Lagomorpha; family Ochotonidae; genus Ochotona; species Ochotona curzoniae. Next base: position 16,554,307 of record NW_024466219.1, on the reverse strand, counting down.
GCTCCTTCCAGGAATAGTCAGTAGGCACGGTCCTATTTTTAGAGGGGTGGTAGGGAGGAGAGGGTGTTAATTTCTTTTATGTTCATTTAAATACAAAGAAACACTCCTCAAATGCCCACAGCAGGCCAGGCTGAAAATCCAGGTCTCAGACACAGGTGACCTAACCACCTGTGCATCAGCTGCTGCCTCCCAGGGTGAGCACCAGCAGGAAGCTGCAAGTGGAAGTGGAGCCAGAATTCTAACCCAGACATATCAGTTGGTGTCTTAATTGCTATATACAAGAATGGTTCTTTTTTCTTTAAAAAAAAATTCTGTTGGAAAGTCAAATCTATAAAGAGGTGGAGACAGGAAGATCTATCTGTTCGTTCACTCCCCAAATGGCCACAAAAGCTAGAGCTGAGCCAATCCAAAGCCAGGTCTCTAATACTGGTGCAGAGTCCCAAGGCTTTGGACCATTCTCTACTGCTTTCCCAGGCCACAAAACAGGGAGCTGGAAGGGAAGTGAAGCAGCTAGGACATGAACAGGTGCCCACATGAGATGCTGACGTTTGTAGGATTAAGCATTTGAATCATTGCACCTGCTCCAAGAAGGGTTTTTGGAAGAGGGAAAACTGTGCTTGCAAATTATCAGCCATTGTTTAGGCAGTTTGGGTTTTCCCAAACTGAGGAGTGAAGCAGTCTGGAGCTAAAGTTTGGTAGGTATAAAAGGAAAAATTCTCTGTGTTTCCATGTGACTCACACCACTGAAAGTCAGGTCCTATGCGAGTACGTGAAAGGGTCCCTTTCTCTTCCCCTTTGGTGTCAGCAGCAGTCAGTTCCTAAGCTCCGGGGCTGTCCTGTGTCCAGCTCCCCTCCACACCCCGGAGAAGAAACAAGATGCAGCCAGGTCAAAGGAGCAGGGAGCTCAGAGCTCCAAAAGTGGAGAAACCAGCTGGATCAGGAGGGAGGATTTTTGTCATTCCCTTCTCTGGCCAAGGAAGGAAGGGAGTCCAAGGGCAGGTGAGGTGAGGGGTGGTTGGGACTGGGAGGGGCCTAGGAGGTTGGGCTCTCTGCCCTCCCTGAGCCTGAATTGGAAGGGGCTGCTGCTTGGTCTCCCCTGTGCTTCCTACAGGTTGTAATGAAACCAGGCAGCCAGCTTCCTGAGCCCCGCGTGTGCAGAGAGGGTTGTGGGTAAGTTGCTGGTAGGATAATGAAGTTAATGGGGAGAAGAGAGGCAAGGGAGATGGCAGAGCCAGTTGGTTATCACATATCGGGGACAGCCAGTCCCAGGTGGAAAGTGTCTGGCACAGGATTGGATTCCCTAAAAACCACAAGAGCCCAAGGGTGCTCCATGGCTTCTCAGCCTTAGGTTACACTCAGCTCCCACCTCTGGGCTGCTGCCAGGCCTTGCGTGTTACCTGCACCTAGTTTTTCAAATAAGGAAGCCAAATCTGAAGTAAGTTATGTGACAAATAACCAGTGGTTAGGCCGCACATGTGTGGTAATGGTGGTACACAAGTAAACACTGGAGGGAGACCCATGCCAGCAAGGGGAGCAGTCCTAACTCCTCACTTCCTGACCTAACTGCCCCTCTACTGGCCTGCTGGGAATGACACCTGTCACCTCATGCCCTGACCTCCAGGGGCTCCAGACCAGGTGTGCAGACCCACTTGCCCTCTTCGGTTTAGCTGAGCCAACACTGAGACTGTTTCCAGAGGCTGCTGTAGAACATGACATGAAAGGCAAAACCTGCAATGAGACAAGGCAGGAGAGCCATGGATGAAAGAGTCCTGGGAGCACAGACTGGGCAGTCCAGCACAGCCACAGCTGGCAGGCAGGGCCCAGGCATCACATCTGTGGCTTTGTCTTAAAAGACCCGGAAAATTGGGGCCACTCCTCTGCTCCCTTAGTTCCTAGTGCGCAGTCTGGCATCTTGTGGGAATTTGGTACGTGTGTGGAAGAGTAAGGAGCCAATTTTTCTGACCACCTGAGTGTTCAGGGAGAGAGCCAGCTTTTTCCCCATCTCCCCCAGCCCCTGTCCCCAGGGAACAGAGAGTATCCCAAACAAAGTGACCAACACGACTGGATTGAATTGCTGGGAAGGAGGCCAAGGGACTGAGTTCCTTCCCCAGGCCAAGTTTCATGTTTAAGAAAATGAAAAGCTCTCTGCTTGGAGTCAGGGCCATGGCCCTTTGCCCTCCTGAGAGCCTGTCTGTCCATGGGTGCTGCTACTTTTCCCAGCTTGTTGTCAGCCCTCAGCACTCCTTTCTGGGACTCCTCTTTTTGCCTGATCCTGCTTCTAGAATCTACCTGCCCCCTACCACTTTCAACCCCACCCTGCCAACTGACCTCTCTGGCCTTGGTCTCCAGAGGTGACCCAAGGCACCTCTGAAATGCTGAGAACAAACAGCACAGGACAGAGAACTGAAGGAGGGGAGGTCTCCAGCACGCTTGTCCACAGGGCCAGAAGGCCCCCCAGGCTCCCAAGGACTCCTGGAGTACTATAGTCTTGGGCTCCTGAGATGGATGTGTGCATCCAGATATTCTGTGACCAATGTGTTTGGTGAGCAGGTGCACACATGTGAACAATGTGATGGGACTTTAATTTTTCTTTAGAGGCTTTCTCATAAGCAAATGAAAATAGGAAAGTTAAAAAAAAGTCTGAAAAATGAAATTAAAAGATCTGCTTATTTTGGTTTAAAAATATTGCAAATTCAGGTATATCAGGTTGTCTAAAAGCTTATGAAAATGCATGTTATGAAAAAAAAAACATTGCCTGGATCTCAAATTTGTATACCAAAATAGACTTATCTTTTAATTCTGTTTCTCTACAAACTTGCCAAAGTAGCCATTGTACTTATCCTCAGTAGTGAAGGCATTCTGAAGCCATGGTGCCAGTCGGCAAGCAGCTGATGCTGGATGCTCGCTTGGCCACAGCATGAAAAAGGCATCCCCTTTGGAAGTTAACCAGCCAGGAAATCTGGCAGGCAGATTGATGTCTTTTCTGTCTTTCTCCTACTGAATGTGATACACCACACTCATAATTTGTACCACAGGTGTGCCACAGATGGTGCATTGGATGGAACAGGGAGACAGGCTGAGGAAAAGATGGGAAGTATGGGAATGTGTCTATTTGGCTTTGGGTAATCCACTTTTTCTCAGAAGCTCACTGGGTTTGTCCGACTACCTCTTCAGAACGTTGGGTCAGGAAAAGCAAAAGGAAAAGTTCAATGGGCTGGGGCGAGAACTGCTCTGCACAAGAGGACTTAGGTCAAAGTGGGCAGGTTGTAGGGAGCGGTTCATACACGTGCTTGTCAAGTGCTGGGCGAGGCCGTGCTTCCTGCTTCCTCCTCATCACCATGGTTGGCCAGTGTCCAGCCATCTCTCTCCAACACTCAGGTCCTTCCCTTCCGCCAGAATTTCCCAGAAAACACTCACAATCTCATTCGGATATCACAAAATAGAAGTTAAAGAAGGTACAATGTAAGCTTTTATTTACACGATGAGGAAGTTACGGCTCCAAGAGGTTGCCCCAAAGTGGAGCTTCCTAGGTTAGAACACAGCTATGTAACCCCACATCCCAGGCTCACCACAGCTCCCAAGGCCACCCTAGAGTCAGCTGTCCCGGTAGCTCCACACTGGACACTGCCGTTCGCACTCAACCTCACGCCATGCTGCTTGGGGAGCTGGTTTCTGGCAACAGCTGGATGTAATCACTGATCAGAGCAGTGATGGGAAGGATGGATCCCCTGAGGGCACAGAGGGCACTCATGTTGGAGAAGTGTTGGGATAGATTCTGGAAGAAGATACTGAGCCCACAGCTGCAGGATCTGAATAATGTGAGAACAGAGAGAACAGGCTCAAGGGGTGGATGGTGGGCACTCCAGGCAGTGGCTGCAGCAAGTGCATATCTCCTAAGGTGAGAAGGCAGGAACTGGACTCAGTGGGGCAAGCAGTGAGGAGAGGGGCTGGGGGGCTGCAGGGACTGCTCCGCAGCATGCCAAACCTCGCTGGCCACACCTGGGAACCTGAGCTTTATGTACAGTCAGGGCACGAGCTGCCTGGGATCTTGGGTCAGGGGAGTGGCATGACTCTACTTGTATTCTCGTGAGCTCCTGCTGCCTGCTGTATGAAGAATGGATGACAGAGCAAGAGTGGATTTGGGAGAAGAGAACAGAGTTAAAGAAAATCAGTACCTAAAGTACTTGCAATAACAATCCTGAAGGGTTTGGAGATCTGCGTCCATTAGAGCAGAAGCAGCCCCTGTCCTAGCACCCTCTCTTCTGGCCCACTGCCTCCTATCTAACCACTTTCTTCCTTCTCTGTGGGACAGCCTGGTTGAGGGGTGGGGATAGGAAAAATCTCGCAACCTCCCCCTAGTCCTCCGGTGCGGGCTAAGCTACAAACTGGTTTGAACTTGTCAGTTCAGAGCTGGCTCCAAGGCAAGACCTACCTGGCCCAGCTCTTCTGGAGTGGCCTTTCCACATTCTTGGGCCCACAGTCACCCCTGAGGAGGCCAGGGCCTCCTCCACCCCTTCCTGCCCAGGTACTGGCAGCAGCCCAACCTCTGCTTGCATAACCTAGACCCAGGGCATTGCTGCAGACACTTGGTTGGGCTGGGTGGTTCTTGGAGGTGGAAGAGCAGGTAGGCTCTGGGTTACACGTGGAGAAATAGAAACTTGTTTCCAGTTCCTCTGGTTCTAGCCACGAAGACCCCATAGGCCTGAGCTGGTGCATCCAGGATCCAACAGTGTCCCCAGCACTCAGCGCTTACCACTTTTTTTTTTCTTTCTTTTTTTTGGCTGGAGACCTCACAGTGCACTTGCCTCACCCTCTCATTTAGCCTTCCACTTGGTCACCAGTACAAGCCACACAGCATCTCTGGGCTTTGGTTTTCTCAGCTGAAATTGAGGGAATGAGCATTCCTGTTGGGTGCAGCTGCTAGGAAAGAAAGGAGACCCATGGTAAAGGTGTTCAGGAAAAGGAAAAATGCAATACCTTGGGAGCAGCATTCCAGTGCAGCAGGTTAAGCCTTTACCTGTGGCGTTGACATCCCAGAAGCATTCACTTGTGTTCTAGTTGCTTCACTTGCAATTTGGCTCCTTGATAATTGTGGAAAAGTAGTGGAGGATGACCTAAGTGCTTGGGCCCCTACACTCATTTGGAAGACCTGGAAGAAGCTCCTGACTTGTGGCTTTGCCCTGACACAGCCTCAAGTGGGACAGCCATTTGGGGAGTGAACCAATGGATGGAAGACCTCTCTCTAATTCTACCTTTCAAATAGCACAAGACCCATGAAAAGGAATACTCATTGCACTATCACCAATCATGCTACTAATAAAAACCTTATATTCACACTGATTCATCCCTGGCTCTCAAAGCACTGAGATTCCTTTAGTGGAGCCTAGAAAACAGTACACCAAAGGGCAGGATTGAAATTTTCACCCACAATTTTCTCCCACCCTGAATCCATTCAGGCTGCAGCCGAAGAGTGGCCCCTCTCCCAGTTCATACTGCTGCAGGCCAGAGACCAGGCAATGCTTCCAAGGGTTGCCCCATCCCCACTCCCAGCTGACCTGAAGCTCCATTGAGAAAAGCAACAAGCATTTTGCTGGAGTGGGTGGAAATAGCCTCCAGCCTCAGGAACAAACTCAGGATTTGATGCCCAGGGATAGGCAAAGGGGTGACACTCAGACCAATGAGAGGACAAGATAAAAAGTAGCTCTTGTACCTTCCAAGTTCCAACATCCCTTCTCCCACAGGGACTCCCTTCTCCCAGAGGGCTTCCTTGTCCGTGAGAACATTCATGAGTTTATGACAGAGGTGTGACTCTCTAAGAACATACACACTTATGTGAAAGCCCAGTCACACAAGCTCTTCGGCACTGCCTTCACCAGCTTGGTGTAGGGAGGGAGGGCCTGCGGTGGAACATAAAGGGATGAGCAGATCACCCTGGATGAAGGTTGGGGCTCCTGTCTTGGGCTGCCCAGGAGAGTCATAAGAAGTGGGGGATCCTTGGACCTGGCGCAGTGGCCTAGCAGCTAAAGTCACCTTGAATGTGCCGGGATCCCATATGGGCACCGGTTCTAATCCCGGCTGCTCCACTTTCCATCCAGCTCCTTGCTTATGGCCTGGGAAAGCAGTCGAGGATGGCCAAAAGCCTTGGGACCCTGCATCCCACATGGGAGACCTGGAGGAAGTTCCTGGCTCCTGGCTTTGGATCGGCACAGCACCGGCCATTGCGGTCACTTGGGGAGTGAATCATCGGATGGAAGATTTTCCTCTCTGTCTCTCCTCCTCTCTGTATGTCTGACTTTCCATTACATACATATATTTATATACATACATAAACAAATAAAAAGGAAGACCTAAATAAATAGAAAAAACAAGCAGGGAGCTGATTGGGAAGTGGGGCCGCCAGAATTAGAACTGGCACCCATAAGGGAACCTGGTGTGTGCAAGGCAAAAATTTTAGCCACTAGGCTACTGCACCCGGCTATGATCATTCTAAAGGTAGCCTAGCTTTCAACTACATAAGATGAAAGAAAGGAGCCGGATTGGAGGGACAGCCACTAATGAGGTGGGAACTAGAGCTAGAATCAGGAACCTGAGGCAGGTGAGCAGGGAGCTACCATCACACCCTGCAGGCCTAGGAAATTTGCCCTATCAAATTACCTCTTGGGAGTCAGTTATAAACCATGTGTTCCAACCAATCCTAGAAAGATAAAACCATGAGAACAGGAGGTGGTGGCACCTTGGATGACAGGTGGGTAGCAGGACTCATGAGCCCCTACCCCCAACAGATCAGGACATCCCAGGCTTTTTAGGGAGATGATGTTTAGCAAAAGTGGGAATCAAGGACCCCATATTCCCCTTAAGACTTGGAGGAAATGTGAACCAGGTCAGACTGCTGCCCTCCAAAATGCTGGAATCCATTAGAGGTGGGGCTGTGAGTTTATCCAGCATCCAGAGCACACAGCCCAGACCGGCTAGGTTTGCCTCCATGGGGAGAGACCAGGTGAACTACAGGGCTGCTGCCTGGCCATCAGTCAGAGATAACTAACTAGAGCAGAGGTCACAGTGACGAGCTCTGACCTCACTTCACCAAGGCTGGTTGCTAAAGTTGATCCCCTAGGAATTCATAGGAGGAGCCATTGAAGTAATGGGAGAAAATGGCACAATTTATTTTGTTCCTTGTGTGTGTATATTCAATTGTACATAGTAAATTCAAAAAGTGAGAAATGAAAGTGTTGATGTGTGTGTGTGGGGGGGGGTAGAATGCATACACAGCAGAGTGCATGTATACTCAGGTACTTTTAGGTGATAAAGTGTCTCATTATTAATACTTGGAGAACCCTGATGTAGAATGGCAAGGCAATGGAGTCATGTAGGTACCCTCTCAGAGTCATACAGAGAAGTACTGGCAGCAAAAATTGTTGCACAGTGACTGCATGCTAAGAGGGCTGTGCAGGAAGAAATGTTCTTCATTGTTAAGTCTATGATTCATTATTTTTGTTAATCCTCAAACTGTCTTTCAAGGAGAAGAGTATTTTTCTCACTGAATAAGTAAGAAGACAGGCTGATAGAAGTTAAGTCATTTGCTTAAAGTCCTGTTGTAAGTGACAGATCTGAAATTCCAACCCACACATGGTCTCTAGGACGTGCATTCTTTTGCACTAGCTAGGTGCTCCTTTCATAATTTCCAGCATCACTTTTGGTCACGGGTTGCATTGTGCATCCCTAAAGTTTGCATATTGAAGTCCTAACAGCCAGCACCTGGGAACTCACTGTATCTGGAAATGGGTCCCCATAGATGCAACAAGGGTTAAGATGAAGTCATACTGGAGCAGGGTGGACCCCTGTCTGACATGACTCATGCCTTTCTGGAAAGAGTTCCTGTTGACAAGACAGGTGTGCACACAGGCAAAGAATGGCATTAAACCATCTTAAGGCAAGGATCTACAGCAGCTCTGACGAAGGCTGGAGCAGAGCCTTCCCCAGAACCTGCACGAGGGCCACGAGCTGACCCCCTGGTGTAGGACATCTAGACTTTCAGACTTCAAGACAATGAATTCCTATTATTTAATCCTGGCAGTTGGTGGTACCTAGTGATAGCAACCCTGAAAATTAACACTTTCGTTTGTTAACTTATTTGTACATAAAATGAAAAGGAAATGGAATTTAAATTCTGGTTAATGTGGTTTTACATGTGTACCCTGAGTTCATTCCTAATTCTTCACAACACTCACATAGCAAAGGCTTGCCTCACCAAGATGAATCCCCCATCCTGTGGACTGGGAGATTGCTGCATGTGGATTGGGAGATCAGCAGAGAATGGCTCAGGTCCTTGGGCCCCTGCACCCATGAGTGAGACCCAGAAGAAGCTCCAGGCTCCTGGGTTCAGATCAACACTTCTGGCCATTGTTGGAGAGTAAGCCAGCAGATGTTAGATCTCTATCTGTCTCTGCTCTCTGTAAAAATCTGTTTTCCAATAAAAATAATGAATCTTTCCCCAAAAGATGAAGGAACTAACGGAAGGTGAATTCATTTATTCACAAAGTCATGAAATAAGCTAGATCTGTAAAAGATGCCAATTGGGCTTTTCAAACTAGTGGAACAGGGGTGGGCAGGTTTAAACACACAGAGCAGGATTAGCTGAGGTGAAGCAGAGAGGTACAGTCCCAGGAAATAGGACAGTCTGACAGCAAAGGGACACTTGGAGACCCGTGAATGCAGGGAAGCAGTAGAGGCAGCAGAGCAGTGATGCACTGAACAGATGACCCAGCGATCAATGACTGAAGTTCCACCAGTGGTCTGAGCTCCACAGCAGCCAGAAGCACAATCTACAATAGCAAAGACATGGAAGCAAGAGGTTTGGATGAATAAACTGTGGTAATCTGTTCTATGGAGTACTACTCAGCCATTAAGAAGAATGAAGTTCAATCATTTGCCACAAAATGGTCCCAGTTAGAGACACTTATGCTCAGTGGAATAAGGCAATCCCAAAAGGACAAAAAGCATATGTTCTCTCTGTTATAAGGCAACCTTCATGCAAAAAGCAATATCAATAGATGTTTTTAAAAATTATTTTTATTAGAAAGTCAGATATACAGAGAGGAGGAGAGACAGAGAGGAAGATCTTCTGTCTGCTGGTTCACTCCCCAAGTGGCTGCAATGGCCAAAGCTGAGCTGATCCAAAGTGAGGAGCCAGGAGCTTCTTCCGGGGCTCCCATGTGGAGGCAGGGTCCCAAGGCTTTGGGCCATCCTCAACTATTTTCCCAGGTCACAGCAGGGAGCTGAAGGGGAAGTAGAATATCTGGGACACAAACTGGTGTCCATATGGGATCCCAGTGCATGCAAGATGAGGATTTTAGACAGTAGGATACCGTGCTGGGCCCAATATCAATAGATTTTTAGGTAAACATGTATATATATATACACATATATATATGTTTGTCTAGAGAAACTATATAATGAAGGCATGTATACCATGCAATGAAGATACATCACAGTATGCATCTCTAATTCTCAATAAAAGATGGACTCTCAAGGAAACTGTTAAAAGATCTTGAAATCGAATTCTGGGCACTCTACCATTTTCTATACTTACAATGTCATGTTATACTTGGATAGAAGAATGAGGGACTTGTGACTATTGTTGTTCCTATATAGGGGAAAACAATTAGGGAGATGTGGGGAGTGACGGGGAAACCCCTGAGCCTAAGGAACTGTATCATAAAAGATAAAGAATTTTTAAAAAGCAGTGTCAGCTAAGAACTGATTTTTTGGAATCTTATAACCTGGGGTCACGCCTCCTACGTATTATGAAATCTCAGCCCAGCAGCGCACCCTACAGGAGGCTCTGAGGACTAGCCAAGACCCAAGAGTTCATGATCACCAGTGCTGGCAGAGCAGGACCAAGAAAACTGAGCTTATCCAGAAAGCCCCCAATTCTGCTCCAATCTCATGACTGACATACAGTATTTTGTATTTTTTATATTTACTAACAAAGACTCCTTTTCCACTCAGGAGGGGATGAAAAAGCTTTATAACTGAGGGCATTTATGAGGGAAAAATCCAAGACTCCCATTGAGAACTGGGGATGAATGTGTAGTCTACGCTGAAGAGTCCGACCTCCAGCCTCTTTCTCCTTCACTTCAAAAATGTCAGCAGAGAGGGTGCTGGCACCTGGGGCACGGCATCGGAAGGCAGCCCAGGAGTCTGTCAGCCTGAGAGGCGATGCCCAACTGTGAAACCTGCCATCTGGCCGGCTTCTTGTCCATGCGCAGGGTTATCAGCGTTCCAGGGGCTCCATCCCAATTGCTGCTGTGTGCACACAGGCGGTACATTTCAGCAAAGCCTCCACAGGGACAGCCAGAGAGCAAAGTAGGCAACCAAGGAGCTGGAGGAAGTGGAGACATGATAGGGACAAGCAGAATACTGCACCAAGAATCCTTTTGAGTTAATATCCTTGGAAACATTAGAAGGCATTGTAATCATACTTCAACAGTAGAGTGTTGTGTGCTTTGAAATGAGGAATTACAAAACAAGAGAAAGCCCCTGAAAAGACAACATGATAGCAAAGAGAGGAATCAAGATGGCGGAATAGGGTAAGGACACGTTTAAACGGACAGAGAAACATTTAATCAGGATGAAGCAGAGGGGACACATTCCAGGAAATAGGAGAGTACAGAACAACAGGAGAGGGGTACCTGGAGACTGACTGTAAGGAGTTATTCGAATATCCCGTCATGGACCCGGCACCATTTCCTCTTCCTCACAGCTCACGAAATTCACGCCAGTCTAGCCATCCACCAATCAGATGTAACCTGGCATTCCACCTGAGAATCCCACCCCCAATCTTCCAGCCCCTTCCCCAACCCCGCCCACTCACCAATCATCCCTAGGCATTCACCTGTAGGCACCGATCCCCTGGGGCCTTGACCTCAATCCCTCCCAATCCCCGCCCCCACACCTGGCAGACAAAAAGGGCACCAGGTGCAGCTCTTCTCTCTCTTCTCCTTCTGGCCTACCTTCCCCCCTCCCATTCCCCTTTTCCTCCTTGCCTCCCCAACACCCCCACCCCTGTTCCTGCCCCACTGGAATAAACTTCCTAGGATACCTCGTTGCTTCTGCTGTTTTTAGCTCACAGTAAAGAACCAGGTTGTGGGAATTAGCTGCGCATAATAATATCATAGTATTGTATGAACTAGAACGCAAACTGTTTTAAATAACTAACACAGACAGACACAGGAAACAGTAAAAACAACAGTGTGGTGTTGCAGTGACTGATATTCCAGCAGCATTCAGCTAATGGCGATTTGAACTCCACCAGCAGCTGGAACCCCACCAGCAACCAGGTGGGAAGGGATTTCCACTGGGATCTTGGGAGGTGAACCCCGACAAAGAACTGTCCATCCTGCTGGTCTGCTTGATTTGACCAGGAGCAGAGGCACAGCAGCAGATCACAGATGGACAGTGCGAGAACAGGGTGGATTTCACAACCCAGTCAGCCCCGCTAGAGTCGAATTGGGAGCCATTTTGTTTAAGGAGGCAAAGGCAAGGGAAAGGACTGAGCATAAGCTGAGCTGGGAGTGAGCTCATTTCTGGCTCAGTGAACTGCATCCATGTGGCATTCTACAGGTTCCACCCAAGACAACTCTGGGTAGCCCTCAGACCTGACGGCCAGCAGATCAAGAACTCTAGCAGTGGTATGTCAGGCGCCATTTTGTACACTGTGGTAAAAGTTTTAGGGCTGCAGGGGACAACAGTGAGCTGCACATGTTCTGAGCTTGCAAGAACTCACTGAGTTCCATGGATTGCACTGGTGCCACAGGAAAATAACACTGACTGTGGCATCATATAGGTCAAAATTGATCTGTGTGGCACCCAGACCTAATGTCCAACAGGTTATGGCAGGATCAGCACCAACAACAACCTAGCTATATAGGACATCTGGTGTCTCCCTAATCTTGGGACCTGCTCCAACCAGAAGTGGGAGAAAGGTTGCAGAGACAACAGTGCAACCTCAGCATGATATCATAGGAGGTGGAGAGTAGTGAGTCAGGAGATGGGGCTATGGAGACCATGGTGGAAATCTAACATAAGAACCCAGACCCAGAACTTGCTGGAGGGAGTGGCACAATTGGCTGCGAGCAAAGAGCTGTGTATCAACTGCAATAAGTGAAATCAAATAGTAGACCTGTGGGTGACACAGCTTAGAAACCTGCCCCAAGGAGAAAAATCTGCTAACCAGAAGTACGATGACCAAGAGCAAAAGAAGCTACAAAGGCACAATGAATATTACTGAGGACTCCCCTGCAAAGGAGCAAAAACCCAATGTCAACTTCAGAGTTAACTGAGGAAGACATCGATAAAATGGGGGACACAGAATTCAGAAAACTCATTATAAAGCTTCTGATCAACAATGAGAAGCACATATAAGTGTTCAAAGAATTTAAGGAATATGTTACACAAGAAATAGCAGTAATAAAGCCAACCAAGGCTGATATATCAGAAATAAAGAACACAGTAGAGCAAATTAAAAGTACAATGGAGAGTCTCCAAAATAGAATGAAGCAAGCAGAAGAAAGAATCTCAGAATTGGAAGATATTTCCTGTCATCAGAGGCAAAAAAACAAAAAAACAAAACAACAACAAAAAAAAAAACCAAAAAAAAAAAAAAACCTTGAAGCAGAACTGGATCAGACCAAAAAAAGTATTCAAGAATTGAAAGACACTAGTAAGAGGCCAAATATAAGAGTTATGGGAGTCCCAGAAGGTGCAGAAAGAGAAGCTGAGTTTGCAAATGTATTTAATGAAATAATCAAGGAAAATTTCCCTAATGTAGAGAAAGAATTGGGAAACAACATCCAGGAGGGGCACAGAACTCTCAACAGGCTTGATCAAAAGTGATCTTCACTGCGACACATGATCATCAAGCTCTCTTGCTCTCTTCAATCAAACATAAGGAAAAGATCCTTAAATGTGCACGTGAAAAAAAAAATCTATTGACATACAAAGGAATGCCAATTAAACTCACAAGAAAACTCTCACAGGAAACTCTACAGGCAAGAAGAGAATGGAGCGGCATATTCCAGATTCCAAAAGAAAAACGTTGGCTTAGGATAACATATCCAGCAAAGCTTTCTTTTGTCTTTGAAAATGAAATAAAATTCTTCCACAGTAAAGAAAAATTAAAAGAATTTGCCTCTTCCAAACCTGCCCTACAAATGATACTTCAAGATGTTCTCTTGACAGAGCAGAGGAATAGCACCCAACAAAACCAAAGGCAAATGGGAAGAACATCCCAGTAAAATGACAACAGAAGATCAAACCAATGAACAACCCATTCCTAAAATGATAGGACCAAAGTACCACCCATACATATTAACCCTGAAAATAAATGGCTTAAGCTCAGTCAAACACCGTAGATTAGTAGACTGGATTAAAAAACAAAACCCATCTATTTGTTGTCTAGAAGAGACACACTTCAACAAAAATCAGCAGAAACTATATCTCATGGATTTTGATGTTTTTGTTTTTTTTAGTTTCATCTCTTCAAAACAGTTTCTTCTGATTAAATTATTTAATGACTCATAGATCATACAGTAGCATCATTTTCTTCAAGCAGGATCTTGATTTTCTTTTTCCTTTCTTTAGCTACACGTTAGTCATTCAGTAGCATGTTATTTAACTTCCTGGTGTTGTTAATTTCTTTTTTCTTCCTGTTGTTGATTTTGTTTTGTGACTTTTCATTTAAGGGGATGTATAGTAGCTGTGTAATGGAGACTGTCATATCTAGTAAAATGTTATTTAACGTCATGGCATTGTAAATTTCTATTTTTGTTCCTATTGTTGATTTTTTATTGTGACTTTTCACTTAAGGGGAGGTACAGTAGATGTGAAATGGAGACTAACATATCCAGATGTGAGGATGCAGTGTAGTATGCATCTCCACTTCCAGACAAAGATGGACTTACAATGAAACTGTTTACGATATCTTGACAACAGGATGCTGGCCTCTCTGCCATTGTCCATGCCTGCAATGATGGACATATGACTGCGTATGAAGAACTATACTGTAGTAATGATATAGGGGAACTGGGTAGGTGGGGATTTGGGAGGGGATGAGGGAAATGCCAGGAACCTATGGAACTGTATCATAAAATGATAATAATAATAATAATTAATAAAGATAAAAAGACAATCTGATAGCAGAGATATAAATATCTATCCTAATATTCTATTACTGATTAGTAATAGAACAATGTGTGTGAAGAACCTTGTTACGGGGCAGTCTCCTTGGACCTTGGCATTCCTTCCATCGCACAAGGATCCCGGTGATGTACGGGTCACCTGGCTGACCCTAGGTAATCCTCCCATCCCAGGTCCTTGACTATAACTACATATCTGCTGAGTCTCAAGAGCCAGTAGAGGGAGCGTACTCTCAGGGCTTGAGGATTACGAGGTGAGCATGCCTGGGGTGAGCGGGGGGAGGAGGGTTCATCTGCTTGCAACCGAAGTCCTTCAGTGGGGTTTTAAATGGCTGTAGCTGGTCTTTCCTTCTGACAGCACTCTACCATCTGTGGTCCATAGGAAACTCACTCTTCGGGTAAAAGTCAGACCTAGGTGATCCTCCCTTGCCCGCTGTCACCGTGATAGAAATCACATGCTGTCCCCACTTAAGTGAGCCACTCTCGCTAGAACAGGGACAGGGAGCAAGCAGCTCTGTGCTCCTCCAGTGGGGGAGAGGACCAGGCCCAGCCCCGTCCTCGGCCAGCACACCTGCCCCCCAGCCTTCTCATCTCCAACTGCTACCCATCTTGCACATCCCGAGTGGCCCCTCCCTGGCTGCCTCCTGGACTTGTCTGTTGGACTGCCTCCCATATCGATCTGAGGACCACTTGTCTTTTGCATCATGGTGATCCAGTTGAAACATCGAATTGAACCACGTTTACAAAAACAGAAATGATTGGGCAGGGAGACCCAAAGGATGACAAACAGAACAAGCACACATGATCAGTGGTCACTTGAAATCGTCCCTCTAGCGAGAAACGCTTTCCTGTGAAAGGAAGATGCCTTCTACACCGCCGAGCCTGGGATGCACACCAAGGTGAATGGCTGAGAATATACATTGAAATGCTGTTTATGTTATTGAAATGCAATATCCTATTGGCCAATGACCAAGTCTGTGTGTGGGAGTATCGTGCTTTGCAATAATTTGATCAGAGGTTCAAGGACTGACAATATCAATAAGTAAATCTTGATGTATTAGCAAATGGAAGAAGACATGGTTGGAAAGGTCAGTCATTCTGTGGGAAAACATTTGGGTGGTAGATGCTAAAATTGGGTGTCCCTATGTGGTGGGATGTGGACAAACTTCGATGTTCT
Organism: Ochotona curzoniae; assembly: GCF_017591425.1. NCBI lineage: Eukaryota > Metazoa > Chordata > Mammalia > Lagomorpha > Ochotonidae > Ochotona > Ochotona curzoniae. The sequence goes on along the minus strand of NW_024466219.1, from coordinate 16,538,935 downwards.
TCTCTGGATCTCTGTCTTTAACATACACCTGAGAAGCTGTGTTCCTGTTTTGACCATGAGAACTTAGTTTTAAAATAGTTGTTTAGTCCTGTCACTGCACAGGTGCCTCTGGACGTGGATTCCGAGGTGTTCTCTCCCGTGAAAGGGGAGCAAAGACATTAACTGATGTTCTTACCGAGCCCCACATAGTGAGGTTTCCTAGCTTCCACGGGCAAATGGCTTCCATGAAGTGTCCATTTAGTCTGTAACAATAAAGGCTTCTGTTATAGGATGGTTTCAAAAAGCTGTGGAAAAAAAATGCAATGACAAGATTAGTTTGTTTTGATATAAAAAATTTGAAATCCTTGCATAGCCTTTTCATTTTGTTTTGAAACTTTTGAAACTCTCCCACAGGATACAGACTACCCCATTTGCTTCTTACATGTGCTGGAAATACTTGCCAAGGCTTCTGGTGCCCGTGTCTATTTGTTGATATTGTGGTGGAGAGGAAAATTTCAAAAAATGTTAGTTTCTCTTTTGCTACTTTTCCTCTACTATTTTAAAGCTTAGAAATTTACTCCTCTAAAGATACGACACATACCTTATTTCTATTTTTTGCTAATTTTTTATTTAAAATTAATGTCCTTCAATTGTTAAATTAGTTTATGCACGTAATTTTAAAAAGCTTTATTTCAGAGTTACAGGGAGAAGACCTTCTGTCCACTGGTTCACCATGCAAAAGGCCACAGCAGCAGCGGTTTGGCCAGGCTGAAGCCAGGAGATGGGATCTCCACTCCGGTCTCCCATATGGGTGGCAGGAGCCCACTGCTTACACCATTTTCTTGAGCTCCCATCACCACACACACACACACACACACACACACACACACACACACACACACACACTCATTCTGAGCCTTTGTTCTTTCATTAAAGCATCTTTAAAGTCAAAATAAAACTTTAAGTACATATGAGGCATTTTGTGTCCATGGGCAAAGCAGAAAAGGATTTGTTGTGGCTGTTGATGTTTATAATTTCTAAAAGGAAGCAGTAAATAATGGCTCAAGTACTGAGGTTCCTGCCACCTACATGGGAGACCCAGATGGAGTTCTGGGCTTCAGCCTGGCCCCGCCCTGGCTGGTGCAGCCATCTGGGAGTGAACCAAATATCCCTTCTGCTCCCTATGTCATCTTGCCTTTGAAGTAAATAATTTTTTTTTTCTTTTTAAATAGGCATCCTTGGAGTTCTTTATTCTTTTTGTGAGTCAGAGGAACTCAGAACTCTGTATGTAGCTAACCTCATATGAGGTGTGTGAAGTCCAGCGCAGACTGCACAGAAACCTCAGACTGGGTGCAGGTGGAGGAGAATGGGCTGACCTTCTGTACCAACCCCTGCAAGCATCTCCTTTCACTCAAGCATTCTGGCCCGACTCTGTAATCACGCCAGCCATGCAGTCTTTTGGACACCAGGTGGCAGCAGAAGTCCACACTTGACGAATTCCTATAGGGCCGGATGACAGCTTGGACACCATTCACCCTCAACACAGCCCAGTGTTGGAGTGTCAACATTCAAGTCCTCACTCCAGCTCTCTCCAGATTTCATAAGGATCCAGGAGGCAGCTGGTAACAGCTCAAGCAATTGGGACACTTGGATTGAGTTGCTAGCTCGCAGCTTCAGTTTGTTCCAGCGCTGGTGTTTGTGAACATTTGGTTTCTCTGTTGTTTCTGCCTGTCTCCTTCTGCTTCTCAAATCACAACAAACAACCATAATAAAATAATAAACTTGCTTCCAAGTAAATTGAAAAAGAGAGACTGGTATTGTGGCATAAGTGGAGAGAGCTACTACCTGTAATGATAGCATCCCACAGGGGCACCAATCCACCAGCAGGTGGCATCACACCTGTGTCTGAGTGTTTCAGGCAGCCATTGGGAGAGGGCCAAGTATCCTTGCCCTGAACGGGCAGCCCCCTGCGTCTGTTCTACTAACCCACAGAGGTGTCAGCTTCCCAGACGATCCTGCCATTGGCTGCTGCCTTCTGCTTTGCTCCCTAGTATGGGTTGAGATGTGTCCCCCAAAGAGGTTGAAGTCCTGGACCTCAGAATGACCAGAAGGAATTGTCATTCATTCTAAGGAGGCCAACAGACCCTCCATCCAGTGTGACCGGAGTCTGCATAAGAACTGGGAAACAAGAAGCACACGGGGAAGACAGCCATGTAAAGACAGATTGGAGTGACGCTCCTGCTGCTGAGGAAGCCTGGAAGAGGCCACGACACCAGGGCTGCGTCCTCTCCTTGAAGATTCATGGGGAGCGTGGCTTCGCGGGCACTTTGATGATGGGGTTCTAGGTACTGGCACCGTAGTATAGCAGGTTTCTGTTGGCTTGTGCCACCAGTTTGTGGTACCCTGGGCATAGCTCTGGGAAACTGAGGCATCCCCTTTCATGCTGGCTGATGGCATGCATTACTTACCCCTAGTTGCAGCACAGCCCTAGTAGGCACACATGTATCTACTATCTTCTGATCTCCCTGGGTCTAGAGTACTGGCAGGGTTTGGCCGGGTCCTTTGCAAGACTATTGTTTGCAAGGCTATTTGTCATTGTTTTGGTCAGGGTTTGGATTGTGGGTTCTGCAAAGCATCGCTGGGAAAGGGATCACTCACTTCCAAGTGCACTGGATTACTGGTTGGACTCCAGATCCTTGTGCTGGACAGGAACCTCCATGTGAGTTGACCACTGGCCCAAGACTGCAAGTGGCCCTCTCTGCTGAGGCGCTCACAGCATGACAGTTGCTAAGATGCAGCCATCCAGGGAAGGGTCTCCTTGCAAGGTGCAGAAGTTGCAATCTCAGCCTTCCAGGTCTTGATGGAAGTGAACTCCCACCAGCGTCGCCTGGAGTTCATTGCCTGAACGTAAGTCACACGTCCCACCCACACTCCAGGCAGAAGCATGACCACCAAGAGGTGGTGACCTCAGCAGCCATGCTCTAGGAGGGGAGTGGATGACAGCAAAGTCCTCAGGGAGGAGGGTTTCAGACTGAACTTCCAAGGGGGTCAAATCTCTATGCTCTCTCTACAAATTCAAGCATAGATTATGTTTTCTTCCTCAGGAGAATCATTGCTCACTGGTCCCCGAGAGATGCCATTCCCAGTTCTCCTCTATCAGTTGGCCCATGGCATGCAGGGAGACTCCGAGGTCCAGGGCTAGGAGCAGAGTCAACCAGGACCAGGATGAGCTATGAGCCCCTTGATTGAACAGGCATTTTTATCTCCCGGGGGCACGGGGCAAGGGGGCAGGGAGAATGAGCCATTGCTGTGTTCAGTCTCTTACACTTTGCCCTTGTTGCTCTACCTCCTTCCCATCCCATTGACACACAGGCCATGGAGCATCCCCTATGTCCAGGTAAGGTATGCCAGCCTCTTCCAACCAAGTCTCAAATTGAGCCCTTCTTCCCCAGCTCCTCTTTCAGGCTGTTATACCCGATCACGAACACTAGAGGGCGCTTTAAGACTGTCCCCATCCAAACTCCAGTTTATTGCTCAACTGGTTCCAGGCAGCTAAGCTTAAGGTGAGACCGGGCTGGGCAACAAGTGGAGCTTAGAGTTAATCTGCTGGAACAAGGAGACCAGACAGCCTCCTGGTCTCAAAGCACATCTTCCTGCTCCATACCCATCCACAGCACTTCCGAGTGCCCACGTAGACCATTTGCTGTTGTGTATTCTTGCTTCTGTATTGATTTGGTTTCATGTCCCTGTCTCCCACCACATTGTCAGCTGCACGAAGGTCAGGATGTTTCTGTTTGATGCACCATGGCTAGCAGGCAGCATGGTGGTCGATGCATACTTTCTAAAAATCGCTTGAGAACCAACGTAACTAACCCGCCATCTCCTCCTTTAGTTATCTGTTCTCTGCTTTCCTAGTGCCACAGGAACAACAGCCGGACTTTGTGCTACTGTTTCGATTGCTCACCTTTGGTTATTGTCACACAAAGTCTTAATAGGTTTTAACTACCCCCAATTTTTTCCCAATGATTTCACCTACCGCCACTAACTTGCTTCAAGCACCATTAGCCATTGACAGGAATTTGGGCTAGTGGTTAAGACATCCGTTTGGATGCCTGTGTCTTACAGTAGAGTACCTGGTGTTGACTCTAGCTTTCTCTCCCTCTCAAATAAATAATATGTGACTTTTTAAAAAGATACCCCCACATGTATATGCTCAAAAAATACCATATAAAATTCTCCTGGAGGGGCCAGTGTTGTGGCACAGCCTGTGAAACCAGCATCCAATTTGGGGGCTGGTTCCCGTTCCGTTGCTCCGTTTCTTATTCGGCTCTCTGCTTTCCTTGGAACAACAGTAGAAGATGGCCCACGTCCTCTGGCCTCTGCCACCCGTGTGGGAGATCCAATTAGTTCCAGGATCTTGGCTTCCGCCTGGCCCAGCTCCAGCTGCCGTGGCCATTTAGAGAGTGAAGCTGCAGATAGAAGGTCCCATTCTCTCTCCTTCTTTCTCGGTCACTCTGCCTTTTAAAAAGATTTTTTTGTTTTAGAAAAGGGAAATATTTGAAAACAGAATGTTTTTTGAATGAGTCACTGTCGCTGAAGATAACCTAGCCAAGACTAAACGCTTACTTTAAAAAAAAAAATATTTATTTAAAAGGCAATTAGAGAGAGAGAGGGGGAGAGATCTTCCATCTGCTGATTCACTCCCCAGATGTCTGGAATGGCCAGGCCAGAACCAGGAGCCAGGAGCTTTTCTCCTGGATCTCCCATGTGGGTGTAGGGGCTCAAAGACTGGGATCATCTTTCATTGCTTTTCTCAGGCCATTAGCAGAAAGCTGAATTAGAAGTGGAAACTAGGATTGGAACCAGACTCCACCTGCGATGCCAGCACCTAGGTAGCAGCTGTGCCACAGTGCAAGCTCCCTGAATGCCCACATTTTAAAGAAATATCGAAAGACATTGTACATTGAGAGGAGATCTGGATTAGACCTCTTCTACCCAAGATCTCCTACAGTTAGGATTTTATGAGAATTTATGATACCATAAAAACCCTTCCCAACTTCTCTAGCCTGTTCAATTTCCTCCCTCCTTGAATGTCTTAATTTTTTATATGAAAGTAATGTATTTAATTGTGAATTCAATACACATTTAGGTGGTGGCAGAAGAAAATCCAGGTGAATGAAGGCTTAAGGGTAGTGTTCTCTGAAGATAATTTGTTTCTCAAAGTAATTTTGACAGTGAAAACCCTAAAGATGATGATGTAAAGAAACATCATTTGTTTGAAACCCAAATCCACTTGAATCAAGAAGCTCACTATCATTGTGGAACCTGCCCCAGAGCACAAATCTCAAAATCAAATACATTTGTTTAACTCACTGTCCAGTAGAGAAACGGCCCTTAAAGGTCTGCCGACCCAGTCATGGCTTCTGCTTCTGTCAAGCTCAACAAATCTCATAGCAATCTCTTTACAACAAAAAGTTGGCTCTGTTCTCTTACAACATGGAGATGTGTAGGCTTAAGTCCAAAGACAGCAAAAACATGGGGGTGGGAATCAACGGAACTCTAGCATCTTAGTGGAGACACCTAAGGGGATGATGTTTACAAAATTTGAATCCCTGGGATCTTTGAAACCCTCAGAGCCCACAGGACTTCCCTGCTTCTCCCTACCAAGAGTTGACTGCTCTCTGCTTCTCCAGCCCCTGATCTCCACCTGGCTTGAAGGAGGTCCAGAGGGCTCTTCCTGCCATCTCTGCTCCTAGCAACTAGGCTTATCTATTAGGTCTAACCCATCAAATAAGTCAGGGGGACATGAGCGCATTCTGATAATAAAAGAAAGGGACTATTAGCCCCTAGTGCGCTACAAGTGCTAGCCAGCCCATACCAGCAAAGGCAGAAGAGTTCACATGGGACTGGATCATAAAGATGCTGGAGCAGCCCCTTGATTTGGCACCACTCACGAGGAAGATGGGATTTATTTAACACTATGGACACGGCCTCACTGTTCAGGTGCCACTAGAAGCCTAAAACCTGTGATGGATGAAGCTAGGAGAAGTTGAACCATCAGTGCAACCTTAGCAGGCAGTGGAGGAAGAGGGAAGAGGGAAGTGAAGGGAAGTCAGCATGCTACATCTGAATTCCTGTGATTCTATTCCATGAGAAGGCCCAAAGAGATGAACTAACAAGAAAACTTGTTACAGCGTTGCTGCGAAGATCAATCAGGGCTCTCCTCTACCAGCCAGAGCCAGTGGGCTCTCCTTTACTGGCCAGAGTGGGTGGGAAAAGCAAACAAACAATTTGGCTTGAGAATACCAATTACCAAAGAAGCCAGGTGGCGGCACTTGACTGCAGTTAGTCAAGTGGATGTAACTGTTGTGATGAACAATGGACTTGGAACAACAGCCAAGGGAATCTGACCCACAGGGCGTTACAGGGTGACAACAGGGAACACAATGTCTGTCGTAACAGAACATACTCAAACACCAAAGCTCTTCCTGAATTGTACCTTTAAAATCCAAGGATGGGGCCCGGCACGGTGGCGCAGTGGTTAAGGTCCTCGCCTTGCACACCTGGGATCCCACATGGGCGCCAGTTCTATCCCAGCAGCCCGCTTCCCTTCCAGCTCCCTGCCTGTGGCCCGGGAAAGCAATCGAGGACCGCCCAAAGCTTTGGGACCCTGCACCCACGTGGGAGACCTGGAAGAGGCTCCTGGCTTTGGATCGGCATAGCATCGGCCATTGCGCTCACTTGGGGAGTGAGTCATCAGACAGAAGATCTTCCTCTCTGTCTCTCCTCTCTGTATATCCGCCTTTCCAATTAAAAAAAAAATCCAAGGATGGATGACAAGGAGTTTGAGCGCAGTGGCCTCAAGTGAAAGGCCAGGAACCATTGGTCATTTTCTGGACTTGGGTCCATTTTCAGATGAGCAAACTACTTTTGTGAGCAACTGCACACCATGGAATGGGGACTCCCAAATATCCTAAGGACCATGGTACAACTTGCTATGTTACCAGAGAGCTCCATTATGATCCCTATTCTAGTTGGCGGGGCAGATGAGAGCCAGCTGATTAATAAAAGCCTAGCCAAGATCTGCCGCTTACCCAGTGGTAGTGTTTCCAGTCCATTCACGTGTCATTACAATCACTGAACTTATTAATTGGAAATCTGGGTCCTAGGCTTGTAGGTAAAGAGCCGTCTAGTGGGGTCAAGTGAAGCCCTTGAAATGGCCCCAGCCCAGGGAATAAATTCAAGAGAGTACCTCGTAGTGACGTCATTGTGGATACTCGCATGGATCATCACATTATTCACATCCACAAGGGTGAATAATAAATACATCTTCAATTTTGTTCCAGGGCATTGCAAGTTCCAAAGAATCTGGATCCTCTAGCTACCCTAAAGTATGTCATCTTGAATGATTGTGGGATAATATTCTGCTAATCAGGATCCATGAGCAAAAAGAGGCTGGAGGTCTGAGGGAGACACAGGTGGCTCAGGATGAAGGGGCAAACCCTATGCAGATGCAGGGCTTGCCACTTCAGGAAGAGCTTAGGGGTCCAGGAAATCTCATCCAAAGTGAAAGACAAGGTATTATGTCTCACGTCTCTTACCACAACGAAGGAATCTATGCATCTTTGGAGGCAGTATATTTCTGCTCTGGCATGAAGACCTTCTACCCCTAAGTGACACCTAGGGCAGATGAAGGCTCTGAAGCAGGGCCAGCTGAGAAGGGAGCCATTCTGCTGCTTGGCCCTAGATGTGCAGGTGGTGAGAGAAGCAGTTGTTCAGAGCTGTGGCAAGCCTCAAGACAGAACCACCACCCGGTCACAGGGTCCTCGTGGCTCTCTGCAAGACCGGTTCATCTGCTGAGGAGAAGCACAATGTTTTTGGGAAACAACTCCTGCTGTGATTTTGCCCAGGTAGAGACACAGTGGCTGAATAGAACATGAGCTGAGAGCTACTGCACTCATCAACTCAGCAGGTCAGGCAAGCCCAGCCACCAGCACATTTGTAAGTTGGAGGTGGTACATGTGGGACCTAACACGAGGACCCAAAGGCACAAGCAAGGTTCATGGGTGGATAGTCCAGACCTTCACGCCAGTGCCTACTACTGTACACAAAGCATTATATAGGAGCATACCTTGGAACTAAGTGTGAGAGGAGGAAAAATAAAACCCAATCTTGGTTTGCAAATGAGTCGGTTTGGTATACATGTTCAACTTGAAAATGGACAATATATATAATACAAGGAGGGACACTGAAAGATAGTGGCCGGAGAAAGTCCTTTCAAAACAGTACACTGGGCCCGGCGGCGTGGCCTAGTGGCTAAAGTTCTCTCCTTGAACAAGCCAGGATCCCATATGGGCACCGATTCTAATCCCCGCTGCTCCACTTCCCATCCAGCTCCCTGCTTGTGGCCTGGGAGGGCAGTCAAGGATGACCCAAAGCTTCAAGACCCTGTACCCGTGTGGTAGACCCGGAAGAGGCTCCTGGTTCCTGACTTTGGATCGGCGCAGCACTGGCCGTTGTGCTTACTTGGGGAGTGAATCATTGGATGGAAGATCTTCCTCTCTGTCTCTCTTCCTCTCTGTATATCTGACTTTGTAATAAAAATAAATAAATCTTAAAAAAAAAAAAGAGGGCCCGGCGCGGTGGCGCAAGTGGTTAAAGGTCCTCCCCTTGCACGCCCGGGATCCCATATGGGCGCCGGTTCTAATCCCGGCAGCCCGCTTCCCTTCCAGCTCCCTGCCTGTGGCCCGGGAAAGCAGTCGAGGACGGCCCAAAGCTTTGGGAACCTGCACCCGCGTGGGAGACCCGGAAGAGGCTCCTGGCTTTGGATCGGCATAGTATCAGCCCGTTGCGGCTCACTTGGGGAGTGAATCATCGGACGGAAGATCTTCCTCTCTGTCTCTCCTCTCTGTATATCCGCCTTTCCAATGAAAAAATAATAAAAATAGATCTTAAAAAAAAAAAGAAAAAGAAAACCCCCCCCAAACCAAAAGCAAAACAGTACACTGGTCACCTACTTTGCACTGAGGGAAAATGCCTTGATGTCAGAATTTATACAGAGGTCTGTATAGAGAACAGTAGAAAGATTAGAGGTGAGGCACATGAATGGACCAGGGAGTGGGCGTGACGTGTGGAGATCTTTGTATCAGAAGCAAATGTCTGCCAAAGACAGTCCACCACAGAAGAGACACTGCACTAGCAACTAAACAGAATGTGGTTAATTCAATCACCCTGGCTGGCACAGTGGACGCCTGAGAGAAGGGTCCATGATGAGAGGGCTGGAGACTAAGTGTGGGCCCAACAACAGCATGGTTTCCTGCTGACCAAGGCCACCAAATGCCCAGCTAGCTAGCAGTAGAATGCTGAGTCCTCCATGTAGGACCCTTCTTCCAGGACATCCAGCAAGGGAGAGTGCTTTGTTATCACAGGGTCATGTCTATGGCAAACAGAGTCTTAACCAAATAACCCCAACTGGTAGGAAACACATTCATTCCAATCTCCAGACTCGAATTACTCCAGAAGTTATGCTAAGTGCTTCAGTCACGTTTTACCACCGCCACCCGCACCAACGTCCCAGCGAGGGCTGCCACTAAGGTTTCAGGCTACTGTTGCACCATCTCTGAAATGATGGCTGGGATCATTCGCTGTGCTTTGGCCAGCAGTTTGGGCATGAACTTAAACGGTCATCACCACTCTCCCAACCGCCTTTGGAATGCCTTCTGGGTTGGGAGTTGAATGTGGCCAGATCACAAGCTTAGCTATCAGCTAAATGATGTTTTAGATTGTAAAAGCCTGCTAACTGCTGTTATAAAATGATTATTTGTGCTACACAAATACTTTCTTCCGTTGTCATTTGGAGAAGTGACAGGTCTCAGAGTTCACCTTCCTTTGTGGATTTATATGTGATTAAGGATTTGTCGCGATGCAGATGTTTAAAAACAAAGTTTTTCTCGATATTGAGCATTTTGACTCGAACAGGGAGGGGAAATTATGTCAAACCAGCCCTCAACAACGATAAGAAAAGTTTGCAGAGTGAATATGAAGAACAGAAAATTTTACCATCATGGAGCGAAGCATAGGACTTAGCTACCAAGGACCCCTCCTGGGGGAGCACGGGGGGAGCCCTGTGGGTGCAGGAAATCCCCTGTGCATTGTTCTTGCTCACATCTTAGACGTTTTGCGAAGGAGAAGGCTATCAATGTGGATTGCTTTACTGCATAAACAGCTTCCCCTGCTTTGGTTACCTTTCTGTTTTGCTTATGTTTACTCTCGTGTATGTGTTTAGCAAAAAACATGCTTTGCTAAAACAGGGGTAAAGGTATTGAAAGAGGGGTGTGGGGATGGCAGTGGATAAAGCTCTTCTTAGAGCAGACATTTGGCCAAAGTGCTATTTACCCTGATTCTAGAACGATTTTGAAGTCAGAAGATCACAGCGTTACAAACCTATGCGAGGAGCGCCCTGTGACTTTGTGCTGGGCAGGAACATTCAGGGGCATCTCCAAGCAAGTCAGCAGTGTGCAGTCTTCTCCCTGGTAAAGCTTCAAAAAGCTCAGATTGTGGCATGGAGACAGTGCCCTGAAAACTATTCAGTAGAATCCAACTATTTTTATATCGCTAGTAATAAAAAAGGCCTTCAAAGTACTTAAAAGAAAGAAGACAGAGGGGGAAATGGTAGCATAATTTATAAAATTAAGAAAAATTGACACATATTTATCTAAGCATATATTTAATCTAAAAATTATGCAAATAGTTATTTTTTAATCCTTTAGATGCCAACATTATGGAAAGAGGAAGGAAAGCATGAGGAAAGGAAGGAAGGAAGGAATGAAAGAGAGAAGGGCAGTGGGTAATAGTGAATCTCTGAACAGATGGAACCTCGAAGGAGTCTTACTGAGTGTGTTATGTTTCCAAGGCCCTGGCTTCACGGGCCTGTAAAGGAGCCTTCTCTGTAATCATCTAATGTTTCCCAAGAGCTTCCAATGTGCTGGGGGCTTGAAGTTGCATGGATTATCTCATGTAATTCACATAATAACCTTTATGAGGTAAGTGCTTTTATTTCCTGTTTAACAGATTAGGAAAAAGTTTAGGCATAATAAGTAACCTGGCCCCCTCTATTTTCCCAGTAAAAAGCTAGGATATGAACTTGGCAGGGGAGCGGGAGAGTAACTCCAGGAGCCAGCAGAACAGAATCTAGCCAGGCATCAGCCACCTCTCGACCACCAACAACTACATCGGGCATTCAGCTCTGAGCATAAACTTCTGAAGGCAGGACGACTGGGTCCAGTTCTTCCAGTTGTGCACTGATCAAGAATGCCGCATCTAAACGGATGCCATTTGCCTTGCAGACATTTTCTAACTTACATGGGAGAGGGGTGAGGATCTGGAGGTGCAGGACTGGGGCCCCTGACCAAGTCCTGGGACACACATGCACACATACGCACATGCACACACACAAGACTGCCCTGCTCCAGCCACGTTTCACGCTCATCCTTCCTTCTCCCACTGCTTCAGGGACTCTTCAGGAACTCCTTTCCTCACCCCAGCTTGTCTTCAAACCTGCTTGGGGACATGTATCGACCACACATGCCGCCGTCTGTGGTGGTTCAACAGGTGCACAAATAAACCAGCCGAGCTCATTCTTAAGGAAGAGGGGCCATTTCTCGTTAGCCAGAAGGTGCCATCTCAGCTATCACAGATCCTGATCATGTCCTCCCGGCCTGCAGCATGCCTTCTGCCTTAGGCCTTCAGTCATTCAAAGCTTGGACTGTGTCCATGCTTCTAATATCAAGTCAAGATCAGCAGAGGTAGAAAGATCTAGCTTTCACAAAGGAAAGAAAGACCCACCCACAGACTATATTCCACAGGGGAAATCTGGTGGTGGTGGGGTTTCATGTGTCATGTCTTTGGGACAAGCCACTCTTCTCAGTGCTTAGATCATCTCACTGCCTTATGTGCTGAATGGGAAGAGGGTTCCTAAGAGCCGGGTTATGCCTTTAAACTGCCCATGAAGGTCTTCTCCACGGGGGTTGGAGAGGCCAGGTCAGCTTCAGGGCACCAGCTACCAGGCGGGTGGCAGGGGAATTCCTCTCCTGAATTTTGAAGTTTTCCTTCTCCCTACTCCTGGGCTGTTGCATCACTCTCTGCAAGATGCCTGAATGGGCCAGCTCAGCTGGGGCATCCTAAGAAGTCTGGAACCCTGTTCTAGAGAAGACAGGAAAGAAAAAGGCATGTGTGTCACTGTTCCTTGGGAGCTGCCGCCCCATCCCTGGGAAACTTCTACAGGAACGAGTGACAGTGACAGAGGCCCAAGACTGGCTCCCTCATGTGAGTCCTGACATCCAGACAGAAGGGACTTGGTGCAGGTGGCAGGGAGCTGAGTGGCAGAGACCCACATCACGCCTCCATCTTGCAGCCTCAGTTCCAATTGCTTCCCAACATGACACACCACCTCTTCTGGTTTTAACCACAGCAACCATCCCTGGTTTAACCAAGAACAACTAGAAGACATTCAAGTACATCAGAGAAATAAGAAGATTCCAGAAGGCTGTCATTTCCAAAAGAGATGGAGGGAAAAATCCCAACTAAGGTGAGTTGCGACTTTCCCCTTTGAATGTGGGTTTGTAGTGGCAGCAAAGGCCTTGGGGGCCCCTCCTGGAACACAGGAGCTCATCCCAGCAAGCTCAGGCTCCTCTCAGCTCTGCGTTCTTGTGTGCACCTGCACCAGCATGCACAGTTCCTCAGTAGAACTATGTAGTTAAATGAGCTCTGGAAAGAGAAGAATCATTGCATTCATTCAGAGCGCTTCCTTTACAGTGGAGAGGAAAGCAGTGTGGTCAGGGTCACTGAGTCAGCTTTGGGCAAAGTTAACTTTCTTGAAGCCCCTTTTGGTCCACTGCCCAAAGAATAGACAAGGTGGGAGGGATAAATAGAGAAGTGGAGCTCAGCGGGGCACTAGAGGACTGGAAGTTGTGCAACAGTCAGGGCTAAAGACAAGGTGGCTAGCTCTCCCTACAGGACCAGAGGGATAATAAATTCTCCCCCACCCCCAGTCCTAATGTGATCTTACCCCCTACGATGCTGTGAATAGGAACAGAGGCCTGTGGTCCCAGCTACTGAATTGGGACACCCTGTACCCTTGGATGAAAGATTTCTGAAGGTCATGGTCAACGAAGGTGACTTGGACTCTTGCCGTTGAGTGTTACCTGTCCAGTCTCCAATCAAGGCTGATAATTCTCTGGAGACATGTTATCTCCTACTCTGAGCTTCCTCATTGCCTCTTGGAAACCGTTTCTCCTCCCAGAGCCAAGAGATTGCTGCACCATGGGGCTTTAGAGGAGCTGAGCGGCGTGGCCTAAGGACTTTGACCCCCAACGTGTGCTGCATCAACACTTGGCACTGGGAGAAAATTAGCCCAGGGGGAATCTAGCTGCCAACCTCAGAATTAGCTTGAACTTGGGGAACATCAATCAAATTGTGGACTAGGTGAGGCACACCCTGTGAGGGTTTCCAGGTGACAGCGGGAAACCAGGAGTTCTGGAGTCAGGGAAAGGGTTGAGGCCGCCATGGTAGTGCGGAAGGAAAATGAAGGCCAGGAGGCAGTGGGTGCCAGCATGATTTGCTGAAGCTGACCCCTCATGGGGCAGACAGGCGCCCTCGTGGAGGCGGCTGGCCAGTGCTGGGCTGCGCTGACCACTCAGGGCTGCCAGGCCAGTCCACGCACCCTTCATTGTTTTCTGCTCCTTGGCTCCCACTCCCCTTCTCCCTTCTTTCACCTCCTCCCTTCCTTTCCTCTCCCTCTTCTCCCATGTCCTCTGCCGTATGTTATCTCTTTTCTCTTGGATTCCCTGCTGCACAACCTATAACTCAAATGGCAGGTGGCTTAGTCTAGCCCAGGGAGAAGAGGGTTCCCGTGCAGCAGCCATACATTATGAAAATACTACTCATGGATCACGAGATTTTTTCTTTTTGTGTGTGTGTGCTAAAATAAGCATATCTTTTAATTTCATTTTTTTCCATCAACTTTTCGAAGTACTTTCATATGAGGGTAAGGAAGCAAAAAGAATTGTAAACTCCAGTGCCTAGGAGCTTCAGGCAGTAAATGTAATCAAAAGCCGATTTTTAATCAAACACAAAGTACCTGAAAACTCTACAGGGAACACAAAAGCAGGCTGATGTGCAATCTCTGTACTTTGATCAACCTGTGGCAAAAGGGCATCAGGCAGTGATCGATCATAATTAATCGGGTACTCACTGAACGAGCAGTGGGTTCCTGCATGCACTGCACTCTCACAGTGGGCGAGACCCTGTCCCCGAGCCAGAAGGCCAAGGGGTGAAGCACAAATCCTGCCCTGGAACAGCTCCCCGCGGCCCATGCAGGAGACCAGAACAAGGGAAGGTTCAGTGTGGGCTGGGGCCCAAGAACAGCTTTTTAGAAGTTGTGAGAAGAAACAGAACAGGCCCAAAGGGCAGGAAGATAGGGTTGAGTAGCTTGAGATTTAATCTAGAATTCCTTGCTACGGACGGGTGATACAGGAGCTGTGAAAGAAAGTGTGCCCTGGAGGAGCCGATTCTCCTGCTGCCAAGAGGAAGGGGTGAAGCAGGAAGAGGATGGTGCTTCACCACCTGGCACATGCCAGCCAAGTCCCACAAACAACGCCAGGCAGATCCTCCTGCTCCCCTGGAGGAGAAACAAATCAACTTCCCCAAGGTCCTGCAGTCCCCTGACCCCTTCACCCTGAGGTGGCTGAGCCACCCTGAGCCACTCAAATGTGTGACTGCTCCACTCAACAAATCTAGAGCTTGGCGCTGGCGAGTGAATGCTGGGCTTGGATTCCCACAGAGGGGATTTCACCTGTTCTGAACCTCAAGTGCAAGGGAAATTTGAAGTGCAATGGCTGTGAGCCAGGCCCAGCATGCACGCTCAGAAACGTGAGGATGAAGCTTTCTCAACGAGGGGGTTTCTCATCCGCTCTTGGACATCCCTGACCAGACCCCTGCACTGACCACTAGAAGTGAGCATATGATGGAGGGGGCTCCCAGGTCCCACCGCTGCCCCTCCCCTGGCTTCTCCTTTGTTTGATCTCGGGCCTCTGTTTACCACCCCCCTGACACACACAATCCGGTGTTCTTTGCAGGTCACCAACCAGAGGGCAGGATGGAAAAAGCCCCTCCTCCTCCTTCTGTACCTACTGCAAGGTGAGTCCCCCCACACAGCCCAGACTCAGGGCTTGCAAAACCTGACCTGAGTCTTCCAGGCTGCGGAGAGCCCTGGTGGCCATGGCAGCAGCACTCAGCACAGTTGGGCATTTCCATGCCTTTCTCTCCTGGGCTCCCAGGCCTTGCAGTGGACTCAGGGGATGCTCAGGTCTGCCTCTTCACCCCCGGTGAGAGCTCTTGCAAAAGGGCATATGCCTGATTTGATGATTTCTAGAGTAGTTGCAGCTGTTCTATTTTCCCTGTCTGTTCTCTTCTGTTTCAGCTGATGACATAAAGACAGCTGAATTTTCAAGATGAGGTTTGTAGAATGCACAAAAGGCAGTGGTAGCAGTGTTCACTCCTAATGAGATTTTGACAAAATGCTTGAGTGTGAGATCCGGCACAAGGGCCACCAAGGTGAAGGCCCTGCCCTGCTTTTGAGGAGTTCAAGAGCACAAAGACACTGTGTGGATAAATACACATTACATTCATCCACTCACGGAGTTCCCGCTCCATGGTGGGCAGAGGGAATACACATGGCTGGTGGGGTGTGGCTGGCCAGGTACAGATGGGTCAGATGACAAGTGGCTCTGTCTCCGAGCTGTGCTGTTGGGATTTCATTCGGACAGGGATGAGGCCCCACTGAGGTTAAGAGGAAGTGTATGCTTAGCATGGCTAATACCTAGGACCTAGTCCTAAGTAGATGTTTAACAACTGCTGAATAAACAAATAAAAATGCTGTGCTAATGTGCCCCAAGAAGTAATAACTGTATCTGGCATACAAATCAATCAGAGCTGAATGGGAGTGAGCCCTGCGGATATGATCACCATCACTTTTTTGTCTCAATCGCCCACTGCGCACTCTGAGATGTTTTCAGTAGGCATTGCTTCAAGTGTCCCTGGCTCCCAAGTGAGGCTCCAGGCAGGCTCTTGCTGCTTTGGCTAAGACCCAATCCTCCCACATGAAGTGCCCTGCAGCTCAAACGTTCTGACTCTGACAGGTCTAAGTGTCTGGTTAACTGTTTTGGTCCATACTTTAATCCTCACTCAAAAACATAACCCTGCCCCGCATAAGGTCTGAAAGTGTGAGTGCCACCCCCACTGTTTGTTCTGTTGATATCTTTAAAAGACAGAGCGACAGGGAAGAAGAGACAGAAATCTTCTATCTGTTGGCTCGCTCTCCATTCCGCAAATGCCAGGGTTGGGCCAGGGCAAGACCAGGAACCAGGAACTCCAACTGGGTCTCCCATGTGGGTGGCTGGAGCCCAAGTACTTGAGCCTTCCAGGTGCACTGGCAGGAACCATGGGGCGGCCAAGACTTGAATATGCATTCTGATATGGGGTGCAATGCGGGTTTAACCCTCTGTGCCATAAGACCTGCCCCTGCCTCTCTTCTTTCCTGCTTCCCTTCCCTCCTGATCTGGGCAGCTGCTGCTTGCCATGGGATGAAGAGAGGCAGGGGAGCATGGAGCCTGTACCCAGCACTCTGGACTACCAGCAGTTCAGGGCTGGCTGGGTACCACTCCCACCTGTGGGTGTTTTGGTGGACACTTGAATGGCCTCTTCTTGCCCATCTCCCTGCTTCGCCAGGTTCCTCTTTGGCACATAGAGGATCCCCTCCCTAGAGCCAGCAGCAGGATGGCTCTCTCCTCTCCAGGACTCAGCCCTATGCCAAGGAGATGCTCACAGCTTTCTTATCCCTCTACTGGCAGGAGACACTTCCCTTCACAGGTGTGACCCCTCCTCTCCTTGCCCTGCCACAGATCTTTCCCAAACCAAGTCAGCCTCCAATCCTTACCCTCTCCCCACCCATGGGCCTCACTGATTCACTCAACTGGAAGCCAAAGCAACAGATGGCTATTGGCAATGAAGGGAGGATGTGAGCTAGGGGCACCTGTTCCCACTAAAGAGCAGAGAAACCGGCACCACATCAATTCTACAGTACTAACTTGACCTTTAATTATCACGAGTGGCTAACACAAAATTCCAAAAACCTTAACTATTGTATAAAACTGAGAGCCACTGATCAGTAACCTATCAAAAGGTTTTTACAGAATCAGTTCTTAACTTTGGTATTACAATAAATTGTGTGCATTGTAGGAATTAATGAAGAACTCTTTATCAGCCATCAGCCTGCCCCATCATGTTGATTATTTAACTGCCATGGAGAGCACAAGATTTTCTGTAGGCAAGTAAGAGAAGCAACTTCTGGGAAGTCACTCAAGCAGCTTGCCGTATGACCTAACTTTCTTTTAGGCCAAATATGTGCTTGCCGTGTCGACATGTGGGCCTTTACTAAGACGACTTCCCAGGAAGGAAGGGGGCGGGGCACCAGCCAGAAGCCATGTGTTAGAGTTCAAAGAAACTGAGTGAGGCTTCCAAGGGAATGTCTATTCTTCAGTCAGGTGGCCACTTCTTGCCATGAACAAAGAAGTGCCTCGAACAAAATAAGTTGTTGCGGGGGAGGTTATAGTAAGTATCTACGTGACAATGGATAACCATGTGACACTGTCTACATGACAGGTAATGAAGAAAGCAGGTATTGAAGATTAACAATGTATAAGCACACATTTCTGACCTTATCTCTTCAAAGGCAGCTGTCTGTCCCATAAGCATTTAATGTTCCAAGGAACTGCAGGTCTCCTGTTTGCTTCTTGGTGTTTCAGGAAGCAGAATGTTCTCATAACAGGGTACAGGCAAGTCTTTGGAGGGTCCAGACTTCCAGGCACACAGTCACCTTTACAATTAACCCCTTTAGTCATGGGCCTGGTGGTGTGGCCATGAAAGGACAGTAGAAGAAGAAGGAAGTGGCTGCAGCCAAAGCCACCAGAAAGATATCTGGGAGGTAAAAGCAAGGCAGCTTTGAACAGTGACACATGCAGAAAGCACCAGCCATGTTGCAACTGTCCATCTCCCTCGCCCTTACCCTCCATGCCCTGCCCCAGAGTAGCCCCCAACAGCAAGCAGAGTAATCCACTATTGGGCTGGACCAGGCGTGTCATTTTTGACTGGAAGTGACTTGTTTCCCAAGCAAGACTGTGAAACCAATGGAAGGTATATGAGATATGCCTGAGATTGCAAAGCAGGGAAATCCACAGAGAAAGGATGAAGGGGTAATAAAAAATACTTTGTTTCTAGTTGTGCCCTATCAAATGCAAGTCAGCTGGTATACTGGCCATGCACTGTGGTTCCACCACATTGTCTTAAGACCAAAGCTGCCATTTTTGCCGTTCTGCTCACTCATAGTTTGATGGTATCACTTGGCTCTTCCTGTTTCTGTAGAAGAGTGGGCAGTGTGAGCTTTTGCACTGCAGATCCATGCTGTTTCCATGGAGCACAACAGGATTCTCGGGTTGAGGGCCCTATGTCCTCAAGGTGACATCTTTTCAAGCGTCTTTCCTGAGGCACAGAGGAGAGAGCCCAGTCCCTTGATGGTTTTATAGGAACACACACAGCACAGTGAACATTAGCTAAATAGTGCACCTGTTACCGCATCTCCATCTCTCAGATGGCGCCTCTTGGCTTCAGCCCATTTCCTATCTTGCGGTAACAACTACTTTCCCAGTGACTGAGCTCGGCCACTTCTGCTCTGCTTTCACTGTGGCATTTGGTGATCTGACCCCCTCATTCCAGCACCAGCTAAAGCCTGGAGCAGTGACTATGCTCAGCACTCCCTCTGCTCTGACTTTTTTCCCCTCTGTTTACAGATGCAAATGCTCTAAAGGGTCCAAAGCTGGTGTCTGGGGAGCTTGGGGGAACTGTCACCATCCAATGCCACTACATCCCTGTGTCAGTCAACAGGCACCAAAGGAAGTACTGGTGCCGCGTGGGACCCCCGAGGTGGGTCTGCCTCACCATCGTGTCCAGCAACTACTACACTCACCACCGCTATCGTGGCCGCGTGGCTCTCACAGACTTCCCACAGAGGGGCATGTTTGTGGTGACACTGTCTCAGCTTTCCCCCGACGATGTGGGGTCCTACCGCTGTGGCATTGGAGACCAAAACAACATGTTTTTCTTCAGTATGAACCTGACCCTCCCCACAGGTAGGAGCTGATGACCAATGGCTACACTTGGTGAAGTTAGTGCTGGGAGGTAGAAGCGAGGGCTCAGCAGCCTCCCTGGAGGGCTCCAAACACTGAAGAATGGGGTGGGGGTGTGCTGATGAAAAGCAGAGCATGGGGCAAAGACCCTAAGTCAATATTTTCTGCTTGAATGAAGCATCAGGAGCAGGCTATGAATGAAGACAGTTTTAGAGGTTCAAGGCCATGAGGCCTGCTTGAGCCCCATTCCCATGAGGGACTCCTTAGCTGCATCTGAGCTAAGTCACCAACACTGAAATTGCTCAGGGGACTCCCACCCCACCTCTGAACCAAAGCTTTGAGGGGAAAAAATATCACAGCAGGATGCACGCAAGCGCTCCATCCAATTCTCCCATGTCTGACAGCTCCCAGGCCAAGCCCCCGGCAGCAGATTCCAGAGGGCTGATCAGAGACGGGTGTGGAGAGCACACGTGGCGCATTCCAGCTCTAACAGGCCACTCTCCAAAGCAGACGGTCTGGTAGGAGACGGTGGGGGACAGATCAGTGTTATCGACCCTGCCATCCAGCCATCTGCTGTCCTAAGCTTCTCAACCAGAGGCAGTGCTTCCTGTTGCTCTTGTTTGAAGAGTAGAACTTCCTTAGGGTGGAGGCTGCTGGGGGAAAAGGACAGCATGGGCATCCTGGCACTGGGCTGGGCGGATGGAGATAGGAATGTAAAATGTCAATATTTGCCACTGACTACAGAAGGCATCTGGGTTACCCACACTTCTGTTTTACTCCAACATATTTGCTGAAGATTGTGTCTTTTAGTGAGGTTGCATTTGGTATAACAAGCATTTTGAATCCAGCAGGTGGCCTGGATGGCTTCCCATGTGGCCTCCCCCTGTTGTTCACACAGGCGGCCCCAGCAGTGTCCCCACAGCTACAGAGCTCATCACAGCATCCATAGGAACAGCATCTCTGGCACCTGACAGATGGACCTCAGGGACCACCCAGGCTGTGGAAGTACACAAGACAGAGTGGGACAGTGTTGTCCCGACTCCAGGAAGGAGCAAGACCACACCTGCAGCAAAGGGAAGACAAGCCCCAGGAACAGCCAAGACAATAGCTCCAGGCACAGGCCTCAGAGGAGCGCGTTCCATGGAGGCCACAGCTCCTTTCACAGGGAGCCCAGCTTCCCCACCCAGAACCACATCCGATTCAGCAAGTGCAGGTGCATGGAGCACCGGAAGCTCAACCACTTACAGGGCTGGGACCAGCATGGAGGAACGGGTGATGGCAACCACTGAGGCCTATGAGCCACAGCAGGAAACAGCTGGGGAGGTCCCAGAAGCCACTAGGCCATCAGCTTCCATTTCAGGAAGCTCAGCCTGGAAAGGCCTCCAAGAAACAACACCTGTTTCTACGCAGCAAGCCCTGGATGCCACAGGAGGCACAAGCCCAGACGCCGGGGTGTGGCTCTCGGAAGACCCCAGCACAGAGACGGCATCTATGGAAGAAAGCACTGGTGGGGAGATGCACATCACTGCTGGGACTAGTGGCCCCCAAGCAACGCCCAGCCTGGCCCCAGCAGCAAGCACACGGAGGTCTCCTGGCAAGGAGTCTTCAGTGAAGAGGTGAGCCCCAGGGTCCCTCCTCTTGGTGGACGGGCACATATGTGCCATCCTTTGGCTCTACGCCCTCTGCTCCTATTGTTCCAGTCTGAAAGTAAAGTTGTGATGATGCAAACATCAGACACATGGCTGCCCGCCCTCCTTCCCTCGGGAGTCCCTGGGAACACAAGCTGAATGTTTAGACTTAGAGAAAAATCTGGGATGACGGAATATTTAGGCTGGAATCTTCGGGGATTTTGGTCATTAAAAGGAAGAACAGAAGTTGCAGAGAAGGGAGGTAACTGCCTGGGTGGGGAGCAAAGAAAGATTGTGGCAGAGCCCAGCACCAGGGCTGGAGTCCCAAACCTTCATTCAGATCCCTTTCTCTCAGTAACACACAGTCGAGTGTGCTATTTACAGTCAAGTGGAGCAAAAGGGACATGGGCCCTGGGGACCGGGCTCTAGCCCCGGCTCTGTTATGAGCCAGCACAGGACGAGGGCAATTCACTGGCCTTGGTCTCAGTTCCCACACCTGGGAAATGAAGGGTGGGGGCGAGGGGTCTTCAGCCTTCTGTTCAGCTCTACCCCATCTCCTGTTTCTTGCCATCCCACCTGGCGCCTCCCACCCCAGTGCTCTTCCGGAAGAGGACAAAAGCTCTTGGACCCTGACCCCGGTCCTGACCACACTGGCTGCATGTCTCCTCGTAGCTCTCACTCTGCTGCAGTGGAAACTCCGAAAGTGGAGAAGGAGGAGAAGGACCTGTGAGTGCAGTTGATACAGTCCCAAGGGGGGGGGGAGGGTGAGGGGTGCGTGCCCCTACCTGACAACCTCACTGCTGGGGGTGGGACCCTTTAGAATTGGCACCAGGACTTCCCCACCAAGAGGAACTCAATTCCATTCTGAGCCATTAAACCACTTTTGGTCTGCTTTCTTTAAAAAATATTTTATTTTATTTATTTAAAAAGCAGGATTACAGAAAAAGAGAGCATGCTCTTCCATCTGCTGGTTCAAGTGCCTAAATTCCTGCAATGACCAAGGGTGAAGCCAGGAGGTTGGAATTCCACCTGGGTCTCCCAGTGTGGGTGCAGGAGCCCAAGCACTTGTACCATCTTCTACTGCTTTCCCAGGTGTCCTGGAAGGGAGTTAGATTGGGAGTAGAGCAGCTGGAACTTGAACTAGCACCCATAGAAGCAGCTGGGACTCAAACATGACAGGTGCTGGCTTAACCCACTGTGTCACCATGCAGGTACCTTGGCCTGGTTCTTAATCAGTATGATAGAAAAACACCTGATGCATCCTAGAGGGCAAAGGGGTGCTCTTTGTCATTGGCAACAGCCCTGTTAATAAGCCCAGGAGCTACATTCCAACCCCAGAGGAGACAGCAGGACAGTATTCAGCCCTGGGGCCACATTCTGCATGTATACCCTTCTTCATGACCTCTCTGAGCTTCCTTGACAGCCCTGGGACCAGGTTCAAATATGCCCAAAGTGAGGGCACCCTGGTATGTAGACCCAGTGAGAAAAGGGTGGGAGTTCCTGGAGGCAAACTATCCCTGTTGCTCCAAGTTGCCAGTTTTCTGGGCAAAAAAGCTCTTGGAAACTTGCAGTGAAGAGGAGGGTTGGTTCCCAGGGAGGCAGTGTCAGCCCCGACCACACCTCCAACCATTAAAGCCTTTCTGTGTCTCTGCAGTTCGGGAGGCAGAACAGGCACCAGGGATCACCCTGGTTCAGATGACACACATGCTGGAGCTGTACCAGGACCAACCCCATGTGCAAATGAAGATGCTCCGCCAAGACTCAGCTCCTACCCAAGCCAGTCCAATGTGCTTTGAGCAGGACCCAGAAACCTCTTAGTCCACACAGACAGAAGACCACGACTCAGCACCTCCAAGCCCCAGCCTCTTCTCAACCTGAGCCACCTGCAGAACACAAAGTGATGGAACCGGGGCACCATCTGGGGAAGTATATCTTGACCATCCTGAGACTAAGAATATCAAACTTTCTCCTTGGCCAAAGGTGGCTTCAAGAAAGGGGTTACTCAAAACTCTAAGAAAGGCCACCAAGGGTGAGTGTGGACTCTCCAACCCTGGATGCTTGCAAGAGGCTCCAGGTCAGGAAGGGAGATTACACACTCTCTACCAAGGCTCCTCCCAGCCTCTTCTGTTGAGTGCCCCTTTTGCCGACACCTGTTGTTGCTCAACCTGTTACTCATGTTGTTGAACTATCCTCACAGATCCCAGGCTTGCTTCTCAAAGAGACTCAGCCACTTTAGAACACTCATTGTGCTTTGTCCATCTCAGTGTGTCTACAGAGTTTCTAACCCGAAGGGCCCCAATAAATTTCTGTGACTGATTGGCTAGCTGGGGTGTCTGTGTGGCTAGTCTGTGTGGCTTCTTGGGGACCCCTGAATTCCCACCTGGGCATTCATCTGGGCACCCTCTAGCTGACTCCACAGGCAGGTGGTTCCTATGGAGACCCAAAGGAAACACATCCATTCTTCAACTCCTCCCCCTGGTAGGGCCTCAGACACAAGACTTTTTGACCTGACTGTGATTTTTTTTCTGGAATTTTCCTAAATTTATGCAGGAACAGGGTATTTTTTTTTTATCAATATTCATCTTCTCCACAAAGCTCTCTTGTCCAGTTGCTGATACATCCTTGGCACTAGGAACAGTGGATGGAGCTGAAACATGCTTTTTTTTTTTTTGGCAGGGGTGGGGAGGACAAAAGAGGAATTTTCTGTGGCTCCTGCTTGGTGAACATATTCCTTCATGCTACATGGGGGACTTTTACTCTGCCTTCTTGGGAACTGCTCTTTGCTTTTTGCCAGATCAGGGAACAAAGCTCTTTGGATTCTGTCTTTGGGCTGAGTTGCCTTC
The DNA here is from genome assembly GCF_017591425.1 of Ochotona curzoniae. Taxonomy (NCBI): domain Eukaryota; kingdom Metazoa; phylum Chordata; class Mammalia; order Lagomorpha; family Ochotonidae; genus Ochotona; species Ochotona curzoniae. Next base: position 16,515,247 of record NW_024466219.1, on the reverse strand, counting down.
AAGCAAAAGAAGAAGGAGGGAAAGAAGGGCCCAATGAATGAGTTGAGAATTTTCAAATGATTCTTTCCAGATGACTCATCCCTGCCTCATAAGCCACCATCAGCATAAGAAATCCATCAGTAAGTCTGCCTCATTTCTGGCCCTAGACTCAGACACTCTGCCAAGAAAATCAAAGAGATGCTGTCCTCACATCCAGAAAGAGGGACTCCTTGTTTTGGGTAGAGAAGTAGAAAAGATGCATGGACCTAACCAAGCAGAATCCTGAATTTCAGGGCTCATTGATCTTGAGAGGTTGTCAATGTAGAAGCAAGCTAAGTGAGGCCAGTTTGGGGGGAAGGGGTCAGGGAAGTCAATTTCTAAAAGTCACCCAGTTGATCCAGAGTGAGAAATACAAAGTGAACTCATGCTCTTGGTCCAGTGCCTGGTCCGCTTGGTCATGGTGGTTGAGCAATGTATGAAAACAAAATTGTGAAAAATCAATGGTGACAGCCTTCCCTCGAGGCCATCTGCATACACTGCCTGGGTAAGAGTGACAAGAGAGATCAGAAAGACACCACTATCCCATGCAGCCAATGAGGGAGCAGCCCCAGAGGGATGTCATTCAGCCAAGGTCATGGGGTTTGGGAGGAAGAGCCTGAGTGCGCAGGCTGTTGGTTCTGCCTAACCAGTGTTTACCAGGGGCATCCCCAGAACACCAGGTTCTCAAGTTGTTAACAGGTGTGTTGAGGAATGAAGGTGCATAGAATTGAGGAGCTGAGGCAGTGCTGGGCCAAACAACAAATGAACCCTCCTGTTTAGGATCTCAGAATCTTTAATACAGCAAAGTGCACGGTGGGGGACCCCCAACTCCCACCCTAGAGCGGGTGTTCCCAAGTGTCTCCATCTCACAGGTTGAAATTGCTCAGATCACTCAATCCAGGGCTTTACCAACTTTTTCTCTAAAAGAGCAGATAGTAAATCTGCTCTTGGCAGGCCATGCCACCTGTGGCAACTAGTCAGTCTGGTGGTTCAACTCAGAAGCAGCTAGAAGCCACATGTACACCAAGGCCTGGGGCTGGGGTTGGCAACACTTGACTCTTGGCCTTGAGAGGCAGGCTTGTGGTGAGTTTCCCAGCCCCAGAACCACTGGAGACTCTCCTGTCCTATCTCTGATGGGTCAGACCCTTCTCTTGCTCAAGAATCACCCCTCCTCTGGGGTCTCTGTTTTCTCTGAATCCTTCTAGCACCTTCTTGGGTCTGGAGTTGAGTGACTGGACAGTTCTGCCTTATTGTCCCAGCCTGGTGATGAAGGGGACGGAGGAGGAAGCCAGCCCAGTTTTGGTGTTGGTAGAGTAGAGCAGGAATGTTTCCAAATTAAGTAAGTTTTAGGGACAGGCAAAATGCACTGGAAGGAAGGGCATGGCCAAGTTCAAAGAAAGGGCCAGCAGAGTCAAGATCAGAGTCTCAGGGCCAAGAGTTTAGAAAGGGAGGTGGAGATAAGATCTGAGTAAGAGCAGAGCGGGAAGGAAGTGGGGAAGCCCCAAGAGCTTACAGCTCCGCTTTATGGACTAACTGATGCATGAAAAAACAAGAGTGTGGTCTTAAAGGGCCAGCAGGCCACTCCAGCACTTGCATGGCCAGTGACTCCTGGTATATCTTATTTCCCAGCCAGCATGCTGCCCATACCACTGAGTCGAGACACAGAGGCACATTTATCACTGGGCAGGATTCAGGGATGCCTTCATGGAGTTTGTAACTCAGAGAGTAGGGAATCCAGTAACTTTCATGTGACCAAGCAGGTTCTCCAGCTGAGGGTGCAGCTCTCTGTTTCTCTCTGTCCTATTACTAATGCTACTGCTGCTTGCTAACATGTGACAGCAAGCACCACCCTCGGGGCTTCTGAATCCCATATGTCATTTGAGGCAGCATCTATGTAGGTGAGTATGATCACTCCCTTTTTGCAGATGAGGAAATGCAAGGCCAGGACCACTAAGCAGTTTACTGGACAAAGGACCAGCTGAGACTTGAACACAAAGTGGTTCCCACCCACCGCCCTCTGCCTCATGCCATTGATTACTGGGCCACTGCGCCTCTTTCCTAGTTTGGATTTACGGCCCAGCTACCTGATTGGATGGGTTTCTTGGTTGAGATTCTAAAGGCTCACTTGTTTCTCTCTTTGGTGCTCGTGCGCGGACGGTTACATAAGCATTTCCGGGAATTCGTTGTGTTTAGTCACTAACTAGTTTATTCTTGTCCTGGCCTAGTGAAGCATAAAACCAAGCTCAAAGAGCCACAACTGTCGGCTGCAAAAGCCAAGCACCAGCCCCGAGGACCCTGATAGCATTTGTGCAAACAGCGTTCCCATGGTGCAGATCCTGTGGGGACGCCCAGGTCTCAGGTGATAAATAGCAAAAGCTGGATCCAAAGCCAACTAGCATCTCACTGTTTTCCACTCACACACTCTGGGAGATTCTTCTCCTTCAGTAGCTGATGTAGTGTGACAAACGCAGAGTCAGTGCACTGACAGCCTCTGGGGGAAGGTCTACGACACATTCCAGTGGCGTGGAGCCACCAGGGCAGGCACTTCAGAACTGACAGCTCAGCCAGCAGGGTGGTACCTGGAGAATCAACACGACAGGAAACAGACTGTGAATGACCCTGCACACATCATCGTCCTGCATCGGCAAGCTGTCTGTTCTGCACTACGTCCCGCAGCATGGTTTACAGATGCAGTCCTCCCAGGCCTGCATGCCCCCTTCACGTTCTGCAGGAAAAAAAGAGTTCTGCTCCCATCCCACCCAGCACCTGCTCCTCAAGGGGTTGGCTGAACCGTAGGTGGGTGGCAGAGGGGTGCTGACCATGGAACAGGACTCCATGCCACAATTCTGGGTGATGTGTGGGGCTCACAGCACATAGCCCAGGGCCAGCAGGCTGGGGTTTGCCTGCAGGTCTCTTCTCCTTAAAAACATTGTTTGGTGCCTAGCATGTGGACCTCTTTAAGTTCTGCTTCTTCCAATTTCTGGCCTCTTTCCTGCTCTCCACTTACTGAGTGGCTCTCTCCAGATCTACCTGTTCTGCACAAAGCCTGCTGGGCCAAACAAAGGCCGCTTCTTGCCCTGAGTTGTGAATTCCTAGTTTCCTAATCCTGAGTATATTAGGAGGAAGAGACGCAGAGTTCAGGAAGTAGGAGTGAAGGCATTGGTGTCTCTGGGGCCTAGCCTGGGAAGGGTGGCCTGCCTGGAAAGATAGGTGGCTCAAACTTCTTGCCAACCCTCACCACTCTCCACCCAGCCCCAACGTCAGCTGTACACTGTAGACAACTGAGGGTTAATTGCAAAGGCCATCATCAGAAAGAGCCACGCTGCCTGTGTCCACATGGGAACACTGAGACTGTAACAGGTGCAGGCTGCAGGGCCTAGCTCTCCCTAGATTGCCAGCCAGGCAAACTCTGGGCTGAGGGCCAGGCCCAGACCAGGAACAAGGAAAGGGCCAGCGTCCAGAGGAGCCCCCCAGTGGCTTTCCACAGAGGCTGGGCCTGTCACCCGACACTCACCTGTTTACTTTGGATGCCAGCAACAAAAAGTCTTCCTCTTGCTGCTACTCTTTAGCCAGGGTGTGGAGGTGCAAAAGGGAAGGAGAGTGGTTCAGCAAAAGCTGGCCTGTTTGTCCCTGGTTCTCAGAACCAGAGAGTTAAAAATCCTTTGCAGCTCAGGTGCCAGACGCAAAGGGGAACTGAGAGAATTTCTGGGTCTTGGCGCTCAACATTCCACACCATCTTCACTGATTCCTATTTCCATGACAGCCTCCCTGGGGGCAGACACAGCCAGTCTCTGGGCCCCTACCCTGAATCCTCCATCAGCCAAATGGGGCAGAAAACCAACCACCCCCGTCCTCCAACCTCAGGAGCAGCAGAAGAAATGGGCTCACTCTCTGCTGGGAATCAGTTGGCCTAGGAAATTAGGAGATAGATGGAACCTGGTGCAGCAACAAACGGAGGCAGGTGGGCAGACAGATGGAGGAGACTCAGATGTTCAAGTGGAAACAAGATTTGAGATATACACCAGAAAGGCACCATCTCCCACTCCACCCCCAGGATAAGAGCCAGTAGACACACTATAACTTCCTTGCTCCCTTCACACCCCTAAACCCACCAGCTAGCTTGGCTTGCTTGGACAATTTCCCCTGCTAACATTGATCTTGGCATTGCGATGATGCTATGCTCTTTAGGTAGGAACCTGGAGAAACCTAGAGAATCGCCCAATCGTCAGGCAAAGATAAAGTCTGTAATGAATTCCCCTCCCTCCTGCACCTGCTCCTCACTGGAGATACTCAAGGGAAAGAAAGGAAAGGCTTACCCCTCAGAATGCAAGTCTGGACGCATGAACTTCCCAAACACTTGCTCAGCCGACTGGACTATTCCAGTTTCAAGGCTCCTAGCTCCTAGTGGGAGTTCCACTTGTAACTGCCATGAAGCCCACCTTGACTGCCGGCAGCTCCTCTCGCTAGCTGGGCACTCTAAGCTGTCCTCCTCCAGCCCCAAAGACAGGACTGAAACAGAAACAATGAATGCTATGCCCTTGCTAGGAGTGACAGCTAGGGTCAGAAAATGCTGGCACTGTGATCCACTGCTGGAGGGGTAGGTGGCTACTCGTGGCATGAAAAATCCCAAACAGCCAAACTTTCAGAAATCTGGAGGAGGGGGTGGAATGAAAAAAAAAATGAATACCGACAACCACAGAAAGATAAAGGAGTTGGTACATTGTAGCATAGCAAGTAAAGCCAGTTTGCAGTACCTACATCCCACAAGAGCAAAGGCTTATGTCTGGTTGCTTCACTTCTGATCCAGTTCCCTACTAACTGCCTGGAAAAGGTAGCAAAACTCACCCAAGTGCCTGGGCCCCTGCCATCCACTCGGGATACCTGGGAAAAGCTCCTGGCTTTGCCCTGGCCCAGCGCTGGATGTACGGCAATATGACCAAGTGAACCAGCAAGTAGACAATCTCTCTGTATGTCTTTCTCTTTCTTGCTTTAATCCCAACTTTGAAATAAATGAATAAATCTTTTTTGAAAAGGTGTGGAGGACACTCACTTTAGTGTCTGCTTGATTCACACAAAAGCTTCTAGTGGGAAGTTGGAGGTGGAGGGGGTTCAGAGCTCCCTCTGTAATGAAATGCATCAACTCAAACTCTAGCCTGCAGCCAGGTTTCTCCACCTGGAACCCTAAAACCCTCCACCCCCATGCACACACCCAGGGGTTCACTGCAGAGTGACTTGTTCTCCTCCAGGCAGGGGGGAGTGTGACTGAGCCACCGCCTTCTGGACCTGTGTCCATGATGGCTCTCCCTACTCTAGCCAAACCCAAACTTCCCTGTCCTGATCATCCCTCCTGTGTTTGTTTCTTCTTCCACAGATAGTTTTCAGGAAAGCCTGAAATCTGAGAAATAGAAAGCAGAGCATCGGGGATTGGTTGGAAGCAGATCACACCTTTAGAGGCTGCAGAGGGGATCCAGGAAGCACAGGAAATGTGAAAGAAGCCAAGGGGCTTGAGGGATGCTGACCTGTTCATTGGTGTCCGAGCCAGGAGTGGGACCTTATATCAATTCCCAGCACCTCACTAATTTTTCTAGAAAGTTGGTATGGTACAGTGTTACTGGGGCCAGTGCCCTGGCATAGTAGGCTAAGCTTCCTCCCGTAGCAGCAGCATCCCATGTCAGGGTTGGTCTGTGACCTGCTGCTTCACTTCCCATTCAGTTTCCTACTTGTGCCCTGAAGAAGTAGTAGAGGATGGTCCAAAGCCTTGGACCCATGCACCCATGTGGCAGACCCAGATGAAGCTCCTGGCTCCTTACTTCAGATAGGCTCAGCTCTGGCCATTGAGGCTATTTGGGGAAGTGAACAGTGGATAGAAGACCTCTGTCTCTCCTTCTCTGTAAATTTATGTTTCAAATAAAAATAGAATTAAAAAATGAAAAATTGAACAGTTACTTTATTACTACCTCATCATTGTAGAGAATAAGATGGAAATACAAAGCACTTAAAGTAGTTTCCTGTGAAAGACTAGCTTAGGAGCAGTATTTTTAAATGTGCGCTCTGCTTACTTTCCCCCCGTATGCTGTGCTAGCTGGCCAAGTTCTCTGTGACCTGGATTAGATGCAATTGTATTGCTCATTTATATCTGCTGTGCTGTTGGACTCTCCCAAGAACACTTTAGAGTTCAAGGGGAGCGGCATACGCTTGAGGTTAATGCTTTCCCACTTCAAGGTTGGGCTATCAAGGCAGATATGTTAACTGGAGAGTAACGAGAATGCTGGAAATTTGATAGTTGGGGGAGATTACCACACCAAGCCATCTTCCAGGAGAGAACAAAAATTAAATTATTCATTCAGATATAGGGAACTGGGGAAGCCTTGGAAAATACTGGGCACACGACCTGACAAAGTGAGGTGACGGGGCAGAGGAGCTTGAATTGGCAGCACAGTGACCAAGACAGAAGGAAAATCGAGGAAGTTGATGCTTCCTCTACATCCTGCCCCTGTCCCCCTCTGTCCTGCCGATGCTTCTCCTGCCATGTGCTGGACAACGTACTGGGCTCTTCCACGCATGAGATCATTTAATACTCACAACCTCTTGAGGTGGTTACTATCACCCCAAAAGGTAGAAAATGTAGCTCCAAGATATTAAGTAACCAGTTCAGAGCTGAAGGAAGTAGAGCCATCTTCCATGCTGAGGCTTTTCTTTCTTTCTTTTTAATATGTATTTATTTTTAGTGGAAAGGCAGATTTACAAAGAGAAGGAGAGACAGAGAGTAGATCCTTCATCTGCTGGTTCACTCCCAAATGGCCGAAATGGCCAGTGCTGAGCTAATCTGAAACCAGGAGCTTTTTCTGGATCTCCCACATGGGTGCAAGGTTCCCAAGGCACTGAACAATTCTCTACTTCTTTCCCAGGCCACAAGCAGAGAGCTGGATGGGACATAGAGCAGCAAGACATGAACTGGAGCCTTTATGGGATGCCAGCACTGGTAGGCAGAAGATTAGCCAGGTGAGCCATCACTTCAGCCTCACCTGCTGAGGTTGTCCAAATCTGACTCCATTAACCTTTGCTACATTGAAAACTACCCCAGAAGTCACCGGCTTAAGAAACAAGAGGAAAGTGGGGAGGGAGGGAGGAAGAGGGGTGGGGAGATGCTATTTAGCTTTGGCAGAGTCACTGTCACAATTCCCCTTCCCAGGGACTGACACTGAAATGACTCTATATTCTAGGCTTAACAGAGAATGCTGGATTACAGGGATGGCTGACCTGGGGTTAAACATTGACCCAGTAGAGACCTGCACATGGATGTCAATGGCTAACAACCAACATCAGTTGGTCTGCCCACCCTTCTCTCACATCTTCTGGCAAAACACTGGTAAGAACCATTCACGCTGAGGGATAAGAGATGCCCAGTGGGCAGTGCAGAGTGGAGAAGAGCTGATGGCTTGGGCCTCCGTTCTCGGTTGGTGATTGGGTCCACCCATGGCCTTGGAACATCACGTCACAAATGACAGCCTGCAGTGTAGACCATTGCCCTGGCCCTCCTCAGGCTTCTCTGGATCAACCAAGCACACACAGGGAAGACCCTCACTGTCTCAACAAACACAGTCCAAAGAATTCATGCCTGGGGCAAGCCTGGGGAAGTGAAGGGAAACACCGAGGCTGAAAAGCCTCCATTCTAGACCCTTCTCTGCTATGGCCTCCCTGTGAAAACTTGGGCAAGTCAACTACCCTGCCTGCAGTTTTTCCTTGTTTTCATGGCCGACAACGCTTGGTTCTGAGAGCCAGAGCACTTATCTGTTGCTGAATCATGAGTACGCATGAGATGCCAGCTTCTGTCTACATTATCCCTAATCTTTATAACCTGCTTAAGGAGTGACTACAATTAGCCCCAGAAACACTCAATAGCACGGCCAAGGTCCCCTGACTAGCAGGTGGTAGGACTTGGATGTGAACCCAGAGCAGCCCAGGTCCAGAGCCTGCGCTCTTGCCATAGACTGCGGTGTCCGCCATGTTCGATGCCTCGTGGCCTGTGCTCTTCCTCAGCCATATGTACACGATGACTCTTCCTCACTTAGATTATACTCTCCTGGGGAGCCCCTCAAAGCTCCCCCAGCAAGCACAGGATACACCTAAATGTCTCCAGTTTCCCTCGATCTCGGAGTTGTCACAGTGTAGATGAATGTGGTAGCAGAAAAATAATCCCTCCTACCACAAATGTCTATATCCCCATCCCTGGGACCTATAAATGTAACCTTGTCTGCAAAGGAGTCTTTGTCAGTGGGATCCTGCTCAGGATTTGGGGGATAACATTGTTCTTGCAGGCCCTCGGAGCTATCGCAAATAACCTATCAGAAAGACAAGAGAGAAGGTGGTGGGAGCTCAAAAGATGGAGACTGGGGACTCCCACCTCCAAGAACTCCAAGGGACGCCTGAAACTAGGGAGCAGAAACTAGAGCTGGAAGCTGGGTTCTCTTGTAGCTGGAAACTGGTGTCTGGATTTCCCGTCTTGGGCCTCCAGAGCTGAGAAAATGATCAATGCACTTCTGTTGCCCGAAGCCACCAGGGTTGGTACCAGTTGTGACAGCAGGCATGGGGCAAGAATACAATTAAAACAAAGGCTCCCAGTACTCAAAGGACTTGGGGAACCATGTTGGCCCTGTCTCCTTGCTTGTCAGATGCAGAGCCTGCACCCCTAGCCAGAAGGAGTGGTTAGGCTATGGTCACTCTGTAAGCTAGAGGCTGAATCGGGACCAGGACATCAATGTGCTGATCCTGAAGCTCCCCCACCCTCACCTGGCATGAGTCCTAGAGTCTTAAGAAACAACCAAGAATCTAGTCCCTTTCTTACCCATGTTCTTGGATTATTACTGGAAAGGCTGAGTTGCAGGGGCTATTTTAGGAACACAGGGTTTCAGGCTAGGGAACAGCCATGGGAGAAGGGAAGCTGGTGGTTCCAATTACATCCAGTGCACAGCTCAGCTCAAAAGTAGGGCATGGGATGTGGACTTCCTTTCTCTTCCCTCAGCCCCACTTCTCAGTTCCCCTCTTTGCCTATGTTAGATGCACAGGACACACAGCCTTTGTGTGTGCGTGCGTGCTTGTGTGTGTGCGTGCGTATACTCGGGGAACTAACATGGCCTACTAAGACACTTTGGGGTTCTCCTAGATCATGTAGCAGAACAGGATCCAGTGAAGGACTCGCCATCACCGGGTAGCAGTGTGCAGAGGGAGCTTGCAAGGAGCCAGAGACTATGGCACACTCCTCTTCCTTCTTTCCTCCTTCCCTTCATCCCCACAAGCCTTTGCTGACATGTTTCTTACGCCCATCTTCAGGAAGCTGCTATTGTTAAGTCCTGCTCCAGGCCTCTCAACCAGGCACAAGCTGTTCCCTGCTGTGGAGGGAAGTGAAATCCCTAGAAATAAGACAATAAATCCAACTGCCTTGCTCACTGTGTTCTGAGGGAGACACAGGTAGGATGGAAACTCACTCCTCTCCATTTCCCTCACACCTGCCCACGAAGGAGCGACTCTGGGAGGAGAAAAACTGCCAAGGACGTCGTGACCCATGTATCCCTGTGCCTCCGGGCCGGCTGAGTAAGCCGATTCCCGGGTGCAAGAGAGGAGTGAGGATAAGCTATGATTGCAGATTGGAGATTCCAAAGCAAGAGGGCTGGCTGCTCCTGGCTTGCCCAGCGGAGGGTAGGTGGGCCTCACTCCCGCCTATATCCCTTGTACCTCTAATTATCAAGGAGTATCAGCACAGTTATGGAGAACTGGGCTGTCCTACACACCCAAAGACCTCAGAGAGTGACCTTGAACATGTAAAGGACAAGAACAGACTGAGGGGGCCTAGTCACAATGACGGTGAGGGCGCACAGCAGGCCCTGGATCCCTCTTGCAGAAGTAGGGATGAAGGCCCATGGACCTGGCTGTACAAACACAACCCAGACAGAGAACCACGGCCTGCTGGGGTGCATGGCCTGCCTGCACCCTGGGGCCAGGGCCTGACTCAGAGAACGGCCCATTCTGACCCACTGCCACAGCAAGAACACTGGCCACCCCTCACCAAGGCCAATCTCCCCACACACAGTGTGGACCCCGGAGGGGTGGAAGGGCACAAAAAAATAAAGACAATACAGAAGGAGACTGAATTTTCCAACAGAATTCCAGTGACTCGGCTGCCTTTGTGTTAGAACGAGCTGGCCCGGAAGTGACTAGGCAAAATAAAATGAGAAGAAAGTTACTCACGCCACTGGCTTGCAGAGTCAGGGTCTGAAATGAAGCTTCATAACAGAAAAATGGGGTGGCTCTTCTTGCCATGCCGATCTGTACCCCAGGCGACAGTGGGCTGTCCCCTCAGCCCCAGGCTCGTGGCTGCTCCATGTCTCTCGGCAGCCCGTTCCTCCTTTTGTCCTTCCTCTTCTGGGGTTTGGGCTGCAAGACTCAATAAAGAGATCCTGGATCAGCTCTGTGCAGGTAGGATGGAGCAGGATCCTCGTGTGTGTGTGAGGATGGGGGGACGTGTGTATGTGCATATGTGTGTGAGAGAGAGGGAGACGAAGGTGGGGAATGAACTTCCTCGGTGTGGCACCGAACAGCTACAACCATTGGACGAACACCTGGGAGTCCCCACCGGGACTTGTCGTGGGAAACCACCATGAACTAACTGAGGCAGGGACATGAGGGGTGACCCCTGCCCAGCAGGCTGGTGGAGGCCAGGGATCTCAGGGCTGTGGGACCGAGTCCAGACCCTCACAACGCTCTGATGCCAGCTCATTTCAGCAGAGCCCAGATGCAACCAAAACTCTCTAATTCCTTCAAGAGGTGAATCTTCAAGAGCTTTGGTCCTCCAAGTTCCTAAAAGTTCTGCCATTCCATTTCTAGAAATTTCTGAAAGCTCTAGGACCAGGAGGACTTTGTAGAAGGTGTATAAAGAGTAGACTTAATCCAGGCTGGATATTGTAGGGAGCCAGGGAGTTGAGGGGGGAGGGTTCCGGAGGGTCGGGGATGTGAGACCAAGGATGAAGACAGTCGTTCTGACACCTGCATCCATGAATGCCACCTGCAGACCAGCGTTTCAGGTCTAATACTCAGGCTATCACCTGTACCTACAGATGTGGGGTCACCATCCCTGTTAGAGATGAAAAGGAACATGCAGGTGACTTGCCTAAGGTCTTGTAGCTAGAGAGTGACAGAAGACGACCTCCATGTCTGACAGTCATGTATCCTGCAGTTTCAAGGACAAAGGAGTCCCAAGTAACAAAATCTTGCCAAGGTCAAGGGAAAGCAAATGATGCAGCCAGGAAAGCTGAAATCAAAGAGAGCCAGGGATCAGTGAGTGAGTCACGTGTCCCTGGCTGGCCGCCGTGCCTATGGGAGAGTGGCCCTTTAAGAACCCAGGTGTGGGTCATGCCCTGAGCAGAGTTTCAGTTTTGGCAGCAGCATCCAGTGCCCAGCCGGCAGCTTCCAGAGACACCGGGGTTCCAGGCTGGGCAGCAGGCTGTGCCCCCGGAACCAACAAGCAGGAGAGAAAGAGGTGGCTGAACGTAAGTGTGGCTGATCGGGACTCCCTGGGCAGAGGCTAGCTGGGGAGGGTCCAGGATGGCAGCTCGAGAAAGCCCCTCTATTCACAGCTCCCAGCCTCCCAGAGAGCGAGGTGAGAGGAACAGGACAGGTGGGCCGGGGACCGCGCGTGCTGGGGAACACGGGTGCGTTCGCTGTGGAATGAGTTATGGGTGCGTGTGCATGCAGCATCCTGCCCTGCCAGGTGTGCATGGCTCACCCACAGCCAAGATGCACAGCAGCTTGCTAAGCTCAGGTCCTGCGTTACCTAACTTCTCCACAGGTTATGAGCTGTGAGTCCTTCAGCAAGCTACCTAGCCTCTCTGAACCTTCGTTTTTCAATCTGTAAAATGGAAATATAGATCATATCTCTCGCTCAGGGCCGATGTTTGTTCAACGAGAAAACGGGTGTGAAATGACTCTCCAGGGTCTGAGTAGCCAGAGTTTGTTCTTTTTCTATTCTGTTCAGTTACTCAGGACCCACAGGCCAGACACTGGCTGGACAATGGACAGCAAGTGTTGACGTGGAACAACTTCTCTCCCGTGTCTGACACTTTCCATTCCCCTGCAGCCTTCTGGGGGGAGGGGACCAGGATCAGCCCCTTTCCCTGGGCTTCTAACATAGAGCCTGTGCAGCCCTCTCTAAGTTCTGCACAGTGTGGCACCAGCTGATGCCAGACATCTGAGACTCTTCCTAGCACTCTGCCCTTGCTGTGAGCCCAGTGGGAAAAATGAAGCCCTTGCAGGAAAACTGAGTCAGGGCCCAGCCACAATCCAGGCCGGGCTGCTGCCTCAAGTCCTCAAACTCCTCCTGGCCTTGTAGCCCCCTCACTCTGAGTCTGTACTGACAGCATCCCAAGCCAGGAGGGCTGGTACAACGGCAAGCCAAGTTCCAACCCCAGTCCCAGTTTCCTTTGTTCATCTGCTACCTATGTCTGGGGTCGTGTGAGCTGCTCACTTTACACACCACAGCCCTTGCTCCGCCTTCTTCTTACTGAGGGTCTGACATTTTCTTTAGCGTCTGCAGGGGCTGTGCTGGTTGCGTAGAAGAGAATTGCTCTCTGGTGTCTAGTAGTTGGAGGGCGGTGTGGGGTGTTCTGCCCAGAATCGCACCTGCATCTGTCCATCCTTTTCCCTGCACCAGGATGCAGCGGTGTTCAGAGATGTCAGCCAGGAACCAGGAGAGTGGTGATTTCTGTGCTCATTGCCTGCTTTTTTGCTTTGCTGAGTCTTGGTGGTTTTGGCTTAAAAGAAGTGAAATTGCCTTTGATATCCATTTAGGAAATCCACTTGGCCCTAGCCTTCACGGCTTCATTCCATTCCCTCCCAAAACATACCTGGGAGGTAGGCAGAACGCGATTTCAATTCCAGTTTACAGCTGAGGAAATGGAGACTCTAGGAGTTAATACAAGTGGCCTGAGTTCGCCTGGTCGAGTGACCGACATTTTGATATGACCATTTTGATACAGTCTTAAGGACATTAGGATAGGCCCTCATAGACAAACTAGCTCATTAAAAATTATTACAGGTTGAACATTTCTTTTTTTTTTTAAATATTTATTTGTTTTAATTGGAAAGTCAGATATACAGAAAGGAGAGACAGAAAGATCTTTCGTCCACCGGTTCACTCCCTAAGTTCCCACAACAGCCAGAGCTGAGCTGATCTGAAGCCAGGTGCCTCTTCCTGGTCTCCCACATGGGTACAGGGTCTCAAGATCCTGGACTGTCCTTCAACTGCTTTCCCAGGCCACAAGCATGAGACTGGATGGGAAGTAGAGCAGCCAGGAGAAGAACCTGTGCCCATGTGGGATCCTGGCACGCACAAGGCGGGGACTTTAGCCACTAGGCTACTGCGCTGAGTCCAAGGTTGTACATTTCTAACCTAAAAATCCAAAATGCTCCAAAATGCAACATTTATATACATCAATTTAGTGAGGCCACAATGGAAAAATTCCATCCTTGACTTCATACGATAGATCATGGTCAAAATGCAGGCGCACCAAAAATGTCATAGTTCTCCATGCTCTGTGTATAAGGTATGTGTGAGGCATAAACGAATTTTGGGTTTACTCTTAGGCGCCACCCTTGCGGTATTGTATCACAAATATGCAAATATCCTAAATTAACAAAAATCCAAAATACTCCTGTCCCAAGCGTTTTGACTAAGAGGTGTTTAGTCTGCCATTATATGGTGCTCAGCAGAGCTTCATGCACATCTTAGACGCTCTCTGGTGGGCTGGGTTGGACACCAGCACTGTCAGCACTGAAATATTACAGAGTACTAAGAAGTTTTGATATCAGTACACTTTTGATCATTTGAAAAAATGTATTTATTTATTTTTTAAATCATTTGAAAGGCACAGAGACAAAAAGGGAAGAGGAGAGCTGGTTTGCTTCCCCAGAGCGTGCAGCAGTGAGGGCTAGGTCAGGCCAAAGCCAAGAGCCAGAATCTCCATTTGGATCTCCCCTGTGGGCAATAGGAACCCACCTACTTGAGCCATCAGCTGCTGGTCCCAAGGTGTGCATTAGCAGGAAGCTGGAACAGAGTGATACTCTGCTCTAGCGTATGAGGGTCCCCAGAGGCACCTGCTTAGAGGAAGTCCATGTGACATTCCTGACACATGATGGGTGCTAAATAGGCAGCAACTAGAATTTTCTAGAAGGAAATTTCCCTATTGGCACCTACCCCCATGTCTAGATATCTTCCCAGGAACTTCGTTTCCTGGGAAAGGTGGAGACAGAAAGTAAACTGACCCTCTCCTCTCAGATGAAACATCCTGAGGTCCTCTTCTGACTGTTCCTTGTCAACAGTGAGACCCTCAAGGTGTGGCATAGGGACAAAGAGCCTGTGCCCTGGTTCCAGAGCGCTCCAACTATGAAATCTTGGGCGACTTTCTATCCTCTCTGTGCCTCCAAGGTGTCATCTGTAAAATGGGCTTGACCATTTTATCCCACCTCCTAGGATGGCTATGAGAAATTAATGAGCTCATGCATGCAAAACCTTTGGAAAGACCTTAATTTGTGTTCTCCTAACCTAGCCCATGGTGTGGCCTTTCTCTGTCAGTCATGTGAGCCCAATCCAAAGAGTTCACTTCAAGACTTGCAAGAAGGCCCAGCACACAGGTTTGCACTCTCCTCGTACGCGCTGGCAGGACACAAGAGAAAACTGTTGTTCTTTGGGGGGATTTAGCATGTACCAGGCATGTCACCAAATGAAGGGCTTCACCCGGCTATTTCTTTTCATCCTTCTAGCGATGCTCTGGGCCAGGGACAATGATCTAAAAAATAACAGTGACCAAGTTAGAGAGCAGAGGGCCAGGCCAAGGAGTCCATGCTTCATGCCACACTCAGCCAAACATTCATCTGCTGTGAAAGCTGGGGGCCTGGACCCTCCAGCCCTGTCCTGTGTGGAGTCATCATCTTTCCCTAGCATTTGAACTCTCCTTGTAACCTGAGGCAGAGCAGCACATGGGGGCCTGGATTCTCTTTAATTCCTGAGGCAACTGCGTCCAAGTTCATTCTCATCTGGCTCTTGGTGCCTCTGCCCATGAGAGATGAGAATGAGACATCCAGATGGACTCCAGCAACTAGGGAAGGAGCTGCTCGGTTCAGACTGCTGCGATCCGCTGCTCCAGCCAGCTCAGCCACCCCCACACCTCAAAAATGCCCAGTTCACATTCATAGCAGATCAGAAACAGCCAGCAGGGCTTCAAGCACCACTAGGACATGTTCACAGTCCACTCTGAAATCCCAGAGCTGTGAGGGTCCCAGCCAATGCTCTCTTAGGACTTCACAGACTAAAATTCTAGAATGGCTGCGGGACAGCCAGGTGGGCCATGTGGTCCACCTGAAGGTTGGAGGGGACTGGGTCCAGGAGATTCTCTCAGAGCAGGGATGAAGGAGCCGCTAGCTATAGCTTTGGGGGAAGAAGAGCTTCTTATGCATCAGTGTGAGCACTCTCCCTTGAGCAGCCCCTGCCCTGGGCCCTGCAGGGTGACCTCCATCACATGTGTCCTTCCAGCTGTGCGTGTCTGATGCTCTCACCCCTGGCTCCAGACTGTGCAGAGGTAATGGGTGCAGATGCATATCCTCCATCTCCGTGGACACAACCAGCCACCCAAAAATGATACAGAATGAGGAATCCTGGCCCACAGGCTTTCTGAGAAGTCAGCTGGCCCTGTGTCCCAATGAGGTCACTTCACCAGCTCGGGAAAGGCTTATGCCCACTGTTCAGCCCACTGGCAGACCCACTCTTGGGTCTGCAGGTGAGGACAGGTATGAGAAACAGGGACAGCTGAAGCTGGAAGGTTGGGCTCCTCACAGCACATGGCACATTGTCCCCTGACCCCTGACCACTTCCAGGCCCAGAACAAATGCCAGCTAAAGATCCCCAAGACTCTGCCCCGAGCCTGTCCTAGTTGTTTCAGGACAAACCTTCCCCTGTCCAGCTAGGAGTATCCCCCACTGTGGCCCACAGGATGCTTAAGTGCTCCCCTGAGCACATCCCCAGCAGGACTAACTCTGGCATCTAGTTGAGGCCTTGCTTCAGGATGTTTCCCCTCATCCTGGTGTGCAAAGGAGACCCAAGGAGGTCTCAGCAGCCACCTGACATGCTCACCTCCCCACACACACCTCCCCTTTTCTCTTCCAAGAACTGAAAAACAGAACACCTTTATCTCCACCCGGAACTAAAAGGGTTCCTTGCTGGGAAATTCCCCTGCAGAAAAGAAATAACCAAGATAAACAACTCTATTGCCTTTGGCTCAAAGCAGAGAGGGAGCCTCTGGGCGCTGGAGGGAACAGAGCCAAGGCGGGAGGAAGATAGAGCCTGGGCTCCCTCCTGCCTGCAGCTACCTTATCTTTATGGGCAGCACATTGCTGCCTATGGCTTATAATCTTTGCTTTCTCCTTTAACACTCTTTTGTCAAGTCCATTCCAAAGGTTGAAGTCCATCAAGTGGGGACTCCTCTGCCCTCTTCTAGCTTGTGATCTGGGGCTTGAGGGCACCTAGAGTTAGGGCAGTGCCCTGGGACCTTCAACCCTCCCTGGGTTATGTCCATGGTAGATACAAAGTCCACCAGGGCTGCCCTTGCTGAAGGCTCTTATCTGATTCTACATCTAAGCCTACCAGAACTCCCAAGGCAGATGACCAAGATCATAACAGCTGAGTTTTCAATCCTCCTCTCCTCACCTCACAACTGAGTCACTGAGAAACCCTGGACCTATCATTCAGCATCTCAAGACATCAGTTTTCTTACCCATATGCTTCTGGGATTCTATCTCTCCATCTGATTTCGAGGGAAGCTATGGTTCAAATGAAATCAAGCCCCATGGTAGTTCTCTGGTAAGCAATGGAGGCTCTCCTGGTAGCCAGAATCAGCATAGAGATAAGTATCCTGCTGCATTTGCAACAGGACACTGAGCAGTGATAGGCTAAGAATGTGGACCCTGAGGTCAGACAAAGCTGGCTTCAATTACCCCCTCTAACTCCATTCACACACTCTTAACCTCTATGTGGCCTTGAGTAAATAGTTAATCTTTACTCTTCCATTTTCTCCATGCAGAAGGTAGATAAAACTACTTCCTTTATGGGGTTGATCAATTTTAAGGAGGTAACACATGTAAAATACTCAGTAAGGTGCTAGAAGCATGGTAAGAGAACCATCGATAGTTGATATGACCATTTTAATTATATTTACAATTTTAGTAACGCTTAGACCTCCTCTGTCAGTCTTGCTGACTTCATCTGATGCCAATCCAACATTCACTTCCCAGAGATGTAGGAAGGGCAGCTGCAACAGAATGATTGTAATCAATTTAATGGCAGCAA
This sequence comes from Ochotona curzoniae, assembly GCF_017591425.1. NCBI lineage: Eukaryota > Metazoa > Chordata > Mammalia > Lagomorpha > Ochotonidae > Ochotona > Ochotona curzoniae. The sequence goes on along the minus strand of NW_024466219.1, from coordinate 16,497,840 downwards.
TCAATGTAATCAATCACCCAGAGAGCCATTCCTGAGATTGGGCAGTGTGCCCAGAACTGGGCCTCCTGGATAAGGATGCAGAAAAAAATAGCCTTGATATTCATTTCAATACTAAAGGAACAGGAAGCTTAGTTAATCAAGAAAAACAACATATAACTGTGGAGGAACAATAGGTGTTGCAGGATGATGGAACTTGCAGCTGCTTTGAGAAAGGTGGAACCATTTTTTCTTTCAATAGGATTTATACCAATCGCAGGAGATAGAAAGCAAAATGGGGATTTCAGAAACTAAAAAATCAGCTAGCCTTCGCAGGTCACGGAGCTTCAGCTCCTTGTGATTATTGTCTTCCAGAGACTCACCACAGAAGTCAGCCTGGGCGGTCCAGCCCCCTCAGGAGCCACCAGCCATGACACCCCTCTGGTTCACTTGCCTGCTGGCTCTCTTTTCAGGTATGTGTGTTTCCTGGCCTCAGCTCCACAGTGCCAACCACCCCTGCCCCTTGCTGCCTCCTGGCTTCATCCAGCCCCCATCCAAGCAGAATCCAGTTTCCCGGGGCACTGAGATCAGAATCCTGCCCTGGGATGCTCCCACAGCTATGCGCCCTTGAGGAGTCCCACAGAGATGAGGCATGGAAGGCTGTGTCTTAAAACAAACTGGTGAGCACCAGAGCCAGAGGCAGGAATGGCAATTCCTGGTTTCACGGACAGGGTCAGCTGTGGAGTTTTCTCTATGACTTGCTATGGGATTCGGGGCAATCTATTATCCTTCATGACTCAATGTTTTTGTCTAAAAACAAACTGTCCAAGAAGTGTTTCAGAAATGCATGGAAATGACTGCAAATGTAAATGTATAACATCCTATGAAAGTGATACCATATACACTACACTCACATATATATATACATATACATAAAGCTTTATATGTATATAAAGTTTGTCACCCAGTCCCTATGAGTTGTCACAAGACCACAATAACAACGAAGCCAGGTTTGCACCCAAATGTGGCAACCACCCAGCGGCAGCTCACAGTAGGTGGTTCACCAAGAGTACACTTGTTAGGTAACCAATTGCTTCTCCTTAGCCTCAGCTTTCTGGAGCCCAAAGACCTCAGAAAGCTCTATCTTCCATTCTCACAGTGGTCACTGCACACAGCTCCATATTTGGTCCTGAGGAGATAACTGTTTTGGAAGGCAGCCCCGTGTCCATCAAGTGCTTCTACCCAAACTCCTCAGTCAACCGGCACAGCCGGAAGTTCTGGTGCCAGCCAGATAAAACTGGCCGCTGCATGACCCTCATCTCCACCGACTTCATCTCTGCGGCATACAAGGGCAAAGCCAAGCTCACCGACTTCCCAGAGGAGAACTCCTTTGTGGTGGAGATTGATAAAGTCAACCAGGACGACACCGGGAGTTACAAGTGTGGCGTGGGAGTCAACGACCGAGGCCTGGACTTTACTGTGAGCCTGCATGTCAACAAGGGTAAGCAGCCAGCCCTCAGGGCCTCCAGGGGAAAGCTAGGCAGTGAGCAGAGGAAGAGCTTCCAGATAGGGAAGGGTATCCTGGCTCAGGGTCAGAAGATTCCTCTTTTGCAAGGCAAAAGTTTTTCTTTAAAAAAAAATTTTTTTAAACAAAGACTTATTTATGCATTTGAAAGGTAAGGAGTGAGAGATCTTCCTTCCAATGATTCACTCCCCAAATGGCCTCAGCAAGGAGCTTCTTCTGGGTCTCCCAGTGGGGCTAAGCACTTAGGCCATCCTCTGCTGCTTTCCCAGGCACATTAGTAGGAAGGTGGATCAGAAGTGGAACAGCTAGGACTTGAACTGGCACCCACATTTGATACTGGCACAGCACGTAGCAGCATTACCAGCCATGCCAAAGCACCAGACCCAGGCAAAGACTTTTCATGGTAGAACATGGGAACCAGACAGATGAGACATGCCTGGGGCAGTGGGTGAGCCCTGGAAGGTCTTCCAGGCTTGCAAAATTCTAGAACTCACTGAGGCCCTGGCTTAGACGGGCGCCAGGAAGACAATATCTGTTGCCTTGTTGAGACGGGACAGATTGCTAGGGTGCCTTGCAGTCCTGTTTCTAAGACACCTTCTACATCAAAGCCTTGGGTCATCAGCAGGATTCTTTTAGGATGCCTTATTTTAAACCAACACTCCTCACATAAATCAGATTCTCAGCGCTGGACCCAACACCAGGGTCCTGATGATTGGGTCATTGTACAAGCCTACTAAGAGAAACAGAAAAGAAGAAAAGCTCATTCCGGTAGAATTTACCAAGGAGAACATGTTAGATGTCACAGGCAATGAGGAAAGCATTCTTAAGGAAAGCGTTTTGCCCAATTTTTTTCTGTCTGTTTTAACATGTGTTCATTTGAGCACCTCCTGCCCGTAGGCACCGTGCCGACTATGGCAAGGCAAGCATGAGAAAAAACATCTCGGAGCCCCAGTCCATGGGAACATAAAAGACTCCCTCCCAGGTTAGCTGTGCTCAGAGAGGCAGAGCTAGGTATCAAGGGGTCATCGAGGAGAGAGATTCGTGCAAGCTGGGGTAGGCTTCATGAAGAAGACAGCAGTGCAGCCAGACCTTGGCAGTGAAGGGAGAGACTCTTCCCAGCATGCAGATCGTGGCCCGCATCTCTAACAAAGGTTAAAGAGAAAAGCATAATAAGGTTTTACACGCACCACTCTTCCAAAGATATGGCCCCAGAGATCTGACTGAGTGCTTGGGTTCAATGAAGTAGGGATGATCACATAGAAGGGATATTGGATGCAAAGGGTGTGACCCTGGAAATAGGTGGGATGGGGGACCCAATGAGGCTGTCTGCTCAGGGTCTTCTGAGTTCTTCCACTGGAGCAGGACCCTTTGGGTCTTAATTTCTTGGTGGCCAGCTGTTACACAGAGGTGTGGAGGTAGAGGGTTAGAGTCCTTTACGGTTTTGTGGCTGGCTTGGGAGGAAGGGCACTCTAGATTTTGGGACACACCCAAAATCTGCCCTAGATCAGAATGAGGAGTGAGAGACCTTGCTCCTGAGGCCTCCACTTCTGGGGAACTGTCCTCTGAACCCCAACAGATACATTCTCAGAGCACACCAGACGGGAGGGGAAGTAAGGCATTCCAGCCACAGGCCTGGGGAGAGCAGCTAACCTGTGATGCAAGAAAGAGGAATCACAACTTGTTTCCACCTCTCGTCCTACAGATCCTGGACCGGATTTTTATTCAGCAGACATAAGTGGAGAAGTGACCGTCACCTGCACTTTCACACCTGAGACTAGGGGGAAAAAGAAAACCTTTTACAAGTGGATTGAAGGGAATCGCGTACCAATCATTGATACTGATGGTAAAGTGGACTCAGGCTATACTGGTCGCATTACGCTGAACATCGAAAGCACTACAGCCCTAGAATTCACAGTCACCATCATCAGACTGAAGGTCAGTGACACTGGGATTTATGTCTGTGAGAGTGGGAATCAAGAACACGATGTTGAACTGCGAGTGAGCGTTTCGGATCCTGTGCTGCTCTACGGAAATCAGAAGAGCTCGGTGATCTTTGACTGTGACCTGAACACGAGTAAGAAAACTGTGCCTGTGTTCCTGTGCCACGTGAAGAATGAGACCACCTGTGAGGTGGTCGTCAACAGCCTGGGGGAGGTAAACCCAGACTTTAAGGGCAGAGTCTGGCTCAAGTCCAGGAATGAGGGAAGCTTCAAAGTGGTGGTCGCAGGCCTGAAGAAGGAGGACTCAGGAGACTACCTGTGTGGATTGCACCCGACAGGTGCACCCACAGCAGGCGGTTGGCCTGTCCAGTATTGGAGACTCTTCGTCAATGAAGGTGAGAAGCCCAGAGCGGGCTGGGAAGGGGTGGGGCAGTCTGGTAGGGGGGCACCTGACTTAGCGGCGTTCATCAGCCAGGTCCTGTCCTCCTACTAATGAGCCTTCTGCATCCGGGAGAGCGAGCAGACTCAGTCTCTGCCTCTGTTCCTGGTTGTTCTCCTTCCCAGTACATCATATCCCTGCTAAGAAGGAATAAGGAGGGGCGGGAAGGTGGCATAGTAGGTGAAGCCTCAGATTGGGACACCTGCATCCCACATCGGAGTGGCTGGGCTCAAGTCCTGCCTCCACTTCGAATCCAGTTTCTTGCTAATGAGCTTGGGAGGCAGCTGATGGTGGCCCAAGAACTTGGGTTCCTACCACCCACACAGAAGGTCAGGATGGAGTTCTCAACTCCTGACTTTGCTATTGTGGGCATTTGGGGAGTGGACCAACAGAGCAGGATTCTCCCGGGACCTCAGTTTAGCTACTTGATTGATTGTCTTACGTGGTTAGCCTATCTGTGTGGCACAACCTGTGTTTTGAACCCCACCATTCTAAACACACTTTCTTCATTGGGATGCCATGGGCTGGGATGAGCCAAGGCAGATAAAAACTTACACAAAGGGAGAGTTTGTAAGAAGCCAAAGGAAAGGGGCTAACACTCTTCTTTGAACTTTTGTTCTCCTTTTGGAATAAAGTGTGGCAGAGTGGGGTAGGAATTCTGGCTCAGTGTCAAGCTGCCATCTGCAGTGATGGTATTCCCATACAGAAGTGCTGATTTGAGTCCCAGCTGCTCCACTTTTGTTCCAGCTCCACGTTAGCGAATCTAGGAAGGCACCAAAAGATGGCCCAAAGGTTTGGGCACCCGCCACCACATGGGAGACTCTGACTGAGCTCCTGGCTTTGGCACAGCCCAGCCCTGTTCATTGCATTCCCTGGAGAGTGAAGCTATGGATGGAAGATCTGTTGCTCTCTCTCTCTGTGTCACTCTGCCTGTAAATACATAAAACAAATCTTTTTTAAAAAAGTAGGGAGGAGACAACACAATATCCAGTCAGATTGGCAGTGGGGGTCCCTGGGGTGTGGTCCCTGAGGTTGTGACATGGAGGTCTTGAGGGTGCAGTGAGAGACCTCAGCTTCACCTCTCACTGCCTGAGACCCTGGGGAGAAAGGCTGCTGAACCCCCAAGGCTACTGCATGTGGCTCTCCTCCCACACGTCTCCATCTGTGCCTGCAGAGATCCCCAAGACCCAGATCTCCACTGTGGTGAAGGGCGTGCCTGGAGGCTCAGTGACCATCCGCTGCCCCCACAACAATGAAAATGACCACAAGTACCTGTGTCTCTGGGGAAAAGATGGCCAGAGCTGCCAGCCACTGGTGGATAACGAGGAGGAGGTAGAGGAAGAGTATGAGGGTCGGCTGCGCCTGATCCAGGAGCCAGGCAATGGCATCTTCACCGTCATCATCACCAAGCTCACTGAAAAGGACAACGGCTTCTATTGGTGTGCGGCTGAAGATGTAAACCCTTTGTACACTCCGGTGAAAGTCCAGGTTGTGAAAGGTAAGAGCTTAAGACCTGGGACCAGAAAGGAGCAAGCCCCAGTGCTGTGCAGCCTGTACCCCCACCCCAGCCATCATCCTCCTGCCTCTCCTACCCCCAATGGGACACCCTCAGGAGACAGCCCCCAGTCCCAGCCACATGTCCAGACCTGTCCAAGCAGCTCCCTCCCCCAGTTACCATGGCTGGCACTTCCTGCTGTCTGGTCTACCGTCTACAGAACCCTGTGGCAGCTCAAGTACCAATTTCTGTTCCTCTGTCTTCCTCCTCCCAACTCCAGGAAAACCAGGCCTCACGGTGGTCAGTGAAAGTTCAGGGGACACTGTCACACTCAGCTGCAAGTTCCCCTGCAAGTACTACTCCTACGAGAAGTACTGGTGCAAGTGGAGCAGTCAGGACTGCGAGGCCCTGCCCACCCAGGAGGAAGATGCCAGCGATGACGTTGTGAACTGCCGCCTGATCAGCAAGGTCCTCTCTGTGAACGCGAGTGACAATGGCTGGTACTGGTGTGGAGTGAAGCAGGACCAAAACTACGGAGAGGCCTTGGCAGTCCACGTGCCACTGGAGGCAACAGTGGAGGACACAGTGAAGGGTGAGTCCCCGGGGGTGGAGCCTGCACCCCAGAACCCCAGAGGCAGGGCTCTTCCAAAGCTCCCAACAGCTTCTTGCCCAGGGGCAGCTCTGAGGTTTGGCTGTAGGAGCTTGCATGAAAGCCTCTTTGCAAAATGTCACAGGACATGCTTTATTCCTCATGCAGCTATTTCTAACAGATAACAAGCCAGTAAAGGGCCCATCCTGAAGGTACACCAGGGGGCAGCACTGTCCCATAAAGCCCTGCACTTGGGCCCAAAGCTGTGAAAAATCTGATGCTGGGAGCCCACCCCAGTGCACAGCTGGATCTCCGGCAGGGAGCCTTGACGCCGGAAATGAGATAGATAGCAAAGGGGCAGAGGACACGTGTGACAAGGTGACCATGCCTATCGTTTCCCAGGTCATCCCAGATCCCAACTCAATACCTGGAGGTCTCCCCCACCCTGACCCCAACTCAGTGCTCATTCCCACAGACCTCAGTGAGGAAGGATAAGGACCAAAGTACAGCCAACCCCCTCTCTTCTGCCCCAGTGTCCCAGCCTAAGGCCAAAGCAGAGCCCCTTCCTGCTGAAGAGAAGGTGGAGCCCGTCGTCAAGGAGGTGGACAGCAAGGTCCTCGTCAAGGAGGTGGACAGCAAGGTCCTTGCCAAGGAGGTGGACAGCAAGGTCCTTGTCAAGGAGGTGGACAGCAAAGTCCTTGCCAAGGAGGTGGACAGCAAGGTCGTCAACAATCAAGTTGTTGCCAACCCCAAACTCCTTGCCGAGGAGGCTGTGGTGGAGAGCGCTGGAGACCCAGCCAGTGGAAGCAGGGCCTCTGTGGAGAGCAGCAGGTGAGTGGCGATGTTGGGGGTCCTCACTCAGGGAACGCCCCAGACACCAGCAGCCTGAGGATGAGCCTCCAAGGCCAAGAGGAAGTGACCGGGGCTGTCACTGTGTACCCTTGGGAGGGTTCCACGGTGCCCCTGCTCAGGCCTGGGAGACAGACCAGACCCAGCCCTTGCCAGCACCCTGCCTGGAAAGGCTTCTCAGAGGGACAGACTAGGGAGCTACATGAGTGCTCTAGGTGGGTCAGCAAGCCATGGCCCAGCAGACAACACATTCTGGGCCCCCGGGGTCTCCCTAATGGGGATTAACAAACGTCTTCCTTCTTCCAGCGCCCAGGGACAAAGTGGGACCAGCAAAGTGCTGCTATCCACCCTGGTGCCTCTGGGCCTGGTGCTGGCAGTTGGGGCCATGGCCGTGGCCGTGGCCAGAGCCCGGCACAGGAGGAACGTGGGTGAGTACCCCTGCGGGCCCCTGGCCCCACATCATCCTTGCATAGCTGCCCTTCCTCTTCATGGACATAAAAGATTATGGGAAAGATAACTCCCCTATCCTCCCAACACATACACAGACACACACACACACACACACACACACACACACACACACACACGTGTTCACATGGCATATTCAGCACAGTAGTTCAGATTCAGGATCTGGGCACATCTCAGGACCCTGTCCCAGTGTCCCCAGTGGTTCAGGGCAAGGGTATCCATTCCCAGAGCTGATTGAGGACAGTGTCAAGTGAATGGACTGGCTGGTTACACAGCGGCTAGTAAGGGTGGAACACCAAGGCATTGTTTGTCATGGAGAGAGTCTGGGAGGAGACTCCACTTCGGGTCCCAGTCAGAGCAGAGTTCCCAGGAACCCCGCCTGTCCAGCTGTCCTGTGGGCCCAACATCATCGATCTGCAGGCTGCTCAGCCCTAACCCCAGCCCCACGCTTACACCCTGTGTCCTCTTTTTCTCACGGGCAGACCGAGTATCCATTGGAAGCTACAGGACAGACATCAGCATGTCAGACTTGGCGGGATCCAGGGACTTTGGAGCCATCGAAAATCCAGCCGCCTGCCCTGAGGCCCGAGAGACGTCCCTTGAAGGGAAGGATGGTAAGTCCTTTCCCAGGAGATGACCCCAGCCCTTGGGAGAGCCAGAACTGGACCTGGCTCCACATCTGGGGTGGGAAACAGGAGGTAGGTAGAGCCTCACCCTTGCCCTTCTCTGCACACAGAGATTACAATCACCACCGAGAGCACCGTGGAGATCCAGGAACCCAAGAAAGCCAAGAGGGTGAGGAGGAAGAGGGGGCAGGAGAGGGTGGCAGGCAGGTGTTGGGGAACACACACTGAACCTGAGTGGGGCGGATGGAGTGGAACCCAGGTGGACTCTTGAGGGAGAACTGGATGCTCCTTGCCGGGCAGTGTTGCTGAGGCTGGGGCTGAGCAGTGTTTGCAGGCTGCCCACCTGCAGAGGGCAAGTCGACTAGGAGCAGAGGAAGGCAGGAGCATGGAAGAGCTCAAGTCCAGCACAAGAGTGAAGTAGACACTAGGTCGTCCTGCACTAGAGGCCTTGTGGCTGCAGATTACCCAGCCTCCCGATGGCATGCTTAGGACCAGGAGGCACCAGACCTTCCTGCCCACTTCAACAAGCTCTTGAAACCCCGCCAGAAACAACCTCTGCCTTTCGCTCCATATTCCCAATCCCTCAGACCTGGCTCATGGGCCTTAGGGAGAGACATGGAGGATTTTTCTCCTACCTGCCTACTCTCCCTCCAGCAGCCCCAGTACTGGGAGCACACAAGGAGTTTATCCTAGAATCGGCTGCCTCTCTAGCCTAATGATGCTGAAATGCAGCCCCCCTGGGCCAACAGAGAAGGAAAGCCATGGCCACCCTCCCCCTCCAGCCCCAGGCATTATGACCTTGCCCGTGGCTTGTGCAGGCCCAGCTTCCGGGGACAGGCCCAGGCAGCAGAGATGGTTCCACTCCACCGTGTCGGAAGGAGGTAGTGAGACAGGGGCAGATATTTTTAGCGGCTGCAACTTTCCATTTCTCAAAATTAGTCCCCGTTTGGTGAGCAAGGGCACTGGAATGAGGGCTGTGGGTCACGCAAGCTGGGGTTGCCTGGGCCAGAACCCCAAGTTCGCGTCCCTGAGCACTGCTTACTCCTCCCCGGTTGTCTCCTCAGTCATCCAAGGAGGAAGCTGATATGGCCTACTCCGCCTTCCTGCTCCAGTCCAGCGCCATGGCGACCGAGCACCAGGACGACCCCAAAGAGCCCTAGGCACCTCCAGCTGCTGCCCCCTCCACCTGCAACAATCCCCTTCAGAATCATGTTGATCCTTGGGGTCCCCAGAGTCAAGATGGGGGCTCAACTGCCTGCACTCCCTGCACCCGCACTACCCAAGCTTCCCTACCTGTCCCCAGAAGTGTGCTGGCCCCTCCTCAGCAGCATCAGCACTTGGTTCACCGTTTTGTTGGGGTCTGGAGTGTGAGGAGTTTCCAATGACAGCATATTCCTCCAAGGTGTTGGCAGAAAGGAAGGGAGGACTTCCAAAGGAAGACAGGTCACCCAGTGCAGCAAGGGGAGGCGTTGCCAGCTTCCCTTTGCCCTTGATGGGTGCTCAGGGCCACTTTCCCACCACCTCCTCCCTTACTGCTTCCCTCCTCATTCTTTCCTTCTGTGGAAAGTCACAGGTGGGGGAGCTGACCAGGTTCCAGGCCCCATCTGGACGGGGGCAGGGAAGGGCCACACACCTGCTCACAGCCTTTCTGTAGACTTGGCAAATGGTGACTGAAGGCTCATAGCCCCCCACAGGGAAAGGGGATCCCTCTGTTTCTTTCACTCTTGTGGTCCTAAGATGTCTTGGGTTTGAAGTGTTCCAGGTGGAAGGAAGGACAATGCTTGCCAGTGCCAGGGAGGGGTGTATCCGCAAACGACTAAAGTTGAAGGTCTTTGTCCCCCTGAGCTCTGTACTTTCACCAGCACCTGTGGTCTGATCCTTGCTAACAAATCAGAAACACAATTTAATCATTAAAGATTGATTGCCACCCAGTAGGCTCAGCTGCCTTTGGCTCTTGCATCCGTCGTTTCCCAGACAACAACCTTTTTGGAACCTTCTGCTCTGGCCCCAATTTTTAAGCACCTCAGGACGTGTCTCTACACCAAACCTCTCCCACCTCCAAGCCTGACCCAAGCCAGGGTGAGGATTACCTAAAAACAAGACCAAGATTCTGTGTAACGCAAGACTGACCCTGTGCCCCACCATACCCAAGACTTCCCCAGCTCCTCAGCACAGGGAACAAGACCATGTCCCTTCTCTAGGACACTGAGCAAAGCATCTTGGTCAAGCACCCAGGGATGTTTGTTCTTAAGTTTCACATTTCCTGGGATTAAGTTTCACATTTCCTGGGATCTCTCAAGGCAAGACCAAGATGATGCTAATCAAATCTAGGCTCATATGAATGTGCCCTTTCCACAGGGTGTTCAGTTGGGAGCTGGTTTGGGAGTAGCTTAGAGTTTGCAAGAGCTATTTCTTGGCCTTTTGGCTAAGATCAAGCGTAGAGCTTGCAAGAGCTAATCTAAAGTCTCTTTCAGTGCCCAGTAGCTAAATCAAGGATCCACCCATTTCTAGGTTCCACCCTAAACAATGTCGTGTCCCATAGGGAGTGTTCAAATCCTCCCTGGGCAGCTTGCTCCCTACTTCGTCCCTACTCTTGGGGCAACTTCTCCCCATTCTCCTGCTCTGCCCAGTGGGAACCTGTGCTTCCTCCCTGACCCTGACCATAATGCCCTGGCTGCTGTTTGCTTTCCATGCCTTCCTTGCTGGGACTCAGATGTCAGTCTTCCACTGGTCCCTGCTTGCCAACCTCAACAATTGTTGTACCCAGACCTAGCTCCAAGACCCCTTCCCAGGCTCAGAGCCTTGAGCACCTGTCCAACCAGTGCAGGTGGCCATCGGAAGTGTTTATCTTTTTCTTCTCCATCTTCTTCAAGGTGGGCATGCATATTCAGCAATTCCTTGTATGGTAGCCAACTGCAAGGTATGACACACACCAGCTCCGACTACACACACACACACACACACACACACACACACACACACACACTGCAGGAAGCTTTCTAACCTACCAAAGGATTAAGCTTTAGTGCTGAAGGTGACACCAGGCAAGCCAATCCTGTCCCACTTCATGGAGTCAAAAGCCAAGAAATGCCACTAACACATGACAGCAGAAATAGCACTGTGCTACCCAAAGTTCACCTGCTCTGTGTGTCTCCCACTGGACGAAGAAATCTCATGAGGAAGGAAGATGGAGGGGTCAGCATCGTGGTACAGCTTGTAAAACCGCAACCTGCAAATGCCATCCCATCCCATGTGGGCACTAGTTTGAGTCCCAGCCATTCTATCTTAGATCCAGCTCCTTGCTTATGGCCTGGGAAAGCAGAAGATGGCTCAAATGCCTAGGCCCCTGTACTCACATGGGAAACTCAGAAGAAGGTTCAGGCTCCTGGCTTTAGCCTAGCCCAGCTCTGGCTGTTTCAGCCATCTGGGGAGTGAACCAGCACATGGAAGGTGTGTGTGTGTGTGTGTGTGTGTGTGTGTGTGTGTGTGTGTGTGAGTGTGTGTGTGTGTGTGTGAGAGAGAGATAGAAGAGAGAGAGAGAGGAACTCCATCTTTCAAATAAAATAAATCTTGAAGTAAATAAATTTTTTCCAAAGAAAAACAAGGAAACTAGTGCAGGGTTCCAGGCAGACATCAGTGTGTATATGGCAGGAGGGAGCTGGAGGATGGAGGGGACACTAATCAGCCCAGCTCAGGGACATCAAAGATGATTGAGCAATGACTGGTGCACAGCACACACTCAGGGAACTGAATGTTTGGTGACAAGAAAGAATCCACATTCCATGAATGAGCTCTTGGCATTTCTTCCTTGGAATTCCATCATGCAATGTTACGACTATGCATTACTGAGGCCCAAAGGGTCTTAGAAACCTGTTTGCAGCAGTAGGTTTTGTTTTGTAAAGCTAAAAGAATGCTTTTGATTTGTTCCAGGCATTTCCAAGACACAAGCTCAGGTGTCTCCCAAGAACAGCAGAGAGGACCGAGTGTGCTGTGGCCCACAGAGCCAGGCCCCAGCCAGGGAAACCAGAAGCATGACTTCTCCCTTCCTTGGCCTCCCCAGCCATCAACTGTGCTAGGGAGATGTGACAGGCATCGCAGGACATCTTGAAAAGATGCCACAGCCACGCGAATGCTGGTTGTGTAGGCAAGGTGTCATACTGAGAGCAGTGGCTCCCAGCTGGCCAATGGAGCTGCAGCAGAAAAAGAAAGAAGACCACACAGTCTAGAAGCCAAGCATGTCTGAAGCCTCTCTCCTCAGGTTGATGAGTAGGGCAACCAGTGCTGTGGCTTAGCTGGTGAAACTATTAACTGCACAGCACTGGCAACCCATACGGGCATTAGTTCAGGTCCAAGCTGCTCTACTGATCCAACTTCCTACTAATGGCCTGGGAAAAGCAGCAAAAGATGGCTTGAGTGCGTGCGTCCCTGCTACCCATATGGGAGATCCAGATGGAGCTACTGACTGGCTCTTGGCTTAGCCCTGGATAAGTTTATTGGCCATCATGAACCTCTGCAGCACGAACCAGCACGTCAATATATGTTCTGTCTGTGTGTATATGCATGTGTGTGTGTGTGAGTGTGTATGGTAGAGTGTTCAGAATCCCCAAAAGCAGGCAACTTCAGGACCCCCGAGCCGGATGCTACCATTGTGGCATGAGGCTGGGCGCCCGGCAAGTCCCTCAGATGAGGGGATTCTCCTGGTCTGTGCTTGCTGGAGGAACACTTAAGGGTGCAGTTTCTTCATCTGGAAAGACCCAGGACGTGGTCCTTTGGAGCCTGGCCATGTGGGAGGCTGAGGGGCAGTGATACAAGCACACCACACAGCCTACCCAGCACACACTCACGTGCTAACACCATACACATTGCACAGTCACACACCACACATTCACATCACAGCACATGTTCACACATCATATAACATGCCTCGTCCACTCACAACCACACTGTTCCCCAGCACACACTCACACATCACACACTAACATCATACACATTGCACAGACCCACATCACACACTATACATCACCACTAACAAATCACACACGTTGCTGCACCACACAACATGCCTCAGGCTCTCACAACCACACCGCACTACCCTCCAGTACTCACTCACACATTGACATTGTTCACATTGTAGTCACACTCAGTTGTCTGCACATCCACACACCACTCACACATCACAAACCACTGGTTCACATGTATAGCCACACTCATAACCACAGTCAAATACATACATGTGCATTCCTTCCTTCCTTCATTCATCTTTGCTCTCTTACTCTCTTTCTCTTCCTCTCTACTATCCTCTCCCCATCTCTTGCCCTGGATCTCTAAGCAGAGCCCAGCTGTGGGGCTTTGGAAGGGACCTGTTCAGTAGGGAAGGGAGGGAGCCAACCCCACTGAGAGTAGAGGCAGTCCTCTAATGCCTTGGGTCACTTGCAGGCTGGAGGATATCACAACTACAGCTGTTCAGAAGCCAGTGGCCATTCAGAGAGGGGAGGGTTGGGGGCAGGGCGGGCTCGCTGCCCCCATGCATGTTTCCTCTGCACCTGTTCTGAGTCCCACATTCAACTTCTACCCTGACTTGGTTGTTTTGTGTGTGGGACAGCATGTGCCATCCCTGGCACATGGAGGCAGGTGAGGGTGGCATGTGCTTGACCAGGGCGGCTCTGGCAGCCTCCCTGGGTCCCATGTGAAAACAGTCTGAAACCTCTGTGGGCATAAGAGGATGCTTTGTTTGCAGGCTTGGCCCAGGAACCACCCTCCCAGAAGGAAATATCTAGAACCCAGCCTCTGGTACCTCTGATAGGTAACAGCCCTGCGCACCTCCATGCCACAGGGCTCCTAGAGTTCCACGACTGTCGTAGGTTCTACCGCTACTGGTAGGCAGGCAGGACAGGAGCAGCCCTAGTCTGTCAACAACAAAACCAGGGCCCATGACCAGCAAGGGCCAAGGCCAGGACAAAGCCACGTGTTGCTCTCTGCCCTTAACCCAAAGCTGTTTGCCTAATACCACAAGGCCTTGGCAGTTCCCTCTCTCCCCCACCCCTCAAAGAACACTCTGCAAAGCCACTGTGATTTCAGGCATCACCCCTGTTGTCACTAGACAGGGGAAGGCACTGCCTCATGGGACAGGTGGGTGGAGGGAAGGCTGAGGGATGACCTACGAGGTAAGCCCATCACCAGGAATGATAGGGACCATGCAGTCCCACCTCCATCTATTTGCCATGTGAGAAAAATGAAACGCACAGAGGAGCAAAGAATTGCTGAACCCACACTTAGAATCCCACATAGCAGGTCCAACATTTCCTGGTGATTGGCTATGATGACAGACAGCTTCTGACCTGGGTGTCCATATAGTCTTTAGCAGCTGAGGCAGACTTGGGGTGAAGCTCCTTTATCCTGAAGATAGGAACAAAGCAAAGGACTCCAGCTTGAGAGTCTGCTCTGGGGTAGGCATGTGGCATAGCAGCTACATGATCACTCAGGCTGCCCACAGCTCATGTCAGAGTGCCTGTTCAAGCCCTGTCTCCACTTCTGATGCAGCTCCTTGTCAAGGCTCACTGGACAGCTCAAATACTGAGGTCAATGCCAAGCAGGTGGGAGTTGCTGGTTCCTGGAGGCAGCGTGGCCCAGTCTTGGATGTTGCAGGCATTTGGAGAACGAGCCAGCCAGTGGAAAGATGTGTGTATGTGTGTGTGTGTGTGTGTGTGTGTGTGTGTGTGTGTGTGTGTGTTTGAGACAGAGACTACCTCTCACATAAATGAAAACAAATAAACACCTAAAAAATATGTTATGCTAAAAAACATGGGAAACCTTCAATAGAAAAAGTGCCAAGACCAAGAAATGCCAGGCCTGTGTTTGCTACCTACTTACTGACCTTGAGGGTATCCTGGGGGTACCTTGAACCCTGGTGGCTTGTTCTCATGCAACACCACCTGTTTTCTCCACTCCTGACTTCCGCTGCGGTTTGCTGGCATTTTCTTTTTTAGCCTAAGACAAGTGAGCAAACAAGACAGGTTGTCATTTCCTCATTTTCAAGCCGCGTTCCTCAAAGGGGCCAGCAACCGCTTTGAAACTCTGCTGTGGAGATTTCTGTCCCCCTCCCCTTCCTCTGCAGGGCCTCCTGGACAGGATCTGGCTGGGCAAGGGACCATGGACCTCAGGCTCTGGTTACTATACCTCCTGCCAGGTGAGTACTGGGGGAAACACCTGTGACTTCCCAGGCACCCTCCAGCTTGGATGTTTCTGGATGGATTTAGAAGCAAACCAGACCCTGAGCCAGGACAAAGCTGGAGGTCTCTTGCTCCCTTTGCCATGCCAGGTGTTCTAGCTGTGCCAGGTATGGACTCTCAGGAACTGCAGAGTCACCTCTCCTGGCATTGCAGCCTGCTGTGCTGGGATGGGAACAGCGGCTTCCAGCACCAGCTGAGCTAACGGCACACACCTCCCTTGTTCTGCCCTTTGACACCCGAGTTTACCACAAACTCACACTTTGCCAACCTCCAGCCAACCTGGGCGCTCCCTTGGACCTGTGCTGGGCATTCCTGCCACCGACCCTTGCTTGCTCTGTGCCTTCCACCAGGAGCACTCTTCCCTGCACCTGCACCTTTTATGAGTACTTCCAAGTGCCTCTTCTGTGTGTGCAGACTTTGCCGAGCTTCCTTTCCGAATTCATGTCCTGGGATGTGGCTCTGTGTATGTCCCTCTCACTCCGCTTATTGAAGGGAAATGCCCCCTTGAGCATAAAACAAGTCAGTCGCTAAGCACTGGTATGCTTTGCCGTAGCTTTAGTATGGGAGAAACTCCAACATTGGTGGCACTCAGGATTGGAAAGCTCTGATGGCCCTAAAGAATGGGGATTTAGTGACACGTCAGACCTAATCAGGTGTCAGGCCTGGGAAGATAGAGGGGTGCTGGGAGTGGAAGACCCTCAGGAGTGAAGCATCCCAAAGTTGTAGTATCTCAGTCTATTCTGGGCAGTCTTCATTCCACTGGGACAAACTGGGGCCAAGGATGTCACTGTCCCAGCCTTCACCCTTCTCCAGTCACATCTACCCCCATTGCAGGGAGCATTTTCAGGCCCACCCCACACCAACACCCGAGCCCCTCAACTCGAACTGCAGTTTTCTGTTTTGAATGCCCTTTGAGAGCTCCCATCCTGGGTCCCTCTCTTGATACTGATGCCTACACTTACAAAAAAGTAGCCAAAGGTGGCTATTTGGGAAGGATGTAGGGTAGATGGAGTGCAAGCAGGCATACTGGCATATCCACTCTGTGTGTGTGTGTGTGTGTGTGTGTGTGTGTGTGTGTGTGTGTGTGTGTGTGTGTACCTATCCCTTTGTGGTGTGCACTATAGCCAAGGATGAAAAGAGGAGCAGGCAGCAGAAGCTGGGCATGGGAAGCTTCAGGCTATTTCTGCTGCATAGGCACATTTTAGATGGACCATCCCAGGGTGCGTGACCGTCAAGG
Source organism: Ochotona curzoniae (assembly GCF_017591425.1). NCBI lineage: Eukaryota > Metazoa > Chordata > Mammalia > Lagomorpha > Ochotonidae > Ochotona > Ochotona curzoniae. The sequence goes on along the minus strand of NW_024466219.1, from coordinate 16,481,467 downwards.
CAGGAGATTGTTTTTAAAGGACAGGGAAATAAGATTGTATTCAATCATTCATTTGTTTGCTTGTGTATATTTTCATGATGTTTGAAACAGAGAGAGAAGGGAGAGAGAGACAGAGAGAATCTTCCATCTATGGATTTACTTCCCAGTGTCAGCAACAACTCCGCCAAAGTCAGGACCCCAGAACTCGATCCAGGTCCCCTAAAGAAAGGCAAAGGCACTTAACCCATTGTCGGCTGCCTTTCCGGAGTTGGCGTTAGCAACAAGCAGAGCCAAAAAAAGAGTAGCCCAGGCACTCCAAAAGGGGATTTGGCATTGTAACCCAAGCGGCATCTCAGCTGCTGTGTGCCAAATACTCATCCCAACTTAACACTTCAAAATATTTTGATACATCATATTTGGACTGTCATTTTTCACTCCTACCTTGTGTCTGGAAATGTTTGGGGAGAGCCTGTTGCCCCATGCAGGAGTCCAGCCGATGCCTGCCTGGATCCTGCATGGAGTTCGTCACAAGGCAAGGAGACCTCATCTAGTGTAGGTTTGCAAGTCTTTTTTTTTTTTTATCCTGACTTGTCACAATAATGAACACACTTGCCGTAGGGCACACACATGCATGTGTGCACACACAGATACAAATGCACACTAAGATTCATTTTTGATCCTTTCATAAGTGTTGGGGCTGGCACAGCTGGTAAAGCTGCCAGCTGCAGTGCCAGAATCCGATATGGGTGTCAGTTTGAGTCCCAGCTAGTGTACCTCCAATCCAGTTCCCTGCTAATGCACCTGGGAAAGCAGCAAAAGATGGCTCCAGTGCTTGTGACCCTAAACCCACATGGAAGGCTTGGAAGAAGCTCCTAGCTCCTGGCTGTGGACCAGTCCATCTCCAGCCAATCTGGCCATTTGAGTAGCGAACCAGCAGATATAAGCGCTCGTGCACTCTCTCTCTCCCTCTCTCAACTCTGCCTTTCAAAAAAGAGTCAGTGTTGGGCTTCCAGAGTTGGCTGTTTACTAGTGCTGTTTTCTGATCTAAGAAGCATGTTCCAGGCACTGGTGTGAGTTTGCAATACGTTTAGATATGCAGATGAAGTTCCAGGGGAAAATCTCAGCGAGGAAAAACTGGTGCTGGGGGTCAATAAAAACACCTGTTCAGGTGAACTCTACATTGAATAGGCACTGTATGCCACTGATCCATTTGCTAATGATGGGGCAACGGGGAAAGGACAGGAACAATGGGCCTATTCTTGAGAGGTGGACAGAAAAGAAGGCAGCAGGCACTGGAAATGAGCATCCATGGCCACTGTGGTGCCAGGAAACCAAGAAAGGACAATGCACAGGAGAGCCTTGATTCTGCCCAGCACCACTGCCAGAGCAAGGAGACGAGGGCCAGGGAACAACCTTGCATGTGGCACAAGGACAACACTGGGATCTGATGAGACAGTTTCAGGAGCTGTGGGTAACAAAATGCTGATGGGAACAGACGGCAGAGAAGCTGGGAGACATGGATGTGAATGTGATGATGAGCCCAAGAGAGGCCCAAGTCATGGGGTCTCAGGCATCAGGAGGCAAAAGGTCAACTAAGGTCTTTAATGATGGGCAATGGCAGAGCATGGTGGGAGAGAGAGGAGGTTCCAGCTGTGCTGGAGAAGAAGGGGGACCAATGGTACAGAGAGAGAAAGGCATTGAGGTAGAAGTTCTAAGCCGGGTGAGAATGGCTGTGGGGGCCTAGAAACCCCTACACTGCAGTGTATAGACCAAGGCTGATTCTAATCCCTTTTTAAGAAAAAAGGCACCAAAGAAAAAGTCGTGTCCCTTTTGATAAACAATAAAACCCTGGACCAGCTCTCCCTTCCTGAGATTCTGCCTTCTTTGCATTCATTGGGTTCTCATCCCATCCCACTAGAAACCCTCCTCCAGACCTCGTCCCCCCAGAGTGTGCCCGGCCATCGGAGGACCTCACGTTGTTACAGGGAGGTTCTGGGCTTTCTAACACACACTTGGAATTTTCAACTGATTTAAAATAAAAGTGACCTTTCAAGCCACCCATTGACCTTTCCTGTCCCATCTTCACTGAAATCCAAGCCATCAGGTTGGAGATCAATACTATTTAACTGAATCGCCTTTCTAGAGCAGTGACATTTAACAGGCTTGTTCTAGTAGCTTCTCCCGGGCCTCTGTTTTTTTCCCTACAATTTCTCACAGGTGCAGTGATAACTGAGGGTATCTCCAAAAGCTCTTGGAAAAACAGAATTAAACGTTTATCTTGGTATGAAAAGAAATGTGAAATTCTCGCACCGCTGTTTCATAATGTGTATGCTCTGTGAACTTGTTGAAGACCTTGCACATCCCAGGATTGTAAACATGCAGACCCTCAGGACGCCCCTCACAGTGCAGGTTCATAGTTCCTACCCCAGACAGCTGTACCCCTGTGCACCACCAGATCATCTGCATCTCCATAAATTCTTCCACATGAGTTTTTCTCACTCTCTTTTTGGGGGGTGGAGTGTGGAGGTAAGGACAGAGAGAAGAAAAGGTAAAGAGAGCTCTCCTCTGTTGATTCTCTCCCCAGCTGCCTCCAACAGCGGGAGCTGGGTCAAGGCTAGAGCTTGGAGAGCCATCCAGGTCTTCCACGTGGGTGTCAGGAACCCTTTACGTCAGCCTTCACCATTGCTCTCAGGGTCAGGAGGTGGGGTCAGGAGCTGGGGTCAGGGGGTGGGGTCAGGGGGTGGCACTTGCTGTTGAACCCAGGAATGCTGCTGAAGAATGTGGATATCATAACCTCTGAACACCTGCTATCTCTGGATGAAATCTTAAACACTTAGAATTCTAATCCAGGAGACTACACTTGTATCGACCTTTAGTAAAGTCTTGGGAATCGGTTAAAAGCTACCAAAACCCTCAAGGAGAGCACCTGATACTTCTTTGTTCTCACTTTTCCCTGGCATCTGCCTGTTTTTTTCCATTCCCCATGAACTTCCTTGCTGGCTGGGGCTGAACACTCCTGGAAGCTGGTGTTTGCGTTGCGAGGATCTGCCTAGGCAGGGGTTCCCCAAGCACCCACCAGCCCTGGGAAGACTGAGCCACGACAGGGGTCTGCACGCCCTGAATCCCTGTGCACCCCTGTCCACTTTGTAACACCTCATTCTTGAGGAAGCACCACTCAGGTCTCTCTTTCTGGCCAAATTGGTCTCACTCACGGATGCCCATGCGCATCCACACTCCATGCCCAGCATCCCCCACATGCAAGGACTCCCCAGATATGCAGCGTGAGCCCCTCATTCCCTGGATGGGTCTCTATCCTGTGATGGAAACGTGGTGAGCAGGCCACCCTTCCCTGGCCATGCTCCAGGTGTGGTTGGTTTTTTCATGTGAAAGTTTCCATGTCTGCCTCTCCCTCCCACGTTCACATCAGCTGACTTTTTATACGGCAGCATGCTCCTCCTGTGACCGTCTCTCTCTGCCCCTCCCATTGTCCTGTCTGCCTCTTGACCCTGGCTCACGTTCTCCCCTCGCTGGACATGTTCAGGTAGGAGCCATTAGCACCTCTCCTCTCCTGAAGCTCTCCTCTTTGAACCAAAGCCCTCGGAGCCATTCTTGACACATGCCCAGGGATGGATTACTGAAGTCCAGGAGCTTTTCCCAGCCCAGGTTACAACATCCACGTCACACTTTTCCCAGACCGCCACTCTCAGACTGCGCCATCCCCCTGTGAAGTCTGGGTTGGACACCCTGCTTCTCCTCTCAGGATTGCCTGTGCCTTTTTGCTCATAAACTTGGGCTGCACTGTCACAGCTGTTTACTGTGTCATTCAGTAAACCACTCACTTGGGGAGAGAGCGATGCCAGTTATCTTACTGTCATATGGAAAGCAATCAGTGAGTACTTGGTGAATGACATAAAGAAACAGAACTGTGGCTGGTTGCTTGAATGGCTGGATCTGAGCCAAATAACACCAATGAGGATACCTGTCTGGGCACGCACCCCTGTGTCCCCGAGCACTGAGGTCACTTGAAGGATACATGATGGCTGGGATCCCCTGGGAGCATATTCCAAACGTGCATAGGCCAAACGTATTTCATTGTGGGTCAGTTCTCCTCCCCTTGGAGTAGGTGCTGTGGCTTCAGCTGCATTCTCAGGGTTTCGTGTCTGGGTCCCTAGTGCTTTAGGTTTGGGGACAAAACTGGGGCTGAGGGTTAAATTAAGAGTTGGGCACGGAGTTAAGAATGGACACCCGGGCCCGGCGCAATGGCGCAGTGGTTAAGGTCCTCGCCTTGCACGCCCAGGATCCCATATGGGCGCCGGTTCTAATCCCTGCGGCCCCATTTCCCATCCAGCTCCCTGCCTGTGGCCTGGGAAAGCAGTCGAAGACGGCGCAAAGCTTTGGGACCCTGCACCCGCGTGGGAGACCCGGAAGAGGATCCTGGCTTTGGATGGGCATAGCATCGGCCATTGCGCTCACTTAGTGAATCATGGGACAGAAGAGATTCCTCTCTGTTTCTCCTCTCTCTATATCCGCCTTTCCAATAAAAATAAAATAAATCTTTATTTAAAAAAAAAAAAAGAATGGACACCCAGTGGGCCTCAGATTGTGACAAGAGTTGGAACAGGAGGAGATGGGGGAACAGAAGTCAGGAGGGGACTGAGGGAAAGATTCTGCTGACCCTGGGCTCGGCGGGGCAGGGTTTGGCTCATGTAGGCTGGGCAGCTGACAGGAGGGCTACAGCCAGGCACATGGGTTGCGACCGAGCAGGGATGGGACGGCTTCTGCATTAACTCCCTCTCCCCATTGCAGCTGGGGCTCTAGGGGCCCTCCCAGAAGTAAAGCTGGAGGCAGAGCTGGGCGGATCCGTGACCATCAAGTGCCCGCTTCCTGAAGCGCTGGGGAGAATGTACCTGTGCCGGCAGATGGCTGACTCTAAACCTTGCGCTACCGTGGTCTCCGCTTACTACACCAAGGATGAATTCAAGGGCCGAGTGACTCTGTCGGCACACTCCAAAAAGCACCTGTTCCTAGTGAAGATGACAGAGCTGACCGAAAAGGACAGTGGAGTCTATGCCTGCGGGGTGGGCCTGAACACAGACCGGGACAAGACCCAGAAGATCACCCTTACCGTCCACACTGGTAGGTGCCCCTGTGGCTGGTGGGAGCCCCAGCCTAGCCAGCAAGTGTTTCTACATGGGAATGCAGGCACATAGCCAAGACACGCTCATGCATAGGCCAAATGTGTTTCATCGTGGGTCAGATCTCCTGCCTCCCTCCTCTTTCCCACTGACACCTGGCCCAGAGGCAGCCCTGATCTACAGCCCAGAACCACCATGGCCTCTGATGACTTGCAGGGAATGCTGTATGGGCTGGGGGACCTGAATATTTCCTTGGTGAAAACCCCCACCTAGGCCTTGTCTGTTTCTGTTGGTGGACTCGCCTGCCTCCCCACAATGCCACCCACCCCGACTGGGTCAGCTTCAGTTTATCTGAACAGCCCCCTCCCCAGGCCTCAGCCCACTTCCCACCCCCAGCCCTGCAGTCACCAACGTCTTCCTCTTCCCTCCAGTAGAGTATGAACCATTCTGGGAAGAGGATCCCATGCCCAGGCCCCCAGAACGCTTTCCTAAAATTATGCACCGGCAGCTGCCTCGTCGGTTCCAGAAGCCTTCACCTGCCAGCTCTTTCCAATTAACTTCCAAAGGTCAGTGCACTAAATGGCAAGTGGGAGATGTATGTCACGGTGAGAATGGAGGGCGGGTGTGCAGTCGGTTCACAAGCTGGCGGAGCAGAGATGATTGGCAGCCACGGATCGCCCTGCCTTACCTACCAGTACCTCCTCTCTTCCATCCACTCTACAGCACGACCAAGACCGGGGGCCCCGTCGTAAAACACACATCACCACTAGAGGGCACCACAACCAAGAACGAAAATGGTCCTGTTCACAAAACCCAGTTCTTTATGAATGAGTGCAGATGGCTCCCAGCTGGAGGTTGTGGAGTCCTTTGCCTCCTAAAGGGCTGTCTTGTACCTGCTGCTGCCTAGCGATTTTCGCAGGTCTTTTTTTTTTTTTCAGTAAAATGATTAATGATCGTACTAAGAACAGCTTTACGTTTCGAAGCCAATTTCCAGCTTGAAATGCATCTGAAATGCAGTGTTTCCATTGCATCTTCATATACAATTTTGCTGGTAGCAAAATTAAGGGAATATGATTACACCAGGCAAGCCTGCTGGGTGCCCAAGGGGATACTGTCAGATGGCAGATCCTATAGTCAAGGCTGTGACAGATCTGGGAAGATAAAGCACCCAGACACAGCAGCAGGCAGGCTGAGATCAGAGCTACAAACTCCTGCTCAGAGGAGTGCAAGATTGTCTGCCTAAGAAGTCAGGGAAGGCTTCCGGGGGGAAGCAGCATTTGAACCAAATCTGAAGGCACCTCCAACCACGAAGGCTGATAGAGCCGACTAGTATGGGTAACAGGAAGGGTGCATGAGGAGAGAAGTGGTGACCCCATCCTACCAGGACCAGAATGTGTGGTATGCATCAAATCTCACCTGGCCTGGCCATGTCCCGCAGCTACTCCACGAGTTCAAAACACCAAGGTCCCCGCTGCCCATCGTCCCTCTCCCACCGCTCCCATCACTCACCAACTTCGTGTGTCCCGAGCATCGCCAGGAGCAGTCGCCAGGCCCCCAACCCTCCTGCCATCCGCTGCCAAGACCCCAGCCAAGCAGGTGCTGCTCAGACCCTGGACGGTGGCCTATAGCCGCCATACCAAGATGCACCGACAGAGGTAAGAGGCCTCCCAGACAGAGGAGGCCACAATAAGAGGCTAAGGGGCTCCCCTGCAGTGCTCACTGTTACAGTCCCTCCTCGGCTTGGCCTCTATAATGTCGCCGTGGAGGACGCTGCAGGACGCTTTCCCTGGGTCCTGCACAACAGCCCATTCACCCCATGGATAAGAATGCACCTGCCTGTGCTCTCTTAAAGACCCTGAAGGAAGATGTGAGAACCAAGCCTGTAGTCACTCAGATGATCCAGTTATACTTTTACAGGAAAGAAGTAAAAAAGGAAAAAAAAATACTATTAAGCTTGCTTTCATTTAGGAAAGTTAAAATGACATTGGTGGCTCTGCCGGACACACCTGGTTTAAACGTAGCCGGGCGGTCCCGAGAAGGTCTGTAATACACCACCAGGGGGTAGCATTGCAGCAGGCTCCAAGGAAAACCTCTCAAGAAAACCGTGTTTGGCTTTGACAATGATAAACTTTGCTAAGAAGGAAAGGGGCCTCTGAAGTCAGCTGAGTTCTGCAGGCGAGGAAACCGAGGCCAAGAGGGTGAAGTGAGTTCAAAAGGAACCCGGATTCCTGAGTCCTAGTTAATCAGTCACAGCAGCCTACTATGGAACAGGTCCCGGTTAGTGCAGTCCACACCCGCTCAGGTGTCTGCTACCTTCAGGGCCCTGTGCTGTGTGGGGAAGGCGTGCAGCAGTGAAAATAGGCGACAACACAAGGCTGACCACGTTAGGGGCTGCACCCAGCACTCAAGCATCGGGACCCCAAAGCCTGGCAGACAGATTCTAGCTTCCCAGCGAACAGGAGGGAGGAACACTTCCAGCCTCATCTTCAGGGAAGGGCAGAACCCACCACTCCAAGCGGGGCAGGGGCTTTCTAGGCAGAGGGACCACTGCGGGATGCGGGTGGGGAGACAAAATCCCCTCTTCCAGGTTTAATACTGGAAGTCACTTCCACTGTGTGGCGACGCTGTGAGCCAGGGAGCAGGCTGTGGAAAGGGGCGCCTGCAGGTGCTGCAGGTGCTTCAGGCCAAGTGCATTACTGTGTCCCATCTTGCCAGCACCCGTGCGTGGGGTAGACCACGTAGCCGGTGCAAAGCAAAATGCGAATCTGAACCCAGGTCTGGGCGCGGGAGGGGGGGGGGGGTGACAAGCCTGCGGGGTACAGGGCTGCTTCCTTCAAGCTCCCTTACTGACCTCCCCTTCCTCCCTCGCAGAGCGTTCGGCTCCAGCTCGCTGTCCGATACGGGAGACCAAGGGCTCCATATCCTGATCCCCATCTGCCTGGCCTTGCTCCTGCTGGCCCTGCTGGGCCTGGTGGTGAAGAGAGCGGTGCAGAGACGGCGGGGTGAGCCGGGACATGGGGCTGCGCAGGGCTGCGCAGGGCTGGGGGTCCCCGGGTCGTGCGAGGCTGCGGCGACCCCAGCCTCTCACGTCTGTCCCTTTCTCCTTCTTGGCGCCCCTGTCGAGCAGCCTTCTACAGGCGGATCCGCCGACAGGGCGTGAGGATGCGCGGCCGGGAAGCGAACCGGCGGCCCGGCATGCAGCGGTCCCGCGCGTCTCAGCGGCCGCGTTCACAAAACAACGTCTATAGTGCCTGCCCGCGGCGTGCTCGGGAACCCGAAGCGCCAGGTGAGCGGGCGTGCTGGGCGTGCGGGTGTGCGGAAGGCAAGGAAGGGGCGAGTTTGGCGGCCCCGCAGACCTTCCCCGGGTGCCCCCACCACGGCCTCACCCTAAGGAGCTCTCCGGTTTCCCCATAGGCGGGCCCGAGCCCCAGCTGGACACCCCGGGAGCCTCAGCCTCGCCCGCCCAGCCGCAGGTAAGTTCAGCGCCTCTCCAAGGAGGATTGGCAGCCGTGGCCTTGGCCTTGGGCTCGGAGCGGGTTCGGTGGGCTTCCTGCTTGGGTGCTGTCAGGAGCTGACTCCCCGGGGAACCGTAACAGCCGATGAGCGCCAAGCCTCACCCATCCACGCACCAAAGGGAGTTGGCTCCCGGAGCGACAGCCACAACACTGTCATCCCCAACAGGGCTTGCTCTGGGGTAGGACAACCCAGCTTGACCTTGAAGTGAGGCAGAGAACTTGCTAGCAATCTTTGCAAGGCCAGAGAAAGTGATTGCTCATCGCTAGGGCAGCAAGGAAGGCCTGGCCCGCAGGATGACCTGGTTGAGGGGCGGGATGAGCTGGGGGGAGGAGTCGCTAGAACTCGAGTTTCCTCTCCTAACATCTCAGCTCTTTCATCTCCATTTTCCCAAACTAAGCAAAGTTTCCAAAGTAGCCCAGAGTGGCTAAAACCAGGGGAAACAGCCAAGTGTGGCCAATACTGCGGTTTTCATGAGAGCCCTGACTGTGCTAATGCAATGGTCTCCAGAAACCAGAGACTTAGAGATAGACAGAAGTCAAGCTGCCTCTGAACAGAAGGCTGAAGCAGAGGTGGCTTGTGCCTCCAGACTTTCCACACCATCATTCCTTCTCTGCCGGCCCAGGGCCACCACTGAGCCAGCTGCATCTGTGAATGGGTCCAACCTCAGGAGGTGAACTATGGCCTGAGGGCCCACTCATCTCTCCATCCTTGGCTGCATTTGGGTCCTGCCACCACACCTGCCTTGGAAGGGGGCAGGCTGGGCAGCTGCACTCCTTGCCAAGGGGTGAGCGGGACTCCCAGCAGTGAGAAGCAGTCCCACCCACATGAGCTTTGGGCTCCAGCTTAGCAAGGACCACGCCTGTCCATCCACTCTATCACTCTCTGGAACTGCCCTGTGTCCACACAGACCATCAGTGGAGTTTGCCCCTGGCTCAGTGCTTACCCTGCTTCCCATCAGGTGCCTGCAGTGTAGTGGACTTCCAGAACTCAGCAACCGCCCTCCCCACTCAGCCCTCTTCCATGGATGGTACTGTAATTGTGTCACATTGGGGTTATTTGCACAGCCCCAGACCCCGAGAACTGACCATCCCAAAAGAAGACAATCCTGATGTTCCCAGCACCATGCCCACGTAGCCTTCTCCATCCTTCATTGCCCTGCCCTATCCTGGAAGACACAGCTGGGCCATGCGGCCATATCACAGCCTCCCCAAGCCCTTGCACGGGTGCAAGAGGTGACTTGCACAACTTCACAGCCACACCCCGTAGAGACGCACATCACCTCATCCCAGACTGTACCCCTCAGGCAGCTGGCTTCCCTTTGTGACCAGACTCTGAGTCCCTCCAGAGGCATTTCCTGCCCACATTAGATCGAAGTATTTCCAAGTTACCTACAGTGAGAACCACCCCCAAAATTCCCAGGCGTGGCCCACCTGTTGGAGCAGAGCCACCCTTCCAGAACTCAGCACCCCAAACCAGATTCCCCATTTCCCAGTGTGAGAGACACCAGCCACACCCTCCCAGTCCAATGACACTTCTCTGGTTGTGTTCAGGTGTCTGAAACTCCCTGGCTCCACACCACGGCTCCAAAGACCAGCTGCGAATACGTGAGCATCTGCCACCAGCCTTCCGCCAACACGAAGGACCCTGACTCAGACGACTATGTCAATATTCCCTGCCTGACTCACCTCCCCAGCTCTGCCCCCAGGCCCAGACCTTGGTGCCAATGAGTCTTGTCTGTCTGCTGATCTCCTGCACCTGCTCCGTCTGTTCTTGGAGCCCTTGTCACCTCCCATGTCCCGTCTCAACTCATCCCCATCTCTTGGTTACCTGAACATGGCCCTGCTCCCAGCTGCTCTTGCCCATCTTTGAAATCCACCCCCTGTACCTGCCAGCTGGGCTCTTATCCCTTTGCAAGTTGTCAGGTGGGGGTTGCAGAGTGAGTCATTGTTTCAGCAACAGTCCTTGCAGCCCTGTTCTGTCCCAGGGTCTTGTAGCATCAGGCTGGAGCAGAGACATAGCTGTGGCTTCAGCTACCTTTCCCAGGGGTGGAACTCACCCAGCCAGAAGACCCTCAGCCTGCCTCAGGAGGTGGTGCATCAACTCCCAGAACTAAGAGGGGATGTGGTGTACAAGCACCTTTGGGGATGTCTTGGCAAGTGAGCCTTGATTTATCTTGAGACACTATTGGCTTATGGATGTCATATCATTTTCCAGAGCCAAGCTTGTTCATGATAGCTTTCGAAAACCCAAGTCCTCTCATCTCCAAGTCTTCCTCCTTTGATGCTCACCACCACTCCCCCCATCTTGTCATCCTCTCATCCTTCCCCCATGTCCTGACACTTGGACACTTCTTGCACCTTTGGTCTATTTTAGCCTTCCCAAACCATTGCACCGCTATGCTTTCAGAAATGCAACCCATCTCTGCCAGTTTCAGACAACATTAACAACGGCGGGCGGCAGGGAGTGGGTAAGGGGAGGAAATCATTGTGGTGTCAGGTCTCTGAAGGGCTGGCAGCTTCACACCAGCACTGTTGGCAGAGAAGACACAGCCCACTTCCCACACAGGCCCTTTCTCTCGCATCTTTGGAGGAAGGCAGAGTGGGACACTGTGTGTTTGGATGGAAGTCAGCTGCAGCTTCAGCCAGAGCTTGAGGTCAATGAAGGCCTCGTGGAGCTACTGAAAGCAGACTTTTCCCAGATATTCCCAGCAATTGCCCAGAAATAGATGGGAAAGGTGGCCAGACAGGAGCTGGGCTGCCTTTTATTAGCACACGTCACCCATCAGGCAGTACATCAGACTACGATGCACTACCAACAATGTCACCTGAACGCTGGCACCCTCGTAAGTGGCAATAAGGAAAAAACACCTGGAATGAGAGAAGGGTCCCCAGGGAGGAAGCTGGGTGGGTGAGTGGGGAACACAGGCAGGTTATGGAAGGCTGGGGGGATTCTGAGTTACCCCAGGCACTGTTCCCCTCCACTTTCTCTTCTGTCATTTGCATTCCTTCCACACTGGTGTCTCTCACTCCACCCCATGTGCTATCCCTGCACATATAAAATGAGGCGTCTCCAGCCAGAAGGTTCTGTGTCATATGTTTTGAGTCCTCAACAAGTCAATGACGAACAAAGTTGTGCTTATTATTAAGCAGTAGCTGAGCACCCAGCCACTGCCTCACACCATGGTAGGGCCATGGAGCATTAAAGGGAAGCTGGGGACACTGGGCTTAGCCACTTCCCTGGAACTTGGAGCTCACTAATTTCTGTAACTGCAGATACAGCCCTGGCGGCAGTTAGAACTGTGATAAATCCAGGAGCCACTTGATAGATTATGTGTAGCAGCCCTAGGGGTCTTCCAAGGAAGACTGAAGGTACAGTCATAGATACTTGGACCATGAATAGGCCCCATGGCTTCAGCGTGAAATGCCTATGGTGAGGGCAGAGAGGAGGAGGCCCTCACGGGAACTGACGCAGAGCAGGAGGGAGGCAGGCTCCTGGGACAGATGTTTCCTAGCTGCAGGAGTTTCTCCATCCAGCGCATCCACCTACCCAGAGGTTTGGGTCAGAACTACTGCTCTGTCCAACCAGAGAGACAGGATACCGGAAGATTTGCCACATTTGCTGCAGGAACCACTTCCTTTCCAAACCCCAAACAAGCTTGACTCCATGTCATGGCCGGTCCCCTTCAGGGCAGCCTCTTGATCTCTCCTGCCCATTCATTGTCCCTCTCTTTGTGAGTTTATGTGCTTTGGTGGTGAGGACAAGCAGGCAGAGAGTAGCAGAGGTCAAGGGCAAAGGATACACCTATGACACCCTAACAAGGCCACCATACAGTACAGCATGAGGTGGACGTGGCCCCCAGCAGACCTCTGCAAAGAAGAGGAAGTGAAATCATGCCTGCCCCTTCCCACTGATTCACAGACTGATGTGTCCCTCCAACAGATGACACCACCTATTTGGGAGGAGAGAGCTAGGGACGAAGTTTGGGTTTTCTTTGTTGTCATTGGTTTCCCCATACTTCTTTGCCAAAGCTAGACCATTTGAGCACCAAGGACAACACAGCAGCAGTGACTGGGGCCAGCTGGATGTCTCCTTTCTCCTTCGCTTGTACCATCAAATTTTCTAACTCAGGGACCCAGAAAGTTCTCCCACAGGGGAAGTCCCTGAGCATAAAGTCACCTGGTAGGAAAATCAAAGCTCGTTTTTGTTGGAAAATTTACAGAAAAAAAAAAAAACAGCACTACTAAGTCTGTGGGACTTATGCAAAGTATGTGCTCACAGATAAGAGTGCACTGTGCACCTGCTGGGTCAGGCGGCCTGGGGGCCAGTCTGGTGGCATCGTCTGAGTTCACTTCTGCTTTAGGGCCCTGTGAAAGTTCAGAGCCAGCTACGTCTGCTGAGTGGCCAAGCCCTCCCAACTCCCTGGAACAACTGAAAGCACCTATGCATGCCCTCACTCACTGGTCTCCATTAGCCCTGGTTGAAGTGGTTGTTCCCACTTCACAGATAATGAAGCAGAATCCCAGGGAGTTTCAGCCCATGGCAAAGTGTCCTCCACTATAGGAAGGATCCATGGGGCCCCCCCTTGATCAGAAAAAGATCTAGACTTGAACTCAGAACTGCCAGTCCAGGAGTCAGGAGAAAAGAGCCAGGACGTGGAAAGATGCAGGGTTGGCGGTGGGCAGCATTTTCCAACCTTCACTCAGGAGGGCCTTACTATGGTGAATAGGTGGCGAGCAAGGGTATAGGATTACTTCAGGATTCTGTTGGGGTGTTTGGACTGCAGCAAACAGCAACTAGCGTCCTGAGGAGGCCTAGGCCACTGCAGAGCTGAGGCCTCAGCCACCCTGCCCCTGGAGGAACCACCACCTATCACTCTGGGGAAGATGAGCACAGGAGTGGCAGGTGTCTTCCAGGAGAGGGTGATGCTCATGCAGTCTGCAGGAGCCTGTTTCTGTGAAGAACTCAGTCTGAGCCAGGAAAATGAGTCAGGCTGCATAGCCAGAGGCAGGCCCAGGCTTCCTGACTTCCCATCTGGGTATATTCTCTTGCTTCCACACCATACCTGATAGCTGTGAGGAAGTGAACTTGGACATGGTGGTTGAGCGTTGACAGGAAGATGACCTAGAGGGGTAAAGATGAGATGAAACCAGCAGTGAACAGATTGTACTCCAGCCCCTTCATACTTGCACAGCCCAGTCAGAGATGAGCACTCAGTAGCCTGTGCCCACTGCCTGGATGAGCCACAAGAACATAGTAAGGGGTGAGAGAAGATCGTGGAAATGGAGCAGAGTGGGCACCTACACAAGCACAAGAAATCCAGACTGGTGGCAGCTGTGGGTAAAGGTGGGTAAACAAGAAGAGGAAAGAAACCTGCAGGTGTAAGTCTCGCTAGGGGCAGGATTTTGCCTCCATAAACCATGTGGGGAGACATGGTAAGAGAGGCACCAGCTGCCTGTCACCCAGGAGTTGCCTCTGTACCCAGCCTCTCACTCTGGTTTTTTAAAATTATTGATTGATTGATTGATTTTATTTGAAAGGAAGATTTTACAGATCTTCCATTCGCTGGCTCACTCTGAGGATGACTGCAAAGACCAAGGCTGGGTCAGGCCAAAGCCAGGAACCAGGAACTTCCTATGGGTCACCCATGTCAGTGTAGGTGTCCAAAGACTTGAGCTATCCTCTGCTGCCATCCCAGGTACATTAGCAGGGAGCTGGGTTGGAAGTGGAGCAGCCAGACCTCAAAGCCATGCTCATGTGGAACGCTGGTGTTGCTTGCATTGGCTTTACCCCTATGCCACAGCACCAGCCCCTTGTTGTAGTTCTTGATCTTGGAGTTGGGGTCTACCCAGGGTGCAACCTGATGAAGCCAGCTGTCTGCTTGATTTCCCTTGACTCTGTCTGTCTTATTGGAGCTGACAACCATCCTTACCACCTCAGTCTCCTCATGTGGGAGCTGGGCTGGGGAGGCCTTTCCATCTCCCCAGGTTATTAGAAAGGGGAAAATGGGGCTGACAGTGTGGCACAGCTGGTAAAGCCAGTGCTTATGGTGCCACCTCCCAGGTCAGAGCACTGGTCCAAGTGCTGACTGCTCTGCTTCTGATCCAACTCCTTCCTATTGTGCCTGGGAAGGCAGGTGATGATGGGCCAAGTGGATTTGGAAGACCCAGATGAAGTTATTCTCCTGGCTTTTGGCTTGGGCCAGTCTGGCTGCTGCAGTCTTTTAGGGGAGCGAACTGGCACATGGAATATCTCTGGTTCATCATCTCTTTATGTCATTCCAAAATAAAATTTTAAATGGGGTTTGTGGTGGTTTCTGCCCTCCTAGGCTGTTAGAATGTAGGACACACCGGGAAGAGCTGCCACCACGCAGGCCATGGCTGGCTCCAGGGTCACACTCTGCTTACCGTGGAATCCCTCTAATGCCTGGACAGCTCTTCCAGCTGGATCGGAATTCTTGGCCCCAGATCCCTGGCTCCAGAAAAGCAGCAGATTCATGAAGTGGTGGGAGGGGGCAGCCACCTGCCTTGGAGAGAAAGAGGGCTGTGAGAGGGTGGCAGGCGGTGAGTGAAGGATGAACCTAGGATCATGGTCTTTGGGTGTGCCCAGGCAGCTGCAGGGGTCACACAGAGGGCTCCTGGACTGGCACATGGCAGGATGGTAGCCTGGGGTTGCACTGAGGTCCCCTGCCCCTCAGACTCAACACAGCTAATCTCACCATCTCTGCATTTGCCCTCATCCTTGTGCCCATCCATTACAGTTCTTGCCAATTTCCAACCTACTAGTCAGAATTTGTCCAGGGGGAGTGAAGAATGCGGGTCGGGAGTGTGCAGGGAAATGCCTAACATGTCACAGAATGTACACAGGGAGTCAGGGTGCTGCAGGGCAGAGAGCTCAACCAGCATGCACTTGCTGAAGCCTGCCCCTCAGCGACGGGCACACCTGGCAGGTCTAGTTCTCTTGCCCAGGAGGCAGCAGTCCTGACCCCTCCCTGCAGGGGAGCCCAGGGGTTCATCTGGGCTGGCAGGGCAGGGCATACACTCACCGCCACCTCAGCTGACCGACTCACTCTCCAAGAATGAGCTTTTGAAGTCACCAAACCAAAAGATGAGGAATCAGAGGTCTGGGTGAATCACTTAGCAAAACTGCCTCGGAAGGGCCCCCTGGCAGCCGCCATGAGCGCCCACTGCCCAGAATGAGGCTTTATCATACATGCCAATATCCAGCCTCACCCCTGGAGCCTTTCTTACCTCTGTCCACAGTCAGGTGTCACATCTGGAGGAACTGCCACTGCCCTAGACTGTGAGAAGGTCAGAAAGGTCAGTGGAGGACTGGGAGGGGGCAGTGAGCAGGCAGGGTAGCAGTGCCCCAGGCCAGCATCCCCCATCCTCAGTCCCTAGTGGGTGTTCCAGTGTCTCCCTCAGGATCTACCCCAGACTGCTCCTGCAGGCCCCACAGGCTTCCCCCAACCTTGGCCTCCAACTCTACCACTCTCTTCTGGGCCACCTGGAGGCAGCTGCTCCCCACAGTTCTGCCTCTGCCTCCTGTCCTCACTCATGCTTCCCATGGCCCCACACCCACATAAAGGAAAGGGTAGATGCCTCCGAGCCCATTCAGCACCCTGCGTCACTCACCTGGTTTCCCAGAGTGATGCTGCTCAGACATGGGAGAGGTGTGGTTACCCTCCCCGTTCACGCATCAAGAGGTCTCCTGGGTCCATGGTACCAAGCGTTTCCAAGGCCGAGATGTGCCAGCCAGCATGCAACCTCAGTCTCCTCATGTGTGAAATGGAGCTCGTGGGGCCTTCTCATCTCCCTAGGTTATTAGAAATTGAAAAACGGGGTTGACATGGTGGCACAACGGGTAAAGCTAGTGCTTGTAATGCCACCTCCCACAGCAGAGCACTGCATACAAGGGTGCTGGGGTGAGGGACAAGGAGGAAGACAAGGGGGAGCAGGGCACTTCGGTTATACAGACTCCCTCGAGAACTGGTCCACCACCTGCTCACCCTTCACTAGAGGACACCACTGGGTGAGGTGACACTTGGATCTGACTCCAGGCTCTGCCACAGGCCATGCGACCAGGGACATGTTTGCTAGCTCCCCTGAACTATATAGCTTCAGCACCTAACCTGCACTTACAAGCCATCGTGCTGTGCCTCCCACAGAATTGGTGCAAGGAGCAAATGCAAAAATGATGTGGAATTCCCTTGTGAACTCTGCACATGTGTGGCTATGCTGGTGGTGTGCAGGGCACATCATTCTCCCTGCTGTCAGATTAATCCATGGGGCTTCTGCAACATCAGCATCCTGCATGGGCCTGAGTTCGAGTCCTGACTGCTCCACATGGGATCCATCTCCATGTTAATGTGCCTGGGGAAGCAGTGAAAGATGGCCCATTCTCAAGCCCCTGTACTGCAGCCACACATGCTACCTAAAGTTTTGCTCTCTCGGCCAAAATAGGTCACTCCTGAGGTTCCAAAAGCTAGGAAGAATATGGAATATGGAAGCAGATGCATGCACAGAAGGGCCTGGAGCACTGCAAGGCCCTGGCATCCCGGGTGGCTGGGCTCAGCCTGGGTTGCACAGCCAGGATCCCCCAAGGGAAACAGCTGTGTGTATGACACCCACATGCCAACACTGGTATGGTCAAGAGAGCAGACAGTGACTCCAGCCAGGAGACCCTGCATCCCAAGGGGACGCTCCTGGGGCAGTGTTTTCCAACACACATGCCAAAGCCCTAGTGCCAGCTGTGAAACAAGCAGAGAAGCCTGGCTATGCCTGCTCCCTTTGAGAAGCTGCCATGCCCCTGAAAGCAATAAAGGGGTAGACAGGATTTAACTTTGTCTAACATTTCCTTAACTGTCTGACTGTGTCTCTGGGGAGCACATTTTAGGAAATTAAACTCTGTACCACAGAATAACAAATGGGCCACAGGCCAAGCCCAGCCTAAACTGGGTTAGGAGTAACTCAGCCCTGTGACTTAAGAACAGATTTTACATTTTTTTCTTTAGAGGAACTAGAAGGAATATGAAGCAAGAATTCAATGCACTGAGGCAGGCATGATGATACAGTGGGTTGAGCTGCTGCCTGGGATGCTGACATCCCTCAAATGCCAACTGAAGTCCTGGGTTCTCCACTTCCAATCTAGCACCCAGGGAACCAGGGGAAAATGGTCCAAGACATGCATATGGCAAACCAGGATGGAGTTTCTGCCTCCTAATGCAACATGGTGCAGAGCCAACAATTGTAGCCACTTGGGGAGTGAAACAGTAGGTAGAAGAGTCTCCCTCTCTCTTCCCCTCTGACTTTCAAATAAATGAAAGAACCTTTTTCATAATCCCATTCTAAGTCACCCTCCTTGAGCCTCGGTCCAGAGAAATGAGAGTGGGAGAAGAGTGAAGACATGGGAACAACCCAGATGCTCATCATAAAAGGAGTGGATAAAGAAACTGTGGTACATCTACTCCATGGAATACTATACAGTCATTTAAAAGAGTGAAATTATACCATCTGTAACAAAATGATTCCAAGTGGAAACTATTAAATGCTCAATGAAATAAGCCAACCCCAAAGGTCAGACATCATATGTTCTCTCTGTTATAAGACAACCTTCACGCAAAATACAAAACAAATAGATGCATAGGTAAGCATGTATGTGCATATATTCCCCTGGATGAATGGTACAATGGACACCAGCATAGCAGGAAGTGAAGCTATATTGCAATATGCATCTCTAATCTTGAAAAAAGGAGCACTCCCAATGAAAAAGTTAAACAAACCTTGACAGTGACAGTATGTTACTAGATTTTCTATCTTTGCCTATGCCTACAATGCCATGATACACTCAAATGGCAGAGTGTTAAACTTGTAACTGTTACTAAAGGACTGTGCTACTGTAATAATATGAGGGGAAATGGTGGGAAGAGAAAATGAGGAGAGAAGAAGGGGAGATGGGGAAGAATCCATATACTGGCAAAACTATATCATGAAAAATAACAATAACAATTAAAAGAAAAAGAGCCTGGTGCAGTAGCCTGGTGGCTGAAGTCCTTGCTTTGCACATACCGGGATACCATATGGGCACCAGTTCTAGTCCTAGCTACTCCACTTCCCATCCAGCTCCCTGCTTGTGGCCTGGGAAAGCAGTCAAGGTTGGCCCAAAGCCTTGGGACCCTGCACCAATGTGGGAGACCTGGAAGAAGCTCTTGGATCCTGGCTTTGGTCGGCTCAACTCCAACCGTTGTGGCCACTTGGGGAGTGAACCAATGAACAGAAGATCTTTCTGTTTATCTGTCTATCCAATAAAAATAAATAAATCTTTTTTTTAAAAAAAAAAAGAAAAGAAAAAAGAAATGAGCTAGGGAATATGAGGGCAGGAGGACTTTCCCCAACTCCATGCAGAAGCAGCAGTGGAGAGCAGCAGGTGGGATAAGCAGGTGGAGGCCCTTGGCAAAGCCCTCCCAGGCTCTCTGGTACCACACACCCTCTCTGCACAGCACACCCAGGGTGTTTTACTCACACAGTGCCCAGCCAGCAGCCTGCTCTGCTGCTGCCATCAACTCCAGCTCTTCCTTCAGGAAGAGCCTGAGGCTTATCCTCCAGCCCTGGTCAGAGTGTTGGAGAGAGCAGGAGAGGACTGGAGAGAGGAAGCAGGCAAAGCAGCAAGTAGCATGAGCTAGCCCAGGGTTGATAGGAATCCCAGGTGGCCTCCAGCTAGCAGGTGGGCCACAAAGGGAAGGTTAAATAGAAGCAGGTGTGGCTGGGATGGTAAATGGCTCCCTCTGCTTAAGGAAAGGCTGACGAAGCAAGGTAATCCAGGGTAATCAGCCTCAGAGATGCCTACTAAAGCATCCCTGGGAAGAGAAGGCAAGGAGAGAGCTGGGATCTCAACCCAGCGTCAGCTGAGACAGCTAGGGGCAGGCATGGTTGGGGGCAGGCAGGCTGGGCTCAAAATGAAACTGAGCTGTCTGCAAGCTCTGAGCCTCTGTTCCTCAGAGGCCATGGCGGTGCTGCGATGTGGTCCGCACAGGACAAGGACAGCAGATTCTGGGAGCTGCAGAATCTGAAGCCCTTCATCAGGCTACTGAACTAGAATGTGCAGTCTAACAAACTCCCAAGGGTGGAGAGGGAGGGAAGAAAGAGGGCCAAGCAAGAAAAGGCCAGGGCAGGTTCACTCCCGAGGACAATGGGCAATGTGTGGAGGCATTTTCAGCGACCATAACCAACAAGCAGCACCCATACTCAGCCAGAGGAAATACCAATATCCCAGAGCACACAGGTAAACCCCTCACTGCAAAGAAGTTGGTGACACCGGCTGCAGCTGTCCCCAGCAATGAGATGAAGAAACCCTGGACTGCAGGGAATCAAGAAAGAGCTAGAACAGGAACGGGAAAAGTAACCTTTAGTGGGGAAAGAGACATTACGCAGAGACTCCGGGTGAGAATGGACCATCTGTAACTTGATTTTTTAAAAAGCCAAATATTATGAAAGTTGTTTTTAAGAGTATGAATATAAATTATCTTTAGTGGTGAAACAGCATTCTATTAACTGGACTTTCACAGAAATAACCAGCTGAAGATCACACAAAAGTAAAAGCAGTTTGGCTTTCCTCTTCCTTTCCATGCATTCCATTTTTCCTTTTTGAAGCATGCCTTCACGAACAACTGCAGTTAGTAAACACCCATCGGCTGATGATTTTGTGTTGGGTGTGGGGGCATAGAGGTGGAGGCGAATAACTTACAAAAATGAGAATAGTGATGGGCGTCTGGCAGTGAGAATGCAGCTTTGGGCATCTGCGTCCCATCTTGGAATGCCTGGATCACAGTCTGGCCCGGCATCTGATTCCAGTTGTGCACCCTGAGAAAGAGAAGATGATGGCTCACGTGCTTGGGTCCCTGCCACCCTTGTGGGAGACTTGGAAAGAATTCCGGGCTCTTGGTTTCAGCCTGGCCTCAACCCTGATGTGGGCATTTAAGCAAGTAGATGCAGGGATTCTCTTTCTCTTTTTCTCCCTCACACTCATGTCTTTCAAATAGATGCAAGTAAACACGTCAAAGTGAACAAAATTGGAAACAAGAGAGCACCGTGTGGGAGGACAGGGAGATGGAAAATTTCCTCATGGGAAATCGGCAATGATTAGGGCACTTAGGGTTAAGACAGTCAAAATCAGGCCCAGCGCATAGCCTAGTGGCAAAAGTCCTCACTTTGCATGCACCAGGATCCCATGTGGGCGCTGGTTCTAATCCTGACAGCCCTGCTTCCCATCCAGCTCCTTTCTTGTGGCCCGGGCAAACAGTCGAGCATGGTCCAAAACCTTGCACCTGCTTGGGAGACCTAGAAGAAATGTAGGGCTCCTGGCTTCGGATGGGTGCAGCTCTGGCCTGTGCAGCCGCTAGAGGAGTGATTCATCAGCCAGAAGATCATTCTCTCTGTCACTCCTCCTTTCTGTATATCTGATTTTCCAATAAAAAAAAAAAAAGACAGTCAAAATTATGCATCGGGAAGGACGTCCTAAAGCGATTTGAAAGGAGGTAAAGTAGAAGTCGCTTTCCCTCAGACAGAAAGAGGCAGGTGGCAGGGAGAGGCTGTGTGTCTCATTCAAACAGGTGTAGTGTCTGGGACAAGACTAAGAGATTGTTCAGCCCTGGGACCTTCTGTGCTGGCTGAATCACAGATGTTGTTTCCCCAGGGAATAATATCACCATCAGCTCATGCATTTTTATTCCTATACAGATCAGCTGCTCAACTGTTTAAATATGTTGAGGGAGGAATACTTGCCTCAAACCTTTGGATAAATAGCCTGGGATGCTTTTTGATTTGGTTGATAATAGATCTGGGGCCAGTCAAATCAGGTGGTAGTATTTGAACCACTCCACTCACACTAGTATTCTGGTCACCAAATGTGTGGAGTTTTTCTTTTCTATTCCAACCAGTTCTCCAGTTCTCTGTGGACATCAAATGGGAGTCCATTCTGATACTGGCTACCTGGAGATGGCATCAGACTTTGAGGGTTCAGGGCTCAGAGCCCCAGGATACCCCCACTTCAGACATTAACTACAAATCCTAGCTATCATTGGTGCTTCTGAGCATACAGCTGTAATTTGAGGTTTCCCATGACACCCCTTGATTCCATTCCATGCCAGAAATGCTCTGGAAACTCAGGGCAATGGGGAAAACTCTTGACACCATCAGTTTTCTCGTAAAAGGATATGATTTAGGAAGAACCAGATGGCAGAGAGGCACAGGGCAGGGTATGGGGCAAGGGACAAGAGCTTTCATTCTGTTTTGGGTGCCCCAACCTCCAGACACCTCCAAGGTTCACCATGTGGAAGCTTCCAGGGTGAAGAGTTGGGGTTGAATGGCTCATCCAATCACATGATTGGCATCCATTAGCAATCCATTGGCAAGTGGCCCCTATCACCAGGCTACTCAGGAGTCCAAACCTGAATCAGCCATCTAATTTGCACATAAGACATTTGTCACAGTGGAGATTCCTAGGGTTTTAGCAGCTCTATGCTAGGAAAAGGAGGGAGCTGAGCCTTTGCAGGCCAACAAGTGCTAGCCAAACTTCTGTCTCATGCCAGGTTCTGAGGAAAATTCTGAGATAGGTTAAGCTGGGTGCTGGGCCCTAGGGACAACCAGGGAGCAGAGGAGCTGGAAACAAAATTTAGGTCTCCCACATTGCTGACAGCAACCCAATTACTTGACTCATCACCACTGCCTCCCAAGGACTGCATTAACAGGAGGTGGCAATCAGGAGCTCAATCCAGGAATTGGACCCAAGCAGGCAACTTGGGATACTGGCATCTTCACCACTAAGCTCAATGAGTCCATTCTATGCTGTGAAGACAGCCCAATCGAAATCACAGAGATATCTTCAGTTCCATCTATGATGAAAGTTCTCCTTTCTGATTTAGTGCAGCATTTGCAATGCATTCAGCAGGTGAGGTCATCTTTCTGCATGATGTTGACCTCTAGGGGTCCAGCAATTGGCTGCTCAGTTTACTCAGGGGGACCAGTAGAGGAATGGAAGCTTCCGTATGAATGATGGATGGAAGCTAGGGTGCTGATCTGCGGAAGAGGCCCTTTGCTCTTGAAGGGAGTGAAGAAGAAGCCCTTTGGCTTCTAAGAGCTTAAGACACCAGTGAAATATGTAGGGCAAGCAACAGCCACACACACCAGCAAAGCACACAAAACCCATACACACCTACACCACATACATGCACCATGAACACTTGCACCACACTGACACATATATACACATATCACACACACTCACACCATATACATACGTTGCATACACTCATATCATATACACATCTACACCACACACACCCACATCACACACACACCACACACACAGTTGCACTACTCACACATTCACCTATTCCATGGATTCCAAAACTGGCTGAGAAAGGCAAGCAAGGTCATGGCAGATCCAGGCATGCCTGCTGGAATGAGAGAACTAAAGGCTGTGTTCCTGAAAAAGCTGACAAACGATGCTTGAAATGAAAGATGACTTGGGTGCTTACATCAAATCTTCTCTTTCTTTCTGCTCCTCATCTGCACCTCTGCCTGCGACACGGGAATCAGCCCGGGGGAATCACCAATAGCCGAAGGAATGAGGAAGCATAGGGGCTGCTTCCAGTGACTTCTGAAAAATACCCACTTGGGAAAAATCATTACTCACAACAATGAAGAGAGAGTGTCTTTTTCATCACAGGAGTATTTCCTGCCTCACAAAGTCACCGTCCCTCTTCTCACGTCAGAGCGCGTGGCCGTGCAATAAAGTGGATGTTGTTGCTTAATTCTGGTTGGGTACACTCTATTTTCCCACCACAGGATAACTTTTCAAAAATAAATAAATAAATGGGAATGGCGTAAGCCACACGTCTGTGTTTCTGCAGTCTGTGATTGAAAACTAGGAAGTGAGAGAGCTTGGAGCTCTGTGGCTCTGTGGCCCCATCTGATGGTGGATGTGCAGAGGCTCCTGAAGAATTTCCCTCCCTATATGCTTTGAAAAGTCCCAAAGGGGTCTTTCACCAGTTCTTGAAGCCAACTGTGGGCGGGCCAGCCAACACAAGTTCCCCCTGCCTCTCCCATGTATAGACTGGTGAGGATGAGACGGTCTTCTCCTGCCAACAAATGTTGCAAGGTGACATTTACTCCCAGTAGACTGTCTTATCCAGAATGTTACAGAATTCAGTTCAGCAGTTTTCTCAGTGTCCATGCACAGCTCTGGGATGCCCACACAGCTCCAGAGTGGTTAGTTTGGGTTCATTGGCTGTGAGCAGATGTGGTTTCGTCCGTCTCAACCATGGTGGTGCTACACCCGTGCCAGACCTTTCTTTCTCGGGGTCAAACTTTAGGGGCACAGGTTGAAATCCAGCTTCTCCGTGTGCCCATCCATCACCCGTGTTTATGACTGTCTATACCCCAGGTGTGAACAGAGTTCAAGGATTTTCCCCAGAAAAAATCTTCAAGTCACTGTAACTCAATGGAATGTTCATTTGAACACATATGAAAAGGGATGTTGGCTACTTTAGCTGTCTTAGTCGTTGGGCTAGTGGGGAACAGCTGGAGAGGTAAGCCTTCTCTCTCATCCAATATGCCAGCCCATGCTGTAATGCTTGACAAAGCACTTGAGCAGTTCAGTACTCACAGAAACCCTAGGAGACAGAGCAGATGCCAGGGTCTCAATTTCATGGGTTGGAAAGTCTAAAGAGTGATGTGTAGTGATTTATCCGAGCTCATAGAACCACAGGACGGAATGCTTACGGACTGAGCCCAGGTGTCCAAACCCAAATCTTAGACCCTGGGGACAGTACTGTGACCCTGCTGACCATGCTGTCACACTGGGTATGGCTTCCTGGCTCTGAAGCTGAGTGACCTGGGGTGAGCCACTTGATTCCTCTGTACCTCAGTTTACTGCTGCCCACTTTACACGCATTTGTGAAAATTAACTGAGAAGATACCTACAGAACACACAGATGTGAGTCCTTGGAAGGGTTCCCGGTTACTCAAATACTGCTAATACCACTGTTTTATTTTTTTTAAGATTTACTTATTTTTATTGGAAAAGTAAATTTACAGAGAGAAGGAGACAGAAATTTCTTGCATCTGTTGTTTTACTTCTCAAGTGGCCACAGCGGCCGGAGCTGCCCCAAGCTGAAGCCAGGATCCAGGAGCTTCTTTCATGTCTCCCACGTAGGTGCAGGGTCCCAAGGCTTTGGGCCATCCTTCATTGCTTTTCCAGGCCATGGGCAGGGAGCTGCGTGGAAAGTGGAGCAGCCGGGTCAGGAACCTGCACCCATATGGGATGCCAGTGCTTGCAAGGCAAGGATTTAGCCACTGAGCCATCACGGCAGGCCCTAAAATCATTTTTATATAGCCATAAAGGTAGCAATGTAAAAAGCCCTCCAATACCCAAGCCACACTCAACACCTTTAACACAAATAGTTTCACTAAGAGAGGCCAGAGGGCAACAATTCTTTAAACTATAAGACTCAGGGGAAAAAAGATTTATTTATTTAACTTGACATTTAGAGTTACAGAAAGAAAGAGAGAGAGAAAATTTTTATCTGCTGGTTCAGTCCCCAAATGACTGCAATGGTCACAGCTGAGCTGATCCCAAACCAAGAACTAGGAGCTTCTTCCAGGTCTCCTATGCAGGTGCAACGGTCCAAAGACTTGATTCATCCTCCTCAGCTTTCCCAGGCCTTAAGGGAGTTGGATCCTAAGTGGAGTAGCTAGAACTCAGACGATGTTGCCATATAGGATTCTGGCACTGCAGGAGGAGGATTAGCTTGCTATGCCACTGCACTAGCCTCTAACTATGATTTTTTTTTTTTTTTTTTTTTGCAGAATTCAGATTAATGTTTATTTCTATGTTTGGCTCAGTGTAGGCAGAAAGGAATACATGTAAACAGGTCCATGTTTTATATAAAACTGTTGTGATTAGCTGGTTTTTTTTTTTTTTTTTTTTTTTTTCCTTTTTTTTTTTTTTTTTTTTATTGTTGCTTACATTGTATTATGTAGTACAGTTTTATAGGCGCTGGGGATTCCCCCCACCCCTCCCATAACCCTCCCCCCATGGTGGATTCCTCCACCTTGTTGCATAACCATAGTTCAAGTTCAGTTGAGATTCATTGCTTGCAAACACATGCCTAGCATAAAGTTCAGCGTCTTATTGTCCAGATAAGTTCAGTGGCCTCTTGGGGAGACCTTCTATGGTCTGAAGATAGGTCTAACAGGGTAGAGATCCGGTCAGTTAAAAGCCCCAACAAGGCCTCAGTGTCAATATACAACATTATGGAATTAATTGACATAGTAATGGGTAGACAATATGTTAAAAATAATGCAAGTTCCATTCTTCGAAACATCTGGGTTGAGACAGTATCAATGACAGGTTCAGAAAATAACCAACAACCAAACAAAAAATTACAGGTTAAATCAAGGCAAACATGTGGTATCTAATCTTTTGGGATTCACTCATTTCCCTTAGCATTATAGTTTCCAGTTGTGCCCATTTAGCCACAAAGAACTGCATTTTGTTTTTTTTAATAGCTGAGTAGTATTCCATGGAGTAGATGAACCAAAGCTTTCTTATCCAATCTTCTGCTGATGGGCATTTCGGTTGCTTCCATGTTTTTGCAATTACTGATTGTGCTGCAATGAACATAGGGATGCATGTTGGTTTGTCGTAAAACAGGTGTTTTGGATATATTCCTAGGAGTGCTATTGCTGGGTCATATGGTATGCAGATTTTGAGTTGTTTGAGTGTTCTCCAGACTGATTTCCATAAAGGCTGTACCAATTTGCAGCTCCACCAGCAGTGGAGTAGGGTTCCCTTTTCCCCGCATCCTCGCCAGCAAGCGTCGTTGGTGTTCTTGTTTATGTGGGCCAATCTTACTGGTGTTAGGTGGTACCTCATCGATGTTTTAATTTGGATTTCCCTTATTGCTAGGGAGCTGGAACATTTTTTCATATGTTTGTTTGCCATTTGGACTTGTTCCTTTGTGAAATGTTTGCCCATTTCCCGTGCCCATTTCTTGAGTGGTTTGTTTGTTTTGGTTTTTTGGTTGTTTTGAAGTTCTTTGTATATCCTGGAAATTAGCCCCCTATCGCCTATATCGTGTGCAAAGATCTTCTCCCAATCTGTGGGTTGCTTTTTTACTTTGTTGATTGTTTCCCTTGCTGTACAGAAGCTTCTTAGTTTGATGAGGTCCCATTTGTTTATTCTGTTCTCAACTGCTATTGCTTTTGGTGTCCTTCTTAGAAAGTCGGAACCTACTCCTAGGTCTTGCAGGGTATTTCCTACATTTTCCTGCAAGAGTTTGAAGGTTTCTGGATGTAGGTTTAGGTCTTTTATCCATGTAGATTGGATCTTAGTGTATGGTGATAGATGTGGGTCTATCTTTTTGTTTCTACAGGCTATCAGCCAGTTGTCCCAACAACATTTACTAAAGAGGCCTTCCCACTTGCTTGAGTTGTCATTGGTCTTTTTGTCAAAGATTAATTGGCTGTATTTGTGTGGGTTCCCTTTTGGTGCTTCTATTCTATTCCATTGATCTTCCTTTCTGTCTTTGTGCCAGTACCAGGCTGTTTTGATAACCACTGCTCTATAGTATGTCCAGAGGTCCGGGATTGTGATTCCCCCTGCTAACTTCTTATTTTTCAGGATGGTTCTAGCTATTCGTGGTTTTTTGTGTTTCCAGATGAACTCTTGAATCATTGTATCCAGTTCCGTGAAGAATGTTTTGGGCAATTTGATTGGAATTGCGTTGAAAATGTATATTGCTTGTGGTAGTATAGACATTTTAATGATATTGATTTTGCCTATCCAGGAGCACGGGATGTTATTCCATCTTTTGAGGTTTTGTTCAATTTCCTTTTTAAATAGTTTGTAGTTTTCTTCGAATAGGTCTCCTACGCTTTTGGTTAAATTTATTCCCAAATACTTCATACTTCTCTCTGCTATTTTGAATGGTATCCTGTTGGTTAGATCTTCTTCCATCTTGGTGTTATTTGCGTACACTATGGCTGTTGATTTTCGTTCGTTAATTTTGTACCCTGCCACTCTGCCAAACTCTCGTATAAGTTCTAGCAGTTTCTGTATTGAGTCTCCTGGTTTTTCTATGTACAGGATTATGTCATCTGCATATAGTGAAAGCTTGACTTCTTCGTTTCCTATACGTATGCCTTTGATTTCTTTTTCTTGTCTTATGGCCTCTGCAAGTACCTCTAGGACTATGTTGAATAGCAGTGGTGATAGCGGGCACCCTTGTCTTGTTCCAGATCGCAGTGGGAAGGGTTCTAGCTTTTCTCCATTCAGTATGATACTGGCATTGGGTTTTTCATAAATTGCTTTGATTATGTTGTGGATTTTCCCATCTATGCCTACTTTGGCTAGAGTTTTTAGCATGAAGAGGTGTTGGATTTTGTCGAAAGCTTTTTCTGCATCTATTGAAACTATTATGTGGTTCTTGTTTTGCAGTTTTTGGATGTGGTTTATAACATTTATGGATTTCCGAATGTTGAACCATCCCTGCATTCCAGGGATGAATCCTACTTGATCCGGATGAATGATCTGTCTGATGATTTTTTGAATTCTATTGGCTAGGATTTTGTTGAGAATTTTAGCATCAATGTTCATCAGAGAAATAGGTCTGTAGTTTTCCTTCTCTGATGGTTCTCTGTCCGGTTTTGGGATTAAGGTGATGTTAGCTTCATAGAATGAGTTTGGGAGGGTTGCTTCCTCCTCTATTGTTTTGAAGAGCTTGTAGAGGATTGGGGTTAGTTCTGTTCGGAATGTTTTGTAGAATTCTGTAGTGAAGCCGTCTGGGCCTGGGCTTTTTTTCGTTGGGAGATCTTTGATGACTGTTTCAATCTCTGCCTCGGTTATGGGTTTATTTAATTCTGCAGTTGCCTCCGGACTGAGTTTTGGTAAGTGGTGGGAGTCCAAGAACTTTTCTATTTCTTGGTGGTCCTCAAATTTGTGGGAGTACAGTTCTTTGTAGTAATTTCTAATTATTTTCTTAATGATTGCAGTGTCTGTTGTTATGTTGCCTTTTTCATCTTTAATGCTATTGATTCTCACTTTCTCTTGTTTTTTTTTGGTCAATCGGGCCAGTGGAGTGTCTATTTTGTTTATTTTCTCAAAAAACCAACTTTTTGATTTGTTGATTTTATGTATAGTTTTTTTGATTTCTATTTGGTTTATCTCCTCCCTTGTTTTGATGATTTCTTGTTTCCTATTGTGTGTGGGACTCTTCTGCTGCTGTTTTTCCAGATCCTGGAGGTGTGAGGTTAGTTCCTGTATTTGGCGTCTTTCTTGGGCCTTGACATGGGCTCCGATTGCGATGAATCTACCTCGTAGCACTGCTTTGGCGGTGTCCCACAAGTTTTGGAATGTTGTGTCAGAGTTTTCATTGGTTTCCATAAATTTTTTGATCTCATCTTTAATTTCTTCTCTGACCCATTGTTCGTTTAATAGCATGTTGTTCAATTTCCAAGAGTGCCTATACTTCCTGGGGAGTTTTGAGTTGTTGATTTCCAGTTTCATCCCATGGTGGTCTGAGAGGGTACATGGTATGATACTAATGTTTTGGAAGTTGTTTAGATTCGCTTTATGTCCTATCATGTGGTCGATTCTGGAGAAGGTGCCATGCACCGCTGAGAAGAAGGTATAGTCTGTGGACTTAGGATAAAAAGTTCTATATATGTCTACTAAGTCCAGTTGTTCTATTGTTTGTGTGAGCTCTGTTGTTTCTTTGTTGAGTTTTTGTTTCGTAGACCGGTCCATTGTTGTTAGAGGTGTGTTGAGATCGCCTACAAGAATTGTGCGGGTGTCTATGTCTTCCCTTAAGTCTGTAAGTAATTGCTTTACGTAAGTAGGTGCATTAAGATTCGGTGCATAAACATTAATGATGGTGATTGCTTCTTGATGGATCATTCCTTTCACCAGTATAAAATGGCCTTCCCTGTCTCTTTTGATGTTGGTTAGAATGAAATCTATCTCGTCTGAAATTAGGATAGCTACCCCAGCTTTTTTTTCTCGTCTATTGGCGTGAAATATCTTTTTCCATCCCTTCACTTTCAGTTTCTTTGCATCCTTTCTGGTTAGATGCGTTTCTTGTAGGCAACAGATGGTTGGGTCTTGTTTGATGATCCATTCTATTAATCTCTGTCTTTTGATTGGTGAATTTAGACCATTTGTGTTGAGAGTTAAAATTGAGAGGTTGCAATTTTGCCCTGCCATGTGATTGTGTTGTGTGTGTGTTGTTGCCTATGTAATTGTCTTGTTGGTGCGGCCTTTAGTTTGGAGACCTTCTTATTTGCCAACTTTGTTTGTGATTTGCCTCCTTTTTGTCCGGGACTAGCGCATTTCTAAGGAGACTTTGCAGAGCTGGTTTTGTGTAGACATATTCTTCTAGTTTTTCTTTGCTATTGAAGTATCTGATTTCGTTCTCATATACAAATGAGATCTTTGCTGGGTAGATTATTTTTGGTTGACAGTTGTTTTGTTTCAGGACTTGGAAGATCTTTGTCCATTCTCTCCTTGCTTGTAGTGTCTCTTCGGAGAAGTCAGCAGTGATTCTGATGGGTTTTCCCCTGTATGTGATCTTTTCTCTACTTCGTACTTGTCTCAGGATTCCTTCTTTGTCTTCATTGGAGTAGAACTTGAGCACCGTGTGTCTGGGTGAAGATCTCTTTGGATCATGTCTGTTGGGAGTTCTCTGTCCATCCTGTATGCGGGGTGGATTCGTGTTCCAAGTGTTTTGGAAGTTTTCCTGTATAATTTCATCGAGCACTGCTTGCATCCCAGATTCTCTTTCTACTCCCTCGGGGAGGCCGATGATCCGAATATTCAATTTTCTAAGGTAATCCTTCATCTCTTGCATCATTTTATTAGTTTTGCTGAGGTTTGTCTCCAGCTGTTTAATTCGCTGGGCACTTTCATTTTGTGTGTCTTCTGTTTCAGAGATCCTTTCCTCTGCCGCATTTATTCTGTTGATGAGGCTTTCAATCTTATTATCTTGGGCATCCAGTTTGGTTTTGATTTGTTGTATTTCGGTGATTATGCGGTTCTGGAAGTCTTCCAGCTTTGTGTCCACGTCTCTGAGAGATTTTAGCATTATTTTCATCAATTCCTTTGTTGGTAACACTTCCATGTCTTCATCTCGTATCGTCGATATTGATAATGGCTTTTGGCCCTTGTTTGGTGGGGTGCTGGCTCTTTCATCTGGAGCACAACTCTTTCTGGTGGTTTTTCCCATTGCGTTGGTGTATTCTGGTGAGGCAAATGGACCCGTGTGTTGAGGGGCTGTCAGGTGCTTTCCTGTAGAGATTGGAGCCTGTAGGCGTGGTGTTGCCGGGCGTGGTAATTTTCAAGGCACCGTTGGTGCGTTCTCAGGGCCCGGGGCTGTAGAGCACCACCTTGGGGGCCCAGTGGATTCCAGGCACACTCTGGGCACCTCTTCTACAGGTGTGACACCCCAGGGCGTGGCGGGATGGAGGCGCTCTCTGGGTGTGCTCCCTTCACGGGAATCCGCAGTGCGTAGAAGGTTTTATGTGCTTTCTCCCTGCGTTCTCCGTGTCAGGGACTGCAGGGTTTTTCAGAGCCCACCTGGTGCGTCTCCCACACACGGGACTGTGGGTGAGGCACTTTGCAGGCGTGGCTCTTGTGCAGTGAATCCACCACTCGTGGTGTGTGGGTGTTCAGAGCCCCTGCTCCCGTGTGGCTCCCCCACTCAGGCCCTTAGCGGAGGAGTGGCCCAGGCGCCCTGTTATAATGACTTCACGGCGGCAGGTTCGCACCGTGTCAGTTTGTTGCAGGAGTTCCCCTGACACCTGACACCTGCGCTACGGAGGTGCTGCTGCTGCAGGCGGGGCGCCCAGCCCGCTCGGTGCGGCGATCAGAGTCCTGGTGGTTTCAAGCACTCACCAGGCAGGATGTGGGGGACTCCAGACCCTCGCCAGCTACCTCTGCGCACCGAGCCGCACTGGTCCCCTCAGCGCAGGGACATCCGATGCGCCTTCCCGGGGCCCCCTCAGCCACCAACACAACACCACTGTGCGTAGTTCCACACAGACCCAACAGTTTCGGCCGTCTGCTCCGCGTTCTGAGGCTGGAGCCTCAGCGGGGGGCGAGAAATGCGGAGGCTGCCACGTCAACCCCCAGCTCACCAAAAGTCCGGCCGCTGCAGTCTGCCTCCACCGCTGCCGAAGGCCTCCCGCCGGTGACGATCCCCCTGATCTCCCCGCCTCCGAGCTGGCCGCGTCTCCCGTCAGGCCGTTTTCAAAAGTGACTCAGCAGGTCTGGAGTGGGATGTCGGTTTCTCTGCCTTTGCCCTGCTCCGTTCTCGTTGTTCTTCCGAGTTGTGTGGATCTTTTTGGCTCCACACTGTCCCAGGGAGCTTCACGGACCTCTCCCTGCGGTTCCCTGCTGTTCCTCTTTGCTGCTTCTGTAGCTTTCTATCCCTTTCTCACTAGACTCTCCCTCACAGCCCTCCTCCTACGTCGGCCATCTTCGCTCTCCTCTAACTATGATTTTTAAAAAGATAAATACATGATAAAGTGTTCATGACAGTACTTCTATTAGAAACAAAATACACTGCAGTTCATCTCAGTTTTTAACATTCTTTCTTACAAAGTTGCTTTAAAATGGTAAGAGTTTGGACCCAAAACAAGCCGCATGAGGATGTGAGGTCAAATTTCAGAACTAGGATTCACTGAAAAAAATTGTTTTATTAACAATATGGATCAAATTATACGAAAACTGCACAATTTCCTAATAAACCTTATCATTTTGCTCTAAAATGATTAGGCATTGCATAACTATTTCAGCTTCTGCCTAATGTTCAACAATAGCTGTATTGAGCTATGGCTCACGCACCGTTACATCCACCCTTTCAATGTAAACAACTCCGTGTCTCCATGTAATCTCAGAATTGTTGAGTCAGCACCATGAACCGATTCCAGGACATTTTCCTCATCCTTAAAGATTCTTCACATCCACCGGTCACTCCCCGTTCTCTGCTGTCCTCAGGGCCTGGAAACTTCCCTCTGATTTCCCTCTATCCCTATGGCTTTGCCTTTTGGGGACACTTCACGTCCATGAAGCCGCTCGGTGAACCTTCTGTGTGAATCAAACCTTACAGCAGAGAACTGGAACTGCGTGCAACTGTCTTCCTCCGCCGCGGAGCCCCAGCGATGGTCTTCCTGCACTTGGCAGGATGTTCCCCCAGTGCACTCGGACTGAAGGCAGCGCTTCGTTCTCTGTTCCGCTGGGGAGACACATCACATTTAGCTCACCAGTGTTGATCAGTTGCTATATTCTCTGCTTCTATTCTGGCGATTATGAATAATACCACAATGAACATTCACAAGCACATTTTTGTCTGGGCATGCCTTCAGTTCTTTTTCAATTCCCAGGAGTGGAATTGCCAAGTCATATGGCAACTATGTTAAACATTTTAAGGATATGCCAGACTGTTTTCCACAATTCTTGAACCATTTTTTTGCCAGCCATATATAAGGGTTCCAACTTGCTTGCATTCTCATTCATACTTATTTCCTATCTTAGTGTATCATTTCCATTCCTGTAGATCTGTATGGCTATTGTAGGATAACTTTAATTTTTTAGTTCCTGATGATTAATAATGTTGGTTATATTTTCATGTGTTTAACTGCTATTTCTGCATCTTTTGGTGAAGCTGCTATTCAGTCTGGGTTGTCATTTTAGCATTGAGCATTTTAGCATCATTTTATATATGCTGGATCCCAATGTCTTTATCTGATTTAGATTTTCTGTGGGTTGTCTTTTCACTTTCTTTGAAGCACAAGTTTATAATTTGATGAAATCCAATTCATTCATTTTTTCCTTAAGTTGTTTGTGATTGCAGTATCATGTCTCAGAAACTCTTGCCTCAGGCCAGCACAATGGTACACCTGCCTAATCCTCCGCCTGTAGTGCCAGTAACCCATATGGTTGATGGTTGGTATTCTGGTTGCCCCACTTCCTATTCAGGTTCCTGCTTGTGGCCTGGGAAAATAGTGGAGGTTGGCCCAAGGGCTTGCGTCCCTATATTCTCATGGGAAACCTGGAAGAGGCTCCTAGCTCCTGGCTTCAGATTGGCTCAGCTCTGGCCAGTGTGGCCATTTGGGGAGCGAACCAGGGGATGGAAGATCTTTCTCTCTGTGTCTCTTTTTCTTTCTGTAAATCTACCTTTCCAATAAGAATAAATAAATCTTAAAAGGAAAACCTCTTAATTCATCCAAGGCCACAAAATTTACTGTTTCTTTTATAAATTTTATAGTGCTAGCTCTTACATTTACATCATGGACCCATTTTAAATTTTGTGTGTGAATAGGTGTCCAGTTTAGCTCTTTAGCATGTGGTCCTCCAGTTGACCCAGCATCATTTGTTGAATGACTATTATTGCAACCTTTGCAAAATCAAATGATCACACATTTCTTTTTGAATTCCCAATGCTGCATCATTGACCTTTATGCCTTGCCTTATGCAAACACTACACTGCCTTTGTCCCTGTAGTTTTTAAGTCAGTTTGAAATTGAGAGATAGGAAACCTCCAACGTCACTGATCCTTTGCAAGGTGCTTTTGGCTAGTTGGGGACTCCTTGGTTTCCATACAAATCTAAGATCATACGGTGCTTGACGTTATGAGTCAACTTTTCTGAGCCACGGGGTACACAGAAATTTGGTTGAACTTGACTCTGGGTGTGTCTGTGAGAGTGTTTCTGAATGAGGTTAACATTTGGATCCCACTGTGGGGAGCCCCAGCAGCAAGCAGAAGGCCGGAGTAGAAGAGCAAGGCCGAGGGAGGGGGAAGGCACAGGCTGACCAGCTCTGATCTGGGGCATTGATTTTCTTTTGCCTGCATGATTGGAGTGGACTGGATGTTGGAAAACAACAAAGGTCCTCAGGCCTTCCTAGCTGGAATAGAACCATGTCCTTGGCTCTCTAGATCCCAGGTCACCAGCTGCAGATTTGGGGAATTCTCAGCCTCTACAATCCATAGATTCTATTGATTATGTTTTTCTGGAGACTCTGACCAGGTTAGGCATTTCCACACACAAGCCAGCAAGTATATTCTGTACTGATCATCATTTGGGACGGTTTCTCTGGCGTTAGAATTCCAGTTTGGGTTTCGCTTTTATTTTTGTTGTCTTTTCAACCATCACAATTAAAGATGGCATTCTGTTTCTGCTGAGAATCTCACAATGGTCAATCTTATAGTCATTTGAAAGTAGTTTGTTTTGTTTTGTTTTTCTGGTTGTTTCTGAGATGCTGTTCTTGTCTCTACTTTCCAGCAGCTTCGTTATGATGTGTCTAGATGTAGTCCACAGTTCCAGTTACTTGTGCTCAAGTGTGTCTGAAATAACAGAAAGTTCCAAAAGTAACTTATATTTATGCAGTTACATAATATTTTGCTATAGTTGTTCTATTTTAATTTTAGCTATTACCGGTAATTTCATACTGTGCTTAATTTATAAACTTTATTGTACCAGAAATAGAACAGACAGGAATTCACCGAGTGCCCATATGGGATGCCATCATGGCAGGCAGAGGCTAAGCAGGCTACACCAAAACATCAGCCCCTATTTTAATTTTCATAAGTGTCTTTTCCTCAAAAGTCCTTTACTTCGTTGAGGTTTGTAGCTGTAAGTTGTACACTTAGATTTTAAACTCCATTTTCCATTAGGCTTTAGTTATGGAAAAAGAAATAAGCCCAAACTGTTTTGTTATTATTGTTATAGATATCCAATTACTACAGTATTAATTTTTTAAAAGACTATTTCTGTCTCTACTGAATCAGCTTTGTATCAATTTTACAGGTGAATCTTTTTCTGGACTTTCTGTTCTGTTCCAGTGATCCATTTGTTTATCTTTACATCAACATTGCAACTGTTCTAGTTTCTACATCTTTATGTAAATTAGAAATCAAATAGCGCTAATCATCTATTTTTTCCTTTTCAAAGTTTTGGCTGTTTAAAAACCATTTTGTTTTCATATGAGTTTTAAAATTAGCTTATCAATTTCTATGTACAATTTTTGACTTGTCATTGCATTGAATTTATTGGTCAACTGGGGGAAATTGACAGCTTAACAATATTGAATGTTTTAACCTACGCTATCATAGGAATCTTTATTATTTAGACTGTTTTTTTACTTCTCCCAGCAATGGCATGTAATTTTCAGTATTTAAGTTTCTATTTTATCGTCTCTAATTTATCCCTATATGTCTCAACCTTTTCTGGTGCTGTTATGATTCGTAATTAAAAGTTCAAGTTCTGCTAGTGCACTGATAGAATGTGAAAATGAAATTGGATTGTGCATTGATCTTATAGTCTGCAAACCCATTAAACTTTTTCTTAGTTCAAGGAGCTTTTTGTAGATTTCACTGGCTGCTTCTATCTAGAAAGTTTTGTGGAGTTTTTAAAGATGTACTTATTTAACTTGAAAATCGGAATTACAGAAAGAAAAGAGATAGACACAGAGAGATCTTTCCATATGTTGGTTCACTCCCCAAATGGCCACAGTGACAGAGCTGGGATGGTCCAAAGCTGGGAGCCAGGAGCTTTTTCCAGGTCTCCCACATGAGTGCAGGAGCCCAAAGACTTGAACCATCCTCCACTGATTTCTCAGACCATAGTCAGGCAGCTGGATCGAAAGTGAAGCAGGCAAGAACAAAAACAGCACCCACATGGGATGCCTGCACTGCAGGCGGAGGATTAGCCGGAAACACTGCCACATTAGCCCTAACAGTTTTCACTTCTGGTATGGATGATCTTTAAGTCTTCTTGTGCTGAATTGAGGGTTGGTGTTCCTGGGTGTTCAGAGACCTGAACTCTAATGCCAACTCTGCCATAATTTATTGTGCAACTTTTGCCAACTCATTTCCCTCTCTGGCCCCAGTTACGTCGGAAATGAGCTACATGTTCTCTGTGGCCAGTATATTGCATTTCACCTCTAACACACAGGAAGCCTAGGAAAGCACTCAGGCGGGTGTGAGCATTTCTATAAGGTATGGCTTCCTGCCTCCAGGCCTGTGCACCCTACTTTCTTCCTGTTAAGCAGCTGACTCATTGAACTAACGCAACTGAGCTGATCAGGCACGGGGCACTTTTACTCCTCCAAACCTTCCATTGAAATTTGGGAGTGGTTCTGCTCATCCATTCTGCTTTTCTTGAAGATGTATTTTTATTTGAAAGGCAGGGTTACAAAGAGAAGGAGAGAGAGAGAAAGAAATCCTCTGGTTTACTCCCCAAAATGCCCGCAATGGCAGAAGATGAGTGGATCTGAAGCCAGGAGCCAGGAGCTTATTCTGTGTCTCCCACACAGGTTCGAGGCGCAAGGACTTGAGTCATCCTCCACTGTCTCCCCTGACCATACATAAACAACTAGATTAGAAGTGCAAGAGCTGGGGCTAGAACAAGCACCCATATGAGTGCCAGCACTTGTAGGTGGAAGACTAGCCTGTTGAGCCACTGCATGGACTTTTACTTGTATTGTCTTATCTAAGAGAATGAAAGGCTCCTGGGTGAATTGAGGTTCAAGCTCACGGTTCACAAGATTTTAGTTCCTGGGATATTTTCAAACTACAAGCAGACATTATGCAAAGAAAACTTTATTTATAGAAGGACGTGTTGGCAGATGCACAAGTGTAAGGCTGGGGAGTTGAGTGGGGGTGGTCAGAGATAGTTAGAACAGATCTGTAACTTCACATCATAACTTCTTCATCTATGACCCACACTTAGCAGGCTTTCGTTTGATTTTAAATAAATCACATAACAGTAACCGTGAGTAATACGGTGTTCATAAAAATGACTAACCCTTCTAGCCAGTCTTCAAATTTCAGTTTTGTTCACTATATGCCAGTACATCCTTTGTGTTGTAAAGCTCTCATGAAGCACAAAAATGGCAAAAATAAATAAATAATAAATAAATAAATAAATAAAACCCATGAGTGTAAAAGAAGAAAAAAAATCTTGTCAAAATCAAAATGGAAACACATAAAGCCAACATTTAGAGAAACAAATCTTGTGACCAGCACTGAGTGGCATGGCACTGGGTGGTTTGTGGTCATGCCTGCAGGGGGTGAGGTGGGGACGCTCAGTCAGGTGCAATCCCAAGCACGGCGTCTCCCTTCCTAGGTTGTCTCCTCCATCCACCGCAGGAGGATGTCCAGCTCCCCCAAGGCCTTCACCACGGCCACTTGTGGCTCCAGCTGAAACAGATAGTCACCACTGTGATTAGAGGTGAAGGAGCGGGCTTCAGGGCTAATCATTACTATGCATTGGTCTGCAGGGGGCTGCAGAGAAAAGTAGTCTTTTCAAGAGGAGTTAGAAAGCCTCAAGACTTTACAAGAGGAAGAGGTTTGAAGGCCCATAAGGAAATTGATGTCCAGGAGTGAAGGTGGAGTTCAAATTGAGACAACAACCTACACCTCTCCAAACACGGAGAGCAAAGTAGTTAGGCTGTTTTCCTCCAGTGGGTGAGTGTGCGATTGTGTATGTGTGTTTCTGCATTGAGCTGGGAGACTGCCACCTGTGCCTACAACAGTTGAATAAGTATTGCTTGTGCCAAGCATTAGGCTGATGGCAGGGGACTCTGAGATCAGTGGCACGGTCTCTATTCCTGAGGTGTTTACAGAAACTCAGGCAGAAGAGGTGACTAGAAGGTAGCATGAGGAGTAAAGGATGGATGCCCACAGGACAACAGAGAGGTGAGAACTCCGAGAATCTCAGCCACTGCCTTCCTGGAAATGATTCTTGGCTGGATCCCAAGGGCTGCAGAGGCATTAAGCAGTGAGGAACTTCCTGACAAGTATGCCAAGGTGCTCACCAAGCCACAGTGATGCATGAGTGTGTGTGTGAAATCGTGTCTCTGGAGGTATGGGAAAGTGTGCGTGTGCTGGATGATGGTCACCTCTGGGCTCTGCTGCTGGAAGAATCAGATAGCCCCTGAGTGATTTGATGTAATCACGTTCATTCTTCCCCAGTCCCAAAGACTGCCCTCTTCTGGAGCCTGGAGGGTGACCCCCGGGTGAAGGCGAGGGGTGATCAGGGTGAGCTCAGAAGGCCACAACCTGAGAGCTGTAAGGACTTCTACTTGGATGATCATCCATCCCACCCATCTATGATCTCAGCCCAAAAACACACCCATCCCAGCCAATGCCAAAGTTGCATTATACCTCTTCGAAGTGACTCAGAATCTGACTGTATTTCTGTGTGGCTTCCTCCCCACAGGCGCATTTTGCATTGGCATGCTGAAAGGAGTAACAGAGTTTATGACAGATTCTGATTTTCCACCCTAGCCATCAACACAACCAGGTAAAAATTCTGCCCTTCTAAAGCACAACTCTGTAGACACTTCTGTGGGATCAGTTGGGGTCATTAAACTGGCCATGAGCTTGAAGAGCAAGCCAGTTTCCTCCATTCTCCACCCCACCTCTCGTCTGACAGTTCCAGCCCAGAGCTCCCCTGAGTGAAGGAATTGGGTCCATCGGTCCTAGCACAACTGTGTTCTGAGATCAAGTCCAATAACCTATTGATTGACCGCCCAAATATAGGATGCATTAGTACCCCAAGACACCACACTTATAAAAAACCATCGTCTCATGGACAACAGACCATTATCATTACTGTCACAGTTAGCATCATAGAGTTCATTAGACTTTGCAAAATGCTTTAGGTGTATAACAGAGGACCAGAAGTCAATACAACTGAGTTCTTATTCCTTAAGAACTGATGCAACATGGATTGTTAGAACGTTGGGGCTCAGTTTCTCTATCCATCAATGGGAATAGAAAGGTGCTTGGTTGCTGACTCTCTGAAGCCACATGCTGAGATGCACCCATCACCCACAAGCCCCACTCACACAGAGCCGCAAGTCCTTCTTGATGCTCAGAAGGGAGTTAGCGAGCTTGCTGATCCGTCGAAGGGTATGATGATCAGGGCTCCGGTAGTGTTTGAATACTCTCTCCAAGTAGAGTCTCAGTAAATGGCGGAGGAGACAGCATCGATTCACAGGCTGCAAAGAAAAGTGTGTGGCTTCAGAGATCAGAGCAGGGTGGTGGAGATGCTACAACACTCTGTTCTCCCAGAGCCCGCCTGGGCCAAGCCCCTACCTGTGTGTCTTGCATAGACTCAGTCCTCCTTAAGAGTCTCACATCCAGGCTTTCGTCTTGGGCTTGCTAAACAGAGGACGGGGAGGTATATGGCAGCAGGTCAGGGGCTGCTCTCAGTGTCTGTCCCTCCCAGATGTCTTCTCCCCCGTCCCACCAAGGCCCAGAGAAAGGTGACCCTTCCCAAGATATTTTTAAGCCATACCACGGCAAGCATTTCTCAAGATTGCACCCTCGGAGTAGGGAGTCTCTGGCCTGACCCTTCTTTATGACCACACTGCCAAGGTCACCTGGTGCAGATGAAAGCAGCCAGGAGAAGCCTATGGGCAATGGGGCTGGAGTGGGGTACATACCACACTGTGGCGGATCTCAGTAAATCCACGTTGTATCTCCTGGAGGTTTGTACTGATCACACAGCTTCCTAGCTGGAGTGTCCGGAGGCCGGCAGAAGGAGCCCAGAGGAGATGGAACACAGCAGAGAGGAGACCAAAGGCCAGCCTGGAACCTTTCATCTTACACGTGGAATCTGGAGTCTGCAGGGGCTGGGGAATCACAGGCAAGAGAATAACTCGCTGATTTCCCCTACTTGCCTGTCAGAAGCCAACCAGGCACCAGGGTGGTGCCTCCCCCGGTGTCCAACAGCTTCCTAGGAGACACTGCTGTGCCTGCCCTGGACGGGAGCTATCGGGTGTGGAGCAGGGTCTGGGTGAGTTGGTGCTAGGGTTCGCGACTCCTTTATTCTGTCCCCAGCCCCGGCGGCCCGTCATTGCCCAGCAGGGGCTGGAGCAGCAGGCCCTCGCGGCACATGCATGCAAGATGACATTTCAGGGGCAATGTCAAAACTTGTCTTGGAGAATTGACGCATCCAACCCTCCCCTGTAGGATGCCAGCCTCACTCATGCACTGGTGGCCTCAGACCCACAGTGGGGCTGGGGAAAAAAACAGCATTTCACTGTGGTTCTGCCACCAAACACACGTGGGGGGCGGGGCAGGGGCAGTGGATGGAGGAGGGTGGAGTGGGTGACTTTTCTGACCTCCCATGGGGCAGGGGAACCAGGTTCTGTTAAACAGTTGTGTGGGATCAGAGTGGTTATTTGAGGATCAGAGATTCATGTCAGCCCCAAAGGCAAATAGAAAGTCAATGATTTCATAACAGACTTACTGCCAAAAACAAGAAAGAACTGATGGGGCAGCAGGCCAGATTCCACCTCACATTTCTCTTGCTTGCGTTTGGGACTCCACAGCGCCCTCTGTAGGAGGACCGGAGGAGGACAAGCCTACATATGCACTCTTTCTGGCCCTGCCCTGAGAGACCTAAGACCCGGTGAGTGAGCCCCTAAAAGAAGCCAAAGAGTGAGCCTCAAAAGGAAACATGTCTTCCTGAGGTGAGGCTACAATAACAGCCAGTGTACGGTGTCTGCTGAGTTCTGATATGAAATGATCAAAGGGCTTGAGGTGAGGAGACTTGAGATGCGAAAGTCAAATGGGCACCCAAAAAGTCATCTTCAGGGCAATGACTATTCTAATACAACATCATCAACATAGTTGCTGAAGGCTCTGGTGAACAGTAGGTACGTCAAGGCTCCAAATCAAGACTGAATCCAATCTGACAGAGCTGTGTGGGACACAAAGGAACGGAGGACGCCAGGATAGGATTTGATGTATTCGTTAACTCTTTTCTTAGAAGCCTGAGATTAAAAAAAAAAATATATATATATATATATATACATATATATAATGTTTTCTTTCCTTATACAACCAGAAAAGCAAAAGCATAACAAATTTTGCTCATAGCATAGGTAAATTGTTTGAACTTTAAATAATGCTGTGGGTTGTAAGAGATGCCGGCTTCTTCGTTTTCTCAGCACTTTTAAGCCACGTGAATGCTTTGAAGGGAAAGGAAACACAGAAGAGCAGCTGTGTGCAGGGATGCCTCGGTTTCTACTTGGCTCGCTGATGCTCATTACTGCTTTTGGGTGTTTCCTGCATGCCAGGCAATGTGCCAGGTGTTTTTTGATGCTCACGGTCACTTGAGACACTGCCTAACACAGGAAATGGAAATAAGTAGACTTAAAACCCAAAGTCTCAGAGAGAGAACATTCTAGATTGGGACACAAAGAGGACTGGGCCCAATTAGACCCCCCATTGCACAGGTCCCTTTTCTGTGGGGGGTCAGCCCCCATTTTCCCCGAATTATGGGAGTCTTCTGAGAAACAGGGACCTCAGTTTTAAAGGTAGACAAGTCAGCCCACTGTAGCTTAGTGGCTAAAGTCCCTACCTTGCGTGCTTTGGGATCCCATATGGACGCTGGTTCTAATCCTGGCTGCTCCACTTCCCTTCTAGCTCCCTGCTTACGGCCTGGGAAAGCAGTAGCACACCCACATGGGGGACCCAGAAGAAGTTCCTGGCTTCTGACTTCGCAACAGCTCAGCTCCAACCGTTGCTGCCACTTGAGGAGTGAACCAGTGACAGAAGATCTTTGTCACTCCTTCTCTCTGTAAATCTGACTTGCCAATAAAAATTAATAAATAGATCTCTAAAAAGGTGAAGAAGTCACAGATAAGTCACAGATAAGTGAGTGTCCTTGAACAAGTCAACTCACCTCTCTGCTCTCTGTGGTTCATTGTCTTAGTCCCAAAATGGTGACAAGTCCCGCCCTCCCACCACCACCAACAACCTGTTTTAGGATTTAAATAAGGCAACCTGTGATTCATACACTGAGTTCCCAGTAGGAGATCCATTTATTTGAAATACTTCTACTTGGGGAAATAGGGGAGGAATGAGCTGAGCCCCAGGACCAGGTGTGCTTGCTTACCTGAGCTGGGGAAAGACTCTGGTCTCCTAGAAGCTGATACCCTGGGCAGCCTCCATTTACTTAAATAGATGTCACATGGAGGAAGTGAGCCATAAGCCTGAGGAATCCTTTCCCTTAAGTTATAAAACAACCCAAGAGCAACCAGGTAAACTCCAACGCTTCCATAAAGCCACAGCCCATGGTGGTAACTGGCTGGGGATAAACAATATGGTTCCTGTTTGAGTGAATGAAAGTTAATACAAAGAGATGAATAACAGATCTGGAAGACAACTCTATTAGGTGCTTAGTTTAGACCTCTCCTGTCCGTCTAATTTCCTTTAACCAACTTCCTCCTCAGCCCCAGTGACTGAGTGCTTATTTTTGCTGCTGCTTTTTTGCCCTAGTTTTCCTAGTCTCACCAGGATCTTCTAAGGATGACACCTACTCTGGCTTCCTTCGTCCTCACAAAGGAGACCCAGAGCCTTTGCACACTTTTCTTTGCAACCTTTCTTCAGCAGGTGCTAGCTGCTGATGCTGCCCTGGTTTCATGGGCCTTAGCCTTTTCTCTCTAACGACATGGAAAGATTTTCAGACAGGGAGAGAAACATAATGTAGGGTCCCAGTAAGGAGCAGTCCCACACACCGGAGACAGATTGCAGGCGATGCTTTGAAAACTACCCAGATGATAGAAACTATATATCATGTTCCTGTTTAACTTTTGCTCAGGCAGTATCTGAAGCTCAGAAGCCTAACACTGTATGGAGTCCAGAGATGTCCCAGTGTCCGGATGTCTTTAGCTTTTGGCTTTGCCTTTTTGGATTCCACTCTATGAATCTGTACAACGACAGCAACAGAGCAGGTGGCACATGTTCTCTTTCCGTGGCTCATGCTGCCTTTCCAGCTCCCACAGTGACTCCCTGCTCCTCTGCCTTTGGACTCTTGGTATCATCTTTCAGTACCCTCCTCAAGCTCCCAGAAAACAAAGCTCATGATTCCCCATTGTCCTGTGGGACGTCTGTGTGAACAGCTAGTGTAAGCTATTCCTGGAAGCTCCTGCCTGTTTTTCCATCATTGGTGCTACAGAAACACTTTCTCGTGATCATTTCCAAGCATAATGAAAGTAAAATTGGGAAATGTGTGCTGATGGGAACCCTTGATATCCAGACTTTCAGTAAATCTGGTTGTATATGGTGGTGCTCACTTCAGCAAAATCCTGTCTGTTGACTGGAACACTATTGTTCTGTTTTAATGCACCTGTAATTCTGGTTGGTTGGTAGCAATCACTTCAGTCAATCCCTTTCTGTTGACTGGGAACCCTACTGCGTTGTTTTAATGCACCTGTAACACACATACAGTCCAAAGTTTACTTCAATCATAAAGTCTCCCTTTTTCTTGTATAAAAATATTTTGTTATCTTAAAATCTACCTGCTAGGTTCCATTCTACACTCGGTACCCACAATAATTGAATACATCTTCCCTACTAAACTTTCTCTGCTTCATCCTAATCTCCCTTCACCCTGATGTCCTTAAGCTGAGCCCTCCCCTAGTGTCACCTCTACTTTTCCTCTCATCTATGTGCCACAGTCAAGTATAGGCTTCCGTCCACTTATCTGTACCTCCCCCAGGCCTGATAGCTCCCCTTCATCCTGACCAACTCCTGGTCAGTACTCAGCCCCTTTCTGCTGCCTGGATGGATTGATTTATCATTGTTCCTCCTTCATTTTGTGTCATGAAGCTTGAGTGCTATAATTTACTAATGAGGGCTCCCTTGCCCCAGGATCTTCTCCAGGAAGGTTCAAGGGGCCCAGGGATCTTCTAAGGTACAGATTCTATTCCAAAGGCAGTAATTTCCTTATCAAATGACAGACTAACCCCGTTGGAACATTAGCACAAGAAGCAATGTAACATGTTTCTGGTCAAATGGCCTCACTTTGAAAATGGGAAAGCTATGATCCAG
This sequence comes from Ochotona curzoniae, assembly GCF_017591425.1. Taxonomy (NCBI): domain Eukaryota; kingdom Metazoa; phylum Chordata; class Mammalia; order Lagomorpha; family Ochotonidae; genus Ochotona; species Ochotona curzoniae. Next base: position 16,436,935 of record NW_024466219.1, on the reverse strand, counting down.
AAAGGTTAAGTAATCTACCTAAGGACACTCAGTAGGTAAAAGGTAAAAGTTGAATTCATTTCCCTATGTCAGCATCACAGAATTCATGTTGAACTCCTCTTCTACAGCAGATGACTCACCTTAAAAGTGAGACTGAAGAGGCGGATGTTTGATGCAATGGTTAAGACACCCTTCGTAACACCCACATCCCACATCACGGGGCTTGAGTTGGAGCCCCACTGTATTTTTTATTACAGCTTCCTCTGTATGGGATGGGCTTCCTCTGGTGGGCACACTGGAAGACAACAAATGTTGGGTCAGGTGATGGGCCAGGTAGGTATGTTCCTGCCACCCATGGGTGAGGCCCACATTGAGTTCATATCTTGGCTTTGGTCTGATGCAGCCCAGCTCTTGCCTGACACTTGGGAAGAGAACCAGTAAATCAGTCTGCTAAATGCCTATGGTGTGTGGGGTACTGTGCTAACTGCCATGAGGATTACTGAGCTGTTCTATTAGCTCCCTGTGCTGGCCCCTCAATATGGAGGTGATGAGGCATGGGTCTGCAGAAAAAGCAGGAAGGCCAGTATGAGCTGAGGCTAGTCCATTTGAAACACCTGGACCCTGAGTTGTTTGGGATTTCAGATTTTTCTGACATTTTGAAATTTTTGCACATACTGAATAGAGTATCTTGGCATTGGAATGCAAGCCTAGGCATAAAATGCGTGCATAAAACATGTTATGTATCTTACATACACCCAATATTTCCAACATGCCTGCTGCATTTTACTATGAGCTGTGCTCTGAGGTTAGCTGTTCAGTAGCCCCCACCCCCACGGTTTTACATCAGTACCCAGAAAATGTCATATTCTACAGCCTCTTGGAGTTGGGCATTTTAGATTAGTGGTACTCAGCCTGTGCTGCAAAGTGTGTAGACAGGAAGCGTGCAGGAGCAGGGGGCAATGGCCACACAGGGCCAGGAGGCAGGTGGGCTGTGGAAGCTGGATGGGCAGGATGCCAGCAGCCCAGACACTGGCAGGAGGGAAAGAGACAGAGTGCTCGGTATGAGTTGAGCCAGGGCTGCACCCCTACCTGCCTGTCTGGAGGACTGACAAGAGCCTTGTGGCACCAGAGCCAGCTTTCCAGAAGAACAGGGAAAGATGAAGTCGGAGTTATAGCTAGATCCTCCATGGCCAAGGACAGGCTGCCCAGGAGCAGGGGTTCGGACAAGAAATCCACACTTCAGTCTTCCCCTTGCCTTGCTGTGCAGCCTCAGGACAATCACATTACTGCCTCCCTTGCAAATTGTAGGAGAATAAATTCAATGACTTCTTAAGTCCCTGGCCCACTGTGTGCCAACCAGGAGACCTTGAATGATGGCAAGGACCTGGCACTTGATGAGCCCTTGAAGTAATAGAATGGGGTGCAATTGTGCAGGAGACGTGAGGTATGTTTCCTGGGCATATCAACCCAACAAGAAAAGCAAGGTTTCAACACTGGGAGCCAGCCTCTACATGCCAGCAGCATCCTAAAGATGAGCTGGGCAGGGGAAGGAAAGTATTTACGCAACGAGCTCAGTTTCCTAAAAAGGCCATTTTGGGACAGGAAACCATCTCTAGACACCCTAAGGAAACCCAGCCACTCCCTCTCCTACGGCAAGTCCTGAGCATGCAGCCCAGGGTTTTGCCTGCCAAGGGCATCCCGTGGCTAACATCTGGGCCTCATGCCCAGTTGCATCACTTTGCAAGGAAGCCGGCGAACCTTCAGGGTCAGCTCACAGGCAAGCAGGCAGACCTCTGCCACTCCCAGGCTGGCAGTGGTAGGAATTCTGCCCGGGCAACGGGCAAGCCAGGAAGGAGAAGAGCATTTGGCCATCCCAAGTGAATGCTTTCAGTTCCTTATCTGCAAGCACCAGTGACGTAATTTCCCTTTCCTGCATTCTTCCATCACACTCTGCTTACCAGCCCCACTGGCTGACCCCCTGTCTATCCGGAAGTCTGCTGATATAGCCCAGATTCCAAAGCCCTTCTCCTGCCTCAAGCCAAATCCTGCCCTAGATGGGGAGCCAGGAATTCCAGGCAAAGCTTTGAATTCCATTTCCTCACCTAAGAGAACAGGTATGTAATGAGTTGTTTCCTCTTTAATTCCACCCACAAGCATGGAGATGTTCCCCTGTGGGGACTCTGGGCTGAAGCGATGCAAGACATACCAAAGCGGAGAAGACAAAGTCTCTCGGGTTCCCCATCAAGGGACTCTGGGACATCATGGAAAAGATACATCTTTTAGGGCAGGAAATCCTGACCTGAGAGTCAGCAGAGTGAAAGAAGCTACATCTGTGCTTTGCACCACCCTCCAACCAAATCTGAGCATTTTCTCCCATTCTGGAGACAGGCAGCACACACACAACAGTGCGTCAACGACGTGATCTTGGGAGCAACTGCAGGAAGTTTTGCACCATAGCATGCGGATCTCTGCTCAAAGCACCATTTATGTCCATCACTCCTGAGAAATGCTCCTAGCCAGTAGTCTTTTTACTAGGTCATGCTAATGACTGCATTAATGAAGAGATGTGCATGTTACCAGTTTGTCACTCCCATACTTTGGCAACATGTTTTAATACTACTGGCTTCCACTTCATCTTTTTTACGCATTGAGAAACATTCTGCACAGGCCAAACCCCTGATATGGGGCAGATGTTTGCCTTATTGATTAAGTTGTCAACTAAGACACCCATGTCCCAGGATAGAGTTCTTGGTTCAATATCCAATACTGACTTCGGACCCCAGCTTCCTGGTAAAGACCCTAGGAGGCAGTAGTGATGGCTCTGATGATTAGCTTCCTGCCACCCACATGGGAGACCTGGAGAAAATTCACTGACTTCCAGTTATTGTGGGCATTTGGGGAGCGAATCTGCAAATGGGTCCCCAAAGTTGGCTAGCTGTTGCTACTTCTCTGGTTTGCATATCTGTCTGTCTCTCTATGCTTCAAATGTGTGTGTGTGTGTGTGTGCACATCCATGTGTGTGAATGTGCAGGCATGTGTGTGCATGCATTATGTGTGTGTGTGTGTGTTTTAGAAAGAAATTTCAGTGCAATAAAAGGGCAAACGCCTGTGGGTAGGTGATCCCAGCACCCCAACTGTGACACATCATCTGAGAAGAATGAGGTTCACTGTAGGAATAAAGGGCTTCCAGGACTTTTCCAGAAAAATATAGAAACTGTGTTCATCAAAAGCAATTGAAAGGATGCAAGGATTCAAATAACGTTTGGGGGACAAAGAGAAGATGTGCACAGTCTTCTTGGGAGAAAACCAGGTGGGAGCAAGATCATGAAGGACTGACGTGTCTGTGAGTCTGGGGTGTGGGGAGACCAGGGCAGGGTAGGAAGGAACACCATTCCCGAGACCAGAGCCCCTGATGGTCTTGGGTAGAGTTCAGGCGTAGGCATTGACGAAAGTTGAAGATGAGTCACATTGCAATGAACTGTGAACATCGCAACTGCACTCAGACTTTTTGTTTCTTTCCTCTAACTAATGTTTGTGTTTATTTTTATTCAAAAGGCAGAGCAACCAAGAGAAGCATGGAGAGAGATCCTGCAGCTGTTACTTCACTCCCCAAAGACGTGAAAGATCCAGGGCTGGGCTAGATCAAAGCCAGAAGCCCAGGAATCCACCCTTGCTTCTTCCCAAGTGAGTGGCCAGGACCCAAGTACTTGAGCCAACATGTACTGCCTCATGTGCTCTGGGAAGCCCAACAGGGAGCAGAGCCAGGCCTCAAACCCAGGAGCCTCTGAATGGGATGCAAGTGTCTTAATTGCTGAGTTACTTCTAAAAATCAATGATTGTTTCCCTTTGAAACCTAGTCAGAATCCAGCTCAACACTGTCCATATCCCAGAAACTCAAAAGACTTGCTTACCAATGCATTTCCCTAACTTACTTCAAAACATTGTTCTCCCCACTGATTCCCTGCAGAAAGATCACGCCCACTGATATCCAACAGCTTCCACAGCACATCAATTTAACATCATGGTTGTCACAAAGTGGTCATCCCAGGGGAACTCCCAAGGGGACACTATACTCGGCCTCAGCAACCCTTATAGTTTTCCTTACTCTTCTTGGACGAGATATGGGACATGTTTTATAGGCGCTAGAGAGACGAACAACTGAAATTAGTCCATCTGGAGTTCTTTCTCCCCACTCGTGGGGCTTTTGGTCTGGAAAGCTGAGAATCCCCTACCCAAGAGGAAAAGTGCTGCTACTGTTGCCACCCTATTAGAGCAGTTGATGGCCCAAACCCTGCATCGCTCCCAGGTGAACAAGGTCCAGGTGAGCATGATGGCCTGGAGGTCTGGCTTGCCCAGGAGATTGGTGGGAGCCACTGACCTTCAGGCTCCAGGATGTGGAAAAAGGTGCCTAAGACAGTTATCAGCAGCAAATCAAAATCAAAACCAAGCGAGCCAGGCATGGGGAAGCTGAGGATTACGGAAATAGAATGAAGAGAGTTTCTAAGTGATAGAAGGGTAAGAGGAAGCCTGAGAAATTCCCAATGCAGAGAAACAAAGCCACGGGCTTCCTGCAAGGGGACGCTGCCTACACAGCTGGGGCTGCCCTTACATCCTGCATGCATACATTCATTCAGTGAACAGTTACTGAGCCCAGGTGTTTGTAAGTCAATGGTGACACTCCATCATGCCAAACAGAGCACCTTTCTGGAATCACTGGAAGAATTTACCATGGGTGAGCACTTGGCCAGCCAGCTGCACGGGTGCCTCGGCAGCAGGGAGAATCACAAAGGCTGCCTGAGGCCAGCCAGCCTTGCAGACAGTGAAGTATCTGCCTCCTGAAAAGATTATACATCAGGATCTGTAAACCTGGGCCTGAGCTTCTTGTCTTGTCTCAGTGGCTAATGCAAAAGATGTGTTCCAACCACAATGTTTTACAAGAAGCAAGATACGAAAAGTTGAGAGTCATCACTTTTAGGGAGCACTTGCTATACACCAGGCACGACAGGAAGGCCATCTCAAATCCTCATGACAATTCCACGAGGCAGGTACCCACTTCATTATGCAGATGGGGAAACTAAGTCTCAGCCTTAGTAGACTGTCGTGAGAGGCAAGGCCAACATTTCACACCGGAGCCTACCCACTTTCCCACTTAGCCTCGATTCTATAGCTGTCCTGAGCATGCTTTCTCGAGCATGATGGGAGGAGCCTGGGCTGTCAGCCAGCCTGGGACATTGTGATACATTCAGAATTGATCCTTCACTCTGTCTCAGTCCATAAATTTGTGTCCAGCTTCATTCGTTTTGCAAGCAGTAAGTTAGAGCCCCTGTCAGCACCGCTGAGCTTAACCATATGCATTGCTGGCCCTCATAAGGCCTTCACCGCACATGATCATACAGCCTCAAGCAAGCCAAATAAGTTCCCTCAGAGGAGGAGAGCATCAGTACCAGGAAGATGAGGTCTGACTCACTTTCTGGATCTGCCATCCCTTAACCATAAGACCTTGACCAAGTACATTCCACCTCTTAGGGCATTAGATGCCTGTGCTGATCACAGAGGGTCAAAATCTCCCAGCTGCTGGGCCTGCTCACGGGCGTGAATGAAATCCTATATGTAGAATGCCTGGCAGGTCCCTGGCCTATGAGAAGAGCACATTTCAGAGGCTGAAGGAGGACTCAGAAGGTAATATACACAGGTGAAAAATTTTTTTAAAGATTTATTGGGGTTTTTTTTTTGAAAGCAGATTTATACAGAGAAAGAGAAACAGAGAAACAAGTCTGGCTCACTCCCCAAACAGCCACAATTGCTGGAGTTGAGCTCCCAGATCACAAGTGGAGAGCTGGAGCAGCAGTGGAACATCCAGTTCTCGAACTATCACCCGTAGGGGATACTAGCACTGTAAGGCAGAGGATCAGCCTCTTGAGCCACAGCACCAGTCCCTGCAGGTGCATTTTATGCTTGGGTACTTAGCAGGAATTTCTTAACCATCAGCTCTGTGGAGAACAAAACCCCCACACAACTTGATGCAATTTGCATCATGGGTGAAAAGGGAGTCTGAGCACAGTCTTCCCATCCAAAGACAGATGAAGGTGAGGCAGACAAGCAAAGCAGCAGCTGAGAGACGTGACAGAGATTCAAGCAACTGGTGCTGAGTTCAGGAAGGGCGAGCTCATCCTGGCAGCATTTTCTCCCTCTCATCTTCTTCCAGTCCTCCTGCTGTCACTGAGAACATCTATTTCTTGCAAGCCCACCTCATGAAAGCCAGCAAAACTGCTCCTCCTCCTGGCCTCACATGCAGGATGCACAGTCCATTGGGCCATGATGATTGCAGCCCAGGCTTCAGGGGAGAGCATGCCAAGTGTGCAGCCCAGCTCCACAGCCAGCTGCATGATCCCAGGTGTGCTGCGGGAGCCAGCTAAGTCTCAGACCTCATCATCTGCATAGTTGGGGCTGCCGACAGTCCTAATCTTAGAGCAGCAGAGAACACAGCCATCCTCCCCTCACTGCCTGGTCACATGCTGCTCCTGACCTTGTCATTCCCTCTAGAACCAAGCCTCCCAGCTTAGAAACCTGGGTCTGCTGCTATGGGCCCCTGGGTGAGTGGCTGCACCCTACCTCTCTATGCCCAGCTTCCTCCTTGGGGTCTGCATTCCTGTACTGCCAGCGTTCAGCAAAGTGCTCTTACTCATTTCTTTTCATTCTCACAATTTCTGCCAAGTTCTTGTGACAATTAAATAAATTGTATATTCATACATTTTATGTTATATGTCTTTCTTAGACTTGCCTGGAATCCAGAAATCACTATGGAAATGCTTAATGTGTTTTCTGCTTTATTTTATTGTCTTAATTCGTACCAATCATTTATTTAATAAATATAAATCAGATGCAGGTGCTTAGCCTCTTGTTTAAGACATGAATGATCCATATCAGTGTAACTGGATTAGAGTCCTGACTCCAGATTCCTGCCAGTGCACACCCTAAGAGGCAGTGGTGGTGGTGACAGCTGCAGTACCTGGGTTTCTGCCACCCAAATGGGAATTGTGGATTGAGTGCATGGCTTCTGGCTTCTGTCCCTGAACCATCACAGGCACCTGGGGAGTTAACTGACGGAAAGGAGAGCCTGTGTTTACTCTCCCCTGCCCAACTTCTTAGAGAAAAACATTCCTAAATAAAGGCAACTTTAACACTGATTAAGTACCAAGTAATAAATAAACCAAAAACCTCCCCCACTCCCCAACACACCCACCCACCCACACATACACACCCACACACACACACACATAGAGCTTTACATTCAAGTGAGGAAGCATGCAATAAACAAAATGAGATGCTAAGAAAACAGGAAAACAGCTACCAGTAAGGTTGCTGAGGGTGGAAATGGGAGAACCTCAGGGGCCTGCCCTTCTCTTGCCATGCAAGGCAAGAGAAGCCATAGAACCAGGGTGTGGCTCCTGTCTCAGTCCCGCAAACAGGCAGCCCTCTACTGTATGGAGGTTTCTGTAAGCCCTTGATGGCACTTAATGCTCACAGCAACCCTTGGAGAATGCTGCTAATATCTCCTTGTATAGAAAAGGAAGTGCTATACCTGCACACAGCAAACAGGAATTGCTCTGTATGCATCAGCTGCTCAGGAAGGTGTTTGTGCTCTGCATCATCCAGGCAATGTCCACCCCGGCGTCTGGCTGTGTTCACTGGCACTGGACCTCTTACCAGAGTTTCCCTTACCTGTGGGATGTGTTTATTAAATTTTCATATTCTGAGAATCAAAATGGCAGAATGAGGTAAGGACATGCTTAAACAGATGGAGAAATATTAGCCACTGTGAAGCAGAGCGGGTACATTTCAGGAAACAGGAGAGGACAGAATAGAAGAGTTCTGCAGTACCTGGAGACTCAGAGACACAGGAAAGCAGCAGACACAACGGTGTGGTGTTGCAGTGACTGATACCCCAATGGCATTCAGTGAGTGGTGATCCGGATCGCCCTGGCAGCAGGAACTCCACAAGCAACCAAGTGGGAAGGCTGTTTCACTGGGGAAGCTCAGGAGGTGAACCCAAAGAACTACCCATCCTGCTGATCTGTTTGATTTGATCAGGAGCAGAGACAGAGCAGCAGATCCCAGACAGGCAGTGCAGAAACAGGGTAGATTTCACAACCCAGTCAGCCCCCTAGAGCCATATCAGGTGTCGTTTTGTTTAAGGAGGCAAGGGCTATGGACAGTACTGTGCATACACTGAGCTAGCAGTAAAATCATTTTTGGCTCAGTGAACTGCAACAATGTCACATTCTGCAGGTTCCACCTAAGACAGGTCTGGGTAGCCCTCAGACCTGACAGCCAGCAGATCAACAACTCTAGTAGTGTATGTCAGGCATCATTTTATACACTGTGGCAAAAGCTTTAGGACTGCAGGAGCCAACAGTGAGCTGTGCATGTTCTGAGCTCAGGGAGAAATCACTGAGCCCATTGGATTGCACTGGTCCTGCAGGAAAATAATACCAAGTATGGCATCGTACAGGTCAAAATAGGTTTACATGACCCACAGACCTAACAACCAACAGGTTCCAGCAAGATCAATACTACCAACAACCTAGCTATATAGAACACCTGGTGTTTCCCTAATCCTGGGACCTGCTCCAACCAGAAGTGGGAGAAAGTTTGTATAGACAACAGTGCAGCTCAGCATGGTATCACAGGAGGTAGAGATTGGTGAGCCAGGAGTTGGGGCTATGGAGACAATGATGGAAATCTAACATAAGAACCCAGACTTGGAACTTGCTGGAGGGAGTGGCACAATTGGCTGCAAACAAAGAGCTGTGTACCAATTGCAATAAGTAAAATTGAACTGTAGACCTGTGGGTGACACAGCTTAGAAACCTGCCCCAAGGAGAAAAATCTGCTAACCAGAAGTACGATGACCAAGAGCAAAAGAAGAGTCAAAGGTACAATGAATATTACTGAGGACTCCCCTGCAAAGGAGCAAAACCCTTTGTTAACTTCAGAGTTAATTGAGGAGTACATCAAGAAAATGGGGGATACAGAATTCAAAACATTTGTTATAAGACTTCTTAACGAGAAGCAACTAAAACAGGCATTCAAGGAATTTAAAGAATATGTGACACTGGAAATGAATCAAATGAAAGCTGATATATCAGAAATGAAGAATACAGTGGAGCAAATTAAAAGTACAGTGGAGAGTCTCCAAAATGGAATGAAGCAAGCAGAAGAACCTCAAAAATTAGAAGATATTTCCTATCACCAGGGGGAAGCAAACAAAAAGCTGGAAGCAGTGCTGGATCATACCAAAAAAAGGATTCAAGAATTGAAAGACACTATTAAAAGCCAAATATAAGAGTTGTGGGAGTCCCACAAGGTGCAGAAAGAGAAACTGGTTTTACAAATATATTTAATGAAATAATACAGGGAAAGTTCCCTAATCTAGAGAAAGAATTGAGAAACAACACTCAGAAGGGGCACAGAACTCCCAACAGGCTTGATCAAATGCGATCTTCACCAAGACACATGATCATCAAGCTTTCTTCAATAGAACACAAGGAAAAGATCCTTAAATGTGCATGTGCAAAAAGTCAATTGACATATAAAGGAATGCCAATTAAACTCACAGGAGACCTCTCACAGGAAACTATACAAGCCAGAAGAGACTGGAGCCACATAATCCAGATTCCAAAAGCAAAATTTGTTGGTCCAGGATAATGTACTCAGCAAAGCTTTCTTTTGTCTTTGAAAATGAAATAAAATTCTTCCACAGTAAAGAAAACTTAAAAGAATATGCCTCTTCCAAACCTGTCCTACAAATGATACTTAAAGATGTTCTCCTGACCACCCATTCATATTTACCCTGAATGTAAATGGCTTAAACTCATCAATCAAATGTCATGGATTAGTAGACTAGATTAAAAAACAAAACCCATCTATTTGTTGCCTACAGGAGACACATTTCACCAACAAAGATCAGGGGACACTATTATCTCATGGATTTTGATTTCTTTCATTATATTCACCTCTTCAAAACATTTTCTTCTGATTAAATTCTTCAATGACTCATAGATCATAGAGCAACATCATTTTCTTCAAGAAAGATCTTGATTTTCATTTCTTCGGCGACACATTTGTCATTCAGTAGCATGTTATTTAACTTCATGGGGTTGTTAATTTCTTTTATTTCTTTTTTTCTTCCTGTTGTTGATTTTGTTTTGTGGTTTTTTATTTAAGGGGATGTATAGTAACTGTGTAATGGAAACTGTTATATCCAGATGTGAGGATACAATGCAGTATGCATCTCTACTTCCAGATGATGATGGACTCCCAATAAACTGTTTACAGTATCTTCACGATAGGCTGCTGGACTCTCTGCGTTTGTCTATGCCCACAATGATGAGCATATGACTGTGTATGAAGAACTGTACTATAGTAATAATATAGGGGAACTCAATGGGCGGGGGAGGCACATGGGGGAATAAGGGAAATCCCAGGGCCTATGGAACTGTATCATAAAATGATAATAATAAAAAGAAGTAAAATTTTAAATTTTTTTCATCTTCATAATAAGCTTATCCTTTTCAGAAACACATTCTACCTTGCCCAAGGTGTAAATTCCTGGTGGATAGATCAGGTTGGGGAGACCTATCTATGCTGGGAATAGTGAGAAAGAAAAGAACGGCAACAAAGGCAGGGAAAATGTGTAAGGAGACAAGACAAGAATGTAAGGAGAGACATCAGCAATGAGAGTGACACAGGAAGAAGTTAGTGGTCAGTCAGAGGCCTCTGGCCATCTTTTGATGGCCTGGTGGACCTGGGTGGGGTATTCAGAGACCTGGTGCTACGATGTAGGTATGGCTAACCGAGAATGTTCTTCCTCAGGGATACCCATGTCAAACACTTGGGTGTGACTGTGTGAGATGTGGTGGTAAGAATTCCCCTTGGGTGGAGGAGAGCGGACCATGAGTGTGAAGTCCCGGGATCATCAAGGATGCTGCTCCTGGGAAGGAGCTAAGCTCATTCTCCTAGCATGCCAAGTGAATTTTCAGAAAGTAAGCTGTTTTTAAAATCACTCAACATGAGAACTGAGTATGACTGCATTTGTAGTGAGGGCTGAGTGTGAGTGCACCCACAGTGAGGGCTGAGTGTGACTAAACTCGCAGTGAGGGCTGAGTGTGAGTACACCTGCAGTGAGGGCTGAGTGTGAGTACACCTACAGTGAGGGCTGAGTGTGAGTGCACCCGCAGTGAGGGCTGAGTGTGAGTGTACCCACAGTGAGGGCTGAGTGTGAGTCCACCTACAGTGAGGGCTGAGTGTGAGTACACTCACTGTGAGGGCTGAGTGTGAGTACACCTGCAGTGAGGGCTGAGTGTGAGTGCACCCGCAGTGAGGGCTGAGTGTGGCTACACCTGCAGTGAGGGCTGAGTGTGACTATACCTGCTTTGAAGGTTGTGTGTACCTGTACCTGCCTTAAGGGCTGAGTGTGAATCAGACCTAGAATCCTGCCCTTAAAGCTCAGAAGCATGAGCTAAACAAGCCTCTTTTCATTCTGAAGTTACTTGGCCTCAGAAAATTTGTTCCAGTGATGAAGACACTCAGCTTACAGCAGGTGGCACTCAATATCTCCATTTGCCTATGTCTTTTCATTCCTGATTTCTCCATTCAGGACTCCTTGACTGACTCCCTGGATCAAAAGATGCTTTTACTCACAGGTAAAAAACAGCATTTATTAAGATTAATCAGGACAGTGTGCATCACAAAGGAACACAGAGCTCTCATTCTGTGGGATCAACAACCTCAAAATAAGTTACGGGGGAGTGGGCCTTGTCCTCCTGGGCCAGCTCACGGGACCTTGGAAAGACATATTCTGTGATTTATAAGACACTGGAGCACCTGGTATGCCTAGGTGGGGAAAAGGCAGCCTAGGACCAGTCATAAGATCTTCAGCTGCAGAGCAGGATCTGCTTGGCTCCAGTGCCTCCCTACATCCTCCAAACCACACAGTGACAGCTCAAAGTCAACAGAAGGCCTTCTCCCAAAAGCCTGACACTGGGATATGCATGAGGAGGTCTTCCTCATGTTCCTCCCCCTTCCAGATCAGCTGTCGCCCCAAGAAATTTCACGGTGGAGTGATCAAGTGGTCGTCCTGGTGTCAGGCTGCAGAGCCGTCTTGGTGATTCTCGCTAAGCCAGGCCAGAAAGACGTTGAGCTCTCCCAGTGACTTGATGGCGGCTGAGCGGGCCTCCAACTGAAACCAAGGAAGCCGCAGTCAGCACCTGCTGTCCCAGACCCTACGTGACCCCTCAAGCACTCACCCCATAGTCTGGTCCCCACAGGGTTCTTTTTCATTCATGGAATGTATTTGCACAGCATAATCCTAGAATTTCATTCCATAAATCAGCAGATGTAAGTAAGTGCTGGCTTCTTCTAAGTAAAACAATCCTGGTGGGCCAGCCCTTGGCTTAGCATCTTTCTCACATTAGTCCCTCTTCTCCCAGGAAGTCTTAATCCCCTTGATGCTTGATGTTCCCATCTGACATGGCCTGAGGGTGAGTGTCCTGTCCAACCTCAGGAGGCGAGAGAGCCCCAGAGTTAGAACTGGAGCCCACGTGACCTGATTCACTCTGCCTCCTTCCCCGATAGCCCAGAGGGAGGTGGTAGGTCTCAAGACATATCCCATGGAGCCAGCCCACATGGGAGCTAATCCTGCACTTACCGTTTGGTTGCAGTGTGAACCGATCTCACCCACCCTGATGTGCCTTGGTTTCCTGACTTCTTATTCCCTTCACAGGAAACTCATCCCTTTGTTGGGAACAATCACTGTGAATCCTTCTTGAGTGCCTAGACAGTACCTGGCTCATAGCAGCAACTATATACTATTAGCTGTTGCAGTCCTAGCATCTCAACCTCCCCCACAAAGAAGCAGAGCTCTGAGCAAACCTCAACCTCCTTCCTCATCAAAACATCGGCTCATGCAGGGGTGAGTTTGAATGCAAAAATCCAGGGTTGGACCAAGACCTATGGAGCCAGAATCTGCCTGGTATCCAGGTCTTCAGGAGACACAGGGAACAAACAGCTTCTGTGCCAACATCCATAGCTGAAGACCTCAGCACATACAGTGTTGAGGCCGGGGAGTGACCACAGTACACTCCCAGACCCATGCCCGGTACCTAAAGCATGCAGCTCACAGCCATTCTTTGCTCCCTCAGCATCGTCCCCATCTTAAGCAGCGTGCACTGTCCCCAGACAATAATCCAGGTTAGGCCTGCCATGTGAGAGCACAAGGAAACAGTGAGGCAGGCTGCAGTTTGGACACTGATTAAGGTGCCTACATTTGAGTACCTGAGTTCAATTCCCGGCCCCGCCTTTTTCTGCCCATACAGATGCTGGGAAGCAGTGAGTGATGGCTCAAATAACTGGGTTCCTGCCACTCACATGAAAGACCTGAAACGAGTTGCCAGCTGTGGCCACTGTGGGCATCGGGAGCATGAACTGGTAGTTGAGATCTCTTTCTTTCTCCCTCTCTCCCTGTCAAACATAATGATAAACTTTTCAACGTGGTGGAGGGTTAATGGAGCAGGAAAGCCCAGGGAATTAGCCAGTCAGGCAAAATCTACACACTCTTTGCACTGGCTCACAAGTAGAAAGGTCCTCACTTGATACTAGCTGAGCAAAGGAGTGAATCTGAGTCAGGAGGAGGTTGAAGGGTTGCCACCCTCTCAGTCAGGCTCCTAATCTCGATGCCCACCTTCATTGTGACCTTACCTGATTATAGTTGTCATGGATGATTTGAGTTGCATTGGTGGCTTCCTCCCTGCAGTGACACTGTCTCTGCACCTGCTGTGATGGAGAAGCAGCGCCTGTCAGAGGAGCTTCCCAGCCTGCCATGTCCCCACATGAGCAGTTATCACGTTCCACCCTCCCACAGCATGAGCCAGGTGCATAAACTCAGCTGGGAGTGGCCAGTGGGGAATAGTCCCAGTTTGTAGACTCCACCTGCTTTTTCTGCCTGAACAGCTCATGAACCTATCAGTACTAGCAGAGCAGAAACCAACACTGTCTTACACCCTGTGAATATAACATCCCACAAGGTAAGGGAAAAAAGTTGGGTTAGTTAATTAATTAGTTGGTTAAACAAATCCATTAGATTTCATGCCCTTGATAGTGTAAGTAGGCCAGATGACAGTCATCGGCCTTTGTAGCTAGCTGAGGCTGTAAGCCCCAGAGGGATGAACTCACTTGCCACAAAGTTACAGAGGAAATGCTCAGCAAAAATGGAGCTAGAATCATGTTTTTCTCACACTCTAAGTTTTTGTTGGTTTGGTTTTCCTTTCCAATATTCGATTTTACTAGATCATAATGGGTTTTTCTGTGAGCCTTACGGCAAGACTCTCTCAAGAGACTAGACCTGGCTTGAAAACCCCCTAAGGCCAGAGGCAATGGGTACAACTGGGTTCATCTCTCTCCCAGGCCACAGGGGTCATCTCAAGGGATACTGTATGTGCACCAGTCACCCCACAACATCTCAGGAAATGTCAGTGGGCCTTGGGAGCAAAGTGACTGTGCAAGAGGCCTCCTGCCTGTGGATGAAGGATGGAGCAGGGGATTTCCTTTGCTTCCAGGCCTCTTTTAAAAGGCCAGCTGGGGCCAGAATGTCCTGGGCTCTCCCCAGGACAGACATGGAGCAGAAACTTAGAATCCCAGCCCAATGACTCACACATTGCTGAACCATCTTCTGCATGTGGAGGAAGGAATTGGCAATGCCACTGATTCTCCTCAAGATGTGCGGATCCGGCTCCTGATGATCCTTGAACACCCTGTCCACGTAGAATGCCAGGAGGTGCCCAGTCACGCAGCACACATCCAGTGGCTACAGACACAAAACAGAAACTCCAGAAGCTCCAGTTCTTGGTATCTGTCCAGTGTGGACAGCACTAGGGCAGAGAACTGAGAATCATTTTCCAAAATCCATAATGGTCTCGGAGTGTTCCTCCCCTCTTACCACATCAAAGCCACTGGAGCCACAGCAAGGAGGAGAGAGCTCCAGTTGACCCCTCTTTCTGCATGGCCCACAGAGAGGATGAGGCCAGGAACCAGTCAAGGACTAGAATTCTCTGGCTAGCACCCACAGCATGGCCTCACTGACTTCTGCTCACATCCTTCCAGGAATAGGGCGTCTCCCCCAGAAGAGGGCTGATGGCCAGGCAGCTTTCTTGGAAAATGCTCCTTCACATTCAGAGGTTGAAGCTGGCCTCTCTGCTGAATCTTGCATGCACCTCCACTCAACGGCTGCCACATGCCGTGCACACTGTACTGCGCTCACATACCTTCCTTAGTAATGAGCATGTGCTTTCCTCAGACCGCAGTGCTGGGCTCCCTTCCTGTCTCTCCTTCCCAAATACCAGAGAGCACTTGAATGATCCGAGCCTTATGAGAATGTAGACTGACACCTGAGGTGTTGGGTACAGCCTTGGGGGGAGTACTCAGCCTGCACAGCGCTCAATTCTCAAAGAAGGCTCCTAAGTCCCAGAGAAGCTAATCAGATACTTTCTGACTAGCAGTTGACACTCTGCCTGTCCTGGAGTGCCAGTGGGTAACTCTGCTGAAGATTTACTCTTAAGTCTAAGCAGGCAGTGGTTCACAGAAGTGACAGTGCCTCTGCGTTTATTATTAAACAAACACTGTCTTTTTCTTGCCCCAAGGAGTACTTTTCCTACATGGCCTCAAACTCCATTTGCAATTCTAAACCTTTCTCCTTCCTCTGCTACTGCAGGGTCCCTTAATCTGTCTCTGAGATAAGCAACAATTGTGGCACTAGCAAAAGTCACAGAGAAGAGCAAAGGACGGGAGCAAGAGCCAAGAGCGAGCAGGAGAGGGGAAAGAGAATGAAGATCTGAATCCCTGTTGATGCCTTGCCTTACTGCACTGCAGCTTGGGAGAACAGAAAGTCTGGAGATGGGGGTCCACACATCGGGGTCCATTTCTGACTCAGTCACAAATGAGTCACTCTTCCATCCAACATCTCCATGTCCTTATTTGAAAGTATTCATCTGAAAATAGTAGTCTCCAGCATTCCTTCCAGCCGTGCCATCTCAAGAGTCTCAAATGGAGTTGGTTAAGAATAGTGTTTACTAAGTGGCTACATCTGACCACCACAATGAGTCACTGCATGGAAGAATTGTGGAGGTCTCCCTGACCTATGCTTCGATTGCTAAGAAAACAGGAACTTACCACTCTATCACATAGATTCCTGAAAAACCAGATCTTTCTAGAAGATTCTCAAAGACTAGAGGAATTCTACTTATTTATTTATTATTTTTTATTTGAAAGGCAGATTTTACAGAAAGAAGGTGAAACAGAGAGACAGATCTTTCATCTGCTGGTTTACTCCCTCAATGGCCACAATGTCCAGAGCTGAGCTGATCCAAAGCTAGGATCCAGGAGTTTCTTTTCAGGTTTCTCATTGGGGTTCAAGGGTCCAAGGACCTGGGCCATCCTCTGCTGTTTTCCTAGATCATAAACAGGGATGTGGATGGGAAGTAAAGCAACCAGGACATGAACTGGCGCCCTTATGGAATGCCAGCACTACTGGCAGACAATTTAGCTTGCTATGCCACTGCCCAACTCAAGATGCTCACACTTTTAAAGCCACTTCTTGAGGTCCATGTTGTGGTGCAGGGGTCAAAGTCACCACCATATTGAGATGCCAGTTGAAATCACAGCAGTTCCACATCCAATCCAGCTCCCCTGCTGGCACACCTGAGAGACAATGGATGATGGCTCAGGTGCTTGGGTCCCTGCCACTTGCATGGGAGATCCAGAGGGAGTTCAGAGCTCCTAACTAGCCTGGAAGAACTCTGGTCAATGTGAACATTTGGGGAGTGAATCAGAAGTTCAATGAGCTCCCTCTCTCACTCTATCTTCACCTCTTTTTTGCTAATGAAATAAGCAAAAGCACCCCTCATGTCTTCTTTTATAAAATGAATTATTCCCTGGTGAGGTATACAGCCTGTCTGCATAACTGAACCACTGTCCTTGCCAGTGACCCTCACTGGGCATAGACACATTGTGGCCACAGAGCTTGGAGCTCAAAGCATTCAGTAACCACCACCTTAATTGCAGCAGGTACCCAGCCTGGTTTTCAAGCGTCTCTGTAAGGTGACCCCAAGGTATTGTTCCTCCATATTCCCTCCCACTCACCTATTTGTCCTTTGTATCACCAACCAGTCACCTCACTGCTCCTGACTTAAGTTCAGCCTCCACTAGTGTTACACCTATGTCCCATATGAATCCACTGATTGAAATTATCCTCAGCTTTTAAGTCAAAATGCATACATTCTTTCCAAAATTACCCCCTACACACACACACACAAACACACACAAACATGTTCCTAATGCCACAAAATTCATCCATTCTAAGCACCCAGCTTTGCCAAGATCTCTCTAGGATGGTGGCACTTCTCAAAATCCTGGGGAGCCCAGCACCCCCTGACTCCCACACACATGAGATGCCATCCTGAGCAGGTAAAGTACCCAAAGCTTAGGGACAAGAAAAGGTGGGGAGGAAACTTCTTTTTCAGCCCAGGGCCATTGTACCATAAGGATGATAAGGCAGGAAAGAGCAGACACAAGCCAATACCTTAATGCTCTGCAGGTTCTCCAGGGTGGACAGGACAGTGATGTTTTGAAAGGTATCATTGGCTTGCTGCATGGGAAACAAGAGCAGACAGATGAGTATGAACTATGAGCAAGCACTGTCCTCCTGGGATGCAGTAGGTTGAGAGAAGCTAGCACAGCCCCTGCCCACCCCTCACCTCAACCCACACTCACCATGGCTCTTTTGATGTCTTGGAAACTCTGCTGCAGGTGGTGCATGTCCATGGAGATGGGACATCTCCTGAGAGCATGGCTGTGCCCTAAGCATAGGATGGCCATCATGCCCAGGAGCCAGAGGGGCACACCATGTGCCTTCATGTCCTACAGACAGGGGTGCACATCAGCTGCCCAGCCTGCAGATGAGAGAGCCATGAAGATGGGGCCCCTCATCTACTTCCCCTGGGAACCACAGAGGGCAGGCCAGGGGGAAGCCAGGAGGAGACTTAAGACCTCAGCCAGTGGAGCTCCAGGGGCAACTGCCTCCTTCTTCTTCCTTGAATCAACCAAATGTGAGCCCTGGCCCTCCCCACACCCCCTACTCCCTCCTCATCTGCCCCCCTCCAGGGCGCAATGCAGCTTGCTCTCTCTCGTGTCTCTCTCTCTCTCCCTTTCTCTCTCTCTTTCTCTCTCTCATCCCAGCAAGCAGATTCATGTGTATATCACTGCCTTCTATGACTCAACACAGCTCACTTTGTCAACAGGAGTGAAAAAGCATTGTTTTTAATAAGTTAAATAGGAAAAATGCCCTAGGAATTAGGCAATAGATCTGAGAAACCATAAAACCACATTTGGTTTTTAATGGTTGCCCCCAAAATAGAAGACACCCTCCCGTTACCATCTCTCTATGTGCCATGACTTAAAATCAGTGCTTGGGAGCCAGCTCGGCAGATTTCACCTCCTACCCCCTGGTGAGGAGACAGAGAAGGTATCCCCTAACCCCCGAAAAGTCCATGCTGACATCCTCATGTCTGTTGCTCCTAGAACCAGTGTGACAGGGACAGCTTGCAGCCAGCTTCCTCCTAGGCAGGACTGTTGCCTCTTCTAAGCATCTCACCCTCCTTGCCTCTGTCCCACCACCTCTCCCTTGACCCACTCTAAGTGGCATTCCATGATGCACAGAGTGACCACCCAGCTGACTGCACTTCTTTCTCAGACATCCCCACCTTCCTACTAGCACAAGCTTCATGGACAGAGTTAAGCATGCTAACTGAGTCTGAGGACCACACAAGGGACTTGACCAGCCCCTGCCCAGCACCCTCCACAGTGCCCACCAAACACTGTCACTTGCAGCTGTGTGTGCTGGAGTCATAATGGCAAGGGTGGACATAGTGACAAGTCCATTGAGGGGCTGCAGAGTTCTCCCCCACCACTGGCCACACTCATGGCCACTGTGACTTAGAACTGTGCCTGCTCCTCCCCCACTGCCCATCCTTGGGTTCTCCTGCTTTAGAAAGGAAGAAGCTATGAATCCTTCCCAGTGAAGATGTGCATTAAGAACTCATCAATTCTTTCCAGCAAAGCAAAGGAAGAAATTCCACAGGCAAGGAAGTGTACAGGGAGACAGCACACCACCAAGTTTTGTCCCCTCTTAAGGAGATTCCAGGCACCTTGAGTCATTCAGAGAGTCCACAGCACATGTGGGACGCCAGACGTCCTCCTAACTGTCTCCTCCATGAGCCACAGGCACCCAGAGAAATAGAGCCTGTTTTCAGCCCCATTTCTGCAAGGAGTGCCCTGAGAAGTGGGAGGGTGCCCTCCGCCAGGCCGAGACCCCTCTCACAATTCCCCTCCACTGGTCCCCACACCTCAGCTGGAAAGGTTAGACAGATAGCAACTCACTCCTGATTGGGTTCCACTGAGCCCGCAGCACATTTTATGCTTAGAGATAGTTGATAGTGTAAGCATTTGAAATAACATAGCACATTATAAAATGCCCAGCACAGTTTCTGGGACACAAATGAGATGGCATGGCGAAGACATTGATGGCCCAACCTTCTGCCCAGTTCCCAGTCCATCTCATTGACAGTTTGGTCCCAGGCAGTTCATCCTAGGCAGTGTCCCTCCCCTCTCCACAAAACACCCAGTTCCTCAGGCGGTCTTGGTGTGACAACAGGTCCCCTCCCTGCACCTGTGATGGATGCAGCCTCTGGTGGTGGCAGCTGCAGCTTTGATGTCTCAAAGCTCTCTGGGGCAGATGCTCAGCTTCAGCTCTCCTCTTCCTGGGCAGCTGCTCCTGGTGCCTTGCTCTTTCCCACTTGGAAAGGGCCGGTCACTTTTATGCAGGTGCATAAGAGGAAATGCTGTCAAGCTGACTGGGTGGGGACAATTTTTTTTTTTTAACTTCTGGAGATAAGTTTTCCCCTCATTTCCTTAATTGTTTTTCATGTCTTTTTTTTTTTTTTTTTTTTTTTTTTTGCTACTTTGTGATGGAGCTGATTAATCACTATGAAGAAATGCCTCTTTCTCCTGGGTCTTGACGTGCAGCTTCTGGGAAAAACAAACTCCATCACCATGCAAATGAGACCGTCTTACAAGTCCGTATCCACACCAAAGCATCCAAGTTGGTTCACTTTCTGAGCAACAATACCCTGCAGGCAATGTCGTTAAGTCACTCTCTCTGGAAGGCCATGCCCAGTGGGCTAGCTGCCAATCCCATGAGACTCGGCAGGTGTCCCTCACTCCGGCTCAATCCACCTCCCGGAGGCTGCACAAGCCCACTGAGCTCCTACTATGTGCCAGTCACGAGCTGGGTGTTCTACATTATTTTGTTTAACTTCACAAGAAACATTTCCTTCTCTCCTAAATACAAGAATTCCTTTATGTGCCTTCTCCTTCCCCCTGGTCTTGTGCCCTAGGGGGAGATGGGCTCTTTCCCTCTGGATCAATGCAGAGACAAACAAAGCTGGGAAGAAGAGCTAAAGAGCAACAGTTGGCAGCAACCAGAGCAAGCTCTGAATTCTGGTCATTGGGGCAGATGATGCTTTATTTATGCTTCTTCTACCAGTCCCACCACAAAATCCTCCAAGGAGCAAGGCTTTGGGTGATGTAAAGACAAGATATGAATAGCATCCTCCCCAAACACAAACTCCTGGAATAAATGCAACTTCTTGGGCTGGCATTGTGGGACAGTGGGTAAAGCCACTGTCTGCAACACTGGCATCGAATATGGACACGAGTTCAAGTCCTAGCTGCCTCTCTTCCTATCCAGCTCCATACTAATGCTCTGGGGAAAGCAGCAGAAGGTGATCCAACTGCTTGGGTCCCTGCTACTCACATGGGAGCCTTGGAAGAAGCTTCTGGCTCCTGGCTTCCACCTGGCCCATCCCTGGCTGTTCTAGCCATCTTGGGTTGTGAACCAGTAGATGAAAGATTCTCTCTCTCTCTCTTTCTCTCTCCCCACCCCTTCTCTCTGTAACTGATTTTCAAATAAATAAAATTTTTTTTCAAAATGAATAACTTCTGGCTCTCTGTCTCCTTGGAGAGATACTTGCAAAACCAGATACTTCAAACCTTCTGAAGCTCCATAAGCCACAAGGGCTTGAGTGAGCTTATGGACGTGTCTCACAGCCAATGCTGCCTTTGTGACTGTGCACCCAGGCAAGGAGAGTAGATCTTCCTTAGGGGTTGAGAGACCCCTCCCTACGCCCTCTGGAGGAAGGGAATGGGACTGCTCTTGACCCTGGGGTGTCCTTCATTTTCCACCCTGGTTCCCCCAGGGCTGAGGGGAGGTGGGTGCTGAGTCTCTTGGTGAGAGGATTATGACACAGCCCAGGGGAGCACAGACTGGATGCCATGACCTTACTTTCAGGGCAGGGCAAGGATGTCCTAGCAGGAAGCCTGTTGGAGAAGCGGCTGTGTGGAGTGTTTCTAGCTCCTCTTGCAGCATACAGTCTCAACACCTGTTTATTCAGCTATAATATGGCCACCTACTGAATACTCACCACATGGGCGTGGCATGAAGATACATGATTCCCTGGAAGCCCTCGGCCCAAACCCAACAATTCAAAAATGACTTTTGTTCTTAATTTCACAATGCCTGCATGAACCCCTAAACCAAGAGGAATCAGAGAAGAACAGTAGGAGATGGTTTCTCTCCATTTCAAGCCTTGGTGCCTAACACCTAATATACAGAACAAAAACAGACTGAGACATAAGTGCATCCTCCAGAATGGCAATCAAACTCAGAGTGATTCTTGGAACCAGGACGTACAGAACCATGGAAGCCATTGCCCTTCCATTTGCTGAATGAGGGAGTGGCAAGAACGCAGAACACTTGTTCCAAATCTTCCAGCTCCTCCTCCCCAGCCAGGGCTGCCTCCAGCTTCTTGCACCACTTACGGTGGTACTAAACCACTTCCTCTTCATGAAAGAACAGAGACCATCCACTCCTGAGTGCAAGTCTTGGAGCCCAGGTGAAAGCTGTCCAACTCCAAAGGGTGTCATGCCCATGGCCTTCCACGGAGCAAGGAGCCTCGGAGGAGACCAGGTGGAGTGCTACCATGGGGATTGCAGGAAACCAATTGGCTCTAATTGAATAATTTAGGCTAGATTTGAAGAAGGCTCTACCACAAGGACTGTAATGCCCTAGAAAATAGGACAGGGAAACAATTTGTTAAAGAAACAACTCTATTATTGATGAATGGGTATTTGCCTTGAGAAGTAAATAAGGATTTTAAAACAGATGGAATAGAAATACTTAATATCTTGATAAGTTATCATAGGTCATAATGATATGTTTACCATTGTATATAGGTAT
Organism: Ochotona curzoniae; assembly: GCF_017591425.1. Taxonomy (NCBI): domain Eukaryota; kingdom Metazoa; phylum Chordata; class Mammalia; order Lagomorpha; family Ochotonidae; genus Ochotona; species Ochotona curzoniae. Next base: position 16,414,551 of record NW_024466219.1, on the reverse strand, counting down.
GAAAATAAAGTTTAAAAAGATTAAATACTCAGAATGGAGGAATCGATTTATTTTAAATCCAATTATTTTACTTTGTTTAGAAAGAGACAGACAGAACACCCATCTGCTGATTCATTCGCCAAATGATCACAAGGACTAGGGCAAGGTCACAGCTGGGAATTAGGAACGCAATCCCGGTCTCCCAGGTGATGGTGATAATCTCCATGGCTGCCTCCCAGGGTCTGCAGGTAGCGGGAAGTTGGAGCCAGGAGCTAGAACTAGCTATTAAACCAGCTAGTTCAGTGGGAGACCGAGGTGTCTTAACTAGACCAAACATCTATACCAGAACTGATCTGTGGCCGTTTTGGAGTGGGAGCAGCTAAGGGGAGGAATGACTTCTAGAGTCTTACATGGACCATGCCATTGCACTCACAGGTAACAAGGGAGCTGAGATGGAGTGGTTTACACAGGAGAAACCAGAGGACATGTCTGGGTCAGGCCAAGGAATCTGCCCACATGGAAGACCTGGGCCAGGCTAAATAGCATAACCTGCCACCCACTGGTGCACATAAAAGCTGGAGCTGGGGAGCATGCCTGGCTTGGCTAGGCTATAGCACCCACCTGCAAATGTCAGAGCAGAGAATGGGCCATGTCAGGCTTGGCTGTAGCACCAACCAGAATGCCAAAGAACAGTATGTCGGGCAGATTATGTTGGGGACTTGGAGTTTTGCCTCTTTGGGGATGCAGAAAGAGAGCTGGGGTTGATGATGGGCCAAGCCAGGCCAGAGCACAGAACTCACCAGACAGGAACCCACCTTACACTCGTGGGAGATGGGGCTGGGAAGAGGCAAGGCTGGGTCAGGCTGTGGTACCTTCAGGCACATGCAAAGCCCAGTACTGAGGGCAGACCATATAAAGCAAGGTGACTGCACCCACTGACACACATGAGATCCAGGACATGAAAGCAGGCCTGAAGAGGTTGGTGAACTTCCTTATTAGGCTGCAACTCCCACTGTGGAGCACAAGAGCCAGAACAGGGTGCACGTTAGGCTAGATTGGGCCACAACACCAGCCAGTTCACATGAGGGCTGGGGATGGACCAGGCTGGGCTGTTACTGTGCTTGCCAAAAAGAGCTATGTCTGTGGGTGGACCAGGCTGAGCCAGTCTGCAGCACCTTCTGGTGAATGCCAAAACTGGGCCACAGTCCCTGTTGGCACATGCAAGATATGGAGCTGGGAGTGAGTCTAGTAGAGAAATTTTTGGGACTCCCTTGCTGGGTTACTGTACCTGTGAGCATAAAATCTGGGACTGGGAGCATGCCAGTCTGTAAACAGGTCACACTGGGCTAGGCTGCTGTACCCACAGACATATACAAGAGCCAGAATGGGTGCAGGCCAGCAGGGCTAGGCTGCAGCACCAATTGACAAGTGCTGCAACTAGATAACAAGTCATGTCAGGCTAGATCAGAATATACCCCCTCCCGACAAGTACAAGATCTGGAACTAGAAACACGCCTTGCAGAGGAACTGTGGACTCTCCTCTGCTAGGCTGTTCCTATCGCTGGTGAGCACAAGAACCAGAGCTGGAGGTAGGCCAGGCTGAACTAAACCACAGCACCCACGGGTGAGCACAAGAGCCAGATGGGATATGGACTGAGCCAGGCTAGGCTGCAGGAGAGCTTGGTATGCACAAAAACCAGGGCTAGAGCTGGAAGTAGGCCTGGTGGGGTTATTAGGAGTTACCCCAAATAGGACGCAGCACCTGCTGGTATGCCTGAGGACCAAATCTGTGGTGGGCTGGCTAAGCTGGCCTGAAGCACCTGTCAGTTTGCTTGACATATGGGACTAGGACAGAACTGACCAGGCAGCTGCATCCACAGGTACAGGCACTGAGTGTTACAACTGATAGGATGAACCTCTCCTTGTACTGGCTGGCACACATAAGAGTCAAATCTTAGGTCACTTCAGGTGAGATTTCTTGAGGGACTCTAACTAGACCACTGGACTTGGACCCCAGCCACAGGGAAAAAAATCACAGGATGTGTGGCCCAACCTTGGATTTCATGTACTGGGACTGGGCCTCCCCAGTTGCTGATACCTGTGCAGTGGGACAGCACGCCCAGATGCACACTGAAAACTTGGCAGCCAGCTCATTTAAGCCAGCAGGGGATGTCAACTGTCTCATCAGAGGATGGAGGCAGAACAGGGTGGACGATTCTCCTGGCCAAGCTTTGCAGCAAGTGTCTAGGTCTGTAGACGCACTAAGGCAGATTTGGTCAACCATTGGACTCTGGAAAGATTTTCTCAGCTCTGGAGCAATGAAATCAACTTCTCAGAACTATCAGAAACACTGGAGTGACACCCTCAAAACATTCTTCCCCACATCAGGGTTCCTAGGTGTCATCAAGTGACTGTCCTCTTTCCCTGGGTGCTGATGAAGTTTGACGTCAGGAAGCGTTCCCCTCCCCCACCTCCCCTGTGGACACAGTGGCGGGGGGGGGGGAGCCTAAACATTTGTCCCACCCACTTTCCCTCATAGCTGAACCTTTCTATCCTAATCTGAGGCCCTTAGGGACACACATCCCTCTAAATTATGTAAACAATATTAAAAAGAATTAAGTTTTTAAAAACCTCAGCAAGATTTACACTGCCTCACACCCCTGCTCCCACTCTCCATGGACACTAGTGATTGGTATTCAGCTTCCTCTTCTGCCACTCATCTCTGTAATTTTAAACAACGTGTCAACTGCTATTGCTTTACTTCTTATGCTAGAAATTATCTGTAGGCCTCCTACGCTAGAAGATGAAGACCTAGTTTTGTTTTTTGGTTTTTTGATTTATTTATTTGACTTGAAAGTCAGAGTTGAAGAGAGAGTGTGCCCGTCTGCTGGTTCGCTTCCCAGATGTCCTCAACAACCTGGGCCATGCGCTACTGCTTTCCCAGGCCATTAGCAGGGAGCTGGATGGGAAGTGGGCAGTCTGCACCTGAACTAAGTACCCAGAGCGGATGCCAGTGCTGCAAGCAGGAGGATTAGTCTGTTTGCCTTCCCTCACCCCACTCGCCACCCTGTACCCAGTTCCAGATCTAATGGCTTTTGTTACACCCTACAACACAGTCCTTCCTTCCTCCATCCTGACAACATAAACCTGTCACAGTAGCACCTTCCTTCCAGGGAGCACATCGGGCAAAACAGTCCAGGGACGTGAGAGCTACTGGGAGAAGGTGAGGTTCTTCTCTCCAGTAACCTTGGTATCTCATCTGGTTCCTAGGAAAATCAGAAGAATGACACCGGGTCAGAATGACGTATATGCTTTTGCTTCAATAGTTGACGTTTCTCATGGTTACACACTGAAGGTTTCTAGCCTGAAGGAGGTATAGACTAACAGTGACAGCTCACAGACACTGAGCATATTTCCCTGCAGGGACGCTGAATAAAGCCCTCATCTGCATTATCTCTTCTCAGTTTCACACTTGCTGGGTGACTTGAGATTTGGAAGCTGCTCAGCCACTAGCCCCAGGGTTCCCAGGCTGCAGTCAGTGGCAGAGCTAGATGTGCTCCCAGGCAGCCCATCTCTTGCACCTCTGTTCTGAGCCAGCGTCATCACTACACCAGACATAGAACACACATGTTAGGACAGCACTGAGGCTCAGAGAAGAGATGCATCTTACCCAAAATCATACCGCACACTGGCAGATTCTGGGCCATAGCCACCACCCCTGAACTTTTCAACCCAACGCTCTCTCCATTCTCAGGAGCTTTATCATTCTTCCAACTTCAGACCTTCTTATGAAAATGAAGACATCTCTCCAAGCAAAGGGCAAGTATAGTAACAGGTGATGAAGAGCATGCTTCGAGAGTGCCCATCCCCACTAGCAAATCCAGGCATGCAGGAAACTGTGATTCTGGAGAAATGGGATGTGCTTTTTTCCACATTGTTTACGGAGCTGAAAAACCAGATAAGCTGCCAAGATTTACACCCATGGATGCTGGGAGCCAGGGAGTTCCTGGGGAGGGAAGTGAAAGAGGGGGCAGGACTGGGCTGGAGGTGCTGACTTAGCCCGTGGTTCTTGGTCATCAGCAGGTGGCCAAAGTGAGGAGAAGTGCAGACTCCACCTGAGATCCTCAAGGTAGGGGGGCACCCAGGCTCAGAGCCACTTCCTGCATCTACACTGTTCTGGGAAGAACCCCAACCAGCAGCACTCACCCAAGGTCTCATCCCTGCTCTGGGATCCTGTCTGTTCAGCAAGCCAGAGGTCTAGCTCACACTTCCTTTGCTAGAGGATTTCCTCTGCCAGGGGTTGGCTGGTTCTCCACCAGGTTCCAAGTACAAGTTCATTCTGTGTGATGTATGCTACACCAGCCAACTGTCAACACCAATTTAGAGATGAGCTTAAGACTGAAACATAAAGCAAGAGGCAATTCCCCTAAGAATCTTGCCCTCACTGCATTTTCTCTCCTTGGTCTTGCCCCAGTACTTGGCACTCTGTTCATTTGTGATTGTTTGAGCCATTCTTAAAAAAAAATCTATCTCCTGCAAATCTTAAAGGCCAAGGGAATCTGAGACCCTGTCTGTGAAATAGTCCCTATTAGTAGCCAGATGGCTTCTTTGCTAAGTCAACTTTTTAGTTTGAGAAAAACCAAAGTCAGGCTGTGGCTTGCAAGCAAACTCTATGATGGCAGGGATCTTGTTCAACATTTTGCTCCCCCAAAAACGGGGCTCATAGTAGATACTCCAGCAGTGTTTGTTGAGGGAGGGAATGTTCATGCTTCCCAATGCATGGACAATCTATGGTCCTTCAATGTTCCCCCACATTCACCTGTGTTGGCTTTTAACCAAGTCATCATGAGAGGCCCAGCAGGACACCTGCTGAGGCGAAGCCCCTGAATCTATGTCCTAGAAATGCTGCTCTGCTGAGCCCACACAGAGAGTAACCAGAGCATCAGACACAAAAAAGGTCACAAGCTACTCTGCCAGGGACCAGCACAACCAAGTTCAAGATGGGAATCATGCAACCTTGGCTTTGAAGATTTGAATGAGAGATCTAAAAGGCCATGAAAAATGCATAGTAGGGAGACAGACATTTTAGCACAATGGTTAAGCAGCTGCATCCCCTGGCCTACATAGGAACATCTAACCTTGTCCTTGAGTCAGGGACTGTCTCCCTATAGAAGTGAAGTTTAACCTGAAATAAGACAGAGCAATGCATGTATTTAAAAAGCAATCCTCTTAATATCATCCACTAGACTCCGGTATCTTTCCCGAGCCCAGGATGCTTGCCCAACTTTGCCCCAACTGTGGCTCAGCGTGGGCCCTTCCTCTGCCATCACCACTTATCTTCTCTCCCAGCCCTCTCCGAGGGGTTTCCCCGTACCCTTTCCACTGCTTCCCTGTGCATGACAGCCTCCCACCCAGGACTCTGCCTGCCCCACTCTCATGGGACTCTTCCTGGAAACTCCCTTCCAGTCTTGCTTCCCCCAGCACGAAATATGAATCACAGTTCATGCTAAAACTATCACACTCAAGTGTCTCCACATTCCACATGCCAGGCAGGGCGGGGCAGGAACTCTGGGCACCCCAGAAAGATAGGACAAGGTCAAGACCTGGAGAGACTTAAGAACCTGCTCACTTCTTCCAAATTGTAGAACAGACCAAACCTTCCCCCACAGGGTAATTGATTTTTATTCCAATAGGCATATTTTCTCTGTAACTTTCTCCAAATGACTTCTGGGCCAAAGGGCAAAAGAGAAGGTAACTGTGAATTGCAGGGTGGCAGCATGCCACAGTCTGGGACGCACATTTGCCTCTCCTCCACTCAGAAACACTCGGTATGTGACAATACCTGCATCTACCAGATAGCCACCATATCCGTAAGGACAGAATTTGATGCACAGCAGTAGAAGGGCTCCAATTATGCCAAGAGAAAGACACACTCAAGCTCCAGTAGTCCTGAACATACTTCCTCTTCAGGAATTCTAACCCTGGCAAACTCCCAGAAGAGGAAGAGGAGCAGCAGAGAAGACATGAAGGTGGCTCAAAGTCCCATTCAGAAGCCCTAATGGGAGTACAAAAGGGTCCCAGGATAAGGACAGCTCGACCTCTGACAGTGGCACACAGATTCACAGCCACAGCCAGCACCCAAACAGAGCTCACCATGTGTGTGAGACTGCCTCAGATGCTTCCAAAGCTTGGGTTGCCTCATTTTGCCTTCAGGGGCACTTGCTTCCCTGAACAAGCACGCTTTGGGTCCTGCTACTAAGGCAGTGTTTGGACAGCATCATGGTAACATACAAAACCTGTGTGTGACTCTGTTAGCCATTGGTTCCACATAGCACCCACTCTCTCCTACACACAGTACACTGGGCACTGATAATAACAGCCCCTTCCCTTAAAAAATTAAGAGTGTAGAGAAAGAATAGGGCAGGGTAGAGTGGACTGTACTTTGGAAAAGGATGCCCCTATGTACTATAGAACACAGTAGAGAGGGATTTCAGCAGACTATGGGGTGTGGCAGAAAGGAGAGTCTTCAGTGACACATAGGAGTGGTCAAATAAAAGGAAGGAGTGGCACCTTGGATGTAGGCTGAGATGCAAGGCAACAACAAGTCCTGGGAAGCACATGTTGGTCAACATGGGCTGCACTTGAAAAGAGCATGGGGAAGGCCCAAGGCAAGATCCTCAGGGCTGTAACAGACAGCAGAGAGCCTAGCTGAGCCAGGCACCAGGTGTCCTTCCAACAGCACCCCCACTGAGGTCAGAAGGAATAGAGGCCAACTGTTCTCACCCAAGTTATGCTGTATTTCACGTCCATGGGTGATCGCATGTTTGCTGTTGGTGAAGCCATTGCTGACTTATTTTTCAGCAGCAGGCTTTTAGCATTGGGGGTGGAGGCACAGCAAGGAGGAAGAGGAAGGCTAAGTAGAAATGACACATGTCAACACTAGGTGCCAGGATCATGATCTTCTCAGGCCTCATGCTTAGGTTATAAGCACACATCATTTGGCTAACATCTGGAAGCCAATCATATCAGCTAATTAGTATTAGTGTATGAGTCTGGTTTGTGCTAAATGGTCTTTAGGCTCCAAATACAGGGTACATCCCTAGGATTAGGATGTGAGTTACAGGGGAGCTGATGCCAGCCTGGGGTGAGGTAGGGGTCTCGACAGCGGCTCTTGGCCTCCATCCTTGCCCTTGTCCCATCAGTAATCATTATGGGCAGCTTGAGCATCAGTTAGCAAGCCAGGTTTAATAAAACTCTTGAAGAGCTGAAGCCCGGAAGGCACACCAAATGACAGGATGAGGATCCCCAAATGTCTTCACCCTCTGGAATGATAAACTTCATCCAATAAGACAAAATTTAGAAGGCATCACAATCAGACTCACTTACTGACTGTGAAGAGTGTACCCCACACCTACATGAAAGGGGTGTGGCTTGGTCACAGGACTTAGGACTTGCCTGAAAGTCCAGGCTTTGGAAGTAGATACACAAAGGCTTATTTTTCAGGTACACCGTGCACTAACTGTGGACCTTCAGAAAGTGCTTAACATCCTCTGTGTTTCCCAACTTTAGCAAGTCTTCCCCGCAGTCACCAGTTCCCCCCTGGTGCTGACAGAGCTCTAGTTACCCATGTCCCATCTCTATCGCTCGTCTTCTAACCTCCATCCTCCACTGCTGCACCTGCTGTCTCTCCTGAAGCAATGTTCTGGTTACAGACTGCAGTCTCTGCCCACACTCTGCTTAAACCCACATCACATGCAGGAGCACTTCTTAGCAGCCTCGGCTGTGCATTGCTGAGGCAGTTAGGGTTAACTCAGGAGATGATGCCACCTTAGTGACTTCAATCGAAGGAGTTTATTCAATGTTCACAGGTACCAAGAGCTTAACAAAGTGTCTATATCAATCAGGAACCATCAGAGAAACAAAACCAGGATCTCTTAGTAGGCATGAATATATTCATTTCAAGGAACTGACTAAGGCAATGGCAGGGACTAGCAAGTCTGGGACCTGTAGGGTGTAGGGTGGGGTTAGCAGGTTGGAAGTTTCAAGCAAGAGCTCGTTTTGCAGTCTTGAGGGAGAATTTGTTTCTTCTTCCTCTAGCAAACCTCATTCTTGGCTCTCCAGGTTCTTCAAGTGAGGAGGCCCAGCCTCACTATAGAGTAATTCCCCTTCACTTCAAAGAGGCATTCACTGTACCTCCAGGAGACCATGGCAACAACACCTGCTTAGTGTCTGACAAGCACCTAGGGACTGCAGCCCAGCCAGGCTGATGCATAAGCTAGGCACCACAGTAATTCGAAGCGCTAACCACAAACCCTAAAACGCTGTGAAGGTTCTAGTCACTCAGAGCAGAGGAAGCCAACGAGGAAGGCTGACATTTTTCAAAGTCGGAGACTCAGAGAGCCTGAGGAACTGAAACTCAACTTCCCGAGCAGGCTCAGCCAGAAATTCTCCTTTGGGTGGGCGCAACAGGAGACCCAGGGTACCAGGGGCCGTATCACCACAGAAGGGGCGCTGGCCACCTGTCACTGGTGATCCGTGATGAAGTTAATCCAGAAGTTGTTGGAAAAAGCGTTAGCTGTGACGAACAGGACACATGTATGTCGTGGTCAGAACTGACAGGGGAGTGGGGGCAGGGCCCGGAACCGCCCGCAGCTGATGGGAACCCCTCAGGAAGCGCACATCTCATTCGTCCTCCGCCTATGCAGTCTCTGTCCAGGGCTCTACAGGCAGAGCCGGGTGGAAAAACAGAAGCGTCATTTACAAGGTTCCAGCTGAGGGGGCTGCACAAAGCGGCACGTGGAAGGCTGGCGGGAGAGCTGAGCAGCTTTCACTTCAGCACGGACAGAAATCCAAGCCTTTCACCTATCAGCCTCCAGGTCGTCACTCCACAGAAACCAGTACTCGTATACGCGGCAAAAACAAACTATTCTGCACATTAAGCGAGACAAATACATGCCTTTACCATGCCTCCTCTCAAATTCAGCATTGCGCAATCCCAACAGCTGTGACATGCATCTCTGGGCCATGTGCGTTATTCCTCAAACACTGTCACAATCTCGCCTGAAAATGTCTTCTAAAAAGCAAAGAGTGAACTTCCAACAAAACTTGAATGAAATAAGGCAAGTAATCAACAGAGGACTCATTGCGCACACACACACACACACACACGGCACACTCACAAATCATGAGACCAGAATTGGTATTTATGATTTCCTTCTTCTATTACCCATTACATGCTTCCTTTGCCTTCTCCCAGTCCTCAAGTGGTTGGGGTTTTTACACAGTGGGAGAATTGGTGCATCTTGCCCAAGGGTCTGAATCATCAATGCCCGTGCTTTTAGCTGCGGATGGGGAAGTTGCCATTTTCTCTTGTCCTTTGCTATTGGACATTGAAACCCTGAAATCCCCCTAGGTTCCGTCTATAGCCTCCTATCCCCTCACTCCTCCCCCCACACACAATAACAACAACCAAGTTTGGCTTTAGTATCTAAGTTCAATCACTCCAGCTACCAACTCATCCTCTTCTTTGTCGGTTCAGTAGCACGAAGATCCCAAAAAGGCAAGCTCAGTTCCTGAACCAATGGAATGTGGGTGTATTTCCTGGTAGAAAAATTGATTGGATTCTTAAGAACCAAGACTTTAAGCCCTAGAGTTCAGAGTCACCAAGATGGGAAGCTGAGTTTCTGTGAGTGGGCTCTGAGATTTATCCACGAGGAGAACCAGTCAGTTCCCCGCTACTTCTCAGGCCCATGTGTGCTGACTTTGGGAATCACAGTCCCACATAGTTGTGTATGAATTAAAGGCCATCTGTAACCTTTGCTGCACAACCCCATCCTTTCAGGGTGGGAGGTGGTCACTGCTCAGCTGGTGCCGTAACTAAATCGTCGGTAGCTCATTGTGTGAGGCCCTATCAGGCCTGCTGCTTCTGGGTAAGGGATGGGAATGTGGTTGTACAGTCCATTCCACAGGCATGAACTCATTGCCACATTTCCTTTTAAATGACTGACCAGAAGCAATTTTTGTGTGGAATACAGCACATTTTGTAATTCCAGATGGTAGTGCCGCCAGATTTTTGGATAGCAAAGAAAATCCGTGCTCAGGATATACTATCTCCTGCAGCGAGGAAAAGTTTCTGTCTGCTTCCATAACAGAAGTGTTGCAATGTCAGATGTGTCCCCTTGGGGACTCTCTGGACCCCTTGGAAAATGGATGTGTATCAAGGGCTTAGTTTGGTAGGCCACTTAAGCAGTCAGAATAATGACAGTCAAAACAAAACCTTGCAAAGGCAAGTCCAACTTTTGTGTCTATGCCCATCCCTAGGCTCGACTCGGTGGCCACTTTGCACACAGAATGAGCAAACACTAGAAAGGCAGAGGAAAGAGGCTGAAATCCATGGGATTTTGTCTGCTCTTCCAGTCGGCATCTAGAGTATATAGATGCAGCGTGTAACGTAGCCTGATAATCTACTTCATAATGTGAAGAGGTTTAATTTGGCCCCACAGTTCAGGCAGTCCCACTGACTCAATCTGTGACGAGGACCTTGTTGGCATGGCACATCATGTGGCAAGAGCCAGAGAATGCCAATATCTATATGTGGCCTGCCTTTCTTTCCTTAAAATTCCAACAGGATCATGAGGGCTCCCCACCAATGACTTGATCCAATGTAATCACTTCCCCAAAGCCCCACTCCCAGCACCAAAAATTGATTAGCTTTTTACCCCTCTGTATCATCAACATAAGACTTTGAGAACCAAACTTTTGCAATGTGGAAGGACACATATTCAAGTCATAACATCTTCCTTCAGTCAGGAGACTCAAAGTCAAGAGCTGGCTTAAGTCTGGAAATTGGATGAGAGGTAACTCAAGTCAACTTTTTGGTCTCCCGACTTTTTATATAATTCATGGACATTGCAGGAGTGAGCACAGTGGCTTATTAAACTAATCCTCCACCAATTTCTGTCCTGGCTGCTCTAGTTTTGATCTAGCTCTGCAACTATGGTCTAGGAAAGCAGCAGTGAATGCCCCAAGTCCTTGGGTGCCTACATCTGTGTGGGAAGCCAGGAGAAGTCTCCTGGTGAGACTCCTAGTTTCGGATCAGCTCAGCTCTGGCCATTGAGGCCATTTGAGGAGTAAACCAAAGGATGGAAGATCTCTATCTGTCCTTTTCTCTGTAAATCTCCTTTCACATAGAAGAAAATAAATCTTTAAGGAAAGGAAAAAGAACGTTTTAATGAGCTGTTGACCCTTTCATTCCTAGACATACCATCATCATTCATTCCCACTATAGAGTCCTGATTGCTGTCCTGTGCCGCCTGGCTTTTATGCAGTCCTTTATCTCTGGTAGTCACGTTATAGCATTTGGCTTCTGTTGTATGGTAATCCCATCATTCCCACAGACACCCGAGGGGCCAACCCAGCAGAGCTGTCTTCCACCTCCCTGTCTGGTGTTTAGACATCTGCTGCCCATTGTTTCTCACACATCTGCATGCTTCCTTTGGCAGAATATTTCTCAACGTCTGAATTCAGGGAGGGTCAACTGGGCTTTCTGGAGAAGGGGTTGGGGTGGGTGAACACGTTTTCTGGTATCAGTGATCCCTTCATTCCTGTATCCCCGAGTCTTGGATGCCTTCCTCTGCATCCAGTAACAAAGTTCTGACATCAAAACCTTACAAAATCTTCGCCAACCTGCAAAGTCTTAAGAGTCACTTCCTCTTGCAAGAACTAACACATTAGAAGCAAAGCAGCTGATAAATTCAGTCTGGTCCACTGCTGCCTCCATCCTCTTTGGCCCAACGCTGTTAGAATCTACTCCCACATCCATGGCCAGGCTGTTGCCGCTGCTTATTTGCATCCATGGGTCCTTCTTTTTTGTGTTATATGCCCCACCCAATTCAGACTTTGTCCCCTGAGAGAAGGCCAAGCTCTAACCATAGCTGGGAGTTGGAGTGGTGATACAGAGGGTTTGGATTACACAGATTATGAAAAGAAAGTATGTCCATTTCCCTATAGGAGGCTACCTGAGATGAAGTTGTTGCATGGTTTTCAGTAAGTGGATGGAATGGTTTATTCCACACCAGTGATTGCCAAATCACCACATGCTCTCCATTAATTAGTCCAGGCTCATTATAAACAAGGAGCAGTAAGCCATTTAGTGAAAATTTTCTCTCCCAAGCAGTCCTCCCTCCTCCTCACAGCTACTGTATGTGTCTGAAGCTGGTCTCATTGAATGCCCTAGGCTGCTATAGTGCCATCTAGTGGCAATTTCCTGTTCAACCTCATTTCCTCACACATAGTTCAGTTAACCATAAAAAGGATACAGTGTCCATTTTTGTCTCTATTTGAGATTTATAACATGACAATGTGGGTTACAGGGAAGTAGTTAAATGATTACTGTGGTGAAGTAGTTTAATATATCAATAATTTCACTGTTACTTTGTGGGTGAGAGAGCCAAGAGCAGCTGAACTCTACTTATTTCGCAAAACTTTTCAATTCGCCACCCCCTCACTGACTTGAGTAGCCAAGTTGTACTTTTGCCCTCCAGACCCGGTCATCCTATATACCTGTTCTTGTGTGTCCTTTGACCTACATTTCTGCATTCCCTCTCCCCATCCACCCCGCCCAACCACCAGTGGGGCTCATTCTTTCATTCTGTTTTTTGGGGCTTGCATTTTCCACACATACGTGACAGAGTACAGCACTGGTCTTTCTGTGTATGGTTTACTTCATTTCAGCACAATGCCCCTGGGGTTCAAACACATTGTGGCCCATGCATGAGACAAAGAAAGAGGGAGAGAGAGGATAGAGACAGATGGTGAGAGAGAGAGAGAGAATAGTGATTGAGATAGACAGATGATCCATACATAGATGCATAGCCATATCTACCTAGCTTGCTAACTTCAAAAACTCCATGGAAAGGGTACACTATCTTTTTTAAATGATTTTTTATTGGAAAGTCAGATATACACAGAGGAGGGGAGACAGAGAGGAAGGCCTTTCATCTACTAATTCACTCCCCAGGTGGCTGCAATGGCCGGAGCTAAGCCAACCCGAAGCTAGGAGCCAGAGGCCTCCTCCGGCTATCCCACACAGACGCAGGGTCCCCCAGGCTTTGGGCTAGGGTTGTCCTCTACTGCTTTCCCAGACCACAAGCAGGAATCTGGGTGGGAAGCAGGGCCACCGGGACACAAACCAGCACTCATGGGATCCTGGCTCATACAAGCTGAGGACTTTAGCTGCTAAGCCATCGTACAGCTAAGCCATTGTACTGCTAAGCGACACTATCTTTAAATCCATTTTTCTGTGAACTTTTAAAAGCTTTATTTATTTGAAATCCAAAGTTACAGAGAAAGAGGAAGAGACAGAGAGAACGGGAGAGACAAAGACAAATCTTCCATCCACTGGTTCACTCCCCAGATGGCTGCAACAGCCAGGGTTAGGCTGAATTGAAACCAAAAGCCAGGAGCTTCCTCTCAGCCTCCTGCATGGGTTGTAGGAGCCCAAACACTTGGACCCTCTTCCTCTGCTTTTGCCAGGCAAGGAGCTGGATCCGAAGTGGAGCAGCTGGGACGTGAACCCATATCCATATAGGATGTCAGCATCACTGGCAGGGACTTTGCTCACTGTGCCACAACAGCAGCCCCCCATAAACTGAAGTGTCCTTATACATTCTCTGTATCCATTCATCCATCCATAAGTGCTTAGCTTTGTTCATCCTTGACTACTACAAATAGCATTGCTGCACATGCAGGAGCACAGAGGTCTTTTCCAGGTTCTCACTTCATCTCCTTTGAATATATTCTTTCTCTAATAATTTCCCTAAAACCAGAGGTTGGGATAGGTGCAGTACAAATTTTCTCTTCAACTAAGCAACAGCTAAAACTATTCTTGAAAATCCCTTCCAGTGGGGCAGCTGTGTGTCACAACAGTGAAGCTGCCACTTGGGGTATCCGGGCTCAAGTCCTGACTCCACTTCTAGTTCCAGTTTCCTGATAATGTGCACCCCAGAAGGTAACACATGATGACTCAAGTATTTCAGTCCCTTCTGTCCATGTGAGAAAATCAGATGAAGTTCCCACTGCCTAGTTTGGGCCTGGTCCAGCCCCAACTGTTACATGCAGAGCAAACCAATTAATGAAAAATGTCTTCCTTTCTCTCTCTTTTTCTCTGCCTTTCAAATAAATATTACTTCTAATAAGGCAGAATCTTCCCAAGCCAGGAAATGGACAGAGGACTATTCCATTCTTCTGGCCATCACAGGTCTCCCTTGAAGCTGACCTGGAGTAAAAACCTTCCAGGAAAAGCCAAAAAGGGCTCAGGCCCACACCCCTGACCATGGCCTTCCAGAGGTCCCTACTCACCTACTCCATGCTATTGAAGACCAAATATGACTCACACTGCAGGCTACCAAGCATGTCACATGTGAGGATCAGACACAGCAACACGGGGTCATGAATTATTGTCTCTTTCTTTTAAGCGAGAGTGGGGTCATACAAGCACTGAGCCGTAGGGACAGGTTTCCCAGCCCAGATCTTCTGCCTAGGAATGCCCCATCTGCCAACCTCCACTGCTGCTTCCTGAGCCCAGCTTATAGGCAACAGCAACCAGGGGGCGACCTGGCAGGCTAGTTCATCAATGGACAGATTGTTTCCCAAGAACAAGTGGAGAGCCACATTGTTCACTTCTCCAAACCAGACTTTTGGATCCGTGGAAAGTGGTGCACTTTTGCTTCTAGAATCTTCTACTTCCATTCTCTGTCGTAGAGCATCCTCACACACCTTCTTCACTCCTGATGCCCCACCTAGGCCATCCTGGCTTGGGCAGCACCCCCAGTCCCTTCAGCCTCTGCTGTGTCTGCCTCTCCCCTTCCCCTTTGCACCACAAGGTGTCCTTGTCGTCCACACACCACACGGGCTGGGTGCCTTCTCTGGGGACTCCTGCTGAGGCCTGGGTTACAGGCAGGCACAGGCCCACACCATCAGGCCCCTCCCAGGTCAAAGCCCTGTCATGGCACTGGTTTCAAAACTGAAATTTCCACTCAGAATTCTAAGTCATGCTGAGTTCTGTGCCACGTGGAAGTCTGGGCTGCTGCTGCACACACTCCACCTCTTCCACTTATTCTGTCTCAGTTCCAAGTCTCCACTCACCGAGGCTTCTCCTCCCTTATTGTGCACACGCACGCGCACACACATATATGCACCACACTTTCCAGGCCTCACGCTCCCAAGTTCAATGAATTCTGTCCTTCCCTTAAAGCCACAAGCACCCTAACTACACAGCTCATCCAACTCTCAGAACATCACATCCAACTGCAGCAGTGCTTACAGCGTTGGATCAATTTTTCCAGGCCCCAAGGCACTCTACACTGGATTTGTTCATTTTGTCTAGTGTTTTAACATCTGCTTTTTGCTCCAGTTTTCCAACATTATAATTCACTTCTTTAATTTAAAAAGAAGTTTGCCATTACCTTAGAAATTATAGTCAAAGTAATTAATTTCCAATTTTTTTATGATGTTTACATAATTGATCAGGGTGGGAAGGCTCAAGAATCAGGGGAAAGTGGGCAAGACCATTGTTTACAACGGTTGCTATATACCTTCATATTGTTTTTCCCTTCATGTTATTGCCTCACTTCAATCTTTCTCATCTCTTTCCACATACAAATACTCTCACCTGCCATTTCTGTCACACACAGCCAACGACCTGGGCATTCAGCTGTGCACCATACAAACACAGCCCCTGCCTTGGTGGGGTACGCTCTAGGGGAGAGATGGACCCTGATACATCTGTAATTACAGGTGGTGATTCATGGTTTGAGATAAACATGGAAGGAAAATGGAAGGAAGTTATTTCTAGATTAGGAGACCAGAGGACCTCTGAGGAAGTATTGTGAGTAAGCTGGGGCTGATTAAGAACGAGCCAGAGAGGCCCCAGGGGAGCAAGGAGCTCTCAGCAGGAACTGCTGGGAAGCCTTGTGACCCTGCCTGTAGTGCAACACAGAGTCAGCATCAGGAATGGCCTTGGGGACAGCCATGAGGAATGTGCATAAACTGACTTTGTGTGCCTAAAAAGCTGTAACACAATCTAAAGAGGGAAAGTGACATGATATGGCTTATTCAAAGCCCATCAGACCATACATGGGAAACGGTTTCAAACTGGGGAGAGTGGAAGAGAAAGGGAAGCTCAGAGGCTATGGCAATGGTCCAGATGAGGGCTAAAATGAGGCAGCGACAGACATGAGAAGGAAACAGAACCAATCTGAGGACTGTATCAGAGGTAGACACACAGGGCCTTGTGACGGTTTGCATCTGATTTATCCCTCATGTTCCGAAATATAGTTTTCCTGGTTTTGTCAGACTTGGGAATTACAACTTCTGAATTGTTAGGAACAACAAATGATCAAGATACAGAAATCTTGGGGCACAAGATTTCTTTCCTCACCATTCCAAAACCTTCGTGCCATCGTCTTTGAGCCTTTACAGCTGTAGAGGAAAAATCTCTAGCATGCTTTATTTTTTTCTTCCCTCTTGCATATTTATTCCTAAGCTTCTTGTAGTCTTTCAGCTGTAACAGTCCTGAGCAGTTCCTGCAATCCACCATTCAGCATGATGCTGTTCAGCCTACCCAGCGTCCATCAAGCTTTCTCCTGGCACTAATAATGCTGATTTCCTCCGGGAGATGGTCTCTACCTTAGTTACACCTCATGTAAACCCTGGAGAAACTGACCCACCCCTCACACCAGAAGCAGGTGCGTGCTCACAACGAAATGGATGCCACTCCCCTTTGCAGGCACAGAGGCCGACTGCCGGGATGAGACCCAAGCCAAACCAAGCCAAGATGGAGAGGACTAACCACAGGTGCGTGATGGGAGTGGCAGAGAGGAAGAGCTCTGTCTTCCCATTGGGTTGTCAGAAAGAGAAGCCTGGGGGTTGTGAGCGACATCTATAGGCACAACCCACCCAAGCATCAGGTACTGGGTACAGGCTGTGGGAAAGCCAGCCGCCGGGAGGAGGCGCATGCCTGGCCAGTCTTGGGCTTCATTGCTAGAGTCCATCAGACCCCCTACACTTCTTGCATGAACCGGTTTGAACTGGAATCTTGACACAGTCCAGATTCCTACTGAAAGCTGCAAGCAAAATCAATGTCTAAAATAAGACTTTCTCTATAGGAGGCATCTGCTCTGACGATGCTATTTTCAGGAACATCTATTGTTAGTGGATCCTCTTTGATATCTGTCTTTCGCATTGATTCTAATCTTTCATTTTCATTTCTTCATCTTTTGCTTTTTGTGTTCTAGGAAATTAATCTTCAGTCTGTCTTTGACTCACTGGTTTAGTTTCCATCCGTGCACATATGCAAGTCATGGCGTACATTTCTGAACTTAATGAACCATCTATGTGTTCTAGCCTCAGAGCCCTTCCACTCACAACATCTCTCTTTATAATGACTTACTCTAGTCACAGATAGAAACTGCTTTCAGCAACTGGCATATAGCATTCTTTGCCTTGAAGCTGTCATTCAGTGTCCGATCAATGGACTCTGCTCAGATTATTTAAACCCCTTGAGTCTTTGTCTTTCCAGCACTGAGCACCCACTGCACAAGCACACGCATCCGTACACACACACACACACACACACACACTTCAAAAACTTCCTGGCAAATAAAATGGAAGGCTAAGTGTATTTTACCAAAAGAAAAAAAAAATCAAAATTGTCTCTATGAGGTCTTTAGAGAATTCATAAAAAAAAATAGGTATTATGAAACAATTATGTAGGAAACTTATTTTTTAATTTATTATTTTATTTCATTGTGAGAAAGAATGATGATGGGTGCTGCGGTTACAGGTGAATGGCAGAGTTCGCGTTAGAGCCAACACATCACTTGGGCCTCAGGCTGCTCCGGGAGGGGTGGTGGAGATCCTGCATGTCACCAGGCAGCAAAGCCCCAATGGAAATGGGTTCACCTGTTGACCAACGCAAGCCTCACCTAATAAGGACCGGAGCAGGATCCCCTGGGACCTCCATGTCAGGAGGGGTTTAAATACCTCCTGCGTGTTTTCTTGCATGCCTTTTCATCTCCAAAGCTTCCCTCTTCCTCTCTCTGTTCCTCCGCTGTGGTGCGTGGGAGAAAGGCCCGAGACAGAGTTCCCGGAATAAAGGCCTTTTACATTCTTTTTCTGTACTCAGCTGTTGGTTTCTTCTCTGGAGGTAGATGAATCTAACAAATGACAAGGAGGGAGAGATCTCCCACCCATTCGCTGTACTATTACCTAACAGATTGCAGTGGCCGGGAACAGGCCTGGCCAAAGGCAAGAACTAGGAACTCCATTTAGGGCTCCCACGTGGGTGGCAGAAGCCCAAGTAGGCCAGTCATCTGCTGCTGCTTTCCCAGGTGCATTAGCAGGGAGCTGGATGGGAAGCAGGGCAGCCCAGACTTGAACTGGTGCTCTGATGGGTGACATTGAGGTGTCGAATGATCATTTAATCTACTGCATCATAATGCAAGCCCCCAAACTTACTTGATTCAATTTTCCATGAACTTGAAGCCCGTGTGTGTGTGTGTGTGTGTGTGTGTGTGTGTGTGTGCGTGTATCACATCGTATTCATATAAGTGACTAGAGTAAGCTGGAGGGATTCTCTCTCTCACCTCTGTAATTTCCAAATGCTGTTACTTGGAATGATGCCAGGATACACACTCCATGCCTGGCCCAAGCAGTCTTTGGCTATGTAAATGACTGAATAGAGAAGGGCTCTCGTTCTTAATCAGTGTGTCTTCTTTGGAAGGTAAAATTAGCACAAATAAGTAAGTCTGAACCAAAGGGCGCTGACAGCTTTCAGAAATGCACATGAGGGGAAGGTGTTGGGCTCAGCAGTAAAGATGCCGTCTGAAACACGCATACACCACATGGGGTGCCTGCACTCAAGCCCAGCTGCTACTAATGTGCACCTTGCAAAGGCAGCCAGCCATGGCTCAAGAAGCTGAGTGTAAGAGTAAAGACACAGCCCACAGCTCCAGCCATGCCCCCCTGAGTTCTTCAGTTTGTCATAGCTCTGGCTGCTGCAGGCATTTGGAGAGTAGATAAAAGTTGTCTGTGTTTCTCTCTCTCTCTCTCTCTCTCTCTCTCTCTCTCTCTCTCTCTCTCTGCTTTACAAATAAAATTAAAATAAATAATTGCTTTTTAAAATACACATAATAGGGGCTAGCACCATGGAGTACCATGTGAGTCTTCTGCCTGCAAGCACCAGCATCCCATGTAGGTGCTGGTTCGTGTCCCAGCTGCTACACCTCCTTTCCAGCTCCCTGCTTGTTGTCTGTGAAAGCAGCAGAGCATGGCCAAGAGACCCAGAAGAAGCTCCTGGCTCCTGGCTCTGGATTGGCTCAACTCCAACCATGGCAGCTAACTGAGGAGTGAACCAATGGATGGAAAGCCTTTCTCTTTCTCTCTTTGTGTCTCTCTGTAACTCTGCCTTTCAAATAAAAAAATAAATAAATCTTTAAAACTAAAAAGAATGCACACAATGAAGGCTGAACAATTTGACCAGATGCAGGTATGTACTTTGCAATCACAGTCACTTGTACAGAGATGTGTTTCTGTGTGTGTGTGTGTGTGTGTGTGTGTGTGCACGTGTGTGCACGCATGCGCAGGGAGAACAGGAAACACTAAATAGGGCTTGACTGACAAGTTGGACACATCACAGAGGCCCCAAGGGTTGAGGGGAACTTTGATTCAGAAAGGAAGGGGGATGTCATGTTCTTTCTCCCAAGAATAGTCTCTGGGCTCTGGCTGTCTCACAACCCACACAGGCAACATCCATTCAACCTTTCAAATATTCAGCTGCTTCTCTAACATCAGGGAATGTCAAGGCCCGGAGAAGTTCAGGTTGGGTTTTCTACCTCTCCACCCCCAAAACAGTGAAGGACAGAGGTGGGAGGAGCTTCCTCTGGGCACGCTGCTCTCTGGTGTTCGATTCACTCCCTGGGTCACTCATTGAAGAATGCCTGGCCAGGAACGTTTGCGAGCATCACATCTCCTCCATGTTGTGTCTGGAAAGATAATGACATTTGTAACAGCTTGTCAATGAAAGCAAAGATATCACTTGGGACTCAAACAAGCCCCCACCCCACTTCCAGAGGGAGATTTCATGCACTCTCATGCCTTCTGGTCACGACATTCAGCTTCTCACTACTCAGCATTCCAACGCACTCAGGCTGGAGGCTTTCCATGGGGAGAGCATCTCAAGAGATGCAGAAAATCAATGAAAGCCAAGAACACAATGATTTGAAACAATGAATGTTGAATCCCAGGGTCTGGTGCTAGAGAAGCCCTGAGTCCATTGGCCCCACAGGGACCCCTTAGCCATGACTGGCACAGCTGTCAACCAACTCTGTCACAGGATCTCAAAGGCCCGGGAGCTCCCATCCCATGCTTGTCACCCACAAACCCAACAAGCAGGTGGAAGCGTTCCACAGCCATGTCTAAACTCAGGTTGAAACCCTTCTGGATTTCACACTGTAAGACACATCACTGTGATTCCCTACCAAAGAGATGAGGGAAGCTTCTCTGAACCATGTAATGGTGGGAAGGAAGGAAGGAGGGGGAGGACAGAGAAGGGCCATGGAAACGGAGGGTAACTGGCTGGAGGGATTCTCTCTCTCACCTCTGTGATTTCCAAATGCTGTTGCCTGGAATGATGCCAGGCTACCCACTCCAGAATTCCCAAGGAGCTTTAAACAGATTCCCAGACCCTAACCCTGAAAGTTGAACCTGGTGTATCTGGGAGCCCTTATTGTGGCACAGCAGATTAAGCAACCACTTGTGACACTGGCATGCTATATGAACTCCAATTCATGTCCCAGCTGCTCTACTTCTGATCCAACTCCCTGTTTATGCATCTGTGAAAGCAGCAGAAGATGATCCAAGTACTTGGGCCCCTGCTAGCTGTGTTGGAGACCCAGATAGAGCTCCTGGCTCCTGGCTTAGGCTTGATCTAGTCCTGCATGTTGTGACCATTTGGGGAATGAACCAGCAGATAGAAAAGATCTCTCTGTGTCTCTTCCTGCTGCTCTGTCCCTCTGACTTTCCAATAAGTGCATCTTTTTTAAAAATTGTGATACATCTGGAGTAAGGTCTGAACACCTCTGTTTTTTAAGGTTTCATATAATTTGAAGGTATATTCAAGCTGAAATTCACTCCAGCTCTTCTCTAGTAATTAAAAGCTCACACAGAGCGACACTCTTGTGTCCTCTGTTAGTTTCTCAAAAACCTATTTTTGCACTGTGGAGGGCAGGTGGATTAATCCCTGTGTACTAAGATGTCCCTGCTTTCCCCAAACCCAGCCAGGCCAACTGGCTCACCTGAGCTCCGTGGTGACCTCTCCATTCCAGCACAACTCCCAGCCTGCCCACTTTGATGTGGGCTAAGATGCTGACAGGAACAAAACAGACTTGTTTTTGAGAGTAAAGATACAAGCTCTGACTCAGATGACGCACACATGTTCATGGAGGGAGACTCTCACATCCGACCTACCTTCTTCCGTCCACAGAAAGTCACGTTGCTACTCTAACCACATCACTAATTCCGAAATTTGGGGACTCCTACACACACAGCCTCCTGGTCAACACCTCTGATTGGTGCAGGTACCTGGCAGGCACCCAGCCCCAAGTTCCTGGCAACCCAAGTTCTCGTGGCATCAGCAACAAAGTTGCATGGGTGTGACCACGTTACTGACACCAGTGTTCTCCATGTATTCTCCCGAATGCTGCTCTAAAAGGCAGATTCTCAGGCCCAGAGAAAAACCTTGAGCATATCCACTTGGGGTGAAGAAATCCACCTTGCAAACCAACAACCCAGGTAATTCTGAGCAAAGCTGGTATTTGAACTTGACCCAGTCAGGACTGAGCCTCCAGAAAAAAGAAGGATCCAGAAAAGAGGATGATTTCCCCTGCCATGCAGGGCTACTGCTTCTCTCCTTGAGGTCTTTCACAGACAACCCTTCACCCAGCTACCCCACTTTCTGCTTTAGAAGAGTTCTATTCCAACCATCTGGACAGAGAGAACAGAAAGAAACAGAACAAAAGGGCAGGACTGTCTAAGGAGGGAGAAGACAGTGAAGGAAGAGAAGCCCAGTGTTGAGATTCACCCAAGAGAAAAAGAAAAATCTCAACTCTGTATCCCTGCTATGCCAATTAGGAACTGAATTGATGGGTAATGACTCACCGATGCCATGTGCTGTCATTGAACCATAACTGTTGACCTGGATTTTAAAGCCGACTCCACCATAGATGGGCTGTATGATGTTGGACAAATTGCTAAACCTGTCTAACATTTAGTTCTTTTATCTGTAAAATAGAGGTGGGCTGATCAGCTGATACAGTTGATGCTGGTTTCATAAATAAATATTCTTGAAGTACCTAGCATACAGAAGACAACTTTCACAAAAACACCCCAGATATTACTAACATCATAACTCTGAAATGCACATCTTGCCACACCCATCTCCTCTTCTTCAATTGCTCTAGGCACTTGGCAACCGTTACTGTTCTCAAAGTCTTCAATAAACCAGAAGCGTTGGCATACAACAGAACTGATCAAATCTCACTTGCATCTCAAACCCTCAGCAGCACTGTTCTTTATTGACTTCCCTGAGATTCATTTCCTTTCCTAAAAGTCACAGTCAACTCACCAGCACCTAGAGCAGTGAGCTGCAGGAGTCCAGCACCATACTCAGTATCACACACCTGCTGCAGCCTCCCCTCCCTCTCTCCAGGCTCTCCTATTTGTCTTCCCGCCATGGTGCCTTTGCTCAGACTCACACTGTTTCTTCCACTTGCTTGTTGAAATTCTTCCCAAAGCTGTCTTCATCCTACTCCAGCCCCAAGGTACCCAGACAAACCGCCAATCACTAACAAAGAGTGCTAGTGCCTCAGGATGCAGAGGTGACAAAAGCTGGTCCCTAAGATCAGCTGCTGCATCTATGGAACATCAGGGCAATCACTGTAGCCCTGTGAGGAGAGGAAAGAGAGAGACCATCCCAGTGTGCTGGGAGAACATCAGCAGGTGAGTTGGAGAGGCCTTAATTTTTGGCTTTGAGCTGGAAGGGTGAATGATGCTTAACAAGTAGAGGAGAGGGAAGAAACTGCCTAAGACTGACTAAGAGGGTGACCCAGGTTAACAGGAGAAGGGGATGTTAACAGGTTAACAGTTTAACAGGAGAGGAGGGTGAGGAGATGGAGCTGGATGGCTAGGAGGTAGGATGTGAATTCTAGCCCGTGAACGCTTCCCTCCACCCCAGCCAAGGTGCATGGGGACAATGGGAAGCAGAAGTGCAGTTCAATCGGGGATATTTTCAGGGAAGGAGTCTCCAGAAATACCCTTTCTCTGGCCTCCATAATACCATCAGTGAGGACTTTTGACATAACCCAAAGGCCACAGGGAGGTAGAGGCCCACTTCTGCTGCTTGCTTCTTTTGTTAATTATAAGCAGTCAGCTTCTCCTTGGATTTTTGAAACCCAGTTGCAAAATCCCAACCCACTCAGTAGGGAGTGAAAGTTGCATGATTTGGTGTTTTCTGAAGAAGGTAGCAACTTGGGAATGAACACTGCTCCAGTGTTTTACCATGCTGCCCATCATGAGCTCAAGGTCAATGACTGGGAGTAAGAGGAATGCCCTGCCCCAGGGCTTACTAGACCACAGCTGGAGGATCTTGCTGGCCCAGTACTTGGGCACCATACTCAGCAAGTGATGATGGTAGCAGTGACTCCTGAGGCTTTACCCCTCTTCTCCATCCCTTGGCAGCAGTGAGCTGTCCAGTGACGAGGCTGACTCCCAGGTAAACAGCTTCTCCAGGCACGTCCAGAGACCCATGCATCCCCAACACCCAGCTGAATTGGAAGCTCGATGTGGCAAAGTATTTCCAGGCTTGCTTAATGTTGTAACAGCAGCAGCTGCGACAGTGTCTTCTAATGCAGAACACAGTAATAAAAGTCCGTTGAACTCAGGACAACCCAGGGAAATAAGAGGCTTGATCAAGTTGCTCAAGTTTCCTGATTTATTGGGAGATGATTTCAACTTATAGAATACATGTCTGTTTCTTTTTGCACAAACCATGAGAGAGAGAAGATTAAATCAATCAGTTTATTGATAAATGGGGAGATGTTTATAAAAACAGTACTGGGGTTGGCACAATGGCTCAACTGGCTCCAAGTGCAACATCCCATAGGGATATCGGTTTATGTCCTGGCTGCTCCACTTCCTATCCAACTCCTTCATTATGACCTGGGAAAACACTACAGGATGGCTCCTACACCTATGTAGGAGACCAGGAAGAAGCTCCCGACTCCTAGCTTCAGATCAGCTCAACTACTGTTATTGCGGCCATTTAGGGAGTGAAGCAGCAGATAGAAGATCTTTCTGCCTCTCCTCTCCTTGTAAATCTGCCTTTCCAATTAGAATAAATAATTTTTTAAAAAAGATATTATTAATATCAGGTAGATAGAAAGTAGTTAAGAGCCAAAAAGAGGGATGGATAAAAGTCTTGTGGGAATTAACAGCAGGGGAGACACCCCTCCAAGAGGGGTTGGAGGCCTTCATGGTGCACAAGCCACTGAGCTTGAGGTACCACTGATGATGGTTTCACACCCTGGCCCTGGCCACCACAGGACCTTGGCTCCTGGCTGTGATGGCTGAAGGGTAGATGCTTGACTTAAGCGGAGCTCTTGGTCTGTGTGTTCTCACACACACAGAGAGAAGCTACAAAATGATTCCCGTGAAAGGAGAACAGAATAGAAACTACTGGAGGCTGGGGGTTGAGAGGGAGGAGGACTTGGCGACAGGAAAGCATCTAGATGGGGAGAACACAGAGTCCCAAGGCACAGCAGGGGGACTGTTGTTTATAGCTACCTCTACATAGTTGGCGAAAAACTAGAGGAAAGGGGCTGGAAGCCTATAAACAGAGAAGGAAATGCTAGTTCCCCAGCTTTCATCATGACCCTTTGTACATTTAGACCCTGCAAGTACACATAATTATGTGTTCTTGAGAAAGGGGGAAAAAGGAAATAGAATGTTCTAGAAAAAGGAATTCAAGCCTGGGACTTGGGTCATCAGCCTTGGCTGGTCCTTGGAATGAAAGACCACCAGGCTCCTAGCTGCGTAGTTGCTGTCTGCTACAAACCTCTCAGACTCTGAGAAGGCAGGTTGCCAAGAGCAAGACACCAGACACAGCAACACCCAGATCAGCATGAAGGCATGCTCGTGTGTCCCCAGAGAGCCAGAGGCTGGGGGCTGGCTTTCAGACCCCTCTGTGACTGGCAGCAACTTCCATTCATCCACACTCCAAGCCCCATGGTGTCCTCGCCACAAGCCCTCTCACTCATTTCAGCCAGCTGGCCTTGCACCTGCAGTCATAAATGAATGGGCCTGGGTATGCCTTAGGATCATGTCAGTGTGCGCCAGTACCTCTCTGTAGAGAAAAATCATTCACAACCACCACGACCAAGCAAAGGTGCTGAGTTCCTACCTCCTGGTGGCTTTGAGGTCAGCAAAAGTGCACACATGGCAACCTCTTTACAAAAACTGAGCCCAGCTACTTGGTGCTAAATCACACCTATGACCCAAGTTCCCAGGGGAAAGGGGGCAGTGGCAGCTCAAGGAGAGGCGGTGTGGAATCCTGGGACTCTGACCTTGGGTTGACTGAGTGGGGAGAGGGAATGGCCGAGTTTCAATAGGTATAGGTAGCTGGGAAGGAAAACTCTTTAAGTGAACATAAATATTACGCATTCATACATAGCATATATGATTATTTGTTATTACATAACACATGTGGTATTTTATTACGTGTTCACATAATAGAATTACCAGTGTTACAGTAGGTATTTGGCACAATAGCTAGGTCTCTACCAGGAATGCCTGGATGCCATATTGGGATGCCTTCTTTCCTTGGGTTTGAGTCTCAGCTCTATTAAGTTAGTTAATTAGTTAGTGAGGGAGGGAGGGAGGCAGAGTTACACAAAGAGATGAGAGGGAGACAGAGAGGATTCTTCCATCCACTGATTCACTCCCCAAATGGCCACAATGGCTATAGCTGTGCTAGACCAAAACCAGGAGCCAGGAGCTTCTTCTGGGTCTCCCACACGGGTCCAGGGTCCCAAGCAATTGTGCCATCTTCTGCTGCTTTCCCAGGTGTATTAATAGAGAGCTTGATCTGAAGTGGAGCAGCCATGGATCAAACAGTTTCCCATATGGCATGCTAGCATCACAGGCAGCAACTTTTCCTGCTATGCCACAACACCAGTCCCTGGCTCTGTTTCTGGTCCAGCTTCTAAATCATGTACAACCTGAGAAGCAGTCAGTGATGCTCAAGTGTTTGGGCTCCTGCCTCGTCTGTGGGAGACTCGGATGGAGTTCTGGGCTCCTGACTTTAGCCTGGTCCAGCCCTGGCTGTAACTGGTGAAACTGTCTCTAACAGCCCAGGTGACTGGGGAGTGAACTTAGTACAGAGAAGATCAGTCTTTCTCCCTCTCTCCCTCTCTCTTTCTCTCTCCCCGTATCCTTCCTTTACTCCATTTCTTCCTCCATCTCTCCTTCCCTTTCCAAATAAAAGCAAGTTTTAAAAACATTCAGGGTTAAATTAGGTCCAGGATTTTGGAAGAAAGAGATCCTGAAGGTTACTTTATTTGAATTGCAGGAAATGGACTTGGAAGATGGAGAAATATGGACTTAATCCTCCTTCTCAGGGTCCTTAACCTGGGACTGTGTTTCGACAAAGGTACCAAGGTGATGCCTGGGCTATAGCATGGGCTTCCACAGGCGCTCTGCCTGCCAGTGAGGGCAGGGCTGGGTGGGAGCCTTAGCCAGGTGAACATGACCTGGGCAGCTTGAGAGGTAGCAACGTAAGTAGTTTCTCTTTCATTTTTGCACATTTCCCATCTTCATTTTCCTCTTCATTTTCACATCAACCGCTTCCTGGAGCACCACAATACACACATTAGAGGCAGGTTAGGAGACTACCTGCGCCTCAGCTAAGAACATGAGTTTGGAGTCAGCTTGCCTGGGTAGCAGCCTAACTCTGCCACTTATTAACTTGACCTTGGGAAAGTCATTTCAGCTTTCTCTCTTTCAGTTTCCCTTTGGTACAGTGAAGATAGAGTTAGACCTTGCTTCATAAGAGTAGTGTGAAAATGACTTGGGGGGAGAAGCTGACACCATAAGCCCTGTAAGATTCTTGCAGGTCTGAGGCAGTCTCCTCCTCTCCCACCCCTCTCTCTGAGGGACTGCTCAGACACTTGGCCTTGCAGTGGAGACAAAGAGCAAGAAAAAACTCTCCCTACTTTACAGTGGGCCAAGGTCAAGCCCACAGCTTCCAAGCAGAGGGCCAAAGCTTCAGAATAATCAAGACACCGCTACCTGCTTGCCAGGATCTCATGCCCCCAGGAAAGTTCTCTAGATCAGGCAAGGGTGGAGTTGGAGCTGCCCAGAGATCACCTTAACTCTGCCCAGTCCCTGTTAAGGAGGAACGGCAGACAGCAAGTCATCCAGGGAAAGTCACTTGGCCCCATGACCAAGTGTGTCCTGCTTCCTCCTTCAACTCAGTACAACCAAACTCAGAAGGTTCTAGGTTCTCTGGGTAAATACAGGTGATAAGCAGGTGCAGCCTTGCTTAACCCTAGTTTCGTCAATAGCTAGCTCTGATTTGATTCTTCTGCCTGCCAAACCAAAGATGAAGCTGGATGGCATCTAAGGTTCCTGGTTCAAACTCCTTCAGAAATTGTTTTTGGGGCCAGTGTTGTGGCACGGTGTGCTAGTCACCAAATGTGACACCAGCATCCTAAACAGAGAGCCAGTCCCAGCTTCTCCATTTCCAATCCAGCTCCCTGCTAACGTCCTTGTGAAGCAGCAGATGATGGGCCAAGTACTAGAGCCCCTCCCACCCATGTAGGAAATCCAGATGGAGTTTCAGACTCCTGGCTTCTGCATGGCCAAGCTCCACCTGTTGTAGCTATTTCCAGAACAAACCAGCATTTAAAAGAGTTCTCTCTCACTCCTTCACTCTCTCCATAATTCTGCCTTTTAAGTAAGTAAGATAAGCCTTAAGAAAAACTATTACTTCCTCTCAAAGTTGCATGGATAAAGAGCCAGACATCACTGCAGTACATACTGGCAAGCACAGGAACCAGGGTAGGGGGCAGGCCTGGTGGGGGTTATGGGGAGTCGCCCCAACTAGGCTGCAGCTCTCACTGGTTTGCGTGAGGGCCAAGTATGAAGTGGACCTTATTGGGCTGGACTACAACACCCATCGGTTCATGTGGAAAACAGGGCTGGAAACAGAACTGACCCAGCAATTGAAACGATGAGCTTGTGCATAAGATAATTGGGGTGACAGACTGTGCTGAACCCTGTACTGCAGGCACACACAAGAATCAGGTCTGGATCACCTCAGATGAAGTTTCTTTGGAGATCCCTCCAACTGAACTGCTGGTCTAAGAACCCCAACCATGAAGAGACTATGTCAGCCAGTAGATTCTGAATAGATTTCATCACGATTGGAATGGCGAGATTGGCAGCAATTCAGAACTGTTGAACTATCCAAACTGCTTGAGCA
This sequence comes from Ochotona curzoniae, assembly GCF_017591425.1. NCBI lineage: Eukaryota > Metazoa > Chordata > Mammalia > Lagomorpha > Ochotonidae > Ochotona > Ochotona curzoniae. The sequence continues at coordinate 16,385,978 of NW_024466219.1, read as the reverse complement.
AGACCCTTGGAGAGTGCCTCGCAATGGGGACCTGGGATGGGAGGGACGTTGGGTGGGATTTTTCCCTTTGTTTCTCCCATTACCCCAGATACACGGGGGAAAAATGATGATATTAGTGTGGAAATATTGGTATTACCCACTTTCCTGTAGCCCTTGACCCTTTGTACCCTAAGCAACTAAGTAAGATTTATAAAAAAAAAAAAATTAAAAAAGAGAATTAATCAGAAAAAGGAGACAGACATCAATATTTTTGAACAACCATAATATTTCACAACAACCACAACACCACTCCACGTGGGTAAGTCATGATCCCCAGGGAGCCACGGCCAGAAACGGCCAGCTGTTCTTATCTTCTGACCATGTATCCTGTGATGTTTGCAAGTGGCAGGGTTGGGTCTGCAGAAAGCAGTGGGAAGCCTGATTGGGTGTTACACCAAAGAAATGAACAGATAAGGACATTAAGGTGCTTCAGTTTGGAGAACAATGTTTCGATGACTATAAACAGTTACCCATCCCCTAGGTTTCTCCTTTTTCCCAGGGGAAATAATGAGAGGCTCCAGTACAGGTTCAGAAATTTTGATGATTTCAAGAACTCCTCAGGGCCAGATTGTAGCATAGTGGATTAACATGGTGCCTGCAATACCAGTATCCTCTATGGGCACAAGTTCACGTCCTGGCTACTCCACTTCTGCTATGGTTCCCTGCTATTGTGCCTGGGAAAATAGTGGAAGATGGTCCAACTGCTTGGAACCCTGCATCCATGTGGGAGACATAGAAGCTCCAGGTTCCTGGCTTTAGCCTGGCACAGCCCTGACCACTGCAGCCATTTGGGGAGTGAACCAGAAGATAGAATATTGCTATCTCTCTCTTTCTCCCTTTCTCTCTCTCTCTCAAAATTTATTTATTTTTATTAGAAAGTCAGATATACAGAGAGGAGGAAAGATCTTCTGTCCACTAATCCACTCCCTAAGTGGCCACAACAGCCAGAACTGAACGAATCTGAAGCCAGAAGTCAAGATCCAGGAGTTTCTTCTGGATCTCCCACACGGGTGCAGGATCCCAAGGCTTTGGGCCGTCCTCTACTGCTTTCCCAGGCCACAAGCAGGGACCTGGAAGGGAAGCAGGCCACCAGGACACGAATCAGCACCCAAATGGGATCCCGGTGCATACAAGGTGAGCACTTTAGCCACTAGGCTACCATGCCAGGTCCAAGATCTCTCTCTCTCTCTCTCTCTCTCTCTCTCTCTCTCTCTTTCTCGCTCTGTGTGTGTGTGTGTGTGTGTGTGTGTGTGTGTGTGTGTGTGTCTCTGTATAACAGTTTTCAAATAAATAAATAGATCTTTAAAAAGAAAGAAAGAAACAATATCACACCCCTGAACTCTCAGATGGGAGATGCTGAGAGAGGTGAAGGCAGGTACGCGTGGGAACTCCTGGGCACCTTTGATTTCCACATGTTCTGCTTAGGCAGATGTACGCCGTGACCTCTCCCTCACCCCATCCTCCACTGCGGACTCTCTTCCTGCTTGAGAATTCTAGATTTTTCAAGGATTGAGCAAGAAAGTACAAAGGAAGACTGAGTTGGCAAAATCCCACGAAGCTTTGGCAAAAGGAACAGGTTTGGTAATGAATGTGTCACAGAGTGACCCCAGACAAGTGATTTAACTTGACCAGAAAAAAAAAAACTTGAGAATGTTCACATCCTGTCCAGCACCAGCATCTGGTGTGACGAGCTAACATGGGTAGGAATGAGCTAACCCTAGCAGTGGAGAGAGGGAAGGTACATACACCTTCCCCCCAGGATGCCCTGGGATAGTATGGTGACCTGTATCATCCGGCACGGCTCCTGGACTGTGAGTACCACCAAGTGTATACCCTGAACTGCAAAAGATGGGGATCCAGGCAAAAGTGGGGATGGCAGCCCATAGCCCCAGGGAACTCTGGAAGGATGGGTGGAGCCACCAGACTAGCAGAGGTGATAAAGGACGTTCTGAAATAATACCAAGAACTCATAGGGAAAACAACACGAAAAGTAACAGTACAAGCCCCCTAGCTGGTAAGGGATGCAGGGTTGCAGTAATCACTGTTACGTCAGCTTAACCAGATCACAGGATGCCTAGTTGCCTGGTTAGGCATTATTTCTGGATGTGCTTATGGTATATTCCCAGAAAATGTTAGCATTCAGATCTGTGCCCTGAATGAAGTAAGTTGCCCCTCCCAGGGTGGTTGGGCCTCGTTCCATCTGTGAAGAAATTTCTGCTGGATGGTCAGGTGATGGAGCAGAAGGTTCATCTTGTCAGCTGACTTCTCCTGTGCTGGGCACACCTGGTGCTTAGACCTTCAGACCTGAACCGGAACCTATTTCAACGGTTCTGTGGCTTGTAGGCTTTTCAACTACACACTCTAGGCCTTCCAAGGGCTGTAGATGGTGGAAGTTCTAAACTTCCATGACCTCACAAGCCAACATTTCACAATAAATTGTATCGATTCCATCTGCTCTGCTTCTCCTGAAAGCCCCACTATAAGAGGAACTGAACTGATCAGAGAAGGTGAGCTTTAAGATTAGTCACAGAAGAAACAAAGAGAAGTGAGTCATTGATTTAGACACAATAGGTGGAACTGCAACAACCTGAGAGCAGGCTCTAATCTAGAAGCAGGTGCAGGCATAGCTAACCTTGTGTAGATGTTGTAATTCACTCTCAAGCCCTGGGTCCCTCCTCCATCGTGGAAGATAAACTGACTGGTCACTATGCTCCTTCCTATTCCAGCATTCTGTACTTTTCAATCGTATAAGGAAGGAGTCTGAGGGTGAATGTGTAGAAAACAGTAAGGAAAAGCAGAGCAGGCCAGGCTCTTGCATCCAATCAGAGTAATTCAGCTGTATCAGCCTAGGCCAAGTCAACTCAAACCCTAGACCCAACTGGCCATCATCTGGGGCTTATCCCTGGAGCAGAAGGCAGCCTGGGTCTGCAACGGAAGAAATGCCATTAGAAGTGAAGAAATTCGGATCCACAAAGATGCTCCAGCTGTGACATGCCCACTTACCCCTCTCACAAGTCACTGCCTGTGGACTGTCACCAGGCTTGGTGCCAGCTGTGACCCTAACTCTCAAATTCTCCAGCTGTTCCTTGGGACCGGGTGCAGGCTGGCCCCTTTGTCTATGCTTGGGACAACACAGAGAGGGATGCACCCAAGGGAGGAGGGGCCAGAGCAGGCTGGCCCAGCTAGTTTTCAGTGGCACTGTGGTAGCCTGGCACAGGGTTTGGAAGAAGTTGCTATTCACGAGTCACAAAGAAGTCCTGGGGCCTACCTCTTTCCCAGAAGGATGTATTCATCAATCTTTGCCCTGAGATTCCTGGTATTTTCCATTTTTAAACACGTTTTGCTGGTTCAAAGGAGTGTCATGGGCAGAAATAGGTATAGAAAGTGGTGCATCTGGCACAAATGCTGCTTGACAAAGCCCACGGCTTGGCATGGGCTGCGAAATTCAGGCCAGGGAAGTCCCCACACAGGAGCTCCCCAGCTGGCCTCCTCATCACTTTGGGTAACTTTCCATCACCACCCAACCCCCCGCCCAGGTTTCTTCTAAAAGACCCTGTTGCTTACTTAGCAACCTGGCACACATGAGAATCAAAAGAATCATCCTGAACTGGAGAAGCTGTTTCCTAGGCGGGAAGGTGAAACTGACACTCGTGTTACCAGAGTCCCCAGTGGTAAACAGAGGGCAAGGTCAGAGGGGTGCAGCCCCAGGGTGCAGGAGGAGCACTCAGAACCCAGTGGTCTTGGATTCTGCACATGTACAGGGAATCAAGAAGCAGTGCATGGAACCCTGGTGTGGCACACTGACACCAACGTGACTACAGCCCATAGGAAGAAACTAGGGTGAAGCAAACACTATTATTAAGCACCTAGGGTATGCCAGGCACTCTCCATCTGTTCTTTTGTTATATCCTTCCCAGGAGGAATGGTGATATTGTTAGCCATTTTACAGATGGTAAAAATGTCGGGCTTGATATGAATTTAGACTGAGACCTGGTAGTCAAAGAGAAGTCTCTGTAGAGCCAAACAAAAGACTAACTTGACAATGATGGAGTAAGGTTGGCATGGCCCTGGTTGTTCAGAGTGCTGGAGGACATGGCCCATTTGCCACGTGATGATCCTGGCCTCAAGTCCCCTTGGATGTCTGATTGGGATATTCCCATGTAGGACCCAAGTGCCCTAACACTGGCCTTCCCCACAGAGGCCCTTACTCAGACCTGTCCTGAATCCTCCCTCCAGCACCTGGGATGACGTCACGCATGGCACCAGCTGTCCACAGGTCCCACATGATGTTGTCACCACAACCATCCAGCCATGACAGTGCAGGGGATTCAGAAGCAATGGGGCTGCCCTTGAGTCATTCCTAGGTTTGAGGTTCCAGGTGTGAGATGGAGGCCCAAGCCTGCTGTGCTCTGCTTTCCGCCCAGTCTTGTGAAGGCTTCAGGGGTTGGCTGCCAGCTGAGGCTCAGGCTCTCCAAGCAGCACCTTGAAGGAGCTCTGAGCCCTCACTTGTGGCTGAGGTGAGTCAGGCCAGACCAGGGGTAGTAAGTGGGGTAAGCGGGGGATCTAGGCATCAGCACAGCACAGCTGCCTGGGCATCCCATCGGGGAATTCCTTAAGGGAACTGGGGACCCACACTGACTGAAGCCAGCTAGTAGGAAAATCCTGTCTTGCTACACGATGCCTGATTCATGGCTTTACTCGCTGGGTGCTACTCACGTGCTACCCTGGCAGCTGCCATTCCAGCTTTGTCCTGTGATTTCTACAGCAATCATCACCCATGCCTCAACAGATTCCTCAGAGGTAAAGAGACCGAAATGTCAGAAGCTGGAAAAGCCAGGATCCAGCCCCAAGCCTAAGGGCAGAGTTCAGCAGCCCAGGAGATGGTCAGCAACTTGCAAGGATGTTCCGGAGACACCTGCACACATACCTTCTAACTCTGAGCAACCCTGCAAGCTCTGCTTCTGTTGTCACTGAAATGCAAACCTGGGGTGGGCACATAGCACAGTGGCCAAGTCGCTTCTTGGAGAATGCACATCCTCAGCCAGAGAGAGAGAGCCTGGCTTTGGCCTCCACAACTCCAGTTCTGACCCATCTTCCTGCTGACATGTATCTCAGGAGGCAGCAGATGGATGATAGTTCACATGCTTAGGTCCCTGCCAGCCATGCGGGAGATCCAAGTTGAATTCCTGGCTCCTAGATCTGGCCTGACCAGACTGACTCGGAATATTGTAGCTATTGGGGAGTGAACCCATGGGTGTTTTTTCTGTGTGTGTGTGTGTGTGTGTGTGTGTGTGTGTGTGTGTGTGTGTGTGTGTGTCTTTCTGTCTCTCAAATCGAATATAATAAAACTAGAATACAAACCATTCCTAGGACACAATGAGTACCATTTCTTGAGCACATTCTGTGTCCAATGTTATGAAGTTCCTCGTGTCAGCTAACAGTAAATCCACTGGCTCTTGCATAACTCTGTTAAAAGGCCACAGGGCCTGAGTTTTGACTCCACTGTTAGTGTGTGAACTCAGATTGGACCATCACCTCTTGAACTCAGCTTCTCCAAGAAATCCTTACATCAGTTCACAGACACACATTAGAATTTCTGAGTATCAAAGGAGTTCATATATAGCTGCCGTTTAAAGTAACACCAGGTGCACTCCAAGCCTGGGTTCTTATTGTAGCTATTAGTGAGTCTAAAGAATACATGAGGGGTCAGCACAATGGCTCAACTGGCCAGAGGTGCCTGCAAGCATCATCATCCATAGGGATGCTGATTAGTGTCCTGGTTTCTCCTCTTCCCATCCAACTTCGTGTTTGTGGCTTGGGAAAGTGGAAAAAGATGAACCGACTGCTGAGGACTGTGTGGGAGACCTGGAAGAAGCTTCTGACTTCTGGCTTCAGATCTTCTCGGCTCCAGACATTGTGGTTATTTGAGAAGTAAACCAGTGGATGGGAGATCTTTCTCTCTGTCTCTCCTTCCCTTTGTAAATCTGCCTTTCCAATAAAAATAATTTTAAAAAAAATCATGACACTTGCCTCCAGCTCTGTTCTTGATAAAAACTCATTTTAAAACCGGGAGGAGATGGGCAACAGAAATATGCTGAACCCCAGGGGAACATCCAGGACCTCTTGCTCTACCTCTTACCAGTTTTCCTGGGGCACACATTTCATCTCACAAAATACAGCCTTTGCTGTGGGGCAATACCTAGGGTCATGGCCAGGTGGGGATGGGAAAAAGAGGCCTGAGGAGCTCCCACCTGCTCCCTGGCTCAGGCATCTGCAGCAGTATTCACTTACGGAGGCAATGGACAGGTGGGCTGCTAACGTGTCATTCCCAGAGTGAGCATTATCTCCCCAGGCTTCCCCAGAAGCTTAAAATAAAGATATTCATCACAGTAATATCCAGTCTTCAAGAAGCTACAATTCCTACCAGGCAACCTATGACAGACACTGCTTGGCTTTCGAACTGGGTAACACGGATGCAATTGTAAATTCCACTCACACTCCATGCTCATGCCCACACATGCGTACACAAAGCCAAGAAAACACCCACTGACTTAGACACCCTGCCTGGAATATTATCAGTTAAATCTGTAGGTGTTTTTCCCCAGGAGGGTGAGAAATCGCAGTTGCAGCCTATTTTTGAAAATGTTCAGTTGGCCACTTACCTCTAAGAAAATAAGAGGAGAAGGGAGTGCCTAATAAGGGTAGAGAAAAACCACACAAAGGCTTTGAAGGCCAAAGAGCTGGTGAGGGTTACTGGGGGTTAGGCACTGTTGGTGTGCACAGAACCTGGGAACCCCAGGTTCCCAGGAGTCGCCCACTAGGAACTTGCTCAGTCCTGATCAGGGACAAGTCATTTTCACCAATCCCTTCTCTCTATCCAAGCCTACAGTTCCCTTGAAACAAGCTCCTTCTTACCATGGGAAGGCAGATGTGGTCTCCCCTGGCACTACAGTTTGAATCTGATTGTGAGTGGACATGATGGGTGCTGCTCACCATTTGTAACACCATTAGCAAATGAGATGACATATTGGACTGGCCCTGGGAAAGCCCTCCCAACCTCGGCCAGAAGTGTCTTATGCATAAAGGCAATGCACCAGAGAAAAGAGAAAGACACGAAATGGCATCTATCAAGCCTTAGTCAACGTTCTGGAACCTATACTAAGAGAAGTGTCTGTGTAATCATGGTTCTTGCCCCCTACCTTGCCTGTGCCACTTGAATGCTCAAAGCACCTGTTCGAGAGATGCTGCGGGTGGCAAAAATCTTAACATCTTCCCAGCATCTCCAGCTGTTTCTGCCCCGGCCCATTTGGTCCTAACCTGGGAGGATGGGGTGGGCGTCAGTGGCCAAGGATGAGCTTGTAAATCCCCCAGGACACCCACCAGAGCCCTACACCTACGTCAGTGTCTGTCTCCATCGAAAGGAAAGAAAGCTGCGAGGATACCGCAACCAATCTCGGCAGCCGGAGTGGAAACTACAGCTCTGCCACGGGCGGTTGGCTCGGGGGAAATTCTGCCGATGAACCATATTGAGACTCAGCGGTGTTATCTGCTATGGTTGCTGAGCTCGGCTTTTTAAATTTTCTCCTGTTTTTCTGTTTGGGAGGCAACTGGTATTTTCCTTCCATTACAGTCAGGGAGGCTGCTGCCACACAGCCCTAGGTAGGCCACAGCCAGACAAGAGATGCCAGCTTTCTTCTGACAGTGGCAGAGTAGGACAAGAGAAGAAATACACTCTCCTGATATGTGAGGGATTTTTTTTCCCAACTTTAAAGCCTATTGGAGGAGCAAGAACGTTTGCCTCAGCAATGAAGTCACAGCTTGGGATGCCACATATTATGCCAGAGTGCCTGACTCTCATCCCAGCTCCTCTGCTTCTAATCCAGCTTCCTGCTAATGCGCGTCCTGGAAGACACAGATGACGGCTCTAGTACTTAAATACCTGACAATCAATGACACACTCAGACGGACTTCTAGGCTCTGCTCTGGGCCCGGCTCTAGATACTATGGGTCTTTGGAGAACAGATCAGCAGATGGAAACTCTCTCAAATAAAATCCAAATTAATCAACACATTGGTCACATCTTCATGGTGACATGGACAGAGGAACAAACCAATCACCAGAAGTTTACGGTTCTGATTCTGAGCTTGCCACCCAGGCAGTCTATTAAGGGCTCGGAGCTTTGGTTTTATCATCTGCAAAAAGAGAAGGATGATATGGAAATAAACTGGAAGATAAATTCCCAGCTTTTCTGCAGCGCTAACAGCTCAAGGCTTGCAGTGTGGAGTTGAGTCCTGACTCCACCCATCATGCTATCTGACTGCAGGCAAGCAAACCATCCTCTCTAAGCCCATGTCTCCACCTACAAATGCAGGAGAAACCCCTCTTGGGTAGCAAGGAAGACCAAATGACTTAAAACATGAGGGAGTACTTTATAAACCTTGGAGCTTCAGACACATTGGAAATATGTGTCTGATTTCCACTAATGTGGACAAATACAAATATGGGGCCTCCAACAAGTTCTTAAATGTTTACATTCATACACATGCATACAAATCTTCAAATGCAACATATATTTTGAGAGACAAAGATACACAGACAGAAAGATATATAGAGAGAGTGCGAGGGAGCTTCAATCCACTGGTTCACTGCCTAAATGCCCACAACAGCTCGGGGGTAAGCTAAGACCAGAGCTGAGAGTTGGGAATTCAATCCAAGTTTCTAATGGATGTAAAAGAGCCCCAGTAAAATCGTTTGAGCTATCACTGCTACCTCCCATGTTCTGCACTGACAGGAAGCTACAGTCAGGAGCCGAGTGGTGAATTGAATCCACAAACTAATAGAAGATACCTGCATCTTAATTGCCAGGCTAAATACCCACTGTTCACATTATGTCAGAATACAACTTTTCCACTGATTTTCTGAAGTCTCCTTACAGAAGATGGTTAAGGTGAGACCTACAATGCTGGCATCCCATGTGGACACTGGTTTGAGTCCTGGCTGTTCCACTTAGATGCAGTTCTGTGCTAACACATCTAGGAAGACAGCAGAAGATGGCTTGGAAAAGGGAGCCTGGGCCACTGCATCTCCCATGTTGGAGACCTGGATGGAGTACCAGGTTCCTGGCTTTAGCCTAGCCATCCACAGCCACTGCAGCCACTGGGAGAGTGAGCCAGTGGATAGGAAATCTTTCTCCCTTTCTGTCTCCCCATCTCCCTCTGTAATTTCACATGAATAATTAGAAAAATGACTTTGTTTATCTGGAACTTCTGTTACTCCACAGTGCCAGCTGCAGGCTTCTAGGCACGCAGAAGAGAGTTTGTTGAATTTGGGGCAAATGTCTCACCACCAAGATCATGAAACACCCTGGAATATTTATTGAACAGCTTCAGGAAAGGAGTAGCTGGGACCAGTGCCAGGGCATTTAGTCATTTCTTAGAGGTCTGGGGAGACTCCACGTTCCTTTCTAGAACATAGTGGGTGTTTTTTTTTTTATGTCCCATGTAGGGGTTGAACTAGGGAAGTCACTTACATGGGTAACAGCCCCCTGGAATCTCAGCGGGATTTCCTAGAAGACGCTTTCCAAGGTGATGAATTCTTGGATGATGTTTCTGCAGCACTGTGTCAGGATAATGGGTGGCATGGAGAATGGATGAGGTTTAGGAAAAAAAGTGGTTTAATAGCTTCTGACAAAGGAAGTTCATTGAGCAGTTACAATAGCTTAGAGAAAATTTTTGCTCCAATAAGAAGCTGCATAGCAGCTTTTAGGAAATAAATAACAAGGCCCTGTACAGTAGTCTGGTGGCTAAGTCCTTGCCTTGCATGCGCTGGAGTCCCATATGGGTGTTGGTTCATGTCCTGGATGCTCCACTTCCTATCCAGCTCCCTGCTTGTGGCCTGGGAAAGCAGTAGAGGATAGTCCAAAACCTCAGTACTCTGCACCCTTGTGGGAGACCTGGAAGAAGCTCCTAGCTCCTAGCTTCAGATCAGCTCAGCTCTGGCTGTTGCAATCACTTAGGGAGTAAACCAGTGGACAGAGTATCTCTGTAACTTAGACTTTCCAATGAAAGTAAATAAATCTTAAAAAAAAAAAACCTCTAAATTTGGATATCAAATCTGATATCCACTTATTAGCTACCTACCACTTATTAGCTCTACGATTTAGAGTGGCTCATTCAAGCCTTAATGTACTTTTCTGCAAAATAGAATGAATAAGCAAGTGAATTCTTGAGGTTATTGTAACACTTTAAATGAAATGCTAGGAAGGTTCTGGCACACAGTCAAAACCCAAACATCAAGAAAAGGAAAACCAGCTAACACAGGGAGAGTCTACTGTGGGTTCCAGCAGACATCTTAAGGCTCAAGCCACAGGTTTTAAAGTCCTGGGCACACAGGAAAAACGGAACCACTCTGTCAGGAAGCTGACAGGACTGTGGTCACAGCAGAGCAGCAAGGAGTCCCACACAGGAGTACACACTCATGATCACAACAGAGAAGCCTGCTGAAGTCATGCCTGGGGGCTGAGCCGATGAATAAGAGGTCTGAGGGTCAGTGTGCTTCCCCAGCCATGTCCCAGAGAAGGAAGGTACACAGGGTACCCAGGAACCCCAGGCAGAGGGGGATTTTAGGAGGAAGCTTACTGAAAAGCACAGCCTTCCACAGCTCTGGAAGAATCTGTCGGAAAGGAAAAGTGGTTTAGTGCAGAGCAGAACACAGCCCAGGAAAAAGGCTGTATGCTGAGAAGTAGATAGAGTGAAACTCTTGGGTCCTAGCTGCCAGTCCTGGGGAAAACTATCAGGACTTTCCTTCTTGAGTCAAGGAAGAGATCACTAAAAGGTATAAACTCTTTCATTTTAATTTCGTAGGCTTCAAATATTGCAACCAGCGGCTAGCACATTGGTGCAGGAAGGTAACCTGCTACCTATGGTGTTGATATACCATATTGGTGCTGGTTCATGTCCTTGGCGTTCTCTTCCGGTCCTACTCCCTGCTAATGGGCCTGAGAGACCAGAGGAAGATGATACAAAGACCTGCATCCCTACACCCACATGGGAGACCCAGGAGACGCACTTGGCTTTGGCATGGCCTAGCCCTGGCCATAAAAATCATTTGGGGTATGAACCAATAGACAGAAGATTCTCTCTCTCATTCTCTCTCTCTCTCTCATTCTCTCTCTCTCTCTCTTTTCTCTCCCTCTGTGCAACTCTGTCTCTCAAATAAACAAATACATAATTTTTAAAGATTTAATTATTTATTTATTTTTACTAAATAAATCTGCTGGTTCACTCCCCCAAATGGCTGCTATGGCTGAACCCAGACCTATATGAAGACAAGAGCCAGGAACTTCTTCCAGGTCTCCCATGTGAGTGCAGGAGCTGAAGTACTTGGGCCATCCTCCACTTGTTTGGATGGGAAGTAGAGAAACCAGGACTTGAACGAGTTCCCAGATGGGATGCTAGCACTGCAGAGGCTTAACTTACTGCACCACAGCACCAGCCCCTTGAGTCATTAAAAAAAAAAAAAAGAAAAAAAAAAGAAGAAGAAGAGTGTTGCAACTGATTAGCAGACTTCTTTGATCTTCAAGAGACAAAAACCAATGATCACGGAAGCTGGGAGACCAATCTCCATAGTCACGTGGAAAAAATAAAAGATTAAAATCCAGATCTCCCTCTCCTGGGCCAATGTGTGTATCATTTGACAATCTTCTATCCATACGGAAGCCAAATTGGACAAGTTGTTCACACTGAGCTAACTGTGTCTCTTCTCTTTCCCTGGCATATGGTGTAATACAAGTTCAGACTCCAAGGATAAAGTATTTATACACACAGAGGAAAAGACACTCCCCAGGTCCAGGTACAATCACAGCATCAGAGAATTCTTTTTTTTTTTTAATAAAATTTCAATCGGATTGAATTGCTAAAGAAAGACTTATGGGAGAGGCAGCACTGAATTGGCAAGATCCTGTTGAATGGAAGGAGTGGGATGGTTCTTCCAAGCCAGTAAGACCATGTATGGAGGCCAGGGGTCAGGAAGACATGGGCCCACAATGGTGCAAGCCTCTTGTTTGGTTCAGGAGTCTTGTATAGAACATCATAGAGAACAAAGGCTGTGAAGGAATTCTGGGATACAAATGACAAGCTGGCATGTCTGTGCTCTGTTCAGGAGACAATGGGCACCCCTAACTGTTCCTGAGAATGGGGAGCTGGGTGATAAAGCAGCTGTTTTAGCAACATGAGTCTGACTTGGGGGTCTGGAGAGATGTGAAATGATTTGGGGAATGCATTCCGGATACGGGCATTTGATTGACACAGGAGTTCAGATGCTACTTGGAATACCAGGATCCCCTACTGGAGCACCCAGGTTCAAGTCTTGGCTCCCTTGCCAGTTGCAGCTTCCTGCTTATGTGCATCTCAGGAGGCAATAGGTGACAGACAGCTCAAGGAGTTGAGTCCCTGTCCCTCACCGGAGAGAGCCAGATTGTGCTCTCCACTCCCAGGCATGTGGCAAGTGAGTCAGTGGCTTATTTGTCTGTTATTGGGAAGTCAGATATACAGAGAGGAGGAGAGACAGAGAGGAAGATCTTCCATCCAATGATTCATTCCCCAAGTGACCGCAACAGCCGGAGCTGCACTGATCTGAAGCCAGAAACCCAGGGTTTCTTCTGTGTCTCCCACGTGGGTGCAGGGTCCCAAGGCTTTGGGCAGTCCTCAACTGCTTTCCCAGGCCACAAGCAGGGAGCTGGATGGGAAGCAGGGCCACTGGGATTAGAACCGCCACCCATATGGGATCCTGGCACGTGCAAGGCAAGGACTTTGGCCACTAGGCTACCACATTGGGCCAGTGGTTTGTTTTTTAAGATTTATTTATTTTTATTGGAAAGGCAGATTTGCAGAGAAGGAGAAATGAGAGAAAGATCTTCCATCTGCTGACTTACTCCCCAAAATGGCCACAATGGCTAGAACTGAGCAGATCCAAAGCAAGGAGCCTCCTCCAAATCTCCCATGCACATGTAGGGTCCTAAGGACTTGGGCCATCCTCCACAGCTTTCTCAGGCCACAAGCATGGAGCTGGATGGGAAGTGGAGCAGCCAGAACACGAACCATCACCCATGTGGGATCCCAGCGATTATAGGAGGATTAGCTAACTGAGTGATCGCACCAGGCTTGAGTCAGTGGATTGTTACTCTCAGGCTGTCTGTTCCCATCCTCCTCTCTGCTTCTTTGCCTCTCAGAAAAAGAAACGATGGAGAATGCATCCTAAAATCCAGCAGCATGTGGGTCGGAGGGGACAGTGCATGTGAGGAGCTTACATCATTGTCCTCGGAAGATTGTTAGAGCTGCACACCGACCTCCACACAGCCTTCAGCTTGTGCAGCGGGGGAGATGCGTGTAAAGAGGTCAGCACTCTGCCTCTGGTTTACTCCAGCACCCTCAGATTTTACATGAAGTGAGACAGAAGCCCCAACTGTGGGCAACATGACTAGAAGCTCCTATGTCCCACGCCCCACTTCATCTGCCACCACCCACACAGAAAGGACCATTCAGCGACTTCATCTCTTTATCTGTGTATGTGTGTTTGCATCAACCTTTGGATGTTCCAGGTCACTTCAGGAAGCCCAGACTGGAAAAAAAAAAAAAGTTACGGTGATGTCAACAGTCAAAGTTGCTGTGATAGTAACAGCTGCATTAGCCAAAGCTGCCACGGTCACAAAGGCATGATGCAAGAAGCGGTCACCCAGTGCTAGTGGAAGAAAAGAAATTTCACACGTGAGACAGAGAGTGGTGGTAAGCAAGGCGCCAAGGTGTCATGAGGTAGATTCCACATCAGACAAAATGGGCCCCCTTTCTACCTGAGGAATAGTGCCCGACCAAACAAGGGGAAACAAAGTACACAGCTTAATGGCAAGAACACACCTGCAAACACATCCAGCAAAGAAGTAAGCTCTGACAGCCCAGCCATGGAGACTCTTGTCTCACCCACCTTCCTCCGTGCCTCAACCCTCCCCATCCAAATCAGAGGCCCACGTGGGCATGCATCCTTCTCAACTATGTAAACAACATGAAAAACAAAAACAAAACAACAGTTTAAAAAAAATACACATGGCCCGGCGCAGTGGCGCAAGTGGTTAAGGTCCTCACCTTGCACGCCCGGGATCCCATATGGGCGCCAGTTCTAATCCCGGCAGCCCCACTTCCTATCCAGCTCCCTGCCTGTGGCCCGGGAAAGCACTCGAGGACAACCCAAAGCTTTGGGACCCTGCACCCACGTGGGAGACCCGGAGGAGGCTCCTGGCTTTGGATCGGCATAGCATCGGCAGTTGCGTTCACTTGGGGAGTGAATCATCGGATGGACGATCTTCCTCTCTGTCTCTCCTCTCTGTATATCCGCCTTTCCAATTAAAAAATAATAAAAATAAATCTTTAAAAAAAATACACAACATTGTCTTGAGTCAGAGTCAGCCCCCCTTCCATCACATATAGTCCTTTTCACTACAAAGTGAGGTCCCTCCCCTTTTCCACCTGAGGGGCTCTAAGCCCGCCATCGAAAGCCCTTTCTTCTTGGGATCAGTATTGTGGCACAGTGAGCTAAGCTGCCGTCTGTAACACCAGAATCTCCTATTGGATCTCCAGTTTAAGGCCTGCCTATTCTGTTTTTGAACCAGTTCCCTACTTAATGTGCCTGAGAAGGCAGAAGAGGATACCTTAAGTTTTGAGTCCCTGCAACCTACATGGGAGACCTGGGTAGAGCCCTGGGCTCTGGCCTGGATCAGCCCCACTGTTTCAGCCATTTGGGAAGTGAACCAGTAGGCAGTTCAACTGTTTCTCTTATCACCCTGTCTTTCAACTAAATAAATAAGCCTTTTAAAAAGAAAAGAAAGAAAGAAAGAAAGAAAGAAAGAAAGAAAGAAAGAAAGAAAGAAAGAAAGAAAGAAAGAAAGAAATGAAGAAGAGCCCCATTTCCTGTACACGCGACCCCATGCTCCCAGACGACCTGTCCATTTCCCCCACCACCAATCCCCACAACCCTGACCCCATCCCAACATGCAACCCATGGAGCTCAGCTTCTGGGTTCTGCATCCAGAAAAGGTTCCCATTGATTCCTCCCTGCCGCTTCTCATCTCAGAATGCTCACGCTTGCCTCTCAAAGTTGCTGGTCGCATAATCAAGGATTCTTCAGAACTAGGCATAAGGAAAGCCAGCAGTTCCCTTTCTACAGAATACAGGTCCCTGTAAGTTGAGATGGGCTTTGGTTGGCCCTCTATCACCTGCCCCACAGCTTCCTTCAGGAAGTCCCTGTGATGTGCGCATTCATCCACATGGGCAAATCCCTCCCCACCTTCACCCCTTCTCCCTCTGGGACACTGGGGTCAGGCTCCCTGCCTTCACCCCTTCTCCCTCTGGGACACCGGGGACAGGTGAAAAAGCAGTAATGCTTCAAGCTGGCCCTGCACTGACGCCAGGGTGCCCTGACATAGGACTCCAGACCCCATGGTCATTTCCAAGAGAAAAAGCTACCATCAGAGTCCCCTGTCATGAGCCAGCCACACCCCAAGCATTTCCTGCTCGGCACAGGCCTGCCTCGCAGCAGACTTGAAAATGTGCATCATTTCTTGAGAATGCGCTGGCCCTTCGGGAGAAGCTATCAAGCTTTCCAGTAATATTCTCTATTCCTTGAGACAGTCAATCTGAGAACTCCACTTCCGGCAGGCGCCAGCTTGCCTCCCACCCCCACCCCAGGCCTTGCTCTTGAGGAAAGGACAGCATCACGTCCTCCCCACCCCCACCCCGCCCCCTGGCAGAGGTCCCCCTAACCCCCCTCCTCCCCCCCGGATTTCCACTGCTCTCAGCAGGCCTGATTCAGAACGAAACTGCTACCTCACAGCACCGGGGGCCAGGATGGCGCGAAGGAAACACAGGTGAACACACGCAAGCACCGCCCAAGGAAACATCGCATTGCTCTGACAGAAAGGCACTCCCAGGTCCCGGCGGAAGCTGTCAACTGCAGGAGGCTGCAAGGGCCCTGTGCTGACCGGGTGGATTTGGCAGTGAGGGGAAAACGTGCATCAGCACCACAGGCTGTGTCGACAGCTCCTGCCGGTAGAGAGCCGGGGGAGGGGCAGTGCCAAAGCAGTGGAGGGAGAGAAGTAACACAGAATTCCAGTCACGGCTGCCGCAATGCCTCAACCGGTTAATCCTTCACTTACAAGTTCCAGCATCCCATATGGCCACCAATTGTGTCCAGCTCCTTGCTGTGGTTGGGAAAGCAGTACTGGATGGCCCAAGACCTTCAAACACTGTACACACAGGAGACTTAAAAGAAGCTCCTGGCTCCTAACTTCAGATTAGCTCAGCTCCTGCCAATGCAGCCATTTGGGGAGTGAACCAATGACGAAGATCTTTCTCTCTGCTTCTCCTTCTCTTTATAAATCTGCCTTTGCAGTGGAAATAAATCTTAGGAAAAAAGGAAGAATGGAAGGAGGAAGGAAGGAAGGAAGGAAGGGAGGGAGGGAGGGAGGGAGGGAGGAAGGAAGGAAGGAAGGAAGGAAGGAAGGAAGGAAGGAAGGAAGGAAGGAAGGAAGGAAGGAAGAGAGAGAGATAGGGAGGGAGGGAAGGAGGAAGGAAGGAAGGAAAGAGAATCCCAGAATATTCGCTTTGAACAGAATATCAGGGCAAGCAAAGGCTCCCTCTTGCAGGTGCAGAGCAAGCCTGGGGTTGAAAAGGACTTCAGTGTCTCAGGTACAAGGCCAGCAGGCTCTCCTCCTATGAGGCTGATGTCTCTGTTCACGCTACCTGGAATGGCCCTTAGAATTGCAGGGATGGCATCCGCTCTGGTCCAACTCCTCCCATCCTGAAGGAAAGGCACTCAGCCCCAGCAGCTACACATCCCCTCAGGGAAGCATTCACCCTTAGAGCTGGCAGCTTGCTGTGTGTTGGACACTTGTCTGAACCCTACATGCACACCATCTCCCATGCAGTCATTTGCAAACAGAGCTTGCTACCTCTCAATCACAGCAGTTGCGGCAGCACAGAACAGCCCAGTAACACCTTGCCCAGCTGGGAAGGAACAGAACTGCCCTACAAATTTAGCCTGAGTCAAGGGCCCCCATGGTGAGTGGGCAGGGCCCATTTTGTAACTTTCGGTAACAAAACACTGGACCCATGGAAGGGCGGGTGTGGGAAGGCAAGGTGGTAAGACAGGTGCCTCACAGGAGAGGGCCAAGCACACACTCTCAGCCACTGTTTTATCCACCAGCCACCTGATCACCGGCTACTAACCTGTAGTCAATCCTCAGCTTAAGACTCCTGCCCTCTAGCAAGAGTCTTGGGTCAGCTAGTGCCATACAACACAAGCAGATTCTTTTCAACTGTTGAAAAGAATAATATATATTTTTAAAGATTCATTTATTTTGATTGGAAAGGCAGATTTACAGAGAGGAAAACAAGATCTTCCATCCACTGGTTTACAATGGTCGCAGCTGAGCTGATCCAAACTAGGAGCTGGAACCTCTTCCGCGTCTCCTACACAGATGCAGAGCCCCAAGGTTTGGGGCCATCCTCCACTTCTTTCTCAGGTCACAAGCAGGGATCACTACAAGACACAAACCGGCACCCACATGGGGTTCCAGCTTGCAGGAGGAAGATTAACCAATTGAGCCATCACACGATGTCCAGTCCTTTTTTCTGAAGATGCTGATGTGATTGGGCAAAGAAGTGTCAGAATCCTGTTGGGCTTCCATAAGCTCATTCCCCAGCTTTGTAGCATGAACTACAATTGGAATTGAAGTATTCTCAGGCCTTGAGAATCCTTAGTCTGGCTTTAGGAGAGGAAAAAAGTTTCTGTCGGCCCCCACTTGCTCTTCCACAGGCAGGTGGGCAGGCAGGCAGGCATGGAACTTTTGTTTGAACACAAGGACTTTAGCAACCAGAGTTCAACGTTAGCCACATCAGCAAGAGCCCAGCTTCCACACATGCCAGCTCCCTCCTCGTCAGGTAAGCAGAGAGTAGGACAGTTTTGCTGGATCAGATAGACCCCAGCTAGAAGCCTGAGAATATCTGTTCATGGTTGTTCTGCAACTCAAGAAGTTACAAAACCAACATGTGAGAAAGCAGAGCTGCAGAACTGTGCCTCAGATGGAGAAGAAAGAAACAGAGAAAGGAGAGAGGAAAGGAGAAGAAAAAGTGGAAGTGGAAAGTAGCGCACCAAGTGAGACTGCAAGCGAGGTCCCTGAGGGCTATGGGTTAGCCCCGGTCTCGGTCCCTCCAGCCGGTGCCTGGCCTGGGGCTTTACTGTCATATGAAGAGCTGTGCAAATGTGCCACAACTCCCAAGGGTCTGACTCAAAACCACGAACATGCATGTGAGCTACATCAGCTTCCATGACACCCAAGATGCTCACAGGAGCCCAGTGATTTGGAAACTCTGAATAGAGAATGCAGTGGGGAGGGGCGGGGTGCTTCTCCCTGGGCTCCCCGGGACCAGGTGCACGTGGGTGGACTCCCCGCCCCTTCCTCGAAGGCCACACTTTGATCACTTCCCACCCACCACTCCTTCCCACTCCAGAAGGGTCTTTCTTTTCCTACTTCACATCTATGTGAGGCTGGATTTTCCTTAAAGGCTCCCATCAGAACACTGCATATGGCAGCGCACTAACTGGAGGAGAAGTGCCAATCCAGCTCAAAGGAGTCTGCAAAAACTTCACCAAACAATGCCACATTCTTCACTGAATATTTTGGTTCTAAAGATAGTTTGATCTCATTCTTTAAAATGGTGTATGTCACAGGATTGTTACTGCTTATGACTCAAAAGTGTCATCACATGTAGATATTACTTCAATTCCTCAGTTTTTGTTTCTAGCATGACAAGTATGGATAGGTTGAACTCGCACACCATAACCTTTTTGGGGATCCTCAAATAGTTTGGGAGAGTGTAAAGGAATCCAAATAACCCTTGTGCCCTATTGGGCATGCCTACTCCCTTTCTCTTCTCCTTTGGTCTGTGACCTCACACTGGCACATGAAAATGAGCCATGGTGGAAACAGCAGGAACACAGGCTGGTGGGGGTGGGGGCACACCTGGGTCTCACACGTAAAGCAGAGATGTGCATTCAAAGTGGATAAAGCCCACTCCCAAACCAGGAGGATGGCTGGAGATCAGAGGTCCAAATCAAAAATAAGTATTGCTGAGGATACACAGTCAGGGGAATAGTTTAGAGGTAAATTAGTAAGGTGAAAGAAGTTATCAACTCTACTATCTCTGTAAGAAGAGTTCTTTTTAAAAATTATTTATTTAATTGAAAGGCAAGAAGAGACTGGTGGATAGACTGAATCTGAAAATAGTCTGATACATAACTGTTTGCCTAACACAAAAGTATCTAAGTAGCCTTCACCTCCATCCCCCATTCTTAAACAGAAGGTGAAGCCCCAGCAGGTGTGGAACAGACTGATGGCTCTCTGATGGAAACTTCCTTTCACAGACTTTCAACTTCTCTTCATCTCCACAAGCCCACACACCACACACCTTGGTCAACTCTCCGAATTGTTGGTGCACACCCAACAGGGGTGACTGAATGTTTATCAGAGTCAAGAAACTAGGACCTGGTGTCAGAAAGAAGCAAGCTCAGATTCTGCTTCTCCCATGAAGTCTCTCTGTGCCTGGGAAAAGAGTTTCCTTCTGTGCCCTTCTCTAAAATGAGAGGTATGGGTTAGACAACTCTCCTTCAAGCAGCCTCTGCATAAGATATTGGTAACAGGGATTTAGTTCATATCTGCCTGGAACAACTTTGGTTAGGAATCAGATATCTTCAGAAGGAAAAACTGGAGAAGCTTTTGTGAGAATAGCATGTAGCCTATGAGGCTAGCTGTTGTCAAAGTACATTCAGTCTCTACTCACTATAACAGGGATACCAAACCAACCATGTGGAGCCACACAAAAAAAGTGCTTAGAAAGCACATACAGATATTTATAGACAGCCTTAGATGAACCCAGACCGGGCAATGATGATCAAACACAGAAGTGGTTTCTGCCCTCATGATGGCTATAGTCTAACAGCAGAGAAGGAAAGCAAAGGATTGCACCACCAACATGCATAGCTGCAAACTGACTTAGGGGCTATATCAGAAAGAGGCAAGATCTAACAGGAGAGACCCAGAGGACCCCCAGCTAGAGAAAAACACTTGAGGAAGTCATACCTGCCTGAGCCGAGATTTGAAGGATGAAGACAGGTAAGCAGCAAGCACAGAGCAATAGAGGCAAAAAAAAGTACTGTGGCTACAGAGAGAGCTGGATCATAGGGAAAGAAAGAAGCAAGCCAGAGAGGCTGAGAAGGCAAAGTAGAGTGAAGTGTACTGAGGCAGTAGGGATAGGCAGGGTTAGGTGTAGAGGGAGTTCTAGATCGTGCTGGGAATACTTCGCCCAAACAGGGAAGATGGAATGCTGAGGCTGAGTACAAACAGCCAGAGAGTTACAGCCATGGGGCTGTTTGGAAATGGTTGCTGTGGTTACAACATGGAGAACAGTTTAGAGAAAGGGTGCTAGAATACCATCTGGTGTCTGCTTGAAGTTCAGGAGAGACTTTAACCAAACCATCACTGCTGTGATCATAGGAATGGAGGGACGAGCACACCAAGGGGATATGAAGAGAAATCTGAAGAATCTGGTGGTAAATGGGACCCAGGTTGGCAAGCAAGAGGGAGGACACAACAAACCACTTCTGGAGCCAGGCACTGATTCTTATTGCCAAGTTAAGGAGGGTACGAGGGAGAGACCATGGTGATTTTGGTCTCAGGTACAGAATCAGCTATGTAAGCTGGCAGGGCGGGAGGGCCAGTACAAAATGACAGTGTGGGGTCCCTGGCTCAACAATTATTAACAATTTTAGGACGCAGTTAGAGCAAGGGCAGGGCCCTTCTAGCTGACTGCAGAAGCTACACATCCCAAATGCCAACACCACTAGAATGTGACACCTTCAAGGTGCCAAACACCCAAAGACCTGAATAAATGACATCTTAGTAGAGAAAGTTCTGGGGCTGAGAACACCCATGTATGCCCCAACCTTGAGGGCCTGCGGTCATCCCAGGAAGCCCCATGGCATGCGCTGAACAATCTCCACTCTGACAGCTAGGGTTCCAACACCTGAGTGCCAGTCGCTGAAATGCCAGACTGCTCACATCAGAAGTCACAGATCACTAAAGAAAATCCAAAGTGTCCATCCCCTAAGGAAAATCCAAAGTGCTTGTTTTGGCACTCTCATTACACAAAGGGGAATTCCACCCTGGCTGTCCATCACCAGCCCTTCCGCTGTGGTTTCCAGCACGCCTGTGATCCTCGGAAGCAGACCCAGGCCTGTTTGCATAACCCTCCCTTAATTGGGCCCAAGGGCCCTCCCCTGCCCCAACCCCATTCTACCTCACCCCCTACAAACCACCACCACTAGAAGTACTAGCTTCGCAAGAGTCTCAAGGCCAAAGTCAAAGGAGGCCAGAAAAGGACAGCACTCTCCACCCTGGTCACCATGGACACCCCACCTCCCTGCCTACGCCACACTCAGGGTGTGTAATTATGTGAGGTTTGCTGCTGCACAGCCTCCAGAGCAGCCTCTGTCCAGAGAGCTAAGAAAGGTCACTCAAGTGGGCATGAGAGATTTTGAGCTGGTAAAACTAGGTTACACGCTAGAAGTTCTAGATAAGAAAAAAATGAAACTCCCATTATCAGCCTGAAAAAAAATGAAAGGCCAATGACAAACAGGGGCCAACCCCAAGAGAAATTTCATTGATAGCTGACTCCCGATCCCCAGCAGGGCAAAATGCTTCTTCAGTGCATCAACTGTTGGAAGAACTCCAGTCCAGCAGGTTCCTGCAGCAGCAATGGCGCCACCCCACAAGGCTCTGAGCCAGTCCCCACCCTTGGGCCTGAGTTGCCCAAGAAGGCAGCTGCTCTGCCAGGCTTGAGGGTAGCTGGAAGGTGGGTCTTGGTAGAGACAACCACTCCCCTTCAAAAAAAAAAAAAACCCTGCACTTTCTCTCTCTCTCTCTCTCTCTCTAATAATTCTTGTCTACCAAACTCTTCTACATCTCATGGTGAAACTTACAACAGAGAAATTCCTGCAAAGATGGTGAAGATCTCCTGAGCCTCTGAACTACACTTGACCACCTGCCCTTCCTCCGAATGCTAAGACAACAGAAAGACAGAAAATAGTAAATCCTGGATGACATCTGAGGGATATGCCCACCCCAGGGCTGCCAACATCTGTACTTCATGTTGAGTGAGAACAGAATAAATAATATAAAATAATATAAAACATGCTTAGTCAGGTTTCCTTCCACCAATAAAGAAATTAGGTGGGTAGAAGAGGAGCAGTATTTCTCCTCCCAAAACCTTCCATTAATTTCCAGGTATATCCCCACTAGAAACATTCGGTTAGAGTCCTTGAATTACCAGGCACCTGTTATGATGAGGACTTAAGGATTTCAGGCCATTTGCCCTCAGGAAGCTCATAGGCCAATGATATCTTCAAATAGGAAGACAGAAGTAGAAGACACCTTGTTCTTACAACTTTATTGGTAGACAGGCGCGAGAACTTTGCTTTTCTTAGGTATGCACCCCTGTTTCCTGGCAAAGGTAGCAGGAGGTGTGTTGATGGGACAAAACAAGCACTCACATCGAGAAACTTCACTGTGGTTGTCTCTGATGAGTTAGGTCCTGGAATTTTAAAGAGTAGACAATGACTTGAAACCAGTGGGGGAAAAGATCAACCATTCAGTAAAAGGCTTGAAGTAGTCAGCTGCATGTTTGACAACAAAGAAATCAGCTGCCAACCTTACTGCTGTTTGATGAATCATGCATTAAAGAAAGATATAGGGCCCGGCAGCATGGCCTAGCAGCTAAAGTCCTTGCCTTGAACACGCCAGGATCCCATATGGGTGGCGGTTCTAATCCCAGCAGCTCCGCTTCCCATCTAGCTCCCTGCTTGTGGCCTGGGAAAGCAGTTGAGGACTGCCCAAAGCCTTGGGACCCTGCACCCACGTGGGAGACACAGAAGAAGTTCCTGGCTCCTGGCTTCGGATTGGTATAGCATCGGCCATTGCGCTCACTTGCGGAGTGAATCATTGGACGGAAGATCTTCCTCTCTGTCTCTCCTCCTCTCTGTATATCTGACTTTCAATAAAATAAATAAATCTTTAAAAAAAGATATAAAGGGCTTTACACACTTCCCTTTTCCCTGCCATTGCATGTGGACGTCTGTGTGTCATACATGTCTATCACAGTGTAAGAAACAATGGGAAGAGGGGCTACCTGGCTCCCTGTACAGCTCTCCCCAGGCCCCTGAGTGCTGGCCTGTGCACAGATCCATCCCATCAGTATTGTACCCTCTGCAGCTGGCCGGGCTCACAGGACAGTAATCTGGCACAATCCATGGATGATACTCGGTGCTAGGTGCCAGATCCACAAAGATATGTAAACCAACATCCCACTCAGGGAGTGCACAGCTGCTTGGCAAGATGGAATATCCATGGATGACAGCCTCATAGATTCCACAGTGAGGTAACCACAATGGGAGATAAAAGTAGGAGGGATTCCTGTTGCCTGGGCCAGGGCAGAATTCAAAGCCTTACTGGAAAGCATCAGCCCCTAGAGGGTCTCTCTTCCTTCACAATGCTTGGGCTTCTACGTTGGTCCTCCCTGAGGGCTTGGGAGAGGTTCCTGGACCCCGACCCCACGCCCAGGTCACCAAGATAGTTATTTAAGCAAGCTGCCCTCTGCCCTGCCTCCCTGACACTCCTCACATGATGCGATCTCCTCACCTCAGTGTAGCAACCTCCTCCAGCACAACAGTCTCACTGCCTGGAGCCATGGCAGGTGCTCCAGGGGCTGGTGCAGACTCAACCTCCAGGCCAGTACTTCCCAGCAACCATCCAGACCAGGCAGGGCAGATGGCTCTATGGAAAAAAGCAACTGAGGTCCTAACAGAGAACCCCATGGGGGAGATATAGGAATAAGGAATAGAAAGGAGATCAGCTGCCCAGCCTTCAAGAAATCCTGATTTATTTTCCTTGCCATTTTTACTTCTTCCTCCACATCTTTCAATCTTGAGCCTCCAGCCAAAGAAGTTTGCCACCATAAAGGAACCCCAGGAATGTTTAATCCCACTTTCAGTCTTTATTCTGGGGAGAGTGCCCCCATGGAACCCCGTTGCATAAGTTGCATAACAGCTTGGTGCCTCGATTTTCTATTTGCCCACCATCGGTAGACTAAAAAGTCCATATTAAAGATCATGGTGGGAACAACCCAGCTGACATGTGACAACGAGTCAGGAAGTGTGAACTACCCCTAGAACTTCCTCAGGGACTGGGATACCTGGGGAGGTAGAAACATGGGCTCAAGAAGCTCAGTGCAGCCAGAGCTGGAGGAAGAGCTACAGTCACCCTGTGACCTCAACTGTCCTGTAGGAACAGGACTATTCCATTTCCACTTGGGGAAACTGAGGCCCAGGGAGCTAAGGTGACGTGTCAAATAAGCGAGAATTCTCAAGTATTCCACCCAGGTTGTAAGTGGACCCAATTATTTCTCAGTGCCAATATTTTCTGGGAGACAATTCACCCACGTCACTGTGACCTAGGAACTCGCGAATGGAACCCACAGCTGTTCTCCCCAGGAAATCAACTTTTTTTAAAGACGTTAAAAAATGACTTAAAAAAAAAGAGAGAGAGAGAGGTAGTCAATCCTAAAAATAGCTATTATACAGAAGTTCAACTACAAGCAGTCTTTCTGCTTGCAATGCAAAAATTGAAAAACTCTAGCTTCAACCAATGCAAGATAGGGGACGTCTATAGGAGGGAGGAGCTCTCATTAGAACATCAACCAGAAAACCTGTGACTTACGATGAGGTTTCACGAATATAAAAGGGGGACAAGGAGGTGAAGCACTACACATCAGGGGCTTGCTCTTGCACCAGCAAACCACAGGACAGAATTACAGAGGAAAGCAGCGCCCCACCATGCTCGGCTCGGCTCTGTTATGTTGCCTGATCTTTCTGGGAGGAATAGGGGCCAGCCGAGACCACGGAAGCCAGTCTGAGAACAGCTGTGTTCACTTTCCTAATGGCTTGCCCAACATGCTTCGAGAGCTCCGAGCTGCCTTCGACAGGGTGAAGACCTTTTTTGTAAGTATGATGCCTTCCTGTCCCTTGTCTCATCCCAAGAGCACCTGAACTAGACATTCTGTAAGAGCTCCAAGAACCTTCTCTTCCTCTAGCACCCTTTCCCCCTCAAACTTGACTTCTTAAGAGAGTCCTAGATCAAGCCATGGGCTCAGTGAGTTCATAGAAATGCAGGTGATGCTGAGAAGCATGCATTAAAAGTTGCCTAAGTCTCAGAGAATTTTCCAAGATTCTGCTAGAGTCCAGTCCCGTGGCTGGGAGAAACCAAGGCTGAGATTGGGAATGACCCTAATTGTCTCTTCTCTAGCAGTTTTCGATCTCAGATACTGATGATGTAGGGAGCACCAGGTGTGGAGGAAATCCACTTTAGAGGGGGGTTTCCCATTACGAGAGACCTTTCAGGGTTGCAGCTGGGTGTCCACAGAGGGAAGGAAGACTAGAACGAGCAGGACAAGAAGGAGGCTGGGGCACTGGGCGATTGACACCAGTAGCCCCCTTAGAGCCTGAGCTGACTCTATAGAGAGAAGAGACTGAATCAAAACTTTTTGGGGAGAAAAATTAACAAAAATCACTTGATTTCCAAGGATGAGAACGTGATTTAACAAGTGGTCCCAGCACTTCTGATTCATTTTTGCAACTCTATTTTGGATCTTGATTACATATCCAAACAGCTACACACAAAAAGGCATCAGAACAGCGTGCATTTTTCAGGAATCGTCCTAAACCTCAGGTTCATTCTCCTTTTGCTCTCCTTGCAGCAAACAAAGGACCAGTTGGACAGCATGCTGCTATCGGAGTCCCTGCTGGAGGACCTTAAGGTGAGAGGCAGTGGGTGGGGAAGGAGCGTGCGTGTAGCCCAATTAAGGGAAGGGAGGCTCCGCTTTGCCACTGTGGGGTGAACTGCGCTGCTTCCTTCACTCAGAAAAGGAGAAGTGGGAAGATCTTAACTCAGCACTCAGCCGAGGGTTACAAAGGGATAGGCTGGGGCACAATTGGGTGGGGTGAGGGAATGGAAAGGGGGAGGTGTCCAGGGGCAAAGTTGTATTGTCAATCGCTAACATTAGCTCTTCCGCCCGTTCACCACCCCCTTGGCTCCTGCCCATAGGGTTACCTGGGATGCCAAGCCTTGTCAGAGATGATCCAGTTTTATCTGAAGGAGGTGATGCCCCAGGCGGAGAACCATGGCCCAGACATCAAGGAGCACGTGAACTCGCTCGGGGAAAAGCTGAAGACTCTCCGACTGAGGCTGCGCCAATGTGTGAGTAGCAAATGCTTCTTCCCCTGCACTGCCTGCCCCCTCCCCGCCGGGTCCCACCACCGAACGCCACCTCCCACAGTCCAGGCGTAAAGACACAGTTGAGCAGGCTGCTTGTGCACTGGAAAGGCAAAAGGCACGCCTGGGCTCAGATCTCTTGCTCATTTCTCTCTGAGAGGAGGTGGGGGCAGCTGCTGGGCATTTACATGTAAAGATTTGCAAGCAGCTTTCCTGTTATTTGTGAGTCATTTGTGAGTTATTAACTACTCCCCTATCTCCTCCAAAAAGTGGCTTCAGCCAAGGCTGCCTGGTCCCTGTAGACAGAGGTCCTGCTGGTCAGGGAGCCACGACTCCAAGCAGGGAAAGCCTTGCCCATTTCTTACTCCTGGCCCCTGCAAGCCCCAAGCTCCAAGTGGTACCAGCTAACTGATGGGATATCCCTGACATTCTAGAAGGCAAGAACGATTAATGCCTAGACTGGCATCCATGCATAGTTCCCCCAGCAAAATGGCCCTTCGTGTTAGAAGGTCAGCTGGTTTCGATTTCAAGACAGAGAGCTGTGCAATGGGCTCAGTCCGCTAACTGTAACTATGTCTTCCATCCTTGGGCACCTACAAATGGTCCTTGATGCCTGGGGCTGAGGGTCAAACAGGGGACCAACTCCAATGGGCCCCACTCAGCAGCCCAGTCAAGACTGCAGGATCTGCGTGAGCAGCCCAACTCCCAGGCTGTCGCCCAGCCCAGCAAACTTCTGAGTGCCCCCTGGAGAAAGACTCCTCAGCTTCCCACACTGTTTCTCCTCACTCCACCACCCCCAGTTGTGAACCAGCATAAGGCAGGACCCAGTTGGCTCAGTGAACCCTGAGAATGGGCACTCCATGGGGCTGAAAGCCAAGGCCATTACCTCTTTCTCTTTCCTGGCACAGCATCGATTCCTCCCCTGTGAAAACAAGAGCCAGGCCGTGGAGCAGGTGAAGAGCGCCTTCAATAAGGTGAGTTTAGGTGGGATAGTGGTAGAGACCAAGTGCACAGAACAGGGCTCTGCCACCACATCCCCGTGTCCCCGGCCAAGGGTGGGGAAAGCAAGTCAGGCCTAGCCTTCGTGGGGAGGGAGTGTGGGAACCTGTCGAGTGGCCCGATCTCCTCAGCCAACAGGGAGCTGCTGGCTCAGTCACATTTGTTTTCTGTGAAGTGTTCTTGAGGGTTTCTAAATGACTGATCAGACCGCCCAGCCAGCCTGTGCACTCCAGCAGCCGACTGCTGGGGAGAGTGACGGAGGAAACAGAAAGTACAGAAAGTACCTTGGAGGAGCCTCGGGGCTCACCCCACACGTGCAGAAAGCTGACACGTGAATGTGTGTCTCCAAGTAGGTGTGGCGGTTAGGGGGGGCTCAGTCTGGCATCCCCAGACTCGAAGGAGCAGGCGTCAGAATGTCTACTGGCCTGGA
This sequence comes from Ochotona curzoniae, assembly GCF_017591425.1. Taxonomy (NCBI): domain Eukaryota; kingdom Metazoa; phylum Chordata; class Mammalia; order Lagomorpha; family Ochotonidae; genus Ochotona; species Ochotona curzoniae. The sequence goes on along the minus strand of NW_024466219.1, from coordinate 16,358,085 downwards.
ATAGTGTCAAGTCACCTTCCCCAGGGGCTGAAGATGCCAACCACCAAACTTTTCCATCAGTCCCTAAGCCTTAGCAGCCCCATTTCCCAGAAGTTATGTCCCTAATTACCCCCATTGTGGGATGGTGCCAACCTCAGAGGGCATGTGTCTGCTCAAAGTAAGCCAGAGTAGCAGACTGTCCACGGGAGAGAGAGCAGGGACTGTAAGAAGGCCCCCTTCCTCCTCTTACTGTATTGTTTTCAAAACACTTCCTCTAATATCTTTTCATCAAATGCTGCATAAGCAGTACATGAATGCGTGACCTTTGAAGCTGTCAAAAGGCCCCCAGTCAAAAGTGGTGTTTTGCCAGGCGAACACTCCCCTTTGCCACCTGCCAGCTGTGATCCTCTCTGGCTGAGAGGAGATGCTGGCCAGCACATTCCTTTTCACAAGGCAGCTGGGTTTGAGTTCCCAGGGTCTGACCTTCCCCTTCACCTGGGATCATGTTTGACCAAGTACGGGGGACCCCTCAAGCACTTAGAAGGGATTTTAACAAAATGATGCTTTCCTCTCCCCACAGCTCCAAGAGAAAGGCGTGTACAAAGCCATGAGCGAGTTTGATATCTTCATCAACTACATAGAAACCTACATGACCGAGAGGATGAAAAGCTAAAAGACCCAGGAAGGCAACTCTAGTAGATTCAAGGACAGATCTCCAAAATTCTTTCCAGGGTTCTGAAACAGCTGACCCAGCATTGCGGAAAGCTCTTGTATTTCTCACATATTTATTACCTCTGATACCTCAATTCCTGTTCTATTTATTTACTGAGCTTCTCTGTGAACTACTTTGGAAGAAGCCCGATATTATAATGTTTTTCAGTATTTATTATTTTCACCTATGTTTAAGCTGTTACCATGGGGTGACACCCTATGGGATTTGAGTGTTTTCGAACAAAAAATGTAATTTATGTGACAGGAGGACCCCACAGAAGCTTCCACTTGGTTCCATGCCTGTCCACACTTTCTAGCGCCTGAGTTTCTTTTTGTTTCTCTCAACCCTGGACCGCGGGCTCTCAGTGTTCTGAAGACTCCTGGCCTCTTAGGAAGAGAAACCTGGGAGCCCCTTTGATGGTGACCCCTCCAGCAAGTTGAGGGAGCCCCCCTGAACCTTATTCCCCAATCACTTCACCCCATTATTTATAACACCCTACAGTTGGTTCTAATAGAACTCAGTTTGAATGCAAAGTGATTCAATTCCTCTGGGAATGTTACATTGTTTGTCTGTCTTCGTAGCAGATTTTAATTTTGAATAAACAAATGGATCTTATTCAAGTCATGCGATGGTGTCAATGAACTCTTACCTGACTCAAGGTGTTCCACCAAAGAGACAGAGGGAGGATGGAAGTCCAGCCAGGGGTTCTAAGCTGGATCCAAAGGAAAAGCTATTCTTTCCTCCAAAGCCAACAGCGAAGACCACCAAGGTCATCCCATTACTCAGTTCTTTAGGGTTTGTTTGTTTCCCTGAACCCTTCACAATGGAGATGATTTTCAAGCCTAAAGAGGAGCTTCTGTGCACACCAACACATTGACTTGCCTGGGTTGTCTGGGTCTGAAGACAGCATGCAAACATGGCCCTGGGATGGCTGCAAACAATTGGTGATTTTTGGCCATTCCAGCTAGAAATTTCTACCAGATCTTCCTTGAGCCAGAATCAGAGGTAACAGGACTAGCCATAATACAGTAGAATGTGAACAAACCAACCCACTCAATAGGATCCTAAGGATGCCAGCCGTTCCTTCCCTGAGGCACCAAATACAAGGCTTCAGGCTGCGGTCTTCTGGGAGGGGCATAGCGGCTGGGGAAGCCCTACTCAAGGCCCCGTGACTTGGAGGAGGAAAGGGGAAAGAATGGGCTGAGTAAATAGCTCCCCTGACATCCTGCCCAGGCAGCCCTGGGCCCGGCAAGGCTGGGAGCTGACTGACTGTGGTCACTTTTTCAGTAAGACCTGACTCACTTCGGTTAAAGTAACCATAGGAAGGAAGTGGGAAGCATCAAAGCCGAAAGTCGGAGATGAAAGGTTAAGGTTAAGAATGGAGACGGGGGAAGTGGCCTAGGCAGAGCTGAAGAAGTCATGAGTAGCACCGTGGCCTGCTGGAAGATCAGGGCAGGTGGGGCTTCCTGGCAGGTGCTGCAGAGCAGCTTCAGCAGGAGGCGGCGGCTCAGCCAGAGGGGAACACATAGGTGATACCAAAGCTGCAAGGTGTTGAGCACTGGGGCGGGGGAGTCCACATCAGCCCCTCTCAGGAGGGTTTTTCAATCAGCTCATAGAAAATGGGACTTAAAAATAAGTTCAATTTAGTGTATTGAATTGAAATCCATACATCGTTTTTTCATTACAGATTTCCCATGAACTTTTGAAGAACCCTATGGGTGAATTATTATCATTATCTTCTGGAAGAGGAAGTATCATTGCTATTTTTCTATAAGCTGAGAAATGTGGCTTTTTAATTGTGGGTTTTATTTGCTTATTGGGATTCAATAAATTGACATTCTATCAATCACATTTGAAGCTCAGGTTTTTTGAATGACCAAAATTATCCATGAACTGATCATCTATTAACCTTGGGAATACAGGGGCTCCATGTGTCTTACCATATCCTCTGTTCCAGGTCAGCTGCTAGTCATGCTAGTACTAATACAAACATAATTAGTTATTTGCCAGCTACTTTGCTAAGTACTTAATATGTATTCATCCATATGTTATCATGTAAAGCCTTGAAGTATGAACTACTAGTAGCCCCCTGTATCATAAAATAAAAGTGAGACCCAGAGAAGCTATATAATTTATCTTTGGTCATCTAACTCCTAAACAATAGTTCATGGTCGCAAGCATTGTGCTAAACTCTTATGTACCATTTCCATATGCAAATGGCTATCATTCCTCTTTTCTTCTAAGTTTATTCATTTGAAAGGCAGAATATGAGAGAGATTTTTCCATCCACTGATTCCCTCCTCAAAGACCTGCAACATCTGGGGCTGGGCCAAGCAGGAGCTAAGAGCCAGGAACATCTGGACTTCCCATGTGGGTGTCATAGACTGAAGAACTAGAACCATCACCTGCTGCCTCCTAGGGTGTGCATCAGCAAGAAGCTGGACCAGAAGCCAAGGAGGGCCTCCCTCCGAGACACTCCCACATGGGATGTGGGCATCACACATGTCTTACCCCAGTGCCACATCTATTCACACCAATTGTTCTCTTTAAAAAAAAGATATATTTATTTTTACAATTTTTTAAATTTATTACTATCATGTAATGATACAGTTCCATAGGCCTTGGGATTTCCCTTATCCCCACTCCAAGTCCCCTCCTCCCCCACTGAGTTCCCCTATATCATAGTATAGTTCTTCATAAACATTCCTATGTCCATCATTACAGACATGGACAATGGCAGAGAGTCCAGCATCCTATTGTCAAGCTATAGTAAACAGTTTCATTGATAGTCCATCTTTGATCTGGAATTAGAGATGCTTACTGAATTGTATCCTCACATCTGGATATGATAGTCTCAATTACACAGTTACCATACATCCCCTTAAATGAAAAGCCACAATACAAAATCAACAACAAGAAGAAATTTATACCATGAAGTTCTCAAGATGTTTTGACAGTTCAACAGTCCTGAATTTCTGTCTAATCCTGCCACTCCAGTTGCGATGAAATTTCTCCAGAATCCACTGGCTGCTATGGTCCACCTTAGAATGTCTGCCCAGATATTCACTACCAATGCTTGGTTGAAGTAATTGATCAATTTGTTCTGTCCTCTGTCCTCTGCCATGGTACCAGGTGTCCTCTGGAGGCTTCAATGTACTGCCATATCCTCCACGCACATTTGGATACGCTGTCCACTGCCCTGTCTGAGCCACCGAAGAGGCCCAGCTCTGACACATGCACTCCATGGTCAGACCATGGAATCTGCAATTCTCTCCATGGTTGGGGTTCTGAGTCCAGCAGTTCAGTTGGTAAGGAATCGCCAAAGAAACTTCATCTAAAGCCATCCCGGACCTGATTATTTTGTGTGTTTCCCAATACAGGGTCCAGCACAGTCCATTTGCCAAATTAGCCTGTGCACACAATGGTAGTTGCAATCGCTGGGTCAGTTCTGTTTCCAGCATGTGTTTTACACAAACCATTGGGTATTAGAGTACAGCCTGATCCTGCCCACCACATACTTGGCCTCCACGCAAACCAGTGGAGCTGTAGCCTAGTCAGAGTGACCCAAAAAACCCCACCAGGCCTGCTGCCTACCCTGGTTCCTGTGCTTGACAGTGTGTACAGCTGACTGGTCCTGTCTGTCCTATATCTCGTTTGGCTGTCATACATGTCAATGTGCATTGAAGCCCAGTTCATCCCAACCAGCCCCATTATTCAGTCCAAGCTGGTGCCAATAGGTGCCACCATCTGTCTAGCCATGCCTGCACCTGACAGAATTTGCCCCCTGTGCCAACATCTGCCAACTGATGCTAGGGCAAAGCCCAACCCACCCACACCAACTCTGGCTTATGCATGCACCAGGAGGTACAGTCAGCCCAGCCTGGCTTTTCCCTGATCCAGCTCACATGTAGGCTATCAGATGTTGTGGCCCTGCCAGTCTGGTCTGCTCCAATCACATCTCTCATGCTCACCAGTGGGAGTAGTGGCCCAGTAGAGGGGCCCCTGCAGTCCCCCCACTGGGTCCGTTCCCACCAGCCCCTAGATTTCACATGTGTTGCTTGGATGCTGCAGCTTAGTCTGGCACAGCCTGCCTCACTTCAGCATTTGCTAGTAGGTGCTGTAGCCTGGCTGGGCCCAGCCCAACCCGAATTCCAGCTCACACTGGTGGAGGCTATAGCCTAACCCAACCCTGCTAGCCCCCAGTTCTAGTCTTAATGTGAACTGGCTGGTATCACGTCCCAACCCAACCTGACCCACACTCCAATCTCATGATCGGATTTGCCAGCAGGTGATATGAACTGACCCAGCCTGGCCTGCCCCCAACCTGTGCCAAATGTATGCCAGAAGGTACAGTATTTGGCCAGGTCTGGGCTGCTCCCCGTCTTGGTTCTTGCACTCACCTGCAGGGAGTGTATCCCAATAGAGGAGTTCCCCAAACTCCTCCATCAGGATCTCTCCCAGTGCCATATCTCATGCACACCGGTGGGTCCATGGGCCAGCCTTATCTAGTCCACCTCCTGTCCCACAGGAACAATGGCCTTTTCTGACTGGCCCTCATCCACTATGGCTCTTATTATTGGGTGCTATAGCTTAGCCAAGCCTGGTCCATACCCAAGCACAGCTCATACATGACTCAACAGGGGCAGAGACCTAGCCTAGCCCATCCTATACCCACCTTGAATCTCACGAGCACCAGTAGGTGCTGGAGTCTAGCCCAGTCGAACTCATCCTAAACCCAGCCCATGCTCACGCCAAGGGATCCTACAGCCATATCTAGATCAGACCACAGACCTCACCCTGGCCCTCACACTCACCAATGGGAATCACACCCTAAGTTCCCCAACCAGGCCTGTTCCAGGCCACAGATCTCATGCATGCCAGTGGTTCCTCTGACCCAGCCTGGCATAGCCCTTCATCTGTCTTAGCCTCTACCTTCAGATGCTGCAGCCTGGCCTGGCCCAGCCAGCCCCCAGTCCCAACTCTCACTGGCGGGTACTGGAACCTGGCCCTGCTGAGTCTGTTCCCATTCCCGACTCATGTAAACCAGTAGGTGTGATACCCTAGCCCTGCATGACCAGCCTGGCTTCTGCTCTCGCCAGTAGGTTAAGATCTACTCAGCCCTGCCTAGTCTTCCCCCTTCCAAAACCAACTCACACACTTGCCAACGGGTTGGGCTACATTGCCCAGCTTGCCTGACTATTAGGTCTGGAACACATGTTCACTAGTGGGATGCTATGGCCCAGTACGGGAGTCTTCCAGTTTCCCCACTCCTAGACCCAGATCTCACATGCTCCAGCTGGTGCTAGGGTCTTGCCCGGGATAACCCGCCCCTCCAGCTTGGCCTTTGTATGAGCTAGTGGATTTTGCAGGCCGGCACGCCCCACACCAAGTGCTACAGATCAGACCTGCCCAGCCTATTCTCAGCCCCGGTACCTGTGAGTGTTGGCAGACTCCGTGTTCACACCTAATTCATCCCATCACCACCCTAACTCTTAAGCTAACCAGTGGGAGTTGTATTTCCACAGGGTTGTGCCCACTTATTCTCCACAAAATCTACCCCAAGACCAGGTTCTCTCATGTGCTGGCTAGTGTCATGGTCCTGCCTAATATGACCGGTCCTCTGTTCTGACACTCAGTCAGGTACAGGGATCTAGCTCTGCTAGACAGGCCCCCAGCCTTAGCTTTCATGCGAGGTGGCGCATGGCCTGTGGCAGTCAGCAATGTCCTAACAAGCCCATCTCAGCACTCCTATGTGGGCTGATGAATTAGTCTGAGCCATAAAGATCTTCCAATCTCTCCCCTCCAAACCACCAGGTCTCAGTCCCATCGCTTACCTGTAAGTACAGTGGCCCTGTTTTGGGGTGTCCCTCAGGATTCAGTCCTCACCAACACATATGGTAGCCTTATCCATGGACATCTTTAGGCAGTAATTCACCACCAAGTCTCCAGAGCTATTTGGCTAGCAGCCAGCGGATGAAGCCCAGTGCCAACTGGGCTCTGGCTGCCTGAGCCAGAAGTGGTTGATGGGGTAAAGGGGTACTGTTTACACACCCAGCCCTCCAAGCCCTCCAAACCGAAGTCAAGATGGTACTCTCTTCTAGTATCATTTTATGACTCCTTCGAACATGAGTTACACAAACAGTATGCTGTGTGTCCAGTTTCATGTGTCTCCAGAGAGTTTTCATTTCTCCTTCAATGTTTTCCTTGATCCACTGGTTATTCAAAAACAGACGAAATGTTGATTACCATTGTCACATCTATGGAGGTCGGAAGACTAACTGTTGCATCAAACACCTTCTTTTTGTATTAGTCATCTGATATTGTACCCAAAGTTTGGCCACTTAAAGCAGCAAACATTGATTATCTTGGGCCCAGCAAGAGAGCATAGCGGTTAAAGTCATACCTTTGAACGTGCCAGGATCCTGTATGGACACCAGTTCTAATCCCGGCAGCCACACTTCCTATCCAGCTCCCTGCCTGTGGCCTGGATCTTCCATCCACTGGTTTATTATGTGGCCAAAAAGCCACATAAGGCAGAGCTAAGCCAATTCGAAGCCAGGAACCAGAAGTTTCTTCTGGGTCTCCCACATAGGTGCAGGGGCCCAAAGTTTTGGGCCATCCTCTACTGCTTCCCCCGGCCATAAGCAGGGAGCCTGATGGGAAGTGGAGCAGCTGGGACACCACCTGGCACCCATATGGAATCCCAGTACCAACTAAGATCAACCAATTGAGCCATCATGATGGATCCAACCACTAGGAGTTTTATCTCAGGATCTCTACGAAGCTGCAGTCACTTGAGGACTCACATCTCAACTGGCTCACTCACTCAGCTGTGGCAGGTGGACCTGGGTCCTGGCCACATGAGCCTCCCCATACAGCTGCTTGAGCATCTTCACAACACAGCCACCATCCTCCCCAGAGGCAACAATCTGAGAATAAGAAAGAAGTTATAGTGCCTCGAGGACCATCACTTCTGCTTGTCAGAAGTAGGTAAGTATAGCCCAAGTTCAAGGGAGGGGAATCTGGATTTCCACCTTAAGAGCATCAGAGAACTTAGGTGCGTGTTTAGAAACCATCATAGCACTCTAAGAATTGAGATTAAGAAGCATTGTGCTCCTGGGCTGGAGAAGTTGGATGTCTTTATAAGAAAAGACACTGAGAGTTTAGTCCCTTCTCCCCTTCAAACGCACTTCAAGAAAAGTTCCAATGAACACACGGCCACCTTCAAGCTAACTGCTGAGAACTCTCGCAGCCTGCAGCACCGGAGACAATAAACCTCTTCTGCTTACATTCCCCGTTCACGGTGATGTCTGACAGCCTGAGCTGACCAGGTTAGCTGGACAGGCTAAGTGAATTCTCGCAGAGAGGGTATACGCCTTCTGGAAAGGGAGCATAGAATGAGGTGTGGATGGGAATGTAGCGAAAAGAGAAGTTGGCAATAAATCTTTGGTGTCTGAAACAACACCCCACTTTCTCCCAGGTCTGTGCTTCGCCCTCACAGTAGAGTGGATGATGTGGAGAAGGGCAATCTCTAAGATGCTGAGCATAGGACCAGCAAGAGAAGTCCCTGACATTTATGATGATGACAACAAACTCACACTGTGAAGCCAAGGACAGATAAAAAGCAGACCAGTTCTCCCACTCTGGGAGTCAGGTACCATCCAGAAGGAAGAGGATGGGAACAGAGAGGTAGAGAGGAAAACAGGGAGGCTTGTGGGCCCAGGAGCAGCTGACGCCCTTCTGATATAAGCCCACTTCCCAGAAGTCTTTGGCTGGATGGATTCTGTGATGGGGACCACTCGAGGGAAAGCAGATATAACACTCCTAGGGAACTAGAGTTGGAGCTGAAGAACATAAAACTCAGAACTGAAAATGCCCGGGAGACCTCTGCAGTTTCATGGCCTATGGGGCTGGCTCCTGGATGAACCACCAGCCAGCACTCCATCTCTGAGGGGCCAGTGGGTGCAGGTGACATATACAGTCCATTATTCAACACTCTTTTTAGGCACTTCTCACATGGTGGCTTGAAGATCTTACCTGGCCTGTCTGAATCAATGGTTTCCAACCTAGGGCCACCAGAGAGAAGGCACTCATGGCGAGGGAAGGATTGTCCTGCAACAGCTACCCAACTAGAAAGCAAATAGGAACTGTCCAGTAACAAACCCTTCCTCTGACATCTGTCTGCACTTCCGGTAGGCTGGCTAGAGTCTAACTGATTCATGAAAAGACAAGTTGTCTGATGCCAGTCCTGAATCACGACTCAGTAGTCAGCAACTACAGCTCTGGTTAACAAAATCAGTAATGGAGTTTCTTTCTCCAAAGAACTGTTTAAAGTAATTTTTTAAAAAGACATTTATTTTTAGTGGAAAGGCAGATCTACAGAGAGAAGGAGACACAGTGGGAGAGAGAGAGAAAAACTTCCATCTGCTGGTTCACGTCCCCAAATGGTTGCAACGACCAGAGCTAAGCTGATCTAAAGCCAGGAGCCTGGAAATTCTTTCTGGGTCTCCCATGTGGGTGCAGCACCCAAGGACGCAGGCCATCTTCTCCTGCTTTCCCAAGCCATAAGTAAAGAGCTGGAAGAGAAATAAAGCAGTCAGAAGCAGATAGTAGGCATCTATATGACTTGCTGATGCTTGCCTGTTGAGCCACTTGCCAGCTCCTCTTCAAAGGAGTTTTAAATAGCTGAATTTTTTGAATTGTTATGCTTTTATTCATTGGAGAGACCGGGGCCTCCCATTCACTGGCTCATTCTCCTAACGCTGACAGCACCTGGACAGCCAGAAAGTCATCCCAGTTACTAGAACCAACACTGCTGCCTCCCAGGGTCTGCACTAGCAAGTAGCTAGAATCAGGAAATCAGGAAATCAAACCCAAGTCCTCCAGTACAGAATGTGGGTATCTTTCCTGCCAGGCCAAACACTTTCCAAACACAGTTTAAAACAGAGCCTTTGTAGTGGGAAAGCACACAGCACTAAAATAGACAAGCTCTAAGTCCTATCAAGCCCACACTCTCTGATCCCCTCCATCAGGCAGCCCACCCTTCTTGGCTCTCCTGAGGACTCATCCCCATCGCAGTCTGCACTGGTCCTTAATTTCCCAGTCGATTTATCACAGCTCCCCTCTCCCAAGCAGGGTTGAGCAGTCAAGGTGCCCCAAGTTTGCAAAAGCCTCTCTGGCACCCTGGCTGGAGAAAACCTGGGGAGATGGAAACCCTTGGGGGAAAGAAGCTCAGCCCAGCTCAGGTGACCTTGCCCAGCCTCCAGAGGCTGGTGCATTTTAGCTCTAGCTCAGGGCTGCCCCCTCACCTAGCTGCATGGTCATGGGGCATTTCCTAGCTCTGCATTCTCTGTGACATGGAAGATTAACATTCTTTCAAAGTGTCACTGTAAAGACACAAATGCATGTAAGGATTCCAGCATCATGTAGGTATTTCTGAGAGTCAGATGTTGGAGGAAATGTTCCTGTTGGACCAGAGGGAGAGACAGATGCTAAGAACATGAAAAGTGACTGGGCACAGCTCACACATCATCAACAATAAGAAAGATTTTTCTCTTTTTAAAAAGATTCTTATTTATTTGAAAGGCAGAGTTACAGAAAGAGAGAGGAAGAGATCTTCCACCTGCTGGTTTACCTCCCAAATGACTTCAGTGGCCAGGGTTGTGCCAGTCTAGAGTCAGGAGCCAGGAGCCGGGAGCTTCATCCAGGTCTCACATGTGGGTTCAGGAACCCAAGCACTTAGTACATCTTTCCAAGATTTCCCAGGTGCATTAATAGGGAGCTGGATCAGAAGGGGAATAATCAGGATTCAAACCTGCATCCATATGGGATGTCAGTGCAGCAGGCAGCAACATAACCCACTATACTACGACACCAGCCCTGGATCTTTCTTTCTAATGCCTTCTCCCACCACCACCACCACTACTGAGTAGATGGAAAAGACGTCTCATCCCTGCATTGTTTGTTCATTTTGAGCCCTACTTTCAACTCTGTGAAGTTAGGCTCAGAAACTCTTGGTGTAGTAAAGGAAAGAAAGCTACACGAATTAAAGATGGCAGTGGTACACAAATCCGGTGCCTGCTGCCACAGCTGCCACACTGCCATTGAGACCAATGTTTGTTACACACTATTAAACAAAGTCACCCTGCCAAAGGCCTTATCTGATTACAATGCTGATCTTTGTTCAGATGTGTTCCTTTTCCATCATTGCTTTGCATGATAAGCATCTGAAATACGACAATTCCAACTACAACTCTGATGTTTCCTTCATACATTGTTTGGGGGTTAAAAAAAAAAAAGGCTGTTTTGCAAGATCATGAAGCCGTTGTGTAATGCAGCCCATGGCTTGGTGAGACCACAGCCCAGGATCTCACATCTATTTGAAGACTTCCTTCCTGTATTACTTAGAGGAAGGGGCTGTCATTTCCCTAACCTGATCCTACCGTGACCGTGACCCCCTCCACCAGGGCTGGACGGTAGCTAATAGACCACAATAAATCATTAATTGAATCCCTTACACCATAGTGTCTACAAGCGTGTTCCACAGTGTGAAGACTCAAATCAAAACAGAAGTAGCCAGACTTCTCCTTGACTTTGCCCCCACTCAGTTTTACGAGCTAATATTTATTTATTCGGGGCCCATTATGCTCTAGGTCCTATGGGGAAAGGGGCAGTGCTGAAGAAACGATCATAAATGAGACAGTCATGGCCTATGACCTCACAGCTTAATAGCTTAGCGAGGCAGCAGACCAGACAAAGTTACTGCACCAAGTTATTACAATGGAGATGATCTCTAATACAAGACTGTGGAGTGCAAGGTGTAGACAGTCTCTGTACTAAGAAGTATGTGACATATGTAGTGTGGATGATCTCTAGTGCTAAGCAAATCACATGACCTAGTCTCCAGGTGGGAGGGGTTTCCACTGGAAGGTAACTTTAGATGGGACAAGAAGGGTGGGTGGGAGTTGGTCAAAGAAAGAAGGGGGTGACAATAAACGGAGTGACATGCACATTTAAAGACCTTTAGAACTCAAACAAAACACAGTGAGGTGGGGTGCAGTGGGGACCATATCTCCAAAGCCAGGGTAGATTTCCTCCAACTCACAACAGAGTTGGACTCAGGGCCCCCTGGCTTCTCCATCTCATCTTACAAAGCTTGAATCGTTTAAAAAATCAAGCAATGAGTAACAGTGAGTGGTATTCTGTATAAGGGAAGGGGAATCCAAGATAAACTTACGGTGGGGCCAACACTGTGGCGCAGTGAGTTAAGCTGCCTGCTTGGGACTCCAGCAGCCTGCATCAGAGTCCATGCTGCTCTGTTCCCATTCAGCTTCCTATTACTGTGCCTGGGAAGGGCCCTGCCACTTGCTCCTGACTTTTGCCTGGCCCAAACCTGGCTGTTACAAGTATTTGAGAAGTGAACCAGAAAATATGTCTCTCTCTCTCTCTTTCTCTCTCTACTGTTTCCCCACTTTATCTCTCTTTCTTTTGTCACTCTGTTTTCATACAAATAAATAAATAATGACTCTGAAGATGGACCAGGACTGAATAATACAGAGATCAGAGACCATGGTAGAAATTTCAGACTCTATAAGTAGAGAAAGGATGTTGAAAGTTAGAGAGGAGAATACATATCTTCTTTTTCTTAAAAAAAAAATTGTTTTAATTGGAGAAACAGGCTTACAGAGAAGGGGGAGAGACAAAAAGATCTTCCATCTACTGGTTTACTCCCCAAAGGACCATAGGGCTGGAGCTAAGCTGATCAGAAGCCAAGAGCCAAGAACTTCTTCTTGGTCTCCCATGCAGGGGTAGGGTCTAAGGCTTTGTGCCATCCTCTTCTGTTTTCCCAGGACATAAGCAGGGAGGTGGATGGGAAGTAAAACAACAGAGATACAAACCGGCACCTATATGGGATGCCAGCACTTGCAAGCCAAAGATTAGCCAGCTGAGCCATTGTGTTTGCCACAATATACATCTTCTGTAAGAAACCATTTAAATACTGTTTCCCTCCAGCCCAGATAAGAGGAAACCATAGCATGAGCAAAAGTGGTAATAAAGAGGAATTGGGAGGAGAGACATGTGGAGATCCATGGACACGGGGAAGCAGCAGAGACAGCCGAGCAGTTTTTCAGTGACCAGATATCCCAGCAGTGGTTGGCAATCAGTGATCAAAGCTCCACCAGCAGCCAAATGGGATGGGAAGCTCACCAGGAGCTCAGGATGTAAACCCGAGCATAGAACTGCCTGTCCTGCTGATTTGCTTGATTACACCATGAGCAGAAGCAAAGTAGCAGAGCCAAAGCATGTGGGTGCAGGAACAGGGTAGATTTCACAGCTCAGACCCCACCACTGCCATATTGGGTGCCATTTTGTGTACTGAAGAAAAAGCTGTACGGCTAGAGGGACAATAGTGAGCTGCACACGCACTAACTCATTTCTGGCTTGATGCATTGCGCTGGTCCCACAGGCAAAACAGTACCACGTTGGCATCCTACAGTCTCCATTCAAAACAGGTCAGGTGGCCTCCAGTGCCAAGGGCCAGGAGGCCCAGACTTCCAGCAGTGCCACCTTGGGTATCATTTTGTGTACTTAGGAAAAGGCTGTGGGAATGAAGGAACAACAATGAGCTACACAGGTACTGAACCAGGAAAGAACTCACTTCCATCTAAACGCATTGCAACAATCTCACAGAAAAATAGTACCAATTTGACATCCTACTGGTTCTATCCAAAATAGGTCCAGGCGGCGTTCAGATCTAACAGCCAGCAGATTCCAGCAAGACTAGCACTTCTGACAACCCAGTGATTTAGGACATCTGGCATTTCCCTAGTTCTGGGGACTGCTCAAACCAGAGTGAGAGAAAAGCTGTGCAGGCAACGGTTCAGACACAGCATAAGATCACAGGGGGTGGAAAGTAGTGAGCCAGCAGCTAGCGTTATGGAGACTATGGTGGAATCCTAGCACAAGAATCTGGGAGAGAAACTTGCTGGGAGGAGTGGCACACATGACTGCAGATGAAGAACCAGGTACTGAACTCAATCAATAAAATTGATCTGTCAACCAATGGGCAATACAGCTTAGAAACTGGCCCTGAAGAGACGACTCTGCTAAACCAAAGTGCAATGACCAAGAGCAAAAGAGAAAAAGGCACAATTAACATTACTGATGCTTCCCCCACAAAGGAGCAAAAACCTTTGTTAACCTCAGAGTTAACTAAGAAAGACATTGAGGAAATGGGGAATAAGGAATTTTTTAAATTGCTTTAAAGGTTCTTAACAATTACGAGAAGCATATACAGAAGTTAAATGAATTTAAGGAATATGTCACACAGGAAATAGAAACACTGAAACAAAATCAAGCTGAGTTATTAGAAATGAAGGACATGGGGCCTGGTGCGGTAGACTAGCAGCTAAAGTCATTCCTTGAACATGCCAGAATCCTATGTAGGCACCGGTTCTAATCCCAGCGGCCCTGCTTCTCATCCAGCTCCCTGCTTGTGGTCTTGGAAAGCAGTCAAGGATGGCCCAAAGCCTTGGGACCCTGCACCCACATGGGAGACCTGAAACAGGCTCCTGGCTCCTGGCTTTGGATTGGCTCAGCTCCAGCCATTGCGACCACTTTGGGAGTGAATCATCGGATGGAAGATCTTCCTCTCTGTCTCTTCTCCTCTCTGTATATCTGACTTTGCAATGAAAATAAATAAATCCTTAAAAAAAAAAAAGAAGAAGAAGAAGAAGAAAAAGAGCAAACTGAATCCAGAGGCCCACAACTCACCTGAGCAAGGATCTTATAAAGGAGTTCCCAGATGAACTCCACAAAACTCTCTGGGAACTGCCGGTTGGGATTTACAAAAAAAGAAAGAAAAAAATGAAGGACACAATAAGGCAAATTAAAAATTCATTGGAAAGCCTCAATAATAGAATGAACAAAGCAGAAGAAAGAATACAGAATTAGAAAATGTTTTCTGCAACAATTGGGGAAAAATTTAAAAACTGGAAGAGGAACTAAATCAAGCTAAGAAAGTATTCAAGAATTAAGGGACACTACTAAAAGGCTAAATATAAGAGTTATGGGAGTTCCAGAAGGCACAGAAAGAGAAGCTGTGTTTAAAAATGTATTCAATGAAATAATAATAAGGGAAAACTTCCCTAATTTGGAGAAGGAATGGGGAAACAAAATACACAAGGGGCACAGAACTCCTGACAGGGTTGACCAAAAGCAGTCTTTACCACGACACGTAAGAATCAAGCTCTCTTCAGTTGAACACAGGGGAAAGATCCTTAAATATGCACATGAAAAAAATCAATTAACAGAGGAACCCAATCAGACTCACTGCTGAGTTCTCAGAGGAAACTCTACAAGTCAGAAGAGAATGGAGTGACATATTCCAGATTCTCAACAGAAAAAAAATTGTCACCACAGAATAGCTTACCCAGCCCTTTGTCTTTGAAAATAAAATAAAATTCCTCCACAGTAAAGAAAAATTTAAAGAATTTGCCTGTTCTAGACCTGCTCTACAAATGATACTTAAAGATGTTCTCTTGACAGAGAAAAGGAGTAGCACCTACCAAAACCAAAGGCAAGCATGGAGAATGTCCCAATAAAACAACAAAAGAAGACTAAATCAAACAATGAACAATCCATCGCTAAGATGGCAGGACCAAATTACTACCTTTTGATATTAACCCTGACTGTAAATGGCTTAAACTCAAGCAAGTGTTATAGATTAGCAAACAGGGTGAAAAAACAAAACCCATCTATCTGTTGCCTACAGGAGACACATCTCACCAACAAAGATATGCAGAAACTGAATGTATGGAAAAAGATATTCCAGGCTAATGGAAAGGAAAAACTAGCTGATATAATCATTCTTACATCACATAATATAGATTTTGATGTGAAAAAAAATGTTAAAAGTGATAAAGCACATCACATGACAATTAAAGGACCCGTTCAGCAAGACGAGATCATCTCACTAGTTTCTTACAAAGTTTTCTTTTTCATCTCTAAATTTAGTTGGTTTTCCTCTCTCGCTTTTCTTTGTTGGTTTGGCTAAAGGTTTGCTTTGTTCACCTTTTTTAAAATGGCTCTTTTTTATTGCAATTTGCAGTTTTTTACATTTCAGTTGCATTTATTTTTCCTGTGTTCTTTTTTATCATTTCTTGCTTCCTTTTCCTTGTTTCCTTTTTAATAACTCTTTGAGATGCATTATTAGATCATTTATTTGAGATATTTCAATTTTTAGTAAGCAGCTGATGTTATAAATGTCCCTCTCAATACTGTTTTTGCTACATCTCATGGGTTTTGATATTTTCATTTCTTTAAAAAATGTATTTTTTTCTTATTAATTTCTTCAGTGACACATAGGTCATACAGTAAAATCATTTTCTTCAAGAACTTTTTTATTTTCTTTTTCATTTCTTCAGGGACAAGGTGAGTCAAGATTGAATGATACATCCTACTAAGAATCTCCAGCAAACCTAACCTAGACCTTTCCCTTGGCCTTTATCTCCTGAGAACAGTGGTGCACAACCTAACCTCTTCCTCCGATGTGTTAGTCAAGATCATTACCAGTAGGTTTCTCCCCCTCACACACAGAACAGCCTGCGTCACAGTCTAGGGAAGATGATAATGGAGAAACCGTCTAAATTGGTGGTGCTTGGTGTACACTCAAGACCAGCTCTGGCCCAAGACTATTTGCTGTTGATTTGCAGCGAGTACAAAAATCAAGAGTGTTTAGAGGATTGGGAGCACTGTGAAGCAGAGGATTAAGCTGCTTGAGATGCCCTCATTCCCCATAGGAGAGCCCGGAATGGAGTCCCGCCTCTGCTCAGTCCAGCACTCCTGCTAGTACACACCCTGGGTGTGCAGATGGTGCTTCAAATACCGAGTCCTACATGGGGGACCAGGATGGAGATCCTGGCTCCAGCCTTGTTTGCCAGGGGCATTTGGGGAATGAGGCAACAAAATGGAAGATCTCTCTCTATCATTCTACTTTCCACTTGACCAAAAACGAGTGTTTAGAAGATCTTACAACTATTTGAAAGCGTATTTTTTTAATGTTTATTAGAATAAGTTAAAGCAGTGATTATATTTCCTACACCTTTACTATATTTTCACCTCATTTTCTTAGTAACTATTAATTTTATAAAATATTGATCCATAATATTTGTAAGACTTATTTTGTTTAAGATTTATTTGTATTTATTGGAAAAGCAGCTTTATAGAGAAGAAGAGGCAGAGAGAAAAATCTTCCATCCTCTGGTTTACTCCCCAAACGGCTGCAATGGCCAGAGCTGAGCTGATCCAAAGCCAGGAGATTCTTTCAGTTCTCCCATGTGAGTACAGGATCCCAAGGAGTTGGGCCATCCTCCACTGCTTTCCCATGCCACAAGCAGCAAGCTGGATGGGAAGTGGAGCAGCTGGGACACAAACCAGCATCCACAAAGCCAGCGTCACAGAGTGGAGGATGAACTTACTGTGTCACCATGCCAGCCCTCAGTCAATGATGTTTAGAGAAAGACAGATCGAAGTCTAACTCTCCCTGACTTGCTCCCAGTCTCACTGAAACTTAGGCTGGAGGAAAGAGCTGGTGAGACACACATGCAAAAAAAAAAAATATGTAGACAGACCCGATGGAGATCTCCACTCTGCCGCCTGCTGTTGACCTTCCGTAAGGGATCGCATTTCAGTTTCCAATCCAAAGATGGGAGCAAAAATCTTTTTTTAGAAAATTTATTTATTTTATTGCAAAGTCAGATGTACAGAGAGGAGGAGAGACAGAGAGGAAGATTTTCCATCTAATGATTCACTCCCCAAGTAGCCGCAATGGCCAGAGCTGTGCCAATCTGAAGCCAGGAGCCAGGAAATTCCTCCTGGTCTCCCACGTGGGTACAGGGTCCCAAGGCTTTGGGCCATCCTCGACTGCTTTCCTAGGCCACAAGCAGGGAGCTGGATGAGAAGCGGGACCACCAAGATTAGAACCAGTGCCCATATAGGATTCTGGCTCATTCAAGGCGAACTCTTTAGCCGCTAGGCCCCTGTGCCAGGCCAGAGCAAAAATCTTTAACTTGCAAATCCAAGATGAAGTTTACATGAGATATTGGACTGTGAGCCTAGTTCAATACTGGGCCCATAGTAAAGCTGTGAGAAGCTCAGGCTGCACCCATCAGCCACAGGTAGCCCAGGAGAGTTGGAAGACCCTGACACAGCACACACAGCACAGACAAGTGGTAATGATCATGACTTCTCTTCCCCCAGTCTCCATAAAACTTGATTAGAAAAGAAATGCAGCGGCTGCTGTTGGCTCCCGTTCCCCCTTTCTCTCATGGTAATAAGCCCTGATATTGTTGGGATGTAGCGGAGGTGGATCTCCCTCATGGTGACTGATCATATGTTACCTGTCCACGTGCTGACTTAGCAATAAGTTTATGACTTACCTGGCCAATGTGACAAGAAGAGTGACCTGAGTCTCTCCAGAAGTGAGGGACTATCAGAGTACTGGGAAATAGTCTTGCTACTTTTAAAAGCAAGGAAACTTAGCTTTTTTTATTCTGCCTCTCAGCATTGTCTCCACTTGAAGCCTGAGATTGCTGAAGTCATCTAACGACTCACCCTAACAGAATGGGTCAATAAGCAGAAAACAGTAATACAACAGTGGAATGCCACTGGATCTTGTCAGCCTTGTTGAACCCATGAGTTTAACCAGTCTTCGATGAGAATCATTTGAGCATTTTCAACATGTGAGAGAAGCATCTTCCTTTTGATTACACCACTATTAATTGGGTTCTCCTTTCTTTCCAGCCAAAAGAATATACAAAAAAAGAGAGATGTGAGCTGTTGGGTTATAAACAGTCAGACAACCCCGATCCTGGGGCTTCCCCTACTCCCTCTTTCTGAGCAGCTGAGTCACTTCTGACTCATCCAGTGAACCCCAAATCTTTGAAGGAGTTCAGGAGGCAGGAAGTCCATTCCCTTTCACCACCGGACATGACTCCCAGCTTTCCGCAAGGTCT
Organism: Ochotona curzoniae; assembly: GCF_017591425.1. Classification (NCBI taxonomy): domain Eukaryota; kingdom Metazoa; phylum Chordata; class Mammalia; order Lagomorpha; family Ochotonidae; genus Ochotona; species Ochotona curzoniae. The sequence goes on along the minus strand of NW_024466219.1, from coordinate 16,339,380 downwards.
CAGACCAGCCCCTGGTCCATCTTCCTCCTTGGCTTCAGAGAAGGAGGTCAGAGCTCTACAGAGCTAAATACACATGTAGAGATGATGAATAAGGGGTGTGAGGTACACCTGCTTGTGTGCCTGGCCTTGTCTGCTTCTCTCACAGGTCCCACTGCTGTGCTCCCATTCCAACTCCTCCCTGTTAATGCACCTGTGAAAGCAGCAGAAGGTGGCCCGAATGCTTGGGCTCCTGTCACCCACATTGGGAAACCCAAATGATACTTCTAGTTCCTAGCTTAGGCATGGCCCAGCCCCAGCTGTTGCAGCCAGTTGGGAAGTGAACCAGCAGATGGAAGAGATCTCTCTGTTTCCCCCCTCTCTCTGTATCACTCTGCCATTCAAATAAATAAATCTTTATAAAGATAAAACAGAATAGAATAATATATTTATTCCTAAGAGACAGTTTTGCAAATATTGAAGGCATCTACGCTAGCCATTCTAAGTCTTCATTTATCCACAATAAAAGTCTTTAGTACTTTAGATTTTTCTGTAAGATGGGTGCTTTCCAGAATGTTTTCTATATTTCTTGTATGCACTCCCATCAGCCATATCTCTCTGAAAATATCTCAATTCAATCAACAAATGTTAATTGCTTCCTGCATGCCAGGTTTTCAACAGATAATCAGATAAAGAAGTTGCAACAGAAGAAGGCAGAGAGTGAGGGACAAAGTGTGCAAATTCAAGGCACTGCCCAATGTCAGGGCTACCAATCACACATGATACAATGTCAGTTTCACACCATCTAGTAATGCAATGTGGTAGACTAGCCACTGACAAACTAGTAGGTCAGGACAGGACTCCTCAGAAGAAAGGACGTTTTTTGCTGAGCCTAAAATACGAGTATCGGTGAATTAAGCAAAGCGAGAGAGGAACTGGGTACTGGGGAAGGAACAGCATGTGAATTGCTGGGAGGAAGAAAGGGAGGTGTGATAGGAGAGAAATGAGGCTCAAAAATTTAGCAAGGATCAGAGCGGGCAGCCACTAGTGGGCCATGTGAGGAGGCTGACTCACATCCGAGTGGGACTACGAATCCAGTGAAGGGTTTCAGCAGGGGAATAACACGATCAGACTTGCACCATGGCTGATACGTGGAAAGTGCATTCAAGCACAATAAGGCTGGAGGCTTGGAGACCAATTTCAGACGTGCTGTTGTAACCCAAGCCAAAAAAAAAAAAAAAAAAAAGCCAGTTAATGATGTGAACCAAGGTCATGCCAATGGAACTAAAACATGAATTTCATAGACACACTTGCAAGCTAGTTCATGTGAAGAGTCAGTTAGACTTGGTACCTGTTTGAAGTTGGGGAGGGAAGGATAGGGGGACAGCAAAGAAATTTTGGACGCATGGACAGACAGCGATGCTCTTTGCTGGAACTGGAAATCTTAGAGGAGACCCAGGTTGCCAAAAGGGAGGACTTTGGATACACTTAGCTGAGATGCTCCAATAACCAAGGATAGGCCTGATTGGTTTTCAGGAGACAGTTCCCCAAGATTCTGGAATCATCAGGAGATGAATGGGAGAAGAAATCGGCTCACTCTGCAGAAATAAGATAGTATGTAGAAGGAGAAGACATTTGACTCACTCACTCACTGGCTGAGTTAAAAAGGCACCATCAGCAACGGACAGCAAATAAGAACAGCCAGGAAGTAAAAGGAAATGAGAGAGCGTGCATGTCCTGGAAGCCACAGGAAGCAGAAAGAGCCAAGCACTGCTGAGATTCCCAACCATGGCTGCCCGGGCGAGTGACAGTCACCCTCGCATCTCCGGGATGTCTGCTGTGACAGCACCATAATGCAAGCCCCTGGCTGCAGCTGTGCCACCATGCTGGCCATCCTGACCGTCTCCCTGAAGTGACAGTCAAGTCTTCATCAACCCCACCCACCAGCACCTGTGAATGCGGCCTTATGAGGAAGCAGGGTATCCGTACTGTGATCAGGTTAAAATGAGGTCATGCTCGACTCTGGGTGGGCCCTTCTCCCACGACCAGAGGCCCTTGTGACAAGACAGGGATTTCTCTGCAGACATACACACACTGGAAGCAGCATCCTGTGGAGAGGAAGGCAAGAATTGGAACTTACCGCCATGGCCGAGGACTGCCAGGGACCACCAACCACCAGAAACCAGGGGAGGCCAGGACAATGCCTCCCCAGAGCTTTCCAGAGAAGCAGGGCCCTGCTCCCCCAGCTAACTTTTATCATTGCCCTTTCAGCACAACTCAGTACAATGAGAGCTGCTGTTTGAAACAATCCAGAGCACACGAATCATTCTTAGGATGAATTAAAATCCCAAGTCTCTTTCACCTGAGTGATGACCTAGTATTCTCATCCTCACTTGTGTTGCACACTGGTGTTCTCAAATTAAGTTCCTGACTGGGCCTGGCGCAATAGCCTAGTGGCTAAAGTCCTTACCTTGTACCCACCAGGATCCCATATGGATGCCAGTTCATATCCAGCAGCCCTGCTTCACACCCAGCTCCCTGCTAGTGGCCTGGGAAAGCAATGGAGGATTGTCCAGGGCCTTAGGACCCTGTACCCACATGGGAGACCAGGAGGAGGCTCCAGACTCCTAGCTTTGGATTGGCTCAGCTCTGACCATTGTGGCCGCTTAGGGAGTAAATCATCAGACAGAAGATCTTCCTCTGTGTCTCTCTTCTTCTCTGTATGTCTGACTTTCCAATAAAAAATAAAATAAATTTTAAAAATTTAAGCCCAAGACTTATGTCCCCTTTAGTCCAGATACTCTAGAATATGGATCTAGTTTCTCTACCGCTTTTATTTCTTTGAGAGGCAGAGAAAGGCAGCTCTTATCTGCTGGTTAGATCTCCCAAATGCCCACAAGAACCAGGGTTGGACTGAGGCTGAAGCTGGGAGCCAGGAAATTAATCTAGGTCTCCCACACAAGTGGCAGAAAACCCAGTGACTTGAAGCCATCACTGCAGCCAGAGCATTAAATATGACGGCCCAAGGCCATAGGACAGCAGGTACTGGTCAAGTTTCCTCTTTGATCTCCGCATGACAGCTTTATCTTAGTTACTAAATGATCACATAAGACTTTCTCAGATGCCTGATGAGACCCAGATAGAATAAATTTATTGCAAACCCAAATCTACCAGTCTCAATAACCCATGAAACCAGTAACTTGTCTAAATCAGGATAATCACAAAGCTGGTCTCTCTGTAGCACTAAAGCCCTGGGTGAACGTGTCCATTCATTTTGAGTGACTCCATTTCTTTCCATTTCTCTGCAGTCTGCCCCATCCCCCACACCCTATCTAATCATGCTACCTGCTCTATCCTTGCCTTGGCCTTATTCGAGGCTTGGTCTGCCAGGCATGACCTTACAATTCCTCTGAAATCTGACTCAGTTGCTACAGCCACCACCATCTCCTCCCAACGCAGGCATCACCCACGCTCAGCACGAATGCAGCAAGTGGCATGTATAACTTCATCAAGAGACTCGAAACACCCATCCTGGCAGCTCTCGCCTTCTCTACTGGCTTACACTCATTGACTCCGTGACCTAACGATCGCTCTGCTCCAAACACAAGCCACGAGCAGCTTTCAAAGTGGAAAGTGGGGCCCATGGACAGGAAGGAGGACAGGTGTGCCTGTCAAGAACTCTTCTCCATGGAAGGTATAAAAGTTACCAAGCCTGAAACCTGCTGGCCAGGAGATGGGACAGATATATCACCATGGTTTCTGCCAGCAGCCAAAGCTTTGTGTGAAATGCTGAGTATCAAGAGGAGAGGGGCGGGGTATCAACCCCTCCCTTCACTCCTGACTGGCAGCTGGCCAGTATTGTGGCCACAGCAAGAGTAGGTTTATTTGATTATCTGTTTTGCTGTAATGGGCTCACCCTGGTCCCTCCATTCCCCATTACACATGCCAGTCCTCTCCCCCCAGTGGATGCATTTGACCAGTAAACAGCATGAACACCCAGAGACACATTAACCCTGCAAAACAAGGGCAGGACCCCTCGCTCTGTTATCCTAGCATTCTCTTCACTAGGCCACATCAGCACCTTCTGTGCAGCCAAAATGCAGAACACTCCTACCATTTCTCTCTCTCTCTCTCTCTCTCTCTCTCTCTCTCTCTCTCTCTCTCTGCAGATTTCCCCAAAGCTCCTTAGAAGATGAATTAGACCAAGAAAGCCTAGAACTGAAGAGTTAGGATGACATTAGATGCTGTAACAGATGAACTCTGAGGCCTCCACAGCTTAGCCTGACAAGAATTTATTCCTCACTCACAAAAGTGAGCAGGGAGGGGGAACATCAGAGCCTATGAAACGTTGTTATAAAATTAAATGCAATAAAAAAAAAAAAGTGAGGCGTGGAACAGGAGAGAAGTCCATTCAATGTGGTCAGACACACTGTCAGCTGAGGGGGCTAATCACCTGTCAGAAACCCCTCACACTCAAAATGCCAAGACTGATGATGTCACCAGGTGAAAAGGTTTTTAACGCATATTAGAAGTTTTTCCAAGAAGAACAGAGCAATCTCCCAAAAACTAGCTTCTGAGAGGATGAAGGGGTGACAGGTTTGGGTTTGATGATGGTTCAGGCTTGGACAGGGTTAAGGGTTTCCAGGTATAAGTTTGGACTTGCACAGTTGGAACGTGCTGCCAGTGCCAATACGGAGTGCCCAGGCTTTCCCAACAGCCCCTAGAGGCAGAAAGCATAACAGGTGTGGAGGGTTTGAATGCCATTAGTAAACGTAAATGCCAGTCAGACTGCATCACTTCACTTGCAACCTTGGATGTCAACATACATCCACCCAGAAGTCAGGGCAGCCGGCACCACGGACTGTGTGGGCGGTGGTGTTATTAGCTGAGGGCTGGGAACAGTGAATACCTCCCTCCTGCCCATACCCCACTAGCTGGGGCCAAATCACCGGATGCCAGGTCTAGAAAATGTCACTGGCCAAAGAAACACTTCCAGCAACAACCACAGAAAAGCGCTGGACTCCGGCTTTCTCTGACACAACAGGTAATGTGGAACCCAAGGCTTGAATTAGTTGGAAGCTGGCCTTTCCTTAGGGAATTACAGACACTGACCTAGCCAGTTAAGGTCCTGACATTCAAGGCACCTCAGCCTTGCCACACAACCTCCGTGCTGCAGGTCACCCCAGGATGGCCTCCAAGAGGCCAGCCCCAGCCACTCCTCATACTCCCAGGAGGAGGCTCAGGATAGGCAGGCCGTCCTTTCTGGGATGCTGGAGATTCTGGGATGGGTGGCTTAGTCACTAGCATTCCTGGAACACTGGTCATGGGAATCAAACTGATCACATCCCATGATTCCTGCTGGTAAAAACAGACCCGTCATCACCTGTTCACAATCACAACCCTCAGCCAAGGTCTTCCTCTCTGCGCTTGCTCTTAGCTGCTCCAAGGTTTCTAGCTGGACACTTCATAAGCCAAAAGCATGCACAATAAAGCACCAGTAATGTGACTCTTACACAACCGGTGATGTCCAAACACAAGAGAAACACCAGTGTCCCCTGGTGGGCCACCAGCCCAGTGGCGCTGAGACACCAAGATGCCCTGGCTTGCCAGTTCCTCAACCCTGGTTAAGGGTGCATGACGCAAATGCAGATGGGAGTTAGCACCCTGTAACACGCACACTGGTCCACTTCCCCTGTAGGCTCCAGGGGCAGAGACTCACCCCATAGTTCCCAGTGTTGTGATCCAGGTTTGGGCCAAGTATCTATTTCCTAGGTTCTTACCTCTTACTTTAAAAGCATTTTAAGCACAGGCACTGACACGGCTTAAGCAAGTGGTAAAGTTTATTCAGAGGGGTGAGGAATACAGTCACAAGTGGGCCATGTTAAGGGAGAGTGAGCCAGGATGTAAAAAGGAAAGGGAAAGAGGCCGCTTCCTCTGTCCTTGGAGTCTGTCCACGGGAAGCAACAGAGCAAGCCGGCACAGTGAGGCCAAGAGCCAAAGTATGAGCAGTGAAGCACGTGACAAGGCCTGTGAGCTCCCCGTCCCAGCATGAGATTTTAAGGAAGCTTGAGAGAGGAGTGGTTACACAACAATGCAACACCACACTTCCTCCGGTCCCAGGTAATGATGGGTAGATGACTTTTGATGCACAGATGGGCAGAAAGGGGAGGTGTGGCTTCCAAACTCGTGACCCTAAACCTGCCGCCTACTGCCTACTCTAAGATCACACCCCAACGCTGCCCTCCTGGAAGTCTGGGACAAGTGGCTGGACACCTGTGAGGCTTTTCACATCTGGGGTTTAACTCTGCCAGGTTCACTGCACAATACACATACCTTATACGTGTCCATTTTTTTTTTTTTTTTAAGATTTATGTTCTTCTTTGAAAGAGTTACAAAGAGAGAAAAAAAGAGACATTTTTCACTCTCCAAATAACTGCAATGGCCAAGGCTGGGCCAGGCTGAAGCCAGTATCCAGGAGCTTCATCTGAGTCTCCTGCACGGGTGGCAGGGTCCCAAGAACCTGGCCCATCTTTCCCTGCTCTCCCAGGCACACTAGCAGAGAGCTGGGTCAGACACAGAGCAGCTGGGACTTCACCTGACATCTGGGATGTCTGCACAACACCAGCAGCCTCTCCATTTTCGTTTCTATTTAACTACATCACACCCCCTTGAACACAATTCTGATAGCGTTCATTTATGGAAAACTGGTGTGAAAGGAAACATTTAACACAATCACACAAGAAACCAGAAAACAAAACCCACCACAAGTTTGCTTTAATGAGGCCTTTATCATCCCGAGACAGAGACTGCATCACTGAAGTGATGTCAAGACGTCTCAGCCCCTTCCCACCTTCAAGCACACGTTGGGCATTTACAGCTCAGGACCTGTGGATCAGGTCAGGCCTCCTGACAGGTGCAGGGACAGCGCCTTCAAGAGGTCCACCCTATTTGCAAGGCCTAACTATCTCCCACTTCCCCCTCTCAGGCCACACAAGCCTGAGGTCAACTGGTGTGCGGTGGCTGAGGCTGCCCCAGCTGCGGGGCGGTTTAGTTGAGGAATACGCTGCATGGGAATGGTTAGTGTGGTTCCTGCCACAGGAGCCACTCGGGGCAGAACAAGAGGAAATAGGCTGAAGCAGTAGCAGAAGGGATTTCCTTCTGTCGGCAAGGGAGAGGCCAGTTCAACCATCCTGTGCCAGCTCACCTCCTCCAAGAAGCCCTCCCGGAACCTGCCAGACCCCTGCGGACCTGCTCTTGGACTCCTGCTGCACCTTGTATTGTTCCCCCAAAGCTGCCAGGGGAAGCAGGGCTCTGCCAGGCACCTCCTCCTTCTGTGCACAGGACAGGATGCCAGCAGGTCCCTGTCCACCCTTGGCACTGCGGGTGTACTGGGTGCTGGGGTCTGTCAAGGAGACCAGCCCCAGCTCCGGGAGCCTCTGTGGCAGCCATTGCGTATCAGTAAGCTCAGAGGTGTCCAGTAGGTGATCAGATCTCTAGGGCGATTGCAGTTTTTCAATAGGGCAAGAAAGGCAGGCACCACTGAAAAAGGGACACTAGAGTATGGCCCTCATACACATGGGGCCTCTGGATGTCTGAGCTGCGAGTACTTCCTCCTGCCTCCTCTTTGCCATGGATTTGAGAAGCTACAGACCTCCGCAGAACCTAGGGGACCTGCACTACAAACCTGTACAGTGGAGGTAATGACGGAGGCTGAGACGCCTCAGGAGGAGAGGGACGCTGGCTGAAGGGGAACCAGGGTCTCTAACACTGGGTTTTCACACACCTGTGCGGAACCGGGTGGGGAACTGCCCTGCTCGGCTCTCTCATTTCACAACACTGACAAGGATCCTCTTAGATAGATCCCAGGGCCTGGAGCTTACACACACCTAGGGTCTGACCTGCGGCCCGAAGGGCAAGCAGCCAGCACCGGTGGGACGCCCGGCAGTGCCGGGAGCGCGCAGGGGTGGGGCTGGGCGGGGCAGGGGCGGGCCCCGCCGTCTCCCCTCAGCACCTCCAGCTCAGCTGTCCTGGGCTGTGGGAGCGGAAGGGGGTTATGAACCCCAGACCAGACACGGCTGCTCTCTCACGCTTCCTCCCCATGGGCGCTGATCACTGTCTGTCGCCTCCTTGGCGGGAATTACTACCTGGTGGTTTTCTTGGCCAGATTCTTCAGACAGATGAGAATGATCCCCGCCCTTCCACCGCCAAAGTCAGGGCCTGATTAATAATGGCAACCGTGGGAGGGAGGAACGTGCGGGCATTCTTGGAACTGAGGCGGGGGCTAGCGGGCTCCAGCACGTTCTAGAGACCACGGGCGCGGGGTTTGAGAGAAACCCTGTGACTCACCCTCACCTCTGGCCGGCCTACCTGGAAGGCGCAGTGCCTTCCCATCAGCCTCCCTCGCCTGGCCGCCAGGGCCCTCGCAGCGCCTTGCCCCGCACCGCAGCACGGCCCAGGGGCTTGTTAGTCAAGACCAATTCAGGACACAGGGATGGGCCCCAGGGTCACAGGGCAGCCGTCTTGGAGGGAGAATCCAGGAGGGACGCAGAGGGGCAGCATTCCCTACCTGCCTGGTGACAGGAACTTCTCAGGAAGCCAGGGAGCGCCACCCACAGGCCCAGCCAAGGCTTCCACACGACCTTATGGGTCTATCTGTTCCTTACAGTTACTTAATAAAATAGAGGCTTCCAGAGGTGTTCAGGGAGCCAGTGGAAAATGTTTATTAAGAAAACAGGAGGCATAGATTCCAACTTTTATGCCAAACTAATCTTTTCTCGTGGGTTAGGCTACAGGTAGTTCAGGGTCACAAGCTTGGAAGCCATGCCTTCCTCCACCCACATAATCCTTTTTGCCCACCTGTCATCATCTGGGGGCAGTGGTGTTGTTGCATGACCACTCGCCTCCCAAACCTCCATAAAGGCCCGTGATAGAGCGAGGGGCTCGCTCTCTTGGTCACGTGCTTCCATCAATCTTGTACTCTGACTCTTGGCCTCCCCAGCACCTGCTTGCTCTCTGGTTTTCCACAGACTCTGAGGACAGGTAGCCCCCGAGCATGGCCCCTGTGTGTCTGTATTCCTCACCCTCTGTTCACTGCTCGGGTGGGACAGTGAAGACAGCAATGCTAAGATGCTTTGTATTTCTAATTTGTGTACTTTCAAGAGCTCCGGAGAGGTGAGGCCTAGCAGTAATAGAATGTCCAGAGAAGCCAGAGAAATGTGAATGTTTGCAGCTTTGGAAGTGTGTCCAGGCTGGACACTGCATGATTCTTAGGATAATTTATATTGCTGGGGAAGCTGAAATGTAGGCCTTCAGTTTAATGGATGGACTTCGGGATAATAACCGTTTGTTCCTCCCAGTGTTTTGATTCTGACTAGATTGCCATATAGACTTCTCATTTGCTAATTTCTGGTGGGCCCTGTTATCACCAAGCTTGGTTAATAAAGACTCAATATAGACTTGTCTGGTGAGACTTTGTTCACACCTTGCCATGCTTCGTAATTCCATTTTAATCCTGCTGCATCCACCATTGAGTTCTCCAAGAAGCGAATGGAAAACAGGCACAAAACTTGCAAGGGGCTATTAGAGTAAATAGTACAGAGGGGAGTGTAGGTGACCACCACATCTGAGGTCCCTGGGGAGTGGGGATGAAGACCACTTCATATGGGGGAAGTTTGCGCAGGGCTTACTATGGGGAATCTGAGCCACACCAGCCATGCTGGGGTGCTAGACACTAGGACAGTGGCTATGGTTTTGTTTCCCTGCTGCATTCATTGGCTAGAGGCAGATGGAGGAGGACCCCCATGCAAACTCCACCAGCCAGCCAGGGGCCTCACTAAGCTCCCTGCAATGGCATATCCTTGGGCAGCCTTTTACATGTCCCCATTTTAATGGTTGGTAAACTGAGGCCAAAAGGACCCTGGCAGTCTGAGCCCAGATCAGTCTAGTGTAACACCAAGGTCTTCTACACAGTGCCAGCAGAGAGCTAAGCACAACCTCCATGTTCCATGTTTCTGCTGGATGTCTTCGACTGGGGTCCTGCAGGACAAAGCACGTGTCTGCACCCTGGGTCCCCTACATCACCCAGGGTCTAACCTGCTATCCCTAACCACGAGGCACCCATCCCATATGGGTGTGAAGGTACACTGGGTCTTTCCCAGCACCCTCAAGTCGGCCTTAGGTCGAGGCTATGTGAGGCCATCGGCCAGCTCCACAGTGGTTCCCCTGGGACATGCTCATCCCAGCCCAAGGTCAAGGACCCTGCTCACTATCCAGCACCAACAGGAGGCTGACAAGGCAGAGACTCAGATGTCTGACTCTACATCATTCTGCCTACAGGCCCAAAATGTATATGCAAATCACCACCACTGAGCGGGGAGGGCCACCGATGTAGGGAGAGGCTGAAGGAATCCCCATCCCCGCTCGGGGCCTATCTTTCCAGTCCATAGCACGGCCAAAGGCAGGCACCAATCAATTTGCAGAAGTGCTTTAAACATCCTTAGCTATCAGCTGATTTTCCCACCCCCACGCTGCCTCAATCTCTCATGCACCTGTCACTCAGAACACAGTGTACAAGGCGCAGTCATTCATAAACTGATAGTACTGTCCTTGGGGCAGTGCCTATTAAAACCTGAAATGGATTAGCATGGTAGCTCTGCAGGATAATCCTCCATCTGCAGCACCTGCATCCCATATGGACACTGGTTCTAGTCCTAGCTGCTCCATTTCCCATCCAGCTCCATAATTGTGGCCTGGGAAAGCAGCAGAGGATGGCCCAAAGCCTTGGGCCTCTAAGCCAATCTGGCAGACCCGGAAGAAGCTCCTGGCTTCAAATCAACCCAGCTCTGGCCATTGCAGCCATTTGGGGAATTAATCTGAGTATAAAAATTTGTCTCTCCTCTCTGCCTTTCCAAAAGAAAAAGTGCATGGTGATGATTCAACCTAGCAGCTAAGGAGGGGGGGGGGGAGGATGCCCACATTTCACATCAAAGGCCTAGGAAGGGCCTCCTCTCTACCCAACTCCAGCTTAGGGTCAATATGAATCCAATTTCCTACCATCCACATGGAACGGCTGGATTAAGTTCCCAACTCCCAGAGACAGATCCTGGGATGACTCAATGGGCTAATCCTCTGCCTGCAAGTGCTCGCATCCCATATGGGTGCCAGTTCATGTCCTGGCTGTTCCACTTACCATCCAGCAACCTGTTTTGGCCAGGGAAAGCAGTGGAGGATGGCCCAAAGCCTTGGGACCCCGTACCCATGTGAGGCAGATACAGAAACAGCTCCTAGCTCCTGGCTTCAGATTGGCTCAGCTCTGGCTATTTGGGGAGCAAACTAGCAGATAAAAGACCATTCTCTCTGCCTCTTCTCCTCTCCGTAAATCTGCCTTTCCCATAAAAATAAATTTTTAAAAAGTTCCCAACTCCCAGCTTCAGACTGGTGCAGCCCCAACTGTAGCAGGCATTGAGCGAGCCAGCAGACGAGAGGCTCTCGCTCACTCTCTCCCTCTCTCCCTCTCTGCCTCTCAATAATAAAATAAATCCTAAAACCCAACTGCAATTGCTTCAAGAGCACAGAGTGAGGAGAAATGACTCAACTTCCACTGCAAAATGGCTAAGGGTAAATTCTGTTGTGTGTTATCACAACTTTTTTATGGGCAAGTTATAGATGAACACGCCTAACAATTCTACTTGTGCCTGTCACAGAAGTTATGGAAATGTCTCCACTGTGTGAGCATACATCAACTGAAAGAACTGTAATAGAAACCTGGGGGGTGGGGGGTGTTGAAGCAAGCTGTTTAAAGAAATTATTTCTGGAACAGGAATTGGCATGGTTGGGTGAGAAGAGATTAGGAACAGGAACTGTCCTGCTTGACTGGGTGTCTAGATAAGTATAAGCACATAAATGTCTACAATGTTATAATTGCTAAACAAATTCATCCAACAGATAGGGAGAAGCTATTCCAACCCGGGCAGGGCTGGACTAAGCACACAGATGGGCTGGTTCTCTCTTCTCCTGCCTTACATGCCAGCTCAGAGCAGCCCCTCCTGCGGGCTTCCAGCCACATGTAAAGACCGCTTCCTCCCAACAGGCTCGTGACCAGAAAGAGACGACTGCGTGCCAGAAACCCATGGGTCCCTCCAGGCCTGACACAACCCAGCTCACCCCGGGGGCCCAGCCTCACACTCAGACCAGGCCGTGGTTTCTCTGAAAACAACCCTGTGACTGGGGAACAAAGAACCACAGGCCTCCACAGCAGAGGGCAAGAGCTGGGAGGAGGCCGCTCATTCCGAAACTTGAGGCCCCGTCACCCCGAGCGAGGGGGGAGAGGCGGGTGTGAGCTGGGCAAGGAGCACAGCTGTCCCGTCTAAGGAAGGAGCCAGCTCACGTGTCACATGGATGGACACAGTCGGGACACGTCGCTGCTCGCTTGCGTGACAGTCAGACACTTGGCCTACCTGGCTGGGCTCCAGGAAACACCTTTGCCTGATGATCAGAGATTAGGACTTGCTCACAGAGCACCTGAGGGACAGCATGGAACCAAGGAGGGGTGAGCAGGGCGGCCACTGGGGAAAGCCCGGTCCCAGTATTTCACTTGCAAATCCTAGCCTGGCCTGGTCTGGCTCTGTGTGTGTGTTTGTGTGGCTCTGTGTGTGTATGTGTGTGTGTGTGAGAGAGAGAGAGAGACTCATGGTCCCTGAAAGCCAAAAAGCTATGCAAATAAAAGTATTTGCATGACAGGCCAGGGCTCCCAGAAGAGGCTTAGCACATCCAGAACCTCCAGCCTGTGAGCTTCTCCAGCAGGAGCCTTACTTTCACAGCAGAAGCACAGGGAGAAGCTATGAACGCCAAGACGACTCCTTATTCGAGGTGCTGATGTCCTGGGACACACCCCACACGTGCTGGGAGCCCTCCGAGAACCCTTACACACTGATGTGTGTGCACAACGTGGAGGCCAGAGAGGGACTAACAGACCAGCAGCAACAGCCAGAGAAGCAAGGAGGACCCTGATAGCTGCCCTTTTTCCATAGGACATCATCCTTGTCCATAAAGATTCATAAAATGTATGACTAACAGCAAACAATCCAGGTGGATGGTACAAGTTGGCAAGATTATTTTTTTTTAAAGAAATTCAGTGAACAACAACTACAAAAAAGGGCAGGATTCTATCAGGTAGATGTTCCCAGATTCTGGCTCTGGGAGGGGGACAGGGCGACCTGGAGAGGAATCCACATTAGAGAAGCTGGAAACAGCAGAAAACAGCTAAGGGCACTTCCCATCAGTGCAGGTGCATCAGAGCACATTGGTAGAGCCATGGAGTCAAGGGTCAAGTTCAAGAGCCATGCAGACAGCAGCTCAGACCACAAGCTGGGTTACCTGAGACCCAAAGGCACGTAGACAGGGACTCCGGCAACCGGACTTCGCATGGAATTTCTCCATTACGCTGCTCCCTCATCCTCCCCCACCTACCCGGCCCCTAGGTGCCAGTGTGGACAGATCTGCAGGAAGGCTCCTTGTGCCTCACAGCGCAACCCATGCACATGCTGGTTAGAGCACCAACTCTCCCATAATGTCCATGTCTGATCCTGAGGCCTGCACCCACTTCCTCCTCACCAGTATCTCCCCAAAAACGTGCACGTGGGACACAACTCAACATACACTCAAAATGAGCTCAGCCTGGATGGTGGCTGAAGTCACTGCACCAAGGAGACCAAGGCACTGACCCTGGTAGGAAAACGGCCAGGAGTTTTGGGGGTGGTCCCTCACTGCAGATCCACAACCCACACTTCTCCCACCTTCCCATGTCCCATGCATCCTCTGTTGAGTCTTGAATGGGATAGGGCTAAAACCACCTACCAAGGTATAAGTGAGAAGACTTGGCTGGACTAGGATCCAGGGTGAGTGTCCTTTGATCTCAAAATCTCCAAGAGTGTGTGCGCCATGCTACATGGACGCAAAAGACACACCCTCCCTGGAGCAGTGTCTAAGGTGCCCAGGCCTAGGCATACACTAGTAGCAAGGACAAAGCCATTCACTGTTACATGCAGGCCTCTTATGTCTCACCAGCTCAAGGGCAGATTGGGAACCTTGCACTTGGTCCATTTACATAAGGCACAGGTGCATAGCAAGTGTATGGGCATTTGCTCCACTGAGTTAGGTACCATCCCCACACTTCTCTCAGTGCAGCATGAGGGATATAGCACCCATGGCCCCAGTCATGGGGGGAGCTAGTCTTCCACAGAGAAGCTGCTTTCAAACCCAGCCAGCCTCGCCCCCAGGGGACTGGGATCCCTAGCTTGCGTTGGGGAAGAGGGGAATAACTGTTCTTAAGGTCCTAGGAACACAGAAGCTGCTCAGATGGCCGCCTCCCTCAGACAGGCAGCCTCCTCCTTCGGACAGAGTACCCCTGTGGCACAGAAAACTAAACTGCCCTCCTAAACAACCCCAGCCTCCACAGCTCTCCCTCTTAAGGAGCCCTTCCAGGGACTTCTTAGGGGATCTACCTAGTGAGCAACCTTGGTCAAGTCCACAACTGAGTGCCCTTGAGTGGAGAAGTGGAGACTGAACACCGGCCTCAGAGGGTTCACATGCTGGTGAAAACGTAAAGGTGAGAAACCAGCAGGTGCCTGGGTGCTGGGGGGACAAAGCCCTTTATGCCTCCCACTTCCTCAGCTTGAAGGTGATCCACAGCACACGCAGGCCCTTCTCCTGGCAGGCCACAGGCTGCCTGGAGGGACACAAGTTTCCACTGCCCTCCTGCCAGGGCATCTGGCAGGGGGTGGCTAATGCCGGCTAGACTCAGGGAGTGAAGACACAATGGTCCTTCTTGGCATCTCCTCTAAGAGCCAGTCCCATGCTGGCCCCTCACTGCCACCTGCAGGTCTAACCCAGACAGGCAAGGAGGCCAAACACAGGCATTTGTGGTGGGGCATAGGGACAGCGAGACCGCAGTGGCTGCTGCAGCATAACACTGGACCCAAGGAATCTGTGCCGCCTCACTCCCAGAGCTGAGGGTATGACCTCACAGCAAGCCGGGCTCTGCACACAGGACAGGAGGCATGGTTTACAGCTGGCAAGATCTCCCTGGATTCCCTGGTTGGCCAAATCTCAGCTCCTCTATCTTCACAAAGAGAATCCAGGACAGGCATTGTCTTCCCATCAGCTCAGGCTCTGCCCTCACACCTATCCCCTGGCTTGAGGTGCCTGCATCAATATTGGGGTGCCAGGTTCCAGGCCTGACTCCTCTGCTTCCAGTCCAGTTCTCTGCCCCAAAGCTCTGGGTGGAGACGCCCCAAAGCTCTGGGTGCCAGCCACCCATGTGGGAGACATGGGTAGAGTTCCGGGCTCCAGGCTTAGGCCCGGCCCAGCCCTGGCTGTTGCAGCCATTTGGAGAGTGAGCCACAGGATAGATCTTCTTTCTGTGTGCCTCTCCTCTCTCTGGCTTTCTTTAAAAGAGAGAGGAGTTTCTTTCCAGCTGAGTGGGAGCTGTGGCCATAGGAGAAGCCCCTCCAACAGCTGAAGCCCAGAGCTGGGGATGTGCGTGCCCCGTGCTGAGCCCCTGCATCAGGGTAGCCACTGCCTTGACCAATTCCCTTCCCTGGAAAGATCTCCACACTTTCAACTCCCTCATGAGCCCAGACATGATCCTCTAAAGGCAGAAACCCTGCACTACTGCTGCTACTCAGTGCTGAGCCTAGGTACCCACTCAGAGTCCTTAAGGCCGGGCCACAGGCCTCTGCTCCCACACACTGGGCACTGGCACAGTGACAGCTGTGGCAACAGGGAGCACAAACAAGCAAGCCTTTACCCGGGCAGGCAGATAGTGGTAGGAGGACACCCCAGGCCTCGCCCATTACATGGGGACAGGCACCCTCTTGCTTTGCCTGTCAGAATCACAGAAGAAAACGCAGTTATCATGATCTAGAACGTGCCAGCCCTTCTCCCTAACCAGCAGAGACCCAGTCAACTCATCATCAAGTGATTGCCAACAGCCCTCCTCCACCCTGGTGCCCACTTTGTCTGCATCCACTGAGGTCTCTTCCAGCCCGGAGGTGCTTTAGTTTGAGCGGGCCCTATCACCCCCTGCTGGAACTTTCAGGTACTACACCAACCTGCTCCCCTGATCCCTTCCCACCAGGCTTACCAGCTGCTCTCAGCCCTACCCACCCCACCAGCCAGCTTTCCCAGGCTGACAGTAGCACTTGACTATATGGGTCAAGCAATCACACGCCGAAAAGCAGCCTGGTTCTCAGTCCAGTTCTTGACAGAACTGGCTCCCCAAGTCCTTGCGCCTCACTCCTACCCTTGGCAGAGGCCCTCAGGCCCTCTCTGCAGCCCATGGCTCTGCCCTCGCCCGGCACACACAGAAGAGAGGGGCCAGGGCCCTAGGGCCCAGGAAGGAAGACAGAGAAGCTTTCAACTATTCAATCAGTTTAGTAAAGACAATTTTGCTCATACAAAACAAAAGTTTACAACAGTCTGAGTGCTGGACACACCGTCTGAGATGAGGGAGGCACAGCCGGTGCCCCCTCCACCTGCCCTGAGGGAGGGGCCGGTGAAGCACACCTGCTGCCCCTCTCCAGGCAGGGACCGGGCGTGGCTGCCTGTGCCACCCTTGGCAACCCTGGGGGAGGGCCTGGACACAGGAAGCAGAGTTGTTGAGGTGGCGGGGGGGTTGGGTAGGAGGGCTAAGTAAGGACCAGGAGGCAGAGTCGGAACATCTTTGGTGCGAAGAACGCTGCCCCCCCAGGCCACACAATGGAAATTTGAGGGAGGCCCATGGGGTCTGACTAGGGCTGACACCCCCTAGCTGAGGTGAGCCACAGGACACGGCTCAGCCACGCGCACCGACAGGAGCTGGCAGAGTATCTAAAATTTTCAGAAAACCAAGGATGGGCAACTGAAGGCAAGAAGGGACAGTAAAGAGGCTGCTGAGCAGATTGGGGTCGGGGGCAAGAGGGAAGACAGCACTGAGGAGGAAGAGAGGTTGGGGTGGGGGGGTCCAGTCTTCCTGACAACTGTGCCAGTGCCCGAGTCAGTCCTCTCTGACAGCCAGGACCTGGCTGACCTGGCTCTGTCTGCACAGGCCTCCCAGGCACTTTGGCAGGCTCAGTGTGAGCAGGGTGGGCCCCAAGAGGGAGGGCTGCTGAGCCATTGTAGGGCCCTGGTTCTACAAGTGCACGGTCCCAGGCACAGATGTGGGCACACACACACGCACGCACGGGCACACACATGTGCATAGCATGCTTACACAGGCACACACAAACATACACACTCGCTCACTCTCCCACATGCCCGCTGCACTGCTGACACCCAAGGCCTCCAAGCTCCCCCATGGATGGCCTTGAGCTTCTGGGACACCTGAGCCGGCAGGACGTCAGGCTGCAGTGGGGAAAAGGGGGGAGGGGGCAGGTGGGGCATCACCAGGCCCCTCCCTGTAACAGCTCCACAAATAACCCTTGAACAAACCCCAAACCTTCGCAGGATCCAAGAGGAAGGGGTCTGGTGGGGAGGCGGCGGAAGGGAAAGCACGATAAAAGAAATTTGATAAAAACTCTACATCAAATCTTGGGTAAAACTGCAGCAGGAGCGTGGCCGAGAGCCTCTTGCTCCCTTCCCGTGGCAGCCCCCAGCTCCCCGCTCCCTGGGGTGGCCGCAGCCAAAGGCAGAACTCAGCTGGCCACAGTGGCGTTACACTCCCAGGCTCCCACAGCCGGGAGGAGGCGCTGGCAGAGAGGACGGCCTGCATCTCTTCATTTAAAAAATACATCTGGTGGGCATTATTGCTTGTCCTCCAATGGGGGGGTGCCCCTCAGTGAGCCAGGGCTGCAGCTTCCAGGGCCCGCGCCTTCTTCCTCCTCTTCAGCAGCAGAGGGTTGGAAGCATCCTCGATCTTCTTGATCTTGATCTGCTCGTAGTCGACGCGCATCGTGGCCAAGGCACTGGTCATCTCCTCCTGGGGTTGGGTGCAAGTGACAGGAGTGTAGTGTGAAGAAGGGTCCAGAGAGAGAGAGGTGAAGGCAAGAGAGAGAGTGGGCTGGGGGGCGGGGGGAGGGAGACAGGCAGGCACCTGCTGGCAGAGAGCTCCCTGGTGCTTCCAAGGGCCTTCCGAGACCAGCAAGAAGGCACCGAGAGCGTGGGCCAGGACTCAGAAGACCTGGGCCTGCAGCAAGTGTCCCCCAACTCCTGCTGAGCCCCAGGGAGGCAGACAGGAAACAGGACCAGTGAGCCCAGCCAGGGCAGCAGCTCAGAGCCACCGCTCCCATTGTGACAGATACCCAAGGCCAGGGCACTGCACACCAGCACGGCCCTCACCTTGACGTCTTCCCACCGCTCCTTGTCCTCCTTTAGGACCCGGCTGGTGTGCAGAGGGGTCTGAGGGACCTTGGTTGATTGCTGAGAGGAAGAGCAGAGCGGTGAGTGAAAGCCTAGCGTGCGCAGGGTTCTGGCAGAGAGCCGGTGTGAGGGCCGAGCCCCTGGAGCCCAGCCCCCCAGCCAGCTCACCATGATCCAGGGGTGGTTCATGAATTCCGTGATGGTCATTCGCTGAGTGGGCTCCGTTTTTAGCAGGTTTCGGATAAGCATCTTCACTGTGGGGGGTGAGCAGGGCAGGGGACAGCTCAGGGGATGCTCTCTGGGGAAACCGGGGCCAAAGGGGCTGCACGGAGACAAGGACCCTAGGACCACTGCACCAGCCCCCATGTCCCTGTGGCCTGCACCTGTCTTAGGTCCTACACATGGAGTAGGTGAGAGCAGACCCACTAACACTTCCCACATGAGACACACACAACAAGTACACACATACCTATACACAGTATACACAGATACAAATATACCCACATGTACACACATATGCACACAGATACCAGGCGCACACACATGCCTACATGTGTACACACTGCACAAACATACCCACGCATACGCACAAATACATTCATGTACATATACACATACCCAAGTGTACACACATGCCTACACGTGTACACACTGTGCACACAGATGCAAGCATACCCACACATGCACACTTCTACACTCACGTGCATGCACTCACATTTACACATACCTTCACAGGACATACTGTACACGCACTTGCACACTCACATTCATGAGTGTGCACACACATACTTCCCTGGTCCTGAAAGGCTGGGCTCTTACCTTCCTCAGACACTTCCGACCACTCTGGGTTGGGAAATTCATACTGGCCCATCCGGATGCGCGTCTTCATGCCAGGAGATATGGCGAGGCCATGGTTGGAGTAGAAGGGGGGGTACCCACACAGCCTGTGTCGAGCAAACAGGAAAAGAGGGCTAAGGCAGCGGCTCAATGACACGGCACTCTGAGGAAGTAGGGACAGGGCCCCGATATCCCAGGGTCTAGACCACACACTGCCCCACTCAATCGCGAAGCCACACCCAGCCCTCCACCTTCAGACTCCACAGGGCACTAAGGAAACAGAAAATCTGTCCAAAAAGAAAGTGCTGATATCTATATCCTGTCCTGGACACCTGCAGGACCACCCCATATAACCCTCATGTAGCCCAGTACCCCCGCACACTTCGGCCCAGCCCGTGGGTATCCCTGCACACTCACAGCCCATGGGTATCCCACCCTCACACACTCACAGCCCGTGGGTATGCCACCCTCACACACTCACAGCCCAGCCCGTGGGCATCCCACCCCCACACACTCACAGCCCAGCACGTGGGCATCCCACCCCCACACACTCACAGCCCAGCACGTGGGTATCCCACCCCCACACACTCACAGCCCAGCCTGTGGGTATCCCACCCCCACACACTCACAGCCCAGCCCGTGGGCATCCCACCCCCACACACTCACAGCCCAGCACGTGGGTATCCCACCCCCACACACTCACAGCCCAGCCCGTGGGCATCCCACCCCCACACACTCACAGCCCAGCCCGTGGGTATCCCACCCCCACACACTCACAGCCCAGCCCGTGGGCATCCCACCCCCACACACTCACAGCCCAGCCCGTGGGTATCCCACCCCCACACACTCACAGCCCAGCCCGTGGGCATCCCACCCCCACACACTCACAGCCCAGCCCGTGGGCATCCCACCCCCACACACTCACAGCCCAGCACATGGGTATCCCACCCACACACACTCACAGCCCAGCCCGTGGGCATCCCACCCCCACACACTCACAGCCCAGCACGTGGGTATCCCACCCCCACACACTCACAGCCCAGCACGTGGGTATCCCACCCCCACACACTCACAGCCCAGCACGTGGGTATCCCACCCCCACACACTCACAGCCCAGCACGTGGGTGTCCCTGCACACTCACAGTATGTACATGATGACACCGAGGGACCACATGTCACAGGACTTGTCGTACTTCTCCGGACCCAGTACCTCAGGGGCTGCAAATTAAAGGTCAAGCTGAGTGGGCCTGGCAGTGCCCTGGCAACCCCTCCTGTGAATGATGCCACCACCTCTCCCACTCCCTAGCCTTCCAGATGGGAAGGCAGCTGGGGGAGGGGGATGGCAGTGGAAGGAGCAGAAGACCCTCCTCAGCAAGCAGCTCAGCTCTGCAGCCAGAGACTTTAAAAAAGCTTAATGGAGGGTCTGGCGTGGTAGCCAAGTGGCTAAAGTCCTAGCCTTGCACGTGTCAGGATCCCCTATCAGCGTCAGTTTATGTCCTGACTGCTCTACTTCTACCAGCTCCTTGCTTGTGACCTGGGAAAGCAGTCGAGGACGGCCCAAAACCTTGGGATCTTGCACCCTGCGTGGGAGACCCAAAAGAGCTCCTGGCTCCTGGTTTCAGATTGGCTCAGCTCCAGCCATTGCGGCTACTTGGGGAGTGAATCAGCAGACAAAAGATTTTTCTTTTGTAGATTTATCCTTTCTGTAAATCTGACTTTCCAATAAAAATTTTAAAATCTTTAAAAACACATCTTTAAAGATTAATTGATTCATTCATTCATTTTGTGAGAGATCTTCCATCTTCCCAGTTCATTCCCCAAACTGCTGCAACAGCTGGGGCTAGTCCAGGTCAAGGTCAGGAGCCAGCAGCCAGGGACTCTACCTGGGTCTCTCCCACATGCGTGGTGGGGGTCTCACTCCTTGGGCCATCTTCTACTCCTTCCCAGGTGTTTAGTAGGAACCTGAACCAACACTCTGATGAAAGATGCTGGTGTTGTAAGTAGGGGTTTGACCCACTGCACCACAGTGCTGACCCTAGGTTCTTAAAATGAATAAATGCTTCAATTGCCAGAGACGCTTTTGTGTCAGTCAGCCGAGGAGCCACACCAAACCTAGGTCCTGCTCTCCACTGGAAATCAGACAGGAATGGCAGCTTATCAGGGTTGGAGGGACACCCCGCCCAGCACCTGGGGCCTCTCAGCCCCAAGACTCCTAGTTCATTGGCAGCTTGGAGGCTAGCACCAGTGCCAGAGAGCCCTGAGGATCCATCCTGCCAGTTCGTGGCATCCTCTGTGACCTACACGGGAGGATCCCAGAAGGAGGGGCCAGGTGAAAAACAGGGTCTCCAGTTTCCACTTTACTTACCCACGTAGTAGGGTGTATAGCAAGGGGTGGTCAGGGAGTTGTGGCTCGTGGTTTCCTTGGCAAAGCCAAAGTCAGTGAGTTTCAGGATGGCATTAGGCCTTTTGGAGGTGTACAAGAGATTCTCGGGCTACGGGAAGAGACAGACAAATGACAGCCCTGCTGCAGCTGAGACAGGGTAATCAGAAATCCTGGGGGGGGCGGGGAAGGGTGGCCTTGCCCTCCCAACCCTCAGCCCAGGAACTGCCCAGTCAAGGCACCATGGGCTCGCTGTGAGCAGGTCCCCACTTTCCCAGAGCTCCTGGAATGCCGGGAGACAAGAGTTAACACCGAGTGCCAGTGACAGGTGCAGCAGGTGCCCTAGGACATAAGTGGTTGGCACAGGCTGAGCACACTGCCCAGAGAGGTCTTCCCTGTTGATGCAGAAGTTGCATGGGTAGGGAGCGACACACAGCCCCACGCTGCCCTCAGGACCACAAAGCCCCCAGACACAGGGTCTCAGGCCGCCAGCTCCCAGCCTACAGCCCCACAGCACCCACATGAACCAGTACCTTGACATCCCGATGGGCAATGTTGATTGAGTGCAAATACTGGATGGCTTCGCCGATGCTCTTCATGATTTCTGAGGCTTCTGTTGGGGGTGGAGGGAGGGCAGGAAAGGCATAGAGATAGCCTCACTTTGCTCCTGTGCACCCGGCACTCCAGAAACAAAGCAACCACTAGCCGTTCTGGTCCCATCTGCCACAGGAGCAGGCCCCTTCCCCACCTTGTCCCACATGCATCCTTTGTACCTCTTTCCGTGAATGCCTGGTCTCCCCGGTCCTGGATTCGGCTGAAGAGCTCTCCACCATCCAAACTGAGACAAAACCAAGGAAAGGTCTGGAGGACGCACCCCCCACCACTTTCCACTGACTGGGCTGTCCCCTGAGCGGGGTGCGATGCCAGGCTGGGCCAGGCACAGCACAGCAGCCACTTACCACTCCATGACAATCAGCAGGCACTTCCTCCCGGCATACAGATTCTCGTAGACATCCACAATGCGCACGATGTGTGGGCACTGCGAGGCCCGCCAGTGCAGCTCCACTTCCCTGCGGGCCTTGGGGCAGTCCTGGAGCATCTGCAAGACAAGCCCAAAGTGAGGGCACCATCTCCAGGGGGGACGCTGCACTGCCCCCACGTCAGGCTCCCTCAGCACTGTCCCAGCTCCTCCTGCTGCGGCCGGGAGGCCTTTGCAGCTGCCAGGTCTGTTCATCTGCTCTACCTCCAAGAGCTCTCAGGGGACCTTGCCAGCTCCACTGAATGCAGCGCTGAGACCAGGCCACCTGCTGGCCCTCTCTTTAGCCAAGGACAGGAAGTCTATTCCAGAAGGCAGATGGAGGATAGGTACTAGAAGACAGGCATTGAAGAGACAGAAGGGAGAACAAACAACACAATAATAGAAAGGGGCCTCAAGTGAGGGGTGACTCCAGGATCAGTAGCAAAACGTACTACCAGATCACTCAAATCCCACAGGTGCCATGAAGAGCCAAGCTCTTTCCACCATTGTGTCAACTCCATCCAACCAGCAGGGGGCGCACGGTCAACCAGGTGTCTTATTTTGAGAGGTAACCAGCTCCTAACCACCAGTTCGCCTCTGCCTACGTCAGCCAAGGCTGCAGTCAAGAGGAGCTGGGAACTTAGCCCAGGCATCCGCATGGGTAAGCAGGAGCCCAAGTGCTTCAGTCATCACCTGCTGCCTCTCAAAGCCTGCTAGGCAGGAAGCTGGGACAGCAGCCAGAACAGAGAATGCAGGAGCTCTCAGATCCCAACCTCTTGGCCATACGCTGGCCAGCACAAACAGTTATGCCTTGCGACCTGAACAAGTTACACAACTTGAATCTGCCTTCTCCCCCGAATCAGGTGTCTGGACCCTCAAGGGGCTCAATCTTGCCTTGTCCATGACAGCTTCATTGATCCCAGTTCCTTTGCTTGGGAGTGGCTTGGGAACAGGCCTAAGACCAAACCAACCAAGAACTTAGCAGGATGTCCACAGAGCAGTCTTAGAAAGAAACAACATCATGTCCCCTGCGTGTGGCAGCTGGGACCATGGCAATCGCCCTGGCCCACTAGAGTGGCTAATCAAGGCTAACTCAGTGCCCTGCGGAGGGTGGCCAGGTCTGACTTCCATCTAGATGCTGGTTGACACCCCCAAACATGCTTATGGCACCTCCTGGGAAGAGCACGAACCCTGCTTTGTTCCCACACTACTTTGTGCAAAGTTCTCACTGCCTACAGTCCAAAGCTCCTGATACACTCTGTGTGTGTGTATGTGTGGTTTATTTTATTTGTAAGGTATAGTGAGAGAGGGGGGAAGAAGCATCTACTGGTTCACTTCCCAAATGACTACAACAGTCAGGCTGAAGCCAGGAGTCAGGAACTCCATCGGGGTCTCCCATGTGGGTAACAAAGTGCAAGCACTTAGGCCATTCTGTGCTGCCTCCCTGGGACATTGGCAGGAAACTGGACCACAAATGCAAACCAGCCAGGATTCGAATCAGGCATTCCGAATGAGGACATAGGCATCCTAAGTGCAGCCTAACCCACTGTGCCCCAACACCGACCTTTTTTGTATGGCTGGGATAACAGCTTCTGCGACACAGGTCTTTCGTGTTAAATATTTCTGCAAAGCTCCTCACAGAGTGTCTCCTGCTCAACAACAGATACTGCTGTTTGCATCACGGAGTGCCTGCTACATGCAAGGCACAGGTACCAAAATAACCAGGACAACAGCTCCCACACTGGCCAGCCTTTCAGGACCCCAGACTGGCAGGCACAGTTACACCTTGATTTCAGGGGTCGAGAAAGAAACAGACAGGTATGTGGGAAGGAAACGGACAGGTACGTGGGAAAGCAGCAGGCAGTAGGAAGGCAAAGGACAGTGGGAAGGCATCCCGGCAGATGACGTAGCAGACTCAAGCACAGAGATGGAGTGGAGCGGGGCTGGGGCAGCAGGGGCGTCTAAGAGACCTACTGGGACATGCGGGATATGCAGTGAGCCTGGTCAGATGGTGGCCAGGAGGGTGCTGGGGTACAGAAGGCAGTGAAGGGAAGCTGGCCTGCCTTTACATAATGGCCCATGACACACGGGGTCTTTTCTCATCACACATCTGCTGGTTGACAGGTTAAGGAGCCTGAGTCTCGGGGATTCCACACACCCAAGGATCTATTTCCAGGAAGAAAGAAGAAGGCCTGGTAGACTCTGAAGCCTACGCCTTCCCACCATGCCACTGCTTTAGAGCCTGTGAGCTGATGCTCACCAACTGACTTTGCAGGAGCACGCTCCCCGAAACAGGAGGGCGGCTAAAGCTGCACTCTCTTACTGATTTATTTAAAAGCATGGAGACAGAAAAATTTTCCATCAGCCGATTCACTCTCCAAATGCCTGCAGCAGTCTAGGCTGGCTATGCTAAGGCCAGGAGCCAGGTATTCCATCACAGTCTCACTACGTGGGTGGCAGGAGCCCAAGCACTTGGACCAGCACCTTCCGCCTTCCCGGGCACATTAGCAGGGAGCCAGCTAGGAAGTATTAGAGCTGGGACACAAATCAGCACTCCAAGCTCTGCCACCACAGCCACCCTTCCAGGCACTTCCAACTTCCTTTATTAGTCCAGACCAGGGTAACGAACATTTACTTTTCCATGCTCTGAGAGAACAGGAGAGGCTCTGGGCAGCTTCATTTTACATAACTCAATTCAGCAAACATCTACTGAGCTCCTGCTATAGGACACACACTGTGTTCACTGGAATCCTGATATAAAAGCATACAGGCCAATGGGAAGGGAGGCAAACCCAGAAAATGCAGGTAGTCCAGGGAGATGCCAGGCTGAAAGGGCTTAAGGGGCCCAGGAGCCAGCTTTCAGAGCAGCTGTGGAAGGAGTGCTATCACCCCCTACTGGTACACAGCGACAGAGGCCCAGAGAGGAACACAGCAGGTCCGTCTGAGCCCACACCACGCCCTACGCAAGAGTGAGAGAACTGCCCAGGAGAGCACTGTGTGAGCAGCACAGCCACCACAGGACAGTGTTACCAGGTGTCCATCTGCAGCCTTGGGGCACCGTCATGTGAGAGTATGCCAAGGACCAACTCTAAGTGCAAGCCCTCCAGGACCCCAGGGCACACACTGCAAAGATGACCGTATGCCTTGGATGGGCTAGAGTGTGTAGCGTTAAGCCCAGGGGAAGTCTGCAGTCAGCAGGCCTGGGACCCCACTACACATCCACACAGGAGCCAACTGTCCCTGAGAGATAGACAGGCACGAGGGCTTGGGCTTTGAGATCCCACCCCTGCTGGCACCAGGAAGCCTGTGCAGAAAATGGTCCACGTGTCTCTACTGCTGGGTTTGACTTCATGAGCCACTGTCTGATCGATGTACCAAAGGGCACCACCCAGGGCTGGAGACCTAAGCCTTCTCACACCTAACAGGGACTGTATGCAGGTCTAGCCCCTCAGCAACAGAGTTAACTGGGAAGAGTAAGAATCATGCCTACTGGTGAGTGACGTGCATCCAGACACATATGTCTCAGGAATAAAAATCAACCAAGTAATGAAAGCAAAACCTTCTCACTGGTCGGGCAGGGCAAGCTGGCAGGTGCTCGAGCCAAGAAGAGTCACAGGCTCTGGTGAGGAAGACTGGAATGTGCTAATCTGGAGGACAGGATTAAGCAGGGCACACAGCCAGGGACCTGTCAGGAGCCACGAGCAGAGAGGCAGGGCAGCAGGTTCTCCCAGAGGCCTGGGGAGTCACATGGGAAAAGTCTCTGAGCTGGCCAGGGGCAGCAGAAACCCACAGGCCCAGGACTAGAGCTCTGACAGCCCAAGATCGAAGGAAGGAAAGGTCTTGCCGCTCACAAGCCACAGGAACGGCTGGGCGGGATGACAGTGACAGCCCATGTAAGACAGAGCCTGTTCCAGGTGCTGCCTCATCCCCCATAGCTTAGCTCGGCAACTCCTGCACCACAGGAAGGCTCACTGTGCAATCAGCAGGGCCCCCACCCCCTGCTAAGGGTGGCAGGTGCCAGGGACATGGCCACACATCCCACTGCCTCGGGAGGGGAGTGGCCTCAAATTGATGGCAGCGAGAGACATGGGAGCTGCTCAAACACACAGCTCTAAGCCTCCTTGTCCCTGCCAGAACCAAGAAAGGAGAAGACTCCCCGCCCAGGTGTGCTCAGCAGCTTTTCACCGTGCCAGCACCTGGGCATGCTGAGTCCTTAAACACAGCTCAGGCTGGCCGAGTCACAGACGAGGACAGCGCGAACCCAGAGCGTGCAGCTCTCATCACCCACAGGCTGGCAGAGGACATGACTGCAAAGGAACAATCCAAGCAGCACCCCAACCACAAGCCCAAGAAAGCCTCAGGTCCCCTCCTCTTGTTCCCTTAAGTCCTTACCACTTGGGGTTGCTGTCAGAAGAGCGAAGGCAAGCGCACGGTGTGCATGACTAAGAAGGGTGCCTGCTGTTGCTACTCTGCTCCCTGCTCTCCATGTGTTCGTCCCACTGGGTGAGCAGCTGGAATGTTGATCACACCTGCTTTGCTTCAGTGGTTATTAATAGATCCAAGTCCAGGCTGGGAGATCAGGACAGGGGGAGGAATAGGGCCGTGTCATGACATCCCTGAACTCCCCTTCCCCACCTCCCCTCAAAGCAGTCAGCTGGTGGCAGGGGTGTGCATGTAATAAAGGAAGGAAGATGCGGCCTCCCAAGACATACTGATCGCTGACTGGATGTCAGGAATGATGCCAATGCCTGGTTCAGCCACGCGGCAGGGGTCAGCACTTGGTCTGTGCTATTACACAAGCCTTCTCCTGAACTCGGGGACCACCAGGCAAGGGACACAGCAGCCCCTAAGGCAGGGGCTGGGGAGCGCAGTGGTGGTTGTAGCAAGTCCAGACCGAGGAGCCTCTGGTTACTGACAACCTCAGAAGATCAGCTCCCCTACCTCCTCCCGCCCACCTTGGCAGGACGCCGGAGATTCTATCACTGAGAAGGCTGAGTGCTGAGCAAGTCTTCTCGCCACAACCCCATCCCCACTGTCTATGGCTGAACCAGGGTCTGAACCCTCCTCTTGCTGCTCTGACAGCTCCCTTCCCAGGGCCAGGCAGGGAGCAGGGCACGGACCCCAGCAGCCAGAAACAGGCTGTGGGGAGTTGTGAGGGGCAAACCCTCCAAGGTCAGCATGTGATGTTAAGACACTAATCCAACAGAAAGTAGCTTTCAGAGCAAACTTACCCAGCAGTTAGCTAGCAATGACTAAAATCCTCAACGACAGGAAGCACTACTTTTTCCCAAAGTGAGAATCTGTAACGCCTATCAGATGATGGCTATCAGATGACCCTGCACACATAGCCAGGATGCTAACCACTCAGGAGTCTTCAGTAGGAAACGTGAAATCTGGGGACACAGGTGTCTGTTTCTTCCCACAGATAATCATGTCTTCAAAAAAGGAGAAATTCTCACCTATCAGTGCCCAACATGTGCCGGGTACATATTATATCCAGAACATACTGCTCTTCCAGGTCTCCTTCACAGCCCTACAGGAGGGCCAACTGCTGACAGTACTGTTCAGGTGTGGCAACCAAAGCCCAAGTCAACATTCAGACCCAAGGCAGACCCCAACTGCTAGGCTCTCCTCCCCACTATAAAGCAGCTCTAACAAGTAAATCCAGAGTTGAACTGGTCCCTCCCCAGTGCCTTCTGCCTCCAACCCCGCTCCCATATCAGGCCCAGCACCCAGCCTAGTACAGAACAGTCCAACCAACTTCCCTGAGACAGACCGGGTCTCAGTGCCAGTGGCTTGCATCTTCCCTGGGAGATGAGGTAGACACAGGTGGAAGGAAATCACACTATGCTCTCCATGGTGACTTGACGCTAGAATTCAAGCAGCCAGAGGAAAAATACCACAATCCCTGTAGTATCTGATATAGTTCTTAAAAACAAAAACACCAAATATTGATAAATCAAGAGTGACTCGGAAGGAAGGGGGTCAGGAACACTGCTCCTAGCCTACGCCATCTCCCTCAAGGTGACCCCAAACAGCTGCCAAAACAAATTTTAATTTGAACGGATAAATGCAATCTCATCTCCATCATCCTGGTTTAGTGGGACAAGATACAGCACACGGACATCCAAACAACGCATCTGTGCGGGGGAGGGAGCTGGCTGAGGGCACAGAGACAAAGAAGGAACCTGCAGACCAGGGGTAGTGTGCACGTCCATGCGCCCCACTCCCACCCTGTGCTTGAGTCCACCTGCCTGAGAACAGCTGCAGAGGGAGGGTGAAAAGAACCCAGCAGCAACCACTGTGCTTGTAACCCACAGGAGACTCTGTGGTCAGGGAAAGATGGGAGCCACTTTTTCCAATACCATCAACAAAAATGGCCCAGGATAAGACAGAGCTCAGGCCCCCAACACAAACAGGAAAGACCTCCGACAGACACAGCACCTGGAGCTAAAGGGAAAGGTAGGAACAGCCTTTTGCAACACCATCAGCAAAAATGGTCCAGGACCAGAAAGAGCTCAGGCCCCCAACACAAACAGGAAAGGCCTCCGACAGACACAGCACCTGGGGCTAAGAGCTGGGTGGGTGCCTGGTACAGTACGTGTTCTTTGATTCAAGACATTACTCTCACACAGCTGAAGACACAGGAAGGGAACTCATACTCCAAATTCTGACCAGGAAGGAAAAGCTAGTAAATTCTGTTTAAAAACAGGGCTCAGCAAAGCCACCTGCTCTACTTCCAGGCCAGTTCCCTGCTAATCAGCCTAGGAAAAGCAGCAGATGATAGCTCAAGTGCCTGGGCCTCTGCCACCTACGTTGGAGACCCAGATGAAGCTCCTGGCTCCGGCCTGGCCAGCTGTTGCAGCATTTGAGGAGTGAACCAGTAGATGGAAGGAATGTCTGTCTCTTGTCTCTCTCTCTCTCTCTCTCTCTCTCTCTCTCTCTCTCTCTCTCTGGTGGGAAGGGGACTCCTCCATCCCATACTAGAGCACCAGTTCAGGGTCAAGTCCTGACTGCTCCACTTCAAATCCAACTTCCTGCTGATATGCACAGGAAGGCAGTGAAGGATGGGCTGAGTGCCACTAGTACAAAAGACCCAGATGGACTTCTAGGTCAGGCTTCTGCCATGGGTGGAGTGAACCAGCAAATCAGCCAACAGAAGATATCTCTCTCTGCTTCTCTCCCTCTGTCATTCTTTCAAATAAATTCATCTTTTAAAAAAAAAAAAAAAAAAGCCATCCGGACAAAATCTCCTGCCAAGGAAAGAGGGAGGCACAATGCCAAAGCTTTTGGATAATATTTGCAGTTCTCATAAATGACCAACAATAAAGCTAGGACAGGCTGCTGAAATAGCACCCAACTGAACCCACTGGCCCCTGTAACTCACTCCTGAATCTCAGAAAAAGGCAGTGACATCACCAAGTAACCAAGCCTCCAAATAGAAACCTTGAAGCCTCTCTCTTGCTCTCTCCCTCTCTCCCCCTCCCTGTCTCTGTGTCTCTCTGGAACCATCAACTAGCAAAACCAATCCAATTTTGCCTCCAAAGAGAACTCCCAAATCAATCTTCCATTTTCTGGCCTCCTGCCTCTTGATGGGCCACAGCAACCACTGCCGTGCTACTAGAAGGTTTCTAGATGGGAGAGACGTTCCATCCCAACATGTCTTGGGCCACCTTCCAGAAAATCCATCTAAGCATGACAGTTTCTCCCTGAAACATCTCCACCGCGGAGTTGAAGTCTAGCAGTTCAGACTCCTGAGTCTGAGGAGTGCCTGGATCCAATTGCTAGCCCTGGCTCCCGACGACAACGTCTCACCAACATGATGCAGATTCTGGAGGCAGCCGTGACTGATGCAGTCATCAGGTTCCTGCCACCTGTCTGGAAGATCTGGGTTGTGTTCCTGACTCCTGGCTCCTGGCTCAGGTCCCAAGTAGTGGGTATTTGGGAGTGGGTACTCCTTTCTCTCCCTCTCAAACAAGTGAAAAGTATTATAGAATTTTTTTTCTTATTTCCAAAACATGGTCTTTCCTATCCCTTATCACATTATCTCTACTCTCCAAATGTCTTTCAGATACTTAAGCTACAGTCAACTCCACGACCTCCACCAGGCAGGCCCTTCATGACCTCACATCTTTGTGTGGGAACCGGAGATAGGACAGTGTGATTCCTCTGTGAGGTTCCCTGACTTTTTCAGGAAACCTCTAAAACTCTCCCCTAAAACTTTCATAAACTCCAACATCATGGCTACTTACAAGTTGGATCCTCCTCCCACCAAATACCACACACCCAAACCTGGCCAATCCATGGCACTTGGCAAACACACATTAGGGCTGGCATGTTGGCTAAACTAATCCTCCACCTGGCAACATCGGTATCCCATATGGACACCAGTTTGTGTCCTAGCTACTGCACTTCCCATTCAGTTCTCTGCAGGTGGCTTAGGAAAGCAGTCGAGAATGGCCCAAGGGTTCCCTGGGACCCTGAACCTGCATAGGAGACCCAGAAGAATCTCCTGGTTTCTGGCTTCAGTTGGGCTCAGCTCTGGCCACTGTGGCCATTTTGGGAGTGAACCAGTGGATGGAAAAATCTTTCTCTCTGTCCTTCCTTCTCTCTGTAAATCTGCCTTTCCAATAAAAATAAATAAATTTTTGAAAAAGGAAAAAAGGAAACACTCAAAAACAACTGCAGTTGGCCCACCCCAAAAAGAACACCTCTAGTGACAAACCAAGGGATGCTGTTCTTAGCAATGTTTGGCACTTTCCCATTAAACAGGTGAAAGACATGATCAACAGCGAGCTTATCAACCTTAAAATGACCAGAAAAAATAGGACAGTCGGTGTTAAATACTAGATCTTTAAAAGACTGAGAGAAGAAAACATGAGCCAAAGTGAGCCAGAAAATGTGTTACATTAAAGTTCAATCATCCACAGTAGCACAGGCTGAGACCTTATCTCAAGGCAGAAGCACAGGGCAGGAGTGAGAGCCAAGGCACTGAAGTGCCTTGTGGCCTGAAGCCAAGAGCCAGGTGGCCCAGTGTCTCAGTATCCGGGACACTCTTCCTCACCATCATGCACCTCCAGTGTCCCTTGTTAACACAGAGATAGTAACAGACCCTGTCTAATAAGATTGTTGTTTGGTTAATAATAATAATGTAGAGCACAGTGCAATGGCTCAATTGATTAACTGAACTGGAATCGCAAATGGGCACCAGTTTGTGTCCTGGCTGCTCCACTTCCTATCCAGCTCCCTGCTTGTAAAAACAGTGGAGGACGGCCTTTGGGACCTTGCACTCATGTGGAAAACCCAGAAGAAGCTCCTGGCTCTGGCTGCAGATTGGCTCAGCACAAGTCATTGTGGCCATTTGCGGAGTAAACCAGCTGATGGAA
Source organism: Ochotona curzoniae (assembly GCF_017591425.1). Lineage (NCBI taxonomy): Eukaryota > Metazoa > Chordata > Mammalia > Lagomorpha > Ochotonidae > Ochotona > Ochotona curzoniae. The sequence goes on along the minus strand of NW_024466219.1, from coordinate 16,307,450 downwards.
GATCTTTCTCTCTATCTGTCCTTCTCTTCATAAATCTGCCCTTCCAATGAAAATAAATATTTAATAATAATATAACTGCACTTAGAATTGTGCTTAATTCAATCAATTTTTTTGTTATGTGGTTTTATTCTTAAAAGCTGCTTCTAAGAAAAAGAAAGAGAAGAAATGATTACTGTGGCTAAAAGCAAAGGCACCGAAATTAGATTATTCCAGGCTCTAATGCCAGTTTTAGGCTCACCACCTGCCTGGCCTTAATCATTTGTTTCACTTCCTCAATCTCCATTTTCCCCATCTGTTAAATGGAGCTACTCAGAGTTTCTAAGGTGCTCCTTTCATCATGACATATTTCAAACTTTATAGAATAATGTGCAACTGTCCGAAAGAATGAGGTAGATGGGGCCTGGCACGGTAACCTAGAGGCTAAATTCCTCGCCTTGTAAGCACTGGCCTCCCATATGGGTGCTGGTTCTAATCCCGGACGCTCCACTTCCCACCCAGCTCCCTGCTTGTGGCCTGGGAAAGCAGTCAAGGATGGCCCAAAGTCTTGGGACCCTGCACCCATGTGGGAGACCCAGAAGAATCTCTTGGCTCCTGGCTTCGGATCGGTTCAGCTCCAGTCATTGCGGCCATTTGGGGATTTTGCCAGCAGATGAAAGATCTTCTCTGTCTCACCTCCTCTCTGTATATCTGTCTTTGCAATAAAAATAAATAAAACTTAAAAAAAAAAGGAGGCAGATGTAGAATGCTAAAATCAAAGTTCTTCAGATATTCTCCCACAAAAGAAAGCAAGCTGCAGTTTGATAACTACAGCCTGATCTGTTTTCATAAAGTGTTTGTAAGCAGCAAAGCAGACAGAGTTTAGCAAGCACTGTGCGGGGGTGGCTGTGTATTTGCCGGAGTGTTGTAAAAGCAGACAACCTTTGCTTTGTACAATCACATGGAACCCTGGAAACCATGCAGTGCAATCCTGATCAATATGCTCCTTCCAGGGCCTTTAAAACTGTCAGAACATTTTTTTAAAACATACTATCAAGTTATAATAAGGAAATGAAAAAACAGTAAAACTAATGTTGATTTGGCACAAGGCAATTTAACACAGAGATGTTGAGAATAAGTGTTCTGTCTCCTTGGAAAGCCAATCCAGAGGAGCATGAAGGAGGCTTGTCTTCCTGTTGTTTAACGCACACCACAAAGCGCACAGCTCTGAACCCTCACGAAGACCGCACTCCTCTCTGAATCCACTTCCTACATTTTATACCTCTGCACTTACAAAGTGTGAAACATCTTTAAGGACCTCAAACATGACTTTTTTCCCAGTGTCACTTCCTCTGAGACCCGGTCATCCTCTTGGTCAAAACCACTTCTGCACTGATGTCCACATGCTGCTGTGGCCGAGTCCCTGCTGCACACAGCCTCGGAAGTGGCAGGGCTAACATCCCTGTAGTCGGTCAGCTGGTCACTCTGGTGAGGATGAAGCCAAACTCCACTTTCAGCACTAACACTAACACCAACATAGTTCTCTGCTGGAGTTTCATCCTGATTAGCCAACTCCTTCTATCAACGGTCCATTTTGGAAATGCCATGCAAGTTTCCCAACACAACTGCTTTTCTGTCTGTAAGTGAGCTGAATGGCAGTAACCCATCACGACTGATCAGTTCCCACAATGAGCACCTGTCACGAACACAGTGCTTTGTAGACTGACAAGCTAACCTTCTAATCTGTATTCTGTGCAATTAGTCATGAGTTAATGCACCATGGTGACTGAAATTGAACCATGTTGTCAGGGGCATGGGATTATTTAATCCATGATAAGTGAAAATCCATGCATATTAGAAGTAGGAAAGCTGAGCTAAGTTAGCAGTGAACACACTTCCAGACAGCTGCATTATTTCAGTGCTTTCTCAATAACTATGTTCTATCCCTTAGAAACAGCTCTCAACGAGGGTAATTACTTGGCCAGGAACATCTGACAATATCCAAGGGGACTCTTTGCCACACTTGGAAAGAGGATGGATAGTTGTAGCCGGCAAATCTAGCAGGTGGCAGGGGTGGCCACCTAACGGAATGAACTGGGTAACAAGTCTCTTTGTCCGTCTCCCCACCCTTCTCTGTTACTCTGTCTTTAAAATAAACTAACAATCTTTAAAAAAAAAAAAAAACTGCTGCTTGGACCACCTGCATCTGACATCACAGTGCCCAGATTGGAGTCCGGCTTTCCTTCCTGCTAATGCCCCTGGCAGACAGCAGGTGATGGCTTCAATATCTGCATCCCTTCCCCTCAGGTAAGAGACATGGATTAAGTTCCTGGCACAGTTCTGGCTGTTAAAAGCACTTGGAGAGTAAAAAGGAAGATGAAAGATTAAATAAATAAATATTTAGAACAAGACAGGGATCCAGAGCCAACCACACTCCATTCTGGAACCCCCATCTAGGCCACATCTAGAACACAGGCTCAGTTATGGACAAAACACATTCCAAACAGAAAGTTAAACCCCCAGAGGTGGATCACGAGCATGTAACAGACCGAGAAACGGAGACCACGGGGCAGGTCAGGAACTGGGAGGCTGACAGTGAGGTGCCCTGAAGCAGCACCTGCGACAACAGGCCCTGGACGTTCCAGGGGCTGTCACCCAGCAGGAGCTGGAGTTTGCCTGTGCGGGTTCCCCAGGGAGCTACTGCACAACAGCAGCAGCCTTGGAAGGGAGTGAGCGCCCCCCTGGAGGGTGAGGCAGGGAGAGCCCATGGGCTCCCCAGCAGATCAGGACACCAGGGAAGGACCACTAACCATTACAGAGCAGGAGGAAAGGCCAGCACAGCGAGTTGGGTGGGAACAGAAGCTGGGACCCAGCAACCCGCTCCTAGGCATTTGCCAAGAGAAAGGAAGATGCCTTGTTCACAAAGATGCACAGGACAATGTCCATAATAGGTCTACTCATCCATCATAGCCCCAAACTGTCCATCAGCAGGAGAAAGAAGCAGCAAATTAGATCACATCGACAGTGGAGTACCTATCACTGGGCCTAACAAGAAAGGAATAGTGGCTATTATCCTAAATCAGAGCTCCAGTTTGGAACCTGGCTCCTCCACTTCAGATCCAGCTCCCTGCTAATGCACCTGTAAAAGCAGCAGCGATGACCAAGTGCTGCAGTCCCATCCAAAAGGGAGATGAGCATGCTATTCACGGCTCATGGTTTCAGCCTGCCTAGCCATCCCAGTGCATGCAAAGTGGATCATTCTTCCTGTGTCCCTCCCACTTCAGTCACTCTGCCCTTCAATACATAAATAAATCTTATAACTTAAAAAAGAGGGGGATGAGGTCTAGCGCAATAGATCAACTGGCTAATCCTCTACCTCCAAGAGCCAGGACCCTACATAGGCTCCAGTTTGTGTCCCAGCTGCTCCATTTCCCATCCTGCTCCCTGCTTGTAACCTGGGAAAGCACAAGATGACAGCCCAAAGCCTTGGAACCCTGCACCTGCATGGGAGTCCCAGAAGAAGCTCCTGACTCCTGGCTTCAGATCACCTCAGCTCTTGCTGTTGAGATCGTTTGGGGAGTGAACCAGCCGATGGAAGATCTTTCTGTCTCTCCTTTTCTCTGCAAATCTGCCTTTCCAATAAAAATAAATCTTTCCAAAAAAAATTTTTTAAATTTTAAACTAGCAAGCCCCCAGGTGACTGGACCCCACACAGGACCCACACTGATGATCCTGTTTGTGGCTGAGGCTTCCGAAGAGGCTAACTCACTCCTGAGGAACAGCCATAAATGCTGATGACTCTGAAGGGTTAGTGTGGGGGTGACCAGGAAGGAGGGCGAGAGAACTTCCCAGAGTGGTAATACTTTCTGTTCTAGATATTGATGGAGGGTTGGGCTGCACAGATGGAAGTATGAATCAAAACTCACCAAATGACACCTGAATATGTGTGTTTTTCACCTGATCTGTGAAACAGGTGCATGAACCAACATTGACCCCTAACATCTATGTAAGGTAGGCATATGCTTACTATGAAAGGCACCCCCAAAGTGTGATGGACCAGCAAACACAGGGAGCCTGAAAGAGACATGGCCATGCACGAAACATAACAGCAAATGCAGTCAAAGGTGACGCAGAATCTCAGTGGCTGGGCATGCGTGTGTTTACTGCACAATTCTCTCTGAAGCTGGCTGCCCACCTGACAGGCTCTGTAGTAAACAGCTGTGGGGAGAGGCATGTGACAGCCAGCAGGGGGCAGTGCAGGGGAAAGCAGAGATTGCAGGAGGTCAGGGGAGGACAGCGCAAGGGGAAGAAGAGGGCTGTCAAGGGCAGGATTGCAAAAGGCCAGGCTAACCTGGGAACCAGGCCTCAGCCAAGGGAGCACATGTGAGGCTGGTGCCCAGACCCTGCTGTCATAAGCTGGTTCCCGCGGGTCTGGTTCCATCACTGTATGACTGTGTGGTCAGAGTCAAGGCAGTGCCGGCAGGGCCTCACTGGAAGGAATCAGTGTGCAAGGAGGGGATCCCAGGATCCTGGCATGCTCCCCACAGTGACAGCTGCCGTGCTCTGCACACTTTTCCAGCCTGCAGGGGGGTGCAGTTACAGGCCCAGGGAAGCTGTCTGAACAGTCTCAAGGTGTGCTCAGAGCCAGGCTCCCTTACCTCTGTGTGCACTACCCACCTCATGGATGAGATGAGCAGACAGGAAAGCAGAGGCCCCTCCTCTGTATTCCTCTTCCCCACCCCAGTAGGGGTGCTCAAGGACACAGATCAGTAAGGAAGCCCATCCCGCCATGCCTCAGCCATCCTGGTTTCCAGGGCGACCAGGGAGTCTGGTCCTCCAGGCCTTTCAGAGGAGGGGCGACTGCTTCCAGGCTGGAAGCCATTCCCTCACAAACCAAAAGCTGCCTGCAGCAGGACCCACTTCTCACAACTCTCCATGGAGGGAGGTGCTGGAGTGGACAAGACCCACTCCTCTGGAAGCAGCCAGGCCCAGCCCTGGGGGTGAATCTGGGGTCTCCCATCATATAAGGACAGCAGGACACCTCATCTAGGTCCAGCTGTGTCAGGGAACGAAGGACCACAGCACAGCTGCAGAGCCTGGGTAGAGCACAGGTAGAGGCCCCGAGGAAGCAAAGGACCCCTATCCGCAGAGGTCAGCAAGCATTTCCTGATTACCAGGCTTGATGACCAGCATGCCGGGCAGGTAGGCCCACTCAGCCGCTCCCTCTCCCAGCCTTTTCTGTTCTCTCCTAGCACCAAGCTCAGGGAGTCCCCACTCCCCACAGTGCAAGGGGCCCCTCCAGGGAGCTACAGCTAGTCTGCGGGGTTTGAGGCTATTAGGCTTTCCAGAGATGCTGGAGCCCAAGGACCTCCAAACACAGTCCTAGTGGACAAAGCAGCTAAGCCTGTTTCAACCAGCAAAGCCTGGCCCACTCAACACCCTGTGAGGTGTAGGGGGATCTGATGAACAGAATCAGCCCCTACCCCTCCCTGTCCCTGTGCGAGACACCCCACGCCTCTGTGCTGTGGCTGGGTGGAGCCAGGGCTGTGGATACCCCACCCTCCTTCCTGTGGAGGACAGCCATCCCGCCTAGTTGAAAAAAATAAATGACTCAGAGATAGGAAGTCCTGGCCCTGAATGAATCACATAGGGCTCCGGACCCCAGGAGTGACTGATGCCCACCCCCCAGAACCACCTGCTTCCCCAGAAAGGGCTACCGCCTCCTGGCAGAGCCACGCCAGTGTCTCCGGGAATGCCAGAGGCCTGGGCTTCTGCCAAGGGAAGTCTCCCTGGCATTCCTGAGCGTCACCCAGGGGAGCCATCACTCCCAGGCAGTCACCTCCGGCCTGAACACCAGCCCAGCCAGGAGGCACCAGTTTTAAAATTCCACCTACCTGGGTGTAAGTCCATTTAATAAATCCAAATTCTCCTTAAATTCAAGCCAAGATGACTTGTCATGCACCCCCTCCGCCTCAAGGGGTGGGTAAGGCCCACCCTCCTGTGGGCAAAAAAACCTGCAGCACTTGCACCTTCCTGGGCAGCCCCATGGGTCCACACACCACCCCCCACAACAGAAAGAAAATGCAAAGAAATAAGGGCTCAGCATCACTCCCCTCTACTTCCAGACTTAGCCGGCAGCTGCCCCAGGTCAGCTGCCCTTCCTTTTCCCAAAGGGAGGCGCTCTCGGCAGCCTGGGCTCCAGCAGGGGTGCCTACAGTTGCTCATTCACCCCCACGCTGCAAACTGCCGCTTCCCAGGCATGACAGATGTAGCTGCTATTCAGTGTTTTCAAGCCAAGACAAAAGCTTCCCCAATAACACAAAGCCAACAAGGGACTGCAAACAGAACAACCTCAATAGGAACCACCTGCTGTCACGGGCCCTTCTCTGCCACCCGCCCCAGACATGGCATGCACCTTGCCCAGCCCTGTGTGGACTGAGTCACATGACTTTTTCCCTGCATCACTAGACAGTTCTCCCCAACACAGGGAGCCCATGTTGCCACTTCTCAAAAAGTACCCTCATGGAATGTTAGCAAAGGCTCCTGGATGTGTTAGAAGCATGAACATAAATAAAGTGAACAGTTCATTTACTGCAGAACTTCTCAGAGCCTTTAATACAGTCACACACACCGAGAACATTCCCTGATTTATGTTATCTCACGGCAAGTCCGCGCTGGCATCAGTGCAAGAAGAAACAGGCAGCCCCTTCTTCTAGGTCCCCTCTGGTCTCCCGGCTGGAGCTTCCTACCATTTGGAGCATGTAAGAGGCACTGCTCACACCTCCCCTCCATAAGCAGATCAGAGTGTGCACCCACACACTTCAGTTATTTTTGCTATTCAGGCCCAGAGGTGGTGAAGCTTCTACAAGGACCACCAGAAATCCACAACAGCACTGAACCCATGCATTAAGTCAAGGCAACCTTGGCTGTGGACTAATTGTGCTACATCACCAAAGACAAGGGGGCCTACCCAGATGGACTGACTCGCTTCATTCCCATATCAAGTCCTCCCAACCCAGACCTCCCTCTGCATCTGACTATGAGGATGCCAGGGTGCTGGTGACACTTAGTGTACACACCTGCAGTCAGGTAGAAGTCATCACCATCATACACTGGAAGAGCTCGGCCACCAGCTCCGCTGATTCAAGCAACAGAACCTGACAGCGGCAGGGAGGTTGAGCATGCCCGAACCACATGGGCTCCAGGCAGCTCTCACACATCCCTCGTCCTACCGTGAGCCAGAAAACACAGGGAGGAGCCTCTGAGTTACGACGCACTCACACATGCCATAAATCTTTTAACTTGCCCACAAAATCTAGATTTATTTACTTACTTACTTGAAAGGCAGGCAGAGAGATCCTTCATCCACTGGTTCATTCCCCAAATGCCCCCACTAGTTGGGACCGGGCCAAGCTGCAGCCAAGAGCCGGGAACTCCATCTGGGTCTCCCACATGAGTGCAGAAACCCAAGCACTTGAGCCATCACCTGCAGCCTTCCCTGCGTGTCAGCAGGGAGCTGGACTGAAGCAGAAGCAGAGGCAACACTACTCAGTGCCAGTGCTCCCACACAGGATGCAGGCAGCCCAAAGAGCAGCTGACCCCGCTGGGCTCCGGCATCTCCCCCTCCACTATTTTCATATTCAAACCACAAAGCTCAGATTTTCTCTTGGATCTGAAAGTAATGCTCACTCCCTGCCGCCTCCTCCACCAAAGGAAACTATTCCTCAGACAAACTCTAGGTTTTAACACTAAAACCCAGGTTCCCTGGATTGAACTTGTGGAAAAGGCACACACACACACACTTCTGCCCTAGCAGCCTCTTTGATTTCCTGGGCGGGCTTTTCCTCCCATCCAAGTACTAACCAGGTCCAGCCCTGCTTAGATCAGGTGCATTCAGGGTGGTATGGCCGTAGACTGGCCTTTTCCTTCATTCAGAATGAACCAGACCCTGCAGGGTGTCTCCCACTGGCCCCTCCAGTTGACAGAGGCGGTGCTTCTGGCCCCCATACAGACTTCACCAGAAAGCCCTGCCTCTTAAGTAGCCTCCCCAGTTCTGCAGCTGGGCACTGCTGCAGGTGGGCATGTTTCTCAAAACTGCTAGCGCAGGAGGCTGTGGTCGGGGACTGGCTGCCATCAAGGGGAATTCCTCATGCCCTACTGCTGTCCTGGTGGTCGCTCTCCCTCCTAACCCCAGGAGCATCACAAGACAGACCTTCCCATCACTGAACACAAAAGGCGTGCTCTGGCTTCCAAGGATAATTCCTACCCCACCTCCCCCTGCCTGCTGTTTCCCCCCATGTCTAATTAGCACAATCAGTGCAACTCTAAAATCCGGGAGGATTCTGACAGCCCATTCTACCGAGGCACCTCCCTCCCACCTGCCAAGCAGCCCCAGCCCTCCTCCGGAAATCAGTGATCTAAAAGTGCCTTTCCCGGCCCCTCCCCACGGTGCCCAGGCCTCCTTCCCCTGGGCGCTTCTCAGAGCTCTGAGGAGACTCCAACTCCACTCACGATTTCATCACCATCTCCAACCGGGTGGGGTGGCGTCAGGAACCAGCTATTCAAAGCCGACACTTTAATGCTCGATTAAAAAAAAAAAAATCTGTATTGCTTAAATGTCACTTTTGTCTCTGACGCAGCCAGGCCTCGTGTCCTGTTAAATTGGCACTTTTCCCATCAGAGCAGATGAGCACAAACTTACAGAGGTTGAAGATGATGGGGCTGGGCAAGGGCTCCAGGGCCCCCTCATCAGCTCAGCCGTATCACTCAGTCATGTGCCAGGCCCTGTGCCTGACCTTGGGCCAAACAAATGAGAAACAGCATATCTGCCAGATGCTCCCTGGGACAACCCCTAGCTGACCTTCTCTCCATCTCTCCAACAGGCCTGAGAGTGCAGCATCCCCAAATCTCTTCATCTGCAACCCCTCTAGGGCTCCTGAAGATAAGCACTCTGCAGAGGTACCCAGCTTCAGGCTGCAGGAGATCCCACCATTGCTGGGGCTTCGCTGAAGCCTGCGTGTGGACAACGGGGGCACTGCACGCTGCAAGTGCTGCACAATTCACCGAAGGATTTCAACAGGTCAAGGGACTTGAACAGAACTGCAACACCCAAGGCTTCTTAGTAGTGAGGCTTTCTTGAAAGGGGGTAAGCCCCCAACCCCAGAAGAATTAGAGCAGAAATTAGATCAGTGGTATCACTTGGGGAGCACAGTAGAACACCTTGAACACCATACAGGGGGTACAGCTCGGGACTCTGCACCTTCCAGGACCACCGACAAGGGAATCTGACAACTGATGTGGCTTGGGGAGCACCTGGACTGACTATGGGAACGGGGTCCCACGTGGGTTAAAGGAAGATTTATTTTTATTGAAAAGGGAGGTAATATTCACAGAGAGGAGAAACAGAAAGATCTTACGTCTGCTGGTTCATTCCCCAAATGGACGCAATGAGAGAAGCTGAGCCTATCTGAAGCCAGGAGTCAGGAACTTCTCCTGGGTTTCCCACATGGGTACAGGGTCCCAAAGCTTTGGGCCATCCTCTACTCTTTCCAGGCCATAAGCAAGGAGCTGGATGAGAAGTGGAGCAGCTTGGACATGAACCAGCACCCATACAGGATCCAGGTGCTTGCAAGGTGAAGATTTAGCCATTGAGCCATCACATCAGGTCCAAGCTACATCTTTCTAAGACCTAAATGATTACTTTCTATTTGCCCTCTTACCTGGGCTTCAGAACTTCTGCTCAAGCTAATGTTATAAAGTGGCTGCTTAAGCCACCATCCTACATTCAGAGGACCAGTTTGAATCCTAGCTATTCCACTTCCAATCCAGCTCCCTGCTCACACACCTGGGAAGGCGGCAGAAGCTAGTCCAAGTGCTTGAGCACCTGCCACCCTGTGGGAGACCCAGGTGGAGTTCCTGGCTCCTGGCTTTCACCTGACCTAGACCTGCAGCCATCTGGGAGGTAAACCAGCAGATTAGAATCAATCAACCTTGGCGTGTATCTATGGTATGTATGTGTTCTCTGTGTGTGTCCCTATCGCTGTACCTTTCAAATAAATAAATAAACCTCAAAAAAAAATGTTTAATTACTCATGCCTTTCCACAAAGCCTTTTCCAAGCTCAGAGACATCCTTACCTGACAGCAGAATGGTCATCCTAAAAGCCTGCCTCAAAGAACACTCCGTGATGACAAAATGTCCTACAGCTGAGCTACACAACATGGTGGACATCAACTGACTAAGGAGAAGCTAAAGTGAGTCTATCACAGCACAGGAAAGTAATGTGGAATTGTATTTAATTTTTTTTCCTTAAAGATTTATTTATGGGCCCAGCACGGTGGCACAAGTGGTTAAGGTCCTTGCCTTGCACACCCGGGATCCCATATGGGCGCCGGTTCTATCCCGGCAACCCCGCTTCCCTTCCAGCTCCCTGCCTGTGGCCCGGGAAAGCAGTCAAGGACGGCCCAAAGCTTTGGGACCCTGCACCCGTGTGGGAGACCAGGAAGAGGCTCCTGGCTTCGGATCGGCATAGGATCAGCAGTTGCGCTCACTTGGGGAGTGAATCAACGGACGGAAGATCTTCCTCTCTGTCTCTCCTCTCTGTATATCCGCCTTTCCAATAAAAAAAATAAAGATTATTATTTTTTTTTTTATTGGAAAGGCGGATATACAGAGAAAAGGAGAGACAGAGAGGAAGATCTTCCGTCCGATGATTCACTCCCCAAGGGGCTGCAACAGCTGGAGCTAAGCCAATCTGAAGCCAGAAGTGAGGAGCTTCTTCTAGGTCTTCCACGTGAGTGCAAGGTCCCATCCTCAAAGCATTGGGCCGTTCTCGACTGCATTCTCAGGCCACAGATAGGGAGCTGGATGGGAAGCGGGGCTGCCGGGATTAGAACTGGCGCCCACATGAGATTCTGACGCGTTTAAGGCGAGGACTTTAACCACTACACTATCGCGCCGGACCCGAATTATACTTAACTGTAACATCAATTTACATAGCCGGCTGTGGAGCAGGCTGGCACAGCAGTTAAGACTCTGCTTCCACATTGGAAGTAAAAGGATTCAAGATCTGGTTCAACTCTCAAAGAGCTTCCTGCTAAGATGCACCCTGCAAAATGGCAGTGACTCCAGTTCTTGGGCCCTGCTAACCACAGGGGAAACCCAGGTTGAGTTTTAGGCTCCTGGTTTCAGCCTGGCCCAGTCCTGGCTGCTGCAGGCTTGTAGGAACTGGACCAGTAGCTGGGAGATGTGTGTGTGTGTGCCTTTCAAATAAAATATTAACAAAAAATGAATCAATAGCATCCTGTGGCTAGTGCCTCCCATCCTGACAAGCATAGCTTTCTGAGGAAGAGAACAGAAATGAGCAGAGTCTGACTCCACTCCCTCCACCACCAGATTCTCAGAGTCCAGCCCTCTCAGCAGAGAGATCAAATTCAAAGAAAACAGCAGCAAAGGAACAGTTTTGTGTCAGCTTACCAGAAGCAACAGGTACGAGGGACAAAGAGCCTGAACAAAAACTCAGACCCTGAGACACACATCTTCTCCAGCCCACGAAGCCACCAACACAAGCCACCACTGCCGCCACCCCATTCTGGGCAACTAGGGGGAGGCTTGGTGCCATGGGCAGTCTTTGCAGCCATTGTCATCAGGGCTACCTATAGCCTGCAACACCCCTGCGCTGATTAACACTGGCTCCATCACTCTGGCTGCTGGGTTGAGATACAGACATCCAAGGGAAAGGAAATGAATCTCAACAACAGAAAGGAAAACAGCTCCATGACTCCTCTGAAGTTCTCATCAAGAAAATACATCATCGGCACATTTCCAAAGGCAACTGGATTGCCGCCCAGACACCAAAATCCAACCAGAGGCCTTGGTGTTAGCAGGTGCAGTGATCCGACCTTGATGTCTGCCTCCCATGTGCACTGGGCCCTGGTGCCAAAGGTCTGCCTGGATACACAGACTCCAAGTGCACCAGCAAGGTGGCCGGGGGTGCTGAGACACAAGCACTGCCTCCCTCTTCTGGAACACCAAGGGCAATGCCAAATGGGTATTGGCATCATGTGTCCTCTTTAAAAATCTCAGCAGCCTAAACAAAGGTCCCTCAGTCCAGGGGCTGACTTCTTGGGAGAACAGCACGCCTGCCGCAAGGCCATAGCCTCTGGGAGGAAAGAGGACAGGAAGGCACAGACAGGAAAGAAAGGAGAAAGAAGCACTGCACAGGATGTGCGGTGCAGAAGGAGGTGCAGGCAGCCACCCAGGCATGACTCGCTGCTTTTTCTCACATTTACTGGAAGATGATTTCCCCCTTCCTATGCTATAAACAGAAAAAACATGTTGCAACTTCCTTTATCATAGCGTAAGCTCAGGAAAAAACATAGGGACCCATTGCTTCACCCACCAATCTGCACTAACGGTAGCTCTGTCTTGGGCTCCTACCCCCTCCCTTTCACACTTGCCCAGCTCCCAGCTCCCAGAAGCCAGTCAGAGCCCTCAGGGGGCAGAGTCCGTGCTGGCAGGGTCACTGAGCCTCATCCTAGACTGGCTAGCAGGAAGCACGTGACTCTCCTGAGCAAGACAAACCCCCTAAGAACCCAACAAACAACAGCAGCCACTTCTGCCCTATTCCAACCAACAATCTGTCTTTCATTGACCCCTTGTCCTGGCTCGGTGCAGTGGGCAGGTACTATCTGGTCCCAAGTGCTTCCTGTCACTCAAAAAACACCTCTCACTCCTCAACCAGAGAAAAGGGAGCATGTGGCCCAAGTTCATCACAGATTTTAGAAACCATCCTGCCAGCCTCTCCCCTGCCTACACACACCTGCTGTGTCCCAGGTGTAAGCCCGTGACCCTCCACCTCTTCCCCCGCCCATCAGGAGAGTCCATTGTGCATCCCTGACCTTCATTGGCTGATTGATGTCCTGACTCGGCCACATGCCCATCCCCAACCCTCTCTGGATGCAGAACCTGGAATCAGACCACCCGCCTACGAGGGTCAACAGGGCAAATGCCTGAGAGGGCACACACATTCCCCATCGTGAGAGGAGGAGCAGCAGCCTTTCTGCGTTCATGCTACACACATGGGCGATCTCTCTCTCTCTCTCTCTGTATTCAATACATGACAAAATATAAATTGCTGGGTCAACTGAGTACCAAATTATGATGGAGCCATACAACTACTAGGCAGCACTGTGAGCTACTTAGAGCCTTACATGTGCTCACTAGGAGCCTCAGGCCTTCATACCTGCTAGTGTGTGCTCCTCTCTGGTGCCTCGCCCCAGATCGAAAGCCTTCCTGGGGCCCGGCGCGGTGGCGCAGTGGTTAAGGTCCTCGCCTTGCACACCCGGGATCCCATATGGGCGCCGGTTCTAATCCCGGCGGCCCCTGTTCCCATCCAGCTCCCTGCCTGTGGCCTGGGAAAGCAGTCAAGGACGGCCCAAAGCTTTGGGACCCTGCACCCGTGTGGGAGACCAGGAAGAGGCTCCTGGCTTCGGATCAGCATAGGATCAGCCGTTGCGCTCACTTGGGGAGTGAATCATCGGACGGAAGATCTTCCTCTCTGTCTCTCCTCTCTGTATATCCACCTTTTCAATAAAAATAAAATAAATCTTAAAAAAAAAAAAAAAGAAAGAAAGCCTTCCTGCTATTTAAAACTGCCACACCACACGCACTCAGCACTCTAGGACATCCTTCCCACCTTCACTTCTACCTTTGTGTCCATCAACACCTGACAAGTGTGGCATTTCACTAATCCTTGTCCGTCACCCCCTCCTGGAATGCAAGTTCTACACAACCAGGCTTTAATGTCTGTTTTATATGTTGATGTATCCCCAGAACTTAAAATCATGATCAGCACTTGGTAGGTGCTTGGTACAGCATCATGACAGGGCGAGTTAAACTGCCACCTGCAAAGCTAGCATCCCATATGAGCACCAGTTTGTGTCCTGGCTGCTCCATTTCCAATCCAGCTTCCTTTAACCTGTTAAAAAAAAAAAAAAAAAACCTAAGATGGTTCAAGTAGTTAGGTCCTGCCACCCAGGTGGGGAAGACCACAGAGTTCCAGGACCCTGGCTTTAGCCAGGCCTAACCGAGCCATTATGGCACTAGGAAAGTGAATCAGCCAATGGAAGTCTCTCTCTCTCTCTCCCTTTCAATAAATATTTCTTTAAAAAAAAAAAAAGAAAGAAAAAATATGCTAATGAATTAATTGTTCTGAATACATTTGAATATGCTTCCTTGTCTGTAAAATGGAGACTTTTCCCTGGCAGCCTGACTTCAATTCTTCCTAGGAGTGTGAGTGAAGCAACACACGCCTGGTATTCCATATCTGTCATCTGGGAAACCTTCACACAGTTGCTCAACGATAGATTGTTACACACATATCAAAGGCAATCTGGTGTTCTGATCCATCCATACCAAGCCGCAAAAGTCATTCTTGGCACTGTTAATTAATTTTCCTGAGCAGTAAGTTGCTTTGGATCTCAGAGGGGTAGAAGGCACCCTGAGGCAAATCCTGTTCAGAAAGGCAGGGAACTGCTCCAAGCTGCTACAAAGCATCAACCTTCATTGTTCTAAATTTCATCTCACAGAGCAGAGGTATTAAAGAGGACCAGGCCCAAGGGAATGATCCTAACTATTCTTCCATTCCATGCTAATCCTGCCATCTGGGCCACCTGATGGCCACTCGGCAGGGAAGACAGAAGGCAGGCAGTAAGGAGAATAAACGTTTATAAACATTGGCTAAACTGATACAAACATGTCAGGAGAAGGGTGAAACAGCACGGGCTTGCAGAAACTCAAAAATGTTGGCTCTCAGACCCCAGGGCTCCCTTGGACCCAGGCTGACCACTTCTATCACAACACCAAGTCATTTTCCCAGCAGTGGGCAGCCAGCAACCACAACCAAGCAAGGCCTTCATTGCAAGATTCCTTCAAAGTCAAGTCTGATCCCTTTAACCTACAAATGAAGAAACTGAGTGAAGCCCAGACAGGTTTCAGGACTTGCTCAGAGCCACACAGGTAGGGCTGGAAGGCAGATGGTCCAGGACCCAGCCCGGTCTCCTGCCTGTGCAAATCTGTTGTGGCATGGAGTTGAGAGGCCCCACAAGGTTCAGATCCCAACTGCAGTTCCAGCAACAGAGTATTCAACCCTGGAGCCTCTTGCAACACATGGGAGCAAAGCCAACACAATAGATAACCCTATAAGGCACCTGTGTGTCTCCCCCTGTCCAGGGCTAACCTGGGGAGGAAAACTGGCATGCTCAGCAGGAATCCCACTCTTGAAGTTCTCCAAGGGGTGGAGGGCCACCTCCAAAACTGAACAGGAAGAGGTGGGCGACAGCACGAAGAGCAGAAGCAGGAGAAATGTTGGCGGGAAACTGTGACCAGCCTCTTACAAGAATGAGAACAAAAACTCGGATGGCAGGAACAGAGGGTGCCTGCTTGAGTAAGCAGATCCAAAGGGGTGGAGGGCTACCCAGGAGTCCGCAGAGCACGGCTTTTCTGCAGCGAGGAGGAGGAACTGGGACAGACAGCGACTGGGAGCCTTCACTACATCCCGGCTTAGTCTTGAGAGAGCTCGGCCCAGGGCCGCTCCACTTCGGGGCTGCCACAGCCCCCACCCTGCAGGCCCTACTCAAACCTGAATTCACGTGAGGTGACACCCACTATTAACCTGCTGCCACATCTTCATGAGGCAGCTGGGTGTAATGCAGTGCCAAAACACTGTGAGTTGTTCTTAATGAGGACATATGGTCATGGCATGGAAACAAGATACAACAGGATACAAAAATAATAAATATGTGAATCTTCAAGGAAGTCACAATCCAATCTAATGTTAAAGGAGCCCCTTTGCACATGAAGAAATATTCCGAATGTGAAACAAAAGGCAAGGTGTCTTGGCAAGTTTGCTGTGACAGGAAGACCCACTGGGATGTGCCAGGCTTTGCGGGAGAGGGGCAGACACACACAGGCTGGGGGCGAGGGCAGCGAAAACAACAAGGAGGAAAGAGCCAGGTGGGGCAGGGGTGAGGGGCAGGAGCGAGGTCCCCTGACAAAGCAACACAGAAGGCTGGGAGGGAAAGCAAGCATTCACAAAGAATCAGACTGGCCCAGACCTGGCCAGGATTCAGATCTCTCTCACACTCAACAGGCCACGCAACTCAAGGATTCAGGCAAGCCAATGCCCACCTCACACACAGCAGTCAGGGGGCATGACCTAGCTCCAAGAGTCAGCTCCCTGCTCCTATGGCCCCAACTCCCACTCTATTCTCCAGGCCTGCCTGCCTGCCTTCACAACACCTCAAACACAATCAGTTCTGTTTTCTTTTAAAGATACTGAGTCAAGGCAGCAGACCATGTACACAAGGTCAGGACGGTCTTGGGTCCAGGAGCAAGGGCACAGCCATCCAGCCTCCTCCCTCTAAGAGCACTACGAAGCACCTGCCATCATTGAGAACATGGCAGGGCCTGTCTCACAAGACAGAAGCTGCAGGCTGAGGGGACAGTGGCACTCACTCAGCCTTTCTGGAATGTAGGTTGTAGAAAGCAGTCACAGCCAGTGGGAGGGAAGAGGATCCTTGGCTGGAGGGTCACACAGCTCCAGGGCACGCTGGTCTCTTGACCCATCCACCTGCATTCCTAGGATGCTTCCCATTCCACAGGGGTGGCCTTCAATACCCACACCCACACCCCTGCCCCCAGACCCTTGCAGCTCAGCAAAAGCCACACAGGACAAGCAAAGCGCACAAGCTCTGCTTGCTGAGAACAGCCCAGGGCTTGTGAAGCCTGGACTGGGGATCCCACTGGCCTTCCCCTAAGAACTGCAGCCTCCAAGGAATGAGGCCGGATCAGGGGAGGAGAGAGGACTGGGCTATTCCAAGGACAGGGGCTCCTCTTGTCCAAGTTAAAAATAAACTCTTAGCAACTACAAGCAGCTCCTCCCCTCCAGAAGCCAATGGGTCTGTACAGATAAATCTCTCCCTGCTGAGGAATGAGGCCTAGAGGACAGATGGGAGAGGGCAGCCCTGCAGATATGCTCTGGGCATGTAACTGGAGCTGGAGCCACAGGACTCCCCAAGTGCTGGCTCTTGGCTCCTCTCTCTCTACCCCAAATAGACCCTAATCTCAGAACACAGACCCAGGATCCCCTTGTGCCATGATTAGTACCAACACCTGCCCAGGAGTTGACAAAACAGGAAGAAGAGAGTGCCAAAAATGCCCTGCCCAGCCACCACCAGCCCACACCCCACAGGCCCTTTCCTCAGCTGGCTCCACAGGTCTCCAGGAGCTCCAGGCACGACAAGAGGAAGCCATACTTGAATGGACACAGATCATTAGGGGCCCTGTCCTCCCATCCCCAGCAGTCAGGATGCCAAAGGGACCCAGGCTGGGTGACATTCTGCAGGTGGCAGAGCCTGGAGGGCCACCAGGGCCACCGCCTGACTCAGGAAGGAGGTCCTGAGAGCCAGGCCCAGTTATTCTTGGAAGCCAACACGATGAGGTCACACTTTTGGATGTGGTAACCCGAAGCCCAACTCTGCAGAGCACAGCCTAACTCCGGAGCCAGGCAGGCAGCTCAGCAGGTAGCACACTCAGTCACCCAATGGTGTGCACAGAAGGAGGTCTCATTAACTCTGAAAGACACCTCCCTCCTGCCTGCCAGCCCTCTGCCTCCTGAGGACTGAGCAAGGCAGCTCCACATAACCTGGAGAAGCACCAACCACAGCCAGCTCCTGGCACCTAGCACAGGGAGCTGGCCAGCGCAGAGGGCATGGGTGAAAGTGAGATAAGCAGTTAGCACCAGAGGAAGCAGCAAGACCTGGGACAGACAGCAGGGCCTGCCTGGAGGGGGACTGCAGCAGAGGCAGGTTTATTTTTAGCCATTGGGACAGGCCAGGCCGCAAATGGCCAATGCAGGTTGGACACCTCATAACAACACGGATAAAGGGTGGCAGCAGCCGCCACTCCCCTCAGTCATAGTCGTGGTGCACCGAGCAGCAGCAAGGTACAAAGCGCCTTAGGCAGTAAGGGCACAGGGGTCAGGAAGGCCTCCCTTCAGCCCGGCCCCCACCTTTGTTTCAGGTTCACAGGAAGCTTCATCACAAGGCTAAGCCAGAGAGATGAATCCAGAGTTCCACCTCTGACTCCCACTCTTCCCTCCCAGAGGAGGGTCCTGGATGGACATCAACCAAGGGGATGGCTGGCAGTGTCCGTCAAGAATATGACGTCCATGGGCCCGGCGCAACAGTGCAATGGTTAAAGTCTTTACCTTGCATACACCAGCATCCCATATGGGCACTAGTTCTAACCCAGGCAGCCCTGCTTCCCTTCCAGCTCCCGGCTTGTGGCCTGGGAAAGCAGTCGAGGATGGCCCAAAGCCTTGGGACCCTGCACCCATGTGGGAGGCCCGGAAGAGCTCCTGGCTCCTCGCTTCTGATTAGCTCAGCACCAGCCTTTGTGGCCATTTGGGGAGTGAATCATTGGACGGAAGAGCTTCCTCTCTGTCTCTCCTCTTCTCTGTATATCCACCTTTCCAATAAAAAATAAATAAATCTTAAAAAAAAAGAATACGATGTCTGTTCACATGAGCCTTCTGCAGAACTCAGGCTCCCGGTGAGATGAGCAGCTTGGCTGGCCATGGCATGGAGCATCAGACACCAGAGGCTGAGCCTGGGGCAGTCCCAATCACTACCATCCACCAGCTCACACACAGAAAAGCTAGCAAGTACCAAAACTCCACAAAGTCCACACTGCCACAGCCAAAGCCAACCTTTCTCTCTCTCTCTCATGGTGCTTTTCTTCCTCTTCCAACCAAATCCAATGGCCCACACCTCCAGGGCACTGCTCTTGTCTCCCAACAAGCAGGAAGAAAGGGGAAGCAAGGACAGACATTATGAGGCACCTCCTTTCTGTCTCGTTTCCCTGGACTCCCTAATATCTGTTTCTACCCAGCCTTACCAAGGGGCTTAGCCTACCTGGACATCAACTCTCACTTCCTCACCAGCTCTGGGACTCAGTCCCCAGTTCTCACAACAGGCCCCTCAAGCTCCCAACTGTCTTTAGAATTAAAAGGTAGCACCCGTTTGAAGGAACCCTGTCACACACCCATGCAAAGTCTGGACAATGGACGGTGGCTGGATCTTCGGCCCTCCTCACCCCAGGTGTGCAAGGCACAATCATACATCACACCACAGCGGCCTGCAGATGCCCAGACATCCAGGGAGAGCGAGTACAGAGCAGGAAACAGGCCTCACCTCTACTCTGCACCGCCACTGCACCAAGGGGCTTCAAGGAATGAAATGATGTGCACCCCGACTGGCCCCGCAGCTCCTGCCCATAGGGAGTGCCCAGCAGGAACACTTCTCAAATCTTCATAACAGAGAAGAAGCAGTTGATCAGTGATACTATTAACTAACTGGACACAGGCTGCCCTGGGGCCCACACTAAGCCTATCAAAAGAGCATTCACGCTGGCTGGGATCCCGCTGATGACATGGAGCAAGACGGCAGCTCTGCTGGTCCCTGGCCTTCTGCCCCACACCACCAGGGCTCAGGGGTTTGCTTGAGCCAGGCCTTCTGATGTATGAGGCCTACAAACTTCAAGTGACACTCTCAAGGTCACACAGCCAGTTGGCAGGGCACAAAGACCAGAAATTGCGTTTGTTTTTTCTTAGCCTTCTTATCTAGCCCATAACCCTTACTGGCAGGCTCACTTTTATCTTAAAACACAAAATATTTGGATTTTCCTAAAGTCTAAAAAAGTTAACCTGATTGGATCTCCTAACCTGATTGGACCAAGCTCTCTGGGGTGGGGAGTCCCTCTCCATTTCCTTACATACTCAGTGACCAGAGGGTGAAGATCTTTGTAGACAGAGCTCGGTTCTCAACTGCCAAGTCTGAAAGCCCAGAACTACTGCAACCAAGGAACCCAGACTAGGGAGAGAGCCCAAGACACAATCCCAGCATGCACAAACGAACGAACACCTTCGCTGGCCCAGCCTTGCCCTCCGTGAGATAGAAGCTATTGAGAAAGAGGAGCAGGCAATGTCAGCTCTCCACAGAGCCAGGACACGTGGTTCCCTCCCCATTGGGCCTTGCACCACCAGCCACAGTACCTGCAGTCCCCTCAAACAACACCTATCTCCCTCCAAGACACAGACCCCTCCAGAATCACACAGCATAGCATGGAAGTGGGGCACCACATGAACCCTGGAAGGGCCTGGAATAGAGAAAGAGGCAGCAACAAAGCGGGAATCAAACCCTCAGGAGGAATCTGGGCTTGGAGCCTAGCAGAATTGCTTGCGAACTGTGACCCATTCCCCCTGTTCAGCCCCACACAACCTGGGATTCTAATCCCTTCCCCTATGGCTGAATCTGCGCAGGGACTACATTAAATATGCCTCTAGCCATCCCAAGTCCTGGCTCTTGTAGTCCTCCTCCAAACCCCTTGCACCTCCTTCTTCAGCAAAATTATCAACTGATAACAATACAAGTCCTTGGGTCCCAGGCAGTCCAAACAGGTTCCTAGCCCTGGAAACCAATATTCTTCCTTTCAAAAGCAGCCCAGCATTTCCCAGACACCCAACCACACCTGGCCACGAGACCCTGGAGTGGCTTTTCTCTGCCCTCCTGTTGGCCACTGAGCCCAGATCTTAGCTGGAGATCATTTTCAAGCTCTACCAAAGCCCAGGACTCATAAGTGGAAGAACAACTAGCAGCTGACCAGGCTTTGATCCCAACTCAGTGATGCCAAAGAGTCCTGTCACAGCAGAGAGAGGCTGGGGCTGGAGCCAGGCTCACGTGGAGCCTTCTCCCAAGAGAAGAACAAGGTCGTCGCTGAAACCAGAAAACAAACCCTTCCCCCCAACCTAAGGGCCCCCCCCTTTCGGAGTAACAACCACATGCCCCTCCCAAGTACTTTAACACCTGCTCTGACACAGGGCAGGGAAGTCCCCCAGCACTGTCTTCCCCTTGCCAAGCTGACCTGCTCCATCCTTGTGCTGCCCACCGCAGCCTCATTCCTCAGAGGCCCACACCATGCCCCCCTGACACCAGCTGAAGCTTCCCTCTTCTAAGGTGCCTCTATTCCCAATCATACAGTCGAACACCTGGACCAGCCAAGTCTAGCAGAGCTTTCTGCAAGGACGAAAATGCTCTTCCACACTGCTCAACTCCGCAGCCAATAGCCACAGCTGGCTACTGAACACACATGTGTGAATGCCAAGCAGCTGGATTTTGATGTTGTCTCTTTTATTGTGTTCATGAATCGACATTTTATTATCCACACATCACTAGTAGCCAAGACAGCTCTCAACCACATGCGTTAACCCTGTCTTTGCCAAAGACACTAACTGATCCCCAAGGTTCTCAGGCAATCCCCGGTGGGATACTCCATCTTATTACACTCCTCCCCATCATTCCCCTATAGAAGGTGCCCAGCCAGAGGCATGTGGGTAGGAGGGGGCCTGAAGGGCACACGTCGGGGTTCTGGCCTCTCCCTCTGATAGCATCCAGACCAACAGTGAGAGGTTGTGGTCAGCTCCTATTCACAAGAGCCTCACGGCTGTGGCACATACATGATCCTGGGGAAGGAGGCCAGATGGAGAGAGGAAAGGAGAAGAACACGGGCTCTTGTTTTCTCTAAGCTACGCCATGGAAAGATAAACAGAGATAAGTTAGGACAACATCTTATAGTCTACAAAGCAATAACATGCTTGCCTTAATCAGCATCACGCAGCCAAGGGGAACAACAGGGCAAGCTTTAATTAAATTTGTTCAGCTAATACCAAAGCGTCACCACGACACAGTGAAGCAGCAGGCAGCTGAGGAGCCCGCGGGGAATATGACCAATCAATACACAAGTACTCTGAGTCCAGGTGTCTCCCCTGCCCCCACATCTGCCAAAACAAGAGTTAACAGAATTCCTGAGCCTTTAAAATACAAAGAGTTGGTAAGGCAGAAAGACATCTCTTAAAACAGACCCCAAACTCCAGGCTGCAGGAGATGGTAAACACCCATCCAGGAGCCAGGACAGGCAAAAAGGACCTGCGTCAAGAGTGGCTCGCCAGTTCTGAATGCCGCGGAGCACCTGCCAGCTCCATGGCCCTGCCCATCTGTCCACATCCCTGCAGGCAATCTGAGTTCTAATCCTGCCTAGGCCAAGCATGTGGTCAAGATCCCTACAATGAGTCACTGCTTCACACCCACCCAGGTTTCTCACCTGCAAACCAAGTGAGCTGCCAAGATGACCACTGCAGTCCCCTCCGACTCTGACTACAAGTATGAGTATGACTCAGAGCTGTGTGCAAGAGCAGCCAGGGGGCCAGTGAGGTGAGGTCATGGTACCCACCAAAACCATGTAAATGTCAGCTCTCGGAACGGGAGGTGGAGATGCAGCATGGCGAGCTGGGATCATTTCTAAAGTCCTACATTCACCTAACAGGTCTAAGAGGTCGCTGGACCACACAGACTGGGAGCCGGCACCCCAGCACCTGCAACCTGCTTGGAGCTGGCAACAATGCCAGTGGGAGGCACCGGGCCAGGGATAGCCTTCCCACACTATGCCCAGTCTGCCTCCTTCTTGGATCCTTCCTTATTGGGGTACCCACACCTGTACCCACCCCCAATAGATTTATAATCAAAGTCTGACTTCATAATCAAAAGACTTCTACTTGTTAAAAAGAAAAAAATAATAATAAGGCCTGGCAGAATAAGTCAATGGTTGAATTCTCACCTTGGCAAGCACCAGGATCCCATATGGGTGCTGGTTCATGTCCCGGCTCTTCCGCTTCCCACCCAGCTCCCTGCTTATGGCCTGGGAAAGCAGTAGAGGATGGCCAAAAGCCTTGGGACCCACATGAGAGACCCTGAGGGGGCTCCTTGCTGTTGGCTTCACATCGGCTCAGCTCGAGCCATTGCAGCCATTTGGGGAGTGAACTAGTGAATGGAAGATCTTTCTCTCTATCTCTCCTTCTCTCTAGAAATATGATCTGCCTTTCCAATAAAAATAAATCTTTAAAAAAAGGAAAATAAAATCACTCCTCTCTCCTTGATTGCTCAAGTTCATCAACATTCACGATCTGGAAGCCTCCAGAACCAGGTCCTCTGCCTCAGAATCCTCCACAGCTGCAACTGTGTCTCAGCCAATATTTGGATATAGAAGTGCTGTTGACACTGCTGTCAGTCTCCAGGCCTCACTCCTCCTCTCTTCTTCTATTATTAAGTCCCAACACAAAGATGTGTGGGAAATGTACAAATTCAACAGTTGAGTCAACTCGGAAGGCCTGGGAGCAGGCTGCCTGTCAAAACAGACTGCCTTCAATCCTCACCCACTCCTAACAGAGGAGGCTACACCACAAATGCTACTTAAGAGACTGCCAGGTTTCCTTTCAGAACTACTCAAAAGAGAAAGAATATCCAAGCGGTTCTCCTATTGAAGTCAAGAAAAATGTGACTTGCTACCCAGCACCACTTCAGAAGACGGTTTTGTGTGTCCCAGTCTATGAAGCAACAGAAGTTGGGCGCTTTTGTTCTCAAGCGTTTTTATATAATATCCCAACCATTCAAGAGATCCATCAGCCCGCATCCCCACACTGCTGACAGGGGAGGCAGATGGTGTCTCCAAGGGGATAGAAAACCCTCCTGGAAATCGCGTCTGTCACTTCCTCTACTGTGCAGGTTAACTGCGGTCAAACTGCAACCCCCAAGGTCAGAGCCACAGGCAATCGGAACAATTCCTCCAGCCCTGCTGTGAACAAGGAGAGAGGTGCAGGACACGCCTACCAGAGTGTCCCAGAAGCTGCCAAAATTCTCTCTCCCCCGGTCGCCATTAACCAACAGCAGAGACCTCACAACAAGAACGTATACAGCAAGAAGCAAAGAAATCTGACGAAAAGAGCTGCAAGAGTCTTCCCTTCCACACCGCTGAGACCCCCCCTCCTCCCCAACTCCAGAAACCGGACAAGCCTGCCCCTGTTCTCCGCCAGCGCCAGGCTAAACAGGCTGATGGCGCGCCCGACAGCTCCACCCACAACTCCTATCAGAGTTTTGTATTTGATAACTGAAACACGAAAGGGAAGAGAAAAAAAATACAACACAGGAAGTATTCTTCTCCTCCTCCAATCATTAAGACACCCTAGGGGAAACAGACCTGCCCCGTTCCCTGCAAAGACGTGGTCAGAGCTGAAACCTTTTTGGTGACCTGGGGCGACCCCGCTGACACTTCGCGGGAGCTCCTAACTAGGCAGGACGGTATCCTCCCTGAAATGCTCACCCACCCCTGCCCCCTGCCCCCAACCCCCAGCACCACCACCACACCTCTTCAAAAAAAACAAAACAAATACACCCTGGGTTTCCCCGGCTCCAGGTAATGCTTCCTCCACTGCTCATCAAACGAAGAGCCCAGGACGCAAGAGGCCACGCTGGGGCGGGCAGGGTGGGGTGGGGCGCACGGGCCGAGCCGGGGTTCCCGCCCCTAGGGAGCTGGGGGTCCCGGGGAATCTGGGGCGATGGTTAGCAGCGCAGCGCGCGCGGAACTCGCCGGCCGCCCGGGACTCGGCGCCGCGCGCCCCGAGGCCGCCCGGCCGCCCTCGAGAGGCCCGGGGAAGTGAAATCACACATTCCGGGGCTCCCAAATAAGGAGCGAGGGCAAGGAAACCTCGGAGATGCGACTTCTCCAAACCCACCGACCACCCGCCCGCTGAGTAATAGGCCTTTTGTGCCCGCGGGAAGAAAGGAGGGAGGAGAGTGGCCAGGCCGGGTACCGCAGCGCCCCAAACGCGCTTCTTCGGGACGGGGCGGGAACAGCCGACGGCTGCCGGCTCCCACCCCGGCACGCCGGAGTCCCGTGGGTGCTCCCCCGCCGCCGGTGACCGGAAACTCGGTCCAGGGCGGCGACCGATCCCCGCGCGCGCGCGCGTCCCCGGCCCACACCTACTTTGAGGGCGAATTTCTCCTGCGTCCTCTTGCTGAAGATCTGCAGAACTTTGCCATTGATGCCCAGCCCCAGGACCTGGCTGGTGACCTTGTAGTCGTCGATAATGGCGTTCTTCTTGATCTGCAGGCCCGACTTGACGTGGAACTGCGGGAACTGCTGCGGGGGCGGCGGCGGCGGGGCCGGGGCCGGGGGCTGCTGGGGCTGGAGCTGGGGCTGAGGCGGCGGCGGCGGCGGAGGCGGCGGCCCGGGGGGCGGCGCGGGCGCGCTCGGGCCCTGCGAGCCGGGCAGCATGGCGCCGGCGGCCGCCCCCTCCTCCGGCCCGGGACGGGGTCCCTGCCGCCCCCCGCCCGGCTGCCAAGTTTGCTCCGGGCTCGAGCCGGCGTCCGCGCCCCGGCCCGGCTCCAGGCTCAGCGGGCCGCGGGGCTCCGTGGGTGCCGCCGCTGGTGCCCACCGGCCCTGCTCCCTCCCTCCCTCCCCACCCCCGGCGGCCAGCAGCTCCGGGGGCCGCGGGACGGCGGGGCCCGGCCGGGGGGCAGCGGCCGCGCGACAAAGTCCCAGCCCCGGGGCCGGCGGCCGCGTCACAGCCTCGTCTGCGTCCGGGGCCGGTCCTTAAAGGGGAGGGTCGGAGGGGCGGGGCCCGGGGAAGCGTGGGCGTGGGGGAGGGGCGGGCCTTAAAGGGGAGGCCGCAAGGTGCCTGCGGCCCGCGGGGGAGGTCCGGGGGGCCCCAAGGCTGGGGATGTGGGGGCAGCGGGAGAAAGATGGGGAAATCCTAGTCCTCAATGGGAGCCACGCGCGGGGCGCGGGGAGGCGTGGAGGTGTCGCTACGTCATGCAGAGAGAAGATCCACTCTTCCTCCAACTTTCTGGCCCGTTTTGGACTGCAGCGACGAACTGGAAGAGCAGGGGTACCTTGGCTGGTGAGGAGCCCCTCCCCAAAATGAGGCCTTACGGACATACGTGTTGGGGCAGGTGCGAGCAGATGGTGACTTAAGCATCCTCCTCTGAGGTTTTGTTTTCCTTTGCTCATCCCTGTGTTGTTTTTTGGTAAAGATGCATTACTACTTGGAGCCGTGAACAATTTAGCAATTAAACCTTCCAGAGAAGACCCTTCCTTTGCACCTGCTGGCAAGGCCAGCAGCCCCTCTCTTGGCTGCGCGGAGACTTGGAGAGATAAGATTTTGGTTTCTGATGTGGAAACACAAATGCTGAAACACAAGCCTTGAGAAGCAGGTGTCTTTTGAGGAATCCGGTTCTAGTTCAGAAGATTCCCCGGGTGGGAGCAGCACCTGTAGGGTAACCAGGATGGGAGAGGGACAGAGGGACGCCAGACTCTTGGCTGGGAGGGGAGCAGCTGCTCCTCTGGGAGAGAAAATCCACTGGGCTGGTCATAGCACTGCTCATTGGGGGCTGGGGGCTTGGAGGATCAAATCATCCCTCCCCTCTGTGCTAGCAGAGCGGCTGAGAAATAAGCAAAGTAATCAGCCAGACCCGTGAAGACAAGACTTGGTTTGAATTCTGGAGTCGGCTCTGTTAGAGAATGAGGCTTGGCCTGTGGCTACACAAGGCCCCTAAAAGTTACTCACTCCCCACCCCCCCCAAAAAAACAGGACTTTGGGAACAGAGTCCAGGTAAGCAAAGGAGAACTGCTGGCAACTCCTGCCTTGTTCAGTTTTCGCAGGAGTGAAGGGCAGGGCCCTGTCCCCTCCAGGGGTGTGCAGAGGTCACCCTGTGGGCCAGGGAGAGGAATGGTCCCCCTTAGGTGAATTCGCTCTCTTTCCAAGCAGCAGGAGGGTAGGACCAGCTGTGAGCAGGTGCCATGCTCAGCATCTGGCAGCGAGCAGTGTCATCTGGTGGGGATGAGGACAGGCAAATGCCAGTGAATGGCACAGCAAGAATGGCAGGACCACATAGAGGAAGACTTTACTTCTGTCTGGCAGCATGCTCCCAGGTTGCAGGGCCGAGATGGGGAGACAACCCCCTGGAGTCCCCCCACCTCCTTCAAGACAGAAACATTCTACCCAAGTGCCTGAGACTGGAGCACCTTCCCCTTCCCCTTTATTGTTACTGCTGTCACCTCCTGGAAGCTACATGGCCATGCCTAAGGACAGAGAGAGGTACCAGGAGGAAAAGAGGGAGGGAGGCCCCAGCTGGGCTGCTCAGGGCTCTCACAGGAACTCCCTGGCCTGCTGTGGCTGGGTGTTAAGCCGCCACCTGCTTTCTCTCCACAAGGCCAGAAACAGAATAGGTGCATTTTTGCCCCGCACAGGCTGCACAGCACAAAGAGAAACCAACAGGATCCAGAAACAAGCGGGCTGAGCCCAAGTCAGTCCTCCAGCTGAGTTCCCTGAACAAGCCAGCTAACCTGCCTCTGTACCTAAAGGAATGAGGAATGGGGTCAGCAGTGTGGTGTGGCATGTAAAGGCCCATAAGAGGCCAGTTCAAGTCCCAGCTGTTCTACTTGCCATCCAACTCACTTCTAGTGCCTGGGAGAGGAGTGGAGGATGACCCAAGTGCTTGGGTCCCTGTCTGCATCCACGTGGGAGACCTGGAGGAAGTTGCTGGCTCTTGGCTTCAGCTTGGCCCAGTCCAAGGCCATTGTGGTCATTTAGATATCTCTAACAGATGGAAGATGTGTTTGTGTGTGTTTGTGTGTGTGTGTGTCCCTAACTCAGGCTTTCAAATACATCAATAAATCCAAAAAATAAAATAAAACCTCAACTGTCTTCCTCTCTTGTATTAAAAATCAAAACAAAAACAATGAGAAAGAAATGAGGTTTATGGGAACTCCTCATAAAGCTCCGACTATAAATGATCAGGAAGATTCAAAGTCAGCACTCCTTTGCCTCACAGATAGGGAATCTGTCCGTGACATCAGAGCTGCCAGGTGGGAGCTCTGGGGAGAAGCTGAACCCTGATGGCTTAGAAACAACAGGACACCTGAAACCCAGCTGGGGATTCCGATCATGTTACGAGGGCTTCGTACCTGCGCCTGCAGACCCAGGGACCCCAAGGGCCCCTGCATGGTGCACAGCAAGGGTATCAACTGCACACATAGCCACATGACCACAGCATACAAGCCCAGGGGGCCTGGCATGCAGAGGAATAAATGCCTAATGGCCCAGTGAGTCACAGAGGGGTAAGACAAGCTAAAGAGGAAGCACAGATTCTGCCATTCCTTTCTGATGCTGCTGCCTGGCTCTGGCGCTGCACCAGAGGCCCAGGCATCTTGCTGCTTCCTTTCTCCTGTGTTGAAACAGATAATGACATCTGTCCTGCCTTCTTGCTTGCCTAGCAGGACTATTGTGAGGCTAAACTGGACTGTTTTTCTGCAGGACACAGAAGTTCAAAGTTCTATTTGTGCAGCAGCGAGCTCTCTACCATCTGTAATGAACCACTTAATAAACAGCTTTTACGTGATTATGTAAAAGCACTTCAAACATTAAACCTCCATGCAAATAGGAAGCTCTGTTTTTGCCTACTGCCAGCATGTACACACTCACACACACACTCACAGGCACCATACAATACAGTGCACACACACACAAGTGAAGGGCCTCGGAAACAAAGAATTCACTTCTTACAGTCCTTAAGTCATGGTACACTCTTACCATTGGATAATCATAACATGCCTCTCCACTTCTATGTAGATATTTAATAGTTCCGGGTTTTTTTTTTAACTTTTACTTTTGATGATGTTTACATAGTTGGTCTGGGTGAAAAAGGTCGAAGTTTAGGGGAAAGTGAGACAATTTGTTTCCATATTTTCTTTTCCTTCTTCCTATATACAGGGCAAGGGGTGGAGGGAGTAAGGGGAGAAGCCACACCCAGCCTCCCAATCACCTCAGTACCGGGGGATAGAGAATGGCCACCCGATGTCATCTTGGGATCCCCGATAAGTTCATAGACAGATAACGTGAATTTCGGTAAACTCTCTGAAGCCCTCTCGTAGCGCAACAGACCCTGTCAAGCACCATCCAAAGCAAAAACTCGGACTTTGACAACAACATATACCTAACCAGATAATTCCTCTCCTTTCCCACCCCATCTTCCCCCTCCCCAAAGAAATCATCCTCCCAAATCCATTCATCAAAAAGAAGCTCAAGTGTCTTAAAAGGGGTAGCAATGATGGTTATGTCACCCATGCGGTGCTAACATAAAGCAAACATTCCAGTACAGTTTCAGAACAGCCCCCATCTTCATTTGGTGAGGAGGAGGACGACGATAGCAGTGATTATTGAGCACTTCCTGTGTGCCCAACTCGGTGCTCACAGCTGCCTTCACTCACTGAAATCTCACAGTCTGTGGCTGAGATGGGTAGTTTTCCAGGATAACGTGTGTTGCTCCCCCTTCTAACAGAAAAGAGCCCCCCATCATTTGGCTGAGTACATGACGGCATGGATCAAAATTACATTTCCCAGGCTCTGTGATAGCTGATTGTGTTCATAAGACTGAATTCTAGCCAACGACTTGGAAACGGAAGTGGCTAGAGGGAAGTAAATCCTCCCTCTGCTCCTCCTCTCCTTCTCGTGGGCTACAAGGAAAAATGAAATGGCTGGAGCTTGAGCTACCATTTTGAACTATGTGCATTTGACTTGGATTATACTCCAGAACAGATACATACATACATACATGGCAACCCGTCTTCTCCAAGCTTCTCCATATATATTGTCACATGGTCAGGGACCAGGGATTTCCTATTATACTATGGCATGGCATTATGGATGTGTGATGACGGTGAGAAAATCTGTGGATGTGAACTTGTTGGAAATTTCAGATAACATTCTCCTGGCAAGATTGGGTCATGGCAGGTTGACAGGTGTCCATATCCACACAGGAGTAGTCCTGTCTCTGCTGACAGAGCCAACAAAATATTGCAAAAGAAAGAGGCTTTGTCCATCGACAGTCCAGTTTTGGATAGCAACAGGACTTGAGGCCTGGGAGACAGAAGCAGAGTCATATCGCAAGGTCGTGTTTCTTTGACAAAATGAGAAATTCTCTAAAGCAAACATGGTAGCTACCACAGGGACTTCAACAAGTATGGGGACAATGGAATTAAGATAAAATTGAAATCCTTGCAGACCAGAGGTTCTCGAAGATTCTCAAAGGGAAATGTGTATTGTGATAAAACGATGCAAGGAATATTCC
Organism: Ochotona curzoniae; assembly: GCF_017591425.1. Taxonomy (NCBI): domain Eukaryota; kingdom Metazoa; phylum Chordata; class Mammalia; order Lagomorpha; family Ochotonidae; genus Ochotona; species Ochotona curzoniae. Next base: position 16,277,398 of record NW_024466219.1, on the reverse strand, counting down.
TATACAGGAATCATGGGCCACAGAAGTTTTTAACTCAGAAAGTAACTCCCAAGCATGGGTCTCCAGATGGTTTCTCTCAACCCTTCCTTGTTCCCACTCTGGACAGATGCTACGAGCTGAAGCACAGAAAGGAGGTCTACCCAATGCCACTGCCCTTCACAGTGCCCTACCCAAGGGCATCCCAGAGGGGAAGCGATGCTCTGTCTCCAGACCCCAGCAGCGTCCTCACCTGCAGCCTCTCTGACAGCTTCATGCTGCGGCGGGGAGCAGCTGGTGAGGAACGGGAATGGAAAGAGAGAAGAAAGCACCCCAAGGGGAAGGGAAACTTTACCTCTGAACAGCGACAGACATAGCACAGTCCAAAGGGACTCCAAGTAAGACTAATTAGGACAATGAGAAGCCTAATTGTGAATCCCGAGACTTAGTCTGAAAAATGCGGGGAAGACAAATACCCAGGTGTACTCTGGGAGATCCAAACTGTCATATTCAGCTTGCAGCCTGGATAATGGATTACAAAGGGAATAAAAGGGGACACGGCCAGGGTGCCTAGACCTGAGGGATCTTTAGGTCTTTGCCTGATGACCCGCTGCTGTTTGGATTCCACCTCCCCTCCCCCAACCTCACTCACTTCAGATAAACATATGGAAGCAGGGAGGAAGTGTGGAGTGTATATTTGGAGTAAGTGAAGACAAACGACACGAACAGCTTTACGGGAGAACACAATTTTGAAGCAACAGAGGACAGAGGAACCAATCCTGGGTTCAAATCCTACCTCTGCCATCTCCCACTTTGTGTTTTCTGTATAATGAAGAAAGAGATAACACTCCTTAGATTAAACACACAAACAACACTCCACGTTTTACCTGACGCATGGTAAGTGGCTTCCGAGAAGGTGAGCTGTTATTACACAGCAGGTGCTTTCATCTGTATCATCTCGTCCGGTCCTCTTGGCGATGCTCTAAGTGGTATTATTTCTGCTGCTTTGATCACTGACAATACAGCGTCACAGAAAGGTGAACTCCCTGGCCAAGGCCATCACTCACACAGGAGAGAGGAGAGAAGGACTCCAGAGCCTGAATCTAAGAGCCTGAGTTCCTAAATGCTCTGAGGATCAATCCAACTCCCCTCACCCCCACCCCAGCACTGCCAGGCAGCCCTGTCAGGAGCCACCATCATCCATGTGCACAGGAGGGGCAAGGCCAACACACTGTTGGCTCACACGGAGCTCCAGAGACCAGCCCACCTGTAAGACACAGAGGCCATGGATGGAGTCATGTACACACTTGTCAATCTGGGGTCCTTGCCTATGTAAGCTTCTGTGGAAAGGCCTAAATATATATAAGATATACATGATATATAGACAGATATTATATTTTCCTTTCTGTTCTCTCACAAACACCAGAAGAAAGAGCTGATTTTTTTCTCCTCACAATTTTGTGAGGTTGTGAAGACTCCCACATTCTAGAGAGGAAAGATACATGCAAACCACTGGAACCTCACTGTTCTGCCCCGTAAAACCCCCCCACTGACACCACATCTTGACAGGTGTGTGTGTGTGTGTGTGTGTGTGTGTGTGTGTGTGTGTGACCTCAACAACTTCAGACTCTCAGAACTGCTGGTGCTTTCTCACCACCAGAGGAAGTTGTGCCTTTTGTGTGACCCACAAAGCACACATGGCAAGCAAAACTCTCTCATTCCTGGAAGTTCTTTCACTGATGCTGGGGAGGGATCTGCCCTTGGCCCTGGTTAGGTGTCTAGAACTTCCCCCAGGGCAGCAGAGATGCAAGGGGAACATGGGTGTTGGAGGCCTGTGCCTGCCTGCCCTCTCTCAGTCAGCTCCATGCCCTCCTCTGTGGCCACAAGCATTGACTGAGCACCAGTTAGTGCCCATCTGTGATACAGTTGTCATCTAGAAGCATTGTCAGACAGCTAAGGCCAGCACAGGTGTACGCAAGTGTATGAAAAGTTAAAGATGAGCAGCAGGGGACCTGCAAGGTAGCCTAGCAGCTAAAATCCTCGCCTATATGGGTACCTGCATGGGCACCAGTTCTAATCCCGGCAGCCTCCCTTCCCATCCAGCTCCCTGCTTGTGGCCTGGGAAAGCAGTTGAGGACAGCCCAGAGCCCTGGGACCCTGCACCCACATGGGAGACCCAGAAGAGGCTCCAGGCTCCTGGCTTCAGATCCACTCAGTTCCAGCAGTGGCAGCCACTTGGGGAGAATCAATGGATGGAAGATCCTCCTCTCTGTTTCTCCTCCTCTTTGTATATCTGACTTTCCAATAAAAATAAAATAAATCTTTTTTAAAAAAAAAAAAGATGAACAGGGACCTTAAAATGTCCATGGAAAAGTGAAATGAAGAGGGAAGTATAAAGCAGTTGCAGTGGTGAAGTAGGTCAAATTGTCAGTTATGACCCCGGCATCCAATATTACAGTACTGGTTCCAGTCCTAGCTGCTTTATGTTCAACCCAGCTCCCTGATAGTGCCCCCGGGAGGTGTCAGCTTACGGTCCAAGTACTTTGGAGTTCCTGGCTCCTGCCTTCAGCCCTGGCTAATATGACCTTTTGGGTAGTGAATCAGCAGGTGGAAGATCTCTCTACATCTCCCTCTGTTGCTTGACCTTTCAGATTAAAAAAACATTTTAAAAATAAATCTAAGCATATTTTGATACCAAAAATGGAAATCTATGCATAGTTTTTCACAGTTGTATTTTTCATAAACTTTTTGAAAAATATATATACCATAAAATTTACATTTTCACCACTTATAAGTTTATTTAAATTCTCTATATTGTATGATGTATCTATTTTCTCGTTTGATTTTGGTTGTGGTAATAGCCAAGCTACGGGGGGGGGGGGGGGGGGCCTTTGGAAGGTTTAGGAATGGTGCTGCAGCGTTCATAAATAGGAGATTCTTCCCAGGAGATTCTTCTCACAGAGAAAGAGACATCTGACTTGGGGAAGAGGAAAATGCCATAGGAAAAACAGCTTATCCGGAAATAATAAATGGAAAGAGACAGGAAATTGCCTGGGCTGTTGAGAAACAGCAGGGGGTCAGCACAGACTGGACCACAGAAAGGGTATGTAGGGGAGAGGCAGGTGTGAGGGCTGGAAATTCCACTCAGTCTTTGGACTTTGGGCAGTTGGGGAGCTATTGGGCATGAACATGAAGAGTGTTGTGTGGTACAAATATAAGAATTTGGAACAATTCTTAAAATACACAGTTCAGGAGGGCTTTACAGTACAGAGCTTAAGCTGCTCCATGGGATGCTAGAATCTCGTATGAGGACCCCTGAATTCACGTTTTTGCCTGTTTCTGATCTAGCTTCTCACTAATGCACACCCTGGGAGGCTTTAGGTGATGCCTTAAGTACCTGGAAGACCTAGATCAAATTCAAAGTTTCTGGTATGGCCAGACTATGCCAAAGCTGCCGCAGGCACCTGGGGAGTGAACCAGTAGATGAAAGATACCTCTTTGTCTCACTTTCAAACACATGAGCATTTAAAATACACACACACAAAACAACACATAGTTAAGTGGCATTAGTGCATTCATCAGCTATCTCCAGAATCCTTTTCATCTCGCAAGACTGAAACTCTGCCTGTTAAACAATAGCACCTGAATCTTCCTCCCAACAATGCCTAGAAAACAGACACAGCCCCTGGCACCCTACTATGGAGGACATAGACCACAGAGAGCTAACACTAGCTGGTCCCACCCCTAACCAAGATGAGCAAACAGCATGAATAGTCTGCCCCTGCAGACTTCTCCAAAGCAGAGGGGGCTTGACCATTACCTGGATCATCATGACCTTCAGGTCACATGGCTGTCCCTCCCCTTCCTGGCCCACTGCACACAGAAATGTGTCTCCACTCTGGTACAAGATTTTGAGTCATCTGGAAACAGGATATTCCAAACCCAAGCAGCCATGTGCCTCTGACAGCCATGAGTCTGAAGCCTGGCCCAAATGAGGCCTCCTCAACGAGTTCTCCCAGCAGCCTTTTTGTCATGAGGATGGAGGTGGAGGCTCCTCTGTATGTGACAGACAAATTTACAAAACAGAATTCTTGTGTTTTGTGAGGAGATGGAACCTTTAATACATCCACATGGTACAAAATGTGAAAACTCAATAGGGAAAATAGGACAGCTCCTCCCTCCTGCCCTAACTCCCCAGCCACCCAGTTCTCTGCCCCAGTTTCTCACAGCTCCTCCTGGAGGCATATGAGCCAATCTAACCTTCCACCTAGGATCTAGCAAGAGCTGAATCTGGCTTCAATCCCAGAGGCTCAGCAGCTGTGTTGTAGGGGACAGCAGTGGACAGGTTGGGCTGATCCAAGTCAGTTAGCTCTGACAACCTCTGGGCTGGCACCTAATTCCAGTGCACCCTTAGCTGTTGGATCCAAGACAGGACCCAACACTCACAGGAGTGTGACATTGTGGCATTGTGGCATAGTAGATAAAGCTGCCACTTGCGGTGCCAGCATCCCAGACAGGTACTGGTTCGTGTCCTGGCTACTCCACTTCGGATACAGTTCCCTGCCAATGGCCCAGAGAAAACAGAAGAAGATGTCCTAGGTACCTGGTCCTCTGCACCCTCATAGGAGACTAGGAGGAAACTTGTGGATTCAGCCTGATCTAGCCTTAGTCTTTAAAATCATTTGGGGAGTGAAATAGTGGATGGAAGATCTCTCTGGCTTTACTCTGTAACTCAGCCCTTCAAATAATAAATATGGGCCCGGCACTGTGACCTAGTAGCTGAAGTGCTCACCTTGAACATGCCAGGATCCCATATGGGCGCTGGTTCTAATCCTGGCAGCCCCACTTCCCATCCAGCTCCCTGTTTGTGGCCTGGGAAAGCAGTTGAGGACAGCCCAGAGCCTTGGGACCCTGTACCCATGTGGGAGACCCAGAAGAGGCTCCAGGCTGCTGGTTTCAGATCAGCTCAGCTCCACCCATTGCAGTCAGTTGGGGAGTGAATCATTGGATGGAAAATCTTCCTCTCTGTCTCTCCTCCTCTGTGTATATCTGACTTTGTGATAAAAATAAATTTTAAAAAAGATTTATCTATTAAAAAAAAACAAAAATAAATAAATCTGTCAGAAAAAGAGAAACCATAGTGCTTGGAGTGGCAAGATTGACAGCAATTCATAACTGTAGCAATATCAAAACTACTTGAGCAAGAACCTCAGAGCATGCCCTACATCCGGGACCTGGGGAGGGTGGGAAATTGGGTGGGCCTTCTCCCTTAATACCCCCCTTTAAACATGAAGGTAACAATATGGAAAACAGACTAGTATTATACACTTTCCTGTAGCCCTTGAACCTTCTTACCCTAATTAACTATGTAAAGAATGTTAAAATAAAATTTGAAAAAAAAAAAAAAAAAGAAAGAGAAACAGAAAATAAGAAGGGAGAAAAAGAATGTGGCTTCTAGCATGAGAGCAAGAAGGACAGGGATGACAGGCCAGAGTGGGGGACTGGGCACAGGAGGAGGGAAGGGGAATGGCCAAGTCCTCCTCTCTGGGCAAGATGGGAGGATGCTGGTCTGGTAGGGAGTATAAGGCTGCCTGTTGGTCCATGTGTGGCTACCAAAGTCCCTGTCACTCTGACTGAAAACGACCAAAACCACAACACAGAGGGGCCTGTGGACAGCCCCTCCTGTGGCAGGCCAGGGTCCAGTGGAGGTGTCTACATACCTTGGTGTAATCACAGCTGCCCCAGCCAGTGCTCTGCCTGCGTCACTGCTCAGGAATCTGGTTCTTGTTTATCATGGAGAAGTGTGGTTATTACAGGGCCTAGTGGCCTCCTCCAGCTTCCTCTGAGCTCGCAGAGAAGTCCAGGGCCTGAGGAGGGGAGAATTGCAGGGTGGGAGGACCGGCAGCTTCCTGCCCTACGCCTTCCACAGTTCCCTCCCCCAGACAAGTCATCCCAGAGCCTAAAGGGGTTCCAGGGACCTTACTCAGCCAAGACACCTGGGGCCTCTCTTCCTGGGAAGTTGGGCAGAGAAAGAGCAATGGAAGCAGAAGAAGCAAGTGAAGGAGAGAATGGGTAAGGAGCAAGGCCAGGAACCCAAGCACAGCTGAATTCACTGTGACATAGCTCTGCTGTGCGTTTAGAAAGAGGAACAAGGCGAGAGGGAGTCTCTAAGGAGATTCTGTCCTCAAAACTACATGCCCACACTAAGCAACCTGCCCAGTACCCATCACTGAACATAGCCCTTGGATGTTTCCTGGCTGGCTTGGATGGAGGATGGCAGATGACAGACAAGGACAAATAAAGGTCATGCTATAATAGCTCCCATCTCCCGAACACTTACAGGGCTCCTGAAATGACTGTGATGATCCCGGGCATTGACTCAGTCAGGGCCCATTACACTCCTACCAGGTGATGTTACACAAACCTTCCAGGGACCCAGAGGAGGAAACTGAGGTCTCAGGACTTAGACCTTTGGAGCTGGGCTTGGATGCATAAAGTAAGCACCAGACACCTGTCTTCTTGGGCACCGTGTGCTGAACAGGGAACGTGTTAACACCTATCCTGCCCCAGGGATACAAGGTTATCTGCTTGGCTTCCTCAGCCAAGCGCCCAGCTGTGACCCTCACCCACCCTTGGGTGGCCTTCTCTGCATCCCTATGCTGGCTCACAATGCCATGAGAAGCAAATGGTGACGCTCTCCCCAAACCCAAATCCAATTACCTACAAGTATTTTTTTTTAAGGTTTATTTATTTGAAAGGCAGGGCAAATGTGACAGATGGGATGGGGAGAGGAGAGAGAGATTCTCCACTTGCTGTTTTACTTTTCAAATGGCCGTGACAGCCAGGCCAAAGTCAGGAGCCAGAAACTCCATCCAGGTCTCCTATGTGGGTGGCCATCGCCTGCTGCCCTCCCGGATGCATTAGCAGGGAGCTAGATTGGAAGCAGAACAGCAGAGCCTCAAGTCAGGGCTTGGTTACGGGAAGCAGGCATTACTATGTTAGCTGAACCTACTGCATGACAAGGCTGGTCCCTCTACAGAGGAGCAATCTGGCTCCAAAAAAAAAGCCAGACAGCTGTGGACCCCAGGAAGCAGAGCGGGAGCCCAACAGTCTGTCCAGCAACAGGCTCCCTGCCATCATCACATGCCCACCACCATCACCCCTTCCCCATGCATCTTCAGAGCGTTGTTCAGTAAGAAGACATTTCTGCCATCGCAGCCGGGTTCCTTTACTGGCCACACAGCTGTCTCCTCCCTAGGAAATTGAACTAAAAAGGTGGGCTGGAAATCAGGTCACTTTCCCTGTGTCACCCAATTTCCAGAGGCTGAGTTGCTGCAAATGGAAATATCAGCGTGGGATAATTGCACCGGTCCCCCCTCCACTGCACCACGCCCTTGTTTTCCAACTCCCATTTATCCATGATCGATTCCTGAATAAGACAAAGGATGCAAGTAATCAACAGAGCAGATGGAGTGTGGGGCGGATGAATACACAGCTCCCTAGAGGGAGGGGAAGAAAGGCCTCCGGCTGGGGAATGTGTCCGCTTTGCAGACAGACCAGCCGCAGAGATGGGCCCTGGGCTCAGGCTGGCCTGGGCAGCAGACGCCCTCACTGCCATACAGCCGGTCGTGGGAAGCTCTCTCTAGGAAATGGGGAAGGAAATAATAAGGAAGCACCCTGAGGATACGGCAGGCAGGGGGAAGGCTGAAGATCAACCTCAAGAACTCCAAGGCACTGCTCACAGCACATGTGCCACCACCCCCAGCCGAAGGGCCCGCTCCAGGGCCCGGACCCAGAATCGGCTCTGCACCCTGGCTCTTGGCCCTCAGATCCCATGGAGGAGCTGGGCCCAATAGATTATTGCTGGGCATTCTAGTCAGTTTCACTTCCTGTTTCTCATGCTGACAGCAGCTTCAGCATCATCATCAGGATAATAACAGTTCTGCTGCCTGGACTCAGCCTTCTGTTTATCTGGGGCCTCCGAGGAACATGTGTAGAGGTAGGAGAGGCACAGCCCAGCTTGTCTCGGGGGAGGGGGTCAGGTGAGCGAAATGGGCAGTATCAGACTCCAGCAAGTCTCACCCTCAACCTCCCAAGTCCTCCAAAACTAAATCCTTCCCCAGACCTTGATCTCCTCTCTGAGGAGAGGCTCACAGAGAGTCCACCAGCTGCCCAGAGTGGCACAGCAGGGCAGGAGTAAAGCCGGGTCCACAGCAGGCTTCCTGTGCCTCTAGCAAGAGCCGTGAGCAAGGAGGGAATTTCCAACTCGGTGGGGAACTTGCGAAGTTGTTAGGAGAAACCACAACTATTTCTGCTAAGGGAAAAAATATGTAATTCGGGCATACTTGAGGCCCAGGACAGCCAGCGAGCGAGCAAGTTGCCTCGTGATGAGAGTGTGCTGGGAAGGGCTGAGTTGGGGGTGGGGGTGAGGGGGAACAGCTACCAGACTTTGGTCAGGAAAACAGGTTCACAGAGCAACATGCTATTTTTTTTTTAACCACCACTGAAGGGCTGCACTCAAAGGACAAAGGTTGGATTCTGGCAGGCTTGGGGGGACCAAGATGGGAGATAGAGAAGAGGGGAGGTAAAGTAGGATCAGGATGACACTCTGCCCTGCTTGAGGTCCTGCCCTGCCCTTAGGGATCTGAGAAGGAGAGGGAGGGAGGAAGCAGAGAGTTGAAGAGTCCTTTCCCTGTGAACAACAACAAGAAGCAGCTAAATAGAAAGATCAATCAGATCTCTAGTTAATTGAGTTACATTTAAAAATAAAAATTCTTCCTCTCACAGACACACCCTGGAGTCCAAACTGGCTACTCTAAGGATAAAGGGAGGATGTGATATCACCTGCTTGTTTATTTATTGTGATAATCACGTGATCTTTTGTGTCCAGTCCCCCTGCCCTCCTCTGCCAGCCCCACACTACCAGGAAAAGGATAATTACAGGGTTAGGCTGAGGGGTGATAGCAGGATAAAAAAATGTGGAAATGAGAAAAGGTGACCCCAAGAATAACCCGCCTCAGTGCTGTCCCAACGTGGAATCAATGCAGGGGGGATGATGATGATGATGATGATGATGCCCACACTCAGAGGCACTCACTCAGTGCCAGACACTGTTGGCAGGCCTGTCCATGGATTTGTTCCCTGAACCCTCAGCAGCCCCGGGGAACCTGCAGCCACCATGACCCCGGTGTCTTCCACAGCAAGGCGGGCCCCTGGCTGTGCCCCCACTGTCTGCCCGCTCCCCCTCCCCAGCCTTCCACAGGCTGGCGCTTGGGCCCCTCTCTTCTCAGCAGCAATGCAGAGCCGCCCTTTCCAGAATTTGCTAAGAATCTCAAGACAGTGATAGGAACGCATTCAGATGAGCCTGGGGTTCCTTCTCAGCAGGTTTCCATGGCTATGGAACCTCCCCAAGTCTTGGCACAGGGCACTCATGCTCCCCTAATTTGTACCTAACCCCTCAACAAGAAAAATGGAGGGAGAATGACACCTGCCCCCAACACAGAGGCTCTGTAGCCAAAGATGTCCCATAGCCAAAAGAAAGTTCCAGAACCAGGACTTAGGATCCCTCCCATTGCTGTATTAGGAGATGTGGCTTCTCCCTGATTCTCTCCTTCCTTCCCACGTCTGACTTAAGCTCAACAAGGCCTCCTGTATCTGTCCTCTTTTTCCATCTCCCTTGCCACTGTCCTAGTTTCCTCTCACCTAGAATATTCCACTAGCTCACTAAACTAGATCCATTCTCCCAATCCTGCTGTTTTTCTAATCATCCTGCATGCTGCTTGTGACACTTGTGCTTCTGGGCATTACTGCTCTGGACTTCTCTCCTAGAACGTCTGGTTCTCCGTTGCCTGGCCCTGTACATTCTTCAGCAGCCCTGAGACGAGCAATCGCTGCTTGTAAGGACTCAGGTATTGCCTCTCGTTCCATCAGACCCCGTTCTGAACAACAGTTCAGCATTCCCAACTTTCAAGTCAAGGGAACGAGTGTCTAAAATTTGGTTTGTATCCTAGTCTCTCCACTTCCAATACAGTAATCTATTAATGCATAGCCTGGCTGGCAGCAGACAATGGCCTTGAAGTCCCTGTTGCCCAGGTGGAAGACCCAGATGGACTTCCGGACTCCAGGTTTTGGCCTGATTGTCACAGGCTTTTGGGGAGTGAACAAGGAAATGAAAATCTTTCTGTCTCTCTCACTCTCTCTTTCCCTTTTTCTCTATATTTCTGCCTTTCAAATAAAATGAAAAAAAAAAAAACAAAAAGAAAAAATTTTTTTAATTTTTAAATGAAAAATTTTCTAATTTGAAAGGAGGCGGGGGAAAAAGGAAGGGACCATTGCTGTAGTATAGCACATCAATCCAACCCTTGCAACATGGGCATCCCTTATCAGAGTGCTGATTCCAGTTCCAAATTCCAGTTCTGCTGCCAATCCAGCTCCCTGCCAATGCCCAGCCCTAGCTATTGCAGCCATTTGAGGATGGACGATTTCTTTTTATTTTTCCACTGCCTTCAAAGACTTCTTTCTTTATCTTATTTATCAAAAGAAATAATACTTCCTAAGGAACCTCAATCAGCATCTCTCTAAGTCTCATAGGCCAAAAGTGGATCAAAAGCTCAATTCCCACCACTGCACAAAGGAACCAGAATCCCCATGACTCCTGCCCCAGGGATAGGCGGAGTCATTGTCCCCCTGACACTTTGTTCTCTACCTGCTGAAGCAAGCAAGGAAAGCAGGGGAGGTTTTGAGCAGGTGACTTGGAGCATTTGCTCCACTCCCATTCCAGCGGCTGTCACTTGCAGCAGTGGCTCTTCCCTCTCAGGCCTACTTCATGGCTGCTCATCCTTTCCAGGACAGACTCAGGCAGCACTGATCATAGGGGCCCTCCACCTCCATGTTCTCTTCCCAGGTCTTTTTTGTTTGTTTGTTTAAGATTTTATTTACTTTTATTGCAAAGTCACCTAATACAGAGAGGAGGAGAGACAGAGAGGAAGGTCTTCTGTCTGATGATTCACTCCCCAAGTGGTCACAACAGCCAGTGTTGTGCTGATCCGAAGCCAGGAGTCAGGATTGCTCCAGGTCTCCCATGTGGGCACAGGGTCCCAAGGCTTTGGGCTATCCTGGACTGCTTTCCCAGGCCACAAGCAGGGAGCTGGATGGAAAACGGGGCCATCAGGATTAGAACTGGCACCCATCTGGGATCCCAGTGAGTTCAAGGTGAGGACTTTAGCCACTAGGCCATACACCAGGCCGCCCCCCACCCCCAGGTCTGGTTTTGCCTCAGTTCCTCCTCTGCTCTCGGCTGCCTCTTCGTTTGAATCTCTCTGATGGATCCCACACTTTGCACCCCACCCTCTTCCTCCAAAATCCCTCCCACTGTGGTTCTCTGAACACATAGGACCTTCTACTGCCTCTGTTTCCTGCGGCTGCACGTAGCCTCAGCCTGCCTCTGCAATGCCAGGGCTTACTAGGACCCCTTGCCTAACACTCATTGCCAGTCATTGCACCTCCCAAGTTTCAACCACCAGTTGACTCTGCACCCACGACCCTCAAACCCACAAGTGCAGGCATAGCCCAGATGCTTTTCTTGAACTCATAGCCATAGCAAACTCTTTCGTTTTGTATTCTCACCTTGAATCTACTACCTACAAACTGACTTGAGTTATCCACACACATACACACACACATCTCCATCCTGCTGCTCACCTGGCTGCCAAAAGCTAACACTAGTGGTCAACCTTGACCTCTCTTCATCTGTCACCCTCACTGCTGAGTGTTCTTCATGTCCCTGCCATGCTACAGCCTGAGGCCCCACAAGCTCCAGTGAAAGCTGCATTAGGTCACCAGCTTTGTAAACGGCTTCCAATCCCCTTCTTTTTTTTTTTTTAAGATTTATTTATTTATTGGAAAGTCAGATATACAGAGAGGAGGAGAGACAGAGAGGAAGATCTTCCATCCAATGATTCACTCCCCAAGTGAGCGCAACAGCCGATGCTATGCCGATCTGAAGCCAGGATCCAGGAACTTCTTCCGGGTCTCCCACGCGGGTGCAGGGTCCCAAAGCTTTGGGCCATCCTCGACTGCTTTCCCAGGCCACAAGCAGGGAGCTGGATGGGAAGTGGGGCTGCCGGGATTAGAACCAGCGCACATATGGGATCCCAGTGAGTTCAAGGTGAGGACTTTAGCCGCTACGCCACGCCGCCGGGCCCCTGATCCCTATTCTAATCCATGCTCCAAATATCACTCAATAATTTTTTAAATGCAAATTTGATTATGTTGTTGCAGGGCTTTAAAATCTTTCAGTAGGGTCCAGTGTTGTAACACAGTGGGATAGGGTAATGTCAGCACCCCCACTGAAGTACTGGTTCAAGGGCTGGCTGCTTCCCTTCTAATCCAGCTCCCTACTCCTGTGCCTAAGAAAGCAAAGGAAAAGGACCCTGGGACCATGTGGGATTCCTGGCTTCTGGCTTTAGTCTGGCCCAGCCCTGGCCAGTGTGAAGCTCTCTCCCTCTTTCTTTCCCTAATTCTTTCAAATATATAAACAAATTAATCTTTTAGAAAGGAACTTGTGTAGCTCCCCAGGGCCTAGAGAAATGGACCATCCTAGCATAGTGTTTCTCAACTTGGCCCTGAGCCACAATCACTATTTTTAGGCATTTAATCTGTAAGTGTCAGATGGTTACAATTGGAGAGGGAATGCATGGTGACTGGGAAATGATTTTGGAGCCTATCCTAACAGCTCTGTTATTATATTAACAAGTTTGTGCTCTATTTACCTGCACTGCTCCGGCCCCCTGCATGTGCACGACACTCAATGAGTAGTGAAGCTTAGTACTTCCCATTGGGTATTAACTTTTTCTAAGTACCTTTAGAAGGTACTTAGAAGTGCTTTCTGGGCAGACAGTCCCATATCCAACAGGACATGGATCTTAGCTAGAATTCTCCATGTCCACAGCTTACTTACTCCATGGCCTGCCTTGGAGCTTGGAGGAGAGATTAAATGTGCCGAGTCACTGGAATGAAGGGATGGATGGAAGTGGCATTGTGGAGAATGAAGGACAGGTGCTGGCTTTGGGATAGGCACCGTGTCTCCATCCCAGGGAGTAGCAAGGTAGCCACCTCCTTGGGGACTAGGATAAAAAGGAAGGGCATGCAGCCTCGGGGAAGAGGGTGGGAAGAGTGCCCAGTGCTGCTGGGACTCAGACACTGGGGGTGCAGGAACATACGGCAGGATAAGCAAAACAACCACGCCGGCGAGGAGTCACCTCTCCCTCTCACTTGTCAGCCCTGAAATCCCCTTTTGAAAAAGCTGAGGTCTGCTTTTTATTATTATTACTTAAATATTTATTTATGTATTTGAAAGGCAGAGTTATAGAGAGGCAAGGGCACACACACACCCACAGTGAAATCCTCCTGCTATGGCTGCGAAGGGCCAGTTAGGAGTCAGGAATCTCCAGATCCACCAGGGGGAGACAGGGGCCAAAACTCTGGGCCATCCCCCACTGCTTTCCCAGGCACATTAGCTGCTAGCAGGGAGTTAGATTGGAAGTAGAGCAGCTGGGACTTGAACCAACACCTAGCTATATGGGATACTGGCATTACAGGTGGTGGCTTAACTCATTATACCACAATGCCTAAGAATCTCAGGACAGAAAGGAATCAGTAGCAAGCCAAACATATGCAGAAGACAGAGCCACTTTCGGAGGTGTCTCTGTGAAATTTCCTGGGAGATGGCGAGGAGGCCAAGTGCCCCACATCTCTGGTGCTGTTCGCCGCTCCCCCACCATGAGGTAAGAACTGTCGCTCCCATTTGGTGCTCACTGATAAGCCACCATGGCCACGTGCTGAGGAGCAGGCAGGGCCAGCACATGCACCCAGATCTATGACCCCAAAGCACATGCCCTGAGCACTTCCCTCACTCACTCACTCACTCACTCACTCACCAGACACATCTCTACAGCATGTTCACTGCACCTCAGACCTGGAGCTGGGCTACGGCTGGCCTGTAGTTCTGCTTTAGGGGGTGAAGCTGTTAAAGGGCCCTCAGAGGTGCAGAATTTCGTGACCAACGGCAGCTACACTGTCCTCCTCTGCTGCTGTGAAGGCCCTTGGCGGCCATCACTCTCCCCAGCTTATGGCAGGCAGAAGGCAGGAACGGCCATCAGGAAGTCTGACAGTCAGTGCCGGAACCGGGCAGCCTTTTGCAGGGCCCCGAAATACACAGAAGCCCAACACAGGATTTCTGAGGAGGATGGTGAAAAAGCTCCAGAGATGAATCATGGGCTAGTGCCACACGTCCTGGGTCTACTGAGTGCCACTGACTTGTCCACTTCATGACTACCAAGACAAGTTTCACCTGCCAGCAAACAGCCCGCTATGTTCCTGATACACACCTGGCCAAGACATGGACAACCCAGTCTGTTTTTGTGTTAACACGCCCAGTATTAAGAAAGAGAAAAGAAACTGCTGATTCACCTGCAGGCACAGAATGACAGCCACAATCAGAAATTTGTCCATCAGGCTCGTTTCCCAACGGTGGCATCCAATGACCCTCAGTCACACGGCGGGGCACATGAAAGAATGTCCAGGAAGATGCCTAAAAATAAGTGTAAATATGAAAGACTGCTAAGTGGCAACAGCACCACAAATAACAGGACTCCTCCCTGTGTCCTTCCAGCCCGGGTGCCATGGTCACCAGGTCACTCTGTCCTCCCTGGGCAGCCAGCCCAGGGCAGCTGGAAGGGGGGGATGGAAGGAGGCTGGCTGTCACAGGGCATCTCGGAACCAGACAAGAGGGACAGTCACACTGGCTACTGCCAGGGAGCCCCCCTCCCCCTCTTGCCAAGGGACTCCCGTAATCCAAGCCTGGATCCCTGCCTGTGGTTAGTGGACGCAGTGGGCCTCTGGGCAGCGCCTAGGGCTTCACAAGCACCTTACAGCTACGGAAACAGCTAGACCTCGGAAGCATCTTCTCAGCAAACCTCTCTTCCTTCAACCCCAAGGATCAAACAGGATATTCAAGGTGTGACTGGGGGGAGGTGGCGGGGGTTGGAGGGACTTTCCACTAGAAAATGTCGATCCGTACAACTGAAGGAATCCCCCTGGCATGGCAGAGGACTCATAGCTGCAATCAAGAAAAGGAAGGAGTAGGGGTCGACTTTTTGGAGCCTTGCGTGAGGCCACGTGGCCCGGGCGGCCCCCGGGAGCCGCATCCCAGCGTCCCCGCTAGAGGGCGCCGTCGCCCCGCTCCGCTGAGGAGGCGCTCGCGGGGCGGAGAGAGACCCCCCGGGCTGAGGGCTTTCGGCTCTGCCCGGGCTGCTCTGCCGTGTCCCTGCGGCCCCAGGCCGAGCGCCGGCGGCCCCGAGGCGGCCCTGTGAGGCGCGGGCGTCCGGGCTTTCACAACCCCGTTTAGAAAGCGACTCGCCCCCGAGCCTTCCGCCAGCGCGTCCGTCGCTGCACCCGTCCGTCTGGCGTCCTCTGAGGAAAGGCTGCCAAGAGCCGGCCTATTTTCGGTGTGCTGAGCCAAGGCCGAGCGGAATCGCCGCGAAGCGTGGGCAGAGCCAGCGCTCGGGCGGGTGATCTCGGGACGGCGGCCGCTCCCTGCGGGGCAGGCCACACCGTCCGGGATGGAGACAGCGAGCTCCCTGGCAGCAGACTGAAGGGATCGTTCTGAGGGGATAGATGGGGAAGGGGCGGATGGTCTGCGGAGGGGCAGCATAGCCCTCCCTGTATTGGCACAAGCATGGCTTCTTCCTGGAAAATTACCACCTTTCCCCAACGGGAACCCCTCACGTGACTGCCGAGTGTTGGGACATCCCATCCCTGTTTACCTTTTGCTGTGTTTTTTAGTCCTCTGCCAGGAATTCCCTGCTCTTCAGCAGATCCGAGTGTAAACAGAACCTCCCTGAGCTCTGATGTTGTTGTCCCACTATCTCTGGAAATTTGCCCACTCCTCCCTTACAGCTCTAGCTGTGTTTCTTCGAAAACATACATATATTACATATTTTGTTTACTTTTAAAGATATTTATTTTATTTGAGCCCTACATTCCCACGGTTGGCTTGTTTATTTCGTTTTAGTTTAGTTTTAAAGATTTTTTTTTTTTATCGGAGAAGCAGGTTTACAGAGAGGAAATACAGAGAAATACAGCATCTTCTGTATGCTGGCTCACTCCCCATATGACCACAACAGCCAGAGCTGAGCCAATCTGAAGCCAGAAGCTTCTTCCAGGTCTCCCACACAGGTGCAGGGTCCCAAGGCTTTGGGCCGTCCTCGACTGCTTTTCCAGGCCACAAGTAGGGAGCTGGAAGGGGAGTGGAGCAGCCGCCACATGAACCAGCGCCCATATGGGATCCCAGCCCATGCAAGGTGAAGATTTAGCCACTGAGCCATCTCCAGGCCCCATTCTCATGTTTTACCTTCAGCCAGGCGACAGCTGGTGCTTGCTTTGTGCTACAGAATGTTTGCTGATGCACATGAGACTGCCGCTTAGGAGCCCAGACCTTGTGCTCCACTCGCTACCCTGCTGCACAGGCTGGGTTTGCACCACCCACCCTCCCTTGCCTTCTGGTTTCGCCGTTGATTCGGCCCAATCAAAGGCAGGGGAATAGAGGAGATGATGCAAGAGTGGGGTCAACACAGATTTCCCACAGCCCAGAGGCTGTAGTGCCTACTTTCCTCTACTCCAAACCAGAGCTTCCACTGCTCCCAAGCCTCAGCCACATCCATGGCTCTCTGGGAATCCCATATCCTTTCCCTTCCTTCGTCCTGTGTGGCTCCCGCTCATGCAATTCCCTGTGCCCCAGCTGCTCCCTGGGCTCAGTCTCTGCATCAAACACCCCAGTCACCTGCTGAGAAATCAGACACAGAATCCTTGGGGCTGTTTTCCACCCCCGCATCTAATCTGAGCTGTCTGAGCTCTCCAGTTGCCTGCTCCATGCGGGTGTGTTGGTGCTAACGTGACTCAGAGTCGGCTTTCTTCATTATGACACTCCAGGAATGTCGTAGTTGCTGCAGCCGAAAGTCCCAGTCTCACCCTGATCTCTCTACATCTCCCAGCTCTAGAGAACAGGCCCTTGTCCCCAGGCTTGAAGGCTCCAGAACAGTTATTGACGTCACAGGTGATCCTGTTGTCTCCTGCCCCCGCCTAGGTCAGCATTTTTCTGCACCTGCTGGAGGTGTGGACTTGGAGTGGTTTTGAGGGTAGAGGTGCCCAATTTTTCTCTGGAAAAGTCAATCGTCTAGGGGCAGACATCCAGGTGCAGTGGTTGAAACCAGTCACTGCTTGGGACATCCATAGCCCAAATCGCGGTGCCTGGTTCAACTCTTGGTTAGTCTGCTTCTAATCCAGTGTCCTTCACATGCACAGCGTAGAAGAGGTGATGGCTCAAGTCTTGCGGCCTCTGACACCCATGGGAGAGATTCAGATGGATTTTTAGGCTCCCAGTTTTGGCCTGTTGCAGCCCTAGCTGTTGCAGGCATTTAGGGAGTGAACCGATAACACAAGATTCTTTCTCTGCTGGCCCAACTGCAGCCAACTCGCTGCAACACATAGGTGCTCTTCTGGGAGTCATACAGGTCCAACCGTGACATGTGGCACTGCTCTCTCCAGGAGGAGCCAAGCTGGAGGCACTCCCACAGGAGAGGGAGGGCTTCAGCTTGCTGAGCCCTCAGCCTCGTTTGGGACTTCAGTACAGATATCAGTTCCAGGCAGAAGCATCTTCTGCCTGCAGCCCCTCTCTGGGCTTCTCCAGATCGCTGGAGAGGTCTGAGAGTCAGAGCTGCCATCTGGTGCCTGCAGGGAAACTGAAGCCCAGAAAGGAGAGGCAGCCACGAACCTGAATCCCAGGAGAAGGGAGGTGTGTGTGTGTTGTGTGTGTGTGTGTTGTGTGTGTGTGTGTGTGTGTGTTGGAGATAGGTAGCTGTTGACATTCTGACCTGAGAAGGGAGATGGTGGGGGCAGGAGGGCATTCAGGGGCCCAAAGCAATGGGGAAAATAGTATGTTCTTTCTATGTATGTGTATGCATTAAAATGTGTGTATGTGTGTACGTGTGTGTGTATGGGTATTTGTGCCTGTACATGAGGTAGGCAGCTGAGGGGTGTTGATGGGAACAATGGCCTTGGTTTACTTTTTAATTCTTTTTCAATTTTATTGTAAAAGCAGATTTACAGAGAGAAACATTTTCCAACCACTGGCTCACTCCCCAAATGGCTGCAAAGACAGAGCTGAGCCAATCTGAAGCCAGAAGCCAGGAGCTCCCTCCAGGTCTCCCACAATAGTGCAGAGTCCTAAGACTTTGGACCATCTTCCATTGCTTTCCCAGACCACAATCAGGGAGCTGGATGAGAAGTGGAGTAGCCAGGATATGAGCCGGCACCCATATGGGATCCTGTGCTTGCAAGGGGAGGATTAGCTAGTTGAACCATTGCACCAGGCCCAGGTTTGGTTATCTTAACACCTGGTCCTAGACACTTAGCCAAGTCCTTTCTCCCTCAGATCCTCTGTCACATCACCCTGATTAGCTGATCCTTTCCTGGTGCCAGGAGCCAGCCACCAAAAATTTCATCTAGGACAAGGTCTGACCGGCTGGTTGCCTCCCTGGCCGCTCTTGCCCCTTCCTATTGGGCCTTCTTGTCTTACTCCAGCCCCATAAAGAAGAGCTACCATGGGGCTGTGGTTCCTTGTGCTGAGCAGACACCTGAGCCAGAGAGGATGTGAGCCATCTCTGTTCGTGTGACTGGTGAGCATGCAGACAGACATGCGCAGTGTGGCTTATTTCTGCATGGGTTTTTGTGAGCTGGCAGGAAGGATGCTCTCGCTGTCTAAGCCCCAGATGGTGCCGCTCAACTGCCCCAGGTTCATCCGTTGGCCCTTTCTCAATCCAGTAGGGAAAAACAAACTCACATTGGAGCTCAGGGGAGTTGGCTGGAGGAAGAAGGGGGACTTGCTGGGATCCATGGTGTCGGAGGTGGGGTGCAGTGTCGTTTCCAATCACTGGCACTGCTGAGAACCAGCAGGACAAGGGAGCTGGGTGATTCAGTTTGAGTCTGCGGCCTTCCACTGTTTCAGTTGGGAAGAGCTTGGGCAGCATTGTTCATTAGCCCCAGGCAGGGCGGGTACTGGAGCTTGGGGTTGGCAGGGGAAGCATAAGGGAAACCAGAGAGGAAATGGTCACAGCTGGTGAACGACTAGGAAGTCACCACACAAACCCTTCCACTCCAGCTTCCATCTTCCCCCTCTTCCTCTTCCTCCTTCCCTCCACTCTCTTCTCCCCCACCTTGGAGGCCACCCACCCACATCTATGCCCCAAGAATCTCAATGTACTTGTATTTTGACTCTTTATCTATTTGCCCACTACACTTGATCCCTGAGTGCAATAACACAAGAGCCATGCACATTTGAATGGATCCAGTCCAGGGTCTGGCAAGCGAGGGCACTGGACATCACCACCAGAGTGAAGACAAGGCAAGCATGAGAATCAGCATCCCAGGGAGAGCCCACACGGAAGTCTTATCTGGTGCAGGGGTGGGGCTCAAGACACGAGGAGCTCAGCATGTGGTCCCTACCCTGTTTCTGACTTCCTAGACTGCAAGTCTGCAATCCAGGGATTGCACCTGTGTCCTTCCTGGGCCCTGGCCCGCTAGCGTTTTGCAGCTAAAGGTTGTCTGTCTCTTCATCCTTCACTCTGCATGGTATAGAATTCAGAGCCTTGCATAAACAAAAAGCAAAGGCCTGAGTCTCTCTCTCTCATTTTTTTTAAGATTTATTTCTTTTTATTGGAAAGTTAGATATACAGAGAGAAGGAGAGACAGAGAGGAAGATCTTCTGTCTGCTGATTCACTCCCTAAGTGGCCACAACAGCTGATGCTGAGCCAATCAGATGCAAGGAGCCAGGAGCTTCTTCTGTGTCTCACACGAAGGAGGGTGCAGGGTCCCAAGGCCTTGGGCTGTCCTCGACTGCTTTCCCAGGTCACAAGCAAGGAGCTGGAAGGGAAGAGGAGCAGTACCCATGTGGGACCTTGGCATGTGCAAGCTCAGCTACCACACTGGACGCAGGCCTGAGTCTCTGAAATGCAGTTACCTGGAGCTGGACTGGATGAGTATGGCCATGGAAGCACCTGACCTTGCTGTTTCACCAGGATTTAGGGAAAGCACCTGTGGACTTTCCATTCCCCAAAGCATTTGGAAACCCCTTCCTGTCCTTCCTGCCTCTTTCCCTGGCCCCTGGCAGTCTCTCGGGTTGTTTGAGAACCATCAGAGACATGGGGCACCGAGGAAAGAAAAGGGTTACCTTGGGAACTGGAAGGGGGTGGTGTGGGACAGCTGCTGGGCAAATTACAGAAGCTGTCAGGGACCTGTCCGTGCATCTGCCCCTCTGGTGCTCCAACTGTGTTTGTTGTGGAACTCAAGTGGACACAGTCATCTAGCAACCAGAGAAAACAGCAGCTCAGGCAGCCAGTGGTTGAGGGAAGTGAGGCAGAGAGAGGGAGGAGAGGTTAGGGGAAGCCTCTTGCCAACTGCTTCTTCCTCCTCCTCCTCTCTGGCTGACTTAGGACAGGATCCACTTGGTGGAGGGGGGGAACAGCAGGAGTTGAATCCCTACCTCCAGGGTGGCCCCATCTGATCCTCCAAGTAAGAACACACTCCCTTCTGTCCTGCTCCTTCAGCTTGGAACATACATCTGCACTGCCTGCACCTGGAACATTCTGAAACATTTCCTCCCCACCTCCTCACCCCGCTTCCTGTGGGCATTCTCACAAATGTGAAAAACCAAGCAGAGTGTAGCTGGCTTGCTAGCCCCCTTGCCTGGCTCTGCGAGGCTCCAGGGGCTCCCTTCCCTGACAGTCCCTGCAGTGATTTCTGTGTGTGCAGTAGCGGCTCCCTAAGTCACCCTCGAAAGGGCAGGTGCCCCAACAGAGAGGCCTGTGGGGACTTGCCTCAGAGTGGCAAAAGTGACCTTTTAGGGGCCAGGGCTCCACGCCAGGGATAGCTCATTCTCCCAGGGCATCTCACACCTCCTCCTGCATTAGGGACCTTGCCAGTAACTGGATACTAAGGCAGGCCCAAGTGTGCCCAGGCTCAGCCACACAAAAAGCCAAGATCAGTCCTTATCATTGATTCCTTGTGGATCCAGGCACTTTGGTGGCTTCCTTCCCTAGCAAAAAACAACAGTGTGTCCAACACCGTTTTTATTGCCTTTTCCTACCTCTGAGAGTTTTTGTTTTTTAAACTGAATAAACGCCATGGGAGGGGCAGAAATAGGTAAAGCATGTGACCCCAACATCCTATCTGGTTCATGTGCTGAATGTTCCACTTCCAATCCAACTACCTGGTGATGGCCTTTGAAAAGCAGCCCAACTTCTTGATACCCTGCCAGTAACATGGGAGACCCATAACAAGTTCCTGGAAAGAGACAGAAAGATCTGTCTAATGGTTCACTCCCCAAGTGGTTACAGCAGCTGGAGCTGAACTGACCTGAAGCCATAAGCTAAGAGCTTCTTCTGAGTCTCCCATGCAGGTACAGAGTTCCAAGGCCTTGGGCCATCCTCCACTGCCTTCCCAGGCAACAAGCAGGGAGCTGAATGGGAAGTGGAGCTGTCAGGACACAAACCAGCATCCATATGGGATCCTGGAGCATGCAAGGTAAGAATTTAGCCACTGAGTCATTGCGCCATGCCCTATTTTTTTTTAACCCCTTATTTTCCATGATACAGTTCTTTAGGCTCAGGGATTTCCCCCCTACCCTCTTTCCATTCCCCGCCACTCTCCTCAACTGTTTCCCCCTTTATTGTAACAGCAGTTTAGTTCAAATAAATAAATCTTATAAAAATTACTAGAGACAAAGAAACACATTAAAATAAATAAATAAAGCCAGAGGGTCCTGACTTGTCTTGTGCTTGATCATGAACAAATCTAAACGGCCAAATTGACAATCAAATGTTTTCAATTCTGCCTTGCCAACAGATTCTCTCTCTGCAATGCAGTTTCTTCATGTGAGAGTGCATACATTTCTTCTTCACATCACGGTTCCCATCAGGCAGAAAGGCCGCCCAAGAATCTGGGAGACAAGCAAGAGTGGCAGAAGACAGTGACTCAGTTCAGTGTCCAGCGAGCTCTGGTTGCCAGGACAACAGTGGCCCAGGGCCAGGTCAGGTGCAGTCAGGAACAGGGCTGCCTGAGAGCCCTCAAGAACCTTGTTCCCCCTTCCTTTCACTCGCTCTGTCATCCCCTCCAGCTTGAAAAGTTGGTCTAGGCCCAAGAAAATCATTCCGATTTCCCAAATAAATGGCATTCCATGAAGCTGCTCGCTAGGCGCTCATCCTGGAGCACAGCATGGGCCTAGCAGCATCTGTGTAGCCACTGACGAGGGCGAAGCCACCCAGGGAGACAGTGAACCCATGGTGTCTTCTCAAGGGCTGGCTTTACAAACCAGACTGTGCAGATGCTCAGGCCACTAACAACATCTTGGCTGAATCCCTGTTAGGCTGCTGCTCATCTGCTCCCTCTCCCCTTCCTGGTATGTCCTTTTCCAGGCACGTCTGTCTCTGTCATTGTCATCTGCCTGGCAAGGCTGCACCTGCCAACAACTACTGTGACTGCCATTCATTCACTCCAGGGTAAGCCCATCAGGGTAAGGCACTTGGGTCCTTTTGGGAGCGATTTCAGCTTTGGATTTGAAACCAATCCTAAGAAGCTAAAGAAAAAAAAAAGCAATTCATTTGTATTTTTATTTTTAAAAAATTAAAAAGAAAAATATGCCACTGACTCATGCACACAAAACCGTGCTTTCCAGAGGAAGTGTGTCAGCGGTCCTACGTGAACAATGGTAGAATCCCACAATATCAAAATGATTCAGACTTTCTGCTCTAGAGGCTGACTTTCCTGAGCGGAAATAGCCATGGGTCAGTATGGCCTGATTTAGGGCTCTACCCTCTCTGTAGCCTATCCGTGCTGTGGCAGAAGAGGTGACAACCTTTCTGGTCTCTCTCCAGTAGGGAAAGCTCCTATTATAGAAAATATTAGCGTCTAGGTTGGATTTGGCAGTGGCTGAGCTATATTAAGAATCAGCTTCTGCCCCTTCGGAGTCTAGACAATGTATTTGCAGCTCTGGCCTATCTCAGGGGTCAGGTCTCCCAGGGACCAGAGAACTTTTAGTCCTCACATGGATGACTTCATTGTGATTCTGTCTCATTAAAATTCACAGCCATCACTTGAAAGCTGCTTGAACAAGGTCATCTCTAATCAAATACGGCAGAAGCCTGGGTCTGGGAGTCAATTCTTTTCAATTCTTGGGCTCCCAGAGTTTAGTTTGAAGTTGATAGTGGCACATGTGGAAAGGAGGATACTGAAAACATGTGTAACTGGGACAAGCAATCCCTGGCAGAGGATAACTCTTCTTCCACCTGTCTGCCTCTTTTCTCTACTTGCTAAGTTACAGGGACCACAGACTGGGGAGCTCCAGTGAGACTGGAGAGAGAAAGGACAAAGATCCTGGTGATTCCAAGGCAATTCCTAGCTCAGAAGATGAGCACTTACCCTTAAATTCTCAGAGAAGCAGCACCAAGAACCCTTCTAGAAGCTTCTAGATTCACAGCTCTGTAACTTTTGTGGCAGATGATATCCAATGACAGACGCAAAATAAATAATTTAGAATGAGGAAGATGTTTTCATGACTCAATAGAGTAGGAAGAATATTCTATCAGGAAAGCTGCTGCCTAAACTTTGGCATTCAGCTCTAATTATGCGCAGTTGGGGATGAAGCAAAACAGACTGTATTTTAATACACCCAGCTGCTACAGATCAAAACTTTTCACAGTTAAGGTTTCTGTTTCATCTTTTATCGCTTGATCATGTGATAAACTCCATAAAATGCAGTAACATTAGCCAGCTAACCTGGCTGTCCCAAGGCCTCTTAAATACCTAGCAGTGAAGACAACCCTCTGTTGGTCTCGTCTAGCAGAGAAGAGCCAGGTTAGACCTTCTCTTCAACCACACAGCCCCTGGTTGGTTTCACCTACACACCTCAATGGCATCAAGATAACACAGGAGAAAATGGTTTCACCCAATCCTTGTCTACTTCCCCAGAAAGCAGCACTCACAAGGGAAATTGGCCAGTGTGACTGGTGGGTCTACGTGAAAGGAGTATATGCTCCTGGCTCCCCAATCTGCACATGGCCCACATGCTTCAAAAACCCATTAATCCACAGCATCGTAAAAATGTGGGCCTGTGCAGATGGCTCATGACATGGTGAATGTATCAGACACTATGAGGACAGAGCCAATAAAGTGAGCTGCACTGGCCAATTTCCCTTGTTGAAAGGAAAAAAGAGGGAGCAGGATTGGGGGACCAGCATTGTGGCATAGGAGGTTAAATCACTGCTAATCCATGTGGATTCTGGCTACTCTACTTCCAATACAGCTCCTGGTAATGGCTTGGGAAGCAATGGAGGATGGCTCAAGTGCTTGGATACCTGCACCCATGTGGGATACCTGGGTGAAGCTCCTGGCTTTTGCCTGGCTTAGCCTGAACCATTTAGGCCATTTAAGTAGCGAGCTAGTGCCTGGGAGATTCCTCTTTGTTTCTCCTCCTCTTTCTCTAACTCTGCCTTTCAAAAACCTGAATCTTAATCAAAGGGAAAATTAATTCATTTTAGGAATGAAATACAACAAAAAAAACAAGAAACCAATTAAACAAAACTGAACCAACCTTTTTCACTTTGTCAATACCAATGTGGACATTCCCTTGACTTCATCAACATAGAAATCAGTAAGTTCACCAATGTGACTGCACTGAAACAACCAACAAAAAGCGGCCAAAGAACCATCTAGTGCTGGGGGGACGGGGTGGGGGGGTGACACGGTCTGAATCTGCACTAACTGATCCAGCTCAGCCTCTCCCTGAACTCCTGCCACAGCCGGGCAAGAATCCAGAGTAAAAACTGAACAGTGGCTCACAGACCGGCAGAGGGCTTGGAGGACAGCCAGCACACAGCACATCTTGTCCTTATGCTTGAAACCCACCTATCCGCCTCAAATCCCTGTGTACGCATGGTAGCGGTGGGCCAAGCAGCCCACTCTTCCCAGCCTTGACTTGGCTGCAGAAGATGGTCACACCAAGCTGCTAGAATTGTCTCTGCATCACACTCCTGGTTTCCAGATTTAGGCAGCAGCCTATCCCTTCACATTTCAGACTATCCCAGAATTTCTCTGCAGTGTCATGGCTACCACCTTTCACTCAACATTGGAGTAAATTTACAATGATGGAGTAAATTTGCAGTCAACAGAAGCTGAGCCCGTGGTGACCACCTCAGCAATCTCTCATTGAAAACACACATACACACACAGAAACATGGCAAGTGGCAGATGTGTTTGTGGCAGCCACTCTTAACAGTGTGCTTGGAAAAGTTGTCCTGCTGTGCTGATAACCACGGACAAAACACCATCCATGCGTGCTCTGCCCAGATAAGGTGGGAGGTTCTTAAGCTTCCCAGCAAGCTTAAGGACCCTGTCAAGGTTAGAGGAAGTTAGAGAAACAGAATGCTCCAGAAACCAAGAGCCAAGGTGATGCTAAAGGTTTTAAATGATCCAGTTTCTATCACCAGAGGCTGAGGATCGAGCTCGCAGCTGCTGCCTGGCCCCGGGGGGCTGGGAAACTTGACCTTTTATTCTCACTTTGCTTAGCCTGTGTCTGGCAGCCAGCAAGATGCACACAGCACATTTGGAACAGGGTTTTAGATATTGCTAAGGACATCTGTTCCTCTTTTCATGTGGAAGTACCTGGGTTCAAGCACTAGCTCCACTTCAGATCCCAGTTTCCTGTTTATATGCACCCTGGGAGGCAGCGAGTGTTGGCTCAAAAACTTGGGGCCTAATACCCACATGAAAAACCCAGATTGAAATTCTGGGCTCCTGGCTACTGTTCCTTCTCCACCCTTTCATTCCATCAACTCCTTGTAGGTTCAATCCTCTCTGTTTACCTTTAAATCTAAACAGAGGAAAGACTGTTGAAGAGAATCACATAAAGGAAAACAAATGGGAGCAGGGAAGAATAGTTTCTGGATTTTCAAACAAAGTAGTTTTCTTGAGCTGGCATGATAGCTCAATTGGTTAATCATCTGCCTCCAAGCACTAGCATTCCACATGGCCACCAGTTCATGTCCCAGCTGTTCCACTTTCCATCTAGCCCCCTGACTGCAACCTGGGAGAGCAGCAGAGGATGCTACAAGACCCTGAATCTCCTGGCTCTTGGCTTCAGATCAGCTCAGCTCTGGCCACTGCGATCATCTGGGGAGTGAATCAGTAGATGGAAGATCTTTCTGTCTCTCCATCCTTCCATAAATCTGCTTTCCAATAAAAAAAAATTTTTAATCCTAAAAAAAAACAAAAACAAAGCTGTTCTTTTTCTATAAGTGAAGTTCACACAGAATTAGGAATACTCTTGTGATTCAAGTGAAAATGGAAAAGATCTGGCACACTGAGGCGGTGGGTAAGTAGGAAGGAAAACATTTAACCTGCAGTGAGGTTTATCTGATCACTCTGGGGAAAAAAAATCTTATTTATCTGAAAGGCAGAGACACAGAGACAGACAAGTTTGTGACATCCAGGGCTGGGCCAAGCTGAAGCTGGGGGCCAGGAGCTTACTGTGTCTCCTACACAGGACTCGGTTCTTCATGCTGCCACCTGTGGCCTCCCAGGATACACCCTAGCAGGAAGCTGGAACTGGGAACGGAGCCAGGGCTTGAATATGGACACTGCTCCACGGGATGTGGGTGTCCCAACTGTCATCCTAAGCACTTTTCCAGGAGCCCGCCCAAGTGATCATTAAGGAAGCAAGCACAGGGCCACACAGCAAGCCGGCGGGTTCATGCAGCGGGATTCACACAGGTTCCACCTCTAACAATCTGGGTCACTTGGGTCCAAGAACCTGACTATCAGGAAGGAAGGACACATGTGACTGAACTTTAGAATCAGCACTTTTGTGGTCGAGCGGTAAAATGCCTGCAAATGCCTGGAGTGCCCTGCAAACACATCAGCGGTACAACAGCAGCACGGCCACATCAGAAACCAGAAAGCTCACACTTCAGAGAGCCAGGGCCTGAAGAGCTTCCTCGGCCAGTATTCTGCTGGGGGGTGGGGAAGCCCTTCATTTAGGATAAAGAGAGGCCTCCTGGGGTGCTCTACCCACAACTACCTCCCACCCGCTCCCACCCTGGCCAGAACAGACACCGAAGGAAAGCAGCAGTAGGAAGTAGTCAGCGTATATTTTTTGGTATACCTTCTACCTTGAGAGAAAAAGAGATTTAAACCCATGGGATCACACACAGATTGAAGTACATTTGACGATAACAGCAAAGATGCAGTGATCTATAAAAAGCCGTTTAATGTATATTCCAGGTGGCCAACACAAGCTGGTTAGGTAAATTAGCCCTTGAAGAGTTCTTTCATAGTCATATAAAAATGTGGGGTTTTTTTCCCTTGTTATAAAAAGAAGTCTAATCTAACAAAAACATATCCACCAATGGGTTTGCGCTCTTTTTTTCTCATTTCAAGGTAATTAAAAATACATACATATGCATCTCTGAACACACTGCTGTCCATTAGCTAATCAGCTTTGGCAATACACTGCACAGAGGTATACTGCCATTGGCTTCTGACATTAAGTTAGCTTTAAGCTTGCTGGCTATTCCAACAACAGGGGGCAGCTTGGCACCCAGTCCCGGGAAAGCATTTGCAGGATTAACGACCCGTTTCCCTGACCCCTTCTCAAAGGTGAGAGGTCTGGGCATAGACTTGCTAATCCAAGGGTGTCTGAGAGCTTGAGCTGGGGTTAGGCGGGCAGAAGGGTCCCAGTGGAGGCATCGTTTCAGAAACTCGATGAACAAGTAGTCGTCACAGCCTTTCAGTGCTGTTCCCCAGTCTCTGCTTCCTGGAGGACCTCTCTTCTTGCCCCGCCGGGAGCGTCCCCCGACAAGCATAACCCTTCCATCTGCTTGGGTAGCCACGGAGCAGTAGCGAGGCAAGCCCTTGGAGTTAATGAAGTACTTGGCCCGTTTCGATTGCTCCAGGAGTTTTGGTGGTGGCATCCCTAGCAGCTCCATCATGCAGGCCAACTGGTCCCCTTCGTCCTCCCCGGGGAAGAGAGGCTGTCCTGTGAGAAGTTCCGCAAGGATGCAGCCAAAACTCCAGATATCAATAGACGTGCTGTAGCGGCTTCCCAGGATGACCTCGGGGGCCCTGTAGAACCGCGACTGGATGTACGTGTAATGCTTCTGGTACTCAAAACAGCTGGAGCCGAAGTCAATGACCTTGGTGGCGCTGCACCCATGGTGCTTCAGGAGAATGTTCTCTGGCTTCAGGTCACAGTGAATGATCTTGTTTCGGTACAGAGCATCCAAAGACTGCAAGATGGATTGAGCAAACTTGCGTACTAACTGGATGCTGAAACCCTGAAACTTGTTCTTCTTAATCAATTCATAGAGGTCTATGCTCAGCAGTTCAAAGACCATGCACACATGGTTCCGGAAGGTGAAGCTGTCCAGCATGTGGATCACGTTCATGCTACCGGTCTTGTCCTGCTTTCGCAGGTGCTCCAGGATGCGGATCTCCTCGGCGGCTTGGCGGTGGAAGCGTTTTTCATTGCGCACCATTTTCAGGGCCACATACTGTCTCAGTTTGTGATCGTAGGCGCGGGCTACCTGCCCGAAACTCCCTTTGCCGATAATCTTCAGCACCTCATAGCGATAAGCAAGATGGTCTCGGGGGACATGGATGTACGCCCCTTCTGCATCGTCATACCCACCGTTGTTGGGACCACCAACAACGCCTTGTCTCTTTTTGGCATTTGGCCCCACAAAGTAAATTTCTGGGTAATGGGTGATCTCCAGCTTCTCATAGGCGGTGAGGTGGTACTTGTACTGCTTCAATGCCTGCTCTGGGGTCAGGGGCACGGCTTGGGATGCCTTGGATGAGCTGCTGGACTTCACGGCGGGCAAGCTCTCAGGACTCCT
Organism: Ochotona curzoniae; assembly: GCF_017591425.1. Classification (NCBI taxonomy): domain Eukaryota; kingdom Metazoa; phylum Chordata; class Mammalia; order Lagomorpha; family Ochotonidae; genus Ochotona; species Ochotona curzoniae. The sequence continues at coordinate 16,248,421 of NW_024466219.1, read as the reverse complement.
GCCTTGAGAAATAGCTGGAGAGCACTTCTCGGAGTTGCTGACAGCGCTGTCTGACTGCACAGGGTCACCTCGTCCACTGTCTAAGTCCTGAAACAACTGTTCCACCTTCATCTCATCCCCGGTCCCCGAGTGCTGGGGCTGATCTCCAATTAATGGCTCAGTGGGGATCTGAGGACGAGAAAAACGGACACAAAAACAGGACAGGGATGAAGGGCTCCTTTCTGAACAGACACATAAATATGTCCAGCCATGCATTATTGTAAGGTTAAAATGACCCAAAAGGGACACAAGACAAGCAGGAGTCTCGGGAAACTTGTCCTAGAGTCTCCGCCCACAGATTCTCTATCAAGACCATCCAACCCCTCATGTGCCTGACCTTGCTCAAGATATGAGAGTTGTCTTGCCACCCCCTAACCATGCTAGGCTCCTTCTTCTAGATACATCTATGTCCCCTCAATCTCTCTCTCTCTCTCACACACACACACACTTAAATCCTACAATCCTTTCTAGGCTAATTCAAGTTCTGTCTCTTTTACTTAGAACTGCTCCAAGCTCATACTAATTAGCTTCACATCTTAATTATAGTTTGAGTCTGTGTCACATCATTGGCCACTTAATTATACATGATATATATACATGTTATAAATACTTTTTATTTTTTAAATAAATTCTTATTTTTTAAAATAAAGTCTTTTCATTAGAAGAGCAGATTTACAGAGAGAAAGATCTTCCACCTGCTGGTTCACTCCCCAAATGGTCATGATGGCCAGAGCTGAGCTGATCTGAAGCCAGGAGCTTCTTTCAGGTTTCTCATGCTGGGCCATCCTCTGCTGCTTTCCCAGGCCATAAACAGGGAGCTGGATGGGAAGTGGAATAGCTGGGACATGAATTGGAGCCCATATGGGATCCTGGAAGTGGAAGCTCAGTCAATTGAGCTAATGTGTTAGACCCATACATATTATCTTAAATTGAGGGTATTTTCCAAAATCATATTTTTTTTTATTAAATCTTTTATTCCAAAAGATTTTCCCAAATCTTAAGGGCACATAGCAGATTCGAAACAACGGTGTTAAAGTGCTCTATAAACAATAAAGTACTATTAAGTGAGAGAGGCAGATTTGGAACCCAGGTCTTCTGACTCCCAGTCAGGACCCTTCCCATGAAACAACTCAGCACCAGTTCTTCTAACACCTACACAACCCTCCAGGAGAGCTGAACGTTGACTATAGCCTGGAACCAACCACACATCACCTAAGGGACTGCAGCCTTCTGACCTGGCTCGTGGATCACAACAGTTCAAAGTTCATAGGCAATCAGATGTTACAGAAAGGCTAACAGTATTTCCTGTAAAACCCTTTCCCAGCAATAGTTCAGGTGACTAAGGAGCTTGATTCTATTCTGCTTGGCTTAACCTTCCCCTTGATGGAAGAGTAACCCAAAGAGGGAAAGTTCCATCTATTCCTCCAAGCTGAAACAAGAGTCTTTGATCTGAAATAAAGAGCCTTTGAAATAAAATGAAGTAAACATAGCACCTTTAAAAAAAATCTGACATTAAGAATAAGAGTTACTGTGAGATGATGGAGGTATTAGTTGGCTAGTCCGTATCCATTTTACTGTGTGTGTCAAAATTTCATGTACATACTACATTTCACGTAAAACTGCTTTAAAGGTGGAAAACGGAATATGTTACAGGATTAGAAAGAAGCCTAGTAGCTAAAATCCTCGCTTTGAATGCACCGGGATCCCATGTGAGTGCCGCTTCCAATCCTGGCAGCCCTACTTCCCATTCAGCAACCTGTTTGTGGCCTGGGAAAACAATCAAGGATGGTACAAGGCTTTGGGACCCCGCACGTGTACGGGAGACCAGGAAGAAGATCCTGGCTCCTAGTTTCGGATCGGCTTAGCTCCAGCCGTTGCAGCCGCTTGGGAGATGAATCAGCAAATGCAAGATCTTCTCTGTCTCTCCTCCTCTCTGTATATCCGATTTTGCAATAAAAAAAAAAAAATGCTGGCATACCTCAGGCAGCCTCTAATCTAGTTTATGAAAGTAGCACATTGGCTCCTGCCTGTTCCTTTTATACCATCTCATCAATTTAAACACTTATAGAGAACCGACAGTTATGAGAATTATTATGTGATCCTAAGCAAAAGGGAAACAGTCAATTCAGCTCCACAATCTCAAAGAGGCTGGACAGCGACCTGGTATAGTCTCTCAGACACCAAAACTGGTACCCTCACTGAACAGGGAAAATAAATAAGCTTGCAGACAGAACCTAAATACCCTGACGAAACGCACAAAAGTACAATGTCTACCGATAAGTCAAACAGCCACTCCTGATTTAGAACTGGAGAAACAAAAACAGGCCAATGCCTCTTTCCACCTGTCACCTGAACTTGTTCATTACTTACACCTGTGCTAAGAAACGCCAAGCATTCTTCAGGAGCTACAAATTATTAGGAAATAAGTTCAGCTGAACCAGGGAAAGACTTTCCATTGCTTTTAGTGTTTAGATTTACATCTAGAAAATGAACATCCGCATTATCTTAACTTCCTGGAAATATTTACTACCCAGCTTTAATGCCTCTGAACATCTACTGCCAAGGTCTTGGGGCTACATTGCCCACACAATTGAAAAATCTGGGGATCCCTGGAGAGGTTCCTTCAACCTTTCCTAGCCTAAATGTCTTTATCTGTACTATGTGGATGATGGGGGCTGCCATGGTAGCTCAACAGGCTAATCCTCCTGCAGTGCTGGCATCCACATGAGAGGCAGGCCATGTCCTGGAAGTTTCACTTCCATCCGGCTCCCTACCTTTGGATTGGGAAAGCAGTGGATGATGATCCAAGTCCCAGATGAGAGACCCAAAAGGAGCTCCTGGCTCTGAATAGGCTTAGTTCTGAGTATTGTTACCAACTGGGGAGTGAACCAGCAGATGGGAAATCTCTCCTTTTCTCTGTAAATCTGCCTTTCAAATAAAAACAAGTAAATCTAAGAAAAAAAAAATGTGGATAATGGTACCTATTAGCAGGATGCTGTGTGGACCGAATAATGGAAGTGTATGTGAAAGACCCTAACAAGCCATACAAAGTTTTTTAAAACCAGTAGTTATACTTAGGCCATGTTAATGTATTAAGATTTAAACTTCCAATCACTCTCCCCTTTTACATTTTTTTTTGGAAAGTCAGATGTACAGAGAGGAGGACAGAGAGGAAGGTCTTCCATTCGATGACTCACTCCTCAAGCAGCTGCAACAGTTGGAGCTGCATCAACCCAAAGCCTGGAGCCTCCTCTGGGCATCCCAGATAGGTGCAGGATCCCAAGGCCTTGGGCCATCCGACTGCTTTCCCAGGCCACAAGCCTGGAAAGTGGAGCTGCCAGGATTAGAACGTGCACCCAAGGCCAGTACTTTCGCTGGGCCCTCCCCTTCTACTTTTCTCTCTCTGCCCTGGTGATGTCTCTGCCCCTCCCACCGCCCGAAGGCAACAGCACTGACTGCCTTCTGCTCAGTGCTGGGTGAGAGCCCCCACAACAGGCCTTCCTCCTTCCTGCAGATTCACAGATCTGCCTCACCCACTCTCTCCCTGGCATAAAACCCACTCCTCTCAACCTGCTACATCTGTGGTCAAGGGTCCAAGCTGGGAGCATCACCTACTATGGCTACTGGCTCTGAGAGTTTCACTTCCACGGAGGATACAGAAAGGGTCTCAGGCAAAGCACAGCCATGAGAACAGACACACAACAGAAAACACATGAGTGTCCACAAGACACGCACCAGCCCATCACAGAAGCCTTGGGGATTCCCGGGCTCCTATGTCTGCCCTGACTGCCCCAGCCTTCCCAGACTTACATCAGAGCCCTTCAGGTCCCTACAAGGGGGCTGCCCCTGCCCCACCCCTGCTGGCTCTGTAGCTTCTCCACCCGCCCACCCCCCACCCCCGTTACCCTCAGCACAGCTGCAGGTGTAGCCCTGCACAGGTTAAGGTGTGTCCATTGCCAATGAACCTGGACAATTCCAGGAAGATGTTCCACCCAAGGAAAGGTTCTTTCCTTATCTATCTTTCCCTTCCTGTAAACACCTCAAAATCTGGCCTGAACCAATTACACAGCAAGTCCTGTGTACCATAAACAAGCCTTCCATTGTTCTGGGGAGATTCTACAATGTTCACACAGGTTTAAGTGTAATAGTTACAGAATAGTACATATTTCTAGTCTAGGATTATAATCCAAGTAACCAATGATACATATGGTCTGCTCTATTAAATATTTTATTATTCATGTAATTAAATCTAGAGACAAATAATTCCAGGCTTATCATGCTTAATTTTTAAAATTAACTGATTAATTTTATTATTCCTTGATACAGTTCTATAGGTTCTGGGATTTCCTTTGTCTTCTCCTCAAATCCCTCTCCCCCGACTAATTTCTTCCATGTCATTACAATACCATAGGCCTTCACAATCAATCATAAGTCCACCATTTTGCTATTTTAGTGTATCCTGACATTGTAGGCATGAACACTGGCAAAGAGTCTAGCATCCTATTCTGATACATTCAGCAGTGCCATTGGCAGTCCATCCTTGGAAGTAGAGATGCACACTACATTGTATCTTCACATCTGTATGTGATGTGATAGTCTTTACTACACAGTTACTATATATCCCCTTAAATGAAGAACCATAAAACAGAATCGACAACAGAGAAAAAAGAGAATTCATAACATGAAGCTAAATAACATGCTGCTGAATGGCCAATGTGTCACTGAAGAAATGAAAAGCTTTATTTCTTAAGAATGTTTTGCAGCAGGCTGGTGCTGTCACACAGCCGGTAAGGCCACTAACTGACACCAACATCCTATATAGACACCTGTTCATGTCCTGGCTGCTCCACTTCCCATCCAGCTCCCTGCTAATGGCCTTGAGCAAAACATCAGAAGATGGGCCCAAGATGTGGGCCCCTGCCACCCTCGAGGGAGACTCAGATGGAGTCTGAGGATTCTCTCTCCTCTGTAACTGACTTCATTAAATCAAGATATCTCTTTAGAAAGATTTGTTTATTTATTTGGAATTAATGAGCAAGCAAGAGAGAGACACAGACAGACAGATAGATATGCCACCTGCTGATTTACTTCCCAAATGGCTATAACAGCCAGGGCTGGGCCAGGCCAAAGGCAGGAGTTTCAGTAGGGTCTCCCACATGGGTACTGGCACCCCAGGACTTGAGCCACTCTCTGTTGCTCTTTCAGGCCATCAACAGGGAGCTGGATTAGAACTGAAGCAGCCAGGAACCAAACCCATGCCCATACAAAATGCTGGCATCACAGGTGACAGCTCAGAATACCACATGCTAGTCCCTCAGGAACAAATTTTTAAGAGAAAAAAAAAATAAAGAATGCTTTCACATATGCTGTTAATTTGGAAGGCTCATGGTGTTCCAGGCAGGATCCTACACTGTATTAATTAACTCATAAGAGATCTTGTTGAGAAATTCAGCAGGAACATCCTTCTCACTCAGATATAAAACCCTTGCTACCTGCCAGCTCCAATCCTAAATCCTGCAACACAAAACTCATCCCAAGGCAAGTCCATCTGTAGATAACTTACTGTTTACAACGAGAACCTAAGAGCATCTCAGCAAACAACAAAGTTGAATTGACTTTGTGAAAACAGCAACACGGGCTCGGGAGGGAGTCATGACATCATGAACTCTAAGCGTCACCAAGAAGTCAAAAACATTCTCAGGAAAGTTCGCAAAGTACTAGTAGGTTAGAATCTAAAATCTTATGTTTGATAAGAACTGCTCTCTGAGCACTATACAGTCATAAATTCACTTTGATCCTGAAACAGTCAATTGAGGGAGCCTCCTGGAAGGTGATCGGAGTTGGCCAACTCTGAATTAAAGTGAACACCAACTTGAAATCAGGTGGTGACACATCAGCCCAGAGCCATGACAAGTGCAGCAACGATGGATGATGTCTGATGGTCAACACAGGGGCAGTGGCTCCAGGGCCCATGGAGGCTTTGACATACTGAAGAAACAAACTCTTGGTAGAAATAGAAAGAAACCCTACCACATTCCAGAAAGATTAAAAATAGGATAGCCAGCCCTCCCAGTATTTTTAGTACATGCTTTGTAATATTTACATTGCAAGTGGTAAAAAGGTCGCTCTTGACAGCAAAAAGAGATGAAAACTTGGAAAAAATCATGCGAAGGAGAAGTAATTGTTTCCACACAGAAACAATTTCAGGCTGTAACACACAGAGTGTGGAAAAGCAGTCCTACCAACTAGTCAATTCCGCAATCCACTTGTCTCCTCAGACAACACCTGCGGTGAGTTCTGAAGTCACAGGCCGGCTTCTCCTTGTCCTGGAACGTATCCCAATGCTGCTCTGCCTACTCTACAGGCAGAGGGAATTACCTTCTATCATTACATTACGGAGAATAAGGTCGGAAGCTAAGCATCTACAGCCCTCAAAACGATTAAACACATCAGACAAGCAAACTGTATTTGGGATCCTTCAAATGGCTCTCTTTTAGGAGTGTTCTGATAATCTGGAATTGCATTTCTGCCTCACAAGGAAAGCAATCACAGATGTATAAATTCCAGGCTATTTCCTCTGTGTTCTTATTGAAAGGAGGGTTTTTATAATGTAATTTTTTTGTTAAATTTTTATTTTGAATTTTTGAATTTTATAGTACAATTTCATAGAGACTGGGAGTTCTGCACCCACCAAAATCCCAGCCCTGACTGATTTCCCCCACATTGCTACAATAGTATAGTCCTTCATAAGGAGTCATGATTTAAAAGCAGGTTTTGTAACGTCCCAGGTATGACACCCTCTAGGAAAGCAAACTTTACCTACATAAATGTCACATGTCATTTTCTTTCCTCGTGCCACCTACTGAGCCCCGTGGGAACAAAAGCAAAGGAAAAGGTGAGCCCCAAATCAAAAACAACAGAGAGGGGGCTCAACTTGGACCCCAGAAATTGTTCTGAAGACAGGAGAACCCAAAAAGGAAACAAGCAAGCCAAAAGGAGTTTGTGGTGCTGGCAATCCGGGGTTGCACCTGCCGCCCTCGGGAGCACTTCCTCCCCTCCAGACACTCAGGGGCCAGAGTACTTACATTCACTCTTCTGGGCAGAGCTGGGTCAGCGGGATGGCACAGGGCATTTGAATAGGGTGGGCATTTAGTTTCATCTATCATCATGAAAGTATCATAGACACCATCTCCCAACCTGGTAGAAAAGAACACAGGAGGAAAAAAAGGAAAAAAACACCTGTCAGTAATCAAAGAGTATAAATCTGCATTTCCAACCAAGACACCTTGGGTCAACAGCTACCTCTGCTACAAAAGGCGGCAGGCAGTGGAACAGAGGAAACCCAACTTTATCCTCCCGTTTGTTTTTTTTTTTAAACATATTTATTTGAAAGCTAGAATTACATAAATATGAGAGCTGAGAAGGTGTCCTCTCTGCTGGTTCATCCTCAAATGGTCACACTGGCCAAAGCCAGGAACCAGGTCCTTCACCCAGCTGGCCCACATGGGTACAGGAGTCCAAGCACTTGGGCCATCTTCTGCTGCTTTCCCAGACATTAGCAGAGCTAGATCACATAGCAACAGTGTCCAGACAGGATGGGGGTGGAGCCGCAGTGACAACTTAGCAGGCTATGCCACAACACTAGCCACTTCTTTTAACTTGTTAAAGACAATGTTTCTAAGTCTGCCCTTTAAAAACCAAACAAGTCTTAATTTCTAAAGGTTGTCCAAAAACACAAAACAAAAAGCAGAGGCTTCCAAGAAGCCCTCACTGAATTCTCTACTTGAAACAAAGGCATTTGAACCTGAAGATGACAGAAAGGTGACATGACCTCACTGCTTCTGCCCAGTCAGTCCTGGGTTCTGATCTCAGGCCCGCGTGAGGCTGGCTGCCCTCCGAGCCTGCACACATACGTGTGCCTGCTTACACACACACATGCCCACCTACACACATGTGGTCTTACAGGCATAAAACAGAAGGCCTTTTTAGAACTGACTTCACCTACTCACGAACTTCCTCAGCCACTATGTGAGGTGGATCCGCTTAACTTGTAAAGAAGCATACAGTGAACACAGCATGTTCCCAGCGTCACCTCTGCTCCCATTTCACTTCCTGGTCGAAGATGAAGGCAAGATGCTAAATGAGTCAAGCTCTCTTCTCTGTTCTTTGATCCACAAGACGTGGATTTAATTCACAAGATGGCCCTGAATAATGTAGCTTATCTGTTCTCAAGAATATGGGTTTTCCAGGGACACAGAATATCATTGTATCACTTTATTGCTATACTAGGAATACAAGTACAGTGTAACAGGCGAAGAACTCTAAACTATCTTTTTAAATAACCTGGCATAATTTAGCTGCCTTTTAAAAAAAGATTCTGTAAAATTAGTTCCAGAGTTTTCTTGCTGATGTGTTATAGGCATACAAAAGGATAAAAAAAAAAAAAAAAAGACCCTGCCAGTATTTTTGGAATGTTCTTTTAAACACTTGCTCACATTCTGACGGCTGCATTTGGGCAACATGACGATCAGAAGCTAAATATCCTGCGGGGGCTGACGGACCCTTCGGCCTAAGCACTTCCAAACAGACCGGGACAAACGTCCACGTTTAGGGGCGGAAAGGCAGCCCAAGAACCCAAGATGTCCCCTCACCTGCAAGGGCGACACGGGGCCCGCACCTCCTCCGCATAACGCCAAGTCAGAGCAACAGGGCTTCCTGCAAAGGTGTCGCCCGCCCCGGCTCCCCCGGTTCGCCAAAGAGCCCCACAAAAAGTCACAGCTTCTCGCGACCCCTCACCAGGAGCCCGCCACCCACCGGCTTCAGCAAGAACGGGGCTGCCGATCCCCCTCCCCTCCTCCGGCCCTGGCTGCGCCGGCGCCCCCTCCCCGCTCCCCGCAGGCTGGGGCGACGCGAGGGGAGGAGCGACCGGTCCGGGGACCCTGCCAGCTCCGTCCCCCCAGCCCGTCCGCCCAGCCCGGGAGCTCGTTCCACCTCCGGCCGTCCCCGCCCCCTCCCCCCAACCCCGGCCTCGCCGGCCAGCGCCAGCCGCTCCCTCGGGGCCCCGCCCGCCCCCAGCCCGTTACCCCGCGGCGCCGTTACCTCCGCTGCTGGGGTGGGAGCCCGGCCCCGCACGGCCCCGCATCCTTCCGTCCGGGCCCGCGAGCCGTGCCTCCCATCCGCGCTCTCGGGACCCCCCACGCGGGGGAGGGGCGGCGGTTGGAAGGGACGGCAGGCCCAGGCCACCTGCGCCGGGGCGGCTGCCTCCTGGGCGAGACGATCCCCTGGGGATTCCGCCAGCCAGACGCTGCAGCTCCGCGCGCCTCGGCTCGCTCCTCTGCCCGGAACGCGGGCGGAGAGAGCCAGCGCGGGGCGGGAGGAGGCGCGGCCTGGTCGCCTAGCAACCGCGGCACGCCCTGGGAAACGCCCCTGCGCAGCTGCGCGCTGACGCGGCGGGGGCGGGGCATCCAGGGCGGCGCTGTCCCGGGCCGCGCGCGGCATGGCGCCGGCGTTCCTAGGGGAGCGGCGTGCGGCCTGGGCGCTCGGCTCGGCGGCGGCGGGGAGTGGCACGGGTCGCGGGCGGAGCGCTAGTGAAAGCCACGGTTATCGCCCCCCAAGTGCCACCCGCCGCTTATAGCCTCCAGTCCTTTCACGTGGCTGCCCGGAGTGCTCAAGCCTGCCTCTTAAATAGGAACTTTAAATAAGAAAACAATCCTACCAGCCCGTTCATTGACACTTACGGGGGCTGGCGTCCCTCTTAGGGATCCCGCTGGAGTCCAGAGTGGAAGCTGGGGGGTGCTAGTTGGCAGAAGGGAAGCTGACGCCTGACGTGCCATGCTTGTTGGGACCACCCGAAGACAAAGCCCGAACTTGACCCTTCCTCCTCCCGCACGGGGCCCTTTGGAAGGCTCTGCTTCCTTAGCTTGTGTGTCATGTCTCCAACTCGCCCCCTCCCGCCCGCATTTTCAGATATCTCCGTCACACCGAGGGTTTCGCTCACTGAAGTGAGAACCAGTGAGACGCGGTGGTGAAAACGCCGGAAAGCGGGGGCTTGTGCTCCTGAGGTGGCCTCCCACCCGTTTCTAAACCTGCGGAGCCGGAGGCGGCCAAGAGAGAACCCCAACTTCCTCGGGACAAGGGCGCCCCCTGCTGAGAGTCGGTCTCGCGGTCCCCTGTCCACCTTGGGTGACACCCTCAGGGGGTCCACCTCATGTCCCGCTCTGGGGTGAAAAACTTCCCCCAGGGCTCGGAGGTCCGACTTGGCCCACTTTATCCCTTGTGGCCCCTGGACATAAGCGAGAGCGAGGAGTTCCTCCGGGGTAGTTTGCCGAGACTATCTCACCGTGTAAACAGGCCCTCCCCACCCCTCCCCTGCCACCGAACAAACCTGATTCGTAGGGGTTTGCAGGGCGCTTTCCAGGAGATTTTATTGAAAGAACAGGTTCTATGGCAACACGAAGTTTAGATTGATTGTTGGGAGGTCCCTTCCAGCTCCGAGGTTGCAACATTTTATGAAGTCATCCCTTCTCCCCAGGGAAGCGGCGGAGCAGGACTTGCCCCCACAGGTTTTCTGAGCTCATGCTGAACCCGCTCCCAGCTCTGGGAGAAATTCATCTCCGGTCCGTGTTCATTGCCAAGGTGAAGTGGTCTTCTCCCTTCCTGCCCTTAAGGTGGAGAACACAGAGGCCTCCTTCGTCTCTCACCCAGTTGTTCCCAGAGTCAAGGAAGGGAAGAGAGTGGGGGCGAATCTCTAATCTGGGGGACCCGAAGACTTTCCCTTGCTTCAGACACTCCCTGTGGTGAGGTTCAAGTCCAGTGGGGGATCTAGCTGGAGCCCACCAGCCCCCACTTAGCAGATGCCCTGAGCCCTCTAGCCCTCGACCAGCTTCCACACCTTCCTCGTCCTTCCTTCCTCCCACTAGCCTCACTTGTTGAAGAGTCCATTGAAGTAACCATGCAGCCAAAGCTGACTTCCTGTTAGAACGCTTGTCTGACACACCTGTAGCACAAGGAGCTTGTCACAAATAAACAGCAAATCATTTCAGACCCACTGAGATGTTCAGAATGGGATCACAGCAGTTTCCCATGCAGTTAAGCAAATATCCCTGTGGTCACAATCACCTGGCTTTTTGTGATAACAGCATTGATGGATTAAGCCTGAACTCACTTTTTTGCTATTACTTTCTTCAGAGCAAAAAGTGCCATAATGCATACTACCGTATAAAACATTATGAAGTTGGAATGCATTTTTTAAACAAATTCATTTAGTTTTATTAGAAAGTCAGATATACAAAGAGGAGGAGAGACAGAGAGGAAGATCTTCTGTCTGTTGAATCACTTCCCAAGTGGCCATATCAGCTGGACCTGTGCCAATCCGAAGCCAGAAGCCAGGATCTCTTCCTGGTCTCCCACGGGGGTGCAGGGTCCCAAGGGCTTGGGCTGTCCTCCAATGCTTTCCCAGGCCATAAGCAGAGAGCTGGATGGGAAGCGGGGCTGCCAGGACACAAATTGGCACCTAGAGGAGGTTGCTGGTGCATGCAAGGCAAGGATTTTAGTCACTAGGCTATGATGCTAGGCCCAGAAATTGGAATACATTTTTAAGTTAAAAAAAAAAAGTTTAGGGGCCAGTAGGCTAAGCCTTCACATGGTGCCAGGGTCCCATATAGGGGCTGGTTTGAGTCCTGACTGTTCCACTTCCAAGAAGGTCTCTGCTGGTGGCCTGGCAAGGCAGTGGAGGATGGCTTGGGTGCTTGGGTCCCTGAGTGCTCCTGGGAGAACTGGAAGAAGCTCCCAAACTTCTGGCTTCAGACTGGCCCAGCTCCAGCCATTGCAGCACTTGAGGAATGATCCAGTGGATGGTGATCTCTCTGTCATTGTAAAGGCATTACAATAAAAACAAGTAATCTTGACTTTTAAAAAATGTCTTTATTTGAAAGGAAGAGTGACAGTGAAGAAGAAAGGGAGGTGGGAAGAGAGAATCTTCCACCCACTGGTTTACTCCCCAGAGGCCTGCAATGGCAGGGGTTGGGCCAGAAAAAAACCAGGAGCTCCAACTCCAACCAGGTCTCCAACTTGGGTGGCAAGGGCCCAGGTACTTAGAACACCTTCTACTGCCTTCCCAGGTACATCAGCAGAAAAGCTCGACTGGAAGCAGGGCAGCAGGCACGCTAATGGATGCTCCGATATGTGATGCTGGAGTTGTAAGCAGTGGCTTAACCAGCTGCATCACAACACCAGCCCCTTGGAATGCGTTTTTAAAAATATCATTTCAAAAGGGCCTAATGGCTAAATCAACACCTTGCACGTGCTGGGTTCCTATATGGGTGCCAGTTCGTTTCCTGGCGACTCCACTTCCCATCCAGCTCCCAAAGCCTGGAGACCCTACACCCGTGTGGCTCAGCTCTGGCCACTGTGGCCACTTGGAGGAGTGAACCCAGTGGACAGAAGATGCCCCCCCGACCTCTGTGTAAATCTGCTTTTCCAATCAAAATAAATAAATCTTTAAAAAAATTGTCAAGAGAATATGTGAAACTCACTTTTCTTGCACATCTGCTCCTGGTGGTATTCACATCTGGTTAAGTGCGTCTCAAACCCTGAAGTTTGTCAGTATCCCAAATACCAGAAACATGTTTCTTTTCCCCAAATTTCTGTCATCTCCTTTCATAGTTTTTCTTGAGTTTCAAAGTGCAACCCACAGCAGCTGGGGCCTTGTGGTGGGAGGGGGAGGGGCGGGGAGCATATGAAACTGCGAAAGTTTTACAAATATTACTTTTTATTTATTTTTTATGAAAGATGTATTTTTATTGGAAAGCCAGATTTATGAAGAAAAGTAGACAGAAAGATCTTCCATCGCTGGTTCACTTCCCAACTTGCCTCAATGGCCAGAGCTGAGTTCATCCGAAGCCAGGAGCCAGGAGCTTTTTCCAGGTCTCCCACGCGGGTGCAGGGTCCCAAGGCTTTGGGCCATCCTCTACTGCTTTCCCAGGCCACAAGCAGGGAGCTAGAAGGGAAGTGGAGCTGCTAGGACACAAACAGACATCTATAAGGGATCTTGGCACATGCAAGGAGAGGACTTAAGCCTCTAGACTATTGTCCCAGGGCCTAGATTTATTTATTTTTATCTGAAAGGCAGAGTTAAAGAAAGAGAGAGAGAGAGAGAGAGAGATCTTCCATTTACTGCTTCACTCCCTAAATATCTGCAACAACTAGAGTTGGGCTGATCCGAAGTCAGGAGCCCGAAGCTAGGAGTCTCTTCCTGGTCTCACATGTGGATGCAGGGGCCTAAACACCTGGCCGCCCCCAATGCCTTCCCAGGCCACCAGTAGAAAGCTGGATCAAAACTGGAGCAACTGGGACTCAAATCGGCTCCCATATGGGATGTTGGCATGGTAGGCAAAAGCGTAGCCTACTGGTTAATTCTCCAAGTGCCAGGATCCCATATGGGTGCCAGCTTGTGTCCCTGCTGCTGCACTGCTCTTCCAGCTCACTGCTTGTGGTCTGGGAGACCAGTAGTGGATGACTGTAGCCCTTGGGCTGCTGCACACATGTGGGAGACCCAGAAGAAGCTCCTAGCTTCAAGTTACCTCAGCCCCAACTGTTGCATCTATTTGGGGAGTAAACCAGTGAATGCAGATCTTTCTCTCCTTCTCTCTGTAAATCCACCTTTCCAATAAAATTATACAGATCTTAAAAAAAAATAAAAAAGTAAAAATAGCGTAGCCCAGCAGGAAATGGGCTAGGGCTATACACCATAACCAAAGGAAAAATGTTTGACTTCATCTACATTTAGAATAATCATGAAGTCATTAAAATTTACACTAATGTATAATTCCTGTCAATTTGTTTGGCAAAGGTTTAATGTTTCTGAAATCTTTTAAGTACTATTTAATTTTTACTTTGATGATGTTTACATAGTTGGTTAGGGTAAGAGGGATCCGATGAAAGTGGGTAAGACCACTGTTTCCAAATTTTCCTTTTCTTCCTTCTGTATCTGGGGGGAAGGGTTAGAGAAGGGGAGAAGCCACAGCCAGCCTCCCAACTGCCTCATTACCCGGGGATGGGGAACAGCCACCCGATGTCGTCCCAGGGTCCCAGATGTGACACATAATCGGAGAGTTCTGCTCAAGTGGTTTTGATAGTTTTGAAATGGTATCAATCTCAGCTATTCCAAGGATGATGAGATCCTTCCAAGGTCCATTGGTTGACATGCTCCAATTGCCTAGATATTTGCTGTCTATGCTGGCTGGGGTAGTTACCAATTCGTTCTGCCCGCCTTCCACTGTTATGGTACCAGATGTCCTCTGCAGGCCCCAATAGATAGCCACATCCTCCATGTGTGTCTGGGTGTGCCATCCACTGCTCCATCCTAGCAACTGAGGAGGTTCAGTTCTGACACATGCATTCCACCTGAACCAACAAGTACAGTGTCCTTGTTGATGGAAGTCCCTCAAAAGTCACTCCTCACCTGCAGCATACTCCCTCTGCGGTCCTCCCTCCCACACATCCCTTGCTCCTTTCCCTGGTCAATCCACAGTCCCTGCGCTTGGGGGTGTATAGGGTACCCAGCACCAAATGGTGCTCACATGCGCCAGCTGAGCTGGGCTGGGGGCCTGTGGCACCAAGCCAATCCCTCCATATATCTAAAATAAAATAAAATAAAATAAAATCTATGCTGGCACACTGGTATAGTTAACACAAGTTTGGCATTAATCGGGCCCAGTATGTTCTCCAGCTATTGGCTGCTTTTCTCCTAACTGGTAACACTTACCTTACTACAAGGCATCCTAGGCTGTTGCCTGCAGCTGGGGGTGTTTCTGAAATCCTAAATCCTAGTCAGGATCCTTTGTAATCATCACCATTTGCTAAGTGTTTATTATATTCCAAGCAGCATCTTAAATGTTCATTCAAAAGTTACAGTAGGGCCCAGAGCGATAGCGTAGCAGTTCAAGTCCTCACCTTGAATGCGCCAGGATCCCATATGGGCGCCGGTTCTAATTCCGGCAGCTCCACTTCCCATCCAGCTCCCTACCTGTGGCCTGGGAAAGCAGTGCAGGATGGCCCAAAGCTTTGGGACCCTGTACCCACGTGGGAGACCGGGAAGAAGCTCCCGGCTCCTGGCTTTGGATCAGCTCAGCTCCAGCTGTTGAGGCCGCTTGGGGAGTCAACCATCAGACATAAGATCTTCCTCTCTGTAAAAATAAAAATAAATATATCTTAAAAAAAAAAAAAAACAAAAGCAAAAGACCTCACAGTAGTCCTGTGTGAGATGAGTAGCTCGCCCAAGGCCACCCAGCTAGTAAATGATGACCTAGAATTCAAGTCCTGGTCTGTCTGTTTTTTGTTTTGTTTTGTTTTGTTTGTTTTAAGATTTATTTTTGTGGTCACCTGGTTTTAACACGCAGTTGTTCACTGTCTCTGCACTGCCTTTAGACCCTGGTCCTGGAGGGACAACTCAGAAGAGACCACTGGACTCTAAGAATTGTATGACACACTGCTCTCCTTGATCTGAGACTCTGAAGTGCGATCAGTCGATCACAGTGTGCCCCGCAAAGATGTACACATCCTAATCCCCGGATCTGTAGCTGTGT
This sequence comes from Ochotona curzoniae, assembly GCF_017591425.1. Taxonomy (NCBI): domain Eukaryota; kingdom Metazoa; phylum Chordata; class Mammalia; order Lagomorpha; family Ochotonidae; genus Ochotona; species Ochotona curzoniae. Next base: position 16,232,798 of record NW_024466219.1, on the reverse strand, counting down.
CGCCTCCCTTGGCATAAAGGGCCCTACAGATGTAATTAAACCAGAGATGAAATGAGGTTTTCCTGGATGAGCCAATGAGCTCACGATAATCATCACCACGGGCCTTGGAAGGTGAAGGACGAAAGCAGGAGGACCAGAGCAGGAAAGGTGGAGATGGAAGCAGAGGTAAGAGAGAGACAGAGCGTGCGGCAGGTGCTGGTGCTGTTACTCAACTGGAGGCTGGAGGGTGGCAGGTCCAAGTGCAGGTCACTTGGAGAAGCTGGGAAAGGCCAGAGAACTGTACACGGCCCTGTTCCTCCTCTGTGATTCTAGGGCTTCTCACATTCAGGACTCTGGGAAACCGAGTTGTGTTGTGTTGGGGTTCTGGTGGTGCAGTGATTTGTTGCATTGACACTGAGTCCCCTGATGCTGTGGGACATGAGTCATGGCCACGTGTTCTCTGTGGCTGCTTGTGAACCCTGGCGCTTGCTCAGACCTGTTGGTTCTGTATGGCTCAGGAGCTTTGGCCTAGGAGACCTTAGGCCCCTGTTTGTGGATGCAGCCACCGTGCACATGCCTCTGAGCTAGATTTCTCAAGAGTCCTTGGCTAATGCCAACTGCCAGTCAAAAGGGAGAGGCCACCCACCAGTTGAATTTGAACACAGGTAGACAGCATATAGTTTTGGCACAAGTATATTCTATGCAATATTTATAATATTTGTGTAATATACTTATTATTATGAAACCTATGCATTGTTTATCCAAAATTCTATTTTAATTGGGCATCTTGTATTTTTCATTGAATCTGTCAGTCCATACAGAGGGAATAAAATCTCAACCTGTCATACTTTGAATTAGACTTGAAATTTAATCTTGGAAAAATCACCATACGGAACTTCATTAGTCCTCCTTAAAAACACAAGTGCAGGGCTCATCGTGGTAGCCTAGTGGCGAAAGTCCTCGCCTTGAATGTCAGGATCCCGAATGGTCTTCCATCTGATGGTTCACTCTCCAAATGACCACAACAACTGGGGCTGAGCCAGACTGAAGCCCGGAGCCAGCAGTTTCTTCTGCATCTCCCACATGGGTTTAGTGAGCCCAAAGGATGCCTGCACTGCGGGCAATGGCTTACCAGCACCACAGCACCGGCCCCTAGATACTTGATTTTTAATCTTTGAATTTTTCAACTAGCTGATTTTTAAAGATTTATTTGGAAGATTGAAACCAAGAGCCCAGAACTCCATCTGAGTCTCTCCCACTGATGGCAGAGTCCCAGCCTTCCAGGATGCTGAAGCAAGCAGCCAGAACTCTGATGTGCGTCATATGTATCCCAAGCAGCAGCTTAACTCAGGGTGCCACAATGTCTTCCCTCATCCCCTTTTTATTTTGTGTGCGCTGGACTTCATATGCTCGCTGAACAATCACTTTCCTCCTCTGCTGTTTGGTTTAAGCAGCTGAGCAGTCTATGTTAAGGCCCAAATAACATCATTAGCTGCTTACTGATCATTAACATATGACAGACTTTCTGCTAGCTGATTGAGATGTATTATCCCATTTGAGACTCACTACAGGAGCTAGTGTGGTGACTTGGTGGGCTTAGGCTGACACCTGTAATAGTGTCAGAAGGGTGTTATATGGGTGCTAATTCATGTTCTGGCTATTCCATTTCTAATCTGACACTCTGCTGATAGCCAGTGGGGACTGGGGGAAGGGGTGGGAGGCAGAAGCGGTGGCTGATGGCTCAATTGCTTGGGTTCCTGCCACCATGTGGGAGGCCAGATGACATTCCTGGCTCTTGGCTTCAATCTGGCTCAGTCCTGGCCAATACAGTCACTTGGGGAGTGAACCAGAAAGTGGAAGATTCTTTCTGTCTTTGTAACTCTTTTAAATAAAATAAATCTGAAGTTTCCTGAATATGTACTCATGTGTAAGTTTCCTGAATGTGTGGCTGTACCCATGTGTAAGTTTCTGGAATATATCAGGAATAAATTTTCCCGTCTGAGTCATTCCCATCCTACATTTCTCATCTGCTGAAAGTTCACAAAACAGGAAGCACGGTTAGGATTAGCTTCCACCTGCTCTAAAAAGTCAGTTTGCAAAGAAAGCTGAACCTGGTGTCTTAGGCTTTGCAGAGAGGCTTTCTTGGTTACCTGTGTGAATGAGTGACTGAGAAGCCGTATATAAGTAATACCCACCTCGAAAAATACCTGCGTGTGTGCACACGCACGACAACAAACTCAAGACGTCCTAAAGTATGAACCTGCTGCAGCAGTCAAAAATGGTCTACAAGGAAGGAGTGGCCCAGGAAGCCTTGGACTTCTGCTCTGTTTTTGCATGAAAGTATCTACCTTTTCACCAAGGGAGAAGCAGATTAACAGCCAATCAGAGGGCCAGAATGATAACCAACCAGAGGGCGTAACAAACTCAACTGCATATAATCTGAAATTTGCTAAATTTGCTAAATGTTCAGAGATATAGGATAGCAGAGGTCTGGGATAACAGCCAATCAATTAGAGGTAGAGAGAAAAACCTGTCAGAAGACTGGAATTAGTAAAACAAGCACTTGATGCATGCTTAAAGGGACTCTACCCCTTTTCTCATTCTGACAGGGACCTTACCTAACTTCCTGTTAGCTCACCTAATTCATCACCTTTCCTCCAGTCCAGAAGTATTGTCAGGAGAACGCAACACCGATGGCTCTGGCTGCTTCATGCTGAAAGGGGGTGGACCTGAGGTTTCAAGTCATGCTGTTACCATGTTTTAGACTCATACTCAATGGTTAGCCCTAGTCCTGCAAATCAATGTGCGTGTCACTTTAACTCTTTTCTAGAACAAGTTCTTGCTCCCATGTAAGCACAAAATTGCTCCCATGTAAGCGGCAGCATTTGGTATGACCATTAGGATGCAGCTTTGGATGCCTACATGAAATTTTGGAGTGCCTGAGTTCAAATCTTGGCTCGTTCCAGCTTCTTTCTAAGGGCATCCTGGCAGTCAGTAGGTGACGGCTCAAGTATCTGGGTCTGTGCCACCCATATGAGAGATCTAGATTGGGTTCTTGGCTCTTGGCATCAACCTGATACAGTATTGACTTTCATGGGCAGTTGGGAAGTGAACAGTGGATGGGGGAACATAGTTACTTTCTATCTTTCACTTTCATATTTTAAAAAAAAGTATTCTGGCAATGCTTGGAATCCTGACTTAAATTTTAGGAGGTATCTTGACTCAGTCCCTGGGTTACCAATCCAGTCACTGCCCAGTCCCTGCTTGGTCTTCCTCTCCAAGGTTCTCCCAAAAGTCCACATCCATTGGTGGGGCTTCCAACCCTGTTGTCCACCAGATGTGCTTTCGCTGTTCCCTTGTCCCCATCAGCTCCTGCGGATTAAGGGTCAGAGTCTGTGAATCATCTCCCAGGGCTGCCTCCCTCTTTTGTGCAGTTTCCCAGACCCCAGTGGGTTCTGGAAGTATCCAGCCACCAAGTTTCTGCCACAGATTGGGGGCAACATGCTGACAGATAAGGAAATAACTACCTGAGAAGTGGAGGAATTACTTCTGATCAGCTCTAAGACTTTTTTTTCTGCCATTTGCCCATGTGCCAAGGCTTTCCAGAGGCCTCACCTAGGATTGCCTAGATTCATAAGCTTTGGAGGATATCAGTTTGGGGAAGGCAGTAAAGAGGAAAGAATGGGTTATATTTGTTTTTTGGGCCTGAAAGAATGTTTAGGAAGTCCCTGGATTGGACCAGAGGGTGTCATAATCACAAAGAAAATATTCCCAGTGCTACAGGCACCTTGGCGCTCTCAGAGCAGAGCATGTGAGGTCCCCACCCAAGGTGCTGCTATTCTCAGACTGGGTACCTGGTCTCATCAGGCCCCCACCACAGCCACAAAGGTCTGTTCCCTCCTAGCACTGTTTGTTCAGCGAGGCTTTCCCATTCACAGAAAGCCACAGTTAAAAAATGTTATGATTAGAGCCACTTCCTTTGCCTTCCCCTGCAAACATTGTATGGGTCAAACATCTTTGTTTCCCAAGTTTTTCTTTTTTATATCAGGCTTTGCTTCTTTGCACATGAGACCCAGTGAGCCCATATTGATACCCAAAGTCCATGATTTACTGGGGTCTGCTCGCTGGTTAGAGTTCATTGTGTGGGTGTTGGGCAAGTGTGGATGACAACATATAATGACCCTTATGATATCAATCATAATTTCACTGCCAACTCCGAGCTATCACTACTCTGCTTATTACCTCCAGGTGGAATTGTCACGATATATATTATAGGCACGGTGCTTTTTAGACATCTTTCATTCAAGGATTCTCCTATCTTTTCATGGCTCGACAGTTCTTTTCTTCTTTTAAAATAAATGTATGAATTATTTCATTGAATGGCAGAGAAAGAAAGGAGAGAAGAGAGAAAGAGCATGTGAGAAAGGTCTTCTATTTACGGGATCTCTCCTCAAATGCCTGCAGCTTCTGGAACTCAAGTTGGATCTCACACATGGCCCCACCTAGTGGGCCGCCACCAGCTGCCTCCCAGGCTGTGCAATTCAAGGCAGCTGGGATTGAGAGCAGAGCCAGGATGAGATGTGGGTGTCCCAAACGGCAGTGTCTTCCGGGCTCTTCTGGCCTTCACCCATGACTGGCCTTCAGAATCAAAGTCTGGTAGACCGGTGCTTAGGAGGAAGTAGGCTGGCACCTGGGCTGTAACAGGCATGGGCAGACACTGGACCGCCACATCTTAGGACAGTTAAGGTGGAAGCCTCCTTTGTGCAGCTGACCTTGAGTCAAGGATTTAGGATTTTCCATTGGTTCCTGGACACTCTGCTCTTAAACATTTTTGTTTCAAAAGATTCATTCATTTATTTGAAAGGCAGAAAAAGAGAGAGAGAGAGAGAAAGAGAGAGCATTTCCATCCACTGGATCATTCTCAAATGCCCAAATGAGCCAGGTGGAAGGCAGGAGATGGAAACTCATCAGGGTCTCCTATGTGAGTGGCAGGGACCTAAGTGCTTGGACCATTTTATTTTGTTTTCCTGAGTGTTCGAGCCGGGAGCTAGAAGGGAAGACAAACAAAGAAGACTCCCCAGGACCGTCTGGCCCTTCAGCTCTGAAGCTATCTTCAACAAACTTGAAGTTAGAAGGGGCCAGGGCCCCAGGACGTACAGCTAACCCTCCGAGAGAAGCAATCTTTCTCTGCGTGGTACCAGTCTGGGGACAGACCTAGGATAAGAGTGGATTCCTGCAGGCTGACTCCATGACATAGTCTGTTATGCCTCTGCCTGCAGCAGCAGCAGCTCAAATGGGTGCCAGTTCTAGTCCTGGTTGCTCTTCTGTCATGCAGCTTCCTGTTTATGGCCTGGGGAGGCATCAGAGGATGGGTCAAGTGCTTGGGCCCCTATGCATTCATGTGGGAGACCCAGAAGAAGCTCCTAGCTTCCGGCTTTGGATTGGCTCAGCTCCGGCTTGTTGCAGCTACTTGGGATGAGAACCAGCAGATGGAAGATCTTTCTTTCTGTCTTCTTTTTTGTGTAAATCTACCTTTCCAATAAAAATAAATACATCTTTTTTTTAAAAAAAAAAGCATTTAAGGGCCCAGCGGCGTGGCCTAGTGGCTAAAATCCTCACCTTGAACACCCGGGATCCCATATGGGCGCCAGTTCTATCCCGGCGGCCCCACTTCCCATCCAGCTCCCTGCTTGTGGCCTGGGAAAATAGTCAAGGACGGCCCAAAACCTTGGGACCCTGCACCCGTGTGGGAGACCCGGAGGAGGTTCTGGGTTCCCGGCTTTGGATCGCCGCAGCACTGGCCGTTGCGTTCACTTAGGGAGTGAATCATCAGACGCAAGATCTTCCTCTCTGTCTCTCCTCTTCTCTGTATATCTGACTTTCCAATTAAAAAAAAATAAATCTTTTAAAAAAATTTAAAAAGCATTTAAGAGTCCTGCGAGTTTAATAAAGCATGAGTGCGATTAATTTTGCACAATTGAAAAATCAAACTCAATAGAAAGGGAGCTGGCAAAGCGTTTACTCAACGCGGTACTCGGCACAGACAAAGTGTAAAGAAATGAGCCGAATCGCCTTGAGCAACCCAGGGCCCACGACAGACCCGCAGACCCCCACAGCGCTAGCGCAGGCGCAGAGCCGGGCCAGTGGCGGGGCGGGAACATCTCCGGGAACCGCCCCGCTCCGCCCTGCCCCGTTCAGTTCCCGGCCTCGCCACTAGGGGCGGCCGCGGCCTGCGCAGTGGCGCCGGGCGGCGGATCTGCGCGGCCGGAGTTTCCTGCCGGGCCCCTTTTGCGGCCGGGCCCAGCATGGCTGCCCCCAGGGCTGCGGGCCGGGGACCCTCGGCGCTCTCGCTTTCCTAACAGTGCCGGCTCTCCTTGCCTTGCACGGGCCACACCAGCAGACATGTTTGCCAAGGCCTTTCGGGTCAAGTCCAACACGGCCATCAAGGGGTCGGACAGGTGAGGGAGCGAGGGCACCTGACGAGCCCACGAGGCACCTGTCCTGGGCCCTGCTGGCCCCTCTGCTCTCTCCGGGCCGGCCAGCCGCCCTGGGTCGAGGCCGAGGGGCAGCAGCCTGGGGGGCGAGCGCGGGCGCGGTGAGGGGGCCTGGACTCTCTGCCAGGCTGTTTTGGATTTTCTCTAGTCTTTAGTTTAAAGAGAATGTCATTTAATCATGACCGTGACTGTTTTAAGAGTTGTAGAAGATGCAACCGATGAAGAAATACTGCGACCCTGTGCTCCGAAATTACTTGGGAGGGCTTAGATTGGGTGGAGGGAAGGCGTTATAAGACCTAAAAGTATTAGGCAGAAAGTGGCTGCTTTCTGCAGGAGACCCAGATGGGAAGGGAGGTGCCAGGGAGTGGGCTCACAGGGTTAAGAGAACTATAACTGTTAAGACAGCATTCTACATGCAGGTACTGCCATTGAAAACCAATGACCTATACTTATCTGCTCCCTCTCCTCCCCTCTTTTTTAGATGCGTTTTAATTTGAAAGGCATAGTTACGAGAGAGAGAGATCTTCCATCCTCTGGTTTACTCCCCAAATGGCCCCAAGGGCCAGAGCTGGGCTGGTCCAAAGTCAGGAGTCAGGAGCTTCTTCTGGAGCCATCCCATGTGGGTGTAGGGGCCCAAACTCTTGGGCCATCTTTCACTGATTTCCCAGGCTCATAAGCAGGGAGCTGGCTAGGAAGTGGAACAGCTGGGACTCAAACCTGTACCCATGTGGATGCCAGCACTGCAGACCCTAAGCCATGGTGCAGCCCAGCTGTCAGTTTTTAGTGCTGTGGTGTACCCTGTAGCCGTGAGAAAGGAGTGGGGTTTGAGGACGAGGCATGAATCAGGAAGGCATCTTGCACCAGGCTAATTGGGATGTCCATTGGGCCTCTGTTTTCTCATCCATAAACTGCACCAGGAACTTGGGAAGGTAGATGGGAGAGAGAGCAGGGTGTTGAGCCAGGCAGGCTTTTTAAAGGGAGTCCTGTTTTCTCCCTGTGCTTTCTGTAGGAGGAAGCTCCGGGCAGACGTGGCGGCAGCTTTTCCTGCCTTGGGTATGGATCAGGTCTCTGAGCTGGTCCCTGGCAAGGAGGACATCAACATTGTGAAGCTGTATGCCCACAGAGGAGATGCAGTGACTGTGTACATGAGTGGTGGTAACCCCATCCTCTTTGAACTGGAGCGGAATCTGTACCCAACAGGTATGGCAGTGTGATGGAGAGGACTGGTACTTCAGTCCTGGTATTAACACCTGCCTTGCTCTGTGTCTTCCCTTCCCCTTCTTCCCAGACAGCGAAGAAGCACATTGTCTCCAAACATAGCATCCCCAATGACACCTTTGGACCTGGCCTTCCTAGTTTTGGGTCTCTCAAGACCAGAAAGCTCCATAGGAGAGAGGGAGAGGGGAGGCCAACCCAGAAACAGGCTGGGTACAGAGGGAAGTCCTTGGATGGGGGCACAATGGCTGGGGAGCTCGGGGGGGACTAAGCAGGAGTTGAGCTGATTTCAGGGCATCTCAGGATGTTTCTTAGAACCTCCACAGTAGGATTTCCATAAGATACTCACAGTAGTTTCTGAGATAGAACAAATGGTGCCCATAGGCAGCGGACTTGGTGATGCGGTTCAGTGGAGGTCTGAGGCTCTGACTGCAGTGTTGCTACCTTTAGGCTGTGCCTTCCTCCACTTCTCCCTCTCGATTCCTGTGCCAGTGCTGAAGACAGACATGGATGCCTCTTGATCTAAACACTTTGGATATGTAGGAACAGGCTGGCTCCCTGTTCGTCAGTGATTTCTGAAGTCACACCTAGGCGCCTTATTAGCTGTCTGCTGCCCCCACTTTCTTCCACAGTGGCCTTTTCCTCTGGTTGCGTTCCAGGAGGAGAATGGGCCCCTCGCAGACTCAAGGGTTGCTCAGTTTCTTAGCTCTGTTCTTCTTGAGAGTGTCACCTCTTGAGCATCACCCCCACAAGCTTCTCTCTGGCTTTGAGTTTCTCTTCTGCATTCCAATTGCAGCGGCCATTGTGTCAGGCTTTGCCAGTTCCCTGGCAGATTGACTTTTCGGTGAAGAGTTTTCTGGGTCTGTTTGCACAGTGTACACGCTCTGGTCCCATCCCGATCTCCTGCCGACCTTCACAACATGGCCTCCAGTGCTGGAAAAACTGGCGGGGGGAGCAGGTAAGAGAACTGAGACCTACTTAGGGAGAGGTGTTTTTTTCTTTTCCCCAAGTTTATTTATTTATTTGAAAGACAGAGTTAAAGTAAGCACTCTTCATCCACCGGCCCACTCCCCTGCAAACAGCTTGGGAGCCAGGATCCATTTCCAGGCCTCTCACAGGGGTACAGGGGCCCAAGTATCTGGGTCATCCTCCGCTGCTCTCAAGCACACCAGCAGGAAGATGATTTGAAGTGGGGCAGCCAGGGCTCAAAGTGGCACCAATGTGGATGCTAGAATTACAGGTGGATGGCTTTACGTATCATGCCATTGCACCAGCGATTCGAGAGTTTCTGGGTTCCATTGGTTGAAAGATAGCCTCCCCTCGTCTGTGTATCACACTTCTCATGGGCTCTCTGAGGCTCCCTGACCCTGTTGTAAGGCTCAAAGAATGTGAGTGATGTGAGAGAATTCTGAGTGGCTATATGTACCTCAGGACCAACAAGCTGAGTTCAGGGAACCAGTTCAGGCTGGAACCTGCCATGAAACACCTGGCCTGCAAAGGGCGGTCTAATACATTATCCTCTTCAGTTTCCATGGTGAATAACAGAATTGCTCCTTAATAAGTGTTTGTCCAGAGGATGAGAGGAATTAGCATGAAATTCAATGCATGCCAAACTAAGTAATGATGCTTCCTTTTGCTGCAGATCTGATGCTGCCGGGACTCGTGGTGCCCCCTGCTGGTCTGCCTCAGGTACAGAAGGGCGACCTCTGTGCCATTGCCTTGGTGGGGAACAGGTACTGTGCCTTGACCTGGAAAAGCTTAGGTGAAAGGGGAGGTGAGGGGAAAGACAGCTTCCAAAACACCTGGGCCAAGAGTTCCTCTGATGGAGCAGAGGGCACACCTGCTGTGGAGCAGCCACAGGTCTGCCGATGCCCGCGTGCCTGGGCTGGGGGTGTTTGCTGCTGTGGCTCTTCTGTTTTTTGTTTGTTTTGGGGTTTTTATTTTGTTTTGTTTTTTGCCGACTTTTAAATAACTAGGCTTACGGAAGGATTTCCGGGTAGCATAGCATTCTGAGACTCCTTACACAGCTCTCTAATGGAGCCGCTTCTGTACCTGCAGTGTAGTCACGGGTAAGCAATGAGGACTGGTACGATATCGTTAGCTAAGTTCCAGGCTTTCTAGAATTTCTCATTTGTTCTACTAGTGTCTTCTGTCCGGTGGACTGAGCCAGGATACTCTCTTGCTTTAGATGTTACGTCCCTTGTCTCCTGCCTGTGTCTTTATTTTGGTCTTTGCTTGTCTTTCAGTATCTTCACAGCTTTTTCTCAGTCTTCACATCAACATTCCTAACTTCTAAGTACTTTGACTGATATGCAGTTTGGTCTCAACAAATTCACTGATTCAAAGACTCTCAGTATGTTTACAGTCGTTCAGCCAACCCCTCACTGCTTCCTTTTTCACATAAATCAAAAAGTTGTTATATGAACAGTTCTGAGAAATCCAAAATTCCCTGACCCCACAGTCCTTTTCTTCTAGAAGTAGCTGTTACCATTTCCTGTTAATCCTTGCTGCCTCTCTATAGTCCAACTATATGAAAGCAGTTAAAGTGATATGATTTAAAGATTGTGTATTTATGTGAAAGGCAGAGTCAGAGAGACTGAGAGATATTCCACCTACTACTCCACCACCCTGATGACTACAAGGGCTAGGCCTACACCGGGCTGAGGCCTGGAACCTGAAACTCCACCTGCATCTCTAGGGGCCCAGGTACTTGGGGAATCTCCTGCTGCTTACCCAGCTACGTGAGCAGGGAGCTGCATCGGAAGTGCAGCAACAGGGGCTTGAACCGGCACTCCTATGGGATGCTGGCTTCACAGGCAGCGGCTTAACCAGCTGTGCCACAACATTGGCACCAGTGGATTGCTTCTCCATCTGGTGTGGTGTGGACGTTTTCCTGGTCAGCACACACAGCTGCGGAGTGTTGGAGGGAGTCCTCCCCGTTGGGTGTTTAGACACATGGCCCCCATGCGTCTCTATGACAGTCTCCTCGATGCCGCTGTAGAGTAGATGTGGAAAAGCAGCACTGTTAACTTGAAGATGATGCCTGTTTGCTGTTTGTTCACCAAAAGGCTGTATTTGCTTTTGCTCCTACTCACAGCACATTTGGAACCTACTTCCCTACATTGTGGCCAGCACTGAGTATGGGTCGTTTTCATTTGTGTTGCCCTACTGAGTGATAAGTGAATATTATCACTATTTTCAGGATTTCTGTTGCTTTTTCAAATCGACAGCAGAGAAAGATCTTTCATCTTCTAGTCCGTCAAATGCCTGCCATAGCCAGGGCTGAGTGAGGCTGAAGCCAGGAACCCAGAACTCAATCCAGGCCTCCCACCGAGAGGGCAAGGACCACTTCCAGTCCATCACCTGCTGCCTCCCAGGGTGTGTGTTAGCAGATACCTGGAGTCCCAAGCAAGACCAGGACTGCGGATCCAGACGCTATGCTATGGGATGTGGGTGCTGACCACCGCACCAGAGGCCCACCTTTCAGTTTATTAATAGTCACCTTTTTCAGAAAGGCCTGAAAGGCTTTACCTTTCTATGGTGACTGACTAGTAGACCCAGTAAGTGGAGCCACGAAATTTAGTGAAAAAGTTGAAGTTTAGGCCTTAGGGACTACGTCCACTGGATGCAAGCTACTGGAGCAGTCATGTACAGTTCCTCATTGTCCACTCTGGTCACCTTCCTCAAGGCACTATGCAGCCAATTCATGTGTCGCTCTGGGTTCATGGAGAGTTTTTCTCTGGGCTTTGGGAGTTTTTGTATCACTATGAATGTGGTTATTTCTGACATCTTGAAAACACCCAGACATATAGTTTCCCAGAGCAAGCCTTGTTACAAAAGAAGTGGGGGCACAGAGGCTAGTCTTCCACCCTGTAGTGCCAATATCCTATTGGGTGCCGGTTTGTGTCCTAGCTGCTTCACTTCTGATCCAGCTCCCTGCTGACCCTGGGAAAGCAGCTCCTGCTAATGTAGACTGAGGGAGGCAGCAGGCGATAGCTCAAGTTCCTGAGTTCCTGCCACTCGGGCAGGGAGACCTGGATAGAAATCCAGGCTCCTGGCTTTAGGCTGGCTGGGCCCTGGCTGTTGCAAGCATCTGGGGGGTGAACAGGGGCTGTAAGATCCCTCTTGGTTTGTCTGTCTCTGTATGCCTTTCACAGAGTAAATTGAAAGGTTTTTTTTAATTGTTGTTGTTGTTTTTAAAGAAAAGAGACTTTAACTGTCCTTCCACATTTAATTCATACTAAGAATGAGCCAGAGGCAGTGGTAATATCAGTACAGGGTCTGTACAGAGGGTGGGGTTTGCTCCAGGAATTTTTGAAAGTGGGAATTTGAAGGGGAATTTGAAGGAAGTTGAGACTGACCCGAGTTTAGTTTTGTAGTGCAAGTGGAAGTTTTGAGCTGGGACTGTCATGCTTCTCTTGGGAGATCCTGATGCATGCTCTGTGGGAGTCTTCCACTGACCCCTCTCTCTGGCCCTCCTCTTCTCAGAGCCCCTGTAGCCATCGGAGTAGCAGCCATGTCCACAGCTGACATGCTGACGTCAGGCCTGAAGGGCAGGGGTTTCTCTGTGCTCCACACCTACCAGGACCACCTGTGGTAAGTACAGGGGGTGGGGTGGGCGGAGAGAGCAGGGGCCTGGGTTCAGAAAGCCTTAGTCCCCGCTGTGTCCTCAGGCAGATCGCCATCTTGAGTTTGGCTTCTTTGCCAGCCGAGGAAAGGAGAGTTTTCTTCCTATTTAGATAAGAGGTTAGACATTTATTTTCAGGGTGGATGATAGCACCCCAGACCTGGAAGAAACCTTAAGAGACTGGCTCACCTCTGCCCACCCCATAGTAACGTTGGCTTGTGTTGGTTTTGCTGGTCAGTCTGGCCTTCTCTGCCACGCCCTTTTTAGGCATCATCTGGCTTCATAACAGGTGCCTTGGGGTCCAAATGCAAGCAGGTCAGATCCATGGGCTCCAGGATGAAAATCTGCTCACTCATTCAGGTTCCACTTCCGGTTTCCCCCTCGTTATAGAAGTAACATGTGCTGACTAACATGTAGCTGTTACTTTTAGGGCCATGTCCTGGTTCTTAATCTGGTCGTTTGATCATTTTACCAGGGCAGTGAACAGCAATGCCCCTTGCCTTTTAGGGAGGGCTGAGGTGGCGTGGTACAGACTCCTCCTTACACGTTCCGGCCCAGCCTTAGAGCTGTTCATTTGCTGAGGGTTGACCAAGTCTTACTTTGCTGGGTGTGCAGCTCATTAGCTTACTTGTCCAGCAGGGTTTCTGGGCTATTGATCTACATTCTCCTGGCACCTTGCTTTCTAACCCTCTGGGTAACAGTGATCAAGTTCAAGTTGTCTAATTTTTTTTCTTTTTTTCAGTAGCTGCTTCAATCTCCATTCTCTCTCCCTCTCTCTCTCTTTTTTTAATGTAACTATGGTATTTACCTGATGGTAGAATTTAGTTTGCTGTTAACAACACTAGCAGGGCTTACAGAGAGAAAGATCTTCCATCTGCTGGTTTACTCTCTAAATGATTGCAACAGCCAGAGCTGAGCCAATCTGAAACCAGGTGCCAGAAGCTTCCTTCCGGGTCTCCCATGCGGGTACAGGGTCTCAAGGTTTTGGGTCATCCTAGACTGCTTTCCCAGGCCATAAGCAGGGAGCTGGATGGGAAGTGGAGTATCCAGGCCACCAACCAGTGCCCATAGGGGATGTGTGGGAAGGATTAACCAATCGATCCATTGCACCAGGTCCTAAAAGCCCTTTACACTGACGTTACAGTGTGCTTGCTGCACCAGGCAGGGCTCTGTCTTCGCAGCTGCATGCGGTGCAGGTGTTTGTATTTGGCCATCTGTTCTGGGCCTCAGGTTGTTGCTGGGGCTGCAGCAGCACACCAGGGCTGCAGCTGCGTTTGCCATCTCGGTTTTGCTCCTGGTTCCAGATGGCTTTGTTATTTTTAACTTGTCCGGAGAGGAGCTTTAGAGCCCCGGACTTAATTGCTTTTCCTTCATCTTTCCCTGTCTCAGAATGTCTGTTGATAATACTTACATTATTTGGGTTGGGGAGAGGAAAGAACGATTCTCCCCATGTCAGAGGGGAGGAAACTGAGGCACAGAACTCTTCTGGGTTCAGGGTTGGAAGTGGGATTGACGATGCCCAGGCTCCCTGCTCTCTTGTTCCCTCACAGATGCCCCTGCCAGGGGTTACCGCTTGCTGTGAGCCCCTGGCTGACCCCGTGCCTGGGCAAGGGCTTGGGCTGCGGCCTGGGGTTTCTGACCTGAGATTCTTGCAGGCGATCCGGGGTCAAATCAGCTCCACCTTCCCTGTCACCCATGGTGCCGGATCCCACGGGTATCAGGGAGGACAAGGCGTCTACACAGGAGCCCGTGCCGCTGGAAGACATGAGGCACCTGGCGCTGGGAGAGGAAGAGGGGAGTGGGGAGGTGCCTCACGAGTGTGGGGACATGTCTGCGCCAGAAGCCAACAGCGCTGGAGGCCTGGAGCAGGATCCCACAGACAGCAGGACACTGCAAGGTACAGCTCCGGGGGGGCGGGGGGACAGGGCTAGGAGACAGACGCGCCCCCTCCCTTGGGACCAGAGTGGTGCTGAAGGGAGTGTTGAAACCCTGGGACCTGTTGCCTGGAGTCCTTGCTGTGTATGCCCTGTGTCCTGGTGCCAGTCTGCCCCAGCTCCTGAGCCCTCCAGGGTTTCTTTGGATCCCCCCTGGCTCAGTGGGATGTGCAGGCTGAGCCCTTGTCTGAGGCTGTGAGCCCCAGAAGGGGAGCCCAGAGGCTGAGGTGAGGGTGGAGCTGGGCCCCGTGGGCCTCCGGCCTCCCTCCCGAAGGAGGTTGTGTGGTCTTTGCCTGGCAGAGCAAATGGATGAGCTGCTGCAGCGATGCTTCCTGCACGCCTTGAAGTGCCGCGTCCAGAAGGCCGACCTCCCACTCCTCAGCAGCACGCTGCTCGGCAGCCACATGTTCTCCTGCTGGTATGGTGGCTCCCGCCCGTTCCCAGGCGCTGGGACCCAGCGGGGCCGAGGGGTGTGTGGGGGTGCCAGGAAGGGTGGAAGGGTGGTAAGTGAGCAAGGTACTGGGTTTTATGCACTTAGGTTTCAGCCAGTGAGAGGAGGTGGAGGAAGTGGAAAGTTCAGATTTGCCCCCTTTCAACTCCCGTGTTCTCTGCCATGGCCCCTCTGGGAGGCAGGGGGGGCGGTTTCCTGAGCTGTCTAAGATTAAGCGAGTGATCTGGAAGAGTCCCAGGATGGCCTCTTGTCAGGGGTCTCCTTCTGGAATGGTCAGTCCCTTCACATTTGCGGAAAATACAAGGCCATGTCAGATGGTGTCAGAAGGAAGTGATGTGGGAACCTCCTCCATCTCCCCTCCCCCAAAACACAAGCCAGGAGGAGGGGTGTGCCCACCCAGCACAGGGGGAGGGGCTTTGAGGGCGGAGCTTGAGGGGTCTGAGGGGTGCAGGGCTCCTGCCAGGCTTCTCTGAGCCACTTGCGGCGCTGTCCGGATTGATGGCAAGAGGAGGTGGCCTCTGACAGCTGATAAGCACTCGATAAATGCTGTTGTGTCAGTTATGGAGTTTATCCTAAGACTGGATTTCTTTTTTAGGGGGGAATCTTGCTCTGTTTTTTTAAGTGGCTCGCAGTGTCTGCCTGTCACATATGAGCTGCTTCAAGGTGTCCTACACCAGGGAGGCTGAGGAATTTGTCGTGACCTTGCTGGGTTGTCAGGACTGGGGAGAGGAGGTAGGGGGTGCTGGGGTGTTCTGCAGTATAAAGTCTTCATCCGCAGTGGTGCTTTCTTCCGGAGGGTTATCCAAGCATCTTGCTGCTGTTGAATGTCACATTGTGAGAAAAGAGAGGTTCTGGGGAGAGGAGAGAGGGCACAGCTCTTATCTGGAAGCTCCCTCCAAAGCTAATGTCGCTGGGATAAGAGGCAGCAGACGTGTTGTGGAGGGGCCCGGGATCAGGCCAGGGCACACACAGCTGTGGGACACCACTGTGGCGTCCGCGTGGCGGTGGAGAGTGGATAGGTGATGGTTGGCCACAAGGTGGCGCTTGCTGACCCTGCAGAAGCCAGGCGGCCCAGGCTGTGGGTTTGACGTTGGGAAGGTCCCTTTGAGGGGTGGAGTTCTGCCGTTCCAGAGGAATCTAAAGCTCTAGCCAGGATCGTAGCTCTTTTATTCTAAATTTAAGTGAATTTAAAGTAAATAAGGGTAGAAATTTAGTTCCTCAGCCACCTGAGTCACATTTCAAGTACTTAGTTGTCATACAGGTGGCTCCCATGCGGACAGCACAGAAGTGGGTGGGCTGCCATCCTGGGAAGTTCTTTTGGACAGCCCTGGCTGATGCCGCACCTGGACAGAGAGTTCTGGAACCGCGACCTCTGTGGGGAGGGGACGTGGGGAGGAAGGCTGAGGGGAAAAGGCTGTCCTTCTCAGTGTCAGTTCACTTAACTTGCCTTTTCTCCATTTGCTGCCAGCCCAGAGGGACGCCAGCTGGACATAAAGAAGTCAAGTTACAAGAAGGTAAACAGCAGGCACCTGCTTTGCATTCTACACGAAGAGCCCCGTGGGGCACACAGGACCCTGGGGAGGCCCTGGATGGGTAGTCCCACTCGCTCTCCCCTTTGAACCTCCCAGCTTAGCGTCCAGCAGGCTGGTTGGGGCTGCGCAGGTCTTGGGGTGATGGGGGGAGGGCTGGCCTCTCATCCCTCCACAGGTGCTGCCTGCTAGGTCCGGCCCGGCTGAGGTGCTGTGTTGGGGAGCCTAGGAAGATGCTGTCACTGGTCCTCTCTCCTTAGCTTTCCAAGTTCCTGCAGCACATGCAGCAGGAACAGATCATACAGGTGAAGGAACTCAGCAAAGGGGTGGAGAGCTTGGTGGCTGTGGACTGGAAACACCCAAGGTGAGTGCCCGCGGCCCACTGGCCGTGGCTCAGCTGGCCCTGGGCATCTGGGACCCGGAGCGGGGACCGCCAGGACGCTAGTGCAAAGTGTGTTTTCTTTCCCTCCACTGGGTTTTAGGATCACATCTTTCGTCATACCCGAGTCCTCCCTGACCTCTCAGACTGTCCACGAGGGTAGCGGGGAACAGCCCTATCAACCTCCGGACATAAAACCCCTCTACTGTGTCCCAGCTGGCATGACCCCGCTCTTCCAGGAGTCTGGCCACAAGTGAGTGTGGGGGCGGCAGCCCTGCTCTGCCTGCTGGGGTCCCAGCCTCCTCTGCCCCTGAGCCTGAATGATGTGCTGATGTGCTCTGCCCCATCTCCCTTTGCTCCAGCTTCAAGCCTCCTTCTCTGTGCTAGTTTCCTGGACAAGGTGAATGAGAGAATATGTGTCCCTTTGCTGCCGACATGCAGGAGGCCTAACCTCAGTCAGGGGGAAGGGAAGAAAGCAGTCGAGAGCCAAGGTAGACACCTTGCTGAGCAAGGCTTGAGGCTGGCACAGACTGAATGACCCCTCTGGTCCTCCCGTTCTAGGAAGGGGAGCCTTCTCGAAGGCAGCGAGGTCCGAGCTGTCATCATTGACTACGCCAAGAGAAACGACTTGGTTGACACAGACAACAAAAAGTGAGTGGGGAGGCAGGGAGCCACGTCTGCCTGGTTCAATTTTCACTCTCTGGGGTGGATTGTAGCAGCCATGGCATCTCTGAAATCATCCCGAGAGCTGGCTTCCAGGCAGTTCCTGCTCAGGCTGCCTGGCACCTGCCACACTTTGGCGTTGGCTAAGGCCCCCGCTGATACCCATGTACACGGGGCACAGTGAGGGGTGGGATGGAGACCTCACACACAATTTACCCAAGTCATCAGAGCTTTCCGCTATTTACTTAGTTGGTAAAGGACCAACTGAACAGAGTTCTGTTCATTTTTTTTCTTACTTTAAAAAGACATCTTGAGTAAAAGGCCTAATCTAACCCACATTTTAAGGAGCTCCGCTTCCTGTCTTTGTTCCTAGCCAGGCACCTGTGAAGCTCAGTCAGAGCCTCGGTCCCCAGGTTAGCTTCAGAGTGGAGACAGGCCTCTTGGTCCTGGGAGTTGTCCCATCTGTCCTCCCCTCTACCACCTGCCTCTCCCCCTGGGGAAGGCTGGAGTGTCCCACGCTCAGGGTACATTGCCTGGTGGACCAGGGTCCTTGGTTGAGGCTGCCCTTGCATGAGTGCTGAGGGCAGGTCAGGGCGAGTCGCGAGGTGGCTGAGTCTGAGATTTCCTTCTTGCTTCATCCTCTAGTCTTGTGCAGTTGGATCCCACCCTGTGTGACTGTCTGCTGGAGAAAAACGAGCGGCACAGCATCCTGAAGCTGCCGTGGGACGGCCTGGTGAGCAGGTGAGCAGAGCTGACTGTGCCTCTCCACGACCCCACCCAGCCCTTCGTCTCTGTCACATGGAGCTGCAAAACTGTCACTTTTCCAGTTTCTGGCTTTTGTGTCTATTCATACAATAGCAGTCTGTATAAGCACAGGCTTGAGTAATGATGGCAGGGTGACTTGAACCATTTGAGCAAATACCATATAGTAGAACTTGAGAGGAAGAAAGAAAATGAATATTACTGAAAATAAAAACTGCAAGCAGATATAGAAGCAGAAAAAGACTGGGAAGAATTATTCTAAAGTCACCAAAGGAAAGACTTAGTTTTATTGGAAAGTCAGCTATATAGAGAGGAAGATCTTCTGTCCAATGATTCACTCCCCAAGTGGCTGCAACAGCCAGAGCTGAGCCCATCCATAGCCAGAAGCCTCTTCCAGGTCACCTGCACACAGGTGCAGGGTCCCAAGGCTTTGGGCCATCCTTGACTGCTTTCCCAGGCCACAAGCAGGGAGCTGGATGGGAAGCAGGGCTGCCGGGATTAGAACTGGTGCCCATATGGGATCCCAGTTCATAAAAGGCAAGGACCTGAGCTACTAGGCTACCATGCCGGGCCCAGGAAAGACTTTTTGTCCACAACACAGCTGACTATTGCCCATTGGCTAAATCGGACCTACCACCTGTTCCTGTAAATAAAGTTTTATTACACTACAGCTATTCCCATTTGTATGTTGATGGTATACTACTTTTGTGCTAGAGTAATGTCAAGATGGAGAAGCAGCAACACTGACCACGTGGTCCACAGAATCTAAGATATTTACCATTTGGATCTTTACTGAGAAAGTTTGTCAGTCCTGTAGTATATGCCAGGAAGAGAACATCTGGTTAGGCACAGGTAGAAATCCCTGTGTGAGAGGTGTTCTGTAAAAGATGTGCCCTGTCCCTTTGCGGAGTGTGTGGCAGCACTTGGGGGCAGTCAGCCCGTAAGGAGCATGGGAGGACAGAGCACATTTTCAGAAGGCCAGGCCCATGGACAGTCACAGCCGCCCCTTCCCTGAGAATGCCTCTTGCCACAGGCCACACTGTAACGGCTCCGAGAGACACACAGGCCTGGCCCGATGCTGAGTTACTTGGCAGCCCGTGGACCCCGCCTGCAGGGGCGGTGTAGGCCCAGCCGCCTGCTGGCCGTTAGCTTAGTCACCTCACAACCCTAAACCCGCCCGTTCCAGATGTTTGGAGAAACTGCAGCCTGCCTATCAAGTGACCTTTCCTGGACAAGAGCCCATCGTGAAGAAGGGGAAAATCAGCCCCATTGACATCACCCTAGCACAGAGGGCCTCTAATAAAAAGGTAACTTAAAGTCACGATGTGTGATCCACAGCAGGTTTCTAAGAAGTTAGACACAATGTTTAAGGATGGTGATGAGTGACAAGTTAACAATGTGGTCGCTGCTAAGTCCCACTCTCCCTAAGTGACTGGAGGCTCTCAGATTGGCTCCAAACCCCTCCAAGATGACTCAGAAGTGCCCTACTTGTGCTGGGCCAAGCCCGGTGTAAGACAGATGGCGCTGGCCCTCCCTGCTCGGTGCCCTCTTGGATTTTGTGCTAGGAAATTTGCAAGGACCTGGTCCCAAACGTAGACAAGATTTTATTTTTACTTATTTCTCATAGTACTCCTTCACAGACTTTCAGCTCTGCTACATTCTGTTCTGAAAATCACTTGTACAAAAATGTGGCTGGAGAAGCCAAGCATGGTTAGCTTGGCAACACAGAGTCATCGGAAACAGTTGACCTGTGTCCTCAGCTGTGTGCAGGGTTATCCCCTGGAAAAGCAGTGTGTTTACTTGGCCTGCCCTAGAAGACAGAAATAGGTTATTGGGAGGAAAGTCCAGCCAGCCAGACTTGGTTCAGAATAGAGAACTTTCTAGGAGTTTGTGTGCACAAGTTCTGGAACCCGGCCTGGGCTCACAGGCAGCTCTTTGACCCAGGGCAGACTGCTCCTCCCCTGAGTTTCCTTATGGGTGGTCCCGATCATGGGAAGACATAGCAAGGATCAAAAGAAGGAGGATGTGTGGGTGGGGCACTTAGAATAATACATGGCACACGCAACGGTCAGTGATGGGAGCCACCATGGCAACCGTGTCCACACTGGCTCTGGCCTCTACCTTCTAATGTGCCAGACAGACATTTGATAACAGTAATGATTAATGATTAATAGTTAATAGTAAAAATTGTCCAGAATTGAAATTGGTAGTTCATAAAATAGTGATTTATTTCCTAGAGGTCTTAAAGATTAGGCATCACCAGCAGGGAGAAGATGTGGTTGGGGGTACATGTGTCATGTCAGGAGCTGGACTAAGCTGCCAAGGTCAAGTTGTAGAGAATATTATTTTTTTAAGATTTATTTTCCTTTGAAAGGCAGATTTTACAGAGAGAGAAGGAGACATAGAGGTCTTCGATCTGCTGGTTCACTCCCCAGTTGACTGCAATGGCCAGAGCTGAGCTGGTATGAAGCCAGGAGCCAGGTGTCCCAAGGACTTGATCGGGCCACCCTCTGCTGCTTTCCCAGGCCACAAGCAAAGAGTGGGATAGGAAGTGGAACAGCCGGAACGTGAGCAGCACCTCGCTGTTCCGGCGCCTCTGTGGGATCCTGGCGCGCTCAAGGCGAGGACTTTAGCCGCTAGGCCATGCCACCAGGCCCAGCAACATTTCTTTAATTTTTAAATTTTAGTTTTATTTGGAAGGCAGAGAGAGAAAGACATTCAGAGATCTTCCTTCTGTTGGTTCGATCCGCACATGCCTGCACAGCCAGGGCTGGACCAGGCTCGAACCAGGAGCCCAGCACTCAGTCTGAGGCACCCAGGTGGCAGGGAGCCAAGTCCTTGGGCCACCACCTGCCGCCACACATTAGCAGGAAGCCGATGTAAGTGGAGCTAGGATCAGAGCCCCAGTACTCTAAGACGAGGGTGTCATGAACAGTGACTTAATCACTGCATCAGAGACATGCACTGTGGTTTTTGTTTTAATCTCAAAGTTCTATGGAAAAGCTGGCTTCACCTGTGTTATTGATCGGATGTTTGATATTAGGGATTATTGCTCATGTACTTGTAGTTGTGCTGATTTTTTCGTTTTTATGGAAGAAATGCCTTTATCTTTTGGAGCTATATTTTGAAATGCTTACAGTGGACAAACTGATCCATTGTCGGGGAGGATTTGCTTTTGCATTAAAGGAATCTGAGATTGGGGGGTGAATGGGGACATAGGTTAGTCAAGGTTGTTTAAACGGGACTAGTGTTTGGGGTCATTATGCGGTTCCTTTGTTCATGCTTTAGGCTATTATATATAGGATAGTGACTCTACCCTACTAAATATAAAACACATCCATTGGATAGAGTAGAGAGAATCAATTGAGAAACACCAAAGTAAGTTATTTGGATACAAAGAAGTCATAGTTATGGGGGTGGTGACCCATGAGAGCACCGGTGAGGGGGCCAATGGGGCTCCAGGTGGCCTTCTGGCTGGGCAGTACCCAGCTTCAGTATCTGTCCCTGCTGTCCCTCAGGTGACCGTGGTCCGGAACTTGGAGGCCTATGGGCTGGACCCTTACTCTGTGGCTTCCACCCTCCAGCAGCGCTGCCAGGCAAGCACCACCATCACTCCTGCCCCTGGTGCCAAGGACAGTCTGCAGGTGCAGATCCAGGGCAACCAGGTTCACCACCTGGGCCGGCTGTTGCTCGGTGAGTATCCCCTCCTGCTTGGAGGACGTCTCCCTGCTGACTCAGCTAGGTCTCATCATCTTGACACCCATACAGACGCCCCCTGGCTTAGGATGGCTTAATTCAGGAGCTTCCAGCTTCGTGATTGAAAAGTGATATTTGTTAGCAAGTGTGCTTCACAGTTTAAACTGTGCTCTTTCCCTGGACTGACAAGAAGGGGGTCAGCCCTCATGATGTCAGACAGTGGTGGTAGCAACCCGAGGTTGTAGGGAGCAGTAGTGACGCTTGACCATGTGCTGGTTGCTAAACACACATGGAGAATTAGGTGGCTTCGGTGCAGTCTCGACTGGTAATGGGTTTATCAGTCTGTAAACTGCACGTCAGGGAGCATCTGTGTATACTCCCCTGCACACACACATGCTCTTGAGGAAGTAGCACGCACCAGCTCTGCGTGTGGACACTCCAGCCTCAGCCATGGGGAGCTGGGTGCGGTGGAGCAGGTCACAGGAGGGCCCTTGTATGGGAGGAATGAGCCGCCCCTCTCAGGCTGAGAAGGGCGAGCAGCATGGGGTCGAGGTCAGGGCCAGGAGCACTGGCATAGGATGGGGTGGGGTGGCAGGGCTGTCAGGGAGCCAGCTCGCGCCACACTCAGGGGTTTCTGCTGTTCGGATTGCAGAAGAGTACCACCTCCCTCGAAAGCACATCCAGGGCCTGGAGAAGGCCCCCAAGGCCGGCAAGAGAAAGTGACGCCTGTTCCATGTGGTGGGTCCAGTGGCTTCCAACTCGGGGCTGGTCATTTCTATGAGCATTTTCAACTTTTACAAATCAGAAATATAATTGTTTACTGAAATAAATTTTTATTCTGATCTAAATCTGATTTCTCTTGTTTCTCCCACTTAAATGAAATGGGACTAGCTTAATGAAAAGTATTTGAAAGGGACAGGATGCACTCTGTGTATGTGTATGTCCTTTTTTCCATTCCTGCGGTGGTCTGCCCACCCCCACCACCCCCATCCCTGTTTCCCACACAAGGCAGCCCACTGTAAGGCTGACACCTTCCTGTGTGTGAAGCCCTTCCCTCCACCCAGCGCTCCACAGCCTGCTGTTCCCTGATGAACCTCCAACCTCCAGCCTGTCCCTTCCCGTCTCTAACGCGTCAGCCTAGCAGACAGCAGAGCCCCACATTGTCATCTCAACGACAACAGAAGAAAGAATGGGCCCTAAGCTGTCCCAGACTTCTGCGAGACAGAAAGAAGGGACAATAAAAGCGCTTGGGGACAGAGTTCTACATGACAGTGATTCTTAGCAACTTGGCCCAGTGCCACCGAACGAGACAGGGTGTGACTCCCGGGCTGTGGCTCGGCTGCAGGGGAGGGGCCTGTCCAGTGCGTGCCATCTTCGGTCCCAGCTTCTGAACCGGGGACTGTAGGTAATCTTCAGGGGACCCGGAACTCCCTGAAATGGAGCTTGAGATTTTTTATGATCATTCTCCAAGAGAGGGTTGATCCTCTGTCCCACTCCCCAAGGCTTTCTGTGGTGTCAGAATGGTTCAGAACTGTCACTGTGCCCCGTGCCTGGGCCATGGAGATCGCTGCTGTGACCACAGCCTGCCTTACCTTGTATGGGAGGAGCCAAGCTAGTCAATGTGCTCACATTTTACCATCAGGAAATTATTCCACCTTGCGAGGCTTCCTTTTCTTGTTCTCGTCTCACTGTTATAAAGACTAAGAAAGGCTTGAAGATGTCCCCTGTGACCAGCCATCTGAGTCTTGGGAAGCAAGGAAGAAAAGGGTGTGAGCATGTGTGTGTGTGTGTGTGTGTGGCTCCTCCCACCTTTTGTTTTCGGATCCAGGACATGCCTTGCACTGGTGAGTATATTCCATTGCACTGGCAGCAGCTTTTGGAGCTGGGGAGGGGTTTCTAGAACTTGTCCCCAACGGAGTCCTAAGACAGCAAAACCTTCAGACAGCACGGTTTGACCTCAGGGAGTCTGACACATGTAGTAGCACTGTGATCCAGGTTCTGTCGCTGTAACAGAGTACTAAAGACTGGGTAATAAAGACTAGGAGTGTATTTGGCTCACAGCCCTGGAGGTCCAGGACATGGTGTCTATCAGGGTGTGTGTGGGCCTTATTTGCTGCTGCGTCATCATGAAGCCATCACGCAGGTGAGATGGAGGGAGCCGGTCAGCTTGAGTCGCCTCTTCTACTGCTGATCCCATCCCAGCAGCCTACGCTATGCTGTGAAGCTGGGGGAGGTTGTGCCCACTGCATGAACTGCTGGGGACACATTCAAACCAGAGTAAGTGGTAAGGAAAAAGTTGTGTGAGGACTACGAATGACAGGAAGTACCATATGGAGGTCCTTCTCGCACAGCCTGGGAGGACTGGGAAGCTTGTCTTGTTCATCCTTGCTGAAGAGGCCAAGTGCTAGGGCTGGCTGTCGAAGGAACATCTACTGTTATTTTTTAAAATATTTGTTTTTATTGGAAAGTCATCTACAGAGAGGAAGATCTTCCATCCATTGATTCCCTCCCCAAGTGACCACAGCAGTCAGAACTGAGCTTCTGGGTCTCCCATGTGGGTGCAGGGTCCCAACACTTTGGGCCGTCCTCGGCTACTTTCCCAGGCCACAAGCAGGGAGCTGGATGGGGAGCAGGGCTGCAGGGACACAAACCGGTGCCCATATGAGATCCCAACACGCTCAAAGCAAACACTAGCCACCAGGTTACCGCGCCAGGCCCGGAACACCTACTCTTAACCAGTTTCTCCCAGACCTAGGCCAGGACACCGAGCTCCCTCTAGATCTGCACTTGGTCTGGCTTCCCCTGCGTTGAATCATCGTCCCTCTTGCTACATGAATAGCATGGGTGTGGGAGGGTAAGACTGGCATTGTATGTGCTGAGCCCCATAGATCAACAATAAGGCCAAACTTACGAGTTTGCACTTAACAAGCATTTTCCCACTATGTTGTGGGAAATGAAATTCGTTATTTTGGTGCAAAAAGTTTAAATCTGTGCCCAGTTCTTTCACAATGCAGTTCCACTCCATAACCAAATGAGTTGCAGTGAAAAAGCAGAAACTTCCTCCATCCCAGGTACCTGCAGCATCACTGAAAAACTTAACTTTTGTGGGATGTTCCAGATGGGCCCTGAGGATGTCTGTTGGGCTGGAGTTCTTCCTAGAGAAAGTGGCTGAACTGGATGAGCTCTGGGCAGCCCAGTAGCCCCAGGACCCTGCACATTGTGCAGTATGCGATTGGCATTGTGGGGCAGACACGGTTTCTTCTTGGGAATTCTTGCGTGGTAGAGTTGCTGGGATGTGCCTTGGGGGGAGTCAGAGAGCGACCTCGTGCAGGGACCTCCAGTCATGGGTCATCCAGTCCAACCCTCTTCTTCCGGGTGAAATGATCTTCAGCTTTGAAGCACAGTTGTAGCTCCCATTTGTAAACAGTTCCAGAATCACAAGGATCACTTCCTACTCCAGATGCCGTCCAGCAGGCCCCCTCCTTTCTAACAGCTGCCATCTGTAATCCACATCCCTCCCCTCTCCAGGCTGTCTCACCCTGGCAGCACCTGCAGCCCAGGTCCTTGGAGAGTTCCTGGAGCAGCTGCCTTCATTCCTCCACTTGCCGGCAGAACAAAGTCTCACATGGCCATGACACGAGTGACCGAGTGACCCTCTCACTTCCCATCCTCCCCAACTCCCCCTGAGATGGAAGAAGATCAAGGAAGACGTTTCCAACAGGAATCATTTTCGCAACAAGCTTTTATTACCTTTTTTTTTTTTTTAAACCCATATAAGAAAGACATTGGAAAAGAAAATATCCTGAAAACAAACACACACGGAGCAACGCAACGGAGAAGGCACTACAGCAGCTGGAGCCGGCTGCTCTGGGAGGGGTTGGCTCGACCTCGGCTCGACCTCGGCACGGGCCTGGGGCTAACTGGACTTCAGAGGGAACTTCACACTTCCCCAACATTTTCTTACATCATAGATATCTTTATTTCTTTATATATAGTTATATGCCTTTATGTATATATGTACATGACCTTTTTTTTTTCCTTCTCAAAAATAAAATAGCCACCCCCGTGGAGGGGGTATCTCAGCAGCATTTACAGCGGTTGCAGCAGGGGCATGCCGTCTAGGAACCTTCGGACGTGCAGGATAAGGGGAGGGGGCTCTCTTTCCTATCTCCTCTTTGAAGATGGTAGAAGCGAGGGAGTTCTGAGACGAAGGGGCAATAAGGCCTGAGCAGGGGAGGGAAGGTCGCTGAGGTCTCGTGGTTTACAAACTTCTGCAGGGCTGCCAGCTCTGAAGACCTCAGAGTGGGCAATGATGAGTCAGCATTCCTCTTGGTGTCGGGGCATGGGCTCAGCAGGGGGCTCAGGGACTGGGGAAGCAGAGGACACAGCAAAGAAATGGCCTCAGAGGCCAGACTGGAAAAACCCACCTTGTTCTCAAAATGCAAGTCCTCCTTCCTCCACACCAGAGCATCTGCAGTGTGGGCTACTGGCTGGGATGGACTGAACCAACCCACGGAGCCAGAAGCGATGCACAGAGCCAGGACTCCAGTCCTCTCTTGTCATTCATCTGATGGCAGTGCTTCTTGGGAGTGACAGCTCAGGAACCTAGATGGGAAGGCAGTGAGGGACCTGCCCGTCCTAGTGAGCACGCCAGCAGTGGGTCTTGAAGCAAGCGCCCCTTCTGCTGTCTCTGAAAACAGAAAGGCACTGAGGTCGGTGGGGAGACCGGGCCTGCAGGCTCACAGAGCACAGTACTGGAAGCCAGCCCACGTGACGCAGCTTGGGCGACTGCATGTCATCCCGGCTGCACAACTCCCTCTGATGTCAGCTGCAGATCTGCCTGGCACCTGCAGATCCCAGAGTTCCAAGGAAGGAGAGAGGCAGTGCTGGAGGCCCTGGGGGTAACCGAGACAGCCCGGGCCTTCTGTTAGCTGGGGAAGGCAGAAGACAGCTTGCCCATAGTCCCCTGCAACTCCTAGTCTTCCTCTTGCAGCCTGACTTCCCTGCCATGGAGGAGACCGTAGTTGATCGCTGGTTTCTCCTGGATGGGAGCATAAAGCAGCTCTGGCAGTGTTCGAACTGATAACCAGAAAACAAGCTTGGACAGAGATGTGATGGCCACACACTCACAGATGCATGCCTTTGGGCTCCCACGCGCACAGTTTCTTGAGCATTGAGGTCCCATGGGGCCAGGGCAGGCTGCCACATCTTTGGAAATCTCTGAGCCCATCAGTTTTGGTGCTCCCAGCTCTCCCTGGTACCAGGGCGTGGGACCTTGCAGACCTTCCCTTGGGTGGGCAGGCTGGGGCATGCTCTTCCTTTCTGGGGTGCTTAATGCAAGGTGCCAAGGCACATGCTTTGTCTGCCTCATAAATAAAGGTGCTGTGGATGAGATGTAGGGCAGCTG
Organism: Ochotona curzoniae; assembly: GCF_017591425.1. Lineage (NCBI taxonomy): Eukaryota > Metazoa > Chordata > Mammalia > Lagomorpha > Ochotonidae > Ochotona > Ochotona curzoniae. Next base: position 16,205,662 of record NW_024466219.1, on the reverse strand, counting down.
AAGAATCAAAACCAGAGAGAGAGAAAAAAGAACAGCTTTTCCTTTCCTTTCCTTTGCCGGCTGGTTCTGGTGCCAGGTTCTGGTTTGATGACGAGAGAGGCAACAATTAGGCTTGTGGACGACTTGCAGGTTGGGAGAGGATGGCATTGTTGGTTTCACAGAGGTGACCCCTGGCAGAGCCTGTGGGGACCACGGGCAGGGGTTTATCCCCATGTAGACATTCTTCCATGGGAGAGACCTCCTGCCACATCTGCCACTGCTGGCCAGGCACGCATGTGTTCGCCAGAGGCATCCTGAGAACCAGTGTCCATTGCAAAATAATAATTAATAATAAAAATAAATCTGAGAGCACGGGCAGATGAGGCTGTGGGACCGGTTACCCAGGTTTGCCCTGGGATTTCCTTAAGGCCTCCTCCAGCTGCTGCCTAAACTTGTCATACTTCTTGTGCACCTGCTGGATTTTGTCCTGCTCCTCCTTTTCCAGGATCGTGAGGAAGTTCTGGAGCTCAGGGATCGAGAAGGCATCCCACTGTGAGGCAGGGAGAGACAGGAGAGACAGGTTAGAGGCTGCCTCCTCCTACACCCGGTGTACGCCAGTGCTGCACACACACTTGGCTACAGGGCAAGAGGGACAACGAATGGAGTTTCACTGTTATTTTTTTTTTTAATCTGTCATAGCAATAACACTGCAAATCCTGTCATCTTGTGGCCAAGTGTTATCTGTCCATGAACTGTGTTTGGATTTGGAGAGTCAACACTAAGTTTTCTCTGTAGCAACTGAGAGCTTTGACAATGCTGCTGGGAGCACCTCAGGTCTCAGCATGCAGGTGGTTGCAGGCCTGAGACACTTAGGCTTGAGCCTGACTCCATCTTGTCCCAGCTGCATGGTCTCAGGGCATCCTGCATCCCTCTTCATTTCCTCATTGTTCGCGGACTTAGCACACGCGCAAGGCTGGCAGAACACAGTTCTGGGAGAGGACTTGGGAGAGCCCGGAGAATTCAGGCCTGCCCAGAAGACCTGCCTTTAGCTAACCGCAGAACACAATCCCGCCATAGTCAGCAACTGAGACCCCCTAAGCTGGTGAGCAGTCAGGAGCATGGAGGCTTACCTGGCCTAACCTCCACCTTGGAGGGAAGGTGGCCGCAGCCCGAGAAGGACAAGTAGAACCAGGGTCTGCAGCCCCAAGCTCGGGAGCCCCATGGGCCAGCTCTGGTCAAGCACTGAAACCACGTGTCTGCAGACTTGGATCACAGAGCAGACAGAAGTAGAGCTGCCTGCTGGGAGGCGGGAGCAGGGACTAAGCCCCGCTGCCTGGATGTCCCAGATCTCCATGGTGACCCCCAAGACTGCTTCAAGCTTGGGGCACAAACCCCAGGACCCTTTCCAGCTCTCCCATGGCTCAAACTGACCTGATGCCATGAAACTGGATGTGGGTAGTTGTGCCTATGGGGTAAAGGGCAGGACTGAGGCACCACAAGAGAAAGGCTCAGAGGTGAAGCTTGCTGGGCTCCAGGCCATCCTGGGGCAAAACCTATACAGGGAGTTTTTCTACTTTGCCCAGCACAGGCCCCGACTTGCTGTACCTGGTGCTGACCATGCTGGCTTCAACCCCAAAGCTACAGCCCAGTGCTCACCCCAGCCCAACCCTTGCACTAGCCACTGGCCAGGTGCCATTGCCACGTGGCCCCACCAGGCTGGGTGGGGGTGGAGGAGAGCAGGTCCCACATCCGCCCAAGGGCCCAGGGGGCTAGGTCTGTGCAAGGAGCCCACACCTACCTCCACTTCTCCAGTTTCATTCTCCTTAAGCACGAAGCTGAGGACGTCAGTGTCAGGCCCAGCAAGCAGGCGCAGGTGGAGGGGGCAGTCAGCGATGGACAGTTTCTGCAACAGCACTGCAAACCAAGACAGGATGGAGGTGCATGAGAGAGGGCAGGCACTGAGCTCAGTAGAGATGGCCCGGGGTGAGTGGGGTGTGGGCAGGACTGGGAAGGTACAGTTGGGGCGCTTACATACAACTGGCAGCCGACACACAGCCTTGACCAGAATAACCAGTGTGAAGCCCTTTAATCTTGGGTGTCTGCCCTGAGTGTAAGGTGGTTTCCCTTCTCATCATCTCCCAAAGGACTAGGAGTGGTGGGGTGGTGCCCTCCCACCAGGATGACAGGAAATGGGCAGCCTGGGTGTGGCTTCCCTGAAGTCAAGCACAGTTAGGGACCCTGGGGAGGCGGGTGGCAGGCTGGAGCCCCTGCCCAGCTCTCTGCTCTCATCACCCCTCCACTGCCCAGAGTCCTTGAGTGGCTCCATCACAGGCCCTAAGGCCACTTGGGCCCCAGGGGAACAGGAGCTGTCACTTCCCCCGCTCCCAGCCAGGGTCAGAAGGGACCTTAGTGGTTGGAGTGGACAGAGACCCTCCCTGGTAGACAGCCCTCCTTCCTTCCTTGCTTCCCTCCCTCCTGTACCTTGTCCATCCTTGTGGATCCGCTTAAACAGGGCAAACTTCTGGGGGTTGTCCACGACCATGAACTTCTTGAGCAGCCCCTGGATGACCTCACTGACTGTGGTGGTGCTGCTGATGTGCAGCTGCTTGATGGCATCGAGCGGGAGGTAGAAAGACGTCCGCTTGTCCGTGGTGGCAGCCAGGTTCACCTCCTTGATGGCATCGTAGATGGACTGCGGCCGAATCCCCGCGGGCACTGTCACCGGCCGCCGGAGCTTCAGGTGCACCTTGATGAAGCCCGTGTAGGTGCCATCTTCGCTCTGCCAGCAAGGGAGGGGGAACAACACAGGGGATCCGTTCCAGCAATGCTCTCCACCTGCCCCTCTGGACCCCAGTCCTGGGCTCTACATCAGCTCTCCCACACTCCCTTGGCCAGACTCTGCTGCTTTCCTCCTGTCCTGGGGGAGCAGAACAGATGGAGATTCCCATCCCCACCATGGCTCAAGGGTGACCAGAGTAGACCTGGGGATTGCCACCCCTGCACCCCCAACCCTCCCAGGGCTCTGTCTGCTCCAAACCTCCCACGCAGCAGATCCAATGGCCTATTCTGAGGCCCTGTTCTGAGAGGCAGGACCCTTGGAGACCCTGCCTGCTCTGCTCCTCCTGTCTCCTTTCACCCCCTCCTCTCTACTACCCGGGAGATTCTGCAGAGCCTTTACCGCAGGTCGCCAGCAGGGGGAAGTGTTCACCCTTCTCCCCATCCACTGAGAACCAGGGCAGAGATCTTGGCCTGGGGCACTGCAGTCCGCACTACTCCAGGAAGCTCGTGGGAAGCTTTGTGGGGGGGCGGATCTGCCTCTCACCCCTAGATTCCCCTGTCCACGCCTCCAAGCCGCCTCCGGAGGGAGTTGCCTGCGGCGGCTTACCAGTTTCATGCCCAGGCAGTTCTTCTCCCGCGTGTTGTAGCTGTCAATCTTCTGCTTAATCTCCTGCAGTGTGGGCGGGTGCCGGGGCTCAGCTGCTGCTGGAGCTTTGCACACATTCTGGAACAGACCGGTAAGTATAGGTGAGTGCGTGCATCTAGGTGACCACTGGGGCAAGAAGGGACAGTGAGGGGTCAAATGCCAACTGTGCCACTGGGGGATGGATGGGGGGGGTGAGGGGAAGGGGCAACCTTTCCTTAGCCTCAATCTTCTTACCTGTGAAATGGAAACAGTCCTAGCCCTCAGGCTGGTGGCCAGACCCATGCAAAGGTGCCCAGGCACTGACTAGGAACCTGGAGGGCAGGGATACTAATGGGGGATGCATGGACATGCCTGAGAACCTGGCCCACCAGCCACAGGGGCAGCGTGCCCACCTGCTGCCAGCCCCAGCTGACAGGAGTGAGGAAGATTCTCCCAGACCCAGAGGACAAAGGCACATGGACACCTGCCCAGCCCCCACATCACTGACCACACTCTCCACGTGTGGCTGTGAAATTATCATGGGGCCCAGGGGGGTCCCGGTTGTGCAATGGGCTGTGCTGATGGAGGGTTATTTAGGGGGAAGGGGTGCAGCACGGACCGTACATGCCTCTCCATTAGTGCTCACAGACCAGACTCTACAGGAATTATCACTCCACTTCACAGGAAGGACCCTAAGCCTAGCAGGTGGGGCAGCACAGAATTCCTCTCAGGGTCCTAATGCCTTCCCTCCTGCAGGGAAAGGAACCACAGTAGAGGGGCCCGGCTGTGGTGATGGAATCACCAAGTGATGACCACTGGGGTCTGAGTGACCTCCTCCTTCAGCCAATTCTTTGTATTTCTCCCAAGGTCATCATCACCCATGCCCCATCTTCATGCCATCCTGGTGCATCTGGGAATATGGGCCTATGCTGGTCAGAACCCATGTGGGATCTCTCGGTAAAATGGGGTGCTCCCTTGCCAATAGGGAGACAGGCCCAGGGGGCCGGGGGAAGGCTCTGCCTCTGCTTGGCCCCATCCCATGAGTGTCTGGGTTTGCTTGGGGTTCCGAATGCCGCCGTGACATCACAGCATCACTCAGCTGCATGTAGCAGTGTGCCAGCTGTCCTGGCTTCCTGCAGCAGGCTTGGGGACATGGGACACTGCATGTGTGACATCATTCTCTCCCATCAAGGTCTGATCCCACGCAGTGATAAAATGTCAAGTTCCACTGTGGCCACAAGAAGCAGCTGTGGGCAGGTCTATGAGTGGCTACAGCCTCCCAGCCTCCCGACTCTCAGGGCAGGGGTCAGCCACCACCTGCCCTCTGTCCCTTACAGCCCATGTTCACCAGCTGCTGAGCCAGCCACTTTTACATCCGCCTTTTGCAAACTACCAATGTCACCCCTACTACCCACATTACACCATGGAGGCCCAGCAAGGTCAAGCCATACTGTGGGGTCACTGTCGGACAGTGCCTATAGACGGACAAGGACCTCATCTTTCCCAGCCTACCCTGCAGGTGCCTGGGATGTCCTCTGCTGAACAAAGCCACCCACTCCTCCCAAGACAATCACTGGGGTAGATGTATAGCTTTGCAGCTGTTGGCTTGTGAGACATCCAGACACACATCTGATCACTGGGTAGGTCTTGGAGGCCACCCTGTCCCCTGAGAACATGGCAACGAGGGACTTGTGGAAGCCAGAGCAGGATGTGGTTGCCAGGATGCAAGCTCAGCCCTTGCTGGGTGTGCACTCGGGGCTCTGGAATGGTCCTTAAGTCAGTTTAAGAGCACCCAGAGGGAAGCCACCCTGGGGACATTTCGCATTTGCTAGAGGTTAGCAGCATGGGCCTAAACCCCCAGCCTGTCTCAATCACGGCTGGTCCATTCCTCCGGTGAACCCTGGGCATGGAGCCCTAGCTTCAGTCTCCAGCGGTTGAGCTCACTTCCGTGGGACCAGCCCTGCCTCCCCTGGAGCAGCTACCAACCAGCAAGGTGAGTCCGTGCCCCATCCTTATTGGATGAGCCATCGTGTGCATCCTGGAGATTGTCTTGTACTCAGTCCAGTAGAAGAGTTGGGTGACTAGGTACTGGAAACTAGACTCTGCCATTTCCTACACACTAAGCTAGAATCTCAGGCCTGGTCTTACACAGCAAGAATCAGAGCAGCCTTAACCAAAGGTCTCCCCTTCTTCCTGTTCCCCTTCTCTTCAGCAGAGGAACCTGTCTCTTCTCTCCTGTTCCCACCACAGACCTGGGGAAGTGATGCAAATGGCTGTGGGCATGGCTGCCTTCCGGGACTGACGCAACAGATGGCAGCTGACCTCACTGTCCGAGCTCTGGCCCTTTGGGTGGGGAGAGCAAGCCCTCTGGCTGGGAACCGGGAGCCAGAGGCCAGTGTGTGGCCAACATGTGGATTTCACGCCTGCAGAATGCCAGCACTCAGGTCTGGCATGGCTGGTGCTTACACTGACTCTGGCAGGCAAGGCCTGACCTAGGGGCTGGATGAGTCACCCTGGAGCAGGCCAGCTGGTGGGCTCACAGCTGCGGCCAATGGCTTTCTAAGCCTTTTCCCACCTGAGAGTGTGCAGAATCCAGACCAGTGGCTCTTCATAAAGTTTTCAAAGTCATTTTTATTTATTTATTTTCATTGCATTTGAAAGTCAGGGAGACAGAGATCTCCCGTCCCTTGCTTGACTCCCCAAATGTTTGCAACAGCCAGGGCTGGGCCAGGTCAAATCTAGGAGCCTAGGACTCAATCCAGGGCTCCCTGGATGCTTGTTCCATCACCTGCTGCCTACCAGGGTGTGTGTTAACTGGAAGCTGCAGTCAGAAGCAGAGCCTGGACTCCAACCCAGGTCCTGACATGGGATGCAAGCACCTTCTGCAGCAGCTCACCAGCCACACTGCACGCCTGCCCCTAGCCTAATTCACTTGGCCACACAGCTGCCCTGGGCCTCATCCTCAGAGATGCCTGGGCTGTGGCCACTCCAATTCAGGTGACTCCAGACCCTGAGGTTCCCACCAGCTGCAGCTCAGCACTTGGACACCAACAGATAGAAACTGCCCCAGAGGTTTGTGTCCAGGGTGAGAATAAGATCAACAACACAGTCATCTTCAAAGGGTGAGGCAAAAACCCCAATGTCTATTCACCTGTTGGGCTCCCAAGTCCTCAAAGTCAAGACAGCATTTTGTTCCTTAGAGTGACCCTGGACAGGGACAAAATGGGGAGCTCTGCCGGGAGTTCACACAGACCTGGGCCTATGGGGGTGACCCCTGGGGTGCTCGCACATTTCAGAGCATCCGGTATGTAATCCATCCACTTGGATTTAGCGCCTGGGCACCAGTGGCAGATGGTCAGGCTGTTCCTCTTGCACTGGGCATGTCCAGGGCCCTGGGTGAAGAGATTTGTCTCCTGTCCTAAGCCACAGTAAAGGCTTTGCCTTCTTCTAGCTCTAGCGGTTACTGGGGTGACTAAAGGGGCTGGGGCGAGGGGTACAAGCAGACACACCCCCTCTGAACGATGTTCTCAGGCATCCATAAACATGCCTTCAGCAAGGTTGCCCCCTCCAAGCCCAGTGCCTGCCTCCCAGCAGATTTTTGAATAACAACACAACAGCAAAACATTGGCTCATCAGGGACAGGTGTAAGGACTTAGCTGTGGTCACAGGACAAGGACCTGATGCTCTGACAAGTTATCTCTGAGCAAGTCTTGCGACTTCTGTTGTCCTCAGGTGTCCTGCAGAAGCAGCAGGGTCCTCAGGGTGGACAGAGGCCGGGGACACTGCGTCCCACTCCCCATTCCACAGCTACTAATCACAGCCAGGCCTTCTTCCTGAATCAGTTGTATAAAACTTGTTTGTTGCTGAAAATTTCCCTCTCTTTCCTTTTAAATTTTCCAGTTTCCTCTCTTTTTTGCCCTCTGTGGTTTTTTTTTTTTTTTACCATATTAGCTCTTCTTGCCCAAAACGTTAAGTCCCACCATCTGTCAAGGCCTGTGTGACTGCCCCAACCCTGAAGATGAGAATGATGATAATGGTGGTGATGATAGTGATGATGGTAATGGTGATAAGGATGATGGTGATAAGGATGATGGTGGTAATGAGTCCTTCTTACAGCTTGTTATGTGCCATGCACTATTCTACTCAGCATACATTCACTCATTTCATCCTCAAAGCAAGTGTGAGGCAAATCACTTCCAGGCAAGGAACTGAGGCACAAGCCAGCTCAAGCTGACCTACCTCTGCAGCTAACACCACACAATCTGAAGTTTATTTCTACTTACAGTAACCTCCAAGTAGGCCATCCATCTAGATTTTTTTTCTTCAACCAGATTGAGGCTCGTGGGTGACCACTCCCCTGCTTCTCCCCCTTCTGTGTGCGCAGTAGCACTGAACGAGCAACAAAACACAAACACTTGCCCAGGAATCACCAATCGTCCCCTCATGCCTTTGGTAAAGGGAAAAAGCAGCCTTAGTTTCTCCCGGGAATTTCAATGTGCTAACCCTTGGGTTTTAATTTAGACTGAGTTCTGAGCAAGAAGCACCTACACGGCACGACTTAGCCCCAGGGGACACCTGCAGGACCTCCATAACATGTGACCTTGGGGAAGGTCAGATGACCTCCTTAAGCCTCAGAACCTTCATCTGTGAAGTGGGGATAATTTTTTTTTTAACTTTCTTGACTCACAGGACTGACACAAAAGTAGAATGACATGAGGTCATTGGTACCAATGTGCCAAAGGCATGTGCTGCTGCCATCCTCCCAATCAGCCCTACCTGCCTGAGCCAATCTCACTCCTCACGCTCCTTGTACACTTACTTGCCATCGGCCCCTGTACCCACAGAAGCCCTTCACTCCCTTCTCTACACAAGTGGCTGGCAAGCTTTCTCTGCAAAGGACCAGCTTGGGAATATTTTCGGCATTGCATGCATACACACTCTGCTGCTGTGGCTGCTCAACTGTGCCACAGTAGTCATGGCATGAACACAGCTGTGTTCCAATAAAGCTTTATTTAGGGACTCTGCCCCCTGGGCAGAGCTCGCCTCTGCACTGGAGTTTGTGTGCTTTCTTCTGTGGGGCACACACATCTCACCTCCCCTCGTTCTGTCTTCCCAGTATAGAGCTCCATGGAATTTCTCCAGCCCTCAGCAACTTCTACATCCTCTGCTCTGGCAGAGGGAGGCATGCCTTGCCCTCATTCTTTTCTGCCTTCTGAATCACACTTGGCAGGGTTCTTATGCCAAGCATACCCCATGCCACCAGCTGATGGACCTTGGTGAGTCCACTGTCACTGGGTGCTTTTCACATACAAAGACTCTGTCATCCACTGGTGCTGTACTCATGGGTGCAGCCAAGCTGGCTGGCGCAGGGATGCAGGTGGGTGGCTGGGCTCACCCACGGACCATGGGAGTGACTCCCAAATGACAGCATATGCCCCTCTCAAAGCCTGCAATTCCCGTCACAGCCAAGCCCGTAGTCATCACGTGCCACAGTCCTCTGCAGCTGCATGTGCATTTAGATCCATGCCACGAGGACCTGGGGGAGCTCTCAGAATCCAGATGGTTACACTTTGCATTCAATTCTATGAATTCTATCCAATTCTACTTTGCTGCCATTTCTTGACGATTGTTATACACATAGCAATGCCATCATAACTACCCCCCTCCCCTGCCCAGAGGCTCCCCGGAGGGCAGAACTGATGGGCGGGGGCCATTTGGGGTACCATCTGCAGATCTGACCTAAATGCTGGGCTGACCTCCAAGCAGGTATGAGATAAATACCTGTTGATCTGGTGTGGGTGGGAGGAGCAGCCAGTGTGATTCCCCACCCAGAGCCTCCCACTGGCCATGGACGCTGGACAGCCCAGAGCTGGAAATACCCCACCCCCGCCTGGCCCCAGAGGCGATGCCGGAAGGTGTGGCATGCAGGGAACTTTGGGCGTCCCTATGGCTTGGCTCTTTGACGCTTGCTGGCGAGAGCAAAAGCAAGATCATCTAATGATCTGTGACTTCCAGCAAGTCACTTCCTGTCTTGGGGCCTCAGTCTCCTCTGTCAAGAGGTGAGACCGGAGGACACTGTTATGGGCTCCGACTCTACACACAAGATAGCACTGCTTCCTCTTCTGATTTGGAGAACAGGGTGGGGCTGGGGGCCTCTCAGGGGACAGCTGGGCACGGCTGAGGAGCCGCAGAAATCCTCAGCCTCCAGGAGCACTGAGCGTGCCTCTCCCCTCTCCCACCTTCTTTTTGCTCAAGGCTCGCAGCTGCTGTCTCTGTAGTCAGCAAAACTCTAGGTCAGCCAGGCTCAGGTTGCACACCTTTTAGCTCTCCCAACTCCGGAGAACAAAACACAAAGTGCCCGGAAGTTATTCACTGTGAACCTTTGCCACATTTCCTCTCTCTCAGCACTTAGCAAATCCACCAGCAGCAACTTGTTCACTCTGGGGGCGGGGTGCGGCAGGGTGAGGCAGGGAGGGGAAGAAATGGGAGGGGAGAGGAGGGGAGAAGAAGGGCTGGGAAGGGATGCCTAGGTCAGGGAAGACAGCTGAGGTGAATGCTGCAGGAGAATAACCACTGGCACCTCCTGGCCAGACCCCAGCCACCTGCCATTTCTGCTGGTGGCGGAGGCAGGTGGCTGTTCTAAAGAGAATCTCTCAAGATGGGGCCAGACACCTATCTGTCCAGGCTGGAAACTCTGCTCAGTGTCCCCGCCACCTCCAGGGTGGTCCCTTTGTGATGCTCTACTCTGAGGTGAGAAATAGACACCCCCCCACACACACACCCAACTCCCGGAGGAGAGTGAGGTCTGAGATGGCCTCCCTGGTCCTGCTCACCACAGCAAAGGGCCCTCTGTGGCCCTGTCCTACGGCCCCAAATAAAAGGTTCGCAGTCTCCCACACCGTGCTCTCCTGTAAATCATCCGCACCACAGCAAAGGAAGCCATGGCAGAGGAGCGAGAGGTGGAAAGGATGTAGGGGTGTGTGCCGGTGGGAGACCTGGGCTGAGAGACTCAAATCCCCAAGGACAAAACTGCCAAACAGATGATGTTGGCAGCAACTGACTTAGTTCCCAACCGGTTAAGGACCATGAGAGGTACCTTGGGGGATGAAGCAGATGTTGGGTGGTCCCTGTCCCCAGAAGTCCCTAGGTTATCTAAAGAGGAAGGATAGAAACAGGTGCACCTGCCTCAGCTCATACCAGGACACGCTGAACCCAGTTGGGATCAAGGTCTCGAGAGCTTTCTTGGCAGCCAAGCTGGCTTTGCACAATGAAACATTACACAGGGACTCCACGTGGCACTAGCATGTCCAGGAGCCTGGGCACAGAGTCTTCCACTTCCTGAGATGGCCACTTGGTCTACTGGGGGAGAAGCAGTTGCATGTGGGGGGCCTGGACAGGCTGTGGCCTTGGTGCTTCAGGGGCGTGAGTTCAAGGCTTGCCTTGCCTCCCATCACAGAGAAAACTACCAAGGGCCAGGGACTGACTTGAGGGCTCATGGTCCCTCTCAGAGCTGCCCTGAGCATCTCAGTAGGAGCCCTGGCTCCTCCCACTAGACTACACTGCTCCCCTCCCTGGGCCACAGACTGGCCTTTGCTGGTGGTGGCCTTGACCTTGTGTGGACTGGAACAGGTAACTCCCACTGGGTGTGAAATGTAGTTTGTGCATTTGTTGTGGAGATGACGCATTGTATCTGACGGTGTTCAGCTCAACCTTAAGTGCACAATTAGCACTCAAGAAACATTAGCTAGTGGGTACAACATCAGCAGAATCATCCTGTGTGTCAGTAGTCTGACTTTAACTGCAAAGACAGAGGGACAGTCAGATCTCCCATGCACTGGTTCCTTTCCCAAATGTCTGTAACAGTCAGAGCCAGGCACGGCTGAAGCCAGGAGTCGGGAACACAAACCAGGTCTCCCAGGTGGGCAGCCACCTGCTGCCTCCCCAGAGTGCATTAGCAGGAAACTGGAAGTGCGAGCAGAGCTGGGCTTGAACCCAGGCACTCCACGGTCATCCCAAGCAGCATCTCCTCTGCAGTACCAAACACCTGCTTTCTCCCCTTTAATGTAGTAGTTGTCCTTCTGACAGGACAAAGCCAAGTTGGTCAGTGGGGACAGATCCGTTATGAAAGTCTTCTTGCCAGATAGGCCTTCCAGCCAGGGCCAGTCAGGACCTTTCTCTTTCTTGCTTTCACTCTTGCTAAAACACACACACACACACACACACACACACACACACACACATACACCTCTCATGCAAAGAATTACATTTTCTGATTGTATAAGCATAAAAACAAGTACATTACTATCTCTACATTAAAAACATTTTTTTCAATCTAAAGGTTCATTTTTTTCCCCTTCTGATTTTAAAGGAAATTAGGACATCCTGTGTCTCAAAGATAAACTGGCCACATTTCCAGCTCTTAGGACCCAAGCAGGTTGACCAGTTGTTCCAGCCTGCACAAGCCTGTGATTATTCCCAGGATCTGCAATATCAAAACTAGGTCAGGCCTGGCATGGTGGCCCAGCTGGCTAAACCACCTCCTTCATCACTGCCAACCCATATGAGAATATCAGTTCAAGTCCTGGCTGCTCTCCTTCCTACCCAGATCCCAGGTAATGTTTATGGGAAGGCAGCAAAAGATGGCTCAAGTACTTGGGTTCCTGATATCCATGTAGGAGATCTGAATGGAGATCTAGGTTCCTCCTAATTTTGGCCTGGTCCAGCCCTGGCCAGTGAGGCCATTTGGGGTATGAACCAACGGAGGGAAGATCCCTCTCCCCTTGAAAACCCGGACAGTCCTGGGCAAGCCAGTCCATCTGGTGGCACTCACCCCAGGGACTCCCTCCTTCTCTTCTCCCTAGGTGAGGCCCAGGGACACTGGGTGCGCTCTCCAGCCTCTAAAAAGTTGCACCATCTGTTAGAAAACAAACCCCCTGAGGGCAAGGACTTGACCTTGTTTGTTGAACAGTATCTGCCTCCTTCAACATTTGCTCAATGAATTGAATGGAACACAAAGAAGTGGCACCACACACACACACACACGCACACACACACACATGCACACACACACATGCACATATGAAAACAAATGAAGGGAAAGGAAAGGTTCCTAATGCTTTATAAAAGTCTCATAGGAGGCCCAATGTGACAGCCCTAGAGGCTAAATCCTCACCTTGCAGGTACTAGGATCCCATTTGGGTGCCAGTTCGTGTCCTGGTCGTTCCACTTCCCTTCCAGCTTCCTGCTTGTAGCCTGGGAAAGCAGTTAAGGATGGCCCAACATCTTGGGACCCTGTTCCCATGTGGAAGACCTGGAAGAAGCTTCTGCTTCCTGGCTTCAGATTGGCTCAGTTATGGCTATTGCGGCCACTTGGGTAATGAGCCAGCTGACCGAAGATCTTTCTCTCTGTATCTGCTGCTCTGTAAATCTGCCTTTCCAATTAAAAAAAAAGTCTCATAGGATTCCTGGTTTGCAACACTCACTTACTTATGAGGCCAGAATACCCTCTGCTTTTAAGCTCTAATATCTGCTGTGTGGATGAAGGCAGAATAGAGACACCTTCTCATCAGCAGGTGCCTGGAATTTTCCCTAGGGGCATTTTCTCATGCCCTGAAGGGCTTCAAGTTGTCCTTATTGGATTCTCAGCTTGGTCCCTCTCCCCTCAACCTCACTTTGTTCAGCCTTTATATATATATAATATAAATTTCATATATAATTTGTATTTATTTATTTGAAAGTCAGAGTTTCAGAGAGAGAGGGAGCGAGAGGGAGAGACAGAGAGAGGGAAGGAGAGATGGGGAGGGAGAGAGACAGAGAGCTAGAATATGAATCCTTCATCTGCTGGTTCACTCCCAGATGGCTGTAATAGCTACATCAAAACCAAGTGCCTTGAACTCTATCCAGGTCTCACACATTGGTGGCAGGATCGCAGATACTCGAGTATTCTTCTACTGCTTTCCCAGTGCATTACCAGGGAGATGGATGGGAAGTTGAGCATCTAGGACTAGAATTAGTACCCATGTGGGATGATGGTGGTACAGGTGGTACAGCTTAACGTGCTATGCCACAACGTTGGCCCCCATCCTCCTTCAGTCTCCCTGTGCCCTTAGTCTGAGTGTGCAGCTGGAGAAAAGAGAATTTGTGCCCTGCACCTGGAACTGACATGACTGTTGGCATATCCACTTTTATCTCTAATTAGCAGACATTCCAGCAACGTAGGCTGTGAGCCAAGTGTTCCAGCACTGGCCACCCTCTTTGCAAAGCTGTGTTAATCATACAAGCCTGACTCCCCCGTTAGCCAATGAGCAGCATCCCCAGTCCAGCAGCTGTATTCTTTCCATCTCTGTATTCCCACAGCACCCAGAATCAGAGGCAGGCCAGTGGGTGGGTCTCAGCACTTTGACCCAGACCCAGTCTCTCACAATACTGGACTCAGCTCTTTCAGAAACAATTTGAAGGGGAACCCACTGAAAATCACCCAATATGGACCAATACCCAGAATATAGAAATCATTTCAATTACTCAACAAGAAAAAAGGGAATCACCTGATTTTAAAAATTAGACAAAAGACTTAACTAAGTCCTTTAAATAGGCTAAATGGGTGAATAGGTTTCTCCATAAAAGATGCACAAATGGCTAGTAAGCACAAAAAAAGACACAGCATCAGTAGTCACCAGGGAAATGCCAATCAAAACTACAATGCAATGCGACTTGACACCCGTTAGGACGGCTGTTATTGAAAACAACAAAGGAAAATAACAGGCGTGGCTTGGATGTGCAGAATGAGAATCTGTACACAGTGCTATCAGACTGTAAAGCTGTGCAGCCTCCATGGCAGTCACTTTGACTATTCATCAAAAAATTAAACATGATTACCAAGCGATCCAATAACCGTATTTCTGGGCCTGCACCCAACAGAAATGAAAGCAAGACCCAGAACAAGAATCTGTGCACGTGTGTTCTCAGCGGCACTACTGATGGTAGTCAAAGGGGGGAGTAACCCAAGGATCTGCTGATGGGTGAATGGAGAAACAACACGTGCTGTAACACACAGTGCAGTACTATTCAGCCTTAAACAGAGAGGAAAGCTGATGAACCTTCTAACCCTGCCAAGAGAAGCAAGCCAATGCACTGAACACATACTGTGTGAGTTCAGCCACCTGTGGTTCCTGGGATAGTCAAGTTGATAGAGATAAAAAGTAGAGGAATGGGTGCCAGGTACTGGGGAAGAGGGAATGGGAATTACTGTTGAATAGCAAAAGTTTCCATTGGGAAATGGATCAGTTCTGAGGAGGATGGAGGTGCTAGGCACACCCCAAACCCTGACTGTCACCAGTAAAGATACTGCACCGTACGCTTCTGAAAGGCTAAAATGGAACGTGTGTCCTCCTGCCAAGGCCTGGGCCAGGCACATCTGATTTCTTCTCTCCAGGACATGTGCTGGTGGAAGTGTGCTCTCCCCAGCGCCTGTGGGATGCGAGCTGACTGACACGGGGTGGCTCTGGCAGACACGCTCTGGCCTCACCGCTGGAGCTCGAGGCATTTAGATAATTCTGGAAAGTGCTATAGGAAAGGCAGGCTTGGGCCCGATTCCCAGATGTGCCACTTATAGCTGTGTGATCCTTTCTGGGCCTCGGCTTTTCACTGTCCAGTGACATCTGGAAGAACATCCTGTGCGGAATAGTTGCAGTTGTTCAGAGGGATGCATTAAGTCTTGCATGCAGAGCCTGTCACATAGCAAAGCCCAGCAACAAACAACAATTGCTCTTGCACACTCTAATCTCATCCCAGTAGACCCGGCCCTTTCCCTGGCTTAAGTACCCTAGTCACGATCCTCACCCCCCATTCAACACTCAGCTGCACCGCTCCAAGCAGTCTTTATACTCCCAAGCCCCAGCAGCGGCCATGGGTTCTCACCAGCCAATCTTGGGACTCCTGCAGCACTTCTATTCTGCTCTTCTACCCATTTCACAGAAGGAGGAAGTGAGACCTACAGTGGCAAGCATGCTTCCCAAGGTCACACAAAATGAAGGCTTGGCCATGGGCTCCCAGGACCACAGACTGGCTCATGTGAGGCCCTGGGGCCCAGGAAGGGTTACCACCGACCTGGGCACCCAGACTCCTCCCTAAGGGCACTCAAACTACTGGCGTTGCTGAAGCAAACCTTACCCATGCTCCAAGTTGCAAAGGGAAAGCACAATAGAGACGAAGAGATGTTCTGTCTCCTTCCTCCCCACCCTGCTGCCCTACAAGGCTGCAGGCAGACAGAAGTCTGTCACCCAGGGCTCTCGCATCTCCTTAGCTGGAGCTCTTGCCCCATGCGACAGTAGCAGGTGACACAGACCTGCCTGCCCTCACCCAGGGCGCACAGCTGAGCAGCACACAGGCAGGGTGGGGAGGGGTCCCTCCAGGTTTGGACAAATTGTCCTTGCATTTCCTGCTTGCTCTGTGGGACTTATCATTTTAGGATTACTGGAAAAATTCATTCCCTCCATATCCAGAATTACAGTATCGTAGCAAGCTCCCCTGTCGACAGTCGCGAAGATCAATTTTCTCAGACCTTGGCGCTGAAGTGAACGGTCCTGCATGCTGGGGTGCGGTGGAAGGGGGCTTCCTTTGGTCTTTTCAAGATCAGGGTTACTGAGACAGTTCTAAGCCTGCTCCTCCTCCATCAGCTATGCTTCCAGAGACTACCATGTGCCCAGTCACCTGAGGATAAGCTCCACGTGGTTTGGACAAGGAAGGCAAGCAGAGAATGGATTGACAGTTTGTGGAGCCAGAAAAGAGCCTTGGGACCCTGCATCCACATGGGAGACCCAGAAGTAGCTCCTGGCTTCAGTCAGCTCCGCTCCGGCCATTGCGGCCATTTGGGAAATGAACCCAGTGGATGGAAAATCTTCCTATTTCTCCTTTTCTTTGTAAATCTGCCTTTCCAATAAAAATAAACAAATTAAAAAAAATAAAAACCAAGAGCAGGGCCTGAGTATGAGTCTCACTCCCAGAGCAAAGGGCACCTGTGTAGCAGCAGCAGACATGCATGCCACAGTGGGAGAAACGGTCCAGGAGGCTGCTAGGATTGATCAGATGCCCTCAGCATGGTGTCCCAAACCCTACAGGGTGGCAAGGCACCCCTGGAAAGGAGAGGCCTGCCACCTGCCACACAGAGACAGATGGGCTCAAGGAGAAGTGGTGCTGTCCCCTAACTGGGTACAGGGGCCAGGCCACAGAGTGGGTTCCAGACATGCTTTAAGAATCACTGTCAAGGGGTACCTGAGACTCCTGCTGCCCTGAGGAATGCTGAGCTCCTGAGCCAGAACAGGAAAGCTGGGGTGTAGGCTGGGCAGCGAGAGGCCACAGACAGTACAGAAGGGCAAGCCAGCAGCACAGCTCTGTGGACAGGAGCCCCAGGGCTCAGGGACTTGACCCTGGCCTCCATCATCACAGCTGGCTTCTTCCTCCTGGCCCTGGAATGACCTGCTCTTGGTTTGTGGCAAATTTTTCTCACCCTCCCATTTCTGGTGAACGTCCCAGACCAGTCTGAGCCTCAAGGCTTGTGGAGTGGGGATCGAGCCACATTGAAGAAGAGTCCCAGGACAGGGCTCAGGGCTGGGTGTTATGCACCAGAAGAGCTCACAGGTGCCGGTCACGTGGCAGGCGGAGACCAGGAGAGAGAAGGGAACTCCATTCCCGGTATCCAGGCTGTGCCTGTGGGGGCTGCATCTTTAAGACTGTGTGCTGTGCACCAGGTCAGAGTCCAACCTACAGAATGAACTAAGAGCTGGGATTCAGGGTTGAATGGTGGTCTTTCTCCTTGGGTGGGCACGCGAATCACTCTATAGGGAAAGGCCAGCCGAATGGAGTGAAGTAGCCGGTGCTTCTGGGGACACGGGGTGGGTGGGAGTGGAGAACTGGAAGCCCAGTGGGAGGGGAGGCATGGACCAGGCAGACTGTGAATGCGGCCGTCAGGGATCATTCCAGGGTCCTGAGTGATCAGTTTCTCAGGAATCCATGTCCAGTTCTGCTTGCTCACAATTGGAGTGGGCAGTCAGTCCCCAAGTATTTCCTAAGCAGTCGGATCTCCGTACGCACGGGTTCCACATCAGAGAGCGCAAACACAAACCAAAAATAGATCCTAAAAAATGTCATCCTGCTGAACATGTATAGATTCCTCCTGTGCCATTATTCCCTGAGCAATACCTTGTCACAATGAGCTCCACAGCAGTGGCACTGCAGGGGGCTGCACACGACAGTCATACTGTGCTGTATGGCATATGACAGCCACACTGCTAGGTTGCACAGGACAGCCACATTGTGCCTGGCGGTACATAATAGCTAACTCGTATCAGGTGCTGAACTCCATCTGGAGATGATTTATATAAGTACAGGAAGATGTGCATGGATTACACGCCACTTTCCATAAGAGACTTGGGGGCAGGCATTTGCCCGGAGGTTAATATACCCACTTTACCTCTCTGAGTGCTTTGGTTTGATTCCTAGCTCCAGTTCCCAACTCTAGCTTCCTCCTGGTGTGGTTCCTGGGAGGCAGTGGGGATGGCTCAAGTGGTTGAAATCCTGCTGCCCATGAGACCTGGACAGAGTTCCCAGGCCACTGCCTTGGTCAATAAGCCCAGGGCTTATTGCACTGAACCAGAGGTTGGAGGAATATGCCCTCACTTGTTCTTTCCTTCTTGTTGCAGCTCTGCCTCTCAAATAAATAGGGGGCTGGCACCATGGCTCAATAGGCTAATCCTCCACCTTCAAGTGCGACCATCCCATACAGGTGCCAGTTTGTGTCTCAGCTACTCTACTTCCCATCCAGCTCCATGCTTATTGTCTGGGAAAGCAGTGGAGGATGGCCCAAGTATTTGGGACCCTGCACCCACGTAGGAGACCTGGAAAAAGCTCCTGGCTTCATATCAGCTTAGCTCTGGTTATTGTGGTCCTTTGGGGAGTGAACCAGTGGATGGAAGATCTTTATCTCTCCTTCTCCCCGTAAATCTTTCGGAAAAAGATAAATAAATCTTAAAAACACAAATAAATAAAAACGTATAAGGAAATTGAGCACCTATAGGTGCTGGTATTCTTAGAATACCTGGAACCAATCTCCCTTGCGTGCTGAAAGAAACCTGGGCGAGCCTCACAGACAGTTTTGAGACCAGCATCCCAAGATGGAGGAGCCAGGAAGTCTGGGGTGTGGCCACTGGATCTCGACTTTGAAACACTATTCAAAGTGTGATTCTGCTGCTGGTGGCTGTAGTCACCCTCCTGAGCGACCTAGAGTGGGGAAACCATCCATCAAGGGGAGGGAGCTGGGCCCTGCTCCCGAACAGTGAAGGTGAAAAAGAGGTACAAGTTCAAAGCCACACTGGTCACGTCCTTCACCTGGAATAGCAGAACACAGCTCCCAAGGTGCAGAGACAGTCAGGCACTCCCCGCAGCCTGCTAGCCCGCCCCTGGCTCACAGCTGCACTTCACTTCCCGGCCTGCCCTGTGGTTAGGTGTGGCCACGCGATGGAGTTCTGGCATGGGGATGGTATGTCAGAAACACAGACCACGAAGATCTGCCCTGTGGAATCCTGAGCCTCCACTTGCCAAATCCACTCAATGCAAAGTGGGAAATAAACTTCCTATGGGATTGAGGCATGGTGGCAGGAGGGGCAGTGGTGGTTGTTAAATCAGGGAGGCTGTGTAGATTGGAGGTAGAGAAACAATGTCACAATCAAACCTGGCAGCCTGTGACCACCAGCCTGGTAGACTGCAGGCATGGCCAGGGCCGTTCTCTACCTTCCCTGGCCTCAGGGGCTTGGATCTTAAGAAATTGCCAGGCAGACAAGGCCTGAAACCCGCAATGTGGGTTTGACAAGGGGTCCAAGAGGGGAACTAGTGCAGCTGACCCCCTGCCAGGTGCACAGGCTGGCAAACTCCTCCCTCCCGTGGGTCCTCGGTGTCTCCGCCTGCTGGGGGCAGCACTCTGACACCTCGCAAGCAGCACCCTCCCTGGAGCTCTGGGTGAGCCTGCCCCTTGGGAGTTCTTGTAGATGCATGGAACACAGCCTTTCCAGCCAGAAAATGTGTCTTCCTGAGGCTGTCCTCCTCCAAGCCACCAGCAGCCCAGCTTGGACACCCATCACCCAGGGAGACACAGCCTAATGGGGGTCAGCCCAGCGGAGGGCAGGTGGGGGGGAAGTCCCCAGAATGCAGGGCCTTGGTCTTCTGAAACTGTGTCTGTGTGTGACTCACGATCTGCTCCCACCCCCCTCAACTCTCAGCAGGCTGCATCTTCTGAAAGGAGAGACTGAGCATGCGCCCAAAGACTGGTCCTCTCTCCCCTGCCATCTCTGACTTCCTGTCACCTCCTGTTTGTGAAATGGGACACATGCCCCCACCAACTCCCTTCAAAGGGGGCTGCAGGAAGGGTTAGGGAAGCCCCAGAGATGGAACAACAGAGGCCCCAGGGCAGAAGCCAGGCCTCAGCAGCTCTGTCCAGCAGCGGCCGCAGGTTGCGCTGACCAGGCTATTTATAGAACCCTTCTCTGGCTTTCTTGAATGGGAGCCTTGGTCTGGCAGTGATTGGGAAACACACACACACAGACGCACACACAGACACAGGCTCCTTTCCTTGAAGAGGGGGATGGAGGGGTGGGGAGCGGGGAAGGGAAAGAACCATTCTTGTAGGGGCAGGTTAATCGCTGCCGGGCAGGACTAAAGCATTATTAGAGGTCAGAGCTCAGTGGGGATGGGGGAGTCCTCCATTGGAGACCCTCTCCCTGCAGGAGTAGCTGCCAGCGAGGAAAGCTGAGAACATCAACAAAAGCAAAGAAACACCCAGCGTGATGGACTAAGATACTGAGAGGAAGCGTGTGCAGCCCCCACCCACTGCTGCTCTGGCCCTGGGGCTGGCTCTCGCTCAGGCCAGCCCCTCACTGGACAGCTCTGGGCTGCAGGCAACCTGCAACAA
Source organism: Ochotona curzoniae (assembly GCF_017591425.1). NCBI lineage: Eukaryota > Metazoa > Chordata > Mammalia > Lagomorpha > Ochotonidae > Ochotona > Ochotona curzoniae. The sequence goes on along the minus strand of NW_024466219.1, from coordinate 16,185,323 downwards.
GGACCTGGTCCTGCTCCCTGGATCTGGGCTGAGGATCTGAGTGGCTACATCTGCCACCCCTTCCTCCTGAGCCTTACAGATGCCTTTCTTGGCAGGGAATCCTGCCCCTGGGGGTTCTCAGGCTCTGGCCAAATGACAAAGGACAGCTATAGGAGAGGACACACAGTGGACGGGATGTGCAGCAGGAATCTACAAACGTGTGTTTCCCACAGCAATGTTCTATTTCTGCCCAGGAACAGTCGCTGAGGTAAAGAACCCTCAGCCTCGCTGGACTCCTTCCTTGCCCTAGCCTGACCCTCTGGGCCCCAAGCGGGCGGTGGGATCACAAGAGGCAAGCAGAACAGCTAAAGCCTGCTTCCAAAACAGAAGCCATTTTCTTCCCAGGGAGCAAACGAACTCTCGAGAGCAACAGCTCAGCCCCTCTGCCACCTATCACAGTTACCTGGCATACCATTCAAAGTCCTGATGCCACTTTGTACCCCAGACTCGGGAACTCAGAGTCCTCGGGCCTAGCACACACGTGGAATTCAGACTGGGCACTACTGGTCCAAGGATGTGTGGGGAGAGTGCTGAGAGGACAGGCACTCACACACAGGGTAAGGACCCAAGTGACATGGTGGGGAGGAGTGTTGCCTCCCCTCTGTGTGTGGTCCCACTGTGTCCTCCATAGGTCCAGCTGGTCACCCCCATCCCTAGCCCTCCAGAATAAGTCCTGGTGTCCAGCCCCACATGGGGTGGGGGTGATGATTCCACCAGCCTCTCAATTCCTTTTAACCTCATCCTCTCTTTGGGTCTCAGGCCTCCTGCAAGGCAGCTGACCTCAGACCCCAGCCACAGGCAGAGACAGGCCTGCAGAAGTTTGGGTGAACTCTAACTGGCACGGGACTGCTGTGTTAATGACGAGGTGCCACACCCCTGTGAAGCTATCACTTACTTCTGTCTGCAGAGGACCCTGTCTAGGTAACTGCTGGCTTGGAGCCCTCCCATCGAAATCACAACATACACAGCTATGCCACCATTCCTACTGAGACATGTGGCCGATCGGGCTACCCTGTAGCCAACTGGCAGTGTGGCCAGGGGACAAAAGCTTGCTGGGCGACAGGGGGCCCACACATGACCCCAGCAGGGTCCCCTGGGAGGTAAGCATGGCAGTGAGCTGGCCGCCCAGGGAGAGGGTGTATAGTCCAGACTCCCTCACTTCTGCAAAGCTGCTAGATGCTGCTTTAAGATGGTTTCTCACAAGGCGGAAGTCTCAACCTCCAGTATTTGTGCCTCTTAGACACTAGGTGCCCTACCCCTAGCTAAGCTCTGATGAGGGAAGGTGGAGGGCGACTCTAAGTGGTCATCCCCAGACCCCCCCAGGCACAGGTGAGCAGGCAGCAAGTGGCTGCCTGACCCGGTGCAGTCCTCAGCCCCCAGCCCGGGGTGAGCCATTTTGAAAAGGTCTGGGGACAGGAAATGCTGAATCGAAGACAGGAGAGCAGGCACCGGAATGGTTCCAGGTCCCACCCTCTGCCTGCCACCCCAAGTTTATGAGAGTTCTCAGGGCAACTGCCCATCCATTTTCTCCGTGACTGTGCCTGTTGGCCAGGAGCAGGGGCCCCTTCTAGACCCCACCCGGAGAAGGGCTCTTGCCTTCTTCCATCACCGCCACTGTTACCTTTGAGGGAGATCTGCTCTGCACATTCCTGAAAAACGTAGTCTTGGCGGTGAAGAAACAGTCCTCCAGCTCCTCGTCCAGGCTGCAGGAGGACCCACTGCTCATGCTGCGGTCCAGGTCCACCGTCATGGAGCCTGGGACTGCGAGCGAGCGCACGCACTGCTGGGGCCAGGCTGGGATGCTGGGCGCGCAGGCAGGGGCACCCGGCCTCAGGAGCAGTCGGGCTAGGCAGAACCTGTCCAGAGTCCCGCAGCCAGCTCCTGGTTGGCGCCCGCTAAGCCCCCAGGTCGGCCGGCGCGCCGGGCTCCGGTGCCTCACTCTGCGCCCGGCTTGGCGCCCCGTTCAGCCTCTGCGGTTTCATCTCAGCCCAGCCGACTCTCTCCCTCCGCCCCGCGCCCTCGCCCCCGCCTCTCTGCGCCTTCCTGCCCCTGGTGCAGCGCACACACGGCACTTCGGAAGCCACTTCCTCTGCAAGGTTCCTCAGAGCCCGCGGGGTGTCACCGCGCCCCTCCCCCAGTCCGCCCTGGGCCACCGACGCCAGCGCACCTCGGATCCTACCCGGGATACAGGGGTGGAGTGGGTCAGGATGCACCAGGTTGGGGTGGGGTGGGGGACCCTCACTTTGGCAGATGCTGCCTTCCTGCCCACCTGAGAAGATGCTGTCAGGGTGGACCCCGGCCCTCTCCCCCCTCCCCGCGGCCTGCAGCAACCAGGTCAATCAATTGCTTGCAGAAGTAACTGGAGAAGGAAATCGTATCTGGCCTGCCTGGAGAGCCAGCAGTATTTTAACTTGGAAATGCCAAAAGAAACTGCAGGGCAACCACAAGCACATGCAAATCACATGCAAAGTTATGCAGGACTGGGTCCTGCCCACCCACAGAACCTGGCCCTGAGGCAGCCTGGGCACACGGAAGGGGCCTGCAAACATCATCCTCCTAGATCATTTGGGCATTTTCCTGAGAGTCTGGCTGAGAGGGGTCTCTGTCAGGTCTCAGGTCTCAACATCAAAGCTGGCTCATTCCCTGAAGGCAGGTGGCATGGATGTGGGATGCCTTCCTTGTTGGTGCAGGCTGAGCCCCTCCAGGTTGGCCCCCCATCCCCTGACTCCTGCAACCCCACAGCAAGGGAAGCTATGAGTGCCTAAACAGCCTCTGTACTTGTCAGGTAACATACACAGTCTGTCACTTAGGTCTGCCAACAACAGCCCTCAGGTATTCCCACTAAGGCTGGAAGTTGTGTGTGCAAGATATGTATGCTGGGCCTCAGAGTCTGGTCTGGGTGATCCCAGGTCCTAAACTCTCCATGTCCATGACAGCTTGATTGACAGCAGGGTTAGTACTGCCTTGGTGGGGTCTGGAGGGGAAACAAGCCACAGCCCTCAGAGCCTGGTGGTGTATGGGGGCAGATGGCCCGTGAGCAGGGAAGCCCACAGCCACCCAGCAGTCAGCTCTACCTACAACTCTGGTCAGCTCTGGGATGGACCCCTTCCTTCCTCCGCCGTGCAGGTGGCTATCTGTGCAGGAAGGCTTCCAAATGCAGCCCAATTTAGCTCCCTCCTCCCACCATGTCTTTCTCCCAGAGGCCTGTGGGTGCCTGGCAGATACAGATGAGAGCACTGGGAGCCACCCTAAGCTTAGGAAAACTGAGAAGCTCCAATGCCAACAGCTGTCTTCACCTGCAGGGAGCTAAGGGGGCTAGGCAACTCGGGGTGTATGCCTGGTGAGCTATAGGGTGTTGGGATGATGGGGGAGAACTGGCATGAATGGGATTGAAGATAGGTTCTGGTTTTGTCTGGAACAGTCTTTAAAAGGGTACAGTCAAGGCTGCTCAGGTTGGGGGCAGGGTCCAGCAGCAGAGGCTAATGGTGGCCTCCTAGTGCAATGCTGGCACACATGGTGCTGCAGGCTGGGGGTTCCCAGGAGTCCTCAAGGCATCAGTAGCAGCTGACCTGCTTCATCTGGACCAGCAAAGAAAGGCTTGCTTTCTTCTAGAAAGAACCACGGGATCCCCATAGCTAAGGAAATAGCAAGAGGCATATTCTCTGGACCACCCATGTCCTTGGAGTCCTGCAGAGAGGTTGGGGAGGCAGCCACGGTGCCAGGCATTGGAGATTTTTGTGTCATGCACATGGCTAATAACAAGGTCACCAGCATCCCGCCCAGGTCTCAGCAGGAGCTTCCCTGATGCCAGAAGGAGGCAGGGACACAGTGTCCTTCCAGGGAGCTGCTCCCTGCCAGCCCTGACATTCTGAGAACCTGGCAGCTAAAGAAAGGCAACTCCAAGGCCTTTTAGCATCCATTTGGACTTCACTTAGGCTAGTCCATAACCTTAAGAGCAGTATCTGCCCATTCTATGGGTCAAGAAACTGAGAGATCATTTGCTCCATCGCGGCTCATTGCTCTCAAAGCCTGCCCACTCCCTGTTTCTGTCTCTTCTCCTCCCCTGCCCACCTATCCAGGAATCTAAGCTTGGAAGGAAGCCGCAAGCAAGAAGTGAGGAGAGCAGAGACCATGGTGCAGGGAACCGGGAAGCAGTCTGCAAAAATCACAAACAGTGCGACAGGTCTCCAGGAGGAAAATTCTAGACTGAAGCTGCAGGGGCTCCACAGAGCTCTTGAGCACCTGCAGCCAGAGACAGTGGTGACACTGGCCAGCCTGCTAAGGGGTGAAGCGGGGAAAGGCCTGAGCCGTCTCCTTTCAGGTCTCTGGCAGATGGGCACACAAAGCATAGGTCCTGACCAGCCTCGTCCCTGGGCCTCGGCAGAGGAGATGAGACCTACAGCCGCCAAGTCCATGGCACTGAGCAGGGGCTTAGAAAGGATGAATGAATGGGCTGCCTTCCTGACTCCACGCACCAGATGATGGAAGACACTATTTTAAGCTCCTTTCATTTCTCAAGTGCAATCTGCTCAGGTGGCCAGAGCTACCTGATGGTTCTGCCTGATCTCGACAAGCTGTGATGTAAGAACGGAAGTCAGGAACTGGCATTTTCATCCCAGCCCCAGCTCCTGCTTGATGTGGTACCCACAGCAGCTCTGATCTCACTGCTCTGTTTGAGGGGTGTGACGGGGGTGTAGAGCCAGCTTAGGACCTTCTGACCTCCTAGCACACATGCAGAGGCGGGAAGCCTGAGTGAGGTGCCACACCACGTGGAAACGTATCTTGAGAGGTTTAATAGCTAACACCTGCTTAAGGCCCATCGTTTCACTCAGTTCCTAGAAGGAAGGCACATTGGTGGCTGCTGTCGTGTGGAGGGGAAAAGAGGGGCGACTTTCTCAGTGTGCCCATGCCCCAGTCTTCCCTTGGCTTCTGGAGTTTTCTCTCTCCCTTTATGTGCCTCTGCCCTCACTAGGGGTGTTGCCTCACCTATTTCAGTGGTATCGACCACACCTGCCAGACTCATAGCTCATAATTCTGCCTCCTGTTAGCTCCAGAGGGGTGTCTGCAGCAGCTCACTGAATACCCACCCCGCCATGCAGCAGCACTCTGCACAGGGCTAACACAGAGCTCTTGATTCCCTGCCTCAGCCCACCTGCCCTTCCTCTTCTGCCTTCCTGCTTTGCCGAATGCCATTAATGGGTATTTTTGCAAGGTCTTCCCCTGGTACCTGTCTCTGCCCCCTCCAAACTCTGCATCCCCTGGAGTCATCACAGGCTCCCTTGCTAAGAGCAAGATCTGCGTGTGGCATTTCCCTATCACAAATCCTTCAGTTCAGATTTCAGCCAAGTTATCCAACAATCACTAGGCATGTGCCTCGGGTGCTGACACCTGCATCCATTCACTCAGCACACACCCACTGAGAGCCTTTCCCTTGTAAGGTCATGCACTCGGGTTACATGAGCAGCACACACCCCTGCCTTCTCAATCCTGCCTGCTTCAGTCCTTGTAAGCAGCAGCAAGCTGGGGTTCCATTACAATCACTGAGCTCTGGTATGTGTCACGGTTGAATCATCACGACAACGTGAGCAAGTGCTTTACAGATGGGTTCATGTGCCCAACCATAACCATAATAGAATCACATGTTACACACACAGATGCTGAGTCTAACCTGCCAGGACAAGTACTGTCCCTAATCCAGTGACCACACCATATCCCAAAGTTCCTCCCAGGGTCTTCCGGACCACCTGCCCTGCCACTGCTGACACACAACCAAGCCCTCCTGATCTGTGAAGGAGCCAGGGGTCAGGCCATCCCAGGGTTAGCAGAGTTGGGTGACTGGGTGGGGGAGGGCTGGCACTCGTTACCTCTGAAGTTCCCTGTGAGAGACCACTGTTCCCCAGCATGCGAAGCAGTCAGACCAGGTGTCAGCACCCCAATTCAAGACTTAGAAGCTAAGGCAATGTACCTGGGCAGAGCAGGTGGAGCCCCTCCCTCCCCGGGGAGGTGGGGAACTCAGCCCCGAGCCTGCATCTTCTGATCTTCAAGCCAAGGAAAGTAGTGCTGTGAATGTCTTCTAACAACCAGCACCAGCTGGCTGCTGGATCACAGGCACATCAAGTTGTACAAAGTCAGGTAACGGGCTAACTCAGACAGGGGCCATCGGCAGCCCTGAGGACTGGATGCAGGGGGCCAGGCTGGATCCAGGACTATCGGGACTGGGGTTGGGGTACATCCAGTCCGCGGGCCCTGTAAAACCTATGCCATCATGTGGTCCTGACCCTGACAAGGCAACCACAGGAGGAACTCAAAATTTGTTAAATGCAAAGCAGGCTCCTTTTTAACTGGATCATTTCCTGTGGCCTGCGAATGACATCATAAATATCCAAAAGCTGCCTTGGCAGATGAAGGTTCCCCGTGTCTTCAGTGAGCAGAGAAATCAACTGGAGCCAACCCACAGTGGACCCAGATGTCAGGATTAGTGAAGACAATAAGAGTTAGCGTCAATGAATTCTATTTACTACAAAACTTACAGACATGGAAGATCTGACCAAATCTCTAGGGATGGCACAAACCATGTGTATATGAGAAATACATGAGTGGGATGAAGGCAGATCAGGCAGGGAACAATCAGTGTATCTGAAGATGCAGCAACAGCAGCTTTCGAAGCGAAACCCAGAGAGTAAAGGCTTGTTTGTAAATGAACAGAAAACAGTGATGCAATTTCAAAAGTTACTACCTACATACACGGAGCATTCATTGACAGGTGTTTGGCCCAGCAGTTTAAGCACCACTTGGGACACCAGCATCCCAGGTTGGAGTGCTGGGGTTGAGTCCTGGTTCCTCTGCTCCTGATCCAGCTTCCTGCTGTGTGCACCCTGGCAGGAAGCAGGTGACAGCCCCAGTGCTTGGGTCCTTGCTATCCACATGAGAGACCTGGATAGACCTCTGGGGTCCTGACTTCAGCTTGGCCCAATCCTGACTGCTGCAAGCATTTGGGGAGTGAACCAGAAACAAAATGAAAATAAAGGGCCCAGCTCAATAGCCTAGTGGCTGAAGTCCTCACCTTGCATGCACCAAGATCCCATATGGGAGCCGGTTCGGGTCCTGGATGCTCCATTTCCCATCCAGCTCCCTGCCTGTGGCCTGGGAAAGTAGTTGAGGATGGCCCAAAGCCTTGGGACCCTGCACCTGTTTGAGAGACCCAAAGGAAGCTCCTGGCTCCTGGCTTTGGATTGGCTCAGTTCTAGCCATTGCAGCCACTTGTGGAATGAACCAGCAGATAGAAGATCTTTCACTCTGTCTCTCCTCTGGAAATCTGTCTTTCCAGTAAATAAATAGATCTTTTAAAAATGAAAATAAACGAATAAAAATAAATGTTTGAGGAAGCAATGTCTGATAGTTGTGCAGAAACCCGCAGATCCAGGAGATTCATTGAACGCCAAGCTGAAGAAACACGAAGAAAACTGCCCTATGCTCATTGTAACCAATGTTGAGAAGCCAGGACTACGCTGTGGCACAGCAGGCCAAGCCACAGACTGCAACATCAGCATCCCACATCAGAGCACAGGTTCTACTCCCGGTTGCTCCACTTCCAATCCAGCTCCTTTCTAATGTGACCTGGAGAGCAATGGAAGATGGCTCAAGTACTGGGGGGACCAAGATCGGGGTTCCTGCCTCCTGGCTTCTGGCTTTTGCCTGGCCCAGTCCCAGCCCCAGCCATTGCAGCCATTTAGAAACTCCCTCTCTCTCCCTCTCTCGCCCTGCCTTTCAAACAAATAAAACAAATCTTGAAAAACAAAAAATATACACGATGTAATATCACTCAATAGACTGTGCTAAGCTAAAGATGTACGCCTTAAACCTAGAGATAGCCATTATTTATTCATTTTAAATAAGGGGCTAAAGACTGTTGCAACAGATAAAATTCAATAACAGAATACCTCCAACTAATCCAAAGGCAGGCAGGAAGGGAAAAAAGAGGAAGAGAACAAAGACCAGGTAGAGGGGCCCAGCAGCGTGGCCTAGCGGCTAAAGTCCTCACCTTGAACGCGCCAGAATCCCATATGGGCGCCGGTTCTAATCCTGGCAGCTCCATTTCCCATCCAGCTCCCCGCTTGTGGCCTGGGAAAGCAGTCGGGGATGGCCCAAAGCTTTAAGAACCTGCACCTGTACCTGGAAGAAGTTCCAGGCTCCTGGCTTTGGATCTGCATAGCATCAGCCATTGCGCTCACTTGGGGAGTGAATCATCGGATGGAAGATCTTCCTCTCTGTCTCTCCTCCCCTCTGTATATCTGACTTTGTAATGAAAAATAAATAAATCTTTAAAAAAAAAAAAAACAGGTAGAAAGCAAATAGAAAGCAGACAGCAAAAAGACTTAAGACCAAATTGTAGCAATAATTACATTAAATGCAAATGACTTAATTCATAAAGAGGTGACACGATCAAATGGATTAAAAAAAAAGACTCAATCACTTGCTCCCTACCAAAAATAAAAACACGAAACCCATGATGCTTAAGTGTAAAGATGTAAATAGCCTAACTGTGAAAGGATAGTTAAGGAATATCACAATATCACGGACCCGTGGAGCAGGGAAGCCGCACGGGGCGGGCACTGGAGCAGTGGTTCAGTCACTGCTCGGACACCTGCATCCCATGTGGGAGGCCCTCGCTCCTTCCTGCCCCTGCACATCCCGGAAGGCAGCAGACACTGGCTCAAGCACCCTGGTCCCTGACCACACGGGAGGTCCAGAAGGAGGTCTGCGCCCCTGGCTTCGGCCTGGCCCTGGCTGGCTGTTTGCAGATATTTCACGTGTAAACTAGAAGATGGAAGATCCCTCTCGGTCTCTCTGACTTTCAAAGAGAATAAAAATCAATAAAAGTGAACAAAAAGAAAGTCACAGCAGTTATAGTAATTAGATTTCAGAGCAAAGGATGTTACCAAGGATAAAGAAGGTTATTTCCTAACAATAACGGAGTCAATTAATCAAGAGGACAGAATAATCTTAAAATGATGGCGCTTAAAAACAATAGGAATAATAGCCTATAAGGCAAATGGGCAGATCCTCAATTATGGATGGTGATTTCAACACCTGTCTCTCAACATTAGCCTCAAACCATATCAGCAACTGTTGTTAACGACAATTAAATCTGACACACATGGAACCTTCCAGAAGAGAGCCAGCACCTGCACCTCCTGAAAGGTATGGGGCCCCTACTAAGCACAGCACCTGCTCCCAAACCCCGAGCCCAGTGGTTGCCTTTTCCACTTTTTCTCTTGCTGCTCTCCTGCTCCCCCTTGTGGTAATCACGGGTTCAACATGTGATGGTTGGGCAGAGGGCGACCCAGAACAAGCCACCAGGCATCTTTTGGGGTCTACAACCAGAGACGGGTGTAATGGAGACAGTGGCGAATGTGTGGGAGGGGGCACTGGCCGGAGCCAGGAAATTCAGAACCCCATGCCAGATGAGTCACCATGGCTGTGCTGCTGCCGAGGCTCGGTGCCAAGCAGCCAGGGTGGTGGGTTGTGTATCTGTGCGTGCAGATGGGGACGGCAGAGAAGGCAGCAACACCCACAGGGCTGGCTGCTGGGCGGGGTGGAATCCCTGCCCCCTCCAGGGGATTTGGAAATCATCTGTTCCTTTGGTGAGTGGAGGGAAGGTTGTCTGTAGATGGGAACAGTGGCTTGGGCTCCGGGGTTAGGCAGAGATCATAGCCAAAAGAAGGGACTTGCCATGCCCCAAGTCCCAGAGCCCTGGCCCTGGATTCAGGACATTACAACACTCTGGTATTTGGCAAGCTGGCAGAGCTGCCCAGCGTTCTGCAGGCTCATCCAGATCTAGACTTGTTCTCAGGTCCCCAGAAAGCTCCAAGGGATTTCACCCTGGGCATGAGGGGTGCAGGCTCAGAGATGGCCTGTCCTGTCCCTTGCCCCGGCATGCTGCTCCCTTCCTGGGAGGCTCCTAGAAGCCTGCTTCCGGTCCTGGCCCGCCTGCTTTGTCTCCACAGCCAGGGCTAGAACAGAACTCTGGGGCCAGTGTTGTGGTTCAACAGGCTAATCCTCTACTTTAAAACACCAGCACCCATATAGGCACCAGTTTGTGTCCCAGCTGCTCCATTTCCAATCCAACTCCCTGCTTGTGGCCTGGAAAAGCAATGGAGGGTGGCCCAAAGCTTTGGGACCCTGTACCCATGTGGGAAACCCAGAAGAAGCTCCTGGTTCCTGACTTCAGATCAGCTCAGCTCTGGACATTATGGTCATTTGGGGAGTGAATCAGCAGATGGAGATCTTTATCTCTCTCCTCTCTGTAAATCTGCCTTTCAAATAAAAGTAGATTAATAAATAAGTAAATAAATAGCTGAGCTCTGCAGCCACCCAGGAAGGGGCCTTTCTTCCCTTTAAGGGGACGTTTCCTGCCTTTCACATGCCACAATTAGAGACAGGCGAGAGCAGAGACCCAAACGCAGCCTCCGCCTCCCTCTCCTCGTTCATCAAACTCCTGCTCCGGTGAAATCTCCTTCCACAGTTTGCTGAGCCCTTTTAAGACTCATTCTGCATGCGCGTGCACACACACATAGCATATACATACATGGATATACCTCATCCCTTATACACAAGTTGTCCCCACCCTATTCCCTGCCTGTCCCTCTAGACACCCCTCTCCCCTGGGGAAGAACACCCTTGGGGATGCATATGAATGGACGGCTCAGCTTCCCTTCCCAGCACCCCAGGTGCTCCCTCCTGGCTTGCCATGCCTGGTGAGCGCAACCTCTGGGCTAGGGCAGCACTTCCCACAGGTGGCCCCTGAGAGGACTGTAGAACAGGACCTGGCTCGGTCAGTACACGTGGGACAGGCTGGCAGCCTCTCTCTTCTTTTTAGAGATAACTGCACATCTCACATCTGCTGGGAAAAATAACCCAAGTGCTTCAACCCACGGATTCAGGGAGGTTGTCAAATTTCCTTTGATTTAAAATGAGTCTATTTAAAGATAAAGACTAAGTCAGTGAGGACACAGACATGCCAAAATCCTGTGCAAGGCCAGGGCTGCAATGGGGTTTGGGAATGACTGTGGGGAGCGGGGTGGGTCCTGGAAGCCAGCTTTGTGATTTCTCCCTCTCAGAGCCTCTGGAGGGTCAGGAAGAGAGGAAGGTCCTGGGGGATGGAAGAAGCTTCGAGCACCCACCGGCTGCAAGGGGCTTGAGTGGAAGCAGGTGCCACAGCTTCCGACAAGCTGTGCACTCGAGGTACCAAGTGCCAGAGCAACAGAGGTGCCAGGCCCCATCCCCATCCCGGCTGCACCTGCTGGTATGAGCATCAGCAGTTGTTGGTCAAGGTCAGAGGTGGCTTCTGGGACCAGCTGCCCCAAGATGGGGGCAGAAAGGGAACCATCGGAGGTCCCACTGCATGGTGAAGCCATTGGGCGGCCACCGAGGGCTGACCCCATGGGAATGACACCATGAAGAGGGACCACCAGGAGTGAGATATTCCTTGAGGGCTGGGAGAGGGGCAAGCCTTGCAATAGAGCATCTTCAGCTGCTGGGGGAATTTACCATGGTCTTCAGCCAGCTGCCAGGGAGTTCTCTGGGATATACTTGAACGCCCACAGGCTCTGGGCAGGCTTGAAAGTCGCACGATGGGTGCCCAAGGAAGAGGCCAATATGTCCAGGCCTCATGGAGCTTGAGGGGGGGATGGGGGGCGGTGGCTGTAAAACCACTGGTTCTGTGGCGATAGCACTACCAGCTGCCCTGCATGAGACTTACCAATTCCCCTAGCCTGATGAGGGCTCCCCGCCTATGCCGGCTCTTCCCACACCTGTCCCTCCTCTCCTCCCCACTCTGGCCAGGCAGAAGGCCGTCAGAACTCAGGGATTCTTGCTTTTAAAAGGTTGAGACCAAATACTCGTCTATAGGATGATCTCAGCCATGTGCTTAAAAATGTATGAATGTACCGGAAGAGCGTATGAGAATGCGGTGAGGAGTGGTCCTCTGCATGGACGATCGATGATCTTCTCTGTTTTAAAGCAGCCAGGAGAACGAATTCCAACTGCCTCCCCCGGACCCCACAACAGGCTGAATTCAGCGCCGGCCGCACCCCAGCGAGTGCCAGCCGCAGCACGCGCCAGACCGCCTGGCTCAGGCCACTCCAAGGGGAAACACAGCTCTGTCTTGATCGTCAACAGAGAGTCCAGCCAAGGAGGAAACGAGCACAAACGAGCCTTTTACAATAGGCAAAGGAGCCTGGAGCGAGGCCCAAGTTTTATTGAAGGAAGCTTGGTCATGCCCAGGTCTGTGGCCGCGTGCAATCAGGCCTGTCCAAGGCAAACATGGCAGCCTGTGGGGAGCGCATTCCACCCACGCCCAAGAGCGGGGAAGGGGATCCTGTAGCTCCCTGCTCCAGGTTACTGCAGGGGCAGGTGTATTTGGGACAGGGTCCTCTGGCAGCCACTCACCCTGCTCTCCGGCACAGGGAAGCTGCTGTAGCTTTCAAATGTTCTAAGGAGAGGGCAGCGCAGGCAGCGAACCTCATGACCTTGGCTCCAGAGAAGACTTTCTCGATCTGGCACCATGGGCATTTGGATGGGATGCTCTTTCTATGGGGGGCTACTAGGTGCCATGACGGGCTGCTAGGCACCTCCCAGAGCCCTCGGTCGTATCCTCTGCCTCCGCCCCAGATGGGAGAGCGTCCCTCCTCAGGCATGAGGACCAAAGTTGCTGCCAGATGTCCTCAGGGATGGCACTGGCAAAAAAAAAAAAAACCAAACCCACCCCCTTTTGAGACCACAGCCAGAACAAAGACTCCAAGAGGAGATCCAGGCTCCAGGATGGAAAATGGGCAGGGTTGACAGATTCCTAGTGGGGTCCCTACTCCTGGCTTCAGCCTGGTCCAGCCCCAGCCATTGCAGCCATTTAGGGAATGGACCAGCGGAGGCAAGATCTCTGTCTCTGTATCTCTCTCTTTGGGTCTTTCCCCCCTCTGTAACTCTGCCTTTCAGATAGATAAATGCGTCTCTTCAAAAATGAAATGGATGGGGGCTGGTACACAATGACATGCTGGGGCCAGAACAAGCCAGGTGCAGTGACTACAGGAACTGGGGGCTGTTTGGGGATCCCCAACAATGTGGGTCCCCCATCAGTGTCTCCTGCAGCACCCTGGGCTTTTCCCACCTGGATACTGGGTGGGCTCGTTTAGAGCCTCGCCCTCTCAGCCCTGTCAGCACGGGCCAGCCAGGACCCAGGCCTGCTCCCCTCATCGCTGCTCCTGCAGCTTTCCCAGGCCTGGCATGTTTGTCAAATGCAGAAATGGAGGACACCTGGGATTCATGGGCCGCTCCGTCCCTCCCTCACCAGCAACCTTCAACCATCAGCCTCTGACACACCCTAGGAAGGCTCAGATGACATGTCACCTCCTTTGGGAAGCCTTCGTCATTTCTCCCAGCAGAGATACAATGTACCTGAGTCATATGGTTCACCCTTTTACCATGTGACAGTGCACGCTTTCTGACTGTATTCTGCCTTTCCTTCCAGGATATAAGCTCCCCAAGGACTGAGCTGCGTAATTTATCATATCCCCGTCCACAGCACCCACACCAAGTGCTTGGCATACAGTCGATACTTGATCAATACTTGTTCAATGCGGGGTTCAATACCTGTTCACTTCTGTCTCCAGTCTAAATCCTAGATGTCAAAGTTCAGATACATTATGGCTCAAGTGCCTCTGCAAAATCCAGACCCAAGGGCTGCTTCAGACGTCCATTTCCTGGTCCTCTGGCCAGGGACGGAGTGTTGGCGCGGCTGCTCTGCCCGCTGACTCAGCCGGGCTGCTGCAGAGAGGCCAGGACAATGCGACTGGGCCACTGCCTGGGTCACCCCTGGGGACCTTCAGGAGGCTGCCCAGGGTTGCACTGCACCCTCAGCCAGGCCCACCATTGGGGACTAGGGTCAGATCCAGCTCTGTTCTGGGCGAGCGCTCCAGGGCACTTCGTAGTGTGTCTGCCAGCTGTTTGGGGTGACCACTCTCGGTGCCTTAAGCAAGGCCTTAAGGAAGGGCCAGGTCTGCAGACTACTCAGCCAGAAGAGGATGCTGGTGTCCAGCACATGCAGGACTGTGACACTTGGTGGTACATATACCACTTTGCTCCCCACCCCCACCCCCATCAGAGCTCCTAGGAGAGAAGGCAGAGGTGCAGGGCTCCTGCGGGTCCTCCCTCAAGCCTGGGCGACGAGCTGTGTTGCCTACCTGGGCGAGGGTGCTCTCCGGAGAGGGTCTATCTCCTGGTGGGCTGTGCTGCCAACTGCAATCCAGCTGGATCAGGCTGCGGCATTCCGGGTGGCAAGTGTACTGACAGTCTGCAAGGAAAGAACCACAGGGGGTTAGGGCTTGTACCTCCTTCCTTCCAGAGAAACAGCCTGGCAGGCTGCCTGGAGCTGCCAACAGGAAGCAGAGAGCAGGGGATGAAGTGGAGGCGTGGGAGGCAGCGCAGGGATCCCACCATGATGGACAGTTTTGCTCCTGTGCAACAGCATCCACCTGCCCTCCTTTATGTGATCACCAATCAGCATTCCAGATAGGAAATGAGGGTCCAGGAAACTCCAACCACCTCAGAGTCAGAGCATCTGACTGCAGCCTGGTCTCTCTCCACACTTTAGCATGCATCTCCAGGGATCATGGACCTGGAAAAGGCTTTGCTCTCCGGGGCCTCAGTTTACCCATCTGTGAGACAGAGGAGTACCTGCTTTCCCCACACCTATCTGTGGCACAGGTTGTCTCCAGGTATGGGAAGGGCGTGTGTTGCCCAAGACCAGGCATCTGCGGCCATGGGAAGGGAAGCCACTGTCCTCCGACCTGCCTAGCCTAGAAATGTGGGGATACTGCTGTACCCCCAGCTGAAGCCACCCACATGCATAATTGCACCCCACTGTCAGTGTCTATGTCCAGGAAAGAAGCAATGTTAAGTCCTAGTGTTGGAGAGAGGAAGAGTGAGGTCCCAGTGACACACAGCCCACCAGCTTTCACAAAGGCTCTCCCAGCTCCCAGAAGCTTCAGCAGGGGGAGGGTCCAAAGCAGGCAAAGCAGTAGGCCAAAGTGATGCAGGTCTGCCAGCAGCCACATGCGGGAGCTCTGAGAGATGGCTGTGGGGTTAGCTGTGGCCACCTGCCCTCGTGGTCCACAGCCCCAACCAGTTTCAGGAATCAGGGGCATGGAGCTGGTCTGGGGTGGGTAGGGTCTGCAACTGGGGCTCCCCTGAGCCACCATCCTTGTGCATGTGTTGTCACTGTTGTCTGCAGGGAACACCTGGACACGTGGGAGACTCAGCTTCTAGAAAACTCTTGCTATCTTCTTCCTCCAGAGTCAGACAGTCACACCTGCCTTTGCCAGGGGTGGTGTATTTGGAAGACTGCTCCTTTCCCTCACTCCAGAAGGGATGACCCACATGTCCCCTTCTTTGAGAACCCCCTGCCCCCAACTCCCTTGGCCTTGCTAAGTCTCCTACATAGAAGCCCATCAGGCCTGGTGTGGAATGGGTAATGTCGGCTCTCCAAGGCTGGCACCACACACGTGCAAGGGAGATCTCCTGCCCAGCACAAAAACAGCTTCCAGCTTGGGGGGCAGGGTGAAGGGCTCAGAGGGAGGCATGGGTCATGCTTCCCTGCCTACACTGCCCAGGAGTGCCAGGGTAGCACAGAGCTGGAACCCACACAGAGTGCCATTGTTTTCGGGCTCGGGCCGGGTGAGCACCTGTAGGGGTCTGGTCATGCTTGGAGTTATGAAGAATGCTTCAGGGATGCCAAGAAGTGGAACAAGGAGGCGAAGGCAGGACTGGAAGCTCTGCCAATGCCACAGTGAGCAGCAGCAGCCATGGGCTTGGGCGGGACGGGCAGTTTCTGTGAGACCAGTAAATACCCCCCTCCAGTTTCTGTGCTGTTGGCACAGGCGCTCCATCCCATGTCTGTCTCTCTCAGTTTCCATCTCTGAGCACAGCACCAAAACCTCAGCAGGACCACCCCCAGGGCCAATGCTGAGCTGGACAGGGTTAGGGCACAGCAGCTGGCAGATGGCTCTGTGCAGTCAGACTGTGTAATCACAGACCAGAGCAAAACCACTGCGGCTGGCCTCCACGCTTCCTGGCCCTGGAAACGCCCAGCCTAGGACTTTGGGGCCCACAGAGATGAAGTCAGGGCCTCCGTGCCTGGCTCTGAGCACAGAAGCCACAGCTTGCAGGGCTGAGGGGTGCGGTGAGCAGCCAGGCCCAGCTGGGAGACCCCAAAGACAAGACCATGCTGCAGAAGCACCCAGGAGCTAAGGTCCACAGACCACCATGCTCTTGCCACAGTGTGTTCCAGGGACTGCCAATCCCCCCAACCCTGGGGTCCTCCTCAGTGCCCCACAGCCCTCAGCAGGAGCTGGGCCAGGTGCCCCTGTGGGGGACTGTGGCAGTACTGAGTAGGTGGGATAGCATCTCACTTCCAACAGGCAACATCAGGGAGCCAAGGTCCAAGGGTTTCTCTCTCCCACAAAGATGTATTTGAAAGGTAGAGCTTATCACAGGGCAAGGATGAAACAGACAAGAGAGGAAATCAAGGTCTTCCATCTGCTGGGTCACTCCCCAAATGTCTGCAACAGCCAGGGCTCAGCCAGGCCAAAGCCAGGAGCCTGGATCTACATCCAGGTGTCCACACAGGTGGCAGAGACCCAAGCTCTTATACCCTTCCGGACTGCTTTCCCAGGCTAGGTAGTAAGTGAAGCAGCTGGGACTTGAACTGGCATTCTGATATGGGAAACAGTAGCGGCTGACTCTAATGAGGCATGATGGGGACAAGTGCTAAGGTTGCTTCGCAAGACAGGACCCCTCCCCCATCCCCAGTTCCCCGGCTAGGTTGGCTTCCTACAGCTACTGTGGCCAAGTACCAGGAAGCAGGTGACACATGGTAGTGAGGGGCTGCTGGCAGGGCCACGCACCCCCAGAATGTGTGGGTTCCTTTCCCTGCCTCTTTCAGCCACCTGGCACAGAATTCCAGCCATGGGCCCCAGCTTCACCCGGCTGTCTTATTGTCTATCTTCCCATGGCTGGAGCTAAGCTGATCTCAAGTTAAGAGCCAGGAGTTTCTTCCAGGTCTCCCATGCAGGTGCAGGGTCTCAAGGTCTTGGGCCATCCTCAACTGCTTTCCCAGGCCATAAGCATGAAGCTGGATGGGAAGTAGAGCAGCTGGGACACAAACCAGCATCCACATGGGATCCCAGCATATTTAAGGAGAAGACTTTGGCCACTAGGCTACTATGCTGGGCCCTGCAAATCATTAAAAAAATTAAGTGTAATCACAAATCAGGTTACAACCCAGCCCTTGGGCCACCTTGGAATTACAGAGCCCCAATCCCCCAACAGTTGGAAGTGTCCAATGGATGTAGGCTCCAGAAGTCAGCAGTAGATTGGCAGGGCCAGGAGTCTGGGACCACTGGTCTGCCTCTACTGGCCCTGCTCTGGGCATTCCCAGTCCCAGAAGATCACCACCAAGGTCAAGACCTTGAACAAGGGAAGGGTCAGGCCTAGAAGCCACGGCAACCCGTGCTCAGAGAAGGCTTCATGCCTTCCTCTTCAACCCTGCGCAGGTGACACAGCAGGTGCTGTCCCTTCACTCTGCAGACAAACCTGCCTACAAACCTCTCAATCCCCATTGCTGCCCAAGCCAGCTTGGGCCCCACCCCAACAGCCAAGCACACACAAGCAGGTGGACCTGCCACCAGGAACCAGAGAGGCTGGATTTTCCGAACCAGAGGCATTCTTCTGATAAGAGATCATCGAAGCCCTTTCACCCCTGGTTTGCCCAGGAGATGCAGCAGTGAGGCCAAGCCTCTGCCACACACTCCCTCCTCCAGCCTGGGCTGGTGCGGAGCGTGAGGGCAGGGCAGGACACGCTAGGAAGCTGGTTTCCAGCAAGCCCCCTCACCCTTGCAATCCCTCACTGCCAGCTCAACTAATGGAGGCTGCTATACCCCGGGGAAGCAGCCCAGGCTCTGGGTACCCCTACATCTTCCTGGAGAGGATCAGCCTCCAGGCAGCCCCTTCCCCTCACTTGTTCAACACCAGCCTCCTGTGTTTGAACCGGGAAACAGAACAGACTGTGTGGCCAGTTCTGTGCTCTGAGGGAAGTTACCTCAGGCTTTAATGAGTTTTACTATCAGTTGTTAATCTCTTGTTGTGTCTAACTTCCACATGAAGCCTTATTATCTTAGGAAAAGAGAGGCTGGGTGCGGGTGGGGCTTCAGGATCACCCCTGCAGGTGCTGGGTGATTGTGGGTGGGGAAGAGTGCTGCATTGTTGACCTTCAACACTAGAGGGAGCTCTGAGAAGCAATGCACACTGGGAAATGAGAATTCACAGGAAGGCAAAGCTGACCCTGGCGTTCTAGCTGGGGGATAGTCCTCCGCTTCCCGCTTCCTCCTTTGCTCCATCCTCAGGATCCCCAATCCTTGCAGTTCCCCCACTCCCTTCAAGGGTCTCTGAGCCAGCCCAGCCACAGCAGCTTAAAGACCAACCCACAAGGTTTCTGTCCGGCTCAGGCTAATCCAGGCCTGCCCTTCCCACCTGCACTTCACAGCCTGTCCCCCGGCCCAGGGAGGCCCCCTCCTTCTGGCCTCAAGATCTGACCTCTGACCTCATGCCCTCGTGCCATCGATGGGCAGTTGCCTCTGCAACCACACTGCCTCCTCCAAGTCTCCCTCCCGGCTGTAACATCTGCAACCCCTGCTCTGCCCAGCCCACGGCTCAGTGCCCATTTACCATCCAGCAGTCAGGGGGCCCAGCAGGAGGATGGCAGGAAGGGCTGGCACCTTCTGTTGGAGAGGTCAGACTGAGAAGGCTGGCCTGACCCCAGGCTGCACACTAGCCCCATGTGCCTCAGTTTCCTCATTCGTCAGATGGAAGTGATAGAGTTGCTGAGAGAACGATCAATAGCTACACAGCAAGAGCTCCAGGAGCCTCAGCTAGAGGCCCGCCTGACTGGCGGCAGTAGCATCAGACATCACCACACTGAAGGCCAAGGGCACCCACTGACCCTCCAGACCTCAACCCAGTGCTAATGGAAAAGGTCTTAGTCTATCTTCAGGTATTCCACTCACCCCTCAACTCCAGTCAGAGCAAGGGAGGCCCTGGGGTCCAGGGAACTGAAGGGGTAAGCCCCAGGTGAACCCAGAGCCCAATGAGGGGTGGCCCTGCCCACCTTGGACAAATACCTCTGCCTTCCCCTGGGGAATTCCTAACCCCTACAATGCTTGAACTTGTAAATTTTTGCTCCAGTTTCAGAAAAGGAAATTGTCACCCAAGGCTAGTTATGTCAGGCATTGCAAAGGATGTGGGGAAATGAGAAGGTAGGGCTAGTCTCCTGCAGGAGTTTATCCCCAGAGCATATTACTTGGTATAAATACACCTTGCCTAAAGGTGGAGGATTAATCAGTTGAGCCATCATGCCGGGCCCCACCATCATGTTTTAAAATAGAAGACCATAACAGAGAATGGAGAATAGAACATATATGGACAACAACCCCAGCCAAACGATGACACCAGTATCTCTGCGAATGGCGACTCTAAGGTTGACTGTGTCAGCCAGTGGACATTGGAAGAGATTCCTCATCCATAGATTGGTGAGATCAACAGCATTTCCAAACTCTCACATCCCCCTGGGCAGAACCCTCGGGGGGTGTCCCACATTGTGACCCTGAGTTGACATCAGGTGGCCTCTCCCCATCTTCAGGAACTGGGATGGTTGGGAGGCTGGGTACAGCCTCTCCCCTTATTTCTTCCTTCCCCCAGAAATGGGAAGAAGAAATTAAAAGTTTGGAAACAATGATCACACCTACTTCTCCTAACCCTAAATCCTTCCCACCCTGATTGACTATGTAAACATCATTTAAATAATAATAATTTTTTAAAATTAGAAGACTACAGGGGCAGCTGGATGACTCAAGAGCTAAATCCTTTCCTTGCATGTGCTGGCATACCATATGGGCACTGGTTTGTGTCACAGCTGCTCCTCTTCCCACCCAGCTCCCTGCCTGTGGCCTGGGAAAGCAGCAGAGGATGGCCCAAAGCCATGGGACCATGCATCCATATAGGAGACCTGGAAGGAGCTCCTGGCTCCTTGCCTAGGATTGGTGCAGCTGCAGTTGTTGCAGCCATTTGGGGAGTGAACAAGTGGGTGAAAGATCTTTCTCTCTGTAAATCTGCTTTTATAATAAAAATAAATCTCAAAAAAGACCACATAGTTATTTTATAAAATGAATATGCATATTCATATTGATCAATATGGGAATATGTCCACGGCTTTGAAAGATGACAGTGCTATAATATCACCCCTAGTACGTAAGACACACATGCTTCCACAAACAACAGGGGGCCTGCAAGAAAGGCTTGTGTTTGCAGAGTGACGAGACTTCAAGCATTTTTCCTCACGCTACAGACAGCTAACATTCTCCCCACAAATGCATATTCTTTGTTAACGGAGCAAAGATTACAAAGGAAGCAGCAAAAGCCATGGACTCCCACTGTGATGATTGCAGGTGCTGTCACCTGGTCCCTATCATGGCAGATACTTGCATAGGATTCTTCAGAGGAATCACAGAAAAGCAGAATTCATGTGAATAAAAACTGGTTACCTCCAGGTAGTGGTCATGCTGAATTAAAGCTGCTTCCAACATCCACCTGTGAGTTTCAACCTGCTTGGGCCAGTCCTACTCTAGAGCTTTGCTGAGGCCTGGACAGGCTGAGCTGCTCCGAGCTTGGGTGCAGCAGCATTGGTGGGGTGATGAGAGGGAACAGGGAATCCATTGCACCTGCTGGCTCTGACCTCTCACTCACTAGTCCATCCTTCTTGGTGGCTCTGGTCCTCATTCTTTCTTCTGCTTGATGCCAGGGGCTGGGCTCTCCTGGGGCTCAGGGTCAGGCTGGTCTGTTGCCAAGAGCACATGTGGAGGGCAGTGGGGTGCTGCCCCTAGCAGGTAGCTGGGACAATGTCCCCCTTCTTCTTCCAGAAGCCTCTGCCTCACCCTCGGAAGGTCTGGGAAGGGCCAGTTCACAGCTCTGCTCTAAGCCAAGTCACATAGCCATGGAGACTTCTCAGGGCCCCGGAGTCTCTGGACCAACCCCTGTCTGCCAGTCCTGACCCAGCATGACCTCTTGATCATGACTGCTGCGTCTCAGGGCAACCACATCTGGGACACTCTGGAGGCCCTGGGCGGCAGCCAGAGGGTCTCGTCCTGAGCTAATTAGACCAATGTCACCAGTGAGGCCAGGATCAAGCTCCAGAAGGCAGCAGCCTACAGCCTCCTTTATTCCCAAAGGCCCCACAGCTCCACTCCCTGTGACCTTAGGATGGCCACGGAGCTCTGAGCACTCCCAGACAGGCCCCTGACTCATCAGCTGATGTTCAGAAGTCCTCACATGGGCTGGGTCCTGGAAGCACTTGGTGGAGTGCAGTCTGGGGTCTCTGAGAGCATGGGTGGGGATGGGGAGGAATCAGGCCCCCTAAGTCATGCAGAGCAGTTGGGTCAGGTGCATAGGGAACTGGCGTTGCCTCCATTTCCTGGTTTGCATGGCAGGGGTAATCCTGCCTTTCTTGCTAGGCAATTTGTTGCCCAGATTAGAGAAAGTCTGGAAAGTGCCCAGGGCCAGGTCTGGTACCTGGCAGGTGCTCCATGACTGCCACCTGTCACTTTCAGCAAGTCTGCACACCAGACTTCCCTCCCCTCTGCGTGCGATGTCATAGCGGCAGTTTGTCATTTCCAGGCCTCTCTGGCAGCCTTCAGGTGAAAGGACTCCCACCTCTGGCCTGCTTCCTCTCCCACCACTCCCGCCTAAAACGGGCCCATAGAAGAGTGAGGCAGGGGCACACGGAAGGCGCTATTGCTGCTGAGCAGGGAGGCATGGGTGTGTGGCTATCAGGCTTGGAGGTCTGCAGCCTTTGCCCGCATCAACATGACCTCCATATCATCCACCCACCCGGCTGAACTAGCAAGGGTGGTAGGTAGCACCCACATGCAAACCCTGCTCTTCAGATACTGTGTTCCTCGCTGTTGAAGTCAGATCACCCCCAGGAGGCCTGGAAGCTCACAGCTACACGTCCAGGCAGCCCCCAAGCAAGCCGGGGGGTGGAGTGATGCGGGTGGGGGGGGGGCAGGCAGCAACAGGAAGGCAGCAGCCAGGACTTTAATGCCAGAGCACGCCGGCCCCAGCCATGGAGGGTGAGGTGGGCAATGGGACGCCTGGGAACTGTGTGCCCATGCCTCAACATGCTCTAGTCTGTATCAGGCGCCCCGTTCCCATGTACCTCAGAGCTTAGGTGGGCGGGCTTCTGGGCAGGGCTGGCGAGAGAAAGTGCTACAAATATGGGTGGTGCCCTGTGGCGTGAGAAAGTCACGCAGAGACCACCTGGGGATTCTGGCCCCAGCCTTCTCCTGCTTTTACCCTTGGCAGGGATGGGACAGGTAGCCGCGGGCACTTCTGAGTAATCTGTGTGTGGGGAGGGGAAGGCAACATGTCTGCCCAGATATTTCTGTGGGACCAAGAATAACACATTCACATTCTCTCCACAGCCTTGGTTCTGGAATCTAAGAGGCAGTCCCTGAGCCCAGAGCTGGACATGGGCCCTGTGTCCTCCTCCCAGACACACATGCCATTCAACAGCAGCCCTGCCTGTAAGGGTAGGGGTGGGGGAGGGCTGCCTCTGGCTTGGCTCATTAATCACCTCTTTCCCACCCAGCCACACAGCCCTGTGCTGCAGGCACCAGCAATGCAAGGCAAGGCACTGTGGGTAGGCCGACTGGGTGCACTGGGGTGGGGCAGGGAGGGGCAGGTGCAGGCAGAGAGGGCAGGCCGGTTCAGGCTGGTGAGGCAAGGAGCTGTGCCAGCCGAGTGCCCAGCAATTTGGGGCTGAGGCCTGTTT
Source organism: Ochotona curzoniae (assembly GCF_017591425.1). Classification (NCBI taxonomy): domain Eukaryota; kingdom Metazoa; phylum Chordata; class Mammalia; order Lagomorpha; family Ochotonidae; genus Ochotona; species Ochotona curzoniae. Next base: position 16,162,351 of record NW_024466219.1, on the reverse strand, counting down.
CAGGGCTCTTGGCTCTTTGGGGGTGCTCCCACCCTGCCCTGAGTGTTGTGCATAAACGTGTAACACTGCAAGCACATGTACTAGGGTGTCACTGTGTGCTAATCCTCTCCAGCTCCCTGCCCTACACACACACACATTTGGATGATGCTAGTACACACGTCCTGTCTCCTTTGTCTGCCCCACACTCCTAGCTTTTCCTATATTATATTTGCCTTCCAATTGCGTGGCTGCCAACATCACGCCCACGTAAGGCTCTGTGTTTGTTGGAGTCAGCCTTCTGATAGCCTGTCTTCCCAGTTCTCTCTTTTAACCCTTCTTTCAGCTGACATTATATGTTGTTTCCTTGTAGGGTTGTGAGCACCTTCAAAAGACCACCCCATGTGACTGACCCCTTGACCCTGGGGGTGCCCGCCACAACCCCCACACAGGACAGGTGACAGACGAGAGGGGTGAGCAGGGGATGGAGTGGAGGCAGCGGGAAAGGTGGGTGAGTCCACAGCCTTCAGTGTGGCCCCCTGCATGCAGAGCGTCTCTGAGAACCCAAGAGCTGAGCAAGCTTTTGGAAAAAGTCACAAGAGCAGATAGCCCAAAACAGAGTGCCATCCTCAAGTGCAAGTGCATGTGGTGGAGTCCTCATCTACACACTCTGAGGCTGCAGCCAAGAAGGACCAGGCTGTATTTCAGCTGTGGCCCTGCAGTCACAAGTGCAGAGATGAGCAAATTAAGCCTTCACAGCCGCAAGGCACAGGCCAGAGAGCGTGAGCCCTGCACACGCAGGCACATCTCCTATCTTCCCACATCTGCCTGGCTCCTAAGTGGGTTCTTATTTGTGCGTGCCCTCATTTGTACACGTGCATTTATGGGGGCCCTGTTAGGTCAGGCCCTGTGCCAGGGCAGCTGGCTACCCCAGGGAGGCTCAGGACAGACAAAGCCTGTGTTCGCCATTACCGTGGGGAAGTTCGATTGCCAGAGAACATCAGAGAACAATGATCTGAGATGCTGTGGACAGCTGGCTTAAACACAGCTAGCCAAGAGAGTGACAAGGCCCAGTGTATGAGGCCACGGCCAGCAGAACCTACACTCTTCTCGGCAGGGGCCTCCCTCCCTGCCCTAGGCACTTGTCACTCCGCTAGGGTGTAAGCGACATAAAGCAGTGGAGATCCCCGGCCCAGGCTTGGGACCCCTCTGCCTGTGTCTGGGGCTCCTCTGGAAGACAGAGGCTCAGGCAGAGCAGCTGCCGGAGTGCTGTGGGCCACATTGGCTGTTTTCTAAAGCAGACACCATCTCTGAGTGGGGGCAAGGGGCAGCCCAGCCGCTCAGTGACCTTGAGTATGTCTTTGGAAGTGTCCCCTAGACTCCAAAGACCCCAAGTGGGTTTGAAGGCACATGCAGACTGCAGGACAGCAAATAAAGCTGGGCAGGTGTGTGGCCACAAATGCACACGCAGACAAATGTGTATGCCCAGGTATGCCCTGACTGAGTGCCAGGAGGAAGTTGGAGGCCAGTGGCAGACAGGGTCAGCCCCTTAAGGAACAACCTGGTTCCTGCTTCCAACTGGTTTTTCCACACCTGCATTGATGTCACTGGCAGCCAGGGTACTGACGGCTACCCAGGGGACAAAGCCAACTTTTGCAGGAAGAGAAAAGTCAACAGCTGACGTGGGAGGCCCTCTTTGCTTGCAGACACACACAGGCCTGCTTTCAGGTGCAGCCCAGACCACTGGAGACTTCTGCAAAGCCAGGCCCTGCTTGCTGCTGACCCCTCACAGCCTTTTAAGATGATGTATGGCTCTTGCCTAATGATGCTCCCCTGCCCCTGGGGCTCATCTAGCTCCACCTGCTAATTATATGGCCAATTCCACGATGGGATGAATTTTTCTAGGGGATGACTATAAGCATTTTACATCTGTCCTCGATACCTGCCTGGGCAACCTCCAAGCCCCGGTCTCTCTCTCTCTCTCTCTCTCTCTCGGACTCAAGTAGCCCACCTTGGCCCAGCTATGATAAAGAACCAACTTGTGCAGGTTGGTAGCAGGTGTCAGAAGTCCTCTCCAGGGAAGGGGTCGGGGGACAGGGTATTCTTTGGTGGCAACAGTAGCTCCTCATGTGAAGGTGGGCTTGCTGGGTGCCAAAGCTGAGTTGACCATCTGCCATCCAACATCACATTTAACCCATTTGACGCAAGTGTGAACTTGGGATTCTCTGCTCCATTTCAGACCTGCAGTAAGTGAAGCTCCGCAAAGTAGATTTTTCACGAAGACAACTCTACGAGCCAGAACATGGCAAGTCCAGAATCTAGACCCAAGTCGGCCTGGTTCAAGTTTCCCTTCTCACAAGGCACAGCCCAGGTGCTCACAGAGGCCCTGGAGCTGATCCAGAAGCCCAGAGCCCACAGCCCCAGGGGCCCCTCCTTCTCTCCATCAATTAAGTGCAAACGCTAACCCCCAGCGAGCATGCCACAGCCGCAGTGCAGTCCCAGCCTTGACCTGAATGCCGCCACTCCAGGCCTGATTGATTTTATTAAATCTATAACTCCCTGGGATGAATAGCAGAGGACAAAGGAAATGATGCACTGAGTAATTTTTAGAGGGGGTTGGGGAAGAGAAAATGAACAAGAATGCCAGCAAGCATTTACACTGAACTCAGCATTTAACTCCTCTCAGCAAAGGTCACAGCACATACCAAGCTGTGGACGAGAATGCAGGATTCAGGCTATCTGAAGACTATTTATCTCCAAGTGGGCTTCAGGTCTGGCTAATCTAAAAATTCCTGCTTCCCAAGGGCCAAAGGCCTTCCTGAGAAGATCATATTGCTTTTTAAACTTGACTTCTAAAATGGAGCGTGAGATGGCATTTCAGCAAATGTGACTCGCCCAGATCCATGCTGGATTTCTGAATGTATAGGACAGAGTGTGGAGACAAACGGAATAGGAAACCCCATGGATAGCTTGCGTACTCTGGGGATTTGCAATGGTTAAAGAGCAGCCGTCTGGCAAGACGGGTCAGACACCTGTGTCCCACCCTGCTGTGCCTGATGCGATTCCGCTTTAGCTTCTGACACAGCTTCCCGCTAACAGGCAGCTTGGGGAGGCAGGGAGATGTTCCAGGTAATTGGGTTCCTCCCATGCACACAGGAGGTCTGGATCGAGTACCCGGCTCCTGGTTGCAACCCAGTCTGGCACAACCATCACAGCTATTTGAGAGGATAAACCAGCGAGTGGTAGCAAGCTTGCTCTCTGTTTTTCAAATTCTAAAAACAGCACTTAAGGTCAGTACAACCAGCAGAACTCAGTGGCAAAGGCCTCGGGGCTTGGCAATGACCTTCAGCGGAGGGCCTTACCTCTCTGAGCCGCCTCATCCGCTCAACACACTAAGGCCTTTCCATGGCCAGCACACAGGGACCTGGGCAGAATGAGCCCAGAAGTGGGAATCCTCTGAATGTGGCAGACAACACCACAGACATAAAAGAGGCTGTGAGCAGCGTGCCCAGCAGAGAGAAGGCCATGTTGGGACTCAGGTGTGCGGGGACCCCAGAACTGCCACCCCTCAGGGTCTTTCGTAGGTTTCTGCATCCTTTCTTTAGAAACAGAGGAGTAAGACAATTTTAAGTCTACCAGGGCCCTCTGCACCTTTCCCTTCCTCAAATGAGGATCTTTCCCACCCTGATCAGTGCTCAAGACAGAGAAGGCAGTGGCCACCCCAAGGTGGCGCCTTACTGAACCACAACAGGCGAGAAGGGACGGCCAGAGGTGCCATCGTTGACGCAGCAGCTTGCCAGGTCAGAAGCCCCTTGGAGTGCAGCATATACCCACTCCCACCCCGCCTTGATGCGCTGTGTGTACCTACCAGGAAGGCGTGGGGCCTCTGTGCGGAGTCTGTGCAGGGTCAGCAGCTTCCCAGAAAGCGAGTGGCCCTGGGGAAGCCTGCGGAAGAGCCGCTGCAGCCGTGCTGTGACCATCCCAAAGCAGGCAGCAGCCCGGTTCTGCTCTGCCCGGCCCTCCGTCATCTCCGGAGCAGATCAATAGCTTCTCTCCCAGCTGGGCGTCAGGGACTGAGTGCCCAGTGTGTGGGGGGCAGGGGTGAGGGCAGTGCACAAGGCCCCAGAGGGGGCTTCTGGGTCTCACGTCACCTCAACAGGCCCCAGGCCCTCAGTCAGACTCTAGCACCAACTGACCAAAGCCTGTGCCTTCCTGCCTGAGGTCCGTCTCCCCCCAGTGGAAAACTTTCTATTCCTGGGGCTTTTAGCTTGATAAGATAAGACGCCCCCAGCAGTCTACAGGAGGGAGCTGGCCCAAGCCTCACTTGTCAGTTGTGCTCCAGAGTCTGAAAATCGATGCGTCCAAAGTTTCAGCAGACAGCAGAAGTGATGGGTTACCCACAGCTCAAGCTGGCGCTGGGGCTCGTTAATGGATTTCTTTGGGGTGATGGGTTCCTAATGGTTTACCTGTTGTACAGGCTCCCAAGGGACAGGCTGAGGCTGACTTACATCCTTCCCTCCCCCATGTTAAGCCGAGGGTTAGGGGAGGACTTCATGCAGGTCATGTCAGACCATTTATCTGAGACCAGATACCTGAACACAGAAGAGGTAACAGCCAATAAGGATGTGAGACCGTGGGGTGCGGTTGGGGAGGCAGAACGGCAGACACCGCATTCTCTTGCCCTATTGATGCTCACTGCGCAGGAGTTCCTGACTCTGACTCCCAGAAGAATCCCAGGTCTGTTGGAAATGTTGCAGGAGGCCGCACCACCAGGTCAACACAGGGAACTGGCCCTAGGCACTGAGAAGTGCCCAGTGCCAGTGCTTGGCATGGTGGGTAAAGCCCCCTCCTGTGGAGCTGGCATTCAATGTGGGTGCTGGTTCAAGTCCTGGCTGCTCTAACTTCTGATCCAGCTTCCTGCTAAAGCACCTGGGAAAGTAGCAGTGAATGGCCCATGAATCCACATGGAAGACCTAGAAGAATCTTCTGGCTCCAGGCTTTGGATCATCCCAGCTCCAGCCACTGCAGTAATTTGGGGAATAAACTAGCAGATGGATGATGGGCTTGCTTTCTCTCCTGCCCCCCCCCATCTTCTGCATAAATAAATCTTAGAAGGAGAAGAAGAGGAAGAGGGGAAAAAAAGGAGAGGAAAGAAGAAGAGGGCGAAGGAAGACGTTCAAGAGGGGCACATGCTCCCAGGCCGTGCTGAGATTATGGGCTGCTCTTGCAAACCACTAGTGGCCAGTTTTTAGTAAGTTTTTGTTTATATTCATCTTGATTTAAAGGGAGAGAGGGAGAGAAAGAGAGATCTTCCATCCACTGGCTCAATCCCCCGGATGCCTGCAACAGCTGCTGCTGGCCAGGTCAAAGCCAAGAGCCCAGAATTTAACTCAATATCACCTGCTGCTTACTTGGGTGCCCATCAATAGCAAGCTAAAATCAGAAGTGGAACTGGGACATGAATCTAGGCACTCCTACATGGCACGTAGTGTGCCGGGTGGCATGCTAACGTTCCACCAAATGCCTGCCCCATGTTTAGCACAAAAGGGGGGTGACACATGTCCTTCAACCAGAGCAAATGGACCTCAGAGAACTGGTGCGCCTGTAGGAGCTCTGGCTGAAGATGCACCTGCTCACAGCCCTCAGGTCAGCAAGTGTTCAGTCTAAGAAGTCAAGACTCAGGTATGAGCTCTGTCCCTCCCTTGCAGTCACCAACCTCTGGGTCACAGAGAATGCTGGGGACAGGGCAATGGGACACAGCAGTTAAGATGCAGCTTCCAAGTCATGTGTGCTACAGTGGAATGCCTGTAGTCACATCCCAGCTGCGTTCCTCATTCCAGCTTCCTGCCAATGCACATCCATGAAGCAGGGAAAGGCTCATGCACAGTTAAGCCCTGCCACGTGACCTGGATAGAGTTCCTGGCTTCCACTTGGCTTTGCCCTGGCTAGTGTGGACGTTTGGGAAGTCAACCTGTGGATGGAAAAACTCTTATTTTCTACCATTCGAATATAATGGAAATTAATATTTAAAAGAGAGACTGTTGAAGTACATGGTCTCCCATGCCTGTGGGCCAAACCAAGCCACAACGGTCCTCCAAAGAGGCTGCCCTGTTACCTGTGCCTCTCCCAGCAGACCTGGTTGAGTGGTCCCACATAGCTCTCCCCTCCCTGTGCAGGGCTCCAGTACCCAGGCAGCAGCAAGGCAAAGCATATTCCCAAAAGATATACATATTTAGGATAAAAACCTCCCAAAACACTCCCCTTCCTCAGGCCTAGATGATGATTTTTCCCTCAGGACTTCTTCCAGGAGGCAGGGCTGCCTGGGGCCCTTCCTAGCAGCCCTCTACTTCACTGAGCAACCCTAGCTGGAAGAAGGTGGCCAATGAGGCCAGGTTCCTGGGCAGTCAAACGCAGGGTGAGAGCCAAGGTCCACTGCGACCCATGTGGCCTTAATCCTGGCACTGAGATGTCCTAGGAAGGCCAGGACCCGACTGAGCCCATGCCTGGGTGGCATTCCCGCTCCCAATTCGGAGAAGGCTAAGTGTACATGCAGGGGGAATTCTCAAACATGAGTCATGTGTGATGGGGAAACCCCTGCCAATTGCCCCCCTCTGGAACCTGGAGATACTTCCCTTTTCACCTTGTCACCGAACTAGTGTTTGATTGTCTAAGCCATTGGGGAAGTACAAGGAGAGAGCCAGCAGAGAGCACAGACAGGTCTGGGAAGCTCTAGAACCTTCTTTCCTAACCCTTTGGAAACTAAGTTGATGGTCTGCTGCAGGTGTGGATTGGGAGGAGCACCATCTAGAGGCAGAGGGATACCTGTCAGGGCTCTTCATGCTCATCACATTGACCTCCATCTGCCAAGCCAAAGAGAACCCAACAGCATCCACCTAAGACACCAGCTGAGATACAGGCACCTGCAGATGGTTTTGGAGTACATTCAAAATTGGTGCTCATGACGGCCTCCTGGCCCTTTCTCGCACATTTCTCAAGTCTCCAATTAAAGAACACTGTGGGTTCCCCTGCGGCTGCAAGGCATCTTGGACTCCTCCTTGGGGATTGTGACCACTTCCAAGTTGAAGGGCACACATCATTGCTTCCACAGAAACTGCCAACTTCCCTTCTGCTTGGCTGGAACATAAGCCTCCTGCAAGTCAGCAAAGAAAGCAACCATGGCACCTGCTCCCAAATGCAAATCTGCCCTGGAGAGCAGCACTGGGGGTTGGAGACTCCCTAGCTCTGCTGCTCCCACTGCCAGGGATCAGATCCAGAGGCTGACCCATGGTGTGGACCTTTGTGTGTTGTCCGGGCCCCCTCCAACTCCTCTTCCTCCAGGGCTGCACCCTGCAAGGAGCCCATCTGTCAGTTCCACTCTCCTGGCTCCTCCAGCAGCACCAACTCCGACAGCCATGGATGAGGAGGGGGTATACAGGAGAGAGAGCAAGGTCCCCCTGCCTTTCCCCATCTACCCCTACACACACCTGACACTAAGGGGTACAAGAGGGTATACAGGAGAGAAGTATATCAAATTTGTTGTCTTGGGAATTTAGAACAACTTCACCCTGTATTTAGAGATTACGATTTACACACTAAAGACCAACTTAGAACATGTCAGAAACAGGCCTGGGCATGGGCGGTTTTCAGCCATCCTGGGGCTGGTACATGGCACTCCACCCTCTGGCTTACCCTGCTTTCTCCTATCCCTCCATTCTTTGACACTGGTAAAGGCTGGAGACAGACAGCTGAGTAAGGAACTCAACTCTCATGTGGCCAATAACATTGGCTCATGGAGTGAGATGCCATTGGGCCCCAGGACTGGCTTTTTTACTAGTTTAGCAAAAGTCATTTGACTCCTCTTGAATGCTGGGTCTCCACATCTACAAGATGGACACCACCCAACTGGCCTCACCTCACCTTGCAAGAGCCCTGCAGAGCCCAGCGCAGACCATGCATGTCAAAATGCCCTAGGTACAGCCAAGTGCCACCAAAGCCACCTCTGGCCCACAATCTCTTGGCCATTCCCACTCCTTCTTATCCCGCATCCCATTGCAGCAGGTACATACATCATCAACTTGTATCATCGGCCATGATTTTCCCCCTGGGTCTGCCATCCAGTAAAAACTGAAGCATAAAAGAATTTTATGATCAAGGACATCTTTCGGTCCTGACTTGCCAGAAGCTGCAGCCTTACTTCAAGGTCCACAACAGCCAAGTTTTTAAGTTTTCTAACTGCCTGATGGAAGACCACTGAGGACATCAAGAGAGCTGCCCCACCCTGCAGTTATGGAGTGGGGAGCAGGACACAGTCCTTGGGCCCTCCACTGAGGAATAAGCATGACCAGGGGCCTGGTGGCGGTTAAGCTCTAGGTCATTACCTGCCCAGGGCCACATGGGATGAATAGACAGGGCAGTCACAGCACCCTCATCACATACCCTCAGTACCATATCATCCTGTTCTTTCCCTGGGGCTAGGGCAAGAGGTGCAGGTAGGAAGGAAAACATCAAGAAAATGTGGAACCTCCCTCAGCTCCCCGGTAAGATAGTAGCCGGGCAGGTGCCAGGGCATCCCATAGGTTTGCTGGCTTGAGTTGTGAATATTCCACTTCAGTTCAGCCCCTTACTAACGGCCTGGGTTCTTGGACCGCTGAACCCACACCAAAGACTTGCAAGAAGCTTCTGGCTCCTGGCTTCAACCTGGCTCAGCCCCAGCTGCTGCAGTCATTTGGAAAATGAACAAGTGGATCAAGACCACTCCATCTCTCTCTCATCTGTGTGTGTGAGTAAGTGAGAGAAACCTTACAAATGAATAAAACCTTTTTTTTTTTTTTTAATCTACAGCAGGTTCAGCAGGCTCATTTTTAAGTTGATCATTGTGAATGACGCGATTACATACCCAAGCATCCCTGGGCAGGGAAACGGTCCATTATCCTAAATCAAGCCCAGCATCCACATCACACAGGTGACTTGGATCGTCCATCCTTGGCCACACTCAGTGGGTGGGAGCTTCAGAGGAATCTCAGGTCTGAGGCAAGACAGCCTTGACCTTGAGGCCAGGCTCCCAGCACAGATTTATTCCACTTAAACCACAGCCCCTAAAAACCCAGCCTTCTGCCCTGATTCACCACCTGGGCTCCTCCTTGCTCTTGCCCCAAAGCAACAAGGCTGGCTTTCCTCCCCTCCCACCTCTGAGACAGAGCCTGGAACTTGTGGACAGAAGCTTGCCAAACCCTTGGGAAAAAAACAGAAAAATGACTAAATGCTAAGCCATCTCCCCAGGCATCAGCTGTTGTAAGCACTCTGACCCAAAGAGGGGACAGAGAGGAGAGTGAGGGGCAGGGTTGCGGGAGACCAAGGCCAAGATGTCTGGGCGTGGATCCCGTGGGCTAGCCCTGCTTGAGCTCCAGAGGCAGAATGGCGGAGGTGGGGACACGCTTTGCACACCCACAAACACTCCCCCTCCCTGCAACACTCACCTTGTCACCCAAGGAATGCCAACAGGAAGGGGCCTTCCCCTGTTGACAGGTTCCTCACCAGCCTCAGGAATGCCCTGGGCAGGGCAGGAATGGCAAGCATCTATGTTCCATGGGGCAGCTGAGGAGGAGGAGGGGCGGGGTGGGGGTAGGGAACCAGACAGAGCACTGTGGGAGAGCCCTCTGGGTGCAGGAGCTGGGACCTCCCCTAGCCAATTCAGCCCCAGGGACTGTGGCTGACAGAGACCAGGCAGGATGCGCCAAGGTTCCCCCAGGCCTATCAGCATGGGCTTTTGCTTGCCCCTAAGCAAGATGGACAGGCACCTGCTGGAGAGGTGGCTCCCTTTCCACGCGCCCCTTCCAAGGGTGACCACAGCAACAAGCTAGACACACCAGGCACTCTCCAGGGCAGCGGCACTGCCACGCTGGGCATTCTTCCTGTACTCCTTGGACTGGCTATATGAGGCACAGTGCAGTTCCTATGCCTACAGCCCTGACCCCAGACAGGAGGTGCTCACTCCCCTCCTGTCCCCTCCCCCTCCCCTGTCAGGGACTGGCAGGCAGAGCTGGGGGCTGGGTCTTCCCTGTCACTTAGAGACTCCCTGCCAGGTCTGGCACTGTCTACCCCTCCCGCCAACTTGGGGAGTAGAGGATGTGGTACCCAACCCCAGCACTTCGGGAAGCTGTCAGTTCTCTTCCACCTAATAACTCTGCGGGATCAGCAGGCAAACACACACATTCATTACCAAGTCTAATGAGGCTGGCAGACAAGTGGCATTAATCATTTTTGACTGTACCTGGGATTCCAGACCCCCGTACTCCGTAATCAGAAAATTCCATGTGCTGATGAACAGGGGGTGGGGAGGAGGTTCTCAGCCCCCATTTAATCCTTTCATTTTCATCTTTGGAGAGGACAGAAAGCTGGGAGGAGAAAAAAAGGAGGGGGGGACACAGTGTGTGGCTCTGGGCCTGTGGAACCCACTGGGTTCTTTTCCTGTCCCTCCTTCCTCCCCATAGGTGCTTTCGCAGGAAGATCCCACTTACAGGCAGGGACAGAGCCGAGGCAGGGGTGGGGGATGCATTCCAAAAAACCAGGTGTCCACTTCAGGACTGAATTGTCCAACCTCCAAAGCCAAGGCCAAGGCATGAGAACCTGTCCTGCACTTCAGTGCCACTGGGTATACTTGGCAAATGCTTCCAGGAGCCCAGGGTAAACATAGGAGCCTTCACAGTGCACACTTCCCCCGCAGCGCACACCAGAGTCTACGCCAGCGTGCTAGGGGCCTCCTTAAATATATACATATTTATAAATCAGTGGATGATGGAGCCACAGGAGCTTGAGGCTGCTCACCTGCCAGTCCTGCCGAGTGGAGGTAAACTCAACCAGAGAGGTGGTACAAGCCCAGTGAGATACCAGCCTGGCTCAGAAAGAAAGGCCTCAGGCCAACACCTGTGCTGGTGCCTTAATTAGAGCCTAGCACAAGAGGAGGAGGTTGGGGGGCTGAGCCCCAGGCCCCCTTCAACCCTGTAATTAGGATCACTGGACACACCCTGGCTCGGAACCCCTCCCCTTCAGAGAGAGCCGGCCTGTGACCTAGACACTGTGCTTACTAACTGCGTGCCAGGTGTGGTTAAGCCCCTTCTATCCAAGCTGGGCTTGGATAGCTCCCATTGCCAGATCCTTCTGCACCAGGCTGGCTTCTCCATCCACCAGAATGAGATGAGAGACGAGGGGCCACGTCTCTGTGGCTTATGCAGGAGACAGAGGTGGGTGACCTGTAGGGGACAGTTCCCGAGGATGAAGGCTGAGGCTGGCCAGTGAGTTCCCTAGCATTTGCCATTGACCTGTCCTTCCTGAAAGGCTGGTGATAGAACACACCTGTTCTCTCCAAGTCTTCCCACTCATGCCCACTAGAGTTCCTTCTTTAATAAACGTGATTTCTTTAACCTCCAAAACTAATATTAACTCTGAACTTTCCTGTAAGCAGATGTAGCATTCAGCAGGGCTTAGCTACACCCTTTGAAGTAGGGATGAGTTGAAGTTAGACGAATACTCATTAAGACATCAAATATCAGAAGTTTTCTAGAACCTTCTTGTCTTTATTAAAAGCCCATTTGCAGGGTTGGCACCATGGCATAACAAGTTAATCATCTGCCTGTAGTGCTAGTGTCCTGTGTGGGCACCAGTTTGAGTCCCAGTTGCTCCACTTCTAATCCAGTTTCCTGCTAATGCACCTTGGCAGGCAGTGGAGGAAGGATCAAGTGCTTGGGCTTCTGTGCCGCATGGGCAATCCAGAAGAAACTCTAGGCTCTCGGTTTTGGATTGGCCCAGCTCCAGCTCTTGCAGCCACTTGAGGAATGAACCAGCAAATGAAAGATATGTCTCCTTTTCTCTGTAATTCTTTTAAAGCCCATTTGCCAACATAAGTCATTTGCCAAGTTGAAGTCAGAACCTTCAACTTCCCAAGCTCTGTGCCTGGCATGTTGCTGGGTGTGAATGATGCCAAGCAAGGGGTTAGGGTCCTCCTGACCTCTCAGCCACTCACTGAGGGTCTTGGCCCCAGGCACTCCCCATTCACGGCAGGTGTCTGATGAAGAACAGCAGGCAGCAGTGGTATCTCTCACTCACACTTAATACTCAAACTTCCTGCCATGCCGGTGGCCCCCACTTCCCTGGGAGGGTCTGAGAACTGCACATGTCCCTGGAAAGCTGAGCCTGGAGGCACCACGTGCCTGGGTGGATCATTACAGCACCTCTGGGAGCAGATAATAATGCTCCCAGGACAGGTGCCAGGTGCCCTGCTAAATGCTTCACAGGTAGTAATCCACTGTGTGCTCGCGTGAGCATAGCGATGTGGGCCGTATTATCATCCCCATCTTTTTAAACAAGGGAACAGAACACAGAGGTGCCAGGCACCACACAGACTAATTGACAGCTGGGGTTCCATTCATGTTCTACATCACTGCACCATATGGTCCTTGGTCTCCTAAAAGGTCTGCATGTCCTGACCCTGGCGTTTCCAAAGGAAAGCCAACCAACTCCACCAGGGAATCTGACCTGAAGAGACAGGCCTGGAGTCCAGCCTGCTGGCACTCCGCCCAGCCCTCATCTGATAATCACAGCAGTTTTTGACAATTCTATCCACTCAAAACGATTGATGAGATATCAGTAATGACTAACACAGTCTCCTCCCAAGAGTCCCAGGTTCCAGTTCGCTTCCTCCCTGGTGTTCGGACATCCTTGGCTGGTGTCTGGGAAATACCAGGACATGAAGAGACTTTACTAAGCCACACACCAAGAGGCTGTGCCTGGACGCAGGTGCTTCTCATGGAAGGAAGCAAACGACTTCCACGTGACATGACGATAAGTTCATCTCATCATGGCACATCACACCTATGTACCCACACAAACCCACCATTACCACCAAACAAAAAAATATATATAAAAATATGTGCAAGGGACTAGCATTAGGGCACAACAGGTAAAGCTGCTACCCACGACACTGGCATCTCATGTGTCTGCTGATTTGCATCCCAGCTTTCCATTTCTGATCCAGGTCCCTGCTAACGGCCTTGAAGAAGCAGTGGAAGATGACCCACGTATTTGGGCCTCTGTCACCCACATAGGAATCCTGGTGAAGTGCCTGGCTTCAATCAGACCCATTGCTAACTGTTGCTGCCATCTGGGGAATGAACCAGCAGATGGCTGATCTCTCTCTGTCTCTTCCTCACTCTGTAACTTTTTATACAGGTCCTCAAAGTCCAAAACCAAACTGCTACAATCCCCATGAGGCCAACATCCTGGGATTCCCCTACAAGACACCCATGACCACGAGGACACAGCCTCTCTCTGTGTGCCAGGTCAGTGGATGCAGTCAAGTACCCCAGGACCCTTGAGAGGGCAAAAGCCGCTCACATGTCCAAAACCAAGCTGCATCTGACTCTGTTGCAAGGTCAAAGGCGACTGGCCCACACCAGCAGCCCCCACTGAACCACACCACACACCCTTCTCTAACTTGGGATCTTCTCCCTCTAAGAAGCACCTGAGCTGTCAGGGCAGCAGCACCATTTCCTCCCCTCCGATTTTGCCTTGCACTTGATGCTGACTTAGAACCTGAGTTTGTCAGCCTGGCAGACAGCTGTGGTGGGGGATGCATCACCTGGCCTTGGCCATGGGCTGTGCAGATGGAAAAGACAAGTGTCCCTGACCAGCCAGGAGCTGCTGCTGTGGCCTGGGGATCCCAGGTCCTCAGCTGAAGGACATAAACCCCAGTCACTGCTAGAGATGCTTGATAGGGGCTGTGCTGTTGTGGCCTGCATTCAGCCTGCAGAGATCACACACACACACACACACACACACACACACACACACACACACACACACACACACACACACACACACACACACACACACACACACACACACACACACACACACACACACACACACACACACACACACACACACACACACACACACACACACACACACACAGTCATGGACATCTACCAAACATAGCACCTGCAAACACAGGATGTGGGGCGTTCGAAGGCCCTGTTAAAGGCACACACACAGCTAGCAGTGGAAGGAGAAAATAATACTCCCAACCTCTGGGTGACAGCAAATATGCTCCTTGCCACTACATCTCATCAGGCTTTGACAGGAGCCTGGCTCAGGAGGCAACTTGGGGAGGAGCCTGAGCTCAGGGAGGTTGGGACCCTGCGGCCATTTGGGTCCATTTTAGTGCATGAGAAGGGTGTGGATCCTGGCAGGGAGAGAGGAGTAAGAGAACATGGCCAAATATTGCAGCAAAGTCCAAAGGTTTGAGGGGCCCGAGTGGGGAACGCAGGAGGGACACGGTCCAGGGCAGTCTTAGGCTCCGCACCCTTGGCAGCCCAAGCCTAACGAGGTCAAACAGCTGTTTGCCACGAACTCTAACAAGCCGGAGGCAAGCGGGCATCTCAGTGACCAGTCTTCCCAACCAACTCCCCCGAACTTAAAACAAGAGCAAAACAGAATGACCTTGCGTCCGCGGCCATCGCGCGCGCACGCCTCTGTGTGTGTGAGTGTGTGAGTGTGTGTGTGTGTGTGTGTGTGCCCGCGCGCGCGCGCGCGCGCGCACGAGCACGCAGTGGCGGCCCGCGGACCTGTGTTTTGGGGGTAGCAGGACTAGGGCAGTGGATGCTCGCACTTGAGTTTGTGTGCGCGCCGCCAGAGGGGCGGGGGAAACTGACGCATCTGTGTATGTACGCGTGTGTGCACTCGGTGGAAGGGCGGGGGGCGATGCGCAGGCACGCACCTGTTAGGGCCGAAGTGTTTGTTAAATGCCGCATAACCGTTCCCTTACAGGGAATCATGAAGCTAAGAGTCTCTGGGAGGAAGAGGCAGTCACCTTAAACTCGAGCTCTGCTCCGGAGATAAAGAGGGCAATGGCCTTGTTCCCACGCAGCCCCCTACCCACCCGCCCCTGGACTGCGGATCTACCGCGCCCCTCCCCAGCCCTGCCCTCACACTCACTAGCGCAACGTAGCGCCTGCCGCAGCACCTCGCGTCCGCACAGGTCACACCAGCCATGGCCTCCCCGCAGCGCCGATTCCGCGAAACAGTGGCCCTCGCCTCGCTCCGCCGGGACGCGAGGATCCTGCGGTTGTTCGAAGATGCTCCGCACGTCGCGGGGCCGGGGAGCTCCAGGCCGCCGCCGCAGCCTCTGCTGCAGACCTGGCCGGAGAGGGCGAGCGGGTCGAGAGGCCCGGGGTGGGGGCTCTGAGCCCCCCAGAGTAGCCCGGCGGCCGCTGCGCCCCTCTTGCGTCCGGGGGGCAGTGGAGAGGGGCGCGGAGCCACAGCGGCGCGAGGACCGGCCCGAGGGCGGCGGTTCGGAGCCACTCAGGCTTTGCAGATAGCGCGGAGGTTCGGGATCCAAGAGGAGCGGATAGGGGCGCTGCCCGATGGCCGAAGACGCCATGGCCATGCCGGGCTAGTGGCGGTGGCGGCGCCAACTGCGTTACTCCCGAGCCAGCCCCGAGAGAAGAGGCGGCCCCACGCGAACGCGCCTTTAAAGGGACCGCAGCCGCGGGGCGGGGCGGAGGCGGGGAGACTTCAGAAAGGCAGGAAGGGCGACCTTAGGGGACGGCTGCGGGGCGACGGGACCTGGCCGGTGGCTGGCTGCACCCGGACGAGTGCGGGGCTGGGTGGTGGGGCAGTTGCCAGCTGCCACCCCGGGAAGTGCTGCGCCCGAGAACTCTGTACTCTGCAACTCTGAAGGCGCGTTTCTGGAGGCGCCTCTGCGGCGGCCCTGGCCTTTCGCGCTCGCTCACAGCTTCCCGGCACCGAACCCAACCCCACCTGCACCCGCACACCCAGCGAGCTCACGCGCGCAGGATTCAGGGACCGGCCAAGGTTGGGGTCCGACGAAGAGGGCAATGCAGCCAGGGGTTGGCCCTCAACGCTCGCCCAGGGTCGCACTCTTTTCGTTCTTTCCCTGTCGGCCGCCGCCCCCATCGGGGATGCCCCTCGGGGATGCCCGCTGGCGTCCCGCAGTCGAACCGAGTCCCAAGACGCGGGGGGGAAGGGAGGGGAGGACGCACGCACCCGGGCGGCGGCGGCCCGCAGAGCGACTTCCATCCGCGCCGGGTTTCCCCGTCCTCAGCTGCCCTGCCCAGCCCAGCTCAGCTGACTCTGCTTTCCCGGAAGGTCCTGCGTTAGGAGTAAGGCTCGGTGCCCCATGCCTCGTGTCCCGTGCACGGGGCCTGGGAAGCTTTCACTCCGATCCATATCTCAGCCTGTACTGCGGGAATCTCGGTCCCGATGCGCACGCCTTGTTTTGCGCCTGGCTTTTCTCCCCAGCCTGGATCCAACCAGGTTCAGCACTTAAGCCCTGCGCCCTCTGTTACCATCCTGAAAATTCTAAATTTTCGACCACGTATGGGGCCTCTTCTTTCTGCTTCTAAGTGGGTCCTAACCAGGCCCCCGGTGGAGACAGCCGCTTGTCCTGGGGGGTTGGGGAGGAAGGAGCCAGCAGGATCAAGACTCCTGGGGTCTTTGAATTCATGGCTCCTGCCTGCTAGGGTCCACTCCCGCCCAGAGCCTCTCGCCCCAGTTTTCCTGACTATAAAATGGGCAGGGCTTGGAGCAACAGTAGGTACTTTTGGCTGCTGGCCACTTTATCCTGATTTAGTAGTCACACAGCACTCCTTTCCTCCTGAAAACACCAGGTACATTTGGGTTGGTTTCCAAGAGGTTACCAGCCACCAGCTTTGGGAATATCGCGGAACCCTCTGTTCCCAGAAAGCCTGTACCTCCAGATCCAACCAAACACCGATGGGAAATGTTCAGGAAAAAAAACAGCGTCTCTGCGGATATAGACACTCTGCTTTTCTTGTGATTTCCCCTAAACCAGTGTAGGATGCTGGAGATAGGTAAAGTACACGGACGGGGCCTGCAGGGGTTATATTCGGACGCCGGGTGGCTTTATGTGAGGGCCTTGGGCATTCAGGGTTTTCGGTGTGGGAGGAGGTGGTGGACAACCTGTCCCCTCCAAACCTCCGGGAGGGGCACCCGTATGGAAATATTTCTAGCTCTCCAGAGTGGCTCCCTGTTCTTCCCAGGCCAGAGGTGGGGCTCCCCCTAGTGACCAGCAGGGGAATCATTACTTTGGCTTTTTTATTTAGGTAATTCCTAAAATTTCTGGATCCAGTGTCAGGGGAGTTCCCAGCCTGCTTTGCCCATGAGTTGCCTCGTGGTTGGGGGTGGTGATCGCAGGGGCATGGTGGCAGGGAGGGGAGTTCCTAGGTTTCTGTGTGTCACCAGGGGACCCTGCTTCTCAGCTCCAGGAGGTGATCGCTGTGTGGAAGGGAAGAGTGGCCCAAGGGGGTCAACTAGCCCCTCCCCTGACCCAGTGCAGGAAGCAGGAGGAGCGCAGACGGAAGGATGTGGACAACAGGCCCGCCAGCCCTGCTCCACTGCTCCTCCGCCTTTGCTTCTTTCTCTGCAACTTTCAGACCCTACCAGACATGGGGCGTCACTTTCACCTGGCGGGCCTTCCAATCGTCCAATCGCAGGTTCCAGGGCTCCACCCCTGCAGTGTCTGATTCCTTGGGTCTGGGCTGGGGCTTGGGATTTTGCATCTTCAACAAGTTCCCAGGCTGCTCTGGGCTCTGAGAAGCCCAGTCTGAATAAGCTCTTGGGTTCTCTTCCCATAAAGACAGATGAACTTGGGGGGGGATGGTACCTGAGAAGGCCCCAGCCTGGAATCCTGGGAGGATGCTTCCTGCCGACTCTGTGAAAGCAAAAGAGCACTTTGCGTTTATGAGCTCCTATTCCCACGTGTTCTGCAAATTGTCTTCTCCAGGCTGTGGGAGAAAGCTGTATCGCCTAGAAAACCCTACTAGTCCCCACCTTTCCTCTCCATCCAGCTCCAGGGCTTGGAATAGGTTTGGAGATCACTCCCTCCCAGGAGTGTCCCTGCTGGGGACTAGGGCATGGATCCCAACTTGAGCTGTGGGTGACATTAGCAGGATTATGACACAGAACACAGCCTTGGGAGCCAGAAGTGGGTTAGGCTTAGTCTGCAAGGGGCATCCCATATTAGTGGTTCAGTCTGAGACCCAGCTGCTCCACTTCTGATCCAGCTCCCTTCTAACGCACCTGGAAAAGCAGCAGAAGATGGCTCAAACGCTTGGATCCCTGCCACCCCTGTAGGAGACCCAGAGAGGTGATAGGCTTGAGCCTGGCACAGCCAGCAGATGGAAGTTGGATCCATCTCTGTCCTCCCCAGCCCCCAAATCTGGTTTGGGCCGCCCAGCCAGATTCCCTGAATGGGGCGACCCTTGGGGGTGAACATCAACTCTAGCAGTAGGAGACAGAGGACAATTTGGAATAATCCTGCATAAAATCCTGCCCAGTTATCTGAACTATGCTGAAGAATGCTCCCGCGTCTGCTTCCAGCTGCCGCACTGACTTAGAGGCATGGGACAGCTGCTCTGAGCCCTGCTCTGACAGCGGCGGAGGAGGGGGTGCAGGGCCAGGGCCCTCCACTGGACTTCTGGGATGGGAACTGAGATGAAAATGAAGATAACAACTTCATGCAATCAATCAAGAAAGTTCACCAAGTTTATCGCAAAGTTCATCTGCTTGGGCCAAGAAACTGAGGTCAGCGCAGCGGTTGCATCCTCCAGACTCCTGCAGGGAACTTGCCCTCTCTGATGGCGGCCTGCCCAGCCCAGCCCCCAGCGCCCGCAAGACACACACACGTACATGCACATGTATTTGCACATGCACACATATACACACTTACATATTCATATGTACACATACAGATATACAATGCATACACATGCATAGTTACACAAATGTACATGTCACAGATACATACACACATGGATTCACACACATCCAACATGCATATACATGTACTCACACATGCAGACTCACGCATACACATACAATGTAGTCACATGTGTACACGTACTCTGCCACAACTCACTGCTCGCTCTCCAGGGAGCAAGGACTGCGGAGAGGCAGGTCTCCCTGCTCAGGCAGCATACAGCCTGCTGTCTCATGCCCAACCGTCACCATTTTGTGGATTTCTCTTTGGTCGTCCCGGCTACCAAAGTAAGACCCTGGTGCCTGCCCTCGGCCTGGGACTCAACAGAGTGGCTGACCTGCTCCCCTCTTATTCTAGGGGGAGGATCAGCACAATCAGCTTGGAGCTGTCAACCAGCTTGGTCAGTGAGCGAGGTCACATCACATCACAGGGTATCCCATGCTGGTTTCCGGGGACCTACACCCCTCTGCCCTGAGCCCTCTGGTAGGGAGAAGGGAAGCCCAGAGCAGGGTGGTCTTCAAGGCTTCTGAAGTCATCTGAAATCCCCAGAAATTGCATGGGATGCTGATCAGTAGCTGTGCCAGAGTCCCCCTGGGGTTGCTAATTCAGTCAGGACCAGGTGGGCTGGGCTACAGCAATAAGCAAGCCCCCACACCACAGTGCCTGTGAACGGCAATGCCTTCTCACCCACACGTGTTAGTTCCCTTTGCAACCTCTCCTTATGGGAGTCCCTCAGGGACCCCTGCCAGTAGGGCAGTGAGCAAGTCACAGGGACAGAAGGAGAGCCTGCGGGGGGGGGGTCCCCAAACAAGCATTGGAAAGTTCCAGTATGAGGCCAGCACTTGGCACAGGGTGGAGCTCACTGCCCAGGAGGCTGCTTTGAGTGTCAGCCTCTGTTTCTGATTTTAAGCTTCCTGTTAGAGCACATGCTAGGAGGCAGTAGATGATGGCTCTAGTGCCTGGCCCCCTGCTGCCCACAGGGGAAATCCTGACTGAATTCTGGCCTCCTGACTCTGTCCCAGCCCAGCCCTGACTCTTGCAGGTTTTTGAGAAGGCGAACCAACAGGTGAAAGATCTCTGCTTTTCAGATGAAATGAACGTCAGGGCCTGGCATGGTAGTCTAGTGGCTAAAGTCCTCACCTTGCATCCATTGAGATCCCATATGGGCACCGGTTCTAAACCTGGCATCCCTGCTTCCCATCCAGCTCCCTGCCTGTGGCCTGGGAAAGCAGTCAAGGATGGCCCAAAGCCTTGGGACCCTGCATCCACATGGGAGACCCAGAAGAAGCTCCTGGCTCCTGACTTTGGACTGGCTCAGCTCCAGCCATTACAGCTGCTTGGGGAGTGAACCATTGGATGGAAGATCTTCCTCTCTGTCTCTCCTCTGTACATCTGACTTTGTAATAAAAAATTAAATAAATCTTTAAGAAAAAAAAAGTGAAAGTCAATGAGTAGAATCAATGCTCCATTCATTCCCGCTCCTAACTCACGGGCCAGAACAAGTTACATGGCCCCAGCCTATGGGTGGGAAACAAACCAACAAACCGTGAGAGCCTCCCCTGTGCCCAGAATGGAAAAAAGAACTGGAAACAGGCAACAGGCAGCCATACTGACCACTGCCATTGTTAAGGGCATGGAGCTCTTCTTCGTTCATCTACCCTGCAAACCTCTGCTATCCACCATGCTGTCCTAGGAGCCCAAGGTCCACCAGCACCATGCAAATCTTCATATAGAGAAAAAGGTAAAAGATAGGCTAAGACAGGACCCCTCCATGGACCCTGGGGGAGAACTCATGCTCCTTGTTCAGTGTGAGAACTCCCACCCCCATGTTCCTCTCTTGGGCAGGTGGGCTTCAGGTGGGCTCAGCTCAGCTCCCCAAGCATAGGAATGGCCAGCAATGATTGAGTTGTGGTGGGGGCGGGAACACATCCTGTGACTGACTGTGCGCAGGGACTGGCTGGAGTACTGTTGGAGAACTGCATTGTACCTGTGGGAGTCCCTTGGGAAACGCTGTATGCAATGTGTTTCTGCTCCAGAAGTGTGCACTAAGCACCTATGATACATCAGGCACCTTCGACTTCAACTCCTTTGTGGTAACTTTGGAAAATGAGCATGGTGTTCCCACTTGATAGATGAGAACATCAAGGCTTGGAGAAATGATGGGACTAACCAGGTGCCACTGACTGGACTTAGTTCCCTGAACTTAGTGTTACCCAGCTGGGGTGGTGAGAAGGAAGGGCTTAAAAAAAATCACAGATCTCATTTCCAGGTACAGTTACACAGTTGTATATTTGGCAAACTTTTGCCTCAGCCTTTTCTTTCCATCAAAACACTGTTCTACTTTCAAGGTCTAGTTCAAGGCTAGGTCCTCCACAGAGTCTTCCCAAGGTCCCTCACCCACTGCATGGCTCCTTCTTCTGGGCTCCCCCAGCAAGTGGTTTGTGTCCCTACTTAACACCCGTGTCACCCTAGCGTGAGTCACAGTGAAACTTCTGGGTCTCCCCTCCCTCACTTGGGTTTTGGTGGTCTTTCTGATCCCTCCTTGGAGGGCTGTTAGGAGGTGCCCTCTAAGGAAAGGATGCAGCCATTGCCCCCAGTGGTGCCTCACTAGGGCTTATCTCCCAGGTTTTGTTTAAGCCAGGACTAATGCGCCCAGGACAGGGGAACTGGAGGAATGACTGGGGTTAAGGAAACCAGAAGGTACCCAGAGTGTGTAGAAGTGGGGTAGTGCTGGCAAAACCCCGATCATTCCTGAAGATGTTGCTCACCCTGGTGCATGTCCCCCCTCTGCATGCTTCTAACTGGCTGGGGTGAGGGCTGCTAGAGTGGGCGCCAGGGCTCCAGGGCTCCCAGCGCCCTTGACAGGACATGGAGATAAACAAGGACAGACCTGGGGGAGGGGGATGAATGATGTGAGCAGGGATGGGTGGGGAGGGGGAGTCAGGTTCCTTTTACACCAGTTTGGTGGCGCCACCTCCCTCTGCATCTCCGTTATGGAATTTTTCCCTCCCCAGCCACTGTGCCAATTTTATGATAAGGCTGACTTGTGTGTGTGTTCCTTCTTTCCGCATTGGGAAAACTCAGATATTCCAGGCAGAATTGTCAGCAGCTTTTGCTCTCAGCTGGAGGGGAGGCTCCAAGCCATAGCCACTGAAATTTCAGCACAGAGCCAGCTCTGTGCCCAGCGTGGTGGCAGGGTGCCAGGGATAGGGTACGACAGAGGGGCGCAGGCACATTGGCTGGGATGACCTCATGGGTTAGCCCTGCCCTCATGGCCCACTCTACCCGAGCTGCTCCTGCTGCAGTCTGGCTGTGGCTGTCATTCCTGTCCCCCACCCTCATCCCCCTTCTCCCCCTTTCCTCTCCATCTCTCCCACTCCCTCCCTTCCTCTTTCCTTCCTCTCTCCCATCTCTGATCACATCCCCCCCCCCGCCAGGGTTTGGGGACCAGGGAGGGAAGACCCACGCTCCCCAGAGGGATAATTCTGAACTTCCAAGGAAAATAAACTGAAGCTACTTCGGGTCATCCTGGCCCTTTCCTCAATACCTCCCACTGGGTTGCCTGATTAAGGATCTTTTGTGAGCCTGGGGGGAGGTAGGGAATGAAGCCCAGAACTCCACCCTGTAAAACATGACTCCCAGTGGCCAGCTGAGCAACTCTTCAAGGCAAGGCGAGGAGAGGTCTAGGCCTTCATGAGGAACCAGCCTGTCCTTTCCTGAGCTTCTCCCTCCCTCCCACCAGCTGCTCCAGAGGCACTGCAGAGGGAGTGCCTGGTCCCCCTTGTCGTGTGTTGCCTAATGTTAAGCCATCCACATATCCTTTGAAGGACGTGTGCAGCCTCTGACTCAGTGTCCCCAAACTTCAGCTTTGGTAGGAGTTGTCTGGGAAACGGATAAACAATACAGATGGGGGCCACACCCTTATTTGATGAGATTTGCGATCTGGGAGAGCTGGGTGGAGTCCTGGAGTCTGCTCTAAATTAGGACAAGAAAGAATGGAAATTGGGAATCCTGAGTGTGAAACAGACAGTGGGCCCATGGCATGTGGGCTGGCCAGAGCTGACTGCACTCCCATCCCCAGATGGGGATCTGGGATGCCCTCTATCGCTGCCGCCACCACCTACCCAGCCTAGCCTGTGTCACTGTGACTCTGAAAGCCACAGGGACACTTTCTGGATATCTACCACTGATCTAAGCCTGCCTGGACCCACCTGAGATAAGAACTTTCCGTCTCTCTAACCCATCCAGCAAAGGAGGCTCATGGCCAAGTGTAGGGACAGAGGAGGGTGTAAACAGGCACTTTATGGATTTACCCCATCACTTCCTGCCTGCCACCAACCACACAGGCACTTTTCAAATGCCAGTTTGACGTGACTGAAGCCTGTCTATGGTTCCCAGCATTTTAATGTGGCTTGGGAGCCCCTTTGGGGCTGCCTCCTCCCTTTCCACTGCACTCCCCATCACACTTTCCTCCCCACTCCCTTTTCATAGCTCCCTGGTCCCCAGTATCCTCCCGCGCAGCACAGGGATGCTCGGCACCTGCCTGCATGTGCTCACTTCTCTCACTTTCAGCCAAGGAGGTCCCCTGCCCCATTGTGGATCCCCAACACCCTCTCCTGTGATGACAGTGACTTTGTCCTACATTTTGAGCTCTGTATTGCCACCAGGACACCTGCAGCATGAGGTGGAAACAGCTGCTGGCACACCTGCTTATCCCGTGGCTGCAGGTGGCAGGACATGGAGGCTCCCTGGATAGCTCGGTCATGCTGCAGCCCCAGCACCTGACAGCACCCTGTCCCTCCATGGGTGCTCAGCTCCAACCTGAGCAGCTGACCGGCTCTCTTCATTCAAAGGCCCATGTCAGGAGTCACTAGGGAACCAAGAGGGACAGCAACTGGGCTTGAAGACCTGGGGATTCTAAGGCTGTCCTGGGCCACCATCTGGTTCTTCCTGCCCTGCCAATGGGCTCTGAAGGCCAGGGAAAGCCCCATGGCAGCAGTCCTGCCTAGCATCAGGATCGGAGGGCACTGAGACCGCGATACCCATGACGCCTGAAATCATAGAGTCTGGCTTATATACCGTTGCCCCAAGATCTGCATTTGGCTCTCAAGGATCACCTGGCTCTGTTCCTGGGCCCATTGTGGGACTTCCCTGGCAGGGACCCCCTGCTGTGCCACATCCTCAGCCTAAGCCTCCCACCCCACTGACCAGCCATGACCCAAGGACATTGCAGTGGGAGCTATCCCCAGAGCCCTAAGACTTGAGCCCATATGCTTGAGCTCTGAATAACAACCTTGACATCAGCTGGCTTGGTGCCACCTGGCAGCTTTCAAGCACGTGGGACACTGAGCTGGGGACAGCAGCACGGCGGTCAGGTGTCAGTCTGCAGGACTCTGCCTTCCTCTCTCTGGGCTTGCAGGTCACCAGGAAAATTCCCAAGGATGGGCAGGAAGGATAGGGTCAGGCTCACTGCTGTCTGTGCCCGGCATGGCTGCTGTTTCTGTGATGGGGTACAGTTGCTGGATGAACGAGTACCCACTTGCCAGGTACCACAGACAGCACAGACACAGAGGTTCCGTGCCCCACATTCCTCCTGCATCATTCAAGTAAATTGACAGTGAAGAGATGGCTCTGGAAGCCCTGTATACCTGGCCCCTCCTGCCTCATACTGTGCTGTTTTAGATTAATTGACTACATGGAAACTTTGGGCTCTGGCAGCCCCCTTCTTGCCACTTAGTTAAATGTGTTGAAACATCCTACTGCACAGCTCTCAAGCTGATTGGAGAATGAGAATTTAAAAACCTCTGACTTCAGCCAGTTGGTGCAGTGGCTCCTGGAGTGTAGTGGAAGGTGCTGTCACCAAGCTTGGCCAATAAAGACTCCTCCTAACATGCCACACTGTGTCCGGTGTATTCTCTCCCACACTCCGCACACCAAAGCAGCTTCTCCTTTCCAAACGACTGCTCTTCCAATGCAGGTAGGTGGGGGACAGCACGGCTCTGGTTTAAGGGGAGGCTGGTAGGGGGAGATTGCTGGGAAAAGGCTATACTGGTCAGGACCTAACTCAAATCCTTCCCAGCCAACACAGGAAAACCAGGAAGATATGCTTAAAGAAGCCCATGGGATGTGGTTCTGGTTTTGATGGGGGAAAATAGCAAGTAGTTCAGGGATGGATTTAAAATTTAAAAAAGAATGGGTCCAGGGCCCGATGCGATAGTGTAGTGGTTAAAGTCCTCGCCTTACACGCGCCAGGATCCCATATGGCTGCTGGTTCTAATCATGGCAGCCCCACTTCCCATCCAGCTCCCTGCCTGTGGCCTGGGAACGCAGTCAAGGATGGCCCAAAGCCTTGGGACCCTGCACCCACATGGGAGACCCAGAAGAAGCTCCGGGATCCTGGCTTTGGACTGGCTTAGCTCCAGCCGTTGCAGCCACTTGGGGAGTGAACCATTGGACAAAAGATCTTCCTTTCTGTTTTTCCTTTTCTCTGTATATCTGCCTTTCCAATAAAAATAAATACATCTTTAAAAAAAAAAAAGAAAGGAAAGAATGGGCCCATCGCAGTAGCATAGCGGTTAAAGTCCTCGCCTTGAATGTACCAGAATCCCATATGGGCTCTGTTTCTAATCTGGGCAGCCCTGCTTCCCATCCAGCTCCCTGCCTGTGGCCTGGGAAAGCAGTCAAGGATGGCCCAAAGGCTTGGGACCCTGCACCCACATGGGAGACCCAGAAGAAGCTCCTGGCTCCTGGCTTCGGATTGGCTCAGCTCCAGCCACTGCAGCTGCTTGGGGAATGAACCATTGGATGGAAGATCTTCCTCTCTGTCTCTCCTCTTCTCTGTATATCTGCCTTTCCAATAAAAATAAATAAATCTTCAAAAAAAAAATTTGAGACTCAACCAGTGCTTCATTCTCCCCAGGTCCTTGGCCCCTGACAGTTCCCCAGGTGGCAGGAGGCAGAGGCTGGAGGGGAGGAGGCCCTGCGCCCTGGGCCCCTCTCGGGGAAGAGCAGGCTCAGCACGTGCCTCAGCTCGCTTTGGTAGCCCGGCACAGCAGGCTGAGAGGCCTCCCAGCCTTGCAGAGCCAGCCCAGACAGAAACCCAGAAAACTGAGCAGGCCACATTTATTTCACATCCCTTCAGGCCTGCACTGGGTGGCATGGCCGCCTGATGATGCTGGCTGGCCACACCCCTCAATCAGAAGATGCCTGGGGTAGGGCACAAGGGACAGGAGCCTGGGCACTGGCACTGGCCTCAACATGGAGCAGGTCAGGTCATGTGACCCGTCGCCCTCTCTGCTTCCTTGAAGAGCAGAGCTTTGTCAGCCAGAGGGGTGGGAGGGCCTGGGACAGCCTCTTCTCTTGGTGGTCCCGTTGGGCTCGGTCCTCTAGTCCTGGCGATGGAGAAGTGCGGGAAGAGACATCCAGGTCAGCCAGACTCTCTAGCCTTGTGCGGCAGTCAGGCCTGTGCTGCTTCTCAGGGGACAGGCAGCGTACGGTAATGCTGGGGAGATGTCTCCTGGCCAGTGGCCAGGAGGGAGGTAGGCTGCTGTGACAGGCCCAATCCCGCCCTGGGCTGGGTCCTGTAGTGCCGAGGAACTGGCTGCCAGTGGCGCTGCTGGCTCCCCGCAGAGCTCAGGTGTCCTGGGTTGATACGACCTTCCCCAACCTGGAACGGAGGGCCCAGGTCAGCTTTGCCCACCTACTGCAGAAGCCTGTACCCTTCACCTTGGCACCCACCCTAACCCAACCCAGACCAGGACCTTCAGCCATTTGAAAGCTTGGATCAGCTGTTTGTCTCCCCAGGAATCCCTGACTGCTCAGCAGAATTTCATGGGAACTTAGGAATCACTTCACCCCACCCCCAGGCCACTGCCAGGGTCTCTGACTTTTCCCACTTCCCAACTGACCCTGACGTGCAGGGTTGGTCGGGAGGTGGGAAAAGAGGTTCCAACCGGTTACCTTGGCTCTCTGCTTACTGGCCTGCAGAAGGAAGTGAAAATGCCTGTCAATCAAGTCTCAAGCTGTTTGTAAATAGACTACACATCACAGCAAGAGAGCCATGTGGGCACCAAAGTTAGAACTTCCTGTCCCTGCAAGAGCTGTTTGGGAAGCTGTGCCAAGAAGCTATCTCCATGGGGCTGGGGGAGGCTGGACTCGCCCCTCACTGCAAGGCGACATGAGGAAGACAGCACCCTCCCTGAAGACGTCCTGGAACTCAGGGTAAACCACCAACTCTGGCCTCTGGTCTTCCCGGGGGGGGAGGGGGGACTGTGAGCTTGTTGGGATTCCTATCCTCCAGCCCTGCCCCCACTCATGCCCATGACAGCACCTGACATGGTGCTTCTGTGTCTACATTAACAAGACAAGGGAGGACCTATTTGTGTTGACGGGGTGGACACTGAAGCCCAAGGATGGACACATCTCCCAGCAGTCATTGCGAACAGCAGCATCAGGCTTCAAATCTACAGGACTTGCCACAAATTCAACCCGGCCATTGCTTCTCAGATGGGTCGCTGGGAGAAAGGGTGTGAGTGGCGGGTGCCCGTGGACATCTCTATGCAAGTAGGCCCATGGACCTCCAGAGCAAACATGCTTTCTGCTGAGATGGGGAGCAGGGGCTCGGCCAGGGAGATAAGACACTGCGTGGGACATCACACATCCAGATTCAGGATGCTGGGTATGAGTCCCGGCTCTGCATCTGACTTCAGCTGCCTGCTCATGCGCAGCCTGGGAGGAAGCAGGTGTTGCAGGGCTGGGGGTCCTGCCACTCATGTGTTCCCAGCTCCTGGCTTCAGCCTGGCCCTGCTCATCTGTTGTGGGCATTGGGAATGTCACATGCGAGCTCACTCTCTTTCTCAATCTCTCTCTCTCTGTCTTCCTTTTAAAGATGGGCTTTATGCAGAGACATAGTCCCATTGCTGCCAAGGCCATGCACCCTTGGTGCCATGTGGAGGGGGCACCCATGCCATTGAGGCACCCTGCAGTCTCCCCCCTGGCTGGGGCTTCTCACCGTTCGATGATGCAGTTGTTGTCTTGGAGGTCAAAGGCCACCATCTTCATCTCACGGCACAGCTCCTGCATGCTGTCCACACAGGCGGCTGAATCCCAGGAGGCTCCTGGCCCTCAGGCACTCCTCCCCTCAGGCCTTGGCAGGGCTCCCCAACCCTGGCCTCTGCCCTGGCACATCCCCTTTCCTGCACTTACTTGAGAGCTAAGTCCTGGGATGCGGGGCTGGGGTTAGAAGCCGAGGAGGATGGCAAGGCCTGAGCCTGCAGGAGCTGGTCCAGCATCTGAAGGGAAGTCCAGTGTTGGTCAGAGGGCTGAGCCAGCTCCCATATGGCTGGTTGGGGGTTACACTGATTGGGGGTTACCCTCCAGCCTTGGTCCCCTAGCCCTTCCTTCCTTCCAGGCTATGCAGTGGTACAGTGCCATTGCTGCTCTGAGCTTGCAATCAGTGATTTCATTGGCCAGCTTTCCCGTGGGTCTAACCTAGCTCTCCTGGGACATAATGGGAGCCAGGAAAGGGGTGAGAGACCTAGCCCACATCCCTGCCCGCCTCTGGAAGCAGGGAGCTGCTGCATGCGATGCCTACTGGGAGGCAGGAACGAGTCACTCTGCTGGGTGCCTGGAAGCTGCAGGACAGCAAGGAGCAGGTGTGAGCATCCTGCAGCCTCTGCTTTCACAGTGACCTTCAGTCTGAGACTGCCAGGGAGGGCTGGCGATCTTCCTCAGTCCATGTCTCAGGGCTCATCGGAGGATTGGGAACCTCCACCCCACACCCAGGTGCTTGGGCTCTGACCAGCACTCTGTCCAGAAGTGGGGCATGGTTGCAGTGCCTGCCCCTGGGCCCCGAGCACTGCCCACCCAGCCCCAGGTGCACCTTGCTGAGGCCCTCCTGGGCACCCTGGGCTCGCGTGTTACAGGCGGCCACAGAACAGTCAACCAGCCGCAGGTTGTTCCTGGTCGTGTGCACCTCCCTGCAGACAGCAGCAGAGAGAGAGAGCAGAGTTAGCATGGGGCTCGGCTTACTCCTGCCAGGGCCTGCGGGGTCATCACACAGGCGTGAACCGAGGGTCCCATGCAGGCGCCTCCCTCACTGCTTCTGTCCTTCTAGGGGTAGCCTCCAGTCTCCCCGCTCTGACTGAGGAGGCAAGAGTCCCCTCGGATCCCCGAGGTGGGGCTGGGTCACAGTGCAGCTGTCGGTGGTCGAGCACAGAGCCAGGGAAGGCTCCAGGCGGGGAATTATCACCACACCGGGAACTGACCCACACTCCCTTACCCAGAACAAATTGAGGTCAAGGCTCTCACAAATTCTCCCACCTGCTGCCTGAACCTTAGTTTGCTCACCTGTGAAATGGGGTGATGGTGCCTCCCCAATATAGGACATAGGTTACTGCATGGAAGCCACCCTGCAGGCTGCCTGGCCCATCCAGATACCCAGACCACCCATGAGCCCTAACAGCCCAACCCCCATCCCCCCAGCACCATTAGATGCCTGGAAAGCTGGCAGGGTCAGGTGGGATGGTCCTGGGGTCCCTGTGGATACCTCATCCGCTTGCCGTGGGCAGCGAGGGCAGCCTGGTACTTGTGCACACAGTCCTCCTGGAACACCTGCAGCAGCCTCTTGGCCAGGTGACTGAAATTCACCCTGTAGGGAACCACAGCCCTGGGTCCCCTGAGCAGCTCAGCCCCTGTGCGTCCACCCAGGGCCCCTTCACGGCCACAGTCTCCCTGCCTGTGCTCAGCCCCAGGGGCTCACGGCGGGGAAACGTCTCTGAGGTGGGAGGCAGCCATTGTTACATGCTCGGATCTTGAAGACCAGAGGTGGCACAGAGCATGCGCACCAACAGGGAACGGTGCAAGCACGCCAGGGTCCTCAGGGGACACCCACTTCCTCTGGCTTCATCCCCAGAGCATGGAGGAGACGGTCATGGCAAGGGTGTGTGTATGGGGGCGGGTGGGTAGGGAGCTGGGGTGGGTGCGGAAGTGTGGGAGGCAGTCTTTAAATAGCACAGCTCACGGGGCAGAGGTCAGAGGTAGGAAAGGGGGTAGAGGACCAGTGAGGGCTGCAGGGGCAGCAAGTCCAGGCCTAAGCAGATGCTTCCGATAACCCACCCGGATACGACACAGCTACCCTGGTTCTGCATCCGGTCTGGCCCAGAGACTGGCTCCACCCCTGGGCTGCACCCACACCTGCAGCAAACAGGCCACTCACTTGTCCAGCTTGTGGATCTGTTCCTCATTGTAGCCAAGCCCTAGAGGGAGACAGATGGCCAAGAAGTCACCTAGTCAAAGAGCCCAGCAAACAGAGTGGCCCCTGGGGCTGGGGATGGTGCCAGGGTGCACACAGATGGCCTAGCTGGGCTGGTGGTAGCATCGTGTCCATCGCACAACTTGTTGTGACATTGTCAGCGTGGCCAAGAGGCCGATCATGATGGAGGTGTCCTGGGAGGCTGGGCAGTGCTTCAGGTATGAAAAGGGGAACATGTGGGCAGCTGGAAGTAGCTCAAGAATGTCAGGGCCCTCAGGATAAAGCCCAGCACCAAGGCCTGGCTCAGGAGCTCAGGGCTGGAGTTGGCACAGCAGCTCAACTGGTTAATCTTTTACCTGCAAGCGCTGGCATCCCACATGGGCGCCAGTTCCTATCCTGGCTGCTCTATTCCTCATCCAGCTCCCTGCTTATGGCCCCAGGAAAGCAGTGGAGGACGGCCCAGTGCTTGGGTCCCTCCACCCATGGGAGTGACCCAGAAGAATCTCCTGGCTCCTGAATTTGGATGGGCTCAGCTCTGGCTGTTGCAATCATTTGGGGATTGAACTGGACTGCAGCCAAGGACATGCATGGGGTATGGTGGGGGTGGGTTCCCAGGGTCTCTTGCCCTGCCCCTTGATGACACGGCCTGAGCCGGGCTTGTCCCACCCCCGAGCTGACCCCAGGGTCTTGTGAGGGCTAGAAAACCACACAGGTGTCAACCTACAGTGGCCCTGGTTGCTCCTGTATGGGTCTTTGGGCTGGGGAGAGGGCTTACCCGGGCTCAGCCTGGACTTCTTGAACTGCTTGTAGATGAGGTTCATCTTGTCCAGACAGCACTGGATTTGCTGGAGGCTGTGGGTAGAGGCAAGCAGATTCAAAGCCCAGGGGACAAAGCGGGGCATGGTGAGCAGGTAAGGGTGGGGCCCAGGCACCTGCAGGAGGGGTGCCAGTTCCGGGCCTTCCACATGCCCCCTCCTCAGGAGGGACATACAGAGAGGTGTGGAGACCTAGGGAATTCTTCCAGCTGACCCCAGCTTGGTGGTTTTGAGGTTGGACCCCAGGCAGGGCCTACCCCTTGTCTAGCAGAGCTTACCACGTGATGGGTGGAGACCCAGGTGGTCCCTGGAAGGGAGCTGGCAGCCACAAGGCTCAGGGCCATGTTGTTCGGAATGTATCACTGACTCGTGGCTTCAGCAAAGCCATGTGGTGCACATATAGCCTGGTGCCCCCTGTCCCTCTCACCCAGCAGGGTCTGGGGCAATGCCCAGTACATCCTAACCAAGCACTGTCTTCAGAGAACTTTGGGAATATTTGCCCTACCTGGGGTCAGGACAGGCTCTCAAGGGCCTCACTGCTGCTGGAAGAGTTAAAAGCAAGCTGTGGTGCAGTGGGTTGGGTACCCCATACGGTTGCTGGTTTGAGTCTGAGTGCCCCACTTGTGATCCTGCTCCCGGCTAATGTGCCTGGGAAAGCAGCAGAGGATGGCCCAGGTGCTTAGGCCTCGTCCCTCCGCACAGGAAACTCAGGAGGTGCTTCTGGCTCTTAGTTTTGGCCTGGCTGGCCCTGGGTGGCTGCCACCAACTGGGGAGTGAGCCAGTGGATGGAAGCTTGCTCTGTTACTCCTTTCTCTCAACTAAAAAAATAAACCTTACAGAAAATGAACCCCGAAAGAAAACCCTGCAGTTTTCAAGGCTTTTCAAGCTTACAGCAGAGGCCACAAAGTGACATCTGACCTGGTCCTGCCCGCAGTGGATCCCAAAGAGAAGGGGAGACTCCCCCTGGAGTTTCACCTGTGCTCCCCCCATCCCATTTGAGGGCTGCCAAGTAGGCGGGGGCAGTGACAGCCTGTGGCATGGGAGGGGGGCACTTTTTCATCTATTGAAATAGTGTTAGATGCTGCAAAGCCCCGCCTGATGGCAACCAAGACAGATGCTGCCTCTGAACTTGGCATGTCCTGGTGGTTTCTCAGGGCAAGCTACCCTCACTGTGTTACAGTGTTTATTATTGTTACTACTATTATTATTATTCCCAGGAGCCCAAGAGATGCTAGATGGAGCAGAACCAGCCAAGGATCTGCCACCAGCAAGGGAGCAGAACTCTTCTTTCATGCAGAATCATTGCTCAGGGGCCCACTATGCCCTCCCTCCTCCCACATGGGTGCAGGAGCCCGGAGTCTTTTCTCCCCATGACTGGTTTGGGGTGTTTGGGGGTACTCTTGCTCCTAGCACCCCTTGATTCACCCAGAGATTGCGGGTTGACTCCTACAGGGCCTTCTGGCTTCCCATGACCCACTGCCAACCCCCAAAGAAGGAAAATCCCACAGACCTTCTGTCGGCATGTACCTGATCCCTCGCCTTCACCAGCTCCCTGCGCAGACTGTTCAGGCATGCCTGGTTCTCCATGACGCTTTGAGAACAGCTGGAGAGGAGCCTGGCCTGCTGCGGGGGCCCAAGGAGGGGAGGGGGTATGCTAAGAGCTCAGCCTGGCTGCTGGCCCCCTGCTCTGTTCCCCAGCACCCAGCATCTTCCCCCCTCCAGCCCCACTCACAGTACGCAGCTTGGACCTCAGCTCTGCAGCCTCCTCTGGCTCCTGCCCCTTGCGCATCTCAGCTGCACTGTCCAACCTGGAGGGAAGGGAGAGGCCAGCTGTACTCAGGCTCAGCTGGGGGCAGGGGAGGCAGGCAGAGTCCTGAGAGGTACAAAGCGGGGTGACTGCGTGAGGGCGATTGGGCTGGCTTGCCCTGAGACTGCTGCGGTCAGTCTTGGCCGCCTAGAGGAGGGGGTCTAGGGACAGAGGATGCTCAGACAAGGGAGGTGCAAAGCACTGGTGCTGGTCATGCATGTAGTGGATGGAGGCAGGTCAAGATAGGGGCATCTCTCCTCCCTCACTATCCCTTCTGCACAGCGGGGTACTGGAGATAAGAGGTGTGGCGGAATGACAGAGGTGAGGGACAGTCTGAGAGCTCCAGGCTGTGCACTCACCTCTCCGCGCCCAGGCTGCTGCTGAGGAAGAGCAGGGCTGTCCGCGTGACCTCCAGCGTCTGCCTGCATGAGACCTGCAGCACTTCCCTGTCCAAGAGAGCCCAGGTCAGGGCTGCCCAAGCCAGGGCACTCAGGGTGCTGTGCTGGGCAAAGCAAAAGTGATCCCAAGGTCCACCCTCTGCCCATCCCCAGGCCTGGTCCTCTTGGGAACTCACACGACCCAGTGCAGGCCCCGAAGCATCAGCTCCTGCGCGTGCAGCATGGCCCGTGCCAGCCGCAGGGCCTGGTAGCCAGTACCCAGCATTCCCTGCAACACACAGGTGGGTATGTCTCCCACCCCCTGCCCCTGCCTCCACCCCAGAGGGCCATCCCTCACCTTGGCTGCACTGTAATCTGCCTGCAGGTCCACTTTGGGGACAAACTTGGGGATATCCAGGGCAGCTGTAGACAAAGACCATGTCTGAGGAGCCATCCTTAGTCTCAGCTCACACCCCGTCCCAGGGCAAGCTCCCCACTCTCACTGAACCCCCAGCTTCCAAGTTCGGAGCATCTTAACAGATGTGGTCTCCCTCCGCCACCTCCTGGACATTTTGTGGAACTACACCCTCGCCCATAGGTTCGGAAATTGCCCAGTTCCTCGTCCGAGTTTCCGGGAGTAGGCAGTCGGCATTATGCAACTGAGAAGGATGCTGTTTTTTTGTTTTTTGCTTTTTTGTTTTGTTTTGTTTTTTTCCTAGGACTTGGAGGAAAGACAACGTTCTGTCCCCCTGGCCTAGTCCCCTTCCCTCCCTTGGGCTCCAGCCTCCTCCAACATGAATGCAACTCCCCTATCCATCACAAACACTGTGGTGGGTGAGCCCAGGACCCGAATCTGCCTATTTCAGCTAGCCTTGCCCTTACAGATAAGAGGTTGACACCAGCCCAAGCCCCAAGGCGTCTGGGAGATGAATGCGGAATTAGAACCCAGACCTGCATCCACTGAGAAAAGGGATCAAGTCCAAGGTAAGAACAGACCCAGCCCGGTGACCTTACTCACGGTCCCTGAAGGCCAGCCCCTTCGGGGTCTCACTGGTCACACCAAACAGGGTGAGGGGGCTGCTGGCTGTCGTGTGCATAAGGTGCTGAGCCGAGAGGCCGGGCTCCAGGACACAGAGGTGGCCCTCGAAGAGGTACTCCTGGTGCTGGGAGGCCACGTGGGTCTGCTCAGACACAGCCTCCAGGAAGATGGCGACCCTGGACGCACAGAGTGTGTGGCAGGGATAGGGGTCAGGCATGGGGCAGCAGCCTGGGGGTGGGTGCTGGGCCCAGACACAGTTAAGACCCCTCCTGCGGAGAGGGCTGAGCTCTTAGCAGGCTGTGTGTGCGCGCTAGGGTGTTCTCCAGTGGGCAGAGTTGAAGGGACTGGAACCCAGGAGCACTCCTAGCATCTCAGGGGGCTTTAGTGAACTCACAACCTCAGCAAGTGCACCACATGCCCACACACACGCACGTGTACACACACACACACACACTTACAAGCCTCGGAGGGGAGCACGTGCCTTCCTGGGGAAACACCCCCGCAGGGCGCACTGAGGGCGCACTCCCGGCCCCGCCCCCCGGTGCCCACGTACGTGTTGTGGGCGTGGACATAGACGTGGTGCAGCTCCGCCTGCGGCAGGGAGAAGACGTGGACGACGTCACGCTGCAGGATGTCGCTGGTCTCCGCAAAGAACTGGTCGAAGCCCCAGCACTTGGCCTGCTCCACTTCCAGGATGTTGGCCAGGATGGGCACCAGCCGGCCCTGCAGCCCCCTGCAGCACCATTCCCCCAACAGCACATGGCACCATCAGAGGCTGGGCTGCGGACCTGCCTTCCCTAGGTGGTGGGGCAGGAACTGCTGGGAGCACTGTGTCAGGCTCCAGGTGGGAAAGCTGAGACCACAGGGCACAGCGTGCCCTGCTCAGCAGAGAAGGGTTTGCAGCAGGCCTGGGCCCCACTCACATGGATAGCCGGCAGGTGACCGGCAGGGTGTAGCTCCACTCCAGGGGGCCGTTCTCCCTCCGCTGTGTCCCTGCGATGGCCCCGGATGGTTTCTCGGTGGTGATCCGGTACCTGCAGTGTAGCAAGAGCAGCTTTAGCGGAGCCCCAGCCCATGGCTCTGCCCTGCAGGGTACAGAGCGTCGGTTCTGTCACCCAGCGCTCAGAGGCAGCTGAGAAGCAAGAAATGGAGTGTCACGCAGGCCGCCCCGCCTGGGCAGGCCGCCCCGCCTGGACACTCTGCTCCGGGTGAGAGCCTCCCACCCTCGCCTACCCTAACCCGGCTCTCCACATGCACGGCCACCCAGCCGCTGGTCGCACCTGCACTCAAGTGGAGCTTGGTCCCCAGCATCTCTCTCTGCTCCTCTGCTTTCCCAACCTTCAGTCCCTTGCAAGACTAGCCTTCTCTGACCACCCCGGCCTGGCCCATCCCGGCTGCCCAAGCCTTAGCCCTGCTGCGGGCCGGAGTGTTGGCCTCCCTGCAACCCACAGGACGCTCTGGCTCAGGCACGGGCTCAGTACAGCCACGTCCTGCGGGATGGCGTCCATTCCATTCCCGGCTGCTTCAGGCGCATCCAGCTCCCTGCTAATGCCTCCTGGCAGGCAGCTCAAGCTTCAAGGCCTCCTGCCACCCACACAAAGAACCGGATGGAGCTCCAGTCTCCTGGCTGAGCCAGTCCTGGCTGTTCTGGGCATTTGGGGAGTAAATCTAGTGGGCAGAAATTTTCCACTGTCACTGTGCCTTTTAAATGGATAAATGTTCGTGTGCATGTATATATATGATTTATTTGCTTTTACTGGAAAGGCAGATTTACACAGAGTAGAAGCGGTGGAGAGAAAAAGTTTCCTCTGCTGGTTCAATCCCCAAGTGGCCTCAACAGCCAGAGCTGAGCCTGTCTGTAGCCAGTAGCCAGGAGCTTCTTCCAGGTCTCTGATGCAGGTGCAGGGCGCCAAGCACCTGGGCCATCCTCTGCTGCTTTCCCAGGTCTTATGTGGGGAGCTGGATAAGAAGTAGAGCAGCTAAGACAGAAACTGTCATCCATATGGGATCTCGGAGCTTGTAATGGGAGGATTAGCCGATTAAGCCATTGTACCAGGCCAACTCAATGCATATTTTAAACATGATTGTGTATCACTCCATGGCAGGGCTCCCTAGGTTGATTAATAAAAGGTTGGGGTTGGGGAGAGCCGAGGGAGGACCCCAGAGCCAGAGGGGAGGGGGGAGACACAGCAGGGCTGGGGGCAAGGGTGAGTGCCTGCTGCCCTGCCTGTCACATCCCCACCTGTCACCTCCACTCCCCAGCCCCCTTGCTCCCATACATGATCTCCTTGTTGCGCCGAGGCCCCCCAAAGGGTATGAAGGGCAAGCTGCCAGTGGCTGCATGGTACAGGGTCACCCCAATGCTCCAGAGGTCCACCGTGACCCCGAATGCCTTCTGTGGGGGCTTGCGTAGCACTGCCCGCTCATACATGTCAGGGTGCTGTGGAGAGAGGAGAAACAGAGCGAGCCATTGGTGCAGCAGGTGCCAGTCAGAGCACTTGGAAGGGCAGGGGCAGACAGGGTGGTCCCCTCACCGGGTGCTGCCCTGGCCCGCCTCACCAGGTACTCCTCCGTCCCATAGACAGAGACGAACTTCTCGTCGTCATCCAGCCGGCGGGCGGCGCCGAAGTCCGTGAGCTTATAGATGCTCTGGCCCTCGCGGCCCACCAGGCGCATGATGTTCCCGGGCTTGATGTCGCGGTGCACCACACCATTCTCCCGCAGGTGGTTCATGCCAGCCACTGTGCATGTACACACAGAGGCACTGCTGCAAGCCAGCTCCAGCGGCACACAGGCCTGGCCAGGGGTCCAGCCAGGCAAGGGTAGCCCCAGAGAGAAGGCTATGGAGGCTTCACCTGGATTCCTGGAACCTGGAGGGATGGTGGCTCCCTCCCCGCTGCCCCTGGAGGCTGCAGCCTTCCGGTTCTGGATATTTAATCATCTGTCTATTGCATTGTGGTAAGGAACATGGCCAGAAGCGTGTAAATTCTAATTGCCACTGCAAATGCTGGTGGCTTTTTGGTTCTTTGTGAAGTAGATGGATGGGCAGCTCTTGGCTCCAGGGCCCCGCCCACCACAGTCTGTTCCTCCTGTCCCCTGCCTGGGAATTAGGGCTGCTCAGCATCCCTTTGTTCTCTGGCTTGGATGCTGGATCGCGAAATGTGGTGTCCCTCCAGGACTTACACCCAGGGCCCAGGCCTGCTGCTGGCTTGGCAATGGAGGAGCGGGCAGGGGAGAAGGGAGAACAGGGAGGACATACCCACGCAGCGCAGGACCACCAGGAACTCGTCCTCCGGCAGCCCAAAGGCGTTCTCGGGACTCTCAAGCACATTCAGTAGACTGCCTCCCGAACAGTGCTCCATCACCAGCACCTTCTGCCGGCTGCCCCCCTACAGGCAAGACAGAGCCTACGGCTCAGCCCCAGAGCCCGAGGTTCCCCCTCACCCATCTGCAGCTCCCAACTTCCAGCCTGACCTCATACAGATCCCCCAGGCTAGAATCCAGGAGGCCCTTTCTGATTGGGCACTGATTCCGTCACTGCTTTCCCGCTGGTCGCCCTACCCCTCTGCCTGTTCTGTCTGCTCAGGTCTCTGTGACTGGGTAAGCCTGTCCCACCCTCCTCCCCTCATGCTGAGGGCTCGAGGGTAAGCCGGTCCTCCATAGACCCACCGTCTCCTCCACCGCAAAGAGCCTGACGATGTTTTGGTGGTTCAGTTTTCTCAGGACTTCAAACTCCCTCTCTTGCACCTCCCGGGGCCGCAGGTAGCTGGCTGTGTTGAAGACCTTCACAGCCACCAACTCCCCAGATTTCTGCCGGGGACATGGGACAGGGTGGTTGCTGTAGCCACTATCTCCAGGGTTTCCTTCTGGCTGTCCCCCAGCCCAAGCCCACCCTCATTCCTCTCCCAGCTCAGGGGGTGCATGGTGAGGCACTGGTAAGTGACAAAGATTTGCCCCCACCCTTGCTATGCACAGGTGGGGGCATGCAGCCATGGTGATTCCTGTTGTGTTGGTTCCAGTGGTTGCCAACACATCCTGGCAGGCAAGGGCACCCTCCCAAGGAGCCCCTTCTTACCCACATCTGTGTCCTCCCCCAAAACAGCCTACAGCACAGAATACAGGGGCCACCCCAGCCTGCCACCCTTGAGAGTAGCTGCACCTGCCACATGGGTACGAGGTGGCCCAGGGCTGTGCTGGGCTAGGCAGGACCTCCAGGCCGCTCCTTACCTTGTTGCGGGCCTTGTACACGCTGGCTGTGGCGCCCTGGCCCAGCAAGTCTTCTGTGTGCCACAGGTAGTTGGCTGTGCTCTGCATTTTCTGTTCGGAAAAGCAGCCTGCTGGGGGCCTAGGAGGCTGGTGACCCTGGCCTGCAGCCAGGCCTACAGCAAGCCTAGGCACAGGCAAGGGGGAAGGGAATTGGGAAACACAGGAAGGTTGAGTAACTTCTCCAAAAAGCAGCACAGCACAGCACAGCGCTGCAGGAGGGCCCTGTGCCTCTCCTTGCCATAGGACTTCTGCCTGCCCTGGCTCCCCAGGCCTCTGCCCTGGACAGGCCATTCTTCACAGACCGACTTCTTGCCTCTGTCAATTCTTGCCAGAGGACTCAGGATTCTGGGGTTTGCACATCCAGTCTTGGGATGGTCCCAGGAAGCAGTAATGGTGCAGGAGGCCAGTCCTGGGGTCAGGCAGCCAGCGGTGGCCACACCATCGCAAATCTCCAGGATTGCAACATCTGTCCAGAGCTCCTGCCCCACCCACCCAGCCTGCCTGTTGGCCATGTGCTTCCTGCTGTGGGGAGCAGGCAGGCAGGCAACCAGCAGAGCCAGGTCAGAGAAAGCAAGAGATAGGGAGAGAGAGTCCAGAGACCTTCAAGCCCTGGGGCGCAGGAGCCCCCAGGGAGACCAGAAGCCCCTATAGTGCCTTTTTTCTATCCTGTCCCCACAAAAGCACTGTCGTACTAGGCAAGGTCTGACAAGTTAAGTTCAATGGCACTATACTGGCCTTTCTTAGATGCCAGGGGTAGGAGCATAGGAAGGGCTACCGCCCCTTACATACTTCTTTTAAAAAAAGTTGTTTGTTTGAGAGGCCAAGAGAGGCAGCGTCACTTAGAGAAACACAGAGAGAGACCTCCACTTGCTGGTTCTTGCCTCAAAGGCCCATGATGGCCAGAGCAGTGCAAGGACAGGCTGGGTGCCAGGATTCCATACAGGTCTTCCCACCCAGGTGGCAGGGCCTCGGTCACTTGAACTGTCACCTGCTGCCTCTCAGTGTGTGCCTCAAAGACAAGAACTGCAGCCTGGAGTCAGGGCCCAGAGAAAAGAGACGCTCTGCTTTAGATGTGAGCATGTCACCAGCCAGGCCTGGCGCCTGCCACTTTTCCCTTAAATACTTTGAGGAAAGGCTATGCTGGGCCTTTGGCTAAGACTTTGTGTCCCATGTTTGTGTCTGCACTGCACAGATGTCACTGAGGCACAGGGCAGCTTCCTGTACCTTACACAGTGGCTGCCTGCGGGCTAAGCTGGCCAGCTTGTCTTTGGGGCTGATGGGAATCAGTAGGCCAGCCTGCTGCTGTGAGGCCGGGGCAGAGCATCCTGGGACCCAGGTCAGGAGGGTTCCATGGGAGGTGGTGGGCGGCCGACTTTACCACCTACATCATCCTGCTCAGGCTGTCCCTGTACCTGGAACCTGGTGTCGGTCCAAGTGTAGCTGAAGACCTGTGGTTATGGGCAGAGCAGGCACAGGGGAGGCTGAGCAAGGATGGCATGTCCTGGGGGCTGTATCCTCCGTGGAGTACCTGGCATGGTACAGCAGGTGAATGAGCCTGGAGCCACCATCTGGGGCTCCACCAAGGCCAAGCACACTCACCCTGTGCGTGGGTGCTCCAAGCAGCTGAGTCAGGCACCGACTGTCCCCAGTGAGCGTGTGCTAGGCTTCCCGTCTGTGGCTAGTTTGGGAACTGAGCTACACAGGAAAGAGGACGGCAGGAGGGCGGATGAGAGGCAGCCAGCGCTGAGTTGTTTGAGCCTCTATCAAAAGCCACCAGCCCTTTAACCCTTTCCTGTTTGTTGCCTCCCCCAACAAATGGGGTTGGAGGGTAAAGGTGGAGTAGGTTAAGGACGGGATTTTCAGGCCTTTCCCTGAACTGTTCCTGGAGACTTTGGGGTCACTTCGACTCCAGGGAGAAGGACCTCAGGAAGGGGTGAAGGCAGGTCCCAGAAGCTGCACGCAGGCCCCCATGGTGCTGTGCAGCTGTGAGCCTCCCAGCCTCAGACTGGCGCCTCGTGCACAGGACACATGCCCCCCTGCCCTGAAGCTGCCTGGCACCTCCCCCCAGCCTGATGCCCATCCCCTGCAGGTGCCGCACACTCACCCCATCTCCCAGCAGGAGTTGTGGGCTTGTGGCACCGGGAGCCTTTCAGGTTCTCCGTCCTTCACTGGCAAATCCTTTAGCTTCCTGGTGGTTACGGAGCCCTGGGACCCTCAGGCAGAGCGGGTTGAAGGAGCCTGGTACCACCTCAGAAGTCAGCACTCCAAGCCTCCCACAGCCAGCCAGACACCAGCTTGGCTGTATTTGAGGCTCCCAGCTCTTACACTTCCTGATTTCGTTCTCTTACTCCCTCTGGCTCCCTCCCTCCCTCCCTCTTTCTTAAAGAGACAGGCAGCTGGGCTGCTGCCAATCACCCTTACAGGAAGGAGAAAAAGGATGCTGAGAAAGCCCCAGTGGAGGTTGTGGGACCCGAGTCTGAGTTACAAAAAGGCCAGGCACTGAGGCCTGGGGAGCTGTGGCATGTGGCTGGGTGCCGCAGCAAGGAAGCCAGGGCCCATACCTGGGAGGTGCAGGGAGGACCAGGACCTGTGTCCAGGGTCCCAGTGCTGGCGGCTCAATGGGACTCACTGTCTCAGTGGACAAACACTGAACCCACATCAATACTCCTCCTGAGGCCCAAATATAGCACGCAGCCCTGTGGGACCATGCAGTGGCGGGCCTCCTCTGTGGTTGGATGCTTGGCAGGGAGAATGTGGGAGCCTGTAAGGCATTTTACTGGCACACTTAGAGTCACACGGCTTCAGGGATTTGCCCACGATCCTCAGAGATGTTGGAGCCAACTCCTAGATAGGCCAGCCTCCCAACTGGGATTCCACATCCCGAGTGAAATGTCCTGGGAAGGTGCTGAAGAGGAGTATACACACATTTGTGTGACGGTGTGTGCTTTTATGTGCATGTGTGTGTGTGTGTGTCATCCTCTGGACAAGACATGGTTAAAACCAGGAAACTCCTTGTTCCTGTAGAATGTTGGAGGGACTTTCCCAAGACCACACCTGGAGGTTTCCTCTGTCAGCCCCACCCTGTCACAGTGAACCCTGCCCTCCTGCTCAGGGATGCACCTGTTGACAGCGTGGGGCCACATGCCTTGCTGCAGACATTCCCAGCAGGGCCAGGAAGAAGGTCCTGCCAGGATTTCCCTGCTCCACCCACCATTCAGCTCTGGTATAAGAACTGAACTTCCCTGGTGCATTGGTGCACTTCCTTGGTGCTTCAGATAGGGGCAGGGGAGGGTGGCAGCATGCGACTTGTCTGCTCAAGCATTTAGTTGCCTTGGCAGGACCTACTTCTCCTGTCCTCCTCCCTCCCCGCAGCTCCTGCCTCTGAGACAGGTGGTCGTTCTATCAGTCCAAATCCCAGAGTGGCCACCAGGTTTGTCACTCCTAGGATACTGTTGACTTAGGCTACTCAGCTTTGTAACATGACCCAGCAGATAACTACCTTTACCCATTTCCAGGATGAACCTGGAGAGTCTTTATCAGCAACCTTGCTTTATTCTCTAGGGGGACAGCAGGTGCAGCAGGGCACACTGGCCAGAGGAAGGGCTCCACTAGGAGACTTTGGAAAGAGGGGGGTGAGGCAGAAGAGAGGAGAGGAATCGCAGACACAGAAGGCAAGAACAGAGTGGGGCTGGTTCAGGGCAAGGTGGGGCCAGAGGTGGGGGCTGCAGCCACATTTCCTGCCACCTTGTTTCCCTGGTGTGGTCCACAAGGCCAGTTTCCTATGTGGACAGCATGGCAAAGGTCTAGTCTGGGGCGTTGTGGGCCCCAGGAGGGAAGGAAGTGTGTAAGAGCCACTCTCCAGTGGCTAAGGAGTCCTAGAGACACACGTGGTAATTGAAGGTATCATTGCAAGGAGCAGATGTGGGAATGAGGGTCCCGATGGTAGCTCGCGGAGCGGGAGAGGGTGGTGGGGAACCACTCCACATCTGCCTTTTGTCACCGAGGCTGTGGTGGAGGGGGAAGGGCAGGAGCAGCTCCACTGTCATCCATCACTTGCCAGGGGCCTGTGTCCTGACGCCAGGTGGCCCAGGGCATCACCCAACCCTTCTAGGGTTGGTGCAAAAACAGAATGAGATTATGTGCCTGGTACCTGGCATGTTTTTGCTTTCTAACCCTGCTGGCCTCAAGCTGGTTTTCCTAGATTTCTCCTGTGCAGAGACAGGTGCTTAAAAGGGAGGAGCAAGGAGCAAGGCAGGGTGGGAATGCACAGCTGAGCACAGCAGCGGGATAAGTAGAAAGGATTGAATGACAAAGTCCTGGAGCCACCATGAGGGAGCCCTGGACAGGAGCTTTGGGTGTAGGAGGTGCTGATCCCTTGGGAGATGGGAGGAGGTAGAGAAGGGGGGCAGCACTGAGGCTGCTTAAGGGAACGGCTCCTGTGCAGGTTCTTGTCCTGGTCCCCAGCACAGAAAAGGGAGCATTTCTCTGAAACACCCTGTGCACCTTTCTTCCCCATCCGCTCCACTCAAGGCTATACTTTGCCCTGCCCTGGACCAAACCGAGCACTGCACGGGGAGCTCCTTTATCCCTTAACTCACTGCCCACTTCCCTCCAGAGGCAGGGAGAAGTGCAATTTTTCTGCATAGCTGCTGACCCATTGGGTGTCACTGACTTCCCATTCTACAGGCTTCTGTCTCCCCATTGCCCATCTTAAGACGCCTGGTCCCTTGGCCCCTCTGGATGCTCCCCATTCAATGAGCTGTCCCCACCCACCCTTTATCCCGCCCCACCAGCCACCCAGGTGATCCTCATTCTTTCCCCCCTGTCCTGGTCACAACCCATGTTACCTTTCTGCCCCCACCAACGTCTCCCTCCCTCCCTGCTGCGTTTCCTTCTTAGTTTCTGTTTCACTTTCCTCTCAACCACTGACTGTCTTACTGTGTCCTTCACTCCTGTGCTCTTTGCTCTGCCAGGTTTCCAATAATTTGGGCCTTTTCTTTTTCCCCATCTGCCTGTTTTTGCTGGGAATCTTGCAATTTGAATCAATCTGTCATCTCACAGCGTCTACATTTGTTAATCAAGCGTGATCTCTCCCTGAAACTGCGGATGCAACGCAGCCAAGCGTCTGGTATTTCTGCACGCACGTCCGTCTGTCAGTCATTTCAGGTTCACCTCCTGCCCAAGCCCAACTCCATTTCCTATGCTCCTCCCACTCTCCAGGGGAGGCTTTCTCAACCAACCAAGCCCTCATTTCATTCGGTTTCATTTTCAGGGTTTTTTGATTATTTATTTGTCTCCTTTGACTAGAAAGTTCTATTGCCCATTTCTTCTTTTCAGTGTTTGCACACAGAGGCTTGGAGTTTGCTGTTTGAGGGACTGGTCTTTGCCAAATGTCCCCAGCTGAGGTTGTTGACTCTCAGTAAAAATGAAACCTCCTATTTCTAAATGGATACTACTACTAAGTTGATTTTAAAGACTGCTGCCTAGTCCATCCCCATTGTCTCTGCTGGTTTCTATCTGGAATAGAAGGGCTTTGTGTTTCCGTTGTGTTCATTGATGTTAGTTTTCATCAAGCTCCCATCAGACTGCAGCAGGTGGATGAAGAAGGGATTCTTTCAAAGAGCTGGCTCCAACCCACTCTATCTCCATTCTTGGGAGCAAAAACCCATTCACACCACAGGGTGGCACATCATCCTCAGTTTTGGCATGAGTAGCTCAAGACGTGGCTGTTCGTTCAAATGGGAGGGGGAAGAGACAGCAGATTGGAAGGGCACGGCAGAGCTGAACAGAAGATGCACAAATGATGGCTAGAGATGACAGATCTAAAAGAAGCAGGTGAAGTGTCTGAAGCCAGGGCTGGGGGCAGGATTCTTTGTACTGCCACTGCCACTGAACACAAGCCACCCTTTGCATGTGAGAGATCTAATCAGCCTTCTGGGGCAT
Organism: Ochotona curzoniae; assembly: GCF_017591425.1. Taxonomy (NCBI): domain Eukaryota; kingdom Metazoa; phylum Chordata; class Mammalia; order Lagomorpha; family Ochotonidae; genus Ochotona; species Ochotona curzoniae. The sequence continues at coordinate 16,118,081 of NW_024466219.1, read as the reverse complement.
CTGGCTATTAGAATAATCCCACTAAAAACAAGCAGAGGCCCTAGGGGCTCTAAGATGCATTTTAAGTTGTTATCTTTGAATAACATCACCCTTGAAGTGCTGCTCTGCTTAAGTCAAAATCTAAAGGACAGAAGGCACAGTCTGTGTCCCCTTCTCTGGCCAAGCCATCGGCTCCTCTCCTGAGGCAGGGGTTGACAAGGGCATAATGACTCAGGACTTTGGTTATGGAAGAAACAGACCTCCTGGTCAGCCCTGGTTGCAGAAGAAAAAGGTTTCAAACAACTTCTTAGGCTACATGCCTCAGAGCAGGCAGATCTGAGACGGAAATGATGGTCCTCATTGCAAACAGAGAAGGTGAATTCTTGAGGGAAGTGGTTCTCATGGCAACAGACTGGCCAATGGTGAGCAGAAAGACTTTCTATCAAACCTCTGAGGTGGCACACAGGCTAAAGGGAAATGCTGGGGAAGCAATCCACATTAGAACTGCAACTCTTGGTGGGGAAGGGAGAAGGTGGCTGACACCATAGCCATATCTCCTTTTTCCCTCTGCTGCCAGGAAGGGCTCGGTTATCACAGACGAACCAGGAAGCTCTTTTGGCAGCCTTCCTCCTGCATCAAGAGGTAAAGGGATACAGGAGCGGCAGTGATGGAAACCTAAAAATGTATTTTATTTTGAAGTTGTGCTTTGGATTTTCCCCAATCCAACATCTGTCAAGTGACAGTCTTAGGTTCACACGAAGCATCTCCAAGCATACATACAATATTCCAGTTATCAACACTATTGTAAAGAATATACCATTGTACACAAACGTGACATACAAGTCAGACGCCACAACATTGCAATTCCCTGGAGGATCTAACTGCTCTTCTGCACGCAGGAAGTTACACGGACACCAGCCCTTCCAGTGGTCAGCTCATCCCGGCGCTGGTGTCATCGCCCCTCATCTTCTTAGGGAGAAACCCGGGCGCCCTGAGGAGGTTGGCTGGGACCAGTGTTTCCAGTTTCTAGGCTGCTGGCTGCTAAGTCCTCTGTTGTCCATGTTGGGATGCTGGTAGCCCTCCCCCACTGCTCTCCCCCCTCCCCCAACTGAGCCTTCAGAGTCCACACCAGGAAAAGGATCCAAGCCTCCAGGGGCACAGCGGGGGCTCTTGGAAGCATCATGCTGATTCTGGCAAGCACATCTAAGGAGGACTGGTTTCCCGAGGTCTGGGCGGCCAGCTCCTCTTGGCTTCTTGGTGTGAAAATCACAGTGTGCAAGTTCAGTTCCAGTTGACTATAGTGAGCTCTACTGAGGATTCTCCTCCTGTGGGCGCCTAGTCCTCCGGCCGGGCCTGTCTATCAGATACCTGGAGCACCAGCGATGGGGAAGACAGCTCGGCTCCAAGAGTGGTGGTGGCTTGGGGGAAAGGGAGCTGGTTTTCGTCAGTGACATTGTTGAGTTCCTGATGCACATCAGCAGGTGGACGCTGACCGAGGGACAGCAAACACAAGCCATGTTGCAGAGTTGGGAGAGAAATAAGGCAGGAGCCATGGCACAGGCCTAATGCACTGCATTCAGCAAGCTTTGCTCTTCCTTTCTTAGCAGAGAGAGTGCTGGAGTCTGGGAAAAGGGCAGGGTTGGGATCAGCGCAGATCAACCGGATGAATGGGAATGTCAAGTGAAGGGTGGGCTTCATTTTCAGCAATTTAACAGATCCTTGGGAATGAGAGCCCCTCTTGGCTCAGGACCTGTGTAAGTCCAGCTGACAGACAAGGACAGGCCACTGAAGAAAGCAACAAAAACCGAGATTCTAAAGCTGGTGGGTCGCCTCTTGCAGGGCAGCCCTTCCTGCTAAGGGAGGCTTCTCCTGGGTCTTGGCTGTCCTGATGGTGCTCCTTCTCACAAGTCATTTCCCACAAAGCTCCTTGTCTTCCTTCAGACCTGGCAGGAACAATCCTACCACTTCCCGGAGCACCAACAACCATCCTCACAGCTGGTCCCTGCAGGAAGAGACGCCCTCCATCTCCTCTGAACTACCAAGTCTAGTGAGCTGAAATCAAGGCACAGCTTGCGTGTTGGAAGGACTGGATGCGAGTTGCTATCTGAGGCCCAGGAAACAGGTACTGCTGGGCTGGTGTGGTTCTGAGGTGGCTGGGACGGAGAGCACTAGGGCTGGAGACTGAATTACAGTAAGCCTTAAGGTAGCATTTTTTTGCAGTTTAGAGGGAAATCAGAAAAAAAAATCATCATCCATTTTTTTCTTTGCTTTAGATTTTAACTTTGGAAGACTTTAGAGCCTGTGGGGTCAGAGTTCTCTTAACTGTCCTTGTTCTGATAAGTGAAAACAGGCTTGAACGGATAGAGTCTCGCTTGAATATGACCAGAATTCTCGAAGCCCCCGTTGGTCCCTGAAGAGACAGAGAGAGCAAGGAGAGCAAGAGAACCCTGTCCAACAGCAAAACTAAGGCTGTTCATCGGGAGCAACTTTGGGATTAGCAAAACTGAATTTAATTTTTGGATAGGATAATGCATTTTTATGTTTCTAAGTGCCAAAATAATGGGGGCAGCAGAAGAACCCATATCTTACCTTTTTCAAACCTGCCATATATGCATTAACATTCTTAAGAGTCTTTAGCCTAAAGGGAATCAACTATAAAACTTTCTTACACAGGAAAATGTCTTAAATGGAAAATGGTCCGTCAGAGACAAAGTTTCCAGGTGAGATGGCTCTATACATTCCGAGAAACTGTAAACGCTCTGTGGTAAGATGGGGCTGTACTTCTAGAGCAGGAAGGAGAGCAAAGCCAACAGCAATGAGCAAATCACAGCAACGGAGAGACGGCAGAGAAAGCCCCCGAGCCCACACAGACCCCAGGACTGTCCCTGTGCTGTTCCTGTCATGCCATTGAGGGATTTCAACGGCGAGGTTCTCTGATCCAGTTAGGACAAAGTTTGTAATGGAAACGGAGGCCCCTGGTGGCTCCTATGTGAACCGCCACAATAATAACTTAGAGACTGTCCAGGGAGCAGAAGAGGCTACACATGCGAGATGAGAAGTGTGTGTGTGTAAAATGAGGAATGGAATAGAATATCTATGAGTCTCTACAATTAGTACCCAAAACAAGATGCCACTGAAAGCTGGGTGGCAGGAGCCAACTGTCTGGTCAAGGCATGGAGGGGTCTGAGGGGACTGAGGCTTAGGCCTGTGTCCTCTTGGTTTGCCTTGTCAGATTTCACAGTGACTTGATGGGAAACGCGCTGCCTCTGGCTAACCTAAGAACGGTATTACTGCAACTGGCTGGATTACGACCACTGGGGGATGCATGGGGCGGTAGGAGGGAAGGCCAAGGAACAAGGGCTTCATTCTCAAGGTTTTGGGTGATGGGGAGGCTAATTCCTGCAAGAACAACTTAGAATCTAATCGTCAACTCAAGTCCCCAAACTAGTTAAATAGGAATATTTTAATAACAGTCAGTCCCTAGAGTCCCTTTGTCTAGGACAAATTAAATTACACCCCTCAGACAGTACAAGACTTATCAGTGGACTGTGGGGAAGCTGAGGAGTTGACACCAGGGCTGGTGGCATTTGTTTTGGGGAAGACGGTGGGCTTGGGCCGTGTGGCTGGTGGTTTGATGGGGGCGGCCATCTTAACGGACTTGACGGGTCGGAAGGCGCAGGCGATGTCCCCGGCGGTACTGGCGCTGCGCTGGAAAGCGGGCTCGGGGTCCTTGAGGAGCTGGGTGTGCAGAGGGCTGGAGGGCTCCGATGTGGGGGCAACCACTGGGGAAGTTTTGAGGGGCTCCAAGGTGTCCAGAACCACGTCGGGGGTGTGCTTGACATTGCTCTGCCGCTCGAGCTCCCGCAGCTCGTTCAGGGCCGAGTTCATGGTTGCCTCAATATCCTGAAAAACAAGGGAAAGGAGGAGATAAACCAAGCAAAGGAGAAGTCCCTGTGGCTTCTGGCTCAGCAGCGCTTTCCAGGTCATGGTAGAAAGCACCTGTGAGATGCCCAGACCACGCCACCTGGACAGAATCCTTGAACAGATAGATGCTCAGAATGTAGGGAAAGGGGACACGAGAATGTTCATTGTCTTGAGATTTAAAAAAATCATCATTATTATTATTTTGAGTGGTTGGGACATTTTGGAACTACAGTTCTTGAGTTTTAGACTAGGGACTGAAATCTTTATGGATGAAAGGACCACTAATCTGGTGGGGGGCGGCAGGTGGATAAACTAGGTTGATTAGGAATTTGGTCTTGAATATGCACAGCTTTATTATCCAATCCTTTCTGCTTTTGTAGAGGTTCCTAATGTGTGTGAGACACTTGAAAAAGAGTGGTCAAGGTGAAGTATAAGTTTTACTTTCTTGTTCTTCCAGGTCAAAAGTTAAGAGGGTTGGTTCTCCCCCACAACAACGGGGAGCTGAGGAAGAGTTCTAGAGCCAGGCCCTGAGGCTTTGGCAGGTCCCATCTCCCTGCCCACCTGGCTCTCAGGGCCTTGTGCAACTGGAGACCATTTCCTTCTACCCACCACCAAGGGAGCAACCAGGAGGGGGAGCCAAAGTTCACAGAGGTGAATCGCCTTGGCTAAGTCAGGGGAGCCCTCCAGCTCTTAGCAACAGCAGCAGGAGCCTAGGAGCTCAGGGCAGCACCAGAGAAGAGTGGCATGCGAGCTGCCTGCCTCCCAGGTAGACCACCCAGCTCTCTCACCCCGACCCCAGCTGTGCCCAGCTCCCTCACCCCACTGCAAAACTTCCTTGGGACTAGGCTTCCAGTGAAAGATTGTTCCTAGCTGAGGTCTCTGCAGAGTGACCTAGGTTTCTGCTGTGGTCCCATTTGTCACTCCCCCCAATCCCTCGTCCTACTTTGCAGCTAGTCTGTCCCAGCTGTCTACCTTTGCTGACATTCCTATTCACACCCGGCCAAGGAGGGAGCTGGGAGGATCCCCTGGTCAAGGCAGATCACAGCCAGGACCCAGGAGCTTCAACAGAGCCACAGCCAGAAGGGAAGGCTAGCAAAGCAAGACTTCTCAGGCCCATCACTCAGCCCTGGGCTTGCCAGGGAGACCTCCAGCAGACCCCAGCTCTGCCAATAGCGACCACACCAGCCTCTATTGGCCCAGGATGATGGGGCGAGGAGGCTCTCAACTCAGTTGAGACCTAAGAGGGCAACCGTGAGCTCTGGGTTCCTACCTGGTCTAATGGAAATGATAGAGTTGGGAGAGACGTCTGAGGGAGCTGCTTGGAGTGGCCCCGGTAGTCAGACTGTTAGAGGTGGGGTTGAATCTCTAATAGTTCAGGGAAAACAAAAAGTTGTCAGTGTGGTACAGGTACAGCAGGGAAAGCTAGCATCAGGCCTCTCCACTGTCCCCAAGCACTGGCTGGCACCTAGCTCCCAGCAGCCAGCGCATGGTACACCTGCTGCCTGATCATCTACCCAAGTGTGCAGGGATTTTTTCCTTGGGAATGGGATGCTGGGCGTGGGCAGAATGACACAAAAAAGGGCCAGAACCCATCTGAACCTCAGCATTCAGGCAGCTTCCCTTAAGTCAAGTAGGATCATTAAGACCCACCACTTGGGCTGAATGGACTTGATCAAAATACTACTTTGCTGATTCTTCTTGGGGCCAGAGAAAGGCAGACTGCTGGTGAAGCCATTTTACCAATCTATGTGTACAGTGCTTGCTGGACTCAGCGCAGAGCCTGGGCATGAGCCTAGTCTCTGTGCTGACAAGCAGGGGTGTGCTAAGTTGAAGTGTGTGTGGGGGTGCAGGTTCATGTTGTTGCTTCAGAGCCCCCAGTTACCTGTGCAATGACTTCAGGGTCCATGGGCCGATGGCTATTGAAGCTCTTTGACCTTCCCGCTGTGGCAGTCTTCCGGATCTGTGGACTGTCCAGCCGATTCTTGAGGGAGGAGTGGCGGCTGATGGAGTTGAGGCTCCCATGCCCGCTGATGGAACATTTATCTGGACCTTCCTTGGGGAGACTCTGGCTCATGATGGGCTGGGAGGACGGGCGGCAGCTAGCCCCCACCCCCGGGGAGGAGTCAGTCAGGGGACTGCTCAGCCCATGGCTGTCGCTACGAAACGTTTTCCGGATGCTCCCAGATTCTGGACGCTTCCTTTGCCTTCAATCACAAACAAGAGAGGGCAGTGTGACCAGGGAGCCTTGACCCTGAGGAAGCTAAGAAGTGTGAGGGAGGGACAGAATTCAGCAGCTGGGGAGTTCTAGAAGGAAGAGGGCCATGAGGCACCTTCTCCCCTCAGCCTCTTGCTCTCTCCACACAGCTGCTCCCCTCCCACCCAGGGGGCTGGGTAAAGGAGAAATGGATACTTACTTGCTGGAGGTGGGCTTTGAGTTCTTAAGATGTTAAGGTGCTGCCAGAAAAAAGCCTGCTTAGGGGAAAGTTCCTAGTGGAAGGCAGGGTCATGGAAAGCCCCTCCGTCACCTGCTTTGAACAGAAACCTAAGGCCCCAGGTGGAAATCTCCCCATCACCAAGGAGGCAGGCAAGGCTGGCAAGAGGACAGTTGAATTTTCCAACGTCTAGTGTGTCTTTTAGTACAACTCCAGCAAGACGGGGATCATTTTGGGGTTGTGACAAGAGGCTTGTTGCTTATTTTGTAGACACAGAACAGAAGAGTTTTCGAGGAGTTGCCACACTGTGGCTCGAGGGCCCAGGTTGTGCATTTTCTCAAGGTGAAAATACAGCTACATGACTCCTACATCATCCTGCACTGAGCCTGCCCTGGCTCTAGGCCGACCTGTTTCAGACTACTTAATGTCAAATGCCTTGGCGGAGTTCTAGTTGTATGGGTGTTGCCTGCTGCTGGGAAATTTCATTTTCTCTTGGAATGAGATTTTCAAAGGCCTACTCCAAGAAGCAATGAAGCTGTCAGTTCAAAGTTCAAGTAGCAGTGGGGTGGTTGTGATCTTGAGTCTCAGAAGGGAAACTGGGGTTGGGGTGGAAAGAGATGGGGAGAAGGGGAGGGGGTGGCGCTCTACAACAAGGAGGGGGCAGAGCCAGTGCTCCAAGCCAGTTCCGGTTCTGGTCACTGTTGTGGTCTTCCTCAGGGCCCGGCCCAGAACCCGGCCACTCTAGGAATCTGCCCACTGGGCACTTCTGGCTTTGTGAGTCAGCCATTCCCAAAAAGAAAATCAAAGTTTTCAGAGTGGCACCAGGTCCTGCCGAAATGACCTCTGTTTGCAAACAGTTTGCTGGTATCACTCATTCTAATCAAAGGAGGAATGGAGCCCTCCCGCCCTCTTCCTTCTGAGTGTCCAAGGTGCTGCTTTTAGTCACCTGTCCTCATGATCTTTTCCTTGCCAGACTGTGAGCACCGAGGGACCGTGTCTGATTCATTTCTGCTCAGCACAAGAGTAAATGCTAAATAGATGTGCGGGATGAAGTGGAAATGTCACAGCCTTTGCCGACTTCCTTTTTCCCCCTCAAGGACAGCTGACCACAGAGAAGGCAGATTTATGGAGTGGCTGCAGGATGCCACGTCCTGGGACCAGGCCCTGGACATCTGACGGTGTTGCTGCTTTGAGGGTGCATCGGCTTGTGAGGAATCAGGTGCAGTGAGTATACTGAGACACACTCAGGCTGCCTTGGGAACGCAGAGATAATGGAATTGGACAGCCCCCTACTCAAAGGCGTCAGGATGACTTCCCCAAAGAGGTCAATCTTTGGACTGGGTCTCAGAGGAGAGGAGAAAATGACCAGGTAAGGAAGAAGACAACAGATGTGAAGGGACCAGGAGGGCACCAGGGCACTCAGGAAACTGAAGGATTTGGGGAGGAGGTGCACTCAGTCCTAGGGGATGACAAGCCCGAGGCTGCTGTGCCCCACAGACCAGTCAGCTTCTGCTCAGGCCACAGGGCTTGTCCTCCGAGAACCCCGATACCACCCAGCACGTGAACATCTTCCCACCATTTTAGCTATTAATCTTTCAGCCCCTTTGTCCAAATGGCATCAAACAGCTGGTGGCTTAAAATATGTAGCCTAATGAATTAGCTAACTTTCCCTCTACCAACCCAGCCTTGGTTTCTGAGTTAATTATAGGTGTAAGGACCTTATGACTGTAGACTTACAATTAACATAGACTTGCGAATAAGGAAAAAATGTGATTAGCACACAATTACTTTTTACTAGCTTGCTTTCCCAGCAGGGCAATGTGCTGGAGGAAAACACAAATTTTGTTGTTGTTGTTGTTGGCCTGAATTAAATTACAACTACATGCAGTGAGCTGAAGAAGCTTCTTTACGAACTTGAAGGTGAACAAGAAGGGAAAGAGCCACATGTCCCAACCACTCCCCCTGCTACCGTGTGGTTGGAAAAAAGCCACGCGATCTGGGCAACCTGGTGTAGTTTAAAAACAACAAGCATCTTTTATTCTCCTTCCAGTCTCAGTGTCCAGAGGCTATGGTTAACAGGTTTTCAAAGTGCAAATCATTTCATTCCTCCCAAGCCAGAGGGGAATAAAAACGGTACATCATCTCCAATCCATATTCATCAGGAGCGCCCTGGGGCTTGTCATCCTGCTGGCACTGGGCCAGGTCTCAGGGTCTGGCGGAAAGAGGTCTGGAGGCTTTGGGACTTGGTGTCTGGCCCCGTGAGATGAGATTAGTTCTCCAATAACCTGAATGCCTCTGGGGAGGCGGCATCACGCAGGCGTGGAGTCCCTCTGGACAGCCAGCTCGGTGTGGTTGGAGTTAAAACCCCAGGAGGTTCCTAACGGCCACAGTGAAAGCTGGGGGTCAGAGGTAAGAGCCCGCTGGACAGGACTGGGAATCTGTAAAGGGACTAATAGGGGAGGATAAACAAAGAGCTAAAGCAACAGGAAACAAATGGAAGATGATTTCTCCTGGTGTGAAAGGGCAGAAGAAAAGGGCGCTGGGGGTTAGGCGATGGATACAGCGCTGAGGACAAAGCTTTCCTGGCAGGGAGGGGCCACAGTGCTCCCCTTCCCCCACAGGAGTGATGCAGGACAGCAGAGAGAGACAGACAGAGGCTATCTGCACGAACCCACCGGGCACACATCAGCCTGGCAGAAGACACACAAGACTCTGCATCTTGGGACAGACACGGGGCAAGGAAGATGTCAAAGACTGACATTTGAGTCAGAATTGGAAAAGAGAAGGCACCTCTGAGAAACAGTGCAAAACCATGTTGCGTCAAGTGACTGAAGCCTTGGCCAAAGTGGTAGCCCCAAGACAGCCGGGAAGGAAGGCCTGGGCCGACAGACACCGTGGGAACACAGAGCGGCGTGCCCATCCCCAGCAGGACAGCATGGTGGGGCCCTGTTCCTGCCCCAGAAGCTGGCAGAAGCTTCCTCAGCCCTGTGGGCCTCATAGCAGCCACGGACACATGCGGACTGTTAGGCTGAGGGAGCTGGGAGCCCCGTGGACAGCACAGAATGGAGGGCGACAGGCCAGAGGCTGTGAGCTGGGCATGGCAAGTCATGGAGGGGAGCAGAAAATGAAAAGCGGAGCTTACTTGTTGATGTTTGCAAGATAAATATCGGCTACATGACCCCCACTGGGACCGCTGGCCCCCGCTCTGGCTGTCACCTTTTCTTCAGGTGGCTCAGAAATGACCTCAATCTCAGACTTGGGGCTGCACCTCTCCACGACACCGTCCTCGCTGGGGGAGAAGGGGCAGGCAGGCAGGGGGGAGGGAAAACACAACAACACAAAACGTAGCGTTAGAGCGGCACGATGGCCCCCCCGGACGACACACGCGACCCCACATGACTGCGGCAGCAGTGACACCTGGCTGGGCTGGTTCTGTGAGCAGAGGCAAGGGAACCCAAGGGCCTCCCTGAGGGTGATTTAAATACGAATAAATAATCTGCTGAGTCCTAGGGATCCTTAGCTCCTCTGGAAAGCTGGGGTAGGGGACCCCTAAGTTTGAGGCCTCTGTCTTCTAACCCACAGGGCTTTCCTGAGCCTGTTGTGCTGGGGCCACTTCCTGGAGGGGGAAGTAGCAAGTCCAAGTTGTGGTTTATCTGTCAGGCAGGGACAGTCAGCTCTGCAGTGGCTCAGGAGGTGCCAGCATCCAGGCTATACTGACGTAGCCTCTCCAGTACTTGCTCTTCTGGGCCTCTCTGATGACAAAGCAAGCCCCCTTCCCCTAGCCCAACAATTCATCTTCTCTCCATCCTGTGGTGAAGTAATAATGCTAAGTTTGGGAGGGTCCTGTCCACGCACAGATGGCCACGAGGTTTGCGATGTTATCAACAGAGAGGATTTCCCTGAAGAATGAGCTTGGGGGAGGCTGGGGGCTGAGAGGGTGCTGACTCAAGATATCAATCTTCAAAAAGTAAGGGAAGGGCTAAAAACACTGACAGTACTGGATCCGAGGGAAGGGAGCTGGGGGCAGAGGCAAGGTAAAGGGGCAGGGAGGCAGGCTTGATGAAATGGGGCACAGGGCAGTCTCCTGTCTGGAGGACCTATTTAATACATGGGAAGCAAACAGCAGCTCATCCAGGGGAACCTCTGAATCCCTTTGTCCTCTGACATCCTTTTCCCTTCTCTTTTCAAACTTTCCCAAATCAACCTTATCTGGGTCAAACATAGTGGGTTACTTCCACACGACTGCTTAGGCCAGAACCCTCCTAGAAAAACTTTCTACCATTTGCAGTTGTAAGTGGAAAATGTCAGCAGCAGTGGCCCACCAGGTTAGGTTGAGCATAACTGCTTACAAAAAGGATAGAGGAGAGAAAACGTTTTCCTAATCCAATTTTCCCAACAAAGAAATGTCAAATAAAACCCCCGCGGTATCATTCATCAGGTAGAAAGGTGGATGAGCACGGATGGGGAGGCCTCTCAGAGACCCCAATCAGGGGATGACCTGCAGGGACAAGAGAGAACTGAGGGATTAAAAAAAAATCCACAGAGCGAGGAGAGGGCATCTGAGGAGCTAAGCGGTCCTCAGGAAGGCTGTGGTGTTCCCTGGGGTTGGCCTCCCCGCTACTTCCAGGGCTCCACAAAGGAAGTCTCATGCCCACAGTACAGCCAGGGGCCACCCCAAGGTGCCAGGGGCCCAACGTACGTGTCTTGGACCACGATGTACTGATGGGGGATGAGTCCGTCGATGCCATTGTGGCGGCCTTCCCACCAGTCGTCGGATGCCCGCTGGTAAAGCAGCAGGGACGCTCCTTTCTTGAAGGACAGTTCTCGTGCTGTCCGGCCCACATAGTCGAACTTGGCAATGGCCTCAATGGGCTCACACTCTGAGGGTGTGGAACAGAAGGAAACACACATTGTGGGGCCTTATGAACTCAGGAAACTGGGTGAAAAAGCTGAACCTGCCCTGGTGGGAAGATGGAGCTGGATCAGAAGTGGAGTGGCCAGGACAAAGCAGAGCCCATATGGGATGGTGTCACAGGCAGTGGCTTAACCTAATATACCACAAATATAGCCCCCTACCCTCCATCATCTGCTTGTACATTAATGTCTCTGGTGTTTTCACAGCTCTTATCATTAAGCTTGCTATATTGCATCATTAAGCATCACTTGTTTTTCTGATGAAAAAGTTACCATACTATATTTTACATAAATTATTGTTTTCTGTTTTCTCAAAGAGAAGGCATTTTTAGTTTCTATAAAGATAAAATAAATTTCCCAATCAATTTTCCAGGGAGCAAAATATGGGCATATTTTGTGAGCAATATATGAAAAAATGCACAGGAAAGTAATTTTTAAAAACTAAAAGTAATTTAAAAAAATTAAAAGGGCTTACAAATGCAATGTATTTTGCTTTTGGGTGAATTTCCATCTTCCCAATGGGGATATCAGTGCCTTTTAGGGCTGGGCATTTAGGCTAGCCATTAAGATACCTGCATTCCAGGTCAGCAGATTTAAGTTTGAATCCCATCTCTGGTTCCTGACTCAACTTCCTGCTAAGGCAGACACTAGTGGACAATGGTAATTGTTCAAGTAATATTTTTTGTAAGATTTTAATTTATTTTTATTGGAAAGTTAGATATACAGGGAGGAGGAGAGACAGAGAGGAAGACCTTCTGTCCACTGATTCACTCCCCAAGTGGCCATAATGACTGAAGCTGAGCCAATCCAAAGCCAGTAGACTGGAACCTCTTCTGGGTCTCCCACAAAGGTTCAAGGTCCCAAGGCTTTGGGCTGTCCTTGACTGCTTTCCCAGGCCACAAGCAGGGAGCTGGATGGGAAGTGCAGAGCAGCTGGGATTAGAATCAGCATCCATATGGGATCCCGGTGCGTGCAAGATGAGAACTTTAACCACTAGGCTACTGTGCTGGGCCCTGTAATTGGGTTTCTAAAACTCATGAGGGAGACCTGGATTGAGTTCCTGGCTCCTGGCTTGACTTCAGCTCCCTAGTTGCTGAAGACACTGCAGGAGTGAATCAGGAGATGACAGCTCTTTGTCTCTCAAATTCAATAATAAAAAAAATAAATAAAAATGTCTTTTCCACAAAGTTGTTATGAGGAATCAATAAATTCACTAGGAGTGAAAGTTCTTAGGACAAAGCCCAGAACATAGCAATGTTCTGCGTCTCAGTCATCGTCTCATTTTATTTATCTGGAGCAGGCTGCTGTTAGAATGGCGGGCAGAAGAAAAAGGCTCCTAGAAACTTGGAACCTGAGATGAAAGTCAAATATTCTGGCAAGTAGAGAGCAAACACCACCCTGCCTGGAAAGCCCTGATTGGTGGGTTTGCTCACGAACGGCCAGGGACCCAAGGGCTTACTCCAGGACGCAGAGCAGACCGAGGAGGCTTGTCCAAAGATCCCGGTTGCAGCTCTCTACAGCCTTGGGTATGACCTCCCTGACCTCCGTTTTCTCAGCTATGAAATAACCACCAAATCTATTTCACTAGGGATTGAGAGATATCCTATAAAACCTCTAACAGGGCAAGCACAGGGCAGTTTCTATCTCTATACTCATCCCCTTGGTTTATTTTTTCCCCCTAATAATGCGGCAGGTAAATGGTCATTCTGATCCCTTTGACATCAGGATCGAAATAAGTAATTCTAATTTTCTTTTCTCCTTTGAGAGCCTGTGCACAAATGCAGAATTCACAGCAAGGCAGGCAACAGAGAAGCTCTACAGACTGCAATTTCATTTGTGTGCCCAGGAAACTCTGAGGCTCCTTGTCAGCTGCTGAGCTTCCAGAAGCCGAAATGATCCAGAAATGGAGGTGTGGAGCTGTAGGAAGGAGGAGAAATGTGCTGGCCAGACAGCCCTCATCAATCATGGGCACTGCAGAGGGGCCCGAGCGTGACAGCTGAGCATTCCACTCCTTGATGCACAACGGCCAGGCTGCTCAGAGCTCGCTGGTCTGTGCTTTGGAAAGGGTCAACTTTTCCAGTCAGCAGGCGCAAATGGCAGGGGTTTTTGCCTCGCCATTACCACTCCCCTCTGGCTTGCTTTTGTTGGGTTCTTGGCACGCAGCTTCTGGATTTCTCAGGCTCACTGTTTTCCAAATGAATTTTCCTTCGCTTTGGTCTCTAGCTACCTGGCAGGAGCTCTCAGCTGGGATAAGGGACAGGCATGGGATAAAGGAGCTGGCAGGTGGTGCAAAAAGTGGAGGGACTTTTAAAGATCTAGTTCTTCACCAGGAAGCAGGGCCTCCTACCATCATCGCTTGTGTGATGCTCTGTGGTCACATCCTGGGTGGAATCTTCAGCAGAGGTAGTCTCTCCATGAGGGCTGTCACTGCAACCAAACCAACAAGGGATAGGGACATTAGTATTGGCTCACAGATCTTGCCTCCCCCTTCTATACCTCTTTAGGCTGTTTGAAGTAAGGACACCAGTCAACCTTACACTCTTGGTGCCCTGCATGTACAAAGACTGAAATACATCTTCAGGCGCTCTCTCCAGTGTATCATCTGCTACAGAGACTACTTGAGACTATTTGGGTCATTGAACATCTCAAGACAAAGGGAAGGCCTTTTGAAGGCAAGCAGTGCATTTTGGAATTGTTCCTCATTCTTAAGGAGGGAACATCTGGGACGGAAGACACTGGTGTTAGTGTCAGATACAACTGATCTGAAACCCAGCTCTGACACTTGGCAGTGGGTGAGTTATTTGAAACCCCTTGAGCTTCAACTACCTCAGCTGGAAAGGCAGAATTATCTGTATACTTTTCTAGATCTGGATGAGGATTCAAGGAAACAATTTAGTGAAGAGTCTGGCATAGAGCAGAGGCTTCATGGCGCTACTTCCTTTCCTCCTTCTGCCACCTTCTGCTTGAGGTCTCTAACTTGTTTTGTGGTTTAGTCTGTGTGCTGGTGAGAAAGTGGGGGAGTGAGTCACACCAGAGTGGGTAGAGAATGAGAGCAAGGGCAGCAGAATCTGCTGTGGACTAGACATTGCAAAAAGGCAGGGCATGGAAGCAAGGTCAAGTTCTTACAAAAACTCATGGAGGCTGAAATCATCTCGGGTGGACTGGAGAATGATTGCAGGGAGGGGCAGTGTTACTAGGAAAAGCCATTTCTATTTCTGATCTCCTGGATTTCAATGAAATCCTTTGGAAAAAGTATAGAGGAAACTGCTCATTTTTAAATAAAATGCCTTCCTATGGCAATAGGTAGTGACAAGTGAGGCTTTGCAGGTGCTTCTATGGAAGCAGCCTTAGAGTCTGGCTGCACAGTATACCGCTGGGGCTCTCCTTCCTCATTAAATGGTCCTTACTCTTTTAGGATGATCCACTTCCAACACTGGTTGGTGACCAGTTCAGGCCTAGCCCTGTGTGGACCAAGTCAGTTCCAAAGGAGTTTCTGGGAAGATATCCTTAGGGATTCCACTTTGTCCAATAACGTCGGCATAATCCCTCAATCTTCCGAGCCCCAACTCTTTGTGATGAGTTTGGTGACATTCTGGAAACTTTCAAGAGCCCCGGGATGCATAGGACAAAAGCAAACTCCTCCTCAGGGCTTCAGGTTCATCTATGGCAGCTACACACTAAAACCATAGTTCTGAAGCTGCTGGGAGCCCCAGAGGGCTTGCTAAAAAACAGATTGCCTCAGTCCCAGAGTGTCTGAGTCACTGGATCTGGGTGGAGCTGGAGGAGCTGTATTTCTAAGCAGCCCCATGTGACACAGATACTGTTGGTCTGTGGAGGGACCACACGTTGAAAACCACCACTCTGTGGTCAAGGCAAAATGAAGCTTTTTTAGATCTCTTCTAGTCCTAAGGTTCTATGCTTCTTTCATTCCACCTCCATTCTCCAGCAAAAAGTCCCCAAGCCTGCCACTCCTGGAGGTCCCACATGCAGCCCTCCTGCAGGTAGACCTAAATATAGGGATCCGGCTGCAGGGCTGGTCAGGCAGTGCTGAAATGTGGTGGCCTCTCCTCCCCCATGCTTCTGCCTCCCTAGCAGTCCTCCAGTGCTCCAGGCCTTGCCTCCTCCCTCATCTTAGATCACCTCACCAGCATATCTCCCTTTTCTCAATGAGGGGAGGACAGAAGCCAGGAACTTCCGAGTGGATGTCAATCTAGTCATTGGAAAAGTCCCTCTCAAGCCAAGGTCACTGACTCCTGCTTCTTAGGGACTTGAGGCCTGAGGTCAAGGGCCTCCCACTTGGCTGTGGTAGTAATGTACCCTGACTAAGCTTGTGGTTTGTCCCAGGCTGCTAATAAGTGTCAGATGCACAGCACCTAGAGATGGCTGGGGAGAACACTGGGGAAGGGTCTGGGCCCCTGGGGCTGCTGGGGGCTTGGTGCTTGCTTGAGCACTGGTCCAGAGCCTGCAGTGGTTCAAGTTTTGACGAGGACAGGCATCCTGCCTGACTTTAGGAGGGAGGCAGAACCAGAACAGGAACATCACAGGAATCTTACAAGGGAGAAACTAGCATCCCCAGGCATACATATAACACAGCTCCCTGGAGCGTACCAGCCAGCAGGTGACACCTGAATGCACCAATCTCTCTTGTTACCACAAACTGTCTTTTAGGGACAAAAGCTTTCTCTCCAACTGGCCAGCTTAGGTTCCTGCAGCTTGGACCCACATCCTGGGATCCACAGCTCAGCACAGAAGCAAGCCTAAGAGTGTCACTGGTATGATGACGCCCAGAGGCACAAATGACACTTTTGTCATTCCCTGGCCAGGAGACTCTTCTGTGGGTGTTAGGGAGAAGTAGGGACCAGCTGGCTTCTCATTAAGCCAACAGCCTCCTCTGGCCTCCCCTACCTCAGTCGATAGTAATGGGGCTGGCTGACCGAATTGGTTCCAGATGTTGAATTCAGATGGAATCCTATTTGGGTTGGTTTGTGCTTTTAGCTCAGGCAGAAACATTGTTTAGGGGAAGAGAGGAGGAGTGGTAGAAGGGACATAAGGATGCTGGGGATTAAAGAAGAGAGGCACTTGGCCTCGTGTTTAGTGGGAAAATGACACTGTGAAGTGGTATTGTGGAGGGCTCTCTGGGGTCATGGACAGTGTTCTGCACTAAGAGACAGAGAGCTGGGTTGAACCACCATCATGGGAGAGTGGCCTGAAAAATTGTCACTGGGATCTCTGGGTCTTGGCAACTTAAAATGCATGATGGATATACGATTCCAATGCTGGGAAACAATTACTGATTGATTCTTTTTAAATCTCAGTCCCCAGGCATGTCATGAGAAACCCAGCCCCTATAGAATTTAAGTCTGCTTCCAGGCGGGAGGTGGATGGTACTAACCTGCTGAACATGGAGCTTACCATTCTTTCTCTTGACAAACTGCTGAATTCATTCTAAAGTGTCACCTCTCAAACTCAGCCAGCAAATTTTGCCTCACATCTAAACTCTTCCCAGTGAGAATGGAATTCCCTGTGATGGTTTTCTCACAGCTCACAGCCCAGAGTGGAAGTGCTGCTGCCTCGTGAATAGCAGTTCTATCTATAGCTTTATAAGCTTCCTCCTGGAGGGTGTGTGTGGGGGGGTGTTCGTGTTACTGCTGCTGTTCTTGTTACCATTCAGGGTGGCCCCTCTCCACTTAGAACACAGGAGGAAGGGAGGTGCATGAATAGGTCCTTATCCGTAGTGGGGGTGGGAGGATGAGGGGGTAAGAGAAATGATTGTCCACGCCAGCCCTAGACCCTGACCAGCCATGAGCCTAGCAGTGGGAAGCTATGGGACATAAGTGTTTCCCTTTGGTGTTTGCAGGACCATCTGGCCCCTGTGCCCATGTGTGTTGGTGACACCTCCCCACTTCCAGCCCCGAGCCCTCCTACCAGTAATCTTCCAGGCTTCCTCCTCTGCTGTAGACAGGGCCCTCCAGCTCCCTGGGGTTTGGGAAAATGTTCTCATGCTGGATGATGATGGTTTTGATCAGCTCATTCACGTGGGCTTGGCAGGACACCTGGTCATGGCCCTCTGGCACTGACATCAGCGAGGGTCCGAAGCATATGGCGAGGTTGTAGGGGTCCATCATGTTCTCTTCACTGAACTGTGATAAACTGCAGGAGAAGGGAAAGGGGCAAGCTGGAAAGTTCTCGCATGAATGCCTTGAAAACACAATCACAGGAGGCACTGCCAAGGGCAAAGGCAGAAGGGCCACAAATTGCCACCTGCCTTTCTGGGCATCAGAGGCGCTGAGAAAATCAGCTGGGAAGGAGAAAACAACTACCGAGGCGGTCATTCAAGAGCCAAGTGAGATCAAGGTGGAGGGACCTGCCTGCAGCTCGGGCTCTAGTTCTCCGGCCAGCTTCTTGTTCAAGTCTTCCTTCCCACTCTATCCTCACCCCATCTGGACTCGATCCCCAGAGCCCCCTGCCTTGAGGACATGCCACTGTGCACAGCTGCTCTGACTCCCAACCCGCTGAGCTGACAAGAGCCCTCAGCTTGCCCTGGCATTGGTAGGGTCAGAACACAGACAGGTATTGTGTACTTTCTTGTTCAGCAAAATAATCAAATTATTAGGGTTATTCCACTCCATTTTCTAGATGTATTAAAAAAAAAAAAAGTCAACTGGTCAGCTTTGCATTCCATCCAGCCAGTGAATTTTTTTTTTTCTGGAACAGCTAATGCAATTGTTTTTTAATGTTCATAATCTCCTCCTCTATTACTACACTCAGGATTTACTCAGGAAAAGGTCAGCAAGCTGTTTGGCTTCGGCCTGGGCTTCCTCTGGATGTAGGCTGACTTCATTATTGGGTATTTATTTATTCTAGGAACTCCCCCTTCGCAGCCAGCAGCTGTTCCAGCCACACCTCCAACCTTGGCCAAGGACCCAAGGCCTTCAATGAGCCACTGTGCCCAAGAGGCCCCACCGGTTGCCTGTTCAGGCACTGAGGGTTGGGCCGGCTTTGTATAAATCTCCCAAGGTCTGCAGAGCTGCAAGCTCTGCTGAGGAGTCTGGCCTCCCTTATGGGCATCAGCAGCAGTCTTTCTGACAGATCCCGTGAGGACACCAAAGCTGTCTGATGTTGGACTTGAGGCCTGGGACTCAGCTGTCTCTCACACGGTGGCTGTCCTTGAGAACCGGGCAGAGCTTAGTTCTAGTGCACCTCACATCCAGACTGATGATACAAAGCTGGTTTCTCTCTTGCCTTCTCCCCTAGAGACTCAAGTACACACCCGGTTTCCCTCCAACAATCACTGCAGGACAAGGGACATGGTACAACTATTACACGAAAGATTGTGGAATCACTACTCTCCAGGACTTAAGAATTAAACGCAGGGGGCCCCGGCGCAGTGGGCAAGTGATTAAGGTCCTTGCCTTGCACGCCCGGGATACCATATGGGCACCGGTTCTAATCCCGGCAGCCCCGCTTCCCTTCCAGCTCCCTGCCTGTGGCCTGGGAAAGCAGTCGAGGACGGCCCAAAGCTTTGGGACCCTGCACCCACGTGGGAGACCCGGAAGAGGCTCCTGGCTTCGGATCGGCATAGCATCGGCCGTTGCGCTCACTTGGGGAGTGAATCATCGGACGGAAAATCTTCCTCTCTGTCTCTCCTCTCTGTATATCTGCTTTTCTAATAAAAAAATAATAAAAATAAATCTTTAAAAAAAAAAAAGAATTAAATGCAGGACAGGCCAGTGATGGCACACATTGTAAATCTCAGTGGCTAAACTGCGTAACAAGCATTTAGATCTGGAGTTAAAAGTCAAAAACATTTTTAAAAAGATTGAGGAAGGCTTCAAAGTCTACCTAAAAAGTTATTTTCCCTGGTAACTTCTACAGGGACAGTGGAGGTGTGAGATGCCACAAAGCTAAAGCAGAAGCTAGTTCCAGGCTGGCCACTTTGCAACATCATAGAGGAGGAAGGCCCTGTTTCTTTAGTGTGACTGACAATGTTTTGGTAACATGAAAGGAAACTAGAAGTTTCTGGTAAGCCTCGCGGTCACTTTAGCCATGACTGTCCCACATCAAGCCCGGGCATAAGATCAGTTATGCAGTGGTTCCTATTAAGGCTAACGCTGCTTGAGTCACTGGCGACCATAATGAGCAGAAGCTTGAGGAGGCCACATCTACACAGATGGTGGTCTCATGAAGTGAGGTCCATTTCCTTATTCCTAATCAAAACACTAAAACCCGACTTTCTCTTCCAATTGACAAGGGAACATCTAAGTTTTGGGGTGGAGTCAGTGGTGCTTGACTATTTGGGGGACACAGATACACTCAAAATTTGGAAAATTCTAAGAATTCTCTCTCCAGAAAAATTCATATATGTGTACATAATAAATTCACACAATTTTATGAAAAGTGTTCTGGGGTTAATAATCTTTGAAGCCTCTGGAGGCTGTACCCAGTATAAGATCTTAGTGACTATATTCTTATTTTTAAAGCAATATCTAAAATAGAGAGCACTGACCATATGGCTTCCTCCTTTAAAATTTTTTCATTAATTTTTTTGGGGGGTGGTGTTGACTTATATCTCTGTCATCCCCACTTAGAATTCTGCTACATTTCTGTGGCTCCAGTTTGTAATGTGATAGAACTTCCTGAACTCGCCTCCATTCTGCATCTGGAAAGGACTTGGCATTGTGGTTAGGAACACAGCAAGGTCACCATCCAGACTGGTGTGGAAATTTTTTTTTCTTATATATTAAAAAAAAAAAAACTATTACTTAACTTTTTGGTAATACATGTTTGTTCCATTTATTAAATTAAAGGAGAAAACAAGAGATTCTTAAACTAGAGTTGGTTCTGAGTCCTGGCTTCGCTGCTTACTAGCCCCTTAGCTTAGTCCCAGCTCCTGGTTTCTTCATTTTAAGATCGGGGAGGGGAAAGGTTTGCAGCTCTTTCATGCAGCTGCCAGAAGACTAAATGAGATGATGTATTCATAGCATTTAGTGCTGTGCCTGGCACATAATGGCATTAAATTAATATTTCCTGGAGGGATAATATCCTGACTGCTCCTTGATCTAGAAGCTTGTTCTGTCAGCGAGTGTGAGGCAGGGCTGCTGACTTCTGGCAGTCACCAATGTATGAGAATCAACTTGCTCCTTCCTCCTCAAGCTTTATCTAATGAGCTGAGGGCTCTAGATCCCAAAACTTAAACCTGAACTCCTCAGAGACAGCACTAAGCTTTGGGTCAACTGACACACATGACACTTCTCTTAAAAGCCTTAAACTTCCTAGGGCTCAAGGGATTTGACCTGGCAACAATAAATAGACTTTGTGTAAGATATTACATGTTAGGTGTTTTATTTTTTAAATTATTTGCTCATTTTAATCTACTTGAGAGGCAGTGTGAGAGAAATTTTTCATCTATTGTTTCACTCTCCAGATGCCTACAACAGCCAATCCAAAGCCAGGAGCTGCGAACTCCATCCCATTTCCGTGTGAAGAGCAGGAACCCAAATATTCAAGACATTATCTGCTGCTCCCAGGGTGCACATGAGCAAGAATGCTGGATTGGGAGCACAGACAGAACTTGAAACCATAAACTCAAACATGGCATGTGGATGTTCAAAACAGTGTTTTAACCTGTTATGCTACCATGTCCATTCTACTCCAGAACATTTTGTCACCCTCTAAAGAAGTTTTATATTCCTCTTGTCAACCTCTGGCTACCATGAATTTACTTTCTCTCTATGGATTTGCCTATTCTGGGCATTTCATTAATGTGCAGCCTTTTATGTTTGGGCTCTACCACTCAGCATAATGATTTCAAGGTTCATCCCTGTGGAGTGTCAGTTCATACTCCACCGTAATGAAGCAGGCATTTGGCACCGTGGTTAAGATGTTGCTTGAGATGCTCAAATCCTGTTTGGATTTGAGTCCCAGGTCTGCTTCCAACTCCAACTTCCTGCTAATGTGCATCTCGGGAGGCAGTAGTGATGGTTCAAGTAGTTGGGTCTCCGCTACCTGCATATGAGATGTGGATTGAGTTCTGGGTTCCCAGTTGGTCTGGTCCAGCCCCAGCTGGAGAGTGTCTGATAAGTGAACTAGCAGGTAAAAGATTTATTTTTGTCTGTACCTTTCAAACACTTATACAATCAAATACATATCCCACCATATGGAGTGACTGCATTGTGTGGGCTTGGATGTTTCTCAAGTTGAGTCTTCAGATGACCACAACCTGGGCTTTAGCACTTACACTGCAACTGCATGACCCTGGGCCACAGGCCTCCTGCTCAGTACTCCTGGATTCCCAACCCACTGAAAGAATGAGATTCCAGGTTTTCTTTTTTGCAGTTCCTTCAACTTTGAGGCTATGTGTGACTCAAGAAAAAGCCACAGTCAGGAATAAAATACACACACATTACAGAGAAAGTTTCAAATGGAATCTCTCTCAGGTGTGATGGTCCAACCACTGCTACACCTGCCATTATCCCATAGAGATGGGTTTTACCACCTGTGTCTTTTGTTCTATTAATTATTTTAGGAAACTGATTTTTTGATGCTATACATTTTCAATGTAACACTTTCTGATGAACAAATCCATTTTTTTTTCAATTGGGGAAAACCCCAGTTAAAACCTCATTCCCATTTTCCTTAACAGTGGCCATGAGCACTAGCTCTGCGTGATACTTGCCCCTTGCTACAAGACCCCTCTCTTTTTAGTAGTCACCCCACACAGTCACTTGGGCTCTCCTTGGCCTCACCCATAACTTTCATCCTCCTTGCTTTGGAAAGGCAGACTAGGTTAAACTTAAAGGCAGGTGTTGGTCAACGAGGGGAGACAATGACTGACTTGACAGTCCTTAGCAATTTCCAGACTGAGTGTGTGAATGCCCTGTTGTGACTCATTAGGGGTTTGTAACCCAAAGGCAGTTGTGGTGCTGAGTCAGGGCCTAGCCAAGCAGTGGAACAGACACAGTGGAACCAGGACCCTGACAGCTCTGCAGGATGAGCAACAGTGGTTGCCTGAGCAAGCTCTAGGATAAGGCCACTAGCACACATGCTGATAGGGTCAGGCTGACCATGAATTTGCAAGCAAGCTGGGGCTTGTGAATTGGCCTCTAAAGCTGTATTCATTTTAAGCAGAGACCACCCATATAGGAAAATTCCTCCTTCCCTTAATTTATTTGAAAGTCACAGCTACAGAAAGGGAGAGACACATATCTTCTATTTGCTGGTTCACTTTCCAAAAGGCAACAACGACTAGGGCTGGGTCAGATGTAAGCCAGGAGCCAGGAGCTTCCTCCTCCAGGTCTCTCACAAGGGTACACAGGCCCGAGCACTTGAGCCATTTTCCATGGCCTTTTCAGGTACATTAGCAAGAAGCTGGATCAGAATTGGTGCCTATATGGGATGCCAATATTGCAGGTGGCTGCCTCACTTGCTACACCACAATTTTGGCCCCTCTTCTTTTTCATAAAGAAACATGAATATGCTAAAATATAAAGAAACTAGAATACGCTGGTTCCCTGGCATATCTTTTGCTTTCACCTTTTGATAGATTCATAGATCCAGAGAAACATTTTCCCACTTTACGAAAGCCATGAAGCAAGGCGAATTTGGACTTAGGGGTGGGGAGTCATGGGGAGGGTCAGGGAAATGGAAAGTAGCTACTTCATTTTGACAGCAGCCCTTTCTCCACAGGGAATTGCTTTCACCTAAGAATGGCTATCGAGAGGTAGGACAGCAGGTAAAGTTGCCACTTGTAACAATGACATCCCATAAAGGCACCAGTTTGTGTCCTGGCTGTTTCATTTCTGATCTGGTTCCCTGCTAATGGCCTGGAAAAAGCAGCAGAAGACAGCCTAAGTGTTTGGGTCCCTGTATCCATGCGAGATATCTGGAAAAAGCTCCTAGTTCCTGGCTTTGGCCTAGCCCAGTGCTAACGTTTAGGCTGCTGTGGAGTGAACCAGTAGATGGAAGATTTCTGTCTGCCTCTCCATTTCTGCCTGCAACTCTACTTTCAAAAAAACAATGGCAGACTAGTAGTTGTCAGATTTAATAATCTTTCAAACAAAGGAAAAAAAGCTAGAATTCTAGATCCGTAAAAATATTTCAGTATTGTTTCAATGTTTTAAAGACACAGTGGACCGGAAGGAAACACACCTGTGGTCATGTCTGGCTCTTGGCTGACCACTTATTATTATCACTTTCGGTCTAGAGTGTTGAGGGAGAAGCTGAGTGACAGCAAAGTGAAAACAAAGGTGACTAAGCAGGAAGTGGCACAGGGCCCTGCTTGTTGCCTTTACTGTCTGTGGGAACACCAGTGTTTATCCTGGACAAGGACACACTGCTTGGATAAGAAGTGTCCCACCAAAGGCTGGGCCCCTGTGGTCCTAAGGCTTTTCTTGCTGGTCACATTCATTCCCTAGGTCATCTGTTAAATGCCAATACGTGTGTGGCTTCAGCTCTAGTAGCTCCACTCCAGGTGCTTCAGATAACTATCCATTTAGACACCTTGTCCTCTGTAATGCATAAATGGCATCAAACTTTACTGTTGCTCATGTCCAAAAGTTAGCATTTCTCTTTTTGTCCCACACTCTACACCCAATCTATCAACATTCCATCAATATTTTGCTCAAAATATAGCCCAGCCTCAGCCATCCTCCCCACCCTCAGAACACCAACACCTCTCATTAGACCATGGGTGCTTCTCTTCACCACTCACCAAGGTCCACAAATTAGTTGGTAGGTTTTAAAAAATACACATTGTTCAGATCATAGCCATTTTCTCCTTAAAAATCTTCCCATCATTTTTCAAATACAAACCCATTCTTACTGTGACTCTTGGGTTCTGAGAGTCCCCGTGGCTCTTTTTTTCATTCCCTTAGGCTGTTGCTTCTCAGAGAGGCCTCAGATGACTACGCCTTGCAAAGTGCTCCCCCTCCCTTCATCTTCGGATCTTTCCATCTGTCCCCCTGTTTACTCAATCTACCAATACATCTATTGTTATTTGTCTCTAGGAACATGAGCTAAATGGTATAAAAAATTTTGTCCCCTTTGAAACAATATCCTCTTCCAGCTCAGCCCCATGGCCAGCACATAATGGGTCTCAGTAAGTATGTGTGAGGCCAGAAGAACAGGCATAGACCTGTGTGGAAACGCCCAGTCAGCAGCCCAAGCCCTGGCCTGAGGCTGTTGTCTGCTGGGAAGGTTACTCACTGATTGAGGAAGGCAAAGAGGTATCTCATGATGATCAGAGTGGTTTTGGGTAAGACCAGGAGGACTTTGCGGATGTGCAGTGCTCTCTCCTGCAGGTTTTCCATAGCTGAAAGAAGACGATCAGGTGTTAGTATCCGCAGTGACTGAGAATTCAGGGAGCCATGGTCAGCAAACATGACATGGAATGTGCCAGGTGGAGACAACACACAGTACCGCTATGCAGGGATACAAATTTGAACCCTGTTGCTCCTTTGAGTGGGCTGCTGGAAGAAGCACCTGCTGGGCTCCAGATACTGACTGATCTAGACTCCCTAGGCACAGATAAAATTGGCTACATTCCCCATAGCATCTACCACTTCAAACAATAACAGAGAAGGTGCTGGCCACAAATCTGTTCAGACTGCTCAGCATCCAGCCTTGGAGGCCCAGGACCCGAAGACAGAGAGATCATGCAGTTCCTATCCTCCCCACTCCATGCAGTTGTCACCTCATTCATTCTCTGGGCAAGTCTGCTTTAGCTTATCCCTCCCTTATCTGCAACAAGGATGAGTAGAACACAACCAGTTGGCAGGATGAGGTACACCCTGGGATTGTAGGGATATCCAGGAAAACCAAGAGACTTCCTGAGTCCTGTGCTGTGTGGAAAGGTTTGTTACAAGTGAGGCCCTAAGCCTTTGGCCTCTCTCATGGGCAGCCTCCCACTTCCACAGTGTGTGATATCAATATTGTAATTTTCTATGGACGTTCATACATGAAAACGAAATGGAAAGCACCAGATTAGCAGTATCTCTCTCACTGGGCAGTCAAGGGATTTGAACTGTCTTTGAGCTGCATATACGAGGGGCTTCCAAAAAGTTTATGGACATGTGTACTATGAAAAAAACTATGTGTGGATTTCAATTTTTTTTGTATCAAAATAAATGTCTTCTCATTTAATTTTCCATGAACTTTCTGAAGTCCTTTCATACTTAATCACTCAAATAACTCATTTCTACTAGATTCCTACAACGAGAAGAGCACAAACCCGAGAGCAAGCTTCCTGAATGCTCTGGGTGTTTCTCAGAATAACTGAGAAAGTATCAGGTGCTCAGGGACATGATGGCTCCGGGTGACCAGGGGAAAGCACCTTTTCTCCATGTCGAAGGCATGGCTCCCCTCCAACCTCCGGGGCCATCGTTCAGATGGGGTATGCTTCCAGGATGACTTGCTATCAGTCCAACCATATAGATTGGTTTCCAGGGAAAACTAATAAGAGGATGTTCCAGTTTTACAAGCTAAATTAAATGTCTAGGAACTGTACTTCAAGCTTGAAATTTTAGGGAAAGAGGCAGAGAACCCCTAAAATGGATACAATAGAGAGCATCTTTCTCTTTCTGGGAAAATAGTGTAAGGATTTTATTCCTACAAGAACACATACTATTACATCTGCATCTATCCTGTAAACCGTGTCATGCTCTTTTGATTAAAAAAATATTTATTTGAGAGGCATTGGGACAGAGAAAGAAGCAAAGACAGAGTGATACAGAGAAAAACTAAGAGAGACACACGCACACAGAGAGCCTATCTGTTCGTTCATTTCCCAAATGTCTGTGATAGCTGGTGCTAGGCAGAGGCTAAAGTCAGGGGCCCAGACCTTAATCCAGGTTTCCCATACCTGTGGCAGGAACCCAATTTCTTGAGCCATCACAGCTGCCTCAGAGTTCAAATTAGCAGCAAGCTAGAGTCAGGAGCCAGAGGCGAGTACCAACTCCAGGCATTCCAATATGAGATGTGGGAGGTTTCACTTTAGGCCCAACACATGTCTCAATGTCATGTTTAAAGCAAAAGCAAGAAATATTTGCAATACTTATTCCTTTTTCCTCGTATCAAGAAAGCACAAACACTAACATATACACTTCAAGTAACTCAACGAGATTGGGTTTTATAGGCAAATGTAAATCAGAAAGAAAATGTCCAGATGGACATTTGGAGTGCCTGTTTTAAGTCCAGGTTCTTCCACTTCTGATTCTGGCTGTGTGTGAATGCACTGGGAGGCAGGCCATGATGGTTCAAGTAGTTGGGTCTCTGCCAACCATGTGGGGAAACCTGAACTGAGTTCTGGGCTCCTAGTTTTGGCCTGGCACAACCTTGGATAATTGCGGGCATTGGGGAGTGAATCAGCAGATGGGAAATCCCTCTGTGTCTGTTTGTCTATCTGTCTGTATCCTCCGTCTCCCTGCTTTTTAAATAAATTAATAATTAACTATTGAGAGAGAGAAAGAAATAGAGAAAGGAATAGAGAAAGAAAGGAAAGACCCAAGGGTCACTAGGTCACTACTTAGGGACCCACAAAAAAGTCATTCTTCCTTCTTTCCTTGCAGAGGACAAAGGAGTTGAGGATGGAGGGGAGAAGTATCAGTGGGGAATCAGAGCTTGTAAGAAAACATAGAGCCCTGGAAGCTGGTCATCCCTTGCTGCCCAGGGTACTGTGGGCAAGGGTGGAACTCACTGACGCAGGCTGTCAGGTCATGGAAGATGTCCTTAGGGAAGAGAGGGTGTTCCAGCCCCCGGAAGTAAAGCTTCAGGACACCTGCGATGGAGTCCATGTCATGGTCATTCTGGTCACCAGCCAGGGGGTCTTCTCCTGGGAATAAGCAATACCCCGCAAAGGGGAAGAGAGTGAGAGGCAAAACATGCGCACAGAGGTGGCCTGGACTTATTTATGACCTCATGCCAGCTCATCAGCCTTCTGCCCAGCATCATGGCCATGAATTAGCTACACCAGGGAATGCATAAATCAAACTGCTCAGGCCACCATTCCCATGGGTTGGAGTTGGGACATAGCAACTGCCTCTCTCACAATACCATGAAACCAGGCTGGACTGAGCCTGTGGGGGGAGAAAAATGAGGCCAAGGAGGCCAGCTCTTCTGGTGGACTCTCCCTCCTCCTGGGCTGCAACAAAGGACACCTACTTACAGGAGAACAATCATGCCGGGTCTCCCCATGGAAAATTTCATATCAGATGTAATTAGATTTAATGATAGGCCCAACCTCAAATTGAAACTATATATATCCATTACAGTGACGGAAATTGCCAAAGCTTGCCCATTACTTTAATAGCCCACAAGATAATAAATGGGCTACAATGAACAGGCGCATTAGCTTTGATATTAACTGCCACCAAGAGTTCCGGATGAAGCTGTAAACCGCCCAGATATCATAGTTAACTTTTGGGTTTTGGCAGATCACACGAATGAGGGAAGCAGAAAGGATGGGGCTGAAAGGAAAGGAGGGAGCTGGAATGTGCCTGGCCATCCTTGTATATCCAAGGCGAGGATGAGGGTGGGGGGGGTGGGGCATGGGAGACCAGTTGCCCAGCTGCAGAGCAAGCCCAGCTTGTCTGTTAAGCTCTGAGGACCTCTCAAAGCAAAAGAGGTAGCGTAATACTCCAGGGGGCTGGTAAACATTTGGCCTCATCTTCAAGGCTGTTTCCTTACCTCTCTCAAAAGCATTTTTGATGTCATTCACTTCCACCTGGGATCCTGACACCCGGAAAATTCCTTCATGCTGTAATCCTAGACACACATGGGGAAAAGTGATCAACGAGAAGAAAAAGCCAATCCACAAGCCCACTGCCAAGTTTAGCTGAATGTTTATCTCCCCCAGCCGGTGTGCTCTTCAGGCTAAAGGAGAAAGACACGGACAAGTCACAGTAATGCTCATGGGGCATTAACCTGCACTGCGTCAGCATCTTACGGTGGGGAAGACTGTGGCAGTGTTTCACTTCTGACTCCAAAGGCTACGGAGGAGGCGAGCTCTTCCCCGCCTTTGCCTTCTCTGTCCCCTATTAACAAGTGGAGAAGTGGAGAAGCACCCATTGGTGTTTTCTCATTACCCACGATCAAGACAAGAAATGGGTGATGGCAGGCAAGACATTAGGTCCTAACTGGCATGTTTCTTGGCATCTGAGATTATAATTACTGGTTCAGCTGTTCTTGGGGTCAACACTTTGAAGAACTAAAAGGGAAGGACATGGAAATAGAAGTCATCACCTCACAGCACTGCTGGGCACTGTAAGCAGGCGCTGCTTCCTGACTGGCGCTTTACTCAAGACAAACGGGAATCTCACTGCAATGACACACAAAAATTTTGGTTTTGGATTTTGTCAGACTGGAAATAACCATGGAAAAATAATGCTTATAGAGTGGCGGCAGCTAACAAATGGTTTCATGTAAATAAATCACTTAGTTTTCACAAGAAGTGAGGACGCTGTGCTGAGCACAGGTTAGCAGCAATCCCAGTTCTGATGGGAGGGCTGAGAAGTGATGAGCAGCTGGAAGTTACACAGGTGATAGGAACCAGCACTGGGATTTAAACCTTCGTCTGTGGCTGTGGTTGTGTGCTTAGTTCTCATTGAGATGCAGTCTGAGTGCAGACATGGCTAAAAGCGCCACACATGTAGCTACAAAACTTTTGCAAGGGCCTGGCATGGTAGTTTAGCGGCTAGATTTCTCATCTTGCAAGCACCAGGATCCTATGAGGGTGCCGCTTCATATCCAGCAGCCCCACTTCCCGCTCAGTTCCCTGCCTGTGGTCTGGGAAAGCAGTCAAGAACGTCCCAGAGCTTTGGGACCCTGCACCCATGTGGGAGACCCAGCAGAAGCTCCTGGCTCCTGGCTTTGGATCAGCTCAGCTCTGCCCATTGTGGCCACTTGGGGAATGAATCATCGGATGAAAGATTTTCCTCTCTGTCTCTCTTTCTGTATATCTGACTTTCCAATAGAAAAAAAAAAATAAATCTTAAAAAAAAATCTGCAAAAAGTGATGCTCTCTGTTCCACTCAGAGTAACAAGCAACATTAAAATCCCACCTATACCAGTGTAGTAACATTGTATTAGCCACCAAGGGAATGCTGTTTAAACAGCAAGGATCCTGATGGAAACAGCCACGTACCCAGCCATTTGTGAAAAATGCATATAAGGAAGTGTCACCTTAGAGAACAGGCTCTTTGGAGGGTTCTAATTGGTGGTCACCTCACAGCATCCTGGGGGAGGAGCATCTCAGGACTTTTGGTAGGTTAGACCTTGATGGCAAAGCAGCCTTGGCCATGGACAAGAAGAGATTAGAGGCAAGTTTACAGGAAATTGGGCAGCAGGCCGGTGAGCTCTTCTGCCTGGTTTCTCTTTCCCCTCAGAACCGCGGCTTTCAACGAGCACTGTGTGTTTTGTTTAATAATCTTTAGAGCGTCTACTCTGATGATTCTGAGAGTGACAGCATTAATAACTGGTTCATTTCTAGAAAGTAAATGGGAAAACTAGCTGGCTTTCTATGATGATATAGATAAATCACCGTATAATCAAACTGAAAAATCTATACTTTTTTAAACTTTTTATTAGTACACATTAACATTAGAGTCTAAAGGCCACCAGACTTGGATAATATATTTGGAAATGGTAGAAAATTTTGTTTTGTACTGGATCCAGCTGTTGCTAAGAGCTCCTCTAGCTATTCCTACAACTACCCCATCACATCCACAATACTTTCTTGCCTTCCTTAAGAAAATGGTGTATGCTTTTCCCCCAGATCATGATTCATGACTCAGTTTCAGTATCCTCACATTCCTTCTCCTTCTGTAGTGGCATTATTTGGAACAGAAAAAATATTGGAAACAAACCAAATGCTGACTCAGTGTTTACAAAGGATCTTCCAGGGGTAGAGCGGAGGGGAGGGATATGAAGATAGTAAGGATGTGAAAATTCCCAGCATATGGTGGCCATTGACCCTTTTGAAACCAACCAAAATTATAAATCCTATCCCCATTAACTGTGTCCCCAAAGTTGTAACTTGCTTTTGTGGGATTTCATGACTCCTGGGCACCTCTATGTGGAAAAACAGTCTTCTGAGCAGTTATTATGTCCTAAAGTGTTTTTTTTTTTTTTTTAAACCAATACTGACACAGGTATCACTGATGCAGGATACAATGCCTGCATCTTACCTGGGAATATCAGGATTTGGTTCCAAGATCTAGTTCCCAATTCCAGCTTACTGCTAACAGACCCTGGGAGGCACTGAACTCAAGGAACTGGGTTCCTGCCACTTACAGGAGATCTGAATTGAGTTCCCAGCCCCCAGCCTGGGCCCTCAAGCTGCTGCAGGCATTCAGAGCCTGTATCACCAAACAAACAGAGGCTCCTTCTGTGTCTTTCCAAAATAAAATAATTTAAAAATTACTATGACATAATCTTTGCAGATTTTGTTTGTAATTCCTCATATCTTTAGATTTCCAATATTTACTTAAAATATTGTCCTCCCGAGGTTCTTAAGTTGGTTATTTTCTTTCTCATTTCCCTATAGCAGGGGTGAGGAATGCTGCCCAGTGGGCCATATAAGGCCTGTGAAATCCTCTGGTCTGGCTCTGTCAAAGTGGCCACAGGCAGAACTGGAAATTCAATAAATCTATAGCAGCATAATTTTTAAGTTGATCATTTCAAGTGCCTGCAAATGTTGTTATAAACATTCAAATGGCCCTGGCAGAGAAAAGCTTCCCTACTCCTGCCCTATTCTCCATTTATTCTTTTATATTGCAGTTGCGTTTATTTGTTACTTTTTAAAATTTCATTTGTGTTTAATCCACATCTTGACTTTATTTATCTGTTTATTAACTCTTCAGTTTGGGAAAATGCTGTTTTTGTCTCCTTCTCATCCTCTCCTGTACATAACTATTAGCTTCCTGAATCATTCTTCCTACATTCCTTTTAGAAGAAACAGGAGGTAATGTATATCCTTATATCCTCTTCTTTTGTAGCATATTACTTTTTTTTTTTAAAAAGATTCATTTATTTTTATTGGAAAGAAAGAATTACAGAGAGAAATAGAGACAGAAAGATCCTCCTCAAAGGGCTACGATAGCTAGAGATGAGTCAATCAGAAGTCAGGAGCCAGAAGTTTCTTTAAGTTCTCCCATGAGGGCGCGGGACCCCAAGGACTTGGGCCAATCTCTGTTGCTTTCCTAGGTCACAGGCAGGGACCTGAATGGGAAGCAGAGTAGCTAGAACTGGAACTGGTGCCCATATAGAATGTAGGCATGAGCAGGTGGAGGATTAGCCAGTTGAGCTATCATGCCAGTTCCTCACCCTAAAGATATGTTTAGAATTTTGCTTTTATCACTTAACAGTATATCCTGGAGAAACGTTTATTTTAGTCCATGGGAACGATCCTCATCCTTTTGTCACAGTGGCACAGTACTTCACTGAATGGAAGTATCACAGGTTTTTCAACCACTCTTGTATGGATGAGCATTTGGGTTGTTTCCAAACGTTTTTGGTTACAAAAAACGCCACACATACACACTCTCCAAAAACAAACAAACAAAACACAACACAACCTTGTGCATATGTTGGAGTTATACCTTTGTGGTAAATTCCTATAAAGATTGCCCGATTAGAAGATAAGATTGTTATCTAGATTTTGCTAGATACAGCTAAATTTTCTTTTAAAAGGATAGTACTTGTGCCAGTGCTGTGGCGTAGCATGTAAAGTTGCCACCTGCAGTGCTGGCATCCCACAGAGGCACCAGTTTGTGTCCTGGCTGCTCTACTTTTGATCCATTTTCCTGCTGAAAGTGTGGAAAAACCAGTAGAGCATGGCCCAATTGTGTGGTCCTCTACTACCCATGTAGGAGATCTGAAAGAAGCTCCAGGTTCTTGGCTTCAGTCTGGCCCAGCCTTGGCCATTGCAGCTATCTGGGGAGAAAACCAGTGGATGGAAGATCTTTCTGTGCCTCTTTCCTTCCGTTTGATACTCAAATAAGTAAATAAATTTTTTAAAAGGGTGATGTGGGTTTGCATTCTCCACAATATATATGCATGTTTGGTCCCAATGGCTTCATTGCAGCAATTTGCCACATTTCAGTCTCCTTGCAAACTGTGACCGCACAGAAGCAGAGACAGGAGCATCAAGCCCTAATAGCCAGAACGTATCTACTTCTCAGCTAATATCACATCTAACATCTTGGACTACGCAATTTTGCATCTTCCCATAACAGCAGCTTCCTGCTTCATCATAATATCAATACAGCAGCCCAGGAATTTTTTAAAGGGAAGCCTCCTTGTTCAAAACTCTGTAGTGGCATCCCATATCGCTCAGACTAAAATCCAAAACACCTACTTTAGCTGATGGGCCCCAAGAGTCTTGCTTCTGGCTTCATCTCCTGACTTAGGTCAAAGTAGCTCTCAAGATATTTCTCCATACATACCCATGTGGCTCATTCCCCCATGACAATGCTCTACTGTCACCTTATTAGGGGAGACCTCCCAGAGCACATCCAGAATGTTGTTCATTCTCCATGCCTTCACCTTGGCTCCCCTTTTCTTCGTAACACTCACCAATACCCAATATACTTGCATTTTATAGGAATTTGTCTATGTATTGACTGGCCAACTGGTCCTCTGTTTATCTGTCCTTTCGAGGAATGCAAAGTTAATGAAGGAAGGGACACCTTACTGACACATAATAAGCAATCAGTGTGTATTTGTTGAATGAATTGCAATGATG
The DNA here is from genome assembly GCF_017591425.1 of Ochotona curzoniae. NCBI lineage: Eukaryota > Metazoa > Chordata > Mammalia > Lagomorpha > Ochotonidae > Ochotona > Ochotona curzoniae. Next base: position 16,085,096 of record NW_024466219.1, on the reverse strand, counting down.
AACGAAGAGTTCAGACCTTTTTCCTTTTGTCACTTGGGCATAAATAATTCCTCCTCTGAACTCAGTTGGCTTGGCCATCAATCAATACCAACATGTGAAATGTATTATAGTGCTCTTCTGAATTACCACAGCTTATATCTTTGCATTTAACATACCACTTGCTTACTTGTTTTCTCTCAACTGCATCATAAAATCACTTACAGGCAGGGATAGTATTTCATTTCTGTTTTTGTTTTTCTACTTGGCAACACCTGGTGCCCAGCACTGATTAGGGGCTTGATAAATATTGTTGATTACTCAATAGTGAAGTACAATGTTTTTAACTTCAAAGTAATAGATAAGATTATAAAAAGTATAGCTGATTAGAATGGGATAAGTTGTAAACATGTTGAAATAATTACTGCTCTAAAAATGAACAAAGGAGAAGTTTCAGTTTATAGGGAGAATGGACAGTGAGAGCAGAGGGAGAAAATGGCTGACTTCGAATTCAGACAAGTGATCACATGTGTATCTCTTTAGCTCCAAGAAGGTCATTGTGTCTTCCTGTCCAGACTGAATAGCATCTAGAAGCAGTTTCTGATGCCCAGTTATTAGAAATCTTTGTGGCACTAGTTCAGGTAAATGTACTTTCTAGACACTCTGACATTTGGAAAATGAATTCTCTGGCAATGTTCTCCATCCCTAAGTTCTGGCCGAGCAGATCAGTAGCTGGTGAGGAATGCAGCTTTGTCCAAGCAGCAGAGAGCGTGATCTGACTTCGGTTGAGAAGGAGCCAGCACCTGCAGTCTCTCAGATGTTAGATACAACCAGAGTCCTGGGGACCTTGCATTTGGTGGAGGCCAAACCAGAAAACAGAACAAAAAGCACAACTGAGTGTTGCTAGGAATGAGCACAGCATTAGCAAAAAGGCTTTTTCCAAATCAGTCTGGTACAGAACGCCAATATGACAGAAAGTGGTCAGGCTGTGCCAAGGGAGATACCTTCTCATGCTAAGACCATGAGTAATGGTGAAAAACCCCACCACCACGTAATGCCAGCTGTACTCACTCACATCACAGCTGTAATTTAAAACCCATTCTCGGACTAGAAAAGGGTATGTGGTAAAGACTGAGGTATTCTGGGTCATAACACATGATGTCTTTCTCTAGGTGTGGCCATTCTGGCGTAGCAAACATGTGAACAAGTAAGACTGTATTCCTTTTCTGAGAATGTCAGGATGGGAAGTCAGTCTCTATTCTTATTCTATAAAGAATTCCTGGAAGTGCTTCCCAATCGTTGTACAAATATGGGTGAAGTGATAATCCTGCTTACCATGCCTGCTGATAAACCGGATACAGCTTTCTACTACCAGAGGAATTGCTTGGCCTGAGTCCTGAAATGCCAAAGAGAAACAACATTAGGATCTTCAGATAGCACTAGCTCAGGGTTAGAGAAAAAAATGGACAATCTGTGCAACGATCGGCGCAACAGCCTAGTGGCTAAATCCTTGCCTTGCATCCATTGGGATCCCTTATGGGTGCCACTTCATGTCCTGGCTGCTCTACTTCTCATCCAGCTCCCTGTTTGTGGCCTCCCTGTTTGAAAGCAATAGAGGATGGCCCAAGGCTTTGGGCCCCTGCACCCATGTGCAAGACCCGAAGGAAGCTCCTGGCTCCTGGATTTGAATCAGTTCAGCTTCAGCTGTCGAGGCCACTTAGGGGGTGAACCAGTTGATAGGAGATCTTTCTCTCTGTATCTCCTTCTCTCTGTACATGCCTTTCTAATAAAAAAAAATCTTTAAAAAACAACAAAAGAAATAAAAAACCTCGTAGGAACCACATTCATGGCTGGTTCACAAAGAACACCTGTACTATTCTATAAGCTCCAAGGCATAAAAACACAAGCACCTACTTGGAATTCCACAGAATGCATTGAATCCAGCATGTCCAAAATGCAGTGGATCATCTTTAATGGCAAACCAACTCTCTCACCGCCCCCAACCATCCAATTAATCAATACACCTGCCTTCTCAATAGCTCTCAAATCCCTCTGCTCCTAACACTGCCACCACCAACTGAGCTCAATTCATCAGTAACTCATTTTTCATCCTTGCCATTCTCTAGCTCATATTTCTCTTTCTTTTCCTTCACAGAGTGGTGAGTGACCTTTGAAAATGCACATCTCATCAATGAAACTCTTTCAAACACATCTCCTTATTCTTTGCAGAGCCATGCATGGCCTGGATCCTGTCTGCCTCCGCTTCCACCATCTATCTTTCCTCCTTGTCTTTGCTACACCCACAACCTGAGACACTTCTGTCCTCGGCTAAGTCCTCCTTCGCTTTGCAGCTTTGCACGAACTCTTCCTGCTGCTGACATGCCCTGTTCAATTAGTATCAATTAAAAGTAGCAGAATGAGCCAAGGGAGCTTTGCAAGAGGGTTTGATGGCATAAAAGATGAAAAACCAACACCTGGAAATAGTGACCATTACTTAGTACTAAACAAAGTAGCTTTCCCAGACACCAATGTTCTACCCTTTGCTATAAAATCCTGTTTATGTTATTTAATTTCTTTTGGCCTCAATCTGCCATCTGTAAACTGGGAGGGAGTTGATAGTGGGCAGTCATATTCCCTATTGGCATATGAATGTAAGTGACTACTGTTTACACAGCAATTATGGAGGCACTGGGTCAGGTATTAGGTCCTTTAGGTGGATTGGTCCTGGGAAAAATCCCAGGGAGTACATATTACACTCATCTGAAGAATGCAGAAATGAAGGCTTACTGAGGTGAAACAACTGCATATTATCACGTAGCTGGTAAATGGCATGGTGAGGACACAAATTCAGGCAGTCTCCCTCTCAGACAGAATACTGTAGGTTACCACTACACCTACTGAACCCTAGGAGCTCAGCAAACAATGCCAGGGATGCTCACCAACTATCAATAAAGACTAGAAGGGTTTTATAACGCGCGGCTCCAACAAGTCACATGAGTGCAACATTCTAAGCTGATGTGAAGGAAATGGAATACTCCAGGTTGTTAAAGGTAAGAATGAAGTAGGACATCAAAGACATTAACCTGCATGTGCATGAGTGTCAATAGGACATCAGAGGCAGCCCAGAAAAGACAGCTATGGCAGACAAGGGTGGCCACAGACTGCTTGTCCCCCTGCAGAGGACTATTTCCTTAGATCCTTCTGCTCTGGTGGAGCTGAGATAGAGTCTCATGGGAATAACTAAGGGACAAAGTCACAAAGGCTGTAGTGAAATGTTTCTGACCCAGGAGAGAATTTCATTCCCTAGCGATGTGCCTGTGACTCCTGTGGTACCCCAAAGCCTGGCACTCCACCGCTGTCTTAGCCAGTTGCTGACCTCGCCAGTTGCTATGTGTACTTTTATTCACTAACTTTCCCTTTTCTTTCTTTCTCTTTCCATCCCTCCCTCAGTTTAAAACTGATGCAGCTTAATTGTACTATTCACAATATTTTTGGTTATATGAGTAGAATCTCAGGGTTAGGAGAACAATAGAGGTAGTTTCCCATCCAAGCAAATTAAGGAAACTTTAAACCAAAAGTGGAGGAAGGATGGTGGCAGGCATAACTAGGAAAGACAGTAAGGTGCTGACGAAGCAATTTGCAGGAGAAAGCAATCAGTAAGACAGCTATAAACAGCATACTTTAAAAAAATAGCATTTAAAAAAATAGCATATTTTAAGAATTTATTTATCTTTTATTTGAAAAGCAGAGATAAGAGAGAGATCATCCATTTTCTGGTTCACTCCCCAAATGCCCATAACAGCTGGGTTTGGGCCAGCCTAAAGCTGGGAGCCAGAAACACAATCTAGTCTTCCATATGGGTGGTGGGAACTCAAGTACTGAGCCACCACTTGCTGTTCCCAGAGGGACAGTAAAACAGGACAATGGAGTCAGAAATGGAGCTGGAACCTGAACCCAAGCACTCCAACTTGGGATGCAGTCACACAAATGGAACCTTAACTGCTGTGCCAAGCACCGGCTCTTGGCATAACTTTTATGTGTAAGAAGGTTAAGGCTTTTGTCAGGCACTGGCCCTCTCTACATTTGTTAAGTGTCTGTTTTCTCACCAATGGAGAAAAAATACAAATTTCAACAACTGATTAGATGTGTGTCATGAGGGGACAAAAATGGTGTCAAAGATAATGTCTGGGGCCTTAGAGACTGTGAAAAACGGGCAGGCCCCTTCAACAGAAATAAACACAACAGGGGAGGAGCCAAGGAAATGAAAATATGATGTGGGGATAAAGACTGCTGAGGGTACAGGTCCCACCAGTCACTGGGGGCTCAGAGACAGCATCACAGAGTGAACAAGGAAAGCCTGGGGAAGGAGAGAGAGGGAACAAGAATGACAAGGGAGAGAAATGAAGAGGGCCAAGCTTGGAGAAATGATTCAGTTTAGAAGAATGTGGGGAGGCAGAAAAGTTAGCAAAGGAAGTACAGAAGCATCAGCCAGGAGAGGGAAGAGACAAGGGCCTTGAAGGAGCAGTTGAAGCACCTCCTTTTAAAGAAAGGTCCAGCACAGCTTGTATCTAGTCTGTGCCAGAGGCAAAAATGACTGGAACCCATTAGGGATCCTCCAAAACAAAAGCTACCAGATTCTTCTTCTTGTTTGGCTTACTTGCCATGAACAAGCATGCAAGCAAATGCGCATTTATTTCCTAACTACTTATACAAGATTATGCATCTTTCAAGTTATTTATTATTTTAGAAAAACTTCTTGCTGATCCAACATTGGATTCCGACTGATAGAAATAAACCAGAACAGCAGACTGAAAGTAAAGTCTATTTGAGTGGGCTTTTTGGTGTATTCTGGAGTGCTCAGGCAAATGCAGAACCAGGCATATGCTTTGCCTGCATCTGTTTAGGAGCAGTGGCCTGCAAACCACATGGGTGCCAGTCCCCTCAGCATGGGTCCCAATCAAGAGCTCACACCATTTGCCCAACTGAGGGCTTCCGCTCTCACACACATGTTCCATCTACAAGCAAGAGATTTCGGTTTTAGTTCAGGAACTGAAAGGAACTGACTTTCGAGCTTCATTTTATTTTTAGTGCTAAAGGGAAAATGGCTTATTCCCTGTTTAAAGCACAAATTTGCAGAGATAGGCATTTGGTATGCCAGTTAAAAGGATGCATCAGATCGCCTCCTGCTAGCACACTCCTTGAGACAGCAGGTGGTAGCTGGGTTACTAGGGTCTCTGGCCTGCATGGGAGACCCGAATGGTCTTTCTAGTCTTGGTTTCTGGATGACCCAGACCAGGCTGTTGCAGGTATTTGGGGAGTGAACCAACAGAGAACCAATGGATGGGAACTCTCTCTGCTTTTCAAATAAATAAAATTAATTAATTTTAAAAATGAGACAACAACCTGTTCATTTTAAATGTAATATATTACCTCTCAAAGACATCTGTTCCCTCCAGTTTTAAATAAAATTATGAGGGGTGGACACTTTGAAGCAGTGGGTTAGCCTACTTTTTTTTTTTTAACGTTACTTTTTACTTCACTTTTGCTAATCCATCCTGGGAGGAAATAAATGATGGTTCAAGTGCTTGCCCCTGCCACTCTGGATTCACACCTGGCTGTGCTCTGGCTGCCGTGGGCATTTGGGAAGTGAACCATCAGATGGAAGATCTGTCTCTGCTTTTCAAGTAGGTAAACATGAACATTAAAAAATGTTCACAGAAAAAATGAAATTATGGGAGAAGGGGTAAGAATAAGGAAGTTCAAGAACAAAGAGGAAAGAGGGTTGCAATGGAATTTTCCTAATTTAAAGGTCTATGGAAGTGCATCTGAAGGTGTTCTTACCAAAATAAGATCCAAAGTAGACAAGCAGCAGCAGAGTTAAGTGCCGCTCACGTCACGTGAGCTCCCCAGCAGGACTGTCTACCCACTCCTAGCTGTCAGAGCAGCCAAAGGGCCTGTGGGGGTGCCAACACCACAGAAACCAGGTGTCCTCCACATTCGATTGTCTTCCTATGGTAACACCACTGTGAATCACCCAAAAAAAATTTTTTTAAATCCTGGGTAAGCTTTCTTCTGAGTGGCGATAAAGCTCTGTCTACCCCTTGTTAACTGCTTACTGCACGGCTGACATGAGATGCAGGGACACAAAATCACTTCAATATTTGCTCTCAGGTATAATTAGGAAGCCAAATTTGTCACGCACAAAATGCTTCAATTATTATCTTAAATAAGCACAAGAACCATGTGAAGTAGCTATTGATGCAGATTATCCACATCAGCATTCTCTAAGACCCCTCCTTACACAGATGATGAGGGCTGGCTGCCCAGTAACAGATTTGAGAACAACACTGAAAATCATGTGCAGAAGTTGTGCAGTGGAGCAGCTCTTGGCTCTCTTCTCAAGACCAGGCTTACCCTTCGCATTGTTAATATACAAATATATCTAGAATGACATTACAGAAAATAAAAACAATCTTTAAGTTTAGAGAAAGATTGCCCCATCTAGTGGATTAGCAATACCCACTCTTCAGGCCTGATCAGCCTGGCCCTTGCGGGACTCTTACCTGTTTCCTCACGGTTGAGCTACGCCTGTTGTTGATCCCACAAGTCCGACAGGACCCATACAGCAACAGGCAGGAAAAAGAGAATTGAGACACAGTGAGACAACCAAGCATTTTAAACCCAGAAGCAAAAATTTTAAATAACTAACTAAGCTGTGTGGCAGCTGAAAAAAAAAGTCACATTATCCATCTCAGGCCTAGTCACTTGATCAGTTACATTCTAGATAAAGCCCAATGAAGTGCTTTTCTTTACAACAGCATAGAGATGATTTAAGATTTACCATCATTCTGGGGCTGGCAGTGCCTGCAGCACCCGCAACCTTTATGGGCACTGGTTTGGGATTCAGCTGCTCTATTTCCAATCCAGCTCCCTGCTAATGTGTCTGGGAAAGCAGCAGAAAATGGCCCAAGTGCTTGAGCCCCTGCAGAGTCCTGGCTGCTGCAGCTGCTTGGGGAGAGAACCCCAGTGGATGGAAGATCTCCCTAATTCTGACTTTCAGAGAAATCATATCTTGGATTTAAAAAAAATAAATAAAGACCGAGTCAAAGATCTATCACCATTCAAAATCTGAACAGGAGAAAACTGGCTCAATTTGCAGCCAAAGCTATCTTGGTTAGACATCAACAAGAAGATGATCTGTAAACACCAAATGCTGTAAAAATTTTGTTTCTCTTGGAAATCCTTAGGAAAAACACAGAGAGCAATTTTTCTGGACGTGGTGGGTGGGACATCCATCCTGGGGCTTCTCTGGATCCGTGTTTTTCAGTTGACTGTGGCCTCAGAGGATATTTCTTCAAGGGAGTCAGACTCAGAGGCACACTGCCTCAAACAAATATGCTAGCATTGCCCTGCTGGGAGCAAGGAAGGGACCAGAGCCTGGCTACTGGGCCTTGCTTTGCTACCTCTATCAGGCCAGGCCTGAGAAAATTCTGGAATTCTTCTGATAATGTGTAATATTCTTTTTTTTTTTTTATAGGAGAGGAAGTCAGAGTTCGGAGACGAGAAAAGAGCAGCCCAAGGTGACACAATAGAGTCACCTGCTCTTCTCAATCCCACAGAGCTTTCTGCAGCTACAGGAGCGCAGGTGCTCACCCTTGAATCAAGACTACCATCAAGATACCTCTGCTGCTTCCCCAGCTGCCACCGACTTTGTGTGGAGGCAGAGGCTTGAGTGTGTTCAAGATTTATTTCACCTGTAACCCCCCCATCGTTACGGCTGAGGAAGGCATATGCTGGAGATGTAGTGCATGTTAATCCCGCTTTACAAGAAGGCCTACCCTTGTTCACAATGGCCTAACGTAGGAATTGGTGAAGCTGCCAAAGCCTCAAACAAGTGCCAAGCCCACCTTTGTGTGCTTGCATATGATGAGTTTATCTATGTCAAGTTTGGTGGAGGCCAGTTGTGCTGAACACCAAATCAACCTCATTAAGGTTGATGACAACAATAATGTGGGGAATGGGTAGGCCTCTGTAAAACTGACCAAGAGGGGAAACTACATAAAGTGGCTGGCTGCAGTCATGTAGTGGTTAAAAGGACTAGGATGGGGCCCGGTGCAGTGGCGCAGTGGCACAGTGGCACAGTGGCGCAGTGGCGCAGTGGTTAAGGTCCGCGCCTTGAATGCCCAGGATCCCATATGGGCGCCGGTTCCAATCCTGGCGGCCCCGCTTCCCATCCAGCTCCGTACTTGTGGCCCGGGAAAGCAGTCGAGGATGGCCCAAAGCTTTGGGACCCTGCACCCGTGTGAGAGACCCTGAAGAGCTCCTGGCTTCGGGTGCATAGCATCGGCCGTTGCGGTCATCGGATGGAAGATCTTCCTCTCTGTCTCTCCTCCTCTTTGTATATCTGACTTTCCAATAAAAATAAAATAAATCTTAAAAAAAAAAAGGACTAGGATGAAGAATCTTTTAATGGCATCGAAGAATACTACAAATGCAAGAAATGAACAAATAGAAATTTGGCTCACATTAAAAAAAAAAAAGAAGATAATATCCCACAGGATTCCATTATCCTGGTTCTCTCCAATCGCCAAGACTGTGCTATTAACAGAATCTTTATTGTAATCCACAATGGCAAAACGATGAAAGCCAAATGAGGCTATCTCTAAATAATGAGCCATAATTGTAAATGGCCTCATGACCATTGTGCGTGTTGGCACACACAGGTGGTGACTATAATGGGCTAACCCAGGGTCTCTAAGGCAAGTGGCCCATTAGAGCTCTTTCTCCAGTCAAAATCAGCACATTTTTAGGCATCTGAGGATTGTTGGCGGAATGAACACTTCGCTTTCTGCCAGCTCACGAGTTTTCTCATAGCAGCACTATGACTGGGAGGGAAAATATTTGGCTGTGATGTGAGAGGGAAGGGAAGGTGGAGGATTACTGGGAGGATTGCATACTTGTACAACAGGCAAGGGATCTTTACTCTTGCTATCTGGCAAGCCAAAAAAATACAATATCATTTTTCATTATCTAGCAATAGTCACTAGTCAGGAGCTGTCATCTTTTCTGCGCACAGCAAATCAGATCAAATGGTCTCCTGATCTTATCAAGGCCTTTCCAAAGCTCACTTGTTGAAGTCTGGCTGTTACGTTTGGGTTACCAGGATCCTCTAGAATCAACTGTTTAACATCCTTGCAAGGCAATGGTATTTGGGAGTTTCTGGGAAGTTTCAGCAATGATAACTTCCTTCATTCAGGTCTGTTGAGCTACTTGCGTAAGTTGCAGTGAATCCACTTCCATTTGAGATCAGATGGGGTCAGGAAGGCAAAGGGAAGCAGCAATTTCAGCTCTTTGTTTCTTTCTCAGGCTGGGATCTTGGGATCCCAAGATCCCAGCCTTCTTCCTCCCTTCCCAGGAGTGTACTGGATCACACCTACCTGGCCAGACTGCAGTCTGTTCGCTGACCTGTTGGAAAGACAAATGCAAAAAGCTTATGTTGCAGCAGGAGTGGTGAACAGTGCCCATGCCCTGCCCATCTTCCCAGAGCACCCCTAGCCCCTTAGAGGCAGGAGTTGTTTCTGATGCCACGTGCCAGGTCAGGGTTGCCAGCATCACCTGAGGTCTATCAACTCTGTGTCTCAAAGGGAAAATTGGGGTGGCTGTGGGGAACAGCAACAAGGGAGAGCAAACATTACAGAACATTTCAGTGATTCAGAGAGATGAAATTTAGCTGTTCTTACATGTATGGGGGGATCAAATTTGCTTGTTCCTGAGTATATGAACATACATAATACATACAATACACACACACTTCAGGTTGAGAGGGGAAGAAGGAAAAAGACCTGTTTGGAAGAAGAAGGAGAAGATACGGTTGCTTTACTTTTAGACTCAAACTATTATTTTCCTCTTTGGTGGGACTGAGGTGGTAAGAGATAAATGTGCTTTACTGCTGCTTCTGCTAACAATTTACATTTCTCAGTTCAATAATAGACCCTAGTATTATGGGTCATAGCCAGCTTTAAAAAATGAAATTGAGGGGCTGGCATTGTGGCATAGCATGTTGAACTGCTGCCTGTGATGCCAGCACCCCATTTGGAACCAACTCCTGCTGATGTGTCTGGGAAAGCAACGGAGGACTGGTCCCTTGTCTTGGAGCCCTGTGCCCATGTGGGAGACCCAGATGATCTTCCTGGTTTCCACATAGTTCAGCCTTATCCATTGTGCTCATCTGGGGAATGAATCAACAGATTTAAGAGTTCTACTTCTATTTCTCTCTGTAACTTTCTTTTAAATAAAGAAATAATTGAATGAGAGGAAGAAATTTAAAATCTTAAAGTTCGTAACAAATATTCTTATGTATTTAAAAAATACATGCATGTTTACATGGGCCATAAAACATACATGTTGTGTTCTTTGGTTCACTGTTAATAAAGCTGGATCTGTATTAGACCCATATTAGATAAACTAGGGGCAGACCCCAGCAGGTGTTGAGCCAGAGAAAGAGAGATTAGCTCCCATGCTCCTCAGCCAAGTTCCTGGAAAGGCAACTCCAGAGGTGGGGGAGGGCAGGCAGTTTTTTCCTGCCTTTAGAGGTTGCTAATTGTTGATTACAGCTCAGCTCATCTCGAGCAACACCATATTCCAGCTCTTAACAGTCTCGTTACCAAAGGCTCAGCTTTCATCTGCACAAATATTATTCAGAGCTATTATTTTCAACATCTGTCCCATTTCCATTCTGGAATATTCATATACATCAATTATCCCTGTGTGGCAAGAACAAGGGGGCTCTTGTATTATAGTAACAAATACATACATTAGGCAGGGACATGATGACTTGCACACAGGAGGATTCAGTAACCGCCCCCCACCACCACTCCCCTTGATTGCTAGAACTTGTCACCTTTAGATTAGATAATTTACAGCACTAATGAGTGGCGCATCTTTCTCCCCCCACAATAGCACATTTGATGCATGTATATGTGTGAGCAAGACCATACACATGCGTGTGTCCCAGAGCTTTGCTCTTAAGGATTGTGCCTAGATGGTCTTGAAAAAAAGAAATCACAGCTACAACTTGCTTCAGAGAGTTATGGGCTGTTTTTCCTCCATTTCCTAGCAGAACAATCTGATAACCCAAGAGGAATGATTTTCTACAAGTTAAGTTTGACTCGCAATGCCTGAACCTGTTTAGTCGGTTCCCTTGGGTGGTGTGCAGAGGAGCGAGAACACAAGTTATCTAACAGGCTTTCCTCACATGAAATAAAATGCCTAACTGTATCACAAGATCAGAGCTGCTAGAGCCAAAACGAGTTAATCATATTGGGGAATTGTTCAGGGTAGGAAAAGGACAGGGCAAAAAAGGTGTGTAGAAGGCTCTGTTACAAAAAGTGGGGTTTTAATTCCCAGTGCCAATAAGCCTGTGAGTATTGCAAACCATCCTATACTGTCCAGGTGACCCAAAGATTGCTCAAGAATTTACTTAAAACATTAGACTTCTGCATAAGCATAGCTTGTCTGTCACTGATGTCACCACACATTCCCTGCAGACTCTCCTTCCCTCTCTCTCATCCTTAAGTAAGGGGATTAGTAGGGCAGGGAGAAGGGGCTGGGCACAGCGAGGCATCCCCAACCTGGGAATTCCATTAATCACAGGATGCTGAGAGTCAGGCAGGAGACCTGGGATGGGTGCCAGAAAGCCCCGGGGAAGCTTCTCTTTCAACTTTAGCCTTCTGTTTGACAGCCAAAGAGACAAAGTCCAGAGTGCCAGTCCTGTTCTCTGCCTTGCTACTTTCCAGGATCTGGTTAAAATCATCCTGGGAGATGAGACAGTCCACTCAACACCAGGGCTTTGGCACGGCCCTGTGGTGAGAGAGCTGCCACCTACGCCGGGTCAGGACCCTTGGAAGCAGAGCAAACTGATGCTCTGCCTGGAAGCTGCAGCAAGTAGCAGTCTGTCGATCACACCTGCATTGGAGGGTCCTCAGCCCTCCCTCAAGCAGCTGGTCATTTCATCTCCTGGCTCCCTACCTAACTTAAGTATCTGGAAAAGAAATAATAGCTTAGGCCTTTTACCCCAGTCGTGGCAGAGGTGGCAAAGGAGGGGGAATGGGTGGAGAGCAGGCACGCTCCACTTAAACAAATAGATGATGCACATTAGTGCTTCATTAAGCATTGGTCTTTCCCCATTACTCAAGCAGTCACTGGGGGGTGTGGGCTTTCACATCAAACAGGCCAGGAAAAGAAATGCATTCCTATAACCAGATCAGATCCACTTGGCTGCGGATGGAAGTGAGTGCTCAGCAGGAAAGCTCAGTGGGGCCCTCCCCATGCCAAGTCTGCTGCCGAGGGTTCCCACACTCACTTTCTCCCAGGGTTTTCTGCAGAAGGTCATGCTTGGCTTGTAACTTGGTGATGAGGTTCCTGCCCTCTAGGTACTCCTTCATTTTCTGTCAAGAAAGAGGAGAGTGATCAGAATCACAAAGGGAAAAAAGGCACCAATGCTCCACAGGACAGCTCCTTTGTCAATCATTTGGTTTCTGACCCAGTTTCCACCAGATCCACTCTGATTTCTTGAAGGTGCTGCATCTATAGCTGGTTGCTGATTTCATGGTGGAATAACGCCCTGCTCCACATTATCTTGGGAGTTACACATTGGGCCAATGCAAAAAAAAAAAACGGACTGCCGGAGACCCTCATCTGTCCTCTTCAGTTCCCCTAAAGAACTGCAGGAGGAGACACACCTGCTGTGTGCTACCTCAGCCAACATCCGTTTGATGCATTCCATCACACCAGGAGCAGTGCCCAGAGCAGGCTCCAGCCCCTGCCTCAGCTGCACCGTGCCCTGATCAGCCTCATCTCTTCCACATGGAATTATCACAGAAAGTATTCAGAAGGAGGGGCTGCCGTCCTCACCTGCACACATGTGAACAGTTCTAAACACAAGATGGAGTTTTGGGAATGCAATCTCATCTACTCTGTCTAAATATGATGGCAGGAATGTGCTTTTAGACTGGGTCTCTTTCAACACTCGTGTGCCCAATGAGAGACCAGGTTTCCTTGACAACCCACCAAACCCTCAAAGCAGCCCCATGTACTGTTATTATTTCATGAACGAGGGTACTGAAGTTTGTAGAGATTAATTAGTTTGTTCAAGACCAAGCACTTAGCAAAGAGTAGTCAGCAACTACATAATGCACTTTGCAAGCATGATGTGTACGCTTAACCTTTAAGATACAAAGCTCCACTACTATGGTATAGAGCAGGAGAGGGAAGGCAGCAGAAGTCAACATCATAGTTCTGATTGTTTGTATGCGTAGCAATGCTGAGAGTCTTTACAGTGCTTTAGTACATATGCTCTCATTTGACTCTCACAGTAACTGTAAAACACAATGAGAAAATACAACACATAAGGAAGATATTATTTTCTGATTACGGATGAGAAGATGAAGGAAGTGTCAAACAAGTTGCTGGTCCTTCAAAATCGGTGGCAGTACCAGGCCTAGACCACCAGCCTTTGAACTTTTTCTTTAAGATTGATTTATTTTCATTAGGAAGACAGATTTACACAGAAAAGGAGAGAAAGAGAGAGATCTTCTATCTGCTGGTTTACCGCCCAAGTGGCTGCAACAGCTGGAGCTGAGCTTATCTGAAGCCAGGAGTTCCTGTAGGGTCTCCCACATGGGTGCAGGGTCCCAAGGCTTTTGGGCCATCCTCCAATGCATTCCCAGGCCATAAGCAGGGAGCTGGATGGGAAATAAAGCAGTCAGGACACATACATGATCCTAATGCTTGCAGGGGAGAGGATTAGCCAACTGAGCCATTGTACTGGGCCCTTTTGAACTCTATTTTTTCTTTATAAAGATTTATGTTATTATTATTTTTGTTATTGGAAAGGCATATATACAGAGAGAGGGTGATACAGAGAAAAGATCTTCCATTCACTAGTTCACTCCCCAAGTGGGTGGAACAGTTAGAGCCGAGCTGATCGGAAGCCAAGAACCAGGAGCTTTATCTAGACCTCCCATGCGGGTGCAGGGTCCCAACATTTGGGCCATCCTCTACTGCTTTCCTAGGCCTCAAACTAGTACCCCTAATGGGATCCTGGCAGATGCAAGGTGAGGATTTAACCACTAGACCTGTGCATCAGGGCCCAGGGCCCCCTTTAAACTCTTAAGATGGTGTTTTTCCCATTTTCTCCACAGCCACTCTTAGAGATGTGGGTTTCCCTTGGTTGTCTTAAGATGTAAGGCTTCATTTGTGCAATCAGAGGTTATAAACTCAGAAACCAACAGCAAGGTTTCCCAGAGTGTGACTCATAAGCAAAGGTAGACATGAGGTCGCTGAGACAGCAAATGGATAAAATATTTAAGCAATAGTTCTGTCCACCTTTTAGTGTGTATTAAATAAAAACATCCAGGGTTGAATCAGGTTGAAGTCAGGAGACAAAAGTTACATCTGCTGGATCTCCTATGGGGGTGGCAGCATGAGCATTAGCAAGAAGCTGGATTAGGAAACAGTCAGGACTCCAACCTGGGTACTCTGATGTAGGATGCAGGTGTCCCAAGAGGCATCTTTACTGTTCTGCCCAAGTTTGCCCCTACAGTGTGAACTTTTACGAAGCTATATACAACTCTCTGGTTCTCATTTAAAAACTAAGAAAAATCCTGCTTTCTTTGAGATGCAGTTTCTAGCCTTCCCACACTCATCCAATGGTTCTATTGTGTCCCATGAGACTCTCCAGGACAGCGCTTCTTACACAGCTCCATTAGGAAGGGTTTGTTGCTCACACGTCTCTCTCAAGGATGTCTCCTCTGAATGGCCTGGGATTGTGTCACTCATGATCCTTTGCATCTCTGAGCTTAGTCCCATGCCTAGCAGATAGCAAAAGCTCAAGAAATGTATAAAGACCAATAAATCAATGTGTCAGTCTCATTCTTCTCTGGATGAAATTTCCTCAGCAATTGTAAGTCATGCAAATAACATTAGAGAGTGCCCTGACCCTCCCTATTACACAGGAAATGTGCCCTTCACCATGAAAACAGGCTCCGCTGTCACCTTCCCCTTTCCATCTGCTCCAGCTGCAGCTCACCTGCTGTCAATCTTCTCTGAGAGATATTTTAATCCCCAAACTAAGGCCTAATTGTGGGCTTGGAACAGTACTTTAGGGCTCAGGGGTGAAAAACCTTCAGGAAACATCTACTGCTAATAACATAAATCTCAAAGGCCTCTCTTTGGAAGGTTATCCCAGGAGACTTCAGAGATTTCCTAATGAGGAAAATTCTCCAAGAAGCTGTAACCCTCAAATACCAGACCAAACTGCTTAAGAAACAGTTACAATTCTGTAAGGAGATGGAAGTGAATTCCTCCCTCTCTTGTTTCTGCTTGTGATTCCAAAAACAATTTTTTCTTTTTTGTTCATACTTAACTCTGCCTGTCACTCAGTGAACGATTAAAATAAATAGAATGGGGGAGAGGGGAAATAAAAAAATAAATAAAAATGTGATAAAGAGGTAAGATGGATTCCCTTTATGGGTTCCATTCAATCCTAGAGGTCCAAACTGTGTCGAGGCATGACTTGCATCCCTAATGCCGTGTGGAAACAATAACTGGGAGGGTTCCACCCAGCGGGGCAGGTACGGGATGGTAAAGGCCTCCTGGAGTATACAGACAGGTTATTTATCATTTCCCTCTCCTGCCCTGTAGGCAGCACTCAACTGTGTGAGAGCGAAGCTGGGGATATAAATCACCTTTTCTTTATCAGCAGAGTTGAGTTTCAGGGTTGCTGCCAGACAGACACACAGAGAAGGGGGTTGAGACAGCTGAGGGACAAGAGAGGAAAAGGTGGCTTTGTGATGATTTTTGGAGACCAGGAGACTGGGAAAAGAGCTCTTCCTATGTAATCTCAAAATCTCTTCCTAGCGCAATGAGGGTCAGCTGCCTGACTAATTATCTGTCATTCCACTTCTTACACCTGCCCTCACCCAAACCTACAAGTAATGACACGGTATTTTTATTTCACCTGGGAATTTCATTTCGCTAGGATAAAGTCCCTGAAACACAGTCAATACTATCAAAATTGAAAACTTCTACAAAAAGTAGGAGTGAAAAGAATTTGGGTTGTTGCTGCTATTGTGAAATTCAAATTCTGTTTTTGTGACTACATTATTTCCACACAATTTTTAATTGGATTAACCATCAGCAGTGAGGTTTACTTATTGAACAGAATACTAATAGAATAATTTTCCCTTCTGAGACCCACTGACACACATTTTTATTGCAGTAAAATGAAAAGGTCTGAGTTGGAATATTATAATCCTATCACGTATTGATGCTTTTAACCTTGGGCAAGTCACTTAACCCCTTTTGAGTCTTTATTTTTCCATTTGAAAAACGGGAATAATATATTTTCTACTACACTGAATTTTAGTTAGGATACTAAGCATAAACTATGATTAGTACAGGCCCAACATAATGTAAGTAATCAAAAAGTGCTCCTTTTGGGGGTCTTAGGATGGTATCAAGTGGCTGACCCCATCCCTGGGTACTGAAACAGCCTTCTCTCCTCTCCTCAATCTCCCCAAGTACAGGAAGAAAAAAAGAACAAAAACAGTTAGAAGCAATTGTCTCATCCAGTTTCTCCCATTCCTCGACCCTTCCCACCCTAATCAGTGGCAAGGGCATACACCTGTCTCAACTATGTAAACACCATCAATGATAAATTTTATATCTCAAAAAAGAACCTGCTCTTTATATCTGAATCATCTGGACCTAAAACATATCTTCCTTCCTTAAACTTCTTTGCTTTGTGCTAATACAGAAAAAGCTAAATCAAAATAAAAGGTCCAGGTCTTAAAAAGAAAAGAAAAAAAAACAAACCCAAACCCAAAACCAACAGTTTTAGGTATAAGAAGGTTCCTCAAATTTAATTTTGAAAACTCTTCCTCCTTTAAGTACATTCTTAACATGGGGGTGAACAAACTCATGGAACCTTGTTTACGCCTTGGATTGCATCAGGAGGTGGTGAGTAAGAGGGGACAGCTCTGCCTAGCTAGCTCCGTGTGCAGAGATACACAGATGTCCTTATTGTTGCTCCTTCCCGCCATACAGGCACTCTGACATTCCGCTTCCTCCCCATCAATTTTTAAAGCAAGAAACAGCTGTCAGGCAGAATAAATAATAGAGTAAACCTTCCATGGAGCACACCTCCTGGCTGTAATTGGCAAAGCAAGGGCACTGCCTCATTTGTAGCAGCTTAGTACATGTTTACCAAGGATCAGCAGAATTCCAAGATAAAAAAAAAAAGTTATGGTAAGCTTCAATCCTAGTGGTCTAGGACACTGCCCTAGTGACCAAGAAACCTCCTCCACTCCCACCAATCTATCCCTAAAAATTCAGTTAGTTTGCCTTCACTATTTTAGCAGCTCAGCCATAACCCTTAACCTCTTTCCATTCCAGCCAAAGATGCAAAGTCAAGATCAGGAAACATCTCCCTCAGTTAGGGGATATAGGAGAAACCTGTGGAACTGTTACTGTACCTTTTCCTTCATTTGGCTTCCTCAACAGATGGAGAGAAGCCTGTGGCCAGAGGACAGGCGACCAGTGTTCTGGGTCCAGTTATTATTCAGGACTTTAAACAAACCAACTATCCTCTCTGATTTTGTTTCCTGTTTGGTTTTATTAAATTTTCAAATGGGAACACTGGCTAGATGACTTTTTAAAAATCATCTCAAGCTTTAAAATTCCATGAGTACTTTCCTGAGACACCTTCAAGTAAATGAGTTTTATAGGATAAAATTGACATTTCCAGTGAATTCATCCAGGGAGACCAATCTGATGACATGTGCTGAGTAACCAGAGAACTTTCTTAACAGCCTTGTTGGTCACTAGGTGCACTCCGTAGGATTCAGCCACACCAAGGGACTTCTTAACTTTCTAAGAAGGGAACTGCTGGGATGTGTTGCTATGACATTCATGAAGGGCACAGAGACACACCTGGGTAACTTTGGCAGAGACAACTGAAGACACTATGATCTGCCAAACACTGGCACCCACTTTATTTAACTTGGGCACATTTCTCTTGTATTGCCACTGCCTCCAAAACAGCCCTCTTATCCAAAAACGAATTGTCTAATACAAATCAGGCATCAGTCACCCAAATGAACCATCTTGTAAAATACACTACCGGACAAACCTGGACAAAAACCATTCCTGGGAGCCAAGGCAGTCTACACACAATTTTGCAGAGCAGCTCTCCAAACACAAGTCAGGAAATGGACCAGAGACATCAGTGCCTTTAGGTGGAAGGTAAGGGCAGGCAGGACTTGGTTACCAGCTTGAAAATTGGTCACTCCTGCTTTCACCAGAGGCCAGCTTTGACTGTCAACATTGCAGATTCACTTAGCAACTAAAAGTGTTCCGACAAAGACTGTCCAATGCTCAATATTTCTTACTTAACTTGAAAAATGGAAATATGCAATACAATGAGATTGGATCATTTAAGTTATATCTTAAGCAGTCCAAATAGACCAAACAATCCTATAATTAAAAGTCTCTAGAGAGTGTTCAGTAGGCTTCTTTGCTATTAAAGCTTGAAGCAGTAAAACAGACTCACTATAGTTAAGTTCTTGAAACATTTAAACCAGGTTTCTGTATATCTTTATGACTGGTAAATGCTATATTTTCCTCAAGGAATGCCGTTTTCCTTTTTAGTCCACTCCTGAGTTCACTTATCTTTCAAGTTTAAGCACAAACAGCTGGCTTTGTGGTGTGGCTGGCTAAGCCATTGCCTATGACACTTGCATCCCATACTAGAGTGCTGTTTTGAGGCTTGGCTGATCCACTCCCAACCTAGCTTCCTACTAATATACCTAGGGCGTTAGTGCAGGATGCTCCAAGCACTTGTAGAAGACCAGGATGGAGTTTCTGGTCTCTGGCTTTGGCCTGGCACAGACCTGGTTGTTGTAACCATTTGGGGAGTGAACCAGCGGATGGAAAATCTCTCTGGTCTTTTTTTCCCCCCCTCTCTGTTCTGCCTTTCAAATAAATAAGTCAGGTTTTTTTTTTTTTAACAACAAAAAAAATCACATACAAAAAGTCCCTTTGTATATGATGCATCTGAAGTCCATTAAGTACATGTGAATGTGGGCATTTAAGAATTTTACATTTATTTTTTAATTATAAAAATCAATCTATTGTAACTTAGAAATATGTGCACATGCAATAAAAAAAAAAAATAAAGAAAGAATTCTTCCTTTACATGCCAGAGTCCATCACTCCCTCTCATTTTATAAATCCAAGCATTCCCATGTTATAACTCAATGGCTAACGTATAGTAAATTCACAATAAATGAGTAATGGCTATCCTAATAATGATTAATGAATAAATAAATAAATAATGAAAGTGAAAATAATATTTAGTTTCCAGATCAGCACTAATGACAAACAATGCATTAACTATTTTACAAAAATGAATATAGAGCTAACATTATGGCACAGTGTTTTAAGTCAACTTGCAACTCTGGCATCCCCAAACAGAGTGCTGGTTCGAGTACTGGCTGCTCCGCTTCTAATCAAGCTTCCTGCCAACGCCCCTGGGAAGCCAGTGATCATGACCCTTATAATGATCCAAAATGGCCGCGCCTCTGACCCCATGTGGGGGGGCTGGATGGAATTTCTGGCTCCTTGCTTTGGCCTAACTCAGCCCTAAATGTTGCAGCCATTGGGGGGGGTGGAATCAACAGATGAAAGATCTCTGTTTCTCTTTCTCTCTCCCTCTCTGTCACTTTGCCTTCCAAATAAAAAAAACTCTTAAATCAATGGGAAGAAGAGGCAAAATATCATTCCATTATTTCCTTGTATAGATTTTGATATTTTACTCATAAATATTCTTAAAAGTATTATAACTAAATGATTTGGCTTATAAAATAGTAAGTCTATCTGTATTCCATTTTTTCCTAATAAAATTCTAAATACATATTAAAATGTATCTATGCCTGCATAGAAAAAAAACACTGAAAAGAACAGAACTTGTGGAATAGCAAGTTAAGCTACAGCATAATGTGCCACATTGGCATCCCACACTGGAGAGCCAGTTTGAGTCCCATTAACAGGAAATCCATCCGGTTCCTGGAACTGGCAGATAATGGCCCAAGTACATGGGTTCCTGTCTTCCACTTGGGAGACCTAGGTGAAGCTCCCAGCTGCTGGCCTGGCCTGGCCCAGCCCTCATTACTGCAGGTACTTTGGAAGTGAATCAATGATAAAAGACCTCTCTCTGTCTCTGATACTCTACCTGTAAAATAAAACTTAAAAAAAAAAAAGACTGGAAGAATTATATCCTAAGGTTGTAGGATTATGGGTGACTTTTCTTCTTTGTGCTAGGTTTTTTCTTTTAAAGATTCATTTCCTTTTATTGGAAAGGCAGATTTTTATAGAGAGAAGGAGAAAGATCTTCCATCCGACGGTTTACTCCGCAAGCAGCTCCAATGGCTGGAGTTGAGCCAATCCGAAGCCAGGAGCCAGGAATTTCTTCTGGGTCTCCCATGTGGGTGCAGGATCCTAAGGCTCTGGGCTGTCCTTGACTGCTTTCCCAGACCACAAGCAGGGAGCTGGATGGGAAGTGGGGCTGCTGGAATTAGAACTGGTGGCCATATAAGATCCAGGCGTGTTCAAGGTGAGTACTTTAGCCGCTATGTTATTGCGCCAGACCCATTGTGCTTCTAAGTTTTATGTTACGAGCATGTTTTGTTTTGTATATAATTTTCTAAAAATTATTTTCGGGCTGGCATTGTGGAACACCAGGTTAAGCCACAGCCTATGACACTGGCATCTCATATGGGTACTGGTTGCAGTCCCAGCTGTTCCATTTCTGATCCAGCATTCTGCTAATGCACCTGGGAAAGACATCAAATACAGTCCAGATGCTTAGGCTCTGCACCCACACGGGAGACTCAGATGGAGTTCTCGGCTTTGTCTTGGCCAAGTTCTATTTGTTTCGATCAGTCGGGAGTGAACCAGTGCAAGAAAGATCTCTCCCTTTCTGTAATCCTGACTTTCAAACAAACAAATAAATCTTAAAAATATTAGCAAATCATTGGTGTTCTTAATGAAGAAACGATAGTGTGTAAATATGAATCAAACAAATTTTTCCAGTTGGAGAAAAAAAAATTTCAATTTACAGCATGCAGATTGTGCTTCCTGACTGAAAAACAAGTTAATTTCTTTCATTCAGAATCAGTATGCATATTCACTGGCTATATTTCATCTCACATCTGCAAAATTAATTTTTCTTCTCTTGGTCGTCAGAAGTTTAGGAAAAAAAAATTTTAGTTCAGGCAATAAATTCCACTTGGCAAGCTCAAAATAGCTTAATTACTAAAAAGCTGCACCAAAGACCAGCTAGCAACCTTCCAAAGGGTTGTTAACACTACAACAAATAAATAAATAAAAAATAAAAAGAGTCCATCTGTCTAAAATAAGATTGCAGATACACAAATAACAAAAGACACTGTTTTGGAAGGCTCTGCAAAACAACCTTGTTGCACACTGTGATTCCCTTTGAGTTTTAGCCGTATTTATAAAAAATAATTCTCTAACAAGTAAAGCTCTAAAATACTATTATCATATCACCTAGAGCTTTTAAACATTTAAAAACAAGGTATGTATTAGCCATGATAATTAGAGGTCGTTCCCAAGAATCAAGAGATCAAGCCCCCCCTTTCAAGGTTCCACGTAGGCTGAGAGGGAAGCTTTGAAAGAAAAGTTCACTAGCTGGATAGG
Organism: Ochotona curzoniae; assembly: GCF_017591425.1. Classification (NCBI taxonomy): domain Eukaryota; kingdom Metazoa; phylum Chordata; class Mammalia; order Lagomorpha; family Ochotonidae; genus Ochotona; species Ochotona curzoniae. The sequence continues at coordinate 16,063,343 of NW_024466219.1, read as the reverse complement.
CAATCTTTAACAGGGAAATCTTGGAGTAAATGTGGAAGCATCCTTTCTCTTGGGGGTTCCTTCCAGGCATACAACTTGCAGGTGTGCGCTGCCTTTAAATATATGGGTCATTTTCAAGCATGCTCAGATTTAAACACAACACATTCAAAGCCTAGTATTCAGACACTGGCCAAGGTCTTGGTTCGAACTCTCCTGTATGTGCTGGGTGTGCACTGATAGTCTTTAAAGGCCTTCGAGCTCCCTTACCGTGAAATAAAACTGCTCTGTCTCTTGCTGGTTGGCTCTCCTCTTAGCAATGCTGGGTTTGCTCATAAAGGTTTCTGAAACGGTGGACTTAACCGACTCCATGGAGTTGCTGTACTGGAAGCAGTCAGACACATCAAAATCCTCGACAGTCACAATGTCCTGGATGGTTTGCAGGGTGGCCTCCATTGTCTTCTTTACCTGCAAGCATAATGTGTAGGGCAGGTTGGGAAACAGCAGGTAGTGGAGAGGCTTGGAGAAGTGGGAAAGGACGGGGCTGCAAAGGATGGAGGATTGCTGTCAGAGGGTGCAGCTCTGTTTCCCATCAGCAATATCATTTGCACTCTGCCACAATGTTCTACTCTGTCTGATGAGAACTCTAAAACAGCTACTCCCCTTGTGGTATGTGCTTGACCCACTCTTAAACTGAATGTTAAATTTTAGGTTTCATATTAACTCTTCAATATCACTACAGCATCAAAAAAGAGAATAGAGTAACTACAAAGCAGCCCTTTTGTACAAAGGGCTAATTAAAAACGTGATGGCTAGATCTACAATTCCACAGGTTGTGTTTCTTAACTTTGAAATAACCAATGAACTAGTTTCCCTATTTGCATATGGAGTGATCTTGGTCCTTTCTGAGTAAGCCTTGCTGAGATACAAGGTAAGAAGCAACTTGAACTGAGTACAAAGCTAGATCACGTGTCTTGTGTGGTAGCCTAGTGACTAAAATCATTGCCTTGCTCGTGCTGGGATCCCATATGGGTGCTGGTTCTAATCCCAGCTGCTCCAGTTCCCATCCAGCTCCCTGCTTGTGGCCTGGGAAAGCAGTCGAGGATGACCCAAAACCTTAGGACCCTGCACTGTGTGGGAGACCTGGAAGAAGCTCTGGCTTTGGATCCACTCAGCTCTGGCTACTGCAACCACTTGGGGAGTGAACCAGCGTATGCAAGATCTTCCTCTCTGTCTCTCCTTCTCTCTGTAAATCTGACTTTGCAAAAAAAAAAAAATCTTAAAAACAAAACAAAACAAGAAAGCTGGATCATTATCAACTGCCCTTTTGAACTAGTTATTAAAAGCACATGCATGGAGGCCAGAAAACAGTCACCCTTTCCTAAGGGTATGGAGATGTTTGAAGTGTCAAAGTCAAAGGCTTCTGTTTGAAAATGCTGGAAAAAGCCAGGCATGAGGGGGTGGTTTCAGAGACACAATATCGTTCATACAGCTGCCAAGTGCCATTTTGATTAAACTGTAAAGGGGGAAAAGCATTTTGTAAAAGCTCAAAATAGAGCACAACCTTTGGCAACGCAAGAGCAACTTCCTGGAGTTCAAGGGCAGGATGTAGCAGAGGGGGAAAGTCCAGCCCTACATTTGGCTAGGAAATGTGAGCAGCAGCCCGGACATTCCCTGCATGCTCCTTCCACCTGCTCCCAGATGGGCGGCGGCAAGCAGCTCAAGAGGAGAAAACTCAGAGAGGGCAGGCTCTGAGCCCCCTGTGCAGGACACTCACCTCTTCGTTCTCAATCTTCAGAGTTGATAAACGAGACTGTAGCTGTTGGCACCTCTGCACCAGCTCACTCTGGACAGGCTGCTGGGCACAGAGCTGGGAAGCCTGCCGGAAGAAAGCAACACCAGGTCAGGAAGAGGACATAGTTCTTTTGGCGGTTCCAGAGTTCCCATTATTGCTAATAAAACAACTCATATGCAAGTCGTAAGGCTCACAGTTTCTATGTTGAAATAAAAGCCAAGGCCAACACGCATGGACCTCTTCCAGGCTCAAACTGGACATGAAACGAATGAGGAGTGGCATTTAGTTAGAGATGAGATCTCTCTCCTTGGGGCCCATCTCCAGGCTGACAATTGGCACAACTGGCATCTCTACACAGTCTGCAGCCCCACAGAAGACTCAGAAGGCTGGGAAAAATTGCCTTGGCAGCCCCAGTTCCACATACACAATGCTTTGGCAGAGAGGACTTCCTGCTACAGGTTCAAGTGGTCACCTCTCTGGGCCTTCCCTTGCCCTACTTCACACACCAGAGTGAAAGCAGGAGAAAAGTGGGTCAGGAGGCTAAATTGCCACTGTTGGCAGCTAGTGTGTGTTTATAAATCCAGGCCATGCATGAGAGCTCTGACTCAATGAAGCAGTGTGAAGGGAGAACAAATTTATGTACTGTGCTAGGAGCACCACAGCACATGGAACTGGTGGAGGTTGGCATTCTCCAAAATGTTATCATTTTTACTCCAGGTCTTCACCAGACCTGTGTAAGAAAAGAAGTCTGTATTTCCCCCAATGATTCCTGCTCATCAGCTCTCCTTTGTGTGAAGGGATGACTGATTTGCTGCCTCCTGATGGGAGCATGGCTAAGGCGCCAGGTCATCCAGTCCCCAGTGTGGAGGAGTAGAAACCAGTGAGAATTGGGAGGCAGTTTCTGTCACCTTGCCGTAATGTGTTCTGGCCTCTTGTTTGTAGAAAGACATCTGGATAGAGCTGGCCTTCTTCCTTACCAGCAACAAGTGGGCACATTCACATGCCCATAGATCATTCTCTTGCTTCCAAGACAAAAACTCTCTTCAATGGAGACGGCTAGAACTTGACCTTTTCTTCCATTGGCTTTTAAGCTCCCAACTCACCTCCCCCTCCAGTGGAAAGACTGGCCCAAGCCAGCTTTCAGATCTAGTGGGCTGACTTTACTCTAGCTCTTGGATAAGCAGACACAATGGAGAAAGCTCAGTGGCCAGAATGAGTAAGTGCCAAAAGTGAAACTTTCTGGTTGCCTGATATCATCAGTTAGGCATTCAGAGCCCCATGATCCTCTGGGAACAATAAGGGTGGAGCCAAGGACTCCTACTATATCTGAGAGTGCTTGGCACTGATTCATTGCTGAGTACCCCTGGATACCACTCAGTACAAGGTCTTGGCCAGTTCCAAAGCTTCCGGTCAAAACGCCATCCGAATTCTGGCCCTACTTCTAAGATTTCCAGGCAGCTCCCTCTAGTTGCCTCAGATGTCCACGGCTGACACACAGTGATGGGGACAGATTGGCCTAGGAGTAGGACTGGCTCTCTTACCATTTTTTATCTTCTTCAGGCTAGGCTGGAATGTGGGACCTTTGCAAGTTCTAGGTTTGACCCTGGCCTTTCCTGGGTTCACCGATCAGCTTTATGACACAAAGGGAGAAAACTGAAATATCAGTTTCAAAATAACCCAGACCCAGCAGGGAGGAATCAACAAGGAAAAACCACTGTCAAGCCTGTTCCTTTAAGAAGCAGCAGCGCCACTGATGCATACTTTGGCAGTGGTTCTCTACCAGGGTGCAAGGTAATGCATTCCAGCTGTGCTCTGGAGTATGGAAATAAAACTTTGACAGTGTTAGGAGGGGGCCTGAGTACCCAGCATCTGGATTCACCCTTTATGGAGACAAGCTGTTTGGCTCATAGCACAACTCAGTCAACACCAGAAAATGTATCACTCCACTCAGCCTCCAAGTTGCACTGATTGTTGGGAAGGAGTCTCGGTGGCAGCTGGAGAGGGGCTTGGAAGGCAGATCTGACCAGAAGCCAGGGCAGGTGAAGAATGGGGCTGCCTGGGGCTTGGTGACACCTCGCCTCCCAATTCTAATTGTACATGCTGCCATCTCACTTGCCCATCTGTTCAGACACTGACATTTCCTAAGCCACAGCAAGGGAAGCAAACTGTAAATGGCTTGGTTTTCTCCAAGGAGAGGAAAGAAATCAGCTCCACATTTTGGTCTTTAGGATAGAAATATCCCAGTCTCCATAGTGGCCTATTCATGGCAGAAAATTCTGTTACATTGGTACAGTGCCATTCTGGAACAGGATTTTCTAAAGAGTCAGCTGACCTTCATGGAGTGTCATTCTGGTTTCTGGTCTCCTAATATGGATGCCTTTTAGTAATCTGGAATAACTGTCCTCTGGGGAAACTTCCCACTCCACAGCTCAGGCCACTTGTCCTATTTGGAGCATGTGACCCAGTCTTATGCCAGTCACTCAGTGTCAGATACCTGCTCCCAGTGATGGGCCCAGGAATGAGCATTTTGCCCAGATACAATGAGAATTTTGGGGAGCCTTGGAGAGGAAGGCAGATAAACTTTCCATTGGATTTTACCCTACAAGAAGTTAAGGCTGAAAATGCAGTCACCTTGCCATTGGATAAGGACCTATATGAAATGGACCTGAGAAGCAGAAAGTGGAGCACTGGGACAAAAGTAGAGCTTTGGTAAAATTTCCTGCTCCTAAATCCAATTAGTCTTGAAGGTCCATCTTTATGTTTGCTAACACATAAGCCTATATATTCTCCTTGTGATATAAGCTACAGGTGAAATGGTGGCTCCTACTCACAGAAGATGAGGTTCCTCAGAGGCTTCGTTTTCCTCCCACATTAGTTTATTTAGGCTTTCCTTACTCTAGTCACTGGAGGTTAAGAGGCCAAGGCATGGCCCCTATGTTCATGCTCTCCTGCCTGACAAACCAGAACCAGGTCTTTTCCTTTCTGGAGGTACCCTTCCCTCCCCCACCCTGCCCCTTTTTTTGGTTAATGTACAAGCAAAACCATATCCTTTGTCACAATCCATCCTCCTGCTCAGCCCTACCTTCCCATTCAGTCTCTAGGGTTTGGCCCTACCTCAGCTCTCACCTCCTCTCATCTCTTTCAGCCTCACCACTGGGAACTTTCCTTTGTCATTTGCCTTTCACTGTACTAAACTATTGGTAGTTCTCAAAACATACTTGCATTGTGTTTTAACCTTCTTCGATCCTGGGCCCCGCTGGAGGTATTTCCTATTGTACATTTCTAAGTGTAGCCCAACTCAGTTATCTCATTCAAGAGACCCTAGCTTTCTGAGGGTTCTAACCCCTCAACATCTTATAGCCAAATACAGCCGACAGCAGACAGTAACTGTTTGCCAAATGAATAGAGTATGTCTCATGCCTTTGACAAGAAGCCAGTCTCAGGCCTCTCTAGCTCCAGAGCAACATGGTCTCTGTGTCACTGACTAGATACAAGTATGCTTCAAGCCTGTTGGGAGGTGTGATGATGGGAGAAGTACTTACCATGTCCCCCATGTGGGGCTGGAACTCAAACTTCATAGGGGGACAGAAGACATTGTTGTACATCTCCATGAGACGCTGCTTGTCACTTGTGGCATCCAGATTTTCAACTGCATTCTCGATGGCATCCAGACCCTCGTGCTTCGACTGCTCCAGATTTAATTCAGCAGAAAGGAAGGTGCGCAGAGCCCTGTTCAGGCTAGCATGGTAGCCTAAATCACAACACTGCTGTGGGAAGGAGAAGACACATGAGCACACCAGGAACAGTCCCAAGACCTGGCAGAAAGGAGAGTGGACCCCAGAGCAGGGCTAACTATATGTAAGATTGACAATATGGAAGGCTGACATCTGGGTGAAGCTTCTCTGTTATTGACTGAGTGATTCAACATACTGTTGAGGACTGAGACGTGGTAGATGGAAGAGGACTTTATAAAGAGGTATCATTCAATCAAGCACTATACAGTATTTTTCCAAAACACAAGAGGGATTGTGGAGAGATCACTCCTATGTTTTAGATTTGCCTGGAGATTCTGTTATAATAAAATTCAACAATAAAAATATAGCCTGCCATTCCTCTGGGGTTGGTGGTTAAGTCACTACCCACCACCCAAGCCAAACTACTTCATCCAGGTTCAGAAGTCAGGAATGTCGCAACAGGAGTTGACTCTAGGTGGGAGAAGAGAATGGGGAGTTGATTCTATAGCTCCTTACCCCCCAACAACTTCCAATTCTCTAGGACAGGCCTCAGCTACAGACCAAGGTTTCTATACAAAGGCTGCTGCAGCCCAGGAATAGCATCTATAGACTAAAAAATTCTTACATGTGTTATTGGGAATGTTTGCATTATGTAATGAACTATGATTCCCTTTCTTGAAAATAAAAAGTGTATTTATTTAAGTGATGTTTGATGTAGAAGGGAAGACAACAGAACTCCCATTCACTGGCTCACTTCCCAAATGCCCACAATGACTGGGACTGGGCCAGTTCTAAACTGGGAGTCAGAAACTCAATCTAGGTCTCCCATGTAGGTGGCAGGAAGGTAAAGTCAGGAGCTGGAGTTGAGCATCAAACTCAAGTACTAAGATGTTGAGCACAGATATCTCAACTGGTATCTTATTTGCCAGGTCAAATTCCCACCCCAGGATTCTGATTTTCTAAAGCAAAAAAGAAAATTATGTGAAAGAGGCAACAATCCTGGAGGCAGAAAGTCAAGAAACCTTAGAAAACTGCTCCCCATCCCCCACTCCACCCCCAAACCCTGAACTGGTTTATTAGATGACAAGATGAACAAATTTGACTAAGCCAAGTGTTCTTCAAACCATAATCCAGAGCTCATGGGTTCTGTGCCAATGCTCAAGTTGCCCTTAAAGAGTGCATAAAAGGACTTGCATTCTACTCCTTTTATCAAGTCAGCTCTGCTGTTTTCCTATTTTAATATATGCAGATTCTAGATAAGCCTGGCTTGAAGATTTCTAAGCTGGAAAAAGTCCGAGAACTCCTACGCTAAATCAACAATGATATTCTATAACCCTATAACAATATTCCCCACCCTGGGGAATATTGCAAAAGGACCCAGAAACCTAAATTCCTGTCTATTAGTTATTCCCTTTCACTTAAGCAGTGCTGAGATACAACACTTGAGAAGACAAATCAAAGAAGCCTTAGACAGATAAAGGCATTTGTGTGTCATTTCACCACATACTCAAGCATCACATTAATGTTCCTCCCAGCCTTTCCCAATCTCATCACGATCACATCGGGAACAGCCACTACTGGGGAGGAAAAGGCATGTATCTGATATGCCTCCCTGTTCCTAGCATCTGACAAAAGCTCAGTGACAAGCATCCACTGGGCTGTACTGTGAGTTTAGTGCCAATAGGCTCTGGCAGGTGCTTGGCTGCAGCAGAATAACAGCAGTTACAGCTGAACTAGTGGGAAAGGATGCAAAGACAGTAAATTCAGTTGAGAGGGGAAGAACAAATGGAAGCTAGATGAAAGTGCTGACTGAGCAGCTGCACATGCAAGACCCTTCCTCTATTGGGAGATGCGGCTGGTCTGGCCAGATGGCCCTAGAACCTGGAGACCTTCCTGAATAGCTCTGTAGATTCTGATGATGAATTCTATTCCTTTTAATCTATGAACAGAAGTAATGCTGCTCAGTATATGTAGGGGAGTGAGGTGGGGGATTCAGGGGGATCAGGGTATTCATTGAAACTTTTTCATATCTTGGTTAATTCTCTTTTCATGACCTCTATCCTAGTTCATACCTTTATCATCTTACACCAGTACTGTCTGCTTTATTGCACTAAAATGTGATGCTTATTATGTAATGCACTTACTAAAAAAAAGCTTTGATTCACTAAATGTACTTACTATGTGCCAGAAAGTGTATTAAGTCCTTTATATAAAGTCCACATTTTAATCTTCATAATGATCCCAAATGAGGCAGTGTATTATCTTAATTTCCCAGACTAGGCTCAATGAATTAAATAACTTGAGCAGATCAAACTATAATCTGCCTTCAAATTGCCTATCCAACATCACTTCCCTCTGCTTCTTTCTTCAGATCCTTCTGCTGTAATCCAATGGAGGGGAGTGTTGGAAAAGCATTGGCCTCAAATCAACTATATGACCATAAGCAAGCTACTTAATCTCTGCAGGTCTCAAATGTGGATAAAAGTAGTCTCACAGATTGTCATGAGGCTGAGAGCAGGCAATATATTTACATATACTGGCAACGTGAAGACAGGCTAAACAAATCTCAATCAATACCCCCAAATCCACTCATCTCTTCCCTTCAATTCTCAGCATTTTTTCTTTCTGAAACACTTACCACTCTTCACCTATTGGGATTGGACAAATCATCAAGATCCAAATCAAATTTCCAGCGTTTGGGAAGCCAGCTGTTTCACATCCCTGGCCAACATGGACCCTGGCCTTCACTCAGAAGCACATTAATCTGCAGCCTTTATGTGACACAGAAAACACATCTGCTATCCGTAACCAGCCATTTCATCTCGCCCCCCAATCAGAGGGAAAGCTTCTTGAGAGTTTGACCAGTGTCTTATCTTTCTTCTTTTTAAAGATTTATTCACGTATTTGAAAGACAGAGTGAGCTGGATCAGGATGAAACAAGGAGCCAAGCACCCTGTTTAGGTCTCCCACATGGGCAGCAGGAACCCAAGTGCATGGGCCATCATACACTGCTTCCTAGGCACATGAGTAGACTAGAAGTGGAATAAGTAGCCAGGACTCAAACTGGCACTCCAATATGGAACGCTTGTGTCCCAAGTGGCAGCTTAACTCACTGTACTACCATGCCTCCCTTCTTATCTTTCTTTATATTCCTCACCATCAGGCCTTGCTCATGGCACATATTTAATATGCCTCAGCTGGTTTACTGAAGTCACAAGTATAGATCCCAGCTTCTCAGGAAATACTTTATTTACTTCAGCTTAACACTGACCTCAACAAGATGGCAGATGCCATCACCAAAGCCTCTTGTTTTGCTGACTCTGTATGGCCTAAGGAAAGTAGGGAGCTTTCCTGGGCTGGAGCCTCGATTTACACAATCACTTTGTACCCTCTCCGTGCCAATGAGCTAGCTCACAGTGCCTGGCTCACAGTGCACCCCTCTGTCTTCTCCATACTTTCAGCCAACCAAGGATTTTCAGGATGGTTTTTGCAGGGGTTTGGCTATTGACATAGTTGAAGGGGCAACAGTCAGGCACTGAAGATTTAAAAACCAGGTACTATATCTGGCAAGGTTAGGTGAATGAAATTCGACTGTTTCATCTTATTCCCAGGATAATCCCAGTGAGCACACGCTGCACATCATTTTGCTCATGATGGGGACAAAGCAAATGCTTTCCATGGCTTCAGATGAGTTCTGTGGCCATCCCGGGCTCCCCTGACCATTTCTGGGTTATATAAATGTTTGATGAAAATCACCCCAAGGGAAATCAAATTTTTATAAGAAGTTAATGACAGCCCATTCAGATGTGCGATGACTGGAACTGAGAGTTTATTAACCCTTTATCAGCTGATATATTTACTTAGACTCTAGAAAAAGCCTAGATGGGTGTTTCCCAATACCCACTTGAAGTTCACACATGGAAGAATAACTGCCCTTAACAAAAGCTCCTATTGGGAAAGCTGAGTTCCCTCAGGGGCCAACTTGGGTGCCCATGGTGTCACAGTCTCTATGCATGTATGCACAACATTCCATATAGGCATGAGGACAAGGAATGTTCTTCATGCATCCATCTACTTCTAGCGAGAAAGCCACAGTGATATGGGGGGGGGGGTGGGAGGGGAAATTATAGCCCTGCAAGTCTACATTTTTAGACATTATCAAGTAAGCTTAGAATGTCCTTTTGGCCTTTTTCCTGGAGTGTGTCAGATGCCTCATGTGGATTCCTACCGTCTGACTTCAAATCTTACACTATCACTAAAAAAGGAGTCAGGGGCGGGGCTAGTCAGTGCCAATGTGATGGCACTGACAACATACCTTCTTTCCCCTTATCCTCAGTGTGACACACCTTGAGCTTCAACATGGGAAGAAGGCAGAATGGCGTCTGTAACACAGATAGCAATCCGCTGGCACAAGGTTCATTTTGTGTCTTAAAGCAAGTGCTGGATCCCATCAAGGCCAGGAAGCCTGCACACCCAAACCTAAGCTCCTGCCTGATCTTACTGTGGTTTCATCACTAAAGTGCACTTTTGGGCCTTCTGATGACACAGATGAACAAAAGAAGCCAGACACAAAAAAGCATACATTATAAAAGCCCATCTTTGCAAGGATCTACAACAGGCAAAACTAAACAGGGTGTTTTGGGGTGGGGGATCTACTGCGTAGAGAGGTAAGAGGATTCTTCTAAAGTGCTGGGAAAACATTTGCATCTTTCATCTATATCTTGATAGAGATGTAAATTACACGTAGTAAAAATGTGTCAAAACTCTTGAAATTGTAACACTTAACTTCAGTTATTATACACCAAAACAATATCAAAAGGCACAAAAAGAAAAACACAAACTATGGCTTGGGGAACTCTGCCTCTTTCTTTTTTACTTCAGTGAACATACGAAGTACTCAGTCTGGTTTTATATTAAGCACTGGAGGCTACTAAAGGAAAGTAAGTTTTGGATTCTGATCTGGAGTTTAGAGGAGACTAGAGATTTTCCTCTTCAAGCACTATGGCAGCTCTTAAACTTTTTTGACTCTCAACTTACATTAAGGAACAAGTCTCTCATATGCACACACACACATACACATGCCTATGGGCAGACAAGTATACATACACACACACACACACACACACACATCTAGCATAAAAGTTTCACAAAATAAAATTTAACCTTACTTATGTTATGTACCCTTAGATTTGCTTTCTTATCAGAGACTAATCTATTTATTAAAAAAAAAAAGCAGGTCAGACCCATTAAAGTGATTTCATGGCTCCCTTATTGTCCGGCGACTCATGGTTTGAAAACACTACCCTATAGTCTGTGAATCCCTCTTGGGCAAAAACCACTATTTCCAGTCTGTATCCTCAATGCATAACATATAGCTACAGCCTGGATATTTACTGACACTAACAGAGCAGGATAGCATTCTCAGCTGTTTTAAATAAAAAGAGTAATTAATCTGTCCTCATCCTAGGAAGCACAAAACCAAAACAAACAACAAACACAAAATATAACCCAAGCAGAGCAGCAGAGCGGCAAGAACAGCTCTACTACCCGTGAGTACTGCACTGGCTCAGAGTAATCTAGACCCAGTCCATGCTGAGGGCGCTAAAGAGGCTGCTGGCTCCTTCCTTAATGGCACTTCACACTATATCCTGTGAAGTTAGGCTCTTAACAGATTTCCTAAAAACAAAAAACAAAAACCACGATAAAAATAAGGTGCACAATAGCTTGCCTTCTGGACTGATTATAAAACACCTGCTTGGGCCTGGTGCGGTAGCCTAGTGGCTAAATTCCTAGCTTTGAACATGCTGGGATCCCATATGGGTGACAGTTCTAATCCCAGTGGCCCCAGTGCCCATCCAGCTCCCTGCTTGTGGCTTGGGAGAGCAGTCGAGGACAGCCCAAAGCCTTAGGACCCTGTATCCACGTGGGAGACCTGTACGAGGCTCTTGTCTCCTGGCTTCGGAGCAGTGTAGCACTGGCCATTGTGGTCGCTTAGCGAGTGAATCATCAGACGGAACATCTTCCTCTCTGTCTTCCTCATTTCTGTATATCTAACTTCCCAATGAAAATAAAATAAATCTTTAAAACAAAACAAAACAAAAAACACTTGCTCACAGCTGACAGATGGAAGGTCTATGGATTGTAAAGGTTGTGTCTGATACAACAGTAGTCCTCTTCCCCTGAGATCAGTATATTAGTGAGAAAGTTGCCCACATGGGGGTGGCAGGGGCTGAGGGGACACATCAGTAGAAGAGGTGTGGCACACTGCATAGAAAGATTTCTTTTTGTTGTATCAAATGGAAGAAAGAGCAGAAACTGAGCCTAAGCAAGAAGCGATTCTCCTCATCATGCTGAGAACAGAGCTCTCCCCACAGTGAGGAACTGTTTTCTTTGAGGAGGAGAAAGGATCTTGTGTAGGGCCTTGACCTCCGTTGCAGGACAGTGTTCAGATTGGCATCAACAAGCAGAGAGAACAAAGAGATATCTGAGATCAGGGCTCCACTTACCCAGGGAGACAATGCCACTCGGGGCATGAAGAGGCTGGAGCCTTCTGAACCAAAAGCCCCCAGCTGAAGGGACCAAGAAACGCTGATGGCAGGTCAAAACTAAGGAGCAGTGATTTAGTTCAAGTTTTTTAGTGTGCTGGGTTTGGGAGTTTGGGGAGGGAGGGATGCGAGATAGAGCAGAACTCCTGAGCAGCTTGATGGTAAGCGCAGACGAGCCAGCTGGTTCAACAGTGGGGAATCTTAGACCAGAACCCCACACACGTGGCGAAGAACGGCAGGCTTGCCTGTGGAGAAGCCCACGGAGCTAAGGACGCGCAGCCTGGCCCACAGTGCAAAGCTCAGCTGCTGTTACTGAAATCCTGAGGTAAAATCAGTTCTGAAGGGACACTGGCTAGGATATACCTGAAGCCCTGAAGGCTGGGGTGTCAACGCTAAATCCTTTGCCTCCAGGTTCCTAACTTCAATGACGAAAGGTCCAGAAACTGTCAGAGGAATTGCAAGACTCCACTCTGAAGTTTGAGAGGGAGTGGCAGGAAAAAGCCGAGACAGACCCTGAAAGCCAAAGCCAAAGCTTATCTCTTGTGTCTGCCCCACATAAAACACACGTGCCCTGTTAACCTGCTTCTCCCAGTCATCTTTGTGCCACACCATAACCAGGGACGGGCCAGGTACCAGGGACATTTGTGAACCTTCCTGGTAGGATCCTAATGTGCAGTATAACCTTGGGCAGGGGAGCTTCTTAATGCTCTGGATCACTAATTTGCTTATTTATAAATTCGAAAAAGGAGTGCTTATTTATAAGGGTGATGTGATAATCCAATGAGAAACTGCTGAGAAACATTAAACGCTGTATACATGTGAAGCATGGCATTCTAACTTTTCAGCTCCTGCCACTCACGTCTAGGTACAGACTGAAGAGTATCTTGCCAATGGGACTATATCCCAAAATAATAATAATAAAAAGAAAAATAAAAGAATCTTTAAGCCAAAAGAGAGACAGTGAAAGAGGGAGAGAGAAAGAGAGAGAATTTCCAGGCAGAAAATGTCACAGTGGCTACCAGTGCAAGTTTAGCAACCACACCTAGGAGTAAATTCTGCCTCTGTCATTAACCAGCTGATGCTGAATAAGTCATCTAATTTCTCTGAATGTTGACCTGTACAGAGAATAATGCCTTCCCTCCAGGACTGTGCTAAAGACTGAATGAGATCAAGTATAATCAAGTATAAAATGCTTTGCTTAGCATGTGGCAAGCCTGATGGGCCATAGCGACTATTTATAATTATTCTTGAAATTCGCCAGCAGTGTGAATAACCCAATGGGGCAACATCTGACTGGGGTTCTGATATTGTGGACAAGGCACCCTTAGATCCCCAACTTTAAGCACTTACATCAATAAGGTCGGACAGGTCGTGGATGTAGTACTTGAAGACTGAGGCATTGGTGGCTTCCAAAGCCAGTAAGTACTCATTCCGGGCTTTAATGGCCTTCAGTTTATTCTCCGTGTACTTTGCTTGGCGCTGAAAATGTAACAAAGTGCACTTTTACTTCATTTTTTTTAAAGGGAGATTGTTCTCTCAAAGATGAAAGTACAGTACATTCAAGAACCACAATTGTGCTGCTACTCCCTATGCGCGTCTGCCTTAAATTGGGTTCTAATTCTGTTTAATGAGATTCAAGGGCATAATGTAGATCAACTCAGGAAAGGTTAATGGGGCTCCCTACTTCAGATGTGTGCCCCACTTTGAGTCTATCTTCAGATATCATTCTCCATCCGTGCACCACCATCCTGAAGGAAGTGGCACTATACCCATGCCCAGGAACACTTGATTTCTGAAACCAAATCATCGGTCTACAGTTTTCCCTACTCCCTGGAACAATAGGATATTTACTCTTTGAAAAATGTGACTGTTCCCTGTGATCTGCTTGAGGTAAAAAAGTCATAGTCCATGTGCCCCTGTTCTGGCATTCTTGCCAGGGCAGACAGTAAGGGACCCACTTTCCATCACTGGCTACTAAATGAACCCGAAGCTTTGTTCTGCTCTTCATGGCACCTGTTGGGGAGTCCTGCCAGTCCTGCCTGGCAGAATGTCTTTTCTAGGTCCCTGACGTTGCCCTAGCATGCATACCTTCTCTTTCATCTTCTCTATCTTCTTCACTGAGCTCCTCCGGACATGTTTCTCTTCAATGCGGACATTGGCAGTGGAGTCAGGCGAGCGCGGAGTCTGCCGGTCCTCTTGCTTCACCGATTTACCAATTTGCTTCTCCTCCTGCTTCTCCGCCTCCTTCAGTTTGCTCTGAGCACTAATGCTGTCAGCATTGTACATGTGATATGTCTTCATGACCTGTAAGACACCCCCACCCCGGAAGTCAAGCCAATGGGAGTCAGTGCTTGGCTTTGTAGACCAACAGACTCAGCTGGACCCCACTTGCATGAAGCAATGCCCTCACACTCCTAAGGCACAAATCCACAGTATTTTGGTTCAGCAAATAACATAAGCAAAAGACCACTCCAAGGTACAGGAAAACAGTATTTCAGTTGAACCATTGTCTTTGCAGTGAAACGACTTCCTGTCTGTCCACTCTGTATTATTTAGTTTATCATCATGAGATGATTTCTGCTGCTTGGCTGGTCCCACAATATCAAGCAGAGAGGAAACAATGCTGCTTTCAGACTCTAAGGTAAACCCTTGCTTGGTTGGTTAGGAACGCTAAAGACAAAAACAAAGCCAACAGAGGAATCTATACTTTGTACCTTTCGAATACAAAATACGCAGAGGAAAAGGCTCCAAAAGATCTTTCCAGATCAGATAACCTCTCTCCCAGCAACAGCAGCAATAATGGTGGCTCTTGTTTACTGAGCACTTTGTATATGCCAGGCTTTGTGCCAGGTACTATGTATATATACATTTTCTTATTTCATCCATGGCAAATCTATGATCTAGATAATAAAAATCTACACAACAATTTAGGTTAAGAGCATGAGAAGGGATAAATCTGTACCAAGTGTAACTAGATTTGACACAGGAAGGAAGTAATACAAAAAAAGAGGGTTGCACTTTTCAAATTTTCCATTGAAGCAACTGTCTAGGAATCCAATCTTGTTTCTTAATGAGGAGGCCAGGAGGCCTGGATCTGAAGCTTGTTCCAAGCCTCTATTCACATGATGCCTGCTCTTCCCTGCTGGAGTGCTCTTTTTCTCACAGCAAACCTCTACTTCTATGTGGATACTGAAATCTAAAGCACAAATAGGGAGAACCAAGAAGCAAGCAGATTTCCATCACAGAGACCCAATGACCTCAGAGAAACTGGTGACGCAGGAATAAAGGCAGAGTTGAAAAAACAAGACCAACTATTGACAGTCAAAAACAAGACTTTCAGACCTCACCTTCAAGACTCGAAGGTTAATTGTCCTCATAAAGGGTTTGTGGACTGGATGATACCAGGTTCAGCTGAAGATAGGGATACTGAACTCAAAACAGGAGGGTCAACTGAAAATTCAATGTAGAATGTTGAGAGGACTCTTCACAGCTCACTTTCCAGACACAAATGGGAAATCAAAAGATCCTTTTTGGCAATCAGACCATTCAAGATCAAAGCTAGAAAGACTGATGTCAGGGTTTCCCCAAGGATTCAGCATAGTCAGTTCTCCCTCCAGCAAAAGCTACAGTTGGAATGGAACATTTTAATGCCCCTCAGTAGAATATGAGCAGACAGGGCCCGGTGCAGTAGCGTATTGGCTAAAGTCCTAGCCTTGCACGCTCCAGGATCCCATGTAGGTGCTAGATCACTCCACAAGTGGTTGCAACAGCCGGAGCTGATGTGATCTGAAGCCAGGAGTCAGGAGCTTCTTCTGGGTTTCCCATGCAGGTGCAGGGTCCCAAGGCTTTGGGCCGTCCTCAACTGCTTTACCAAGCCACAATCAGGGAGCTGGATGGGGAGTGGAGCAACTAGGATTAGAACCAGCTCCCAGATGGGATTCCAGTGTGTGCAAGGTGAGGACTTTAGCCACTAGGGCTACCATGCCAGGCCCAGACATCTCTTATTTGTATCCCTAATGCTAGTGCTACAGTCAAACAAGAGTTGGGGGACTACTGCCAATGCTTCAGAACGCATGCCAAATAGCAGTCTGAAGTAGCTCTTCAAACAAGCAATTGCTGCCTCAAGTCAAGAGAACATACCAGAAGCTGGTGCAGTGGTGTAGTGTGTAAAGACGCTGCTTGTGTTGCTGACATTGCTTGTAAAAGCCAGTTCAGCCCCAACTGCTTCACTTCTGATCCAGCTCCCTGGGAAAGCTCAGAGGATGGCCCAAGTGCTTGGGCCCCTGCACCAGTGTGGGAGACCCAGAAGAGGCTTGAGGCTCCTGGCTCCTTGCTTCAGATTGGCTAGCTCTGGCTGTTGCAACCATATGGGTAGTGAACCAGCAAGTGCAAGATCTTTCTTGGGTTCTGCCTTTCCCATTCTCTCTCCCTTTCCCTGTCCTCTCTGTAACTCTTATAAACAAATAAATAAACAAATAAATTTTACAAAACAGAGAGCCTATGAGAGCACTTCAAAAAGCTTGTGGAAAATATTTTGATGTCAAAAAATCTGAAGTACATGCATTTTAAGAAAATAATACACATACTTCTTGGACTCTTTGCAGGGTTTGGGACAGAAGCATTGAAACCTCTCGGGTAATGACAGCCCTAGTGCATCCCAGCACCTTCCTGGACTTCATATTCCTCCAACCCATGTGGTTTCCATGCTTTCACATGCATCCTTTTCTATGGGATTTGCTGTCCTTTTCCAAACATAGCTTCTAAATACCACTGAGGCAGAGAATCCCAGAGTTTGTTTGGAAGCAGTGTGTTCTGACTTCAAAAACATTCCTGGAGCATCAGTCAGAAAATGACAATGACTTATACCATGGCTTACAAGCTAGTCACCTCGTTACGAGGACAAACACGGGGAAAAGAATGCTCCCTGGGCCTGCTCTCTGAATAGCAGCTGTGGGCAGCAACCCCTGGCACAGAATGCCAAGTCAGCGAAATCAAAGAAGACAAGGCAGAGAGGCAGCTGGCCACTTCTGGCCAGAGTCTGGACTTCTTTCCAAAGGTATTTTTGTTTAGGACTACCTGGGCTCTGTACCCTTAGCTCATCATGGTTCAAAGTTCTTAAATTACCAACTCTTGGGGAAATTTTGGTCCTCCAAAAAAGATTCAGACATTAGGGGAAAGATGGAAGGTAAGAAAGATGCTGAGAAATATGGTGCGTTTCTGAAGTCCTTCGCTTCTTTTTTCCGGCACTGAGAAATCATTTCTGTTGCCTATAAGGTCACTGAAAGAAGGATCCCTTCCCTCCTTTCTGAAGAGAAAATTGGGCATAGCTACCTACAAGAAGCTCTCCCTTGTTCTCTCTTTAACCTTGCCGAGAGGCCGTGTGTAGTTAGTAGCTTTCTGAAGCTGGCATACAGTAGTCCCAACTACTGACTTGATGAAACCAGTGTTCTCTACAGGGTGATCACGCTGTTGCCCAGCACGTTTCTGGTTTTGTTGCCACAAGTCTTGTGTCCCAGGACATTCTTTAGTCCTAGGCAAACTTAAGGCAGTTAGTCATTCCAATCCTACTGTAGCTTATTTAGACCAGTCCTGAGTTCACTGGAGGGTAAAATGAACTCACAAATCTATTCTCTGAACTTTGTAATGGCCTACAGAATCTACAAACTCATTCCACTCTTAACTATTTCGGGGTATGACTCCCCAGTCACCTACCCCTAGGATATGAAAATGGGAGTATATAAAAGTATGGAGACATCAGGGTCACAGAGGTTCGGGGTATCTCTACGCTGATATTGCTGGTGGTAAAGATAAGTTAGAATCTAGCTTGCCCAATTCAGGAGATTCTGGTCTGGATCAGGGTTTCTTAGTCTTGGCATTGCCAACATTCTGAGCCAGATCATACCTGGTAGTGAGGGGTGGTCCTGCACTCAGCATAGTTTTAGCAGCATCCTGCCTTTGACTCCAGTTGTCAGGGGAGCCCACTCACTCCTCCATTTGTTAACAACCAAAAGCATCTGCAGAAGCTGAGCAGTGTCTTGGAGAACAAACCACCACCTGGCTTGAGAACCACTACAGCAGATCATTCTGCTGTCTTTGGAACTTTCTGGAGTTCCCTCCTTTCTAATTTACTTCCTTCTTTTCCCTTGATTCTCTGGATGAAATTTATCAACTTTTTATTTTGACCCTGGCCAGATCATAAGTGTGTACCAATATGCCTTATGGCAGAGGACATCATACTCAATCAATTATTGGATTGTACAAGCATGGGAAGACATCATGCTTTGCACTGACTGTGGCCTCCTGGTGCTGGGAAAGCAGCTGGCCAATACTGAACTGCCTGAAGACTGCAGTCATTGGTACTGGCCCGGCCCTCTCAGATCAGAATAGCAAGTTCCAGGGTTTTCTTCCTCACTCCAACACAACTTATACCATTTCACTTATTTTTAAAGTGAGAGTATATGAAAACATCAAGAACTCCGGGTAAAAACATCAAGAACTCCGGGTAACAGATTCCAGGCACGATTTTTTCCTTTCTGCCTTGAGACCCATCGCAGAAGTGGCATGCTGGACTTGATTAGGTCTGAGGTTTGCTGACTCTCCGACCTACTCCTCCCCAGAAACAGCCGCAAATAGCAGAGGCCCAATGTGCTTACGGGGAAATAAAAGGATTTGTATAATGACATGTGTCATATTCTATCTTAGTCAGTTCCCTGCCAGGAGAAAGGAATAGAGCTCTTCTTGGTGCCTAGCAGATGCTCTAAAAATAAAGAGAAGTAAAACATTAAAAAGACAAGGTTCAAAATACTATCCAGTCTGAAATGGTTCACATTGACACGCTTCTATTTTTAAAAAGCCTTAACTTCATTTGAGAGAAATGAAAATTTGGGAGCTGAACCAAAGGGTGCCATTTATCAACTTGATGTCAGAGTAGAAGAGCACAGAGCAGAAGAGTCACAGAGTAGAAATTCAAAACAAACGAGCATCATTGGAGATCAGATGAATACTCAGCCCTATTTACTTGTCTAACAGTTGCCAAGACACACCAACTACGCCTAGGCTTCTGGATCAAAACCCTGGAATTCTCTGACCCCAGATGCCTGTGAGGCATGTCACCATGGCCTGTACTTCCTGTGATTAAAATGAAACAAAGAAAACAAAGCAGGAAGAGAAGGGAAGGAAAGGGAGGAGGAGGAAGAAGAAGGGAGGAAGTAAAGACGGGAGAGAGGAAAGGAATAAACAGGTAAACACAGGAAATCAATTTCACCTCCAAACAAGATGGGAAAACCTAGAAAAAATGACAGTGAGGGCTGGTATGACCAGGAGACCAAATCCCTAAAAGGCATTCACTGCACATTTGAAGTATATACTGTAGGGCAGCAGGAATTTCATTAGTGTGCATGTATGAGTGCATGCTGATTGTAATTATAATTTACAAAACATGGTACCGGGAAAACCACTCATAATATTGCTTAGTATATGGAGAAACACACATCAGTCAAGACTGATGAAGTACCAGTTCACTCAGAATTGACTATTTTCTTCTCCAAGCCTGCCTTTTCACTGAGGTTTGGCCATTATAGAACCCCAGGAAGTTGGTGTACAGCTCCTCTGGGCCTGAAATGGTCCCTCACCTTAGGGGCACTTATGGCTCTACTTGACTCGTCTGGTCAAACCAGTAATTCAACCTAAGATTGCAAGCAAAATCTTGAACAATAAATCCTTTCCAGGAGGTACACAACAATAGTGTAAGGCAGTTCATATTGCTTGCCATTAGATTGGGGTCCCTTGTTGCTAAAGGGATCAGTTACACTGATGACTTAGACTTTGGCTGATCTTTAGCAATCATGCCCCAAATGAAGTCAATGTAAACTTGCCTAGCTGAGGAATGATTTTGAGATTTTTTTTTTCTCATTCAGTTTTGAAAATATGTTTTTAAAAAAGAGATGGGTGAGGTCACCCCCAGTGGGGACCATGCACTGTCTTCAACCCTAGTTCAGTTCATTCTATTGCTGACGTGACCATGGCTGTAAGTTGCCAAATGCTGCTTCCCTCTGCTTGTTCAGGAGCCAAGCATCCCATATGATTTACCGAGTAGAGCTCGTTCAGGACCTTCATCAAATCATCTTGGAGTTGCTGGCCAACTTCTTTACTCTGCAAGGAAAGAGAAATGAAGGTTAATTGGGAAACAGAAGGAGGGAGGAGAGGGCAACAAAAGCAAGAGCAACCCAGCCTCTACAAATAACACAGACTCAATTAAGGCCCATTATTTAACCCAGCAAATCAGATAACCACTGCGATCAGACCCAATTATAGTCAGATTACTCAAAGAGTTTTAATAAAATGAAATGTGCCCTTTTCTATAGCCTAGGAAAGGCAATCGTGTGGAGGGAAAATGGGTTGTAGTCTTTGATTTTTTTTCAATTGGTCCCCAAAGAGCAGGCCTGAATACCACATCCTACCTAGCAACAGTTGTTAGGAGGAACAGGCTTTCTCAGATATTTGCAGTCAAACATTCCAGAGGATTGCCAAGGAAAGTAAGAGGTGTAATGGTGTATAATAAGAAAAAGTTTATAAGCATCCAAGAACTTCAAAATCCCTAACTAAACAGGAGACTCCAAGCAAGAAGGAAGTAGATTCTCCTGGCTGTGGTATCTGAATAATGACTGCTTCTGAGATTAGTCAATGCTACTTGATCAGATAAAACATGGTAAGGGGTCTCTTAACTGGTCAAGTGCCAGTGGTGGTTCTCAGGACCTTTGCTGCTGCTTCCCCAGGCTGGCATCTAATCCACAGAACCGTAGATACAGAGGAGGAAGCAGGAAGGAAGTAATCACATCTTGCACACTGAATCCTACATGCCAAGCCCAAGAGAGGAAGGGATAAAACAGACTGGCATCACTGGGTTGCTGAGAGGGGATGTTCTTTTATCTTTTGCCAGCTCTTTCCGGTTCTTCACTACTGAAAATTCAGATACCAACAATGCAGAGACCAGCTCCCAGGCAAAGAAAGGGACAAAAGGAGAAGGCTTTCACGACAGAAATAATCATTTCAGACCTTCACGTTTTAAAAAGGCATATGCTCGGCCTTCAAAATATTATAAAAGTAATACATATTTATTACATGAAAGAAGGAAACTACAGAAAATACCAAAAAGGAGGACAAAAATAACCCTTAATTCCTGCCACTGAGAAATCACCCCAGTAGATTCTGTCATACATTTTGTTAATATGTTTTAATTATTATTTTTATGAAATTGAGATTTCATTATTGTTTTGTGTTACTCATTGAAATACATGTTGTAACCATTTCTTGCATGGTATTACCCTATAATGATATAACGGATTATAATGCTATAGTGCCTATTTGTAGACATTTACTTTTTTTTTCTTATTTTTATTTTTTCTAAGATTTATTTTATTTTTATTGCAAAGTCAGATGTATAGAGAGGAGGAGAGACAGAGAGGAACATCTTCCGTCTGCCAATGATTCACTCTCCAAGTGACCACAATGGCCGGTGCTGAGTTGATCCAAAACCAGGAGCCAGGAACTTCCTCCAGGTCTTTCTTGCTGGTACAGGGTCCCAAGGCTTTGGGCTGTCCTCACTGCTTTCCCAGGCCACAAGCAGGGAGCTGGATGGGAAGTGGGGCTGCTGGGATTAGAACCGGTGCCCATTTGGGATCCCGGCACTTTCAAGGTGAGGATTTTAGCCAATAGGCCACCATACTGGACCTGGACATTTACTATTTTCACACTTTTTATAAGTAAAAAGCACTACATCCAATTACGTTAAACATAATCTAGGCTCACACCTTTCATCCACTACTCCTGTAGGTGATATTGTTGGAGCAAAGACTTCTCATTTACACTATTCAAATGCCCTTGAGAAATGCAGTGCTAATTAAAAACACCACCAGCAGCATGCAAGAATGCTTATTTTATTCTCTCTTGGTTTTGACAATTTGATGTGTATTTTATTGCTATAAGTTTTCAGGTCTTTGATTTCTAGTGTACCTAAACATATTTAAAAGCATGATTAGCAGTGTAGCAATTGTGGTACAGTGGGTGAAGCTAACCCTTGCCACACAAGTCTAAGGCTGCAAGTTCAAGCCCCAGTTGCCCTCCGCCTGATTCAGCTTCCTGCTAATGACCCAGTAAAGCAGCAGCAGATTGCCCAAGTGCTTGGGCTCTTGTCAATCTCATGAGAGACCTGGGTAGAGTTCCATGCTCCTGGCTTAGCTGCCCCAGGCTGCTGTGGCCATTTGGAAGGTATGTCTCTCTTTCTTTCTCTCTGTAATTCTGTCTTTCAAATATATAAATAAATACTTTCTAAAATGCTTAAGAGTCAATTTCATCTTTCTCTTGTGGTTTGTCATTTTTCTATTAAGTGTTCATTATAGAATATAATATATGTGTGACTTCTTTCCTCAGTGGGTTGGAATGTTTACATCTGGTAGGTGGTGGGGAGAGAGTGTGGAAAGAGCCCCTAAATCAGCAATCTCAAAATTCTCCCTCTATTCCCAGTTCCTCCACCATCAAAGAGATAACTGCACAAATATGGTAAATCTCTTTGGGTTTCTGTTTTCTCTTCCATACACTGAAAGCCTTCAGCTAAAACACTCAAGTCTTTCCTGGCCTTTCTATGGGCTCTTTGACCTGGCTGCTTGAGCCCAGGTTAGATTCCAACACCACCCTTTCAGCTGTGCACCACAGAGCTGAAGGAAATGAGTAAGTTCTGCTCAGGGACCCAGATGTGCTACAAGACGGACGGCTTTAGGACACCTTCGCAGTCTCCAATTTCACATTCTAAGTGTCTCTCATCCAACGGCTTCAACCGCAGGAAAAAGCCACAAGAGGGAAGGCCGCTCATCTGCAATCTCACATACCAGCCACCCCTTCCCACTGTGAGGAAAGCTGAATTCCACTGAAGTAACAGAGACCCAACGAGGTGAAGTGAGGCAAAATGACTCACCAGCAGCCCCAGAGTCAGCAACAGGGTGAGGAAGTGACCGCGAGTATCACTTCCCACAGCCCTGCCCTCCGGCCTCCCACCCCTCTCAGCACCTCCTTAGGTTTAAATAGCAGAGGTTAAAGGAGAAGGCAGTTCTTCTGTCCTGTTGCTTACCCATGACTTAAACAACTTAGCTCCAGAGTGTGAGGGGAAAACGCAGAGGGAGGAAAAATGCAACCAATAAAATAGCAATTAAGCTAAGGCAGATGTTTCCTTTTGTACTGATTAGTTGGGAGGACCACTCCACTATGACCCCTGTTTA
The DNA here is from genome assembly GCF_017591425.1 of Ochotona curzoniae. Lineage (NCBI taxonomy): Eukaryota > Metazoa > Chordata > Mammalia > Lagomorpha > Ochotonidae > Ochotona > Ochotona curzoniae. The sequence continues at coordinate 16,040,023 of NW_024466219.1, read as the reverse complement.
TTTGAACAGGCTGCTAGAGGGATCTGACTGGCTGGGGCCTCACCAGCTGTGGCTAAGAGTTGGGCTGGGCTGGCTGGGGAATACAAGTGCAGCTAGGACAGATAAAATGCATGAGAAAACCCCCAGCGATTCTAACACAGGGACAGGGGCAGAAACTTCTGCCAGTGTCTCTACTTCCACAGATACTAAACAAAGCCACTATTTCAGAATTTAATTGTGTGCCTTTGGGGGAGAGCTCAGCCTCTGCACAGACTTCCTGCTGGCTACCACGGAAGGACTGACAGGACTGGGAAGCTACAAGGCAGCCCCACCCAAAAACAAGAGGCACATTTGTTCCCAGGAACAACCAAACCTGCTGCAGCCCAGGACGTGACTAGGAAGACTGTGGGGCCTTTCCGTTCCTCTAAAAAAGCAAGAGGTTCCTAGGCAGGGAAGCAAAAAGGATTTACAGAGAGGCCTTTGTGCACGAATATACAGCTACATCTCTTTTCTTTAACATTTCTTGGAAGAGAATGAGTCATCTAAACATTACAGGGAACCAAATAGAAGTTGGGGGAAAATATTACTTTGGGCAAAGTTTTTCTCTTAAATGTTTGCAGAGTAATCTCTGCCTGGGAGGGAAAAAAGGATGCCTAAATTTAGATTAGAGATGTGGCATAGTTAACAATGCTGGTTCTATGGGATAGGAAGTGCAATCGTGTGCACAGGCCTGGATCTCTTATTTTGTAACTCACCACAAATATTTGGCCGAAGTGTGTTTCTTGGGGGGCCCCTATCTGCCTGTTGCCAAGGCGGGACTGATTCATAGAAATGGCAGTGCAATAGCTCCTGCCTGCCGTGTGCTTACAAAATGGACAGAGAATCTTTCTTTTCCAACAGATTATAGCACTGAACAACAGAATTGTACCACACAACATCATCTCCCCAAGACAGAATGCTTCAAAACCTCCTTGCTCACACACAGGGTACAGCCATAAAAATGCACAGAAAAATCAGGTTATGTGGTCTGGGTTGTTTGGACATAAGGTTGGTCCACTCTGAATTTCCTTAATTACATTTCTTGAGCTTCACTGGTTTTGTTCATTAGCTTGCCCCCAAAGAACATGAATTATTACAGGGCTTTAAAGCCAGTACTCACAGGGAGACTACGTGTTACCTGATTTTCTAGTGACTTGCATCATGCCTTTTGAGCGGGAGGTGTGGAATTGGGGCACGGGCCTGCTGTTTATTGGCTATCTGGACTAGAAAGCTGTATTATTTTTATGAAAGAAGGAAAGGAGAAAAAAAAAAAGAGGAAGCTGTATCTCTGCCATGTAGTGAGAGCTAATTTCAGCCCCTTCCTAAAGCTGAATCTGTCAGCAGGTAGAAGCAGTTGGGTTTAGCTCTCTGCCATTTAGCCGATGTCAGCAGTTTTCAAAAAAAGCATCCAATTTTCAAGGGCACATATCTCATTCACCAGTGCTAGCTTCTGCTCCCCAGTTCAAACATACTTCGGAGACTAACTGCTTTTTTAAAAAGGCAGTTTAATGATTGAATTTAGGTTTACAGATTTCAGAGGAGAGTGACACGAACCTTGCATTAAGTTCTGGCAGCAGAACTGTTACCAGGCAAGTGATAGTTTCAGGGGCAGTGGCTCACCACTTTAAAGGCTCTAAGTCTCATGACCCAGGGCTTTGCCAGAGATAACTCTTGGAAGGCAGGATGGGGCTAAACAGACAGCAGTATTTGGTAGTGGGGCTAGGGCCCTAGGGATTGTGGGCAACTGTATCTGGGCTCTCCCCTATGCAACTCAGTTGGGGTGCAGTTGGCGTCAAGGTGTCAAGGCTGAAAAGCTTCAGAGGATGGTGATGCCCTTGGGTCAAAGGTCAGAAATGTTTTCTAAATTTCCCTTTGCACACTTGCAAGCAAAATTCTTTCTACTCAGCATAGAACACCCCTGGATGGCTCTAGTAAAGGTGAGTTCCAGTGAGGATCTTACACTCCATAGAGCCCAAGAGCATATGAAGTATAAGCATGCTGAACCATATCCAAAGAGGTGAACTTGATGCTGCCATGAGAGGAGCTCATCTTGTAGATCAGGATGCTTAAAAAGCAAAATGTTTATTATAACCCAGGGTAGCATGGGCCTACAGTAAAAGTACTTACATGGGCTGCAATTCGTTTGCTTTTTTGTGTGTTGGTCATAATTCACTAAATGTATTTATAACTCATTAATGAGTCAGTATATACAAATTTTAAAGGAGAGGGGACAATACAAAAGAATGTGATTGTAAATTAGCAAAGAAAGTATTGGCTTAAGGACTGGAGCCCACCAACCAAGACAGCAGCTAAACAGGCCTCTTGAGGTAACTGATCAGATGTTTTAAAGCAGGTTCAATTACTGGATCTTGGCAAGGAGGAAATGGCTGGTTTACAGGGAATGAGCAATGAAAAGTCTGCTGGCAAGTATTTATAGAGTATCTATTATGTGTCAAATACTCATGGATTGAATAAAAACAGACACCTTAAAAGTTTACAATCTGCTGAGAAAAATGGACATCAAGCTGAAGTCTGGGCTCCTCTGAACACAATTTTCCAATCTTAAAAGCATTCACGGGACTGGAATTCAGTCAGTTTCCTAGTTCAGCACCTTTTACCCTTTCATAGCTGAAAGGTTTCCACACTATAATCTAATTCTAGAGCAAAGCAGTTGTTGAATTCAGATGGCCAGAAACAGAAATCTGATTTAAAAAATCTGGCTGCTTCACAGTAAATTTTTTATCTTCAAGTTAATGACTAAAGATGTTTCAGGTTACAGGAATATGGCTTCAGTATAAGTGGCTCCTAAAACAGTCACATTTAAGTTTTTAAGAATCTGTTAAGCTTGTAAACCCAATGAAGCCTAATCTCACCAAATAACTACTCAGAAGTTAATGAGTATATTGAAACTCTTCAATGACAAGTCATATTTTGAAATAAAAAATTAAAGATCTATTGTAATCTAAGATCTAATGCCTATTTCCAAATTAATTATCTAAAACCTGAATAATTCTTTAGATTTTTATCTTTAGATTTATCTGAAGCAATTAGTTTTTTTTTTTATCACAAAGCTACTTAAATATGAAATAATCTAAAACTACTGGAAATACAGATTAAATTTATTTATTTATTTTTAAAGATTTATTTATTTTTATTGTTAAGTCAGGTATACAGAGAGGAGGAGAGACAAAGACGAAGATCTTCCATATGGTGATTCACTCCCCAAGTGGCCACGACAGCCCGAGCTGAGCTGATCTGAAGCCAAGAGCCTCTTTCAGGTCTTCCACATGAGTGCAGGGTCCCAAAGCTTTGGGCTGTCCACAGCTGCTTTCCCAGGCTACAAGCAGGGAGCTGGATGGGAAGTGGGGCCACCATGATTAGAATCAGTACCCATATGGGACCCTGGTGCTTGCAAGGCAAGGAGTTTAGCTGCTTAAGGGTCACTGTGCCAGGCCCCAAGATTAAATTTAAAAAGTAGCTTTCTGTCCTCTCTGGTGCCCAGTGGCTATAAAGTAATCATTTGCTGAATCAACTAGATCAAGATAGAGTTAGAGGTAAACACTCTGCATTTGTTTCACCTACACTTTTAAAAGCAGAGACCCATCAGAGGTTATTCAACATGAACTCTCTGGTTACGGTTTACAGATAAGGCCAGAGAATTGAAATGATTTTTCTAGAATTACACAGCTATTACTATTCTATCTAGAACCACATGTAGCATTAGAAGAGGGTTTGGGTCCAGTGTAATGGCTCAATTAACTAATCTTCCCCTTCCAAGTGCAAAGATTCCACATGGTTACAGGTTCATGTCCTGGCTGCTCCACTTTCTATCTGGCTCTATGCTTGGGAAAGCAGGAGAGGATGGTCCAAGTCCTTGGGACCCTGCATCCGTGTGTGAGACTAGGAAGAAACTCCTGGTTCTTAGCTTCAGATCAGCTCAGCTATGGTCATTTGGGGAGTGAATCAGTGGAAGATTTTTCTCTCCCCTTCTCTCTGTAAATCTGCCTTTCTAATTATATATATGTATATATATATATATATATATATTTAAAGCAGAGGGTTAAACATGTAGATTTTGGAGCAGGATTAAAATCCTCCTTCGACTCCCCAGTTGTATGAATTCAGGGTAGTTATTTAACACTCTACCCTTTAGCTTAAACATATGTAAAATAGGAAAATACTCATCATCCCACTGCCAAGATTAATCTTAAAATGGAATGATCCATGTAAAACGCTTAAAGCAGAATCTAGTACCTATGTTCAACAAACGTTAGCTAATACTAACATCAGGATGCAGTCCTCTCAGTCGCCTCTCGAATGCTCTTTTCACTCTTGGTGCTGCCTCCTTCTGTACCCTCAAGCATGTTCATGATCACATCATGTGCCTCCAGTGAGGCATCTGGAGGCTACTCCCTAAGTAACACTGCAGCAAAATCCCATCAATGGGCGTGCTATCAACCCACAGGGAAGGCGTCTCCTGATTTTTTCTTATGCCTGTTGCTATACAATCTATTTTTCTTCCTAGTTTTCATAAGAACTAAAGTAATAATAACTGAAAAGTGGGCATTTTTTTCCTGGGGAAAGAAAGAAAAAAGAAATCAGAGAAAGAAGAAAATTGAAATGTTTAGCAGAAAAGGAAGAAATGTCAAGGGTGAGAGAGGAAGGAAAACAAGGAGGACACAATTTCCTCCTATTCTTCCTGGTAAATTGAACAAAATACCATTTTCAATTACTCAATTAGCAGTTGGTTCACCTGAGGTCATATATTAAAGGTAGAAACCCCCTACTGCCCAGGTCATAGAATAGCAAGACTGCCCATCACTGAGAGTAACAAAACCCAGGACCTCTCTTCTCTAGGGCACTTGTTTCTGAAAGCCATTCCTCTCCTAGAGGTTTTGGAATATGTCAGCAGTCTCATTGATAACCCACATGTAATGCTAGTGCCCCTGAGAGAAAATTCATTCTGTGGCATGACATGAACCCTGCATTCAGCTTCTGCAGACACTGCTCTAACCTAAACCCTTTGTCAGGGAAACACATAATCCAGACAAGTTTGAGCCCTACTGGACTGTGACTGAGTGTAGAGGTGGGGACCTGGGAGGTGGAGATAGTAGGAGGAAGAGCCAGGGGCCTCTTCTGTTCTTCCAAGATCTCTGATGACACAGAAATAGTCATGTAACAACTTGAATTTAACATGCTGTTCCAATCTCTTAGCATGATCTATTCTAATGCTAGGAAAATAAGTGCCAAACAAAATACTTTACACTGAAAGAGAAAAATCACACCGGAGTCTTCACTGCTTAAACTACTGTTGCTCCTATTTCCACCTCTCACTCTTCAGGATAGAGATTTTTAGGGTCTTCTGCCCCAGATCTCTCATGCCAAAAGCACTTCTTCATATCATTCTCAGGAGAGATCACTCCATTTCCCAATCTGAATATTAAAGGCGTGGAAATGGTATCTAGGTGACTCTGGGTACCCTTGAGTAGACTAGGACACAGGGACGAAAGAGACAAAGGCACACAGGCAACGCAAGAGTACAAGTCTCTCAGCAGCTGTAAAAGTAACTCAGAAAGAAAAGCAGTCAACCGCCTGGAACTGAGCAAGAAGGAAAGAAAAGAAATTGACAAGGTGCTTGCAAGCATTTGCCCTCCTACAGTAAGGGATCCTAAGGGGTAGGAAGAATGCCTGTGCGGCTCTCAGACGGCTGGCCAGGAGGAGGCTGGAAGAACAGGAGTTAACAGAACTCCTCCGAAGCTGGCAGTGTGAACACTGAGAGGAGCTGGACAGCCTGGCAGGAAGTAAAACAGTCAGCAGCACCCTAAAGGAAATGCCTGGGGCACTGGCAAAATCGCTGACTAAATACTTTAAGAAAGAGGAACCCAGAAGCCAAACCAAGTCATTGAGGGATCTTTGGGGCTTTAGAACTTGAAGTCGCCTTAGAATCCCATTGTCAGTAGTGGAATAGACACCACAGGATTCAATTATAAAGAAAACATTTTTTAAAAACCCATTTTAACTTCCAGGCTTAGGTGCATAAAGCAAAGTACAAAGCCAACTTGGAAAGGACAAGCAGAGTCCTTTATTGCCAGAGAGTTAAGACTACACTGCTTTAGGACTGGGATAGATATCTGAACCTGGATGTAAGCCAGCCTTACATAGCTCTAGCCATGGCCCCTATACTCTTAAACAAATCAGGGTAGACCTTTGGCTCAAAGGTTAAGTTGCAACCTGGGGTATCAGCATCCCATGTTGGAGTGTTGCTTCAAGTCTTGGTTATTCTGCTTCTGATCCAGGTTCCAGCTAAGGTGCACTCTGGGGAAGCAGTGGAGGATGACCCAAGTACTTAGGCCCTTGCCACTCACGGGGGAAGACCTGGATAGAGTTTCCAGCTCCTGCTTTCAGCCTGGTTCAGCCCTGGCAGTTGCAGGCATTTAGAAGTTGAACTAGTGGATAGAAGATCTCTCTTTGCTGCTCAAATAAAAACAAGAACAGATTGCAAGATGAAGAATCCTTGGCCAGCACCTTCCCTCTAGTCAGTACCTCACTTCCAGAGAAAAATCATTGAACTAGAAGAATGTTTGGAGCTAGAGATTTCCAACTCCAGTCTGTAGTTCCTATTTCTCACTAAGCTTTTCACTCTTTCCTGTCCAGTCAGGCTTACACTTTACTCTGCAATTGCTGGACATAATGCCCATGTCATTTTTTTACTGTTGTGTCTTTTAAATCTAGTTGCTAAAAATCATTCATGAGGACAGTGAATGAGAGATCCTCAAAAAGTTAATAGAAAATGTGTTTTATGAAAAAAATGTACAGAATTTAAAAAATATTTGAACCAGAAAAACTTGTCTTTCAACTCAGTTTCCTATGAACTTTTTGAAGTATTCTTTTAAAGCTCTCACTAGGTTTATGATTTGTCTATTTCCTCTGAATTCTGACTCACACATTTCTCTCTTTAAAAAAAAAATCTGTTTGAAAGGGAGTGTTACAGAAAAAGATAAGAGAGAAGGTTAAGAATGAGAGAGATGTTCTATCTGCTGATTCACTTCCCAAATGGCTCCAACAGCTGGGGCTGTGCCAGGCTGCAGCCAGGAGCCTTTTCCTTTTTGGCTGTTTTTAAGATTTTTCTCTGTCATGGCTTTTCAGTGATTTTTACCATAATGTGCCTCTGTGAAATTTCTTTGTTTTTAGTCTACTTGAGATTCATAACGTTTCTTTAATCTGTGAGGTGTTTGATAGTTTGGGACAGTTCACAGCTATTATCTTTTCAAATATTAAGCACCTTCAATAAGACCATGGAAGCTATGTACCAAGAAAGGCACTATGCATAGACTTCAAAATATTTTGTCCCCAAACAAGTTTGTTCATACTACTTTGGGTTAGATGTCTGAACAAGAACAAGTTTGACACAATAAGAAGGATACTAGTTTGGAAAGAGCTCCTTTCAGAGCAACATACGGGAAGCTTAGATGAAAGAATGGTAAAGTTACTGATGGTGAAGTCTATGAAAAGTTTATGGGAACAATGTCCCAAAGAAATCAGTTCTTATAAATAGGTAATTCATTTAGAGGGAATAATTCACATTAATTGGAGAACAGAATTAATCATTAATCTTGCCTATACCCTATTTGAAAAGGATTGATTACCACCACAAACAATAGCCAACACCACAGACATTTCAACTAATTTATTTACAAAATTCTGATTAAAAATTCAAAGTTGAGTGAAATTTTCTTTTTGATAGGTACCAAAATGTTTGCTCCCAGATCAGCTGCAGACAACAGCAGAGCTTCCCATGGAATATTTCAAAAGTGGATCAAGATTCTAAATCACTTCTTCGAAGGGTTATTTGTAATAGGAGGCAAAATATAGCTTTCCAACAACCACCAAGAAGACGAAGCTGACTTCAAGCAATGGCTACCAAGGGAAGTGTCCTAGTGCCAAACAAAAGCAGACCTGTCAATAGCAAATGTCTGGCAATGGTTTCTTGGGATGCTCAGAGCATGCTGCTCCTTGACTTTCTAGAAGGCTGAGAACAGAGAACAGCCAGGAAAGTGTTACGATAGTCCTTCTAGTCCGTAAAAAATACTCCTGCTTGTTGTTTCAGCAAACATGTGCAGCATTTCCATGGGAAATCATTAGGCATCTACCTTACAGCCATGATTTGGTTCCGTCTGCATTTTTGTCATTTCCTAAATAAAAAAAATCCACTTGCCTTCAATTAATAATGTAAGTGACTGTACTGACATGATTAAATTCTCAGTTCTTTAGGATGGAATAATTGGCTCATCTCATTGCTTTAAAAAGTGTCTTAATCCCAGTGGAGCTTATGTTGAGAAATAAAATTAATATGTTTTGTTTTTGTCAATTAAACTTTTCCACAAAATTTTAAGGAATCGTCATATTGTTTGTATCTAATTCTTCTTTGGGACTTCAGAGAAGACTTGTTAGGTCTGTTTTCCACATTCCTATAAGGATCTTACGTGCTTCCCTGTCTTTTCCATCTTTGCACCTGTCTAAACATCAGCAGGTATCATTTTCTCATTTTTCTCCAATTATCTAATTCTTCATTCAGTAATATCTAATCTGCTGTTTAATCTACACACTGAGCTGTTACATTACAGCATTATATAGCACTAAATTGGTTTAATTCTCTTTTATTATTGAGATATAATTGATATTATCATAAAGTTGAGCAATGGAAAGTGTATAGCGGTGTTCCATATATTCACAAAGTCGTGCAAACATTGTCACTATCTGATTCCAGAACACTTTCATCATCTCCAAAGAAACTTTAATACTTGCTTGATTCACTGCCCAACCTACTGACAACCACTCATCTACTTTCTGACTATGGATTTGTACATTCTTTAATTTTCTATGAATTGAATCATATAATATATGGCCTCTTGTATCTGATTCTTTTTATGTAGCATAATTTTTTCAGTGTTCATTCATGCTGTGACATATATTTTCTTCTTTATGGCTGAGTAGTATTCTGTTGTGTGAATATGTCACATTTTGCTTAATTTTTTCTCATTAATTGCTTCATGAACGTGGGGCTATTTCCCCTTTTTGCTTACTGTGAATAATATTGTCATGAGCATTTGTGTACAAGTTCTCATGTGAGCACGTGTTTTCAATTCTCTTGGGTGTATACCTCGCAGTGGAATTGCTGCTTTACAGGATAATTACATGCCTACATTTTTACGAAACAGCGGACTGTTTTGCACAACATCTGCATCACTTTATAATCCCATCAGCAATGTATGAGAGTTCCAATTTCTCCACATCCTCACCAATATTTGTCTTTATTTATTTTTAAAAGTATAACCATCCTAGTGGGTGTGAAGTGGCATTTCACTGTGGTTTTGATTTGCAGTTCCCTATTAACTAATGATGGCAAGCATCCTTCCATGTGCTTGCTGGCCATTTGTGTAACGTTTTTGGGGAACTAGCTATTCAAGTATTTTGCTCATTTTTAAATTAAAAAGTTTTGTCTTTCTATTGTTGAGTTGTTAAGAGTTCTTTATATATTCTAAATATTAGACTCCTAGGAGACACAGGTGATTTGACAACATCTTCTTTCAATCTCTTAATCACATTCTGCGAAAGGATAGAAGTTTCTTTTACTTTAATGAAGTTTACCTTATCTACTTTTCCTTTATCTTGGTGTTATATCTAAGAAACCACTATCTGACCCACAGAAGATTTATACCTCTAAATCATAGCTTCAACAATTCCATTTGTATCTTTAACTCATTCTAAGTGAGCTCTTTAAAAATTGTTCCTAGTTTTGGGCCCAACAGTGTGGCCTAGTGGCTAAAGTTTGCCTTGAAAGCACTGGGATCCCATATGGGCGCCAGTTCTAATCCTGGCAACTCCACTTCCCATCTAGCTCCCTGCTTGTGGCCTGGGAAAACAATTGACGGCCCTGAGACTTGGGATCCTGAACCTGTGTGGGAGACCTGGAGGAAGTTCCTGGCTCCTGGCTTCGGATCGGTGCAGCACCTGCTGTTGCGGTCACATGGGGAATGACTCATCGGACAGAAGATGTTCCTTTCTGTCTCTCCTCCTCTCTGTATATCTCACTTTGCAATAAAAATAATAAATAATTTTAAAAAATTGTTCCTAGTTTTGTCCTTAGTGTATAATTTCACAAAATATCAACTATACATGGTTAATTTAGTATTTGCGTAATGACACCTGTTGTTCCTTTTAGGTTTCAGTCATAAATTAATTTTCTTCATAGGCTAATAATCTATAGTTTAGTGCAAGCATTGTGAACAAAAAATGCTGAGAGGTATATTAGGCCTAGGATGATAGTATCTTTCTCTAGAAAGGATTTACATTTACTTCTAGCCACAAGCTATCCTGTATCACTCGAATCCAATTAGATTAACATCACTGGAATCTGGGTGTCAGTCTCTGTGAGACTACTGAAGTCTATTTCTGTCTTTTCTTTACTTCAAAGTTGTATCCCTAAAGCCTGGGGGATTTTACCAGGACTCCCCCTCCTTAAGTTGAATTCCAAATTCTGTCCTGCTAGTCTGTGAAGTCTGTTACAGTTCTGCTCAACTTCAACTTCCTGCCTTACAGCTGTTTTTTCTAGAATTAGAAGATACCTGTTAGGGAACATAATGCCAATAAGGCAGAAACGCTGGTCTGAATTGTCAAAGCTGCCATTTCTGGAGGCCCAACCTGCAAGTTCAGTGCAATTCTAAATATCTAAAAAATACCAAAAGTGCTTTGTATGAAGGAATGAATGAACACTGGTGATAGTAAAGGCATGTCATACTTCTGTTACACACCTGTTTATTTCCTGGGACATGGAAACCAATACATTCTGACAAAACAAGAGAGAGGCAAGCCTGAGGTATTTTTGACTTATTTTTGGTAAAATACTTACTTATTTATTTAAAAGACAAAGTTACAGAGAAGAGTAAAGAAGACACAAAGAAAGAGATCAGAGACAGAGAGGGCGAGAGAGAGAGAGAGAGAGAGAGAGAGAGAGATTTTTATTTGTTGGTTCACTCCCCAAATGGCTGCAACAGCCATGGCTGGGACAGATTGAAGTCAGGAGTTAGGGCATGCTCAGGGTCTCTCAAATGGGTTCAGGGGCCATTTCATGCTATATTCCCAGGTGTATTAGCAGGCAGCTGGATGGAAAGTAGAGCAGCTGGTGGCTTAATCAGCTATGCCACAGTGTAGGCTCCAAGCCAGAGGTTTTAAATGCGGTTCCTCATTACTTCCCCAGGGGCTTTTCAAACACCGTAATCAAAGAGAGAGGGGCTGAATCTAACCCTATCCCCGCTCCCCCAAAAGGGGCATGTCTAAAATTAGTTGAGTGACTGAAAATGCAGATTCAAATCTTAGGGATCCTCAGGTGGCCCACATTCACCAAATGTAAGAACCTACAAGATGTTCTAAAAACTGAACACTAAAAAAGTCTTTCTTGGGGCCATCTGGAGAACGAGGAAGGTTTGGGCATCTAGTTACTGGGGCATATGCAGAATCATCAGCTTCATTGTCTATCTCAAATTCTATAATAGCACTCTACCTTGTCCTAAGTGATACTAACATTGAAAATCAAAAACAAACCACAAAACCATGAACTTTTAATTCTCCAACAAGTAGCCCTCTGCTGTTGATCTTTCCTTCATGGTATGTCTGATATTTGTCTCCTTTTCACTCCTCCTTCTCTGCGTCCACATTGCAGGCCCTTATTATCTTTTTTAATTAGAGGCCAGTGTTTGTGTATGTTATTACTTTATAAACCTTGCATGGAATCTGCAGGGCTCTTTCTGGTTTTGTTTCAGTTTATCTTCACATCAGCACTCTGAGCCCAACTCCTTTACTCGCTGCCCTAAAAATGGTTCCTTTCCAACGGAATGTCATTCCAGCCTACCAGGCCGTCCTTCTGCCATTTATTCTGAAGGCACACTGGGACTGGCATAGAGCACATTCTTAATACATGCTGTTTAAAAAAAATCTGTTTGGAGGTTTGAGGGAGAGAGGATGTCATCTTTCTTTCACTGATGTTATGGGAACACTGAATCTCTCTAAAAATATTAAATTGCCCCTCTAACACACTACATATACCAAATTGCCTTTATGGGGATGACTTAAATAGTACAACGGAAAAGACAAAGCTACAAAGTATTTAGGAGATAGTACAATGAAATATCCTCAATACTTTAAGGTAGGAAAGGCTTTTTTACACATGGCAGAAAATCACTAAGGAGAATAGATGGAACTACATTAGAATTGATAACATTTATTAACTAAAAGAAAATATACAAAGAAAAGAAAGGCAGAACACACTATAGGAGGATATGAGTCAACATGTATTCCTGTAGCCAACAAAAGGCTAATACTCAGAGACACTTCCTAAAAGAATGTGCCCATGTGGTCAATACAAACAGGGGGAAAAGGCTCTGAGACTCGTTAGCATCAGACAAATGAAATAAGCACAACAATAGTTCAAAGTGAAACTAAAAGGAGAATTAAAAGTCTAACCATACCATATATGTCGTTAAAATGCAGAACAATGACAACTCTTATACAATGTTGGTGAAACTAATAACTAGCTTTGGATTTTATAATAAAGAAGACATCATCTCTATATTTTACTACTGGGTTATATCCTTGAAATTTGGGTACATACATTCCTATAGACCCAGAAAGGAATATTCACAGCTGCAGAGTTCATATTAATCAAAAACTGAAAGCAACTCAAATGCCATAAACAAAAAAGGGTAAATAAATGTGAGACAGTCCAAGCCCACTGAAATCTTGGCCACATTTTCAAGTGGGTGGCACAAGAATTGCCCACCCATTTCCTAATGGGCCAAGAAACCACCAATGGGGCTCCTTTACCTATAGGCTTCTGCCCAACAAGGAGGGGTCAGGGAATGCTTAAAATCCCAAGACCCTTCCCCAAACCTTTAGTGTATCCCTCTCTCCTTTCAAGAGGCACCCCACCTCCTGCCTCTCTCTTGGGAGGAGCCTTCTCCTTCCCTCTTCTTTCTGCTCACCTGGTCACTTTGCTAATAAAACTTCTCTGTCTACAACTGGCTCCCAGCTTTTTATTTCTTTATTAAGCTGAGGAAAGAACCCACCAAGCTTTTCTAGTAACAAAATGGATCTCTGGAGGAAAGGTGATAAACAAGGTAAAGCTGTCTGCAACAGCACGGATGGATCTCACAGACAAAGGCAAACAAAAGATTAGCAACACCAGGAAACTAGGGGCCCATGTTTTGACACAGCTGACATCCTATACCAGAGCACCTGTTCAAATTCCTGGTTGCTTCACCTCTGATCCACTTCTCTGCTAATAATGTGCCTGGGAAAGCAGTGGAAGGTGGCCCAAGTACATGGGACCCTTCCAACCACATAGGAGACATGGGTGGAGTTTCAGCCTCAGGACCTCGCTGCTGTAGCTATTCAGGGAGTGAACCAGCAGAAAGTCTTTCTGTCTCCCTCCTTTCTGTTGCTCTGCCTTTCAAATAAACAAATACATGAGTAAGATGCGATATGGTGAGAAACACATATTTCAGTTTTCCTTCAGGAATCTGAATATACAGTTCCTAAAATCCTTGTAATTTTCCTAAGTGATAGTAGTGACAAAGGTGAAAAGATAAATTTTTTTTCCCATTTATGGGATACTCCCTGTATCCCATATCATAGCAACTGGTTTGAGTTCTGGCTACTTAGCTTCTTGTAGATGCAGACTCTGGGAGGTACCTGGTGATGGCTCAAGTACTTAGGTTCCTGCCATCCACAAGGGGAACATGGGTTGAGTTCTGGGCTCTTGGCTTCAGCTCTGCCCAGTTCTGGCCATGGTGGGCAATTGGGCGAGTAAACCAGCAGATGTAAGATCTCTCTTCATCAGTCCCTTCATTTCTCTGCCTTTCAAATAAAATCATCATCATCATCATTATTATTATTGAGAGATACAGGTTGGGACTTTCAGCTTCAACCCTTACCATCCACAGGGAAGAGAGGGGCTGAAAGTCAATGAACAATATTTTAATAAATCTTATTACCTATGCAACGAAGCCTCCATAAAAGCCCAAAAGGACAGCACTCAGAGATCTGCACTGTGGTGTGAATACATGTGTTAACCTTGCTCAATGAATCTCTTGCATCTGGTTGTGCCTGAATTGTATCTTTTTATAATACACTGGTAATCCGGTGAATAAACTCTTTCCTGAGTCCTGTGAGTGGATCTACTGAATGATGGCATCAAAAAACCTCCAAGAATCATAGATGGAAAACCAGACCTGAAATTGGTATCTGAAGTGGGGACAGTCTTGTAGGCTCTCGTCCTGTGCTAACCCCAGATGGTGTTAGAGTCAAGCTGAATTACGTAAGACACCTAGTTGGCTTCGCAGAGACCAGAGGATCATCTGTTGTGGGAATATTTCCCACAACCACACGACACATCACCACATTTGGAATCAGAAATAAAATACAGAGTGTAGTGTGAGTATTGGGAAAAAAAGAAAACATTTTCTTCCTATTTAATAGGCAAAGTAAACTCTTAAACTATGTTATTTAGCAATGAATACATAGGAGATGTAATTTTTAAAAAAGCAAAATATAATTATTACAAAATTGAGCTAGTGAGGAAAATAAAATGTGATTTGAGACATACATCTGAGGTACTAATAAGGACCCAGGTTCTGACCTGTGTGATTGATTCAGTTCAGTGCTTGCTTTATAATAACTCGTTTATTGTCCACATACATTTCATGTACTTTTAAAAAATAATGTTTCCAATTTCAGAAAGAATTACATGACTTATTGGTGATATCTATTATAGATGCAGGAATCGAATATTTCTAGTGTACATCAGTTCAGAGATTTTCCTTGAATAACCAAGCTCTTTGTGAGATTTTTGTCTACTGCCTACATTGTATTCCTTAGCAGTTATTTCCTGTGCCATTTGTGGGGAACTTATTACATCTACACTTTCTTGACTGGAGCTATTTATGCAAAGCTTCTGAAAGATCTGGACTAGACCTCGCAATCAGCAATTAGCAAAATAGTAGTTGGAGCTTACATTTACTTAATTTTACTAAGTGCTAACAATTTATAGGCATAACCTTATTTAATCTTTGCAATAGTTCAATGAGAGTCACTATTATTAGCTTCCCTCTATAGATGCACACTTAGGTCAAGCAGTTTACAGGAACAGGTATTAAATGCTAGTATTAGATTTTGAATTTACAAACTCTGCTGCTTAGCACTATCTTGTTACTTACGTATTTTCCTCATCTTGTACAATGCCTTGCATGTAGTCCACACCCAGTTAACTAATGGGTGCAAATGGGCAGAAAAAGGCCGTAAGCTTTCACAGCAAGCAAGAAGAAATAACACAAAAGAATATTCTTGACTGTTTTTCTGTTCTTAAATCTCGTGATACTGACTACTGAAAAGGTTGTAATTTCATCTGTTCAAGAGGATAATATTTGCAAAACTACAAAACCTAAATAGCTTAAAATCCATCTGCAGTATTTGGGTGGCTGGCAGTCCAAAGGGCAAATAGCAAAAGTATGTCTCATGAAATACCCTGGTCACAGTGTTGATGGAACTAGGCCAAAGGGTTGTCCAGCTAGAAAGCATTACTGCTTTCCCACTGTCCTGGGGAAGCCTCTCAGAAGCCTTCAACACTCCATCAGTTCTTCTTGGACTTGCAACTTACAGATGAATGGGATGAGGCTGACAAGTGTAAATAACAGTTAGCACTGACTCGGGGCACTGCCTTTCACTCTTGCCCTAGAGAATTCAGGCAGCAGTCTTTATGAGTAGCCCCAGAGAGGGGAGGAGAAAGTGGCCAGAAGACAATGGTGCTTTCAAGAGTCCTCCTAGGACCAAGAGGATAAGTGGGGAGCAGAGAGAAGATTCAAACACACAAGGGAAAGGGAATCATACCTTCAAGTATGCCAAAAACAAAGACCATGATCCAAGAATTGCTTGTTGCAGTTAAAGGGAACAAACAAACAAACAAGCCTTTCCTCATCAGAGCCTTTCATGCTAGTTCTGTCCTCTGAACTTCGGGATGAAGAGCACAGTGGCTGGCTGCTCTGCCCCTGTCACTCCCAGCCCCCAACTCGTGGGGACAATTGAGCTGTGTCTCTGGCATGTGCAGAGCTGCAGGTCATGGCCACATTTAACGAGAACACTCATTCTCCACAGTCGCTACAGGGCTCTTCAAAACGCCCTTTGTGTCACTGTGCCATTCTCTCCACCCCTTGACACTAATTTAATCAAGATGTCCTTCTAGTTCATAGATGGGGTGGACCTGTCAGTTCCGCATTCCTCACAGCATTTTGGTTTCACAGCCAAATATGTGGAGTTGAAGCCAGCTTGTTGAGGAGATGGGGTCAAGATCCTCAAGCCAGGGCACCTGGACCCCTTGGGCAAATCCCGGCATGAAGAGCAATTGTGAATTAACTCTAAGTATTCGGGAGGTTGAGAAATATTTTCTTAGACAATCTCAAAGATAACCAAAAGCAATGTTTAAAGCTCATGATTTTATCTTCCTATTTTTAAAAAAATTTATCAGCACTGTTTCTAGAATGCACAATTTGAAGAGAGCTTGTTGTCACAACCAAATCTGCCTCTTTCCCGTTACTGTCCACTTTACTTAAACATAATTTCACAAAATCTAAAAAGCTCAACTGTCTCCCCTAAGACCAGATTTTATCCCCAGTTTGGCTTCTTAGCTGCTTATTTGGACCAGAGATAGCACCCAGAAGAGTGTCAAAGGTGTTTGGTAAGGCATTAATCTGCTGAACAACAAAGAAACCACCTTGGCCCCTACCCATGTTACATTTTCTGATGTTAGTCTTTCTTTCTCTAGGTTGTTTTCTTACCAAAAACGTTCTCACTGTCCCGTCAACATTTTCTTGAGTTGATTTGAGGACACCAAGATGAACCTCTGTGGGCCAGAAGTCAAATGTACTTGAGGATTCCATGAGGCAGACTAAGAAGCTAACTTGATTGTTGAAATTCCTCTGCTAACTATAGATTCCTCCACCTGTCGTGATCTGCCACTAGGGGCATGTAACCCATTCCCTCTATCATCTGCAGGCTAGCTTAATCAGCTCACAGCAGTAGCAGTAAAAATATATTTAAAAGGCTACTGCATAACCCACCATGGGGGACTTTCAGAAACTCAACAGAACTCCAGTGTATAAGAAGGGTGTCCCCATCCTAGCTTTGGGTGCAAGAAGCTTAGCTTCCTCTCCTTCCTGCCTAGCTCAAGCAGGCTATTGACCTGAGGTCAAGTGCAAACCTAAGTGCTTAGGCCAATTCCAAAACTGTCTTCAAGAATTCTGTGAAGTCAGTTAAATTGCCAGTCATGGAAACTCCTGCTCCCTTGTGAAGTCATATAGAAAACGCTCACACCCTTCAATAAACAAGCATCCCCCTGCACTGCTTCCTATGGGCACATCTCAGTGTTCCTGCCTTTCTCCACGTTGTTTTTGCTGGCTTGCTAAATTTTCTCTATTTCTGTGGAAAAGCTAGTAAAAAATGTTTCCTTGATACTCTCAAATCATAATGCTACACCAAATCATAAGTCCATTTCTCTCGGTTTTATGTGAAGGCAGAGAATATTTGTACTGAATCCAAGATGATACTAGTTAAGCCAGCACATGGCAGAAAGATGGGAATAGGCCAGTAGACACAGCCTTTGGGCTAAGGAGAATGCAATTTCAATTGATAGCAATCTATAACCAGATGGTGATTGGCAAGAGATGTCCAGAAGCAGTAACAGCTTGCATGTCATTTAAAGAGATATATTGTCTGTCCAAAAAGTCAGCTTCTCTAGTTCTTAGAAGACTCACCCAGAGGTTATATGGATACTTGCTCATCTAGAGAAAATGTGCTTGGGGGGCTCAAAAAGGTAAACCATTTTCAATCTAGTTCCAAGTATAGCTGGAATGTCTCTCACATTTTCTTTATCCCTTTGCTCACTGCCTTAGTTCACCATCACATTATCGCTGAAATGAATCATCGCAATAGCTTTCTAGCTTGTTCTTGCTCTTCTAATCTTTCTCAAACGCCTTTCTAATATTTCTAATCTTTCTCAAACCCAAAAGCCTGAGTCATTTTTCTAAGAGGTAAATTCGTTCACATACTGTCTTGGTAAAACATATTACTGGAATTATTTCATTAAAAATCATCTTTAGGTGCTAAAATGTAGTGGGCAAAGGATCAGGGGAAATGGGATATCTATCTATCAATCAATCTATCTATTTTTTTTTTCATTTGCGGAGGGACCAGGTGAGCAGGGAAGGGAGAGGGAAGGAAAAAGCAGAAAGCACCTCCCGAGAGAAATCCAGGAGGTGGGGTGCCTCTCGAAAGAGGGAGAGACACCCAAAATGGGATATAGTTATACAGTCTCTCAAAGTAATCTTTTGAAGTACTAACCTGCCGGGGAGTGGAAGTTTGGGCGGAATTCTAGTCTATATGAAATAAAATAAATTTAAAAAATAATACAACAAAATTTTTTACAAGTGTCAAAATCATGAAAGACAAAGGAAATTTAAAGATATAGGCAATTCACCTAAAAACCATGTTTGACCCAGAGCTGAACCTGAACCAGAGTCTGGAACAGAAATTGGATATTAATGGGACAATTAATGAAATATAAGGTCAATAGATTAGATAATAATATTGTATCAAAGTTAATTTCCTGTTTTGGACCAGTGTGTCATTGCTATAAGGCATTTTAACATTCAGGGAATTTTGTTTACGGGTAGGTAAGAATTTTTGTACTTTTTTTTAAGTGTGAAATTACTTCAAAATGAAAATGAAAACAACACTACAGGGCTTCCATTTTACAGCTTTGATGTAGAAGCTTTGCTGTGCGTCATCCAAGCCTTTGACAGCCTTATCATCCTTATCACTTGCTATGCCCCTCAAGGCACGGGTATTTTAGCCATCCCTATCCATACCACTTGTAGTTCTGGATCATTCTTCACCTGTTTACATTCCCTTGTTTTCTGCAGTTCTATCTCTCAGGAATCACGATACTTTCCTCTCCAACATCCCTACTCTATACAACACAGAAGGCAAACCTTACTTCATAAGTCCATCCATCAAAGAAGCACTTCTGCATTTTATTATCAAGTCTGCATCTCCCACTAAATTCTGTGCTTCCACGTTAGGGACTATCTTCATTTTTTTCAGCACATAGTAACGTGCAGTGCAGAGCCAGAGCTCAATTAACTATGTGTTGAGTGAATGTGTTGTCTACACTCAGACCATCCTAATACACCACAGCTGTATAATGACTAATGGCTTGCCAAGTATTTTCATAGAAATTCCCTCACTTAACTACAGAATTTGAGGGAGAAATCATAGAGTCAGTGTGAAAGCTGGGATAAGATGCTCGATCCAAGATGAGAATCATTTCAGATTAATACAGCAAGGGCCTCTTTTGCTCCAAATCAACAAACCACAGTTTGCATGCAGGTGGAACTGCTTGGGCCTAGTGTAGCAGCACCTCAATTCCTTTTTTCATTTAGGTTGAACTTGAACAACACCTGGTATAACCAACATCTGGTATAACCAAGACACCTAGCTGCATGTTGTGAGAAATGTAAGCAAGAAAACACGTATCGCAAATGAAAAGGCCTGATGTTGCACCCAAGGGATCCTTCATGCAGAAAGCAGGAGCCTGGCTTTCCTCCAAAGCTGCTGGGAGGAAGGGGCAAAGATAGCATAGCCCCAGGCTATGCGGTATCAGGCCAGAGGCAACAAGCTCAGATCATATCCTTACATTTAACTCGGAGAGGAAGCCAATCCAGTGTGTCAGAAATCATCTGCTCTGATTACAATACCAATTTTAATCTTCCTGGCCCAAGAGGGGATATGCACTGATAACTTTAATAACGCCAGCAGGTGCAATTAATTTCCATTCCCACTCTTATATTGCTTTGTGAAGGGGACTGGAAGGACAGAACTCCACTGTGGCTTTAACCCGCAGCCCTGCTCCCACCTCACCCAGGGGAAACCTCATCCTGTTCCATGGGAAGGACCCATGCTTAGCTACCAAGACTTGGGAGCCCTCTGTAACCTTGACGACAGGGGTAATTCTTCTGTGGTTGAGTAACAATGACTACCTCATTCAATTAACATGAAACAACAAAACAAACCCAAACAGAATTTTATGAGTTTAATGGACATAGCACTAAACAAGATATAATCAAAACAATAGTAAAATATTTTGTAGCTGCAAAGAAGAATATCTTATTGATCAATGTGCTCTGTGTTTAATGTCTAATGTGAGTTTTTTTTTTTTTAATGACTGTCAAGGTATTTTTAAAAACAAAAACTTAAAGTCAACTAGAAAAGGTGATCTTAATTTCTGCAACATTATTCTTCCAAAACCACTTTCTAATCTTTGGCATTATTATCCTCAGAGGATCTCCAGGAGGCAAAGTAGACGAGCAGGCTTTTCCTCCAGTTGATTGCTAGGCACAAGGAAGTCTGAGAAGGTCAAATTCTTTGTAAGTCACACAAACAATGTTACAGTTGGAAGGGAATTTTTAAACTCCGTATCTAGAGCCTTACAAGGTCATATTCCTTTTCGTTATTAGCTTAGAAGGTAAGAAAAGTACTTAAAATTTTAGGAGAGACTATGTTCAGGCCACTAGTTTCCCAAAATTTCAAAACTGAAATCTAATTCTATTGCTTTTGGCCGTTCACAATCCCCATCATTGAGTCTGTCTGACATTCTGTGAGCCTTATCTCATGCTTCTTTTGTCCATTTAAATGTATACTTCTCTGTTGGCTCTTTTTTTTTAAAATTAATTAATTTATTTATTTTTATTTAATTTTGACAATCCTTACAAATTTAATTGGGGTAAAAAGGGTTCAAGGCCTAAAGGGGGATATAGAGGAAGAAGCCCCACCCAGTTTCCCGCCCGCCCCAAGTCCCGGATGTGGGGCATGCTCTGAGATACTCGATCAAGTGGTTCCAATAGTTCACCATTCATGGGTCGCTGCCAGTCTCGCCACTCCAAGCACGATGTGGTCATTGAAGAGTCCATTGATTGACACAGTCCCTTCTAGAGTCTCCATTTGCCCAGTTTTTTGCTGCCAACAGATAGCTAAGGTTGTTGCTTGACTTGTCCTGTCTTTTCTTGGTTAGGACTCTGAGTCCAGTGTCTCGAATGGGGAGATCCTCGAAGAAATTTTGAGGTATTCCCAGTCCAGATTCCTGCATGTTCTAGTAGCATAGGGCCCGGCACAGTCCATTGCCCCGATCAGCTGGTGGTTACAGTTGCTGGGTCGGCTCTGTCTCCACCCGTGTCCTCTTGCAGTCCCGCCTGGTTCCGCCCTGGACGCACTTGTCCCTTGCACGTACCAGTAGGAGTTGCAGCCCAGTCAGGGTGGCCCACAGTAACCTCAACCAGGCCCACCCCCTACCCTGGCTTGCCAGTATATATGGCATACTAGCCCAGTCTGTCCCAAATACCCTTCTGTTCAGATACTTGCCAACAGGTGTTGCGACCTACTTCCATCCAACCATCTCCTTCTACCGTCCCTAACGGATATTGTTGGGTGTCTGTCTAGCCACCCCAGCCCCTGTCCTAGTTCCCATACCCTCCCGTGGAAGGTGATGACCCACGAGGGAGGATGTTGGCTCTTTTTTTAACTTTATTTTTTATTGGAAAGTCAGATATACAGAGGGGAGGAGAGACAGAGAGGACGGTCATCTGTCTGATGGTTCACTCCCCAAACAACTGCAACAGATGGAGCTGAGTCGACCTGAAGCCAGGAACCCAGAGCTTCCTCTGGGTCTCTTATGCAGGTGCAGGGTCCCAAGGCTTTGGGGCTGTCCTTGACTGCTTTTCTAGGCCACAAGCAGAGAGCTGGATGGGAAGCCGGACTGCTGGGATTAGAATCAGCACCCATATGGGATCCTGGTGCATTCAAGGTGAGGACTTTAGCTGTTAGGCCACCACTCAGGGTCCTTTGTTGGCTCTTTTAAGTCCTCTCTTCTAGACCTCAACTGCCCATTATTCTGAATACTCAACTAGTTAAATCTTCCTCAGCTCTTACCCTCACTAACTCTTCCTTTCCCAGGTCTAAAATTAAACTCACGAAGTGTGATGTCAAGTTCTGGAGAGAAAACTGAATAGAAGTTAGAAGACCTGCCAGGCTTGGTCCCACCTGTGCTACAGCCTGCCAGGGTGACCTAAGCCACCCTTGGCTTCTGGATACTTCACTAGTGACAGGTTCTTCCACACATCTTCCTCAATAAATGGCAACTCCAGTTACTCTGGCCAAAATCCTTGAGGCTATCTTTGCTCTTTTCCTCACTTACTGCATTCAATCCAGCAAGAAGTTCAATTGTTTCTGTATTTCAAAGTTATCACAGAATTTCACTACTTTTCACCAATGGCACAGTTATCATTTCAATCCGCTATCAACTCTTGCCTGAATTATTTATAGAAGCCTCTGTTACTGGTTTTCCCTCCTCCCCCCATCCCTTTTATGATTTATTTATCTTTATTGCAAAGTCAGATATACAGAGAGGAGGAGAGACAGAAAAATCTTCCATCTTCCCCAAATGGCCACAATCACCAGAGCTAAGCTTATCTGAAGCCTGAAGCCTCTTCCAGGTTTCTCATGCAGGAGTAGGGTCCCAAGGCTTTAGACTATCCTTGACTGCTTTCCCAGGCCACAAGCAGGAAGCTGGAAGGGAGTGTAACAGCCAGGATGCAAACCTGTGTCCATATGGGATCCCAGAGCATGCCAGGCGAAGACTTTAGCCACTAGGCTATCGCACCGAGCCCATTTCCCCTTCTTTCTTTCACCTTGCTCTTCCTTCAGTTTCCTCTTAAAATAGATGCCAAAGTAACCGCATTTAAGCTGCAGTCAGACTGTATCATTCCTCTTTTCAAATCCTCTGACAGGCTCCAACCCCAGCCCCTACCCATTTTTCACCACTCTTCCTCTTGCCTGCTTTGCACAGGCCTCCCTGCAACTTCTATAACCAGATAAACACGTTCCAAGTTCATGGCTGTATTGTGCACTGTTCTCTCTTCCTGAAATACCTTCCTCACAGAACTAAATAGTAGAGACTTCCCCTTTCTCAAGAATTAGCTCAAATACTAACTTATCAGTGATGGCTTCCCTGACAAATCTATACAAAATAGCAATCAATCTAGCATCCCCATCCTCTTTTTACTCCCCTCATCTTTTATATATTTACTGATTTATTTCTGTATTATCTGTGTCTCCTACTAGAACATAAGCTGATGTACACAAGTGCTTTTTTATTTTCCCAGCACAGTGCCTGGAACATGGCAGGCACACTGCCATCGCATTGTATGACTAAGTGAGTTGATTCCTCCCTAGTATTTATGCCTTCCACATCCTGTCAGGTCACTCCTCTCCATGATGTCTTGCCCTGTGTCTCAGTAAATCTCATTAGTTCCCATTGGCACTACCCAAGAACTAGAGTCCACCATTCCCTTGAATTGCTACAGCAAGCTTCCAGATAGCTTCCTAACCTACCCTCGACCATGCTGAATATTGCTGCCAATGCCACTGAAAAGCATGCATAGTTTCCAAACTTGCATTGCTGTACCTAAAATACCGATGCCTCTCTTTGAGCTCGAGCTCCAGGTCCATGAGTCATCATTCAAGGCCCCTAGCACTCCGGCTCCAAGTTCTTCCCACATATTTCTCCCACTGTTGGTCAAAAGCAAGCCTAGTGCTATCAGACCGGTCTTATAGGTGGCATCTCCAATAGAGACAAAGAGGCAGGAATGGAAGTCAGATAATAAGAAAACTTTGAACAAATATTTCCATTAGATAAGAAACAGATGAATAATTGAGACTCATGGAAACAGGTCATTAAAAGAGCATCAGCCTGATTGTTTGCCCTCTATGAAGTCGGTCTGACTCACTTCTCATCAATCTGCTCCTCTTCCAGACTCCTATAGAAAACTAATTATCTGTACCATTTGTTAAATTGTCCTAAGTTATAACCTGCTTTGGGGGCCTGTCTAGCCAACTGAGATCTAAGAAAACCAAGAGCATGAGCCATGGTTTCAGATCGCTTGGAACCTCTTTTATAGTCCTATCTTGAACAGTAAGCAATTACAGACAATCAAACATTATTACTGAATTGAATCAACTGGACTTATGGTGGTTACTTATGCTTCTGCACTGAACTAAAACAATGGGTTTTTTTTTTTTTCTTTAAAAACAATCCTGAGAGAAAGATCAGGTAAGCTACGGAATTTTTCCTTGCCTGAGAACTCAAAGGCTCCAAAAGACTATTGACTCAGAGAGAACCAGTAAGAGGCTTTTTTCTGCTCCCCACCCTCAAAAGGAACATCAAATGAAAAACAAGGTCATGGGAAGAGGCATGGCAGGGAAGGATGCAAAGCTGATGTCAGCAGAAGGCTTGGATTATCTTGGCTTCAGAGAAGAGGTGATTAAAGCTAGGTACTCAATCTCCCAGTTTGTTTTCTCTATTTCCTTTCCATATAATAAGATAATATATTGCTTTAAAAAAGAAAAAAAAAAAAGGGAGAAGGGAACGAAAGGGAAGGGAAGAGAAGGGAGGGAAAAAAGAAAAAAAGGACTAGTTTAGACGCACAGAAAACACTCTTGCTGGGGAAGGTATAGGACAAATGTTTTCCTCTACAGGAACATAACTAGACACACAGGTGGTGATAACATAGTTCTCCAGTGCACTTTCCTCCTAGCTTGTAGTGATTCATATGACATTTGAAGGAAGAAGAGTAAAGGCCATGAGTAATATCCTTCAATGTAAAGACAAGGAAACTGATACTAAACTGCAGTGAAAGAACTCCACTGAGCCAGCAGGGCTTAAGCTCAGGCACAACACTGAGCTGCAAGTCCTCAGCTGAGCTCAAAGAGAAGGAAGAAAACAGATGAGGAAGAAAAGAGGAAAAAATAAAGGGAGGAAACCTTCTTTACTTGTTTTGTAACAAATGGATTAGGAGATTTCCAAATGAACACTTAGGCTACATAGTTACCTTAAAGACAGTGATTTCCAATATCCCAGGGATGCTGGATTGTTTACAAATGTACAAGAATTGGGTCCAGAGGACAAAGTCAGGACAACATAACCGAAGGAAGTTAAACAATTTGTGAATACATGGAATATTAAGAAGACAGAATGATACATAATTGTAAAAAGCAGTGTCTTCAGGTAGGATGGAAGAAATTTAATAATTCATATTTTATATTTACTCCTTTCAGGATCTTACTTGCCATGTGCTTAAGTGAAGAGGTTTTCATCTCTATTAATAAAGACTGCAATTCCATTATTTTTCCTTGTACTCATTAAGTTTTGATGTCAGGGATATACTGCTCACCTGAAATATTTTGCAAAGCATCTGATCCATCTCGACACAAATTTGTAATGTTCATCACAGAGCCTACTCTCGTTTTTTTCTTCAGAAAATCTTAAAAACAAACTTAATTTCTTATATATATGTAGGACTATGCAAATATTTTTGTTTCTATGTCAATTTTCTGATTCTGTGCTTTGAGGCAAATATGTACATTTCACAGATATTAGCAAATTTTGGCATCAAATTACTTTGTATCTCTGTCAAAAAAAAATCACAAATGGAGCTACTATGTTATCTATTCAGTAGTCCCACTCTTGAATGCATGCTACAAGAGGTAAAATAAATATATCCAGGAAAAAAAAAAAAGCAGTGTGTTTAAAGAAGGTTCAGTGATATGGGAAAAAATGTTTACTCAAAATGTTAAATGAAAGATTTGTTTCTCTGTCTCTCTGTTGCTCTGCCTTTTAAGAAGTTGAAAATACAAAATATATGTAAAGAAACAAGTTCTACAAGAAGGGTGACAGAAATCAAGGGTGTCTACTCTCTCTGGACAAGTTAGGCAAGAAGTAAAATCAGAATAGTATAATGGAAAGACTGGCCTGGCAGAGCACTGAAATGTGTGACCATTGCATCAGCAAGCCATCAACTCCTTGCACGAGACCTGGGTCCTAAGCTCACCAATATGACTGCCGTGCCAGGCAGCAGAGCACAAATCCCACTGCTCCTGTCAGCCAGCCAGATAACCTTGAGTAAATTATTTAACCTCACTGCCCATGTTCTTATCTACAATAGGGATGATAAAATCAGCACTCATCTTAAAGGGTTATTGTGATGATAAGTTAAAACAAGTAAAGCACTTGGCACAGTCCCTGGGCATGGGTAATACTCATTTAGTACTATTTATAATTATTATTTTTTATATTGCTGTGGGTCTTATACTAATAAAAAAACTGGTATCTAGTCAGTGTGCATACCATTAATGTGGTTTCTACTGAGAATTACATGTTTTTATAAACTACTGCCTGTTTGCACAGTGCCTGATGAGTTGTATTAATAATCTCCTTCCCCAGAGAGGCACCTTGCAGTGAAGCATAAGAAGTACAGTTATAGAAAAGAGTAACCATTCTGGAATGTAGCATGTTTAAACTATAAGCTGAATGACTGAATTTACACCCCGCATGTACGACAACACCATGCTTTACAGCCAGCTTTCTATCACGTGAAAACAAATCTAACCAAAATGGAGGAGGCAGACCATCACCATTACAGGTTTCGGGAAGCATCAACATTGGCATCACTATTGGTTGGTTAATTAGACATATTTCCAGATGTGAGCTAATATGTAACATCATATATTGTGCATTCTAAACCCCAAACACATAGATTGAATTCACTTGATAGTTCAAAATCAACTTTGAACATACAGGAAATAGAGGCTACAGGCAGAAGCTAAGCAACAACACAGGGAAGCAGCCAGGCCAATCTAGAACAAAGGACACTTTTCTGGCCACAACTCCTCTGTAAATCAGTGTCATGGAAAGAGGATAGCATTAGATGGAAGAAGACTTAAAGAACATAGGCCAGTAGATATTATAAACACTGGCACGAATGACTCAGTGGTAAAACATATATTTAGGACAATTACGGGAATGCTTATATGACTTTGGTATTAAACAAGATGAAAATTTATTTTCTCAAATAATATAGTGAATTATACAATAATATGTTCAATATGATCTTTTGTTTATGTGTTTGCTTTATTTTACTAATTATCTCTACATATATACATATGTAGTATAAAATTCTGAAAGTTTATTGAAAGAGGAAGGAAGGGAGGAAGGGGGGGATGAGTGGAAATAAAAAATAACTACTTAATAAAATAAAAATAACTACTCCTTAAAAAAGAAAAAAAAGGAGAAATAATGCAGGTCTTTAACTCATTATTCAAAAAGCCCAGATTATGACTACATTCAACCATCTGATTTAGCAAAACTATTTTCTAAAAATACTATCTATAAATCTTGAAACGTAAGGTAGTAGTGTGATATGGTGAAAAGAAAACGGAAGTTCAGACTCGACCACTCCCTGTAATGCCAGCATCCTATATTGGAGTACTGATTTCAGTCCTAATTGCTCTGATTCTGATTCCATTCCCTGCTAATGCACCTTGGAAAGCAGCACATGGATTCTGTCACACTTGTGGGAAAATTGGATAGAGTTTCAGAATTCTGGCTGCAACCTGGTCAAGCCCTGGTTGCTGCAGCCACTTGGGGAATGAGCCAGTAGATGGAAGACTTTTCTGTCTCCCACTGTCACTCTACTTTTAAAATAAATAAATAAATCTTAAAAAAAAAATTTTCCAATGTCACCTCTTCCTGGTCGTATGTGGCTTTCAGTGATACAATGAAAAGAAAAGTAACCTTCTAATTAAATGTTCATAGCAGTATTATTTTCTCAAGATTATTTCCTCTGTTTTGAAAGGCAGAATTATAGAGAGAATGAGAGACACAGAAAGATCTTCCAGCTGCTGGTTCATTCTCCAAATGACTACAAGAGCTACAATGAAGCTCATCTGAAGCCAGGAATCAGGAGCTTCTTCTGGGTCTCCCACATGGGTGCAGGGGCCAACATCCTCCACTGCCTTTCCGGGTCACAAACGGAGCTGGACTGAAAGATATTCTGGCCTTTCCAAGAACCCAGAAAGGCCATAGCTTCAGTACATAGACTACGTCCCAGAACTAAGGGTAAAACCAAAATATCTCCATTTTGACAGCTCCCCCAAGCTTAAGGTGAGCAACCAGCAATTTAAGTGGTTACTAGCAAAAAAAGAAAATTAAACACTCTTCAGAGGAAGATAAAGATGTCTAGCACCTGTAATATGCTTTAAAAATCAGTCTGCATCCCATGTGCTTTGATGTTTTTGATTGCAGTTTCATTTTTTTCAAATACTTTCTTTTTTCTTGTTGAATTGATTGCTGGCACATGGATTACACGGTGGCATCATTTTTCCAAGAGACTTTTGTATTTTCTTTTTCTCACCCACTCGTTGGTTACTTAATGGCACTTTTCTTTGAGGTGCTCTAATTTTGTTGTTGCTGTTGTTCTAATTCATACTGGTTGTTGACCTTATATGCTTCTCATTTATGGGAATGTATAGTGATGGAGTAATACAGACTACCATAACCAGATGTGGGGATACAATGCAACATGCATCCCAGCTTCCAAATAAAAGATGGACTTCCAATGAAACTGCTGGAAATGTGTAGACAGTGGGATGCTGGGCTGTCTGACATTGTCTGTACCACCAATGTCGGGGCACACTTAAACAACAGACTGATGGAATCATGACTCCTTATGAAGGACTAAACTATTATAGCAACGTGGGGGAAATTTGTCAGGGAGTGGGAATCCCATTCGATGAAGTTGTACCATAAAATTCAAACACTCAAATAAAAATTTAACAACAACAACAAAAAGAAATGTAGTCCACAGTCAAGAGAAAAATCAAGAACTACAAATAGACCCATGGGTAATGTAGGTAAAGCAGCATGTATGAACTTCTAAAGAGTCACCACAGGAAAAATGGATTTATATGTAGAGATGGGACTTTTCAGGAGATAAAGGAGTAGGGAACTAAAGAACCAAATGTAAAAAACAATATTTCAAAAATTTCGAAAAATCATTGGATAATAATAATAGCATATTTGACACGACAAAGGCAAGGACTGGTGAACTGTAGAAATCGTCTAAACAGAATCACACAGGAAAAAATCAAAAAGGTTTAAAAAGAAGTCTAGTGGCCACGCAGGTTAAGCCTTCATCTGAGATGTTGGCATTTCATACAGGTACCTGTTCAAGTCCTGACTGTTACACTTCAGATTGAGTTCCCTGCTAATGTGCCTAGGAAAGCAGCAAAAGACGGTCCAGCGGCCTGAGCTCCTGCACCCACAGGAAAGATCTGCAAGAATCTCCAGGCTGCTAGTTTTGGCCTGTCCCAGTCCCAGTCATTGTGACCATCTGCAGAGTGAACTGGCAGATAAAAGGGCGCTTTTTCTCTCTCTCTGCAACTCTGTATTTCAAGTAAATAGAAAATAAATCTTAAAAAAAGAAAGGGCCAAGTGCAGTAGCCCGATGGCTAAATTCTCGTCTTGCAACTGCTGGATGCCATATAGGCATTAGGTTCGAGTCCCAGCTGCTCCACTTCCCTTCCAGCTCCCTGCTTGTGGCTTGGCAAAGCATAACAAGACAGTCCCAATGCCTTTGGACCCTGCAGCTGCGTGTGAGATCCAAAAAGCTCCTGGTTCCTGGCTTTGGATTGGCTCAGCTCCAGCCACTGCAGCCACTTGGGGAGTGAACCAGTGGATAGCAGATTTTCCTGTCTGTCTCAACTTCTCTCTCTGTACATCTGCCTTTCCAATAAAAATAAATAAATATTAAAAAAAGAAATGGAGTCTCAACAACCTGTAAGACTGTACCAAGCAGTATAACAAATATGCAACTGAAAGAAAAGCAAGAGGAATTGAGTAAGAAATAAGGTTGCCTCCATTTTTCCCGCATCGAGTAGAAGTCAATACTGACGATATTTTACGTCACTGTGGGGGATGCCTACATCCTATATTTGAGTGTCGATTGAAGTTTCAGCTTTTTCTGCTTTTAATCCAGCTTCCTGGGAATGCAGGGCATGATGGCCCAAGTGCCATCCACATGGGATATCTGCTGAAGTTTCTGGCTTCCGGCTTCAGCCTGGCTTAATTTCAGTTATGTGGATATTCGGGCAGTAGACCAGCAGATAGAAAAGGTGTGTGTGTGTGTGTGTGTGTGTGTGTGTGTGTGTGTCCCTCTTGCATCTGTCACTACAACTTTCAAATAAGTAAACAAATCTTCAAAAAAAGAAAAATGAACCACAGCTGACTTTTCACCAGAAATAATAGGGAGCAGCGGACCAAAACAAAACAGATTCTCCCCCCCATTGTTGAAAGAATATGACATCATTCCATTAAACATTTTTTTTCAAAGCAGGAAAATATTTTTGTTCTGTTAGAAGTCAGGATAGTAGTTTCCTTTCGGGGTAATGAATTCAAGGGGATGGTAGTAATATTCTTTTGTTTCTCCGGGTCTGGTTATATAATTGTTTCCAGTTTGTAAGAATTCATTAAACTGCACACAACATGTGCACTACCCCTAAATATTTAATACAGCCATAAAAAGTTGTGACAAAAAAAGATTTTGCAGGATAGATGAGAAAAGCTATTTACAGCTTACTATATACAGTGGGTGATATTTTACAAAAGGTTGTTGTTATTTATAGTATTGTTATCATCTTCCCACAGAAAGTTGGGAGAGATATAAACGGAATAAAAAAACACTAAAATCCGTGGGAGGCAAATCTTGCTCCTCAACTTGATTGGTAAGCTCTTTCACACCTCACACAATACTGTACTTACAGTATTCACTGAAACATTTGCTGACTGGCTTTCTAACTCAGGGTAGCATTCAACCCCAAGGCTGCATTTGGACACTTGTTTTCTATTTTAACTTCTTTCTAATACTCTTTCTGTTTTTCATTCCTTTTCTTCTGAGTTTCTAATAACAACTTGAACAAACTGAATTACCATAATACCTTGAATCCTTTAGAAAAGGCAGATTGATATCTAAGAAATGTAACAGCAAAAGGCAAATACCCACTCACATTCACCAAAGAAAAATTGCACACATCTTTGATGCACATTTTCTTTTTTTGCTGTGTCTCTGTATGTCCAGAAAAAAGCCTGGACCACCCAAGGAGAAGCCTCAAGAGACAGCATACAAATGCTACTGACCTAATGTCACAGAAACCATAGCTAAACCCCACCAAGTGACCCTAGCTGCAAAGCTCCGCTCACCGTTGGCTTCGGCAGCAAACCTGCCGCTCTCATCAGCAGATACCTTTGCAGTAGCCGGCAGCCTTCCATCCCCACTCGGATAAGCTCAGCTCGATATCCTGCTCTTTTCTCCAAAGAGAATCTCTTCATCAATATTAGAGAATAAAGCTCAACTAATTGGGACGGATTTTTGCCACCCACAAGACAAGACGGATAACTGGAGCCGCTGCTGTGAAGCGTCATGCAGTGCTGTAGTGACCACATTGTAACACGGAGGAATTTCAGTTAGTAACGCATCCTGAGTGTGGTAAGGAAGGAAAAGCATGGTACACAGTGAAGGCACGGGGAATACTGAATCATTACTTCTCCCGAAGATATCTCCAAGTTAAACCATTTCTCTCAAGGGCAGGAAAACACAGCAACACAACCTTTGGAAAATCATTCTTTTGCCATCCATTCAATCAACAGAATAGTCATTCCAAATCGAAATCTCATTATTAAAATCCACAGATCAAGACTGTCACATAAGATGGCATAATATCTGCATTAGATAAATGCATAAATTTTAGATACTTAAAAGAATCTCTACATTAATTGTAATGCCTAAAATAATCTAAATGCTAAGTATACAGTTGTTATACCATAGTATTTAGGGAAGAATCACAAAAAGGAAAAATCTGTACATGTCAGTATAGATGCATAAACACATATTTTCAGTCCACTGTTGAACTCATGGACATATGTGCCTCTTGTACCTTTTGGGCTGTTTAACTACATTAGCCTTGCAGGTTCAATTCTTATACTGATGGTACCAACACCACAGAACTAACACCTCTTTGTAGTATCATCGCATCTCTCCTCAGAAATGCCAATCAGCTGGCTTCAAAGGAAATTCTATCCCAGTCCAAAGGAAATAAACAGGTAACATGTATGACTTGTTATTTTAAATTTCCTTTAATCTCTTTGACTGCCAAATTCATTTTCTTGGGACCAAAGGACATTTGAGTGGGTGTGCCAATTCTCTTACAACCAATTTACAAACGGTAAAAGGACATGTTTAACATCTGAGCACCCGAGATAAAAGTATTAACTGAGCCTCAGCACTCAGCTTACATTCCCTACTCCCAGCAGTGTGAAGGAATAAAGCAGCAAACCACAAGAGGTTGCCTAGAGAGAGTGGGCTGGTGCTGCCTCAACATTAACTGACAAGGAGGGAACATGACCCACAGACAGAGGCAGTTCTGGTGTCTGGATGTTTTCTGTGCTCTCCAACTTCTCCAAAATGAAAGATGAGGGCCCGGCGGCGTGGCCTAGCGGCTAAAGTCCTTGCCTTGAATGCCCCGGCATCCCATATGGGCACCGGTTCTAATCCCGGCAGCTCCACTTCCCATCCAGCTCCCTGCTTGTGGCCTGGGAAAGCAGTGGAGGACGGCCCAAAGCTTTGGAACCCTGCACCCGCATGAGATGCCGGGAAGAAGTTCCTGGATCCTGGCTTCAGATCGGCATAGCATCAGCTGTTGAGCTCACTTAGGAAGTGAATCATCTGAAGGAAGATCTTCCTCTCTGTCTCCTCTTCTCTGTGTATCTGACTTTGCAATAAAATACATAACTCTTTAAATAACAAAGAATTCATGGGCCCGGCGCGGTGGCGCAGTGGTTAAGGTCCTCGCCTTGCACGCCCAGGATCCCATATGGGCACCGGTTCTATCCCAGCAGCCCCGCTTCCCATCCAGCTCCCTGCCTGTGCCCCGGGAAAGCAGCAGAGGACGGCCCAAAGCTTTGGGACCCTGCACCTGCGTGGGAGCCCCGGAAGAGGCTCCTGGCTTCGGACCGGCATAGCATCGGCCATTGCGCTCACTTGGGGAGTGAATCATCGGACGGAAGATCTTCCTCTCTGTTTCTCCTCTCTGTATATCCGCCTTTCCAATAAAAAAAAATAATAAAAATAAATCTTTAAAAAAAAAACCACAATGAAAGATGGTGTCCACAGCAGCAGATCTGAAGCCAGGCTCCACTCCGGAGACCGCCTCAAACACAGTAGGATGGAGTGCTGGATGAGCACTTTTTTTAACTTCACAATCTTTTAAACAAGCTTTATTCAGACATTTACAATTAAGTGTGCAGTATTGTAAGTTTTGACAAATACACCACCATAGTCAAGGATATGTAACATTTTCATAAATGTACATATTCCTTCATGTCTCTTTTCAGTCAAATATTATCTTCTCCTGCCCAGGCCTGCAAGGCTGTCACCAGCCTGTTTCTTACACTACAGAGGAGGTTTGTCTTTTCTGAAATTTCATATAAATGGAATCAAGCAGAATACATGCCCATGCTTGGCTTTTGATAAGGACATAATGTTTTCTAAGGTCATTACAGTTTATCAAATAGCAGCTCATTCTCACTATTTGGTGAATACATGTATGGATATACCACACAGTATTTTTCCAACCATCCACTGATAGCCAATTAAGCTGTCTTCAGTTTGGGCCATTCTGAACAAGTATTAGTTCCCTTTGGCAACTGTAACAAACTACTAAAAGTTGATGGGTTAAAACAACACATACTCTCTTATTACTCTGAAGATCAAAAATTCAAAACAAATTTCGCTGAGTTAAAGCCAAGGTGATAGTAGCATGCTCATTCTCAGGAAAACCCATTTGGCTTGCTTCTTCTAGCACTAAGAGTGACATTCTGTGGCTGATGGCCCCTTCCTCCAGAGTCAGTGACAGCACCTCCTATTACTCTGCTTCCATCACTTGGCCTTCCTCTTCTACATCTGTACTTTCATCCTTCTAAGGATACTTACAACGGCATTTAGGGCTCACCTGGCTTATCAAACATAATATCACCATCCAAAGATTCTCAGACTTACCATATCTATAAAACTGAACACGGGTAAGATAACATTCTCCAGGTTCCAAAATTAGGAGATAGACAACTTGGAGTGGGGGACAAATGTAACCCACCAGTCACAAAAGCTATTATGAATATTCAAAAGCTAATACGAGTCTTTGTGTAAACATGTGCTTATATTTAGCTTGAGTAAATATTCAGAAATACAAGTTGGATCACATATTGCAAGCATATATTTAACTTCATAAGAAACTGCCAAAACATCACTCAAAATGGTTGCACCATTTCACATTCTCACCAGCAATATATGAGTACATCCTAACAAGTTGGTAGTGTCAGTTATTTTCATGTTAGCTATTTCAGAGTATTTACAGTGTATCTTCTCAATGTTTTAACTTATATTTCTCTGACAATTAATGATATTGAACAGTTTTCACGCACTGATTGGTCATTTGTGTACATCATCAGTATAAAGTATTTACTACAACTCTTGGTCATCTTTTAAAAAGTGGGAATTTTGCACTTCTGAGTGATAAGAGTTCTTTATTCTACCTTCTAATGACTCTGGCAGAAATATGTTGTTATGATTTGTATTTGTCTCCCAGAGCTCATGTGTCAGAAACTTACTCATTAATGAAACAAGTGTTGAGAGGTAGACTCTTTCAGAGGTAATAAGGTCATAAGGGCTTTGTCCTTGATAAATTACTACCATATTACGGAAGTGGTTTAGTTAAAGAGGGAGTGGATTCCTGAGAATCCAGCCCCACCCCTTCTTCTCTTTGTTCCTGCCATGATATGGAAGCAAGGCCCTTGCCAGATGTGATTTAATCTTGAACTTCTTAACCTCCAAAACTATAAGTAAACCTCTTTCTTTACAAAGTATCCAGCATTAGATATTGTTACAGCAGCAGAGGACAGACTAAGACACATACATTGCAAATATCTTCTTCCAGTCTGAGGCTTATCTTTCATCTTACCAATCTCTTCCCAAGAACAAAAGTGCAAGATTTCAGTTCAAATGCATCCTTTTTTCCTTTTATTAGTCAAGTTTTTTGTATCCTAAGAAATCTTTCTCTAATCAAGGCTACCGATTTTTTTTTTTTAAAAAAAACTCCCAAAATAACTTTCATGCGGAGGTAAAGTTGAGAACTCCTATGGAATTTGGAACTGTTGGGAATTTGGCCCCACTTTCTCAGTTTAATTTTAGTTTCTGCCACAGAAAGCGTATTAAAGGTAAAACAGGAATACTATTAATACTATTCATTGCTGTACTATAAAAACAAGAGATGTGATTCAGTCTTAAGACTGAATTGACCAGCTTCCAAGCTTAAGTGTGAGCAGCTGTCAAGGGCTAGTAAGATTTGAAAAGTAAAGTCAGGGGTACCTTGAATGTGTTCCAGTTAAGTGAAAGGAGGAAGAGAGAAAAGGATTGTCCTCTCCCCTATGGGAAAAAGCTTACCCAAGTTTATTTCAGCTTCAACTGAGCAAATGAGAAAAATGATTTCTGTTCTTACTGCGATTCTGTAAAACATTCCTCCCAGAGATCACATGGAGATGGGAGTCAGACTTGGCAGTATTTGACCAGCATTTTTGAAGCTACCACATTAAACAAATGAAGGTGACAGCAATAATATTTGCCCAACCCTTGCTTCCAACAGAGGTTAGACAGACTGAGCTTTCATCGCACGAAAAAAGATGTCAGGAGTACCAAATGGACTCAATTTTCCCTGGCGTCCTAGACAAAATTGGTTGGTTTTTAAGCTATGGATAGGAGACTACAGGCTACTTTCTCCAGATGTTATGCTTAGCCAAAGCAATCTCCAACACAACTTCATGCAAAATGTATAATATGTCCCAGTAGACATAACCACAAACCAGAGGGCCAGCAAGGAGCATCCCTTAAGGGGGCTCAGTAGCATAGAGAGGCCAATTGTGCAGTCATCCTGACTTCCCCAAATTAGCTGAACTAGCACTGAGCCAGATTTGTGGGTAGTTCTCACATTTAATAAGTCTTTGTTTCCTTCTAGCTAGAGATTCTATCCCTGGGGAGAAAAACATGCTGCCCTAGTTCACTCCCAACTTGTAGATGCTTTCCAACACCTGGTGGGAGAAATAACCCAATGTTGATATGAACACTACTACCTTTTTTTGAAGGTTTCTGTGCAAAATAAAAGACCAGATTAATTGTGTAACTCTATAATTAAGTGAAATACCTACATTCAATGGAAAGAGTAAGAAGACCTGGACCACTCTCATTCCTGCACACGTACCGATAGAGTCCTAATACAGCATACAGATGAAAGCACTGGGTTCTAGAGTCAAATGCCTAGATTTAAATACTAATCATACCTCATTTTTGCTTAATTTCTTTCACTTCAGTCTCTTCTTTCTTTGAAATATTAATAGCATTACTACTTTACAGAATAATTGTGAGGATTAAGGAATGAATGTATATGAAGGGCTTAACACAATATATAACACAGAATTCAAAAAATACTGACTTGTATT
This sequence comes from Ochotona curzoniae, assembly GCF_017591425.1. Classification (NCBI taxonomy): domain Eukaryota; kingdom Metazoa; phylum Chordata; class Mammalia; order Lagomorpha; family Ochotonidae; genus Ochotona; species Ochotona curzoniae. The sequence goes on along the minus strand of NW_024466219.1, from coordinate 16,003,416 downwards.
TTCATAATTTTCCCCAGTGAATCATTTTTTTATAAATTAAAAAGCCACTATTTTAAAAAAAGAAGAAAATCTATGAATTTTGTTAATGATAGATAGAAATTAACATAAAGCATCTATTTTGTAAAACTTCTTTATTTTCATTGGAAAGGCAGATTTTAGCGTGAAGGAGAGACAGAAAAAAATATCTTCTATCAGTCTCAAAATGGCTACAACAGTTAGAGCTGAGCTGATCTGAAAGTCAGGTGCCAGGAGCTTCTTCCAGGTCTCTCATAGTGTGCAGGGGCCCTGAGGCTGGAGCCATCCTCTACTGCTAGCTCAGGCTATAAGCAGGGAGCTGGATGGGAAGTGGAGCAGCTGGGACAGGATGGGAAGTAGAGTAGCCAAGACATGAACTGGTGTCTTCATGGGATGCTAGTGCTTGGAGGTGGAGGATTAGCAAGTAGGGCCATTTTGTTGGCCCAGCCCAAACTCCTCATTCAAAATGTAGGAAATTGGATGATAGAAAGAAAAAACTGTGAAAGGTTTTGGAGTTAACAGCAAAGTCAGGCCCAAGAGAAAGAGTGACTTCCTCTGCTCTGAGAGCACAAAGCAAGTCCCAGAAACTGACAGGTGCCCAGGAACACTTCTCAGGTCTCCCATCTGAGTATAATTTTACAGGTGGGATTCCAATCCTTCATATGCAACACACTTGAAATAAAAGACACTGAAAAGTTGGAATATGGAGAATGTTTCTTTGTTCAGTACTGGAAAGCAGACAGACTGTCACCCAGCAAACCAGAAGGAAATCTACTCACAATCTGTCAGCCAGTTTCTACCTCAGAGTTTTCTGTCTGTATTGAAACCTCAAAGGGACAAAAAGAGATTATTTGTCCTGTGGGGTAGAAAATATTATTTACTAAACCATCCCACGCACATCTCAGGTCAATTTAATTGAGGCAAAGTTATAAAGATCAAAAGAAAGTTCTATGACCTGCAACTATAATCAATGATGTGAATAAATCTTACAAACATAATGTCGAATGAGAGAAACCAGACACTAAAGGATACATACTGTATGACTCTATTTATATACAGTATGAAACCAAGCAAAACTAATCTCTGCTGCCAAGAGCCCACGCTGGTGGAAGTTTAAAGGACAGACAACTGGAAATAAGCAAGGGTGTGCTTCTGGGTACTAAATACTCTGTCTGGAGGTCAGGGTTACACTAGTGTGCTCAGTTTGTGAAAACGCATTTAACTAGAAACTGGTGAAATGTGAGCTGTTCTTCATGGAATTGCATACCCCTAGCACAGAAATGCACACCTTCCAGAGGCCAACCCTGAGACCATGGACCAAGGCTAGGAATATTCCGGGGTGGATGTTGCTTGTGGAGGTGAGACGTCTTTGCCTTAGGTATATGCCATACACTCAGGTGTTGGGTGAAATATGGATAGGACACATAGGAGCCAAGAACTTTAATATCTGCTTTGGGCATAAACATCTCGGAGGTCTGGAGAAGCTAGCAGAAGAGCAAGATAAGAGATTGGGACATGTCTATCCAATATCTCTCACATAAATATTTCTCTCAAACAGAGAAAATTGTGACGGAAACTGTAAGTCAACTGTTTCCTTCTTAAAATAGTCCAAGTGCTTGTCAAGTGACAAAGAGGAGCTGAAGAAGTATCTGACTACTGTCAAGTCTTCCAAGTTTTACCTAAAAAGGTGTTAATTTTGGTGATGCATGTCACTAGGGGTTAGAGAATAATTTAAATTAATGACATGCAAGCTGGAGCAGATGCTAGAAACTAAGGATGAGATAGAAAAGTAGCTTTCCCCTTAAATGAAATGTGGCCACAACCACAGCAGTCAAGTCTCCTAAAAATAACTAGTGAACTGTGCTGGGGAGGTTAGGGGTGTGAGGAGAGTCTGTCTTCCTTCTTCACCAGATGGTTGTACCCTCAATGTTCTGTTTCTAAAACATACAAAAAAAATTCCCATTCAGGGATGCAATTATATAGATGGTAGCATCTAAATAAGTTATGTTTTCAGGCTGGTTAAAAAACTGGAAGAAATCAGGGTTAATTTCGGACCTAGTCAGATCTTTTTTTATATCTTCCTGTCTTTAAGGATTGAAACACTGACAAGAGTTATTTATCAAAGTTTTTTTTTCTCTCTCAAATACTAACATCAAATTTTACAAATTAAATAGATCTATCAGTCCCCTTTCTCCCTATAACTTTGAGAAAGAGTATTCACCTTCTGGAGATCTCAGAACTTAAATGTTATATATGAGATACTATGCATAATGACGGGCTCTTTGCCACAATTTGTAACACACTTCATGCTCTAATGCCTCTGCTAAGAGCCCAAAGTTGAGAGAGCTTAGAAAAGAGGCCCAAGTTTCTAAGAGATGGTAAATTTACCAGGATGGTGAATTTAGCAGAAATTCTTTAAGATGATCATGATTACTTTTAGTTTCTCCTTAGTCAAACTGTGAAATATATGTCCAAGGAATTTTGATTATTCAAGTACAGAGAGATACACAAATGAAAAGATACATAGAGATATGCCAAAGAATCACTAAACTCATGAGTCCATCTTCACCGAGAACAGACAACACAAGCATACTGACATATGAGCTTGCTAAATGAACTAAAAGAGGAAAGCAAGAAATGATATAAAGCCCTTGAGTTCCAACAGCTTCACCTCTTCAAGAAGGAAGCCAATCAAAACATTCATTATTAATACATGCAGATTATGAGTTATGGCACCATTCTCAGGGTTGTACCTTACAAATAGTTACCTCCCCAGGGCTACCATTAATTCAGCTCAAAAACAAAAAAAAAGAAGGCAGTTCAAATATATATTTTTTCTATAAGTAAGTGGTAGGGAGAGTCTTTATCTTGTGGGCCAATAAGATACCCGTTTTTGTTTTTGCTTTTGTTTTTGTACAAGACTAGGTCATTGTCCTACCTCTGTGAGCAGGAATATCTACACACCTTTTTAAAGAGTCTTCCTGAGTCCTCACTGACTTGGACAAAGCGAGGAATGATGTTATTCAGGTAGATGTCACTCAGGGTGGTGTGGTCCCTGCTCTCCCGCTTCACTTGGTTTAAGAGGAGGTTCCAGCAGTTCACAGGAGAGAGAACGTTTTGATCCTTTCTGCAAGAAACAGCAAGGGAACAAAAAGTTGGTAAGCAAGCAGGGCCAACATCTGCAATCACAGTTCATATCACAAAGTCACAGTCATCAAAGCAGAACTGGAAGTAAGGGGTTTCTTTTTCCTGCAGCATGAACCTCTGAGTTCCTCCTTTTCCTAAAAGCTCAATGAATAAAAATGAGAAAAAAGTAACAAGAAGGTGGGAGAGGGGAGGAGGGATGGAACAAAGAAGGGGAACAGGATTATCTGTGGTGCAGCTGTTCTGTTCTAGGTACTTGGGGGATGCAAGTATATATTATATTAGCAGATCTAACGGCATCATTTCATTATAAGCAAAGCAGTAACAATAATAGGCATTCTACTGATTAGAAGGGATTTGGTACTTGCCCATGATCAGTAAGGAAAAGTCAGGGACAAAAATTACAGTTCTCCATTGCCCAAGTAGAATCTAAGTTAGACTAATTTTAGCCCCTAAGCCATTTAGTTCATCTCAAGAGTTGAGGATAAAAGGTAGCAACTTTGTGTGGAGATAAAATCACTACAGATAGAGATGAAGTTTCCACAGACTTATCCATTGAAGGATTCAGTGACTCTACCATGAAAAGTCGCTGAAACCTTTTTGGTTCCATCTAAGACGGTTTTGATTTCATTGGTTGAATTCATGATCTCACATTCCATACAATCAAGATCACAAGCTATATTGTAAACAAATGTATAATATATAATGTATATATTATATATGTTACTAAAATGTCCATAATTTGAGTGGAACAGTGAAGTCTTAAATCTCGATGTTCATTACTAATTAAAATACTGTGACAGTTATAAATTATCTATTCATGTCATGGCATTAATTTAACTAACCAGAAAGTTCTGCATTTTTAAAAAAGTTAATTTATATTTATTTGAAAGGCAAAATTACAGAGGGACAAAGAAAGACAGAGTTCTTCCATTTGCTGGTTCACTTCCCACATGGCAGCAATGGCTGGGGCCAGGGTAGGCCAGAGCCAACAGAGCCAACAGTCCTTAAGGAGAGAAACAGAAAGAAGGAATGGCTGGTGGTATAATTTACAAAGGGGTACTGCACACTTAGCACCTGGCTAGGCTTTTGACACTATTATTTAACTTAAATGCCACAACTACATGATCAGGTGCAGGCCATTACCACATATGGCAAATGAGAAAAATTTAGACTGAAAGAAAGGTTGAACATCTTGTCCAAGGTGACATCTTAAAAAGTGGCTGTGCAGGAGTTCAAAACAAAGTCTGTAATTGCAAAGAGTGTATTCTTAACTACTGCATACACACACATACACACACACACACACACACACACACACACATACTCTCTCTCTCTCTCTCTTACATTCCATTTGTTCCTCTTTCCTCACCCACCCTCTAGTCAGACTCTTGCTGAATAGAAAGTAAATTGAATAAAGCTTGATCCTTGAGTCAGCGCTACTTCCATTCAGAGATGGAAGCTGCCAGCCACCTGGGATTTGTAAAGTGTGGAGCTCAACTTAGAAGGGGTTATCCAATTCTGTAGTAATAACTACCAACAATAATCAGGCCACACTGACTTGAGCTTGAGAACACATCAGACCAGCAAAACAAACATCTGTCTAACCAAAACCAAGGGTCTGTTTCAATGAATATTAAAGTCCAAATTGAAGCTGTGCTAAGCCTGTCTTCCTTCCCTGTGTTCCAGGCATTACAGCTCTGTAACCAGCATCACTAGCATGCGTGTGCCAAATCCTGTGGTAACATTATGCCCACTCATTCTTCTTGGAGAAACTAAAAGATTTCTCTGAAAATAATAATAATAATAAAAACCATAGTTGACAAGGAGAAAGACATGATTAATCCACTCCTTTCAAAAGAGGGGAGGAGAGTAAAAAATGATCCTAATTTCAAAAGAGGGGAGGAGAGTAAAAAATGATCCTAATTTCAAAATGGTGAGAGATGTGAGCACATGTATTCAATGATATCTGACGATTCCACTACAAGGAAACTTCCAAGTTGATTTCAAATAAATTTCGGTTATTAAATCCTAAATGGCCTAATTTATATTATTTTACAAAGTGGTTTCTCAGTCCTCAATAAGCATGTAATATTCTAGGCAGTTACATTTGCTTTTCAAAGGGGCAGATATTAGAAATGATGGTTCAAGTAGCTGGGTTCCTGCCACCCATGTGGGAGACCTGGATTGAGTCCCCAGCTCCCAGCACTATTTTGGCTCAGCATAGGCCAACCAACCATTGCAGGTATTTGGGGAGTGAACGTATGGAAGAGATTTATTCTCATTCATTCTCTCTCTCTCTCTGTCTCCTCCCCCAGTTTCCTACTGCCTCTAACATAAAAAAATATATATAAGTTTTAAAGGACTATGAAAAAGGCAGGGGCAGATCCCACAAGACCTTCAATTTATAATTGGTTTCAGTCTGTATCTTACGGGTTGGAGGTCTGTTCTAAGTCTCTTCTACAGCACTTTACACACACTCCACAAATGTGTAAGTACTTGTATCTTAGATGAACAAGGTACATTACTAAGTAATTTTGTGGTTATAAAAAAATAAACAGCAGAGTACAGTATAAGAGATAAAGAAAGACCTACAACAAGCAGAAATTTAACAAATGTATGAACAAAGGGCCAGCTAGTTCACAAATGCACAGCGCAGTTTCCAAGCGGAGGAAAACCCAACTTAACATCATAGAAAAGAATACAGAACTGACATTCCAAGACGTCCTCCAAAGGTTGACTACACAAAAAATAAGTTAATAAAATGAATGGATGGAAGTAGGGCTCTTTCTTTTTTTTTTTTTTTTTAAGATTTATTTTTATTATTTTTTCATTGGAAAGGCAGATATACAGAGAGGAGAGACAGAGAGGAAGATCTTCCGTCCGATGATTCACTCCCCAAGTGAGCGCAACGGGCCGATACTATGCCGATCCGAAGCCAGGAGCCTCTTCCGGGTCTCCCACACGGGTGCAGGGTCCCAAAGCCCTGGGCCGTCCTCGACTGCTTTCCCAGGCCACAGGCAGGGAGCTGGAAGGGAAGCGGGGCTGCCGGGACTAGAACCGGCGCCCACATGGGATCCCGGGCGTGCGAGGCGAGGACCTTTAACCACTTGCGCCACCGTGCCGGGCCCAGAAAGTAGGGCTCTTTCAAAGATAAATTGCCTTACCATTTAACACTTATGCATTTTATTAAGAAATTTAAGTCATGTTATCACAAATATTTATTTCTACCCTTACAGCATGTAGCTATTATTGCTTTCATGGAGCAGAAGCTCCAGAATTAATAGAGAACCACAACTCAATTAAGACAAATGTAACAAGTCCATTTAAGTGAGTAAAGGGCTTGAGACTTTTTCCCAGCATTAGACAATATCTGAACATCCATGGGCTACCAGGTGAGCTTTGTTGCATGTAAGCTTTGCAATTAAAAAAAAAATCTTTGAATGTATTGGAACTTTTGAACCATATTAGAATGGCTATTGCTCTGCCTAGGCTAACTTTTAAATTCAAGTTCATGTGTGTTTTTTGGATAAAGCTGTACAGGTGTACACAAAACTTGACACACAATAGCCAGGTTTAATTACATAGCAGAGTTTATGGGATTATGCTGGTTTAATAGTAGATTATGGTTGAAAAATAAGAATTAACTTGTTCAATATCATACCACCTCATTATTAATTGTTTTAAAATTTATCATAAATTCTGACCTGTCCAATTAATATTTATAAAGGTGAATAGGAATAGCTGTAGATAATGTTGGTGATTCAACTTAATGACTTTCTTCAAGCAACTAAAATCAGTTTAAAACTATCTCAAGGTTACAGCAACAAATATGTGTGAATCAAGGCTTTCCTGACATTGGAACCAAAACCAAAAATAACTTTGATGTTGAAACTGATATACATCTGTAACTCCTGTTCACAATTCAGATTTCAGTATTTTTAGTTCATAAACACAGCCTCACTTGTTCGTGTTGATTGCCTTGGTCATAAGTATTCTTAAAAAATTTGTATTCTAAAAGTAGATTTATACCAATAAAATACTGCCTTGATCCATTTCACAAACTGGGGATCTGTGCAAGATTTTTGTTCTAAAAGAAGACTCTATAGCTTAAAAAGTTTTCCAGGAGTTTCCCATCTCTTAATATTCCGGAAGCCTTCTGAACTATAAATGTCTCAAATTTCTTTTTTCTGATAAAATAATTAACTCTGGTTGTATTGTTTTGATGTTGTCATTTATACTGTTAAAACACTGAACATGAAGACAGACATCAATAAAGGAAGATCATTGCATGACTGATACTTCATCAGAATCCATGACATCAGAAAGAACTACTGCAAATAATTATAAAAGGAAAATTCTGGCTGTAGTTTTTATATTAAAAAAAAAAAAAGACCTTTTACTTTTTTTAAATGAGGCTAAATATTGCTACTTTTTTATCTTGAGAGAAGGGAAAATATCATCTAATTGAACTGTAGTCCTCTAATTATCCTTTCCTTTAAATTAAGAGGTAACTCAGCTAAATCCCTATGTGCTCAAGACACAGAAGGGACATTATTCCTGCAGTATGTGCTAAGACTGAACCCAAGTGAGCTACTGGAGGATGCTAAGGCACAGAAAGATCCTTGCTACACAGCTGCCTTTTAAGGCCAGGGGATTCAGGACCACCGTTCCAGTCTTCACTAGATCTTAGCAACAGAGATCCAGGAGAGTTTTGCTATATTTTCAAAGTGAGCAACATACATCAAGAGCACACCTGATAGAGAAGCAACCCTCTTCTACACACATGAAAAGTCTAAAATGGAAACTTCATACATGTAGGAGTGTGAGGAAATGCCATTAGTACTGTCAAAAACTAGCTTCTCCTACAAAGGTCCTGAAAAGGTATATATAGGTATATATATATATATATGTATGTATATATATGTATATATATATGTATATATATATATCTGTGAAAGATATACATATATATCTTTAAAAGATATATATATGCATGTGTATATATATATATCTTTTAAAGGTATATATTTACTATCTTTTAAAATGAGTTGACAAGATCTGTCAGTACAGCTACACATTCAAGTACACATACATAATAAGTAAAATGATTTGGCACAAGCAGAGTGTACTATAGCTTTTTATACAGTATTTCTGCTCCTTTAAGTGTGTGTGCTTGCTCAACATATTTCCCCTTTCAACTGAGGTGTTTCAATGAATTCTCTTACTTATTTCTGGACAGCAGTAGGGCAGGAGAGGTGAAGGGAATGGGGGAAGAGAGGAACACAAATATACTGTACAATTTTCCTAGCCAACACGAACAAAGATGAAACACACTTCAGGCTGGAAAATAAGCAAGTCAACGAGACGTGATTTCATAGGGAGCATATTAAGGCTCTGCTAGAGTGGTTTCCTGCTCTAGCAGCTTTGCGGCTTTATTTTATTTGGGGCTGCTGGAGCCAAGGGATCTCTGTTGGGTTAGGGGATTGAAATTTGTCTTTATATCTTTTCCATCTATCATTTGTTTGCACAGTGTCTTTACTTTCCCCACCCCCAGAGCCTTAGGTTGTGTAATACTTGGGCACTGAAAGAAAAGGGTCTGCATCCCTTAGGAATGTGCCGAACAGCTGCAAACCTCCTCAAACGCTAATCCCTAAAAAGCAGACAAAATATCCAGAAGTATTTTTCTTACTTAAAAAATTGTTCAGGAGAAAGATCAAGAAAACATCATACTGTATTTGAGAGGGAATGACTCCAGTCAAAAGAAAGGAGACCCAGAAAGTCACGAGCCAGCTGCATGTCTAGAGGAGATTCTGTGGATGCACTGAGATAAATTTGCACAGCTGAATCATGAGCTTTAGCGACATCAGCTTGGTTCTAATCCCTCCTCTTACACCATGAACTTTGCAGCAAATGCCCAAAGGGATTTTTCTAAACTAGTAAAGGTGAAGAGCCAACTCGATAAAGGTACAAGCCAGCCTCTATGTCATGCTTTTACCCCCAAATCCCTCCCTTCTCTGCTTGGTTTCAAATATGGCTTCTACAAGATGGATGCATGGAATGTTGGTGTAAATCTAGTTTCCTAAACATCTTCAATGCATGACTGTAAAATCCTGGCATCTCTCCTGGTCCAAGGTGCCATTTAATTAATGGCATGTAATGGCTCTGTAGATGTAATGCATAGCACAAGCATGGCATTATTGGAATGACTTCTGTGTTGCTTTAGTGAGGTGTGTTCCCTGTTTGACCAGCAGTCTCTCCAGTAGTCTTCCACTTGGCCACTTGGCCATCTCTTAGGCCTGTTGTGTAGCTCAGATCAGATGACAGAAGCAAAAGAACTCCACCAACAATAAAGCATTACACAAATGCGAGGAAATATTATTATTTTTATTTTCAAACAAATTAGAACCCAGCTTTCATCAATTTCCAAAATGCTCCTCACCCAGCCCTGGGCCAGGGCCAAGAGCACAGCCTGCTGAAAATGCACAGCCCTCAGCAAATAATGGTTGGGATAAGACAGCAGCAACAGGCAATTAACAAAGCAGCTGTAAGTCTCTGGGAAGACGTGAGAGAGATACCAACAGGAGAGCAGAATTTAATTTTCTACTGTCCTTTCTCTAAGGGACAGGGAGGAATGATCAGCCCTGCATTCCACACTGAGAACTGTGTGCTGATGTAGACAGCAAGGGACCCAAAGGGAGCCCAGATTGCCACAGCCTGATGTTTCAGCAACTCCCACTGAGCATCCACCCTCTGTCTCAGAATTCCTACCAAAGCTGCCATTCTGTGTATAGTTGGCAAATACCAATACAATCAGTTATAAAAATAGATGTATCTGTGATGACAGACAAGACCCCAAGTGAGTTAACTGTATCATTCAGTGTATACAACTGAGCATACCACCATGATGCGAATAAGAAAAATTTAAGGCACATGCATGATAAAAGTAATCATCTGGTGACAGGGTGGACAGGAAAACTAGTGACAAGAAGGAGGCTGTATTTTTTTCTTTAAATCCTAAATTCCTTCCTGGAAACCTGATTAAAACGAAATGAACTGAGGCAGCCAAAGAGATTATTTTATTCAGATGAGTGTTATTAGCCTTTCTGGCTTATTTTCTCTATTATGCATTTTGCTGATGCTGACAGAAGCAGACGGCCTGGATAGACAGGCAAAGCTTCAGCGGATTTATGGTCTGACAGTGCCATGCATAATATCAGACCCTTGCTGACCTAGATAAGCCTAAGGATGGATTGGATTTGCTGGGGAAGGTGCTAAAAGAAAGGGGGAGGGGACCATCAAGGTGGGGGACCGACTTGAAAAGATTCTGCCCGAAATGGTGGCTGCCTATTATATGACCCAGTAGTTCAGTGGCAGCCTGGAGGCGTCTTTTAAAAGACAGGCGGGTTGGCTTTCTGGGCTTATCACAGCTCTGGCTTCAGCTTTACCCACAGTGAAATCAGGGTAGGCAAGTTCAGAGACAGAAACAGGAAAATGCCCAAGGTAAAAATAATGTATTCTATGTATGGAGAAATGAGTTCTCAAAATTTCAGGGGGAAGTTAGTGCTGAGACAGATGATTAGAAAGGATTCAAGCAGTGGTGTACCCATCTTACTTAAAACAGTATAAATTTTCCCTTATAATCAGGGCAGAGGAAAAGAGTTATACAGGATTCTTGTGGTTCTGGATCAGTTCCACGGAGCTCAGCCTCACCCTTGGGAGAATGGCATGCCCCAGAGTCGGGAGTTCAGAAATCTGCTTTGAAGTCAAGAATTGGACTAGCACCATATCTGACATCTAGTAAGTGCTTAAAAACAATTTCCTAAGTGATTATAGGAGCTGGGGTCTTCTGGGTTAGGTCAGATATGAACAACTGTAGACTCTAATTGGAACTGTCTCCATCAATATTGATGTCAAGTGCAGGACTTTGCCTTCCTCTCAAATACTTACATGGTACCACATTCATGGTGCAGACAAGGAACATCAGGAAAACAAACAAGGGAAGTCTATCCAAGAATTGACCAATCAGATTTCTTGCGTAAATCATTTTATTATCCTGAGCTCATCCTCTGATCTCAACTTATTTCATTCACTAATTCAGTATTAACTGAACAACCACACTATGTGCCAGACACCTGTTCTGTGCACTTGAAACAAAAAGATCAACATTCCTGCTTCTGATCTGTTTCTCCCAAGTTTGCAGACCTCCTGGATCCAAAGCACAGCTTTTCTGTTCCTAAATTGTCCATCAGTTACAACTCATATCTTACGCTGGTCTTGAATGCTTGTGTGTACAAGGGCATGGATGAACTCACTGTGAAGTTCACTCCTGGCTGATCTGCCTGCCCAGCAAGCCTCTTTACGGTTCCTGAAGATCTAGGACTGCCCTTGTTTACACACATGTCTGGGCACTATCACTCCCCGAACTGTGCAGAAGAATCAACAGAGAGGCTATCAAACCCTTCTTGTGTAATCCAGGAATAATCTAAATGCTGGAGAACAGGGTTTATACACTCAGCCCCCAAATGAGCTAAGGCCTGAAAAGTCAATAAGGTATTAATTAGATAGCTCCACTGAGAGCACCCCCCAGCCCCACTACAATAGGTTGTGATCACATCAAAAGGCCTGATATGAGGCTGACTTTTCATCATAGTAACAGTAGAAGATATTACAAAGGTGTAATTAATGACTATGGTACATAAAAGCTTTGTTTTTCAGTTTAAAAAACGTTACAGGGCCTGGCGCAGTGGTGTAGTGGTTAAAGTTCTCACCTTGCACACCCGGGACCCCATATGGGTGCTGGTTCTAATCTTGGCAGTCCCACTTCCCACCTAGCTCCCTGCCTGTGGCCTGGGAAAGCAGTGGAGGACAGCCTAAAGCTTTGGGATGTTGCACCTGCATGGGAGACCCAGAGGAGGTTCCTGGCTCCTGGCTTCAGATTGGCTCAGCTCCAGCCACTGTGGCCACTTGGGGAGTGAATCATAGGATGTAGGATCTTCCTCTCTGTCTTTCCTCCTCTCTGTATATCTGTCTTTCCAATAAATAAATAAATCTTTAAAAACAATGTTATAACCCCGGACATTATAGTGATAGTTGGATCACATATTCTACGGAAAAATCTATGCATAACTGTACAGTTGTATCTTCAGATTTCTTTTCTTTTCCATTCAAGATGTCACTAGAAACCCCACAAGTAATTATAACACATGACAAACATACAGAGAGAAAAAACTACACACAGATGTTGTTAGCAGATTTTTAAAATAAATGAGACCTTGGAAGATGACTGAGGCAGACAGTCTGGCTCACCCCTGGTAATTCATTGTAGAGAGATAAACACCTGTCTGTGCCAGAGTGGAATGACGTCACTTAGAAATCCACACTCTTATTTTCAAAGTAGTAACCACCCCCTAAGGAGTGGACATCTCCCTGGCACCAGGCACAAGAGGAGAAGCTTGATCTATAGCCAGGAACTACTCGTGGCTGCCAAACAGTACTGAAGAATGCCAAGTACCAACAAGCCATCGTGAAGAAAGAGTGGCCATGGGGTATCTCCCCTTCCTGAATACCTATTCTTGGGAAAATGAGTCCCCTTCCATGGTTCATGTTAATCGCATGGAAAATCCAGCTTCTGTGAAACTATATGGCTAAATGGAATGAAGTCAGTCAGCATAATCATCCAGGGAGAGGCATGCATCACCGTCTCCTCCCACATTCTACCCTGATACTTCTCTTGCCTTTGTCAGAAGGGAGTCTCTTAACAACAGGGTACATTTGAGAATGCTAGTGAACACCTATCACAAAGCACAAGTGGACACTTCATCAGTAGGGATTAATGACAGATGTCACAGCCACAGAAGACCTATGAGCCTTGAGGACGGCAAAACTAGGATTTATGTAATAAGTAGCCTCTTTGGCATCCATCGGTCTTGCCTAATCAAGGGCTGCAATATATATCTTAAGCTCACCCTCCGGATGGCCGCTGAGTGACCAAACAGGAATGCCCAAAGGCTCCTGTGTTCTAAATCATAACATATTATTAAGCATGTTGATGTTTTATTGACAAAACTTTAAAGAACTGGGTGATATAAGAGATGCCCTCGTCAATTTCCAGGCTAGTAGGTCAAGTTATTAGTTCAGGTCCTTAAGGAGTCTGATGAACACTTCAAGTCCCATGCCAGCACTGTGGTTCTCTTCAGCAATGCTTAAGACTAGTCAGGTAACCTTGAGTCACAAATACACTTCGAGGCTTCAAAAATTTTGCAACTGTTTTTAAAAAATCAATGAGGACAACAACCTTGCTATAATTCATGACTTTTTAGGAAAATCGAGTCAAAGGAGGTAATAGTCATTTTTTAAAAGTTTGTAAACAAGAAAGTGTTATACAACAAAACTTAGCAACATCATCATTTCTTACCATTACAACAATTATTATTATTACTCAACAATCCATATAATGAAATCATATCCATAACATAAAGTGGTTAGAGTTATGTCTATAAAAACAAATGTATCTCAAAAATCCTGTCTTATTACCCAATTTTGCAGTGAACTTGTTTCGTAAATTTCCCACTTCATCAGTGCACTAAGTAGAGATACATCTTGCTGCTATTAAATTATCATCTGGTTCTCTGGAAATTCCCTAACACCATGAATCTCCTGCCTGATGTAGCTGATACTTCAAAACTTTCAAGTCTTCAAAGAGAAGACTTTCAAAGTAAAATAGAAAGTTAGAGGGTACAAAAAAAAAAAAAAAAAAACAGAAGTTTTGGAATTTCAGAGATGGAAGAGACTTTTTTCAAGACAGTCCAGAGTCAAGGCCAAACCTATTGCTTTCTAAGTGAGAAACTGAGGCAGAGCATCCTCAGAAACCAGGTCTCCTGATCAATCATCATTTTCTCCCTTTGTTGTGGTAACTGCTGTATTTCAACTAAGAAGGCCTTAGCATTCACAAAGGTCTGGTGCTGAAAGAGTTAGCAGAAAGGGCTCAGAGCCCCAGAACACAAAGCTATTCTAAGACAACACATAACAGGAATACCAAGGGTCCATGAACCCAGAGGGAACAAAACTACTGGTGCCTAACGGCGCCGGAAAGCATGTTGACACACTGCATGTGGTTACACATGAAAGGCAAGTGAATAGGAAGAGCAGTTTTGAATCCAACCCCGTTCTAATTTGGGACTGGCTCTGGGCACCTACTAGAGGGTTGGGCCACACCCCAGCCACTGTAAAATGACCCTTCAGTTCCTTCATTCTTTGGCCTCAGTTAACCCCTTCTCTGCCCTCCTAAGGACCACAACAGACATTAGAGTACATGTGTTCTGAAGTCTTAAAAAGCCAGGCTTGTAAGTACACAAAAACAGCTTCTCTAAGTGAATCTTTAGGGCCCCAAATCATCCTGCAGCTCAATCAGTGGGAGTGCTTGTTTATGCTGAGTTCCTGTGCTCATCCCAGGGAGATTTCAGTTCACCAGAGGTGGAGGAGTGACCAAGAACCTACACTTTAAACAAGCATCCCAGGTAATTGCATGCATAGCAAACATTTAAGAGTCAGTGCTAAGACAAGCATTTGGTACAGTTCTTAAATCACCACATCCCATACTGGAGTGCCTGAGATGGAATCCCACCACTACCTCTGACCCAGAATATCCTGGCAAGAAGCAGATGATGGCCTCATACTTGGTTCCCACTGCCCACATGGGAGACCCAGACTGATAGGTGCATCTAGCGAGTGAACCAACAGATGGGAGATTTCTCCTTTCTATCTGTCTCCCTTTCCAATAAAATGAAAATAAAGTTAGATATTCTAAAAAGTACCAGTGCACTTAAGGGAATGTTTTTTTTTAATTTTTTTTTTATTATTGGAAAGGCGGATATACAGAGAGGAGAGACAGAGAGGAAGATCTTCCATCCGATGATTCACTCCCCAAGTGAGCGCAACGGCCGATGCTATGCTGATCCAAAGCCAGGAGACTCTTCCGGGTCTCCCATGCGGGTGCAGGGTCCCAAAGCTTTGGGCCGTCCTCGACTACCTTCCCCGGGCCACAGGCAGGGAGCTGGAAGGGAAGTGGGGCTGCCGGGATTAGAACCGGCGTCCATATGGGATCCCGGGAGTGCAAGGCAAGGACCTTAACCACTTGCGCCACCGCGCCGGGCCCCTAAGGGAATGTTTTACACATTGTCAGATACAACCTACTGGTAGTATTGGGGAGGGAAAGATTAATTTACAGGTTCAATACTAGCATTTCTCAAACAAACAAAAAAAATAAAAACAGAATAATAGAACAAAGCAGAAAATAATAATACATACATCATAAAGCAAAGATTTGTATTGTTTAAATGTTGTATTAATGTACTGAATAGCCTACATGTCTCTGTGTATTTCAGGTTGCAATATAAAATACACAAACAGAGAGACATGGTGGCTCATGATCAAAAAGTTTAGAAGCCACTGTTCTGAAGAAAAGATCCTGGATTTTGATTATTACACACCCCAGCCCCATTTGAGAATCTGAGAATTCTCCTGTAAGTATTTTCTTCTGAGGGAGGGAAAAGGAAGGACACACACACTAGCATTTGCACGTGGACCTTGGGGATCCCTAGACTTCCGGGAGCCTATTCCTGAGGACAGTTCAATACCAAGACTCTGGTTGCAGTGAGCACCAAATAAGTACTGCACCACACCAGTGCTCTCCTCTCGCTCCCAGTGCTCCATGATGACTACCAGTGTTCTCATCATGCACCTGTACGATACGTGGGCCCACCAAGCTCTTAAGGAACACAGTGAGTAGGAACACCAAAGTTAAACAGTGTTCCTTAGAGCCCAGCGCAGTGGCCTAGCGGCTCCATGTGGGCGACCTGGAAGAGGCTCGGGCTCCTGGTTTTGGATCAGTGCAGTTCCAGCCGTTGTGGCCACTTGGGGAGTGAATAAATGATGGAAGATCTTCCTCTCTGTCTCTTCTCCTATCTGTATATCTGTCTTTCCAATAAAAATCAATAAATCTTAGGAAAAAAATGTTCCATAGAACACAGGGGCAAGCACTCACAAAGTTCCAAAAGTAAGGATTCTAAAACAATAATAAGTTTGCACAATGTCATTGCATCCAAAGGAACACATCTCTTGCCTACAAGGAGTACATACATAGTCCCTGCAAGAGTAAGCAATGGATGGGCCTGGCGCGGTGGCGCAAGTGGTTAAGGTCCTCACCTTGCATTCCCGGGATCCCATATGGGGGCCAGTTCTAATCCCGGCAGCCCCGCTTCCTTTCCAGCTCCCTGCCTGTGGCCCAGGAAAGCAGTCGAGGATGGCCCAAAGCTTTGGGACCCGGAAGAGGCTCCTGGCTCCGGACCGGCATAGCATCGACCGTTGAGCTCACTTGGGGAGTGAATCATCAGATGGAAGATCTTTCTCTCTGTCTCTCTTCTCTGTATATCCGCCTTTCCCATAAAAATTAAAAAAATAAATCTTTAAAAAAAAGAGTAAGCAATGGAACTGTCACTTTCTTGCACTTCCATTGGTGATCAAACAAGTTATTCCTAAGTTGGTGACATCTTTGACCTGCTAATGTGCCTATTAGCACATTACCCCACCTTATATGACCAAGAAGACACAAATTCCTTAGTTTTGGATCACTTGCCAAGTGACTATACAAAGATGTGATAGAAAGCAGCAAGGTGTAAGGAGGAGGGTGGGATGGAGGCGATGGAGGGGGAATGGGAACAAAGGATCAATGAATAGACAGAAAATTAATCCCCACAACTTTATAAAATTTCCTGATGCCTTTTAGTAACTGTGCTTTCATATGGTAGACACTGGCACATCGTCTATGATGCTTCAGGCCCATCTGTTTTTGAACTTAAGCTGCAGACAAGATTCAGACCAGTTGGAAGCAGCAACACTGACCAGGTTATAAGTGTCTGGAGGAAAGAACAAAAATGAGTGTATGGGAGTTAGAGAAAGAGGGTTAAATGAGGCAGAAGAAGGAGAATCTGGAAGCCATCCCCAGACAAAGAGGAGAAAATGGCCAGGTCAGAGTTTATGCAAAAAACTATCAAGAGGCCAAAGTATCTGAGTGAAGAAAGCCAATGAAGACAAGCACCAGAAGTGTCACAACAGGGTGCCAGCAAACAGGCTGACAATCAGCCTAAAACCCTGCAAGTCTGGGTGTTGGTGAGCAGAATGCCCTGGGATTTCACCTCTAAGAGACCAGAAACAGGTCATCCAGAAGTGCTAGCTGAAGCAGGTTACATGACCTGCTGAGAAGCAGCCTGCGCAGTCACAGTCTTAGAGTTCAGATGCATGTTGAATTCTTGGTTCCATCAATGCTGATAAAAAGCAGGGAGAATGTGGGAGAAGCAACCTTAGTAAAAACTGGCAATGGTCTTGCTCAAAGTCAAGGATGGCTCAGGAATAAGGGAAAATGTCCACAGGATGACCGTTCCTGATGCATGCCCTTTGACCCATGGTTCCATTGCTCATTCCTGTTAAAAATCCTTAATTATTCTATGGATAAGCAGGTACTTCACTCCTCCTGAAACTGCTCAATCACTAGTCAAGATAAAAGATTTGGCAATGACAAATAGTAATAAGATCAAATTTTGGAGGAGAAAAACAATACAGACAGAAACAGTCAAATCAAATTACATTTAAAATTAATAATACAACCTCAAAGAAGAATTAGCCAACTCGTTTTTGAACAGTTTTGGGACTCAAGGATTAAAAAAAAAAGTTCTCTAAATCATTATCAGAAACTTAGGTTTGAAATTCTGAAACCAAATTCTGCATATTACACTGTAAGACTTAGCAAATCAATGAATACATTATGGATAAATGAAGCTAGATTTCTCACAATTTAGAGAACAGAATTATAAATACGGAAAGGGAAGAAAATTGAATAAAGTGTGGTGTTGAATTTGGGTTGGAATTAAGATATTGGTGTGAATGCAAAGGCTTTATTATAGATGAGTACACAGGCTCTAGATTAGCAATATTTCAGTTTAAGATGTTTTTTTTTAGCTTTAGCTTTATAATTATACTAAAAGGATAGGTGTTCAGTAGAAACAATGCTTAGAATTTTGCATTTGGTCTTTCCTGAGCCAGTGATATGTGACAGGACTCTAGTAAGGTTTCAATCATGAGGGCAATCAACTGACACCATACAGTGTGTTCTGTCATTAAGCTAACATGTTCCTTAAGTCAGGTGTCTTAAATGCATTCTGAACTTACAACCTTTTCAATTAAAAATGGTCTTATTAGTACATAATTTTATCATAGCCTGAGCATCTGTATATAAGAGAAATATAGAAATGTGTGTACATTTACATATACCTATTTCTTCTATCTTAAAAGAATGATCATAAATAAAAATATAACAGAAACATAGCACTGAAGATTTTTAAACGAGCTTACCCACTGAAACCTCTCTGAAAAAAATGAATGAATTGAAACAACGAAGTGCAAAATAAAGCTTGGAAGATCTTGTGTCAGAAAATAAGGATGTGCTCAAAGAATGCTGGAATCACAGGAAAAGGAACACAGGACTGGGTCTGATGGGACTCCAGTGGCCAAATCTGGGGCAATGTGAACATTAAAATAAGTAAAATGGTAAAGGATTGTAATCTATTGAATCACTTAAGAATCCACAAGTCTATGCTGATACAAACAATCAACCAGAGCAGAAAATAAAAGCAGTAGGAAAACTCTTGCAGTACAATTTCAACAGGCAGTTATAGAAGGAGTGATGGAAACTGGAAAAATGACCATCTGGAAAATATAATAATTAGTTCAAGCAAAATTTTATTTTTAATTTTTAAAATTTTAAAAAATATTTCTTTTTTTTTCCTTTAAAGATTTATTTATTTGGAAAGCAGTGTTATAGCGATCAAGAGAAAAACATAGAAAGATATTTTCCATCTACTGGTTCACTCCCAAATGGCTGTAATGGCTGGGGTGGGCCAGTCCAAACCAGGAGCTAGAAACTTCTTCCAAGTCTCCCACGTGGGTAGTAGGAACCCAAGCACTTGAACCATCTGCCATTGCTTTTCCCAGGCCATTAGCAAGGAGCTTCATTAAAAGTAAAGCAGCTAGGACAGGACAGGAATTATCAGCTTCCATATGGAATAATGGCACCACAGGTGACAGCTTAATGTGCTACACTACAACACTGGCTCCTAAAGATTTCTTTATTTGAAAGGCAACGTTACAGAAAGAGAGAGATAGACAGAGAGAGAAAAATCAGTGCTTATACGGGGATGCTGGCCTCACAGGAAGCATCTTAAACTGTTGTGCCACAATGCTGGCCCCTCAAGCAAGAATGTTAAAACAAGTGTTAAGAGTTGAAGAATAGCCATTATGTGCATGGTCTCAGAGTATCTCTCCACAATGTATGCAGCTGTTATAACAGAAGAGAATAACTCCCTGGTATAAAAACCCAGCAGATAGCATATTAACTCAATGATCAAGTCAACACCTCCAATAAAGGGAAAAATAATCATTGTCAATGACGCAGTCAGAGTGTGACATTCTGTGGCAATCCTGCCAAGAGGGTGTAGCCTGAATCTAATCATAAGAAAACATCTCAGATTATCAGAAATATCCAAGATAACTGGCCTGAACACTTAAAAAACGGACAATGCCATGAAATATAAAAAAAAGGCTTGCAATCACTTCACACTGAAGGAAACTAAAGAGATACAATTGAATGAATTGCATTATCTTGGTCTTCCTTTGATCAATAAAGGTATTTTTTATTTTTATTATTTTTTTAAAGATTTATTTTTATTGGAAAGGCGGATATACAGAGAGGAGAGGCAGAGAGGAAGATCTTCAGTCTGATGATTCACTCCCCAAGCAGCTGTAATGGCTAGAGCTGAGCCAATCTGAAGCCAGCAGCCTCTTCCGGGCCTCCCACGTGGGTGCAGGGTCCCAAAGCTTTAGGCAGTCCTCGACTGCTTTCCTGGGCCACAGGCAGGGAGCTGGAAAGGAAGCGGGGCTGCCGGGATTAGAACTGGCGCCCATATGGGATCCCGGGCGTGCAAGGCGAGGACCTTAACCACTACACCATCGCACCTGGCCCTAAAGGTATTTTTTAAACTGGAAAAATCTGAATGTCTAAAGATAGATAGTATCATTTTTCAGTTCTTATGCCCTCATTCTGTTAACTGTACTATGTAAGAAAATTCCCTCATTTTAAAATAAATATACAACAAAATAGGTATGGATAAAAGGGCAGCATGTCTGTAATTAACTCAAGTGCTTCAGAAAAACTGAATGTTCATGTGTGTATGTTGTGTATGGATATAATGCAAATTAGTAATATATCAACATTTGGGGACAATTTGCATCACATGGCATATGGTTGTTCTCTGTACTACTGCCAATTTTTCGGTAAGTCTAAAATTACACTAAAAAATGTAAAGATCCCATTTGGAGGAAAATACACTCTTTCTCCTATCTCTTCTTCAGAAATTGAGTGTAGGCTTCATGCTATCTTTTTTCACATGAATTTTCTATAATGTTACAGGACACCACGAGCCTGCTGAGAAGAGTTGAGTTCTATACTTCTCTGGGAAGCCCAGAACTTGCTCTGAATCTGTTGATCTTATTGATAACAAATTTGAGTTCAAGAATTTATTACTGAATCTCATATTATTGGGGATTAATAAGAGTAGCTCAACAATTCTATCCCCTTGAATTTGAGCTTAATGCCTTAGCAGAACATTTATGCATACATACACAAATTAAAACATTTCAGTTTAAATGAATTAGAATAATGGCTTATTTTTCTACACACATGAATATTTCATTCCTAGCAAAGCTCTCAGCATAGAATAACTGTTCAATAAATGTTTGCTAAAATCCATGGACCTCACAAAGCTTGGTGTTTGCAAAAACATTCCATATTCACAGACAAAACAGCCAGGAGTGAACATGTTTTCCAGAAGGAATAATACAAAGGTGTTCTTATCCCCAAAATAATTATAATTAATGATTTAGCAGATTTTCATTCAAGTTAGTTGTTTTTGGCTAATTAGAGTGGCTCAAAACTGTGACAAGGCCTGAAAAGTTCCTTTTCCCTCAACTTCATTAAAGGCAAGAATTTTCCTAAAGTCTTCTCTAATTTAATACCAAGTCAGCCTATGAAAGATGTATTATAACTATGGAAACATCATGGTTTCCCTGACAATGATATAAAGAACAAGCTTCCTAAGCAGTCATTATCTGCCTGGAAAGAGGTATGTGTGCTTGGGATCAGTGAGTTGGGATTGAAGAAGATACAGCACCACTCTATAAACCATACTACCTTCAGCTGCCTCCAGCCGATGTATTAAGACATGGCAAAATCAACATTGAGAAAGTTCAAGACTAAAATTTAAGACAAACTCCTTAACAACATCCCATGAATTGGTATATCGTTAAGAACCCAAACTGCTTCAGATACTAAAGGGAAAGACTGTATTACGCACCTAGCATGCATGTGTGCATAGGATTCCATGGAAGAGAAGGGCAGGCATTTCCTTCCACTACTAGAGAAAACAGAAACAAGCTGACCGACTCAGCCCAGGTACAGCTGGAGCAGGGAAGAGGTGCATTCCCTAACTACACCTGCTTTCCTGGTTCCTCCTCCTCTCTCTTCAGAGCCCACTCAATTGCCCGTGCTTTGTCTTCTAAGGAAACCCTTCTCAACCATCATTTTCACCTGTACACCGCAGTTGATTCTGTACAATTTCCTCTTTTTGCTAAATTCCCGAGCCACTGCCTATAAATTCAAAGAATTTCAAGCATCAAGAGAAACCCCTCCCCCACCTACAGAACTTAGTTATGAACATCTGTTGTTTACAAGGGTTCAGGCTGAGAGCTGCCAGACTCGTTCTGCAACCCCTACTTTAACACAGAGGCTGCCAGAGAGGGATGTCTGAATTTCATGCAAGGATGCCCTGTCCCGACAGCTTAAGCAGAAATCAACAAACACAGCTCAGCATCCTACCACGAAAGATAATCCTAGTCTGTTTGATTCATTTTCTAATCCTGGTTCTTTAACCAGCTGTATCCAAAATATGGTAAGAAGGAGAACTGTGCCCATTGAGCCTCCCTGGATTTAAAACCTGGGGGACAATGACCTTTGGGGGGATAGAAGCAAAACAGCAGAAAACACAATCCCGTTTCAGTTCTAAAAATCGCCCTCCCACCTCTAGGTGGGCCAAATCTAATTGAGAATATAACTGCTTTTACCTTTCCCTGACTGAGTCCCTCCTGAACACTCCACCATCCTTCGTCCCTTCCCAGGGACTACTGGAACCTGCTTTAAATGGAGTCCTATTTTTAGTTCCACGGACCCTCATGCACATGTATGCTAATTCTCAGTCTGCCTGATGCTCCCCATTTCAATCACAGGAGTCTGTGAGGCAGAGACTGTCTTTTCTTCTTATCTTGTAAACCCTCCCACTTAACACAGCCAACTCCCAATAAGATGACACAGCTCTGCTTTTAAAAGAGACCTGGATCAAAGTCAACTCATTTAATTGGCTGCAAATTCCTGAGAATTAAAGATCCCAAGAACCAGTCACACACTGCTTCCTGTGTCTACTATGGAATTACTATGGAGCTTACAGGCACAGAGAAAATGAATACTATCAACTCCCCAGGCCCCAGCACTGCTGTCAAGGGATGTGATCAGCAGTGTCTGCTCTACAGAGCTGGAAGCCTGAGGTGTGGGGCCTGCTGACATTCCAGGGGCAGATCCTGGGAGACATGCAGCATCCTCATCAAAGCATGTTTTGCTTCTGAGCTGCCCTCTATCAATTCCTACTCTAAAGGGATGATATAAACCTATTTATGAAGAAGCATGGGAGTTTCTGATTGGTTTTATGAAACAAGCAACCCAGTAAATGACATTCTGTTATGTTCATGACTAAAGTTTGTACTGGACTGCCTTGCTGGGTCTAATGATAGACATTACAGGAGGCTAAGCTGGATCGGCCTTCATCGTCTGTCCAAGCAGCAGTTCAGATCTGGAGGCCCCAAAACTATCCCCACCCTTATAGAAACCCAACCACTTGGCAATAGGGCTAACTGCTGACTCCCAGAGTTCTAGGAAACCAGAGGATAGCTGCATGACCCACTTCCTCCTCTTGATGATTATGAGCCCAGATCTAAAGGCAACACACCAGGACTGAACTATCTTCCACCCAGCAGAACAAAATATACAATTGCTGAGTTTTTATAGGGACTGATCATACAATTAATACAGAGTCATGTAATCCCCTATATCCTACTCAGGAAGCCATATTATAAAAATCAGGAGGGAGGAGAATTTTTCTTTTGTTAGAGTGCACAGTGGTCTCTGAAGAATATGGTGACTGACATAACATTACCTATTCGGACGGACAACTGGCTAGGTTAACTCTGCACAGGGAATAACTAGTGAATCTGGTATAGCTGTGCTCTATTCCAACTTTTGAAGAAACACTATCATAACAGATTCGTATACATTAATGCATTTCATCAGCATGACAGCTTCATGAGGTTGGTATTATTATTATTAACATTTTGCAATTGGAAAAACTGAGGCAATTAAGAAGCTCATCTAGGGGTGGGCCTTCTTGGAATGCCTGCATCTGTATCAGACTGCTATTCCTGTCCCAGTTCCTCGGCTTTCAATCTAGCTTCCTGTTAATGTGCCTGAGATACAGTAGATGATGACCCAAATTACTTGGGTTACTGCCATTCACTTGGGGGACTCAGATGGAGTGCCTTGCTCCCAGTTTTGGTCTAGTCAAGACTTGGCTTTTATTAAGCATTTGGAAAGTAAACACTCAAAAATATAATTAAAAAATGGAAAAAAAAAAGAAAGTGAACAGAAAATGTGTGTGTGTGTGTGTGTCTTTTCCCCTCTGTGTACTCTGCCTTCAAATAAATATACTGATTTTTCGGTTTTTCTTTTTTAAATTGTCATCTAAAATCACATATCTCTGATAGGCTTTCGGCCTAGTAAGGCACTAGTTAGGATGCCAGTGTCCCACTCTGTTAACTCCTGGCTCTGGTTTTCTGATTTCAGGTTCTTGATAATGCAGGCCCTGGGTGGCATTACACTTTAGTCTCTGTCACCCATGTGGAAGACCTGGATTGAGTTCCCACCGCCAGTTCCCAGCCTGCACAACACCCTCACAACTCTGAGTAGAAGAGACAGAAGTAAGACTCTTATTTGTCTGGCTCAAAGAAATGGGCTCTTTTTAATAAGTCATAACATCTTCCAGAGCTATCCACTGAATTCTTTA
Source organism: Ochotona curzoniae (assembly GCF_017591425.1). Taxonomy (NCBI): domain Eukaryota; kingdom Metazoa; phylum Chordata; class Mammalia; order Lagomorpha; family Ochotonidae; genus Ochotona; species Ochotona curzoniae. The sequence continues at coordinate 15,978,982 of NW_024466219.1, read as the reverse complement.
TATGTTTCAAAGCATGACCCTACCCTGTCTTGTTGATCCATAAACTGTCTTTCAGTGTCTTCCATTTTGCTTTACTCACATGTGAGGAGCCCTCCCAATTCTTCCTTTGAAATGGACCCAACCACCACCCAAGGTCTTATACAGACTTGGCCAGCAAACAACATACCAAGAGACCATGGGTTAGTGTCTAAATAAAAGCAGCTTGAGCCACGGGAAAGGGAAGCCAAACCTTGCTCAACACCAGATGCTGCATCTGGGCAAAATCTTCCCTGAGGGAACAAACTGCTCCCAAGTCTGTCCAGAATGAATGAATGACGCACTGGTCCCAGGAAGTCAGGGGTTCTCCCTTCTGGCAACTTTATGTTTCCTCCTACTTCCCTCCTCAAGGTCACCCCACACTCAAAGAGGAACTTTCTGGTCCTCTACCCTTTCTGAATTGCACACACAGCTTTAACATTCTCCATGGCCAATAAGCTCTGGGTTTAACTCAGTGTTATCCCATGAGACTGATGAACAACTCTGAACTCAACCCCAAAGGAAGACTCCACAGGCAACAAGTGACATAACAAGATAGATTGTGTATAGTCTAAAGCTGGGCCTAAGGCCAGGAATATGGGCTGCACAAGAATTTCTCTTTAATTAATTTTGTTCTTAATCTCCCACTGAAAGGAGTATTGCAGGTTGAATGTCTACCAGATTCTTGAGATACCTGGACCGTGCTCCCTCTGATTCTGTCCAAAAGCAACATAGTTCAAAACCACTCAAGTAAGATTTGCTTTTATATGTACCTCCTTAATATAATGTGAATTTAATATCCATCCCCTCACCTAGCTCAATATCTGATGTTTGTATAATTAAATCCAAAAAAGAAATGCAGAGACAGATACATCTTTTAAACCCTTAACACACTGAAACCTAAGCACCACAGACAACACAAAGAAAATCTTGTGTTTTTTTTTGTCAGTAAACCCTTACTATTGAAAATCACAAACATTTCCACAGCCTCAATCACCACCATTCCACAAATACGCTCATATCTCCTAACAGCCCAGATCTATCTTTAGTCCCACATATGGCCATTCATTTTCTTTTGGTTACTGGGAATTTCAGCTTCAGTATCCTTCCAATATCTTAACCTTAAAATCCAAAGACCAAATTTTTTCTCATTCAAGTCTTTTTTCATAAACAACTGCTCCTAATTCCTGTATTTCTGTTAAAAGCACCATTAATTTACAAGTCACCCAAGTCCAAAAGAAACTTTCACAGAGCTCTTTTATGCTCACTTGAAACCTGAATCTCATCAGTCAGCAATTCCTGTAGAGGCTTCCTACACACCAGGTGCTTTCCATCTGTTTCTAGACGGTAAGCTCCAGGAGTACAGAGGGCAATATCAGTCTCACTTGGCATGTGTCTGGCACATGGTCAGGGTACAATACATATTTGCTAAATGGACGGTAGGATAAAATTCCTATTCTTTTCATTCCTATCATCCCACCCCAATTTAGATCCTTATTATCTATGGCAGCAACTGGTTTCTCCTCAAGTTTCTTGTCATTTAGCAAACCATCAGCCAGGTTAATCTTCCCTAAACAGTGTTCATATGTAGGCTTGGAGATTTAAGCTATTCAAACCTTCAGTGGTTTCCAGTATCTAATACATAGACTCTGATGTCTTAATCAGGAATCAAGGCCCTTCACGTCACAATCCTCCCTAACTTTGTCTAATTTTTCCAGATACTGGTTTTCTCAGCCAAATCGACCTACTTGTTGTAACTCAAATACTTTGTACTTTCCTCCAGTTGTGCCCATTCTGCTCAGAATTTTCCTTTCCCTCTCTCGCTCTAGAACCTATTCGTTTTCTTGCAGTGTGGTTCAAATTCCATTCCTCACTACTACTTCCTTCCATATCAATTAAGTGTCCTCCTTTATATTTGATATTTACCTCACATAATGGTAATGATAAAGATAGGTTCTTATATTCAGATCTAATTTTTCCCCTGCCTTGATAATAAATCCATGTGGGAAAGAACTACAACATTACTTCTTTGGACTCTGCTCTAAGAGCTTAGAACAATACCTCTAAAATTTTCAATAAACATTGGTTTAAGAGAGAAGGAAAAGCTAGAAGAAATAAAATATATTTACTGTGGGTTTAAAAAGTAGCATAAGGACTCTACCAAGAACACAGCAGGATAGCATTGTAGAAACAGCCCTCTAAAAATGCAACCAAAAATAAAAACCTACCTCAAAATAAAACAGAAATGAGCTATTAAAAGTAAGAGATCAAAAGCTAGTGAGTCAATACTGAAAGGTAATTTACAGAAAGTCTATGTAGAAGAAAAGTAGCCCACAGATTGTCAATTAGAGTCCTGCTGGGCAATATTAACACAGATTCCACTTAAAAGAGACAATCAAAGGCTAGGCATCTAATAGGAATACATTTATACTTTTCAAGGAGCCAAAGAAAATGCAAGAACATCTCCCTAGGAAGGTTTCTTATCTTCATATAATATTTTTATCTCCACTCTTTTTCTTTTCTTTTTTTTTTTTTTAAGATCTTTACATAGTTGATTAGGGCACAAAGGGTCAAGGGCTAGAGGAAACTGGGTAAGACCATTGTTTCCACACTCTCCTTTTTCCTTCAGGTATCTGGGAGAAGGGGGGCAGATAAAGGGAGGAGCCACACCCAGTCTCCCAACCATCCCAGGGTTTCAGACGTGGAGCCTGCTCCAAGGGCTCTGCTCAAGTGGTTTTGATAGTTTCACAGTTCTGAATTGCTGCCGATCTCACCACTTCAAGCACAATGAAATCTCTCTAGAATCTACTGGCTGACATAGTCCACCTTAGAGTTCTGTTTGCCTAGATTTTCACTGCCAACACTTGGCTTGGGCAGTTGATCAATTTGTCCTCCCTTCTGTGTTACAGTACCAAGTGTCCTCTGTAGGTTCTAATATACCGTTGTATCCTCCATGTGCACCTGAATATGCTGCCCACTGTTTTATCTAAGCCACTGAGGCAGTCCAGCTCTGACACAAGCATTCCATGGTCAGACCATGGACCCTGCAATTTTCTCCACGGTTGAAGTTCTGAGTCTAGTAGTTCAGTTGGGGGATCCCCAAAGAAACCTCATCTGAGGTGATCCCAGATCAGATTCTTGTGTGTGCTTGCCAATACAGGGTCCAGTATAGTCTGTCGCCCCAATCAGCTTACACGCACACTGGTGATTGCAATTGTTGGTTCAGTTCTGTCTCCAGCCCTGTCTTCTATGCAAACCAATGGGAGTTGCAGCCCAACATGGTCCCACCTACCACACACTTGGCCATGTAAACCAGTGGGAGCTGCAACCTAGTTGGGGTGACCCACAAAAACCCCCACCAGGTCAGCCCCCTGCTCTGGTTTCCATGCTTGCCAATATGTATTGTCCAGTCTGTCCCACATCCCAAACAGCTCTCGTGCATGTCAATGGACATTGAAGCCTAGTTCTACAGCCCCACTATCCAGTCCACACACACACACACACACACACACACACCTGTGGCAGGTGCCACTCTGTCTAGCCATGCCTGCCCCCAGTTGTGGTTTTCATGCTCAACAGCTGGAGTGGCAACCCAAAAGGAAAGTGTCTACTGTTTCCCTACTCGGCCCACTCTCCAGGTGGTTCTGCAGTTTAGCTTGACAGAATTTGTCCCCCATGCCAGCATCTGCCAGCACTTTTTATTTTTTCTTTAAAGATTTATTTATTTTTATTTGAAAGGCAGATTTACAGAGAGAAGGAGAGACAAAGAGAAAGATCTTCCATCCACTGATTCACTCCCCCAAGTGGCTGCAAAGGCCAGAGCTGAGCTGACCCGAAGTCAGGAGTTTCTTCCAGATTTCCCAGAGTATTACAGGGTCCCAGGGCTTTGACCCATCCTCTACTGCTTTTCCAGGTCACAAGCAGAAAGCTCGATGAGAAGTGGAGCAGCTGAGATACAAACCCTGCCCATATGGAATCTTAGCGCATGCAAGGCAAGGACTTAAGCCACTAGCTATGACACTGAGCCCTTATCTCCACTCTTAAATCAAGCTAAGAGAATTTTAGACATTAGCAGAGTCCTCCAAAAGTCACATGGATGCAGGAAATCCTACTAACCATTTTAGACAAAGCAGAATCTGATACAGTCAAATAATTGCTACAGCTCTGTCTGCAGCATTTCTCTTTTTCTGGTGGAAGAGGAAGCACAGAAAAGGGTTGAGACCTTGGGTCTGACTGCTAAGGATTCAGAGCTGTGTGGGCTTTAATAAGGATATCTGTAGTCAGCATTGTGTAGGAGAAGACAAAGTATGAGCTGGAACAAAGCAGAATAGGAAGCAAAGCCAAAGAGTGAACAGGTAATAGCTTCCAGAGAAAGGAGTTGTCCAAGAGATGAAAAAGCAGCTCAGCAACAATGTCCCTAAATGTAGACACTTAGAACTGCAACAAAGCATCCCTCTCAACTGAGTATCAGTGGATGAAATCTAGCCAGGGAAGAAACTATTCTGGAAAATGGCAGGATGAATCTATGCAGGCTGCCTTTGGCCTTGGCCAACTTGTCCCATCCCAGGAAAAACCAATTCAACATCCCTGAGATGCGTCTGCCCAGAGCTGCTGCTGGCAGCTGTTCTCTTGGCAACACAGGGAGACAAATTCATGGCATTGCTGGGCCAACAGCTGCTACAGCTCCGGGGGAGGTGACAAGTGCCCGCTGAGATGCTCTGGGCAGAGAATGAACTATTCTAGGACCAGGCCCAGAGTCAGCAAAATTGAGGCAACAGTTCACCAGCTGAATGAAACCACCCTTCTACTCCAGAACCAGGAAACCAAAAGCCCTTTCTGTTCCTATTTCTTTGATTTGAATTAATCTTTGCCTTCCCAACTCACCCCATCTTTTTTGTTTCCAAGGTTGCTGTTTCAGCTTCAATGCACATTAACCTCACCAATGGAATGCAATTCATTTTTTTTAAGGACTTGATTTATTTTTATTGGAAAGGCAGATTTACAAAGAAAAGGAGAGACAGAAATCAAGTCTGCTCATTCACTCTCCAAGAGGCCTGGATGGCTAAAACTCAATTGATCCAAAGCCAGGAGCTCCTCTAGGTCTCCCAAGTGGGTGAATGATCCCAAGAATTTGGGCCATCCTCCTCTGCTTTCCCAGGCCACAAGCAGGGCGCTGAATGGGAAGTGGAGCGGCTGGACACAAACTGGCACCATTTGGGATCCTAGTGCATGCAAGGCAAGGATTTAGCCATTGACCCATCACACCACCATTCATTCTTAACAGCCCTCTTCCATGCTCCAGCTGACGGTATGCATTGCTACCATGACTCCCTTTCCAAAGCAGTCAATCCTATTCCTTGTTCAAAAATTATTAATGGTTCCTGCATATGAACAGAATAAAGCCCAAACTCTGTCACTTGATATCCATACATTTCTGTAATTTTTTGGCCCCTACCAATGTTTTCAGTTTCTTTCACAATCACATTTGTAATTCCTGTTCTTCAACAAAACAGACAAATTATCCACCAGCCTTGTTTTTCTCACCGCTGTGCTTTTACTATCTCTGTTCTCTCTGCATACCAGGGTTGCTTTCGCACATTTTGACATCCTCCTAAAACTTTCACAATATCTCAACTATACTAAGCTTATCGGACCATATGGAATGTTTATGTTTCCATTTTCCATCCATGGAACTGCTCCTGTTTTCCACATTCTGGCTAGCAGGGTGTGCCATCCCAAGACTGTTACCGCCCCACCCCACCTTTATAAAGATGTATTTATTTTTATTGGAAAGGTAGATTTACAGACAGAGGGAGACAGAGAGAAAGATCTTCCATCCATTGGTTTACTCCCCAAATGGCTGCAACGGCCAGAGCTGAGTGAATCTGAAGCCAGGAGCCAGGAGCTTCTTCTGGGTCTCCCAGATGGGTGCAGGGTACCAAGGCTTTGGGACATCCTCGACTGCTTTTCCAGGCCACAAGCAGGGAGCTGGACAGGAAGTACACCAGTTGAGACACAAACTGATTTTCATATATGATCTCAGCACACGCAAGGTAACGACTTTGGGCCATCCTCGACTGCTTTTTCAGGCCACAAGCAGGGAGCTGGACAGGAAGTACACCAGTTGAGACACAAACTGATTTTCATATATGATCTCAGCACACGCAAGGTAATGATTTAGCTACTAAGCTTCTATGTTGGGCTCCAAGACTGTTTCTTTTAAAGAGTAAATATGTACCTACCCCTTGCTGGGTTGTTGTATCAATGCCTCGAATGTGGACATGGTAGCAGTGAGCATTTTGGGTCCTATAGACAACCTCCTGGGGCTGCCATAAGGAGCTCTGACATAGTTCTGGATGGTTTAACATCCTGGCTATTACACAAGAAATAAATCAGCCTCTATCTTAAACCATTAGTATCTGGGCCCTATTAGAACAGCCAAGACTTCATCTTTACCAAATTAGACATGCCTGAGATGTCCTTCCCTTGCCAAAGTGTTCATTGGATAACAAACCTTTGAAGCTTGGCACAGTGTTGCTGTCTGCTTCAGCAGCATGGCTGTCTCAGTAGAGTAGTGTGTGTGTTGTGCAAACATCTCAACAGTTGGTTTTCTTTTGGAATACAGAAATAAGCGGAAAATGGAAAAACTAAAGTGTTGTTGCAATATTACACTGAAAGGCAGCAGTCATCGTTGTATTAAAAAGACACAGGAATATAAATTATAAGCTATGTCGAATCCTCAGATGCTCACTTGACTTAGGCAGGAACAGTATAAGTTAAGTTGCAGAGAGAAGGAAAAAAAGCACAAAGTTGTATCTAAATAAATAGTCACTTGTTGTCAAAAAGAAAATGATAAGTAAGTACCTGCTACCAGAAGGGAAATAACTTCTTCCAGCCTTGAAGAAGAAAAGAGTCTGTTTCCTGCATACAGTCTTAATCAGAACCATTCAGAAGTCTACAGCCATACCACCCTGATTGCACCCGATCTCATCTAATCTTGGAAGCTAAGCAGGGTCGGGCCTGGTTAGTACTTGGATGGGAGACCATTCAGAAGACTTAAGATTAACATAACTCTACCTTGATTTATAAGGAATATGTCCTTAAGCAGAGAATATGATATAGTACTAAAACACAACACTACTGAGCAGGAGGAGTTTACTAACAGAATAAATCCAATTTTGAATCATTTTCTAGGGTAAATGATTCCTCCCTCAAGCCTTCATTTATCACATACTGAAATAACATTTTATTATCAGATGATTCCTTTATCAGAAACAAAGTAGAACTGGGGAAAGATAAGGGACTCTGAGGAGAAAGTCTCTGGAGGAACTGCTGCTGGGTTACGCTGACAGGCAACACAGCTACATTCTCAACCTAAGCTTCCATACCTATTGCTCAGAGTTGGCTTGTAAAGGACAATAAGCACACTAGTTAGTTAGAGCAATAAGCAAAAACAAAGAACAGGATAAAATAAGATGTGCTGGCATGAATTCTTAAACCAATTCATTAATTTACTCATTTTACAACATCAAGTAAGTAGATGGTGTATGGCACATGTTAAGTTAGGCACTGGAGGACACTAAAATGAATCAGACCAGCTTTTACAGTCTACAAAAAGAAGACCATATAAGGCAAACAGTGATGAATGCCCCAAGACTAAATAAAATACTGTAAGAATTCAGAAGATAAGGCCCAGCGCAGTGGCCTAGCAGCTAAGTGTTTGCCTGAGCGCCCTGCTTCCCATTCAGCTCTCTGCCTGTGAAAGCAGTAGAGGACGGCCCAAGGCCTTGGGACCCTGCACCCACGTGGGAGGCCTGAAGGAAGCTCCTGGCTTCAGATTGCCTCAGGTTCAGCCATTGTGGTCTATTGGGGAGTGAATTGTCAGAAGCCAGGTCTTCTCCTCTCTGTCTCTACGCCTCTCTGTATATCTGACACTATAATTAAAAAAAAAAAAAAAAAAGACTTCGGAAGATAAAGAATGTTCCCCTGGAGGATCAGAAAGTTTCATGTAAGAGGGAGCATATGAGATGGGCCTTATTGTGTAGGTTTGGCTTAAACATGCAGAGACAGGAAAAACGGGCATATACATTCAAATAATAGGACAGCAACAACCTTTTGGAGTGAATATTCCATTTAGCTTACATAAAGTGGAATATACATAAAAATAAGGTTGGAAAGCTGCTAAGGCGAGGGGTAGTAGAAGGTCTTGAAGACCAAGCCAAGAAGTTTTTATCTTTATGAACAGAATAGCACTTCTCAAATTTCAACATGGGGATTCCATTATGGTAGGTCTATGGTAGGGCCTGAGATTCTGCATTTAAAATATTCCAAAAGATGTTGAAAATGAGAGATCACACACCCTGAGTATCAATAACATAACCAATGGGAAGCTGGTGGAAGTTTTGCACAGACTGATCTCTAGCATGTTCCAGGTCTAAGTTGTGCATGGATTTAGATGTATGGCTACTTCTTACATCATATATTTCTCCTAGTTAACGACAGCTTGGTGAAATGAGTACAGACCCTGGAGCAAGACTGTTGGGGTCTAAACCCTAACTTTACTCTTTAACAGGGGATTGTGAAAGTGTAAGTCTGAATTAAGTTCCTTAACTCTATTATGCTTGCTTCCCCATCTATAAATTAGAGATAATAACAATAACCAACAAATGGAGTTGTGAGAATTAAGAAAACACATACATACAGCGCTTGAAACTATGCCTGAAACATAGAAAGAGCTTTCAAACTATTAGCTGTTATTATGTGCATGAGACATTGTACATTATGATATTGCAACTGCATGTAAGACTGAGCTGCAAAAGGAGAAATCTTTGAAGGATTTCAGCAACTTGAAGTCACTGGCTCAAGAATTCAACTGGATCTAAATGCAACATTCCAGAACCCAGGATCACCAAGAGCAATAGCCACCAAGCCCCTACTTGAATTGCTGGTCCTTGGTGCTGCGGGTCTTGGCCAGAAAGCGCTCAGCCAGCTTCTCCAGGTTCCGGGAGTAGTCCATCTCAATCTCAGCCTTCTTCCGGAAGAAGTCCTGGAGGTCCTGCAGCAGCTGCACCCGGAGTTCACACTGCTGATCCAGGCATTTCATCTGCTCTGTGAGCTGAGCACGAATCTCTGCAATAGAAACCAGGGGATGTTTAGTGAACAGTCCTAAAATAACATTCTACATGCCAGCATTCACTCACCTTTCATTTCCTGTTCCTCAGCTCCCTGGAGAATCCAAAATCTTTAGTAATAAAGAAAAACCTCTATAGTCTAAAGCGATTATATTATGTGAGTTATCTCCAAAAGCCTCCAGCAACACTTTCTGGAAATATTGTGAATCAGAAATCTGCCAAATCATTTAGGGAAGCTACAAATCTCACCTAATCATATTCAAAACTACTCTTAAAAAAAAAAAAGAACAATTTACTACATTTCCAGGTCAGTACCAGAATTTGGGTTCTTTACCAACAGAAAGCCAAAGGAATTCTCTCAACCACCATAGGAGGTACAAATTATTTCATCCCTATCCTAAAGATGAAAACATTGAATCCTTTAAAATATATATATTTATTTGAAAGGTAGAGTCTTAGATAGAGACGGACAGAAATCTCCCAAGTGCTGATCTGCAAAGGGTCACAGTGGCCAGAGCTGGACCATGCCCAAGCCAGGAGCCAGGAACTCCATCTGGGCCTGCCACTTCGGTAACAATGTCATATTTTCCTCCCAGGTGCCTTAGCAAAACTGAAAACAGCAGCCGGAAAACTAGCCAGCACTTGCATATAGGATGCTAGTGTTACTTAACGCACTGTACTACATTACAGACCCTAAAACTCTGAGTCTTGAAGGAATCAAGCTGGTAAGTATGGAACCAGACCTCAAATCCAGCAAGACGATTTTACAGTCTATGCTTCTACTTACCATACTTTTAAAAATCATTTCAAAATGTTATACACCATCTTGAAGAAGAAGGGTTAGTCAGAATATTTTAATAAAGGCAGAGGGAGACCTGCCCAAGGTCAATGGTGACAAACAAAACAAGCCCCAGGCTGTTTTCTGTCAAGCAAACCATCCACTGTCCCTCAGATTTCATAGTTTTCAATATCACAGAATGTAAATCAATCCTGAAGAAGTTGATTTGGAAAGACATTTTATTTTTTTCACACCCTGCTCTGTTACCTCATCCTCATAGATAACTCAGAGTCGGCCTGGGCTGGCCAGAGACCTTGTGCAGAGGTCACAAACCATCACTCTGCAACTGCAACAATGATACCTTCAGATTCAACCAGCTCCGCCTACAGTGGACCCCTGCATTCATCACTGACAAGGCTTGCTGCTCAAAGATGCTGCCTGCCAATGTCAGGCTACTTTTCAGCTCAGTGAGGGGCTGCAGTATGGATCCTTCCAAAGTTAGTTCCTGATCTCCTGATCCCCAACTAAGTCAGATTGAGTGGTTTGGGTTTTTCATCTTCTTCCCCTGCAAGTCTGCTGAGCTCCAAGTACATGAGGATGTGACAGAGACAAAGAATACCTACATCATGCCTTTCATCAGCTATGCTCCAGGTTAGTGCCCAAACAATTCAAACATAACAACACTTTTTATCTGTGATATGTAATGCAAGGTGGGGTGGAGGAGGTGACTAGAATTTTCATCTGATGAATAGATAAATCAGGAAAATTGGATTACAGGGATAACATTGCAAGCACTCCTTCATGGAGCAAGAGCGTAGAGGTAAATGGTGCATTCAGTTTTGTGTTGAGATATTATCTCCATTTTCATTGTTTGCTTTTGTTTCTACAGATATCAGTATGTAGCACAAGTACCTTGTCCTGGCTGGGTGATCTTAGGGGATCTGCCACCGCAGTTATCTCCAGCTTCAACCCTACACCTCCCCCTTGCCAACGACCAATGCCAACCAGCCCTGCAATGACCTCACCTGAACTGAAACTGAGCACTACAGATATTTCAAGCAGACAGAAGGCTGAGCAGAAAAGCCGCCTACCTCATCACTCATCAAAGCTCTCTTGTTCTGTGTTTTTTGGAGTCTGATTACAAGGGTGTAGGGGAGAAAGATCTGCAGAGGTCATGTCAGGCATCTGGTTCTTACCAGGGATTTTTGGATCTCTTAAAGGCAACAGCCCTTGTTGAGACTATGCCTAGAGGCATCTGTTCCCTCTCCACGTATTAAGGAAAAGCTGGGACTTGTAGCCATTACGCGTGTGTGGGCAGGGGTATGGGGGTCGGGGAGTCAGAGCACACAGAGCATTCAAAATGTCCTTCAGGTACTCAATCAAGGGGAGAGGGATGGACAGGATGTTATCTCAATAATCTCATTAACCAGAGGTATAGGAAAGAACACACTAGACTGAAAAGCATCTACCCCATACCAAAAAAGGGAGCAAAGTTCTGCAACACAAGTTCTAAAAGTAGGGCACTGCACAGTTGTCCTCCAAGCAACAAGCACTTCATAGGAGATCTCAGAGATACATGAATTAATCTAATAAGCCTCCAGGCCCATCCCTCTATCCTGGAACCCCCAGCTCAGGTGCCTGAGTGACCGGAGGCACAGCACAAACTGCATGCCACCCTTAGGGTCCCTTCTTGGTCCTGAAGGAAGGGAGCATGTGTCTACTGAATACATTTTAAATTTCACAACTACTCTAAAAGGTATTCCCAATTATTGTTTTTGCATACGTAAGTGAAGTGAAGACTTGTTACATAGTTTAACAAAGGGTCCATAAAAATAGTTGCAAACTGCTGTTGAAGCCAAATTAAACTTCATCTGACTTGTCAATAGTAGGGCAGGGGGACAGGAGAAATCTGACACCAACTTGGAGCCTCTGAAGGTATTAGTGGGGAACTGACAGTGACTATGAACCTCAGCCCTGGAATACTGTTTCCTCCATCTTCCAGCAGAGGAGTGTCAGAGCCCAGAGTCAACTTTGGACTATCCCACTGACTGACTAGCTAGCCTGTGTTTCAACTAACCTACAATCAGACTGGATCCCTTTTCCACTTCCTAGAACTACTCTACAAGGCAGCTTTGGAGGAAGTGCTTTTTTTGTCCTTTGAGTGTACTCTGAGATCATCTAACAAACCCAGCAGGTGCAGACAATTAAGATGCAATATTCCCCCTGTTGATCCAGGAAAAAATAGAGGCTCTGCCAATAGATACTACTTGCCACTGTAGTTTCTCTGTGCTCTGACATCATTGAGCATCTCCACTTTTCCATACTCTCCAGTGAGGAGCCTTGCTAGCTACTAGCATGCTCAGAGTATCTGCACAGACATGCAGGAGACTCTAACCACTCCTACCCCGGGCCTACAGCTCCAAGATAGAACGGGGGCTCTGTTCAGGGCAGAATGTGCTACTTCAGGCCTTGCTGCTGCTGCTAACACAAACAATGGTCCCCAAGAAGGCAGTCGGGCCAGCCCTGGTTCTTTATCCATGTGCATAGACGGGACAGGAAACAATAGGTCTCTGAATGCCAGCATGCCTGGGCCATGTGCCCAGACCAGGGGCCCCTCTGCACCCTGGCCTACTAACAAGTCACAAAGGCAGAAAGAAGAAAACGGTAATTTGTAAAAGCCCAAAGAAATTCTCCTTACTTTCCTTGTGTGCTTAGGCAAGTATACGCATACACATTTTTGCAAACTCAAAGAAACACACTATGCACACTACCCACACTACACTCCGCACACCAACTCAAGAAGGCTTTACAGACCCTTCCAGTTGAGTGAGAGGTCCTGAGAGCTATGGGAAACAATGGGATTCTTATAGGTTTCTTCCATACAATTACATGGAAAGAAATCAAGTTCTCACTTCCCACAAGTGGCTATATGGAAAAATTCCTGGCTATCCACAAAACCAAAGTACCAAAGTTATCATGAGCTTCTTGAAGTGGCACACAACTAGAATAACCTTCCCTGGGCATCCCATCAGATCACTGGCCAACAAATCTTACTAAGCCCCACCTACCTCATGAGGCTGACAATAACTTAAGCCCAAAGTCTTATGCTTTTGTTTTGAATATTTTTTATTATATCAAAGCCATAGTAATAATCTAAAGACCTAACTAAGATTTAAAAATCATCAGTAGTGGAAAGTAACAAATTTTAAGCTAAAAAAAAAAGTTACCATCCCATTCTCTTCTGCTGTGTCCTTTGAAAATAATACTGGAGATCTCATTCAATGGCTCAATTGCCTAATCCTGCCCACTGTAAGCACCAGGATCCCATCTGGGTGTTACTTTGTATCCTTGGTGATCCATTTCCCATCCAGCTCCTTGCTTATGGTCTGGGAAAGCAGCTGTGGATGGCTTAAAGCCTTGGGACCCTGCACCTGCATGGGAGACCTGGAGGAAACTTCAGATCACCTCAGCACTGGCCATCATGCCCATTTGGAAAGTGAACTAGTGGATGGGAGATCTTTATGTCTTTCCTTCTCTCTGCAAATCTGCCTTTCCAATAAAAATAATCTTTAAAAATAAAATGGAACAAAAATTGCAGCTTCCCTTGTAACAAGGACCAAAGTTTTTAAACAAGCTTCCTGAGAGTCAGAGTTGCTCTTTGGTTGATATTTCATTTAAAGATTCAAGTCAAAATCTAACTTCAATGTTTCAGAATCAAGACAGAGGTGATGGTTACACAATCTTGTAAACATATTGCTTAAAAAAAAAAACACTGAATTACACACTTTATAAATAATAGTTTTTGGGCCCAGCACAACGGCTCAGTGCTTAAAGTCCTTGCCTTGCACATGCTGGGATCACATATGGCCGCTGGATTGTATCCTAGCTGCTCCATTTGCCATCCAACCCCCTATGTGTGGCCTGAGAGAGCAGTCAAGGATGGCCCAAATCCTTGGAACCCTGAACCCACATGGGAGACCTGCAAGAAGCTCCTGGTTCCTGGTTTCAGATCAGCTCAGCTCCAACCACTGCAGTCACTTGGGTAGTAAACCAGCGGATAGAAGATTTTTCTCTCTGTAAATCTGCCTTTTGAAGGAAAATAAATAAATCTTTAAAAAGAAAATGAATTTTATGGTATGTGAATTACATCTTTCTTTTAGAAATCAGGGGCTAACACTGTGATACAGCAGATAAAGCTTTGACCTGTGACACTGGCATCCCAGTGCCATTGGTGTTTCATTTGCTCCACTTATTTTTTTAAGATTTATTTATTTTTATTGGAAAGTCTGATATACAGAGAGGAGGAGAGACAGAGAGAAAAATCTTCCGTCCAATGATTCACTCCCCAAGTGGCTACAAGTGCCAGAGCTGAGCGAATCTGAAGCCAGGAGCTGGGAGCTTCTTTTGGGTCTCCCACACGGGTGCAGGTCCCAAAGCTTTGGGTCATCCTCGACTGCTTTCCCAGGCCACAAGCAGGGAGCTGGATGGGAAGTGGAACTGCCAGGATTAGAACTGGTGCCCATATTGGATCCCAGCGCGTTCAAGGTGAGGACTTCAGCTGCTAGGCCACGCTGCTGGGCCCCATTTGCTTTACTTTTGATATAGTTCCCTACAAATGGCTTGGGAAAAAGTAGAAGATAGCTTAGGAGCTTGGGCCCCTGACACTCACATGGCAGACCTGGAAAAATATCCTGGCTCCAGGATATTTTGGGTTGGCACAGCTCTTGCCATGGTGGCCACTTGAGCAGTGAATCAGTAGATAGAAGCTCTTTCTTCTCTGTCTCTCATTTTCTCTCCATAACTCTGAAATTCAAGTAAGTAAAAAAAATCCTCCAAAAATATCTAAAAGATTTAACTCAATCAAGCAGTACATTCATTTATTAAGTACCATCCTGTCAGCTATGGGGAAAAAGGCTCAACAAATGGGCAAAAAAAAAAAAAGAAGGAATTCTTTGTTTCCATTTTTTTATTTGTACGGGTTAAATTAACTTCTGCATCGACTCTTTCTAAAGCAATAAATCTTGGAAGCTGCCCCTCTGGACATCAGGCTTGGCCATGACATTGAACTTCACTAGCAGATTATCACTCCATCATTTCCAGACAGTATCAAATCAAAACTAGTGATGAATGATTTTGTGTGAGTTCAAATGCTGGGTCAGCAGACACAACCCAACAAAGCTTCCCTGTGAGATGCTGCTCTCTGTCCAGACTCAGCCACAGCTAAGATTTTACCTGCATCGCTGGGAGTTAGAAGCAATCTCATTGTCTTTCTCGAAAATGTTGCAAAATCCCAATAAGAATACAACTGGAAGAAAAACCAGTTCTAGTGGATTCAGATCATTTAGCAAAACTAGCCAGGGCCCTACCACACACACCAATATCATGTGTGTAGACTGTGACACAGTCCTCTGAAAACTATCTCCATTTTCAGAGAACACCCAGGGAATCCATCTGTCAGCAAAGTACAGCTGCAGAACGAGATATTTTGTTCAGCTTACTGCTTTCAATTCAGAGTTACTAGCTTATTTCTTTCCCCCTTTCAAAATTATCCCCTTCTTGAGGAACTTCTCTGATTAAGTCATGAGTCCCAATTTTCTGATAAGAAAATGGGGTAGCAAAGCAGACTGAGAGAAATACATACTCTTTCTGGAGAGTCATACAGGCATGTCCCACATCCCCTTGATGTACTGGTACCCAGGGGGCAGGTCCTGTGACTCCCCCAGGCTCTGTTGTCAGCATGTGCAATATGAGATCAGCCCATGTTCTCCACTGGGAATCTGGCCTGATTGCCCGTCTTTTTCCACAAAATCTGCCTCACCTGCTTTTAGCCCTTTCACAAACATATGATGTCACCCAGCCATCTCAGGAATATTAATTCCTAGTACCTTTCCAGCCAGTGTTATATAAGAAGACAATTGAGGCTTTCATCAGGCTCTGCCTTCCCTATCTCCTACCAAGACTTCTTATCAACATGGTAATCAGCCCCTCTCCAAACTGGTCCCCAGGAAACAAAATGCCAGCAGGCTCTGCCAAGTCTCCTTCTTTACCCTGACCCTGCTGGTTTGCCTTTCTATAAACTTCGTAATAGGAGGGCTCTTAAAATGCTCGAGGGACAGGTGTGAAAAAGTGAAGGGGATAGACCAAGACCAAAAAACTACTTAGTTGATGATCCAGGACTCTAATCCAAGTCACTGGGGTTCCAAAGCAATATGCTTTCTTGCTCTTATTGTAAATATTTATTTTCATACCTTCTAGTTGTTCTGGGAACAGAGACAAAAGTCTCCCATCAAAATTAGCAAGCTAATGGGAAAGAAGCAAAAAAAAAAAAAAACCTATAACAAAGAAGGTGCACTTTCAGGTCACTTGACTTCCATTCCAGCTTCCTGCTAATGACCTGAGAGGGCAGAGAAAGAGGGCCCAAGTCCTTGGGTACCTGCACCCATGTGGAAGACCTGGAGAAAGATCCGACTCCTGGCTTTAGATCAGCCCAGCCTCGGCTGTTGCAGCCATTTGGGGAATGACTCTTTTTAAAAAAAAAAATGTATTTTCTTTTAATGGAAAGCAAAGTTACAGAGAGGAGGAAAGACAGAGAGAAAGATCTTCCATCCGTTGATTTACTCCCCAAGCAGCCACAATGGTTGGAGCTGAGCTGATCGGAAGCCAGGAGCCAGGAGGCTCTTCCAGGTCTCCCACATGGTATAGAGTCTCAAGGTTTTGGGTTGTCCTCACTGCTTCCCAGGCCACAAGCAGAAAGCTGGATGGGAAGTGGGGTTGCTGGGATTAGAACAGTGCCCAGATGGGATCCTGTTGCATGCAAGGCAAGGACTTTAGCCACTTACGCTACTATGCTGGGCTCACATCTTTTTTTTTTTTTTTTTAAAGAAATTCTACAAGTTAAATTTTGTGAGCTCAGAAAATTTAGTTCAGTGGAGACTATACTAATGTAAGACTTCTTGAGAAAGATTCAATTTCAAGAGGAAGAAATTTGTTTGTTTGGTTTACTAATATATTCCTAAGACCCAGAATACTACAAGGCATAGAAGCCTTCAAATCTGTGAGGGAAGAAAGGAGAGGAGAAGGAACAGGAAGAAATGTAAGTCTGAAAGAGAATTCTGAGCATAGATAGAATTTCAGAAAATGAAGGGGAAGGAGAGGATACTGCAGAGGAAGACAAAAATTGAAGCCAAGGCATGGGACTACGTGAGCATGGTCTGAGTGGAACAAAGAACAACACTGGAGCCTGGTCAGAGACAAGGGTACCAAAAGGGAGGAGCAGCTGCAAAGGCGAACAGTATGGTTTTCAAATGACCAAAAATGGAACCAGTAAAGGCTCGTGTCATGATGAAAAGAACCAAGAAAATCAAAGACACGCAGAGAGGAGGCGACCTGCTGGATGGGTGCCTAGCTTCCCAATTAAAATGGTAAAGGGGTTAGAATGGGTGAGAGAATTTCATGAGTTGAAAATCCCTGCACATACCAACGCTGATGGTTAGCAGTAATAAACATTCTAAAACCATGATCCTAAAGCCAACCTGTCCTCCCCGTTTCACTGGTGAGCAAACTGGATGTGAAAGCGATCCGTGGGTTCTCAGGTGATCTTGGAGGGGAGAAGAGGCGGGGAGGGCAGTTGTGGTCGGGCTCCTAGGCTTGCCTTGGGACTATAGTTCTACCTGTTGGAGCCTGATCTTGGGTGGTCTCACAGCTGTCTTTCCTGTGCAGCAGACTGTGTCAAAGCTACATTCACTTTACACTACCTGAAAACAAATGCATGTGGCTTTGTAGACAAGGTGAAACCCATCGGGGGAAGGAAGAGGAGAAAAATTTTTCAAAGGACATTCAGTCATCCAATAACTTTCCAGCCCCTAAGTGAAGACACACAAAGCAACCCCATAAAGCTTATGAGGAGGAGGGTGTGGAGGGGGCTAGCTAGCTCAATGAACTTTGATCATCACAATTGCTCTGGCAAGCTGCCGTGGCTTTTCAAGTGACTCAATAGCAAGTCAAAGACAAAAGGCTCCCAAATGAACAAGCTGCCACATCAAATGCCAAAGCAGTAATTTCAGTTCCTAGGTCCTGCCTCAAATGTTTAAGAAACAGAATTCCCAAGGTCCAGAATCTAGAATTAACTTGTACTACACACTGCAAATGCAGCTGAGAGGACGAACAGCTCTTCTGGGAAATATCATCCAGTCTGATATTCCTGGCTCATTGCTAAGACATGCTCCTTGTCAGTCCCCAGGGAATATAATAATCAACCAATGAATGTAGCAAATATTCCTGTAACAAAAATCTCTGTGCAAAGAGCTGAGGGAAGAATCATTGAAGCAAATAAGAAATCTAAAACGTTGTCTTATGCTCAAAGAACTTATAATGCAACTGGGGTGGGGGGAGGAGGCTAAATGCCAAAGTAAAGGACTAAACAGATAAAGTGCCAAAATAATTGTTCCATACTGCATTCAGAGAGGAAGAAATCGTTGTGGATCAGTGTGAACCTAAATTAGTCTTGAGGCTTTGGGCTATGGACAATTTAAAGAGAAGTGGGGGTGATAGAGGAAGGACAGCTGTGGTTAAAGTGTTCTGTAGTGTGGACAAAGCAAGGTCAGAGTCCTGAAAAGCAGGATAAAACAAGGATAATCAAAACCCAAGGAATTTCCTACTAAATAACTTCTGAAAAGACAAAATGTCAATTCAAACTGTCTACTATACAAAAGGAAAAATGGCAAACTATGTTACTCAAGGCTCCTGCACAATCAAATTGAAATAACCAATATTAAAATATGGATGCTGGGGACAGTATGGTGGCATCTCAGGCTAATCCTCCGCCTGAGTGTTGGCATTCCATGTGAGTGCCAGTTAGTGTCCCAGCTGTTCCATTTCCCATCCAGCTCCCTGCTTGTGATCTGGGGATAGCTCAAGTCCTTGGGTTCCTGAATCCATGTGAGAGACCTAGGAAAGGCTCCTGGCCTCTGACTTCAGATAAGCTCAGCTCTGGTGGCTGTGGCCCTTTGGGGAGTGAACCATGAAACGAGATTTCTCTTTTTCTCTTGCCTTCACTGTGTAAATACACCTTTCAAATGTGCATATAGTTTCTATACTGATATATGTAATATAATGTTTTATATATTTATCCATGTATGTATTTAAAGTGATGGGTTATTTCAAGATCTAATTTAGTTAACTACTGCTCATTCTGTACAATAAGTAAACTTTGTTCAAAACATTTATTGTTAGGCACAGGCTACATATTTAATAGTAATCATAAACATAATTTATTAAATGCTTACTGTGGTATTCTATCTCATGTAATGCTCAAAACACTCAGGGAGACAAGCTTGCAAGAAAGCAGCTAAGAACTCTGCATCCAGAAAAGGCTGATTTTTTTTTCCCCTTTTTTGTTTATTGGAAAGCCAGATGTAAAGATAGAGAGAGGAAGATCTTATGCCCAATGATTCACTCCTGAAGTGGCTGCAACAGCTGGAGCTGAGCCCATCCGAAGCCAGGAGCCAGGAGCCTCTTCTAGTGCGTATCCTTGAACAAGATACTTAATCTCTCTAAGCCTGTTTAATTATGTATAAAATTACTTGATAATAAAATAAAAACTACTCCATTAGATTGTTAACGCAGGATAAAGAGGAGACCATGAATATGAAGACAACAAATGCTTGGTTTTTAGTAAGTGTTCATGAAAAGTCACTAAGGTGACAACACACCAAGGTTCACAATGATCTGTTAATTATCTAAGGTCACTCTGAACCAGATCACAACAGGATGTGAGCCAAAATCAATACTCCTGACCTTGCTTCCACACCCATTCATTTCTAATGGCCTCATCTGATTGTCTTACATACCAAAATCCTATAGTTTCAGGCTTGAAATGCTTACAAGACAAAAAGGACCCCTGAATCTTTTCAATGTGTCAAACAGGAGACCTGAGACTAAGTCCTACAATAATCATTCAAAGATCCACATATGCTTTTGTTAAATGTATAAACAAAATGCGTCTCTTAGGCTCTTTGATTTGATACTTTCACTTTCTGAACAAGGTGGTGTAGAAATTGATAGGACCTGAGTAGCACAAATGACTGGCGTCAATTTTTTGCAGGTCAACTATTTCTTCCTGTATCTCCCACTGCTCCAATATTCACACCTGGAATAAGTTTCATGAAACAAAATTTAGCTTTGGTATAAGCCAATAATTTTCTGTCTTTTTAAACGCTCGTTGCTCACTGATTTGATTTCATGATCCATTACAAGGTCTGATTGTGCAGTCTGAAGAGCTCTGGGATAAACCATATGGGTACCAAAAGAAGAATTGGGACATGGAATCTACAAACTACGAAACTCTTTCTTCATGGTCATTATTAAATTAGAAAGGACCTGCCAAACAAGAAACTCTGTTCTGGGTTCTCCCCTTATCCTCCCAGTCTACATGAGAATTAGACATTCAGAGAACACCAAGGAACTAGTGGGCATCTCTCGTGTTTGCAATCCATGGTGCTATTTCCCAACATGTGGCCTAGCTACACTAGGGAGACCCCAGTAGCCTTTTCTCTAAGCTTCATCTCTCTGAGTTTAAGGCTCAGCAACTGTCATCAACCACTATGCATATGGAAGGGAGAAGCTGCTGACCTAACTCAACAAAGCAGTGTCCTTGCACAAGAGGGTTTCAAAATGTTTGTGGAAAAATGGAATACAAAGTTAATCTTAGGGGGAAAAAATCTGAAATCTGTGATAGTTTTTGCATAATATATTTATTTTGAGCTTTTTCAAGATTTCTCATCTATTCAGTAAATGGATCTGAAACAAATCAGATAAATTTTATTAATGGTTGCTTTTGTATAGAGTCCTTTTCTCTTAGAACTAAATATTGAAATAGTCAAGAATGAATATGTCTGGTATTGATTTCAATGTAAAGAAGGACCATGAAAGTGGGTGGGAAATAGAGATAAAATAAGATTGGTTGCAAAGTGAGGCCTATCAAAACTGAGTGATGGATATATGGGACTAATATAACACTAATTTTAACACTAATTTTTATTCTTTTGTATATGTCTGATATCCCTCATAAGAAGTTTAAGAATTTTTTATTTACTTGAAAGGCAAAACAACAGAAATACATAGAGTTCATTTGAAAGACAGAATATATGCATACAAGACAGATAAAGAGAAGTGGACAAAGGGAGAAGGAAATTTTCCACCTGCTAGTTTGCCCCTGCCCCCCAAATGTAGCAATAGATAGGTCCGGCCTAAGTTGGACCCTGAAGCCAGGAACTCCATCTGGTCTCCCATGTGGATGGCAGGGGCATAAATACTTAAGCCATTTTTCACTGCTTTCCAAGGTATATCAGCAGAAAGATGAATCAGAAAGGATTCAAATCCATATTCCAACAAAGGATACAGACATCTCAATCAGCTTTAACCAACTGCACAACGATGCTTATTTCCATAATAAAAAATTTTTAAAAATACAATTAATGGGCATGTAAAAAGGCTTAAGATATCACAGTAAATGCAAAGGAAGAAAATAGAAGCATGCACAAAAAGAAAAGGCATAACACACATCAGGAAATGTACATAGAGCAATCAGCAAGACTTCAAGGAGTAAATGACAGTTATGTAAGTATCATTGTACAAAACAGGGGAAATTAAGTTGGTCTAAGGCTTTCTCATAGTAACATTCAAGGCCTGAAGATAACGGAGCCATGTCAAAAAGTCCCAAGAACCACTGTGATTCAAGAATATTACGATGAGCTAAGTTACCACAAGTGTTTTACTGGAAAGATTTCAACCCATATAGCATCCACTTGAGAAAAAAATCCTGTACTTAGGAGATATAAATAATAAAAACAAAAACCACAAGAATAGAGGAGCCAAGGCAAAAGAATGGGTGCTTAGACGTATCAAAAGAAAAAAAAAAAACTGGAAACCCTGCCAAGGAAAAAATAGATTTATACTATAAAAATTAGGAGATGGGAAAGAGCAGTGTAAAGCATGAATCACCAGCTCCTTCCAGGCAAGGAATCAGCCAATTCATCTAAAAGTGAAGGCAGAGCTAAAAATACAATTTAAAATATTACTATGACTTGAGCCTCCTAATGGTTTTCATAGTCATTTTCTCAACCTTAGAGAGAACTTTCAGAAACTATAAATGTTGGGAGAGAAGAAACGTTCTCTTAAGTTCAGCATTTTCTTTACTTTCATTTCAGTTTTTTTCTGTTAAACTCAAAGAAAATGAAATTCACTTGTTTGTCTTTGCAAAACACAAACGGATATAGTAGAATGCCATTTTTATAAAAGTGTCACTCTCATGAGCAGCCATTCTGCTGTCTCTGTCTTAGCTGCTCTCCTTGGCTTCCAGATAGGAAGCATACCTGGGAGAGCAGCTAAGACAGGACCTGCAGGTAGGATCACATACCTGTGGATTTTTGTGATGGGCCACATGGGTTTTCCAGTGGTCACATTGTTATACTTCTTAAAAAATGCAACAGTCAGGGCAGGTGTCCAGCCCTTGTTAAGATGCACTTATCTTACATTACAGTATGTGAACTCAACTCCCAGCAAGGGTTACACATTCCAGCTTCTTGCTAATACTGATCCTGGAAGGCAGTGGTCATGGCTCAAGTAACTCAAGTTCCTGCTGCTCACATCAGAGATCTAGATTGCATTCCCAGGCCATGTTACTGGAGACACTGGGAGATGAATCAGCAGATAGGACTAGCCTCCCTGTCTATCCAGCTCTCTGTGTGTGCATGTATCAAATAAATAAATAAAATGTTTCACATTTTAACATATTTATTCTTTAAAAATTAAAAGAGAAAGTCAACCAAAACCCAAAGGAGAGGGAGCAGGTGTCATAGTACAGCTGGGTGAACTACTGCTAGGGATGCTTGCATTCTGTACTGGGATGCCTCATTCCAGTCCCAGCTACTCAGTGCTTCTGCTGACCCAGCTTTTTCTTCTGAGATCAGACGAGATCGGGCGCGTTCAGGGTGCTATGGCCGTAGACAACCCAGCTTTTTCTAATGGACCTGGGAGGCACTGGATGATGGCCAAGTCCTTGGGTTCCTCCGTCTTTATGCGAGACCCAGTGGAGTTCCTAGTGTCTGACTTCAGGGTGGCCCAGCCCTGGCTGTTGCAGGTAATTAGGGAGTTGACCACCAGACTGAAGATCTGTGTATCTGCATCTGCATGTATGTATGTATCTCCCTGTCTTTTAAATCAATACATGAATCCTAAAAAAAAATTCAAAAGAGAGAAGTGTTATCTAGTCAGTTCTGCCACATTTTTATAAGCATTTCTCCCCTACTATTTATGATAGTCAGAAAAGGATTTATAATATAATACCATGGATATTTTTCATAATTAATGAAAACTTCTTAGGAAGAAACTTCATTAGAACAAATTTTTGATTAACCAGCACTGGGCAGAATTTCAGGAAAAGGTTTTCACATAAGAATAAAAATTGGCAAAGTCTTTCTAAATTTTACTCTACACTGTTTCTGTTTGTTTCTTTGTTTGCTTGCTTTTAATACTGCTACCATAACCAAGATGCCAGAATTCAAGATCTGGTAAAATCCTGCATACAAAAAAGAATGATGGTCTCTGGATTTACTTAAACAGATACGAAGAGTATCACTTTCAAATAAGCTAAGTGGTATTTTCTAGATGTATAATAGCCAGGTTCACAGAGTCACACAAGTCAATACTGCTCCTGTGAGCCACAGTGACACATGCACCACCAGAAAGAGCTCCTGTCCCTGTCCCTCTAACCAACCCAGAGCAACACACCTGTCAGTGAATGACACAATCTGCTTTCCCTACTGCTAGGTAGTCCCTGGGAAGCAGATGGTACAGGAACCATTTCCTGTGTCACTGATGAGTAAGGCTGAATGGGAAGGACAAAGCATGAGTGACATACAAAACCAGGTCACAGCTTCAGTCTCTTCCCTTGATCTCATCCCCAGATTACCTGGATCTTCTGCTTTTTCATGATGCGGAAGGAAGCAAAGGTAGTCCGTCTATTCTGGAAAGTGAAGTAAGTAATCCGACACCATAACACTCACCGTACAAGTCTGTGCAACCCTGGGTGAGATGTAAAATTTGGTCCCCTCACACTTACGTCTACATTTTCTAAGGCTGTTCAAGACCAACTGAGTTGACTGTGAACTCTCAGGAGTTCACACAAGTTTTCCACGGTCTTCACACTGCTTCATTTTCCCTTCTAAAAAAAATCACCTGCCAGTGTGGGGTGGCGGTCCTCCATCCCAGAGTACAGAGGCATTTGGGAGGCTGGGTGTGGCTTCTCCCTTTATCGTCCCCTTTCCTCAGATACAGGAAGAAAAAAAAAAAAAGAACATGGAAATAATGGTCTCATCCACCTTCCCTTGACCCTTATCACCCTAATCAACTATGTAAAAAACATAAAAAAAAATCACCTGCCTTAGCATGTTCTTGGATTTCCCACTTTAGATCCTTTATAAATGAAAAAAATTTAGTATGTACTACCTAAGTATCATCAAATAGGCCAAGTACCTTTAAAAAAAAAAACTGATCATTATAAAATACAAAAACATATAATTTACCATTTTAATCATTTTAAGTGTGATGTGGCCACTAACCGGGATGCTACTGGAACACAGTGACAAAGTTAGTTGGCCTAAGATTCAGCAAAGGTCTCTCAGAGGAACCGAACGTGAAAGAATGCTGTTAGGCAGTAGAAGAGGATAGGAAAAGTTCTTCAGTCCAGAGGGCACGCATATTCAAAGGCCCAGAAGAAAGAAAAGAAGTCACACACGAGGAACTGAAGTAACAAGCAATTCAGAGGAGCTGGACATAGAATTTTTCCATGGGAGGATGAAAAAAGGTGACACTACTCAGACACAAGCATCTGGAGAGTACTGCAGAATGCAGAACTCCGGAACTGTTTCTAGCAGCAATGAGCTGCTGTTAATGTGAACAGAGGAGAAGTCAGATCAGCAAACTCCAATGTTCATAATGACAGAAATGCTCTCCTGCAACAGAGAGCCAAAATAGAAGAGAAATATGAGATATTTATTTTCAGGGAGTTCAGGGTTTCCAAGAATCTCCCGATGATTCCCTCAACCTGAATCTAATAAAGTAAAATGCGCATACTCAAAAAACACACACACAAAGAGCCTGGTGATCCAAAGGTTGGCAAGAAATGAACACATGCTCTCATCTTGCAAGCAGATTGGTCCTATAGTCCTATGGTTTAGGCATTAGCATCCCAAGCTCAGCAGGGTAACTACATGATTCAAAAGAAGGGGACCTCTGGGTCGCACTCCTCATTCCCTTTCAACTTACCTCACACAATTGAAAGGCCGGGTCTCGACCACATGCATCAACAAGCTAAGTGGAAAGGATTTTTTTCCATTTTCTAGCTTTTACTCAGAAACAGAAAAGTAGCAGCAGAAAAGGCTTCATAATGTACTATATAAATATATATATATATATAAAGGTATAATGCTACCTGATTATTTCACATCTCTGAAAAAAAATCACTTTCTAATCTATAAATGGGCAAATTCAGAATTTACTTAGGCAGCAACAAAATTAAGAGCCAACTCAGCCAACAATAAAACACACTGAACTAAACAAAATAAAATCAAGTATAGGACAATAAAGCATAATTGGCTACGTTGGGCTACACAGTTATAGAATAAGACCAGAACAAATACAGCTGGCAAAAGTGAATCAGCCTGGTGCTAGGAGAGCTGGGTTCCAAAGCCTGCATCAACTACATGGCCTGCATTGATTGATATTACTACTGTAGAATTGGTCGTGATTTGACATGTCCTACAAAGTTGTTACTGATTTAAGTAAAGCGTGGGTTCTATCAGAACACTACAAATTTCTAATAACTGTCAGTATTTCTTAAGAATATTACAGAAAATTGTTTTGAATTACTTTGTATGTCTCTAGACTTCCTGAGCAGTGATGTTCCAAAACTGACTTTAAAATTATTTTGAAACAGGTCTTGGTGCGGTAGTGTAGCGGCTAAAGTTCTCGCCTTGCACACGCCGGGATCCCATGTGGGCACCAGCTCGAATCCTGGCAGCCCCACTTCCCATTCAGCTCCCTGCCTGTGGCCTGGGAAAGCAGTTGAGGATGGCCCAAAGCCTTGAGACCCTGCACCCACATGGGAGACTCAGAAGAAGCTCCTGGCTCCTGGCTCCTGGCTCCTGGCTCCTGGCTTTGGATCAGCTCAGCTCTGGCAGTTGCAGCCACTTAGGGAGTGAACCAACAGACGGAAGAGTTTCCTCTCTGTCTCTCCTCCTCTTTGTATTATCTGACATTCCAATAAAAATAAAATAAATCTTTAAAACTATTTTGAAACAAAATACCTTTAAGCATGAAAGACACAGGCTAACTAGATGACTCTGATTCCCTTAGAAAACTTGCTTTCCTTTCCAACAGCGTGGACTTCCCCAACTTCCCCATCCCAGTTACTATTAAATTGCACATTTCACAGAATGAAAGGCTGAAAGCACAGTTCCTCTAATTCATAAGCTCTATTCCAGAGCATTTTACACACTCTCTCTATTATGACACTCAGCACAATGTACAATAATTAGCAATTTACATCTGTCTTCCCTGCCAGGCTAGGAGCACCACACGTTCAAGACCATGTCTTATTCATTGTTACATCCCTAGCACCTAGCACGAAGCTGGCATAAATGTTGAATTGAAATGAATGGAAATGAGTTTGTGCTTTCCCCGTCTTCAACATCGAGACTCTGGCAGATTCCAACAAAGCCTTGGAGTTAACTATGTGCAGATCCTGGGTCAGCCAGACTCACACTTAAGATTTCTGCCTAATTGCCTCTTTCTCCACTCTTCCTTCCCCTTCCCTTGCCACCTCCAAAGGGGAGTTCCCACTGGAAATTGCATAATTCTCTGTGCAGAGAGGAACAACAAGCTTAGTTCCTGTTGACCTGAACCACATAATGTCCTGGCACAGTAGCTTCCACTTCACAGCAGAGTAATAAATGCAATCCCGGTTGTTTTTCTAACCAAACACTATCACTCAAATTTTAACCTTTGTTTTGCTTCACCAAAATTTAACCTTCTAAGGCAGTCTCAATTTGGAAGAATTCCCATGTAACCAAATAAAATGTTCATAGAAAACAAGATCAAAAATAAGTGTTTTGAGCAAAAAAAACAAAAAAATTCAAGATCCATGCACTTTGCTCACTATCTCCAAGAACTTTTCTGAGTAATTGCAGATAATACTTTTGAATTTTTTCTGACCACATCCCTTAATAATAGATATTAGACTGTAATCCAACATATACCTATGCATGTATAGCACCAAAACAAGGCTTTCTACATACAATGCACTTTGATAATTACCTTTTTTTGACAATCATATTCCATTAAGTTTTTTTTTTAAAATGGCCAACTAAATTGGTTTCACAACCTGCTATGCAAAGGAGTCACAATCTACAATTGGAAAAACACAGGGCTCTCTCTAGTCAGTGTTTTCAAAATCAGTGTGGAGACTTTAAGCAGCGACACAAGCTTTTAGAAACCAAACAAATAGAAAATCTAGTACACAAGGGCCAGGCACAATGGCTGTGGCTAAATCCTCGCCTTACACATGCCGCTGGGATCTCATACAGGTGCTGGCTGCTCTATTTCCATCCAGCTCCCTTACTGTTGCTTGGGAAAACAGTAGTGGATGGGCCAAAGCCTTGGGACTCTGCACCTGCATGGGAAACCTGGAAAGAGCTCCTGGCCCCCAGCTTCAGACTGACTAAACTTCTGCCATTGCAGCCACTTCAGGAGTGAGCCGTGGATGGAACATCTTTCTGTCTCTCCTTTTCTCTGTAAATCTTTCTAATAAAAAATAATAAATCTTAAAAAAAAATGTGCAGCACACAAGATGAAAACTTCACCCAAAATATACCATTCCACACCTTCCCTTGAAAAGCCACACCAAAGTTTGTGGAATTTGCAGCACAAAGAAACACAAAGACTTGTAAAGGGGTCAGGCCTAGGCTTTATCCAGATATGCCCAGGCATACAATCAGGCCAAGAGACCCTCTGCCCCAAGTGAAATTTTCATTTACTTTATTTTTAAATTTTTATTTATAATCTCCTGGATATACATTCATTTCTATTCAACCTTCACGCCAGCTCTGTGCCAGGTACTGGGGAGGTAACAATGCTTTCAAAGTGGATGTGAAGACTTGTTTTGAAGAGAGTGGATACAGTCTGCTAAGCTCTTCCTGAAATTTGTGATTTAAAGTGCTTTCACTTCTATTACTGCATGTGGTGAGATGTGATTGGAAAGTTCACTTCCAGAATTAGAAAGTATCAGGTAGGTGCTACAGAAAAGTGTTTCAGGGTGCTCTCCCTGGGGTAAAAGTAGCAATAGAGGGAAGACAGCTTCAGAAATGGAGTAAAATAACACCAAATATGTCAAAAATCCCAAGTATCTGAGATTCTTGAAGCAGAAGAAGGGGAGATGCTGAGCTCAGTCTGTGTGCCAGGTTCCAGGCCTCTGCGAGGCTTTGATGGGAGTTTCTCTAGAACCGCCCCCTACTCCACCCTATTATTATTCCCCTCCTGATCAACCACTCTCAATTCCCGAGGAGAGGCCTCAGGGAGAAAACTCATAATCAGGCATCCCCCTCCCTGCGCTTGACAGCACCTCACGTTCTCCTCAGCTCCTAATCCAGGCTGGACCACTCTGTTTCGGCTAAGTGACTCCTAGGTGCGCCTTAACTACACCAAACCTTAGGGCTCTCCCTACCTAAGAGGATTTGCACTGGGTCTTCTGTCTGGAATATTCCTCTCATCCTCAAATCTTTGTGCTTTGTGACCTATCGTAGGAAACCTCACCTAAAAGCTCCCCAGTCCTCATTTTAAAATGCAACCTGTCCCAACTACCCAGCTCTCACAATCTTTCTTATGGCACTTACACCCTTCTAAATAACCCTTCCAGGGTTAAGACACTGGAATGCCTGCATCCCAAATAAGAGTAGTTGGGATCATGTCCCACTCTGCTTTCAGTATAGCTTCCTGCTAATTGGCTTGTAACAGAGTTGATGATGATGGAAGCACTTGGGTTCCTGCCCCTGCATGGGAAACCCAGATGGAATTTCTGACAACTGGCTTTGGTCTAGCCTCACCTAAATGTTGTGGGTACTTGGAAGCAAATCAGGAGATTAAATGATTCTGTCTATCTATCTCCCCCTCACTCTCTAGCTCTCCCTTTCAAGAAATTAGGAAATCTTTAAAAAAAGTATATCTTCTTCACATATATTATTTCTCTTTCTCCTCCTCCATCAGAAATGCTAATCCACAGAGATCTTTGTTTCACTAACTAAAATAAACAAAGTAGAGTCTAATTCATAACAGATGATCAATATAGGTTTAAGAAATAAATGAGTTTGAGTAAATAAACAAGTCAATACATAGGACATAAGCATTTTTTTTCACCTATCTGTAATGGCTAAAAATAGAAAAGAGTAGGGTCTTCTATTCAGACAAGAGATAAATCGCTGAAATACAAATGTTCATCCACACTTAAATCTAGTGCTCAAACTATCAGGATAAATTAATTATATCAGCTCTTCCACTTTCTTATGATAGGAGTTGTCTACAGCATGGGACCAGTAGCTACCCCTACAGGAAAGGAAAACAGCAAAAGAAAGACGTATGCAAAAGCTCAGCAAGTGTTAAAAGTTCACAACTTACTCATGAATAGTTTCTATTTAAGCAGGAACAAACAGAAGTATTAGGAATATATTTTTGTCGAAGTGCCCTAATGCCTATGGGATCACCTAAAATGATTTACAGAAAAAAATTTTTGCTCCTATACAATGCAGCTTTCATTATAGAACAGCAAGGTTCTGAAACATAAAGAACCCAAGTTCTCCCTACACTGAGAAGATCTGAAGCTGAATTTACCCAATAGTTAGACTGAAAACCACCAAGTGACACATCAATATGTGGTGGGGAGGGATGGGGAAGAGTATGGGGCGTGGCCTAAAATCCAACAGCTTGGATTTCCAATCCAAAACATTTAACAGGACTGGGAATTACATCAACAGCTGCTGTGCAGTAACACATCAGGATCCTGAGACTGCTTCCCTTTGGGAAGACGCCACCTTCAAAATAAACTCAGCTAAGTTAAAACAAGATTATCTGTCTTTCCCTCAGTTTCACTTAGGAGCTTAGTCCTAGGGACAGGTGAACGTCTCTGTCACCAACAAGCACAGGTTCCAGCCTCAGCAAAGCCCCAGAAAGAATTTCTGGTCACCAGGGAGCAATTTCAGAAGGATGAGACCATAAACAATTAAAGAGGAAATGGGTTAATCTGGTAATAATTGGTATGTTCTGAGCAACATTGCTACAAATGGCAGCCACACATCAGTCACTGGCTTTTCACTGGCAATTTTCTTCACTCTTTCTTCCTGCTTTCTCCCAATCACCAAAAAACACATTTTATAATAGAGGGAAGGCAGAGGGTTAGAATTCTCACATGCAAGCCCCTCCGGCAACCAGAAGTTACTGAAGCTACCCTCCTGGGAGGGGGCATATGTGACCAAGCTCTCCTGCAGCACCTCCTGCCATCTGCAAAATTAAATTAAATGCTCCTGTGCTTTTGACTAGCTGCCATCAGTGTACCAAAGGGGACATCTGAGTGCACCAGGCGGGGATGATGGTTTTTCCTTTTTACCAACACACACAAATCATTAGGAGATTAACTCCCTGAATAGCTAATGTGCATTTTCATAAAGAAGAAGCTAAACGCTCAGTCTGACACCCACATAGAAGTAGTTGAAAGGGACTGGCATTGCTGCCTTTGGAAGATGATTAAAAGCAGGGCAGGCAAAAAGCTAATGGTTTTTTTTATCTCAGTTTCAACTGGTGGGGTGGTATCAGGAATGGACACAGGATATAAAGTGACAAGAGCCAAAGTGGAAGAAAACAGGGCTGTGGCAGACCCAGGAGGCACTGGCCTGACCCTCCCTGGTAGAGCTTTCTCTATGGGGAACAAACAGTGGGACATGGGGAGACGGTGGTCGTAAATCGAGATTGAAAGCCAAATAAGGTGTTCCTGTCACTTTGTATCCTTTCTGCCTTTCCATGGTTCCCAATTTCTAACCTGAAAACCCACACAAAAGATTCTGATAGCTTTTGCCATCTCCCCCACCCTCCTCTGACTGAACAATTTCATTCCACAGAGCTATTTCCACACCCACCTGGTCTCACTCTCAATATGCCTAAATTTGGAACAATGGAAGCAAGTATGTCTAAAAGGAACAAAGAAAAGAAAATTCAGGAAATGACAATCTGAGTAGCAATATACAATTTGCAAAGCAACTCAGACTGGGGACAGACTTATGAATATGAAATTACATAGAAATCACATTTCATTCAAGCTGCTTCACTCTGACATGGCTTTATTGAACACCTACTACGTGCACCAGGGAGGAAGACAAAATGTTTCTGAGAGTCATTCAACTGACAATACTGTGAGCCTCTATTTGTACACGGAGAGGCGACATTGGGGAAAAATCTAGGAGAGGCTCTTGATTAGGGTCATATAATAAAGAACTTAAAGTCATTCTTAACTTCTTTGGGCCTCTTTGCTACAAAGAGGAAAGTCACAAGGGCAGAGGCTGAGGGCTGCTAGCGACACTTGGGAGCATCTGCTTCTTAAGAAGACAACTTGCAGGAAGGGTGTGTGCAGGAGGGGATGCTGGGGAGTTGTGTGCTGGGGATGCTTAGATAAAACCCTCTCCCATACCTTGCTCAAAAACAGAGAGAATTTTCAAAGGGATAATTGGGGGAAAAAATATACCTTGATGTGGAATATAGGAAAAGCTAAGTCATTAGAATCAATTGAGTGAAAGGATAGGAAAAAAAAAACATGCCAAAAAAAAAAAAATTGGCAACAAGGGAACTCTACAATGTCTACATTCCTAAGCCCAAAATCCAGTTGTCTTTGCAGAAACACACATCTGACAGCATAAAAAGGGCATCTACAAAAAAGACTCATAAATTCTCATCCCTCCAGTGATTTCCCACAGGAGGATTGTTACAGAAATGAGAAATCCCCCCGGAATCCTTGACTCTGAGTGTCATCAAAATCAGGACAATCTCTTTGGGGCTTCCTCATTCTGTCTTCAAGAGAGGCTCCAAGGTCAGTCTGACAGGAAGTGACATCAGACCTCTCCACACCAACTCCTACTGTCAGCATCTGCCAGGAGCCAGTCAAGAGAAAACCAGATCCAATAGGAAGAAGGATTCTCACTCTGGCTCCAACTTTAATCTGAAAAACTCCCACAGTACAAACAGTATTTCATAACAAAGAAGTTTCACTCTGAAAATCCAAGGTCGAAGACCAAACTTCCGGGTGACAGAGCTGAAATTATGGTAGAAATACAAATCCCAAAATATCCTCCACCCGTATCCAAAAGCAAACACTGGTCAGGTTTGGGTAGGAAAGACTCCCAGGCTCCACCCCTTCTGGTCATTCTCGCCAGAAACCACTCTGCTTGGGAGATGACAGGGGTCAAATGTCCTTCAGGGATGCGGAGCTTCTCACATTCTGTAAAGCTTCAAAGGCAACCTGGGAGATGCCTGCTCTGTGTCAGTATGCTTACAAGGCGGTGTGTTCCTGGGACCTCTAACCAGCAGGTGCCAACTCTCAGTTATGCTAAAATGTAAACGATGAAACAAAGGAATTTATGGCTACAAAGAGAGAAAATGATGTTTTAAAAGAAAAATGTAGTGTCTTTTGGGATAACTATTTCCTTCACTTTGCTTTTCTGTATTTTCCAAATTTTTGCTTTCTTAAAGAAAAAAAAAAAGATGTGTTTATTGGTATTATTTGAAAGGCACAGCTACAGAGAGAAAGAGGTTTTCCATCCACTGGTTCACTACTCCAACAGCTAGGGCTGGGTCAGGTAGAAGCCAGGAGCTAGGAATTGCACCCTGGTCTCCCAGCTAAGTGGCATGATCCTCAGTACTTGGGTCGTCATCTGTTGCACTTCCATATACATTATCAGGAAGCTGAACTGGAAATGGAGCACCCAGAACTTGAACTTGCATTCTGATTTGAGATGTGGATATTATAAGGTGCAGCCTACCCCTCTACACAGAACACAGTCTCCAAACATGTTGCTTTCAAATTTAAAAAAAAAAGAAAGTAAGTAAGTGCTATTTAAAACTTTTTTTTTAATCAACAGAAACATTCAAAATGTTTTTGAGACAATGCTCTGGAGCTGCCCCACCCATTAAAGGACAACAGAGGATGGGAAACTGAAAGCTTGAAAGAAAGAAAAGAAATGTGGTTTTTACAAAAGAAGGGGAAAATTTGGGGCATTGAGAAACACTGGACATTTCCCATACTGTAGTGGGCACACTTAACACTTCAGAAAAGCACTTATTTACAACAGAAGGCACCTGCTTAAAGCAATGCACAAGAAAACACTCAAAACACAGAGTCATTGTTTCTGGGTATGTGTTCCAAAGACAGCCTGGCTGTGATGTTTTTCTGTGCCTGGGTGTGTCAGGACTGTCAGGTCTGGGTAGACAACAGAATCCTAGGGTCTCCGTAGCTTTTGTTTCTGGTTTCAGGAGTACCAGCAACAGCTCTTGGCCACTGCCATGGGGAAAGGTCAGGTGTGCCGGCTCCACTCTGCCTAAGGAGATCTCAGCTCAGCTCCCCCTCACGTCTGCTCTGGCCTCCTAGAAAGACCAGGGTCTTACAGGTTCTTCCCCAGGAGTCTCAGGATAGAGCCTTCTAATGTGAATTCAGTGTTACATGGGCCAGGGCCTGCAGGAAGCATGCACTACAGCGAGGAGAGAAACAGATGCCAATTTCCAACAGAAACATCTGTTCCTTCCAGCTCAGGAAAAGTTATTGGCAGAGAATAGTGAACTAGGATTTTTTTGTTGTTGTTACAAAAATGCTAAAAAGCACACCACAGAAAAATGGACCAATGCTGTAAGACTACAACCAATCCTCCATGCCTTTTTGGAGGAGGGAACCTAAATCTGCTTCTTGAACTCATCACTGCTTCCAAAGCCCGAGTGTGACACTTTTCCTCATAAAGGTGCAACCACATCAGCTTCAAACTCCAACTAGACACTGGTCTAGGCCAATGTCCAATGTCACTGAGGGAAAATCAGGAGTTACAGAGGATGCAGTTTAAGTTTTTCTCTGGAAAAAGGTTTACAGCTGGTTATAGGAAGACCCTGCTTGGCCAAAAAACAAACAAAACCCAGAAACTGGGAAAACCCAAAGAGAAATCAGATTTCTACTAACTCTAACAGCAGCATCACCCAACCTACATCTGGCATGTTCAGGAAACTGCAGAGGAGAGTTACTGAAAGGAAGAGATACAGAGAAACATATCTACTATTTTACTCCCTAAACAGTGGCAGCAAATAGATTTGAGGCACGCTTAAGCCTGGAGCTAGGAATGCCACACTGGTCTTCTGCATGGGTGGCGGGAGCCCAAACACTTGGGCCACCTTCCACTGATTTATCAGGCACAATTAGCAGGGAGTGAGGCAACAGCTGGGACTCAATCCAGCCATCTGATGCGTGATGTGGGCATCTCAAACAGTTGGTTGACATGCTATGTCAAAACACTGCCCCTCCTCTGCAGACTAAGTCTATAAAAAAAGAATAGGAGAGGTGAGCAGCACTGTGCCTCACTAGGTAAAACCATCACCAGTGACACCAGCATTCCATATGAGCACAGGATTATGTCCTGGCTGCTCCATTTCCAATCCAGCTTCCTACTAATGCACCCAGAAAAGCAGCAAAAAAGACAGCCTGAGTGTTTGGGCCTCTGCCACCTACTCGGAAGACCTGAATGGCCGTGCCCCTGGCTTTGGCCTGGTCCAATCCAGCCACTGCTGCCCATTTGGGGAGCAAACCAACAGACACAAGATCTCTCAAAGGAAAAGAAATCAAGAAATTTTCAGGTGCTTTGTCTAGCATAAGTGCTAACAGCATTTAGTACACACAGAAATGTAATATCCAATCATGTGTAGGTCAGTTCCACACAACAAATATGCATACAAAATACAAACAGGATCTCTGTAAAGAATCCTTATGAACAATAAAAGTTTTTTTTTAAGGATTTATTTTATTTTTGTTGGAAAGGCGGATATACAGAGAGGAGGAGAGACAGAGAGGAAGATCTTCTGTCCGATGATTCACTCCCCAAGTGAGCGCAACGGCCGATGCTATGCCGATCCGATCCGATCCAAAGCCAGGAGCCTCTTCCGGGTCTCCCATGTGGGTGCAGGGTCCCAAAGCTTTGGGCCGTCCTCGACTGCTTTCCCAGGCCACAGGAAGGGAGCTGGAAGGGAAGTGGGGCTGCTGGGATTAGAACCGGCGCCCATATGGGATCCCAGGTATGCAAGGTGAGGACCTTAACCACTGCGCCACTGCGCTGGGCACACAATAGAAATGTTTTAGCTTTTCTTGTTATGGTCTTGTATTTGCTACATGAGCATAACACATCCATTCACCTGGAGGAAACACTTTGGAACAACAGAAATAGTAAACACTGAAAACGGTTTCCTTTCCGGCTCCATCCTACCCCTAAGTTTTACACCTTGGAGACCACTAATGTTAGTATTTCCTTGTGTATTACTAGAAATATTCTTTTCTCTAAAGATTTATTTATTTTTATTGCAAAGTCAGATATATAGACAGGAGGAGAGACAGAGAGGAAAATACTCCATCTCCTGATTCACTCCCCAAATGGCTGCCATGGTCAGAGCTGAACCAATCTGAAGCTAGGAGTCAGGAGCTTCTTCCAGGTCTCCCATGCAAGTACAGGGTCCCAAGGCTTTGGGCCATCCTCGACTGCCTTCCCAGGCCACAAGCAGGGAGCTGGATGGGCAGTAGAGCAGTCAGGACACGAACTGATGTCCACCCGGGATCCTGGTGCATGCGAGGTGAGGATTTTAGCCACTGGGTTACCACACCAGACCCTCTAGTAATAGTTTGTGTATATAAGCACCTATATATATGCAGTTTTCCTTTCTAAAACATGACTCTGTTTCATGTTTATGTGTGTATGTATAAATGCATTTCCATAAAATAACCTACCAATAAGGCCTTTTTGGATGTTCATGTTTTCATTTATGTGATCTGAATCCTTTTGTACCATTGCACCAATTTTTTGGCACCATAAGTCATGCTATAATGAATGCAGATATGAATTCACCTGCAAGGGAATTGTTATGTCAAAGGATCTGTACATTTGTAATTATGATATTGCTAAGTCAACAATGTAGGAGAAAGCAACACATCAGAAATTGTTTTTATATAATTTGTGAGAAATGATTTCACATTTTAGTTGTGATTTAATTTGTATGTCTCTATTATGTATGATTTATTTCCAGTGCTGTTAAGTCTTATTGTTGCAATAAGTCTTCATGTTTGCTTGTTTTAAACAAAGTTCACTTTCTTTGCTCATTTTTCTTTTGAATTATTGATCCTTCCCTGACTTCTTGATGACTGTGCAAACCCTGCTTATAAAGTTAATTAACCCTTTTTGTGTGTTGAAAATATTTTCTCCAGTTCATCTTTTGATGTTTTATCATTTTAATCTTTCAAAGCTTTCAAAATCTATGAAATTTTCATTATATAGTCTTGGGGCTATCTTTCATACTTAGATTATATTCCATGTTTTAAAAAATATTGTATTATGTTTCTCTTGATATTTCTGCAGATTCATTTTGTACATGAATATCTTAATAATATAAAATTTACTTTAATGTAAAAACAAAGTGATCAATTTAATTTTATTTTCCAGTGACTACCAAGTTGTCTCAAAACTCATTATTGGAAGCTCCAATCCTCTTTCCTACCCCACCAATTTGAAATGCCATTGTTTATGGCAAATTTCTTTGTGTGTTTAGATTTGCTTGTGAATTCTCTGTTGTTTTTTCTGGTCTCTATTTTTAATTTGGAGATGGGGAAAAGAATTTATCAAGGATTCTTGACATAAAGGAAAGGAAAACGTTCTCAAGTATCTAGAGGTGGTATTCATATAAAATATTAAATATTAAATATAAAATGGAATTTAAAATTATTGGCTCTGCACCTAATATCCCATGGGGCTCCATACCTTGTCATTTGCTGGTACATAGTTTAAGTACTTTTAATTCTTTCTTTTTACTTTATTTAAAAGGGAAAGGGACAGGGGAGACTAAGATCTTACATCCCCTGAATCACTCCCCAAACATCAACAACAGTCAGGGATAAGCCTGATCACAGGTAGGAGTCTCAAAGTCAGCAGCTGGATCTCCCACATATCGGATGGCAGGGACACAAGTACATGAGCCATCACCTGCTACTGCCCAGGTACACATTAGCAGAAAACTACATCAGATACAGAAGATCCAGTCCTGGAATTAAGAATTCTAATAAACGATGTGGACATCTCAAGCAGCAACCTAATCACTGTGCTACACACCTGCTCCAAGTGGTAATTACATTGTTTAATGTAAGCTTTTATGAAAAAGTAATCTACATGTGAAAAGAGATACAACTCTTAGGGATCCAACTGAAAGAAGTTTTACAAACAGAAGAGAACCAGTGCCAGTATGCAGAGCATCACTGAGTGTCCCCAAGACCATGAGTCCCCTTTCAATTACCATCCACCCCTGAGGGTGAACTCAGTCCTGATCACTATCACTATAGCTTAGTTCTGTCCTATTTTGGACTTCTGATAAATGAAATCAGATACTATATGTTCTTGTTTTGTGTCTCTTTAACTCATTATGATGATTACAAAATTTGTTCATGTTATGCATGGTTTTAATTCACATAGTCTCATTATATGCAATAGTCCACTCTGTAATCATACCACAATTTATATTTTTCCATCCTATTTTAAAATTTCTTATTTTTATTTGAAAAGCAGAGTTACAGAGAGAAGGAGCCACAGAGAGACAGAGATCTTCCAATCCACTAGTTTAGTTCCCAAATAGCTGCAATGGCTGGAGCTGGGTTGAGCTGAAACAAGGAACTTCTTCCGGGTCCCTCAGGTGGGTGTACGGCCCAAGCATTTGCACCATCTTCCACTGCTTTCCCAGGCCATAAGCAGGGAGGTGGATTGAAGTGGAGCTACTGGGACTAAAACTGGCAACCAGAGTAGATGCTGGCCCATAGGCAGAGGCTTCCTCTACTATGCCACGGTGCCAGTCCCCTTTCATTCTACTTTTGATGGCATTCTAGTAGTTTGGGTCTTGCAAATAACACTACTAAGAGTATCCTTATACATCTTTTAGTCATCTTATTATCTTAGCCATTCTGAATGCTTTTGTTGTGGGTATGTGTCTTGTACACGGCAGAGTTGTGTTTTTATTTGGGAGCCAATCTTAAAATATTTCCTTTTATTAGGAGAGGTTCAGCTCATTTATGGTTTTATATTACTTAGTATTAGACATATTACATGGTTTTAAATTATTTTGGCTACTTCTAATTTGTTACAGTCTGTAATTGTCTCCTTATGCCTTTTTTCTGTTTAGAGAATAGAAATTGTTTACTGGTTATCTTTATAATGTCCATAGCAGGCTGTTTCCCTTACTCATCTTTCTACTGTTTAGCCTGCCAGTTAAAATGAATCCTTGGATTCCTACCTATTTATTAATTTTGTGATAATTTTATTCCATTTCCCCTTTCCACCTGCAATCCATATCTTTCCTTTCATTTTCATTTGTTTTGTTTCCATTTTTTAGAACAAATACAAATTGTGTTACTCCTGAACTCTTATCTGTATTTGCTTTGATCTCAGCTCTATCATAAAACAGTCCATGTTTTGGGTCCAGTAATGGTACAGCAAGTTAAGCCATCACTTGCGATGCATCACATGTCAGGGAGTTGGTTCAAGTCCCAACTACACAGCTTTCATTCCACCTTCCTTGCTAATGCACCTGGGAAAGCAGCAGATGGTGGTTTAAGTACTGGGTCCCTAACACCAATACAGGAAATCAGGATGGAGTCCGTGGTGCCCAGTCTCATTCTGGCCCACCCTGTCCATTGTAGACACTTGGGAAACAAACTAATACATCAAGATCTCTCTGCTTCTCTTTCCTCTGTCACTCTGCCTCCTGAATCAATAAATAAATATAAAATGTATGTGTATTTAAGTATAGTCCTTCTTCATGACCAGTCTTTTAATTAAATACTGCATCTTCATGACCTCTGTATGGCTTCCTTCTGGATCTGAAATTGCTAATCTGTAAAATCTTTTCCTTATGGTACTTTTATATTTCCACTATGTTTTTCATATTTTAAATAATAATTTTGGCTTTTTTTCCCCCTAAACATCTTCCTCCAATGTCTCAAGTATACTAATCTGCTACTGAACCTTATCAACTCTACATGAAATACATCCATTTTTTTCTTTTATTTATTATATTTTTAACTTTATTATTTCTCATCTTATTCAATCCTTAGTTTCTAGTTCTCTACCAAAATTATCAGTCATGACATTTTTCTTACTCAAAAACATTTCGCAAGTTTGCTTTTTAATCCAGCTCTTACAACTTCATTGTCTGGATCTTTCGTGAACCTATGTACATTATCTGTTATATGGCTTTTAGTTTTTATTGGCACATCTCTACAACATTTGGTTATTTTGGATTACATACCTGGGATTTTACATTACAAAAACACCATGAAAATAATTTGACTTGTCCAAAAGGATTTTTCTTTGTTTCTGAGATGAGACTAAAAAACAGTCCATATGGCTAAGACTTAGTCAGGATGTTTCAAGATCTGAAGCTAGTATTCATGTCCGAACAAAATTAGTTCAGTCTCTCAAGAGCGTATGAAACCCAAAGCCCAAGGCATTGCCAAGGCCCACCGTCTTAAGCAAGGCCTAAAATCAATTCTGTAGTGCTAACCACGCAAATGGCCATACTTTAAAATTTTATTATTTATTTTAATGGAAAGAACAGAGAAAGAGGGGCAGAG
Organism: Ochotona curzoniae; assembly: GCF_017591425.1. Taxonomy (NCBI): domain Eukaryota; kingdom Metazoa; phylum Chordata; class Mammalia; order Lagomorpha; family Ochotonidae; genus Ochotona; species Ochotona curzoniae. The sequence goes on along the minus strand of NW_024466219.1, from coordinate 15,939,063 downwards.
AAAAAAAGCTTCCATCCACTGGTTCACGCCCCAGATGGCTGTAACTAAGCTGGAACTGAGCCAATCCAAAGCCAGGAGCCAGGAGCCTCTTCTGGGCCTCTCATGAAAAGGGTCCCAAGGCTTTGGGCCATCCTCAATTGCTTTCTCAGGCCACAAGCAGGGAGCCGGATGGGAAGTAAAGCAGCTGGGACAAAAACCAGCACCCTATATAGGATCCTAGCACTTGGAAGGTGAGCCACTGAGCAACTGCTCTGGGCCTGGTCACAAATTTTTTTAGGTTTCTTTTTTTTTTTAAATTCTGATTTTATTTTTAAAATTATTTTGTTTAATAATATACAAAGAACAAACTTAATAAATTTCACACATACTATTCCAAGAAAACAATGATAATTTCTCCTCTCCTTCCTTCTTCCTTTACTTTTTTGTTTTAAAATGTTTTGATAACATAATTTCAGTTTGCTTTATAATCATAATCTCAATTCTCCCCTAAATAAAGTGCTCAACAAGTTTAAGGTAGATAGATCACTGTTCTGCAAGGATACATGTAATCATATCACAAGAAGTCATTTTAGCGCCATAGACATTAAATTGCACTTTTAGGGGGGGAGATTCTACGTTAGCCTTTGATATTCAAAAAAGAACTAGTGAGTGGGGCATGCCTAGTTGGTGCAGCAGCTTGATGGCGTCACAGGCATTATAACAGAGCTCCACCTATTATTATTATTTAGTAAGCTTACACAGTCCTTTATCTTACAAGATGAGAGCGCAATTGCCAAGCATCACATCATGTTTTAAACAATAAAAATTACAAAGGATGAAAGCGATGAGCTATGCTAGCCAAGTCTATTTCCTTTTCCACATTTATTTTAGGTGAACAAGAATTTCTTCTTTGGATTATTTTCATCTCGTGCATAGTAATTAGCCTTCTCTTTCATTCGAGGGGTCTCTCAACACAACGAACAAAGCTTCTCCAGTCTGTTGTGTGCGTCACACGATGACCTGCACCAGATGATCACGAAGCTCTTCCAGCTCAAACATGCTTAGATTCCACTGACTGGCTTATCTCCTCTTTAATTTTAGCAGAAAAGTAGAAGGAATTCGGAAACTTCACCCACGCAGGAGGTAATAACTTAGGTCTGAAGATGCAGATTATCTGGACCTTTACCTCCTCAGTAGAGGTCTCAAATAAAGTTAAATCAATATAGTAAGGGTCCGGCGCAGTAGCGTAGCAGTTAAAGTCCTCGCCTTGAACGTGCCGGGATCCCATATGGGCACTGGTTCTAATCCTAGCAGCTCCATTTCCCATCCAGCTCCCTGCCTGTTGCCTGGGAATGCAGTTGAGCACAGCCCAAGGCTTTGGGACCACGCACCCACATGGGAGACCTGGAAGACATTCTGGTACCCGGCTTCGGATTGGCTCAGTTCCAGCTGATGCGGCCACTTGGGGAGTGAATCAACAGATGGACGATCTTCCACTCTGTCTCTCCTCCTCTCTGTATGTCTGCCTTCCCAATAAAAATAGATCTTTTTTTTTAAAAAAAATCAATATGGTAAAGCCTAGATTTAAAAATTAAACTGGAGGGCCCAGTGCCATGGTCTAGTGGCTAAAGTCCTCACATTGAATGCACCAGGATCCCATATGGGCACCAGTTCTTTTTTTTTTTTTAAGATTTATTGTTTTATTTTTATTGGAAAGGCAGATATACAGAGAGGAGAGACAGAGAGGAAGATCTTCTGTCCGATGATTCACTCCCCAAGTGAGCGCAACGGCCGATACTATGCCAATCCGAAGCCAGGAGCCTCTTCCAGGTCTCCCTCGCGGGTGCAGGGTCCCAAAGCTTTGGGCCGTCCTCAACTGCTTTCCCAGGCCACAGGCAGAGAGCTGGATGGGAAGCGGGGCTGCTGGGATTAGAACCGGCGCCCATATGGGATCCCGGGTATGCAAGGTGAGGACCTTAACCACTGCGCCGGGCCCAGCACTAGTTCTAATCCCGGCAGCTCCACTTCCCATCCAGCTTTCTGCTTGTGGCCCAGGAAAGCAGTGCAGGATGGCCCAAACTCATGGGACGCTGCCCCGTGTGAGGGACCCAGAAGTAGTTCCCGGATCCTGGCTTCGGATCGGCATAGCACCGGCTGTTGCACTCACTTGTGGAGTGAGTCATCGGACGGAAGATCTTCCTCTCTGTCTCTCCTCCTTTCTGTATATCTGACTTTGTAATAAAAATAAAATAAATCTTTAAAAAATATATTTTAAAAAATTAAACTGGAGAGAAAGAAACAGGCTCACTGGATAAAAAATAATTCTAATCTTCTGGTAGCTCTTTCTAAAATGTTTTCCTAATGCCTTTCAATTCTTACCAGATTTACAGTAATCTAGTTTGCACACAACTTTCAGGAACATCCTTGAGCTCTTTCCTTCATGCCTATCGATTATTCGTTGCCTGAAACAAACCAACACTCCTTTGTTTTTTTAGCACTGAGAATGTTACACATTCCTTCTCTCCTGATATTTTCCTGAACACCCTCCCATGAGTTTAGAAGCAATTTTCAAAGTCCATCTGGTGCCCCAAACATCAGCTTTTAGCAAGCATTCAAGGGCATCATTAAACCCCCAACTTGAATTTTCTCCAGTGGCAGAATCTGAGAGATTCCATATATCCAGTCAAGAGAAATACGAATAGATTCCTGATATTTCTCCACCCTGCCTCGCATTCCTCATGACCAACCAGCCTCCCAAAAGGAGGGTATAATTTACTTACATTATGCCAAATATTTCTGCTTTATTTTTACCATGGAAAAAGCATTAAGCTTAGCTGAATTATTCATGAGACTCTAGGTAACATGATCGTTATTTTTGGCCTTTAGCTTCATTACTTCCAATCTTGCAGCTCATTTTAGAGTTTCTGAATGAAACTAACAAGGGACTTTGCTATATACATCATTAAGCTGTTGGCATGTGTATGGCATGGAAATTTACATTATATCAATATACTCAGATATTTGCAAGGCTGTTTGTGTCTTTAAGGCTAGATAGTCCTTACTTTTATTCATTTTTCCTAGTTTCCTGGGGTTTCATCCAGATAGGATGTGTCAACATGAAATGACTAAAGTATTCAATGCACAAAAAAATGTATTAGCTCAAATTTAGAAATTCTCAGTCTTGCTCTAGGGAAGACTCTAAGACCACTTGACTGATAAGGGGCACACACCCCAATCTAGAATCCATTTCATTGTGGTTGCAAAAGTTATTTTCCAAATTTGGATATACAATTTTGCAGTCCATGTGCTCCCAGTGTCCAGTGGTTTTGGTTTTGCTTGCTTGTTTGTTTACAAGTTGGGTCATCCTCATAGCTGTCATTTAGACATTTTTTTCATGATCTTCCTCCATTCTCAATGTTATGGTTTGTACCAAAGAAAAGGGAGAAAAAGGCCCTGGCGCAATGGATCAATGGCTAAATCCTTGCCTTACAAAAGCACCAGAATCCTTTCTGGTTGCAAGTATGTGTCTCAGTTGCACCACTTCCCATCCAGCTCCCTGGTTATAGTGTAGGAAAGAAGCAGAGGATGGTCCAAAGTCTTGGGATCCTGCACCCACGTGGAAGATATGGAAGAAGATCCTGGCTTCGGATAGGCTCTGCACCAGCTATAGTGGCCATTTGGGGAGTAAACCAGCAAATGAAAGAAATTTCTCTCTGTCTATCCTTCTCTTCTTAAAACTGATCTGCCTTTCCATTAAAATAAACAAATCTTAAAAGTGGGGGTGGGGGAGGGAGCAGATAAAGCTCATTATCCCACATTACAACTCCTAGGTATCATTTCTTTTCTTTTCCCAAAGCAGGTACTGCTCACTCTAGTACCAAGAGACCTCACCATCATGACAAGTGAGTCTCCAGCTGGCAGTGGAACCAATGACCCTCAACAATCAGACCTCACTCCATCTTTATGCTTCTTTCAGAAAAATTATAATCAGTCTCAAAGCTTTTATTGGGAATACTTAAACATTTCAGTAAATATTTCATCAGTCTATTTCCCTATAAAATCAGATCAGAAAGATATTAGGATAATGTATTCATTTCAATTCTGTTTCTCCCCAATATAGGAGCCAGGTTAACCCTACTAAACTGGACTAATATTCACTAAGTAATCAGAACAGTCTGACAGCTGAAGAAGCATGCCCTCAGGGAAGGGTTTAACACATCACACACAAAGCTTGGCTTTCATCTCCTACTAAACCCAGTGGGATACTAATGAGTTTTATAAAATACAAAGGAACCAATATCATTCTTTGCTGTCACTTATTTTGGAATCTACTACATACCAAATAGCACAACAGTTTCTTTTGCTTTCAGTATTATCTCTTTTCCAGGCACAAAAGTATTCTCAAGTATCCAAGAATCTTACGATATACAGAAATTTAAAAAAAAAAAAAAAAAGCCCTAACAAGGATTCAGGCAGATTCTTTTTTTTTTTTTAAAGATTTATTTTTATTATTTTTTCATTGGAAAGGCGGATATACAGAGAGGAGAGACAGAGAGGAAGATCTTCCGTCCGATGATTCACTCCCCAAGTGAGCGCAACGGTCGATACTATGCCGATCCGAAGCCAGGATCCAGGAATTTCTTCTGGGTCTCCCACGGGGGTACAGGGTCCCAAAGCTTTGGGCCGTCCTCGACTGCTTTCCCAGGCCACAGGCAGGGAGCTGGAAGGGAAGCGGGGCTGCCGGGATTAGAACTGGCGCCCATATGGGATCCCGGGCGTGCAAAGCGAGGACCTTTAACCACTTGCGCCACCGCGCCGGGCCCCAGGCAGATTCTTAATGTCTTTCTATGATCTTCGGGGGCCAGTGCCTTGTCTCTTTCAAAGCACTTCTCACAATTTCTTCTTTGTTTTTAAAGATTTTTTTTTAATTGGAAAAACATATTTTTAGAGAGGAGAGACAGAGATAAAGATCTCCCATTCATTGGTTCACTCCCCAATTGGCCACAACAGGCAGAGCTGAGCTAATCTGAAGCCAGGAGCCAGGAGCCAGGAGCTTCTTCCAGGTCTCCTATGCAAGTACAGGGTCCCAAAGCTTTGGGCCATCCTTGACTGCTTTCCCAGGCCACAAGCAGGGAGCTGGATGGGAAGTGGAAAATCTGGAATAAGAGCAGGTGCCCATATGGGATCTCAGCATATGTAAGATGAGGGTTTAGCCACTAGGCTATTGCACTCAGCTTTGTCAACTTCTAATTATCATTATTTGGTCTATGTATTGCCTGTCCTTCTCATGGAAGTAAGCTCCATGAAGAAAAAAACTTCTATTTTTAAAACAATATTTATTGTGCTCATTTTGGCAGCACATATACTAAAATTGGTACAAAAAATATTGATGTATTTGAAAGGTAAAGCTTTTAAAGAAAGAGAAAGGAAGAGTGTGTGTGTGAGAAAAAATCCTTCATCTGCTGTTTCACTCTCCAAATGCTTGCAATTGCTAAGTGTAGACCAAGCCAAAGCCAGAAGCAAGGAATGTCAGTCTGGTCCAGTGCATGTGCAGCAAGGCCTTGAGCACTGAAGTCACTTACCACTGCTCTCCCAGGCATATTGGCAGGAAGCTAGGTTGGATGTGCAGAAACTGTGACTCAATTGTGCACCCATGTGCAATGCCAGCATGGTAAACTCAGGCTGAATCTGCTATGCCATAATGCCATTCCCGAAACTTCCTCTTTCTTGTTCACTGTTATACTCACTAACATGTATTAAGTGCCTATCAAAGCAGAAAAGGAAGGCTGGCTTCCGCCTCAGAAATAACCCCCAAATCTCAGTGGCTTAACACAATGAAGCTCATTTCTCATTCATGCTGTGTCCAACAAAGGCCCAGATTAGATGAACTTTCACCTGGTCACAAATTTGATCACAGAGAGAAGAAAAAAGGAACAACAACAACAACAACAACAAAAACCACTGAACTGAACCATAAAGACACAACTGTCTCTGACCAGAAGGGTCATATATGACCATATATTGTTGGCAAAGCACGTCACACAGCTACCCTTGCTATGAAAGGAATGAGTAGTTGTGAGCAAGCACTGGTCGCCGTAGAGAATTAAACAGCAAATGCAGAAGCATGATGTCGTAAGAAATTTCATTTGGTTCATTTCCCTGTTTCTGGTCAAGGTTTCAATTAGGAAACGGAAAAACACAACCACTAGAAGAGCCTTAATAGCAAGAAAATATGCTGAACTGTCCAAGCAAAAACAAATATTTATATTCATTATATCATTTACCTTAGGAACAACATAAATGATTAAGGTGTGTTCTGTACTCATGGTCCTTGTAACCCACACCTTCTTTGTAGGAGAATATGCAAGTTTCACAATATGGCTTCAGATGATCAAAACTAAACTAAACATAAAACAGTTCACTGAAAACCCATCCATACATTTATCATTTATCCAAGCAATATATGTGAGCAAAAGCAATAAACCGGTGGCAACACTTAGATCACTAAGACACATCTACCCTCTACTGCAGAAGGCCTGCACACTGTTCGGCCTCATGTTTGGAACTTTCTCTGCAGCATTAGCCCTTGGTATTTCCTGAGGATACAGAGCCAGGGACATTTCTCATTCCCACTAGATAGGCCTTCTTTTTTTTTTTTTTTTTTTTTTTTTATCTGCACCAGTCAGTCTCTTACAGTGAGATAACCTCTAGTCACAACTCTCCCTCAAATTGAATCCCAAAGTTGCCATGGTAACTAACACCTTCCTCCACCAATACTGTCAATACGCTTTGCAGCCCTAAAGGTGCTCTCTTGATTTACTGCGGCAAACATCATCTCTTTATGCAAGGAACAGTGCCTGTATGTGTTCCTCTCCAAGCCTCTGAGATCTCTAGCAGACTCTGCTAATAATAGCAGCAGCAATCACCCCGTGAGAATCAATTTAATATCTATTACCTCACTTAATTGCTTTTTAAAAAATGGCACAGCAGATAACATTCTCTTTATTTAAAACAGATAAAAAAAATTCCCTCTCATTCAAATGTTATACAACTTGACCAAGAGAACCAGAACTTGAACATAGAATTCTCAGACTGTCTCCAGGCATTGTCCATGTCCAGAGTCATCTCTGGCTCAAAGCAGTAACCTCATGTGTCCTGCTTTCTTGGGCAATCCCTTTTGAAAAAGACTTTCAAGACAATTTTGTTTGCTTGAACATCAATACCACACTATCTAAACCCAACAACAGCACTCGCAGGTGTGTTCATGTAGATTTAAGGTTAAGAAAACGGGGGAAGGTGAAAAATTGGTTAATTTTCCTTCTATAGCACAAACATCCCCAATGGACACTGGTTTGAGTCCCGGCTTCTCCACTTCTGATGAAGTTCCCTGGAAGGTGCCTGGGAAAACAGTAAAAGATGTGAAAGCCCTTGGGCTCCTGCATTCACGTGGGAAACCTGGAGAAGTTCTAGGCTTCAACCTCCAGTTCGGCCCACTGTGGTCATTTGGGGAGTGAATCAGCAGGTATCTGTCTCTCCTCTCTCTGTAATTCTGCCTCTCAAATATAAATAGAAAGGAGCCAGCATGGTAGTGTGGCACGTTAAATAACCAGCTGTGATGCTGGCATACAATATGGGCATCAATTCAAAACCCAGCTATTCCACTTCCAATGCAGCTTCTTGTTGATGTACCTGGGAAAGTATCAAAAAATGGTCCAAATGCTTGGGCTATTGTGGGAGACCCATGTGGGAGACCTGGAAAAAGTTCTGAGCTCCTGGCTTTGGCCTGGCTGAGACCTAGCTATTACAACCTAGCTATTTGGGGAGTGAACCAGCAGATGGAAGATTCTCTTTCTAAATCTGCCTTTCAAATAGATGGAAAGAAATCTTGTTTAAAATTAAGAAAAGAAAATTCCGCATTTTCTTGCTTTTTATCTCCAAAGGTCACCTCAGGAAGGAATAAGACAGTGGGTGTTAAGTGTTTTATACTGAAAGCAACAGTACAAGATCAATCCCTAGCCAATCTTAAGGCATACTAATGTGACTAGCTGCCGAGGAATGTTCCCAAAACGGGGCAACTACAGCCAGCTCTCCTGAATTTGCTTCCTTAAGACCCTTCAAAACTCATTCTGTACCCCCACCCATATGAACCACATCTCCACAACTTGAGGGGCACACAAAGCAAGCACTGTACTTACTTCTTAACTGACCCATCCCCAACACACAGGGAGACTTTATGTTAGTCTTGTAAATAAGAGTGAAGCGTTCACCGTTCCACAGTCATTTTTCCAGTCTGCCTTTTTTTTAACCACTCACCTGGCAGAAGCTGCCAAGCCCCTGGCCAGCAGCTATTTGTAAAGCTGCTCTGCCTCCCGATTCCCACATTGAAGAATCTCATTCTTTAGTAGGAAGAGAAGTATTCTAAATAAAACAATTAGCAAGCCACCTAGAATTTCCACCCACTCCACAAGAGACACACCAACAAGAGAATTAGCCAATTTGTTGTCTACAATAAACAGGACATCCTACCTACCATAGAGCCCAGATGTTGGTACAAGATGACTAATTCCAAATGTTAATGGTTACATTGGCCCAGTTCCCTATTTAAAAACTCTGCTACAATTTGAAAGCATTCTACCCCCACCCCATCTTCCCTTACATACTTCTGCACATCAATCCACTAGGAATCTGAAGTGTAATTTATCTTATTCACTATTATCCTGTTAAATTGCTCTACAGCTGCCATGGCAGTAATTGCAGTGATCAGTGATTCAGACTTCTTAAGCAGAGGGCCTTAAGTAGGTTTCATTATTAAAATTTCCAAAGGTTTTATTATTAAAATAAGACTGAGACAGAGCAATAGGTCTCCATGGGGCAGTCATATTAACGATTCCTGAGTTATGAAGGGATGTGGTCCCATTACCAGTGAATATCAGCAACTGAGAATTGATCAATCAATAAAACTAACCAGCATTTCAAGAATGAAGAATAATAATCTCATTTTACAAAGCCTGTGTAGAGTTGTAAAGCCATTTTAAAAGTTGCATTTGTACACCTGATATCTTGCTTGTATTGCAAATTTTGGAAACAACTCAAGCGTTATTTGTAAGAGATTATGGTTTAATCAGCTAGCAGATAGCCATCCATACGATGGAATACTATGCAGCTCTAATAAAAGAATGAAGAGAGCTTTGTCTATTCAAGATAGAAAGATCCCCAGGATATACTGTTAATAACCAAAAGCAAGTCACAGAAAGGTTACAAAACGTGCTACCTATTGTGAGTAAAAGCAGGAGTGGCGCGCATATTCATATTTGCTTGTATTTACATAAAGAAACATTGGGCAGGGATCCAACACACTATAAAGAAGGGTATATAACAAGGAAAGGGAAGCGAGAATACAGGGTGGGTCAAGATGGGGCAGAAGAAATAATTCTCAATGTAAATCTTTCCCATGTTTTCAATTTACCTTTGCTATCTATGAACTGCACTTGGTGGTAGAGGGTGGGGATATCAAAAATCTTATTTGTTTTGGGACTAGGTGATTGGGCTTTAGTCTTCATATCTTCGTCACTGACTTCGAAGCAAGAGTTATTTAGGTCAGAAGAATGTCAAGACTATTATTCAACTGTCTCCTTGGAGCTAAAAAATGTGGGTCTCTATTTTCAGCGTTATTTGAATATTGATGGCAGTGTTAATTCAGTCTTCTTCACACTACACTAAAACAGGGAAAGGAGGCAAAAAAGCAAGAACAAGGTAGAAAGTGGGACCTATCATATTTATTTTAATATTTTTAGCCAGACCCTGGCACTGTGGCCTAGCGGCTAAAGTCCTCACCTTGAACATGCTGGGAACCCATATGGGCTCCAGTTCTAATCCCAGCAGTCCCACTTCCCATCCAGCTCCCTGCTTGTGGCCTGGGAAAGCAGTGCAGAAAGGCCCAAAGCTTTGGGACCCTACACCCGTGTGGGAGACACGGAAGGGGCTCTTGGCTCCTGGTTTCATATCAGCACAGCTCCGGCCATTGCAGTCACTTGGGGAGTGAATCATCAGATGGAAGATATTCCTCTCTGTCTCTCCTCCTTTCTATATATAATTTTATCTGCCTTTCCAATAAAAATAAGTAAATCTCAAAAAAAATTTAAAAAGAATTTTAACCGTTAGTAATCTCTCCCTTTTTTTTAACAAATTGATTGCTTCACCAGAAAGTCAGAGTTACAGAGAGGGGGACAAAGAAAGGAGAGAGAGAGAGAGAGAATCTTCCATCTGCTGGTTCACTCTCCAGTTGGCTTCAACAGCCAACAGCCAAGGCTGGTCAGGTAAAAACCAGGAGCTTTACTCAGATTTCTCATATGGGCATTAGGGCCAAAGCACTTGAGTCATCTTACATCGCTTTCCCCAAGCACATTAGCAGGGAGCTGTATTGGAAAGTATAGCAACTAGGAAATGAACTGGCACCCTCATAGAATTTTAGTGCCACAGGCAGCAGCTTTACCTGCTACGCCACAAGTGCCAGCTCTGCAAGCTGTCCTCTTGCTGCACACTCTTTGCAATTTTCATTTTATTCTTAGGCTGCCATATGGATTTTGTAAAGAGAAGAAAGAGAAGAGTTTTTACATTCAAGCTTAACACTGCAACTATCTGCAGACCATTTCAATACAAGTGTTTTTTTATGAATCACGTTTGTGGTTCCCTTTTCCCCAGACTTGGGGGAAGAAAGGGAAAAGGAAAGGAGCAACTACTGCTGTTCAGTGTCTATCAGGATGTCAGGAGTTTAGAGAAATGGCACTAATGTGAATAAAATTAAATGACTTGTCTAATCCTGGTGTTAGAGAAACCTCTCTCAGATGAAACCCCAAAGATAATTACACCCTCCTATCTATCCACAGTCTCAACCAGATACACACAGACACAATGCAACCAGAGAACCAAAAGGCTGCAGATGCTCCAATGTTAGCAGGGAGAGGAATCTGCAGGGCTGCCTCAATCATCCACCCTCAAAGAAGTTTGGCAACCAGAAGAAAAGGAACAACAAAGTCTCATCTAAGTCTACCAGCCTCTGTAGAAAAAGTACTCCATAGTCACAGAAAGATCAGATTGAGGCACATGTTCAAGAGCTATTTTCACTTCCTCATCTCTTTAGATTCAAACTGTACAGGAAATAAATGTCCTATGAGGGCCTATTCATGCCCTTTCTCCTTACATGCTCTTCTTGGGAGAGAACACATCATCTGAGGACTCTGCAATTCCAGATCTCATGGCACTGGGCTCTAGCCCTGTATTCCACACCACCTAGCAGACACCTCTACCTAGATGCCCTGGGTGTCCCTTGCTCAAAGATGAATCAATTTTGTCCTATTTCCATTTTCTTTGGCTCAGTTAATAGTACTGCCAAACATCACGACACTTGAGTCAGAAAGCCAAAGCCCATCCTATATTCCTGCTTTGCCTTACCTTTATTTCTAGTCACCTAATCAACAATAAGCTTTATTGGTTTTTCGCTTCCAAAATATCTCTCAAAGTCCCATTTACCTTTCTATTTTCACTGACCCTGTCTTCTTCAGTGTGCCATTAATTCAACAATACTTAAAGAGTATAACTCACAGGCAAGTGCTTTCAAACAAAGTAAAGCAGTTATGTTCTCTGCTTTCTATCTAGATAGGTCTTAGCCGAACCATTCAGTTATACTCTTGTCTCTAATTATTCATTCTCTACTGAGCACCCAGCAATCTCCTCAAAACTTAAATTAGATGATTTAATTTAGGGTCTAGTAAACATTTTTTCAAAGATCGAATTTTTTTTTTGGAGAGAGAGAAAGAGACAGAGATAAAGATCTTCCATCTACTGGTTTATTCCCCAGATGCTTGCAACAACCTGGGCTGGGCCATGTTATGAGCTTTAAACTCCATCCCAGTCTCCCAGGTGGGTGACAGGAACTCACTTGAGTCATCATCTACTGTCTCCTCGGTTCTTCAGCAAAGAGCTGGATTGAAAGAAAGTAGTTTGATATGGGATGTGGACACCTCAAGCAACAGTTTAATCTGCTGTTCCACAATGCCTGACCCTGTAAACTTTTTTTTTTCTCTACAAAGACCACAAAGATGACAAATATAGACTTTTGGGCCACATGTTGTAGGTTAAAACTATCCAACTCTGCTATTACAATAGAAAAGCAACTATACACAATGTGTAAATCACTGGGTATGATTGTCTCAATAAGGTTTCCTTACAAAGACACTTGAGCACTGGATATGATAGGAAGCCCAATGGGTCAAATGGGCTATAGTTTTCTAACCCCTGATTTGATTAACTGCAATGCTTCTCACTCTTGTAATTTATTTGAATCCCTTTCTGTGGCAAAGAAGGCCCTCTAGCCTCATCTATCACTGACTCCTTCAGCCACATGGATGCTCAAACATGGCCTCTCTGTTCCCACTCAGGGTCCCCACTGGGACCTTTCTTTCCCAGACCCTCCTGTGATTGCCTCAACTCAAACATTACCTTCTCAGAAGGGTCCACATTGCCCATCCCATTAAGTCAGTTCAGTACTCACCCTAATGCCCAAACATTCTAATCCCTAGGGATTTATGGATTTTCTCCAAATTATTTTATCAATATACAGAAAATTACAGATTACATGTCTACTGTCTTCCTGACCACTCCAAGACTATAAGCTCTCTGAGGGCAGAGACAGTCAAACTCATTCCCTTTCAGGCTTCCAGCAAACAGAACTGCACCTTGCACTTTGGAAGGGCTCAATGGATATTGGTTTTCAGTAAGATTATTGCCTCCAATCTCACTCTCTCTCTGACTTCCTGCTATTCTAACTACTAATAGTGATCTTTCTAAAACTATAAAGGAATCGTGTCACCACCACCCACCACCCACCCACCCCCAACCCCGCCTAACATACTTTCAAGGCTTTCCACCAGCTTCAAGCTGTAAATATAAGTTAAATAGAAGGCTATCATAGATGTCATTAAATCTGATGTTATCAGACAATAGACCATGAGCTCTAGGTAGGAAGGGCTATTTCTTGTTTATCTTTTTATTCACATGTCCAGCAAGCATCAGGAACATTGCTGATATTCCATGACTGAGGAATCAGTTAATGAATACAAGGACATAAACTTTGCTAACTACAAAGGTGGCAACTCGGTAAATACAAATTTTAAAGACAAAGAAGAATTTTGAACAAGATTCTTCTTATTCACTTTTCTTTGGAAGCAATCCAAGTAAAGACTCTGCTTATAACTCTGAATCTAACTACGGAGTTTGTACCCTAGATTTTCCATGACATGTGCCAACTACCTTCCAGAAGAACAATAGGAGGAGGCAGAGGGAAGAGTTAACATGAATTTGTCCACGCTGTTTCCTGTGAACAGTTCTGGTAAAAGGGCTAAGAAAGGAGAAAGGACATTTTATGCTACAGCACAACCTAGGGATTTTCCATGGATTTCTAGTGTCCACATTTTTCCTGTCATCTATTAGCAAGAAAAACCTAATGCTGCTTGCTTTGCTATATAAAATAACTCAAGATGTTCAGGGAATTTCTTCAAAACTGCCTTACCAATGAAAACTGTTACTTCTAGAAGAATTTCCATTAGCCCTTTGAAATCCTTCAACATTCATTAAGGCCAAGGAGTTTTCACCTAATTCAGTCTGATGGGTACAAGAATAGTCTTTCTAGGGAATACAAACTCCCAAATTGCTCAGCTGGGTAGTGAGGAGGGAATTTATTACTCAAAATCAAAGAAAACTGAAAGGAGGCCAACACAGAATGACATTATATGCTTTTTTGCATGGGAGATTGAGTTCCAAAGTCATTCTGTTACCTTTACATGACCTCCTTGCTTAGCATCTAAAAGCTTCAAGTTCTCTTCTAATCTAAAAGCCAGAGAGCTTCTCTTCTAATGTAATAGAATCTGCTTCAGAAAAGCTTGTGCTGAGCCATCTCCAGACTCCAGAAATGATAGGCTATAAATTACTGGGTCTCCTGTTCAATATAATGAAGTGTAAGTTAGTGCAATATGAACGACTACTCCACACACTCGAAATTGCCAGATGAGAATTTCACTGAAGCACTGTAGCAAGCACAAAACAAAACAAGAGTTGGGAATAATTCCCACAGAGCCTAACTCCTCATTCTTCAATTATAAGGCCAGTCATAGCAGTCAAGTAGAAAATGGGAGAACAAAGCTCCTGGTTTTTCCCTCATATCTGTGACTCTTCCATAATTGTTATCTCCATGAGAAGTTAAACAGACCAAACTAAAATAACTGAATGATTAAAATAAATCTCCAGAGACCTACAAAGCTGGATGCAAGACCATTACATAGTCAGCCTCAAGGATTACTAAATGATGCATCGGCAATCTGCCAGATTTGAGACCATACAATCTTTCTATATCAACATGGAAGCCAAGGACCAGCTATTCATCTAGGCCCCTCTGCCAAGTCTCTTTTCAAGGCCTTCTTGTCACATTGTTCCATTTAATAAAACTGCAACCCATTATCTATACTTAAATCCCTTTGCCAACAGTACAGTCAGGACATCCCACTTCCTGGCAGGAAATCAACAACATGGCCCACTAAACACCACTGTAAAGAAACTAAGACCCATTGACAGCAAGAAGAAAGAAAAGAGAATGAGTCAACCAGGCACATGCTGGGCCAAAAGCACACAACCCCCACCCTACCGCACCTAATCCTAACCAGGTTGAAGTCAAGCTGATGAGACAGCCATGGCTTCTCAGACTGAACCTGCAGTTCTTAAGCTAGCTTCCTCAGAAACCCAGGAAGCAGCATGAAATCCTTAAAGACCACTAAGTTCTTCATGAGTGATGAAGGGGCTTCTAAGAAACAAATCATTGGTACAACACAGGGCCTAAAGAGGCAAAAGTTAACTTTAGCCCAGGCACAAGCTTATTTGATGGAGTATTAGGCAAGGACTGAAGTCGCCAATGTTAGCTAGGGAAAAATTGGTCCTGATAAGAACAGCTCGATAGTTGAAGGCACAGCATGCAAGGACTAGAGAAATCCAATGTGAATGAGACAGATGTGTGAGAACTAGCAAGACTACCTAAGGACAGTGCAGGAGATTCTCTGAGAGGAACCTTTATAAAAGTGAGACAGTGGTTCCAGGAGATCCGTTGTTTCCAAGAGAAATCCTCATCCTGGACATGAATGGGTCATTGTCCCAGGAAGGAAGGTTCACAGGGTAATTCAGGCCAAGGGCCTGGACAATATTCTCTACAGGAAGAAATCAAAGTCTTCTGGAGAAATGGTGATTTCCTTGTCTGCTGTAGTAGGATGGAGACTCTTAGAACACCCTGTTGTGCCAAAAAGCATGGAAGCTATCAGAAGGTCAAGTCGAAAGGATATGGAGTCAACTTAAAACTTGAAGCGACACCTACTAACCTCAAACAATGCACTAACCTCAAAACAATGCCAGCAATGGGTTGAAGCCCATCAAATGTATAATAATATGAGCTCATAATGAAAGGTAGCAAGGCCCAGCTATGTATAGATTAAAGGTAAGAATTACACTGAATCCTGTAATCTAGCCTGCTTTACCAAAAGCACCACAAAACAATATCATCACACCCGACTTACCTCCATCCACATTGGAGGAGCCCCACACAGCAGACTGAGGACAGCATTTCTCACAGACCAGCTGTCAGTATCCAAACAGACAGCAGCCTCAACCACACAGCACAGCCCCTCCCGAACCACACTCGAGGAACCAGCTGGGAAAGTATTCAGAAAGCCCGCATCCTGACACATCACTGCCAAACAACTTAAACAGCAAAAAGCAACCCATCTAAAACAGCAATGCTGACTGCCAGGAAAAGTTGTGTAGGGACAAGAAGTAAAGGAAAGGCAGATCCCTTGGGATCCAGCATGTGCTCCGGCAGTTTCAAATGCAGACCATACACCTCTGGGGCTGGGAGCTCCAGAGACAGCTGACATCTCCTCAAAGACAAATAAGAAGGAAAGCTGGCCACAAAACCACTCAGGGCACTCCTCTTGAAAGAATCCTTACAGGGTCAAGGAGGAATGGGTCTATAGGCTGTGTATATTCCCCACAGATCTTGGGGATGATGTCAGAACCCCATTCCAGATGTGTTGAACACTTTGTGGTCACTTATACTCCTGCCACTGATAATCACTACTTGGCTAATTTGAATAGACTCCAACTCAGGCTGACCCCAGCCCCCTGGATCTGGTTATCATTAGCTGAGACAGCCATCCATACTGTACCCTTTTTAAAGAGTTCTAAAAACAGCTGTTCACCTACTTTTCCAAGACAAGTAATGATGTCTGCCAAAGAAAACGGGGGCAGGGAGGTTGGGGGCGGGATAGGGAGAGGACTGAGAGGGAGAACACAATTAGCGTACAACCAAGACAGCATAAAGTGAAAGGGAAGCACAAACCATGCAAATAAAATGTGAGCTCATATTAATCTCCATGGGTTTCTAAAGGCTGCTACTAAAAAAAAAAAAGAAAGAAAAAGAAAAAAGTAAATCCCAAAGTGTAATTTTTTAAGCCATTTTTTAATTATATTTTTGACAATCTTTACATAGTTAATTGGGGTAAAAAGGTTCAAGGGCTATAGGAAAGTGGGTAAGACTATTATTTCCATATTGTTCCCTTCATGTTTAAAGGGGGGTGTTAAGGGAGAAGGCCCACCCAATTTCCCACCCTCCTCAGGTCCCACATGCAGGGGTATGCTTCAAGGTTCTTGCTCAAGTGGTTTTGATAGTTCACCAGTTATAAATTGCTGCCAGTCTTGCCACTCCAAGCACTATGAGCTTTTTGAAGAATCCACTGATTGACATAGTCCATCATAGAGTCGCCGTTTGCCCTGTATTTCGCTGCCAACATATACCTGCTATGGTTGATTGACCTGTTCTGTCTTCTCTCTTTTCTTGGTTAGGGTTCTGAGTTCAGCATTTCGATTGGGGAAATCTCCAAAGAAACTTTGTCTGAGGTGTTCTCAGACCAGATTCTTGTATGTTCTAGCAGGTACAGGGCCCGGCTCAGTCCTTGGCCCTGATCAGCCAGTGGTTGCGATCCTGGGTTGATTCTGTTTTCAGCCCCGACTTCCACTGGAACCAATGGGTGTTGCAGTCCAGCCTGGTGCTGCCCAGCACATTCTCAGCCCTCGCATAAACAAGTGGGAGCTCAGCCTAGTTGGAGCAACCCACAATAACCCCCACCAGGCCCATCCCCTACCCTGATTTGCCAGTGTGTGTAGCAGTAGTCCATTCCACCCCACCCCTGTCCTGGTTTACGTGCCCTCCAGTGGAAGTGGTAACCCAAGAGGGATGAGCCCACTATTTCCCTCCCAGGCCTCTCCCACTCCCAGTCCCAGATTATGCACTCTCCAGGTAGTTCTGTGGTTTGACTTGACAGAACTAGCCCCCAGTGCCAGCCCAAAGCGTAACTTTAAGCATACAAACCAAGAATTGGTGAGAATTCACTTCCTGGTGATTGGACCTACAGGCTGAAGACTTACCACTATCCCTAAGAAACAGGGAGTTGTTGTTGTTGTTGTTGTTGTTGTTGTTGTTAAGATTCATATTCAGGGCCTGGCGCAATGACTCAATTTGCTAATCCTCCCCTTACATGGGACCGGATCCCATATAGGTGCCAGTTACTCCACCTCTCATCCAGCTCCTTGATTACAGCCTGGGAATACAGTGGAAGATGGCCCAAGTCTTTGGGACCCTGAACCCACATGGAAGATCCAAAAAAGGCTCCTAGGTAACGGCTTCTTGCTTTGGATTCCTTACAGCCATTTGGGGAGTGAACCAGAGAATGGAAAATCTCTTTTTTGTCTCCTTTTCTCCCTGTAAATCTGCCTTTTCAATAAAAATAAGTAAGTCTTATAAATTTTTGGAAATATTTATTTATTCATTATTTATATTTGAAAGAGGGGTACATAAAGAGTGAAGGCAGAGAAAGAGAGAGAGATTTTCCATCCTCTGGCTCACTCCACAAATGGCTGCAACAACTGAAGCTGAGCAGATCCGAAGCCAAGACTTCCTCCAGATCTCCCACCTGAGTGCAGTGGCCCAAGGACTTGTGCCTGCCTCTGTAGCTTTCCCAGCCCGTCGGCACAGTGCTGGATTGGAAGTGGAGTAGCTAGAACATGAACTGGTGCCTGTACAGGATGCTGGCACTGCATGCAGAGGCTTAGCCTACTATGACATGGCACCAGTCCACAGAATCAAGATATTTTTACTTAATGGCAGAACCTAAGTCAGGGCCTAGTACAATTCCTTAAAACAAAATGCATCAGGGTGAGATCTGACCGTGAGATTGCTTCTCAAGCATTTTGAGAAGAAAATCTTAAAGCTCACCTTATCCAGATCAAGGGCTCCCATTGTTAATGATTATGACTCCGACCTGATAATCATTCCAAGAGCTAAAGGGCAACCTTAAAAACTGACGAACAGAGCCCGGCGGCATGGCCTAGCGGCTAAAGTCCTCACCTTGAACGTCCCGGGATCCCATATGGGCGCCGGTTCTAATCCTGGCAGCTCCACTTCCTATCCAGCCCCCTGCTTGTGGCCTGGGAAAGCAGTCGAGGATGGCCCAAAGCTTTGGGACCCTGCACCCGCGAGGGATACCCAGAAGAAATTCCTGGATCCTGGCTTCGGATCGGCATAGCATCGACCGTTGCGCTCACTTGGGGAGTGAATCATCGGACGGAAGATCTTCCTCTCTGCCACTCCTCCTCTCTGTATATCTGACTTTCCAATAAATAAATAAAATCTTAAAAAAAAAAACTGATGAACATTGATGAACATAAAAGCCGAAGCAGATGTAAAAGGGAAAATTAGAGAAGGGGAGAGGAATTCAACTGTGCTCTGAAACTCCCCTAACCCAGCCTGAAAAGAAATCATCCGTGGACCATACCGGTCCTCTCTCCTAACTCTAGGTCGTATTATTTAGCTAGGTGTCTTTAAGGCACAGCTCTAGATTTTTCTGACCTTGATTATTTTGCCAACCTGTTGGAAGAAAATATGCTGAAATAAAATTTGTTACCAAACCAAAATGAAGTTCCTAGGTGGCATGGTTACCATACTCAGGACGCTTGAACTTCCCTTAACCCAAAAATAGCTTTCTGAAGTCAGCATCCTCCGAGTGTATTTCAGATATAAGCTAGACATATCTTAATGTCAACTAAGAAAGGCCAGAACCTTTGTTTTATTAAAATTAGATGCAGGGGGGAAACAAAAGCTGGGGGGAGGGGAGGTACTTTTTGCACACTTGGTAGAGAAAGGACACAGTCACTTGAATTAAACATGACACCTTCTTTATGTATAATAAAGTGCCTTCTAAATCAAATTGGAGCAGCTTATATTATAAAACAGATAGCAATAAAGTAAATCGATGTGAATCTTTTTTAGACTATCCCAATTACATTCAGGTAACAAATACACTCCAGTAAATGCTGGGGTTTTCTAAGTGCCTTTTCACTTTTTCCTGCTAAACCAAAGACCTCCCACACTTAGAAATAAGATGGAGACAGGCCAGCTTCATTCAAGACACAAGTTGCACGGGGAGAACCGAGTATCCAAGATGGCTCTACACACTCTGACAACTCCACAATAGACTGGCTACACACATGTGCCTAAAACAAGGTAGTTCATCCAAGAAACGAACAGTTGGCAGGATCAAGGCTTTTGGCCCAAAGGACTTGCAGCTGGTCTGGCCATTCATTAGCAACTCTAAATTTAAATGGGATACACATTCAATTGCGACATGTTGTAAAACAAGTGGGGTGGCAAAGGATCTTCCAATCTTAACATCCTCTGATTTTATGAAAACAGCAATATACTAGGGATGGTTGCTTGAGGTGATGGTTAGCATGCTGCTTAGGATACCTGCATTCTGTACAGCAATGCCTGGCTCCAAGCACCACCCCTCTTCATGTTTCCAGTTCTGCTAGTGTGTATCCTCACAGGCAGCAGGTGGTAGTCCCTGGAATTGGGCCTCTGCCACCCACATGGGAAATCTGGATTGAACTTCTGCCTCCTGGCTTTGATCTGACTAGGTCAGACTGTCGTGAACATTCAGGGAGTAAACCAGTGGATAAGTGATCTCTGTCACCTGTTTATCTCTCTTTTTCTGTCTTCCTTTCAAATAAAATAAAATAAAAATAATAAAACTATTACAACAATACATAATAAAATAATGCCTTACAAATAACTTTTAAACGTTCTAAATAAAAATAAACAGTAATAGTTTAAAAGCTAAAGCCATGACTTAAACTTGGTAAGAGTCCATTGAGATTTTTAAAGAATTACCTATCCCACACAGACAAATCCATTCTGACCATGTCTTCTTCATATAAGTTATCATACAGATGTGTGAGACTGACTCAAGCTGCTCCTTCCACACAGGACATTAACTGAGTCACTTGGTAATAAGCTGATTTATTAATTCAAACAACAAATATATTTACTAAGTGCTTCTTAGACTTCAGGGATATAGCAAAACAAAACTGACAAAAAATCTTTCCCAGGAGAGTTCATGCTCTAGTAGAAGGAGAGGAAGAGTCAAATCCAATAGGAAATACAAAGTAGGGGTATATTTCATGAAGATCGGTTTTAACAAAATATTATTGATAAAAGGTGATTTTTTAAAATACTTATTTTTATTTAAAAGGCAGATATTACAAAGAGAGAGAGAGAAAGAGTAGAGACAAAAAGAGTTTTTTCATCTGCTGGCTCACTCTCTAAATGGCCACAATGGCCAGATCTGGGCTGATCTGAAGCCAGAATCTTCCTCCCATGCGGGTGCAGGGGCCCAAGGCCTTGGGCAATCCTCCACTGCTTTCCTAGGTCATTAGCAGGGATCTAGATTGGAAGTGGATCAGCGTTGCCCATATGGGATGCCAGTGTGGCAAACAAAGGATAAGCAGCTAGACCACCGCCCTAGCTCTACAAGATGACTTTTGAGTAAGAAACCATAAGCAGAGAGTCAATGAGCCACATGCATACCAGGGGAAGAATGTTCTATGTACAAAGAGTGGGTCAGGGTGCTGAGACAGACCCAGACCACATTTACCTGGCATGTTAAAGAAACACATGAGCCCAATATGTAAAAATACACAGAAAGTGTTCAATGAACACATGTGTTACTGAATATCTAACAAACCCAAAGATCTGCAGTTTGAAAGGTGATTAGAACAAGAGGCATTTAGCACTTAACATATTCCACTCCAAATAAGACTATCTGTTTTTACAAAAACGGTTCCTTTATAATTCTTTTCACAGTAGTAAGTACTGAAGTTGACAAAAAGGTCACATAATCATCCATAAGGAAGTCAAAGAATTCAGCCCTAAGAGGCCACAGGTAGTCACAAATGCCCATATCACATAAAATAAAGGGGGGTCATACTCCATGAATGAGCTCATGTTTCAATAAATATTGAGTCATAAGAGAAACTAAAAAGGTATGTTCACGAAAAATATTATTACAACAAGAAAGAATAACACATACCACATCGATACAGCTCCTACAAAGAAGTCAATGGCCTTCTTTTGTGCCCTTCCCCCTCTCCCCTCTGTAAAGTTGAAAAGGAGATTCAATTTTGGATTCCTTCCCTCCACAAGCACTGCTCTGAGAAGGGTGAAATTTCCAACTACACAAGCTCGTCTGGCAAGGGGACCCTTGAGAGTCTCCAAGTTCTGAAGTCACAGAGACCAACAGTGTGCAGAATACGAGAGCATCAGAAAACGCAGCATTCAGAAGAAATAAAGAGAGGTGTACTATAAACGACAGGCCGACAGCACTTTTCTTCATTGAATCATTGATCATCTTGAAGGGCTAAATTAAAATCCAACATTAATCAGACAGTAGGTGTGACACACATCTTATTTACCAAAACAGAAAAAGAAGAAAGAAAGATGAGACTTGTAAAGTGTTTGAGACCAAATTACACTGTAAGGGAAGCTGCAACATTTGGGAGATGAGGTCCTAGCCAGAGCCGTCAGCTGAGTTGGAAATCATTTGATGTGATCTTGGGCTAATTATTTAATTTCTGTGCCTCTGTCTCCCATCTGTGCCTGAGTTTCTCATGTATTGTAAAGGAGAGCAAATTATTTCAGCACCCATCCTAGCTTAACAGGGAAGTTAGGCAGCTTAGCTCTCTCTCTGGAAGCTCAAGGAGGGTCCCAAGAAAAAGACCCTCCACCATGGCTTCAGAGTTGGGCAACCAAAATAAATAAGTAAACCCATACAACACATAAACTCAGGGTGAGAGCCAATCTCTTTGCAGATACTGTCAGAAGTCCTCAATGTGAACCTGCCCTCACAAATATAATAACTACATTCAGGTGTTTAATAAACACTGAGTGATGCTTTCAAACCATCAGTATCTTCATTGAAGTGACCACATTGTTGTAGTAAGTCACAGAAGGTCCTTGATCATGAAGCCTTAGGCAAGTTCTGACGCTCAAGCTCTACCTCTATATTATGGGCCCGACAACACTGAAAATTGAATGAAGTAGCATGTGAAATGCTGCTAGCACAGCCCTAGGCTTACAGAAAAAGCAAAATATCTGTCAAAGCTCCCCTCCTCCCTAGACTCTGCTCAATTAATAATGAGTATTGTTAATCCTTTAATTACAGATCCAGAGGAAAATGAAACAGGAAAAGGCTCACTCATAAATATCTTATCTGCCTTTATCCCCCCTATAACTCCTCAACTGGAGCAGAGTAAACAAGCCAAACTTTAATTAGGATCATAACATGGGATGTTCTAGGTAAGCCAGGCTCATAAAGTCCAGACAATTAGGAGGAGACTGATTTTTAATGGGCTGCTTCATACCTGGTCTCATCAATGACAGAAGCAGACCCAGTCTTTTGTTCCAGCTTCCCAAAGAAATCCATTAACCGGGTACATATGGCTCCGGTGGGATGTGGGGTCAGAGGCTTTCTATTCCGGCGATTGTGTCCTAAGAAAAGAACTCCCAAACAGGGCAAAAGGACTCAGAGGGATTGAGTGCATCCACTATGCACATCACCATCTGAGGACTATTTAAAGCACAAAGCCAGAAGCCCTCTGAATAGCTGGAATGACAAGGGGAAACAGGCAGGGTGTTTTTAATATAGTTCTTCTACAACTTGGAAATACACTGCAATTTACAGAGCACCTATATGAGATCCTGAGCCATTGGTTCACCCATCCTCACCAGTTCAGACACCTCACTTGGCTCCACTATTAAGCGTGGGATGTAAACCTCATTTTACAAATGGAAAAGTGAAAAACATGAAGGGATAGGTTTGCACGCTATTATTGTTAATAATAGAAACAGCTAAAGTTGACTATGTGTGTATATGTGCCAGGCCATTATTACCGACCTCAACTCTAACCTCACAACTTTCCTACAAGGTGGCCAGTTATTTCGCTCATATTTTACAACAAGAACACTGAAGTTTTAGAGATTTAGGTACATACTCTTGTGACACAATTCAAAAGCAGTACAGCCAGGATGTGAACCTAGGTATTTCTGTTGCCAGTCTGTTGTTTGGGATTTTGTTTGTTTGTGGCTATACCATGCTGCCTCTCTTTGTTTCTCTCTGCTAATTTAAGAACCCAAAGAACCTACAATCCAAAACCATACTTCAAACATTAGAGCTCATGCCTTGTTGCTTATGTCATCAACTTGGTGTGCAAAGAAAATGAACTAGTCCAAGATCAACAGCAGAACCTTCAGAAACAGAAACCAGACCATTATTCCAATTAGCTAGATGAAATAGCTAAATTCCACATCAAAGCGACCTTCATTAGAAAAGACAAAGCAACCTTTAATCTCTGACAAGTCTTACCTCATCAATATTCCTGTCCTGACACCCCTACACTTCAGCTAGCTTCGTATATTCTGCATCCATATCATACACTGATTCACCACCTTGTCATCACCAAGTCAAAGGCAACATGAAGATTTCATATTTATAGAATCACTCTCGTAACCAGCCTCTCTGTTACATACCTCTTATCAAATTTCAAATTTCCCAGTATACATTGAAAGAGACAACCCTACGTCTTATCATGGTCAATGGAAATGATTATAATGCATCCAATCAGGAACATGACGAATTATTTAGCTCTCTCACCTCTTTATATCTCTTGCAGAAAGCTGTCTGCATTAGAATCTTTGGTGTGACACTCAAATCACAAAACAGGGAGTTGGGAGAGGAGGAAATGCACACACACAAAATGTTGGTGGCAATGATAAACCAGTACAGATAAACATGATAAGTCCAGAACAAGCTGGCCAGGTTTTCAAAATCCTTTGAAAATGCCTTTATTAGGTCAGTGTTGTAACAAGTAAAGTCACTGGCTTCCCATTTGAGCAATGATTATGTCCTGGCAGCTCTACTTCTGATCCAGCTCCCTGCTAAAGGGCCTGGCAAAGCATAACAGCAGTCCAAGTGCTTGGGCCTCCATATCCATATGGAAGACCCAGAAGAAGATTAGGGTTCCTGGCTTGTTTGACCCAGCCCTGGCCACTGGAGCCATTTGGGAAGTAAAGCAGCATGCTCTCTTTCTGTGTAGTTATGCTTTTCAAATAAATTTAAAAAAGCCCTTTTTAATAATAACAATAATAAACTAATTGTAGTGTGTAATATATTCAATTCAACAAGGTGAAGAGGTCTGGGACTCAACAGGAGCTCTTGGCAATGTCTCCCATGCTTTCCTAAGCCAGGTCTTCTGGGCCTGACTCTGAAATGGTCACCATTTCTGCCAAGAAGTTAGTAACAGTTGATCACCCTCATTTTTCTATCCTCTCCCCTATCTAATGAAGACAGAAACTGACTTTTGTCTAAGGAAGCTAACTTGCAGCAGTGATGTACTGTGACAAGGAGTAAAGAGTATGGTTCAATCACATAGTTAATACGAACAGAAATATGTTAATCCTATGTCCAGCTATAGCCAGAATTTTCCCTACATTCATCTCTTACCTTGATCAGAAAAGAAAGTAAAAGGAGTTTCTAAGATCCCATGCACCACTAAGAAGGGAGTAAAAGAAGTTTCCTTTCTTCTAAAAGGTGTGCCCTACCTAGAGTATCTTTTAGGATAGTTGAATGCATTTTGAATTCCGAATGAGATTTTTTTTTCCTATTTGTAGAAACAAGGAAGTGGAATGATTTGTACACAGGCCTGATCCATTCAGAGTCTGATTAAAGTAATGCCACATTTAGGCCCTCCTTTTTTATTAGAAAGGCGAGAGAAGGAGAGGCAGATTTTCTGTCCACTGGTTCACTACCTAAGTAGCCATACAGCCAGAGCTGAGCCGATCTGAACCCAGGAACTTCTTCCAGGTCTCTCATGCAAGTGCAGGGTCTCAAGTCCTTAGGCCATCCTCTACTGTTTTCCCAGGCCATAAGCAAGGAGCTACATGGGAAGTGGAGCAGCCAGTATATGAACCAGTGTCCATACGGGATCCTGGTGCATGCAAGGTGAGGATTTAGCCAGAAGGCTATCGCGCCGGGCCCACCATGACCTTTTTAAATACAGACATGGAATGGTCATCAATACTAAATAATAAACATACAGTGTGGGGCCTGGGTGTATATTTGCCTTACTATGAGTCATCTCATGTACATTCAAAATAAAATGATGGTGGCAGTGACAAAACAAATGCCAGCTAATACCATCCCCATCCTAATTCCATGGAACAGTGCTATCTGCGAACATTCTTCCCTATCAGTCACACCATCAGACAAGGAAATTGGTCAGTCCAATTGCTAGACACTAACACATTCCAATCAATCCGTCAGCAGCCACCAAGTGACTAGAAAGTAGGTGGCACTCCACTGTGTGCTATAATACATGTGAGGCATTTCTAGCCCTGTTCTTTTCACTTTCAAAGGCCAATCAAGTTCAATTCTAACGTGAAAGACAAATCAGAGTACTTAAATTATTGAAGGAGGTGTAATCCAAGCAGCCAACAGGTATGTCTCTTTCTCAGAACCTAAGCTAACTGAGCATGAGAAAAGCTGCTCTACTAAATAAATCTAGATTCTCTCTATGAAATTATTAGGACAAGTGGGAAGCCCATTTGTCAAGACTGGATCTAGGGCCCAGCACAGTAGCCTAGCAGCTAAAGTTCTCACCTTGCATGCATAGGGATCCTATATGGGTGCCAGTTATGATCCTGGAAGCTCCACTTCCCATCCAGCTCCCTGCTTGTGGCCTGGAAAAGCAGTTGAGGTCAGCCCAAAGCCTTGGGATCCTACACCCATATGGGAGACCTGAAGGAAGTTCCTGGACCCTGGCTTCAGATCAGTGCAGCACTGGCTGTTGCAGTCACTTGGGGAGTGACTCAGGAGATGAAAATCTTCCTCTCTGTTTCTCCTCCTCCATGTATATCTGACTTTGCAATGAAAATAAATAAATGTTACAAAAAAAAAAGACTGGATCTAATTTAATTCTGCTTTCTCTTATAGGAGACAATCACCACTCCCTCTTCTCAGTCTACCAAAAGAGGAAGGTCTGGAGGACACTGGCGAATGTCATGAGTTTCCTTCTGACTCGAAGCCTCTTGCCTCTACCCTGGTGCAGCCAAAGTCTACATTCAGAAACATCTTGCTTCCTGTCCTACTCTAGGTTAGAGCCCCAGCTAAGAATAGCACACCATTCATGCTGTGGTGTACACAGCCTTTTCATTTGCTGTTTTCTCTTATATATGCATGAAACAGACTCTTATACATTCTCCAAAACATTCCTAAATAGGCTCACAGCAGTTTTATTCTCAGTCCAAGCTACAAAAAGACACTGCCTAGAGTAAGAGATTCTACTTCAGAGGGGAGTGTCACAACCACAGTGGGGCACAGGCTCCATTGCCGAGGCTCTGAATAGAGAACACATTCAGACATAGTAACCTGGTGGTAAAACACACAGGCTGGGGATACCTCACTCCTACGTGCATCCCAAACCTAAAGGCCAGAAGATCATAAAGCTGATTCTTTTTATTAGGTGGAACTATGAAAAACCAATTACACGATAGGAATTTCATACGACCTAATCTAGCAGAATTGAAAAAACAGCACATAGGTGTTTTGCTAATGAACAAGAAGCCAAAATCCACAGCTTTCAGAGTGACTCTACCACATAACTACCTCCTATTAGTCTTCAGTAACTAAAACATTTTGTAGGAATTTTGGAATCTCTGGAACACCTCGCCAGACAGGCCTAGCATTGAAAAGAGATATTCATCCTCACATTCCTAACATACGCATATCCATATTCATCTCTGGCCCTCAGGAGAATGCAGAGCATGGGCAAGGGAATAGGCAAAGACAACAGGGTTTGGAAGCTGCTATTCTTCAAAGTACAAAATGAGAATCCTATATAGAACTCAATTAAAACACTTCTCATCATGTTAGAATTTCGCCCGGTTATTCATATGTGCGCCTCACCAGTTAGATCACAGGTGACTCAAGACAGAAATTGCATCCTCTTTGTTTTGAATTCTGAATATCCAGCACAGTTCTTATGCATGGTCATAGCTAAATGATGTTTGTTGGTTGACTGAATGATTTTTGGCTGAAAGGCCTCTTTTGTAAAATGAGGCAAGTAACGTTTCTGTTAAGAATTTAAGGCTCCTACAGTTCAGAAGAGACTATTAATTACAGGACTTGAAAGAAAGCTGCAAACCCCAGATTCCAAAAGGACAAAGAAAAGGAGATCAGAGTGGAGGTAAGAAGGGCACTATATTTTATAACCAAAATAAGGCTGAAATTACAGACTACAACCAGGAGTGTGGTGGCATCATTTTCTCTCTCAATTTAACATCTTTTGATTTCAGCAGATTTTCTTTACCTTCTAAATACAGAGCATCCAGTGCACAGGAAGCATAAGGAGTTCTGTAAACATCCAACCCAAACCAGCAGTGTTCAGGTGTGAGGGAACATTTTCCTTGTACCCACTTCAAGGGAAGGGGTGGAAGCAGACATTCTTCCTTTTGAGGGCCCTGATGCTCACTTCCCCCAATAAAGTCTAATTCAATGCTAAATGAAAGAATCAAAACAAGGAAAGAGATTAAGCTGGCCGCTGGGTGGTCAGAATTGAAGGGAACACAACACAACACACACACAAAAAGCTCTCCTGGACCTTAAAAAAAAAAAAAAACTTTTAAACCAATATAAAAATCATTTCTAAAAGAAAAGCAGGTAGAAAACAAGTCAAAATTAAAAAAAAAAAAAACAAACAAAAAAGCTACAAAGCCTCTTCTTTCGAAATTGAATAGTTTGATGCAGACTCAAAAATTCTTACCCTTCCTGCAAATAATCAAAGCTTGCAGCCTAGGCTTCTCCCTGGCATGAAATCTTTTATCTAACTTCTAATGTGAGACTGACCCAACACCATACAGCTTTGGAAGAAGAGGAAGTCTTTTTCCTAATGAATTGATCTCATCAATTTAACTGCACATTTGATCCCAAGACCCTCTGTGTGCCTAATAACCCTAAGGGAGGCCCTTAAGTGAGGCTGTCCCCAGGGGCAGGCCCACTTCATCACAGCCACCAGCAGACTAGAAAGGGCTATTGGGAGATTATTTTATTATGTAAATCACAGGAAACTACATTTAGCTCCTCTCCCCCACTACAGCATCCCTATTTCTACCCAGTGCAACTAGCAGAGATGGAAGAGGAAGTCCATCTGCATAAGTGAAAAGGACAGGCGGGCCACTATTTCTTTGTAGTGGATGGTCTCTCCTATAACATTTGCAGTTAGGTGTCTTTCCCACATTCACTTCAGCTGATTTATGAGGGCAATTGAAAACTTCACGAAAATCAAATCAAAAGGTAAGTTCATTTTGATGCAAAAAATGTTGAGCCCCTGCATAACTCTTTGATAATACGTATTTTATATGAACTTTTTGAATGCCCTGTCTACTTTCAAGAAATCCAAGCGGTGATACAAATAGCAAAGGGTTAAAGTCATGGTCAGAGGTCCTGTAGGAATCACACCTACTCTACTAGCAGATTTCAGGATCATGGATTTCAGTTCCTAGGACCTGTGTAAATGAGGGATGTTATTTAAATTTTCTAAGGCTCATATTCCTCAATTTTAAAATGGTAGATAATACTATCTCACAAAACTGCCCTGAATATTGTGCTTATCTGTTTGCTTTGGAGCTTTTTAAGACCGTGGTTCTGAATGCTGTATACTTTGTTCTGTGTCAGGGAAGCAGGAACCAGATATGAAACAAGAAGAGAGAGGTCCAGATACAATCTAAGCATGAACACACTCTGGTTGCATTCGTGGTTAGCATGCTGGCATTTAAGGGAGCCAGCTCCATAAGTTTAAATTCAAGCTGGAGGAGCCTCCCACAGCGATGGGTATAGTGCATTTCCACGGACATGTTCAACACCTACACAAAGTTCTAGAATTTCCACACTGATCAACTTCATCCAGATCAAAATAAAACCTAAAGACTGCCAACACCAGTCAACATCTTTCTTTTCAAATGGGATAAAGTAATGCCAGAAAGACCCACAGAATTCATTCTAACATGAAACTAGCCTTCCTATACTCTTTTAAAACATTGTCAGAAATGTACAAACACATTGCAAAAATGTGACTGCTGCAGACAAATGGAAAAACTAACCATAGACAGCACAAACTCCCTCTGAAAAGTACATCAAGAATTGTTTCCTTTGAGTTTCAGGCCTGCGCATCTATTTTTATGTTACTGTAAAGCCAATCACAAAAATAGCTACTGTTCTGAGAATGGCCACTAGAGAAGGTGGCCTCTAATTGCTGTCTCCCTCCAACTTACAAAAAAAAGAGAAGATTCTGGCATCCAAATTAATCTTGCAAATAAATACTGTTTGATCGCCCCACAGGTATTTTGGTTAGTTGCTTGGTTTTTTGCTGCTGTTGCTGCGAGCTGCCTTTCTGACCAAGAGGCTCACACACTGGCACTTTTTAAGATTCATTCCTGGCTGTGAGTACATTTGTAAAGACTGGATTTGTGGTGATTGCTGAGTCCCAAAGTTGTAGAAGGACAAAAAAATCATAATTCTCTTACATTTAATTCAGAACTCACCTTGGACCAATAACCAGGAAAATCACTTCCATCAATACTGCTTTCAAACAGCCCTCCCACCTTCTGCCCATCTCCCAGTCCAGGCCAAGAGGCCCCACACTGCTGTTTGCTTTGGCACCTGCAAGCAGTTTGTTCACAGGCTCCCAGACTGCCAGAGCACGAGGAGTTTCCAAAGGGCCCTCCAACAAGGGAGAGGCCCGGGAGGAAAGTGACAGGCAGGGTCTAATGTCTCACAGTAGCTTGTTTTCACTCCTGCTATAGCTTTACCTACCACCTGCCAAAAGCTATTCAAACACTCTGAGCAATGCCCAGCCACAAGGATCCTTTGTGTGCTCTGGAGAGCAAGAGGGAGCACTTACCTACTCTAGTTCCCAGAAAGCCAAAGCGAGTGCTGGCTTCCCCCTCTAGGCAGTCTCTAGATTTAAGAGTTCCTTTCACTCCTCCGTACAAAGCACCTCAACTCTTCAAATATGAAGCAGTATTGCAAAAACAAACTGTACACATTACCACACAGTGCAGACATTAGACGTTGTACAACACCCTTGTTGGGTCCCAGATCCCACATACTTGTAAATGGGAATGGTAACACAACTCGCCCTATTGTGTCTTATTTTGGGGATGTGGAGATTATCTGACATAATATATACTTAGTACAATGCCTAGCACATAGTAAGAACTCTATTAGTTATTATCGATATGACTTATATTATCCTAGAAATAAAGAATAGTTATTATTAACGAAGTATCTTCCTATAAGCCATGTTATTCCAACCCAAGTGTAAAAGTCCCACAGGAAATTTCTATTTCTCATACAAATGAAAGAATCACTACCGTAAAAATTCCAAACACCAGCTTCTCTACAGGTTCTTACTTGAATTTCAAGTACATAAGGCACTGAAATACATAGAGACAACCATTTATTCAAAAAAGGGTTGTTGTTCAGCACCAACTCTATGTACAGTACTAAGTATTTGAATCTGTATTCATAAGTATGCATACATATGCACAATACATATAATTAAGATGTATCCATGTACATAAATACATGGTAACATTTTTATATTACTCAAACATTTGGAATTAACTGACCAACTGTTATGACCAGTACACATATATACCTGTTTTTCTTAGGCTGGTAGCAAAATGTGTTTAAATCCCCTTTAGCCCAATCCAAATATATGGCTTAAACCAGAATTTCATAAAACAGACCTCACATGGAGGGAGATAAAGTACAGGTGGATTACTGAATTTTAACCCTGTTTTCAAACACAGACGCTGATGCCTGTGAGCATGGGCTGCGCAATGACTACATATAGGCTGAAACACAGAACAAAAGATAAGGGCTGTCCTCAATGCCAGCTCAGCTTTGGTCACAAGTCTGGAGACAGAGCGTCAGTTGATCCAAGCATCTGATGTCCCAACCTGGTAGGTGATGCTATCTCTGTAAGAAAATGTCTCAGGTGATGCTTTACTGAGAAAAGGCACAGGTACTAATCATCAAAGAGGGGTAAGATCCTTCCCCAAGGCCTCGTTATGGTCAATCTAACACATTTCTGTTTGCTTGCAAAGAATAGTACAAGATGCCACACAATGAAACTCAACTGACATCATTGGCTTCTCACCAGAGCTCTCTGCCATCAGGATGCAGTCTGTCAAGGGAGGCCGCACAGGCCTTGTGTCAAAGGAAGTCTGTGCAGCAACAAAAGGCAAGTGAAAAGGGAGCCTTCAGTGGAGTGCAGTCATCTAACAATATCCTTAAGAGAGATATTTAACATATAGAGGATCCCAGTGATGGAGGAGAGAAAAAATCATGGCTTTTTTCTCTTTAAAGACAGACATCAGCAGAAGGGGGGGAAAAAGAACTGGGGAAGTCTTTGTATATTGAGAACTAAGTTTATTTAGTCTTTGTATATTGAGAGCCGAGTTTATTTTTACACTCTGCCAACAGAGACTAGGTTAATTCTGTAAGCATCATTTAACTTTCTCACTAGAAACAAAATAGAGTAAGTCAGTTAATGCCTTGCATTCTACGCTGGCAATTCCAGAATCGCTTGTTCTTCCCCCGAAAATGAAATCGATTCTCACAGAATGGCACCCAAATGTGTGCTTTAAAGGCAGGTTCCAAAACTGATGGGATCCCCAATGGGAGGGTGAGAGGCATTTTCCATCTTAATTTGGACGTAGGAAGTCTTGTGGGTTTTATTTTCTTCATTAGGGGTAAGCTTCCATGGCTCTTAAAATCACTCTGCTTCCAAATTCTACGATTTCAAAGGAACAAAGAAAATGAGTCTCAATTATTGCTCCTGAAATGTAAGGCAGGTATCAGCAAGAAATTCCTAATTTGAGGGCTGTCAATCAGTGAAACAAGTTTCAAAATAGGTTGTGGAATCTTCTTCCCCAGAGACAGTTAAAAATAGGCTAAGCAGCCATCTGTCTTGGTAGGGTGCAGCCCTTCTAGAAGGTGAGCATCACAATACAACCCTTCTTCCCTCCCAGGGAGTCTGGGAATGACAAGTGATGAGGATTGAGACAGGAAAACCAAATGAGGCAGCAGCCCCACCTGGGCCCAGGTAAAACTGTGCTCAAGAAAGACAGCTGAGCTTTCCAATAAAAAGAAAACGTATGAGCTGCAAAAAGGAGAATATGAGGGCACAAAGACATGAAATAACCACACCGCTGAGCTCTTTAGAGAGAGCTGAGCCAATGTGCTTTCCAACTGCAGCTGCTCTGTTTAGTCCTGAACACAGGGAGCTCAGCCACAGCTCCCAGGGGAGGGTATTAGTCCCCCTCCCTACTTCCCATTGCTTGTATTCATGAAGCCAGAGTGGAAAATGGAACTGTCAAGTAAATCCAAGCTCTCCTCCTGGGTGACCAGCTGCACCCAGAGAGTATCTTCAAAAGTTTTCCTTTAAGATTCAGTCTTCTTTAGTTCTCCCTCCCTCCCTCTCTCTCTTTTTTTTTTTCTCTCTCTCTCTCTCTCTTTCACCTTGCCACCCTCCTTAGTCAACTGTAATCCTATCCATTTCCTGCAGTTTTTAACATTTCTTCCATTGTTATAGAACACTCTCCAGGGGCATGAAAAGAAAAGAAACCTTCCTAGACCTAGTGAAATCTAACTCCAGTGAGAAATGGAAGTGAGAGCACTGCTACAACCCTCACTTTTTGCTGGGCTAGAACTAGACAAGAAATGTCTCTTTCCCCAAATAAAAGTGATCTGTGTCCTCATCCCTGTGCAGCCACCTCATATGCACATGCTTGCACACATTTGGGATTCTCCACTTTGTCTTGGCTCCCACTACTCCTGTCTTGCCAAATCACACTGCAGTCAGCCCGTGGCATAGCCACACAGACCTTCCAGGTCCTAGCCTTGCTTGTAGCATAAACACAGGAAGCCCACTGCTTAAACCCAGAGTACCAAAGCCGCTAACAAGGAGAGCAGTGAGGTTAAAAAGTCAACTCCAGGGACTCGCCAGCAAACTAACGATGGAGGTAAGGAGGCAAGGGATGGACACCAGCTGTTAGGAGCTAAACATGAGGGAAGACAAGGCAAAGCTAGGACCTGAGGCTCAATTCTGTTGGAAAAAAAAAAAGGAGGGCTGTATTCAGGATGAGGTTGCCAACTAAAGAGAAACCTGAAGCTCAAGCATGCAGTGTAGTGATGTTTTTCCCACTCTGGCAGAGCCAGAGAAATCTGTAAAGATCACAACAAGAAAATCAATACATCAGGGCTTGAGATTTAAGATGAGACTTTGCAGAAGAGAAATCTGAATCTGTTCTGTCCTGCCAGCTGTCCTAGATATGGTACTCACACTAACAGAAGGTAAGCTTACTGAGAATAAAGAGATAACACACAAAAGGCCTTGAGGGCCCGACCTGATAGCCTAGTGGCTAACAGTCCTCGCCTTGCATGCACCAGGATCCCATATGGGCGTCGATTCTAATCCCAGCCGCCCTGCTTCCCATCCAGCTCCCTGCTTGGGGCCTGGGAATGCAGTTGAGGGTGGCCCAAAGCCTTGGGATTCTACACCCACATGGGAGACCTGGAGGAAACCCCTGGTTCCTGGCTTCGGATTGGCTCAGCTCTGGCCATTGCGGCTGCTTGGGGAATGAACCATCAAAGGGAAGGTCTTCCTCTCTGTTACTCCTCCTCTTTTTATTTTATTTTTTTATTTTTATTATTAAAAATAAATATTGAGAAAGAAAGAAAGAGAGAAAGAGAGAAAGAGAGAAAGAGAGAAAGAGAGAAAGAGAGAGAGAGAGAAAGAAAGAAAGAAAGAAAGAAAGAAAGAAAGAAAGAAAGAAAGAAAGAAAGAAAGAAAGAAAGAAAAGGAAAGAGCCTTGAAAACCCAGCCCAAAATAAATGACAGCACAGGGAGCTAAGTAAGAGCAAACATCACCAGGAAAGCAAGGACTACTGTTACAGGTTATCTCCTATGGCCCCTCCAGGGATTCAGCTAGGACACCTGTCTTCCACCTTGTTGGTCTAAGTGCAAAGGTGGCTTTGAAAAGGGCTGGGATCCTCCTCAGCAATTCCAGAGAACAGCTTTAGCCCAGGATCTCATCAGACATTCTCATCCTCTGTAATGTACAGGACACTACAATCAACATTCAGGACTAGGAAGCCACATCAGGCAGTGTCTCTCTTCAGATTCTACAGAGCTCTGTTTAGGACTTACTCTATCTGTACAGCTCTGGAACTCAAAATTTGCTCATTTTTCGGAGTTGAGCTCTCTAATGCCTCTGGGATTCATTCATTAGTTATGGGATTCAGACTGCTTAGGGCCTTGGGGAACTGCAACCAAGCAGCCAAGAACTGGTTTCCAAGGAGAGGACTAAGCAGACACAAAAGTAGAACATCCTCCAGAGGTTGTCTCCTCTGCCATGCCACCACATCCTGGCCCTCACATCCCTGCAGGTTACTAGGAGGCAAATGCAGACAAGTGAGGGGGTGTCCAGTTCTTCAACCTTCCCTGGGAAGGAGAACATATATTATTTTTCCATGGCTTAGAGCTGGTAAAAGAAGGGAAGGAAGGAACTAACAATGGAGCAGCCAACCCACTAGCTTCCCATTCATTTTCCTAACTGAACATGTTCAGGCTGGCTGGCTGTGGGCCAGTATTCTCTCAGAAAATAGCTGAACGGCTGTCAGATCAGTGTGGAATAGTGAACAGCTTTGAATCAGACTTCAAAAGATTTGGGGCAAAGGAGAGGACTGGTCCAAAGGAGCATGAACAGTTTTTTGGGGGAGATAAAAATGTTCAAAACACTGATTATAATTGTGCTTACATGAGCACAGACATTTGCTAAAACTTATAAATTACGTATTTAAACTGAGAACTCTTCATTGTATATAAATCACACCTCACTGGTGTTGTTTTATAAAGAAAAAAATGCACTTAAAAAAAGAGATTTATTTATTTTATTTGAAAGAGTTACAAAGAGAACGAGGGAGACAGAAAGATCTTTCATCTTCTGGTTCACTCTCTAAACAGACACAATAGCCAGGGCTGGGCTATTCTTAAACTGGGAGCCTGGATTTGCCATGTAGGTGCAGGAGCTCAAGGCCTTGGGCCATCCTCTGCTGCCTTCCGAGGCCATAAGCAGGGACCCAGGTCAGAAGTGAAGCAGCTAGGACTAGAACTGGCACCCATCTGGGATGCTGGCTACTGCAGGCAGAGGATTAACCTGTATACTTTCTTAGTTCTAGCTCTGCTTATATTAACTCAGTGACTTGGACATGTCACCTGGCCTACCTGAGATGTCAGAGTCCCCATTTTTAAAACAAGCTAACTACTTTCTGCCCCACCCTGCTCACCTCACAGGAGTTTTAGGATTAAAAGAGTGAATTAATTGAAAGTGTACTTTATTAATTTATTTATTTATCTGAGAGGCAGGCAGATAACAGCTTCCATTTAGTGAATAACTTCCCAAATGCTTGCAACTGCCAGGCCTGAATTTGGCCAGTCGGGAGCCAGGAACTCATTCAAGTTTCCTGTGTGGGTGGCAGGAACCCAAGTACTTGAACCCTCATGCTGCTTCCCATGACACATCAGTAGGAAGCTGGAGATCAGGAGGCAGACGGAGGATTTGAACCCAACAACTCCCATGCCGAATACAGGCATCTTATCCAGAATCTTAACTGTTAGGCTAAATACATGCCCCTGGATCAATTTTTAAAAGCACAAAATGCTAAGTAAATATGAGGTAACAATAAAATGTTTGTTCCACAGCATTTGGGACCTCCTTTGGTATATACTTTCTGATCTTCAGAAGGGAAAACCTGCTCCATTTAATTGATGTTGGTTCAAAAGTGTTTCCTATAGAGAACCTTTCTACTTGCTTCTAACTATCTGCTTGCCCAGATCTTCACCAGGAATTTGTAATTCACTGTGGACACATGGACCCTTCTGGCTCCCACAGAGAAGCATCTCAACACAAGAACACGTCCACCTAGTACAGGCTCCTGACCAGAGCACACACGCACCACGGCAGATACCACTCAGAAACAGTATGCTGCCCTTCCTGGGGAAATCAGCTGGCATTTTCCATACTGTCACAGAGAAAGAACACTTTCTAGGTGGAGGAAATGGAAAGAAAATGCAGATCTCCTTACAGGATAAAATGGGAGAAAAATCAAAGACTGGGCAGTTAGATACAAACCTATCCAACTAGCAGGATTAGTTAAAAGAGATGACATCTCATCTAAAACTTTCAATTTGAAAATTACGAAGCAAATCCTCAGAGAGGACAAGACTTCACAGATAAGCAAAATGGTTAAGTAGGTGCAGTACACATGCCACAACCTTCCAGTGTTGGCCCTAGATACCTGCTTACTGTCCCCTAGGGAGTCCTCATTCCCTAAACTGGCATCTAAATGACCTTAGACCCTTAACAAAATTACATACAGGAAGTAAGTGCAATCTCATACCAGAAAACAAATAAACAATTTTTTTAATGGAGTACAGGAAAAGAACACTTTGTGGAGGTAAAGCTAGCAGGACAAGAGCTGTCTCCAGCACATCTGCTTACATCTGGTAGTCCTTGACAACAGCCTAAAATCACATCCAACAGGCAACTTTCTTCCCAGCCTAGGCAAACTTAGTGCCAAAGGTCAAATCTCCTCCAAATAATTTCAAGTGAGGTTTACAAAGAAGCTCATGTGCGCCTGCAGAATTGTTAGCCTTATCTGCAATCTGGCCTTCCCAACCCAGAGCCTGAGCTACAGCAGCAATGGTGTCCTACGCAAAAGGGTTATACATCTTGCATAAACAATAATCTGAGGGTACGATGGCTCAGTGGCTAAACCCTTGCCTCATAAGCACCGGGATCCAATACAGGCATTGTTTTGTGTCCTGGCTGCTCCAATTCCCATCCAGCTCCCTGCCTGTGGCCTGGGAAAACAGTAGAGGATGGCCCAAATCCTTCTGACCCTGCACTCACATGGAAGACCTGGAAGAAACTCCTGGTTTCCGATCAGTTAAGCTCCAGTCATTGCAGGGACTTGGGGAGTAAACCAGCATTAGGAAGATCTTATTCTTTCTCTCTGTAAATCTGCCTTTCCAAGAAAAATAAATCTTCAAAAAAAAAAAAAAAAGGAATCTGAGCTCCACATACATTACTGCTACTACCACTCTTTTTAGCAAAAGTTCCTTTAAATATATATTTATGTATACATACATGCATAATACATGCATATACACATTTGTTTGTTTATTTGAAAGAGCGACAGAAATAGAGTACTTCCACCCAAAGGTTCAGAGCTGGACCAAAACCAGGAACCAAAGTACTAGAACCATCATTCACTGCTTTGTCAGGCACATTGGTTAAGAGCTGGATGGGAAGCAAAATAGCTTCCGGCCAGCTTAAGCCAGCATTCCAGGCACCCCAAGCAGCAGCTTAACTTACAGCATCACAACACCCACACTGCAACTGCTCCTTTTAAATTAAGGTTATCATTGATTCTGGTTTCACCTAGTAGAAAGAAAAGACAGCTCACATTTGCCCAGTTTTTACTTGGTCCAAACCAACACCATCTCTCAGTGGATTACTGCAAGAGTTCTACAAATGGCATCCTTCCTTCTACATTTTTACCCCATAACATCCATTTTTTGCACAGCAAGCACAGTGATCTTAAGAACATAAATGAATCAGATGCGTCACTCCCCTGCCTAGTATCTTCCTCAGCTGCCTACAACACAAGAAACCAAACAGAGTCCCCAGGTCTTCAGGTTCTGTGTGGTTTAACCATCCTCACCTGTTCCATTTCAGTCTGTATCCCTCTCCCATTTGCTCACCATCCTCTGCTCACACATACCTTTCCTCTGTTCCCTGCACACACCCAGCTGCCAGCACAGATGCTGACACCTGTGCTCCCTCTGCCACCAGACATTCCCTTGATTGGCTGAAACAACTTTACCAACTTTTGAATTGATCTAAAGGGTATCTATTCATTTAAACCACAAAAACATGTTGTCATTTTCATTTCTATCACAAAGCATGCCAGTGTAGCAGAAACATTTTCACTGCTTGAACATCTTTCTCTCAATACAAGTGACAACTGATCAGTTTACCGAACAGCAAATAGTTCTCCTCTGACTCAAGTCAAAAACAGAGCGACCTTTTCTCCCTACGTAACAGGCATAAGTAAGACATTTTAAATATTTGAAAAACATTAATATTTAAAATTCTCTTTGGGGAGACATCTTCACTTGCTTGATTTAAGGTAATATGTGCAAGTGTACATACATGAACATCCACACACAGGAACTTGAAAAGGTTCACTGAAAACAATTAAAAGATAATTTTTTAATTCATATGTAGCTTTCTTCACAGTATGCATTTGGCATGAACTTTTTGGAGAGCCTTCCTTTGTAGATGTTAGCATATTAACAGAGTATATAAAGTACATATGGCCACAAGCCTAGCATTCCAGCCAATGGTGGTTCAATAAGATCATATTGGATTAGAAAACTTCCAATTGCCTAGAGACATCGTAGCCAATCATGTCATTGCTCAACAGATTCAAGTCCTGGCTGCATTCCTGATTCCAACTTCCTGCTAATGTGCACTTTGGGAGACAGCAGGTGCCTGCTCTAGTATTTGATTTCCTGTGGGAGATCTGGAGGTAGTCTTAGCTCTTAGCTCCACCCTGGCCCAGCACCAACGCAGCAGTTCCTGGCATTTGGGGGGTGAACCAACAGAGGATAGGAACTCTTTCTGTCTCTCTAAAAACTTACACCCCCCCAAAAAAAATTCATATAATTTGTATAGCATATAACACTTGATATTGCTAACCAACAACTATGCTACTGATTTGTGCATGTGATATACTTTTGACTATTATTTAAGAGTGTTTTCTTCCTTATACAACAAATGTACTGTAAAACAGTATTATTACATGACCATTGGGCTCAAACCTTTTGCATTTATTGTATCTCTTTCTTCTGTTTATGGCCTCAAGAGGCCACATCCATGAATGACCTACACCATATAGGTTTGTTTTAAGTGCTCTTCATGAGGTTCAAAGAATAATACAATCACTTAAGAATCCACATTTCTCCTAACATGTCCCTGTTGTCAAGCCACACATGGTTCTCTTTCTACATACATGTATGCACATATATGTGAGCCAATTACCAAAAGAAGTCCTACTGTAACTGCCTGTGGATCACTTACTACACAGTCCAGTAGCACTACTTCATCTCCATCAAAACTGTAATTCCTACCCCTATGGAGAATAAATGGCACAACAAAACTAAAAGCACTTTGAGTCCCTGAAAGAAAGAAGCTATAGAAATCCTCAGAGAAGGGGGGAAAAATACAGTCTCCAAGAGGGGGAAGAGGAAGTTGCATAAAAAGAGAGGCAAGGTGTTAATTGCTGAAGAGTGCTTCAGGCTGAAGAGTCTGATCCTGCACACTCCTTAGGCATCCAGCAGCCTAGTTCTTCTTTTCATGGGTTTGTAACGATTAGGCTACCCATCTGATCAGCATGTTTATTCAGGGACCTTTTAGCAGCCAAAATGCTAGAAGCTGCTCAGGTGTGGCCTAGCCAAGCAGGCCGGCACAAGTTTCTACCACACCCAGGTTGCAGCTTGGTAGAAAATGAAAATCACCAAGACTTTTAATGAGTTGTTAATGATTTAAGAATTCATGGTGATATGCTTGCAAGATAAGACGCTTGCAAGATAAGACAAAAGGAACCTAACAGCAGCAAAACCAAATTCAATCAAAAATACATTCTACAGTGGTGAATGTAATTGCACAGCCTCTGCAGGAATTTAAGAAGCTGCTAAAATAAAACTACGACTGGAAGATCCATCCTAAGGTCTAGTGTTTTGCCTCCACTTAGAAGCCTACCTGTATCAGTGCTAACAAAGTATTCTCTTTCCTTTAAGCTCTACTGAGTGTGCTATGCAACAGCCAGCCCTTGTAATTTTATCTTACTGCTCCAAACACTTGGTTCTGTCTATTGTCAACCCTATCTGTCATTTGCTTACTGGGGACAGGATGAAGCTTGAGTTGTCCTCTGTAGCCAAATAAATATACAGTGGCTGACATTAAAGATCACTTATTTGAATAAAACCCATTTTAAGCAGGTGGACAACTCCACATTTACAGGTTCTCGCACTGGCTTTATTTTTCTTAAAAACTCCAACAAGAGAT
This sequence comes from Ochotona curzoniae, assembly GCF_017591425.1. Taxonomy (NCBI): domain Eukaryota; kingdom Metazoa; phylum Chordata; class Mammalia; order Lagomorpha; family Ochotonidae; genus Ochotona; species Ochotona curzoniae. The sequence goes on along the minus strand of NW_024466219.1, from coordinate 15,898,346 downwards.
TGGGAAATGGCTCCTTTGACTAATTACGAAATGTTATCTTTAAAAGCCCCAGCCAAAATTCAGTGCCCCAACTAAAAATCAGCAGAGCCGCAGACCTGGATCGTTCTTTTGTACAATATTTTCACAAGTAAATTTCATTTTATTTACCTAAATCTACCCAACTTAGGGATGAAAAAAGAATAGTACAATGCTAAAACAGAACTTCCAATTTCCCATTCTCATTTTAATATTAAATCAAGACAATTAGACTGCAACTGCATAATGAAATCTGCATCATAATTAAGATGGCGTTTCAAACTACCAATAAGAGTATATGTCTTAATCTCTTGCTAAGTGCCCAATACCATGTTAAACACCAGTGGTAGAAATTCCTATCATCACCATAACATGGCATGTTATTTCAATCAGGAAATAGTACTCAATTAATCTAACAATAGGGCACATTGCCTAATAATATTTAAATTTGTTGTTTGAAATTCAAACACATTTCTGCATAAAAGTCACATACAGTATTTCTGTTCTCAGGCTGATAAAAAAACAACTATCTTAATCTACAATGTAATTAAAATATTAAGTACATACAAATGAAGCAATACAGAAAACTGGTGTAACATTAGAAATACGTGAGGTGTAGATAGTTACAAAGGCTTTTTCACATACATAAGCTTCACCACTAAGATACTATGGATACGTGGTTATTTGGCAGTACAAGACATTTTCAACAGGTGAGGAAACTGAGTCACAGAAAGCCTGAAAACTTTTTCAGTCACACAGCTACAAACTGGCAACAGGACTCTAACATTGACCCTCAATTCCAACACCATTCTCTCTGGGATAGGAAAGAAGATAGGTGTGAACAGTTTTATGTTGCTTTGTTTTTTAAGACTAGTGCCTGAGAAAGAGGAAATTTCATTTGAGAAAACAGGAGGAGGTAAATGGAGACTCTGAGTGATTCAAAAGGAGGCTTAGGGGCACTGTTAGGAGATTTCAAGCCTGACAGCTCTGATGCCTGATTGCTTTCACTGCTCTGCAGTTCCTGTGCCCAGACTTTGCCTCCTTTCAGGTTCCTCGCTTGTGCTTTTCAAGTTCATCTACCACAGTCAGGGAATGCTGCGGAAGGGTGTTTGATTTGGGTTTTAATTCATGAACATGAATACATCACCTACAAGAATGGTTTGAAAAGGTTTCCTTGAATTAAGAGAAAGCACTGAAAAAGAAAGGGGAGTAAGAAATGAGATGAAGACAAATTTGTGTAAAAAACTGCCTGAGGGGGAATTAACTGAATTGAAAGCCTTGAAAGGGTGTTGGAGGGGCTGAGGAGCAGCATTACTCCATTAATAAAACACGTAGATGAATGTTGAGTCAGTCACTGTGCCATTAGGTCATGGCAGCCTAGCTAGAGAAGCAGCCGCCACAACCCAGTTGTACAAACATGGGTCTTTCCCAAGCAGTGAGGGTCTAGAGTTGAGAAGACATCTATGAAATTAACTGGTGACAACACAATCACACATTATGCTCTCCACAAAAGTCCCACTGATAGGGGTCAGTGCAGCAGCACAGCAAGCTAAACCTACTGCTAGTGCCAGCATCCCAGACAGGCACCAGTTTGTACCCTGGCTGCTCCACTTGGGAACCAGCTCTCTGCTTATGGCCAAGAGGAGCAGCAAAGGGTGGACCAAATCCTTGGGTCTCTCTGCCCCAGGAAGAAGTTCCTAGCTTCAGATCAACTCAGCTCTGCCACTTGCAGCCATTTTGAGAGTGAACCAGCAGATGGAAGATCTCTCTCTTCCCTATTTCTCCTTCTCTTTCTGTAAAACTTGCCTTTCAAATAAAAATATTTTAAGGCCATCAGTTAAATATATTTACAGAGTTTCATCCATCCATCCATCCATCCATCAAACATTTATTACAAGCCAAATGCTTCACTAAATGCTAGAAAAACAGAGTTCCTTCCCTTAAGGAATTTACAGTTCAGCAGATCATAGAGATGCATAAACAATAGGTATAAAGCAGTTTGATTGGTAGGAGCTAATTTAGTTAAATACCAAATACAGATTTGGCACAGTCACACTTCAAGCATGAACACAGATCATAGGTTCTATAGCATGCTCAGCTTGGCATATTTGTTATTTATTATTTACCCATCCATATACAGAGACCTCACTACTGCTTAGGTCAAATCTACATTATTAATCACATGTTTACCAGCTACATTACTTTCCTGCTGTCTACCCTGCCCAAATCACTATTGTATCCAAGGGAGAAGAATGTGTGTTCATAAAGCTTACCCTAATTGTGTAAGACCAAGCTGAACTTAGGGCGGTACAAAAGGAGTTCACCATAACGCAGCATGTCATCTCAAGCATGGCCCAGAAAGCAACAGGTGACTCATTTTAGCAAACATCTTTGAGCCCATGTTATGTAGGTCAAGTCCCATTAAAGTGAATATCAAGAGACTAGCCACCTTCTTCTGTCACTACAAATAGAAATCTTAAGTGTCCTAGCCATGCAATTTACAAAGCAAATGCACAATTTCATCTCATTTAAATCAACACAACAACCCCAGTTGTAGCTATTATATGTTCATCTTCTCTTGGGAGAAGCTGAAGCCAGAATAGGTTACACACTTACCCAGTCATGTAGTAGATGGCAAGGTTCACAGTGGCATTGCTCCTCAAGTCTGAGAACCTCCAGTCTGAGAACCTCCTCAAGTCTGAGAACCTCCTGCCAAACTGCAGATTAAAATTCTCAAGCTAACTCAGAGTAATCTTGGGTACTTAAATTGACCAACAAAGAAACAAAAAAAATCGGAGGATAATAATTCCTGCAGCTTCCTTGAATCCAATACATTGATTAAAAAGCAATGACAGGGCCCGGCGCTGTGGCGCAAGTGGTTAAGTCCTCGCCTTGCACGCCCGGGATACCATATGGGCGCTGGTTCTAATCCTGGCAGCCCCGCTTCCCATCCAGCTCCCTGCCTGTGGCCTGGGAAAGCAGTCGAGGACAGCCCAAAGCTTTGGGACCCTGCACCCGCGTGGGAGACCCGGAAGAGGCTCCTGGCTTCGGATCGGCATAGTGTCGGCCGTTGCGGCTCACTTGGGGAGTGAATCATCGGACGGAAGATCTTCCTCTCTGTCTTTCCTCTCTGTATATCCGCCTTGCCAATAAAAAATAATAAAAATAAATCTTTAAAAAAAAAAAAAAGCAATGACAATCCTGACTATCCACACTAAAAATAGAAAGCCTCGGGGATCAGGGGTTTGGGATACCTGTATCCCATACCAGAGTGCCTAGACTGAGTCCTGGCACCCCTGCCTACTTCAGTTTCTGAGGAACGTACACTGTGAGAAGCAGCAGGGGATGCCCAAGCACCTGGATCCCTGCCACCCACATGAGAAATCTAGATTGAATTCCAGGATCCTGGCCATGGCCTGGCCCAGTTCTGGCTGTTAAGAGCATTTAGCGAGTGAACTAGCAAATGGTTTTTGCTTGCTCTGCACATTTCTCTCTCTTTTTCAAATAGGTTTTTTAAGCAATTCTTTAAAAACTATGAAGGTGATGACAGAGTCTATTAAGTCTAATAAAACTCCAACAAATCCTACATCACAATCTCCAATCAAATCATCTTATCAAACAGCCATTTTACCATCCCAAAGTTATTCAAATTAAGATGATTAGCCATTGTTGCCTCCACACCCCGAAACAGCACTAGCACCACCCAGGCATGTTTTGCTAAACACAGACTCTCCCACACTCCCTGGGATGCCTTTAAAATAACGTGTTTACTAGCCTGCTCTTTGGTACATGGTGAAAAGGACAGGTGACGGATGGTGGTAGCAGGACTTGACTTGACTTTTCTTAAATTCACAGCTCTCAGAAGCGGTCCTGCACAGAATCTTGGAGTAAAGTAGCTCAGAACTGAAAGCTTTCCTCTGCTTCTTTAGTTGTGCTCCTCTTTATAGGCTGGGATGAAAGAAAATGCAAAGAATTCCTGTACGCAAACACAAGTCCCCTTCAAGGGAGAACATTTCTCAAACTGAAATGTAAAGGATCGGCAAAGGAGGTCAGGTATTTGGCAGGTACAGGAGGTGTCATCTATTTCAGTTTTTCTGTGACATTCCTAATTTAGAAGAAAGGAAAATGACAGTTTTAATGGAAGGAGGGGGAGGTTTAAGGGGACAGCACTGCCACTTACCTGATGCAATCTCTGCTTGAATGTAACTGTCTCCTCAGAATAATGCATTCTCTCTTCAACCACACAGCCTTTTCTGGCTTCTCTATGTCTATTTCTGTTACAGCCAGTATCAGTTCTCCCTTTCTCCCAAGTTGGAAACCTCAGGCATTCCTCTTAGGCTACCCCTAGGCTCCAAACACCTTTCTCTGCAGCTCAAGTTCCAATGGTAGTGGTGTCTCTTGACCTAGTGGTCAAACTCGGGTACCAAGGGTAAAATAAAAAAGCTTAAACACACATCACTTGCAGTCCCCACACAGCTTTGGATCATCTACCTGAACTCAAGTGTCTTACTCAGTAAACAGAGAATCAGGATTCCCTCATAGGTGGCTCTAAGAATTGATTCCATGTAACAATATATTTGCAGCTCCAGCACAGACTATCGGATGCTCTGTGGATACAACCAAGCCTCCCTCTCCCATTCCAGCGACACTGCCAAGGGAGGGAGTCCCTCTGAAACATGACTTCATCATACCACCCTTCACTTCAGACTGCCCCCATTGTTTTCTACTGCAGAGCAGGAGGCCAAACTCTGGCTGATCTTCAAAACCATCAAGAACTAACCCAGCTTAGTATTACTCCTGTGTGACTCCTCCGCTCCAGCCAAGGAGCCTGGAGCATCGACTCACTCACTCAGCACACATTCACTGGTGGGTGCCTACCACGTGCAAACATGCTATTGGGTTCTGGGAATGCTGAAATGAAAGGCTGCCCACTGCCCACTCTCAAATAACCCACAAGCTTTCTGGTAGGGAGTGTGTGACTGGGGAGAAGGAGCATGGGGTGGGGGTGAGAGTGGATAAAACCATCATTGTATTAGGATATAGGAAGTGATGCAGGCATGGTGAGCATGGTGGGGGCTGTGGGAACACCACTAAGGGAAGACACACTGCCTCTGTTCTTCCCTCCTACTGCATAAATCAAGGTCTTATTCATTCTAGCCTACACCTCTTCCCATCTCAGAATTCCTCAAGTTCTTATCAACACTACTCATTTTCAGTCATCCACTGGTTGATGTCATTTCTCGTACTGCTGTGGGTTATTTTTTAAAATTATTTCTTTTTCATTTTTAAAAAGACATTTATTTTTATTCAAAAGGCAGTGTTACAGAGAGAAAGGAAGAGACAGAGAGAAATTTTACACATGCTGGTTCATTGCCCAAACAGCTGCAGTGGTCAGCACTGGGCCAGGCCAAAGCCAGGAGTTTCTGTTAGGACTCCCATGTAGGTGGCAGGGGCTCCAGAGTTTAAACCATCTTCCATTGCTTTCACAGGCACATTAGCAGGGAGCTGGATTGGAAGTAGAGCAACCTGGACTTCAAACAATGCCCGAACAGAATGAGAAGATCATAAGCAACCATTTAGCCTGTAATGCCACAACAATGGCCCCTAATTACTTTTCAGATATGTAGGCCGTTTTGCTCCTCTGTTTTATAAGATCACAGAGGATAAGGACTAGGCACTAGACAGCTCTAAACCTCTCATGAAAACCACATAATAATTATTTGCAGCATGGGTGATAGAGTTGGAACTACAATCAATCAAAAAATAATGTGTTCATTTACCTTGGACAAACACACCTTCCAAGTAAAATGAACACACTATTTTTTGACTATTAGCTCCTGACTTCCGGGTGGTTTATTTTGTGCCTAACTCAAGTCAAAAGAAAGTTTTGGCTAGAAGAATTTTGAAAAATTCTTTAGAATATAATGTGCTCAAATGGTAGTTCTAACCTTAAAAAAAAAAAAAAAGCTTAAAGTGCAAGACATTCTTTTTTTTTTATTATTGGAAAGGTAGATATACAGAGAGGAAAGACAGAGAGGAAGACCTTCCGTCCGATGATTCACTCCCCAAGTGAGCACGACGGCCGATGCTATGCCAGTCCGAAGCCAGGAGCCTCTTTCGGGTCTCCCACGCGGGTGCAGGGTCCCAAAGCTTTGGGCCATCCTCGACTGCTTTCCCAGGCCACAGGCAGGGAGCTGGATGGGAAGCGGGGCTGCCAGGATTAGAACCAGCGCCCATATGGTATCCCGGGAATGCAAGGCGAGGACCTTAACCACTTGTGCCACCGCGCTGGGCCCAAGACATTCTTCAAATACAATGTCCGCTATAACCAACACAAGAGCAGAGCCATTCTAGCAGGAGCTATGGTGATAGCCTAAATGACCTCATAAGACAAAACCCTCACCAGCAACTCCTGCTGCAAAGCCATGCAGCATCACTCCACTATAATGAAGAATTTGTCTTGCCCACAAATATGTAAAGCCTTGATATATGTAAAATTATGACAAGAAATATCAATGAGGAAAATGATGGGGAAAAAATGGAGCCAGAATAGATAGCCACATGGACTACAAGAGTTAAGATTTCTACCTCATACCATTCACGAAAATACATTCCTTATTTATTCAAGATGAGAGGCAACTTGTTCAACTTTTTAGAAGAAAACAGAAAAATAGCCTATGATTTAGAAAAGAGGTTTTATGTGAGCATTTCACATAAGTTTACATATTAAAGAAAAAGGTAGATTTGACTATGTTAAAATTTGAAATCCCTTATAGAACAAAGAACTTGATAAAGAGGTAGAAATATGAGCCAACCCTGGGAGAGGGTGTTATAGCCCACGATCATCAACAAAGGATGAGTAACTGAAATATAAAAGCATCAGTACACATCAATAAAAAGAAAGAAAGGGTTAAATGTTGTTCTTCATGGACAAATGGTTAAGCAAATTGTTGTACATCTGTACCAAAGAGTATTACACAGCAAAATAGGATTGCATTATCATTACACACAACAAACTTGATAAATATCCAGACAACTACACTGAGAGAAAAAAATAATCCAACCTTAAAAGGTTGCTTACTGGGGTCAGTGTTGTGGTATTCATATTAAGCCTCTGCCTGTGGCATTAACATCACATGTGGCCACCAGTTCAATTCCCAGCTGCTCCACTTCTGGTCCAACTTCCTGCTAATGTCCTGGAAAATTAGCAGAAGATAGCCCAAGTGTCTGGGCCCCAATGCCCACACTGGAGACTCAGAAGAAGCTCCTGGCTCCTAGATTCAGAACAGCTCAGTTCTGACCACTGCAGCCATTTAGGGAGTGAACCAATGGATCCAAGAGAGATCTCTCTCTCTTGCCCTTTCTTTCTCTCTCCCTCTCCAACAATCTCTGTATCTCTTTCAAGTAAAATAAATAACTCTTTACAAAACAAAGATTTAGTTTTATTTATTTATTTACTTACTTAAACACTTAGTTACTTAAAGTGCCAGAATCAGATTTTCTATCTTCCAGGTCACTTTCAAGTGTCTCTAGGAGCCAAGTCTGGGCTAGACTGAAGCCAAGAGCCAAGAAATCTATCTGGTGCCAGAGACTCAAGTCCTCCGGCCACCATCTGCTGGTTCCTAAGAGGCAACAGCAGGAAGTGGATCAGAAGTGGAGTAGCAGGGACTAGAACCAGGACTCCAACATGGAGTGTGAGTGTCCAAAACCACAGCTTAATCTGCTACACAACGATGCTAAATTACATGTAAATGGATAATTATCTCAAAATAAAAGGTTCCCAAAAAAGCTTTTAAAAAGGTTACAAAATCTAGACTCCCTCTGCCCTGACAAAGTATCATTCTGAAGTTAAATAAGATAAAGATGGGAAGGCACTTCAGCCTGCTCTGTGCTATAAGCCTAGGTGCAAGCACCACCTTCCTCCATCTAGCAGCTTCATTATTAGGGCCCGCTGTAAGATTATTCCCTTGTCCATATAGCTTTCAACATTCCTTTACTGTGGTCCTAGCACCATATCAGCATGGTCTGCCCATTACTCCAATAGGCTGGAGCACTTTGAAGGCAGAAACCTGATTTATCCCTCCATACCCATAACCCAGAAGAGCATTAAATACATAGTAGGTCTTTAAAAAATGAGTACTTGTTTGGAATGACCTCATGATCTCCTTGTCAGTAAGAAGTGTCCCAACACTAGAGGAAGTGAGGAGTGCAGGGGCATGAAAACACCCCAGTAGCCACAAGCCAACGCCTTAACATTTCAACAATAGCCTCCAAGTTGCTGAGAACCCAAATGCAGCAAGGATCTGTACAAAGGGTGTGGCAGCACAGCAAAACCATGAGCTCAACTCATCAGCCCTTTTGTTTATCCTGTGGTGAGCTCTGCAGTGCAGGAATTGACCATTTATAGTTGGGGTCACTGCAACAAGATGGGAAGGTGGGCTGTGGTGTGTCCTTGGTGAAAAGGATTTCAAGGTTAACAGACATCACTTTTCCTGAAATGATTAGACTGGAGAACTGCTCAGGAACAGAAGAATGTACTGAATGATTGGGCAAGAGCTCTCAGAGACCTCAGTCTGTGCCTGGGCAAGCATGTTTGCCTGGTCGAGTGGGGAGGGGGGTTGCAGGCCCTGAAAACAATGCTAGCTCCTCACTCTTACTCCAAATAGTTTTCGAGTGTACAAGAGCACAAGCAGTTGCTTTGCTGCTCCTAATGCTGTCGGATAATTTTTGAAATTCTTACTCAATTACATATCACGCTCTTATCTGCCATCTCCACAGGCCAAATAACCCAGCTTTCACATCATGCTCACTGAGCCTGCAGAACTCAAGTACCCCTCCCAAGTAATTCCAGCTCTCACAAACATGAGGTCGTTTTACATTAAGTTTTGTGAGTGTGTGTGTATGGTGTGTGTATTTATTCATATGTGCCTTATGTGCATGTATGTCTTATAGTCAAGGAAGACTGAAGAGGAGATTAGAAGCAAAGGAAGGTTACAAACTTGAGAGATTTCTGTTTTCACCTAGGTAATGATTAACTCTTGGGGCTGAATCCAGAAAAGCTGGTATTTGTAGACTAGCCGACTTGCTCCCAGGCCAAAACAACAAAAGAAAGTTCATATATACACCCTGACTCTGGGAAAGAAATAACTGCCAGACATCAGTGTCACGTTGTGGCAGCAGAAGTGTTAGCACAATTTTAAGAGCTAGGTGTTTCAAAATTAAGCTGGTACTGGCCTTAACATATCCGGACCAAGAACCTCATTAATCAAATGCTTCAATGTTGGATTTTAAATTGCTGACAGCAAGGAGTTGAGATAACTTACATCACCACAAATCACTGAATAAATGAGAGAGATTAAGAGATATGGCACAATTGACTCTAACCATGCCTAAAACACAAAGCTTATTAGTGTCATTTAGAGATGAAACTTTAAACCACGAGTAGGAGAACTGAGGAGAAAGCTGTAATATCTACTCTCTGGTCTGTCATTCCCTCAAGACAACACTCAACACCTCGATTCTCTGCGGCAGCTCATTATGAAAACCATTTTTTGGTCATACGTCCTGAACAACAAGAAACTAGTAATCCATCTTTCTATTTTCCAGTTGAGAAGCTGAGAATCCCAAAGGTAAAATGGCCATGTCCAATATTACATAGCTATAATCCTCCCTCGCTATGAATGATATTTTTTAAACACTGTAATGATAAAAAATATGGGCTGTCACTATTATTAATAGTACTCATTTTAAAACAACAGGCGGTTACTTAGCCTATTCATTAGGTGAAAAGAAAACAAACAAACACACTTCATCACAATCCTCACAGAAATCCCCTAGTTGACAAAGAGCCTAAAATAAAGAGGGGTGTAAGAGGCAAGAGACCCTCCCACATCCTTGGAGCACCTGAAAGCGCTTCCCCCACAGCCCACGTGTCTAGATCTACCCTTTGTCACCGTCACCCCCAATTTGTCCCAGCCCAGATGTCAGGCTTTAAAAACCTCCCACTTCCCAATTTTTTAAATTTGCATTCTAGATGAATGTGAATTGTTTTTAAATTCCTTCCTTTTTAAAAAAAATTTCAAGTACTGCCCAACACATCAATGTCTATAATACTAAGAGTGACACATCAGCTTCTGACCCATCAACGTGGAAGAGGAAAATCACACAAACCAATAACACAGGGAAATTTCCTCAATTTTGAAATCTCTGAGCGTGCTGTAATCCAAAATTCAACATATTTATTTTGACTAAAATATTCATTATCCCTAGTAAATCAGTCAAGTCCACTTTCAGAATCATCAAATTAACTATTCCTCCCCAGATTTCACCAACTGGGAGGCACAGCTTCCTACTGGATCACATAACCTAACCAAATATCTCTTCAACTGTTTTCTAGGCAAACGACCACTCTGTCCGAGCTGGAATCCACCTCTGTTTGTGTGCAGCAGTTCCGGGGCTGGGCAGAGTGTTGTATGGAACCTATAAAGGCCTCACGAACCTACAAGTGTATATGCTTAAGAAGGATAACACATCATCGTAAATAACTTAAATGAGCTGAAATCATGAACAATGAAGCTGGAACGATCTTAGAAAACTTTTCATTTAATCCATAATGCCTAGATGAGAAAGCAAAGGTATATACATAGATCAAGCACCCTTGTACCAAGAACACAGTGCAAATGTAAATTAGCTTTTTTTTTAACCAAGATACAGAAAATGAGACCAGTCAACTAAACGCGTTTCATAGCTACAACGGCTTTTCAAATGAATTCTTTCATTTGAGCCCCACACCAGTGGGAAGCCTGCCTGGGTTCATATTGTTTTCATTATGAGCTAGGTGCTCAGCAGCAAGTTATGTTAATCCCATATGCTTTCTCTATAAAGGGGGATAATAATAGTATCCACCTCATAGAGCTGTTGGGAAATGCTTGACTTGATACTTGTAAAGCCCTGAAAACAAAGTTCAGGCATAAGAGGCACTCAATAAAAGCTAGCCAGACCTGGCACGATAGCCTAGCTGCTAAAGTCCTCACCTTGCTCATGCTGGGATCCCATAAGGACGCTGGTTCTAATCCCGGCAGCCCGGCTTCCCATCTAGCTCCCTGCTTGTGCCCTGGGAAAGCAATCCAGGATGGTCCAAAGCCTTGGGACCCTGCACTCGTGTGGGAGACCAGGAAGAGGCTCTGGACTCCTGGCTTTGGATTGGCTCAGCTCCAGTCATTGCAGCCACTTGGGGAGTGAATCATTGGACGGAAAATCTTCCTCTCTGTCTGTCTTCCTCTCTGTATATCTGACTATCCAATAAAAATAAAATCCTAATGAATAAACAAATAAATGCCAGCCACCATCATCATCATCACCTTCAGGGGCTAAGAATTATTTTCTTAATTTTATAGATGAGGAAACTAAGGATTTTGAGTCCTAGGTAAGTTATCCCCACAATGATAATGAAATCTAAACCAAAGCCAGATATTTACTTTCATGCTTATTTATTTATTTAGACACAGAAAGGGCTGCCACCTGCTAGTTCATTCCACAAGTGCCAGCAATGGCCAAGGTAGGGTCAGGTTAAAGTTGAAAGCCAGGAACTCAATTCAGGTCTCCCACGATGGTATCAGGGACCCAAGAAGTTAAGCCATCACCTATTGCCTTCCCAGGTTTGCATTAACAGGAAGGCAGGATCAGGAATAGAGACAGAACTCAAATGCAGGCACTCCAATAAATTAGATGCAGGCAATCTCTACTGGTGTCCCAGTCACCAGGCTGAACATATGCCTGCAAATCCCGTACTTAGAACCATTCTGCTTCTGCAGAATCCTATAGTTCAATTTCTTATAATTGTTGACCCAAAGAAATAGTGATCCCAAGTAAGTACCTCATCCAAGATGTCGGTCCAAAGGGCAGCTTACTCATCTGACAAGATTTTCCCTAGTAGGTCTCTCAAAAAAAGAGAGAGAGGACTGCAAAAACATCATGGAAAATAGAATCAAAAACAAGTTCATTCTGGTGCAAAAGAATTTTAAAGGATGGGGAGAATGTTGTGGCAGAGGGGTTTGAGCTGCAGTCTGCAATGCTAGCATTTCATGTGGGTGCTAATTCCAATCCTGGTTGCTCCATTTCGAATCCAGCTCCCTACCAATGTGCTGGGGAAAGCAGTGGAAGATGTCCCTCTGCCACCCACGGGAAGCATGTGGATGGAAACTCCTGACTCCTCACTTAAGCCTGATCCAGTTCCAGCCATTGCAAGCATTTGGGGAGACAGCTAGTGATAGAAGAAATCTCTCTTTCTCTCTCTCTCTTTCTCTCTCTCTCTCTCTCTCTCTCTTTCTTTCTCTGTAACTTTCTAATAAATAAACAAATCTTCAAAAATTTTTTTGTCTTTATGTTTTGTCTTCCTGTGAAACCCTGGCCACACAGCCACTCATGGGTGCATCTGGCAAGGTTATCTTCTCCCAAGAGAGTTCAGAACCTGCCTACCAGGCTATAATTCTAAATACAGGATCTACATTTAAACAGTACAGACAAGGTCTTAGCTTTTACAATGCCTTTCATGCCACCTGCCCACTGATTAGTGCATTTTTAGAAGAAAAGGTTAAAAAAAAAAAAGACATGTCTTCTCTTTAACAGATGGTATCCTAAAATATCCACAGAAATAGAGGAAGCAACCATACTTCACAGCTGTTTTTCCTTCCTCACGAATATACATTTCAAGTTCAAAACCATCCATTCAAAATACGTAAGTAAGGTCAAGGCTACTAAATACCAACTAACTTGAAAAACCAGAGGGGACAGTTTTCTGTTTGTGCCCTTTTTCCTTCACCCTGTTAACTACAGATCATGCACCTGCTTCTACCCAGGTTAACAGGGCTCTGCAAACAGGGTAACAGGGCTCTGCAACCTGGAAAAGTATCACAACAATCCCCTTTCAAGTCAACTCTGTTTTGATTCCTGCTCAAAACAAGATATAATTTTTCTGAAATTTAGATTTTACATATCTGCTTAAAATGGGAAATAAATCCCGGACAAATCCAAAATGCTTTGTTTCAATTGATGCTTTCAACTCTTGGGAATTTCAGAGTCAATATTTTTCTTGGTTGGCAAGGTGAGGAAATGTGATTGAAGAAATTTGATCAACTCAAGGATGGCTGTAGGGCAGCAATTCTAAAGGGCTGGGGGTGAGTAATAACGAGAGCCCCTCAATTGTGAAGGGGTACTATATGATTTTCGCTTGTCCTTGAGAATAATGATAACATTCACAATGTTCAATCCACTTTGAATTTCAAATAGCATTAAAGGAAGAGTCAGCTTTTTATTAAGAGTATAGAGAGAAATATAGAAGTGTGGCATTGTGGCACTGGACAACCACTTCCATTAAGAGATCTGCTGGATTTACAAATATTTTAGTGTTTTCTATGTAACAAAGGTGGACACACTGAAATGAATTAAGGGCAGTTCTATTCAGTGAGTTGTGAACCAAGAGACAGATGTAAGTGAAGAGATTACAATTTAGTAAGATGAGTGTAAGAATACAACCAGTGCAAGCATGCTGTGGTGGGGGTGCCTCTTGAGCACTGAAGTAGCTCATGCAAAAAGCCAGGAGAGATGGCAGGAATCGTGGGGAATCCTGCTTGGGTCGTATGCTGGGTCGCTATCAGAACAAGGATGGGCAGAGAAGCAGGAAAGGTTTCCTGGTTTCCTGGGACGGGAATATCACAGCTTGGCTTTAAAGAAAGATTCAGTGTTTCAGCTTCAAGATAAAGGACACAAAGCACAGAAGAAGCCAAAAGCATGACAGGACATGATGCAGCAAGGATGCTAGAGACAGGTCAACTCTGTGGTGGCATAAAACGTGAGCAGTGTCAGTGGGAAGTAATGCATTGATATTAACAGAATCACAACTTAATTTTTCAACCACTTAGGCAATGTTGTGCCAAGACATATTGTTGAAAACAAATTAAGGAAAACTAGTATTTTTAGGTGACTCTTTTTTTTTTGTTCATGATTAGAATCAACAGATGTTCCCCAAGAACCATCTTTGGTCCACAGTGTTGCTCTAGACAGGTTTCCTGAGGGAATCTTCTAGTCAGAGCTATGCATTTAGCATTTAATATTTTCTATACCCAGAGTTAGTACTTTAGACACTTTCACAATAAAAGAGTGAAGCAGGCCTTTTGTTCTCTCTATTATAACTGAAGAAGTTAGCTTGCAGGACTCGAGTGAGGCCACAGAGCAAGGAAATGATGTTGACAAGACTCCAAGTGAGAGCTGGGTCCAAAGAGAGAAGCCTAAAACACAGAATATTCCAAACACAAGGCTGGACAAGATCAAGGCCATCTGAGAGCTATTAAGAGAAGTACCATGTGGGTGAAAAAGAGATAAGGTCACCTCTGGTCATAGTGGTCAAGCAAGTTATCCTAGAATGTTAGGTTTGCCAGAAGAGTAACATTGAAGTTGCTGAAGATGGGGGAAGGAAGGGTGAGACAGCGAGAAAGGGACATTCCATGAGCAGCACTCAGAACTCAGACTCCAGTGACAACCCAGGTTCTAACTCTTGTCTTGCCATTCATCAGCTACTTGTCCTGCCATTCATCAGCTACAGAGCCCGGGTGAACTCCTGAAAGCCAACACCTCATTTGCAGCATCAGCTACAGGGACCAGAATAATACATTACTCCTGAAGCTGGTGGAAGCACCATGAAACAAGGAATTAGCAGAATGCTGTTTCCATGGTGAGCCCCATTACAACAGCAAAATGGTAGCCACTAGTATATGTGTTTAACGAATGGCACATGTACTGAGAAACAGAGTTGAAAGAATGTGCTGCACTCAGCCTAAGGACTGAGTTCTTGTCCACTCGAACAAGCTGGTCTCTCTCGGGCAGGCAATGGGGATTCAACTGTTTGAAGAAAGAAGCCATGTTCCTAATGTTCTGAGTAGTCTCCCATGGGAGTTACAGGCCCCTCCCCAGGGCATCTGGTTCACTGTGACCCCTTCTAAAGGGGCCTGACACCATGGGGACTAGCTCAAACAGATTTCATAGCAAAATAGATACTGTCACTAGTCAGCTCTTATAACGCCCAAGTTTTTTTCCCTCCTTTTTATTCTCCCTCTCTTGTGCACTGTCCTTCCTAAAATATAGTGATGCCTTAGACACAATGATTAACCTAAGGCTCTGGGAGACTGTTTACCATTGTTACACTAAGATTAAACAAATTTTCCAAGAATCAATCTGGACTTAATACTTTTAAAAAATTGGTAATATTACTTACTTGAGTTGGTATCTCTTCTAAGTCATGGCTATTATAGTACTCATTTATTAATATTTTATAATGAAGAAGCATTTGGGAGTGACTGTTATGTTTCTTTAGAGTTACAAATGGTCTCATGAGTATATGACATATGCTAAAGGGGATCAAATTGCATACCTGAAATACAGTTTATTAAATGTCAACTAAACATCAATAAAGCCGTTTAAAACACAATAAATGTTTAATAAATCATGTAATTATTAAAGATATAAAATCTTGTTAATAAAACATGTAACGTTCAAATTATGACTATAGATTCACATTCACAAAAATGAATGCATTTACTAAAACCTTAATTCAAAAATATTTATCAGGACAAGTAATTATTTAGAAGTATCTATGTCATAGTTTAGTAGGCTAAGTTCCCACCTGCAGTACCAGCATCCCATATGGGCACTGGTTCCAGTTCCATTTGCTCCACTTTCAGCCCAGCCCCCCAATAAGAGTCTGAAAATCAGCAGAGGAAGGTCCAAGTTCTTGGGACTCCTGTACCTACATGAGACCCAAAAGAATCTCCTAGCTCCTGGCATCAGCCCAGCTACAGTAACTGTGACTATCTAGAGAGCAAATGGACATTCTCTCCTCTCTCTTTCCCTCTCTCCCTCTCTCCCTCTCTCTCTCTCCCTCTGTCCTCCTTCTCTCTGCAACACTACCTTTCAAATACAAATAAACCTTTACTAAAATAGGATTAAAAGATAATGTATAATTTCCACAAACATTCTGAAGTATTCTTCTATACAAGCTTGTAAAAACCTTGGAATAGACTGTTGACATCTTTTGAAAAATAAGAAACAATGGTGGCATTTTTTTTTTCAAAAGGATAATGGTAGAAGCAACACAAGTATCCATTAACAGATAAACAAACAAAATGTGCTACATATATACAATGAAATGTTATCCTCCAGCCTTAATTTGGAAAAGAAATTCTGACATGCTGTGTGGCCGAATCTTGAAGACCCTACAGTAAGTGAGATAAACCAATCACAACAGGACAAATACATTACGGTTCCACTCCCATGAGGTACAAAGAATTGTAGGAAAGCAGACCAGCAGCTGCCCATGGCAGAGGGGAATGAGAGTCACTGTTGAATGAGAGTTTTGGAAAGATGAAAAAGAGTTCTGTGGATACATGGTGATGGTGGCAAAACGACATAAATGTCCTCAATACTGCTAACCCATCCATTTTAAAAGTGGTTAAGATGATAGGGAGAAGTGTGGGGATACAAAGGCTAAGATCCACTTGGTGTGCAGACATTCTTTCTCAGAGTGCCTGTTTAGAGTCACACACCTACCCGAGATCCAGCTTCCTGCTAATGTCTCCGGAAAGGTCATGGGTAAGGATCTGAGAGCTTAGGTCCCTGTCACCTACATGGGGGATCTGAACAGAGTTTCCGGCTCCCAGAGTCAGCTCTTACAGGCATTTAGGGAATAAACTACGGAATTAAAGATCTCATTCCCTCAGTCCCTGTCTCTCCCTCTCTTGCTCTGCTTTTCATATCAATAAATAATCTTAGAAAAAGAGAATGAATCGTTAAAATGATACATTGTACATGTATTTTGCCACAATTAAAGCTAAAAAGGCAGACAGCAGAATTCTTACACAGTATTCTAAAATGTATTATTGTAAATTTGAAAATGTTTTCAAGTCCACCCATTATTTACTTTTAAATCAAACTACTTTCTGGGTAACTCTTACACTCTCCAATTCTGAGGCTGATACCAGGTTAAAGTTTGTTAACTTTTTTTTTCTTTAGTATTTATTTATTTTTATTTGAAGCTCAGAGTTACATACAGAGACAGAAGAGATAGGGAGATCTTGCATCCTCTGGGTCATTCCCCAAATCGCCACAGCAGACAGACCTGAGCTAATCCAAAGTCAGGCGCTTTATTCCAGGTTCCACAAGGGTACAGGGTCCCAAGGACTTGGGCCATGCTTCACTGCTTTCTCAGGCCTTAAGCAGGGAGCTGGATGGGAAGAGGAGCAGCTGGGTCTAGAAGTGTCACCCATCAACAGAGGTAATTTAAAGCAAGGTGTGGGCACGTGCCACTTTTAAAAACATGTGGGTTGGGTCCTACTTATCAGGACCAGGTCAGACTCTGTAAACTTCATAGTGGGGAAATGATCAGGGCTTGTCTTAGCTTTAAATGTATATGGCGCAAGATGCATGAAGCCTGACAATCAGGTAGCTTTCTCCAAAAGAACTATCCCCATTCCTATTCCCCCAAAGAATGCCTGAAGACTCTATGTGAATTTGCTGCTTCACATATCCCATGGCCCCAGACCCACCACCTGCTCCAGGGTCCTTTACCTCTGAGCTGCAGAGTACTTGAAATTTCCCAAGAGCTTCATTTGCTTCCAGGGATTCACCTGACGGCAGAGTGGCTCTTGTCCCTGAGCAAGGGAAGAGGAGCCCTCAATCACCTCACAGGAAGATGATAGCATCTGCTTGGGGATTCCAACGGGATGTTTTACTGCAGCTTTTCACAAACTGATTATATTTAAAGCTCCCTTGGGGGGTGGGGGCTGGGACAAAAGACACCTCAGGAAAGACCTTCATTGGCAAGAGTGAAGAACTGCTCAAACCTCCCAGGGGAACAAGCTTGTTTAAATACCAGCAATCAGCATTCCCAATGTGCACACACGATATGACTGCAGTTTGAAATTGCATTGCCTGCTCTCTCATAGGGTCCTGAAAGGGTTAAACTGTTCCAGGCAAAGGCCTATGCTTTTTCTATCAAAATGCTCCAGATGGAAATTGCAAAATTTCACTTCTCAGCTCTATGGTGTGCAGACACCATTCTCCCAAGATGTTTAAAAAAAAAAAAAAAAAAAAGACAAGACCCCTAATGTTCTCAAGAAAAAGAATTTCACTGCTCAATACACAGTGCCACTCTGTTTCAGATTATCCCTCCTGTAATATTTGCATTAACTCTCGACTTCAAGCCTTCTTTTGAAAAAGTAGCAAAACTCACGGTTTGGCGAAGGTAAGGAAGCCAGAGTAAGGAAAGGACAATAGCTAAAATACATGCAATGTTGTGAATTCACCCAAGTATCACCCAAAGGATCACCCCTGGTAACCATGCTCTGCTCCTTAACCACCAACCACTGCTTCAGTCCTAGCCAGCGAGTTAACAAGGGAGGTCAAAGGCCCCAAGTTATGACTATGAATCTGACTAGGCTGTAAAGAATTTCCAGAGATTAATGTACATGCAAGTGCTTTGCAAATTGGAAAGGGCTATGTAAAAAGGCTAAGACTATTGCCTTCCAGTTAGACATTCAGAGGCATGAACTTTCAAAGGAATCTGAACACCCACAAACCAGAAACAATGATGGTTTTTAAGAAGGCGGCTACAAGGCAGACTGATGAAGGAGGCATGCCCCTAATGAAACCGCACTGGGGTAGGGTTGGGGGCCCCGCCTCAGAACTCCTTCAGGGCACTTGTAAGCAGATGGTTTAAGAAGAGGCAAACACCACAGGCTGAACAGAATCCCACGAGTCCATTTAGAAGCCACTTGCCTCAAAGCATTCCATGTGAGAAGCAGGAGCCAAGTAAGAAGCAGGATTGGGACTCTGGCAGCCAGCGATTAGATCATCAACCTGTTCACTTCACAGAAAAAGCAACTGATGTCCCAAGGGTTTATATGAAAGACAAAAGGTATCTTTTGTAATTAGCAAATGACTTAGGCTAGAACTCAAGATTCATCCCTAGACCTGTGCCAATCATTTAAATAGCTAGAGTGAACCACAACGTGCTCTTATTAATCAACCCAAATTGGCTTGGAGGATGGTTCACTAAGAGACAAGTAGTAGATTGCACTATTTTGAGCATTACCAAGTCTTAGATACTGTGCTAAATAATGTATTCAGCCTATTTCCTTGGCTCCTCACAAGTGCATTAGGACATATATACTATTTTTCCTATTTCCCTAATTAAGAAACTGAGGCTCAGACAAGTCACGTAACCTGTCTGATGTGCGAAGCACGCAAATGGCAAGACCAAGATGTAAACCTGGATTCCTTTGATTGTAAACCTGCGCTCTGAACCACCAAACCAAACTGCTTTGCTATTATAGCAGGTGTCTTATCTTGGCATCTGTACAGGAAAGGCTGGCAGCATCATGAGTCTCATGATACATAAGAAGCTGAAACTCGTAACAATTCTGGCTCAGATCTTCCAGACAGTTGGGTTGGGGAGGGCAGAGTCAACCTCGAACCCCAGTCCTTTGTCTCCAAGTTTTGTTTTTCCCTAAAGAGCACAAGTTTTAGAATATAAACTCTTTGAGGGTGAGGACTTTGTCTTCTGTACTGCCATGTCACCAGACCACAGAACACCCAGCAGGTAGTCAATAAACAGTTGCTGAATAAGAGTGAAATCAAACTGCTGTGGTTTCGTTGTATGACCTTGAAAGGGTTTACCTTCCTGAAGCCTCAGTTTCCTCATGCAGTAAGTGGAAGGTGACAATAATACCCACTTTCTGGGATGACGTGCAAATTAAACCAGATCATTCATGTAAAGCGCTTAGTACAGGCTGCAATTTAACAAGCACCTAAACGTAAAATACTATCATTATCACTATTACTATTCACTGACTGATTGCAGTTCCTTCATTTTAATTCGTTTTCTCACCCTGGTCAGACTGGTTCACAGTAAATGCCGAATGGGGAATCAGAAATCAGTAAAACTGCTTCGAATCTAAGATCTGCTACCACTTAGCTGTGTGACCTTGGGCAGGCTGCTTCAGTTCTCTGTACTCTTCAGCTATACAATCAGGGACTTCATGATTTAAATCAGTCTGATAAGTATGCACCAGGTACCTTCTCTAAGCAAGATATCATACTCAAACACCTGTAAAATTCTATGATCTTGAACAGCATCAATGGAACAATATCAGAGCAAAGCAATCTCCTGTCTATGACAAGGTTGAAGAGAAGCCCCAAGAGTGAACCACATGATATCATCTCAATCAGTACTGCTTGTAAATTACACAGTGTTTAATTCTGAGACATTGGTGAGACATCCTTTACCAACTGGCAGATATGGTTCTGTTAAAACCTATCAGTGTTGAACCTTCCAAAAGACGCTACTCTTGATCTTAACCAAAAGGCCAAAAAGCAATGAGCCTTGCCAAACATAAACATATAAACTCACTTTACACCTTTGTCAACAGGCATGCCCCTGGAGAGAAATTTGAGAATGCTAAAGTTATTGATACTCTCAACAGCAAGAGGGAAGAATAGGATATGTTAAAAAAAAAAAAAAAAGAAGAAGAAGAAGAAGAAAGAAAGAAAGAAAGAAGAAAAAAACATATCTGGTTAAAACTGCAGGGGGTATTCCAGGAGCAAAATGCAGCATGTCTGGACAGGACACACAGAGGCCAGTGGCCTATTGTTTACAAAAACAGGCCGGGATTATGAACAGTGACAAGAGGCCAAGACCCCAATTATAACTCAGAACCACACCTCTCCCAATCCCAGTTCAACTGAAGCCATCAATCAGCTGACTCCCCCACCTTTGTAATAAACCTACCAATATCTGCAGCCAAGTGGCTAGAAGGTCCCTTAAGGCACCTCCAGCACTGACCACACTGCAGACATACAAAAGATCCTGCAGGCACAAACTACCTTCCAATCTAGCAGGAGATGTGAGAGCTGGCCATTCTCTAACCCAACCCGCCCCCAACCCCCACCTCAAGGCAATCATTATCCCAGACATTGGCCTTTCCCAAGTCCTCTATCACAGGAAAGAGTCTCCTTGCATTGGTGCAGGGAAAGAAGGAGGGGCCCCTCCCTCTGTACTCTGAAACAAAGGAAAATCCAGAGCTCCAACCATGTGCTGTAACCTTCGGGGCCACCCGTCTCTCCCACTCCCCAGTGATGGCTTCAGCGGGCTGCAGGCACATGGCTCTTTCCTCTAACTGACCAGCAAGGTCATGCTGGAGGTTCTTTCACAGAGGGGAAGCCCTCCTAAGGGAACTGCTGGTGATGAAAGGGCTGTCTGGGCAGGGACTCCACTGACCACAGGAAGGGACGGGTCACTGGGCTTCTGCAGGTCCACATTCCGTTTTAACCCTCACATTTTTGCAGAGTGGCACATGGGGCTATGAAAGCAGACATTCTAGAGTGCAAGGTGGCAACACAGAAGGGTTAAACAATTATGTCTTCCCATTTTCCAGAATCAGCACCACCCAGCAACACTAACAGCCAATTTCCATTTAGACCGAGGTGAGGGCGGAGACGGCATGTGGGTGGCCTTATCCTTTCTGTTCTTCTGGGCGCAGATTGTCCACAGGGTGACCCAGGATCGGGCGGATACCAGGTGCACCCAAGGTGGCTATGGACTTTTCTGTGCCCAGTGCCAGAGCAAAACCTCCTGTTTTAATGCAGGGCATGGGGTGGGATTGGGGAAGGAGGCCCCGCCTCTCCCAAGGCTTTCCAACAGGTACACCTTCTTCAAGGTTGCCTTGACGGACTCCTCTTCAACCTCAGCTGGAAATGACCAAACACCTGTCAGATTTCAGTTGTCCTTCGAGAGAACCTGACCCAGACACTAGGAGGCCGTTCGGTGCCTTTTTCTCTCTCCAAGAATCTCCCGCCCCTCCCCCACCGGGTCCAGCGTGCCAAAATTAGGGCTGGCTCCACAGGGACATCCCTAAAGCCCCCCCACTCTGAACATTGATTTGTCAGCACTGGCGGCCCCCCGCACTGCCCCTCTTTGGAGGCTCAGCACCACCTACCAAGCCCACCTCTGAGGTCAGCCTGCCCCAACCTGCTCCACCCAAAGAGATGAACAGCCAGCCGTTGACGGTGGAAACACATGCCCCGCCAGCCCTTACGGTCCCAGCCTTCGCTATTTTCCAAAGCCCTTACCTTTAACCTGAGTATCGTACTCTGCTATGATCTCCTTATCCTTTTTGAATTTGGCTGGAGACGTCATGTTTTCCTTCTTTCTTCCAAATCCGAATACCGAATTGATAGATCCACGGGAAGAATCCAACCACCGAAATCAATACGTCCAAGATCGCTTCTCCGGAGGGCAGAAGGGTCCGCCCGCGGTGGTCTCCAGCTCTCCCTGCGGGCTGCGGGCTGCGGGCTGGGCACGCGGCTAAGGCGGGCACATGCAGACGGTGGGCCCAGGGGCCGAGGGGGCGGCGACGGCGGCGCTAGAGCCGCAGCCTCAGCATTAGCCGGGAGAACTGCAGCGCCCGGAGGATGGCCTGGGGTCTGACATCAACGGCACAGGCGGGGAGTGGAAGTCCTTCCGCACAACATGATGTAGGGGTGCGGGGGTGTGGACGCGCCCAGCTGTGTCCCCGGGAGGGAGTGGGTGCGTAGCGGGGTGCCGGGCGAGGGCTGGGCGTGCTTCGCGGCTTTTTTTTTTTTTTTTTCTGTCGTACAAGCTCAAAGATGCTGCAAATCAAATCCCAAACGGGAGCCGCTGCAGCGCAGACTGGATCGGAAGTCGTTTGCTCCGGTTCACTTGCCTGTAAATGCAGGAAAAAGGGGAGGGAGGACGATGAGCCCCAGCGCAGATCCTAATCGCCGCGGGGGTGGGGTAGGTAGGGGACGTCGCTGGGAGCTTGGCCTGGCCCCATTCATCTCGCCAGCCCTAACGCCTGATCGGCGGGAGCCCCGGCATGGTGGGGAGGAAGGAAGCTCCCTCCGGATTTTGTTCCAAGGCTAAAAGAAAACACTTTGGAGCAGTCGCTCCGGGTGGGGACTGCGGCACCTCAGAGGCCTCCCGAGAGCTTGACCAGCGCTGGGCAGCAGCCAGACTGAGGGTCCCTCCCGGCTCGGCCTCCAAAGCGCTCCCTGACCGCGGGCTGAAGCACGTCCCCTGGACATCAAAGGGGATCAAAGGCAGAGAGGGACGAGCCACGCGGGCACAACTTTTCTGCTCCTGCCACCCCTCCTCCCAGTTGTTTTGTTTTTGGTTACTAGCTTCTCTTGGCAGCAAAATGTTAGGGGGGTTGGGGAGGGCAACTACAGGAAAAAGCCCGCTCGGCACGGGACACATCCAGAAACACAATGTGATCGGCAGAAGCAGGAAGCGGGTTGGAGGCGAGGGTCGGGAAACGAGGGGCGGGAGCAAGGGGCGGAAGGCAGCCATCGCCTCCCCCAAGCCGGGAACCAGAGCAACTCGAAATGCCACCCCTCAATATTTTTTTCTGGTCACTCAAGCCCTAGGGGATCCCCGATACCGCACCCACTCCCGGACTCGGGGTGAGCAAGAGGTCGTTGAGGGTAGCAATCCCGACTCCTCTCAGCAGGCGGTGCCCGAGGAGCTCCCCACGCCGCAGCCCAGGCCCAGGAGCCCGGAGGGAAGCTGGCGGGAGCGCGCGTCCAGGCGTCCAGCTAGCTCCCCAGCGTGCGGCAGCGACGACCCCTTCCTCCTCAACTCTTCCCCCAGTCCCCACCCCGGGAGTCGGGAAGAGGGGAGGCTCCCGCTGGCATCTCCCGCTTCCCTCAGCCGGAGGAAGGGCTGCAGCAAGCAAAGGGAGGAGAGCGAGCAGGGGGCGGCAGGAAGCGGGGAGGAGGGTGTGAGCTGGGGTCCGGAGGCAGGACGGGAACCAGGGGACGTCCTGCACGGCCAGAGCGGGGATGAGGAGGAGGCTGCCGTGGGGGAGGGGGAGGTTGAGGGGCGGCTGGGAGACAAGTGGGTGAAGGAAGGGCAAGGATGTTAACGACTCCGGGACGTGGGTCCGAGCACGGGAGTGGGGAAGAGAGCGCTCCGGGGTGGGACGGGGAGAGAGCCCCGGAAGCTGTGGGAACACCCATCCTTCTGGGTCCTAGGCTGCGACTCGGGCTGCGTGCCAGGGCTTGGAGACTCGCGGACGGCCACTCACAAGATGCCAACGGCGCTGCCCCGAGGGGCCCGCGAAGGGGACCTGGGGAGGGGGCTGGGCACGGGCTGCGCTGCGGCCGGAGAGTCCGGGCACAGACCCAGGCCGGTGCGGTGAGGGGCGGGGAGACAGGCGGTCCTGAGGACTACTCCGGGCTGATTCGGAGAAGGTCGGGGGCAGGGGGCGGTCTGAGGGATTCCGGGCGTCCACCGCCAAGCCGATGCCGCGAGCAGCATCCGCGCCCTCTCCTTCCCGCCCCAGCCCGGGTGTGTTCAGTCAGGGCTCCACAGCCCGGCGTCCCGGGAGAAGAAAGGGGAGAGGGAAGGAGCCTTTACCTGGCTCTGACGCGACGGGTCCCAGGCCCGCGGCTCCGCTTCCCACTCTGAGCTCTCCCCCTTCTCTTCCCCGCCACCCGCTCCTACGCAGATCGGCCCCCTAGTCCCCTGAGGAGCCTCCGCCAACTCCGCAGGACCCCGCCGGGAAGCAGAGCCCACCCTCCTGCCAATCACCGCCCGTTTTCTATCGACCGATGGGGTCTGTAGCCAATAGGAATAGCTTGTCCCGAGAGGCCGGGAATAAGTGGGAGGAGCTGACGAAACTTGGAGGTGTGACTAGCAGTCACTGACTAGGCGTGGTCACAAGTCAGCTACGCCCCCGGCTAGCGTTGCCTAAAGTAGAGCTGGGGGGGCGGGACCAAACCCCAACTCTTGAAAGGAGGCACGACCAATTGGACCGGGAAGAAGGGAGGGGCGGCAGTGAGAATTTAAACCAATAGAGAGTAGAACCCGGCGGGAACTGTGGAACAACATCCAATAAGAAGCGTTTAGGGCGTGTCTTTCCCGTACATCAGGGCGGGAGTAGGGTTTGTCAAACTCCGAGACTGACCAATGAAATGAGAGGAGGAACCATGATCGTCCAATTAGAAATCCGAGCTGATCTCGGCACCGTTACTGGGGCGGGACGTACGGGTTGCTGACCACTCAGCTCGGATCAGGGACCTTCCAATGCGGGCCGTGGGCGAACTCCAGCTCTGCCAATCGGCGCATGGCGCTGGCAATTCAAACTGACAGCCGGCTGGCAGAGGCAGAGACGGCGGAAGAAGAAGCCAAAAACGGCGTGTTCGGTGACAGATGCCCGTGTCTGACCCAGCCCAACAGGCGACCTCCGCCCCGCACCGCCGGCCTCGCCGCTCTCTGTGGAGCAACCGCTCCGGAACGGACCGCGGGGCTCCGGACGGAGCAAAGGGCGGGGAGGACGCGAAGGAACCGACGGGAGCGAGAGCACGCAGGGCTGCCCGCACGCACAGCGCCGAGGACCGGGGGGAGCCAGGCTGGGGAGAGCCGAGGACGCGATCCTGAGAAGCAAGGCACTGGCGAGCTCCACGGGAGGAGCTCGACGCTGGGACTGGGAGACGCTTTCCATAAAGGGGTGGGAGTCCAGGGCTGGAGAATCCCTCCAGCAGGCAACAAGGAAAAGCTGTGGAGAGCTTCCTTGTAAACTCCACTGCCTTCTCCCCAAGTCAAAAAGAAGGTTAAATTCACTGCTCTTCCCAGCTCCCACTCAATAAATACATGGACTCTTATACTCGCTTTCAGGACTGAGAAAACCTCGCAACTCGATTTTTGTTTTGTTCTGGTTTTTTTTTTTTTTTTTTTTTTTTGGTACCCGTGACAGTAACTGTGGGAAGGGCTGTGCTCCCGATCGCGTCCTCCAAGCCCCCAAGTCTCGTCTTCCCCGGGCCGCCATGACCACCGACAGCTGCAGCTTCAAGGACCGCTGCGTGTCGGTCCTGTGCTGCAGATTCTGTACACAGGTGCTCAGCTCCAGGGGGATGAAGGCTGTTTTGCTGGCTGACACTGAAATAGACCTTTTCTCAACAGACATCCCTCCGACCAAGTAAGTTAAGCTGGACGTGGGCGGTGGTGGCCTCGGCCGGGCAAGGTGTAGGACCGGGATCTCTGGCCTAGATCTTGGATCCCAAATCTCAGGGGGTTATCATGTTGGGGCCTCACTCTTCGCTGGCTGCTGCCCCCCTTGGAGTATCTGTATAAGTGGACAGACTGTCCGGACAGAGTTGGGCCAAAGCAGTCGGTCCTGACATACTGAATGCCTTAAGTTCAATGGTAACCACGTGACTGCGGTCCTTTAAATTGGGTACCTGGCGCCGGTGCTCTGCCCATCCAACCCGTCACTGATTCAAGTCTCTGGCCTAGATACTGGAAGAAATTCATGATTTTCGCAGGACTTTTGCAGGAGAGGGTATTTAAGCATTTTTCGTTTTGCCCATTAAATTTCATCCCACAAACCAGGACCCGTTTTCTAATGTGGTTTGTAAATGGTATGTTGAATCTGAACCATTATCCATTGAACTCAGTGAGAGAGATTGGAATTTACAAAGCTTTTTATGTGTGGGAAAAAAAATAGAGACTTAGCATTAAAGTAATTCTTTTCTCCTTCAAAGCCTACTGGGGATAAAATTCCTTTATTTGCATAATCGAACCCTTTTAAAATCCGTTTTCAGTCACTATCCATTTTTGAACAGAGTCCTTAAGAATTGGCTCTCTATCTAATTAAGAAGCATTTTATTCCACTCAAAAGTAGATTTTTGTAGCTCAAAAAGGTACTTTTTCTTTATATGTAAACAACATTATCTGTGCCTTACCTGATTTTAAGGGTTTTAAAATGCACCCAAGTAAAGCTGTGACTACTAACTCTCTTTGAAACCTTTTGCGTGTTAGCTTAAGCATAGTTACGCCTAAGAGCAAAGCCAATGTATTGCAGTTAAATGGGTTAACATTTTAAATTTGTGTGTGTGCCTACTTGTTTTGCAAAAAAAAAAAAAAAAAAAGGCAAGGCAATAAAGCAAAACTTATTGATGCTAAAATTTTATGATTTACTGCCTAGTACTTGTTCCTGTTAGTAGTGTGTACATACACATGCTTAAAATATTAACCCATTCATTTTTGCAAAAGTTGTGGTAAGGTAAGAAGACGGACAATGAAAGCCTCAGAAACGTCAATTGTTATAAGTCAAACCAGAGTTTAGGATAGAATTAGATGTTTTCTAATATCTACTGTTCTTTGGAGGAGTTATAGTTGTAATGGATTAATGTATTGATGTGTATGAATCAATAAACACAAATTTTCTTTTTTTTTTAAGATTTATTTTTATTGGAAAGGCAGACATATAGAGAGAAGGAAAGACAGGGAAAGATCTTCCATGTGCTGGTTCACTCCCCAAATGGCCACAATGGCCAGAGCTGAGCCAATCTGAAGCCAGGAGCCTCTTCCAGGTCTCCCACATGGATACAAGGTCCCAAGGCTTTGTGGACCATCCTCAACTCCTTTCCCAGGCCACAAGTAGGAAGCTGGATGGGAAGTGGAGCAGCCAGGAACGACATGAAATGGTTCCCATATGGGATCCTAGTGGTTGCAAGGCCAGGATTTAGCTACTAAGCTATCATGCTGAGCCCACAAATGAATTTTTTTTTTTTTTGATGGAAGATTTGTCAGACATTTAGTGTAAGCTCAGGTTATTAATTGATTCTTACAAAATATACTGTGGTCCTACTGTAGAATATCTTACAGTTCTTTGGTTTTACAAAGTCTGTGCTACATCACAATTAAAAGTATATTTGATGGTGAGTTAGTGGAAAAATTGAAACTCTCATGTACTTCTGGATATTTATCCAACAAATTTCAAATCAAGATCTTTTTAACATTTAAAAAAATTTTTCATTTAAAAGAGAGATCTTCCATCAGCTAGTTTATATAGTAGCCAGGATTGAGGCACATCAAAGCCAGTTTCCCTCAATTCAATGCATTTCTCCCCCATGGGTGGCAGGAATCCATGTGTTTGAGCTATCACCTGCTGCCTCTCCACGTGGATCTTAGCACGAAGGTGAACCCAAAGCAGAGGCGCCAGAACGTGGACCAGTCTGCTATGTGCAGGCATTTCAAACTGTGCCAAATGCCAGCCCCTCAGATAAGATCTTGAAGTGATATTTGCATATCCATATTCGTAACAGCTTTGTTAACAATTAAAAGCAATCAAAAAGCCTGTCAACTGGGAAAAGGGATGGATGAATAAATTGTGGTGTACATGTAATAGATTATTTATTCAGCCTTAAAAAAGAAGAAAATTCTGTTACATGCTACACCATGAGTGCAGTCACTGAAGGACAAATGTATGGTTCTATTTATATAAGACACCTGAAATAGTCTAATTCATAGAAACAGAAAGTAAAATAGTGCTGACCAGAAACTGGGGGAAAGGGAAATGGTGTTTTTTTTTTTTGTTTTTTTTTTAGTAAGTATTAGGTTTCGGTTTTACAAGTTGAAAAAGGTCTGGAAAATTTGTGTGATAACATGACTATACTTAACAGTTCTGAACTGCACACTTGAAAATGCTCACAATGAGGGCTGGTGTTGTGGTATAGTAGGTTAAGTCACTAATTATAACACCAGCATCTCATATCAGAGTGCCAGTTCAAGTCCTGGCTACCTTGCTTCCAGTCCAGCTTCCTGCTAATGTACCTGGGAAGGCACCAGAAGGTAAACTAAGTTCTTGAGCCCCTGCACCCATGTGGAAGATCCCGAGGGAGTCTGTGGCTGCCGGTTATGGGTGTTTGCGGTCGTTTGGGGAATGAACCAGCAGATGGTAGAGATTTCTCTGTCTCTCTCCATAATCAAATGATTAGAATGGGAATTTTTGTTTCTGTGGATTTCTTTCACCATTTCTTTTAAAGCTCATTTAATTTTCTCTGCACTTTTCCATCCTCAGTGCAGTGGACTTCATTGGAAGAAGCTATTTCACTGAAATCTGCAGATGTAAACTGAAGGACATCGCATGTTTAAAATGGTAATTTGTGGCAGTATTCCAGACAGCTCTGGGTTTAGAAGATGGATGTTGACACAAAAGCACAGAGAAAGGTTCAGTGGGCTGCAGCAAGCACTGACATAACCCATGCAATGAGCCGTTGAAAAGCCATTTGTTACTTTGAGCTGTTTTGTTAAAAGAGTTTGTGGTACTTCACATTTGTGTATGATTTTGTAATTTTTCAAAGTGCCTTCACAGGTATCTGCTTTGATTTTTCAGAACAAGCCAATGTACATACTTGGGCTTATAAACGTCGGATTGGGGCTCAAGTTTTATCCCTCTTTGTGTAATCTTTAAGCTGTTTAAACCTCAAAACCTCTGTTTCCTTATTTAATTTCTTCTTTATGAAGTTTTATTTTCATCTATTTGAAAGGCCAACTGAGAGAGAGAGAGAGACCTTTCATGCCGCAAATGCCCACAACAGCCAGGGTTGGGCAAGGTTGAAGACAGGACCATAGAATTCCATCTGGTCTCCCAAGTAGAGCAGAGGCTCAAGCATTTGAATCGTATCTGCTGCCTCCCAAGCCGCGTTAGCAGGAAGCTGGATTGGAAGCAGAGAGGACAGGACTCACCCTGGCCATCCAATATGAGATGTGGGTGTCTCCAGGGGCACCTTAATCCCAATGGCTGCATCATCCAAATGTTTTAAAGGTTTATTTGTTTTATTTGAAAGGCAGAGTTACACAGAGAGAAGGAGAGACAGATAGAGAAAGAGATCATCCATTTGCTGTTGTCTCCTCAAACGGCTGCAACAGCAAGGGCTGAACCAGGTTGAAGCCAGGAACCAGGAGCTTCCTCCAGGTCTTACATGTAGGTGCGGCAGCTCATGTACTTGGCCCATCTTCTACTGTTTTCCCAGGCATGTTAACAGGGAGCTAACGGGGAAGTGGAATGGCTGCAACTTGAACCAGCACCCATATGGGGTGCTGGCATTGCAGGCCACAACACTGGTCTCTCCTTATTTAATTTCTGTTTTATATAGATGTGTCTTCTTTATTTACCTTATAAAATTGCGAGGACCTAATGATAGTAAAAGTTAAAAGGGCTGATATGATAAACTATAAATTACATCATATGTAAGAGCTGTTGCTGTTGTCTTTTTAGCTGTAGATCTATGTTACTACTCCCAGTTTTGAGAAAAGAAAGTTGCAATTTTTCTCATTCAAATGACGTTTGGATTATAAGTTATAATCTTTCTGATTGAAATCAGCAAACTCTTCTTATAGGTTTATGACTTTGATTTCATTTATTCAGATTGTATATTGAGAACCTATTATGTGTTAGGGACCAAAAACACAATAAGTAAGATTAAGTCACTATCCTTTGGGCATCATATTCTAGTGGGAAATTAATCAATCATTCAATTAGAGAAATGCCTAATATGGTCAGAAGTACTATAGAGGAAATAATAATATACGGGCCCAGTGCAGTAGCCTAACAGCTAAAGTCCTCGCATTATATGCACCAGGATCCCATGTGAGCAATGGTACTAATCCTAGCGGTCCTGCTTCC
Source organism: Ochotona curzoniae (assembly GCF_017591425.1). NCBI lineage: Eukaryota > Metazoa > Chordata > Mammalia > Lagomorpha > Ochotonidae > Ochotona > Ochotona curzoniae. The sequence goes on along the minus strand of NW_024466219.1, from coordinate 15,867,792 downwards.
TGTCCAGCTTCCCTGCTTGTGGCCTGGGAAGGCAGTCAAGGATGGCCCAAGAACTTGGGACCCTGCACCTGTGTGGGAAACCTGGAAGAGGCTCCAGGCTCCTGGCTTCGAATTGGCGCAGCTCCGGATCTTTCTCTCTATCTCTCCTCCTCTCTGTGTATCTGACTTTACAATTCAAAAAAATTAATAATTTGTGGTGATGAAATAGAAAATGGGAAAGTGGATGGGAGCTACGTTAGCTATCATGGCCAGGGAAGTCCTCTTATAAGGAGGTAACACTGGAGTTAAGAAACTAAGGCCCAGAGTGGTAGCCTGGCGGCTAAAGTTTTCATTTGCACGTGCTGGGATCCCATATGGGCACTGATTCTTGTCCCAGCCACCTCACTTCCCATCCAGCTCCCTGCTTGTGGCCTGGGAAAGCAGTTGAGGACAGCTCAAGGCCTTGGGACCCTGCACGCATGTGGGAGACCTGGAAGAGGCTCCTGGCTCTCGGCTTCGGATCGGCTCAGCTCTAGCCAGTGCAGCACTTGGGAAGTGAATCAGAATCTGTCTCTCCTGCTTTCTGTATATTTACTTTCCAACAAAAATAAAATAAATCTTTTTTTAAAAAAGATAAAAAGCTAAAGGAAGTTGGTTGTATGTTCAAGGGACCAAAGGGGTAGACGTTTGGCACTGTGGTTAAGACCCCACCTGGGACCCCTGGGTCTCATCCCAAAGTGCCTGCTATTTGCTATTTGCACCCCAGGAGGCAGCAAGTGCTTCTCCAAGTACCTCTGGGAACCCAGATTGAACTTTTTTTCCCCAGCCTAGTCCAGCCTTGACTGTCTCTGAATCTATACTGATTCACCCCAAATGTTCATAGAGCTCTGTTTTCAAATAAACAAGAATAAGTAAATGGGAGGAAAAAGCTGATGGCTAGTGTGGTTAAGACATGGAAATAGAAGAGGAGGGTACGAGTGGGTTAGAGATATACCCAGAACACAGATCCTCAACAGCTGTGTCACCCAGTAGAAATACCTAAGCCACATATGTAATTGAAAATTTCCTGGAAACACAGCATTTCGAAAAGTAAAAAAAAACAGGTATAAGTAACTTTAATCATATTTTATCTCAATTATCCAAAATATTATCATTTCATATTATTAGTAAAATATGTTATATTCTATTCTATATTCTTACTCTTCAAAATTTGGCATGCACTTTGCTGTTAAACCCATCTCAATTCAGGCGAGCGTTATTTCAAGTGCTCAGTAGCTCTATGTGGCTAATGGCTAGTGGTGTGGATCTAGACCTTGGTATGGAAGGCTTGCTTTCTTGGTAAGATTTATTTAGTTAGTTATCTTAAAGACAGAGCACCAGAAAGAAGGGGGAAATCAGAGGGAGAGAGAGAGATCTTCCATCTACTGGTTTACTCTCCAAATGGCCACAACAGTCAGTCAGTACTGGACCAGGCTAAAGCCAGAAGCTAGGAACTCCACTTTAGTCTCCTTGTGAGTGTCAGAAACTGCCCAAGCACTTGCGTATGTCTTCCACTACCTGCGTAGGCACATTAGCAGGAAGCTGGATAGAAAGTGGAATAGCCGGCACTCCATCTGGTGTTACAAAGTGGGATGTTATGACTTCTGGGCAGTAGGAAACCACTGAATGAATGGGGTTTTATTAACAAGAGAACAAAATAATAATTTATCCCCGTTAGAATGTTAGCTCCATGAAAGCCAGAACATCATTTTGTTCCTTGCTGAATTCTAAGTACCTAGAACTACCTAGAACTACTCTTGGTGTACAGTAAAAGCTTACTGAACATTATTGAGTCAATGAAAGGGTGGATGGATGAATGAATGAACACAGGTGCTACTTCAAGCCACAGAGTTTGCTTCACTTGCAATATGGTCTTGTAATGACTGACAGATCTAGCCCAAGAACAACTTTTGTTTTCATTTATTTGCTTTTCAAGCTGTTTATGAGAAGATGGTGTATTTTAGGTGAGCTGGTATCTTTTATAGTATTCTTTATAGGGTCTCACAAAAGTGACTGACTCCCACATCCAGCAGGATGAGACCGAGCTATAGTAAGAGTTTTTATAACTCAAAATAAAAGCAATTCATATTGCTATTAAAAAAATACTACCCAAAACATGGTCTGTATGTTTACTGTATTTAATATGTGACTAGTAAAAAAATTTATGAAACAGTGAGGTACTTAAATCAGCTGGGTAATACTGAAGACAGTAAAAACTTTTTCGACTTTCTCTAGAGGCTGTGGATTTGCTTTCTTTCTGAATTCCTTCAAAAAACACTAACTAAAATTAGAGCAACCAGCTTGTGTTTGGTTTACAGGAACTCATGCTGTCTTCCTACCCCTCCATCTGTTGAGATCATTTTTAGGTGTTGGCGTGGAACTAGAACATTGAAGAACTCAACTTGCCACAGTCCTGAGGATGCCATAAACCTTTACCCACGGGTTCAAATTTATTTAAAATAGTATGTGGTACAAAACATCAATCTTGGATGCTTTGCAAAGCAAAGCAAATCATTATTTTACAGCATCCAGAAGCTAACCTTTGGAGGGAGAACAAATAGAATAATACTAGCAAAGAAATGCAAGACTGTTACTATAATCTTGCAATGCCGAAAGACTGTTTCCCCACTTGATTGGCAGTGTTGCAACCATTTCAGAATAACTCCCACCCCCAAGAGACTAGCAATAGAGTTTGGAATAAGAGAAGTCTAAATTCTACAGTCTATTTACCTTTTTATATAAAAAAGCTTACATGTCCAGATATTACATAGTATCTAATCACAAATACTTTCTTTTTTAGCGGAAACATTGTAGGTTACCATGTGATTGTGCCATGTAGTTCCTGCCTTCTTTCTTGCAACAATGGACACTTCTGGATGTTTCACAGCCAAGCAGTTTATGACATTAACAGACTAGACTCCACTGGTAAGAAACAATTGACTTACACATCCCTAAGACATCTCTCTATCAACAACTGAGTGGAAAACCCTGACAGATCATTTCAGGATTCCTCTGAGACCTTCTTAACTAGACCAGATCAGCTGAAGTGAAACTGTAATCCACTTTCCTGAAACATTCACTTATGAAAACTGTTACCAAAATTCATGGTCATCTCTATGTTCATTATTGTGCTTAAGGCCCTCAACCTTGTTGGATTTCTTGACTTTTTTTAAATTAACATTTTAAGTGCTCCAGATTACTGCTTTGATACATACTCTGACTCTAGAGAAGCCTCAGGGCCACAGTCAAAGGAAGAGCTCCTGTCCACTGGTTTACTTCTTAGCTCACAACAGCCAAGGCCAGAGCCAGGCCTAGGCCTCAACCAGAAGCTAGAACTCAATCTAGTTCTCCTATATGGCTGGCAGGAAGCCAATCATTGAACCCTCACTACTGCCTTCCAGGATCTGCATTTGGCATCAGGAACTGGAGCCTGAAATCAAACCCAGATACTCCAGGGCAGGGTGAAGGTGTCTTGTATTTTTTTATTTTTAGATTTTTTAGATTCATTTATTTCATTGGGAAGGCAGATCAGATTTACAAAGAAAGAAGGACAGAGAGAAAGACCTTCCATCCACTGGTTTACTCCCCAAATGGCCACACTAGCCACAGCTGAGCCAATCTGAAGCCAAGAGCCAGGAGCTTCTTCCAGGTCTCCCAAATGGGTTCAGAACCCTCCACTGCATTTCCAGGCCACAAGCAGGGAACTGCAAGGGAAGTGGAGCAGCCAGGACACGCAATTGTACCCATATGGGATCTCAGCGCTTGTAATGTCAGGATTTAGCTGTTGAGCCGTTGTACCCGGCCTTGGTGTGGATGTCTTAACCACTATGTTAAGTTCTCACTCCCACTAAGAATTTTTTTGGAGATTACATTTGATGGTGAGGTATTCATGGATATGTGTGTATGTAAGAAAGAGAGGAAGAAGAGGCTGGAGTGTTTAAGGTTGGGAGGAAGATCTAGGTAACCTCTGTATCTGGTGGTACCTTATGGTAAAAATAGATATCTTGATGCATATATCAACAAATTATGATAGAATTTTAGTCATAGGAAATATGTAATAAATTACACTCACCATTTTAATAAGAAAATGTAGTACTTGAGCAGACTTTTGGTCCAGCATGTTAGATGCCACTTGGGATACCTGCATCCATTGTATACCTGAGTTCAAGTCCCCCCTCCACTTTCAATTCCAGCTTCCTGCTGATGTATTCCCTAAGAGGCAACAAGTGATGGCTCGAGTACTTGAGTCCCGTGGACGATTTAAGAGTTCCCACCTACCAATGCCAGCCTGGCCCAGCTCTGGTCATTGTGGGCTTTGGGAACGTGAATCTTCCGATAGATGATCCTTTTTGTTTGTATCTGTCTGTGTGTCCCTCCATCTTGTTGCTTTTCAAAAAATAGACAAATTTTAAAAATTACCAATTCTTGAAAAGAATATTTATGTAATACTTCCGAATAGTCTGTAGCCTTCAATTTTGTTACAAGGAGCATGTTCTCCATATCAAATATCTATTTACACAATAGACCAAGTGACTTTAGGAAACTTGACAATCTAACTTGACATTTATACCAGGCTTTTAATCTATGATTTAGTCTTCTTTGGAACTAAAAATATATTCCTTTTTTAAAAAACATGATTTTCCTTCACACGCCGAAAGATCCGTGAATTCCAAGCTGAGTTGTGTTGCTCCACGTGTACATTAAAGAGAGTTTCTGCTTTGATACTATTTTTCCTGTTTCATAGGATTCAAAACACAGGGTGGAGAGTTTCCAATTTCGATTTACTGTTTAATCCTGGTCAGTTTTTCAAAGAGAAGAACCCAGCTTTCTTACATTCACACTGAACCTAATCCATGAGAAACAGATGTGTCCCAGGGTTTCCTTCCTCCCTTACAGAGAAAGGAAGGTGCTGCTTCTGTCAGATCCAACCTCTTGGTTTATTTTTTGTTCTTTGAACCAATTGTACTGAGCTGCTTCGTGGCTTTGGATATTGGCTCCAAGAATACTAAACTTCTGTGACCTTAGAGTGTGATCAAAAGTAGGATTTTCTAGATGCTTGCCATAAAAAGGAATTTTTCGTGACGTTGCAACATGTCTGTAGATGGATCACTTAGACAATTTTGTTGTCACAGAAATACAGCATATGTACTTTTTCCTTGAATCACCTGAGTCAGTAGCAGCCAAATGGGTGCATATGATCCGCAGCATTCTGGAGTGGTCAGACTGAAAGAGACCCCCGGAGGATCCGAGTTCTAGTCCAACCTTTGCATGGATTGCTCAGAACTTTCCCAAAGCGGCTGAAAGAACCTCAGCTAAGATTCCCTGGAATTGGCAAATGACTTGAAAAACAAGTGGCTTCAGCTCTTTAAAATCTTTATGCATTTTAATTTTCATTGTATACAATGTAATACAACATAGAAATAAAAGATAAATGAGTTAAGTCTATACATAGCAGCGTAAACCTCCAAAGCATAGTGGTGTGGGGGGAGAAGCAAGTTAGAAAAGATGCATGGCTTACTACTCTGCTATAAAGTTTTAAATACACAAAACAATAGTAGATTTTGCCTATGGTTGCATACATTTGTGAGAAAATAGTAAAATCATCTACAGTGTACTAGAAGCAATGAAAATTAGATTCAAGCCAAATCTCCAAGTGCCGGTTCACTCCATTTGGTCATGTGGCTGCAGTGAGCATCCACGGCCGCTGAGTTCTGCTTGTGCCCACACTGACAAGTGGGCAGCCTGAGATTAATTTTTCATGTTGAATTTCATTTGGCTCCCTAGAATTTAATTTTTTCAATTTGATGCTTTTAAGTTGAAATACAGTATGTGCCCAGAATAAGCCATCTCATTATGTTCTACCATATGTTTAGTCTTATGCTATATACGGGTACTTTAAAAGTTCACAGAAAATCGAACTAAAAGTTTATTTTGGTGTAAAAAAAAAATCTTGAAATCCTTGTGGCTGAGTACACCTGTGTTAGATTCTTTGTATAGTATCTCACAATCCTTTCTCAACAAGATTTTCAATTACTTTTTGATTTATTCCTGCAACCTAGTATTGTTGAAGTTTACAGTTCTGACTTGGAACCCTGTAAGCTCAAGCCTGCCTACATTAAGGATTGTAGTCCATCTTACAACTGGCTCCAAAACTTCTCCTTTTTAAAAACTGGAGAAACAACACCAGCCGTGTCTTCGCTTCTTGAAGCATCAGCAAATGTATTCAGTACTTTCCCAACTCTCTTCAAAGAGGCACTTAATCTGAAAGAATCTGTGAGGTATCCATTCTTAAAGATCATTAAAATAGGTTACAGAATTGTTAGCGTAAAGTGATTCTGGCATAAGGAAGAAAGGAGGTAGGGTTTGAGTAACCCCTGAGATCTTTCAAGTTCTAAGATGCTGGAATGTAAGCCCTTGCTTTAAAAGGTTTAAATAAATGCCTGTGTGGTAGATGGATTACTTACACAATTTTGTTTTCATGTAAATACAATGTATGTAGTTTTTGCTGTTCTCTTTTCTACTAACCCTAGGTTTGTATTACAATCTTACCAAAAGTTCACATGTCATTTCCTGATTTGCAACAACAGTAACTTTTATGACTTTTTGTTTTCAGGTGTGAATGCCCTACTTTGGGAAAATTTGCCAGAAGTAGAAGAAAGTGCTGATGAAGATGTGTTAGATCTCTCAGCGGAGGAGTGTATTAGATAAATGGAATTATGATATATAGCATTCCTGTGATAACTGTTTCCTAGTTAAAATATATTAATGGATCAACCTTGAACTTGTTACTAAGAATTTGCCAGTGACTTTCTCTTCTGGAAGACAATATTTATTTGCTATCTCAACTTATTTTCATCAATTGAATGTATGCTGATAGAATTTTCTTCTATTTCTACTTCTTCCTCCTCCTCTGCCTAGTATAAGTATATTAAATTTAGATGAAAGATACTTTGCAAGTCACAGCTATTTTCAACTTTTGGGAAAATTTTTCTTAAAACTCAATTCCAGATACAATTATACTCCTGAATAAAGGGCATTAGTACCCACATGGGTATCAAACATGTATGTATCAAGCTCACCTGAGTATCAACAGAGGCTTTTTGAAAAACAGGTGGTTGGGGGAGGCATGTGGCACAGCACAAGTCATCACTTGGGACCTTCATATGTGAGTGCCTGGACTGAATCCCGTCGGTTCCTTTTCTTACCCAGCTTCCTGGTAGGGTGCCCTCTAGGAGTTGGCAGTTGATGGCTCAAGTACTTCCTGCCATCCATGTGGGAAAACCGGCCTGGGTTCTAGGCTCCTGGCTTTAGTCTGGCCCAGCTCAGCTTTGGCTATTGCAGACATTTGGGGAGTGAAATAGCTATTGGAAATTTCTCCATCTATGTCTCTTTCTCTCTGCTTCTCAAATAAAAATGGAAAATGAATAAATAAAATTTTAAAAACCAACAAACAGGCAGCTAGGTTTCCATGGGTACCAGTTACCATGTGCTATAATGGGTAGAGCTGCTTTATCATGGAATAAGACTCTGAATCAGCAGAAATTAAAAATGCTAAATGTCATCTGTGGAGGGATCATCTTGATTCCTCAACATGACATTAGGTGAGTTATCAGCATATACTGTTATCAGCATATACTGTTTACCATTGTTATTTATTTGCATTCTTTTAAGACCATTTTTGATACTATAATGTGAACACCAGACAAAACTACTCTGTCTTTAATTTATCCCATTTCCTAAGGCTTTCCCTGTAAATAGCAAATTTCAGCTGAATTGTCTCAATTTAAGTCACATCTAAGTGGTTTGCTTAAGTCATTGTACCTTATAGAGTTTGAATTTCTTTTGTTTTTCTGTTGTTTGTTTTTCAGCTTATATATGTGTGTTTTTAAGATGCTTTCAGAGCCACACTTAGGAAACTGCAATAGTGTTGGATTCTGGTTTTATGTGAAGCTAAAATATGTCTCTTGAAGCTAATTTCATGTCTCATTGTATATATGTTGTTAACAATGACACCAAAGCAGCCTGAGCTACCGTTTTGTAAATAAAATTTACTCTAAAAATGACCACCCTTTCTTTGAATGTTTTTATTATATCCACTTATCTTACCTTAAGAAATAGAGAGAATAAGCACAATACACCGTGTTAGGGCCAACACTTTTGGAGTATTTTCTGGACAAGACATCACATTCTATGTGCTTTTCATATTCAACTCACTTAGGTGGTAGACACAATTATTATTATTCTCTTTTTGCTGATAAGACAATGAGACATAGAGAGGTTAAGTAACTTGCATAAGGGTCACATAAGAGGTATGGCCTGATTCAGACTCGCACAGACACAGAGACTCCAGGACTCCAGGACTCACTCCTAATCTTTTCACTGCAGCCTTTGAGCATCTCTAGACATGAATCAGTTATGATATTAATCAAGATGTGTGCTGGGTGATGGCATTGTTATGCTTTGTAGGTGAGGGCAGTAGTGACTGACTTGAGCATGAAACCAACTCAGCCTAGGGGAAAAGAGATTTCTAGGGCTCATTTGCTATAAACCAACACAAAAGGTGCTTCATGAAGTGCTGTTACTTGGAAAACTTCTAGTCTTCTGGACTGGTTGTTAACACTGACAAGAGGTCCCCAAAAGAACCAAGAGAATGAGTGTAGAACAATATGGTTAGGGATTTTTTTTAAATCTTTTATCCTCTTAAACTTTTCCTGGTGAGTATAATAAACAAAGGGGAAAAAAGGTGAGTTGATTCTGTGTTATACCTTTCTTGTGTTAAACTTGTTCAGTTACAGGAGTGTAATATAGAGAATGAGACAAATTTAACATTCAGTAGAGTTCATCTGCTCTCTGTGCAGCTCATGCCTTCAGAGGTGAGGGGCCCTTTGAAGAACAAAAGCAAGGCAGAGGGCACATACTGAAGCAAGCCCCAGTGTGATTCCTCACCAGTTTGAGAATATTACAAATTATCCACCTATGTCTGGCCTCATGGGTTGTGGAAAAGCCAACGTTAGGTAGAAAATGGGTGGATAAAGTTTTATCTAGAGAAATATGTTCATGACACTTCTTTTTAATAACAGTAAATTGTAATGCATTCTGATAAGACCAATGTCACATGTGGATTCAGCATATATTTTCTGGTCCTAGTATAACACCTAGCCCTAAAAAGAAATCTGTCTGCTCTTTGGTACTCCTTTTTTTTCCCCCCCTTTTAAAACCTGTTTATTTATTTGAAAAACAAAGTTGCAAGCCTGGCACAGTAGCCTGGTGGCTAAAGTCCTTGCCTTGCATGCGTCAGGATTTCATATGGGTACCAGTTCATATCCTGGCAGTCCCAATTCCCATCCAGCTCCCTGCCTGTGGCCTGGGAAAATAGTTGAGGACAGCCCACAGCCTTGGAACCTTTCACCCACGCACGTGGGAGACCCAGAAGAGGCTCCTGGCTCCTGGCTTCAGATCTGCTCAGCTCTGACCGTTGTGGCCATTTGGGGAGTGAATCAGTATATGGCAAGAGCTTCCTCTTTGTCTCTCCTCTTCTCTGTATATCTGACTTCCAAAAATAAATAAATAAATAAATAAATCTTAAAAAAAAAGAAAGAAAGAAAGACAAAGTTACAGAGAGGGAGAAAGCCAGAGAGATGATTTCCATCTGCTTGACACACTCCCCAGACTTTAACAGCCAGAGAAGGGCCAGCCCAAAATCAAGAGCCAGGAGCTTCTGGGTCTCCCCCATGGGTGGCAAAAACCCTAGGACTTGGCCTATCCTCTGCTGCTCTCCCAGGCATATTAACAGGGATCTGGATTGGAAGTGAACCAGCAGGGACTAAAAAACTGTGACTCAAATGGGATGCTGGTACTGCAGGCTGTGGCTTAATACACTGTGCCACTGTGCTGGCCCCAATCCTCTTGTGATTTCAGACTGTATTCGATAAACCCATATTAGTCTCCCACAATGTGGCAAGAATTGCACAGTGATATGTTCTTCCCTTCAGGAAATACATAGTGACTTAGAGAATATAGACCCATCAGTGCATCTAATTCACTGGGTCAAGTGATTTAGCAAAAATTGAAGTGCTGTTATTCCCTGGATGAAAGGACCATCCCTCTGCGTAGTAGGAGAGAGTGGGAGTTGAGAAAGCTACCAGGAAGAAATGATACTTGAGGCTTATGCTTAATGCTTTCCTGGACGAAATCTGACAGCTGGCATGAGAGCTTTTGGCAAAGCAAAAGGGCATAGTGTGAACCAATGGGAGTGTAAAGGTATCTTTCACAGGGAAGGCCTTCCGAACTTTTCACTTGGGACACCCACAGCCCATATCAGAGTGCAAGTCTGTGTCCCTGCTCCTCCACTTCTAATCCAATGCTCTGCACATGCACCTAGGAAGGTAGCAGCAGATGCTGATCCAAGTGCCTGGGTCCCTGCTGCCCATCTGAGAGACAGCAATGGAGTTCCAGGCATCTGTCCTCAGCCTGGCCCAGCCCCAGCTGCTGCAGGTGTTTGAGGACTCAAACAGTGGATGAAAGACCTCTCTCACTCTTGTTCTCTGTCCCTCTGATTTTCAGAAAGCAAATATACAAAAATCTGTAAAGTGTGTTTCTTACTTGGGAAATTACAAGCAATCTCAAACACTCCCTAATATATGTAACACAAATTAACTAAAAGAAGGAAATAATAAGGAAAGTGGGTATCATATCATGAGGAATATTCAATACCGTTCTAAGTTTGGACTGGAGCCAGTAGCAATGAGCAATCACTAAAGTTTTATGTAGGAAAAGAAAATAATCAAATTTATAGTATCTCTGATGGTAAAATATAACCCAATTCAGTATTCATAATGTCTTCCTCTTTTTTTGTTTCTTTGTTAAATATTTGTTTATTTGAAAGGCAGAGTTACACAGAGAGAGGGAGTGACAGAACAAAATCTCTCATCCACTACTCACTACTCAAGTGGTTTCAACAGACAGAACCACGCCAGGCCAAAGCCGGGAGCTGGGAGCCTCTTCAGTTCTCCCACGTGGGTATAGGTGGGCCAGCCTGCATTGCTTTCCCAGGAAATTAGCAGAGATAGGAATAATATATATTTTTAATGCACTTAATAACTTGACCATGGAATTAGATGTTTTTATCCTAAGAATCCATGTAGTTGCTTAAACCCCGTGAGTTTCCTGTCTTTTATGGAAGTCTGGGTCTGCCATGCGCCGCTGCCTTCCCCTGGTCTCATCATTCCTGAAGTTCAAGGAAGGGACAATGACTCATCATTCACCCACCACGGTTTTCTCAACTACTTTATCTTTTTCCTCAAGCCAGTTTCTCAACTTCAGCTCCGCTGAGGCATCTTGGGTGGGGCCCAATCTGAAAGCTGTAATATTCTGAACACTCTCTGGCCCAGAAAACCAGGTCCTTAAATATTAGTAATGTAGGGAGCTGACTGCGTGAAGAGCTGCTCTTTTGACCCCTGAGTCACATGTAGCTGATAAACAATAACTATGTTGCCTTCCTTCGGTGAGGAAGTAGTCACCGTAAGGTGCAGATCATGAAACTTACCAGAAAGAAAATAGAGAGTGGGGGAAGGATGTGGAGCCACTTGTCTTGCTTCAGGGGGGAATTGCCCGATGAAGGTTTTTCCTCTTTTCAAATTCAAGCTTATAAAAAGAAATCATTTCCTTTTCTGCCTTTTTTTTTTTCACTTTGAAAGCATCCTAAACCATAGTTTCTTTCTTGCCTGGTATTGAGCCTATGCCAACTCTACCCTAAACTGCACAGATGGAAAAAATCAGTCTATGTCTGTGGTACCTCTGGGGTTGAATATTTTTAGTACTTAAATCCTGAACTGAAGATTTTTCTTGCAACACTCTCAAAGCATCATCTTATTGTCAACCAAAGGACAAACTGCAGAAGGTAAAAAATTAACAATGTCATGGTTTTTGTTTGTCACCATGATTTACTGCAAACTTTCACGTGCACTTTAATTGAGTCTTCAGGATAATCTTGGAAGCTATCGTTCCCATTAAGAAAGAGCATCTTAGTCCTGACATACTGAGAATTAGAAAGATCTAAACATGAAATCGGATCTTGTCAGCCAAAGGTTCTCTCCTACCTAGGTGATGCTAATCTGAGGCCTATTTTAACTATTAGCTATAAAACTGAAGACAAATTTCTTTCAAACTTTGACCTCAAAGTACTATTTAAAATGATCCATTCAACAAATATTTATTGAGAGCTTACTGTGAGCAGAATAGATGCAGGGAGAGAAAACTACAGAAGACAAAGTCCCTGCTTGCTGGTTAAGGGCCCCGGCAGAAAGCAGAGTGTCATTTTTCTTGAGAGTTCATTGTATGCCAGGCAGTGTTCTAAGCGCATTACATGCAGCCTCTGGTGGACAGATCTTATCATCTTTGCCATGCAGGCCAGGAAACTGAGACACAGCGTCAAAACCTTGCACTAAGCCATACGACCAGAAAGTGACGGCACTGTGACCTTGGAGAGGCCAGAATGCACTAACTTCATGATAGTGCTTGTTTTAATCTTTCAATGTAAGTGCCCTCCATTCAAATAAAGTCAGGTTTCCCACTAGCAATCTTCCTATATCCATATTTCCCTATTAGGCCTTAGTTAACTTTTGTTTTAAATTGAATGGGGCCCAACAAAATCTCCTTTTTCTGTAAGCAAGACTTGGTTCACCCATAAAAGACTAGAATGTGAATCTCATACACTATGGATTAAAAAAAGAAACTGTAAAACTATCTTCTATTTTTTTAAATATTTATTCATTTATTTGAAAAGCAGAGATACAGCGAGAAGGAGAGACACAGAGAAAACTACATATGAGATGCTGGAATTGCCACAATGACAATTCCTGTGCAAAACTTTTAAAATCCAGCTTTGCTGTACTTCAAATTGAAAACAATCGTTTTAACTACTCCAGATTTTTTTTTACCTTGCAAGTAACAAAATTTTATAAAAGAATATTTGAACCCTGGTTACTTGTACTTTTAAATATTTCATAATGAAAAGTAATTTTAAACTGGCTGGTGCGATGGCTCAACGGGCCAATTCTCTACCCTGTGACACTGACACTCGTGTCCTGGTTGTTCCCTTTCCCATCCAGCTCTCTGCTTGTGGCCCGGGAAAGCAGTAGAGGATAGGCCAAACCCTTGGGACCCTTCGCCCATGTGGAAGACCCAGAAGAGGTTCCCAACTCCTGGATTCTTATTGGCTCAGCTCTGGCCATCGTGGTCACCTGGGGAGTGAATGAATGGATACAACAGCTGGTGCTGTGCCGATCTGGAGCCAGGAGCCAGGAATTTCCTCCAGGTCTCCCACACAGATGCAGGGTCCCAAGGCTTTGTGTCATCCTCCTCTGCCTTCCCAGGCTACAAGCAGGGAGCTGGATGGGAAGTGGAGCGGCCAGGATTAGAACCAGTGTTCATATGGGATCCTGGCACGTTCAAGGAGAGGACTTTAGCCCATAGGCTACCGCACTGGTCCCAACAAATCTTTTTCTTAAATTACTTAAATAATCACAGTTTTTATAATTTTATTTAATTTCTGATGTTGTTTACATAGTTGACAAGAATGCAGGCCCATGAGAACCACTAAATAGGATGGGGAGGGTTGAGGTATGGGAGAAGGTAGGTGGGACAAATGCTTCTAATTTTCTTTTTTCTCCTTTTCTCCTGAACGTGGGTGCAGGGGGTGGAATAATCACCTTTCACAAATTGCTCTAGTCTCAGCCTTCTTGATAAGCTCATACTTAAACTCTACCCACATGGAATTCCAGAAACCTTGCCTTCAACGGGCACCACTTTCCAATGAGCATGTGTTCGTCATAAGGAAAAGCAAAAAAAGTATCAGATCCATATTCAAATCATGTGTTTGAGATTTAGCAAGAATGGGCTGACAAATAGCTGTCTGTTAATTGCATCTGCCGAATATGGGCCCATCGAAGCCTGCCCATTAGAACACATCTCTCCACCTCTGTTCACACAGCTCACTTGCTCTGGAAAGGGGCCCATGGTAACAGGGGGCTTACGGGAGTGATTCAGTGGAGGAAAGTTGTACCCAGAATACCAAAACAGTTTTCTTTCAGTCTCTATTTCCTTGCTGTAATTCATCTACCCCAAGGAACCACCTGCTATTATGGCTGTGACACCTGAAAAGCTTTTTGTACATTGCAGGAGATTGCTCATGTGGGGGTGGATTTTCAGGCTGTTCAGTGGCATTTTTAAAAATAGTGTTTTGGGGGAAATATTCTCGGAGACTGGAACATTGCCCTGTCTTATCAAAATCGCTCCATAGTCTTGTTCACAAATACCCGAAAACATTGAGCCACAGATGGAATTCCGTAGAAGACATACTGAGCTAATTTCCTTTGTGTGACATTACGCAGAGAAAGCAAGCTGTCAGGAGCCCGAAGACTAAACCCTCCAAGAGAGATAGTGGCCAAAGCATGGGAGGCGGGAATAATTATAGTGCTTTGCCTTCAAGAGCTTCTTTCCAGCCTCCCAAATTCATCTTTTTAAAGGAAAGTTTATCACAAAACAAATAAATGACAGACCCAGCTTGTTTGGTTTGGAATGGTTGGACAGCAATAATAAAGATGGTAAATAGCAGGCTGAAAAATATCTGTGTCCTATATATTTCTTGGTACTTCCGTATATTCCCCAGTCCTCAATCCATCCCACTCAGATTAACAATGAAAACACCATTAACAATTAAAATTAAGAACAAATAAATAAATGAAAAGCTAAAAAAAAATAAAGGAGGATGACAGAAATACAAGGTTTTAGGCATATAGAAGACCATGCTCCAGAGTAACAGGAGACAATCATCTCCAAATGATACCTTTCCCTTATCAGGCTTCAGTTTGATCATTTTGCACGTATCTGATGGACAGCCCCTAAGTGTGGACACTAGATTCGGGGTTACGCGGAGTGTGGAATAGTGAAAAGAAAGAAGTCCCTCTTTTTGTGCTGGTCTGAAATGCACAGGCTTTTTTAAAACCGAAAATTTGCATTTCCCAGACTCCCTTGAAGCTAAGTTCAGACCTAATTTTCTTTCTCTGAGTTATATGCAAAGGCACAAATTTTCTTCTTTTTTCAGTGAGCAAAGCAAACTTTATTAAAATCAGAAACTTCCTGCCACAACCAGCAGAGGGGAAGCAGGAAGAGCCCTGGCCCAAGTCTCGGTTAAGGTGACATGTTTCTGCTTGGAACTGGCTGACAGCTTCTCAGGCCTCAGCTTCTGCATCAGGACAGCTTGCTCCCTTGAGGGCGAGTCTACGGTATCATTCTGAGATTCATACGTGGAGGCCACACCTAGAGCTTGTTCCTCCAGCCCTCTGTTAATTTGCAAAGCCTAAATCCACTGACATTTCACTAATTGGTTGCTGCGTAATAAATGCCTCCAAAAAATTCATTTAGCTAAGCAATTCTTCTACAGATCCCAATTGGTCTCATATGTGTGCTTATGTAAAGATATCAGTATGCTAAATCAAAAGGTTTTAGAAGGTCTCAAATGTCTGGGATTTATGCAGGAGTGCTTAAAAGACTGAGATTCAGGTGCCCAGCACGGTAGCCTAGCAGTTAAAGTCCTTGCCTTGCACGTACTAGGATCCAATATGAAAACTGGTTCTAATCCCGGCAGCCCTGCCTGTGACCTGGGAAGGCAGCTGAGGGCAGCCTTGGGACCCTGCATCTGTGTGGGAGACCTGGAAGAAGTTCCTGGCTCCTGGCTTCAGATTGGCTCAGCTCTGGCATTGTGGTCACTTGGGGAGTGAATGATTTGACGGAAGATCTTCCTCTCTCCTCCTTTCTCTATATCTGACTTGCAATGAAAATAATTTTTAAAAAAGACTGAGATTCAGGCCTGGCACGGTAGCCTAGCACCTAAATGTCCTCACCTTGTGCGCTCCAGGATCCCATACTGGCATCGGTGCTAATCCCAGCAGCCCTGCTTCCCATCCAGCTCCCTGCTTGTGGCCTGGGAAAGTATTCTAGAATGGGCCAAAGCTTTGGGATCCTGCACCCACATGGGAGACCCAGAGGAGGCTCTGGGCTCCTGGCTTCGGATTGGCTCAGCTCAGGCCATCGTGGCCGTTTGGGGATAAATCATCGGACGGAAGATCTTCTCTGTCTCTCCTCCTCTCTGTATATCTGACTTTGCAAGAAAAAGAAATAAATCTTTAAAAAAAAAACACTAAGATTCATTCTCTCTCTCTCTCCCACTCCCATCATTCAGTAATCTTGTCTGAGTTTCTTTATATGATTGCTGGCATCCTTCTAAAAGCATGAAATGGGAGCAAGAACTCACATAGTTCCACTTCTGCCCCGTTTTACATGTTACGGTGACTCAGAATACCGGCCCTGATTTGAGCAGGGGGACAAGGTGCCATCTCTTTAGGAGAGTTGCAGCAGAGTCGCAACATAAAAAAAGTGTGAGGATTGGAAAGGATGGCTGTGGCATTAAGCTTCCACAACTGTATGAGACCCATTTTTAATTGAAATAGATAGAATGGCTTCTGTTATCTGCAACAAAAGCCCAAATGATGTGGAAAGCACGTGGTGAGAGTAGACAGGAGGCTGCTACAGAAGCCAAGGAATAGCCTTGGAGCATATCCTGAAAGCAGAGCTGTCAAAACTGTAATGGGTTGGACATGAGTATGAGAGAAAGTAAGGGAGATGTCCAAAAAGAGCTCAAGAATGACTTCCTTGATGGGGTTTGGGTAGCTTGGCCCAGGTCCTTGGCCCGCCTGCATGGTGGGTACCAGGTCCATTAGTCCCAGTGGCAGGGGATCAGGCGGGCCTGGGTAGCTGGGCCTGGATTCTTGGCCCACCTGCACTGTGGGTGCCAGTTCCGTGAGCCCCATGGGTGTGAGTCCAATGGGGCTTGGGTTGACCGGTTTGGGCCCTTGGGCCACCTGCAAGAACTGGTCCTCAGTGGAAAAGATGGAGTGGTGGACATTGGCCCAATTCCACATGGAAGATATGGCAGCCCAGTGAGCCCTGCAGGGGACATCTGAACCATCCCAGAGGAAGGAGGACAGAACAAATTGGACCACTACCCCAGCCAAATGATGTCAGTAAATATCTGGGCAAATGGAGCCTCTGAGGTGACTATGTCAGCCAACGGACGCTGAAAGAGTTCCCTCATACTTGGATCAGCGAGATGGACAACATTTCAGAACTATCAAAACCACATGGGCAGAACCCTTTGAGTATGCACCACATTAGGATCCTGGAATGATTGGGTGGCAGCTCCCCATCTCTGGGTACTGGGGTGGTTGGAAGACTGGGTATAGCTTCTCCCCTTGTCCCCCCACACTCCTAAACAAAAAGGAGAAATAGAAAATTTGGAAAGATCACACCCAGTTTTCCCTAAACCTTGATCCACCCCACTCTGATCAACAACGTTAGCATCATGTAAAATAAAATAAACTGTTAAACTGTATAAAAAAAAAGAATACCTTCCAGATTTTGGAATGATTCTGCTGCTATTTACTGAGATGGTGGGGCGGGGTGGGGGGACTAGTTTGTAGACAGAATTAAAGAGCACCTTCTAAATCTGCCTGCCAGACTTCAACCAGCTCATTGGACATAGGATTATGGAGTTAGGGGAAAGAATTGTGGGCTGAAGCTATAAAGCTGCGAGCTGTCTACATGTAGGAACTGTTGAGAAACAAGAGAGTTTGTTTGATCACCTAGGGGAAGAGTGGAGAGAGGAGACTGAGTCTTGGGACAATGCAAAGTTTAGAGGCAGGGAGGATAGCTAAGTGGGATCCATGTTAGCAGACACAGGGATCCTTGGAGACTCTTCATTACAGAGCAGAGTCCAGGCTCCTGGTCCCAGCAACTCTGCTTCAGATCTAATAGAGGGGCCTGGCAGTCTGAATTGTCAGCAATGCAGGCAGGTTATTTCAAAGCAGGTCATTTAAGAGTATCCTCTAAAAAGC
Organism: Ochotona curzoniae; assembly: GCF_017591425.1. Taxonomy (NCBI): domain Eukaryota; kingdom Metazoa; phylum Chordata; class Mammalia; order Lagomorpha; family Ochotonidae; genus Ochotona; species Ochotona curzoniae. The sequence goes on along the minus strand of NW_024466219.1, from coordinate 15,849,823 downwards.
ACTGAAATAGTGGCCTATCATCTATAAAGCAACAGGTCCTAAAGTTCCAGGATGCTTCCTTCATCTATTTATTTTTTGTATGGTTTTTTAAGACATTTAGACGTTTATTTATTTTTATTACAAAGTCGGATATACAGAGAGGAGGAGAGACAGAGAGAAAAGATCCTCTGTCCGATGATTCATTCCCCAAGTGAGCGCAGCAGCTGGTGCTGTGCCGATCTGGAGCCAGGAGCCAGGAACTTCCTCCAGGTCTCCCACATGGGTGTAGGGTCCCAAAGCACTGGGCCATCCTCGACTGCTTTCCCAGGTCACAAACAGGGAGCTGGATGGGAAGCAGAGCGACCGGGATTAGAATCAGTGTTCATATGGGATCCCAGCGCGTTCAAGGCGAGGACTTTAGCCACTAGGCCACTGTGCCGGGTCCTATTTTTTTTAAAGATTTATTTATTTATATTACAAAGTCAGGTATACAGAGAGAAGGAAAGACAGAGAGGAAGATCTTCCGTCAGATGATTCACTCCCCAAGTGAGCGCAATGGCTGATGCTATGCCGATCTGAAGACTTCTTTCCAGGTCTCCCACGTGGGTGCAGGGTTCCAAAGCACTGGGCCGTCCTCAATTGCTTTCCCAGGCCACAAGCAGGGAGCTGGATGGGAAGAGGGGCTGCCGGGATTAGAACTAGCGCCCATATGGGATCCTGGCACGTTCAAAGTGAGGACTTTAGCCACTAGGCCACTGTGCCGGGCCCAAGGATCCTATTTGTTTTTAAGAGTTATTAATTAATTAATTAATTAATTTATTTATTTATTAAGATTTCTTTATTTTTATTGGAAAGGGCAATCTACAGAGAGAAAGATAGACAAAGATCTGTCTGCTGGCTCATTCCTTAATTTGCTGCAATTCCTTAATTGACAAATGCTGCATCAATCTGAAGCCAGGAGCCAGAAGCCAGGAGCTTCTTCTGGGTTTCCCACATGGGTGCAGGATGTTAAGGCTAGAGGTCCTCCTCTATTGCTTTCCTAGGCTTTAAGCAGGAAGCTGGAGGGGATAAATAGAGCAGCCAGGACACAAACCGGCACTCGTATGGGATCCTGGCACTTGAAGAGGGAGAATTAGGCAATTGAGCCATTGCACCAGGTCCTATTTATTTATTTTAAAAATCAGAGAGAAAGAGAAAAAGAATCTTCCATCCATTAGTTCACTCCCCCAGAAGGCCGTAATGGCCAGGGTTAGGCCAGGTCAAAGCTAAGAGCTAGGAGTGCCAGCTGGGTCTCCCGTGTGGGTGCAAGGACTCAAAGTTACACCAGCCTCCACTGTTTTGCTAGGCCATTAGCTGGAATATAAACTGGGGCCCGCACAGGGTGCCAGGGGCACACACGGATCAATGGCTGCACGGTGCTGTCCCCAGGAGGCTTCTTTTCTTTCTCCCTACTTCCTTTCATCCATCACACATGAAAGACTTGCGTAAGATGCTGAGGAGGAAGTGGGGCTTTTTCTTTCTTCTAATGGCCTTGTAGATAGTGGGAGAAAGTTAATGGTAAACTCCTGCTGGGTAAAGGAGAAAGAATACAGGCCTAAAAATAGTGTCTACAACTGATGAAACAAAGCCAAGAGCCGAGCCAACATCTCTTGGTCCAGGAACCATCAGCAGCACATGTTCCGTCCGTAGTCAGGGAGTGACGCGCTAAAGTGTTCCCCCAAGTGTTTCACGGAGGATTTAGACGAGGAGACACAAAGCCCATGCTTAGCAGCTTGCTATAGGTTTTGCTTTCCTATCTATCAGAATTAGTGCTGACTTGGCCTCTGTAATGGAAAAATGCTCGCCACTGCTTATGCCATCACTGATAACTGGAGCGAAATATCATTTACAGTGAATCTAATTCTCAAAACTAGAAATGTGAAAACATTTTGATACTTTCACTCCCACGAAGTCTGGGGCTGTGGAACCAAATGTTGGTGGCGGTGAGATTATATAGACCTATTTCTCCTCTTTTCCAGTTCAGTGGCTGCAAGGCAGCCTGGAGCTGCAGGAGTCATGTGCTGCAATGATTGCATTGATTAAGTGCCAATTACTCCTGGAGATGCTTCAAAGGCCTCTGCTGCTGAGCTGAAACTTTCTGGTCTTAGACAGAGCCCTGCAGTCTGAAGCCATGGCAGCTTTGGAATCTCTAGCCATTACTGTGTCATTAATCAACTGCACGCTCGCCGTTGCAAGTCTCCACACCCATTTGGAAGCATTACTCAGATTCCTGGTCCTCAGCCACCACCCTGCTCGCTCGGACCAGAGCTCTGACCCACGGATGATTAGGTCACGCTGGGGACTCGTCCTCAGTGGCAAGAGGGCAGCCTTCCCAGCAGCACCAGATTCTTCACGACGACAAGGTGTCCCCTGCACCCCTTAGGCCAAGCCAGAGTTCACGTGACTTGTCTTGCTTTTCTGCTGAGTATCAATCTTCCGGCTGGGAGCCAGTGCACAATTAATTCTCCAACACAGCACACACATCCATTAGCAAACAGTTAGGGGGCTCCATCCTGATGCATCCAGGCCCCAGGCGGTTGTTTTCAACCAAGCTTGGGAATCCACTCACCTTAATGGGCGTGTGCTGCGGTCACCTTTTTTTATCGTTGTCAGATTGATGGACGTGGGTAGATTGAAAATTGAGCTAAAAGGAGAAGTCACCAACTGGTTGTGTGACCTTGGACATTCATTTCCAAACAAGGGAGTTGAGCAATGTGTTTTCTGAGCTCTCTTCCAAGTCTAACGTTTGATGGATTAATTTTATTTTTACAGAGAGCTGCTTATTTATTTGCCAGAAGCAATTATATTCATTGCTACAGCTGCCACCACCAAGTCCCACAAACTGGATTGCTTAAGTAACAGGAATTTATTGTCTCACAGTTCCAGAGGCAGGGAGTCTGAGATCAAGGTGTTGGCAGGCTGATGGTCTGAGAGAGCTGTGCAGGGGAAAAAAAAAAACCCAACAACAACAACAAAAACAACGAGTTCCAGGCCTCCCCCTGGCTGGCAGATGGCCAGTTTTGTCTTCACAGAGTGTCTGTTTTCGTGTAGGTTGGCCTCCAAATTTCTCCTGTTGGACTGGGCGTCCTCGATGGCCGATGCCTGTGCAGTGGACAGCGTGTCCAGGTGCACACGGGAGACACAACAGCCAGCTCACTGGGCCAGCAGGGGCCGTTGACAGCCTCGTTAGAGGATGGAAAGCAGAACAGGTGGAACACTCCTCCTGGCCAAGACTCCTCCCTGGGTCTGTGGATGCACTAAGGTGGACTTTGTCAACCATTGGGCCTTGCAAGGATTTTTTCAACCTTGGAACAACGAAACCAACAACTTCCCAAAACTATCAGGGCCACTTGAGTAAGACCCTCGGAGCATTCTGCTCCACATCGGGGTCTCTAAGGCATCATCAAATGACTGTTCGCTTTCCCCACATGCTGATGTAGTTTGACAGCCAGCAGTAGCTCCCTCCTCCTCCTCCCCTGATAATCAGGGCAACTTTTGTCTCATCCGCCTTCTTCCATACCTGAACCTCCCTAACCTAATCAGAGGCCCACAGGGGCATGCATCTCTCTTAACTACGTAAACAATATTAAAAAGGAAGTTAAATTAAAAATGAAATTAAAAAAGAAAAGGAGGGCCCAGTGCAGTAGCCTAGCAGCTAAAGTCCTCACCTTGAACACACTGGGATCCCGTATGAATGCAAGTTCTTTTCTATTTATTTATTTATTTTTATTAGAAAGCCAGATATACAGAGAGGAGGAGAGACAGAGAGGAAGATCTTCCGTTCGATGATTCACTCCCCAAGTGAGCACAATAGCCGGTGCTTGCGGATCTGATGCCAGGAGCCAGGGACTTCTTTCCAGGTCTCTCATGCAGGTTCAGGGACCCAAGGCTTTGGAGTGTCCTTGACTTCTTTCCCAGGCCACAAGCAGGGAGCTGGATGGGAAGTGGAGCAGCTGGGACTAGAACTGGCGTTCATATGGGACCCTGGTGCGTTCAAGGCGAGGACCCTAACCACTACACTATCTCGCTGGGCCCAATATAGCTGCTTGGGGAGTGAATCATCATCATTTGGAAGATTTTCCTCTCTGTCTCTCCTCCTTTCTGTATCTGACTTTACAATAAGAATAAATAAATCTTAAAAAAAAAAAGAAAAAGAAAAGGATAGCACACAGATTAGATTAGAGCTGAGCTAATTGGAAAGGCAGATTTACAGTGAGAAGTAGAGACAGAGAGAAAGATCTTCTGTCCTCTCTGTTTCACTCCCCAAATGGCCACAACAGCCAGAGCTGAGCTGATCAGAAGCCAGAGGCTAGGAGCCCATCTCCAGAGGTTACAGTCATTTGGGGAGTGAACATCCGATGGAAGATCTCTTTCTCTGCCTTTCATTCTCTCCCTACAAACCTGTCTTTCAAATAAAAATAAATCCTTAAAAAATTTTTAAAAGTTTCATTACCTTTACAAAGATCTTAAATATCATATTCTAAGACATTGCATGTTAAAATTTTTCTTAAAAGATTTATTTCTTAGGCCTGGTGCTGTAGCCTAGTGGTTAAGCCCTTACTTTGCACATGCCAGGATCTTATACGGGCGTCAGTTCTAATCCTGGCGAGCACCAGTTCCCATCAACTCCCTGCTTGTGGCCTGGAAAAACAGTTGGGGATGGTCCAGGGCCTTGGGACTCCTCTCTCCTCCTCTCTGTATATCTGACTTTCCAATTAAAAAAAAAAAAAAACAGTAAATCTCTTAAGAATATTTATTCCTTTTTATTTGAAAGACAAAATTGCGGAGAGAAACAGAAAAACTGAGGTCTTTTATCTATTGGTTCATTCCCCAGTTGGGCAGAACGGGAAGAGCTGAGTTGATTCAAAACCAGAAACCAAGAACTTCTGGGCCTCCCACACTGCTTCAGGGTCCTAGGGCCCTGGGCCGTCTGCTGCTCTCCCAGGCCACAAGTAGGGAGCTGGAGACTGGAATGATCTAGAAGCTGGTGACTGGAGTATGACAGGCTGGCGAGTGAGTATAGATTGCATTTATACTGTATGCTCGAATGCCTTAAACTTACATTGAACTGATCTGTCTCTCACCTATGGCTTTCATGTAAGAGGCCACTCAAGGCCCCTGGTGCCCTACATTCCCAACTCCTCCATGCTTTGCAATGCCCTTTTGTCTGTTTTTAACAATTGAATGTGAAGCTTCTTCGACATGAGTCTTAAGATCATTTAACTAATTATTGTTCTGAGACATTCCAAAGTGTGAACCAGGTAAACCATTACTTTTTTTTCTAAAAGATCTACTATTATTGGAAAGTCGGATATACAAAGATGAGGAGAAGCAGAGGAAGACCTTCCGTCCAACGATTCACTCCGCAAGTGGCCGCAACCTCCAGAGCTGAGCTGATCCAAAGCCAGGAGCCAGGAGCTGCTTTCAGATGTCCCATGCGGGTGCAGGGTCTCAAGGCCTTGGGCCATCCTTGACTGCTTTCCCAAGCCACAAGCAGGGGCTTAATGGAAAGTGGAGCCTCCAGGACATGAACCAGCACCCATATGGGATCCTGGCATGTGCAAGGTAAAAACTAGCCACTAGGCTACTGCGCTGGGCCTAATCATTGCTTAACTAAACAACCACGTTCAGTTTGGGTCGAGTTTGGTCACCAGGAGATATAGTTATGAGTGGAATGTGCATTTCTGTGTTCGTCTGGGCATCCTGGTTATATAATATCATTTATATATTAAGAAGAAAGAAAAAGATGTGTACGATTCTGCTTCCTCTCAGTCACACGTGTATCTCTAATGGAAATACATGGCAGAGTACAATCATTGTGAACAAGGGCAGGATATTGTGAACAGGCACTGACCCAAGTCCGCAACTGACACCGTGGAAGCTCTCCTTGCTGCTCTCTGTTCCAGCACCTGGCTAGCCTGGGAGTCCACTAGGTGGAGCCCAGGACTAGGCCCTGGCTGCCAGGAGCTCTCACAAGCGTATACTCACATACAAACCCGGGGAGGGCAGCTGTTCCTGCTGCTCTACACCCCGGAGGCAGGACCTTTCCGAAACTGCTCAAGAACAAACAGCTCTTGCTGACTAAAATGGACAGTGGCCCAAGGAACAAAAACTCAGATTTGCTGAGCTGGATGCGAGCGTGAACACACAGGAGGCACACCCACCTTGGACCATTTCCCTTGGGCTTGGCTCTCTTACATGTTTCCTTTCTGTTTTCACGGGTGGCAGATGGAGTTTGGGGTGGACCTCTTCCCCAAGCGCCTGTAGTCAAAAGACTCTGTGTGTAGACCATGCATCCCCTTTTCCTGGCTGCCTGTAGCCATCTCTGAGTCCTGGTATCAACCTGTTTTCTATTTAGATCTCCCCTCTTTGATCCCAGGCCCTTGGAGTCTAACACTTCCTTCCTTGAATTCCAATCTCATCTTCCTTTCTATACTTACTGGTTGGTTAACTGAACAAGGGCCAGGAACTAGGCTGTTTCTTATTTGAAAACTTGTAAGATCTAAAGGCAGGCAGTCCTCATTCACCTATGAGGTCTTTGTCCCTTGTGCCAATCTGTCTTTGCATTTAAATCACAAATATTGACTGCCCCATGTCTCTGTCCAAATGTGCTATCGGTAGGAGAGAGAGTTTATTTATCACAGCCATTGTTCCATACATGTAGGCTCAAGCGCTTGCAGAAAGAAATTTGATCAAGGAGATGCATTCCAAAGCCAAAGTTATTATGCGGTGTGTATGGGGGGAGGTGTTGTGAGGGGGTATGAGAGAGAACAGGAAAGGAAAAATTTCCCTAGAATGTTGAGAGGAGTATAGGGTAGGTGTGAGGGTGGGTAGGACGACATCCTGTAGCAGGAGGGTGCTGAATGGAACCAGTGGACACCCGTGGGGCACCCAGGGTGGGTTGAGAGCTGGCAGGCTCTGATGCCACGTAAGACACGGGGACTCTGCAGGTTCTGTGGAGAGGGGAGACCTCAAAATGGCCAAATTTATACCTTCTGTCAGTCAAGCCAGATGGGAAATCTGAGACACAATTCAGTTGATTCAGAGGAACTGTGCATCTAAGTTTGCTATGAAAGTTTCTTGTTGGCTGCACCACCATTAAAGAGCTGGTTGTATTGGACCTGGCGTGATTGCATAGTGGTTAAAGTCCTCGCCTTGCACGCCCAGGATCCCATATGGGTGCTGGTTCTAATCCTGGCAGCCCCACTTCCCATCCAGCTCCCTGCCTGTGGCCCGGGAAAGCAGTGGAGGATGGCCCAAAGCTTTGGGACCCTGCACCTGTGTGGGATACCCGAAAGAGGCTCCTGGCTTCGGATTGGCTCAGTTCCAGCTGTTGCAGCCACTTGGGGAGTGAATCATCGGACGAAAGATCTTCTCTGTCTCTTCTCCTCTCTGTATATCTGACTTTCCAATAAAAATAAATAAATCTTAAATTAAAAAAAAAAGAGTTGGTTATAGAGGCAGAGAGCACTATAGCAGCAGTGCAGCATACGGTGACTGTGTGATTTCCTGAACAAGTCTGGGTTAAAAACTGAGTCCTGCCATGAAGTATGAATTCACAGGTGAGCTCTTTGGCTTCTGTCTTCTGTGATTTCTCCTCTCATTGACTGCTTGGACTTTTGGCTAAGATCCAGGGTAATTCCCCTAGCTGTGAAATGGGGATAATCATAGCTTGTATCTTATAAGGTCATGGTTGAATCTAATTGTGGAAAGTGTTTAGAAAGCCAGTTCCTGGCACGCAGCAAACTTCGGTGTATATAAGCTATTATTTCTATTGAAGTTAGGTTAAGCTATAGTGACAGTTGACATTTTAATTAACTTTTAAACATACATCATACATGCAAAATGGCAAAGAAGTTCTAAAACTGTGTGAGATGAAAGATAAGGGTGTATGGTGAAAGCTCTTCCCTAATTTCTCTCTGCAGATGCAACCTGGAGGAGCAATCTCTGCATATGGAACAAATGGAATCACCTGCCCAGGTTTCTGCACCCTTTTCTCTCCTTAACAGTGTGTCACAGACATTGGTCTTTGAGACTGGTGTAGTGGTGTGACAGGCTAATCCTTTGCCTGCAGGGCTGGCATTTCATACGGGTGCCAGTCCTAGTCCTGGCTGTTCCACTTCCAATCCTGCTCCTTGCTAATACACCTGGAAAAGCAGCAGAGGATGACCCAAGGCCTTGGGGCCCTGTAGGGGACACCCAAAAGAAGCTCATGGCTCCTGGCTTCGGATCAGCTCAGTTCTAGCTTTTGTGGCCATTTTGAGAGTGAATCAGTGGATGGAAGATCTCTCTATTTCTCCCTCTCTCTGTAGATCTCCAAGCAAAAAATAAATAAGTCTTATAAAAAGAAATCGGGCTTTTCTTGTATTGTATGACATGAGTATAGGTATACTCTTGCTATTAACCAGTCTTTTTCATGAATATTTAAGTTTCTAATTTTGTTTTTCTCTTAAAAATAATGCTGCAATAATTAAAAAGGAAACTATGTATTTATTTGAAAGGCAGAGTTACTCACAGAGAGGGAGACAAAAATCTCTGCCTTTCACTGCCCAAATGGCTGCAGTGGCTGGGGCTGGACCCATCTGAGGCAGGAGCCAGGGACTTCTTCTGGGTCTTCCATATGGGTGCAGGAACCCAAGCACTTGGGCCATCCTCTCCTGCTTTCCCAAATGCATGATCTGGGAGTGGGATGGGCAGTGGAGCAGCTAGGACGGGTGTGCAGGCAGCATATAATGCTGCCTGTGTCAGCTGTATCCACCACACTGCAGCGCTGACCCCTACAACAAAAATCTTATCTGCACATCTTTGAGCACATGTCTGGAATTCTGTGGGATTGCAGGATCTATGATCCAGTGCACTCCCAGATTGCACTGATGGTGTAAAGTGGCCCTCCCTAAGGCAAATTATATTCCCACTGCAAATTAAGCTTCGGTGCTAACAGAGGGGTTGTTTATTTTTGAAATTTTGGACAAGCTGCAAAGCATCCCCTCATAATTTTTTATTTGCATTTATCTTCTGAATGATTTTGAGCATATGTTATTTTATATTTGAAGATCCCATGGTTGTTTCCTTTTTGAGAATCAGTCTATTACAAAAGGGAATGTGCAGAAGGGAAAAGACTGCCGGTTATAAGAGGCTCTTTGCAGCCTCCTCCTTGGAGAAAATCTCTGTGCCTTCCCAAGCTGCGTGGCTGTTCCCTTCATGATGCACTCTCAAGTCTTCGAGGTCGTCCCTCGGTTACATTCTCCCCCGCGCCAACTGGAGAACAGCCTTATTGCCTAGAGAGTGAGTGGTAGCAGCAGGCACTCAGAGATCACAGGATGAAAGCAAGAAGATGCTTCTTGGGGGCTGTCACTGGCTCATTGCAATTAGGAGAATTCAAGAGCAAAAGCAATTAAATGAAGCTTTTGCATCCCAGTCTCCTCAGTGGAAGTTTTCAGAGGCCCAGAGAAGCAGAAAAATCAAATTTTGCAAAAAGCCTGAATGATATAAAAGTGATTATCTTGGGCAGTTACATTTTATAGTTTTCCTGTGAAAGTGAAGAAGTGATAGGAGAAGGGATTGATCAGATGTCAGGGATAACAAAAGGACCTCAGGGAAGCCATAGGCTCTGTTATCTGTGCTGCTCTCTGGGAAGGAACTACACAGTCAGCACTAACTAAAAGCCAAGGAGGAAGAACAAAATGATCAGAAGAAGCTATTTCGGGAGCTGACGTTTGGTTTAGTGGTTAAGATGCCAGCATCCCACATTAGAGTACTTGGGTTCAATCCCCAGCACTGGTTCTTCAACCCAGTGCAGAGGCAGTGGTTGTGGCTCAAGCTGGGTCCCTGCCACCCATGGGGTCACCTGTGTCTTATCTTGGCCCCCAGCCCTGGCTGTTACAGGCATTTGGGGACTGAACCAGGAGACGAGAACTGTTTTCTGTCTCAACTAAAAACTCTTTTCTAAAAAGGAGAAATTGCTCTGACACAATTATTTCTGTTCCAGGAAGACAACATTGCTTACTAGGAAGCCAAATTCAAAATTACAGTTTTAATTAATTTTTCACTTGAAAATTATAATCAGGATACTCAGCATCTATCCTAACAATACTTTACCACCCTCAGGGTTAGCACACCTGTGTGTGTAATGTATCTGGAAGGTGAACTGCTATTCCGAGCATAGGATGGGAACATTCGCATCAATAAAACCAGTTGTGTAGCTCCTGAAGGCTCCTATGCAAATACATGTTTACATGTAAATTTGTACTAGCCAGTTCTGCAAAATGCAATACCGCAGCCTGGGTATCTTTAACAGCACTTCTTGATTTCTAACAGTACTGGAGTTTGGGAAGCTCAAGAACCAAGTGGAAAGGCTTTGATTCCTATTAAGGGCTCCTTCTGGCTTACAAGCAGCTGCCTGCTTGCCCTGGTATCTTCCTCTCCTCTTCTTCCTCTTTCTTCTTTTTCTTCCTTTTTCTCTTTTTGATATGTACTTATTTATTTGAAAAGCAGGGCAGAGCCTGGTGTGATGGTTTAGTGGCCGAATCTTTATCTTGCTAGTGCTGGGATCCCATTTGACGGCTGTTTTATGTCCTGGCTGCTCTACTTCCCATCCAGCTCCCTGCTTATGGTCTAGGAAGTAGAGGATGACCCAAAGGTTTGGGATCCTGCACCTGTGTGGGAAACCTGGAAGAACCTCCTGGTTCCTGGCTTTGGATCAGCTCAGCTGTGGCCATTACAGCCATTTGGACAGTGAACCAGCAAATGGAAACTCTTTCTCTTTGTAAATCTATCCTTCCACTGAAATAAATATTTTTTTAAAGAAAAAGCAGAGTATTAGATAGATACATAAAATATACATAAAGAGAGATTTTCTATCCATTGGCTCACTCCCCAGATGGCTGCAACAGCAAACATTGGACCAGGATAATGGCACAAGCCAGGAACTTCATTCAGGTCTCCCACTTGGGTAGCAGGAGACTAAGTCCTTGATTCAGCATCTGCTGCTTCCCAGGCGCATTAACAAGTGGCTGGATCAAAAGTGGAGCAGCTAGAACTTAAGCCAGCACTCCAATGAGAGGCTGGCATAGCAAGCAGAGCCAGCTGTGCACATGCCTGCTCCTGGGCTCTTCTTCCAAGGGCTGTACTCCCTAAATCCTCATTGTCTCCCAAAGGTCCCTTCCCCCAAATACCATCATGCAATTAGGGCTTCAACGTAGGGCTTTGTGCAGGAATGGGTGAGGGGAGACAGAATTCAGTCCCTGACAATGTGTATGCATTACTAGTCCCTCCCACCAGGAAGTGAATTCCTTGCCAGCAGGAACTCCATCTGTGTCATTGGCATTTAGTACTCCCTTCTCAAACAGTGGCATAGAGTGAACCAGAATTGTATCCGAGTAATCATTGAATGAATGGATTCATCAAGTACTTATTATACACCAAACACGGTTCCACACACTTTACACTGACTCATAAAATCCTTGTTAGGTGGATGCTGCCATTCCTTCAACTGATCCATGAGAAAACCGAGCCCTGGAGGGGGTTGGGTAGTTGCTCTGATGTTATGGCAATCAGTTGAGTTTTGGAACAAGGCATCCTAGATTCATAACCCGTTTTCTCACCTGTTACACTACATATTCAATCCCCAATCCCTAATTATCAGGAGGTGTTTATGAAGCTGAACATTCACATGAATTAAAGGGTAATGAGGCCAATATTTTGACTTTTTCTCCCAATATTCTACAGTTGCTAGAAGCATTTAGTTGTAATGCTGCAATCCAGGCTGCTTGGCCCTGCTCACATACGGGACTGTTTTTAGCTGTGTGTTTTCTGCTAGCCTGGGTGAAGGGTTTCCGCCTACTCGGAGTCTTCCCATCACAATATTGCCACAGACAGATCTGATTTACCACTCTCAAAGGCTTCCTAAAGTTTTTAAAATGATTGTAAGTGAGGTTGTCAATGGAAATGGATTTAGAGACAGGGGCAGAGGGCAGCAATGCCCTCCATCGGAATGACAACAATGGGTGACACTGCTGGGTTTTTGAGCTAAAATGCCATCTTGTTGGTCAGGGTGGACATTCTAGGAAAATCACATAAATTTCGTATTTACTAAGGGCTGGCATTATTTATTTGAAAGATTTGGGGCCAGTGAGTTGGCATAATGGGTCAATCCTCCACCCTGTAGGCTTAGCATGCTATATGGACACTGAAGTGTATGGCCTGGCTATTCCACTTCTAATCCAGGCCCCTGCCTATGAACTGGAAAAGCAGCAGAGAATGGCCCAAGTACTTAGGCTTCTGTACCATATGGGAGATCCAAAGAAAGCTCTTGGTTCCTGGCTTCAGATCAGCTCATATCTGGCCATTGTAGCCATGTGAGAAGCAATTCAATGGCTAGAAGATCTCTCTTCCTCTTTCCTCTCTGTAAATCTGCCTTTCAAACAAACAAGCAAACAAAAAATAGATCTTAAAAAAAAAAAAAAGGAAGAAAGAAGAAAAGGTCACAGAGAGAGAGAGAGAGACATCTGCTGGTTAACTCCCCAAATGACTGTGACAGCTAGGGCTGGGCTAGGGCGAAGCATGGAGCCAAGAGCTCCATCTGAGTCTCCCTCTTGGGCCATCTTCTGCTGCTTTTTCTACACCATCAGGGAGTATTGAAAGTGGAGCAGCTGGGTGTCAAAACAGCACTGTACCCATTTCATCACAACACGAACCCTTATTTAACCTTGGCACATGGGAAAGGCCCTGAGAAGCCAGACTAAGAAGCGTGTCTAGGATTTGAAGTCAGGTCCGTGTGACTTCAGGTGTTGGCCATTCACTGGCTTGCGCTTTCTCTCCAGGATGGGCCCCTTCTTCTAAGGGAGTGAGATGACGGCTCTTTAGGGCGAGCAGGTGCTGGCACTTCCTCAGGATGGAAAGAATGTGACAAAGCAGGAAGCATATTGTGCCATCAATCAAATCATAGCTACAGAAGAAATAAAAAAAAAAAAAAAGGAAATCCACCAATAGACAAAAGTTAATTCTAGAAGGTTTATTTTATTATTTCAAAGGCAGAATCACAGGAACTAACACTGTGATATATCAGATTAAACTGCTGCCTATAACACCGGCATCCCATATGGCTGTCAGTTTGAGTTGGGCTGCTCCACTTTCCTTCTGGCTCCCTGGTAAAGCACTTGGGAAAGTCCTTGGCCCCTGCACTCACATGGGAGACTGAAAGAAACTTCTGGCTCCTGGTTTCAGATGGGTCCATTGCGGCCATTTGGGAGAACAAACCAATGCATGGTAGATCTCTCTCTTCCTCTCTTTCTGTAACTCTGCCTTTTAAATAAATAAATTTAAACAAATGAATGAAAGGCAGAGTTAGAGAGAGGCCACAGCTCCTGGAGCTGGATCAGGCTGAAGCTAGGAACCTGGAACTCTAGCCAAGTCTTCCTCCTGGGTGGCAGGGGCCTGAGCAGTAGGGCCATATCCCATTGCTTTTCCAGACACATTATCAGGAAGCTGGATCAGAAGTGAAGCAACTGGAACTAGAACCATTGCCCATATGGGATGCCCTATCACAGGTGGCATTTTAACATGCTGTGTCACAGTGCTGGCTCTCTCATAGCTATATTTTTAACTAACTTCCCTCTCTGTCACTTTTCCTCTCCTTGAATAGCTATTCAAGGTTTATCTTTTTTACCTAAAATATATTTTGATCAAGACATGCTTTGCTTTTTATAGCTTTATTAAAATAATTTATATATCATAAAGTTCACTCATGTAAAGTATAAAACTCAATGTTTTTCATTTACTTACAAAGTTGCATGAGCATCCCCATGATCTATTTTTTTTTATCAATCCCAAAGAAATTGTGAATTCACTGGCAATTATTGCCCAGTGATGACGGTCCCGGTCCTGAGCAATCGCTCATCCTTTTATGTCTCCAGATTTGTCTTTCTGGACATGTCATATGAATGTTCCCATGTATTATATGACCTTTGGTGCCTGGTTTCTTGGGTGTAGCATGGTGTTTTGAGATCCACTAGGGTTGTGGCATGTGTCAGCACTTCATTTCCTTTTAAGACTCTCTTCCCTCATCCATCAATTTGTTCTATGCATGTTCTGACCTCTCCAGTAAGCCCAACCTTAACTAGAGCCTGCTTCCTGGTGAACCAGCTGCAACTTGTGCCCAGGGCCACATCGCGACAGGGATACACACCCAAACCCTGTGTTCCTTTGCTGGCCACAGTCAGTAGAAAGCCTGGAATGCCTTGGAAGAAGGTGTGGCTCTGTAGGTGACACGCAGGGAAGGAGGCCTGCAGGAGCTGGGGCTGGCATCACTAGGTCCACACCCCGTTTGCTTTTATTCTTGTGTGGAGTATAGATTTTTAAATGAGAGGCTGCTTCACTGAAAATCATTGCAAGCTTGATTTGATGTGCAGCAGGGTCTTGCGTTCCGGAAAGCTTGACTCTGCTGCCACCTGCTGTCCTCAAGCTTGAAAGAGCCTTGGAAAAGAGGCCTTGTGCAGAATGTGGAGGATAAAGGCCTGAGATCCATTTCTCTAAGAGTTCTTCCTGATAATGTGCTTATATGTGTAAGTCTTTTTTTTTTTTTCCCCTTCAGTTTTATTTATTTGTTTCAAAGGCAGAGAGACAAAGAAAGAGTCAGACAGAAAAGAAAGAGAGTTTCAATTGCCTCATTCACTCCCCAAGTGCCTGCAATTCCTAGGGCTGGGCTGGGGCCAAAGCTGAGAATCAGAAGTGCAATTTATGTCTCCCTCGTGGGGGGCAGAGACTAGGTTATCTGTGCCATCATCGCTGCCTCCTGGGGTGTGCAGTGGCTGGAAGCTGACTTCAGGAGCAGTGCTGAGAACTGAGCCCAGGCACTCGGACACGAACACGGGAAACTTACTCCAGAGGAGTCTATGTTCATAGTTTTGCATTTATACCCTTGAGAACACATCATAGCCTTTTTCTATCATCAGATCCCAGGCACGATGATAGTCTATGGAATCTATTCTTTACATCCCTCCCCCATCTCTCTCTTACCTCTCACAGGCATTTGTGATTACGTGCTAGGTCTTGTGAGGGCTATGTGGGAACAACACGTGAAAGACGTGAAAGGACCATTACCTTCAAGGAACTCACACTCGGGGATGATTATGCCCGCACAGCCCAAGGCCTCTCAGGTGGTGAGTCACTGGACTTTTTTTTCCATGAAGACAAATTTATATTGTTCTGCAAATATTGCCTTATTGCCTTTTTTTCACCTTAAAATGCGCTTTGGAGATCCTCCCAAGTCACGTAAATCTATCCTACTTTGCACAGAATTTCACTGAGTTCAGGAATCATGACTAATTCATCTTTTTCCCTTTTAACTGGTATTAAAGTAGTCACAGTTTTTCACTTTTATAAACGAAGCAATAGGGAATTCCTTGTACACGTCACTTGGAGTACGTTTCTGAGTTTGCTTGGAGTACATACTTAAAAGTAAATGCGCAGGGACAGGGATAGCCAGGAGTTCCAGTGTATTTGATATGACTTCATCCTTGTTTCCAGAAAGCTGTCCATCCAACGTACTCCTCCCTCAGTGTGGGCAGATTTACAATAGCAACATGAACACTTTGTAGTCTCAGGCTTTAGTTTTGTCCCATGTGATGAGAAATTTTCATCTTTGGCCAGGCACGATGGGGGGGCTCAGTGGCTGAATCTTCATCTTGAAAGCACCAGGGTTCCATATCAATGCCAGTTCATATCCCAGCTGTTCCACTTCCCATCCAGCTCCCTGTTTGTGGCCTGGGAAAGCAGTCAAGGATGGTCCAAAGCTTGGGACCTTGCACCTGTGTGGGAGACCTGGAAGAAGCTCCTGGCTCTTGGTTTCAAATCAGCTCAGCTCTGGCTATTGCAGCCATTTGGGAAGTAGACCCACAGATGGAAGATCTTTCTCTCTATCTCTTTCTCTATAAATCTGCCTTTCCAATAGAAACAAATTTTTAAAAAGAAATCATCTTGATTTCCATGCTTACTTGATAAGATGAAAAACATTTCCATATGCTAATTATCTTTTCAATGAATGTCTTGTTTGTCTCATTGGTTCATTGACTATGTGTGGTTGTCTTTTTGTCTTACTGACTTTATATGTTCTGGACCTTCATTCCTGGTTGTGAAATAAAAGTTCTGTAATATAAGCTCTCTATGCATGATTGCTCCTTCTTCCAGAAGGCAGGTGCCAACATCCATGCAGCAATTGTCTTACTTAAGCTTAAAGGTTCACCAGGCATGTGGGGAATGTGGCTCCCCTTGTCCCTGGCCATCTGTGTGTATGAGCAATGAGCAAGGACTGTGTGTGTGTGCACATATTCAGGCACCTGCGTGTGAGTGTGTGGGCACAGCACGAAGAGGATCCCTAAACAGGTGTTTTGGAAGAGGTGGGAAGAAGACAGGGAAGAGGGGATGGAACAATGTGTGGTGCCTGTTCTCTTGGTCCAGCCACAGGATGGTGGAGGGAGAACCTTGGGAACAGCAACGCTGTTTCAGAACCCAGGTGACAAAGTGAGGGGAATGTTTCTCTTTCCCTTTCTTCTAGAACCCAGCAGCCGCTGCCTTAGGCCTGCTGCTGCAGCTTTCAGGTAGCAGGAAGCCTCCCTGTGGCAAGCATGGCAGTAGGGACAATGGCCAGGATCCTCCCTCCTGTAGCTGGTCAAAAGAACATGTTTAGAGATTCTACGCAGGGGCCCAGCAATCCCAGGCAGCCATGCAGTTGGGTGGCAGTCAAATGGTCATCACATCCTAGTTTGCATGTCACCAGATTTCAGTGCTGCCTATGGGTTTGAATGACCCAGGAACATATGGCTGCCATAAGCATAGGGCCATGGAAACCCAGAGAGTTTAGATACTTTGCCCAAAGTCTCCCAGGAAACAAGTCCTCCTTCTTTGTGACTGTTCAATGTGATGCCTAAGTGGAATCCTTTTAAGGAAACTGGATAAGAACCATCTTACAAAGCAGGGTTGGAAAGCAGACAATGGCATTGGCAGGGTCTGTGTTAGAATCGATGCTCCACAGGTAGGACAAGCAAAGTCCCAGGAAAAGCATCCGAAGTTCTGATTTGGCTGATTCCCTCATGGACACCCATCTCTGTAGGACATGGATGTGGGAGCCTCACTGTACTTTTCTGCAGTTTCACAGGGTCTTAATCCAAATTTGTATGCAATATTTGGTTTCATTCAGAACTCTTTTACAAAAATCATTCTTTCACTTCATCAGCCAACAAATAACCACTGAATTCTGCTTTGGGTCCTTGGCTACTAGCCTGGGCTGGAGAAGAACCAAAAGGCAGAACCTACTGGCTCTGCTTCACGAATTGTACAGACCAGCGAGGAAGGCAACAGGTAAAGGAATGTTTACAACCCCATGAGCTGTGGTGAAGGAAAATGAGGACAGTGGGACTAAAGTCAACCCAGGCAAAGTGAGAGAGATTCTCTCATGGATATTTTCCTTGAAGAAGCACCGTAAGTTCTAACTTGAAGAATTCCCACATGAGGAACAACAGTATGTCCCAGATGAGGTGTGGACAGTACTGGGTGTGACAAGTGTTGGGTGCTGGCTGGAACCATAGGAGATGATATGTGAAAGGTGGGCAGGTCCAAGTCACACAGGGCCTTCTGGGCCATGTGTCTGAGCTGGGGTCCCTCCCAAGGCACAGCCTGAGTCAGGGGCTTGCCTTCTGCTGGTTTCTTTCTGGATGCTCCCTAGGGCCTGGAATGAAAGACTGGGAAGTTGAAAGAGGAAGGAGGGAAAGTCCTTGCACGCTAATGAGCTGGCCAAGACCCGGTGGGGCAGGACGAGGATGCCAGATGGATCGGAATTGTCTGCCCAAGAGATCAAAAAGGAGTGAGGGCTTGGCACAGCAGTGAGGCTGCCATGTGGAATGCCCAGCTGCATCTCATATCAGAGGGCCTGGGTTGGAGTCCTGTTCCTCCACTTCTGATCAGCTTCCTGTTAATGAGTGTTCTGGAAGGCAGTAGGGTGTGGCTCAAGTAGCTACATTCATGACACGCATGTGGGAGACTTGGACTGAATTCTGGGATCCTGGCTTTGGCCTGAGTAGGCTTTGCTGTTATGGATATTTGGGGAATGAATCAGCAGAAGAGAGTTCCCACAGGGTGGGAGTGGTCCTACATGGGGACAGTTTCCTTTTGCTTCCAGGTGTGTGTGTGTGTTTAATAAGTTAACTTTTAATTCTATTTTCTGCAAACTATTTTTAAGAAATATTTATTTTTCTTAGAAAGTGAGATTTACAGAGAGAAGGAGATACAGAGATCTTTCGTTTTCTGGTTCATTCCCCAATTGGCCACAAGGGCTGGAACTGAGCCCATCCAAAGCCAGGAGCCAGAATTTTCTCTGTGTCTCCCACGCAGGTGCAGGATCCCAAAGCTTTGGGCCATCCCCAACTGCTCTTCCAGGTCACAAGTCGGGAGCTGGATGGGAAATGGGGCTGCTGGGATTAGAACCAGCACCCATATGGGATCCTGATACATGCAAGGCAAGGACTTTAGCTGTTAGGCTACAACATCAGGATCGTGTATGTGTGTGTGTGTGTTTTAATTAATACTATTTATTTGAAAGGCAGAGTTACAGAGGGAAAGAGATCTTTCATCTTGTGGTTCACTCTCCAAATGGTCACAATGGCTGGAGCTGAGCCAGTCTGAAGCCAGGAGCTAAGAACTTTCTTCAAGTCTCCCATGTGGGTACAGAGTTCCAAGTCTTTGGGCCCTCCTCTGTTGTTTTTTCCAAGTCATTGGCAAGCAGCTAGATTGGAAGTGGAGCACTGAAACACAAACCAGCAAACCAGTGCCCTTCCACAGCCCCTGGAACTTTTGTTCCCCTCCTTTTTTTTTAAATAGATATGGATATGATCTCCATTTCTGAGATACTCTTAAGTGAAAGGTTTCTGGGTGTGGAACTTTTGAAATTTCTCATGGGACTACATCAGCACAATGCTATTGGCCCAATAGTCCCAGTGGTGTGGGATGGGGAAGAGTTGGCCAAGCTGCCCAGTTGAAGGCTGGGACCACTTAACAAGGCTATTGGATTTGAGCAAGACTTTCAGCATGCCCGTGATGGTCTGCTTCTGAGGCACGCGACTGCAGTGCTTCCCTCGTTCAGCTACACACATCCCCATTGTTGTCCTTCAGCTCCTCTCACACACAGCCTAATGTCTGCCTCGCCACCAACACCAGAAAGCCTTTGCACCATCTATAACCACCCCAGGCACTGGCTGCTCCAAGTTAGGGACCTTTTGCAGATAGGATAAAGTGGGGTCCTTGACAATTTGTGCCATTCATTGCCTCAAAAAGTATCTGTTTCATAGCAGAAGTCTGCACTTCTCACTCCTACAGGGCAGTGAAAGGGTCAGTTCCTTCTCTTAGTATTTAATCTAGTCTCTCAGTCTCTGTTTTATGGGTTGGTCATTTCAGAAGTAATCATCTTAATCAGCTGTCATTTTACTTGCTGGTTACCACCGGGATACCATGTACATGAAGATAAGGACTCGGCTGCTTTGTTGCTAAATGAACAAATAAGATGAAAAGGTTTCAGGCAGCCATTTATACACACTCCAGCCAATAACACACCAGAGATCTAAAGAGCCTTCATCCTCAGTAAATGAAAAACCAAATCAAGTAGGCCATTATGGAGGTCACCTGAGCACCTCTCCCCCCCTTCTTCCCCTTGCACTTGAACTTGCAGGGCAAGTCCAAAATTCTAATTCCAGCCTTTAGGAGTCGCTTTCATTGGTCAATTGGAGCATGGGATCCAGTTTCAGCAGCAAGCAGGCTAGGGTGAGGTGCAGGAATGACTATTAAGACCCCAGGCAGCAAGGAGTCTTGCCATTCCAATTGTTCTTGCATCCTAAGAAGATTCAGGAAGCAACAGGAAGCCGAGAGTCAAGTACCGCCTAGAGAGTAGTAAAGCAATGTTTCCTGACCTCTGCCAGGTCTACTGAGCGGCTTTATAGCTGTCAAAGTGGAACTGAGGTCTACTGCATTCAAAAATCTGTGAAAGCAAATGAGGGTGGAAGACAGAAATATCAAGCCTTGGTAGTCAACAATTTTCTTATTATGAGTTAAGTTTTCAATATATATTTTAATATGCAAATTCCAAACCAAACATTGTAGATTGTCACTTTTTAAGATTCATTGGTTGACTGATCAGTCCTTTTTGTGCAATTAATTTAAAGGAAATTAAGGAATGCACATAATTTATTGAATGAGGTAAAACAGAAAATTAATGTAATGTTCTGGTGAAGTATTAGAGTAGAATGAAAATTATAATTCAATCCTTGATCCTGTGCAGGGTTAAGGAATATAATTATGCTTAAAATCACATTAGTGGGCCTGGTACTGTGGTATAGCTGCCTAAGTTTGCTGCCTGCAATGCCAGCATTACATATGAGCACTGGCTTGAGACCCAGTTGCTCTACTTCCAATCCAGCTCCCTGCTAATATGACTGGGAAAGCAGCAGAGGCTAGCCCAAATCTTTGGGCCCCTGCACCCATGTGAGCAACCTTGAAGAAGCTCCAGGATCCTGGTTTAGACCGGCCCAGTGCTGGCTGTGGTGGCCTCCTGGGGAATGAAGTAGTGGATGGAAAGACTTTTTGCTTTTTTTCCTTTCTTTCTCTGTAACTCTGCTTTTAAAGTAAATAAATAAACCTTTTTTAAAAAAATTAAAACTATGTGATTGGGGTTAGTGTTGTAGCATAGTAAGTTAAATCGCTGTCTTCCCCATCAGGCATCCCATATGGGTTTCAGTTCCAGTTCCACCTGCTCCACTTCGAATTCAGTTCCCTATTAATACACCTGAGAAAGAAGTGGAGGATGGCCCAAGGGCTTGGGCCTATATTGCTCATGTGGGAGATGCAGTTAGAGTTCTAGGCTCCTGCCTTCGACCCGGCTCAGCTCTGGTTATTGCTGCCATTTGGGGAGTGAACCAGCAGGTGGAAAATCTCTCTCTTTTTATAACTCTGCCTTTCAAGCCATGTAACTGTACACTTTGTGTGGCAGCAGTTGTCGTTCCTTCTGAGCCACCTAGATGTGTGGCCTGCTCGCTCTGTCTTTGGAGCCTTTCCATCTGGAGAGTGTGTCACAAATAGAGGCCAAAGTTTTCCCGAGTGCAGGACAGGGCACAGATGCATCAGCTGGTGCTCCTGCTTGCATTCGGAGCAGTCGATGTCATGAGACTGGGGTCGTCAGATGTGAGACATAGCTGCAGCAGAGGAACACACAGCTCTCATGAGCAGGGGAGAAGAAGGGGGCCAGGCACACTGTGCCTGCCCGGCAGGAGGCCAGCACCCAGGGGCTGCAGTGGCAGAAGCTGTATTTGCAGCCCAGCCTCTAAGTGTGTTATTCTGGTTCTCTGCCCTGGAGACAATGAATGATACGGTAACCTAATATCCTTTTGTATAGTAGTCTTTAAACACTTATGTGTGACATCCCAAAGCAAATTTAATGAAGCCAGGTTGTTCAGAAGCCAAGTCATTACCTAGTGGATTGCATTTGCGGAACATTTTGTTCTACATAAGTAAATGTTCTGCTGTTTTGAGTGTGGCTTAATCTGCCTTGTGCAACCAGGTAGTAAAAGGAGAAGAAAATATTGAGCTACTGGAAAGCCTCCTGCTTACAAAAGCTGTAGTAATCTTTTTTGTAAGTAATTGTTTATACGTGAATTCATCATATATCATCAGAAATTAACCTAAATCTAACAAATGAATCATACCAATAACTAAGCCAGTAAGGTAAGGCCAAGGGATGCCAGAGAGTGTTTGTTCAGGTCAAAATTGAATGTGGTTTTACATCAATAATTTTTTAGCCAGAATTGATTGAAAATGTTCCTTCGATATGTCTGAATGAATGCTTAAGGAAATACAAAATGCCATCACTTAATTTTTATACCTTTCCTTCACTTGAAGATACAATATTTATCTGTTGGAAATAAATGTAGGACATTCTTCTTCTCTTTAAAATAAATGCACACTAGTCAACTGAGACATGGGGGAATACTGTTGACACTTGACAGCATACTGCTGTTCTTCTCTGATATACATTTTTATAAATTTTGAGTGTCTGAATTCCAAGCTGAATAAGAAGACATGAAGAAGGGAGAGGGGCAGGCAGTTAGCCTTGCTTTTCAGTTCCCTGCATCCCCCATAGGAGTGCTAGGGTTGGAGTCTCAGCTGTGACTCTTGTGCCAGCTTCCCCCCAACGCAGAACCTGCCAAATAGATGTGACAGCTCAAGTAATTGAGTTCCTAATGTGGACACTACATCGAGTCTGATCAAGCCCCAGACACTGGGAGCATCTATCTCTGAAATTAAAATTTTTTTCCAGTTTTATTTATTTAGTTATTAAGAGGAAGTAAGTGAGGGAGGGAAGAAACTGGGCAAGGCCCAAGATTTTGCCATAAGTTTGCCTGGATGAAATGCGTATTGTTAGGTATAACATTTTTGTTACTTTCTCTGCTTTGTTCATTTCATCCCGGGGCCGGAGAGCATTGTGGTATAGGTTATTAGCTGCCCTTAGTTTTCACATCCCATATTGGGGTATCTGGCACAAGTTCTAGCTCCACTTATCCAGCTTCCTGCCAATGTGAATCCTGGGAGACACCAATGATGTCTCCAGTACCTGAATCTGTGCCACCCATGTAGCAGACCCAGACTGAGGCCTGGGTTCTTGGTCTGGGCCTGGTCCAGCCCCAGCTCCTGTGGGTATTTGGGGTGTGGATCAGTGATGGAAGATCTTCTTCTCTGTGTCTCGTTGTTGGTCTACCTTTCCAATACATCAATACATAAACATAAAATAAATAACCTAAAAGAATAATCATGGGATGGAAAAGGAAGGATCATAAGACAAAACTTGCCCTCATTCCTGCTACTTCACTCCTGCGTACACATGGACTGAGGATACACCAAATACTTTGTTGCTCTATTCTACCTGATCCAAAGTATGGAGAAGACAGAAGACACACAGCCCTAGTGTAGGATCATAATAGCTTAGATAAAGGAGGCTTTCCCAACAACAACATGTGGAATTGTCCCATTATCATTCTAGGGGTTATTCCACCCTAGTGTGATGCCCCATAATTAAATTCAGGAGGAGCCAAAGATGTGCTATTTATTCATTTATTCATTTTTAACAAAATGAAGAAAGGCAATTGCAAAAGGGGAGGGGAATATGACACAACAGTCTGATGTCTTGACCTCAGACATACAAAAAGGTACTAATTTAAAGAAAGTACTTTTTGAAATTTAGGAGATTGAAAGTTGACTCTCTTAAACATCCAAAACATGAAAGCTGTTCTCCAAAACTGGAGATTGACAAACTCCAAGTGTGGAACCTGGCCCTCACGTATGAGCGATGCACTTGCAAGCATTGCTTTAGGAACTCTAAGTAGTGCTTTTACCTTTCCAACAATATGCTGTGTGTTCCACAGGAGGACCTATCCCGTCAGTGTGGGGCTTTCAGTCTAGCCATGGAGCCAGAGCTCTGAGCAGGTATACTTGTAAGCCAGGCACAAAACCTGCTCCTCAGACACTGAACCTCACTCTTCAAGCATGGAGCCTGACTTTTCAGCCATGAGCTCTCTCATTGAGTGTAAATGCTCTCTGTAGACATCTGGTTTACAAAACCTGGGCTTCCCTATGTCTGTCCTGTGCTCCTTAGCAGGGAATCAGATCTTCTAAGTGTGCCTCAAGTTATTATCTCTGTGCAAACCTTCTATCCAAGCTTGGGTGATGATATTCTTGTGGATAGGCCTAGACCACAAGTCATCTCACCTGACTTACCAGTCATATGTGGGCTTAGAATATACTTTTCTGAGAATGCAATCCGTACTTCAGGTATTTGACTCAGGCAACATGATGCATAAGTGTATAGGTGGGGAACTTAGCCATCCATGGATAAAACCTGAATTTCTGAGTGTAGAATGGTAGGTCATTAGGCATTGGGTTGACCATCTGTTGATAAAACTCTGCCTCTTGGTGTGAAATGTGGCACTCTACGTAGTCTCAATGTCCACACATGGATGCTGGATAGTGTCCTCACAAGCATGGAATTTGGAATTTTGGGCAGGAATCTCTATTACCAAACAGGAGATTTCAACCTTCAGGAACGGAATGGCACAAATGGGGAGAATCTCAGTTTTAGGAGTATGTCGTAATGAGTGGTCCATGGGCTCTCTTCCAATCACAGAAGCTGGCTGGAGCCTCATGGACTTCTTGGCACTGTTAGCATTCTAGATGTATAATGTGTCTTCCCAGACATTTTTTTAGGTTTATTCATCTTTTAAAAGTGAAAATACAGATTTACAGAGACAGATAAAGATCTTCCATCCACTGGTTCACTCCCCAAATGGCTGCAATGGCTGGAACTGAGCTGATCCAAAACCAGAAACCAGGAACTTCTTCTGGGTCTCCCATGTAGGTGTAGGTTCCAAGGCTTTGGGTCATCCTCCATTGCCTTCCTAAGCCACAAGCAGGGAGCTGGATGGGCAGTAGAGGAGCCCAGACATGAACTGGTGCCCACATGGGATCCCATGCTTGCAGGGAAAGAATTAGCCAATTGAGCCATCACACTAAGTCCTCTAGGGATATATTGGGTTCCCTATATGAGACTCATCTCTATAAGCATTGACTCTGGCATTCCATGTGTGAAATCTCAACTTCTGAGATTTTTAAAAGCATTTATTTATTTTTATTAGAAAGGAAAATTTACAGAGAGAAGGAGAGACAGAGAGAAAGATCTTCCATCTGCTGGGTTACTTCCCAAATGGGCCATCCTCCACTGTCTTCCCAGGCCACAAGCAGGGAGCTGGATGGTCAGTAGAGCAGCTGGGATATGAACTAGTCCCCATATGTGACCCCATTGTGTGCACGGCAAGGATTTAGCCACTGAGCAATCATGCCATGGCCCCATCTCCAAGATTTGTACCTGTTTGTGCCACACAGCTTGGAAACTGGCCCTGCCTGTATAAATTCTCAGGCTCCATATATGGGATGCTTCCTTGCAGTATGGAATGGGTCACTTCACACATGAAATCCGACATTTCAGTCATAGAAATTTGCTCTTTCAAGCTCAGTCTGCTTCACAGAGAAGAAATTTGGTCTTCCAGGCATGACACACAGTGTTCCATGTGTGAGATCTGTCTACAGGCATTACAGACTTGACTCCCTAGACACGGAACTTGACCTTCCAAGAATGGAATCGGGCTATCTAGGCTTGTGTTTCTGGTTGTGAATCCTTCCTCTCCAGCTGTGGAATCTGGGCTCTGTGTGTAGATGTTGGTTTTTGGTGGAGCCAGGACTGGAGTCCAGCCCCTCCTGATGCCGGGGCTCATTGCACGGTTGTTCTGCTGCTCTTGCCTTTACCCCCAGGAGTGCAGGGGAAAAGAAGCTGACAGCGATTGAATCACCCAAAATCTGCAGGCTGCAGACAGCTCTGCCTCTGTGCCCTCTGCCTTAGCCCAACTACTCTAAACTTCACCACCCTCATCTCCTGCCAAGAGTGAGTCCCCCAGCATGGTGGCTGAGACCAATTCCTGGTCTGCTGTTCTGTCCTCTGCCTCTATTTTAAGCATCTCTCTGTTTAGGGCCTCTTTCCCTGCTGCTCAAGCTGTGCAAGGCCAAACAGAGCCATCTGAGCAAGAAGCAACCTGAAGATTAGCTTCAGACCCACCTTGACCCTTTCTCCCTCCTGTGGTTTTCTCCTTTATTTCAGTGGTTTCCCAATGAAGAGAGTTTTTATTGGGTTAAAATTTCCCATTCAGTGCAGAAAATCAAATACTATTTTAAAAGGCCCTGACATTGGAAGTCAGCCTTGCTGCTGCGTGGGGCGCCTCACGATCCTTCTCCACTCAAAGCACTGCCCTTGTTTTTGGTTTTACAGGATTTTTACAGCTCTCGGCATCAAGTCTCCTTTCTGCTTGGGTGTGGTTGGCTGCCTAGGGGACCCAGGTCTGGTTGGTGCCTGGCTCCGGGGAGGGAAGACTGACCTACAAGCTTGACCCTGACTATTACAGTCCTTTGGAGAGCGAGCTGGAGGATGGGAGATCTCTCTCTCTCTCAAATAAATAAATAAATACAACTTAAAGAAAAGAAGACATGCAAAATCTTAGGGCCAACATTATGGTAAGAGGGCTGAATTGCTGCCTGCCATGCTGGCATTTCCTGTGAAAGGCAGGTTGAGTCTTGCTGCTCCATGTCCACTCTAGCTTCTTGCTGATGCACCTGGGCAAGGCAGTAGGAAATGGTCCTATTTTAAGCATCTCTTTTAAGTTTGATTTTTTTTTTCTTCTCAGCTTAATATAAAAATAAAAAGCCAGGAAGCAGTTCGGAGCAGAGAAGTTTTATTTGCCAAAAAAAGTAAAAGAGTAAAAGTGAAAGTACTTTGAGGGGTGGGAGTGGGGTGCTCCAGAAAAGAGAGAGCAAGAGAGAGAGAGAAGGAAAAAGAGAGAGAAAGATATTTAAAGAGAGACAGATCCTGGGTTTCAGGAAGTGTCCGGAATGTTTAGGGCTTCCCTGATTCCTAGTTATATAGCTCGGCTAGGCAGGGATACCTCAGTTTGACGCCCACCTGGGCGAGGAGCTACCAAGACCTTCCCCATTGGTGATCTTTAATCATTTAGGAAATGGCTGGGCAATGCCTGGGCTGCCCACTTGAAAATGTTATTTTCCTGGCTACCTGATGAGGGACATACTTTCCTGACAAACATGGAGCTTCCCTACAAACAGTGACTTTGTTTTCTCCTGGAGGCACCTAAGCTTCTCAGGGTTTAAATGATATCCTGTTGACCATTATTCAGCAGTGATGGGGACACAGGCCAGTGAGACGATGGTCCAGGGAGAATGACCTCACCAGGCTTGCCTCTCAATCCAACATAAGATGTGAGCAGGCTTGCATGCGCTCATTCCAACTGCTTTGACTCCCGCATCCCTCGTGGTAGTCCCACACGGGGTTCTTGGCTCCTGGTTTCTGCCTGACCCAACCCCAGCCATTTTGGCAATTTCACTTCCTCTGTGGCATGTACCAGCAGATCAAAGATTCTGTTTCTCTCTTTCTTGAACTCTTCCTTTCAAATAAACAAATGCATCTTAACAAAAAATGCCACACAGAAAATCTATCCTTTTGTTCAAAGGAAATCACTTTAGCCCCTCGTACTTCATGTACCTGAACAGTAAACTCCTAGTGCTGTCTTTTGCTTTATCAGTTGTAGACCTCATTTATGTATTTCCAGTACAGGCAGGCAAGGCTTTCACACTCTTTAGCTTCTCTCGTCCATCTTCCTCATGGCCCTGAAAAATAGTTGATCCTGGAACATGTGCTATGTCATGATCACATTTTTTTTTTCTTCTCTAGCTTTCCTAAGCCCCAAGTTCTACATTTTTTTTGTTGGTCTTTTGCTGTTTGCCTTGATCTTTCTGCATGGCACTCTCCCCACAGTGGATGCGGTACTGTGTCCTCATGAACAGGACCCTGGGTATCCTGTCCTATGACCTCTTTCTTTAAATCCTCCCTCCTCTCTTCTTTTTTCTTTTTGGCACCTTTCTCCCAAATCTTCCCAAGGGTCCTTTGTGGAGGAAATTGTCATTTATTTAAAAAATAGTAACAACAAAAGGCATGGAGTCAGGCCCACCCATAGCCAGGTCGGCCTCAGAGATTACTAAAATAATTTCTTTCAATATCTGTATGCAGAGTGTCTGGTAATTGGACAAGCACCAACATCACAGATAAATAAAAATGATTCTTGTGCCCGAGGAGCTACCCTTGCTATTCCTTGCCTGAGCCGGGTCTCTCTTGTTCTTGCATCTAGCCGGCTCCTTGGCATTCAGGTGACCTTAGGTAAGTTTCAGTCACTGAGACCATAGTTGGACCCAATTTTCAGGCCCAGCTCCTCTTATCACCAGCCCAATCCTTCCCCCTGTGGCCCCAGACAAGGTGTTCTGAGCTGCAGCCACCGGCCCCAGGTCCTTCCTTAGGGAGATATGCCCAGGGGAGGCAGGTGCTGAGTACTTGACAGGATTGTGAACAGGAGCCTGGCTACAGGAATGGAAGATCTTATTCTTTAAGCCCAAGACAGTCCTGGTCCTCTTCTGAGCCTGCTTCCCTGGCTGTAGACCTATGGTGTCTTTCCCTCTTCCTTGGCACACAGTACAGGACACTGTGAGCTGTGCCAGTGACAAGGAGTTCTGTGTGCACAAGAGGCAGTCCCTTCCACCCCCACACCTGCTGTCCTTGCCCCAAGGGAGTCAGCACCTGCTTGCTCAGGAACTGGGCTTCCCCAGATTGTCCTTGTTGCTATCTTCCCACTTCCCACCTCAGAGTTTTGGTTACTTTCAAAGCCATTTAATCAAACTCTCCATTTGGGCAGTATATTAAAAACCTCCACACGGTGCAAAAGATCCCTGCCTGCAGATGGGCCCTCTTGCTAGGACTGCAGGGCCTGGCTGTGGGCACCCCAGTATGGCTGGCAGCCTTGGAAACCTCCTGCTCTTCTAGCAAGGAACTGTAAAGCCTGCCCCTCACTAGCACAGCCTTCAACCAAGGCCACACTAAGGAAAGACGGAGGTGTGAAACTCAAGCATGTAACTTAATACCTGGAGTGTTAGTTCCTGCTGAGCCCCAGTCCTTCAGCTGTCCCCAAGGCTGTAGCTGCACACAGTGTCCCCCGGGCAGCCCTCCACAGCCTGTCTCAGTAATCCCCAGGGCAAGTGTTCTCATGACCTCCAAATATCTCAACCTCAAACTCCCCATCTTTGGTGAAGAACCTTACAATGTCTTCTCCACAACATGCTATAGAAAAAAAACTTTTAAAAAAGATTTGTTTATTTTTATTGGAAAAGCATAGTTACAGAGAAGAGGACAGACAAAAAGATTTTCCATCTGCTGGTTCACTCTCCAAATGGCTATAATGGCCAGAGCTGAGCTGATCTGAAGCCAGGAGTCAGAAGCTTCTTCTGGGTCTCCTATATAGATGTAGGATTCCATGGACATGGGTCATCTTCTACTGCTTTCCCAGACATAGTAGCAGGGAGATGGATGGGATGAGGGGCAGCCAGCATATGAACTGGAACCATATGGGATATTGGTGCTTTCAGGGGAAGATTAGCCGATTGAGCCATCAGGCTCTATAAAATGTTTTTAAATATAAAATGCAGAAGATAAAAATGTTTATCTGTTAGGCAGGCACTTGGCACAGTGAATAAGATGCTACTCGGGTCATCTACATCCCTTACTGGAATGCCTGCGTTTGAGACCTTGCTCTGCTTCCAACTCCAGTTTCCTGTTCAAGTGCATCTTGGGAGACTGTAGATGGGGCTTGAGTCCTTGGGATTCTGATACCTCAGGGAGAGACCTTGATGGAATTTCTGCCTCTTGGCTTCAGTTTGCAGCCCTCGTAGGCATTTGGGGGAAGTGAACCGGTAGATGGAAGACCTTTCTCTCTCTCCTCTGCTTTTCTTTCTTTCAAACAAAAAGTAAAAACAACCAACCAACAAAACCCCTCAGATTTTCTTCTCTGTTTTATAAACATTTTCTTAAAAAGTGGTCCCACAAGTTCAGCTTGCTCCCATGTCCTAGGAGGCCCTCCAGCCCTCCACGTTTGTATCCTTGCTTATCACCCACAATGATCTCTCAGGTCACCTGCTTGGTCCTCTGCCCTTCAGAAACATGGCCATCCCCCAGGTTGGAGCACCACATCTCTCTCTTGGAGTGTCTTTTTTTTGCATACTCAGTCCAGCTTACTCCTTGCTTTTCCAGTGCTAGCGTCTATGCCTTCTAGAGATCCCCAACTCACTTCTCTGCCTCCTGCCTGCCCTTTCTCTCCTGATCCCCAAGCTCCCCACCTTTTTCCTCCAGTGCTCTTGTCATAGTTTTGAAGCATACATACTGTTTTTGATTTCTGCTCTGTTTACCTTTAAGCAGCAAGCTCCCTGAGTGAGGGTCATAGCAGATGAAGCCACACAGCCGCTGGCATGGTGCGTGGCACACTGGAGTTCCTCAACACCTGCATGGTGAGGGGCCAAGCCAACAACTGCCAAGAGATGAGTCCAGGTCATCTCCTGAGGGCAGGGGGAGCAGCGCCTGGCAGAGCAGTGCTCTCAAACTGGGCTGGACATTAGAATCACTTGGGGAGGGGCTGGCACAATGGTATATTAGACTAATCTGCTTGCAGAGGAGGTTTCCCATGTGGGTGTCAGTTCCAGTCCCGGCTGTTCTACTTCCAATCTGGCTATCTGTTTACAGCTTAGGAAAGCAGCAGAAGATGGCCCAAGTTTTTGGGCTCATGTACACATGTGGGAGACCTGGAAGAAACTCCTGGCTTCTGACTTCTGGCTTTGGACTGGCTCAGCTGTGGCTGTTGTGGCCATTTGGGAAGTAAATCAGCAAATAGAAGATCTCTCTCTGTCTCTCTTTACAGAGAGAGTTACAGTCTCTGTAACTCTGATTTTCAAGTAAAAATAAATAAATAAAAATTTTAGGGGCCAGCACGATGACTCAAGTAGCTAATCCGCTGCTTACAAGAACTGTTATCCCACATGAATGTTATCAACATTTTCTTAAAAAGTAGTCCCACAAGTTTGGTTCCCATCTACACCACTTCCCATCCTGCTCCCTACTTATGACCTGGGAAGACATCAGAAGATGGCCCAAGTCTTTGAGACCCTGCACCCACGTGGGAGACCCAGAGGAGGTTCCTGACTCCAGATCAGCTCAGCTCTGGCTGTTGCGGCCATTTGGTAAGGTAAACCAATAGAGGGAAGATCTTTCTCTCTGTGTCTCTTGTCTTCTCTGTAAATCTACCTTTCTAATAAAAATAAATAAATCTTTCTAAAAATATTGTTTTAAGAAGAATCACTTGGGGGAGCTTCAACAGTCACCATGGTAATTAAATTCGAATCACTGTCAGGGAGCCCCAAGCATCTTTGGTTGAACGAAGATCCTTAGGTGGCTTCAGTGGACAGCAAGAACACAGTGTTTCACAGCAGTGGTTCTCAAATGCAGGCAGTTCCTGGACTGGCAGTATTGGCACCATGGAGTATGGAGAGGGAAGGGGTGGCAGTGCAGGTACTGGTCTTGTTAGAAATGCAAATTCTTGGAGCCAGTGGTTAAGGTGGCATCAGTATTAGAGCATCCGGTGAACTCCCAGCTGCCCCAATTCTTTTTTTTTTTAAGGCTTATTTACTTTTTAATTGCAAAGTCAGATATATAGAGAGAAGGAAAGACAGAGAAGAAGATCTTCCAGTTGTTGATCCACTGCTCCTCAAGTGGCCACAATGGCCAGGGCTGTACCGGTCTGAAGCCAGGAGCTTCTTTCAGGTCTCCCACATGGGTGCAGGGTCCTAAGGCTTTGGGCTGTCCTCGACTGCTTTCCTAAGCTAAAAGTAAGGTGCTGGATGGCAAGCAGGCTGCCAGCTTCCCAACCATTTGGGATCCTGGCACGTACAAGGCGGGGACTTTAGCTGCTAGGCTATCATGCCAGGTCCTGCCCCACTTCTTATTCAGTTCCCTGCTAATGCAGCCAGAAAGCCAGCAAGATGGCCCTAGTGCACGGACCACTGCCACCCCTGTGTGAAACCTGTATGGAGTTTCTGGCTTCTGGTTTCAATCTGCCCCAACCCTGGATGTTGTAACCATTTGGGGGAGTAAACCAGCAAATGGAAAACCTTTTTCACTCTACCTCTCCCTCTCTCTATGTCACTCTGCATTCTACATAAGTAAAATAAATCTTTTAAAAAATGCAAATTTGGGCCCGGCACCATAGTCTAGTCATTGTCATTGGCATTTGGGGAATGAGTCAGTGGATGGGAGATCGCTATCATATTATCTCTCAAATGAGATAAATAAATAAAAATTAATGAAAGAATGAGTGTAAGAAGTGCAAAGTCTTAGGTGTTCCCCAGATCTTCTGAACTGGAAAGCTAATGGCACCTAGCAATCCAGGTTAATGAGCCCTCCGGGGCTTGAAACATGGGCTGTACCTTCTAATGGCATCAACAACAGGAAAACGGGCCACTCTTTACCAGGGAGGGAACTGCCCCAGCCTGTGGGGGGCTGTCTGGTTTTACTGAAAGTCCAATATTCTAGGAAATCCCCCAGTGCCCAACAACCAGGATTGTTGGTCCCCTACTCTTCAGAACCTTTCAATTCAAACACCAGATCTACCAGCCACATAGAGGGAGGTGTGGTAAGAGCTTTAGTGGTTATAAAATGGTGACTTCATCCACCTTTGTGATAGCTCCCTGAGACCTGCCTGGATGTGTGGCCATCAGTTAGACCTGGTCACCATGGCACCCATTCAGATCTACAGAAAGCAAACACTGCTGAGCCTTGCTCAGGCCACATGGCTGAGTGCTGGGGAGGATAATCCAGCGCTGCTTATCAAAGGAAGGCCCAAGGCAGTTAAAAAGCAATTCTTCCACACCCTGCAATACCTCCTTTCTGGTCACATAAATAGCTTGGAAGAAAGTGAAAATAGAACTTTCTATCCAGTTCTTTTACAAGCAACAAAATGATGACCTCATTCACAGGTAGTGAAGGCCTCATTTGAGAGCAGCAGGGACTTTTTTCCCCCTCTCTTCAAAATGTATTTACTTTTGAATTTTCCAGTTAGCTGAATGTGCATACTATAAAAAGCCCAGAAATTTGGCTTGAGATTAAAATCACAAACCTGTATGATTTTCTACTGTAGATTTTCTCCCCAGCCAGTTTAAACATGTTTTGCAAACCTCAATGCCTACAGAAGTCAAAGAAAAAACTCCACATGCTTTATAACTTAAAGGTAGGTTTCCAGAGTGAGGTAAGCTTTCTGATGGCCACAGTTAGGGCCATTCAGAGTTTTTTTTTAAAGACATATTTACTAGTTTTATTGAAAAAGCAGTTACAGAGAGAAAAGAGGGGAGAGAAAAAGAGAGAAAGAAGGACAGAGAGAAAGACAGAGAGAATCTTCCATCCACTTGCTTCACTCCCAAAATGGCCACAATAGGCGGAGCTAGGCCAGTCTGAAGCCAGGATCCTGGAGTGTCTTTCAGGTTTCCCATTTAAATGCAAAGACCCAAAAGTTTGGGCTGTCCTCTGCTCCTTTCCCAGACCATAAGCATGGAGCTGGATGGGAAGTGGAGCAGGTGGTATTGGAATTGGCATTCACATGGGATGCTGGCACCGCAGGTGGAAGATCAGCTTACCATGCCACCTGAAGGTAGTTTGGAACCAAGAGGGAAAATGGTGACCTGCCTGCTTCTGTGCCCCCAGGGTCGCTTAGCTGAGGCCACTTAAAAACATTTCAAGTTCAACCTGGCTCAAATCCTGGACCTTACTCTGCTTCAAGCAAGGAAATGTGCGAACCTTCCATTCAACATCGGGCCACTCTTGACTACTACTAGATTGGGACAGCATTTTTAAAGTGTCTACTAGGTGCAGGGCCTGTGTTGACGGTTGCAGGTCCCAGAACTGACACAATCAGGGAGGGTACTTTGGGAGGAGTGCACAGTTCGTGTGAGCATTTGTATTTGACACTGAGGCTCAGAGCAAGTAATTGTCTAGGCCACAAATCTAGCATTCAGCAAAAGTGGCGTTGGAATCTGGCACCCTGACTTCAAGTTCAGGGTCATTTCACAGCTAGCTCACCTGCAGGAATCAGGCCCTTGATGAGTTCATTCTTGCTCTCGTCACTGCTGTAGGCTCCACTCTTGTTCACTCTTTCTGATTGCTGTTACTCTTGGTACTGTCCTAAGCCCTTTTCATGGGCAATCTCACTGGTTCCTTTCGGCAGCTTCACAGAAGGCCTCATCTTCTAGGCATCTGGGCTGAGACCTAGACGGGCTGAGTGAGGTCCTCAGTCATCAGCCCTTGGCTATGGAGGCTGCACTCTGCAATCTGACTCCTGACGCGAGCTTTCCTCGTCAAGGACAAGGACTGAGTTCATCCTTGTCCCTCCAAGTTGAATTGCTATGGTAACAAAGTTTTGGGATTAAGATCTTGCTTTGTTTCTCCTCTTTCTTCTGGAACTTTCTTGTCTTGAATTCCTAGCTCCTGGGTTTAGATCCCTGCCACTCTCCGCTCATGGCCATGACCTTTCCCTTCAGTGAGCACCTGTTAGCAAAATAACTATGGCTGCCAGATTCTTTTCTCCAGACAACTCACTCCCAGGTGCACTCTCCCCCAGCCCCTACCAGGGAAGTAGCCCCCTCATCTGACAGCCGATACAACCACAACGCGATCTTCATCACGTTGGAGAACGCTGTGTGGGGGCTGCCCACCAGCCTCCTGGGCTCACTCTCTTGGGTGGCTCCAACCTCCAGGCAGTAATGGCCTCCAGCTGGGCCAACTCCCTCTCACAGAGGCCTGGCCTACTTTAGTCTTAGGGTCTGGGGACAAAGCAGGTAGAGCAGGCCATCTTATATTCATTTAGAGAGGCAATTTTGTAATTATTCATTGGCATGCCATCAGGGCAAAGCCTGCTAGTATGTGGTGTTTCCTAATTGTTCTCTACCCAAGGCACAGGGAGAGGCTGAGTTCATGGGTAGGTGATGGGATCCTTTCCCGTTCCTCCAAATGCCCACCTGTTTGCCTAAGGGGGAAATTTTTGCTCACGCTAAGCTGCAGTACCTGTGCTAAGTTGTAAGTAGAGATCTTCACGAAGTGGTACAGGCTCAGAGAGGGAAACAAGACTAAACCCACCAGAGAGACCGAGGGACGCCATCACAGAGGAGAAAAGGTTTGATTTGTACAAAGGGAAGCAAATACAGCAAGGGAAAAATAATGTTAAACCCAGGTGGCAAGACTTTGGGATTCATTACTATATTCTATCTGCAAACTGAAAGCAACGTGGAAACCACAGGCTTCTCAGCAAGAACAGGCCCATCAGCACAGTTTCCTGCTGAGCCTGGGGGCCAGCGAGAACAGGGTAGACAGAATGTGGAGGGGAGGGCCCTGGGGGTCTCCTTTTTATTTTTTTTTTAAGATTCATTTATTTTTACTTGAAAGACAGATTAATATAGAGATAAGGAGAAACAGAAAGAAAAGTCTTTTATCTGTTGGTTCATTCCCCAAATAGTCACAACGGCTGGAGCTGAGCTAATCCAAAGCCAGGAGCCAGGAACCTCTCTGGGTCTCCAACATACTTGCTGGGGCCATCCTCCACTGCCTTCCCAGACTATAAACAGGGAGCTGGATAGGAAGTGAAGTGGACTGGAACTAGTGTCCATATGCAATGCCGGCACTAGAAGGAGGCATATTAGCCTGCTGAGCTACCATGCTGGTCCCTGGTATGTCCTTTTATGCACACACCACCAATGGGTGTTGACAAGACCCCAAACTAGCCTCTATCCAATCTCACTCAATAAAAGGGTATGATGTTTGCTTTAATCTTGAAGTTCATTTATTTTATGTATTTGAAAACCTGAGAGAGAGTGAGAATCTCCCATCTCTCATCTGCCAGTTCACACGCCCAAATGCGTGTAAGAGCTGAGGTTGGGACAGGCTGAAACCAGAGCCAGGAGCTCTAGCCTTTGAGCCATTGCCTGCTGCCTCCCAGGGAGTGCACCAGCAGAAAGTTAGAAAAGAGAGCAGGCCTGGGACTTGAACTCGGGCAGTTTTATGTGGAGTGCTGGTGTCCCAAGAAATGGACCAATGGCTGCACCAAATGCCCTCCACAAAGTACATTTTTTTCTCACTTAGGGGCAGAGCTACCCCATGTATACCTTCTCTAGCTGTTTGGTCCATGACCCCCTTTTCCTATTGGCTGGAGCCCAGTTCCTCTGGACCCTGCTCTCACCTGGAACATTCTCATAAGCTCTCTCTCTCTCACACACACACTTTCATACACACTCACTCACACACACACACATACACACGCTTTCATACATACTCACACACACACATTTACACACACACAATATTACACATTGATTCTCATCTCTTCCTCTCTTTGTGGGTTCCCTTCTCATCTAGGGCAATGTCTGGGGGCTGGCAGGGGACAGTGGATCCCTAAGCCTCTCAGGGCCTAAGTTGGATAGCACTAACAGTCTCTGGAGTCCAGTCATGAACACCTGTGAAAGCCTGGAGCAAACACAACCTTGGGTCTACTAGGTCCCAGATGTGTAACTGGTGCATAGCTGAGTCCTATGGTGTGGGACCCTTGCTTCATGTTCTTTTATTTTTTAAAGATGTATTTTTATTGGAAAGTCAGAGTTACAGCGACAGAAAGAGAGAAAGATTTTTTTTATCCGCTGGTTCCTCCCCAAATGGCCTCAACTCACAGAGCTGAGCTGATCTAAAGCCAGGAGCCAAGGACTTCTTTTGGGTCTCCCATGTGGGTACAGGGTCCCAAGGCTTTGGGCCATCCTCAGCTGTATTCCCAGGCCACAATCATGGAGCTGCATGGGAAGTGGAGAAGCTGGGACATGAAATGGTTTTCATATGGGATCCCTGAACTTGGAAGTTGAGGATGAGCCAAATGAGCCAACGTGCCAGCCCCAAATGGCACATTTGCAACTCTGTGAGAGGGAGGTATGGAAATCTAAATGTTACTAGGTTCTTATGATCAAGTTCACCTGTTCATTGAGGCTGAAGGAGATGTATTTCCCCACTCTCCAGGGTTATAGAGTGAGGACTCCAGAAGGTGCTGGAATTTGGATAACTCAAGAACAGGCAAACAGCATTTTCAGGGGAGGACAGCAAAGCCAAGGACACAGCACTGTGACTGTGAGGGCCCTGGGAGATGAGCTTGACCAAAGCAGAAGGTCAGTGGTATGAGAGTTCATGAACGAACTCTCTCATCAACAGAGAACCATTGGGGCTGTGTGAGGCCATTTGCTGGGAGTAGAGGCAAGGAGCCGCACTGAGCACTAGGCCTGGTCTCACTGCTCTCTGGGTCAGCTGTTCCACAGGGTCTGAACAGGATCTGCCCACACTGTCACCTTGCCTCTCCATAGGGTCAGTAGGATCCCAGGGGCTCCGATATCCCACTCTGCCAAATATTCAATTCTGCCTTCACTCATTCTGCCTTCTTCTCTGCCTTTCCCCCACTGGACTTCCCCTTCCTCCTCTCAAACACTTCAGGCAGCCACGTGCATGTGAAGGAGAGTAGATGGGTGATGCATCACAGCACCAGGCGAGCACGCAGCTACAAGGAGACTCCTTGTTCTTGCAAAGCCCACCTGCCATTTCTGCTGACTCAGCCCCAGCCACCAGCCACAGGCCTCAGTGGCCCTCCCTCTTCCTCCTCTCTCCCTCGCCTTTGCTTTCCCAAGGCAGTCTGCGGTTTGCTGCTCAAGATTTCATCAGCTCATCCTTGCTGCCTTGCATTCCTCCTGTCTTGCTGTGGTCCATTAGGTTCTCTCTTTATCCATAGCAGTTCCCTAGAGATGCCAGAGTCTGCCTCAGGCAGACACTTCCCCTAGAGCCCCACTCACTAGCCTTCCCTCCCCACCCCACCCCCCACTCCCTCCAACAGCACCAAGGGGAGCTCCCAGGTTCCACTTTGAGAAGCCAGGGCCAAGGTTGTTCTGGAGGATTCTGCCGTGTCTCAAGCTGGATGGGCCCAATTCTGCCCTTTCACAGGTTTTACTCTCAAAGCCCTGGACACTCCTTGCAAGGATACCAAAAATGTCTGGGTTTGTATTTTTATTTCTTATATGATCTTTGCCTGGGAATCAGCTTTTCTGAACTTCTTCAATCTGCTATGCAAACACCCACTTGGAAGTACTGTTATGAGACTTACACGAGATAACATCATATCAAAATAATTTTTAAAAATCGGAAATGGTCATGTAATTGGAGTTATTATTAGTATTCATGTTTTTCTCAAGTAGATAGTAGAGATGCTGCTTCCTGTTTAT
The DNA here is from genome assembly GCF_017591425.1 of Ochotona curzoniae. NCBI lineage: Eukaryota > Metazoa > Chordata > Mammalia > Lagomorpha > Ochotonidae > Ochotona > Ochotona curzoniae. The sequence continues at coordinate 15,811,951 of NW_024466219.1, read as the reverse complement.
GCTGCTTCCAAATACCAGGAATAGCATATCAGATCAAAGATTGAGTTCTGGAGGGGAAACAAAGTGGGCAAAATAGGGTGAGAACACATTTAAACAGATGGAGAAACATTAGGGTGAAGCAGAGAGGGCACATTCTAGTAAATAGGAAGGACAGACCAATGGCAGAGGGGCACCTGGAGACTGATGGACACAGGAAAGCAGTGGAAATAACGAGGTGGCATTGCGGTGACCAAACATCCCAGCAGCATTCAGAGAGAGGCAATCTAAATTGCACTAGCAGTCGGAACTCGACCAGCAACCAGGTGGGAATGGGGATTCTCTGGGAACTCAGGAGGTGAACTCAGATAAAGAACTGCCCATTCTGCTGGTTTGTTTGATTTGACCAGGAGCAGAGACAGAGCAGCAGATCCCAATCAGGCAGTGCAGGAACAGGGTAGATTTCATGGCCCAAACCCACAGTAGAGTTGAATCAGGCACCATTTTATGCAGGGAAGCGAAGGCTATGGAACAGGGCTGTGCATGCACTAAGCTGGGAGAGAACTCATTTTGGGCTCAGTGAATTGCAACAATGTGGCATCCTACAGGTTCCACCCAAAATAGGTCCCAGTAGCCCTCAGACCTAAGGGCCAGCAGATCCAGAACACCTGCAGTGGCATATCAAGTGCCATTTTGTACAGTGTGACAAAAGCCTTGAGACTGCAGGCACAACAGTGAGCTGCGCATGCCCTGAGCTGGGAGCAAATTCGCTGAGCTTAGTTGCATTGCATTGGTCCCACAGGAAAATAATACTGACTTTGGCATCTTACGACTCAAAATAGGTACATGTGGCCCTCAGACATAATGGCCAACAGGGTCTGGCAAGATCAGCATTGCCAACAACTTTGCTATTTAAGACACCTGGTGTCTTCCTAATTTTGGGAAATGTGCGAACTGGAAGTGGGAGAAACGCAGTATAGACAATGTGCAGCCTCAGCATGGGATCACAGGAGGTAAAGTGCTGAGCCAGGAGCTAGAGTTACAGAGACTGTGGTGGAAGTCTAACATAAGAGCTCAGATTTGAAACTCTGTGGAGGGAGTTGTACAAGTGACGGCAAACAAAGAGCCATATGCTAACTGCAATAAGTAAAATCAAATTGCAGACCTGTGGGTGACACAGCTTAGAAACCTTCCCCAAGGAGAAGAATCTGATAACCAGAAGTACAATGACCAAGAGCAAAAGAAGAGACAAAAGCACAATAAATATGAGGAAACGGTTAAAACGCTGGAAGCAGAGCTGGCTCAAGCTAGAAAAAAAAGTACTCAGGAATTAAGAGACACTATTAAAAGCCCAAATATGAGTTATGAGAGTTCCAGAAGGCGCAGAAAGAGAAGCTGGGTTTAAAAGTGTGTTTAATAAAATAATAAAACTGTCCCTAATCTGGAGAAAGATTGGGAAACAACATCCATGAGGGGCATAAAACTCCCAACAGTGTTGACCAAAAGCGATCTTCACCACGACACATGGTGCTCAAGCTCTCTTCAATAGAACGTAAGGAAAAGATCCCCATATGTGCACATGAAAAAAATCAACTGACGTACAAAGGAATGCCAATTAAACTCACAGGAAACTCTACAGGCCAGAAGAGAATGGAGCAACATATTCCAGATTCTAAAAGCAAAAATGTTGGCCCAGGATAACGTACCTAGCAAAGCTTTCCTTTGTCTTTGAAAATGAAATAAAATTCTTCCACAGTAAAGAAAAAAGAATTTGCCCCTTCCAAACCTGCCTTAAAAATGATACTTAGCGATGTTCTTTTGACAAAGAGGAATAGCACCCACCAAGACCAAAGGCAAACGTGAAGAACATTCCATCAAAATAACAACTGAAGATTAAATCAATGAACAACCTATTGCTAAATGACAGGACCAAATTATCACCTATTTATATTAACCCTGAATGTACTTAACCTCATCAATCAAATGTCATAGATTAGTAGACTGGATTAAAAACACAAAACCTATTTGTTATCTACATTTCACCAGCCAAGATCAGCGGAAACTATAACTCATGGATTTTGATGTTATTGTTTTCAGTTTCATTCCTTCAAAACACTTTTTTCCTCTTTAAATTCTTCAATGACTCATAGGTCATGCAGTAGCATCATTTTCTTCAAGAAGGTTCTTGATTTTCTTTTTCAATTTTTCAGTGACACATTAGTCATTCAGTAGCATGTTTTTAAACTTCATGGCATTGTAAATTTCTGTTTTTCTTCCTGTTGTTGGTTTTGTTGTGACTTTTTGCTTGGGGGTATTTGTAGTAACTGTGCAGTGGAGACTCACGTGTCCATATGTGAGGATACAGTACAGCGTGTATCTCTACTTTCAGATTGAGGGTGGACTCCCAGTGAAACTTTTTTTTTTCTCTTGGATGTGTCTTGACAATGGGATATTGGACTCTGCCGTTGTCCATGCCTGCAATGATGGACACATGACTGTTTATGAGGAACTATACTGTTCTAATGGTGTGGGAGAACTCAGTGTCTGTGTGTGTGTGTGGAGGGATTTGGGGAGGGGTAGGGGAAATCCCAGGGCCTATTGAATGATGATAGATAGATAGATAAATAAATAAATAAATAAATATTGAGTTCTGGAATGATCCTTGGAAAAGACTTGGAATCCTGGTTCATCTATTAGCTGTGTTGAGCAAGTCACATGATTTCTCTGATTCATCTCAATTTCCTCACTGTAATGAGGAAAGAAAGAAAGGGAAAATCACACATAATTTATTTTCCAGGCTTGTGGGGGAGAATTTGGGATTGTCTTATGAACTGATGACAGCTTCTGGAGAAGGTGTCCACGCTGGCCTCCAGGGAGTTCAGGGCAGTGCTGTGTGAACATCCCATGGTTGTTCCTTTACTGAGGGTGGGTCAGAGAGCCACGCACCCCTTCGACTCCCGTGCCAGCACCAGCAAGGCTGTCTGCTGGCACCTCGGCCTCCTCTCTCAGACCTGAGGTCTGTCCTGGCCCTGCCATCAGGGCCACCTGCTCTGCTGGCAAGGAGGATACCTGAGCACTCAACACCCTCCCCTGCATCCCTTACAGCCATGCAGTTCAGTGGGATATCTTCTCCCAATGCCACCGCAAACAACAAACTCAAGCCTCTCTCCAGAAAACCTCAGTGCAAAAGCAAGGCATATGCCATGACTCACTTCTGCTAGAGTCGAGCTCCAGCTGAGTTCAGAACTCGCAAAGGGTGCGTGGATGAGGCGCAAAGAGGAAAGAAAGACAGACCACTAGGATTTCATCATCATAATGGACAATGTGGGAAAGCTGTCCGCTTTATTTATACAGAATCAGTCAAACTCTGGCTCAGACTTTTTACATCATGGTCAAGTGGATATTTCTAAAGATAACTCTGCCATTTGTTTCACCTTAAGCTAGGATGTTATTCATCCTGGTGCTGTGGTTAGGAAAAAGTCCTCAATAGATGGTGCATATCAATCAGTAACACATTCCTACCACAATCCTCATTCTACAGCTTAGTCTTGAGTTAATCAAGGAAGGAAAGACTTCACAGAAGGAGGGACATAAAGATCAAAGAAAGAGGGAAAGAATAGATTCCCACTTACACCTGGGGACAGAACACCCTTGATTAGCATATGGTCAATGAGGGAGGGAAAACCCTAAGCCCTTTGGCTAAAACAGTATCAGCAACATCAACTTCCAAGCTCACATCGGTAGTAAACATTAACTCCACAGAGGCAGACAATGCCTAAATAGATTACAGAAATCTCAGTGGGGTGGTCCGGTGTCCATGCAAAGGGAGGCAGAGCTGCATTCAGGTGGTCCACCGGGCCCTGCCAAACAGCGGAAAGTTCCTTGTGGCCCTGCCTGCAATGGAACAATACTCTTCACACCTTCCTGTCTTCCACACCCAGCACACTTCTTACACTATTCTCTGGTCAATTTAAAAATTCATACCACGTAGTTTAAAACACATACCCAGGGGAATGCGCTTACTCAACTGTGTTCACCCAAGAGGCAGTCAGCAAAATTCCCTGACCCGCTATGAAGCCTCACCCAGGGAGCCGGCTTTGTAGGCTTCAATGCTGGAACTTTAGCCTTGAGGGCATGCTCTAGAGTCTGTGCCGGTGACAGGAGGCAATTTGCAGTTTGTCTGGGAGATCTGAGGGCACAGCCAGGGTAGGAAGTCACTGTCCCTGGTTGCAGAGTGCATATGAAGAAGAAGGGAAAGTGCACCTGGGGGCAGGTGCACGATGTTGAAACTCTCATTGAGCCTGTTTGGCCTCCAGAGTGGATTTGCTTCTAGAAACCCAGAACATGAGACTTGGTGGTCCCTGCGGATCCTTCATTCACCCTCTCGCCAAAGACCAGGTGCTGCAACTGCAGTGCTGCATGTCTGTACAAGCTATCTTAGGGTGACAAGAACGAAGCAGAGACTCCCTGAAAAGCTCCTGGGGTTCACCCAGGTTAGGCTGACCCTGCTGCCCTTTATCTCACCTGTTTGCTTTCCATCAGTCTCAGGATTAGACCAATTTAACACAAGACAGTGGCGACACCAAGGGCTGCTCCCAGCTATAAAAGATACATTAGTCCCTGTAATGGTCCATCTTCCCCAGATCGCTTCCTCCATCTGTACATTTATGGGCCGATGAAACAGAACTTATCCAGGAAGGCAGAAAGGCCAGCACACAGCAGGCGACAGGTACAGGGAGAGAGGAGCTGGCTCACTCCCACGTGGGATGCATACTCCCAAGTGGCAGCTCCGCCCACTGCACCACAAGGCCTGCCTCATGTCTGTCTGTCTGTCTCTCGTAATATCTATTTTGGCACAGAGACTTTGCAAAATCTTGATTGTTCTATTTTCATTCTCAGGTGGGGATGCACAGGTCACTATTTTCATAACGATTTTGTGAGGCCTAGGAAAGACTCTGCCTTTCAAATAAGTTCTTTTTAAAAAATCTTTTAAAAAATTACCATGGAGGCTGGCATTGTGGCATAGCGGCCTAAGCTACTGTCTGTGACACCAGTATCCATATGGGTGACAATTCATATCCTAGCTGCTCCACTTCTGATCCAGCTCCCATCTAATGGCCTAGGAAAGGCAGTAGAAGATGGTCCAATTCCTTGGGACCCTGCTGCCCACGTGGGAGACCAAGAAGAAAAGCTCCTGGCTCTTTATTTTAGCCTGGCCCAGCCCTGGCTATTGTGGCCATCTGAGTGAATCAGCTGATGCTCTCTCTCTCTCTCTCTCTCTCTCTCTCTCTCTCTCTCTCTCTCTCTCTCTTCTGTAACCCTGCCTTTCAAATAAATAAATAAATAAATTATGCAGAACACGCAAGCAACTTCCTCAGAAGAGAAAGTCCAAACACTAAGTAGATATGTGAAAAGACATTCCAAGTAATTAGTAACTAGCAATTAGTAATTAGAAAAATAATGAGAGCTAACTCTGACTTAGCAGGTGGGTAAAACTTGAGAAGCCTGATTGTGAGGATGTTGGGAAATTAAGCTGCAGCTGGTGGGACAGCTAATTTGAAAATCAAAATTTAGGATCTGGAGCTATCTAGTAGAAAATGTATGCATGGCACGACCTGACAGTACTTCTACTCACTTCTACTCATTTGGGAGAGATTCTGACCCACGTCTCTCCTTGTAACCTTCTAGAGCAAGTCACACAATCCTGGGTTACTGTGGTGACCCGTGGTTACGATCTCAGGCTAGGAGATCAGAAGAAATGGGGCTGGACCCAGATACATGGCTTTTTCTATGGTCCCCTAGGCCCCTTCCCCTCAAGCAAACCGTGTTCAGCGCCTTCCACCCAGCCCCCACTCCAATCCTTTCTTTACCACTCCCTTCTCCATAAAGGTCTCCCCTTTCTCTTCCCTTTATGCCTGCAAGGATTCAGGTCTCTTCCCTCTTTCACCCCTCAACCCCCCCAGTCCCAGTGTCTACACTGCTTGGAGGGCTAACGGGGTGCAGGGGGAAGAGGGCGCGCCCAAAACTGACAGCTGCAGCGTCCCGGCGCAGGTGGCATAGCGACCGGTTGTCGCATTGGCCCTGCGCGTGTGCCTCTATCTGGGGACTTGTGCATGAGCAGCCTACAGGAGTTCGTCTGGCTGCCGGCTGCTCCCCTGAACGCTCGCGTCGGTAGCTTCTGGCTCTTGAAGTCCTTAGTCCATCACCCGCACCATACCTCCCGCCTCCCGAGCCAGCCTCTCGGTCCTGCTGCTAGGTGAGTACTGGCGACTCGCACTCCTGCCCGCCCTCCTCTGCGGGGAACCAACCGGCGAGCTGGGCTCCCCGGACGCGAATAAAAAGCGCTGGGCTGGAGCCGCTCTCCAGCCACCATCGCCGCCGGGGCTCCCTGGCGGGTCAGAGCGCTTGAGGGGTTTCGCTGGGGCTTCCAGGTCTAGGGGGCAGGGTGGGGGTGGGGGGACACCGACGGCTCCGGACGGCTTTCACGCTGGGTTACGGGAATCCTCTGTCTCCAGGGAAGCTTGGAGAAAGTGAATTTGGGGACAGGTTCCCAACCCTTTTCAACACTGCCTCCTCCCTCCTTTCCATCCTGACCGCCTCTTCCTGACCACCCTCCCCCACAACCTGCTCTTTCCAGGGGGTCCCTCCATCCTTGTCGCATTATCCTTCCTCTACCGTGTCCTCCGAGGCTGTTTCCAGTCATTTGTCATTCTCTCTGTACCTTTGCTCCACCTTTGACCTTCCCCTTGTTATCTATTTTACCCATTGGAACTCCCCACCTGCGTCCACACCCTCCATCCATCCTTTTCCCTCCTGGTAAACCCTCACCATGGTTTCAGGGCCTCATTGGGATATAAGTCCCACCCCAGGAAGTACCCTCTCTGCCCCCAATGCCACCACACCTTGGCTGGGCCGGGATGAAGAGTTGGCCAAAGTGGAGATTGGAGTCTTGGCCACTGTCCTGGTGCTGGCCACTGGGGGCAACCTGGCCGTGCTGCTGATCCTGGGCCGGCCTGGCTGCAAGCGCTCACGCATGCACCTGTTTGTGCTGCACTTGGCCCTGACTGACCTGGGTGTGGCACTCTTCCAGGTGCTGCCCCAGCTGCTCTGGGACATCACCTACCGTTTCCAGGGCCCCGACTTCCTCTGCCGGACCGTCAAGTACCTGCAGGTGCTCAGCATGTTCGCCTCCACCTACATGCTGCTGGCCATGACGCTGGACCGCTACCTGGCTGTCTGTCACCCCCTACACAGCTTCCGGCAGCCCAGCCAGTCCACTCACCCACTCATCGCTGTTCCCTGGTTGCTCGCCGCTGTCCTCAGTCTCCCGCAAGTCTTCATTTTTTCATTACGAGAGGTGATCCAGGGCTCCGGGGTGCTGGACTGCTGGGCGGACTTCCACTTCCCCTGGGGCCTGAGGGCCTACATCACCTGGACTACCCTGGCCATCTTCATCCTGCCTGTGGTCATGCTCACAGTGTGCTACGGCCTCATCTGCCATGAGATCTGTAAGAACCTAAAAGTCAAGACACAGGCCTACAGGGCGGAAGGCAGGGACTGGAGGGCCTGGGATGGGACCCCACCCTCTGCTCCCCCTGCAGCTGCCTTGGGGCTGCCCTCCCGCGTGAGCAGTGTCAGTACCATCTCGCGGGCCAAGATGAGGACGGTGAAGATGACCTCTGTCATTGTGCTGGCCTACATCGCTTGCTGGGCGCCCTTCTTCAGCGTCCAGATGTGGTCTGTGTGGGATGAAAACGCCCCTGACGAAGGCAAGTGTGTGGGGGTAGAGGAGGCTGGGAGGGTTAAGACGGAGGCGAGGCAGGTGGCAGGGAGTGAGTGAAGTGATTTGGAAGCATGTTAGAAGGGCAAGCTCCAACTCCCACTCAGATGATCGAAGCTGACTTTTGTGGGGGCATTTCCTGATTTTCACTGTTGGTAATATACCAGATTAGAAATCCCACGAGGTACTGAAGTGGAAAGGCCATAGGCAGATTTGATCAGCCAGCTGGAGGGGGTTTAGAATGGTGGACTGATGGAGCAGAAAGGGATTTCCAAAATGGGCTGGTCCGGATTGGTAATTGGTGATTTGTGACCCCGAATTCTCCCAGCACCCTTTCCTCTCCCTGGGCTGGGGAGGGCTTGGGCTCCTCGACAGCCACTGACAACCCCTCAGGTCTCAAGTTCAAACCCCAGGATGAACAGAGGCTTGGAGAGAGGCCAGGACATCCCCAGGGTCACACAGCTGGGGAATGACAAGGTGAAGCACAGAGCCCAGGCTTCCTGTCTCCTTGTCTTTCTCCTCCACGCCTTGAGCGTGATTCAAGGGTCTGTAAAAGGAGGAACGCGCTTTCTTCCTGCACTGGAAATGAAGTTGGCTCCTCCAGGCAGACATACTGGAGACCCTTGTTTGCGGCGTGCTAGGCGGCAGTCACCAGCACTTCAGATGCTGCCTGGTGGCCTGACCGTGAGGATGAGCTCAGCCTCAGGAAAGCAGGGCTTGTCTGGGCAGCCTGAGCACTGGAGAACGGAGTTCAGAAACACCCACTCCCTCTCCCTCAGGGACACGTGCTGGCCTCCTGTCTGGGTGACTGCTCTGCACTGTGTGTCCTGGTGGGTGCATTGCAGGCTGAGTGATGGGTACAACACGCAGCTGCCCTAGGGAGTCCCTGTGCCCAGGGGCTCTGGGCACCATATTTCCAGCAACCCTGAAGGATTTATAAATCCCCTTCCTCAGTATTGTGCTTTTCCCATCTCGTTTTGTTCACCCTAGGACAAGCTCAAGCCAGACGCCTTGCTTCCCTGAGAGCTGAACTAGGGAAAGGCTGTCTGTGAATTTGATACCAGGAGAGAGACATGCAAAAACAATGCCACACAGAGCTCCATCACATCCCTTCTTTTTTTTTTTTTTTTTTTTTTTTTTTAAGATTTGCTTATTTGTATTGGAAAGTCAGATATACTGAGAGGAGGAGAGACAGAGAGGAAGATCTTCCATCCGGTGGTTCACACCCCAAGTGACCACAATGGCTGGAGCTGAGCCGATCCGAAGCCAGGAGCGAGGAGCTCTTTTGGATCTCCCATGTGGGTGCAGGGTCCCAAAGATTTGGGCCCATCTTCAACTGATTTCCCAGTCCACAAACAGGGAGCTGGATGGGAAGCAGGGCTGTCTGGATTGGAACCGGTGACCATATGGGATTCTGGCACATGCAAGACAGGGGACTTTAACCACTACACTATCAGCACTGGGCCCCCATCACATCCCTTCTTAACTTTCCTTTTGACATTAGAACAAACTCTCCTTTAAGCAACAGCATTTCCTTCTCACAAATTGTGGGTCCCCTTCCCTGCTCTGGCCAAGCACGAAATAGCCTAGAAGGAAGGAAAGAGGGTTTCCTAGGGCCACAGATACTCCTATCAGAGAGAGACAGACAACCCTGCCATCTGTCTCTGTTAGGCTGTTAGGGGTGAGGCCTGCTCTGTTATCTGAATGGCGTGGAGAGGTAAAGCAGCTGGCCCAAATGACATGGTTGGCATGCACGGACTTGAGTCAAGACCTCTGTGGGCCAGGCTTCGCCAGTGGCACCAGGGCTGGTCCAGCTATTTGTCCCTTCACAGTGGAATCTGAGCAGACAGGGAGCCTGCTCGTAGCTGGTGCAGCCCTCCCCCTTGTTGGCAGTGTCTGCCACCATCCTGGGCCTGTCCCTCACTGTATACCGTGACTTACCACTTGCCAAGTGCCTTTTAAGACAGAATTTCTGGAACGAATTGCTACCCTCCAGACTGGGTACCCTTGTAGGCAAATGAGAGCCCACTGGCTCAAGATTTTTGGTCCTTTAAACGTTGTTATCAGCACATCTGATACTCCTCTCTGGCATGCTGGCCTCCCAGTCCTGATCTTCAGTGGGAACCTGCCTGTCACTTTGCCTTTTTATTGTTGCCCCTAAGTGTCAGCCGAGTTGCCCCCAGGACACGGCAGGGGCTGTATGGATTCATTTGGGCACTGTGTCTCCTCTCTCTAGCTTGGTTTCTCAACTTTTGGGAATTGAGGGGCCTGGGTGCCCTACCGGGATACCTGCAGCCCGTCATGCTTAGGCTGCTCCTGCTTGCCTCTCTCTCAGCAGATTCCACCAATGTGGCCTTCACCATCTCCATGCTCCTGGGCAACCTCAGCAGCTGCTGCAACCCCTGGATCTACATGGGCTTCAACAGGCACCTGCTGCCGCGCACCCTGCAGCGCCTTGCCTGTTGCAGACCCCCACGGCCCCAGCTGCGCCGGCAGCTGTCTCCCAGCAGCCTCTCTAGCCGCCGCACCACGCTGCTGACCCACGCCAGCCACACACCTGTCCTCAGCTTCAGCCTGGTCAGGAGCCCCAGGCCTGGAGAGTCACCCAAGGACTCGGAGCAGCTGGATGGGGAAGCTGCCACTGAGACGAGCATCTTCTAGATAGGACTCCCTAGAATCCACACAGGCTTGCCTCGGGTCCTCGGACTTATAGATGAGGGCTCAGGTTGAGGCCAGGATGGTCACCCCTACCCTTGGAGCCACAGCTCCCCCTAGTGGGAGGGCCGCCCTAGTTAGCTCCCAGTCACAGACACGGGAGTCAGAGCCACTCATGCCGCCTGCACCCCTGGTCCTGCTGCCTTCACAGTGCATCACAGGAGAGAGGAGAGGGGAGAGGCGAAAAGCTGGATGAGGACCCTCTGAATCCGGGGGGGCAGCGCTTCTGGAGGGGGAGGATGGTCCTATGAAGCTAGGTGAGTGGAAGTGTGAGCTGTACCTGCTAGGGCACCTGTCTGCCCCGAAGAAAGACTCAGCTGCATTGAGGATGAAGGCCAGCTCCTCTTCTCCCATGCCACTCCTTAGTGTGTATGTAGGACAGGGCAGAGTGGTGTGGTCTGGGGGAGTGAGGGTGGGAAGAAAGGCAGAGAGAGGGGAAGAAATAAAGAGTTAGGCTCCAGACTGGTTGCCTGCCCCCTCTCCCCGACAATGAGTTCAGGCTGCTTTCATCTCTGCGGCTGCATGGAGGAGACCTCGGACAGCAAGTAATACGGTCGTGGCATGAACGCTCCTGGGACCCCAGCTGCTGTGCTCAGAACTGGACAGGTGCAGGCCAGGTGGGGGGATGCTCAGCAATGCCTTCAGCGTGTCGCCTCTCCTCTCTGGGCGTCAGTCTCTGTACCTGTGGGTCAGGTGTGATGACCTCTGGGGACTTGCCCAGCTCCATCCTCCCACAATTTTGTAAGCCTGGAAATTGTGACAGAATGGAGAAACACCCAGGGTGTTCCAGCTGATGGGCTCTGGGACAATCGCTGGTTTCCCACAGCTGTGACATTGGGCCTAGTTCGGGGGACTGGCCAGCTGTCGCCTCTAGCTTCAGCTGTTTGAGGCTGGGTCCCTGTCTAGGGGTAGCAGAGACAGCAGGGCAGGAAGACCTGGGCTCTACTGGCTCCTCCTGGTCTCGGTGGACAACAGCCACGGGGAGGTTTCCTCAGCCCAGTTTTGAGTCTAGTCCAAGAGTCAGCCTTGGCGGTAGAAAGCACATCCGCTGAAATGTTAGGAGTGCCTCGTCCCGGCCCAGCCATCCCCAGGGACCAACATCAGTGCAAGACTGACTGATTTTGGCTGCCAGAGCCAGGTGGGGTTGCAGAGGTCAATGTAGCTGTAAACCCATGTATGCCATAAAGAATCACTCCTCTGGTTCTGCTCTAGGGAGCAAGATGGCTCCCTGCTCCATGCTTTGGGCCTAAAAGTCAAGGCAGATGGAAAAGCCAAAGGCCGCCTCTTTGCCGGCTTCTGCTATCTGAGTTAACCCCTGGCATCCAATCCACTGTTGCCCCATCCATCCGTCACGGTGAAGCTGGGTGAAGGAGCCTTCCTTGCCAGCCAGAGCTATGGAAGGCATTCCTTCCCCTGCTTCTGGAAGCTTCTACCCAGCCCTGGGCCCCGCCTTCATACCATGGCACTAAGAAAACCTTTGGTTGGCATGAGGCTTGGAAGGAGAGAAAAATACTGTTGTGTATACCCCCAAAGACTTGGCACTGAGTCTTGCCCTCACCTCTTCTCTTCTTGTACTCACTTGAACAAGTTATCTTCCCACTGTGACCCACATACCCCTCAGTTATCCAACAGAAGCAGCAATGCTCATTCTGTTGGCAAGGAGTTACAAGACAGCTGACTCTAGAATGTTCTACAGAGAAGATGAGGATGGCTGTAGGTTGCCCTGGGCCCAGGAGAGGCTACAGAGCATGGAAAGAAAGGGTCCTGGGACCTGGCATGGCAGAAGCCCCTTCCCCATCCATTGCATACTGGCTGGTGTGGGCTCTCTCGTCTTTCCTGCCTTGCACTGCAAGACGGCTGTCTGCGGATCCTCGCTGCTCCTTCCTTACAAAGGCTGCATGAGCTCTTTTCTGGAAAGCCGGAGAGGCAGTGGGAGCTATTGGGACCACGCTGGGAGAGGCTGAGGAACTCAGGATTCTGGTCCCGGGAGCTCCTGGAGGAAGATCCGGCTTTTGTCTAGATCTATGATGACAGCTTTTGCAAGGCCTCGGGGGCGCTCATGGCAGCCTGGGCAGAGGAGGAGGCTTGGGCAAGGTCACAGGGACCAGCTCTCATTGCTCTCTGCCATCTTTTTGCCTCATTGCAGGTAGCTGACTGCCAGGGAAGGCTGCACTGTAGACTGTGCACCAGAGTTCCTTAAAGCTCACGTAGGAGCAGGAGGTGAGGGCCAGCAGGGCCGAGGAGGCAACAGGACATCATTGCTTGGCTGAGGGCTTCTTTGGAATGCTATCAACCAGCAGTTTCTCAAATGACCATGTCTGCGTTTTATGTGTATTTGCATCTTTCATATCTCAGGGGATGTCAATGAGTCCAGACTACGGCTGTTCTGGGTCAGGAATCCAGGGACATGGTTAAACTTAGCCAATAAAGCTTATTGACATCCAGGACATTTCTGAGCATCTTCTTTTCCTAAGGGCAATTCTCATGGGAAGTCAAAGTAAAGTTAAAATGTCATATTCTTGAGAGAGGTGGTAAGGGAGACCGGCACCTAGTTTCTGTGGGGAAGGCAGTGTTCGGCAGTTAGCTATGATTCCACAAGGTGGCAGTATGGAATCGAAAGTGCCTGGGCTGGGCTGCGGGGGTTCCGGCCTACGAGTCAGAGTGAGGTTTTCTTTTCTGCCTCTTACTGCTAAAATCTAGGATCCACGCCTCGCCTCTCCTTGGGGAGGTCTGGGCGGAAGCGACCTCTAGGGGCGGCTAGGAAAAGCACCCAAGTTTTGCACTGGAATGTCATATGGTGCTTCCTCTGAAGTTCTCGTTTGGTCTTAATCCCTTGACACACCTGCTGTGGGCTTCTTTCCTTCCAAGCCGTGGAGTTAGCCGGCAGGTACACAGCACAAGAGTTCCTGCTGCAGGGTGAGGGCTGTCCGCTAGCCAGGGGAGCTGCAGTTCTGGTTGAGCGGCTGAAGCATGGGTCTGAGCAATGGGTTCTGCCCACAGCAGCCAACACACCTGTCTCGCCCCGGAGGTCTGCTTGGGCATTTGGGGGAATGGGAAAGGATCCCATCACCTACCCATGAACTCAGCCCTCTCTGTTCCTTGGGTAGAGAACAATTAGGAAACACCACATACTAGCAGGCTGCCCTGATGGCATGCCAATGAATAATTACAAAATTGCCTCTCTAAATGAATATAAGATGGCCTGTCCTACCTGCTTTGTCCCCAGACCCTAAGACTAAAGTAGGCCAGGCCTCTGTGCGAGGGAGTTGGCCCAGCTGGAGGCCATTACTGCCTGGAGGTTGGAGCCACCCAAGAGAGTGAGCCCAGGAGGCTGGTGGGCAGCCCTCACACAGCGTTCTCCAACGTGATGAAGATCGCGTTGTGGTTGTATCGGCTGTCAGATGAGGGGGCTACTTCCCTGGTAGGGGCTGGGGGACAGTGCACCTGGGAGTGAGTTGTCTGGAGAAAAGAATCTGGCAGCCACAGTGATTTCACTAACAGGTGCTCACTGAAGGGGAGGTCATGGCCATGAGCATCCTCACTAACCACCTGTTACTGGGTGTTTCCTGCGATAGCCCCACGTGAGGCTCCACACTGGCAGGCTCGGTGACCTGCGTTGAGTCCCTTCGATTTCACGACGCTCTGTGAAGGCTTCTAGCACTTTCCCATCCCCACAAGTAGGTCCCAGAGGCCTCGACCCAACCATGATCCAGATAACTAAGATGTCTTCTGATTTATGTCTCTTCCCACCTCCTCGAGACTTGTCCCAGAAACCTGCAGGAAGCCACCTTGCTGCTGGCCTTACCAGGGTCCCTGTGAACTGTTGCAAGAAGCCTGCTGTTTTTCCTTTTTAAAGAAGTCAGTGACAAGTAGTATTTCCTGTCTTGTTTCAAGGTCAGTGTTGTTATTTGTGGTGTTGTGCTTATTCCCTATTCTGCCTCTCAAATTGGGAAAATCTCCGTCCTCAGTCACCAAGGCTTTGTGTGGAGAGAGCAGCGACAGGAGCTTACAGGCGAAGGGACACTCAGTGGCAAAGGTGTCCAGCCCCAAACCCCGAGCTGGGGTCATCCTTCTGATTGTCCTGGGGGAGATGAACTGGGAGGGGAGACCTTGGGGTTGAACTTGGCTGGGAGCATGTATCCCTAGGGCTTCCACTGTTGGGTACATACTTGTTTAGCTGTTGTCAATGAAATTTCTTCTCATTTCATTTCCTTATTAGCTATTAAAGATTTATTTATCTTTTTATTGGAAAGGCAGATGTACAGAGAGGAGGAGAGACAGAGAGGAAGATCTTCCGTCTGATGATTCACTCCCCAAGTGACTGCAACGGCCAGTGCTGTGCCGATCCGGAGCCAGGATCCAGGAACTTCCTCCAGATCTCCCAAAAGGGTTCAGGATCCCAAAGCCCTGGGCCATCCTCGACTGCTTTCCCAGGCCACAAGCAGGGAGCTGGATGGGAAGTGGAGCAGCCAGGATTAGAACCAGTGCCCACATGGGATCCCGGCACATTCAAGGAGAGGACTTTAGCCACTAGGCCACACCGCTGGGCCCACCCCACTACTTTTTAATTCCATTTAATTCCATTTAATTCCATTTTTCCATGGATCATGTTGAAGTTCCCCTTATATTAACCCATCCAGTTCTCATCAGCTCCTAGAAGACAGGTACTGTTAGTATTTCTAATGGTCAGGGAGCAAAACAAAGACACAGAGAGGTTACCTAACGCATTCAACATCACAAAACCAGGTTACACGGCGTGGCACCCAGGCAGGCTGGCACGACAGTGTGAAATCTTAGCTTCTGCATTAAAGAAAAGAAAATATCATTTGGGCAAAAGGAAATAAAATTGATTCTTATTTGCAAAATGTCTCATTTTCCACCTAGAAATCCCCAAAGAATCCTCTACAAAGCAAGCAGAATTAATGAGACGGGCTCAATAAAGCCTTGTGGCTATGAGACACAATCTCAGACTCCCAGATGTTCTTTCTGTTCTGTTGGTAATGGACAGAAAATTAGCTTCCTGCCAGTGCAGACCCAGGGGCACCAGTGAAGATGACTTAAATGACCAGGGTTCTGCCACCCTGGTGCGAGACTTGGATTACATTCCTGACCCGCAACTCGGCTGTTGGGAAATGAACCAGCAGATGGAAGCTCTTCCACTATCTGTCACTGCTCCTCAAAGACATTTTAAGAGTTAAGACATTGAGGGCTCGGTGGTGTGGCCTAGTGGCTGAAGTCCTTGCCTTGAACGTGCCCTGGGATCCCATATGGGTGCCAGTTCTAATCCCGGCAGCTCCACTTCCCATCCAGCTCCCTGCTTGTGTGTGGCCTGGGAAAGCAGTCGAGGACGGCCCAAAGCTTTGGGACCCTGCACCCACGTGTGGGAGACTCGGAAGAAGTTTCTGGCTCCTGGCTTCAGATCGGCATAGCATCAACCGTTGTGCTCACTTGGGGAGTGAATCATCGGATGGAAAATCTTCCTCTCTGTCTCTCCTCCTCTTTGTATATCTGACTTTCCAATAAATAAATAAATCTTATTTTTTAAAAAAAAAAAAAGTTAAGACATTGAAGCAAGTGCAGGTTCTCTGAGTACCTCTAATTAGCACAGCATCAAATTTAGACATCAAAATTGTACCTGAGCATGTCATTGGCCCATTGAGACAAGCAGCATGTCTGTCAACCAAGTATTTTTTCAGTGGTCTATGTGTGTGGTCCTGGAGCAAACACCATCTGTACTTCAAGGTCTGGCTTTGAACTTGACAAATCAATGCCTGATGAAGAAGCAGACGAGATGCTATAGGCAGGGACTGTTGAGTTGTCAGGAGGAGCAATCTTGACGCCCCAACCCATTTCTGCCCCCGCCTCCCGTCACCCCACAATGGAATATGCAGTGAAGTTTCTGCAGGGGAGTAGTTGGGATGGATGGAGAGAGGGGACTCTAGTGAGTCAGCCAAACGCGTCTCTGCCTCAGCTGCAGGGGACAGTTCAGTGGGATCAATCAACTTCAGCCAAGTTGGATTTCAGTTTGACCACACAGTGAAGTAGAGATCCAAGCTACCCACAATGCACCCACACAAGGAAAATGTCAAGAGTGCTTAGTGGCTAGACACACTGAGTTTGGCCTGCCCAGCTGTGGGTTGCTTTATCTCTTTGGCCTCAATTCTACACTGCAGAGTGGTACCTGCTTCTCTTTCTAGACTCCTACCTGTTGTGAGTCAGAGTTAGAGCTGTGGCATCCAACAGGACGTTGCTTCCACAAGAGCTCCATGACTGGCTCATGGTTTGCTGTAGCCATGATTAAGCCTGTGATGGGATCTGATTTTCTTTCTGTACTGCATCACACCAGGTATGTGCCCAGTGCTACTTGAGGGGTCGAATGGGGCATAATGGCCCTAAGCCGAGACACTGAGCTCAGGAGGAAGACACGGTGGACGGAGCCCTGGTCGGACAGTCCCTCCCCATGCCCAAGCTCTCTGAGAAGTTTCTTCCAACAGCTGCAACCAAGTCATTTGACCCCTGACTGCCTCAGTTTCCCCGGCCTCTCCAGGGAGGCTGTGAGGATGACCATGCTGAGCTGTCAGTGTGTTCAAGCTGTCCCTAGCATACAGTCACCTGCAGTTGGGACCAGCTGGGGGTCTGCTTTCTGTTGTGGGATTTTTCTTACCTCGATATTTGCCTGTCCTTTTTCCAGGACAGCACACACTCATTGATTTCCATTCATAGCACTCGAACTCCTGGGCTGATCCCTTCTCCTCTATACAGCTCGGAACAAGTCCTAAGGAGGACTCCAGGATCTGGTTCCCAGTTGCCTCACAAAGAAAAACTAGGGGCTGGTGTTGTTGAGCAGTGGGTTATGTCCTGCTAATGTCCTGGAAGAGCAGCAGAGGATGGCCCATGTCCTTGGGTCTCTGCCACCCTTGGGGGACTCAAGATGGAGTTTCAGGGTCCTGGCTTCAGCCTGACTCAGTCCCAGTCAACATTTGGGAAGCAAACCAGTAGATGGAATATGTCTCGCTCTCTTTTTTCTCTCCCTCTCAGTCACTTTGCTTTTCAAATAAATACATACATCTTTTTTAAATTTTATTTTTGATATTTACATAATTGATTAGGGTGGAAAGGCATCAGGATTAGGGGAAAGTGAGTGAGACCATTATTTCCAATGTTTTTTTCTTCTTCTGTATCCAGGGCAAGAAGGGAGATAAGGGAGGAAACTGTACCCAGCCTTCCAACTGTCTCAGTACCTGGGGATGGGGAACAGCCACCCAATGTCATCCCAGGGTTCCTGATGTGCAGCATGCTCCAAGAGTTCTGCTCAAGTGGTTTCAATAGTTCTGAAACGCTGTCGATCTCACCAATCCAAGGATGAGGAAATCCTCCTGAGGTCCATTGGCTGACATAGTTCACCTCCGTGTCCCAGATATTTGCTGTCAGCTCTTGGTTGGGCTGACCAATTTGTTCTGTCCTCCTTCCTCTGCTGTGGTACCAGATGTCCTCTGCAGGCTCCAATGGACTGCTATATCCTCCATATGCATCTGGGCATGCCATCCATTGCTCCATCTTGGCCACTGAGGAGGCTCAGTTTTCACACATGCACTCCATGGTCAGACTACAGATCCTGGGATTCTCCCTGTGGTTGGAGTTTTGAGTCCAGTGCTTTAGTTGGGGGAATCCCCAAAGGAACCTCATCTGAAGTGATCTCAGACCTGATTCTTGCGCGTGATTGCCAGTATGGGATCCAGCTGTCTGTCACCCACATCAGCCTATGCACACTGGTAGTTGCAATTGCTAGATCTATTCTGCATCCAGCCCCTTCTCTTACATAAACCAAAGGATACTGTGGCCTAGAACAACCCTGCCCATCACACACTCAGCCTTCACATACACTAGTGGGAATTGCAGCCTAATTGAAGTAACCCCTAATAACCCCTACTAGGCCCACCCCTAGCCCTGATTCCTGTGCTTGCTAGTATGTGCAGTAGACTGGGCCAGTCTGTCTCACATCCCATTTAGCTCTCATACACATTGGTGGGCATTGAAGCCTAGCTCAACCCAGCCAACCCGCTATCCAGTCTACCACCCCCAGCCCTGGTTCTCATGTTCACCAGTGGGAGTTACAACCAATCAGAAAGGAGCCCACAGTTTCCATACTGGACCCACTCCCAGTCCTGGGTCTTGCACCCTCCAGGTGGTTCTGCAGTCTAGCTTGACAGCATTTGCTCCCAGTCCTGGCACTTGTCAGCTGATGCTGCAGCAAAGCTCAACCATCCTGTTCTTATTCTGGCCTATGCATGAATAAGTGGGTACAGTTAGCTTAGCCCAGCATGGCTCATCCCTAACCCAGTTCACATGCCAACAGTTGTAGTTCTGTCCAGCCTGATCTGCCCCAATCCCAATTCTCACACTTGCCAGTGGGAGTAGTGGCCCAGCAGGGGAGCACCCCCGCAGCCCCCTACTGGGCTTGCATCCCTCCTCCCTGCCCTGGTCTCACATGTGCCAGTGGGTACTGTGACACTATCTGGCATGGCCCTCCTCACTTTGGTATTTGCCAGTGTGTGCTGCAGTATGGTCTGGCCCAGTCTTCCGCCCAGTTTCGGCTCATGCTAGTGGTTGCTGCAGCCTAGCCCAGCCCAGCCAGGCCCCAGTCCTGGCCCTAATGTGAACTGGCTGGAGTTGCAGCCTGACCAGTCCCATTCTACAGCCCATCCTGATTCTCAGATCTGCCAATGGGTGTCATGAACTGGCCCAGACAACTGGCCCAGACTGCCTGCTCCCAGACCTGACTCAGACATGTTGACAGGTTCCATAACCTGGCTTGGTCTGGGCTGCTCTCAGCTTTGGTCTCTGTGCTGCTACCCTGCAGGGACTGTGTCCTGACAGAGGTGTTCCCCAAGCTCCTCTATCAGGTCTCCTCCCAGTGGCATATCTTGTGTACAACGTTGGGTCCTTGGCCAGACTGACTTAGTCTACATCCTGTCCTGGCAAGAACAGTGGCATTGCTCAACTGGCTCACACCCAATCTGATTCTTACTGTTGGGTGCTACAGTGCATACATACTTGGTCCACACCCAGACACAGCTCTCAAATGGTTCAACAGGAGCTGAGATCTAGCCCAGCCCATCTTACACCCTCCCTGGCTCTCATTAGCTCACCCAGATCCAGTCCACACTAATTCTGAGGGACAGTGTAGTCATGTTCAACTCAGATCGCAACCTCCCCCCCCCACCCCCCGCCAATACTGGCTCTTGCACTCACCAGAGGGAACCACAATGCAGCCAGGGTGTCCCCTTAGCTCTCCAACTAGGTCTGTTCCCAGATGTAGATCTTGTGCGTGTCATGACCAGCTCGGCATAGCCCATCCCCTGTCTTGACCTTTGGCATTGGATGCTGCAGCCTGACCTCAGTCCAAACTCTTGCTGGTGAGTGCTTCAGCCTAGCCCTGCCCAGTCTGCTCATGTAAACTGGTAGATATGATAGCCTAGCCCAGCATGACCCACACTTCAACCTGGCTCATGCACATGCCAGTGAGCTAAGGTTGGCCCAACCCTGCCTGGTCCACCCTCTCCAGAACCACCCCACACCTTTGCAGATGGGCAGAGCTACCTTGCCTGGCCTGACCAGCACCCAGTCCTGTATCATATGCTCATCAATGAGAGCTACAGCCCACCAGGGATGTTTCCCAAGTTCCCCCTACCAGGCCCATCTCAAACCCAGATCTCACATGTGCTGGCAGGTGTTGGACTCCTGCCTGGCATAGTATGCCCCCTCTATCTCAGCCTTAGTATGAGCTGGTGGCTGTTGCAGCCTGGCCTGCTCCACATCCTATTCTTAGTTGTGCCTGTAGGTGCTGCAGCCTGGACCAGTCTGGCCTATTCCCAACCCCAGTACCCACAAATGTCGGAGCGTGAACTATGCTGGTTTACTGACATGGTTAACACAAGAATTAACATGAACCAGGCCCAGAATGACAGTCACTGTGAACTGCTTTTACTTCAACAATGTAACACTTGTCTAGGTACAAGGCAAGCTAGTTGTCTACAGTTGGGGACCTCCTTGTTTATTTTTTTCCCCCCACTCAGGTACACATCTGCCTCAAGGACTTTGCACTTGCTGCTCCTGCTGCCTCCAGTGCTCTTCCCACTTATCCTCAAATCTCACAGCATTACTTCGGTTGGGTCAATGTCAGTGAGGCCTTCCCAGCTCCCAATATAAAGTAGAAGTCCTCTCCCACCTGGTGATCCCTCCCTGTGCTGTCATATTTTGTTTCCCTAGACCACCTGCCATCATCTGACCTGCTATGGATTTCCTTGCTTATTTGCTCATTCGGGAAGGCAAATGCCATCTGGGCAAAGTTCTATTTGTTGTATTCACTCATGTTCATATTCCTGTTACTGAGAACATGGAGGTGCTTAACGGAGATTTGCAAAGAAAGGAAAGGAATGTGTCAATTGCAAAGTTTCAGATGTTAACCAAAGTCCCCCATGGAAGTGTCCCTGGTTGGTGGTGGACAGGGGTCAACCTCCCATGAGGTGCTCCTTCATGGCCCCATTTCTCATGGGGGCTCACTGATAAGAGGAACTCCCTATATATTTGTAAGCTCCACCTACCCCTCTTCCGTAATTCTTGGCTATTCTTGTAATTCTGTTGGACTACCACATAAGCCACTGTGTGTCCCTAGACAGGAGGGTGACTCAGGATAATTCCTGTATGTGAGCCCTGGGAAACTGGGCCTGGACTGGAGTGTATCTCCCTCCTTAGCTCTTACCTTAGGTGGGCTAAGACCCAGAGAGGGCTCCCTTATTGTTCAGGCTGTCACAGGAGTCTGGCAGAGGGGACACACCATGTTCCCTGACCCTCCCGTATCACTCACCTCCATTAAAGCTTCGTTGTGACCCCAAGAAGATAGAATAAATACACAGTCATTCGCCTTCATCAGAGGATGATTCAGACATTGTCAAGAAACACAGAGACCAGTTTACAGCAGCAGCTGTGCTGGAATTCAGCCAGGCCCATATCTGACTCCCACACCAAGTTTCAAGGGAACATAATAGGGGCGTCCTTCTCCTGGTCTAATGATGGCCTCCTGGGGTGGCTGAAAGAAGGAACCAGGGTGATTGTGTCTGAATACACAGCACAGCATAGCAGGAGAGGTCCTTCAGCCACAGAGTCCCAGGTACAAGCAGATGGACAAGCATGAGGGGCTTCCAAAGGCAAAGCCAGTTGCTGGGAGGCAGCTGGAACCCTAGTTTCTTGATGAGCAAGTCCTGCATCTCTCTCCATTTCCAAAGTCAGTACAGTCTCTGTATTTGCTTGTTTATTTGCTCAGCTTTACAAGTACTAAGTGTGCCCCCTGCCACCTGCCCAGCACCCTCTGTGTGGGTTCTATACAGGGATCAGCAAGTACTCTGAATGAGGGTTTTTGGAGAAAGCTGGGCTGATGCCCCCAGCGACATCTTCAATAACTCTAGGAAAATCCACAGACCCAGTCAACCTGTATTGAGATGGCACCCACAGGGACTTGGTTGATTGCTGGATTGAGGACCCAGGCTTGAAAGGCAAAACCCATTACGTTCCAACCATTGGAATTAAGTTCCCAGGAAAATATAGGAGGAGTGGGTATGAGTCATTGTCGTATTGTTTAGATGAGATTGTGTGGCATCCATGTTTCCTGTAGTTGATGGGTGGACCATAAATGTACATGCAGAGAGCTATGGCTTTCAGCACAAAGATTCTGCGTGATGGATTGAGTCATGCTGCCCTGGATTTAGTCTCTGGCAACTCTAAGGAAGAGATCCTACAGACCACACCTGTCCCCTCCCCCAAGGCTGCCCTGCCTCTACCCTAGGTATCTCCTTTCTTCAATCCCAGTTCCAGGGCCAGCATACTCAACTTACTTTTGTGCTTCCATTTCTTCAGAGTCATGGACAAGAGACCCACCAAGAGCAGGATGAGGGCTACAATGCCCATAGAGCCCAGAACAGCTGTGGTGGCTGTGCCAAAGCTGCAATAGGTAATCAAGATTACTGAGGACAGCCTGGCTGCCTGGGGCATCCCCAAAGTGCCATGGGGCATCCCCACCCAACTAGGAGCTCCCCCACCTCTGGATTTCCACTTCCCCAACAGTCAACCTCTTCCTGGATCCTCTGCCCTAGCCTCCACAGCTTTCTTCTCCCACACCTCCAACCCTCTTCCTCTATGGGTCTAGTCTTGTCTCACCCACCTGCTGAGTCCTGCAGATCCATTCTCTGACTTCCGGATGGTGATGCTTTCTGCAGAGAAGGAAAGACAGGAGAGGAAATGTGAGAGCGATCCTTACACACACACACGCATGTGAGTGCTACCAGATCACAAACAGTAATATATTTATGAGGAAGCTTTAGAAAGCGCCATTTTAATTTCCTGCCATTTTAAAACTCCTTCCTATATGCTGGACACATTCATTATCTCATGTAATTATCCTAAATTAACTAGAAGTAGGCACAGTCACAATCCCCAATAAACAGTAAAGGAACCGACTTAGACTTATTCAAGGTCATGGGTGCTAACAAGTGGCAGAATTTGAACCTGAATGTACACCTTTCTGAGTTTACACTGTGTGTTGATACTGCCTCCTGCTCTCCATGCAGCCATTTGGCTCCTGAGCCCAGGCACTTCTATCAAGGGTTATCAAAAGATATCGCAGTAGGTCCAGAAAAAAAAAAAAACAAACTGGGGAGCAGGTGGTGGGTGCCTAGGGAGGAGCACACAAAGAGGTTGAAAGGGGTCAGCACCCCAGCAAACTGGGCTGAGGCTAAGAGGAGGCGACAAGCGTGCTCGATGGATGGCGATGCCAAGCCCACCCCCTTTTTCATGTCTGTCCCTGGATTCCCAGTGGTAGAAGGATTCCTCAGACTCTCCTGCCGTGTAGGGAGGGAATCTCGGGGAGGGGATCTGGATTTGAGTCCACATTTTGTTATCTCAAGGTCAAATCTCTCTTTGCCTGCTCTGCCCCTGGCAGTGGGATTATGCAGTGGGCCCTCCTTGCAGGTGATGCCCCTTGGGGCATGTATCTTGCAGAGCTGGTGCTCAGAGACACTTTTGCTGTCGAGTGGGCTTGAGGAGATGCAGTGGTCATCAGGGCAATTCAAGAGCAGGGAATGATAGCAACTTCTGGAGTGGTAAGCACCAAGGGTTATAACCTCTTGGGGCACCCAGGCCAATGGAATTGTGCTGAGCGCTCTAAGCCCTCACACCTTCTCTGCCATTTTCCTCCTCTCCCCTCTGAGCAGTGCAAGTGACCTTTCCCCACCCCCGTGAAAGCATCTGCCCACCTGCTAGGTGAAGGACAGGGAGTAACTTGGGAGACCAGATCTTCCTAGCGCCCATCACCAATGGCAGATCATGCAGATGAGGCAACGAGGCTCTGTGCATGGTGTGTGGGAAGTGGAGTGGGGTAAAAGGATGCACAGGAACCCCAGGCCGTGAGAAGGAAACTGGAGTCACCAGTGGGAAATGTGGGCTGGCAGGGCTGTCCACACCTGCTTACAGTGAGGAGGAGGGGCAGCACCAGGACAAATGTCCACCCTGGGGAAGGCAGAGAAGGTAAAGCAGGGGTGAGAACCAGCATGGAGATTGATGCCATGAAGTCTGAGCCCGAAAGTCCAGTGACTTGATGCCTATGTGATTTTGGGACACTGTCAAACCTCTCTAAGCTCCATTGTGTTCACCTATGCTGTGTAGCCTGTGTACAACTGCCTCACAAAGAGCTATAAATTGCCAGACTACCATTTCATGAGAAGCATCAGCCACTTGGTATTGGGTTTATACTCAGCTGATCTTACCCATGCACAGCAACTTGGTGACGTGGTCCTGGGAGGCCCTGCTGGATCCAAAGTCCTGGGAACCACAGCTGGTCCAATTCATCTTGCCAAAGGGTTCACCACAGGGGTTGTGCCTGCTGTGCTGGGGTTCCTGGATGGAAGATCTCCTTGAGCTGGAAGCAGAGTTTCTCAAAGGTGTTTAGCAGCAGCTGGTAAAGACAAGATCTTACAGTGTTGACACCCCTCTTCTCTTCCATGCCCTTCACTCCTCCCCCAGGACCTGCCACATGGCCAGGGCAGTCCCACTCTCATCACCAGAGGCAGGGCCTACAGCATTGTAGAGGCATCTCTCCACGGACCAAGGCCTCTGCAGAATGGCATACCATGGCATACAGTCCAAGGAGGGTGCCCCAGGACTCCCCTGTCACATTGCTCTGACCACTGATTTGCTTACTTAACAATTGTTATTCTCTCATCATATCAATATAAATGCCACCAGAATAGGGACTTGAGCTGTATTGGCTATTGATGAATGCCCAGGGTTGGTTGTACCAGCATCTCCTGCAATGAGCAGATTCAGTATGTACTTGTAGAACAAATGAGTGAGTGAATAAGTGAGTGAGTGAAGGCCAAGGGTTCTTTAGAATAGGCTGAGCAGAGTCACTGACCTGTGCCAGGCCCCAAGAAAGCCCTGAGGTCCAGATTTGTGGACCCACCTGCAAACAACAAATTTTTAGTCTTCAAAGGAGAGTTTGATTTGGAATAGCACCACTTCTCCCCGGACCACCTGGGGAATACCAATAGCAGAAAAAGAGATATGGGATGATATCCCAGAAAGGGGATCTCCCTCCTCCCTTCCATCACCTCTCCACGAAGAGCAGCAGGAGCAGTTGAGAAACCCCTCTTTCTGACAAAGGGGAGTTGGAACGAAGAGCCCAGGTGACCTATGTTGATCCAGTTTCCCTCTTTGTGGAATGAAGTAAGAGAGAGAGGAGTGAGCCATGATGGAGAGCAGCTCCCCATCCCCTCCATGTGTTGTCTGGATGTTGTCTGTGTTTTCCAAGCATTCCGCCACTGCCTTTTGGGAGACGAGCCTTCCTCATATTACAAACTCCACTTGCACTTTGGTAAGCGAAGGGACAGCCAACGTTTCCACAACATTTAGCTTTGAACTCAAAAGGCACAAAAAGAGGGTCCTTGAAGAGCTGCTCTTCCACCCTGGCCTCTGCCAGCAAGCACCCCTCCTTGGAAGCGAAAGCTGCCTGGGTGCTGTCTGCTTTATGTATGCACGGAGCACACACACACACGACAGCCTGCTATATGTATTGCTCTGTCTTTTTGCTTTTTACACTTAATTTAGTATTAGAAAATGCAGAATTTTTTTTTTCATTTTCAGAATGTTCTGGTCTATGGAAGCTGTTGTTTATTTAACTGATCTCTCGGTAGATGGCAATTAGATTGCTTCCAATGCTCACTGTATGCACTGAACTTGGCCAAATATAATTTTTCACATGCAAGCATGAATGTAGGTATAGAATCAGGATGAGGGGAAAGGTTGATTGCTTGCATTTGCTTTGCAGTTCACATTTACAGAAGTGACAAGTTCTTTCATAAATTCCAGACTGCAGTGTTATCCAATTTGATTGCCCAGATCATTAACCAGATTTCACTCTGCTTGGCCTCTGTTTCCAAAATCAAAATGTCCTTCCAAGAACCAAGATGCGAGATTCCAGAGGCTCCCCAGTGATCTTCCACAGAATAGGGCTTCTCCAAAGGCTCCCTCCATGGGGGAATGCAGCACCATAAGAGAAAGTACAGGGTTGCCGAGCCCCTCTCCCATGCTGTTGGGGAGCTCGCACCTCCAAATACCCGTTACAGGGTTGGCTGAATCCCAGATACAGTTTGCTGAAAAGCCTAGCTATAAGGGTGAGCAACAGCTGGGTAAGTTACTAAGGAGTAGTGAAGGAAGCAGTTCTCAAAGTGCAGTCCAGGAAGCCCCAGGGGTTCCAGAACTCCTTGTAAAGAGTTGGTGAGGTCAAAAGCATATTCATAACAGCACTGAGAGATGGACTGCCTTCTCCACTGTCAGCCTCTCCTGACAGCTGTACGGCTCACAGGGTGGCAGCAGAGTAAGTGCAAAAGCAGATCGGAGACTCACGCTTTCTTCATCAAGTCAGATGTTTGTGAGATTTGCAAAAATGTAAAGCAGTGCTTTTCTCCCCTTATCATTGTTTGTGTTTTGGAAGACATACTTGTTTTGCTTAGAAGTTATTTTCAGATGTAATGATTTTGTGCTGCTTTTAAGATGAATTAATAATTTAATGTTTTCTTAGTTTCCAATGTGATCAATATAAGTAGACATGACCCACATCATCAATAGCTTTTTGGCTTCCTTAATAGTTTTCAAAAAGTGTTTATGTATTTGTTTATTTGGATGGCAAAGTGACAGAAAGAAAGGGAGAATTATAGAGAGAACTGCTTACTCCCCAAATGCCTGAGAAAGATGGGCTAGGCTGAAGCCCAGTGTCAGGAACTCCTTCCGAGTTCCCCAAGTGCAAGGCAAGGCCCCAACAACTTTGACCATCATCTGCTGCCTTCCCAGTCACATTTACAGGCATCTGAATTGAAGTCAGAGAAGCTAGGGCTCAAAATGCATTCCGCTATGAGATGTGGGCACGCCACGTAGCGGTTTAGCCTGCGGCCTCACAGTGCTACTCCCGCTTCCGTTTTAAAAGCATAGGAGTCCCAAGACCAAAGCCTTTAGAACCAGTGGCCCAATATCCATGTGGATGGGAGAGGGACATCTTGCCAAGAGTGAAGTACACCAAGGGTGTGACCCCAAGTGGCAGGGAGCAGACACAGGTATTCTCAAGTGTAAAGGGTCCAGGAGGGCAGTCATCTCTTGGAAGTGAGAATACTCCCAGGGCCCCTTGCAGAGAGAGGGTAGCAGGACCTTTAGTTGGAGGCGAACACTGGGGAAGAATGGGAAATCAGTCATCAGCCAGATCTAGCGGCTCCCTGACCCTTGCTAGCTGACTGCTGATGCTTGAAATTCCAGTGGAAGGTTTTCATTCCTCCTAGTCAAAGGTTCAACCCAGGCGTTGTTGTTCAAACATGTGAATTAACACGGTGAAGGTAGACCAGAAGGTCACCTGTTAGTAAAGCAAGAGTGTGAATTAGCGATAGGTGGGATGGTCTGGTAGGAGGAGGTGGTCATGGAGAGCCAAAGAAATTGAAATGCTTTGAATAAACAGGACCTAAAAGCCAGGCATGGACCCCTTATGGCAGAGGACCAGAAGCTAAAAATAATGATAACAATTTAAAAAAATCCATTCCAGCTAACCCTACTTGAGTTTGTAGTAGGGCCCCAGCAGTGCAAAGAAAGGTGCCAGGTTGGACATGGCCTTGGATTCAGCTTGCTGCTCCCACTCCCATGTCAATCCAGCAGGGATGATACTCACTAGGACTCCAGTAGCTGTTACAGAAGGCAGATGGATAGTCAGGACTGAGCCAAAGCACAGAGAGGATGGGAGGTGGGGAAGCAAGTTATCTCTAACTTGGGTGATGAGGGAAGGCGGCCCCTGGACGACTAGGAGGACGACACAGGGACATACCAGGCAGGAGGGGGTTGGGAGCCAAGGCCTGGCAGTTAACTTCTGAAATCACTGGGGAAGAGATGGTACATTGGGCACCTCTGGGCAAATGAAGGCCATCACCTAGACAGGAAGAGGGAAGGAGGAACAGCAGGTGGGAGGACAGAGCGGGGCAGGTGGACCTCCAGCTAGACTAGGCAGTGCGTGGGCCCCAGTCAGGTCTGGTGTGACTTCCCCCTCCAGTCCTGAGACCAGCGCCAGGGACCCACCAGGTCCCCAAAAGCTTCATGAGTGACTCAAGGAAGGTCACGCCTCCTCTTCTCCTTTCTGGGCTGGTTCAGAGGTGTGGCCGTGACCAGGCTGAGCCATCAGGATAGTGAGAAGGGGTGCAGGAGATGGTGGGACTGGAGGGGGCGGGGATGCATTCAGACCAACTTCCCCCTGACTTCACCTGAAGCAAAGACTTGGCACTATTTCTAGACTGGTTGTTTGGTTACCTTTGCAAAATTTCATTTCTTGAAATAGAAAATCCTACATCCACTTGAGGTTTATTACACAACTGCTTACTGGCTGGGTTTGTTTTAAAGATCATGTTGGTATTTCCATCTGCACAGTGACTTTTGCAAACACCAAACAATTACCTTAGCATCTGGCCTCCTAGGAAACTCCGAGTGTCAGCCTCCTGGGTTCCAACTATACCTGCCCACGAATTTGCAAAACCACAGGTGAGCTGGCAGGGAAAGGCACACCCCAGCAAGCACTGCCCTTGCTGCTTCCACGTGTATCTTGCATCCAATTTGAAAACAGGATTTTTTTTTTTAAAAGAATGCCCATTTTTCACAAGTGCCAAGTGGAAACCTGGTACTCATCAATATGTCATGATCTCACTGACTACTCAAGCGGAGGGCACCTCAGGTGACTTCAGGTAGCAGCTAGAAGGGCTGGGCTAATTTATCCCCACACTAGCTGAGGTGGCCTCTTGCTAAGGGAGTTGTTCAGGGTCATGATAGGCAAGTAGCACACCCAGCATCCCAGCATCCCAGCATCCCAGCATCCCAGTGCAGGGCTCCTACTCACTTTACCACACAGACTATTTCTCTAAAGGTGGAAGCACTTTATTACGGGGACAGTCTCAAAAACATTCAAAGCGGCTAAGGATGGTTGTTCAGGTTGCTTATTGTTCAAGGTGTCTCAGGGGACTAGTCACATCACAGACAGGAATATTTAGAATTTTTCTCCACATTTTTGTTTAGCTGCTGCCTCCAAAAGTAGGTGACTTGTGATAGTATTGTTTCTATTTGCTGTGAAATAATAATAAAAATGTCTAATGTAGCAGCAATCCATATATCACAATAATTTTCTGACAAATGAATGCAAAGAGAGTTTTTCTTAAGAGGGTTAACCTTTTCTTACTTGGTAAACTGAGGCAGCATGAGTCCGACAAAGACATTGTTGGTCCTGCAAGAGCTGACGCCTCCAGCATGCAGTTGTTTCTCCAGCTGGTGCTTTTTGTACATTTTTTTTAAACCTCTATTAGTATTTGTGGTTTGGTTAAATTTAAATTTTCGCCCATAGTTCATCTTTTCTGTTTAAATAGTCACTTCAGATTTCCAATTTAGAACTGCAAGCTTTTCATTATGACAGAATACTCCCCTACAGTAATTAATATTCATGTCTCATTATAAACCGACAAGGTCACTCTTTTACAATCATAAACTAGAGAGGGTGATAAAAAAAATGAACTTCTAATTTTATCATAGTTATAATTCATTGGTTATCAAAGCAAATTTCTTCAGGACAAAAATGAACAACTGGTAAAATTTCATGGCTTATTAAACACAATTTTTTATCATAAATTCTACAATAATACAATTTTCTATCATAAATTCTACAATAAGCTATAAATACACTTTTTAAATATTTTTACTTTAATTAATTAATTAATTGTCTTAAAGTCAGATATAAATAGGAGGAAAGACGAAGAGAAAGATCTCCCATCTGTTAATTCACTTCCCAAGTGACCGCAACAGCCAGAACTGTGTCAATCCAAAGCCAGGAGCCAGGAGCCTCTTCCAGGTCTCCCATGCAGGTACAGGGTCCCAAGGCTTTGGGCCGTCCTCGACTGCTTTCCCAGGCCATAAGCAGGGAGTTGACTGGGAAACGGGACTGCCAGGATTAGAACCGGCACCCATATGGGATCCCAGCGTATGCAAGGCGAGGACTTTAGCTGCTATGCTACTGCAATGGGCCCTGAATACACTTTAACTATACTTAGTTAACATCTACTAAGCAAATACATTTCAAGATTGAAGCAAAATTCAGCTCCCAAACAGAAAATCTGTCTAGAGAGGAAGTAAAATAAAACTTTTTGGACTGATGACTAAGAGTGAGGAGGGGGAAAAGATGGGATGCCAAAACCACACTGAAAGTTCAGAGCTGGTAGTTTCTGTCTGTGTTTCACAGAAATCCATGTGGCGTGGGAGGAGCCCTGTCAGTGCTCTTGCCGAACAGCCTCAACGAATTTCAAGAAAAACTAGAGATAAAAAGTGCCAAGAAGCCAAATGTATGAACACAGAGTCTGACCATGAAACAAACCTCATTTATGGACAAACACCCTTCTCAAGGAGAGAATTTTACTTTACAGAAGATGCTGGAAGAGTGTTTGGAAATATAATGGGCATAATTTTGTCCAAGTGACTAGGGAAAGCCCGAGGGGAAACACTACGTCCTGGTTACTTTAATAGACTTCAAAGCGTTCTGCAATTTGCCAGCTCTTAGAGGACGAGCAAGTGGAAAATAGAAAAGGATGAAAAGATTTGGGCATTTAGTACTTCTTTTTTTTTTTTAAGTAAGCATGAAAAATCCAAAATAAGCATGAATAACAGAGCAAGCATACCAATTTCCAATCTGATTTGAAATATGATTTGGAACAATTGACAACTATGTAACTGCCAGCATGCTATTGACCACATAATAAGCACGATTCCGTTTTTGGCAGGATCTCATCTAACAATCAGAGGACAAGCCATGAGAATGCCTGAGCATGCAATGAGCTCTGCGGCCGGACTCTGCAGCAGTTCTAGGAAGGGTGGAGGAGGAATAGCATTACAGAGGCACATTTCTCCATCTAGCCACATCGAAATGTCAATTAACATTTATACACATTTCTCACCAGATGAAATACAAAATCATGCGATTAAAATAGAGACAATCCATTGACTGTGGTAAAAGATGGTAAATGCCACACAGATAGCAGACGTGCATCTCTTGTGGCTGTCAGCACTGGGGAGCAGTTCAGTATTTTTATTATTTCTTTATTTTTATTAGAAAGTCAAATATTCAGAGAAAAGAGACAAAGATCCTCCATCCACTGGTTCACTCCCTCAGTGGCTGCACAGCCAGAACTGAGCTGATCCAAAGCCAGGAGCCCCCCGCCCCGCCCCCACCGCCCTGGGTCTCCAAGCTTGGCTGCAGGTTCCCAAGGCCTTGGGCCATTCTCCATTGCTTTCTCAGGCCACAAGCAGGGAGCCAGAGGGGAAGTGGAGCAGCAGAGGCACAAACTAGTGCCCATATGGGATCCTGGCAGTTGACAGGAGAGGATTAGCCAATTGAGCCATATGCTGAGCCCAAGTTAACTATTTTAGAATCTATCCTTAAACAGGAAAAATTGTTTTCCATAGTAAATGATGCAGCTGGAGGCTCTGTAGTCTTTCCATAAACCACTAGCAAAACCTATTATCTCTAGATCATTCTCATTTCAGGGAGCCAAGAGAGCAGAATGAGAAAAAATGTGTGATGAACTTAATGAAGTCCATCATAAGCCATGCAGGGATCCCACCCACGGTTGCTCATTCCCTAATCCTACCAGTGAGCAACATACTAGAACATTCATTCAACACCACTGAATTGTAATAAGTCATTCAAAAGTTGTTTGACTTTTGCAAATGAAGGATATTTCGAAGAGGAATCAAATGTAAAGTTGAAACAATCAAATACATGATAGGAAATCGTGTGAAGTCATTATGGTCCCATTAACCCCAGTTAGAGATCTATGGAGCATTTGTTAAGAAATCATGAACTGGGCCTGGCGGCACTGTGGCCTAGTGGCTAAAGTCCTAGCCTCGAATGCCTGGGATCCCATATGGGCACCGGTTCTAATCCTGGCTGCTCCACTTCCCATCCAGCTCCCTGCTTGTGGCCTGGGGAAGCAGTTGAGGACGGCCCAAAGCCTTGGGACCCTGCACCCATGTGGGATACCTGGAACAAGTTCCTGGCTCCTGGCTTTGGACCGGCATAGCATCGACCGTTGTGCTCACTTGGGGAGTGAATCATCGGACGGAAGATCTTCCTCTGTCTCTCCTCCTCTCTGTATATCTGACTTTCCAATAAATAAATAAATCTTTAAAAAAAAAACTTATTATAAAAAAAAAAGAAATCTTGAACTCTAAGGCCAGCATTGTGGTACAGTGGTTTAAACCACCACTTGCAACACCAGTTATTCAGATCATCAGCACTGGTTCAAGTCCCACCTGCTCCACTTCTGATTCCGCTCCCTGCTGCTGTGCCTGGGAAAAAGCAGAGGGTGTCCAAATGCTTGGATCCCTACACATTGTCAGAGGCTCAGGTGGAGTTTCAGGCTGCTGGCTTCATTCAGCCTGGCCCAGAGTGAGCTGCTGTGGCCTTTTACAGAGGGGACCAGCAGATGGAAGATTTTTCTGTCTCTCCCTCTCTCTTTGTAACTTTGTCTTCCAAATAAGTATATATGCAGTTTCTTTTCCTTAAGGAAAACTTGACACTTAAAATTGAGGAACAGAGTAAGAAGCATGAAACTGATGAGATTTTACTATAAGAGGAACTCCGGTAATAAAGTCACTTTCTGAACTCAAGTGAACTCACACACAACGCCCCAGTAAGAGATACATTCATGGAAAAATGAAATTCACCCAACATTTATTTGGAGCCCAAAAAAATCCACATGTAGCTTTTTTTTTAATAATAGATTTTCTGTGAGTTTGTGTGTGTGTGTGTGTGTGTGTGTGTGGTATCCTTGTATCTGTGGTACTAATAAACTGGACATGTTTGACTACATCTGTCATAGTTCTTGGTGAAAAATAGCCTTGATAGTATTAGTAAACAGTGAAAAATGTTGTTCCTTGTATTTAAAATTTATCAGAAGTTACTTATGTACAATATCACAAGAATGCCTATCAATTCTAGTGACAGCTGCTGTGGGAAATAGGAGGAATACCCACAACACCAGGGCTGGGCCATGAAGTCAAGAGCCGGAAATTCACCCATCTGGGTGACTGACCACATTCCCGAGCCGTCACCCACCGACCGCCTCCCAGGGTACACATGAGCAGGGAGCTGGATCAGAGTGGAGCCAGAAGTTGAGCTAAAGCACTCACTCGGTTCAGATATGGGATGTGAATGTCCCAAGCTGGGTCTTAACTGAGCGTCAAATGGCCACCTTCATTTATATGTTCCTAATTATTGTGACCCAAATCACAAATTTTCTATTATTTCAGATCCAATGATTTTGTGTATACAATTTGTATAGCATCAACTCCTATCTGTTTTGTTGTTACTGAGAAATGCATCTTTTTCTAACTTAGAGAGATTTTCTTTGACATAGCAGAACTTGTCTTAACCCACCAGGGAATTGTAGGGTTCAAGGGGAACAATGAACCTATCAGTGATTTGTTAAAAAAAAAAAACTGCCCCAGGTGAGAGGTCAACCAGCCCAGCAGCTGGTTCCCATCCAAGAGCTCTAGTGTTGCGTGTGTGATTGTGGCTCACTGTTTCCAAGCCACACTGGGCAGGGTCCAACCGTCTCAGCCAAGCATTAGAAGGCCTGCTGGCATCGCTGGAGCCCCATCTGCCTCCCAGCCCTGTCTCCTGGTCAGCTACTCTCACACTCCTGCTGTGGCCAACTTGAACTTACTGCAGTTTCTCAGTAGCCTGTGCCCACCTCCTTCCTGGAACAATGCTGCCTGCCTCTGCCTGGGTGCTGCCCCGCTCTCCCATCAAGTCAGCCGAGCTATCTGCTCCTCCAGCAGCCCTCCTGCTCTGACCCACAAGCCTCCAGGGAAGACAGGAGGAAGTTCCCAGCCAGCACCTCCGAGTGTTGGCGACAGTTTCTATTTAGGTCATTTTGAAAATCGAAGCTGTGCAGCAGATTTGTGATACACAGTAAGAGGGAAACTTGAGAAGGGAACAGAGCGGGAGCATTTCTGTTCAGGCCAAATCTGCTGCCGGGACAAGCTCCCCTAGCCCAGCCTCCCCCCCCCCCACAGGGTGACCCACTCTTGCGCTACCCAGTGGGCGTTCCAGCCAGCATTCTCTGCTCTTTGTACCACATTTTAAAAATTTTTCAAGAAAGTATATGTTTTTAAAAAGATTTATTTACTTTTATTGCAAAGTCAGATTTAAAGAGAGGAGGAGAGACAGAAAGGAAGATCTTTCATCCGTTGGTTGGTTCACTCTCCAAGTGGCCGCAACAGCCAGAACTGTGTCAATCCAAAGCCAGGAGCCAGGAATTTCCTCTGGGTCTCCCATGTGGGTACAGGGTCACAAGGCTTTCGGCCGTCCTCGACTGCTTTCCCAGACCACAAGCAGGGAGCTGGATGGGAAGCAGGGCTACTGGGATTAGAACTGACATCCATAGAGGATCCTGGTGCATGCAAGGTGAGGATTTCAGCTGCTCGGCTACTATGCTGGCCCCAAAAATATGCGCGTTTTTTTTAAAGAAAGATTTACTTGACTTCCTTGAAATGTAAAGTTGCAAAGAGACAGAGGGAGGGAGAGACACAGAGAGAATTATCTTCCATCTACTTGTTCACTCTCTAAATGATCACAATAGCCACGGCCAGACTAGACTGAGGCCACGAGCTTCTTCTGGGTTTCTCATGTGGGTGCAAGAGCCCAGGTGCATTAGCAGGGAGCTGGATTGGAAGGAAAGTAGCCAGGTCTCGTATTGGCACCCATGTGGGTTGCTAGCATTATAGGTGGCAGCTTTACTCATTACACTACAATGCCAGATCTCTTGTACTACTCAGGAGGAATTTGCTGGATGACCCAGAGCAGGGAGGGAGTCCAGCATCCAGCCATCTCCCTTCAAGTCTTCTGCCTAGGCCCCCCAGGGGAGGCTAATGCCCTCCATCCCCTCTCTGTTACAGTGTGGCAGCAACTGTCATACCCCCACCAAAACTTCAAGCAAAACAGTGAGAGACAGGCTGAGCACAGGGCAGGCCAAGCTCCTCCTGGGCTGCAGAGGAACCTGCCAGCTGCATGTAAGAGGGGCAGAAGACCCAGAGCTGCCCGCCTGCCCGTCACCCAGTGCTGGCTGCCACACCCTCAGCCCAGTGAGAAGACCACCTCCATTTTCCTTGACGTTTCCTCCAAGTGCTACAGGGCAATTGTTGGACTTGCCACTTTGTCATCAAACTTTAGGTTAGCTCTGCCTTGGCTGTTTCAGACACAGCTTCTGTTTCTGTAGCTCGTGGTCTTTGGAGGACACAAATAGCAAGCTTTAGCTCAACAGGTAAACCTCTTCAGCATATATATGCCTGGCAAGCCCCATTGCCAACAGGTTTGCTTGCTAGTCGGTTTGTTTTCCAGAAATAACTCAACAAGGATTTGTTCACACAAAGCGGTCTTTCCCTTTGTTTACAGCCCGGCAGTACTAGGCAGGGTCTTTGTAGTCCGGTGCGATGAGCTGCGCCGCAGGCGGACGCTTGCTGCTAACAGCTGCGCTGGGCAAACTAGGTTTACAACTCCCTTCTAAGGGTTCTTTCTTTCCCTTCCCCCTTCCCAGCCCCAGCCCCAGCCCATGTACAAACCCAAGAATCAAACTTCAAAGGGAAGTTGATAAAGGATATATTCCCTGATCCTTTTTCTTTGCAGCATCAAGGCTCAGAGGACAGCAGGGAACTCAGCCTCACTCAACAGATACAAATCGTTATTCAGCCCAAAACCCATTTAGAGGAACCAATGCCCGCACACACTAACATTCACCCTCCAGAGATTTGGAACAAGCCGTGGCAACTCACTCGGAAAATGAACCTTTGCAGACTTTCTTAGCAGCCTCAGCAGGCGTGGAATAAAGAAATCCAGGCAAAGCCTGAGCTGGGGGAACAGGGCAGGGGGCTTCACCGCTTTGAGGCTTATCTGGGCCGCAGCTGGGGAGACTCCCCTCCCCCAGGCTGTACTTGATTTGCTCCTTACATCCATCTCAGCCCAGCGCAGGGGTGTGAGCCCCCACTGGGATACAGCCCTCCTGAGGTGGCTTTGCAGGGAGGATTAATCCACAGGCTGATGGAAGGCCTCAGCACTCCTCAGCACTCCTCGCCTGTCTGGTGAATGGATAATGAGGATTTTTGCTTCTTCCAGACACTATGACATCAGATTGCACTTGCAAGGCAGGAAGCGGTGGGAAACTGCTCTGGAAACCCACCTGCTTAGCAGGCACCCAACCAAAGGCTCCCTAATCCTTGAAAGTGAACTTGAGCCTTTCTGCCCACCCACACTTTGGAGGACTTCAGGCCCAGAATGGCAAGTCCAGCATATCCAATAGAAATTTATCCAGGAAGAAATAACAGACTCTTGGGGGCTTGGGGTTTTTATTATTATTATTATTATTAATTAAACGTCCTTTAATTCAAAGTATCATCACTGCAGATTAAGCTGTAAGGGCAGCTTAATTCAATTTTCCCACCCAGGAGGTTTTGGGAAGCAGCTTGTCTGTCCCAGGCCTCTTAGTAAGTCAGGGACCGCATGAGGTCTGTGCCAGCGGCTCTGGGACCATGGCCTGCTGGTCCCTTGCACAACTGAGACGTCTGTAGTGAAGAATAAATCCTCCAGGGAATACAGTGGGAAGAACAGGTAAGTTGGGAGGTGGTTCCAAATGATTCCTGCCTCCAGCCTTGCACTGTGACTCCACCCCGACCTGTCAATCCTGATACCCAGTTTCCCAGGGTGCACCTGTATCTCATCTTGATGAGGAAGGAGGCGCCTCCATGACGACTGCATAGGAATTCACTCCATATGAAGTGTTCTCAGGCTTGCAGAAAGCCTCAAACTCACTAACCCCTGTCACCACACCCCATTTGCAAATTCAATTAGGGCACCACCCCTTACTCCATCCAGGGGATTGTTAACCTGAGATTGGTGCTGTCTTCCTCTTTGGCTCCTGGTCTTTGCTGTTGGGTCTTTCTCTGGCCTCCTCCCCTGCTCTCTCTCTCCAGAGTACTGCCCACACTCACATGTGCTTGTGCATTCCCTGTCTTGTTTCAGATGAATCTTCATTTGTGCACAGTAATTGGGCCTCTGTTCTGAATTCTTATCTTAGGGGAGAGGGGTGAGAACTTGGAATACAAATTGAGACACAGATTCCCAAAGCCCAGGACCTCCTTAGCAAGCCCCTTCCAAGTGCAGGTGTATAATAGACCTATGTGAAAATGAGGACGGGAACTCTGGAAATTCATGTCACACAATACACAATGAAGCCACAACCTGTTGGTAGGAAAGCAGTCGCCCTTGGGCTAAGGATGCCAGGAACCCCTTAGTAAGTGGCTAATTTGGGGGCAACTTTTGGAACTACTTTGAGCCTTACTTTCCTTATCAGAAAAAGCAGCAAAACAGGCATGGGAGTTGCGGCACAGTGAGACAAGCTGCACTTGTGATGGCTGCTCCCCATATCAGAAGTGTCACTTTGAGTGCTGATTTGACTCATGCTCCTCCATTTCCAATCCAGCTTTCTGCTAATGCACCTGGGAGCGCAGTGACTAATGGCCCAAGTGTTTGCCTCCCTGTCACCCTGTGGGAGACCTGGATGGAGTTCCAGGCTTTGGCTAGGCCCAGTCTAAGCTGTGATGGGCATTTGGGGAGTGAGCCAACACACACACACACTCTCTCTCTCCCTCTCCCTCTCCCTCTCCTTCTCCCTCCCTCTCTCTCTCTCTCTCTCTCTCCCTCTCTCCCTCTCCCTCTCGCTCTCTCTCTCTCTCTCTCCCTCTCTCTCCAGCCCCTTTGAAATAAATAGCAGGTTCTTCCCTCCCCCCCTGTTTAAAGCAATATCCGCCTTCCAGGCTGTCACGAGGACTCCACAGAACACATCAGCATGTACACAGCGGGCGTCCCTGGGAGCCCAGGGGCTCCGTTGTTACTGCCCTCTTGCCTGCTGCTGCCAAAATTCCTCTGGAACAAAAAGTATACTTACAGCTGGGGCATGAGTGACGCATTAACCAAGGTGCCGCTCATCGAGTCAGCAAATGTAAAACACGCAGGAATTCCTGCTCTGGCCAATCAAAGATTTAGAGAGCTTCAGGTGTCCAGGAAAAGGGCACTTCTCTTCCCACTCCAGACGGAGGACCATAAGAAAGAGGAGGAGCAGGGAGGCCAGGCACTATGCACCACTTGCCAATGCATGCAAGCCGCACATGTGGCTTAGAATGTTCTAGTAGCCAGTTTATTTTTTTAAAGTAAGAAAGTAACATAATTCCTAATGTTTTTATTGCTCTCCACATATCAAAATATTATTTTAACCTAACCCAAATATAAAAAATTAGCATTTTCTGTCTTTTTCCCTTATTTTCATTAATGTTATAAGCATTGAATTGTCAGCTTTATTTATTTTTATTTGAAAGGCAGAGAGACAGAAAGAGAAACACAGAGAGATCTTCCATCTACTGGTTCACTCTCCAAACGCCTGCAAAGCTAAGGTTAAGCAAGACAGAAGCCGGGAGCCCAGGACCCATTCCATGTCTCGCCTGTGGGTGGCACAGGCCCCACAAGCCAAGCCATCACAGGCTGCCTCCTGGGGGATGCATCATCAGGGAGCTGGGGCCCAAACCACGGCACTCTGATACGGGATACGAGCAGCACAAGCAGCTGCACCACATGCCAATCCCTCCTGCTTCCTTCCAGATCAGTGTGTGTTTCATGCTTAGAGCACATCTGAATTCAGCCACTGATCCTAATGTGCCAAAAATCCCATTGCTGTGCTGTGTGTTGGGGGACCAAAAGTCTAGACTAGCTAGGGTTCAGCACTCCAAGGACTCACTGTCTAGTTGGGAATCTAGAACAGATGGGAAATGCCACACTTGTGCCTGCAGGCTGCCTTTCCTAAGAGACTTGGACCTAGCCCAGCCCCAATATTGCTTCCTATTATGCACATCAGCAGCTGAGGTTTCTAATTGGGTGCTTGCATCCTGGGAAGCAGTTCAAGGGTTCCTGGCTCTTCAATCTCTTTGGGTCCTCTGGTGTCCCCTTTATCCTGGGTGAACCCACATCCCAGATCAGGAGGAAAGAAACAGAAAGAAAATAATCTCAAACCCACACAGAACCACGTACGTACCTCTAGGGTGCACAGCACAGGCACGGGTGTCCTGACGAGCGGCTGCTCTTTCCCGACTGCTGCCCTGCCCTGCTACCAGCCCCACCAGCTTCTTTCCCTTTCTCCTCCCTTGAGAGCCTCTTCATTTCCTCCACTGCCTGGCTCGGCCCAGAGGGGCAAAGCCAGAGACTGAGCAGGCTTGCCAAGCTGGGCAGGCATGAGCCTCAGCCGACCTAGAAGGTGGGGTTTATTTTAGATTCCCTAGTAGCTCTTTCCATTTTGCTGCAACCCCACCCTTACCTACCCTCTGGGGTTCTTCCTCAGCTGCACCTGCTGAGGAACTAAGATGTGGTTGAGATGGCTGCCTGAACAAAGGGGGAATAGCTCAAATGCACTGAGTGCTTTCAGGGGCTAGGCTAGCCAGGGGCCTCGGCGTCGGGCCTCGGGGGTAGGCTAATGAGGGACTGAGGGCCTCACATTAGGGAGCGGCAAAATAAAAGTGGGTTTTCCGACAAATGACAGCAAATGGATGTATGTATCTTCCAAGTGATTTTAAAACACCGGTTAGACAGCTGGGGAATAGAAGACAGCTGCTTCCTTTTCCCCCTTAACTAAAATTTTAGGGCCATTTTCTTTGCTTGTGGATTGGAGGTAGAAGAATTAATTGTCTTCATTCATCATCCCCTCAGCAAATATTTCCTAGGGATGTGCTCACATTAGACCGCACCTGGGAGCTGGGAAGAAGCAACAATCAGGACTACAAAGAACTTATAAAGCTTACACTGTGTGTGTGCACATGTGTATGTACATGTGTGTATGTGTCTATACCTGCCGTATATGTATGTGTGTAAGGGGTACCAGGCAATAAACAAAGAACCAACAAGAGGATGACATATTGTGATTCAAGCAAAATGATCAAGAGGTTACGGCAGAGAAGAAGCAGAATCAGGGACGAGCGCCCAGACTTGCAGCCAGGCTCTCCCATGTGGAATGTGGCCTTGTTAATTGGGGTCTTAACTGGTAGTCCCAAAGCTCATTTCAACTTTGTGCTGCTCTAAGCCTCGGTGCCTGTGGAGGATATTCAGGGCAGGTGTGGAGGCATGATCACGTAGGGAGCCCAGAAACTGAGAGAGCAGCCAGGTGGAAATCGAACTCAAATAATCAACCCTCTTGTGAGACTCAGCTTCCAAAGGCAGTTCCCAGTGACTAAAGATCTTCCAGGACACACCTCTCAGACGCCAGAATGAGCTCAAATCTCCACCCTTAATCCATCAACTATTAACGTTCTTTAAAAGATTTATTTTATTTATTTGAAAAGTGGAGTCACATGGGCCCAGAGTGGTGACCTGGTGACTAAATCCTTGCCTTGTACACCTGGCATCCCATGTGGACATCAGTTTGTGTCTTGGCTACTCCTCTGCCCATCTAGCTCCCTGCATGCAGCTTTGGGAAGGCAGTAGCGGATGGTCCAAAGCCTTGGGACTCTTCACCCATGTGGGAGACCAGGAAGAAGCTCCAGGCTCCTGGCTTCAAATCGGCTCAGCTGTGTCCATTACGGCCACTTGGGGAGTGAATCAGCGGATGGAAGATCTTCCTCTCTGTCTTTCCTCTCCAATTGGCCGCAGCAGCCAGAGCTGATCCAATCTGAAGCTAGAAGCCAGGAGCTTCTTCCATGTCTCCCCTGTGGATACAGGGTCCCAAGGCTTTGGGCCATACTCTTCTGCCTTCCCTGGCCACAAGCAGGGAGCTGGATGGACAGTGGAGCAGCAGCGACTCAAACCAACGCCCACATGGGATACCAGGCATACAAGGCAAGGATTTAGCCACTAGGCTACCATGCCAGGCCCAAGCCTCATGTTTCTTATCCTGAAAATAGGATCAGTGGGACCAAGCTTCTGTTTTTTTTGGGGGGGGGGGGGGGGAATGAATACAGGGCCTTTGCCAGGACTTGGGAAATGGGGCTGCATTTGGATGCTGTGTGACTAAAGGAGCATGGCAAGCCTAGAGGAAGCCAGGATGAGTGCTCTAGCATCAAGGGACAAAACCTTAAGCTGCCTCTTCGGTGCGTGTTTTCCTCCTGTGTCTTTCCAGGGTGTCTAATGGAGCAGGAACAAGATGAGGAAATGGAGACAGATTCAGCTTAAACAAGACCTTGAGAGTGAATATCTGCCATGTTCTGTTTAATTTCAGTGAAAATGCTTCCTGGTGGCCTTTGAGCAAGCCCATGGAAACTGGTTCAGGGAGTCCAGCAGCCCTGGTACAGGAAATCAGCATTAGAGAAATGGGCACTGAAGGGAAGGCTCTGCCAATGTAGTGGGAACCTGGAGAATAAGAAAGGGAAGGCATTAGATTGACCGCATGTTTGCCTAGCCGTCCTTCCTCTCTTCCTTGTGATAAAACCATAGTTAAGCATTTACTCACTGTGTGTCATGCACTTTCACATATGCTTATAATTAATTTTCGTAACAACTCATTTAGTAAATAAGGAAACTAAAGCTCAGAAAATATTTTTCTTGGGGCTGAAGCTGTGGCATAGTGGGTAGAGCCATGACCTGCAGCTCTGGCATTCCATTTGGGCTCCAGGTGAACTTCCGCCTGCTCCACTTCCAATCCAGCTCCCTGCTAATGGCCTGTGAGGGCAAAGAAGGATAGTCTGCATGTTTGGGCCCCCACACTCACAAAGGAGACCCAGAAGAAGCTCCTGGCTTCAGTCTGGCTCAGCTCTGGCTGTTGCGGCCACTTGGGGAGAAAATCAATAGATAAAAGATTCTCTTTCTCTCTCTTTTCTCTCTTTCTCTCTCTTTTCTCTCTTTCTCTCTCTTCTTCCCTCTGGTTCTTCCTCTTTGTAAGTCTGACTTTAAAATAAATAAATATATCTTTGGGTGAAAAAAATGAAAGTATTCTTCTTTCTTAGAATTTCCTTGGTTGAAAACCTGATGGCTGAGTGTAAGTGGGAACACGTCGCTGCCTTTATCAGTGTTCTGAACAGCTAAGATCTCTCCAGGGTGAATGACCTCTGATTGCACTTCAGTCTTCGTAACACAAGAACATCTACAGGCTCACGTATAAGATACGGATGGCTGCTCTCTGCACAAACTTTCTAAGCTAGAGCCTGGTTGGACTGGTACTAGTACTGGTGGGGTGACATTGAACACATTCCTTTGCTATTACACTTTTTAAAGATTTATTTTTATTTGAGAGACAGATTTACAGAGAGAAGGAGTGAGAGAGAGAAAGAGGCCCCCATCTGTGAGTTCATTTCTAAAATGCCCACAACAGCTGATACTGGACCAAGTGAAAACTGAGGGCCAGAACTCAGTCCAGCTCTCCCACACGGATGGAATGGACCCAACTGCGTGAGCCTGCACCGCTGCCAACCAGGCTCCAGAGCCATGAGGGGCAGCTGGGTACTGAACTCAGCACTCCGTTGTGGGACACGGGTGCCTTAACCACTAGGCCCAGTACCCTGAGGGTGCAGCTCTACTCTCTGGAAACCCAAAATGTGGACTACTCTTCCTGCTTATATAGATGCAGAATCTCTTAATTTCTCTCTCTCTCTCTTTCCATCTCTCTCTCTCTCTCTCTCTTTCTTACAGTTTCAAGTAAAAAGTCTTCCCAAAGCCTGCACACTTCGCTAGCTGGGTATAGCAATTTCTAGTCTGAAAGGCACTTTCCCAGAAGAGAATCAGTGGTGTTTTTGGAAATGACTCCTACTAATTGAATTCTTGATGCGGAGAGACCCTGGAGCTTTCTTGTCAGTTACGTGAGAACAGGAGGTGTTTACAAAGCAGAGCAAGCCACGTGGGTGGAGCCAGTGGCGCTTTATGAGTGCTTGCTTTTAGCAATGAACGAATGGTTTGGTCTTCTTAAAATTTCACTTTTCCATAGTTTAGCATCTGGACAGAGAGGTTAATAGAAGGGTACTTGGGGTGGGGAGAGGGAGGATTTTGCACCTGTCACCAACACAGTAATAATCCTTGCTGAGAGGCTTGTTGAGGGCAAAATGGAAAATATCTGTAAAACCTATGCCATGAACATTCTCATCAGGCAGCACCTACCTCCACCCCCACCTTGCACATCCCTTTCTTTCTTTTTTTTTTTTAAGATGTATTTATTTTTATTAGAAAGGCAGATTTACAGAGAGGAGAGACAGAAAGATTTATCTGCTTGCGTATTCCACAATGGCTGCATTGGCCAGAGCTGAGCCTATCCAAAGCCAGGAGTTTCTTCCAGGTCTCTCACACAGGTGCAGGGTCCCAAGGCTTTGAGCCATCTTCTATTGCTTTCCCAAGACCACAGGCAGGGAGCTGGAGGGGGAAGCAGAGCAGACAGAATATGAACTGGCACCCAGATGGGATCTGCCTCTTGCGGGGGCGGAGGGGGGGGGAGGAGGGGAGGGTGGGTGGGGAAGGATTAACCATTTGAACCATGGTTCCAGCCCATACCTTTCTTTTCTTACAGTAGAAAGAATCAAGTTTTCCGCCATGCAGGAAATTCATCTCTCTCTCTCTCTCTGTCTGTCACGCACGCGTGCGCGCACACACACACACACACACACCCCTCTTCTAGGAAGAAATGGTAGAATGAGAGATCCTGGAATCACCCAACACAGTGAGATGGTGAAACACATTGACTTTAACGTTAGGCACACTTGGTTTGAAACCTGGTCAAAGCGCCTAAGGCCAGGGCTGGCACAGTGGCGCAGTTGACTAATCCTCTGCCTGTAAGTGCTTGCATCCAATATAGCCACTGCTTTGGGTCCCAGCTGTTCCATCTGGCTCCCTGCTGGTGGCCTGAGAAGGCTGCAGTGGTTGGCCCAAGTCCTTGGGCCCCTGCACCCACAAAGGAGACCTGGAGGAGGCTCCTGGCTTCAGATTGGCTCAGGACTGGCTGTTGCAGCCATTTGCAGAGTAAACCAGTGGATGAAAGATCTTTCTATCTATCCTTCTCTCTGTAAATCTGCCTTTCCAATGAAAATTTTAAAAAATTAAAATAACATCTAATATCAATTACTTAAATCCTCTTTGCCTCAGTTATCTCATCTGTAAAACAGGTTTAAAATATCTGCCTGGTGGTCTCCATGTGAGATCTGAGTGAGCTAACAGTCTGGCGTGTAACTTATGCCCCCAAAATGTTTCTTGATATTTTCACCCAAAGTAGACCCAGACAAAGGGTCCAAGATCAGACCAGGTCCAGCCATCCTGTCTACAGTATTGCACAGTATGTTGGCTCTTCCCTCATACATCAGCTTCAAGCTTCACCCAGCAGTCAGGTTGGTACTCAGCTAGGACTAAGAGCATCCGGCACCCTGGCTCCCCTGCCATCAGAAGCTGGCACCTGTCTGACAGTAGCACCCTGTCTTAAGAGCTGCCAACCCTGATAAAGCAGGCTTCCCCACAGCTCCCCTCTTATATCCATTTACCTTCTAAGAACTGAAGCTCCAGAAAAGAGATGTTGATTAGATAGTGTTGCCACCAATGCTTTGTAATGTTCTAGAAACAGACAAAATTGTTTGCACCCAACTGGCCTCCAAGTCACACACACTTTTGAGGGCCTCTTTCTCCCCTCAAAGACCCTCT
Organism: Ochotona curzoniae; assembly: GCF_017591425.1. NCBI lineage: Eukaryota > Metazoa > Chordata > Mammalia > Lagomorpha > Ochotonidae > Ochotona > Ochotona curzoniae. Next base: position 15,767,177 of record NW_024466219.1, on the reverse strand, counting down.
CTCAGTGCTGAGAAACTAGGTCAGCCCATGTACCACTTTCACCCATAGAGCATAGAGTGTCATTGCGTCCCAAGTGTCCTTCTCTCTCACTTTCCCCAAAGCTCACCAGCCATCACACACATGACCATGGCATTTGTTCCCTAGATAAAGTGTTCTCTTGTTGTCCATAAATGTTCTTCAATGGCTGCCTCAGAGGAGACTGTCACTTGTGACCAGGCTCCTGGCATTTCCAAAGAGGACAGACATCCCCACCCTCTGCTCCTGAACTTGGTTAAATTCCCCCAAATCCTGCAGACCCTGCACTTCCTGCCTGGCAGGCAGATGGCTCATAGAGGCACAGGCCCCCTCCATTGGTCTTTTCCACCTGACCCAGACAAACTCTACAGTCAGTGCCCAGAGGTAACTGGGGGAGGCATGAGGAGCAGTCTGGATGCTGGTAAAGGGTGGAGGTCTACAGTTCAACTCCCCTCAACAGTTCAGAGATAACAAGGCTGTGACTGTGCAGTGGAAAGCTCCACACACTGGGAGTTAGGAGGCCCGGGGCCTAATCTTACCTCTGCGTCCAGATGGACCACAGCTCTTGCACTGGTAGATTCCTCTCTCTATGTCCCTCAGTTTTTTCATCTGCTGTTGAAGTGGAATTGCCTGGAAGGTCTGTAAGAAGCCTTCCAGCACGAGGATTGTCCAACAGGACAGTCTGTGCTCCATATGACACCTTGTACTAGTTCAGGTTCTTCTGCCTGTCTCGTTTTGTGTATTTCAGCCCGGAAACTCATGGCCATTCTTAGAGCATTTGACAGATGACAAAAATGATGGTGTTGCATAGGGCTTTAAAAAGCACTGTCTCGACTTCCAGCCACTCCCAACTCAAGCTGCCAAGGTCGGGGGAGGGTGTGTGGTGGAGGTGGGGGCACCTCTCACCACAGGGAAAGATCAAACAGAGGAGCTCCTGGGACCTGGGGTGAGTCTTGGTTGCCTTGGGGGTCAGGAATCAAAGGTCTGAGTGGTTACTCAAGTCTTGATGTCTGAACATTTCTGAAGCCAAAGGAGGGTTTGGCTTAGCTCCAGGCTCCACTTTGGTTTGTTTTTTGGCTTTGGAGATGGAAAGCGGAGCCCACAGAGGTGACATTAGCTGACCAGGGCAGAGCTAAACCTGAATTCAACACCCCTGGTTCAGAGGTTGTGCCCTCTGCAACCACAGCTGCATGGGTGGCCTTGGTCCTTTGAGTCAGAGGTTTCCATCAGCTGAGTCAGAGCCAACTCCTTCCCACCCCCCATCTGAGGCAGTGAGGTCTCTCCAGGTGGGACTGGGTGATGCAGCAACTGAGTTCTGAGCCTCCCTGCTCCCCACCCTTGTCCTCAGCCCCCCGAAGAACACAAGACATCCTCCTGGCCCTCAACATTGTTATGGAGTGGACAGTGTCCCCTAAACTCATGTACTGAAGTCCTGAGTCCCTGTACCTCACAATGTGACTGCAGTTAGAGATAGAAAGTGTCACCCAGGGGGTCTCATGGGTGAGCCCAAATCCAACAGGACTGATGTCCTTGTAAAAGGAAGTGTGAACACAGATACCCACGGCAGCAGCTAGGGGACCATGAGAAGCAACAGAGAGAAGGCCATCGACGCGCAAGGACAGGGGCTCAGAAGCAGCCAATGTGGCAGACACTTCCAACCTCCAGAGCCATGAGCAGATTTCCACTGTTTCAGCTACCTGGTCTGGTGTGCCATCCTGGGTGATGGCAGCCCTGGTACACTCATACAGGCTCCTGCTTACACCCCTCCCCCACCAACCCTCCATGGTAGCCTCTCTCTCTCTCTCTCTCTCTCACACACACACACACACACACACACACACACACACACACAATGTCATGAGGTCAGGTTAAGACAATCAAAATCTCCTATTCCAGAGCTTCTGTCTCGCATGGGGTAATTCTGGTTACAAACTTTCAGATTATTCCACAGGGGCCTTCATGGTGCCAGCTTGGTGCAAAGTTGGGTGGGTGTTCCTGAGTTCAGGGAAGGGTAACTCTCAGCACTTGGAGACCCAATTTTCAGGGGTCAGAGTGCTGCGCCTCAGTCCCTGGGGCCACCCTCCCTGTCTCAGGGTGCAGGGACCCTGGCCAGGTCTAAAAACACATTCGCCTTGCAGGAGGAAGGCACGGCCTGTTCCATACTCTGTGTTTACCCTGGGCATGGCTATTGACTCCAAAGCCTTATCATTGGGCCTTCAGACGGGGCTGGGCAGGGCTTGTCTCAGAGTAAGGGAGAGTTGGGTCTTTCACCCTGTGCACCCCAGAGGAGAAAGGAAGGGGCCAGCCAGCCTGCGGCAGAGCCAGGGGGAAGCTGCCAGCCCGACCCACCATGAAGGCGCTGCTGCTTTTACTGCTGCTGTTTCTTGACCTGGGACAAGCCCAAGGACCCCTTCACAGGTGAGACCATGCCTTCTACATTGCGTTCATCTGTCCCAGCAGATGATGGGGACACTGAGGACATTGTGAGTCAGTCCCTGTGGGTGCCCTTTCTCCATGATGCATGGCAGGGTTATTCCAAGTGGCGGCACCACTATCTGGTGCAGCCGCAGAACAGGGACCAGTGGCTGCTGGCATCACTTACAACATTCTAGTCCTTTCCCAAGATCCTGACCAGCACTACCTTGAGAGCTCCTCTGTTCTTCCCGGCCAGCTCTCTCTAGAAGATTCCAGAAAGCCAGTCTGCAAGAAGGAGAGGCTGCTCCACTATGAGATTGGGAGTTTCCATGGCAGCAGGGAGGTTCAGGACAAAGCCTGGGAACTCATGGGACCCTCTTGTGTCATACGCTAGCTACCCTCAGAGAAACAGCGCTGGAGAGAGGGGGAGATGAGGGAGGCAACCCCCCCCCGCCACCCTCCTCACACTGATCTCATCCTCAGGGTACCTCTCAGAAGGCAGCAGTCTCTTCGGAAGAAGCTGAGGGCCCAGGGCAAGCTCTCAGAGTTCTGGAAATCCCATCAGTTAGACATGATCCAGTACACCGAGTCCTGCACCGTGGAGCCAAGTACCAACGAGCCCCTCATCAACTACTTGGATGTAAGGCCCCCTGGTTTGGGGGGGGCAGGAGGGCTCAGGCTCAGGATCTAGCCAGAGCCACACCCCAGCAGCACTGAAGCCACCGCATACTCCTTGGCCTGGGTGACGCATGTCGGCTCATTTCCTAGGTTCCTGTGCACCTGGCTAACCAAGGCCCCGAGTGCTCAGGTGGAGGGCTGTCAGCACAACAAAGCATCCGCAGGGGCAGGACCTTGCTCTGCTCTCTCAGCAAAGTGCTGGAATTCTGTCAGCCCAGTTCCCTGGTGTGGGAGAGGCAGACCTCTCCCCTGCCTGGCCCGCAAAGCACGGACAATCAATGTCACCTAAGAAGAGTCCAAGTATGGCAGCTGGCAGCTTGATTTGATCGCTCTCACAGTCCTCTCCCTGCTCCTTGTACCTTTATTTCCCAGCCTTAACACTCCCCGAAGCCCTGGCCCTGGGGAGCTCCCCACAACCTCGGGGGCCCTGCAGCCATCCCCAACGTGATGTGCCCTCCCTCCTCACAGATGGAGTACTTTGGCACCATCTCTATCGGCTCCCCACCACAGAACTTCACCGTCATCTTCGACACAGGTTCCTCCAACCTCTGGGTACCGTCAGTGTACTGCACCAGCCCCGCCTGCCGTAAGTGGGACTGGGGATCCTAGGGAAATGGCTGAGGCAGGTCTTGGGAGGCATTCCCCAAGGGGAGAGGGAGCTTTCTACCCCTGGGGCCCTCAGTGTTCCCTCCCAATCTCCTGACTCCATCCTGGAACTGCTGACGCCAAATACAGGGCTGGGACAGGGAGAGAGGCAAGGTGTGACTGTTGTGCAAGATGACGATTTTATTGTGAATCAGAATTAATGAGAAGAAACTCAGTCTCTGAAAAGAGAAATCTTTTACTCCATGACTCACTTCCTTTGGAACACCCAAAGGCACACGGGGGAAGGTCCATTCAGCTGGCTATTTCTCAGCAGGCAGGCGGTTTGGGGCCCTATCTCCCAATGCGCCAGAGGTGGGGCTGGCAGGGCACATGAACATGGGTGGATCCGTTTGGCTAGAGTTTCAGTGAGGATCACAAAAAGAGCTCAAGAGAGAGGGGAGACGAGCCCCAGACACTTCCTGGAACCCTTAAACTAGGGGTCTGGGGTCTGGATGGAAGTGGGGAGCCTAATTTCCTGGGGTGGCAATTTTTATCCCTGGCTTCTGGCCCCCCGAAGGCCAGCCTCTGCCCCACACCATCCAGAGACCGATGCTGGCGCCTGATAAATGGGGCTTATCTTGGTGTGCCTCATGAGGTCATTGCGGGCAGTCAGGTGTGCCAGGACAACAATTTGGTTCCCAATTAGGCCATACCTGTGGCTGGAGGGAGGGGCAGGACAGGCCTGTGCAAGGGCCCCCAGGCAAGGAAGAGAGAGACCCTGCACTCCTGGTGGCCTTGGTCAGTAAAAGCAGTACCTTTGCTTTCCAGAGACGCACCCCCAGTTCCGCCCTTCCCAGTCCAACACCTACAGCGAGGTGGGCACTCCTTTCTCCATTGCCTACGGAACCGGGAGCTTGACCGGAATCATCGGCTCGGACCAAGTCTCTGTGAGTGCGAGTCCTGCGGCTTTGCTCTCTCTACAGGGAATGGGAGCCTTGTGCTCAGGTCTTAGAGAAGAAACTCAGCTCTGCCTTGGGTAGAGGTGGAAAGAGGGCGGGGCTTGTTGCGTGCGCAGCAGCAGGTGTGTGGCAGCCTTAGGTCCTGGAGGGCCGGCTGGGGACATGCCTGCAGGAAGCAGGGCGGAGCGAGCGAAGCCTGTGGCACACCGAGGAGCCAAAACAGGGTTCTGCCTTGAGCCAGAGCTCAAGGACCAGGGAAGTGGGAGAATCCTGGTCCCGCCTGGGTAGCCAGGCCTTGGGGAACGAGAGGCTGACCTGCTCCTAGTGAAAACTTTTTCAGTTCTGCGGGACTTGGGTCCACAGAGCCCAGCTTTCATCACAGCAGGTGGGGATATGATGTATTAGTATGTGGAAAACAGCAGGGGCAGTAAAACACCCTGAATGTAGAGAATATCAGGCACAGTAATGCACGGCTGAAATAGTGGCTGTTTTCTCTGTTGGAACTGTACACACACACACACACACACTCACACACTCTATATAAATGAATGTAAAGGTTCAAAACTGTTGGAAGGCTATATCCTAATTGATCGCTGTGAGAACATCTAGAAAACAAGGAAGGAACTGGAATTGACATGTAAGAGAGTTTTGGGGAGAGAGAGATCAATCCCATCCATAGGCTCACTCTCGCAAATGCCCACAATGGCCACGAGGAGGCTAGACTGAAGCCAGAAATTAAAGTTGGTACCCCCTCCCCGCCATCCTCACCCGGGCGTGGCAAGAACCCAATCACTGGAACCATCCCTGCTGCCTCCCCCGTGTCTGCATGAGCAGGCAGCTAGGGTTAGGAGCTGGAACCAGGTACCAAACCCAGGCATTCTGATGTGGTACAGAGACATTCCAGGTGGCAGCTTAACCACAAGACAAAACACTCCACCCCCCACCCCGTGCTACAAGAGGGAGTTCAGCAGTCCTGACCGCACTTGTTCCTCCCCTATCTCTCCTGGATCCGGGGCCAGGCCTTGTCCTCCTCTGGGCTGGCACCTTCTGCGGCAGACTCCACTTAGTTGAGGTTGGAGGCTTGGGGGTGTTGAGAAATCCAGGTGGGCTCCAGTGCACCTTACCTCCCCAGGTTCAAGTGGCCCTTCTCCCAGTTCACATTTTCCCTTTCTGCTGCCAACACTGCAGGCACCTGTTCAGGACATTCCTTAGCGTCCACAGGGACATATCACCAAATATCAGTTACACGACCACACATGCAAGTACTACGCGTGCTCCCCTTGTGCGGACATAGCGCAGTCCTCAAAAGGACATTTACAGCCAGAAACGTGTGGATGGATATAAAAGCTGGAAATCCAGTGAGCTAACTTCCTACTTCAAGAAGCAAAAACAACATGAAAACAAGCCACAAACTAATTACCACACAAATCAACTCCAAACAAAATAGAAGGAAGGAAACGCAAAGTGTATCTGACTTGCCGATAAAAAAGTGAATAAATCTTATATATAAAAAAAAAGAAATACAAAGAGAACACCAGTGAAACAGGAAAGCCACATAATAGAAAAAACGCACAAAGCCAAAAGTTAACTCTTGGCAAGAGGTAGTAAAATCAATAAACTCCTAGCATGATTAATGGAGATAAAAGGGAAGAAAATGCAACTTAACAATATTAGAAATGAAAAATAGGGCAGAACCAAAAACCCTGCAAACATAAACATGAGTTTATTACACTGATAGAGTTTATACTTTTTAAAAAATCAGTAAGTATCTTAAGAAGGGCAGCTTACCAAAGTTGATGTAAGGAAAAAAAGTGTGAATGCCCAGTATCTACTGCAAATATTGATTCTGTGCTTAGCAATCTTTCTACAAAGGGATCTCCAAGCCCAGGGAGCCTTGCTGGCAATTACTTCTAAACATTTAAAGCAAAAAATTACACCAGACTTACAGAAGCCCTTCCTCATAACTGGTACAGAAAGATCACTCATCTTATGAAGCCATATAACTCTAACAACAACATTTGGAAAGGACACAATCAGGTTTTAGCAAAATTAATAGGAATTAGGAAAAAGCAATAAAAATAAATAAATCTTTAAAAAAAACAAAAGAATATTGGAATTAATAAGTGAATTTAGCAGGGTTACTAAATATGAGGTCAGTATACAAAAGTCATGTCATTTCTACGTAACAGGAAAAGCAAATGAATATAGATTTTTTTTTAAAGATCTATTTTTATTGGAAAGTCAGATATATAGAGAGGAGGAGAGACAAAGATTTTCCGTCCGATGATTCACTCCCCAAGAGGTTGCAACAGCTGGAGCTGAGCCTATCTGAAGCCAGGAGCCAGGAACTTCTTCTAGGTCTCCCACGTGGGTGCAAGATCCCAAGGCTTTGGGCCGTCCTCCACTGCTTTCCCAGGCCTCAGGCAGGGAGCTAGATGGGAATTGGAGCTGCAGGCATTAAAACTGGTGCCCATATGGGATACCAGTGTGTTCGAGGCTGGGACTTTAGCCGCTAGGCTACTGTGCCAGGCCCTTGAATATAGACTTCAATGACACTATTTATATTATCAAACATCTCAATTGCCTTGAAGTAAACTTAACAAAAAATGTGTAAGACCTCTACTCTAAAAACTAAACATTACTGGATGTAACTAAAAGAAGACTGACATGACTTAAGAGACTAACTATTCATGGATTGGATGGTATAGCTTTATAAGGAAGTCAAGTACTTCCAAAATGATCTATAAATATTGCCCAGTCAAAATAGCAGCAATTTTTTGTTAGGAATGAATGTATGCTCCAATCTTGATTAAGCAAAACACTTGCCAAATACTAAGGCATACTATAAAGGTTTAATAATAAGACACTGTGGTGTTGGCATAGGAATAAAAAAATATACATCTAGAACAAATTAAAAATTTGAGACCCTGCCTGTGCATCCATGTGACTTATGTTGGACATACTGTTACAGTCAGTGGAGGAAATGATGGTGTAATATGAATATGGGTCATTTGAATATGGATATAGAGAAAAAATGAAGCTTGAATCCTCCTCCACACATTGTCAAACACCAGATAGATCACAGACCTAAACAAGAAAGTGAAACAACACAACTGTGAAAAGAAAGCATAGAAAAATGTCTTTATGGCATCAGGGTAGGCAGAAACTTCCAGAACAAGTTGCAAAACCCATTAATAATAAAGAAGTTGGTAAATTTGTTGATGAATACAATAAAGTTAATATATGTATGAAGATGCAATTAAGGGAGCAAAAATTCATATCTTCTACTCAAGAAAACGGTACTATTAAGAAGTAAAACCTCCTTCCACAAACACCAACAAAGGATTAGCTGCTAGAAATCAGTAGCAAGAAAAATGCAAACCACCCCCTTTACAAAAGAGGTTGTGCAAATGTCCTTATTATCACAACATAAGAGTTAAAGCCTGTGTGTAGCCATTTTTCCTATCAAGTAGAAAAACAGAACAGAAACAGCAGGCAGTACCTAGTGTTGGTGAGGATAAGAAGTAACGGAAACTCTCAAAATACTGATAGAAGAAGTATGGGCTGGTAGCATCATTGTGGACAACTCTGCAACTCTGTTTACTCAGGAAGACGCTATTATACTCTGTAACCCAGCGATTTTATCTGTAGGCACATATCCAACAGAAATACAGAAAGACATTCAGCAAATGATATTTACAAAAGCAGCACTAGGGGCAGTAGTGAAATGGAGGAAACAAATCACATTTCTATCAATGATTAAGAGTGGATATGCATGCCATTATGTATTCATACCATGGCACAGTAAGAAGAATAAACAAATGGCTATAGCGTGAGCAGGCACCATGCTGAGTGACAGAAGCTAGAAACAAGAGTTCATACTGGATGATTCCACTGATAGAAAATAGACTAAAGGAACATATGTGGTTGGGAGCCAGGAGAGGAGGGTGCAGTGATTGGCAGGAAGCAAAGGGCCTCTGAGGCTGAACCTGTGGGATGTTCAGTTACAGAACTGGGCATGAATGATCTGTGTATTGTTTCAACGCAAACAGTTTATATAAAATATTAAGTGGCAGAAACACGACAAGAACCCTTGTGCCAGTCACACCAGTGAAGGTTGAGATGGCACTGGGGGAGGCTGACAAGAGGATGCAGGAAGTAGCTTCAGAACAGACAGAAACCGGGAATCCTGGGGCTTCCCTTGCCAGGTGGAAGGACTGACCGTGGTGGGCCAGCAGTTTGGAGAAAGTGTCAAGGAGCCGGGCCAGACCTTTGTGAATGCAGAGTTTGATGGCATCCTGGGCCTGGGATACCCGTCCTTGGCTGTTGGAGGAGTGACGCCCGTGTTTGACAACATGATGGCCCAGAACTTGGTCAGCCTACCGATGTTCTCCGTCTACATGAGCAGGTAAGGCCCAGCAGGCCCATCGGGTGAGGGTCAGTTGTGACTTTGGGGAGACCACGTGGGGCTTAGCGTTCAGAAGACTGGGCTGGAGCTCTTGCCTTACTCGTTACCAGCTGGGTGTTCTGCGACAGAACACTTACCCCTCCATACCAAGTAAAGGGGGGTTCACATCAGAAAACAGCTGTGAATTAGCACTTTGTAAACTTACCATGCTGAGTTCAGTTGCAAGATTCACAGAGACTGGCTGTTCACTGAGCAATCAGTAAATATCACACACTGCTATGACATGCTGAGCATATTATCTATGACGTTAGGTGTTAGCACACAACGAAACAAGGAAGACAGTTCCCAGGTGGGTGGGGACTGGGAAGAAGAAGCCGGAAAAATTGCAAAGTAAGCTGACGATGGAAATAAGTGCACCCTAAAATGTGGTATGTATGGTTGATTATCACTTGGGCATTAAAAGGAAAGGAAATTCTGACACAGGCTCCAACACCAATGAAACTTGAGGACATCAAGCCAAATGGAATAAGCCAGGACATAAAGGCTACGTGACAAAGCATCTGGAAGTTGTTCAGTTTATAGAGACAGAAAGCAGAATGGGGGTTAGTGGGGTCTCCAGCAGGGGAAGTAGGGAGTTCTCCTTTGACAGGTATGGAGTTTTACTTCCACAAAATGAAGGCTTGGAGGCAGGCTGTGTAACAATGTGACCATGCTTCATACCGAGCTGTGCTCACACAAGCTGAGGATGGCAAATTTTGTTATACAAGGATGTTTCTAAAGGTTAAATTAGGTTAAGGGAGTGATCAGCTGGCAAAAAAAAAAAAAAAACCTCATTGATCCATACACTTAATTGCATTTGTTGATATGCATACTGTATTTTAATAACAATGTTTGAAAAAGTGAAAACAGACGGGATTAAAAGGAAAATTTATTTTGGTGCGAAGCGATTTTGAAATCTATGTATAGTTTATTCACAGTACATGTTCTCCAGGTACTTTTTGGGGTCCTGGCATATGTTTTACAAGTTATTAATTAATTAATTTGAGAGTGAAACTCCCACCTGTGGCTTCATCCCCCAAGTACCTGTCAGGCCAAGCCTGGGCTGGGCTGAAGGCAGTAATAAAGAACTCAATCCAAGTCCCCCACGAGGGTGGCAGGGTCCCCACCTGCCTGAGCCATCAGCACTGCTTCCAGAGCCTGTAAAAGCAGGAAGCCGAAGTCAAGAGCAAGGAATTTAACCCTTGGATTCTGACAAGGGACTTGGGGGTCTCAACTGTGTCTTAACCTTCAGGTCAAATACCTGCCATTTGACCACAATGTAGACAAAGAACCGTCCTTTATAGTGGGAAAGGTGCTCTGTCCTGGGGGTTCAGGAGAGGTGCCTTCAGGAGCAGAGCTCTTCCTCCTGCCCAACTCCTTCCTGACCTGAGCTCAGCCTGTCCATTCCTCTTAGGTCCCTACCTCCACATGGGGAGCCCAAGTGTACCCTGTCCAGATGTGCTGCTCTCTCCCTTGCCTTCACACACGGCTGCAGCCAAGGCCAGACTGGGCTGCAGTATGGCGCGGGGAGAGAGGCAGGTTGCCTTCACACCTCTTGCCGTGCTTGCTGGGTGGCCTGCTCCCTTCCAGCATGAGCTGTAATGGGAAATACCACAGACTCAGGAGCCAGACAGGCTTGACTTAAACCCCATCACTTACAAGGGTGCTAGAAAAACGTTATGGGGGGAAAAAATGAAATTAAACGATTAATTTATCTTGCTGCAAAAAAAATTTTTTTGAATCTTGCAGTTTTTTCATGATATGCATTTCCATGAACTTTTTGAAGTCCCAACACACGATAATTCTTCTCCCTGTGCCTCAGTTCCCTCAAATGGACACCAGTAACATGGAAGAGTCAGTGTTCACTTGGGCAGCACATATACTAAAATTGGAACACAATGTAAGAGTCAAGTAAGGTTAGGTAGGTAGGATGTGCAGCAGAGGCCACCAGAAGTGTCAGGTGCTTCCCCCTCGCCTCTCCAAATCCACTTCCCTAAAAGTCTGTAGACACTTGGGTCACTACCACTTCACTCTCCTGCCTTGCAATGCAGTTCTGTATTTTTCTCTTTCATCCTGAAAACATGCCTTATTCCCCCAGAATTCTTCTAGGTAATAGAATATGACATGAGCAATCCAAACCAAGGAAAACTGACCAAAACCCTTGCTGTACTGTCACGCTGCATTCACATTGTCTTTCCTCTGCTTACTCTGCAGAGTGACTAATACAGAAACTCCACCTACCACTGCAACCACGAAGGGAAGATATGAGGATGCACCACTTAAATATATACATATACTTAGAACCAAAAGAAATCTCTCTTTCTAACTTTTTAAAGACTCATTTTCCTATTTGAAAGGCAGAGTGACAAAGAAAGAAGGAGAAAATGAGAAAGAGAGATTTTCTATCTGCTTCTTCATCCTCCTGATGGCAGCATTTGGCCTGGGGCTGGACCAGGCCAAAGCCAGGAGCCACAAATTTCATCTAGGTCTCCAACACAGGTGCAGGAACCCAAGCCCTTGGGCCATCTATAGCTGCTTTCCCAGGAGCATTAGCAGGAAGCTAGATCAGAAATAGAGTTCCTAGGACTTGAATCATTGCCCAAATGGGATGTTGGCATCACAGGCAAGAGCTTAACCCATTACATGGTAATGCCAGTCCCCAAAAATTTCTCTTTTAGTTCTGTCTTTCATGTTATTGGAAGACCTTTGCACTATGAAAAAGAGTGACTTTGAGGATGCTTCAGATCACAGTGTGTGTGCATCCTGGCTGACTTTGGCCTTGGTTCTGTGTGGCTTGCCTGCCGTCCCCAATACCTCCCTCTGTAACCTTTCTTTCCAAGAAGCAGGAGTACTAACACATCACTGAGTAGTACCATTTCCATTCTTGCAAATACCAGCTGGAATGCCTGAGTTTGGTGTCAGTCTACCTGGGTTCCTTCCGGTCCCTGCTATGCTCCCAACTCCAGCTTCCTGCTAATTTATACCCTGGAAGGCGGTGTTGATGCTTTAGGGAGTTGATCCCCTGCCATCCATGAGGGAGACCAAATGGGATTCCTAGCTCCTGGCTTTGGCCTGACCCAGCCCCAGCTGTTGTAGACATTTGATTGGGGAATGAGCCAGCAAAACAGAAGGCCTCTAGGCTTGTTTCCATGTGTGTCTTTCTGCCTTTCAAATAAATACATAAAAATTTTTAAAAAGTGCCCACACTAAGTAGCTTGCAGGGGTTGGAAATTATGGTATTTTTAAAAAGATTTATGTATATATGTATGTATATATTTATTTATTTATTTATTGAGAGGCAGATTTACAGAGAGAAGGAGAGAAAGAAAGATGCTCCATCCATTGGTTCACTCCCCAAGTGGCTGCAATAGCCAGAGTTAAGCTGGTCCAAAGCTAGGAGCCAGGAGCCTCTTCCAGGTCTCCCACGTGGGTGCAGGGTCCCAAGACTTTGGGCCATCCTCTACTGCTTTCCCAGTTCACAAGCAGGGAACCAAATGGGAAGTGGATCAGCCGGAACACAAACCAGTGCCCATATGGGATCACAGCACATGCAAGGCGAGGATTTGGCCACTAGGCCATCGTGCTAGGCCCAGAAGTCATGTTCTTATTTTTGTCCTGAGTGTCCAGGTCAAGCCACCAAGGCTTGGCTGTGGGGTTACCAAAGAGGAGGTAGCCCTTCTTCAACACTGCTCCTCTCTCTCCCTGCAGTAACCCAGAAGGTGGCTCAGGGAGTGAGCTGACCTTTGGAGGCTACGACTCCTCCCATTTCTCTGGGAGTCTGAATTGGGTCCCTGTCACTAAGCAAGGCTACTGGCAGATCGCACTGGATGAGTGAGTATCCTCCATGGGGTGGTCAGTGCCATGGGTGAGCCCCTCACAGGCAAGACTCAGATTGGGTGGTTGGGAGGTGATGCTGGGAGCCCCACTGCGGGCTGGGGATGCAGAGGTGGCCAGGGGAGGTGCCAAAAACAGCATGAGCATCCCAGCAGGAGGTGCAGCTTCCTTGAGATGCACTGCCCTTTGGTCCTTCAACATTGATACACACACAAAGCCAAGGCTGAGTGGACAGAGACAGCAATGGAAATAGGACCTAGATTTGCCTTTGCAGAGCTTGATGGAAGGTCAGACATGCCTATGGATCACTGCATGGGAAGTGGAAGGTTTCGGCACCTGCGTGAGAAGCTCAGCATGGCACAGCAACCATCAAGGGTCTCAGTGGGGAGTGTCACTGAACCTGAGCCTGCAACACATGCAGTGTCCCAGCATGGAGTAATCGGAGATAGGGACTAGATTTCTGCTACATCCCTCGCTCTGGGCTAGAAAATGCTGGAATGCAATACATTGAAGGTCAAGGCATCATTTTGGGTGGAGATGATCTACATTGTTTAAGGAGATAAAATTCAATAGATAATGTCAGCCTGTATTTCCTCTGTGTGTGTGCACACACAGGTGCGTGCACATGTACTGGGCCAAAAAAGTAAACTCCTTTACTAGGATTCAGCCCTCTCTCCCCTCCAATTTGAGAAACACTCCCTTTTTGGGAGGGAACACACCGCCTGTTACTCTTGTGCCTGGGGCCCTGGAAAAGCAAAGCAGCAAGGAGTAAGGTTCAGTTACCCAAGAGGGAGAGGTGGCAGGGCTGACCACAATCGTTCCCTTGGCCCTCAGGATCCTGGTGGGAGGTTCGCCCATGTTCTGCCCTGAGGGCTGCCAGGCCATTGTGGACACAGGGACCTCGCTTGTCACCGGCCCTCCAGACAAAATCAAGCAGCTGCAAGCAGCCATTGGAGCGACACCTATGGATGGAGAGGTGAGCACCTCATGGTGCAGAGTGGAGGGGAAGTAGGATGTGGTGGGGGGAGGGAAGGTGCCGGCGCCCCTCCTTCTCCAGGGAGACAAGTGGCCCCAGCATGGCTTCTTGTGCTGTGTCTTAGTATGGCGTGGAGTGTGGCAACCTCAACATCATGCCAGATGTCACTTTCGTCATCAATGGTGTCTCCTACACCCTCAGCCCCACTGCCTACACGCTGCTGGTAAGGACTGTTTCCTCATTCTGCTAGTCACAGGGCCTTACCCCCAGGTCTGTCACTTCCCCTACTCAAACTGTCACCTGCCCTTAGGCTGCATCTTTGCCAGGGTTCCTCCTACTCTCTGCCAAGGTGGCACAGGAAGACCTTTCCCTGGTTCTGTTTCCCAGTTCTGTCGCAAAGAAGCAGCAAACTTTGGGAAGCCATTTAAGGAGAGCTTTCTGAACTCCCAACGTAGAGCATTATAATGGACAGAATCCTCATAACCACCAAGTCAGATTGCAGATACTATGATTCCATTTCATAGATGAGAATATTGAGGCTCAGAGCTTAAGTAAATTAAGTCCAGATATGGGCTGCTTTGCTGGAGAGTGGCAATCAGAATAAGGTTACTCAAAGGGACTTCCCAAAGTTGGTGAAAATTGGAATTAAAAGGTCAATCTATTTTGGTGCAAAAATCTTTGCCCTGTTAATTTGTAATACACCTTTTCCACAAATTTTTTGAAGACCTCTTCTACTTCTTGTAACATTCAGATGAACATGCTCCCTCAAGGAGGCAAATGTCTTGTTTCCGTAAATTCCGGTCTTTGGAAGGCAATCCAGGGAGAAAGGGCATGCCCTGGTATCTGGGGAACCTGTGATGGCCTGGATTTTCCACCTGACAGCTCCTTGCACACTCCTGGAGTCACCCACAGCATCAGTGACTGTGACTGTGCCAGAACAGAGGTGCCAAGGTATACACTAAGGGCTGGCACTTTAACTGCCCATTAACGCCATCCCAAGGCCAACTCCCCAAGGCCCTTCGGTGCTGGACACCACCACCACACAGGACAGCTGCTAGGCAGTACCTCTTCCCTCTTCCTCCTTTGTCACTGACATACTTCTCTTCCACCCCAGGACTTTGTGGATGGAATGGAGTTTTGCAGCAGTGGCTTCCAAGGCCTTGACATCCAGCCTCCAGCTGGGCCCCTTTGGATCCTGGGGGACGTCTTCATTCGACAGTTTTACTCTGTCTTTGACCGTGGGAATAACCGTGTGGGGCTGGCCCCAGCGGCTCCCTAAGTAGGCTTCTGAATCTGTGTTGCCTCCCCAACACCTGTAGTACCTGTTAGGTTGAGGCGGTCTTTACACTTGTCAAAATGCCATCTTCTAAGGCCCATATTGTAACACGGTAGGTTAAGCAGTCTGTGATGTTGGTATTCCATATCCATATTGGAGTCCTGGCCGCTTCAGTTCCGATTCAGCTCCCTGCTAATGCACCTAGGAAAGCAGTAGAAGGTGGCCTGAGTCCTTGGGCCCCTGCCACTTACCTGGCACACCCAGATGCCATTCCAGACTCCTGGCTTTGACCTATGGCTATTTGCAGAGTGAACCAGTAGATGAAACATCTGTTTCTCTCCCTCTCCTTCTCTCTCTCTCACTCTTCCCTTTCAAATAAATAACAAATAAATATTTTTAAAAGCTCATTTTCCATGGAATTCAGTTATTCCCAGAGTTGCAACTTGAATGAGGGCTAAACACTGCATGAGAACACACACAGTTTACACACTAAGACCTTCTCCATGATAGCCTAAGAATTAAGTTGCATGTCCAGGTATACAATTAATGCAAATTTCAACACACACACACACACACACACACACACTTCATTGTCATAAATCACTATGCACTCCCACCCAACTCGAGCAACCCACCCATACATACCACCCTGCTTTACCCACACCACCTTACTTCTCTCCAGCTCCACATACTTGCATTATTTGGGAATTCCTTCCAAGCCTCACACCATTTTGTCCCAGATATTTCCAATGTCCTTAAAGATGCAGCCAGAATTCAAGTGCCTCCTGCTGTCTTACAAATGTTTGACAATTTCTACAGTGGACTTGGCCACAACAGGACTCAAATAAAACCTGAAAGTTCCACATCTCCTAAGTCTCTTTCATTGACAGACTTTTACAGCATCCGGGATGAAATGTTTGAAATCCCTAAGTGTTGCCTAATGTGTTTCTCTGAGCCCATCTTGCTACAAAATGGTAGCTAAATCCACAGGTTTAATTTTATGACAAATTTGTTCTAGAGGTGCTGGGTGATCCTGTCGTGTCCTAGGAGGAGGCAGGTGGTGCCGAGTGCTTCTCTGTTGGTAGTTGACAAATGGACTCGGGGTTGTCAACCTCACCCAATCATCATTCAGTATTTTAACTAATACTTCCCACATTCATTGATGGTGACTTGCTGAAAAGCTGGAGCTGGCATTGTGGCATAGCAGGTACAGCTGTCACCTGTGACACTGGCATCCCATGTAAGCACCAGTTCAAGTTCTGGTTGTTCCATATATGATCCAGCTCCCTGCCAATATGCCAGGGAAAACAGCATTAAAAACACAGGAGCATGACAACCAAATGGCCTGGATTCCCACCTGAACCCTACCCTTCTTGTCTCTGCGATATTCACCTTGCCGAGCTGTTGGGACTGAATTTACCAGGGTGGAAACGCTAAGCCTTCCCTACAGGTGTTGTGTCCTGAGTAGATCATGACTACGTGTACACACTTGTTTGTTTTTTTGTTTGTTTGTTTTGTTTTTAAATTTTTCTCTTTTTTTTCTTTATAGTTTTGTTTTGTTTACTAAATGCCCAGTTTCAGAATTAGTCTGGAGCAGCCTGAACAAGACGGAGTGACAACAGCATCTGCTTCATGGAGTCTGCCCAGGCAGATGGCACAGAGGGAGGAGGCCCAGAGACAGGCTCATGACCCCTTCTCTGGCTCAGGGCACCCCTAGAGCAGCACAGGACTCCACCTAGGATGGCAGCTTTCAGGTTCCCTCCTGCAGGGCCTTTCTGCCTGGGACTGCCCCCAATGCCTATGCTGACCTGGTGCTCATGCCCCGGAGGCTGAGGGTGGAGCCTGTGGGAGTGAGGCTTAAGCTGCACCACGACGTCTGCCCAATGTGGGACAATGTTGACAACCGCCCTGCTGACTCCATCAGCAAAATGCTTCTCTGGTCTGACACTTTCTCCCTAGCTCCCTGGCTGTGACTTCACCCCCAGGAATATTCCAAGAACATCCTGATCAGCACTCAGACTTGGTTCGCCTCTCCCGAAGTCCCCAGTGTCTGGCTGATCAGTGACCTTAAAACCTAGTTCTTACCACATCTCTCCCCTGCTCCATGCTCCTCAAGGGCTTCCTGCTCTACTCCAGGGACATGTACACTGGCACAACTTCTGGGATGTGCTGACTCTGGGCTCACTTTTCATCAAGCCTATCCTGAAATGCACTGATATCCCCATCTGCTCACTTGCACTATGTGTTGGGAGAGCCACTGCACCCCAAAGAGGTGCCTTCTGGTAAGTGTTAGGATAGTGAAGACATGGGAGACTAAGAGGGGTCCTCATAAAGTTCATGAAGTGGCCAGTGTTACAACATAGCAGGTCAAGCTGCCACTTGCAACACCAGCATGCCATGCTGGAGTGTTGATTCAAGTCCCAGGTGCTCCACTTCCAATCCAGCTTCCTCCTAACACACCTGGGAAGGCAGTGGGTTACAGCCCAAGAGATTGGGCCCCTGCAACTCATGTGGGAGACTAGGGTGGAGTTGCTGAGTCCTGACAAACAGCCCATTTGGGGAGTGAATTAGTAGATAGAAGATCTCTCTCTTTCTCTCCATCAATTGGTTTTTCAAATAAATGATCCAATGAATCTTTGAAAAGAGAGTTCACAGAAAACAAAAACATATACTATTAAAATTATACATGAATTTCAACTTTTTGGTGCCAAAATAAAATTCTTACAAAATCTTTGTTTCAAAGGCTGAGTTACAGAGAAAGAGCTTGCATCTGCTGGTTCACTCCCCAGGTGGCCTCAAAGCCAGTATTGAGCCATGCCAAGGCCAGAAACCAGCAGCTTCATCCAAGTCTCCCATAAGGGTGCAGAGGCCCAAGCACTCATGCCATCTTCTGCTGCTTTCCTGGGCCATTAGCAGGGAGCTGGATTGCAAGTGGAGGATCTGGGACTAAAACCAGCCCCAAAATGGAATGCTGGCTTCACAGATGACAGCTTAATGCACTATGCCACAAATGTGGGCCTCTAAAGTTACCTTTTTAATTCCATTTTCCCTGAAGTTTTTCAAGTACCCTCACCAATGGGATTACCAGTCCCAAAGGATATGAATCAAAAGGGGTTCCTGGAACCCAGAGCCCCTTGGTGTACTCTGTCAGCCAATGCCTTCTCCCCTACCCCATCCACTTCTCTGACTAGGCAGTCTTTTTCCCTCCTCCACCTGTGCCCCTTTTGCACCTGTCCAAGTCTGCCACATGCTTCAAGCTCCAACTCAAAGCCCCCTTCTGCACAGCACTTCTCCTTGGCACTTTCTACTCGGAATTCTCTGCCTCCTCCCCTTTGGCTGTGCGTCTGACATCTTCATGTGCTCCCTGTCTTATGTCCATAGATGAAGTGCAAGGACTCATGTTTTGGCCCCAAAGGGCCTGGCCTACTCTGAGTGTGGGTGAAAGACCACAGGAAGCCGAGGAAGAAGACGAAAACTGAGTGTGCGCAGCGCCTGGGTCTCCCCTGCCAACTGCAAGCATGGCGTCACCCTCCATGGGAGTGTGTGTCAGAGGAAACGTAAAGCTGCTGACTTCTCAGCTATGTGGCCGGGGGAAGTGGAGACTCCTGCGGGTGACTGGTGACTCAGCCGCCTAAGTTATCGGGGATGGTTCTGCCTGCGTCCCCTGAAAGCATGCACTCTAGCACTGCATTCAGAAGCTGTGAGGGGTGGCCAAGGAGAGTTCACGGGCCCTGAGCCCTCGACACCTGCAATAGCGGTAGAGGTGGTAGCATCAGCAACAGGCTCCTCACCAGCTCCTGTCTGTTCTCTGAAAGAAACTGCATGATCTGGACTGAGTCTCTCTCTCTCTCATACACACACACACACACACACACACACACACACACACACACACACTCACACATTCAATTTAAACCTTGTCTTGGGACTAGCTTTGTGGCACAGCAAGTTAAACAGTTGATCGTGACAGCATCATTTCATATCAGACCACCAGTTTGAGTGCCAGCTGTTCCACTTTCGATCCAGCGCCCTGCTAACACATCTGAGAAGGCAGCAGAAATGGTGCAAGTCCTTGGGTCTCTGCCACCCATGCATGAGATCCGTATGGGATCCCAGGATCCTGGCTTCAGCATGGCCCAGTCCTTGCCTTGAGGCCATGTAGGGAATGAGCCAATAGGTGGAAGGCGTGTGTGTGTGTGTGTGCGTGTGTGTGTGTGTGGTATTTCTAGGCAGACACATTCTGCTGTGTCTCCAGCAGCAGATCACCCTGCCCAGTATCATCCTGCATGGTAATCCTTGTGTCTACCCAGCAGGCACATTTGCTAACTGGAAGGAGGCAATGGACATCCACTTTGCTCCAACAAAAACTCCACAGCAGGGCTTGTCCCAGAGAATGGCCAGTGTGGGATGCAGGGACATTGGCTCTGCCCTTGAGGAATGCAAGGTGTGACCAGCAGAAAGAGCCCCGAGACTTCTAGACACACAGCGAGGATCAGCTGACAGCCAGAAGGGTCACACAAAGCCAGCTGAGAGCAAAACCCCAGCCAGGAGGGGTCGGGGTGCAGCTGAGCGCTGTGGACCCCTGCATAGGGCGTTATCTGAGCTCACTATACCCCCCTTCATCTGCAGCCACAGTCACCCCAAATGTGGCTCCAGGATCTGCAATCACAGCAGTCTCCTCCCCATGTGAGGCGGGGTCACACAGCCTCACCTAGAGTCCCCGTAGGTGTCAGGACTCACCTTACAGCTCACATGCCTGTTGGGGTGTGTGTATGTAGATGGAGTTGTGTGGAGTGCACAGTGTGTGGGGATGGGGTGTGGTTGTGCAGTGGGGGTATGTATAGTGTGGGGAGATGTGTGTGTGTATGGTGTGCATGTGTTGTGTGATGGGGTATGATATGTGTGTATGTGTATTGAGGGTATAATATACATATGTGTGTGATGGAATGTGATATGTGTGTGTAATGGGAGTAAGATATATACATATGCACGTGTGCAGCGTGTGATGAGGGTCAGATATATGTGTGTGGTGAGAGCGTTATGTATGTCTGTGTATGGGGGTATGATATATGTATGTGATGGAGTATGGGATGTGTGTAATAAGGCTATGACATTATGTGTGATGATAGAATAGGGTGTTTGTATGCGCGCGCACACACGTACAATACTGGAGAGAGGTTAGGATACGAAGATCAGACCTCTTCCTTCCTGGCAGGTGCTTAGTCCACCGTATCTGAGTGTATCTGAAAATTCAGTAAACCAAAGGGCCAAGACAGAAACTCCTGCAGGAGCCAGAGGTCTCCTGGGTACCCACCAGCGCAGCTCCAGGACCTAGGCTGCCACCCTCCACACTCCCTGTAGAAGAAGCTCCAGGGGCCTCGCTTGGCAGCTGTGAGGCCACGACTTTCCCATTCCACTCCACCCCCTCCACCCACGCGGCTGAGGTCACCCGGCCCAACCTCTTTTGCAACTTTCCCAAGTCCGTGCCGAGAGGAAGAGGAGTAAAACGCAGGGAAGCCCTGGCCTCGCCACAACGGGGCTACAGCAGCGCGCTGTTGGCTCTGGCCTGTCCTGCAACAACAGCCAGACTCAGCAGGAACCTCTCCGGCAGCCCTCGGATGCCCCGTGCTGGCGGCCGCCACTGTGAGTGCCCTGGAAGTCCGGCGCCGGCCTTCTGGCTGCTGTATGGGTGCTGGGGGGAGGCGTGGAGGGAGGGGAGGCAGGCAGCAGGCTGCGGTTCTCCTGCTGCAGCGCAGAGACCCCGGACCCTGGATAAACTCGCGGAGCGTGGCGGAAAAGGGGACTTCCCGGGGCACTCTGGCAGCTGGGCCCCGGCCAAGCGATCTACAAGAGCCGTCAGCCCCAGGCCGTGTCGGGGAAGGGCGGTGTCGCTGCCTCAGGGCCTGCCCAAGCCTTCTCCCACGTGGACTGGCTACTTTTCTGCGGGTGCGGGGAGGAAGTTGTGTCCGCTGGAGGAAGAAATTGCCCCTTCTGTTGCAGATTTTAAGTATTTCTACCAGCGCAGGGCTCCCAGGCTGGGCGAGTCCATAAACAGAGCTGGGCGGATCTGGGTTTCGGTCCCAGCTTGCCACTAACTTGTTCTGCCTCAGAAATCCACTGTGCCCGAAGGGCATTTTGTAAACTGTTTGAGCTCTGTAATGTTTGAATAAAAACAGTTTCTTTGGGCTTGCTAACCAACTTCTCCACTGCCAAGCTCCAGCGGCAATAGTTAACTGAGCTGTGTCCCCAGACATACACAGGGCTAGGGCACTGCAGGCACTGGGCACTCCTGCTGGATGGCTACATGCGTGGATGCGTGGATGGATGCGTGGATGGACAGACATCTAAGGGAAGCCTCTCCCAGCATTTCCCTCAGTCTCTTGGCAGGGAGGAGGAGGGATACAGAGAGGTGTGGGCACTGCCCTGCCCCTGGGAATACACAGCTGGGGGAGACAGGATTGCCACGCCCACAGAACTCAAGAGTGAGACTTGTGAGTAGCCCCAAAATAGGCTCTGGGTGCACTCCCCAGGAGGAGCAGGTCTAGACCTGCGAGGGCTTCAGTGGGTAAAGCAATCAGAGAGTTCTTGTTGTTAAGGGCGGATGCTTTGTAGTTTTCCAAGGCAATCATCGGGGAGATGCTGAGAGGCCGGAGGGCCAGACCTGTGCCTGCTTCCCACGCCTCCTGTGCCAGAGTCACTAGTCCATCCGCCTCACCTGGCTGGAAGGAGGCAAAAGACAGGGCCCAGGTCCTGGCTAAGGCATGGAGCAGGAAGAGAAGGAAAGTGGGAAGGCAGAAGTAGAGCAGGTGCAAGACTTCCCACGGAGCTGGACCCAGGCACTCCTCTGTCTTTCTTGCTTGGCACCAAATCAGCCAGACCATGGCTGTGGCAGGGGGCATGAGCTGGTCACATCCAACAGGAAGTGAGGGTCTTCAGGCTCTGCTACGTGCAGCCCTGCGCCAGGGGCCTGTAGTCCGGCTCATGCTTCTACTGTGGTTTAACAGTGGAGGGTGACTCAGCCTGTCCTCCTGGAAGATGCCCTGATTGGGAACATTTGACTCAGCTGAGTGGGTGACTGGAGGCTTCAAAGGACAGCCACAGCCAAGGCCCAGGCAGCAGCAGAAGAGAGCTGGCCAGGGAAGGGACTTGAGCCATCCCTGTATCTGTTGAACTGCTTAGCTGACCCTAACCTGTGTCTAACCCCAGTCACCCACCCCCTGCCATGGACCCAGTCCCAATCACACTTGCTCCGGTGGGCGACCCCAGGCTCAAAGAGCAGGTTATCTTTAAACAACAGGCCTAGCAAATGCCCGGCCCACTGGGAGTTGGATCAAGAGCTTACAAGGATGGAGCACTTTGAGGGCAGGTCCAAGGGAAGGCACCCAGGTAGTCAGGGCTTGGGGAGTTGGGGGCAGGTGAGTCAAAGGCTGAGGCAAGTCAGAAGGTTCTGAGAAGAAAGACTTCAGGGCAATTCAAGCAGAAGGTTGCAAACGGCGAAGGGGCAGGTGTGTGGAGGGGACGCAAGCAAGGAGAAACCGTTCCCGGCGAGGGAGGAAGCCCAGGGGGTCGCTGGCCACATCTTGGCATGGCTGTGGTGGCAAAGGCTGGAGCACTGGGTGGGAGCTTGGATCAAATGGCCTTTGGGGTGCAGATATTCATGGGTACCCCCAAATGGGATGGAAAATGGCAAGTCCTACAGTCAAGTCTCTGGCCCCTAAACTCCTGCTGTCCCGATGGAAGGAGCTATCTGGATCATTCCAAACTGGAGGAGGTGGAGACATTGTGCGATGAGAACCCACATGTGCCACCCACAGAGGGGATTCCATTTCCCCCGTGAGAGGGCAGTTGGCCGTAGGGGAGGGGACTCCCCGAGGTCAGCCAGGTACTTGGCAGGGCTGAGAGCTCCGGTTGCTAAACCAGGACCACTCTGCCATGCCTGGCAGCTTCTCTGTCCTGTCCCAGGCCCCAGAGTGCCTCATCCTGCCAGGAAGCCACATACAAAAGGCTCCGGATTGCCCTCCGCCCACACTTTTTTAAAACCAGTGTGTGTGTGTGTTTAATTACAAAAATAACTTGGGCTTGTGCAACAAATATTAAATCCAGACACATAGCCTGTCACCGGTTTTCCCGTCTCCTGTTCACTGTCTAGGGTGCATCTGCCCTCCTGGATGTGCATTCACAGGCCAAGTGTACATATCATACGGACGTACATATAATGAAACACGTGACCTGACATGTTGCCTATTTGTATACAGTGGGGGACCTGCTACACAAATTCTTGCTCCAGCTTATGTTTTGACTTGCATATCACACTTAGCTTCCTATTACTCGGAGTCATCTTTTCACACCCACCTAACATCCCAGAGTTGGAATGGATCAGAATTCATGGAAGTTTTCTAGCTAAAGTTGCTTTCTCATAATCTTTGTCCATATTCTTTTTTGGTGCGCTGTCTTTTTTATCTTCTGAAAGGGTGTTTTCTGCTTTGGGTACTGATGCTCAGCAGCATGCAAGGAATCACACACTTTATCTTCCCATCCTCCCTTCCCTTGCACATCCACCTGGACTCTCACTCACGCGGGACGCTGAGGCCTGGGCTGTGTGGCTGCCACTGTGAAGCCTGTCGCTTCTGGACCTGGGCTGCGGATTCAGATGAGTGTACCACGTCCAGCTACAGCTTCTGTATGAGGGGACAAAATGCTTCCCATCTCTGGCTGGCCAGCTCTTTAGGAGTCAAATCAGGATCCTAAAGCTGCAGTGCCCACAGGCTGCTGATGTGCACAGATGGTAGTCATTAGCTGACTGGCGTGTCTCAGGCCCGTAATCCGTGCCCGCTAGCACGTTGTATGTTCAATGTGTTGTAATAACATAGGAATTCCTTCAGCCCTCCCAAGGATATGTACATTTTTATCTGGGTTTTGGCAGACCTCTCAGCACCAATGCGAGGCACATGAGTGTGCGTGTAGTGTGAGAGCTGACTACATGCGTGGTTCTACCACTGGGGAACCTCGAAGTAGACAATTTCCATCCCATGCTTTCTGCTCCCACTGCAGCTCTCTGTTCTGCTGACTCCTTGCTCTGTCTCCTTGAGCTCTCCCAGCTCTCCCAGCCCAAGGCCCTGGATTCCTGTGCACACAGATCCTAAGGGTTCTGATTCTTACCATTATCCAGGACATAGCAACAAGGAAGCCAGGCTGTCCGTGCTCCACACAGGTGCAGGTCTCTCTCTGAATATCTCCAGTCAGCAGCTGGCTGCAGGTGCCAACTGCCCTCCTCTAATGGGAGTGGACTGCAGCTTCCTCACACCCACCGGGGCAAGCAGAGCAGCCACTGCGCATGCTCAGCCAGGGCCAGTGTCTTCCCCAGCTCCCTGTGCTGGCTTCCTTTCTAGAGCATCCGGGGCCCAAGCACCTGAGCCATCACAGGCTACCACCCAGGAAGCTGGGTCTGAAATGCAAGAAAGAGCCAGGACTCAACCCAGGCAGCCCAGTGTGGGATGCAGAACTCCCATGCAGCAGTTCACCCACTGGGGCATGATGTCTGCCTCTCCAGGAATGCCTGGAAGCACCCTTGTGCTTATTGTGTTTTTATGATGAGAATGTCCAACACCTGTCTTCTTGATGATTTCCAAGAGTACAAGACATGGATACTAGCTACAGGCACCAGGTTGTGTGGTAGATACCCTGAATGCAATCTTGATGTCCTTTGATCAGCATCTCCCCAACTGCACCTGCCCCTGAATCCCTGTAGCTGAGTTCAACTGGTTCAGCTTAGGCAGCATTTAGCTCTCTGTGTTTGATTTATTTCCTTTAACACAAGGTTTTCCAGATGTTTATATCATTACAAGGGGCAGAGTTGGCCTATTTTCGAAGGCTGAGTGGAAGAGCTCCCACCTTGTCCTTATGCATAAACTCAGCTTGATCTTGCATCGTCACTATTGTGCATAGGGCTGCAATGCCACACAAGGTGCAGATTTCTCCTCAACACATGATGTTATCTCCTTTAGCTATAAATCCATATTGGGATTGCTGGACTCGACATCTTTATATGTGTCTCCCTGTAAGCCTTTCACTGTACAAGTAGAAACTCACTTAAATGTTTGGGCTGATTTTGCACATGCAAGTTGCTGTCTTCTGCTTTGCATTCAGACACTGGGGCTTGGACATTTCCCACGTTGCTATAAAATTCTCTTAAGCATTTGAATGCCTGTTTAATAGATCAGTTATTGTGTGCCACAGCGAGGTTTTTGTTTTGTTTTTGTTTTGTTTTGGGATTGGATGCTTATGAACAAAACTGTGCAGAATGGCCCTGAACGAGATGTTTGGCCTGCCTTTCAGACTGTTTTCTTAAGACCTGTTCCTAGAAATGCCCAACAGGGACATTTTAGGGCTCTCAGCTCTGGCTGCCAAGTGGCTTCCTAGAAACATGTCAACTCCTCTCTGGCCAGCTGCAGTGAGCTTTTTTTGATTGGCAGCTACAGCCCTGTCTCAGCTGGGAGTGGGGGTGGAGCATGCTTCCACCCACAGCCTGTGGGCCCTGCTGACAACGAGCCCCTTGTCCCTGCTCCCTATCCCCTCTCCTGACACGGCCCTGCATCCCAGGCTGGCTGCAGGCTTGGCTGACCGTGAGGCCTCTGGTCAGCCCCATTCTACCCTGGCACTCTGGGTTACCTCAAAGAGCAGATTTGGGAGAGTTGCAGGCAGAGGCATTTGATTGCCCTCTGGATCACCACTCTTCTAGATCCACCTCAGGAGGTTCCCCGGGGCAGATATGGGGAGGAACCCAGGCAGGTCCTCAACGGACAGGGGTGCAAGGCCAGCCTCAGGATGGCCTCAGGCGCCTAGAGTCAGCCTTTGCAAATCCCCTCTTTCTCTGCAGGTTCTGGAGCCCTTCCATGAATCCCCAGAAGAAAGTGGACCTGAAACTCATCATTGTTGGCGCCCTTGGGTAAGCACAGGAATCGCCTCTAACCCAGAGGCATTGAGACCCCATCCCTGGTACTGGGGTGTGCTCCCACCTCCCATGGGTCCCTTCCTGACTCAGGTGGCACCAGGAAGAAGCGTAACTGGGAGAAAGAGGCTGTAGAGCAATCGAGCAATTGATGACTCCTGGTCCTAGCTCTGCATTAACCTTTAATAACTGGCTGTGTGACTAGTAACCAGACAAGCCATTTAACAGCTGACTGCCCTCCCCACTGCCTGCAACATTCAAGAAAACCCTGAGCAGCCAACATCTCAGATCATTTTCATTGTTTTCTGTCTCCAAAAAACATGCCTTAGTCCCGTGGACCAAGGATGTTAGAAATTCAGAATCTCAGGGAGAGACAGCCATGAGAGGGGTATGATAAGACATTGAGAACGGGACAAATGAAGCTGTGTGCTCACGTGTGCCTGGGGTTTTCCCGTAGCGTGGGGAAGACTTCCCTCCTTCACCAATATGTGCACAAGACGTTTTATGAAGATTACCAGACCACACTGGGGGCCAGCATCCTCTCCAAGATCATCAACCTGGAGGACACGACGCTGAAGCTGCAGGTGAGCCACCACCACCTCTGCAGAAAACACCCACCTGTTGCTCGCTCGCACCCCTGCACAGCTACTGACACAGTGAGTTGTATCCAGAGCTAGCATGGTCCAAGCCAGAGATTGACTTGTGCCCTAGCTGATTCGATAAATATGCTTTTCTTGGGACACAGCAACACCCATTGGCTCACTTCCTATGTTTTGCACAGGATGATCAAGTCCTTGAGTTACTATAACTAAGAAAAACATAGCTTGCAAGGCTGCAAATGTTTGCTATGTGGTTCTGGGGATGGAGGTGGGGCAGGCAAGGTGTTGATCCCTGATCTAGAAGGAAGAGAACAAGCCCCGAAACTGGGAGATGAGAAGCACCACCTAGTCTCAGAATCTCTGGGAAACTTAGCAATGACCTTGGGCAAGTCACTCTCAAGGTCGAGCTTTCAGGATCCCTCAGATGGGAAAAGCAGTCCCACTGAGAGCCGGCTATGAGTGTGTGAGTGTCCCTGCAGCGGTGTTGTATGCAGCGGGGCGGGGCAGGATAGGGGTGGGGAGGTCAAGCACTCCAGCGTGAAGGGACTGGGTACCCCTGTGCCAGGACTTCCTACCTCCTCACCAGGAGAGAGAACTGAAACATGGTGAGGCCTCCCTCCAGCCACTCACCCCAGCCCTTGGTGGCCCTTCTTCCCCTCTAGATCTGGGACACAGGCGGGCAGGAGCGGTTCCGCTCTGTA
This sequence comes from Ochotona curzoniae, assembly GCF_017591425.1. NCBI lineage: Eukaryota > Metazoa > Chordata > Mammalia > Lagomorpha > Ochotonidae > Ochotona > Ochotona curzoniae. The sequence goes on along the minus strand of NW_024466219.1, from coordinate 15,739,744 downwards.
GTGTCCACCTTCTACAAAGGCTCCGATGGCTGTCTCCTGGCTTTCGATGTCACAGACCTGGAATCCTTTGAAGCCTTGGATATCTGGCGGGGTGACGTTCTGGCCAAGATCATCCCTGTGGAGCAGCCCTACCCCATGGTGGTGCTGGGAAACAAAATCGACCTGGATGACCGGAAGGTACCATTCCTTCATTCATTCAACAAGCAGTGTGTGAGCTGGTGCCAGTTGCTGTGTCTTGTCTCACACATACAGAGCTGAATCAGGGACATCTCCTACTTGCAAAATTTCAGTCTGGTAGTGGATACAGACAATGATGACACACGATGCCAAACGCAGTGAGAGAGAACTATCCTGGAGATTTGGGAATTGCAGTGGAGGGACCTCCACCCACACCCAGAACACTGGACAGGCTTCCTGGAAGAGGTGGGTTCCAACGTGATGTGGACCAAGAGCTGGGAACAAGTCTCCTCTAGGAGTAGAGGAGTTCAGGTTTCAGTTGCAGGTAGGGACTAGGTCTCACTGGAACCAGAGCTAATCTGTAGGACAGTGTGTCTGCTGAGGGGAGTGAGAGGGACTGCAGAATTTATGGACGGGGCAGGCTTTTAGCCCAGTGGTCACTAAGACACCTGTGTCCTACATCAGAGTGGCTGAGTTTGATTCCCAGCTCTAGCTCCTGACCACAGCTTCCTCCTACTGCGGACTCCAGGAGGCACCAGCAATGGGTCAAGCGGTTGGCCTCCTGCTGCCCACATGAGAGTCATATTAATCCCCTATTTCTGTGAGCATTTGGCAGGAGTGAACTATCAAAAGAGAACTCTCTGTCTCTTAAATAAGAAAATATATAATTTCTGGGCCTACATGCTTAATGGGAAAGTATTCACCTAAACAGCTCGCGCATGCTCTGCACCATGGGGCTAACCCCTGGACAGCCAGTCTGCTTCCTGGTGGAAGGGAGCTGGCAGTGAAAATGCTTGCCACCGAGAAGCTGGCTCTTCTAATCATCACCTGCCAATAGGAAAGGGAAGAGGTAGACTTAATTTATGAAAGATGCTCTCATGCCAAAGAAGCCATGTGGCATCAAAAAATCGCTTACTTTTTTTTTTTTTTTTGTCAATGTCTCAAATAGAAAAAAGCAATGGGGAACTGAACCATGGTGTTTGGACTCTGTTTGCAAGATGGTTCAAATCGAGAAACGCAGTAGGAGAACTGAGGTGTCCTTGGGCATTGTGGAACAAGTGGTTGGATGGAAGGGGCTGGGATGGGAGGACAGGGCATAAACAGTGCTGCCCACTGAGCTGCCACCTACAAAGGGGAGAGCAGGCTGCTCCTAGAGGCACCATGTTTGACTGGGACATGCTGAGCCCAGGAGCTCGTTCTGCACCTGCAGGCAGCTTGAGATCCCCAGCAGCTGTGGGAATGGAGCACCAGGAGCTCCAGGGTCCCTTTCACTGGAAACTCAGTTCCCTTCGCTCATTACTAATACCCAGGCCCGGCTAGCAAGCCCAGTCCTAAGTCCATTCAAAGGCGACGTGTGGCTTTTTCCTTTCCCCATGGGGCAGTTACTGGTGAGACCCCTGTGTTCCAGCAAGGGGAGCTGGCTGCCTTTGACTGTATTGCCACCTGATCAACACACACCACACACACCCTTATCTTCAAGAAGCTGTTCAGAGCAGAGGAAGGGGAGGTGAGGAGAGCCGGGTGGTGCCCTCCCTTGATGAGGTTCTTGTGTTCTCCTCTTCCCCCTCCTCAACCCTTAACTTTTCAGCTGCTCCTCCACTTAGTGGGGGTCACACCTCCTTCAAGCAGTCTCTGGGTTTACATGAGCCCCAGCCCACACCTCCTTGCCCTGGCACACTCATGTACGCTGGCTATATTCCTCTCTGTCCCATAGCCTTAGCCTTGGATTGCTCAGGGATATGTCAGACACCAGCCCACCAAACCTCAGGGATTATAGGCTAATGATCTTCCTGGAGGTTTCTAGAAGCTTCCTTTGGACTTGAGACAAGCCTATTCCCTCGCTAGGCAGTGTGGGGGCAGTGAGAAACAGAGGAATCTGACTTCAAGGACAATCCTGTCCCAAGAGATTTCTCCTGACCCCCTTGTGGGGATTTTAGAGTCACCTAAGAAGTTCTTGGTTATGATCTTTGGAAACACGCATGGTCCCAGGGCATTCTGGGGCCCAACCAGCTTTATAGCAGACAAGTTTCCAGTCTGCCGTCCTGTCCTGTTTCTGCCACTCGTGGGGTAGGTGGTTCGAAGTTAATGAGAAGCTGAGAGTTGCAAACAATGGGCAGTCTGGCCAGCTGATCAGGGAGCAGCCGCCAATCAAGGAGGAAGATTTGATGCTGCCAGCTGATAGAAGAGACTGTGAACTTGATGTGGGTCTGCGGAATGTTCTCCCTGCACAGCCCTACCTGGGAAAAAGCCAGAAACAAGGGACCTGAGGCTTTGTTTTTTTCCAGGCAAGAGCAGCCATGAGGGCCTTGGGAAAGCACAGGAGTAGGGGATGAGACGAGGCTAGGGAATAGGAAGCGATTGCACAGAGGAGAGTGGGTTTAGCAGTGTGCAGAGGCCCTGGTGTGGCCTGAGGAGGGAGAGGCTGAGGTGGGGATGCTGTCAGTGAGTTGTGAGAAGTAGTGGCTGGCACCGAGAGCACAGGAAGTCCCATCAGATGGCAGGGGTGCAGTGAAAGAGGCACCGGGCAGGTGAGGTGCCAGTGGCAGCTCCCAGGGACAGAAGGATCCAGGTCATATTCCCAGGCAGTGGGGAGGAGAAGACTTGGCTTATATAGCAAGAGGAAGGACCAAGGTTTGGAAGAAGCTGGTGGGGATAGGCGGTCAGGCAAGGGAGGGTCCGGGAGGACAGGGTGGGGGAAGAGGTGCAGGGAAGGGTCCCAGGGGAATGAAGAAGGAGGAGTGGAGGTGAGGAAACTTGGAACCATCAGGGAGTAGAGAAAAGAAGGTGGAGGAGAGCAGGGCACTTACATGCAGGGACCTCATTGTAAAGCCAGGGTGCCCTTGCTGTGGCAGAGACCTAGCAGGGTCCCAGGGGTCACTCTCGGGGGACTGGCTCCCAGTGGGTGAGTCCTGAAGGTGCCCTCTCTATAGCTCATACAGCTCATACCACAGCACCCAACTCAGCCCATGCCCCATCCTTGTTTCACATACATCCTCAGGCCCATGCCAACTTCTTTCAGGCACAGAAACTAGAGCATGAATTTTCTGCAATTGCCAAGTAAAGGAAATGGTGCAACTCTTGCCCTCCCCCTGATGTCTCCATAGGACAAACTGGTGACACGAGGTGGCTTTGGCTGCTTAACAATAAATTAAATATTGAAAAAATGACAAAATTAAGAAATTGAAAAGTGAAAAAGTTGAGGAGCAGCAGTGACGGCTGTACCATGGCGTGCTGGTCCTTGGTGCCCTGAACGGTACACTGAGATGAAAACACCAAACTACACTGCTGTGTATTTTATTACACTGTACACACACAGGTACACACACACACTCACACGTACTCAGAGTGATTTTAAAAAACATTACTGACTTCGGCCCCACATTGTGGTTCATCAGGTTAAACTATAGTGTGCTATGCTGGTATACTTGGGAGCACCAGTTCAAGTTCACATCCCATCCAGCTCTCTGCTAAAATGCATCTGAAAAAGCAGTGAAAGATGGCTCAGCTCATTGGGCACCTGCTCTCACATGAGAGATCGAGATGGAGCTCTGGGCTTCTGGCTTCAACTTAGCCCAGACTGCTGCTGCTGCTGTTTGTGGAATGAACCAGCAGGTGGAGGATCTCCCTCCATCTCTCTCCCCCAGCTCTCTCTCCATCTCTTCTCTCACGCACACGGTCTGTCTTTGAAATAAGCTTAAGAAGAAATTTAAAGAGATCACCGACCTAGCTTTAAAAGAAAAAACAGCTCTACTCCTTCTATAAAAAGGTAGTAGTTTTAAAAAGTCACTTTTATTGTAAGGAACAACTTTGTTAGCATCTATACCACAAGAAGTTTATTCACAGAAATGTGGATGTTTTGCTGTATGCTCAAACAGATCATTTCTGGCCTACCACTGACATGCAGAATTAGAATCATGCTTTTTAAAAATATTCTTGATATTTTTGGTAACAGTTGACCTATTAATATATGACATACTAACTTTTTTTACAAGTTTTCTGAAAAGTTATTTATTTTTATTGGAAAGGCAGATCAGAATTACTGAGAGAAGGAGAGACAAACAGAAAGTTCTTCTATCCACTGGTTTACTCCCCAAATGGCTTCAGTGATCAGAACTGACTGATCCAGAGCGAGGAGTTTCTTCTAGGTCTCTAACTGCGGTGCAGGGTCCCAAGGCTTTGGGCTGTCCTTGACTACCCCAGGCCACAAGCAGGGAGCTGGATGGGAAGTGAAGCAACCAAGATACAAACCGGTACCCACATGGGATATTGATGCTTATAAGACAAGGATTTAGCCATTGAGCCGTCGTGCCAGACCCTGGCATTCTAATTTTAACACATATAATTAATCACTCCAGATGCAAAGAAGTGGGGAAACATTATAAATAAAATTGTGCAAGCTGAACTAATTTTTTCCAAACATTTTGGCTCCAATGAGCAGAACCATCACAGACCAGAATGTCAATGGTTATTGTGGTCCAAAAAGGAAATTACTGGGAGTAACACTTCCGAACCGTTGACAATTCCCATGTCCTCAAGTCCACACCTCAAGTCTATTTCCAGGACCAGAGCCTAAGTGATAAATAATTTTGACTTCATAATTAAAGACAAAGCAAGTGTGAAAATCCTGACTGTAGTTCACACCGGAAGGGAAAAGGCAGGGCTTTCTCTCAGGTCAGCATTGTGAGGGTGGCCCAGGGATCAGGAAGAAAGGATTATTGTGTGACATAATCTGAATTGATGTCTCAGCGTTTGTTGGGTTTTTTTTTTAAGATCTATTTATTATTACTGGCAAGGCAGATTTGCAGAGAGAAAGATCTTTCGTCCTCTGGCTCACTCCCCAAATGGCCACAATGGCAGAGTTGAGCCAATCCAAAGCCAGGAGCTAGGAGCTTCTTCTGGGTCTCCCATGCATGTGTAGGATCCCAAAGCTTTGGGCCATCCTTCACTGCTTTCTCAGGCCACAGGCAGGGAGCTGGATGGGAAATGGAGCAACCAGGACATGAACTAGTGCGCATATGGGATCCCAGCACATGCAAAGTGGGGATTAGCCAATTGAGTCATCATGCCAGACCCTGGTGTCTCAGAGTTTGCATTCCGTCCTTCCATAAAATCAAATGGGAAGAGAGGGACATGAGATACAATATTTGTGATAACTGGGCACCAGGACAGACCTGGACACTGTGCCATGGGAGGAAAATGACAGCTGAGGTGTGGGCTGCAGGTGCTACAGTGGCAGCGAAGGTGGGATGGTCTGAAAGTGGAGGTTAAGATGATGGGAGGCAGTGATGTGACTGATGGTAACAATCATGGTGAAGACACACACAGTGACCATTTTTACTCCTCATTCAGGTGCCCCAGGAATTAGCCCAAGGCTGGTGTCAAGAGAAAGACATTCCCTATTTCGAAGTCAGTGCCAAAAGCGACATCAATGTGGTGCAAGCCTTTGAGATGCTGGCCAGTCGGGCACTGGCGAGGGTGAGTAGGCATGGTGGGAGCACCTGCTGGGGCTGGCCCCCAGGCTGGGGCTGGCAGGAACCTGCAGAGGAGAGCGTGCTGGCGCAGGTAGGAATGCTCATGCCTTGGTTAACCAGCTGCTGAAGGGATTCAGCACAACTCCACTTCTGGAACCCCAGGGGTTCAGAGCGAGGTGACTACTAGGGCATTACAGCTGGTGGTTCCTCTGCTACCTTAAAACCTTCCCTCCAGCTCCCTACCCCGGAGACTCCAATTTAGTCAGGATTTGAAGACCACTGATCTGATCCAGTCCTTTCTAGTGGCAGAAAAGCCCAGTGGCACCAAGCCTTAGTCTTGGCAGGATAGCAAAGCCATGGGGTCACTGACACCCTCCAAACCCAACCATGAATCAGCACAGACAAGCACTTGCTGAGGCCATCAGCTGTGCCAAGCCCTGGAGAGAGTAGCTGTGGGAGTGACTGCAACCCTGGGACAGGAGCTGGTGCCAGGGTCCTGGGGATAGGCACCCACCCAGCTGCCTGTGACAGGGGAAGGGTGGCAGTGAGGGGAGAGCTCAGGGTGGGGCCGGAAGCAGGAGCAGGAGTGGGAGCGGGAGCAGGGTTTCAGTGCTGATGGTTTAGGAGGCTCAGAGGAAGACTTGAAAGATTGGCCTGGGGCGGGGCTTGTTCCGCTGTCCTGCTGCACTCAATCTGACTGGGATCCTCAGAAGCAGGGAGAGAGGGTGCTAACAAGGATTTTGAAGAAAGGAAATGAACACCGAGGGTTGGGATTGGAGGTTCCCCTGCCCCACCCCAAAATGGCAGCACCTGTTGTCATCGTGGATGGTGACACAGGACAGAAGCACTGCGCATGGTGACAGAGGTGGATGGCAGACCATGGCCAAGGCTTGTGCCTCCCTCCCTGCCTGCAATCAGCTGGAAGCAGTGCAGAACATGGCTCTCTACATATGGTCAAGTGTGGCTTTATCACAAGGTCCAGGAAGCTGGCTCCCATCACACGGGGGTATACCTGGCAGGAATGACCTTGCAGGGTGATGGGTGCTTAAAGCTCCCCCGACACAGGCAGTACAGTGCGGGGATTGCTGAATGCAGAGTCCCAGGGGGCAGAGAGAAGGGTAAGACCAGAGGTCCTGGGACTGTGACCAGATGCCTATGGTGGACTACTTTGTCAGAAATGATGCAGGATGTGCAACAATTAATTTCATTTTATTTGATAATTAGACAAACAGAGAGTCATCACCCATCCCCTGGTCATTCCCCAAATACCTGTAACAGTCAGGGCTTGGATCTTGTACATGGTGGCAGGGTCCAAGTAGTTCAGCTGTCACTTCCCAACCCCCCAACCCTGGGTGTACATTGGCAGGAAGTGGAAATCTGGGATTTCAACCCAGTCACCCTGATGTGGTTGTATCCATTGTGCCAAACGCCTACCCTCGCCTAATAAAAAAAGGAGAGACCCCCCCCCATCTGTTCTTCCCAAGTTAACAAGGCCACCCCTTCCGGGACTGTCACCAGGTTCCAGTGGTGTGACATGTCGCACAGGAGCTCAGCTCCTCTCGCATTAGCTGGAAAAGGACAAGAGGGCAATGGCAGGTTCCCTTGCAGGTGCTCCGTGAAGTTACTGCGCCCTCATGAGGCCAGTCGTGGGCAGGACTAAAGGAAAGCCACTGAGGTGCCCAGCCCTGGAGGTGGGGCCAGGCTCCCACAGTCACAGCCTCATGGAAGCTTGGCAGAGTCAGACCTTCCCCCGACCCCCAAGACCTGAACAAGCAGCCCCAGGAGTCTGGAGCAAAGGATGACACAGGAAACCAATGTGTGGCTTGCAGCTGCTTCAGTTTCCCAGGAAAGAAATCTGAGCAGCAAACTGACAATGTTGGTATCCATGCTGGGGATTAACTGGAACCAGGGCCTTAGTGACACTCTTTTGTCCCTTGTCCCTTACCTGGAGGTTCAGAAACATTGGAATTTTAGCTAAAATTAGCTCAGTGCCACGAGGGGCCCCATCAGCTGCAGTAGGGAGAACTGGATGGCATTTGGGACCACGTGGGCCAGAGCCCACACTCGAGGCTGGATCCTCCCCACTGAGGAGGGCAGAAAGCCAAGCTGTGGACATTTCTCCCAGAGCATCCAGAGGATGTAACTTTGTTCGCAGAGTGCCTGCTGCTCCGTGCCCCAGCACACAGCCTCCCTGTTAAAGCACACACAGGGCTGGCATTTGGGCTGCTAAGACATCCCGTCTGCAGTGGGGCGCCTGGCTCTGGTAGCTGGCTGCAGACTCAGACGCCAGCTTCCTGCTCAGCAGATGCTGGGAATCAGAGAGGATGACCCAGGTAGTCAGGACTGTGCCACCAACGTGGAGAGCTGGAAGGAATTCCGCGCTCCTGGCTTCGGCCCAGCTTGTGCAGGCCTTTGGAGACTGACTCAGTGGGTGGGAGCCCTCACTCTCTCTCCCTTGCAAATAGATAATTTTTCAAAAGAAATTCTAAATAAGATACAGATGTTATGTATCGCAACAATAGATTTGTTCTAGAACATATCTTAGGCAGAGTCCTTAGGCAACCCTATCAGACCACAAACCTTGTGATGTCCTTACACAACTGATACAGCTGTGATGTCATTGACATTGCAATCATATGGTTCCTTGTTAACCAAAAGACTGTTGGCCATACCTGACTGTACATTTCTTTTCTTTTAAAGATTGACAGATTCATTTTAAGGGCAGAGGAAAAGAGCTTTGTGGGGGCGGAAGGTGGAGAAAAAGACAGAGAAATCTGTTGGTTCACTCCCCCAAATGGTCACAGTTTCCAACTCTCAGCCACACCAACTCCAGGAGCCAGGAACTCCATCCGAGTCTCCCATGTAGGCAGCAGAGACCTGAGCATTTGGGCCATCTTCTTCTGCCTTCTCCTGCATGAGCAGGAGGCTGGATTGGAAGTGGAGCAGCCGGGAATGGAACTGGAACTCTGATATGGGATGCTGGCATTGTAAACAGCAGCTTAATGTGCTGCACCACATGCTGACCCCAGTCTGTGCAGCTTAATTCAAAATTCTGATAACATGGGAGGATCATCTAAGGGGCAGCCAGGCCCACCCTCCAGGCTGACCAGGGACAGCCTGTGCTCTGCAAGGGGCAGACTCAGATGGAGGCTGTCCAAAGACCAGATGCTTTGAGAAAGGACTGTCCCTGGGCCCTCAGGGTCAATGACTGCTGAGTCACAGGTGGCATGAATGACAGAGAAATTAGGGACTCTCTTGGGCATCTTGGGGAGCTGTCAAAATGGATGTAGCAGAGGAACCTGACATTTCCATGGTCCCAGACCCCAGGAATTCAGGGGTCTAGTTGGCAGTCCAGTGTGTGCCCAGAATATGCCCAGGAGCCACAAAGCAGATAAAAATCAGAAGACACAATCCAGATTACCCCAAACAGATCTGCTTGACGTGGTGTGCAGGAAGCTCAACCCTACTTGCATCATTACTACCACGGCAGGGCCACTAGTACACAGAGGGCCGTGGGGTTTACTGGTTCCTGCCCTAGCCAGAAGCCCATGCAGTGCACTCCTGCATCGAGAGCCATACAAGACTTTGGCTGGGTGCCAGGGGGTCCATCCCATGGGTAAAGGCCCCCTGCTTCCATCACCCCCTCCCCAGACCCTGAGCCCCAGAATGGGCTCCTGGTGGGCTTCCTGGGGGAAGGACAGAAGGCAGGAAGTCAAGGTCATTGGGCACAAAGTGCTACAATGTTAGGAGGGAGCTGGCTCTTAAAGAAGCCCAGAGTCATCATCTGCCCAAGCCAGTGTCCCTTTACAGTCCTTCTGGAGAGCAGAAAGGGCCCCAGGCAGAGACCAGGTTCCTAATGCAAACACCCAACCTCCTGGGCTCCTGGGAAGAAGAGGGAGGGGGTGAGGTGGGGGTGGAAGCACCAGTGACTTCACAAGGGGGCATGTGGACACGATGGCTGACCAGTTCTCCTCCCCCAGTACCGCGGCATCCTGGAGAGCCATCTCACAGACTCCATTAAGCTGTCACCACACCAGGCCCAGAGAAGATGCTGCTGACTCCACAGCGGCCCTGGACCTGGCCTTCAACTGCAGACTCTGGGCCCAGAACCAGCGGGCAGCGTCTCCCCTGGCTGAGCGAAGGCAGCGGAGGGCTGCCCCCTGAGAATCATGGTCAAACTGCAAACCCTAGAGAAGATATGGACATCCTTGGTGGCCCCGACTCTCCTGCCAGAAGGCACATCTGGGCAGAGAGACCAATGACCTTTAGGTCCTGCGACCCCGTCAGCCTGCCCTCCTGGCTCCTCCTGCGCCCATCCCAAAGCCACTAGTACACAGGACGATGCAGCTCAGCAACCTTCAGCCACTAGAAGAGGTTGTGAGACTGTGTACCCCAAATTCCCCAGCAGGGAAGCCTGAGACCCCTCCCCAGTCCCCTGCCCCTTCCACAGGGGAATGTAGGGGACCTGGAAAGGCCACCAGGCACACAGGGGCCTGATTGGGTGCTTAAGCCACCTACATACATCTCTGAAGTCTCAGCTTGCTCATCTGTGAGTGGGGGTGGTGCGTGACCTGCCTACACCAGAGGGGCTGCACTAAGTCTCAGCCATCCCTAATAACCACTCTCACTTCTTCAACCTGTGTTCCTGAACCTACCATGTGCAATACACTAGGATCCAGGGACAAACCAAACACCTGATGAGGGGGACAGGCACAGGGTTTAAACAGGTGTTTTGAAAAAATGAACAATGGTGTGATAGGACAAAGAGACCAGGAGGTAGGGGGTAAGGTGATGTTTGAGACACAAAGTGGTCCAGGAGGGCTACCTATTGGGAACCCGGCCCCGCAAGACGTCCCCTTGGTGCTCTGCCAGTCGTCCACAAGAGGGCAGCAGTGTCCCTCCATGCTGGGGTTGAGCAGCAGGGATGCCTTCCACCTAGGCTGCTGAGAGCTGTTTTCCAGCTCTGGACAAGCTCAGCGTTATAGAGTTTGTGGAGCCAGAGTCCCCAGGTCCTCACGCTTAGTAAGAAAGGGACAAGAACTGCAGTGAAGGAGACAAACTCTAGCCTCAGGCCAAGTCCATGTCCCCACCGAAGTTGCCTCCTTGGAGCCCCCATGCTGAGCTAGTGAGGTCAGCATCACCACGTGTCACCTGACACCAGAGAAGTGGGGGAGGCAGCAGGAGTCCTGGAGTCCCTTCTCCCCCACAGAGCGAAAGGGCTCATCCAGGATATCAGCGGGGAGCCCCCACAGAGTCAGGCTTGGCAGAAGCACATGTTGGAGTCCCAGAAGCAATGGGTGTCCTCATGGTGGGGGTGATGTTCTGTAGGTCACCCAGGCTACCCTGGGAGTCAGATGTGTCACGGCTGAGAATGTTCATGCGCACAGCTCATCATCCTCTTGTCCCTTTGTTCTCAGCGTGGTGACTGCAGGTGCTGCTTCACTTTCTGCAGCCTTCCTTGCACACTGAGCAACCCAATAGATGGAAAACTCCAGAAATAAATGAGTCAGCACTTTTCACCTGGGCATTGTCCTCAATGACATGACACCATCTTGCCCTATCATGCTGCGTTCGCACCTGGGAATGTGTCTTCTTGTGTCCAGCGGATCCACGTTGTATGCACCACCTGCCCATTAGCCACACAGGATGGCTCTCCATTGCCAGTTGGAGCATCTAGGCAGTATGAGCCACCCTTACATGATAGCCTGACACTGTCCCAATGCCTCAGCCCTACATGCACCAACCGTCTGACAGCATTACAAAGGGACCAGGAGAAGGGCCACACTTATGAAGTTGATGACAGCAACTTTCTGTGATTGTTCCATTTTATATTTAACTCTTGCTTTTTATCCCTTTCTGGGCCTATCGGGGTCCCTCGTCCCGCAAGTAAGACCCCGATACAGTAAAGATTCTTTAAAAAAGTTTATTGGTCAAGACTTTTAGCGTTGTCAAAGTGAAAGCAGTTACAGCACTTGTAAGATTTATTACAGTAAAGCAAAGCAGCCTAGTGCTAGCTAGCAATAGCCTTGAAGTGATAGCGATAGCTCTAGCTCTAGCATAGCCTTGAAGCGCGCCTGGGAGAATCTCCTCATTAACTATTTTTCACCCAGACCTTTTTACATTACACAAACCAATCCATACACAGTTCCTCACATCATGTAATAAGCACACCAATCATGACTTAGGTCATGTAGCTTCCCTACATGCTCGGCCCAATCCTTAGTAACTTCCCAAAACCTGTTTACCACCTTTGTGCCATGAAGCAATGGTCAACAAGCACCATCTTTGAGGCGCGGCTCCGCTCTCCACATAGGCCTAATTTACGAATTAAACTCTCTGGCAGACATGTGTGCGTAGCAAAAGATACAGTCTCTGCTTGCATGAGGCTGGAGTCTGTCCACACTTACAAGCATCTCCTGGGAGTGACAAGGATCACCACATTTCGTTTCTAAGTTTAAAAAACCACCTATTGCAACAGTTCACAAAGCAAAGCACACGAAAGAGCAGACAGTAAACTCGGATCAGCCACATTATTTGCAGGGCTCCATGAGTCTGAAATGTTAAGTCCCTGACTTAAAAATGATGAAGAGTCTCAAGACACCCAGAACTGGGTTAGGGGAGAAGGGGATCCCCAAAGGCCAGGGTTGTTCCCCACCCAGTCCACCTCCTCCAGGTACATCTTTGGAGCCAGAGGACCCAGAGCTGGGAATAGAGGCAGGGCCCAAGAGCAAGCCCTGCCCTAGAAGTTGTCCTGGACAAGCAAGGTTCTCAGAGGGTAAGGCCTCCTGGCTAAGCCCCCTGGATGTCCACTGCCTACAGCAGTCAGGAAAAAATATTCTGCACTTGCAAGAACCAGCACCACCAACCACAGGTTCTGCCCAATCCACATAACCTGGACAGAATGTGCCCAACACACCTGTGGAACTCAGGGACCTGTCCCAGCACAGGCAGGGGACAGACAGGCTCAGTGGCAAGTCTGCGGGGCAGCACAAGCTGAGTCAGCAATGGGGTCCACCCTGAGCCCCCTGCCATGGCTCCCACAGCCCTTGCTCTGCACTTGAGTCACAGGCTGGCTTCAGTACCTCCCCAGTGGGCAAGGGACCAGCAGAGAGAGAAGGCCAGGCTGGGGGCAGCACCTGCCCCTGGGTCTTTGAACAAGCAGAGCCACATCTTCGCCACCTGAAGGTTGGAACAGCCTGGAGGTTTTGGGGAGAGGCCCATTGTTCTGGCCCCTGTCCCACCTTGACCTCATAGCCATGCCTGCGGCCTTGTGCCCAGTACAGGGTGTAGGAGTGCAGAGAGCCTGGCTGGCGGTGATGGCCACAGTGAGGCAGAGGCCCAGCCGCCCCTAACACGAGGGGAGGGCCTGAGGCTGGACAGCAAGCAGAGCTCACATAAGGACTGCAGCCAATGCTGCATTGTGTATGTGCGTCTGTGGTATGAAGTATATGTGGTCTGTGTGGTGTGTCATATGTAACATATAACGTGTGTGGTATAGTATATAATGTGTGTGGTATATGACAAAAATGTGTGGTATGTATGTGGTAGAATGTATGTGTAGTGTACATATGTGGTGTGTATGGTGTATAATATGCATAGTGTGATATGTGCTGTGTGTTGTATGTGTTCTGTATGTGTGTGATGTGTGTGGTATGTGGTATATGTTGTGTGTGATGTATAATGTGTTTGGGTAGTGTATAATGTGGATGGTGTATATATGTGTGGTATGTGGTGATTAATGTGTGTTATATAATGTGGATGGTGTGTAGTCTGTGGTGTACGCATGTCGGGGCTGCATGTGAGGAAGAGGCCGATGCCCAGGCTGGTATGGGGAGCACTGAAAAGCCAGGCATTAGCCCAGGGGAGCACTCAAGAGTGGAGGTGGGATAGAAGCCTGCCTGCCTACTCCGGGGTGCCCACGGAGTGGGCCATCAGCCAGTTTCCTGGAGGAGAGGACAGAGCCCCTCCCCACAGGCAGCCCGTCCTGGTCGCTTCCTTCCCACACCTGGTCCAGGGCACTTCCTGTCTCGCCACAGCTGCCCAGCCCCTCACCCACACAGCACACCGTGAAAACAACATCTTCCTTGTAGTCCCAACAGGGGTTCCTGCTGTCCCTGGGTGCTGAAAGAACCACTGCCTCCCAGTTGCTCAGAGCCTCTCTCACCTCCCTGCCTGCCTGGTGAGAGCACCTTGGCCAGAAACCTGGGCCAGATACGGCAGAGTCCCCCTTGGCTGTTGGTCACAGCTGACACAGCATATCCCCCAGGTGGCCTTCCCTGATCCTGACCAGCCCTGAGGTCCTGCCCTCAGCACCCTGCTTGTCCCTGTCCCAAAGCCGGAAGTCAGTTCCCCTAGTTGGGTCTGGATCTCAACTATTCCCAAGTCCAGTCTCTTGCAAAGCCACATCCTGGGAGGAGCAGTTGATGACTCAAGTACTGAGGATCCTACCACCCACGAGGGAAACCTGGCCTGAGCTCCCAGCTCCCAGGCCTTTGGGGGACCAGACAGGTGGATGTCATCTCTCTCTGTCCCCTACGTAAATAATGTAACAAAATACATTTTCAAAATAGTAGGAGGCTTACATAATACTCGATTTTTGGTTTTACAAGAGGAAAACTCTAGTAGAAAGTAGGGAGATAAGACATTCATTAAAGGCCCCTTCATGTAGCTGGTGCCAAGGCATAGTAGGCTAAGCTTCCCATCTTTGGTACCAGCATCCCATATGGATGCCGGTTCAAGTCCCAGCTGCTCCACTTCCAATCCATCTCCCTGTTCGTGGCCTGGGAAAGTGATGGAGCGTGCCTCTACTGCTTGGGCCCCTACACTCATGTACAAAACCCACAGAAGGATCCTGGCTCCCAGTGGCTCCCAACTTTCAATCAGCTCAGTTCTGGCCATTGCAGTCATCTTTGAAGTGAACCTGTGACTGGAAGGTCTCTTTCTCTCTGCCTCTGCTTCTCTCCATAGCCCTGCATTTCAAATAAAAATAAAATAAATCTTTTTTTTAAAAAAATGGAACCCCTTTATACCAGGGTGGTGCAGGTGGGAGTCAGTAGCAGGAGTGAAGGTCTTTCTTGTATGACTTCACACTTCGAATGTCCAACTCCTCCTCTGTGACCCAACCAAACATGAACAAGAAGGGAACAAAGCACTGGTGATAAGAAGGAAGGGAGAGAACAGGCAGGGGGCAGTCCCACCAGGACTCGGCCGCTCCACGTTCAGTGTTGACTCACTTGGCTTCTGCTGCCAGAGAACACAGAGACGAGAAGCCTCCCAAACCCCGTGCTCTGGCCAAGGTGTCAAGTCTCTATGCTGACCGAGATGCCCTTGATCTTCCTGGACTCTGGCACACTCACAGACGTCCCTGGTCTCTAACAGCCGTGTTTCCAACTTCACAGGCCCCGCTTGGAGATAAGCAACCAAGTGTGCCTACCATATTTACCACAAGCTGGTGCCCAAGGTTAATCCTCAGGCTGGCCAACTCGCCAACACCTGGAGCCCCCATCTCTAAGCCTCTGCTGACCCTCAAAAGCCCTTCCTCTGGCACCCAAAGAAACTGCTTTGGGCAAACTGCTTTGGGGCTATACTGAGTAAAATGCACCAGCAAATATTGTGTCCCTGGACCCTAGTACACATCACAGGTCATGATCAAGTTTTGGTTTTGGCTTTTTTTTTCATATAGCATTGTTTATAACAGAAAATACAAAACAAAGCAAAGCACTAGAAATGACTTAAATGTCCCTCTACCAGAAATTGGATATATAAAAATATATTCTAACATGTTAGCTGGGTGAATCTCGACAGCATGTGATGGGCAAAGACATAAACATGCTAAACAGGGATGTGAAGTCCACAGCCATGCCAAACCAGTGCACCTGCACACATGTAGTAAACAGGGATGTGACATCCACAGCCATGCCAAACCAGTGCACCTGCACACATGTAGTAAACAGGGATGTGACGTCCACAGCCATGCCAAACCAGTGCACCTGCACACATGTAGTAAACAGGGATGTGACATCCACAGCCATGCCAAACCAGTGCACCTGCACACAGGTGACATAGTAAACAGGGATGTGACATCCACAGCCATGCCAAACCAGTGCACCTGCATATGGGTGATGTACAAATGCCTGAAAACAAGAGAGTTTGAACCCAGGGTAGACAGCAGTTTCCCTGGAGTAAGGATTCGGGTGTGGGGAGTCAGGGAGTGCCCTGGGGACATGTCCAGAGCAGCTGGACCATGTCCCGCATGTTGGAATGGTCTGTACCTCCAGGTGTGCTGTGAAGTCATGAATCTTGGGCAGTCTTTCCATTTTTATGCATATAACATTTGTCTTTGACAAGTGTTAGCACTTATTAACACATATTCCCTTTTTTAAAGAAAAAACTGCGGTTGCTTGTGAAATAGAGTGACAGAAGGAAAGGCAGAGAGAGAGACAATTTCCACCCACCAGTTCACTTCCCAAATGACCCAACCAAAGCTGGGCCAGGTCAAAGCTAGAAGCCAGGAACTCTCTCCAAGTCTCCCATGTCCTCGGGCCTGTTTTTCTCAGACGCATTAGCAGAGATACGGATCAGAAGCAGAGCAGCCAAGACTCAAACTAGCACTCGGATACAGAATGCAGGCCTGACACATCCTCTTGAATGGCTCAAACATTCCAATCTAATTTTTTTTAAGATTTATTTAATTTTATCACAAAGTCAGATATACAGAGAGGAGGAGAAACAGAGAGGAAGATATTCCGCTCAATGATTCACTCCCCAAGTGACAGCAACAGCCAGTGCTGCACCAATCCGAAGCCAGGATCCAGGAACTCCTTTCAGGTCTCCCACACAGGTGCCGGGCCCCAAGGTTTTGGAATATCCTTGACTGCCTTCCCAGGCCACAAGCAGGGAGCTGGATAGAAAGCCGGGCTGCCAGGATTAGAACCAGTGCCCATGTGTGATCCCGGTGCTTTCAAGACGAGGACTTTAGCTGCTAGGCCACCATGCCAGGCCAAACATTCTGATCTAAAATCCAGCCCCAGACTGGGCTTTGGCGAATCGGACAGGCCTGGGTTGAATCCTGACTGTCTGCATCACAGCCAGGTGGTCCTGGACATGCATGCCTGGTACCAACCTCTCTCCATCTTCTCCATTTCAGCTACGGAGCAGGAATGATGAGGCTTACCAGGCAACATTCTAGGGTCATGCATCAAGTGCTTGTCAGTCAGTTTTTCAGACACTATCACTAAATACCCAAGACAGGATGCTTATGAAAGAAGGAGGTTTGTTGTGGTTCCTGGTTTTAGAGGTTCACCATCCCAAACCAGCCTGGCTCATTGGCTCAGCACCTGATGGGGCTGGAGGGTGACCATGGTGGAGTGTGCCCAGAGGCAGAGTCACATGGTGAACCCAGGGAGCAGAGAAAATGGCTGGCTCCAACTTGACTTTCACAACCAAGGCTGGCAGTGGCAATCTCCCAGGGACACACCTTCAGTGACCAAAGAGCTCACAATAGGGTCACACCCTAGCTATCCCTAGATCACGCCTTTATTCTCCCCATACCATCAGGGCAGAACTCCGTGGGGCCCAAGGCTGTGAGCCTTCCTGAGCACTGGATGCAAAGGTCCACCTCATTTATTTAATTATTCAGTTAACCTTAAAACTATTGCCAAAGTGTGAGCCAATCCTTACCTGGTTTGGGAATGTGTTCCAGAATGTCCAAGTTTTCATGATGATGGTGTGCACAGAACTGATGCAGATGTCCTCTGCTGTCCTGGGCCACACTGATCACCCTCAGATGTAGTGTGGCTCCACATCCCAGTGACTAGTTCCCATAACTCTTTGCAGCCCCACACATTCACTGTTGCAGTTGCCCTTTGCCTTGTGTAGTTTGAACACCTGTCATTTGGAACCTATCTGAAAGAAATCCATATGTGTTGATGTTATGAAAAATCTCAAGGGGGCCCAGCATGATGGTTCACTGGCTAAATCCTCACCTTGCATATGTTAGGATCCTACATGGGTGCCAGTTCCTGTCCCAGATGCTCCATTTTCCTTCCAGCTCCCTGCTCATGGCCTGGGAGAGCAGTAGAGGATGTCCTAAGGCTTTGGGCCATCCATGTGGTAGACCCAGAAGAAGTTCCTGGCTTTGGATTGGCTCATCTCCAACCATTGCAGCTACTTGGGTAGTGAACCAGTGGATGGAGGATCTTCCTCTCTGTCTCTCCTCTCAGTAAATCTACCTTTCTAATACAAATAAATTTTAAAGAAAGAAACTCAAATCTCTGGGGTCCAGACACCCTACTGCTATCACAGCAGACGCCTAACACACAAACTTAGCAGCTGTTCCAGTGCAACCGGAACAGACACAGGGTGCTCACTCCCAATCTGGGTATGAATTCTGCCAGGGAACTCTTGAGATGCAGGTGTAGGCTTAAGGTTCAGTGAATGAGAGCTGAGTGGATAAATGCAGGAGTGAAACCACAAATTCATTCAGAAATCCCTCTCCTACCTCCATACTTTTGCTCCTGAATGCCTTCAGGGGGTCAAATCCTCCAGTTAGCACTGGGGTCAGTTAAAACAGAACTTGTAGTACAATTCTTACACCTGCTTAGAGGCTCTGTCACAGGCCACTGACAATTTCTGTGCTGAGATGGGTGATGCTGATGCCTCCGGTCTGGACAAACAATTGCCACTTGAGACCCTCACCCCATCTTTCCTGCTACCCAAACCTCTGATACAGTTCTCTCTGGGTCTTCACAGATGTTCCTGATGACAACTGTGCTGGAGGCAGGGAAAGGAAAGGTCACCGGTTGGCAGGGGCCTCCCTGGACATTCACAGCCTGGGTCTGTCACTTGTGGAGCCTTGGGGGATTCTACTTGGCCATGAGCCACCCACTTGTCTTACGGACCGTGACAGCCCATAGCAGAGGATGTGAAATTGGCTTCCAAACGCTGAGAAAACGCCTCCCAGGAATCTCCACCAGATTCTTTTTCTTTCCTTGAGCCCAGGCCTAGAGCAAGGAATGGCCAGTGGAACCATGGCAGTTGTTAGGTGTTTGAAGTCAGTTCCTCCTCCTCAAACCTTGATGTTTCCTTGGCTCAGCCCCATCATTTCTGGTTTTCTTCTCTGTAAATGGGGAGCACTATTTCATGTTTACTTTCCAAGAATTATATAAAGATGAAGTAAAATCATGAATCTATTGGTGATATGGAAACTTTGCAGTGCTACATGAAGGTAGAGAAAGAATATTGGATTGGAATCAGGACATCTAAATCATCCTGTTTGATTTATTTATTTTCTAATTGTTTACTTACTTATTTGAAAGGCAAAGTTACACAAAGAGAGAGACAGAGAAATCTTCCATCTGCTGGTTCACTCCCAAAATGGCCAAACCTGAGCCAGGCAGAAGCTAGGAGCAAGAAACTTCTTCCATGTCTCCCGTGTGTGGCAGCAGCCCATGTGCTGGGGCCATCTTCCATTGCCTTCCCAACATGTTAGCAGGGAGCTGGATCAGAATCAGAGCAGCCAGGACTTGAAGTAGAGCAGCTAAGACCTGAGCAAACAGCAACACAGGATGCTGGTGTCACAGGCAGTGGCTTAACTAACTACTGGCCCAGATTTTGTTTGTTTTCGTTTCTTAAAAAGATTTATTTGAAAATCGGAGTTGCAGAGAGAGGGAAAGAGATAGAGATCTTACACCATCTTCCATCTGCTGGCTCACTCTCCAAGTGGTCACAACACCCACGACTGGACCAGGCCAGGAGCTTCTTCCAGATTGCCTGTATAGGTTGCAGGCACCCAAGCACTTGGGCTATCTTCTGAGCCATCTCTGGTTGTCTTTCCCAGGCAATTAGCAGGGGTCTGGATCTGAAGTGGAACACAAGGAAGTTCCCATAGGGAACATCAGTGTCACAGGTGGCAGCTTTATCCACTATACCACAATGCCAGCCCCAAGTGCTGTTATTTTTTAAGTTATCAATATGTATTAAAATTTGTTATGCTCCAGCAGGCATGGTTCTGAGCAGTCTATAAACAAGATCTCTTCTTAGCCATCTGAACTGGGTATTTAATATCATTCCCATTAGGCAGATGGTGAAACTGGGCACAGAGAAGCTAAGTAGCTTGCCCACAGTGCACAGCACATGTGTGACAAAGCTGAGATTCAAACCCAAAAAGCAGGAGTCCCAGAAGCAAAGCCCCTTCACTGGGTCTTGTGCAACCTGTTGGAAGGACATGAATCCCAGTTCTACCATTCCCTAGTTCTCTGCCCTCCTTCGCTAGTTCATTCCACTCATGTTTGTTGGGGGCTGCCCACGGGCCAGCTACCATGGTAGAAACTGGAGACAGTTGGTGAGCAGAATAGGCTGATGGAGAGCTTGCCAGGGTCTAATGCCACAGTGGGACAGAACAGAGCAAGGGCAGGCATGACCCTGCGTCTATGAGTCTTGGTCCTTCCATCATTAAAAGAGGGCCCTGGGACCTGTCAGCCCTATTTTTTAAAGGCTTAGAGGGTAATCAGATGAGCCCTGGATGCATGTGTGGTGGGCCAACTGTAGAAGGCCAATATGGGGAAGGTACAGTTGAACCTTGTTTTCTCCTCTTGTTCTGTGGTGCTGGGTCCAGTCCTATGTTGACTTGGAAGCCCAATGTTTCCAAGTTGCTTTCAAGTCCCTGTGTCACTCAGCAGGAGCAGGTATTGGTGCAGAGATGTGTGGGGCAATGGGATCATCACCAGTGTTAATAATCACTGCTTAATGAGGCCCAGACTTGACAAGCCTGCTGACCATAAGTTCAATTGAGAAGTGAGTGCTACCCGGTCTCAGAAGGGACCAAGGCTCCAAGGTGCAAGTCATGTGTAAGGTGCGAGTCATGTGTCCACAGCCTTTCACCAGCCAGTGGCAGAGCCACAATAAGAAAGGACTTGCCCTCCAAACCCACGCTCTGTTAACAACCCCATACTCAAGCATGCTCATCATCCAAGATCCCCTGAGCACCCACTAGGCTCTAGATATTTCCCCAAGTTAGTGCTGGCAAGACAGCCCTGGAAAAGGCAAGTGGGGACTCGGTGTGCGGAAGACAAAACAAATGGGTCAGTTCAGCCATAAGATGCACATGAATCTGATACTCAGCGGGATGCTGTTTGCGTGGGAAGATGAGGCAGGGCCTGAGGAAGAAGCATGGGAGCTAAGCCTGTGCAGATGCCAAGAAGCTGACCTTCAGGAGCACTTGGAGGAAGGTCCCATGAAGACAGAGGAGCTGGGAAGGACCTCCAGGCAGGGAGGCAGCCAGGGGGTGCAAGGAGGCTGGGAAAGGCAGGCTGGGTCTGCACCACGTGGGAAGGCAGTGAATAGGGAACAACAGGTGGCAGGAGAATGATCAGGCTTCAATTTTAAGAGAATGTTCACATTCATGATTATTGAAATAGCCCTGGAGTTTGCTAAAATGACAAGATGGGCTTTTTGAAATTATTTAAAAGGGATGGGAGCCGGGAAGGTGGGGCTTGCTGGGCAGAGAAAGTGACTCAGCCAAGCACGGCTTCCGCAGGTGGCTCGCTTGCCTGTGGCTCCAGCTGCAGCAAGCCCCATTTATCTGAGATTCAATCATAATTAGCAGCACAGGAGAACACCTGAGCCAACTTCAGGCCTTCACCATGAAAGGGATCTGGTTTCTTCCCCATTTTCTTCCCACCTAGGGGAAAGAGAGGCAGCTGCAACCCCAGGGGGTGGGGTGCAGGCGGGGCAGCTGCAACCCCGGGGGGGGTGGGGTGCAGGCGGGGCAGCTGCAATCCCGCAGGTGAGAGGTAGCCCTTGTGCTACTGTTCGGGGCGAGGATTGAGTGAGCATTTGGGAGGATGCTTCTTAAAAATATATACATACATGTATATCTATATATGTGTATAGGTATAGATATTTGAAAGGCAGAGCTACAGAGAGAAGAAACAGAGAAAGGAGTCTTCCATTACTAGGTCACTCCTTAGATGGTCACAATGGCCAAGGCTGAGTCAGACCAAAGGCAGAAATCTACATCTCCATCCAGGGGTCCCACATGGGTGCAGCAGCCCAAGAACTTGGACCATCCTCCGCTGCTTTCCCAGACACATCAGCAGGAAGCTGGATTGGAAGTGAAGCAGCTGGCATTTTATCTTATACCCATATAGGATGTCAAAGTAGGGTGGTTCTTAAGATCAGCCTCTCCCCCAGAGACTCCAGATTTCTAGATGTAGATCAGTCTCAGCCAAAAATTGACTTGAGAGCCAAGTTCCTCGAGTCCTTGTGTGGCCTCAGCAGCCCTCCAGGAAATGGGCAGAGCAACCCAACCACCCGTTATAAGCATGCAGTAGAAATAAGATCCCCAGAGCTTCCCCCCACAACTCCAGATCCTTGGGGGTCCTGGAACTAGGATGGTGGGCATGGGAACCAACAGAGTTCTCAGATGTCTACACTGCCCCTCTTCTGCCACTCAAATGTCTACACTGCTTGCCTTCCCTCTATCTCCTTCACTACATTCCCAGCCAGTTCTCCGAGGAGCAAAAGAAAACAAAACAAAACAAAACAAACAAACAAAAAAAAAAACCCAACTCCTAGACAGAGGAATTTATAGGAAGCATAAAAATTGAACTTGAAATCTTCTGGAAAGGTGAATAATGCCCTGTGCGAATGACACGCATTTTGCAGATTTTCTGTACATCAGTTCCATTGCTGCCTCTTCATCCCCAGCCCACCATCTTGCACTCTGGAGGTATTGGAAAAAGGGATCCCAGCAGAGCGAAGCTGGAGGATTTGGAGCTCCAAGCTGCCCATTTCACTCTGCTTCACCTCACTCCCGCCACAAGGCACCCCTGGATGCGACCCAGGGAGCCCCTTTTAGCAAACCCCCTGCCCAAACATCCAAGACATCTGTGTACTATGTCTAGAGATGATAGGCAGGTTTGGAGGAGGGAGGAGCTGAAACTAGACTCATGCAAATAGAACCTCTTTATGCTAATCAGATGCTAATAAGCTGATTTCCCTTTCCTTAGCCCCTTAGAGCCAAGAAACTACTTGTCTGTGTGCAGTGGACCAAAAAGAGGCCAGGAAAGAGAGTTGCAGGAAGAGAGAGGGGTGAAGCAGAGGTCTAGCTACACCCCGCCCCCCATTTCGACCCAAGGCAGTCCAGACCACCACTGGGGAGGGCTGTGGTTCCAGGCAAGGAGCCCTGGCTGGGGAGGGGGAATGGGGAGTGGTTTGCAGGGAGTGTCACCTGTGTCCCTGAGCTTGCAGGACAGGTGCTGGCCTCCTCCCCGACTGGGAGTGCCTCTCACCATCTTCCTCCACCTGGGGAGAGATTGTCTTCCTCCAGTTCTATTATCTCTAAGCGGGCAACACCCCTGTGGCCCCGCCCTGCGCTTGAACCCTCCCAACCAGGTCTCTTGCTGAAGGATTAGCTCCTCTTTGGAGCCCACAATAGCCCTCAACATCCTTTGTGCCTCTGTTTGCAGCAAATATTGAAGCTCTCTCCTGAAACCCATTACAGACTGCAGGGACAAAGGCTTTCATCAGGGGCCTCCGGGACAGAGCTGTGCCAGGATGTCCCTTGCGCCCGACCCTGCAGCTCACCTGCCTCTTCTTCTCCAGTTACCCCCACTTTCTGCCCCTCCCCACCCCTGAGGAAAACAACCTACCTTCAGACCAGCATATCTGTCCCATGGCCACCAAGCAGCTGCAAGGAGACCCACCCTCAGGCTTGCCCATCAGAGGCTAAGGTGGAAGTCTAGCACCCTGAGAGGGGGTGGGCCGTCCCTAGTTGTTGGCAGGGGAGGAATCAAAGGGACAGCAGCCCTACTGCAGCCAAGGCCTCAGCAGCAGGTGCAGGGCCATGCTGTGCACATGCTGTCTGCTCTGCCTGGGATAGCTCTGTCTCCAGCTGGATTTGCTATTCCTTCTGCCAGTCTCAGCCTAGACTTGGCCTCCTCCTGGAAGTCCCCCTGTATGCCTCTGTGATGACCTGAGATGTTTTAACCACCTGCTCACTAAGGTTTCCCTGTCTGCTCCAACATCCTGGCCTCGGAGTTCCAGAAAACTCAGTGTCGTGCCAACCTGGGATGCCACGCACAATACTGAAACACAATGGAGAAATTAGGATGAATGGGAGAAGGCCTGAGTGAAGTTCCAAGGGGGCTGTGCCTCGTCCCGTGGCTTCAGAATTCTGACTCGGTGCTTGGTTCCAAAAGGCCATGGCGGGGGAGGACAGGAATCTTCCATGGCCTTCCATTACACTTCAGTGGTGAAGGGAGTATTAGGCTGAACACCCAACAGCCAGGGCTGCCAGGGTGGATTTTTGAGCCGCCACAAGCCTTAGTCCCCACATCTGGCAAATGGGCATGGCAGAGGGGGGAGCACCATGTAGAGTTGAGCCCTGAGAGGGCCACTACAGGGAGGGAGGGGGTCCTAGGCCCCAGGTCAGGCCAGAAGGGAGGCAGTTGGCAGTCACACAACGGCCATTCTGTGACAAGGGCTGTGCAGCTTGACTCATTCTCTCATCATTTTGTGTGTACAACCTCAGGCCACCCTATGGTTTCCCTTTCACTTGCTGGGCAGTGCTGGTCCACAGAAGTCCCTAACAGATAAATAAGGGAGGTGTTTGGGTCCCAAGAGGTGGGTGACAAGTGGCTCTCTGAACTTGGCTGTGGGACATACCTTTGAGTCATAGGGAAGGAGACGCGTGTGATAGTCAGCCAGCGTCCTCCATGTATCCCTGCCTGAGCAGGGGGAGGGGTACTCAGACAACCCAGGTATCTGCTCAAGGTGGCGCATAGCCCCCAGCAGGCACCCCCACTTCCCTTTCCCTCAGGATCCCCGCACAATCCCACTTCATGCCCCTCCCCAGCTCTTCTTGGCGGATCCAAGTCCTCCAGGACCATTTGGACAAGAGCTAAATCCATGCATGCCGTGTGGGGATCTGCCCTGGTCGGGGACAGGAGGTAGCTCTCCAAGCAAGCAGGACTCTCCCAGCTGCTCATGAAAGAGTGGTCATGTGTATCCTGTTCACATGGCTCCCTTCCCCCTGCTGAGCAAGTACCAGGTACCTGGTAGGCCTTAAAATATACCTGAGGAACCACAGATAGACCTGCCCTCAAAAGGTACCCTTCTAGAAGCTTCCACAGTCTTCTTTGGACTGTGTCCACCATTTCCGCTAGCCCCTCGCTCTTGTTTCACTTTGGTCCTCCCAGCTCTTGCCTCTTCTCTTGCCATTTGGTCAAGAGATTGATAAACAAAATAAAAGCCTCTCCAAGTTCTTGGGCAAGTGTTGATAAGATGCCCCTCCCCCGCCCGGTGGGGCCTTTCCTGAAATAAGGTAACTCTAAAAATATCCTAAAAATATCCTTCCCTATTTCCTCAGTACTCTTGCTGGCCCCTTGCCAAGGCCTTCCTCAAATTTCCTCTTTGGGCCTAAAGCCATGCAGTCCTGGTTGGCTGTGCCCAAGGAGAAAGGACTGGTGTGAAGAGGTTGTGGAAGTAGCAGGGGGGACAGGGAGGTGAGAAAATAGTTTTCTGCTTCAAGGGCGTCCAGCCAGAGGCCTGCCTTCCTGCCCAGGTCTCTGCCCAGTCAGTCAGTCTTATCTCACGGTCACCAACCCTAGCCCTTTTTGGTACCTTGGAGACCAGCCCTCCCCAGCAGAGGCCCCCTGGGGGCGATGATCTTATACCGTGGCTCTAGACCTAAGAACGGGTTAGAATGTACCACCACCCCAATGCTGATTCCCAGGACCAAGAAGAGGTTCAGCCAGCATATTCTTGGCAAGCCTCCCACCCCAACCCTGCAGGACCCCAGGGACTGATGCGGAGACTGGGGAGGTGAGAGTAGATGGTGCCTGCGAGGGAGCAGGGATTGGATTCTGCTACACACAGGCAGCAGGAGGCAGAACCTCAGATCTGGCCACCATAGGAATGTGGGTCCCCTTCACCCCACCCCACCCCCAACTTGGAGCCCAGCAGAAGAGAACAGACCAGGAAAGTCCTGAGATGAGAAGAAACCACAGAAACAGAAGTGTCACTGGGTCACAGAGCCCGAAGCAGGTGGAGACCGGCAACCTGGCCTATAAGGAAGTGAGAGCATGGACAGCATGCTAGCAAGGACAGAGCACCAGTGGCTTCCATCCCAAGGGAACGGCTTTCAGATGCACCCCTAGTCTCCTCCATGCCTGCTGGAATCCTCTAGCACCCGACAGCCCAAGACTCCTGAGTTTCCCAGCTCCCCACAGCCTCCAAATGAGCAGCAAACACTTTCCTGCGCTCAAAGGAGAGACTCCAGGTGAAGATGCCTTCAACCATTGTCCTCCTTCCTAGGTGGACACCAAGGTGGTGTTTGATGGATGCCATGCATGCTCTGTTGGGTGGACACTGTCCACTCAGACTCTGATGAGCCTGGTCTTGTCACTCACCCCAGATCCCATCCACACTCCCTCCCTCAACTTACTGGTATGCAAAGCATTTCTCAAAGCCCAGCCAGAGCCACAGCCCTTCCCAGGCTCTTGCAGACCCCAACACACAACCAGCTCACAGGGTCACTTCCTCCTCCCAGCTGGTCCTCATGCCTCCCAAGGACAGCATCTAGGCCCAATTGAACTCCATGCCCCCATGCTCAGCCTCTGACCCAGTCAAGTATAGCAAACACCTCCATCTCCAAAACCAGGCCTCTCCGGGGGCAGGCATGGAAACAGTGTCAGGTGGCATCCCAGTGGCCAGTAAATCCGGGTTGAGGTGTCCCAGCACAATGCCAGTCATAGTGTCCCTCAGTTGGTTTAGGGACTGTGCTGTGAGAGACCCTCCTGGTAATGTTGGCCACTGGCCATGCCTTTGCTCCCATGGTCCAGGGACCTGGAGCAGTGCACTGTATTTCTCGAGGTGCTCAAAGTGTCCAAGTCAGATGAGGGCTTTGAAGCCATCTTGTGTGACCTCCCTCACCTCCACTGCTCCTGCTGAAGGTGATATTCCCCAAGGTCACTGCTGGGGTGTGAGGCCAAGCTAAACAACAACTTTCCTGGCACCCCAGTCTTCCTTTGGTTCCCCCTCACCAGGGCAGGGGTTGGCAGAGCAAGGAGCCACTGAGCTTATGCTGCATCCAAACCCTCATTCTTTGCTTTTTATTCTTCCCTAACTGGTGACACCCCAATTGCTGGTAGCATCCTTAAATTACTGCTGTGGATAGAGATTCAGAGGGGCTCCAATGCCTTCCTAGGGTCACACAGCTCCCACTTCTGGGGCTCTATCCTGGGGAGCCATGCAGGGAAAGCTTTGTTAAGACCTGTCACTGCGCTAGAGACCTCTTGGCCTAGGTAGGAGTGACAGAATGGTTACGGTGGGAGACAACCTCACTTCATAAACTCTTACTTGTGGCATCCTGGGGGTACTGCCTCCTACAAGACACAAGGCCCTGGCTCATTTTGAGCCATGTGAGGCAAGCTGTAAAGAAAAGAGATTTATGTAGTCTTACGGTCCAGAGGTCCAGTGTCAGGAGGCTGCAGCTGACCATCTTGCTGGCTGAGTCCTAAAGTGACACTGGGCACCCCTGGGTGAAAGACAAGATGCGTGTATGTATGCACACACGTGTGTGTACGCACATGCTTCCTCAGGCCTCTGCTCATACAGCCACTATTGCTCAACCTTGGGAGCTCCACCCTCAGGACCTTGTGTCACCCTATTCAATTCACAAAGACAGCTTCAAACTCAGATTGAGTTTCCAGCCTCATAGGACGACATCTCCATGGGGATTAGACTGCAATGTAGGATTTCATGGGACAAGTTCAAACTGCATGCAGGCTCTAACACACAGCTGGTGTTAGCTGGTGCAGCTCATGGGATGAGAAAACTTGGGCATGTTCTGTCTCTCTCATGGTAACCCCCATCTTTATTTAAAAAAAATAAATAAAAAGTACTATAGTGTAGACACCTGCTACAGGCCAGAACTCAGTCACTCATTCATTCAACAAACCCTCCTGAGTGCTGGGCAGCTCTGGACACAGTCCTCCAGAAGGCCGGGGACTTGGCCACTAGCAGAAGAGACAGACACACAGATAAGAAGTTGATCGTTCATTGTGCAAAGCACTGCACCAAGACTGTGCAGGGGCCCAGGGTTCCTGTACTGGGGATGACACTTCGAAGGAGAAATGGGTTGAACATTGGCAGAAGAAGGTCTGGCCAAGGAGAAAGAGCATTCCAGAAAGCAGAGCAGAGAGCAGACACATGGGGAAGCAAACCGCACAGCACACGCTCCTGGAAAGATCTGGAAAGGCATGTGTCTAACTGCAGAGACTAGTAACCTTGGGAAAATTAGGGTGTGATGACTTCTCAATGTGCTCACGACTTTGTGTGAATTGCTTATAGTGAGCAAGCATTGCTCTCATAGGCAGAAAAGAGTATCAGTAATAATGAGTGGAATTCTAGGAAGCCTGCTGTCTGGGAGCATGGAGTCAGAGAAAAGAGGACAGCTAAGGTAGAGAAAAAGCAGAGTGTTGCAAGGCCCTGCCCCATCCCCCAGGAGACCAGGAGATGTAGCAGGGCTGACTCCAGCCTCCAAGCACCTGTCTGTGGTGCTCAGGTGTGCCCTTTCGCTCTGCCAGGCACAGCTGCAGGGGTTCTGGCCACCCCTCCAGGGCACCTTTCTCTCTCCCATCACCAATCCTTTTCCAGTGTCTCACACCCTGGCATGGACCTGGGCAAGACTGGCAAGGAATGAGACACCTGCAATTCTTGGAACAAGGTCACGTGTGAAAGGGGGAGGAACGCCATTCAATCTTGTTGACCTCTGAGATGAGTTTCCTGCGGACTCCAGCCTCCTAGAGAAGATCCTCTATTCGTCCTTCTCGCAGGTGAAGCAGGAAGGAGTCAGCCAGCTGGGGCTGGGCTGCACCATGCAAACACACACGTGCGTGTGGGGCTTGCTGGCCGTTCAAGCCAGTGCTTGGGGAGTGGCTGCACTAGGAGGCACAGCGGCAGTACCTCAGACTCCCTCAGGAGACCATCCCCCATTTGGCTTCCCCTGTCCCATAGCCTGTTGGTGTGCTTTCTCTTCCAGCTGTGGTTTGGGTTGGGGTGGGGAGGGGCGGGGTTTTTGGTGCCTACTACAGAGACCCTAGAGAGGCTGAGGGCTCTGTCCCAACAGCTGGATGGAGGAACGGTTGTGGCTCACACTGAGGCCATGGACCGGGGCGGGCTGGTAGGTGCCACCTCTCACACTGAGCATGGGAAGGAAATGTAGCCAGAGTCCAAGGGGGACCACTCCACTCCAGGCTGGAAAACTGCCTAGCTGACCCCTGTCCCCTGCGATAACACTCCAGCTTTCTGGAGTCACAGTGGACTAGGAGCAGCCACAGGAGCTGAGGTTCAGGAAAAAGCTAGAAAGAGAAAGAGAAAGAGACAGTGCATGTCAGTGAAGATGCGGCTTTGAAAGTGAGACTATAGAAACTAGTGCGTTACCGGTCACATGGTTTGTGCCAGGGAACACGGAGTAATAGAGGGATGAAGACAGGATTGGGGGTTGGGGGCAGGGCTTCGCTTCCTGGAGTCCTTGCACGCTCTGAGGCACAGACACAACACTCACAACCAGGGCTCACCTAGAGAGGAAGTCTGAGAATTAGGCTATCTCTAGAACCTTCCATGTGTCTCCAAAGTACAGCCAAGTTGGAAAAGTCTTAATTGTGATTAAGACAAGAATGGTTTGAGTTAGGGCAGGAGAGGGAGGAGTGCTATAGGGAGAAGGCTAATGGCAGCTGTCCCTGGGGGCCCTTGACCCCCAGGGAGCTGGTCAGGAGAACAGATGGGGCTCCTCTACTCCCAGCTGTGTCTGAAGCAGAGGCCATGGAGAGTGGGGATCCTCTCCTGCCAAGGAAGGTTGCTCAGGGAAACCCAAGCCCAGGGAAAACCATGACCACCCCCCAACTCCACCCTAGAGCCTGGCTCTACCCAAAGGCTTGGCAGGGCAGGGGGAGAGGCAGGTGCAGAGGGCAGGCCTGTGTCCCAGGCACCATGGGGGCTCCATGGTGCTCCATGCACTGTCTCCCAAGCTGCACCCTCTCTCTTCTCCCTCCCCCGCCCAGCTTTTCCTACTGGAGTCTTTGTGTTTAAGTCTGCATGTATTTATTCTTCACCTGTCAGCTCTCAACAGGCACTGTCACCTCCCTAGGAAGGACATGGGCACTGACAGGGAGCTGTCTGCCCCTCCTGGGAGAGGGTTCTGCCTGGCACACTTTATCTGAGGGGCTGCCTGCCCTCTGTGCCTTCAGGCTCCTGTAAGGACCCCTTACCCCCGTCCTTAGGGAGCCACTGTGTCAGGCCAGGAAGCACAGGGCTGCCGGGCCTATCAGGCCTGAGTGGAGATAAAAGCAGAACAAGTCAATACGGGAGAGGCAACACCTCATGGCGAGCAGCCCAGTTACAGTGTAACCCAGACTATCAGCTGTGCGGTAAATGGCAGCTTATCAGATCCTCTGGTTTTGTTAGGGATGTGGGGGAGGGAGCAGCACAGAGCCCTAAGTAAGTGCCTGGAGTGGGGAGAGTCCACAGGGCGATGTTTGAGGGGGTGCCCACGGGTTGGTCTGGAGCAGCAAACCTGCACAGCTCACTCCTGCCTATGAGCCTGACCCTGCTGAACTTGGGCTGCTCAAGGACAAACAGAATAGACACACTACATTGTTAACTGGGCCTCTGGGAACACAGCTCTCCCAGACTCCATTTGGGGTGATTAGAGAAGGTTTAGGTGGGGTGGGCACTGAGCCTAGGGTTAAGGTGCCAGTTAAGACATACTCACATGGGCCCGGCGCGGTGGCGCAGTGGCACAGTGGTTAAGGTCCTTGCCTTGCATGCCCGGGATCCCATATGGGCGCCGGTTCTATCCTGGCAGCCCCGCTTCCCATCCAGCTCCCCTGCC
Source organism: Ochotona curzoniae (assembly GCF_017591425.1). Lineage (NCBI taxonomy): Eukaryota > Metazoa > Chordata > Mammalia > Lagomorpha > Ochotonidae > Ochotona > Ochotona curzoniae. The sequence goes on along the minus strand of NW_024466219.1, from coordinate 15,709,201 downwards.
TGTGGCCTGGGAAAACAGTCGAGGACGGCCCAACCCTGCGCCCGCGTGGGAGACCCGGAAGAGGCTCCTGGCTTCGGATCGGCATAGCATCGACCGTTGCGCTCACTTGGGGAGTGAATCATCAGACGGAAGATCTTCCTCTCTGTATATCCGCCTTTCCAATAAAAAAAAAAAAGACATACTCACATGCCATATTAAAGCTCCCTTGGTTCAATGCCCAGCTCCGTCTTCTGCCTCCAGCTTCCTGTTAATGTGGGGCTTGGGGGCAACAGGTGATATCTCAAGTACCTGGGTCCCTGTGTGGGACATCTGCACTACACCAGGGCTCCTGGCTTTGGCCTGGCCCACCCCAGGCTGTGGCAGGCATATGGGGAATGAACCAGCAGATGGGAGATCCATCACTGTTTCTGCCATTCAAACCAATATGAATTAATTCATTTAGAAGTGTTAACAAAAAATGTATCAAATTTCTAAGACTGCTCTGTAATGCAACATGCATGATAACGTGGAATAGGAGGACAGGTATGGGGTGTTCATGCCTAACGTACAAGTCCTTCCACTCTCTGTGGGTTTGACATGTTTCATGATAAAATGTAGAAACATAGAATTCAAGTGTTTGAGAAGCATCGTAGCCACCTGGGGCCCTCTCAGCGCCTCCCTAGACCTCAGCTCACTGCTCAGGGCATCCTGGCTGGGAGCAGTGTGCCCTCTATCTCCTTGCCAGCTTTCCCCTGCCGCTCAACCCTGGGCTCACTTGCCCTAGCCACCCTGGTGACCCGGGCACATAGGCACATCTGCATGTTAGAGCCTTCAGCCCCTCATCAGACCCCTGCTGGCCTGGGAGGCAGGCAGCCCCTCCTCACCCTGCCACCCCTCAGGGTAGGCATCACCCAGGGTTCCTTCTGACTCCTCCACTTCCCAGCAGCGGCATCAGAGAGCGGTGCAGGTCCCAGCCCCTCTTGCCTTGTTCTTTCATTGCTCTTCCTTACCCTGAGTGTTAATTCCATGCCTTTTCCATGCCTTAATTCACCTCACAAGTTCAAGTGTTCCCCCCACACCCACCCTGTTGTCCACTATTCCAAGGATGACTGTGGCTTTCAAATTCACGTGGCTTATCATTGACCCACCAGAAGATTCCACTCGGCTAATCTCTGAGTAATACTCTCACTCTGGGAATTCCCCTTTGTGTCTAATCTAAATCCTACGTGCTGTTTTTCTATAGAAGCTAGTGGGACTGGGGCCTGATGTCTGCGCTCATATCAGGCGCACAGGACTGTGTTTGTGCAATTGGTGGAGCAGCTTAATCGGGGACCAGGGAGCCAAACCAACCTTCCTTCTCCACAGGCCCTTTACCCTGCTCTCCACCCAGGCACCTGATGTGGCTGGGCCCCTCTGGGTGAAAGAGCAGTTTCTCAGATGACGCATCGCCCCCCACCCAGAGGACAGCTCAGCCCTTCTGTGAGCAGCAGCTTCCGGACCCCGCTTTCTCTCAGACCCCAACTTGCTGGGCCAAGCCCATGCTCTCAGATGAGCCTGCCATGCAGCAAACTCCACTGCGGGGCCTGGGAGCAGCAGGGCGTCCTTCCCACTTGCCCACCCTGGGTACCATCTCTGCTCCGCCCTATCTGAACAGAAGGCAAGCTGCATGACTCTCAGCCTGGCAGTGAGGAGAAATAAGAGCCAGAGGGGCTGCTGGAGGTCAGGCATTTCCTCCAGCGAGTCACCAGCCCTCAGTTTACACACTTGTAAAATGGGTCTGATTAACTCCGTGCACATCACAGAGCTGTAGTCAAGACCATTAGGCAATCAGATGAGACAATGCTTGTGAAAGCACTCGAGGAGCCCCAAGGGCTCTGTGACAGCAGGGGATGCTGTGAAGGCCCGGTCTTGGGAGTGGGTGGTGTGGGCTAAGCCAACACTTGGGATGCCTGCATTCCCTCCTGGAATGTTGGTACCCCTCCTGGCTGCCTCTACTTCCATCCAACTTCCTGCTGATGAACCCTGGAAGGCAGCTGAAGACAGCTCCAGAGCCTGAGTCCCTGCCACCCAAGCGGGAGAGGTGGATAGATTCCAGGTTCCTGGCTTCCGCTCAGCTGTTGAAGGTATTTGGGGAGCCAACAACAGATGGGCGATTCTCTCTCCCTTTCTCCTTTTTAAGTTATTGGAAAAACTAAACATTTTTTTTAAGTTCCTGGAAAGATAGGACTGTAAGACCTTTCAAAGCACTGTGTTTTATTATCCTTAGTTGTCAACAAATTCATCCCTCACCTGTTTGCTATTCCTTGGGATACAAAGAGGAGAGACTGAGAACTTACCAACTCACAGGGTTCTTTCCTGACCTGTGAAAGACTCCCACACAGGCCCTCTCTTTTCACTCTGAACAGGAGAGGCGAGCTAATACTAGTCCAGCAGTGCTCATCTGATCCTGGACCAGCATCTGTGAAGCTTCTGCTGTTAGCATATCAGGGGCTATGTGTCCCAGCTGACCCTGCCAGGGAGTCAGAGGCTGATGTGTGGGACAAGCTGGTGGATCAGTGGCCTCAAGACTCTGCTGACATGAGAGGAGCATCCCTGTGGTCAAGCTCTCCTGGAGCAGAGAGGGGACAGCAAGGAGTGGGCTTCTCTGCTGTCCTCTTAGCAGAGCCTCAGGGTTCAATCCTGTCCTGCTGGGGGAAGAAGGCTACAGGCAGAAGCAGAAGGAGCTACTCTGATCAGGGACTCCAGACATGGGGCCTGTGTGTATGTGTGTGTGTATGTGTGTGTCTGTGTGTGTCTGTGTGTATATGTGTCTGCATGTGTTTCAAGACTTCACCTCCTGAGGCTGGCCTTGGTGTAATGAGTCATGCTGCTCAGGGTACCCACATCCCATATCGGAGCCCTTGGGAAGAGTTTCAGCTCTCCTCCTGCCAACGCTTACCCTGGGAGGCAGCAGGTGGATGGCTCAGATGCTTAGGATGGAGTTCTGGGCTCCTGGCTTTAGCCTGGCCCAGTCTGGGTTTTTTTTTTTTTTTTTTTTTTGGAGAAGAGGCATTTAATGACTGAACCAGTGGATGGAAAACTCTCTCTGTCTTTCAAAGAAGTCAATAAACACATAAAAAAAAAACTAAAAAATAAAACACATGCTAGTTCAGAGAACCTCAGTAAAGGAGTCACAGAATATGGGAGTGTTTCTTGCCCCAGAAGAGTCGAAGTTCAGCCTAGCAGTATCCTCAGATCACTCACAGGCCTGGGTCCCCTCCACCTGGTGCTTTCCCAGCTCCCCCTGTTGCTGTCACATGGGCAGGGGGAACTGGGTCGCCATCCCATCCAGGGACCACCACTAGCAGGAAGAAGGAAGTGTATGCAAGAGGCCCACCCAGTGTCTGAAGCCAAGGCCTGGCAGTAGCTCCCTTCACTCCACTTTCCACAGGGGTAGAATCGGGGCCATGGCCATACCTCACTGCAAAGGAGGTTGGGAAGTAGCTGCTGAGTGTCTTGGCAAAACATTGTCTCTGATGGTATGTATCTGGCAATGTGCACACAACCCAATTAGGGAACCCAGGCTAGGGCATGGCATCTGGCATGGTCATAGTACACCCTGGGATGTCAGACCTCAAGGAGTGGAGCTTGTAGACTTGGCACCCGAGCTGGAGGGCAGGCCTCCCGGAAGGGTCCTCTCTCCCAGAACTGGTTTGGAGCAGACAGACCTACCCAGGAGGCCCCAGACACTTACAAGCCCAACCACAGCAAACCACAGCTACAAGGAGGGGACACAAGGCTCTGAGTACAGGAAGGGTGGCAAGGGAGCAGAATGCAGACAGGTTCCAAGCACCTTGGAGCACACCTGCTGGGGGTGCCAGGGCTGCAATAGAAGCACTGCATGGAAACCTCTAAACACCATAGCTGCCATCACAGTCGATCCCGTTTCTTCTTGCTGTCCTGAAGCAGGATGGTCAGGGTAGTCAACAGGGAAACATTGGTAAGCCCTAGGGGCCCAATCACTGACATGGCCAAGGTCATTGTCATCACTGCCTGAACAAGCAGCAGATTTCATGGCAGTGTGGCCCAAGTTCAAGTACTTGGAAAACTGGGACAGATTGGTAGAACATTCCCAGGCTACAGAAGAGGGAGGGCAGCATGGTGGGCTGGGTTCTCTGGCTGGAGGAAACATCAGGGCCTGAGCTGAGAACTTTCCACCTATTGCCTGGTATCACAGTGAGCATCACTTGCTCATTTTGCAGAGAATGCAGCAGCTCTGAGACAGTGGATCACACAGCCCACTCTGCAGGGAGCTGGAGCTTCCCTCAGGGCTCTCTACTTGCAGCGCCTGCTCTCAGCCTTCCACTCGGGCCAGACGGGAGGTGTCAGAACTCAGGTGAACTTGAACTTGTTCCTGCCCTTGGCAAACAGCCCTGCGTGGTCCCAGCGCCAGATGCTGAGCCTCTGCTATGTCTGGGCTGCTTGCTCCCCGCCAGCTTGGCATCCTGCCCACCCCCTGAAGATGCCTGCCATGGGAATCACAGCCAACAAATGTACCAGCAAGGACAAGACAAGCAAAATGTGCATAAGGCCCCTGGGGTAACAAAGCAGCTCTGTGCACTGCCCTGGCCGGCTAGCACAGCCCTGGAGGGCTGCCGGGAACCAGCCCCAGCTGACCATGACCTCTGGAGATTTCTCTGAAGCCAGAGTGGCAGCACTGAGGTCTGTTCCCTGCTCGCTGTGGGTAAGGCCACTTCTGAGCCTTGGATCCCAGCACCACTGGAACCAATCTTTGTCACGCCTGCCCTGCTGAACTGAGGAAACAGGAAGAAGCAGCCCAGCTCAGAGCCCGTCACCAGCCCCGGCATAGCTCCCACACCCTCATGCTGCATACCCTAACAGGCATGTCCCATACCCTCCCTACTCCCAGACAGAGGGTAGAGAGCTCCCAGGGGGAGGGATGTCAGCCAGAGCCGAGCAGGCTAAGAAATCCAAAGTATGTCCTAAGCCAAAGCCCTGGCTGTCCAAGATGGACAGGCCCTTGCTATAGGCTGTCCTACCTTAGCCCCAGTTAGATGGCCCTGGAGCAGATTGACAGCAGGAACGCAGCAAGAGCAATCAGGATGCTGAGATGTTGACCTTGGAAGGTGCGATGCTCAAAAATTTAAAACCGAATACAATTTTAAAATAGGTAACAGTCACAGGAGGTTTACTCTGCTAAGGGGTGCTAACACATTTCTGGGCTTAACTCAGACACCACCCCTGGGGAGGAGACCCCAACTCCTTCCCCACCCCTTTTGTCCAGTGTGAACTCAGCAGTCTCTCCTGCATGGAGGCCCTGTAGAGACAAATGCTGCCCAAGCCAGAGTGGGTCTGGCCTTGAAGAGTCTGGTTCATTCCTTAGCCAGCACAAGTTCAAGGGTCCAGAGAGTGGGACGGGGGTTACCCATGCAATGGCCAGCTGAAATCAGGGCTAGGCTCAGGACCACAGGTCATCAGGGAGCAAGTGGGAATGAGGTGAAAATGAGAGGTAAGGTCCCCCGTCCCAGAAAAAGGATTTCAGTATGCTGGGTGCTCGCTTGTGCTCTCTCTCCACTAGCGACCTCCCAAAGGAATGCAGGCAGTCAGGGCGATGGGGGAGTCACAGTACAGGGGACAGTTTGGGAGGAGAGCCTTTCAGAACCTACTCTACCTGCAGGCTGCATCCTGAAGGCAAGTTCTGAGGGGAACTCAACACTCTGGGTTCCCTGGACAAGGGGCCAAGAGTCACCTGTCCTACTATGGGAAAGGGATCCCCTGGCTGGGAGCATGGCTCCAAGGCTGGACACAGTGGGGGTGAGAGAGACAAATGGCCGCTCTGTATGGTTGGCCAGGGAATGTGTGTTTGTGCCTTGCAGCAGTGTCTCACTTTTGTCCCAGAGCCTCAAGGACATGAATACTGTGCCTGAGATCACACGATTGGCTAAGCCCCCTGGTGTCCACCTGGGAGCCTGAAGAATTCAGTCTAACCACTAGGTCCTTCCTGATGCCCCTTGAGGGTGTGTGTTACAATCCCTGGCCTCCAGAACAAAAGCAACCTGAGGGTGAGGCCAACATTGGCTCAGCTGTGCTTCAAATGACACAATGGCCAGTATCAGAGCAGAAGCCAGGGTGGCCAGAGGCAGCAGGAAAAGTTAGGTGCATGGCATGTGCTGGTGGGTGACAGGTTCCTTCCATATTTAGACTCTTTCCTGGATCCATAGAGCCAGAAGTCCAAACACAAGAAGGCAGTGCCTTCTTGATTTTCCCAAAGTCACAAAATGCCATCTTCTGGCCCAACTTTCTGCTTCCCAAGCCAAATCCTAGAGAGGTCTGGGGGCTCTGGAACCAGTTGTCCAATCCCTGCTTCTCCAGCTCCTTTAGGTCTTCCTGCATCAGAAGAAGCAGCCCTGCACTTAAGCTAATGTGTGCATGGTTTAAAGCTGCAAAACCAGAACTATGACCAAGAGCCATCTATCAGCTTAGACAGTCCAGGACTTCCTGCCACCTTAGACCTGTTCTCAGCATGCCCAACACAATGGGAACTGCCTTGATACCCTCATCTGGGCCACCCATTTCTATTTCTGAGTAGAACCCTTTCCTTTTTCTAGAAGCTGCAGCACCAGCCACCCAATAAGAGTCTCAGACAAGGCAGACCGGCTCCCCTCTGCCATCTCAGCAGGCCTTACAGCACTGTCCCGTCCCCATCCTCTCTCTGGGGAGAGAATGGTATGTCTGGTTAATGACTGAGTGGACCTGAGCCAGGGGAGTGGGACAGATCCCTGAGGGACTCAGTGTCCTCTCAGGGCAGCTTGGTCTGTGCTCCCGGCCTGGTTGGAGGCTGGGCTCCTACCTGACCCCTCAGCTCTGCTGCTCTTTCTTCTGGTGACCTTGGGTGAATCCCTGTCCCTGTCTGGGGCCTCAAATTTCTCAGTGATAAAATGAGAGCTGTGATCTGGAGGGACCCCAGGGTCCTTCTGACGTCTCCATCGGGCAGTCCTGGAACACTTCCTTACCTCTAGGCTCATATGTATGGGGGTCAGGGCTAAGTGCCCAAGTTCTCCCCAGACAGGTCCTCATAGGCCCTCCACACCGCAGCATCCACTCTGAGTAAGGCTCCTTGCAGTCTGTGACCTCAGCTCTGTTGTTGCTTGTGTTCTGGGAAGCCTCTCTCTGCCAGTCCCTCTCAGGGGTTCCACCTCCCTAGGACTGGTCCCCAGTGGGTCTTCCATCCCTGATGCCTAGCACAAGGCCAGGCCAGTCAGCATCATCCACTCCCCTTGCCTTTTTTGTCTACCAATCAACTTGAGATGCTATCAGCAGGGGCACAGAACCCTGGCTTCCCTGGAGTCAGCAAGGGCGGGGATAGGGGGTGAGAATGAGCCCCCATCAGTTCCCAAACACAGACTCATGCAAATGACAGCCACCGGACCCAATCAGACCTGGCCCTTGCAGGGCAGTATGGAGGAGCCTTTCCTGTCTTCAGGCCTCCAGCTGTTTGCAGAAGTCCCTGCATTTCTCTGTCCCAAACATGATCCTGCCCACGCCCTGGGCACAGATCCACACAGGGCATTCATGCAAGACGCCAGCAGGTGCAGATAAGGCCAGAGACTCAAGGATGGACAGCAGTGGCTTCTCTCACAGTTCTGGCATCAGTTTACTCATCTTGAAAGGGGCTGCTCCTCAGGCAGACCAGCACAGAGCGGCGGTGACTCAGGAAAGGGATTCTGGAACACAGCAGTTTTGTCTACCTCACTCAGGAAAACCCCCAAAACTGCCCTGGCCAGTGTGTGTGTGTATGTGTGTGTGTGTACACACACGAGAGCCCATGCACATGCACGCACTATCAGGCAAGGCGCCTGGAGCAGGCTCTGGGTCAGAGGGCATCACACAGAGCTTTATCACACAGACCCTTGGACTAATGCAGAAGTCAGCGAGGGCTTGGGGACAAGTTAGAAGAATCTTTTAGAAACATTGCTTCCAGGAATAACTCTAGCCCAATTCTTCCTGGACAGAGCCCTGGGGTCTAAGGCCAGGCTTCCAGGCTTCAGCTTCAGCAAAACCCCTGTGTCCTCTCTTATCTGACTTCCCTGCCCTTCTGCTTAAGGGCCGAGTTGGGGGCTGCCCCTCACACCCTGTGTAGCCGTACGGCAGGGGTCCCTGGGACAGGAAATGGTTTTCCTGATCTCAGCAACCCTGGGACAGAGTTATGTAAAAGGATTTAGGAATGAATGAATGAATGAATATATGAATGAATAAATAAATGAATTTTGCTTTCAACCCTGAATTGGGAGTGCTGTGGCCTGCTTCCAAGGCAGAGCCTGCACTGCTTCAGAGAGGAGCATGGGTGACGTCACCTGGTTTCATCATGAACAACAGACAACAGTTTTGTTTAAGATTATTTATTTTACATAAAAGGCAGAGTAACAGAGAGAGAAAAAGAGAGAGGGCAGGGATGGGGGTGAGAATGAGCTCCCATGGGTTCCACTGGCTCACTCCTCAAATGGTCACAACATCCAGAGCTGGACCACCTGAAACCAGGATCAGGCAGAGCCCCAACAAGTTTCTGTGGGGCTCAGCCAGCTGCCCCAGGTACCCCTGAGAGCTGGGCCCGACTTCCTGCAAGAGTGGGTAAAAGGTGAGTCTTCAGGGGCCCTCATCCTTAGCTTGTACGCAAGTTCAAAATTTACAAACTCCCACTAGACCCATGGCTAGCCCAGGATGCCCATGGTCATCTACAAGAGGCAAAGTATCCCCCAAGACAGAGGGACAGTGTCCTCTCTGCCCTGGAACAAGGGGAACCAGGATACTCCTGGCAGGCACCAAGTCTCAGTGAGGGGACTTGGGTGTTTCGTCTTGATGGCCACTGTCACCTGGCTATCGTGAGAGCCTGATGATTCATCAGCTTTCTAGGAATTTGCTGACCAAAGTTTAGAAGCAGGAAGGCCACCTACAACAGTGGACAAAGTAGGCTAAGGTGTTTGCTGCTGCTCTGCTTTGTTGAAAGAGGTAGTCCTACAGTTAAGTCTCCCAGGCCCCTAATCCATATTGAGCTTCCTCTAAGTACTGGGCTGTGGGCTGGATAGCGGGGCCCTGCCCACTCATCCTCTCCATGGATGATGGAGAAGGTCTGACAACTCCAGCAGAATCTCAGTCATCAAAGCCAAGAAAGCAATGCACAACATAGCTGCTAGGATGTGGCCAGAGTACCAAGATCATGCCCTTGCCCTCCCTACAGCTGAGTGGCAGCACAGGTCCCAGGGACTTGTGCTAAGGGTATCTGGAGCACATTAGCTGGCTGCACCCTAACAGCTTGGGTGTACCCCACTGTGTTCCCAAGGTCCCCACAGGAAAGCTCTCTACAAATGAAACCTGGGGCTAGGCTTGCAAACAATACATTCTCACGGTCATTCAATAAATAAAGATGCAGTCCCTATTCTGTACTGAAGTGAGCCTCTCCCTCCTCTCCATGCTGGGCCTAGCCCACCTGGGAGCCTGTTTGCTTTTTGGAGAGATCGGGGACATTGCAGGACCAGGTCAGTGGAACCCCAGATGTCTACAAGAAGGGATTTTGGGGTGTCTCTTCCTAGAGCCCTGAAATGTGCCCACTCCCCACCACATACAGTTCCCCTCCTGACCAAAGTGGGGGAAACTTTCTGAAGTTCTGTCACTGTGATCAATGGGCACAGTGTGGGCAGAGGGTGGGCAACAGGTTGAACAGGCCCATGCCCGGGTGGGAAACAGCTCCTAGAAGGGGCAGAGGCTGGGAGCCAGAGACTTGCTAGTCCTCAGTTGCTTCTCCTGTATTTGTTGTGAGTTTGGTTTCTTGAGCTCCTTCTGCACACCCCAAGCCCCCATTTTTTCCTTGTACATTGCTGCCCAGGAGCTTGGGAGAGCTGGGGACACCCTCTCCATGGCACAAATGGACGCACCAAGTATCTGCACTCAAAAGGTCAGGGCCTGAGCTGGGAGCCAAGTCTCCACCACAGCCCCTAACCTCCCCAGGGCTTCCAGGTTGTCCCCTCCCTAGGGATGTGCTGAGAGCCATGTGCCCCCTCCCAGAACCTTCCTACCTCCAGATCACCAAACTTCAAAGCAAGTAGCCCCAGGACCCCACCCCTCCAGTGCCCTCAATGGCTTCCATTGTCCAGGAGGCAACTTGGCTTGACCCCCAGCCCCATAAGCAGCAGGACAGCAAGCTTGGAGAGGAGTCGGCCTGGTCCCCCTGCTGGGCTGGCCGCCTTGGGGGGAGCCAGAGGGGCAGGGGCCCCGCTGAATGTCACCTATTGTCTCAGGTGGATTTAGGAAGTGCCAAGCTCCCATCAAACAGCCCTGCTCCCCAGGTAAGACAAAAACAGGGCTGTTCATTTGGGACCTTTTCCCCCTTATCTCCTTTTCCTATCTCCTCAGGCTTAGCTATGGTGTAGTGTTCAAAACCACTTCCCCTCCGAGCCAATCAGAAGCCGGGGCTCACCCCGCGGCCCTGAGGTGAAGTTATTTATACACGCCTCCTGGGATTATTTGAGTAGAGCCCTTCTGCACACCTTGGGAACACCTTTCGGCTGCCCGCTGCTCAGACGCACCTGCAGCCCTGCCCGGCTGGCTCTACTCACCCACCGGTAAGTCCCACCCAGCCCAGCCCAGCCCAGCCCAGCCCGGCTCAGCCTAGTTCCAGGTACTGGGGGTCATCCCTGGAAGCCAGCATAGGGCCCAGGAGTACCAAGCAGATAGATGACAAGAACCAACAGCTCACTGGACGGGTCGTTTGTCAGCCTAAGAACCAGCAGGACACACAATCTGGTCCCTGAGTCTGGGGGTGGCCTCCAGGATCCCCAGTGATAAGTCAGGATGTCAGTTGCAAGGTCAAGCTGGGCCGAGGGTCCAGCAGACTCTCAGGCAGAAGGGGGGCAGACCTCTCGCGCAAGGCCTTCCAAGGATGGAAAGGCACAGTGCTGCCCCGGGCACTAGCCTTTGAAGTTACTGCCTGTGCCTCACACCCTTCCTTCCCAAGTCTGGCAAGCACTGGGCTCCCCGGCCTCTCGGGGGTGGCTGGCTTCCTTTCTCTCTCCCCCTCCCGATGTGCACCTCCATGTGGTCACAACTCCACCTGCCCAGGACCTTGGGTACCCCAAGAAGCTGGAAGAGGTAGAGGGATAGAAGCCAAGGACATGGGGAAGGTGGGCAGGGACCCAACTCCCAGGCCAGAGCTTCTACCCAGAGGGGCTTATTTAGACTTGAACCCAGCTCCATGGCCTCCTGGCCCCTGAGCTCCTCACCCTAGGCTCCAAGGGATCCAAAGGCAGGGCCTTCTGTCTCACCAGCCAAACTGCTATCACCCTAGCACCTGCTCTGCCACCACAGCTGGTCCCAGTCTGCCACTCCCAGCACCAGGAGCAACAGCAGCTTCAGGAACAGGAGAAGTGCCTATCCTCCTGATGTGGCAGCCCCAGACAGGACTCTGGCCCTCAAGGCCTCCCCATGCCCAGCCAACCTCTCTCCCAGAGCCCCATGCCTCCAGTCGCTCCCCCTCCCAAAGGACCCTGGCAACCGACCCCACCCCCACCCCCGTGGTGTACTCAGCACCACTCACCAGGGCCACCTTCCGGCCTGTGTGACATCCCGGGGAAAGGAACATTAAGCTCCTTTAGGCTTAAGGGCCACAGCCTTCCCAAGATAGCTCGTTAGCACGCATGCGTTCATCAGTACTCAGCAGTCCACATCTGTCCACACGATTCAGGCCAAGGGGGCCACAGCCTGGGAGACAGAGGCTGCAAGGTCCCAGCCTCAAGGAAATAGTGACCTTCATCCAGTGCCTCCCAGGACTTTGGACCCCGACTCCTCAAGTTGTGCAGGCCCCTGCCTCTAAGTAGAATGAGTCACAATCTCCTTAAAGAATAACTCAGGCAACCCATCCAGGGGATCCCATGACCTTTCTGAGGTCTCACCTGGAAAGTGCTTTCCAAAGTCTAGCTTCTATCCCTGGGGCTTGGGCTGTGAGCAGAGGCGAGAGGCATGTCAGTCTGGAATTCAAGGGAGGAAATTTGGGGGTGACTGCAGTGCCCCTCTCCTTTGTGCGGGAGTCCCACAAGTCAGCCGGACGATAGGCTAGGTGACTTAGGGACATGTCATCCTTCCCTGCCATTACTGAAGAGGAAGTGAAGCTGGGGTGGAGGGAGGGGCAGGGGATTTGCCCAGGAAACACAGGGACCTGGGCACAGCAGGGGGAAAGAGAAGGTTCAGCTACAGCTCAAGAATGCATGGACCTCTACGGCTTCCTTCCTCCTACAGAGACCAGGGGTCTCAGTTAAGACCCCAGAGCTCCCATCAAGTCTCCAGCTCACATGGCCACCCTGCCGCCAAGGGTATCCTTTCTGGGGGCTCTCACCCTGGATGAGCCGGAGGGTGAAGCACAGAGGGGAGACTTCAAAGTGACCTTCTCTTCCACAACCTCTCCACTATGCCCCCAGAACACCCAAGCAGCCAGGCAGGCTCTGGTGATAAGAGGACAACCGGGAGGGTCAGCCGAGCCAGGGCTTGCTCCCGTGCCTGGCACAGGTGCATCCAAGAACACCCCCTCCCCGACACACACACACTCACACACGCACATGCACGCCGGGGCTTGGCTCCGGGAGGAAGTCAGAGTGGCCTCAATGACAGGATCACCTCCACCTGACCTAACACCTCTCACGGGTAGGTTCCCCAAATGGCCTGCTCCCTTCTAAAGAAAAAAAAAAAGTTTTTCCTGTCTCCGAGAGTCAGGCCTGGACTGGTGGTCTAGGGGCAGCCAGAGAAAGGAAGGCCTAGTAAGGAAGGGTGAGCAGCCCCGAGGTGACAACCAGGAAGAGAATATTATGTGGGGGTGGGGCCAACAGCCATGGTCCAAACTTCTGACTGCACTCACCAGGCCCTCAGATGAGATGGTCACTTCACTGCATGCCCAAGCCTACTTCTGGACCTGTTGAGCTCAGATACTAAAAGGGCTTGCCCTGGCTGAGCAATGTGCATTCTAGGGAACCCCAGAAGAGACAGTTTACCCTTGAGCTCCCACCAGCTCCTGTGCGCTGTAAGACCCCTGGCTCCCCCACCAATCCCAGACTAGCTGAAGAACCATCCACGTACCTGCAGCTCCCACCTCTGCTCTCCCCTCCTCCCTTTCTAGTCCCCTTAAGCCCCACTGGGTCTGCCCACCCCCCTCCAGGTTTCCCAAAGGATCCGCCTTTCCCCATCCTCCCCCATGGGGGTGAGGCAGGGTCACCCTTTTGTTCCTCAATAACTGTCACATGGCACCTGCTATTTATCCCCGATGCAGTGGGGGCTGGGAGACCGCGCAGGGACTGAGGCTGTGTGAGGGGCAGGGCACAGGGTACACGCCTATGGCAATGGAGCACTCCACTTTTCCTGCTGCATTGACATCACTCAGCAGGGCTATGTGCTTGTTTAACTAGAGATCAAATTGTCACAAGCCCTATGCCGGCTGGCTTTCTGCTCCTTTTCACCTTCCTGCTCTAACCAACATCACAAGTTGCCCAGTCTGGTGGGTCCCACTTAGCCTCCACCCCAATCTGAGAGCCCCAGAAACCCCTGCCCGAGAAACAGTCTCCTTCCCTCTCCACACCCTTTCCCCCCTCCCCCGCCACCCTGAGAGCTCACTCCTGCTGCTGGCCTCTCCCACCCCAAAGCTTACAGGGTGGGCGGGGGATGCCCCACCCCACCTCAGCTCAATTCCTGGCAGCAGGGAGCATGGCAAGGGCACTTCCTGTCCCGGAGCCAGGGCAGCAGCTCTGTCCGTCACGACCAGGGCAGGGAGGCTGCATTAATCCAAAAAGGGGCTGTGTGTGGGCCGTGGAGGTCTGGAGCCCCTTGCAAGCAGGTGCACTGGAGCTAAACTCGGCCAGGTTCAGAGCCCCCATCCCTGTCCAAGAATCATCTACAAAAATGAGAAACTGGGCCAAGGAGGTCTTTTCCCCAGACAAAGCCTGCTGAGACCTGCTGCCCTCTGCCTTCTCCTCTCTGCACAGTGCAAACTCCAGATTGTGAAAGCTCCCAACACCAGCAGGCAGGCAGGCAGGCAGAGACTAGGGGGAAGGGTTCCTTGTGGGATTCCAGCAAAGCAAGGAAGATGGCTCCTATTAGCTCAGGTCAGGGGTCCTCCATGGAAAACTAGTCCCCCAGCCATGCAGAAGCCTGCCGAGTGGGGGAGGGACATGCTTGAGTCACCCACCTGGGGCTCTCTGAAGGACTCCTCCACACCTAGCCTGTTCCCACTTCTGGCAAGGCAGAGACAGGAATGGAGGAGAAGGAGAGATCCCTTCGGGCCAGGGTGGGCAGGAAGTGCCTCACAGAGGAGGGGGAGGTGAGGGAAATAGGGAGGGAGGGGGAGGAGAGGGGAGGAGGAGGAAACTAAGCCAGTCTCAGGATGGGCAGGTCTAGAAAGGCAGAAATGAGTCAGGGCATCTGGGGTTAGGAGGAAAGTGTGACCAGATACTCAAGCTTGGTGACAGGGTGCTGAGCAGATCAGCCTGGATGGTGCAGAGGGTCCCAGCTAACAACCCACTGAGCCCACCCCAGCAAAGTCAGAAGTCAGAAAACCAGCAGTGGTCAACCGAGCACCAGGCTTGGCCCTCCTGGAAATGCAGGTGTAGGAGCAGCAGATAGGAAATCAAGAGCAGTTGTCCAGGTGTGAGAGAAGACTGGGAGGGGTCCTGAAGGCTGAGGACAGGCAGGAAGGAAAGAAAGAGAAAAGGAAGGAAGGAGGGAGGGAGGGAGGAAGAGGGGGAGGAAGGGAGGAAGGGAGGGAGGAAGAGAGGGAAGAAGGGAGGGAGGGAGGAAGAGAGGGAGGAAGGGAGGGAGGGAGGGAGGAAGGAAGAGAGGGAGGAAGGGAGGGAGGGAGGGAGGAAGAGAGGGAGGAAGGGAGGAAGGGAGGGAGGGAGGGAGGAAGGGAGGGAGGGAAGGAGGCAGAGGAACTGCCTAGAAGGAAGGAAGGAAGGTAGGTAGGTAAGGAAGGAAGGAGGAAGGAAGGAGGCGAAGGAGCTGCCTGGGGAAGGAAGGAGGCAGTCAGAGGAAATTTGAAGAACCTGTGCAATTGGGGCTGAGTGGGAAGACAGAAGGTAGGGGGGCAGGAAGAGAGTCACCCTTGAAAAAGTGGGGGTCATCGGGGGTGGGAGAACTTGGAGAGAGGAGTTCAGCAAGGACAGGGTGTTAACATCACCCCTCCCCATGGATATGTACCCAGACCTTTCAGCCCACTGAGGCAGCCCAAGACACCTGCACCTAGGACACAGCCTCCTGGTTGCCATGGGAACAAAGGCTCCCATCACCCTTGGCACTTCCAGCTACGTCTACCCAAAGGGTCTGTATGGCGGCCTGTGGTCTCTCCCCTAGACCACAGAACCTGTCTCTGAAGCCAGGTTCCATGCCCTGGGGTCCTCCTGGGGAGGTGTGCTCACTGCTTCCAAACATGAGCCCCCTTCCAGCCAGAGTCTGCAGACCCTGGAGCCATAGGGAGAAAGGGCAGGTGCAAGGAGGAAGACCACCCTCTCACCTTATTCAAGGCCATCATTGCCACTACCACACACCCAGCAACCAGGAAAGGCCACTCCACGTCTGACGTCTCCCTGCATCCTCCAAGCAACTGCCCAGGACTGTTAGGTTTCCCATTTATAGGCCTCAGCACCGGGCTGGTTCGCATAGGCTGCTCTCAGTGTTTCTCCCACTGCAACAGCCCACATGCCAGTGTCTACACATTCCCTCCACACCTCCTTCAAAACACCAGCACCAACTCATTCCACAAACACTGCCTGGGCAGGGACCCTGTGGGTTGGTTTGCTCCCTCGCCTTGCCTTCCATTGAGCACCATCAGTGGGGTTTGCTGGACATTCCAGCCTGGTTCATCATTCCCAGGGGGACCCCAGGGGGAAAGCGGCCAGGTTGGCACCCACATGAGTACCGTTGATCCACAATGGAGTACTCATGTCTGCACCATTCTTGATCTTCCACACTGTTGATGCTCATGATCTTGCCAATGACCCTGTGAAATCGGTATGTGACCCCATTTCCCAACAAGGATACTGATATTTGGGGAGGTAATGCCACTGCTTCGTGTCAGCTATAGCAGAACCTGGCTTTCCAGGACTCCTGGGATGGTCTTCTGCTCTCTCCCCAGGGTTCCCTCCCCTGTAGGCATCAACCAACCTGCTCCCCTCTGACAGCCTCCTTCCCTGGCCCAGGTTTTCCCCATAACATCAGGGGCTAGCCCCAATACCTGGAGTGTCTCCAACCTCGTCTCAAATCCTTGGCCAAACTAGTCACAGCTGCCTCTATGCTCCCCACCTGCCAATAGGTCCCATCTCTTTCCCCTGCCTCCTTTTTCCTGGTTTTGGGAGGAAGGAAAGGAAAGTTCCCTCCAGGGAGCTTTCGCGCACCTCAGGGGCCCTAGCTTGTGGTTGTGCCCAGCTCAGCTCCTGGAATGTCAGCTGGGTTGCACAAAGAGCCAGGGGGATTGAGAGACACCACTCACAGCGTGGGGAAAGCTCAGGCACAGGAAGCCGTGGGAGAGGCAGCAGGCAGCCAGCATATCTTCTCCAAACACACCATTGTCCCTTCCCTGGGGAAACCTGTTGGAGAAGTCCTAGGCAACTTGTCCAACAAGGGTCCTCTGGAGGTCACCTGGAGGTCACCTGCCCCCAGGCAGGCTGCTTTCTCTGTTCCCTTTGGAACTGCCTGGCTCAGTGGTCCAAGCTTTTCTGCCTGGGAAGTCTGGTGCGGGGGGGGGGGGGGGGGGGGGGGGGGTGGCGGGGAGAGTGGCCTGTGGGGGCACCAGAGACCTGGTAGGGTAAGAGGGAGTAGGGAGATGAAGGGAGAAGGACCAGCTGAATGCAGCTGTGACTCCTGCCCTTGAACTCCCACCTCCTTTTTGCCTGGTGTTCAGCGGGGGTGATGGTGATGTCACAGGTGTGGAGTGCCAGCCACGTGCTGGGTGCCAAACAAAACAACCAGGACGAGTGAGTGTATGCATCATCGGTGCCCGGGAAGGAAGGCCACCAAAAGGAACGAGTCTTGTGAAAAGATCTGACCAAGGGAAGGGAGGCACCTTGCTGGGTGGGGGCGGGCAAGGCTAAAATAAAGCAGCTGCGGCAGGGACCAGAGAAGAGAAAACCCAGGAGAGCACTGGGAAGGGATGCCCCCTCATCCTACCCTCCTCTGCTTCTCCCAAAGCTTGTAGATGTCCCAGACATGAGCCAGCCCAGGCCCCGCTACGTGGTGGACAGAGCTGCATACTCTGTCACCCTCCTCGATGAGGAATTTGAGAAGAAGGAGCGGACGTACCCAGTGGGAGAGAA
This sequence comes from Ochotona curzoniae, assembly GCF_017591425.1. Taxonomy (NCBI): domain Eukaryota; kingdom Metazoa; phylum Chordata; class Mammalia; order Lagomorpha; family Ochotonidae; genus Ochotona; species Ochotona curzoniae. The sequence goes on along the minus strand of NW_024466219.1, from coordinate 15,691,886 downwards.
ACTGCGCAATGCCTGCAGGTAATGTGGCATGGGGCCTGGGTTGCTCTTGCTCCTGCTCCCCTCCAAAATCCTTCCTGAGCCAGGACTCAGCTCCTGCAGCGGGAGCTGAAGGAAGGGTTTGGGGCAGCCCTGAGGAGGGAAGCTGCTGAAACCTGTACCGGAGACCTACAACCTGTTCTTCCTGAGATACCCCATCCCACCCCAGGGTGGATGGGGAATCACAGCAAGAGTCACCCATTGACACAGGAGGGTTTGGGGCTACCCCAGGCCCCTTGCATGAATCACCCCATACGCTTCGTCCACTTAAGTCTTTCTAGGATTTTTAAGGAGGATATGATTTTTAAGGTGGATATGCTAATATACTTGGTAGGGGTTTGATGAAGGATGAGAACCACCTCTCCTCCATATCCAGCTTCCTCCTTAGCAAATGAAATCTGAGGCCTACATCTTGGTCCTCTCCTTTCTGAAAATTCTCTCCTGTGCCTGACAAAGTCCTGGGCACCCATTAAAGGGGGCCTGTCAGCCCCCGTACTCTTTCCAGGACGGTGGGGAGGGAAACGTGGGCTCTAAGGAAGAAACACACAGGTAGTCTCTACCCAAAACCCAGGAGCCTCAGGCTATGAGCAGCCTCCCCCTTTGCAGACTCCTGGCAGTCCTTGCTCAGGCCCAGCTGTTGCCTGGCTTATTCTCCCTCAGTCAGGGAGTGGGGTGGGGGAGAGACAGGGAGGAGGCAGCTGATTTAGTTACCTGGATTGAGGTCACAGGCAATGGCTCTCAAGTGGAGATGCAAGAGGAACTGGTTCGGGCCGGGGAATCACCCACTTGAGTTTTACTAAAAGGCCCAACCCAGCCCATTCTTTTGGGAGTTCCCACCTCTGCCCAGTCACAGTCAAGCCCTTGGGTGCCCGGTGTTGGGGCACTGTGCCCACAGGTGCACCCCTCAGCAAGGTGGGGTCTGCAAGCCTTTTCATCCAAAGAGTTTAAGTGGGGTTGCTTCTGTGCCGGAGGAAAAGGGGCATGAAGGGTTCTGCTATCATCCTTAAAGGATTAGGGATGATAAGACCTGCAAAGGCATGTGGGTGACAACACCCATAGTGCCAGCACGAGAGTGTTGAGCAGGGCCTGGCACGACTGACATGTGCTGGTTGAATAAAGTAATGAATGAGTGGATCTCTACAAAGCTAATCCCTCCCTCCACCACCCTGTCAGCCTTTGGCCCTCTACGCAGTGTTTGGCGTCTGTTTGCATCCCTGCTTTTAAGCTTTGGATCACTTTGCCCAACATATAGCTGATTTGCAAGTAAGGCCAGGCATGGACTAGCTCTTGAAGGAGTGGTTTCCTTTCCAGCTCCAGCTCTGTATTCTTGAGAGTGCTTTGGTCTGCTGCAAACAAATGTGGAACAAGGCCTTAAAGATGCTGTCAGCAGCTGACTGTTCATCCAACTCCTCTCCCACCATGCCAGGGACCAGAGGGGCACCTGTGAGCCCCAAAGGAGCCTTGATGTGGCAGAGTGGGGAGGGAGGGAAGATGCTGATGGCGAAGCTGCTCCACAGTGGCATTCACTGGAGTAGAAAAAAATCTGCCCAAGCGTTCCAGGACACAAAGCACTGCCTGTGTTAGTTTCAATCTTGGGTGACATCCAGGGGACCCTGTGTCAGGGGGACTATTGTTGAGCAACAGTAGAGAGAAGGAGCGGGTGCTGGACAGGAAAGGGGGCCTAATCAGAGCAGGTCGGTGAGTCACCAGATGAGACGTGGGTATTTGAGTTCCCTCAACTGGGAAAAGAAAAGTAAATGCCCTCCCCGGCCCCGCGGCCGTCATCAATCCACCGGCTGTCACCGGGAGTTCGGAGGCCCTTGTTCTTACCGCTCTGAGTTTCAGTGAAAGTGTTTAACAAACAGGGAAGGGATCAGCTCTCCCTGCAGCTCATGTGGATCCTGCAGCACTTTCTCCTCCTTCCATCTCCCCCCCCACCCCCGCTGCTGTGAACTAGCAAGGTGCCGGAGAACCTTCTACTGGAGTAAGGGATAGCACATCAGCATAGGCAAACCCTGCAGGGACACAGCCTTCTTCTGGCAGGGCAGGGAATAGGAAGCTCAAAGCAATGTAGCGGCTGAGCTTAAGCACTGGCCAGCCAGCCTTCCATTATTAAGCCATTTGTGCACTCAACAAATATTCTCTAAGCATCCTGTGTAATGTCTAAGGTGTAAGGATGCTCATGAGAGACTGACTTCTTGCCTCCTCAGTGGGGTTTGCTCTGTGGTGAGGAGAGACGGACAAAAGGCCTTGGGTGCACATGAGGCTACAGGAGCCCAGCCAAGGCTGTCCAAGGCCTGCTTAAGATCAGGCAGGAACTCAAAGGGGCCAACTCTGGAGACAAGTCACGTGAGCCAAAGAGGGGACCGACACTTCAGAGCCTGGGGCCTCTGTGGCATCAAAGGGTGTCAATTTCCCAGGTGAGCAGCTGCAATCAGCTGCTCTCCAGCCAGAGCCCAGGGCATGTCTGGGCTCCTAACCCAAAGTCTCTGCCTCTCCTCTGTTTCCCTGGAATACATCCCAGGCCTGCTGCTCAGCACCTGCCTGAAATCCTAATGAATTCTGAACAAAGGAGCTAGTAGATGAATGAATGGGATGTGCCAATCCCTCTGCGAATCTTTACACAGCCACCTGGAAGCCTCCCTTTCCCCTTCCAGATGTTCCCCTGCCAAGTTCAAATCCCTACTCTTTGGGTTGCTGCCTGTGCTCTCCTGGCTGCCCAAGTATAAGATCAAAGACTACATCATCCCTGACGTCCTCGGGGGACTCAGCGGAGGCTGCATCCAAGTCCCACAAGGTGAGGGGGATCTCCCTCAGTTAGACCTGGCCCAAGGCTCCTGGTTTCCTTCCCCCACCCCTCTGTGATCTCATGAGCCAGCAGCATTCTTGAGCCTTGAACCTCTGTGCCCTCTGCAGGCATGGCATTCGCTCTGCTGGCTAATCTTCCTCCAGTCAACGGCCTATACTCTTCCTTTTTTCCCCTCCTGATCTATTTCTTCCTGGGAGGTATACACCAGATGGTGCCAGGTAAGACCACTTCTCTCCTGATTCCCTTAACTTTAACAATGGCCAGGACACGGGGTAAAGGGAGGTTCAGGTGGTTTGCCATGGGTATTCTTCTAGAGAGGGTGCTGGAGGTCCTGGAGGGTCAGTTGCTGAGTCAGCCCCAGGTCCTTGGCAACCTTGCAGAGACCATGGAGCTTCTGCAAGCTTACTCAGCTAGTACCACCTGTTCCTTCTCCCTTAGCTGTAAAGGGTTAAACAGGTGCCAGCAAGTCACCTCTCTGAAAAAGAGGGCTGGCCTTTGGTTCAGGCTTAGCATTCATTACTGGGTTCAGTGGGGGTGGGGGTTTGCAGCTCCATGCTAAGTGCATGCATGGGGAGGCTGTTATGCAGGAGAGGGGCCTTGGAGAGAAGGAACCTTTCCCCACCCCACCCTGCAGAGGAGACCTTTTCCTGCTCCCCATCCCAGAGGTCTAGAAGCCTTCCTGGACCCCTGGCTGGTGTCCAGGAACATGGTTTAAATTGCTAAAGTTCGCTGCCTGGGTGGGGGGTTACCACAGGTACCTTTGCTGTTATCAGCATCCTGGTGGGCAACGTGTGCCTACAATTGGCCCCAGAGTCGAAATTCCAGATCTTCGATAATGCTACCAACGAGACTTATGTGGACACAGCAGCCATGGAGGCTGCTAGGCTGCATGTGTCAGCGACACTCGCATGCCTGACCGCTGTCATCCAGGTGAGGGGGCGGTCCCACCCGTGCCAGAGCCCACCTATCAGGGCATCAGACCACTCTGCCTCAGCTTCAGTATAGGGGAATGTGGGCTCTTCCCAAGGTCAGAAAATACCTAGAAAATTCATACAGTCCTGCTAGGAGCATACAAGCAGAGTTTTAAAAGCTCATGGAAAACACATATTATGAAAATGTTATACATGGATATCAATTTTTTACATGAAATAAACATCTTTTTAGTTCATTTTCCCCTATAACTTGTCTTTAAAGATTTATTATTTATTTGAAAGGCAGAATGATAGAGGTGTGTGTTTGGGAGAGAAGAAAATTTTGTCATCCACTGGTTCACTCTAAAGGATTGGCCAAGGCCAAAGCAGGAGCCCAGAGTTCCATGCAGGTCTCCCGTGTGGGTGGCAGGGTCCCAAGCACTTGGACCATCCTCCACTGCCTTCCCAGCCACATAGGCAGTGGAGCAACAAGACTCAACCTGCTGCTGCAATATGGGATGCCAGTGCTGCCGGCTGCAGCTTTGCACATGGCACCACATGCTAGCCCATCCGTGGGCTTTTTGACAATTTCTCTCATTCATGTGTACGGCCAGCTATGGCACCTGAGCTTAATGACTGCCTAATAGGCTCCCAGACTCTCTCTCTCCTATACTTGGAGTAGCCCAGCTCTGCCCACACCCTTTTCCAGGCCTCTAAGGACCTCAAATAGCCCTTACTCCTGGCAGTCCCCTTATTCCATGAGGCACCAATTGAATGACATACACTGAGCTGGTACATGGGACTGTGAGGGGTTCTGCAGAGTTTTAGGGAGGAAGCCCAGTGGGATGGAATCCAGGAGCAAGGCGCAAGCTCAGAGGGCCTTTTTCACTCATCCATTCATGTGTGTGTGTGCCAGGAACTGGGCTAGGCCCTGAGGATACAAAGATAAGTAAGAAAGAGGCCAAGTCCACATGGTGCTGCCAGCCCACTGGAGGAAGTAGCCATGTCAGCATGTGGTGAGATAAGCTGCAGAGTAGGCTCTGTGTTGAATTAGCTGTAAGAACGAGGAAGGAAGAATCAGAGAAGATCTCCATGAGGAGGTAAATTTTAGCTTCAGTCTTATAGGATGAGCAGATGTGAATCGAAAGGCCAGTGAACCAGGTATGCAAGGATGGTCCTGGCAGAGGGAGTACCCCCCTGAAACAGGAAGGACTGGGAGAATGCAGCCTGACCAGGGACTCAGCTGTGGAGGGCAGAGCGGGCACAAGGAGGTGCTGGGAAGGCAGGCAAGAGCCAGATGTTAAGAAACTGAAGGGCTGATGGTGGGCGCCTAAGGCATAGCAAAGGGCAGGCTAAGGTCAGAGGACTCCCTGGGTGGTACGGGACTCAGGGGTGGGTTAGGGTGGGGCTGGTTGCAGAACTAATGTCTCACCTTTAATCACCTTGATCTCCCCGCTCCTCCCTCCGTTCAGATGGGCCTGGGCTTCATGCAGTTCGGCTTTGTGGCCATTTACCTCTCCGAGTCCTTCATCCGCGGCTTCATGACAGCAGCTGGCCTGCAGATTTTGATCTCAGTGCTCAAATATGTCTTCGGACTGACCATCCCCTCCTACTCAGGCCCAGGGTCCATTGTCTTTGTGAGTGGGGGGGGGGGAAGTGCCCGGCAGGGGGTGGGTGTCGGGGCCCCCTCAGGTACAAGAGCAGGAACAGGGAGCCTAGCAAGGGTGATTGAGCCATTGTTCCTGGAGAATGTGAGGGGAGAGTCCCACCATGGAGGGAGGGTAGGTGCCTGATATCAGGGGCTCTCTGGCAGCAGATGGACACTCCATCAGGGACTCCACTCTGCCTGGGAAGTCCTTTCACAGATCTAAAGTGTCGCTCCTCAATGAGTTTGAATTTTATTTTAAGCATTTTTTTTTAACATGGGGACTGGTGCTTTTGGCATAGCAGGTATAGTCACCACAGGCAGCATCAGCATTCTATATGGGAGCTAATTTAAGTCCCAGCTGTTCCACTTCAGATCCAACTCCATGCTAATAAGCCGTGGAAAGCAGGAAAGGATGGCCCAAGTGCTTGTGCTCCTGTACCCATGAGGGAGATCCATTAGGGGCTCCTAGCTCCTGGCTTCAGACTGGCCTACCTCCAGCCACTGCAGCCATTTAAGGAGTGGACCTGTCAATGGAGGACCTCTCTCTGTGTCTCCTTCTCCTTCGCTTTTAAAAATAAATGATTTTTAAATATTTGTTTATATTTTTGAAAGGTAGAATCACAGAAAGAAAGAGAGACAGAGAGATCTTCTGAACACTAGTTTATTTCCCAATTGATGGCAATGGCCATGGCTGGGACAGACCGAAGCCAGGAACTCCATCCAGGTCTCCCATATGGGCATAGTGGTACAAGCACTTGGGCCATCTTCTGCTGCCTTCCTTATATTAGTAAGGAGCTGGATCAGAAGTAGAGCAGATGGGACGTGAGTTAGAGCCCATACGAGATGCCAGCCTCACAGGCAGCAGCTGAACCTGCTACGTCATGACACTGGCCCACCTTGACCTCTTTGTGAGAAAGAAAAAACATTCCTGTCTGCCCGTGGGCTCCTGAGGAGCCCTATGGGGACGGTGGCAGATAGGATGCTGTTCATCACCGAGGGAGGGGAGGGGGCCACAGAGGCAGCAGGGCTGGGAGATGGAAGCCTGATGCTTTTTCTACAGACCTTCATTGACATTTGCAAAAAGCTCCCTGATACCAATATTGCCTCACTGGTCTTTGCACTCGTCAGTGGAGTCGTGCTGGTGGTGGTGAAGGAACTCAATGCTCGCTACATGCACAAGATCCACTTCCCCATCCCCACAGAGATGATCGTGGTGAGCAGCGCATCTGGGGGTCCCCGCCTGTCCCCGCCGCGTCCTCTCCCCTAGCAGCCAGTGACACAGCAATATCTCCCTAAATGTGGCTCATCTCTTTCCAGGTCCTTGGGCTGTCCCCTTCATCCCTCATTCCCTCCACGACACACATACACAAAAATTCCAAGTTGAGATCCCCAAAGGGAACCTGGGAGAGATTGGTCCCTCTTTATGGCTAATGCTCATTCTGCACTTTGGGGTTGCAGGTGGTGGTGGCCACAGCCATCTCTGCCAGCTTTAAGATGCCCCAGAAATACCACATGCCGATTGTGGGAGAGATCCGGCAAGGGTGAGTTCAGCGACTCAGAACCCTGGCCCCACCCCGCCTCACTACCAACATAGGCCCAGGACACTGCATGCCACTGACCATGTGCCACCTGTCACTATTACTTACTCCTGAGAAGGGCTGAAGCCTAGCCAGTACTGGCCATGCTGTCCCTCTAACCAAGAACCATCCCAGCCTCTCCCAGTGTGTGCTTGTTGGCTGGGCCTGGTTCTAACAGCTCTTCACCAAATGGAAAAGGAATTGCCAGGCAAGATCAACCAAGTCCATTTAGTGTCCAGGCTATACCATGCAGCATGCAGGGTCCTGGAAGGGGACAAGTGCTGCTTGTTCAGCAGAGGTGGAGCAGGTGAGGGAGGAAAAACCCCTCAGCACTGAGGGCCTAGGATCTGCAGAGTTGTAAGAGTGAAAGGTCCAGAGTCTGGGTATAAGCAATGGAGGCCCTGCCATCCTCCAGCCCTGAGACCTCGGTTGAGTGAGGATCCTTTATAACCCAGAGGGGGCCGGGAGGGTCTGACTTCTCCCCGAGAGCCTTCCCTGCCCGTGCTTATATCCCTGGACCCCTCCTTCCTGGCAGGTTCCCCTCTCCAGTATCACCTGTGGTTTCCCAGTGGAAGGACATGATTGGCACAGCCTTCTCCCTAGCCATTGTGAGCTACGTCATCAACCTGGCAATGGGCCGGACCCTGGCCAACAAGCACGGCTATGACGTGGATCCCAACCAGGTAGCTCCAGTCACCCCAGAGTGAGGGCCTACCAGAAAGACATTTTGGGCATCCTGCAGACTGAGCCAAGACAAAGGGTGTTAGGGGACCCTGGCTCCTAAGGGCTAGCCTCCTCCTACCTGGGCATGTGTGACTGCAGCGACAGCGTCACCGTCCAATCCTGGGCTCCAGATGTGGCCTACACAGCTGCATGCCCTTGGCCCCTGCCTCCCCAGTCCCGCCCTCTTCCCACAGGAGATGATAGCCCTGGGATGCAGCAACTTCTTCGGCTCTTTCTTTAAAATCCACGTCATCTGCTGTGCTCTGTCGGTCACCCTTGCTGTGGATGCAGCAGGAGGGAAATCCCAGGTGAGTCTTGGACTGGGGACAGAGAGAATGTGACCGCAGAGCAATGGCCCTGCAGGCAGGTCAGCTCCACTTCACCTTCGTCATCTCCCCTCTGCCAAAGGCATTTGTCGGAAATTGATCCAGAGGCAGCATTTCACACTCACTTGTTTCCAACTCTCTCTGAACAGATCTCAAGCCTGTGCGTGTCTCTGGTTGTCATGGTCACCATGCTGGTTCTGGGCTCTTATCTCTACTCCCTCCCCAAGGTAAGGGGAGAGCAGAAGACAGCCAGAAAACACCCCCCAACCATATGAGAGCAGTCCCTGAAGAGCTGGGGGCCCTTTGCAGATCACACGGTGCCTTGATGGCCACACTTACTCTCCCCATTTTACAGATGAGGACAACTGCACCTCAGAGTGTCTACATGCTCTGTCCAGAGAGCAATCCAGCCTTCTAGCCTCTGAGCCTGTGCCCAGGCAGTGTTGATGAGCGCATGTGTGCCAGCACCCCCCACAGACCAGCTAGAGAGCTTAGGCACCAGGCCATTTAGGGACAAGAAGCAAGAGAACGCACAGATGGAACTAGGACAGACCCCTGGCTCTGGTGCCTGGCTCTTGGCAAGCTTAGATGGAGGCTGGGGGTGGGTGGGTCCCTGCAGGGAGGTGTCCTGGACCTCCAGCTCTCTGTCCTGCCAGGGTTCAGGGTCAATTTGTGCAGGAAGCACAGGAAGGAAGTGACAGTGTGGGTGACACGGAGCAATGTTGTGCTTCTCCAGTCTGTGCTAGGAGCTCTGATCTCTGTCAACCTCAAGAACTCCCTCAAGCAGCTCACCGACCCCTACTACCTGTGGAAGAAGAACAAGCTGGACTGCGTAGGTACCCAGCCCCACCCTTGCAGCCCTCGGGGGGAGCCCAGGCCTGACATTCCACCCATGGGGGTTCAGAGCCAGGTCCCAGAGTATTAACAGCCTGTGTCCAAATCCTTATTCAGCCATTGAGCTGGCTCTGCAGCCAAAAGTAACAATGCTCTGAACCTCAGCTTTCCCATCTGTGGAATGGGTATTTTATATCCCCCACGCCCCTCTGGTTGCTTATCAGAGTGAAAAAAAAGGACATGTGTAAGCTGCTTGTCCAAGTTGTAGCTCATGTCCAGTGAAGCTCATGTCCACTATCGCAACTGTAGCCCCAACACAGAAGAAGCTGGTTCACAAAAAGGGCCTAGAACATAGAACTGAGGGAGCAGGGACTTGAGCAAGGGCCAGTACTTCCCTAGGGTCCTGGCTTACCATTTGGAAACATGGGTGTAGTCATGGCTGCGTCACATGCTGGCGCTGTGGATTAGAGCCACTCAAGGTAGGAAGGCACCAGGCAGCGTGCAGGTGTGACTTAGTGCCTTACACACTCCCCTACCACTGGGTGCCAGCAGCAAAGGCTGCACAGACGAGGCCGATGGTCTTGGTTAAGTCCCATCAGGATCATGAGAGGACCTACTCCTTTAAAGATGACAAAGCCAGGGCTCAGGAAGTACAGTGTCTGCATGGCTCCAAGTCTTTGTTTTTTAAAAGATGTCTTTATTGATTTGAAAGGCAGAGTTACTAGGAGAGAAAGAGGGGGAAAAAATCCACTGGTTGACGCCCTAAATGCCCACAATGGCTGGGGCTGGACCAGGCTGAAGTCAGGAGCCAGGAACTCCATCCAGGTCTCCTGGTGGGTTGCAGGGGCCCATGCACTTGAGCCAACATCCAGGCGGATCGGGAGCAGAGCTCACATGTGATACCAGTATTACAGATGGTGGCTTAACCAGGTGCACCACAGTCCTAGCCCCAGAGCTCTAAGTGTTGAGCTCTCAACTGGGCTGTTTCCTTGGGAGACAAGCTCACCCCCTACACACATACCGCCTAGGGTGGTAGGGAAAGGAATTCTAAAGCAAGAGAAATGAGCTCCATTGTGGAGGACAGGGGTCCCCAGTGAGGATGTAGCTGGGGAAGAGATTCCATGTTACTTCCCTGCCTGGGGATCTGCTCTTCCCACCTCCAGTCCTCTGCCTGCTTGACCACGCCCCTCATGTTCCCATTGTGCTCTGGGTTCCCATGTAATCTTCACCAGAGTTCCCCCAACAGCTTCCTATAGGTGAAGTGGGGTTTCCCTAAAACGGAACAAATCCAACTCTGTCCATTCCTCTTCCCACTCAGGCAGGCCCAAGTCATCAGGCCAGGAATGTGCAACAAGCTATTAAGAGACAGGGACGATGGAGCCTGCATTGTGGCATAGTGGGTAAAGCCACTGTCTGTGACACCAACATCCTTTATGGGTGCTGGTTCATGTCCTGACTGCTCCACTTCCAATCCAGCTCCCTACTGATGTGCCTGGGAAAGCAAAGGAGGAAGGAGGATGGCCCCAAGGCCTTGGGGCCCTGCACCCATGTGGGAGACCCGGAAGAAGCTCCTGGTTCCTGGCTTCCAACCTGGCTCAGCCATGGACAGTGTAACCATTTATCTTTCTCTCCCTCTCTCAGTAACTCTTTCAAATAAACTAGTAAGTCTTAAGGGGGAAAAAGGTAGTGATGTACAGGTCCTGGTCACCAGGCTAGCAGCTTAAAGTCCCCACCTGTTTCATCATCACAGGAAGTAGGTGTTGTTATTCCCCCCTTTGTATTGAGGAAACCAAGGCTCACAGAACTAGCAGAGAACCAAAACTCTGAACCCAAGCGTGTCTGACCCAGGATGCATGCTGTTATTATATCAAGCTGCCTCCCTGTTGTGTGCAATGTGTCAGATATTGCAAAATGTTTAAATGCATTAAAAAGGGAGGGGTGGATCTTGGCTAATCCAGGAAAACTTCCTGCAACAGGCAGCTTTCTCCCCAGCCTGATTTTGACATGTCTCTCCTCACAGTGCGTCTGGGTGGTGAGCTTCCTCTCCTCCTTCTTCCTGAGCCTGCCGTATGGGGTGGCAGTGGGGGTTGCCTTCTCCGTCCTGGTGGTGGTCTTCCAGACCCAATTGTAAGTAATAGCACCACAGAGGAGGTTCCTGGGGGGCCAACTCAGCCCACTGGGCCTTCCGCTTTCTGGTCCTGAGTCTGGAGAGCCTGACCTAGCCAGGACTGTGGACACAGGCTGGGCTGGCTAACTAACCACCTCAGGGAAGGCCAGCATGGCCCCAGAGGACTCGGGTCTGAGGGTGGGTGAGAAAGTAGGGAAAGAGCAGGTGGATGGGAATCAGCATCCTTGCACAGCCATTGTCAGAATCCCTGGCCAGGAAGCCTAGCCCAGAACATCAGGGCAAAGAACAGCTGCACGGTCTGCCCTACAGGAAAGGTGAGGAAGGAGAAGTCCAGGAGAATGGAGACATGGAGTGCAGGCCAAGACAAAGGGGTGCAGATTACAAGGGAAACTGCCTTAAGGACTCTGAACCTGGCAGTGATGACTCCAGTGTTAGAAGCTCAGGAGTCTTTATTCACCAGCCAGGATGGCAGGGATGGCAGCCATACAGCAAGATGCTGATAGACTACTGCCCCGAGCCTTCAAAGTGATGCTCAGACCACATTCTGGGGAGTAAGAAAAACCAGATGAGGTGGTGAAAAACAAGACACTGCTCATCAGATAAGCACACAGACAACACAGGTGGGAGCTGTAAGCAGTGTTATGGTTGGGGGTTACAGCCAGGAACAGTCTTGTAACCGGAATAAACATGATTCATAGGTCATGTATCCAGACCTTGTCCTTTCCCCAGCTCTTGCTCAAGGGGATAGGGGCTTGGGTCATCAGGAGATTAAGATGGAATCACAGTTGTTCACAGTCCAGTAATATCCTGCAATAGGGTAGGGGTTCAGGGAGGTGCTCCATGATGCCAGGGCCAGTGACACTTGTCACCTTATGTGCCCCACATCACTTCTCCTCCCTGAGCCCCACATAGGAGTCTTAACAGGGACCTGCCTGCTGCCCCCCAGGTTCTAGCCTTAACCACAGACCCCAGGCATCTCCAGCACACAGAAAGACTAATACAGCAGATCTTGGGCTGAGTATTGGGCACACCCTCCTCCTGACACTCACACCGGCTCTGCCCCAGCCCCACCCTAGCATCCTTCTGACACACAGATCACCAACCCTGTCTTAGGATCTTTTATTTTTTTCTCCTTTCTGCAGTCGGAATGGTCATGCTCTGGGCCAGATCATGGACACGGACATTTATGTGAATCCCAAGGCCTATAGCAGGGTGAGTAATCCAAGACGCTACAGACGCAGACCCAGGGAGCCAGCAGGATATAGTTCAGGTGGCTGGGCTCCTGCCATCCATATGTCAAACCCACTGGGTTCTGGCTTCAAGTTTTGACCTGGCCCCATCCTTGCTATTGGGGGCATCTCAGGGGATGAATCAGTAGATGGGGACCCTCTCATCTACTTCTGTCTCTACCTCTCAAACTAAAAGAGGAAAACAAAAGCCAGTGAAGACCAGGCCTGCCATCTGAGCTCAATCTCCCCCTCCCAGGTCCAGGAAATCGAGGGGATTAAGATCGTCACCTACTGCTCCCCTCTCTACTTCGCCAACTCAGAGATCTTCAGACAAAAGGTCATCTCCAAGGTGAGGCTCAGTCCCCAGTGGCCAAAGGCTCAGACAGAGAAAGGCTGGGAGCTGAGAGCAGGCCCACCCCTCAAAGAGGGTACAGGTCAAGGTCATTGCCGGTTGTCTCCTCGCAGACAGGTACGGACCCCCAGAAGATATTACTGGCCAAGCAGAAATACCTTCGAAAGCAGGAGAAGAGGAAGAGGGTGCCGACACAACAGAGGAAGTCACTCTTCATGAAAACCAAGGTGAACTGAGGCCAGGAACAGCTACCACACCTGGTTCTTCTCCCCCAGCATCTGCCCCATCCCTTACACCACCAGCATCCTGAGGGTACAGATGGAAAGTCTGTGTGGTTCAAGTACTGGGCTCATGGTAACCCCTGAATGCCCAAGGTCCCTGCCCACCTTCTGTCTAAGCCAGGACACTGCCTGGCGTGGAGCAGTGTGGATTTTCTGAGACACCCACCCAGCCAGCAGTCCTGGGCAAGCTGGGGATGAGGGGGAAGAAGTTGTCAGACATGGACAGAAGCAAAATGGAGCTCAGCTTTCTCCCCAGGGGATTCTTCCCCAAGTAGGGGCTGAGGGGCTGTGGGAGGAGATTTTTCACAATAACCAGGACTTGCCCCCTCCACCTATAGCCTCTTTGGCCCCGCAGGTGCAGGTCCAGCAGCACTGACTTTGCTTCCCTCCCTCCTCCTCTCCCACACCCCCAGACGGTCTCCTTGCAGGAACTCCAACAGGACTTCGAGAACCCTTCCCCCACCGATCCCAACAACAACCAGACACCTGCCGCCAATGGCACCAGCATCTCCTATGTCAACTTCAGCCCAGCCGCCCCCAGTGCCCCCTCCCCTGGACCGTGTGAGGCCCAGGCCCCTGCTGAACTTCCTGGGGAGCTCAGTGACACACTGGCTGGGGTCCCCCCCTTCATGACCTTCCACACCCTCATCCTCGACCTCAGTGGGGTCAGCTTCGTGGACTTGATGGGTATCAAAGCCTTGGCCAAGGTGAGGGTCTCAGGAGTAGGGGGCTACTCCCATTCTCCCCTCATTTCAACACACTGGGCAAGGGCAGAGTCCTGAGGACCCTTCCTTTGGCAAGATAGGACTTAGACAGGGAGTTTCCCTGCTGGGCAGGTTGAGAACCCATGACAGCTAGTCACTGGAGAGGGTTCTAAGCTCCAGGCCCCACTGTCCCACCATGCCAGCAGAGGCCAACCCAAGATCCTTTTCAGGGACCCCACCAGTGTGCCCCCCTGCCCGTTCATGGCCAGCTGTGCTTGCTTGCACTCACCTGCCAACCTAGCACAGGAGAAGACATAGCCCCAAGGGCCCACAGCCTCAGACAGCCCCAGGGCACCCTGAATAAATGTGACCACCTTGGATGAAATGGCTGGGCTTAGCAAGCCTCAGGGGACTCAGAGGAAAGCCACCCGGGGCAAGCCGGGGAGGGTGGGCAAAGGAGCACAGAACATGTGCTGGCTGGAGAGAGAAGACGGTGGGCTTCAAACCTGTACTCCCAGCCTTCCTTGGCTGAAGCTGCAGCCTCTTAGGCACTGGCCTCCCCTGGGGCACCTGCTTCAAGCCTCTAAGTGAGGAAAAAGGTGGAATCAAGGGATCAAAGTTACTGAGAGTGAAGACCTGAACAGGCAAGGGCCATGGCTACACCCAGCTTCCGGCAGCAGCAGCACTCGAAGCAGAAGTGGTGTGCTTTGCTGCTATTTTTATCCATGCGACCGGGGCTCTGGGGCTTGCCTGTTTATTTGGCTTCCCCTTTGAAGAGTGTTTTGTGAATCACTTCTGAGTCCCACTCAGAACATTCCTTCCCTCTCTCCCTCCCCACCTCTTGCTGCGACCCTGACAGCTGGGCTCCACCTATGAGAAGATCGGGGTGAAGGTCTTCCTGGTGAACATCCACGGTAAGAAGAGGGGGTGGCACTGGATGAAGGTGTGAAAGACTGGCCGAGGGACTCAAATGGAAGCAGGGTGCTGGGGCTACAAAGAGGGAGGGGAGAAATGACAGCACCTCAGTATCCTCCCCTTTCAGGCTACCACCTGCTGGTGGAGCTTCAGACACAAGGCAAAAGGCATGACCAAATTCTAGGCGAGAAGTTTGGGGGTCACAGACTTGAGAAGGGAAGGCTTGGATTCCCATCAACTCCATGGCAAGCTTACCAGGTCATCTGGGTACCATGTTACTTTCTCTCAAAAAAAGCACACACTTCCATGTGTAGAAAGCAAAGGGATGGACTAGATTATTTCAGGAACCCTCTCCAGATCAGAAAAGTGTCTGTGGATCTGCACACGCACACCATGGTTGCCCAGGGATTGTACGGACACATAGTGTTACACACATGTACTCCACCACAGCCAGGAGGACCTGGTCACAGAACAGCAGGCATTCTTGGGACTCCCACATCTGCAAAGCACACCAAGCACCTGCAGAGAGGCAGGTGCATGACAGTCCAGCTCCTTGCAGAGGATCAAATCTCTCCTGCAGGGCTGTGGAGTGCCCCCTGGGGAGGGAATTGTGATAGCCTGGACCTGCTGCCAGGGGACTCCTCCCCCTCCCATGAGATGCTCCCTTGGGAAGCCATCTCCAGGATCAGTGGATGTTAGGGCCTTGCTGTGCTCCTCTGGGAGTTGCAGGAAAGGTCCAGGGAAAGTGGAGAAAGAACAGGCCCCCTGGGGACAGAACTGGCAGCAGCTTCCTAGTGAATGCGCCAGCCTTGCCTCCAATCCCCACTGCACTTTGACTGCCCTGAGTGGAAGATCCTGGATTCCCAAGTTCATGTTGCCCCCTGTCGTCCAGACCTGATAGTGCAATGCTGATGTCGCTATCCTTGGATGTGGCCACAGCCATCCCGAGCCTCTCTGCCCTTCTCAATCTGCTCTGGTCTCAGGAACTGCCCCTCTGACCCCTCCCACGCCACCCAGCTCCAGTCCACCACAGCTGCTTCCTTCTTACTGAGGAAGGTCTTTCCTCCCTGCAGCCCAGGTGTACAATGACCTCAGTCACGGTGGTGTCTTTGATGACGGGTGTCTGAAGCGCCACCACATCTTCCCCAGCACACACGATGCAGTCCTCTTCGCCCAAGCAGATGCCAGAGAAACAGCCCCAGGACCCAGCTTCCAAGGGGTAAGATCCGTGTGCTGGGAGTCTTAGGCCCCCAGGCACCTGCAATAAGAGGACCAAGGGATGTGAGAAAGAACATGAGAGAAGGCTTGGGTTCCAGGCCAGCCATTTCCCCTTTCCTCATCTGTAGAATGGGCAAATCACCTGTCATTGCCTAGCTCACAGAGTTTCACTTTGGCCTTTGTTTGAGGATTAAATAATAATTATATATTGTATACCACTTGAAAACATGTTTCAGGTTGCAAAATTCCTTTATGAATATTAACTTCCTGATTGCACAAATAAGCAAAGCTTAGCATGCTGGACCAAGTGTCCTGGCTTTATCCATCCACCTCCTCCTTCCCTCTTTCAAAAAGGGGTTTGGGGAAGGTGAGGAGCAAGCCTGCCTATGGCAATTTAGCAGAGCTCAGCAGTTCCAGCCTGGAGATAGGTGAAGAGTTTTACCACAGCTTCTTAGCATTTGAAATACAAATAGCACTGCCTAGGACTTCAGAAAGATGAGGAGTCAGGAAAATTCCACCCCTCTGGGGTCCCTACCCAGGCCTCCCCAGTCACCTGTCACTCCCCAAGGTCCTTCCCAGCTCAGACCCTGCCAATGACCTCTGCCCCAGTCTTGTGTGTAGTCCTCCCCTCTTGCCATGGGTCAGACACAAGAAAGGCTTTGCTGGCCCTGGGGTACCAACTTGTTCTTTGCCTCAGGAGGCTGCTGAAGGAGAAACCACCTGTTTCAGGCCCTGAGAGACTGCCCAGCGAGGACCCAGGGCCTCAGTCATGGGGGAGCAACTCCTCCATTGTGCTGTTGTGCAAAGACAGAATTTTCATAGTTATTGTCACGAGGATCCCTGTGATACACAGCACTGATTGTTTATAATTTATGTTATATGAGAAAACATCAGAAGTTCACAGAAATTAGAAAAGGAGTTTAGCTTGCTGCAAGACAACTGTAGACATTTTTATATATTTGAAAGACAGAAAGCTAAAGCTAGAGACAAACCAAAACAGCTGCCTGCAATCTGCTGATTCACTCCCTGCATGGCCGGACTGGGTCAGATACAGGAGCTGGGAACTCAATACAGGTCTCCCCCAGGAAGTGGCAGGGACCTAAGGATTCGAGCCATCACCTGCTGCTTCCTGGGATGTGCATCATCAGGAAGCTGAATTTGGGAATAAGACTGGGACTCAAAGCAGGCACTCTGATAAGGGATGCAGGTGGCCCAAGTGGGGTAATGCTGCTGCACCAAACCATGCTGCAGTGCAAAACTGTTTATGCCTAGTCTTTATCAGAAGCATTTTGTTCTGGCTTTGAAGATCCTCCCTCTACCACCCTCCTGCAGGGTACAGTCAGACTCTTGTGCTCACATTTCTGGCCATCAGAGGAAGGGAGGGGGAGCGGGGGGGGGCAGATATTTGATAGAGAGAGAAGCAGATTTTCAGAGACAGCAGCAAATGGCCAAAGCTGCTATTGCAAGCCAGGCAACTTCCCTTCCCTTTCCAGGCCTGCCAAGGAGGGTAGACCCTGATGCACCCCTGGAGTGGGGGGCGGGAATCACAGCAGTGAAATACAGGGTGTGCCAGTGAGACAGGAACAGGAAAGCACAAGAGGACCAGTGAGGCCTCAGGAAATGTGGTACCCACCCGGGGCTGCCATGGTGTCTTCTGGCCACCATGGCTCCCTACCAAGGCTTGCTCTGCACCTGCTTATCCCCTACAGGTTCCTGGGGACACTGAACACTCCTTGTGCGACTCAGAGGAGGAGAGTCCGCGCTACTGGGACTTAGAGCAGGTGAGCTAACAGCCAAGAGCTGCAGGGTGGGAGGAGGTGTCAGGAAATTGCTCCCTAAGCGCTCTCACCTCCAAACCAGAGTAGTCACCTTGCAGGCATCTGAGTTTCCTCCCCCTCGTTCTTTTAATAGCAGATCTGAATTCTTCCCGCTGCCTGAGAAGCATGATGGGGGGAGGGAGAGTCTCTGGACCTAGTCCTGGAGAAGTGATATCTATTCTTAACTTGCCAACACATCAGCCATGGGATTTCAGGCAGGCCACACGGCACCACTGGGTCTCTAGGCTTTAGCATCTGCGAACCAACAAAAATGTACATGATGCTAAGGTCCTTGCAAGATTTGTAGGAAATGTCTCAACCTCTGCAAAGCAGTAGGGGAGCCATTGGTTCTTGTGTTAATTCAACAGGCATTTCTGGAACTCTTGCTTCTTGGCTGACGGTTGCACGGTGAGCAATGGCCGTGAAAGCTAGACTCCTCCTAAGGAATCGCTATTCTGGTTGAAATCCAAGGAACACTAAGGGTGCAGATAGATCAGTATTGCTTGTGGACAGGCTTAAGGATCAGACACTGTGGAGCTATGATGGGCTAGTGTTCCCATGGGACCTCGGAAGTTAGCACCACTCCCATGCCCTGAATTAAAAAGAAGCAGTGGGCTAGACGTAAAGAAGTCTGGCCTGGGACTGTTAGAAGTATTTCTCTCTCTCTTTTTCACCTGCTGTTCTTGTTAGGTTGAGTCCCACAGTCTTCTATTTTTTAAAAAGATTTATTTATTTCATTGGAAAGGCAGATGTAAAGAGAGGAGGAGAGACAGAGAGGAAGATCTTCCGTCCGATGATTCACTCCCCAAGTGGCCGCAACGGCCGATTCTGCACCAATCCGAAGCCAAGAGCCAGGAACTTCTTTCCCAGTCTCCGCGCAGGTGCAGGGTCCCAATGCTTTGGGCCATCCTCGACTGCTTTCCCAGGCCACAAGCAGGGAGCTAGATGGGAAGTGGAGCTGCTGGGATTAGAACCAGCACCCATATCTGGGCCCGAGTGGGAGGAGGGTTGGAAGACAGGGCAGAAACCATCAGGATGTGTCAGATGATGTCTGCACCCCTCACTCCATCCCCATCCCCACTGGAGTCTCTAGCACATCCCAAACAGCCTGCCCAGGAGTGAAATTGGTCATCACAGTGGGAAAGAGCGGTAGAGCTTGACTGGACTCAACTCTCATTTTCACTACAATGAGGCTGCAAACCATTGCCTAGCTTGCCAGCTCAGCACCTTTGAAGCACAGATGCTGGCACTTTCCCCTGCCACTCCTGCTGACTGCACCTGCCCCCTGTTCTTGCACCCGTGCTCACACACACTCTTCTCTGGCCGCTCCTGCGAAGCAGTCGTTCCACTCCAACTCTAGCAGGTGTGACGCTCCCACTTCCCACCTCTTTCCTTGCAGGAGATGTTTGGGAGCATGTTTCACGCAGAGACCTTGACCGCCCTGTGAGGACCCAACCACACCCACACCACCTGCAGAGCACCTGACACCCGGGATGGCCTTGATAGACGTGCCATGATCATGTGCCGCCGGTGACCGGGACAGAAGAGCGTGTCCGCTGGAACCTGACTCTGCCTGTTCCCCCTCCTCTTCCCTCCCCCTGCCTCCTTCCCTCCCTGCAGCTCTAGAGGGCGCTCTTGCAGCAGGAGTCTGCCCTTACAGGCAGGAGCTCACTAAGGCCCTGACTAACCTTGAACCGGGCCTCCCGCTCCCGCCACCCCACCAGCATGCCCTTCCCGTGGCAGCTGTGAGACACTCTGGCTTCTGGACTTCAAGAGGCAGCCAAGAACAGAAAGACAAGCTCAGCCATGCTGACCACTTGTATAAGCTCCATAAAGGGCGTTTGGCCTGTAAGATTTGGTGTCAGGTGGTATGTTAGGCCATCATGGGACCAAGCACAATCTTGCTGACGACTCTGTGACTTGCCCTCCAGCTACCCCAACTCTGTCCCTGGTGACTGTGCACCCTAAGGACCATCTGCTCCCTGAAACTCAGGCGGCTGTATCTTGGCAATGCTACCTGATTCCTCCCCTACCCCTCTGAAGGCTGCTGAGTGCCACACTGCTTCTGAGCACATCATATTCCAGCCCTGGAGGGGGGGGCCAAGGTCCTCCAGCCATCAGAGCTACCTCCCCCCACCCCACCCAGGGCACTTCGGCCTCCTGGAACTGTACCCTCCCCACCCTCAGGGGCCTCTCTCTTCCATTAAACTTGGGTAGGACCCCAAAGAGGGAAGAGTGGCTGGCAGGACCCCTTCCAGCAAGCTAACAACAAATCCCAAGTGTTCTACACAGCAGCTTTAAGGGGCACTAGTGCCAACCCAGGGCACACTGGCGGGTCCAGGGCCCTGGCAGCCTCCTGACCTCAGCGCCCAAGAGCCAAGAGCCCATTGTTTTAACCCTCCCTTGTAGGCCCTTGTGCTGGAACTGTGACTGGTAAGAGTGGGCATCTCCCAGGACCCTCTGGCTCATCCAGATGGGACCTTCTTAGGACCCTGGCCTTCTTGTAGGAAAGATCAAAATGAGAGATAAGTCCTTCATGTCTGTAGGAAGGCAATTAACCCCACTCTATTGACTTGGCAATTAAATATGTTCCATGGACAAGTGTTTTATAAAATTTCCACGGAAATACATAGAATATTCAGCTTCTCCTTACTGTTTCTCCAAAGCCTCCTTCAGGTGGATGACCCTTGGCCCATCAGGTTGGGCTGGCCCTGCCTGGAAGCACATCCCAGTTCCTAAGTTTGGCCCTCTGTCTGTGTGTTGAGTGAGCTGCTCAGCTAGCAAGTCTTCTGAGAGTTAAAGGACAGGGGTGGGCAGGGAGCCAGCACATTTTTGGTCCAAGAGCTTTGCTCCTCTGTGAATTCATTATGCCATGTGGCTGCCAATGGAACTCAAAACTTGGACAGCAGAGGACAATGTTATCTGGGATTCCCCGTGCCCAGCACTCGAAGTGCCAAATTCCAGGAGGACAAGAACCTTAGCCAATGACAACTCACCCTCCCCTGCTCCACCTACTGCAACATCCAGCTCTTGCCCAGGAGGCCGGGAAAGGTCACAGAGCCTCAGGACTGACCAGGGACTCCTTTGATCCAAATGTCTGTGTCCCCTGAGGACTTGAAGAGGCGGCCACTCACTCGCAGGCCAGCCCTGGAACCAAAAGGGATTGCTGACTCACAGTGGCCTGGAGTTGAGAGACTCTAGTGATTGCAAATACATGGAGCAGAAGGAATACCATGAAGAAAATCCCACTGCTGGAACGTTCTGGAAACAACACAGATGTCACACAGATGACTCCTCTGGGCGTGACTGAGGCAGGAAGGGAGTTGGCAAAGTCATGGAATAATCCAGAATTTCAATACTTTTGAATGTTTTCGTAACGCTGACCTGTGATGACGCAACTCCTGGGTATGTCCGGGAAGCTCCTCTATTGAGATATTTGGGTAATTTATTTAATTTAAATGCCATTCTCCTTTTGTTCATTTTGCTAATAAAGTGGTTTTACAATACGACGAAATGCATGTGTCTGGGTGGTTTCACAGAGAGGCAAATCAAGTCACCTCGAAGGAGAGCTGGCCTTGCCTGGCGTTGTCCTGAGACGCAGCGAGGACCTGAGATTCCTCCTAGAATCTCTTTCTACTGCTGTGAATGAAGAAGCTTCCAAATCCAGCTGAAGACCCGAGATCAGGGAGAGAAGTCTAGCCAGGGAGGTCACACAACCCAGGACCATTCACAAGAGCCAACTCTACTCACGTGACCACAAGGGACATTGAGCCGTGTCCTTCCCTCCTCCACTCCCTTCCCTTCCTGAGCTGTCAAAGGCCAACCCTCCTTCCCCAACACTTGCAAAAGAGTCAGATCCCACCCTTCACACCCCTGCCTATGAGACAACACCAGGAGGTGGGGCCACAGGACAACAGTGCCCCCCGAGGATGGGTCGACTTGCAACTTTGTTCAAGAGTATTCAGGAAGGGAAGGAGGTGGAGATGGTGATGCAGAAAAACAAAGGAAGGAGCCAGGAACAGAGCAAAACAGAGAGAAAGGACCAGAGAGGAAATGAAGCAGAGAACAGAGACGATGGGTCCACAGGATAGAGAGACCTAGGGATGGGAGACAGGAATTGGGAGAGGGAGAGACACCTGTGAAGGAAGAAGAGGAGGATATTGACAAGGGAGACAAGCAGGTGGTTTTCTAAATGATATTTATTTAAAATGAACTAATCTCATTTTACCCTGCTGTTCAGCTGAATGGTAGCATTTGGGCATATTAACTGTCAATATCCCTGAATTTAAGTTTAGAGTTTGAGTTTGCTAAACTTTCTCATTCTCCCGCAGGATCTCCCCATTCCTGTTCTGCCTGTTACTCCTCCCAGGGGCCATTTTCTGCACCTCCTGTTCCCAGGCTTTGCTCTCCGGTTCTGCTTCTGGGAGGAGTCAAAACTAAAATAGTATCACTAGGAAAAAAGCTCCAAAACTCAAGTGGAAGGGATACTCATTCCTAATTTTCCTTAAACCCCACAGTCTAAGGAAGAAGCAGGAATTATGTCCCAAAGACCAGTAGCATTAACAACAGTCAAAAGTTTTGAAATGCTTAGTTGCTCTGAAGCAAACTATTTTGGAACTCACTGACTCCTGGGGCTCTCTACCATGCTCGTCCCCCTTGACTCAGTTCTCCCTCTTACTCCCCTAGCCTCTTGGTCCCCCTGCAGTTCTGTCCCTTTCCCTCTTCGGTCTATAGATCAGATTTTTTAGATCTATAGATTCCCTTTCAGAAACCTGACAGTCTTCTTTGTAGAAACTGACAAGCTTATTATAAAACTCAAAAACAGCCAGTGTGGCCACTTGGGAAGTGAAACAGTGAAAGGAAGATCTTTCTGTCTTTCCTTCTCTCTGCAAAACTGATCTGCCTTTCCAATAAAATTAAAGAAATCTTTAAATAAATGAAAGCACTTATGGTACATAATATGCAACAACAGGCAGTGTTATGTTGTGTGTATTTATCGCCCTGTATTTCTATCAGTGCTTCAGTGTGTACTCCCTCTATTTGTACATTTCTTACTTTCAAGTAAATTGTGAGACAGCCCCAGGCAGGCAACGCCCAGAGCTGAGCCAATCTGAAGCCAGGAGTCAGGGCTTTCTTCTGAGTTTCCCACACAGGTGCAGGGTCCCAAGGCTTTAGCCCATCCTCAACTGCTTTCCAAGGCCACAAGCAGGGAGCTGGGTGGGAAGTGGAGCAGCCGGGTCACAAAACCACCCTATATGGGATCCCAGAGTGTGCAAGGCGGGGATTTAGCCACTAGACTGACTGTCACACCGGGCCCACAAACCGTTTTAAGCTAAATATTATGACAAAGGAATCAAAACGTTGGAAAATATTTTACATTTGTAAAGTAGAATAGTTACAATAAATACTGAAAAAAAAAAAGACATCCTTTCATGAACTCGATTTGGAGAGAGGGTGTTGCAGCACTTCAGGTTGGGCTTCCACGCGGGATGTCTACTTCCCGTATCAGAGTGTCAGTTGAAGTCCCAGCTTCTGCTTCTGACCCAGCTCTCTGTTAGCACCCTGGGGAGCCGAGGAAGTGGGCTCAAGCACGTGTGTTCATGCCCCTTCTGTGGAACATCCAGGTGGAGTTCCTGAGCTCTGGCTTCAGCCTGGCCCAGACCTAGCCAGTGTAGCCATTTGAACCCGCAGAGGGAAGATTTCTCTGTCTCTTCCTCCTACCTTTCTAATTAATTAATTAATTAATTAATTAATTAATTAATCTTTTAAAAACTACGGTGCAGCCTAAGTGTTTATATAAAGACTACAGTAAC
Organism: Ochotona curzoniae; assembly: GCF_017591425.1. NCBI lineage: Eukaryota > Metazoa > Chordata > Mammalia > Lagomorpha > Ochotonidae > Ochotona > Ochotona curzoniae. The sequence continues at coordinate 15,668,565 of NW_024466219.1, read as the reverse complement.
AGCCAAGGTTTTCATATTCACTCACCACTCACTCCAGACACACAGGAGAGATTTCTAGTCCCACAAGCTCATGCTAAGTGCCCTAACAGGTGCATTGTTTTGATCACGCTGTTACCATGCCTTTCCTGTGTGTAGGCTTACACTTCCCGTGGTATGACAGTTGCTTGATTCTGAAAGCCTTGTGAGATGACACAGAGAGGAAGGATCACATGTATTCACAATGGCAGAGAAATCCTGAAATTTCTTATATCCACCGCAGAGCATGCACGGTAACACAGTCTGGATTCACCACTCAGCTTCAGATCTAAAATAATAAAAATAGAGTTGACATTTAAAAGTGTGAACTTGACAGAATCTTCAAAAACAAGGTAGTTTAATTCCTACTAAGCTTTAAAAGATTTTATGATTGTAAGGTTAATATCTAGGCCCGTGTTAAGTAGTTGGAAAAATACAAAGTGTCACTGAAAAAAAATCACATGCTATTCCAACATCTAAACATATTCATTGAGAATGTTTTGATGTTGTCCAATTTTTTCTGTCTATACAAATACTCAGGTATGAACATGTGTATAAGTGTTTTAAAATGAACCAAATGCTTTACTTCTTTTCTTTAGTATTATACCATAAGCTATATATATATGTATATATATAATATCTGTAAATATTCTTTAAATTATCTTACCATGTGATATTGATACTTAAAGAGTAAATATAAGGTACCTGTAAAGCAAACAATAACACTAATATTGGTGACTTGGAGTTTAAATCCAAACTGTGTTCCTTGTCCTATCACTGTTCTAATTCTGCCTTTCTTTAAGATATGTTTTGTTTATTTATTTAAGAAGAAGTGTTAGAAAGAAAAAGAGAAGGAGAATCTTGCATCTGCTGATTCACTTTCCAAGTGGTTGCAATGGTTGGAGCTGAGCTGATCCAAAGCCAGGAGCCAGGAGCTTCTTCCAGGTCTCCCATGTGGGTGCAGGGTCCCAAGGCTTTGGCCCATTTTCACTGCTTTCCCAGGCCACAGGCAGGGAGCTAAATGGGAAGTGGAGCAGCCAGGACTTGAATTGGTGCCCATACAACTCCTGATACACTACAGCACTGAGCTCCAGGTCGCCATCTTCTTAACCATATCAAGCTGGAGATGTCACTGTTACCTGCACAGTTGGGCATGTTTGGGCTTTGACTGATGGAATGCTTCAGCAATAAATGTGTGAAACATTTTAGAAAATAGGAAGTGCATAATGCTGGTTTTAAGTTGCTATTGAAAAGTAAATCATAGTTTTCTAAGTAAATTAATGAAAGGGTTAGAACTAAGTATTTTTCTGAACAAACACCGGAAGTGTGAACTTGCAGCTTAGCTCCCAAGTAGCTGTATGGTCCTGTTGGCTACACAGCACTTACAAACTTCTTGAGAATGTTTTAAAGAGTGAGAATGATACCAGACAAAATTGCATCAAGAAATCTGAATGGAACAGTTTACTGGTTCCTAGAAACCTAATTTTATACCTCTGTGTCACAAGAGGTTTCTTATCCCATCCCCGAAAGGATCCTCTACTCTGAACAGCTGTGGAATTTCAATTTGTGTAATACATCAAATATACTGATACAGTAATCTCTGCTTATCCATAGGGATGCATTCCAAGACACAAACTCCCTCCAGTGAATACCTAAAGCCTCAGATAGCAGGGAAACCTATATCTACAATGCCTTTCCATGTAACTGTAACTTTTGCAGACTAAATTGCAAAAGTTTGTGCTAGCACATCTAGCGCTAATTTGTCTTCTTCACAATTTCACAAATAAGAGAAGCTTTTTAAAAAAAATACATATTTGACAGAGCTCCTATCTGCTGGTTCCCTGCTCAAATGAGCAGGTCTCCCATGTGGGTGACAGGAATCCTACACCTGAAGCCATCAACTGCTGCCTGCCAGCGTCTCCTGGCAGGAAGTTGGAACCAAGAGCGGGGTGAGGATCAGACTCAGTCACTGCAACACAGGACAAGGGATCTTGCCTAGCACCTGGCATCTAAACTGCCCCAGATGGTTCACTCTTGTAGATTTAGCAACCTCAGTATAGGATGTTTTTCCCTTATGAAATCAAGAATGCAAGAATCTTTGCCTTTACGAGAAGCACTGTATCACTTCTCTTCGGCATGGCCGAAGGACCAGCAACAGTACTCTTGCACATTGGGCTCAGTAATAGGTATAATTAAGGGTTCCATGAACACAAGCACTGTGACACCACCCGAGTGGATCTGACCGTGGAGATTGCTGTCATGTGATTAACAAATGGGATGCGGTGAGCAAAAGGATGACATAGGCCCCGGAGGGACACACAAAGATGGGGCATATGGATCCAAGAGCTCATTATGCTACTCAGACACCTGGACAACTTAAAACCTCAAATGACTTATGTTTGAGATTCACCCTTGAATATTTTTGGCCCTGGATAACTGGAACCACAAAGAGCAAACCCCTGTACTTAAAGATCATCTTTTTTTTAAAAACCGCAATTGTTCAGACTTAGAGCAATCATCAGCGTTAGTGTTTCTGCCTAGAGTTGCGGAAAAAAAAAAAAAAAAGTGATGCTAGTTGCATCAATACCAAAGAAATTCCTGGACCCAAGCAAACCCTCAGGGCTGGAACATCAAAGGGGACACCCAAGAGAGCTCCCTATGGAGGCCTAAGGAATGATAGTCACCTGCCTCGTTTCAGAAGAAATCAGAAGTCTTACACGCTTCCTTGCTTTCCTATGACTGGGTATGTAATCACAGACACAAAAGCGGACCAGACCTCACCCTGGCCTGCCATGCTAGCTCAACCTGCTGCCCGCCCCTGTGGGCTAACTTTCCAGAAACCACAACTCCCAGAAGGCCTTGCGGGACTAGGGCGAGGTCTTTCCGTTGATTGGTTCCCCGTAGCCATAGGCAAGCTATGATTGGCCATGTCTGGGGAAAGGGTGGGACTAACACCGATCGTTGCATTTACAGCAGTGTCCAGATGAGGCGGGCGGTCTGGAGCTCTCAGGTCTAAACTCCATCGGCTCCTGGCCTGGGGAGACGCCGGGAAAGCATGGCTCTGCGGTACTGTGGGGCGCTGGCCCTGGTGGCTGGGCTGCTGCTAATATTCGCCACGGTCCCCAGCTCAGAGAGCCAGAAGAGCAGGAAAGATGTGGAAACGTCGCGAATCCCTCCTCGATTCAGCCAAAAGGAGTGCACAGAGATGAAAGAAGCCCTGAAAGGTGAATTGGGGTCTCCTTGACCCGCCCACGTTCCTTGGGGTCCCTTGGTGCTCCGGTCAGCCTTGGTCTCGTCGTCTATCCCCGTGTAGCGTCCCCTGCTCTGGCCAGAGCCCGGCAACACCCATGGCACAAACCTGCCCCAGCCCCCAGCCCCACCACTCAGTCCCTTCTTGGCACCTCCCTTTCCCTTCAGGCCGGGTTTCTGGGACTTTGGATTCTTTCCTGGAAGCTCCAACATGACTCTAGTGGCGTGGAGGCCGCCCACCTATCCCCTGCTGCCTCGAGTTTTGCAACAAACCTTAATTGAGAAACACTTGCAACATTTGCAGTTTCTCATATCTGCCCAACAGATACAACTGAATTTTGACACTCAAGGGTCTTAGTCTCATCCACAGAGCAGGGAAAGTGAGGCTTGGGCCAGCGCAGTAATCTTGGGTCTCCCAGCAAGGAGTGGAGTCCGGGTGGGTTCCTGGAGGCCCAGGAAGGGATGTCCAGTGTGCAGGGGGCTGTGGTGTGCTCCTAGCACCTGCGTGATCACTGACCCTGGCTGAAGCCTTATTCACTCCCATCTGCCTTTTCCAGAAGAAATGAGTAAAAGTCTGTGCGGTCTGTTAGAACCGATGAAATAATGAAATCCTTCCTGACCATTGAATGGATTTGCGCCAGGCTTGTCCATTCATGAAAGCCTGGATTTAGAGAAACTGCCTACATAAACACAGGCAGGCAGATTTGGGCCTCAAAAGCTCGTGCCTGTGATTGGACAGGGACTGTGTGTGCTGGAGCTGTAGGCCTGGGGGACAGAGAGGGGCCAGTAGCAGGTCTCCTCTAGAAGTCATTGGAAAACCACCTAGTCTCCTTGCACAGAAGAAAGCAAAAGCCCCATGAGAACCCAGGGCAGGGACTTTATGCCAGCCCAGTTAACCTATTGAGTTCAGATCTGAGCCCGAGTCTTGGGCCTCAGCTTTCTCCACATGCTGGTGCAACAAGTAGGTCTGGGCCAGTCTCAAACCAGGAGTCAGGAACTTCTTCCAGGTTTCCCACATTGGTATAGAGGCCCAGGTACTTGGGCCATCCTCTGCTACATTTGAAAACACATTAGCTGGGAGCTGGGTAGGAACTGGAGCAGCCTGGACTTGAACCCAGTGCCGATAAAGGATGTGGTCATCATAGACTTTAAGTTCAAGAGGGGCCACATTGCTGGGCTCCTCTCAAACTTAAAGTATATGAAACCTCCAGGAGTCAAAGGCTGAGCTTAGTTCAAGTGAGGAACTGGAAGGTCTGGGTAGAGAAGAGGTGATTGTTTTTGGACTGAGAAACTGGTTTGGTAGCTTTGTGCGCAATGTGGCATGACAAGTTAAGCTGCTGCCTGTGATGACCACATCCCATATCGGCGCTGGGTTCGAGTCCAGGCTGCTCCATCTGATCCAAGCCTCACTGTCTGGGGTCTCTGCCTCAAGGAGGCTTGTGTGCTTTTGTGCAAAGTGATGGCCTCGGTTTATCCAGAGACTTGTATTCTTAACCAAGGACAGCTTCCTGAACACGTGAATCAACCAATCAATCAAATCAATCTCTCTTTCAAATTAAAAGTAAAATTAACTAGGGGCTAGCATTATAGTATAGCATGTAAAGTTGCTGCTGGCAATGCCAGCATCCCATTTTGGGCATCAGATAGAGTGCCAGCAGCTCCATCTCTGATCCAGGAAAACATGTGCCTAGAAAAGCATGGAGGATGACTCAAGAACTTAAGTCCCTGCTACATACATGGGAGACCCTAATGAAGTTCTTAGCTCCTATTTGTAGCCTCACCATTGTGGCCATTATAGAATGAACTAGAAGATGGAAGATCTCTCTCTGTCTATCTCTCTCTGTAACTCTGACTTTCAAATAAATAAATCTTAAAATATTGATTTTTTTGAAATTATAGAGATAATTCATACAAAAGAACTGTTAATGAACATAGGATCGTGGGGAAAACATCTTTAACCTTACATCTCTGTTTGACAGGTGCCATCCAGATTCCCACAGTGTCTTTCAGCCACGAGGAGTCCAACACCACAGCCCTAGCTGAGTTTGGAGAATACATCCATAAAGGTGAGAAGCAGAACTGGCATGCGTGGGAGATGTGGCACTGGAGACAAGATGAAAGAGAAGTCTGTTGTATCACTTATCAGGGACAATCCAATTCCCACAAGTCTCTTGAGCATGAGCACAGCATGGAACTGATGTTTTGGCAGTGGATTAAGCCATTGCGTGCAATGCTGGCATCCCAAATCAGTAGTTACTCCACTTCCAATCTGGCTTCCTACTAAAGTCCTTGGGAAGGCAGCAGGCGATGCTCTTCTGGGAGACCCAGATGGAGTTCCAGGCTCTTGGCTTTAGCTTGACCCAGCTATTGCCACCATTTGGAGAATAACCAATGGATGGGGGATTTCTCTCTCTCTCTGTTTTTCTTTCTTTGACTACCTTTTTTAAAAAGATTTATTTATTTTTATTGGAGTGGCACATTTAAAGAGAGAGGAGAGACAGAGAGATAAGGATCTTCCACCCACTGATTCACTTCCCAAATGATTGCAAAAAACCAGAGCTGAGCCAAGCCAATGTGAAGCCAGGAACCTAGAGCCAGGAACTTCCCCTTGGTCTCAGAGTGGGTGCAGGGTCCCAAGGTCTTGAGCTATTCTCCTTTGCTTTCTCAGGCCACAAGCAAGGAGCTGGAATGGAAATGAGGCAACTAGGATATCAACCAGTTCCCATACAGGATGTAGGCATTTGTGGGCAAAGGATTAGCCAATTGAGCTACCATGCTGGCTCTAATAACTGCCTTTAAAATGTATGTATATATATATATATAAATGTATGTATATATATATATGTGTGTATATATAGCCAATATAATATTTAATAAGTATAATAATTAATAGAATGTGTTTATCATATATTTAATATAATATTATGTTTAAGATAATATATTCTATAGATATAGGTATATAGATATCATTAGTTAGAAATGAGTTTGGCCACAGCAGGAAAGTCTGAAAGGAGGAATTCAAGAATCCCAGCAGAGGCAGACACTATAAATCTGTCAGTCTGTCCTTTAAAGAACTAAGCCACACAGCTCTTGGGTTGGAGTTTAATCTCCCTCTAGCTTCATCTGAAATATATATTAACCAACAGCCAAGGAATAATAGAATCACAAAGGCATGCTGGGGATTCTTTTTCCCCTGAACACATGTGCAGAAGTATGCCCCATTCTGCTCGAACCCCTTCCTCACCTATGCACCATACATGTACTCCACCTAGCCACGTCTACTCCAGTCTTGTTTGTTGGGCCTTTCTAAGTCTCTAGAGAGTGACACTCTGAGAGAGATCATGTATGTCCGCCCTCCTCACCCCTGCCACACACACACCCCCTCCGCAGAGTGTGCAGCCCAGAAGGGTACCTCTGGAAAAACAAGTCTTGGAACTCTTTCTGCCCTTATAAAAGTTCTGTGGAAAGTGGGGAGGCCAACTTCCTCCACCCATTTAAAGATAATCTTTCAGGAAGTAGAAGTTGGCCTGGGACGGGCAAGTAGCCCCCTGACTAATTCTCTGAGAGAAATGAATCTGGAATTAATGCTTAGTAGCCAAATGGGGGCCAAGCTGGATGTCTTCACTAACTGTGACATTGGGATAGGCATTTGACCTACTGACTAAAACATTGCTTGGGCTGTTTGTGTTTCCTTCCATCAAACTGTCTAGTTCCAGGCCAGGTTCCACTTCGTATTCCTGTTTCATGGTAATACACACCTGGAGACGTAGCAGGTGATGGCTCAAGTGGCTGGGCCCCCACTTCTTGGTTTGGTTTTGTTTTGTTTTAAAGATTTTTTTTTAAAGATTTATTTATTTATTGGAAAGTCAGATATACAGAGAGGAGGAGAGACAGAGAGGAAGATCTTCTGTCCGATGATTCACTCCCCAAGTGACCACAATGGTCTTTGCTATGCCGATCCAAAGCCAGGAGCCAGGAACTTCTTCCAGGTCTCCCACACGGGTGCAGGTTCCCAAGGCCTTGGGCTGTCCTCGACTGCTTTCCCAAGCCACAAGCAGGGAGCTGGATGGGAAGCGGAGCTGCCGGGATTAGAACCATTGCCCATATGGGATTCCGGTGTGTTCAAAGCAAGGACTTTAGCCACTAGGCCACAGTGCCGAGCCCAGATTTATTTATTTTTATAAAAAAGCAGATATACAGAGAGAAGGAGATACAAAGAGAGTGGTCTTCTGTCTGCTGGTTCACTCCACAAGTGGCCACAACAGCTGGAGCTGAGCCAATCTGAAGCCAGGAGTCAGGAGCTTCTTCCAAGTCTCCCACATGGGTACAGGGTCCCAAGGCTTTGGGCCATCCTCTACTGCTTTCCCAGGCCACAAGCAGGGAGCTGGATGGGAAGTGGAACAGCTGGGACAGGAACTGGTGCCCTTATAGGATCCCAGAGTGTGCAAGGCAAGGACTGTAGCCGCTAGGCTTCCTGGCCGAACTCTTTTTATTTTTTTTTTAAATATTTATTAATTTTGATTAGAAAGGCAGATATACAGAGAGAAGGAGAGACAGAGAGAATGACATGTTGGATTTCTTGACTCCTGGCTTCGGTCTGGTCCAGCCCCACTGTTATGGGCATTTGGGAGCAAAGCAGCAATAGGGATGCTCATTTGCCTCTCTTTCTAACTCTCTCTCTGCCTCTCAAATAAGTGAAAATAGAAAGGAGTAAAATTGATATCAGATTTTAAATAAACAAAAATAGGGAAATCAGCATATAGTGACAAAAAGCTAGAAGAGCTGAACAACAAGATACAAACATATTCTTTAGCTTTTTGTCTTCATAGGTCAGCAGGGATGGATGTGGATTCCCCCACAAAGCCCAATGGGAACTAAAAGTTCCTTGTCTTGAGAACCCCTATACCAGGAGCTCCAGGAATGTTCATGCCTGCACTCAGAAGTGTGACCTTGTGCCAGACAGAATCATCATCTTTATCTCCATATAACACAAGCAGTAGTAGTATTTGTTTAAGAATATCTCTGGGTCTTTAATATAAATGTCGTATTTGGCTTCAAGCAATTTTGATGCTAGGAACTACTGTATTCAAAAATTTTCACACTCTTCATCTGTATTAACCTTGGAGCATGAACTTGCGGTAGTGTGTTAGAGGTAAGACCAAGTCACATCTGGAAAAGTCAGCTGTTTTAATAGAAGAGTCTTGATTGGTGTGTTGTTAAAAAGTAACAGCACATTAATCATATGGGAGAGCAATTTCAAAGATTGGCCAGGCAGATCAGAAGTCAGATTAGCTTTGTCCTGAAGGCTTCTTAAAGGGGAAGTCTTTTTTTAAAGGAGTGGGAGGCAGATATTGCACATAAAGTGGTAGGAATACTGAAGGGAGCTGTTAAGGATGACTCACCCTCCTTCATGTCTCCCTGCCTCTAGTCTTTCCCAGGTTGTTCAACACCAGCTTTATCCAGCATGAAGTTGTGGGAGAGTACAGCCACCTGTTCACCATCCAAGGCACAGACCGCAGCCTGCAGCCCTACATGCTCTTGGCTCACTTTGACGTAGTACCTGCCCCAGAGGAAGGCTGGGAGGTGCCCCCCTTCTCTGGGCTGGAGCGTGATGGCTTCATCCATGGTCGGGGCACGCTAGACAACAAGAACTCTGTGATGGTCTGAATCACTATGTGCCTCCTCCCTGGGGACCCAAAAGCTCACAGCTAGCGGGAAGGGAGGTCCCAGAAGGTCACAGCCCCAAGAAACCCTTGAATGCCAGCCATGAGATTGCCACTTCTCTTTTTTTGGCCTTGATGTTTCAACTGTCTATGGCAATTAGTGTAGCTAATCCCCAGAGGGCCCTTCTCAGTGCTTTCCTCCAGGTAGTAAAGGTTTCCTACAGAGTCCCCCACACCCATGGGGCAGGTCCCCCAGTACCATTTGCATTTCTTTTTGAAGGAAACCTATCAGAGCCTGGTCCTCCAAGCCTGGTGTTGACATTTGACTCTCCCCCCGGGCCCATAAGCCTTTTTCTTCCCTTTTGCAGGCAATCCTGCAAGCCTTGCAGCTCCTGCTGACCCGGAACTACATCCCACAAAGGTCTTTCTTCATTGCTCTGGGCCATGATGAAGAGGTAGCACCTCTTTACTTCGTACCTATCTCTGGGATTCCTGTTGAAGGTGGGGGGCACAGAGTCTTCCTCGACATGATCCAGTTCATGAGATGGGGTGGTGACAAGTGGCTTCTCTGTGCCTGGGAGCCAGAACTGTCTATGGGCCTTGAACAGAATTTAGTTTCCTGGGCTTTAGGGCCACAGATGTGAGTGTATGGCAAACTCCCTGGTAATGTCTGCAGAGGCAGGTAGCCCATCAGCTCCCCACTAGGAAACTCTGGTGTGATAGAGGGAGGGAGGGTCCATTGCCCTGCTCTGCTTCCCATGACACCACTCACTTTGACCTAGAGCAGGTTAGGGGGCAGCAGGGGCCTGACCCACCCAGCTCAAAACATTTCAGAATTCTATCCCAGGCCCCGATCCCCTGGAAGGAGACAAGGCAGGAAAGCTCCCAAGCCCCTAGCTGAGCTGAATGGGGTCTACATTAGCTGTCTCAGGAAGTTGTTCTTGGGGCTAGGACTATGGCTCTCGGTTCAATGTCTGCAGGTATCAGGAGTACATGGGGCTCAGAAGATCGCAACCCTGCTCCAGGCAAGGGGCGTCCAGCTGGCCTTCATCGTGGATGAGGGCAGCTTCGTATTAGATGGCTTCCTTCCCAGCCTCAAGACGCCCTTTGCCATGTGAGTAAGGTACCCCACCCTCTGCCTTGGAGAGGTCTTCACTGCATTTGAGATGCCCCAGCCTAGCATCTGTCACTTACACTGAAACAACTCTGTTTTGCTCCCCCTTACCCTCACCACCCTGATGTTCATCTTGTTGTGAGCTTCCCTTTTCCACCTTCCTCTACTGTGGATTTATTATTATTGTTGTTCGCTTATTTATTTGAAAAGCAGAGTTCTAGAGAGCAGGACGTACAGAGCAAGACCTTCCATCCACTGGTTCACGTTCCAAATGGCCACAACCACTGGGACTAGGCCATGCGAAAGCTAAGCACTTGGAATTCCTTGTGCATCTCCCACGTGGATCACAGGAGTCCAGTCATTCAAGTTATCTTCTGCTACTTACTCAGGCTCTTTAGAAGGGAGCTGGATCTGAAGCAGAGCAGCCAGAACCCAAATTAGCACTCTGATATGGGGTACCAGTGTCCACACATGGCGGCTTACTCCACACAGCCTGAAGCTGGCCATCTAGCCCAACAGGCGGCCATGCAAATAGGCCAGTGGGCCTAAAAGGTGCAGGGGTGGGAGGAGTTCAGGAGTGTGGTCTCTGGTCCTCTTCCACAGGGTCTCAGTCTCAGAGAAGGGCGCCCTTGACCTCATGCTGCAGGTGAACATGACTCCAGGCCACTCCTCAGCTCCCCCAAAAGAGACCAGCATTGGCATCCTGGCAGCTGCCCTCAGTCGGTGAGCAACTCCTGCCCCTCTGTGCCCAACCCAGCATGCAAGACCTGACACTGTCCTGTTTTGAGTTTGAGGGGGTCATGCCTCCTGGCTTGAAGCTATACTGTACCCAGGCAAGGGCTGAGCTCAGAAATGGATCCATCAGTGCATCCATCCAAGGCAGCCAAGGGCCAGGAAACAAAAGCTAGGTCTTGGGCAAGGAGCCCAGAGCCCAGACAAGCAGCCAGAACTTACAGGTTGGCAATGGCTGGTGGAGTTGTCCAAAGCCTCTGCCTCCCCTGGCCAACCTTCTCAAAATTTCCTCCTATCCCCCTCGTTCCTCCTCTTCGGGTCACTGGTGTTTGATTGGGGTTGGCTAAGTTCTAAGAGCTCCACTTCTCTTCCAGACTGGAACAGACACCAATGCCAAACCTGTTTGGGAGAGGGATATTGAAGATGACATTGCAGCAACTGGCAAATGAGGTATGGGCTCACATAGTGCTGGTCAGCTAAGGAAGAGGAGCAGGAGGGTGGCAAAGAAGTGATGGCTGAGCAGTAAAAGGGCCGACATGCTGCCCAGTGTCCTGCCCAGTCACTTCTGTTCCTGCTCAGTGGCTGAGCCATATTGCATGACTCTGGCTTATTGTCTGGAGCTACTGGGGCTATATGTGGGCCAAATATAAGACACACCCAGGTAATCTTGGGGAGCTAACTGTCACTCCTCAAGGTTGCTCAGCAAGTGTCAATCAGAGAAGCCCTGCCAGGCAGTCATTGCACCCAGCGCTCACCTCCTGGAAGAGACTGGTTTTGCCAAACTTGGTCTGCACTCCTCACAGCTGAGGCAGATCCAGAGAGGGCACGACCCAGGCCTCAGAAGCAAGGACCCTGTTGTGGTGATCTTGACTTTGTGTTTTTTTGTTTTTCAGTTTCCCTTCCCCCACAATATATTGTTGAGCAACCTATGGCTCTTCCAGCCCCTTGTAAGCAGGTAATGGACTAGCTTCCCTTCCTTGGCACCATGCATCCCCAACCTACCCGCTCCCTTGTCCCCTGTTCCTGGCTTAACTGTGCCATTCTCAGCCACCAAACGCTATATCTGGTGCTCTGACGAAGTCTCTAAGATCTCTAAAGTTCAGGGAAGTGAGTGATCCTTCCAGCCTTTTCTTTCTCACCAGTGGACGGTCCTGCCTAACATCTGACCTTAGTCCTCCTGCTGTAGGTTTTTGGAGAGAAATCCTATAACCAATGCGATGATCAGGACTACTACAGCTATCACTAAGTTCGAAGCAGGGATAAAGGTAATGACACCTGCTTCCTCCCACAACATCTTTTCCTTGTTGCCCTCTTGCCTCTGTGTCCTGGATCCTTTTCATTCCTCTACTTGCATTTGGAATAATGGGAAGGACCATTGCTAAACTGTCCTGGGCCATCAGTGGGGTCAACATCAACAGCAAGGGATCCAGCTGTCTGCAAGCCCTATGACTTGCTGGGCAAATCCATACGTGTGCATTTCAGTGAGGGGAGTCCATGACATTCTCAGATTCCTTGGGCTGCCAAAAGATCCAGCCATTACAGTGAGTGGGAAAGGGGGTTGGGAGATTTGAATTATTTTAATCTGTACCAATATATTTCACCTTTACCAAGCTCTGTCCCTATGAACTAAGAATTCAAACTTTTCTATGAATGAGTATCATTTTTTCTTTTCCATGTTTGAAAGATGTATCTTTTTAACAACCATTACGTGATTAATGTGTTTTCCTCAGGGTTCCGCTGAATTGAGAGAAAATCAGCTGCCATTTATAAAACCTATGATAAACAACACAGCAGCATTTGAAGTGAATGCACTGTCACCTTCCCAGAGCTACTAAAGATTGGGAAACAAAAATTAGCAAATATACATTTTTTAAAGACTCATTTAATTTATCTTAAAGGCAAAGTGACAGAAAAGGAGAAACCGAGAGAAAGAGATCTTCCATTTACTGATTCATTCCCCAAGTGGCCACAATAGCCAGAGCTGGGACAGGACCAAACCAAGAGCCAGGAATTCCATCCAGATCTCCTATGTGGGTGACAGGGGCCCAAACACGCAGGCCATCTTTCCCTGCTTTCCCAGTCACATTAGCAGGGAGCTGGACCAGAAATGAAGCATCTGGAACTCGAACCTATCCTCATTTGGGATGCTGAAGTTACAGGTGGTGGCTTAACACATTGTGCCACAGTGCCAGCCCCAAGCAAGCATGAATTCTATGTGAAATTTACTGTTATAGAAATAAGTTATACTTTGGTAAATTCAGACTTTGATAAATTCTTAATCCCAAGAATTGGGGTTAAAATAGGTCTACTTGGTGATGGCATGATAACCCAACAGGCTAATCTTCTGCCTGCAAACACAGGCATCCTATGTGGACATCAGTTTGTGTCCTGGCTGCTCCACTTCCCATCCAGCTCCCTGCTTGTGACCTCGAAAATCAGTGGAGGATGGCCCGAGTCCTTTGGACCCTGCACCGACGTGGGAGACGTAGGAGAGGCTCTGGCTTCTGGCTTCTGGCTTCAGATCAGCTGGCTATTGCAGCTATTTGGGGAATGAACCAACAGATGAAAGATATTTGTCTCTCCTTTCTGTAAATCTGTCTTTCCAATAAAAATAAATAATTTTTTAAAAGATTTTATTTTTATTTTTTTTTATTGGAAAGGCGGATATACAGAGAGGAGAGACAGAGAGGAAGATCTTCCGTCCGATGATTCACTCCCCAAGTGAGTGCAACGGCCAATACTATGCCAATCCGAAGCCAGGAGCCTCTTCCGGGTCTCCCACGCGGGTGCAAGGTCCCAAAGCTTTGGGCTGTCCTCGACTGCTTTCCCGGGCCACAGGCAGGGAGCTGGATGGGAAGTGGGGCTGCTGGGATAGAACTGGCACCTATATGGGATCCCAGGCGTGCAAGGCAAGGACCTTAACCACTTGCGCCACCGCGCCGGGCCCAAAAATAAATAAATCTTTAACCAAAAAAAAAATTGGTCTACATCCAGTTGGACTGGCCAGTAAGGGCATTTCTGTTCACTGGACCAAGCCCAGCCATGCTGCAGCATAGGCCTGTCTATAAGCTTTGTATGACCAACTCCAGAGGTGCCGTTCACCTGGAGTACAGTATGGCCTTATATGCAGCCAGACTGGATATGGCTACCTCAGAATCTGTGTTGCAGGTGTTACTAGCCAGAGTGCCCAGTGTACCCACTGGAGCCAAGCTACCTTCCCTCTCTTCCAACCCACATAATATCTTATCTTTGTATTTTGAATGACACTTTCATCTCCCCAGAAGAGGGTCACATTTGTTGTTCTGATTGCTCCTTCTAAGAGCCCTAGAAGTGTTTATTGCCCCAGCTGCCAGGAGAAGACACAAAGGCACAAGGAGATTGCAGTTATTTAAAATCCCACAGCCCATTAGTGCCAGCCTAGTTCTCCTGTCCCAAGTCCAGCTTTTTTTGGCAAGGGAAGGGGAGGATCACACAATTTTTAAGAAGAATACACAGGTAGAAAGACTCATCTCCTAGCTTCCAAGGGGAAAATCCTTTCATAGCCTAACTCTCCCCTCTAATAGTCATGGATTCTCCCTGGACAGGCCAAAAACAGAATCAGAGTTCATGTGGATGTGGAAACCACTGCCGCTGTCATCACCCTCAGAGTCACAGTTGCCTTGATGGGAGACTCTGGGGCTGCAGGGATGCCCTGGGCATCCCAGGAACCAAAATACAAGGCCCAAACAGATGTCTGGGCCATCACAGTGTCTTGCTACTGTGTCCTGCTCTGTGTCCTGCTCCAGGACCAACAAGTACAAAGACCTGGCCCGAAGCAGACACTCCTGTAGCCCTAAAGGTAACCCCAGGTCTGGGCCACAGAAGACAAGACTGAAACCATAGGTCCTTAAGGAGTCTGCTTCCTCCCATCCTGCTGCTAGATGGCATTTTCTGGACAGGGAGCAGCTGGGGGAAGACATGGGGTGAGCTCAGACCGGTGTTTGTGTTCCCTCCCCAGGGAAATGTCATCCCGCCCTTTGCCCAGGCCGTAGTCAACTTCCGAATTCACCATGCGCAGACAGTCCAAGAGGTACGTGCGTGTATTCCAGACAATTCATTCAGCCTCAAGGAGGTGTGGCTCTCAGGACCTGGCATCCACTAAAACCTGGGGCTAGCCCACTGTCATTTGTATAACCAACATATTTCAAAGGCAGCCTCTATAATTGATACTTGGCTGGGTTAGGAGCTCTCTGATTCGGAGGAACTTGGAGCCTGGGGGTAGGGAGAGATGGATACATAAAAATGATGGTAACAGTAGCAAGCACACTACATGGGTTCACAGTATGTTTGGCATCATTCTAAGGTCCACATAGGTATAAGTGCACAGGTGGGAACTGCATTCTCCTCTGGATACCCAGAGCTCCTGAGCAGCTAAGCTACTTAGCCATAACTGCACATCAGCCTGGCCAGAGACTGTGCATTGAGTCACAAAACTACACTGTGTGTGCAACCACTAGGGCCGGACAAATTACCATCCATTAGACTACAGAGAAGAGGACTGATTCTACTTCTGCCCATGAAAATGTGAGCTGGACCTTATACGGCAAATGGGACTTTACTAAATGTGTGCACCATGCATTGTGAATAAAGAGAAGGATAAACTGAGGAGAAACAGGAGTCAGTGAAAATGGATGAGGAGTTGTGGTTTGGATACCCAGACCTTTAGATACCAGTGCTGAGTTTGAGGGTTTTTTTTTTTTAAAGAACCAGAGTTACAGAGCCAGGAGAAGAGACAGAGAGGTCTTCCATCTGCTGGTTCACTCCCCAAATGGCCGCAACAGCTGGAGCTAGGTCAAAGCCAGGAGCCTGAAGCGTATGGATCTCCCATGTGGATGCATGGACCCAAGTACTGCAGCTATTCTCTGCTGCCTTCCCAACCACATTAGCAGGGAGCTAGATCTGAAATGGAGCAGCAAGGACTTGAACAGGCACCCATATGGAGTGCTGGCACTGCAGGTGGCGGCTTTACTTGCTGTGCCACAGCATTGACCCCAGAGTTTGGATTCTAATCCATTAATAGGAAGAAACAGGCCAACAGTACACTCAGGTTGGCTCTGAGGGAGAGAATGCTGCTGGCACAGAGAAGTGCTGAAGTTGAGACAGGAAGCCATTGCCACATCTCAGCACATGTGAGGGCTGAATCAAGGTCATGGCCATGGAGTAGTAGCAAAGAGGGCATCTACCTGTTAGAGATGTGAGTGTATGAAAGAGATGAATTCATCAGTACATGGTGTACTCGTGTACAATGGCTTAGAAGTTTGAGAATCTTCTGTCAACAGGCAGTTGTAAGTATGTCAGATCTGGACAGTGACATGAGTTAGAGATACAGGCTGGAGTGTTGGGAACATGAGACAAGCCCTCCCGAGTCCATTCACTGCCCGGGTAGGGTGTATAGAGGCAGGGGAGGAAGGAGTTAAGCCAGTGCCTCACAATATTTACTAAGGAACAGCAGGTTAAAAACGGTGCAGATCTGTAATGACAAATGGCGAGAGAGCCATGCTGAAAAGGAACTTGGTGCCATCAAAGATCACAACAAGTCACCAGACCTTGGCTGAGGCAGCCCGAAGCTGAGGGTGAGGGGAAGTGACAGAGAACAACGGGCACAGTGACAGCCTATTCAGACAGCAGCCTGAGCTGCAAAGAAGTCCAAAACCAAACCTGATCTTTTAAAAACTGATCCGAAAAGGCAGGGCAGCAAGCCTTGGAGGAGCAGTACTTCAGAGTCCTGCAGGTTCCACACCCCTGGGGTCCTTTCTCCTAGTTCTTCCCCCACAGAGACCCCCTTCTGTCCTCACGCAGGGAGGGAGAAGGCCTGCCAGGGAGCCACCAGCACGGGGTACAGCAGGAAGCTGGCCCTGTGTGAGCCCTGGGCCCTGCAGCTTTTCATCCAGTGCCAACCTTTGTCCCCTCCCTGGGGGGCTCCGGCAGCCAGGAAGTCGCTGAATTTGCCCTTCGTGAGCTGCTTTCCAGCAGGGTTTTTCCAGCCTTGTTCCCACTCCATGCCCTTTCCGAGGGCTGTTTTCCACCCGCCCCAGGGCTTTCATCTCCCCAGGTCCTGGCACTCGTCCCCTGCAATGGCCTGCTGTTCCTCTGCACCTGATGGAAGTGTCCCCACCATGCCCCTTCCTCGTGCCTGCAGTCCACATGCCAGGGATGCTCGCTGGGGATCTGCAGGTCGCTGATCCCACGGGAACATGGGCATCCTCTTGGTCTTCAGCTGCTCTCTCCCATGTTCCAGTGTGGGTGGGTCTCCAGCAGCCACCTGTGAGGAACAAAGCCCTTCAGAAAGTCCATCAGCCACCATGCAGAGAGGCAGGTTCCTTCTGAATGGGCCTCAGAGAGCAGAAATGAGGCCACAGGGGAGTGTGTTTCATGGAGTCTCCAGTCAGCCGTGCCCCTATGGGATGCTGGCGCTGCACGTGGAGGCTTTCCCTGTAGCACTGCTCCAAATAAGGTCCTTAAGGAAAAGTTTTGAATTGCACCATCTTGGACCTCAGAAAGGGCTCAGCTGGAGACGCCTTCCTTCCTTCATTTGTTCAGTCACTGTTGTCTTGAGTGGCTCCTAAGCACCGGGATGACAGTGAACCAGGTAGATCCCCCACTGCAATGATGTTTGTGCTGCAGAGGAAAGACACAGCAAGAAGCAGGGAATGACATAAATGAACTAGGTGATTCTGAAGTGACAGAGTCCCACAAGACAGCAGGTTGCTGTGACATAACATGAGTGTGGAGTGGGTGGAGGAGACAGTGATGCCCCCTCGGAGGGGGCATTTCCATTGAGACCAGGAAATGAGGGGGGCCCAGACAAGAGGTGGAAGTGCACACAGTGGGCAGGCATGGCACCCTCCAACTTGGTCAAGGTGAAGTTCTTGCCAGGTGTTGGCGATGTGCCAGCACTGCATCATACGTTATGGAGGATGTACGATGACAAGACAAGGGGATCAGTGTCATGGGAAGTCAAGTCGTAGTTCACTCTAGGGAAGATGGTCATACCCGAGTTGTCCATGGCTAAGGTGAGCTACAGCATGTGGTGGTGGTGAGCTTTTCACTGCCGGGAGTGCTAGGGGACAGCCTGTCGGGGATTCTCGAGTGAGCAGGCTTACAACAGGATAGAAATGGGACTCATTAGTCCTAAAAACCTTCCCAAGTTTTAGTATCCATTGTCCTTTTCCTCAACAAATGTAACACTCACGTGAGAGGAAAATAGTTCTTCCTATAAAATGGAAAACAATACAGTGGTGTGGGCATGTGCTGGAAGGAATGTTGGAGATCAGAGAAATAAAAAACCAGCATGCCCTAGAGTAACCTTTGAGGTTTCGCGCAGCAACGACAGATCCCTCTCCTCGTGCCAGCCTTGCGTTTCTCTGATCATTGCCCACAGTGCTCCCTGAAGTCTATTCGGGCAAGTTATAGTTGAGGTTTGTTGAGTGCTTGTTGTATGCCAGCACTAGCCTGACCCCACTGCATCTGTTTTCTGCGTGGTGTCATGGCCGCCTTTCAAGACAGGTGCTATTGTTGCCCCTTCAGCCCACTGAAGTCAGACTCCCCAGCCCCATCATGCTGACTTGTAGGAGCGTAGGTAAGTTCCCAAAGGAGACAGCTCCCATTGTTTTAGTCCGCTTACATCTTTCAAATCCCATGCATCCATCATAAAATACCTGTCTTTCAGGTGCCAAAGACTGGACATACAGGTCAGGGCCTGGCCCTGCAGGCTGGGCAACTTGGGCCCTGAAATCCAAACTGTTTGCCTTCATGTCTTGGCAGCAGGAACTTTTTTTTAAGCAACTCGTTACTTTTTTTTTTATTATTAACGTTTCATGTTGAAATAGTCATGTTTTAGGACAAACTGAATTCAAAATATTAAAAAAAATCAATTTAATCTGTTTCTTAGTACAGTTTTAAGTGTCTCTGGAAAATGTTACCTATGTGACTAGCATGTTTGGGCTTTTAAATTTTATTTTATGTTTTTTTACACTGCTTGTACTTTATTTTGCACATATTTCTTTAACTATTACTCAAATGTGAGGGCAACCCTTTTTAATTTTATTTTTAATGATGTTTATACACAGTTGCTTAGGGTGGGAAGGGTTGAGGAGTAGGGGACAGCAGGTGAGACCACCATTTCCACAACTTCCTTATCTTCTTCCTATATCTGAGGGGAAGGGAGCCGACAAGGAGAGAAGTCACACTCAGCCTCCCAACCATCTCAGTACCCAGGGATGGGGAATGGCTACCTAATGTTATCCCAGGGTCCCCCATGTGGAGGGTTCTGTTCAAGTGTTTTCGATAGTTCTGAAATGCTGTTGATCTCGCAGATCCAAGAATGAGGAAATCCTTCCAAGGTTCGTCGGTTGACACAGTCCACCCGAGTCTCAAATTCATCCAGAAATTTGGGCAGCAGGAACTTCTAAAAAACTTGAGAAGGGGTGGCCATGTGCATCCCTCATGGCTTTAGGAACTTGCAGAGGGTCAAGGCTATATCAGAGCTCTGCATTAATCTTTTTTAAAGATTTATTTATTTATTGGAAAGTCAGATATACAGAGAGGAAGATCTTCTGTCCGATGATTCACTCCTCAAGTGAGCACAACAGCCGATGCTATGCCGATCCAAAGCCAGGAGCCAGGAACTTCTTCCAGGCATCCCATACGGGTGCAGGGTCCCAAGGCTTTGGGCCGTCCTCAACTGCTTTCCCAGGCCACAAGCAGGGAGCTGGATGGGAAGTGGAGCTGCTGGGATTAGAACCAGCGCCCATATGGGATCCCGGCGTGTTCAAGGTGAGGACTTTAGCTGCTAGGCCACGCCGCCGGGCCCCATTAATCTTTACAGTTGAATATTCGGGTCATAATAGAACAAAAATCAACTCTGATGACCCCCTCACCCATCCAGCAGAAATTACTTGGTTGGACTCAAAAAACTAGCAGTGGGTCCCCTCCCTGCCTCTCTATCTCAGCTCCCATCCTGCTTCCAGGGAAAATGATCCTAAAGCGAGAACTTTTGAGAAAATGTCCTCAAGCCATTCAATAGGTTGAGACTAGTGCTGCTGCTTTGCTGGGGGGACTGGGTGGATTCCCAGCCTTCCATATGACCTAATGCCCAGGGTCTGGCCTGTATCCTTCCTGGGAGCAAGAATTTTTGCTGTTTTCCCTCTAATCACTTCATTTGGAAGTTTCTACACGTTCCATCAGTTTCCTTCCTGAGGAAAGGAGGCCAAGAGAGAAAACTTGAGCACTTAACATCCCAGTTCCTGGCTTGGGGTCTGTGTTGAGCTCATCTTCCTGGCCCCAGCGCAGTTGTTACAAACAGGAAGAGGGATGCCCAGAGAGCGGAAAGAGAAATGCATGACCCTCTCATCACCTGTCTGAAAGTCTCCCAGCAGGAGCAGTCATCAAGCACTCTGTCCTTCACCTGGGGCTGGCTGAGATTTCCCCTTCTACTCTCTTCATTCACATGTTCACCTAGCCTGGGGCTCACAATCCAAGGGAAAAGACATAACTGCCTGATTACCCAATTTCCCCACCCAACTCCAAGCTGTCAGAAACACTTCCCCAACACTGAGCCGCAATCCGTTGCTTTCCAGAAAAGGCCCAGTCATCACAGACACCCAGCCAAAACTGAGATTCCCAATGAGGAAGAAAAAAAAAAATGAGTAAAGCGCAAAACTCTGCTTGTAATACTCAATTGCCTATGACCCAGGAATAGAAGAAAAGTAAGAAATCTAATCCTTTCTGTTTCCTCTCTGGAGGTCTTTGAATTTGTCAAGAACACTGTGGCCGATGACCGGGTTCAGCTGCAGGTGCTCAGAGCCTTTGAGCCCCTGCCACTCAGCCCCTCTGACAGCCAGTCCCTGGGCTACCAGCTGCTCAGCCAGACCATCCAATCCGTCTTCCCGGAAGTCAACATTATCACCCCAGGTAATGACTTCATCATCCGGGGCTCGAGAGAGGTGGGGACTGGAACTGTTTCCTAGTCAGTATCTACTGCCCCGCACCCACCCCAGCTGCTCAGCCTGGAAACAGCTGGCTGCTTCCCCTCCTTCTGGGTTTGGACCTGTATTTTCCCTTCAGGGTGGAAGTGAGAAAGCAAACAGGAAAGGAGTACAAACAATTTGGTCAGAGAAGCCTGGGTCCTGACTTCACCCAGACCCAACTCCGGCTGAGGGAGGAGGCGTGACCTCCTCTTGGGGGGTGTTACAGGGGACAGTCAGATCCTCTTAGGTTGTGTCTGGTCCGTTCTAGAACAACAGCTCAGCAGAAGGGTTCAGAATCCTCAGCCCAGTCAAACTTCCTGGCCTATCTGGTCTCTACTAAGCCTATCTCAAACTTCCTGGCCTATCTGGTCTCTACTAAGCCTATCTACCTCTCCAGCCCAGCCTGGCCCGGCCCAGCCCAGCCCAGCCCACAACTCCTCTTCATGCCTCTCCCTCGAGTCTTCTAACAAAAGCATGCACGTCTATGCCAGGTCTGCTGTGCTTCTTAGACCTAAGAGTGGCAGAGAGGACTAGCACTGTGATGTTGCAGCTAAAATTGCCACCTGCAGCACTGGTGTCCCATATGGGCGCTACTTCAAGTCTCAGCTGCTCCACTTCCAGTCCAGCTCTGTGCTAATGTGCCTAGGAAAGCAGCTGAAAATGGCCCCAAGTGCTTGGGCCTCTGCACACACATGGGAACCCCTGAAGAAGCTTTGTTCTTGAATAAGCAGATGAAAAATCTCTCTCTCTCTCTTACTCTCATCTCTCTCTCTGTCTATGTGTGTGTATCTAAAACTATGGCTTTCAACTAAATAGTAAAAAAAAAATAGAGTGGGGTAGGTGCAATTCTTCAATGGCTAATTCCTCACCTTGTACGCACAGGGATCCCATTCCATACAGACACTGGTTCGTGTCCCAGTGCTCAACTCCCATCTAGCTGCCTGCTTATGGCCTGGGAAAGCAGTAGAGGGTGGCCCAAATCGTTGGGACCCTGCACCCACGTGGAAGACCCAGAAGAAGCTCCTGGTTCCTGGCTTCAGATCAGCTCAGTTCTGGCTGTTATGGCCATTTGGGGAGTAAACCAGTAGATGGAAGATCTTCGTTTTTTCTC
The DNA here is from genome assembly GCF_017591425.1 of Ochotona curzoniae. Classification (NCBI taxonomy): domain Eukaryota; kingdom Metazoa; phylum Chordata; class Mammalia; order Lagomorpha; family Ochotonidae; genus Ochotona; species Ochotona curzoniae. The sequence continues at coordinate 15,646,674 of NW_024466219.1, read as the reverse complement.
TCTGTAAAATCTGACCTGCCTTTCCAATAAACAGAGTGATAGTTGTTAAAACTCAGACTGCTTGGGCCCACTCCTGTGAGTCAGTTCTGACTAGGATACTGGAATCTGCCTTCACTCGCAGCCCCAGGGAATTCTAACACAAGCTGCTGGTGAGCCCAGTTTTGGTGTTCTCCCTTCCATGAAGTGAGGGGTCAAGGCTCTATGAGTAAGGCCTGGATCCAGTTCCCTTCTTATTTAGGTATGATCATGGTTTCATCTAAAAAACCTGCCCACCCTCCCCAGTGCCCAACTCTCCTCTTTTGATTCTCAGATGTTCCCCCACATTACTCAATCCCTTGTAAGGCTTTTAAAGGAAAAAGATGGGCAGTGAGTGGCATCATGGTACAGTAGTTAAGCCACTGTTTGCGATACCAGTAACCCAAATCGGAGAGCTGGTTTGAGTCCCCACTGCTCCACTTCCAGTCCAGTTCCCTGCTAATGCACCTGGGAAGGCAGTGAATGATGGCCCATGTACTTGGGCCCTTGCCACCCATGTGGGAGACCTAAGTGGATACCTGGGTCCTGGTTTTTTGCTGGCCCAGCCCTGTCTGTTGCAGACATTTGGGGAGCAAACCAACAGACAAAGATCTCTTCCTCCCTCCCTCTGAGTCCTTATCTCTACCACTATCTTTCAAATAAATACAATAAAATAATCTTTAAAGGAAAAAAAAAGGTAGACAGAAACCAACTGGCAGGCCAGTATTGTGGTACAGCATGTTAAGCTGCCGCTTGTGACACTAGCATCCCACATCAGAGCGCCAGTTCAAGTGCAAGCTGCTCCATTTTTGATCCAGCTCCCTGCAAATGCACCCAGGAAGACAATGGATGATGACTAGATTACTTGGGCACTGGAGACCCAAATGGGGTTCCTGGTTCTTGGTTTTGGCCTAACCCATATGTGGCTGTTGTAGACATTTAAGGAATAAACTAGTAGATGGAAAATCTTTTGCCCTTCTTATTGCTCTGCATTTCAAACAAATAAATATACCTTAAAAGAAAAAAAAAAAAAAAAAACGGAAAAGGGAAGAAATCAATTGGCAGAAACCCACAAAGCAAGGATTTGTGAACAGCCTGGCTACCCATTCAAAACCAGGAGAGAAAAAGAACAAAACACAAATTTCCATCTCAGATCATCCGACTGCACTTGAACTCCAAAATGCCATTTCTGAAAGAAACACGTCTACCAGGGACGTGTCCCAGCCCCAACTGGGTGACGTGCTACTGCCTTGGGGTCGAGCAGGGGACAGGAGAATGTCCTGGGACTTTCCCAGCCCTAGATCAGATGCTTGGAAGATGGGGGCATCGTTCAGAGGATGAGAATAACAGGAAATTGTGTTCCACTTAGAAAGAATTGCATTCTACAGCAGTGACATCCCCAGAGGTAATAAGGTATAAACATCAAACAATGAAGAGATAATATCTAGATTTGTGGGTTCCAAACTAGCACAAGGCTGTAGCCATGGGTGTGAAATGAATATCATTGGTGGTCTGTGGTTGTCATGGAGAAAGGACGCTTAGCTTTGGGCCATTTGAGAATTAGTTCACCAGGGACCCTGGGGCAAAGTTCGTGTTTTCAGTTGAAAGGATATTTTTGTAACGTGTTGATAAGAATAAATAAATAAATAATATATATATATTACATGTAATTATATAATATATATTTTAACATGTTATTCTTATATATTAATTATATATTATGTATTAAGTATAATGTTATATGATTAGTTATAATTAATGTTAATATATAAATAATATTAATGTTATATAATATAATGGATTATATTAAACATATTGTATATTATATTTATTATGATGTAATAAAACATAAAATATAAATAATAAATGTAATTATGTGTATTGTATATAATGATATATTACATGTATATGATATATATATATATTTACATAGATAGATCTCATAGCCACAGCCCTTGGGCTCCTGATTCTCCAGCCATTCCACCTCCTTAGTTTGCTTGCATTAAGTCCCCTTTCCCTGATCCTTCCCTCTCCAGGCATTTGTATTGGCAACACAGATAGCCGACACTACACAAACCTTACCACCAGCATCTACCGCTTCAACCCTGTCCGTCTTCAGCCCCAGGGCTTCAGTGGGTGAGTGGAACAGGTCTGGGCAGCAAAGAGGAGATGCGTCTGACGTCCCCTCTTCCACCAGCCCCTACCCTACTCACACTCCTGATACTGCACACAGTAGAGGAATGCCAGGATTTAGTCATCCAGTGTGAGACCCTGTGAAATCAAGCCAGCCAGGTGTCCCCATTGCCAGAGTCTTGCCACCACCCAGCATTTGTGGGAGTTGACCCTGCTCCTCAAAGGAGATAATCGGGTGACTGGGGAGAACCTTGGAGAAGCAGGACCTTCAGGGAGGTCTCCCAGCCTTGATCGCTCTGGGAGAGTGCTCATTCAGTGCGACTCATGTTTCTGCACTTCCCGCATGAGGACACCCTGCAGCCTTCTCTGGAACATAAGCACACAGGAAGTAAAAAGTGAGCACATGTGTTTGACTTCTCAGAAGGAGGCACGGGGGAAACCCAAGACATGCCCAACAGTGGAATGTGTGGTGGGTAAATGACTGTTCGGTGATGTCTTCAGACCTTTGTTAACCCCAAGGCTTGGAAAGATCACTTCCTCCCGGCTCCCGATCACTTATCACAGCCAGACCACTAGCATCTGCCTGCCATGAATCACATGTAAACAGAATGCAAACATCTGAAAATGTTTCAGAAGAGGGATTTTCAATGGAAGGGTGTTGGGGAACTACTCTTTACTGCTTCCCACCTTTGGTACTCCACCTGTGGTTGCATTGCTATTTAATTGTGCTGGTTGTGTTGTGCCGTGCGGTGGGGCGCAGGTTGGTGGGTGTGAAACCTAATAGGAAAGTTCTCAGGGGAAGCAGAGAACCACACAGGTTCTTTGAATGGCTGCCTTTTCTAGAAGGTGACAGGTGGAGAACTGGCTTAGAGTTAAGTCTGGCTGAGAACTCTGTCCTAAGAAAGATTTAGAATCACAGCTTTCTGGTATCCAACCCACTGCTCTTTGCCGTGATGGCCCACATGTCATATGTAACTTCACAAATGGCCTCTCCCACCTTGCCCACGTTCTACAGCAAAATGCCAAAAGCCAAGAGTATAAGGGGATGGTGAAAAGAGTATGGAGAATGCTCTGTATTAAGTCCTTTGTTATACAGCACGTGGCCTTCCTTCACATACTTAAATGCATCTCTTTCCCTCAGCATCCACGGATTCAACGAGAAAATCTCAGTCCAAGACTATGAGACCCAGGTGAAATTCATCTTTGAGCTGATCCAGAACGCTGACTCATACAAGAAACCAGCTCATCACCTGCATGAACTGTGAGGGCAAGGAGCCAGCTGGGCCAGGGATGCCCAGCCCTGGGCCAGGACTAACCCAAGGGAGAAAGCTGATGATTGTGAAGCTTTTGGTCAAAATTTCATTTTAAGACATTACCCCAATCCCTTGCCTTGCTCACTGCTAGGTTTACCCAGAAATAGGGCCAGAAGGTAAAAGATCTGCAGAAATCTGGCTTGTCCATCCTCCCAGAGTGTGCGTCACTGGCACTCACTGCCTTCTTGTTCCTCCTAGCTCAGGAGCTCTTGGCTTTGCCCATCTTACTTTGGTTGTTGAACTGCTCCACCCTCTGGGTCTGACCTAACAAATGCAGATTGGAAAAACCTCAAGTAGGCTTCACCTGATAGCAGTGTCTAACCGAGGGTGTCCTTGCTGGGACACCTGTCCCAGGGCTAATATATTTCTTCTCACTGCAGTTTCCTTTCTTATTTGTCCCTTCTGTTCTCAGGCTCAGAGCTGTCTCTCCATCTCTCCTGTCTTGCCCTTGCCCTTTACACTGCACCTGGACAAGATCTGATCAACCTATGATGCTACCATTGGTCAAATAAAGGAATCTGGGCACCACAAGCCAGTCTCTGAGGGGTAAAACTGAGAAACCGGAGCTTTGGAGGACCCTCAGAACTCTGGTTCCAGAAGTTTAGGCCTGGAGAAGAAAGCCTGTGCCCTTGGAATCATCCCTGAGGCTCCCCGAGCTTTGCTGGCTCCCCTGCCCAGTTTCTGCCACCTGCTGCTGCTGCCCCATTGCAGAAGAACTGGCCCAAGAAGCATTTCCCTGGCATATCCTACAGGCTGTGCTCCCAAGGGAAGGACACTGTCTGGGGAGCCTAGCCCTGGCATCATATCCTGGTTCACAATGATCAAGGGAACATGGAGGAGATGAGGGGAGAGGGGCATGATTTGAGGAGCTCTGGCTTGGCTAGCAGAGGGAGAAGGGGCCAGCTGTCCTTCACTGTGGGACAGAAGGTCTCCTTTCCTTTTTAAGATTTATTTTCTTTTTATTTGAAAGGCAGATTTACAGAGAGAAGGAGAGAAAAATCTTCCATCCACTAATTCATTCCCCCAAATGACCTAGAGCTGAGTTGAGCTGAAGTTGGTAGCCAGGAGCCTCTTCTGCATCTCCCATGTGGATACAGGGTCCCAAGGGCTTGGGCTTTCCTCTGCTGCTTTTTCTAGGCCACAGGCAGGGAGCTGGATGGGAAGTGGAGCAGCCACAAAATGAACTGATGCACGTATGGGATACTGGTGCCACAGGGTGGAGGATTAGCCCATTGAGCCATGGGACCAGCCCAGGCTCTGGTCCTTTTTCTCTCCACTCCAACCTGAGTGTGTTAGAGCCTGCTCAGTAGTTGCTGAGTAGGGGGCACTGGAAGGCAGCATTTCTTGGCTGAGGAATAGGAGCTGTGCTTTGGGAATCACAAGGCAGTTGGGGTCACAGAGGGAGAGAAGAGAGAGGGAAGTGGCTCCCTTCCCCGGCTCATCAGGCAAGGACCTTCCATGCCTCTCTGGGGTGTCACAGCATCAGGCCTCCTTTCCCTCTCTTCCCAGTGCCCTTGCCCTTCTCACGCCCCCAGTCCCGGTACCTCCCTCCTCCTGGTAGCACAGGCTGAGCAGTGTTAAAACCACAGCGTGGGGATTATTTAAGTTTTGTTGCTACACCCCCTAAGATTCACATTCTTTTCCTCTCTCACTCCTTTGTTTTCAGCAAGCAGAGACCACAGCCTCACCACAGCGCCTGCAGAGCTGAGCAAAGTGCTTTCAGAAGCCTGACCTCAGCTGAGCCCCCAGGGACCTTGGGGAGGGGCTACTGCTCCCTGACTCACAGGGGAGGGGTCGCTCTCCCACCCCAGCCCCACAGGGTCTGGTCCTAAACTCCCTGCTTCTCAGTTGTCACATTGTAAATGAACAGTGAAAGTGGCATCCCATCAATTACTGTATTTATCCCCCACAGCAACAGATGTGTCTCCAGGAATTAACCTGTTGCAAACCTGATTCAATGTCATGTCAATGGGACACCACATGGGGTTAAGAAGTCATTAGGGTGATGTGATGTCATTGTGATGGTAGTTTTTAAGAAGGAAACAAGTACACCCCTTGTCTCTTGCCATGTGACATCAATGCCACCTCAGGACCCTGCCAGTAAGCAGGCTATCACTGGAAGCCAAACCAATGCCCTTGCACCCAGACTACTCTCTCACACATGACCTTTGACCCTCCAGAACCATGAGCCAGAAGAAACTTTTCTTTACAATTTACCCCATCTGTCCTGTGATTAGCAACAGAAAACAGACCACTACAACAACTGTAAGGTGTTACTGCCAAAGGTAATTTACTCCAAGGTTGTCTAAGATCATACAGGATACAGGTCATAGGTCATAGGGCAGAGTGTAACTAAAGCCAAGGCCTGTGCTATTTATACTGAAGGAAAAAGGGAGACTCAAGAAAGTCATTTACCCAAGGTGACACAGGGTTTTTTGTTTTGTTTTGTTTTGTTAATTTGTAAAGCAGAGTTACAGTGAAAGACAGAGATATCTTTCACTTGCTGGCTCACTATCCTAATGGCCACAACAGCTAGGGATGGGTCAGGTTAAAGCCATGAGCTTCATTTAGATCTCCCATGTGGATGGCAGGGACCCAAGTACTTGGGGACATCTTCCACTGCTTTCTCAGACCATTGGCAGGGAGCTAGATTGGAAATGGAGCAGTTGACACTCAAACTGGTGTTCATATGGGATGCCAGCATTGCAAATAGCAGCTTAATCCGCTGTGGCATGGCACCAGCTTAATAACGATTCTTAAAGGGCCACTCTGGAGTGGTGTGAGCCCAAAGTCCCTAGGCAAGATGGGGCAATGACTCAGGGATATTTCCCCAGCCATCTACTACTACCCAAGTCCATCTTGAAAGAGCTTCAGTGGGGGCTGGTACAATAGCTCAACTGGCTAATCCTCTAATCCTCCTCCTTACTGCATGGCATCCCATATGGGCAGTGGTTCAAGTCCCAGCTACTCCACTTCCAGTTCAGCTCCCTGCTACAGAAGGCAGTAGAGGATGGCCCAACTCTTTGGGCCCCTGTGTCTACATGGGAGATGCAAAAGTTCCTGGCTTCTGGCTTTGGATTGATAGAGCTTCAGCCATCGTACCCATTTGGGGAGTGAGCCAGAAGATGGAGGATGGATCAGTCTATCTATCCAGTTATCTATCTCTTTTTCTCTCTATAACTCTGCCTTGAAAATAAAAATCTAAATCTATCTATCTATATGTATATATGCATATATATAAAAAATCTAAATATATATATGCACATATATATATACAAAAATCAGACTATTTGTAATTCTAGTGTCCAGACCATAGGCACTAATATTACAAAAATGACACTAATTTCTGGAGCTCTCTGAAACCAGACCTTAGAACTTGGAGATAAGTGAGAAAATGGACACTTGGCACTGCTTGGCCATACCATGTCACACACAACTCTGGTAGTCTTGTAGTCTTGGAAGAGGGAGGCCTTATCAAACTCATTTTATTTTCCAGCAAAGCAAAGCTGACAGTGACACAACCCACAAACCCCAGGACACTAAGACACAGTCACCTGTCTTTCTGAAGAACTATGGATGCTTGCTTCTACAGCACATGAAACGGACTAATACAGAGAAGATGGGCACAGCCCCTGAGTGAGGCCAATGTGGTAACCTGTGAAATGTCCCAGGCTCCTAGTATGCATTTCAAACCATGTTGTACACGATAAGCATACACTACTTTTATTTCTTTGAAATGCAGAGATGGAGAAGTTCCATCTGCTTATTCACTCCCCAAATGCCCACAATAGCTGGGGCCGGACAAAGGCTGGAGTCCAGAACTCCATCCGGGTCTCCCACATGGGTGGTAGGGACCCAAGTACTTGAGCCATCACCTACTGCCTTCCAAGGTACACATTAGCAGGAAGCTAGAATCTGAAGCAGAGTTGGTTCTCAAACCAGGCATCTCAAGCAGCATCTTAATTGCTGCACCAAATGTCCACACACTCCTTCTTACCAATTTTTTTAAAGATTTACTTTATTTTTATTTGAAAAGCAGGATTACACAGAGAAGGAAAGACAGATAGCAAGAACCAGATGACCTCAATGGCTGGAGCTGAGCTGATCCCACGTGGGCCTCCCACGTGGGTGTAGAGATCCAAGGACTTGAGCCATCCTTCACTGCTTTCACAGGTGATAAGCAAGGAGCCAGATGGGAGTTGAGCAGCTGGGACACGAACTGGCACCCACACGGAATGGTGACACTTGTAGGTAGAGAATTAACCTGTTGAACCACTGCACTAGCCCCATCCAATCTGAGTAAATGAGACATAGGGGTAAGACACAGAGAAGACTTTTCCTGGGGCATGAATTACTTGTAGTCTCAAGAACGTATTCAGGAGGCTTGTGTTGTTGCATAACAAATTAAGCCATTGCTTGCAGCGTCAGCAACCCAGATGAGCAGCAGATCAAAACTGACTGCTCTGCTTCTGCTAATGTGCCTGAGAAATCAGTGGACGATGGCCCAGGCACTTAGGCCCCTGCCTCTTATGTGGGAAACCCAAATGGAGTTCTGGCTGCCGGCTTCATCCCAACCCAACACTGGCTAGTGTGGCCATTTTGGATGCATGTCAGCGTATGGAAAATCTCTTTCCTTGTCTCTTTCTGTGTCTCACCTTTAAATATTTTTTAAAAGAATGTGCTCAGGGTTACAGGCTGCTCTATGCCAGCACCAAGTGCCAAACTCCAAGTGACCTCTTGTAGGCTTGACTTCTTTTCTGGATTCAGAAGGATCAAGGAAAAATGAAATCAAAAGATAAGTTTAATGGGCCTGGCGGCGTGGCCTAGCGGCTAAAGTCCTCACCTTGAATGCGCCAGGATCCCTTATGGGTGCAGGTTCTAATCCCAGCAGCTCCACTTCCCATCCAGCTCTCTGCTTGTGGCCTGGGAAAGCAGTCAATGATGGCCCAAAGCTTTGGGACCCTGCACTCCACGTGGGAGACCTGGAGGAAGTTTCTGGCTCCTGGCTTCGGATCGGCACAGCAGCAGCTGTTGTGCTCAGTTAGGGAGTGAATCATAGGACAGAAGATCTTTCTCTCTGTCTCTCCTCTCTGTATATCTGACTTTGTAATAAAAATAAATAAATCTTTAAAAAATTTTTTTAAAACCAAAAGATAAGTTTACTTTGTAGTCCAAAAAACATGAAATCTTTGCAGTTTATAAGATGCATCTTCCATGAACTTTTAGAAACCCCTCATGGTAACTTCTAAAGCAGGAAGCCCAGGGTACAGAGATGTCTTACACAGGACTTGGAGATAACATCATATATATATAATTGTGCTTGATCTGAGAAATCAAGAAGTCCTCTGTGAGGAAGAGGGCAGAATTGGGGCTGGCATTGCAGCGTAGCTGCTTATGATCCTGGCATCCCATATGGGCGTGTTAGTTCAAGTCCCAGCTGCTCCACTCCCATCCAGCTCCCTGCTAATGCACTTAGGGAAGCAATGGAGGATGACTCAAGTTCTTGGGTCCCTGCATCCAGTGGGAGACTTGGAGGAATCTCCTGGCTCCTGATTTCAGCCTGGCACAGCCCAGGCTCTTTGCAGCCTTTTGGGGAGTGAACTAGCATATGCAAGATCTCTCTCTCATATTCTTTCTCTTTCTCTCTTTCTTTTTCCCTCTCCTCTGTAGCTCTGCCTTTCAAATAAATAAATCTTTAAAGAGAGAGAAATGAAGAGAGCTGTTTTTTAAAAAAAAGAGGTCAGAATTTAAGCTAAGGGTTCAAGGTTGAGAGTTAACTGAGCACAGAGCTGGTGCAAAAGGGTCATTATGTCAGCAAGAATAGAGTGAACAAAGACCGTGGCCCAATGAGAAATCATCCACCGAATTCTCAGGAACCTGGCATGGTTCTGGTTTGCACCTTGAAAGGTTGGAGAAGTATTCTGGATTACACTTAAGGACAATAGGAAAAGGAAGTGGAGTTAAGAAGCCCTTTCTTCCTCCCCTCTTTCCTTCCCTTAATTCCTTCTTTCTAACACAGTATTTACTCTATGCTGGCAACTGTTGCTGTACATTCACATAATCCTAGTAATTACTGTATAAAGAAAGCTATTATGGCGTAACAGATGGAAAATGAAGTCAGTGAATTGGAGAAAGGTAGGTAAACCTAAAAGGCTATTTAGGTTCATTATTTGGGAAATGCAAATCAAAACTACAGTGGGGCACCACTCTAAATTGGCCATCATTAAAAAATGGAAAATAACAAATATTGGCAAGAATGTGGAGAGTTGGGCACCCTTGTACATTTGCTGGTGGGAATGGAAAATCATGCAACAGCTGTGGAAAACAGTTTGGCGTTGCCTCGGAAGTTTAAACTTAGAATTTTTGTATCGCCCAGCCATTCCACTTCTAAGTATATGATCAATAAAAATGCAAAACAAAATGTGTTCTGACAAAAGCTCAGAAGCCCTGTTTGCAGTAGCTACAAGATGAAAACAATCCGAATGTCCATAGATGGATGGATCGACGAGTTAACAAAATGCATTCTTTCCCAAAACGGAATATCACCCAACCATTAAGTAAAAGAAATAAAGTAGTGATGCATGATACAATGTGAATTAACCTTGAAAACATGTCGAGAGAAGAAACCAATGACAAAGAGTCACATGTTTCATGATTCCACTTAAATGAAGTATCCTAAATAAGGAAATCCATAGAGAACAGAAGGCTGACTAGTGGTTGCCAGGAGCTAGAGGATGAGTGAGTGGAGAGTGATTCTAACGGGCGCAAGATTTCCTTTGTGCGAAATGCAAGTGTCTGGAAACTGATTGGACAACATCCCAAGTATCCTAAGCACCAGTGACTTGTACACTTGAAATGCTCAATTTTACATGAATTTAATTAAACCTGATTTAAAAAATAATTCTACAAGAGGAAAAAAGAAAAAAAAAAATCTATGTAGAAAGTGGAGTTGATGAATGACACAGGATGACTCACAGTGGTTGGGGAGGTGAAGAAGCACAGGAAGAGGTGAAGAATGTATCTCAGGTGCTGACCCAAGCAAACTGAAGTGGGCGGGAGCTCCGTTTACTGGAATAGAGAAGACTGGAGAAGCAGCAGTTCTTGAAAAGGTCGAGCTCCATTCTGGATGTAATAAGCTGGAAGTCCTGTGATGCCCTAGCCTGGAGCACAGACAAGAAATTGGAGACACAGCTACTTATAGAGATGTAAGACCTAAGCTTGTAAATCTAAATTAAAATGCTTCAGCAAGGGCCCGGCATAGTAGTGTAGTGACTAAAGTCCTTGCCTTGCACATACCAGTCCTAATCCTGGCAGCCCCGGAGGACAACCCAAAGCCTTGGAACCCTGCATCCACGTGGGAGACCTGGCAGAGACTCCTGGCTCCTGGCTTTGGATCAGCTTAGCTCCAGCTGTTGCAGCCACTTGAGGAATGAATCAGTGGATGGAAGATCTTCCTCTCTGTCTCTCCTCCTCTCTGTGTATCTGACTTTCCAATTACAATAAAAATAAATAGTAATAAAAATTTTTAAAAAATGCTTCATCAAATATTACGTATAAATCCATTAACAAAAAGAGTATGCATTTTAATGTATAAAACTTCGGTGCTTGGTGTGATTTGGTCTGAAAGCCAAGATGCCAGTCACAATGCTCACCTCCCATACCGCAGTGACTGGGTTCAGGTCCCAGCTTCCAGCTTCACCCCTGGCTCCAGCTTCCTGCTAATGCACACCCTGGGAAGCAGCAAGTGATGCTTCAAGTAACTGGGCCCCTGCTATCCACATGAGAAACCGGATTGAGTTTTCTGCTCTTGGCTTTGGCCTGGCCCAGTCCCAATCGATTTGGGGAGAAAGCCAGCAGATGGGAGCTCTTTCTCTTTCTCTCTACCTCTCAAATTTAGAAAAGGAGAGAGGTTGTAGCATAGCACATTGGGCCACCATTTGGGACACCTACATCCCCTATAGGAGTGATGGTTTAAGTCTCAGCTACCGCACTTCCAGTACAGCTTCTTGCTAACAGATCCTGGGAGACAGCAAACAATGGCTCAAGTGCAGAGGCTCCGATACTCCTAGCTGGAGTTCTGGACTCCTGACTTCAGCCTGGTTCAGCCCTGGTTGTTGTGGGTGTTTGGGAAGATATCTCTGTCTTAAATAGAAGAAAACAAACAAAAAAATCTGTGTCCAAGAACGTTGGTAATCTAGTTAGGGAAGCAAAATTGAAACATAAAGCAGTAACTTAATATAAAGGAAGTCTTTTTATTTTATTTATTTTTTTTTATTGGAAAAGCAGATTTACAGAGAGAAGGAGAGATGGAGAAAGATCTTCCAAATACTGGTTTACTCCCCAGTGGCCGCAATGGCCAGACCTGAGCTGATCTGAAGATAGTAGCCAGGAACCTCTTCTGTATATCCTATGTGAGTGCAGGATCCCAAGGCTTTGGGCCATCCTCTGCTGCTTTTCCAAATGCATTGGCATGGAGCTGGATGGGAAGTAGAGCATCCAGGACACGAACCAGAGCCCATATGGGATGCTGTACTTTGAGGTAGAGGATTAGCCAATTGTTTTGTTTTTTAATGGCCAACCTAGAATATGTGGTGTGGTATCTATCTCATCATGGTCTTAAATGGCCTTTCCCTAAAGACCAAGACAAATAACTATAATTTACAACCTCCTTAGCTCCACTTTTAAAAGAAAAGATTTATTTTTTTATTTGAAAGGCAGACTTACATGGAGAAGGAGATAGAGAAATCTTCCATCTACTAGTTTATTCCCCAAATGACCACAGCAGTCAGAGCTAAGCCAGGAGCCAGGAACTTCCCCCTGGCTGCCCACATGGGTACAGAAGCCCAAACACCTGGGCCATCTTCCACTGCTTTCCCAGGTCATTAGCAGGGAGCTGGATTGTAACTGGGGTAGCCTGGACATGAACCAGTGTCCGTAGGGGATACTGGCACTGCAGGCAGAGGGTCAGCCTGCTACAAGGCTGTGCAGGCCCCAATTATCTCCATAGGGTAATTACAAGGACCAAATGTGTTCATTTATTAACCCACCCTGTCAAGGTCAGCCGAAGCACATCCATGTCTCTGAGGAAGTCCTGAGCCTTCCCAGGCAGGAATCCATGTGTCCTCCATGACCACTGTGTCCCTTTGGTAAAGTTCCCTAAGGTTCTAGTAGGCGGCCAAGCCTGAGAACCAGGAGAGTGACTGGGAATTTCATCAAAGGGTGGATGTCCTTTGACCATCTTCCTCTGGAATTGCATGAAGTCTGGAAATCTCTGTTTCAGGAAAAGTACCCACAGGGGGATTTCTATGACCAGAGCAGTTAAGGAATACCTGGACTAGGGCATAAGCACCACGTTTGCAACCAGGAAATCTGGTATGTAAGATACTTGTTGCATCCTGGCTCTTGCAAGATCAAGTCTACCCATCTTTGGTTCTTGACCCACTGCAGAGACACTGCCCCAATTAGCCCCCACCAACATCCACATGCTGTAACTGTCTAGCTCTAACCCTTTATGATGAATCACACCCACACGATCTGTGGTGCCTAGAACTCACTGTGAGGCCCAGACGGGCCTCAGCTGCCCCGCTTCCACTAGTCTATCTGTGGCTCTTCCTCTGCCCAAATCCTAACCTTGTGTAGGGCAGGTGCCAGACGCTGCCAGCCACCTGAGACAGAGAGCTGTGTCTCCTTTTTATGGATGTGTCTCAGGCCATCCAGGAACTTAGCCAAAGTCACACACCTCATAGTTAGTTTTGCACAAGTGGTGCATCCCACTTGACAACACATCTCAAAGATTGCTTCTCCATCCCCATGCAGTTCAACAAAGTATGCTGCTTACTGCTAAACTATAGTAATCTCAGAACTTTAGCTCCAAAACAGCTGCAACCATATCTGCTGGAGGAATCCCAGGATGGGTAACCTGGGAAAGACAAGTTCAGCTAGAGCAAAGCAGAGGGAACAGAGATGACATTCAGCTCTGAGCAGATGTTCCAACTTCCCATCTCACCCCCCTCACTGCATCCGCCTTGAACTAAATGAAGCCGGAATGGGATGTCACCTTGGCTCTGCAGAGCAGGAAAGAAGTTGACCTCTGGTAGGGAGAGAGCAGGGGAAGGGTTACAGACAGGGAAAAATGAAAAGGGTGGCCTTGCCCCAGAAGAATAAAAATCAGAAAGTTTCCAGCCATGTCAAGCTAGTCTTGTGACTGAACCACACTGGTAAAGGGGGGCGGTGGTTGTATAGGGCTGTGGAATTTTCTAATGTTTCGGGATGAGTATTCAGGTGTGTTCCATGGAGAAGCCATTGGCAAGCAGCAGCTATAAGGGAAGGCAAAGGATGGAGTCCGGAGGACCTCAGGATAGGGGCTAAGTGAACTAAATACTGGGACAGGCTGCTTTGCAGAAGCTAATCTCTAAAGGGCTCCTCCACAGGTTTTAGTAGCTCCCAACTCTCCCCTGTCACAGCTACCCAGTAAACCCTTCCTGGGAATGAAAACCCCATGTTTGCTCCATAAACACCATTTCACCACAAGTCACCTTGTCCTTCTGTACCTAGGCTGCTGTCCAAACTCATCCTCTAAAGAAAGTTCTAGAGCCATGATGCACCTCTGTGTAAGTGCCACCATGTCTTCTGAGGGAGTTGAGAGAGGGCACTGGGAGATTATTAGAGCAACTCTATCCCTTTCACTGCACTGGAAGGCCCCTAAGCAGACCCATTCTTGGCACTGTTGCTGGAGGAGAAAGAAAGAGAGGCCATAGAATGCAGCGGGCCTGTGGGGTTGAAGGCACAGGCGCTGGCTTAATGGCCTTGCTTCTTCAGAGCAGACATCACAGGCCATAGGAAGGTAAAGCCAGATCTGGAGAAGAATCTCCCCCAGGGCAAACAGGAACAATCCCAGACAACAGAACTCTTCCAGGGCCACCTTTGAGAGTTGGAGTTCAGCCCATGGAGCAGACAAGCTCTGAGCATCTGAGCAGGCGTGTCTTGAGACAGGGGAGAGCCTGCGTGACTTTTGGGGACTCTTGCCATACAAAGATCAACCAGGATGCTTGGAGAGCTTCACAAGCGCCTCTTTGTGTGCCACGTGGCTGGCTTGCTACCTGCTGCTAGTTTCAGTAGTGATCAAGAAAGAGACAGAGATGTATTGTCTTGTCCTAGTGACCCTTTTGCTTCAGAAGTTTCTAAAACTGAGGACTTCTGTACTTGTATAATCACAGGAACATGTGTAATTTCTATAACCAACAAAGAACTCATATGTAAGATATATGAGGAACTACAAAGCAGCAAGACAGGAAGCTCCCCAGAAAACAGAAACAGTATTTGAGCAGAAAGGCCAGTGTTGTGGCACATCAGATTAAGCCACCAATTGCAATGCCACCAAACTTTATTGGAGCACCTATTTGAGTTCCAGTCACTTCACTGCTAATCTACTTCCCAGCTAATGTACCTGGGAAAGTAGAAGCCCAAGTGCTCGGGACCTTGCCACTTACAGGGAGATCTGGATGGGGTTCCCAGCGCCTGGTTACAGCCTTGCCCAGCCCAGGCCATGCAGCCATTTGCAAAATGAATCAGTAGATTAAAGATCTCTAACTTTCACTCTGTCATTTTACCTTTAAATAAATGTTTTTTCTTAAAATTTTATTTATTTTTATTGGAAAGTCAGATTTACAGAGGAAAGTAGACAGAAAAATCTTCCATCCACTGATTCACACCCCAAGTGGCTGCAGTGGCCAGAGTTAAGCTGATCCAAAGCCAGGAGCCAGAAGTTTCTTCCTGGTCTCCCGTATGGGTATAGGGTCCCAAGGTTTTGGATCATCCTCTACTGCCTTCCCAGGCCGCAAACTGGATGGGAAGTAGAGCAGGTGGGACACAAACCTGTGCCCATTTGGGATCCTGGTACATACAAGGTGAAGATTTAGCCACTAGGCTATTGTGTTGGGCCCTAAATAAATATTTTAAAAGAATGTTTAAAAACATTCTTGGAAAGTCACTGGCCTTTCTGCTCAACTTGAAGAGATAGCCAAATGATGAGAAAGAGGTTCACAGTCCAGCCTCATTGGCTAACTGATTTTAAACCACAATGTACCCACCAGAATGACTAACATTTTTTACCGTTCAGATTGATCAATTTAAGTGTTGGAAAGAATATAGAGCAAGTGGAACTCAAAGACACTACTGGTAGGAGTATAAATTAGTATGAACACATTGGAGAATTAAAAAAAAAAAGCATTCACTAAAGTAAACAAATGCCTGTCCTTTGACCAAGTAATTCTGTTCCTAGGTGTATGTCCAATAGGAGCACAAACAAAAGGGTACCAACTACTCATAAGAACCCCAATCTGGTAACAACCCAAATGTCTGTGAATACAGTGAGTGGCCAGGTGTGGCTCATTCCAGTAATGCATCCTGTACAGCGAAAATGAACAAGTTTACTGTTATACATATCACGGATTTCATTTCATAAACAATGTTGGGTGAGATGAGTCAGACACAAAATTGGCTGCAGGTGTAGAAAGTTCACAGGCAGGTAAAACCAGCCTGAAGTGTAAGACAGTGGTCACTTTTGAGGCCAGTGCCTTGGCTCAACTGACTATCCTCCACCTCCAAATGTGGTATCCCAGACGGGCACTGGCTCATGTCTCAGTTGCTGTAATTCCCATCTAGTTCTCTGCTTGTAGCCAGGGAAAGCAGTGGAGGATGACCCAAGTCCTTGGACCCCTGAACCCACAAGGAGACCTGGAAGGAGGCTTCTGGTTCCTGGCTTCAGATCAGCTCAGCTCCAGCCTATATGGCCAATTGGAAAGTGAAACAATAGATGGAAGATCTTTCTCTCTGTCTCTTTTCTCTGAAATCTGCCTTTCCACAAAATAGATAAATAAATCTTTTAATATATATAGTGTTTACCTTTAAGAAAAGGAGGTGGAGGCCAGGATCCAGGAGCTTCTTCTGGGTCTTTCTCATGGGTGCAGGAGCCCAAGCATTTGGCCCATCCCCTGCTGCTTTCCCTGTTAGTAGGGAGCTGGAACAAAGTGGAACAGCCAGGACTCCAACCAGTGCCATATAGATGCTAGCACCACAGGTGGAGGCTTAGTCTATATGCCAGTGTCCGCTTCCAGCTCATTCCTGAGCAGGCAGAGGTGCTGTGGGGGTGTCACTGGGGTGGCTTACTCATCTGTACATGTAAATTTCTAGTCAGGTTCCCACACAGTAGGATAATTCCTTAAAAAAAAAAAAAAAGCAAACAGACCCATGAGGAGAAACTGTTTTCAGGTGGGTACAAAAAGGAAAGAGGGAAGGAGATGGGAGGGAAATCAACATTTTATGCACAGGCAGCTTGTGCCGTGGCGAGATTAAACGGGGGGGGGGGGGAAAGGGGCCGGCTGGAGGGAGCAGGACTGAACTATCCCCAGATAGGTCGACCTTCAGGTCTCTAGTCCTACAGCTGCTGGTTACAAACCTGATTCTTCTGTGCCTACCCAGGGCTTCCCAGTCTAGTAAATACTTGTCTCCAGGTGGAACTGGAAAGGCCGGAGGGGCGCTGGTGTCCTGCAGGGTGCAGGGTGGGGCCATGTAAATACACGTAAATGTAAATACATGTAAATATTGGATCTGCTTAGGTGGCAGTGTGAGCGTGTGTGTGTGTGTGTGTGTGTGTGTGTGTGAGCGTGTGTGTGTGTGTGTGTGCGCGCGCGCGCAGCCCTAATACAGGGGTCTCTCTCTAGAGTCCAGCTGGGCTCCAAATCTCCCTCAAGGGTCTGGGGTCTGCTCCAACGCTCCCTGGGCCACCTTCCGGGCGGAAAGGGGCAGGAAGGAAATCCCTGGGCACAAGTTCCACCGGCAAGAGGGGAAACCCTGGGGGAGGGGGTTCCTTTGTGGGAGGAGGTCACACACACCCCCACCCCTCACCCCTCACAAAAACATCCCACAGAGCGTTGGTCTACAGAGGTGGAGACAGCCTGGAGCGGAAGTGCGAAGGGCCGGCTTGGGAACACCCCCTCTGATCGCACGAGATGCGTCAGGGAAAGTTGGGTTTCACTGAGACGGGGATGGAGGCTCACTCTCGTCTCACACGGCCACCAGGCTCGCCTCCGCCCCTGACCCGAGTGCGCGCGGGGGACCCCAGCCGCGAGGCCGACCCCTGCCCCCCGCGCGCCCGCCCTTCCCCACCCCTTTCAAGGCCGGGACTTTATTAAGGCCGGATTCGTCAGCGCCGAGCCATTTTGCTCAGAGGCCGCGGAATCTCACGGAAGCGCGAGGTGTCGGGCCAGCTAGGGAGCAGCTGGGTCCAAGAGCGAGGTGGGTTCGGTTCTGCCTGGGCTGCGGGCGGCCGCCGCGGGATCAGGGCCGGCGCGCGCGGGTTCCACAGGGATGCTCGCTGGTCCCCCTTCCAGTCCAGGGCATCCATCAAGGGATGAGCTCCAAAAACGGGATGGCGCCCGCGCCGTCCGAGGGCTGCGGGCGCTGGGGCGCGGCAAGCCAGCTTCCCCGGGTCCTCAGCCGGTGGGCGCTGGGACCCGCGACCGCGCTCCGGAACCGGCTCCCTGTCCCCGTCCTTCCCGGCACCGCGTCCCTCGTGCCCCACCTCCTGAGCCCCGAGCGAAGGAAAGGGGCGGGACCAGGCCCGCCCCCTCTGCCGTTGCCGGTTGGCTGTGGCGGACGTCCGTCTGGAATCTATTTTGATGGAGGCGAAGGGGGGGTGCCACCCAGTCTGCCCCAGATCACGTTTGCCAGCAACAGCCAACCAGTCTGGCCCAGTCTGCGGGCCAGAAGCGATTGGGGGCTAGTGAGCTCGTCCCCGCCACACACACCAGGCCCAGTCCGGGTCTTCGCTACCCGGCCGCCCTGTCCCTCGTGGAAGTGGAGCGGCGGCCTCCTGAAACGCAGAAGCGAAATGTAGCCAGCCGGGGTAAGGGGGTGTCGCGGTTGGACGCTCACCTTGGCTGCGGGTGAGGAGAGGAGGGGGCGCACGCCGGGGCCGAGACGACCACCGAGGAGGAGGAGGAGTGATGAGAAGAGGGGGAACCCTGCGTCCCCCGAGACCGCGGGCCCCTGCTGCCACTCGTCCGGTGCCCCCCTTCCGCCCAAGCGAGGGGCAGGTCAGTCCTGGCGGGGCCGGGGAATGGTGGGGGGAGTCCTGGCGCACGGCGCATTTGCTGAACCCGGGTAGTGGAGGGCTGGGGATGGCTGTTCCCGCTCACTGGGGCTGAGAATTCTGAAACGAATCCTTGTTCTGGTCCCAGCTTGGGAAGAGGGGGCTCTCTGGTGCTTCTTTGGTCCCAGGGCCTCAGCCCATGCGAATACTCTCCCCTGGTGGAGTGGGTGAGGGGCTGGCTGGCTGCGAGCCCCCTTCCAGGTTCAGTGGCCTGCAGTAAGGACGGAAGGAGCTGGGGCGCCGGGTTTGAGTGGACCCAGAAACTTTTTCAGTGTGGGAGCAGTGGACTTGGGGGCTGGCACATGGATCTGTGGGGAGGGTCTTTGGAAGGAGAGCAGGCAGGTACAGACGTAGGCTGAAAAAGAGAGAGGTGGTAAGTGACTTGTGGATGGAAAGGGAGACACTTCTATGGGCCAGCAACTGCCTTTCCCAGGCTGAAGCTACTGAGGTGTGTTAGGAATACTTAAGGACCTGTCTGTCCTACCTGGTCAGCGTGTGTGTGTGTGTGTGTGTGTGTGTGTTTCTTACTTGAAAGAAATGGAATCCAGGCCTGGGGATCCCCTGGGGCAAGGGAGATGGGAGCATTTCATCTAGACACTGGCATTTGGGAACAAATGTCTCTTGGCATATGGGACTTAGCATTGGGGTTTGCCCTCCTTTTTTTTTTTTTTTAATTGCTGCTTTTATTTGTTCGGTTTCATTTTGTTTTTGAGAATTCCTCTGTAAGCCACCCTTGGTAACCCCGGAGAACTCAGGGGGAGCCCAGAGAGCTGAAGTGGGTGCCTAGTAACTCCCAACAGTACCCTCCGTACCTTCTCACAGAGATAACTCCCCTGGCCTATCGGAGGCTCTCCTAGCGCCAAGCTCCCTGCAGGGAGAGAAGTAGACACCAAGGGCTGGATCTTGGTCAGCGGCTGAGCTTTCTGTAACACTGTTGACTCTCAAGGGCAGGAGTGGGTAGGTCTCTGGCTCTTGGCCGTGGGCTGGCAGGCTTGCAGCACTGCCCAGCCAGTCTTCCTACTCCTTCACTTCTCAGGGCCTAGGGCCTTAAATCATCCTGGGTCCTTACTGAACATTCAGGAAGGGAGCTCCCTGATGGTGCCCCGCCTACCCTAGGGTGCTGAGAGGACAGTGGGTGGGGCAGCACCTTTGCAGTCCCAGGCTGGTCACATCTCACAGCTGTTGACCATAGCGGCCAGCCCTGTGGTTGCCGGTTCAGAGAGTAGTGGGGCGCACACCTGCTGGGCCTCCAGATGGAACAACCCAGAATGGAGTTGAGTAAATGAAGTGGAAACAGCAGCAGAGAACAAGCTCTGTAAAGACACTTGTGTCATCAACTCACAGCTGCTTTGAGAAGTCTCCCACTATGAGTTCTATGTGGCTGTGTCATGACATTCCGTTTTCCTTTTTCTTCCTGCCCATGTAAGGTGTTCCACACAGATTCTCGTGATTTTAAGGACCAGAGCTTCAGGGAGGCACGAGGCCTTCCCAGGAAAGGAGCAGATTTCTGGAAGGGCCTAGAAGGCCAACAGACCCTGCTGTGGGAGCAGCCGTGTCCAGAGAACCGTAGGGAGCCAACGGAGCCAAGTGCTGCGAGTGGGCAAGAGCCCCAGCCCCAAGCTGTGGCTGTATTCTGAAAGATTGCAACTCAAGCTCTTGTCACGCAAGAGGGGCCACTTCCCAGGGCACCCCCTTATCTCTGGATGCCCTGTGTTCTAACCTGCTGCTGAGAACCAAAGAAGAAATCAGGCACCAGGCTGGGCAGCGGGACTTGGGCCTCTGCACCCCTAGAGGGTGGCTGGGGACTCTGGCCGGAGGGACTCTCACTTCCCATCACCTTGCGGCCTCAGTACTTGATGGGGCCGCCTGTTGGCGGAGCAGTTTTTGCACTGCCTTGTAGGAGCCAAGAGCCTGGGGGAGAGGTCCTGTGGTGCTCAAGCCTGAGGTCACCCCAAGACTAAGCCTTTCTCCAAGTCAAGAAGAAGGAAAGCAACAAAAAGGCGCGTTCTCTCCATTCCCCCATCCCTCCTGCCTGTCATGTCCACTAAGCCAGAAGCCAAGGACACCCACCAGCGCAACGGGACTGGCCCGCCCCCCTCTCCCTGCTCTTCTGATGGTCCAGGGCCCTTGGCCGCTGGGCCTTCGGAGTTCCTGGGGCCTGACGGGGCCGGGGTGGAGGTGGTGGTGATTGAATCTCGGGCTAATGCCAAGGGGGTTCGAGAGGAGGATGCTCTGCTGGAGAATGGGAGCCAGAGCAACGACAGTGATGATGTCAGCACGGACCACGGCCCTGCGCCACCCTCGCCACTCAAGGAGACCTCCTTCTCTATCGGCCTGCAAGTGCTCTTTCCCTTCCTCCTGGCGGGCTTCGGGACCGTGGCTGCTGGCATGGTGCTGGACATCGTGCAGGTAGGAGCAGCTAGGATGGGGTATCCCAGGACCATCTGTGCCTCCCAGGCATCTCCCCTCCACCTGCCTGTGGGACATAGCTCCTGCGGCTACTTCCTAGAAGGCAGCTTCCCTTTGGAGCACTGCCGAGGCTGCTTTTCGGGCCAGTCGCATTCTGCAGAAGGTTCGAGGGAGCCCAGTGGCCCCAGGGCAGTTGTGGGTGCTGGGGAGTGCTGGTTAGGAAATGGAATGAGTTCCAGAGTTCGAACTGGCAGAGGTGAGAGGGCTCAGAGTTGCCACTTGCCATGCCTCCTGGGCATTCCTGCCGGGACCAGCCCGACTGGAGACCTTCAGCTGGGCTCTTCTCTCCCTGCCTCACTCCCTTCTCCTCCCTTTTATGTGGGATTTCAAAGATGCCCCTGTAGCCAAATGATCAGTTTCAGGCCTCTCCTCCATCCCCCTGCTGGGCAGGAATTTGTTCAGCTGCCAAGAGGGTCTCAAATTAAGTGAGAAGGCTCCTAAAGGTATTTTGTGTTGCTTTTTCTTCCTATAGCAGGTCTCCCTAGGAAGTTGCGGGGTGGGCACGTGCCATCTGATGTGTGATTTCGAGTCGGCAGAACAGGCCTGAAAGTGCTCGCTGTGTGCCATGGGTGAGAACAAGATGAAGCCTGGGCAGTTCTGGGCAGCACTGTCTCTCATCTGCTCCTCACATGCCTTTCTGAAGCCTGCCCTGAGTAAAGGGAGCTCCTTCCGAAGTTACTGCAGAGGATGGAAGCTCAGAGTTGGCAAGACCCAGGAGCCAGGGACATGTCCTACCAGCAGCTCACTGTGAGCTGGGGCTTACCCAGCACCTCCAGCTTGGCAAGAGATCAACTCTTGTTGCTCGATAAAAGGTTTTGAAGCCCAGGAAGGCACACAGAGCTCTCTAAAGGTGCTGGGTCTGTCTGAATTGTCAGCATGCCAAGTGCTAGTCTCTGTCCTCAGGACTTAGAGAAGAAGTACTGGAGGGGAAGGCTGATCTTTGCCCTTTGAGGTCCCCCCTGTGTGGCTTGACCCTGGCATCTCTCAAAGAACTGGCGCTCAGGGCCAGCTGCCAGTGTCAAGCCACCGTACCCACTAATGTAATGAGCCTGGCCAGCTGCTGTCCCCATGCCCACAGCCCGCAGGGACTGAAGATGGGTGGTGCTGGATGGTTCCTTCAGTATGTCCACTTGGGCTACTTGGATGTGAGCCCTCCTGGAGAGTCCTATCCCTATGGTTGCTAATGGGAGTGGTGTCTGTGCAAGCACAATGCCTTTGTGCTGCCTCTGTCCTGGAACCTGTTAATGTGAAGATTGTTCCTACCCTGAGATTAAGAAGCTGCCTGGAGCTCCTGCTTCCTCTCCTTCCCAGTGACCCCTCTTCCAAGGACAGTGAGTGCGGGGGAAGGAGGAGCAGAGAAATGGAGATGCAGGGGTAGCATTTCCACCTGTCCCCTCATTCCCTGTGGCCTTGCTTCTCATTTTTAAACTTTTAGAGTTCTGGTTTGGTGTCTACAGAGGGGTGAAAGATCAAATCCAGCTGTGACCCAAGAGCAGGTGCCTTATTTTGTAGACAATGGGAGTGTCGTTGGGGAGTACTTGGGCAGCTGCTCTGTCGCCTGTGAGAGAGGAGCTTTGTAGATAAGAAACCCATGGTGCAGACAGATTAGGTGACTTGTCCCTAGAGCCTGGGCTGCTAACTTCTGGGGCCTTTGCCACAGTCAAACTTCTCCAGTTGAAGATTCTGAAGAGTCAGTTTGCTTTGCCTCCCCTTGCAGAGCAGGGTGGACTGGAATCTGTAACAGGCGGGGTTTTCTTCTGAAGTGAGCAAAAACAAAACTTCTCAATGAGCGAGCTACAGAACCCCTCCCCACAACCACCACTACTCACCCACCAACAGCACTCACACAAGGATTCGAGCCAGAAAAACTCTGCCATCTTGCCCCACCCCTACTCCATTCCCATGTCCCTAAGACATGGGGAGTTCTCTGTAGGAGAACCTCAAGGTTGCCCACCCTGCCCACAGTGGGCCAGCCTTGCCCTCTGCATGGCCACTTGGGGCTCTCTGCAGGGCTGCGTCCAGGTGGTGTAGATAACAACGGCCGCTTTGTCTTCATTCTCCTCCCCTGGTTGGTTTTCACACCACAGCTGGGCTGCAGCAGGCTCCACAGCAGCCTAGTCAGGGGAAGGGGCTGTGTACAGAAGAACCAACTCCAGGGGGAGTGCAAGGGGTTGACCAGCAATCTCAGCTTCAGAAAGCACGGGATGATTTCTAAGAATTCATACCTGCTTTCTCCCTTCTCAAGTCTACATTGGCCCTGGCTCAGGTGCCTGTCTGGTCCAGGGCCCCAAGCAGTCCCGCTGCTGGAAAAGACTCACCCTTAGAGACCTACTGCTGCCACCTCTCCATGTGGGCCACAGCTTGCACAGGGCAGTCAAGCTGCTGGCATGCAAATCACAGGCAGGACAAGGAGGAGTGGACCTCTGTCTGCTGCAACTGCCCTAGCGTGGCACTAGGCAGGGAAGGAGGCCTGGGCCTCCTGGTGAGATGAGAACAGCCTACACACTGCAGGTGCTGCGGTTCTAGGCTACCAGGGCATCTCACTCAAGGGGGTTTGTGGGGAGACATCAAAAAGTGATGTGCCTGCCTTCAGGGTCTGCATGGGAATTCCCAGGTAGGTGGGGGCAGGTGAAGGCTTGCAAGTCCTTATTTTAATTTGCTATGGATCTGTAAAGATTGTTAAAATAAAAAATATATAATAATAATAATAAAAATTGCTATGGATCCCCAGGAAATTGGCCCCACTTCAAATACAACCTCAATTTGACTTCTGTGTCATGCTGTACATACTGCAAATATGGAAGTGGATGACCAATGTGACCTCAGGGAAGTGGAGCAGGAACGAAGCATTCCTTGTTCCTTCTTCCCTTGTGGCTGGCCTGTTCCTGGGCAGAATGTTCAGATTCAGTCTCACCTGAGCACCCTGTCCGCCCTTCTGCCTGAGGTCATGGTCCCATTTGCATTTCCTGTTCTCTCTTTATCCCTATGTGTGTCCAGGTATGGTCCTCCTTGGACACTAGGGGAGGCCTCTGGGAATATCCTCAAGCAGGTGAAGACTGGTAGAAGTGGGTGCTTTAATTGCCTCTCCAGTCATCGCCCTCCAAGGTCAACTGTAGCCTAGCTTGCTAGGCTCTGCTGCAACCTGGCGCCTGGAGCTTGTGCTGGGAAGCCTAGGAATCCCTGGCTGACTCTGTCCCCTGCTGATGCCCTTCTCCTGGAGCAGATACAAGCTGAAGGCAGCACATTGGAGGGTATGAGGCCAGAGGAGGTGAGGGATGGAAGAGGCAGGTGATGAGAAAGAGGTACTGGCAGGGCCACTGAGGATGGAGACTTGAGAGTGACAACTCCGAAGCAGGATCCTCCTTAAGTGTACAGGAAGCAGCCACATCCCTCCCCTCCAGAATATCAGGGATCCCTGAGCCACCCACCCCAAGATGGAGAAAAACAGTAAGCAGTGAATGTCTGCAGATGTGTCTTCCACCTCCAACCTGGGCAACCTGGACCCTCTCCCAATGCACAAATGGGCTGGAAGGTGCGGAAGGCAGCCAGGCCCCAGCTGGGCTGACTGATTTGACTTCCGATGGCAGACACTCCCAGCCAGGCAGAACAAGATGGACCAGGGGAGGGAGAAGAGCCACTCCCTCTGTGCCTCAGCCTGCTCACACCTAACTTCAGGCCATCCCACTTCCCTGGGCTGTCCATACCACCACCTTCACGTGCCTCTTCCCAGAGGCCTGTGTGAGCCTGCATGGCAGATGTGCCCAGCTTACGCCACGTCTGAGATGGTGTAGGAACTGGCTGCTCCAACCCAAGGAGTTGCTTCTGGATAGGTGGAGCTAACAGGTCCTGGGGGTTGCCTTCTCTCTTCAGGCCCTGGAGGTGCCAATGGGGGGGATCTCCCCTTCATTTGTCCTCAGAGAGGGACTCCCCTAAGGAAGGTGCTGGGTCCTCAAGGGCATATTCTAACTCTGGATGGAAGTGTCCCTTGTCTGGAATGGTGCTGTGCCCTCTACTCATGCATACAAACAGGACACCAGTAGGAAAGAAGTCTTTGCTTTGTAGAACCACCTCTAGCTCTTTACCCTGGCCCCAGACCCCTCTGATAGCCTTGGCCTTCTTTCTTTTTTATGTTTTCGTAATTATCTTTTTTTTTATGATATATACACAGTTGATT
Organism: Ochotona curzoniae; assembly: GCF_017591425.1. Classification (NCBI taxonomy): domain Eukaryota; kingdom Metazoa; phylum Chordata; class Mammalia; order Lagomorpha; family Ochotonidae; genus Ochotona; species Ochotona curzoniae. The sequence continues at coordinate 15,621,419 of NW_024466219.1, read as the reverse complement.
AAGGTGATAAGGGTCAAGGGCTACAAGAAGGTGGGTGAGACCATTATTTCCACATTCTGTTTTTTCCTTCCTATAACTGGGGGAAGAGGGGAGAAGGGGAGAAGCCACACTCAGCCTCCTGAACACGTTTGTACCCCAGGATGGAGGACAACCACATGACACTGCCCCAATGTCCTCAGTGTGGGGCATGCTCCTAAGGTCTTGTTCAAGAGGTTTTGATAGCTCAGTGGTTCTGAATTACTGCTGATCTTGCCACTCCAAGCACAATGAAATCTCTCCAGAATCCACTTGTTGACACTGTCCAACTTAGAGTCTCCATTTGCCCAGATATTCAATGCCAACATCTGGCTGGGGTAGTTAATTAATTTGTTCTGTCCTTTGTCCTCTGTTGTGGTACCTACCAGGTGTCCTCTGCAGACTCCAATGTACTGCCTTATCTTCCTAGTGCACCTGGATATGCTGTCTTCTGCATCTAAGCCACTGAGGAGCTGGGCCCTCTTCTTTGTAGTAGTTTTAAATATATATATATGTCACCATCTTAGCCACTATGAATACACCATTCAGTGGTGCTAAGTCCATTCACATTACATGCAGCACGTCTTCTATACCCAGTATAGAATACCCTGTTTCCCCTTCTGCCCAGCCCCTGACCACTCTCTCATATGACTACAGTCATGCAGAACCTGTCCTTTTTTGACTGGCTTCATTGTGCCATGTCTTCAAGGTCCCTCCAAGCTGTAGCGTGTGGCAGGGTGTCTTTCCTGTTGAAGGTTGGATCATATTCCACTGCATTTGATTTATATACAACTGCATTTTGTGTATCTACTTGTCTGGCCAGGATCACTTAGGTAGCTTCTACCTCTTGCCTGTTGTGCATGGTGCAGCTGTGCCCATGGGTATGTGAACATTGCAGACACCTACTCTCAGTTCTTATGGATAACCACCCAGGAGTGGGAGAGCTGGATGAATCAGTTGTTCTTTGCATTTGAAAATTTATTTATTTGAACGGCAAAGTGACAGCTAAGGAGAGAAAGAGAGAGTCTTCTGTCTACTAGTTCACTCCCCAAATAGCAAAAACAGCCAGGTATTTGCCAGGCCAGAGCCAGGAGCCACAAACCACCATCCAGATCTCCCATAGGGATGGCAGGGACCCAAGCACTTTGACCAGCTTCTGCTGCCTTCCCAGCAGGGAGCAGGGTGAGAAGTGGAGCAGTTGGCACTCTTATGGGATGACCAGTGTATCAGTGGCACCACAGCATGGGACATGGTGGTTCTGTTTTTAACTTCTTAAGGAACTGCCACATGATTTTCCATACAAGTTGGGCCACTTTACTATCCCAGCAGCAGTATGCATGTGTTCCAGTCTAGGTCTGGTCTGGGTCCTGGCCAGCATGTGTAACTCCCTGGTTTTTGTCACGGTAGCCATCTTAACAGGTGTGTGATGGTATATCACTGTCCTGTTGATTTGCAGCCTTGCTCATCTTGTTGAAATTGCCTTTAAGGGATTGTCTGATCAGACTACTGAATTGGACACTTGTCAGGCAGGAGCTTGAGGCCCTGTGGCTTGTCTGAAGTCCCCAGCTGGTATACATAAGGAGGCATGTGGGGAGATAGCATGAGGCCCCTCGCAGCAGTCTTACAGGAGACATGAAGCTTGGAGTCCAATGCCCTGGACCTTGCAATGATGTGCCCACAGTCGTGATGGTACCCACACCAGCCAGGGCAAGCCTCCTGTCCCCATCTGCCTCTCCAGACCCAGAAGTTTTCCATTCTTAAAACAAAGAACAAATAAAACCTGCTTGTCCCAGCACACAGAAAGGGAGCTACAGTCCCAGCCTCATGTGCAAGTCTGCAGTACCAGTTACAAGCAGAGGAACTTACAGATAGCCAATCCCAGCTCTTACATCTTTTCCCTCTTACACTAACCGAAAACAATGTTCTGTGAACCTGTTTGCTCATCTGCACCATAGGGATAAAGATAACCCATACTTCATTGGGTGACTGAGGTGATGAAATGAGAAAATACACATAGGGACCCAACCTGGTGTATAGCCAATACCTAGTAAAAATTAGGCTAAGAAGCTGATGGGGTTACTGCAGCTGGTGGGCTGGCAACCAAAACCCAACTGTGTGGACATCAGCTCTGGACTCTTCTTATGGAGGTATACTTGCATTTTCTCTCTGAGAGGCTGGGGCAGTTGTGTGGGGTAAGGGAGTGCAAAGGAGGCATAGAAAGGCTCTGGCTGGGTAGTAGGCAGAGGATTAGGGGCCACCGAGCCCTTCCAAATGAGGGCTGCTGTGACTGCGGCCAAAGCTCGGGGAGATAGAAACCAAACAAAGTGTAAACTCCTTGGCCCCAGCCCTGCAGCTGACACAACACCACTCAAGGCTGAGGCTGCAGAGGACCTGGACTGAAGGCAAAGGCTGGGGCATGCAATGTCATGGGGGTTACAGAGAAATCTAGAGTGTAAGCCAGCCCATGGGGGTCCACTACTCTTCCCACCCCTGGCTCTGGGAATACAGGCAGAGGAAGTAGAGCCCAGGCAGGGTCCTAGCTGTTACTGTTTCCTCCCCAAGCCCCTTGTCTCCAACTATCTGCTGGATGTCCCTACCCATGCTTTGGGCACTATAATGCCTAGCTTCTCTTTTCACCTTCTAGCACTGGGAAGTCTTCCAGAAGGTGACGGAAGTCTTCATCCTGGTGCCTGCACTGCTGGGACTCAAGGGGAACCTGGAAATGACCCTGGCCTCTAGGCTGTCCACGGCAGTGAGTATCCTGGCCAAGAGGAGAGGGCCCAGAAAGGGCCCCTGGGCAACACAGAGGTGCCCCACGAGGGATCCTGGCAGGCCCCCTCCACAAGCCCCACCCCCTGTGGGAGCATGGAGTCAGGGTAGCAGCAGGAGGGCCTGGCTGGATTTGGTGTCCTGCTATAGGCAGGGGCTTCCTGCCCAAGGTGATTCCCAGACTTGCTTTCTGGATGTGCCTGCGTCCATGGACTGCTACCCCACCCCCCTACTTTACAACCCACCTCGTGACTGTTTGTGCAGCTTTGACAGGCGGGCATCCTGCTGCTCTGTCCAGCCGCACAGATGGGGGCCTCCTCTGATCTCCAGCCCTGCTCTGCAGCTGGCCAGGAGCAGGGCCAGGGCCCCCCCAACCCTCTCAGCCCATTCCCTGTCTCCGTGGCCAGTTGCTCTTTAAAGGGCTAGAGACAGAGAAGGGGCTGCTCTTCATTCCTTACTCTCCATTCCCAACCCCTGAGATCTCCCCTAATGCAGTGATTCAGTCACATATAGAGTTCTGGGGTACGAGGTCAGGAGTGATATAATTCAGGAAACCACAGGTGTTCCTGCTTGGCCAAGGGCGGAGAAGATGGTGGAGAAACATCCCCCTGACTTGCACTACCCCTCCTGGTCCCTACCACCCGTGCCTTCCCAAACACTCTTGTGGCCCTGGTCCCATGCCAGCTGTTGACCTGTCCTCCCCTAGGAAAGCAAACTGGCTTCAGGGCCAGGGAGTGGGCCATTGTAATCCATTTAGGGAAGGGCTACCCAGCTTAGCAGGGCAGCCAAGGGCCTCTTCTGCCCAACAGGACAGCTATGAGAGAAAAAGAGGTGGGTGCCCTGGAGGCGCCTCACCTGTTCCCCTCTCACCCCAGTTCCCCTGATCCTACCCTACTCCCTCTGGTGGTCGTGTCTGTCCCCTTATCCAGGGAGGGGCCTGTTTCAGCTGTCAACTTTTTTTGGTCGGTAACTCCAGCCCCTTGCCCTTTCTCTCCCAGGCCAACATTGGACACATGGACACGCCCAAGGAACTCTGGCGGATGATCACGGGGAACATGGCCCTCATCCAGGTAAGAGGGCAGGGCAGACAGGGTGGGCCAAGTTCCCTGCTCCCCCAAGTCAGGAGTCTCTGAGAGCTCCTGAATGAAGCTCCAACACCCCACTGAGCTGGTGTCCCCCAGGGACACTCTAGAAAGTTGCCCAGAAAACAGCCAGCAGGTGGTACAAGGGCTGAGTCTCCACAGATCTGGCAGTGGGAGCAGACTTGGATTCTCACGTGTCCTGGGCCACAGTCAAGTCTTCCAGGCCTTGACTCTGATTTCAAGACCTAACCCCGTGGACCCCTCCCCTCACACCCATTCAGTCAGTGACATGCCCCGGGACCCCCACCGAGTGCATGGCTTAGTTCTAGTGTCTGGTGTGAAACTAAACAAACACACATCCTTCCAGCTGGGGCGGGAGGTGGGGGCTAACTGGACAGTGCTGTCCTGCCTGCCCCCTGGGACTGCTGAGGGCCAGGAAGGCAGTCAGCCTAAGAGCTCTGTGACCTCCGTTGAGAAGCACTGCACTCCTGGGTGGTCACCACTCCTCCCGACAGGTGCAGGCAACAGTCGTCGGCTTCCTGGCATCCATTGCCGCCGTTGTCTTTGGCTGGATCCCTGATGGCCATTTCAGCATCCCACATGCCTTCCTGCTCTGTGCCAGCAGTGTGGCCACAGCCTTCATTGCCTCGCTGGTGCTGGGTAAGCAAGGGAAGAGGATGGGGGTAAGGAGGGCTGCCCCAGAGGGGTCACCTGCACCCGGCCCCTCCTGCCTCTCCTTTGGTTTATTGGTGAAACTCCTTTAACCCTTCTTGCCTTACTTGGCCCACCTCCTTTTCTTCACCAGGTATGATCATGATTGGGGTCATCATTGGCTCTCGCAAGATTGGAATCAATCCAGATAATGTGGCCACACCCATTGCTGCCAGCCTGGGGGACCTCATCACCTTAGCGCTGCTGTCGGGCATCAGCTGGGGACTCTACCTGGAACTGAGTGAGTCTGTAGTCCGCGGGAGGGGGCCTCAGGTGGACCCATTGGGTGGGATCTGGAGAGATGGAGTCACTTTGCAAGAGTACAATAACTTCTGTGTTCTTAACTGCTTTAATTTAGTTTGTTTAAACCAATCAGAGAGAGATGAGGCTAAAAAGGTCTCATCCCAGAATCAAGCAGGCAGCAGGGGCAGAGGCAAAAGTACCAGAAATATCCTCCTGCTTGGTCCTGTGGATCCTTGCTTCCCTTGGAAGGGGTTGTGGAGAGCGTGAAGGAATGGAGTCTGCTTGCATGATGAGGACAGGATGGGAGATGAGGATTTCTGAGTTAGATCAAGAGCCTAGATGGCTCTCTGCTTGGCCGCCTTGACCTTGGAGCCGATGGGGCTGGCCTCACCCACCTGTTGGGCTTACTGCGAGAGTCCACTGAGACTGGGTGTTCATGAGCATTGTACAGAGATGCCATTGACCATGCAGCTGAGCCAGATGGGAAGCTGGGAGAAGGGGCCAAAATGCTCAACACCTTTTGCTCTCTGCCCTTTCAGATCATTGGCGATACATCTACCCGCTGGTGTGTGCCTTCTTCGTGGCCCTGCTGCCTGTCTGGGTGGTGCTGGCCCGACGCAGCCCAGCCACAAGGGAGGTGTTGTACTCAGGCTGGGAGCCTGTCATCATTGCAATGGCCATCAGCAGGTGGGCCTGGTCCCAGAGCATAGCTTCCTCCACTCCCCTTCCACCCTGCCCCAGACTACTATTTAAGCCCCAAAGCAAGAAGGTAGGAGTCTAGTCTTAGAAATATGTTCAGTAGTTAGTGGAGCAGGCACGTGGTGTTTTGTATCAGGTGATAGAAACCAGCTTGATCCAGTTCCCTCCCAAAGTAGCTGCGTTGGCCTCGAGACCTAAATAGGCACCGCTGGACTCTGGGTCATGCATCATAGCATCTGGGCCCCAGGACTCTGCATTTCTCAGCTCTGTTTTCTTCTGGGAAGGCCCACAGTCCCATTTACATTTTGCTTATTCCCACCAGTTCCAGAGAAAACAGTGGAGATCAGTCTCACACACACATCCACATGCAGTTTCACAGAGTCCCAAAACAGAGTTTCCTTAGTTCTCATGTGGTCAGCTGACTATGCCTGGGCCATCATTGAAGCAGTGTCACCTGAACCTGTTCCTGGAGCTCAGTGCCATTGCCAGAAGGGAAAACAAATGCTGGGTAGGCAGATCAGAGACCTTCCCTGGCAGGTTGTCCTGTGAGTGGCTCCTGGAGCCAAACAGAGGGCAGGGACAACATCACCGGCTCATTCTGGAGCTACCAAATCAGGTCAGGATGCTGGGGGCAAGTGGTTCTGGCAAAGGAGGCACAGACTGCCAGTGGAGGGACTCCTGGAACCCACCATGCTTTGCTTTGTCCCCAAGGCAGGTTGGGCCTGTGCCTGTCGTCTCGGGAGCAGAGCCCACCAGCAGCCTTGGTGTCATTGTGTGTTTGTGCCCCTGCAGTGTGGGAGGCCTCATCTTGGACAAGACTGTCTCAGACCCCAACTTCGCAGGGATGGCTGTCTTCACACCCGTCATCAATGGTGAGGCCTCAACAGCAGTTGCTGGGAGGGAAGGGGCAAGAAGAGAAAAGAGTTTGGGGGTTTGGCACTTGTGTCAGTGAGGGTTCCCCAGGCAAGAGAATCCACACAGTTTCAGTTTTCATAAAGGGAAGTGGGGCAGGGAAAAAAGGAACAAGAGATGTTGAGGTACCTGAAGCTCATGGCAGTGGGAAGCGCAAGTCCTGAAGACTCACGGGGAGGAACCCAGTGAGGGCTGCTCTCCTCAGGAGGAGGGAATGTGGGAGGGATGACCTCTTTTGTTCTCTGTTCCTCTGATCCAGCTCCAGGAAGGGAGGTGGGGTGAGGCGCAATGAGGGGCAGGCTCTGATGCTCGGCCTCCAGGGCTCAGGGCAGGGGCAAGGTAGGGGTGCAAGGGCTAACAGGAACAAGTGCAGTTTCTGGAGAGGCTCCTGACCCCAGGGTTTGGAGCTCAAACCTGGAGCTTCAAGCGCCACTGCATCCAGCTCATGAGCATCACGTGTCCAGAGCTGCTCGGAGCGCAGGGAGGGGTGGGGCAAGGCTGCACCTGCAGAGAAAGCAGGCTCTTTAAATCTACAGCTCCTCCTGTGTCCTTTCCAGCCCTCTCACAGACCCGCCAGACCTATGGCACTGCCACACGTTCATGGAGGAGCCCAGGAGACTTCCTTGTTTTTCCTTCTCAGAGTCTCGCTGTTTTCTTGGGGACCAGGAATGGGGGTGGTACCCACTAATCCCCAAGCCTAAGACAGGGACAGAGCCGCTCCAGATGAAAGATAACAGGAGGATCGCTTCTTGCCTGCTCTTCCCCAGCACTTCACAGTCTAAGCCCCTGTGTGCCCCTGCAGGCGTCGGGGGCAATCTGGTGGCAGTGCAGGCCAGCCGCATCTCCACCTTCCTGCACATGAATGGGATGCCAGGGGAGAACTCAGAGCAAGCCCCGCGTCGCTGTCCCAGTCCTTGCACCACCTTCTTCAGTCCTGGTAATGATGGCTTGTTAGCCTCCTTGGAGGGAGGGAACCTGCAATAAGCATCACCACAAGAGCTGGGCCTGCGTCTACCTGTCCTGTGCTAGGCTGTACCTGTTGTCATGGACAGGAGCCCAGCCAGGCAGGCTCTCTTCCTGGGATACCCCGAGGGCCAGAGACGAGAGGAGAAAGGCAGTCAGTGGTCTTTGCCCTGGGTGGGGTGGGGAGAGGATTCCCTCCTAAGTTGAAGGGGCCTTCTGGAGAGGGTTTCTCCCCTGTCCTCCTCCTCCTCTTCATGCCCTCTCCCCTCTTCCCTGTCCAGATGTGAATTCCCGCTCTGCTCGGGTCCTCTTCCTCCTCGTGGTCCCAGGGCACCTGGTGTTCCTGTACACCATCAGCTGTATGCAGGGTGGGCACACCACCCTCACCCTCATCTTCATCATCTTCTACATGACAGCTGCACTGCTCCAGGTATGATCTGCCAGAGGCAAGGACACAGGAAGGGCTTCCCCGGGCCCAAGTGGGAGTAAACTCAGGCTAGACCCATCAGACACTCTGCCCCCTCTGCTCCAAGGCCCAGCAGCCCACCCACACAGGGCTGGGCTCGGGAGAGCAAGCTGTAATTCCACCTGAGTCACACTGGTGGTCTTGGCCCAGTTGTCGCTGCTTGAGGCCCAGCGCTGCCTTGTAAAGTGAGGGGAATGGACCAATAGGTGGCCGTTTTTCAGGCAGGTGACCAGAAGCTGAGCAGATAGAACCCACTCCCTCTAGCCTAGTCCCCCATGTGGCTCTATTCTGCATGTTGGGCTTTCTTTAGGAATGTCCTTCGAATGTAGAGTTCTACAGCTTAAAAGAATAAGGACCACTACACTAAGTAATCTGTAGGGCTCCATCCATCCCTGCCATCCCAAGCTGCTATGACTCATTCTCCTTTATTGTATTATTATTAACTTTTTAAAACTTTTTGTTCTGGAACAACTCTATAGTCATAAGAAGCCCCTCACCAAAAAATGTGCAGGGAGATCTTATATCCCTTTATGCCTGGCAACAGCTGTATGACTGTGGTACAGAATCTAGGGGCTGGCACTATGGCTAATAGGCAAATCCTTTACCTTCAATTGCTGGCATCCATATTTCTTAGCTGTTCCATGCCGATCCAGCTCCCTGTTTGTGGACTGGGAAAGCAGCAGAGGATGACTCACATCCTTGGTATAGAATCCAAACCAGGGACTTGGCCTTGGTAAATCCATAGTCCTTATTCTGATCATCGCAGGTTGACATGGAATGCATGTGTATCATGTCATGTGAATATTTGTATGTGTATACATACACATGTGCTCTTTAATTCTCTCTTTTATCACAAGTACAAATTTACTACCATAATCAAGATATAGACAGAACTACGTGCTAACCACAAGGCTCTCAAGCCACTTATAACAGCCTTACTAAATCTTTAAATTTTTTGTAGATGTGTTTTTTGAATAGCTAGCAGTCACATATTGTAGAAGTTTACGTAGGTTCATAGTGCAACCTGAAAGAAAGGCTTTTTGTACCTTCTTCCCAGACTTCAGTTCTCCCCTCCACGGGCCTTTGGTGTCATCCATTCCTTATTTATCCATCCTCCAAACCCTTTCCTTTGTTTATACAGGCAAACTTAGATCTTTTCCTCAAGTGCCTCCATGGTTTGAACACATGTAATCTACAGTATACCCTGCCTGTACCTGCTCTTTGCATTTAACAGTTTCTCTAGAGAGCATCATATGCCAGTGTGCAAAGCGAAGGGTGCCCTGATTCTCTTCTCTTATATGGAGGTACTGTTACTCCATTGAGCCAGTCCCTAGGCAAGCAACACCCTCTCCAGTGCCCCCACCCCCCAGCTTGAGGATGTTTGCATTGAGAAGCACTCTTGCAAGGGCTGTGCTGAAAATCAGCCTTGTGCTGTTCTCTGGTAGCACTTTCCAAGACTAGGGGTCAGGTGCAGCCCCTAGGGGAAAGGGGAGGGAGTGGAGTTTTGCAATTCATCCCTGGGCCTAGGTGAGAAGCGTAAGCTTCAAGTCTCTTATCCATCCTAATGGTACCCTAGCTGGTACCATTAGCTCTTCTACAGCTGCTGGAAAGGATATAAGATTTTGTACCTTGATCTCCACCCAAGGCTCCAAGCCACAGAATCAAGGCAGCTAGCTGTGTGTGGAGTCAAGGCAGGGGAGGGATGAGATGGGGGTTCTAGACCTATATCCCCCTTGGCGTCTTCGCACAGAGGACAAGAGAACAACTGAGTTGGAGTCGTGTAGAAATAGATATCGGGCTCTGGTTCCTGTCTGGATCCCTTAGGACAGAATTCTCCTTCTGTAGCATTTGCAAAGCACAGTTGAGAATAAATCTCCCCCCCCCCCCCACCAATGACTGGTAGAACTTAGCCCTCTCATTCTCCCACAGCTGCAGGCATGAGGAGCATTGTGCAAAGTATCTGCAAGACCCAGGCCAGCCTCTGCATAGAGTTCTAGGTCAAGTGCTCCCCCAGCTTCAGAGTGCACACACATCTTGTTGAAATGCAGGTTCAGATTGCGAATGACCTGTGGTTCCGCACTTCTTAACCAGCCAAGGTTGATGCCACTGGACCCACCAGCAAGACTGGAATATAAATCATTCTTTTTCTAAGATTTATTTCAAAGTCAAAGTTACACTGAGAGAAGGGAAGCCAGAGATAACTCTTCCATCCACTGCTTTACTCCCCAGATAGCCACAATAGGCAGCACTGGGCCAGGCCAAAGTTAGGTGTCAGGGCCTTCTTCTGCATCTCCCACATGGGTCACAGGGGTTCAAGTACTTTCCACAAGTACTTTCCGCTGATTTTCTCAGACATAAGCAGGGAACTGGATCAGAAGTGCACAACTGGGACACAAACTGGTGCCCATATGGGCTGCCAGCACTACAGGCATCAGCTTTATTTACTGTGTCTGAGCATGGCCCCCGTACATCATCTGTGGTAAAATAGAGTAAGCCAGGGTACCAACAGATGAGAGTAGCAGGTGGGAGCAGGTGCTTAGCTTCACAGTTTAGCTGTCACTTGGCTTGCCCATGGCCCCTGTCAGAGTGCCAGGGTTTGAGCTGTACCCCTGCTGTCCCTTCCAGCTTCATGCCAATGCACATCCTAGGAGGCAGTAAGTGATGGCTCAAGTACATGGGTCCCTGTCACCCACATAGGAAGCCCAGGTTAAGTTCCTGGCTCCTGTCTTTAGCCTGGCCCAGTCCTAGCTGCCGTGGCCTTTTGGGAAGTACACCAGCAAGTAGCAACTCTCTAACTTGCTGCCATTCCAATAAATAATTTAGAAACAGAAGGTTTGTTTATTTGAAAAGCAATGAAACAGAGAGGAGACAGAGGAAGAGATCTTCCATCCTCCTGAAATGACAAGGGCCCAACAGTTGGATTGTCTTTTGCTACTTTCTCTCTTTAGCAAGGAGCTGAATCAGAAGCAGAGCGGCAGGCCTGGCGCAATAGTGTAGCGGTTAAGGTCCTCGCCTTGAACGCACCAAGATCCCTTGTGGGCACCTGTTCTAATCCCGGCGGCCTCACTTCCCACCCAGCTCCCTGCTTGTGGCCTGGGAAAGCAGTCGAGGACGGTCCAAGACTTTGGGACCCTGCACCTGCATGGGAGACCTGGAGGAGGCTCCTGGCTTCAGATTGACTCAGCATCGGCCATTGTGGCCGCTTGGGAAGTGATCTATCAAACGGAAGATCTTCCTCTCTGTCTCTCATCTCTATATATCCGCCTTTCCAATAATAAATAAATAAATCTTAAAAAAAAAAAAAAGCAGAGCAGCCAGGACTCTAGCTGATGCCCTGACAGGAGATGCTGTCATAGCAGGCAGCAACTTAACCCACTGTGCCACAACACCAGCCCCAGAAATAAATGTGGAAAAAAAGTAGCAAATAATCCAAAATGTATTTTGATTTAGTATGCATTGTCTGCTTTATATTTAGTTTTCAATATGATTGATTTTCAGTTTAACTCTGCCAGGACTAATAATTAAACTTGGATATACAACAGCAGAATAGAAGGGGTCAGGAGAAGGCTGCTTAGAATAATCACCTGTTAAGCTGATAGCTGTGCTGTAGTCAGCAACCTCAAACACTGTCCTTACACTGTTCTGCCCAGAGAAGGAATCCTGTAAGAAAAGCTAGCTGTACCTGCTAGTCCCCACCGGCTGGTAGTCAGGCCAACATGGCAGGAATTGACATGAGCTGAGAATAGGATAACAAAGAATGAAGAGGCAGGGGAGGCCGAATGCCTGTAGCCCACAGAATGCAGTTGAGGAAGCTGCTTGCTGAGTGCTGCACTGAGGCAGCTGAGCCCATGCAGCAGCACCCTCCTTCCTGCCTGTGGGTAAGTGTAGGGTGCCGGAACACAGGCTGGCAGCATGGGAGCATGGGAAGAGAACTGTCCCCATGTGAGGATGGCTGCAGGTGGGCCCTTGTGTCTCTGCAGGTGCTGATTCTCCTGTACTTCGCAGACTGGATGGTGCACTGGATGTGGGGCCGGGGCCTGGACCCAGACAACTTCTCCATCCCGTACTTGACTGCCCTCGGGGACCTGCTTGGCACGGGGCTCCTAGCACTCAGCTTCCATGTCCTGTGGCTCATTGGGGACCGAGACACGGATGTCGGGGACTAGCTTTGATCACTCCACCATCTCCTCCTCCCTCTGCACTTTCTATGTGAATTTGTTTTTTCTTTGATTCTCCTGTTCTTACTCCCCACACCACACTCCCACCTCTTTCTAGGACTTCACTTTGATATCAAATTCTCATTATTTTCAATGGGAATTTTTATACATTGAGCCAAGTTTGGATAGCAAGAATTCAGGAAGGGTAGATGGACGGAGATAGGCGTCCAAGGAGCTTTTTGAGACAATCACCAAGTGCAATTTCATGGTGGGTGCCTCCAGGTGATGGGGGATTGGGGCAGGGGGCAGTTCTGTTTTTGATCTGAGATCATTTGGTTTGCCTTTAGCAAACTTCCTTCTTGACCCTAATGAGAAACCATTTGTGAGTAGGTTCTGGCCTTTTATTTTGGGAGATTGATTTGTTTGTTGTTATGGTTCTTTTCTTTCTTTTGCCTTTTTTTTTTTTTTTGGTTGAACAGAAGGATAAGTAACACTTCCTGCCACTCAATCCACTTGTGTAGAAATGGACCAACTTCGGAACACTGAGTAGGAAACAGTTGCTTCAGGCTCCCTGGAATCCCTGCCCCCCTGGACCCAACCCCTGCTGCTCTCAGAAGGAGTGAGGCAAGCAGACTGGTAGGTTTGTGCACATGCTCCAGGCCTGACTGTCCAAGTGACGTCACGACCCCTCCCCACCGAACATTCTCCACTTGTATGTCACCTCCAGGAAGAAATGAGCAGTGTCCACCCCTACCCTGCTCAAGACCCACTTCCCTAGGGGCACAGAGGATGGAATCTATCCCGTTCAGCCCTTACCCTCAACTCATCTTTAAGCACTCCCATGCCAGAGGCCATTGGAGGGCACTGGGTTGGGATGGGAGACTGGGGACAGAGCACGGGTGCGTGGCAAATGGCTTGGAGGAAGAGGAGGACAACCAGCAGTACTGCAGGGCTGCTCTTTCTCCTGAGGACATCATCCTGAGGTCACCTTGGCTCCTGTCCTTTTCTAAAATCACTCATTCTATTCCTCCTGCCTGCCAGCATCCGTTCACTCATTCAGCAAACACATGGCCTTCCCAAGGCAAGTACTGTGGCAGGCATGGTTTGAAGCATCTCATTGAGCAGTGTGGACCGAGCACTTGCCATGTGCTAGGTACTGCCCAAGGCACTTCGTAGCCAGCTGTGAGGGTATCCTAACACTCATCAGCTCACCCCCCTACCAGTCTGGCCGAGAAAACTTCTTCACTGGACAGTTGTGTTTCTGTCTGCTGCACCAATAATATTCAGCCTCCTTCTGGAATGCTGACCACAGCCAGAGCCCCCAGCCCCAGTGCTCAAACAGTGTTGGTGCTCCTCAGCTGCCCTTTCTCCCCTCCCCTTCCCTCCCCTCCACCTGCCTTGGCCACACAGCTAGAAAGAGAAAACCCTGCCAGTTTGGAGACAGCTTTTCTCTGCCTAGCACAACCCTGGGAGGAGACTGGAGCTGCTGTCTCTGCCGCTGTGTCTTATCCCCAGAAGTTGCCCTAGACCTCCAGACGCTGGCTTTCCTCTCCCTCCATTGCCACCCATCTGGAATCCTGGCACCTTAGAACTGGAAGGAATCCTAGAGGTTATGCAGTGGAAGTTGCATCCAACAGTTCATTATTAACACCAGCCTGAGCTTGTTTCTGCTCATCCCTCTGGCCGTCTTTCATCTCAAAGCACACTTGCATGTGGACTCCTCTTGTACAGGCACCAAACCCAACCCCTGCCCTGAGGCTCTGCCCCCTGTGACCTCCAGCCACCCCTGCCCCAGCCACTCACCACTCCCTCATCTCAAGTTCAGCCAGGCTGTTCAGGAGGCCTCTGGAGTGTCCTCCTTGGCCTGAGAGGTAGAAAGGGAGATGCACCCCGGGCCCTGAGTGTGTCAGCATAAAGGGGAGAAAATGAAGTTTCTTTTCGTAGAAGACTCACTTCTGATCCCCAGATTGTATCAAGTTCATGTACTCTTGGCCTGGCTGCAAGGAGCGATACTGGTTTACTCTTGTATCCTTAAAAAGTTGCAGAATTGTGTCTTAAAAGAGAATTATTTATAGTTACTATAACTGAATTGACAGATGTCAACTTAACTGATAAATTATATTTGGTAAAATAAAGAGGATGTTTATTTAGATGGCTGGTGTTTTCTTTGTGTGTCATCAAAGGGCAGCTGCATCCCCCCCGCTTTATTTTTCCTTCTTGGCCTCCCACTGCCAACCCTGTGGTCCCTGCTCACTCAGGAATAGAAAGGGGCCAAATGGAACAGAGAGCGAGCATTTCTGCAGTACAGAGCTTGTGTCATAGGAAACACACAGCAGTCATTGACTGAGAACACTCGGGGGGCTCTGGGATATACTCCCCAAGCCGAGTGCACAGTCCTTACTCTCAAGGTCACACTTGGGTCTGATTGCATTAACCCACCTCCACTGGGGGAGCTGCACTAAAGGTGTTAGCACTTGTGGGTTTGATTCATTCCCCGCAAACACTTATAATCTGGTCAGATAAAATAATAATAGCTGCTATTTGTTGAGTACTTAACTGAGCTCAGCCCTGTAAACTGTTAGAAATTTACAATTAGGGAGTTGATGCCATGGCATAACAAGCTAATCCTCTGCCTGTGGTACCGGCATCCAGTATGAGCACCAGTTTGAATCTCAGCTGCTCTGAGTCAGCTCCCTGCTAATGCACACAGGAGAGCAGTAGAAGATGACTCAAGTTCTTGGGCCCTCCCACTCCTGTGGGAGATCTGGATAGTTTCAGGCTCTTGTCCTCAGTCTGGCCCAGCCTCAGAGTTTGAGGCCATTTGGGGATTGAACCGGCAAATGGAAGATTCTCTAGGTTTCTATCATTGTCTCTCCAACTTTCAAATAAATTATTAAAAAAAAAAAAAGACATTTATAATGGGTTGCAATGGGCTTTTGGTTTCAGACAGGGCTGAGGTGGAATGGCAACTGTCTGCTTGTATTTGTGTGACCCTGGGCATAAGGAACCCAAAAATACTAAACAGTATTAAAATGAGGCTGACTGGCCAACAGTGTGCTGGACTAGTATATGGCCTCAGGGATAAGTTGAGTATGGCTAAGGACACGGGAAGTTGGGAAGTGCACCTAAACAAGTCCTGGGGGTCAGGGAAGTTAAATCTTGGAAGAGACTGAAGTAGACTAGAAAGTGGGAAGAGGAAGGTGACCTGCAGGGGGACCAGTGAGCTAGGCTGCAAGAGAGCTCAACGCCATTGGGAGCAGCAAATCACGCCTGAAGCCTGGAGTTGGACAGAGGGCGATAGCACCACCTTACGGGACACAGAGAATAGCGACCAAGCAGTTCTAAGATGGCAGCTATAGTGGGGTAGAGACAGAGGACAATCTCAGCCCAGTCTGACTGCAAAGCCTCTGCTGGGAATCCTGCCCAGCAAGTACCTACCTCCCAAAGGATCCAACCCTCTAGCAATTTAAAGCAGCAGCTGGACACCTGCTGGTCTCAAATATCAGCCTTGGCTGACAGTCCTGTGTTTCAGTGTCATATTAATAAGGCCATTCAGGGTTCCACAGTGTGTTACCACATAACATGCTCTCACAGCTTCAGTAGGATTTCTAATTACCACAGGATAAGCATCAGTGCTGTTTTAAAGGAAAAGCTAAGACTCTTGGAGAAGTTAAATCTTTAGCCCAGGGTCACATGTTCACACCCAGGTGTCTTCCAGCCCCATGCCTTCCTACCAGGCTTGGAACTAGAAGCTCTTTGCACAAGGAACCCAAAATTTGCTGAAATGATCCCCCAGTAATGGTGTGCTAGCTTGGCTTTGCTCACGAAACAGCCCACATCACTGCACAAAATGGACTCTACGGAAATAAACAGCATCTTCCAATGGACATTGAAAGCTCACCTCGCAGATGCCAGCCTATCTCTTATGATATTTTTATAGCATAATTACAGGCATTAGGAGCAATCCTGCCTTCATCAGCTGACAGTCTCCTGAAGTCAATTGCCTCCTGCAGCCAAAATTCACAAACTGAATAATGCATGGGGCCCTGCCTCTTTTGATACTATCTAAATAGAAAATCTAGTTACGCTTCCCAGAAAATATATGGCTTGGAATATCAAGAAAAGGAGAACAAAACAAACCCTAAGGGAAAAAAAATGTAGGATGGCAAGAAAAAGATCACTTAAAAGGTTTTATGGCTATATGCATCTTTAGCTCAGTGTGGGTGACTAACACCCTTTAGCTAATGGTAAGTTTTTAACATTTGTCATGGAAAATAAGTTTAAATATTATGTCATGTTCAGACATCCATTCAAGACCAGTTTGCTTACTTTGAACATAAACTCTTTTTATTATGTTCAAATGCTGAAGCAGGATGCAGTGCACACTGCCGTGAGCCTGTCTAGGACACCCACATTCATCTGTCCTTGATTTAGCCATCATGTGCATATGTTCAAGCATATGACCTAGGCTGTTGACTATTTCTCGGGCTACTTAGAAATGGAGTGTTTGCTTTTTAGAAATCAGAAATCTCCGGAGCAAGGTGCATTGTGGCATGCAGCAAGAGTAAGCCTCCTAGGGATCTTATCTGTATCAGAGTGCCTTGGGTCAAGTCCTGACTACTCCATGCTTCTAATCCAGCTTCCTGCTAATATTCCTGAGAGACAAACAGATGATGGCTCAAGTGCTTGCGTCCCTGCCACCTGGAGAGACTTGGATAGAGTTCCTGGCTCCTGGCTTTGGCCTAACCAGTGGGCGCAGCCCTGACTGTTGGGGGGCACTTAGGGAACCAGCAAATGAAGCCCTTTCTCTGTAGCTCCCTACCACCCCCACCCTGCCACTCACCCATCATTTTGCTTTCCCAATAAAAGATTTCTGACCTGTCCCAGGTGTCAAAGATAGAAAGTTTGCTATAGTCTCCTGATTGGCCAGGCAAAACCCAAATTCCCTTGGTGACTTGTCTGGGAAGTTGAGAGATGTCACTGTTTCCCAAGAGATTTTGGGGGACCCACCCTGGGGCCAGTCAGGAGTGCAGTCACTGCTCTTTGTCCATGTCATTCCCAAGCTGTGAGACAGAGAGCCTATCACGTGCCCCTCACGCATCTACGTTCCGTGTCTCTGCTCCCTAGCCTAACATCTAAATTATCCTTTTCCCACCTCAGGGTCAGAAAACTATCCTTTTCCCACCACCAGAGAATCCTCTGGGATGCACCAGGGCCAACCTAGAATTTTCTAGGTTAGGCTATAGCAGCCCCTGTTGATCTTCAAAATGTGACCATAATGCCTTGCTGTGGAGTTGCTGGGCACATGGAAGATTCAGTTAACAGAAACCTTGCTGCTGCTGATGATGACAGTGATGATGCACGCTGGGTTGAACTGGTGGTGGTAGCGAAATGAGATGAGAAAAACTCAGACTGTTCTAAGAAAGGAGGAAGCTGACCGAGCTGGAGCTTCCCAAGACCTTACTCAGCTGTAATCTGGGGAAAAATGAAGTGCGGCTCAGCCATGCAGAGACAAGGTCCAGCATCCTGTGCAGAGAAGGTGTGACTGTCCCTTTTGACAATCCAAAGGGGCTGCATGTTGACAAGCTGAGAG
The DNA here is from genome assembly GCF_017591425.1 of Ochotona curzoniae. Lineage (NCBI taxonomy): Eukaryota > Metazoa > Chordata > Mammalia > Lagomorpha > Ochotonidae > Ochotona > Ochotona curzoniae. The sequence goes on along the minus strand of NW_024466219.1, from coordinate 15,603,809 downwards.
CGTGGCCACCCAAACGCGTATCTGTCCACCTCTGATGACTCCTGCTTTGGGCTTTATGTGTGCTCACAGAGGTTTCTGGTAGACAGGACCTCAGGGGTGTGTGTCACATGATACAAAGTCTGGCTCATTCTGCAAAGCTCAGAAACCAGGCCTATCTGGAAAGAATCTCATGTAGAGTGGCGAGCATAGACCCACAAACCCAGAGGCTCGTGTTCAGACTGGATGCCACTGGTGCATGCGCAGGACAGACATATCTGCCTGACCAGGATGCCTGCTCCTTGGAAGCGAGCTGGTGGGAATGCAGGTGACAGAAGTTGGATCCTAACAGAGATGTTAGCCTGAGCCCGAGGTGGGAGGACACAGGAAAGGAGAGCAGAAATCATCTCATGATTGGGTGGGGAGCTCTTCACCCAGTGTCAGGCTGATGGTGGGGACCACTCGCTCAGGCCTTTAAAACCCGAAGTTTCTCTCCAACTTCCTTCCTTCCCATCTTCTTCTTCTTCTTCTTTTTTTTTTTTTTTAAGATTTTTATTGGAAAGTCAGATATACAAAGAGGAGGAGAGACAGAGAGGAAGATCTTCCATCCGATGGCTCACTCCGCAAGTAGCTGCAACAGCTGGAGCTGACCTGATCTGAAGAGCTAGGAGCCAGGAATTTCCTCCAGGTCTCCCATGAGGGTGCAGGGTCCCAAGGCTTTGGGCCATCCTTGACTGCTTTCCCAGGCCACATGCAGGGAGCTAGATGGGAGGCAGGGCCACTGGAACATAAACTGACACCCATATAGGATCCTGGCATGTGCAAGGTGAGGACTTTAGCTACTAGGCTACTGCACCAGGCCCTTCCCATCTTCTTTCCCAGGTCCTTGTTTTGTATGAAAGGGAGAGAAGCAATTAAGGCAACCAAAGCAGGAGAAACTATTATTCAGTATTGTCCCTACAGACTCCCAGCCTCCAAACCAGCTGTGAACTGGACCTGAGCCAGTGGAGGAGCGATGAACTTGTCGGCCGCCCTCTGGAGGGCTGACTACTGAGCTGGGTCACAATCACCAAACTGCCTTCCCCTCCTCCAGAGCAATGCCCACACCTTGAGATCATCGCACTGGGCTTGCAGTTTGGAGCGGAGTTTGAACAGTAAAACACACAGCCTCAGCTTTCTCTGTGTAGGCTTCACTGCTCCACACTGCTGGGCCACTTGCTATGCCCCTCAGTCCTCATGCCACAAACCTTTTTTTCCACGCTGTTCCCTGGGTGGGGGTGGAGGCTGTGCAGATTCTATCAATTCAGTCTTTCCTGGTTGATGTCAATTCCCCAGTCCTCGGGAGATTGTCTGGCACCAGCTGATTTCAACAAGTGTGTATCGATTGCCTACTGCAGCATCACTCATTGCAAACTGATGGTGAGGTACCAAGATGTGCCTGACACACTCTCCTTAGAGCTCCTGCCAGGGACACTTCTCCTGAGCCAGACAATCCAACTGGCCTGGACTCCTTAAAGAGAAAGCCAAGGTTGTACAAAGCTGAAGAGGAAATAGGCTCCCAGCCTAGCAGCTAAGATACCACGGAGGATACCACCATCCCATCTCAGAGCGTCAAGGTTCACTTGATACCTGCTTTGCTCCTGACTTTATCTTCCTGCCAATGTGAACCCCGGGAGGCGGTGATGATGCCTTAAATAAATGGGTCCCTGCTACCTTCAGGGGAAACACGGATTGAATCCTCAGTTCTTAGCTTCCACTTCACCCAAACCCAGGAGTGGCAGGTATGTGGGGAACAAGGAGACAGAAGTTCTCCTTGTCTTTACTTATCTCTATCCCTACTTGTCCCCTCTCTTTCTGTCTCTCTACCCCTCAAGTAATTTTTAAAAGAAGAAAAGAAAAAAGCAGGGCCTGGCGCGATAGCCTAGTGGTAAAAGTCCTTGCCTTGCACGCACCAGGATCCCATATGGGCATCGGTTCTAATCCCAGCGGCCCTGCTTCCCATCCAGCTCCCTGCTTGTGGCCTGGGAAAGCAGTCAAGGACAGCCCAAAACCTTGGGACTCTGCACTCACGTGGGAGACCTGGAAGAGTTCCTGGCTCCTGGCTTCGGATTGGCTCAGCTCCGGCCGTTGTGGTCACTTGGGGACTGAACCATTGGACAGAAGATCTTCCTCTCTGTCTCTCCTCCTCTCTGTTTATCTGCCTTTCCAATAAAAATAAGTAAATCTTTTAAAAAAAAAAAGTTAAAAAAAGAAAAAAGCAAATGAGAGACCAGCATTGTGACACAACAGGTTAAGGTGTTCTCTGTGATGCTAGCATTCCATGTAAGAACCAATTAAAGTCTGAGTTGCTCCACTTCCAAGCCAACTCCCTGCTATTATGCCTGGGAAAACAATGGAGAATGGCCCGAGTGCCTGGGCTCTTGCTATCCACATGGGAGACCTGGATGGAGTTCCAGGATCCTGGCTTTGGCCTGGCCATCCCCAGCCATTGTGGCCATTTGAGAAATGAACCAGAGGGTGCAAGCTCACGCTCTCTCTCTGTTTCTCTCTCATTCTGCCTTTTAAATAAATAAATAAATAAATAAACTGTTTTAAAAATGTTCAGGGTCCAACATGGTGGCCTAGTGGCTGGGGTCCTCTCCTTGAATGCACTTGAATTCCATATGGACACCAGTTCTGATCCCAGCGGCTCCACTTTCCATCCAACTCCCTGCATGTGGCCTGGGAAAGCAGTCAAGGATGGCCTAAAGCCTTGGGACTCTGCGCTCACGTGGGAGACCTGGAGGAAGTTTCTGGGTCCTTGCTTTGGATCAGCGCAGCACCAGCCATTGCAGTCACTTGGGGAGTGAACCATTGGATGGAAGATCTTCCTCTCTGTTTTTCCTCCTCTCTGTATATCTGACTTTTCAAAAAAAATCTTGTAAAAAAATGTTCAGGGCCCGGCAAGGTGGCCTAGCGGCTGAAGTTCTCGCCTTGAATGAGCCAGAATCCCATATGGGCACTGGTTCTAATCCTGGCAGCTCCACTTCCCATCCAGCTCCCTGCCTGTGGCCTGGGAAAGCAGTTGAGGATGGCCCAAAGCTTTGGGACCCTTCACCCGTGTGTGAGACCTGGAAGAAGTTCCTGGCTCCTGGCTTTGGATCAGCATAGCATCAGCCGTTGCGCTTACTTGGGAAGTGAATCATTGGATGGAAGATCTTCCTCTCTGTCTCTCCTCCTCTCTGTATATCTGACTTTCCAATAAATAAATAAATCTTTAAAAAAATGTTGAGGGGGAAAAGAATAAAGAAAAGTTGAGGAGAGTGACATTGTGGTATAGTGGTAAAGCCACCATCTGCAACACTGGCATTACATATGGGTGCTGGTGTGAGTCCCGATGCTGCATTTCTGATTCAACTCCTTGGTAATGCAGATGGGAAGGCATTGAAGGACGTTCCAAGTGCTTGGACCTTTGTACCCACTAGGGAGATCGGAAGAAGCTCCTGGCTCCTGGCTTCAGGCTGGCCCAGCTCCAACCTTTGTGGTCATTTGGGGAAATGAACAAATGGATGCAATATCTCTGTTTCTCTGTGTCACTTTGCCTTTCAAATATATGCGTACATACATACATATGTGTGTGTATATATATATACTTTTTCAAGAGCGAGACTAAGAAACAGAGTAACCAAATGTTATGCATGAACTCTGATTGTCTTCCACATCAGAGGCCGCGGGCAGGATGATGGGAAAGCACCTGGGACTGACAGTGAGGTTTAAATGGCTTGTATTAAATGGCAAGTTTGAACTGAGGTTCGTTTTCATGGGTGTGACCGTGGTGTTTCGGTTTTGTAGGAGCATTTCATTATAGGAGTTGTATGCGGAAGTGTTTGAGGTAGCAGTGTCAGCCACCTACTTTCAGGTGGTTCAAGAAGTGACAAAACGCTAGTCACTGACAACCCCAGCTCCCAGGCAGGTGGGTGGGCACTGAGCTCCTGTATTACCTCCTCTATGGTTTGAAAATTTTCAAATGAAAAAAAAAAAAAAAGTGGGAAGTAAGAAGTAAAACCAAGAGAGGCAGATGGCCCTGGGAAACTTGCTGATGGTAATCCAGTAGGGCCAAGCACTTTGCAGCTTCTGGGGAAATGGCTCCCGACGTGCTCCCCACGTGCTCCTGATGTGCCCTCAGCATTCAGGCAATCAGGCTGGAAGGGGAGGGTGGAAAGGTAGGCAGGGTGGGGGGCGGGGAAGGTGTTGCTGTGAATATTGTGCCTCTTCCCAGGCACAGGGCTCCAGATGCGCCCTCAGGAATCATGCAATCAGGTAGGTGTGTGTGTGTGTGTGTTGCTCTGAGTGTTGTCCCTCCTGCTGAGTGACAGCTGTTCCCCTGGGGTTTGCTCAGAATTGCTGCTTTGTGGTGAAGGAGCACATTTTTCAGCCACCAAAAGAGTGGGTGGCTCCTGTGATAGAAACTCTGTGACTTGGGGAGAGTACCAGAAACTTCCTTCTTCAGTCTCTATCCCCACCTTGCTAGTCTGGGAAACTAAGAGCAGTTCCTCTCACAGAGGCCCAGGGACAAGGTCAAAACTGTGAGTGCTGCTTCCTTCACAATGTGCTGATCCCTTAGAAGTTCGATAACTATAAATCAGTCATATGGTGAAGTGACCAGAAGTCAAACAGAAGGTAGATGCCACAAGTCTCCAATGAGGCCTGCAAGCGTGAGGGACACAATCATAAATGAGTTGATATTTCAATCTGGCCCAGAAGTACCATTTTCCAAGTGGAATCTGGCCTAGGGGTCACATGATTAGTTGCCAAAAATGCAGGTTGCCTTTGGTTCTACCCCAGCCCTGGAGAATCACAGTGGTATATTTAACAAGGAGCCCTACATGAGTGTTGCACACACTAGAGCTTGAAAACTTAACAGTGTGGTAAGATTTAGAAAGATAGAATGACATCTAAAGAGTATTCTGAAAGGTAAACCATCCTGGACAGAGATACAAAATCAAAAGTGAAAGTGAGAGGGCCCAGTGATGTAGCATAGTAGGTAACCCACACCAATGATGCCGGCATCACTGTTAAGTCCTGGCTGCTCCATTTCCGACCCAATTCCCTACTGATTGGCTTGGAAAAGAAGTGAAAGATGGTCCCAGTGGTTGGGCTTCTGCATCCATGAGGGGGCCCCAGAGGAAGCTCCTGGCTTCTGGCTTCAGCCTGGCTCAGCCCCATCATGAGCAACAAATAGACAAGGATTCCTGGCAAACACCAATTAGTCATCTCAAACAATAGTTACAAGCAGTATGACCAGAACTGGGATTGTGCGGTCTAAGCGAGAAACTCTTCACTGTGATGGTTAGGATTTTTTTTTTAAGATTCATTTATTTTTATTGGAAAATCAGCTATATAGAGAAGAGGAGAGACAGAGAAAAAGATCTTCTGTCCAATGGTTTACTCCCCAAACGGCTGCAATGTCTGGAGCTGAGCCAATCCAAAGCCAGAAGCCCTTCCGTGTCTCCCAAGTGGGTTCAGGGCCCCAAGGCTTTGGGCCGTCCTCAACTGCTTCCCTAGGCCACAGGCAGGGAGCTGGATGAGAAGCAGGGCTGCTGGGATTAGAACCGACGCCCATATGGGATCCTGGTGCGTGCAAGGCGAGGACTTTAACCACTAGGCCACCGCACCGGCCCGGTTAGAATTTTTTTAAGATTTTTTTTATCTGAAAGTCAGAGAGTGAGAGGGAGACAGAGGGAGTCCTTCCACCCACCGGTTGACTCCTTCAAATGGCCACAACTGCCTAGTGCAAAGAGCCGCAGGGGGCCTGGAACATCCTGGACTCCCACATGGGTGACAGGGGCACAAGCACTTGGGCCATCTCTCGCTGCTTCCCAGGGTCATTAGCAGGAAACTGGCTTCCAAGATGGTTGTGGATGTTGCAGGCAGTAACTTAACTCACTACACCACAATGCCAGTCCCAGGCCTAGGCTTTTCCAAGGATTGGTCTGCTCTATTAGGACAGGTTTTCCTGAATTTTCCTGGCACTGGGTCATATGGAAAATATGAATCAGGATCACAAGGTTCCATACTTCTCCCTTCGAAGGGATCGGAAATGCTTGGAACATTATGGATGAGACGCAAGTTTTCATTAAAGGAACAATTTTTAACCTTAACTCCATGAAACCTTTAATGATTTGAGATAACTATCTAGGGATGAAATCGGGCAGGTGATACGTAGAACAAGCCTCCTCTGACGGGGTCTTTCCCCTTGTTTGAACGCCTTGAAAACTTCGCGCAGCTTTTTCCCTCCCGACACATAGTGGAAAAAACAACATTTCCCAGATGGCGCTACGGGCGGCTGTCTGCACTCGGCTTGTTCTCTTGGCCATGAGGCACGATGGGAAATGTAGTGCGCCACGGAGCCCGGCGCGTGACGCCCGCGGAGGAAGCCAAGGGACGGTGCGCCCGGGGCGGGACGGGGTGTAGGGGGATCGAGGTGTGGACGACTCCTTCCCTTCAACCTGATTCGTGCAGTGGGGGCAGGGCGCGCACCTCCTGGCCCCGGCTGCGTAATGAGTGGCCTCGGGTGGGGGAAGTCCCGGTGGGTGAGGCCCCTGGGTGCCTGGTCCCTTTCTCGGCAGTCGGGTGGGGCAGGGGAGAAGGTGCGAGCTGCGGGGGGCTAAGCCAGCGCCCTGCGCCCCACCCAGGCTGCGGCCGCGCGAGGGGGAGGAAGCGCGTACAAGTTTAAGTGCCAAGTTTCCTTTTCTGTTTTCTCATCGGAGCAGCTTCAAAGGGCGGCCAGCGAGCATGTCTAACTTCAGTGCGAAGGGGGCCCGGAGCCTAAGGGATTAAAACTAGTGACCCCCCCACTTCCCGCTTCCCTGCGCCGCTGCACACCTCGCTGGGCCATGAGTAGCCGCGATCACCTGTTCAAGGTGCTGGTGGTAGGGGACGCCGCGGTGGGCAAGACGTCGCTGGTGCAGCGATACTCCCAGGACAGCTTCAGCAAACACTACAAGTCCACGGTGGGAGGTGAGACGTCACGGGGCGTCGGGGGACTCACGGCGGGCGGGAGGGCTGCCCTGGGGTCTTTGGCCGGCTCGGGAAGTAGGCGTCTGGCGTCCTGGCCAAGTGGAGGTCTGGGGGTGGTGGGAGCGCTGCCCTGCACGCCAGTCTCGCAGTACCCGGCTCGGTTTCCCCCAGCCTTGAGCCCTCTACCTGCGCTACAAGGCGAGCAAACGTGTTGAAGGGAACGGACAGGGTGGCGTTGGCCACTAGCCGCGGACGCCGGGGGGGCAAAGTCGGGCCGGCACAGCCAGAGCCTGGGGAAGCTCTCTCTGGAGCTAGGGACTTCTGTGCAGGAAGGGCTGGGTGTGTAACCTTAGCCCTGCGGGGATGAACCTCGGAAGCGGAACTGGTCTCGGGGACCCTGGCTTTGTTATATGGGGATGTGGGTGGCCCTGGGAACACCAAAGCCCCTACTAGCCCCTTGGCCACACACCCTCAGACGCCTGTTGGGGGCCCGGAGAGCTGTGTTTTGGTCCACAAATGGCTTAATTAAGGTGACCCAGGTTCTTCGAGGAACGTGAATTGCACCACTTCCCCGACCTCTGCCCTCGGCTCTCCCCGCACTGGGGAAGGGAGAGAACCCACAGGTGATTCCTTTCTTCCCCGGTTGCGGCCTTTGGACTGTTTTTCCAGAAGCAGAGAAACCTTTCTGTTCTTAGAAGCTGTTTAGAAAGAGCTGCTGGGGGGAGGAAGTCCCTTCAAAGGTATTCATGCTCAAATGAGCTTTTAAAGGGGAAAAACCTGCACTCGTGCATTTTGAAAACATGCGCTGGTGTCCACATGGGAGCTTCTCGTTTTGTTTGTTTTTTAACTAAAGACATTTATTGGTGCTGGTGTAATGGCTTAGTAGGCTGATTTCAGCCTTGCAGCGCTGGCATCCCATATAGGCGCCTCGGTCCAGTCCCAGCAGCTGCTCCACTTCCCCAGCTCCCTGCTTATGACTTCACAAAGCAACCGAGGATGGCCCAAGTCCTTAGGACCTGGTACCCACGTTTCCCTGGAGACTTGGAAGAAGTTCCTGGCTCTGGCCTTCTGATAGCACAGTTGCAGTCATTTGAGGAATGAAACATTAAGATCTCTTTGTCCTCTCTCTGTAAATCTTTCTTTCATAATTAAAAAAAAAAAAAGATTTATTTTTATTTGAAAGGCAGATTTCACAGAGAGGGAGAGAAAGTTTTTTTTTTAAAGAGGGGACCATTGGCAGTTTAAATATTTTCTTCAAGAGCATCCAACAAAATTGAGGGTTTATATTTTTAGAGAGTATCCCCAGCCCTCTGCCCCCCTCACTCCTACCTAACAGGAGGATCCCTGTTCCCTAGATTGGAGTTTAAAGGGTCCTACTAATTCATTTTCAGCCATTGTTCTGGTTTCCCTTTAGCAAAGAATATGACTAACCTCATGTCTTTTAGTCAGGTTAGTCCTTCATAACTCCTGTTTTTTGTGCTGTTACATGTGAGGAGAGGCTTATTTCCAGACCTTGAACACTTTTGTTTCTGTGCTTATCGGAAAGCTTCCCCCGCCACCTGACCCAACTCCACAACAACACTCCCATAGCCTTCACTTGTGAGGCTGCAAGGCTGCACCTGGAGGCCTGGGGGGTGGAGTCTCACACAGCTCTTCCAGCATCCGCAAACACTAACTTCTTCCTGGCAATCCTCTTGGTATAGTGGGACAGGCAGGGAGTTGGAGGGCTAAGGATGGCAACATCTGAGCCACGTGGTCGTGCATACCATCCAGATCCCATCACCTTCCCTACAGACCCGTCTTGGGATCAAGCTGGAACCTTCTCCAGGTATCCCATTACAGTCCGAGATCATTCTCACAGCCAGGGGGTGTTCCCCATCGCACGGCTAGATTGGAAACTGACAGTAAAACTGAATGTAGATGATACAATCACCCTTGCCTCTTTTCCCCCATTACCTCTGAGAAAATCCCCTAAATCTCCCAGAAACTGTTGAACTTCAGAGTAGCAGGTTTTTTCCAAATTACTCCTGCCCTTTTGTGCCTTCCTTTGGAGACCAGTAGCATCAAATAGTTTGGGCAAGAAAGTAAAAGGCCGTATCACTTTGGAAGGTAGGAGCTCTATTTCTGCGCACACACTTAGTACATAAATGTGGGTTCATCTCAGCCTATTGAGGGCTTGAAATTAAATAACTAATTTTGGAATTGTGCATCCTCATGGTTGTAAACTGCTTATTGGATCAGAGTTTATCCCTGGGCTTTTTAAAAATAAATTCTGGGGCCTGATGCAATGGCTGAATGGCTAAATCCTCACCTTGCAAGCACCAGGATACCATATAGGTGCCACTTTGTATCCTAGCTGCTGCTCTGCTTCCCATTAGGCTCCCTGCTTGTGACTTGGAGAAGCAGTTAGAGGATGGCCTTGTTGCCAAGTGTGAGAGAAATCATGCCAGACAAGTCTAGGATGTATTAAGGAGTCTTTATTAACCAAGCTTGGTAATGGCAGTACCCATTAAAAATTAGCAGATGAAGTCACCATGACAATCTAGTCTGAATCAAAACCCTGAGAGGAACAAATGGTCATTACCATGAAACCTACCTGTTAACCTGAGACCTGTGTTCCAGCTTCCCCAGCTATATAAATTATCATAAGAGACATGCAGCAAATAATCTGGAGATATTTACAAAACTGCAGACATTCACCTTTCCCTGGCTTCTCTGTCCATATTCTATTACTGCTAGGCCTAACCTCTCCTGGAACTCTTGAAAGTATACAAATTAGAAATACAAAACATCTTAACATTTGCATCATCACTGTCCCACCCAAGCAATGAACAGAGGGTGAAGAATATAGACAGGGGCCATGCTCAGGGAATACTTGTCCTCAGAGTCTGCGGGAAGCCAGAGAGCAAGCAGGCCCTGGGAAGGCCAAGAGTCAAGTGCAAGAGCAGGCTGTAAAAACACACGATCCAGAGAGTCTCTCTTCATCACGGGCCTTTAGGGGGGCTTGTGCGGGGAGTGGTTACCCGACAACACAACACCGCCCCCTCTCAGGTTCCAGAAGATGATAGGTGAGCATCACAGGTGGGCAGAAAGAACCACATAGGTGGGAGAGGAGTGAAATCCACGCTCGTGACCCTGAACTAGCTGCCTAAGACAATAACAACCCAAAGCCTCTGGATCCTGCACCCTTGTGGGAGATCCAGAAGAAGCTCCTGGTTCCTGGCTTCAAATCAGCTCAGCTCTGGCCATTGCAGCCATTTGGGGAGTGAACCAGCAGATGGAAGATCTTTCTCTCTTTCTCTCCTTCTCTTTGTAAATATGATCTGCCTTTCCCATAAAAAAAAAAAACGTGAAATCTTAATAATAAAAATTGAGGGCGGGGCATTGTGGCACAGCAGGTTGAGCCTCCATTTGGGATGCGCACATCCCATATTGGAGTGCCTACCTCCAGTTCTGACTGGCGTGCTCCCTTCTTGTGCTTATTGGAGGAGGCAGCAGATGATGACTGGGTCCTTGTCACCAACATGAGGTACCCTTACAGAGCTGCAGGTTCCTGGCTTCAGCCTGGACCAGCCCAGGCTCACAGACTACACCATCAACAGATGGGAAGATCTCTTTCGCTCACTGGCTCTGCTTTCAAGTGGATGAAAATAAACAGACCAAATTTTTTTTTAAGATTTATTCATTTTTATTACAAAATCAGATATACAGAGAGGAGGAGAGACAGAAAGGAAGATCTTCCATCCGATGATTCACTCCCCAAGTGAGCCGCAACGGCCAATGCTATGCTGATCTGAATCCAGGATCCAGGAACTTCTTCCGGGTCTCCCACGCGGGTGCAGGGTCCCAAAGCCCTGGGCCATCCTCAGCTGCTTTCCCAGGCCACAAGCAGGGAGCTAGATGGGAAGTGGGGCCACCAGGATTAGAACCGGCGCCCATATGGGATCCTGGCGTGTTCAAGGCGAGGACTTGCCGCTAGGCCACCTTGCCGGGCCCAACAGACCAAATCTTTAAGTGTTACTAAAGTACAACCTGCATTTGTTGTAGTTGACTTTGCGCTGAAGGTTTTGCAGTGGTCCGATTCCGAGATGGTGCGGCTCCAGCTGTGGGACATTGCAGGTGAGCTGGGAAGGCACGGGAGAAGTGAGGGAAGACCTTTCGGTTCAGCCAGTGTTCAGAACTGAAGTGGAACAAGGACCCTAGACATGTTTTTCGGAAGCTGGAATGGTTGGGCTGCTCTGAGGACAGGAGCTGAGTAGACATGCAGTTTGGGCAGGTGTGCTGCCCTGGGTGGGGGTGCAGCCAGCAAGGCGGTAGGTGTTCCCACAGGAGGACCTTGAGGAGAAAGGTGGTAATCCCAAAGTAGAGAGGACAATAATAGTGGGACTTTACTACACCTTGCTGAGGATTTAAAATTCACTTCCTAAAAGACAGGGGAGGGACGAGGATGGGCAGGAGATTGGGTAATAAAAGAGAAAAAATATTTTTTAAAGATGTATTTTTTATTTGAAAGGCAAATTTACAGAGAAGAGAGACAGAGAATCTTTAACAATCCCCCACCAAAAAATAAATATGGTCTTAATGGCTGGAACTGGTCCACTTCAAAGCCAGAAGCTAGGAGCTTCTTTGGGTCTCCCACATGAGTGCACTTGGGCCCTCTTTCACTGCTTTCCCAGGCACATTAGCAGGGAACTGATCAGCAGGAAGTGGAACAGCTGGGACTCAAATCAGTATCCATCTGGGATGCCATCACCACAGACAGAGGCTTAACCTCCTGTGCTGCTGCTTCAGCTTTAGGGACAAGGACTTGGCTCAGTACTTTAGATGCCTCCCTTAGAATTGCATCTGAGTGTCCATCAGAGTCCCAACTGTGCTTCTGACTCCAGTTTCCTGCTTATGGGTATCCTGAGAGTAGCAAATGATGGCTTGAAATCTGGGGTCCAGTCCTGGCATGGTAGCCTAATGGCTAAGTCCTCGCCTTGCATCTGCCAGGATCTCATACGGGTGCCGGTTGCAATCGCAACTGCCCCACTTCCCATCCAGCTCTCTGTGGCCTGGGAAAGCAGTTGAGGATGGGTCAAAACCTTGGACCCTGCATCCATGTGGGAGACCCAGAGGAGCCTCCTGGCTCCTGACTTCGGATCAGTGTAGCTCCAACCATTGCTGCCACTTGGGGGAGTAAACCAGTATCTCTCTGAATTTCTCTCTGCATCTCCTTCTCTCTGTAAACCTAAATTTCTAATGAAAAACTAAATGAATATTTTTTTTAAAAAGACAAGAAAGAGAAAAACTTGGGTCCCTGCTGCCCACCTGGGAGACCCAGACTCAGCTCTTAGTGTCTGTCTTTGCTTAGCCTGGTCAGCCCTGGCAGATGCAGAGTGAATCAATAATGAAAAAAACAAAAAACAAAACAAAAAAAACACTCCTCTATCTCTTTACCTTTTGAATATGCAAAATGAATACATAAAACTTTAGTAAAGGAAGTGATAGGTCATGGTTTTTCATAGCACAGGAGGATGGTTATAGCTCACAGTAAGGTCAGGTGAGGGGCTGGTAGGCTCCATACATAAGGAAATGGGAGTATTGATGGCCTGATTTGACCAGTTTACATTGCTCACAAACGCTAAAATACTGATTGGTATTCCATCAGAGCAGGTAAAGCTGCTGCCTATGACACTGACATTCCATATAGGCACCAGTTCCAGCTGCTCCACTTCTGATCCAGCTACCTGCTAACAACCTGGGAAAAGCAGTGGAAGATGGCCCAAGTGTTTGGACATCTGCACGCATGTGGTAGACCTGGATGAAGCTCCTAGCTCACTGCTTCAGACTGGCCCAATGCTAACCATTGGGGCCTTCTGGGAAATGAACCAGCAGATCTCCTTTCTCTCTCTTTCTCTCTCTGACTCTTCTCCTACCTCTGTAACTCTTTAAAATAAATTAATAATAATCATAATAAAAGGTGTAAGTGTTACATGTTCATAAAAGCTTTATAGATCTTTTTTTAATTCAATGACTCATTAATCCTTACAACAACCCTATCATAAAAACTGGAATTTATTTATTTATTTATTTGAAATACAGAATGACAGAGAGAGACAAAGACAGAGAAAGAGATCACCCACACACTGCTTCATTTCCCAAATGGCCATAATAGCCAGGTCTGGACTAGGCTGGATGCAGGAGCCTGGACCTCCATTCTGTTCTATATCAGGAGGCCAAGCACTTGGGGCATCCTCTGCTGCTTTCCCAGGAACATTCATAGAGAGCTGGATCAGAAGCAGAGCTGCCAGGACTCAAACTGGCATTCCAGTCTGGGAAGCAAGTGTTACAAAGGGCAGCTTAGCTCACTGTGTCACAATACCAGCCCCAAAGCTACTGCTTTGGACTTTATTTTACACATGCGAAATCAGAACCACTTGCTTTACTCAAAGTCATATAAACAGCAGAAAATTGAGCAGGGATCTAGACTTGGAACAGTGGGTACAGAATTGGCCTTGGGATAATAGGGTTTAGTAACTCTTTATAGGTCAGAAAGAAAACCAAGAAAAACAAGAAGGTCCCTGTGCTGTGTACGCATAAGGGCTCTTCCCACAACAAGTGAGTAGGGTTGAGGGAGTGAGCAGGTGCCAGTATGCTGGCCCTGGGTCACCTTCTCGGGGTCACCCTCCCTCCCCAGGGCAGGAACGCTTCACCTCGATGACAAGGCTGTACTACCGGGATGCCTCAGCCTGTGTCATTATGTTTGACGTTACCAACGCCACCACTTTCAGCAACAGTCAGAGGTGGAAGCAGGACCTGGACAGCAAGCTCACCCTGCCCAACGGAGAGCCCGTGCCCTGCCTGCTCTTGGCCAACAAGGTCTGTGACCACTCTGAGAAAGTAACCCCTGTCTCTTGTCTGGAGCCAGAGAGCAAGCGTCTGTAGAATGTTCTCTGCAGGGGAGGCCCTTTTTCCTAGTGGTGAAGCAGTCACATAGTGGCTCAGTACATGACTGTGAGTCTGCTTCACCCCCAATTCCGGTTTCCTGCTCAGCCATACCCTGGGAGGCAGGAGGTGAAGACTCAGGAGAACTGGCTTGAACTCCTGGTTTCTGATTGCAGCTTGGTCTAGCTCTAAATGTTATGGGCTTCTGAGGCGTGGCCCAGGAAAGAAGAACTCACACATACTCTCTTTCTCTTTCTCTCTCTCAGTGTCTGTGTGTTTCTCTGTGTGTGTGAAGAGAGAGAGAGAATGTGATCATGGATTTTAATTGCTAGTGTTTATTGCCCTTGGTGGAGAAAGGTTTTAAGTCAGCAGGTGTCTGAGCTGTGGTCCCATTCCCAGGAAGGTTATGATGTGGCCTTTCATTTATTGTCTTTGCCAGTGTGATCTGTCCCCTTGGGCAGTGAGCAAGGACCAGATTGACCGGTTCAGTAGAGAAAATGGTTTCACAGGTTGGACAGAAACATCAGTCAAGGAGAACAAAAACATCAATGAAGCCATGAGGTGAGTTGCTTGTATTTTTCTGAAGGTAGATGCATAGATGTGTCCATCCTATGCTGGGACACCAGGAATTCCACCTTCTGATTTCTGAGGGAACAAGAACAGATGGGAGTCCCTGGAATGCCTGGCTCTGAAAGTCAGGGATCTTTCTCCTCATTCAAGATGGCTGGGGGCTAAAGTGCACTAAAGTGGCTGTCTGGTAGTAAGACAGGTAGTGTCTGCGGTTTCTTCCCTTCCTCCATTCAGCTTCTCGAGCTTATGTTGATTTGCTTTTCAGAGTCCTTATTGAAAAAATGATGAACAACTCCAAAGAAGAGGCCATATCTTTGTCCACCCAAGGGAACTACATCAATCTGCAAAGCAAGTCCTCCTCCAGCTGGACCTGCTGCTAGTAGAGCCGGCTTCTTTCCCATCCCACCCTGGTGGTGCTTGTCCAGCTGTCACTTGTGCTCTGAACCTTGGACTTGTCTTCTGCTGGACTGTCCAGGAAAGAGCATTGCCATCCCTATGGACTCCTGGGACCCATGTGCCTCTCTGTACCTCCTAGAAGTTGACTCTGACCTGTTGCTGACTGTTGGTGCCTTTTGTGTAGCAAACATCATCTCATTCCTCCAACAGTGACCTGGCATGTCATGGGAAGGATCAGAAATCAGCATCCGTATTTTAAAGATCATAAATCTCATCTACTCTTGGAACTTACTTTTCCATTTTTATGTATGTTGGCATCTTCAGTTTGGGAAGAAAATGAGATCAAATGTCATTGTCCAAATTACTTCCAAATTGTCTTGGACTTAGCATTTGAACTTCGGATTCTGGGATGCAGGAGGGGAGTCGGATTTCTGAGGGTTTGGCCACCCAGAAATCACTGTGATTTTGAAACTTAAAAGAGTCATATTTAATGTTTCTCTAGTCTTGGCTTCAAGAATAGTCAAGCTTTTCAACTACCTGTCTTGTGCAGTGAGAGCATTTCTTTCCACAAGGAACTTTAACTTCACACTAGAGTTTTCTAGGATTTCTGTACTAGTAGAGTAGGGACAGGGCCTTAAGTTTTTGGGTTGATGTCTTGAGGTAGTTAGCGGTGGTGCTCCAAAAATAGGTCTGTTCCTCTCACTTTGGGAATATGGATGGAAGAACAAAAGGCAGAGAAATTCACAGAACAGCATCTAGCTGAGCCACCTTCTGAGCTCTGTGGGCGGCTCACACTGAACAGCCTGGGCCTTAGGGAGAATGGATAGACAGAAAATCACTAGCCCATTGAGTTCTAAATTAGGCAGGGTTTTAGAAACACATCAATTCTGGACAGTTTAATTTATTAAATTTGCTCTTGAATGGTGATGTGTAACCGCCCCCAAGGTCATGAATATTTTAGGGAACTCCCTGAGAATTTGCGAAAATGTTTAGATGTTTTTGAGGGTTTTGGTTCCTAGTCTCAAACCTACTGGACGGAAATTTCCAAAGGTGAAGCCTGAGAAGGAATTCTTTTCTAAGCAGACAATTCCAATGAACCTTTTTTGGGACTTGGTGCTGGGGAACTTGATAAAGAGGCAAAGACCCAGGCCATTTCTCTTCAATGTCCAGGGTCTCCCACATGCTCTGTGAGTACTCTAGGTCATCTGCCACATGTCAGGTTTGAAAGCCACTGTCCCGCAGAATGAAAGGCCACCTGCCAGAAGGAACAGGGAGCCACACCTCCAATCTTTCATTGTTGGTTTTAATACCAATGATTATAACTTGAATACTCTTTTAAGTCCTTAAAGTGTTCTTTTGTATTACTATTTCCTGGTAGGGTTTGGATCAGAGTGATTCTACAAAGAATTGTAGAATAATAAATTATATTTATAGGAAAATAATATTGACTTTGAATCACTGATATCAGCCCCTGAAAACTCTTGAATAAATATGAACTGAATCTTGTATTCATGTCAGTGATTGGCCTTTTGTGTGAAATTTTTTAAAGGTTTGTTTATTTTACTTGAAAGTAAAGAGAAAGAGAAATCTTCCATCCACTAATTTACTTCTTTAATGGCCACAATGGCTGGAACTGAGCTGATCCAAGGCTAGGAGCCAGGAGCTTCTTCCTTGTCTCCCACAGTGATGTAGGGTCCCAAAACATTGGGCCATCCTCTGTTGCTTTCCCAGGCCATTAGCAGGGAGCTGGATGGGAAGTGGAGTAGCAAAGACTTGAACCAGCACCCATTTGGGATACCAGTGTTTGCAGGTAGAAGATTAGGTCGAACTGGCATTTTGTGCTAATTTTTAAGTGTTATTTTATACTACTAGTTCAAGAGTATTGTAAAGTAAGTATGCCTTCTTTTAAAATGAAATAAATGTTTTTATCTGTTAATTTGCTAGTACCAGTTGCTTAGAGCCTGTCGCCTTGTATTGATTCAATACTCTTTGTTACATGCTATAGACTACCTGCAGAGGTGACCATCTAGAAAACTGGCTGGGCCTGCTCTGCTTCCCCCCTCCCCCCCCCACTGACTCAGGACTCATCTGCCTTGTCAAGCATTGCCAGAGGCTGCCTTCCAGCCCTTCTGCATTTTTCTCTCCCAACTGGGTAAACATTTCAGGCCTGAAACTAGTAAAAAAGAACTTGAGAGAGAATGATATCCTCTTAAAGATCCTAATCTCCAAGAAATGCGAAATAGTTAAGAAGAGGAAGAAAAACATATTTACCTGGATAGAAATAAACATGATTACATTAAAAATAATTAGATCCCAGCATTTGGATGTCACTTTTTCTTTAAATTTATTTGTTTTTATTCGAAAGGCAGATTTAAAGAGAAGGAAATACAGAAAGGGAAAGCTCTTCCACCCACTAGTTAACTCTCCAAATGGCCACAATGGCTGGATCTGAGCCAATCTGAAGCCAGGAGCCAGGAGCTTTTTCCAGATCTCCCATGTATGTGCAGGGTCCCAAGGCCTTGGGTCATCCTCTGTTGCTTTCCCAGGCCACAAGCAGGTAGCTGAATGAGAAGTGGAGCAACCAGGACATAAACAAGTGCCAGTACTTTAAGGTGGAGGATTAGTCTACAAAGCCATGGCGCCAACCCCAATGGATGCCACCTTTTTGATAAAATTGTTGGGAATGTGGGCACTGTTGTAACCTCCACTGCACCCCAACATGCTTCCGTATGAGGTTTCTCTAACCCCTCAGCCTGCCTTCGGCCAAGAGGGGAATCTAAGCAATTCCTACAGTGTGTCCTGAGATCAAGCTGTGGCTGCCATGGCTTTTTAATATGAACAACATATCTGAGTGACCAAGTAAATAGAGGGGAAAAGATCATAGGTCAGCAGAAGCCTTTGCACAGCAACTGCTGACTTCCTGTCACTGCCAATGAGCCCCAGTGGTACTGAGATGATTTCTCTTCCTTTCCTGTCATCGTGATTGCTAAGGTTTAATTGTGTTTCTCATTTTTGTCCGACTATCTTTGACTTTAATTTTATGCTTCAGGTGTCTGTCTTGTCCTATGCACTGTTCCAACTTGACACTCTTCATGCCTGTCCTTATCTGTCTGCACTTGACATGATCAGTGGCATGGCTGGGGATGTCCAAATCTCCATGGAAGTTTGTAGAATGTGCTGGCCACAGGAACCAGCCTCAGGGCCATTCCCTCTCTGCCCGTGTGGTTTTGCTGTGTATAGGAACATGACTC
Source organism: Ochotona curzoniae (assembly GCF_017591425.1). Taxonomy (NCBI): domain Eukaryota; kingdom Metazoa; phylum Chordata; class Mammalia; order Lagomorpha; family Ochotonidae; genus Ochotona; species Ochotona curzoniae. The sequence goes on along the minus strand of NW_024466219.1, from coordinate 15,585,690 downwards.
GTCTGTTAATGGCAAATAATGCCCAAAGTTTCAGGTGGTCTTGGTAGGACATCAGTAGAAAAATGACATATGTTGGAAAGAACTGTGTGTGTATTTTTGACTCAGCCATAAATATGCGAGACTCCAGAATATTGCCATGCTTGACGGCTGCTGTCTAGCCCTTCGTTTTCAATCATGGTCTGAAATTGCTGCAGTTTTGTCCACAGAATTTCAGAATGAAAATGGGTATTGTCCTGGTATTAAGGTTCGCTGGGGAGAGAAAACTAATGGGGGAAAAATAGATAGACAGGTACAAATATAAATAGACATAAAAATAGAGAGGTGGCTTTAGAGAGATAAATAGACCTTATTTATTATTGGGAATTGTCTCACATGTATGAAGTCCAGTAAGTCCCGAATCAGTGAAGCCTTGGCTGAAGTTCAAGTCCGAAGACTGCTAGGCTACAAGAGCCACAACAGCCAGAGCTGGGCCAGGCTGAGGTCAGCAGCTAAAAGCTCAGTCTCAAGTCTCCATGCAGGTAGCAGAGGGTTAAGCACGTGGGTCACGGTCTACTGCCTCCGAAGGTGCACGGTAGCAGATTCGAGAATGGAGTCAGGACTTAAAACCAGACTCAGATATGCAATGTAGGCATCCCAAGTGACACTATAATCACTGGATCAAGTGCCTGCCCCAGACTTAGTTATTTTATGGATTTATCATGATAACCCAGTAGAGTTTGTGTAGAGTTCTTAAAAAACTTCAGGGTAGGACTGGCATTGTGGCACCAGTCCCATATGAGCACCTGTTCAAGTTCCAACTATTCCACTTCCAATCTAGCTTCCTGCTTAGTGTACCTGGGAAGGCAGCTGGACTCCTATGACCAGCACAGGAGATCTGGATGAAGTATGCACTTTCCATGAACTTTTTAAAAATCTCTCTTATGCATGGACTTAAATTTTTTTTGCATTGAAACATTTGACTTTTAATTCCATTTTCAACAAGTTTTCAAACTATCTTGGATCTATCTTATAAGCCATCTTTGAAATACAGTGAACAATCCTTCCCGTTTTCTGTTTGAGGGAACAAATGTCCCAAAATTTGACGGAGAAGCAGCCGGCTGCATTTGTCAGAAAGCCAAGCATGACTGCAAGTCTTCTGATTGCCTGTCTCCATTCTGTCATTGAGGTTTCTGGGAAACATTTGGCCTGAAAAAAAAAATCTATTTTAGAAAAGAAGCCCAGACATTTAGAGAAACAAAGCTGAATCCTTTGGGACCTGAAATTTGGTTTGTGATAGAAGGTTTTGTTTATGTGTAGGACACAGACATATGTATAATGCAGTTTGAGACTATCTAAGGTAGACGTTGAATAGCATGCCTCGCAGAAGTGTCCTGAGATATTTTGTGAATAAGGTCCACTTACTAACATGAGTTGGCCAAGCTCATAGAGTAGAGAACATCAGCTTTCTTTTTTGTTAGTAGCAGGGTTGGTTTTTTTGTTGTTGTTTGTTTTGTTTTTCAATAATTTATGTATTTATTTGAAAATCAGCATTACCAGGAGAGGAGAGATAGGAAGAGCGAGAGCTTCCATTTGCTGATTCACTCCCAAACGGCCACGAGGGCTAGAGCTGGCATCAGGGTCTCCCATATGAATGAAGGGGCCTACCTGCTTAGGCTATCCTCCACAACTTACTTTCTTTTTTTTTTTTTTTTTTAAAGATTTATTTATTTTTATTGGAAAGGTGAATATACAGAGAGGAAGAGAGACAGAGAGGAAGATCTTCCTTTCGAGGGTTCACTCCCCAAGCAGCCACAATGGCTGGAGCTGAGCCAATCCAAAGCCAGGAGACAGGGGCTCTTCCGGGTCTCCCATGCGGGTGCAGGGTCCCAAGGCTTTGGGCCATCCTTGACTGCTTTCCCAGGGCACAAGCAGGGAGCTGGATGGGAAGAAGGGCCGGGTTTAGAACTGGCATCCATATGGGATCCCGGCGCACACAAAGCGAGGACCTTAATCACTACACTATCGCACCAGGCCCTATCCTCTGCAACTTTCACAGGCACATTAGTAGGAAGCTAGATCAAAGTGGAGCAGCCAGGTCTTGAACCAGCACACATAAGAGATGTCAGCGCTACAGGCAGCAGCTTTATCTGGTACACCATGGCAATGGCTACAAGCACAAGGATTTTTAAGAGCCATTCCATTTTCAACTGTTACTGCTAGTAAGTAATGCTAATCTGAGAATCTTCTACAAACCAAGAAATCTCCTGAACACTTCCCACTGACTGCATTTCCACAATGACCCAAAAGAGATAAGGGGAAAGGAGACTGAGGCACAACAAATAGAGACTTGCCTGGAGGCTACAAGGCCACAGGCGGGAAAACTGTCATTTTAATCCTGAGCAGTGTGACCCCAGAAACCGCAGGCTTTCCTACAGGACAACTCTTCCTCTTCTCTATGTGTGTGTTCTGGTGGTGGTATCCTTGGTTTCTGTTTAACAAGCTTTCAGCATGGTGGAAACAAAGAGTAATTTGCTTAGTGGGAATACAAACTTTCCATTACATTTCTAATGAAAGATTGTAAACCTGCTCATTAAGGAAAATGAAGAAAAGTCTAAACCACTCTCAGTGCCACAACCCAACCCAATCTCTATTTACATTTCCATAAGGTAGCTTTCAATCAACTTTTTATTTTTTTTAAAGATTTCTTTTTTATTTTTATTGGAAAGTCAGATATACAGAGAGGAAGAGAGATAGAGAGGAAGATCTTCTGTCCGATGATTCACTCCCCAAGTGAGTGCAACGGGCCCTCAATCCACTTCTTATGCTAAGATATTTTTCACAGCATTGTATTCACATGTAAACCAAACATTTGCAATTGCACACCATGTTTGTATGCAGTACTGTGGCTAGCATTGTATGGGTTATAAAGACCTATGGCACAGAAATATAAAGAGGCCAAGAGAGTTACCTTTTTTAAAAATATATTTTTTAGGGTCCGGTGGCATGGCCCAGCGGCTAAAGTCCTCCCCTTAAACACGCCAGGATCCCATATGGGCGCCGGTTCTACTCCTGGCAGCTCCACTTCCCATCCAGCTCCCTGCTTGTGGCCTGGGAAAGCAGTCGAGGACGGCCCAAAGTTTTGGGACCCTGCACCCGTGTGGGAGACCAGAAAGAGGTTCCAGGTTCCCGGCTTCGAATCGGCACAGTACTGGCCGTTGTGCTCACTTGGGGAGGGAATCATCGGACGGAAGATCTTCCTCTCTGTCTCTCCTCCTCTCTGTATATCTGACTTTGTAATAAAAATAAATAAATTTTAAATATATATATATATTATTTATTTGAAAGAATTACAGAGAGAGAGCAAGACCTTCAGTCTGCTGGTTCATTCTCCAAATAGCCACAAGACTGGGACTAGGCCAGGCTGGAGCCAACAGCCCAGAGCTTCTTCTACATGTGGCTGCAGGGGCCCAAGCACTTGGGCCATCTTGTGATGCTTCCCCATGTATATTTGCAGGGAACTGGATCTGAAGTGGAGCAGTCAGTGGAGGATGCTCGCATCCCAAGTGGCAGCTTAACCCTCTGAACCACAACAATGGCCCCCACATCTTCTAACATTGATGGAGAAGCAGGAAGATGTCAGGAAAAGCCATGTGGCCAGGCCCAGCGCCATGGTCTAGTGGCTAAAGTCTTCACCTTTAATGCACCAGGATCCCATATAGGTGCCAATTCTAATCCCAACAGCCCCACTTCCTATCCAGCTCCCTGCCTGTGGTCTGGAAAAGCAGTCAAGGATGGCCCAATGCCTTGGGACCCTGCATATGTGTGGGAGACCCGGAAGAAGTTCCTGGTTCCTGGCTTTGGATCAGTGCAGCTCTGACTGTTGCGGTCACCTGTGGAGTGAAACATTGGACAGAAGATCTTCCTCTCTGTCTCACCTCCTCTTTCTATATCTGACTTTGCAATAAATATAAATAAATCTTTAAAAAAAAAAAAAGCCATGTGGCTGAGAAGGCAGCAGATATGGATCAGAGTTGTCAAGTGAGGGGTGACCAAAGATGCATTTCAGATAGGGAGAAGGCAGGGAGTTACCCTTGAGAGTGAGAACAGAGGAGTGCCACAGTTTAGGAAGATAGGATTTTCTCTTATCTGCCATAGATTATAGACAAAGGAGAGAGGGAAAGCGGCTGCCATCTTGCTATGTGTAAATGGTATCAGTGACAATGGCAGCCAGTGTGGTTTATATGTGGCCTCTCCCCCAAAGTCTGTGTGCTAGGAACATGGTTCCCAACACAACAGTGCTGGAAGGAGGTGGGAGTTGGGGTGATGAGGTCATGGGGCATTGCCCTCACACATAGATTGATATGTTTTTTAAGAGACCAGATTGGTTACTGCAAGAGTGAGCTGTCATAAAGGGAGGCCAACTCCCTGGCCTCTAGTGCAGATGTTCCTCCGCATGCATCCCTGGTGCTTTTCCTCTGTAGGCTGGCACAGTCTTGGCTCTTCAGCAGAAGCCCACAGATGCCCTTGGGTTTACAGAGCTGTGAACGGAACAAACTTTTTTTTTAAAGACTTATTTATTTTTATTGCAAAGTCAGATATATAGAGAGAAGAGGAGAGACAGAGAGTAAGATCTTTCATCTGATGATGCACTCCCCAAGTGATCACAACGACCAGAGCTATGCCAATCTGAAGCCAGGAGCAAGGAGCTCTTCTAGGTCTCCCACACATGTGCAGGGTCCCAAGGCTTTGGGCTGTCCTCCACTGCTTTCCCAGGCCACAAGAAGGGAGCTGGATGGGAAGTCGAGCTGCCGGGATTAGAACTGGCATTCATATAGGATCTTGACACATTCAAGGTGAAGATTTTAGCTGCTAGACCACGGCACTGGGCCCTGAACAAACTTCTTAACAGCAATGGAAAATGGACTAAGACAACAAGTGAAGAAAAAAAAAGAACTTACAGTTAAGGAGGAAGCCAGAGTTCTCCATGCTGACTGGCAGTGAGGCATGGGAGTGGCATCAGCAGCACCAGGACATGAGTGAGGGTGGGGTGGGAGAACGAGGACACTCCACAGCTGAGGCAACGGGATGAAGAGGGCCAGAGAAGGGCAGAATCCTTTACAGGCAGTGAGAAGGGTTAATGCCCCGAACACGGGAGGAACTCGTAAAGCTCAGTCTCTCTCTTTCTCCCTCTCTCCCTCTCTCTTTCTCACACACACACCCCAGTCAGAAATGGGCAAAGGACCCAGATAGTTATTTTTCCAAAGAAGACCTACAAATGGAGAACAAGAATATGAAAATGTGCTCAATAGCATCCATCATCAGTGGAATGCAAATAAAAACCACAATGGCCTGTCAGGATGGCCACTGCCAAAAAACCAAAAGATAACAAAAGTTGGTGAGGATGTGGAGAGGAGACCCTTCTACACTGCTGGTGAGACAGCCAATATGGAAAACCACTGTAGATTTCTCCTATAAGTAAGTAAATAAAAATAGAACCATCATATGACCCAGCATTTTCCTTCTGGATGTACATTTCAAGGAAATAAAATCAGGGTCTCTGAGAAGCGTCCGTAATTCCATGTTCATCACAGCTTATTCACAACTGCCAAGATCTGCACCCAACCTTAGTGTCTGTGGATGGATGAGAGAAATCGCTGAAGTATCACACTGCACCCCATGCATAGGGACACTTACAGATCACAAATACAGGGTTTTGGAGGCTATTTGAGAAGATGGAAATGCTAATTCAGCTGCTTTGCCCATCACATACTGAAGACATGTATTCTCAATCAAATGATCTTTAGAAAAGAAATGGAGGACTCAGGAAAACAAACGGAGAAAGAAGCCTCCTCATTTGGCACAGAGAAGCAAGCCTGGGACAGCCAAGTTGGGGGGATGTCTGCTGGGGACACTGAACTAGGACAGCAAGGAGGCTGCCACACTGGTGGCCATATCATCACATCTGAAGCATCTAAGTCCTCCTAGGAGTGAGCATGTGGAAGTGGAGGGCGATAGACACATGTGGACACTTACAGTGCTGACTGCCATCACTCCTGTTACCCTGGCTCCATCTGTGAGCTGGGCCGGTCCTTGACAACTGCGTTCCCCAGGTCAGCAAAACCTGTGTTCCATCACAGAAACCGACTTGCTGTTAGCAAGGGGTGGAAGGGAGGTTCCTTTATTGCTTTCTTGAGGGCAGTGTGGTTGATCCCATTCTAGCTTCCACAGTACATAAGTCACTTTCCTCCATGAGTGTCCTAGGAGTCTTACTGGAGTCCAGCAAAGAAGCAAGTATTGGCCTTCTGACCTTTTTTCTTCAATTTAAAATCCAACTGCAGGGGCGTAATGTTGTGGGACAGTGGATGGAACTGCTGCTTGTGAAGCTTGCAGCCAAGTGCTGGTTCCCATCCCCGCTCAGTCTCTCAGGCTGCTAGAGCCTAGCTCTTGAGGAACAGGGTTTTTCAAGAGGGCTATGGAAGAAGCCTACGTCCTACCAGCCCAGCATGGCCGCTTCTCACGGCCACGGTCATGTGCAGAGGAGACAAGACATGCTGTTTCATTAAGTATTACAGAAATCATAGTGGGGATTCAGCATTGAGCTTAACAGGCCATGGCTTTCACTTCCAGGCCAAATAAACGATTCTATCTTTTCTGTCACCAAGCCTTTAAAAAAACAATTTATTTTAGGGCCTGGCAAAGTGGCCTAGTGGCTAAAATCCTCACCTTTAATGCACTGGGAACCCATATGGTCCCAGTTCTAGTCCCGGCAGCTCCACTTCCCACCCAGCTCCCTGTCTGTGGCCTGGGAAAGCAGTCGAGGATGGCCCAAGGTCTTGGGACCCTGCACCCGTGTGGGAGACCTGGAGGAGGTTCCTGGTTCCTGGCTTCGGATCAGCATAGCACCAGCCATTGTGGTCACTTGGGAAGTGAATCAATGGACAGATCATCTTCCTCTCTGTCTCTCCTTTCTGTAAATATGACTTTGCAATAAAAATAAAATAAATTAAAAAAATTTATTTTAGCTTCTCCCTTTACCTCCCCCTTTACTGCATATACAGGAAAAAAATGTGGAAATAATAGTCTTACCCACTTTTCTGTAGCCCTTGAACCTTTGTGCTCTAACTACATAAACATTGTCAAAAATAAAAGAAAAAACGGAAAAAAAATTATTTTACTCTTATTTACTTTATTTTACTCTTTTTACTTTATTTTTATATTATACGATGGCTACCGCAGTAACCAGAGAAGGGCGGAGTTTGCCTCCAACCAAACCCAGAATGGATGGCAGAATTCTGGCGGGCCCCTCAGGCTGTGAGACCACTGTTGCACCAATGAGGGGCACAAAGCCATATCCCCCCACCAATAGGGGTCAAGGTGCCCCCCAATTGGCTTCCGTGTCAAAGAGAATTTAAAAAGCCCCTTCCTTGTCTCTTCCGTGCTCTTCTTCCTCTGCAGCCCATTCCTTAATGTCTGTCTGCTGCACGGGAAGGGAAGCCCGTGACCGTGGTTCCCTGAAATAAAGGCCATCTAAATTCTTTTCATATATTCGGCTGAGTTATTCTTTCCCTGGTGGTCAGCGAATCTAACATTTTGGCAAGCAGTGAATCTGACATTATATTTTATTGATACTATTTACATTTATTTGTATTCATTTGATTATTTTTATCTTAGTTACTTCATTTTTAAGTTTTATAGTGCTTTAATTTTATATTCCATCTTTTAATTTTTGCATTATATTTTACATTTTTACTTTTTGTTTTTTAAAGATTAATTTATGTGTTGGAAAGTCAGATATACAGAGAGGAGGAGAGACAGAGAAGAAGATCTTCCATCCAATGATTCACTCCCCAAGTGACCACAACAGCGGGATAGAACCGGCACCCATATGGGATCCCCGCACGTTCAAGCCAGGACCCTAGCCACTAGGCCACGCCGCCGGGCCCACTACATTATATTTTTAAAGGCACTCTTAGGAGACAGTTAGGAGCAGCGCAGACCAGCCCAGGTACTCAGTCTAAGCACCGCTGGTGAAATAGTGCCATTCTCCTTCCTTCACAGACTTCCCAGAGGCCCTCAGTGGTCTGAAGTTTCTGATGCCCTCTGGGGACTGTATCTTCAGTCTATTTATAAGGTGGCTCCGCTGCAGCCATTTCCACAGGGATCTTGGGCTCTACCTTTCAGAGATTTACGCCTGCAGCAAATGTTCATGGACGTCAATGGAGCCACCTGGGTCACCATGGGTGGCATGCCTTGAAGCTGGCACTACTCCCCTCTAACCAGTGATGAGGCCATCTTTCAAAAAGCACAGAGCACTAACTGCGGCCAGAAACTATCTTCACAGCTCCTCACACATGAACCCACTTAATCCCAATAACCTAAAAGGGGGAATAGCATTGCTTCCCATTTCACAGATGGGAAAACTGAGGTACACAGAGGGGAAAGTTACACGGTTCTTAGACCGTGGACCAGGGACGCCCACTCACACACTCTGTGGTCTTGCGGTCCACGTTCCTCATCATGACATTCCGAAACGCTCAAGTCCAAGACAGCTACTTGGCTGACCCTGAAGTGGACCTCCCGGCCTGGAATGGAGAATGGAAACTGAGGGCAAAGGTATTCCTTGATTATGATCCTGCTCTTCTACTCCAGCAGGATGGGCTGGAGTCCGGAGAGCTAACTGATGGAGCCGGAGTAAGAGGGGTTGCGGGTTTAAGGTCAAATTTTTTGAATCGAAGGAGTTTCCCTCCAATTCTGTAGCAGCCCCTTGGTGACGAATCTGCTGCCTATCTCACGAGTATTGCTATCACCCGATTTTCCAGGGTACCCAAGCAGGCGAGACGAAATACCGTGACAGTAATCCTGAGCGACGTCGGATCCTCTACCAATCTTTTTTCCTAGTCATTCTGAAGAAAACCCCGAGACGAATCTGCAACTCCGGACTGGCAGCCAGGGGGCGGGCTGAACAGCCACCATTTTTGTTTTGCGGCCGTGCGCTCTCAGAGCATCTTGACTACCAGGACCCCCACGGGGGAGGTGGAGCCTATCAGAGCGCGGGGCGGGGTCTCAGCGACGTGATGATTCAAACGGACTAATGATCTGCGCGCATCTGGCATAAGTCGCCAATGAGCGGGCGTGTCTGGGCGGAGCGCCCAAACCCCACTGGGTTTGGTTGTCCGGTGGCTTTGGCGCATTTTCGGCTGGTTTGATTCATCCATTTTGAAGAGACGGGGGAACGGGGGGTTCGTCGGATCCAGAGCCCCAGACTCCAGGAGCAGCGGAGTTTTTGAGAAGCCGGCAGCTCGGGGTTCGGCGGCAGCGGTCGCAGCGGCCGAAGCTCGGGGGGGGTGGGGCGCCGAGCGCGCGGGGTGGGGGGGGTCCCGGGCTTTGGCTTCTCGACTCGGTCCCGTTTCGACAGCGAACATGTCTCGGCCTGTCAGGTCAGTGCGGAGTCCGAGGCCTGGAGCGGGGTGGCGGGGGCTGGGGTGGTGGCGGGGTGGCGGGGGGGGAAGGAACGGCGCCCGGAGTGGGCCCTCCCCGGAGCCACGCGCGGCGGCCTCCGCCCTGGGTCGGGGCCCGCGCGCGCCCTGGAGCGTGGGGGGCCTCGCGGGGCGCGCGGCGCGCGGGGCTGCGCGGGGGCGGCGGCGTGCCCGTGCGCGCGCCCTGCCCGCCCCGAGCCGCCGCCGCCGAGGCAGCCTCCCCCACCCGGCGCCCTGGAGCGGGCGGGGTGTCCCCGAACCCGCCCTGGGCCCGAGGGGGAGGCCGTGTGGAGTCGGCGCCCCGACGCAGGCCTGGAGCTCGGTGCGGACGGGACGCTCCTCATCCCGCGCGTCTTGCCCCCCTTTCCCGCACGTCGGACGGTCGTGGGGGCGCCGAGGGTCCCCCCCGAGGCGGGATAGGGGGTGTTGCCCTTGCAGCGGGCGGGGCGTTGGCCCCGCCTCCGGGGCCGGGCGTGGGCGGGACCCGCTTTTTTTCTCTCCCACCCCCCCTTTGGGCCAGAGTTCGGGACTGGACCCCACAAATAAGAGCCTGCGACTTTCCCCCCCACCTCTGAGTTGGGAGAGAGGGAACCCCTAAAGTTGGCTCTTTGGTCCCCGGCTGGAAGTGGCCTGGCGCGGGGACATGGCCCAGGGAGGTGCGGGTTAACGGCGCGACCTAAATCCCGTGAGGTTCTCGTTCCACGCGTACACGTCGCCCGCTATTTTTGTCACCCCGTCCTTCCCCCTCTGCGAGCGACTTTAACGATCCTGGGGCTTCGAGCACTAAACGCTCGGACTCGTCTCTGGATTCCGACGGGTTGGCGCGGCCCCCGCGGCCATGGACGCGCCCAGCGCAGCCCGGGGCCGCGGGGTGGAATGCGCCCGTTCGCGGGGGTGTGGCCTCGGCGCCGGCACGCGGGCTCGGCCAGCACGGGCCGCTTTGAATGGACGGCGCTGGGCGCTCCGCGGAGTATTTTCTAAAGAGCTACAAGGTTTCTTTCGACACTAGTTGAACAGTTGTCGCTTCCCTGTCGTCATTCCAAGTGTTGTGGAAATGGAAGTTCCTTAGGAGTTTGGGAGCCCGGGAAGTTTTAGTCCTCACGGTTCTGTCCCCTGACTGTCGTGCAAGGTGGCGGCGGTGGTTTGCGACTTGAAAAGCTGCGCTGGGGTGGGGTAAGGGGAGAGAGCCGGCTCCTCCTGCCTTTCTCCAGCCCCTTGGATAACTTGGCCATCTCCCGAGAAAGGTGTCGTTGGCAACGGCATGCCTGTCTCCTGTTAGGGTGTACACTCGCTCGTGGCACTGAGAACGCACAATTGTATCCAGTCGTTTTCTTTAGGGTCGGTAAAAATGACTCTTGCAATAAAGATTTCTTTTCTCTGGATTGGCTGTTTGGTCTCCTGGGAGCAATTACTGTATGGGGAAATTGTTTTTCTCTACCTTTGGGACTCAAGTTTTGACTTATTTTACTGTAGTGACTTTCTTATTTTCGTTATTCATTTATGTTCCCAGGTTGAGACTGGAACATGGACAGAACTTTTTGCTGTAAAACGTGGATTTTAAAAGGCAAATAATGTGGAAGAATCTTTTAATAAATAAATGCTAGCCATTTTTTGGAGACAGTAGGGTTTCTGCACAATTTTAAAAATGTTAATTTTAACCTTGTTTGTTGCCTCTAATTGAAGGATGAAGTTAATTTCAGTGCAACTTGGTTCCTGATTATATTTTAGTGATGATGAAGTTTCTGTAACTAATTTTTTAGTCTTTTTTATATACTCGTGACCAATAATAAAATCAGAAATGATTAAACTTGAGTTTGGTGTTTTGTTAAATTTTGCAATAAAAAGACCTGGCTCCTTAGGAAAACGGTGTTTCAGAGTGGAATTGAAGAGTCTGTGTTACCAAGAGGGTTTTAACACCCAAAAAAAAGACATTGGCTTGATTTTTGGAATAATGAGCTTGTTTGTTTAATGTCTGTATGAAAGGTAGAGAGCTCTTCCATCCGCTGGTTCACTCCCCTTGTGCTCCCAACAGCTGGATTTCGGCCAGACCTCAGCCCAGAGCCTGGAACTCCCACGTGGGTGGCAGGGATCCAGGAGTTTGTGCCGTCATCCACTGCCTGCAGGTGCTTGAGAGGAAAGCTGGATTGGAAGCCAAGTAATCAGGACTTAAGCAGGCCCTCCAGCGCAACACGTAGGCCTCCCAGGCAGCAGCTTAGCTTGCTGTGCCACAGCCCCGCTGATCAGTTTTTCAGGAACAAATATGTTGGAAAATGCCAGTGTTGCGGCAGTAGTTCTAAGGTATTTTTCTGTTCTTAGACCTGTATATAGTTTTTCAGTTTCACTGATATCCAATTTTACCATAAATATTTATTTTTGTGTTACAAGGAATTTGAAAATTCAAAGGGTGTTTTTGAAATGTACTAATGATACCTGCAGACCAAGCTCCAGGTGAATCCTGTGATGGAGCAGTTGGTTGCAGCGCAGTTTCCCCTAGCCCTGGGCCTAGCATGTTAGTTACTTCATTAATTTCTTAGTAAGGCAGACTCACAGAGAAGAGACAGAGAAAGGTCTTCCATCCGCTGATTTGCTCCCCAAATGGCCACAGATGGCTGTGGCCAGGAGCCGCCTTTGGGTCTGCCACACAAGCACAGGGACCTGGATGGGAAGTGGAGCAGCCAGGACACAAACTGGTACCAATATGGGATCCTGGCCCTTGCGAGGGGAGAATTAACCTATTGAGCCGCTGTACTGGGCCCTAGCATGTTGTTTTTTTTTCCTAGCATGTTCTTCTTAAGTAACTGTCTTTAGCTTTTATAGTTCCTGACTTATGAGAGCTGAAATACCTTAGGCCTTGGATTCAAATTAATAGTATAAAATTATAGTCTTGGAGCTAGAGGAAATTTAGGCAGACTTGCTTCACAGAAGACTTAATAGGGGCCTGGGTATGAGAAGTGCCTTGCATCACACAGTACCAAGTATACCACGATTGGGTCTAAACTAGAGGAGTTTGTTTAAAGATTTATTTTTATTTGAAAGGCAGATTTTAGAGGGAAGAGATGGTAGAACAGGTCTTTCATCCTCTGGCTAACTCCCCAACTGGCCACAATGCCAGAGCTGACCCAATCAGGAGCTTCTTGTAGATCTCACACATGGGTGCAGGGTCCCAAGTACTTGAGTCATCCTCCACTACCTTCCCAGGCCTAAAACAGGGAGCTGGATCGGAAGTGAGGCAGTCAGAGCACAAACCATCGCCCATATTGGATACTGGGGTCACAGGGCAAAGATTAGCACGCTGCACCACTGTACTGGGCCCTTAGATTTCTTATTCCAGTCCTCGTCCTATTCTCCCAACTCATAACCCTTTACTTTCTGTCTGGGAAGTATTTTCAGGGTTGAACAAATCGCACACAGTGTGGCATTTCTACCTTGTCAGAATTTGCTCAGACCTCAGGAAAGGAAGCAAGCCTGGGGAACTGACTGGCTTGCCCAAACTAACTAGAAACCAGTTTTCTTGGAATCTCACCTGGTGTAGTCAGATCCTTTCCCTTACTTGGAGCGATCCAAGTCACATCCATCTAGCGCTCCTCTTCTTCGTACCTTGCAGGTGCTTGGTAGCTTGTTTTTCGTGTAATACTTGAGACTGCAAGGAACTTGTGCTGTTGAAAGGAGGGTGATGGGAGATTAGACATGTTTTTGTGAGAATAAACAGCTTTCCGAAGAGTCCACATTGCTTTCTTTCAAATAACTGTATGCTGTTGTCTCTAGACTAAAACTTAACTACCGAACACTTTCAAAAGTCAACAGTTAAAGGGCAAAGTCAGAAACCCCTGGGCATTCAGGGTAGTGCAAGGAGACATGCTTAGTTTCCTAGGAAATAGAGTTATGGCTCAGCCTGGCTCCTTTATATTTCTTAAATTTTCAGTACATTTTAATATTTACATGTCAAGTTCCTCTAGAAAGAATCCCTTTTGTGGACTTGGCCTTCAAAGACATGCTACCAAAGATAACACGCAGTAATTTATAAAGTGAATAATGGCAGGGAGTTGATTTTGTGAAAACCTTAAAGCATTCACCTTTTGTTGACCTTCATGTAATTAGCTATGCTAAATAGAGTGCTTAAAACGCAGTTTTCAGAGTAGCATACCAAACATCTTTAAAGAAAATTCAGTGAATTTGTGAAATTCTATGTTTGGGACTTTTTTTTTTTTTTACATCTGTATAACATTTAAAAATGGAGCTTAAAGAATATGTTTAGAAGTTATACACATAAAAGGTGTGAACCGGATTTCCCGAGTGCAAAGCTAGCCTTCGTTCACAGTGCCATGCTTGCTTAATCTTTGGCATGAAGATGGCTAAGTGTTTGCTCATTTAGCAGTTTATACAGTGGCGAGTACATTCTTTATGTACATGTTTCTATGGAAAATATCTTAGAACACCCAGACCAAAAGGTTTCCTGAGCACTTTTGTCCAATGTTTAAAGTCATTGGAGATAACTTTTTAAAAATGATTTATTTTTTATTGGAATGTCAGATATACAGCGAGGAAAAGAGACATAGAAGAAGATCCTCTGTTGATTCATTCCCTAAGCGGCCGCAACGGCCAGAGCTGAGGCAAGTCAGGAGCCTGGAGCTTCTGTGACTCCCACTCCACGGCAGGTAACATGTTGGGCAGCGAGGCTGCCAATATTAGAACCAGCACCCATATGGGATCCCGGCGCATTCAAGTAGCCAGCGAATCCCGGTAGCCACTAGGCTACCACACCAGGCCCAAAGATAACTTTTTAAATGGAAAGTATTACATAAAGGGCCCAGTGCTATGGCCTACTAGCAAAATCCTCGCCTTATACAGGATCCCACGTAGGTGGTCGGTTCATGTCCCAGCTGCTTCATTTCCCATTCAGCTCCCTGCTTGTGGCTTCTGAGGGCAGCAGAGGATGGCCCAAAGCTTTTGGACCCTGGCTAACTTAGGAGACCTGTAGGAAGCTCCTAACTTTGGATCAACTCAGCTCCAGGCATTTTGGCCACTTGGGGAGTTAACAAGTAAACAGAAGATCTTTCTGTAAATCTGTCTTTCCAATAAAAACAAATAAATCATTTTAAAGTGTTAAGTTAAAAACAGCTTCAGAGGTTAATTCTGGGTTTCTGAGTTTACCAGTAATAACTTTGAATCCAACGAACCAAAGTAGAGGTAATAGGAGGCTGGAATTGAGAGTGCAGTGTTGGCCCCTCTCCTGTCCTTCAGATCCATGGAGACTTTTCCAGTCTCTTACGGGTCCACATCCCTAGTTTTGAACCTAGTTCAAGAACTTAAGGTGCAAATATAGCGTATGCTAGTGTGCCATATAGGCATATGACATGTGCAGTATGTAATCTTGTAATCAGTCATGTTAGTATCAAATGCATTTTCACACTAAGGTAATGAAAAGAAAAGGTTTCACACATAGGTCAAGTTTTGCCATCATCACGCAAAGGGCCTGCAAAAAGTTCTGGAAAATGCATATTATGAAAATTAAGTTGATTTTGACTTTTTTTTTAAAAAGATTTTATTTATTTTTATTACAAAGTCAGATATAGAGAGAGGAGGAGAGACAGAGAAGATCCTGCATCCGATGATTCACTCCCCAAGTGAGCACAATGGTGCTGCGCCGGTCCAAAGCCAGGAGCCAGGAACTTTTTTCCCAGTCTCCCATGCGGGCGCAGGGTCCCAAGGCTTTGGGCCATCCTCGACTGCTTTCCCAGGCCACAAGCAGGGAGCTGGATGGGAAGCGGAGCTGCCGGGATTAGAACTGGTGCCCATATGGGATCCCAGTGGGTTCAAGGTGAGGACTTTAGCGCTAGGCCACGCCACTGGGCCCTGATTTTGACTTTTTTTGCACCAAAGCATCTTTTCTGCTTTCAACAGACTTGTTGAAATACCTTTGGATGAAATAGGGAAAAAGGTTTATTTTCAGAACTTTATAGATTCCCAAATTGGTATTTGAGATTGTACACCTTGGCATACAAGCGTTAATTAAAATCTCCAGAATCACTAGGCCTGTCACTTAGGGACTGTTCGCTTCCAACAACTCGGGCAGGTTTTCACATGTGTGTTTCACAATCAGGCATTAACTGTTCAAGGAAGGTCACCATGGCCTCATTTTCGTGAGACCTGAGATTTTTCTGAATTAGTTTTCATGGCTCGCCAGTGAGAGAAGCAGGCATTTAATACAAATGTGAGTATCTTGAAGAGCTGGCGTGGTCTTCCCCAGGTGTGTGATGTCTCACTGTTACTCTTTCTTTATTTAAAGATTTTTCTTTTTTTAAATTTTTATTGTAAAGTTAGATACACAGAGAGGAAGATCTGTTTAAATCAATAGTCCTCATGCTCTTGGCTTCCAGGGAAGTTATCTTAACATTTGATTCCATTTTGTTTTTAAAACAAGTGATTTTGGAGATAAGCAGGTTTCTTTAATGCAAAACTTACTGCTAATCATGCTTTATCATTCCTGTACATATTAAACAGGTTTATTTTAACGTGAACTTATAAGACAGTTTACTTTTCTTGTAAAATGCTTTCAGTTTAAAAACTCTTCTTGGGCCCGGCGGCATGGCCTAGCAGCTCAAGTCCTCACCTCGAATGCACTGGGATCCCATATGGGCGCCAGTTCCAATCCCGGCAGCTCCACTTCCCATCCAGCTCCCTGCTTGTGGCCTGGGAAAGCAGTTGAGGACAGCCCAAAGCTTTGAGACCCTGCACCTGTATGGGAGACCAGGAAGAAGTTTCTGGACCCTGGCTTTGGATCGGCATAGCATTGGCTGTTGTGCTCACTTGAGGAGTGAATCATTGGATGCAGGAAGATCTCTGTCTCTCCTCCTCTCTGTATATCTGACTTTCCAATAAGTAAATAAATCTTTAAAATATATATATATAGAGAGAGACTTATTTTATTGGAAAGGCAAAGTTGCAGAGAGAAAAGATCTTCTGTTCGCTTGTTAACTTCCCAAATGGCCACAACAGCCAGAGCTGAGCCAGTCTGAACCCAGGAGCCAGGAGCTTCTTCCGGGTCACAAGGCTTTGGGCCATCCTCTGCTGCTCTCCCAGGCTACAAGCAGGGAGCTTGATAGGAAGTGGAGCAGCCAGGACATGAACTGGCATTCATATGGGATGCCATGCTTGGAGGTGGAGAATTAGCCATTGAGCCAATGTGCTAGCCCCTCAACTAAGTAATTTTTACAAAATATTTTTTAAAGCGTTTTAACTTCATTCATGTAATGAAATTTTATGTTGGCCTCCCTGTTCTTGTTAGTGATACTTGCTTTATTCTAAAGAGCTATTGTGCTTTGATATTTGATATTTAAGCAGTGATGTTTTGAGAAATATAGTGTGTTTTCTGTTAAAAATGAAGCTTTCTGTGCATGGGGCTTAAAAATATTAAGTGCTGAGCCTTTATCCTAGTATATCTTTGCAATTTCCAATTTTGCTAGCAACATGTTCATTTTTAAAAATCTATTTGAACCGTAAATAAGGCACATCTTTTAAACATAACCCTCATTTTATGATACAAAAATCAGCAATGTTTTTTCAGTTTGCTATTGGTTCAGTCCATGGATACCTTAACCCACAGATTGGAAGGGCTGACTTTGTAGAACTAGAGTGCTATTTAGGGTGAGTGTTAGAAGGAAGGCAATAATATAGGAAATGAACCAACTTACTGTCAAGCATTATATGAATTAGTGCAAATGACTCTCGTTTTGTGTAGATGACTGTGTTTTTGACTAGTTACCCTGAGGACAGTTTCTATACTCACACTTTAGTTTTGACATTATGCAAGGAGTTCTGATCATTCTGGTTATTGTCAAACCTTGAAAGTTAAAATATTTGCTGATTCAAAGGAAGAAATGAACTTCAGTTTAAAATTGAAATATACTTTTTTACATAAATTGGCCAATGTAGGATTTCTTTACTTGTGTTGAAAAGTCTCTATTGAGTAGTATTTTTAATCTTATTAAATTTAAAGTAGCAAAGTGTCTCTATAGAAGAAAGGAATTCTTTGTCCTGAGAGTTATCAGTTAGACTGTGGAAGTACCTGTGTTCTAGCCCTTCTCCTTGCCTTGTAGCCTTTTCCTCACTGTTCTTCAGCCAGGGCTAAGTTGCTGCTCCATTAGCTTCATTTCTTGGGTTCAGTAACCCTGTAAGGAAGCAACAATCCCTTGGCCACAAAAGGCACACTTTACCTGAGCAGACATGAAAAATGGGTAATTATAGATTATTAGTAAAGAACTCAGGTTACTTAGGGGCTGAGGTGTCTGATCTGAGAGGAAGTGATGTGGACAGCACTCTAGGATAGGGAACAGCAGGACCAGATGGTTACCAACAGAAAGACTAAAGGAATTATAAATGTCCTGGGTTGCTTGGGTAAGTGGCTACAAGACTAATGGGAGATTGGGCATTAATTCTTTTAAAAATTAAGCTTCTACATAACTTGGCCCTAAGAACATTCAAGTGCCTACTTTACCTCATTCTGTACCAGAACTGTGGCTGTAAGTAAAACATGATTATTTTGTCATGGTACTTGGGTCTGTGACCCCAAAAATGGTATAGGGGTAAGTGGGAGGTGTGTGCAAGGAGTGCTGTTTACAGTAGGAAATACAGTATTTGGGGCTCAATGTGATAACCTAATAGCTAAATCCTCACCTTGCAACCACTAGTATCAGATATTTGTGTCCTGGCTGCTCCACTTCTCATCCAGCTCCCTGCCTGGGAAAGCAGTCGAGGATGGTCCAAAGCTTTGGGACCCTGCACCCGTGTGAAAGAGCTAGAAGAAGCTCCCGGCTTTTGGCCGCTTAGGGACTGAACCAGCTGATGGAAGAGCTTTCATTCTGTATATCCTTCTCTGTAATTCTGGCTTTCCAATAAAAATAAATCTTTTTAAAAATACAATATTTTCCATTAGTAAATTTTGTAGAATTTTTTTAGATCTGTTAGGCAGCTTAGTTTGTTGATTCCAGCAGGAATGACCTAGTACCAGCACCCAAGATTCCAAGTTACCCAAGTTTCCATATTTATTACTGCATTATACCTTTGTGAAGTGTTCCCAGTGATAGTCTAAGAAAAAGCCATCATGAACAAACAAAAATGTTTTGTTTTAAGACATATTTTTATTTGAAAGAGGGAGAGGAAGAGAAATCTTTCTTCTGCTAGTTCTTCTGCTCCTCACATGGCCACAACAGCTTGAACTGTGCCAGTCGGAAGCCAGGAGTCCAGGAGCTTCTTCTGAGTCTTCCATGGGGGTGCAGAGGTCCCAGGAACCTAAGCTCCCTGCCAATGTTTTCCCAGGCTATCTACAGAGCTGATCTAAGTGGAATAGCCTAAACCCCAACTGGTGTTCATATAGGATTTCAATGGCACCACCACACTGGCCTCCTGTCTTATCCATTTGTAACTGCCTCCTAATCTACCCAGCTCTTTCTACTCTAGGTCCTTTATGAAAGTAGAATTAATAGTCATGTTTTTAAAATGGGCTTTCTTACTGGTATATCTGTATTGGTTTCTTGTGAGAGTATGTTTCAAAGTTTTGTTAGGCTATAGGAAATAATGCAAAATCCCTTAAAAAAATTCCCCTTATAAAACAGATGGTGTCACTATACCTTCTACTACTACATCTAAGACCCAAGCCACATGTTCAGAATTCCTTTCCCCATCTGTTGTCCTGGCATACTGAGCTGGAAGATGGGACTGTGGCTTGCATTCTGGCTTCCCTGTTTGATATTAGTGGTATCTTCCATAAGCTGTACAACCAGGAGTATTCTGCTCAGGTGTAAAAGGAGATGGTGGCATATATCTCTGTATCATATATTTTTTTAAAAGATTTTGTTTATTGTAAAGTCAGATATACAGAGAGGAGGACAGACAGACAGGAAGATTTTCCGTCCGATGATTCACTCCCCAAGTGACTGCAATGGTCAGTGCTGAGCTGATCCGAAACCAGGAGCCAGGAACTTCCTTCAGGTCTCCCACGCAGTTGCAGGATCCCACAGTTTTGTCCCGTCCTCGACTGACTGCTTTCCCAGGCCAAAGCAGGGAACCGGATGGGAAGCAGGGCTGCTGGGACTAGAACTGGCACCCATATGGGGATCCCGGCGCATTCATGGAGAGGACTTTAGCTGCTAGGCCATTGCGCCGAGCCTTGTTTCATATATATATATATGTATATATGTATGTGTGTGTGTGTATATATATATTTTTTTAATGAAAAAGTATTTTTGTTTTTTTCATGTATATTCAGTATATTTTTTATGTAAGGTTTTTGCAAGGATACTATCATGGAAATTTTTTGTTTGTTTCCAAAGGAGAGATTTTTAAGATGAATACAAAATTAGAATTGGAAAAATTTTTTTCAAGATACTAGTAGATGCCTTCCTGTAGGAAATACTTCAGGTCATCTTAAGTCTATGAGGTTTTCATATCTTTAGTTATATATTACATTTAAAAAATGTTTTGATGGGACTGTTTTTTGTTTCCTTTGTAAGACTTTGTGCAATTACAATTTTTGTGCATTATTATTTAACTATCTACAAGTATCTCTTACCTTGAAAAGATATTAGTAATACTTACCAGATCTACGTGTATATATATATATATATAGCAGTATGATTAAAATAATGCTTATAACTTTGGCTTGTAAATGTGTCTAATGGATGTGGCATTTGGTTCATTTTGCTGATTTGTGTGTATTATTGGGGAGGTGATTTTTGTGCGGAAAATAGTATTTGAGTTATCACTGAGAATCAATATGAGGACTGTAGCTCAAAACACTTTAGATTTAAGCTCTCCTTTCCTACAAGTGTGAAGTGTGAAGTGCTTTGACTGAAGTGGAAACTATGAAAAAAAAGTAATCCTCAGAGGCCAGTGTCCATCCTTATGGTGAAAATGCCAGCTGGGCTGCTCATGCGCCATGTCGGAGTGCCTGAGAGGCTGGCCCCGCTCCTCCTCATGCCCTCTTGGAAGGTAGCCGGAGCTGGCAGCTCCAGGGGCCGCAGTTTCAGGGGCTGTAGCCCCACCCCGCGGGGGAGGCCTGTGTGCAGTTCTTGGATCCTGGCTCCACCTGACCTAGTCCTGGGTGTTTGAAGAGTGAGCTTAGTGGATAGAATCTTGTTCTCCTTTGTGTCTCAAGTGATTCCTAAGATAATTTTTTTCAATGTTCTAATTCTGTTTATAAAACAAAGTTGTTCTGATAGAAAAAGCCTACATTTTAAAAGTTGTAATTAAAATCTCTTCTTTTTACAGAAATAGGAAGGTTGTTGACTATTCGCAGTTTCAGGAGTCTGATGATGCAGGTAAGTTTTGTGATTTGAACAAATGTTAAGTTTGATCAGTAGAAGAATTGCCAGCTTGTGTAGTTTGTTCAGTGTGCTTTAGGAATAAGGTTTGTTTTTTTAACTCTTAGAATATTTTCTAAGCTGTATCAGTGTACACAAAAAGATATAAACTATGTGGATTTTAATTTGTCCTTAATAAATTGTTGATAATAAATACACTTAAGTGATTTTTTTCTTACCTTATTTTGGATTGTAAAATTTAAATAGCCAGGATCCAGCACAATGGCCTAGTGGCTAAATCCTGGCTTTGCAACCACTGGGATCACGTATGGGTTTCTGTTTGTGTCCTGGCTGCTCCACTTCCCATCTAGCTCCCTGCTTGTGGCCTGGGAAAGCAGTTGAGGATGGCCTAAATCCTTGAGACCTTGCACCCATGTAGGAGACCTGGAAGAAGCTTTAGATTGGCTCAGCTGTGGCCACCGCAGTCACTTGAGGAATGAACCAGTGGATGGAAGATCTTTCTATCTCCTTGTCTCTATATATCTGCATTTCCAATAAAATAAATTTAAAAATAAATAAATTTTAAAACAAAAGAAAATGTAGTTGAAGGTCTGCTGTAGTCTTATCCTTTACTCTGTAATATTTTTGATTTATTTGTATCATGTTACTAAAAATTAATTGAGAAATCCCTTCTAATGGTTATGATATTCCACAATTAAACTTATGTTGTGTCCAGATGTTTAGTAATAGCTGAGGCTCCAGGCTACTTCCAGTTATTTTCTATATTAGCATAGTACATGGTTTTGAAAATAATCAGCTTGTAAGATAATTTTCTTTTAGGTTTATAGGACTTTAAAATTTTTGTTTGTTTGTTTGTTTATTTATTTTTGTTTTTAAAGAGAATAGAGAGAGATTTCTATCTGCTATTTTGCTTCCCCAAAGGCCACAATGGCCAGGGCTGATCCAGGTCTAAGTCAGGAGCCCAGGAGCTTCATCTGGGTGTCTCTTGTGGATGGCAGGGGCCCATATACTTGTATTAATCTCTGCTGCTTTCCCAGAAAGGTTAGCAGGGAGCTGTGACAGAACGGAATAGCCAAGACTTCAACTGGTACTTGTACTTCTGTGTGGGATCTTGGTGTTGAAGCTAGCGGCTTAGTTTACTGTGCAGTAGTGCTAACCCCTTGTTTTGCTTTTGAAGCATAGTATTCTCAAAAGCCAGAGTTTACAAAGTATGTATTTAATACTTAATTTAGAATGAATTTCCTTGATAACAGTAATTATAAAGTTGAACTTTTATAATTATAAAAGTTTACAATTATAAATTTTCACAATAATAGGAGTTGAACTTGTTTAAAACATGCTGGTAATCCATTACTGTAGTAATTTCACATATGTTGGAACATATGGAATTTTTATGAAGCTACGGAATGATAAGAGATGCTTGCTGATATATAAATTAATATAATGCAGATTGGAAGGTAATATACAGGAGCAGAGGTTAAATAGTAGGACTGCAGTGGAAAATAATCTGAAATAGTGAAAGGGGCTGGCGTTTGGCATAGTGATTACTCTGATTGGGATACCCACAGAGCCCATTTCAGAGTGTGTGGTTCAAGTACTGGCCCTTCCTCTCAACCACCTGCCTACTAATGTGCAGCCTGGGAGGACTGTCTGGGTCTCCATCCGCCTGCATCTGTGTTTCTCTGCCTTTCACATAAAGTACAAATGAATAAATGCTTTATTAAAATGAAAGAAGCAAATCTTGCTCTTCTGACCTTTTGTTGTTGTTTGTTTATTCATAGTATACAGTGCCAGATATTCTCTGCTGATTCAGCCTCCAAGTGCCCCAACAGCCAGTTATGATTTTTAACATCTCAGAATTAAATATAGAAAATTTATTTTTTTTAATGTTCCATTTAGATGAAGATTATGGAAGAGATTCAGGCCCTCCTGCTAAGAAAATTCGATCATCTCCCCGAGAAGCTAAAAATAAGAGGCGATCTGGAAAGAATTCACAAGAAGATAGGTAAGAGGCATTGTTTTATCTTTCTGTTTTCACTGTTATTACACTGAAATGAGGGCAGTCCATGATCTCTAAATTGGTAGAATCTAAACATGCATTTGGGAAATACTAGCCCATTTAACATCTGGCATTTCTCATATTCTCAGGCTGTGCTTCTGGTCTAGAAGTGTGTTTGGATTTAATTGATCCAAGTGGTCTGCAAGAAGGCCTTTGTTACTGCCTCACACTTCTCTGAACATAACAGAAAAATGACTTAAATATGTCCTTTGTTACCTCATTATTCTGCTCTGTTTAATAATGTAATCATGTAATCTTTTTTAAAGTAACTTCATGTTATAGGCTACAGTGTGACACATCAGTGCATATATATAGCGTGTACTGATTAAAACAATCAGCATTTCCCTTTCTCTGACATTACTTATGATCTGAGGATCTAAGATTGCTGCTTCTGTTTGTTAATATAATATATGTGACTTGTCTCCCCGGTGTGCTGGGTAACACTAGGAACTTTTCTGTTGATCTAACACTGATGTTCTGTGTGCATTGTCCCATCCTCCTCCCTCTCCATCATCCCCTTCCAGCCTGTAGTAATTACCATCTAGGTGCAGGGGTTTTTGGTTTCATAAAGATTTTTATTTGCTTCAAAGGCAGTTATAATGAAGGGAAAGAGAAATCTGTTGGTTCTCTTCCAAAATAGCTGCAGTGGCCGGGACTACGCCAAGCTGAAGCTGGGAGCCTGGAGCTCCATGCAAGTCTCCCATGTGAGGGTAGGACTATCTTGTGCTGCTCTCCCAAGGAGCTGAATCGGAAACAGACTTGCCAGAACTTGAACCGGTGCCCGTGTGGGATATGGCTCAACACTGCACCACCACTCTGGCATCTCCTCCTTACCGCTGAATAATATCCCAGTTTATTTTTTCATTCATAGCACTGCCAAAAAAAGGTGGTGTAACTGGTGCCTCTTTGACACAAATGATTGTCTTTTGGATGTACCCATAGTAAGATTGCTGGATCATATGGAAGCCCTGTTTCTAGTTTTGTAAGGAGTTTCCATACTTTTTTCCATCGTGGTTAAGCTAATTCACATTTTCACCAGCAGCACATGATACTCCCTTTTTCCATATCCTTGCCTGCATTTGTTCTTTGCCTTTTAATAGTAAACATTCTAACAGATGAGGTAGCATCTCATTGTAGTTTTCTGTTGGTTTACAAACAGATTTTACAAAATGAGCTGTAATTTTAATGTCATTATGCCTTGTGTGACCAGATTTTTTCATTTGTGCCAGTGTGTTTAAAGCTTTGCACACATTTGTTATATTTTGTGTGGCATTGTTCCAGAGATTTTGGTGATGGTGAGGATGGTAAGCAGTGCCAGCGGCTTCCTTTATGTCATTGCTAAGTTCTCAGAACACCTCCGTTAGGTTAGGCGTTGTTGGGGAATTTTTGTGATTTAACCAAGGCTACCCAGCAGATAGACAAATAGATTTTGAAATCATGTCTGTTGGACCTCAAAGTCCATTTTCTAAATATTAGGTTATGCCACTTCTAAAATAATGGTGCCACAAATGAGCAGTTCAAAGAAATGAACTTTTATTTCTCAGCAGTTCGTCTCAGAAGTTTGGCACTTAGAAATCACGATAAAATATGTGCATTTATCTAGTATGTTTTATTTGCTTTTATTACTAATCTCTAATATTTTCTTAGCTAGAATGTTTTAAAAATGTGCTTTTGAGAAAAATAATACAGTACTATGCTGTTAGGAATTAAGTCTTCCAGAATTCCATTGTATATCTTTTCTGATTTTAATGGTAGTTTTTATTGAGTTCATTTACTATATTTCTCCTTGGAATGAGCTGCTTCATGATTTATTATAATATAATGTCTCCTTGATTTTATTATTCTCTTCTAAATGTGGGAATGATTGAGATGAGTGCACTTTTTATTGCCACCTGTATTTAAGTGCCTTTGGTGTTTCTTCAGAATAGTGCTGTGTTGATTTTCCTATTAGTCTTTTTATTTAAAAGAATTATTTATTTTTATTACAAAGTCAGATATACAGAGAGGAGGAGAGACAGACAGGGAGATCTTCTGTCAATGATTCACTCCCCAAGTGAGTGCAACGGCTGGTGCTGTGCCAATCTGAAGCCAGGAGGCAGGAACTTCTTTCCAGGTCTCCCATGCAGCTGAAGGGTCCCAAGGCTTTGGGCTGTCCTCAACTGCTTTCCCAGGCTTGTGACAAGCAGGGAGCTGGATGGGAAGTGAAGCTGCTGGGATTAGAACTGGCACCCATATGGGATTTTTGTGCTTTAAAGGCGAGGACCTTAACCATTAACACTATCATGCCGGGCCCAAGATAAATAAATCTTGTGATAAAAAAAAAAAGTGCCTTGGAATCAGATTGCTGATAAATAAGTTTACTTAATTTTGGGGTTTAGTAATTTGTCCTCTGAGTTTATGGGGAATACCTAAACATTATTTATAGGACTTGTTGTGTAAGCAAGAAAATACAGTTTTTAATCGTGAGTGAGTTTGACTTCAAAAACCTGACTTTGGGGGCCCAAGGTAGTAGCATGGTAAGCTGATCCTCACCCCGTGGTGGGAGTGGCCAGTTCACGTCCTGGCTGTTCCACCTCCGGTCTTGTTCTTTGCTTATGGCCTTAAGCAGCAGCGGATGGCCTGAGTCCTTGGGCCCCTGCACCTAACTGGCAGGCTGGGAAGAGGGTTTTGGCTCCCAGCTTCAAAGCAACTCAGTTTCGGCAGTTGTGGCCACCTGGGGGGTAAATTAGTGGATGGTAGACCCCCTCCTTCTGTCTCTCCTTTCTCTGCAAAATCTGCCTTTCAATTAAGTGTGACTAAATCTTTAAAAAAAAAAAAGAAAAGAAAGATATCTTGAATGTCAAAGCTTCTTAAAACCTTCAGGAGCAATCCTGAGCTCCCTTTAAAAAATCTTCTTCGTGGTACAAGGCACATTTGTATGTTCATGCTTCTAACATTGGGGAAAGAAATTTTTAGGAGATGATTGCTTTACTTTGGTTTTGTTTTTGTGTGTTTGTGTGTGTATTTTTATACTCTGCCTTATCAGTAGTAGACATTTTTTCAAATTTGTTTTACTAGAAAGAGTTATACCCTAACTTGCAACCTTGTATGGTAACCAACTTCTCTCACAGCAGTTTGGATGACCCAGACCATCACTCTGGATCCCACACCTCCAGGGGCTCCTTTACTGGAACGACGCCCCATTTCAACAGGAAGTAGCTAGAAGACCCCTACAGAAGTAGAATGTGGGATTCCAAGAGTGAGGTCTGAGACAGTCCAAGCCTGCTGAAATCTTGGCCACACCTGCAAGTGTGCACAAGCATTGCCCATCCATTTCCTAACTGGTTAAGAGGCCACCGATTGAGAACCTTTTACCTGTAGCTTGCCACCCAACAGGGAGAACTCAGGGAATGATTAAAATCCCAGACCTTTTTTCAAACCTTTGGTGTCTCTCCCTCTCTGCTTTCAAGAGGCACCCCACCTCCCAGCTCTCTCTGGAAGGTGGTTTCCCAGCTCAGGTTGTCAGTTTGCTAATAAAACTTCTCTAGGAGGAAGGAAGGAAGGAAGGAAGAAAGAAGGAAAGAAAGAAGGAAAGGAGGAAAGAAAGAATTACAGAGAAATCTTCATCCTCTGATTCAGTCCCCAAATGGCCACTGTGGCAAGAACTGAGCCGATCCAAAGCCAGGAGTCAGGAATTTCTTCAGGTTTCCCACGTGGATGCAGGGACCCAAGGACTTAGGCCATCTTTCACTGTTTTCCTAGGAAATAGCAGAGATCTGAATCAGAAAGGGAACAACTAAGACTAGAACCCATATCTATACGAGATGCTGGCACCAAAGGTGGAAAATTGTGTGCTGTACCACCATGCTGGTTGCTAGAAATTTTTTTCTTTTTAATATTCTTGTGATGTAAAAAAGCTTTAGTCCATGTTTAGATAGATTCTTTTTTTTCCTTTGAGTGTTTAGAAGCAATTTCATTTGGCATCTGCTTGAGCATGTTGTAAGTAAATAGAGAAATAAAAACTATTTTCCATGTTCTTAATCAGACATTAGATACGTATCTTCACTTAGACTTTAAGTAGCATTTACTTTTTTTCTTCACTTTACAGTGAGGATTCGGAAGAAAAAGACGTGAAGACCAAGAAGGACGATTCTCCCTCAGCAGGTAGTAAACTGTCACGAGACAGGCATAATTCTCTTCACATTTATTCTTTAGCTAGTAGGGCAGGTTGTTGATGTGCCAAGCACTGTTCGTCAACACTGTCTTCAAAGAGCCCAGTGATTCTCGCCAGTTTTGTCTTAGGGCTTATTATAGTCACCTGTGAAGCTTCTGAAAACACGTGTTCTGGGTCCTGCCCAAGAAGCCAGCTCAGGAAGTCTAGGTGGGATGTTGTGCTCTGGCTTTAGCTCCAGATCATCTCAGGTGTAGTCCAAACTCAGAGCCATTTACATGAATAAATACGAGGCATCAGATGAGTAGGACAGCATGTCTATCTCTGTGTGACCTAACACCAACAGATATGGAAGTAGTGACCAATGCAAGCAAGAAACGCAAATGTAGGTTGCTTTCAGTCCCATTCTTTTTAGCTGGGAAGTGGTTTTTTTTGAAATAACCACAGAAAAAGCTTTCTCACAAGAATTGTAATGTAGAAAATGAATGTGAATTAATGAGGAGTCTCTATAGCCAAATCCATCCTGATGTCGTTATGCACTGTAGTGGATTCTGGAATGTCATTTTCAAAAGTCAAAGAATTTGAGTCCATGTGGCTCCCGGCCACTTCATATTTGGACTGTGGTCCCCTAATTGCCTTCCTCACACTACCTTTTTGACTCAAATGTAGGGTTAAAAGAATTTCTGCTACATGTAAGACTCCGAACCGCTTTGCATTATCCTCTTTAGGCATGCAGTCTGTGTGTAAACAAGATGGTGGTGACCGTTTTCAGTAGTTAGTGAACTTGCAGTACCTGACTAACGCTGTAATTTGCCTTGTGTGCACAGATTTGCATCTCACGTGTCTGAGCTTTTTGAGCTCCTCAAGGTGACTAACTACTAATATTAAGCGCAGCCCTTAGCCAGGGAGGTTTGGGGTTATTAGATCTGCCAAGGTCAGCATTATTTGTGTGTAGAGGAGGTATGTGGCAGTAGAAGTAATGAACACTGACTAGGAATGTCTTTTGACGAGTGATAGCTAAACTTAATAGAACAACAAACCAGAAAGTCTAGCAGCCTGCCCTTTAGCCAAATTTATTCACAAATACAATTCTGTGTTGAAAGCTTTTTAAATTGGCTATAAAATATGTGAAAGTAATTTTTAAAGGTTATTTATTTGAAAGGGAGAGACAGAGAAGAAAATAATCTCTGCCCACTGATTCACTCCCCAAATGCCTGCAATAACCTGGGCTGGGCCGCACTAAAGCCAGGAGCTAGGAACTCGTGTACTTGGGCCTTTATCTGCTGCCTTTGAAGGTGCATTAGCAGGAAGCTGGATCAGAAATGAGAGTATCTAGGATTCAAACCAGAATTCCCATTTGGAATGCAGGTGTTTCAAGTGGCAGCTTCACCCACTGTGCTGCAAGGGCTGCCCCCAGATTAATTTTTCTTAAAAAATTGCTGAGGGGTGTTTAGTTAATTGTCCTAAACATGTGCTTTAGAGACTTTCCTCAGTTCTCTTCCAATTGAAATAGTTGTAGCTCAATCATTGTGAAGGGTAGTAGTTTGAAATTATTTAAGGGTTTACGTGTTTTATGTCTTGGAATAAGATCAACAGAAGGGGTTTAGCGTGGTAGCCTAGCGGCATAAAGTCCTTACCTTGCATGCACTGGGATCCCATATGGGCTCTGGTTCATGTCATGGTGGCCTTGTTTTCCATCCAGCTCTCTGTTTGTGGCCTGGGAGAGCATTGGAGGACAGCCCAGAGCCTTGAAATCCTTCACCCGCATGGGAGGCCCTAAAGATCCTGGCTTTGGATCGGCTCAGGTCCAGCCTTTATGGCCTTTTGGAGAGTGAACCAACAAATGGAAGATCTCTGTCTCTCTTCCTCTGTGTATCTGACTTACCAATAAAAAACAAACAAATTTTTCAAAAATAATTTTTGAAAGATCAATGAAAGACATTCTTTCTATTTTTAAAAAATAATTTATTTAAAAGGCAAATCATTAGAGAGGGAGAGAAGTCTGTCCTGGTTCAGACCCTAGGACTAGACCAGGCAAGAGCCGGGAGCCAGGAGCTTCATCTGGGTTACCCCCGTGAGTGGCATGGCCCCACCTGGGCCATACTCTGTGCCTTTTCTGATATATGAAGGAGCTGCACATGGAGGAAGAATAGCTGATATTTGAACCAGTACTTCAGGGTGGAATGCCAAATGTCACAAGCATCACATTAACTTGTTGTACCACATTACCAGCCCCTACTCTTTCTGCTTGCAAATATTTTTCAACTTTAACTATTGCAAAGACCATAATTTTGAAAGTAATTGAAAAATTTAGGGTGAAGTAATTTCTGAAGTTTAAAGTATGTTAGGGAACCTGTCTTCATACTTTTTCATCATTCCTCTTGCTTAAAACTACGTGCCTAAGTTTTATGTGTAATGGATAGAGTCTTACTCGAGTTTCTTTTCTGTGAACTTGAGCTGTGGTGATTGTTAAGGCTAGAGTTTATTTATTACTCTTGTAGGATGAAGTAAAGCCTCAGCTTATAGTCTGTACTTGCTACTGGGCTGGCTTTATAGATAGCTGTCAAATGCAAAATGCTTTGATCATTGCATCAAGATAACTTTGATATTACAGAGGACAGTGAAGATGAAAAAGAAGACCACAAAAATGTGCGCCAGCAGCGGCAGGCAGCATCAAAAGCAGCTTCTAAACAGAGAGAAATGCTCCTGGAAGATGTTGGCAGTGAGGAAGAGCCAGAGGAGGAAGATGAGGCACCATTCCAGGAGAGTACGTGCAGCTGGCCTATGTATTCTGATTGTTTGTGATTGCCGTTTGCAGTTCTTGGTCTTCAGGCATTTTCTAGGATGCTAAATGTTACAACCAGTACCTGAAGTGCTGATGCCCATTAGTAATTTAGGAGGGTCGGAGAGTCTCTGGATTGTTGGCGGTTCATGGAGGTTGCGTTCTAGTTGATGACATCTGTGTTCAAACACAAAATGAACAGTTAATTATTATTAGAGTTAAAATTATGCTGAGTGCTGTAATGGGGATTTGTATTGTTAACCTGCCTCCCACAAAAGAAAATAATGACAACAAAATTTAGGTGTTCCATGGATTTAGCTTAGTTATATCTGTTTTGCTTTGTGTGCAAATTTATTGTTTCATTCATTCAAAACTGGTACAAAAATCCAGTTCAGGTCAAGATGAGTTTCGTTTGGTCCTAACCAGTACTACCACATGGAACTGAAAGTTTAAGTACAAGTTATTTGGTGGATTTAGTTTTGATCCAGATTGTCTCACCTTTTTGTTTTCACGTACTCTCTGAATCAATTGGTAACTGAACCCTCACATAAGGTGAGTGCTGGAGGCAATTTGTGAATAGGCTTTGGGACAGCTCCAGCTATACTGGCGGCTCAGCTACAAATAGAATCCAGTAGTGTTTGACTCTGAAGTCTCATCCTCCCACCATTCTTAGCGCTCTTTCCCTTTGTTCACTTGGAAGGATGTATACATTAAGTTGGACGTTGAAATTCTTCTTTCCTCTCAGAAGATTCCGGCAGTGATGAAGATTTCCTAATGGAAGACGATGATGACAGTGACTATGGCAGTTCAAAAAAGAAAAACAAAAAGATGGTTAAGAAGTCCAAACCTGAGAGAAAAGAAAAGAAAATGCCCAAACCCAGACTAAAGGCCACAGGTAAGCTTTGCAGAAGTGAAATCGAATTCCTGCTTTCACGCGGATGTTGAGGCACAAGATGTGAGGCTACTGCATGGGATGGATGCCCACATTCCTATCGGAGTGCCAGTGCAATTCCTGGATTCTCTGGTTTTGATCAAGCTTCCTTCCTACCAGTGCGCCAAAGAGGCTGTAGATGGTGACTTAGGTTTTGGGTCACTACGTAAGGGAGACCTAGATAGAGTTTCTGACTCCTGGTTTCAG
This sequence comes from Ochotona curzoniae, assembly GCF_017591425.1. Classification (NCBI taxonomy): domain Eukaryota; kingdom Metazoa; phylum Chordata; class Mammalia; order Lagomorpha; family Ochotonidae; genus Ochotona; species Ochotona curzoniae. Next base: position 15,554,788 of record NW_024466219.1, on the reverse strand, counting down.
CCTGACCTTGCCCTGGCTGTTACAGGCATTTATGTGAGTAAACCAGCAGTTGGAAGATCTGTGTCTTTCTATCTTTGTCATTCTGCCATTTCAAATAAATAAAAATGAAATAAATTGCTGTTTTAAAAATTTCAAGAGCCAGGGCCTAGCGTGATGGCTCAGTGGCTGAATCCTCACATTTAGAGTGCCAGGATCTAATATGGGCACTGGTTTGTGTCCTGGCTGTTCCATTTCCCATCCAACTCCTATTTTTGTTGGACTTTTTCTCTTGCCTTCCCCAAAATCTTTTCCTTTTTTTCCTTTCAGTGACACCAAGTCCAGTGAAAGGCAAAGGGAAAGTGGGCCGCCCCACAGCTTCAAAGGCATCAAAGGAAAAGACTCCTTCTCCCAAAGAAGAAGATGAGGAACCAGAAAGCCCCCCTGAGAAGAAAACATCAGCAAGCCCCCCACCCGAGAAGTCAGGGGATGAAGGGTCTGAAGATGAAGCCCAGTCTGGGGAAGATTAAAAGTGATGGTGGTTGGGGGAGAGATTTTATTAAAAAAGAAAAAAGAAAAAAAAGATAAAGAGAGGGGGGAAGAGAACCTACTTAAGAAAACGTGGTTTTGGCAATGGCTTGACTCTTGGGCTTTCATGCTTTCCTCCATGTGGTGGAATTCTCAGTCTCTTTTTCTCCCTTCTTTCTAAGAAAACCATTGTATGTTTAAGTTACCTTTTGATCTATGGGTTTTCTCTTTGCCACTCTGCCCCTTTCCAATGAAAGCCATGTCAAATTAATCACTGGATTGACTGCTTCATCTTTTTATTTTTAAAGGAAGGTTTGTCACAGTTGTAAAGCAATAAGATTTGAGATAAACACTATGGAAACTGCTTTTTCTAAACTATCTGAAGTTGAACATAAACAAAAAAAAGGTTCAAGTGAAAAATGATGGACTTTTCAAAACATCAGCTGTCATCTATTCGAAGATGGTGTGTCTGTGAAAACAAGTATGATTGTCTTGGAAATCATGACTTGACATGTCCCCTGATGAGGCAGGGATGAGATAAAGATGAATTCTGAATTATTACTAAAAGTACTCCTATTTTTTACCTTGGGGCGGGGGGAGGGAAATGGACTTCCCTGGCCTTATTTGAGGGTGTGGGTTTTCTTTTTTATTCCATCATTAGTAATCTCGAAGAGACATGGAGCCAGTGATCCTTTGAGCTCGCTCTAGTCCTTAGGGAGCTTAAATTATGAAATCAGGGGCCGCCAAAACTGAAATCACTCTTGATTTCTTATTTCATTCTCTAGTTCATGTTTTAAAAATATATATGTATTCTTTTTAAAAAAAAATAAATTTTAACCAAGGATCAAAAGAAAACCCCACCCTAGAATTTAAATGGCAGAATGAATCTATATTAATTTCTTCTCAAACTGACGGTATTTAGGTTTCAAGCAAATAAAATTCCAGTTAATGTGAAACTCGGTCACAAAGAAATGAGATTTTTTTCCCCCTTTTTTAAGCTCTAAGTGTATGCTCAGACTCCATGAGAGCCATGCTCTGTTTTTATTTGGGGATGAACATTTTCCTTTTCATACCCTTGCCTTCCTAGATAGAAACATGGGAAGTACATCTAGCTTCCTGCTGCTATGTAACACACTGCGCTCACTCCCCCAGTGCCTCCCAGCCCCACTCCAGGACGCAGTTCTCCTGACTCTGCTCTCCTGTTACTTCCTACCCTTTCCTTGATGGGAGTGTGTTAAATGCTGCTTCCACGTTACTCAGTTTGCTCGCATCCTTTTTACCCTGCTTACTGCTCACATTGCTTAAAGCAGAAGACTGGGCCTCACCAGAACGAAAAGAATGAAGCGTTTTAGGAGGCTGACATGCAGTGGATAACACAATGTACATGCCTTAGGAAAATGGGATGGATCTGTAGGGTTAGCCCTCCACATCCTAATGCCATAAGCAGGTAGAAGAAAGGTTTAGGGGTCCTGGTATGCTAAGAAGTGGATAAGTTAGTGACGATTTACTTACGCATTTTTCCTGCCCTTTTAATCTAGCTTTGTTTCCTTACTACCCTATTTGTGTGATTTTTTTTTTTTCTCCTATCTTAAGTGACAGCATGTTTTTCTCAGACAACATGGATTTCTTGCAGATTTTGCTAGATGAAGGGTGATTGTTTCTGGAATATTTTTACCCTGGTTTTAAGACACTTTCAGAAACATTGTTACTTTTAACTCCTCTTCATTGATAAGAGTGAATAGCGAGCTTTTTAGTCACATAGCCAAAAAATACAGGATTTGAGCCCGGGTAGTGGTGGGTCTGTTATCTTTCCTGGTGGTTCAGTTTGCAGCAGTGGACTTTGTCATGAGGGTGTTGTAGATTGTTCTGTTTGCTCTAGTGGGTTTGCCTAAGTTTCCAGTTTTAACAGGTTTGTGTCGATAGAGTAAAAATAATTCCCAGTGTTTCCACCATGCACTTCTTTTTTCTTCCCCCCTTTTTCTTTTTTTAGGGGCTTATAACGTCTTACATTCCTATTAATATTTGGGCTTTTGTTAGGTTTTAGTTTATGAAGATTGAAAGGGAGGGCTGTTTTAAAATTTTAGCGTGTGTGTATGTAACAGCCTCTTTATATCCTGCTCTGACATTTCTCATTGTCATATGTACACATATGTACAGGTAATTCTATCTTCTAGGTTACCTATACATTGGATTAGTCTTTTTTAGGACTCCTTTAAAAATTAATTCATTAAATGGATGAATGTGTCATGTTTCTAGTAGGCTGGACAGATATATCTGCCTCCGTGTGAAGCAGTCTCCAAATGACTTTGGTGTTCTCCAGTTTTTATGGGTGATTTCAAATCTAGTCTTCCCCTCAAATCTTTTTTGCAGACAGGAAGATAGTTGTGACTCAACTGGAAATAGGTGCTCAGTAGTCGGGCTTGGTAGTGATGTCAGGACACACTTTAGCTGGAAGCCTGTAGTGACTGGCCAGGCCCTGGGCACCGCCCTTGACTGACCTTCCCCATGTTGTCTAGTGTGCCTATGGTGAACTAATGGTAGCACTCACTGTCTTTGCAATGCTCAGGTTGGGGGACATTCAGTTTGAAGGTGCTTGTTTGTGTTACCAGAATTCCCTAGGTTGACCTTGACAAAAGTCTGGGCATCTGTGCTGACTGACACTACATTTTGGTTCTTGCGCCTCTTTTTTCATACCCCTACCCGCCTCTACAGATTTGGGTAGCTTCTCTCTCAGCTGATCCTGCTGCTGCTCCTGGCTCTCATCTCAGAATTGTTGGGGGCTTTGCGGGAGGCACAAAGGATTGTTTTCATTTTTTTCGTGATGGGTTTGTCTTGTTTTCTTGCCTCCTTAAAATATCTCTACGCCATCTTGATTCCATAAAGGACAGTGATTGGTTGTCATTCTTGGGGAGTGATGAACGGAAATCTTTACATCTCGTAAAGTAGTAGTTCAGTTCCCTTGAAGGAGCTTTGGTGGTGAATTTCTTTTTCACAATAACTGGTTTACCTAGTTCAAAATCATAAATGACATACTTTTGTGACAGATTCAGATAGCATTTTATTACAGATAACAAATCAAGAGTGGAATTTAAGGTTATAAATCTAGTAAAGGTGTTTGACATTCTTGTGGATTTAATCAGCTAAACTGATGAATTTTTTTCTTTTTTAAATCTGTGATCTCTCAAGCGAACTAGTTTCTCTTAGAAGACACTTTGAGAGCTGTAGAGAGCAAGAGTAGAATTGGATCCCACAAGCAAATGGGAAAGCTTTAAAAAGAGACCACAGCTTCTGTTGCTGTTGTAATGAGGCACGGGCCCTTTGCTGGCATTCTCAGAGGCTGTGCTGAGAACAAATGACCACCCTAGGAGTTGGGGAAGAAGATGCCGAGGTCATGGGCTTTGTGATGTTTAGACTGAGATACTTACCTAGAACAAGTAATAATCTATTTCCTGCCTGCTCTCGAGGGTTTAAAATTGTCTCTCTCTGTGGATGAAGCTGCATTTGTTTGAAGCAAAGAGTAGATTTATTGAATATTGGGACATCAAGCTGTCTATAGCTAAGTTTCAATCTTGACCTGTTTCCCCCTTGTCTTGGGTATACTCAATACAACATGATTCTATTTTAATCCCAAGTCCATAAATTACACTTTTTTCATAGCCTAATTCACAAATTCACAGTGGTGCTGACTGTGTAATAACCACTATTGGGAAAAATCCCATAAACCTGCCTGTTGCCATGCCAATGGAGCGACTAAACTGGTGACATCTGTGTGAGCATGCTTTGTGTGGCGGATAGAATGCCACCATTGTGCATACACTTTGTACATCGGGGTGAAGGGAGGGTTTTCTAGATTATGGGGGGAGGGTAAAATTGGGTTGCTTTTGTCCCTTTTTTTGATGGATGTGGGTATAGTATTCAGTTTATACCCTAAAATAATATGTATAACCCGCCCCGAAATATTGTTTGTGTGAGTATGTGTGTGGGGGTGTGTGTTTGTATATGTCTGGCTGTTAAACCTTTGTCTTACGGAAATTGGTGAATTCCTTTCTTTTTTTTCCCCCTCCAGAAGTATTTGTTACAAGATTTGTAAATAAGAGCTCTACTTAGTTTGTTTACCATGAATGTGTTGCAGCAAAGCTTACCTGATTCCTGTAAGATGTACGGAGACTCTTAAGACTTGCCAGGTTAGGCAGCAGCCAAGTTCTCAATAATTGTTCACCTTGCTTTGTCTCTCAGACTTTGATTTGCCAGCTCTAAAACTCCCAGTCTTCCTTGATTTTAGTCTTTGATCTTTTGTGTTCTGAGCAGGAAGGGTAAAAAAGAGGAAGAGGGACCTGCTGAAGCGTATTAACAAATGAGATCGACCTTTCTTCGCACTGCAGTGTTGTTAGCCGGGTGATCAGACACCAGAGGGTTGGGCATTCTTGCAATACCTTAACAGTGCTGAAATCTGCAGCATGGTACTAAGGAGGTTAAAGTTTGAATGTAACCACTTTATTTAAAAGTTATTTTCCTTTAATTTAAATGAGATGGGGTTGAAGTGAACATGATTTGTTGACCATGTTCGTGAATTATAGATACAACATGCATTGGTAGAATCGTGTGATGGTCTTTTGTGATACTTAATTTTTACATATCCCAGTCTCTGTAGGTATCTGCATAGACAAAGAAAAACAAACCCCCGCTTCGCTTTTACGGAAGGGTTTCCAGGGCTGCGTGTCTGCTCCTGTGCTCTGTTAAGTACGTGTATCCTTTGCTTGTATTTTGTATTAAAAAATAAGAAAAAGAACCTTTACTGTTGAGCATGTTGGCATTGTCCCCCTTTATTTTTTTCTCTTTTGGGGACATTTTGAAGCAAGTTATTCTTTTTCTGTTCTTTTTTTTCCTTTTGTAAACTTTTTTTTGGTTTTGTTTAAAAATGGCTTTATAAAAGGGCTTTTACAACCCAGATGTGTGCTCTGTGTACTTCTTGTAATATTTGAAAGCAGATAACACCAGCCTGCACAGCTGATGCCCTTGGCTCATCAGCTCCCTGTCCTCTCCCGACTCTGAGGGGGGACCTGATTCCCGAACAGGTTATGTAGAAATTGTAACGGTGGCCACCCTGTTGTAGGTAAAGGAAGAGGACAGAGAGCATGGAATCAAGGAACAGTGATGCGCTAATTTTAAATGAATTGAGGAAGCACAGGACTGTGGGGATTCCCAATCAGTGTCTGTTCCCATGCTCATGGCCACGGTTACAAAATACAGCTTCAACAATCGTGTAACAAGAAGGTAGCAAATACTTAATACTGACAGGACAGACATTTGTATTCAGTTTTAAATACCCTTAAGAACTACACCAAATCTTCTTGCAGTTGAAAATTAAATGTTAGATGGAGACTGTGGTGTAGGATCTCATCTTAAGACCCAGACTGCTGTGATCTGTGAGGCTTTTCCTCTGTTTCAACCTTTCCCCTTGTTTACATACTTGCCTTGTCAGCGAAATACTGTGATTGACAGGCAAACTCATGGTGGCTTTGAAATGAGATGCTTTGTACACTCCGTTATCTGTCCGTGACAGCTAGCTTTACACTTATGTCTTGTTTGTCCCAGGTCAAAGTTGACTTGGGAAGACCATTAGCCTTTCGCTTTTCCTCAGCACCTGCAATTGTCCAGTTGCAGTGTAGCACTGAACAGACTGGTTTAAGGGATTTTAGTAGCAATCAAATGGATAAGCACCAGATGTGTGCAGGTATAGTGGCTGTTGCATACCTCGACCCCTTTCCGTGAGCATTGGTATATAGGTGCTAAGTTAATGGCACTGTGCAGCTTATCTATGTGTTACCTCTCTCACTTGCTGTACAACTGAGATTGACCGGATGTTTGTGTTCTTCCTGTAGACAGTAAACTGGTTCAGGGTAGGATGAGATTTGATGTACCAACAGGTGGTACAAGGATTTGTGCTGTGTACAGCAAGTTGCCACAGATGTTAGCTATTTTTTTTTTAAGATATTTGAAAAATAGTTACACAGAGGGAGAAAAAGGACTTCTGGTTCCCTCACCAACTGGCTGCAATGACTGGGGCTGAGCCAGACCAGATCAGGAACCCCCATGGCTGCAGGGGCCCAAGGACTTGGACCATCCTCTGCTGCTCTCCCAGGTGTATCATTAGGGAACCGGATGGGAAATGGAGGAGCCAGGCCTCAAGCTGGTTCCCATGTGTTTATTTTTGATGATTTTTATATAGATGAATAGGGTGGAAAGAGTCAAGGGCTACAGGAAAGTGGGTGAGACCATTGTTTTTACATTTTTTGGGGGGTTTTTCCCTGCCTGTGGGGGAAGGAGGGAGACAACGAGAGAAGCCACATCCTCCTCCCAAACACCTCTGTACCCTGAGATGAAGGATAGCCACCAAATGCCATCCCAGAGTCCCCAATGTCGGGAGAGCTCCAAGGGTCCTGCTCAAGAAGTTTTGATAATTCCTCAGTTCTGAATTATTGCCGACCTTGCCACTCCAAGCGTGATGAAATCTTTCCAGAATCCATTGGTTGACATAGTTCACCTCTGAGTTTCATTTGCCCAGATGTTTACTGCCAACACTTGGTTGCGGTAGTTGATCAATTTGTTCTGTCTTCTTATGGTACCAGATGTCCTCTGCAGGCTCCAATATACTGCCATATTCCCCATGTGCACCTGGATGTGCTGTCCACTGCTCCATCTAAGCCACTGAGGAGGCCCAGCTCTGATACATACACTCCATGGTCAGACCATGGAACCTGCAGTTGTCTCCATGGTTGGGTTCTGAGTCCAGCGATTCAGTTGCGGGGGGGATCCTCACAAATACTTCATCTGAGGTGATCTCAGACCTGACTATTGTGTGCTTGCCAATAGTGGGTCTGGCATGTCTGTTGCACACACTAGTAGTAGCAAATACTGGTTCAAATTCTGTCTCCAGCCCTGTTTCCTATGCAAACCAATGAGTGTGAAGCCCATCCTGATCCTGTCCAGCGCACACTCAGCCCTCATGCAAACCAGTGGGAACTGAAGGCTAGTCGGAGTGACCCGCAATAATCCCTACCAAGCCTGCCCCTTGCCCTGGTTCCTGTGCTTGCCAGTATGTACAGCAAACTGGTCCAGTCTGTCTCCCATCCTGTTCAGCTCTCATACATGTCAGTAGGCACTGAAGCCCAGTTCAACCCAACGAGCCCCACTATCCAGCCCATACATGTGCCTGCAGGTGCCACTCTGTCTAGTCATTCCTGCCCCAGTCCTGGTTTTCATGCTCACCAGTTGGAGTGGCAACCCGAGAGGGATATACCACTATTTCCTTAATGCTCCAATATAGTTGCTCTAAGCCTTGCTCCCTACGTGTCCCCCAACCCTCCTTCCTGGTGCTGAGTTGTGGAGCCTTATGTTGTTAAGATTTTATTTTTATTGGAAAGATTTACAGAGCAGAGAAAGATCCACCCACTTATTAACTTCCCAAGTGGCCCCAGTGGCTGGAGCCTGAGGCAATTGGAAGCCAGGAGCCAGGAGCCAGGAGCTTCTTCCAGGTCTCCCACAGGGGTGCAGAGTCCCAAGGTTTTAAGCCATTATCCACCTCCCATCCGGACCACAAGCAGGGAGCTGGATGGGAAGTGGAGTAGCCAGGGCATAAACTGGTGCTCATATGGGATCCTGGGGGATGCAAAGCAGAGGCTTTAGCCAATAGGCTATCATGCTGGCCCCAGATCTAAAATTTAATGGGAACACTTAACAAACTGAGTTTTTTTCATTAAATGCTAAAGGTTACTGGAAACCCTGTGGCCTCCACACACAGGCTCAAAAAAGTATGGAGAAGTTTTTATTTTCTGGTTCGTGTTGACCCACTATAGTTCTCTTGACTATAGTATGCGCTCTTGGCCAGTAGAGGGCAGTGGTTGACCTCTATAGCCTTCACTCTCCCCATCATTTAGGGCTCAGGGTGTCAGGATGAAGATAATGGGTGTGTAGTGATGAGGGCACCCACTGGGTGTCCTAATACATGTGAGCAACAACTTGTGGATTATAAGATGGAAAACATGATCTCTGATTCAGGCACAACTAGCCTCTTGAGCCAACTAGCAGATCTGTGTGGATAACATCCCTTAATCAAAGTGTATGTGGAGATTGCAAAACACAGCTGTGAGCCCTTGACCCTCGTTTGAAAATAGCTTTCAATGTTTGATGGCTCTCCAACTTAAAATCCTGTTTCTGGCACAAATGGCACTGAAATGTGTTCACACACAAGAAGGTTTTCAAGGTCATACCACTCATTTTCTGCACTATGTGAATAGAGTAGACAGGTCCTCATTTTGACATGCTTTGGCCAGGTCAGCACCAGGAGAAATCAGTGTTATGGGAGTGCCTCCTGTTTCAATAGTAAAGTCCTGGACAAATATTGTGAAATAGATGCTGTGTTAATTCTGAGGTCAGGGAGTGAGAGGGTACAGCCAGAGTTTCCATCCTAGTAAAGCAAATAGTTACTTAAACATATGATAACAAAGTATTGGAAGTGATTGTTTGCCATGATTGAGTGCTAAGCTAGTACCAAGACATGATTGTAGAAATTAATTTGAGGGACAGGTAGACCAGAGGGTATATATACACATGCAGAGAAAATATATATTATTGAGAATGCTTTATCTATTAAGCTGGATATACACATAAAAGCCCTTTCATTAGAATGTGTGAGACCTCTTTTTCTGATACAAGTCACACGTCTAACAGCCTTTTTCCAATTTGGGTAGAAACAAGAATATGTAGCAGGGGCCTTCCTAACTGAGCAATTAGGGTATGTGAGTTCACTGAGTCAGAAGGAGATGGAAAATCACTGACTGAAGAAAAATGGTGGCCTAAAGTTTTTAATAAAGCAACTACCAATTTGTTAACCCTAACTGATTAGTTATATGATAAGAAGTAACGTGATTAACCAAAAATAGGTGATAAAACATTTGTCTACATTAGAAAGTATAGAGATGAATCCTTGCTTTTCACAAGTGGTAATGATGGGGTTTTTATTGTAAGACACTAAATAAGTTTCTTGGATCAGAAAAGACATTGTTTAGCTCTTGGAACATCATCTGGGTTCCATGGGCTACTTTCATGTCTAATGCATGCCACATCTCAATTTCAAGCCACAGGCACCCCCTGGTTTCTTCTCTTCCACCTGCCTCTGACCTACTTTACCTTGCTCCCCCTTGTTCCTCACTTGTGAATAAACCTCTGGTTTCCATGGAGTTAGTGTTTTTGAGGCAGGTGTAGTGTTTCTATATAGGCCAGGTAGCCCTAGAGGTGAACGGGAACCAGCAGTCCCATGGAGAGCTGTGCTGTTGGCCCCAATACAATGTCAATAGCATTTCTTGGTAAGCCTGAGATGAGGCAGCGCTTAGATTCCAAAGCTCTATTGTAGGGACTGCTGGTGTGACTTGGGTACACAGGATATGGACAGTATCTGATTCAAGAGAGTGCTTATTGTGCTAGACCTTACACAATAAGCCAGTCTCAGGTCATCGGCAAAGCACGTTGTTCCTCTGTCCTGCCTTCCCTCTTTCTACGCAATCTGGTGGTAAATCCTTAGCTTACAGACTCCCTCCAGGCCTTTTAGTAGCTACTGAGAAGCAGTTACCCCCATCTGCACTTCACACCCCTGTTACTTGGAGATGCTTGGTAGCAGGTTGTGGATAAAACTAGATCAATTTACAAGGTGATCTGAGTTAAGTTTTCTACTCAGTGTCCATTCTCTTGTTCTTATGCACTGAAGAGATGAAGGGCCCGCTGCTTTTCTGCTTCAAAGAAACAAACCTAGGGGCTGGAGTCCTTACCTTGCATCCTCCAGGATCCCATATGGGCACCAGTTCGTGCTCTGGCAGCTCCACTTCCCATTCAGCTCCCTGCTTGTGGCCAAGGAAAGCAGTGGAGGACGGCCCAAAGCCTTGGGACCCTGCACCTGTGTGGGAGACCCGCAAGAAACTCTGGACTCCTGGTGACAGATTAGTTCAGCTCTAGCCATTATGGCTACTTGGGGAATGAACCAGTGGACAGAAAATCTTTCTGTCACTCCTCTGTATATCTGCCTTTTCAAGAAAAATAAATGTTTAAAAAGAGAGATTGAGAATGAGAGGCTAGGGAAAATGGCTCCTGTGTGGCCCCAGCTTGTGGTTGTAGACTCACCAGCCTGCAGACCACCGTGCTGCTCCTGCTTTGTCTCTTAAGCAGAAATGAGTGATTTATTAGGACACACAGAAAGGTAATCCTTAGTAATCCACAACACAGCATGGCTGGGGAGGGAGAGACTGATAGTAACTCCCAGATCACCTGCCCAGGTCAACATCCCTCATTCCCACCCCAGTGTAAGCCCTAACTCATGCTGTCCACAGGAGCCCGAATGTAGACAGGAAGTAGTTTTATTCAATGGTTTCCAACTGTCCTAGTGGTGGGACATTATTTTAAGTTTGGACAGGGAAATTGGTTAGCTGCTCTTATCAGCTGCATATTTTTGCGTATGAAATCATATTTTTGTGTCCTTTGTCTTTCAAGTTTAATGCCAGAAAGGAAGCCACAAAATGACCCTGCTGGGGGCAGGGGAAATCGGAGACAGACCCCCAGGGCTCTTGTGAGCTGAAGGGTGGGAGGTGGGGGTGGTGAGGCAAGTTGTCCTCAGACCCTTTTGTAGATGGGGAAGGAAAGTCAGAGTCGTAGGAGGGCTGCTGGGCTACTGGAACTCAGACACCAGCTGCAAACTGCCCTTCCCTCCCCCCTGCAAATTCTCTTCAGTCTTGGGGGAGAAACGCCTGCTTCAACAGATATTTGAGAGGCCTTCAAAAAAAGTTTGATTTACATAAGTTGAGTAACGGCCAAACTGCATAAACACAGCAACTTGGGTCAGAGCCTGTCATCTTGTAACCCTCTTCCATCAGATGGCTTCGGACGTCATCTGGGCTTCTCAACCAGATAAGATAACTCCCTCAAGCTAAAACTCTCTGGTCACATTCATTCTCTCTCTCTCTCTCTCTCTCATAATGACCTGTGGAAGTGGAACATCTCCACCCAGTGCAACGTTTACCAATGTGGATGCATTGTGTATTGTTCTGTCCCGGTTATCTTTCTGCCAGAGGTAGGACTGCAGTCAGACTTTCACTTTTTTCAACTCCCTGATTGTCCCTGAGTTCTGCTGATGCGCATGACACAGGCTCCCCCCTCATTAGGCACTTTGGACAAGTGTCAGCCCTTAAGGTCGTGAGAACTGGAGTTGTGTTCCCGCTTAAGCGTGTAGTTGGAAGAAAGCTGAACTGAGAGCTCACATAGCATTCCTTCCCCTGCTCAAGCCTCACAGCGTTCCTGGAGAGTCCAGAGCTTCTCCTTGGGAAGGTGTCCAGTGGGGAAGACTGCAGGGAGAGGTCGGGCACAAATCTGACCTCCTCATGCCAACCAGACCCTAAAAGTGACTTCTGTGTGTTTTTTTTTTTTTCCTATTTTCAGCATTAAAAAATTTTTTTTAATTTATTTAAAGTCTTTTAATGGCAGAGCTAGAGAGAGAGAGATACAGAGACAGATCTTCCATCCACTAGTTCCCCTCAAAATGGCCACAACTGCCTAGCTGGGCCACTCCGAAGCCAGGAGCCAGAGCTGCTTCTAGGGCTCCCATGTGGGTATGGGGACCCAAGTACTTGAACTGTCTTCCATTGATTTCCCAGGCATATTAGCAGGATTGGAAAGTGGAGTGGCTGGGACTTGAACTGGCACCCATATGGGATGTCAGCACTGTAGGTAGTGGCTTTACCCACTATGCTACAGTGCCAGCCCCTTAGCATAAAATTTTGAAAAATATACATCTTCAATTTCCAATTGATGTGACGGAAAAGAGCAGAGGGGCCAATGACTAAGTGCAGAAGTCCTAAGTATTAGAAAGCAAGGAATTCAGCATTCTGAGATTTGCTATTTGGCTGCCCAAAGAAAGTACCTTCAGTCAGTGATTCCTGAATGGTAGTCTGCCAGGGCAGGTGCTGTGGTATAGCACGTTAGGCCGCTGCTTGGGGCAGCAGCATCTCGCAAGTGCTAGAGTCCTGGTTACTCTGCTTCAGGTCCAGCTCCCTGCAGATGCACCTGGGAGGCAGCACATGATGGCCCAATCCACATGGAAAACCCAGATGGAGTTCCTAACACCTAGCTTTGGTCTGACCTAGCACCAGATGTGCTCTCATTTTCTCTCTCTCCCTCTCTCTCTCTCTCTCTCTCTCATTTTGTCTTCCAGAGAAATGAATAAATTTTTTAAAGCAAATTTTGGTTTGAAAGGCAGATTTAAACAGAAAAAGACAAATCTACCCACTGGTTTACTCCCCAGTGGGCTGAGCCAGTCTGAAGCCAGGAGACAGGAACTTTCTCCTGCTCTTCCACATGGGTGCAGTGGTCCAAGCACTTTGGCCATCCTCCACTGCAGGGTGAAGCCCCCTGCCACAGCCCTCCCTGGCACCTCCACTTTCCCCAACTGTGGCTGAGAATCCTCTCTGCTTCCTCTAGATGCTGGACTCAGGTTTGTCTTGGCTTGGCTTTTCTCCATCCTCTTCCTGGAATGACAACTGAACTCTGAAAATGTCTTTGACAAACCACAGATGTTCATGTTCAAGGGCGGAGCAGAGAACAAACATGGAGGCATCCTTGAGGACCCTGTCCCTCTCCTTTGGCAAATTTCTGGTTTCACTTCTTCCGCCATCAGGTCTTTATAGTTAACAGCCGCTCCTGTTTATAGAGGGCTTTACCATGCCCCAGGTGTCTTCTGAAGGATCCGTCACGCCTTCTGTCAATGTGTCCTCGCTGCAGTCCCACAAGATGCTGGCCAAGTGGCTACCCCTAGGTTAATAGAGGAAGAAGCAGAAGCCCAGAGCTGGTTAAACAGTGTAACTCGAGTCCCGTGGGCCAAGAACCACAACAGTCTGCGGGCTCTTTATTGACTGAGGTCAACTCCTGTTCAATGTCTTTTGGTTCCCTTCACTTGCTTTCCAGAAGCCTCAGGGAGAGGAAGGAATTGACCAACAGCAGATGAAAAGAAAGATCTGGAAAAACTACAGACAACCAAGGTGGGGTAGGGGACTGGGTTTGAGTGCTGGTTCAACACTACCTGCCGTTTCCACCCGCCCTATTCCCTACCCCAGGAATCTTTGTTTCTAAGCCTGGCTATGTCACATCTATTTGTCATAGTGATGACACTGCCTCCCCAGGGGGACCGAGATGCTAACAACCCAGCAGCTGCCTACAGCCCCTGGCAGTGCCTTGTATTCTGGCATAGGACTTTGCTGGCTGTTTGGAGGCTGGCATGACAGCCTGGGCTACGTGAATAAGGAACCTGTAGCTGCCTCCACCTCCCTGTGGGCCCTGCTTGAGACCCAGCCTGTTTATTTACACTCATCCTGCAAACCTGGACAAACAAGGCACAGCTTATTTCCATCTTGATAGTAGTGGACCAAGCCCAGACAGAACTCTCTGTTGGAAGACTACGTGGGCTGGCTTCACAACTTCCACGTGGCTGGTGGGATCTTCCTGGTGGGGAGGTGAGGGCTGGGTGCATCTGACGGCCATGCTAGGTGGCCTTAAGAAGTGCTGAAGATGGACGATCTGCTCAGGGATCAGGACTCCACAAATAAGGAAGAGGATGGGTGGGCTCCCACTTAGCCCTTCCCCTATTTTTTCAAAAATATTTATTTATTTATTTATTTATTTATTTATTTATTTATTTATTTATTTGAAAGAGTCACAGGAAGACATAGAAGCAGAGAAAGAGGGAAAAGAAGGATCTTCCAACCCCTGGTTTACTCCCTAAATGGCTGCAACAGCCAGGCCTGGGCCAGAATGAAGCCAGGAGCTTCTGAGTCTCCCATATGGGTGTAGGGACCCAAGAATTTGAGCCATTTTCTGCTTTCTTAGGTGCATTAGCAGAGAGCTGGATCCAAAATGGAGAAACCAGGACATAAATCATTGTCCATAAGGAACACTAACATTGCAGGCAGTTTTACTCATTGTGCCACAAGTGCCCCTCACTCCGGCTTGTGTCTTTAACAAATAAATTGCAAGAGGAAAAATAAAAATTGAGGAGGTAGAATGGGTGTATGGTGTTGCTTGGGATGTTAGCATGCTGTATCAGAGTGCTGGGATGGAGGCCTGCCTCCACCTCCACTTCCAGTCCACCTTCCTGCTCATGTGCCCAGGAGGCAGTAGGTGATGACTTAGTGCTGAGATCCTGTTACAGAGGGTAAGGGAGACTCAGAAATCACCACTGCAGGTAGCAGCTTGACCCACTTAGCCACTGTACCACATTGCTGGCCTTGGCCCTCCCTTTTTAAAAGGAGGGAGGGAGAGGGCATTTGGCATAACAGTTAAAGGGCTTGATATGTCCACATTCCCATATTGGAATACCTGGATTCAAATCCCAGCTCCATTAAAAAAAAAAAAATCCAGCTCCACTTCCTGATGATGTTCAGATAACACGCACTTGATTCCCTGCCTCTCATGAGGGAGATGCAGATTAGGTTCTGGGCTCCCGGCTTTGATGGGGTCCAGTGTTGGCTGCCATAGGCATTGGGGGAATGAACAAGTGACTAGATCTCAATCATCTATATGTAGACTTGTGTGCCTTTCAAATGAAAATAAATAATCATTTAAGTAAATAAATAGAAAAGAAGGAGGGGCTGATGTGGCATAACCAGGTAAACAACTGCTTGTGACACCCACAGTCCACAGGGTGCTGATTCAAGTCCTGGCTGCCCCACTTCCAATCTAGCTCCTTGCCTAGACAAGCAGCTGAAGGTGGCCCAAGTGCCTGGGCTACTACCACTCATGTGGGAGGCCCAGAAGCAGTTTTGGCTTCTTCCTGGATAAACCCTGACCATTGAGGTCACCAGGGGACTGAACCAGCAGATGGAAGAGCTCTCTCCCTTTCTCTTTGTCATCTGCCTTTCAAATCAATAAATTCTTCGTTCTAATTTTAGTATATGTGCTGCCAAAGCAAACACAATCAATAAATCGTTAAACACAGCTCTCAGTTGCCCTCTCCCATGCTCCACTGGAGCAGATGGCTTGACTGTTTCTGCGCCTTGGGGAAAGCTCCCATCAAGCCAGCTTTAGTGTGCCTTTCCCTTCCTCTGGGGGCTCCCACATGGGAGACCCAGATAGAGTTTCCAGGCTCCCAGCTTCCACCAGGCCCAACCCTGACTGTTTCAGGAGCCTGGGGAGTAAACCAGAGGCTGGGGATGGGTAGATTCCCCTTTGATCAGTCTTTAAAATAAAAAGGTTCAAATAGTTGGCTATGAGGCAGAAACCTTCAGAGGTAAGAGCCAAAGTCCTGGTTCTGAGATCAGGTGAGCGTGGACAGCTCCGTGTAGACCTGTGGATGCACGACAGGTGTGACCTCACAGAAGCAGTTAAGCGGGAGGCACAGGAAGGCTGGCCAGGGTCCCCCTGACCTCTCTGTGCAGTGACCATTCCTCCTCCATCCCCCACAGTGGGACAGGACCCCTCAAGAAAGGTAGAATCAGCTCTAGCACAGGAAAGGAGGGGGCGGGGTTCGTGTCACTGTTTTAGTTTGCATGGCAGGTCTGAGGGGAGAAAAGAGCTCTAGTTTCTGTGCCCTATGGAGTCCAGGTTCCAACAGGGCGAGAGGAGCATGGGAGGAAGGGGGAGCGTTGAGAGACTTGGGGTCAGAGAAAGATTCAGCTTCTGAGGCCTTGTCTTTGAGTATTGTCTGAGCCCGCTCTGCTCTGCTCTGCTCTGCTCTGCTCTGCAGAGACATGGGGAGAGAGAGGCAGAGGCAGAGGCGGAGCATGAAGTTCTGTGTGTCTGGGAGGGGTGGGAGAGAGCTGCTTGTCAATCTGAACCCCAGGAGGTAGCTCTCCAGGGCCCTGTCTCCTCGCCCCACCCCCACGCGGGCTAATTACACGCCTCTTGGGGGGCAGGAAGTAGCTTCACAGCTGAGCTGGGAAACCCAAGTCCCTTTGCCCCCTCCTAGTGCGTATCAAGGGAAGACTAAGAAAGCAAGCAGCTGCTGTACTCTGGGGCCTCCCCACCCCTTCCAGGGGTGCCTAGCCCAGCCCCTTCTGTCAGCAGATGCCTCTCCCCAGCCTGTGGCTTTGAGCCAAGCCCTGCATGGTGTGAGAGGAGGTGATGAGACAAGGCTGGGTGTCCTCAAGGCCTCCGGAGGATGTGGAGGCTTGTACTCCTAGCTTCTCAGCGGCGGCTGCCAGCGCCAGTGAGTGTGACTATCCCACTCCTGCTGGGACAGCTACCAAGGACAGGCCACTTCTCACTAGGCTGCAGCAGGGACCCAGTGGGCAGGTGGTGTGTGAGGCGGGAGCATTGGCTGGTGTCCCAGGTCAGGGTGAGATCTTGCTCTTCCACTCCCCACCCCTACCTCCAGGGCCTCCCCGCCCCCACAGGCCCTGGTAGCTAGCTTCAGCACGACATCCCTGGGGGACCACAGGTGAGGGGGGCAGGAAGCAGCTGCCTACCACTTCCCCAGCTCTCTGGGGAAGCCTATTACTCATGAAGCCTATTCCGGGATGGGAGGGTGATGGGCACCCTTCCTCTTTCCACTGCTGGACAGCAATGTAGGGAGGGTGGGGGCATTCCCGGCGACTAGGCCTGCTCTTCAACACCTGCAGCAACGGCACACTGGCCAGGGTGTGTGAAATCACACCAGCCCAAGCCTCTCTGGGGCTTTTAATTATTATTATTGTTTCTTTTCATTTTTAAACATTTATTTCTTTTTATTGGAAAGGCAGGTCAGATTTACAGAGAGAAGGAGAGACAGAGAGAAAAATCTTCCATCTGGGTCTCCCACATGGGTGCAAGAGGTCCCAAGGACCTGAGCCATCCTTGGCTATTTTCTCAGGCCATGATCAGGTAACCGGATTGGAAATGGAGTAGTCAGAACTACAATCAGCACCCTTATGGGATGCTGATGCCTGGACGTGGAGGATTAGTCAGTTTAAACCACAGCGCTGGCCCCCTCTTGCTTCTTTTAAAAATTTTTATTTATTCAATTTGAGACAGACATTTTCTTTTCTTTTTTTTTTTAAGGTTTATTTTATTTTTATTGGAAAGGCGGATATACAGAGAGAAGAGACAGAGAGGAAGATCTTCCATCTGATGATTCACTCTCCAAGTGAGCGCAATGGCCAATGCTATGCCAATCCGAAGCCAGGAGCCTCTTCCAGGTCTCCCACGCAGGTGCAGGGTCCCAAAGCCTTGGGCCGTCCTCGAATGCCTTCCCAGGCCACAGGCAGTGAGCTGGATGGGAAGCAGGGCTGCCGGGACTAGAACCGGCGCCCATATGGGATCCCGGGCGTGCAAGGTGAGGACTTTAACCACTGCGCCACCGTGCCGGGCCCAAGACAGACATTTTCCATCTGCTGGTTCACTCCCCAAATGCCTAAAGCAGCCAGAGCTGGGCCAGGCTAAGCCAGGAACCAGGAACTCCATGTGGGCATCCTGCGTGGATGGGAAAGGCCCAAGCACTTGGCCGTCACTCCTGCTTCAAAGGGTGTGCATCAGCAGGAGGATGGATCAGAACCTGAGTCAGTATTCTGTTATAGATGCAGGCTAACTCCTGTGCCAAGAACCTGCTCACTGCTCCCCCTCTGGCCCCTCTTGCTTCATCTTTCTGATTGCAGGGCTACCCAGAGTTCTAAATGCCCTCCAACTCCCAAATCTCCTTTTAAACAGTAAAACACTGGGGCCCAGAATGCTAGCCTAGTGGCTAGAGTCCTTGCTTTGCATCCTACAGGATCCCATATGGACACCAGTTCGTGTCCTGGCTGCTCTGCTTCCCATCCATCTCCTTGCTTATGGCCGAGAAAGCAGTGGGGGACGACCCAAATCCTTGGGACCCTGAGCCCACATGGGAGACCTGGAGGAAGCTCCTGGCTTTGGATCAGCTCAGCTCTAGTCATTGAAGCCACTTGGGGGTAAATCCTCTCTGTAAATCTGCATTTCCAATGGAAATAAATAAATCTTTAAAAAAAAATGTTAGGAATGGCACTGTGGTGCACAGAATAAGCTGCCACTCAGGACACCAGCATCCCAGTCCTGGATGTTCTACTTCCAGTCCAGCTCCCTGCTAGTGCACCTTGGGAAGGCAGCAGAGGATGGCCCAATTATTATGGATGCTTACTAGTTCCGTAAGAGACTCTGATGCAGGTCCTGGCTCCTGGCTTCTGTCTGGCCCTGCTCTGGTTGTTGTGGCCATTTGGAGAGTGAACCAGCAGAGGGAAGAGCTCTCAATCTCTTTCTGTCACTCTGTCTTGAAATGAATAAATACAACTCAGAAAGTAAAATGTCAACTAAAAGGAGACTGGAATAAGATCAGAAGAAGCCATGAAGATCAACTTGAACTTATGAGTCTTTACTGGCACCTGGTAATGGTCCTAGCACTGGCCTGGTACAGCCCGTCAACTCATCTACCTTCCTGTGTTTCTTGAACCACAGAAAGAGAGAGAGAGTCCAGGGACTGTATCATGCTGGGCTCACAGTAGACCCTGAGCCCGGGGTTCCTTGGTGCTAACTGAGGTCAGTCTGCCCCTGCACTTCAGGGTAGATAGAGATAGAGCTAAATGAGGGAGAAGGCAAGGATGATGACAGCAGTAAGCAACAATGACCCAGAAAGCAAAACATAGTCTGAAGAAAGAGTCATTGAGGTGCACACACAGGCATCATTAGCCTCCAGCAGTTGTGACCACAGGGAATGAAATTTGGGCTCAGCACACAAGTGCCGAGAGTGATGGCTGAAATGACACATGTGACAGGCAGGAAACAGCTCACCAGGGGGCTGCAGGCAGGCAGAGACTGCGATGGCAGTGCTATGCTTGGAAGGCGCACCTGGTCCCAGCCCTGCCCCCTGTCTTCCCAAATATGCATTCAGGTGTTTTCTCTCTGAGACGCTATACCCTCATTATAGCATCAGGACCATCTCCTTCTCCTAAAAAGCACAGGGTTGCAGAACACAGCCCACAGAAAGTGAGGGACCTCAGTGTCTTTCTTCACCTCCATAACCTGCCCCCCAACACTCCCACCAATCAGAATAGCTTTCTGAAAAGAAGGTGGGTTTAAAGCAAGCTGGTAGAGGGGCTCAGTGGCCTGGGTTAGCCTTATGTGGGCCCTGCATTCAAGGCAAGTCTCTTCCTGCCTTATGAAACAGCCTGAGATGGATAGCAGGTGTCTCTTTGGGAGGATTACTATAAAACCTGGGCAGGATGCACACAGCCCAGCACATGCAAGCAAACCAGCCAGAGAGCAGACCACCCTCCCATCAGATTCCCAGCCCTTGGTGTCTCTAACGCCTTCCAGAAAGTGCCCACCGAGCCTCTCACGCCCTCCTGTACAGCTGTCTTGAATCTGACAGAAATGCTTAGCCTTTTGACCTTATCATAGGCCTGGCCCCAGTCCCAGGGCCCTGGAGAGGAGGGAGTAGAAACCCCTCTTTTTGTTCCCACCCTCATTTCTTTAGAACCAGGACAACATCCTTTGGGGTCCCTTTGGAAGAGAATCAGGCCACAAGTCTCCTAACATTCCTTGGTCTCACTCTTCCCGCATTTCTTGCCACCCCCCTCCATTTCCCAACTTTCTCTTAATCCCAGCTGGAGCCTTCGTAGCCGGGACAACCACCCAAATGCCTCAGCCTTTCCCCCCACGTTCCCCAGTTCCCTCTGCTCTGGGACTTGGCTCTTGACTCCAAAAATGTAGGGAGGAGGCAGGAGGACGGACACAGGGTTCCCCCCAGCCTCCTCAGGACCCAGTGAGCTGTCCTGTGGCCACAGCCCACTTCCTGTTCAGTTCCAGCAGCAGCAGCATCATCATCACTTGTTCCACTGTACTCACCGATATCGCTCCCTGCCAAACTCCTCAGCACTCCCAGCACTCTCTAAAACACAGACCATGCCCTGGCCACCCCTGGGCTTCCCTGTGTTGGGCTGCTCACCTGTGCCTTCCTGTTTGGGACCATGGAATCCTCACCACTCTGGTCTGCCCACCTCTCTGACTCCAGTGCTTCCTCCCTTACTCATGAGACTTCCATTCCTCCCAGCACTCCATTCCCTGCAGCCTGTCCAGTGCCTGCACATTTGCAGTTCTACCTTCCTGCTCCTTCCTTCCAGTAGCAGGCTCAGGACCACCTCCTTCCTTTTTTTTTTTTTTTAATTTTTATTACAAACTCAGATATATAGAGAGGAGGAGAGACAGAGAGGAAGATCTTTCATCCTATGATTCATTCCCCAAGTGACCACAACGGCCAGTGCTGCACCGATCCGAAGCTGGCAACCAAGAGCTTCTTCCAGGTCTCCCACACAGGTGCAGTGTCCCAAGGATTTGGGCTGTCCTCGACTGCTTTCCCAGGCCACAAGCAGGGAGCTGGATGGGAAGTGGGGCTGCTGGGATTAGAACTGGTGCCCATATGGGATCCTGGCACGTTCAAGGTGAGGACTTTAGCCACTAGGGTACGCCATTGGGCCCGACCACCTCCTTCCTTGATGGCACCACCCATCCCAGCCCCGTGTCCCTTCTCTCTTGGCTTTACTTCGTTCAAGGCCATCTGACATGAGGTCTGTCATCTCTCTACTGGATCCCTTCCAGGTGGTAGAGACACCCCCACCCTGTGCTGTCTCACTGGGTATGTCCAATCTCCAGGAGAACCTGACCAAATCTGAGGGCACTGTTTAAAAAATTCATGGCAAATGCCATTAATAACCCAAGTTCCTGTCAATGCCATAACAATTGATATCTGTGTGTATGAGGTGTCTTCAAGGGGTTCCTGGAAACATGTGCTAAGGAAGAACTGTGCTTGGATTTCAAAAATATTTTGAGGGCTGCAAATTGCAAAAATGTTTTGAGAGTGTTGCTGTGCAGTAGGTTAAAGCCATCTCCTACAGAACCGACATCCCATGTGAGTGCAGATTCAAGTCCTGGCTGCTCTACTTCAAGTTCAGCTCCTTGCTAATGCGCCTGGGAAAGCAACAGAAGATGGCCCAGGTACTTGGGCCTCTGCCATATGAGAGACCCAGTGGAAGAAGTTCCATGCTCCTGGCTTCAGCCTGGTCATTGTGGCCATTTAGGGAGTGAACCAGCAGTTGGAAGACATCTTTCTCTCTGTCTCTCTTTCCTTACCTATTATTCTGCCTTTCAGTGATAAATGATCAAATATTTTTTTTTTTACAAAAATTTACAGCAAAAATAGACATCTTTTTGAAATTTTTAATTGTTTTAAGAGATAGGGGTGGGGAAGAAGAGAGTTCCCATCTTCTGGTTCATTCCTCAAATACCCAGAATGGATGAGACTGAGCCAGGCTGAAGCTGGGAGCCAGGAACTCAATCCAGGTCTCTCCCATAGATGGCAGGAATCCAAAGACTTGAACCATCGCCATGGCCTCACAGAGATTGCAGTAACGGGAAGCTGGAGCTGGGTATGGAACGCAGGCATGTCAACATGGGATAAGAGCATCTAAACTACAATGCTAAATATACACTCCCTCAGCTCATCTCCTTACCTCACTTTTCCATGAACTTTTTCAAATATTCACACAGCTTGCTGGGTAACAAACAACAGCCGTCCCCCACCCCCGGGAGTTGTCATGGGAACAGGAAGACCCAGGATGCAGCTAAAACACCAGGCTCGCAAAGCAGAAAGCTAAGCATGGTTCTGCATCCATGGTGGCCACTTGGGAGCCAGGTGGCCCCAGACGAGTCATTTCTGTGTATTTAATTTCCCTCATCTGTCAGACAGCCGTGCAACCATGCAGCTTCATAAGATTGTGGTGAGGATGAGAGAATTACATGAAAGCACAAAATAGATATGCAATAAGCCCTGGTTTAAAAATAAACCCACGTGGTTATCCAAAGATAGCAAAACAGAGGCTAGTGCTGCTGCCCGCTAACCTCGTCTACACGCCTTCAATCAACCGTGTCACGCTTTTCATGTCAGGAGGCAGCTGCAATGGAGGGCTGAACACCCAACAACCGCCCGCAACCCCAACCCAGGTTACTGCCAGTTTGCCTGGGGGCTCTGGGGGATGACTGCTGTCTACATCTTTGTGTGATTGAAGGAAGTGGAGACAGTTTCGTCATATGTGAACGTTTTGTGAAATTCGAACTTCAGTGCCCATAACTAAAGTACCCCTATCACACAGCTTGTGCATGGGTTTTGCCAGTGAGTGTGGGCTGGAGGAGTTGCACTGACACACCCTGTAACCCCTAAAACACCCATTCTCCGGCCCTTTGCAGGAAGAGTGAAAACCCCTGGTGAATTCTAAGAAGCAAGGGGCTTATTTAAGCAGCTGTATTGTGGCAGAGGACAGAACAACCTCTGCGGGACAGATCCCTTGTCACCTGGCTGCAGGGGCAGTGCCAGCCACTGCCTAGAGTCCCTGGGGAGCCTGGAAAGCTGCTCAGCTCCTGAGCCTTAGCGGAGGGGCCCCAGGGTGGTACACCTGCTGCAGGACCTCCCCTCTCTCTGGGCCTGGTTTTCTCCAGCAGGAAGTGGGTGGGTGGTTGAATTGGCAGCTCTTTGGGACATCAGCTTTCCAAGATAAAGGTAATTCACCCAGGGGAGAAACTGGGAGCTCCAAACCACCCCTGCCCACACGCCACCCCCCCCTTGTCTCCTCAGAGCGGCTATTGCACATCCGCCAGCCAAATGTAGGAGGGCAGACTGCACGAGCCCCACCAGATTATTCTTAGGAAAACCAGGAGAGCTCGCGGCTTCAGGGAGGTGGGAAGTCTGCTGCTAATGACAGGCCTCTGTCCCTCCAGGGAGTTTATAATCACCCTTCATGTGGCACAGACGCCAGGCCTGCTGGAGCCCATGACACACGGAGAGAGGCTGCTGGGCTGCCTTGGGGGCAAGCTGTTCTGCACATTTTTGGGGTGTGGAGGGAAGGACGAACATCAGATGCAGAAGCCGGCATGCTGGGGATGATCAGAAGGCTGGGAGCAGGAGGTGAGGGTTCCAAACAGAGGTCCTGCAGCCATGCAGCCAAGTCCTTCCTCTATTATCCTGGGGTGGGCGGGCAACCACACAGGACCAGAGCTAAGATGCCAGCACTGCCCTGCTCCTTCTGAGCAAGCAAAGACCCCTAAGATTTCCCAGGCACCAGGGACATTGCATTATCCCAGATTACTCTGCAAGCACCCAGTGACCTCTGCTGCCTTGGGCCACCTTTCTTAGAAGGAGACCCAGTCTGAGACTAGAAATCAAGAGCAGGTGCCAGTGGTGAGTGGCTTTGCAGCCCTGGCCAGCACCAACTCCTCAAGGTTTGCTTTCCCCTCCTATAATAACACCTGTCTGCCATGGTTACTGTGAGGGCCAAATGAAACAGTGCACACTGTGGAAGCCTTAACGTCCAGGAAGGTACCTTGTTGGAAGCAAGCCATGAGCTTTGTGCCCACTCCAACCCGATGGAGAACAAGAGTCTCCCCTGTACACTGTGTGGTCCCAGGTCCCAAGTGGCTGGGTGCTGTGGAAGTCGCCTAAGCATGCCACGTTCCTGGCAGGAGGAAAGAGTTGGAGGGGTGAATGGCTGTGTCTCTAAGATGTCACCTAGAGGGTGTGATCCAGGGGCTCCCAGGGCCGGGACCACAGAGATGCTATCACATTCCATATGATGTGCTGTGTCACGCACAATGCCATCTGCACATCACAGTCAGCCCCATTGTGGTCTGATCACATCTTCCTGATGAGGCCCTGCCTTACTACCTCCCCACTGGCCGTTAACGGGGAGATAGGGCTGTGCTCTATCAGGGTGGGGCTGCCCTCTGCAGCTTTCTACTCAGGCTGGGAGAGCTCAGGGGGTACCTCTTGGAGGGATGGGTGATGTCCTCGAGATATCTGTGTGTTGGGGCACAGACTCTGAGTTCCAGTTCAGCCTAGCCTTAGCTAACTCACTTGCTCTCCATGCTATATCCTCGTATCTGAAATGGGTGACTGGGAGCCTTCCTGTACACTTCTTGGACTGGTGAGGAGCATGTGGGAGCTCGTTGTGTGGTGCCTGTTCAATGGCACCATTCAGGGGCCAGTGTGGGGCACAGCTGATTAAGCCACTGCTGCTCTGCTTCTGATCCAGCTCCCTGCCGTTGCACTTGGGACAGCAGAAGAGCATGGCCAAAGTACTCAGGCCCCTGCCACCATGAGAAAACTTGGATGGAGTTTTAGGCTCCTGCTTCTGGCCTGGCCCAGCCTTAATCATAGAACTCAGTTGGAGTAGTAGAAGCAGTAGATGAAATATTTCTTTATCTCTGTCTCTCCTTCTCTCTATGTCATTCTGCTCTTCAAACAAATGAAATAGTTTTTTAAAAGGATACTGTTTGGGGCTGGTGTCATAGTGTAGTAGGCTAAGCTTCCATGTACAGCACAAACATCATATATGGGTGCTGGCTCAAGTCCTGGCTGCTCCACTTCTGATCCAGCTCCCTGCTTATAGCCTGGGAAAGCAATGGAGGATGACTCAAGATTTTGGGCCCCCACCATTACTCATGTAGAAGATCTGGACGCTCCTGGCTCTGACCTGAGAATGGCTCACCTCTGGCAGTTGCAGCCATTTGGGGTGGTACCAGGAGATGGAAGATCTTTCTCCCTGTCTCTCTCTATCATTTCACCTTTCAAATAAAAATAAAATCTTTTTAAAAAACGATACCATTTATAGTGCTGTGCAGGGTACATGCAAAGGACTGGGATTCTTATGGAGTAGGGAATGGGGAAACAGAATGGAAAGGCAGGATAAAGGGGAAAGAACCCATGGCTGGGCAGATCTGGCAGAGGAAAAAGGAAAAGGAAGAGAGAACAATTACTTAGTGCTCTGTGCCAGGTACTAAGCTAAGCACTTTCAGATCTTTTCAAGCCCCGGGAATCCATTCTTTTCTTTTCTTTTTTTTCCCCCTGCAATTTAATGGTTTTCTGCTTTCATCACTGTGGTATTTGAGTGACAACTGTCATAATCAAGACTCCAAAAAATTTTTTTGCACATTTTCTTCTTCCTGTATCTGGAAAAAAGGCTAGTTACAATGGGAAGGACAACACCCAGCCTCCCAGTACCCAGTGTCATCCCAGGATCCCCATTGTGGAGCATGTTCTGAAGGTTATGCTCAAGTGATTTTGATAGTTCTGAGATGCTGTTAATATCACTACTCCAAGGATGAGAAAATCCTTTCAAAGTCAATTGGCTGACATCGTCTACCTCAGAGTCTCCATTCGCTCAGAAGTTTGCTGTCAAGTTTCACTGGGGTAGTTGATCAGTTTGTTCTGCCTTCCTTCTTCTGAAAAACCAGTGGGTATGGCAGCCCAGCCTAACCCTGCCTACCACATGCTCAGCAGCCCTCATGTACCACAGAGGGAGCCATGGCCCAGTCAGAGTGACACTGAATAACGCTGACTGTACTGGCCCCCAGCTCTGGTTTTTGTGCCTACCAGCATGTGTAGTGGACTGGGTCCAGTTGTACACATCTTTGGGCACTGAAGCCTAACTCACTCAGCCTTACTGACCTCACCCCAGCCCACACTCACGCCAGCAGGTGCCACCACCTGTCCAGCCAGGCCTGCCCTCAGTCCCAGTTCCCATGCTCACCATTGGGAGTTGCAGTCCATCAGAGGAGTGCCCACAGCCTCCCCAGTGGACCCACTCCCTGCCCCAGATCTTACACACTTCAGGTGGTTCTGCAGTCTAGCTCAACAGGACTTGCCTCCAGTTCTAGCACTTGTCAGCTGATGCTGCAGCAAAGCCCAACCTGCCTGTCCTTACTCCGGCTCATACCTATACCAGTGGATATAATCGGTTAGTCCAGCCTGGCTCTCTCCATAACCCAGTTCACATGTAGGCTAACAGGTGTTGCAGCACTGCCCAGGCTGGTCTGTCTCCAATCCCAGCTCTCATGCTTACAAGCAGGAGCAGTGGCCCGCAGGGGAATCCCTACATCTTCCCTCATCTTGCATGTGCTGGTGGGTGCTGTGGCCTGGTCTGGCATGGAGGATAAGAGAAAAGAGGAAGCAGAAATGTGGGAGGAGCATGGCACGATTGCTTAGTGGCTAAATCCTCGCCTTGCATCTTCCTGGATCCCATATGATTACAGGTTCATATTCTGGTTGCTCTACTTCCCATTCAGCTCCCTGTTTGTGGTCTGGGAAAGCAGTTGAGGACTACTTTGACCCTGCAGCTTGACCTTGACCCTGCACCTGTATGGGAGACCCAGAAGAAGCTCCTAGCTCCTGGCTTTGGATCAGCTCAGCTCCAGCAGTTGTGGCTACTTGGGGAATAAACCAGTGCATGGAAGATCTTTCTCTCTGTCTCTCCTTCTCTCTGCATATCTGCCTTTATAATAATAATGATGGTAATAATAATAAAATGTAGGAGAAATGTACAAATGGGAGAGGCATCAAAAGGGAATTTCAAGCTAAGCAGGGATGCAGAGGGAGCACATTCTCTGATCGTTCCAAATCTAGACTAGATGCCTTCTGCTGGACTCTTTATCGCCTTCCCAGTGCACCTGCTGAGCACACCTAGGGATGATTGCTGAAGTGCTGTTGCACCTGCAGGACCATGGGGCTTGCGCAGGCAGTTCTATTACTCCCTCCACTTCCCCAAACCAGAGGAGCCATCTTTGGCTCCAGGGCACTCAGCCAGGGCTCATGACCACTTCCCCTCCCTTTCCGGATTCCAGAGCCCAGCAAAGGGGCCCCACTCTGCTCCCTCCCCCACCAATTCTTTGAGTCTGGGGCTGGCATCATTGCTCTGGCACAGGGATCCAAGTTGGTGCCAGGCCTGGAGAAGGATTGTGCAAAACGAGCAGCAGACCCTGAGGCAAGAGACTAGTTCCTGATCCAGTTATTAATGACCCTCTTGCTCATTATCTGGAGTATTGCATCAGGACCGTGAGAATGGCTTTACAGCTTTGCAGATCAGTATCAGCTCCCAACCCCCACCTAGGCTCCCTAGGCACACATGAGGCCAGGGACAGCAATCAATTCTGACCAAAGTCACTCCAACCCCAGTCTCCCACAACTCCTGGCACATACAGGTTCATCTTGCACAATGGGAAAAGCTACTAAGCAAGTAGGATTACCAACATCATTAGATCCCCAAGATGGGGCCAGCCATGGGCCATCTTGTCCTGTCCCTCCCTTATTCCTGAGCTGTGTTGCACTGGACTCAGAAAGCTTCAGGCCAGACCCTCAGGGGAGAGGATTAGGGATGCCCTGGCAAGTACCTCCTCTAGTCTGTCTCTCATTCTTCTTGCTTTAGCTACAGTGGTTTTTTTTTTCCCCCTTCTTGAGCTCTCCCAGCCAGGCTTTGAGTAAATATTGTGAAGAAACTCAATGGTGGGTGTTGAAGGCACCTCATCTTTTTATTCCTGCTATCCACTCAGAGTCCTGGAGGGTGAAGGAGTGTGACCACAGGGCTTCTCCCCCCCGCATGTTCCTGGATGTACCTTTTGTTTTTGGAGCCATAGCTGGCAACCCCAGCAATCCCCCTCAAAGCTCCTCAGCCTCTGGTCCAGGCTCTGGCTGGGCTCTGCTAGCGAGTGAGATGGGGAGCTGAGATGGAAACCAGCAGCCCACTCCTGTGCTGTGTGGCCACAGCTCAGGGCTCACTCAGCACTCTCAGGTGTGGGGAGGAGGCCCTCCCTCACTTGCTCCTGCTACCACCTTGGGCAAGTAACTTGACTTCAGGTTCCCCATCTGTAAAAGGAGGAGGGACCTTCCTACCTTGGAGGTGCTTTTGAGACTCAACTCCGCCAATAAGTGCGAAAGTGCTTTGTCAGCTGCTCATCACAGCACAGGAACAACTAATTTATTATGTACCCTGACCTCAACTCTCCCACCCTCTTCATTCCACCCAGCTCTCCTCTAAGTCAGTTTGTGGCCTTAAGCACATCTTTCTCCATATACAGCGCCCTGCCCCCCTTCCCTGCAGCAATACCCTAAGGATTCCAAACAGCAGACAGAATGAACAAACAGAACGTGTGTGGAGACATCCCCTGAGTCCTGCGTTTACACGGTAGCTTGCATTCTTTCCCCAGATGCTTTCTCCATGAAAATGGAGGCCTGGAGGTGAAATGACTTGCTGGTAGGCACCAAGTCACTCATCCCTAACCAAGTGGGTCTGATTTGTAATTTCTGCTCAGTAAATGCGGATGCACGACTGGACGCACGGTGAATGGCACTGGGTCTATCTGATTCTAGAACCCATACTTTTCCACTGAAGCGTGCAGCCTTCATGGGGGTGGGGGTGGGGATGGGAATCGGTTAGCAGGTGAAAGATCTATGCCCCACAGCGGGAGGGGTGAGTGGGGAGTTGGCATGGTGGCGCTGCCTGTCACCTCAGGCACAGCTCTGTCGCCTCTGGCAGTGCCTCCTTCTCCTCCCCCACCCCCAGCCCATGGTTAGCCCCCCCAGGAGGTCTGTGCTCCCGACTAGAATTCCTGGCATTGGAAGCTACATAATCACCTCCTGCTGCAGGCGTTTCAGAAGCCAGCCCAGTTAATGCAGCGTCTTTCCCACTCAGAGACTCACACAGGAGGCTTGTCTTGTTCGCTCCTGAGGCCCTTAGGGGGATGGAGATAGCATTGCTTTTTATGCCTCTGCCCACGGCCTTGACTGGGTCCCAATAAGCATCCAGCCCAGCCTTCATCCACCACTGCCATTTCCAAAAAGGGAGACGCGGTGGCTCCAGGGCTCAGGCTTCCTGGCTGTGCATTTTCCCCTAAACCCTGAGAGGTTTAAAGACTCCTCCCTGGCCTTTCAGAGGAGGTTGGGTGGGCTGAAGGGACTATTGTGTAAGTCCAGCCTCGCCCCATACCTGGTGCCCAAAAGCCTTACAATGTCCCTGTTGTGTTTTCTGTCTGCTTAATGCCACTCGGGACCCCTTAGGCGAACTTACACCTCTCTTCTCAGACCGCATTTCTTATCTTGAGCTGTGATCAGAGCTCCTGGAGACTGTCTTATCTAGACTTGCCCCCTGAAGCCACTTCTTTTCTACACTGACTGTACAGAAAGCCCTAGTCCTCCCACGTAAGAACAGACTCAGCCTCTGCACACCTCTGCCCTCTGCCTTCAAGGTCTTTTTGCCCTTTGCCCTGATTCCCCCAGATCTGGCTGGGAAAGTGGGGAAACCCTGAAGAAAGTTCAGCTTCAAAGGAAAATTCTGCTCGTAGAAGGATGTCTGTTTACTGGCCAAAGGACTTTTCCCGAAGAAAGTGCTCTTGAAGACCAGGTTTGTTGTGATTCTAAAATCTTCCCTGCATGGGGCGCCACTTGCACAGTGCAGTAACAGGCTCATTTGTCAGCAACTCTAAGGCTTCCGGGTCCTGTGATAGCAGGCAGGGTGGGGCACAGGTGACTTCAGAAACCCAGGCCACAGTCATTCTCAAACACTGGATTGGAGGTGGTTCTAATTTTCTCCTTTTTTGTTCACACAAAATACCTAAGTGCTTAGAGGGGCTGGTGCTTGTAGAAATGGTATCCAAATGGGAACTAGAAGATATGTTTAGGGGCAGGCATTTTGGGTAACAATTAAGAAAACTGCACTCTATTGGGGAGTGCTTGGGTCCCATAGCAACATCCAGCTGCTGACCCCGGCTGGCTGCCAGTGCAGACTCTGGGAGGCAGCAGGGATGGCCCAAGTCAAACCACTTGAAATCTCTCCAGCATAAAAGCCTTTGGGCTTGCTTCTCCCAGTGGCTTCCTGAGCTGCTAGTTCCCTAACTCACCGGATGGAGGTGAGGAGTAGGAGGTCTACAAGGAAGAAAATCACAGTGGGGGCGGGGGGGGAGTCTCTGCTTTCTTTCTCCTTTATTTTATTCTTGTCCATTAGAGGGGGCATAGCTATACACACACACACACACACACACACACACACACATCATTTATTTGAAAACCAGTTACAGAGGGAGAGAGGGAGAATATACGTGTGTGTGTGTGTGTGTGTGTGAGACACACACAGAGAGAGAGAGAGAGAGAGAGAGAGAGAGAGAGGAAGAGAGAGAGAGAGATGTTTCATTCCCCCAAGTTCCTGCAGCATCCAGAGCTGGGTCAGAATGAAAGCAGCAGCCGGGAACACCGTCCATCCAGGTGGCAGCGACTCAAGTGCCTGGACCATCTTCTGCTGTTTTCCCAGGCACATCAACTGGGAGCTGGATCAGAATTGGAATAGCAAAACTTGAACTGACACTTTGATACACACTTAACCCGTTGGGCCATGACTCTCACCCCTCACTATTCTTTCTGACAGTGGAAAGTTAGAAACTTTTTTTTTTAATTCATTTTTTTTTTTTTTACTTATTTGAAAGGCAGAGTTATTGAAAGAGGAAGATAGACAGAAAATCTCCAATTGATTTGTTCCCTCCCTAAAGGGTCACAACGAGCAGGGTTGGGCCAGGCCAAAGCCAGGGCCCCAGAAACAGTCAAACAATAAACCATGGACTAAGCAAATTATGGTGAACACACACACAATACAATACTGCTACCATTAAAAATGGTGACATAGGTGACTTCTGGCTGACTGGAGGAATGTCTATGATATATTACCAAGGGAATAAAGCCAGCTACAAAATGGAATGCACAGCTGAATACATATCTTATAAGATGACATAAATACTAAGGCAAAGTGAAAAGACCTTGGAGCAGAAAAAAAGACATTAGTGGAAAGCTGGAATGTCAGTGAAGTCTGTCTGTAAGTAAACAGTTCCCCAGTAGTATTCCTCTCTCAGTTTGGATAACTGCCCTGTAGTTCGGTGAGATACTTAGATTAGGGAAAACTAGTGAGGGCCCAAGGCAACTCAGTAACATTTGCAACTTTCTGTAACTCGAAAATGATTCCCAAATAAAACATGTATACATTACTTATAGATCTTCAGAGGAGAAATGATGACAAGACATAACCAAAAGGTGAATACTGTTTTTTTTTTTTTTTCAGTGAATGGAAATGAAAGTTTTGCTTTAGGGGAGGGACAAGAGGGATTTTCAGTTTCTCCAAGTTCGCTATGTGGATCAGAAAGTTGTAAACAGGAAGAAAAGAAACATTAAATGTTATTTGCTAGCAGCTTGTCTCGCCATGCAGTAGGTTAAGGTGTCACCTATGATGCCACAATCTCATAGGAGCCCTGGTTTGAGTCCCAGTTATTCCACTTCCGATCCAGCTCCCTGGAAATACACCTAGGAAAAACAGTACAGGATGGCCCACATATGTGGGTTCCTGCCACCAACGTGGGAGACCCAAATGGAATTCTCGGCTCTTAGCTTTGGCATGGCCCAGCCCTTATAACTGCAGTCATTTGGACTCAGCATGGCAGCTTAGGGGCTAAAGTCTTTGCCTTGCATCTGTTGGGATCCCATATGGATGCTGGCTCCTGGCCCAGCTGCTCTACTTCCCTTCCAGCTCCCTGCTTGTGGCCTGGGAAATCAGGGGAGGAAGGTCCAAACCCTTGGGACCTGGCACCCATGTGACAGACCCAGAAGAAGGTCCTGGCTCCAGGCTTTGGATTGGCTCAGCTCCAGTTGTGGTGGCCACTTGGGGAGTGAACCAGTGGATAGAGGATCTTTCTTTCTGTCTCTCCTTCTCTGTATGTCTGCCTTTCCAATAAAAATAAATCTTTAAAAAAATAACAATTGTACTCATTTGTCACTCTGCTATTCAAATATATACTTTACAAAAATGATGAGATGACTTGTCTCTATCTCTAGTACACATATCTGATATGGTTTTGCCAGAAGAAAAATCCTGGAAATAGAACTGCTGTGTGCAGGGGACCATGCTTTCATGTCTACAGCCAGGATTTGGCCCTGCTGGTGGCTCTCACTCTTAGTGGCTACCCTGCCTCTCCCTCCCCACTCCCCCAAGGTGGGTAGGGGAGACTCAGAAGTTTCATGGTGGACCACACCCTGGTAATGGAAACGGCAGGCCCATCTCTATTCGGGTCAGGCAGACACTACATAGAACAGACAACACTAAGGGAACACATGAGCCTTCGTGGCTTCTCAGCCTTCTGCAAGACCCAGCAGCCCCTGCTTAGCTTATCTATCTCTGCAGAAGGAAGGGGATGCTTGCTTAGAGCCCAAGTATGATGGGTGGGTGGAGGTCTGGGGGTAGGGGTAGGGGTGGGGGTGGGGCGGAGGCTGCTAATGCATTTTGCCAGCATCTTTGGCTTCTCCAATATCCAACCCGACTATTAGCAGTTCCCTAAGGATGGCCTTGCTGCTCACATCATCCCCCATTTCCTATAAATGGGAAGTGGCTAGGGAGTAGGGTGTGTGTGTGTGTGTGTGGTGGGGAGGGAGAAGGGAAGATGGGAAAGGGGCATGGTGGTTTTCTGACAGTTGATTTAGTGGAAAGCCAAGGCCTTGAGGTATGGTTATTCGCCAAGGAGCGCACAGTAGCCTGGGGGCAGTAGCACAGGTATTGGGATGTTTTCTAAGATTGAGTTTGCTGGCCCGGCTATAGTGAAGAATTTCTGTCCCAGTTGGAGCCCATGTTTGTGTGCATGTGGCTGCAGTGTGGGGAGCTGTAGCTGAAGAATTGCCTCAGTTGCTGTCCCTGAAAATGGTCCCCATCTCTTGGGTTGTCCTAAGGCTTGGAAGTGTTAATACACAAACACTGACAGTGGTATATAACCTATAGTGACCAGGTGTCATTAGTACAGGGGGAACCTCAGCAGAAGAGAGGGTGTTTAGGGCAGAGGGGCCCGCAGCACCCTGTGCTGGGTGTGGCCTGGAGAGAGTAGCTACCTGGGCAGGTATAAGGAAGTCACCTGTTACCTGAGTTGGGAAGGCCTGGGCAGGCTGCCCACTTTCTCCTCTCCTCTTCCCAAAGGGCTTAGGGCACCCAGGCCTGGGCAAGAAAAGAGGGCAGCTCCTACTTCCCTGAGGTGGGACAATGTTTCTGCACCCACTTTTTTTTTTCCCCCCTTTCTTTCTTTTTTTTTTTCCAAGTCTGGAAAATACCACTGTCCTCTGTAATTTTCCAGCTGACCTGGAATTCCCCCTTGACTCCTGCTCTCTTCCTGGGGCAGAGGGGACTCCAATCCAAGGGCCAAGGACTCCACCCTTGTCTCTGCTGGCCACGGAGGGAAGCCGCAAGGATTTCAGAAAGCCAGGGTTCCAGGCTGCAGGTGTGTGTGCTCTAAGGGAGGCTTTGGGGCAGGGAAGTGATTTCCCAAGGGAAGCTTGTTCAGTGATCCAGAAAGTGGGTTCATGCTGGTTTCCCTCTTGTTCTCCTGTAGTCACTGTCCCGCCTTGCCAATACCAGAGGTGGCTCTTCTGCCCTTCTCGGGCTCTTCTGCGCCCCAGGTGCAGGTGCCCTTGAAGATCATCTAACTGCCTCTCTCAGAAGCCCTGAACAGGCTACGTCACGCAGCCAGCCGACACACAGCCAGTGCTGGAACCCAGAGCTCTCATGCCAAAGTCAGGCATAAGGCCAAGCAGGTCCTCACCCTCAAGGACAGCCATCTGCCTGGGCTTCTGTGGAAGAGTTGTCTTTCAGTGTCCATGGCAGGGCTGGGTCCAGGAAGCTTCAAATAGTCAAGCCTATAGCTGCTCTGTTTGTGTATAATCTATAGAGGCAGTCCTTCTGCATACTTTAATCATTGCCAGCTTCCTTATAATACTCAATACAATGGAGATGCAATGTCAATAGTTGCTACACTGTCCTGGAGGGTACAGGGAGCAAAGTCTGCACATGCTCAGAGACAACCACCATAGCACCCTTCCACAGCATACAGCTGGGCCATCCCAGCCACAAGGTAACACTGGAATTACTTTTAAAGCAATAACGTTAAAAACATGTGTTACCATGGTTCAATTAGCTGTGCATACCCCTCTGTCAACAATTTGCCTACCTTGTATTTCTCACCACCTTTGGAAGAAAAAAAGACACAAGAGCTCACACCCACATCACACCCCCAGGGCAGGGGTTGGGGAGGAGAGCGGAGCCTTGGACTCCTGAGACCCGCCTCCCACCTGCAGCTGCGCTCTTGTCCAGGGCATGCTGGGCGCCTGATGGGTTAGGACCTTGCTCCCCAGTGTGCCCACCTGACCCAGAGAATGGCCACTTTCAGCCCACGCACCTCCCAAAGGAGGAAAAGAACAGGAAAATGTGTCTTCTGTATGCAGAAAGAGGGGCTGGGTGGACCGCTAGGAGGCTGGGGACGGGCAAACAGTGGCAGGGGCAGCTGGGGAGAACGTGGCATCTCCCTCCCTTCAAGCCACAGTCCCCCTGATAGGTAGGTGCAGCTCTGCGGGGAATCCGGGGCCGGCCAGAAGGACACGTGCGGGCAGTGCTGGTCCCGTAGTACCGAGGAGAGGGAGGAGTGGGGGCCTCCTAGAAGACGGGTAGCTTTCCCTCCATCCTACCCCACCCTACCCCACCCCACCGCACAGCACCGCACCCAGGGGTCTGGGCGGCAAGCGGCAGAGGTGGCGGCGCTCTGCCCGGCTAATGACAGGGCCGTCTGGGAGCCACGCGGGGGCTGCGCGTCGCGGCCGCGGCTACAAAGACCGCGGCGAGACCTCCCGCTCGCTCTCCGCGGGTCCGGGCCCCACCCCGCCAGCCCCCGCGCCGCACCCCCGCCGCCGCCGGGCCTCGCCCCGCCTCCCTCCCGCAGCCCAGCGCGCATGCTCTTTCCCCCCTCCCCGCCGGGTAACCTGGAGATTTAAAAGCCGCCGGCTGGCGCGCGTGGGGCGAGTAGAGGGACGAGCTCGCGCGTGCCGGCCCCGGGTGACAGCCGCACGCCGTGGCCAGGTAGGGGCGAGGGCCCCGGCGCGCGGAAGGAGGGGAACGGGGCTTGCAGAACCTCGTGGTGACGCCTGTTTGGCGTCCCGCGGGACCGGGGCCGTCCGGGGTGCTGCGCACCGGGCCCCGCGCGGATCCCGCAGGAGACCCCTTGGGGGCGCGACTTCGCTCCGCGGCGGCCCGGTGCGCAGTGCCGGCGCCCGCTCGGGTGCCCTCGGAGCTGAGCTTTCTGCGCGCAGGGTGGGCTGGGCTCAAGGCGCGCGGGTCCCCCAACTCGGCTGTCCCAGGCCGGGGCGCGGTGGGCGGGGAGCAGCCCCTCCCCAGAGCTCCGGGCCGGCCAGCCGCCTGGCGCGCCGCTCGCGTCCCGGTGCAGCCTCCCGCGTCAGAGTTTTCTTTGGAAAGTTGCATTTATTTTCTTCCCTTGTCTGGGCTTCACCGGAAAGGGGCAGGATGAGTCACTGCGGCGGGCGCGCACGGTCCGGGACTTGGGGGAGCCGGGAAAGGGGCCCAAAGTCGGGGCGCCGCGGGTGCTCAGGCTTCGGGACACTTCCTGGGCGGGGGTGGGGTGGGGTAAGGAAGAATTAGAAAGATGGGGCTAGAAGCAGGGAAAGCGGATGAGTTCGTTTGCATGTAGGTGCCAGGGCAAAGTGGAAGCTGGGGTGCGTGTTCCCGGGCTCTCTGCTTGGTTCCCTTTCTCCTGCGGACCCGGGGGAGGAAGCAGCCCCGAGGCTCTGAGAGAGGATGAAGAGTCGACCCGGCAGCACACATGTGTGAGGTGGCTGTAATTGGGCCTTGCACTTGGTCTTTTAGGGCTTGGCATCCTTAAGCTTTCTCTTGTCTCCCTTGGAACACCGGAGTCATTGGGTGGCTCCTGTCCAATCAGGGTCCTTCCTGAGAGGGACCCAGCTCTGCCCCCCTCCCCTTTCCCCTAAGGAGCTAGGCAGAGTCGGGCCAGGGTGAGGTTTGGCCTGATGGGTACCTGGTGAAGACTGGTCCTTCAGTTTCAATCCAGAACTGATCCCTAGCACCTGTGCTGTCCTGGAAACCTTGACCAGATGTTGCCAGGTGACCTGTACTGAAAAATTTGCCTCAGGTGTGGAGCTGAGGTCCTGGGGTTCTGGCTCTTACTCCCCAAAGCACTTAGCGCATCACCCTTCTGGGCTCCAAGGTGTGAGGAAGAGGCTGGTGTGGAGGTGAGATGCACAAGACTTGAAGTTCTGGACTGTGTGGGACGCTGGGGGAAGTCCACAGAGCAAGCCTCCCAAGCAGTCCGTGAGCCACACTCTGAGGTCACAGGCTCTTGTGCTAGCTGGGCCCATCTGCATGTTCCTCCCTTATCTCCTCTCTCAGCCCTGTGCTGGAGTTAGGACTCGGCTCTAAAAGTGCCCAGAAAATGGAACTGCGCTCAGCAGGATGAGCCTGAAGATGCCGTCACAGCTGTAGCTAAATGTGCAGCTGTGCAGCCACAGCCGCACTTGGTGGGTGTGTGCTGGCAGGGGTTCCTGTGCTTGTGCAGGGCTGGAGGCATCGCTTCTGCCCACCCTGGCTCCCTGGAGGAGGCTAAGGAGCTGGACCATGATCCTCCCAGGGTGGAGGAGGATGGGGGTGGTTGTTGGGGGGAGGGCTCTCTGCAGCTCTCCCCTTACCTAAGCCAGAGCTGTTGGTTGAAGCAGAACTCTTGGGAAAATAGGCAAGGATGGTCCAAAAACTGGATGTGCAGTTAAGAACTGTCAAGTGGACCTGCAGAGTTTCATAATGAGATTGTGGATAAGAATCCAGACTGTCAGAAGGGTAGACTTTATACATTGGCTGCTTGTCTACTTATTTACTTCTAAGCCCTAACGTAGGGATGATAATGATGATGATACCTACTGCTAAGCGTAGCTAGTTCCTAAACTAGAACAAATATAAATGATACACATAAAAATGGTACACATTTAAAATATGAATGGTACACATAAAATCGTGTCTAAAAGTCTTGTTAAAGGATGTGTACAAAGCACTCCACTGTGTGTCCAAGCTATGCTAAGTGCTCAATAAAAGTTCACTCTCCATAACTATGTATCCAACACCTGTGACCAGTGGACAGATGTGCCCAACCTGGAACTCTCTTCTTGGCCCTGCTCTTAAGAAAGAAGCATGTTGATTTCTTTGGGAGCAAAGTCTTCGGGACTTTGGGGAGTTCCTGTGGATGGGTAAGAACTGGGGTCTGGCTAAATGAACTCTTATTTCCTCTTGCACAAGTGATTTGGCCTCTCTTCCCTTCAGCCTTTCTGCACAGTGAGACCAGGGGATTCACCTGACAGCACTGTGGGGACTAAACAAGCTGATGTAGGTAAAGCTCCGAGCACAGCAGCTGCTTGTAAGCAGAGCTTGATAAATGTCAGCTGCTGCTACTGGTGACAATGGTGGCAATCATTGTGGTTTACACTTGGAATCTGGAGTTTTTTAGTGAGGGAGTTACACCCTATAACTGTGTGTGTGCATAAGCCGCAAATGACACTTCTGCAGTTTAGCTCTTGGTCACACTCAATGTCCACACCTCTGCCCTGCCAATGCCCCATGACTTGTTTTTCCATCAGTCTAGAACCCTTGCCCCACTTGCAGAGAGATGGTCCTGTGACAGGTGATGCAGGCATATCCGAGGTAGACAGTCTGTGACTGCTTGGGAAACCCAAGCCTGGCTCTACCCATCCTTTTTTTTTTTTTTAAAGATTTATTTTTATTGGGAAGGCGGATATACAGAGAGGAGAGACAGAGAGGAAGATCTTCCATCCGATGATTCACTCCCCAAGTGAGCGCAACGGCCGATACTATGCCGATCCGAAGCCAGAAGCCTCTTCCGGGTCTCCCACGTGGGTGCAGGGTCCCAAAGCTTTGGGCCGTCCTCGACTGCTTTCCCGGGCCACAGGCAGTGAGCTGGATGAGAAGCGGGGCTGCCGGGATTAGAACTAGCGCCCATATGGGATCCTGGGCGTGCAAGGTGAGGACCTTAACCACTGCGCCACCTTGCTGGGCCCATGTGCTCCATCCTTCCTCCTCAGCCCTCAGCAGCCTTGTCCCTGCCCTCTGGCATCTGCCAGCCTGGCTTCCTTTGAACAGTCATGGGCCCTGTGTGCTGGGCAGCTGGAGAGGAGGCTGGACCAGTTGGTGCCAGGCCCAGAATCTCAAAGGCTGATGCCACTTGACTCCCAGCAATGGGGCCCTTGCACAGTGTTGGGTTTTGTCCAGTGTATTAAGTGCCCTTACTCGGGGGCAGAGCCATCTCGGCATGGTCCTGGTTCCTGGCCAAAGCTTCCTGTATAATCCTTTTCTCTCCTTATGACCTGGGTTTCCTCTTCTACAGAGAGAAGTCTATGGTTGGGGAGCCCAGTCTGTGAGTGACTCTTAAGGGCTTCTGGCTTCTGATGTTGGGGTTAGGCCTGCCTCCTTGCTGGCCTTTCTCTTCAAGGTTATGGTAAAGATAAACTAGGGTCAGGGAGCTGGATGGGAAGTGGGGCTGCCAGGATTAGAACTGGCGCCTATATGGGATCCCTGCACATTCAAGGCGAGGACTTTAGCTGCTAGGCCAAGCCGCCGGGCCCTAAACTAGGGTCAGGGATCTTCAGCCACCTGCCCACACTAACCAGGAGATTGCTCTTAGATTCTAGGATGACTGGGCAGGAAGGAGGTTGGAGGCCAGCTCCTGGTCCCCTAGCCAGAAGTCCCTCAGTCACCACTTCAGCCACGTAAGATGTCCCAGGAACAGCTATCCCACAAAAGCAGTACCCGCCCCCCCTACTGCCCCAGTAGCCCCGCCACCGACCCAGACCTTTCTAATCTCAGGTGTACTTTGAGTTGGCAAATAGTATCCAAGCTAGGTGTGTCTGGCCCTTCCCTAGGTACGTGGCAATCTAGATTCCCACTTGTGGCTCCTGTCCTTGGAAAGAGCCTAATATCTGGAATGTAGCCCCATCTGGATCCCCAAGTATGCTAGTCATCCCCTCTGGGATGGCAGTGAGGATGCAAGATCACCCTTCTTGGGGCGCAAGCAGGGCCCATGCTCTCCACTTCCCAGGAAGGACTGCAGATAAGAAGCCCTGGAGACCAGGTGCGACATACAGCCCCAAGGGATGCCTGCTGGGCATAGTGAAGACTCAGTGGAGGGGAGAAAGGGTGCAGCCTGGGTTCTGCAGAGCCAGTGTGGGATTTGAGCTGCGTGTGGTTCACGTGAAGGAAAGGGAGGATGTGGAATGTGGGATGGAGGTTGGAGGCTCTCTGGAAGTGAAAACAGTTCAAGTGCCCGGCCCAGGGAGGTGTGGCAACTCATCCAGGGCCCATAGATGGCTTGGACAGATCGCAGGTGAGAGTCCCTACTTGGTTCTGGGCCTGGAATTCTCCAGCACACCATCCTGGGGCAGCCCTGGGTGGTTCTATTGACACCTGTGCTCTTCTCGGTAGAATCTGCCTGCTTATCTCTCAGGGCACAGCTGCATGCTCACTTCCTCCACAAAGTCCTGGACCCCTCCACCTACATCCTCTGCTCTGTGGAAGTGTGCTTTACCACTGGTGCCACCTGCTTGCATAGTGTCTGCATGGCCTCTAAGCCCCTGTGGACTGGAGTTTGGAAGGTGCTGTGTGGATTGGGGGGTGGGGAAACAGCGCTCCTTGACGTTTCTCAGAGGGAGCTCAGCTTGCACCTCCTGGTGCGTACTTCTTCTAGGGGCAGGGGTGGGAACGGGGTCCCTTTGATCAGAAGGGTCTGCTCACTGTGGGAGACAGTTTTAGAGAATACGTCTGAAGAGCTGGGCGTTGTCCAATACCCTATGATTCCAAGTAGGGCTGCTCACGTGCCCTAGGGCATCAGGGCCAACCCGAGACCTGTCTCCTGGACTCTTTCCTGAGTATCTCACCTTCTAAAGGAAGCCAGGCTAGAGAGGACCAGGACAGGCCATGCCTGGATAGGGAGAACTGATCTGACCTGGCTGACTAGCAAGGGTCAAGTTCATTAGGAGGAAGCTGTTCAGGTTTGACTGAGGAGGGGCAAGGAACCTCCCTGTGGTCTGGAGGTTGTACTAAGCTCCATGCTCTTTTTCCATACCCTACCTCCTCCACCCTGGACCCAGGGATTTCTTGGTATGGCTGCCCCACCTTGAAAGAAATCGTTCATTGTTGCCCAAGTAGAGAACGCATTTAGTTACTCATTTCTGCCAGGAGCAGAGTCCAGCTCCAGGAGGCAACTGAGAAGGGTTTGCTTTTGCCCCAGCAGGTGACTACTGACCCTTGGCACCGTGTTGGTACCTAGTGACCATGTGTATATGAACACACACCTTGGCCACCTGATGCCCTTGGATGTTCCCTTACAAAATGTGCAAAGTCCCTTCCGAAGTTCTGCTGTGGGGTCTGGGTGGGCAGCACCCTGTCTGAGGTGGGCAGAGGGCTGTGTGGTCCCCTGACTCCACAGCCGCACACAACCCAAGCGTGGGTCTGCAGGTGAGTTCTCTCTCTGCTGAGCCACAAGAGGAGAAAGGGCTTGTCCAGGCTACCCTGCTTCTAAGAGTTGCTGAAGCAAGACTGTACTCTTTCCAGAATTTTCCCAGGGTTTGATTTTTTTTTTCTTCCTACTCAACCATGGGCATGTTAAGTTCTGTGAGAAGCTCAGCTTTGCATCCTTGGGCACTAAGAATGGGGAAATGTTGCAGGGGAGAGACAGTGAGCACCTGGCACAGGCCAGGCACCTCTAGGGGCAGTTCAGAGGGGTTCGCCCATGACCCCTTTCTCCTGGTGATGGAAACCAGCCTGTTTGTTGCAGCTATGAGATGTTCAGCTTGTCTCCCAGCTACCTCAGCGGGACTGTGGTGGTGACCTCTCCTCACCTGTCAGGGCCAGCACCTGGGGAGGCGTTTACATTCCTAGCATTCCTCTCCCGTTGGGGGCTGCCTGAGTGCTGAGTGGGGGAGGTGTGGGTGAGAGGAGAGTAGAAGTGGGGGAGAAAGGTGGAGTCACAGCTCCTGGCCCACGGTGCTCCCACCTGGGTGGGGTGGGGTGGCGTGGCGAGGGGCCTCTCAGCCTTGCTGTCCCAGGCAGCTGTCTCAGGCCCTTAGTCCCAGGCCCACTGCCACTGCTGCCGGTCCAGGGCGTTGTGGGATTAACCTAAACTTGCCAGCCTGTGCAGTGGGTGTGCCACCTGGGTCACGTGGCTGGGAGGTTGAGTAGTGGTGAATGTCCCCGTTAACTCACTGGAGGTGAGCCAGCTACTGAGAGTCAGGTAGCAAGCACAGGCGCCGACAACTCCCAGAGCTGACCAACTCCCACACCTCGCCCTACCCGCCCTTCCTCCAACCTCGTCCCTCCCCAACCGTGCCAGGGATGAGGACGCCAGTGCCCAGGCTGTGGCCCCTGTGTTGGATGGTGCAGGTGAAACAGTGCTTGTCCGGGTCTGGGGGTCCTGGCCTGGTGTGACCATAGGCAGTGGCTGTGGGAGGTCAGAGTGTGTCTCTTGAGTGTCGCCAGGGCCAAGGTGAGGGTCCAGCCAGCCTCAGGATTCCTGCCACTGCCTCACAGAGGAGACGGGAGATGGGGCTGTGCCACTATCCCTCTCTCCCTCCTTCCTCCTCCTCGGGTATTTGTTTTCTCTGTGAAGCTGGACTGTCGTTCTCAGGGCAACAAAAGCAACTTTCCTCCAAGCCACTGCCACCTGTTGGGTTTTCATCCACAGGGGAGGCTGTTGCTCTTTTCCCAGTGTCTCCCCCCCACCCCCAGGGGAGCCTGGGATTCTCTGCACATTCTGCCCCCTCCCCAATGTGACAGGGCTCAGGAACCAAAGGGGGCAGGGGCCCCACAGCAGCTGGAGGGGGAACTGAGTGGGAAGGGGCTGGTGTTGGCAGCGAGGGGGGGGGGAGAGTTTGATGGATTACTCGGCAGGCCGAGAGGGCTCTCCCTAATCCCCCTTTGTGTTCAAGCCTGCAGCCCCTCACTCTCTCTGACAAGCTGCTAAGCAGAAGGCTCCCAGTCCTGCAGAAGAAAAGGCGGCTCAGCAGGGTGGGCGCTAAATCCTTGGCCCCTGGGTCCCGGGGGAGGTCCAAGCTGGGGGTGCCCTTCCCGCCGCCTGACCCTGGCTCTTTCTTGGAGGTCTTCCTTTTGAGTGGCATCTTCAGGTACTCGTGGGAGCCGTGTGAGGTGGTGGGCCTCCGCTGGTTGTGTGGAACATTTCTGC
The DNA here is from genome assembly GCF_017591425.1 of Ochotona curzoniae. NCBI lineage: Eukaryota > Metazoa > Chordata > Mammalia > Lagomorpha > Ochotonidae > Ochotona > Ochotona curzoniae. Next base: position 15,512,344 of record NW_024466219.1, on the reverse strand, counting down.
AGGGCCAGAGACCCTTGTGGCAGCGCGTCCAGAATGAGGGCTGAATAGGCTGGAAGGCACCTGCACAGCTTGTAGTGTTAGGCTGTGCTCCGCTCCCCAGCCCCCAAGCCACTCCCACAGGCACTGCATCTCTAACCAAGGGGCTGTAGCTCCCTGCCTTCCTGTGCAGCTGCCTGGAGGGAGGTTAGGCTACTGTTGGAATTACATTGCTCACCTGGCCATGAGACCTGGAGTGTGTGTATAGGGGAGCGGGGAGATAGGATGCTGGGCTGATGCACCCTGCCCACCCAGCTCTGAGAGGCCTTCCTCCTTGCCCCCCAACCCTGCAGGGTCTGGAAATGCACTGAGTGGAGTAAGGCGCTGGGGTTGGGCCCAGCCTGGTGTTGTGGGGGGTGGGGGGGTGGTGTTAGGAGATTGGCCTGGTGTGACCCTGTCCCCTGCCCTCAACCCCTCAGCTGAGTCAGTGTTCTCGGGGCTACCCCCCCCCCCGCCACTCATCCCCACTGCGGGAGGCCGGGTGGCTGCGTGCAGGAGCCACGGAGCTAGCTTTTGTGAACGAGCAGAGGAGATGGCAGGGTTGCCCCTGAGCTGATCTGCTGGGTCAGGGTCGGGGCTGCGGCCTTTTTGATGTGCTGGGCCAGGGTGTGGGGACCCTGGCCTGCATAAAGAGGCCTTAGTATTTCTGCCTGACACTGGCCTCAGGCGGAGGCCTCCGTCAGCAGAGGGGGCCTGCCCCCAGCCGCACCTCAGCCGGGAGGGGTGGCTGGGGCCCCTTTGAAGGCCCTCAAAGACCTCTTTATGCGTCCCCCAGAGCCTCCTTTCCCTCTGGGCACTGCCTGGAAGTGGGGTTGGACTGTCTTTCCTCTGCCTCCGCCACTTTGTCTTTTGAATTTTGGACAGAGTTCAGGCCAAGTTTGTTTCTGTGATGGGGTTTTCCCTACACACTCTGCTCAGGGTTCAGTATGCCCCAGGGCCGGCATGCCAGGGCTCCCTCTGAGCCTTGGTCATCTTTACTGCTGCCACCTCTTCCCTTCTGCCCCTTGGGATTTCCTTGCATGTTGGTCGAGGCAGTGGGATTAGGGGAGGAGGATTCATTTTTCATGTCTGCTATATTCTCAGCACCTGCTGGCATCCCTCCATGCATTAGGGACACATTTCCCGTGTATATCTGAGTGGAGGGGATTTCCTTGTGGAGGTGGGCATTGAAGTTGTGCTGGAGTCTGTAGCCTGTCCCACAGTGCCGTGTACTGCAGTGCAGGAGACACATGGGCCCCCTGTATCAGGGCGTGGGCAGAGGGATGCCAAGTCCACTGACTTGACTTGGGACTTGGCCACTTGGGCTTGGTTTGTATTTGCCCAGAGCTTGCTTTCTTGCTGTCTCCTGACTAGGGGGACATTTGGAACCATATGGGGACCTGGCTTCCTAGCAAGCTGAACAGTCAGGCCCTCCACTTCAGTTTCCCTCCTCTTCCTGCCCCCAGTTCTCCAGGTGAGCACACCCTGCAGACTGGCTCTTCAGGTTGTTCTTCTGTTTCCCAGGCAGGCAGGTAGAATATCCCAGGAGTGGTACGGTGGGAGAATTTGTCAGACAACTTTGAGTCTGAAGGGTGTGGAGGTGAATTAGATCCCCCGAACCCCGGGGGTGGACGAGCAGGACAGTGAGTGCCTTGCTGCCGGACAGCTTTTGTGAGAAAACAAAGTAGTCCTAAGCCTTTTCCACCTCTTGGACCTTGCTGAGTTCAGGAGCCAGGCAGGGCCTGGACCTCTCCCAGCCCTGGAGGAGTTGGTGCCCTGCACTCTGAGGACCCCAAAGAAAAACGAAACAGGGGAGACTGAGGCACCTGGGATAAGATTGGGGGGGGCTCAAGAGGAGGCGTCATATGGGCTTGGAATTTGCCATGCATTTCTGGCTGGGCAGAGTTCTTCAGGGCAGAGCACAGAGCAAGGAAGGGAAGACAGGCTCTGCAACCTGAGAATGGAGGGCTAGGAGTGGCTGACTGCCCAACGCCTTTCTAGAAGCCAGTTCTTCAGCTGGCCCAGCCCCCAGGCTCCAGGTGGAGGAAACTATGGGGGCACTGAGACAAGGAGGCAGCCTGGGTGCTCGAGGAATTCCTTTCCACACCCCCTTGTTCGTCTTTTCCCCTTTGTGGGCCAAGAAAGGTCCTGTCCATTAAGGGGACTCAGGGCAGAAGGCAGTGAGGGTGATGGATTGTTCCAGAGAGCTACAGTTTGTCCCAAATCCTGGGAGTAAGAATGGGGCCAGGGTGTGGGCGAGGCTGCAGCTGACTCTGGCTCTGTTTGCTCAGGGAGGACCTGGAAGCCCAGAGCAGGTGAGTAGCCAGGGCCCTCCCAGAGTGAGCTTAGGGTGCAGTGGGCCGGACTCTTCTGAACCTGAGCTTGGCCAGATCCTTGCTCCCTGGCCTTGGCCTCTGTGAGGTGCCCTCCCTCCCCCACTTTGCTTCTGGGCGGGACACTGTGAGGCCAAGGGCTCAAGCTAAATCCATAACAGCCCCCAGTTAAGACTGCTACCTACATCGCCTCCTCCCTTCCAGGGCTCTGTGGTTTGTATTTTACATTCCTGCTCAGGCCATCCTCCCCACCCCCAGGAGTCCCGTGCCCCTTTTCCTGGCCAGCATGGGTTTGAGCGGGACTCCGGGGAGGAGGCTGCTGGCTGCCTTATCTTGCTTCCCTTCCTTCCTGGTGTACCAGCTGCTGGCCCAGGAGGCAGTTACAGGGTGGACAGATCTTATCCAGTATTGATGGTGGCTGATTTCTCAGCGGCACTGCTCAGAGAACCTCCAGCGGCTTTGTGGAGGCTGAGTGTTACTTGAAGAGATAAGAGGGTCTGAAGGGCCTTTTATTGTGTGATGCCCGAGATTGGCAGAGGGAAGGCGGGAGAGCTCTAGCAAGGCTGCTAGAGCCAGGCTGTGTACTGAGGGAGGGAAGGGTGGCTGCTGCAGCCAGGCATGTCTGGTGGAGGTTCTGTCCTCCATGTGTTTGGGGATGGCTGACAGTGTCCGGACCTGCAGCCTGTGCTCATCCCTGCCTAATCGGCTGCAGCTCTCCTGCTTTCAGTGTCACTTCTCGGCAGACATGGCAGTGGATGCCCTTCTAGAGGCCACCTGTGCAGCAGGGGCGCGTGGGAGGCTGGGCTGGCAGGAAGGGCTACAGGAAGTTCTTGGCTGAGAACCAAGCCACTTGGGGAGAGGGCAGGGCTGCCCAGGAAGTGACGGGGCTTCCTGCTAGCTCAGGGGTCGCTGGCGTCAGCACAGGTGCTGCCAGGTGCTGTGGTTTCATGCCCCTGCAAAGCAGGGCTCGGGGACCTGGGGACAGCCCCATTCTTCCTACAGCTGGGGACTGTGTTCTGTCCTCTGACCATTGAACTTGGGAAGAAACTCAAGGAAGAGATTTGCAGGTTTAGCCAGGGGAGTGTTCATTAGTGGTTTCTCCAACAGGTTAAACCCGACCCAATAAACCACAGCTTTTTCTTCCTTCCCCTTCGCCCTTGTCCTGGGAGTGACCCAGGGGGGTGATCCAGGTGGTGGAGTGGGTACCTGACAAAGGGGACCCAGCAGCCCCAGCCTTTGGAGTGGGCATAGCCAGGGTCTCAAGGGGCACTTTAGGAGTTGGGCCTAGGCAGCTGGAAATTGAGTTGATGTTTTTTTTTTTTCCTTCCACATTAGTGAGCAAGAACAGTTTGCAGAGATGTTCCAAAACAGACAGACCGACATCTGCTTGGCTCTGGAGCAGATGGAGATTTAAAAATCATATTTACCTTATTAATTATATCAGCCTCAGGCTCATGGTAACATGCATTTCCTGACTGGTCAAGGGAGTGGGGCAGGGCCACACTGCAGGCCTGAGAGTGGATTCAGGCGATTGGGAGGCAATCTTGGAGACTTCTGATGGTCCTCATCCTTACAGGAGCTGCTGGCCAAGATGTGTCTCCACTGAGGCACCACCCATGACAGTATGCATTGAGCATGGGCTGAGACCCCAGACCTGCACCCCTCCCCGCCCCCAGGACTGGCAGAAATGGATGCCCAGCTGAATCTACGCCCAGTGAAGGCAGAGAGGAGGAGAGGCCTCGGGTTGTGCGGCAGGGCTGAACGACGGTTCTGGAGTGTGTGAACGGCCCGTAGTCCCACCATGGTGCAGAGACAGTGGCTGAGCCGCTTGCTGAGGCATCGCAAAGCCCAGCTCTTGCTGGTCAACCTGCTGACCTTTGGCCTGGAGGTGTGCCTGGCTGCAGGCATCACCTCTGTGCCACCGCTGCTGCTGGAAGTGGGGGTAGAGGAGCGGTTCATGACCATGACTTTAGGTGAGTCACTACATCCTCCTGGGAAGTAGGGTAGAGGGCTGCAGGGAAGAGGCGGCCTGTGACTCTGGTACCTGCTCAGGAGACTTTGCTGGATATAAGGGTGACCCTGGGAGGAAGGTCCCCCACCCCTGGAAAAGTGCCCCTAGCCTTCTCTATCCACATGGCTCCCCTGTTGAACAATCTGCTTTTTTTTTTTAATTGCCAAAAATTTTTTGGAGGGAAATAAGGGAACTGGCTTCCATCTGCTGGTTTACTCCCCAAATGTTCACAGCAGCAGCCAGGGCTGGGTGAGGCTCAGTTCAGAGCTGGGAGCTGCATTCTGTCTCCTTCCTGGGAGTAGGGATGCAGCTCCCTAGGCCACCATTGCTGCCTCCCAGAGCCTGCATTAGCAGAAAGCTCGAGTCAGGAGTTGAGCCTGCCTTGCTCCATGCTACACTTGGAGACTGATACATCCTTAGGAGCAGCGAGGCATGCCTTTGTGGAGGGGGTATAGCCTCTGACTTGCAGGGCTAGGACTGACCCCATGTGGCTTCCCAGCCAGGGCTCACTCCTACCTCCAGCATGGAGGTCTGCTCCTCGCCCCACAGGAGTTCTGTAAAAGCAATGGGGGATGAATGATCACCATTATGTGACCCTGCCCCATCCTCCCCCCAACAAGGAGGGGGCCCTGGAGTCCCACCCTGCCTCCCACCATCCCTGCTCTGTGAATCAGTTGTTGAGCATGTGTGTTGCAAATGTCATAGTGAGCAGGCAAGAGCACAGCATCCATCCCGCCTGGGTAACAGCTTCTCCAACCCTTTGTCCTTCTGCTGGCCTGCCACAGTCTCATGGACTTGTCCTTCCCTGCAGGCATTGGCCCCGTGCTGGGTGTGATCTCTGTCCCCCTGCTGGGCTCAGCCAGTGACCACTGGCGCGGGCGCTACGGCCGCCGGAGGCCCTTCATCTGGGCCCTGTCCCTGGGCGTCCTGTTGAGCCTCTTCCTCATCCCAAGGGCTGGCTGGCTGGCGGGGCTGCTATGTCCCAACACCAGGGCCCTGGAGCTGGCGCTGCTGATCCTCGGCGTGGGGCTGCTGGACTTCTGCGGCCAGGTGTGCTTCACCCCGCTAGAGGCCCTGCTCTCCGACCTCTTCCGGGACCCAGACCACTGCCGCCAGGCCTTCTCTGTCTACGCCTTCATGATCAGCCTTGGTGGCTGCCTGGGCTACCTCCTGCCTGTTGTTGACTGGGACACCAGTGCCCTGGCCCCCTACCTGGGCACCCAGGAGGAGTGCCTCTTTGGCCTGCTCACGCTCATCTTCCTTGCCTGCATGGCGGCCACACTGCTGGTGGTGGAGGAGGCAGCGATGGGCCCAGCGGAGCCCGTGGAAGGGCTACCGGTGCCCTCTGGGCCGCCCCACTGCTGCCCATGCCGTGCCCGCCTGGCCTTCCGCAACCTGGGCTCGCTCTTCCCCTGGTTGCACCGGCTCTGCTGCCACATGCCTCGTACCCTGCGCCGCCTGTTCGTGGCTGAGCTGTGCAGCTGGATGGCGCTCATGACCTTCACGCTCTTCTACACGGACTTTGTGGGTGAGGGACTGTACCAGGGTGTGCCCAGGGCTGAGCCAGGCACCGAGGCCCGGAGACACTATGATGAAGGTAAGGCCCCAGGCAGGAGCTGAGGCTGGGGGAGGCTGTGCTGGGCTGGTGGGGGGGTGCCTGGCTGGGGCTGTGTCCCTGGCTCCCCATGGGGGTGCACTGCTCTGAATTTTGTCTGAAACCTTGCCCCACATTGTTGGCTGGAAAGGCTGGGTGGCTGCAAGCCCCACTGCTGCCTGGGGAGGCGGTGGGGGCAGGGTGGTGGTGCGGCTCACTTTAGGCCTCCTGGAACTCTTTCACGCTCCCTGACACTCTTCTCTCCCCAAGGTTGAGGCTCCTGGTAATCCCTTAGAGCATCTGCTGTCCCAGTCAGTGCCTCTCCCGCACTGCTCTGGGTGTGGCAGGAGGGGCAGGGCTGCTGTGCAGCAGCTGTGAGCAGCCCCTAACACCCAGTGTCCCCGCCTCTCCCCGCCTCCCCACACAGGTGTGAGGATGGGCAGCCTTGGGCTGTTCCTGCAGTGCGCCATATCCCTGCTCTTCTCCCTTGTCATGGACCGGCTGGTGCAGCGATTTGGCACAAGGACCGTCTACCTGGCCAGCGTGGTGGCCTTCCCTGTGGCTGCCAGTACCATGTGCCTGTCACACAACGTGGCTGTGGTGACAGCCTCTGCCGCCCTCACTGGCTTCACCTTCTCGGCCCTACAGATTCTGCCCTACACTCTGGCCTCTCTCTACCACCGGGAGAAGCAGGTACTCTCGCTGGCTGGCAGGGGGAGCCTGGGGTCCGCCGATGACTCTGGCTGGACTGCCCTACCAGGAAGCAGTGGGTGGAGCTGGGTGAATCCTGCTGGGGGAGGGAGGGGGTGGCTCCGCAGGTTGGGGGAGGCAGTGCCCAGTCTTAACCACACATGTGTCCTTTAGGGCCAGGCAGTGGCCCTCATCTGCCCAGCTTTGTTCCCCAAGAGCCCTGCTTCTTCCTGCCCCCTCCCCTGGCTTGTCTCCCTTTTCTGTCTCATTCTCTCTTCTTTGCCAGCCTCCCTCCTGTCTCCTCCACCCCCATCCCCGCGACTGAGACCTGAGCCTGGTGTCCCTGACTCTGCTTGGTGGGGTGCAGTGTTTAACTTGGGGACCATCTTCCCGCTTGGCCCCACATGAATTGGTCCATGAAGGCACCCCTGCTGCAGGAGACCTGATGGAGCAATGTAGTCACGCCTGTTCCCTGCTCCAGCTTTGGGCTCCTGTGTGCCCCCACCCCCAACTCTGAGCAGGTACAGCCCTCATGGGGTCTGGTACCGCTTGTGGGACTCAAGTGGGGCCACAGATAAATTCATGACTGGGAGGCTGCTTTGTGGCTATAGAGGTAACAGTGGAGAGGGAACAGTTGAAGATTTGGATTTGGGGAAACCTGGTCCCTGAGGCCCTTGGCAGCCTTGCTTGGGGTTGGGAGTTGGTGCCCTTTGCCAGGGCATACGCCTATGCCTGAGAATGGGCTGGGACTCAGGACTGAGGGACACACCTGTCCCCCAGGGGTCTCTGCAGGCTCAGACATCCTGCTCTTCCTGCACTGCCCACCCAGTGATGCAGCCAGCTCCAGGACTCGCTGTGCTGCACGCTGCCAGACACGGGGACAGTGTGAGGCAAGCCGAAGCCTGGTCCTTAAGCAGGATACTGCAGGCCATAGGGATAGAGCTAGGGCAGGGCGAACACACAGTGGTGGACTCCAGGGCGAGTAGTGGAGAGAAGCTGGGGCCCTTCCCTCCTCTTCTCTGCCCGTGCCCCAGCCCACAGCCCTGGCCAGGTGCCTTAGAGCAGTGGCTTGGCTTGGCAGCTGCGGCTGAGGCTGCAGACCTGTGTGGGTGCAGGCCCCTCCTGGCTGCAGTCCTCTGTCACCTTCCCTCGTGTCCTCTCCTTAGTCCTTGGGGTTCCTTCTCTAAGGCTGCAGGGTCTGCCCTAGTGAGGACTCTTGGGTCCTGGTCTCACATGTGTCCCCGTGTCTCCTTTCTCCTTTCCCTCAGGTGTTCCTGCCCAGATACCGAAGCGACCCTGCTGAGGACAGCCTGACCACCAGCTTCCTGCCAGGCCCTAAGTCTGCTGCCACCTTTCCCAATGGACATGCAGGGGCTGCAGGTGGCAGCAGCCCGCTGCCCTCCACACCCTCGCTCTGTGGGGCCTCCACCTGTGATATGTCTGTGCGGGTGGCAGCGGAGCCGGCTGAGGCCAAAGGTGTGCCTGGCCGGGGCATCTGCCTGGACCTTGCCATCCTGGACAGTGCCTTCCTGCTGTCGCAGGTGGCCCCGTCCCTGCTCATGGGTTCCATCGTGCAACTCAGCCACTCTGTCACTGCCTACATGGTGTCAGCCGCAGGCCTGGGCTTGGTCGCCATTTACTTTGCCACACAGGTGGTGTTTGACAAGAGCGACTTGGCCAAGTACTCTGTGTAGGAGCCCTCCTGGGCATGGTGTTGGAGGGCCAGGGTCCCAGTTCAGGGGGGCTGCCTATTCAGGCTGGCCAGTCACTCGCTTTGCGCTGCTGCTCTCTGCTGCCACCCAGTGGCGATGAGGTGCATGGCCACACAGGTCGGTCTCCCGGCCTCCAGGTCAGTGCTTTCTCCGCAGTCTCTCCATCGAGGGCTGGCTGGGCAGGTAGCTTCCAGAGTGAGTTTCACAGTTTGGATTTTTGCAGGGAAGGGCGAAGCCTGGAGCATTGGATTAGCTCATGCACTGGAAGGCAGGATCTGAAGAAGGATTTCCCAGGCTCAGGGTGAACAGCATGTGTCCTGAGACATACCTAGAAAAGGGATGCAAGGCCCAGACCTGGCCTGGCCACCTGGGCTCCCATCCCTAGCTCCCTCGCCCTATCCTGTAGTTCCCTTCCACCTCCGCCACCCAATTGTCTGGGAGTGGCAGGACTGCAGGACTTGGCAATGTGAAAGTGCTGGGGTGGGAGTAGGGGGAGCGATTGGAGACTGCCCTAGAGGGTGTGGTGTCCCTTTGTTCCCCATCCCCCCCCATTTTATCAGGTCATGGCTTGATGATCCCTGGGCTACCATCAATGGGATGTAGGCCTTTAAATATTTAACTTATTTATTTAACAAAGCGAAAAGGAATCCATGCCCAGCTTTGCCAGGAAGGCATCTAGGAGTTGGGGGGAAGGATAGATTCCCCAACTGCTGGATGCCCTGATCTGGCTGACCATGGGGCAAAGCACTACCAGGATCCCATTCTCTTGGGGTCACTGGTTTGGATCCTAAAACTACCAGACCCCCAAACCTCAGAAGTCCTACTGACCCCAACTGATATCCCAAATGCTAACAGCCAAGCACAAGGGGGCTCAGGGAAGGTGGGGGTTGGGCTCCAGGTACCAGCAGCATCCCTAACCCTCCTTGTGCTGGCGTGGCAACCTCCACTCCCCTCTGTTCCCTCCAAGCCTGGGCTCCTGAGGACACTGCCTGCCATCCCTGTTCCTCTCTCCAGCCCTCCTCACTGGCCCCAAGGCCTCCCTCCAGAGCTGGGGCAGGACCAGAAGCACAAAGTGCATTTCCTCAAGCCTCCGCCATCCACCAGTCGCCAGGGAGTGGCTGTGCTTGGGGAACCCCACCCACACTCAGGAGCATCCCTGCCTTGGCTGAGGAGGTCTTCTCTCTCGGGGGTTTAAGTGCCGTTTGCAATAATGTTTGTCTTATTTATTTAGAGGAGTAAATATTTTATACTGTTTGTGAGCAATCAGAGTATAATGTTTATGGTGATGAAATTAAAGGTTTATATGTTTCAATGGTGTCGTGTCCATCTCTCCCATCTTTGGCTTATGGATACCCTGTGCTTTTGCTCATACATTCCTGGCTTCCACCAGCAGGTGGCGCCATTGACTGGCATTTTTCGTGTTGCTTGGTAGTTGGGTGGGTCTGTGCTACTCTAAATTGGAGCTTTTAGGGAAGATACGCAGTGAAGGCATTTTCCTTCTCCAAAGGTTGACAGTGCCCCAAGGAGATGGAGCAAGTACCCATGATCAACCACAATAAGAGAACAGCGAATGCACCTGCCAGGTACTTAGGATTTGGACACTTTAGGCCCTGCTATTCCTCGGCCTTTCACACGAGGCCCAAGTCAGGTCAGTCTTCCCCTAGCTGGGAGCTGGGAACTCATTGCAGGTCTGGGAGGCAAGAAAACATTGTCACTGCTGCCTCCCAGGGCCTGCCTTAGCAGGTAGCTAGAGTCACAACTGCAGCCAGGACTCCAACCCAGGCAGTCAGATGTGGGACTCGGGGCATCCTATGAGGCCAAACACCTGCCCCAGAGAGAGTCGGGGTGTTTTAAGAAGTTGATCAGAGCCTGGTGCAATGGCTTAGTGACTGAGGTCCTCACCTTGCATGCTCCGGGATCCCATGTTGGTGCCGGTTCATGTCCTGGCTGCTCCACTTCCCATCCAGCTCCCTGCTTGTGGTCTGGGAAAGCAGAGAATGGCCCAAAGCCTTGGGACCCTGCACCCAGAAGAAGCTCCTAGCTCCTGTCTTTGGATCGGCCCAGCTCCAGCAGTTATGGCCACTTGGGTAGTGAATAACCAACAGATAAAAGATCTGTCTCTCCTCTCTGTGTGTCTGACTTTCCAAGAAAAATTATAAAATCTTTAAAAATTTATTGATTGGTTCACTCCCCAGATGACTGCAAGCCCTTGGCCAGGAGGCTGGGCCAGATTGAAGCCAGGAACTTCTTCCTGGTCTTGTACATCGTACAGGGGCCCAAGGACTTGGCCATCTTGCAGTGCTTTTCCTAGGCATTTTGGTAGGGAGCTGGATCTGAAGCAGAGCAGCTGGGACTCAGGTTGGTGCCCATAGGAAATGCTGGTGCCACAGGCAGTAGCTATACATGCTGTGGCACAGCGCCAGCTCCTCATGTTCATCTTGTACATGCCTGGCCCAGATGGGGCCCCAGCCTTTCTGCACAGATCCCGAGTGCAAGTCAGAGGCCCCAGACTGGGTCCGGGGCTGCCACTGCGCCTGCCTTTGTTCTTAAGTCTCACCTGTGGGCAGAGCCAGGGAGAGCTCTGCGGAAACAAACAGGAAGTACATAGGGATGCTTGCACATCAAGTTAAATGTCGTGGGATCTGTATTTATCTTGTTTGATATTTGCTTCAATAATTCTTGGTTTCTAGTCACAGTAACACAATCAATGATTTGCTTTGTCCTGTAATAATGGCTTCAAAAAGTGACAATGGTAAAATCACTGCTACCAACACACTACAAGTATAATTTAAGTTTCCTTGGCTATTTTCATCCTTAGGATGTATACAGATAAGGATGTGTAATCTAGACGCTGTTTGAAAGGTTTTCACCTAGAGAACGTTAAATACAAAAGCAGAGGGAAGGAAAGCTATTTCAATCCAAGGTCGCCATTACCCAGCTTCCACCACGGCCAGCTCAAGGTCCCCTGGCTTGTGTGTAGCTCACTGCCCCACACGCCTCTCTTAGAAGCTGCGTCACCATGATTGTTCCTCCAAAGACCTCCGCCACATAGATAAATGTCTAGTTGCTGACTAGACTTCTCAGGACAACTTGAGTTTTTTTCAAATTTGGATCTAAATGATTTCTGCATTTTGCCATGAGCTGCCAGCTCTTTTAGGTCTGTTGTCATCCATAAATAGCTTCTTAATTTAAAAAAGCCTTATTGGAAAGGCAGAGTGTCAGAGAAAAAGAGACGCCTCCCATTCACTGATTCGCTTTCCAAATGCCCACACCAGTCAGGGCTAGGTTCAGCGGAAGCCAGGAGTTTGAAATGCCTTCGGAGTTTCCCGCGTGGGGGTGGGCGGTCAGTGCAGTTACTGCCTCCCAGGCACATGAGCAGGAAGGTGGAGTGGAAGCGGAGGCGGAGGCAGGCCTGCATCCCAGCACTCTGATACAGCATGCTGGCATCCTAAGCAACAGCTTAAGCCCCTGCACCACACGTCCATCCAAGCTCCTCCACTTTTATCTTTTCCTTTGCTGTGTATTTGTCAAAGACACTTGTTGTGGGGGGCCCAAACTGTGGCACAGTAAGTAAAACTGTCATTTATTGTGCTGGTTTGAGTCCTGGCTATTCCACTTTTGGTCCAGCTCCTTGCTCTTGGCCTGGGAAAGCAGTGACCCACATCCTTGGGCCCCTCGCATGCATGTGAGATACTCAGAAGAAACTCAGCCTGGCCCTGTTCTGGCCACTAAGCCATTTTGGGACTGAATCTGTGGGTCTCTGTCTGTTTCTCCTCTCTGTAACTGCCTTTCAGTCTGTCAATCAATCTTTTTCTTTAGAAACAAGAAGGCTGGAACAGACACGTTGATACAGCAAACTGATCCTTCACTTGTAATGCTGGCATCCCATATGTCGCACTTTCAATCAAGCTCTGTGCTTGTGACCTGAGAAAGCAGCAGAAAACGTCTCAAGTGCTTGGGCCCCTGCACCCTCATGGGAGGTCCGGAAGAAGCTCTCAGCCCCTGACTTTGGCCTGGTCTAGCTGCAGCCATTGTGGCCATCTGGGGACTGAATGGATGGATGGAAGATCTTGTTCTGTCTCTCTTCCTTTCTCTAACTCTGCCTTTAAACAAATGAATACATAAAAGAAGAACAAGACCCTGGTTGGTGTGTTTGTACAGACCATCTGCATTCCCATGGTGGTTCTTGACATGACTTTATTGCCCGAGTCTTCTGTAAACTGGTGATTAGAGTCAGGAACCAGGTCAGATTTTGTTTGGCTTGCTTTTTCAGGAACTGCTTGAGAGAATTTGTGATTCCACGTAAGGGGCACGTGTGTGTTGTCTTTCACCTTCATGTGATTCATCACAGACATCCTGGTTGTCAGTGTGTGTACAGCCAAAGGGGTTGCACAATGATACCTTTCCTTGTTCTGCAAGTGTTGGTCCCTTCCTCATGTCTGGTTGCCTCACAGTCCCCGGGTTATACCTGAGAGGGTTTTTTCCATGGATATTTAACCAGTTTGCTGTGCTTGTGTCCCTGGCGGAGGCTGTCCGGCCTCAGCCTGCGGAAGCCTCTGCAGGTGGATTCCAAGTCGTATCTGGCCTTTGAAGACATCGCTACTTTCTGGGATGACCAGATGTCTGGATTTGTCTTGCAGGATTACTTCACAAGGAAATAGTTTTTAAAGAGCACAGGTGCCCTGGGCCTCAGGAGTGTGTGTCAAGACTGGGTTGGTGTTGGACAGAGGCAGGAAATAGGTTTTTAAAATACATGTGAGTGAGTTCAGGATTGTAGACCTTGGAGATATGAGCAAATTCTCTAGTTTCTCCTGTGTTGAAATGGAGCTGCAGGCCTGGGCCCAGAGGCTTTTAGGGGTAGAGGGAGAAGTGTAAAGGGGACCACCAGCCAACCCTGCTGTCAGCCCACCTATGCTACCACAGGGGGTGCTGGTGCATGGGGCATGTTTGTTCCTCCTCTGTGACACAGCAGCTCCCGCCTCAGCTGTCAGACCCAGACCCTGCAGGAGGCACAGGAGGAGTCTGGGGTCCCCAGCGGTGTTTCTGCTGACAGCATCTGCCTGGGTGCTGGTGTCACAGGTGGCACCCCAATGCAGGTTCCAGCTCCTTGGGTTTTAAGCCCCATGCTTCTCCAAGGCATCGGCTTGCTAATAAGCACGGGGGGAGGGGGGGAGGAGGGATGTGGGAGGAAGGAGACTGCAGGCCATGGTGCCACAGCCAGCACCACTGAGGCCTCTGCTTGTGGGGCCTCTGGTAAGTGTACCATGGCCCAGGCCCCTCATGATGGAAAATTTAGGGGATTCTAGGATTAATTTCAGGAGAGACAGGAGAGAGCTAGGGAGCTTTCTGGTATGTGGCTCAGCCCTCTGGCTTGTGCCAAGTTTGTGTGTGTGTGTGTGTGGCACATGTGTGTGTGTGTGATCTGAAGCGATCTTCTGCCTTCTGGGTTACTCCTCAAATGCTCACAATAGTCAGGGCTGGGACAGGCTGGGTCCAGGAGCCTAGAACTCTGTAAGAACTCCATTCGGGTCTCCACCCAGATAGGTGGCAGGGACCTGCTACTCCCTGAACAGTCACCAACTGCTTCTGAGAATGCACGTTAGCGGGAAAAGCTAAGGGGAAGCAGCAGGGACACCGGAGCCCTGTACTCTAATATGGGAGCAGGTGTCTCGAGCAACTCTTACCTGCTTGCCAAATGCCTGCCCACAGCTCACCTTTTGAGGAGGGGCTAGGATGGAGCTAGAGGAGCAGTGACCCCTCCTTTAGGCCTTCAGAGTGGCTATAGGTGAGATGGGCTATCTCAGTTAATTCCTGGATTGTCGGGAGGAAAAACCCTTGGTTTCCAGGGTCAGATCTGGTTACAGCAGCCTGGCAGTTGTCACCACTGGCTGAAGCACTGTTTAGAGCCGAGACTTGGTGACATCCAACACAGTCACTAGATCCTCAAGGAGGCAGCGTGGTGTGCCCAGTTACAGGATTGCCTAACCCCAAACTGTCCCTTGCTGTCATGTAACCTTCACCGCTTCATCCCTTGCCTGTGCGAGAGTGGAGGTGACCCCAGACTGCTGATACACATCTGGTTCTAGGTTGCCTGACTCCATGGATCCGAGTCTTTCCCAGTAGATTAGCAGTTTGCAGACCCTGCTGAGTTTCATTTTTGTTGTTGTTTTGTTTTGTTTGTTTGTTTAATTGATTTATTTCAAGGTAGAGTGACAAAGAAAGAGAAGGACAGAAAGATCTTCCAACTGCTGATTTGCTTCCCAAATGGCCACAATGGCTAGAGCTGGGCAAGGCAGAACTCGGGGTCCTGGAACTCCATCCAGGTCTCCCACATGGATGGTAGGAGTCCAAGTAAGAGGGTCATCTTCTACTGCTCTCCCAGGCACATTAGCAAGAGCCTGGATTGGAAGAGGAACAGCTGGGACTTAAACTGGTACCTTGATATGGTATGCTGGAGTCGTGACCCACCATGCCACATCAGCCCTTGCTCCTTTTCGCCAAGTACCATCCATTTCTCTTCCCGTGTAGAGGACCCTATTGGTCTGTGAGTCCTTGGGCTGTGGCACTGGGGGGCACAATTGCCAGTAGCATTGGGGGTATTGGGGAGCAGCTGCCTGCCAGCTGAGGGACCTGGGTTCTGGTGGTGGGGGGAAGACCTAGAGAAGGTGGCACTGGTGTGTTGCTCCCAATTGCTGCAGCCATGCGTGATGAGCATGACGAGAGTGGTCAGAAGCTGAACGTCTTCTGCGGATGCCTGACCCTGGAGTTGGGGGGCCAGAAATGATTAGGTCCCAGGAGTGAGTCCCTGTGAGTGGGCTTAGTGTGCTTACGAGGGACCCCAGGACAGGAGGTTGGCCTGGCTACTGGAATACTGCATTCCTCATCAGAGTGCTTGGGTTCGAGTCGCAGCTCTGCTTCCTGTTCCAGGCCCCTGCTAATGCACACTGGGGGTGGGGGGGACAGTGGTGATACTCAGCTGGATCCCTGCAGCTGGATCCCTGCCAGCTGTGAGAGACACCAGGCCTGAGTCCCCGGCTCCTGGCCTTGGCCTGGTCCAGCCTCTGTTGTTACAGGCAGTGGAGGTGTGGACCAGCAAGTGGGAACACATGCTGTCACTGTCTGCCTCTGGAGTAAATGGAGAGGGGGGAGAAAGAGACCTCAGAGAGTGTCTTGCTCACTTTGCCAGGTGGAAGGACCAAAATAAAAAGGTTAATTAAAAAAAAAACTGGAACACTTTTTTTTCCTATTTTTTAAACTTTAATTATTATTACTATCATCATTTCATGATACATTTCCATAAGCCCTGGGATTTTCCTTATCCCCTCCCCAAGTTCTGTCCCCATCACTGAGTTCCCCTATATTATTACTATAGTATAGTTATAGTTCTTCATACACAGTCATATGCCCATCATTGTGGGCATGGAAAATGACAAAAAAATCCAGCATCCTATTGTCAAGATATTATTAACAGTTTCATTGGGAGTCCATCTTTGATCTGGAATCAGAGATGCATACTGTATTGTATCCTCACATCAGAATATCCTCACATAGTTACTATACATCTTAAATGAAAAGCTGCAATATAAAACCAACAACAGGAGGAAAAATAGAAGTTTATAATGCCATGAAGTTAAATTCCATGCTACTGGATAGGACAATCTCCATTACACAGTTATGGTACTTCCCCTTAAATAAAAAGCCATGGAACAAAATCAACAACAGCAAGAAAAGAAGAAATTAAAAATGCCATGAGTTAAATAACATACTATTGAATATTGAATAACATACTATTGATTATTGAAGAAGAAAATCAATAATCTTGAAGAAAATGATGCTGCTGTATGATCTTTGAGTCAGAGAAGATTTTAATGAGAAAGTATTTTGAAGAGATGAGACAAACAAATCCATGAGCTATAGTTTCTGCTGATCTTTGTTGGTGAGATGTATGTCCAGTAGGCAACAAATAGATGGGTTTTGTTTTTTTTTAAATCCAGTCTACCTGTCTGACATTTGATTGATGAATTTATGCCATTTACATTTAGGGTTAATATGAATGGGTGGTAATCTGGTCTTGTCATTTTAGCAATGGGTTGTTCATTGATTTAGTCTTCTGTTACTTTACTGGGATATTCTTCACCTTTGCCTTTGGTTTTTTTTTTTTTTTAAGATTTATTTATTTTCACTGTAAAGTCAGATATAGAGAGAGGAGGATTGACAGAGAAGATCTTCTGTCTGCTGATTCATTTCCCAAGTGACCACAATGGCTGGTGCTGTGCCAATCCGAAGCCAGGAGCCAAGAACTTCCTTCAGGTCTCCCACGTGAGTGCAGGGTCCCAAGGCTTTGGGCTGTCCTTAATTGCCTTCCCAGGCCACAGGCAGGGAGCTGGATGGGAAATTGGGCTGCCAGGATTAGAACCAGCGCCCATGTGGGATCCTGGAGCATTCAAGGTGAGGACTTTAATTGCTACGCTATCATGCCGGCCCCTGCCTTTGGTTTTGGCAGGTGCTATTCCTCTTCTCTGTCAAGAGAAAATCTGTAAGTATCCTTTGTAGGGCAGGTTTGGAAGAGGCATATTCTTTTAACTTTCTTTACTATGGAAGAATTTTATTTCATTTTCAAAGACAAAGGAAAGCTTTGCTGGGTACATTATCCTGGGCCAACAATATTTTGCTTTTAGAAACTGGAATATGTCACTCCATTCTCTTCTGGCCTGTAAAGTTTCCTGTGAGAAGTCTCCTGTGAGTTTAACTGGCATTGCTTTATATGTCAATTGATTTTTTTTTCATGTGCATATTTAAGGATCTTTTCCTTATGCTTGATTGAAGAGAGCTTGATTATCACGTGTTTTAGTGAAGATTGCTTTTGGTCAAGCTTGTTCTGAGTTCTGTGACCCTGCTGGATGTTGTTTCCCAATTTTTTCTCTAAATTAGGGAAATTTTCCCTTATTATTTCATTGACTACATCTTTAATCCCAGCTTCTTTTTCTGCACCTTCTGGGACTCCCTTAACTCTTATATTTGGCCTTTTAATAATATATTTATTAAACTCTTGAATATAAGAACTCTTAAATACTTTTTTTGGCTCGACCCAACTCTACTTCCAGCTTTTTGTTTGTTTCCTTCTGGTGACAGGAACTATCTTCCAATTCTGAGATTCTTTCTTCTGCTTCCTTCATTCTATTTTGCAGTCTCTCCACTGTACTTTTAATTTGCTCCACTGTATTCTTAATTTCTGATATATCAGCTTTCATTTGATTCATTTTGTGTGTGACATATTCCTTAAATTTCTTCAACTCCTGTAATATGTGCTTTTTATTGTTGATAAGAAACTACAAGTGTTTTGAATTCTGTGTCCTCCATTTTCTCGATGTCTTCCTCAGTTAACTCTGAGGTTGGCAAAGGCTTTTGCTCCTTCGCAGGGGAGTCTTCAGTAATATTCAGTGTGCCTCTGTCTCCTCTTTTGCTCTTGGTCATTGTACTTCTGGTTATCAGATTCTTCTCCTTGGGGCAGGTTTCTAAGCTGTGTCACCCACAGGTCTGCAATTCGATTTCACTTATTGTGATTGGCACATAGCTCTTTGTTTGCAGTCACTTGTGCCACTCCCTCCAGTGAGTTCCAGGTTTGAGTTCTTTGTTTTTTTTTTTTGTTTTTTTTTTTTTTAAGATTTATTTATTTTTATTGGAAAGGTGGATATACAGAGGAGGAGAGACAGAGAGGAAGATCTTTCATCCGATGATTCACTCCCCAAGTGGGCGCAATGGCTGGAGCTGAGCCAATCCAGAACCAGGAGCTCTTCTGGGTCTCCCATGCAGGTGCAGTGTCCTAAGGCTTTGAGCCATCCCCAACTGCTTTCCCAGGCCACAAGCAGGGAGCTGGAGGGGAACCAGGGCCACCGGGATTAGAACCAGCGACTATATGGGATCCTGGCGCGTACAAGACGAGGACTTTAACCACTACACTATCGCACTGGGCCCCAGGTCTGGGTTCTTATGTTAGCCTTCACCGTGGTCTTTGTAGCCCCATCTCCTGGCTCACCAGTCTCCACCTCCTGTGATGCCATGCTGAGGCTGCACCATTGTCTATATAACCTTTCTTCCACTTCCTATTAGAGCAGTTCCCAGGATTAGGGAGACACCAAGTGCCCTATATAATTAGAACCTGTTGGCTGTTAAGTCCGTGGGCCACATGGACCTATTTTGACCAGTACAGTTCTTGATCTGCTGGCTGTCAGGTCTGAGGGCTACTTGGACCTATCTTGGGTGGAACCTCTAAGATGCCACATTGTTGCAGTTCACTGAGCCAGAAATGAGTTTACTCCTAGCTAAGTGCATGCACACTACTGTCTCATAGCCTTTGCCTCTCTATACAAAATGGCACCCAATTCGGCTCTAGGGGGTGGACTGGGCTGTGAAATCTACCCTGTTCCTGCACAGCCCATTTGGGACCTGCTGCTCTGTCTCTGCTCCTGGTCGAATCCAACAGACCAGCAGGACAGGCAGTTCTTGCCTGGGTTCACCTCCTGACTCCTGGTGAACGTCCTTTCCCACCTTGTTGCTGGTGGAGTTCCAGATGCCGAGGTAGTTCAGATTGCTATTCACTGAATGCTGCTGGAATATAGGTCACTGCAACACCACACCGTGTGTCAGCTGCTTTCCTGTATCTGTCAGTCTCCAGGCGTCCCTCTGCTGCTGTTCTGTCCTCTCTTATACCCTGGAATGTGCCCTCTCTGCTTAACCCTGGCTAAGGTTTCTCCGTCTGTTTAAATGTATCCTTATCCTATTCTACCAGCTTGATTCTCCAGAACTGGAACACTTTTGTCATTGTCATGTCATTACCTTTAGACACACACCAACAAACCAGTCAGGCTCCCTGTGTCCTAAACATGTGGCTGGCAGGTGGCACTTGGGCGTGTTGCTGAGGGGAGGAGGGAGAAAATGTGTCAAAGGCACTTCTTGCTTTCTGTGGGTTTTGTGATTTCCCCTGTGGGCAAATTTTACGCATGTGTATGCAAAACTGTCACAATAGGAGGAGGCTGCTGGACAAGTGCCACAGGGCACAGGGGGTGAAAATGGGAGACTGGGAGAGAAACCAGCTGGGAAGATGGTTATAAAACAGGTTCGTGATTCCAATGTCCACAACCAACCAGTAGCCAGGGACTCAGGTCAGGTTTCCCACGCTGATGGCAGGAATCCATGGAGCCACTATCTGCTGCTACCCAAGGTGCACAATAGCAGGAAGCTTGAGTCAGAAGCAGACCTGACTAAAGACCCTCCAATAGGGATGCCAGTGCCATTTCTTTGTCCAGAGTATCTGCCCTGTATACACTACCCACCTTCAGCAGTGTATCATGATTCTATACAGGAATCCAACAGCAACCTTACAGATGGTTTATTTCTGGAATTTTTCCATTAATATTTTCAAACTACAGTAGACTGTGGGTGATGAAAGGGATGTCTGTGCTGGCAGGGGGTGATGAATGGTTTCACACTTTTTCAATGAGATTGTGGTTCTTGTTTCAGTGTGTGATGCAGAGACTTGCTTCATTTAACTTATGAATATTTATAACTTCCATGGGCAATACTTTATTTTTCTTATTTTTAAAAAAGATTTATTTATTTTTATTGGAAGGGTGGACACACAGAGAGGAGGAGAGACAGAGAGGAAGATACTCTCTCCAATGGTTCACTCCCCAAGCGGCTACAATGACTGGAGCTGAGCCAATCCAAAGCCAGGAGCCAGGAGCTTCTCCGGGTGTCCTACGTGGAGTGCAGGATCCCAAGGCTTTGGGCCATCCTTGACTGCCTTCCCAGGCAACAAGCAGGGAGCTGGATAGTAAGTAGGGCTGCTGGGATTAGAACCAGCACCCATCTGGGATCCTGGCGCGTGCAAGACAAGGACTCCAGCCACTAGGCCACAGTGCCAGGCCTTATTTTTCTTTTCAAAGATTCATTTTCTTGGAAAGACAGGTCATATTTACAGAGAGGAGAGACAGAGAGAAAGCTCTTTCTACCGGTTCACTCCCCAAGCGGCTACAACGACCAGAGCTGAACTGATCCAAAATCAGGAGCTTCTTCCAGGTTTCCTATACAGGCGCAGGGTCCCAAGGTTTGGACCAATCTGTTTTGCTTTCCCAGGCTACAAGTAGGGATCTGGATGGGTCAAAGTGGCGCAGCCGGGACATGAACTGGTACCCAAATGGGATGCCTGCAAGTGGAGGTGGAAAATTAGCCAGTTGAATTACCATGCCTGGCCCCATGGGTAATACTTTTTTTTCTAAAAAATATTTTACAATGCTTTGTAATGCTGAGAAAGAAAAGAATTAAAGCTGTGAGGGACAGGAGAAAAAGTTGTAGGCAGGGTGGGGTGGGGTGGGGAGGGGTCCTTGCCACTTGCATGGGAGACCCAGATCGAGTTCCAAGCTTCTAGCTTCTGCCTGGTTCATTCTAGGCTATTGTATGCATGTGGGAGTGAACCAGGAGCTGGAAGATTTCTCTGTCTCTCTCTGCCTCTGTCTTTGTGCCTTTCAAATAAAAAATTTAAAACATGTTTAAAAAGAAGGAAGGAAATTTTAGAGGTGGTATGTAGGGGGATGGAGAGGTAAGGTGGGTCAGGTATCAAAGGTAATCTTGCCTTTCTGTCTGGGAGTTCCAAGAAAACTCTCTCTCTCCTGGATTTATTTGAAAGGTAGAATGACAGAGAAAAAAAGGGAAATGCAGATCTTCCACACATGCATTCACCCCCCAGATTGGCTGGGGCTAGACTGGGCAAATCCAGGGGTCTGGAATTCCATCTGTGTCTCCCACATGGGCGGCAGGGAACCAAGTGCCTGGGCTGTCTTCCATAGCTTTCCTGGGTACATAAGCAGGGATCAGGATTGGATGTTGATCAGCCGGGACTCGGATGTGGGGGGTTGCTGTCACAAAAAGCTGGTTGGTCCACTGCACCACAGCAGTCCCCCTGCCCTTTGTCCTCCCGAGGTCTCTGTCGATCACTTCCAGGGCCAGGCCCTTTGAGTGACTGTTACTGCCTCCTCGAGTGTGATGGTTACCTGGTGTGTGTTAGGTCGACTGGGATCCCACACACTTAAGAGTTGATCCTGGAGTGAGATGAACATTTAGCTGGCAGACTGAGTGCAGCCAGTTTTGGCTTCCTCTGATCAGGGAAAGGCTCAAACAGAACAGAAGGCTAGGGGCCAGCACTGTGGTGCAGTGGGTTAGGCCACTGCACCCTCGACACTGGCATCCTAGGTGTGTACCAGTTCAAGTCCCAGCTGCTCTACTTCCAGTTCAGCTAATGGCCTGGGGAAGCAGAAGAGGAAGCCCAGGTGCTTCAACCCCTGCGGGAGATCCAGATGGAGTTGCAGGCCTCCAGCTTCAGCTAATGCAGTCCAGCCACAGCTAATGCAGTCAGGTTGGGGAGTGAATCAATAGAGGGAAGATTCTCTAACTCTGCCTTTCAAACAAACAAATAAATCTAAATAACAACAAAGAAGCTGACTAAGAGAGGATTCCTCCTGCTGTTTGCTTTCAAACTGTTGTGCCAGTTTTTGAAACCCCCAGATAATCATCAAGTCTGAAGTCAGTGCTAAGGCATAAAGGTGGTTTATTCAGGTTAGCCTAGGTCTCCCAGCCACCTCCCCCAGCCCAGCATGGCTGGGCGGGGGAGGGGCAGCCGCAGCCGAGGCTGCAAGGATCCACAAGGAGGACAAAAAAAGCGCGAGCCAGAAGAGCCAAGGGGAGGGCCGAGAGCCCAAGCCCCCCAGTTCTTATACATTTCAGGCTATTAATTATACAGTCATGATTTAGTAGGCTTCTATTGGTGGGTTTGAAACAAGCAATTTTCAAAAAGTACAAATCAATGAGCTATTGGGCTGTGAATCTTACCAAACACCAGGTACCTCCTTCCTGAGGAGTGGTCTGCCTACGTGACCTGCCAGGTGTCCTGTCGGGTGTCACGTAGACTATCAGGCCTGAGGTTCACACAGCCCCTAGCCAAGCCATTAAGGCAGAATCACAAAAGGCAGAAAACGCCTAGGTTCTTCATTCCCCCCTCTTTCTAGTAACTAATCAAATCTTTGATTTAGTAACATACTTAGTAATATAACTAACAATGTACAAGCATCGTTGAAAATATTAACATTCAAGAATCTCTCAGTGCTAAGGGGTAACATGT
This sequence comes from Ochotona curzoniae, assembly GCF_017591425.1. NCBI lineage: Eukaryota > Metazoa > Chordata > Mammalia > Lagomorpha > Ochotonidae > Ochotona > Ochotona curzoniae. The sequence goes on along the minus strand of NW_024466219.1, from coordinate 15,489,816 downwards.
ATACAAGACAGTTTCACCAGGAACCAGAGACCCTAACTGCCTGTCATCCCATCTGGCTCCTATATGTCCAAACAGAGGACTGAACCCAGCTGCTTTTAAGGAAAGGGGCCGTGGTTGTCTGATCTTAGCTGCTTCCTGCTGAGAGGGGACGCAGTTGAGTAACAGCAGCAGTGGGGGGGGGGGGGGGTCCATCTAACGGTTCCCGATAGAAGGTAGACATTATCAGGTGTTGGATGTACAGCCTGGCACTTGAAAGGCTTCTCTTTGTTGAAGTCTAGATGACAAAACATAACATGGTTATAATCCTTCCCAACCTAGTAGGTTGTGTGCTCAGTTAGAAACTTTAGTTTGAATACTTGAGCTCAACATACTCATGAACTCAATACCTGGGTTTTATCCTTCCTTTTGATTAGATCTCCCGCATCAGCTCTCCCAGGTCTCTGCTTGCAGAAGTGCTTTGCAGCTTGGGACTTGTCAGCGTACAAATTCCCCGAGCCATTTGTTACAGGAAATCTGTGTGTGCATCTGTGCATGTGTGTGCATTCATGCAAACACACGCTCTCACAGGCACACACATGCACACACACACTTACACTACATGCACACCCGTCTTGTGGGCTCTGTCTCTCTGGAAAGCCCTGATACCAACGGGACCCTGCTGTGCTGGGGACCACAGGGCCACAGAAGGACATGAGGACCTCCAGACTTGTCTACGGACATCCCATAAATCATCAATCCAGAGATGCCAGAGCTGGGGACTAAACCATCCCTCAGCTTGTAGATGGAGAAGCTGAACTCAAGAGGGCACAGCCCGCCTACCTCACCTACTGGCTGGTGCTGGGGATTCACCTTGCCTGGGGACCACAATGAACACAAGGCTTAATATGCATCTCTCCCTTGGCAAAAATGTGCTTGGTGCGAGGTCACCTGCAAACACGGGTAGGTCGTTGAGGACCGACTTGCAGGGGAGGAGGGCAAAGGACATGGGGTGAGAGACCAGAGTCCCTCCAGAGAGTCCTCGCGCTGGCGGAGGCCACACACAGTTAGCACAGTTGGGTCCCTGGAGAGAAAGGAAGGGCCAGGAAAGGCTGAGGGAAAGAAGGAAGGAAAAAAAAAGAGTCATGCGCACAGCCGACAGCATTCCCGCTTTGCAGGGTGGACTTGGACAGAATTCCAAATTCCACATGCCTTCCCTGCAGGGACAGAAGCGGGAGCTGGTGGTGGCGTCAGACCCCTGAGCCGGCGCACATCCCAGAAGCTAAGTGCTCTAGCACAGCAGAACTCATTGTGTTTTAAGGTGGCATTCCACACTTCCAGGCCAGTATCCCTGAGTCTTTAACTTCCGCCTCTCTTAGGAAACGGTCCTTAACATAGTGGGAGGAGCTCACTTTATTCTCTCACCGCCACACCAGGTCCCCACAGACCCTGCTGTCATGTCACCTCTGGGTGCCTTGTTGAGCTCCCTGTCCCTGTCACCAAGACTGAAAAAGAGACGTGAACATGCTGAAGAGGAGGGCGGCCATGGACAGTGCTAGTGGCCATGTGTCAGTGCTGCTGGCCAAGGTGGAAGGTTCCTAGAGTAAACAACAAATCCCTTTGGGGTTCCTTTTGCTAACAGCACAGTTGCAGCTTTTGGTGGCTCATGAGTTAATGCTAATTGGAGAAGAAGACATTTCCAGCCAGCTATTATAAACAGGAAAGGAAAAAAGAAAACTCTCCTGGCTTACTATTCAGAGCAATGTGTGCATTTATGGAGTTGGTCCAACCACTTGGGCTCTTTTAAAAAGTCAGTTGGGGCCCAGTGCAGCAGCCTAGTGGCTAAAGTCCTCACCTTGCATATGCCAGGCTCCCATATGGGCACTGGTTCTAATACCGGTGACCCCACTTCCCATTCAGATCCCTGTTTGTAGCCTGGGAAAGCAGTTGGGGATGGTCCAAACCTTGGGACCCTGCACTCATGGGGCAGACCTGGAAGAAGTTCAGGTTCCTGGCTTCAGATCGGCGTAGCTCCTGCTGTTGAGGCAGCTTGGGGAGTGAGTCAGCATATGGAAAATCTTCCTCTCTGTCTCTCCTTCTCTCTGTAAATCTTTCCAATAAAATAAGTAAATCAATCTTTAAAAAAAAAATAAAGGCAGTTGGAAAGAGAGAGAATGAGCCTTCATCCGCTGGTTCATTCCCCACATGGCTGTGAGAGCCAGGGCTGGGCCAGGTCAAAGTCAGGATCAGGAATTTCATCAGGGTGTTCTATCTGAATTGTTGGGAGCCAAGCATTTGGGACATCTTCTGCTGCCGCAGGACTCAAACTGGTGCCCATACGGGATGTGTCACAAAGATCACCCCACACCAGAATCTTTTTTTTTTCTAATGATAATTTTTTTTTTCTTAACAATAAATTTGCTTGATTATATTTACATAGTTAAGAAGGATGTACATCCATGCGGACCACTGATTAGGGTGGGGGGGCGAGGCTCAAGGGATGGGGGAAAGTGGATGAGACAACTGTTTTGAATCTCCCTTCTCTCGGGAAAGTCGGGAGAGAAGCAGAGAGGGCCACTCCCAACTGCATCAGGACCTGGGGATGGGGGATAGCCACCCGATCTCATCCCAGGATCCCTCATGTAGAGTATGTTCTCAGGGTACTGCTTAAGTGGATTCAATAGTTCTGAAATGTTGCTGATTTTGTTGCTCCAAAGTTGAAGAAATGCTTCCAAGGGCAATTGGCTGACATAGTCTACCTTAGAGTCTCAATTCACCCACATACTTACTGTCAAAGCTTGTCCAGGAGAGCTGTCCAATTTGTTCTGTCCTCCATGGTACTAGATGTCCTCTGCAGGTCTCAATGAACTGGTTGCCATGTCCCCCACGTACACTTGGGCATGCCATCCACTGGTCAGACTTCAACAACCAAAGAGGCCCAATTCTGACACATGCAACCCAAGGTCAGATCCTGTGATTTCCCCATGGTTGGAGTTCTGAGTCCAGTGACCTAATTGGGGGCATCCCCTAAGAGACATCACCAGAGGTAAAGCCAGACCTGACTCCTGTGTGTACCAGTCAGTGATGGGGGTCTGGCTAAATCTGTCACCCTCATCAGAACACACACAATTGGTGGTTGTAGTCGCCCCGTCAGGTCTGTCCCTAGCCCCAATTCATATGCAAACCAATGAATGCTGCAGTTCAGCCCATTCTTCCCTATCACACACACCAGCAGGATCTGAAGCTTAATTGGAGCAACCCTCAATAACCCCCACCAGGCCTGCTCCCGAACCCGGTTCCTGTGTACATTGCTGAAGACTGGTCTGGTCTCACACCGAGGATCTTAAACATTTACACAAATGGCAGATTTCATGAGCTCCAGTCAGTTTTAGGGACATCTTTTCCTGAGGTTATTACAAATAACATGATAAAGGGTGGGCACTGTAGCACACTGGGTCTAGTTGCCATTTGGAATGCATCTCCTATAAGTATACAGGTTCAAATCCCACCTTCTCTGCTTCTAATCCTCCTTCCTGATAATGCACCTGCAAAGGCAGCAGATGCCCTGAGTACTTGGGTCTCTGCCATTCACACAGGAGACCAGAATGCCACCTCAGCACGGCCCAGGCCTGCCTATTACAGCCGTTTGGGGACGCAGCCAACAGATGGAAGCTTTTTTTCTGTGGCTTTGTCTTTCAAATCAACTCATTCATTAAAAAAAAAGCGATGGTGTTCTCTCTTCCAAGTAAATGTTAAATGTCAATTTTATAAGCCCAGAAAAAAGAACATTTGCCAAAGACCAATAAAACTATTTCAGGTTGAAAATATTACTAGAGGAAGAAAGTAGACTGGGTGTAGAAGCAAAGATGAAGTTTATTTGAAGCTATCTTCTGAGCCCTGTTTGTGACAGGTCATTAAGCCTATGAAGTAGCTGCCATGCCCCAGGCTTGAACCTACAGAGCTTCTGGCCTGTCCGGTCTTGTCCTCTCTGGGAAAACGATGCTGTGTACAAACCAGGAGGGTTGCGGCCATGAACTTGTCTCAGGCTAGAGACCACAAGCACCCTCTGCAAGGGCCTCTGAGTGGGGGCTTTCTCTGAACCTTGAATACTTGCTGGTCTTAAGACTTCTTACCCTTAAAAAGGTTTAATCTATTTGAAAGGCATAGTGAGTGAGAAGCTTTTCATTTGCTGATTTGCTCCCAAACTGGCTGCAATTGCCAAGGCTGGGCCTGGCTTAAGCCAAGAGCAGGAACTCCAACTGGGTCTCCTACATGGGTACAGGGGTCCAAGGACTTGGACCATCTTCTGCTGCTTTCCCAAGCACATCAACAGAGAGCTGGGTCAGAAGTGCAGCAGTCAGGGCTTGAACTGGCACTCATGCCCACTGTACCACAATGCCAGCTCCCTGAATCATTTTTAAAAATTCTTTAATTTTGCATTTTAAAATTATTATTTACATAATTGAGAAGAATGCATGCCCATGTGTGTCTCTGATTAAGCTGGGGAAGGTCGAAGTATGGAGGAAGGTGGGTTGGAGGCAAGTTTTGTCCAGAGTGTTATCTTGGTGTATAGACAAATCCAGCCATTTTGCCAATTAAATTTGATAAATTTGAGGGTTTTGACAGGCAGTGGAATCTGCAAAGCTTCCAGATTTGATAATTAAGATCAGTTAGCTTACATTTTTCTTCCAAAGATGACTTTTGCTCTAAGATTTCAGTCCACACAAATATAATACCAATAAGAGTGATTTGTGCTCAAGGTATAGTTTGATCAAGTTTTCCTTTCCTTTAATCATCATAGACAGGAAGTGAAATGTGTGATTTATTATTAAGGATTTATTTTATTTTTATTGGGAAGGTAAATTCACATAGAGATGCAGAGACAGAGAAAGATCTTTTGTCCGCTGGTTCATCCCCCAAGTGGCTACGACAGTTGTAGCTGAGCTGATCCAAAACCAGGAGACAGGAACTTCTTCTGGGTCTCCCACGTGGGTGCAGGGTCCCAAGGCTTTGGGCCCTCCTTGACTGCTTTCCCAAACCACAAGCAGAGAGCTGGGTGGGAAGTGGAACAGCTAGGACATGAACCAGCACCCATATGTGAGGATTTAGCCACTAAACCATAGTGCCAGGCCCTCACTTTATTATTTTTAACATAATTTTTATTTATTTATCTGAAGGTCAGAGTAAGAGAGAGAAACGGTCTAAAGCCAGGAGCCAGGAGCTTTATCTGGGTCTCCCACATGGGTGCAGGGACTCAAGCACAAAGACCACCATCTTTTGTGCTGTCCCAAGCCGTTAGTAGTGAGCTTGATGGGATTAGTGGAATATCTGGGACTGGACCTGCTGCCAAAGTGGGATGTTGGTGTTTCTTTCAGGTAGTAGCTTCACTTACTATGCCACAGCAGTGGCACTAAGTCTCTTTTTAGAATGTTCAAAGTGAAGAGAGAAAGGATGTGTAGTCAGGGGTATCTCAGGAAGATGGAGTTTTGGGTTTTAGGACGTCTAGAAACCGCTGTCACTCTTGTCCCACGTCTGGATGCTAGTTGCTTCAGATTCAGCTCTCCCTGGAATCCCAGGTGCCTCCTTCTACTTAAAGGCCTATTCCTCCTGGTCTGTTGTAAGACCTAAAACACATTAGGCAATTCACAGCTATTAGGTGCTTCTTCAGGAGAAAGGGGGTGACTATGGAACAATGAGTTAGGAGGAAAGGATGCTGTTCTGAGATGTAACGAATGAAAAGTTAAGATAGAAATGTAACTCCTGTAGAAGGGGCAGTGGGACTGGGAGCCCTGTAATAGAAACACAATTTAGGGACCAGCATGGTGCTGGGACGCTGGCAACTCACGTAGGAGCACACTGATTGGAGTCCTGGCTGCTCCAGTTCTAATCTAGCTCCCTGCTAATGTGCCTGGGAAAGCAGCAGATGTCCCAGGGTCTCAGCACTGCATCCGCATGAAGACCTGGTTGAATGAAGCACCTGGATTTGGCCTGACCCAGTCCTGGCTACTGCAGCCATTTGGGGAGCGAACCAGCAGATGGAAGACTTCTTCCTCTCTGCCTTTCAAATTAATCTTTAAAAAGAAACACAATCTACAGCAAGACAGGCAGAAAACACACCTACATATATTCTAACAAAAGCTGCAGATTTTATTTGGGGTAGCCCTGAGTAGCTAAGACTGGTCAACAGCATTTCCGGTGGGAAAATGACCCAACACGAAAGCCAAAAGCAAAGCCTTTGGGTTGACCAGCATAATTACCATGGAGTTCATGAAAACAAAACCATCTGTTTATTGAGAAAGGGACCATGGAGAGACTCTATATTTCTAGAACAAAGAAAAAGCCAGGCCCATTAATGAATCCCTCCTACTCTGCCATTAGCTAATTTGAAATCCACTTTTCTCCTAGTTTCTCTACTGTTAACATGTACTGTGTTTAAAAAAAGAAAAATAGTCCATTTAAAAGCAGACAGACTTGTGATGACTAATTTAAGAACTCCCAAAGCAGGCTCCTTCCCAAAAATACTTAGCAGTTGACAATACTGTAAGCTCAACTCCAAAGTGAGGCGGCACATCTGCTGACCCTGGGGTTCCAGCAGGGGCTAACTGCTAGTTTGGCTAGACCCCATGGGCCCACCACAGGCCTACATTGCTGCTGGTGCAGCTCTTTACAAGCAAAGTTTTCTCTAAATAAAATGTTTCCAACTGTTGCACCATAAACAGCTAACTTGGAAAACTGTTCTGGGGCAGGTAGGCGTTTTGGTACGGTGGTGAAGCTGCTGCTTGGGACGTGGGTATTCCATTTGAAGTTCCTGGTTCAAGGTTCAAGGTTCCTGGTTCTCTGCTCCCTGCTAATGCATACATCCTGGAAGGCAGCAGATGACGGCTCAGGGGGCTCAGGGACGTGGGTCCCAGAGGAAGACCCAGATGGACTTTCCAAACCCCTGCTTGGGCTGGCAGTGGCTTGCTGCATCCATACAAAGATCATCTTTTCTGTCTCATTCTGTATCTCTGCCTTTCAAGTAAAATAAGAAGCAAACAAAACCCTTCACTCTTTCCTCTTGGTTTCTACCACAAGAACTAAACGGAACCATTTCCATTAGGCATTGAGATTGCTAGGGTTTTTCAGATAAGGCCTTTCCACTTAAAAACACACATTTCTAAATGACAAATATGTGTATCTCCTTTGCTGGAGTTCCTTTTGAAAAGCTCCATCTTTTGGCAGAGTTGCTTTCACAGGAATATAATCACTGTGTTGTGGAGGAGGAGGCTGGCAATCAAAGAAATGGGGAGCTTTGTCCCAAAGCCTCCAGAGACCGGGATCATGTTTCATCTGGTGAGCCACCACTTCCATGGGGGAGGGGAGGTGTTTGCTAGGTGCCGGTGCCCGCCTGAAGTGCACTCTGTTCTCCATTTCATCTTCAACTCACACCACGAAACTGACACTCAGGGAAGTTGAGCCACCCAGCACTGCCACACAGCCAGGAAATGGGCCAGGAGCAGCCAGTCACTCGGCCGCTATCTTACCTGTCTGTGGCTTCCTGTGACCTTGAAAAAAAAGTAAAATAAAAGCAATTGATGTTTTAAAGGTTTTGCTCAGTCAATGCCAGCTCAACTCGTCTCTCTCTCTCTCTCCATTTAATTAATTGTTCAGGTAGCTTCTTGTACCAAGCGTGATCTGATTCCAGAAGCATCCCCTGCGCTGGGAAGCCAGGAGCTAGACCCTCGGGCACGTGGTTTTCGGTACCTTTTCCCCCTTCATCATCACTACGTCGAAGTCACTCTTTCCTGGATCATGGAAATCGTGTCATGGAGAAAGAAGCGGCTGTTGAGGCCTCCGAGTGCTTTCCACACCAGCACACAGTCCCGCGCGGCGTCCCCTCGAGTCGAGGGTACCGGTGCAAGGGACTGTGATGGGATGGGGGCGCACACCCGACTTCTGGGTCCACTCAGTGCGAGGGGCCGGATGCCACCGGCGGTGGCTCTGCGGGCGCGAGGCTCGGACTGTGCTCCCCTGCCAGCACCGTGCCCCGTACCCTGGTAGGGAGAGTCAGGGGTCTCACACAGGTGGCTGCTGGCCGGATGGGTGACCGAGGAACCGCCACACAGCCGAGGGCGGCAGCGAGTGGCCAGCGGCGGAGGGGGGTCCCCCAGCGGGCGCCCTCGCCCGAACCCCCTTCAGCTGGAGCTGGGGGGCCCAGCTTCTTTGCGCCCCTCGGGGTCGGGTCCCGCCCTCCACACCCCCGGAAGTGACGCGCGGCGGGGGAAGGCGGCCTCGGGGAGGGGCCCGGGCGCCCCCGGGGAGTTCGAGAACGGCGGCGGCGACGGCGGCGGTGGCCGCGGCGCGACAGGCGAGGCCGAACGACGGCGAGGGACGGCCCGAGCGCGCGCCCTGCGGTTAGCGGCCCAACGGCCTGCGCCGCCGCCGCCGCCGCCACCACAACCACCGCCGCCGCTGCCGCGTGCGGGGGCGGGCAGGGCGGAGCCGCGGGCGGCCGTGCGGCGGCGGGAGATGCGGGCGGCTGTGGGCACCCGGCGGGCTCGGCTCGGCCGCTGCTGCCGCCGCCTGCTCCGGCTCCGGCGCGAGGCTCGCAGCGGCTGCCGCGCAGCCCTCGGCTTCCCGGCGTGAGGAGGAGGCGGCGGCGGCGGGCGGAGAGAAGCACCGAGTTGGAGGCGGTGACCGACCCGGACCCAGCGCGCGGCCTTGGTGAGCGGCGCGCCCCGTCGGGGTCTGGCGGTGCCCGGGGCCGTGGGGAGCTCGCGACGCGACCGGAGAGGAGCGGGGTGGGCGCAGCGGGCACCCTGGGGACCGCCCACGCCCCGCGGTGCGCAGGTGGACACCGAGCGCCCCGCCCGCCGCGCCCCTTATTTGATCTCTTGGGGGCAAAGTGTGGCAACGGCGTGTGTGGGTAGGAAGGGAATCAGGCAGACTGTGTGTGTGTGTGTGTGTGTGTGTGTGTGTGTACGCGCACGCGCGCGTGGGTGGGAAGGAAGGGAGCCAGGCAGACTTTGTTTAGGGACAGGAAGTTGGAAAATGAAAGTGCAGCCGTTCCGCGCCTACCAAGGCCGCCGCCCCGCGGACTTTGATCTCCTCTGGGGCACACGGTCGCTGGTGTTTTCTTCCTGTCCCCGGGCTGTACTGTTCATCCGGTGTCGAGTTTCATTTCTTTTTTCTGCTGCTCTCTGGGGCCGGTCTCCCCCCTCTCCACTGCACTCCCCGCCCTCCCTCATTTTCCACTCGTGGCGGAGCGGCTGCCTCGAGGCTGGTGCCTGCTGGCGTTCCTGGGAAGACGTCTGAGGGCTGCAAACATCTTTGGGGTGGTAGGGGGATGGGGTTGGGGTGGAACAGCCTTTGCGCTCTGCAGGAAGTAAAAGGCATGGTTGACTGAGGTTGTTCAGACAGGCAGAGTTGGCGTTTGTGGAGTTGGGAGCCTGTGAGTAGGGGTCCTGGGAATGGCTTCTCACCCCTCTGATGGCTGTCTAGTTCTGGCCACGGTGTTTTGATTAGAGTGCAATGCCCCCCCCCCCCCACACACACACATATCTCTTTTCTTTGGTTTTAAGGTTATATTCAGACTACCCGAGTCTCTTTAAGTTCCTCAGGAGACCCTGACAGTTACTTTGTGGTGGAGCGTAGGCTTCGTGTACTGCTTAGCTGCTCTGGGTCCACTGAGGGCTGATGACTTTGAACTCTGATCTAGGGCTTGCTGTACTTTATACTTTGGTTTTGTTTTATTCTAGCGTCTCACGGAAGAATTTGGAAACTTACTTGTGTTTTGGGACTTAGCTACTGTCTCTGAAAAAATAGCTGGGTTGTGGGTCTCCACAGCAACTGGTCTGTGTGTATTATAAACATGTTTAGGGGGAAAGAGTTCGCTTAATCACGTCTTCCTTGCCCCAGTAAGTTATTTTAGTGTGGCCCCGGGACTGAATCTGCTCTTTGAAGGGTTGAGATGGGATCAGTCATAACTTTGAATTTAACTCTTCAAAAGACAAATTCCTTTATTTGAATCCACTATTTCCATGCCTTGTTATGTTTAAGAAAAAAAAAACTTAAAATGGTAATTGTGGAACTCTAAGAAGGAAGAATAAAATATTTGCCCTCTAACAAGTAACAGGAATTGAAAATCTTCATATTAGAAAAGTCATTTCACCTTTGTAATGTTTTTACTCTTTTCTGAAAACATTTCCCCCCTCAGTCCTCTTTCTATGGTTGGGGAAATTATGAAAGTTGATAGTTAACATCACACTTTTAGGAACTGAAGTGAAATATATCACTTACAGACCCCAAAGATCATTCGTTTTTCAGTCCAAAGAATAACCTGGTATCAAAATTGAATTAATCATATATTCCTTTAAAGAACCCACAGATGTCCATTTTATGTGTTTCTCAAAAAAAAAAAAAATGCCAGTGCTTCCATCCAAAGCCACAGCCCCGTCTTCTACTGTCAACAACCAAGCTGCACACAGGAGGCTGCCACGTTAGAGACAGCAGTAGGCAATACACTAAAGGACCGGTCTTCCAGACCTGGTGGCCCAGTGGGGAGCCATGGGGAGGGTGAAGGGCAAGCCTGGCTGTCCCTGGGGACACCGTTGCTTCGCTCAGGGTAATCCCTGCGTTCTCACTGCAGAAATCTGAGTTCTGACTCTGCAGAGCTTCGCCGTCTGCAACCTGGAGGGCTTCAGCTGTATCCCCGTGAAGATATGAGTACTTCAGAAACTGGGTTTTGAAAGCTTTCCAAACTTGGTGGAATCCCAAGCACCACATTCGTAGTAAGCTAGAGGTTCTGGCTGTGTGCCTGGTTTCCATCTTTCTTATTCATCATGTCTCACCCCCATATTCATACCCCTACCCTAAAAGGTGTGGGGAGGTTGTGTGTGGGCATGTGGACATTGACTTCTGGAGTTAAGCTAATGTTTACTGGGAAGTAGTGTAGCTTAGACTAGCAAGTAGTTCAGTTAAGTTGGGGAGCCAACATTGTGGCCTAACTGGTTAAGCCACCATCTGCAATGCGGACACACCATATGGGCATCAGTTAGAGTGGTGGGCAACTGTACTTCCAACCCAGCTTTCTGCTAATGCATCTGGGAAGGCAGCAGAAGATGGCGTAAGTGCTTGGGTCACTGCAGCCATGTGGGAAACCTGGATAGGCCCTGCTCATTGTGGCCATTTGGGAAGTGAACCAGCAGAGGGAAACTTAAGTGCCTTTCAGATAAGTTGCATAAATACATAAAACTTCAAAAATGTTTTTGAAAGGTAGAGAAAGAATATGTATCTCTATTCTGCTGGATCACTTTCCAAATGACCCCAACAGCCAGGGCTGGTCCAGGCCAAAGCTGAGAGCTGGATTTCAATCCAGGACTCCCAGTGCGGCAAGGACCTCACTGTTTGAGCCATCATCTGCTGCCTCCCATGTTGCATGTTAACAGGAGGCTGGAATCAAGAGCATAGCTTGGATTTGAACCCAGGCACTCTAATGTGTGGTCTAGGTGTCTCAAATGGCAGCTCTACTGCTACACCCACACTTGCACTCAAAATAAGTGGGAAAGCTGTGTAGAGCACAGGTGTGTGTGATGAACTCAGAAAAGTGACAGCATATCCACAGTGTCATCACCATACCTAATAGAGTTTTAAAAACCTACTGTTGGGGCCTGGCACAGTGGCTTAGCAGTTAAAGTCCTCGCCCTGAACGCGCCAGGATCCCAAATAGGTGCTGGTTCTAATCCCGGCAGCCCTGCTTCCCATCCAGCTCCCTGCTTGTGGCCTGGGAAAGCAGTTGAGGATGGCCCAAAGCCTTGGAATCCTGCACCCGCGTGGGAGACCTGGAGGATATTCCTGGCTCCTGGCTTTAGATCAATGCAACACTGCAACACCAGCCGTTGTGGTCACTTGGAGAGTGAATCATTGGGAGGAAGATTTTCCTCTCTGTCTCTCCTCTCTGTATATCTGACTTTGTAATAAAAAAAAAATAAATCTTAAAAAAAAAGAAAGAAATACAAAGCATTTAAGCATTGCTATCTTCATTGTCCCATCCAAGTGGTAAACAGAGGGTGAGGAATACAGACACAGAGGGGCCGTGCTCGGGGAATGCCTGTCCTCAGAGGTGCTGGGGAGGCCAAGAGGCAGAGTGCCAGAGCAGCAGGAGCACAGGACCAAGAGAGCCCTTCCTTATCATAGGGGCTTGTAAGGGGAGTGGTTACACTCAATACCGCCCCCTCTCAGGTGATAGGTGAGAGTCACAGGTGGGCGGGAGGGAACACCTAGGTGGTGGGGGAGTGACTTCCAAGCTGTGACCCTGAACTAAGCTGCCTACCTCACCACAGGTCCAAGTATTTGAGTCTGTGCTACTTACGTAAAAGACCCGCTTGAAGTGAGGAGCCCAGCCATTGCAGGCATATGGGGAGTGGATCAGTGCATGGAAGATTGCCTCTTCTCTTGCTCTCTCTGCCTTTCAAATACATAAATATTTTATTGTAGCTTTAATGAGACTGTAACTTTTTTAGCAGGTGTGGCTGCTTGGCATTAAGGAGATACTCTGTGGGTTATTGTCACTGAGTGTGCCATGCATCCCTCTTGACACTGAGCTGGTGAAGTGAAAGCGTTTGTCCTACCCTCAAGAGAAGCTTGGATTCAAGGCCTGCATTTCCACTGTTTGTCATCTCACTTCCTCATGCTGGGTGTCAGTTCTGTGCAGGTGGCATCCTTGAAGTATCCTGGAGAGCGTTTTGAGTTCAGGAAAGTGTCCGGGACATGAGCATTTCTGCTGCTGTCCTTGTTGCTGCCCTTAGTGGAGCAAGTGTGGGTGACCCTGAATGACCCCCCACCTATGTGTTTTCTGTTGGAATTAGTCTTCTTGGGCCAGGTTTTCTGATACTGGTTGTAGTAGGGTTTATTTCGAACATGTTTGTTTATTTTGAAAGAAAGAAAGATTGTTGTGAAAGAGTGACAGAGAGATGGGAGATAGAGAAAAGGAGACAGATCTTCCACTTGCTGCTTCATTTCCCAGAGGGCTACAGCAGCCATTGTGGGCCAGGCTGAAGTTGGGAGTCAGGAGCTTCAACTTGGTGTTCGACAGGGGTGGCAGGGGCCCAAACATTTGGCCTGTCTGCTGCTGCTTTTGCCAGACCGTTAGGAACAGCCAGGACATGAACCAGTGCTCGAATGAGATGCTGGCATCGCAGACAGCATTTGGAGAATGAACCAGCAGGTGGGAGCACACTCTGTCTTTTCTCTCTGTGCCTGTCCAATGAACATATTTCTGAGAATATGTATTTTCAACATCATGAAAAGAAACTGTCCTGTCACTTGTCATTCCTTTTTTTTTTTTAAGATTTATTTATTTTTATTGGAAAGGCGGATATACAGAGAGGAGAGACAGAGGAAGATCTTCCGTCCGATGATTCACTCCCCAAGTGAGCACAACGGTCGATGCTATGCCGATCCGAAGCCAGGAACCTCTTCCGGGTCTCCTGCACGGGTGCAGGTTCCCAAGGCTTTGGGCCGTCCTCGACTGCTTTCCCAGGCCACAAGCAGGGAGCTGGATGGGAAGCGGGGCTGCCGGGATTAGAACCGGCGCCCATATGGGATCCTGGGCATGCAAGGCGAGGACCTTAACCACTGCGCCACCGCGCCGGGCCCACTTGTCATTCCTTATTCCTCACCTCAGTTCTCAGCCAGTGGTCTCTTTCTGTGTTTGTATTTGCCTATTCTGGATATTTCATATGAATGGGATCATGCTTTTGGTTTTGTTGTTGTGACTGGTTTTTCACTCATGTAGTGTTGGCAAGGTCTCTCCATCCCTGTTGTGTCAGTACTTCATTCCTGTTTGTGACTCCATGCACCAGATTTGATTTGTCCACTCATCGGTTATTCCTTTATTGTTGTTATTAGTAATTCTGCTGTGAATATTGATGGTGGGGGCCATGCTGTAGCACAACGGGTTAAACTGATTCAGCACTGGTTCAAATCCCAGCTTCTCTACTTCTGATCCAGCTCCCTGCTAGTGTGCCTGTGAAAGCAGCAGAGTATACTCCAAGTGCTTGGGCCCTGCAACTACGTGGAAGACCTGGAAGAAGCTCCTTCCTGGCTTCGGCCTGGCCCAGCCCTGACTTTGGCAGCCATTTGGAGAGTGTACCAGTGAATGAAAGATTGTCTCCTCCCCCCCCCCCCCCCCCCAATCTCTCTGTAATACTGACTTTAAGTCAAATAAATACATAAGCAAACAAATAAATCTTATGTAAAAAAGATTTATGTGAGTGTATGTTTTCATTTCTCTTGGGTGTACATCCAGGAGAGGAATTTTTCTATCTGTCCATCACCTTGACAACACTTGTTACTTGTCTGGCTGCAGTCATCCTTGTGAGTAGAAGATGATTTCTTAAGTGGTTTTGATTTTCATTTCCCTAATCATTAATGATACTGAGCCTTTTAGAATACTTAGTAGTTATCTATTTTTTTTATTTAGTGAAATTTTTTTTTAAAGATTTATTATGTTTTATTGGAAAGGCGGATATAGAGAGAGGAGAAGACAGAGAGGAAGATCGTCCGTCCGATGATTCACTCCCCAAGTGAGCACAACGGTCGATACTATGCCGATCCGAAGCCGGGAGCCTCTTCTGGGTCTCCCACGCGGGTGCAGGGTCCCAAAGCCTTGGGCCATCCTCGACTGCTTTCTCGGGCCACGGGCAGGGAGCTGGAAGGGAAGCGAGGCTGCCGGGATAGAACCGGCGCCCATATGGGATCCCGGGCGTGCAAGGCGAGGACCTTAACCACTGTGCCACTGCGCCGGGCCACGCGAAATATTTTCAAATCCTTTTCCAATTTTTAATTTGTTGTTGTAGGAGTTCTTTTGGGGGCTGGTGGTGCTGTGGCAAAGCAGGTAAAGCTGCTGCCCGCAGCACCGCATCCCATCCAGCTGCTCCCCTCTCTATAAAGCTCCTTGCTGATGTACCTGGGAAAGCAGCAGAGCATGGCCTGAGACCCTGGGCTCCTGTACCACTCATGGAGACTCTGAAGAAGCTCCTGGTTTTGAACTGGCCCAGCTCCAGCCCTTGTTGTCATTAGGGAGTGAACCAGTGGATGGAAAATTCTCTTTCTGTAATTCTGCCTTTCAAATACATAAATAAATTGTTTTGAAGTTCTTTCCTTATTTTGGGTGGAAATTCCTTTTGAGATTCATGATTTTAAAATGTTTTCTTCCATGTTGGGGATTGCGTTCTCACTGGATAGTATTGTTTGCAGCACAGCAGTTGTAAGTTGTCACGTAGTCCGACTGACCTGAGTGGGTAGTACTTGAATGGCATTGGTCTGATTTGTTTTTGAACTCCTGTGGCCCAGTGAGATTGCATTCCTGGAGAAAGGAAGGAGTTGTTTGTGTGCCAGCGAAGGTGTTGAGTCACTGGCTTCCTAGGACAGGCTCATTGTTTGGCCAGGGTTTCTGCCTGGAAGGATTCTTGCTGCTGAAAGATGAGTTGAGGTTCTATGAGGAAAATACCTTTGTGACATCATTTCCTTGCCGCTCCGCCTAAATTTGCCGGGCTGATTGGAGCCCAGGGGAATGTTGGCAGCTGGTGGATTTTGATTGTTGTGACAGGCCTCGAGGAATCCGCGGAGGCAGGGATGCTGGCGAATGGTGCATGGCTAGCCCCCACGGCAGAGAACCATCCGGTCTGCAATTGAGACACTCTGGTCCAAACGGGGAGATGATAAAACTTCAGATATTCAAGGATTTTTCTTCAGTTCGTGTGTTGTTATTGCTCTGAAAGACAGAATTATAAAGAGGAGAGGAGAGACAGAGTTCTTCTAGCTAGTAGTTCACTCCCAAGTGGCTGTAACGAACAGCCAGAGCTGGACCGGTTTGAAGCCAGAAATTGGGGGGGGGGGGCCTCCTTTGGGTCTCCCATGTGGTTACAGGGCCCCGAGCACTTGGGCCATCCTTTGTTGCTTTACCAGGCCATTAGCGGGGAGCTGGATTGGAAGTGAAACAGCTGGGACATGAACCAGCACCAGTGTCGATGCCAGTGCCTGAGACAGAGGCTAAACCTGCTATATGCCACAGGGCTGGCCCCCAAATTTTTGTCTTGATAATCAAAGGGAGAATGTAGGCAAGAGGATTTCGTGAGGATAGAAGCCTGACAGAACTTGTCAGGAAATCAGGAACCATTTTCCTGAAATCTAGTGCTGCCAAATTGTGTGTAAATTTATGGTAAAGGATACTGAAAAGTATCAGAGTTGAAGTAGGTTATTCTGTACCTTACTTATCTGGGCAACTGGGAAGCAAACATACATGCACACACAAACACACGACACTGTGTGACCCCCATGCCATGCCATGCCATGCCATGCCATGCCACACCATACCACGCCACAGAAAAGCAGAGTTAGAGGAAAACTACAATGGCCAGGGCGGGGCCAAGCCAAAGCCAAGTGTTTTTCTGGGTCTCCCATGTAGGTGGCACGGGCTCAAGGACTTGAACCATTTTTCTCTGCTTCTCCAGGCACGTTAGCTGGGAGCTGGATTGGAAGCAAAGCAAGTAGACGCCAACTGGTGTTTATAGTAGATGCTGGCATTGTAGGTGGCAACTCCACCTTTGACACCATAGTGCTGGCCTTGAAATGATGACTTCTTGAGAGAATTGGGTGATGAGGGTTTTTTTTTTTTAATGTGTTTATCTTTATTATTAAAGAATTATTTGAAACAGTTACACAGAGTGAGGACAGATTTTACATGTGCTGGTTTACTCCCACTCAGATGGTGCAGTGGTTGGAGCTGGGCCAGGCTGAAGCCAGGAGATTCACCCAGTGCACTTCCCAGATGGCCCCACTGAAACCATCTTCCACTGCCTTTCCCAGGCCATTAGCAGGGATCCGGATCAGGAATGTACGGGTTGGGACTTGAATTGGCACTTGCATGAGATGCCAGTGTCACAGATGCTACTTTACCTGCTACACCACAGTGCCAGCCCCTGAGTGATGGGATTTTATGGTGCAGTAACAGTGTGGTGATTGGCAGTCCACCAGACTGCCCCTGTAACACATGGAAGTAACTTTGTCTTCCTTGTATGCTACTTGTTGCCTGTGACTTTGCTTGAGCAGCATTTGCTTAAGCAGCGTGTCAGACTTGTTCAAGGACTGGATCCCCAGTGTCTGCCTTAAAATGAGGATGCCCTGGTAACCACTTTGGAGTAGTGCTGTGTGGGTGACCTGAGTGTGTGGACGCGGAGTGCTCACAGTGCCTGACACGCAGTGTTGGCGTTAGTACTGTTGCTCACGTCATTGAATGTGTGTTTGTGTTCCTGCAGCCCGCTGCTATGGACAGTGCTGTCACCCTGTGGCAGTTCCTGCTCCAGCTCCTGCAGGATCCACAGAATAAGGATGTGATCTGCTGGACATCCAATGATGGGGAGTTCAAGCTTCTACAGGCGGAGGAGGTAGCTCGTCTCTGGGGGATCCGCAAGAACAAGCCGACCATGAATTACGACAAGCTCAGCCGAGCCCTCAGATATTACTATGTAAAGGTAATACATAACCTGAGGTTGCTCAGATGCAAACAGACCTCAAGAAGTAACTCCTTCCTGTTGAGGTGGTTTGTTTTTCTAATCCAGTTTATTTTAATAGAGCCTCAGCCATTGGGAGTTAGGATACAAGGCATCAGTGTTCCAGTTAACAGCTCTACAAACTCTTACTCCATTAGCTATTCTGTGTGTGCATATTTTATTCCTAATTGCAGTTGTGTTTGAAAGAAAAGAAATTTGGAAATTCTCAAGGATAAATAAATTTATGTGTATTTTGTAAGTTTCTGTAAGAGTTGTGCTGGAGGAAGCAGTTCGTCTCTGGTTTTGGCTGCTGGCTAGGACACATCCTAAGTTGGAGCTCTGGTTTTTGACTAGCTTCCTGCTGATGCTGATGCTCCCTGCCACTCAGGTGCGAGACCTGTTTTTTTGTTTGTTTGTTTGTTTTTGTTTTTTAAAAATTTATATGCATTTTATTTGAAAGAGAGAGGGAAGGAGAGAAAGAGATCTTCTGTTTGCTGACTGACTCCCCAGATCCCACAAGGGTGGACCCTGGGCTGGTCTGAAGCCAAGAGCCTCTTTTAGGTTTCCCATGTGGGTGTGGGAGCCATCTTCCAGTGCTTTGCCAGCACACTAGTAGGAAGCTGGAGCAGAAATAGAGCAGCTGTGACTCAAACTGGCCGCTATGGAACGCTGACACCGAAGGCTATGCCACGGCACAGTCCCGTGGATTAATATCTGGTGCCTGGTTTTAGCTTTAACCAGTCCCTACTTCACAACATTTGGTGCAGTGAGATGGTGATTGGGAACATGTTCTCTCTCTCTATCTGTGGCTAATAAATAAAAACAAATTTTGAAAAGGAAATTGCTTTCCATCTTTGTGTATTTCATTTGGAAGGCAGAGGGATAGGGGATGAGAGAGACGGAGGTAGAGACAGAGATCTTCTGCCTGCTGCTCCCCCCGCCCCGCAGATTCCCACCAACTAAGTCTGGACCGGGAAGCAGCCAGGAACTCCATTGTGATCTTGTGTGAGTGGCTTAAGCCATCACCACTGCCTCCTAGAGTGTACAGTAGCAAGAAGCTAGAACTGGAAACAGAGCTGGTATGGGATAGTAATGTCCCAAGTGGCGATTTAGCCACTACACTGTATCCTAGCTCTTGTACAGTTATTTGTATGGCTTTATTAAAACTTTTAGTTTTAGCTTAATCAGGAACTACGAAGCAGTACCTCAGCAGAGATGTCTGGACTGTGGTCAGCATTAAGCCAGTGAAATCATTTTGTCCAGCCCTGCCAAGCAACAACCATAGGCCAAGGACTCAAAATACGATAAATTTGTAGCAGGCTCATTTATTCATTTATTTTTAAAAATTGCAGAAAAGGAACAAATTTTATATGTTTCATTCATAAAGCTTTGAAAGACATAATGATAGGGCCCGGCACAGTAACCTAGTGACTAAATCCTTGCCTTTCCTGCTTGTGGCCTGGGAAAGCAGTAGAGGATGGTCCAAAGCCTTGGGACCCTGCACGCGCGTGGGAGGCCCAGAAGATGCTACTGGGATCAGCTCAGCTTTGGCCGTTGTGGCCACTTAGGGAGTAAACCAGTGAAAGGAAGATCTTTCTGTTTGTCTCTCCTCTCTGTAAATCTGACTTTCCAATAAAGTAGATCTTAAGTAAGTTAAAAAAAAAAAAAAACCATCATGGTACTTGTACCATGTGCCCAGTGCTCATCTTTACTCCTCCTTCCTTATTTTTTAATTTTTCTAATGACATACTTTCAAAGTACTTTTGTAATCACAAGCTTAACCCCTTATTAAATTAAGAATTCAACCTCAAGCAGGTTAATTTTTAAATCGATCATTTCATATGGCGTTTGAATAATGGAATAAATATCTGATTGGCCCTCAGCATAGAAAATTTTCTTTCTTTTTTATTTTAAAGACTTATTTCTTATTACAAAGTCAGATATACAGAGAGAAGGAAGACAGAGAGGAAGATCTTCTGTCTGTTGAATCACTCCCAAAGTGAGCGCAATAGTCAGTACTACGCGGATCTGAAGCCAGGAGCCAGGAACCCCATCTGGGCCTCCCACGCGAGTGCAGGGTCCCAAAGCTTTGGGCCGTCCTCAACTGCTTTCCCAGGCCACAAGCAGGGAGCTGGATGGGAAATGGAGCTGCCGGGATTAGAATCAGCGTACAGGGCAAGGACTTTAGCTGCTAGGTCACCGCGTCAGGCCCTATAGAAAATTTTCATTACCAAGCCTTAAATAATACATAGAATCAATTTCTTAGTGAAGATTATACCATTTAGCGTGTTCCTGCCTCTTGGACACTGAAGTAAATGGCTGTAAATGACAGTCTTAAAATGGAAGGCTGAAATCTTGATCTCTTTTACCTTTTAAGTGGTTAATCTTACCAGCTTTCCAGTATGACAGGAAGTAGGAAGCAGTTAGATTTTAAAAGGAATTATTAAAAAGTTTATTTGGGGCCCGGCGCGGTAGCGCAAGTGGTTAAAGGTCCTCGCCTTGCACGCCCGGGATCCCATATGGGCACCGGTTCTAATCCCGGCAGCCCCGCTTCCCTTCCAGCTCCCTGCCTGTGGCCTGGGAAAGCAGTCGAGGATGGCCCAAAGCCTTGGGAACCTGCACCCGCGTGGGAGACCCAGAAGAGGCTCCTGGCTTCAGATCGGCATAGTATTGGCCCGTTGCGCTCACTTGGGGAGTGAATCATCGGACGGAAGATCTTCCTCTCTGTCTCTCCTCTCTGTATATCCGCCTTTCCAATGAAAAAATAATAAAAATAAATCTTTAAAAAAAAAATTATTTGGTAGGGACAGAGAGCTGTGTTTGCTTATTTACTCGTCACATGTCTGCAACAGTCAGGTGTTGGGCGGACTGCAGGCAGGATCCAGGTGCTCCATCCAGGTCTGCCGGAGTGAAGCACTTGAGGTCTCTCTACCTCCCAGCTTGCGACATTGACGGGGCTGGGAGCAGGGCTGGGACTGGATGTCGCATGTGGGTGTTACAAGCTGGGGTGTAACCCTCTGTGCCGCAATGTCAGCCCCAGTTTTTGAATGAAGTGGAAGACTTAGCAGATGCAATACTCGAATTTTTTTTTTTTTCTTAGAATGTGTATGGCTTGTGTCTGGAACTGGGTGATTGCTGTCCAGTGAGTTCTAACTTTTTACAGATACTTGATTGAGATAGTTAAGCCCTTCCAATCTTCCAATCTGCTTTTGTGTAGCAGTGCGGTGGATTGTTAAGGAATTTCAATGTTCCCGCCCTGACTTCTCTGAATAGTAGGGAGTATGTTTGGTGTGGCTCAGTGAATTCAGATGATTCTGACACTGGGAGCTGTCCTCATGTGGAAAGTGTAAGAGTGCTTATTTTATTCACCTACAGAACATCATCAAAAAAGTGAATGGTCAGAAGTTTGTATACAAGTTTGTCTCTTATCCAGAGATTTTGAAGATGGATCCGATGACAGTGGGCAGGATTGAGAGAGATTCTGAGATTTTGGGCTTCAGTGACGTCAGCAGTGGTTCCAAGGACACGGAGAGCGGCGGGAAGGAGAAACCCCCTCTGCCTGCTGCCAAGGCCTCCAGTCGCAATGACTACATTCACTCTGGGCTGTATTCATCCTTCACTCTCAACTCTTTGAACTCTTGCACGAAGAGACTTCCCAAATCAATGAAGATTGAGAATCCAGCTGAGAAATTGGCTGAGAAGAAGTCTCCTCAGGAGCCAGCAGCATCTGTCATCAAATTTGTCACAACACCTTCCAAAAAGTCACCAGGTGAACTGGCTGTGCCAGCCGGCCCAGGTATTTCTCCATCTTCAGAGGAAACCATGCAAACACTGGAGACGCTGGTTTCCCCCAAACTGCCATTTCTGGAGGCTCCAAGCTCTGCATTCAGTGTGCCGGCCACGTTCACCAGCACAGCACCTGGCCTGGCCCTTTCCCCTGCCGTGCAGGAGCCCCCCAGCAGCACACCTTCACCCCCTCTGAGTTCCAATGAAGACCTCGACACCGATATTGACTCAGTGGCCTCTCAGCCTGTGGCACTTCCCGAAAACCTGTCGCTGGAGCCTAAAGACCAGGATTCAGCTCTGCCAGAAAAGGACAAAACCAGTAATTCATCAAGGTCCAAGAAACCCAAAGGGTTGGAACTGGCACCCACCCTGGTAATCACGGGCAGTGATCCAAGCCCGCTGGGAATACTAAGTCCCTCTCTCCCTACAGCGTCTCTCACACCTGCCCTCTTCTCACAGGTAATTCACTCTCATCGTTTATATTTCTTTACCTTTACAGTCCTTCATGTGTGTGAAGATTCAGGATGTGTACCTGCAGGTTTACTATCTGTCACTTAGGTTTGTCTTGGAAAGGTATGTGACCCTGTGAAAGTGACACAGTTCCTCACCTCAACTGGGACTGCCCAAGTAAGAGTTGGAGCGTGGTTGTAAGATGTTTGAATACTTAACGAGTTTTTCTACCTTTTTCTAAAGAAAATGATATGTCCCTCCTGCCCCTTACAGCCTCAGAAGGCTTGTTGGTGTGTCCAGTCAGATTGCAGCAGGTGCTAAGGTCCTGGTGGATCGTGACTGCTGTGATGTTGAGGGGCAGCCTGTGCAGTCAGAGTAGTCTCTCTCTCCATTGACCTGCTGGCAACGGCTCAGAAATCTCTCACAGACCATCTGCTCACCAGGCCACGGCTGCTGCCCGGCCTCCTGGATCTGGGTACTGGCTGGGTGTTCTGTTTGGGAGACACTATATAAAAGTTGGCTGAAAAGGTAGTTATTTTGATCTTTATGTTCTTTGGTTGTAAACATAATTTCTGAGTTTTTTGGTGGTTTTATTTATTTGTGTTTATTTCTTTTTTTGCTTTCATTGTGACAAAATTTCAGGCTTGGAGTTAAATAGAGGGGAGAGTAGAACAGGATTTAGGATCAGGCTGTTTGTGCTGTTAAAGGATAAGGCATACGCATGCCAGGTCATTGAGTGGGTTTGTTTTTTTTTTATGTGTCGCAGACCCCCATCCTCCTGACCCCGAGCCCGCTGCTGTCCAGTATCCACTTCTGGAGCACCCTCAGCCCTGTTGCTCCCCTGAGTCCAGCCAGGTTGCAAGGTGCTAACACACTTTTCCAGGTGAGTGGCACGGATGTTTGTCAGTGGAGCATGTTAAATGAAGACAAAAAGGTATAAACTTTCAAGTTAGTTAATATTCTTGGAAAATTTTGCCAGCACACTCTTCAGGTAAATATTAGCAGATGGTTGCCTTTCATTCACTGTTAACAGCATTTACATCAGAGCAACAATTAATACTGTGGAACATGTTGCACATATATATATATATATATTTGTCATTTGAAACTGTAAAGCCTCTTAAAAATAGGCGGAGCCTTTGGCACGCAGTAGGGTGCTGCTTGGGTTGCTGGGTCAGAGTCTGGATTTGACTGTGTTCTGCTCCCCGTTCCACCTGCTTGTTGACGTACACCCTGGGAAGCATCAGGGTCCAGTTTTCCAGCCTTGCTGAGCATGTGGGAGAGACCCAGACTCAAGAAGTAAACCAGCAGGTGGGAGTGGATCTCTCAAAAGATTACATGGCATTCAGAATGTTTTTGCACAAAAGTAGATCTTTTTTGTAAGAAGACTTACTTAGGAAGTTCTTAATTTTTATTTGAAAAGCAGAGAGAAAGCTATCTTCTGTTCGCCAGTTTACTTTCTAAACACCCACAATAACTAGGACTGGGTCAGACACATCAGGAACCTGGAGTTCAGTCCAGGCCTTCCACACGGGTGTGAGGAGCCCAAGTACTGGTACCTTGCAGGGTATGCATTAGCAGAGAGCTGGATTGAAAGAGGAATGGCCAGGAGTTGAGCCAGGCTCTCCAATATGGAACATAGGCACCTCAAGTGCCTATACAACTGCTGTTTCAATCTCCTGCTCCCAAAATAATTTCCCATAAGCGTTTTGCCTTGCCTGCTTATACAGGTGCACACACACACACACACATACGTAGAAAATTTCCACAATAGGCTTCTTCCTCTTATTTGGGATTGAGAACAATAAAGTCTCACTAATGGTATGTCAAATATTCATATTTACTCTTTATTCAGGACTTATATTTGAGAACTTTGTAAGTATATATGTTTTCAAATGAGTATCATGTTGTCTTGCAGTTCCTAATGAATGTAGTCATTATTTTGTTCCAAAAAAATAGACTTTGTAACTTGTAGATTTTTTTTGTGGTTGAATCATTCACTTAGTACAGGTGACTCTCTCTGAGAAATTTTCTTAAATTTTATAATTTAACTTTTCTGGTTTTTTTTGTGTGTGTGTTGTTTGGTTACAAAAATCATTCTGTTACTCAAGGGAAAGAGTACTGAGAATTGTGCATATTTCACTTTTGGATTTCTCATTACCTCTTGTCTGCAGGTGATAGGGCTTAGCAGGATCTGAGACCTTAAGCTGAGTTGTAACACTCCTGTAGCTTCAGCCTCAACTCGCCATGTGGGGTTGGTCAGGATAAGTGGTTGGGGAAGTGTTTTCTAGGGCAGGCACACTGTAACTCTTTTTGTTTTTTGGGGGCTTCATGATCTGCTTTATTGCTGGATACACCAGGTAGTGCACATTACTGCTTAGTTTTTAACAGTCTTTATTTGAGCTTCAAAGTAAACCTGTGTACTTGTGGATGCAACGGGGAGCTGTCACCTGTTTTTGTTGCTGCTACTTGGAGGGCGTTCATATTTAACGGAAAAGGCAAATGGTTCGTGCTCTGACATGCTGTTCTTCCCTCAAGCAGTTACTGCGTTTGTCCTGTGGGGGCTGCACCGTGTGGTCGGCTTCTGCTTCAGGGAGGACTAAGGACATGAGAGGGAAGGTGGAGGTGAATGATGAAGGCACTAATGTATTTTCTTTTTTCAGTTTCCTTCTGTACTGAATACTCATGGGCCCTTCACTCTCTCTGGGCTGGATGGACCCTCCACGCCTGGCCCGTTTTCCCCAGATCTACAGAAGACATAGCCTATGCACTCAAGGAATGAGAACCATGAAGCAAAGAAACCGAGGGACACTCAGCAGGATTGCCTTTGAAGTGAGCAGCTGGTGTTCGGCAGTGCTGACGAGAGACCGTTCCCCATGGGACACCTTTATAGGATTCCCTTTGCCTAGAACTCAAGAGGACTATGTATAAAAATGCCTTAATTGGAGCTCAAACTCCACCTTCCCCTTCCATTTTTCTTTTGTTTTTAAATATTGTGAGCTTTGTGCTAAAGTAACCTTTAGTGGAGTTTAGCAGCTATGCTTTGCGGGAATGATCAAGAACAAAGTTATTCATTCCTGGCTGTTGGGACCTCTGGACAGGAAAAAAGTTATACTTAGAGTCTGTTATTTAAACAAATAGCAGTTAGATGAAATGGGCTGCATCTTTAAGACTAAGTGGGCTCTGGTGAATGACTGCAGATGAGCTGCTCATGCGCAGTGGAAGCAAGAGCCATCCTGAGTCCTCCATTCAAGGCACACCTAGGAAGCTCCTCCCACTGTGCCATGCGCCTTGAGCAGCTGACACCCGGGGAAGGCAACTGGTTTACATTGACTTAAGGTGGGTCTCCCAGCTGCAGACTATAGTCTGGGCCTGTCAACAGTGCAGGGAGCTAGTGTATTTCAGTATCAGAAGATTTCTAAACCTGGGGTTTTAAGACAGTTTTTGGAAGCTCCATTGAGAACATGGGACCCCATACATAGCCCAGAAGGGTTCCCTGTTCTCCGAGAGTGGTCTGATGACGCCCACATGGCATGCACCCTAGGAAATGGGGCCTTTTTGGAAGATGAACTTGGGTGTTCAAGTGTTGAGAATGACAGATCTAGTTGCCTGATTGGAAGCAGCATGTGGAGCTTTTCTTGGTTAGAAATACCCAGAGTGAAGGAATCTCGCCTTTCTACTGACGTGCTGTCATTTCCTGTGGCATATTTGTCATCTTTCCTTTGAAATGTAAGGTTGCTAAAGGCTGTAGCCATTTTAAAGAGGTGGTCAGTAGGGGGGTAAAGCTGGCTTATTTCTTGTGAACCCTGTTTTGTTAATAATTGGGGAAGAGTGTGGCCTTGGGGTTGGCTTGTGATGCAGGGCAGGTGTAGTCCTCTCTGCACCACCACAGTTGTAGACTCGTCCCAACTAGAAGTCTGCCAGATGCACACAGCTTTGTTGAGCCCCACTCTGAACTGATAGCAATATTTCAGTGTTGTCTTTTGAACATTTTGCTTTGAAATCCATTATCAAATCCTGTCATCACCATGACCTGTCCATCAAATTAGTCTTTTTAGTCCTCTCCTTGAGTCACACGAACTAAACAGAATGAATAAGTCAGTTCTTAAGGGCTTAAAATGACACTGGTACAAACCAGTGTCTTGCACAGTGTTCACTTCAAGTTCATTGTTACGCCATGTAGACGTGCTGCTGGTGAAGTCTCCAGGTCTGGTCACTAGTAGAAGTACTCAGTGAGCTGCTGTGACTGCTCATGCGTGGTCATCAGCCCAAAGTTCTGTTCTTGAAATGTGCAATAGTAATATTGAGAGACCGTCAGGACTGGTGGAGAGCAGATGCTCCATACTTTCTCCCTGTACTGAATGAATTAATTAGCTTGCTTGCCTGCTTGGAATTAGAGCTCTCACAGCACTTTGGAAGAAACATTTTTTTAGATTAGCATTTTGTATTTTGGATAGGTAAATATTGATGGGTCGATGTAACTAGATGTTTTAAATTTGAATACACAAAAGTGTTTATCTTTTTGAATTAAAGGAGAAAAGCCATTGGTTTGTTTTCATAGATGATGTCTTTGCTGATTAACTGTCTCAGCATAGAGGTGCCTTGAAGCAGGGCACCATTAGCACTCAGGCCAAGCAGCCTCCTGGGAACCAGATTTAGGGAGCCCTTTCTGTAAACCTGCAGCTGATGCCTAAGAGGCGTGAGGCCTTAGGAGTTGATGAAAATTGCTCTTTTTGAGATGAGTGTGTGTGTGTGTACATGTGCGCGCGTGCGTGTGTCTTTTTAAAGTTTACAGCCTTCACTTGGGTGTCTGAGGCAGACAGTTCCATTTGCAGACTACCTCCTTCCTGGAAAGTCAGCTCCATAGTCTTCTGAGTACCCGGAGCATTCTCAGCATCTGAGCTCGAGCTCTGTCTTCCCTGGAGAGATGCGTGTTTGCTGGTAGTCACCACTGGGAGGAGCGGCCGTTGGGCAGCAGTGGCCCAGGTTAAAGAGGAGTGGGTTGCCAGGGGTTTTCCAGCATTTTCTAAGATGCCCCGGCTTTCCCTGGCCACTCAGCTGCAGCTAGAAGATGGTTGGCACCCAGGAGACCTGGAAAAGCCTTGGGTTGATGGCATTTGCGGGGCCAGGTCCCCACCTAGGAACTGAGGAGGGACGCCTGTGTCAGGAAACCACTGCGGTGTGTCGCTGGCAGGTGAATCTTCCTGGCGTTTCTAAAGTCATCTTTGTCTTGTTCCTGTGCTGGTTTTTAAAAACAAGATGAAGGCCTTGTGCTTGACTTCAGCAATCCTTGTTTAAAGTGGTTTGTCCCAGCACTTCTGTTGTGTCAGGTGTTGTGTGTGTTTGAATTGAAGACTCTGGCCCTCAAGGTCAACCAGAGTCTTAAGATTAAAATGTAAGTTCAATTTCACATTTCAGAATGTATTAAAATACTAAGCGTAATTTGTTTTTTCAAATGTCAATGGGAAAGGTTAGCACTTGAGCCCACATAGAGTACTGGATTTTTTTTTAAACTGGAAAAATTCTGTGAAGGTTTACATACTATGTTAGACATCCAGAAAGGCAGGACCGGGTGCTCCATTAAATCAGAGGCTTGGCATTCTGGTGCCAGTATCGGCTGCTGCACTCAGGCAGCACACGCTGTATTATCCTGATCTCAGAGTTCCTAGGATGCTGATGGCAAAATTCTAGAAGGTCACTCTGGGTTTCTAGTGAGTAGAGCACAGTCTGAGACACCCAGTGTCGCTGAGGGAAGCGAGCAGGCTCCAGTCTTCTTCAGCACACACTTGAATCAGCAAAGTTTCCAAACTTCACGTTTCATAAACAAATGAAGGGAGGCATAAAAGTAAATATTGGCAGTTATTAATATGAGAGAACTTCCAAAAAATTCACAGAAAATGGAGTTAAAAGATAAGTTGAGGAGTGGGCACTGTGGAGCAGTGGGCTAAGCTGCCACTTGAGACACCTGCGTCCATATCAGGTGGCCTGGGATTAAGTCCCACATCAACTTCTGAGCTTCCTGCTGTCTTGTCAGGGAAGCAGCAGATAATAACCCAAGTGTTAGAGTTCCTGCCACCCACATGGAAAACCTGGATGGAGTTTCCTGGCTTCTGGCTTCAGGCTGGCCCAGCCCTGGCTATTACAGGCATTTGGATGGTGAACTAGCAGATGGAAGCGCTCGCTCTCCCCTCTCTCCCTTTCTCTCTTTCTCATTTTGAAATCTTGCTCTCAATTTTTTTTTTTTAAATTAAAAAATTTATTTCAGTGCGTATTGAGTTTCTCTGCCTCCTGCTCCGCTGTCTTCCAGCGGTTGCAGGAGGTGTGTGTTCCTGGGTGGGCTGTGCAGCAGCTGCATGTCTCTGACATTGCTGCTGCAGGGGGAGCGTCTGGGGATTCAGGCTCTGAGGTGGGGATAGGGAAAGTGATTGTTTTGGTTTTGGGGTGCCATGTCTTCGTTTTTTCCCCTGTGGTGGGGGTGAGGGCACATTGGTGCCAAATGTCAGCTTTGGATCTCCCGTTGCGCACTCCAGGTGCCTTGGAAGGGAGCCAGCCGTGGGGGGTTCATTCTTGTGTGTCTGCTCTTTCGTTTGCTCCGGCTCCAGCTCTGTCCATCGCAGGAGCTGCCCCAACACCCTAACACCACCACGCTGCCGCCGCCCACATCCTTAAATGTTGTTTAGAGATAAGTTTGTTTTGGTGCAGCTGTTTTTTCCTTGGTCAGTATTTTCCATGACCTTTTGGCTATGACTCTTAACTTTGGCCTTGTATTTTACCACTCGCTTCAAGACAATTTCAGGTAGCTTTATTATTCAGGTAGTTCCCATGTGTTCATTTTTAAGTTTTTCACCAGTAACTCTTCAGCTTCAGCAGGAATACTTTTCATGCTAGCTCTGCTCTGTTTATCACTTCATTTTTTTGGTGTCCATTCTATATACCCGCAGACGTGTGCTGAGTTTGCATTCTTAGGTGCACAAACAAGTGTGGAGGGGCCTGCGGGTCTCTGTATACAACCACAGGCTGTTCATGACCCAGCGTGCCAGCCAAGGGTGTGATGGTATTTCCAAAACAGACTGAGTAGGTAATTATTCAGTCCATCATAGAGAAGATAGCTGGAGTTGACTGTCAGTGGCATGTCCTCTGACCTGAGAAGGAGTCCCATGGAAAGTTTTTTGTTTTTGTTTTGTTTTGTTTTTTGCTAATTTTTCTTCCTGGTTTAAAGTCAACAGGTAAATATTGTGCTACCAGTTTTACACCAGCATTGCCTGGGTCTTGGGGCCCTGTTATGCCCTCTCATATCATCAGAACTTGGTTTCCTGAGATTGGAGTTTCCATTTCAGCATCTAGAATGCTTGCGGGCAGTGGCGTGCTGAACAAGACAGAAAAGGCGCTAGATCTCATTGCTTGGCCTTGGTGGAGCCTGTTCCCGGGGAAGTCGTGTTTTGACCTGTTGCTTGTGGTAGATGTACTCCGTTTGAAGCTGTTGGCTTCTGGAAACTACTTCTCTGATAGATGGATAGGCTGCCAGAAAAGATTGGTTTCTAGGGTGCTGCCAGGCTGGCTTCTTTGCCGTTATGAAAGGATCCAGTGGGGTTTGTCTGAGGGGGAGAGTATGGCTCTAAGATTCCGGCAGACACCAGGAAATCCAGGCCGTTACTAACATAAGTTTTAAATGAAACCTGTGACATGAAAATCCATGTAGGAGACAATCAGACCTGTGAGAGCTCATGATGCTCTCCTTTTGAATACAGTACACATCAGGAAGTCGCAGGAGGCTTGACATTTTGCTTTGAAATATTTCACTGGAGCCGAGAATGTTTCTTTCCAAGTCATTCTGAGTTCGTGCCTGTGTACATGAGCACTGATGTGTGGACTGTGTGTATAAATCTGTGTTTCAAAGGGAACATGTATTATCCTATAGACTAGGAAGGATCCCGGTCTGTTTTATACTAAAACCAAGAAAAAATGGCAGCACCTTGCAGTTGCCATTTTTTTAGAGATTAATGCCTTGTACATTTCATTTTAAAGAAATAGTAGAATCATAGGCCTTAAAGACTAACTGCTTGCTAACAGAGGTACCATGCTTATATGTGACAGACTCCAAATCATCTTAACCTATTCTCTTACATTCTCGTATTAGTGAGCAAGGAAGGATGTTAAAATTTGTATATTTGCATTCGCTTTTATGTAAAATATCCATTAGGCCATGGTTGTGAACCTCTCAGGAGGATTGTGTGAGAAGTGGGATTTCTGAAATGCAGAGACCTGACAGCGACTTGATTGGAGCCTGGGGGCTGTCTGGCACTGTGGCCTGATCTCTCATCAGTCAGGGGGGCTGAACCATCTCCTCTGCTTTGCCTGTTTCTGTCTCATAAAGGCCCGTTGTGGCTCCATCCCTTCTGAGGCCGTGAGCCGCGCTCACACAGGCCTCCCCACATTCTCACCAGCGGAATCGCTCCAATCTGCGTAGATCCAGGGGTGGAAATGCTATGTATACTGGTATTAAATCACTTGGCACTTTCTTGGGCACCATTATCAGCACTGTTTTTTTAATAACTGGAAGCACTTAAGGATTATTTTGTTTGTTTAATTTGAGTGTAAGGATCTTGATGGTCAGGGAAGTCGGCTTTATTTCTCATCCAGATTATCTGAAACTTGAGAGTGTTTGCAGACAAGATAAACGGATTACCTACTGAGCCATTCTCCTAGGCTCTGTAAGGTGGGCTCTTATGTCTAGGATGTTGTAAAATAATTGACAAGCTTTAGATATTGTGCTTTGTAGAAATACACGGTTTTTGTAATGATTTGCAGTTGATAGACAACACTTCATTTTGTAAACTTTTTGTTTGTTTAATTACTGTTGTTTTGGAGACTTAAGACATTTCAGTGTTTTGCTTTGGGGTGGTGTTCGCAGTGCGTGGCCCTTGGTGGGTGTGTCTTGCCATCAGTGTTTGTGTTAAGATAGCATATTTCATGACTGCCCCACTTGGTATTAGTGACATTAGCAGACGTGTGCGTATGGGTAAGGACAGGAACGAATACAAACCTTTGATTTCTTGAAGTCTCTTGGCTTGGCCCTGGGGTCTTTGCTAATCACAAGCACCCCTGTCTTCACTTTCAGATCGTGGCAGTCTTGTTTATTTTTGTGGGTAGGGAAGATTCAAGATGAAACTCAGCCATTTTGCTCGTGGTTAGCTTGGGTTTGAGGTGAACAAAACTGATTAATATTAGTTTCTTAGAATTATGTCCTTTGTTCACCAGTTGAAAAACGGACTTTTTAAAAAAAGGTGTCCACCTTTGCATTTTGAAGAATTTCCCATGAGCTCTGCTGGACAAGCTCAACAGAAGGCCCTCCTGAGAGGCGCTGTAGCAGCAGTGGTGGGTGCGGGGCCCTGCCATGTGTGGACTGGGGGCGGGGCAGGTGCTGAAGGATCAGCCCACGCGTCCCCAGGGATTGCTGCAGTGCAGCTCAGATGGGGACGCGGGATTTGGGAGGCGTGGCAGTACCAACTTGTCTGGGTGCTCTCCGAGTACCCGTCAGCCCTTTTCTTTGTTGTGAATTTCCCCACTTGCTGGCTTCCCTGACTTCTGTGTGATTGTCCACGTCCATGCTTTGCATGGTGCCTTCCACCCAAAGGAACTAGTAACTTAACGTGTCCCTAGCAAATGCCATTCGTTTCAGTTGTTTTTAGGGAACCCTTCAAAGTATTAAAACCACATTTTCTTGGTCCTAGACATGCCACTGAGTGGTAATCGTGTGTTGATACAGCTGGAGAGACGGCCCGTCTCCTCCCCAGCAGCTTGGCTCACCTGTTGGCACACAAAGGGAAGTTGTGGCAAGGTCGGTTAGGATGATTGTTGCCGTTTTGAATTCTGTTTGTGGCAAAGAAACCTGACAGGGTCGTAGCCGGTGCGAAGAAGGATGCCCTAGCACTGGCAGGGTTTTCCTCTGTCCTCTGCCGGGGAAGCAGGATGGGGCACTTGGCACATCACTTAGTGTCCCCTTGGTTGCCCACCCCATCTCCGAGGGCCTAGGTTCAAGCCCCAGCTCTGCTTGCTCTGTCAGCTGCCTGTGGAGACACAGCCTGGGAGGCAGCAGCTGCTGGCTCAAGTATTTGAGTCGCTGCCCGTAATGTGGGAGACCTGCCTGGAGTTTCCAGCTTCAGACTTCAGCCTGGTCCCACCAGGCTGTTGGAGGCACTGAGACAGGGAACCAGGGAATAGAAGATCTCGCTTGCTCTGTTTTTTAAATAAAGATACATTAAACTTTTAAAAATGAATTTTTAAAAAGAAAATAGCGCAGTGGATGCTGAATGCATTTCCAGAGGCAGGGGCTGCTCCAGAAAGCAGGCGGTGGCAGGCTGCCCACCCAGTCCCCAGTGGTATGCAGATGTTTTGTTAAATTCTATAATGGTGAAATGCATCTTTTAAGAAAGATGATACTTTAAGAAAAAAACTTTTAGGAAGAACTGACAGGAATTTGCTTTGTATAATGCAGCCTAGCTTTAAGAAAGCACTGTATCAAGTTTACTAAGTCCAAAATTATACAGATATGTTAATAAATGTGCAACTAGATATGGACAATTGTATTTTTTTAAATAAATATTTTTAACAAAATGATTGTTGACTTGATCATTCATTTCCTTCTCTGATCTGTTTGAAGTAACCTCGGGGTCGTGTTTTTATCCGGGGTAAGCAAAGAGTAAGTTCCCCCACTGGGCGTTAGTTATTAAAACCTGCACTCAGCTGTTCCCTGTGTTTCGTACATGAACATGTTTGAAGATGACACTGTCGTGAGTGGCAAAGAGAGCTTGCAAAGTAGTTGTCAGTGTAAAAGGATCGGAGAAACGACTGCCTGAAAAGACTATTCACCAGGTGAAATCTTTTATTTTAAAAAATTAACATTTTAAAAGGATTTAAAATCAAATCAGATGCTTATATTGAAAGCCCTTGAGAAGGAGCAATTTTGCTTATTTCTCTTCCAGGCACTGTTTGTACAGTTTTTGAGAGAACTGGAGGCTTCTATTCATTAACAAACAAAACGAAGCCTTTTTGAAACTGGGCTGATACAACATCCACAGGAAGTGGCATTAGGAGGTGGCATAAGCCCGTCAGACAGCTGTTTCTGAAAGAGCAGAACGGAGTGGCACGTCCCTGACCCGGGGTAGTGTGGGTCCTGGACAGGACAGCCTGGGGAGCTGGAAACAGGCGGCTACCCTGCCCTGGTGTCAGACCCTTGCAGGTGTCCTGGCCAGCTGGCGCTGCTCCGTGGCTGGTGCCCAGGCCTCTGGCTGTCCACAAGCAGCAGCCCTGGGACCCTGTCTCTGGTGACGTGGGGACACTTAGTTCTGAGCTTATAGAGCAGGACCTTTCCCATGGAGAACAACATTTACCAAGTTTAAAATACTTTTATTTTAGGAAAGATAGGCTTCAATCTGTTGTTGGCTTCTATAGTAACAAATTAATCACAATCAACTTAGATATAACCATTGAGTCTTCTTTCTAGATCTATATAAAAAAAGGTTATTTTCCTTTGCCCAGATCACGTGTGTCCATGTAGGATTGCATTTTGACATCGGCTGGCCTCTTAAGTATTTGCAGTTAAAACTATACCCTGACCACCAGCTTTCCTAAGACATTGGATCTGTTAAACTTACAATAAATATGTACCAAGCATATGAGCAGTTCCTGAAACTGCTTAGAAGGAAGTTTTAAAAATAGAAATTGCCAGTATTTACTAAGCAATCTCTATGTCAGGCTTAGAGTAAGCGCTTTATACAAATTCACTTAATTCTTTCAAAATGCCTTTGAGGTAGGGTAGGTACTTTTAGAAATGCCACTTTACTGGTGAAAAGTGAGGTTGGAAGAGCCTCAGATGTGCTCCCAGGGCTGCCCAAGCTGGAGGGTGAGACCAAGGCTTGACCCAGGTCTCTCCAGCCAGATCCTTGTCATACACAGGATGCTGGTGGTCGGAGCCTGCGGCCTGGACAACACCTGCGGTTCTGGCCAGATGTCAGGCCTGTGAACCACAGCACTTGGGACAGGTGGCCAAGAACCCTGATCCACTTCTTTGCTCAGGTGCATAACATTTGCGTATACTTGAATATGCAAGCCAAGCAGGAGGCTGTCCCAACTCACAGCCTCCTGAGTCCCACCTTGCATTACTGCTTTCAGCAAACTGCACGGCTGGAATTGTGCCACACTTAGTCATTTGTTAAAGAGCTGGACGTGGAGGGTTTTTTTTTTTTCCTTGTACAAAAGATGTAGAATTAAAATGACAGGTCTTTGGGAAATTCTTTGTGCTGTTTCTCAGTGCCTTTTATATGCTTGTCAGTTCAGTAGGGAAAATGAGAACATGCATGCCATTGTCCCCACAGGCTTTGGACCCGTAAACATGGATGATTAGCAGCGTGGGCTGGAAAGTGGCTAACGTGATAGCTGTGGCCAATTTCTGTGGTATAAATGCTCTCACCGTGGCTGATCTCAAGACAGGGACATGCTGCCACGGTCAGCAGAGATGGGAAAAGGCCCAGAAGCTTCCATCACCTGGTCATTTCATCCCCCAGAAACCCAGCACCTCAAGAGCATCCGTAACATGGGGACATGGGGAGTCCTGGGTGTTTATTACCTCAGCTTTTCATAATTTAAGTCCATAAAAATTTCATAACGGCTGATGTTTTAACAACCAGCCCTCAATTTTATCAGGCAGCTTCTTCAAGCTGGTGTGAGCTGGCCCAGCATACCACTGAATCAGGGCCCCAAAGAGTAAGAATCAATCTTGCAATGGGCATTTTAAGCTGTGAGAAGGATGGATTCTGGCTTGGGCCCTAAGAGTACAGAAACGCCTTGCGCATGCCAGGGAGAAACTCGGGGTTGGCCTGGGGACCTTTAAACACATCTATATGAGCACTGATGACCGAGCGTAATAACTTGAACCTGGTTTCTCAGCCTCACCAACCCAGGCATGGTCCATGCATGAGGTGGAAAATGAAAGGAAGTGCAGGCTGGCTCCTACCGTCCCATGGGGGTTCCTGGATGGTTCCTACCAGAGCCCGTCCCCCAAATCAGGCAAGGGAAAGGGATGGGAACAGCCAGGTAAAAGTCTGCTAATGTGCCAGGGGGAGATTTGGGCATCAGGACTCCATGGAATTTCTTCAACGAACCAGGTGAGTGGAGAGACAAATGCATCAAAAGGTTGCCTCCACTGCAACCCTCAGCTTTTGCGCCCGAGGCTGGCTGGCCTGCTGCCCCCATGTGCTTGTTTACCTCTGGTAACATTCTGAGTTTTCCACGTCCAGTGATTTGTTTTGGGTGGAATCTAGGAAAGAAAAGACCCAAAGTCAGGCTGAGCAGCAGCCACCCCTCATCCATGACCCTGTCTTTGTGTCCTTGCCAGCTCTGTGGCTCCTGGGGCAGGCAGCAGAGCAAAGCCACACCTGCCCAGTGCTGGCCCACTGGGATTGCTGGTTGCTTTTAGTCTCATGAATATAAAAGCCATTTGGTTGTTCACATGCTGTTCAGCAAAGCCTCCCAGAATGTCTTTAGGAGAGCTGTCTGCTCAGGCTTGGGTCTGATGACTCCTGGGCCCCACCCTCCCTGTGTCATTAGTGTTTTTCTGGAGAGCGTCAGGCACTGCCCAGGGTCCTGGCCGCTGGGCCCTGGCCACCCAGCTCCACCTAGGGTTTCTGGGAGGGAGCCTTCTCTTAGGAGGTGGCTCTGCCTCCATCCTCCCGGGGCCCAAAGGCTGCTTTTGGGGGGGAAAAAAAAATCTGGACTGGAGTCAAAACCCAAAACTGCAAAGGGATGGCCAATTAGGCCGCTGGGCTCCGTTCCAGCCCAGGAGGCAGGCCCTACCTCGCAGGGCCCGGGGCCTGGCTGGGAAAGATTCCTGGCCCACAGCTCTGTGGCATGGTGGGATGCAGGAAGCCAAGTTCACAGTCCATGCCCTTCTGCTAACATAGAAACCCTGAGTCAGCTGTCCTGTGCCCTCCTGCCTTAAACAATCGCACGGAAAGCAGGAAGAGGGGAAGAGGAAGCTGTAGAAAAATAAACATTTCCGTGCATTCTGCTCAGAACAGAATAGAACGGTGCTTCTGGCCCAGCCTGCTTGGCCCCTAGCCTCCTCCCCACCCCGCTTTCCGCCTCTTGTGTGGGAGCCGAGCCTCTCCTTACCTGATGAGAGTCCAGGGTGTATCCTGTGGAAAAACAGCAGCAAGATGTAGAAGGTGAAAGCCAGGCAGCCAAAGATCACGCCACACAGCAGGAAGCTGTAGCTGCCCTGGGCCTGGAATATCTGCAGGAGCCGGAGGGGAAACAGGCATCAACAGGGGCTGGGAGCACGCAGGGGAGGGCACGCTGCAGTGGAGGGCACACTGAGCCGGTCCCGTTACAGGGCTGCCTGTCTACAGGAGCCACTCGTCCTGCACCTCGGTAGGGCTGGACCTCATGACCTCCCACAGTCATTTTCAGTTCTGAGTTCTAGAACTTTCTAAGAATCTCCCTGTCATTACTGACAGTCCTGCCAGGTGTCTGCATACCTGTAAGACCTAACTGGGGCTCTGCAGAAGATACACACTTTTGAACCTTATATTTGTTTTATAAAAATGCCAAACATACATCAGAAATAGCATAGAGAGGGACTGATACTTAGCACAGCAGTTAGGGCGCCCCTGTGCCCCAGATTGGGGTCCCAGCTCTGCTTACGATTCCCATTTCCTGCTGACATGTACCCCGAGAGTCAGGACTTGATGGCTCAAGTGGTCAGGCTCCCTGATACCCACGTGATAGCCCTGATGGAGTTCTCGGATCCTCGCCCGGCCTGGCCCAGCCCTGGCTCTCGAACACTGAGCCGCTAGGTGGAAGGGCTTTCCTGTTTACGTCTGTGTCTCTCACCTTCCCAATCAAATATTAGCTAAGGCCTCAAAACAGCAGCTTCTGGAACATCCTTAAGGAATTAGCAGCAATTTCATCTGGAACCTTCTACTTCCTGCACCAGATGACATTGAAACGAATCCCAGACATCACCTCACAGGGCTGGGCAGCAGAGAGCAGGCGGTGTGATGAAAGATGGAAAGGGCTCTGCAGACAGAGCCCGGGGCTGCAAGTGTGGCTGACCTAGGCCAAGTGGCCACACCCCCAGAGCTGAGGTCAAAGCGCAGATCATCTGTGCACAACAGCTTTCAATCAGACAGACTTCTTTGTCCTTCTGTGGACAAGCGTGGCTGCATCAGGCATGGGGCGGTAGCCCTGGCAGCATCTGTGAGCGATGGTGTGGGGGTGGGGTTGAGAAGGAGCTATGTGATGTTCCCACCGACTCTCTCCCCACCTTCCCCAGCCTAGCTCCTGGCACTGGCTATGTCCTATCTCCAGACCCCACAGCAGGGGGCTCAGCATCCAAGGCTGAGCCAGAAGTGGGAACAAGGCAACACCAGCCAGGTCAGGCTGTGCTGGCTAATTCAGGAAAGCAACAGCAGCGGGAGGGAAGAGCAGACACATCTTCCCACCTGCTGGAGGATGCTCCCCCTACCTCCCCGCCAGCCTGGCCTGGAGTCCCCTACGTACCGAGCCCACCAGCATCTGCAGGACCATCTCGCCGATTCCTGCCCCGGTCACCAGCACGGTGGTGGCACAACCTGACAAAAAAAGAGAAGGATTCTGTTCCGTGCAAGCATGTCCAGTAGACAGAAGTCAGCTGTCATAGTCCATGCAGTCACGGGAAATCTTGCAAAGAGGGACAGCCATTCGTGAGGTCTGCTTGAGGTCTTGCATCATGAAGGCCCCTTTGTTGTCTTGGAGTCTTCTGTCTGCAATTGCTTAGCCTGGCATTCAGAGCTCTTCCCAGGGCATTGCTCCTACATGCAGGCCAATCTGCCTACCCTGAGGGCCCTGGCCTGGCCCTGGGGAGCCACCTGCACAGACCTGTGGGGCCCGAGCTCAGCTAAGACTCTGTTTCTAAGCCCAGCCACATCATCTGCCAGCCATGCGACCCTGGACAAGTTGGCCAGTTTCTCTGGGTCTTGTTGGGCCTCACACTGGATCCTCCTAGGGTCACTGTGGACTCTGATGTGACTGACCTAAGTCAGGTGCCTGGGGAAGCAGTAGTGGGAGCTGTCAGCACCCAGGCCAGCCCCGCATCCTTCCACGTGGTCTCCTAGACAAAGCCCTTTAAGCCTTGCCCTGGCTACACCCTCTCTGTACATGCTCCAGCCAGGAGCAGCTTTCACTGGGTCCCTGGCCAAGTCCACGCCCTTGCCGAGGCTTCCTGACTCCCGATGCTCCTGGTCTGGTGGACTCCTGTTCATCTCTCAGGTCCCAGGTGATATTCTCATCACCAACTCCTCCCTGTCCCCGGGCCTGGATCCTTGTTTTTCTATGTGCTCAGATGGGTCCTGCACCCTGCTCCCGCCCACTGACTCCCACCCCGTCTGCTCTCTGCCTTCCCTGCTGCCCAGAGGCACCCAGCGGCACTGAGTGGGAGCACAGTGGCCACGTGTAGCAGGCATCTCAGTGCTTTGGATTAAAACAGTTACATCGTCTCCTCTGGACAGTGAGCGCCTTCTAGCTCTTTCCTTTAGGTTCACATCTTCTCTGTTCACCCCACCCCCCGACCCTTCATGCCTCCCCCTTTCCTCTCCTCAGCCCGGGGCCAGCTCACATCCCCTCTCCTCCCATAGCCCTCAGCAAGTCCAGTATTAGCCATGCCCTTCTCAAGTCCAGGGCCCCCCGACTGTCCATCTTACTTTTTTGTCCCCAGAACCATGAAGGGGAGGAGGCATATAGGTTTGCATGCCTGCACCCCACATCAGGAGGCCTGGGAGCCTCCCAGCTTCAGATCCAGACTCCAGCTCCCTGCTAATGTCCACCCTGGGGAGACAGCAGGGACAGCTCAGGTCATTGGGCTCCTGTCACCCGCATGAGGGACCAGGGTTGAGCTCCTGAACCCCTGGCTCAGGCCTTCCTGTGCCTGTGAATCAGCCTATGAGAGCTCTGTCTCAAATGAATAAAATTTTTAAAAATGTCAAGGACTTTCTGTACATAGGAGGCTGTGCAGGAGAGTAAGAATTGGCTGGTTCTGAGCCCCCGTGGGCCAGCCACGCTGTGCAGTTACATTTCCTCTAAAGCACTACATTCCAAAAGATAGGACTCTGCTTCCCCATTTTACAGATGGGAAAGTTGCGACTTAAAGAGAAGGAAATGAAATTATACAAGGTGTCCTCACATCTGGATAGGACAGTCTCTATTACACAGCTACTATACATGCCCTTATATGAAAAGCCATAAAACAAAATCAACAACAGGAATAAAGTTTAAAAATGTACAACTCCATGAAGTTAAATAACATGCTACTGGATGACCAAAATATTGCTGAAGAAATGAAAAAGCAAATAAAAAACATTGGCGAAAATGATGCCACTGTATGACCTATGAGTCAGTGAAGAATTCAATAAGAGAAAAGAAACTATTTTGAA
The DNA here is from genome assembly GCF_017591425.1 of Ochotona curzoniae. Classification (NCBI taxonomy): domain Eukaryota; kingdom Metazoa; phylum Chordata; class Mammalia; order Lagomorpha; family Ochotonidae; genus Ochotona; species Ochotona curzoniae. The sequence continues at coordinate 15,450,608 of NW_024466219.1, read as the reverse complement.
GAAATGAAAATAAAAAAAAATATCAAAACCCATGAGTTGCAGCAAAAACAGTTTTGAAAGGGCCGTTGATCTCATAGTTTGCATGAAGGCTGCCTTATATCAGAGAGAACCTTTGGGAATTGACTTATCATATCCAGATGTGAAGATACAATGCAGTATGCATGTCTACTTCCAAATCACAGACGGACTCCCAGTGAAACTGTGAAATCTATCTTGACAATAGGGTGCCAGACTCTGCTGTTGTCCATACCCGCAATGTCAGGATACACTTAGATAGCAGAATGATGGACTTATGACTGCTTATGAAGGACTATACTATTGTAATAATATAGGGGAAATTAGTAGTAGGGGAGGGAATTTTGGGAGGAGGTAAGGGAAATCCCAGAGCCTATGGAATGGTATCATAAAATTAAATAAATTAAAATTTAAAAAAGAAATTAAACAAGGTCATAAAGTCAGGAAGTGTGGAGGTGAGTTTCGAATCCTGGGCAGGAAACACAGGTGCAAGCCTTGAGCTGCACTAAACCCCAGGGCCTAGCACAATGTCGGGGGGTTCAATGTCAGCTCTCCAACAGGCCTGGAGGAGCATCCCACTGGATGGGAGGAAGCAGGGAAGGGTGAGCGGACAGATCAGGGGGTGTGGGAGCCAGAAAGGGTATTGCAGGGCAAGCTGGAGGAGAGACTGTGCCTCCCTGGGCAGGACCCCAGGGAGCCAGCACTGCACCCAGAGCAGAACAAGCAGGAGCAGGATTGGCTGGCTGGATCAGGACAGGATGCAAGAAGCGTCTCAGGTCCCCATCTCTGTCAAGGTCAGGGCCTCCTCAGAGGCACGCTTCAATGGAATTGGTCCAGGTGCCCATGGAGACCCCAACTCAGAGGAGCCCAAGTCAGACACAGGGAGACTCTCGGGGTCAATGGGGCAGGCTTGCCTTTCCTCTAAGTTACAGACAGCACACAGTAGACATCTCGGGCTCATTTGGATCTCAGTTTGCACGCAAGTACACAGAAGGCAAGTGGGAAGGAACAAGGGGGCTTTCACGTTGGTGGGGTGCAGAGGCCCAAGTGCTTGGACCATCTTGTACTGCATTTCCTAGCCCATCAGCCATTTCTACCTACTGCTTGTGTGGCTTGAAATTCGTGTAAGGAACATGTTGATTTTATAAAACAGCCTCTCCATTTTGAAAATGGGACGCCATGCAGACTTATCATAGAAAATACTCAGTAATGATGTTCTGAGCTAAGATGGTTTGTGGATTATCCTTCAACGTCAAGGACCAAGGGGCCAGCATTTTGCAGTAAAGTTAAGCCAGCATTTCATAGGGGTGCCAGTTCAAGTCCAACACTGGTTCAAGTCCCAGCTACTTCACTTCTGTTCCAGCTCCCTGCTAATGGGCTAGGAAACGCAGTAGAAGATGATCCAACCACTTGGGCCTCTGCACCCACATGGGAGACCTGGTGGTATTCCAAGTCCTGGCTTTGGTCTGGCCCAGCTTTGGCTGTTGGGGCTTGAACCAGTGGAGGGAAGATCTTTTTCTTTTTCTCTCTCTCTGTGAGATCTTCCCTCCACTGATCTACTCCCCAGACAGCAAAGCCTGGAGCCAGGAACTTCTTCCAGGTCTCCATGTGGTTGCAGGGGCACAAACACTAGGGCCATCTTCCGCTGTTGCTTCCCCAAGCACCCTAGCAGGGAGCTGGATCAGAAGTGGAGCATCCAGGACTCGAACCAGTGTTCATATAAATGGCAGCATCCTGAGTGGCAGCTTTACCCACTGTGCCACAATGCTGCTCCCCTAAAATGTCGTTTCCCCAACGACTCAGTCCCCTCTTGTCCCCCTGTGGCTGTGGGAAACAGAGCCGGGTGCAGCTGTAATTGTCTTGTCCTCCTTGAACACCCTTTTCCTCCACTTCTAAGAAGCCTCGCTCATTTCAGCACTGGTTTTCCAACCTCTAGGATGATTCCAGTTACTTCTCAGAGTAATGTTAAGTGTTCAAAAATGCAATTATGTTTAATTAACTCATTATAAAGAGCTTTGCCATATGTATTTGGGAGGGCTAGGGCAGGGCTGGGGAGATGAGAGAATCAGAAGCTTCTGACATCAAAAAGCTGTGTCACAACCCCAGCCAGGCACGGGATCATCCTTCACATCCCTCATGCTTCCAACAACGTCTGCCACACCAGGCAAGCTGGCAGGCACTATTGTTCGCAATCATAAAACACTTGTCTTGGGCCATAATTTCCTTTTTCTTTCATAATTTCAGTTTTTCTTTTTTCCTTTGAATTTGAAACTGTCCAGCACACACACAAAATGCCAGCTGTGAGTCCACAGACACAGCTGAGACATGGATCAGCAACAGCAGCCTGGGGCCAGAGCCAGCCCTGCCGTGCTCCTGCTGGGGCCAGAGCCAGCTGGGAGCTGGGGCAGAGAGGCGGGACAGAGGTGGAGGGAAGAGAGGCAGACCAGGCCGGTCACTCACCGGTGTATTGCAGAATGTCCTCGGTGTAAGCCAACATACTAGGGAAGGTGCTACTGAGGAACAGGCCCAGGCTCGCGGTACCCAGGAACAGAAAGAGGACATCGTAGGAGCAAATCAGCAGAAACAGGAATGTCACCAACACGCCGACCTGTCGCCACAGGGGGGTGGGCATTAAAAATCAGAGGTGGGGTGGGGGAAGGCGGGTGATCCCACCGACCAGCCCAGCCCCTCTCAGCCTTGGAGAGGACGTCTCAGTGTGCCTGGCGCGCCACCGTGTGGACCACCTGGGAATTGCAACTCCCTTAGTGGGAGCTGCCCGGGAAGCCCCCAAGTACGTGCGAAACCACAGGGAAGCGCGCCCCATCTCACACCCTCGCACCCACCGCCAGCAGTGGGCGTTGGAATGTGACATTGCCTTTGCCCCAGAGTGTCATCCGTAAGCCCCGGGAACTCCACCCGCATCTTCAGTTTCTTCTGGAGTGGAGAGCGGGGGGAGGGGGAGGATGAACGCCCACCTCCCTCCTCTCCAGCCCACAGGGAGACGAGCAGAGAGGGGAAGTAGTCTGTCAAGCGGCCGGGTCTCCGCCCTCTGGGAGCGGCAGCCAGCTTCCCCTGGAGGCCCAGGGGCTTCCTCAGCCAGTGTGGCTCCTCCCCAGACCCTCCCCACCACGGGCAGCTGGGCCCAGAACTCTTCCTGGCAAAAAGAGGCTCTCTGTTGCATAGGCATCGGTTTTTTTTTTTTTTTTTTTTTTTGCTAACCCCATCTCTAAGGTTTATACCCATGCTTTTGCGTCCACATTAATTTTAGGCAAAACACATCTGGGAAGAGGACCAGATGAGAATCCTACCTGTGCCGCACAACTGGTTTATGTCCTAGGTTCCTAATCCGGCTCCCAAAGCTACACTGGGGTCAGCGTTTGGCCCATAGGTGCAGGGGAGCATGGGTTTGAATCCCAGCTCTGCTGCATTTCAGCCGCCTGCTACTGCACACCCCTGGGAGGCAGCAAGGATGGGTCAAGCACTAAGTGCCTGGAGCACCTGGCTCCCAGCTGTGTGTGCAGTGAGCTAGTGAATAGATCTGTGTGTGTGTGTATTAAAGAAATCTTTTTTTAAAAAATCACACAGCATAGCTACAACATGCAAATCACCAGGCCCAACCCTGGTGGGGGGGTGGTGGCTATACAGATGTCTGGGGGTTCCAGGCCTCTATGGGCAGCAAGAAGGCTTGACCAGCTTGGTGCCAAGGTTAGCAAGGGAGGCCAGCACATGTGTCCCTCTCTGGGCAGTCTGTGTCAGCAGGAACCTGTGTCCTGTGAGGTCCCAGCTCCTTCCTGTCTCTGCTTCTGCTCCTGTCCAGCGGACACACAAGCTGCCCCGCCCCTCCTCGTCAGCACCTCTCCCCCCTCGTGTCTACGTCCCCAGCCAGGCGGCAGTGTCCAGTCCCAAGCACGTGTCCTGGGGCCGTGGCTGGGAGCACGTGGGCTTTCCTGGGCGGAAGGTGCCCCCTCCCCTCCAGCACTGGCCACTCACCACATTGATGAACACCATGGTGGCCGGCTTCATTCGTGAGGAGACCGGGATGGAAATGAGTCGGCCCAGCGTGATGAAACCCCAGAAGAGACTGGGGAGGTAGCCTGCCACCTTGTGTCCCACCGACAGCGGCTTCTCCACCGCATAGCTGTACACAAAGGCTGAATATTCTCCCTGGGGAGAGACCAGGCCCCTGCTGAGCACACCTGTGGCCCGACCCGGCTAGCAGCTGGTGACGCAGGGACTAGCTTCAGAGAAGCAACAGCGACCCCACAAGGCCTGGACAGGCACTGCTCCCCAGACAAACACTCCCAGGTGTGCACAAGCATCTCATTTTACAGGTGGAAGAATGGTCAGCGGCAACTTGGCCAAGGTCACACTGCAAGTCAACCAGCGTCACAAGCACTCCCCGGTGGTGGACAGAGTTCTTAGTTAAGCAACCCCTCCTCACCAGGGCTCCTACGCAGAGCAGCAAGTTAATCAGTCAGCTATTTGAGCCAGTCTCCTCCTAAGAGACTTCAGAAAGCAGCAGAGAGACTTGCACCAATGCAGCCGAGGTGACTAGAGGCAGGAATAGCTGGGCTCAGCCCTCCCCAGAGGCCAGTTTTGTCCAGTGTTCTGGCAGAGGCACTGTGCTTTAAGGCTATGCACTCCAGGGCACTGCTGGCAACCCACATGGGCCCCTACCTAGAGAGCTGACCCAAGTAGAGCAAAGCTAGCTCTTCCTGGGTGTCTAAGAATCCTGGGTGCGCTCCCAGACGTGAGGATGTGGCCCCCCCATCCCTCGCCCGCGGACTCACCGTCATCCCGTCTGTCATGAACAGGACCAGGGCAGCTGTGATGTGGATGGCAAAGAAGGAGTTGGGGGCTCCTTGGCAGTTCTTCCGCTGGCAGCAGCTGAACAGGCCCTCGTGCCCTAGGGAGGTGCAGGAAGGGGCATGGCTGGAGGAAGGCACAGGGGCAGGGGGGCACCAGCTGCTTCCACTTGCTCTAGCTTAGTCCCTCCCCCAGGCCAGCGGGGTCAAGGCTTTTTCCTAACCACTAGCACCTGGGTACACCCTCTCAGCAGGGAAGGTGGGAAAGGTCCCAGGAGCCCCCACCTGAGTGTGGCTGGAACTTGGGGGGCAGAGAAGAGGCATCGTCCTTTTCAGGGGGCTGCGTCTCCAGGGCGAGCTCGTCGGCACTCAAGAGCAGGGGCCTCCTCTGGGGGCAGCAGGTCAGCAGCCGCTCCTTGGAGAGCAGCAGCAGCACTGCCATGGGCACTGGAAGCTGCGGGGGGCGGGGCATCGGGTCAGGAAGGCCCCTCCTCCTGCCCGTGCCTGGCACCTATCTGCACAGCCCTGGCAGCAGGCGTTTTTTTTTTCCCCCAAGGGTGCCCACCTGAGAGCTGCCCCCAGCCCATGAGCCAGGTGCCTCACACAACTCCTACTTCATCTCCACCAGTCCCTCCGGGCCTCCGCTGGCTGCCGAGTGGGGACCAGCAGGTAAATCTCATCTCCAACCTCCTGAGCTGAACAGAGGTCTGCAGACCACTGTGCCTCCGGCCTTCTGGCCGGCAGGTCACGGAACACTCCAGAAAGCAGCTTCATTTGAGTCCACTATGGTATTCCAAGATTGGGGGTGGGAAGGGGCAGTTAACATCCCCACTGGACAATGGGGCAACTGAGGTTCTGAATTGTGACTTCAGGCCAGCATTGTGACACAGCAACACCAGCATCCCATGTGCACACTGAGTGCATGTCCTGGCTGTTCCATTTCCCTTGTAGAAGCCTGCTAATGGCCTGGGAAAAGACAGAAGTGATGGCCAAGGGTCTGGGCCCCTTCTCCGGGCTGCCTGGGTGGTGTGTTCCAGGAGGGGCCATGCCTCTGAACCAGAAAACCCAAGCCTGGCCTCCTGCCATGCCAAGTACATGTTTATGAGAGCACCTCACAGGCCCGCTTGCCTGCCGCCGGCTGCTCACAGCTGTTTACACGAGGCTTTTCCGGAACTCCCAGGAGCAGTGGGAAATGTCCCCTGCTTCAGGGTTGCCTGGAGAGGCCTCGTGCCTCCCTCAGGTGCCCCTGCTCGCATCTTAAAACCCTGGCTGCCAGGGAGCCCTGGACCACGCCCAGGTGCTGCCTGCCACCTGCTGCAACTTGAGCCTGGGTCCTTCGGGCTTCCCCAGGGGCTGGTGAGCTGGGCCCAGGACTCCTTCCCAGCAGCCACTGCCCAGCCTGAGTCTGTGCCAGCTTGCCAGCCGGCCGCTCCAAGAACCTCATTCGCTCCTAGGACTCGGGGAGACTTGCACTGCGCATTTCCCCAGTTCCTCCATCATTGTAAAAGGCAACAAAACAGAATAAAAACACCCCCTAAAGAGCGCCTGGTACCTCCCAGGGGTGACCTTGGGAATTTCTGCACTCAGAACTACTGGTGCCTGGCAGCAGGAAACCTACAGATCCTGGTGGGAAGAGTCAGCCGGTTCCCTTAGGGAGAGACACAGCCCTTCTCCACTATGCAGTGGGGGGACAGGAAAAACACACAGGTACCCAGCAGGCGTAGTGCCTGGGGGAAGGCCAAGGGGAAACAGCTGGGAAAGCAGCAGATCCTGGAGGCGGGGCTTGCCAGGGAGGGGCTTTCCCAGGATTGGCTGGCGAGGCTGCCAGGGGGACACCTGGCTTCTAAAAGGCTCCTGTGTTGGGCAGCAAGAGTGACAGGTGAGGTGAACCCAGGTGCAAGCAGGAGAGCATGCCCCTCTGCACTACACAGTTTATTCTCAGGCACAAACCTGTAGAGAAAGCAAGGAAATTCTGCAGCAAAGTCCCTCCAGCCTGTGCTTCCAGGAGCACAAGACAGCCCTTGGGCTTCAGTCGGCCCTTACGGTTCCTGGTGGTGTTGTCCCCCTTCCCTGGCCAGAAACAGGGCCCCGTGCCCTCCCCAAGTCCTCCTTGGAGTGCCCAGGCCCAGGAATGCTTTGTTCCCCCAAACAATGGATGGAGGGGAGAAGAGGGAAGAAAAGGTACACAGCTGAGAGCTCCAGCACTGCCCAGGGAAGGCTCCAAGGGGGCTGACTCGTGGGACGCAAGCAGTGGCTGTGTGCTAAAGTTTGGCTTCTAGCCTGATGCAGCCTCACTGGAGCTCTGAGCTAGGGACAGGAGGTAGGGGGACATGACACCTGCCATACCGCTCAGTGCCAGTGGGCAGACTAAAGGCCCCTTGTAGAGCTCCATGTGCAGCAACTTGCTGAGGCATGGCACCTGCTGGGCAACCTGGCCCACAAGTCTTACTGGAGCATAGATGGGGCCCTAAGCCAGGGGGAAGAGCAACTGGTGTCTCTATTCCTCAGCGGGGCCATCGGCCTCCTCGGACACTCCCTGCCCCTGGTTCCACACAGGGCCCAAGCCAGGAGGCGGGTACCCTGGTATTACCCGAGTGCTGCCAAAGCCAGGAGACGGGTACCCTGGTATTCCCCAAGTGCTGCTTAGGCTAGGCAGGTAGCAGAGTCGGGGAGAGCGTCTCCTCAGTTGGGCCTTTAGCTGCATCCTGGGCTGAGGGAGGATGCCTCTGGAACCACACTTAGGTAAAGTTTGGCCTTGGGTTGCAGAATACCCCAAGTTGATCAAGCTGACTTGGCAGTGGTACACACTTGGGGTACAGTCTATTTAAAGGATGGTCTCTTAACCTTGCTGCTATAGCCAGAGGAGCTTCTTAGGGGTCATTTGGTCCACCCCAGCCTTTATAAGCGCACCTGGCAATCATGTGGCTGGGTGGGGTGGGGGTTCCTGGAGAAGATCCTCACATCTTTAAGTTTGGTCCCAGAGTCTACTTCATCCGGCCTTGGGGTAAGGGAAGGGAAGCTGATTGCCATCTTGTGGTGGCAATGCCTGCCTTGGCCTGCCTTGAAGACTGTGATGCCAGAAGACACAGCCGAATGCCCCGGGAGGGTTAGCAGCATCCCCCCACCCCTCTGCATAGTTCTTGCATCTCAGCTGCAGCACGCATCTCAGAACATGTAGAACCCCTGTTGGAGACTGGACAGTGGATTGGAGGTGTGGAAGGTCACGTGCCCCTCATGCCCTGCCTCCCCAGTGCTACTCACGTTGATGAGAGCCATGATCCAGAAGGCATAGGACACGCGAGTGCCTGCCCCGTCCTTTGGGGTCAGCCCCGGGAGCGTCTGGTTGGGCCGCAGCTGGGCCCCGGCAGCGGCAGTGACGGCTGCATGATGCTGGCCCAGGACCCTGGAGGCGTGGAACAGGTGGCTCCTGGAGGTGGCATTAACTGTGGCATTGGCGGGCAGGCAGCTGGACTCGGACAGGAAAGGGTCGGCGATGAGGGGGCTCAGCAGAGCACCAAAGCCCACAAAGAAATGCAGTACCTGGGAAAGGAGGGGTGTGGCTTTGTTCAGGCTCAGAAGTGGTGGCCGAGGAGCCCCTGCCTGGTCCCAGAGTGGGGACAAAGAACTGCAGCAGCCTGGGTGATGGAGGCCAATCCCACCTTGGCCCCCCTCCTCCTTCCCCAGCCTGAACCCACCCCTGGGGATGGTCACCAAGTTTGCATCCACTGGCAAACAACGCCATGCAGGGAAGGGCCAGATAGGAACCTCTGATGACAGGGAGGAGCAGGAACTATGCAGGGAGGGAAGGTGACAAATAAGGGCACAGTAGGGACAGCAAGCCCTTCCTCTTCACCATTCTGCCAGTTACAAGGAACTTCCTGTTAGGGCAGTGCAGGCATTGGTCCTGCCCCACCCCAGAAGCCAGGGAACCCAATCTTAGAGGTGTCAGGAGGCTGCCTGGGTGGCCCAGCTGCAGGTTCTCCATCCTGCTGTGGGTAGGGACCATAGGACAGGCAGGGGTGGCTCACCTGGAGGAAGATGGCTGAATCCTTCTGGTACATCCTCACCAGCTGCATGTTGGCCACAGTGTCAATGCAGCCCATGGCTAGACCGGCCAGCGCCATGACCAAGGCCAGCACCTTCACATCATGGCACAAGGGGATGACGGCAAACACCAGGGAGATGGCCAACGTGGAGGTGAACAGCGCCCACAAGGACTGAGCTAGGCTGAGCGGGAGAGAGCCAGGGTCAATGGAAAGCCCACAGCCTTCTAAGAAATGGCCCCAGCCTCCTCGGCCTCCCCACTTGCTTCCTGCTGCTTCCTCCTGGGAGGACTCAAGGTGCTGTGGTGGCGTTCCACAAAGCCTCATTGCTTCTTATTCTCTTTGCAAATGACAATGCTGCTGACACCTTACATTGCTTGTTTGCAAACAGCTGAGTGCAAATGGATTGCTGTGTCAGTAAGGCTGCCTTGAGCAACACCTACAGGGGACAGGACCAGGTGTGTATGTGGCTGGATGTGGGTCCCTGGATCACTTACCCACAGAGAGGTGCTATCCTCTAGGGCGCCCACCCCAGCCAAGTAGTACAGGCCCCTATGGTAGGCAGAGGTCATCTGCCTGGCAGGTGTCTGGAAGGACTGGGCAGCAGGGTTCTGGAAGGGTCTGAATGTTGTGTTCAAAACACTGGAGAGCCCCCAGGCAGCCTCCAGACTGGCTGCTAGGTGGAAAGCTCCGGGGTGTGGGGTGGTGTGGGCCAGGCAGGATGCGCCCTCTGGGGCCCTTGTCATGTCTCCTGCTAAGTCCCTTCCCAGCCTCTGATCCTGTATCTGGAAAAGTCCTTTATCAAAGACAAGTATTTTCTCTTCTCTTGTTTGGAAAGACAACTGCTCAGAACTCAGCATGGGAGGAGAGCAAAGGAGTGGTGGCTGTCTAATGCCTTCTGACCCTCTACCTCACCTAGGGTCCCCACCTGACAGTCCTGAAACTGGTTGCCTCTACCACCTTGCCCTGGGACACTCCTGTAACAAAACCACTCCGTTTCACCTGTTCCCTCCTTGGCACGCAGCACACTGGGGCAACAGCATACACCACAGAGTCCATGCAAATGGCAGAGCTCCCAGGCTCGCTCTGTCCTCACCCCTCAACCCTGCTTCCTTTTCCTCCACAAGACAGACCAGGCAGCCTTTAGGGTGACCCCACAGCAACAATATGCCAACACTGCATTCTCATATAACAGCCCCACTGGGCCAGGACATGACTCCTCCACACGGTCAAGCAGGATCCCCCAAACCAAGCGCAAATAGTGCCTGGAGAATGAACGCATTATTGTGAAGGCCTAGAAAGAACCGGATGAAAGCAGGAAAGTCCGGGAGCAAGGTTCAGAGGAAAGAGCACCTGTGTGTACCTGCCTGGGTCTGTGGCCCAGCACCAGCCCTGGGGTGCACACGCACAGGCCAGCATGCAGAGGCACTGTGACGTCAGGAGCCCTGGCTATACCGAGGTGTGGGGCATGGAGTATGGAAGGAGACGCTGGCAGAAATGACACCATGGAGAGGCCTATGCTGTTGGCCCCAGGAGCAACACCACAACACTAGGCTGAGGAAGGCTGAGAAAGAAGATTCTGGAGCCTGGAAGCTAACCCAGGTGTTCTGATGTTATGCTGCCTGTATTCTCTGTGGAAGGGTGCATGTGTGCGTGTGAATTTGTACAAGGGTTGGTGACAACCAGGGACCCAGCCAGTCTGGAGAGGGCCGCTCGCAGACAGCCAGAGGCCCAATTCTATGGAGCCATGAATGGCAGGGGTAGGCAGCCACGGTGTGTGGCTCTGGGACCCCCATGACCCCTTGGCTGGTGTTGCTGGGCTCCAGAGGCATGATTACAACTGCTGGCTCTGCTGCAAGCTTCCCACGGTGTTTGTTGCAGCTTGGTACCACTGGAAGCCCTATGAGCCTGTCCCTCTCTACCCCCGCCCCCCAACCCTGCATAGGACAGCCTGGGGAAAGGGGCTGTAGGCCGCCAGGCCAGATTATCTGATGGAAATGACAAGGACGGAGAGATAAGTAGCAACACAGGGCAATGGCCAGGAAGGAACCCGGGGACTTTGACAGGACGGGGGTGGGGGGAGGAAAGGGAAGCAGCAGCCACCAGGGATGGGGGTGGAGGTGGGAGTTGGGGGGCTGCCCTGTCCAGCCTACTCTGTTGCAGCCTCCCTTCTTGTCATTCTTGAGCACAATGCGAGAGACCCACATGGCCCAGAGACACGCAGGAGGGAGAGGAAAAGAACAGACAGGAAAGAACTGTAGAGTGCCTTGCTGGCTTGGGGGTCCACACGCCTGGGTGGTGCCTGAGGCTCAGCACCTTCTAGCAGAGGGTGGGAGGGCTGAGCCAGGGGAATGGGGACTTGCTCCTGGCACCTAGGGAACTCCTGCTGGGGATCCCAGGCTCTTGCCAATTGCATCTGCAGGGCTGTGCCTGGGCATTCAGAAATCAGCAGAAACACATATATCCGGAATGGTATGTATGCTTGGCCCCCACAAGGAAGTCGCCAGTGTGTACTGGAGCCAGACTGAAATATGGTTCTCTTCTGTTACAAACAGCTTGGTCAAGGGCCCTTCCAGGACCATGGGTAATTAAAACAACACATCAATCATGTCAAAGACATCTGCCTGCCTTCGAGGATGGAGAGTGGCTTGGAATCCCAAGACTGGACTCCAGGTCTAATTCAACCATTTCCCAGCATTGTGGCACAGTCGGGGGACAACCAGTTCTGCCACAGGAAACTGAGCTGGGGAATGATGTGATGTCAGAGCCTCCTTTGCTCTCTCACTGATATTCCCACCCTGACCCCAGCCACCTGCAGTCCCACCCCATGCTAGCCGTTCCCTGTTGGCCCTGGGCATCCCCAGGACACAATGCTGCTTCCTGCAAACCACTCTCAGCAGCAAGAGCATGGACCAGTGCCAGCTCCTGTTCCTCCTTACCCCATGTCAACCACTCTTCTGTGACAGAACTGTTCTGGCCACAGTGACCCGGGGTAACCCCAGGAGGCTGCTCAGTGGCTGTCAGGGACCATCCAGCATCACTGCTCCCCCTAGGGTCTCCCAGCTAGAGCAGTGCTTAGGACCTATATCCCCCAGCCAGGCAGGAAAGGGAGCAGATCAGAGCTAGGATCAAAGTCTTATGACATCCAAGCCAGGCAAAGGACCAGCAGAGGGTGGCCTAAGCTCCACCCCTACCCCACCCTGAGTGATTCAGGCCACTCAGAGGATATGTCCCATTCCCCTGAGGCCAGTGGAGGCCCAGGGTACAGCTTGGGGGGGTGGGGGGGCCAGCATGCCCTGAGAAATAGCCAAGTCACTTATTATTGGCTCCTCCCACAGAGGAGGTGCAGGCGGGGAGGGGGCTCGGCTGGAGGTGCCTGCTAAGCTGCATTCACCCTCTCCAGTGTGACCTTGTTTGTACTGTTGACCTCCTCCCTCCCCACCTGGGCCCTGGTACACTAGGGCCTCACCCAGACAGGCACGTGATCATCTTGACCTGTGCACCTGCTCTGGATTTTCCTGGTTCTGTGAAAGGTGGAGGGACTGCCAGGCTCCAAACAGGAGGACCTGGGCGCCAAGGACACCAGGCAGCTATCTCCTGTCCTTCAGGGATGGGGAGAGTATGGAAGCTCTATTTGTGCCACCCTTGGTCCAGGCTGTGCCAGCACACCACCCTCCGACAGTTTGACCACAGGGACCGCTTCTGCCCAGCGGGAGTTCCAAGGACACCCTCCCTCCCTGCCCAGCCTGTTGGATCCCCCTTTCTAGAAGTACCAGGGAGGCAGAACTACAGATGGGGGCATCCCCAGTTCTTAGTCATCCCCAAAGGGACAGGCAGCCCCTATAGCTAGGAGGGGACACTGGAATCCAACCTCAATTTCCCAGGCTGACGGGAAGGGCTGATGGGAAGGCTGGGGAGGGCTGGAGAGAGGAAGCACCCTCTATCTCAGGCACCTGCAGACCCCACTCTGACAAAGCTGAGGGAGGGCACAGATAAGCCTGTGTCTGGGGACACTCCAGCCTAGGGCAAGACCATCTGTCAGAATCAGGCGGGGCTGCATTCTGCACACAGAAAGGATAATTTTGGTGTTGGCTGGGTCCTCACTCTGTCCTGGAGCACCCCTCTCCAATCCCTGCACATCTGGCTGTCTCTTGTCATTCAGATGTCAGCTTTAATGTCACCTGGAGGAGAGGGGCCTTTTCCAACAGTAGCCCCTCTGGTGAGGGACTCACAATGGGCTGAAAAGGGGCAGGGGCATAGGTACAGGGACTTTCTGGAAGGGGGACCAGACCAGCCACAGCCCAGCTCAGAGCCTGGGGAACTGACTTGTATTATGTTCCAGTTGCTGCAGGGGTCAGCCACTGGGGAGCAGGTCTGAGAATGGTGGGAGCCTCAATGTGGAGTCACAGCTGAGGCTGGGGCCAGGGCTGCTGCAAGGATCAAGGCTGAGGCTGGGGCTGGGCCAGAGCCAGAGCCAGGGCTGGGGTCAGGGCTGGGGCCAGGGCCAGGCAGGACATGCAGACTAAAAGGAGTTGGAGAAAATGACAGAGGAACTTAGCCAGCCTCTCATGAGAAGCATGTATACAGGGAAGTGGGAGGGGACTGGGCGAAGGCCAGAGAGGCTCTCAAAGGCATCTCTCGGCCCTAATGATGCCTTTAAGATAAGGGGCAACTCTTCAGGGTGGTTTAGCAGGTCCCCACTACCAGGAAAAGCCTAACCTTTTGTTTGAGTGCCCCTTCCCTGATAAAAGACACGGCGGCAAACTCTGCCAACCACAGGCACCTGGCTTTCTCTGCTCTGAGCCATTTCCTCCTTGAGGCAAGCCAGCTTTTCCCAAGAGAGGTCTTCCTCTGGCTACATCCCAGCACCCCCTCCCTCCCTTCTTCCTAGTCTCTTTCAATCTTACAGTCTGTGCTAGAAGCTGGGGGTGGGTGGCAGAGGACGGGTGTGGACAGCTGGTGCTGTCCAGGCAGTGAGGGCTCAAGTCCGCCTCTGCAGCCACTTTCCCCTCTAGTGTCTGCCCTAGCTCAATGGAGGCTTCCCGAAGATCCCTGAAGCCAGGGGCCCTGAGTTTGGGCTAAAGGCCAGGTAGGATCTGAGAAGAAGCCCCATCAAAAGGGACACGCCTGACTCTCCTCCCCCATGTGTCACATGGAACCCCTCCCCTGCAATAGCTGGCCCTTGAAGCTCTGTGGGCACAGCCCCCACTTCCACGTGGCAGCCCAGCAGCATGCTAGCTGCTAAGCACTGGAAGTTGGGAGGTATTGGCATCTTCACTGAGATGCAGTGAGGTCCTGGCTTACCAGGTGTAGAGGTCACTTTCAGGGCTGATGAAGGTTCTGTTTGTTTTTTGGGGGGGTTACTCAGGGACTGTGACAAGAGCTGCCTAGAGTTAGCTGGAAGGTGGCAAACTCAGGTCCCACCCAAGACCATCCACCCACTACTGCAGGAAGTCCAACATGGTTCTCCCACCCAAGGAAACATTCTTTATGACATTCTGTTTTGGGGGTGGCAGGATTGAGGTTCAGAATTTAAACTTGAGGGCGGGGCACGATAGCATAGTGGTTAAGGTCCTCGCCTTGGACACCTGGGAACCCATATGGGCGCTGGTTCTAATCCTGGCAGCTCCACTTCCCATCCAGCTCCCTGTTTGTGGCCTGGGAAAGCAGTCAAGGACAGTCCAAAGCCTTGGGTCCCTGAACCCACGTGGGAGACCCGGAAGGAAGTTCCTGGCTCCTGGCTTCAGATCAGCGCAATACCAGCCGTTAACTGATTCACTTGGGGAGGGAACCATCAGATGGAAGATCTTCCTTTCTGTCTCTCCTCTTCTCTGTACATCTGCCTTTCCAATAAAAATAAACAAATCTTAAAAAAAAAAAAAAAGAATTTAAACTTGAACCACAGACAGGACCTGCCCTCTCTAGCCCCTTCCCAAGGTCCAGCATCGCTGTCCCTGGAGCAGCTGGAGCTCACAGGATACTCATGCCAGGCTTGGGCCCCAACAGCAGAGTGCAGATTATTCATGAAAGCAAGAGGCATCGCCTGGGTTATCTGGTTTGAATCCTGGCTAGCTCTGTGATGTGAAGCAAGTTTCCTGATTTCTTTGGGTCTCAGCTTTCTCGTGCATATGAGGGACACGACGGCTTGACTTTGAAGGGATTCTGGGGAGACAAAATGGGTCAGTACAGCCAGAGGACAGACACGAGTGCCTGGTAGAGAGCAGGAGCGCCATAGTTAGTGATGGCCACTGTCATCACCTGAGGCTTTTCTGGGAGCTGCTTCCTGCAGTAGGGCCCTCTCTGCTGTCTATTAAGAGCCCCCTGTGATGTTGAAGAGCCCCAAGAGAGACAGAGAGCTATCCCGGAAGAGGTGGCCCAGTTAGGTGTGTCACAGAGCCAGACCTGCCACGCTGTTCTTTCTGACTCATGCTGCTCTCATTCTCTTTCCTGCTCTTGGCACCATGTAAGCTAAAAAGTTCCAGGTAAGGGAGCTTTGGGAAGTGAAAACACTTTAAAAACAAATAAAAATACCTCTGATGTTTAGAAATCTCTTTTCTTTACTTCTAATTAAGCAAAGGATCTAATTAGGCAAAGGATCTTGAGCTTTTGTTTTTGTTTTGAAGATTTTGGGGGCTGGCATTGTGGCACATGGGCTATGCCGCCACCTGTGATGACCACATCCCATGTCAGAGCACCAGTTCGAATCCTGACTGCTCTGCTTCATATACAACTCCCTGCTAAGCAGTCTAGGAAAGCAGCAGAGGATGGCCCAAGTGTCTGGGTCTTTGCCACCCGTGGGAGAGACTTGGTTGGAGTTCTGGGTTCTCAGCTTTGGCCTATCCAGCCCTGGCTGTAGTGGGCATTTGAGGAGTGAACCAGCAGACAAGAGATTTCTCTCTTTCTCTCTCTAAATCTTCAGATCTTCATCACATAGCCTTTCATACAAATAATCTTCAAAAAAAAAAAAGATTTTCCAAACATCATTTCCATCGAATCCTGCACCAAACCCACACAATCCCGGGTGTACTGAAGGACGCTCATTTCTGAGAATTCTGTGGTTTACAAGAGGATTTGGGGAAAGGGGGGTGGGTGGATAATCACTCCCTGATGGAGAATGCCTCAGCAGCTTAAGGGGGGCCCATCTGTACAGACACCTGTGCTGTTCTCCACCACCGCCACATTCTAGGGAGGAGTCTGCACCCAAGGGTGTGCGCCCAGACTCTTTGCTGGGGGAGCCTGGCTGCGTGGTTGTCCCCAGGCCAGCTGCTTGCCTGAGTCCAGGATGGCAATGGGCTGGGAGCTGGGACCAGGGCAAGCCGGCAGCAGCCCCCGGATCCCAAGTCACTTGCTCCTCCACGCTTGGCTCTGCTTTCCCGGCTGTGCTAGCAGCCATTCCAGAAGGGCCCTGCGGAGGTGGTCCTCTCCACCCGCACTGCCAGGAGAGGGAGATTCCAGGACAGTCGCAAACGGGGCATCCCTGGGGTCTGTGCGGCAGAGGCTGGGGGGAGAGGGGGAGAGTGCTGGGTAGGCAGAATTGGCAACAGAAGGGCCTCCTGGCACCCTTGGTGGCAGTTTCCTCCCTGAGACACCTAAGCCCTCCCTACTCGAGTCTGCCACAGAGAAGGGCTCTGTCTCTGGGGGCCATCCCAGCATGTGTGTCCTGGCTCCCTTTGGGTGCACCTTGCCCGCTGGTGTGGAACTGACAGGGTCCTGGGCACCGGGTCAAGCCGTAGGCCAGCTCCTGGCTCCTGGCCCTGCCGCCGCCCCTGGTGGGTTGGGGTGTCCAGCGGTGGCGGTGCCGGCGGCGAAGCTCGGACCCTGCCCACCTCCGCTCACCCCCATCACCTTCTCCCGGAGCGGGCCGGGAGCCAGTGAACACGAACACATAATGCAAAAGTCATCTTGGGTCTCCGGAGAGTTTTCCGGGGAGAGCTGGACTGGGCTGAGCTGGGCTGGGCTGGGCTGGCGGGGAGGGAGACCGCCTTGGCCGCCCTGGCCGGCGGGGCCGGAGATCGGGGATGAGGGGGTGGCGGAGCAGGGGTGGCACTCACGTCCTCTTGAAGACGCCCCCGAGGGCGCTGCCCAGTAGGAGGCAGAGCTGCTGCGAGAAGAAGACCCAGGAGATCTGGGGCAGCGAGCTGTGCGTCTGGCAGCGCAGGTCCAGCAGCGTGGGCCCCAGGAAGGCGAGGCACAGGCCGAAGCTGAAGAAGGCGCTCCAGTAGGTGAGCGTGGGCTGCAGGTTGCGGCGCAGCAGCCCCGACACGCGGCCGTCGCAGCCCATGGCTCGGCCGGCTCAGCCAGTGGCTCGGAGCGAGCGAGCCCGGGGACCGAGTGCGCGCCGCGGCGGGCGGGGCGGGGAGGGGCCGCACGCCGGGGGCCCCGCCTTGCAGCCGGGCAGCGGCGAGGGCGCCTGGACCCCGCACCTGGCGCGGCTCCCGCTCCTGCTCAGCACCCAGGCCCGCCCTCCTCGGCTGCAGGGACCAACCGGGCGCCGCGGCCTCGCTCCCCCACCCCCCAGCTGCCCGCCTCTCCCGTTTGTTTATTCGGAGCCCCCTCCCGGGACCTGAGCTCCCCACTTTGGAGTTGGGCAATTTGCAAGTCGAGACGAACCGATCGAGGCCGAAGGACAGGACCCTCCAGCGCCTCTCCCGGCCCCGGGAGAGCCACGATGAGCTCCCCACTGGGCAAACACACCAGTGGGGTGTTGCGGTGGAGGAAAGCGACCCCCAGACCTTTTAAACGTGGGGGTTTCGCAGCTGGACGTGGGGGGGCTGCTCAAGCTTCCCTCCGCCTTCGCCCAGACGGTGAAGTCTCAAGTGGAGGTGCTGTTCTTGGGGGAGGCTGCGTGCCTTTCGTTCATCAACACCTCTGGTCTGCAAGGAAAACCCTAGGAACTAGCTAGGCCCTCTCCAACGACGCCGCCATTCTGCACCCAGCGCAGGTGCAGGAGGGAGCACGAAGGTGGCTTACCCCTTTGGTCTGGCCCGTCCTCCCCCTAACCCCCATCCCATCCCCTCCTTGGCAGTAACCTCAAAAACTGAAGGATCCTAGCAGAAATTCGGAAAAACTCCCTGGGAAAGGGTAGGGACTTGGTGGTGGGGGGGAGGGGGGAGTGCAGGGCACTGTCCCCTGCTGTCCCTTCCCCAGGAGTACAGACTGCTAGTCCCTTGTCCTGTGTCCTGGACGGTGGCAGGCAGGACATGCTGGCTTCCTGCATAGGTTCCGGAGGCAGAGCAAGACGGTCCTGTATCCAGCCACTGGCCATCTTTAGGAGGAGTGGCAGGAGTGGTGGGAGCCAAGACATTGTGCCCGGTGCCCCCTGGGGACCAGGGCTGGAAGGACCAAGGAGGTGTGGGAGTGTCAGCAGCTTACTGTGCCTGCAAGTACTGGTCTTGCCTCACAGGGGCACCTCCCTGGCCAGAGAGGAACACACCAAGGTCCCTGGGGTTCAGTCCACATGTAGGTGGTGGCAGTACTTAGAGAATGGGACAGTGGATAGCCTGCACACTACTTGTTATAAAGTAGAGTTGTCCTTGGGACTGAAGTAGGACTACAACCATGAGTTTCGGACTGAGTGCTCTGTGCCACTCTAACAGAATTCCAGGGCTATGTAAATGTGCCGTTGGCAGGAACAACCTGCAGTCAGCCTAGTGGGTTACAAAATTGCCTTTCTCTCACCCCAAGCTCTCATGCTTGATGTCAGAATAGAGGACTGTATGCGTGATCAGTCCATGAGAAATGTGATATGAAAAGCCTATGTGTGAATTTCAAAGATTTACAGAACAAAATAAACATTTTTTAAAAGTTTCATTTTGTTGAGTTTTTCCTTTTCTTGTTATTTCATTTATTTATTTTTCATCTGCTTGAAAGGCAGAGTGACAGAAAGAGAGAGAGTGAATGTCTTCCATTAAGCTGGTTCACTAACAGGGCTGGGCCAGGAGGAAGTCAGGAGCCAAGCACTCATTCTGGTCTCCCATGTGGGTGACCGAGCCCCAAGCACTTGAGCCCTCATTGCTGTTTCTTACGTATTATCAGGGAACTGGGTCAGAAGTGGAGATGCCAGGACTCAAACCAGCACCCCAGGAGGGGATGTGGGTGTCCCAGGGACCACGACACCTGCCCGTCACCCCACGAGTGTTTTGAAGCACCTGTGTGAACATTCATTAGAAAACAATATCCCTTGGAATCACCCAGATTCCAAAGAGATGGTCTCTGGGGTCATTTGTTTCCCTAAAAATCATCTATAATCCCTGAAAACTGCTACTTGCCCGGTTCTCTGTCTCTCCTGTAGGAAAATGGGTATTTTGTAAATAATGTTAAGAAACTGGATAATCCTACTCCCATCCCTGTAGGTCTGGACTTTTTTTTGGTGTGGTAAGAACTTGCATGCATCTTCTCCCCATCAGTCTTTGTTTGGCCTACTGCATCTTCGGAGGGTGGAGGGACCCTTCGCCCCTGCAGGTTTGGAATCTAGAGACAGAATTCCAGACTTCTGGCTTTCATCTGACTCACATCTGGTTGTGACAGCCATTTAGGGAGTTGAACCAGTGGAGAGAAGATCTCTCTATCACTCTTTCAAGTAGAATAAAAATAAATTAAAATGTGCTTGATAAGAAAAGTGCTCATGGAAAAAAAAAATGAAAGGAAAAGAGAAATTTACTTGGGTTCAAGAAATTCTAAAGTTCCTCTGGTTTCCTGGAGGCCAGGTCAAGGAGACATGGAACGTGAGGTGTCATTAAGCCGAAAGGGAAAGCTTTCTTATCACTCAGGCCCTGGTATCTAGAATCTGCTTAAGCAGAAAATACAATCTCTGCTTATCTCTCTGTGGCTCCAAACTCAGATCACTGGGCAAAAAGTCTTTGATTTCTATGGATTAGCCCCTAGGTTTAGCGACACCAGCATATGTTGATTTGATTCTGTCTTGTTGGATCCCTTTGCTCTAGACAGACTTTGCTTTTCTCTGTCTTTTGTCTTCCTATGTCACTTGTCAGGAAAGATTCCTTAAGGTAAAACCCAGATGTGGAGTCCTTATAAACAAATAAGTAAATCTCTTGGGAAATGTTCCTGAAGAATGAAATTAAAGGATAAATTTATTTAAAAGAAGAAGTTCCATGAGGCAGGGCCATTTGTCATCTGAACTCTTTTTTTTTTTTAAGATTTATTTATTTTTATTGCAAGGTCAGATATACAGAGAGGAGGAGAGACAGAGAGGAAGATCTTCCGTCTGATGATTCACTCCCCAAGTGAATGGGCGCCGGTTCTAATCCCAGCAGCCCCACTTCCTATCCAGCTCCCTGCTTGTGGCCTGGGAAGGCAGTCGAAGACGGCCCAAAGCCTTGGGACCCTGAACCCACATGAGAGAACTGGAGGAGGTTCCAG
Source organism: Ochotona curzoniae (assembly GCF_017591425.1). Lineage (NCBI taxonomy): Eukaryota > Metazoa > Chordata > Mammalia > Lagomorpha > Ochotonidae > Ochotona > Ochotona curzoniae. The sequence continues at coordinate 15,430,366 of NW_024466219.1, read as the reverse complement.
GCTCTTGGCTTTGGATTGGCACAATACCAGCCGTTAAAGTCACTTGGGGAATGAATCATTGGACAGAAGATCTTTCTCCCTGTCTCTCCTCTTCTCTGTATATCTGACTTTGCAATAAAAATAAATAAATCTTTAAAAAACAACAAAACAAAACAAAACAAACAAACTCCCTTCATGCACAACAGCTCCATTTCCTTGGCTAATTTGCTTTGAGGAAAGAAATATTTGTAAGAAAGAACTTGTTCTGGTCTGTGCGACTTTTGGCTTTGAAATGCTCTCTGCCGGAATCTTTTCCCTCCTGCCAAGAGTTGCCTTAGCCATGTGCAGGTATGCAGAGGTTTATAATCTTAATTTGCATTCAGAACATAATAGAGACTTTGCTTACTCTAGTTTCTGTTTATTTCTTTACACTAACTTCTTTCCTGAGCTAAATAGAACTACATATCCAGAAAGAAATCTGTTTATTAAGGCATTTCAAAGACAAAGAATTTTAAATTCAGACCAGAGAAATTTTTGGATTTCCATTTTAGCTAGCAATTTGTTGCCTGGTATATATATTATATCATATCATATCATATCATATCATATCATATCATATTATATTATATTATATTATATTATATTATATTATATTATATTATATTATGGCTTGGGTCTTCGCTTTGCGTACACCGGGATCCCATATGGGCACTGGTTAGTGTCCCAGCTGCTCCACTTTCCTTCCAGCTCTCTGCTTGTGGCCTCGAAAGGTGGTCAAAGATAGCCCAAAGCCTTGGGACCCTGCACCCATGTAGGAGACCCAAAGATGGCTCCTGGCTCCTGTCTTTGGTTATGCTCAGCTCTGGCCATTGTGGCCACGTGGGGAGTGGGCCAGCAGGTAGAGGGGATCCTTTTCTCTGTCTCTCCTTCTCTCTGTATATATCTGTCTTTCCAATAAAGATGGATAGATCTTTTTTAAAAAATTATTTGAAAGGTAGAATTATATAGAGAGAGAAGAAGAGAAAGAGACACAGAAAGACCTGTCTTCCATCTGCTGGGCCACTCCCCAAATGGTTGCAATAATGCTGGACCTGGCTGAAGCTGGGAGCCAGGAGCTTCATCCAGGGACCTATGTGGGTGGTAGGGGCCCAAACACTCGGACAATCTTCTACTGCTTTTCCAGGGCCACTAGCAGGGTGTTCGATGGGAAATGGAGCAGCAGGGACTTGAGCCCACTTTGAGTCCAACTGTGGCTCCCATCAGTAGGGTAAAGCCACTTTGTTCCCACAGAATTGAAGTGTTTATTGTTCTCTCCATATGACTCTCAGAATTCAAAACTACTTGTGAGTATTCATCATCTGATAACAATGTTGTTGTTTGCATCAATTCAGTAGGGATCTGTTCTCTTGGTAACAGGATGCAATGGGCGATAGTGGCCATTACTAAGCTTTGCCCGAGATGGAATGTTGCCAGGCTCCACCAGACCACTTTGAGGATGTGAGGACTGACTTAATGAAGTCACAAATAGCCCTTGGGAGAAGTGGCTTGGAACCAGGCTTCCTTTACAGGGGTCCTGGCCTTGCAGAGAGCAAAGAATGAACAGGCTCAGGGACCTCAAGTTACCCAGAACCTCAAGAAACAAAAGGTTCACCTAGATGCCACAGGTGAAGCCTGGCAGCGATTCCTTGGCGTGCCTTGCTAGTCCGGGGGGAGGAGCTTCTATGAAGTCTAATTTGAGATTCTTTATTGGAAAAGTTCTGGCACAGTATGTCTTAAAGGAACTAAACGGTTAGTCACTTCCGGTTGCACATTATGCAAGTCATTAAGCCATGTTTAACAAGACTGAGATGTACGTTGGACTTTATTATGATTGTCTTTGGTGAAATTAAGGATACTGGAATGAGAAAAACTATGCTTCTGAGGCAAATGGTTATGCGCCTGTCCCTGGAGTCGTTGATGACGATGACGATTTTGAGATTTTATTGTTGATCTACCACTGGGGCTGTATCCTGAATTCTTGTCTGGCCCCAAACAAATGTTTGCCAGTTTTTTCCCAGTTCCCTGGCTTGGACTTGCTGACATTAAAACTGCCCTTTTCTGATTCCTTCAAGCCAAAGCTGGCTGACTTTGAAATTCAGAACTCACCACCCACTACAATTCAGGAAAATGTTAGGTGGCCATTGCCTGCTTCTCTTCCAACTGAACATGCATCAAGACAAAAATCTAGAACCCTCTTCAGCTGGCAGCCCTGCAGGCTCAGTGTCTGCACTGATTGAGTCCAACAGTTCTGGGTGTTCTTTGGCTTTCATGGAAATTTCTTGCATAGCAGATCTATTCGCCTGCATCATGCAAAGATGCTGAATGGGAAAAACCCATCTGCTACCCCATCTTCTGGAACAGGATCTTACTGTGCCCTGGGGACCGGGCTGTTTCCTGTAGCTGCTCTGCTACCCACTCGATTTTTCCGTATCCACAGTCACTATGATTGTACGAACTTTGGATACTTCAGGTGGGACTGCTGAAGCCCAGAGAATGACGCCCCTACACAGAGCCACTTTGGCACATGGAGCAGTTTGAGCTTAAGATCAGGGAAAGTTCTTGAAGGTAGGCTCAGCATCAAGGTCCCTCTAAGCTTCCTCACTCACCCGGGCAGGCTTACATTCCAACGTAACTCTGCCCCTCATTCGTGTTCCCAGACCCTCAGATTCCTGTCTCTGGGACCATCCATTCCCGAGTCATCATTTATGATCCCTCCAAAGTGTCTCTGCTTCCCATACTTACCGACTGCCCTCCTTAAAGAGAGGAAGTATGTAAGTATGTGAGCAATGCTAAGCGAGTTCCCCACCACTATGCTGTGTTTGCTGCTTCTGGTTGTTAATAAACCCACCCACTTTTCTCCTATTTAATGTTTGTCTGATTATTCCAGAGGTTGGAGGAGAAATTTCCTTCAGCCCTCACATTATACAGGCATAAACATATATAAAAATTCATTTAGGGAGTGAACCAAGGGCTGAAGATCTTTCTTTCTGTCTCTCCTTCTCTTTGTAAAGCCACCTTTCCAATAAAAATAAATAACTAAAAAAAAGTCACCAAGCTTTCTCAGTTGGCATCTTCTAAACATTTAATAATAATAATTTTTTAAAGAAATTCACTGGGCCGGGCCTAGCGTGGTAGCCTACTGGCTAAAGTTCTCGCCCTGTACGCACGGGGGTCCATATGCATGCTGATTCCTGTCTCAGTCATCCCTGCTTCCCATCCAGATCCTTGCTTGTGGCCTGGGAAAGTAGCAGAGGACAGCCCAAAGACCTGGGACCCTTCACCTGTGTGGGAGACCTGGAAGAAGCTCCTGGCTTCTGGCTTCGGATCAGCTCAGCTCTGGCCATTGTAGCCACTTGGGGAGTAAATCAGCAGACGCAAGATCTTCCTCTGTCTTTCCTCCTCTCTGTATATCTGACTTTCCAGCAATAAATAAATAAATCTTCAAAAAAAATCAATGGGCCATCCACTTAAGGCTTGTACATTTTATTGTATGAAAGCTGTACTTTAGAAAGCTAGTAAAGAGCTAAAGTAAAAGGAGTCACTCCCACTGTGAATACAGAACTCAGTTCTCCAGGTAGAACAAACAGTAAGGAAGCATTCAGACAGGAGATGCAGTGGGAGGGTTTGGGGGACTGGAGACACGGGGGTCTGATTCTAACTGGGAACACTCACGGAAGAGGTATCTTTCCAACCGGGTCAAAAGTAGCTGCAAAAGCCTTGCTTGCTGTCTCCTTCTCTCGCTCACTTGTTCCCTTCCTTCCTACATCTCTTCTATTTTCCAGCATCACACCTTTCCTCCTCCTCCAGTATCCTCTCTCAGATGATTTTGACCCAAGTTACAATTCCACTAAGGCCCGAAATCATTCCCTTACCCCTGTACCATCTCCCAGGTCAGCTCCTTGTTCCTCTTTTTGCTACCTGACTTAAGGCTGGCACTGGACTGGCCTGTGTTCTGACTCCACCCTTAACTTGGTTCCTTTCTCACAGTAGCAAATCCTTGATAAATAGCTTGTGAACGAGTCCTGAATTATTTGCACAATACCTTTACACTTATTTTGGTTTTACATTTACCTTTCTTATCAACCGATCACAAGTCCCCCAAGGGCATAGGCTGGCCTCTCTCTCCTCTGTGCTGTATTCCAACGTCCAAGTTCTTGGGAGGCGCCCTATGGTCATTCTTACACCCAAGAGGCCAAACTTCCAGTGCTCACTGGACTCCTCTGGAATAAATTGGAAAAGGAATCACCATTCCTGTCCACAGCAGAAGGCAACCTGAGACCCCTGCCACTAATTAGAGGAAAGGGTCTGAACTGCTTGTGGGAGAAAGAAAAGGTTTCAAGGGTTACCTCCCCTACTTCCTCCTAGGTTCCTTCATCTGGCCCGCACCCCAACTGAATGATCCCAGTGCCAATTATCTGTCGATCCTGCTTGCCCAGGGCCAGGGCTTTCTCTGCTCCTTGTTAGATTGCCCAGATTTCTGACCCCTTGGTGAGGGCTGTTTGCACTGCACTAAACTCCCAGGTTGATGCCTGGTCGAGTACAAGCAATAAATCACCTGCGCACTTGGGGCCATCAGTAGGTAATCTACATCCTGGAAATACGCAGAAGGTAAACAAGATCGTATGGCGCTGAGTGAAGCACCTGATCCCCTTACGGCTGCTATCTCCTTACAGGCACTGCCACGATGGAAACTTCAGTGTCTGAATCCATCTTATAGATTTTATTTCAGTAACTGTTTCTGTCTGCACTAAAAACCTTAATTATTATTATTGTTTTAATGTGCAGAGAAAAGATATGATTGTCAGCTGCCTAGAGAGAAGTCCTTAAGAGTGACGAGAAGCCTGCCCCTGCTCCCAGAACCCTCTGGTCTCTGCTTCCCAAGTTTTCTTGAGCCCAAAGTAGGGGCAGGGGAGTGAAGTCTCCAGTTCAGTTCAAGGTCACGAAGCACATTCTGCAAGAACAAGATGACACCCTTCCCCCACCCACCCCTCTTCCTCTGATGTTCTCTTTACTGCCACATCATCGCCGTGTTGGCTGGAACGTGGCAAGAGGATGGACAGGCTCTGACTGGAGTTGGCACAGGCCAGATGACAGAGAGCTGACTGCCAGGGACTGTGCCTGGATGGTCCAGCTACCCCAGCACACATGAATGCAAACAAAGCAGAAGCGATCGTGTGTACAAAGAGACTCCTTCACCAAATACCCAGGCAAGCCCTGGTGGAAGGCAAGGGGAGTGGTTCCTGCTGCTGCCAAGGAAGAGGGACAGTAGGGGCTGAAATGAGTCAGGAGCATCTCAGTGACAGAACGATGGCGGCGGATGTCCTGGAGGGTGCTGCATAGGAACTGACATTTTGTTGTTGCTGAAAACATGTGAAGACTTGAAAGGGCTAGTGGGAGCGAGACCAGTGGGGAGAGCCAGAAGGACTCAGGAATCGTCCAGGTCAAGCTCCTCGCAGAAACGCAATTCCATTCCCTCCTAGCAGCCTTGCTGGAGGGCTTTCAGCCTCTGTGTGTGTCCAGCTGTGGACTCAGGAGATCTAGACCAACCTGTAAGGCTGAAAGACCCTGAGCCTCTGTGTGCCGTGAGACAGAGAGAATAATCCACTGACTGCCCCGCCAATCACTGTGAGAGAAAGTTTGTACCATTGGAGGGGCTGGGAGTGAAGCTGCCACTGGTGACGTTGGTCCACTTGTAGAGGAGTGGTTTGACTCTTGGTTGTTCCACTTATTTTTTTTTTTAAGAAAAAAGATTTATTTATTTTCGTTGGAAAGGCAGATTTTACAGAGAGAAGGAGTGGTGGAAAAAGAGCTTCCATCTGCTGGTTCACTCTCCAAGTGGTCACCAATGGCCAGAGCTGAGCTGAAAGAAAGCTAGGATCCAGGAGCCAGGAGCTTCTTCCAGGTCTCCTGGAAGGATCCCAAACATGTAAGCTGTTTTCCCAGGTCACAGGCAAGGAGCTGAATGGGAAGTGGAGCAGCTGAGACACAAACCAGCTCCTTCACTTGGAAGTGAAGGACTGGTCAGTTGAGGCATGTGCTGGCCCTGGTGACTCCATTCTGAACAGCTCCCTGCTAACAGTGCATCTGTCATGCCACTCGTGTGAGACCCAGCTGGAGCACTGGGCTCTTGGTTTGGGCCCAGCCCAGCCCTGACTATTATAGGAATTTGGGTTGGTAAACCAGAAGTTGGAAAACATCTTCATCTTTACCTGGTACCCTGCCTTTCAAATAGACGAACATTATATATTTTTTTAAAAGGGTGGGGTGGGTATTGTGGCACAGTATGTGAAGCTGCTGCTTGGGACGCCCATATCCCATATCAGTGTCTGCTTTGATTCCTGGCTGTCCTGCTTCCCCTCTAGCATTTCCTCTAGTGCACACTCTGGAAAGCAGCTCAGGTGCTGGAATCCCCGCCACCCAGGGGAGACCCAGTTTGTGTGACAGGTTCCTGCATCCAACTTTGTGTAGTGAATCAGCAAATGGAAAACCTCTCTCTCTCTCTCTCTTTGTTGCTTGACTTTTCAAGACAACAAAATTGAATGAATAGACACCAAGGTCCAAGCAACACACAGTGGGGAGTGCTTGTTGCCCCTCCTCCACAAAAGTTCTTGACAACTGTTGACTGGGATGTGTCACATGGCAGACATGTGACCTACAGTAGTTTTTTTTTTTTCTTTACCTTTTTGATTGAAGTTCAACTTGCATTAAAATACAGGTCTTAAGTGAATCATTTATGAGTATGTGGACACACCAAATAACCACTGCCCGGTTATTTTCAGCATCCACCCAAAAGCCATGGGGTACTGGCTTCACGTGACATCCATGACAGCATTAGTTGATGCTAGTTCATTGCTATGTAATCTCCTATGTGGATACGCCACAGCTGATTTAGTCCAAATACTGATGGGTATTCAGATTGTTCCCAATTTGCAGCTATGATAAAGCTACTCTAAGTATTCGTGCACTTCTCTTTGTGGAACAGAAGCTCTCATCCTACTGGGTACAGGTCCAGAAATGAACTGGCGAGGTCCACAGAGGTTTGACTTCAGTAGCTTTCCAAAGCAGTTGGATCAGTGTGATGCCCAAAAGAGTTCTAGCTGATCCATGTCCTTGTCAGCACCTGGCATTGTCAGTCATGTTAACTATTTTTTTAAGGATTTATTTTATTTTTATTGGAAAGGCAGATATACAGAGAGGCAGAGAGGAAGATCTTCTGTCTGTTGGCCTGCTCTACAAGCAGCCACAGTGGCTGGAGCTGAGCAGATCCAACACCAGGAACCAGGAGCCTCTTCTGGTTCTCCCAAATGGATGCAGGGTCTCAAGGCTTTGGGCTATCCTTGATTGCTTTCCCGGGCCACAGGCAGGGAGCTGGATGGGAACTGGAACCGCCAGGATTAGAACTGGCGCTGTTATGGGATTTCGGCACACACAAGACAAGGACTTTAGCTGCTAGGCTACCACGCCATGCCCAGTCATGTTAACTTTTCAATGAAGATTTATTTATTGATTTGAAAAGTAGAGTGACACACACAGAGATAGAGAGAGACTCAATCTCCAAATAGTCACTGAAGCACTGGGGTTGGGCCAAACTTAAGTCAGGAACTGAGAGCTTAATTTAGGTCTCCCATGTGGGTGTCAGGGGCCTTAGCACTTGGGCCATCATCGGCTGCTCTCCCAGAAGGAGAGCACTGGGTCAGAAGTGGAGTAGCTGGAATTTCAATCAGCATTCTCATAAAGGATATTGGTGCTGCATGCAGTAGCTTAACATGCTGCACCGCAGTGTCAGCCCTGGTCGGACCAAGTTTAACCGTTCTGTTGGGGTGTACTAGTCTCTCAGCATTTTTAATTTGCATTTTTCCCATAAAAATACAGTTCAATATCTTACATGCTTTGTGGTCATCTCCATTTCTTCTTTTGTTAAAGAACCCTCTTCAAGTTTTGATTGACTTTTTGACTTTTTTTTAATGTTCCTTGAATTTTCAACTGACACATGATAACTGTATGTGTACCTGGGGTACAGTGTATTTCAGTTCGTGTATCAATTTGTGGTGATCAAATCAGGGTCATTGACACATCTGTCACCTTAATCATCAATCAGGTCTTTGTAATGGAAGCATCCTGAATCCTCAGGATGCCATGAGTTGTTGCTGACTATCAGTATCCTAGTGTGCTAAGAAGCACAGCCTTAGGGCCTGGCACAGTAGCCTAGTGGCTAAAGTCCTTGCCTTGCATTTACTGGCATCCTATAAGGGTGCCAGTTCTAATCCCAGAGGCCCTGCTTCCTATCCAGCTCCCTGCTTGCGGCCTGGGAAAACAGTCGAGGACAGTCCAAGGCCTTGGGACCCTGCACGTGTGTGGGAGACCCAGAAGAAGCTCCTGGCTCTTGGCTTTGGATCAGTTCAGCTCTGGCTGCTGAAGTGAATCAGCGGACAGAAGATCTTTCTCTCCGTATTTCTTTCTGTTATCTGCCTTTCCAATACAAATAAAATAAATCTTAAAAAAAAAAAGAGAAGCACTAGCCTTAGCTACTGCAGGCATTTGGGGAATTGAAGCAGCAGAGAGGAGCTCTTTCTTTGCCTCTCAGACGAAAGAAGAAAAGAAGTGAAGACATGAATAATAATGTCTTACTAACCCAATTCTTCCCATCCTCCTGCACCCCTGTTCCCATTAGCTACCTTCTCTGTATCCCCTCAACCCTTCCCAGTCTCTGGTGACCAGCCCCTGATGAGACCGACAGTTTAGTTTCCACTCACAGGTGTGAACTTACTCCTGTGCCTGCTTTATTTCACTTGACATATGTCTTCCAGTTCTCTCTCTGTTGCCACAAAGAACAGATTTCATTCTTTTTTGTGTGTGACTGAATAGCATCCATTGTCTGTACATGGCACATTTTCTTTATCTAGTCACCTGTTGATGTCACCTGGGCTAATTCCCTCCCGGCTATGGTAAACAGTGCCGGGCGAACATGGGCTGCAGGTGACTGACACACTGACTCCGTGTCCTTTGGGAAAAGGGATTGCTGGGTCATATGGCCAGGCTAGTGCTGGTTCCACACTGCGCTTGTCACGGCTGCACAAATTGCCTTTCCTGCCCGCAGTGTATGAGGTTCCACTTTCTCTATGGTATTTTCGCCATGGTTGTGATTTGTTTTGTATTTTTTATAATAAATACTCCATCTGGAGTGAGATAGCATCTCATTATGGTTTTGACTTGCATATCCCTTATAATTGCTTATGTTGGGTGTTTTCTCATGTTCTTCTTGATCATTTGTAGTTCTTCTTTTGAGAAATGTTTATTCAGGTAGCTTGCCCAAGTTCTAATTGGATTGTTATTATTTTTTTTGGCTATTGAGTACTTAAGCTTCTTATATATGTTGGATATTAATCCCTTGCCGGATGACTGGTTTACAAATATTTTCCCTCACTGTGTAAGTTCTCTCTTAACTTTATTCCCCTTCCTTTGCTGGGCAGATGATTTGGGCTTAACATAGTGCCACCTGCCAAGTTTTGTTGCTTCTGATTTGGGGGTTATTCTTTTAAAAAAAAATCTGCCCAGACCACAGTCCTGAAGTGTTTTCCCTATGTTTTCACCTAGTGGTGTTGTCATAGTGTTGAGTCTCATGTTTAAATCTTTGACCCATTTTGAGTTGAGTTTGACTTACGGTGAGAGACAGGAGTCTAGTTTGCTTTTTGGAATGTGGTTATTCAGTTTGTTCACCGCTGTTGACCTTTCTCCAACATATGTGCTTAATGACTTCATCCAAAATCAGTTGGCTCTAAATATGTTGGCTTGTTTCTGGGTTCTCCATTCTGTTCTTTGGTTCTGTGTGTCTGGTTTTATGCCAATACCATGCTGTTTCTGCCACTATGGCTTTCTAGTTTGCTCTGAAATCAGATACTGTATTGCCTCTAACTTTGTCCTTTTTGTTCAGGATTGCTTGACCTGTTCAGTGTTTTCTTCAATTCTATACCAATCTTTCTGTTGTTTAAGAATTACTGAAAAGTAGAGTGACACAGAGAGAGAGAGAAACATCCTCAGGTTCACTCCCCAAATGACCTCAATAGAGGGGTTGGTTTAGACCAAAGCCAGCGGCCCAGAATACGTCAGTATCTCTCACATGGGTGGCAACTGGGGCCATCCTTTACTGTTATCCCAGACACATTAGCTGGGATGCAGAAGCTGGATTGGAAACAGAGCAACTGAGACTCAAACTTTAACCAGATATGCGATGCTAGCAACACAAGCAGTGCTTAATCTATTGTACCACAACACCAGCCCCTAGGACTGTGTGCATGTGTGTGTGTGTGTGTGCATGTGTGTGTGTGTGTGTGTGTGTGTGTGTGTGTGTGTGTAATGTCACTGCTGTTTTGACATCGATTGCTTCTGCCTACTTTGAAAATTGGATTTTCTATCTCTTTGAAATGGATAAGTGTTTAAGAGTTTCTGAAATATTGAGGACAATGAGTCCTTTGCTTAGTACACGCAGATGTCCCTTCCTGCACTTTCATTATCTTTAATTTTCACAATAATCTTGTGAGGTAGACAGTATTATCCCCATTTTATGGATAGGGCTCAAGAAAGCCGACTAACTCACCCAACGTCACACAGCTGAAAAGGAGTGAGATTTGATTCTGAGCCCAGGGTGCTTGATTCCAGAGTCTAGATCCTTCCTGGGAAATTGTCGCCTTCAGCATTCATTTCCAACTCACACACCTAAGCCTCCTACAAGAACTCAGAGCTGTTAGCATACCCCCACAGGAACTGCCATTGGGCCAAGTCTTCCTGTTTTGTCTCTACATACACTGAAGATTCTGCAAAGTTAAGTATAGGGACATGGAAAGAACCCAGAACTAGGAGTAAGTGAGACTTAGACTTGGGTTTCTGGAAACACACTTGGCTGTTGGCAGCTCAGGACAGTCATTCTGACACGCTAAGCCTCATGGTCTTCTACTGTGGACTGTAGTTGTGGGATTTATCGAGAAGCCTCAGTGCAGCCTGTTCACATTTCTGCTACCCTGGAGTCTCATCTCATTTTGGTTTAGGTTCTCTTGGCTGCAGCCTGCTGTGGATCCCAGGTCACCCCGAGAGAGCAGAGTGGGTCATTCCTCCAGATATTCTGCAGCGAGCATGGCACCTTGCTGTGATGCTCGTCTGAATCATCAAGAAAAATACTGAACACGATGCATGGTTCCCCACCTGCCTGTTCCTGACTCACCATGCTCAGGTGCTCTTGGTTCAGCAAAGAACTCCCTGCCCCAGGGCTCAGAGATGTGGCACAGAGCAGGTGTTCAGAAAATATTAGCTGCCCAAAGATAGGTGTAGCTACTATAACCTTGAGCTTATTAAAACTTGGCAGAAGAGCTGGCACTGTGAAATAGAGGTAAGTCTGCCACCTGTGATGCTGGCATCCATATGGGCACCAGTTCCTCTGCCAGCTGCTGCACTTCCCGTCCAGCTCATGGCCTGGGGAAAGCAGTACAAGACGGCCCAAGTGCTTGAGCCCCTGCCACCCACATGGGAGACCTAGGTGAAGCTCTTGGCTTCAGCCTGGACTAGTGTCAGCCTTTGGGACCTTTTGGGGAGTGAACCAGCACACAGAAATGTTCTCTCTTTCTCTCTGTAACTCCAACTTTCAAATAAATTAGATCAATTTTTTAAAATTATAAGTCCTGTTGCAGTTTTGTGGTATAATTGCTCCCAGGGCTTTCACATGGAGGAGCTCCTGTTGGGAACAGCTGCCCGAAGTCCATGGTCACCATCAGGAACAGTTTGTCATGCACCATTTAGGTACACATTAAAATGTCTGTATTGAAGTACACCTGGGCTTTTTGTGTAATTTGAGTGACCTAGAACATGGCCATGTGCTCCTGTTACACTAGTGTTACAGGGAGATGTTAGTGCCAGTGGGTACTCTTTATTCAGATGCACAGGAGAGGTTTCTGCTGGCCACCAGTACCCTCCCCTGCCCCCTCCTCCCAGTGTCCCTTGGAAGCAGCCACTGCTGTTTATCTCATGGAGCTGGGTGTCACTGAACTGACCCTATCAGCCAAGACCGCAGAGAGCTCCCTGAGAACAGTCCCGGTCTGTCTGTCACCTGTGTGACATTTTCAGAGATACATGTTGTGTATCGACACACCGCCTCCCCTGCCTCTTTATTTTCTATGTTTTTCTTTTTAGCATGGTTCATTTTTCAGTTGTGATAATTTGCACATATCACTTCCGCCCCTTCAAAGTGCACAGTCCAGTGGTTTTGAGTGTGTTCACGAGATAGCATGACCCTCGGCACTCCTTGAGTCCAGACCATGTTCAGCCCCTGAGAAAGCAAAGGCATGCCCCTTATCAGTCAGTCCTATTCCCTCCTTCCCTCGGCCTCACTTCCGTCTCCACAGCCCATGGCATATGTATCATGGAAGTGGAGTCACACAGAAAATGCTTTCTTGGGCCCGGCGCAATGGTTTAATTGGCTAATCCTCTACCTTCAAGCACTGGGATCCCATATGGATGCCGGTTAGTATCGCAGCTGCTCCATTTCCCTTTCAACGCCATGCTTGTGGCCTGGGAAAGCAGTCGAGGATGGCCCAAAGCCTTGGGATCCTGCACCCACATGGGAAACCCGGAAGAAGCTCCTGACTCCTGGCTTCAGATGGGCTCATCTTCAGCTGTTGCAGCCACTTGGGGAGTGAACCATGGGAAGGAAAATCTTTCTGTCTCTCTTCTCTGTAAATTTGCCTTTCCAATAAAAATAAATAAATCTTTTTTTTTTTAAAGGATTGGTTTCTTCAGCTTAGCAAAATATTTTTCAAGTTTTACATATTGGCACATGTGTCCATTCTGATTTCCTTTTCATGGCTGAATTATGCTCTGCTTGTGTGGATGGGCCGCCTTTTGTTGATCCCTTCATCGGCTGATGTGATCAATGGGCCGTGTCTGCTCTGCCGTGCTTGGGAGCTGTGCTGCCAGCAACATTCCTGTGCGGGTCCTTCTGGGAGCACGGCTCTCTTGGGGCCATGTCTACTAAGGGGCCCCTGGGTCACACAGTTACTCTGTGTTTAGCTTTTTGGAGACTTATCCCTCATTTTAAAAAAAAATTGTCTTGCATTGTATGCATCTCTGTAAGCCACTGAAAATCCCTCCTTTTGGAATGAGGCAGGGTATAAATAAAAATAAATCACAAAGCACTCCCGAGCCATCTGTTTAATAAGCTGTGCTAGAATTTTGCCAGGATTCTATACTGAGCCCATTTGGTCTGTAGTTTCCAGAAATACCTTCTGTCTCCTTGTAAAAATGAGAACATTTTCTCAGCTTCAGTGTCCCACAATTTATCTGGGTTGTTTTCAGCCCTGTCCACGAGGTATTTTGTGATTCTTGTGTCCGACTCATCAGCAGCAGTCTACCTTCTGTCTTGTGTGTGTCTAACACTTTTGAAGATCAAAGGAATTTGCGTACCTGGCTAAAAATAAACTGGAACAGAGGGGCCTGCTGTAGTGGGGTCTCTATTCATCTCTTTCCACTCTTAGTCTTATTCCACACTGGCAGCTTCTGTCCCTTGAAGCCCTGGGTTCTGGGAGTAACTTGCACATTTCTAAATAACAGGTGTGTGCTGTGGGTCCTTGTTTCAACATTCTTCATTGATATAGAGCAACGAGACAGGAGCATTTAATTCACATAGCTCATCCAAACAATTTTCCCCTCACCCCAGCACCAATATGGTTATATATCTGTTTTCTTCTAGTTCTCTAAATAAAATACAAATAAATCTGTTCATTACCTTTGTTGTGTTAAATAGCATATTGGTATCTTCACGTTCTGCTTTCCAGCTGTGGACAGTAGTGTGCGCTAACTGTCGGGAAGGACTCGGGGATCATCACCTGTTGAAACATGGGCATGCCTTATGAGTCCTAGTTTGAGTCCTGACTGCTCCACTTATAAAATCCAACTCTCTGCTAATACCCCTGGGAAAGCAGCAGAAGATGGCCTAAGTGCTTGGGCCCAGCCATCCACGTGAAAGACCCAGATGGAGTTCCAAACTCCTGGCACAGTCCTGACGGTTGAAACCACTTGGTGAAACAGTGATAAAAGATCTCTATGTAACTGTGCCTTCCAACAAAAAAGTAAATCTGTTTGTTCTTGATAACATTTGTCTTGTGTGCTTTCTGTACAGATTGTTTCCAAATTTTCCACCCCATGTGTCTACCTTGCATGACAATGTAAATACTGTTTCTTAAAGTCCACACAATGTCCCATTGTTAACTTCCTTTCTTTGAATTTCTGGGTTTTTTTTTTGGGTAGAGTTTGGGATTACCTTTATTCTCCACCTCCTCCTCTCCCTTCCCTTCTCCCTCCCTCTTTGGTCACTGTCATTTCCTCAGAGCTTTGGTCCCTTGTCTGGTGCTCATAACACAATGCCACAGCCTGTGTCAGTCAGAAAGAAAAGAGTTTATGTTGGCTCCCTGTCCTGGTCCAAGGCCGAGGGACAGCAGCTGATAATGACCATCGTGCTGGCAGAGTGCAGCAGGGAGAGGGAGAGACAAGGAAATGTGGGAGGAACCTGGCCCAACTGGCTTCGAAAACGCCCAACCCCATGACAACCGGAGAACCAACTCATCCTAGTCCGTTCATGCAGGCAGAGACCCAGTGGCTTCCTGTAAAATAAAAATTTCCTTAAAATAAAACTGAAAAGCAGAATGAGAGGGCCTGAGATCTTCCATCTGTGGTTTATTCCCGCACAGGCCTACAACAGCTAGTGTTGGGCCAGGCTGAAGCCAGGATACTGCAGTTCCATCCTGGTCTCCCACGTGGTGGCAGGAGCCCAAGGACACAAGCCTGGCAGGGTCCACATCAGCAGGAAATTGGAAGGAAGCAGAGGAGCTGGGACTCCAGCCCAGTGCTCTGATCCAGGGGGCAGGTGTCCCCAGCAGCGGCTTATCCGCAGCAACACAGCACCCTCCCTAACAACTCCCCCATTCATGCCTTTTCTTATCTTCTAGCAGGCAGGGAGATGTTTCAACGTAAACTTCAGAAAGGACATACTGCTTGGACCATTGCATGGAGTACAGGTATCCCTTGAAGCCCCCGCCCCTCTGCCCTCCTGTGGCTGCTGTATTTGTTGCATATCTGTGCCTGGAACTCTCCTTGATAGCTGAGCTAGCCCACCCACCTGCCTCTGCTCCTTTTCTTCTTTCTTTCCTCTTTTTCTTCCTTATTTCACTCTTATGTGCACTCCATCTTCAGGCAAGTACTGCAGAGCAGGTGTGCAGGATTCAGATTCAAACCCTGCTGATTGGCCCTCCTACACACAGGGTCATTGGCACAAAGACTTTTTAGATGAAAATGGCCTTTGTCCCAGCATATCAAAGGCATTGTTCTAGTTTTTCCTATGACAATCACAGACCCGGTCTGATCCAGATTATTTTAGAGGTAACTTTCTTTCCCTTGAATTAAGTACATTTAGAGGGGGCTGATATGGTGGTGTAAGGATTGAGCAGCCACCTGCAATGCCAGTATCATATATGTGCCAGCTGCTCCACTTCCGATTCAGCTTCCCTGACAATGTGCCCAAGAAAGCAGTGGGAGATGACCCAAGTCCTTGGGCCCCTGCACCCATGCGACAGATCAGAAAGAAGTCCCTGGCTCCTAGATTCAGCCTGTCCTAGCCCTGGCCATTGCAGTCATCTAGGGAGCGAACCAATGGATGGAGGATCTCTCTCTTTATGTCTTTCCTTCTCTCTGTGTAATGCTACATTTCAAATAAATATATAAACCTAAAATTTAAAAAGATTATTTTTAAGGCCATTTTAAGGACCTGCTATACTCCGTTCCAGATCTTAGGCTGATTCTTGTATCTTCCAACACTTTCTGCTGGAACATTTTTATCCATAATCCTCTCTTTCATTTTCCAATAGCTCTCGCTCCTTGATTTCCCCCTTTCCTAGCATGACCTTGTTATGGGGATATAACATCTTCACAAGTCTCATTGAGGATGCTGACTAATCAACATTGTCTTTGGTTTTCTATTCCTTAAAGTTTTTATTTTCCTGTGGAGCATCCTCTCTTCTCTATACCTTTAAAAATATACTTGTATTTATTTGAAAGGCAGATTGTGTGTGTGTGAGAGAGAGAGAGAGATCTTCCATTTGTCGGTTCACTCTGCAGATGGCTGCAGGACTGACTCAGGCTGAAGCCAGGAACTTGGAACTCCATCTGGATCCCACATGGGTAGCAAGGGTCTAAACATGTGGACCATTTTTTGTTGCTTCCCTAAACGTATTAGCAGGAAAATTGATCAGAAAACAAGCAATTAGGACTCAAATCGCCCTGATATGGGGAGGCAACATTAAAAAAATTTTATTTATTTTTCTTGGAAAGGCAAATTTACAGAACGAAAGGGAGACAGATCTTCTGTCCACCTATTCACTCCCCAAGTAGCAACAACGGCCACAGCTGAGCTAATCTGAAGCCAGGAACCTCCTCTAGGTCTCCCATGTAGGTGCAGGGTCCCATCCTTTACTGCTTTCCCTTTGGGCCATCCTTTACTGCTTTCCCAGGCCACAAACAGGGAGCTGGATAGGAAGTAGGACAGCTGGAACATGAACTGGATATAAGAACTTTAGCCACTAGGCTATTGCACCGAGCCCGATGCCAGCATTTCACTGGGCAACTTATCCCACTGCACCATGATGCCAGCCCAGTGCACTTATCTTTGTGGATTTTTTTCATGATGATGACTTTTCTCAAATGTCTGGTGATCTTTGCTTTTTTACATTTAAGTGTGAGCCAGGGGCAAGCATTTGGTGCAGAAGAAAACTGCATCCTACATGAAGGTGCCTGGCTCCCAATCCTGGCTGCGCTTCTGATCCAGCTTCCTGCTGATGCACGCTCTGGAGGCAGCAGGCCATGGCTCAGGTACTCAGCTCCCTGTCACCCACTTGGGAGATTCAGGCGGCATCCCAGGCTCCTGGCTTCAGCCTGGCCCAGCCCCAGCTATTGTGGATATGTGAGGAGTGAACCGGTAGATGGAATATTTCTTTCTGCCTGTGTGCCTTTCTCCATCTCTCTGCCTTTAAAATACATAAAAATAAGGAAATAAAAAAATGTAAAAAGCAAGCAAGCCAGGTTGGTTAGTTAGTAAATTCCATTTCCTCTTCTTTGGGCAAGAAGCAATCACCACACAAGGAAACAGAGGTGGAAATTCTTCCTTTGGAGCCAGGGAACCTTTCCTTTGGAGCTGGACACTGTTGCTGCCCGGGTGCTGCAAAGGGGTGGATTTTTCTACATGCTGTCAGTCAAGCCTTCTCCCTGCATCTCTGTCTATGTCTGCTGCCACTTCTATACTGCCTTTACAGGATCCAGGAAGCAAGGGCCCTCTGTGGTTCTGCTGGCATGGAGTACGAACATCTCTTGCCGTTCCCCTTTTTGCTTGCTGTCCTCCACCTGCTTAGTCATGTATCACCCACTCCCCTCTGGTTCCCAGTGCCTCTGCACTCACTGAGACAGCCCATCCTGCTTGCTTCCTTACTTGCTGTGTCCCTGTTGTACTGTTTTCATAGTGAAGGGCGTGCCTCTGACCTAGAAACAAAAATTTTCCTCATTACAGTAAATGTCTCAAAGCCTCATGACCCAGGAGGGGTAACTTTCATGTCTCTTGGCTGCTTTCGGATCGCCATTGACACTCTTAGCTCCCAAATGTCAATTCTGTGTGATGGACTCGTTGACCCAGCTCCAGCTGCGCTTTTCCAGGGGCTGTGGCCTGTGGTGCCATGCAAAGCCACTTCCTCCCTAGGCCATCCCAGGCTCTACCATGCTGATGGAATATGTCCCCCCAAAAGGGGCATTTACAAGGAATAAGTAGCTTGATGGAGAGCCATCGGAGTAGTCACTTATATGAGAGAGCTAGGTTTTCTTCCTTGTCCTGTTTCCATTTGCTCCCAACTCTGCATGACAAACACGGGTCCTTTCCAGGCCTCTGTAGATCCCATGTACACTCCCGTAACTGCACTGTCCCCAGAGTGTGTCCATCGCACTCCTGCTTGCCTCTCCTGCCCCTTCCCCTACCTTCCCCAGCCTCCCAACCCATGGACAACTAGTGATTCCCAAATGCGGCCCTGGCTGGTTCTTCCCTGTCCTGCACTATCCAGAATTCTCAGCTCCTTCCAGACAGAAGCAGCAGCTCCGCCTTGGGGGCCAGGTTCCCCCATTATCCCCAACCCACCCTGTTTCCCTCTGGCCTGGCCCTTCATGCGGGTAGACTTCGTCCTGTGGGTGGCAGAACTGCCCAGCACAGAGGCCCTGACACTCCACCTTACCACAGCAAGGGGCTGGGTTGGACAGTGGGTCACCTGTTCCTTTTTCCACCTGCTGTGAGATGGGTGCGTGGAGTTGCAGGTTCCACAGTCCTTATGCACCTCAGTGTCTAGTTTCGGGGGAAGCAGGGAGCATCACCGGTTGCCCTCTATGGGCAGCCCCACGGTATGCTGGGCCTCAAAGCCGGGAACTCTGCTACAAGATGCCAGCCCTCCAGGTAGTATGTTATAACCATAGACCAAAGGTTGCCTTGTACATCCACTTCCGGGGTTGTGCCTGACGGGGCTGCAGTTTCTCTCCCCACCTACTGGGGCAGCTCTGTTCCACAGGTGGCGCTCCTTCCTTCATGCCTGCAAGGAGCGCCTTGGTTGGAGGGCAAGGGGCCTTCCAGGACGGCTGGGTGAGGGAGTGGACGTCCTCTTCCAGGATCTATGGGGAAACCTGGAAACTGATGTAACAGCATTAACCTGGGATTCCCCGCAGCACAGCAAGGGTGCAGGGTGGGGCGGGGAGCATCCTTGTAGGACCCTTGAACCTGATTTATTGCACTTGAATTAGGGGACAGGGCCCAGACTGGCCACAGCTCAGGCCTTTCTTAGGCTCATGACTAACAAACCCTGTGGTGGAACATAGCTTCTCAGTGTCACAGACGCAGGTCTGAATCCCAGCTGTGTCACCAAGCCAGCAGGACCTTACCCCTAGCCCTGCGACTCCCAGTTCCTGCTCAAGATGCTTTTCCCAGTAAAAAGGACTTCCCATCCCTCACTCCTCAACCCTCACCGGGACACCAGGATGGTCTTGCCATGTGTCCAATAGCCGCCCATGGCCCAGGAGTGCCTTACTTGGTTGTTGGCTAGCATACAGGGGCGACGCAAGAAGCTGATCTATGAAGAAAGCTAAGAACACTTAGCAGGCAGTGTAGCACAGTGGGTTAAGCCACTGCCTCATTCCTTGTCAGAGCACCTGTCCCAGCCGCTCTGCTTTCTATTCGGCTCCTTGCTGGCGTGCCTGGGAAGAAGCAGGTGACAGCTCAGATACTGACCACCCCCCTGCCCACCCCCCAGGTGGGAGATCCAGATGGAGTTCCTGGCTCCTGGCTTTGCCTTGGCCCTGGTTGGCTGTTGTGGGTATTTAGGGGAATGAACCAATAGGTGGAAGATCTCTAAGATCTCTCCGTCACACATTACACACTCTCTCTGTCTTTGCCTTTCAAACAAATAATAAATACGTTGTTTTTTCTTTAAAAGAACACTGAGTATTAAACACCAAGTGATAAAACATTGAACTGTTTCAAAACAGAGCTGATTTCCAGGTGGAGTTTCAGACTCAGCTCCTAGCTTAAGCAGGGGCTGTAGCCACTTAAAACATGAAGCCACAGATAGAAGAGTGTGTTAGTGAGTGTGTGTGTACATCTGGATTTCAAACAAATTTTTAAAAATTGTGGGGCTGGTGCAATGGCTCAATTGGCTAATCCTCCATCTGCCAGTGCTGGGATCCCATATGGACACCAGTTCATGTCCCGGCTGCTCCATTTGCAATCCAGCTCCCTGCTTATGGTCTGGGAAAGCAGGAAAGGAAGGCTTGGGACCCTGCACCCATATGGGAGACCTGGAAGGAGCTCCAGATTGGCTCAGCTCTAGCCATTGCAGCCATGTAGGGAATGAATCAATGAGTGGAAAATGTGTGTGCGTGTGTGTGTGTGTGTGTGTGTGTCCCTCTCATTGTAAGTCTTTCCAATAAAAACAAGTACATCTTTGAAAAGAATTTTTGGGGCTTGGTGCGGTAGCCTAGTGCCTAAACTCTTTGCCTTGCATGTGCCTGGATCTCATATGGGCGCAGGTTCGTGTCCCAGCTTCTCTACTTCCCTTCAGCTCCCTGCCTATGACCTGGGGAAGCAGTCATGGATAGCCCACAGCCTTGGGACCCTGCACCCATGTGGGAGAACTAGAAGAAGCTCCTGGCTTTGGATCGGCTCAGCTCCAGCCATTGAAGCTATTTGGGCATTGAACAATCTCTCTGTCTCTCCTCTCTGTAAATCTGATTTCCAATAAAAATAAATAAGTCTTTTACAATGTCCTTTAATGGTTTAGGAAAACCCAGGCATGATGTTCTATTTCTGGAGTTTTTGAAGGTGATGAGGCCTGTCCGAAGCATCCTCAGGTGTGTGCTATCCCAATTGGGCTCAGACAAAACACAGTGTGCTGGCTCCTCTACTTAGTCATGCTCCATGTCCCCTCCGTCTCCACCCTCAAGCCCCTCCCTGAATGGCAGCCCCAGGATCAAAGTCCTGCTTGACCGAACACTGGACGTTCAAGGTCCCTGGAACTTTTGACTTTGAAGTGGGCTGCCAAGGAACAAGGAGTCTCAGAATCCTTCTCAGCTCTCCCATTTAGGCTGATCTACAAACAACAGACATCAGCGCTTCTGAACAGCTTTGGCTGGTCTTAAGGGATCAGACCCCTCTGGAGGCTTCCCCAACTCCGCTGAGTGCCCATCAGGTGACTTGGAGATGTCCCCGCTCTCAGCACACACATGGGCTAGTTAAACATCCTGCCTGTCCACAGGCTCACCTCATGCTGGGACCTCCCAGGGCCCTCCCAGGAGCAAGGGATGTGCACAGAGGCTGGAGGACAGCTGGTTGAGTCCACAGAAAAGGATTCAACTCAGAGGTAAACTCTCAGCTGCTACCTTCTAAACCAGTGGGGCGAATCCCATTAGAATTCCAATCTGCTTATGTGGCCGCCTGGCCGTTCCAGAGACAGCACTCACAGCCCAGGCTGGATATGGATTAAAACTTAAGCCGGCAAACAAAGCAGTAGTCAGTGAGCTTCCGGGCATGGCCCACAGCAGACAGGTGTACCTGGTGGAGGTGTTGTTTAAGGTGTGATACCTTGCAGATCTCCTTGTTCTGTTTACCCCTTGAGAAGTTTCCAGCCTGAGATAAGTTACTGCGTATGACAGCACCTCAGTAATGAGAAAGGAGTCATGTGCTCTTCCAGGGACATTTACCCTCCAGCAAAGCAGTGAATCAAGGAGGAGTCCTGGGGAAAGTCACCGCCAGGAACTGGAAAGCAGGGCCATCTTCAGCCCAGGCAATGAATAGCCCTATGGTTGTGAACACTTGGGTGGCCTTGGGGCATAGTGGTCATGAGGAGGCTAAGGTCCTCATGTACCCTCTGGCACCAGCCTCACTTGGTACCCACAGATCTTGGTACCCACTGAACATGTAAGGAAACATTCATGGGGCTGGTCAGGAAGGCTTTCTGGAGGAAGAGCGCTTGAGGAATGTCTGAAAGATGGGGGGCAGAGGTGTGGGATCTGGAGGGGCCTGAGTCTCCTGGCCCAAGTTGTTGGTGAGTGCTGGATCTGAGAGACCCAGGGGTGGGAGTCCAGAGGCACCTGGGTTTCCTGGCCCACTACCTGTGTGGTGGGTGCCTGATCCATGAGCCCCAGGGGTAGGGGCCTGGGTCTCCTGGTCCAAGTCACCAGGTCCACCTGTGTGGTGGGTGCTGGGTCCATGAGCCCCAAAGGGTAGAGGTCCAATTTGGCCCAGGTCACCTGGCTCAGGTCCATGAATCCACCTATGAGAACTGATCATCTTCAGTATAAAGGATGGCAGACCACAGTGCACATAGAGGACATGGCAGCCCATTGGGTACCACATCTGGTACCACAGCAGGGAATGGGGAACAGAACATATGGACAACTACCTCAGCCAAGCAATGACAGCAAATATCTGGGCAAATGGAAACTGTAAGGTCCACTGAGTCAGTCAATGGATATTGGAAGAGATTCCTCCTCCATAGATCAGCAAGATTGACAGCATTTTGGAACTGTCACATCCACCTGGGCAGAACCCTTGGATATTGTACCACATTGTGACCATGGGTGATATTGGGTGACCTTCCCCATTCTCAGGTACTGGGGATGGCTGAGAAGCTGGGTATGACCTATCCCCTTAGCTCCCCACTCCCTCCAGAAATGGGAAGAATAAATAGAAAGTTTGGAAATAATGATCACACCTACTTCTCCCTAACCCTAAATCCTTCCCACCCTGATTGACTATGTAAACATCATCTAAAATAATAATAATAATAATAATTTAAAGAAAGAAAGAAGGGGGAGGGAAATTAGTTCACACTAAACCTGAAGGAGGAGCAGATAGGTTGTTGTGAAAATGCCTGAGCTAGGGAGGATGCCAGGGGAAATGTCATCAAGTGTTCTCCATGACTGTGACTATGGACATGAACTCCGAGCGTCAGGAAGAGAAGCAGGCCTGCCCGAAGCTCTGGGAGCCTGGAAGGGAGTAAAGTGAAGGTGGAGGAAGCATGGACTGACCGGCAGGTGCATAGGCAGGAGGCGGAGCTGCATGGGGGGGAGGTGGGACTGTGGAATAACAGCAGGAGGGTAGGGTGTGCAGAGAGGAGCTTGAGGCACAGGGCAGAGGTGTGGGCGCCTTGGAAAGAGCAACAGGAGTTGGTCAGTTTTCCCCAGCACCCTCCAGTGTTTCCCTGCAACCTGGGGACCCAGGGGGAGGGACGGCAACTTTTGATTTCATTTCCCATACTCTTTAAAGTACCCTGGTATTACCTGCAAACTTCACCCTCCCAACTTTTTTTTTCTTTTAAGATTGATCTTATTTATTTGTAAGTTAAAGTTATGGGGGATTTTAAAAAAGGATTTATTTATTTTTGTTGGAGAGAAGGAGAGACAGAGAGAAAGATATTCTGTCCACTGGTTAACTTCCCAAGTGGCCGCAACAGCCAGGATCTGAGCTGATCCGAAGCCAGGAGCCAGGAGCTTCTTCTACGTCTCCCACATGGGTTCAGGGTCCCAAGGCTTTGGGCCATCCTTTCCCAAGGCTTTTCCAGGCTACAAGCAGGGAGCTGGAAGGGAAGTGGAGTAGCCGGGATATGAATTGGCACCTATAAGGGATCCTGGCGCATGCAAGGAGAGGACTTTAGTCACTAGACTACCAAGCTGGGCCTGAGAGAGGGAATTTTCCACTCACTGGTTCACTCCCTAAATAGCCACAACTGCCGGGCTGAGCCAGGCCAAAGCCAGAAGCCAGGAGCTCCTTCTAGATGTCCCATGTGGGTGTAAGAGTTAAAATGCTCAAGCCATCTTCCACTACTTTCCCAGGTGCATTAGTAGGGAGCTGGACAGGAAGTGAAGCAGCTAAGGACCCAAACTGGCACACAAATGGATGCCATCATTGCATTGCAAGCAGTGGTTTAACCTGATGTGCAACAAAAACAATGCTGGTCCCTCCTTTGGTCTTCTTTCACTGTGAACCTGGACAGTTGGTCCCATTACCACAGAATGCTTAGCTGCTGGTGTGGAATCACAGGTGACTAAAGATAGCCACTCAAGTCCTCTGCTAAAGGCAAGAAACAGGGCAACCCTCTCCTTGGTCCCCATCCTCTCTTCCCAGGTGACTCTCCTTGCTCCATCAGCTCTGGCTCTCTGCACCCAAAAGCAGTTCATTCCTACAGCCCAAGTGGGTCCCAGGTCCTGAAAGCCAGCAGTGTGGGTGAGGAGGCCTCCAACCGTTGGAAGCCAATGGGTGAGAAGTTGTGTGTGTGTAGGGGGAAGGGTGTTTATGTGTCCAGACCACAGCTGGCCACACCCCTCTCAGCCTCTGAGTTTCCTCCACCATCTGTGCTTCACTGCCCTGCATGGCAGAGGAAAGACCCAAGGACAAAGGAAGGTCGGACCTGGCTGTCCCTTCCTGGGAACTGGAGTTCCCCGGCTCTCGACTCATGCTAACATTTGACTCAGTGCCTTCCCTTCTTTATGTTTACTTCTGCTGCATTCAAAGCTCATTGTTTGAAACTCTTGCAAAAAAATGTTTTAAAAGAGTTTTATTCATTTATTTGAAAAGCAGAGTTACAGAGAGAGGAGGAGAGAGAAAAAGAGAGAGCTTCCACCTGCTGGTTCACCTCCCTTCCCCACCCCCCCATGGTTGCAACAGCTGGGAGCCAGGAGCTTCATCCGGGTCTCTGACATGAGTAGTATGGGTCCAGGCACTTGGGCCATCTTCTGCTGCTTTACCAAACCCATTAGCTGGAAGCTGGATGGAAAGTGGAACAATCAGGATACGCATGAACTAGCACCCACATGGGATGCTGGCATCATAGGCAGAGGCCTTAGTTGCTACGCTACAGCACCAGCTCCTTGTAACATTATTGAAGTAAATGTACTGAATACAGTCTTGCTGGTTAGAACTTCTCAGGGTGAGGCATGAAAGCAAAGACCGAGAATGTAGTTCTCCAAGCTCACTTCCAGGGGGGTGCTTCCTGGGACACAGGGAGGAAGCTGAACTGGCTCTCCCGGGCAAGGGGGAAGCAGTGAGCACAGCTGAAGCTCAGCAGCCTTGCCTGAGCCCACCACCCACGCGCAGCTGAACATTGTCTCTTGGTTTTCACAACCCTGGGAGAAAGGGGTGACCACAACCTCCGCGTCACGGAGCAGGAAACAGGCCCAGAATGGGTGGGAAACCTGCCCCAGGTGACTCAGCTTGCAAGTAAGAGTGCTGAGGTTTGAATCTGGGGCCGTGGTATCTAAGAGGCCTTCTCCCTCAGAACTCAGGGCCTTGTGGATGCCTCTTCTGGGGAGAGTGAGTGGGGCGTAGGCAGTTTGTGTTGTGTCTCAGAAAGTGCAAATCCTAAAAGGGTGAGTAGCAGGTACTCCCCTTACGCAGGAGCTGGGCCCTCCTTGAGAGGAATAAAGAATGGCCAACTCTGAGCTCCTGGGAGTGGCTAAGTCAGGGTCAAGCTCATGACTCAGGACAGAAAACCTTCTGCCCTCTGGCAGTCTGGCAGGTAGTCTGGGAACAGGGGGGTGGATGGTGATGGAGAGGGAGGGAGGAGCTTAGGAGGTGCAGGAAAATGAGGGTTGGGAGCAGGGCACAGTGTTCTGGGAGGCAGGAGGACAGGTGCCTACCCTGTGCCCTGTGCTGCTATCACTAAGCAAGGCACAGGTGCAGGAAGGAAGGGAAACCGGGATGTGAGGCATGGGTGCATGGAAGAGAGGCAGCTGTACAACCCTCCCTAGGCAAGAAGCTGGGTCAAGTTCTTTCTTTTCTTTCAGAGGCAGAGCCCTGGCAGGTCACAAAGTTCCCAGCTATTGACTCACTCTCCAAATGCCCATGAGGCTAGGCCTCTGAAAGGAATCCAGGTCTCCTGCATGGGTACCAGGGTGTGCATTAACAGGAATGCAGCCAAGGATGAAAGCCAGGCACCTGTTGGGGGACCAGAGCATCTTAGCTGCCTACCCTCCCCCTGTCTGCCTCTGGGTTAGGTGATGACAGCTGGATTTGAGTGACATGCACTAACCCACTAAGTGAGGAGTGTTGCTGCCCCAGAGAGGGAGGGAGAAGTAGCAGGAATGTGTGGGTGAGGGCTGTGGGGAAAAGAAGCAAGTGGGAAGAGAAATCCCTGTGCGTGGAAGTGGCCAAGTGGCCCCACTGTCCCATCAGGATTGTCCTCCACTCCATCTAGCTCTCCAGGGCTGGCCACGGACTATCGGTAACTGTGCCAGTCAGTGTCCAAGCATTCCCTGCTGTGTCCAATGTTACCCTTTAGTTGTTGGACAGTGGGAGGCCCAAAGGACCTAGGTCAAGGACTGGGTTATGGCTGAAGGCACCAGGTAAGATGGGGAGACAATGACTTATGGTCAACCTGGGTGCCTACTGGCTACTCATCAGCCATGCTTGTAGGTGACTGGAGGCGGGGTGAGAAGGCCACCTGGGGAACTTCCAGTACAGCAGCAATAGAGCTGGCATGGCGGCATAGCAGATTGAGCCAATACCGGCATCCTATCTGAGCACCTGCTAGAGTCCCTTCCCTATTAAAGCATGTGGGAAGACAGCAGAGGATGGCCAAGTAGACATGTACTCATGTGGGAAATCCAGGTGGAGTTCCAGGCACCTGACCTCAGCCTGGATCAACGTTGACCATTGTGGTCATCTGGGGAGCAAACGAGGATAGAAGAACTCTGTATGTGTCTAAACTCTGCTTTCAATTAAATGAACACATCTTAGAGAAAAATAATTGATGTCATGATGACTGACAGTCTTCTCAAGGCCCTTGGTGAACTGGCCCTGGCTGGCGGTCCAGTTCCTTCAATCATCATGATGCTGTGATGTCAGTGTCCCCACGTGCCCAGGCCCTGCTTCACTTTTGCTCCTTCACACCTTCAACCCTTCATGTGACTGTGCTGAGGCAGGGAACATCTTTCTCCCCCTGCTAGGATGTGAGCTGTGACAGCAGGGACTGACACGTCCTCAGTACCTGGGGACAGCAGGTGTCTGACAGTCTGTCAAGGCCATCTCCCCTAGTGGCTCTGAGCTTCCAGAAGGCTGGACTGGTACACGAGGGAACTAAGCATGGGGGCTCAGCCCAGTTCCTGGGACTGCTGATATGTGCCAGGGACAATGCTGTTTGCTTAGAAGTGAGGGTCAGAGCAGAACCAGAATGCGGGAAGATGAGCTGAGAGGGGCTGAGCAAATAGGGCAAGGCTGGCATCAGGGAGCCCAGCAGGGGTGAAGGAGCAGAGGCCTGTTTAGCAACATTAGAGCATTAGCACTCCCAATAATAGGGTGGGGCCATAGGAGCCCTTAGGAAGGGTGGAGCGGGGAGAGCCAGTGTCAGGGATCCCCATGGTAGGAGCCAATGTGGGGCAGGGCTGGGGCCAGGAGCTGCTGCCGTCACCACTCTGCAGTGGCCATCAAATTGTGAACTGCGGGACAAAGCACAAACAGTCCTGACAAAGGATGCAGCCAGCCAAGGCTTAGCTCATCCCAACCCATCTGGGAGGCAGAAATCAAAGCAAACCTGGGGAAAGAGCCCACTGGTCTTTGAGTGGGGACTCCAGCAGCATGTGGCAAGCTCCTGCTTGTGAGAGGCACAGAGAACCAGGTGCTGAATGCAGGTGCCATGCAACCCAGGCATCAGGCGCCCAGGGCTCAGCCCAGCCCCAGGGTGCCCAGCAACAGTGACTCAGTAACTCTCACTCTCAGACTCAGTTTCCATCCCTAGAGCCATCACTGGTCCACGGGCAGCTCAGGCACTGAGTGCACACCTGTCCAACTGAGTCCCACCTCTTCCCCCACTCCTACCTTGTCCTGGATGGGCTCCTGGGTACTCTGGGTGCCTGAGGCCTCCACGAGGCACCAGAACTCCCAGGTATGTTCATGATAGGCTACCCGGGGAGAGGTGAGAGCCTCTGAATGGCCAGCCACAATGGGGACTCTGCAAAGTGCAGTGGGGGTGGGGGAGGGCGTAGGGTAGGGATGGGGGCTCCTCTGTGCTTCCCTGCCTCCTGGGTCCTGCACCATCCCCATCCCCCACACCCCACTCCTGCCACTCCTTGAAAGGTGGCATACAGGCCTGGAAGTCTAACCTGTTGTGACCCTGGCACCCTACTGTCACGTGCCAAGTGGGAAGAAAGGAGTGCATCACGAGGACTCGATGGGAAAGACCAGTTCTGGCTGTTCTCCCACCAAATCCACACATTTCCCAGCCCAGCCCTGATCTTGAGCACTGCACATCTGGGCTAAGGCACTATAGTGGGGTGCATGGCCACTGGAAGGACAGGTGAGCAGGCCACGTGCCCTGGCATTCATGCCAGGCTAAGAATCCAACCCTAGCCTTAGGACACATTCCTAACTTTGTTCACCTCAAGCAGCACCCCTCCCCCAGTAATGCCAGCAGGTGCCATGTTCCCAAGGCCACTCACAGGTCACACAGGAGGCAGGTGTGGGGTCTGCATTGGGAAGAACATACTTGGGCACTGACCTGGGGAATGGGCCAGAAGCCGAGTAACCTAAGTCTGCCTACAGACCCAAGGCAAGAGCAGTGTGGGTAGGAACAGAGGAGGTGGAGCCAAGGTTTGCAGCAGCCAAGGTTCACCACAATAGCCTTGGCTGACCCTGGGGTCTGCCCACTCTCGACCCTTCCTCCCAGCCTCCCTCTGGCTCTGCGTTGCGAATACAGCAGCCAGACCCCAGATCCCTAACTGGGGCTCCCTTTGGCATTCCTGGTATCCTCAAGAGCATTGTCTCTGGGGACTAGGCCTCCTCAGCGTCCTGCCCCCAGCCACTGCTGGTGCTCCTCACCATGTTTGACCTTGGCCTGAGTACAGTAGGGACACTGCTCGGTCCCCTTTCCTTCCTGAGCCCAGCACAGGTTCAGAAATACACACAAAGCTGGCTCTCGCCTTCCTTTACACACTCACTCGTTGACATCAGTAAGCCCACCCCCACTCACTAGGCACAAGGGTGTGGCCGCACATCCATGCATCCAGCAGCATTTCAGCAGAGTGCTCATCTCTGTACTATGCGAATTAAATATATTATCTATCTTTGTGCAGAGTCCCAGGATGTTCACAGTACAATGCTGGGGAAGGGGAGGGGTGAGAGCTGGGGGTAGCCTGAGATTGGCCAGGCTGGGCAGGGGCCTGGTGGGAAAGGGCAGGACCTGGCCTCCCCTTGGCCTTTGCTATTTAGAGTAGGAATGCAAGAGGGGTGCCTTCTCAGGGTAGTGGTCCCGCATGCTCCAAGCCCTGTCCCCTACCTCAGTCTGGGGCATGCACACCCCTCCAGTTTGTGGCCACCCTTTGGGCAGGCCAGGGAGAGGTGCACAGGGAAGCTGGGACTGGGGTCAGGTGGGCAAAGCTGCAGGACAAGGCAGAAGGGCACAAGGGAGGCCTTGCCAGCCCCAAGGAGCCAGGGCTGACCAGTCACCAGCGTCAAGGTGACCATGCATATCTGGCGCCGTCCCCAGGACCCTGACCCAGGCTGTTTTTTGGTGCTTATGGGTGATAAGATAGGCAAGGGACAGGTAGGGGCTGAGTCACAGCTCCAAGGGCAGTGGGGGCTGTTCCACCTGCCAATTTAAGGCAACTCCATTCTGATACAGGCAGTGGGCAAGGCTGACTGAGGTGGTGGAGGTGCAACTGGCAGTACCAGGACACCCCTGGGCGCAGCTGGGCACCCAGCAGGGAAGAATGGGAGGAGGAAGGTGGGGATGATGCTTCCTTCTACTGTCCTGGGGACACCTCTCAGGACTTGGGTTCTCCCGTGCCCGAGCACCCGGGGGTGAGAGAGTCTCTGAGACCCTGTGGGCTCCGCCCAGGGAAGTGGTCCTTGGCCAGCCCATGGTGGCAGGTGACAGAGGCATGTGGGAGCAGGGATGGGAAACAGCCATGGCCAGCAGGGCTGCTGGGCAGGATTCCAGCCTGGCCGTCAGCCTCAGTCCTCATGCTGTCTGCATTGGTGCTAGCTGCGACTCCTTTCCCTTGGGGCTGCAGCAGGTGCGTCTGGCTCAGAAGATGCTCTGCCGCCGGTTCTTCCCTCGTCCTGGGAGATGGAAGGATGAGAACAGGGGGCTCAGAAGCCCTCCATCAGGAGGGTCAGGGGTCCCCCAGACACACGGAGAGTATGTGTAAGTGGATGCCTGGGTTCCAATCCCACCCCTGCTATTTTGGCCATCATGAAATTATGACAGCACCACTCAGGACTCAAAGTCACTCCCTGTGAAATAGGGACACTAAGGTGTCAGCTTCACAGGAGGCTCTAAGGAGCAAAGCAGGTGGTAGGGAAATCCCTGGTCATGCCCAAGGCCATCAGCCCTTCTAGGGAAAGAATTGACCCAATGGAGACTGCCGGAAGGGCTCAGTATTCCCAGAGAGCAGGTACCTTGGCCAGGGCTGCTGCCAGGGAATGGCTGAGGGAGCCTGGCAGGAGGGCTCAGCCCCGCCCCTTGCCAGCTCCCTGGGGTGAGTCCTGCTGGGGAGGATGACCTGGGACCACCTGGGGACCCCCTAACAAGGGGAGGCACACAGGCCCTACCTGGTGCCTGGAAGGCCAGGCTGCGGTAACCGGGGTCTTTCTGGAGCTGGATTTCCCTCAGTGAGAAGATGGAGGCAGCTGGGTGAGAGGAGACAAGGCTTGGAGTGGGTGGGACTGGCTCCTTGACCACCCATCTTGGCCTCCAGCCCCCAGCAGGGACCCAGGAGAGAAACCACAGGCCTCCCCTTCCCACTATCCCCGTAGTGCCCACTGCTCCATCTCCTTGGCCTTGACCATGGGGTGGCCACGCCCTCAGATGCTCACTGTCCTCCAGCTGGTGCACGCGCTCTCCCAGAGACCGGAAGTAGGGGTGCCTCAGGGCAGCTTCCGCCGACAGGCGACTCTTGGATTCATACTGAAAAGCAAGATCAGGCTATGGTCGTTGGGGGGTGCCCAGCCAGGAAGCCGCAGGGTCCCCCTAGGTAGGGCAACTTCCACACTAAGTTAAATCACCCTGGGAAGTGACTGAGTACAGCCCTCACTTGACCCACAGCCAGGCAGGGCCTCCCAAGTACAGCCTGGAGCTTGGACATGAGGGATGGAGACACAAAAGTTACAGCAGCCCCGCTCCTGACACAAACACCAGGGAGGTGGAGGGAGACATTCCAATAGGCACCCCTCTACGGCCCAGGAGCTCAAAGCCCCCCACGAGCAACTCATGAATTATTCATTTTGTTCTACCATCACAGAAACAGGAGCACAGGCATTTCTATGCCCATGCTAGCAAGCAGGTGCGAGGGAGTCGGGGTTTGGGGTGGGGGTCCAAGGCTGCATATGGCTTGCAGCCCTGGGCCTTGAAGAGACAGGGACAGGGATGGATGAGCTGGGAACCCGTGAGCAAGCCATTCAGCGGGACTGCTGGCACACTCACCAGGAGGAAGCTGCTCAGGAAGCTGATGCCATCGGGATCCAACCTGCAGGAAGGCAGAGCTGACACAGGCCCGGGAAGAGGGGGCGTGGCCCCACGTAGGGGCTGCGGGAAGGCAGGGGCCATTACCTGGGAGCATGGCTGAGCAGCGGCTGAGGGAGGTATCGGGGGAAACTGTAGGCTTGGAACTCGGACAGAGCCGTCACCCCGGGCCAGGTCTCTTCTGTAGGGGTCCCTGGGGGAGAGGAGAGGGAGGTGGGAGGGTGTGTGTGTGGCCAAGACCCAGGTGCAATGGGTGCAGAGGAACCAGGGCAGCAGTTGGGAACACGGGCTAGATAGAGTTCGGACGCCCCCTGCAGGCATGAGGGAGGAAGGCGCGGCTGGAAACTGACCGAGGAGGCGGAAGATGAGATGTAACTCCTCCTTCACAGTGGAGCCAGGAAAGAGGGGCCTCCCGGTGGCCATCTCATAGTGAATGCAGCCCACGCCCCTAGGGGAAGCAAGGAGCAGCTTCAGAGGGGGCGGCTGTCCTCTGTCACCACAGTTCTGCAGGTCTCTGTGGCCTGGGAACTTCCCTAGCCGGAGGTTCACTCACCACATGTCGATGGGGGTGGAGTACTGCGTGGAGCCCAGCAGCACATCAGGGGGTCTGTACCACAAGGTGACCACCTCGTTGGAATAGGTCTTGGTGGGCACCGACTTTGCCCGGGCCAGTCCTAGGGACAGATCCGTGCATCACAGGACCCCCACCCACAGGTGCGGTAGTCAGCTGCAGAGTGCCCATGCCCCCAGCTCCTCCTCTCCTGCCCTGGCCTCACCGAAGTCAGCCAGCTTCAGCTCGCCCCTGTCGTTGATGAGCAGGTTCTGAGGCT
This sequence comes from Ochotona curzoniae, assembly GCF_017591425.1. Classification (NCBI taxonomy): domain Eukaryota; kingdom Metazoa; phylum Chordata; class Mammalia; order Lagomorpha; family Ochotonidae; genus Ochotona; species Ochotona curzoniae. The sequence goes on along the minus strand of NW_024466219.1, from coordinate 15,398,454 downwards.
TGAGGTCCCGGTGCAGGATCTTGCGGCGGTGGCAGTAGGCCAGACCCCGGAGCAGCTGGAACATGAAGATCTGGGGGAGAGCGGAGGTGAAGTGGAAAGGACCAGGTGGGCCCATCGGGAAGACCCTGAGCCTCTGCCCCCAGACTGGACAGAGGAGGCCCACCAAGTCCTGGAGAAGTCCCTGCAGGGAAACCCAGGCACACACAAGAGGTGGTGTGTGTGCTCAAGCTTGGGGAGGGGATATGCTCCACCCACAGCCAGCGGGAGAGCAGGGCTATCTGTATTCCTGAGAGACATGCTCAGTGAGGTTCTTGACACAGAGCAGGGCTCTCAGCCTGGCTTCCATGCTGGGCTCTGCAGCCGATGCAGGCCAAGGTAGGCAGGGGATCCCAGCCTGGGGGTTCTCACCTTGACATTGTGCATGCTCATGAGGTTCCCGCAGTGGTCCAAATATTGCTTCAGGTCACTGTCCTGGAACACACAGCCCCTAGCTTGTCCCTGGTCAGAAGCCTGGACCCAGGAAGTGGCCCCTCCCAGCACAGGGCCTCAGCCCACCCCCACCATGGGACTGCCCCGGAACCGAGCCCTGCCTGGGCCCACTCCAGCATGGAAGCATCTGAGAACCTGGTTCTGGAACCAACCTAGTTCCTGCATGCCACCACACCCCAGCCCAACCCACTATACCAGCCCAGCCCATCACACCAGCCCCAATCTATCCTAGCCCAGCCCAGTCTAGCCCAGCCCACCATGCTAGCCCCCACCCCACTCACCAGGTACTCAAAGACCAATGTGAGGGAGCGGTCCGTGTGGATGAGGTCATGTAAGGTGACAATGTTGGCATGCTTCAGGTCCTTGAGGAGTGACACTGGAGATGGGAAACAGACTCACCTAGGTCCTTAGGGATCACAGGCGCCCATACTGCTGCTTCCCCAATGTCCCTAGGCCTATTCTCCCAGCAGCCCCGTGGGGAGGGCGGGAGGCAGGGATACAGTACCCTCGCGGATGGCTGTGCAAGGTGCGCCCTCCTCATGTTCCAGCCTGATCTCCTTTAGGGCCACCAGGTTCTGCGTGAGTTTGCTGCGCCCTTTGAAGACCGTGGCATAGGTGCCCTGCAGTGAGATCCAGCAGCCGGTCAGTGAGGCCCAGCTAACTTGCCTACGTCCAGAGCCTGCCCTCGGACCTGAGTGCCCAGCTCCTCTTCCTCCAGAGGCCATTTCCTCCTCCACCTACCAGGCTCTGCACTACTGGGGCCCCTGTGTGCCACCAAATTGTCATACCTGCAAACAGGACTCCTATGGCAGCCCACTGAGGGACAGGCTGGGGGCTCCTCTCTGTACATAAGGGCTGGCCCTAGGCTGTCAACACAGGGACCTTGGGGGCAGCTCAATGGACTAGTGTTGTTCAAGGGCACACACGCTTATACAGCCGCCCACACAGCCCTTACCATGATCCTAAGAGTAGGGCAACTGCCTGCCCCATTTTACCAAGGCAGAAATCGAGGCACCCAGAAGGGTTATGTAACAAGCCCAAGGTCACAGAGCCAGGGAATGCAGCAAGCAGGATTTGAACCCAGGCCAGAGAAGACCAGCCTGGCTTCTTCCCAGGGTCCTACGGGCTACACCATCCTCACACTCTGGGTCAGGACCCAAGAGCCCCTGAACACCACCTGAGGCTGGACCAGGCTGCATGGCCGACCTGCTGGCAATTCTCCTGGGCAGGGGTCATGCAGTGCTGACCAGGGAGGGGACCCACAGTGCCTGAGGACCCAGTCTCCTACCTCCCCAAGCTTGTCCAGTTTCACGTAGGTTTCCAGTTTCCCAAAGCCGATGTCTGACTGAGAGGGAGAGAACCCGGGGTGCCGTGAGCCTGGAGGTCTCAGCAGCCTCCCCCAACTCTGCCCCCACACCACCATCCCTTTCCCATGCCCAGCTTCTGAGAGCCCCCATTACAGAGATGAAACAATTGAGGCTGGGTGAGAGCAACCCCAAATCATTGCTCGTCTCCTTTCCCCTTTGTTTCTGTCATGGATGAAGGGGCACTCAGGAGAGTGAGGTGTGGAGCTCAGTGCTACAAACCTGGCCTGTTGTATACCTGGGCCTTGCACACCTGGGCCTTGCACACCTGGACCTGCTGCATACCTGGACCTGTTGTACACCTAGGGATATTCCACATCTGGGTCTCTGCACACCCAGGCTTCTGCAGCCTGGGCCTTGCACACCTGGACCAATTGTATACCTGGCCTTGCACATCTGGGCCTGTTGTATACCTGTGCCTCTGCATACCTGGACCTATTGAGCACTTGGGCCCGTTGTACCCCTGGGCTACCTACCCCTCTCTGCCTTGCTCAGGCCATGGGCTCCTCCAGGGCAGGCACTGTCTCTCTCTCCATCTTCCTCAAGTGTCCTGTTCAGAACCTTTTCCCCAACAGCCCCTCTCAGCTGTGTGTCCTTCTTCTAGCTCAGTGCACCGGACTCTTAGTTTAGATAGTTTGTAGGTCACCCTCCCTCGGAGGCTAACCTTAGGTACGTAGGGTAGAGCCTAGAACCTGGTTTTGCAGGAAAATTTGATAGACAGCCCAGGACTTGGAGGCCCATGTCAGCTACTTTGTTGGTACCAGCCGGTAAAGACCCTGGGAGACAGTGGGGGGCTGGTGTTCAGACAGGAAACGGGTTGATCCTGGAGGATGAGCTAGTAAAATCCACTAAGCCAGCAGGTGGCGCCAGAGCCCCAGTTATCTCCCTGCAAATCACCCAGGGTCTCAAGGCAAGACCAGGACAGGAAAGACCCAGAGTGCTAAAACCAATGCTGGGGAGAGGATGTCCTACCCTGTGACCTCTGACCCTCTGGACTCACCAGTGAGGCGCGGCGGGACATGCGGCTGATCGGCTTGGGCAGGTATGGGTTCTCTAGCTGTAGCTTCTGCAGGAATTCTTGGGGCAGGCGGATATCCATGGGCAGCGAGAGCCTCTTGCTGATATCCTAGGGGGAGACCCGGCTGAGATGGGGACCCCAGTATTGGCCACAGGGTAGCCAGGGCTGTACAGCTGTCGTCCCTGCCTCTGGGCCCAGCTTTCCCTGGAAAAGGTCAAGTGTCCGGCTAGCTCCCAGCTGCTGCACGGTGGCCTGGGTGGGGGGGGGCGGTGCTCTGGGACTTTCCCACTCCTCCCCCAGGGGCTGCTGTGTGCTCTCTGGAGGCTCTGCACCCTCTCTGGGCCCCGCTCACCTCCATGGAGAAGCGGCGCTGGCTCTGGGGCTGGCGGTACTGCATGCCAGGGGATGGGCGCCCCAGCTCCTCCCCGCTGTCTGTGGGGGACAGGGCACTGGGCTCCGGTTGGGGGTCTCCACCGAGGGGATTGAGTTGCAGGTCTGAAAGTGGCCAGGCATCAGCAGCTCTCGAGGGGGCTCCGTCCAACCCCAACCCCTGCCCCAATCCCCAGGGCGGTGGAGAGGGTGTTGGCTGGGCCCTCACCCTCATTCCGTCGGTTGTGCAGCTGGGTGAGCTGCTCCGTGAACTCAGCCAGTGACTCTTCAATGGTCTCAGTGCGGGGCACAGACAGGGAGAACCGGCGCTTAAAGTTCTTCATCTTGTTCATGGTCCTGGGGCGAGGAAGCAGCAGGGTACCCAGATCTACTACACCCATTGTGGATTTGGGCTGTGGTCTGCCGTGGGGCTCTGTTGCCCCACAGGCCCAGAAGTAGGGCTGTGTCTCCACCTTAGGTCAAGCTCTCTCTGCCCCTGTCCTCAGAATTCCCTGCCCCAGGGAGCTGTCTGTCAGCTGGGTCCAGGAGCCCATGGTGCACTGACGATGACCATAGGCGTGATGAGCAGGGAATACTTGGGGGCCCCCTCCTCGGCTAGCTGCAGGGGTAGCAGGGGCCTAGGGGCTGGCAGCTCTTCACCATCTGTGTGTGGCAGCTGCAGTGCAAGAGCCAGGGAGCCCTCCTGACCAAGGCCCAGATGTGGTCCGATCCAAATCCTGTTTCTCCCATATTCCGACACCAGAAGGTCCCCTGCTCTTGGCTGTCCTAGGTTCCCAGGGGTCATGCAGAGGGAGGGGCATGTGCCGGTCCGTGGAGGGCTCAGCCCTCTCCTCCAAGCCTCAGGGGATGGATGGAATTTACAGGAAACATCTGTCCCCAGGGGCAGGGGCCTGCAGCCTGCTGGCTCCTCCCCTCTCCTCCCCACGGCAGGCTGGGTGGCTTCTGCAGGAGACACAGTGGGGGGCAGCGAGCTTCTCTGCTTCCCCCATCGCCGCTGGCCACCCACAGGGATCCTATGCAGTGGCTGCTTCCCACAGCCTCCTCCTCTTCCTCCGCTATCCTGCTCCGTTCCTCTCTGGGGTCTCCAAAGCTGGGTGCAGCTGCCCTTCATCCTGCCCAGGTGGCCCTCAGCTGCAGAGGGGCTGGGGCCAAGAGCCCCACATGAGGCCTGGCAGACTGCTAGGACCAGTGGGCAGCAGTGAGGGTACCTGCCCGCAGTCCTCCCAGCTTTCACCCACGTACAAGGCACAACCCACGCCTGGAGGACACTCCTGGCCCAGCCACCCAGCTGGTCCATGGTTGCCAAGGCAACTAGGCCCCTCCTGAATGCTCCAGGTTTAAGGGATTATGGGTCAGTAACATGTTTGTTCTGCTTAATGAGCTTGTCCTCTCCTCAGCCAGACAGGAACAGGTCCTATCCCTGGCGTCTCCTCTGGCCTGGCTGCCCCTGAGCACAGCTCGGCCGTGGCCCCCAGTTTTCTACTGAACCCCAAGGCCTGGGAGGCCCTCCTGGCAGGTGGAGAGGTCTGGGCTCTGTAGCCTCACCGCCCCCCACCGCCCCCCACCGCCCAAGTGGTCACTGTGTTGGGCACAGAGCTTCTGTACTGCATAAACTGAAGTCCCTGTTCTCAGTCCCCCACCCCCGGGGCTGATGATAACGCCTTTGCTGCAAAGGTGGCCCAAAGGCTTTGTCAGCCTCCCTGGCAAGGCCCAATTGGCCCTTTCACCCCGACCAGCCACCTCTGTGGCTCTGTGCGCTGCATTGGGCCTGCCACCTGCTGGCATCTCTGACTGGATGCTTTGAGGGAAGTGGGTTGTGCAACCGCCAGCCTTCCATTTTGGAAGTAGCATCCAGCCTGAGGAGACCCTTAGAAAGAGGTCACGGCCATGGGCAGGATGGCATGAGTTCCAAGGATGAGAGGACCCAGACACGCCTTATGTGACGACCACACTATCCAATGTGACACCCGAGTAGGGGGCCTGAGTAGGGAGAGTAACTGCCCAGGCCTCTAGGTGATTCTACTGGGCTGAGGCAGCGAGTCCTAAGGGCCAGGGGAAGGGGGAGAGTTTGCCAGGTAGTGCAGGGGACCCCCTACCAGGCTTGGAAATGGCCCTGCCCTGAAAACAAGCACCATCGGGCCACGCAGCCCTTGAAGTCTGCTCATGGCCATCCTGGGGAGTGGGGCACGGGTGCAGGTGGGCACTTGGCTGCCTGAGGCCCGAGCTGTGCCAGGAAAGACCAGCCACAGCCCTTTCTAAAGCCATCTTTCTGCCTAGGATTTCTGGTGTAGCACAACAAGTTTGTGGCTCAGCAATCTACCAGGAATTTCCATTAATCTCACTCCCTTGCTCTCAATGTGTGTGCATGGCGCAGCAAAGGGAAGGTCAGTTCCTAAAAGGCTTCTGGGACGGAGATGCCAGTTTCTGCAATCTAGGGGGAGCCAGCCCTGTAGGGCAACCTGTTCTCACCAGGGTTCAGTTAGGAGCAAGGAGCCACAACGAGCTCACATCTGGGCTGGGATGGAGGGGGGGCCAGCAAGCCAGCAGGAAGGTAAAACTGCGGGCAGGAATGTGGGGCCACGATGTGGGGATGGGGACCAGCTGTTCTGCTGCTGCTGGAGAAGATGCCCAGGGGGAGTGGCCACGGTAAGAGGGATGAAGGTCAGATGTAGGGATGGACTTCCACATGGTGACAGGGGAGCAAGCAGTGGGGGTGGTGACCAAAGGGTGGACGCCTCTTTCTGCCATGCACAATCAGGGCATTGAACCCTGCAGGGTCTTGGATGTGAGGGGGCAGATGGGCGGTGAATGGTGTGCTGTTTCTGAGCGCTAGACACGTCTCTGTCGCCTTCTCTTGGGAGAGCCAGCTCCTCAGACCCGGGGAGGCAGGGGTCCGGGGTAGGGAGGGAGACAGGAAAAAGGCCTGTCACCTTGGTGCTGTCTGCCCCTCACCCCTGCCTGGAAACAGAAGGCTCAGTGTGACCCAGCCCAGGGCTGGGCACAGGGTGGCCTTTGTCTCCGGGTCAGGGAGCCATCTGGGACTATCCCCGTACAACTGGTGCCAGGGGAAGAGTAATGGGCCTGCAGGGGTGCCTGCTGGGCAGAGCTGAGCGAAGGGATGGCCACAGGAGGAGGGACCCCTAGGTGCCGCGGGGTGGGGGGACAGGCCGACCCCAGCTGACCCCCCCTGCCCAAAGAAGGGGCCTGCACTCAGCCTCCTCCTGTCACTTCCTCCTTGGCACACACTTGTTGGCCCAGAACTTCCTGCTGGTGCCTGCTCAGCCAGTGACACAGGAGGAGGAAGTAGGAGCCAGGTTGTGGGCATAGTGGGCACTTGCCAGAGGCCACTGTGCCCTCAGCCAGAAGGGGCAGAGCCCAGTGTGTGCTGGATGAGCCTCTTGCACTTGCTCCTGGCAGGGCACGGGCTCACTCCAAACCCTGTGCAAACTTTCAGGGGACTGCCAGAGGCGCAGCCCCTTAGCGCCCTTCTCTTCCTAGTGAGGAAAGTGTCCTCTAGCCCTGTCCCCTCCCCATGGTTACCTAGACTCTGCTGTTCCTTCAAGCCTTCACCCACTCCCATTCTGGCTTCAAGAGCCAGATGCACCCACGAGCAGGCTATGTGAACCAAGTCCTGGCAGCCTTACTGCTCACTCACGCAGGCACCTGCTGTGCGGGGAGGAGCTGGAGGCTCTAGAACTCCACAGCAAAAGGCAACCGGAATTCTCCAACAGAAACAACAGCCACCCCCTCCCCGCCCCACCCTGACCATAAACAAACAAAGCACACAGGGTGGCATATGGTGACAAGCACCCATATGAAATGAAACAGGAAAAAAGGAACTGAGGTGGGGAGTGCTGCCAGTCAGAGGGGATAGAAGGGCCTCCCTGAAAAGGTGACACCCCAGGGAAAAGTCAGCACAGACACAGGGAGAGGGGGACCTGTCCCATGGCTTATGGGGGCGGGTGAGTCAGCAAGTACAGCAAGTGCAAAGGTCCTGGGGCACAAGGAGTCTAGATGTTCTGGGACTTGCAGGGAGGGGCTGGGGAGCAGGCCAGGGGAGCAAGGAGCAGGGGGTTATGTCAAGCAGGCTGTGTTGGGCCTCACAGGGCGGGGGAGGGTTTGGACACAGGAGTGGCATGCATGTGATCAATCCGGTTGGAAGGGCTGCTGTACTATGGGCAGGAGCAGGGAAATGCACAGCAGAGAGGAGGTGAGACAGTGGGGCTGGGGACTAGGGGCTGGATTTGTCTGGAGACTGCCTTGGAGAGGAATGCAAGTGGAGGAGAAGGGCTGAGCAGGACAGTGAGGGCCTTGGGGGTAGCCCCCTGGGGTCCTGAAACGGTCAGAGGAATTCTGGGGGTGGAATGAGCAGCGCTAGACCTGGGGCAGCTCCAGACTTGGGACCCCATAGGAGTCCACACCCTGGGCACAGACCCAGCCCGAAAGCGCAGAGAGATCAGCTCTCTGCTCCCAAGCCAAGAAAGTGCCGGAAAGAACCCAAATAGATGTGGTCATATTCCCTCTGAGCCCTGGTCTGGATGACACTTTTGAGACATGAGACGGAAGGGGCAGGAAACAGTTGGCAGCATCGGGCTAGGGAAGGCTAGGAAGGTAGGGTCCCCTTAGGCTGTGCAGGGACACTGGCCTCCCAGGGACAAAGCCAGACCAGTCCCTTCCCTCCCCCTGCCCACACTCCACTGCACCAGGCCGTTCAGGTCTCATGGGTTCCCACGACCACCCAGGACCACCTGCTGCCCCCTCTGCTTTTCCCATCCAGGATGCCATGGTCTCTGTGCTTAGAACAGGCAGGTGGCTACAGCGGGTACATGTCTGTTTCCCAGAGACACGTGGCACAGCCCTGGGTCCAAGGCACATATCAGATCCTTTCCCGGGGCTCCCGGCTGCTTGTCAACCTCAGTCTCCATCGGCCCAAGGGCACAGCATGAGTGAGAGAAAACTTGGAAACATCCATTTTCTGAAGCCAGGAGGGTCAGTACTGTGGTGCCTGAGGCTGCTTGCCAGCCAGGGTTCTCAGAGTGCTCCTCTGCCTCCTGCTCCCCACCCCCACAGCGTCCATCAGCCTGGAGAGGAATTTAAAGAGGCCCTGGCTGACCAAGTCCACCGATGTCACCAGCCAAGCTGGGGACGTCAGAGCCACTCCCTCCTCCCACAGAGGCCAGGCCTGGGGCTGCTGCGAGCTGCAGATAGCATCGCTTCCTATATCCTCCAGCTGAGGCTGCTCTGCGCAGCTGGGGGCTGTCGTGTGCAGGGCCTAGAACAAACCTCCACGCAGCCGGTCACCCCCTTCCCGGCGGCAGCTGATTCAGCAGCAGTACAGTAGTAGCAGAAGCCTGGAGCCCCCCTGGGGACTTTGGCTGTGCAGCAGTAGGGGGACCTTTGGCAGCAGGGGGCCGTTGGCCAGGGCTGAGGAGCACAGGAGTGGCCTGCAGAGCTCCAGCTACAAGCAGCAGATGAAGCTCTGCGGAGTGACCATGCTGCTCGGTTCAGAGCACACATCGCTTGCATGGAATGCAGGAAGCAGGCAGGGAACCGACCTGGGCAGGCCCCCAGCAAGCCTGGTCTGGGGCTCAGGGTTACCCCTGGTGCTCTTCCCTCTGCAACGTGATGATACCCAGCCTTGCTCTCTGCAATTCTCTACCATCTGATGTCCTGAGAGACCTACTCACCAGCACTGTGACCGAGACCTCAGTCTTGTTGTCTGCTAAGTGGACAGAACATCTACGCTTCAACTCAATTGCCTCAGTTGCTTTCTGATGACATCACTCCCCTGTTCAAAACCATGTGAAGGATTGGTCTGGCGGTTAGGACATCCCACAGAGCAGGGCCTGGGTCTGGGCCCTGGATGCTCTGTTTCTGATTCAGTTTCCTGTTAATATGTACTCCAGAGTGGGCAGCAAGTAGCTGAATCTTCCTAGTATCATGTGGAAGACACGGACTGAGTTGCAAGCTGCTGGATTCAGTCTGGCTCAGCCCTGACTGCTGTGGGCATTTCTGTCTCTCTCTTGCTTTCCCTCTGCCTTCCAAATAAGTAAATCTAAAAATCAATCAATCAATCAAGGCCTGGCACAGTAGCCTAGTGGTTGAAGTCCTTGCCTTGCACACACCAGAATCCCATATGGGCACCTGTTCTAACTCTGGCAGCTCCACTTCTCATCCAGCTCCCTGCATGTGGCCTGGGAAAGCAGTCAAGAAAGGTCCAAAGCCTTGGGACCCTGCACCTGTATGGGAGACCCAAAAGAGGCTCCGGGCTCCTGGTTTCAGATTGGCTCAGCTCCAGTCGTTGTGGCCACTTGGCAAATGAATCAACGGATGGAAGATCTTCCTCTTTGTCTCTCCTCCTCTCTGTATATCTGACTTAGCAATAAAAATAAATAAATCTTTTTAAAAAATCCATCAATCAAGTCTCCACAGTAAGCCTTGCCATCAGGAAAATGTGTGTATTCTCCCCTCTTTGAATCCTCAACACCCCCCACCCCCAAGTCCTGGCTGTCACGCTCCCGACCCTCTTCTGACAGGGTCTGGCTTTATGGACTGAACGGGACACTCCCAGAACAAGCCAAGCCCACATGCGACTCTGCACTTGCTGTTCCTGTATCCCAAGCTGTCCTTCCTCAATTTTTTCCCAGGTGATACCACTCCCAAGTCAACCCAAGTGTCAGCCACTTCCCCTGGGAAGCCAGGCATGGCCACACCTGCTCCCCTCCCCATCGCCCCCCTTCACTGCTGCCACAGTGGCTGGCAGCGCACACTGGTCAGGTCATTGGGCAGCAATGCACTTCCAGGGCCACCTGCGTGTGTGTCTCGCTGGTGACCTCATGCTGTGTACAGGACCTGCTGCAAAATGAACAAGGACAAGGCCTTGTGAGCTCACAGCACCACCTTCTCCGTGCCACAGCCCCACAACTCCTGGATCCCTCAACTCCGAGGCCAAATCTGTGTCACTTGAAGCTCTGGACACAACCTGTGCAGTGCCTGTCAGCAGCCTTCCTTCCACGGCCAGGAAGGCGGGGGTCTCTGGTGTGGTTCTCCTCCTCCTTAGGCCAATCCCAGTCTTAGGGGTTGAACGTCATGCATGTCGTGCTCAGCTGGGTAGGCCAGCCTGGCCCTCTCTCTGCCTGGTTCCCTAGTCCTGGTCTCCTGGGATGTCTGTCCTCTTCTTGAATCTTATAGGGAATGGGGTCACAGGAATTGATGCCCCAGATGGGTGGGACTAGATCCTCCCAGCTCAAGTGTGACTTCTTCCTGGACACCCTTGCATGTCTTTAAGCCTGATACTGCCATTCCCAGCCTGGTGAGACTCCCTCTGCCGCAATCCCCTCTGCTGGCTTTAGGGCAAAGCCCCTCTAAACCTAACTGGTCCTCATTTTTTCCCCTAGAGGCAGGCTGCTCTGGCCCATGGCTAGGCAGGACCAAGTGAGCCCCCAAATGCCCAGGCAATGGATAAATGAAAGCTGCAAGCATGCCTCAGTAGAAACCTAGCTTGTATGACGTCAGGGCTGGGATCACACAACAGCAAGACCTCAGGGGAGGCCTGCGATGTCTGGACTGCAGGTGTCAAGCATAGCCAGGGCAAGCTGGGATGCAAATGGCCAGGTGCCAACTTCCACCAACAGGGCCCAGGTAGAGCCCTCCGCACTTGTAGGGAAGGGATAAGATCCCATCACTCTCTTTGGAGCCTCCCAGCACCTCCCCCACCCCTTCGGGCTCAGCTCCTAGAGGTGGCCACCATCAGCCCTTACCCACCTCCCCTCCCAGCCCCTGTGTAGACTGGCTCATTGCTGGCACTGGTGTCCCCAGAGCTACTCTCAGAGGCACATATGCATCTCCTTGTGTGCTCTTGCTGACCTTTTGGAGGGCCCAGCAAAGGCTGCTCTGAGATGGGACAAGGCAACCACAGCATCCTGGACCACAGGCAAGAGCCAGGGACCACGACAGGTGCAGCTGCCAGCTCCCCAGACAAGGCCAACCAGCCTCTCCCACAGAAGGACTCTTCCAGCTCCTTTTTGTTTTTAATGTCTTTAACCCAAAGCAATATTGCAAAAACTATTTGTGCATTTATTTGAGATTTAGAGAAAGACAGGGACTAAAACTACCATCCCCAGGTTCATGCCCCAAATGCTGCAACATCCAGGGCTGGACAAGATGTTTCCTGCGTGGGTTTCAGATCCAACTACAGGAGCCATCACTGCTGGCTCCCAGGAGTGTACTGGCAGGAAGTGGGAGTAAGGAGCTGGAGGCCAACATTGAACACAGGCACCCAGATCCAGGCCACAGGCCTCTATGCAGATGCCTGCCCCATCTCTCTACCCCTTACAGCCACACACTCTGCAGACCCTCCAGGAAGTGCCCTCGCCCACCTCCCCCAGGTCATCCAAATGCCCAATGCTGTTGGGCACGCAGCGTTCCCTGTCAGCTAGATGCTACAAATACAGGAAGTGAGGGCATGTGGGGCGGGGGGGAGGGGATGGAGAATCATACTCCCCACCCTCTCCTGGCCCTTTCTGGCCTGCAGGAAAGCAATGCAGCATTCTGGGATCACAACTTCTCCCTGATTTGCTCTCCATGCCCAAGTTTAGCCACCAGGCATTTCAGTCCTGGTGTCCCTGGGGAGCTCTGTGTCTGGGGTTGGAGAGGGCTTCCCAGCATCTCCACAGCCACATCCTATTTATATACAACCCCTCCAGTCTGGCCCCACTCTCCCAGACCCACAGCCCAACAGGCGCTCTGGCCAAGCTTCTGCAACTTTCCTTGTTCCAGTCTGAGTCACCAGTCTAACAGAGCAGCTTCACTCACCTCCAGACAACGCTATGGGGCTCCTCTGCCTAGGCCCTGACCCCTATGCCCCCTCTTCTGCCTCCTCACATTCCCCAGCCTTCCTCCCACCTGCTGGGGCCTAGGCAGCCACTCTGGCCTGGACGGCCTTCCTGCTTCTCTGGGGGAACCTCTGGACCTCTCATAGCTGTTCAACTGCCCTCTAATTGGCCCTGGTCAGTGTCACTTACTAAGCAGAACTCAAGCTTTAGAGAGGAAGGCACTGGTTTCTTCTGATCACTTGCTCATTTCACAAGCACCTGCTCTGTGCCAGGCTCTATCCTGGGCTCTGTACCCTGTGTCCCACCCTTTCCACCTCCATGGTCATTGCCTTCCAAGTCTCATCCCATGGCCTGAGGACTCATTTCCTCCTGTCCCTGGACTGGGTCTACCTGCTCTTTCCCTCCAGGCACCCCTCCTGGGTGACCTCATCCTGTTCCATGCAGGAAACCATGCGTTGACTCCTGGAGCTGCAGCTCTGGCCCCACCAAGCCTGTGTCTCCCTGCTCCTCAAAAGCCCTGTCTGAGACACAGATTTCAGTGAAGATGGAAGGCAAATCCAACTTGCGTGCAAGACAGAAATACATGGCGTACATACACACACGCAGATAATCATATAGCAGGAGCTAAGCCAAAATGTCCCTCCCTGCCCATCCTGCCAGTAACCAGTACAATTAGGAGTGATTTTAATGTCTTCTTTTTTCACATCTGCATCCTGTAATATCCCACAGTGAATATGTAATATAATATATATAATGTATAATGTATTATATATATATAATATATAATGTAATCAGAAAATAGCACTTCATTTTACAGGAGAAGACAGGAAGTATTTTAAGCTAAGATCCCAGGTCAGCTTTATATCATGCCTAGAGAGCAACACAGTGACCCCTAGCAAGGCAGACCTCCATCAAGGCCAGGCCACGGACAGTGGAGGTTCTGGGGGCTGCACAGCCAGGCAACTCTTAACACAATGCATGAGGGTGCCAGTGACCATAGGGGGTGCTTATAGACACAAATATGTGAACTTCATTGGATCTCTTAAGAGTCAAAAATAAATTCTATTTTCTTTAAATTTTGTTCTCAACCATCTCAAAATAATTCAAAAATTCTTAGCTATGGGTCATTCTCCCTGCCCTTCAGCATCCAAGGATCAAGCAGCATTCTCATCCAGTATTCACTGCACAGTAAAACATTTGTGCTCTTCCTAGTTGCCAGGGAACCTGTCTAGGGCCTCCTTGCCCTTGTGGGTCACACCAGCTACAGGGTACCTGAGACTCACATCAAGGCGAGAGGAACCTGGAGGCCACAGGTCAGGAGGAACCGAAGGCTGAGCCCCTAGGGGCCACAAGGCACAGCTCATCATGTTGATGGGACTGGCAGGGATGCAGCCGGGATAAGGTCTTGGCAAGAGTAAGAAGAGGGGTTAACCTACTCTAGGCCACTCAGGGTGACAGGGCAGGACTGAGACATGAGCTGTGGGTGTACGAATGGGTGCTTTCAAGGACTTACAGGGGCTGTAGAGTCCTGCCCAGAGCCAGCACCTCCTTCCTGGGCACCACAGCTAAGGAGGCCTGCAGGAGTCCACGGCCACATGGAAGGAACCATGTCAGGTCTGGTATCAGCAAAGAATACGGTACCCAGCCAGCCAAGGCAGAGCATGCTGCCAACTGGGATCCTGGCCAGGGCTCTGTGACCTTTGGAAACTCAGTACTGCCTGGGCCATGAAAGATGCCCTCCTCCCACACACACCTACCTGCCACATGCCCCCTCCTCAGCCTGGTCACTGTGCACACCTCCTTTGCTGGGCGCTGGGGCCAGAGGAGGGAAAGTGGGTTGGCTCCTGAGGGGGTCTCCCCAGACACAAAAGGATGAGCTCTATTAAGAAAGCAAGGTGTGAGGGCAGAAATTGTTCTGGAACCTTCTCAGAATTCTCCACAACAGTGGTAGAATGAAGAGGGTGTTCAAAGTGATGACAGACGCACTTTAAGGACCCAGCTCTGGGGCAAACGTTTGGATGCAGGTTAGGCTGCTGACTGGGCTGCCCACATCCCATATCATAATACCTGAGTTGGAGTCCCCACTTGCTTCTGATTCTGCTTCCTTGCAAAGGTACCTGTGACAGCAGCAAGTAATGGTTCAGTGCTTGGGTCTCCATCACCCACAGGGGAGACCTGAATGGATCTGCAGGCTTCTGGCTCTGACCTGGTCTCCCCAACCCTGGTTGATGTATTTGGAAAGTGAACCAGCAGATGGAAGAGAGAGAGAGAGAGAGAGAGAGAGAGAGAGAGAGAGAGAGAGAGAGAGAGAGGGAGAGAGACTCTGCCTCTCCAATAAAAATAAGTAAATACCAACTTCTAAAAAAAAATGCATTTTTATTGGAAAGGCAGATACACAGAGAGAAGGAGATGCAGAAATAAAGATTTTCTATCTGCTGATTCACTCCCCAAAAAGGCCAGACAGAGCTAAGCCAATCTGAAGCCAGGATCCAGGAGCTTCTTCCAGGGCCCCCACATGCGTACAGGTTCCCAAGGCACTGGGCCATCCTCCTCTGCTTTCCCAGGCCACAAGCAAGGAACTGGATGGGAAGTGGTACAGCTGGGACAAGAACTGGTACCCACATGGGATCCTGGCACATGCAAGGTGAGAATTTAGTAACTAGGCTATTGCACTGGGCTCAGGAAGGAAACTTTTTACAAGTTAGTATTTGGTGTAAGAAGCTCCTGGCTCCTGACTTCTGATCAGCTCAGCTCTGGCTGTTGCAGCCACTTAGTGAGCAAAACAGCAGACAGAGGATCTTTCCCTCTGTATCTCCTTCTCTCTGTATATCTACCTTTCTGTTAAAAAATAAATCTTTTTTTTTTTTTACAGATTTATTTATTTTTATTGGAAAGGCAGATATACGAAGAGGAGGAGAGACAGAAAGGAAGATCTTCCGTCTGATGGTTCACTCTCCAAGCAGCCGCAATGGCCAGAGCTGAGCCGATCCGAAGGCAAGAGCCAGGAGCCAGGAGTTTCTTCCGGGTGTCCCACGCGGGTGCAGGGTCCCAAAGCTTTGGAACCGTCCTCAACTGCTTTCCCAGGCCACAGGCAGAGAGATGGATGGGAAGCGGGGCCACCGGGATTAGAACCAGCGTCCATATGGGATCCCGGCACGTTCAAGGCAAGGATTTTAACCACTATGCTATCGTGCTGGGCTCAGATAAATAAATTTTTACCCAAAAAGAGTACTCCAAGACTTGGGGCTAGTGGCTATGGGGATATTACCTTCATTTTTTTTAACATTTACTATTTTCATTTACTTGAAAGGTAGAGCATATGAAAGAGATTTTCTACCTGCCATTCCATTCCAAAAGTGCCGGCAACACTGGAGGTTGGGACAGGCTAAAGCTGGAAGCCCAGAACTCTGTCCTGGTCTCCCAGATGGGTGTCAGGGACACAAGCACTTGGGCCCTCATTGGTTGCCTCCCAGGGTGTATTAACAGGAAGCCAGATCAGATGCAAAGTAGCCAAGACTCTAAATGACACTTTGATATAGCACTCAGGCAATCCCAAGTTATGGCTTGATCCACTGTCCCTGAGCACCCACCCTGAAATTCCAACTGTATAAGCAATATCAAGTGGAGATCAAAGGCACTGAGAATGCCCAGTGTAGCCCACTGACCCCTGGGTAATGACAACAAGTAAGGCAAAAGTGGGCGGTGGTCTCATGAAGACTACATGCTATAAGTTAACATCCTCCCCATGACAGAAATGAGGAAATGGGTACCTGAGTGGGCACATCACTTGCCCAGTTACTGAGTGGCAAAGGCAGGATTAGAACTAACCCCAAAGTCCAAGCCTCCACCCCAGTGCACAGGAGACACATACAACACATGATGAATGAACTCATTGACCGGCTCACCATGGGTCTTCTGGTCTACCTCACTCCTCTGTTCCCAAGGAAGAGAGGGGGCACAGGATCTTTTTAGGGAGTTCCAGAAAATAGAATCTCCAGCCCATCTTCTCACAAGCTCTGGCCAGTGCTCCCCAGAGTAGGATGCCCTGTCTCAACAGCTCAGTAGGCTCACACACGCCTTCATGGGAGGTCTGCAGTTTCCAGAGCCCATGTTGCCTGGCTGCGTGGGCTGAGAGAGGACAGGGCTGCCTTTGGCCTGCTTCTAGCCCCTGCAGATGGTCAAGCGCCTGCTCAGCAGCACATGCCCACAGGATGAAGGTGAAGGGGAAAAGATGGGGTCAGGGCAGGGCCTGGAGCTGGTGGGCAATGGGGATGAAAAATGTGACTTTATTGCAATGGAACAGAGCTAACCAGGTAGATCTGACCCAGGCTAATCACTCCCTTATGGACAACGGTGCAGAACAGGAACCTCAAGTACTGAAGTACCAGGAGGTACTCTCTCACCCCAAGGGGATGAGGCTCTGCCAAGGCAGCTCGGGCCAGGAGGCTGCCGGTGCTCTAGCACCCAAAGCCCACCACCCTCATGCCCTGCAAACCAGGTGTGTGGGGGCTCCCCAGGCACAGATTCCTGATTCGTCCTGGTTTCCATTTAACCTGTCTCCAACCACCTCATCTACAGGGCCCTCCTCTCTGATCTGGAAGAACAGGGAAGATGATGCCAAAGGCCTGGCCCAATGTGGTCAGAAAGGCCTGCTTCCTACCCTTCCCGAGGCAGCCACGGGACGATGTCCAGCAAAGTCCCTCTCCTAACTGCCCCCGCTGGAATGGCTGCCATGCAATGGGCTGGAGGCCCTACATGATTTCACTGCATTTAGCTCCTCACCCTCCTGGTGAGGTGCTCCTTTCACAGATGGGCAAACTGAGGTGGGGGGCGGGTGGGAGAACACACTTAGCTCATAGAAGCTGGAGTCCAACAAAAAACCTAGGGTTGTCCTTCTTTTAACCACGAATCTTTAAAGAAAAGGAATTGGAGGGGTCCCTCGAGATGCTAGACAAAAGTCCAACTCTGGGAAACCCCAGAGAGGGGAGGCCTGGTTGGCACAGGAGCAGGGCAAAGCTAAGCCAGGGCTGGTCCTGAAGTATGGTGCCTGTCCCTGGATGCACAGGAAGTTCAGAGCAGACAGAAGGGATCTGAAGCCGAGGGAAGGGATGTGGGGGACACAAACGCAGCTCCATCCCTCCTGTACCAGGGCAAACAGACTGATCTTGAGCTCCCAGATCAGCACCCTCTCTCCTGCAACCCATGGGGAAGCCTGGTTCTGCCTGGCACAAGACAAACGGCAGCCCGTTGCTCTGAGCAACAACCCCCCTCCCCATCCCCAACACACACACACACACACACACACACACACACACACACACACACACACACACACTCTTCCCTTCCTGGGAATTGAAGCAGACCACAGACCTCTAGAGGGCGCTGGGACCTGTCTGTGATGGAAAAGGGCTTGGGGACAGCTGGGCATGAGCTGATGCCTACCTCTGTGCCACCTTGGGAAATTTACTGTCTCAGTTTCCTCGCCTGTAAACTGGGGTTGATAGCATCTGTTTGCTTGGCACACAGCAGATATTCAACAAATGGTGGCCATAAGGGCATCTGGCTGTCAGATACAGGGTAGATGTTGAGCAACCGGTTAATATGCAGCTTGGGATGCTTGCATATACCAGAGTGCATGGATTTAATCCAGTTTCTGATTCCTGCTACTCTGCACCCTGGGAGGCAGCAGCTGACGGCTCAAGTACTTGCCCTGAGCCCCAAGCAGGGAGACCTGGATGGAGTTCCCAGCTGCCAGCTTTGGCCCAGCCCAGCCCCAGCTGTTGCAGACATTTGGGGAGTGAACATATGTAAGAATTCTCTTTCTCCCTCCTTCGCTTCACCTTCCCAATAAAAAATGATAAACCAAAGTCAAAGCAAAACAGAACAGCTTACTAATGCCCATTTCCAACTTGGGGAAGAATTTCCTGGTACCAACAGAGAACAACTTCCATTCTCCCAGTAGGACACAGGTACCAGTAGAGACAGTCTTGGGAACCCACTGGGCAGAAACACCCTGGGGGATGTGGCGTGCAAGGTGCGTGGAGGTCAGTGTGTCCCACATGGAAGGTGGCCGGGACAGGAGTCTGGCTGTGCCAAGGTGACCCTCTCCCTAGAACCCTTCTGATACAAACACTAACTCCGAGGCCAGTGCTGCCTTGCACCCCGAGGCCCCTCCCAAGGCCAGGTGAAAGCCAGGGGTCTCAAAGGATCCCAGCCCGCCTCTCTAAGTTTCTAGAGGATTCTACAGCTCTGGGAGGCTTTAGGAGCCAGGAATGGGCCAGGGCAGTTGACTCCCTATCCCATGTGGTACTTTGGGTTCCCATCAGTTTCTCCCAGGTTCAGCAGATGGATCCTCAGGCCACTTCTCCCTAACCTCTGTTGAGGGTACACCTCCCCCAACATTCATTCCCACTACCTCTAGACCGCTGTGTCCATAGCCCCTCTTGCTCCCTGGCCTCGCAGAAAGGGCAGGCAGGTTCCTGGGGTTGGGATCTGATAATCTGGAAAGTTTAGCAAAACCCAGAAGCCTCACCCGTGAGCCGGCGACCTAGCCTCACACGTCTGGGGCCTCGTCCTGTAGCCATAGGGGACTTCTAGCCCTGTCCTTCCCAGAAGGAAGGGCGTTTGGAAGGTGCCGGCCTCCCGCCAGGCTTGAAACTTGACTCGGGAGGGTTCGGATGTAAGCCCAGGCCAAGTCTCAGGGGAGGGACTCGCTGCGGGCGAGGGTCCGAGATGGCACGTCGCCCCCTCTCAACACCTGGTACTTGGGAGCAGCTTTCCAGGGTGTCCTCCCGCCCCTAAACCCCAGCCACACACTCTCTTAACGCCTTGTGACCTGCGATTGCCC
Source organism: Ochotona curzoniae (assembly GCF_017591425.1). Taxonomy (NCBI): domain Eukaryota; kingdom Metazoa; phylum Chordata; class Mammalia; order Lagomorpha; family Ochotonidae; genus Ochotona; species Ochotona curzoniae. Next base: position 15,379,512 of record NW_024466219.1, on the reverse strand, counting down.
CCATTCGTTTGGATCTTTCCCTCCAACCTCTTGCCCGGGGGCAAAAGCAGCCCTGCGCCTTTAAGAGCCGCTCGCTTACCTTTGCTCTGCTTGCCAGGCGCCGCCGTGGCCCCTCCGGCGACCTCCCCGGCCCCCGCCCCGGCGGGACTCACCGCGCGTGTCCTGGGGCCGCGGCGCGCCCGCTCCCGCCTGCCACGGCCGCCGGGGGGCCGCGGGGCTGGGGTGCCCACCCGGGCTCGCAGCCGCTGGATTCCCCGGCTCAGCTCGGGATAGGTGAGCCGTTGCCCCGGGAAGCTGCAACCTGAGCCCGAGGAGGAGGAGAAGGAGGGGAGGGGGAAGGAGGGTGAAGGAAGGTGGGGAAGAGGAGGGAGGAGGAGGAGGAAGGGAAAGCCCGGCCCCCACCGGAGTTTTTCACGTGCACACGTTGACTCCTCCCCCTGGCCCTCCCGCCCTGCCCAAGGCCGCTGCCAATCCCCAGGCACCCCTCTGCCCAGTGCCCACCCCCTTTCTGGCACTCTGAGATCCAGGGTCCCAGCGCTGTCTTTCTGTTTCATTCCTGGGCCATGCGGGAAGCTCTCTGCAGAGGGTCACCCAGGACTCAGTGCCTTCCTGGCAGTGTGGCTCCCACCCCCAATCCCACAGAGGGGCATATTAGGCATAAGGAACCCTCGGGCTCTCTCCCTGTGCCCTGGCCAGCCCCACTCACTGCTTATCTTTCTGGATATCCCACCTGGTCAGAGCCACCTCCCCTTGTCACCTGAAGGGTCCCTGGGTTTGTCCTTGGGAGTTAAGGCCTGCTGGCTGTCTGAGACTCAGCCAAGGAGCCTTGCAGAATCGTGGTGCTAGTTCAGCTCTCCTTTGACAGAAGGGGAAACTGAGACCTGGGAAGGCCCAACATTCCACAGCAAGGTAATGTTAGTCATGGTCATGGTCAGAAGCCAAGGAGATGTCGGGTGACCATTACTGTTTGACCCCATTTCCTCCCAAGGTGCAGGAGGCAGGATGTGCCCAGCTACAGCAGGCCCTAAGCCAGGGATGCCTGTGTCTCTGCCCTGCCCATGGACATGGCCTGGGCAAGCTTGGGGCCCTAGCAGGGACAGTCGCTTGAGGATGGGGTGGTCCCCAGTATGGATCCCACTCCCTGGGGAGAATGAGTTGTAGAGGTCAGAACAGTGGTCTGACTGAGGTCCTTGAGGTGGAGACAGAGATTGTCCCTGGACCCAGGCCTGAGTGATCCACGGCTAGTCCCCTGGGACATCCCTGGGAGGGCCTCCCAGTTCTTGGCTACCTGTTCTTTCTGCTAGGACAGGCAGAGGTCCTGGGTGCAAGCATTCTCTAAAAAAGGTTGCAGGATGGCACAGCGTGGCAGCTGGATGCCAGAAGTCTGGCAGGGTGTCAGCAACCTGCTGGCTCTGTTACCTATGTGTAAAAGGAATGGAGGTGTGACCGGTGCTGTGGGGCAGTGGGTTAAGCCTCCATCCGTGATGCTGGTATTCCATATGGCTGGTGGCTTAAGTCCCGGCTGCTTCACTTCTGATCCAGCTCCTTGCCTCCACCTGGGAAGACAGTAGAGGATGTTCCAGGTGCTTGGGCCCCTGCACCCACAAGGGAGATTGGGGAGAAGTTCCTCACTCCTGATTTCAACCTGGCCAGGCTCAGCCATTGTGGCCATCTCCCTCTCTCTTATAAATGAGTGAAATAAATCATTGTGTTGTTGTTGCTGTTTATTTTTATTAGAAAGGCAGATTTATAGAAAGAGAGACAGACCTTCCATCCACTGTTTCACTCCCCAAATGGTCCCAGCAACCAGAGCTGAACTGATCTAAAGCCAGAAGCCAGGAGCCAGGAGCTTCTTCTGGGTCTCCCACATGGATATAGGGACCTAAGGCCTTGGACCATCCTCCACTGCATTTCCAGACCACAAGCATGGAGCTGAATGGGAAGTGGAGCAGCTAGAATATGAACTGACACCCATAGAGGATGCCAGTGCTTGCAGGTGGAGGATTAACCTACTGAGTCATCACACCACCTGAATGAAATTAATCTTTTTTTTAAAAGGAAACAATAGTGGGGAGCAGAAAAGGGGGGCAGGGCTAAGACTGCCTACCAGAGGATTACAAAGTGGGGCTAAAGAGTAGAGCTTCTGGGAAACACAAGGACAAGGTCAGGCAATCTCTGTAGACTTTCTGAGCATTTCTTCTATGCCAGATAACAGCCAGGTCTCTGAGCACGAAGGCTGAGCAGCGCAATCCTTGCCCGCCAGGAGCTGGTATGTAACGGGGCAGGTGAACGAATGGAAAGGGATGCTGTAGGCGCAGGTTAGTGTCCTGCAGCCCTGGGGAATGCTTTGTTGTACTAAGGGTTGTGGAAGGAGAGGACCAGGGAAGGGAGAAAGACTTTCTCTGCTTTTCCAGGCTGAGACCACATGTAAAGTGCAGGAGTGTTTGGCCTCAGTGTTGGGGGACAGGGATATCCAGAGCTCAGCGTCTGGGGCAGAGCTGGAGGTGACGCTGCAGAGGGAGGCAGGTGGAGGGCCTGAGGACCCATGCACACTCACAGTGGCTAAGAAGCCAGGACTCTTTCCTGCAAGCACCACTCCCAGGTCTGTGGTCCAGGAGCTCCCTTCTGGCAGCCCAGCAGAGGTTGGATCTAGAGACAGGTGCTCCAGTTCAGAAGCTGTCCATAGCAAAACACAGGGCCAGCTTGCGATTAGCAAAGTGGGACCTTGGAGCTTCTTAGGCACGTCTTGGTTCCCCGTGCACCCTCTTGCATTGCTGTGTGAGCTTGGGCAAGCACCTTAGCTTTTCTGAACCTCGTATCAATAGAACAAATCTGCTCAACTCAATCTGGTATGGTTAGTACATACGTTAGAGATGATCTGTGCCAAGCCCAAGGCCTAGCTCGAAACAGGGACTCTGTAGGTAGGTGCAGGTATAATTACAGGCATTCGGCTGGTCAGCACAGGCTTGTTGTGCACCTGCCATACACCCAGGCACCACTGGTCCTTAGGTTATTGGGGTGATTTTATGTCTTAGTCCCTATACTCACTGTCCAGTGCCAAAAAGCAGTCACAAGTCAAGGAGATGTGGTTGGGGCCAAGGAGCAAAACCAAAATAATGCAGGACTGGCCACTTGCTCGGACACTGTCACTGGTACTCCGTTCCCAGCTCTGCAGGTATTGTCTTGTTCCTCGGAGTTGTGGGAAGCAGTGGAGGCTGCAGATGCATGTCTGCACGGACCTCAGAATGGCATGTGGAGTCCTGGAAGTCCCACGCAGCCCTTGCCTAAATGGGCACGTGGAAGGGGCCAGGTTAGAGTGGCTGTGGGAATGTGGGTGGGGCTCCTGGCTTCAGAGAAAGTGGATGCAGCGGCCTGTGTAATTGTGTTGTCTGGGCTGTCTCAACCCCTTTGGGGTCCCCACCCCTCCAGCTACCAGCTTGCTTTTCATGCAGTAGCTGGTGCAGCATCTAGGTCCTCCCACCTTGGAGGGACGGGGTCCTGCCTCCCCACCCAGCAAAGTCGTGTCTGCTGTGTATCCTTAAGGTGGAGAAGGTAATGGTTCCTCTTCCCCGGGCATCTTGTGAGGTTTCTGTGAGATGTCAGCTTGGCTCCCAGGCAATGCCAATTCCCCACGGTGCCTCTCTGCAGAGGACAGAAGAGAAACCTGCAGCTGCACGTTGTCCTTGGCACCCAAGTTCCTGGGGGTCTTGCCCTGTGGTCCCTCTGTGTCATTGCTGAGAGGGCAAGCAGCATGCCATATGATGCTGCCAGCCTGAACTCGCAGAGGCCTGGCACTCTCCTCAGTTTGGATACCATCCTTCCTCCTGCTTCCAGTGACATGCCACTGCTCTGTAGAGAGGACAGGCTCCCTGGGCAGGCGCCTGGGGCTGAGTGGGGAGCCTGGAAACAGTTCTCCCTCACAGACTGTGTGGGCAGCCTTCAAACCAAAGTTCAAGTCTACCCTGCTTCCCCCCCCCGCCCCCCCCCGCACCAGGAGGCACAGCATCCAGCCAAGGGAAGTTGGGCTTGCAGAGAGATAGAGGGTATCTCCCTTCAGTGCAGGGCTGGGCTGTGAGCTCCCCTCCTCTGCAGCCCTGTCCACTGCCAGGCAGGCACCAAAGTGCCATGGGGACAGCTGGGAGGCCAGATCCAAACTCTGCCCCGGTGAGGATGGCATGGAGGGATCAGAGCAGGGTCCTATCATTTATCTAGGCCTCAGTCTTCCTCAGCAGTAAGATGGGAATCGTGTGATCAGCTGCCTCCTGGGATGTGTGAGCCCAGAGCTGAGGGTGGTTTGTTAACTGTGAAACAGTTGTGCATGCTTGAGGTCTCCAGGGCCAGGTAAGTGGGACCCTCTCAGCAAGCTTGGGGTCCAGAGCAGCCCTAGGAGGTGGGAAACTCAGAGCATAGTCACTCACCCTGGAGAATATGCGTCACTAGCAGGGAGGGGAGCATGGCAGTGGCAGCTCCAACACAGGTGTCCTGTTAGATCTCAATAGGAACTGGGGACTTGGCTGGGCTGGCGGGAACCCCTCTCCTTCCTGCTCTGGCCAAACCCTGGCTGTTGTTTTTCAGTAGTTCACAGAAAGGTATGATTCAGAGAAAATGTCATTTACCTGCTTCCAGGGGGACTTGGTGCATTGTCACCACATCGGGAGCCACCTCCCTTCTCATTGCATGGGTCACATACATGTACGTGCACACGCACACACAGTGCGTCACCCTGGCAGACTGCAGCGGGCCACAGCTGCATCCCTAGAGGGTTCTAGGACAGAGCAGCCCCGTAAACAGAGTCAGCCAATCACAGACCTGTTGACCCTAGCAACCATCAAACCAATTAGATCTCTATCCCTGGATGCAGCAGGGCCTCCTAAACTTACCATGCACACACATACACATGCTTTAGGTTGATGCGTTGTCATGGCAACAAAACCAAATGGGAAAGTGACCCCTTAGCAACAAGACCAGGACAGTCACTGCAGTGAGGGTGCAGGGAACCCTAACTGAGGTAGATTAATGAGAGGTTCCCCATGCAGGGTAGACAAGAAAAGACCTAAGTCTCAGTTTGCTCACCTGTACAATGGGGTCAAAGACTGCTTGTATAATAGTATACAGCCAGAATATGCAATTGCTCTTCAGCTAATAAAGGAGACTGATTTCTGAAAACCTGGGTAGCCATGGGTAAGAAGCAACCGATTCCCAGAAATGCCTACAACTCAGTTCCTGATTTCATCAGGCCTTGGTGCAATCTGCAAGTGTGGGCCAGTGCAGACAATGATGTCAGCTGTCCCCAGGCAGGCCCTGAGGGGCCAGGAAGGGTCTGAGTGAGGTTATGGTGTCCAGGAGGCCTGGGGCCAGGTGCTTGGGGAGAGGCAGGGTGCAGGAGGGGAACCCTGCTCAGGGCTGGGAAAGAGAGCTGAAACAATTCAGGCCGGCTTCCAGGGGCCGCACACAGAAAAGGTGCCAGCCATCCCAGGTGGCCGGGGGCTTTCCGAGTTCTGGCAGTGAAAACCTAAAATGCTTGGTCATACCAGGGTGGTAACTGTCTCAAATCCGTTCTGCAGGCACAGAGGGTGGGTACAGGGCAGAAGCCTGTGGTGGCTGAGGGCAGATGGGAGGAGGAAGGGAGACGGAGCATGGGTCAGCTGAGCCCTTAAGGGCAGGAACCCAAGGGTGCTGCCCGCTCCCAGTGTCTACCTCCCCTGCCCCACCACCCCCATTATATGCTCAAGTCTCTGCTCCCAAGGGAGGTCAGGCTGTGCCACCTCTGTTTCCAACAGGGTCCTCCTGTCACCTGGCTCCAGCCCATGTGTGACCCCCGACCTCTGACCTTGTACAAGTGTTTGGTTTTTGAAAGGCAGTGTGCATGTGTGTGAGTGTGTGAGTGTGTAAGAGAGAGAGAGAGAGAGAGAAGAATCTTCCATCCACTGGTTCACCCCTAGATGCCTCTGCAGTAGCTGGGGTTTGTCTACACCAAAGCCAGGAGCTGGGAAATCAATCCAGGACTCGCATGTGTGTACCAGGAACAGGATTATTTGTTTCGTTTCCTGCTAGCTGCTGGGGTGCACAGTAGCAGTCAGCTGAAACTGAAAGTGGAGCCAGAACAGTAACCCAGGCACTCTGGTGCTGTCTTAACCCCTGCCAAGGATGACCCCATTCTGAACTTCCTGAGGATGGGGAAGTTCACTGCCTCTTTCCCTCCCCTCCTCCCTCCCTGGTCTGCACTCACACCAGGTCTGCCTTCAAGGAACAGAACTGAGTACTGTTTACTCAGTGGTGGCAAGGCCAGCAGCAGGGGCCAGCTTCAGGCCTCCCAGCCCTGAGTTGTAGCAGAGGGTCTGCAGGGTTGCAGAGAACTCAAAGCAGTAGTATGTATGTGCATGTGTGCATGGTAGTGCACACATGTGTGTTTATGTGTGTGAGAGAGAGAGAGAGAGAGAAAACAAGTGCCAAAAGGAATCTGTACATTTTCACACAGTCAAGTGGAACTGATCTGCTGGACCCAAGGCTTGTCTATGATGTGGGCAAATGATTGAGCCATGGGTGCCTCGCTTTCCTTATCTGTAGGCTGGGAACAATGTAGCATCCTTTCCCTGCAGTCACAGTGAGGGTAAGGGTTATATATAAAAACGACATGACGTGGTTCTTGGGGCATGAGTTAAGATGATCACGTTTAGCTGTTGCTGTTTGAGAGAGGGAAGGGCACTTTCCCACAATGCTCACTCTGACTAGTGGATGTGTGTGTGCGTGGCAGGTGGTCCAAGGAGAGCGGCGGTTAGGGCTGTTTGGACTTCCTCTGTACCCTCTGCGTTGAGGGGCTCAGGACCTGTCTCCAAGCAGCCACTCAGGAGCAGGTGTTTGCTTTCCCCTCCCCCTCTAACCACTGCCAGTGCTACGAGCAAGCTCATCCAGGAGAGACCAGACCCCCTCCCAGTTCCCCAGATGGATGGGTCAGAAAAGAAGCAGCAGCAGAGGCTCTTGACCATGTTGGAAGCCTTGGCCCCCTTGGCAATTAGGTCCCCGAAAATTACAGGGCTTGCCTCTCCCAGCACCCGCACTGTCTCATTAGCCAGGCTGCCCCAGGAGACGCTATTCACCCTACTGGGAGCCTCCTCCTTGCCAAGTTCCTGGTCTGGTCCTTAATTAAACACGAAATCCCCACCTCATCAAGGCACCTGCCTGCCCCTCCTGGGGAGGCAGGGAGGGGAGAGACTGAAGGAAAGGAAGGAGCAAAGGCAAGGCCTTGCTCCAGCTCTGCTGTTAGGGGAGGGAGACTAGAGATGTGTGGGTGGTCAGTGGCTGTCCCAGGGGCCCTTCAGTGACTTCTGGGGAGATCTGAGAAGTCTGGGGAGAGGAGGGAAGGAAGTTAAAGGACCCCTCCCTCCCTGAATGCCCAGGACTGAAGTGAGCAAATGACCAGATGGGCTGTGGCAGCACAGCCTGAGGGTGGACTGCAGAATGGGGTCCTAGCGAGAGGAGCGTTAGGAGACCCTGTTTCCTGGTTTCCCCAAGAACTGAGCACCCCCACTCTCCTGCTCCCCTTCCCCCACACTCCATAGGTCTGGAACCAGACAGAGGCTGAGGTTGCACCCCTCCAATGCCCTTGGAGCTGGAATAGAAGCAGGAGGTGGGCAGCAGGCAAGTGCACAGAGCACTGTGGCAGTGTAGCAAGACAGGTAGTGGGAGGCATGGTTGGCGAAGTCTTGCAGGGCATAGGTGAGTTCCCCAATGGTGCCCTTGCATGACTAATTGAGGTTGGCTTCATAGAGGGTCAGTGGGGAACACACACACAGTGCCAGATGAAGACGAGCCTGGCCAGCCCCTGTGCCATGCAGCCCTAGGCTTCTCTGCTAAACCCATTTGAAACAACACTAAAAAGACATCCTGAGGCATAGGTGCCAAGGTTCTTGCTGCCTGTATGCTCACATGGGCACAGCCAGCTGTGACCACAGCTGGAGGACAGAGTGGGTCCTCAGGGGTTCCTAGTCCTGCTACATGTGGAGTAGGGAGGAGGAGGACAGGATCTGGGGAAGGGGGCACTCCTGCCCCAGGGTCGCTGCTGCCCAGGCCTGAGAAGCTTGGGCTGGCTGATTCTGAGTCTGTGATGCAGCTGTGGCAGCTGAATCTCAGTGGGGAAGGACAGAGCCAGGGACCAAATCACTCAGCACAAGCCGGGCAGCCTAGGGGACACACAGGGGACAGCCAGAAGCCATAGCTACTGAAGCCAGGCTCTGGCTGAAGATGCACAGGATGTTTGGCATACACTTGCCTGGCATTTGGCATGACCGGGGAGCTGATGGCTTGGTGGTCAGCATCCCAGCCAGAGCCCAGCGACTGGACCTTCCCACAGGGTCAGAAACACACATACTGAAATCCCTCCAGACTTTGCCCCTCTCTCCCTCCTCCCTGTGGCTATCCTGTGTGCCTCCCTCCCCTCCCATCAAAAATCTCACCTTCTGGGCAAGTTCTGGTCCTGGCAGGTGCTCTGCCCCCTCCTCCGCCCACAGGAACCAAGCACCCAGGCCCAGCCCACAGCCCTTGGCTACTTTATCAGATGAACCCAGCCCTAGGGACCCTTGACCCTGCAGTTCCAACTAAGTTTCTCCCAGGCCAGCTTCCCCTTTTCCTACAACCTGGGAAGGGCTGGCAGTCCAGAACATCCAGGTGTGGCCACAGGGGTTAGAACGAGGCCAGGCAGAACAAGGAGGTGTGGGGAATGGGGACCTGGAGGGACAGGGGCAGGTGGTGGGCACATGTGGACTTCCCACTCCCAACGCCTTCTCTGGATAGCCCTATGCCCTGGATGGTGTGGGTTCCTAGGACCCATACCTGACTGAGCGATGCAGTAAATACCAGGTCCTCACTCAGACATACATGAGAGATCTGCCAGGTCCAGGGACCCTACACCCGAGTGAGCAGGTATGTCCAGTTGAAATAACCCTTCAACCTGTTAGCTACTTCCAGGTGAAAGTGCACCTGAGTTGCTAGGCAGTGGTGTTGGTAAGTCTATCTGAGTGAACAGTGATCCTGAATATACCCAGCTGCCCCAAGTTGAACCAGAGTGCCAAATTGGCCTGGCAACAAAAACCCATTCCAGGGGGTGCCCAAGCCAGGGGTTCAGCTCTGCCCCCTGTCCAAGTGGGTACCTGGCAGTTGCTGATAGGAGTTAGGGGTACTTTCCCAAAGGGGACTCACCCAGGGGTCCTGGAGTCTTTATGTCCCTAAATTTCTTTTTATTTTTACTTATTTAAAAAGTAGAGAAACAGAGATCCTTCATCCACTGGTTCAATCCCCAAATTCCTGGAGGAGCCCTGGGCTGGACCAGGCTGAAGCCAGAAGCCCAGAACTTTGTCCAGGTCTCCTATGTGGATAGTGGAAGACTCAAGTGCTTGAACTTCTATCTGCTGCCTCCCAGGATGCACACTCACAGGAAGCTGGATCAGAAGCAAGCCAAGACTAGAAGACTAGAACCCAGGAACTCGGATATGGGAGGCAGGTGTTGCATGCTGTGTCTTCACAGCTTTGTGAACACCCGCCCCTTAGTCTTTCTTCTCCTGGATTCAAGCCATTCATGAGCCCGCAGCTGCCTCCCCTCTTGGGTAACAGCTGGCAACTGAGCCCAACCCAATATTTACTTCTACGAAGGGGGCAAGGGGCAGGTGTCAGCCTGGACAGCCTGGAACTGCAATTGCCTGGGCTCTGAGGGAGGGGGATGGAGAGTTTGCCAGCTTTTGTCAGGTACCATAGTTTCTCAGGGATGGAATGTCTCCTACCCAGCAGCCCGCCTCCTCCTGGCATGGGCTGGGGACAGGAAGGGGATGTGTCCTGAGGGACTACCCTTGGAAATTGAAAGCCAAGTAGATGAGGGGAACCTCAGCCAGGAGGTGTCAGCATCCCAAGCCACCCTCTTGAGACCAGTCGTGCCCAGTGCCAGGCTTCCAGGGGATGGAGGGCTCCCTGTGGGAAAGTGTCAGCCTGCCTCTCCCTGGGAAGGGACAAGGAGAAAGGAAAGAGGTACCTCAGAGAGCTACCTGCTGGGGGGGCACAGGGAGTCACCCACAACAGGCACCTGCCCCTCATCAGGTGTGCAAACTTAGCAGTCTCTGCACTTTTAGCTTAGAAAGAAATGATCATTTTAGATGCAGAGACAGAAAGCTCCCATCTGCTGGTTTGCTGCCCAAATGCTGGCAATGGCTGGGGCTGGGCGTGGCCAAAGTTGGAGCCGAAACTCCATCCTGGTCACCCACCATGGCAGGGACCCAAGGACTTGAGCCTACGCCTGTTGCCTCTCAGCAGGAAAGGAATCAGGCACCAGAGACAGAAATTGAACAGAGCCATCCTACTACGGGGGAGGAGAGGTGGACATTTTAACCACCAAGGCAAACACTCATCCCCACACTGGCCAGGTGTGATTAGCCTGAGATGCAGGTTAGTTAAGGGACAGGCAGTTAAGTCTGGAGGCAAAGCAGTTCTGCAGAGAGCAGACCCATCCAGGCGACTTCAAAGAAGGGCAAGAGAGCAGGTGGAGAATGGGGCTGGCTGGAGCGAGAGATGGTGCCAGTTGATGGGGGGAGGCGGGGACAGCTGTGTGTTTCCCTGAACCCTGACTCCACAGGGCTTCTCCTGTGTGTCAGCTAACCCTTCTGGATACGTGAAGCAGGTGTTGCTATCCCGTGTCACAGATGAGGGCATGGAGGTTCACAGTGTTAAAGGATTCTCCTAGCCCCTTAGTATGGGCAGAGCAGAGCGCAGAGCCAGGGCTGAGTCCAGAGCACATGTGCTCCGGCCATCACGCTGACACCAGGGATCCCAAGGACGCCAGCAGCTCAGGATGCATGTACCACATCAAACTCTGGCAGGGGAATTTGCCTCACCCCAGGTGACTAGGCTGATGCCACAGCTCCTGCCAGTGTCCCCTCCACCTCCAGGGACATCAGGGATCAGAGGCAGACCCACAGGCCTTGATCTAAGAGCAATCTGCAGTCAGATCCACTCACTCCTTTAGGCACTCCCGGGCTGGGGACCCATTTTCTCTTAAGTTCCCCCTCCATAAAAAGAACCTACCATGTTATGCCTGGGCCATAAGGCATATGAAGTGTCCAGTGTGGAGATGGCTTACCCTTAGGCAATTGCATCAAGCACGGGGCTCAAGGAACCCCAGTGGGTGCAATGCCCTAACAGGCTCCCCTCAGGATTCCTAAGCCTTTTGAACAAGGGACCCTGTGTGTTCACTTTGCATCCTACCAAGTACCTTGCCAGTCCAGCCCCTTGCAGGGTCCAGTGCTGGGGCCCCCTCCCCATCCTCTGGAGCAAGGCTGCCCACCATAGAGTTCAGAGCTGCAGGATTCTGAAGTGACCTGGGGCAGGCATTCCAGGAGGCCAAGTCATGCCCGGCCCCTCCCTCTAATTCCCACTGCCTGACAGCTCTGACCTCCACAGTAGACCCCTTGGCTGATTTTAGTTCTGTTCCCCTGGGCCCAGGTGGTTGTTATATTAGCAATCCAGGCCTCCTATTGACCCCTGAAGAGTAACAGTGAGGAGGAAAAGGCATCAGAGGGGTTGGGTCCTGTCTCTGTCTCTCTCTCTGTCTCTCTCTCTCTCTCGCTCTCTTTCTGTTGCACCCAGAGACAGGGTGCCCAAGTAGATCGGGGAGTGAAGAGAAGGGAGCTTGGGGAGAAGAGGCACAGATCAACTCAGAGGTCAAGAAGTAGCTGCAAGGTGACTTAACCCACTACACCACAACGCTTGTAAAAATAAAAACAGTGAGCTCAGTAAAACCTTTGAGAAGCTGAGACATAGAGACAGACACCCAAAGTCACAGCGCCAGAACAAGTGCAGGGCACATAGTGCCAGCCTGGGGCAGAGCAGGGGTCCTCCCGCTTCACTGTTGGACTTGAGGAGCCATGAGAAAGGAGAGGCCACCTTTGGCTCCCATCCCCTGCACCACGCGCCAGTGCACACACATACACAGGCACCTACACGCCCGTGCACACGCTCAGGGCTGATTTGGTCTTCATCCCTCTGGGAGACGGGAAAGGGAGGGGCTGGGCTGCAGCCAGCTAGCAAGGCCATGCGGTAATGAGAGGGCGCTCTCTGGTCTACCTTCCCATTCCACTGACACAGCTTCTGAACCCAGGAGCCCCTGGGGCGGCCCTTCAGCACCTGCTGCCCAGTGGCTGGCTAACGGGGCTGAACCTTCCAGGCGCCAGGTCTCGGGGGCCTCTGAGGACAGGCAGGGGCTGGAGGGTTTCCCACTCGGGATGAGCTTTTAAAGACATGTAGCTCCACGACTGGTATTTGTCAACAGTTTCTGTGTTCTGAGCTCTGCATGTGGCATCTGCTGCTCAACCCCTCCCCATGGAGACAGCTATCCTCATTGCCTCCATTTTACAGTTGAAGAGATAAAAGAGAGGGCAAGTGAGTGGCCCAAGGCCATACAGCATGCTGACAGTGAGCCTGGGGTTGACCTGGGCAGTCTGGCAGCAGGTTGGCCTGCACACCTCCACCTGTGTAAATGAATGCTGTCCTTTAGTTCCCCATTCAGTGCCCTTCCCACAGAACATCTGCTTGGCCTTTTCCAGGGAGGTTTTTTTTTTTTTTTTTTTTTTTTTAAGATGTATTTGGGAAGGCGGATTTACAGAGAAGGAGAGACAGAAAGAAATATCTTCCATCTGCTAGCTCATTCTCCAAGTGGTCACAATGACTGGTGCTAAGCTATCTGAACTGAAGCCAGGAGCCAGGAGCTTCTTCCAGGTCCCACATACAGGCGCAGGGTCCCAAAGCTTTGAGTCATCCTCTACTGCTTGCCGAGACCACAAGCAGGGAGGTGGATGGGAAGTGGAGCAGCTGGGACATGAACCAGCGTCCAGATGAGATCCCAGTGTGATCTATGAGATCGTAGTGGCGAGGATTTAGCCACTAGGCCATTGCACCAGGCCCTTCAGGAGAGTTTTAAATATATATTTATTTGAGAGACAGAGAGTGTTCCTATCATGTTGTTCACCCCAGGCACCCACAAGGGCTGGGACTAGGCCAGGCCAAAGCCAAGTCCAGGTCTCCCATGGGACACTGCTGCCTCCCAGGTACTCATCAGCAGGAAGCTGGAAATGTGAGGGAGGGGGGACACTGGCAGAGTAACACCTGGGCTGAAGTCGGCCCCAGGCGGTGGGTCTGTCATTGGTAAAGGCTGCTGTGGCCTGATCAGTAGTTTAACCCCAGGCTGGGGAACTGGGCTGCTCTCCTGCCAGCACATCGCTCGTGGCCTGTGCTGCCACCTCATGGCCACAGAGGGTTAAGACAGATCCTGGGTATTTTCAGGCTTCATTCCTCTGGCCACGCTTTTTCCCACCTCCAGGATATGGGATCAACTCTGTGCCACTGACTCCCCAACTCTCAGCTCTTCTGAGATTTAGGGCTGTAGATGCTCACACAGAATGCCACCCTTCACCTCCCTCAAGTCACAGGACTGCTAAGTGCAGGGCTGGAACCCCCATGTTTTCACACATTAGCAATCCCTATGCCTTCTCAAGGTAGCATCAAGCACGGACCCAAAGTGCACCCAGCAGAAGGCAAGAGTGATCACGGGCCGGCTGGGGGCAGCATCAGGATTCAGACCCAAGCGGAGGGCAGGAACCAGCTACCAGTGCTTGGGCTTGCATTGCTCCTGGGGTGTGGAGCTTCCTGGAAAGGCAGGGATGGGAACCAGTTACCACATGTTAGGTAATAGTGTCTTCGGTTTTGAGTGATTGGAAATGCCCTAAAGCAAAATGACTTATTATGACACTTGGAAATTGCATGAAACTCAAGAGTTCCAAGTTGTCAACAGTTTTATTGGACCGCTCAAGTGGGTGTAGCCTAAGAGCGCCCCCTGCTGCTGCAGCAGGGGCCAGCTATTATAACAAAGACCCAGGTGCGCTCCACTCCCACCCCCCACTCCCAGGGGCTGAACAGGTTGACTCCTTGGCCGGCGCTGAGCCCTGTCTTAAGAGAAGTAGGGCTTGCTCTTCAGTAAATGTTGTTGGGACAACTGGCTGATAGCCTGCAGACACAAAAAGATAGACCCACACCTGTCACCATACACTAAGATCCAATCTACATGGATAAAAGACCTAAACCTACATCCAGAAACCTTCAAACTCTTGGAAGAAAATGTTGGAAATACCCTGCAAGACCTAGGAGTAGGTCCTGACTTTCTAAGGAGGACGCCAAAAGCAATAGCAGTTAAGAACAGAATAAACAAATGGGACCTCATCAAACTAAGAAGCTTCTGCACAGCAAGGGAAACAATCAGCAAAGTAAAAAAGCAACCCACAGAATGGGAGAAGATCTTCGCGCACTATGTAGGAGATAGTGGGCTAATCTCCAGAATATACAAAGAACTCCAAAACAACCAAAAAAAACAAAACAAACAAGCCACTCAAGAAATGGGCTCGGGAAATGGGCAAACATTTCACAAAGGAACAAGCCCAAATGGCAAACAAACATATGAAAAAATGCTCCCTGGCAATAAGGGAAATCCAAATTAAGACATCGATGAGGTACCACCTAACACCAGTAAGATTGGCCCACATAAACAAGAACACCAACGACACTTGTTGGCGAGGATGCGGGGAAAAGGGAACCCTACTCCACTGCTGGTGGAGCTGCAAGTTGGTACAGCCTTTATGGAAATCAGTCTGGAGAACACTCAAACAACTCAAAATCTGCATACCATATGACCCAGCAATAGCACTCCTAGGAATATATCCAAAACACCTGTTTCAGGACAAATCAACATGCATCCCTATGTTCATAGCAGCACAATCAGTAATTGCAAAAACATGGAAGCAACCGAAATGCCCATCAGCAGAAGATTGGATAAGAAAGCTTTGGTTCATCTACTCCATGGAATACTACTCAGCTATTAAAAAAAACAAAATGCAGTTCTTTGTGGCTAAATGGGCCCAACTGGAAACTATAATGCTAAGGGAAATGAGCGAATCCCAAAAGATTAGATACCACATGTTTGCCTTGATTTAACCTGTAATTTTTGCTTGATTGTTTGTTATTTTTTGAACCTGTCATTGATACTGTCTCAACCCAGATGTTTTGAAGAATTGAACTTGCACTATTTTTAACATATTGTTTACTCAATACTATGTCAATTAATTCCATAACATTGTATATTGATGCTGATGTTTTGTTGGGGATTTTAACTGACCGGAACTTTACTCTGTTAGCTCTACCTTTAGACCAGAGAAGGTCTCCCCAAGAAGCCACTGAACTTATCTGGACAATAAGATGCTGGACTTTATGCTAGGTATATACTTGCAATGAAAGAATCTCAACTGAACTTGAACTGAGGTTATGCAGCAAGGTGGAGGAATCCACTATGGGGGGAGGGGTGTCGGAGGGGTGGGGGGAATCCCCAGTGTCTATAAAACTGTATCACATAAAATAAATTTTAAAAAAAAAAGAAAAAAAGAGAGAAGTAGGGCTTGGACTCCATCCATTGGAGGAAACCCCTCCAGTAAGACAACTTTGAGACCTCATCCAGAAAGATCCATCACCATCAAGGAGACAGTGGAGGAGGAAGAGGCCAGACCCATCCCAACACCGAGTGACATGGGGGATTTTAAGAGACTGGTGCATCAAGCACAACTGTCCCTAACCTCATGATGTATTTGATAAAACAGCTGAATGATTGATATTCTGGAACACTAATAATCCACGACAAAGGTTGTGCTCTTGTCCCTAGAATTTCCTGATGGATCCTCAAAACTGTAGTTTCCCTATGGCTCATCTGACCTCGGAAGTGCAGCAACTCCCTTGAATACAACGCTGCCCCTGGAGAAGATGGAACCCCAGAGGAACTGACTCTAAGAACTGAAAAACTAAATCTGTTTAAGAGTCCTCCTGTTCCACTACAGGTCAGGAATGCAGAGAAATTCTCCACCTTCTTAGAATGTCTGAGGAAGACTTTAAGTGTAACTTAGGATTTATAGATAACAAATTCTTAACAGCCTTAGACATTAGAAAAACCATAGAAATTTGCAGTGGGATCCAAGAACAACCCTGACAGCCTCTTAAGAGGAAGTTGTGTACAGAGCAGGAGGGGATCTCAGGGTGGAACAGGAGGATAAGAGAAGGTCTGTATCCTAGTCCCGGAGACTCCCGGAGGCCTCCCAAGTGCTTTCGCCACAGAAGCAATGGATACTTCATCTAGGATGGTCAGTATGGACACCGAGAACTGTACCCTGACTGCCTAGGCGATCACAGGGAATGTGAGTGCCCCCGGAGGCCAAGAACTCTGAGGTCACTCATTTCCTATTGGGTTTCCCACACAGGATGGTAGCAGCCTAAAACTCTCTCATAGAGTCTGGTGACATTGGAACTACAGCCAGGAGCCCCACGTGGCACTCAGAGAGAAAGGGATTGTAAATTTCCTTCTGGACTCAAGAGAGGAGCTTTCTCTGGTCCTTATCTAGTTCCAGCCTTGGCTCCCAGGCCTCTCTTACACCGACCATCAAGGTTGCTTATGAGCACCAAAATTAGTTCAGGCAGACAGAAATTAATAAAGGTTAGCTAGTTGGTAATCAAGCTGGTACCTTACTGATCAGGTTTCCCATTTGGCTTTTCAGATACAGAGAGACATAATTATAGAAAGTCTGGAACAGCCAGGGAAAAGACCAACTAGCCTATAATCGCTCAGCCTGTACTTACTAGTCAGGCTACCTATTTGCTTCTCCTAGACTTTACTAGGTAGGATGTAGAGTTAAATTCTTCCTCACTCACTAGGTTGTTGGGGATTTCCCTACTCACCTGCCTAAAACTTTTCTATTCTTCAATTGTTAAAATGCAGAGTTCTGTAAAACTGTGCTTAATCATTATATACTGCAAAGTTTAAATTGTGGCTTAAGATTCTCTCCAAAACACTTTATCAGTTTATGACTGTTGATGCTAGATAAGATATAAATGCATAGAAACTTTGGTGTCAAGTTTGTGCTCAGCTGTTGCATATTATGGATGTTAATGTTGATCCTTTCACTTCCTGTGCCACTCTGATTTAGGTTAAACTCAAAAACATATTAGCTTGGGACAAAAAAAAGTTTATAGTTGTGTATATACTAAAATTGAGATGTCAAGGAAGTAGTTACAGGGTGTTGTTAAGAACTTGCATTTTGTAACATATTGGTCACTCAATAGCATATTAATTAACTCCATGAGGTTGTTCATTTTGATGCTCCTTCCTGTTGTTGAAGTTGTGTAGTTGTATCTCATTGGTGGGGGTGATATCCTATCAGCTCTACTTTCAGACCAAGGATGGTCTCCCAATGAAACTGTTGAGTTTATCTGGACAATAAGATGCTGAACTCGCCACATGGTCCATGCCCACAATGAAGGAATCATGACTGGTTATGAACTGTACTACTATAACAATATGGAGGAATTCAATATGGGGGAAGGGTTTGGGGAGGGGCTGGGGGAATCCCAGAGCCTATGAAACTGTGTCATAAAATGATATATATATAAAAAGAGAAGTAGGGCAGTGGCCCACAGGTTTGGCCCCTAGGTTGGAAGCCAGCTGGCAAGGGGGAGGTTCAAGTTGCAGGCAGAAGGACAGAAGGGGAGGGAGCTCCCTGAGGTGTTTGCAGGGTCTGCTGCCCTGAATTTCCCTTAAGAAAAACTTTCTCCAGGAAGCAGGCTTCAGGTACAGGGGTTGAGATACTGCAAGGGGTACCATGCCCCGCAGAGCCGTGCCTGGTGGGAGTCTTGGCTCTGCTTCCAGGTCAGCTTCCTGCTAATGCACATCTTCCAGGGCGGCAGGTGGCAGCTCAAGTGCTTGGGTCCCTATCCCCCTCACAGGAGACCTGGATGGAGTTTTGGGGACTCCTGGCTTTGACTACTAGCCCAGCTCTGGCTGCTACAGGCATTTGGGGATGTAAGTTTGATTTTTAAAAAAGATAAAACAAAATAAAACAAAAAACCTTTCCCTATGTTCCTCCAGCTCGGCCTCCAGAGTGTGGTCCTTCAGGGACAGACACCACCACCAACACACACACACACACACACACACACACACACGGCTTCTGTCTGGACAATCCCAGCTGTGCCATTACGAACTATGCGACCTCAGGAGCACCATGTCTTCTAAGCCTCCAGATTTCCACGTGGCAGAAAGGGCTAACAGAGCAGCCTTGCAGGGCCGTGGAGGCCCTGCACGAGGCCAGTTCATACCACAGACATTGCTGCATTCGGCCGTGTCTAGGTCGGGCTGCTGAGCGGGCAGCGGCAAGTGGGTGCATTTGCTGCCTGTGTCCACCAGAGGGCAGAAAGATCCTGCTGACGGCCTGGGGAGTGAGCAAGTCCCTGCTCCTGGGAAGAGCACCCGCCCCTGCTGGTTACAACTGTGGCCTTTGATCAGCTCCTGCTCCCCTACTTGGCCTGCTGCGGGCCAGCCTGATGGGGAAGTTCCCGCTGGGAGCTTGCACGCCAGGCTCCCTTTCTTGCCTTTTCTCCAGCTTCCAGCCTCAGAGCGTTAGATGGACGCTTGCTGACCTGTCGGCGGGCACAGTTGGCACAGCCGTTTCTCACATACCCTGGGATGCAGGCAGAGTGGGTGGGATGATGCACCCCTGTCTAAGCAAGGAAACCAGAGCTGAGAGAGGCTGGGTGAACAGGGTGGCGGGACTGGAGCTGATGTCTTCTGACGCCAGCATGTAGCTTTTGCCTGTCCTGTGGCCTGCCTTTGGTGGCCACACTCTCCTGGAGGAAGCTCCACCCTCTCTAGCTTCACTCCACCCTGCCCTCCTGGCTGGGAAAGTACTGAGCCAGCCCTTCCTCAGCAGTGACAGGTACTTCCTGCACCTGGGTCCAAGGGCTCTGCGAAGGCAGGGGTGAACCGTGTGCAAAGACTGGGGGCCCTGGGGTCAGAGAGCTTTCTGGGGTCCAGACTCCTGGGGTTACCGACCACTCTCTGAGGAAGTAGGGGCTGTGTCTCGCATATTCCTGGGGGCTTCCCTGTCCATGTAGCTCCCTGCCCCTCATATAATTCATTGAACTTTCTGTCCCTGAGCCAAACCCCACCCACCCAACTTCTCCCCCAGGTAACACAGTCTTCCGTATCCCGCACCTTACTCAGTGTGCCAGTACCGGGACAGTACTTCCTGGTGTCCCACTCCATTTCTTTCAGCCCCTTCCACTGCCTTGCCCTAGTCAGTGGACCTTCTGGGTGTCTCACGTGACACTGGGTAACAGGAGGAGGGGAGATAGCCTAAAGGAGGGCAGGGGCCTGCTGCAGACCCAGGCCCCCACAGCTGAACTCTTCCCAAGTGGACCAAAGTTATGACCTAAATGGCTGGCGCTGCCCAGAATGCTGTTGTAGCAAGAAGCTTCCAGAAGGGTACCCGTTAGCCCCCAGTAGGTTTTGGCACACAGATGGAAACAAGATTGCCCTGAGCCCACTCGCCCCCTGCCGTAGCCCTGGGAGAACTGCAGCTGGACCCAAGGGCAGGACCCAAGTGTGTAACTCAAGGAGGCCCACACAGGTGAGTCCCCTGCCTGGGGTCACAGACGCAGCCAGGATGGGCATACGTGGGCATCTCTCCCTCATACCTTGGGCCCTCCACCATCACAGCACTGCCTGCCACATGGTCCCCTTGCTCCCTTGGGGTGCTGGCTGCCCCGTAGCAATCACCCCCACACTGCTCCTCCCCCACCACATGACTTTGATCTCCCTCAGTTTAGTTCTGGTTCCCTCGCTGGCTGATAAAGCCACAGGCCATGAACATGACACAAGGAAAGAGATCCTGTGCCCAGAGTTGCTCCACGTGATTCTCAGAGGTCCTTAGAGGCCGGCAGGAAATGGAGGTGGATATGCCACACAGCTGCTCCTGCTGCAGTGCCTGGAAGGATGGGGCTTCTGGAGCCACACCAGGTGAGGGGGTGGGACAGTGTGCGACTCCGGAGTTGGGGTGAGCCTGGGGACTTACCCAGGAGCTTGGCTGAGGAAGGTGGGGCTGGGGGGGCAGCTGAGGGTGAGGCAGCCCGCAAGGCCCCACATGTACCTCGGAAGGCTGCACCGTTCAGACGTTCCCAGGGGCCCAGGCCTGTGGCGCACCCCTCCTAGGCCCCCCGGCAGAAATCCGGGAGCCTCCTCCCCCACCACATGCCTCCCTGTCCCCATTCTGCATTTCCTGCCGGGTCCCACATCTTGCCAAGTTTACCTTCTCAGGTTTACCCCCTGTACCCACTGGTTCCCCTCACCCTCCTCTACTCTGCCCGGGTACAGCAGTGACTCCCCAGCAGCTTCTCTCACCTTGTCCCAGGAGCCCCCATTCCTCCCCGCAACTCCAGGTTCACCCCAGCCGCACCCACATAGCCTACAACTCCTGCTGTCCCCTGGGGGTTCATTTCAGGCCCTGGGGTCCCCCTCCACAGGGTAGCTGTGATCTAACTCTCATCTGTCAAGGCAGTACAGTGCAGTGGTTAGCAACCCAGACACCATGGCTGCCCTCCCATAGCAACCCACTCACCACAGCTGAGTGACTGAGGGCCAGTTACTGAACCTTGCTGTGCCAGCACTTCCTACACCTGCTGTGAGGATTCAGGGGGCTGCCCCAGCCCAGACCTCAGGCATCTGTTTTTTCACTTCAGTGTCTGAAGCTCTCCCCAGGGCCTGTACAAGGAGTTCTGCTCTTCTCTTCATAGCTTCCCCGGCTCCTCAGCTGTAGCTCAGAACCCTAGCTGGAGGCGCACCTGTGCAGTGGGTGCATGTGGGAGAAAATTTGCAGGTGTTCCTCCCTGCCCCGCCCCCCCGCCCAAGCCGGCCACAGACCCACTCCTCCAGCAAGAATAGGTGCTGATGGCAGGTGGGGCCATGGAAGAAGTGAGAACTCCCAGGTTCCACAGAAGGACTCACCTCCAGAATGGGGCCACTACAGGGACCAGCAGAGGGAGGAGACAGAACCCAAGGTTTGTGGGACCTGGCAGGCTGTCCGCCACTGTCTTTGGGCTGACAGGGGTTCCTATGGCCTTGGAAGACCTGCCCCATGGGTGATTCAACGAGGTGTTCTGGGCTAGAGTCAGAAGAAGGACCTGGCAGAGCGTGCTTGGGACGCCTGCATCCTCTGCTCCAGCACCAGTGTTGGGGTTCAGACTCCTCTCTGGACTCAAACCCTCTGCTCATGTGTAATCCCGGGTAGGGGCAGCAGCAATGGCTCCAGGACCCTGTCTCCTGCCACTTGCATGGGAAAACTATGGCCTCAGCTTGCCCTGGCCCTAGCTATGGGGGATGAACCAGCAGGTAGAAGATTTCTCGCTCTTTTACTCTCTCTTTTCTTCTAAAATAAAGAAAAAAGAAGAAAAATGGGTCCCCTAGCTCTGCTACACCACTGCTTTAAGCCCATGAAGTGGGATGAGAACTGTGTACCTGCCTACTTCCCAGCAGGCCATGGGGTTCACACTCACCCATCCTTCATCCATCCATCTATCCATCCATGAGTAACTTCACTGAGTTAGTATCTTTATGACGCTGCTCACAGGAGATGTTAGCTTGGTAAGCACTAGGAGCCCCTTGCTGCCAAGGAACTTGAGAGTTACAATGAAACAATGAGGCAAGCATGGGGGGCTGAGGTCAAGAAAGGGTGAAGAGTGAAGGATGATGAGGGGATGAAATGTGGGTCAGGCTTGCGGGGACCCCCAGGAGTGCCAAGAGCTGCTAATGTGGTGACACGGGTGCCAAAGACATGGTGTCCTATAAATCACACATTCTGGGCTCCACTACCCTGCTCCCTCCCCGCTCTCCCCTACTGAGGTTCTACATGGCTGCATGCTGCAGCTCAAAGGGCTTCAAACTTGACATTGTGGAGCTCCAAGGTCTTGCCATTCCTTGTGTTTAGAAACACAGTTTGGGTTAAGGGAAAGAGAAGGGTGTGGCTGCATGTGGTAGCCCCTTGCTGCCCACTCTGTGCCCCCTGCCCCAGCAGCTGAGGTGACCTAGTCCCGTGTTGTCCTGTCCTGCATCCCTCTACAAGCAGACTTGCAGTTTTGTCAAAGCTGGGTGAGACACGGAGCCTGGCTCAGAGCAGATGGAGCACGAGTATTTGTTGACTGACAACTCACTAAACAATCAGTGCAAGCACTGGGCTGCGCTGGGGCCCAGAGTCAAGGCTGCCAGGCGGGGCCTGGGGGTTCTTTCTGCTGGGGAGAGGTCCCCAAGAAGACAACAGGAGGCTGAGCCAGGGGGACACCTGGTCTGAATGCCATGCTGCTTCTTTTCCTGCTTGCAGATCCCAAGTGGGCAGCGGCCATCTGCCGGGGCGGGAGGGGCAGGCACGTGCTCTGAGGAAAGCAGGGTCCAGAGCCAGCTTGGAGGATTTTCTTTTCTGCCATCGAGCTCCTGGCCCTGAGACAGCTCCCGGGAGAGTCCACATGGCCCTGCAGAGTGGGCGGGGCAGCGGCCAGGCTCAGGGAGGGCTGGAGGCCACCAAGAGGGTGGAATAATGGAAGGAAAGGAAGCAGTCCCATGTCAGACAAGACACCACTGCCCACAGACCCCCTCACCTCTGCTCCCCGCCACCCTGGGAGGAAACAGGGCTAGTGGGAAGGCCACCTGCTCAGTATCCCATGGGTTGGACTTGCTGCAAACCAGGGACTCCCCTCCAGGCACTGCTGAGCTGCCTACGCTTGGTCAGCTCCCTTGCAGACCAAGGGAGCCTTGGCTTGGCCCTGCAGGCTCAGCAGAGCTCTAGGCAGGGCAGGGAGCCCGGCCGTCATTCAAGTGGGTGCACTACGAAGCACCTGCCAGTGGTGGCCAAGGGTCAAGTCTAAGTCCAAGTCTGAGAAGGGCTGGAATGCCGGCTCACAGCGGGAGTGCCTGCACCACACCTGCTCGCAGCTGAGCAACTTTTCCTCCTCCTTGCCTAAGCACACACATACAGACACACACACACACCATACACACACCACACAAATCACACATACACACTGCATGCCCATGCCATACAGGCACATACCACACATATCTCGCACCCTATATACACATGCACATGTACCACACAGACATACCATATGCATACTACATACACATCACACACTCACCACATGCTACACGCACAACACACATGCATGTGCTCGTACCCAGCACTCCCACATAGACCACATACACCCCACCCCACATCCAATACTTATTTCACCCACATCACACACATGCATACCATACCTTACACACCATATACATCACAGATACCACATCCCCATACCATAATACTGCTCACAAACACCCCACTCACACAACAAAAAATTCCCACACATACTACACACACAGCACGCATTCCACATATACATTCTGCATATACACACCGCACATGCCATCTAGACATGCCATACAATACTATACACACATATACCCATATACACATATCCCCACACATATTACATACACACCACATACTCCACACACACACACCATTTACACATACCACACAGAGCATAGACATACCGCACAGATACACACCATACATATATACCACACAGACATGCACATATCACACCTCCATATACCACATGCACCCCATCTCCATGCCCCAACACACCACATACACACATACTTTACACACACATGTACATGCCACATGCATACCATATACACAACACATACCACAGATACCAAACCCTCACACCGTATATACCACAGGCAAGAACAACCCACTCACATACCACACATACACACATCTACATACCATATGCATGCCTCATACATACATACACTATACCACACACACCACACACACCCCACACATAAATGACATGCATATGTAACATGCAATATGCATGCCAGTGCAATTCACATACATCATAAATATCATACACATACATAGCCATATACCACATACATATATACCCCACAAAAACATATTGCTTCCATAATAAAACCCATACACACGCATACATACCACATACCACAACACACTCACATATATTAACATATATTATACAGAGAACACATATAAAACCATACATCACATACATATACACACTACAAATGTATATCTCTCCCATTTAACGCATGCACACACCACATGCAAATATGCACACATTACAAGACACTTACAAGACACTTACAAGACACACACACACCAAACATGGACCCACACACTCCTTTGCCACCCTCACATACTCGCATACACCCAGGCTCTGGTGCCTTCATAGGCCCACACCATTCTGGAGCCACATGCCCATCCAATGCTGTGCTGCCTGTCGAGTGGAGGGGCTGAGGACTGAGGACCAGTTTGATGGCTTCAGGCTGCAGCTTGGTCCAGAGCTGTCTGTGTGATGTCATCAGGCCTGGGTCTGCACTTGCCACTTAATCATTCAGCTACATATCTGTATTAATCCAACACCTGCCATGTCTAAGCACAATTCTAGGTTTTAGAGTATTAACCTGGGTTTCCCAAGCAGTGGACCTTGAGAAAAGGGCTTTTTAACAACATAAGAATATATTTTAAAAGCTGGAGTGGGCACAGTGGGTTAAGCTGCAACTTGGGATGCTAACATCCCATATCAGGGTTCCTGAGCCCAGCTTCCTGCCAACACCCGTAAGAACGCAGTGGTTCAGGAACTTGGAGTTCCTGACTGCCGACTTTGTCCTGGCCCAACCCTGGGCACATAACTAATGAAAGGTTTCTTTCTTTCTCTTCTCTCTCTCTTTTTGTCTTTTTCTCTCTGATACTCTACCTTTCAAATTAAAGTAAATCTTTAGAACAAGTTAAATGTTTTATTGAGATCTAAGTCACACACAGTTGGTTCCTTTAAAGTACATCTTGGGGACAGGTACTTGATGCATCGGTTGCATGTTGGCATACCATAGTGGAGTCCGTGGCTTCTGCTCCTGGCTCTGCTCCGGCTGCCAGGGTCCTGCTGAGACACACCCTCAGAGGCAGCCTGGCCGTTGTGGACATTTGAGGGTATGTCTGTGGGAAGACATTTCTCTCCTTCTTTTTCTCTGTCAAGAGACTGATATGATGGATTGTAGTTTATCCATATAGTTGTGCAGCTGTCACCACGCATTTAGAATGTTGTCATCACCCTATAGAAACCCCACAGGCACCTGCAGCCACCCTCACTCTCCTCCCAGGGCCCCTTCTCTTCCAGATTGGCCTTAACATTTCCTACCAATGGAATCGCACACTATGTGAGCTTTTGTGACTGTTTTCAAAGTTCCTCCTATGGTAAAGCTGTCAGTCAGCCGTTCAGTCTTTTTTACAACCAAACACTACTATGTCATATGTAGGGGTGTGTTGTGTTGATCTGTTCGTTGGTGTTTTTTCCACTCTCACT
Organism: Ochotona curzoniae; assembly: GCF_017591425.1. NCBI lineage: Eukaryota > Metazoa > Chordata > Mammalia > Lagomorpha > Ochotonidae > Ochotona > Ochotona curzoniae. The sequence goes on along the minus strand of NW_024466219.1, from coordinate 15,354,195 downwards.
GGCTCACACAAATTCTGTTTGTGTGCAAGGTTCTATGTGAACACCTACTTCTGGTTTTCCTGGTGTACTCCTAGGAGAGAGAAAGCTGGGTGCTGTTAGGACTTCGAGTCTAATGTTTTGAGAAGCTGCCAGTCTTGTTTTCAAAGCATGTGGCCTTCAGATCTACCACAGGTCCCTAGCTGTGTGGTTTAATTTAGGGAATCAGTCTGAGAAACACCAGTAGGAGAGCAATGAAAGGACACAGCTAAGAAGGATTATGCCCAGATAAATTCCACGGAGGATGACGGGAACCCAAGGTCGCTGAGCAGCTCTGGGAACCAGCAAGGAACTTGCCTGACAGGGACAAGCAGGTGCACAGGGTGTATACATCGCAACTCCTAACAGCCACTGATGGAGGGCCTCAGGAGTGTATGTGTATGAATTTCCTGTTAATTCTCCTTTGTTGTTTTCAAACGCGAGGCAGCCCAGCAGGAGAAAGCCAACTGGCAAAGGCGTGCAGGTGCAGGGAGGGTGGAGTTCTGTCTGCATGGTGCTCAGGGGTTGGGCCAAGGTGAGCAGACACCTGCTGTGTAGTCAGAAGTTCCTACTCTTGGGGAGCTTACACTCTCCTGAGAGAGGTACTGAACAGTCAGTTCTGTCCCTTAGCCCCAGCCACAGGAAAGCAAGGCAAGGGAGCAGAGGGGATGCTGTGCTAACTCTGGTAGGTGTCAGGGTGGGAGTCTGCAAGCTGAGACCCAAAGGAAAGGAGGGACAGGTTTGTCTGGCAGTAGCAGAGAATCTGCACCAGAACCTGGGTATGGGAACAGTAAATGCTAAGTCATAAAACAGAGAGGAAAGTTGTACACTGGGACTCCTGCAAGAGGCTTAGGGGGTGCTCCTGGGGAGGGTACCAGGAAGCTGAGAATGATAGGAAATGACACCAGGGGTCAAGACAATTTTGTTCTCCAGACAGCAGGAGTCCCAGGCGTGTGACAGCAGGGAATTTCTAGTCTAGTTCAAGTTATTTAATACTAAAGCCCCTGAAAATCTCTACTCCAACACCAGGGAGCCAGCTGATACCACTTGTGACTTGTCTTGAGCCCACCATTTGCTCACCACCGCTACATGCCAAAAGCCATAGTGACCACAGCATGGATGACCCAGACGCTGTCCTCAGAGAGCATTCTGACGGCAGAAGCCCAGCAGGTGGCTGTGGGTACCAGGGCTCACAGGAGGAGTTAGCTTTAGTTTAAACACACGAGGGCTGAGTTCAAGGGCTTGGACAAGTCCAGACAGGGATCAAGGACAGCTTCCCCAGGGAGCTGCCAGCCCCTGCCAGCACCCTGGGAAGGTGTTCGGTTCCTCCTGAGCAGGTGCCCTATAGGCCAACAGGGAGGACCAAGCAGGATTAGAGGAGCAGGAGGAAGGACAGGAGAGCAGGGACCCCCAATCTGAGCAAACCAGGGCTGTGCTTATCAGTGGTCCAGGCCCTGAGGCTGAGATGAGGAGGGGGACGCAGATGGGCAGGGCAGGGCAGGGAAGGGGCTGGATCTGCCTCGCCACAGGGGAATATTGATGAGTTTTCTGGCGAGAAGTGACGGAGCTTATGGAGACTGCGTAATGAAGACAGATGATCCTGGGTGCTCTGCGGGGCTGCTGGCCACCCTCCGCACCAGGAGAGGAGAGCCGCAGTGGGGCCTGGACGGTGGGGTAGGGTGGGCAGGGCTCAGCCACGGGCATCTTCGTGTTCCCGTCCTTGCCCCTTGCCCCCCACTCTCCCTACCCTGCTCTCTGGGGCTGGGATCCTCAAATGTCTCCACATCTCCCATTCTTTCCTGTGCTCCAGAGCAGTGTTCCCTGACTTTCCTGGTGGAGGGAAGATCCTTGCCTTGTGGATATCTCCTCTCTATCCCACCCCAGCAACAACTGGTTTTATGCCCGCTGTCCAGTAGGTAGCCAAGAGGCCAGCATGTGAGCTGTGACTATAGTAGCACCTGGGAGACAAGGGCAGTGGTGCTTTTATTTTCCCTAGCTTTTTTCTTCTTTTCTTCCTCCCTCTGCCTGTCCCCTCCCTCTTTCATTCACTACTGGGGAAATATGCAGAACCTAAAATTTACCATGAGTGACATGTAGTGTGCACACCATCCAGTTCCGGAATATTTTCTCCCCCCAGTCCCATCAACAGTCGCTGGCAATGCCCTCTTCCCCTGAACCCCCGGCAGCCACCAGTCTACCTGTGTACCTTTGAACTTGCCTGTTACAGAAATGGAGCATGAGGACCCAACACAATGGCTCAGTGGCTAAATTCTCGCCTTGCGTGCTCCAGGATCCCATGTGGGTGTCAGTTAGTGTCCCGGCTGCCCCACATCCCATCCAGCTTCCTTCTTGTGGCCTGGGAAAGCAGTCGAGGATGACCCAAATACTTGGTACTCTGTACCCACGTGGGAGGTCTGAAAGAAGCTCCTGGTTCCTGGCTTTGGATCAGCTCAGCTCTGGCTGTTGTGGCCATCTGGGGAGTGAACCAGTGGACAATAGATGTTTGTCTGTCTCTCCTCTCTGTAAAATCTACATTTCCAATAAAAATAATTAGATCTTTGAAAAATGGAATTGTGAATGAGGGATAAGTGTGTGTCTGGCTCTGACCTCGGGCAGTGTTGGGAGGTTCATCTGTGCTGCGAGCTGCATTGCTACTTCGTTTTTCGCTGGCTGATGCTCCATGTCAGGTTGTGCCACACTGTGTCCAACCACCCACCTGTCAGGTGATGAGCATTTGAATTGTTGTTCAGGGCACTGACCTGTGAAACAGAAGCCCTGCTTTAAAAGCTGCAACACCTCTACCCTAAAAATCTCACATCTAACTTGGAAATGTAAATTTTAAAATCTTTTGTCTGCTCTCACCATCCCGGTTGATAAACCCAAAACTGTCTTGCCTCCCTCTTTTCCTGTACTTGGGAATCAATGTTCAATAATAAGATTCTGATGCTTGTCAGGTAGACCAGCATCTCCTACGGTGTTCTCTGTCTTCTAGACCACCATATCAATCTTAGCACACATTATTTGTCTAAGTTTAATATCTTTGAAATTGGCACATTCTTTGATGGTTGTATTGTAATGGGTAAACGCTCTGTATTTTCCTCACGGAAAAGAACTATGCTGATTACAATCAGAGGCACAAGACTCAGGTCGTGTGTCAGGCACCATGCAGTGACTATCACCACCACCAGGAACAATAAGAGAAATTAACACTGATTTGGGAATGAGGCCTCTCTGATGTGGGATCAAGAACGAGACCCCAGATCTTGGTCTGTGAACTTGCAGGCATAGTAATCAGTGTGATGGAAATGCCAAGCTAGGGCTGGAGTCCCTCCAAGGTCAACACCATTCCACATGCCACACGGATGTTCCTCGCTGGCACCAACGGCTCTGAGACGTTCGGTTGTGATGCCAGGACCATGGATGCACAGAGGGACGGGGTGAGGTGAGAGGCTGGATGGAGGGGGCAGGCAGCGTGTCAACCTCTTCTCTCAGAGCACCACCTACCGCCCTGCCCTCTCCAGCCCTCTCCTCCAAGGGAGAAGCCACATGCAAACGTGGAATATTTTTGCCTTCATTAAAACAGGCCAGATATTGTAATTACGTCCTGGGGAGCAGAGGCCTCCATCTGGGAGGAGGCGGGGAGGTGGATGAAAGTCAGTTGGACATGCAGAATTCATGAGCTGGGCTAATTGAGCACCTCTATGAGGAAGCAAATCTCAGCTGCTGGGGGTGTGGGGGTGGGCAGGGAATCGTCTCCCCACCTGCTCAGGCTAAGCCTCCTTCTGAGCCTCTGTCGGGGCCTGCCTGCCTCCAAACCCTCCCCACAGCCCCCCACCCCCGACTGCTCCCCCTGGTGTTTCCTTTCCGAGGGCGGGTAGTAGACTACTTGAGGACAGAGGTGTTTTGTGATCTCTTGGAGTTTCTGTCCGGGGAACCAAGCCTGCCTGCTCAGGCATCAGAGCAGTGTGTCTCAGAGTCAGCCTGACCCCCTGCCTGGGCTGTCACCTGCCGGAGCAGATTGCAACTGAGAGTCCTAGGGGATCCTGCAGTTCAGGAGGTGGGGGCCAGGAATCTGTTTTCACCAGCTCTGTGAGTAACCCTACACTCAGAAAAGCAAGGACACAGCAGGGTCTAAGGAGGCAATGAGGTGCTCCCGCACTGCCTCCCAAATCAGCTGGCTCTTAGCTGCATCCCAGTCTCCTAACATTCAGTTTCCACCTTCCTGGTCATGAGGCTGCTGGGGTGAGAAATGAATGCACGGCCCATGGCACAGAGAAAGAGACAAAGAGAAGATGAGCATCATTGTACCCTGGTCCTAGCAAAACACAGCAGGGAGGGGGCAGGTGCTGGAGCATGGCATCATGAGTTACACATATGGCACTGACATCTCAGAGTGCAGATCTGAATCCCAGTTGCTCTGCTTCTGACCCAGCTCCCTGCACCAGCACCCTGGGAAGCAGCGGATTTGAGCACCCGCTACCCATATAGGAAATCCAGATGGAGTTCCTGGATGTAGGTTTCTAACTTCAACCTGGCCCAGTCCCTGTTATTGCAGCCATTTGGGGAGTGAATCAGAGATGGGAGATCTCTCTTTCTGTTTCCCTCATGTTGCCTTGCAAATAAATAAATCTTTTAGAAACAAGAAAACAGGAAGGACAGGGGGAGAGGGCAAGATGGGTAGTGGACTGGGGAGAGGAAGGGAGAAAGGGGGAGGGACTGAATGGGCAAATAAGAGATGCAAGGGACTCTGGGTGGTCACCCAGGCCCTCCTGGGTCCCGCCAGCCAGTGTGCTGGGGGAAGAGGGATATTGTCAGCTGGACAGCTCCCTGCTTGGCTGACAATGAGGGTCCCACATGCCCACAGGAGAAAAGGGACCAACGTCAGAGCTTGAGGAGCAACACCCAGGGTTTCAGAAGCCTCCCCTGTCCACTATGCTGCTGGCTCTGGACAGATACTGCTGAGTCCTCCGCCCTTGACCTTCCAGCCAGGTCTCCAGGATCTCCTCTTGCTTGAGGTCCATGAGCATGCTCAGTATTTAGTACAGCTTCCTGCAGCTAATATTGAAGATGCTATGCTCTGGGCCAAGCACTTTTGTGTATTTCCTTGTTTATCTCTATGCCAACTTTACTATTGAACCCTTCTTACAGATGGGAGCACTGAGGCTAGGATTATTGCTGAACTTGCACACATTCACTTGGTTCTTCCAAGAGAAGAAGTTAGGGCTTTGCATACGCTTCTTCCAGGAGCGTCTTCTGGGCATGTCCCAGGCTCAAACAAGACAGCCTCATGACCAGGAGCTCAGAGCCCTGTGACCTTGGAAAATTAATGTAACCTTTGAGCCTCAGTGTTGTTGTCTGTCTTGTGGGGACCACCCCTCGTTGGCCTTGCTTGCTATTTTGAAAGTGGGATGTGGAGTAATTGATCAGTGATATCTCCTCCTTCTCGCCTCTTCGGGAGACCTTGGCCCCTAGCCCCGCTCTGCTGCGCTGGATCACATGAGTTGAGTTGCAGAGGGGAATCCAGCTTCTCTGCAATGAGGGGGTTTCAGATGCGGTCTGATCCAGGCCTCCTTGCACAGATGAAAAGGTGGCATCCTCCTGCCTTCCATTGGCTGCCGCTTTGGCTCCAAGTCTTGGCCTCCCAGCGCAGCAGTGCCACCTTTTCTCTCTGGAGTGGCTTCTCTAGGTGCAGCCGGAGGCTCCTGCCTCCCTCTTTCTTTCTGCCCACAGGGTTTATGGCTCTCAGCTGTTCTGCAGGCTCCTAGGGGTCTATGAGGCTTAGAAGTTATGGACCAACTGCAGGAGGCAAAGGACTAGTCATATGAGAAGAAGCAAACAAAACAGCAGGGCCAGTGTTCTGACCACATCTTCATGCTCTTCCTTCAGGTCCATGGGGTCCATTGGGAACTATTTGGAAGAGAAAGGCAAGACTTTCTCCAGCCAGCTGGCCAGGGCTCAAGGATGCCAGAAGGCTGCACCTGTTGGCGGCAGCGGGCCTTGCTTGCCCAAGAGGCTGAGCCCACAGGTATGGGGCAATGCGGTGATGAGGATAGCAGAGAGCTCCTGGCTCCTGGCTTCTGTAGGCGTTGGGAGAGTACAGCAGCAGATGATTCCCTTTACCTTCCCAATAAGTACCAGCAAGTAAATCAACTTTTTAAAAAAGAAAATTAGGAAATAGTACTCAGATAAAAATTAGCAAGACAGAGAGGGGACAAAATGTCAGAGCAGAAGGTGGTGCTTCGGATCAAATTTATGTGGCTTTGTTAGAACATCGCTAGATTGTCTTTGTAGCTGCTGCTTGCAATGGTGCATGCTATGGGTCTGGGATGTGAGAGCTGGGATGGAAATCAGGGGCTACCACTCAGCCACCTGGCTTTGGGGGCACGAACTGACAAACTTGACTGAAGATAGACAAGCTTTCAGCGTCACCCTCTGTCAAGCAGGAATAGCTTTAGGGACTGTGAGAAATGTTCGTGCTTACTAGGAAAAGATCAGGAATTTCAAATCTTTTGGCAACATGACCTTTTTAAAGTTCCCTTGTGCTTAAGGAGTGGCGAGGTGTGGGCAGGGAAGTGAGTATAAAGATAGGGGCGTTGACATGGGGTGCCTTGTTGCACCCCAGGACATTCCACTGGAGTATGTGCTATCGTGCCCATTTTTTCAGATCAAGAGACTGAGGCTTGGAAGTTAAGGAATTTGTCCTTGGTCCTTACAGAGACAGAACTGTACCCACACTCTTCCCAAAAGGAAGGAGACAGGAGGAGGACTGGGAAGTCAATGAGATGGGGCAAGAACAACTGGTCCATGCCACAGTTTTCCTGTTAGTCAGAAAGCAGGATCCTCTACTGAGCTGGGAGAGCCAGGCAGAGTGGAAGTGGGGTAGGCTTAGAGAAATTTCTGGGGTTTGGGGACAGCAGGGAGCTTCAGTCTGTGTGAGTGTGTGTGTGTGTGTGTGTGTGTGTGTGTGTGTGTGTGTATGAGTGTATGAGTGTATGAGAGATTGAAAGATAGAAGAGAGAGATTGTCCATTCTCTGGTTCACTCCTCAATTGGCTGCAATGGCAGAGGCCAGACCAGGACCAGGCTGAAGCCTAGATTTTGAAACTCCTGGCTATCCTCCTTTGTTGCTTTTCCTAGGCATATCAGCAAGGAGCTGGATGAAAAGTGGAGCAACAGAGATTAGAACCAGATTTCTTCTTGTTTTCATTAGTGTTACCAAAATAAAATGCTCATTTTTTGCATTAAAAAAAACAGAGAGAGATTAGAACCAGAGCCATATGGGATGATGGCACTGCAAATGTGTCATATGCTAGCCCCAAGAGATGGTTTTCCTGTTCATTGCTGACTCTCTAGATTCTAGTACAGGGCTTGGCACACACCCACAAACTGACTTTCTTTGTGTCTATTTGGGGGACCCATCATAGAGAATTGGGCAGCAACAGGAACAGTGCAAAGCTTTGCTCCTGCTGTTCCAGAGAAGCTACCTAGGTTGCAGTGCAACTGTGGGGAAGGTAAGCTAGGACAGCGGGAGAGGGGCGCCTGCCACAGTGGGCTCCTCTCCGGAAGTGGTAGCCCGGAGGAAGCTGTTCAGACCTGGTGGGGAAGTGCCAGCAGGTGAAGAGCCCTGTGGCAGCAGGGAAGAAGGCTGTGCATCCAGAGTGGATGGGATGAGGGTGCCGGAAATGAGGAAAGAGGGCTCAGACCATGCGGAACTTCATAAGCCAAGTTAAGAAGCTTGGATTTTATTCTAATTCTGGTAAGAAGTCTTTGGAAGGTATTAAGCAGTGGGAGGGATGTGATCTGATTTATGCTTTAAAACACTCTCTCTGACTTTTACAGACTATGATGAGAAGGTGAGTTGTGGAGGGAGCAGCCCAGCAGGGAGCTTAGTGCTCTGCTCCAGGAGTGAGGCAGGTAGGGAGAAGGGCTGAATCTTAATAATTTGTTTATTTGTGTGAAAGTCGGGGTTGTATATAGAGAAAATCCTCCATCCTCTGGTTCATTGCCCCTGATGGCTGCAAATGCTAAGGCTGGGCTAGGCCAAAGCCAGGAGCCAAGAGCTCCTTCTGGGTGCGGACCAAAGCACATGTGCACAGGGAGCCATCCTCAACTACTCTCCCAGGCCATTAGCATAAGGAAGCTGGATTGAAAGTGCAGCCGCAGAGACTCAACCTTGTGCCCATGTGGGATGGCTTTATCTGCTGTGCCACAACACTGGCCTCAAAAGGGCTAGAGTTGAGCTCGTTTGATACACGAGCCATAAGAGGTGAGGAAAAGAGGAAAGGGAGAAAAGGGCTTCTCCCCTTGAATGTGGGCAGACCTGATGGTGCTATCAAATGAAGGGGGCAAAGTAGGTTCCACAGTCTGAGCAGGATTTGGGCTTGCATACCTCACTGTCTTAAGTTAATGGTGGATTCATGTTGAAGGTTGGAGGGTTAGGGTGGAGGCTGCGTGTGACTCTGGCCAGGACGTGGACCCGGCAGGGGATGTGTGCTTCCCTGGTTCTGCCTGGGAGAGGAAGGCAGTTCCTTCTGAGGGTTTATTTCTCTGGGATCAGCTCAGCTGCCCCCTCTGCTCCTAGATTGTTCCATGATGCACCCTGTGCCACTGCCAGCCTCCACCAGCCACTTGATCTTCCACTGTGAACTGGAGCCAGCCTTTTCTAACCCCAAAAGCTCCTCCCAGGTACATTAGCTAGAGTTGTGAGAACCTGACAAATACACTGCTACCAGCCAAGCAATGCCTGTGCCATCCAGAGCTAGGCTTCTCTTCTTAGGGCTCTGCCGGCCCCTGAAGTGGGACATTCGGCCTCTGGCGGACTGTGGGACACTGCATTTCAGTGGTGTGAGGCTGCTGGGTTTGAGGAGTTGATAGAACATCTAGGAGCAGAAGTCAGGCAGCCACTCGGACCTACAAGCCTGGAGCTCAGGGGAGACGAGGCGGTCCACAGAGGGAGAGCTAAGTGCAGGAGAGAGGCCAGAGAGAGACAAGAAGGTGGCAAGGGGTTGGGAAGCTTGATGGAAAGTGGTGAATGTTGTCACACATGGGCAATGGGTTCAGTCAGACTGGCACCAGCTGCTGAATTGAGCAGGAAAGAGCCTGTCAGTGACCTTGACTAAGAGAGGGGTTAGCAGAGTCTTGGAGACCAAAGTCTAATCGAAGCACGCTCCGATGAGAACGTGGGGGAGCAGGTGTAGGGCAATAGTAGGGAAGCAGAGGTCGGCTATGAGGTGGTGAGGAAGCAAGATCACCTGGACAAGCAGGTGTGGCCAAGGGAAGGCTTTGCCTTTGTGCTAAGGTGGGAGACTTCCCCACCCCCCATCCCCCACCCCCCACCCCCCGCAGATGCTTGAGCGATGTGGGCATAACCAGCAACACAGGAGGGGACAGAAATCGCAAGACGCTGGAGTGGATATGACCCCGTGCCCAAGTGGGGGACCTGGGCCCAGACAGCAACAGAGACTCACTTCACTTGTCTGCAAAGTAAGGAGGTGAGTGTGAGCTGGTGGCTTCGGTGGGCAGATGGTGAAGTCATTTGTATTGGTACTGAGCTGAGTTTATTCTGTCAGTGAAACATGGGCAGAGTTGGATAGGGGGCTGGTGTGGCGGTTTGAAGAGAGGAAGGCACCAGTGAAGTGAAGAAGGCTTGCTAGGTAGAGTTCTCATCCGAGATTTCAAGTGATGCACTTACAGTGAGGCCAGTTAGAAACACAGTGGTGTGATTTTCTGTGGCAATGTACAAGTGCTTGGGGATAGGGGAAGGGAGGGTGACTGGGTTTAAAAATTATTAAGAGTTGGCCAGATGTGTTAGTTCGTTTTCTGTTGCTAGAACAAATTACCTGAATCTGGGCAAAATAGGAGGATTTTTTAAAAATGTACTGGCCCCAGAGTGGTAGCCCAGTGGCTAATAGTCCTTGCCTTGCATGCATCAGGATCCTATATGGGCACCGGTTCCTATCCCGGATACTCCACTTCCCATCCAACTCCATGTTTGTGGCCTGGGAAAGCAGTTGAGGATGGCCCAAAGCCTTGGGACTCTCACCCACGTGGGAAAGCCAGAAGAAGCTCCTGGCTCCTGACTTCAGATCAGCTCAGCTCCAGCCATTGCAGCCACTTGGGAAGTGAATCAGCAGATAGAAGATCTTTCTCTCTGTCTCACCTCTCTGTAAATCTGACTTTCCAATAAAAATTACAAATTTTGTTTTAAAGAAAAAGATGTATTTACTTATTTGAAGGGCAAGGTTAAAGATGGAGAGAGAGAGAGAGAGACAGACAGGGAGATCTTCCCCAAATATCTGCAACGATCAGGGCTGGGCCAGACCAGAGTTAGGAAACTAAAACTCCAACTGGGTCCCCCACATGGCTGCAGGAATCCGAGTACTTGGGCCATCTTCTGTTGCTTTCCAGAGCACATTCAAAGGGAGCTAGAGGGCCTGGCGCAGTAGCCTAGCAGCTGAAGTCCTCACCTTACATGCTCCAGGATCCTATATAGGTGCCAGGTCTTGTCCCAGTGGTCCCACTTCCTATCCAGCTCCCTGCCTGTGGCCTGGGAAAGCAGTCTAGGATGGCCCAGGGTCCTGGGATCCTGTACCCGCATGGGAGACCTGGAAGAGGGTCTGAGCTCCTGGCTTCGGATTGGCTCAGCTCTGTCTGTTGCAGCCGCTTGGGGAGTGAATCAACACAGAGGATCTTCCTCTCTGTATATTTGACTGTTTTTTTTTTTTTTTAAGGGGTGTAGATTAGAAGTGGAGCATCTGAGATTCAACTAGTACTAGTATGCAGCAGGTGGAGGCTTAATTCACTATACCACAACACCAGCCCCAAGAAATTTATTTTGCGCATTTGTTGTGGTTCAGGAACACAGCACTGACATCAGCATGGCACCGAGGAGGATCCTGATCTGACAGCATCATGGTGGAGCGGAGTGGGAGAGCGAGCAAGGTAAGAGCGAGGAGAGACTTGGGAGAAGGGCCAGGCTCACTCTTATCTACCAACCCTTCCTTATATGTACTAACTAGACTTTGAGAATTAGGTCAATCCCATCAGAGGGCAGTGGTCCCAATGACTTAATGACCCCTACCTCCCGGCATCAGCATAATGAGGACCAAGCTGCCAAAATGTAAACCCTTCCTTGTGATTCACTTAACACAGTCCCAGGTCAGGACATGAAGGAAGAGAGACAAGGGAGGTGGAGGAGTCACCGAAAGAACCACAGAAAGTAGGCTGGATAGGGTGGGGTGATCAGTCAAAGGGGGCCATGGCCATAGACATCTAAACCTCATTCCATGTGTCAGTCCCTGTGGGGTCGAAGCACGCTTGGAAGAAGGCTAATCATGAGGACCTGAGGCGTCCACTGCTCAGATCCCTGCAGATGAGACTGCCAGACACATGCACCTTGCTGAAGCCGCTGAAAGCAGCACTCAGAGTAGTGTTTCTGGATGGAGCGACACTGGCCAGCACAGCCTGGATTCCAGGGACAAGTGGAAAGGTTTTGGTGGGCAGGGCAGGGGGGAGAGAAGTGAGAGATGAGATTTATTTGAGAGCCATGTACAGTGGTTGGGGGGGATCCTGGTGCACAGAAACACATGACGTTGCAGGCCAGGACTTGTGATGCATGGTGTGATGGGGCATGGAGCCTGTCACTGAGGGGGTGGCTTATTGGTGAAAGCCACAGCGGTCCACAGCGTTCAGCTGGCAATTATGAGGACTCTGCCAGAGAAAAGGAGAAATGGAAGACACCCTTAGGGTTAGGTCCTGTGTTGTGCCACAGCTAGCTAAGCACCTGTTTGCATCACCAGCATCTCAGAGCAACGTTTGAATCCCAGCTGCTCCACTTCCAATCCAGTTCCCCACTAAAATATACGGGAAAGTAGCTCAAAAGTCTTTGAGTCCCTGCCACCCACATGGGAGACCCAGGTGGAATTCTGGGCTTCTGGCTTTGGCCTGTCCCAGACCTGGCTGTCACAAACAGTTTGAGGAGTAAACCTGCAAGTGGAAGATTTCTCTATTTGTCTCTGACTTTCCCTGTCTCTCTGCCTTTCACATTAATTTAACAACCTGTGAACCTGTATCTATCCCATGTTTGGTGTTCTGGAGACTGCAGGAACAGGCTCTGAACTGCATGCAACAGATACTGGCAAGCTGCACAGGAGGAATGTCCACGTCCCTCTAACGGCTTCATATGGAAAGAGATGGTGAAAGTCCAGCCTGTGTTCCAGGCTGACAAGGGGCTGAACTACAGCTTTTGCCTTCTTTAGGAGGAGGGCAGCCAGGAGGCAGAGGTGAAGGTCAGGAAGGTTCAGGGTTGAGCTGCAAGACATTCCTGCCACCCCCCCTGGCCCAAACCTGCCCCAGGCAAAAAGTGCATAGTCAGCCCAGGTCTCTCTCTCTCTCTCTCTCTCTTTCTCTCTCTCTCTCTCTCTCAGCCCAGAACAGAGAAGAGGCAGCCAGATCCTTTCCTCCCATGGAAATGCAGCTGTTCTGGGTCCGTGCCTCAGAATCTCCTTCCTTTTCATTCTCAGCTGCTGCTTCTCCAGATTCAATTAGTCTTTTTTTTTTAAGATTCGTTTATTTATTTGAAAAGCAGAGACACCAAGCGAGGGGAGGAGATAGAGACAGACCCCCAAATGGCTGCAATAGCCAGAATTGGGCCAGGCTGAAGTCAGGAGCCAGAAGCTAATTCTGGGACTCCTACATGGGTGCAGGGGCTCCAGGACTTGAGTCATCCTCTGCTGCTTTCCCAGGCACATTAGCAGGGAGCTAGATTGGAAGTGGAGCAGCCAGGACTTGAACTGGCACCCCCATGGGATGCCAGCGCTCAGGCAGCAGCTTTACCTGGCCTTTCTGATACTTTCTGCCTCATCCCTATCCTGTTTCCCTAGGGCTGGCCTTCCTCATCTCTACCTTCCCTCTCCAGGTTCTCTCACAAAATGGCTTCCTTCCTGTCCCAACCCCTCCCCCATAGCACTAGGGGTGAGCGTTCAAAGCTTCCCCTATGCAGGCCTCTAAAGTTCCCCTGGCAATGTTGTGCCCCAGTGACTAAGTGACCTGGCCTGGTCTCTGTGTGGCTGAGAGTGGGCTCTTTGTGCTGGCATATGAATGGATGGCCTGTCCTGCCCTGGGCCCTCAATACCTGCAGGGTAACAAGAGACCGCACTCTAGCCTGCAGGCTCTGCACCTGCTGCTCTCAGCTTTCCCTCAAGGCCACAGGGTGCCTGGACTAGTAGCTAGATGACACAGCCTTAGGAGTACAGTGGGGGTCCCTTCTTGCCCTTATCCCTCATCCACTCTGGACACAACAGAGCCTGTAGGGGGGCTGCCCAGATGTTGCAGCCTTGCCTCCCCAAGACCCCAGCTCTGTCTCAACTTGCCTATGACCTGCAAGGATCCTGCAACAGAACAGCACACCTGCTGGGATCATGTTTCCTTCTGTGACCCGAGGTTTGAACCTTTGAAGTTCTGAGCTGGAAAAGATTGTCATGGTTAGCCATCTTCACCTTGGCCTGGAAAAAAAGACAAGATGATTCTTCTCAGTAACATATTTTGGTGTTTGAACTACAAAACTCTGTTCACTTCAACAGAAGTGCACAGAGAGCCTACTTTAGCGCTGTTGCTATGTTGCTTTATTATCTCAGAGATGTTTCATCATTCACTGTGCACAGGAAATAGACACACTTGGCCCAATATCACCACTTCCAGAGGGCAAACCATGAAAAGCAGGTGCCCCCTCCACCCAGCTCCCTTCCAAGCAGCAACGACTGTCCCTGACGTCTTGGGTATTTTCCCACACAAATACAATCTCACTCAATCTCCACCATGTATTTTCTCCTAAGAAAGGCCAAGCAACGTGCTTAAGGGTGTGTTAGCAATACAGCAGTTATAATGCATTTCAGATCTGCTGCTTAGTCATTTCCTTCTCTTCTAGCACAGTGGGCAGCCATGGCTTCCAGACCTGGGGAGTGCAGGTCCCTGTCCTAGGTGCTGAAAGCTCTGGTAGAGGCAAGGGATCGCATCATCTCACCCCTCCTGGCCTCCCTACCCAGGCTCCAGACTGGCCAGACTGGTGAACACCCAGCAGCTTAACAGAGAGAAGGCAGAGGTTACAAACCACCTGACCACTGAATTTGTCCGTGGCACCAGGCAGGCCACTTTCTCTGACTCAGTTTCTCCAACTATCCAGTGGAGAAAATCTTAGCTCACAGGATAATTAACATGCATCTGGGATGGGCCACATGTAATACCAGCACATGGACATGCCATGCAGAAGAGTCTGGATTGCACTGGTCTAGACCCCAGGGCCATTGAAGGACAAAGTCAGCAGGAGGTAGACCCCCTCCACCACTGACCTAGGATCCTCCCCAGGTCTCCTTCCCTCCATCTGTGCTCCCCTCTCCAGCCCCACAAGCTGAGAAGAAAATCATTTTCTGATGAACCAGTGACCACCACTCAAGGGCTTTTCTGGCCTGTTTGTCAACCAAGACTCCAGGGTCCTTGCATAACCCCAACCCTTCTCTCCTTTCTCGATTCCTCAGGGAAGTCTTTGGGCACAGTCTGGTCTGGGTCAAGAGCTCTGAATCCCACACTCACCCCATGTCTCCTGACTAGCTCCTATCACACTAGTCACTGCCCTTCTTGCCCACCAGACTTTGCTCCAGGGGAGTGGGCACCACACTCACCAGCTCACCTATGCATCCCTATGCGTGGCAGAGTCCGGCAGATGGCAGGGTGCACAACATCATTTGTTGAATGAATTCCTGAAGTTGATCATGCTTAACTGTGGATTCTCGCCTTGACGACGCTAGGTTAAAAGGCTGTCCCACAGCTATTCTGTGGCTCACACACCATCCTCTCCCGAACCTGCTCTCTGTACAGGTACAGGGGTGATCTGCACAGTCCCTGCTGAATGAGTGAATGAGTTCTTGGCAGAAAGCCAGTTTGAACCGGAAGGCATTTCTTTTGCAGGCTGCTAATGAGTTCTTCCCAGGTGGGCAAAGGAAGGCTCAGGAAATGGGGAGCTAGACTGGGCAGAGTGGAGAGGGATGGGAAGAGGAGAAATAGCAAGTATCTTCAGTGCCTTTTGTCATTGTTGGGGTGTGGACAGCACGGGTGCACACCGGTCTCTAAAAGATTCCCGGCAGAGGGCTCTTGGAACCCCCTCTGGCTGTGGTGGGCTTGCTTCGTGGAACGGGGGAGAAAGAGGGACACATAAATCTGGCTTCTCTGGGGTTGGGGGTGGAGGGTCTAGGACAAATAGGGAGGGGAGGAATCAGGAGGCCAAGCCGGGCGGCGGGGTAGGGGCGGCACGGCCGGTGGCTAATGTCGCGGCCGTCTGGAACTGGGCCCCGGGCTCTGGGTCCCTAAGAGGCGAGGCGAGCCCAGCCGGAGCTGTGCGGTGAATGCAAAGCGCGGGGCGGGTGAGCTCCCAGCCTGGCGCCGCCAACCGCGTCCTCAGCCACAGCCCAATGAGAAGAGAGCAGATAATTTATTCCCTAATCCCGGTTCGGGTGCCGGGCGCTGGGGGTGGGGTGCTCTCAGCGCCCGCGCTCCCGCCGGCCGCCCCACCCCCGCGCGTGCACACACACACACACTCACACACACGCACACGCACATACTGCCCGACAATTAGCGAGCACACCTTGGCCGCGCGGCCTCCGCTGCTTTTGTCTCCCACCCTGCGGGCTATGCACCTCGGGCGTCCGGGGTGCCAAGTTGCCGCTCCACCACGCTGCTTCGGAATGCGGGCCTCCCGCTGCCGTCGGGGGGTCGTGCAGGGCCGGGTGGGCCGGGGCGCTCCGGCCCCGGGGCTGGGGGGCTGAAAAAGAAAGAAGAAAAGAAAAGTAAGGCAGCTCTGGCCCCCTCTTCCTTTCTTTGTTAGACCCCGAATGTCTGCGGGCGTGAGTGCGCGCGGGCGTGCGCTTGTGTGTGTGTGTGTGTGTGCGCGCGCGCGAGTGTGTGTGGGTCGGGACCGGCCTGGGGCAGGTGGGGACCCAAAGGCGCGAGGCGGCTTTGGCCGAATGAGAGTTGAATCGCGTCCCTATCTTTCTCATTCTGCTCAGAACTCGGGCTTGCGGACCTAGGTAGCTGGCTGGCCCTTGCCAGTTGCTCAAAGGACTGAGCTCGGAGTTTGTACCCAAAACCGAGGCCACTCACGTCCTGGGCCTAGTGGCCGAGATGGGGGAGGCAGAAGCGCCCGCTGAGGTTTTACCCCGTCTGCAGGGGGCGCACCAGCTCTGGCACCCACGCCGCAACCGGGCCCCACTAAAACCCGAGTGGGAAGTCGCGATGCCCACCGCGAGCTCAGGAAGGCGTGAGGCGGTGCGATGGGCGAGATAGGCGGGCGGCGAGACGAAGTCTGTCTAAACCCCCGGTTCCTTCAAGTTCAGCGCATCGGTTGTCATTTCATACCTTAATGCATATTTATGCCGCGCCGAAATAAGCTTCATAATTAACTCCCGGAGTCATCCACAGAGGTTAAAGGGACCCCGAAGATTTGTGCATTGATTGGGTACCCGGCAGTGTGAGCGCGCGCTCCTGTGTGTGCGTGCACCCGTGCGAACCCATTGAGAAGAATAATTATTTTTCTCCGTTGGAAGCTACAGCAGAGAATGAGACAAGGAGGGAAGATAGAGAGATTGGAGAGGGAGAGAGACAAAGGAAGTGAGTGCCAGAGGGGAGACGGCTTAGCATCCAAACTGTGAGTACCGAGCGAAAACAAACAGGCAGAAAGTGCAGCGAGCTGCCATCCTCTAGCCAGCCGGACCGGGAGCCACAGGGGGAGGACTCGGGTTTCAGTGGGGTCCCCTAGGCGCGGCCAGACTCCAGGACGCGGTTTGGGCACTCACCTGAAAGCCAGTGGGCTGCGTCAACCTCCGCCCTGGGTCGGGCAAAGAGGAAGCCTTTGTTCCTGGTAAAGGGTTTTGCAGCTGCTGGGGGTCCGGGTGGGAGGGTTGGAATGTGCAAGGAAGGTGATCCTGGCGCCCTCTCCCACCGAAGGAACCCGCTACCTACGAGGAAGTCTCCCCATTTCGTTCACTCTATGGGGTGGCGGGGGTGTGGAGCAAAGAGAAGGGGGCTGGAGATGGGGTGGGAATCAGGACTTTGTGACACCTGTGCCTATGGCCCTGGGAAGAAGAGGTGTCCAGGACCGCCCCCCTCCAGCAGCAGTCTTTGGGAGCCCACCCTGGGAGGTTGGGAGAAGCCATTTCTGTGGGCAGAGCCGCCAACTCCAGAGGCGAACAGGGTCCCCAAGAATAGGGGGGATAAGTGAATAATCCCCATGGGCATGCCTAAGTCCTTGTGTCCCTGAACCTCCTTTCGCCCCTTCTTAGCATCCTGGGGCCCTTTTGATACCCCAGGGTTGGAGGGCAGACAGGCTCAGAGAGACTACCAGCTTTAGAGAGAGTTGCTGCTCCGGTTCCTGGAAGCGGGTCCACACAAGGTGGCCCCTAGGGAACTCCACCTGGCCAGCCCCTGCCTCTACTGAGCTGGTCAGGAGAGGGCGCCTAGGGGCCCGAGGGAGAACATCCTTGCACATCCACATTCCACAGCCTCTATCCGGGAATGCCTGTGCCTTGCCCCTTTTGCCCTCTTCCACTTTGATCCCCCAGGAACACATTTTTTTGTGTTCTGATTGCATCAGCGCACCCTCATCTTCCAGGGAACAACTTAGCTAAACTTAAGCTTGAAGGAAGGATTCCATTGACAAGGGGTCTTGTGCTTCTGGTAGCCTAGGCTGGGTGTCCCTGAGTTTGGAGCTCTGAATGGAGTGGGGGATGGGTGGAGGGGGGAGAAGGACTGTCCTCCAGCAAGTTCCCAAGTTCCCCTCCTCCACTCTGGCACTGTCACAGAGAAAAGAGAACGTGAAGGGTAACCTCTTACACACACACACACTTCCCAGGTTGAGCACCCCTGAGGTTCACAGTCCCTCTCCCTACCTATTCTCTAGACCCCAAACCACACAAAGAAGAGAATATCCAGGATCATTTAAGAGTGAGGGGCTACCCACTGGAAAGCATTGAGGCAGGAGAGAGGAACCCCCCCCCAAATAGGGAAGATCAAGTTTTTTTCAACCCCCTCCCTATCCCCCGCAGGAGCTATGAGGAATCTGGTGATGGGAGAGCCCACTGTGCATGAATTAAAACCGTAGGCTTAGGAGCCTGTCTCCCCTGCCACTTCCTCCCTGCTTGGTTGGTGTCTGCCCTGCCTCCAGTCTTGGCGCTCCGTGTTGTGTCACTAGAGGCCTTCTCTCTGCATCCTTTATCTCTGTCTCCTCTGCTTTAGGCTCAATGACCTATGTGGGTTGAGAGGCATGGGAACATGTGGGGTGGGATCAGCAGGTGTTGGAGCCATTGGATATTCGTAACTTGCTCAGGTTGAAATGCATCTGATTTTGCCAATGACATTATTATTACTTTCTTGGCCCTTGTGACTGACTGAAAAGTCAGACCGTGGTCTGGGGCCTGGTACTTGGGGAGGTGGGTTCTGGCCAAAGGCACCTCCCCATGTGCCCTCCTTCTCCCTGCCACAGCCTGGCCTTGGAGCCTAATAGAGATCAGACGCAGCCCTCCAGCACCTCCAGCATTGTTGTGATGTGTTCTCCTTTGCTTGGGTCTCTCTCTACCTTGATTGTTGTAGGCCATTACCAGGTTGCTCTTCTGTCGTTTCCCTAGGAGTACCAGAGACCTCACTGGTGTGGGAGCTGCTTCTGTTTGTTTGGGAAGGCTGGCCGCTGATGCCTCCTGGACAGAGAGCATGCCTCACCTCCTCGCGCTTTTCTGCCCAGTGGAGCAGTGCATGGCTCCAGAGGCTTCGGAGCTGTTGAAAGAGCAGGAAGCTGAGCTGTTCAGGCTTTGGAGTGGACATAAAGGTGCAGGGGGGCGCCGGGGGGGTGGGGATAGCTAAGTGGCTGGGTGGTCTTTGTGGTCTGGGTTGGGTCTGCAGGACCCTGAGGATGGGAGCCTGAGAGATTCACCTGTAATTAATTGTCTTCTGGGCCAGGATCTGCACTCATGGGGGCCCATCCCCACCCAGCTCCAAATCTGGAGCTGAGACAGCAGAATGCAACCCCTTGAGGTGCCTTTGAGATTTTCCCAAGCCCCTCACCTTGAAGGTGGGTGGGATCTAGCTGCCTAGTTGTGTCCCCCTACTTGCAATCCACAACCTGTTCCAGCTCCCGGAGAGTATGGGCATGAAGGAGCCCCAACTGCACACCAAAACCCAACTATGGGAGGAACTGGATCTCACCCTTGCTTCCAGGTTCCATCATTCATTCATTCATTCATTCATTCATTCATTCATTCATTCATTTCTTCAACAAACATGCACTGAGATCATCAAGCCAACATCTTTAGAAGGATGTGACTTGCTTGCAGAGTGGAGGGTGGTAAGAACCAAGGCCACCTGGTCAGCATCTTGCTAATGTCCCTGTTCCTGGCCACTCTTGACTTTCTTCTTGACAGAAGGAAGTTGGCTAAAGCACTGAAGTCTAGCAAAATCTCTGAGAAGTCTGTTCTGATGTGGGATCAGGACATTTCCAAGTTGGTGGGAGTTTTAGGTTTTTGCGGGTTTTGTCTGCTGCTTGTGGTGTGCCTGGCGTAAATCTGTGCACCTGTGTACACAGACGCTGGTGTGAGGCAGGCTCCTGTGCTGGAGGACCCCTGGGGATCTTTGCCTTTGGAGGCCTTCCCTCCCCAGCATGGGGCTAATGGCTCCTCAGTCCCTCCCCCACTTTCCTCCTTGCAAATGAGGGCTCTCTTGGCCCCTCCCCAGCTGGAAGCATCTCCAGCCCTTGCCGAGGCAGTTTGGGGTTCAGCTGGTGGGGGTGGGAGACTCCTGACACTCACAGGGACTCTGGTCACAGGGAATGACTGCAGCTGCTGTTCTGTTCCCCAGCAGATCAGACTTCCACTTCCAGGCCGGACCAGGGGTTCTCCAACCTGAGCTAGCATGAAGCAACTTGTCCTGAAAGAAGAGGTGGTGCCTGCTAGCCGGGGAGTGGGCAGGTGTGGGAAGTCTCAGCCCCACTCTTTCTAGCTGTACGCTCACCCTCCCGCAGGCTCCCCCCTGATGTGCTGAGTCTCTCCACAAGCTTTCCAGTTCCTTCCCAAGTCCTCTCCTTTCTCTCAGGTCTCACTGCCCTCTCTCTAAGAGCCAAAATGCCCTCTCTGCACTGTGGTTTTGGAGCCTCAGTTTTCTCACCTACAAAATGGGCATAATAATAGCATTGGTGCCACTGCACGGGGCTATAACTAATGCAAACATAATACAGTCCTCAAAAGAATGGAAATTTTCCTTTCCTGTAGGATTTCTTTTACTTGCCTGTGTACTATCCCCACCTGTCTCCCTCCTCCTCTTCTCTCTTGCTACCCAAATCTCACTTCCCTCCGGTCCTCCTCCTACTGGCTCTGACCACTGCCTCCCACCCCCGTCCGCCCCACCCCTCTGGGTCTGAGGTCACAGCCCACAGGTGCTGCTGACAACAGCAGCAGGCTCTTCTCAGAGTCCCAAGAATGTGTGGCATCACAAAGCACACAGAGCCACTGTGGGAAGAATGGAGCCTCTGTCAGGGCCCAGAAGTCTCCTGAATCCTCCCTCAGCTCGGTGAGAATACCTGAGGGCCAGGTGGGGAGGTGGCTACAGGTGTGAGGAGGGCTGCAGGGCTCAGGCCTCCTGAGTGACTGCTGCTTTGCTTCTTAGGCCAGGGAGCCCTGGGGAACAGGAGCAGGGAGTGTTCCAGACCCTGCAGGTGATCTTCAGATCCAGGGAAGCCCTGAATGGTGCTAATGGGCAACCACTGCCTGGGTGGGCACGTTGTTGCCTGGGTGTAGGGGACATGCAGTATTCTCAGGACTGCCCTACCTCATCCAGCCTGCAACCTTAGAGACTGCTGGCTTCCAGGGGGAGGGGACCTTACTTGGGGTTGGCCCTTGGACTGGTGGGCCAAGGACAAGAAGCCCAGAATGTTCAGTCCTGATCGGTAACCCCCGGGGGGGTGGAGGGCAAGGTGCACACTGGGTGGAGAGGGGCCTCACTGGGATTGTCTCGGGGTGTGGGGTGTGGGGGAGAAGGGTGAGCGTGTGGGCGAGAAGATCCCCCCAGGTCTGCGGGAGTTGAGAGATGGGGAGCAGGTGGAGGGCGGAGCCGCCTGAGGTCTCCTGCCAAATAATTAAACCATAAAACGCTGAAAGGGAGGGCCGGGGGAAGGAAGGAGAGAAAGGAGACGGGGCGGGCGGCCCGGCACAGCCCCTCCACGCCAGTAGCCCGGCGGGGGCCGTGAGTAATACATGGCTGCTTCAGAGGGAGTGAGATCAAAAGCGAGCAGATACAAGAGGTTTGTGCTTCGCCGACCAGACAGCCAGAGGCTCAATGAGACCTTTGTTACCCGGGCCCAAGTCAGGGTTGAAGGAATACCTGCCCGCCCGCCCTCACGCCGCCCCCACCGCCGCGCGCGGGCTGGGGGAGGAGCGGGTCAGCGGCGAGTCAAGTTGAGTTGGGCCCCGCGAGGGCTCGGCCGGGCCGCGGTGGGCGGAGGAGGCGGGAGGCCTGCCCTCGCGGGGCGGGGCGCCTCCGGGGGTGAGCGCGGGGCTGAGTGGCTGCCTGGAAGGCAGGAAGTGGCTCTGCGGGACAGTGAGGGAGAACGCCAGCGAGAGGGGGCCTCCCTGGGGCCCGCCAGGTGAGCAGCCCATGGGACTCGGAAGTCCCGAGCTTGGCGTCTCTTGGGAGGAGGTCAGGGTGGGAGCGGTGGTGGGAGGTGGTCCAAGGTACCGCACTCCGCCTGGCTTTGTGCAGGGCCTGGGTCTGTGATTGGCGAAGAAGGGTGGTGGTGGGGGGCCATGGGAGGAGAAGGGAAAGGAAGGAGAACTTGTGGGCTGCCGGCCTTGACCCAGGCTTCAAGTGGGGAGCTGGTCTAGGCCGGCTTTGGCTCTTCCGGTGGGCAGCACTGGGGACTGGGGGGCTGGGGGTGGTGGTTCAGGGGTCGCTGCTCCTGCCAGGGTCCTCTTAGGGCCAGGGAGCCTGCCCTCTGAGGCTCCCCTCTGGCCGGGCTGCTCCTGGCAGAAACTGCTCTTGATCTGTGGCCTCCCGTTGGGGCCTCTCCCGGGAGAGTTCAAGGCTATGCCTGGCAGTCTCTTGGGAACTCTGCTGAAGAAGTTCGGCAAGCAGGAACCCTTGGAGGCCCGTTTCTCCAGTCCCTGCTGTCCCATCGTGGGACAGCAGAGAGGAAATGGCACTCCCTCCCTCTTCGGGCCCTGAGACCTGCTGCGCTCCAACCCTGGAGGCAGGTGCCTGTGCACCCTGCCTCATCCCTGCAGGTGTGCGGGTGGGGGATGGGATGGAATCAAGCTCCAACATCTGCCCCCACCTACCAGGGTGGCTCAGACTGGTAGCCCTTTTTTGTGCCTTTGCGGAGGCCTGGAGTGGGTGCAGGTGGCAACCACCTGGGCCAGTTCCCAACTCCCACCGCCCTCGCCCCCGCCCCCACCCCCCACACACAAGGTAGGGCTTCCTGAGAAACTTGAAGAAAAGAAGAGACAGACCCTAGGCTCTTTCCTGTCTCTGCTTACACCCTCCTTAGTCCCTCAGGCTGATGAAACTGCCCTAGAAAGGGTTAAGCTTTGTAAAGGAGGGAGTCTAACTTGCTGTAACCTTGAAAAGATCCGGCCTCCTTCTCCAGGGGAGGGGCCAGTTAAGGACCCCGGGCTGGGGCCTGGAAGCTAATTAAAGGAACTGGAGGAGGTCCTTTATGGCCAGGAAGCCACCCCTCCACGAAGCCATTGTGCACGGGACCTTTGTGGGGCCTGAACTGGAGACTCATTACCGGGATGGCTTTAGTGCTCTGGGGAACGGACAGGTGCTACGGGAGAGTGAGCAATGTAACTTTGGGGGTCCAGTGTGGGTGGGGAGGGTGCCCCCAGCTCCCTACTTCTGTTTGAGACTGCAGCTGCTGGACCCCTCAGCTCTGCTGTGGCCTATGGCTTTTCATTCCTATGTGATTACTGCTCCAAATTCATGTAGGGCTAAAAGCCATGGGCTACAGTGAGGGGCACACTCCTGCCGCAGCCGACAGACAAGGTGAAGGAGAGGACGCTCTGGGGGTGGAGACTGCCCACGATTGTAGTGAACCAGGGTCTAGGGTAGGCTGTGTAATCTTAGCCAAGTCACTTCCCCTCTCTGAATCTGCACAAAAGCTGGGGAGAGTCCCTCTTGAGGAAGGGAACCCTCAGGGTGTGTGTTCAGGTCTCTACCCCATTCTGCCCCTTCCAGTTCTCCAGAGGCCTGACCCCTGCCCTGAGGCTGGGGAGCTGGAGTCTGGGCTGCAGGGTCAGAGAGAGGCCAGGTCTCTGTTCCCTCTCTAATGCACCCTCTGCTCCTTCATCCCTCCCCTCCGCATTCAACCCAGAACCCAGAGCAGTCTCCTGTGTAAGGAGGAGACCTGGTGCTTCCCAGCAGCTGAAATGGGCACATTCAGAACAGCCCTGAGGGGACAGGAGGCTCCACAGAGTGAACGTGGGCACCCACAGACAGCAGGTGCTGCCTGCTGGTCTGCCACCCTCTAGGTGTATGACCAATACCTGTCCTCCCACTGCTTTCTGCTGGCACTCAGCTCACTTGTCTCCACCTGATGTCTGTTGCCATTCCTGCATCATTCCCTACACACAGGGACACACACAAGCGCACACACACACAATCCTACCCCAGTGAAACCTGCCTTAGGAGACTGCAACAGTGGAGAAGAAGCAGTCAGTCAGACAGGAATGGCGGAGCAAGTGCCCCACCTCAGTGGCCTCCTGGTCTATCCTGACACCATCTCAGAGTGGCCACTGCAGACTCAGCCTAGGTACTGTGTGGGCACCAGAAGACAGGTGCCAAGGACTGCTCAGTGCCCTGAATTCCCACAGCCCACAACGTTCACCCTGCCCTTGCCGTGGAAGAGGTATAATTCTAAGCATCTTCCCTGGACTGACTGAACTCCTCCTCAAGACCACCACATCTACTGTTAGCCCATTTTACTATGGCAAGTCTGAGGCACATAGGTCCCAAGCACAGATGGCTGATACAGGACAGAGCTGGTTACAGAACCTGTGCTCTTGCCCCATTGTGGGGTGTTGGGAGAGCCAACACCACTGCCCAGAAAAGTGGGTGCTGCTGTACTCCCATGAAGGGCTCTTTCGAGGTCACCACTGGGTGCATGCCCACAGATTGGCCTCGTGGCCCGACTCCAGTCACCCTTTGTGCATCACTGGCTTTGCTTTTCCAGCAGGAGGTGGGTGGGCGGTGATCAAACAATAGGAGAAGCAGAGAAGGACTAGGCCAGCTGGGTTCTTGTTGGAGTGGATCCAGGTCCCTTCTACTCCTGCCAGCTTTGATGGTGGATGGAATACGGAAAATGAATTGCCAGGGTTTCTTGCTTGCCCTGCTGGCCTCCGTGGCCCTGAGTTGAGAAATGCCTAACACCTTACCCATGAGCCCCAGGCTTGCCTGTGAAGGCATGCTGTTCCTGATTCTGTCCCTGGGGCACCTGGGCACCTGGTTGGTTTCTCCTAGCTCCCCACTTCCTAATTGCAAAGTCAGGACCTTTTGAAACTAGGTCTTTCCCAGGAATCCTGTGCACTTGGCCCTAGGTTGACCTCACCCTGGGAGAAAGGGGACAGCCGAACCCGTTCCCTGAGCCTCCAGCCAGCAAGGCAAGTTTGCGGAGGTTGCTGAGCAAATGCCCAGTGAACTGTGAGCTGAGAGCGAGGCTGGGCCTAAAGGTAAGTCACAGGGACCCAGCCCACCTTCGCTGCTCACTGCTGGAGTTACCAAGTTGGAGTTCTTTTCCGCTCTACTTCTTGGCGCCTGCTAGTGGGGCAGGCCTGGAGAAGATATGCAATTCTGCATTGCACAGTGGCTGTCGAGCTGCATTGAATAGGCAAGCTGGCCTCACGCCCTTCTCTCCTTGGAGGAATCACTGATCACAGGCCCTTGTTGGTCCCCTGCCTGCTGACAGCTGAAATACTTTTGCTGTGGAAGGCGGCCTCCCCTGGGAGGACTCTGAATCCTCGATTCGGGTGAATCTCTCTTGGCAGATCTGGAGTGGAAATGCAATTTGACTACTAAGTCCTACTCCTTTCTAAGCACAAAAACTACAGGAGAAAAAGAATCTCTGTCCCCTTCTGCAGAGAGGGCTGGCCTCAAGATTTGAAGGTCTGATCCTTTTAGTGCCGACTGCTGCTATTGAATTTAGGGTTGGGTTGATGGCCCCTGCACCACCTGCAATGACTCAGGGTGGACAGAAGCTCATTTGAAGATCATTTTGACCCATTTTGTCCCAGACTACTGGGGATTGCTGGGGTTCTCTTAGAGCCTTGGAGGAGAAAGAGGGGTTTGTCTTTCCCTGTGGGTGGGCCAGTAGGGACCAAGGCGGTGGATCGTGACCCACCAAGGAGGGTTCCAGTCTGATCTGCAAGCCTGAGGCAGGGCCAAGAAAGAGTTAACCTCAAAGGAGGAGGAGGACTGCTGGCTGGTCCCTAGCTCAAGGCCAGTGCCCAGCCTGGCTACTGCCAACTCTGAGAAGAAGTATTGGGATCTGTAGTCTGTGCCACCACCCAACCCCGGCCTGCCTGTTTATTAACACCCGCCTGATAGACTACAGTTCCCAGCAAGCTGCAGGGGCTCCACTGGAGGGGGGAGGGGAAGGGGTGGGTGTGAGGATTTCGTTGGCAGCAGGGGAGAGGGAGGAGGTGTGGGGAGCACAGCCCAATTCACCCCCTTCCTTTTTAATTCTTTCTCCTGGTGTGTCTGCTCCACCGCCTGAGCTAATCCCCCAAATCCGGTCTCCTAAGCCGCAGCTGCTTCCCTGCGTGGTGATGAATGGCTCTGGGAGGGAAGGTGAATTCATATTTTAATTACTGAGGCTGCGGTGCTTTGGGCCTGGGGGCGGGGGCAGGGGGCTTCAGCATTGTCCGGGCCTTGCCCCTCCTCCCCGGGTCACTTCCCTCTTGCCCTCTACCTGAGGGGGGTGGGGAAGGCGGGGTAGTGTGTGTGTTGGGGGCAGGAATTGTTATTGGAGTGTCTCTGCTTTTGCCTGGGGAGGTGGTAGGGAGGGGGGCCGTCTCTTGTTTGTCTGTGGGGTTTTGGCTTGTCCCAGTGCTAGGGAGTAGTCTCCAGCCCCACCATCCCACCACTGTGAAGGACACTGTACTGTAGGTGTGGGCTGCAAGCCCAGGGCAGGGCAGGGTACCAACTTTTCCCCATTGCAGGACTCCCCCCCACCCCATGTCATTTCTGATCCACAGCCCCATTTCTGTCCCTAATATTGAAGTCAGAGGGCCCCCAGAGAGAGGGCAAGCACCCTGCTGGGGGCAGCTAGGGGACTTTGGATAACCGATGTTCTGGCTTCATTGCTGCTGTTCAGCTCTCTCCCAGTTGACCTGGCAGACCCCAGGCCGTCTTGCTCCTAGCTGGAGCTCAGCCAGTGCCAACAGTCTGAGGCACCTGCAGCCTGCTGTGGGGTTGTGGGAGGATGGTCCGTCATCTACCCCTCACTTTCTACTCTGGGTTCCTAGGGGCAGGTTTTCCATTCCTGAGCTGCCTCCCCTCTTCCCTGCCTCCTCACACACTCAGGACTAAGTGCCTGAAACTGGGGGTGGGAGAGGAGTTCCCATCCAGAGCATGGAGAATTACGGGGTGTGCCTAGGCTCTAGTCTAGACCCCTGCTCCCCACTCCCCAGTCATACAGGGATAGACACAGCTGGGGAGGATCACCTGGCCTGGCTTCTCCAGGGAGCAGCTGGTGCTGGAGTGAGCTGCCAAAGTGTGGGTCAGGGGGATGGGCAGACTGAAGGTGAATAGCTGGTGAGGGATTGGTCTCTGCATAGTGTGCCATCCATAGAGTTCAGGCTACCAGTGAGCTTGCAGGTACCCTCTCAGGCCCTGGAAGACATGGAGGACCCCACCAGACAGGCTAAGATCCAAAAAGAATCCCTAGTCCCTCATTAGAGTCTGCCTTGGAGGTGGGCACCGTGGAACTCCAGCAAGGGAAGCAGCTGTGGGAGCCAGGTTAGCCCAGCTCCTGCAGGTCCTGTTCCCACCCCCCATACCTCTGCCTTCCTTACAGAAGTGGGCTGGTCAAGAAGTCCCATCTCCCCTACT
Organism: Ochotona curzoniae; assembly: GCF_017591425.1. Lineage (NCBI taxonomy): Eukaryota > Metazoa > Chordata > Mammalia > Lagomorpha > Ochotonidae > Ochotona > Ochotona curzoniae. The sequence continues at coordinate 15,327,052 of NW_024466219.1, read as the reverse complement.
CACCCAACAACCCTAGGGAAGAGCTATCATATTTTTAAAAAGAGATTTTGGAAGATGAAGTTAGAGGGAGACACCTAGATCTTCAGTCTACTGGTTCACTACCCACATGGCCACAGTGGCTAGAGCTGGGCCTGTCCAAAGCCAGGGCTTCTTCGGGGTCTCCCTTGTGAGTGCAGGAGCCTAAGCACTTGTGCCATGTGTGTTCTGAGGCTGTTAGCTGGGAGCTGGATTGGAAATGGAGTAGCCAGAACTCAGACTGGTGTCCTTGTGGGATGCCTGGCGCTGAAGGCGGTGGCTTTATCTGCTGAGCGACAAGTTTTGAAAGAAGAACAGGCTTTAGAGGGGAAGAGGGGGAGAACAGACAGGACCCCACACCCTGGGCTCAAGGGACCGCTGGCTGGCTTTTTTCCTTGCAAGTACTTCTTCCATGGCCATGGGAGTGCTTTGTTGGTTGTATCCTTGCTGTCTGCGAGGGAAGTGTATGCATCACAGTTACTGATCACAGTGGAGCCCACTTGCAGCCCCAGGGCCCTTTCCATCTCTTTCCTTTGGGGACTAAGTGTTAAACTTTGGCTAACCTCACCCTGGCATACCAACTTGAGGAAGACCCAGAGTGGTGGAACCACTTGCCCAGGGTGACATAGCATACCAGTGTCTAAGCCAAGAATAGCACCCAGGCCCCCTAAGTCCCAGTTTGGATCTCTGATTCTCTTTAGGTCTGTTACAATAGCTACGATGGATGGATCTAGAAATATAGCAGTTGTGTCTCGGCATTGCCTATTAATATCATGGGGAGCGCTCCCTGCTCACTACATATACTCTGCCAGAGTGGGTGTGTAAGTGGTGCTGGAGAGGGGGTTATTAAGTCACAGCTTACCTACTGCTGACTCAGGCTGGGCCTCATGCCCACCCAAGCAGCCACTAGGAATGCCTGGCACCTATTAATTACAGCTATTAGATGTATTACCAGGACATCGAGGTCATGAGGGAGGGGAGAATGCTTCCAGAACCAACTCCTGAGTGGTACTGTGAGCACCAAGCAAATGTGTCCCCTGGTCTGGGGAGGGGGGGCAAGCAAGGTTGGCCAGACCTGGGGGAATGTCCCCACGGCCATGCTTTCCTTAGCAATACAGGTGTTCCCTGTACGGGGGACCCAGGACACCCTGGAGGAAGGAGGTGCCCCACACTCCAAACCTCCAACCTGGCTCTGTGTCCCCCTCTTTCCCCTTGGCATTTGGGCTTCACCTTCCTGCTTGCCCTGTGTCCCTCCTAAAGAGACCAGACCCAGGATATGGGTCTGACCTAGGCATGCTCCACAGCGGACTCAGAGCAGGGACACAGGGCAGACCCAAGCATCCTGCAGATGGGCGAGGCTGGGGTCCACTCAGCCAGGGCCTGCAGCGAGCACAGCTTGCACACAGAGAGAGCTGTCTGCCTGAATCCCCCAACCCACATTCCCCCTGAGAGTGAATGCTCCCCGGCTTGTGGAGAGGTGCCCAACTGGAGCAAATCCAGCTACTGCTGCGTACTTACCTTGGTGACCAGAAACAACTGTCTTCACACTTTTGTACTTCCCTCCCCGCCCCCTTTGCCCTGCACAGATGCTAAATAAAACGGCCTGTTGGCTCGCGAGCTCTCCGCTGTCTGTTTTCTTCTTGACCAGCATGGGGTTTTGTGTTGCTCTGGGCACTTGAATGTGATGCGTCCTGCTCTCTGTAGATTCTCTAAGGGAGCCAGACAATGGGGGCACTGAGGGGAAGGAGAGGTGCCTGGCCAAGTTCCAGATGGCAAAGGAAGGGCTGTGCTGAAAGAGTTTCTTCAAGCCTCCTACATTTGGATCCTTTCATGTGCAACCCCTGAAACCTGCTGGAGGTGGCACGAGCCAGAGCTGGGAGCTTCCTGGTGCCCAGCCACAGGTGTGCTGAGGCAGAGGGAGCAGTCCCTGCTGGGCTTTTCTCTTGTTCACACTGGACTCCCCTTTGAGGAGTGAAAGCAGCTTGCATGGATCAGGAGGTTTCAAAGCTGCCGTGGTCTAGTGGACAGTGTACAAGGCAGCAAGGCCCTGTAGCAGCCTCGGGGGTGGGAGGGCCACTGGGTGGGCCCCTTCACCCCAGCACTGCTTCTCTCTCCCCCTGCCTTCTTCCACCCTCTTTTCTGCCTGCAGGTCTCCACTGAGTATCCCCAGCCTGGCCTAGGGCATGCCCCAGTTCACCTTCGCTTGTTTCTGTGGCTTCCATGGCTTCTGCAAGATGAAGAGGAAGAAGGAGGAAGTTCATAGAGAACGGGAAACGGTGGTGTGAGCAAAACCAGGACTCCTGTCTGCCCCTCAGCAAGCCTGAGGCCAGGGGCTGCAGCTGCTGACTGGGGCTTGGTGAGCACCTTGGCCTGCACAAAGCCCCACTCCTCTTGGCACAGCATGGCTCCACCCTGAGTGCCCTGAGACTCCTGGGTGCTCCCAGGACCATCCTGAGCCACACCTCCTGTGTGGGCTTGCATTCCTGAGAGCTGCCTGGAAGAGGCCTGGGTGTACAAGGGGACTTCAGGACCTGCTGCTCACCTGCAGTGAAACTTCCCTCTGATATGCTCCATCAAGAACCGGCTGCCCTGGCAGAGTGGCCTTGACCCTGGGGAAGGCCTCACCACCTATCATCCCAGGATGGGTTCTTTCAAGAAATGAGGCAGGAGTGTAGTGGGCAGAGCAGTGCCCCTTCCCCACTCCCCCTTCCAACTGTACAGGTGGAACCAGCCCCCAGATGGCCAGCTTGGTTGGGCACAGGAGGCAGGGAGCAGCAGGTGCATGGCTTGTCTCTTGCCAACCTTACTGCTCCACACACCAGAAAGTTTTTCTTCCAGTTGTGGCCCTGATGCTGCAGCTCCATGGTTTGTGTACACCCTGGCTGCCACACAGCTTGGGAAGACCTGTTCCCGAGGCCCTGGCTCCCCTCCTCAGGGACAGTCTCCTAGGGGACAGGCTGTGGAGCCATTTTCTGGAGGCAGCCGTGCCACACTCCCTTTATTCTGCAGCTCTCTGCCTCACTTTCTCATGATGCCCACCTCACCATCCCAGCAGCCTTCCAGCTCCTGGTCCTGCCACAGTCCATTTCCTGTAGGAAGGAAGTGACAGGGAAAGCATTTCCTTCCATCCTCCCATTTTGCTAGAACTTAGCCTTTTGTCCCTGTGCCTGGACCTGCTGGCAAAGGCCTGTGGCTTTAGCTGCTATCTTCCTTCCAGGGACATAACAAGCCTTCTGTCACGTGGTGCCTGGCAATGGGGGATCCTTGTGCCCTTTCCTAGAAATGTGAGCCTCTCAGGGCAGCTAGGGACAGTAGAGACCTCCTCCGCCAGCTTGCCCAGAACTTAGCAGAAGCAAGAGCACCTTCTGTCATGGCAGCCTGCACCTGCCCACACTCAGGGGCATTTCCTGGGCTTTGGGCAGATGCGGTAGGATCCGAGGTAACTCAGTGATGAGGCCCAGGAGTTCCCTCCCATCCTCCCTTGCCTGGCCTTCAACAATCTGTTCTTCCCTTTTATAGCCAAAGAGTTGGGAGCAGATGGTCAAGGAAACAGCAGGATTCAGCAGGAAAGGCCAGCGGGGTCACCAGGCACATGAGAAAAACTTTCTGCTGCTTTGTCCTCTGGGACAGTGGAGGCTTGGATGAGCCCAGAAGAAGGGTAGCGAAGCGTGCAGCAGCTCCCTGGAGACAGGCCTGAGCACCCGCCCCCCAAGGTGTCCCTGGTTGGCCATGGCCCACAAGGCAGCAATGCTTGGGCTGACTCTCCCGCGGTGGGGGCTGCAACTGGATCCTGGAGACTCCAGGGGGTATTGGATGTTGTATGCCAACCACACAGGCTGCTCCCCCAGTGGGAGGGAAGGTCAGGAGTGGGGACAGCCTGGGCCCTTGGCAGGATTGCAGCCGCAGGGGCCTGGCTGGCTGGCTGGCTGGCTGGCTGGCTTTGAGCCCTGCAGGGTTTCTTCTCCGCAGGAGACCTCCCCCATCTCCAGAGTGATACTGCATAGCTAGTCTGTGCTGTGTGAACCTGGGTGGCCATCCAAGGTCAAGGCATTCCAGCTGGACCCTGCAGGCTGTCCTTGGTTCCCAGCTGGTGGCCCTCCTTTCTCTAGGGCCCACACTGCAGCTGAACGGGCCTGAGTAGGAGGGACTGTTGCTGCTAGCCAGACCCTTCACCCCCCCCCCCATTGTTTGGCCCTTAGTTTTATTCTCAGGGAAATGGGGGGCATTGTCCCTCTGCATCCTGGGAAGCAGACTGGAATCCTGTTCCCATGTTGCCACCCTGGGTCTGGGAGCCTCACCCTCTGGACAAGGGGCTTCATGTCTCAGGTCAAGAGCTGGGCTGGGGATCTGTCTCCTGGATTCTGGCACTGTTCAAGTATCTAGTGGCTGTGCAACCCCAGGTTGGTCACATCTTTCTTGGAGACTCAGGGTCTTCAGCTGTAGAGAGGGAGGTGGCACTAAAGTCTGCCGAGAACACTTGGGTGTTCAAGGTTGTGTGGGTTTGTGGAGGGGTTCCAGGCTCCCTGGGCCTCAGTGCCAGGCCATCACAGGTGCCACCTTGGTGTATACTTCCTCCCTCCCTCTCTCCCTGTACCACCACCTGCAGATGCTCAAGAGATTTGAGAAGGGATCTCAAGGACCAGTGCCCAGCTGTGTGACCCTGGTACCCCTGTTGGCACAGCTGCTTGGGTACCTATCTCCATCTATGTTGATCCAGCTTCCCCCCACCACCCCGCTGCCATTCCTTGCTGTCTATAAGGCCAAATGCTTGAGGCTGAAATATGCCTGTCAATAGACTGAGTGTGTACTCTGCCCTGTGGGGTTTGGGAAGTGCTGGTGGTAGGCTGGGTTTCGAATGGAGAGCTGCTGTGTCCCATTGCCCTGCTGCATGGCTAGCTCCTGACCGTTCAGACACCTTCCTGTGTCACAGATGGCCTTGAGGCCTGTTCCCTCCCTGCCTCTGGAAAGGTCCCCAGTTGGAGGCTGTGTGGTGGCAGATGTGTCCAGATGTGGCTCAAACTTGTGCAGATGCGGGGGTGGTGGCTCCTCACCAGGGAAGCACACCTCTGGGTGACCATGTGCAATAAGCTCCTGGCAGGATGGTTAGGGAAGCCTGATGCTTGTCTGGATGGTTACTGTTCTACCCAACTGGTGATGGGACTGGCAATTTGTTTCCAAGAAGCAAGTGCTCTGGTGCTTCAACACAGAAGAGCAAATCCAGGCTGGCACCTGAAGTCCCAAACCAGGGTGTCTGTATAGTCAGCAAACTACCAGAACTGCCACCTCCTGAGCTGTCCTGGAGGGTCAGTGTCCCCCATTTTGAGCTTGTGGCCTGTCCTGCCTGGGCTCCCTTCTCCACATCCCGATGAGTTTAAATCCCAGAGGTGCAATATGTAGAGGAGACAGAATCTTGGCTAGCCACAGGGGAGCCCAGGATGGCCAGGCGGAGCAACTCAGGGCATCCTTGGAGGAACTCCTTATGCTGAAGTTCCACAGGCCAGGAACCTGTAAATCCCAGCAGCTCTGCCTCTGGCAAAAGCCCCAGGGACTCGCGTTCAAGGCTTTGGCTGGTGGGAGGCTGGTTGGTCCTCCCTTCCTCCCCACTGGGGCAGCCCTTCCTCCTCTTCTCGCTCAGCTCATTCCAGAGCTCTATCCGTTTGTTCCGTTCCGTGAGGGGTGGGAGGGGGAGATGGCAGGACCCAGACAGATCCTCCGGACTCTCCCAGCCTCCGTTGCTATGGCAACACAGCTATTTTTATCCCGTTGTTCATGATGCTCAAAGCTCTGACTTTCTCCGTTCCTGAGAGGCCAGGTTGGCTTCTGCCCTCATCCTTCCTGCATAGCTCCTCCTCCCAGCAGCCTGAGGAGGGGCAAGAGTGATGCAGAGAAAGATGGAGGCCCAGGTTACCCACTCAGGTTTGTCTGGGCTTTTGAGGTTTTGTCTTTCTGCATGCCTTAGTGTCCCTCCCTCCCAATTCTCATCTTCTAGGTAATGAACAGCCCCCTGGGATGCTCAGCATGGGTTCTCTACCCCCTCACACCCCAGTGCTGTGATAACCCAGGCTGCTACACTTTCCAGGAGAGCCAGACTTGGACCTGAACACTGTTCTGTTGGTGTGAGTCTGCTGGGCTCTTGAAAGGGGCCAGCAAACCAAGTTTATAACCATCAGATACACACAGATGGGGGATTTAAACTAAGACTTCTTTCTGGTCCTTCTCTCTACCAAAGACTTAGGACGGATGTCCTGTCTTTCTGCCCAAAGCAAAGTAACATCCTCTCTGGAAGCTTGCACTCTCAACACTTGATGATGCACTCGAAGGCCCAGGTGAAGAAGAGGATTTCTCAGAGCTGACCCAGCCTCTATGTCCCCAGTTCCACCGAGTGGCAGGGGACCCTAAGTGTGAATGGTGCTAACATCTCTTGTACCCTCCTCTGCTTGTTGGAGACCTCTAAACCCAATACCTGAGGTAGCCAGCTTGGGAAGGTTGCGTTTCAGGCACATTCTAAAGACCACGACCCTGAAAACAGACCCAGATATTAACCCAGTAAAGCAACAATCTCTATTCTGGAACACTCCCCTGCCCTGAGGTCCTACCTCAGCTAAAGTCCTGGATGGCAAGTTTCCCTGAGGTGGCCAGGACCCGTTTCCTACACCTTCGGTTGGTTGGTTTTGGCTCAAGTTGCACAGTTTGGTGAATCTGTGCACCTGGAGTAAGCACTTTTGGGGCTGCCGCTGAAAAGCATGCCGACAAACGCTGCTCTGTTAATTGCTGTAATAAACAGACTTTATTACATCCCTTTGCAGTAAATGAATTATGCTGTCAGCATAGATGGGGCGCCCGTGTTTATTTCACACTGCAACAGCAGGAACTGAATAGCTCTGCTGAGCGCTGCGGGGAGGCTCAGCCTGGGAAGAATTAGGGTATGCATGTAGAGGTGGGTGATGGAGCTTGGAGGTGTCTGGAACCCCCTATATCTCTGTGAGCCTCACCTGTGTTACCTAAAAATTGAGGAGAACCAGATGCCTTGCTTCCTAGTGTCTCTAAGATCTGGAGGGAGTGGGAGTTGGGATGAGGGAGGTGGGTTAGGAGTACAGTAGAACCACATAGGTTTGCTTTTAAAGATTCATTTATTTTAATTGGAAAGGTGGATTTACAGAGAGAAAGAACTTCTGTCCATTGGTTCATTCCCCAAATGGCTATAACAGCCAGAGATGAGCCAATCTGAAGCCAGGAACCAGGGTCTTCTTCCAGGTCTCACATGCAGGCGCAGTGTCCCAAGGTTTGGGCCAGCCTCTACTGTTTTCTCAGGTCAGAGGCAGGGAGCTGGATGGGAAGTGGAGCAGCTAGGACATGAACTGGTGCCCATATGGGTTGCCACACTTGCAAAGAAAGGATGCCAGTTGAGTCACTGTGCTGGCTCTAACCACATTGCTTCATGAAAGTGCTTTGCAGAAAGAATAAAGACCTTTCATTGGGTTTCTCAGAACTGTTTCCAGAACACATGAGAACTTTTAGGCCTGCCAGGAGGGAAAGATGCTACAAGATGACATAGCATCAAGAACAAGAATGACCATATCATGTGGCATGCTTTAAAAAGAACTCCTTAGGGTAGGTATCTGGCCTAGCTGTTAGCACATTGCTCTTAGTATCCTGTGCCACCTGCCAGCTCAGAGGGCCTGGCTCCAGCTTCCTACTAACGTGCCCTAAGAGGCACAAGTGACTGTTCAAGTAGTTGAGCCTGTCACTCACAAGCTAGAATTCCCAACTCCAGAGTTCAGCCTGGTTGTTGTGGGCATTTGGACAGTGGACCAGCAGATAGGAGCTCTCATCTGTCTCTTGAGTGAATAAATATATTTTTTTAAATAATTATTTTTCCTCTATTTGAAAGAAGTTACAGAGAGAGACACAGAGAGCTCTTCCATCTGCTAGTTCACTCCCCCAATGGCTGCAATAGCCAGGGCTGGGCAAGATCAAATTCACTAGCCAAGGGATTCTGGATCTCCCATGTGGGGTGGCAGGAACCCACACACTTGGGTCACCTTCTGGCACTTTCCCAGACACATTAGGAGGGAGCCAGATTGGAAGTGAAGTGTCAGAGACTCGAACCGATGCCCATATGGTCTACTAGTGTCACAGGTGGAGATTGAGCATGCTATGCCATGGTGCCAGCTCCCAGTAAATATTTTAAAAGAATTGTTATATGATGACTCAAACTTGGAAGACAGAAATTTGAGTGATCTCTGAAGCAAAGGAGTCCTGTTGGGAGGCAGAGAACTCAAGCCAACAGCTTTAGCCCCAAAGCAGCCTCCGGGGGACAGATCCCACAGGCAGCTGAAGGGCAGGATAGTGGAGGCCTGGCACCCGAGGGAGTGATTGCCTTCGCTCGCTCATCTAATGCCTGGCGCAGACACTGGTGCTGATACACACTCCAAGAAACTAGATGTTCAGGAGTGAGCTGGGAAGCCTGCCCTCAACTCTGCTGCCATCTGCCCCAGGACTTACCTACCACGTAAGGAAATGTGGCCTGCACACCACCTGGTGATTAGATCTCTGGCAGTAAATCCCTGAACCTTCACTCCACGGGATGAACTGCAGCAGGAGCAGCGCAGGGCAGTGGGGCCCTGGTCCAGTCCTCAAGGAACTGACCATTTCAACCAAAGCTGTGTGACAAGGACCAGAGCTTGCAGGATGGTGCCTCAGCAGAGTCAGGGCTTGAAAGTGCACTGTGGGATGCGAAAGGATCAGGGAAGGCTTCTCAGCGGAGATGGCATCAGAGCGGAGCCCAGAAGGATGAAGAAGGAAATATTCTGGGCACAGATCCCGAGGAACCTTCTGTCCTTATTGCTGCACCTTGGGAAGTCTGCCCATGGCCATGTGTGCGGAGAGGGTGACCTTGCCAGCAGGTGCCACGGGAAGTATCTCTCGTCACATTGGATTCTGCACCCCATTGTCCCCATCACCACCACTGTGAGGCTGCTACCTGAAGTTTCCTTGTTGCCTCCTCTCTTTCCAGGACCCTGGGATAAAACCAGGAGGGAGGAATCATGGGATAGCTATCAGGCAGTGCCCAAGGGGAGTGACTGCATCTCATTCTCCACTGAGGCAGGTGCAGTTAGGATGCGGGGCAGTGTTGGAGGGGGAGGTTGAGAGTGTCAATAGGCATCTTGCTGAGGGGCAAGGGGACACATTCTGGGGTAGCTCTGGCCCTGAACTTCACTACCTCATGGCTCAGCCTGGCTCTGCATGTGCGTGTACACAGATGCTGGCTCACCCCACCGCCTCCTTCCTTCCTTCTTCTTTCTTTTGCTGGTTCTTCTCCTGCTATCTCCTCCAACCCCCTCCCACAGAGACAAGAGAGAAACCTCGGAAACATCCTAAGATGCTCCTTTGGTCCCATTGTGGGCATGGAGCAAGGCAGCGCAGGCTGGCCACGCTAGAGTTGCTGTGGCACAGCTGGCTAAGCCTCCCCTTGGACTGCTCACATCCCATGCCGAAGTGTCTGGAATCTCACTCTACCTCCCATCCAGCTTACTGCCAAAGTGCCTGGGAGGCCACAGGTTAGGATTAGGGTTAGGGCTCAAGGACTTGGGTCTTTGTCATTCAAGAGGAAATCTTGATTGGAGCTCCTTGCTTCAAGCTGGCCCAATCCTGGCTATGGCAGCCATTTGGGGAGTGAACCAACAGACAGAAGATCTCTCCCAAGGCCACTTTGCCTTTCAAATAATTCAATTTAAAAAATGCTGCTATATTATTGTAATGGCTGGGCTCCAACTACAATCTTGGTACCCACAGGCTTGTCTGCCTAGATCTGGCTTCCCTTACCTGGGGAGCTGGTAGAACTTGGCCTCTGCCGCTTTTCCATTTAGCTGCTTATGGAGGAAAGATCTCAGTCAGCTTTCTTTTCTCACTGGGGCATCCTGGAGCAGTCAGACCTCTGGGCTCTGCATGCAGGGGGCCAACATTCATTCCCTCCCACAAGGACCTCCCATACCAGGTCGCAGGGCTCAGGTGCTTACTTAACTCCATGTGGAGCACACAGCAGATGCTCAGGATGCACTTGGCAAGTGTGCCTTTTGCATATCACACAGGTGCTCCCTGCATCTAGCACTGTGTTGGGCATGGAAGAGAAATTTAGAAAATATAGGTCAAATGTAACTGAAAATGGGTATAGGGAGGGCAGGATTGAATGATTCGCTCAAACGTGCCCTCGAGAGCTTCTCCTTCAGCCAGAGACGAGACATAGTGCATTGTGTTTACCGCCCCACGAGCAGTTTGGGGCAGCCAAAGGGATCAGATGCCACCTCTACGGCGCCCTCCAGTGGCCACGCGCCCTAGCACAAGCCACGTCCTGCGACTGCATTTCGGGGAACATCCTGCAGGGGGCGCTCTCCCGTCATCTGCGCCGCAGCCTTGCTGGGGCTGAGGGGTAGGGGAGCCAAGGGTGAGGAGAAGTGTGAAGACAAAACAGCCCCACGCGTCACTCACATATTTACATCGGAACTGTCAAAATAGTTATTTTTAAGCCGAGTTCCGTCTGCTGCGGGTTTCAAAAGGAGAAGCGCGGAGGCGGGGGCGCCCGCTGCCGAGGGCGGTCGCCCAGTGCGCTTGCGCGGGCACCCAGCTGGCTGTGGGGCTGCAGGGCCCAGTGGGGTGCTCTTGGTTGGCTGGGGTGGGCGTGCGTGGGTGCCTGGAAGGTGGCTCTTCCGTTGGCCACTTCGTCCCTGGCTTTGAGAGCTGCGTCTGCCGTTCCTGGTTCCCCAAGGTGATGGTTGGGGAGGTTGGCCCTGTCTCAGGAGAGCGACCCCAGCCCCGTCCACCTGCCCTCATCCCTGGCTGCTGCCCACCTCCGTAGCAACAGTGGGTGGACTCTGGATCTGTTCTGAGCTGGGAACTCAGCACCACGCCCTTCCCCCACTGGGCCATCCCACGAGGGAATGGAAGGGGACCTGAGGGGGAGGACCCTGGGGTCTGCAAGCGGTAGAGGCAGCAACTTGACCTTCCCCGGGTCGGGGACGGTAAGAATTCGTTTTTCTCTGCCAAGTGAGAGAGGCGGAAGGTTTGACATTGGGGAACGCCTGCTTCTCGCTTCTGGCTGGCTCTCTCAGGAGCTGAGACAGACGCTGGCTGGCCCCGCTGTCATCAATATGCGCCCCAGCCCTGTCCCGCGTCTGCTCGGTAATGAGGTGCTTTGGAATGTCACCTTACCTGGTAATGGGAGGCGACACCTGCGCACAGCCGGAGCCACCTCTCTGTCTTCATTAGGCGCTCGCAGCCTGGCTGCCGACCTCCCTGGCTGGGTGACGGATGGCAGGGACGAGGAGTGAGCGCAGCAGCCTCCTGCTGTCCAGGATTCATTCCCAGACGGTGACCCTGAATGCCCGTCCCCATCCTTGTACTCCCCCCCACTCCACCGCTGTAGTTCTCCCCCCTCCCCCAGCTGGACAACTGGAGAAAATTGCCCTTCCAGGTAGGAGGAGATGCAGCAATGGCAGAGGAAACAGCCACCTGCCTGAGCCTGCTATGACATCCCTGCAGGTTGCCCCCAGGGTGGGTGTCTCTTCCTTCTCCCACCCCAGCTGTCACCGCAGAAAGGTAGTCCACCATGCTGAAGTCCCAGGGCGAGGTAGGAAGAAGATTGTCACCCCAGACCAGCCCACTGCCTCCTAGCCATCTCACCCCTATACATCTTGGATGTTCCCTTGGATAGAGGGGGCATGGAAGATGAGTCAAGTCCCATGCAGCTTCGGAGCACCCCTTCAACCTGTGAGGCAGACACCATGTTCCCACCGACCAGCTGATGCACCTGCCCCCACCCCACCTCTGCCACCTCAGGGTGCTGCATGCATAATTGCATATCTGCTGTCTTTTCTGCTGTCCTCACCTGCTAACCTGGATCCGGGAATGTCCTTTTGCACTCTTGAGTCCCCAGATGAGGAGGTGGGCTGGTGGCAGCTGCAGAGGGCTAGGGGTGGTGGAGATGAGCGTCTCCCGGCATTACCCAGGGCAATCGTCTGGTCCAGAAGCTGAATGGGTGACGGTAGAAGTGACTTCCTTTGCTTTGGAACCATGTGAGGTGACCCCTCTTCCTGTCCCCCAAGATATTTAAACCAGAAATCAAAATTATCCACTGCACTCTATGCACCAGTTCCTGTTGGCTTTTCCTCTTAAATCCATTTCTCTGCGTCCCCTCTGGGGCCAGCAGAGCCCAAGTCTGCATCTCTTCTCACCTGCCATGCCACCCCTGTCCCATCCCAACTTTCCTGTTGCCCCCAGGAACCCAGGCATGGCCCTCAGCCACCCGCTGGAGATCATACCCTCCCCCTCAGCTGCAGCTGCACTCTGAAAGCCTCTTGCTCTTTGCTTATCTGCTTCCCCCACCCTCCCCGCCCCACCCAGGACAGAAGCTCAAGCAAGGATACTGTGTATCCCCTTCAGTCACAGCACCAAGGATGGGGCCTGGCACATGGCGGGACTCAGATGGGGCTGGCTGGTGGGTGACTGGTGTGCTGCAGCCCAGCCTACCCCATCCCCAGCCCTGCTCCCTGCCTGCTGCCTCCTCTGTGGTGGCTAGAGAGCAGTTTCTCATGCAGAAGTGTCATTGTGTCAGCCCCTGCTCATTAGGGTGACAAAGATGGCCAAAATATTGACAACCATAGCAGCAGGGGGAGGACTGAGGGAGGGTTTCATTGTAGTCCCCACTTGCTTGGAATGAACTTCTGTTTGAAACACAGCTAAGTGGGGTTTTTTTTTTAATGATTTATTTTATTTGAAAGGCAGATTTATAGAGAGAAGGTGAGGCAGGGAGAGACAGATCTTCCGTCTGCTGATTCGTACCCCAGATGGCCTCAACAGCTGGAGCTTGGCCAGTCTGAAGCCAGGAGCCTCTTCTAGGCTTTTCATGTGGGTGCAGGAGCTCCCAAAAACTTGGCCCATCCTCCGTTTCTTTCCTAGGCCATTGGCAAGGAGCTGGATAGGAAGTGGAACAGCTTGGACACAAACTGGTATCCATATAATATGCCGGCACTGAAGGCTGAGGATCAGCCTGTTGAGCCATTGTGCCAGCCCCATTAAGTTTCAAAATCAGAAAATCCCCACCACGAAGTCCTCAGTGGCTCCTGCAGGGCTCAGGATGCCACCTAAGAGCTCCGTGTTCTACTTTTGCAGCCTCCACTGCCACCGGCCCCTGCCTATCTTCCAGGTTTGTTCCCTGCTGTCACGTGATTCTTCTCACCCTGAGAACCCTGGGAACCAGCCATGCTTCTTCCTTACTTGCTCGGCGTTGCAGTATTCATGTGGATGGAGCTGCCTGGCATGTCCCGTGGAGCAGCTGGCAGAAAGGCTCTGCTCAAGGCCCTAAGACTTGCGGTTATAAAAGGGCGATTAAGTGATCTTCTCCCCCATCTTATTTCTTGGAAGTTGGTCAGTTTTCTCCTCCACTGACTCTGTCCATGGTCTGTTGTGGTGGAGAGAAAGGGGTCGGGCCAGAGACACCCCAACAGCGAGGTGGGAGTGGGAACGTCCTGCCTAAAGGCCATATGGGGCTCCAGAAATCAGTGGATCTGGCCATAAAAAAGCAACCATGGATGGGACTTAAAGTTCAGTAGGAGGCTAATTATTTAAGGGAGAGAGGGAGAGAGATCTTCCATCTTCTAGTTCACTCCACAAATGGCTTCAATGGTCAGGGCTGGACCAGGCTGAAGCCAGGAGCTAGAAGCTTCTTCTGGGTCTCCCACATGGGTGCAGGGTCTCAATCACTTGGACCATCTTCTGCTGCTTTTCCAAGCTGTTAGCAGGGAGCTGGATCAAAAGTGGAGCAGTTGGGATTCGAATCAGTGCTCCCTATGGAATGCTGGCGGCAGGTTTTTGTGCTACATTCACCACCAGGGTAGCTCCAGCTGGCAGTTTTAAGTTCATATTTCTGCATGGTCCTTGGTTCAGAGAGTATCAGTTAATTTTAGTATTAGCTTAAGAAAGATTCCATAAGAATGCAAATTTGCTCTAAAGGTGTAATTAATGCTGAAGCCAACCAGGAGTGGTTTACAAGTGTTTGCAATCCATGCTAGACAAGTAGAGCAGCATCTTTTAGAAAAATATTTATTTATTTATTTATTTATTTTTATTAAAAAGGTGGATATGCAGAGAGGAGGAGAGACAGGGGAAGATCTTCCATCCATTAATTCCATAAATGGCTGCAATGGCCAGTGCTGCGCCAATCCAAAGCCAGGAGCCTGAAGCCTCTTCTGGGTCTCCCACACAGGTACAGGGTCCCAAGGCTTTGGGCCATCCTCGATTGCTTTCCCAGGCCACAAGCAGGGAGCTGGATGGAAAGCAGGGCTGCTGGGATTTGAACCGGTGCCCATATGGGATCCTGGCACATGTGAGGTCAGGACTTTAGCCACTAGGCTACCGCGCAGGCCCTATTTATTTATTTCTAAAAGATCTATTTGTTTATTTGCTGGAAAGTCAGATTTCATAAAGAGAAGAAGAAGCAGAGAAAGATCTTTTATCTTCTGGTTCACTCCCCAAGTGTCCACAATGGCCTGAGCTGAGCTGAGCTGAAGCCAAGAGCCAAAAGCTTCCCCCAAGTCTCCCATGCAGGTGCAGAGCCCCAAGGCTTTGGACCTTCCTCTACTGCTTTCCCAGGCCACAGACAGGGAGTTGGAAGGGAAGTGGAGCAGCCAGGAAATGAACTGGCACCCATATGGGATCATGATACGTGAAATGTGAGAACTTTAGCCACTAGGCTACCATGCCAGGTCCAAAAGTCGTTATTTTATCTGAAAGGCAGAGTTACAGAAAGAAGAAGACCAAGAAAGATCTTCCATTCGCTGATTTGCTTCCCATATAGCCACAACAGCTGGAGCTGAGCTGATCCAGAGCCAGGAACTTCTTCCAAGTCTCCCACATGGGGTCAGGACCTAAGGCCTTGAGCCATCCTCCACTGCTTTCCCAGGCCACAACAGGAAGCTGGATCTGACGTGGAGCAGCCAGGACTTGAACCAGCCCACAAACTCCTTCACCAGATGTCTCAGCCTGCCCATGCTGACCAACTTCCCTTGCTGTAGCACCTCACTCCTGGGATGTCTGTCTCTGTGCCTTGTGACTATCAAGCTGTCGCTCACCCTGGGAGCTCCAGCTGGAAGGAAGCTTTGATCCTGGTGGGACTCTGTCTTGTGTCCCTGCAGCCCTCTGCTAACCTCTCATTTCATTTTTCTATTATCCTTTGGAAAGATGAACTATAGCATTGGTGTCCATCTTTGCCCCATAGGAGGGGTTTAGTAAAGCACCACCTGAAAGCTGTGGATCAACTACCGAGCTCAGCAGTGAGGGCAGTCAGGGAAGCTCCTGGAAACCCAAACTTGCCCCCATCGGCTGTAGACCCAGCTCACAGTATCTGGGGAATTTTATGAGATCTCAGTTCTCCACTTGCTTTGAACAGCCCTGTGGCTTTGAGGAGAAATGACTCACCCAGAGCGTGGAAGAGATGCAGACTTGAGATTGTCAGCCACTGATCTTTGCCTGCGTAGACTTCCTCCTTGCAACTGCAGATCTGTTCTGAGCTCCCCTATATAAATTGCATCTACATTTAAATTGTGCATCCTTCTGAAGGCTGGGGCTGGGAACGAGAGAGATGAAACTCCAGAGGAAATTGTGCTCACCTCAAACCCGAGACTGAAGTGACATCTGGCTTTTACTATTTCTGTTATTGCAGTTTAAAACTGCAGCATTGAGGGAAGAGAAATTGGATCCACATTTTAATGAAAGGAGGCAGCTCTCAAGGCTTAGACTTCTTATCACGCAGAATACCTACTCAACTGGCAACAAAAACTCACTTTCTTCAAGAGCTGAAATGACGTGCAGAGAATCAACAAGAAAACTGATAGATGTGCTGCCGATGCTGCCAAGGACAGACATCTTCAGAACCATGTGATTGGTCAGGAGTATCACAGCCGTGGGTGAGCAGAGGAATGGGCTCTTAGCCCTGTTGGAGCTCAACCTTGTTTTAAGCCCTGCAGATCTGTCCAGAAAAGTATTGCGGAAACACCCGTTTCATCCCCATGGTCTGACAGCTGAATTGGAAGCGGTTCCACCTGCTGGCTGCTGTTTTGCTGAAAGCAATTCTGGGAAATGTAAACAAAACGCTTCTGCATCCTAATAACTCATGCCCATCATTCATTTTCTTTGGTGGAGACAAATGTGTCAATTTCCCAAGCCTTTGTTGGAGGAATCTGGTGTGTGTGTGTGAGTGTATGTGTTGGTAAATGTTTATGTGTTTGGAAACTGGTGCTTTATTCAAACCCAGAAGCCACAGCCTGGGATCCCCTAGGGAGCCTTCTCAGCTGCTTAGGATTGGCAAAGAGCAGGTGTCAAAAGGGGTGGATCCTCCTGATTAAGAGGCTGGATATGGGAACTTGGGAGGCTAGGGTTCAGTGGAGAATACATGCAGCACTAATGAGGTGCCCTGTGACCCCCTGGCTCTTTTGGACAGCCCCATGGGGAGGCTGTTAGTCATTCCCAGAGAAAGAGGAGCTCCTGGCAGGGTTAGTCACTGACGTCATCTTTCCCTGCCCAGCTGGTAAGTGATCTGAGTCCATGCAGGCTCGCTCCACTGCTCTTCCCTTAAGCCCTCTCTGATATTTCCCCTCTGTCCCTGGTATTGAATCATTTTGTCTTGCCTAATTGTTGTTTTGTAAAGAGTTATTAAATTTATTTGAAAGACAAAATTACAGAAAGAAAAGGAGAAACAGAGTTCTTCCATCTGCTGGTTCGCTCCTGAAACGACTACAACAGCTAAAGCTGGGAGCCAGGGGATTCTTCTGAATCTCCCACATGGGTACAGGGGCACAAGCACTAGGGCCATTCTTCGGTGCTGTTTCAGACACACTAGCAGGAGCTGGATCAGAAGCAAAGCCGCCATGACTTGAACCAGCATCCATATCTGGCACCCATATTAAATGCTCGCACAGCAGGCAGAGCCTTCTATGTCACGACACCAGCCCCACCTAATTTTTTTTTCAATCTCAGCAATCTTTCTTGAAAGACACAAGCTAACAGCCTGACAGATCTTTCCTTTCACACAACAAAAGCAGCAACAATAACGGCCAGCTCTGTGCAAGGCGTAGGACTCATTCTTGTGCGAAGTGGGCAGCACTGTTTGTATCGACTATCACAGGAAGGTCGGCTGGCCCAGGCTATGGTTCTGCAAAACGTTCTTGTTTATCTCACTCTCCTGCTTCTCTCTTATGTTTAAGATTCACTTAATTGTTTGAAAGACAGAGCTAGAGAAGTTGAAAGACACACACATAAACACACACACAGATTTTCCACTCAAAACTCTCTAAATGGTGGCAATAGTGGTGGGCTCGGCCGGGGGCCTGAAACTCCATCTAGGTCTTCTATGCAGGTACAGCAACCCGAGTACTTGAGCTATCTTTCACTTTTTTTTTTTTTTTTAAAGATTTGCTTATTTTTATTGGAAAGTCAGATCAGAATTATGGAGAAAAGGAAACAGAGAGAAAGATCTTCCATCCTCTGGTTCAATCCACAAATGGCTTCAATGATTGGTGCTGAGCTGATATGATGCCAGGAGCTTCATTGGGATCTTCCACGAGGATGCACAGTCCCATGGCTTTGAGCCATACTCCATGGCTTTCCCAGGCCACGAACAGGAAGCTGGATGGGAAGTAGAGTAGCCAGGACACAAACCAGCACCCATGTGGGATCCTGGCATTTGTAAGGTGAGGATTTAGCCATTGAGCTATTGTGCTGGGAGCTTTCTTCCAAGTGTATTAGTAGGGGGTTGAATCAGAAGTGGAGCAGCTGAAATTCAAGTGATCCAGATACTGGCATCACAAACAACTTAACCTGCTGTACCACAATGCCACCTCTCCTCTCCTTCTTTGCGCCTTATATGAGCAATCCTTACTGAACTCTTGTGGTTTCTTCCACTCCTCTGGTTTCCCTAGAGCATACGGCTCAATTGGCCATCGATTCCCATGGCCCCGTCCATGGGTGTCCTAGATATTTGAGTTTTTTTTGAGTTCTCCTTTCTCTCCCCAACTTCTAGGCAGCACCTGGACTGGTGGCTCTACCCTTCTTGACATTTTTCCCTAACAGTGTGCCTAGGAAGCCCACCATTGCCTCCTCTGTTTGCACTGCAGTGATATGAATCACCAGATTTGTACCTCCATCTGTTGCTAAGGGGGTTACTGATGTCACACTGTCAGGATTATGATCGCCATAATATCTTTCAGGCAGAAGGGGGCTGGTTGCTAGTGGAAACCCTAGAGTGACACTCACCCAAGCTTTAGTAACTAGCTGGTCTGCATGGACTTTAGACAGCCATGTGAAGGGGTAAGTGGATTCGTCCCCGGTTGGATTCCATTTGGATATTGTCTTCCATATGCGTGCTCCCTCTGGGCAGTTGTCTAGTGTCACTTGAAATTGATGAGGGCTCTTTCGGAGGTTATTTTGGGGAAGCTGGCGAAACAACAGACAGCTGTTCTCAGAACAAATGTCACAGGATCTGCCTAAGCCAGCGTTCAGGGGGGAAATAATCTGTCGTGTTGAAGGACTTTGTCCTTTTTCTTCCCAGAACTTGGTCGTTTCCTAGTGACCTAAAGGTATTAATTTAGCACCCAAACACAGAAAAGGAGGAAGCAGACATTTGCTAAGCACCTACTGTGTGCAAGAATGTGATTCTCCTTAAAGAACAGCTTTAAAGGGGGAGAGCTGGCCAGTTAGACAAGTGCAAACCACCTGTTTATTACTCATCACAGCTCACAGCTATCCTAGCTTGTGTGTGATGTTCTTCCTCATTGGACGTTGACTGATCGCCGATTAAGGCAAAGTCATTACTTCAAACTGGTTCAGATCCTCCAGTGTTGGGTAATGATCCTACTGCCATCTTATGAAACATGATAGAAACAGGCACAACAAACTCCAGAATTAAAATCTCTGTTAAAATGTTTGACGGGGAACTCTGTTCTTCTCAGCATGTTAAGCAAGCAGAGGGGTCAGTTTAGGAAACCCAAAGGTCAACCAAATCAATCTGATTGAACTTGAGCCCCTGCGACTTTGGAAAGCCATAGCAAGATCTTCACAAATTTCAAGGAATCCATTTGTGTGCCAGAGTAGTTGACTTCTTTTTTTTTTCCTTCAGATGCCAGTTCAGCAATTACGAAGTCTGCTGGTGGTTAATTAAAAACTACCATCTCGTTACGCTCAGAGTTAAATTACAAGTGTGCAAACGACTACTGTGCGCAATCACCAAATGCTCCGAACTCTCTATGCTGTCATCAGAAACGGGGCAGGGATAAATAACTTTCATTTAACTCGCGGAAAAAATCGCTCTCATCTCGTTCACGTTTAATTAACTTCTCAACGTCTCAGAACCTGAGTCTTACTCAGAGCTTCTGAGCAGCCGTGGAAAGATGAGTTCATTTTGTCAGCGAGATTTTTTTTTTTCTTTCATGAGTTGAGTAGAAAAGACTGACCCTCTTACCCAAGTGACCTCTACCCACGGATGCAACAGAAGCCCAGTAGGGGCTTATTGCAGAAAAGAGCAGGAAGTGCTGATGTGTGTTTGATTACCAGTGCACCTCCCAGGATGGGGAGACGGGATTGTAAAGGCTTTGGTGGGCTAGTACTTAGAGCACTTCTTTGGAAGGCTATGCTAATAGACTTCATGTTTTACTCTCTCAAGGGTTTCCAGGTCACACAGAGGCCACTCTTCTATCACCATGGTGGACATGAAGTGTCTGAGTGACTGTGAGCTTCACAGCCAGCTGCAGAAACTCGGCTTCTCACCCGGCCCCATACTACGTAGGTGTCCAGCAGGTGCTAGCGGTTGGCTTTTAGTGTTCACGAGCTCCCTCCAAAGACTTACAACGATCCACTGAAGCAGCAACACATGCTGTAAGAACCATTACCACAGACATGGGGGAACAGAGCAAGCAGAAAACCCCAAGAGGGAAGAAGCCCTAAGCCTAACAGATTAGTAAGTATGGCGCCCGAGAGAATGGACTGACTCTTGCCAGCTGTGAGAAACCCAGTTGCTCCCTTGACTCTCTTGGCCTGGTTTTTCTCTTTGTTCAAAGCATGCATGTCATATGAACTATCTGTGGATCTGTTATCCATATGCTTATACACAGCCTAGTCACACATATCCAAGGCCTGATTCTATGGCTAATCCACAGAGACATCCCCCAAGAGTCTGTGAAAAGGAGAGATTAGGTAACAGTAGAGCCCTCCTCATTTCCAAAGCCACAACTGATCGCTAACATGAGGTACGAGAATCAAGGTCTTGGTCAGGAAACCTGAAACTCAGGAGGACCATGTGCAAAAATGATTTCATTTATTCTTCATGTTCCTCCTCAGCGTCCACCAGAAAAGTATATGAAAAGAAGTTACAGCAGTTGCTGGCCTCCATTCCCTGTGCTTCCCCTGTTGCCGAGGGACCCACCAAACCCGGAGAGTCTCAGGACAGCGATGACAGCCAAGGTACCTTCGTTAACCATTCCGTCATGTGGCAGCTTTCCACTCATTGATACCATGTCCGCTATAATGAGTGCAGCTTCCCAGGCTGTGACCTGGAAGAGAGCTGAGGGCTTGTTTACACGAAGAGCCTGGAAAATAGACCCCTGGGCAGCATGAGGGACCCCACACCTGCATTCACCCTGGAGACTCACCTAACTGGTGGAAGGCTGCGGGGAGGACAGGTCCTTACAGATCCTGTCACTCACATGTGTTGACTTCTTGCACCCAACGTTCCTATAGGTGAATTCTGGATCTCTTTTGATGTCTCAACATCAGACAAGTTTGCCTCTATCAACAAATCTGACCATTGTTTTCTTTAGGTTAAATGGTGGTATGCCTATTTAAGAAAGATTCAGCCCCTTTTCCACAAGGTGCCCTCCTGGTTTCCATGGGGCTGGCAGTGCTGGTCCCTTTGGGTTGCATGCTGTGTTGGGAGAGGGGCCTCAGGGACCCCTAGTTCTGCTGATGGTACCCAGGACCAGGTACATAAGGCCCCTGCCATTGTTTCTGCTATCAGGGTTCTTAGCGAATGGCCTTGATGAGTTCCACAATACATTCCAAGGCTTTTCTTCTTTTTTTTTTTTCCATCCAATAGCAGTTCTGTGAGCCATTGCCAAACAACACTGACTGAGGGTCATCCATGCAGGATGGACCTACTGTGCATTGTCTCATTTTGCCCCCACAGCACTTAGCATTTAATGACTATCCAATGTCAGGTGGCTGGGAAGTGGCCCCAAAGATAAAACCATGCCATGGAGGGCCTCAGGGCTCATGTATCTTCCCTAACCTGCCCATGTCCAGCTTCCAGAGCAAGCACAGAGCAGAAATTCAGGCCATGTTTGCTGAAGGAGTGACAGAACTCAGTGATTCTGAACCCAGCTCTGGCTCAAAAATTTTATTCTTCCCACCCTATGCTCTATACTTTCATTTCTACTGTGGGAATGAACACATGATAGTCCACACCACGTGTGATGTACAAAACTGAACAACTTCATGTAGTTTGAGTTAATATTTCAACAAATAATACAAGTGCCTGGAACCCTTGGGAAAGAAATCTCTGGACTCCTGTATTGGAGGAGGTACAGATGCTGAGTGCATTCCCCAGGGGCTGGGCACAGCTGGCCTCCTTTGAGAAGGGCAGCAAGGCTAGAGAATGGAAGGCACAGTGAGCCTGGGGGTCCTCAGAAGTCACGGGGTTCCTGACTGTAGACCAGGTTCCAAGTCCTGCCCTAGCCCTGGGCCTGTGTGTACTGCCCCGGAGGACTAGATGAACCCTGGAGGAAGAGCAGGGCCAGATTCCAGAAGCATTTGGGACTGTAGCCCAAGGTTGCAGGTTCAAGCTGTTGTGGGTCCTGCATGCAATCTGCGTATGGGTGCGTTTGGATTGGTCCTTGAATTGATGAACTTGACCACTCCTGAGTCTCCCCCAAGGCCAGGCGACTTCCAGGCCAGCAGGCGAGAGCAGCAGCTGTGACTCAGCCTGGCCTTTGTAGTGTTCATCTGTTCAGCTGCATGGCCACTGGCCAAGGAGAGCAGGTGGAAAACCCAGGTCTCCAGAATGCAGGGGCCGAACCAGAGATGTGAATGTGCTCATTGGAAGAATCTCATAGCTGCTGCTGCCATTAGAGGGGTTTGGAATGGAACTTTTGTTCCTCTGTGTGTGTGTGTGTGTGTAGATTCAACCTTGGCCATTTCACAGAAACACCTGCGATGAGGTCATGGGGTGAAGGCAGTGGTACAGGGAGTTCAAGACCTGTGGGTTGAGACTTAGATGCTCCAAACATTTTGTGGGCAAGAGTTCTCTTGGTTAAATGTAATTTGTTTATTTGAAAGACAGAGAAAAAAAGGAGAGCTTGTCCACTCATTAGATTTCTCCCCAAAAGCCTGCTACAGTTGGGGCTGGGCCAATGCCAGGAGCCAAGAGCCAGGAGCCAAGCACTGAATCCAGGTGCACCAAGTGCCTGCTGCTGCCCAGGGTGCAATGGGGCAGCAGGAGGATGGATTAGATGCAGAGCAAGGACTTGAGCCAGGACCAGAGAGGAGGAATGCAGGTGTCCTGAGTGGTGGTGAATGCCTGCCCATGGGTTAGATTTGTCTCACTTTCACTCACTGTTATGGCATGGGGTGAAACAGCTTTATATCAGATCTTCCACGGATGTTCACCTTGGAGAGCAGGTCAGACCCCTGCAGTCCAGGACTCCTCCCTGGGGGCCCAAGTCTTGCCCTCTGGCACCTCACCAGTACTTGGCTGCCTCTGACAGTTCCCGGTTTTCAAGCCTTTCAGCACAAGTCTGGCCTTCCCTTCCACAAGGTACTTTTTTGGATACTGAGGGAGAAAATCCTCCTACCCCATCTGGCCAGGCAGGGACATGCAGAGCTTTCTTCCGGCTTGCTCCAGGGGAACAGACTAGAAGTTTCTGCTCAGAGGTGCAGCCCGCACAAGTATTTCTTTCAGAGACACTTCACCACCAGGGCACCTTGAAAAGCTCTTAGGAAAATGGAATTCAGTGATAAGCTTGTTTTAGTGCCCCCACCCCCAAATGAAAATGTGAGACATGTGTGGGGTTTTTCATACTGCACATTTCCTGTGTGCTTTTTAAAGGCTTTGTGTGTGCAGCTTCCCTGTAATTCCAGGGAGGGTTTGCCAAGTCTCCCGCAGTTCCAGAGAAAGACTTGTTTCCCTGGGAAGGGCAATGGGAACTTTCCTCCTCTCTCAACAAAGCCGGGTGGTTGAAGGATTCACCCCTCCTGATTGCTTTTGATGCCCCTCGGCAAGCTCGTGTATTTTCTCACAGCCTCTTCTCCTTTTGTTTCCCATGATCCAGAGCTTAATATCATTTTGAAAGGAAATATCACACTCTCTGCAGAAAAAAGCAAGGAACTCCAAAAAGTATGTATCATTCTAATGCCGGAATGCTTTTATACCTGTATCCAAGTAGGAGATAGCACTCTTCTTGTGTGTTACCAAAAAGAACAGCAAGCTACTGTGTAATGCCAGAGTGATAAAATCCCAGGCTCGGTGGGATCGGCTTTAAAGTTTGTGTTTATTTTATCTATTTGAAAGATACACAGGCAGGGAGAGAGAGAGAGAGAAGAGAGAAGAGAGATCCCATGTCCTGGCTCATTCCCCAAGTACTAGCAACAGTTAGGACAGCATCAAATGAAAGACAGGAACCAGGAACTCAGTGAGGTCTCACACTGGGTTGATCTACCACTGCTGCCTCCCAGAGCATGCATCAGCAGGGAGGTGAGACTGCAAAAGGAGCTGGGATTCAAACCCAGGCTCCCTGGAGTGGACTACAGGTGTCCCAAGGGGATGTCTTACCTGCTGTGCTAAAGCTCCACTTGCAGGGGTCTATTGGGTGAGGTGGTTTCCATGTTCTACCAGAGGACCTGAAGTTAACAGGGTGTCATTCCTGCCCCTCCCTGAAAGCTGCCATCCTGCCCACCCAGTACCATGCCCTCCACCCCATCCCAGTTCCTTCTACCACCAGAAATCCATGCCTAGAAGGGGTTTTGTGAGAGAATGTGTGCTGTGCAAAGACTAGGCATGGGGCTCAAAATTGTTTTACCCTAAAATATGCTGAGCTTGTCCTCCCATTTCCCCAGAGCTGTATGAGTGCCCTGGTGAACTCACACGAGGCCCTGAGCTAGGGTTCTGCCAAGGTCCACAGTGAACATGTCTCTTTTTCTCCTTCCCCTTCACCAGGCACTAAGGCTTGGCTACCACAGCACCCCCATATTGAATCTCAAGTTCAAGTAGGCAAAGTCGTGGGTCTAGGGGTAAGCCTGGCTCAGGGAGAGACTCCTCAGGTGACCTGGGGCTATCTAACAGGGGTCAGCCTGTGGAGTTTCTCGGTAGCTCCCAGCGTGCAAGGCGAGTGTGGGTGGGGGATGGAAAGAGGGACACATGTGGAGCAGGTGCTTGCGCAGAAAGTCTCATGCCAACTCTGGCAACATTTTCCATCTTCTGACTTCTGCCCTATTGCATCCTGAGACACCTGCTTTTTTAGATTTGGACAACTCTGTACTCTTGGGTTCTTGGCTCTGTGGCACTGATGGTTTCTTTTTCTCACTAGTCTGTGTCTTGGACCTTCATGGCACCTGTGCCTGAGAACTCTGTCTTCAGCCCTGTCTCTTCCTCATTTGTATCATTTGGTGTCTCATCCGTTTGAGTTCTCCACATGGGGTCTGCCTTTATTTGAAAGCAAGAGTGATAGAGAGAGAGATAGAGAAGATAGAGAAACACAGAGAGATAGAGAAACACACTTTCTTCTGTGGTTCAGTCTCCAAACACCTGTAACAACCAGGGCTGAAGCCAGAGGCCGGGGGCTAGGAGCTCCATCTGGGTCCCTCATGTGGGTGGCAGGAACTCAAGTACTTGGGCCAGCATCTGCTGCCTCCCAGGTGCATTAGCAACAAGTTAGATCAGAAGTGGAGGCATGCCTCTCCCAGTCTCTCTGATACGGGATACAGGCGTCCCCATGGCAGCTTAATTCACTCTTGCCAATGCCTGCCTATCAACTAGTAGTTTTACCTCATTCAGTCACTAGGGTCATGAGGAGGAGCCCAACACTCCCCCCTGACAAATTCATGTCATAATTCTGGGAGACAGATAAGCCAATGTGCTACAACTAGGAACCATCGAAAACTTTGTGAAACATGAAATGAAAAGATATGTTTTTTACGCAAAACTTTTCAAAATCTGTTTTTTTTTAAACAATACACATTTTCATGAACTTTCTAGAGGCCCACAGCTTCGAAAACTACCTGCTGAATTTAAATAAATGACAAAAAGGCCCAAGTGCACTTTGCTGTGACACACTTTGGTTTCTCATTTAAACATGATTCAGGGTTGATGAAACAGTTCTGATAGCACGCTCCACTTTCTAAAGAGATATTAAAAAGTCTTCCAAATGGCTCATTAAAGGAATCCTTCCCATTCAGGAAGCCCTTTTGTGTGGTCCCCGCGAAGATGCACTCTGAGAGAAAGGCATCAGTGCCTCTAACAGCACCAGGCGGGCCCTGGGCCCTTGCGCTTCGCCTTCACGAAAACCTGAAATAAAACTGCATCAGTATTCTGAATGGGCAATAGAAATAAACAAAAGTTTGTGATGGCATAAAATCTTTTGATCTGAAGGATTTATAGAAGCTGTTTTGATGTCTCGAAGGGGCCTGAAGACACCTGCTCAACCTTAAATCCAAAAGGAAATGTAAACAAGCATTTAAATGTCCGCGTAGAAGGTGGCAGCAAGTATGTTGATGGAGACGCTTGTCTAACACTGTAGACTTTAATTACTTAAGAGCAGTGGTCTGTGCCTAACAATCCTTTAAGTACCTAGAAAGGAAGCATTTGCATGCCTCTAAAACAGCATTTTTTCTTCTCACGTGAGCAAGAATACACGTAGAACAGAAGCTGCTCTAAGAATTGGGCTATGTCTGTTTCTGGACCCTGTTGGGCACTGCCTATGTTAGTTTAATCAAACCGTACATGAAGCATCCTGTCCAAGTCACTAAGACTGCTCAGAAATCAGGATGTTTTTAAAAAAACATTCTTAAAAAAATACGTATATTTGGGCTCAGCACGGTAGTCTAGTGGCTAAAGTGCTTGCCCTGCACGAGCTGGGATCCCATATGGGTGCCAGTTTGTGTCCCAGCTGCCCCACTTCCCATCCAGCTCCCTCTTGTGGCCTGGAAAAGCAGTCAAGGACAGCTGAAAGCCTTGGGACCCTGTACCTGTGTGGGATACCCAGAAGAAATTCCTGGATCCTGGCTTCAGGTTCGCTCAGCTCTGGCTGTTGTGGCCACTTGGGGGAGTGAATCAGCGGACAGAAGATCTTCTCTCTGTCTCTCCTCCTCTCTCTTGTATATCTGATTTTCCAATAAAAAATAAACAAATGTTTTTTTATACATATATTTATTGGAATATATTCAAATATATATTTACATATATATTTGAAAGGCAGAGTTACAGAGAGAGACAAAGGATCTTTCATCTGTTGGTTCACTCCCCAAATGGCAGCAGGAGCTGGGGCTGAGCCAGCCCAGAGCCAGGAGCCTAGAACTCCATTTGTGCCTCTCATATCAATGACAGGGGTTCAAGTACTTGAGCCATATTCTGCTGCTTTCCCAGGTGTGTTAGCAGGAAGCTGGATCAGAAGTGGAGCAGTCAGGATTTGAGCCTTTGCTTCCATAGAATGCCAGAGTCACAGAAGGCAGCTTAAGCCACTGCAACATCTTGGCTCTAGCAGGTGGATTTCTGTCTTGGTCAGGGGATGATTTCCACTAGAAGGACCCTGGATGCAGCTTCTCCTCCCCATGATGGAGCACAGAGTGATGTTGGTATGTGTCTTAGGCTCCAAGGGTCCCTTTGCCAAATAAGGAAAATGGGATTGCAGGTGACAGCGGGTACAGTAACTTACAATAGCAGATGGCATCAAATGTGGGTATTGGATTAGGAGGCCTGTGCAGTTACCGTCTCAGCCAGGGTATGTGGGAGGACAGAAGAAGTACACGGGCCTCAGGGATGCACAGTGACAATAGACCAGTGGCACTCTCCTGAGTGAATGGGGGCACTGAGGCCCCAGGTTTGGGAGCAAGGCCAAGGTGTGTGTGTGTGTATTTGTGCACCCAGTCTTCAGAGGACACTGGCCCTGGAGGGTGTGCTCCTGTGCAACCCTCTCTCAGAATGCCCATACTCCGTGCCAACCAGCACCTGCTCTTTCTGGCCCACACTTGCAGTTCCTTCTGCTCTCCCAGCCTAGAAACTCCCTTCCCATTTGCCACCTTCCCTGCATACAACACTGCCTTCAGAAGGACATTTGGCCTGGGAATCTGCTTTTTCAACCAGCTTCCATCTCATTCTGCCCAGAGCTTGCGCTCTCCGGGGTATGAGATATAGATGTGGTTTTAACTTTTGTGTATTTCATTTGTGTGTTTTGTGTGTTTCATTCAGGGCCAGGCATGTAGGGAGAAGCAGCTTCCTTATTCCCTGATGGCTGCCCTGAGAAGTACCTTTTCCACTTTCCATGCTGGCTGCCCCTCCTTGATCAGGTATCCTGTTCTGCACCATGCATGCACCACATCGCTTAAATGCTGCTTGGTGCATGCCCTTGAGGGCCAGTGCTGAGGCCCTCATGAATCGATGCCCATCCAAAGGACTGTGGACCTCTATTCCCTGGGTCTTGGCCCATGAGGCAACGACTTTGCATTTGATGCTGAGTGCTGCATAGAGCAAGAGCTAAAGGCAGAGGGAGGCAGAGCTTCAGTCCCAAGGACACATAATGGTGAGGTCTGGGAACAAAACCATGGGTTCAAGGTCCCACCACCTGGGTCCCCACCTCAGTGCTGCTAACTGGGCCTCCACCTCTGCCTGTCAGCACCCACTCATTCGCACCAAGGAAGTGGTCTCACTTCATAGGAAAGGTTGAGCTATGTCAAGCAGAATAGCAATGGCAGATTGGTGTTGTGTTGCTTACTTACAATTAAGAACTGTTATTACCCTTATCACACTTTTATATAAAAAGCATGATAATGGGGTTTGGCATTGGGCAGAGCCAGTTAAGCCACCCCTGCAATGCTGGATCTCCATTTGGGTGCCAGTTCAAGTCACGGCTGCTCTGCTTCCCAGCAAGCTCCCTGCTAATACACCCAGAAGAGCACTTGGGCCCTTGAACCCAAATGGGAAGTGCCAGGTTCCTGACTTCTGCTTGGCCCAGCCCTGACCACTGCAACCATCTGGAGAGTAAATTAGCAGATAGAAAACCTCTTTCTCTATGTTTCTCCCTCTCTCTGTAACTCTGCCTTACACATAAACAAATCTTAAAGCATGATACTTAGTCACCTGTAATACACACAGCATGAAAAAGCACGAAAGTAGAATCCTTATTGCTGGACACCTTAGTGCTAGAGCATGAAACTTCTCAGAGTTCCTGTAGATTTATTTAAAGAAGCAAATGCGTGGCTGATCCCCTTCTTTCATGCCCCTGACAGTTTTAGTGAGTCGGGAAAGGCATTTCCTTCCGTGGGGTGAGTGTAGTCTGTCTCTGCCTAGGGACTTTTTCTCGCATTCATCAACTTTTCAACTCTGCACACACCAGCTGTGTGTCTGGGAGCTCTGTTCTGTTCAGATGCTGTTGACCTGAGTTAGCGTCAGATATTGTGGGTGAAGGTTCCACAAGATTGCCTCCTGCCATCTAAGAGGGTCCCCTTCTGAGTTCCCCATGCTGTCATCAGGGTTCCTACAACCCCCTCTTTGGTCTGAGAATTTACCAGGACAGCTGGTAGAACTCAGAAATGCTCCTGCATGTTTCCAGGTCATTCTGAAGGCGACACCAGGCAGGTGTGGGGCCTCGTCAGATCCACCCACTCAGCACTATGCTGCATTTACCAACACAGGAGAACTTTAAAAACCCTAGAAGGGTGAAGGTTAAGGTTAACAGCAAGTGAAGCCAATGCTTTGGGTGCTCATGTCCCTTGTCAGAGTGCCCGGCTTTGAGTCCTAGCTCCATTTCTGATGCACATGCGCACCTTGGGATGTAGCAGCTGGTCTAGGAACACAGGTACAGGTGACGCAGCAGGTGATGTAAGTGGTACACTCAACATGGCAGAACTGATTTGAGCTCTGGGCTCTTGACTTCAGTCTGGCTGAGCCCCAGCTCTGGCAGACATGTCAAGGATAACTCGGCAAACAGATCTCTTTCCATCTGTTCTCTGTCTCTCTGCCTTTCCAAAATAAGATGAACATAAATGAACAAATATTGAAAGGAAAGATGGAAAGGAAAGCTCTCCAAAGATTCAAGCATCTCAGCAACTCCCCTATCAGGAAACACATGTCTCAGGGTACCCTGGCATCACAAAGGTAAACTTCGAATTGGATCAGATTTCTTTTTAAAAGATTTGTTTGTTTTTTATTGGAAAGGGAGATTTACAGAGAAAAGGAGATACAGAGAAAAAGATCCATCCACCAATTCTCTCCCACAAGTAGCCACAATAGCTGGAGCTGAGCCAATCTGAAGCCAGCAGCCAGGAGCTTCTTGTGGGTCTCCCAAACAGGTGCAGGGTCCCAAGGCTTTGGACCATCCTCTACTGTTTCCTCAGGCCACAAGCAGGGAGCTGGGTGGGGAGTGGAGCAGCCAGGACACAAACAGGTGCCCATATGGAATAACAGCACTTGCAGGAGGAGGATTAGCCAATTGAGCCATTGCACCAGCCCCAGAGATAGCATGTTCTTAGTCTTGGAGGCCATGCAATCTCTGCCAGAATTCCCCAGAAATAATGCTGTGCTGTGTCTGCTGCATCGTCCCAGGAACAGACACAGTCAGCCTGTCCCATGGTTTGCAACATGAGCCTCAGCAACCCAGAAAAGTTGGTGTCTCTTCAGTTTCTCCACCAGAAAAACCCTCCGTTTCTGCTTGTAATTGAACAGCATTTGGGGGCAGGGAGAATGTCTGAGCTGACACCAACAGAACCACACCTCATGAATCCTCACAGCAAGAGTAACGGCCTGAATTAACTTGCATCCCCAGGGTGGCCCTTTCAGGCGATTTCTGCAGGCCCTTCTGTTTTCACCATCAGCTTCTCCTGGAAGGACTGTCTGTCCCTTCTCTTTTTAGCCACCCACTCATAAACTTACAGTGGAATGAACTCAGATTCCTCTTTCAACGAGTTGTATCCCTTGGTGCCATTATTTATTTAAATACTCAAACTGCTCAAGATTTTGCCAGTAGAAGCCCTCTCCAAAAGGATGCTATTTTCTTGGTAGGAAAAGTTTCAGTATGAGCATCTTCCCAGGCATACAGGGAAGGAAGTGGTGTGGCAGGCTACCATTTCTCCTGTCCAGGAGCCCTGGCTCCCTTCATAGTAGCAAGGACTTTAGGAAGTGACCTCCACGCCTTCAGGGAGCTCCTTCCTGATGAGGTCATGACTGCTAGGCTTTACATCAGACAGGACTAGAAAACAGGTGCATAAATCTATGACCTGGTAGCCATCCAGTCTACATTTTTATGGATGTATAGATAGATGTATACTGCATAATGGCATTTCAATAAAGCCATTCGACTATGGATTGCCCCGATGCTGGTGGCCCCCTGAAGTGACATTGTCTAGTGATGTCTTGTGTAAGTGCACTTTGTGACATTGACAGAACAGAATCATCCAACAACACTTTCTTAAAATACGGCCCTTTCATTGAGCAGCTCGCATCTGTCTATAAAATTAAAACTCAGAAGTTCATTTTGCTCTGCAATTACAATGGTGCATTTCCATGTTCTTTGTTTCCCTTCCAACATTGGTTCTCCAACAGGGA
Source organism: Ochotona curzoniae (assembly GCF_017591425.1). Lineage (NCBI taxonomy): Eukaryota > Metazoa > Chordata > Mammalia > Lagomorpha > Ochotonidae > Ochotona > Ochotona curzoniae. Next base: position 15,296,190 of record NW_024466219.1, on the reverse strand, counting down.
TTCCATTGTCCTCCATGTGTTTATGCTTTTGCTCCATTTGCTAGTTGTTTCAGCATCACCAGTGTCCCAGTCACCATAGCCACCTCCTCTGCACAATTGCCATTACTGCCTCCTTGACCGCTGAATGTGCCAGTACTGCCATGTGGTCCTCCCCACTTTGCCCCCTTCCCTGAGCACACACTAAAGCCTCATGTTGCTCTCATCCCAACTACTCTAGGTCTCAACCACCAGGCTCCTCCAAGTTACCACAACCTTATCATCCAATTTCTTCGGCTTCCAGATGTGATGATGGGTGTGGAGTCCTGTCATCCCTGCTTTGCTTTCTAAGCTGTGGGGCACACTGATACCCCAGGGGAGGAAGGGACAAGAAGGAACCCTTTATGACTCCTTTTCACTTCCAGTTCTTAGGTTTGTTACCACATCTTTGGGTCTCAACTCTCAAAGGCTTTTTCCTCTCTCTTCTCAATTTTTAGTAAGATGTCTTAGAGACTTGCAAGCAGCATGTGTGGAGTCTAACCCAAACACTCCATCAGAGCCCAGTAAGACAAGAAGAGGCTGTGTATAAAGACGACAACTAGATGGGTAGTAGGACCAGTGTATTAAGGCTTTAGCAGAGCTCATGTTGAACAACTCCACAACAGTTTCTTCATTGAAAAACATCCTTCTTCCCTGTAGGCACTGTACACTGTAGACGGGGCCAAGTGTGGAGTAAATTACATATTTGCTAACTACTTAATAAGCCCTTTCTCCCATCTTTGACACATGCTAATGGGAGCTAAATGCCATCTCTACAAGGAACCTAATTTCACATTCCTCCTGTAAAAACACTGACCACCTAGTAGAAACACACTGGGTGTGCTCCGTGATCCGCGTGTCATATCTGATTGATGATGTGTTGATTTCTTTGTGTCACAGAACCCAGTTTGTGAAAAGCAAGAACAGCAAGAGGACGACTCCGAGTATAACAATTTCAAGGTGATCATAAAGGTAAACTTGCTTATTGTCATGGGGCCGAATTATGAGCGGGGTAGTCTGCTTCCATAGGAAAAACATGACTCTGTATATAAAACTCATTCTTCCCTTCTCTTTCGTCTGGAAAGGCACCCTGCCTGGAGCTAAGCTATCATTTGCTTTATGACGAGATGTGTGTCTCCATTCTAGGAGAACAGCTTCCTGTCGTTCTTCCCACACAGGCAGCCATGAGTTTATTTAAATCCCTTGGGTCTCATCAAGATTTTGTGAGCATCTCACAGCATTCATTACAACTCATGCGTCCAGGCGTGACTTATTACAGAGAATTATTGATCACATAATTTCCTCTCTGAAAGACTTCTTGGAGAAGGTTCTATGCTTCACCTGACAGATGAAGGAAAGGACAGAGGGGAAACAGCGGGCCTGAGACAACTCGGAGGATTGGAAGAGAAACTGAACATAAAATTCCAGGTCCCCCAACTTTCCTTTTGTTGCCCTCTGTTACATCAAATGACCTAGAGGGAGGGAAAACAACCATGCCTCTAAGTGGTGAAATAGCACCCCCCAGTGTTCTTCCATGGCATCGCAAAAAGACCTGACGGAAAGTTGGGGATGATTTTGACATTGTTTTGTCATGACAGTGAACTTTCTAATCATACTCAAGAGCCACAATACAGAAATCGGCACAGCTGGAAATGGACAGACACTCTTGCAGCTAGGTAGCTTGAATTTGTCTGAGTGGAGAAAAAATATTTTAATCTGGTGGCCTCTGACATTTGCTTGTAAAATATATCATGCATCGGGCCCGGCGCGGTGGCGCAAGTGGTTAAAGGTCCTCACCTCGCACGCCCGGGATCCCATATGGGCGCCGGTTCTAATCCCGGCAGCCCCGCTTCCCTTCCAGCTCCCTGCCTGTGGCCTGGGAAAGCAGTCGAGGACAGCCCAAAGCTTTGGGAACCTGCACCCACGTGGGAGACCCAAAAGAGGCTCCTGGCTTCGGATCGGCATAGTATCGGCCCGTTGCGCTCACTTGGGGAGTGAATCATCGGACGGAAGATCTTCCTCTCTGTCTCTCCTCTCTGTATATCCGCCTTTCCAATGAAAAAAATAATAAAAATAAATCTTTAAAAAAAATATATCATGCATCTGAAAAGGAATAAGGAATTGCACGGAGTAGTTGGATTCCCACCTGAGAGATTAAAAAATTAGTCATTGCTGGATCAGTCAGAGGCCCCAAAATATCCCTTCTGGGTTGTAGGTTCACCCCTTTTCCTTCTTGAATTCCCTACTGATCACAGTGTAAGCTTCTCAACGTCCCTGTTTTGTGCAGTGTTGTTGGGGAAAGGGGAGGCTTCATCCAAAATTTGTATTGGTTCATGCCTTCTCACGTGTATACAGAATTATAGTGAGGTGTCTATTCATTATCTTCCTTGGATAGTTAGATTGTTTCCAAGTTTTCTTTGCATAATAATGTTGTGATGAACTTTGTAACACTGATCCAGTGTGTACAGGTGCAAAAATGTTTCCCTGACTGCACAGATGTACAAGTTTTTTGGGGGGGAGGATTGTGGAATTGCAGGCTGCAGGTGGCTTCAGTTTCTCAAAGTGGCTGCGCCCTTTTAAGTTCTATCATGAATACCTTTAGAGCGCCATTGTTCTCAGACTTGATCAAGATTTAGTAGTACCGGACTTAACTTTTTGTCAATATGGTGGGTGTAAAATGGCGTTTATGACTGTAATTTCCATTTCTCTTATTATTAATAAGATTGGGCATCTTTTCACACGTTTGCAGCCCAGTTGTGTCTCTGTGCCTGTTAAATGCCTGTTCTTACCGTTTGCCCATTTTTATTAGATTGCCTTCCTCTGGTGAATGGGTAGGTGTTTGTTATATATCACAGATGTCAGTCATTTGTAGGTCATGTCTTTTAGTAGTTTGAATTTTCTCCTTATGCTTTCTCCTTATGCCTCTTTAACTATACTTCCTGAAGCATTTATTTTGAAGTCATTTCAAACTCATAGGAAGTTTCAAACAAAAAAGATTGTATGCATGGTCTTTATCCAGATCCACCAATTGGGGGCAGCTTTCCACATCTGTTTTTGAATTTTATCTGTCTTTTTTCTTGGACTACGTAAAATTAAATTTCAGACATTATAATCTTTTACTCTCTTCCCCAAATTTCAGTATTTACGTCTTAGAATAACAACATAAAGAAATTCACTTACAGGGCCCAGCATTGTGGCATAGTAAGTTAAGCCACTGCCTGCTAGCAGTTCAAATTCTGGCTGCTCCGCTCCAATCCAGCTTCCTGTTAATGCACCTGAGAAAGCAATGCAAGATGGTCCAACTGCTTGGGCTCCTGTATTGATACGGGAGACCAGGATAAAAATCGAGGCTCTTGGTTTGGATCCAGCCCAGTTCCTGCTGTTGTAACCATTTGGGAAGATTCATTCTCTCTCTCTCTCTCTCTCTCTCTCTCTCTCTCTCTCTCTCTCTCCTTCTCTCTCTCTAACTCCACATTCCAAATAAACAAACAAGCCTTTTACTCAAAAGAAAGAAAGGAATTTACATACACGGCTCCAATACAATAATAAGAGTCAGGAATGTTAAAAACTGAGATGAAGGGCCCGGCATGGTAGCCTGGAGGTTAAAGTCCTCATCTTGCATGCACTGAGATCTCATATGGGCACTGGTTCTAGTCCCAGCAGCCCCACTTCCCATCCAGCTCCCTGCTTGTGTCCTAGGAAGACAATCAAGGACAGCCCAAAGCCTTGGGACCCTGCACCTATGTGGAAGACCAAGAAGAAGCTCCTGGCTCCTAGCTTCAGATTGGCTCAGCTCTGACTGTTGCAGTCACTTGGAGAGTAAATCAATGGATGGAAGATCTTCCTTTCTGTCTCTCTCCTTCTCTGTATATCTGATTTTCCAAGGAAGATGAGTAAATCTTTAAAAAAAAAAAAAGCCGAGATGAAATTAATGTTATATAAAACTGTTTAAAATGTTGTGATAACACCACTTCTTATCTTAGTTCCAAGACATTTAATCACTTCAAAATAAAAGCCCATTGAGAAACCATTTCCCTCTACCCCTCACCTACTGCAAATATCAATCTATTTTTAATTTCAATGACTTCTGGAATGTTTATAGAAATGAGATAATTTAAGAGGTGACATTTTGTATCTGACTTCTTTCATTTAGCACAGAATCTTGTTGTTGCCTCCATGTTATCACATGTATTTGTGTCAGCATCGCGTTGCTTTTTGTGGCTGAGTAATGTTCATTGAATGTAGACACCACAATTTGCTTGCTCATCCATCCAGTGATGCATTTAGGTTGTTTCCATCTTTGAGCACGTGAATAGCGCTACTAGACACTTGTGTTCAAGTATGTGAGTCTCTAACCTCAGGTCTTTTTGAAATACACCTGTAAGAGGGATTGCTGGGTCACAGGACGACTGTATAGGTCACTTTTTTGGAAGAACAAGCCGATCCTTCTTCCACTGTGACTGCATCATTGAACATTCCTACCCGCAGGTTATGAGGGCTCTGACTCCTCCACATCCTTGTATGGAGTTCCCAGGACTGGGCCAGGTCCGGAATTCAGTCTAAGTGTCCCACCCGGGGAAAAAGGAGGCAAGCCCAGCCACACTGGTATCCCGCCAGCAGTTGTTTCTGGTGGCCGTCGTACCAAGTGAGGAGCCACAGCTCACTGTGGCGTCTGTCGGCATTTTTCCTAATGACTGACTATCCTGTGGATGTTTCTGTGGGCTTCGTGACCACTTGCCTTTCCACACATTCTTTGCCCATTTTTAGACTGCAATTTGTTGTTGCTGTTGAATTGTAAGAGCTTTTTCTTTTGTTCTGGATTATAGATACATAATGTGCTAGCTGTTTTCGATACTCCTATTTTGCCTTTTCACTTTCTCAATGATTCTTCTGATGCACAAAAGTTTTCAGATGTTCAATTTTTTTTTTTTTATTGTAAAGTCAGATATACAGAGAGGAGGAGAGACAGAGAAGATCTTCTGTCCGATGATTCTCTCCTTAAGTGACCACAATGGCTGGTGCTGCACCGATCTGAAGCCAGGAACCAGGAACTACCGCCAGGTCTCCCACACAGGTGCCAAGGCTTTGGGCCATGCCTGACTGCTTTCCCAGGCCACAAGCAGGGAGCTGGATGGGAAGCAGGGCTGCTGGGTAAGAACAGGCGACCATATGGGATCCCAGCGCGTTCAAAGCGAGGACTTCAGCTGCTAGGCCACCTCGCTGGGCCCAGAGGTTCAATTTTGATGTGTCTTGGCACAGCTCTCTTTGGGTTTATTCTAACTGAGATTCAATTTTTTGAACCTGTACAGGGGTGTGTGTGTATGAGTACACACATGGGCAAGTTTGGGCCATTTTCAGCCATTCTTTCTTTCCATATGGCTTCTCAGCCCCATCTCATTCTCTCGTTTGGTGACTCTGAAGACACAAACTCCAGGTCTTCTGTTGCTGTTGTGTAAACCCTGAGATTGTTTGTTTTCCTTTTATCTGTTTTCTCTCTCTTGCACAGTGTGGGTGATTGATGCTGATCTAGCCTCACCTTTATTGATCATTTTCTTCTGTGTTTTAATTTCTGTCATTGAGCTCTGGTAGAAAGCTTGCTTGCTTCTGAGGTTGTATGCTTTCTCCTACCATTTACACTTGATTTGTCTTTACGTATTCTGCTGCTCTGCACAGTTTCCATTCGTCTCAAACATGCTCATTTTCCTCCCTAAGGCATCTCGTGATGTGTGCTTTAAACCCTGGTGAGATGATGCCAATGTTCACGACATCTTGGAGTTGATGTCTGTTCTTCATCTTTTCTCACTCAAGTTATGAGTTCCCAAATGTTGTCTTTTGAAATATAATTTTTTTTAAATTTTGAAAACCACCAAATATATTCTGCTTGTTTTTTTAAGATTTATTTTATTATTTTTTTTATTACAAAGTCAGATATACAAAGAGGAAGAGAGATAGAGAGGAAGTGGAGCTGCTGAGATTAGAACTGGTGACCATATGGGATCCTGGCGCATTCAAGGCAAGGACCTTAGCCTCTAGGCCACACCACCAGGCCCTGAAAATATAATTTTAAAAGATTTATCTTATTTGTAGGAAAGGCAGATTTAGTGAAAGGGAAAGACTCTTGCCTTCCATCTCCTGGGCCACTCCCCCAAAGGACGACGATAGTCAGAGGTGGGCTGGGCCGAAGCCAGGAGTTCCATCAGCTTGGGTGGCAGGGCCCAAGCACTTGGGCCATCTTGAGCTGCTTTCCCAGTGATATTAGCAGGTGAGCTGGATCAGAAGTGAAGCAGCCAGGACTAGAACCAGCATTCATGAGGGATGCTGGCATCCTAAGCAGTGGCTTCATCCACTGCAACACAATGCCACAATGATGGCTCTCAAATGTTGCTAAGCCTTTCATTTCAGCAACTCTGCCCTGACTCCAATTTCTTACTTGGGACAACCCAGATACACGTGTTGGGGTGAGGTTACCTCTTTTCTGCTGGGTTGGCAGAGGCTCCTGTGGACTCCTGTGTCACCACCCCAGTGGAGGGCAGGAGGGCCCACATCCAGGAGGGGAAGTACAGGTTCCAGACTGCTTGGAGTGGAGACAGACTATCTGGATACAGAAGTGCTGCGGGTGTCCAGAGGTTTCCATCTTGTTAGGCTGCCCCTCTGCTAGTCCTTTGGGTTTCCCTGGAGTGTTGTAGTGGTTGCCTCTGTTGAAGTTTCCAGGTCACTAACTTCTCCAGCTCCTAGGCCTGGATAAGGAAGGTAAAAAGAGTACCTGGGGAGCTCACCATTATCTTGTCTTGGGTCCCAAGGACCCCAGCCCTCCTCTCCACCTGTAGGAGATATTGTAATACCCAGAGGCGAACATTTTGACTGCACTTACGCACCCACACTCCATAGTGAAGCACCTTCTTTCTGGTCCTGGCTGGGGCTCCTGACTCCAGCTTCCTGCTTTGCAGACCCTGGGAGGCAACAGCAATGGCTCAAGTGATTGGATTTCTGTCACTCAGCCCTACTTCCTGTGCCACCCCTACGCCAGAGCACCTGCGAATGAACTGGGGGAAGACAGGGTGCTGTCTCTTTCTCTGCCTCTCAAATGAAACGAAGTAACTCAATAGAAGGCCTGGGATTTAGTCCTGAACTGGGAGAAGTGCATCTACCCCACACAGCTCCCAGTCCATTCTGAGCAGTGCATCCGGTTCTTCCCATCTGCAGTGTTTTGATCTGCTTGACTTGTCATCTAGCAAGTTCCATGCATACGGCTCTTCAAAGCACTTGTGGGGAAATGGAATTAAGTGGTACACCTAGTTTTGAAATCTGGGCATCGTGTTTTATCATACATATTTTCCAGGAACTTTGTGAACATCCCTCATCTGTGGATATGTTTAAATTTGGGTATTTTATCTCCTTCATATTCATTGAAATCTTTAATGTTCTTTAATGAAGCTTATAATTTTCCCAGTGAAGATCATGCTTATCTCTTGTCAGCTTTGTCACTGGGCAGGCTTGTAATTTTGTTGCTATTGGAAGTAATACCCTTTTTAAAAATTTATAGTTTAAATGAGTCTTGCTGGTTTATGGAAATGATGTTGACTTTTGTATATTGATATGATAATAGTGAGCTCTTTGCAATTATAATAATTTTTCTGAAGACTCTTTTGTAGCCTGGTTTCTATGCCTTTTATTCCTTCTTGTTTTACTGTGCTGGCTGGGATATTTTTGTGATCATATTGAGTACAGGTGATAATTATGGGTGCTTTTTTACCTGGCCCTAATTTTTAAGGAAATATTTTGAGATCTTACCTTTGAACATGACTTTTTGTGAGGTTTGAAAAACCTGTTTTGGCCAAGTTGAGGGAGTTTCAATTCTATTCTGGTTACTAGGAGACTTTTCCTTTCCTTTGTCATCAGAAATAGAGTTTAGCCTCCCTTTTATCAATGTGGTGCGGTGTGCTCAATTAATTCAAGATCATTATTTAGTTTAAAAGAACACAGTCTTTAAGATGAAAGCTTTATTAAATCAAGACTAATGAAGCAAGAGTCTGATCTTATTGTATAATCTTTTATTAACAGAATCACTTTCAGCCAATAAAGGGATCTGAGGTTGACTCTGTCCTATATAAAGGGATTTTATCCTGCTTGTAAACAGGTCCTAACAGCCCATTTGGTTTGACATTTGTTTTTTAAAAAAGGTCAGATTCTATATGCAACCCCCTTTTTAAAATGGCATTAAAGAGGCAGAGTGATTGAGACATGTCTCCAGTTCTGGGGCAAAGCTGCCTCCTCACTACCATGGGAAGAAATCCAGGAAAATTGACAGGAAACAGCATGTGGGCTTGGAACTCAGTACCCTCCCCGGGCTGCTGGCTCCATCACAGGTGTCACTCAGTACCCTCCCTGGGCTGCTGGCCCCATCACAGGTGTCACTCAGTACCCTCCCTGGGCTGCTGGCCCCATCACAGGTGTCACTCAGTACCCTCCCTGGGCTGCAGGTCTACTATTGCAGGTGTCATTCAGCTAGTGTAACAAGGCATCTTCCAAAAGTTCACAGAAATGCACAACTTCGGTGTTTTCTGCACAAAAATGAACTTATATATACTCTGAAGTTCATTTCTTTGTTTTGATTTCAAAGGCAGAGAGCGGTGATCTTTCATTCCCTGGTTCACTCACCCCAAATGTTTACAACCAAAGCCAGGAGGCAGGAACCCCACCTGAGTCTTCATGTGGGTGACAGGGACTCAACTCCCTGAGCCGTCCTCTGCTACCTCTCAGGATGTGCTGGATGGGAAGTGAATCCCAAGCACTCCAATATGGACTGCAGGCATCTCAAGCAGCAGGTTAATCCACTCTGCCACAATATCTGCCCCTGAATTTCTCTTTTAATTTCACTTTCCATGCCCTTTAAACTTTTTTTTGGTTCTCTTTTTATTTATTTAGAAGAGTGATAGAGAAACAGAGTTCCTCTGTCCACTGATTCACTCCCCACTATAGCCAGCCCAGGCCAAAGTCAGGAGCCTGGAATTTAACCCAGGTGTCCAGCGTGGCTGGCAGGGACCCAAGTACCTGAGCTTTGGCTGCTGCCTTCCTGGATGCGCATTAGGACAAAACTGGACCAGAAGTCGAAGAGTGACTCAAACTCAGACACTCTGATAGATACAGGATGGAGGCAGGCATGCCAAGTCATGCCCTTAACTGTCTCAGTGATGCCTGCCCACTTTCCACATGCTTTCTGAACTGTCTTTGTATAATTCTGAAAGTCCACATTTCTCTTAAGACAGTAATGACTTCTGACAAGGTAGATCATCTTTCATAAACGAAGTAGCATCTTTGGTGCAGAAGGATTTAATGAGAATACAAACTAATTTTGGTTCTTTCTGGCTCTGAGTATTAGCCCAGTGGTCTGAGGTTAACTAGAAAATAATGCAGTGTGACATAATACCCCCCACACAACTCTCTTGCAAGTTCAATATGGGCTAACACAAATGGGCTGGAATCTGTACAAAATCTGAGGGAGAGGCCACGTCATCTGAAACACTTCAGAATAGAAGGGATGCCTCCCAGTGTGGCTTCCACAGGAAATCAGGGACTTCTTCATTCATGGCTTACTGAACACAGTTTCCAGAATGTGCTGTGACATGTTTTCAACAGGGCCTTGGTCTGATCGCTACTCTTTTGATTGTGTGACCTGGGGGCACGCAGCTTAGCTCCCCAAGGCTTTATTTCCTCATCCATAAAACTATGACCTTAATGGTTTCTTCCTAGAGTTGTTAGTAAGAGCCAGTGAATGCTTGGGATAGAAGACTGTAAGAATATAATGTTTTTTCCACTGATTTTTAATTATTTGAGGAGCAGAGGTAGAGAGAGGGAGATGGAGAGAGTCTGTTGATCACCCTGCTAAATGTCTGCAATGACCAAGATTGTAAGACTGTCATACCATCACATTTCCACTCTGTCCCATTGTCACACTCTCATGCTGCCATGGCCCTTGGCTAAGCAAAATTTTCCCCACCCCCACTGGAAGGGGAGGCAGAAGAGGTGAAGAACAGCCTCTGGGGGTTGCGCTCAGCCTCTGATGTGAGGTAAAGGAACAAGGTGCCCTGGTGTTGGAGGGTTCTGAGTCTCAGGGCTTGGCCAGCAACCCAGGCCTGTGTGCCTGAGTGCCTTGGAGGTGGGTCTATGTGCCCTTGGTGGACACTGGCGAGTACCAGACAAGGCCTCCTATGCGGGCTGTGTGCTGACAGGGGTCAGACACTCCCCAGGCTGGGTTCTAAACCTGAGGAACCTGAGTCCACAGCCCCATTTTTCACAGATCAGGGGTTCTAGAAGCAGAGTCCAGGGTGTTTCACTAGCTGCTCTGTTGCCTCCTCCAGCCTCCCCTCCAGGTCCTGTATGCCTCAACCTTCCCTCTGTGAAGTGGGCATAAGGAAAGTGCCTTCCTCATAAGGTAGCTCTGAGGATTCAAAGAGCTTCCCACAGGGCCTGGCATCCTGGGAAGTGTCAGCTGGAGTTGGGGAGACCCTCGTGATTTTTGTATGGGCACATCTGACTCTGATGGTCACTATGGACAACAGTGACCCTGTAAGATGCTTGCCCCGAGTACCAGGGGCATGATGAAGAAGTTGAAGAAGCAGAAGGAGCCACAGTCCCTTAGCGCCAGGCTCTGGCTGCTTGGTGTCATGTAGCAACCAGCCTTGGGTGCAGGGAGAGGAGGCAAGGTTGTTATGCCTCCTCCGGGTGCTGTTTTACCCTCCCTGAGCCATCGCTCTAGTGAAAACCAGTATTTTTTTGTTTCATTGTGGGTGTTGCTTATAGTGCAAATCACATCTCAACAGCATTAAAGCAAGCTTTTTAAAGTTTAGCTATAAATCTATTCCAAGTACACCACTTGAAGCAAAAATCTGTTTTTGTTTTGGTTTTTGTTTGTTTTTCTCTAGTTTTTTTTCCTCCAGTGCATGTTTACACTGAACATCTCTGTGCCCATGCAATTTTATAATGTAAACTTGATCTACAACCCTTTTCTTGCCATATAGACGCTTTTTAAAAGCTGTATTTATTTTTATTGGAAGGCAAATAGAGAGAAGGAGAGACAGAGAAGAAGATCTTCCATCCGATGATTCACTCCCCAAGTGATCACAATGGCTGGAGCTGAGCCGATCCAAAGTCAGCAGCCAAGAGCTTCTTCTGGGTCTCCAGAAGATTTATTTATTTAAAAGGAAGTGTGAGCAATTGAAAGAGAGAAAGCGAGAGAGAAAGAGAGGTCTTTCATCTAGTAGTTCACTTCACAAATGCTGGGACAGGCTGAAGCCAGTTGTTAGGCACTCCATCCAGTTCTCCCACGTGGGGGGCAGGAACTCAAGTATGTGGGCAAAATCCAGGCGCATTAGCAAGAAGCTGGATTGGGTGTAGAGGTGGGATTCGGTCCTAGGCACTCCAGTATGGCCTCATAAATATCAGGTTAATCCACTGTGCCCCAGTGGGTTAACCATATAGTCATTACAAGTATGCTATCTAGTCGTTACAAGTATGATCTTCATCATTGATGGCTGCCGTGGCAAATGGATGGATCCTAATTGCTCCCTTTTTGGAAATCAAAATGTCCACTGTTTACATATTGTGGGAAGACTCTGTATATGAATGATAGTGAAGAAAAAAAGGAGAAAAGGAAAGAAACTAAAAGACGTTCACTCCTGGCGACCGGAAGGAAAGGTCAGGAGGAAGCACGGGTTGCCCTGAGAGCCGTGGAATCACCCCCTCTGCTACCGCCTTCTACCCCACAGGTGTTGCTTTCTTGTGGCTTTTTAAGTGTAAGAGAATTAGCTAGAGAGAAACTACAAGGCGAGGCTATGTGGAAGCTCATGAGGCTGTTGTTCCCTGCTGCATAAGCTTCAACTTTTACATAAGCTAATAGATTGACATAAATAAGAATTGCACACACAACACTCCCCAGCCCCTTGGGAAGAATTAGGGCCGCCTCTCGGTAAGGAAGCAGCCACTAGCCACCAGCCCCTGAGGCACCCTTCTGGGTTCAGTTTGCAGTGGCTGTTCCTCAAGAACCTTCAGTTCAGTCTTCCAGAGAATGGTGGTGGACAGGGTGCATGAGTCTACTGGTAACACAGGTGGCATCTGCAACTTCCCTCCGAGATGCCCTCACTGGGGAGGAGCCGGAGCAGGCCACGTCCCCTCCACTCTGCCTGGACTGTCCATTAGGAACTGCTGATATGCCCTACTGGACAGGTGTTCTGCTGGTATCCTAACAACATCCTTGCTGTAGACCCAAGTCCATTGTCCTCTCCGTGGCTCTCTGACCCAGGCAGGTGCCCCGGCTCTTCTCCTTCCAACTCACCTTTCACACAGCTTGTCTAGTCTCTCCCAGGGGTGCCATCAGCACGCTCCTTAGGAAAGTTCTGGAGTCAATCAGTCCTTTCTCCCATTTGCCGCCTCTGCCTGCATGGCAGATGCAAAAGTGTCCTCTTATATTCGGGCATCCTGGGACCCTAGGAAGGGGGCAGGCAGAGAAAACAGTGGCCCTAAATGTTAGGTACTGTAGCTTGACAGATGGTTGGACAAGGGAAGAAGGAAGCCTGTGCAGAATGCTGGGTAAACAATCATGCTGCTGTGAGCTGGTGAGGGTAGGGAGCGTGTGCCACCGTCCCTTCTGATGCCTTCGCAGCTGGCACCGGCCTGGAACTCAGCAGATGTTTGCTGAATGAATGAGTAAAATTTAGGCTTAATCAAGCATACATTAGCATACATTAATGCATTCATTAGGGCTAAAGTAATAGAGAACAGAGGGGTGACCTATGTAGATGAGAGAGCTTTCCCATGGGGGCAGAAGTTTGGCCTCATCTTTAAGACCCTGTGTGAGCCACCTGCATCCCCAACACAGTGCCTGGGTTGCAGTTCCTGTCCCACTTGCACACCAGCTTCCCACTAATGCACATCATCCTGGAGGGCAGCAGGTGATTTCAGCCCCTGGGCCCCACGTGGGAGACCCAGATGGAGTGAGTTCCTGGTTCCTGCCTTCAACCTGGCCCATTTGGGGAGCGAACCAGTGGATGAAGATCTGTTTGTCTGCTTCTCTGTCTTGCAGGAGGGAAATAAGTTTTAGAAACTGAAGGATGTTGAGGAGCCCGCTGCAGGGGTTGGAGCACAGCACTTTCCACTGATGATACTGTGACCTTGGGAGGGACTTGATCTGTCTATGCTGTAGGCTGTTCTCCCAAAAGGGAGCAGTAAAAGTGCCTCCTCAGGAGAGTGGCAGAGGGCAGGACGCCTCGAGAGTGGGGCCTGGTACCTGTAACACGTGCTTACCGAGCTTGTCAAATACCCCAGCCTCACGCTCCTAGGGTGCTCCCACTGGACACGACAGGCTTTTGAAGAAGATAAAGCCTGGACGTTAAATTTGAACAATTAACAAAAGGTAGATGTGGAAGCAGGGGAAAGCAGTATGAAATTAATCACAATGATCATTATCACAACCATTTCTGCTAATACTTGTTGATCACTTCTGGTGCACCTGCAGATGTTTTGAGCCATATTGCCTGTATTAAGTCCCCGTGTCTTCTACCTCACAAGGAGTCTTTTTCAATTCCGTGAAAAAACCTAACAACATGATCTGGATAGATAGATGGATGGATAGATAGATAGATAGACAGATAAATAGATAGATAGATATGTGTATGTATATATACATATGTGTGTAAATATATACATAATATGTTATAAGTACATATATGTTTTTAAAGGGCAAAGAAAACCCTGTGGTCCTTACTTCTGTTTTTCTTACTCGGCAATATTTTTTTTTCTAAAATTATTTGCTCATCCTTGCTCTTGTCCAATTTGTTGTCTTAAGCTACTTCCTTCTTTGTATGAAAATGCATATACACGTGAAAAAGCCCTGCACAATCAGCGAATTCAGTCAGCAGAAGGTTGCTACATAGGATCAGAATGTCCCTCTTGCTCAGGAGCCCTACTGACCAGGCTCCTGTTATTCTTGTATAAGTTGTTGAAGTTCAGAACCTAAGACTCCTTGAAACTTGGATGTTTGGCTCATTATTGAATAAAAGTGAACTTGAACTTTAATATATTTATTAGGTATTCTTATTTTAAAGAAATAACAGGGCCCGGCGCGGTGGCGCAAGTGGTTGTTTCTCGTCTTGCACACCCAGGATCCCATATGGGCGCCGGTTCTATCCCGGCGGCCCCACTTCCCTTCCAGTTCCCTGCCTGTGGCCCAGGAAAGCAGTCGAGGACGGCCCAAAGCTTTGGAACCCTGCACCTGCGTGGGAGACCCGGAAGAGGCTCCTGGCTTCGGATTGGCATAGCATCGGCCGTTGCGCTTACTTAGGGAGTGAATCATCGGACAGAAGATCTTCCTCTCTGTCTCTCCTCTCTGTATATCTGCCTTTCCAATAAAAAAAAATAATAAAAATAAATCTTTTAAAAAAAAAAAAAAGAAAGAAAGAACAGCAATGGTCAGAGCTGAGCCGATCCAAAGCCAAGAACCAAGAGCTTCCTCTGGGTTTCCCACATATGTGCAAGGGCCCAAGGACTTGAGCCATTCTCCACTGCTTTCCCAGACAATAAAAGAGCAGAATGGGAAGTGAAACAGCCAAGAAAGGATGGGATGCCGATGCCACAGGCAGAGGGTTAGTCTACTATGCCACCTCACTCGCTCTAAACTTTTTAAACAACCATGTGGCAGGGTTTTTAAAAAATGTTATTTATCTGAAAGGCAGTGTCAGACAGGGAAAAATTAGAGACCTTTTCATCTGTGATTCACTTCCTAAATGCCCATAAAGTCATTTCCCGGGAACTCTCTCTGGGTCTCCAATGTGAAGGGCGGGAACCTGGGTGCCTGGCCATCGTCTGCTCTGTCCCAGATGCTTTAGCAGGAAGCTGGATAGGAAGCAGAAGCAGGGTTCAATCCCAGAGGCACTCTGATAAGGCATCCCGAGCAGCAGCTTCACAGGAGTGACATAAGCTCAGCCCTTCCACTGAAACTTTGTGTTGGGAAGTGCAAGTGAATAATTCAACCTGATATGCCCACAGCTCTTACTGAGCTACAGTTTAGGTGATTTTTTTTCTGGGGCAAAGAAGTCTGGCCATGAGTTTCGGTGTGGCAGGTTAAGCACCCCTTGGTATCAAAGTGCTGAGTGAGAGTCCCTGCTGCTCTGTTTCTGACCCTGCCTTCCCAGAAATGCACACCCTGGCAGGTAGCAGGTGTTGGTTCCAGTGCTTGAGCCCCTCCCATCCGTGTGAAAGACCTGCGTGGATCTGTGGGCTCTGAGCGTTGGCCCACCCTGGCTTTGGGGGGCATTTGAAGGATAAACCCACAAGTGGAATTCTGTCTCCGTTTCTCTCTGCTTTTCAAGTGGATGAAGAAAAAGTATTTAAAACAGCAGCCCCATCCAGGGTTCTTGGTGAGATTCAAATTCCTCTCTGTTTGCTAGAGACCCGAGGCTCCTGCGGGCAAAACAAAAGCTCGAGAAGGAGGCTGCCTGGCTCACAAGCTTCCCAAAGGCATAAGGTAATGCTTTTTTTCCCTGCATTTGAAGACATTAATGTTCTCACGTTCTGTCAGTCCCCAGGAATCCCGCCTGGACCACCTCACTCGTCTGAAAGTGAGGTCTCCAACTGAATTCACACGCAGAGAGTTCTCATTTGCACGTGGGTGCTGAACTCAGTGGTTTCATAGGAACAGAAAGTGGAAGAGGGACCACCAGAGGCTGGGCAAGAGGGTTAGAAAGAGATCATTGTTGTGGCGAACACAATATTAAGGGAGCAAGATTTGGTGCTGGATAGTGCAGCCAGGGCGGCTGTCATGAACAATCCATTTTGTGTTTCACATTAGCTAGGAGAAAGGCTCTTGAATGATCTCCACAGGCAGAAATGATAAATGGTGCTGAAGATGCCAATTGCCCCAATCTCATCATGCCACACATGTGCCAAGCCTCTGGGTATTGCAATGTCACAGTCTAGCCCAGAATTATGTACTGTTTTTGTGCCGAGGAGATGGAGCCTTCTGAAAAGCTCCCTAACTTCTGAATGAACTCCCACAAGAGCCCTTTTAAATGCAAAATGAGTAGGTTGCAAAAGGACCAGTGTCTAGCCCTGAGTTTATACCTGTGCCAAAGGGGGTGGGGGAGCACCTGGGCAGGTGAGGGAATCAACAAGGTCCCTAAGCCTGGCGCTGTGCCAAAGTGGAGGGTAATGGTAAATAGATCCTGTGTGGGATAGAGAAGTGTCATTCCTGGTGAGATCAGCATGGGCTTCATGTGTGTAGTGGGCTGTCACTAAAGCCACAGCATTAGCTGAGACAGATAGGAGCTGCCACAGCCCTCAGAGCCACGCGTGTTTTCACAGGTATGCTGCAAGGCCCTCTGATAACAGAGTCCCCAGATGCAAGGCTGGGTGTGTCGTCAGAAAGCCCTGTGCAGCGGACCCGAGTGCTGGCCTCGGGCTCCCCCTGGGTCTGAAGCTGGCGGTGCTTGGCATTTTCATCATTGTGCTGTTCGTCTACATCACTGTGGAGAAGAAGCCGATCTTTGGCTAAACACTTAGCAGCAAGAGCAATGCCCCAAGCAAAGAGATCCCCCAGCGGTTCCACTCAAGGAGCTGGCCTGGCCCTGGAGCCTGCCCCAGCCCCTTGTTGCTTGCACAAACAGGCATCTGGCCCCGGTGAGGTGGGAAGAACAAGGGAGAAGCATTGTGTTAAGAGCATGGCTGTTAGGAAACCCCCCAAGTTATGTAGGCCATCATTAAAAGCATTTCCCCCTTACAGCACACTCCTCAAATGGAAGCTCCACCCAGTATTTTTCTTTCTTTCTTTTTTTAAACAGCAGGTTTCCCCATATTTATACATGAACCAGCCTACTTGTGTGGAGCATAGAGCAAAGAGAAAAATTGTATTCCCAGTAAAACATGTCTAACAGCACAAACAATGGTGACCTTACTTGGCTTGATATGGTAAAGTGAGAGTAATTTGGACATAGCATCCTTATGATTGTGCCATCCCTGCTAGAATTCCCGGCAGGCTCAGCCTGGTTGTTCTCCAATGTCTCCCCTTGGGCTTGCACTGATTTTATTACCAGTTTTCATGTGAATTCGCTGGGGGGGAGGGGCAAGTTTTGTTTTTCCCTTGTCCAGGAATTGCTTGATCCTAAAAGTTTTGAGAGAAGACAAGGTAAGGAGCAGAGTCGTGTGCACACAACGCTGAGGGAGAGGAGCATGAATGTGCAATTGTGTTAATTACAGTGATCCGCCACGGATCACGTGCTAGTCACAGCTCAAATTGCATAGCCAATTGTTAGAAAGACCATGACAGCTAATTAACAAAAGGGGGGGGGGGATGTTTAGTTATATAAACACAAAGTTGGTCCAACATCACAGAAATCATTTAGCATGGGAGAGCAATGTGTCCTTGAAGCATCGCAGGATTCTTGAAAAGTAAGGCCTGATGAGGGAGCAGACAGTGATGGTTCAAGTGTTGCAACACCTGCCACTCAAGTAGGACATCTGGATGGAGTTCCTGGCTCCTAGATGCAGCCTGATTTAGTCTAGGCTTTTGTAAACATTTGGGGAGTAAAACAGTGGATAGAAAATCAAGTTCTCTCTCTCCCCTTCTCACACTCTGGCTTACAAATAATTTTTAAACGTGGGCTTTTTACAAAACAAAAAGAAAGAAAGAAGCTTCTCATAGGATCAAGCATTATAAAAACAAAGGTTCTGGCCCGGCGCGGTGGTGCAGTTGTTAAGGTCCTCGCCTTGCACGTCCCAGGATCCCATATGGGCACCGGTTCTATCCCAGCAGCCCCGCTTCCCTTCCAGCTCCCTGCTTGTGACCCGGAAAAGCAGTTGAGGACAGCCCAAAGCTTTGGAACCCTGCCCCCGCGTGGGAGACCTGGAAGAGGCTCCTGGCTTCAGATCAGCATAGCATCGGCCGTTGCGCTCACTTGGGGAGTGAATCATTGGACGGAAGATCTTCCTCTCTGTCTCTCCTCTCTGTATATCCGCCTTTCCAATAAAAATAAAATAAATCTTTAAAAAAAAAAGGTTCACCTACAAAACCTCCTTTGACAAAAAAAATCTCCCATTTTTGCTAGCTCCTTTTTTAAAGATTTATTTTTATTTTTATTGCAAAGTCAGATATGCAGAGAGGAAGAGAGACATAGAAGAAGATTTTCCATCTGATGATTCACTCCCCAAGCAGCCACAATGGTCATAACTGAGCCGATCTGAAGCCAGGAGCTTCTTCTAGGTCTCCCACATGGGTGCAGGGTCCCAAAGCTGTGGAGCATTCTTGACTGCTTTCTCAGGCCACAAGCAGGGAGCTGGATGGGAAGCAGGGAAGCGGGGACACGAACTGGTGCCCATATGGGATCCTGGTGCATGCAAGGCAAGGACTTCAGCTGCTAGGCTACTGCGCCAGGCCCCGGTTAGTTTTTTGTTTTCTTTAACTATGTATTCTCTCTCACACATAGGAATAATAGGAGAGAGAATCTTCCATCCACTTGTTCATTCCCCAAATGGCTACAAGGGGCCAGCACTGTGTCAAGACTGAAGCCAGGAGTCCAGAGCTTCATCTGGGTCTCCCACAAGCACATCAAGAGCCCAAACACTTGGACCATCTTCCACTGTATTTCCCAGGCCATTTGCAGTGAACTGGATTGGAACTGGAGCAGCCGGGACACAACCCTGTATCCACGTAGGCCCACTCCTCCACAACATCAGCCCACCAATTAGTGTTTATGGGCTGGAATCCTGGAATCAGTTTAAAGAGGTTACCGAGGCCATCTAGTTTCCTGCCTTACACTCAGGGTGTGGAGTCCCCGCCCACCAGCACCAGCCTGTATGGTCCAGCCCCAGCTGCTGAGCCAGAATGTGCGGTGTAACAGGCTCCCAGGGGATGTGAGAAGCTCTGCTATGGTCCGTCCCCATCAGACGCTATGATTAGAAGGACACAGGTGCATGAGCTCTCCCCCTTGGTCTGACACTGAAATACTCCCAAAAAGCCTGGGGTCACCACAGTGAGTCTTGAACATGAGAGTAGAGGGCCCCTTCACAGCTTCAGCATAGAAGAGGGGTAGCTGGTCACCAGAAAAGACACAGCACAGGTTTGGAATCTCTGAGGAGGGCGCTGAGGGTTAAGTTGACCACAGATGGTCAATGGCATCAACCATACCTACATAACAGCCTCTATAAACTCCCAAAGAACAGGGTTCTGGGAGCTCCCACCAAGCTGACCTGGTGGAGGTGTCTAAAGGAAGTACAATAAGTCTCTTCCCACAGACCGCATCTTGTGTGCCTCCTCTATCTGACTTGCTCACTGGTATCTGATATTTGTTATCCTCATAAGCCTCAGTCAGTGTTTCCCTGACTTACTGCAGCCACTGTAGCAAATTCGCTGGAGTAGGGGTGGCTGTGGGAAGCCTAGTTTATGGCCACTCAGACACATGGGTCACCTGCTTGTGACTGGCACCTGCCATGGTGACCGTCTTGTGGGACTGAGCCCTCAAGCTGTGGGATATTGAGCCATCTCTGGGTAGTGTCAGAAGAGAAGTAGATTATAGGACACCCCTTTGGGGTCCCCTGGAGACCCTGATGTCAGAATGGTGTGGGGAAAACCAGTCACCTGGGGCCAGTGCACTGCAAGTTCCTGTCTCTAACAGCACATCTGGAAGGAGTCCCTAAGATTCAGGCCAGAGGACCAGCAGGGGAAGTCTATCAGGAGTCTCTTAGCAGTGGGAACTAATTTCCCCTTTGGGAAAAACTGGTCTTAAAGGAAGAAACTCGAGACAGACACGTCTGGCTCCAGGCCATGTGTCACCATTCATTCAGCAATTGACTTGACAGTACCTTGTACAATCACAATAAAATGACAAATGAAAGCCGTGACACAATTGGCTCTGGTCTCAAGTACCACAGGCAGTTAGGAAGTAGGTGGGGACGTCAGTGACCTTACAGTGTTAGTAACATCCTTCTGATGGGAACATATGAAGGGACCTTTCCAGGCGTTGGAAGTGGACCTAGCAGCTTCCTGTAGTTGGTGATATTGCAGTGGAAGGCAGAAGGATGTGCAGGACCAGCGCCAACGAAGGGGAGCAGAGAGGGCGAGGCTAAAAGGCGAGTGTGGCTGAGGGAAGGTGTCTTCCTGGGCTAGAGGGAGAGCAGGATGATGGCACCCACAGGGCTGGGAAAGAAGGTGACACTCAGCTCATGGAGGGACTTGGGGACCAAGGAAGGAGAATGTGGTCCAGGGTAAGGAACAGCTGGGACATTGATGGAGGCCAATGTGTGAGAACTGGAATTCTTCCGGTTAATGATTTTGCCCGCCCCCCAGTTGACTTCCAAGTCCATTTCTGCATCCAGAGGCCCAAAATGACTAGGCTACTACAGAGGGAAGAAGGGCTTTGCAGGAGCTGGGCAGATCACTCAGTGACTGTGGGAGCTCAGGTCAGTAGCACAGGCAGTCCAACACTTATGGCAGTCTGTATTGGATCAGGGCAGCTGAGATATAACCAGGAGTTGCTTAGGGTGGGGAGATGGACTGAGACTACCGTGCTGGCGAGTGACCAGGAGCTGGCACCATGGGTTGCCTGCAGAGAGCAGAAAAGTCACTGCAATGGCTGGTGCCTGGAGGATTGGGGGTGGGGATGGAGGACAGTTAGCATCCCTCTGCTTAGAGTACTCCAAGGGTGCTCTTGTCCTATTTGATGACCCCAAAGTTCCTGATCATCTCCTGAGTGACCTTTCCATGGTGATGTGGGGAAAGCATGCGCAGGGTGTGTGGCTGACTGACATCCTGGGTCACCATCCTCAGACACATAAAGGAGCTGCCATGGAGCAGACCTCAGCAAAGGGTATCAGTGAGGGAGCACCACTTTCTCCCTGCCTCCCAGTCCCTAAGTTCTCCTCAGCTCTCTAACACAGGCTGGGTGTGTTAGCTGGCTTCTCTGGTGTTTTAGATGGAGGGAAACAGAGGAAGTAGAAGTGTGGGAGGGAGAGAACTCAAACAAGGATGTTAACGGGATCAACTCCCAGAATCCCAGAGAAAGGAAGCTGCAGGTTCCTTCACATGTCTGAAACATGGTGCTCCTTTGCCCAACGCCACCATTAACCCTCCGGGTGGCTCTCTGCCCAGAGCCAGGATGCCACCACTCCCTTCCAAGAACAGGGCTCCAGCACAGTACAGGTCTCAGACACCTGCTACCTGGCTGAGCATCCAGGCAGAGAAACATCTCTCTCACCTCAAGTCTTATTACACCAGATGCCTCCTGCTCCTGACCCAGATCCTGCATTTGCCTGCTTTTAACTTTTTTATACTTAGTATTATTTTTAAAAGATTTGCTTATTTATTTGCAAATCAGACTTATAGAAAGAGGCGAAGAGACACAGAGAGAGATCTTCTATTGGCTGATTCACTCTCCAGATGGTCACATGGTTAGAATTGAGCCAGACCCATCTATACCAAGAACCAGAAACTTCTGGATATTCCATGTGGGTGGCAGGAGCCCAAGTACTTAAGCCATCCTCCACTGCTTTTCCAGGCATCTTAGCAGGGAGCTGGCTAGGAAGTGAAGTAGCTTGGATGGATCCTGAGGTCCTAGGGGTTGCTGGTGCCACAGACAGCGGCTGAATTCACTACCAGGCCCCTGCCTGTGTTTAATTGTTGTGCTTTGCACCTCTCTGCTTTGGTCTCCCTCCTTAGCTTTGGCCAAATCCAATCCCGATGCAGAGCTCTCTGCCAGTGACAGTGATGGGAAGATTATTGGAGTAGAGATTCACTGCCTCTTGCCAAGAGCAAGAGCAAAGTGCTTCTTTTCCCATTCCAGTGACAGGTCCTTGGCCTCTCCAAAACTGGAGTTCCCTGGGTTGAGGACTGGATCTTCCTCATCTCAGGGTCTCCTCTCTGGAAGACGTCTGCACTCCCTCCAGGAAGAACCCATTTCCTTTTCGAGCAGTTGGCAATCCAAGTAGCCACTTGAAATCACAAAATATCCCCAGAGCCTGCTTCTAATCAACCATGCAGAAACACACCCTCAATGGTAGCAGGGGTGGCAGCGCGAAGGTGTTCCCAACCACGCCCATCACAGGTTTGCCGGTATTCAACCAGGTGAAGGTGGTACTTGCTTCTTCAATGTCACGATTTATCTCTGGGTCAGACCTGTCACCTGCCCAGCCAGAGTATTCTCCGTCTAACTGCCAGTTAAGTCGGGAGCTTGCTGGAGTCCACTGGCTTGTGTTGTGCAGGGGGACCAGCAGGACTTCTTCTGTTGTCCACGTGCTGTTTAAGTCCTTGCACAGCCAACACGGAGGCTGGCAGATGGAGGACATTCTGTAAGGCCCTAATTCTGTTGCTCGACATTCAAAGAAACACTAATGCTACCAGCTCTTAAAAATAATTGCCTAAGTACCAAGCTATTTTCATTACCACCATCATAAATAAAGACATGCTAGACCACACTATTTATATCTCCAGTGGCTCATAATAATTCCTGCATATAAGAAAAAGAGCTTGTTGACATTGTGGGTTTTTTTCCTCCAGTTCCCTCCCTTCTCTTCCCTCCCCACGCCCCCATCTCCCAGCCAAGAAAAGTCTTGCTGATTAGAATAACACGAAGGAATTGATCTTTGAAGTAAAATTAAACCTTGCTTTTCTTCCTGAGGCCAGAGCTTATTTCAAGACTAAAAATAAAGAAGTGTCTACCCTACTTGGCATTTGAGCCTGAGGAAAATCCCCCCACCATAACTTGGATGGCAGACAACGGGAAGGGAACCAATTAGCCGACTCAGGCGACAGAGACTTCTAACTAGCTAACTCAAAAAGAAATGAACCTGTGAAACAGGTCACGAGGCTGGCTGGGTGCAGAGTCCAGCCACACTTGCTGGCCCAGTAGGTGAGAGTGTAACAAGTGAAAGCATGTGTGATGCGGGGGACATTCACCCAGCAGCTCCCTGGGGCAGCGGCAGGCTCCCGTCAGAAGCTACGGCGCATGGGCGGCCCCTCCCCAAGCAAGCCTGCCCCGTGGATCCATCACTGGGGAGCCAGGTGCTATTCTTGGTCCACTGCAGTGGGGATGAGGACTTCCTGGCAACCAGAGAACCACGTGACAGCCACGGTTCCTAGAGAGTATTGCTGCTGCTGTCCTCTTTGGAGTTCAAGGATAAATGGAGATAACTGGAGGGTGCGGCTTGAGTGCTTCTTTCTTCTTTTTAAAACAGCGTGTGTGTGTGTGTGTGTGTGTGTGAAAGGCAGACTAGTAGAGACAGAAAGAAAGAATCTTCCATTTGCTGATTTACTCCTCAAATATATTCAACAAACCAGCATGGGTCAAGCTAAACCCCGGAGCCAGAAATTTTGCCCAGATTGCCCATGTGGGTGGCAGGGCCCAAGTGCTTGAGCCAATATCTGCTGCCTTCCCAGGGTGTGCATTAGCAGAAAGCTGAGCTGGAAGGAAAAGTGAGACTCAAACCCAGCTGCTTGCAATTGATCTCTTTTTTCCTTGTTGTTGCTGTTCCTTTAAGACTTATTTATTTGGGCCCAGCACAGTGGTTCAGTGACTTAACCCTTATATTGCATGTGTTGGTATTCCTTCTGGGTGTTGGTTAGCATCCTAGCTGCTCCAGTTCCCATCCAGCTTTCTGCTTATGGCCTGGGAAAGCAGTCAATGGCCCAGGGCCTTGGAACCCCATACCTATTGAGGAGACCTAGAAGAAGCTCCTGGCTCCTGGCTTCGAAATCAGCTCAGCTTCAGCCATTGCAGTCACTTACTTGGGGAGTTAACTGGTAGACAGAGAACCTTTCTTTTTGTCTCTCCTTCTCTTTGTAATAAAAAATAAATCTTTGAGAAAAAAAAAAAGACTTATTTAGTTGTTTGAAAGGCAGAATTACAGAGATAGAGACAAAGAGGAGAGATCTTTCATTTCCTGGTCCACTTCCCAAATGAGCTCTGAACTGTACAATTAAAAATGGTTGAAATGACAAAGAATACATCACATAAAATGATTACCTATTGTGCTGGTTCCCAGTGTCAGACATCTCAAACAGACCCGTGGGGTCAGGTGAGCTCTGGAGACAAATGTTCAAGCCTTTGACCTCTGGACTTGGCCATCTGCTGGGTGAGGGAGCAGCCAGACTCTCCATGGGTAGGTTTTTCAAAAGAAGAGAAAATTCTGTATCTTTGTGTGAAAACGCTGAATTCTTTCGATTGTCAGCTAATTCTAACTTTTAGGAAAAAATACAAACTGTAGGCAAACAAAATATATCTGCAGGTTTGTAAAGATTAATTCCAAAAGCAGAGTCACACAGAGGGAGTAACAAGGAAAGAGAGAGACATCTTCATTTGATGGCTGATTCACTCCCCAAATGACTACAGTGACCAGGGCTGGGCTATGCCAAAGCCGGGAGCTAGGAACTCTAACTGGGTCTTCCATGTGGGTGGCAAGAGCCCAAGCACTTGGTCCATCTCCCACTGCCTCTCCAGGTAGATTAGCAGGTAGCAGGTAGAAGTGGAGCATCCAGGACAGGAAGTGGTACTCTGATATGGGATGCAGTGGCTTAACCCCCTACACCACAATGTCAGCTCCTCATTGGCAGTTCGGACGGTGCGGCCCCCTGGCTTTCTGCCTTGGGACAGCCAGCTGTGTGCTTCTTATCCTTCCTGGCTACTGTCCCATCTCATTTCTCCCTTAACTTCAGGCTGGAGACAATCTGGACCTGAAGAGGCTGTTCATTTTCCACATTGTGTGCCCCATAGGAACATGCCAGGACAGGCAGGGTAAGCCTGTGGGTTACCATATCAACATCATCGTTGGTCTCACAGAGGCCTAAGGGATTATTTATGTGCCTATAAACTCCCCAAGTTCCCTCTCATTTCCTCAATTCCACTAATTGTTTTTTCTTATAAGATTTATTTGCTTATTTGAAAGTCAGAGTTGTAGAGAGATAAGGAGAGACAAAGGCACAGAAAGATGATCCGATTCACAGAGGCACTCTCTCACTTGGCTATAGCAACCAAGGGCTGAGCCAGGCTAAAGCTGGGTCTCCCACATGAATGCAGGCTTCCAAGCCCTTGGGCCATCTTTTGATGCTTTTCTCGGGCTCATTAGCTCCAAGCTTGATCAGAAATGGAACATCCAAGACCCTTACTTTCACAGACATAGGATGCAGGCATGGTAGGGAGCAGCTTAACCTGCAATGCAGGCCCCAATTCCAGTCATTCTTACCATTACTTTCTTAATGGAGACTGAAGGAAGTAGACTGACTCATCACATTGAGGCCTTTGCACTCTTGTTTTAAAACTGATCAATCACCTCTATCTGATGTCCATCTCCTTTGCCCTCTGGGTGTGGAAAACAGGAAATTCTAGGCCGAGATTTTACTCTGGGGGGCAGCAGCAGCACCCACACACAGTGCTATCCTTCCCTCCCAAACCCAAGCCTCAGCTTGGCAAGGGAACCTGGGCCACATTTGGCGCTTGCTAACGGGTTTATTTAGAGGTGGGATATGCTCAAGACAAAAGTAGGCCATTTAGAGAGTTGTTGAGAACACATCACTCTTGCTCTGCCAGTCTGCGGTGGACTTGTTCCAAATTTGGTAATGAGAAGATGAAGTTTGGGTGTTCCTTTGGCTGGAATTTCAACAGTGAGTTTTCAGGGATGGCACAGATGTCTCCTGCTTACATGAAGCCCTCCAGAGGCTGGCTCCCTTTGCAGGTGCTGGGCTCACTCAGAGGCATGGCTGAGATGAGCAGAGCAGAGATTTCAGCAAACACCACTGGCCCTGAGGAGGTTGTGGCCCTTGTTCAGTGGGTCTTTCTGCATGACCACTCCTAGGATCTGATGCAACATTTGCCATTTTTATTCGCTTTTATCTAAAAGGCATCCATTGGTTCACTCCCCCAAAGGCCCATCAATAGCCAGGGCCAGGCCAGGTCAAAGACAGAAGCCAAGACTCCCACATGTGTGGCAGGGACTAAGTTCTCCGGCTATCAGTCTAATCATGATCAGAATTATGAATGTGCTTTCCAGGGTACACTGGAGCAGGGAACTGGAGTTGGCAGCAGAGCTCAGACTCCAAACCAGGCAAGTGGTATCTTTCTTTTTTAAAAGGATTATTTTTTATTTTGAAAGGCAGAATGACTACAGAGTGAGAAGGAGAGAGAGTGCAAGATTTTCCATCCACAGAGACTGAAGCTGAGCCAATGCGAAGCCAGGAGCCAGGAGCTTCTTCCAGGTTTCCCACATGGGTGGAGGGTCCCAGGGACTTGGGCCATCCTTTGCTGCTTTCACAGGCCACAATCAGGGAGCTGGATTAAAAATGGAGTAGCCAGGGCTGGCACACATATGGGATGCTGATATTGCAGTTGGAGGCTTAACCTACTGTGCCAAACGGGGTTCTTAACAACTGTATCAAGGATCCACTTTTATACCACCATCCACTGCCAATCAAGCCTGGGCTTGGGTTACCTGGGACCACAACTTTGGTTGGCTTCCACATCTTACCCTCCCCCACACTCTGAGTCACTTGTGCTTGAGTAGCAATCTTGTGGAAACGTCGTGTCTTCCTTGGCCCCTTTTAAACAAAAGATCTCCAATATAGTTTTGCATAGTTTTGAATGACTTCCTCCTTCGTAGCCTCCTGGGTAAAATGAGGACAGTGATGGAGATGACACCTCACTGCCAGGCTTTAGGAGGTGTCGAGCTCTTGGCTGTGAGCATCCTTTAGCGTGCAAAATGAAAAGACAGACAGATCTGGGCTCAAATTCTGGCTGCACACCTAACAGCTCAGGGTGCCCTCACACGCTCAGCTTTACGGGCTTCGTCTGCGGAGTTGTGCATTTGAGGCTGGGGTTCCTAACCACCCTCCAGTCCCTCCTGTTTGAGGACTTTGCTGGCCAGAGCCTCCAGGTTTGCTCCAGGGCTTGGCTCTCACTCTTCAATGGCTGAACTCCAAGAAGCTAAAGAGGACAGGGTGCTTAAACACTTGCCTCTACTGCTCAGGCCCTGAGGCAGCAAGGAGCAGAGAGCTGGCTGCCCTGAGGTCACATTCCAGAAACTACTGCGGGGGTGCATAATGTTCACACAACAATGAAACTGGATGAACAGCGGCTCACGCTCTGTGGCTGGCCCAGAGCCCAAGTTTGATTCTTTTATCTGTCCACCGGGAACCTGCTGTGCAGGAGTTTCTACCGTGGGCACAGTAGGGTGAGCCTTTCTTGCTGTGTCATAAACACCCAGCAGCTGCAGCCAGATCTGATCTGGCTCCACTGAGAAGCAGGTGTACATGGGAGGCCCAGAGTGTTCCCAGGCAGACTTCCCCAGTCCATCAGTTCTATGCCTGGCTCTCTGTCAGAGCTCTCTGGAGCCCTCTGCAGAACTCCATCTCAATTGCACCAGGATGTCTAGGGGAGGTACGCAGGCATCGGTGTGTAGCCAGAGTTGAAGGTGAACTGCTCCGTCCAAAGCAGATTGGAGCAAGCAACTGAGTGGAAGCTTACCTGGAATCAGCCTGGGGCTCTGAATCATTGAGTCTCTTACTTTCTCTGGGATTTGGGGAAACTCTTGAGTTTCCATTTCCTCACCTATAAAGGGGAAATCAAGATACCCCCACCTTTCCTTTTCAGCCTTATGGACAACAGGTTAGCATTCACCTTTGATAGCTACATCCCACCTAGGTACCAGTTTGAGTCCCAGCTGCTCCGCTTCTAATCCATTCTCTGTTTCTGTGACTGGCAAGGCAGCAGAAGATGACCCAAGTGCTTGAGCTCCTCACCCCTTGTGGAAGACCCAAATGGAGTTTCATGCTTCCAACTATGACCTACCCCAGTCCCTGCCTGTGTTCCATCTGGGGAGTAATCCAGTGGATGGAAGATTCTCTCTCAGTCTCCCTTCTACCGTCTTTAACTGTAACTCTACTTCCAAATAAAATTTAGTAATCCTCCAGAAAAAAATAATAATCTCCTTTACATGAGTTTTATGTAGATAATACCAAGAAACTTCAAAACCTGTGGAAATGGAATTAGAAAATCATTTTGGTGCAAAAAGATTTTGAAACTCCTGCTTAGTGTTTTCATAATATGTATTTTCTATAAACTTTTGGAGGCTCCTTGCCTGTGGATGATGTGATGATTGAGTAGTTAGTATGCAGTTAGTATGGAGTTAGTATATAGTCCTTGTCGCTCCAGGAGCCATCGCTAGTACAGAGGGTCCTTTGTTTGTCTGCCCTCTCTTGCAAGTCTTGGACAAGAGGATTAGCAGGAAAGAATTGGCACTGTTGCTACTCAGGATGGTTTCTTTTTAAAGATTTATGTATTTTTATTGGAAGGGCAGATGTACAGAGAGGAGGAGAGACAGAGAGGAAGATCTTCTGTCCGATGGTTCACCCCCCAAGTGACCACAACGGCCGGCGCTGTGCCGATCTGAAGCTAGGAGCCAGGAACTTCTTTCCGGGTCTCCTACACGGGTGCAGGGTCCCAAGGCTTTGGGCCATCCTCGACTGCTTTCCCAGGCCACAAGCAGGAAGCTGGATGGGAAGAGGGGCCGCCGGGATTAGAACTGGCGCTTACATGGGATCCCGGTGCGTTCAAGACAAGGACCATAACCATTACGCTATTGTGCCGGGCCCAAGATGGTTTCTTTCTTCACTACTGTTTTTCCCCCCCCAGTATTGGCCAACTGAACTGGCTAACAAATCTTTTTACCTGTTCATAGGCAAGTAAACTTTCCCAGCAGAACTTGTGACACAGGTAAATCGCAGCATAGCATTTTCACAGTTCATGTTTAAATGATGGAGAAATCAGGAGTGGGCGATTAGCCTGGAGGTTAACATTCCCATGTCACACACCAGAGTGTGCAGGTCTGATTCCTGACTCTGCCTCCAGACTCCAACTTGCTGCTGATGCACAGGGAGACAGCAGTGAGGACTCAGGACTGGATCCCTGACACCCACATAGTGTGAGCCCCCAGCTCCGAGCATCAGCTCCAGCAGTTGAAGACATCTGGGGAGTGAACCAACAGATAGGAGAGTCTTTGCTTTCCCTGTCTCTCAAGTTCAGAAAAAAAGATTAATTACAGAGAAACACACAATGTGGCATATCATACTTCTCTCAGTCACTTACCTGCCTTAAGACATTTTTCAAAGAACTGCTCTCAAAGAGTGTGAAGCTTGTCTTTACACACAGCCCCAATGCCAATTTATTAGGCTTTGAACCCTTTAATTGAAAGTAGCTTAACCCTGGAATGTCTTCCAGTTTTGTTTTATAATTTTAGGGTTGTGTGTGGGTCCTTGAGAGGTTTGTTTCATGAGTGCAAAGTACTTTGTGGTGGCACAGCTGTCACTTGGTGTCAATATTTACCAGTCCCCTGGAGGTATCCCAGGACACCCTTGTATTACTAATTCACAGAGCTGGAATGCCCCCACGGTAACACACAAAGTACTCACCTATCCTTAGCGGGAGAGACAACATGAATTGAAATCATAGTATGTGCCTGGAATTGTACTCTTCCTCATTATCTCACTTAAACCTCCTTGTAGCCCTTGAAATAGAGGCTACAATAATTTTTCCTTTTCAGATGAAGCAATTGAAGCCCAGAAACTTGATTTATTCAAGGTCAAATGGAGAAGTGGGGTATTAACTCATATCTATTTGGTGTCAAAGGGTTTGTTCTTTAAAAAAAAAAAGCTTTATGGATATATATAATTTATGCTCTATACAGAATTCAACCATCTTGAGTAAACCATTCAACGGCTTTTAGCAGCAGATGGGTAAGACCCTCATCGTAATCAGTTTTAAACATTTCATTACCCCCAAAACTTACCCTATTAGCTGAAGAGCGGCTAAATGCTTTCCGACTCATCCATACAATAGAACGTTATTAGGCAATTATTAAGGGACTGATGCACGCTACACACATTTTTCTCCAGTTGCTTGAGCTTTTAGTGTTGTATCCAAGAAACTATTGTGTAACTTAAGGTCAGGAAGGTTCTATCCTATATTGACCTTTAAGAGTGTTATAGTTTGGGGCCCGGCGCGGTGGCGCAAGTGGTTAAGGTCCTCGCCTTGCACGCCCAGGATCCCATATGGGCGCCGGTTCTAATCCCGGCAGCCCCGCTTCCCTTCCAGCTCCCTGCTTGTGGCCCAGGAAAGCAGTCGAGGACAGCCCAAAGCCTTGGGACCCTGCACCTGCGTGGGAGACCTGGAAGAGGCTCCTGGCTTCGGATCAGCATAGCATCGGCCATTGTGCTCACTTGGGGAGTGAATCATCGGATGGAAGATCTTTCCTCTCTGG
The DNA here is from genome assembly GCF_017591425.1 of Ochotona curzoniae. Taxonomy (NCBI): domain Eukaryota; kingdom Metazoa; phylum Chordata; class Mammalia; order Lagomorpha; family Ochotonidae; genus Ochotona; species Ochotona curzoniae. The sequence continues at coordinate 15,265,896 of NW_024466219.1, read as the reverse complement.
TCACTCTTCCTCTTTCTGTATATCCGCCTTTCCAATAAAAAATGATGAAAAGATGATAGATAAAATCCGTAACTCTTATTCCAATAAATGAGTGGTATTGTTTTGATGGGGGGGGGCTGTTAAGTAAGAGGCGGGGGGGAAGTACAAGGGAGGGGCGGGCACTCCGAAGTCCCGCCTTAAAAAAAAAAAGAGTGTTATAGTTTGATGGGGCTGGCACCGTGACTCAGCATGCTAATCCTTTGTCTGCTCACATTGGCATCCCATGGGTGATAGTTCCAGTCCAGTTCCAGTCCTGGCTGCTCCACTTCCAATCCAGCTCTCTGCTTATGACCTGGGAAAGAGGCAGAGAATGTGTCAAGTCCTTGGGACTTGGGAAATCACAAGATGCTCCTGACTTCAGATCAACTTTTCTCTGACCATTCCAGCCACTTGGGCCATGAAGCAACAGATGAAAGATCTCTCTCTCTCTCTTTGTTTCTTCTTCTTTTTGTAAGTCTGCCTTTCCAATAAAAATAAATACATCTTTTTGTTTAAAAAATGTGTCATAGAGCCCAGCGCAATAGCCTAGTGGCTAAAGTCTTCACCTTGCACGTGCTGGGATCCCATATGGACACCGGTTTGTGGCCCGGCTGCCCTGCTTCCCATCCAGCTCCCTGTTTGTGGCCTGGGAAATTAGTTGAGGACAGCCCAAAACCTTTGGATCCTGCGCCCATGTGGGAGACCTGGAAGAAGCTCAAGGCTCCTGGCTTCAGGTTGGCTCAGCTCCAGCCGTTGAGGCCACTTGCAAAGTGAATCATCAGATGGAGGATCTTCCTCTCTATCTCTCCTCCTCTCTGTATATCTGACTTTCCAATAAAAAACAAATAAATAAATCCTTTAAAAAGGTGTTATATGGAGGCCGACCAGGTTGAATCAGTTTGCGTCATCCACTGGCAAATCCAAATGCCAGAGCAAGGTGTGGGTCAAGCCAGGTTCGGTCGCGACAAAAGCAATACACAACATAGAATGCCAAGATGAGGCTGCCTGTGCCAGATGTGACCGCAGCACCCAATCAGCACATGTGAAAATCAGGAAGGGAGGGGCAGAGCTGGCAGGGGGATAAGGGGTTATTCCCTTGCTGGACAGCTACTCCCACTGGAGAGCGTGACCTGGGATGGGGACAGACCAGATAGGCAAGGCTATAGCACCTGTGTGCCTCATGTGGACCAGATCAGGGAAGAGCCAGGATGGGCGGACTATTCCTACTGGTCCAAACAAAATTAGAGTGGGTGAGAGTTGTTGGGGCTTACCCGCAGCAGAAGTTGGCACTGGGGGCTAATGCTGTCAAGTCAAATCACAGAACCACCTGGAGTATAATCCGGGAGTGAGAGAGACCTGGGAGGGAAATAGTGGGCTCCTCCCTCTTGGGTTACCACTCCCACGGGAGGGCACAAAAACTAGGACAAGGGCTGGGGTGGCTAGACAGAGAGGCACTCAACTACATCCGTGGGGGCTGGATAGTTGAGCTGGTTAGATGGAACCAAGCTTCAATACCCTTCGACATTTACGAGAGCCAAATGGGATATGGGGCAGACTGGACTAGTCTGCTACACATATGGCAAACCAAGGTAGGGACAGGTCTGGTGGGGGTTTATTGTGGGTCGCTCTGACTGGGCTGCAGCTCCCACTGGTTTAGGTGAGGGCCGAATATGTGCTGTGCAGAACCAGGCTGGACTGCAACACCCATTGGTTCCAGTAGAAGTCGGGGCTGAAAACAACCAACCCAGCACTTGCAATTACCAGCTGATTGGGGTGATGGACTGTGGCGGGCCCTGCACTTGATAGTACATATAGGAATCTGGTCTGGGAACACCTCAAAAAAGTTTCTTTGGGAATCCCCACAATTGAAATGGCGGACTCAGAACCCTAACCATGAAAAGACGAAAGATAGAACAGGTCAATCAACCACCTCAGCTATATGTTGGCAGCAAAATACTGGACAAATGGAGACTCTATGATGGACTATGTCAATCAGTCGATTCTTCAACAGCCTCATCGTGCCTGGAGTGGCGAGACTGGCAGCGATTCATAACTGGTGAACTATCAAAACCACTTGAGCAAGGATCTCAGAGTATGCCCCACATCCGGGACCTGGGGTGGGCGAGAGACTGGGTAGGGCTTCTCCCTCAATATTCCCTTTACCTCAGATACATGAAGGAAACAATAGGGAAATAGTGGTCTTACCCACTCTCCTATAGTCCTTGTACCTTTTAACCCTAATTAACAATGTAAAGATTGCCAAAAATATATATGTTTTTAAAAAGTCTTTTAAAAAGGTGTCATAGTTAGAGCACTTATATTTAGGTCTTTACAGTTTTTTTAAATTTTGAACACTATCCTTAACTGATAAAGGCATTTCTACAAGTGATGGGGATTTTGGATTATCTATGGATTTTAATGATCTGCGTTTTTCCTGCTCCCACTCTTGTAATTAACAATCAGATCCCTTGGCCGCATCATGAACACATTTTGAAATCCGGGTTTGCAAAAGCATGCCCCTTTCCGTGACTCGAATTCAGATCCTGTCTCCTTCCTGGTAGGCTGTGTTGATCCTTTGCTCTGTCTGCCAGGTTCCTCATTCTCATAAAACTCTTCCCCTTCTACTGAACTTTGTTGCTTGGCAGTTCGGTCAGAGATAAGCTCCCTGGGCACAGAGTTTGAAGCTATGCTCTTCCCGGCCACCTGCAAGCCCCCAGTGCTGGGTGCAATGCCTGGTACCCGGTGGTCATCCCACAAGGCACCGTGCCAAGAAAGGCCTCTGCACTCTGTCCTGGACCAGACCCACTTGCAAGTCCACTGTCAGATTAGTCTTCAAACAGGGCGCTAGGCCCTTTATGCCCTGGCTCAGCAACACCCAGAGACTGACTGCTCATTCCTCCCAGACACCTTGCTCCTAGCCTGCCATACCAGCAGGAACCATCTCTAGTAGCCCCAACCTGCCCTTCTGTCCTTCTGTCCTCACAGGGCAGCTTTGCCATTGGAAAGGCTAATGGTGAAACCCTGGCACTGCTGCTTATGAACTGTGTGACTTGGAATCACAAGTCACCTGAAACCTATCAGCCTTAGTTCCCCCCATCTACAAAATGGGCATGACAACTGGTACACTGGTACACTGCAAGGACTTGATGTATGGAACTTGATAGTTTCTTTTTGTCACGGGATGGCTGGATTTAGTAAATGGAAACACAGGACACCCACTTACAGCTGAATTTCAATCAAAGCCAAGTTTTTAGTGTGCTGTAAACACTCGGAGTTGCCTGGGCACCCTGCTGGCTCACCTATACCCTGCCTGCCAACATGGATCTGCTGGTTCTGCTTGGAAAGCCCTCCATGCTACCTCACCTAGACCTGACATCTTTTTGAATGTCCAATTCAAAGAACTTCCTTTCTTCCGAGGTCTTCTCTGGCATCCTTGGATAACTGCAACTGTTGCTTTCTCAAACAGCAGTCCTGCCTCCCCATCACTCAACCCTCCACTCTGAACATGCAGGCCTCATACTTCTTTCTGCTCTATACTGAGAGCTTCCCAAGCACAAGACCACATCTGGGGTGCCACCTCCCACTCTGCACTCAGGAGGTGCCTGCTGGCATCTGTTGAAGGAGTAAGACTCAACAGAGGCCGGCATTGTGCCACCACATAGCAAGTCAAGCCACCACTTGCAGCAGCAGCACCCCGGATGGGTGCCTGTTTCTGTCCAGGCTACTTCACTTCTGATTCAAGTCCCTGCTAATGCGCCTGAGAAAGCAGAAGATGGCCCAAGGGCTTGGACGGCCCCTGCCACCCACACGAAACACCTGGCTCCTGGTTTTGGTTTGGCTCAAATCTGGCTATTGTGTCTACTTGGAGAGTAGGCCAGCAGGGAAGACAAATTTCTCTCCGTTAATTCTTTCTTTTAAATAAACAAATCTTTTTAAAAAGAGCGAGAGAGACTCGATTGCCCTAAATCAAAGCCACTTTCTATTTTCATTTTCAGGGTGGTTTTCCCGCCTAAAATCCTGGGGTCAGTGGTACACGGAACCCCAGGCAAGTCAGATGGCATGTAAGGAACTTAATCTGAAACCTCCCAATTTAGGAGAATGGGTTAACAAAGATATGAGAGTTTATTAAAAGGAAGAAGAAAAAAACCAGCCTTCACAATGGCCAGTTACAAAATAAAGCAATTACTATGGCTTAAAAATGAAAACGTCTGTGCGATTACGGCGTCTTCCGTGTGCACGCAGGCGGACAGTGGATTTCAGCCCCTGAGCAATTTGAACTGAAAGGCAGGAAAAAAAAAAAAAAAAAAAGAAAGAAAGAAAGAAAGAAAGAAATCTCCAGGCACTGGTTGCCCAGGGATTTGTCCCTCTCCTTTGTGTGCCTGGGTTAATCCGAGGCGGGCTGGGAGGCGCCTGTTGTGTCTCGAGGTTCCGGAGAAAGGGGGAAATCTCTTCGTGAGCAGCCTCTGTGATGGATGGGCTCCCCCAGACAGGACCTGGGGGAGGACAAAGGGGCCGTGTGGGCGTCTCCGGAAGGGTGTCTGGCGCAGACACCCCGCCGCCGTCTGCCAGGCCCCTGCTCTGCCCTCCGCACGGCCCCTGTGCCGGTCTGCTGCCCGCAGCCTCGCCCTGCTGTCCGCCCACTCCGGCGCTCCCCGCCCACAGCGCCCTGCGCCCCTCTCTCACCGTTCTGTTTCCACGGCCCCCAATTGGGCGCGCTGTTTGGCTAATGGCTTCTGTCCAACGGCAGGGCTGCCATGTATTTACTGGATTTGCTCCCCTCCTTCGGCTGCTCCTGGGCCTACTCCGTGAACGCAGCTTCCAGTAGGCAGAATTGCATGGCCTTGCCCTGTGTTTGCCCGGGCCTCCAGCACCGAAGGGGCGCAGCCAGGGTAGATTCGGGGAGCTGATCACACGGGCCCAGCTTCCGGGCTCCTACGCACCCCAAGACCGGGGCTTCATCTGCTTTGTAATCCGGACCCCAGTCTGTGTCTGAGCTGCCACAAACTGTATTTTGTCCCCGAATGTCGGCTTCACGGCTCTGACACTCACTATTGATACCTGCCTTACACTTGTTCAGGTCCCGGGGTGCCTCATTCAGACCCGTAATTGAGGGTCATCGCCAACATCTTTGCAGCCAGCACAGATGCCACGGATCTCATTCACTTCGCTCCCTGGTGTTAGGTTTTAAAACGCACTTAAAGTTCTAACTTTGTTACGCGCAGTTAATTCCCACAGCCAAGCCCTCTTTTACCTTAAACCTAAAACATCAGAAGCGATGAGATATTAGGAGGTCTTTTTTATTGCAATAGGGTAGGAACACGAGAGGGGTGGAGGGGGAGAAAACTGGAAGGAACACATCTGCCATGGTAGGAGGATGGGGGCTGCCAGGGCAGGGGAAGGGACGGGATGGAGAAAGGGAGTGAGGCAGGAGAAGGGGAAGAAGGGAAGAAAGGGAAGAGAAGGGGGTACACGGGAAGGCTCATTCACACAACCCAGGTGAGTCTGCAAGGTGTGGGAGGGGCATGGGGAATTCATTGGGAGGAACTGTGGGCGGTCCCCCAAGGGACTGGGAACTAAGATTATCTGAGCCACAGGTAGGTGAGTGGGGACTGAGGGAGGGGCCGCGACAGATTGGGGGGGGGGTGTGATTCTCAGGTAAAACTTGAGGTTACATTTCATTGGTGGCTAACCGGAACTGCGCGAATTTCGCAAGCAGTGGGAGGGGAAGCAAGAAGCTTCCCCGGGTCCAAGCTGGGATGTTCGCATCACTCTTCACACCTGGCACCTGCACGTGAGCATCTTGTGCTGCTCTGCCTCTCCATCTCACCATTACCGCAAATGCAGCAGGAAACATGTGCCAGCGCCTCCAAATGTTTGCTAGAACAGGCAGTCCCAAATGGAGCTGCAAATGATTCTCCCTAGATGGATGGATGGATGGGCTTGAAGGTGTCATTGCACTGAGTAAGTAGAGACTAACAGCAAGGTTCCTGATAGTCTGGGGTACTTGGACCCCCAGGAGCGTGCAGCCCATGGCCACCAGGTCACACCACTCAGGGACAAAGCCCAGCTCGACAGGGCGTCTGGAAGCCCAGGGGGTTGTCAAGGTGGAGAGGCGAGGGTGATGGTGACGACAGGATTCCCCCACAGATGCAGGCAGTGCCCTAGAGTGCAGGTCAATAAGGGCAACTCCCCCTTCCCCCACACCCATGAGATGGATGTCAGAGTATGTGAGCGTCTCCATGAGTGGCCCCTACAAGCATCCTCTCTTCCCCCACAACGCCACTTCCTGTCTCCTGGGCTCCTGGGGTGGGGCCCAGGAATGGCATCTGCTGTGCCCAGTCCCTGTGCTCCAGATGCTCATAGTCACACAGACTCACCTGGGCTAGGGGAGCGGGCACTTGGCCAGGGATTACAACGCTGCATCCCATCCTAGATGCCTAGATTAGAGTCCCGGCTCAACTTCTGATTGCAACTTCCTGCTAAGATGCACCCTAGGAGGCACATCATCTAGTAGGTGATGGCCTAAGTTTTTGGGTCTCTGCTGCGCTCGTGGGAGACCCTGGATGGAATTCTAGGCTTTTGGCTTTGGCCTGGCCCAGCCCCAGCTGTTATGGGAACTTGGGGATTGAACCAGATAAAGATTCTCTCTCTCTCTCCTGCCCCTCCCTTTCTCTGTGCCACTCTGCCTTCCAAACAAATGAACAAATAAAACATTTTTAAAAATAAGTCAGAGAAGGGAGAAACCACATGCCCCCTCCCTCACCTGGTTTTTTTTTTTTTTAAAAAAAACCATTGATCTTCCCTTTTAAAAATTGCTTCATCTCCTTGTTTTATTTATCTAAAAGGTAAGCAGACACACACCCTACACACATATACAGAGAGAAAAGACAGAAGCAGATGGGGATTGTCCACCTGCTGATTCACTCCCTCTAAGTGCCCACCACCCCTGGGGCTCGGCCAGGCCTAAAACAGAAGCGGGGACTTCTGCCCAGGTTTCCCCCGGCGGGAGGCAGGGACCCAGCAACTGAAGTTATCACTGCTGCTTCCCAGGGCACAAGTTGGCAGGAAGCTGAATTGGGAGCAGGGTTACAACATGAACTCAGGCACTCCAGTGAGAGACATGCAGCATATCTTAACAGCTGTGTCCACACACCAGCCCCGCCCCGCTCCTGGTGCACCTGCTGTTTTCAGGCTGAGCTGTCCACTCTGACAGCACAGTTACGAAAAGTGGTTTTGCTACCCCTTGAAACCCTGGGTTTTCATTGGGAAAATTCCTCGGGCCATTTCCTGGAGTGAAACAGTCCAAGGTCTGGCTTGCCAGGTGACTGACATGCTACTTGGCAGATGGGGTGTGCTTGACTGGTGCTGCTGAGCATTTTCTGGGCAGTTGCTCGCCCTCTCTGAGCCACTCACTGGCACCTGTGCCTGGAAAGGCAGAGGTGCGGGGTGGGCTTCTTGGGACCCTGATACAGGCAGGTCAGCCATGTCTCTGCTTTTTACCCACCATCCTGCCCTAGTAAGGGACATCTGGCATAATTGACTTAGCACCTAGCTGTCAGCGTTGCTCAAGACACCCCTTTCCTCTCTTCCCTCCTTTTTCTCCCATCTGGCTGAGCATGGGCTCCTTGCCCTGGCAGTTGCTGCCTGTATGGGTGAGCATGATCTTCTGTCTCCTTGGGGCTGAGCCTTGGGGGAGGGGCACACCCCAGGAGAGGCCTGGACATTAGCTGACTATGGATCTGTGGGTGGGAGGCGAGGGGGGCACACCTCCTGGAGCTCAGGGACCCTCAAGCTTCTGCACATCTGGGACAGAGCCTGCTCCGTGCTCACTGCAGAGGAGCCTGGCTGGCTTCCAGGTCACTGGCTAGAGGTAAATGCAGAGGACCAGCAAGTCTTGGAGGAAATCGTGACCTCCTTGCTCCCAGCCTGCCTCTAACAAAACCTCAGAGCCAACACCAGCCGAGCCTTGTTGATCTCCTGCCCTGTTTTGTCCTTGCACGTGGCACCCAGGCAGCCTGTTTTCCCCCCTGGGCAGGCGATACATCAATCCACCTTGCAAAATGACACCCTTACACTTTGCACTCAGAACACCCACTGCTGGGCAGCCAGGCAGTGGACTTAGTGAGAGGAGAACCTAGGCTCCAGGAATGGCCTGGGCCCCTGGACCAACTCCCTCTGGGTTTAGGATTAAACGTCCCTTCCCATCTGATGTAGGCCACCTAAGGTACCCCTGAGACCACGGTCCAGGGCCCAGGCTGAGCTGCAGAGCCAAGGTCCTGGACCCTAAGCTCATAGACTGCATTCAGCTCAACTCAAGGACTCTGCATCTCCTGCAACTTGCTGTGCTTGGCAAGTATGAGACATAACTTGGCCCCTGCTTCAAGCTGCTTATCATGGGGTAAGAATGTTAGGTACAAAGATGCCAGGGGTGAACCAGCTGGCTGCCCTCACATCCAATCCTAGCTAGGTGACCTTGGGCAAGTCACTTTCCTGCTCTAAGTCTGCCCCCATGCCAAAAACAACGGTGCCTACCTTATGGAAGGAATTAGACACACAAAATATAGGTCACTTCATGATGTAAGGAAGAAGCAGCCATTTGTAAACTGCTAATGTTGTGATGTGATTCTCAATGAGGTATGAAATATAGAAAGAATGGGGATGGTTTGCTGAATATCAGTTCTGGCTATTATGGTCATTAGTGCTAACGTAGTTACAGGTGGTGTTCCTGCACACCTGGTGCTTCCTCCCTGCAGGGATGATGTAAGGCCTGGAGGGGGCAGCATTGAGGCTGTGCCCTGAAGGGAGAACCACTTCAGCAGGTAGGGATGAGCAGGTGAAGCAGAGAGCATGCGGTCAAGGGTGACGCAGAGGAAGCGCCTTTTAGCCTCCTAGGCTGGTTTCCAGGAAACCGGGCACTGAGTCTGACCAAGGGGCTGGGCTGGACTTTGGTCCCAGCAGCTGATCATGACACTGTAAATACTAGAAATCTTCAATAATGCATGTGAATGTGAAGCTATATATCAGGGTGCTCCCCTTCTGTAATGGGAAAGAATCAGGGTGTTGTCTGCGGGGCCCTGGAAGGAGTTTCAAGAAATAAATCCTCCCCGAGGAGGCTTCTGCAGACCATCAGTGCCAACTCCTAGTGGCAGCCAAAGGGTCCCCCTGTAGCCAAAGGACCCATCCATTCAGTCACTTTTTTTTCATTCACTCATCCAAGAGCTCTTCTCTGAGTTCCCACAGAAAGCCAGGCTTTAAACTTGGCTGTAGGGATATGAATATGGGCCCTGTCTGGGTGACCTATAACGATGTGGGAAACTGAGGACTTCTAGAAACCTTCCTCCTGGTCAGCTGCCTCAATTATTATTATTAATGGACATTCGTTCTTAGCTGATTTTAGGCTCCGAACGGTTCCTTTGCCCCTGTCAGGCTGGAGAACGCCTCCCCTCTGCCCTCTGCTGGTAGGAAGTGGCAAGCGCTTTCAGCAACCAGCCCTGGATTCGTTACTCCTAAATCCCACCCTCCCAACACCCTGAGGAAATGAAGCACTTTTATAAAGAGGAATGAACCTGCGATTAGCATCTTGACATTCTATCAGAGCCATTCCAGGACCCGATGCGCTGGTCCAGCGGCTCAAGTCCTCACCTTGAACACGCTGGGATCCCATATGGGCGCCAGTTCTAATCCTGGCAGCTCCACTTCCCATCCAGCTCCCTGCTTGTGGCCTGGGAAAGCAGTCGAGGACAGCCCAAAGCCTTGGGACCCTGCACCCGAATGGGAGACCTGGAAGAGCTCCTGGCTCCTGGCTTCAGATCGGCGCAGCACCAGCTATTGCAGTCACTTGGGGAGTGAATCATCAGACAATCTTCCTCTTTGTCTCTCATCCTCTCCATATAAATATATATATATCTGACTTTGCAATAAAAAAATTTTTTTAAGATTTATTTTATTTTTATTGGAAAGGCGGATATACAGAGAGGAGAGACAGAGAGGAAGATCTTCCGTCCGATGATTCACTCCCCAAGTGAGCGCAATGGCCGATGCTATGCCAAGCCGAAGCCAGGAGCCTCTTCCAGGTCTCCCACACGGGTACAGGGTCCCAAGGCTTTAGGCCGTCCTCGACTGCTTTCCCGGGCCACAGGCAGGGAGCTGGAAGGGAAGCGGGGCTGCCGGGATTAGAACCGGCGCCCATATGGGATCCCGGGCGTGCAAGGCGAGGACCTTAACCACTGCACCACCGCGCTGGGCCCTGTAATAAAAAAATTTTTAAATAAAATTTTTTTTAAAAAGAGAGCCATTTCAGAGATTTTCCAGTTAAATGCAGAGTGACTCTCTGAAGAAAAACTAATGCTAATACTAAAACTAATACTAAGCTAAGTGATGAGAATAGATAGTAGAGCATGAGAAACGAGGGAGTGGCATTGGTGAGAGACAGATTAAGACTTCATCCACTGGCTCACTCCCCAAATGCCCACCATGGCCAGGGTGGGCCAGGTGCAAGTCAGGTAGGGACCTGATGTAGGTCTCCCTCACAGGGGGCGGAACCCATAGGTGGCCGTGGGCCACCATCACCTGCTGCCTCCTGGGATCTAGAGTAGCAGGAAGCTGGAATGAGAAGTAGAACTGGGACTTCAACCCAGGAGACTGATGTGAGAGACAGGGTCCCAGGCAGCATCCTAACCGCTGCAACAAGACGCCAGCCCCTGGAATTATCGCTGTTGTCACTGCTGCTGCCCTGCTGTCTGCAGGCCACACTCGCCCCAACTTGGGGACCAGGCTTTGAGGTTGAAGAAGGCAAGACCCAGCTCCTGCATCTGCTTCTGGGATGTTCAGACCAGTGGTCTTGTGGGTGGATCCTCACCTGAATCCTGTTGGGGTCGGTCAGATGGGGTGGCCAGGCAGCACCGTCTCTGGCCACTGTAACAGCCTGGGCCAACTCCTTCATATGAAGCTCCTAACGCTGATTTCAAGACAGCGTAAAGATTTTGTGAGGAATGAGGACATGTGCCACTGTACAATTAGTACTTAACATGACCAGGCACAATTGTCAAGCACATTGACAGGATAAGGTGCTATCCCTCTTTCCTGTAAAACAGCCTAAGGTGAGGAGAGCAGTTGGTCCAGCACCAAGGGTTAGGACAGCCACGTGTCCTGAATCCCATCCTGGCCCCGGCTCCCAACTCCAGCTTCTTGCTGATGCAGACCCTGGGAAGCAGTGGAGACGGCTCATAAAGTTGGATTCCTCCCATCCACATGGGACACCTGGATTGAGGTCCCAGCTCTTGGCTTAGTCCGTGGCCTGATCTCAGCTGTTGCAGGCATGTGTGAAGTAAACCAGGGGTTGGGAGCTGCTTTACTCTCTGCTATCTCAAATAAACAAACAAAATGTTAATAGTCATCTCTGTAAAGAGCCAGACAGCAAGGAGCTTACGCTTTTCAGGCAAACTCCACTGCAGTGGGAAAGTTGCCACAGGCAACATGCAAAAGGGTTAGCGTGGCTGTGCGCCAACGCAACTCTATTTATAGACACTGAACTATGGATTTCATGTCATTTTCATGCATCCAGAATTGTTCAAAATCTTCTCCCCAAGTATTTCCATGCAGAAGCCGTTCTTAGATTGCTGATGGTGTAGCCTCAGAGAGCTGTCGTGGGAGACCCTCCACCAAGCTCCTGTCTGTGACCTGGGGCAGGGATGGGAAAGGGCATGAGGCCAGGGTTGCAGGCACAGATGCCACCCGCTGGGAGGAGGAACAAAGGACACACAAGATCCTTGGGGTGGCTCCTCCTTGAGCGTCAACAATTGGGTCAGGGTGATGGGCACACACTCAGGGAGAGCCCAGGCCCCACTGCTCTGTCCTCAACAGGGAGTGCAGCATGGGCTCCAGAGGCCCCATGAGATGCCCTCCCTGTCTGCCCCAGGAGCCCTTACTGCTGACAATAGGCAGATGCTGTGATTCACCCCCAGCTTGTCCTGACTCCTGCCCTTGCAGAGACCCATCAACTCATATACAGGTACGCACACTCACTGATGGCCCATTTACAGCCAGACCACGGTGTGTTGCCTTCATCTCTGGCTCACGGGGACACAGGTCGGTGCACCAGATGGCGAATCGTGCTGCTGTAGCAGATTGCCCATGTCCCCAAGGAGCAGAGTTGGGGTGGCAGGGGCTGAGACAGGACATGGCTTCAGCCACTCCATTCAATGTGCCTCTGCCTGATTCCTTCTCTGGAGCCCCTGGGGAGGTGTGTGTGTGTGTGTGTGTGTGTGTGTGAGAGAGAGAGAGAGAGAGAGAGAGAGAGAGAGAAATGGAATTACAGCAGAGGAGAGAAGGTGAGTAGAGGAGAGCCATGCCCCCTCTGTCCTGCCCCTATGTTCAGGGGCCTCTTCACAACTGAAAGTTAAGTTCAGTGGCACCTGTGCCTGTGGACCATAGCAGGCTTCTGGCAGTGAGCAGGAGTAAGGGGTGGAAAACAGAGGCAGGAGAGACCAAGACTTCCAGGAAGGTTGCCTACACTTCCTGGTTCCCCCAGACTCCCAGATAAGGGCCATCTCTCACCAGGCATCATTCCCCTCTGGTCCTACAAAGGGCCCAGAGCCCTGCCTGCCGCTGGGTGTCCCAGCCTGACGAAATGTGGTGCAGTAGCTAGGCAAGAAAGGAAGTGGAGCCCTGAGAACACTGCCTTCTCAGCTGTCCAGGCACCTGCTCCTGGGACAAGAGAGGCAGCCTGAGGGACAGAGAAAGGAAAGGCCCCTTTCTTTCCTGGGTGAAGGCAAAACCACAGCCTGGTGGCCTGAGCTTTTCAGGGAGTAGGCCAGACTTCTGTTTCACTTTGTTTGCAGCAGGTCTACTCCTAGGTGGGTCCTAGGCTCTGCTCACTCCGAGCGTGCCAGCAGGCAGACACACATGTGTACATACGTGTGCAGAGGCACATGCACACCATCCTTGGCAGACCAGCTCCTCTGCCGAGCTTCCTTGCGGAGTCCCCAGCTGGAAGTAGAGTCTGGTGTGTGAATCATTCGGCGTGCTGGCTCAGCTCCGCCAGGACCCAGAGCTGTTTCTAATGAAGAAGAATGAAGGGTGCTGCTGGCTCTGGAAATGCTGGCATCAACTCACTAATGGGCATTTAAACAGCCGTGCGTGCGGAATTGCTCGGCCTTGCTGCCTGCAGCCACAAGAGCTGCCAGAACTCCCCAAAGGTGTTGCTATCCTCTGTAAGAGCCAGACTAGAAGATGCAGTTCCCCTGTTGGCCCCTGCACTCGGCCAGGCCCCAACCTAGTGACACGCAGGCACATCTTCTCTTTCAGAGCAAGGGCCCTGAATCTTCTGCCTTCGGTTCTGGCAGCTGTGGAGAGAGCTCAGGACCCAGCCGTGAGCAGGATCCGGCTTCCAGGCAAGTTCCTAAGGCCAGCAGGGTGCCGGCCACTTAGCCACAGCTGGGCTCCCTGGAGGAAGATGAAGGTGGTGGCACCCACAGGTGCACAGCCCACTCACAGCCAGTCTGAGCTGTCTTCCCCGGGCTGGCTACCACCCCATGTATCCAGTATTAACCAGCTCCTGAGTCTGGGAACCAGGATGACTCCCCCATATCATTCCCTTTGTACCCTCCATCCCATCACCCAGTGCCAACCCCCATGTTGCCCCCTGCACTCTCCATGCCATCCCATCCCTGAGCGCCACCATTCAGGGCTCCAGTTCCATCTACAGAGAGAGAAGAAGGAACTCACTCCTTCACTGATATCCAATAAGTACCTCCAGGGTCCAGGCACCTTGCTAAGTCCTGAATGGGGAGGGAGAGAACGTGGGGCTCTCAGCTCATAGCAGGGATACTGATGTGGAGAAAGAGCCCTCAGCCAGGCCCCCCAGACCTCATTCACCATCCACCTCCCGGGCAACACTGCCACTGAATAGATGCAGATTATAGTACTGAGTGGACAGTCCATGCTACATCTGTTCAGGTCCCCTTGGGCCTGAATTCCTCAGGCAGAGTCTGACCTGGACAGGAGAAGGCCCTCAAGTGACCTTTCCCCGTGGATGCAAGAGGACCTTCTCCTCTGGCAGCTGGCCCCAGCCTCTGGTTTAGACTGGAGGTGATTATTTAAGGAAGCACAGCAGCTGGTCTCCAGATTAGAAGGCAGTCTGGGGGCTGCAGCAGATAGGAAATCAGCCAGCTAGGGGAAGGGACATCCTGTCCCTAGATAGGATAAAGGATGACAGCTTGTGGAGGGAGTGGCCTCTGGCCATGTTGCCTACCTTGTGGAACAGGCACCAGCCATATTCTGGCCTGAAGACACTGAAAGAACTACAGACACCTACCATCACAAGGGGATGTGGAAGCAGCTAGAGGGAGAGCAAATTCTCATCTGCTACTTCACTCTCCAACAACAATCCCAGCTGGGCAAGCCCAAAGCTCGGAGCTGCATCTCCCTGCTGGGTAACCAGAAGCCAATGACCTGCCGCTTCCCAGGGGCGGCATTAGCAGGAAGCCAGAGCCAAGAGTGGAAAGCAGGCGTGCTGGTGTGGTCTGTAAGCATCCTGACCTGCACCTTTGCCTCTTGGCCACATACCTGCCCCCAGGATGCTGGCATTCCGGGAGTCCCAGGACTGTGCCAGGCAGCTGCCTGCTCCCCTCCCAGACATTGATTTTTCTCTTTCCCTTGTTCCCAGAGGAGGAAGCTGAGATCCAGGGACCTGAGTGACTTGCTCATGGCAAGGGTGGAACAGGCACCAGGAGGCATCTGATCCCATAGTATATATACTTGTCCATCCCATGGTGAGTATGGGGGTCACAGGAAGAGGGGAGCATGGAGAAGGTGGACCCCACCTTCAACTAGCAGCCACTAAGAAGGCCCCCTGGTGATGCCCTCTGTCCCCTAAAGGTGCCCACTCTTGGAATTGCCCCCGGGCCTTGAAACACCAACCATGGCTTGCCCCACTGGGGATCTGCTCAGTTGACAGCAAAGAACAGGTCATCTGCTTGGCATCCCCAGCTTCCCCTGAAACCCACCACCTACTTCTATGCAGGCCGGTTGCCACTGATTCCAGAGGCAGATGCACACTTAGTAAAGCTGTGCATCCTGCTGTGTGAGTTAGGCCTCAATCAGCACCAGGTGTGACAACGGCGCAAAGGCCAAGCATTTGACTGATGGCCTCTGCCTGTGGTTGAGTGTCCAGTTCAGTGGATTCACTGACATCACAATGAAGAGACTACATACCACAGGCTTCAATGCCCTCATCACTTGCCTACCCAACTACTTCCCCTCCCTACCTCCATTCCTACCTTTTCAGCAAGGCCAATAAGTCAAGCAATTGATAGATAATTCCAGGTCTAGTGCTAATGCAAGATCTTTTTGAAAAAATATATTTATTTATCTGAAAGCAGGGTTGCAGAGAAAGAGGAAGAGAGATGCAAAGAGATCTTTTATTCACTGGCTCATTCCCCAAATGGACACAGTGGCCAAGGCTGGGCCAGTCTGAAGCTAGGAGCCAGGAGCTTCATCCGGATGGGCCATTTTCTTCCACTTCCCCAGGCCATCAGCAGAGAGCTGGATCAGAAGTGGAGTATAAACGTATAAACTAGTGCCCATATGAGAGGCCAGCATCATAGGTGGGGAATCTACCCATTATACCGCAGTGCAGGCCCAATGTAGGATCCTAAAGCAAGAAGCATGCAGATTTGAAATGAGGAGGACTAAGAGCAGGAGGAGGGGTAGGGGATGAGGGGGTCATGGGACCCTCCCGCTGTGCCAGGCATTCCTTCAGGCCAGCTCTGTGCCCGCCCAGCCGCAGCTTGGAGACTGTAGGTGACTCAGGGAATCTTAAGTGGCGGTTGCTAGGTTACAGGCTTCCTCAACGTGCACTCAATGGAAGGACTAAAGGATGTCACCTTGCTGAGAGGAAGAGCTCTGGGGAAAGGGAGGGAGAGGACAGAGGGAAACCAGCACTGCCAGAACAGGACCCTGAGCCACGCCCTGCAAGGTGCCCTATTCTTAGGTCCTCTCCCATCTCCCCCGTGTCCAGAGCCCAGAGTGCACTGCCAGAGGTCCCTGCAAAACAACAGCCTTTGGTTAGAACAGAGGCCACCACTGGACAGGACTCCAGCACATTCCCACGGGATGCACGCTCATGAGCATGTCTCTGCGGGTCTGCTCCCGTCCCTCACTGCAGCTGAACACCCTTCCAGAAGCCGGGTGAGAAGGCGAAAGGTGTGATTTCCTTAAATCAGGCAGGACTCTTGCAATGCACATCTGATTTAACTGGCATCAAGCCAGAGTGCATGGAAAGTCACAGCTGGAATTCACAGCTCCACCAGAACACCAGCCAGAATGCCTGCTTCTTGCCTCGCCCCCAGCAAAGATACTTAGTTTCACCAAATCTCAGAATTCCCCCCTCATCCTAGCCTCAGCTCCACGCCCTCGTGCCTGGGAAGGGGCAGGCACTGTGGCTCCCCAGGGAAGACTGCTTGCATCCCAGCTGCTCCATTCCCCATCCAGCTTCCTGCTAATGCACCTGGGAAAATATTAAAGGATGACCCAGACCAAGCTGAGGTTCCTGGCTCCTGGCTCCAGCCTGCCAAGCGCTGGCTCTTGCAGCCATTTGAGGCTGGATGGTCTCTCACTCCTATGAATCTGCTTTTCAAATAAGTACATGAGTAAATTGTTTTAAAGATTTATTTTTTTATTGGAAAGGTAGATATGCAGAGAGGAGGACAGAGGAGATCTTCTGTCTGATGGTTCACTCCCCAAGTGGCCGCAATGGCTGGAGCTGAGCCAATCCGAAGTCAGGAGCCTCCTCCAGGTTTCCCATATGGGTGCGAAATTCCAAGGCTTTGGGCCATCCTTGACTCTTTTCCAGGCCACAAGCATGGAGTTGGATGGGAAGCAGGGCTGCCAGGATTAGAACTGGCACCCATTTGAGATCCTGGTGCATTTAAGGTGAGGACTTGAACTGATAGGCCGTCGCACCGGGCCCTTGAATAAATTATTTTTAATAAAACAAAGAAACAATTGTGAGAAAAATGATGCATAGACAGAAGGGAACATGGAACTCTGTTTTTCTGTTTAGTAAGATGCCTTGGCTGGGATGACTGGGGTCACCCTTACTGCCTGAGTCTAGAAGCCTCAGTGGGCAGAAGAGACAGAAGACAGATCTCCAAGTAGTCCCGTGGAGAAAGGTCTTTGGCTCTTAGCCCCCAGCCACCCTGTGTTATGTTGCGAAAGGGTTTACTGCCTACGCATCTGGGCAAGTTTGGACCTCCAAAGAGAAAGCGAAATGTTGGCCGCTTCCTGCAATGCTTCCCTAACTCCGACCACACTCTCCTAGGATTCCTGAGTTCTTAACAGAATCAGTGGAACACACCCTTCTTCTGGGAAGGTTCTAGAAGCGCTTATTCTACAAAGACAGAGATCTCAAACAAAAACGATGGGATTTTAAATACGTATTTATTTTGAGAGAAATGGAGCTCTCACCCCCTCGTGCACCTCCCCAAATGCTTGCAATGGCCAGGGGGTAAAACCAGGAGCCCAGAATTCAACCCAAGTCTCCCACCAGGGCGTCAGGAACCCGACGACTTGAGCCATCACCTGTAGCCTCTCAGGGTGTGCATGGACGGGAAGCTGGAGTCCAGAGCTGCAGCCAAGTGTCAAACCCAGGTCCTTCCATACAGGACACAGACACTTGACGTCTCACCACTGAGCTCAAAGCCCACACCCAAGAGTGAAATCATTAGGTCAGAAACGCACGATCTTCATAAGAGCCGGTAGTGAGCTGGGCCTTGCGTCTCTCCCAGGAAGCCCTTTGCAGGTGAGCACCCGGCACTGGCACTTGCTCTCCCCAGCTTGGCTGGTGGTAGCAACAGCATTCCTTTCTGGAGATCTCCGACACCCTTGCCCTGGACCAGCAAATGAACTGAACGCTTTGTAAATTCAATCTCATTTATTCCTCACCCAGCATGGAATGTTCCAGCATGGAATGCTACTCCAGAATAAAACATCGATCCATGCAACCATGGAAATGACTGCTAGTGAACTAGACTAGGCAAGGAACACAGCCCTGAAGGTTGCATGCAGTACAATTCCGTTCTTGAACTTTCTTGAAATGGCCAAGCTCCTGAGCTGCAGGCTGTGTCTAGGGCCTGGAAAGGGAAGGGATAGGAGGGAAGCAAGTGTGGGCAGAGAAAGGAGGGCAGCACAAGGGAATGCTCTGATCTGACCCCAACAGCCTCAGTGGCCTGGCTGGGCTATTGTGCTATAATTTTGTAAGCTGCTACCACTGGAGAATATTGCATAAAGGGTTCCCACTCTCACCCCCAACTGACAACCATCCGGGAATCTAGAATTAATTTTAAAACAAAAAGTCTTTGTGAGAGCCAGAACACCAAAGCCAAGAGCAGCTAAGTAATTTCCAGAGCCAGGACTCCAACCCAGGCCTGTCAGACTCACCCAGGGGTGCTTGAAGGTATGGTTGTATTGGAGAGAGACAAGCGAGACAAGCGAGAGGAGGACCCCAGGGGCTCTCTGCTGGCCGCCAGAGCAGGTGGTCCCCTGGTAGGTACGGCTGTTTTGTTCCTGGGGACTGCTATTAGGAAGTGGATTGGCCCGAAAGTCAAGATCTGATCAGGAGGTTTACCTTTCCGCCATGTAGGCGGAAGGCTGCACTGTGGGGATGCTGGATTTGTCTACGTCACAGCCTCGGGTTGTGTGCCTGCCTAACCACGCCTCCGCTGGCGTCTCGGTGGGTGTGACCATTTGTCGGAGAGAGGGGGATGTGTCGCTTAGGCGCTTCCCTTGGCAGGCCCTGCACCTGTGTCAGGTGTGCGTGAGTGACACCACACCCACTGTCTCTAGGAGGTTAAGCCCCGTAATGATGCCTCCCCACAAACAAAGCGGGCTACTGAGCCGGGCTCTCATGCTGCGAGTCTGTGTACTGTGGATAAACCGGGTAATTGTGTTCTCCGCCTCTTCATCCAAAACAAATCCTCGCAAAAGCCCGCCTGCGCCCTGGAGGGAGTCTGATTCCCTGGCGTCTGGGGATCGGGTGTGCCCCCACCCTGATTTCGCCGATCTGAGGCCAAGGTGAGCGGTCCCCCGCGGGCCCCAGCCCTCCCCCGCAGGCCAGGCGCTGCCCACGCTTATGTAAAGAGGTCACGGCTGGCTCCTCCACCGCGAGGCGCACGCGGATTCCCGCACAGGTGTGGCGCCCGCGGTGTGGCCGTGTGCGGAGCAGGCTCGCCGGCCTCCTTCCCGGAGGCGGCGGCCCGCGGGGTCCCCGACCGACCGTGTGTGTGACAGCGGGGCGCGGGTTGGGGAAGGCCACAGTGTCCTCTCAGCTGCTCCGGAGTCGCCGGGCGGGGACTCGGCGCTCGCCACGCGCTTCGCCTGCTTAGCCGCGTAAGTGGCGCGGGGGCGGAGGCGCGGGATTGTGGGGAGGGGCGCGGCGTCGCGCCAAGAGCCAACTCCTTCCTTCATTCGGGGTCAGCCTGGCTCCCAGCACCCTCAGAAGCCCCCGCCCCGCCCCCTCGGCACGTCCCGGCTGTCTGCAGGCTTAGGGCGAGGGAGAAAGAAGCCACGGTGGTGCGGGGCGTGGTGCCGCTGCGCGGTGGTGTCCTCCATCGCCGCATCTTCCTTTAAAGTTGGCAAGGGGCTGCAAAGCCCGCGAGCGCGCGTGGCCTTGCTCGGGCTGCCCTTGATTTGTCCAGTCCCTCCCGCAGGGCGGAGCGTGGACACCACCCCTACCGCTGAGGCTTGAGAAGCTGGGAAGTCCCGGCCAGCGTCGGGCTGGAACCAGCGCAATGGAGACTGCAAGAGGGGCCGAATAGCCCGCCCCGCCCTGCCATGGAGGTACCCAACGTCAAGGACTTCCAATGGAAGCGTCTGGCCCCACTGCCCAGCCGCCGGGTCTACTGCTCCCTGCTGGAGACCGGGGGGCAGGTGTATGCCATCGGGGGATGTGACGACAATGGTGTCCCCATGGACTGCTTCGAGGTCTACTCCCCAGAGGCCGACCAGTGGACCGCCCTGCCCCCGCTGCCCACAGCCCGGGCTGGGATGGCAGTCACTGCCCTGGGGAAGCGGATCATGGTGATTGGGGGAGTGGGTACCAGCCAGCTGCCCCTGAAGGTCGTGGAGATGTACAGCATCGACGAGGGCAAGTGGAAGAAGCGCAGTGTGCTGCGGGAAGCTGCCATGGGCATCTCAGTCACGGCCAAAGGCAAGTGGGACAGGGATGGAGGGATGCAGAGAACAGAAAGTGGGTTCCCAGGCAAAGGGTTGAAAACCAACCCGAATGTGGAGAGTCTGTTTGATGCTAGGGCCCCCTGGCCTTAACCTTTCAGAAAGGAAAACTTAGGCTCAGGGAGCGAAGTGCCTAGCAATTACACCTGTCTTTGGCCGCCCTCTTCCAGCAGGCTGAGCGGGTCGCTGCCCTGTGAGAGCCAGAGGTGTGGGCTGTGAGGATCACTGAGTCTATGCAGACCCCTGCGTTTCCCACTCACCCCTGTCCACTCCCCTTGCATCGTGCCTGCCAGGCAGCACCACCTCTAACAGGCTCTTTCCCCACTTTACCTGCCGGTCCCAGAGGGGCTCAGCGATGTCCAGAAGGCCCTTGAGGATTGTGTGGTGTCTTGCCCAGGGATACTGAGTGCTCAAGATATGCAAGTACTTGTGTGTGGTTGGATGAACCCGGTTTCACTTTCCCAGAACCCCTCATTCTGTTCTTTCCAGGCCTAGGGCAGCCTGGGTCACAGGTGCGAAAACACAAGGTTTTCAGGGACTGTGCTCCAGTGGGAGTCAAAAGACTCTGGCTTCCCCCACACCAGCCTGAGCTTCATACTGATGGGTGACCTTGACCCTTCACTCCTCCTCCAGCCTTTCCTCCCACTAAACCATGCTGGCTGCCTATCAAATCAATGCTAGCTCAGAACCCGTGATTTCCCGAGAGCACCTGTTCTGCCCAGGACACATGCGAGGCCTCAGGATGGAAGAGGCAGTTCTGGAGTCCAGATCTGACCAGTAAAAGTGACCAAAGGGAAGCAGGGGTTAGTGGGGCTTTCACGGCCTTTGAATGGGAAGAATAGGAGGTGGGGGGGGGGCGTGGGGAATGTGGAAAGAGAGAAAGAACCCTTCAATTCCCGCAGGCTTCCTGAGAAAAGAGTGAACTTACATTGAGCCCTCACAACCTGTCCAATGAGATTTGAGCTAATAAAGCCTCATTTTAGAGAGAAGCAGCATTGGGACCCAGAGAGACTAAACCCCTGCCCCAAGGGTGCACAGCCTCCTCGGGAGCAATGCTGGTGCCCAGGTGCCTCACCTTGGCATCACATGGGTTTAAGAAGTATTTCCCAGCCTGTGTGCCAGGCATCATACCAGACTCTGGGGTTGCAGATGAACAAACTGTCAAAGATCAATAGCTGATTGGAATAAACAAAGGGGATTTTCATAACCCATGACAAGTGGAGTGACAGAGGCAGAAGTGAAGGTGCCCCCACCTGGGGGACCCTGAGCCGGTGCTCTCACCTGGCCTCACAGTTCAGGGACATGCAGGTGAACCTGAAGGCTGAGTCGGAGCAGCAGGCAGACACGCTATAGTAGTGTAGACCAGGTGGGGCTGATTCCCAGGAGCAGGTGCAGGGGTGGGAGGTGAATTCCTCATACTCAGGCCATGTCTGCCAGCCTCAGGCTAGGGTGGATGTCTGGCCTGGTGAGACTGAGATGTAGAGAGGAGTGCTGATCCCTGGAGTAACCGTGAGGAGTAAAGGCATCAGAAGCAATGAGGACCAGCCACTGGGAGACAGGATTTCAGGCAGGAAAGGGTCTTGGAGAAAAAGAGGGTCCTGGACCAGGGTCTTGTTTATCTGGCAGGTGCCCGGTGAGGACTGGGCAAAAGAGACTCCTTGCTTAGTCTTACTGATGCAGTGTGCCAGCCAAGTCCCTCAAAGGGTACTGGGAGCCAAGAGTGATGGAGAATGGGAGAGGACCACCGATCAGGGCACTCTGCCCTGGCTTTGTAGGGGCTATGCCCTGTCCTCCCAAGGCATCACCCTCGCTCACTCTAGCCCTCTCCCATTCAGGGTGGGGCACCTCCGAGCTCCACAAACCCCTCCAGGCAGCCATCAAAGCCAGAATCAGAGGCAACACAGTGTCCCCCAAGGCCTGCGACAGCAGGGTTGACCTCATTTCTGAAGGCTCCTCCTGCTGTTTTATCTAGAGAATTCCAGCCTGGGGTCACCTGGGGAGCAGGCCACTGAGGAAGGGCTCTGAAGAAATGTGCCTCCATGTTAGCCAAACTAGAAAGTAAACAGTGCAGGGGCAAGACTTGCAAAGCACTGTCTGGGTCTGCACTTAACCATGTCCTTCCTTTGGCAGAACCTGCTGGTTCTGGCTCAGGGAAGGGCTGGGTACCACAGAAGTCTCAGGCATGCAGATGCAGTCCTTCCTGGCTCAGCAGGGGTGCTGTCAGCCACACTGACCCAGCCAGGGGCTCTGGCAGGGCAGAGCCGTGGTTGGGAAGTGGCTTTGGCTGTGGTCAATGACCAGTCCTGCTGGGTCTGGGAGCTGAGCCAGGGGTTTGTATGTGGCCTCTTCCTAGATTACCGAGTGTATGCAGCAGGCGGAATGGGCCTGGACCTCCGTCCACACAACCACCTCCAACACTACGACATGCTCAAGGACATGTGGGTGTCTCTAGCTCCCATGCCCACCCCACGCTATGCTGCCACCTCCTTCCTCCGAGGCTCCAAGATCTATGTACTGGGTAAGGGGGGCAGTCATCTGTGTGTTTACCTCCCAGCTTCGGGCATCAACACGGGGGTGGGCGAAGATGTGGGTTAGGGGCTTAATCATGCCACCCCAGCCTTGGGGAGCATCCTGTGTAGGTAGGTGACCCATTCCTTCCTGCTCCGGCCTCCAGGGGGACGGCAGTGCAAGTACGCAGTCAATGCCTTCGAGGTCTTTGACATTGAGACCCGCTCCTGGACCAAGTTCCCCAACATCCCCTGTAAGCGAGCCTTCTCCAGCTTCGTGAACTTAGACAACCGCCTATACAGCCTGGGAGGCCTCCGGCAGGGGCGGCTCTACCGGCAGCCCAAGTTCCTTCGCACCATGGACATGTTCGACATGGAGCAGGGTGAGCAGGCTGCTGGCCCCTGGACCTGCTCCCCAGGGTGCCCCCTCAATACCCTGCCACCCCCACACACCCCGATCCCATCTGTCCTCCCAGCTGGGTGAGGCTTGGAAAAACCTGAAGGACCACTGCACCTGGGGCTCCCCTCAGCATCGGATTCAGAGCCCCTCTTTGCTTGGTTAATTTGTTAGCCAAGTCCTTCCTACCCATTGTCTCTTACAATACCCATGCAAGTTCAGGTGCAAAGTAGAGGCAGAGTTCCTACTTTGACCTGATGGAGAAGCATTGGATCCCACCTCCTCCATTTCCTGCTTCTCTTTGGCTTATAGCCATATGCAGGGATACAGAACAAGTTGATTCTTTGTAAGGGTTTCTGGTTCCCTACACTGCAGCTGCAAGGCCGAGGGTGCTGGCTACAGAGAACATCATTTCAGACAGAAGTGGGGCACTGTGCACACATGCACACATGCACACACATGGGTCCAGGGTGGTGGCCTGCATCTCATTCTCTGTCCTGCCACTGCCCACACCTGCAGGGGGATGGCTGAAGATGGAACGCTCTTTCTTCCTCAAGAAGCGGCGGGCAGACTTCGTGGCTGGCTCTCTGAGTGGACGGGTCGTGGTAGCCGGCGGACTGGGTAAGGCTGCATGCCCCAAGCAGGAGTGGGCTGTGGCTTTCAGCAGGTCCCTGGCACCAAGAATGAACAGGAGAAAGCACTGGCTCCTAGCATACCACCTGCCCACTGCTGGATCCCCAAGAGTTCAAAGTGTTCCCTTCCTTCTGGCCTGCACTTGACCTATCCCCTGTCAGCCCTTCTGTCCTCTGACATGGGGGAACTGAGGTCCAGGGAGGCTACAGGACATCCTGGGGTACTCGGGAGCAGCTGGGGACAGGGTATAGCAGTGATGGGGGGTGTGGTGCCATTTGATCCTGCTCCTCAGACATCTTGTCCCCAGAGACCCAGTCTCACCACACAACAGGACAGACAGCCACCTGCCAGGGACTGCAGTAAGTACATGAGAATGCGTAGTGGACAAAAGCAATGACCATGTGGGAGGTAGGAGGCCACAGTGTTCCAGAAACTTCTGGGGAAAAGCAAGGCAGGTGAGGAAGGAAGGCTCTTATTAAACAGCAGCAGGCAGAAGGGGAGAGGAGCAGAGCCGCTGGGCCAGGCCAGGATGGGGAAGCGGGCTGGTCACCAGAAGGTGAAGCTGCCAGTGGGAGGGAGGCAGCCAGGCTGGCTGTGGCCATGGATTGGTGTCTAGCTGCCATGGTAAGGGCCATGCATTCATGCTCTCAGGGAATCAACCCACCGTCCTGGAGACAGCGGAAGCCTTCCACCCGGGGAAGAACAAATGGGAGGCCCTGCCCGCCATGCCCACACCGCGCTGTGCCTGCTCCAGCATTGTCTTCAAGAACTGCCTCCTGGCTGTGGGGGGTGTCAGCCAGGGTCTCAGTGACGCTGTGGAAGCCCTGTGCGTTTCTGATTCCTAGCCAGGCCCCTGGGTCATGGCTCTTTGCTCTCCACGTGAGCATGCTCTGTCAAGGTTAAGGCAGGGATGGGCCACTTGCAAGGTCAGTTCCTGGGGCTCCGGCTGGTCCTCAGCCCATGCAAACCCTCCCAGCCCCAGAACGCTGGCCACAGTGCACACGTTCTATCAAGCCCAGGCCAGAGCTGGGCTGCTGTCCGGGCAGAACCCTTGTTTCCTGTTCCTGCCTGTAAAGGCAGCTCTGGCCCCAGCGGCTGAGCTGCTATTGCCGCCCACTCTGTCCCCTGGCATTGCACCACTTGAAAATTTATTGGGCGAACAACAGGGAAAGATGGCAGGGATGGCCAGGTTCTTTGTTCTGCCTTGGTCAGTATCCTACCCTGTGTGGTCGCAGTCAGCCCCCTTCCCCTCCCCCTATCACCTCATCTGCTTGGCTGGAATTGGACTTGAAACCAGAGACAGTGCACTGGGAGAGATGCTTGGCCTCAGGGGCTTCCCCTGGGGGTCCCTGCCAGGTGCATGAAAATGGGGGAAGAAGCACCTTGCTCGTGTTGGCATCTCTACCCAGCCTGAGTCCCAGCTGCAGGCGTGGCCCTTTTGTCCCTGGTGGTCGAGCGTTCCTCTGTGCATCCTCCCATTTACACTGTGCCGTGAGAATCCACCACAATGGATTACTTCACTCTGGTTAACCACAGCAGCACAACAATTAAAGTCTATATTCCTATCTTCTGTAGCACCTGGCTTGGCGTGTGTGTCTGGTGGGTAGAGGGGACCTCGTGGCCCCCTCTTGCGGACTGTCCGCCCCAAAGGGTCCTATCTCACTAGACCCAGAGAAGCAGGTCTCCTCTTGCGTCAAGTCCCCATGCGCATTCAGAGAAGGTCATGCTCATTCGACCTTCTGTGCTAGATTCCTCCCAGAGTGACCTGACTTTGATCAACCTTAGCTTCCTGTTTTTACTGTCCAAAGTAGAAAGAGATTTGCTCACTTACGTAGGCCCCTGAGAGCCTGAAGGCTGTGCCTCCTTGTTGTGTGTGTAGCACTTAGGTTCTCTGTTGTTGTTATTATTGAGTTTGTTTTATTTGCAAGTCAGAGTGACAAAGAGTGAGAGATCTTCCATCTGCTGGTTCACTTCCCAAATGATCAGCACAGGCCCAGCAGGGCCAGGCTACAGCCAGGGACCTGGGACTCCATTCAGGTCACCCACATGGCTGGCAGAGACCCAAGCACTGGGGCCGTCCTCTGCTGCTTTCCCAGCTGCATTATCAGGGAGCTGGATGGGAAACCGAGCAGCCAAGACTCATTGGTACTCTAGTATGGCATGTCAGGGGTGAAGGCAGCTGCTTAAACCCAGTGCTACTGCTCTGGCCTCTGGGCTGACCACTGATGAGGGACCCTGGAAAAGCAGGTGGTGGAGCCTCCATGACAGTAGGAGGCTTTCTCTTGGGGCAGGGAGCAGGAAGATGATCTGTCTGGCTCTGTGCAGTCGAAGGTTGACGTGGCACCTTCAGAGGTGTCTTCCAGCACAAGTGGGAGCTGGGCCTTTAGGAATTGAGGACTTTTCCCCCCACAACCCCTCTAGGAGTCTTTTACTTGAATCCCAGAAGGACACTGCCACCTGCTGGCCAGTATTTCCTTCTCACCCTGACCAAGAGGCAGCCTATGGCGTGAGCGCCCTCTAGCGAGCGATTAAGAGGCGCCTGTGCCTTCTGGATCCCCTGCTTTGGTTCAGCCCCTGAGGTCGCCGTTCTGCATAGGGACGGGCGGTGCTAAGGACACCAGGAAGGATTTAACAGCATTTGAAGGCCAGCCCTGGTATGGTCTCCCCTTCTTCTGCCTCACATTCCTTCATAAGAACCATGCTTTCAAATACGGAGCCAGTCCTTGTGGGAGGGTGCCTGGGATGTAGTCCAAGGTTACAATCTGATGACCTGGTCCCAGGCCTGACTCCTCCTCCGTAACCTCTGCCTCAGACCTTTCCATCGCCCTCTCGTTGTGGGGAGTCCCTCACCTCTTTTATGCATCCACGATACATTAAAACTCCGTACTGGGGCCGGGAAACCTATTGTCTAAAATCCTCACCTTGAATGTACCAAGATCCCATATGGGCACCAGTTCTAATCCCAGTGGCCCCACTTCCCATCCAGCTCCCTGCTTGTGGCCTGGGAAGGCGGCTGAGGACAGTTCAAGGTCTTGGGACCCTGCACCCATGTAGGAGGCCTGGAAGAAACTCCTGGCTCCTGGCTTTGATTCAGTGCAGCTCCAGCCATTGCAACCACTTGGGGAGTGGATCATCAGATGGAGGATCTTCCTCTCTGTCTCTTCTCTGTATATCTGACTTTCTAATAAAAATAAATTAACCTTTAAAAAAAAAACAACTCCATGTTTCAAGCCTCAGGCCCACCCTGCAATCAGGAAGTATCCTCCTATTTCACAGACAAGAATGGGAGCTCAGAGGGGTTACCCTTATGTAACTTGCTCAGGGTCACAGCTGTGACTGAGCCAGATCTGTCTCCAAAACTTGTGGCCATGACCTTGCATGCAAACAGAGCAGTACCAAGAAAGAGAGAGATCAAAGTACTCAAGCTGGAGGAATGGTGGCTCTGAGCAGCGAGTGTGGGGATTCACAAAGAAAGGCTGGGAAGGGGTCTGGCTCAATGACTCAGTGGCTAAATCCTTGCCTTGCAAGCACATATGGGTGTTGGTTTGTGTCCCGGATGCTCCATTTCCCATCCAGCTCCCTGCTTGTGATCTGAGAAATCAATGGAGGAAGGCCCAAAGCCTTGGGACCCTGCAACTCATTTAGGAGACAGTGTAGGAAAAGCTCCTAGCTCCTGACTTTGGATTAGCTCAATGTACTATTTTGGCCATGTGGGGAATGACCCAGCAGGTGAAAGAGCTTTTGCTTTGTCTCTTTCTCTCTGTAAATCTGATCTACCTTTCCTTTAATTGGAAAGAGGTGGGGCTGGAAAGGTCCCCATGATGTAAAGTAAGCAGAGTATTCCTAAGTTCAAATCCCTGGGAAAACCCCCTTGTAAAGTCCTGCTCCCACGGGCTATTCCAAACTACTGTGGAACTCCGAACATCTGGTGAGCACGTTGGCCTTTGGAACCATCTTGGTTTAGATGCCCAGTCTTACACTAGGCTTAGGGTTACTATCTACACCAGCTACAGTCCATGGGAGATCCAGGAGACGGAGCCTGCAGCTGCTGTGTGAGCAGTGTCAGCCTTGGCTGATGCAACCCAGAGGCTCCCCACCCCACCCCTGGGCCCCAACGATCCAGGGAGCTGAGCTGAGCTGAGCTGAGACAAGGGGGAACAAGGGCAGGTTTCCAGGAAATTAATCTCAAAGCGTGCAGGTGTGGAATTGGAGGGACGGACCCATCTCAGGTCTCTGGCTTACCTAACTCTGTGTGTCTCGGTTTCCCCATGTGTAAAATGGACACAATGAGGCCTTGCTGGGAAGGCCAAGTGCCACAGTTTGTGGCTGCCAGCCAGGAGCCACGGCGTGATTTCTGTGTTCTCAGGCCCACTGAGGGAAGGGCTGGCTCTGCTGACAATGGCAAGTGGTGGAGACTGGAGTGGGTGGAAGTACAGGCTGTCTCTTCCCTAAGTGCCTCGCTGAGGAGTTTGACTCCACGGAGGTGGGAAATGGGGAGCCGGGTTGGGGGTTTTAGGAGGAAGAGCAGCGTGATCAGATTGGCACCCCCATCTTGTGGGAGGCTGGCAAGCCTTTGTCCTGACTCATACCCACACTCACACTCTCAGAGCCGCATTCACCAGGCTCACGGACCTGCACCCTTGGACATTGTGACTTGTGCTGTCCTCGGGCAAGGGAAGACCCCTGCTGCCTTGGATCGCGCACACTGCTGTCCCCACCCCCAGAGCCCAGAATCTTGGTTTGTGATCATGGCCAGAGGGCCCTTTGGCACCCTGGTACAGACTGGGATGACTTCCCCAAGAGTGCCCCAGCAGCACCAGGAGGAACACAGCCTTCTCGTCCATCTTCACCTGCTCGGTGCCTGGTGTGCCTGGCCCAGTGCCAATGCTCATTGCCCATGCGGTGAGTCAATGGCTGCCTGGTTCAGCAGGGGAAAGCCTGGGCAAGATTCCAGTGCCCAGTCCCAGCTCCTAATTTAGCCACTCTGGACTCTCCTGCGACAGTTTCTTTACTTCCTGTAGAAGCTGCCAAAGCCATCTCCCTCCTCCAGAGAAAGCACTAGGAGGACAACTCGCAGGGCCCATGGGCAAGGGGCTTAGCGCCCACGAAGTGCCTGAGGTGACAGCTTTGCCAGGCGTGGAGAAGTCTGCCCTCCTCTACCTTCGGAGCCATGGAGGGTGGGATGCGGAGCCACCTGGGGCCTGCAGCCCCCGGCCGCCCCAGCTCTGCCTGTGCTGTTGGAAGGAGGTTGTCACTGCAACCCTAACACTTCACTCACCATCTCCCCGCAAGTGGCCCACACTGGCATCCTGGCATGAAACACAAAACAAGGACGTGCGGGACCTGCCTAGCCTCCCGCAGAAAAAACCCAACCACAGTTCTAACCTCAGCAGCTCAGAGTTATGAAACGAGAGATTTAGGGGTGGGCACTGTGGCACCTCAGGTTAAGGCGCTGCTTGGGGTGCCCACACCCCACGGCAGAGTGCCAGTTCAGATCCCAGCTACTCCAGGCTTCCGTCCCAACTACCTACTAATGTGCCTGGAGGTTGCACATGACGGGGTCCCTGTCACCCATAGGTGAGAGAGATCCTTAGGGAGTTCCTAAGCATTTGGGGGAAATGTATATGTGTGTGTACACGTGTGTATACACATATGTATATAAATCTGTGTATGCATATATGTGTGTAAATATACATGTGTGTATTGATGTTTGTGTACATATATGTACATGTGTGTATCGTCCTCTCCTATTTAACCTTTCAAATAAGTCAATCTTTTTTTTAAAGATTTATTTTTATTATTATTATTTTTTAATTGGAAAGGTGGATGGATATACAGAGAGGAGAGACAGAGAGGAAGATCTTCCGTCCGATGATTCACTCCCCAAGTGAGCGCAACGGCCGATGCTATGTCGATCCAAAGCCAGGAGCCTCTTCCGGGTCTCGCACACGGGTGCTTTGTGCCATCCTCGACTGCTTTCCTGGGCCACAGGCAGAGAGCTGGAAGGGAAGCGGGGCTGCCGGGATTAGAACCGGCGCCCATATGGGATCCCGGGCGTGCAAGGCGAGGACCTTAACCACTTGCGCCACCGTGCCGGGCCCCAAATAAGTCAATCTTAATGAAGCATTTCTTGGGGAATAGTAATTGACAAGTCTCCCCCTTAGGCTCCCAGGTTCCCTTGTTCCATAGTCCAAGTCCCCACTTGCAGAAAGACCAGGACCAGACTGGAGCTGCACGGGCTCCTGGCATGTAGACCCAGACTCTCAGGCACTCGGGGGCAGGTGGCTCATACACTGGTTGCGACCCTCACAGAGCCATGAGCTTCGTTCATCCCCTGACTGCCTGGCAGGAGGGCAACCTCTTGTAGCTTGCCAATCAGATCTTCCTGCCCCAGGCCCTCCACCTGGCTGCTGGGCACTTATGCCTGTTCAGGAATATCTGCAGGTCTGATTCCATACTCTTGCAGCTCAGCCCTGCTCCCAGAGCCCTCCTGGCCCTCCAGTGGATCCCAGCCCCACCCTGAGCTCTAGGGCCCTTCCTAAGGACCTGCCCTTCCAGATTCTCCATCCCAATCCAGGAGTGAATCCAGCTGCTCTGGACCCCCTGCCCTGCACATGCTGTACCCCCTCCACCCCCCACCCTTCTGAGCATGTGGAGAATGGACACCTCTGTTTCTGGGTCCTGTCCTTACACCCGAATGCCCGAAGGTTTAGAAGATGTCCCCAGAACACTAGGGTGGACTCTGTCAGTCAATGGGCCTTGGAAGGAGCAAGGAAAGCAACAGCATCTCAGAACTCTCCAAAGTTCGAGCAATACCCTCGGAACATTCTCCACGTTAGGGTTTCTAAAATGATGTCAAGTGGACATGCACATCCCTGGGTACTGATGTGGTTTGGCAGCTGGAAATAACTCCCTCACTCCCTCCTATACTGTACAGGAAAAAAAGGAAGAAAGAAAATTGGGAGCAGTTGCCCGCCCATCCTTCCCCCATACGGCAAAGCCCTCCCCCACCCTATTCAGTGGTTCTCACGAGCCTGCATTCTTGTCTACTATATGAACAACATCAACAATAAAACCAAAATAAATATATTTAAAAGAAGCTGTCCCCAGGACATTCCCTGAACACATCCCAAGCACCTGGCCTGCAGCAGCTCAGCAAACACGGAGCATCTGAACTGCACAAAAGCCAGACATCCAAGCGCCTGAAGGTGGCGCCAGCTCCGTGAGGACGCTGTGCAGTGCCCCCTCTCTGAGCTCCTCTGGCACCTGGAGCTGACACAGGGGCTGGATGCAGGAAATGGCAGTGTCTCAGGTCCACCCCCGAGAGATCGGCTTTCCTCACCCCTCTGTCATGCGCTCCACCAAGAGTGACGGGTCAGGCTCCAGCTTTGTGTGAGCTGGGGGCGAGGGTGACAACCAGCTGATTCACCCAGGCTCTGTGATCACAACCCCCAGCACCCACTGGAGACTCGCGTCACTCTGAGCCAAGAGGAAAGTGGGCCGCCCTCCCTGACCAAGGGCCAGGAGCTGGTGACCCGGCTAAGGAATGCACTCTGCTGGGGGTTACATTCCAGGGCCAGCTTGGGAGGCCAAAGGCTCAGGTTGCCAGTGGGAGCCAGGCACAGGGCTAGGGCTGGGCCGGCCAGGAGACAGCCCTCCCTCCTGGGCATACCTCCCCATGCCCTGCCTTGCCCTTCCTGGGTAAAGGCAGAGCCAGGAGGAAGAAGATGGTTGCCCCTTCCCAGGAAGTAGCATCCAGACAGCAGGCAGTGCCTGGGCTGGGACTATGCTACCCAGCATGTAAATCCTTACCATGTAGGAAGTGGGTGACAATCTACAAGCCACCTCCACAGGAAGGTCTCCTAAGGCCTCGGGAGACTGAGTCACCTGCCCAATGTCACATGACCAGCAGGGCTGGGTGCAGACCCCCACTTCTCATCCTCTGACTTCCACCCGGACCCTCACTAGGCCCCTGGCATCATCATTTTGGTGGGTGGGAGGTACATGGGCACAGTTGGGTGCCCCATGGAGAGTTGCCAAGCACACAGTACCCTACTCATGTCAGCTTGCCTAGGATTCTCATGAATGTGGGACTGGTACTGTGGTATAGCCAGTTAAAACACCACCTGTAACACTGGCATCCCATAGGGGCACTGGTTTGAGTCTCAATTGCCCCACTTCTGACCCAGCTCTCTATTCATGTACCTGGGAAACAGCAGAAGATGGCCCAAGGGCTTGGGTGTCGGACACTCACATGAGAGACCCAGGGAAGGTGCTGCCTTTAGCCTGGGCCAGCCCTGATCATTGCAGCCAACTGAGGTATGAACTAGAAAATACAAGATCTGGCTCTCCCTCTCTGTAATTTTGCCTTTCAAGTAATAATTCTTTTAAAAAAAATCTACACAAACATCCACCCATTCCTTCCCCCAGCTCAGAATACCCTTGACCCAGCACCAAAAACTCGCCCGGAGGGAGCTGACCGGCCATGGGCTCCAGCCGTGGCAGTTCAACGGCAACATCCCCAGCTCAGAGCATATCCATCTGTCCTCTATTGTACCAGATCAGCCGGCACTTGTGGGTGACTGTCCACAACCCCCTAAGCCACCATGCCCTGTCATGACTCAGGGAGGGGACCAGGAAGGATCAGAGCTGAGCAAGTTGCTGAACGGACTGCTAGGAAAGCACTCAATTGACAGGCCCACAAGGCGGACCTTGGATGCATTTTGGGTGGGTCGAAGCAGGACAGCAGGCCGTGGAACTCCTTGGTACTTCAAGCAAGTTGGGAATCCTCTCTCAGCAAGGTACAACGATCAAGAGCTCCGTGGCTGGGGCCACGGTGGCTCCACCACTTGCCAGGTTGGTGGCTTAATTCCTTAAGGTCTTAGTCTCCTCATCCGGGCCGTGAGACCAACTGCACACTGGCACCTGCTACACAGGGTCGTCCTAAGACTGAAGGTGTGAGTAGGCAACAGCGGCCAGTGCCAGGATAGAGCGATTTCCATCCCCGGAGACCAACATGAACTCACAGTCCACTAAGGGGCAGAGTGGAGCCCCGAGGCCGGTAGCCACTCGTCTGCACTAACATTGGACCAGCCTGGAGTAGGGAGATGGAATGGAGCCCCTGAATGTCCAGGAGGAGGACAGAAGACAGGGCAGGACCAAGACTCATCATGTGTCCCTTCGGATGTGAAGAGGAACTCAGAGATTATTTCTCCAGATCTTTTTTTCCCCCCAGATATACAGAAAGGAGGAGAGACAGAGGAAGTTTTCCTGTCCATTGGCTCACTCCCCAAGTGGCCACAACAGCCAGAGTTGAGTGGATCTGAAGCCAGGAGCTTCTTCTGGATCTCCCATCTGAGTGCAGGGTCCTAAGGTTTTTGGACCATCCTTGACTGCTTTCCCAGGTCACAAGCAGGGAGCTAGATGGGAAGCAGGGCCACTAGGACACAAACTGGCACCCATATGGGATCCTGGTGCGTGCGAGGCGAGGGCTTTAGCCAC
Organism: Ochotona curzoniae; assembly: GCF_017591425.1. Lineage (NCBI taxonomy): Eukaryota > Metazoa > Chordata > Mammalia > Lagomorpha > Ochotonidae > Ochotona > Ochotona curzoniae. The sequence continues at coordinate 15,232,611 of NW_024466219.1, read as the reverse complement.
TAGGTTACTGCTCTGGGCCCTCTAGATCCCTTTTTATAGACAAGGAACCGCACCCAGAAGAGAAAGGCCTTGGTTGTGGCCACAGTGTGGGTTGAGGGTAGAGGTGGAGCTGTATTAGAGGACTTCCGTCCCTCCCTCCGTGTGTGTGCTCACTACAGCTCCGGACAGGACAGGGCAAGCTCTCTGGCCTGGGGGAGAAGGCCCTCCCAGGCCTGCTCAGGCCATTTCCGCCACAGGACTTCAACATGTTTTCAGCAAGTGCGGCACAAATGTCTCCAAACTCCTGGTGAGATTAACAAGTTGAATTGTCAACAGCTCCGTGATCCCTCCACACCCACTCCCCCACATCCTTCTCTCAGGGTACTCTGTATCCCCTGTTTGGGCACCAGAAAATAAAGCTGCAGTCAACAAGATGTCGGCCTGATAGAGTTCGCCTCCCAACCCTGGTGCTTCCCAGCTGGAGGGTCCCGCACGGGTCAGTTACCTCTAGGCCTGGGTCAATTCATGTTAGGCCTCGAGGTATCCCTCACTGTGGTTGCCCAGTGCCTATCTGTTGGCCAAATAAATGTGATTCATTAAAGGAGTAGATTGCCCAGGCTGACTCCTGCTTGTGGCTACAGCAAAGAACTTGCTGGGCTAGGGGCCAGCATAGTGATCCAACAGGCTAATCCTCCACCCTACAGCTCAGGTGCCCCTTATGGGCACTGGTTCATGTCCCAGTTACTCCACTTCCTAACCCAGCTCCCTGCTTGTGGCCCGGGAAGACAGTGGAGGATGGCCCAAGTCCTTAGGACCCTGCACCCGTGTGGGAGACCTGGAAAAAGCTCCTGGTTTCCAGCTTCAGCTCAGATAAGCTCTGGCTGTTGAAGATTTTGGATGTCTGTCTCTTCTTCTCTCTCTGAAAAATCTACCTTTCAAATTAAAATCAGATCTTTAAAAACAAAAACCAAAATAAAACTTGTTAGGTTCAATTTGGCCAGAAGAGGGCAGCCTTGAGCCAAACAGCCCGGTGCGCACATCCTGCCAGCACGCCAAGTTCCAGCAGCCCCCAGAGGGGATGGTCATCACTGCCTTTATTGCCCGCACGAAGGTAGGGGCAGGGATACTTGGGGCTGGAAAGCATCCTCAGAGCTCTGGGGAAAGAGACTGTGCTGAGATTGAAAGCCAGAAAAAAAGGGAACAAAGTCCCAGGTTTCTATACTGACAGTTGTGGGCAGGGAGTTGCCCTGGAGACCCCTTAGACTCCCTCTACCACCCCAGCTGCCCAACCCCATTCTGTCAGCTTCTCCTGCCCTCACTCTACCTCCTCATCTCATCCAAATCTCACCCAGTCTTCCAAGCCCAACTGGGGGTCTCCCTGGGACTTCTGAGCTAGGACCCGCCCGTTCAGTCCCAGGGGCACTGCCCACTCCCACTTGGTGCCTCACCCTTATCTACTACATGGCCTATTGGTCTAATTTCCTTTACTGGACTGTGAGTTTCCTGAGGGAAAGGGATGAATTCTTAGTCATTGCCTCAAGACTCATCTTCTGAGACTTTATCTGCCACCTGCCACCTGTCCCACCCTCAGTCCATTCCCAATGAATGGCCTTGCTGCCCCTCACCTGCCTGGTCCCTGCACCTCCTCACTCTAAGGGGCTCCCCCCAACCCAATACACACACACACGCACACACGCACATGCACACACAGTGTAAGGGCAGGGACAGCTATAGTGTCGATGGCTCTCCCAGCACAGCCCACAGAGGCTCTGTGAACAGAGCTATTCGGAAGTCAGTGAGCAATTGAGCCTGGGGGTGGGGAGAGGCTTCCCCCACCCCAGGCCCTGGCGGGTGGCGCAGGCCGGATGTAGTAGTTCTCTCAGCCCACGCGTCCCAGCACATCTATAGCATCTGTCAGTACAAGAGCCAGGCATTTCCTGAGACCCAGTCCCCCACCCCAGTAGACACATTCACTCCACCCCAGACCAGACCACCCCCATGAGGAATTTGAGAGTCGAGTTTCAGCAGATAGGATCAGTTCTGTGTCTCGTGCTGTTCCGGCTCCTGGCCTGCCTGTCTGTCCAACTCACTGCCTGTATGAACCGACAACAGCCACGCCAAGTCATTACAGCCTTGTCCTCCAACCCCGAGGGTCTCCAGGGTGCACCGTGGGGCTGGGACAGGCGAGACCTCTCTACTCTGGGGTCATTCATGGCTTGCCAACCCCCAGAAGGGGATTCAGGCAGAAGCCATAATGGATACAGAAAAGGGGGTTGGGGTGGTTCAAGAGGTGGCAGGCATTGGAGCCCCCAACTACATCTGCCCTCGGTGTGGCTGGTCATAAAGGGGCGCAGCTACAGGTTGTCTTTTGATTCTGAAGAGCATCAGTCTAACAAACATCTGAGCAGCTTGTAGGTACCCGAAGCACACTAGGTACTGGGGATCCTCATGAAAAGTCTAGGTGGAGCTGGAGCAGGAATTTTGGTGTCTTCCATTTGTGCTTTGCCTTCCTGGTGAGGAGATGCCTCCTCTGCTGCTGAATTGCCCCCATCTCTGCTTTAAAAGCCCCACCTGCAGGAGGCCCTCCTGAGCACCTGACTCATCTGGGCCGGAGCTTCCTCCTCTTACACATCCCAGGGCGGGGTCTTCCTCCCCTCTGGAGGCCAGCTTGCTTCTTTCTTGCAAGACTGGGACTTTTGTGAGGGCAAAAAACATGCCCTTCTTATTGCCATCGTGTCCCTGGCCCCAGGACCTACTATGCTCACCAGCATTTGTAGAACGAACGGAGTGACTAGCAAAAGGCCACAGATGAGGACTGAAAGTTGAGCTTCGTGTTTGCTTGTAAATTATCCATGCTGGGGCTTGGCACAATGGCTCGATTGGCAAATGCTCCACCCCAAGTGCTGGGATCCCACATAGGTGCTGCTATGTGTCCTGGCAGCCCCACTTCCCATCCAGCTCCCTGCTTGTGGCCTGGGAAAGCAGTCAAGGATGGCCCAAAGCCTTGAGACCCTGCACCTGTGTGGGAGACCTAGAAGAAGCTCCTGGCTCCTAGGTCCTGGCCTCAGATCAGCTCGGCTCTGGCCATTGCAACAACTTGGGGAATAAACCAGTGGATAGAATGGGTCTCAAGAAAACATTTCTGTATCCCTTCTCTATATAAAAATCTGCCTTGCCAATAAAAATAAATAAGTCTTCAAAAAAACCCAAAATAAATAAATTATTCATGCTGGGGACCAGCGCTGTGGTTTAGTGAGTAAAACTTCTACCAGTATGTGTGCTGCCCTGTCCCAAATGCCCCACTTCTGATCCAGCTCCCTGCTAATTAACATTCTTTGGAAAGTGGCAGAAGATGGCTGAGTGCTTGGGCCCTTGCCACCCAAATGGGAGACCCAGAAGCAGCTCCTGGCTGCTGGCTTTGACCTGGTCTAGCTTTAGTCTGGCCCAGCCCTGGTCATTGTGGCTATCTGGGGCTGCTGATCCAGCAGATGGCAAATTACCCAAGCTTTCTTTTCAGAAAATCTGTCCCCCCGACATGGACAAAGACCCCAACAGCAGGTCGGGGGATAGTGTGCTAGGCTTCATCCGTCTTCACAGATAACCCCAAACAACTTCACCTATGTGTTAGGAGTGAGAGATGCTGGCAGAGGAAAGAAGGTCCAACCAGCTCTGGCCTCCTCTGGCTTTCCAAACTAGGGGAAGGGAGAGGAAACTTCCTATATGAGGAGGTCCCTTGTTGAGCACAAAGAAGATGAGGGCTCCATGGCAGGGTGGGGCGTGGAGGGGTAAGGACACCCACAACTCACACTGGATGATGAATAGGAAAGTGGGCAGGTGGGAAACATAGAATGCAGAGCATGCCGTCTCTTCCTCCTTGCTGTTCAGGAGGCCCTGAAGACGCAGCCCCCAGGGTGTGGGGCAAAGGCCACCTGCCCAGCACAGCCACTGCCCTAGCTGTGCGTGGGCTGGGCTTTCCCCCAGGGAAGAGGGTAAAGGCTTAGTCTCCTCCATGCTTCTCTTCACAGGGCTCCACTTCCAATCCAGGGACACTAGGTCTGAGTCCGGATCTGCTCTTCCTTTTTTTTTTTTCTTTAGGTTTATATTATTTTTACACAGAAGTCAGATTTACAGAGAGAAAGATTTTCTGTCCCTTGGCTTACTCCCCAAGTGGCCACAACAGCTGGTGCTGAACCTATCTGAAACCAGGAGCCAGGAGCTTCATCCAGGCCTCCCATGCAGGTACAAGGTCCCAAAGCTTTCCTAGGCCACAAGCAGGGAGCCGGATGGAAAGTGGAACAGCCAGGATTAGATCCCATATGGGATCCCAGTGCATGCAAGGAGAGGACCTTAGCCACTAGGCTCTTTTGCCAGTCCCCTTTTTAAAAGATTTATTTATTGGGTTTAGCGTGAAGATTCAATTGGCTAATTCTCCTCCTGCAAGCTCCAGGATCCCCTATTGGTGGTGGTTAATGTCCCAGCAGCTCTATTTCCCTTCCAGCTCCCTATTTGTGGCCTAGGAAAGCAGCAGAGGACAGCCAAAAGCCTTGGAACCCTGCACCCCTGTGGGAAAACCATAAAAAACTCCTGGTTCCTGGCTCTGGATAGGCCCAGCTCTGGCCATGGCGGCCATTTGCAGAGCGAATCAGCAGAGGGAAGATCTTTCTGTCTCTTCTTCTCTCTGTAGATTTGACTTCCTGATTTTTTTTTTTTAATCTATTGACTTGAAAGGCAGAGTGACAGAGCGAGAAAAGAGCTTTAGAAGGACATCCTCCATCCACGGGGTTACTCTCCAGGTGGCCACAGCAGTCAGGGCTGGGCCCCAGGAACTCCACCTGGGTCTCCCATGTGGATGTCCGGGTCACAAGCACCTGGCCCATCTTCTACAGCCTTCCTGGGTGCATTAACAGTGAGTTGGACTGGAGTGGACAGTCCCACATGGGATGCTGGCATCCCAGATGGAAGCTTGGCCTGATACACCACAGCACCTGCTCCGAACCTGTTTCTCACCAGCTGTGCGACCTTGGGTGTGATGAGATTATTATGAAGGCTGAATGGGAAATGCCCCTTCTTCCCCTTTTAGAGAGAGGAGGAAACCCTCAAGACATGCTTCAAATGAACACCAAGAGAGGGATTTTGAACATTTGGCATGGCCATTAAGATGCTTCTTAAGGAGAAGGTTTTATGGTGCAAAGGGTTAAGTCACCATCTGATATGGGATGTGGCCTGCATCCCAGACCACAAGGCCTGGCTGCTCTACTTCTGATCCAGTTTCCTGCTGATCACAGTCGAGGAGGCAGCAGACCATGGCCAAAGTCCTTGAGTCCTCTGTCACCCAAATAGGAGACCTGACTTTGGCTCAGCAAAATCTTAGCCACTAAGGGTATTTGGAGAGTGAGCCAGCAGACAGGGAATCTCTTTATGTCTCTCAAACAAATTAATTAAATTTAAAAATAAAACAAAGACAAAAAACAGCCCAAACTTATAATCAGCTCTCCAAAATAACAGAGATGAAGACTTTGGGGGATTAGAGATTCATAGATTTAGAGGCCTGTTAAATAACACTGTTGTCATATACTGTCAAACACTTATAAATTCGGCCGCCTCTGGAGGGCGCCACTCAACGCCGGGATAAAGGGGTGAGAACTTGAAGCGACTACCAGGTAACGGGATTCAACCCAGTCTGGTCTGAGTGGGCCCCGACCCTCAGACAGCTCTCCATCCATCGCATGCCCCTTTGGCTGAAATCGGAGTCCATTCTACTGGTCCCAGTCAACCAAGCCCACCCTACCCCTTCCTCCGTCTTGGACTCGCAAAAGTGGTCAGGCGACCTGGGAGGAACAGATTCCGGATGGAGACACACTTCATTGCCCCTTGCCAACCGACATCACAGCACAATGGAACAACAGGTGGCTCTCGCTGGACCAATCAGAGACAAGCGCCGTTCCAAGAACCCTCAGTGATACAGACCACTGGGGTCCTCTGGTCCCCGCTTCTGTCCCGCGCGGGGGTGGGGGGCAGGTGGACGGGACTCCAGGTCCGCATTGACACTTTCGACCAGACAAGCCGAGAGGAGGAGGAGGGGCCGGGGCCCGGCAAAACCAATGAGGGCGGCCCTAGTCACGCGCCGCCGGCGGACCGGCCAGTGCGCGCTGCTGGGAGTGGCCAGAGCTCCAGGCTTGCAGAGTTTATAACAACTTGGAATGCGGCGCTTTACAGCGCACTCGGGGGCAGCTAGTGGGCTTGGAGATCCGGTTGCAGGACACGCGCTGCCGGCTCTACCTTTCCCGACACAGCCGCCTGAGCCCTTCTCTGCCCTCGCTCGCCTCCTGCTCGCCATGGAGTCGCTGGCCTTCACCCGGAGGCTCGGCTCGGGCTCCTCGGCCGCGGAGCTCGCCCGGCCCCTGGCCGACGGGCTCATCAAGTCGCCCAAACCCCTGATGAAGAAGCAGGCGGTGAAACGGCACCACCACAAGCACAACCTGCGGCACCGCTACGAGTTCCTGGAGACCCTGGGCAAGGGCACCTACGGGAAGGTGAAGAAGGCGCGGGAGAGCTCGGGGCGGCTGGTGAGTGCGGCTTCCTCTCACGGCGCGCAGGCTGGCGGGCGCGCGGGCCGGGGGGTCGGGAGGCGGGTGGGAGGCATGCGAGTTCGTCCCGCGGAGATGGTGCGCTTTTGTGTGTCCCACGATCGTAGGTGGGGACAGAGCTCAGGGTGAATAGGAAACTCCAAAATCCCAGACCGCGTGGTCCTCAAGGAAGATGGATGGGAGTGAGGGCTGGATTTGGCTTGGAGCGGACCTAGCCACAGGGTGGAGTAGAAGAAGGAGGAGGCGCCTGCTCTTAGCCGGTGCTTAGAAAGTGTGTGTGTGAGAGAGAGGCTGAATGAATGAGGCTTGGCTCTCTTCAATTCCTCGTCCCCGCAATCCCGCAGCCACTGGAGGGTGGGGGTACGCGCAGGGCGGCCCTGGGGTTGAGTGGCAAGTTCTTTAGGTTGGATTTTTGATCCTGGGAAAAATAGGAAAACATGTGTGTTTGGAAGGACCTTTTCAGAAAGCATCTGTTGCTTTGGTGTGTGTCAAAAGCAGCATACACAGCCTTCCTTTCAGGCTGCTAGGAAAGCTAAGTTAGGAATGCAACCCCAAGCTCACTGAGCTATAGAACTTACTCAGAGAATTTGCATGTAAGTCTCAAAAGGCTGGCCCTGCGAAGGAGGCAGATCTCCCAAACACTTGCTAGCCGTGGGAACCAGGCACCCTCCAACTAGTGTCTGGTACTTGGGGTCACCTGGGATCTGCATTTAAAATACTCCTCCCCACACTCAGTGGAATTTCTTCTAAGGTGCAGATGGGGCAGGATCGCTTGTATTTTAGCAAATCTTGTGGAGCAGGTGCTTTAGGGCCCAAACGTGTGTGTGTGTGTGTGTGTGTGTGTGTGTGTGTGTGTGTGTGTGTGTGTGGGCTGCATTGGCCAAGGCAGCGGCCGCCTGCCCAGCTTGTGTTTGCTCTCGCAGCCAGTAGCCAGTTTGAAACTCAAGAAGTCGTTTCATTGGTGAAGGGAGGTAATGTTGGAGCAAGGGGTGGATTCTGGATCAATAGGGCCGAGTCTGTTTTCCCTGTTAACGCCTGGCACGGTCCCCAGCTGCCTGCTGCCAGGTTACAGCTCTTGGGCAATCCCCTACTTCCTGGTTCTCCTTCTCTTTCTCTTTCTGTAACATGTGAGGGCCCAGAGAGGCTGCCCTGCCCAAACTGCTAGGCCCAGGTTTTTCCAGAAGCTTAGCTGGCAAAGAGTGTCTGATGTTCCTTGTTGGGTCCTGGGGTGAGACCAGGTGCAGGGCACTGAGGGGCCCAGAAACTAAAAAACTGAGGTCCACATTGATAAGTCCCTCCCCTCCCATGACTCGTGCGTGTGTGTGTGTGTGTGTGTGTGTGTGTGTGTGTATGTGCACATGCCCGGGTATGCACACGTGCCCCTTTGTGTGTGATACCAAGAGAGGAGTTCATTTTTGATTTTAGAGTGAAAGAGACCAACTTTCCATTGTCACACCTCAGTAGCTCAGGCGAGATTCCTGCTCTTATTACATCAGACCAGAGAATGCAGAAGAAGCTCCTGGTCTCCTGCCTCCTGCTGTGTGTAGGGAGCCAAGATCTGGTGGCCTTGAGACTTCCCCCTGCACCTTCCTGCCACGCAAGCTACCCAGTACTGCCACTGGGAACTCACTCACACAGGATCTCCCTCTTCTCCTGCTGTACAATGGCTCCCCCTCCCCAGCTGCTCCTCCTGGTCCTGACTGTCCTCCCTGAGCTGACACTCCTGGGGCCTCAGGATACTTTGCTGGGGGAGGGGGAAAGGGGGATACGGCAGCCACCCCCTAAGAGATGTCCTTCCAAATGTGTGGGGGCTCTACCTAGCACAGCCTACATGATGCCCTAGCCCAGGGGGTCCCTCTCGCTTTCCAGCACATCTGCCACTCTCACCGTGCCTTGATGGGGTTACCAGGCCCCAGATGGGAGTGTCCAGAGGGAGGGAAGAGCAGCTGGACAGGCCTAATGGCTGCTCCAGAAGGGCATCAAAGGAAACACAAATATTTGGTCTGGATATTGGATATAGTCCTGGCATCCAAATGACATTTCCTCCTGTGGTTCTCTCAGTTCACCTCCCCCTAAAGACAAAAAAAAACACGTGCCCGGGCCACAGAACGACAGAGGCCAGCCCTCAGGAACGTCCTTTGGGACAAGCTGCGTGGACGTTTCACCACCCAGAAGTACTATAAGGGCATGTTTACCTGTTGCCTGGGGAATTGACCAATCTGTCTCCAAGGGCTGGAACATGACTGAGACAATCTGATGGGTGGGGAAACTGAGGCTGGGAGAGGGGCAGTGCCTTGCTTGTCCAATGTCTAGTTAGCGGCATGCCTGCCTCATCCATCCGGGCCCTGGGTGACTGAGTGCTGAGTCTTGGCCTGGGGATTGGTTATGCTTGAGATGAGCCTGGGCTTGTCTCAGTGTGCGCTGTCATTCTATTGCCTTTCCCAGGGCTGCAGGCAATGCTGTGGGGTGGGAAGAGGCACAGGGAACCTCCCTCTGCCCTCCACACACACATTGGCTGCAGCGAGGGATCCTGGGTAGTGGAATTACACAATCCAAGTGGCTTTTTTTTTTTAAAGATTTATTTATTTTTTATTACAAAATCAGATATACAGGGAGGAGGAGAGACAGAGAGCAAGATCTTCCGTCCGATGGTTCACTCCCCAAGTGACCGCAACGGCCAATGCTGCGCCAATTCGAAGCCAGGAGCCTGGAATTTCCTTCTAGGTCTCCCACGCGGGTGCAGGGTCCCAAGGCTTTGGGCCATCCTCGACTGTCTTCCCACGCCACAAGCAGGGAGCTGGATAGGAAGTGGAGCTGCCGGGATTAGAACCGGTGCCCAAATGGGATCTTGGTGCGTTCAAGGCAAGGACTTTAGCCGCTAGGCCACTGCACCAGGCCCCCAAGTGGTTTTTCAATCCCAGCTATCTAGGAAGCTCAGGGTTCATTTGGCAACCCTGGTGCTTCTCAGCCCTATGGCCTCTCTGCCTCACTCTCCTCATCTGAAAAATGGGCATGATAGTGATTCCTACTTGCTGGGCTTTTCCCCGGGATTAAAGGTAATCCAACACCTTTAATTTTTAATAACTGAGTGTTCCTGCCTCAGCTCTCCCTTCCCTTTCCTGGGACCCCTCCTTCCCTAGTACCTGCCACCTGGGACTGTCTTGCCCAAAGAATGCGAGTGGTTGGTGTTCAGCTCCCTAAAGCCAAATTGCTCCGGCCTTTGCATTGCTCAGGCTCCTCCAGTTCCAAAGAAGGGCTCCCGCCCGACCAGCTGCCCAACAACTTGCTGGGCAGGACCCTGCCCTCCCGGCTCCTCCTGCACCTGCCTGCTCAGCACCAAGGAGGGAGGCTGCAGGCAAGTCTTGTCCTTGGGCTCCAGCCAAACCACACAAGAGGGCTGGGCAGGAAGCTCTCGCCTGGCGAACTGGCAGAGTGGGCTGGAGGGTAGGGGTGGGGACGGTACCCTATGGGGCTTGGAGAACAAGGCTCGGGTGCTTCTCTTGTTCTGTTCTCTGGCAGATCTGACGGAGTGATGAGCCACCCCCAGGCCCATCTCCATTTTGCCCAGCCTAGGCCAACCTGGCCCAGCCTCTCCTCCACTATCTAAGTGGGTCATCCTCCAGTTCCTTGCCCCACTTCCCAGACAGCAGCTGCTCTGTGAAAAGCCAGAGAGGAGTCAAAATTGTTGACTTCAGCTCCAGGCAACAGCTATGACCAGCCATGACCAGCTTGCACCCTCTCTCCTGGTACCTGGATCATCATCATCTCCCATCTGCTTATCCACTCCCCAAATGATCACTGTAACAGCCAGGGCTGGGCCAGGCTGAAGCCAGGAGCCTGGAACTCCATCCAGGTCTCCCACATAGATGATAGCAGCCCAAGCATGTAGACCATCTCCCACTTCCCAGGATCATTGGCAGGGGACTGGATTGAAAGTGCAGCAAGCTGGGACTCCAGCTTGTGACTCCATCCCTGCCATGGGATGCTCGCGTCGCAATTGTACACCTGCTGTGCCACAAGGCCCGCTCCCAGGTGGTGCGTTTCTGAAGATGCTGAATAAAGTCACTGGAGTTCTGAGGGAGCTTGGAAATCCTTTCTTAACTGCAACCTTTCTTCCTGCCTGGAACACCCTTGTAGACCCTGCAGAGCCCCCTTCCTTAACTTAGCAAGCTTCACTACTCCACTGAAGTCTGACACAATTTTCTCATAGAGCTGATCTTCCCAGCCCCTCCAAGCAGAAGAAAGCTCTGGTCAGAGCCTCTGGGGGCCCTCAGCAATAAGGATCCTACCTGCCACGTGGCTCACGTTGGACTGGGCGTGGCTTCACTGTCAGCCCAGGCCACAGGACTGAGGGCTTGGATTGCGGGGACTGACTCCCCAGCCCTGGGCATGGTGCCAAGCCCACAGTAGACATCAGCAGGTGTTTGGATTGTTAAGAAGATCCTTTTACTTGTCAGATGAGGATTAAAACCAGCCAGTTCTAGTAGCCAGATGGGTTAAGGGACTTATCTTAAGTTGCATAATTTGGGGCAAATCAGAATTCATGGGCTCCCGAGGCCCATGCCATTAGTCAAGTGTCTATGGGCCTCATTTTCCTTTCCAGTCTATTCAGGTGACCACATCATTCATTGTATACACTAGGATACTTGAGTGAGGAGAAAGGGTGATATTAATAAGTATATGAAGACAGACCTGGCACGTAGCCCTTCTACTTTGGGTAACCCATGCAGCCGCTCTTGCCCCCCTCCTTGGCTTTCTTCGGATTGTTTTTATTCCTGGCTACCTTGCAGATGAGAACAAAGGTCCTCAAAGGTCAGTTCCACCCAGGGCCGGGAAGAAGGGGAGGAAAATTGTATCTGGGCTCCATTGCTGTCAATCAAAGTTCAGCCCAGTTACTCAACCAACAAATATTTGTTTGTGACCTCTGGCCACTGGTCAGTTGTCTGAGCACTTTCTGTATGCCGAGTTCTGTCCAGACCTGAGCCAGTAGTGTATCTAATTTAGCTTGACAGGCTGAGCCGGTAGCCAGCAAGAGGCCTGCCCGTGGGGCTAGGATGGGTCAGAGAGCAGAAGCGCACCTCCAGCAGCCCAACAGCCCATCCCTCTTTGTGTCTGTCTGTCATTGGCTCTGCCGGGACTGCTGGAGGCCCGATGACATAACCTGTTTCCCCTCCTGGGAGGTGCCAGCTGTGCTGTGGCCTCCTGGGACCAAATGGACCTATTAGGACGGAGGCAGGGGCGGTCCCTCGCCTGTCCCTGAGGTCACAATACAAGCTTGTAGGTGGGTGAAGTGCTCACAGGTTAGCAATTCTGAATTAGAGCCACAGGCTTCTGTCTCGGAAGAGGTGGATCTGAGAGTTCTACATGTGCACCCCTACCCAGGCAGTCTCCTTCTGTCACCCCAGGAGCCCCTTCCTTTCTGGAGATCCATCTCTTTAAGGCCTTGTCTTCAGAGCCCTGTCTCCCATTATGTGTTCGTGTGTATGCAAGAATACTATGTGCCTAGTTTTGCATATGGGCACATCATAAGTTATTTAGTTGAAAGGCAGAGTGACAGAAAGAAAGGTGAGAAAGTGACAAGGAGAGAGAGGTTTTCCATCTGCTGGCTCCCTTCCTAAATGATTATAACAGCTGGAGCTGGGCCAGGCCCAAAGCCAGGAGCCAGGAGCTCCATCCAGACCTCCCACATGGGCGTCACAGACCACGGAGCGGATGGGAGCGGATGGGAGTGGATGGGACCTGGGACCGGAGTGCTTGAGACATCATTATCTGCTGCCTCCCGGAGTGTGCTGCATCACAGTGCCCATCCCCTAAAATATTTGTGATTGTCCAGATGGAATTTGTGTTTATGAATGAGTGGCTACCCATCCGTATCCATTTCATGGCCCTTTGTCTCCAAATAGCTTCTAATGCCTTACACATTATCTGGTTTCAGAAACAAAGATTTTTAGAGGGAGAGAAACTAGTTCCGTAAACATATCCTTTAACGAGAGAAAGTGGTAAGGAAAGGGCCGTGGGAGTGATAGTTGGCAGCACATGAAGAAACAGCATCCAAAAAGCCCTTTACCCTCCACACCTCACCCCATGCCCCTTTCCCAGCCTGGGGATTTTTCCCTGCCTAGCTTGCTGCGGAGAGAAACCTGCTGGGAGCAAAGGAGGGGGGGCAGCTCTGTTCCCTGCAGCTGCCGCTGGGGCCCCTCCGGAGGCCAGGCTCCATTGTGACCATGCCTCCCACCGGCCATTGTCCTCGCAGCCCGGCTCTAGGCGGGCAGTGAGCAGGGCCTCCCTCTTTCCCGGCAGCCACAGCTCCAGGGCGGAGGGCGCCGGGCGCGGGGCCCGCCATCCCCGGCGTTGCCGAGGTGACGGCCCCGGGCTTTGTGCGCTGCTCCGGTGTCGGGATTAGGGCTGTTCCGCATTCCTGTGCGATGCGCGGGCGGAAGCCATTGTCTGCTCCGGAGCCCTGTGAAAGGAGGATTAGAGGCTGCTCCGAGCCAGACCTTCCTTTCTTCTGGGTCCCCATGAGTCCAGCCTCCTGAGAAACCCGGGCTGGAGCGGGTTTCCGCCTGCCGTTCCCGCGCACGCAGAGGAAGCCTGGTGTTTACCGCTGCGCCCTTGCGCAGGACCTGCCAGGAATTGACCTAGCTTGGACACCCCGCCCCCACCCGGCTCATGCCGGGGAGGGGGCCCTCAGAGCAGGGACGCCCTCTCGGACGTCCTAGTGCACCTGCTTACTCCACGAACAAGGAAGCTGAAGCTCTCAGACTGGGGTGGGGGATAGACTGGCCCCCTGCATGGCACATCCCCGGCCCTGCTTGCTGTCACTGTCTCCTGTCACTCCCAGACACTGCTGCTGAGCGGGGTGCAGCAGAGCTGACACCTAGAACTGCGAGGCTCTTTCCCCATTTCCTTCCGCTGACACCTCCCTTCCTGACTCCCCTGCGGGGGCCAGCCAGAGGGCTTCACCCTCACCTGGCATGTCTCACTTTTACCCACCAAGCCAGCCAGGCTGGGATGGGTTTTGCTGGAGCAGAGAGGTGCTTCACGTGGACTGTAAAGACTGGTGTTGGCTTCTTTTTTTTTTTTTTCATAGTTTTGGAGTGGTTTTCTAAATTGTAGTCATATATATAGTAAAATGTGTCATCTTAAGTGTGTAATTCAGTCACACGTAAGCATATTCTCATACTGTAAACCAGGGCCATACCCATATCCATGTTTCCATCATTGCAAACAGCTGTGTGTCCATTCAGTAGGAAGTCCCCCAGCCACAGACACAAACACACACACCTGCTCACCTTGGTTCCACTTTCCATCTGGGTGATTTGCCTATTCTTGGTACCACATCTGAGTGGCATAATAAAAAGCATTTGTTCTGTTGTGAACATCCTCTGTCATGCATAGCGTTTTCAAGGTTTGTCCACTTTGGAGCTTGGGTCAGAGCCTCATTCCTTCTCGTGACTGGGCAATAGCCCATTGGGTAGATAAACCAAGTTACCAAATGTGCAGTCGAAGGACAAGTGAGAAAAAGGCCCAGCCTTCTCCCCAAAGTGTGTGAGGCTGATGGCTTTGTAAATCAGAAAGCGTCAGCTTTGTGAACATAGGTGGCTGCCCTCCATGTCCATCTGAATAAGGGTATGGTGGTCCTGACAACCTCTTTGGAGAGGAAACTCCCCAACCTTCGGCCACTCACCCTGGGAAAGGGCAAAGCGACTTCTCTGGGGTGTCCTGGGGCCTCTGCAGTAACCACAGGGCAAGGACCTCCATGTGTCTTCAAGGACACCTCTCCATGCTCCACCTTCCACCTCAGTCTCCATGCTCTCCGTTCCCAGGTGGCCATCAAGTCCATCCGGAAAGACAAAATCAAAGACGAGCAAGACCTGATGCATATACGGCGGGAGATAGAGATCATGTCGTCCCTGAACCACCCCCACATCATCGCCATCCATGAAGGTACAGTATTGGGGTGTTTGCTGCTGGGGGCTGTGTGTGTGTGTGTGTGTGTGTGTGTGTGTGTACACACGCGTAGGAGGGGTCAGGACAGATTACTCAAAAGACAAACAAAGCAAGGGTTCTGAAGCTGGGTAAAAGCTGGAATTGAAACCCCATTGCATGACCTGAGCCACTTACTGAATTTAGAGTCCAGGCTCGGGTTCCTCATTTGTGACCCAGCAGCTTCCTCCTTTACAAAATGGCAGGATCCCATCTGCGTCAGAGCGTGGTTGCAGGGGTCAAACTACGTAATATCACCAAGTGGAGCACTCTGCGTGGGGAGGTACCCAGAAGACTGCACCCTATCTGGACACTAGTCCCCCAACCCTCTGATCCAGTGAGATCCTGAGCCGTCCAGGGCCTCTGCATCTGTCTTGGGCATGTGGGTGCTGCTCTTCGTACATCCCAGGGGCCAGGCCTTCAGGATCCAACCTGCCTTCTGAGTCATTCCTGCCACGGGGCTGGCTCCTACCCCTGTATGTCTCCCTCAGCCCCAGTGTGTCTCCCTCAGTCCCTCCTCTCTGATACCAGTGCCAGTCTCACTGTTCCAGCTGTCCTCTTCCCTGTGGCCCAGACAACAAAGTAAGAGAGGGTGATGGGGGAGAGGGGGCGCACCCACACGTACCTGTCTGCACCCAGCCTTTACCTAACAGCGGTTAGCTGGGAAACACTGGGTTAAGTCAAGCAGCAGGGCAGGGAGGGGGCTGTGGCTTTGCACTCTGTCTGACTATTCCTGGAGAGGCGGAATAAAGAGGTGTCCACCCCCAGATTCTGTTCATAGGAGGACTAAGGGCAGAGCCGCTGGCATGGCTCTATGGCCTGAGTGCATTTTGGGAGGAGTCCAACAAGTAGCTGAGAAGGCTAATTGTATTTGTGGACTTTCCTCGGGGGAGAGTGGGCAGATAATAAAGTCTTGGTGAAGCCAGACTGGGCTCAAGGTTGTGTGTTTGTGTATATGTGCACGTGTGTCTGTGGAGGCTCCGCCACATTCCGGCTAGGTCTGAGAACAGAGCTCTGAACTTTGTTTGTACCCCAGAGTTAGCCACTGTGTGTCTGGAGGGGATCCCCCAAATGCATCCCATCCTCCTGAAGACCACAAGTCTGTAGGCTGGGGCAAGGTGCCTCTACCTAACTGCTCTCCCTGTTGTACTCTGGTTGGCTTGGGACCCCCAATTTCATGGCACAAAGGTTGCATGCACTTCCTGCAGTAACATCCAGAACCACGGGGCTGGGGTCTTAGCAAGGCACCCTTAGGAAGCAGGACCACCATGGGTCAAGACCTACTCGAGAAGCACAGGCCTTGTGGCCAGGTGCCTGAGAGCTGAGACTACTTTTAAGGGGAAAGACTTCTCTCTCAGCTCCTACCCAAAGGTTGGACAGCCACGGCCCTGGGGCTGGCTGAGCAAGCCAAACTCATAGGACCCGTTTGGCACAAAGATGCGATGTCAGGGACACACAAGTTCTGACACACCACCCAGTGGAAGGGCCAGTTTGGTGAATCAGTTGCTCTTTGGCTTTCAGGAGACTAACAGCCAGGACAAGGCCAGAAAAGGCAAGAAGGCCCCTCCTGCATGTGGAGATGGGCCAGGGGGTGGGCTGTCTGCCAGGAACCCAACCCATCTGCTAATTACCGAGTGTGAAATGATTGCTTCTGTACGTGTGGCCTGGAAACTCCATGGCACTGTATGGTTCACAGTCCACATCTTTTGAGCTTCAAGGCACACGTGATTCTCGGCATTATTTTGCAAAATGTATGCATGAGGACCATGATGATGACAATAAACACCTGCCTATGGGTCAGCTCCTACAGCAGCAGGCTCAGCCCACCCCAGAGCTCAACTGAGTTTTTATCTGTTTGTAATCCTGGCCCTGTGCACTTGCCATTATTACTGCCCCCTGTTTCCAGTGAAAACACTGAAGCCCAGGAGTTGAGTCGCTTGTCCAAGCCCACCCAGCAAAGCTGCCTTCTTAATGGTACATCTGGAAGAGATTTGTCCAAAGTCACAGAGAGGGAAAATTACCATTCTGAACCAAAGAACCCAGCCTTTTGCTCTCCCCTGGGTGGTTGCACTCAGAACCTCATAGCCTGACTGTCTAGGGAGAGGGTGGGCCTGGACCATGCCAGAAGCCCCGAGGTCCTCGGCTCTCCCTTATTCTCTGCCCTGCAGACAAGCCCTAGGTGGGGAGGGCCTGTCCAGTCTGTGTCCAGTGGGGTGCAGCACGCCCCAGGAGAGCCTAATGAGCCCTGCCTTGTTCTACCCAGTGTTCGAGAACAGCAGCAAGATTGTGATTGTCATGGAGTACGCCAGCCGGGGCGACCTGTATGATTACATCAGTGAGCGGCAGCGGCTCAGCGAGCGGGATGCCCGCCACTTCTTCCGACAGATCGTCTCTGCCGTGCACTACTGCCATCAGGTACACCCGACCCCCCCGTGGCCATGTGCCGCAGTGTGCAGAGCCTGGGGTGGGAGGAAGGACCTGGGATTTCTTGCACCCTGGGCATCCCAGGCCCATTCAGCTCCTTGTGTGGACCCCTCATCCCATCCCTTCCCAGATGATCTGCCCCTGACTGTACTCCCTGCCTCTTCCAGAATGGGGTGGTCCACCGGGATCTCAAGCTGGAGAACATTCTCTTAGATGCCAATGGGAACATCAAGGTGAGCCTCATTGCTTCCTTTCCAGAAACTTCCCCATGCTTCCCTGGCTTTTCTAACCTATTTCCCAACTGGGGATCAGGCTTTGTGGGTGCCACCGGGGACCTCCACAATCTTCTGCTGCTCCCAGATTGTTTGCCAGGTGGAGAATTGAGGGTACAAGATGAGGAGTAACACTTGCCCAGGGACCTGGGCTTTGAGTGGCCGAGCTGGACAAGATAGAACCAAAGTTTCTGACTTCCCAGGTATTTGTTGCTTTGATGTCACAAGGCTGGCAGGTCTAGATCCCAGGCCAGCAGGAGAAGGGCATGGCTTGAGATGGGCATGGCTTTTGCTCCTGACCTTGGGGCCAGCAGGAGAAGGGCATGGCTTGAGATGACCCCACCTCCACCTACCGTGTGCATGCACACCTGCACGCACGCACATCTCTTCAGTCCGATGTACCTGGATAACCTTTTGGCACCTTTCCCCGCGGACAGGTGCTCTAACATCAGCTTCCTGCTTCGTGCCGCAGCCTTCCCCTGTCTCAGCAGTTAGATTGAGCTCAGTCAGCAGACATTCGAGTTGATGGGAAAAGGGAGATGTCAGGAGCTGGCCCAGGCCAGGGAGGTTAGCCCTGCAGGCATCTGGGGGTGACTGCCCTCAGGTGCCCCTCAGAGTCCTCCTAGATCCAGGACATAGTTTTTTTTCATGGTGCTTGACCTGTGCCCTGAAGAGCCCTGGTACCGAGTTCACTGACCTGACCCAGCCCGTTCCCGGAGCAGGTGGGGCTCACTTTGATGCTGAGCAGCAGGAGGGTGGCAGGAGCCATAAACTTCCCATAACACAAATGGACTCGAACTTTCCTCGCTGTAGCCATCATGTACCTCCTTATGGCCTTTGCCTGCTCACTGCTGGAGTAGCAGCAATAAAGCTATAAAGGAGGGAGCCCAAGTTTCACAAACACCTCCCCACCCTGGGGAACCCGTGGCCCTCCAGTAGGGCGGGGCAGTGATGAGCAGTAGGGTCATGAGACAGCCTCAGCCACTGTCTCGGGACACACAGGAAGGGGTCCCTCTCAGGGAGCCAGAGCACAGCTTTGGGGTTCCTCAAGCCCTCTACATCTGGCTCAGAGTGAGCCGTGAGCAGGTGTCTTTGCCTGGGCTACATCCACAGCTCTGGTCTTTGTTTTGGCCTCCTGGTTGTGTCTGCTTAATTAGACTGGGCTGAACGGCCCACTCACCTCTACCACCCCCGCTCCCCACCGCCCCAGGCTACTTCTACCATGTCCCAGCCAGGTGTGGGCCAAGATCTGAGCTCCTTTCTGTGAAGGCACCTCAAGCCTGATTCTTTCAGGCTTGCTTCTGAGGGCCTCTGTATTGGCATGTGGCTCTCCCCTTCCTCCCCTTTGCCATCAGGCTTACCCACAGAATCTCATGGGGTCTCACAGGAGAGATAGAGTGGGAGGGAAAGCAGCGTGGGGAGGGGAGTGAGTGTGTACAGTCTGGCTTTGGGGGCTCAGGACAGCAGCGGGAACCTAGGACTTCCCAGGGTATGGAGATTCACAGCAATGGAAGGATCCTGGTCGAGGGGAGGAGGTTGCCCGATCGGGAGGAAATGCAGAGGCAGAGGGAGCACTCTGGGGTAGATAGACAACAACTAAGCAAAGGAATCCAGGCTCTCGTGGCTCCAGAAGTCCCCACACCATTGTCCAGGTGCCCCTTTGAGGCTCTTTCTTTCCGGGGCTATATGAGTGATGCCCACTGTGGGGTGGGGTCCTGGGGGCTATTTCCTTATGGATGGGGTCTGGGTCCCCCCTGCCCAGCTCCATCAAGGCTGAGCCAAGAGCTTCAGGACCACTCAGGCCTGACCATGTCCATGTCTGCCCCTGCCCCACAGATCGCCGACTTTGGTCTCTCCAACCTCTACCACCAAGGCAAGTTCCTGCAGACGTTCTGCGGGAGCCCGCTGTATGCCTCGCCTGAGATCATCAACGGCAGGCCCTACACGGGCCCTGAGGTCAGTGCTCCCTCCGCCCATGCCAGGTGCCCTAGTCATCCACTGTGACCTCACATGGACCTGTTCACTTTCTGCCCATACCTCAGTCCTCTCAAAGGCAGCTGCTTGCCAGGCAAGCTTTTGCTCAGACATGCAGAGGAGGCCAAACTAGAACCAAAACTGTGGCTCTCAGCACGTATCTGCATCTTTGCTCCTCCCCCCACTCTAGTTGGGAATAGAAGGTGACAGACGACCTCTCCCCCAAAGCCTCAGGGTCCCTCTGTCTCAGGTTCCAGAGGGATGACTGAGCTCCAGGTCCCAGTGCGTCCCTTCTGTCATGTGGGTGGTGTTGAGTGTGTGGCACCAGCATCCTCACTAAGCCTCCGTCCCTCCCACAGGTGGACAGCTGGTCCCTGGGCGTCCTCCTCTACATCCTGGTACATGGCACCATGCCCTTCGATGGGCAGGACCACAAGACACTGGTGAAGCAAATCAGCAATGGCTCCTATCGGGAACCGGCAAAGCCTTCCGGTGAGGAGTGATCCCAGCCAGGCCTGGGTACAAGTTCAACAGTGGCACCAGAAAGTATAGGGGCAATGGTCTCATGTAGCCCATAGAGACTGCGGGGAGCAGGTCCCCTCCATTGTCTTCTGTACCATGGTTGATTGTGTTTGGGAAGTTCTTCCTAGAGTCTAGCTTAGATCCTCCTTGCTATAGTTGCCTCATTTTCTGTATAATGCAGAAGGAAAGGAAGGAGAGAACCCTTTGTGGAGAGGAGGAGAACAAAGGAGTCATGGGATAGAGAGAGGATGGCAAAGTCACCCCAGGAACACTGGACTAGGAAGCCCTGGGTGGAGGAGGCCAGTCGGTCCCCATAGCCCCACTCTCAGTTCTGCAAGCTGACACGCTGGCCCTCTTGTCTTCCAGATGCCTGCGGCCTGATCCGGTGGCTGCTGATGGTGAACCCCACTCGCCGGGCCACCCTGGAGGACGTAGCCAGTCATTGGTGGGTCAACTGGGGCTATACCACCCGTGTTGGGGAGCTGGATGCTGTGCACGAAGGTGGACACCCCAGCAGCGACTCTGCCCGTGCCACCTCAGTGGCTGACTGGTTCCGGCGCTCCTCCCGCCCCCTCCTGGAGAACGGAGCCAAGGTGTGCAGTTTCTTCAAGCAGCACGTACCGGGGTCGGGGGCGTCGGGGAGCCCCTGCCCCACCAGCCTGGAGCGCCAACATTCGCTCAAGAAGTCCCGCAAGGAACACGATGTGGCGCAGGCACGCCAGGGCGTCCCTGCCGGAGACACCTCCCCTAGACTTGGCAAGAGCAATCTCAAGAAGAAGCTGTCAGGCTCCAGCCACCCTCAGGAGCCCAGCCTGGCTCCTGGCCACCCTGCGCAGCCCGTGCCCATGCTCCCCAAAAAAGGCATCCTCAAGAAGCCACCGCAGCGTGAATCTGGCTACTACTCGTCCCCAGAGCCCAGCGACTCAGGGGAGCTCTTGGACACAGGTGACGTGTTTGTGAGCAACAATCCTCTGGAGCCGAAGCCCCCTCAAACTTCCTCGGGGCTGCCGCATCCCAAGGGCATTCTCAAACTCAACGGCAAGTTCTCACGTGGGGCTCTGGAGTGCACAGCCCCTACCACTTTTGGTTCCTTGGACCATCTGGCCTCCCCGTGTGTCCCACCCCCCCGGGCCAGCCGTCCCCCCTCGGGAGCCGCTAGCGAGGACAGCATCCTGTCCTCTGAGTCCTTTGACCAGCTGGACCTGCCTGAGCGACTCCCAGAGCCCCCGCTGCGGGGCTGTGTGTCAGTGGACAACCTCTCTGGGATGGATGAGCCCCCCACTGGAGGCCCTGGCAGCTGCCTGAGGCGCTGGCGGCAGGACCCCCAGGGGGTCAGCTGCTTTTCCCTGACAGGCTGCCAGGAGGTGACCCAGACCTACCGACAGGCACTGGGGCTCTGCTCCAAGCTCAGCTGAGGGGGAAAGAGTGTTTGCCTTGCCCCAGCATGGGCAGGCTCTTAAGATGCACCTGGCTGCACCCCCGGGGGACAGTGTCCCAGCCCCCGGCAAAGCTGCACGTGGATACAGCGTGGGCAGGGTTCTTCGCATCTTCAGACCCTGTGACCCAAGATGTTGAAAAGAAAACCTGTAGAGCGAAGGGGATGGCCCTGCGTGGCTGGCTTCCAATTGTCTGGGTTTTGTGCACTGGTTGGGAGATGGGATGGAGGGGTTGAGCTGTTACTGCTGTGAATAAGGTTTCCTTGATGGCCACTGTGGGCAGCCTCTTCCCTGCTCCATCACCAGCGTGGAGTTGGAAACACACACACACCCCAATCCCTAGTGGCAGCCACTAGAATTAGAATGTTACCTCTGATGTTCCCTAGGGCTTCCTGGGGATGGACTGGAGTAACCTTCCTTATTTGTCCCAGCAGAAAGGGAGGAGCCCAGCGCCTGCCTCCTCCACACCTCTGTCCCCTTCCCCCTCCTCCAAACCTGGCCTGAACCCCCTGGCGTCGCTGCTACAGACCTCCAGGGCCTGGCCAGGCTTCGGCTGCTGTGCTGATCTCATCGGGGAGGCTACCCCGCCTTGGACCTCAGAGACTCAGGACTTCTGCCTCTAAGCTGCTCCTGAAATCCGGACTGTGGATGGATGCAACTCTGGGCTTTCACAACTGGGAATGTTTTTGTTATTTATTTTTAGGTTCTCAGCTCTATTTTGTAAAAAAAAAAAAAAAAGAAAAACGAATCTTGCCGGTTTTGATCTTGTGACTGCTGTGGCCCCAGGGGAAAGTCCTCAATGACATCAGACCTTTGTCCAGAGGGAGAGTTTTGCAATAATTTCCCCTGATCAGAAGGGTAGTGGGGGGGAGCTGCTGTGCATCTCCAGGGATTTCAGCAGTGTCTTGGGGTGAAGCAGTGTCTTCCAAAAGAACAACTCCATCAAAACCAGAAAAGTGATTGGCAAGCAGCCTGCCTTGTTCTTTCTCTTTGGGGGGGTCTGGGGGCGCAGGCCTTTGAGGCCTCTCCAACATGCACCCCCCCAAGGCTGCCTGATGGGAAATAGAGAGGTTTGTTTATTCAGAATAAAAGCCCCCAGCTCTGAGCTGCCCAGGACCCCCAAATCCCTATCAACACCTACCTCAGCAAGTGCTATACTGTGGGGACAGTCCTGCCAAGCTGTGCTCCCAGCCAAGGACTCGAAAGGGACAATCAGATCCCACCAACTGTCCAGCCCCGCCCTCCTCAGCTGCTTCTCCCGCTCCCTCCCCCATCTATTTGGGGCCCTAGCCCTCCTCTCCTTGCTTTTATTCTCACCCTCCAAAGAAATCTTTTCCTCCAGAGCCTGGCAGCCTCTCCCCGCCTCCACCCCCCCTCTGCCAGACTTCTAAAGGAAGTGGAGAATGTCTGGAATGTCCACCCCCCCTCCTTGCAGACCCACCCCCTCGGCCCCCTGCCGAGCATTCCCTACACGCCACCAACTCCATTGAGAAACTCCCAGGCTTGCAGGGCTGTGGAAGAGGACAAAGTACCTGACTGGGATCCTGGCTGACTGGCTCCAGCCTGTTGTCAGCGTGCTCCCGCTGTAGCCCTGTCTCACTCTGATGCTTCAGCCCCCAAACTCCCAGATGTCCCCAGAGCCGGCCCAGTCTTTGCTCCCCACCACTCCTGTCCATCTGCCAACTGTTGGCAGCCGGAAAGCTTAAGGCTACTGTGGGGTCGAGATGAGTAGTTTTGGGCTTTAGGGATTGCGTGGACTCTGGGCTTGATCCAGACACAGGCGCAGAGTTTGGTTGAATAGTAGGCAGTACTCATGCATTTATTCCCCGTACCATGGGCATGGACCATGGAGGCAGTTGCTGCATATCCGGTGCAACAAAGCAGGTCCCAGCCTCTGGGGGGCAAGGCAGTGTGCGTAGCAGTAAGCCAAGCCAGTTCTAAGCTCAGGTCGTGTTGAAAGAGCTGGGAGAGAGGACTTGCCCCTGGGTCTGCACAAGCACTGCATCCTGTGAGTACCCTCTCGCTGGATGCCCATCACAGCCCTGCTAGTTCAAAAGAGACACAGAAAGTATTGAGCAGCTTGCCCAGCTTGGCAGGTGGCAAAACCAGACCTCACACCAGGACCTGGGGGATGCCAGTTTCGGAAGGCAGGTGCCCAAGGGAACAAAGGAATTAAAGGGAATGGAACTGTCAATATTGACTGAGCATCTATTACATGCCAAGCCCTTTTCCAGGCACCGGGAATAGGGCCATTTCCTCTACTTGAAATGTCCTCCCCTGGTCTCTACAAGTCCCAAGAGGGAGCCAGAAGAGAGGCAATGAGTGGACCCTGGCAGAAGCTGAAAGGAAAGGCAGAGGGAGGGCTTTTACCCAGCAGACAGCCTGTGGCCTAGAGAAGGAGGGGGAGGACAGAATCCAATTCCCTCCATCAGTACTGGCTCAGTGGGAGTTTGGGGGGCACAAACTTCCAGGAAAGTGGAGGAGGATTCCGAGGGGTTGGGTCCTGTGGGTTTTGCCCTCCTGTGATCGGCTGGCTCAGCCTCCCCTGAGGCTGAGGGAGGGAGGAGTGGGCAGAGTCCCATTGGGAAGAGTATATTTGTGATCTCAGCTCCCAAAGGGGCAGAGCTTGGGGCAGAGCTGCACCTGCTGGGATGCTTCATACCAAAAACATTCCAGAAGGAAGGCTCAGAGTAGACGCGGAGCCCCAGGCGGGGAAAGCTGGGGCTGCAGGAATATTTAGTGCCACATCAGTGCTTCCGGAATGTGAATAACCCAGACAACAAGTAGCAGTGGGAGGGCACCTTGGGGAGCCAACAGCAGGCCTTCTGAACTCTCTCCCCTGCACCTAGCCCTTTCCCCAGCAGGTGCAAGCGTCCTTGAGTAGAAGCCCTCCCCGATGGGGGATGCCCAGTGGGCATCAAGGTGACCCCATCACTTTTCCCTCTGCCCGTTCAGCCCGCTCCCTAGGACCCTCTCTTGGTGAGATGGGAAGAAGCAGAGCCACAGGGGACTCGGTGTATGGGAATGGCCTCCCCGAGAGGCAATGACTGGGCCAGATCATACCTCACCAGGTCCAGGACAAAGTACTAGCTCAAGAGACTATTTTTATTTAGTGTTAACTTGTATTAATATGAAAGAGCAAAAGTAAGAAAGCGAGAGAGAGAGGTCTCCCCCCAGCCACTGATTTATTCCCCCACTGTCCCCAATGGGCAAACTGAGCCAGAGGAAGCCAGGAGCCAGGGAATCCATGCAGGTCTCCCACGCGCGAGGCAGGGATTTAGGTACTTTGGCCTTGGCCCGCCACCTCCCAGGGTGCATGTTAGCAAGAAGCAGGGTCACAAGTGGAGTGACTTTTTTTTTTAAATAAGATCAAAGGGTTTTTTCCTCTTCTGTAGCAGGAAACAAATTGATTGTTCTTGAGTACTTCCCCATCAAGAACTTAGTAGAAGAACTTAGTAGAAGCAGGTATATTTCTACCATTTTGATGTTTTTGTTAACGTTTCCATCCAAACAATGTACCTTGAAATCAGAATCACTTCCTATCATTTTTATATACTTCTGATGCTCTTCATCATCACATTAGTGATCAGAAATGAGGTATAGGGTCTGGGGTGGTAGCCTAGTGCTGAATTCCTTGCCTTGCATGTGCCAGGATCCCATATGAGTGCCAGTTTGTGTCGTGACAGCTCCACTTCCTATCCAGCTCCCTGCTTGTGGCCTGGGAAAGCAGTAGAGGATGTCCCAAGGCCTTGGGTCCCTGCACCCATGTGGAAGACCTGGAAGAAGCTCCTGGCTTCTGGCTTTGGATGGGCACAACCTCGGTCGTTGTGATCACTTGAGGAGTGAATCAACAGATGGAAGATCTTCCTCTCTATCTCTCCTTCTTTCTGTATATCTGACTTTCCAATAAAAATAAAATAAATCTTTAAAGAAGAAAAAGTGGTGTGGCAAAATAACAATAATAAGTGGCAGGGTCTCAAAGTTGCACTCCAATATAGGATGCAGTTGTTCGAAGCAACGACATAACCAGGGCTACCTGTTGAAAGTGGGAGGTTTCAGGGCAGAGTGGGGTGGGGTGAGAGAAACCAGGAGAACCAACATGATTCAGGGCAGGTGCACAAATGAGGGTTGTTGGCCGCCGAGACACAGAGCAGACCTCTGCCTGACAAGTCACAGAGAACATGTTCCCTGCAGTCTTTAGGCTCCGGGAATACATTTGTGAACAAAACTGATAAAAATCCCTACCCCCCTGGGGCCTCCATGCTAGCAGAGGAAGCTAGACACAACAGGAAGTCTAGGAAATGAGTAATGACAGAGCAGGTTAAAAGGGCTCAAGTATTAGGAAAGTGCTAATAGCTAAAATGGAAACAGGAGTGGAGGGGGATGGGCCATATAGCTTAATTTTTCTCCCTCTGTTAAGATTTATTTATTTTACTTGACAGAGTCACAGAGGAGACTGAGAAATTCTCTATCTTCTGATTCATTCCCCAAATAGCCCCAATGGCCAGAGGTTTGCTAGTCCAAAGTCAGGAACCAAGAGCTTCATCCACAAGGACGCAGGGTCCCAAGCCCTTGGACTATCCTCTGCTGCTTTCTCAGGGTCATTAGCAAGGAGCTGGGTTGAAAGTGGAGCAGCTAGGAAAAGAACTGGTTCTGGTATGGGATGCTGGTGCTACAGAGTCACAGGAGAATAGGAGAAAGGGAGAGATATTTCATTCTCTGATTCATTCCACATATTGCTAAACCAGGATGAAGCCAAAAGCCAGGAACTCCATCTGGGTCTCCTACCTGGGTAGCACGAGTCCAAGTAACCTGGGCCATCTTCCACTGTTTCCCCAAGTATATTAGCAGGGAGCGGGATGAGAAGCAGGCAGACAGAGACTGGCATACAGGATGCCGGCGTCCCAAGCGTGGCTTTACCTGATGTACCCCGTGGCCTCCCCCAAGGAAGAAGCTTTTTGTTTTTGTTTTTAAAGATTTATTTATTTTTATTAGAAAGGTAGATTTACAGATAAGGAGAGACAGGAAAAAAGATCTTCTATCTGCTGATTCACTCCTAAGTGGCCACAACGGCCAGAGCTGAGCCAATCTGAAGCCAGGAGCCAGGAGCTATGCCCAAGGAGTAAGCTTTGAATTCAAGCTGAGCAACAGGTACTGGAGCAAAACATGGGGGGAGAGAGGTAGTCATGGGGGCTCTGGTGGAGAGGGTGGCCAATGCCAAGACGTGAAGGCAAGAACAGGCATGGCACGGGCTTCAGAGCTAAGGAGCCTCAGGGTGGTGAGGAGAGGCAGCAAGAAGGCAAAATAGGTGGCACAGGGTCTGTGAGCCACAGCAGGGGCTGTGGCTTGTGTTTTGGGTGAAAAAAGGAGTCCCTGGCAGGTTTTGGGCAAAGCAGCAGCAAATGTGACCCTTTGTAAAATTCCCTCTAGCCACCTATGGAGACTGGTGACAGAAGGAGTTGATCTTTGAAGCCCACAGGACCAAGCAGGCAAGAGATGCTGGAGCTAGGACTACAGTGGAAGCCATGAGGAACCAGTGGACTAGGACTACAGTGGTGAAGCCATGAAGAGTGTGGCATGTAGCAGCAGCTTTCCTGATGGATCAAACATGGGAAAACACAGAAAGACAGGAACCCAGAGACCTGGGAGGGAATGGCAGGTGTCTACAAGGCAAAGCTAGCAACTCTGAGGTGTTGGGTAGGCTCCAGGCCACTTAGACTAATAAGATAAAGGCTGCAGGAATCTGCAGCTTGGGGGAGATTTAGACTAGAGATTGGGGAGGTGTTGCTAGGAGAAGTTTCTGTTTTGTGGAAAGCGTCAAGCACCACTGTCGCTGCTGTTCCTGCTCTAGGGGTGCTAAGGAAAGTGGATCCTTCCAAGGCCACCAAGGCTAAGAGGCCTTAGGGCTGGGAGGAGGCCACCTGTTGAGCCTGGCATCTTTGTGTCCCCTGGCCGGAACTGGCTTTCTCTTCCTGGACCATCTCTTAAGGAAAGGCCTGACTAGGGAGTTGGGAGGTGGAGAGAACTGCTCCTTCTCAGGGTTTAGCCTTCCTGGGGCTCTGCTTCCTTAGCTGGACAAGGACAGGAATATCTTACAGGGCTTCCAGCCTTTTCTTCTTGCTGACATATTTTGTTTATTTGAAAGGCAAAGTTGAAGAAAGAGAATCTTCCAACTGCTGATCCTCAAATGGCTGCAATGGCTGGAACTGGACCAGGCCAAAGTGAGGAGATTTTCTAGGTCTCCTACCTGGGTGCAGGAGCTTAAGCACTACTGCCATCTTCCACTAGCAAAAAACTGGATGGAAGTGGAACAGCTAGGAGCAAGACCAGCACCTGTGTTGGTTGCCTGCTCTACACTCCAGCTTTGAAACTGCACAGCTGCAGACCTTCTGAGTCAATCACAGGTCTCGGGAGAATGTTAGGGATGCCAGGCTCAGCAGGCTAATCCTCAGCTTGTTAGTGTTGGCTTCCCATATGGGTGCCAGTTTGTGTCCAGGCTGCTCCACTTCCCATCCAGCTCTCTGCCTACAACAGGGGAGAGAGGTAGAGGATGGCCCAAGTCCTTGAGCCCTTATACGCATGTGGGAGGCCAGAAGAAGCTCCTGGCTCTTGGCTTTGGACTGGCTCAGCTCTGGCTATTTTGGTCATTTGGGGAGTAAACTAGCAGACAAAAGATCTTTCTCTTTCTCTCTCATCCTTCTCTCTGTAAATCTGTAAATCAATCTTTCCAATAAAAATAAATCTTAAAAAACAAAACAAAAACAATGTTAGAGATGTCAGCCATGCACCAGGGCTCTGCCTTGACTCCAGCCCTGGTGGGGGCTGTGAATGGAGTCCAGAAAGACCCCAGCACTCCATAGTGTCACAGGTGCAGCAGTTGGCTCTGGTCACACTGGGGCCCAACGACTCACTCCAGGTGAGGGCCCAGCGACAGCCTTTAGCTAGGCTGGAGGAATGGGGGCATAAGGGCTCCCTTCAGGAACCCAGCTCTTGGCCTCCCAGTGCCTCTTTTGATTCTGAAGTGCTCCCCAGGGCCCACATACATCTAAGACTCTTTACAAAGGAATCCCCATACTGCTTCTTCACCCCTTCCTGGAGTTAATCCCACCTTCTCAGTGTCACCAGCTCCTCTGCCCAGGGGCACACAGGTCAACCAAGGGAGGGGGAGAATGAGTCATCTTGGAAGGAGGGGCTTCCTGGCCATACATGGGCAAAATCCTCAGCCACAGGTTCCAGATAGCAGGCTGTGTCCTCTGCACTCATCTCCCCCGAAAGGAATTTCCCCGGAGAGGAGGGAGTCCAGGGCTGGCTTTGACAGGATGGAATTCTAGAAATAGCCGAGCTTTTGAGGAGCTGAGTTCCAGGCTGACTCAGCTTCTCTGATAAACAGACAACTGCCGGCCAGGATTTTCCCAGCTCCAGGGGCTAAGCCCCCATTTCCGGCTGGAAGTGTTATTGGGTCAGACTTTAGGGGATTGGGGCTGGCCAGCACCACCTCCTCCTTGCTCCTTGCCAGGATCTCCTATTGATCAGAACATGAGCTCCAAGCTATGCTGACCCGGGCCCTGGCCTGCGAGGCAGGTGGATACTGCAGTAGGTGACCACTGTGCTATCGCTGGGGAGCTGGGAGTGGGGGAAGGATGCAGGGATCTATCAAAGTGCAGCTCTCCTCATTGGATCCTCCAGCCCCAGCCTACAGTGCCCCGGGCACTGTGACCCATGGCAACAATCACCCCAGCCTATGATCCCTGCTCAGTGGGGCTTGGTACTCCCAGTAGGCCATCCTCTGCCAGGAGTGCTCTCTGCTTGGGACCTCTGCTTGGCTCTGGCTTGCCCAGTCCTCAGCTGGTTGGAGAGGCAGCTGGTTCCTGGGAAGAGAGGCCTGGCCTGCCCAAGGACCTCCCATGGGGACCTGGTTCGCCTTGAGACCTGTCACTGCTGGGGACCCTGGCTCTCTTGACTACTTGTGGGGCATCACAGGGCCCAATACCAACTCACAATGACATATGCTGCTGCTGGCAAAGCAACCAGATACTCAGGTTTGCTCATGAGCCTATTCAATGCCTGTGGGCAGTTTCATACCAGGGGAGTCCAGGTTCAGAGGCAAGGTCACCGGGAGAGCTGAGGAGCTGGGCAGCAGAGCTGCTGGGATTCCTCGGTGGAGGTGCCATCTCTGGGTACAGATGTGGGCGCTGGCATGCCCTTTACAACACAGCAGACGGTACACCTCCTGGGTGAGCTCCGCTTTTTTGTGCCCAAAGCACACAGCAGCAACTTTGAGACCCACTCTCCCAACCCCCTCACACCGTCTATGTTGTCACAAGGATTTGCTGAGACAACACAGGAGCGTGCTTTGTAAGCAAAACACCACCCAGGAAAACCGAAGGGGTTCAATGGGTACTTGTGTTAACAAAGGGCTGCCTCCTCCTGCTTGCCTGGCCCCAGCCCCTGATTTATAAAGGGGAATCTGATTGTTAAACCAGTGAAAACCCATCCCTTAATAAACCCATCAAATCACACTGAGACTTTACCATTGTTCTGGGTGCCATGGAAGATACAGGAGTAATCTGGGTGCAGTCCCCTCCCTTGAGGAATTTCTGGATCATAAAGCTGGAGCTGTAAATGAGAACCCATGTGGGAGGGATGGTCGTTAACAGCTCAGGGTGAGTGAGCCAGAAGTGTGGGTGCAGAAGAGGTACCAAAGATGCTGAAGTCCATTGTGCAAGACTGTCATAGGTCCATCTGCTTCCTGCCCAACACTTTGGTAGGTCAAGGAAGGAGCTCCTTCCCAGTGGGCCTCTGTGTGTGTGTGAGGGCAAGTTGGTCAGTGCCCACCCTGTCAGTCATGGGGCAGAGTAGGGACTCCACGCTGCTGGCCGGTGGACCCTGATTCCCACAGAGCAGGGGCTCCTACCAGCCCACCCAGTCTGTTCTTCCTGCGTGGGGGGCGTTGGCTTTCTTCAGACACCTCTTAAAGAGGAAACAGATCTGCCCCTCTCGCCAGCTTGACTTGGTCTAATGCACACACAACCTGTGTTAGATGTGCAGGATCCCTGGGGCAGTCTCTGAGTCTGTGTCTCTATACACTCCACCACACAATGTGAGAGCCAGCCTCAGCTTCCCCCAGTCCCTTTGCTCACCACAGAAATAAGAACCAGTGTAGGTTCACATAGATGTCCATGGCTGAGGTCATACCAACCCATCCTAAACAGACTTACAAAGCCAAGGATGCCAACTGCCACACAACTCTCTGTGCTAGATCCCCGGGTCCTTGGGATACCTGAGGGTTTCCCAAATCCTTCAGGGGCTATACCTGACCAAAACTCTTTCCATCAGATCTCCACATGGATGGCAGAGGTCAAGTACTTGGACCATGTTCCACTTTTGCAGGTACATCATCAGGGAGTTGAATCAGAAGTGAACCAACCAGGACTTAAACCAGAGTTCCAGTATGGAATGCCAATGTGGTGGCTTAACCTGCCACAACACTAGCCTTATAATTTTAAAAATTTTATTTTCAGGCCCTGCGCGATGACCTAGTATTAAAGTCCTTGCCTTGAATGCACTGGGATTCCATATGGGCCCTAGTTCTAATCCCAGTGGTCCAGCTTCCCATCCAGCTCCCTGCTTGTGGCCTGGGAAAGCAATTGAGGATGGTCCAATGCCTTGGGACCCTGCCCCCACATGGGAGACTTGGAAGACTCTTGGCTCCTGGCTTTGAATCAGTGCAGCCCCAATTGTTGTGGTCACTTGGAAGTGAATCATTGGACAAAAGATCTTCTTTGGCTCTCCTATCTGTATATCTGGCTTTCCAATAAAAATAAATAAATCTTTAAAGAAAATTTTTTTCGTTTTCATTTATTTGAAAGGCAGAATGAGAGAATACTATCTTCTATCTGTTGGTTCACCCCTGAATGTGCACAACAGCCAGGGTGGGTCAGGCTGAAAGTTGGATCCAGGAACTCCATCCTAGTCGCCCAGTTTCCTGTTTGGTGGCTGGGACCCAAGTGTTTGAGCTATCACCTGCTACCCAAGGTGTGCGTCCACAGGAAGCTGAATTCAAAGTAGAGGAGCTCTGATGTGCGAAGGGGTGTCAGTGATGAGCAGCCCAATCTTCAGGTCCCAGTGCCCACCCATGACATGCCTTAGATTCTCAGAGGGCCAAGAGATACTCAAAGCAAAATGGCTGAAAACTCCTGGGCCTGGCACGATGGCTTACCAGTCAAAGCCTCATCTCACAAGCACCAGGATCCCATATGGGCACCAGATTCTATCCTGCCTGCTCCACTTCCCATCTAGTTCCCTGCTTGTGACCTGGGAAAACAGTGAGGACAGCCCAAAGCTTCTGGCTCCTGGCTTCGGATCAGGTCAGCTCCAGTCGTTGCAGCCACTTGGGGAGTGAATCAGCAGACTAAAGATCTTCCTCTCTACCTCTCCTCCTTTCTGTATATCTGACTTTCCAATAAAAAAAAAAAATAATAAATCTTTGTTGGAAAGGCAGATTAGATTTACAGAAAGAAGGAGAGACAGAGAGAAACATCCTCTATCCACTGGTTCACTCCTCAAATGGCCACAACAGCCAGAGCTGAGCCTATCCGAATCCAGAAGCCAGGAGCTTCTTCTGGGTCTCCCACATGGGCACAGGGTCCCAAGGCCTTGGGGCAGTCCTCGACTTCTTTCCCAGGCCACAAGCAGGGAGCTGGATGAAAAGAAGGGCCACTGGAATACAAACTGATGGCCATATGGGATTCCAGTACATGCAAGATGAGGACTTTAGCCATTACACTACCACACTGGGCCCCAAATAAATCCTTTTTAAAAATGCCTGAAAACTTGTGTGAGAAGCAACACAGTAGGTGGGGTTGTCCATTTGAATTTTTGAGAATTTTGAGACCAGCAGTGAGTAATTTCTTAGCATCACATTGCTTGGGACATGTTTGACTTTAAAAATGAGTCGTTGGTTATCTGGAATTCAAATTTAAAGGGGATATCTTGCATTTTTGTTTGCTGAATCTGGGAAACTCCACAGCCAGAAAGATTTAGGTGAGACAAAAGGAAGAACTTGAGTCACACACTGGGATTCTGAGATGGGGGAGGAGGAGTGCATGGGGCAGCTTGCACTTTTGGTGGATGTGTCTGAGGACTTGGAGCAGGCCTCTGAATGCTTAGGCCTGTGGTTTGCGGCTGGGCCCCAGAAACCCAGGCAGGATGAGCAAAAACTATTGAAAGTGAAACTGGGGTGTGTGTTGTTGCTAAAAGGAGGAAGTGACCTTGGATGGGTGGAGGGCAGGCTGGGGAGAGAGGTGGGGGAAGAATTGAAACCTCTGGAGGATTCAAAAAAACAAAAAAACCCAAGAACCACAAGGCAGTGAGGTCATCCCTTCCCACTCTGCTAAATTTGCATGCATCTGCCTGGGTTGAGGGTCATCTGGAGTGAATCTTGAGATGTGGGTGGGGCACGCGCAAGCACAGTAGGGGCAACTGAGGCCACAGCCGAGAGAGAGCTTGGAGGAGCAAGGACCAAGGACCAGTCCTGCTCTGGGCAGCATAAGAAGCTCTAGGAGTTCTTGCTATTGAGAGAAACATAGTGCCCTGGAAACCAGGCTCCTACAGAGGGTGTGGTGTGCTTTTAAATTTTTATTTGAAAAGCAGAGTGACAGAGATGGAAGGAGGGCGATCTTCCACCCACTGATTCATTCCCCAGATGGCTATAACATCAGTGCTAGGCCAATGCCAGGAGCATAGAACTGCGTCTAGGTCAAAACTGCTTGGGCCATCTTCCACTGCCATCTGATGTGCGTTAGCAAGAAGCTGAATGGGAAGCAGAGCAAACCAGCACTCAAATATGGAATGCCGGTGGTAACTTTAACTAGCTGGGCCACAATGCTGGCCCTACCTTGGTTTATCTTCAACATTTACTGGATGTTGACTATGTGCTTGGAATGGTATCAGACTCTGGGAATCTCGCATGTAGTTCCTGCCCTCTGGAGCCTCGAGTCTAGCGGAGGAGCCATGCAAAGGCTCAAGAGGCATCTGGACTTCCTGGCGAAAAGCTCTCACCATTGAAGACCCCGCCCTTGCAAACCTGAATTTGCCTCTCTGTAGCTCCCCCTGCCCCCGCCCTGGCCCAGCCCAGGCTACAAACCAAGAGGAATATATAGAAAATCACACAGCTGACCCCAGAGCCATGGCCTGTGCTCTGTGCCCTGCTAGACATCTTGCCAATTTTCTGTAACAAAGAGAAACCATCTAGTTTGGGAAAAGATATAAAAGGGACAATGTTCTTTCATGAACCTTCTCCCTTGCCCATCCCAACCTAGGAAAAAATGGTAGAAACTCTTCAGAGGGGGTTCTAAGGAGGCCCTTGTGGCAGAGGCAGGGGGCAGGGGGCGGAGCAGTGCGGGGAGGTTGGACTTCCTTGAATGACAGAAACCACATAATGAGTGGAGGTAACTTGTTCATCGCTTCGCTGTGTGGTACCCACTGGAGTCTGTGTGAACTGAGTTCCTTCTGCAGTGGCCTGAATGACATAATGAGTTGGATCCAGGGCGCCAGTCGCTCTGGCCACAAACTGCAGAAGGGTCTGATGGGGACAGAGCAAGCCCCTCAAATGGAGCTGGGGCTTTGGTGCAAACCTCACACTGATTCAACCTGCGGCCCTGCCACCTGTGCCCTCCCTCGCCAGCCATCTGTTCCTCTTCTCTCTGCCCTCTTTCTCTTCCATCTCATAAGTCACAGCCTGGCCCTGTCTCTGCCTGTGCCCCAGTCTGCTAAAGCACAGCTCAGCACACAGGCCAGCCTGGGTGTGTCTCCACAGAACACAGTCCAGCCCAGTCTGCCCCACGGTCAAGTGCAGCCTTTTCTGTTTCTTTCCTGCTGGTGGGCAGATGGGGCCTGGGCTGCCTAGAGGCCCCCTACGGGTAGAAGAGGCCAGTGTGACTGCCCAGACTGGCTGTGGTTTTGGGCAAGTCCCTGGACCCTTGTGGGCCTTTAACTCTCCTTTGTTCATTTAGAATCCATCCAAGACCATGTCTGGGAAACGTGTCTTGGGGGCAAGAGTTGTCACTGTGAATTTGTCCTGAACCCGGTGGTTTGAACGAGACTGTCTGGAGCGGATTTTATAAGCACCAGCCTCCCCGTGGGAGGTCCTAACCTGGGGTCAGGTGCAGAATTTGTAAGAGCAGAGCACAATTTTCATCAGACCCCCAGGAAGTCCCTTAGACAGAAACCTGTTAAGAGCCACTATGGTGCCCTGCAGGGAGGGTCATGGCCAAAACCATACCCTCCCCACCCAGGCAGAGGGGCCCCTGGATTCTTAGGGGCAGCGGCACACAGGCTGCCTAACCCTGGGCAGGCTCGACATGGACAGCACAGATGGCGAGATACCTATGCTCGCAGGTGTACCCATGCAGGCTCACAGAACCACCCTCCACTGGCCTGAGCGCAGCTGGAGCCCCAAGTTTGGAGCCAGCTCTGGCTGTCAGGAGAGTGGACATGAACAGAAGTGTTTTCCCCGGGCTCAGCTGTTGGGCAGATGAGAAGGTGTTTGGTTCTAAGCAAAGAATATAGGGTGGATGGGGACTGGATGTGGACTGAAGGGTTTGTTGCTTGGCAGGTCTTACAGGGAGGTGAGTAGATATTCAGCTGAAGGAGAAGCTTTCTGACAGACAGCTCTGTCTCAACAGGGAGGATGGGAAGGGATTCCCTACTGTCCACTGGAATACATCTCAGGCAGAGGGAATACATGGTGTCTGACAGGAGGGATGGAGAAAGGACAGTGCTTGGGGGTGGGCATATGTGTGCGGACCCTGGTTATCCGCTCTGAGCAGCTGGGTCAGCTGTGGTCACCTGGATCCCCACCCCTCCTCCACACAACACTGGTCCTGATTGAGATCCCAGAGGACAGGCTTAGGGGAGGAGGCCATCATGGAAGGCTGATCTTCAGCCACATGAGGGACATGCTGGACTGTCCTGGGCTGGGCCAGAGGGGTGGGGACAGGAAGATGGCATACAGATGAGTCATCAAGGCCATTGTCTGGCCCACTGCCTCTGGGAGGGAGGATGGGGGAGACCCAGGAGTGACCAGCTGGGGCTGTGAGGAAAAGTGTGTCACCTTTATCCTCCCAGCTCTAGGGTGAATGGGATTTGGCTGCAGTGCCCTCCCTGCACACCACCTTGAGGCTGGGCTTACAGTGGGCAGTGTGTGTCCAGCTCAGCTCACACCCTGCTGGGGGAACTGGGAAAGGTCAGACAGTGGTGCCAGGAGACACTCAGGGAGGGGATAGCCTGCCCTGGCTGGCTGGGCAGAAGAAGCTGGCAGGCGTGGCAGGAGAGTGCAAGGGAGCCAGGAGACCCAGTATCCCCACCACACCCTTCCTAAACCTCTTTGCAAACCTGCCCTGGCTCAGCAGGCTGGGCGGGCACCGCGCCCTCCCTTGGGGCCCCTGGGGAAGCCGGCAGACAGCTGGCCAACGCCTGTCCCACCACAGCTTGGTGTGCTTCTTCCTGCTCTCAGTCAAGCCCAGGTCCTTGATGTCTCCTGGGGGAGAGGTCACAAAAACACAGACTGCCAAGATGCCAATTGGGGAAACTGAGGCTGCAGGCTTCTCTGAAGCCAGGAGCTGTCCAAAGACTCCCACTGGAAGGGAGGGACTGGACATCTTGAGTCACAGGTGGGGGCATCAACAGAATGGAGTTTCTGGTGCAGAGTGAGTGTGTGCCAAGCCTCCCATTGGGGGATGGGGATGGCACTGGGGACAGGTTTTGCTCTCTGTTAACCCAAAGCACTTGCATGGTGTGCTGGGATTCTGTATGCACACTTTCTTTCCCAGGAGACCAGAAGGACCTGCATCAAAAGCTCCAAGTACGGCCAGAGGCGGCACCTATGATGTGCCTTCTGTGATCAGTATCCGACCATGTTCAGGCCAGTGCCACCCAGTACAGCAGATGCTGACCTCAAGTGACCACTGAGCCCTTGAGACGCGGCTGGGGCGGCCGGGGACTGGACTCTCCCGTGTATTTACTGAGAGTTCAAATGCTGACAGTGCAATCAGATGCACTAACAGTGCTGTGGGGCTCAGGGGTGACCTCTGGCCTTGGCACCCCCTCCCCCCACCCCCCGTCTTCTGCCTGGCTCCAGAGTTCAGTGTCAGGTGGAGTCCGGCCTCCTTCTGCCTGCCTGCTTGTCCCTTCTTGACCTGGGAGGAAGGCTCTCTCCATGCCATCTCTCCAGGTGTGTGTGTGCCCAGGTGAGCTGGCCTTGGTGTCGTCATCCTGTGCAAGCCCCTTTGTGGGCCTCTGTGTAATGGGAGTTTGAGCTCCAGATATTGTCTGATTGCTATGGTCAGGGGGTATAAGGGAGGCTAGATCATCAGGTCAGTTCAGGTGTAGCAGGCATGGGCTGGCCAAGGGCAGCCCAAGTGAGGGCATGATAAGGACATCTTGGTTGGAAGTCTCTGGGGACCACTGGGGCAGCCGGCAGGCTTGTGAGGAGCAAAGAAGTTTTCACTCTACCTCCCTGCAACCCACTCTGAACTCCCTTGCAGTCAGCTGCGCTGTGTAGGCTCCGGCTTAGGTCCTTGACCCACAGCCACACTGCCCTTGACTATTTCCACTTCTTCCAGACAGATGTCAAGGCTCCAAGAGAACTTGTCTGGCTTAGCCCACATCCTGCATGTTTGCTACAGAGCAGAAGACCAGTCTGGCTGATGAACAGATGGGTGGGTGGCCCCCTGGGATGGCCAGCCTTCTGCCCCCGGGTTGGGGGGCTAAGCTCCTGGAGCTAAAGGACCACCTCAGGCCAAGAGAATCACACCCCCCTGGGCTGTGTTTCTCCAGTGTTTCTCCTCTCCTCTTTGAAAATGGCTTTCTCAACATTCCAACCTCCTGCCTCCCACAGAGCTGGAAAAATGCTGGAGGACAGCCACTAATTCACACCAGGATGTGAAGAGCTGCTGTCCCAGGGGCCCAGCCTTGTGTCTGGAGCAGCAAGGTGTGGGATCTCAGAGCGCCTGACTCCTGGCTGTTGCTGGCTCCCGGGAGGACTGGAAGCCTGGAAGTGGAGACAGACCCTGGCCAGGGCATGCGTTCGCCTCTCTGGCTGCCTTCCAGGGTTATCATGAGAATAATATTAATTAGGACACTTGGTAGCTGTGAGGCCCCAGACAGAAAAAGGGCCCAGCCTGTGGCTGGGGTGGGGCCTCCCACACCCTTCCATGCAATCAAGTACGTGTGTAGTATGCTCACACGTGTGTAGGTGTGTATGTGTGGCCGCCTCCTGGGTAACCCCGAGGCCCTGCCCAGCCCTGCAAGGGCCTCTGGCATCTTTTTCATCGTCAGCCCCACCCCACGGGAGGCCAGTGAAGCCCCAATCCAGCTCCATCACTCATTGCAGCTACCCTGGCCTGCGGTGGACAGCTCTGGTGGCTTCCCTGCCCATCACACACTCTGGCTCTTGCCTGCCTTCAAGTAGGTCACACTGTCCTTTTCTCCAACATCCCTGAGACCCAGGCTGTGCCAGCCTCTTGGTTGCTGGTCCTCAGTCCCCCTGCACCTCTGAGTCCGCAGGTTTCTGGGGGTCCCAGCTCCTCAGGAGTGTGTGGTGTTGCCCTCCTCTCCCCCAACGTTTACCTCCCCTTCATTCTGAATTTTAAGGGGACACAGCACCCTCTGAAGTTCCCATCCCTGGAGAGCTCTGGGCGGGGAAGGGTGGTCCTGGCCTCTGGGCGGGGCTGCGCTGTTCTGACGCCTGAGCCTGTGGATGCATATGTGTACCTGTGTGTGCACGTGTCTGTGTTTCCGGTACACATACAGGCACCTACCCATGTTCCCGCCAGCTTGTGAGGGTAGGGTAGTGTTATCATCTTTGCTGGGTTTCTGGGGATGGTTTGCGGGTCTCACTGTAGGTTCCTGGCTCCCTAGTAGCGGGCAGGGCTCTGAGCCCAGCTGAGGAGAGGAAGAAGGACAGAGGACCCCTCTCCCACTTCCACTAGCCCTTTCCTCCCCAGCAGCTCATCCTCGGACTTGCTTTACCCCATCTGGCTGACAAGGGAAGGGGAGGAGACCGAGGCCTTCACAGATCGGCCTCTGTCCTGGTGATGCTCTGGTAGGTGTCCATGTAGTGACCCGTTCTGGGGCCTTGGACCTGATGGGAGACCCAGCCCCCAGGGCTAGCCGCCACATTCTAACCTGGGCTGAGGTGCCTTGAGAACAGAGTCCCCACACCTGCCAGTCAGAGACATTAACCTGGCCAGAGAGAAGAGAAGGGGGGCCCCAAGGAAGCTTTCAGCTGGGTGGGGGGCCAGCCACGGAACCCCGGCATCTAGGTCCATGGAGTCTGCCAGGAGTCAGGGCCATGGTTGAGATGGCTGGTTGGGTACCCCTAGGCCAGGGTACTTCACCCAGGCAGCTCACCTTTGGGAATGGGGACACTCCAAGAAGGAGGCACCACAGGAAGGAGATCCGTGCCTGGGAGGCAGTGATGCGGTCCCCACCAGATTGCCCTCCTGGTTGGCTGGGTGACTCAGAACCTGCCAGCAGGCCTGGACTTGCTGGGGCAGGTCCCAGACACTCCCCTCCCTCCCACAGTCCCAGCAGGCCTGCTAGGGGCCCAGCTCCCCACTCTGTGTCCATCTGGAGGATGGCTGCCAGCCTGCAGGCTGGGAGGGCTCACTGCAGGCCACTCCCTGAGCCCTGTTCTTCTGGGGCATCCAGATGGCTGGGCAGCATCCTGCTTCTGGGGTGACATGTGTTGGTACCAGGAACCCATATGTGGCATCTCAAGGCCTTACCACTGCTTGCTGTGTGGGTAGCATGGGTATCAGCCCTGTGTTTCAGATGGGGAAACAAGGCCTAGACTCCAGCAACCTGTATTCCAACCCAGGCCCCTGGCATCGATTCCTGCCCTGGACCTGGACACAGAGCCAGGGTCACAGCAGTCGGCCTGGGCAGGCCTTGTTCACCCTCTCCTAAGCTGAACCTGGCCTCTTGGTGCTCAGGTTGGTTTTGGCTGAGAGGCCCCTAGGATGAGCAGACTCCTGGTGCCTGGGGTAGAGAGGCTGTGTGTACAAGGAGTAGGGATTGATTCAACCCACCAGGCTACCCTGAGCCCTGCTCACTCCTGCGAGGCTGGCACAAGGCGCCTCAGTGCCTACACTTGACACCTCTGTGGCAGAAGTGAGGAGAGGGGCAGCCCTGGTGAGGTCATGGCCTCCCAGGGACCACCCCTAGGGCTCATCCCATTTCTGTGCTTAGTCCTTGAGTCAGGGCCATTTTCTTCTGCTGGGACTGGAGGAGCTGTATCTGGCAGGTCCTGCCCCAAAGACCACTCCCAGTATCTGGATGAGGGGGCTTTTCCTCTCTCTAAACCGCACCCCCCAACACAGAATGGCTCCAGTGCCCCCTAGCCTGTGGCCTGTGCTGAGTGCCTGTTTGGGGCTGGCCGAGGCTGCAGCTGCTAGAAGTGCAAGGTTGCCATAAGGCTGCAGGGAGGCCCAGCTCTGCTCACCACGTTCAGCTGCCCATAGAGTAGTACCCTGGACTGGCTGAGCCCTCTGCCTGCCCAGGTGGAGCTGGGCCCTGCAGGATGGAAGGTGTCAGGGAGGATGGAAGATGGGCCATCTGGGTAGGCCTCCATGGAGGGTCTCCATGACTCAGTGTCTCACCCTGCGAACCCTGGCACGGGCAGGAG
Organism: Ochotona curzoniae; assembly: GCF_017591425.1. Classification (NCBI taxonomy): domain Eukaryota; kingdom Metazoa; phylum Chordata; class Mammalia; order Lagomorpha; family Ochotonidae; genus Ochotona; species Ochotona curzoniae. The sequence continues at coordinate 15,192,743 of NW_024466219.1, read as the reverse complement.
TGATTCACTCCCTTGCCATGGAGGAAGCTCAGATCTACACCCAGGACTCCCTGCTGACCCTCAGAAGGACAGCTTCCAGCTCCTAGACAGGCGGGCTCTTCCCAGGCATCTGACCGTTCCGATGAGACAAACACAGGCCAGAACTTCTGGCCGAAGATGACCCCAGGCAACTGGGGCTCACCACCCCCCACCTTGAACTGCTGGCCTTGCAGACTTGGGATCAGCCAAGAATGACGCCCGCTTGCCTGCCCCCGCCACAGCGGCCGCGGCTGGCTGTGACATTTAAGAGCCCATCAGGGAAAACATCGACCTTGAGAAGGAATGTGGGAAATGTCTTCAGGCAGAGCAGCCACCCCCCACCTGGGGCCCAGGAATGTGGGCTCCTGGCCACCCGGGGCCCCCAAGGGTGGCGTGACATGTGGCACTGTTGGTAGGCCCCACAAGGTCACCTGGTGAGACTCCTGCCTTGTGAGCCATGAATAGGAATTGCTGGAGCTGCTCTATGTGACACGGCAGCACTGGCTGCATCCTCTCTTGCCTAGGGAGGGCACTAGTCCTGCCTCCCAGGGCCTCCTCAAGCCCCAGGCCTCAGGAACAGCTGTAGCCTTGGACCCATAGGACCACAGACTGCCTAGACCCTGAGCAGGGACAGCTCCCAGCATGCTATAGGTGTGGGAACTGCGACAGGTGTGTGTGTGTGTATGTGTGTGTGTGTGTGTTGTTGCAGCTGTGCTGATTCTGGGCTCTGGGGCAGATGCTTTGCTCATAAGCCCTCCAGACCTCACTTTCCAGAGCCTAGCGTCTTCTCTTCCTTCCAGGAGGGAAATTAAGGGGCTCCCCTCAACTTGTGAGGGGTTTTGCTGTGAATCCAGAATTTCCCCAGGTGCCTTCTGGGGGAATGCTCAGGAATGGGTGCTGCAGACACTGTGTGGAGAAATGGCCAGCTCCTGGAGAGCAGACATTCTGTGCCAGGGGTGCTGGCATCCATACCACTAAACTGCCAGCCAGGATGAAGCCGGAGTGGTCAGGCTCTGCTGCCCTCTTGTGGCCATACTTGGGCATAACTGCTGTCATCCAGGCCCCTGATCACTTGCTGCTAGCTAGACTATCTTGGAAGTGCTCCAGAAGGGCTGGGACTGGGCAGAAATCACCTCTCACTATAGCATCACTGAAGCTAGAGTTTGGGCTTCGCAAATCCAGGTGGGAAGATCCTGGAGGAAGAGTACTTCAGGTCAAAAAGTGAGGCCTTGCCGCTCATGGAAAGAATCCTGGATAGTTGTGCAGCTAATCAATCAGCCGAGGCCAGACAGAATAGTGTGAAAACTGAGAGGGTGTTTATTTCCTGGGCAGGTGCACAGCGGCCCCAGGCACTGCCCTCCCCATTTTGGGGACCCCTGGATCCTTTCCCAAGAAATTCCCTCTGCTGGGAAGTGGCCATGGGGAGACTGGGATGTGAAGAGAAACCATACACAACACTCCGGAGCCTTACAAAAATAAAGAGGCAGGCATCCTCCTCCACACGGGCACACACGTACAAAATAAATAGACATATAAAAGAGAGGCCACGCCCTTGCTTGGCCCTGCACCCCAGCCTGAGCAGGCAGAGGCCACGTGGTATAGAGATGCCCAGAAGAACCCCAGCTGCAGAGAGGGTCAGTGTGGGCCCTCCCCTCCGCAACCAAGGTTGGCAGGGAAGGTGTGGGCAAGGGACAAGGGAACAAATAAATAAACACACAGAACCCAGTGTGCTCCCAGAGACCTTGGAGGCCTCAGGGCTTAGGCTGGGGCTGCGGCCCCTGGGGACTGCTTCCCTGAAAGTGGCAGATCCAGGAATGGGCAGACAGGTGGGTAAGGAAACTCAAAGACAGGCCATGCTCACTGGCTCCCTAGGGAGCCAGCCTCCCACCAATCCTGGAGGAAATGGGCAGGGGGCCTGAGCTTTTCTCCTCCCCGAAGCCCTCCTGACCCTGCGCACCCCTCACTTGGCTGGGCTGGGAGATGTCTTCGTGCGATGGTAACTCATGATGCAGTCTCAGGGTCCCCACCGGCTCCAACCAAGGCCCCTTTGGGACCAGCAGGGAGAAGACATGAGACAGAGCGGGTACAGAGGAGGGGCTGGGGCTGCCGGGAGACAGAGGCCAAACTAGACACACGAAGAAGTCGCAGGCACTGGGGATTCCCCTGTGGCCAGCACGGGCCAGGCAGGCAGCACGGACGGGTTGGGCAAGGCCCTCAGCTGGGCAGCAGCACGTGCTCCAGGAGGTAGGTGATGGAGTCCCAGTGCTTCCAGAGCAAGAAGAGGGCGAGGACCAGGAGGGCGGTGCTGGTGGTGCGCAGGCGCGTCTTCATGAGCGGCGTGATGAAGTTGGCGATGGTCGACACGAACACCAGCAGCACGGCCATGAGTGCCAGGATCACGTTGATGAACTTGCCCAGCAGTGCCCGTGCGTTGGCATTCTCCACACCCTCCAGCTGCACCACCTGCTGCTGCTGCTGCTGCAGCTCCAGCTTGGTGACACGGGTCAGGCAGGACTCCACGGCCTCCTGCAGGGGCAGGTGCAGGGGGCTCAGGGTGGGCGGGGCCAGCAGGTGGTGCCAGAGGGTGCTTCCTCCTCCCCCAGGGTCCTTGATGACAAGTGCTCTCTCTCTCTCCCCCCGCCCCGACGTTTTGATCTTTTCCTTAGCAAGCTGGAGCCTCCCCAAAATGCCAGTCATTCATCTACAGGCTGACCTCAAAGAGGTGGGCTGAACCCTGGCTCTGCCTCCTTCCCGCCCCCACCCCCAAGGTGGGCCTAACCAGCCCGTGCCCATCCACTGGGTGTGATGCCAACCCCACAGACCTGGATGTCCCGTGCCCTCTCGTAGGACTGGTAGGCCACCTTCTCCTCCATGCTGGCCAGCTCCTGCTTCAGGTTAGTCATCTCATTCTGATGGAGCTCGGTCAGGTCATTCAGCTGCTCCTCCAGCCGCTCGTACCTGGTGAAGGGGAGGGGTGGGCAGGCTGAAGCTGTGCCAGCTGGGCTGCTGGGCCTCCCCAGGACCGACTCAGTCACTCTCGACTGTGACACAGCCCAGGTCCACTAGAAGCCACTGTTCACAGAGCACTTCTCACAGGCAGGTCCTATGCTGAGCAAGTGATCCACACCTGCCCCGCGCTGCTCAGCATCAGCCTGCAAGATGAGGATGCCTTGTGCCCATTTTACAGCTGGGAATACACAGCAAGTAAGGGGCCTGCCCAGGGTCATACAGCGTGGGAAAGGAGGTGTTAGGGATGGACTGGCTCGACTATGGGCTCAGACACTGCCTGGAGGGCCAGGCCTGGGGAGCAGCAGACACAAGCCCCGAACAAAAGATGACTGTGGGGCCTGCTCAGTAGCCTAGTGGCTAAAGTCCTTGCTTTGCCACACTGGATCCCATATGGTCACTGGTTGAATCCCAGTGGTCCAGTTCCCCATCCAGCTTCCTGCTTGTGGCCTGAGAAAGCAGTCGAGGACAAGTTTGAGTCCTGGCTACTCCACTTCCCATCCAGCTCCCTGCTTATGGCCTGGAAAAACAGTGAAAGACGGTCTGGGAGGTTCAGAAGAAGCTGCTGGCTCCTGGCTTCAGACTGGCCCAGCTTTGGTCGTTACAATCACTTGGGGATTAAGCCAACATATGGAAGATCTCTCGGTTTCTCCTTCTATCTCTGTACATCTGCCTTTCTAATAAAAATAAATCTTTTAAAAATACAAGTTAAGGATAGGGCCTGGCGTGATAGCGTAGCAGTTAAGGTCCTCACCTCGAATGTGCTGGGATCCCAAATGGGCACCGGTTCTAATCCCAGTAGCCCTGTTTCCCATGCAGCTCCCCGCCTGTGGCCTGGGAATGCAGTCGAGGATGGCCCAAAAGCCTTGGGACCCTGCACCCACGTGGGAGACCCGGAGAAGGCTCCTGGCTTTGGATTGGCTCAGCTCCAACCGTTGTGACTGCTTGGGGAGTGAACCATTGGACGGAAGATCTTCCTCTCTGTCTCTCCTCCTCTCTGTATATCCGCCTTTCCAATAAAAATAAATAAATCTTAAAAATAAAGTTAAAGATTGACTGATTGATTTGAAAGAAGCAGTGACAGAGGGAGGGAGAAAGAATCTTCCATCCGTGGGTTTACTCCTCAAACAGCCACAATGGGCAGGGCTGGGCCAAGCCAAAGCCAGCACTCTGGTACTCCTGGTCTTGCATGTGCTGGCAGAGGTGCAAGTGCTTGGGCCAGCCTCCTCTGCTTCCCCAGGAGCACTGGCAGGAGCTGGATTAGCAGCAGGGCTGAGAGCAGCACACCTGCTGACCTGGCCATTTCCTTCTTCAGAATACACATTTCCATGAACATCCTGAAGACCTTTCATATGTGTGGGCTTCACATTTTAAAATTATTTTTATTTTTTTTATTAAAAATATATTTATTTATTTTTATTGGGAAGTCAGATATACAGAGGAGAGACAGAGAGGAAGATCTTCTGTCCACTGAGTCACTCCCCAAGTGATTGCAATGGCCAGAGCTGAGCCGATCCGAAGCAAGAAGCCAGGAGCTTCCTCTGGGTTTCCCAAGCAGGTGCAGGAACCCAAGGCTTTGGACCACCCTTGACAGCTTTCCCAGGCTACAAGCAGGGAGCTGGATGGAAAGTGGGACTGCTGGGATTAGAACCGGCGCCCATATGGGATCCTGGTGCATGCAAGGTGAGGACTTGAGCAACCAGGCTACCACGCTGAGTCCTCAAATATTTTGTTTTTAACCAAAAACAAACTCTAAACTCTATTTTCAACAAGCTTTTTGAAATACCCTGGTACATAAAGAAAAGTTTATACAGTCTCAACTTTCCAAATGTTAAGAAATGCCAGCTCAGGAGATACCCCCCAGATCTAGGGACCAAGCTCCAAGTGGCAGGTGACAGTAAATCACATGAGCTGGGGGCTGTGTGAAGCTGTGTGAACCTCGGGGTTTCCACAGGCTGCCTTAGCTCACCAGGCTGCAGGCGGACACACACCGCCTCTCCCCATGACAGGGATGATGTCCACTGCACCAACGCGGAGAACAGGTGCACAGGTGTGAACCAGTTTGCTCTCCGTGCCATTCAAGGACAGCGCCGGGGTCTGAACCCTGGTGGCCTGGTGTCTCCCTGCCTCCCTTTCCTCAATGCAACAGCAACAGGTGGTCAGAGCATCCTGAGACAGCCTTGCCCAGTCAGGAGAAGGGCAGCTCCCACACACTCCTCCCATTGCCTGCACAGCCCTGAGCCTGAAACCTGTGCTCACTGGCACCCACCTGTAGCGTTCCTCCTGCAGGCACTGGGTCATGTAGGTGTAGTCCCTCTGCAGCTGGGTCTTCAGGTCCTCCATGGAGTCCTCCAGGTGCGACTGGCCCTCCTTGATCTCTCGCAGTTCCTCCAGCACAGCGTCCAGGTTGCCAGGGGCTCCGTAGAGCACGTTGGACTTGGGGCTTCCCAGGGCTCCCGCTGGCCCCACCCCGGAATTGCTGCCAGCTCCGGCAGAGCTGGCGCTGGCGCTGGAGCACTCGTCGTCACTGCCATATTTGGGGCTGGACACGAGCGTGGCGCTGCCACTCAGCGCCCGGGCCGCCTCCTCGGGGGGCCCGTCCTCCAGCGGGTCCTTCAGGTGGGCGATGTTGTCGGCGCTGCCGAATTTGTTGCGAATGAGACTGGCGAACTCCCGCGGCTTGGACACCACGGCGCTGTGCGTGGCCTGTGAGAGGCCGGAGAGGCTGCCCTTGACGCCCTCCACCACGCCGCCGCCAAAGCCGCTGATGCCAGCGCGCACGTTGGCGCCCACGTCCTTCAGTCCCTGCTGCATGTCCCGTAGCACATCCTTGGGCTGCCGTGAGGGCCCGTTCTGCTCGATCTCCCGCAGGCGCCGGCGGTAGTGCTCCAGCTTCTTGTGCAGCTGCGCGATGGTCTGCGCTGATTTCTGGTTCTTCTTCTCGAACACCTGTTTGATGCGCGACGCCTGCTGCCGGTCGGCATTGTTGGCCAGCTTCAGGTACTCGGCCACATTGTCGTCCCGCGCCTCTTGCTCAATTTTGATCTGCTCCGTGATCTTCAGGATCTTTTGGTGCAGGTGCTCGATGGCGGCCTTGGTCCGCTGGGGGTCCGGCGCCCCTTCCGGCACGTCCAGGCAGATGGGGCCATCAGAGTCCCCATGGCTGGAGCCGGCGGGGAGGTTCAGGGTGGCCGCGTCTCCCTTGTCAACCTGAGGCAGGAAAAGACAGAGGGTAAGTTGTGGGCTACTGAAGGCCTCCCCCAACCCCTCCCCCGGGGTTCTCCGGCTGATATTTCAGGAATGAGACAAACAGGCTCTCGATTTGGCTCCTCTCCTCCAACCATCCCCCATCCTGTTGCTGCCCGCATTCTGGGCCCCCACCTCCCTATCTTGTCAACACAGCCCAAAGCAGGCGGTCACCCAGCCTCCCGGCCCTTCCGTTAACCTTCCAGCTGCCTGGAATGCTTAGCAGCCTCTTCCGTTTCATGACATCTCCCAGGGCTGGGAGACAAACCCCCCCACCTCCCCTGCTAGCTAGGTCCCTGGGGACTGTGGTTACTGCCCAGCGGAAGCAGGGGCTGATTTGGGATCTGGGGCAAGGGTAAAGGTCCAAGTAGGAAAATGACAGCCCCCTCAGCACCCCCTAAGCACATCAGGGGGTGGTACAAAACTTGGGACGATGAAGGAAGAGGAGAAACAGAGAGGAGGGGGCAGGAGGAGAAAGGAAGCAAAGGCCACGGATGATAGGAAAACCCGGGAGGGCCAGGGCTGCTGGGCTGGGCCGGCGGGGGGGCCCAGCTCTCCTATGGCACGGTCGCCCTGCCTGTTGCAAGCTCTCTGCCTACAGCCCAGCGCCTGATGTCTTATCATCATGCAACACCGGAAGCCACAGGAAGTGGCTCAACCTCATGTATTTTTACACATAGCACACCCTGGACAGGGCTGGGTCAGCCCTCTCCGGAGGGCAAGGGTGGGCTGAGGGGTCTGCAGAGGAAGAGCTGAAGCACAAAGACAGCAGCCCAGCAGAAGTGGAAATGGCCTGTGCCAATTCCAGGCAGGAATCACTGGGTCTGATTTTTGCCAAGGTGCATGGTGCCCGGAACACACGCTGCACGTGCAGATCTGCCAAGCCGGGGGACAGGGGAGGGGGCTTCTCTGTGCCTTTCAGGTCATGGTGCCCCTGTGGACAAGGCTAAGCTCTCCACAGTCTCTCCTGAAGTTAGGACGCCTCCCCCACCCCCCCCCACCCCCGCTATGAGTCTCCCCAGATGCTCTCAGGGCCCCAGGACTCTGCTCTATACAATCTGATTTTTCTGCCCAAAGCCTCAACTCTACCATCTCTCTTGAATAACCACCACCCCCATGCGTGTGATGTAATGTCCTACCCTCCCCCTTCCCCCACTAAGCCCCTCTCAGCTGGTTCTCCGCATGGATGGCCAAGAGCCCCTTCTCAGTTTTTCTGACCCTCAGTCTGGGTGCCCGTTATTTGAGCAGTTCCACAAGATGCCACCTCGAAAGAACTCAACATGGTGCGAGGCATATAGAAGGTGTTCACTGAATGCTCCGTTGGAATGAAGGCAGCACCATGCCCCCTCCGTGCCCCCTGGGGACAAAACGACTATGGTCAGGTTGACCTCAATTCACTTATGAGACTACACCAGCAGGGTTATACAGCATGGGCAGAGCTACACGCAGTGAAGTCAGTGCACAATATGCAGTGTTTCATAGTAAGAGCAGGGCCAGCTCTCCCAGAAGGCTTCTGCCCTGTGCAGGGACACCAGATCCTGTCTGCATCATTACTGCACCTGCTGCTCTCTGCACGGGGGAGCGCCTGTCTTCCCCTCTGCACCCCTCCCTCCCTCCCCAGGAACAGCGGCAGGAAGGAAGAGAAATGGGTATGTGACAGACTGGCTAGGAGGAGCGTGTGTTGGCTGGGCACACTCTCTGGCTGCCTGGCCCTCTCCTCCCTCCACCCAGCATGGCCTGGCTCACAAATGGCCAAGCAGAGGTGCAGAGGGCCTGAAGTCCCAGGAACAAGAGGAGAGCGTCTCCAGAGGTCTGAGAGTGGCATGGAAAGGTGTGGGGCTGGCCTCCTGTTCCCCCTGCCCCTTCTTCTCTGCCTCCTGGAAGACCCTCACCACATTCTCCCCACCCAGAGAGAGCCCAGCTGTGATGGGAAGATGACATCTTCTCCCTGTGCCTCTGGACGCTTCCATTACTGCCCTAAATACCTTGGCAAAAAGACAACATTGTTCCTTGGTGTTCGGTGTACATAAATTCACTGTGTCCCAGGAGCAATCCCAGGGGCTGGCATGCACAAGATAAAAGCAAGGCCCACAGACACTGAATAAAGGGCCCAAGACAATACAGCTAGCAAGTCAAGACCTAGCACTGGTATTCTCTCTGGCTGTAAAACCCGGGCCTGACCCACCCACCGTGGAGTCAGGGTGGATGAGGCAGTTTGTTGGGCAGTGCTGCTGGCATTTCCAACAGCAGCTGGAGTGATGGGTTGCCACCTGTCTGCGTCTGCTGGCTTTCCCCAGGCTCATCCACCCTCCCAACACCACAGTGTAAATCCTCAGCAATGTTGCAACAGTGGTGGCAACATCTGACACCACCCAGGGTGTCACCTATCACCATGTGACATCTCTAACTTCCCCAACCGGGGCAAGGCCTTGATTCTGGTGGTCTCCATGGAGATGTCACCCACCCACGCTGACACACCACATGCCCTCACTGGGGTGGGGAAGGTTATGAGAAATGGGGTGCACGTATAAGTGTGGGTGGGGGTGCCGGCTAAGAGCCAGCAAGCTCCTATGGGTGGTTTCTGCCCTCTGGTGGCTGCACTCAACATCCAGTGCCACATAAACCAAGCCCCAGCAACCAGTGACTGGGACACGTGGACTGGCTGAGGACCCTGAGCCAAGACTGAGCTCACCCCTGCTGGCGTTTGGAGCTGCCCCCCTCTATGCCTCAGATTCTGCCTGTCAGGAAAGCAGAGGAGGGAGCCCAGCCCAGACCAAAACCCCTGTCCCAGAGGTTGGGCGCAGACTCCATGCTGACCTCACTTGAGTCTCCGCACATGGCACATGACCGACTCACCTCTGCTAGGGTGTGGAGGACAATGGCAAGCAGCACTTTATATGCACACAGGAAGGTCCATCCCCTCATCCCACCCTCCAGGGCCTCCAACACCAACTCCAACCCTGAGGGGAACTCAGATCCCCAGCCCCCCGCCCCTGCCCACCAGGGCCTCCAACGCCAACTCAGCCTTAAAGGGATTACCAGGCCTCCCAGTCCTCACCCCTAGAGGCGAAGCTATCCAGGTAACAACTGGAAATCTGCATCACTATTGGCTGTAAAGATGAATGACAGTGGCAGTTGGGGAGGCCTGGGGTCCTGCTCTCCAGGGACCCCTCATCTTTTCTCCCCTTCCTCCCAGGAAGCCAACAATGCCTGGGACCCACAAGTTCAGCTCTGACCACAGAACAGCTCTGGGAGGGGGACAGTTGACTCCACCTCCTTCCCCAGGCACAGGCACCCAGGCTCTGGAGAGATTGCACTTGAACTCAGGAAGGAAAGAGAAGGGGGGAAGGGGAATGAGATTGTTGTACAGAATGACACAGCAGGATAGAACGAGGTGGGAGACAGACTTCTTGATTAGCATTGAGGCAGGACATGGGGCCAGGGCAGCTCCATGGTCCCCACCTATGCCAGGCAATCAGGAACCCTCTGTCCATGTCCTCTCCTCAGGGAGCCCACCAGCCTGGGCCAGGGCCACAGACCTTGTGCTGGCAGGACTGAGATCCAGAAAGTACTGCCGAATGTTCTGGATGATACAGAGCTGGACGTTCTCTGACGCATCACGGCCCCAGCATTTCCTGCCCCTCTTGCTACTCCAGGGAGATCTGCCTGCAATCAGCGAACCCCTGGGGGTGCCCCTCCATCCAAGAATCACCTCCCCTCCCTCCAGCAGCTGAACTGAAGCCAGATTAGGCATTTGTCCAGAGTCTAGTTGCTGCTGAACCAGGGTACCCCACCCTGCCTCCCATGACCCTCCTCGCAGACCCAAGCTTGGGGTCCTCATAGGAACTTAGTGCTGGATATAGGATGCCTGCCCTTGCTTCCCTTTGCACACCAGCCTGGATCCCAGAGGTCCAAGGAGCACGTAGGGTACGCTTTCAGGGTGCAAGGGGCCAGCAATGTGCATGGTGACACGCAATTCTGGGATCCCTCCCTGGCAGCACAGACTCCTTAGACATTCTGCAGGATGGGCTGGGGACAGCTGACTCCTTCAGGGATCTCATATGTCACACCTGAGATCCCTGCTCAGAGAACCCCTGCCAGACCCAACAGGCAGTCAGCTCAGCGCTGGACAGCTTTAAGGTCCTTCTCGGGCAAGAAAGATCAAGAGGAAAAGAAGGTGCCAATGCTTGCCCTTAGGAAGGGGGAGAGATGCCCCTGACTTGCCCACAGCTCTGGGCCATGCAGGCCACTCCGCCTGAGAGCAGAGCCTGGGCTTCCGGGGGCTGGGGGTGACAGAGCCCAGCAGGTGACCATGGCCCAGGCAGTCACTGTGACCTGCTGATAATGGGCTATTGCAACCGCTCAGGCCAGCTCTGAGTGTGTCATCACATCTGACCTGGGCCCTCCAGGCAGGCTGGGAACCTCAGGGGTTCAGCTGCAGTGGGCAAGGAAGGATATGCACTTTGGCCTGGGCACCTGGGACAAAAGTGGGGAGAGGCTCTGGCTGCCACTGTGTATTCAAGGGGCAGGAGTGTCTGCTGCGGTTGCTGAGGAATCTCCTGCCACTTCGGGGAACATGGCGTGCAGGCTGGATGGCCCCTTACTTGTCCTTCACGCCAACCCTCAGCCAGCCCAGGGCAGCACAGCCAGCAGCCATCACTCTGGCAGGGACTGCTTCCTCTGAGGGTCACTCACTTCCGGAGATGACAAGGGTTCCCCTCTCTCACCCTTGGATCCTGGCTCCTGGCTCCTTCTGTTGGGCCACTCTCCCTCCTGGTGAGTACCACCGCCTGCCGTCCCTTCCCTGGTTCCCTGACTGCTGAGAACAAAGCCCCTTTGTCCACTCAGATGCCCTTCCCTGTCTGCACTCACAGACCTCGGGAGCCCCAGTGCTGCCCTCTCCCCTGGACTTTGCCCACTGTGTCCTGGATGCTTCCTTGGACCACCTGGGGTGAGAAATTACTGGACCTGCTCTGGTCACTGCTTCTCCAAAGACAGAAAGAGTCTGAAAGACCCCACTGACCTCTTTCTACTCCCCCCACCCAGTCTAAATGCCACGCGGCCACTGGTTCCAGAGGTGGGGGAGGCTTGTGCCAGGGTTCACATGTTTTCCTGCACAAGGAGCCCAGGCGGCCCTCCAGGCGCTTGTCCCCCTTGTCACCGTAACAGGAGAGGGAGGGTCCCAGAGCATGAGCGCAACCACCCCCCAACACACAGCAGTAGCACCTTTCTCCATCCCATACCCCATCCCCACTGCCAGGCAAGCTTCTCTCCTCCCACCCACAAGGGCCTCACCTGCGTGGGCACTGTCTCTCGAGGCCATGCCGGGGATAAACTGCGGCGGGCTTGAAGGCGCCAGGCTTGGTCCAAGGGCTGGGCCAGGCCTCCAGGGTCGCAGTCCCTGGGCAGCACTGGGCTTGCTGCTGGCAGCCGGGGTCTGCGAGCAGGTGTACCGGAGCCTCCAGGCTCTGGAGCCGCCATCTCCAGTCTGCAGTCCAGCTGGGGATTAGGGCGGATTGCCTGGGAGATTACCCCTCCCCCGAGACCCAGGGGCTGTCCCTTCCCATCTGGCAGGAGACGGGATGGGGGGGCCTACTGAGTGGGAGAGCCCCTGCTCCAATGAAGTGTACCTTATCCCATCCTAAGTTCTGATGTATCTGGGAGCTCAGTGTGGTGAGAGGACCAGGTGTGACAGGTGTCAGTTGATGAGCACCTGCACTGCTCACCCATGCAGCTGAGTACTCTGCTCCGTCCCTCCCATCGCACGTGCTCAGAGGAGCCTCCCACAAGCCACACGCAGAAGAAGCAAGGTCTCATAGTTCCCTTGCTGCAGGTCAGACAGGAAGTGGGCCTCCCTGACCTTGAAGGCCAAAGCTGCTGCAGCCTGGAGGCTCCCTGGAAGATCCATAATAAGGTCAGCTGCACCCAGAGTACCCCTTCTCTCCCTGCTGCCCTGGCCACCCACCATCCAGCACCATCACTCCTGAGGCAGCCGCCCCTGCTGCATACACCCTGCCTGCGAAGGCTTGTAGAGCAACCAGCTTCCCTGGAGTCTTCCTCTGCCCAGAGACCCTGGCTCTGAAACCCAGTCTCTGGCCACTTCTCCACCAGCTTAACATCCCACCCCCACCATCATCCAAATCAAGCCACCCTGAAAAAACACTCACTTGCTCCTTGGATTTCATCCCGACAGTGCCAGCTAGAAATCCTGTGAGTGGCCAGCAGAGGGGGCCAGAGGTCCACAGCTGAAGACTATAAGCAGTGATGCCTGGCAGGGCGGCCTGTGGTGACCCGGCAGGTTGGCTGGGACTCTCCAGTGGTAGCTCTCCAGGGAGGGCAGAATCACTGTTCACAGAAGACGTAGATTCTATGCCCACTTAAGCCTGGCGAGAGACTCAGGGCTTAAATACTAAGGGTCGCCACACATCACGCATCACGATGGGGCGGCCCCAGGATCAAGAAGGTGCAAGGAGATAAGGAGAATGTCACTCTATCTCTGGGGACCAGTGCCAGGGCTTGCAGCCCCAATCGCCTAGGCCAGGAGTTGCCACGCCCTGGGCTCCTGGTGTACACACACAGCCCTGGTGGCTGATGACTTGTGGTTTGGGAGAATGGGACCCTGGCCAGAGCACACTGCACAGGCCCATTTCTGGAGCCACTCTACTCAATCTTATTCTGTCCTCTGGCATCGACACACTCTTCTTGCAGAATGGCTACTTGTTAACAGTCGCAGCATCCCTGTGACCACCAGGAAGCAGAGATTCTGCTCTTGTATTTACCCAGGCCTGGCTTTATGAAACAGCAGGGAATATGAAATAGCCACTGCCTGCTTACACTGCCGGCACCATAAGGACAACAGTTTGAGTCCCGGCTCTTCCTCTTGTGGTTCAGCTCCTGTTAATACACTTGAGAAAGCAGCAGCAGATGCCCAAGTGCTTGGGCCCCTGCCACCCATGTTGGAGAAGCCAGATAAAGCCCCTGGCTCTAGGCTTTGGCACAGCGCAGCCCTGGCCGTTGTGGTCATTTGGGGAGTGAACCAGAGGATGGAAGATATCTCTTTGGCTCCCGTTCTCTGTCACTTTGCCTTTCAAATAAACAGATAAATCTTATATATGAAAGGTAGATTTACAGAGAAGGAAAAACAGAAAGATCTTCCATTCTTCCATCCACTGGTTCAGCTGCAATGGCCTGAGCAGAGCCAATCCAAAGCCAGGAGCCCCTTGGGCCATCCTCCACAGCCTTCCCAGCCCAAAAGAAGGGAGCTGGATGGGAAATGGAGCAGCTGGGACATGAACCAGTGCCCATATGGGATCCCAGCAAATTCAGGGGGGAGGATTAGTTGATTGAGTCAGGCCCAATCAATACAACTTTAAAATAATTTAATAAATAGATTAAAAGCCTAATCTTAGCATGACACTTGGCACTGCAGGTGACTGGGCCTTAGCTCCATCAGCCACAATCAGAGGCTGTCTACCCCCTGCAGCTTCGTCCAGGTAGCAATGCACGCATCCGGCCTTCTCACCTCAGCACATCCACCACCAACCTAGGATCCTGAATTTGTTTATTTTTTTCTTTTTTTTAAAGATTTATTTATTTTCATAGCAAATTCAGATATACAGAGAGGAGGAGAGACAGAGGGGAAGTTCTTCCATCCAACGATTCACTCCTCAAGTGACTGCAACGGTCAGTGCTGTGCCGATCTGAAGCCAGGAGCCAGGAACCTCCTCCAGGTCTCCCACGCGGGTGCAAGGTCCCAGGCTCCAGGCCATCCTCAACTGCTTTCCCAGGCCATAAGCAGGGAGCTGGGCAGGAAGCGTGGCTGCCGGGACTAGAACCGGCACCCACATGGGCTTCTGGTGCCTCCAAGGCAAGGACTGTTAGCCACTAGGCCACCACTGGGCCCAACATGCTCATTTTTAAGTTGATCATCTTGTGTGGCACAAATGTTATAAATGTTATTATTATCCTGAGCAGAGCCAGCATTGTGGCATAACAAGTGAAGATGCTGTCTGCAATGCTGGCATCCCAAATGGGCACCAGTTCAAGTCCTGGCTGCTCAAAGCCTTGGAACCTTACACCTACGTGGGAGACCTAGAAGCTCCTGGCTTCCGATTTCAGATTGGCTCAGCTCTGACCGTTGCAGCTGCTTGGGGAGTGAACCAGTGGATGGAAGATCTTTCTGTATTTCCTTCTCTATGTATATCTGGCTTTCCAATAAAAATAATAAATCTTATTAAAAAAAGAATAAAAGGAAGGTGAGATGAGGAGAAGACAGTGGCAACAGAAGCCTGGAGGTGTGGACAGGCCCCAGACTATTCTTGGGGTTGGGCAAGCGCAGAGGCATGGGGCAGGGCCTCCCGAAGGCCACACGGCATCATTCACATGACCTGGAGCACTGATGCCCTAGACATGGGCATCTGGCACTCCAGGAGTGACTCAACCACCTGCAAGTAACACAGATGGGCAAAGGCTGAGGGGGGCCAGGCGGAAGCTGGAGGTTCCTGTGAGAAAGCAGGATCAGGCAGGCAGCAGGAATGAGTGTCTGGCAAGCGAGCAGGGATGGCCTGCTTCCTGCTCAGATCTGCTCACATCTCCCTGCGTGAGGACAGTTTCGAGCCTGCCAGAGACACAGGGCTGCCTGCACTGGGAATGGGGGTGTATGGCCCCAGGCACTGGGGCACGCTGGGAGGGTAGACTCAGTGCCATGCTTTCTGTAGGCCTCACGAAGGCCTCGGAGACAGTGCCCATAGCTGCAGTGGGAGGAGCTTGGAGAGCGGGGGTGCTGGGGAAGCCTCTGGTGGCCTGGCAGGCTGTGCGGGATGCACTAGACACAGCAGAGACTCCAGCCTGACCCCTGCTAGCTGAGCAGCCTCTGTAAGCTGGCTGTGCCCCGATGGAGTGTTAGCCCGGGAGAAGAGACCTTGTGGATATGAGCAGTGTGTTGAGAGCTGGAGGATGTGCTGAACGAGCTGGCGGGGAGACTGACTCCCTGGCAGCTGGACTTGCTCTCTAACTGCATGTGGCACACAGGGTCACAAGCTCCTCGTTCTGCAGCAACTGAGCGACAACCCCAAGGCTCCCTCATGTGTGAGCACACGCAGCCATCTGTACTCCAGACAGTACGTGCGAGGCTTGGCCTGAGACCAGACAGCTGGCACAGTGGCTGCCACAGGAAGTGAGGTTGAAAGACAGCAAGCAGTAGGAACTGCCACAAACTCCAAAGGACACCAATGAAGGCCACCCTCCCTCTGCGGAGCAAAGGTGCTGCCAGGTGAATGCCATCTCAGGGCACTTCCTGGTCACTCTGCCCACTCCTGTGTGGCCTGGTGAAGGCAGAGGTCACTTCTAGCGAAGGCAGGGCAGCAGAGCACACCTGATCAGCAAGGGAAAGCAGCGCAAGGTGGCCCAAGCACTCCCATGAGGGAGACAAGGGAGGAGTTCCTGGTTCCTGAACTTGACCTGGCCTAGTCCCAGCCACTACAGCCATTGGAGGAGTGAATCCGTGGATGGAACATATCCTTCTCTTTTTCACTTTTCCACATAAATAAAAGGAAACTTTAAAAAAAGAAGAAGGAGCCTCTTCTTAGGAACCTAAGGAGGCAGGTAACTTTTTTTTGTTTGTTTTTAAATAATCAGATTTATTTTTATTTGAATGGCAGAGTTACAGACAGCGGGGCCGAGATAGAGATCTTCTCTCCAATGGTTCATTCACCAATGGTCTCAGCAGCTGCAGTTGTGCCAGGCTGAAGGCAGAGCTTCTTCCAGGTTGCCCTCATGGCTGCAACGACCCAAGCACTTAGGGTTATCCTTTGCTGACCACCTACTAGAGCATTAGCAAGCAGCTGGATTAGAAGAGGAGCAGCTGAGATCGCAAGCAGCATCCATGTGGGATGCTGGCAGTGCAGGTAATGGTCTCTCCTGCTATGCAACAGTGCTCACTCCAACTTCATGCTCTTCAGCGTGACCTGTGCAGCCAGGGTGGGCATGACTCCTCGGAGCTACATGAGTCAATAAAGTGGACAGGAAAGGCTGGCATGGAGGGAGTTTAGATGCAGCATCAGCCTGCAGCTGCCCTGGGCAGCGGGGAGGAGCTCTCTGTCCTGCCTGCTGCCCCTTTGCCATCCAAGGCCACAGGCACTCTTTCAGCAAGCTCTTTTTGGGCACAAACATGAGCTCAGTGAGTACTGCAGGGTGCCACTGAATCTGACTACCTGCAGGCATATGGAAACTGGTCTCAGGCAGGTTTAAAAAAATGACAGAAGATTCCATGTCTTTATGGTCACTCTGCTGCCGGGAGGAGGGTCCACTGGGAACTGAGTCCGGAGATCATCACCCAGAGAACACGCACCAGCTCCTCTTTGGGCAACTTTGGGAAGGTGGAGTACCCTCCACCCAGCCTTGTCTGTCAAGGATGACTCAGAACGACTCTTTGCCAAGGGTAAGCAGAACTCTGGGGCTTTTTCCTGCTGATGGAGCGCTTGGGGCGCCCCGTGAGCTGATGGGCTTCCGCCGGAGTGTGCATGAACACAGAAGGAAGCCAGAGAGCTGGGATTACATGTCCTGGTGGCAAGTCTGTGCCACCACCAGGGCCCCTGGAGATGGTGGCCAGGCCTCAGGCCCAGGTCATGCTGAATCCGAAGGCAGCCTCTCCGGCAGTGAGGAAATCTTATATGATGGAGGTAACATTGCAGAAGGCTCGGTTTTCTAGGGCAGGGTTCGCCTTTCTAGCCGCCCAGGGAGGGGTGGTGGTAGGGGCTCCCATTCAATAGATCACAGTGGCCCTGGCTCAGGCTTGGTAGGGTACACTAAATTATTGAACCAGGTGTGGGAGACTGGCCCAGCTCTGAGGTGCCAAGGATGGGAGCTGCAGGGACAAAGGAAAGGGGGTCAGGGAGAATGAAGTCCTCATGACTAGAAGATGACATGGGAGATGGCTGGCCACTAGCTCGCAGCACCCCAACACTTTTCCCAGAAAGAAGGGAGGTAAGAGAAGCCCCTCTGGGTCCCCAGCCCAGAAAGCATGCAGTAAGGTGTGCACGTTTGTGTCTGCTTCTGCTTTCCGGACCTCTGCCCTGGTGGAGCAAAGGGATTGGGTTCATGACCCAGGATTTCCATTGCCTCATCTGGCACCAGAAGGGACAGGGTCATGTTTCTCAGCTCAGCGATGTGGCAGATCCTGGGAGCTGGGGAGACCCGGGCCCACACTCCCCATGCTGGCTCCTCACTGTCTGGGACCCACCGACCAGTGGCTGCCCTTGCTGCTGATGGCTATCGGCTCTGGGGCCAGGGGGCTGGGAGAAGCTGACACCTGAACCCTGGGCACACAGTGCTCAGGCAGCACTGTAACGGTCCAAGGGAGAAGGGTGGAGGCTGTCCACCTGAGTCTGGCTTGGCATTTCCTCAACCCCCAGAGGGTTGTATAGTCTCCAAGGCCCGTTTCCCACTAGGCTTTTGACTGTACTCAACAACAAGGGAGTTAAGATGGGCTGTTGGAGGGGGACTTGTTAATGTGAAGGTTCTCTAACCTCACTCTTGTATCCCAGGGAACTTCCTACTCCCAGAAGCCAGAGTTCCTCTCTAGCAAGAAAGCTGGGGAGTTGTCAGCGGGAAAGAGAGATAAGGGTGAATGCCAGAGCTTTGGTAGCTGGCTTGGGCACCCGACCGAGTCCCAAGTCTGCTCTCCAAGTCAAGAGGAAGCTGCCTTATGATCCTCTGAGTCAGAGTTCTAGCTCAGGGACACAGAGCCCTCACCTAAGGACTCTCTCCTGATGAGTCAGGGTCCTGGCAAGGCAAGGGCTGTGCCTGAAGTTCAGGAATTGAAACGAAGCTAAAGGAACACAGGCTTGGCTCCATATACACAACAGGATGAGCAGCACAACAGCATGCAGTGGGCCCAAGGCCCTGGTCAGCAAGGGCTTCTCATCATCAAGACAGGGGCAACGGTTCATGGCAAATCAGAAAGGTGCCTGGCCCCAGCTGGCAAGCAGCCGGGAACATGGGCCAGCTGAGCAAGGTCCCTCGGGGGCTGCTAGCCTGTGCCTGAGCAGCCTTCCTATGCAGGCACAATGAGGGATGGAGGCGACAGCCACATGCCCAGCTCCCAGAGGCTGGGGCTGGGAGTAACTAGTGGATTCTGGAGCAGAGCCCGTTGACCCACCAGCTTCCTGGCTGCTCAGGGGACCAATCTGGAAACCTTTCTCAGCATAGCCAGCCCCACCCTCCCCTAAGTCAGCAGACTCACAGACATAAATAAACCAGGGCCCTTGGGTATCTGCCAAGATCTCAGTCTTCTTGGCGAGAGTCAGGGGCCAAGGGCGGCCCCTCGCTTGCCATCCTGTAGAGTAAACAGGGTTGCTTATTTACACCAGAGCAGAGCAGAAATCTTGCATGGTACAAATCTGGTGGGGAGTGTCCCCAGAGGTTTCCATCTGGGGCCTGGAGATAACACCTATGTAGCACCTCCAGCCAGGACACCATCCCCTCCACCCTTCTGCTTCCAATGGGGAGACTCTGGCCTTCTCCCTAGCCCCTGTCTGTCCTTGGAGCCAGGAAGCCACAGGCTGGCTGTGGGTGGCCATGCTCCTGTCACTGGGTACCTCCACATGGCTTAAGGCCTTTAGCCACTTGACACAACTCACGTTGCTACCAGCTACAGCAGACAGCAGGGCAAGATAAGGGGCTAGGTTAGCAGAGCTGGCACCCATAGAGGTACTCCTGCACCCTTAGGGTAAGGCTGGGGACGGAGTGGGCACAATTGGGGAAGGGGTAGAAACCAGGACCAGAAAAAGTGATGCCCAACCAGATATGAAGAGACACAGGAAAGGGAATGCAAACCTCTGACTATGTTTTGTAGAAACTGCTGTTCAGTAAAAGTAAAATAAATAAAGGGCAGGAGACCCCCTGCTTCCCAAGGAGCTCACAGCCAGACTTCATTGTCCCCCATCTCCCACCCAAAACAGCCAGGTCTTCCTTCTCCAGCCTCCAGGGCTCCTGTTCCCCAGGGTCAAGGCTGCACACTGATGGGGACCTAGCTGTAACTGCTGATGCCCTAATGAGTCCCCCACTTTACATATGTAAGCCAGGGAGGACAGTCACCTCTCAGGGCCGCACACATGGCAGAAGGCAGAAAGGTGGGGCCGGGGTGCTGCAGCTTGGGTTTGTTGTTATAGAGAAGGACCCCAAGGAACAGCCTCAAAGGCCACCAGCTGCCAAACCAGCACCCCCAACCAAGGCTGAGCTGCTCTTTCATCCCCTAGGCCTCTGCCCTCCTTGGGGCTCAAGGGACCCTACTCTCTGAGGGTGGTGACTGGCTAGAACTCCAGGGAGCAGCTGGGGAACTTCAGCTGCCTCCAGGGGCTGGCGTAAGTCAAGCCCTGCCTGGTGCTCTGGTCCGATAGCCAGCTGGTGCGTTCGAACAATGGCCAGGGTGTGGGGTGTGGGGCAGGCTTATGAATTAAAAATAGATGCTAGGAATCGCCAGGGAGCCAGCAGCAAGGCTGTGGGTTGTGTTTACGAGAGAGAAAAGAATGTCTCCTATTGATGCCGGGCCCAGGGTGAGGCCAGCCGGCCTTTCACACAAACCAGTGGCCCCTGGGACCAGCAGAGTCAGCTGACAGGCGAGTTCTACCCATGGGACATGGACAACACACCTACAGTTCTTTAGGACTCCCTCTCCTAGGCCACACCCATCCCTAGAATGCAGGTGGTCCCACGCCTGCTAGTGATTTCAGGCCTGAGTCTTGGGGCCAGGCTAGAAGCACGGGATCTGGTCCCCCTTCTGCTAAGACCCAGCTGGGTGCCCTTTTGGTTCCTCCGGGACCTCAGTCTATTCATCTGTAAAATGGATGAACAACTTCCCAGGTTTGATTTTAAATGTGAATCAGGCATTGTGTGGAGTAAAGCTGAAAAGTTTGGAAAACAACAACAACACAGTCCTGGGAATGGTCACTTGCCCCATTATCACTCGGACCCAGGGAGTCATCCCCCAGCCAGGTCTGAAACCACAGGCAACAAGCAGGGACTCCTTCCTATACTCAGGACATCTCGGGAACAGTGTGTAGTCCTGACATGAGCCACTTGAGGAACCCCCAAGAGAGACAACCTAGCAGTCAAGCCATCCATGATCACCCTAGACCCCTGCAGGCTTAGTCAACAAATCCTGGAAGCCTATCCACTGCCCACCCCACTCTTTCCACCTGCTCTAGGGAGCCGAGATCTTCCTGGGAACCCAAGGTCACTGGAGGTGGCAAAGGTCACATGTCCCCTGCTAGGAAAGCAGCTGCAAAAGCAGAGACCCCTGCTTGCTGGAGTTTTCATAATTTGATTTCTAGAAGGCATTAGCTGACTCACCCTGGAGAAGCGGGCCTGGTCGCCAGTGCACGTAGCACAGTGCCTGCTCATCAAGGGCTCCATAACCTGGCTCCTGCCAAGACCCTTCCGGCACCAGCTTCACAAATCCACGCTTCCCTGCAAGCTGGCACATCCGGATCCTGTTCTCAGGACAGGTGCTCCTGGGCGACAGCCAGTGCCATGGTTCTAAATACCCTCTGCATACTGACAACTCCCTGATGGACACCTCGGCTTGGATCTCTCCCCTGGACGCTGGACTCGCCACTCTGACTGCTGACTTGGCATGCCGTGTGGACGCTTCCTTCCCACTCCAGCACAGCTCTGATTTCTACCACTCCACAGTCCTTGCCAAACATCTGCTCCATTTGCTGTCTTCCCTGCCTTTCCATTCATGGCCACCTGTCCTTCCCACGGCCAGGCCTGTGAGCCACCCTTGACGTCTCACTTCCTGCCATACCTGCAGAAACCTGTGTGGCTTGATCACTGGAATACAATCAGCCCTTACACCAGCACCCTTGGCCCCACCATGCTACCCTGGCCCCACCATGCCACCTTGGCATACTCCTCATTCCACTTCCTAACCAGCCTCCCTGGCTCACTGTCTACTCCCCACCCAGCCACCACACACCTTTGGAAAAGGAGTTGCTCATCTTGGGATCAGAAGTGCTTTCCCCAGCCCCCTGGGCTCTAAGGGCTCTGCAGCCAACTCCACCCTTCATGCCCAGCCCACCTGCCCGATTCTCTCACACTCTCCACCTTGTTCACGCTGTTCCGGTCACATAGTCTTTCTCATCTGTTCCTTGCAGATCCTAAGCAACATCTAACTTCCTTAAATGTTCTACCCTTGAGGACCCTTGCCACTTGTAGGTCCAGTTACCCGAAATGTGCTTCCCCAGCTACCCATATGGTTCATTGCCTTAGACAACCTCAGAGGCCTTTCTGACCAACCTGCCTCCATAGCATGTCTGTCCTCTACTCTCTGTCCCTTACCCTGCTGTTACCTTGTTTCTCAGTACTCAGCACCATTCATTGTAGGATGGAGTGATTTACTCAGTGCCGTTTCCTCCCACTGTGATGCAAGCCTCATGAGCACAGGGTCGTGGCACACCTTTACTGTGGTCTCCCCAGGGCACAGGAGAGAGCCTGGCATACAGGAACTGCTCAGCGACTGTTTGCTGAGTGAATGAGAAGCAGGGAGCTGCATGGCAACAACACCCCCTGTGCTGAAGAAGGGAAAGGGACAACTGGTGGCTTGATGGCTGGTAGGCAGTCACAGCTAGTCCTTTTTTTCGTAGACATCCAGAACAGAGGCTGTCTGTGGACTACGGCTGTCACAGCCACTGGGTACCAGCAAGGACAACACGGCAGGGTGCAAAAAGCACCAGGCATGGTGCCAACAACCCCATGATCTAGTCCCAGTTCTGTCACTGAAGATCTACGTGGCTGCAGGCAGGTCACAGCCTCCTCTCTTCAATTCTTTCCTAGCCCAAAAACTGGCATATCACCTCCTTGTTTGCCAGCCTCATTGGACTGTTCCAATGATTTGAGGGAGACACATCTGCAGAAGTAACCCCTCCTAAACTGGCAAAACGCAGAGCCACAGCTGGTCTATGGTGCGGTGCCTGGCATCCAGCATGCACACACTGTTGCCTGAACAAAAGTAATTCCAAATGGCAAGACATGCAAGAACTCGAGCAGTAGTCTGTGGTGATGGGCAGATGGTTCTGGGCAGGTGCATGGGCTCTAGCTAACCTACGCTGAAGACGACATCATTTAAGAACCTGAGGGCTAGAATCCCACCAGGCCTCACTAGGAAAATCTGAGTGGCCCATGAGGCCAGCTCACACACTTCTGCACGCACTTCACATTCCCCTTCCCCACCCTCCCAGGCCTAACTGCACTTCATGATTCAGTCCAACGGCTTCCTCTGACAATTTCCCACTGTTTCTCTTCTCCACTCACTGCCTACTCTCCCTGAAAGCCCCCAAAGCATCTATCACAGCCTTATCCTCCTCCTGTCCACTCACCCAGGTGTCTCCCCCTCTCCGCAGCGAGTGCTACAAGGACAGCCACCCCAACTGGGCCATTCCTCCAGCACATAAGAAGCACCCAACACACATTCGTTACATAAACAAGCAAATGGATGCATAGGTCCGCAAAGTGTCAGACCAGCTCTTCTCCTTTCTAAGCAAGCCCTTGTAGTGGACGCTTTCCTTCTCTTCTTTGCTGAGCAGTGTAATAAAAATGACACTATGCCAGGCTCCATCCCAGGTGCTTCCCATATGTGAGTTCAATTCGCCCTATATCTCTGCTGATAGGATTCCCATTTTTCATTTGGCAAGACTGAGGCTCCCAGAGGTTAAGTGGCTAATCTAGCTACTAGGCGGCAGAATCAAGGTTGGCGCTAGTCTGTACTCTTTACTACCACACATAACTGCCGCCTAAGAGCATGTTTAAGGAAAACAAACCTCAATTAATATCAGCCTGAGAAAAATGTCATTTGAAAACACACACCCCCACACAAACAAAAATAAACGTTTTGGAGGATCATCTCTTTGGCTTGGGCTTAGTCATCCTTCACCCAGGGCAGATGACTTTGCAAGCAGCAGGTGTTGGCACACCCGAGGTGACACCCCAGCCAATTCCCCAGCCTTGGCCTTGGGGTTGTCCCACCTCACCAGGCCCACCTCACCTTGTCCCCGATGCCCTCCGCCTCCTCAGCCAGGAGGTACACGTTGCCGCCGTCAGCCAGCAGCAGGGCAGTGTCGGTGGTGGAGGAGGAGCGGGGGCGGCACTGGTGCTGGTGCAGGATGGCGGCCAGGCTGCTGTCCTGGGGGCCCTTGCGCAGCAGGTGGGGGCTGCCACGCTGGGGCTCCAGGGAGCTGCTCTTGGTGCGTCGGCTGCTGCCCCCACTACTACCGCCCCCACTGCTGCTGTGCAGGCTGGCGCCACGCTTGATAGAAGGCCGGGAGCGGATCTGCTGCAGCACGCGGTTGAAGGCGGTGGGCCGTGCAGGCAAGTCGTGCAGGGACATGGCATAGGAGACACGGTGCATCTCTGGGGAGCACTCCTTCTCGTCCGGGGAGTCATGGTCAGACATGCCCTGCTGCTGAGAATCCTGAGACGCTTGCTGCTCCCTCTCCCGGGACCGCCTGCGGCTGTGGAACAGGTGCTTCAGGCCGTGGCCAAACATGGAGCCTTCAGAGAGCTGCTGGATTTTCTTAAGAGAGAGAGAGGGAAAACCCAGTAAATGGGAAGCTCCTGGAACGACTGTCTGCTTAAGAAGACCGCACAAAACTGTGGCAAGCCACCCAGCCCCCGCAGCAGGATCATGGTTTGTGTGGTCTGGACTCAGCGGTATGCAAGGGCAGTGCTTGGCCTCTTCTGGATCAATCTCGCCAGTCCCTCACTCCTGTCGTCAGACCCTCCTACAAACTGCACTGGCAAGGTGAGGTGGGGCAGGTTATGGTGTTGTAGCAGAAGCAACTAATTCCCTACCCAGTAGCTACTTCCCTTTCTTTCTCATTGATCAAACAATGCCCCACTAAAAACTCCAGCTTCATCAGACTCCCTTACAGCTAGGAGGAACCACATGATACAACTGCAACCAATGAAAAGTGAGGGGTGCATCTCTGGGAACACAAGGCACACGGGTCTTCTTCCTTCCTTCCATCTGGAATGGCAAGGTAATGTCTGGAGATGCAGTCACCATTCTACAGCCACAGGTGATATGGCTGATGATGATGACAATGGTGATGAAGATGGACAGATGGTAGAGGTGTCGCAAGGGATAGACTTGGGAACCTGATAGCCTGTAGGGCCACCAAGCCAGTACCCATGCTGGGATCCCTGGGATCTGAAATCTATATCTCTATCTTTGTCTTAAGACTCTAGTGCAATCATGTATTATCTGCAGCCAATTTTATTCCAGGATATAGCTGGCAATGAAATAAAGCCTGATTTGTAATGAGTGACTTCTGAGCACACATATCCAGGATTAGCTGGCTACAGAAATCTTTGTCCTCTTACTGCAGCAAAGCAAGGGGTCCCGTAGCCCAGAGCAGCCCTGGCTTCAGCCTTTCCTCCCAGCCTGCCACCTCAGCTGGGAGTGGTCAAAGAGGCAGCTAGCTGGCTCCCAGTGCAAGGCATCTGGGGCTATCCTTGTAGACTGCTGCTCATCAGGGCTCGGCTCATTCTGCCAGGCTGAGCCCTCTGCAGGGACTTGGGAGCTGCTGGGAGCAGGTGTGTTGGGGATATCCCACATTCTAACTCAAGCCCCACCCGGCAGCTCTACTCCATGGACATAGGGCAGCTTCAACCACTGTAAAATCCATTCCAAAACCCCTCCACTGGGTTCTGCTTTACTTCTCCTAAAAGCAAATTTACAAAACGGAAAACTGAGTCATACAGAAAACAAGAAGGAACCATCCTACCTCTTCCGAATGAGTAGACCCCACCCTGGCGTGACCTTTCAGCTGAGCACCAAGGAAGGGTTCATGTAAACAGCTGCACTCATACCTGGGTGTAAATAACCAGCCCTGCATGCACTGGTGAGAAAATTGGGAACTATAATCTTTCACCCTATTTGAGTCTCCCCACAGATCTCAGCGTAGGTGAGGTCTGACATCACCCATTTCACAGGCAGGCAAGTTACGTTATCACAAGTCACCACGTACTTCCAAGGTTCTCTCTCTTTCTCTTCTCTTTCTCATTATCTCATTCAGTTCTCCTCAATACTAGCAAGAGTGACAAGTGCAACAGCTCTGTTTACCAATGAGGAAATTAAAGACTCCACTATCCTTCTCAAGAGCTGAACCTTGGGTATTACTGGAGAGGTTTGGTCACACAGTGCCAGGTTGCCCCATAGCCCCTGCTCTCCTCTCAGTGCCTGCTGGAGGCATGGCCTTCAGGTGCCCCAGGCAGAGTGGGCAGGGGAGTTCTCTCCAGATTAGGGACAAACCTGGCACCTCCCCCTTCCTCAGGCCCAGGCAGATCCCAGACCGCTCCAGGCTTCCCGGATGGGGCCAGCTGGCTTGGCACTTGCCCAGCTGCTTCTGCCAAATGATCACATTACATGGTGCGAGTTGTCTTGGGAGCATTCCATTCCAGGTCTCTGCCTCCTCTCCCCCTGCCTCGTGAGCCGGCTGCTCTGACCCCAAGGCCTCTCCAGGACTGGCTCAGGGAAAAAAGGTTGCCTGCGGAAGGCTTCCCCAGAAGTTTCAAACTTCTGACCCAGTATTAGGGGCCAGTGACACAACAGCACTTGGTGAGGTCTTAGCAATGTCTGCCAACATTCCAACCTGCTGCTGACCTAACCTCAGGCCATAGCCTCACTGAGTCCACTGAGCATGAAGAAACCGAGGCACAGCATGGCTGAGTGGCTCATTCCAGCCACAGATGAGAGAGAAAGAGCTCTTCCATCAGTTGTTCCCTTCTCAAATGGCCACATGGCCTGGGTTGGGCCAGGCTAAAGGCAGGAGTTAGTGCCTGCTCTTGGGTTTTCCAGATGAGGTCCAGGGCCCAAGCACTTGAACCATATCTCACTGTTTCCCAGGAACATCAGCAGGGAGCTGGATTGGAAGTAGAGCAACCAGGACTCTACCAAGCTCCCATATGAGATTACGGCAGCACAGGTGGAGGTTTAGCCTGCTATGTTACAACATCAGCCCATACTTTAATTTTTTAAAATAGACAACTACTATATTATTCCTCAAAGGCCACAGCAGATAGGACTGGGCCAGATCGATGCCAAGAGCCAAGAACTCCATCCAGGTCTCCCATGTGGGTGACAGGGATTCAGGTACTTATACCATCACCTGCTGTTTACCAGGGTGGGTATTAGCAGAGATCCAGGGAAGCTAGGGGGGAAGGTAGATAGTGCAACTTACCTAGCAGGGAAGCTAGGTAGCCAGGACCTGAAGGGGTGCTCCAATACACGATGCAGGTCTCATGTGTCATCTTCAGCCACTGCATGCAACACCAGCCGCTCAAGCAGCATCTTAGCTGCTATGCCAAACGCTCACCCCCACTACTTCTATTCTAATTTATTAGCCCATGCACTGATCCTGAGAGTAGAGTAGATATGGCATTTGTATGTGTTCCAGAAGAGTTATCTCAGACAGGATTCAAACAAAATTAAGACATGTGAGTCAGGAGAGTTAAAGTCCCCTGAACCATAGTCTTGCATCTGCCTGCACTGCATGATAGGACCAGGCAAGATCAAAAGCAAGAAGTCACTTCCTAGTTCCCCAGCTGATCTGCAGGTGAAAACAAGTCAGGGGTCGTGGTGAGGGGACCTCAGGACATTGTCACAGCAGCACTGAGGAATCTGTTCTTGTTGCCAGTAGGCACGAGAGGAAAGAACAAAAACCAAGCCCAGCAGCAACATGTGGTGAGAAGGAAGCTGCTCCAGATGGAGGGGTTTCTCTTCATGTGCAAGGTGCAAGGGAGACAGGAATAGCAGCGTGGAGCCTGGGCTGGGCTGAGCTGCCCGTGGGCGTCATAGGAGAGAGGTTCAAGGAGTTTTGACATAATAATGTAAGTACTTAAAAAAAAAAAACCCTTGGCACATACACACCACCAGCTACAAGTTTCAGGAGAGAGGAAAACCATGGTGACTGCCTGAGGCAACTTCGCCCCCCATGCAGCCGAAGGCACCACCTGCTCTGACTAACGTTCCAGCTACTAAATGTCATGGGCGTCCCCATGTCAACAACTTCTGCTGGTCCCTAGCTGCCAGAAACCATTCTGGTGGCTGAATGACACCGTGAGCTGAAATGCTGTTGAGTTTGAGGTGGGACAGAGGCTGAACTCACAACCTTGGGAAAGAGAGTGAGGGGTGGCGTCCTCAGAATGGGCCAGCACATAGCCAGCCAGAGCAGGCAGGGAGTGGGGCAGTGTCCAGGGGAGGTGTTGACACCTGGGGCAGTGGTCATACAAACACGGGTGCAGGCTTCTCCTCGGCACCCATCCTCAAGGTGGGGGTTGGTTCTCCACAATGGCCTCGTCCTTTCAGGAAAACGGGTAGATGAGATGATTTCCGGAAGATCCTTCCCCAGAAGCCTGTGGTTTCCCAACAGTTTGGCCTCTTCCGTTTTTCGCCCTGGGTGTGGGTCCCCTAAAGGGGAAGTCTGCGCCAAGATCCACCAACACAGCTGCATGAGCCAAGGATGAAGCGCCCCTGGGACACTGCATCTTTGGCATCAACTGGTTCCCAAACAATCAAAAGTGGTTTCTAATTCCTCAGCATCTTCAAAAGCCACACTAACCTCCAGCCAATTATCCTGCCTAGCAGCTGGCAGCATGCCTGCCCTTCCTCCCACCTGGGTCTGAGATGCTCTCCAGCTCCCTCCACTGCCCCTCCCCAACCCTGCAGGTGTAGCTAGCTGCCAGGGTTCAGTGGGGGTTCCTGGGTCACCCTGAGCCTTTGCAAGCCTAGGTCGCCAACGTTCCCTCTATTTATAGGGTCTCTATGGAAACAGGGCCAGCATCAGAGAGCTAATCACTACAAAAACCCACAGAGTTCCACTCGCAGGCTGCAAAGTGGATCTTGGAACCACTTGCCCCTGAGAAGCTTTCACGGGGAAGCAGGGCTGAAGCAGGATCAGGAGAGGAGCCAGGACTCCCACCTCGGTGACGGTGATCACAACGGTGGCAAAGAGGGGGCCCTGCTTGTGTTAGGCCTGGGTGGGCTTACTGATGGAAACAACAGGGCAAAAAAAAGAGACTCCTTTTCGCTGAGAGACTCCTGGAGCCATTTTATTTTTCTTTCCCAACAACAGAGCTTAGGTTAAGCCATCACTTGTAATGCCAGAGTCCCACAGGTGTGATGGTTTGAGTCCCAGCTGCTCCACTTGAAATGCAGTTCCCTGTTAACGCACCTGGGAAAGCAGCAGAGAATGGCCCCT
This sequence comes from Ochotona curzoniae, assembly GCF_017591425.1. NCBI lineage: Eukaryota > Metazoa > Chordata > Mammalia > Lagomorpha > Ochotonidae > Ochotona > Ochotona curzoniae. The sequence goes on along the minus strand of NW_024466219.1, from coordinate 15,164,217 downwards.
GCCACCTATGCAGGAGGCTTGGGGGAAGTTCCTGGCTCCTGGCTTCAGCCTGGTCCAATCCCAACCATTGCAGCTATTTGGGGAGTCAAACCAGTAGACAGAAGATCTCTATCTCTCCTTCTTGTCCTCTGTCAGTTTGCCTATAAAAATAAATTAATCTTATCAAATTTATAATAGAATTTGCCTCGGGGCAAATGATGTCCCCAGTCCCAATCTCATTTTACTTCCTCTTTCTTTACTGCTGAGCAAATACTGCTCAGAGCAATGTAAGCTGGGAAAGGTCACCTTATCCACGGAATCTTCTCCTCGGCAGAATGGATTCAGGGTACACAGCAGAGGTTTTCATAAAAGCCACTGCCCTCTCTCTCTGCCTCTTCCTGCCCTCCCTGGCCTTCCCAACTTCCTGTTCCAAAGGCCCTTTCTGATCCCCATCGTCTGCTCTGAACTCCACGGTGTTCATTATCCGCACCATTCATTTTGTAATGAGCCATGTATTGCCCACGGCACGGTTGCCAGCACTCCTCCAACAGTTACCCCACTTCCACCTCCTGGCGGGGGCAGACTCCTCATGAAAATGAAGGGCAGAAGTCCTTCTCATCCTCCATGCCCCTAACATCACCCAGCAGAGACTGAAATGCCAACATGGAAATGACTATTTCATTATTTGATCCTAGTCTATAAAAATGTTCTTTGATGTGATCTAAACCTCGTTCAACTACTTTTCCCAAAGATTTTCAATGCTCAGTCCAGCAGCTTTTCCCTGTATCTAACTCAGATCCCTCCTGCTGCAGTTTAAAATCTCGTCTTAGTCTTTTTTTTTTTTTTAAAAATGATTTATTCACTTTATTTGGAAGGCAGAAAGAGAGAGAGATCTTCCAATCACTGGTTCAGTCCCTAAAGGGCCACAGCAGCCAGGGTTTGGCCAGGTTGAAGTCAGGAACTCTATTCAGGTCTTTCATATGGGTGGTGGCAGTTACCCAAGCACCTGAGCCATCCTTTGCTGCCTCCTAGACATACTGGCAGGGAGTTGGGGTGTTCGAAAGCAGAGGAGCTGGGACTCAAAATGGGATGCGAGCATAAGCCGTCCCACCTTCTGCACCCCACTCCAGCCCTCAGTCTTATCATCGTATAACTGCCAGGAGCAAGCCACCTTGGAAGCAGATGAACATAGCCCACGGGCCAGAATGTGCTTGTTGTCTTCACAAATGGTTGCGGGAAGGCTTGGGCAGTGGGCTGACCAGCTTTGTGTTCTGGGCTCATTACTGGGCAGTTAAAATGTGACTGGACTAAGGAAACCTTGGGTCATTTGCTAAGAAAAGCCAAATACTATTTTTCTAACACAACATACCTGATGTCTTTAACATCTCCGTTCTAACTTCTATGGACTTAAGGGTTCAGCTGACAAGAGTAGATCCTGTCCAGCCATGGCCTCATTTCTTATATGCACCATCCAAGTCTACTGGGACTTCAGCAGATGCCCTTTCTTGGAGGAAACCTGAAAACAAACAGGAGCTTCGAGCTGGCCTCCAGGCCCCCACTGTGAGCCTGTGTGAGCCTCGTCCCCTGGCACTCATACTTTTCAAACCCTTCACCTCCAAATTCAGATCCTCACAGATGTTCCAACTCCCTGTTGGGGAAATGCTTCTGGTTCTTGGCTTTGGCAGTTCAGACACTATTCTATGCACAAAAAAGGCACATTGCGTAAATGTTGAGCCTGCGAGACAGTTCCCAAAGAACAACCAGTTCCCGGCTGGAAAGGGATCTAGAACCCAACAGAGGAAGGAGAACAGAGAACTTCATTCAACACCTGCTTCCCCATCGGTCAAGGACTCTTCAGGAACCCCCACACAGGGCTGCTTTGGATATGCAGCAGGGCTTGTAGGGGTGCAGGTGAGGTAACCCAGGCACTGGGCCTCTTCCTAATGACAGGGATCAGGGACCTGCCACTTATGCTTTGCCCTTTCTTTAATACTTTGTTCTAAATTCCCCTCTCCCCAAATGCCTTTGTTGATTCGCCCTGCATGTCTCTGATTCCAGGGCGAGATGCCTAAGTGTCCTTAAACACACATATCCAATGGCTTTCTTACAAGCGTTTTATGTTGACCAATCTGGGAGGTTGCCTGAAGGCAAAAACAGTGCCTACTCCAAAGTAACTAATCTCTCATCTCCTTGTCTTAAGGTCCACCCTGATTCTGCCTCGCCCGATGAAGTCCACCCCAGAGTCCAGCTCCTATCTGAGATGGGATGACTCTATGAGCCTCGGTTTATTCCTTATAAAATAGACCAGGAGCACAGGATGCAGCAGGGCCCAGCTAGCCAATGGTGGCTCCAGGGCCCCGGGCTCACACACCACACCCTTAGACCATCCACACTCCAGTGAGGACATCTGTTTTCTCCTACTTAAAAACAAAAACACAGGGTCCCAGATATTTTATCAAAACCCTGTACAACAAGAGACATTTGATCTATTGGCTAAGATAACATCTAAGATATCCATGCCCCACATGGGTGCCTAGGGTTCATACCTTCCTCCCAGCTTCTTGCTCTCGTGGACCTGGTGATGGCTCAAATAATTGGGTTCCTGTCATTCCCATGGGAGATCTGGGTTGCGTTCTCAGTTCCCAACATCTGCCATGCCCAGTCATTGTGGGTATTCAGGGGGAGTGAACCAGTGATGGGAACTGTCTACTTCTCAAAATACATACACACACACATTCGGACCCCCTCACCTCACCCCAGCCCCAAGCCTTAAATAAAATCAACAAAAGGCTTCTTGACTTGGGGAACCGGTAGAAGAGATTTTAAGCTGTATGTGTATATCTCAGGCCCTTTGACACACGTGTCACATCCACCAATGGTGTCTGTCTGGAATCTGTTGACCATGTGAGCCCTTTTCCAGTAGGCTCCCTACAGGAGAATGGAAGGAACACAGGCTGTTTGTGGGGGGCTGAGGCACCTGCAACTACCAGGCAAGGATGTGTTCAGGCAAGGAGAAGCTTAGGCTTCAGTTGTGACCTTCCCTCAGGTCCTTGACTTCTACTTTTCCTGATGCTCACTCTCAGCATGCAGGAAGACCAGTGGACGGTGTGGGCAAAAAAACATGAGATGGAATCCAAGGGAGTCTTGACTTAGAAATTTTTAGAGAGATTGATTTTTTAAAATTATTTTCACTGGAAAGGGTAGATTTATAGAGCAAAGGAGAGACAGAGAGAAAGATCTTCCACCTGCTAGTTCACTTCCAAAGTGGTCACAATGGCTGGAGCTGAGCCAATCTGAAGTCAGGATATTCTTCCAGGTCCCCCACATGGGTGCTGGGTCCCAAGGCTTTGAGCTATCCTCTACTGCTTTCCCAAGGCCACAAGCAGGTGGCAGAATGGGAAGTAGAGCAGCCAGGACATGAACCAGTGCCCATATGGGACCCTGGCATGTTCAAGGCAAGGATTTAGCCACTGAGCTATCACACAGGGCCCAGAGGGGCCAATATTTGGCACAGTGGCTAAGATGTCACTTGGAATGTGTGCATCCCCTGGTAGAGTACCTGTGTTTAAGGTCAAGCTCTGCTTCCATCTCTAGCAGGATGCTAATCATGTGCACCCTGGGAGGCAGCAGGTGATGGCTCCAGCGGCTGGTCCCTGTCGCTCTCATGGGAGACCCAACTGACTCTTCAGCTCCCAGCTTTGATCCGACCTGGATACTGAGCACATTTGGGAATTTGAGAAGTAAACCAATGGAATGAGGTTCATTCTCTCTCTCTCTCTCTCTCTCTTTCTCTGAATCAGCAAATGGAGATTGATCTCTTTCATACAAATAAGATAAATTATGTGCTTAGGAACAGGAAGGGAATAACGAAATTTAAAGCTTCTTCAAGGAAAGAAAAAATGGCTCAGACATCCCTGGGGAAAGTATTTCCGGAGACTTTTGGAAGAAAAAAGAGAAGCAGTAGAGAAGGAGAAGCAGTAGAGCAGGGGTGAAGCAGAGGTGAAGCAGGTGGGAAGGGAGTCCAGGGGAAGGCTCTGGCTAACATCTCCAGACCCTTCCTTTCATGAACAGCTCTCTGCGTGCGGGCTGGTGAGACTGGCAACCCCCGCCCCCACACACACATACCCCCACCTTCAGCTTCCACAGTACATTAGGACAGAACCAGCTTCTGTTTCCACTCAGCCCCTTCTCCCAGGCCTCAGGAATATCTGCCACCTGCTGTATTTTTAACAGGAACATGTGCTTCGTGTCTTTGCAGTTGTCCCTTAAGCTCCTCCCTCTCCCATTCTCTGTGGAGCTGAGTTTTCTGGCTGGAGAATTCCATGTACTTCTGATCAACCTGCATTCTTGGTGGTTCAGCTTTTCCTCCCAAGAAGCAGGGGCTCCAACAGCAGCCCAGCATCAGATAGTGCAGAAAATCAAGCCATGAACTCAAGGAATCCAGGCAGCAGGTGGCTGGTGGGTATGACTGAATGCTTGGCCTCCTGCAACAGGAGGGTCTTCAGAGGTCACTTTGAATGTCACACAGGTGTAAGGAGTAAGAAGTCCCCCCAGTGCTGAAGGCCCGGGTGGCCTGAAACCTCCAGCTGTCACTAGTTAACCATCATTCGGCTCTCTTTGGCAAAGGCAGAAATTCCAACCTCTTCCCTGATCAGGTGATTCCCTCCAATGTACTTCTTGCATCGCGCTGCCAGGAGCTGCTGTGAGCAAACAAGAGTGGGACTAAGGAAGCAAAAGTTCCTATCTCCATAGTTCAGAATGAAAACAAAAGCCAGCCACAACTTGGCCACATACAGGTGTGAGGTAGCAGACATTAAGCTTGGCCCTTTTCCAGTGGCTACCTACAAATTCAACAACGGGCCACCTTCTACCCAATTTCAGCACCAGGTAGAATTCTCTGAGTACTGGAAAACTGTACTAGCCTTGGAAAACAAGCCTGGACACATGCTAATATTCCTGGTTCCTTTCCTCAGAAAAGTTCAGAAGAGTCCAGTGATTTGCCTGAACCCACATAGCAAATCAAACTGCCAAGACCTCCCATTCCTGTTTAGGTGGGGAGTCGGCATCCCTTGGTAAACATGTTGTGGTAAACCAAGAGGCATAAACAGCACAGCTCTGCTTGGCTCCTGGTGCCCCCCAGGCTGGCAGCAGCTCTGTTTTTGGCTCTTGCTGCCAGCCAGGGGCCAAGGCGCTGTGCTCCACCTCAGGGATATGTTTTCTTGGGGGTGGATGAGGGAGGTTTCTTTTTCTCACATCTGATCTCAATTCTGGTCCGAGGAAGTTCAGCAGCTGATACCAAGTGCAATATTGTTGCCCTAGCTTCCCCTGACCAGAATGAGGGTGTTATGAAAAACAGAGATGATACAGGAGGAGGGAACACGAACGAGTTTAAGGCAGGTATCTATCTACAAAGACACTGCAACCCCCACACGGTGACCAGTCCACCTCCCCAGGGAAAGGCAGCCGGGCAAAATGAACAGAGCAAGCGGTCTCTGCTGCTGACCCAAGAGGTAGGATAGTTCTCAAGGCTGTTACTTATGTTCTCCAGCTGAGGGTCCCTCTGGTCAAAAGGATTAGGGTTTGTCAGCCAGTCTCCCCCAGAGCGGGCCAGAAAGAGGCTCAACTCTGCACAGACACCTACAGAAGGGGACCCCTGGGGAGGCGGGTGTCAGTTGGGGTAGACACCAAAGACGCCTTGGGTGAACAGAACTCATCTCTGGACACACAACTGCCGCGAAGCTCTGAACTAGGACAGCAGCAGAGCCAGGGGTCTGATCTGAACAACGACCACCAACGTGAAAAAGTGCATGCCAGGGACCCCTGTCCTTCCTCACCCAAGGAAAACAGGTGACACACACAGGTAACAGCACCCACACTCACCTCGCTCTGATTCCTGACTCTGATCCTGGCCGGCCAAACGAGGGATGTCATTGGCTTATTCTAGCGAGCTCCACCGTGGCTGCTGCTATAGGACCCAGGCTTTGTGAAACATCACAGGAGTCCTTATGGCTCCTGAGCCCTGACTCTGTACCCTCTGCTCCGGTGGCAGCAGCATCAATCCCTACGGCACCTAAGTTCCTTCCTGAGGCTGACAGCTGGCTCAGCCCTCTGGCCAGCTGTCTCTGGCAGCCCGAGCCGGCCGTTCCTGCAGCAGTTGCGGCAGAGGTGCATTCTTATCCCGGCTGACAGAGCGACCGGATTCAACTGGCCAACTGTCTCAGCCACCCTAGGCTGGGAAATAAACAGCTCCCGGCAAACAGCTCCTGCGGCTTCAGAGTCGGGCTGCCAGCTCAGCGTGTGTGCAACTTGAACCGAGGCCCCAGAACCAGCCTCAAGCATCCGCCGGGCCACCTGTCAGTTTTCCACCCTGGGGGTGGGCTCAGCAGACAGGCAGAGATCTCCAAGCATTAGCTTAACCTCTGGCTCCACCTAACGGCAGGAAAGACACACACCCCCTTCACAGATGGACAAACTGAGCACCATCTCCGAAGGCGCCGGAAGATCCCAACAGGAGGCTAACCCAGCAAAGGAAATGAAAGGGCCTCTGCTTGGCCTCCTGCGCTGTTACTTCCTCCCGCTGCCATCCTACAGGAGAGAAAGCCATGCCAACTTTTTAGTTAGCATGTCGGATTTCTCCAGCTCTTTGTCTGAGAACAGCACTTCACACACATTATTCACACATACTCGTGTGGGTGAGTCACTAGAACGGCGGCTGAAGAACAGAGAACAAACAGATGGAGACAGGGTTCCTGATGTGCCCCCTCGGGTCTTAGCCCAGCACCCCCTCCTCCTCTCTGCCTTCGCCTCGCTTTCCCCACCACTTCCATCGGGTCAGGGCACTTCTGTATGAGATGGGGAAAGCGGCGGCGCCCGCAGGGCTGGCCAGGGGCTGGCGGGGCTGCGCTCACCTTCAGATCAGGGGGCTTGTTCCGGGAACCCGGCCTGGGCGCCGCTGCAGCGCTCGTGTCCGAACTTGGTGCACCAGCAGGGTTAGCACCCGCGGTCTCCCCAGGCCGGAGGTCCGCACCCGGCAGGTGGCAGGCAGCGTCTTCCAGCCCGGCTCCATCCTCCTCTCCCTGCTGTTGCTGCAGCTCGTCCGACCTGCACCTCTTCATGGTGTGTGTCCTTCCAACGCGCCGTCTTGGGGAAACGGCACCCCTCTGACACTCAGACACGAGGCCTGGGGTACAAAGTACTCACAAGCAGGGGGACCGCAAGATCACAATTTCTTGAATTTAAAAAAAAAATCTGATTTTTAAAGGTGGGTAAGCGATGGGCGATAAAGAAGCCTTCGGTACTGGTTGAAAGAGCTCATTCCAAACTGGGGAGTGAAGGCGGGTCACAGTCGAGGCCGGGCGGCCGGAGACCTTGGGCAGTCATTGGAGAGGGCGGAGGGAGAGAGCCCCAGACCCCCAAACTTTCTGCTTTAGGGCACGGCGGGGCGAAAAGGAGCTGGGTGGCGCGGCGCATCCCTCCCGGCTGGCGGACTGCTGCTCGCTGGGCGAGGCAGGGCTCGGGGCAGCCGGCCGGGCAGGTGCGTGTCCGCCGCCCTCCGTGCCGGCAGCGGCCCCCGGCCCTGCCTCCGGCTCCCGGCCCGCATGGGCCGGCAGCGGAGCCCGCAGCGCCGGGGCCGCTCCCCCAGCCCGCCTTCCCCGCGCCGCACCCGCCGCGCCGCCTGCTGCAAAAGCCGCGGCCGCGGCCCGAGCCCGCGGCGAGCGCGCAACCTACCCCGCCCGGCTGCCTCCGCCCGGGAGCCGAAGGCGAGGCCCGGACGAGTGACAGCTGCAAACGGCCAATGGGGAGGCCAGAGGGCTGAGGGGGCGTCGCGGCGGCGTCTTTAGGGTTGGTTGCGCGGTGCGATCCCCCGGGAGAGGTCTGGAGGGCGTAGCTGCTTGTGCCTTGGCCTTGCGGAGCCGGGTTGCGGGGAGTCGGGGATCGGGGCAGCCTGCCGTGGGCCGCCGTGGTTCCTGGGAACGCTGCCCAGGCCAGGCTGTCTAGAGTTCCCTTCTTATGGTGGGAAGCGGACACCATGGAACGTGGATCACCACTGTTTTAATTTTTTTCCACCCCGACTTATTACCTACAGCTGAAACATCCATCTGCTTGGACCCCTCGCGAGGCCCGTTCAGAGATGTAAATGCTAAAGAGAGAGCATGCTCTGTGCCCTTGCCCCTTCAGAGCTTCCCGGGTTTGAGGACAAATCTCATAGGTCTTTAGTTAGCTTTAAACTCAGATGTGGGAAGCATTTGTTACTCAAGTACGATACCCAGGTGAGAATTCCTTGCTAACTGTGAAGCAGCGTTAATGGCGGGAGAGGGATAGATGTAGAATAGAAAAGCAATGCTCCCATAATAATCTCAGGCAAAACCTACTGACTCATCAGAAGGCAGAATGCAAATGTTGGAGTTACCAACAAATGGACAAGGAGTGGCGGGCATACCATGAGAGCCAGTTGGAGTCCCTGCTGTTGCACTTGGGAAGGTAGAGGAAGATGGCCCAAGCAGTTGACCAGCTGCAACTACCGGGAGACCAAGATAGAGTTCCAGGCCTCTGGCTTCCACTGGGCCCTAGCAGAGTCAACCATTTGGAGTGAGCTAGAGGATGGAAGATCTCTCTCAGTGCATGAAACTCTGCTGTTCAAATGCATAAGTAATTTTTTTTCTTAATAGAGAAAAGTATGCTTCTGGGCCTTTTGGCTAAGATCGAGTGTGTAATGGAGAAAGGTGCTGGCCACCCCGTCCAAGTGAGTGCCTGTAACCTGCCTGGGGGGATGCAATGGACTGAGCACCTTCAGCTCTAGTGGTTTCAGAGTATGGTCCTTGTAGCAGACCATCAGCATTGTGGGGGGGATTGACAGTGGGGAGTGGTGGGTGCTCAGACACTCATCAAGGCCCTGAAGTCTGCTCTGGCACGCCCTGCTGATGGATCCAGTGCCTTGTTAACATTTAAGACTCATTGGTTTAGACATGGTGAAGGGGCTGCTCAGCCCCATTCAGTGATGCTCTCCTAAAGACTTTACAGTTTACCCATCTCCTTCACACCCATCTTGCCATCCTAGTCTTGCTCTGGTCCCACGAGTCTGAGACTTTGCTGATGTTTTTCTGTCTTATTCCCATTCCAGAGGCTCATTTTAATGTGTATCCTAGAAAAAGATTCGAGTTGTTAAGAATTTACTTTCTTAAAGCATCCACTTTCTAAACCAGGCGGCTCCATTTTTAGAAGATAAGAATTTAGGATGGGCTGGGAGCATTGAACCATCCCCCACGCTCACTACACAGTATCTGGCACACTGTGGAAACACTAAACTACAAGCCTTTAGCATTTTCAACTGTAAGGAATGGCAGGATGCCAGTGCAGATCGTGGGCAGGATCAGATAGAGCTGGTGGGGGCAGAGTCCCGTGGTGCACTGTGGAAGGCAGGGAAGTACACTACTCTGTGTCATGCTTGGCATGAGAGGCAGGCTGGGCAGGCCTTGGGCCGCCAACAGTGGCCAGCAAATAGTGAAGACATGTTAAACAGTGTCTGTGACCTGATCCTAAGCTGAAAATTGTTGCAGGGATTCTGTGTGAACCTTCCAGGAAACAGCATTATGGTTTTGAATTGTGTCTCATTTTTGTATTAGTCTGCAATTTGGTCTTGAGGGAGATTAAAAAAATTTTTTTTTCCTTATTTGAAAGGCAGAGGTACAGAGAGGCAAGGAAACACAGGAAGGGAGAGCTCCTCTATCCACTGGTTTATAGGTTCTCAATGGCCGTGGCTGGGCCAGTCTGAAGCCAAAAGCCTAAAATTCCATCTGGGTCTCCCACATGGGTGGCAGGGCCCCAGTTACTTGTGCCAACTTCTGCTGCTTTCCTAGACACATGAGCAGGATAGGAAGAGGAGCAGCTGGGACTCAAACTGTTGGCAAGCTCATATAGCATACTGCTGTCATGGGTACAGGTTTAATCCCCTGTGCCATGATATGTGTGGCATGTGTGAGTTTTGTATTATAGTTTACATGCAACAGGATGGCCAACTTTCCAATGGCTGTCTATGTGTAGTAAGATACAATGCAGTTCAACAAAAAGTCCTGGTGTGTTTAATTAAATCAGTTAATAGTTTATGTTCTGTTTCAGAGATGCAGTATAGCCTAGTGGTTAAGAGTTCAGACTTTGTGGCTTAACTATTAAGGGACAAATTCTGGCTTTGCTCTCTACTAACTGAGTGGAAGCAAAGTTACCCAACCCTGTTCTCCCATTCTTTGGAAGTAAGGTATCTACCTAACAGGTGTTGGGTAATGTGTGTAGAGTGCTTGGTCTTGTCTGGCACAGAGTGGGGGCTTCAATGATTATCACAGATGATATCCAATTTCAAAAAGTTGCACATTTCATTCCATGGGTTCTCTCCTTGGGAGTTCAAACGTGTCCCTCCATTTCTGACTGTCACTAAGTATCATAGCACAAATATGCTACTGCCAGACAGGTCTGAGTGAAGACCCATATGACCTGCAGCCAGACACCAGCTTCAAGCTGATAGCCAGTTTTCATTATTTTTAGTCAATTCCCGAGTGCCTTAGATAAATAGAGCTTGAAGGTACATTGGCTGTTTGCAGTTTTGTTTAAAGAATGGGTTATTCTATTGCTTTGCAAGTTCTTTGGAAAATGGCAGGCACAAATTCTGTTTTGATGTTCAAGACAAGATACAAACTTGCAGATTTACAATGTGTAAGGTTATATGGCATGTAGGAGTTGTTTTTTTCCATTCTCTTTTGGCACAGTTAATTACGAGTAAATAACATAGAACAGAGAAAAGAACAAGGTATTGGTGTCAGAAGATTCATGAAAGAATTCTAGTTCTGTTGCTTCCTGTGAGTTCTTGGGCAATCAAATCACACTTTCACTCTTGATTTTCTCATGTATAAATAGAGTCTAAAAATATCTAGCTCCCATGGTTATTTTGAGGGTTAAGCTATATAATGCATGTGAAAATGACACATGTCAGGCCTGGCGCTGTAACCTTGCAAATTAAATCCTTGCCTTGCATGCACCAGGATCTCGTATGGGCACCAGTTCTAATCCCAGCAGCCCCGCTTCCCATCCAACTCCCTGCTTGTGGCCTGGGAAAGCAGTCAAAGAAGGCCCGAAGTCTTGGGATGCTGCACCCACATGGGAGACCCATAAGAGGCTCCAGGCTCCTGGCTTTGTATTGGTGTAGCTCCAGCCATTGCAGCCACTTGGAGGGTGAATCAGTGGACGGAAGACCTTCCTCTCTGTCTCTCCTCCTCTCTATATATCTGACTTTCCAATAAGAATAAATGAATCTTTTTTTAAAAAAAGTGACACATGCTATAGGCTCTGTAAACCTAAATGAAACAAAAATAATCACCTCGTTGATGCCCCTTCCATGTCACATGAGAAAGGCAGAAGTGTCCATCCCTAATGCCTTTTGTGAGCAGAGATCCCAGTTGAACAACTGAAAGGATGGGAAGCATTCTTGGTCCTATCAGATTTGTGACTTCAGTAAGTGAAGAGGCGGAGGAAAAAGCAAAAAAGCAGAGTGATTGAATCCTGCTGCCTCGTCACATGGATGAAACTTTTGTCATAGAGAATAGGGTGCCAAGATCAACAGGTAAGGGTACAATTACAACAGGGGGTTGCTTTCTTTTGAGAAATCAATTCGGTCTAAGAAGTAAAAGACTTCTCTTTTTGCCAATAGAGGTTTGTAGGTTATCCAAGAAAATCGGGTAGAAATATATATATTTTTAATTAACCATCAAATAGATAAGGAGTTGTCAGAAAGCTATTTTAAGGTTTAACATCCTGGTGGGGGGGGATCCCAGTGCCTGTAAAACTGCTTCACATAATACAATGTTATTAACAATAAAAAAAAAAAAAGGTTTAACATCCTTACTAGCATGCTCAGAAGGCTAAAGTGTCCTCTAGAGGAACTAGATCTAATGACTTTGAGCTCTGTATTTTAAGATCAATATTCTTGCAAATATTTTTTACTAATGGTATCTGCTTCTCTTTTGATAGGAGATCAGCACTTCTACTCAATGTGTGTCTTAAGAGAAATTAAATTCCATTGGATGAGGGGGAGTAAACTATGCCTTTGATAGCCAACCTTTGATAGGTTGGCTAGGATCACGATAACATCACAATCCCACCGCCTAAGGATGGGATTTTTTTTAAGATTTTCTTTGATTGTTATTGGAAAATAAGTTTTACAGAGAGAAGGAGAGACAGATCATCTGCTGGTTCACTCCCCAAGTGGACGCAACGGAGTTAAGCTGATCACAGGAAGGAACTGGAAGGGAAGTAGAGCAACCAGGATATGAACTGGCGCAAAACAAGGACTTTATCCACTAGGCTACCATGCCGGGCCCTAAGGATGAAATATTTATAGGCTGTTGTAAGCAGGGAGATCCAGTAAAGTTCTGCATCACTCCTGAGTTGGAGCAAGTTCTGTGCCTAAAATAATTTTAAGTTTTCTTTAACTGAAAATGCCCTCAGTTGTATTTTCCTTGTAATTACATTTTCTATGTTATTCCTTATGTTGCTACCTAGATTCTCTATGTCTAAACAAATATTCTTAATCACTGGCTGTCTATCAATGGCAGATATCATGGTCTAAGTAACCACTGTCCACCTTAATTTAGACATTTAGCTATCAAACTTTTGGCTTTAGGAATAAAGGTGCAACCACCGTAATTAATGCAGAAACTGTATGTTGGATTTCCTCCATAGCCTAGACACTCTGGTACTCAACAGGCGATGTTTTTCATGAGTAAGCAAACCCAGCCAGCCAGCTTCCTGCTCACAGCTTCTTGCAGGGCTGTGCAAGAGCTCCCAATGCCTGTCTCCCTGTGGGAACTGGAGAATCCTCTCTCTGTAGTATAAAGGCTGGAAGTTTCTGCCTCTTACTTCAGGTAGGACACGTGTGCTTTGTTCTGGGTGCTGTTGCTTCCCATTAATAGGAGAAAAGTCACAATCGTGCTGGCCACAGGGAAGGTCTATGAAGCATAAACTTGAACCCTGATTGTTCTGCTCCCCGTGGAAGCCTGAAACTGCTAAAATGGCTGCTGCGTGTCTTTTCCCATCTCCATGGGGAATTCATACAAATTTCTAGACAATCTGTTACTTAAAGAGGAAAAGTCTAGACATTAAAAAGATAGAGAAAATGTCAGAGTTGCTTGAAGCAAAGTCAGCTGTTCATTATTTGACATCTGACGATAAATAACTATGGCAGTTCTATTCTTCTATGAGCTGCTTTTAGATAAAGTAGCTTGAGCAAGTGTCTGCCATGGAAAGAGCATCACAGGTGTTGAGCAGTTTGCTAGGAATACTCTGAGCAGTCTCTCAATCTTGCAACAGCCTACAAAACAAATGTTATTCCCCTCTATTGATGAGAAAAGGGGGCTCAAAGAGGCTTCCTTCCTTACACAGTCTAAGATCTGCACTTGGTTTGCTCTGACTCCACACCCTCAAAGCCTACGAGGTCATCCCTTTGTGACTATAATCATGAACCATTAATGGTGACAAATCTATCAATGAGAATCAAACCGTAGTTCAAGATGCAATCTACATCCATTCCAACCCATTTTAAGTATTTATGAAACACACATCTTGTATCTGCACAAACGCTCCTAGAGGAATATGAAACAATAAAACACGTTGGTCTCTGCCTTTGAAGAGCAGCTGAATGTCAATGACAAAAGGTTGAAATGGTAGTGTTTGCCAACCTTTGGAGGAGAAGATGAGCAGAGGGGAGAGAGCTCCCTGACAATCAATACGATTCCAAGGAAAAGGTGTTTTTTTCCTAACATGAATTTAAAAAATAGAATGCTTTAAGATGTTTCTAATTCCTTGAAGAACTATATAAATAACCTTGAAAGTCATTCACTATTTGGATCTCTTTCATTCTATACCTGTATGCATGTAGAGTTGTTATGGCATGTTAGTGGTGAAAACATTTTTTTTTTCTTTTATTAGTACTTGGAGACTGTAGGCTATAGGGCAGTGTTTCTCAATGCATGTTTCATGGACTACCAGAGATATACTGGCTTTGGAATTATTTATATATGCAGATTCCAGCGCCCCATCCCAACTGGATAGAATTTTCAGGGGCAGAACCTAAAACTATGTTATTTAGACAGGTATCCTGCGTGATACAAAGATGTTTGAGAGCTCCTGTTCTATCACATTTATTGATACACTTATCATATGCCTGGCACACACTCTCAGTCTGCAAAACAGACTCTGCAAATAAGGATCATAACCTTTGTTTTGTAAGTCAAGAAGATCTAAAGACCTTGCCTGCTCTCTCACAGACCACGGCTGGAGGTGCTCTGTGTTCCAACTCACTGCCCCACCCCATTCAGGCCACCCCCTGGATCCACATGATGGGGGTTTCTCAGTGTGGGACACCCATGCTCACATGTGTATGTGTGTTCACTTTCTCACCTTTTGAATAAATTTTGTTATCACTTCCTACATCTTTCTAAAAAAAATATCATTACCTAAAGTAACCTGGCTCAGAGGAGTTAGCCAAACCTGTTCTGCTTGCTTTGAAGGTTCCTCCTGTCTCCACAAGGCCTACTACACTGTCACCTAGACCATATTAGGTCTCCTGTGTTTATTCATAGTAGTAATGTGGGTGGGTGTTTTGATATTCGGGCACTGATTTGTGTCTTAGTTGCTCTCCTTCCAACCCAGCTCCCTTGCTAATGGCCTGGGAAAAGCAGGTGAAAGATGGCCCATGTGTTTAAGTGCCTGCACCCACATGGGAAACGCCAGTGGAGATTCTGGTTTCTGGATTCAGCCTGGCCTAGACAGGACTGTTATGGCCATTTGAAGAGCAAACCAATGGATGGAAGATCTCTCTTGCTCTCTCTCACTCTCTCAGTGTCTCTTTAAAATAAACAAATCTTTAATACCTGTTGTTTGAGTTTCTATGTACGTGTATGTAATTTAGATCTAATCCTTCCAACAACCTCAAATGGTATTCTTGCTGTAGAAGATAATTAAGATGGAAAGATATATTTCCATTTTGCTTGAAAAATAGAAAAAACAAAAGTGAGATCTTCCTGCTGGTTCACTCCTGAAATGCCCACAACACTTAGGACTGAGTCAGATAGAAGCCAGGAGCCCAGAACTCAGACAGGTCTTCTACCTGTGTGGTGTGGCAGGGCCTAAAGTATTTGAGGCATCACTACTGTAAGCAGTTTGTAAAAAAAAAAAAAAAAAAAAAAAAGCATAACTTGATAATGAAGAGCTGGGGGGATTGACTGGAATCTTGAGGCTGCTGGTGCTGGAGACCAAGGTCAAACTCTGCAAGCAATGGTCTGCAAGTGGATGAAAGTCTGAGACCAAGTCAAGGCCTGCAGGCGAGGGTCTGCACTTGGGCAACGGTCCAAGGCCACAGAACTGTTTCTTTGAGACAGTTATATACTGACTTCTGTGCTTGGGCACTATTGTTGCTTCCTGATTATCAAGCATTAGCTGGCTAACATCAATATAGAATGTGGTTATCAAAGTTTGTGCCACATCAACTCCCCCAAGCAATAAAACATTGAGGCGGTAAGCCTTCTAGATCAACCTCTTTCCTCAAAGAGGGGGCCTTCCTCTGGCCAATTAGTCTTTGTCTTGTGTCAGTCTTATTTCTTATTTTTTCAATTGCACGTCATCTCTCTCTGCAGCCCTGCTCATGCCACTGCAGGCAACAGTACTCACCTGCTGCCTCCCAAAGTGAGCATTAGCAAGAAATTGGACTGGAAGCAGATGAGCCACTACTAAACCAACCTCTCCAATATGGCATGCACAAAAGTGCCGCCCCAAACTCCTGCCCCCAGAGCTTTCTTACTCTAGTGCGACTTTTCCTTTTACTCCTTGCTAGAAGTTTCTGAAACCTCATCCAGCTGTGTCAAGACTTCCTTCCTGGGTGTCATTGCTCCCAACCCTTTTGCACAACATTTAGGATGACCAACCATTAGCTTAAGTCCAGTCTCTGGGTCTACCAGGCATCACATAGGAACGGGGAGCTGAATCAAGAGAAAATCAAGAGGGAAATGTCAGATGCCTGAAAAACCTTCTGCTGATCTTGTGACTTCAAAGAGAAAAAGAAAACTTAATCAATGAAGCCTGTGCTGAGGAGGGGGAAATCACACCATCCCATGTGAGCACTTATTTGGGAGGGTGCATGCCATGTCACAAATCATCTTCAGGGAGTGTCCTCTGGCCCCGGGGCATACCCAGGCAGAAATAGACACAAAGGGCTGTTTTCATGAGCAAATCCACCGAGGCTTGTGTACCGTTTCTCACAAGTTACTAGTGAAAGAATATAGTAGTTTCTTTCAAGATGCAATGACGTAGTACAATTCTTTCGGAAGACAATTTAGTGATATATATCTAAAGTCATTAGATGTTTGCAACCTTTCACCTGTTTATATTCCTCCTGGGAATTTACTCCCAGAAAACAGTTCTTAAGAAGAAATCAAGAAACTGCGAACAACAACATCAAATGTTCATAGAAGCACTATTTATAATAACAGAAAACATGAGATGACCTAATGTTCAAGAATACAGAATGGATGAGTAACAATGGCATAACAATCTGATGAATATGCAGGAACATTAAAAGCCTTCTTTAAATCATACGAGATGAAAGCGTTAGAATGTAAAATTGTGTGGAGCTAGAAAAGCTAGGGCTTTGCACTCGGAAAAGCCTGTGATTAGCCACATGGAGTTAATTAAAGCATTCATTAAGTCTTGGTTTCCTCACCTGTAAAATCAGGATAAAACATTCATCTTTGGGCTGGGCATTTAGCCTAGAAGAGGCCACTGTCCCACACAGGTAACTGGGTTTGGTATCTGGCTCCACTCCTGACTCCAACATGCTGCTGCTGCTGCAGGCCCTGGGAGGCAGTGATGCTGGCTCCAGGAACTGGGCTCCTATTACTCAAGCAGACCTGGGTTGTGTTCCCAACTCCTGACTTCAGCTCCCCGAGCCACTCAGGTGTGAAAAGGTAAATAGGTGCTCCCTCTATATATATATATCATTATTTTTTTTGGTCTCTCAACAAACAAAACACATTTTCCTAATGTTGTAAGAATTAAACATGATACGAATTATATAGACAAAATTTGAATAAACCATAAATAAAGTTGGGAGGGTGTACTAAGACAATAAATTGTATGCTCAGATATAGGACTGTTTAAAATTTTATTTTAAATGAGGCCTTTTTTTTTTTGTAAGATTTTATGTATTTGAAAGTCAGAGTTACACACACATACACACACACAGATCTTCCACCTGCAGGTTCACTCCCCTGCAGTGGCGGGGCCAGGCCAAGGCCAGGAATCAGGAACTTCATTGATATTTCCCATGTAAGTGGCAAAGGGGCCCAAGCCTCAGCCATTTTCCATTGCTTTTTCCTGGTCATCAGCAGGAAGTTGGATCAGAAATGGAGCAGTCAGAGGGACTTCAGTGCTTCAGCGGGGTGCCCTTTGTCACAGTTGATGACTTAACTCACTATGACACAATGTCAGCCATAATGTTTTAAGTTCAATACTATTTTTTCCCTATTGTACTGCCACACTTTAAAAGCTTTTGTAATCCCTATGCAAGAAATGTGTGTATGTGGGTCCAGCGTAGTAGCCTAGTGGCTAAAGTCCTCACCTTGCACATACTGGGGTCCCATATCAGTGCCAGTTCGTGTCCCAGCGGCTCCACTTCCCATCCAGCTCCCTGCTTTGTGGCCTGAGAAAGGCAGTAAAGGAAGGCCCAAAGCCTTGGGACCCTGCACCCTTGTGGGAGACCTGGAGGAATCTTCTGGCTCCTGGCTTTGGCTCAGCTCAGTTCTGGCCACTGTGGCCACTTGGGGAGTGATCCAGCTGATGGAAGATTTTTCTTTCTTTGTCTCTCCTTCTCACTGTAAATCTGACTTTCCAATAAAATAAAATATATAAAAAAATTTTTAAATGTGTGTATGTAATCTGGAAATTTGACTACAAGAACCTATAAGTCCTAAATGAGAAGCGTAATCAGTATTGTTTAAATCAGCTGTGGGAGAATAACATGAGCCGCAAGCCCAACACAAGCACAGGTGAAGATAGCTCAGGTAGGGCCATGGGCTGCCTTCAGAGTGCTTGGAGGCTCATATGAAGTTTGCTAGATGGAGGCACTTCTGCCCTCTAAACTTGGTGTGAGAATGTTGTCACCACCAGGAAGTCTGCCATTCACCTGTGCCTCTGCTTCCTGACCCCACTTCCACCACAGCACCTGGATCGGTGAGAGTGGGGATGCGCGGGAGGATGACGTGCCATGGCTTTCTTCAGGACATGCATGTAGCATGTTCTTCATGTTAGGAAGTGTGTTCATTTCATGTGTGTGGGTAGACCCAGACTAAACTAGTTGGACAGTGAGAAACCAGACTTCCAAATCTTCTAGAAAACATCTATCAAGATAATGCTGACACAGAAAAGATTAGTATGTTTTCATCTACTCTTTTTCTATCACAGATCATCCCAGAAATAAGAATGCAACTGGTTATACAGTTTTATTCTAGGTAGCTAAGGAAATAAAAGATGAATTCTACTGAATTGTCAGTTAACATAATGGAGAAAGGATCATAATCACTTGGCTTTGGAAAAGCGAACCAATTGGAGGGGATGCATTGAATTGCATTGAGTTAAGATGCTTGTGACGCTAGCATTCCTTTCTGGAATCTTGGTTGGACAGCTGGCTGCTGCTTCACTTCAGTTTGTTGTCGTCTGGGGACTGAATAAGCAGATAAGACAATTTCTCTCTGTCACTAGGACTTTTAAATCAGGCAATTATCTTTATTATCAAAGCAACCCAATCCAATGGTCTTAAACTATCTTTTTTTTTTTTAAAAGCAAATAAATCAACAATTCTTACTGATGGAAGATGAACTACAAGACATGTTCGGATTTTCTTCTGAAAAGTGTTGGGTCAGTTACTCTGCAAAATTTTGAAAAATCTTGTTCTTCAAGTTGGCAGAAAAACAGACAATTTGGGTTACACCAAATCCTCTTTAATTGATTGTTTTTCCGCCCACGCTCTGCATCCTAACAGCCAGCCATGCCACTGATGAAATATTCAGTATTGGATTGCTACTTGATGTATAATTAAATAGGATGCAGTTAGAAGTTCAATTTTATAGACCTTTAATCTTCAAGTTAATAAACCTTCATGTAGAGAATCTTACAACAAATCAAAATATTCTTAGAAATGCTGTCCTCCTTGGACAAGTGCATAATCCTGAATATGAATAGTTGCTAGAAACTGAAAACATGAAATATTTTGAATATTTTTCTGTACATGTAATTTTGCTTGAAAGGCAAAGAGACAGAGATTTTGTATCTACTGGCTCACTCCACAAATGTTCTCAGTAAACAAAGAACCAAAGTCAGGAACCCAGACCTCCGTATGGGTTCTTGTGTGAGTGGTAGGGTCCAAGCACTTGAGCCATCTTCTGCCTCGCAGCATGTGCTAACAGGGAGATGTATAGGAAGCAGAGTAGCCAGGACTCAAACTGGTACTCCAATATGGGATGCTGATATTGCATGGGGTAGCTTAACCTACAGCACCGCCCCAATCCTGCCCCCCTCCCTGTTACATTCTTTAACCTTTCCAGCCTCTTGTGGGAGGTATTAATACCTCCCTTATGCAGATGGAGTGATGAAAACTTCAAGAAATTCAGTGATTTGTTTCAGATGCTGAAATAAGTATGCAACACAGCAAAGAATGAAACGTGGATCAGATTCTTTCTGATTTCCCAGTTTTTCCTGAAGTTTTAACAGAACTTTGATTTTAAAGTAGTTTCACTTACTATGGCTCATCCTATCCTCCCAACAAGCAGTGAAGTTATGCATAACTGTACAATTTTTTTTTGGATTTATTCTTTTTTGACAGGCAGAGTTACAGGTCTCCCAAGGCCTTAGGCCATCCTCTCCTGGCCTCCAAGGGCACAAGCAGGGGGCTTGGTGAGAAGTGGAGCAGCCAGGACATGAACAGGTGGGATGGGATGTCAGTGCTTGCAGATGGAGGATTAGCTATTGAGCCATCACACTGGCCCCTAAAGGAGTCTTTTTTTCAACGTGAGTCCCAGAGCCAGGGCTATTTTTGTCAGTTTACTGCTTGATCAATCAGTATCCCCTCCATCATTCTCAGTTACCATTTTTTTCTGTTAAAGTTTTATTTATTAATTTGGAGTGTTTGTATGTGTATGTAGGAGAGAGATAAATAAGCTTGAGCCATTACCTGCTGCTTTCCAGAGTGCCCATTAGCAGGGAGTTGGAAGTGAGCATGGAGCTGGCATTCCAAGTGGCAGTTTGACCACTGTGCCACAATGTCCACTCCCTCAACCCCTCTGCTAGCTGTTTTCGAGATGGAGCACTATATTAAGCATTTAATATAGGTTTAGGTTTCATCCTCCTAGTAATCTATGAAGCAGTTACTATTATCCCATTTGTTGGGTGAGAAATTAAAACTCAGAGGGACCAGCGACTGCCCAAGGTTATACAATAGGAAGTAGGACTAGAACTCAGGTGTGTAATAATAACACAGTGAGTGAAAGCTGTCGTCATTTACTGATCATTAAGCAGATGTCAGGAGCTACTCCTAAAAAGAAGTATTTAAATGTAATTTGAGGTCAGTGACACTACGCTTTTAACACTCACCATAACCCTTTGAAGAAGGTACTGTTATTCCCATTTCACAGGTGAGGAATTGAGTTGGAGGGAATAAGTTACATCTCCATGGCCTACAAACAGGAAGAGACACAGCTAGGATCTGAATACAGGTGTCCTAGATGCCAAGATCTACTTCCTTAATCCTGAGATTTTGTTGACTCCTGTCCATCCCTGCTGTGCATCCAAACTGTGGGGTCCAGGCTAAGAGCCAGCACCACTCGAGAGTTTGTTGTAAATGCAGAATCCTCCTTACCAAATCCCAAGTGTGTTTTAACCAAATCCCAAGTGGTTGATTCAAGTTTGATAAGCACTGTTCTGTACAGTGCCAGTGTTCCACAGACTAGACAGAGAACTGGATTGTCTCGAGCAGGGAATCCTAAACATTTGCCCTTAGAAATCAGTACTGAGCTGGCACTAGTTATGTTTTTGCTAGATTTAGTACGGCTGATCTTTTTCCAATTCATGGTAGAAAGCAAGTGATTCTTCTCATCTTCCACAATTTTTCCTCTTTTTCTGGGAGATTAATAGCACCTGTTAGAGACTTGAAGAGATCACAACTGAATAAGAATTAAAGAAATGCTTGGGTGTGGGAAGGATGTTTGGCACAGCAGTTAGCACCCTGCTTGGGATGTCTGCATTCCTGGGTGGAGCCCCTGGGTTAGAGTCCCATCTTCACCCCTGCTTCCTGCTCAAGCACGGCTTGGGAGGCAGCAGACTTCGTTATTTGGGGATTTGCCAGAATCAATTCCTGGCTCTCCTTGGTTGAGGCCTGGCCCAGTCTCAGCTGTTGGGAGCATTTAGGGAACTGAAACCAGCAGATGGACGTCTCTGGCTGCTTTTCCAATAATAAATGAATAAATAAAATGCCTATGGAAAACTCAGAAATGCATAATTGTATTTTCTGTAAATTCTTAGAATTGTGATTGTAATTTTATGTTGCTTAATAGAAGGTAATGATGCTGTTAGCAGACATATTTTTTATTCTCATGGAAGAATTAAATGTTAATAGTCTTCATTTTAAAGGCAGAGTTACAGAGAGAGGGGAAAGTCAGAGACAGATATCTTCCATTCTCCCATCTGGGTAGCATGGGACCCAGTCCCACTGCCTTCACGTTAGCAGAGAGCTGGATAGGCAGTGAAAGAGCCAGGACTGGAACTGGTGCTTAAATGAGAAGCTGTTGTCACGGTGGCTGCTTAACTTGCTGTGCCATATGCCAATCCCAAATGTTCATAATTTTTGGTGTTCTACCTGATGTGTACCTGCATGAACAGGAGAATGAGGTTTCTGAATTATCTAGAACTCATCCGAATCGCTAGGATGCCGATTAAGACCCACATCCGGTGTTGATATTTGCCTCTGGCTCCCAACTTCGGCTTACTGTTGATGCAGAGCCCGGGAGACAGCAGCGATGGTTCTAGCAGTTGCACTCCCAGCACCACATGGGAGACTTGGATTGTGGTCCTAGCTTCTGCCTTTGGCTTCATCCAGTCCCAGCTATTACAAGCATCTGTGGAGTAAAGTAGCAGATGGGAACTCCCTCTCTCCCTCTTTCATTCTCTTTTTCTGGATCTGCCAAATATTTAAGTGTCATCTAACTAGAGTAACTCATAATAGAAAAGCAAAGTTAATTTAATGTATTTCTCATACATTTATCTCCCTCCGATAGTAGCATCAACAGAGCCAGCACTTGAACTCAGACACTCTAATATGGAATGCAGGCTTCTTAAGTGGCACTTCAACTGTTGGGACAAATGCCCACTCTCCTATCTGAACTTTTAGTGATGTATTAAGGAAGGACCCAAGGCATATCTGTGTTCATCAATTGCTTGATTCTCCTAAGTTTCAGGGAATATTTTCCAATTTAAACCCTCTCACTTCACATATGCCCACAATGGTCTCCAACAGGGCCAAAGGCAAGAGCTGAGATCTCAACTGGGGTCTCCCACAGAGCTGGCAGGACCCCCTTCACATAAGCCCTCTCTGCTGTCTCTCAGTTGGCATTAGTCAGGAACCCGAGCCAGAGAGCAAACCCCAGTGTCCCTATATGGCACGCAAGCTTAAAATGCCTAAAGGTCCACTGATAAAGTTGTTATCTAGTAAAACGTTGCAATTCACGGAGTAGTATATTATATAGTTAAAAAGAATGAGGTGGGCCCGGCAAGGTGGCCCAGCAGCTAAAGTCCTCACCTTGAATGTGTCGGGATCCCATATGGGCACTGGTTCTAATCCCGGTGGCCCCGCTTCCCATCCAGCTCCCTGCTTGTGACCTGGGAAAGCAGTCGAGGACGGCTCAAAGCCTTGGGTTCCTGCACCCACTTGGGAGACCTGAAAGAAAGTTCCTGGCTCCTGGCTTCAGATTGGTGCAGCACCAGCCATTGTGGTCACTTGGGGAGTGAGTCATTGGATGGAAGATCTTCTCTGTTTCTCCTCTCTGTATATCTCTGACCTTACAATAAAAAAGATAAATAAATCTTTTTAAAAAATGAGGCAATTTTTTATGTTCTGATATGAGAGCCTTCAAAGTTCTGAGCATGAGTAGTATGCTACCATTTGTGTTTAAAATACACACACACATCTGTATCTGCTACAAAAATTGCCCTTTGGAAATCAGGTGATAAAGAGGCTAGAAAATGTAAGAAAGCTTCGTATTTCCTCATGTACCCTTCCTGCCATTTGAATTTCATACTACATTCTTGTATTTCTCTTTTTAAAAATAAAGCACAATAAATCATTTCCAGTTGTTTGAGTTTTTATTTGAAAGGCAGAGTGATGTGTGAGAGAGGAAGAGACACAAAGAGATTTTCCATAGTTCACTCTCCAAGTAATTGCAGCAGCAGGGGCTGGTCCAGGCTGAAGCCAGGAGCTCGGCGCTCCATCTGGGTCTCCCAGGTTGGGGGCAGGGGCAGCAGCCTTGGGACCATCATCCACTACCCCCTAGGTAGGTGAACAGGAAGCTGTCTCAGAAGGAGCTGGGACTCAAGCTGTCACTCCAACATGGCATCCCAAACAGTGGCTTAGTCAGTTGTGCCACAGTATCCACCCACCTGAACCAAGCTGGGTTCCTGACCTCTACTTGAGATCAGGTCCTCTCTAGCAACTTCTACCTATTCCACATTTTTGTTGCTTCTTCAAGATACATTCCTTTTCTGAACAACTCCAGCCTGTGCGCTCACTCATCTCTGCTCCTTCACTGCAAACCACCATGTGGCAAATCATCGCAGACTGCTTTGTGGCAGCTCTTCTATGTTTAAAAATAATCTCTGCCATCTTGTATTAAAATTCCCATGTTGTATTTGCATGTGTTTAACTGCTCCTTGTGTGGGTTGCTTGGGAGGAATATAACCTTGTAAAGGTAAGGGATGGAGGTCGGGAGTGGCAAGCCGTGTGAGAATCCTTCCTTACAGGCAACTGTTAACAACGTGGAGATTTGTGTGCGTTAGCGACTCCTTCTGACAAAAGGCAAAAGCCCCCAGAAAGCCAAGTCCTACAAGCTCTCAGAGAATTATTTCAAACATCACTTGCACCCCTTAGCTATAGGGCCCCTGCCCCGGAGACGGAGACGAGATGAGAGATGGAAGTCAGGTTTCTGAGGCAGCCATCACAAGGTTTTAGAACCCCCGAAGGGCTTAGAGATCAACTCATCTAAACTTTCACTTTGTAGATAAGGAACTAGGGGCCCTACCCCGGGGGTGACAAGGCAAGGAGCTGGGGCAGTCCAGACCCCAACTCACACATCTCCTAATTGCAGTTGAGGAACAGGAAGAGGTCCGGTGAACCTCCAAGATGGGTTCTCCCTGTAGACAGAAAGGCTGGTGTGGGGCAGGAGGCAAACAGGGATGGGGAGCCTCGAACCCCAGGTTTGTGTCCCTCGGTACTTGTGCTCAGGGGCCCAGGAGTCAGTGCGCGTGCTAGGCGTGTACATCAGCAGGAGCCGAGTTAATCACACATGGTTTGTTCGGCTACAAACCTCAACTTCCCCTTACCCAGCCCTGTCTTCTTCCTTCAAGTACCCAGCTCCACTCTGCTATAAAGTTCCTATCCGCCCTTTCACACCACTCCCCTCTCCACATATAGACTCATCCAGGCAGAATAGGGGAGGAGCGTGGGGTGCGGTGGGGGCGCAAGACAAAGAAGACTTTCTTATTTCCAGCCAATTCCCCAGGTTCTACTGTATTGGGAAAGGGAGACAGCCACTCCTGGTAACCATCGCGATCATACTTCCTTCCTTTTCTTTGTTATTAAAATCTTCTGCTCTGATTACGGTCAGGCACCCCACTTCTGCGCACGAATTCTGCAGAATCCCTCTACTCCCGAATACTCTTGAAGGAAGAAGGATACACTTTCTCAAGTGAGAATAGCATGTAACCACAAGCACGGGTTAGGTTTTCACCCAAGGTGTGCTGAGGGTAGCCAGTCCCTTCCAATCACAGACGCCTGGTCCACCGCCTCCGCCTCTGGTTTCCGGCCCGGCCCGACTACAAGTCCCAGGAGGCCCTGCGGGGACTGCGTCCCCTTGTCATCCTTCCCTCACGCTCCTAGAGAGGGGGTGAGGAAGGTTCCGATCGCGGCGCACTGCGGGTTGGTTTGTTTGCCTCGGCCGTGACGGATGGTGGAAGCTCGGCCGACTGCAGGCGGGGGCGTCTGGAGGCGGATTCCTCCTCCCTAAAGCCCTGGGGGGCGGGGAGGAGGGAGGCCGGGCCAGTGGCTGGGGATCGAGCCGCAAAGACTGAGCGCGCGGAGGAGATGGAGGGCGACGGGGTGCCGTGGGGCGGCGAGCCCGTGTCGGGTCCCGGCCCCGGCGGCGGCGGAATGATCCGCGAGCTGATCCGGGGCTTCGGTCGCTACCGCCGCTACCTGGGTCGGCTGAGGCAGAACCTGCGCGAGACCCAGAAGTTCTTCCGCGACATCAAGTGCTCCCACAACCACAGTTGTCCCTCCTCCCCCACGGGCGGCGGGGCCGAGCCTGGCCCTGCCGGCGATGTCGCCGAAACCGGGCTGCCGGCTGGTAAGGCGGGCAGGCCCGAGGCGGAGAGGGCAGGGCCGGCCAAGTGGAGGGAGGACTGCGCCCATGCCCACGCCAAACAACCCGCGAAGACGCGGAAAGTGGGCGCCCGGACCTGGTCTGCCGGGACCCGGGGTGTCGTGAGAGGGCATCCCCGTGGGCGGGGGCCTGGGGAGCCGCCGGGAGCTCGTCATGGAGCCGGCGCGAGGATCGCCCGAGCGCGGGAGCTCAGGAGCAGGGCCCGGCCCCGGCTGTGCGCGCGGGGCACTGGGCAGGGCCGGGGTCCTCCACGCCCGAGGAGTGGGGAAAGGTGCTGGGGTTTGGGGGTCGAGTGGGCCCGAGCTGCGGTTCTCGGGTGGCAGGTGGAGGATGGAGGAGAGCGGTGTGCAGGAGTCCCTGGCTGGAGTGGGGGCGTGTGTCGATGAAGTGTGCGCAGAGATCTGGTGAAGAAGTTGGAGAGGGAAGGGATGGGGGATCACGCTGTCTTTAACCTTCTCCAACTTCATGTTTCCTTGTCAACAAACTGCCACTGGTAGGGGATTGGAGAAGAGTTTAAGTAGCGCGCCTTAATGAGAAAATCGATTGGATGGGAGGAAGCATTGGCATCCCAGAGGGGTGTTTAGTCTAGGGACACCATTGTGAAGAAGGCTGTGGGTTTACCGTTCTGATCCTCAGAAAAAAGTGGGCGTTCTTGTCACCCTAGGAGTGTTATTAGAAATACACCGTCTTGGGCCGGATCGGATTGTGCCTGAGTGGAAAAGGCAGTGGGCCCCAAGAATCAAACTTGGGAAGACCCCGGGGAGTTGGGGGAAAGCAGGGATGGAGTCTGACGCACATGGTTTGTGGCTGCACTTCAGAAATGGCAATGCTGAGCTCGGAACCTGAGACTCCGGGCTGCGTAAGTGCTTCCAAGTTTGTGAGTTTGGACCCAGAGTTTCGTATTTAATCTCCTCAATCTGACGAGGACTACCATAGATGGTGCTAAATATCTAGATAGATTCTGGTAGGGTCCCCATTGCTACTGTAGCTTTTAGTTGGCCTGGATATCTACTTAGAAAGCTTTTATTTTACTTGGGATAAATGAGAGGAGTGGTGGTTTGACATCTTCCATCCAGAGCTTGGTCCTTCTCGGTGGGGCCTTGCTGTGAGAGCTGGTTTCTGAGAGGCCATGGGCACACAGCTGCTGGGAAGCCTGGCTGTTTTTAGAGAAAGTAGATTCTCAGAATGTGTACTTTCACCCTCTCCTGGGCACTGCTTCCCGACAGTGCTTCCTTGCCTTTCTGTGCTCAGAAGTTTCTCTCCACTTCTCCTAAAACGCCCTCCATTGCTGCTGCTGTTTTACAACTATTGATTTTTCAGATTACCATTACAACAAGTCGGAGAGGTTTTCAAGGCACCCTAGTTGGTGCTGATTTCTATTCTTTAAAAGCCAACTGAAGAAATACAATCATACCTTTGTATTTTGCTTTGTTGGCTTTTCTAGTTGACTGCATCATAAACTAATCTGCCCATTTAACTCTCTTCACCCTCTGGAGTCTGTCCGCCCCAAAGGAAAGCTCCAGGAGGGCACAGGTGGTAGCATTGAAGCAGTTGCATTCTGTTCCATGTAATATCTTCCCTCCTTTTTGGTGTGAGGGGGTTTTATTTTGGAGGGTAAAAATGTACTGGGGAAAAAAAACTTGTGAGGTGGCACTTGCTAAGTGTATTTTCAGGATGCCTCCCCCCTCCCCCCGGCTTTTTAGATAATCATATTGGAAAGACAGCTAGCTCTCCTTTAAAAGACTGTCTTGATAAAGTCAAGTTCATTCAGATGCAGTCTCAACTTTGTTCTATGAATATTGGTTTCTGATTAACAGGGACGTGGAATGTTAAGAGAAAGCACTCTCCATTCTTAACTTGCAAGCCTCTGGAAGACTTTAATCATCATTTCAAAGTGAAAGTGCCTCTAGGGTGGAAGGACTTGAGCAATTAAAAATCTAGTGTTCATTCTGGGTGTGAAAGCATCAGACTATAAGGATGGCAACAGTCGCACAATTTCTGCGTCTCTTTAAAGTGTGCCATTTGTAATGCTCTGTAATATATAAAATTTTTAGCATTTTACCTTCAACTCTACCCCCCCTCGTAATGCTTCTTTCTTAAATTTTATAATTTTTTTTCTTGGGGTCAGTGTAGACAATATAAAAAGTACTTAATTATTTTTTAGATTATTTGAAAGAGTGACTAAGACAGACAGACACACACACACAGAAGTCAGGGTGGGGTAGAGATCAAAAGATCCCACCCATTCAGCTGGCTTACTCTTTGAACACCTGCAACAGCTACAGCTAGGCCAGCTGGAAGCTAGGAGCCAGAAACTCTATCCAGGTCTCTTGCTTGGGTGACAGGAATTCAAGCCCTTGGGCCATCACCCACTTCCTCCTGTGTGCATTAGCAGGAAGCTGGGTTGGAATCTTGGAATAGCCAGGACTTGAACTAGCATTCACATATGGGATGCAGATGTCCCAAGTGGTTGTACAATACCTGCTCCCATGATATTTTAGAAGTTAAAAAAACGGGGAAAACAGAACTCTGAGATATTTTTGAAGGGTTGTTTGGTCCGTACAAAGACCACTGAATTGTAAGTGAAGTTTGTATGATTTGATACCCTGCCTTGGTCTTCTTTTCTCCTGGCTGCTGAAGATACAACCCCCTCTGTTGATTTTCCTCTCTCTGAGGGTTTAGCAGTAATGAGATAAAGGCTCCAAGCACTTCTGAAGAAAGGCAGGGTGGAGTATTGCAGATGGAAAAGTGTTTTTCTTATTTTGTGATCCAGTATAGTTCCTAACTGTTGTACTTTGTCACAAGTTTCTCCATTTTGAGAAATTGGAAGGACTAAGATGTATCTGGTTGGAATGCCATGGTCAGTGCATGCAGCCTTCCTTAATCCTGGTTTCACCTCCTACTAAGTGGAAGAACTTGGGCAAGTGGAAGTTGTGCCATACCACAATTTCCTCAACTAGAACTTGAGATTATAATACTGGTTACCCCTAGAGTTGTTAGGAGTTAATATATGTATTTGTTTAGAATAATGGTGGGGGCCCAGGGACAGGTATTGGTGTAGTGGTTAAGACACCTTTTCGGAGGCCTGTGTCTCCTGTCAGGAACCTGTGTGCACCTCCTGGCTCTGCTCTGGATACCTGTTTCCAGGTGATGTGCATCCTGGGAGGCAGCAAGCGATAGGTCAACTGATTGAGTTCCTGTAACCCATATGGGAGAGCCAGATTGAGTTCCCAGCTCTTGACTTTGGCCTGATCCCAGCCCTAACCATTGTAGGCCTCTAGTGAGTGAATCAATGGACAGAAAATCTCTATTTGCCGTTCCACATAAATAAAATAATAAATAAATAGTGTTGTTTTTTAAGGTGCTATGTTAGTGTTAACAGAGTGAGTGGACTATGTGCCAGTCAATACACTCTTTGTGGAAGTAAAGTCAACTGAAGACACTGAGCTCGGTCTTGGGCATTTCCCTTCTACGTATTTTTCCTAGGAGAGAAAAAGTAATTACAATGATGATCATTATAGTACATCCACTTTGTTATGTTGGATGATGCATGGCAAGGACTAGAAAGAACTTAATCATCTAGTATGGTATCATTTGATCTAAGCCATATATATACATAACACATAAAACAAGGGGAAAAAGCAGAAAGTATTTTATATGAGTTGTAATTCTTGGATTTTTATAGCTCTTGCTTTTGCTTAGCTATGTTCCTGCCAGCATTCTTCACTTCTTTTTTTTGTCATGTTTAGTGTTAACTGAGGCTAGGATTTAAAAGGAAGGAGAGGGACAAACACTGTGGCACAGTGGATTAAACCACAATTTGGGACCCCTGTGTTCCATATTGGAGTGCCCCTTCAATTCCTGGCTACTTTCATGCTTTTTTTTTTTTTTAAGTTTTATTAATTTAATTGAAATTTATAGTTGCAGAAAGAGAAAGAGGGAGAGAAAGAGAAAGAGGGAGAGATAGAGATACTCCATCTGCTGGTTCACTCCTCAAAGAGCCCCAGTGGCCAGAGCTGAGCTAGTCTGAAGCAGGGAGTCAGGAACTTTTCTGGGTTTTCCATGTGAGTATAGGGGCCCAAGGCTTTGGCCCATCCTCGATTGCTTTCCTAGGTCATAAGCAGAAAGCTGGATGGGAAATGGAGCAGCTGGAATTCAAATCAGCACCCATATAGGATGCTGGTTTCACAGGTGGAGGATAAGTTCACTATGCCACTGTGCTGGCCCCAGCTACTCCCATTCTAATCAGGCTTCCTGCTAATGCACCTAGAAATGCAGTGAATGATGGCCCGAGGACTTGAGACCAAAGTTGGAGACCCAAATGGAGTTTCTTATTCCTGGCTTTGGTGTGTCTGAGCTCCAGTGTGGTGGGCTCTTGAGGAGTGAACCAGCAGATAAATACATCCCACTTAATACATAAATACATTTCTCTCACTTTCACTCTGTGTGTGTGTGTGTGTTAAATCTTTTTTTTTTTTTTTTAAAGGAGAAGCACTAGTGCATTTATTGGAAATCAAACATTTCTCTTGGGCTAGAATGCTTACTTAACATAGACTTTTTTTGGGAAATAGATATTAGCAATGTAAAAGGATCATAAAGGGTGACGTTTGGGGAAGGGACAAAAGCTGGGTGAATTGTGGGTGGAAGTGGAGTTGCTGTGCTGCCTAGTAGTTACTTGATCTGCCTGTGCAGTTCACAGAAAGAGAAGGCGCTGAAATTGGACTTCCTAAAACCCTCTTTTCCCACGTGTACCAAAACCTTTTTACCTCTTCCTCTTAGGGAAATAGCATACTGTAATCAAAAACAGGCATAAAAGCACTTAAATCATACTTGGGCTCTTATTGTAGTGTACGCTCTTGGTAGCTTTGTGACTTGGGACTGGTTTCTTAGGCTATTTGAAGCTTGGATTCTTCATATATAAAACAAGAATGATATACAGAGCCATATTCTGTGTGATTCCATTTATATGAAATGTCCAAAATAGGCCAATTTGGAGATGGAAAGTAGGTTAGTGACTGCCGGGGAACGAGGAACATGAGGAGTGAATGCTTAGGGAGATAGGGTTTGTTTAGGGGACTGAGGCTGATCACCAAAATGGTTCTACAGCCTTGGGAATATGCTAAAATCCACTGACTTGTCCCTATGAAAAGGGCAAATTACATCTCAAAAAAAAAAAAAAATAGAAGTGATGAGGCTGACGTCTGACAACCTATGGAAAAGCACAGAATTGGTGCCATTCAAGTGTGTGTGTGTGTGTTTTTGGTGAGCATTAGATTAGGAAGTTGGAACGTGGGAATGGGGGAAGAATAAGGGCAGGAAGAAAGAAATGTGGGACAGCCATTTTGAGCTGGAGCCAGATTTAGGTCCTGGTCTCAAGGCTCCCAGTCCAATTCTGCTTTTTGTTCTTTTCTGACCTAACCAGGGGAATTTAAAACACACTCGGGCAGCAGCCGGGAGACTTTATTACAAATGACTCATGCGCCAAGCTGCATGGCCTGCCGTGGAGCCATAATTTACTTTAGTGTGAGATTTTATTGAACCGAATAAGCATAATATGACTCGACCCACTGAAGCCCTCATGTCAGTTGGGGCGCCCTAACTTTCAGAGCCCCAGTCCCCTCTTTGTTGCTCCTGCTTCCTGCTACTCCCTTGAGAGACCTGGGAGGAAACGGCCTCCCCAGCACAGTGGCACTTTGCACCCTTTGCCTTTTTAGCCTCTCCCTTCCTAATCTTCCTTTCCTGGGATAATCGGTTTCCCATGCCCAGTCCAGGCTGCTGTGAAGAAGGGTTGGAAAATTCTGCCTGCTCTTACAAAACGTTATTGCCTATAAGCTTATTATTATTTGCAGCATGTTCAGTGTTGTCTTCAGAGTCGTTACT
The DNA here is from genome assembly GCF_017591425.1 of Ochotona curzoniae. Taxonomy (NCBI): domain Eukaryota; kingdom Metazoa; phylum Chordata; class Mammalia; order Lagomorpha; family Ochotonidae; genus Ochotona; species Ochotona curzoniae. The sequence continues at coordinate 15,132,622 of NW_024466219.1, read as the reverse complement.
GATCTCACTGTGGTTAATGCTTTAATCTTGGCAACTAGTTTTTCAAGAAAGCATAGAGTTAAATTAAAATGCAGTCTGATGGTTACATTTTGGTTTGCTCTTCTCCCTCCCCCCAAATCCCTCATGCTTTGTTCTTTGTTTTGAGTGAAGAACAAGGAATCTTACTGTAAGAAATGCACTTTAAAAACAATCTTGAAAATGAAAGCTCAAAAAAAAAAAAGCTAAAAAAATGAGCTATTAAAGTGAAGGCAAAGAGTATATGTTGTAGTGGAGCATCCACTAACATGGAGCTGCCACTTAACATGCCTGTATCCCAGGTCAGAGGGCTTGGGATTGATTTCAGGCTTTTCCGCTTCCAATCCAGCTTCCTACTAACGTGCTGGGAAGCACCGGTGTATGGCTTCCTGCCACTCAATGGATGACCAGCATGGCGTTCTTGACTCCTGGCTCTAGTCTGGCCCAACCCTGGCTATTGCGGCCATTTGGGATTTGCCAGCAGATGAAGATCTCTCTCTATTAGTTTGTCTTTCAAATAAATAGATAGATAAATTTTAAAAAGTAAAGTAATGGTATCGATGGGTTTCACTGTATACCTGTTGCTTAATTCCTGTAGGCTCTGGCCATGGAGATAATGTTTTATTTGCTGATTCCTTCCTTCTTCTCTTCCTCCCTGAGTATCTACAGCCCCGATCCTGCCTCTCTGTGATAACTGGTTGTACTCAGCCCGCCAACTAGACAAGGAACCCCTGAAGGAAGAGACTGTGTTGTGCTCCTCCTTGGGTTACCTGCAAAGCCTCTCACAGTGCTTTGTGTGTAACAACAAGTAAAGATCTCTTATTTTCTTTTTTTAAAGATTTATTTATTTATTGGAAAGTCTGATATACAGAGAGGAGGAGAGACAGAGAGGAAGGTCTTTCGTCCGATGATTCACTCCCCAGCTGAGCGCAACGGCCGATGCTATGCCGATCCGAAGCCAGGAGCCTCTTCCGGGTCTCCCACGCGGGTGCAGGGTCCCAAAGCTTTGGGCCGTCCTCAACTGCTTTCCCGGGCCACAGGCGGGGAGCTGGACAGGAAGCGGGGCTGCCGGGATAGAACCGGCACCCATATGGGATCCCGGGCGTGCACCACTTGCGCCACCGCGCCGGGCCCCAGTGAATTCTTTGTTTTTTAAAGAGTTATGTATTTTATTGAAAAGTCAGATACACAGAGAGGAGGAAAGACAGAGAGGAAGATCTTCTATCCAATGATTCATTCCCCAAGTGATCACAATGGCCGGAGCTGCGCCGATCCAAAGCCAGGAGCCAGGAACCTCTTCCAGGTTTCCCGTATGGGTGCAAGGTCCCAAAGCTTGGTCCATCCTCCACTGCTTTTCCAGGCCACAAACAGGGAGCTGGGTGAGAAGCAGGGCTGCTGGGATTAGAACTGGTACCCATATGGGATCCTGGCGCAAGGCAAGGACTTGAGCCACTAGGCTACTGAGCCGGGCCCAGTAAATTCTTAATATTCATTTACTCATCAAGTCTGAATGTCTGGCTTTTTTTTTTTTTTAAAGATTTATTTACTTTTATTGGAAAGTCAGATATACAGAAAGGAAGAGAGACAGAGAGGAAGATCTTCCTTCTGATGGTTCACTCCCCAAGTGACCACAGCAGCTAGAGCAGAGCCCTGGAGCTCTTCTGGGTCTCCCACACGGGTGCGGGAACCCAAGGCTTTGGGTCGTCTCTGACTGCTTTCCCAGGCCACAAGCAGGGAGTTGATGGGAAGCAGGGCCGCCGGGATTAGAACCGGCGACCATATGGGATCCTGGCATGTGCAAAATGAGGACTTTAACCACTACACTATTGCGCTGGGCCCAATGTCTGGCTTTTTACAGATGTGCTAACGTGTTATGAATTCCATGTTGGTGCTGTGAAAGATTAGAGTTTAATTGAGTCTCTTTCAAAGTATTTTTTTAATCAATTGGTTACTTATTTAACCATTTTAAAATGATTTTTTAAAGGAAGTGAGCCAGGCATATGGGGATTTGTGAGATTAAATGGCATTGATAGGATGGGGATTGAGATGTTCCACGTGCTTTCAGGCTGTGCAAGGAATTAGCCATATTTTCCATTGGTGGGGTGGTGAAAGTTGTGTGGTGTAGATGCAGTGTAATTTCATCATGATTACTGTGATGAATTTCCCTCATCTCCATGTATTTTTTTTTAAGTTTTTTTTTTTTTTGGGAAAGTCAGATATACAGAGAGGAGGAGAGACAAGTGGTTCCAACAGCTGGAGTTGAGCTAATCAAAAGCCAGGAGCTTGGATCCTCTTCTGGGTCTCCCACGTGGGTGCAGGGTCCCAAGGCTTTGGGTCATCCTTGACTGCTTTCCCGGCTACAAGTAGGGAGCTGGCAAGAAATTAGAGAAGCCAGGACATGAACCGGTGCTCATATGAGATCCCAGCACATACAAGGCGAGGCGTTTAGCCACTAGACTACTGTGCTAAGCCTACTATGTGTTTCTTAGAGATTACTTACAGAGCAACCAGAAATAGGACTGGGAGGTGTGTGGGTGGATGTGGTTTGTTCCCTAGCAGTTCTGAGACCTAAGGTGAATTTGGTCCTTCTTCAGGGAAACGGTCTGCCTCTGGGGCTGATTAGTGTTTCTTTCTTCGTGGTCCAGGGAATCTGAGTGTTGTCACTCATAATAACTTGATAGCTAGGAGTCCATGTGGATACAGGTTTTATTAACCTGCAGAGAGCTGACTGTGGGCCCCTAGCTGGATGTCCAGTCTCAGTGTCAGCTGTTCCTAGGCTTGAATGTTGATCCTGTTTTGTGCCAGATGAGCAGTCTGGTGAGCTTGGGGGATGCTGGAATTTGACGTATGAGCAGAGGAGAGCAGATGTCATGGTGGTTGGGGCTTGTGCCCTGTTAGTTTTGAACTATAAACCAGGCTGTCCAAGAAATGTTCTTTTGGGAATAATATTCTTGTGAAGTTTACACCAAAGTCTCTGAAGGGAAGTCAGTCGGAGCTTGGAGACTGACTGGGGAAGTGTCTGCCACATGCAGTGCATCTGGCTCAGGCAGTGCAGTGGTCTGGATCTACTTCCCAGCCCTGTGGGAACCTTCTGACCACCATCCTTTGGAGTTGGGCTGTAACTGCTAGGCCTTCGCTCCCTGGGGTGGCATTCTCTGGGCAGGAGGAAGGAAGTAGGACTTGAGGATTGTTATGCTTTTCACTTGTCTAACTAAATGATACATCAGAACTCTATCAAAGGAAGATGTCTGAGTTATGTATTTATAACAGCCTTTGATTTTAAAATTTGCATTTCTTTTTTAAAAAAAGTGCTTTTATCCTCTTGGGTATAAAAAAAAGTCTAACTTTAGCTTTGTCATATTAAGAGCTTTAGGGCCTATGTCAGACAAATGTGACTTTCATGGAGTTCCAAATTTTTTTTTATTTGTGGCTTTTTCAATCTTCATGACAGGAAGGGAATTTCCCAGGTTTTTGTTTTGTTTTGTTTTTTAAATCAAACCGAACTTTCCAGAGCAAGGACTAAGGTCCAATGACAAATGCAGATAGGTTACAAGATTAGTTTCAATAGAAGCTCTTTCTGTTCAAATTAGGGAAACAGTGACTGAACCAATTTGGAATCTACTTTTTATGACTATTCTATGAAACATACCCTGGCCTTAGCCCTTAATATTATGGAGAAACATAAGTGCAAGGAGGAATGTAGAGGGGGTGTAGTTAGTAGGAAAAAATCCAGTTTTACTGTTAGGCATTGCAGAGCTCCTCTGGGGAAACTTATTTCGCTTTCTCCTGATGGAGCAGCTGGCCTGCTGTGGTAGCTCTTGTTCCATGGAAAGAAATGGAGACATTCTGCTGCTCCAACCTGGAAAAGTGTTTTTCTGGAGTGGGCGTTGTGTTGCAGGGTTAAGCCATGGGTTGGGATGCTTGTATCCCAAATCAAGTGTCTGCAATCGAGTCTTGTGTCCATTTCCTGTAATGTGTGCATGGGGAGGCAGTGTTTATTGGCCCAGGCGCCTTGGTCCCCACCTCAGAGACCCGGATAGAGTCCTCAGCTTCTGGTCTCGGCCTGGCCTAGCCCTGACTGTTGTGGGCATTTGGAGAGTGAACCAACAGGTGGAAGATCTGTCTTTGCCTTTAAAATAAATACAAGTTAAAAGAAAAAGCTTTATTTTATTTATTTGAAAGGTAAAGTTACAGAGAATGAAGGAGAAAGGAGGAGGAGGAGCATGGAAGGGAGAGAGAGAGAAAGAGATAGAGTTACCCCAAATGACCACAATGGCCAGGGCTGGGACAGACTGAAGCAAGGAGCTAGGAGTTCTTTAGGTTTCTCATGTGGGTCCAAGAACCCAAGTACTTGGATCATCTGCTGCTGCTTTCCCAGCCACATTAGCAGGGGGCTGGATTGAAAGTAGAGCAGCTGGAACTTGAACTGGTGTCTGTGAGAAGTTGGCCTGCAGTGGCTTTACCCAACACCAGCCTCATAACTAAAACTTTTTTTTTAAGGCAAGAGAAATGACTTTTTATGGAAGAGTAATCTGTTTGTGATAAAGAGGAGTCCTGCATTCCTGAAGAGATGACTATGTCTTCTCTCCCACTGAGTAAATAGAAATGGCCACTGCAGGCAGTACGAAGTCTTCTTGATTAATGAACTTGATGGTTGCAGATAACTTCTTGTGTGTCCTATGCTGAAGGATGTTGGTCTATACTGCTTAGTTTCATGGATTTCGATTCCAAATTTTATTCATATTTAGGTTAGTGCCCTGAATTCCTCAGATTCTGATTGACAACACTGAACCATCCTAGGAAGAGTGAAAAGGTAGATGATGATGTGCAGGGAGTATGACAATAAAACTGTTATTGTTGAAGCCCTAATGTTATTGTCTGTGTTGTATGCTCTCCTGCTGTTTTATTTTTGGTCAAGTAAAATGTTGTCTACTGATCTCTTTCCTGTAAGATCCATATTTGTGTATGCTTTTCTAGATATCCCTCTGGATCATTATATATAATGTCAAACCCACATAAGCATTGCCAGAGCAAACCAAAAACGCTCATCCTCCTCCTTGTACATTTCCCTGCCCTTACCATTTTAATGCATTTGTTTCCTTAGCCACCGGCCATATAGATGATGTCTGTCCTCTTCTAAACCTTTGTGGAGGAAGATGCAGATATGTTGTCTCATCTCCCAACAGTCTGGGATGCCTTGCTCCCAAACAAGGGCGTGCTTCCACACAGCAGTGTGTAGCATTCCACATCAGCAAGTCACCATTGATTCAGGCCTGCCACCCAGTCCACAGGCCTCATTCAGGTTTTGCCAACTGGCCTAACAACGTCTCTTGCTTTTTGGTCCAGGGTCTGATCTGGGAACACATACTGCATTGAGTTGCAGTGTTCTTTCAGATTCCCTTCATCTGAGACACTTCCATGCCTTTCCCTGACATTGCTGTCTCAGCAGATTTAAGTAGCAGGCCTGATGTTCTATAGGGTGACCTTCCTTCTGGGTCCTTAGGTCAAGAGCTCTTCCGAGGACGAGGCATCCTTTGTAACTCCTTCCTACCTCACTGGTGGGATTTTTTTTAAAACTTATTTTGTCTTTATTTGTTTGAAAGGCAGAGTAACAGAAAGAAAATATTCCAATTTGCTGATTCACTCACCAAATGGCCTCAGTCACCTGGGGCTGGGTCAGGGTGAAGCCAGGAGCCAGAACTCCATCCAGATCTGCCATATGGATGGCAGGCATCCAAGAGCTTCAGCCATCACCTGCTGTCTCCCAGAATGTGCATTAGCAAGGAGCAGGATCGGAAGCGAAGTGGGGACTTGACCCCAGGCACATGTTTATGGGAGGTGAATGTCCCAAGTAGCAACTTAACCTACTGCTCCATAGGCCCACTCCAGTAGTGGGTTTTGTAATACTCTTTCTGCTGTAAGGAAGAACCTTTTAGGGCCTGAATTGTGGCATAGTGGATTAAGCCACTGGCTGTGATACCAGTATCCCATGAGTGCTAATTTGAGTCCTGGCTGCTCTTCTTCCAATCCAATTCCTTGCTAATGCACTTGAGAAAGCAGCAAAATGTGATCAAAATATTTGCGCCTCTGGCACCTATGTGGGAGACCCTGATGTAGTTCTAACCTATTGCGGCCATTTGGGGAGTGATCCTGCAGATGGAAAATAGTTCTGTTTTTCTCTTTGTGACTCTGCCTTTCAAATAAATAATCTCTTAAAAAAGAAAAAAAAAGAACCTTTTTGTTTCTTTAGTTATTTATGTCAGTGCATAAAATGTTTTATTTATTATGTTTTAATGTGTTATAATCTCTTACTATCATTTTTTTTTTCTGTTTCTGTTTCACTTGTCCCCAGTTTGATCAGTATGTCTTCTTGAAAGGAGCCACAATTCTTGTATCTTTATTACATGTCCCCAACCTTGGATTACTTTTAATGGTTCCAAGCCTTCCAAATGACAGAATCTAACCCCTCTGTGGAGTATGGAGTTGGCTTCCTTCGAGGAATCTCTTCTACCTCTGCAGCCCAATAAATTACAGTGTTAGCTGCCAGTTGTGTTTCTGTTCCTGCTGTAGCAGGATCAGCCCAGGAACAGTTTCACCCAAAAAGAAACTTAGCAGGCTCCTGAGTGCCTTCTCATTTCATGTGGCTTGCAGTGGTGTCACCCTCTAGCAGGGAGACGGCCTCCTTCTTCCCACGGGTCAGGGCAGTCTGCCCTTAAAGACACGGCCACCAGATGGGAGAGCCTTTGTGCCAGCTTGCTTCTTCAGCTTCCTACAGGAGCTCTCACTCCTTGAGTGCATTGTAGGCTGTGATCTCCAGACAGCAACCCTTTCCAACCAAAACGCATAACAATGTTTTGATCAGTGATGACCACATATATGACCATGGTCCCAGAAGATCATATTGCCTAATGACATTGTCAATGTGTTAGTTTGTCTGGGTTCATTCCTGGATGCTTCTATAATGACAGAATTGCCCAAAAGCATATTTATCTGAACTTTTTCTCTCATTAAGTGGCTGTGCCTTGTACTTACTTGGTCCTGAAATTCTAAAACACAGATGCCTTAAGTTTGTGTTGTCTCTAAACAAAGTGTCATCTGTGTCACTGGGACTCTTTTTAATTTAGCTGAAGGCCATTGAACTTGTTTAGGAATGATGGTTATTTCTTGGCAAGAATATTTTTTCTTTTAACTTTTAAATGCTTGTAGTAGAACTGATTGTAATAGAAAGAATATATTGCATCCATTTCTCAACTTAGGATTTAAGACTTAGATGACATCATGTATTGGTGGAAGTGAATATTTATGTCACTGGTTACTCCAATTTGTTGTAAAATTCTTTGCATTTCATTTACTTTCAGAGAGCACTTAAGATGACTTGCCATAAAAGCGTATGTTCTGGGAAATTCACTGTTAAAGACAAGATACAGGAAAGGAAGGAAGCCTTGAGTGCCAGAAGCAAGGATTGGTGTCATCACTCTGTGGAGACCTGGTTTACACCCGATGTCCTTGTCAACACCATGAGTTTGTAGGGGTGGAAAAGAAGAGGGTCACAGTGGATACCTCCATCACAAAGGACAGGGAAAAGTGTAACTGATTTCTTTAGTCCAGGTTTTACCTGGCACAGGAGCCATCAGAAATGAACATCCAAAGACCTAGGAAAGACCACATTTTTGTACTTAAGTTTGATAAAGACTAGACAGGTACATGGAAGCATGACAGTACAAAAACTAAATGAGTGTGTGGTAATACACTAAGAGGGAAAGCCTGCAAAGCCTGTCTCTTTATTTTCTTGGTCTCTCTCAGTAGCACCTGCCCCGCAGGTGTGGGACAGAACGCCTTGGGAAGGAGGGTCTTTATAGGAGGAGGGAGAGTGTGACCTTCCTAGTTTTGTGGCTTGCTTTAGGCAGGGAGTTCTTGTCTGCACAAACCTTGCTGGGGAGGAGGAATTCTGGTTTCAGTCATTCACTTGGGGAAGACAGGAGCGTGGGAAAGAGCCTGCTGCTAAGGACCTCTGGGCTCCTTGAGTTCACAGTCCGCAATATATCCAAGTGTCATATTTTGGGATACCATGTTGGAGGCCCTAACAAGTTGCAATAATATAATAAAGTGAAAACATGGTGTTCCATTTCATTCAGCTCCATTCAGAGCCTTCTGTGCTTTGGCCATAGTCTGCACCTTATTCTGGCCTTCACTTATGTCTCCCAGGTATATCACTTGGAGTGGAAAACTGGCAGGAAGGAGAATGTATGGATGCAAAATCTTCTGCATAACTGCAAAGGTGATTTAAACCGAGTGTCTTTCCTAATAGAGCCTTAGCATTTCTTCTGTCCTAACTTTCCTTCTTAGAATAGTTTTAATTTCAAACCTGATTAGTAATACACATCGGCTGATAAAAGGAGCACTAAGAATTCCTCTGAAAAACACCCATGGCTTCTTTTGGAAAAGGGACTCTAGAGATGGTAGGGAGATGAACAATCGCATTTTTTTCTGTGTGTGCACCAGCCAGTGGTGCTACTTAGCATTTCTCCTCGGGCTTTATTCCTCTTACAGAGGGATAACTTTCATAAGGACAGATAGTTCAATTGGGATTCTGCAGTTACCAAGTTCTATTTGGCCTCAGATTGGGTGGTGAGGAGATTGCCTACTGCCAAGCATTCACCTGGGACCCAGGTATCATTCCTGCACAGTGTTGTAAAGAAACTTGTTTCGCTTTTTAAGTTTTTGTTACTAAACATGTAAATGCAGGTAACAGTCATCAGAGTCATGACCATTAAGTAGTGAGATAAGGTGAATGAAATGATAAGTACATTTTAAGGCTCAAGAAATGCCATCTAAAGCAGGCAAACAAAATGGGTATCTCCTTAAGGTGCTCTCCTCCTTTGCTTAGCTTGAAACTTTTGAGAAGCAGCCTCATTCAAGATAATCTGTATTTAAGAACAACCTCCAAGGGGTGGGGTGGTTTACACTTGGGACAACTTGATTTGAATTTTCATCCAGCCAAAGTTGGCAGGGGCAACATGCACCAGCTGAGAAGCTGTGTGCTACCTTCTGGCAGCCAATATGCAAATGATGTTGTATTAATTACCAAAGAAAACCTGATTAACCCAGAAGTCCTTTAACTGTCAGCAAGGCAGCTGCCCTGACTCTGGAACAGATTTTCCTCTTCCCTCCTATGGTCTGCAGCTTTTAATCTTTTCCTCAGAGGCCTGCTGGGACTGCACCGTAGGTCTTGGAGCCCCTGACTGATTCAGGCAGCTTTCTGCTCTGTAGTTATAATGGTCGGGGGCATTGCGTAATTACTTTCATATATGATTTAAAAGAAAAACAACCAGACTGTCTCTCATCTCCCATGCATCATTTTTTTTAACAGTAAAAATGGGCAGTATTCTAAGATTGCAGACTGGCATGGATGTTAGAGATGATCAGATCCAACTCCCCTAGCTTGCAGATGAATGAATCGAGGTTCAGAAAGATGCGGAGGCTTGCCGAGGTCACCTGGCTCATCAGGGATGAAGCTGCCACCAGGCCTTCTGCCCTGCACTCCAGTGCTGGCCCCACTTCTGTGTTGTGCTCCTCATTGCTGAGCCAAGTGCCCTAAGAAGCAAGGAGTCAGCCCTTCTTCTTTCAGCTTCATTTTTCTCCATGCCCTCATTCAAATCTGATAGATAATTTAGATAGCGGTTAAAAATCTAAAGACTAAGATGTATGCAAAAATGGTGATATTTTGAAAAATAGGGGCCAGCATGGTGGTGCATAGCATAGCATGCTGATCTTCCACCTACAGCACTGGTATCCTATATGGGCACTGATTGAAGACCTGGCTATACCACTTCCAATACAACTCCCTGCTTATAGACTTGGAAAGCAATGGAGGATGGCCCAAGTCTTTAGGCCTCTGTACCCATGTGGGAGACCTGGAGAAAGCTCCTGACTCCTAGCTTTGGACCAGCCTGACTCTGGCTGTTGTAACCATTTGGGGGGTAAACCTGTGAATGGAAGACCTGTCTGTCTCACCTTCTCTCTCTGTAAAATCTTTGAAATAAAAATAGAAAAATCTTTAGGAAAAGAAAAAACAGATAGTGGTATCCCTATCAAGCTTCTTAAGTCCAATAGTCTGTGCATAGAACCCTGGCATAGTAACTGTAAACTGGACTCCAGCCTCCTTTTCATCATACTGATTGTTGGTTGTTCGACAATAGCAGGTTTATTTGTAGTAGCTGTTTTGGGAGTTGTGGCAAGGGGAAGGTGCTCATTTGGATCAGATGAATGATGAGGTGTGTCGGCTGTGGTTTTGGTGGAGGCAACACACTTTATTGGCTTTCCTGTGGTCAACACTTTGTCCCAGAGGTGTTAGATCTTCTCCCCCGGGTCCAAAGAAGTGGCTTCAGTGGTTTCCCTCTCTATTATCTGTCCCCTCAGTTGCTGTAACAAAGTGCTGGTTTGTTTTTATTATTGTCAGACAATGCTTATTGTAGGAATTGAGAGCTTGTTCGTTTGGTTTTTTAAAAAGATTTATTTATTTATTGGAAAGTCAGATATACAGAGAGGAGGAGACACAGAGAGGAAGATCTTCTGTCCGATGATTCACTCCCCAAGTGAGTGCAATGGCCGATGCTATGCTGATCCGAAGCCAGGATTCAGGAACTTCTTCGGGTATCCCACACGGGTGCAGGGTCCCAAAGCTTTTGGGCTGTCCTTGACTGCTTTCCCAGGCCACAAGCAGGGAGCTGGATGGGAAGTGGAGCTGCCGGGATTAGAACTGGTGCCCATATGGCATCCTGGCACGTTCCAGGTGAGGACTTTAGCTGCTAGGCCACGCTGCTGGGCCCAAGAGGTTGTTAGTATAAATCCACACTTAGGCGTGGGGTTGAGAATCTCAGGAGAACTGGCGAAAGAGGAAAGCTGGGAGGTGTGGATGAGAGTGGAGAGACTCACCAACTTCACCTGCTCAGGCTGAGACAGTGCTAGTTCTGTTCTTCAAGGTGAGCTCTGTATCTTGTCCACATCTGTTGTCCATGGTGACATGAAGCAAGTTTTTAGGAATGACAGTTGCTCTTCAGTTGTCTGTGATGACATTGGACTTCTCAAAACACCTCGTGGATTTGCTGATAACTTCCTGTAAACAACTCTGTAACAAATGGAACCTTTTTAAAGAAAATATTTTATCTATTTATTATTTATTTGAGAAACAGAGAGAGAAAATGAGTGAGAATCTTTTCCAGCCACTGCTTCACTCCCCAAATATCTTCAATTCCCCAAATATCTTTGTCCTCAGCCAGGACAAAGCCAGAAGCCAGGAATTCTATCTGGGTCCAAATGGGAAGAAGAGACCCAAGTGCTGGGGCCCTCACCCACTGCATTCCATGTTGGGTGGCAGTAGCAGCAATAGGACTCAATCTCAGGCATTCCAACGTGGGATGCAGGTGTCCCAGTTGGTGGCTTGATGCACTGTGTCACAACACCTGTGCTTTCTTTGTGTAACATTACCCATTTCGTATGTGTCAGTCATTGGGTTGGGTGTTTTGGGTACAGAAACAAGATTGTTCTTCCTACTTTAACAATTCTAACCAGGTAATCAGCATTAATTGTGGCAAGAATAGTCTAATTATAAAGAAGGGATGAAGGGACTTGGGACCACCCCACTGTAACATGCACAGTGGTCACAACAGGCAGTTGGCCAAGTTCCCTTGATTTTTGACTGTGGGCTGAAGACTAGGCAGTGTTCTAGAATTTCAGTGCTGTGCTTAGAAAGTACCTTGCATGGAATGATTCATGGAGTTAATGCTCTTTGTTCTTCCAGAGCAGCCTGTCTCTTTCACAGTGGAGGCATTTCCTTGTCTCAGTGTCTGGTGTCGCTAATGTATGTGTGTGGGACCAGGTGAAGCCCTTACAAACAGTTATGAAAGACAGAGCCATAACGAAATGCACAGAGGGGCCTACATGAACACAGACCTCTTTAAACTTTTGGGTGTTGCCGTGTGTCAGAGACGGAAACTTGAGGATTTGAAATAGTAGATACAGTCCTAATCAGGTCTGCCCTGCTTCAATTATATGAACAAAATAAACATTACACAAATGGTTTAATGGAACTTATGGTGAAGTGACTAAAGGGAATACTATTTCAGTTAGTGCCACCCAACATTTCAATTATGTTGTTTGTATTTGGCTAGATTATTTGACCTTCGTACAGCCAAGAATTGCATGTCTGAGCCTTTCTGAACACATATAGGGGTTGCCTAAATCTTAGATGTGGAAAAGTGATGAAGGGATCTAGTTTAGATCAAAGTGATGCTGAACTAGTTCTGGGTCCTTTTTCCCAAGCAGAGGCTGTCATGTTTAGGAAGCACTTGTTTGCTGTTGAACACTGTTTAAGCCTGTTTAAAGTTGACATCTATGTGGAGTGGTGGGTGTCCTGAGAGCAGAATGTTTTGGAGACAGATAACAGCTCTTCCTAGACTTGCCTGGATGTTATCCTAATAGGCAGCTCTTTCCCTTTGTTTTTTCCAGGGTCTTGTCATCCATAAATGGAAGGAATATGATTTGATTAGGGAATATTGATCTTAATTGGGCACCTGATGTTGTAAGAAAACAGATTACTTGGCAGCTGGAATGCTGTCACAAGCTTTCAGGGAGATGAACTGGAAAATGTTCTAGAGTCCATGCAAGCTGGAACTGCCTTGTATCTTACCATATGTATGTGTATATATACAGATGAGCTCATATGTTATAAAATGCTGTGAGGAAAACAGCTAGGTGAAATTGCATAGAGGAATTTAAAGGCTGTGGATATTCAAGTAGTAGATCTTCTGAAAGAAGAGTTTTAATTTTGACTGTTCAGGTACAGCTTGCTGTTGGCCCTGTCCTGGTGTGGTGCCTTAACAGTCTTGTGTTTGTGAATTGAATCCTTCTAAATTCCTGAGGCTGTTGCTCTCCCAAGTGGAAAAGGAATGGTGGGAGATCAGCTGATTGTCATCGATCTGGATATAAAAGAGCAGCTGGTTCATTGAAGAGCTGCTAGGTGGAGGAAATTCTGCTTGATACTCGGAGAGCTCCTGACTGGGATATTTTGTTCAACTGAGAATTTCTTAGAAGTTTCTCATCTAGAACACCGAGATCATAATGGAGTCTCTGTGTGAGTCTTGAAACCCTGCTCACTGTGCTCTCTCTGCTTCTTTCTCCTTCTCCATGCTCCCCTGCCCCAACCAGGCCAGCTGAGCTGCATTTCCTTCCCGCCTGAGGAAGAAAAGTACCTCCAGCAGACTGTGGACTGCCTCCCCTGCATCTTGATCCTGGGCCAGGACTGTCATGTCAAGCGCCAGCTGTTGAACCTGCTGTTGGGGATACAGGTGCTTCCCACCACCAAGCTGGGCAGTCATAAGAGCTGCAAGTTGCGGCGCCTCCGCTTCACCTATGGGACTCAGACTCGGGTCAGCCTGGCACTGCCTGGACGTTACGAACTGGTGCACACGCTGGCTGCCCACAAGGGCAACTGGGAGACCATCCCCGAGGAAGACCTGGAGGTCCAAGAGGACAGTGAAGATGCTGCTCACGTCTTAGCTGAACTGGAGGTGACGATGCGCCATGCTCTCTTACAGGTACCAGTCTCATGCTGATTCACTGATTGCACACAGATGCAACAGTTTGCCTTTGATATGGCTTTCTCAAAAGGTGGTTTGGCGATGTACACCCTGGGGTCAGAGGAGCAACAGCTGGAGTCAGAGAAGTTGTAATCTAGAAAGCTGAAAAATGGACAAGGCAACAGCAGTGCCCAGCCCTGCTGCTGTTTGCCAGACTGCCAGATTGTGCTTGTCTTCTTGCCTCCTTACCACTCATTCTAACGGACAAAGAATGTGGGATGCTTAAATCTTGGTAAGCTTTTACAGAAAAGCTGTGATCAAAGTTTGAAATTCTAACATTGTTGTTAGAACTGCTGCTAGTTACCTTTTTCTACCTAATGTTCTGTTAGAATTGAGCTCAAGTGGGGTTGAGGGGAGAACAATGGCATAATAGGCTAAGCCTTCACCTGCAGCGCCAGCATCTCATATAAGCACCAGTTCATGTCTGATCTAGTTCCCTGGTAATGGTATGGGAAAGCAGCAGAGGATGTTTCAAGTTCTTTGGTCCCTTCACCTGTGTGGGAGACTCAGGAGAAGCTCCTGGCTTTGAAATGACTTAGCTCTGGCCATTATGGCCTTTTTGGAGAGTGAACCAGTGAATGAAAGATCTCCATCTCTCTTGTTCTCTCTGTAACTCTGGCTTTCAAATAGAAATGAATAACAAATCCTTAAAGAATTAAAAGTTGCTTAAGAAAAGAATTAAGATGAAGTGAAGAATTTGGAGAATTTTTTCCTTTAATGTGGCTATTCATTTGCTAAGTGAGAAAGATCATTTCTTCTAGTTTGTATAGCACTCAGGGGCATGAGGGAGTGTCTAGCTCAGTGTAAGGGGACGGGAAGATTCCATCATTTGGAGATTGTTTTGGCTTTTCTCTTAAAGTAACTCCTAGAGAACACAAGTGCCATAAGCATTGTGTAAGAGATTATGGTGTCTGTCTGTCTGGTATTTGTTTCTTCACTTAGGGAGGCCTCTTTTCTCTGGTTGGGCTTCCTTGCCACTGGGAAGCTAGGGCAAGGGTGTTTAATTAGGCCAGATGGGGATGAGCAAAGGATGTGACTGTGTTAGAGGTCAGGAGCAGGTAGCAGTAGAACGCAGATATACTCAGAATAGAGCGTTCTTCCCCCTGTTTAGCTGTGCCAGGAAGGCCTCGGGAGCCTGGCAGCTTGGCCTGGCAGTCCGTGAGGCTTTTGTATAGAGCTGTAGTCTGTGACAGCCCACAAGTAGGAACTGTCATCTCGTTTCCCTCCACAGTCCATATTTCTTTTACCTTCCTACAATCTAGAAGGCACTAGGTAACAAGCCCCCATTTCCCTAGTTGAGTTTTAAGGGTGAGTTTGTGCTGTTTCCCCAAGAAGAATCTGCACTGCTTAGCTCCAGGGCACAGGTAACAGTGGCAGTAGCCCTGGCAGCTGTCCATGTTATCATCAGCTGAGCTGTTTGTTTGGCCGACCTGTTTCACAAGTATTTGATTCATATACCATCTCTCTGCAGTGCACTGCCCTAGTTTATTTCCTTCCAGTTTGCAACCATGCCATGGCTTTCAAAGCTGCTTACATTTCAAGTCAGAAATACTTGTACATTTCAGTCCTGCCATTTGCCTGTGGATGGACGTGGAAGATATTGTGCTGAGTGATATAAGCCAGACATAGACAGACAGTGCATGATCTCACATGGAATATACAGAGATAGTAAATTGCTAGGAGTGCAGGCTAGTGGATAAAAAAACAGCTTATAGGGTGAGCAAGACTGTAGTTGATAACACTGTATTGCACTAAGGGTCTTAGTTTAAGTATATTTTAGCTATTTTTTTATCAGAAAAAAATTAATTATGTAACATGACAGATATGCTAATTTGCTTTACTGTCAGTTGTGTCCCATAACATCATGTAGTTACCCTGAAAAATGAAGACTATAATTGATTCTTTAAAAAAATAGAAATATTGGACCCAGTGCAACAGTCCTGTGGCTAAAGTCCTCACCTTGCATGTTACAGCATCTCTATGGGCACTGGTTTGTGTCCTGGTTACTCCACTTTGCTGCCAGCTCCCTGCTTGTGGCCTGGGAAGGCAATGGAGGATGGCTCAAAGTCTTGGGAATCTGCACCCGCATAGGAGCCCTGAAAGAAGCTCCTGGCTCCTGGCTTTGGATCAGCTCAGCTGTGGCCATTGTGGCCACTTGGGGAATGAACCCAGCAGATGGAAGATCTTTCTCTCTGTCTCTCCTTCTCTCTGTAAATCTGACTTTCCAATGAGAACAAAATTAATCTTAAAAAAAAATGTTTTCGAGTTGGGGAGCACTGAATTAAGCCACTGCCCATGATACTCACATTCAGTATGGGTACCAGGTTGATTTCCAGCTGCTCTGCTTCAATCCAGCTCTGCTGATGTGCCTAGGAGATTGGCAGAGCATGGCTTATGTTTTTATGTCCTTGTCGCCCACATGATAGATCTGGATGAAATTCCTGGGTCCTGGCTGCAGCCTGGCCCGGCCATGGTTATTGCAGCAATATGGGGAATGAACCACTGGATGGAGGATCTTTCTGTGTATACACCTGTGTATGTGAGAGAGTGTATGCATATAAATATGTAACTTTGCCTTCAAATAACATACTGTTTTTAAGATTTATTTTTTGTTGGAAAGGCAGATTTACAGAAACATGGAGAGACAGAAAGATCTTTCATCTACAGATTCATTCCCCAAATGACTACCATGGCCAGAACTGAGCTGATCAGAAGCCAAGAGCTTCTTTCAGTTTTCCCACATGGTTTCAGGGTCCCAAGGCTTTGGGCCATCCTCTGCTACTTTCCCAAATCATTAGCAGGGAACTGAATTGGAAGTGGAGCAACTGGGATATGAAATGGTACCCATATGGGATGCTAGTGCTGACAGGCAGAGGATTAGCCAGTTGAGCCATCATAACAGTCCCCTAAATAAATCTTTAAAATTTAAAAAAAAAAAGGATTTTTTTAGTTGAAATAGAAAGTTCATGAAACTGTACTTTTGTTTCTGTAAAATATATTATTTTCTTCTCTATTGAATTTTTTAAAAAGATTTATCATTTATTTATTTAAAGGCAGAGTTACAGAGAGAAAGAAGTTGATTTCCATCCACTAGTTCACTCCCTTAATGACCACAGCAACTAGGGTTGCACTAGGCTGAAGTGAGGAGCCTGGAGTTTCTTTTGGGTCTCCTGCGTGAGTAAGCTTGGGCTACCTTCTGCCGGCAGACACATTATCAGGGAGCTGGATCAGAAGTGTAGCAGCCTGATCTCAAACTGGCATCTCAGGCAGCAGCTTCACCCACTAAACCACAATACCACCCCTTCAACTTTGTTTTGTAAAAATGGTGATAAGAATGCACTAGTTGATGCTGTGACCTGACACATAGTAACTATAGCTTGGAAAATGCTAAGTAGCTACCACCACTGCCCTAAGTTGGTGGTGCTTTTCTGCATTATTGATTTCTCTGTATCAGCTCATTTTGTGGGCTAGATTTCTAATGCTCATTTACTTTAATACCATGAGTGGGCATAGTACAAGACAGTCATGGGAAAGCCAGAGTGAACAGTGTGTGCACCTGTGCATGGGTCCTCCCAGGAGCTCGCTGGGCCTGTCCTGATGTGTGCTAAGCACACCAGCTAAGCCTCAGCTGAGAAGAAACTGGGACAGGATGTTGAGATACCAAATGAATCCTCTCTGCATGGTGTAAATACATATTCTCACTCTTGGCTTAAGGAACCTCCTGCCTGGCATGATGGTTTTGTTTCATGTGGCTTGTGAGGATTTCTCATCTAGTGTTTCTCTCCGGATCTGCTTTATTCTCCAGTGGTTTTGATGTAAAGCTAATAACAGACCCCAGCGGTTGTTCTAAGTTTAGAACCCCTTGATGCCAAGCCTCAGGGGTCCCTGTGGCCTCTGCGGAATTTGAGTGTTGCCCTTTCACTACTGCTGGACTCTGATCTTGTGAAACACTTCAGTGATGTGCCACTTACTGCTGGGAGCATTGCTCGGTTACCTGGAGGTCTGTGGATGCCGTGAGAAAGCATTTTTTGTTCAGCTTGGGTTCTATTTAGGACCAGTGTGTTAGCTGTGAACAGCCCTTACAGTTGGTTTGTAAAGAGGGTGGGAAAGAAAGGAAACATTTAGCCAAAGGAAACCAAGCTTGAATTAGGGGAAGCGAGATGTTCATTTTAAACTGTCAAATTATCAAAGCAGAACTTCCCCCTGCCCTCTTATACAATGGTCATTTTCTAATGCATTGCTTTAAAGTCCTCATAAATTAGCCATTTTCAGTTGGTTCTGGATTAGAACAAGTCATAGGGACCCTGCCTGCGGGTTCCGGATCCTCTGAGCTTCTTAACCCAGAATTTGACCCCAAAGAACCCTGTCAAGCTGTAGGTGTCCAAAGCCTCGTAGGGGAATAAAGCAGTGTTTTTCCAACTAGCTCCTGTTTGGCCATCCCCCGTTTTCACTAATTCTATCATTAGCTACAATAATACTTTCCCTCCCCCTTCTCCAAACTCCCTCCTTCTAGCACCCATGTCTCCTTCTCTCTTTTCTTTTTTTCTGGTAGAACTCTCTTTTCTTTTTTTCTTTTTTTTTTTCTGGTGGCCTGCAATTTCCTCAGTGTGTGTTTTGTGTGTGTGTTTCCTGCCGACACCTCTAAGACAGTGGAAGTAGTTAAACTTGCCTAGCCCAAGGTGGATCCTGCAGCCAAGCAGTGGCATGTACTGTGGCTGTTACCTAGCTCTAGTTGATCTGCTCTTAGCAACAGCCTATTCCTGCCAGGAGCTCTCTGGCCCCTGGGACAAATGTTCACGTCACCTGGCAGCCAGACTGTCACACCAGTACAAGATTTTTTCTGGTAGGGAGTATTTCAGGGAACTGAGTTAGACTAATATTTCTAGACAAGGTCAGTGGTCTTCCAGTTAATTTTAATTTTTAAAAAAATGATTCATTTATTTTTATTGGAAAGAAAGATTTACAGAGAAACAGAGAAAGATCTTCCATCTCTGGTTTACTCCCCAACACCACAATGGCCACAGCTGAGACTTTCAGAAGCCAGGAGCTGGAAGCCTCTTTCAGGTCTCTCACATGGGTACAAGGTCCCAAAAGCATTGGGCCATTTTCTGCTGTACTTCCCAGGCCACACGCACAGAGTTGGATGAGAAGTGGAGGAGTTGGGACATGGACACGTACCCATATGGGATGCTGGTGCTTGCAGGTAAAGGATTAGCCCATCGAGGCAACATGCCAGATCCTAATTTTTTTTTTTTTAAAAGATGTATTTGTTTATTTGAAAGTCAAAGTTACACAGAAAGAGAGAGAAACAGAGTGATCTTGTATCTGTTGATTCACTTACCAAAGGACCACAGTGGTAATAGCAGGGCCAAAGACAGGAACTAGGAACTTCTTCCAGGTCTTCCATGTAGGTGCTTGTTCCTAAAAATCCTCCAGTTCTTTCCCAGGCACATTAGACAAGAGCTGAACTGGAGGTGGACTATCTGAGACATGAATCAGCATCCATATGGAATGCTGGTGTTGCAGACAGTGGCTTAACTCATTGTGCCACAGCATGGGCCTCCAGTAAATTTAATTTTAAAATACTGCTTTTAACTCTAACAAGTTATAGTAGTAAAATTTCTCTTCACAACAGTTGGTATCTATGGATACCATTTTCTTCTTTTCTGTATCACATGATGCACTTTCTGATTTTTTTTTTCTGCCAAAAATATTTTCTTTTATATTTCTCTCATGATGCGGCCACCAGGGACATTATATTGCTTTGTAGCAGAACCTTTGCTTTGTAGCCAGCACCCACATTTTCATGTAAAGTTCTGGGATTGTTAGCACCTTAAAAGTCACTTTGTCTGTGTTTTATGCTTCTTCCAGAGCTTTCCTGTCACTGGGACTTCGAGGTTGTTGACATGGTTTTTGTAGTTCAGTGGACCTGGATTCATGTCCTAACTTGGCCATTTAGCAGTGTGACTCTTGGCCTGCCTTTATTTTGTTGTTAAATATTTACTTATTTTTTTAGAAAGGCAACACTAGAGAGACAAACCGAGAGATCTTTCTTCTGATGATTCGTTCCCACATGCCTGCAGGAGTCAGGTCTGGGCCAGGCCAAAACTAGAATCCTGGAACTGTCTCTGCATCTCCCACATGAGTGGCAAAGGCACAAGCACTTGGGTCATCTTCCGATGCCTCCTGGGCACATTAGCAGAAAAGTGGATCAGAAATGGGGCATCCAGGCCTGGCAGTGGTGCTCTGATATAGCATGGCGATATTGAAGCTGTGGCTTCATGTGCTGCACCACAGTGCTGGCTGCTCTGTGCCTTTATTTGTCTTTAATTTTTTGGAAAGATTTATTTATTTCATTTGAAAGGGTTACAGGGTTACAGGGACAGAGGAAAAGGCAGAGAGAGAAAGAGAAGGGAGGGAGAGAAAGAGAGAATAACCTTCTGTCTCTGGTTTGCTCCTAAAATGGCTGCAAGAGCCATGGTGGAAGCCAGCAACCCAGTACATCATCCAAAGCTCACATGTGAGTTCATTGTGGTATGAGGCTAAAATGAGAGCTTGTGCTTAAAGCACCCAGCACAGTGTCTGGCACATAATGAAACAGGTCCCTCCATCCTATGAACAAACAGCAATGTCTTGAAGAAGAACCATTCCTGTATTCAGTCACCTAAGCCTTCCCCAGCACGCATCTTCTTCACTGGAACTCATCCTGTTGGTCAAGCTTTGGTCCTTCTTGTTCTTACATTTATCATAAAATGAAAAGGAGGGAGATGTTATAAAGTAGTATATAAAAATTAGAAGGTGTAGTTTTCCTTTTTTCCCTTTTCTCCTTTCTGCTGTTTTTTCCTCTTTGTAATAACCTGAATAGTTAACATTTTAAAATATTTATTTTCATCTACGTAAAAGGCAGAGTCTCTCTCTCTCTCTCTCTCTCTCTCTCTCTCTCTCTCTCTCACACACACACACACACATCTTCCATTTGCTGGCTCACTTTCCAAGACCAGGAGCTCAGAGTTCCATCCAGGTCTCTCATACAAGTGGAAAAGGGCGCTGTGTCATCAAGTACCTGAACTGTCGTCTGCCACCTCCCATCTCTGCCTGGATGGGAAGCAGACACTGTGCTATAGAATACCAGTATCCCAAGCAGTAGCTTAACCTGCTATAGCGCAAAACCTACTACTTGTCTCTCCATTGATGACTCTAGGAGGTAATAAGAGAATAAAGATTCTGATTCCTGCTTTTGTCTCTGTCTGTGGTTATCTGGAAGTCTGATTGTTCACATGGCAGAACAAGCAGGGGATATTCAGTATGCTTTTGTTAACTTGTCTATTTCCTAGCTCATTGTGGTTTAACATACAATGAAGATGATGACAATCCTTGAAAGTGGGTTTTTGGGATTGTGACTGTTTCCACTCTTAGTGTAGTGGTCTTATGTTCCCTTTGTCTGATTTAGAGCTATGGTTGAGTTTGTTTCCCAGGCTTTTGTCTGACCTCAGAGCTCCATCCTAATGCTTTTGCTAGCAGGGGATAAACTTATGTCTGCACTGTGGTGACTGTTGTGATAACAACTTCATGTTGATCACTGATGAAGCATTTGAAAGCCTAGAAACGCATTCAATTGCATCTCTCCATTGGAGAGTATCAATATCAAGAGTCAAATTATTTTCTACAATATAGAAGGAATAAAAAAGTATTTTCCTTAATATATAGTTAATGTTTAAGAGTGATAGTTCAGGGAGCCATATAAAAATGAATAATCATCCAGTGAAAAGACAAACAGGAAAAGGCTCTCACGCACTTGAGAGAATGCACGGTAGGAAGGAGAGCTAGGATTGGGACAACAATTCAGGTGACTGAGGTTCATGTTTGTGTGAATTGCCCATCAGGGGCAGGGCTATTATATATAGTTTCATTCTCTTCTGTTGGATATAAATCTGAGGCTTCAGAACAGTGAAGAAAGCAGACATCTGCTCTAGCCTAAGTGTATAACCATTTCCTATTTGAATCAGTGGTTAGTATTATGTTCCATTACTTTAATTCAATTTTTTTTAAAAAGTTCACTTATTTATTTTCATTTTTATAAAGTGGAGGGAAAGAAAGAGACCACTGTTTCACATCCCAGATGCCTACAACAGATTAGAATAGGACCATGTTAAAACCAGAAGTCAAGAACTCCATATAATCTCCCACTTGTATAGCAAGGACCCAAATACCTGAGTATCATCTGCTGCCTCCAAGACATATTAGCAGGAAGGTGGATCAGAATCAGAGCAGCAGGGACCTAAACCAGACAGTGCAATACAGGTGTGACTATCCCAGGTGGTGATTTAATCTGTAACATGGTGTTCAGACATATAACTGAGTTTCAGTAATGTGCCAGGAGCTACACAGTAAGGGATCTTCACAGTATGAGCCAACATTCTCTGAAAATGGTCGGTTTTCTCCAGTGACTAATTGTTTCTCATCATATAAAATGATATTTTATATATACAAAATCAAAAACATGTTTTAATGTTTGCAGAGCAGTAAGCTCCTGTTTCATTTTCTTAATTCTGTCAAAAAATTTATGGTTAACAGATCAACTTCAATAAATTCCATGGATATATGCAGAATGCATTCTTCAAGAGAAATCTGTCCTGATTCCCTAAGGTCTCTTATGCCTCATTCTAGGAATTGAAGCAAAGAGCAATTCCAAATAAATGTGTAGGATGAAAGCTGAATGACACAAGATCACACATATGCTGGCTGAAAGTGGTTTTGAGCAAGTAGTAAAGGCATCATTTCTTCCATAATGCATTCCACGTGTCTTCATTAGATGCTTACTAAGTGTCAGTTGTTCTGGTTGCCAGGAGTGCTACCGTGTTCCATGAAATAGACAATCTGACGTCACACTTCTCTCTTAGGTAGCTATAATAGAAACCAATACAATTCTCTCATCCTCTAGTTTTTTTTACTCCTGGTCTCCAGGAGACAGTTCTGGCTTCCCTTTTTGTTTATAACCGTCAGGCATGAGTCATCCCTTCACTGTGAGTATTGCAGAATTGCATATCACATTCCAGTCTAATTTGTACCACTGCCAGAGTCTCAGCCAGCAGCTCTTTGCTTGTTTGCTGACAGTCGTGATGGAGCAGTAAGAGCTAGCTCTTGAACTGGGGAGGGAGAAAAGAGCACCTGCTCTGTGTTCCATGTATTTTTGTTTATTACAAGAGATATTTAGGAGTGGGCTGCTTTATTTCTGGGTGCCAATATATCAGGCTAAACTCTGCTATTAAGAGCCCTGGGTCTGATTTCTTTTTTTAAGTGAATTTATACATATGAGCAAATAAAATAAGCTGATCTCTCAAATGGTATTGTTTTACTGATAGCTTGGCAGCTTTGGCGGATAGCCCTGATGCAGCACACACAAAGTGGCTCTGACAGTGTATTATACAATGTTCCAAAATCCACCAAACAGAGAAGTGAATGAACTTCTCCCTGAAGATCTTCTGCATTACACTTAACTTTGATTTTGAATGTTTAGGCCTTCTTCCTATAATGAGTTGGATTGATTGATCAATGAATTTTTAAAATGTATGACTTAGGGTAGCTTTGCAATGTAAAGAATATTTCTGCCCATCATTCTGTAACTTTATGTAGCTTTTCATCTTGGGATTCTTCATAGTATTTCTCTAATTATTATATGTGACAATAATATTAGCATTTATGCAATTTTATGTTTTGTTCTTACCATTTCTTCCCAACTTTTTGAATGCACTTCTCTGACATGACTCATCTTCTACTGTGTGTGACTCAGGGGTGTAAAAGAAGAATTTAAAAAAAATTTGGTTATTTTTATTGGAAAATCAGATATACAGAGAGGAGGAGAGACAGAGAGGAAGATCTTCCATCTGTTGACTCACTCCCCAAATGCCTGCAGCAGCCAGAGCTGAGTCTGTCTAACCCCAGGATCCAGGAGCTTCTTCAGGGTCTCCCTTGTGGGTTCAGGGTCCCAAGACTTTGGGCCATCCTCCACTGCTTTCCCAGGCCACAAGCAGGGAGTTGGATGGGAAGCAAGGCTGCCGGGATTAGAACTGGTGCCCATATGGGATCCTGGCACGTGCAAGGCAAGGACTTGAGCCACTAGGCTACTGCAGCGAGCCTAGGAGGGTTTGTTTTGAGCAGCAATATGAGTGTCAGACTGGCTTGTCACCAGCAAGCATTCCGTGCAGAGGAAACATCACATGTCTTTGGCCTAGGCACAGGTGAAAAGTAGGTGGGTGTGTGCAGAGGTCACTCCAGTTATAATTGGTGAGATGCTAAAAACACTTTCAGTAATGCAGAGTCTAAGTGGCCATCCACATGGAAGTCAGGTGGCTTACTTGAGAATAGAGCTTACCTTGAATTGGAAAAGGCCAGGTCTATTTGGTTTTCTGCAAATGGAAAAGATTAAAAAACAAAACATACCAAGTCTTGGTGTCTGCAGAAAAGACATACCAGGTATAGTAAGGAGGCTGGTATTTCCTGGTCCTTTCTGGCTCGCTGAGAGAAGGATGTGCAAAAAGAAAAGTTCCAGGTTTTGATTTTTAAGACTCTTATGAAACATACATGCTGCTCAAATAGAGTAAGGGGTGCAAACAGAATATGAATCTGAAAGAAACAAAATTACATGTATTTTATAATTCAAATAAAGTAAATATTCAATCTAATAATTGTTAAGGATACTCAATCACATTTGTGTTGAGTTCTTTTTTTTTTTTAAAGATTTATTTTATTTTCATTGCAAAGTCAGATATACAGAGAAGAGGAGAGACAGAGAGGAAGATCTTTTGTCCAATGATTCACTCCCCAGGTGAGTACAATGGCCGGTGCTGCGCCGATGCGAAGCCAGGAGCCAGGAACTTCTAGGTCTCCCACACGGGTACAAGGTCACAAGGCCTGGGGCTGTCCTCGACTGCTTTTCCGGGCCACAGGCAGAGAGCTGGATGGGAAGCCAAGCTGCTGGGATTAGAACCATTGTCCATATGGGATCCTGGCGTGTTCAAGGCAAGGACTTTAGCTGCTAAGGCACGGCGTTGGGCCCATTTTTGGAACTTCTTTATGCCAGAATTCTGTTCAGGGTTACTTTTGAGTTTTTAGGTCTCTGGAGGCATCAGGAATTTCTGTGATGGTGACATGGGCAGTCAGCCCTGAACATCTGGAATGACGGGTACAGTGGACAGTGTCTGAGCAGAGGAGCAGTTTGTGCTGTGGATGGAAATGCATGCTCCTGGTGTTTTGGAACCACTCAGGAAAGAAGTAGAATGGAAAACAGAGACTATGGGCTGGCAGAAGGACATGGGGATGGTTTATTTACAAATCAAAGATCATTCTGGAAATTCACCTTAGGAACTTGAGTTAGGATTAGGTTCTGTTGTATATTACAACTCATTAAAAACCAAAACAAAGCAAAACAAAACAAATCTGAGCTTAAAGAAGACGGGAATTAATTTCAGTTTCTTCTTCTTGTAAAAGAGCTGGACAACTAATGGCAGCTGTGGCATCTCCAGGCTCTTAAAAAAAAAAAAGATTTATTTTATTATTTTGATTGGAAAAGCAGATTTACAGAGAGGAGATACAGAGAGAAAGATCTTCTATCCACTGGTTTGCTCCCCAAATAGCCACAATGTCCCGAGCTAAACCAATGCAAAGCCAGGAAACTCTTCTGTGTCTCCTATGCATGTGCAGGTCGTAAAACTTTGGACCATCCTCCACTGCTTTCCCAGGCCACAAGCAGGGAGCTGGATGGGAAGCAAGGCTGCCAGGATTAGTACCGGTGCCCATATGGGATGCTAGCTCATGCAGCACAAGGACTTGAGACACTAGGCTATCACACTGGACCTCAGCTCCAGGATTTTCAGGGACTAGGCTCCCTGCTTTTTGCTTCATCATTTTTGCCATTGGCTTCCACTCTCAGGTTTACCAGGTTCTGCTGGAGAACCACAGTTGCTCTAGCTGTCATGCCTTTGTCCTGGCAGAAAAAAGGGCAAGGCTGAAGGATGTACTTTCTGTAGACCCAGCCTTCCCAAAGAGCTTTCCTGGAAGCCCCACCCACTTACTGGCAACCCCATCCCTCAAGGACATTGCTTTTCCCCAGTGTAGAGGCTAACCACCAAATGAGCAGAGCTTAGACCAAGACTGTGGAAGATCTCCGACTCTGAGTAACAATGTTTGATGAACTTGAATTCTAGATTGCCGCTAGAGTTGGCTCAACAATAATGAGGATTTACTATGTGTGAAGCATTACAGCTCAGTAATAAACAAGGTAGTCATGGTCCCATGCAAACTAAATAAAAAAAATATATTTTAAAGTAAGTAAATTCAAAATGTGATGTATATTAAGAAGGAGAAAGTAAAGAATGTTGGGATTGTGCTGGAAAGACCTCTGTTGGCTATGCCATGATGTGCACAGTGAGATTTCATAGGTGCTTGAAAGTGAACCAGGTTAGGAAACTGGGGAAGGGAGGCTGGCATGGTAGTGCAACAAGTTAATCTTCCACCTGTATGTGCCAGCATCTTCTATGGGCACCAGTTCATGTTCCAGCTGCTCCACTTCCCATCCAGCTCTCTACTTTTGACCTGGGAAAGCAGTGGAAGATGGTTCAAGTCCTTGAGTCCCTGAACCCACATGGGAGATCTGGAGGAGGCTCTTGGCTCTTGGCTTCAGATCGGCTTGGCTGCAGCCATTGAAGCCACTTGGCGAGTGAACCAGCAGATGGAAGATCTTTGTCCCTGATTTTCTCTGTAAGCTGCCTTTCCAATAAAAATAAAATAAATCTGGGGGGAAGAAGGGGTGTTTTAGGAAAGTGGAGGTGGGGGTGTGAGAGGAGGGTCAGGTGAGGAGAAACGTTTCAAGCCGATTCACCCCCCAGCCCGATCACTTCCGCCACAGTTCCCTTCTCTTCTGTGCTTTGTTTTAGTTCTTCATCAGAGGGAATCAGTGGGAATTTCCAAATGACAGGAATGCTTGGACTGAATATTCTTTTTATCTGTAATAGCTAAATGGACTGCCATGTTCTCTAGTTATTTTTTTATTCTCTCTGAATGAGTGCCTGGCTCCATAGGCTGCCCCAGGAGGTGTTGATAACCAAGCAAGGAGGCGGACAAATGATTGGTATGTAGTGACATCAGCTGTGCCATGAGAGATGTAGATTTTGGTCTCAGTGTGAGACTTCAGGGAAGTGAGGATTGGTTTTGACCTTGAGGTGCTGATATGACCCCTTTCGCATTGCAGGAGGTGGACATCATGGTAGCACCATGCCACGGCCTCCGGCCCGCAGTGGACGTTCTGGGCGACTTGGTGAATGATTTCTTGCCTGTGATAACCTATGCACTCCATAAGGATGAACTCTCTGAGAGGGATGAGCAAGAGCTTCAGGAAATCCGAAAGTATTTCTCCTTTCCTGTGTTCTTTTTCAAAGTGCCAAAGCCAGAGATAATAGACTCCTCCCCCAGGAGAGCAGAGAGTGAGAGAGCCCCACTTTATCGCCAGCTAATCGACCTGGGCTATCTCAGTAGCAGTCACTGGAACTGTGTGTCCCCCAGCCAGGATACGAAACCTCAGAGCATGTTGGTGGAGCAGGTTGAGAAGCTGCGACACTTGAGTACGTTTTCTCATCAGGTACTACAGACCCGCCTGGTGGATGCAGCCACAGCCCTGAACCTGGTACATTGCCACTGCCTCGATATCTTTATTAACCAGGCCTTCGACATGCAGCGGGACCTGCAGATCACTCCTAAACGCCTGGAATATACTCGAAAAAAGGAGAATGAGTTGTATGAATCACTCATGAATATTGCCAACCGAAAGCAGGAGGAAATGAAGGATATGATTGTTGAAACACTTAACACCATGAAGGAGGAACTTCTAGAAGACGCTACCAACATGGAATTTAAAGGTAGGCCGCAGAAAACAAGGTAGGATCCTGCGACTACAGGAATCTGTAGCTCTCTCTTCTAAAGACTTATTTTTATCTGAAAGGCAGAGTTACAGAGAGAAGGAGAGATAGAGATCTTTCCATCGATTCACTTCCCAAATGGCTGCAACAGCTGGAGTTGGGCTGATCCAAAGCCAGGAGCCAGGAGTTTCTTCCATTCTTCCACATGGGTGCAGGGGCCCCAGTACTTGTGTCATCCTCTGCTGCTCTCTCTGGCCAAAGGCAGGAAGCTGGGTCAGAAATGGAGCAGCCAGAATTTGAACCAGTGCCCGTATGGGATTCTGGCACTTGCAGGTAGATGATTAGCGAGTTGAGCCATTTTGCTGGCCCTGTAGCTCTCTTTCTGACATTGAGAACATTGATTCTTAAAGATAAAGGAACCTGAAGGTCATTTCATGTGCCTCTGTTTTGAACAGGAGCTCATCTTAAAACATTTAGCTGTGGGGGCCTTGCTTTTCTTACTGTCAGAGACTTTCCTGGGAGAAGAAAGTCCATTAGCTTAGCTTTTGGTCAGTTCATCCTAAAGGTTGGGTTTTTGTTTTGTTTTGTTTTGAGTTTATTGACATGGTATTGAATGACCAATATATTAGAAAATGCAAGTTCTTAACCACCTCCTGTGACTACTTCATTGACATTTCAGTTTTAGTTTATCCTAATAGTTTTCTAATTTTCACCTTCAGTACCCCAAGCGGCTGGAGAAGCAGTGCTTGAAGCATGTGGCTAAGTTTTGCCTTAACCCTTGCTCCTTCAAGCTGGCAAGTGCTTCTTAAATATTTATTTATTTATTTATTTATTTATTTATTTATTTGAAAGCTAGAAAGACACAGAGAGGGGGAAAGACAGAGAAAGAGGTCTTCCATCAACTGGTTCACTTCCCAAATGGCTGCAACCTAAGGAGTTAGGCCAGGCCAAAGCCAAGGGCCTGGAATTTTGTCTCATCTCCCACGTGTGTGACAGAGGACCAAGCACTTGAGCCATGACTGCTGCTTTCCCAAGTGCATTAGCAGGCAAAGTGTGCTGTGTCCATCATCACCTTAATGGTGTGTTTCTAGAAAAAAAATTCCTTGAATCAGGATAGTTAAATCAGGATATGTGATTTTTCTTTTGATTAGCTTAAAATTTTACCAGATATTGCCAAATTTCTTTTGAAGAAGTGGCACCAATTTCTGTTCACACCAATGGACATGAGAGTGTCATATCAGGAGCAAATCTTTTTGCAGATAATTTATCTTTTTTTTTTAACATTTATTTTATTTTTATTGGAAAGTCAGATATGCAGAGAGAAGGAGAGACAGAGAGAAAGATCTTCCATCCTATGAATCACTCCCCAAGTGTCTGCAATGGCTGGAGCTGCACTGATCCAAAGCCAGGAACCAGGAAGCTCTTCTGGGTCTTCCATGTGGGTGCAGGGTCTCAAGGCTTTGGGCCATCCTCCACTGCCTTCCCAGGCCACAAGCAGGGAGCTGGATGGAAAGTGGAGCTGCCAGGATTAGAAGGTGCCTATATGGAATCCCTTTGTGTGCAAGGCGAGGACTTTAGCTGCTAGGCTACTGCGCCAGGCCCAATTTGACTTGTCTTAAGCTCTTTTAGTCTCTGGCTTACAACAAAATAAATTTACTTAGTGTGGGAGAGGAGTAATGGGGAGGGTGGAAGGGGAAATCCCTAAGCCTACAGAACTGTATCATAAAAATTAAAAATTAAAAAAACAAAAACAAAACTAAAATATGTTCTAACTCTTACAAGTGGTGGCATAGTGGGAACAACAGTTGCATGGTACTTTTTAGTTGTTCAGTAATTGTTCAGAGTAAAATCTTAACTCTTGGATCTTTCTCAGTATTGTTCTAGGCAGTGTGATATTTTTCATAGATTACAGGCTTTGGAATTCATTAACTCTGGTTTCAAATGTTAGCTGTCTGACTTTCTAGCTATACTGTCTCCCTCCTGTTGTCTACTTTCCCCTTTATGCGGTTGTTTCCTGATTTATAAAAAATAACAAATAACCCCCCTGACAAAGTTATTGTACAGATGTAGTCAGATTACATATGTAAAATATTTATTGTAAATTGTCAAGGAATCTGCACTCAATAAACGTCATCCCTCTCCTTCTTTAATATGACATAAAAACTAACAAAATCAGCAGACTTCTTCTGGACATAGTCCCTGCTTCCCAGGATCGCATTGCCTTAAGTATGGGAGTGTTACCCTAATTATGCTGAGGGTCAGAACTCCCGTACCAGCCCTTTTTTTTTTTTTTAAAAAAAAAAGATTTATTTGTTTTTATTGGAAAGGCAGATATACAGAGAGAAGGAGAGACAGAGAGGAAGATCTTCCGTCCGATGAATCTCTCCCCAAGTAACCGTGATGGCTGGTGCTGAGCCAATCTGAAACCAGGAGCCAGGAATCTCCTCCAGGTCTTCCATATGGGTGCAGGGTCCCAAGGCTTTGGGCTGTCCTTGACTGCTTTCCCAGGCTACAAGCAGGGAGCTAGATGGGAAGTGGGGCTGCCAGGATAAGAACCAGCACCCGTATCGGATCCTGGTGCATTCAAGGCAAGGACTTTAGCTGCTAGGCCACCATGCCAAGCCCACCAGCCCTTCTTTTTATAGCCAGCATCATAGCAGTTCTTTGCCAGGCTTCTAGAGTTGCCCCTCCCAGCAGATAACTAACTCATTTCTCTGACCCCATAGATGTCATTATCCCTGCAAATGGAGAACCAGTGGGTACCAGAGAGATCAAATGCTGCATCCGACAGATCCAGGAACTCATCATCTCCCGGCTTAACCAAGCCGTGGCCAACAAGCTGATCAGCTCGGTGGATTACCTACGTGAGAGCTTCGTTGGGACCCTGGAGCGCTGTCTGCAGAGCCTGGAGAAGTCTCAGGATGTCTCTGTTCACATCACCAGTAATTATCTCAAACAGGTACACAAATGGCTGTCAGGAGGCCAGGCCCCAGGTGACACCACAGTCCACAGGAGTCCAAGTACAGCTGAGCAGAGAACACCCTTTGTTTTTAAAGGGGTTTTATTTTATTTATTTGAAAGGCTAGTGACAAAGAGAGAGGGAGAAACAGAGAAAGACATCTTCCATCTGCTGTTTCACACACCAAATTGCTGCAATGACTAAAGCTGACTATATCTCCCGCATGAATGTTGGGGTTTCAAGTATTTGGACTATCCTCCACTGCTTTCCTGGGCATATTAGCAGCGAGTCAGATTTTTTTTTTTTGCATCAAAGTAAGCTAATTTTTAATTTCATTTTCCTTAAACTTTTTAAAGCACTCTTTTCTATATTTTGAATCCATGTTTTTCATATGTGTATAATGCTTTAATAAGTATTTGTATATTTAAATATTTTTTCAATGCCATAATATGGAGTCATAAATACCATTTACATAGATGAAAACGAGAACAGAAAACTACTGAGAAATAAACACCTTTTTCCTTTTAAAGCTGTGATTTTTATAAACACATATATTAGTTTTATATTATATTATTTTCTGCAATTATCTATAGCCCAGGACACCATGATGTATTGGGTAGATATTTTCCTTCTGAAACTGTCATGAATTTTTAAACAATTCCAGCTTATTAGAAGGAAGCAAAACAATGGTGCATAGTACCACCCAGAAATATTCTGGAGGCACAGGTGGGGGCAAGGGAGCTGGGTTGATGTAAGGATCACAAGGAATTAAAAACTAGGTAAGAATATTTGTGTTGTGGCTCACGTCACTAACCGTAATTGGGATCATCCAGCAAATGCATGATTGTGGCAGATATCACCTTTAAGGAGCTGAGGTCAGATCTGAGAAGTCCCCCTACACAGAGGCCCATTCGTATCACTGCCCAGTCACTGACCCAGTGCCTGCAGGGAGCCTATTCCAGGTGCTGCCATAGGAGAGGCAGGGACCATAGCAGGGGAACCAGGACCCGAACTGGCACTGTGATATGGGATGCTGGCACTGCTAGTGATGGCCTAACTTACTGGCCCCAAAAGATTTCCCTTTTAATTATTTGCGAAGCCGGTTTGATTTTTATTTTTGTTTTGCTGTCACAGGACCAGTACCTGTGGGAGGTGCTGATAAGTTGTAATATCATAGTGCAATATAAATGTAGTGATATCACATCACATGAAGATGAAGTAAAAGGATCTAGATAATTACAACAGAGATGATCACCTTGAATTCACTCTGGGTGTGCAGTGAAAGATCAAAGTCGAACCCTTGAGACCAGAGCTGTGTTCTTGAAGTGAATATGATTGGTTGAGTTGTTTTAAATAACTGTTGTCCTCAGGCTGTCTTCCCTCATGTATATTTTCCTTCAGATCTTGAATGCCGCCTATCACGTGGAAGTCACATTTCACTCGGGGTCCTCTGTTACAAGGATGCTATGGGAGCAAATCAAGCAGGTAGGGATTACTCAGGGAAGCATCTTGTCAGCCCCTAGTTGGCTGCCACAAATCCTGGTGATGCCAGAAGTGAAGATTCTGGGATATTATGTCATTGTCAAGGGCCCATTTGTTCTGGTTTAACCAGCCTGGCAGAATTCTGGTGTATGCTCATTGTGAAATACGCAACAGTGTTGCCTTTAACTGTTAGGAGTGGTGGGTGCATGTAAGATTTTGTGGAGACACTTGCTTCCGTGTATTTCTTTTTCCCGATCTCAGTGTTCTCTCAGACAAGGCTTTGTTGTTGCCACAGGCCCTGAGTATGATTCCTGTCCTGGAATTAGATCTGCTTCATACGTAGAGTTACTTACCAGCTTCAGAAAGTGATTTGTCAGACGCTCACTGACACTAAATATAGGGTGTTGAGGGCCATGGGCCTGTAGACCCGGTCCCATAGTCCTTGATGCTTCCCCCTAGGCTGAGTTCTGATTTTGAGGTAGATACAACTGAGGGAACCTTGGACCTCACATGGCTCTTGTCTGAAGAGTTTGCTTCTAATGAGTAGGTAGCCCAGAAAAAGAAGGGTTGTTGCCTGTCTCCCATCCCTCAACCATCCCCTTGTCCTCACTGTGGCAGATCATCCAGCGTATCACATGGGTCAGCCCACCTGCCATCACACTGGAGTGGAAGAGGAAGGTGGCCCAGGAAGCCATCGAGAGCCTCAGTGCCTCCAAGCTGGCCAAGAGCATCTGCAGCCAATTCCGAACTCGGCTCAACAGTTCTCATGAGGCGTTTGCAGCGTCCTTGCGGCAGGTTGGTATGCAGGAAAGCTGGTATAGCTGGATCAGACAGAAAGGAGCCTCAGCCAGAGGAACAGCTTACATATATATATATATATATATATATGGCATGATGCCTCAGTGGCTAAATCCTCACCTTGTATATGCCAGGATCCCATATGAGCACTGGTTCATATCCCATCTGCTCCACTTCCCATCCAGCTCCCTGCTTGTGCCCGGGAAGGCAGTGGAGGACGGCCCAAAGCCTTGAGACCCTGCACCCATGTGGGAGACCTGGAGGAAGCTCTTGGTTCCTGGCTTCAGACTGGCGTAGCTCCAGCCATTGCAGCCATTTGGGGAGCTAGCCAGCAGACAGAAGATCTTTCTCTCTGTATTTTCTTCTCCCTGTAAATCTGCCTTTCCAATAAAAAAAAATAACTCTTTAAAATATATTTATTTGTTTGTTTGAAAGGCAGAATTACATATAGAGTGAAGGAAAGATGGAGAAAGCGAGATCTGTCTCCTGGTTCACTCCCTGAATGGCCACAATAGCCAAGGCTTGACCAGGCCAAACCTGGGAACCTGGAGCTTCTTCTGGGTTTCTCATGTGGGTGCAGGACCTGAGCACTTAGACCATTGTTTACAGCTTTTCCAGGCACATTAGCAGGAGCTAAATTAGAAAATGGAGCAACCAGGACTTGAACCAGCACCCATATGGGATGCTGGACTTGCAGGCAGCAACTTAACCTGCTATGTCATGATGGCTCCTTGACATACAGTTTTTTTTTTTTTCAAGATTTATTGATTTTTATTGGAAAGGCAGATTTACAGAGAGAAGCAGGGACAGAAAGATCTTCTGTCCCTTGGCTTACTCCCCAAGTGGTTGCAACAGCCAGAGCTGAAGCCAGGAGCCAAGGGCTTCCTCCAGGTCTCCTATGCAGGTACAGGGTCCCAAGGCTTTGGACCATCCTCCACTGCCCTCGCAGGCCACAAGCAGGCAGCTGGATGGGAAGTGGAGCAGTTGGGACACGAACTAGTGCCCATATGCAATCCTGGTGAGGACTAGCCACTAGGCCATCATGCCGGGCTGATGCCATATGCTTTTTAAAGATCTTTAGTATGTTTTCTTTTTATTCAGTTAGAGAATAATGTGGTGGGAAGTTTCATGAATGAGTTTTTCATGCAGATATTTTTAGCCCTAAAGAGAACGGAGGGAGCTCAGCTAATTTCTCCCTGCGTGAGAAAAGGAAATAAAGGAGTCTGAATTTTTTTTTTCAATTAATTTGTTTGAAAGGCAGAGAGACAGAGGGGCGGAATTAGAGACACAGAGAGATCTGCCATCCACTGGTTCATTCCTCAAACACCTGCAGTCCCTGAGGCTGGGCCAGTCCAAAGCCAGGAACCAGGAACTATATCCCACAGAAATGGCAGGGACCCATGTTGTTAAGTTACCACCTGCTGCCTCTCAGGCTGCACATTAGCAGTAAGCTGGTCAGAAACAGGCAGGACTGTATCCCAGATGCTCCAGTATGGGGTGGAGGTTATCTCTCTCTAAGATAACACCTTTCCAAGAAATAGGAATTTTACATTAGGTGATATGGCACTTTAGGAATGAATTACAGAAAGGAATGACTTTCCAACTCAGATAGCAATTTGTAATTATGAAATATCTGTTTATATGGAGTGAGTATGTGGGTGAATTTTTCTGTATGTGTATTACGTGTGTGTATAGCTGTAATTATTCCTCCAAGAGGGAAAAATAGATTTACTGACTATCTACTATGTGCTAAACATTTTACATACATATTCTTTAATTCTCATAATTATCCATCTATGATAGACATTATTAGTAATAATGAGTTAGGGACTTGAAAGTCAAGTGATTAGTTGTTTTTGTTTGTTTTTTTCTGTTTCCCTCCCAGCTGGAAGCTGGCCACTCTGGCCGCCTGGAGAAAACCGAGGACCTGTGGCTGAAGGTGCGCAAGGATCACGCCCCGCGCCTGGCCCGCCTCTCTTTGGAGAGCCGTTCTTTACAGGACGTCCTGCTCCATCGTGAGTTCTTGCTTTGCCCGAAGCAAATTGGAAGACGGTCCAGGGACCCTGAGATTCTTAGGTCTAGGCTTGGAAGATCCCAGTGTCTAAAGCTATGTCCCTGCAAAGCTGCTTAAGTACTCACTGATGTGTTTTGGAATTGCTATAATCTGTTTGGTCCTATTGTTTATATGGCTCCAATACCATGACCAGAGGTGGGTAAAATTAAGCCAGTTATGTAACTCTCCACTGGCTTACAGTGATACCAGAATATCTTCCCCAGGCATAATTGCGACTTCCTAGCCGATCAGTGTGCAAGAATGTTTCTGAGGGTTCCCAACAAGTTTCCCTGTCTCCCATCTTATCTCTGTGCCTTGCAGGTAAACCTAAACTGGGACAGGAACTGGGCCGGGGCCAGTATGGTGTGGTATACCTGTGTGACAACTGGGGAGGTCACTTCCCTTGTGCCCTCAAGTCCGTTGTCCCTCCAGATGAGAAGCACTGGAACGATCTGGCTCTGGAGTTTCACTACATGAGGTGGGTCTTGGTCTCATTTTTCTCTATGGAAAGTTCTGGAAAAGGTATTAGAAGCTTGCTGTACATTTTATACCACAAGTCACAGAATGCCGCTTCTCCCCATACCTACCTAGGTCACAGTGAATACTGTAGACTAGTGTTTCTGTGTCTGAAAGATTTTACAAAGATCTCTGCGTGCTCTCTGCCATCCTGATTGCTCAGGCTCCTCATCTGTGTGACTTATAGCTTCAGTCATTAAGGCTGGTCCATTTTTAGATTCTGTGACTCTTTGTCCTCAAGTGGAGAGGCCATTCTTGGATGTCCTGTCCGAATGTGGTGCCACTGCCACTGCACAGACTCACCAGGCCCCTGAGATTACTTCCTCCTACCTGCTGGCCTGTTGTGCAGAATTAGGGCCAAACCACTGCAGCCAAGACCTCTGTCCTTGCCACAGGTCTCTGCCAAAGCACGAGCGGTTAGTGGATCTGCACGGCTCTGTCATCGACTACAACTACGGTGGAGGCTCCAGCATTGCTGTGCTGCTCATCATGGAGCGGCTGCACCGGGACCTCTACACGGGGCTGAAGGTGAGGCAGGCAGGGTGGGGTGAGCAAAATCCAGGCAGCAACCAGAGCCATGCCTCTTCACCAGCCTGTCATTCTGTCTTGTGTGTTCAGAGCTCCTGGTTAGAGTAACCAGGTCTTAGTGCATTTAGCTCCAGAAATCTGAAAAATGTCTTAGAATCTAGGTTTACCCCAGTGCACATTGCAAATCCTGTCACCATTCCCTCAGCCTGTGGTGGTGGTGGTGGTGGTAAACACCCCGGCCCCTTGGAGGCACAAAAAAGCTTCCTTAGCTCTGATCATCTTTGTCATATTTGGCTTTCATGATCCTGGTAGAGAAAGGCAGTTTTGGTCATTTTATCAGAAAATATTCATGAATATTTTTAAAGAGTTTAGGGGGCCTGGCACGATAGTCTAATGGCTAAATCCTTGCCTTGCATCTGCCAGGATCCCACATGGGAACCAGTTCGTATCCTAGCTGCCCCACTTCCCATTCAGCTCCCTGCTGTGGCCTAGAAAAGCAGTAGAGGATGGCCCAAGGCTTTGGTACCCTGCATCCATGTGGCTCTTGGTTCCTGGCTTCAGATTGGCTCAATTCTAGCTGTTGCAGTCACTTGGGGAGTGAACCAGCAGACAGAAGATCTTTCTCTCTGTATCTCCTTCTGTCTGTAAATCTACCTTCCCAATAAAAAAATCTTATTTAAAAAGAATTTTTATTTGAAAAATTTACAGAGAGAGTTCTTTGATCTCTGGCTAATCCCCTAAAAGACTACAGTGGAGCAGGGCCAGTCCATACCCAGGAGCCAGGAGAAAGAAGCTTCCTCTGGGTCTCCCATGTGGGTGCAGGAACCCAAGGACTCAAGCTACGCTCCACTGCTTTTCCAGGTCATAGGCAGGGAGCTTCACTAGAAGTGGAGTAGTTGGGGAACAAACCAGTATCCATGTGGGATGCCTGCTACACCACCATGCCGATCTCCTATTTGCACAAGCCCTGGGTTAGGCACCATTAGGGTATATAAAAAATGATTATTGCTGGGAGATTTGGGGAGAACTGTTACTAGGGAATGGTTCACGAAGATGCAGAGTTTGTGCTTGACAGGTGTGCTTGGTACCCAGGTAGTAAAGACACTGGGCATATTGGAGCCAGCATCTGTGTGGGGAATGGTGGGAGGTGATGCACACAGAGATGGGTGGAACCCATCTCTCTGCAGTGGTAAACATTGCTGCAGAATTCATGCTTTGTTGTGGATAATGAGAAGCTGCACAGAACACACACGCCCCAAGTGAGGTGATTAGGCTCCTCTCAGGTGATCTTGATTCTTTATGAATCCTAATGTGCTACTGCATGACTTGGTTTGCATGAAGAGAAAATCCTGA
Organism: Ochotona curzoniae; assembly: GCF_017591425.1. Classification (NCBI taxonomy): domain Eukaryota; kingdom Metazoa; phylum Chordata; class Mammalia; order Lagomorpha; family Ochotonidae; genus Ochotona; species Ochotona curzoniae. Next base: position 15,095,371 of record NW_024466219.1, on the reverse strand, counting down.
GTTGGAAATGAAGCTTCCTTTGTGTGAAAAAACCCACCTCGGAGAAGAGGCGAGGCCTCTTTGCAGAGACCAGTGGGCCTGCCTCTCTGGGTGTGTCCCTGCCCATGGAGTCCTCTCATACAGAGAAGATAGACCATGTACCCAAGGGTCAAGAAGACTCTGAGGAAGAAGCCACTCTCTAGGTGGCTTCCTCCCTTCCTCTCCAAGGAATCCACTCAGCTCTGTGTGGTGCCTTTCCACACAGCCCCTAGGAGAGAGCATTTTCCAGAGCTCATGATACCCTGAACTAAAGAAACAGGAACAGCGTCACTCTCCAAATCCATAAAGAACCAAAGTTGGCCTAATTAGGCTTGTGAAGCAAGCGGGGCTGGGACAGCTCGAGTCAACTCAGAAGCTAGAAACAAGGCTTTGCTGCCATCCGGCTGAGCCTCTCCCATCACGGCTGAGGTTGTCCAGCTGCCTGACTAGCCTGCAAGGGATGTCAGTCACATGGCTCTGGCCTTGTCGCCATTATAGCTTGCTCCTCCCTGCTTTCCCTCTACCTCCCTTCCCTCACTGCTTTCCTCCTCCTTGCCAGTCCCCATTCACTTGTCTGCCTTTGTGTACCCCTGTGTTGTCAGCCTTTAGTTCCCCACCAAAGGAAGCCTCAGTCAGTCTGAGCCTGTTGGACTGGAGAAGTTGCTCTGTATATGGCAAATATGCTTTCTTGTTTCCCCAAGGCGGGGCTGACCCTAGAGCCACGGTTGCAGATAGCCCTGGATGTGGTGGAGGGAATCCGCTTCCTGCACAGCCAGGGACTGGTTCATCGTGACATCAAACTGAAAAATGTGCTGGTGAGTGGGAGCTATTTCCCTGTTCCCAGGCTGACTGGCCTTTTGGAGGGTACCTGTATTCACAAGAAAAGTCCAGAGGAAGAATAATGAACAACAGAGGGGATGGGGAGAGGAGACCTTGGCTTAAGGAGAGGGAGGTGTTTCAGTATAGACCTTGCCTTTTATTGCTTAAGGTCATTGTCCCATATATTATTTGAAAATTTTTAAAATTACAGAAAAGTTGAAAGAGTGATACAGTGAGTCTTACATACGCTTCTGCCACATTCATATCTCTCCCAGTATGCTCACTCCTACACTCTCCTGTGTATACTAGTGCGTGTGTACACACACACACCTTGCTTTTCTACCAAACTGTATGATTGTTGCAGAAAACAATTCATTTTGAAATACTTAAGTATGTATCTCCTAAGAAATACAATTCTTCTATACAATTAAAATGCCATTATCACACTTGAATTTCACACGGGTACAATGTTATTATTTAACATAAAATCTGTATTTGTCATTTCCCAATTATCTCAGTAGCATCTGGTTGTCCCTAAATACTGTTTGATCCAGAATCCAATCCAGGACTCAGATAATGCATTTTGTTGTCATGTTATCTTGCTTTAAGTTAAAAACTTTGTTGTTGTTGTTGAGAGAGGCAGTAAGGGACAGACAAGATAAGGCAGATAGGGAGCTCTAGTCCACTTGTTAGCACCTCACATACCTGCCACAAAGCCAAGAACCCAATCCAAGTCTCTCTATGGGGGGGTTCATGGTCATGAACTCACATACTTGAGCTGTCACTGCTGCTTCCCCGGGGACTCCAGGGTAGAATGCAAATATCCTAACCGCTAGGGTGAATGTCCACCCTGTGGTGTCATGTTTCTTTAGTGTCCTTTAATCTAGAACAGGTTTTCTTGCCTTTTTTGCTTTTATGACATTGACATTTGTTTGGGGGTGTCCAGGTCTTGCTACTGCTTAGGGTTTGATCAGAGTTGTAGGATGTAAGCTGAGCTGGATATCAGCACCTTGAAAGGTAAGGGTATTACACTAGCCGGTCATGTAAATTGTCAAGAACCTTTCGACATACTCCTCTTGAAAGTAAATGGAAGTGTTTGTGAGGTATTTCTGTCAACACTTCAGGGATACATTGACAGCAGTTTCAGGGAAGAGAAATAGCTCCCTCAAATGGCAGGCTGAGAACGAAGGCTGAGCAACAGCCAGATGAAACAGGTTGGTTCTCCTGGGCCTGGCAGTATTCACAGATTACATTTCTGAAGTTTTGTTCGTATTGTAGAAATGTTCCTATAATAAATTATGCTTAAAAAAGAGAAAGAAAAAGACCATCACTGCTGTCTGGTTCACCACAGTAGGAGAAGAAGGTGGCAAGGGATTCAGCTGGGACTGGGAGGTTGGAGGCCAGAGTTAGTAAGAATGACTTGCCTCTGAGCTAGAATATGCAGCCAAGTGCTGCATGAGGGATCGGAGGCAGCGTGACTCTCATCCTGCTTCGTTTGCAGCTGGATAAGCAGAACCGGGCCAAGATTACCGACCTAGGATTCTGCAAGCCAGAGGCCATGATGTCAGGCAGCATCGTGGGGACACCAATCCACATGGCCCCTGAGCTGTTCACAGGTGAGGTTGGAGGTGGGGAGTGGGTTTGGGTGCTGCTGCTTGAGCTAAGCAGCATCCACGACAGGCAGGTCTGGCCTGGGCCAGCAAGAAACCAGAACAGAGGCAGCCTGGGCACATGGGAAAAAGGGAAAAATGGGTGAGGGTCCCACGTGGGAGCCAGCATGTACTTGTGGGGTTCTTTGAGGGCAGTCAGCACCATCATTCCCATAATCAGCCAAGTATTCAACCAATTTAATTTTTAAAGATTTACTTATTTGAAAGGCAGAGTGACGGGGGAGAGACAGAGATAGGGAGCGATAAATAGGGAGGAAGAGGGAGATCTTTCATCTGTTCACTCATTCCCCAAATGGTTATAAGAGCCAGGTCTGAGCCATGTTGAAGCCATAAGCCAATAAATTCCTCCTGGTCTCCCACAGGCATTTCAGGGGCCCAAGCGCTTGGACTGTTCATTTGTTGCCCTCCCAAGAACATAGCAGGAAGCTGGATCAGAGGTTGAGCAGTGGGAATTGGCACCCCTGTGTGAGATGCCAGCATTATGAGCATAGGTTTAACGTGCTATACCACACCACTGGCTGCTGTAAAGCACTGAACTGAATAACTTATGTAGTAGGTGTCCTCTATAATTAAAGAATATAAAATTGATGTGGAGCTATATTAAGACAGATAAAATAATTCAAATGCAGCATAAAACAGTATGCAGGGGTGTCTCTCCCTCTCTCCTTCAAGAGGCACCCCACCTCCAGCTCTCTCTCGAAAGGTGCTTTCCCCTTCCCTCTTCTTTCCCCACTTACCTGGTCCTTTCACAAATAAACTTCTCTGTCTGCAACTGGCTTAAAACTAAACAAAATTGGGCCCGGCGGCGTGGCCTAGCGGCTAAAGTCCTCGCCTTGAACACACCGGGATCCCATATGGGCACCGGTTCTAATCCCACTGCTCCACTTCCCATCCAGCTCCCTGCTTGTGGCCTGGGAAAGCAGTCGAGGACGGCCCAAAGCTTTGGGACCCTGCACCTGTGTGGGATACCCGGAAAAGGTTCCTGGCTCCTGGCTTCAGATTGGCATAGCATTGGCCGTTGCGCTCACTTGGGGAGTGACTCATCGGACAGAAGATCTTCCTCTCTGTCTCTCCTCCTCTTTGTATATCTGACTTTCCAATAAAAATAAATCTTTAAAAAAAGAAAAAGTACCCGACTGTTGTAAAGGTGCCCTGCCTCCCAGACAGGGTTACAGGAGACAATGGATCACAGTGGTGATGCTGCTGTTCCCTTCCCCTCCCTGCTCACTGCCTTCCATCCCTTCTTGTTGTAGGGAAGTACGATAATTCTGTGGATGTCTACGCCTTTGGGATTCTTTTCTGGTATATCTGCTCAGGCTCTGTCAAGCTCCCAGAGGCGTTTGAGAGGTGTGCCAGCAAAGACCACCTGTGGAACAATGTACGGAAAGGTAAGAGCCAGCCACAAGCCCTGCTTTGTCCTGACCCCCAGTAAGGCCCTGGCACTGCAGCAGGGGCACTCACTCCATGTGCATGTCTAAGCCATCATGGAATCCATTGCAGTAATTTTGTTTATGGAACAGCAGACAGAGAGACAGTGCTTTATGTGTGTACTGCTCACCTACCTGCAACAGCTGTGGGGGCCATGCTAGCACCAGGAGCTGGGAACTCATTCCAGGTTTCCCATTTTGGGGGACAGGGGCCCAACCCCTGAGTCAACTGCTATCTCCCAGGGTGCTCAGTGGCATGAAACTGGATTCAGGGGCAGAGCTGGGACTCAAACTCTGGGTATGGGATAGAGGCCTCCCAAAATGGTATCCCCTTTTTTCTTTCTTTTTCTTCTTCTTTTTTTTTTTTTTTTTTGAAAGAATGACAAAGAAAGAAAGCAAACACAGTATTTCCTCAAATGTCAGTCACAGCTGGGCTAGGCCAAGCTGAAACCAAGCATCAGGAGGAACTCCATCCTGGTTTTCCACGAGGGTGGCAGGGGCCCAAGATGTACCAGCAAGAAGCTGGATCAGATGCAGAACAGCTGTGACTTGAACTGGCACTCTAATTCGGGACGCCAGTGTCCCAAGCTGTGTCTTAACCCTCTGCACCACAACACGGGCTCCCAAGTGATATTTTAACTGCTACAACCACTGTTCTGCCAAACACCTGCCTGGAAAAGACATTTAAATCAAATTGTTCCTTCAAGGTAAACGTTGAAGACATTGAACTAACTTAGAAAAGCTTTTTTTTTTCCCTCTAAAATTCTAAAATTTTCAACTTCCTATGCCCGGGAGTTCCAGGGCATGTTACTGTTGGATCTAACCTAGATGTTCATACCAGGAGCCAAAGCTCACTACACTGCTCAGCAGTGAAGTTCTAACCGCACAGTTGGGCCCTGGGCTGTCTGTGCCACCCTGGCTGGGCCCCCTCACTGACTCTGACCTTGTGTCCTTACTCCTCCCTCCAGGAGCCCGTCCAGAACGTCTCCCTATGTTTGATGAGGAGTGCTGGCAGTTGATGGAAGCCTGCTGGGACGGTGACCCCTCTAAGAGGCCGCTCCTGGGCATCGTCCAGCCCATGCTCCAGGGCATCATGGACCGACTCTGCAAGTCGAGTTGTGAGCAGCCAAACAGAGGACTAGATGATTCCACCTGAAAGCAAAGACCTTCCTTTTCATTATTTCCTTCCTTCCCCTCACCTTTAGGCCATGGGGAGAATTTGACATTAGTTTGTGAAGAGGAACTCCCAAGGAAATTGGCACTTGACTGGGCAGCCAGAGGCCTTCCCCAGCAGAGACAGTGAGGAGTTGGATGGCTGTTGGGGGCGTCGGCAGGTCCCCAGTGTCCCAAGTGATCCTGACATCAGAAGATTGTCTCAATGTGCAAAAGCTGAAGAATGGGACAGCTGGGCCTCCGGACCAAGAAGGAGGCAGAGGTTACCATTGCATACTCACCATGTCTGTTCAAGACCACGAGTGGAACTCTGCAGGGGCAAAAGTACTTAAAACTATCCTTGTCATGATTCCAGCTCAGCTAGGGCTAGTCAGATTCTGCCCAGTGGTCAGGAGTGCTAGATGGCTAGGCTGAGTCCAGCATTGTGGGGCCATGGGGCCCACCTTAGGGAGGCCTGGTTCCTGCTCTCGGGGGCCAGGGGTCCTGGCTGCAGTGGTCAGAGCAGGAAACACAGCTGTGTGCTCCTCCCAGTGCTGGTGTTTACATTTACAGGGCCTTCTGGGGGAGGGGTTCGCTATTAGATCACCTAGAGGCCACAAAAACACAAAGAAAAAAGAAAGTGTGTGCACATATATGTATAGAAATATAAGCTATGGGATTTGGAGTTACTGCTAACCTCAGAACAGAATCTGGTCTGTCAGCCGTTAGAACTCTCCCCACCCTGCACCTTGTGATCCCTGGATGGGAAAGCTTCAGGTAACATGGTACCTGGGAGTGAGCGAGCAGGTCTGGCACTTTGTACAGTGTATAGAGGAGACTCGAGAAGCAGTATGAGCTGCGGTACATGGCCTGCATACAAACCCACGGGAGGTGCACCAGCTGGCTTTGACAACTAATCGGAAACTTTTTTGTCTAACAAACTGACATTTTTAAACCATGTTCGATAGGCATTCTAACCAAGGTTCCTTCTGCAAGTTGTCCCTTCATACCTTCTTATAATGATAATCTGTGAGTGGAAGCAAGTTCAGTGGAGGAGTGCTTCTCTGCTGCCACCTGTCAGCATCGAGAAACCCTCCCTTCCAGGTGGGAGCTGGGGGTGTGACTAGAGAGAGTCTCCTGCAACTTGGGTGGGTGGGAAGACCTGGCTCCAGGCAGAAGCAGGGCACAGTCCTGGAAAACTGTGCCCTGGCCTTGGGGCCTGCTCCCCAGGTGTGTGCAGTGAGTGGCTCCCCTTGCTGCAGGGGTTCCCTAAGTGACTAGGACAGAATGGCCATCCATCCCTGACACACTAACAGTGTAAATGGAGCCTGTAAAGCAATTTTATATGACGTTTAAAGTTCAGTTTTAATTCTTTACTCTCTTGGGCTCTGATTATGACATGTCTTGCAGCCCCCATAGCAAGCCCATGGAGTGCTAACATTATTTTCTTTGCAAACAATGAAGTGACTGGCCAGGTGCCTTTGGGTTCTATAGCTCCTGTCTTAGAATTCTTATTACGGCTTTATCTTAGCTTCAAGTCACCCTGTTCTCTTCTGCATTAACTCCTTGCCCTCCTGGGGTCTGGGGTAGGTCTTCCAGGAATCCAGAAAGATGTCAGGTTAAGAAAGGAGAGGTGAGTAGTCTCTGCTTGCCAAAATCTCATTTTAGGTCTCTTTCATATGACATTTCACAAGAAGGCTTACATGGTTGGCTTTTCCCAGACTCTGCAACTCTCACTGCAATGAGGTATTTTTACTTCCCAGAGAGAGGACCACCTGAAGTCTTAGCTCACACCCCATCTATACTAGGAAGGATCCATCTTTTCCCACCCAGGTCCTTTTCCAGTCTCTGCCTTGCCTCCATGTGCTGGTAGAGGCTGGTTTTTCTGGCCCAGGCCCTGTAGTTTAGGCTCCATGGCAGGTGGGTCTGATGCTGAATGAACAGTTGTTTTACTATTACTGTTCATTTTCAAAAGTATTCTGAGAAAAGGTGCGAAGTATTCCATAGTCTCAAGGCCAGCCCAGGTCCACATACGGATTCCTGGGGGTGTTATTTAAGTACTCAGCAGGCTGAGTAGAAGCGCAGAAGTGTATGACATGTGTATACTTTACTTTTATTTTATAACATTGTCAGTTAATTAATGGACTCTTCATTCCTTAGCACCCATTGTTATCAAAATGATGGGATGCCATGAAATGTACTGTATAGAAGATGACTTAGGGAGGCACTAGTTATTCAGAAGTCTGGTAGCACTTGAGCAGAAGGCTCAGCATGGCCCATATCCTGAAGAGTTTACCTCCAGCTTTGGACACTGGTGCTCCTGCATGAGGCAGGAAGAAAGCAGCGCAGCATGAAAGAACACCCCTTGCTGTGTTCTGTTCTTCAAATTGACTTAAGGAAGTCAGTTTAGCCCCAGCCCAGGAACAATCACCTGGTGAACAGTCGTGACCTCGTGACCTTGAAGTCTGGCCACTCAGAACCTTAGCTTCAGAACAGAGAGAGGCCTGCTTGCAAACCAGCAATGGGAAGGCACCTGGATGGGGTGGGGCTTTGCAGTGCCCCCCCCCCCCTCCGTGCCCAGAAAGCCAGCGGTAGGGTCAGTCGTGGGGTTATGGACTGCTCGCTGGGAGGTCGGGGTTCCAAGGGCACACGCTGCCCTCCTTCTTCACTCTCTTCAGAGAGGGGCTCCCTAACTGGCAGGCCTTTCACTTCCGGGGAGAAGGACTACTCATTGTTCCCAGACCAAAGAGAGTCTCTTTTGACTGCGTCAGCTTTAAGGGGATGAAGCCAAGGCAGCAGGCAGCAGCTGCCTGTGACTTGGAACACTAAGGAAACAGGGAAGAAAGAACCCATTTCCACTGCACACTGAGTGGGAGGAGGAACTCGAAGCCAAAGAGGGCTTGGAAAACATTTTTTCCTGATGGGAAATGTAACTCAGGGTGGCAGGGCTGTGAAGCAACAACTGCACTGAATGACGCTTTAGCTTTCAGAATCTCATGTCCTCCTGTGAAGCCCAGCAGGACTGGTGATGACCATGATGACCACAGAGCTCTGGGGAGGGAGGGCCCCCACTGGCCAATCCAGAAATCTCCCGGGTCCCTCCAGCACCAGAGCAGGATTAGCCGCCCTGGAAGAGTCACTGCCCAAAGAATATTTGTTTTTGCATTTTCGAAGCTTGCTTTTTGGATTAGCTGGATCAAATAACCAACTTTTTTTTTAAGAGGGGGTTATCCTAAGTTTGGGAATGAGATAAGGTGGAACTAGTGCACTGTCAGCATGGATAAGCGCAGGATGGTTTTGAGACACTTGGTTTGCAAGCCCCTGGAGGCTTCCCCTAGCACTGCTGTTCTCCAGCAGGTTTTCTTTTGCACCCCACTGCCTTGTTAGCATCCAGTCCAGGGGAGTGGCCACTGTTACTGTGTGGAAACACAGCAACGGAGAGGCCATCTTGCCCCAAGTTGGACTGGACAGCTTACTGTCTTTTGTCTTCATGTAATGGTTTTTATTTGTTTTAAAGCACTAATGTTTATTACAGTGTTAAATAAAATTGTAACATACTAAATGTGTAGAATAAAAGTGCAATAACAGAAGAAAATTACCTGGCAGGAACTTGGGGCTTTTTACTTTTCCCCCTTCTTGAGCTACCTGGTTCTATTACAGCAGGACCACGTCAATCCTGAGAGACACAACTGTGGGTTAAATCTTTGGTTAATATAATTTTGGAACGACTGGGTTTAGTTTTATAGAATATTCTATCTACTTCCTAGGATGCATAAATACCAGATGTGCTGTATATAATAAAGATCACATTAACATCTTAGGTTTACTTCTGTTTGGTTTTGGGTCTCTTTTATGTCACCATCCATGAAACAGGACCCGCTCATCCTTCCCATTCTGAGACAGTGGTTTGATGTCTTTCAGTGACCTCAGGAGAAACTGACGAAACCTGTTGTCCCTCTGTTGGGAACCTTCTCTGGCCCTGACATCGCTCCTAGCCTTTGAGAGACACTGCTAGAAAAGCACAAGGGAAAGGAAGTCAAGATGACCTAGAAGAAGGGGCAAATCAGACTGGGAGAGCAGGCTTGTTTTCAGAGCTTGCGGGTAATGCCCTCTTCCCAGCTTCCTTTTGGCACGAACTTGCAGCATTCTGGGCTCCTACATGGGCCTACACCATGAAGGAATCTGGGGACGTAATCTACACCAATCCATCTGCTTTTAAACAATTTGGAATCTTCTATCTAGGCTCATCCCACCTGCTCAGACTGGCTTGCTCAGCAGTACCTATCTGGTGCCATCACAGGCCGCTAGGACTGCAGCACCATCTGTGGTGATGAGGGAAGGTCCGTGTGCAGCGTACCTCTTCTGCCACATGTGTGTTCGTTTTGCTCTGTTACTGGTTACCTGATCACGGGGAGCTTCCTGCACCTGCCACACCACGTTGGCCAGGAGGCAGCAGCACATCTTACCTGTGTTTGTGCGGCTTAAGGGAAAGCTCTATCTCAACTCGGTGATTCTCAACCTACTCCTATGTAGCAGTCGTTAGGTAAAAAAGGTGCTTGTCAACTGCTCTAACCCTAGGCACCTGTCAACAGTGAAAACAGGTCCCATCTTGTGTGTATATGCACTTAGTTTTCCTGATATTCACCTCTTCCCCACCACAATTTGAGAAAAATAGCCCAGGCTTAGACTTTTAGACTGAGCATGGTTTTTCAAAAACACACCCCTGCAAATTCTGGAACCTGGAGCTTTTTCTAGGTCTCCCACATGAATGCAGGGGCCCAAGGGTTTTATCCCCTACTGCTTCCCTAGGCCATAGCCAGGGACATGAACTGGTGCCCATATGGGATGATGTGACACAGGCAGAGGCTTAGCCCTCCTATATCATGGCACCAACCCCCACATTTTGAGATTTGATGGTTGCTTATAGCCCTTTTCTATACTCTGGAGAAACTTCCCACTGGTTGAATTCTTTATTCAGTGAGGAGTTAAGCCTGTGATTATGAAGTAAATTGAAAGTATGCCATTGTAAAAATTAGAAGAAAAAAGAGTGAATTTGAGGGAGGATATTAAGGAAAGTATCATTATGCTCTGAGAACTGTATTTATTAAAGACATGAAATTGGTTCCCTCTATGTAAATGAAAAAGCAACAGATTAATAGGGTGGGTATTGTGGCATCATTATCCCATATCTGACGATACAGTTCAAGTCCCATCTGCTTCACTTCTGATCCAGCTTCCTGCTAATGTGCCTTGGAAAGCAGAAGATGGCCACCCTTGTCAGAGACCTGGATGGAGTTCTGGACTCCTGGCTTCAGCCTGGCCCAGTTTTAGCTGTCATAGCCATTTGGGATTAGTGGATGAAAAATATCTCTATCTCTTCTTCACTAACTCAAATAAATACACCTTTCAAATAAATACACCTTTAAAAATATACAACTCAAAGTGTATGTGTATTTAAAAAAAGATTAATTGAAAGGCAGATTTACAGAGATCTTCCAAACCCCAGCAGGTGCCCTTATTCATTATAACGTCCCACATTTGAAAAAAAGCCATTTCAATATGATGCAGTCTGTTGGCCAGAAATCAATCCAGGTCTCCCAAATGGCTGCTAGGGACCTAACCAACCTGCTGCTGCCCAACACCTGCCCATGCCCCACCACCTGCAGCTTCCCAGCATCTGCATTGGGCAGAAAGCTAGAATCTGGAGCTGAGCCAGAAATTGAGCTCAGGCATTCTTAGTTGGAATGAGGGCATCTTAACTGCCAGGCTAAATGCCTGCCCAACAAAGTGTTCTTTTACAATTGCTTGATCATCAACTCTCTGCTCTTTTTAAGTAACAGACTTCTCTAACCTGTTTTGCTACCTTATAAGGTAAGTGATAGCATCCTTACTGGTTCCCCATCTGAAATGAATTACTTTCTATTCACCAAGAATCATAGATAGGTTTTAAATAGTTATTGAAGCTATGAAGCACACCTGATTTGAGAAATAATGATGGCTCCTAAACTGAATCACCATTGATTATTTCAGACATAACTTGAGGCCATTATGAATGGCTATAAGTTTCCTACAAGAAGTTTGCTTTTTATCTCTATGTGGTATGAAAAGCTAGAACAGTGTCTGGGTTTGGAAGTGCTTGTCTCAACTCCTCATTGATCTTCTGCAGGACAAATAAAGTGGAGACTTCCCATCATGCCTTCCGGCTGTATCAAATTCTGGAACGCAGGACAGAGCATCAGTTGTACTTTAACAAATTGTGCCCCCATCCCCCACCCCAGCTGTCTTTGCATTAGCTTGTCCTAAGTTCCCTCATTCTGTTATTTTTGACTTCCTATTGATGGCATTTTGTCTAAAGTCTCTTTTTTTTGCAGATACACAAAGGACTATTTATTTTATTTTTAATTAATATTGAACAGATTAGATACAAATCTATCTTAAACCAATCTTAAAAAATTTTTGTATCAATTAAATGGATTTATTTGGCAAATGCTTGACAAATACCACCCCTTCTGTATGCCCTTCCTTTTCTTTCTTTTCCTTTCCTATGCTCTTCCAACACACACAGGCTTTGAGCATCCTCCCTTGTATTCAGGTCAGTTGGGATTGTCTGCCTTCCACTGCTGCCAGCAGCAAGGGCCCATGTCCAAGAAGCCACAGCAGCAGAGCGGGCATTGGTGCAGCTGCTCTCGGGCCCCAGGAGGTGTAGAAAGTGGACTTGACTTATTTCTGAACCTCTGCTTCATTTCTCCACCTTCAGCCAACTACTGTGGCTTCTATTTATTAGGAGCCATGAGTCTTAATTCACACTTGCTCTCTTCAACACAACAGAGATGTGTCACATTGTGGGGGTTAATTGGTCTGTGCTGAAAATTTTGGGGAAGGGAATCTTGAGGCATACCCATAGTGTGGTTAACTATGGCCAGGACGCAGGGTACTCTGTGAGTGCCAGCTTGTGGTGGACACACCAAGGCCGACTGTAGTAGCTACTTAATTTTCTGGATCCTGTGAAACATGCAAAGACAAATCTCTCTACGTTTGAAAAATTTCAGCATTTTGAAACTATAGGCAATATGACAAGGCTTAACTTTCTCTAGTGTAGTTTTCCATTATTGGAGGTGTACATTCAAATGAGCATCTTTTTTCCCCTGCCAATCCTTCTTACTAGGGAATTCAAAGCTATTGCCTGCTTTCTTTCTGAGCTCTATTGAAGTCTGTGTCCTCACTGATATCATGCACACTCATGATCCAGAGTATGTTTTTGGGGTGGGCGGGGGGGGGCACTGTGGTGCAGTACATTATGTCACACCTTGGGGTGCTGCTGTCTCACATCCCAGTGCTGATTTGAGTCCCCCAGCTGCTCTGTTTCCAATCGAGCTTGCTACTAATGTACCTGGGAAAGCAGAGCCAGCTACTCATGTGGGAGAGTAGCATAGAGTTTCTTGCTCCTGACTTTGGCTTGGTTATTGAGGCCATTTGGAAAGTGAATCATTGAATGGAAGATCTCTCTATGTGTCTTTCTCTGTGTGTCACTTTGGCTTTAAAATAAATAATCTTTTACGCATATATTTTTTTACCTTTTATTTTGTTTTAGCCAATGATTATGGTGGCAACACCAACCTCCTCCTATGGTTCTTAACACTGTATATTAGAATCATCCCAGTCTATACAAAATTGTACCACAAAATTTAAAAATTCAAAATAAAAATATAACAATGACAACAACTAAAAGAATCATATGAAAGCTTTTAAGCATATCAGAGACCACAAATGTTCTAGGCAGAAGGGTTGGCATGATGGCTCAACTGGCTAATGCTTCACCTGCAAGTACCAGCATTCCATGTGGGTGCCAGATCATGTCTCGGCTGTTCCACTTCCATCCAGTTCCCTGCTTGTGACCTGGGAAAGTAGCGAAGGATGGTCCAAAGTTTTAAGACTCGGCATCCATGTGGGAAGACCAGAAGAGGCTGCTGGTTTTGGGTCAGCTTAGTTCCAGCCATTATGGCCACTGGGGAGTGAGCCAGTAGACAGAAGATCTCTTTGTCTCTCCTCTCTGTGAATCTGCCTTTCCAGTAAAAATAAGTCTTTAATAAAAAAGGATTTCCCACAGAGATTTTTTTTAATATTCATCTTTCTAATTGTAAAGTCCAATATACAGAGAGAAGAGACAGGAAAATCTTCCTTCTGATGACTCGCTCCCCAAGTGGCCACAATGGCTGGAGCTAAGCTGACCAAAGCCAGAAGTCCATAGCCTCTTTCAAGTCTCCCATGTGGGTGCAGGGTCCCAAGGCTTTGGGCCATCCTTGACTGCTTTCCTAGGCCACAAGCCTGGAGCCAGATGGGAAGCTGGGCTCTCGAGATTAGAAGGTGCCCATATGGGATCCCAGCACATGCAAGTTGAGGACTTTAGTTGCTAGGCTACTGTGCCTGGCTCCTACCGAGTTTAAAAAAAATGTTCTAGGCAAGTTCTGCAGTTAACTCAGACTATCCAGAGTTGGACGCAGGCACCTTTGCTTTTTGAAGTAGCCCAGATATGCTAAGGTGGAAGACTACTGGGTGAAGCTCCTACGACCCCACTCCTTGTAATCTAAGCATTGAGCCAGCTGCCGGAGCATATTGTGGCTGACTGGGAGGTGCTCCATTCAGATAATTCATAACATTTTACCTGGAGGAGGAGTCAGTATCCGCCAGCAGAATTCAGGGTTCAATGAGATGCAAGCTGAGCCTTGCTGGGAATCATGACCTTATTAATGCAGTCTGAGTGACAGCCACACGTGGCTTCAGGGCTGGAAAATAGCATTTCCTCCATTCAATACACAAATCTGGGTACTCTTCATTGGCAGTTAATTGTATTAATTAATTTTAACCCTTGTAAAGAAGTCTACCAATTACCTTGTTTTTCACTAAATCAAAGATACGATGAGTTATAAGGTACTCATATGTGTTGTCCTTCCATATTGCAGGGTTGATTTGAATATTTAACTGCTCTGCTTCTGATCTAGGTTCCTGCTAATGTGTCCAGAATCGGCAGATAGCCCAAGTACTTGGGCCCCTGCCAGCCATGTGGAAAGTTCTGGGCTTCTGGCTTTGGGCTGGGCCAGACTGGCTGTTGTGACCATTTAGGGAGTGAAGCAGCGGACAATCTCTCCTCTTAAATGATTAAAACAAAAAGAGAGAGCGAAAGAAAGAAAGGAAGGAAGGAAAAAGGAAGGAAAAAGGAAGGAAGGAAGGAAGGAAGGAAGGAAGGAAGGAAGGAAGGAAGGAAGGAAGGAAGGAAGGAAGAAAGAAAGAAAGAAAGAAAGAAAGAAAGAAAGAAAGAAAGAAAGAAAGAAAGAAAGAAAGAGAGGAAGAAAGAAAGAAAAATGAGCACATGTGGTTGGTATAGCAGCTAAGGTTTTGAAGGCCAAGAATTTGGCCTAGCACATAAAAGCAGCCACCTGTAACACCAGTATTCCAAACTCTTGTTCTGGCTGCTCCACTTGTGATCAAGCTCCCATAATGGCCTGGGAAAACAAGAGAAGAGAGTCCAAGTGTTTGAGTCCCTGACACACATGTGGGAGACCTGGAGGAAATTCCTGCCTTTGACTGCTATGACTATCTGGAAAGTAAACCAGTGGATGGGAAATCTTTCTCCCTAGTTCTGGCCTTTTCTGGAAAAAAATGAAAAATAAAAAATAAAAAGCCTTGTTTTAGGCTATCTACACCCGTGTTAGAGTGCTTGGTTTGAGCCCTGGCTAGTCTGTGCTTCTGCTGCAGCTCCCTGCTAACGTGCACCCTGGGAAGGCAGCAGGGAGCAGGTCCAACACTCATGTCAACTTTGTGAATCCCAGCTTGAGCTTGGGCCAGGCTTGGCTGTTTCTGCATTTGGGGAGGGAACTAGCAGATGGATAATCTCTCACGTTGTCTCTGCCTTTCAAATGAAATGAAAATAAATTTTAAAATTGTACAACAAAAAAGGATACATACTTAAACTGATGCAATACAGTAGCTCTTCAGCCTAGCTCTCTTTGAATTCCAGGCCTGTATGACCACCTGTATTTCTCACATGCCCCTTGAATCTGAGCATCACCCAAACCGGACTCCACCCATCCTGCCAGCTGTGCATCTCCTGCATTCTCTGTCCTGGCAAACGGGATCACCCAGACTGGAAGTGGGGATGTCATGTCAGACTCCTGCCCCTCCACTGCTTTCCAGACAGGTCTTGCTCATTCTGTTCTTAGGTCTGTCTCACACACTGTTCTTGCAATCATTGCCTTCCTTTCCCCCCTTCTCCTGTGGGTTTTTATTTGAAAGGCAGAATTCACACACACACAACCCTTCCATCTGCTGGTTCACTCCTTAGATGTCCACCTGAGTCACCAGGTGACTCATATGGAATGCTAGCATTGCAGGAAGCAGTTTAACGGGTTGCCCCACACTTGCCCCTCTAAAGAGATTTCATTTCAAGTCGCTCCACAGAATTACTGCAGTGGAGTCCTAGTTAGTTTCACCCTGTAATCAATCCTTACTCCACATGGCTCTGAAGCATTTTATTTCTCAAACACCGACCTGATCATATTATTCCTTGCTTAAAAATCCTGCAAGATTAATACTCCATCCTCAAGATAGGTTACCTCATGCAAGACAAAAACACATTTACACATGTTAAAAGTAAGTAACTCATCCTCCTTATCCTGTGGGCAGAGTTGAAGAGCAAGGCTGATAATACATGACTGCTAAAACGCACAGCAACGCTCTCATTAAAAAGCATTGTTGGGGCCCAGTGGCGTGACCTAGCTAGCGGCTAAAGTCCTCGCCTTGAACATGCCGGGATCCCAGATGGGCGCCGGTTCTAATCCCACTGCTCCACTTCCCATCCAGCTCCCTGCTTGTGGCCTGGGAAAGCAGTCAAGGATGGCCCAAAGCCTTAGGACCCTGCACCCATGTGGGAGATCTGGAGGAAGTTCCTGGTTCCTGGCTTCTGATCGGCGCAGCACCAGCCGTTGTGGTCACTTGGGGAATGAATCATGTCTCTGCTCTTCTCTGTATGTCTGACTTTGTAATAAAAATAAATACATCTTTTTTTTAAAGCGTAGTTGGCCATGAACTACCTAGGATGACATTTTACCAATGCTTCGGATATACGAAGGCATCCCCACAGGAGCCTTGCACATCCAGGCACTGGGATAACTCAGTAATCCTCACGATTGTCCTATAAGTACTATTATTATTACCATCACCCCCTATTTTACAATATGAGCACACCTAGGTGCCGCCCAGAGGTGGGGTGAGTTGGGGTGACCGGCCCGACGCTTATTTTCCGTGGAGCCTCTGCTTCTCCTCCTTCCTGGATGAAACCACACAGTCTACACCTGGAATCTGACCCCGTAATGTGTGTGCGCAGACTTCCCTCACAGTTGCTGTGCCGGAGCGCTGGGGCACCCAGGGATCCCGCACGCTCGGAGGTCCAGGGGCCCCGCACGCAGGAGGTCCAGGAACCCCGCACGCACAGAGGCTCGCCCCCTAGCAGCACACTCCCGTCTGAAGGACACAAGCTTTCCCGCTCTCCTACGCCAAGAGGACCCGTCCGGAACCTTCCCTGCCGACCCTAAGGCAGCCCGCCCGGACCACACAGCAGAACACACAATACAGCACCCAGTGGTAGGCTTACACACATGCCTGAAATTTCTCACTGAGCTACACGCTCCCACAGAAAATGGCTTCACATTGTCGCCCTTTTAAAAGCCCTGTTGACAAGAACACTTTTGTAACTTAACAAAACTCATATGGTGTCAATCCTGAGAGAGTTTGTGTTTCTTTCTAGTTAGGCACATCTCTGGGCAGCCCACTGGAAACGCAGAAGGAAGGAGGGAAGCCAGCGGAAGCCGCGGGTCCTCCCAAGTCTGAAAGTGTCGGGAGCTGGCGCCGGGCTCTTCTCGACGCGGGCAGGAGCGACAGGGGCGGCAGGCGTCGTTGGCCGAGCCGAGGCCGGGCGGCCCGAGTCCGCAGGGATGAACCTCGAGCTACTCGGTGAGGAGGGCCGTGGTGCCGGGTGCGGGGGTGGCGACTGCAGTCTCCCGGGACTCGGTGCCCGGGCGCTGCCGAGCGGAGCAGCAGCAGCTCGGGGAGCCCCGCTGCTGGCCAGGCGGCCTGCGTCGCCGCCCTGGGATCGGTGTGCAGCGACGGGGACGCCGGCTGGGGCCTCGGCTGCGGCTCCCAGGGCCGCCCCGAGCGAGTGCTTGGGGTCGGAGCTCCGCGGCTTCGAAGACGCGAGGCGGACATTGGGCACTTGTCCGGGTTTCCTTTTATGTGTTTATTTAGAAAGACGCGATGTCTAAGGAGGGGACTTGGAGGTTTTTCTGCAAGTGTTGCACTGAACCAGAGGAAAATGGACTCGGGCGGTCGTGAGCAGGCAGTAGGCGAGCCAAGGGCGCAGGGGCGTTGGGAGCCGGTTACACTGGCGTCCGGTGTGAGCGGCAGGGTCCGGCGTGTGAAACGGGGTGGGGAGGCTGCAGAGCTGGCTGCCTTTTGTCCCCCTTCCTTCGAGTCCCTTCTTCCCTGCCCCTTAACTCGGGTTGTTCCCGAGGTCTGATCTTAAGGGCTTTCATTAGGTGATGGGAGTTTTGGGAATCTTGAGGTTTTCCAGGAGTCCCACACCGTTAGCTGTGCCTAAGGGTGTGGTTCCTCGTGACAGATTCAGGGGAGGCGCCGACCGTCCAAAGGATGTCATAATTTCTGAGATTTTTTTTTCCTTTAAGGAACTTTCTGTTGGGAGAAGTCAGAGTAACTGTGGAAATTGGATAGTGCAGGGGTCATGGCTGTGGAGCCCCTTGTTCGGATGGGTGGAAAGGTGACTATGGACTGGGGCACGTGCAGAAAGGGAATTGCAGCACACTGGGGGAGTGGGTGACCTGAGTGGCATGCTGACAAGGGGGTGATGGTGTGGGAGGAGGTGATAACTGTTGTGTTAAGACATCGGTGAATGAGCACCTGCAGAATTTTCTTGTCAGCCCACTTGGTGAGTGTTGTTACTAAGGAAAACAGGTTGGGCTGGTGCCATTTGTTTGGTAGAGGTTCTTTAATGCCAAACTGAGAAGCTTGTATATTTCAGGAGAGGTGGGGGTAGATCCATTGCAGGATTTTGGTAAATCACTCAGTTGGGGTTAGGATTGTGTAAGGTTGTGGTTGAGGCTTGAAGTTGTTTGAATAGTGAAACCAATCTGGTTGTTGGTGGTGGATGAGACGAGGAGGAAGGCCAGACTAGGAACTGGGAAACAGCACCGAGGAGGCAGAGTTGGTAGAATTTAGTAACAGCAGGTTGTGGTGGTGGTGAGAACAGTAAATGGACGTGTGGTAAGGGATGAATATGACGCGATGACTCAAACCTAAGGACACTGAGCGTGGATCTGGACTTCAGGAGACAAGTGAGGGTGACTGAAGTTGACACTCCTGTAGGCGGGTCAGCAGAAACCTTGTGAGTCCAGGACGAAACCAGAGGAGAGGAAGGGCAGAAAAAGAAAATGGCCAAGATCTTGGATAATTGTCTGTAATTAAGGAGAGTGAGGAGGAATAAATGACACATTAGCTAACAGTGAGGTACAGGAAGGTACAGGTAGAGCTGAGCACGTTCTTAAGTGCCTGCCATGTACTTAGCCATGTAGATGGAGAAGTGAGTACAGACCAGTGTGGTGCCTTCCCATAGATGCTAATTGTGGAACAGAGAATGGGCTGCACTGTGAGTCTTTGGGCTGTAGGCCCCATCAGCCACTCAGGCAGAGGCCCAATACTGTTGGTTTTAGGAAGGTGTGCGCAAGGCAGTAGAGATCGAGAGGACCCATCCCTGTGAGGTCTGGATGGAGTAAAGGTGACAGGCTAGTCCTCTGAAAGAGGTAGCTGGCTCGTTATGGAGATGGAAGGTTCCTGAGAGTAAAGTATTTGTGATGGGATGGGGTGTGGCAGGACACAGACATGGCATTTCTCTACAAGAAGTCCTGACAGTGCCTCACTGATGGACATAGATGGAGGAGTCCGAATGGAAGTGCTGCTCAGGACCTGAACTGTCCTGGGTTTTGATGGTTTAGGGTGGTATTGGTTGGCGAGCAGAAAGTAACAGGACTAATAGGAGGGAGGATCCATGAGACAGAAGAGCTCGTGGCAGTCACGTCTTTAAGAAGAGCTCGTGTTGACAATCCAGTGAATAGACTTCATTCCCTGTTAGGAGACTGGGAGGAGGACTGAGAGGCCTGGAAGAGTGAAGGGATTCAAATAGGAAAAAAGAAGGAAGCAGAAGAAGCCCGTGGGATGCACTGAAAGCTGCCTCAGGTTCCAAGCAGGTGGATGCAGAGGAGGGGCACATCGCTAAAGGTGGTACCTGATAGGGGCACCTGCCGTTAAGCCGAGTGGTAGGAAACCTAATGAGGCTGAAAACCCAAAATGTAAAAGGGAGGCACACAGGGTTTCCTGAGGAGGATGTCTTCTACTTGGGCCCGACTGTAACACTGCAGGTGACTCCTTTGGCACTCAGGCAAGGAGGGCCTGTGGCTGGGGTGGGGGAGGAAGACACCTGGATCCCACGTCAGGATGTCTGGATTCAGTGCCGACTCTGGGTCCCAGGCAGGGGAGCAAGTGGGGATGGCTTTGGAGATTGGGTTCTTGCCACTTGTGGGAGACCCTGGCTAAGGTCTTCAGGGCCTTTGGAGTGAGCTGAGGGACCGGAGCTCACTAATGCACTTGTGCTCTCTGCATCTCAACTTTTTTTTTTAAAGATTTATTTTTAGTATTTTTTTATTGGAAAGGCGGATATACAGAGAGGAGGAGAGACAGAGAGGAAGATCTTCCGTCTGTTGGTTCACTCCCCAAGCAGCCACAACGGCTGGAACTGAGCCAATCCCAAGCCAGGAGCCAGGAGCTCTTCTGGGTCTCCCACATGGGTGCAGGGTCCCAAGGCTTTGAGCCGTCCTTGACTGCTTTCCCAGGCCACAAGCAGGGAACTGGATGGGAAGTGGAGCTGCTGGGATTAGAACTGGCACCCATATGGGATCCTGGCGTGTGCAAGGTAAGGACTTTAGCCACTATGCTATTGCGCCAGACTCCTCTGCATCTCAACTTAAGAATAACTGTAAAGATCCTCATCCAGAAGTTTGTCATGTGTTGCCCTTGGGCTCCATAAGCAAGAGGGAAAGTAGAACACTCAAGCTCTTTTTCATTAGCATCTCCAGCAAAGCGGAAACATGGAATCAAGTGGACAGGACAGGCTGTCACTGGGGAGCAATTGCATGTGGCTTGCTCACTTGTTGAAGTGTATTGCTAGGCCCTGACAGAGCTCATGCCTGCTCACACTGATGCAGGTTGTTGTTGACTGAAGAAGGCATGCAGAAAGGAAATGGGCAAATTTTGACTTTATGTTTTATCAAATCCTGAAGCAGTAGTTTTAGGTCAAGTTTGGATAAGATTCTATAGGTTTTTAGTGTGATTGCATTTAAGAGTCTTAAGGATACTTCAGAAAGTTCCTTCAGGGACCAATGTGCTGGCTCAATTGGCTAATCCTAAACCTACAAGCACTGTGTATTCCATATGGGTACCTGTTCGTATCCTGGTTGCTCCACTTCCCATCCCGTCATTGGACGGGAGATCTCCCATTCAGGGAGCTGGATGGGGAGCGGAGCAGCCAGGATTAGAACCAGTGCCCATATGGGATCCCGGCGCGTTCAAGGCGAGAACTTTAGCTGCTAGGCCACCACACCGGTCCCAAAAGTAAATAAATCTTAAAAGAAAAAGTTCATCCAAGAGGGAATTAAAACATTAGTTCATGTTGGTGCAAGGAGTTTTTGAAATCCATATGTAATTTTGTCGTAATACAGTTTCCGTGATCTTTTTCAAGTTCTCTCGTACAATTTTTGGGTCAGATTTTGCCAGTTTTTTGCTATCAGTGTGTGAATTTATTTAACTTTTTAGCAAAACTTTCACCTATGAAATGGCATATAACAGCTGCCACATAAGTTAATTGACAGTTGAATGAGATGAGTTCAGTGTGGGATCTGGCAGAAGTAAGCTGCAAATGGAAGTGTGGGCACCTTAGCGAAATGAGGCATCCGCCTGAGATTACTGCTGGTGCAGCTGTTGGTCTTTCATTAGATCGGGTGGGGAAGTCTGGCCTAGAGGCAGCGTAAGATCCACAATACCAATTGGCCTGTGCCTGATCTTAGGGATCCTGGGGGGACTCCAAATTCAGGAAATCCATAACAGTTATTTTTTTTTAATGATTTATCGCTAAGTCAGATATACAGAGAGGGAGTGACAGAGAGAAGTATCCTCCATCCGATGATTCTCTCCCCAAGTGACTGCAATGGCCTGTGCTGTGCCTATCCAAAGCAAGGAGCCAGGAACCTCCTCCAGGTCTCCCACACGGGTGCAAGTCCCAAGGCTCCAGGCTATCCTTGACTGCTTTCCCAGGTCACAGGCAGGGAACTGGGTGGGAAGCAGGGCTGCTGGGACTGGAACAGGCGCCCACATGGGATCCCAGCACCTCCAAGGCAAGGACTTTTAGCCGCTAGGCCATGCCGCTGGGCCCAACAGGCTCATTTTTAAGTTGATAACTTTGTGTGACCACAAATGCTATAAATGTTATTATCCAGAGCAGAGCCAGCATGGTGGCATAACAAGTGAAGATGCTGTCTGCAACGTTGGCATCCAAATGGGCATCAGTTCAAGTCCCAGCTGCTCTGCTTCTGCTGATATAGTTCCCTGCTGCAGGCCTGGAAAGCACCTGAAGGAAGGTGGTCCAAGTGCTTGGGCCCTGCCTCATATGGGAGACCCTGAAGACTCCTGGCTCCTAGCTTTGGTCTAGTACAGTCCCAGTTATTGCAGCCATTCGGGGAGTAAACCAGCAGATGTCTCTGTTACCCTGCCTTTCAAATAAAAAAGAATAAATCCTTAACAAATATCCAGATGACCTTTGGTAGGAAAAAAGGTTCCCTGTTTCAGCATTAGATGCTTTTCAAGTAAACAAACATTTATTTATTTATTTTTAACTTTTATTACAAAGTCAGACATACAGAGAAAAGGAGAGACAGAGAGCAAGATCTTCCATCCGATGAATCACTCCCCAAGTGACAGCAATGGCTGGTGCTGCACCGATCCGAAGCCAGGATTCAGGAACTTCTTCTAGGTCTCTCATGTGAGTGCAGGGTCTCCAGGCTTGGGGCCATTCTCCAGTGCTTTCCCAGGCTGTAAGCAAAAAGCTAGATTGGAAGTAGAGCAGTGGGGACATGAACTTGCTCCCATATAGGATGCTTGGTGTTTTAAGGGGAGGATTAACCAATTGAGCCGTTATGCCTGTTCTTTGTTGAAATATAACCTTTATATGTACATTATTTGCAGCTTGTTCTTCTCACTTAACATGATACTGTTTCTT
The DNA here is from genome assembly GCF_017591425.1 of Ochotona curzoniae. Classification (NCBI taxonomy): domain Eukaryota; kingdom Metazoa; phylum Chordata; class Mammalia; order Lagomorpha; family Ochotonidae; genus Ochotona; species Ochotona curzoniae. The sequence goes on along the minus strand of NW_024466219.1, from coordinate 15,072,896 downwards.
ATAGTGTGTGTTTTGTGTGGCAGTTAAGATGCTGCTTGGGATCCCTGCATCTCATTTCGGAGTCCCTGGGTGTGGGTTCTGGCTCGGGCTCCCGACCCCTACTTCTGGCTAATGCAGACCTGGGAGGATGCAGTGATGGTTCCTGTCACCCATGTGGGAGACTTGGATTGAGTTTCTGGTTCCCAGGTTTAACCTCAGCTGTTAAAGGAGTTTGGGAAGTCATCCAGTGGATGGCAGCTGTTTCTATCTACAGTACATACGTATGTATATTCTGGCCTTATGTTTTGAAAACCAAGACAATTTTGTTTACCTGGAATTTATTTTCTTACTTTTAATAAGTAAATTTTATTTGTTTGATTATGTGAAGGAAAGAATAAGAGGTAAGGAAGTCTCCCTTTTTTGGGTTACTCCCCACATGCCTGCAGCATCAGGGGTGGGCCAGGCCAAAGCCAGAAGCCAGGAGCTCTGGTTCTCCTGCATGGGCAGTAGGAACTCAGCTGCTTACCCCTTTAGCTCCTGGGACGCACGTTAGCCAGAAGGCAGCCAGGAGGCGAGTTGGGACTCAAGCCAGGTGCTCTGATAGGGGGTGCAGGCGTCTCAAGTGGGGTCTGGGCCTCTGGCCTAACAAACTCATCTGGGTAGAATTTTAGCGTTTTCTGTCCTTCTTATCTGAAACTCATACACTCCAGCCACCTTAGGTTTAATGTTTACCTTTTCTGGAATTTATTTACCGGCACTGTCGTAGTATTGTATTTATTTTCTTCATTGCAGGGCCAGTGTTTCTTTGTTAAGTTTTAATGTTTCACTTTTTAAAATTAAATCTTTTCTTTTTTAAGGATTTATTTTACTTGAAGAGTTACAGAGAGAGAGAGAGAGAGAATCTTCATTCACTGGTTCCTTCCTCCCCCAATATGGCAGCAGTACCCAGAGCCCGGCTGGTCCAAAGCTGGGAGCTAGGAACTTCTCGTAGATTTCCCACATGGCTGCAGGGGCCCAGGCTTTGGGCCATCCTCTGCTGCTTTCCCAGGGAGAAAGCAGGGAGTTGGATTAACAGGGAGTTGGATTGGGGTGAGAGCAGCTAGGACTTGAACTGCACCCATATGAGAGTGCTGGCTGCTTCAGGCTGAGAGTTAGTGTGCTATACCACTATGCTAGCCCATGGTTTGTTTGTTTTGTTTTGTTTTTGTAAATTATTAATTTTTATAAAGGGCAAAGCCAGTAAAGCTGCTTGTCAAACTTCTTTAGAAACAAATCATCTGGGCCTGGCATGATGGCTCAGCTGAGTGATTCTTCACCTGCAAGCACCAACATCCCATATAGGTGCCAGTTTGAGTCCTAGTTACTCCACTTATGATCCAGCTCTGGGCCTGGGAAGGCAACAGAGGATGACTCAAGGCCTTGGGCCCCTACACCCATGTGGGACACCTAGAAGAAGCTCTAGACTCCTGGCTTCAGACAGATGGTTCTGCTGCTAAAATGAAACTTCTTACAGAAAATGTTATTTGCCTAAGAAATAAGTATAGGGAATTGCATATATAACCAGCTGACAGATTATACAACAGCCTAGAGGCTATTATAGCAGTCGCCCTTCATACCCTGGAGCTGGGTTCCTAAACCCTCCGTCCAATGTGTAATAGCCAAGGCTGGTCCAGGCCAAAACAAGAAACCTGAAGCTCAGTCGGGTTTCCTTTGTGGGAAAGGACTTGAGTTGTCCCTGCTGCCTCCCAGGTGCACGTTAGCAGGAAGATGGATCAGAAACAGAGTAGCAGGAACCTGAACCAGATACTCAAGTAGGGGCAGCTTGACTGTTGTTCAGGTGCCTGCCCCTAAAGCTAATTTTAAAATAATCCTAATACATTCATTCTGTGTTTATATACAATTATTTTGATTTTGAAAGCAAAAAAGTACTTTGGAAGAGTGACATTTTTCCATGTTTCTACAGATCTCTTTAATGTTTGTTGGGTTCTCAGATCTGCCCCTGCCTCTCCGCTGCCACAGTGGCACAAGTCACATTGCCTTGGCAGTGCACTCAGGAGATCATGGAGTGAAAGGAGAGGAAGTGTATTGATGTGGCTGATGAAGATGATGTGACCCCTGGCTTTACTGGCCCCGCAGGGTGCTGTTGCTGAGCTGTCTGACCCCGCCCCCCATGTGTTGCATATTTCCCATCAATTGTTTTTCTTTGCTTTCTTGCAGAGTCCTTTGGGCAGAACTACCCAGAGGTAAGAGTATAATTCTGTCATGATTTTGGGAATAGGGTTACTACCCAGTTTTTGTGTTTGAACAAAATTGCTTTTTTGTTCTTGTCTTTTGATAACCCTTAAAGTAATAAATCTGCTCTGAGAAGGAACTAAGTGTTTAATTTTGACCATAAGGCAGAATATGCAGTGTTGGCTGGGAATCGCTGGCTGTTGTAAGTGGGTAGAGGCCATTCGCCTTTACATACAAGACTTTCAAGGTAGCACCTCCTGTTATGTGGATTGCTTTTGCCTCTACTTTATCTAGTTTCAATCAGTGTTTTTCCATAGCAGTAATATGTATAATTGTACCTCACTTTTAAAATATATTTTATAATAATTGAATGTGTTATTGTATCTAAATGGGTTCATGTTGATGCAAAATAATTTTATTTCCTTAATACTGTGCATATAGATTCCTCCAGGGTTTTTGTTTTAAAGTGTTGTCCCGGAGCTTTGTTTGCTGGATTAATAGCTGTGACTGTTAGTGACTGTAAAAGCTGGCCTGTTTGCCCTCTAGAAAATCTGTGCAAGGTTGCAGTAGTGAGAGATAATAAGAACATCTATTTCCAAAAACCGTTTTTGATTTTTTACTTAAAAGTTATTTATTTGAATAAATAATAAAACTTACTTATTTGAAAGTCACACACACACAAATCTCGCATCCACTGGTTCACTCCCTAATTGCCTGCAACAGCCAGGGTTGGGCCAAACTGAAGCCAGGAGCTCTATCCCAGTTTCTCACAAAGGATGGAAGGAACCCAAATACTTGCCTCATCATCATTTGCTTCCCAGGGCACATTAGCTAGCAACTGGATTGAAAGTGGAGGATCCAGGACTCAGCCAGGCAGTCAGTATGGGATGTAGGTATCTCATGTGGTCGCTTAACACACTCTACTACAACATTGTCCTTTGTTTCCACAATTCTTGGTTGCCCTTTGTAGATATTTCTCTCTCATTTGTTAAATAACTTCCAGTCCATTTCTGATCCAGCTTCACTCATGATCTAGCTTCCTACTTTTGGCCTGGGAAATCAGTGGAGGATGGTCCAAAGCCTTGGGCCCTGAACCCATGTGGGAGACTGGAAGAAACTCTTAGCTCCCAACACTGGATCAGCCCAGCCCTGGCTGTTGGCAATCATTTGAGGAGATGGAACGTCTCTGTCTCCCTCCTTTTCTCTGTATCTGTTTCAAGTAAAATCTGAAAAACAAAACACAGAGTTTTTTTTTGGTTTTGTTTTGAAAGGCAGAGTAATGGGGGACAAAGGAGATGTGCTATTCCACTCTTCAAATGAATGCAGTGGTGGCTGAGGCTGGACTGATCCAGAGCCAGGAGTTTCATCTGCATTCCCCACATGGTTACAGAGGCCCAGCTCCACTCCTGTTTTCGTTAGCCCACTAGCAGCGAGCTGGATCATAAATGGAGCAGCCAGGAGTTGAACTAGTACCCATATGAGATGTCAGTACCACAGGCAGCAGCTTTGCCCACCATGCCACCCTACCAGCCCCTATAAATTTTTCTTCATTCTGGTTCATTTAGTAGGTATATGAAGACACATAGATTTTGGTATGCATTAGTGTTGTGATTCGAGTGAAGTGTTTGACATGTGGTAAGAAGATCTTAGATAATTTGGATGCTTTGTTTTTACTGTCTTTATTCTTGTCTTTGTTTTCATTTTTAGGAAGCTGATGGAACTTTGGATTGTATCAGCATGGCCCTCACTTGTACCTTTAACAGATGGGGCACACTGCTTGCGGTTGGTTGTAATGATGGCCGAATTGTCATTTGGGATTTCTTGACAAGAGGCATTGCAAAAATAATTAGTGCACACATCCATCCAGTCTGTTCTCTATGGTAAGGAAGTTCTCAATCAGTATGTTAAATATAGGTTAAATTGGGGGAAGTAAATTGTGACTATATATTCCCCTGGTTCAATATAGATAACTTAAATTCAGAATTTTAAATACTTAGTTCTTGGTAATACAATTTCTTGTAGGTTATGTAGATCCTAACTAAACCCGTGGGGTCATTAAAGCACCTTTCCAGGAAGTTCATGAGTATGATTGTCTTGTGTTGCAGTTCTGGATTGAGCTATTTAAAAGTGGCATCTGTTACAGTAATAGTGTTATGGTAATAGTGATGCACTGGTTGCCTAGTCCAGCCTTGTCCAGATTCTTCAATTCCAGCAGTTCTATGTTCACAAACATGCCAAGTCTTTCAGTAATTAGGGCTTTCTATCAAATGTATTGAGCGAATGTCTATTTTTATATTTATTCCTATTGATTTTACTCCTCTCTGAAGCTTCTCTGTCCACATCAGAAGTTTTTATTTTGGGATAGCATTTATTTTTTAAATGAACTTGGCACCAAAAGAAGGCACCTAATCAAGTCTAGATTAATAAAATCATGGCTGTTTCCCTGGTTTGAATGGCAGTTACAGTGATAGTATGGAGCACGGAATCGGGAGGAGGCCTGGCCCCTGCCTGGGCTGGGACACTGATGGTCTCGCAGAATGGGAGCACTGGCTCCTTTCCAGGTCCTTTGTGTTTCTTGTGTTCTTGCAATAAAGACTGAAATTAGTACACGTGTTTTTAAGAGCAGTTCACCTGCTAAAGTATAGAATTCAGTGGTTTATGTATATGTTCAGTCATGCAACTATCAGTCCTACCCATTGAAAATACACATGTATGTTTGATTATACAGTAACATCAATCATTGTTTTAGATAATTATGAAAAATAACAAAGAACTGGTTTTCCATAGTTCTACCACCTGGAGAGTGATAGTTTTCTGCGAGTTTGTGATTGTGCTGTATACATGAGCCTCAAGAGCCAACTGATTTTAGATTTTTTTTCTAGGATTTTGAATCTTTTATTGCGCCACTTTAAGTGATATCTTGAAATATTAAGAATTACTATTTTTTTTAAAGTTGCCACTACTAGATGTGAAAATGTCATAAAATTAAGAATTCTTATTTAGTTGAAAGCTTATTGTGGATTTGAGTAAGCATTAGAAGAATGGCCCTGGGTCTAGGGCAATGTATGTGACTCACACATACTCAAAAGCCGAACCAGGAAAATGGGATTCTATCAAACTTGGAAGGTCCTACACAGCACAGAGATAACCAGAAATGTGAAGAGACAGGCAGTGGAATTGGGGAAAGTATCTGTGAGCTCTTCTGACCAAGATTCATATCCAGACTGTGTAGGGAACTCAAAAGAGTAAAACCCAATCCAGTACTTGAGTAGGTAGTTCTCAAAAGAAGAAATGCAAATGGCTAACAGATACATGAAAACTGCTCAATACCATGAGACATTAGGAAGGTGCAAATCATAACCCCAACAAGCTGTCACCTCAGAGTTATTAGAATGGTTATTATGAAAAGGACTGAAAATAACCAATGCTGGTGAAGTTGTGAAGGAAGGAGGACTTTCACACACTGTTGGTGGAAATTTAAATTATTGCAGCCACTATGGGTAACAGTATGGTGTTATGTTAAAGAACTGTTAGTAGAGATGTCATATCATCCAGCAGTCCCACTGCTGCTTATACATCCAAAAGACATAAAATCCCAAGAGATCACTGCTCTGCAGCACTGTTCACAACAGCCCAAGAATGGAATGGACTCAAGTGAGATGTTTATCATTAGGTGGCTGGATAAAGAAGATGTGGTATATATACATAGTGGGGTACCCTTCAGCCGTAGCACAGAATGAAATCCTGCCACTTGTGCAGAATGGTTCGGCCTGGAAGATCCAGTGAAATAAGCCAGTCACAAAATAGTTTTCCTTCATATGTGGGAGCTAGTAAAAGTCACAGCTCCGTCTCAACATGGAAGTGATAACTATAGGCTGTAGGGGTTATGAAGATAGAGTTGATTTGGATAACAGGTACCAAGTTTGAGTTGGATCAAAGGAATCATGACCTAAAGGTGACTAGTTCATAATAACCTATTAGGTACGTTATAAGGAAGTGGAGGAAGGCAGCCCTGGGTCATGATGAGGGCATTATAGAAAGCTTGATCAGTACATGTTGTATGCATGTGTTAAGATGTCGTACTGTGGCCTCCATATAGCTACAGGTTTTAATAAGAAAATAATTTCTTGGAAGAATAATGTAATACCACCAAGTTAAAGTGATTTATTTTAACTTAGTTTATGTTCTGAGTTACCCTTTTTATCTCCTAGTTGGAGCCGAGATGGTCATAAACTCGTGAGTGCTTCCACTGATAATATAGTGTCACAGTGGGATGTTCTTTCAGGAGACTGCGACCAGAGGTTTCGATTCCCTTCGCCCATCTTGAAAGTCCAGTATCATCCACGAGATCAGTAGGTTTAATCTAAGTCATTCCTTTTCTGGGTTGGGCTGTAGCTGAAGGAATTTGCGCTAGGCTTCTGACAGTTTCCATATAAGTTGTTTTTATAAAAGATGTATATGTATGTTTATTTATTTGAAAAGCAGAATAACCAATAGGTTTTCTTTCATTGGACCCCCCCTAATCCTCATAATAACCAGGGCCAGGCCAAATCAAAGCCAGGAACTGGAACTCACCTCTGGGTCACCCAAGTGGGTGACAGGATCCAGGCATTTGGTTCAGCACTTGCTACTTCCCCCTTCAACCCCCTGTCTTGGGTTGAAAACAGAATAGCTGAGTTTGAGAATGACACTTCAGAATGGGATGTGGCAGCCTAACTGGCAGCTTACCTGCTTCGTCACATCCTCCTTCCCCCATTTAAGTTCTTTGAAGAAAAATGGGAACATCTATTCAGACCTTCAGTAGGTTGGTTCTACTGAATTCCTTTGGAGAGCATTGTGTTACTAAAAACTGATGGTATTGAGGCTTTGGAAGTTGGCAAGGGTGGGAACAAGTGTGATAGCTGGGACTTTCCACCCCAGATTATTGGAATGTTTGTTAGCAGAATTTCCCCTTTATTGAAACTCAAAAGCTCAGTATTAAAAACATTATTTAAGAGGAAATTATTCACCACACATTGTCTTAACTAAGTATTTTAATTTCTCTGGGTTCTCTTTGTGTCAAGTTTTCTTTAGGTATAAAGCTTTTGTAATGTCTCATGGCTCAATACATATGAGATCACACAAATAAACATGTTTTATATCATTGGAGTCAATATTTTGCTTTTTTACTACTTATGTTTTACTAGTTGGTTGCATCTTCATATATATTTTTAATGATTATTACGTTTATTTTGGTAAGGTAGGGCCCCAGTAATTTTACTGAGTTTTTTCTTGCTCCTAGACAGATATTACTGTTTTTCTTACTTAAATTTACTTTAGCTGAGAAAGCTGATGAGAGTAGTGGACAGGACAGGGAATCAGCCTGCCAATATCAACGCAACAGCCAATATACTGTTCATATTTTTAAACAGGAACAAGGTTCTCGTGTGCCCCATGAAATCTGCTCCTGTCATGTTGACCCTTTCAGATTCCACACACGTTGTTCTGCCAGTAGATGATGACTCCGATTTGAATGTGGTGGCATCCTTCGATAGGCGAGGGGAATATATCTACACAGGAAATGCAAAAGGCAAGGTGAGCCTGCATCCCTGGCGGGTGGCCAAATAAGAATCTTCTTGTAATTTAAAGGTTTATTTATTTGAAAGGGAGAGTTGCAGCCCCAGAGACAGACAGATCTTCCCTGTGCTAATTCACTGCTCAGATGACTGGACTGGCCAGGCTGAAGCCCAGGAGTGTGGAAATCCACTTGATTTTTCTACATGGGTGGCAGGGCCCCTCTGCTGCCTTCCCGGGCACTTTAGTAGGAAACTGGATCAGATGTGGGGACATAAAGTGAGGTGCTTGTGGGATGCCAGTGTTGCAGGCTGTGGCTTAACTGACTATACCACAGTACCAGTCCCAAGCTCAGATATCTCGTGCATTTTTGTGTTTCCTTGTTCTCCACTTGGAATTTCTTTACACCTGAACTAAGTGTGGCTCTTCTAGTAAGTGTAACCTTTCTCTTCCCTTGATAATTCCTGCTATGTGGATTTAGAGTAGTCAAAGACTATTACTAAATTGCAAAATTACTTTAAAGTTAGGTTTAAATTATGTTATCTGGAACCCTGCCGATAAAAATGTCTTGCTACCTATTTTTATAAAGTGTCGTATAATTAGCCAAACTTATGCTATACTACTGAGGCCTAAGCTCTTCTTTCATTTTTACCTTTTAGAATATTGGGAAGGTGTAGGTTCTTTTGTTCGGGATGCATTGTAGAAGTGCTTTTGCAGAACAAGAAGTCTGTTTTTAAGTTCTTTTCCATGTTTAGAGTTTATGGTTCCGTTATATACCATGATGATTAGGCTGCTTTAGAAAGTGGCGTTAAAGAAATCCTGGTGGGATGTGTATAATGCAGATGTGACCATTGTCCCCATGTTCATTTGTATGGCGCTGAGAAATAGACTCATACTATGCCACCGGAACCACTCTATCTCCAGGACGCTTTTTGTCTTGTCACTGCAACTCTGAACTCATGAACCAGGAATTCCTCATTCCCTGGTCTTCTCTAACACCTGGAACCACCGTTTTACTTCATGTATCTGAGAATTTATTTACTCTCCATATCTCATATTTCTAAATATTTGTCCTTGTGCTATTTTGTTTAGCATGCAGTCTTGGGGGTTCACCCATGTTGTAGCATAGGTCAGAATTTCCCTCTTTTTCAGGGCTCAGGTTGTGTATTCACTACATTTGTTGGTCCGTTCATCCGTTAATAAATGCTTGGATTGCTTCTGGTTTTGGCTGTTAAGCATTAGATTTTAAGAATAGTTCACAACCTGTCCATTTTCCTAAGAGGTGAAAGGAAATATCATTTAATGGTGTTGACAGTTTGTATGAGATTAGACGTTTATAGTTTTATCCCGTTTCTGCTCACTTCACAGAAGCCAAATCTAATTACTGTGAGTTTTCAGAATATTAACTTTTGTTTTTCTCCTTTGAACTTAGATTTTGGTCCTAAAAACAGATTCTCAGGATCTTGTTGCTTCCTTCAGAGTAACAACTGGAACAAGCAATACTACAGCCATAAAGTCAATTGAGTTTGCCCGGAAGGGGAGGTGAGTGGGACCTTGTCCTCATGGACAGTTTTAAAAGTGAGTGGAATGCAGAAATTCATTAAGATTTGCAGTTTGCTTGTATAATTTTTTCCCTTTAAAGATATTAGAAAATCTGTAGTGTTGGTTCATGAATTCACGAAATCTTCTGCATTGAATCAGAGGTCACATCTTTCTTACCTGGAGGTTATCAGGCCCGCCCTATCTATCTGTCTGTCTGTCTGTCTTTCTCTCTTTTATTTTTTTTTTTATTGGAATGTCAGATATACAGAGAAGAGGAGAGATAGCAGAGAGGAAGATCTTTGGTCTGATGGTTCACTCCTCAAGTGACCGCAATGGCTGGTGATGCACCAATCCAAAGCCAGGAGCTTCTTCCGGGTCTCCCACGCGGGTGCAGGGTCCCAAGGCTTTGGGCTGTCCTCAACTGCTTTCCTAGTCCACAAGCAGGGAGCTGATGGGAAGCAGGGCCGCTGGGATTAGAACTGGCGCCCATATGGGATCCCAGCGCATTCAAGGTGAGGACTTTAGTTGCTATGCTATTACGCTAGGCCCTCTTTCTTTTCTTTTTTAGAATTTATTTATTTACTGAAAGGTAGAATCATAGAGGAAAGACAGACACACATACACGCCGCATCACCGTCATCATCATCCATCTTCATTTCATTCCCCAAATGGCCACAAAGGCCGAGACTTCATCCAAGTCTCCCAAATGTATTTAGGGACCCAAATACTTGGTGATTTTTTTTTGCTGTTTTCCTAGGCAGGTTAACAGAGAGAACTGGATTGAAAATGGAGATGCCAGGCCCAGTGCAGTAGCCTAGTGGCTAAGGTCCTTGCCTTGCCTGGAAGAGGCTCCTGGCTCCTGGCTTCGGATTGGCTCAGATCTGACCATTGCAGTCATTTGGAAGTGAGCCAGAAGATGGATGCTCTTTCTCTGTCTCTCCTTCTCTCTACATTTGACTCCAATAAAAATAAAATCTTAAAAGAACGAAAGAAAATGGAGCGCCAAGAATTGAATCAGCTCTCTGACATGGGATGCTGCCTATTTCAAGTGGCAGCCTGTGTGCCACAACACCAGCCCTTACCATTTCTGTATGGAAAAGGTGTTCAAGTGTCAGTGTATAGAAGCAGAATACCTGGCGTGTAGTAAGCTCTGAGGAAGAAAGATGAGCTACTGTGATCAGAATTGATGTCAGGTTTATATTATAACTCAACAGGGAGTCACACAAGGCTTTCTGACCCTTTTAATTTATGATGTTGCTTATGATAATTATGGTTTCCCAATTAAAAGTAGATACAAGAACAGAAATGAAAAGAAAGCTATTCATTGTATTTTGTTAGGAACGCTCATACATCCTTTGCTGCGTTCCGGTCTAAACATTGTCTTGAATTGAGAACATGTTAGTTGGTGAAGTCTGCAAGAAAGCGTTGAGGGCGGACATTGTGGCACCACAGGTTAAGCCACTACTTGGAGTGCCCACATCTTAGGTTGAAGTGCCTACGACTACTTCCTGCATCCTTTTACTTCCTACTGAGGCACATTCTGGGAGGTTCAGTTATTTAGAGCTCTGCTTCTCAGGTGGAAGATCCAGATGGAGTTGCTGGCTCCTGACAGCCTAGGCCAGCCCTGCCGGTGCACGCATTTGAGGCGTGAACTACCAAACCTCTGATCTTTCTCTTCTCTCTCTGCCTTTCTCTACGATTGTGCTTTTCAAGTAAATAAATAAACATCCAAAAATAAAGGTGTCTAAAGTGAATTGTTTTTTAGACAGATTTCTAAGCTTTCCAGTAAAAAAAATAGGACATTTGGAAGTGACATAGTTTACTAACTCGATTAAGAATATTTTGGGTGTCATCCTTGTAATGTAGCTGGTAAAGCCACAACTTGTGATGTTGGCATCCCATATTGGCATTGATTTGAGTGTCAGCTGCTCTACTTACTGTCCAGCTTTCTGCTAATAGCTTGGACAGAGCAGGGGAAAATGACCCAAGTTTGAGTTCCTGCCACCCACATGGGAGACCAGAGGAAGCTCTGGATTCTCTGGCTTTGGCCTGGTCCAGCACTGGCTGCACTGGTCCTGGTATTTGGGGAGTGGTATTTGGGATGGGGGATCTCTCTGTTCCTCTCCATCTCTGACTTTTAAAATCAATAAATGTTAAAACAAAAAAAGTAGTATAATGAGTTAAGTTGCCACCTGAAATGCCAGTATTCCATGTGGGCTCTGGTTTGAGTCCTGCCTGCTCCACTTTATTTTCAACTCCCTGCTGATGCATTTAGGAAAGTAGTGGAAGAAGATCCAAGTGTTTGGGGCTCTGCATCTACATGAGAGACCTAGGTGTACCTCCTGGCTCCTGACTTGGCCAGCCCTGGCCGTGTGGCCATTTTGAGAGTGAACCCGTGGATGGAAGATTTCTGTATTGGTAACTCTTGACTTTCAAATAAATAAATCTCGAAAAAAGAATACATTGTATATAGAACATATTTTAGAAATGAAGCTATTTACGGGCCCAGCGTGGTAGCCTAGGGGCTAAAGTCCTCACGTTGAATGCTCTAGGATCCCATATAGGTGCTGGTTCTAATCCTGGCAGCCCTGCTTCTCATCTACCTCCCTGCCTGTGGCTTGGAAAAGCAGTTGAGAATGGCCCAAAGCCTTGGGACTCTGCACCCATGTCAGAGACCCGAAGAGGCTCCTGGCTTCTAGCTTCAGATCAGCTCAGCTCTGGCCATTGCTGTGGCATAGGGGTGAATCAACAGATAGAAGGTGTTCCTCTCTGCATCTCCTTCTCTGTATATCTGACTTTGCAATCCAACAAGAAAAGTATTTCCATGCATATAACTAGAGCTTTTGTAGTCAACATGCTAATTTTAGAGGTCATACATTTCACTTAGAATACTAACAGTTTGTGCTTGTTGTGTTCAAGGACATAAAGGAAGTATAATAAAACATTCTCACTTCAAATTTTATTTTGATTTGGAAGGTGGCAGATAAATGAACAAATATTCTGGCCTGTAGGTTTGTACTCAGTTTTTTCCCAGTTCTTAGTCTTTGTGGTGCTTTCTTAATGATAAGAAATGTGAAACATTTCTAATCTCTGGTGCTGTTTTTTCTGTAGTTGCTTCTTGATTAACACAGCAGATAGAATAATCAGAGTTTATGATGGCAGAGAAATCTTAACCTGTGGAAGAGATGGGGAACCTGAACCCATGCAGAAATTGCAGGACTTGGTGAACAGGTATGTGTCACACCTGGAAGAGTAGATGACAGTGCAGGGATGGGGCTTGGGTGCCTGTTCTCCATGCTCTATTTTTTGACCTCTAGGACCCCGTGGAAGAAGTGTTGCTTCTCTGGTGACGGGGAGTACATAGTGGCAGGCTCTGCCCGGCAGCATGCTCTGTACATCTGGGAGAAGAGCATTGGCAACCTGGTGAAAATTCTCCACGGGACGAGAGGAGAGCTGCTCCTGGACGTGGCCGTGAGTCCAGGGCTGTGCATTGTTACTCACTTGAGCTCAAGGCTGTGAGTCTGTGCTGATGACCTGTTTTTTTCTTTTCTTCCTTGCATTTAGTGGCATCCTGTGCGACCCATCATAGCATCCATTTCTAGTGGAGTCGTCTCTATTTGGGCACAAAATCAAGTTGTGAGTATTTTTCTTTGGTTAATTTGTTTTGAAACTAGGTACCCCTTTTTGTTAAAGAATTTTACATATATTAAACTAAAAATTACCTTATTTTGCATTCTTGCAGCCTTGTTAACCAGTTTCCATGCATCTAGTTTCCCTTTAATGGTAAGGTCTTGGTTTCAAGCTGTGCTTTTAGTAAGAATATCTAGTGTATTTTCTTTTGTTGTTTTTTTTTTTTTTTTTTTTAATTACATTGCATTATGTGACACAGTTGTAGGTACTGGGATTCCCCCCACCCCTCCCTAGTGTATTTTCTATTACTTATTTGAGATATATTTTTCTTCTGCTTTTCTTACTTTCAGCTCAATTTTTGTTTTACATCTTGGTTTTACTTATAACTTTTTTCTTTAAAGATTTATTCATTTTACTTGAAAATCAGAGAGAGAGAAAATCTACCATTTGCTGCTTCACTCTCAAATGACTGCAATAGCCAGAGCTGGGCTGGTTTGAAGCTGGGAGCCAGAAGCTTCCTCTGGGTTTCCCATGTAGGTGCAGGGACCAAAAATCTTGAGCAGTGCTTCCCTGCTTTCTCAGGCCATTGGCAAGTAGCTGGATCAGAAGTGGAGCAGGTGGGATATGAACTGATGCCCAGTGCCATTGTCAGAGGCTTAGCTTGCCATGCCACCATTTTTTAAAAAAAATATTTATTTTATTTTATTTATTGGAAAAGCAGCTTTACAGAAAGATCTTTTGTCTGCTGATTCACTCCCCAAGTGGCCGCAATGACTGGAGCTGAACTTATCTGAAACCAGGAGCCAGAAGCTTCTTTCATATCTCCCATGCAAATGCAGAGTACCAAGGCTTTGGGCATCCTCTGCTACTTTCCCAGGCCACAGGCAGGGAGCTGGATGGGAAGTGGAACAGCCTGGATATGAATCAACAGCAGTATAGAATCTTGGCTCATGCAGGGGAAGGATTTAGCCATTAGGCTATCGTGGCCAGGCCTCCAACTTTTTTTGTTGCTGTAAAGATTTGTTTATTTGAAAACCAGAGTTAGAGGGAGAGTCTTAGGGAAAGATCTTTTTCATAAGGAGAGACAGAGATCTTTCATCTGCTGAGTTACTCCCCAAATGACCATGATGACGGGCTGGACCAAGCTGAAGTCAGGAACTTTTTCCGCGTCTCCCACATGGGTGTAGGGCTGAACGGGTCATTCTCCACTACTTTCCTAGGCACACTAGAAGAGAGTTGAGTCTCAAATAGAGCAGCTAGGATTTGAACTGGTGCCTATATGCCAGCGTTGCAGGTGGTAGTTTATGGTGCTAGGCCACAACATTGGCCCATTTCCACTTTATTTGTTTGTATATTTGTTTTCTCCATTACAACGTTAAACCCACATTTGTAATCAGCATGCTGATAGAAAATTACTTGAGTTACATCTTAAGAAGATGGGAGAAGGTAGTTACCTGTGAAAAATTAGGTAGGTAATAATAGGAATGTTTAAAATAAAATAGAAAATGCCCTAAGACAAGACAACCTTCCTAGCTGTAGGCAACTGCCTAGGTTGCCTTGTACCTATACAAGTGTTACACTGCTGGGAGAAAAGCAGCCATTAGCTGGTTGGCATTCTAGACCTGGTTAATGCCAAATTCCTGTTTGTGCCAGCATAATTGCTTCACCAAAAAAAGAGAAAGACAACCTGTAGATATTTAAGTTCTGTTCTCTACCAGATTTAGTTGTGAAATTCTGAATGTTTCATTGTTAATGTCTGTTATAGGTTATTGCTTCCTTATATGATTAAGTAGTGTATATTGTTTGTGGAATAGGAAAATTGGAGTGCCTTCGCACCAGATTTCAAAGAGTTGGATGAAAATGTAGAGTATGAAGAAAGGGAATCAGAGTTTGACATTGAAGATGAAGACAAGAGTGAGCCTGAACAGACAGGTATGTTGGTCATTGCACCGAATGTTTCCTCAAGGAGAAATGATGGCTTCACTTAGCAAGCTTGATGTGAGTTGTAAATTTGTTTCAGCACCTTATCTAAAATGTCACTCTTTTCTCTGGGCTTACACGGTTTCCCCAGTGTGTAGAGAGTTTTAATTTGTAAAGGCATTATCTAAGAGCTTATGTGGGCATTAGCAGGGCTCCAGCAGCTCTCTTGACATTGCACTTTATACTTCCTGACTAATTGCAGACGGTTAAGTGGGGATTTACGTGGAGCATCTGGCAGGGCGGCCGCACGCGCCGAGTGCTCAGCGTGTCATGTGTTCTGTCATTCTGTGAGAAGGGCAAGGGTGTGGGCACTGTAGCCGGACTGCCTCGCACAAAATAGTTATTTCTAATATGTGAACCTGCACTTCCTCATGAGCTGGGAAATTATATGACCTGCATTTTAGGGCGATAGGGAGTGGATGAGCTAGTTCACGTAAAACACTTAGAGGATCCCTAGACGATAATAAATACTCAGTATTTTCTATTACAATTATGACTGTGATCATTGTCTTCCTAGCTAAAATCCTCTAGCACACAAAGTTGACTGTCTCCCATTGTCTAACTCAAGGTGTTCTACACAGTAGGGGTTCGTGTGTGTGGCTATCAGCCCAGTCGCCCTGTCAGGTTGTTTGTCAGTGATTCAGGGGCCACTTGTTGGTGTCAGGAATGGAGGGCGGGACTGCAGTGAGTTCCTTCCAGCCTGATAGTGCTGGCCTCACCTGCTGTAGATAACCCACAGACCTTGTGTGTTTTAGGAAGGACTCCAGGGGTGCAGGGGTTCTGAATTGCCTTGGCACTGGTGGATTCCGTTCTGGGAAGTCATCTCAGACTCTCACAGCGATTGTTCTTTCTGAGCACTCTCACATAGCTAGCACTTAGGAATTCAATTGAGACCACCAGTCTGTAGCTGACGGCCTGGGTAGAGCTGTTTCCAACACTCTCAGTCCTTGCTCTCTTACCAGCCCAGCATGTGGTGGAAATTCTGCACTGTTTGTTAAATAATTGAAGTGAATAGTTTTTCTTCCTTTGCTTCTCCTGGATTTCAGTTCATGAAAATCGTTTGCTGCCAGTCAGAGGCAATTTTCTACTCTTTGTCAATCCTTTCCTGGGCTTCTGTCCTGTAGGTGCTGATGCTGCAGAAGATGAGGAAGTAGATGTCACCAGTGTGGACCCCATAGCTGCCTTCTGCAGCAGGTGAGCTAGCGGGGGGCGCTTGGCTGCCCCTTCCTAGTCTGCATCGTCCAGTTCCCCGTGTATCACCTCAGTCCCATCTCATTGTGAGTCAGAAGACAGAATGCCTGTGGTGTAGGAAAAATATGTTTTAATCATCTCCTCTTCTGTAGCACAGACAGCCAATTCTCAGAAACCAAAATAATTCATTTGTTTATTTTTGTGATTGAGTTTGTTAATCATGGTGTTTGGTTTCCTTTTATTCAACTTGACTATCTTAAAGTCCTTGATCATATCAGCTGCTTATGCTTAATATAGGTGCTAGAGGAAGGGCTCACGGTTTAAGCAACTGTCTCCTCTTTTTTCCAATCCCTTGTCTGATCCTGTTCCAAATAGTGATGAAGAGCTGGAAGATTCAAAGGCTCTGTTATATTTACCCATTGCCCCTGAGGTAGAAGATCCAGAGGAAAATCCCTATGGCCCCCCACCGGATGCAGTCCAAACCTCCTTGATGGATGAAGGGGCTAGTTCAGAGAAGAAGAGGCAGTCCTCAGCTGATGGATCCCAGCCGCCCAAGAAGAAACCCAAAACAACCAACATCGAACTTCAAGGAGTCCCAAATGATGGTAAGAGCTGCCTCTTCTCCCTGCTGCCCACCACCTTTTCCTCTTCCTGTTAACTGGTAATTTTATACTCAAGAGATTTTACCTTGAAGTTTTCCCATGGGTCTTTACTGTCCTGCTTACAGCTTTGTCATGGTTGTATGTTCTGTCCTGCTAAAGTGGGACATTCCTGCCCCTCTGCATCCTTACCAGGCAACCCACTTCAAGTCCCCTCATCTTTTTCACTTGTTCCCATAAAGTGATTTTTTTTTTAAGATAATGAAGTACTACTCAGACACAGGTAGTCCCTTCCTTCTCTCCTTTTGCTGGCTGCCTCTGGAAACCTCTGTTGTCAGATATCAGGATGGATAAACATGGGTGTGTCGGGGGGCGGTTACTCTTGGGCATCCTCTCTCTCTCGCTCTCTCTTTCTTTCTCTCTTTTTAAGCTACTACAGATTACATACCCTTATGTTGTCCATCGTATCTGCCCTGTTCTATTCACAGTTTTGTAACTTTCACCTCCTGGCACTTTGTTGCCCCTGCTTTACAAAAGGAGAGAATTGAGGCTAGGAGTATGTATGAAATGTTTCATGACTTATTCAGAGTCTTAACATAAAGTGGTAGGGTCAAGATTCTTCTCCCAGTTGTCTGTTAAGTTCCAAAACTATCCCTTTTCTGCTTGGGGAGGGGGGTGTGTATGGGGAGGGTGTTCCTGTTCCTACTCAGTTTGATAAAGTGCAGCTACTTCTTCAACTTATAGTTACTGTGAACCACACAGGCCATATGTGCCTTTTGGCTGGCCACTTGTCCAGTTTTATAAATAACAGGGTAAGCCTTAACCCTTGTATTAGCGCCTGGGGGACACAGAGGCACCACATTGGGTCACACAGTTCTGGCCGGGGTGATGGGAACGGTGCCGTGGCTCCCTTCCCATGCCTGTTTGTCCTTCTGCAGAAGTCCATCCACTACTGGGTGTGAAGGGGGATGGCAAATCCAAGAAGAAGCAAGCAGGCCGGCCTAAAGGATCAAAAGGTAAAGAGAAAGATTCTCCATTTAAACCGAAACTCTACAAAGGGGACAGAGGGTTACCTCTGGAAGGATCAGCGAAGGGTCAAGTGCAGGTGGAGCTCAGCCAGCCCTTGACAGGTAAGGACACATTGGGAGCGCTGCCCAGCTTGCTTTGTGGCCTTGCTTTGTACAGCCCTGACTCCATCTAACTGCAGCATTGTCTTTTCTTCCTTCTCTCCTTTCCCCCGGTTATAAAAATCTGCATTTTAAGTTGCTACTAGGGGCAAACTAAACCGAATTTGCTTAATTCAGCAGCTGTAAAACTCGGGGATGGAGGGTATCTGTTGTTCTATGACTGCAAAACAGTCTGTAGATTTTTCTGATGAAAATATCCATAGCTTTCATCATATTAAAGGAATCCATGATCCAAAAATGGGTAAGAACCCATGGTTCAGTTCAGTGCTTGATCTGTATTTGCTCTAGGTTGGTGATGTCCAATGAAGTACCAGACATAGAAGCTTGTTTTAAGTCGCCCTTGACATCTTACTTATAAGATTCTCTGTCTCTCTCTCTCTCCAAGTGCGCAGTGAATGAATCTCTCTCAGAAGTCTAGAAGCAGTGAGAAAGTGTTTGGCGGTGTCCTGTTAAGGAAGATGAGGTTTTGGGGTGTTCTTCCTCCAGTAGCTAAAAATAGGAGATCATCAAAAAGACAGAGTCTGTAGTATCTGTGTGGTTTACTGCTTAAGCCTTTGGAAACTTAGTTTATAAATGGTTAGGAATTTTTACTGAGAGGTGCAGAGCAATCCTGTCAGATACTTGTGAACCTGGGATAAGTGGTGTAATGTTTGGAAAATATCAGATTAGAATCCTTTTGTGTTTGAATAGTGTTGTTTTGGAAGTTTAAATAAACCTAGTTTTATTGGAAAGGTAGATCGGATTTATGGAGAGAAAGAGAAAGATGTTGATCTTCTTGGTTCACTCCCTAAATGGCCGAAGCGACTGTTGCTGAACCATTCGGAGCCAGGAGCTTCTTCAGGGCTTCCCACACAGGTGCAGGGTCCAGAGGCCATCCTCTACTGCTTTTTCAGTGAGGAGCACGGCCACAGTGCTGCTTCTGAGCTTTGCTGCAGAAGCGTCCAAGCGTGAGTCACTATTGTGGTGGAGAGTTAATCTGATGAAACAGCTTTCTAGTCTCTAATCTCTCATAAGACTGTATATCAGTGTTACTTTTTAAAGATATATTTATTTTTTTGGAAAGTCAGATATAAAGCGAGAAGGAGAGACAGAGAAGGTCTTCCGTCTGCTGATTCACTCCCCAAATGGCCACAATAGCCAGAGCTGAGCCAATCCAAAGCCAGGACCCTCTTCCAGGTCTTCCACATAGGCAGTTAGAGAGAGAGGGAGAGATACAGATCTTCCTTCTGCTTGTTCTGCTTCCTTCTTCCACTCGCTTAATGGCCACAGTGGCCAGAACTGAGACAGGCTGAAGCTAGGAGCTTCATCCAGGTCTTCTTTCAGGTGCAGGGGCCCAAGGATTTTGGACCATCTTCTATTGCTTTCCCAGGTGCATTAGCAGGGATCTGGATCAGAAGTGAAACAGCCAGGATTCAGACCAGTATGGAAAGCTGACATTACAAGCAGTGGTTTAACTTGTTTGCACTACAACTCTGAGCCTCTTTTTATTTTCTTAGTAATAGAAGAAAGTAAAATTTTGATCTGTATGTAGGATATGCAATTTAGTATTTGTGCAATTGATCTTTTTAACCTGCTAGTCTGGTAGGAGTAGCCGCCATTTCCAAGGACCTGTTAGCAGATGATTCCACTTGTGTTGCGAACAAGGATAAGTAAGGGAATGACCCACTGAAAGTTCAGCCTTGCATCTGGGAAGTAACAGGGTGCTTCACACTAAAGTTCTAGTTTCTGGTTATTCTTGTTAGGCACTTAAGTTGGTCAGCCTCCAGTAGAGGCAACTATGTTGGCTGTTTCAGCGTTCTACCTTAACGTCTTAGGGGACCTTCTCAGGAACAGGGTGATGAGGCAATTATGACAGTGCATAAACAAAGCAGTGCCCAGGGTAGCAGGATGTTTTTCTTACCTTAGCTGTGATTGCATGTATCCCATACCTGTGTGATCTCAACATCCTTCTCTTCTCTCTGGCCTTGGATTCTGGCCTCTTCTTGAGTGGAAATGAGCACATTAAGCTCCAGCGTACTGAGAGCAAGTCCGGAGCTGGGCCTGCTTGCGATGTGTGCTCAGGAGGACTGTAGGCAGTGCTGCTGACACACTTTGGTAGAGCTTGGAGCTTGGTGGCAACAGCAACAGTTAGGGAGAGTGGCAAAACTGGATGTCCCGGGAAGCCCAGGAACCCTGCCATCCAGCCTCTGGTACATTCCTCTTGGCGTTCCATGGGGAGAGCCGTGCTTTATCACAAGCCTCTGTCATGCTCTGGCAGGCCTCAACATCTTTGTCTCCCTTATTTTTGCATTTATGTCTGATTTCATGTCTAATCTGAGGAGGAGGGATGTCTCAAATAATCAGTGTAAGGCATCTCATTAGTCATCTCGAGTGCCCATGATTGATGCTGTTAGCTTATAATCAAACCATACTCTGCCATCATGAGTTAGACCTAACATGGCAAACTTGTATTGTTTTTTACACTTGATCTTTGCCAAAAAGCCGAGAAGCGATTGTATTATTTTTTAATCGCTTAATACTAACATTGTCATAGTAACTGTGGAAACAGTGAGACTGGCCTGAAGGTGACAGAGGTATAATGTTGAGCCTTTGTGTGTGTGTTTTTGCATGTCATGATTTATTTATTTATTTATTTGTTCATGGTTTTTTAGTTCTTGTTAAGGCAGAAACAGATCTTCCATCTGTTTGTTTGCTTCTCAAAAATGGTTGCAACAGCTAGGGCTAGACCAGGCTGAGTTCAGGAGCTTAGAATTCCATTTGGATCACCCATGTGGGTTACAAGAAGCTGGAATCAGAAGCAGGGTTGAGCCCTGAACTCAGGCACTTGTGTATGAGATATGTGCATCCCTGGGAGCATCTTGGCCACTGTGCCAAGTGTCCACCCAAAGATTTTTTTATCATCTCAAGAGGTTCATTTTTATGATTTGTGTTGAGAGGTCTGAAAAAAGTATTATTTTCCTGAACTATAAAAAATTATTTTCCTGAGCTATAAAAAATGCTTAAATATGATTATTATTTTCCTGAACTATAAAAAATGCTTAAATATGGGTTTTTTTTAACCCTGTAGAGACTTTGCATCTGTTAATCTTTTTCTCAGGCAAATGTAAGGATACTTTTTGCTGCTGATTTTAATTTTGTACTGAACTTTAAAACCCAGATGCAAAGAAAAATTTTATAACTGGGTGCTTTCACTTCATAACTTGGGCCATTATTTTCTAACCATTTCACCTGCACACAGCAGATCCTATCCTATCCAGCGGCATCTGGGAGGGATTTCTTCACTTTGTTTTCTTTTTACACTTCCTAGTTAATTTTCACAGCGGTCCATTTAAGGATGCCCCTCTGAGATTGAACAGGGAAGTGTCTGTCTGCTTGATTGTACTCTCTAGGGTTGTGTTTGTCAGCGAGCTGTGGTACATGGAAATACAGACAGTATTATCATGACCATTTTCTCCTATAAATTCAGGGTGAGAAGATTGTCCCCTGAGGACCAGGTGCACTTGTGAAAGGGTTTTAATTATTTGATAAATAATGAGACTACAGTATGAAAAGTTTAATACCCTAGAATTTCCTTTACTACACTGAATTGTGAAATGTTATACGGCAACACCTTAGACAATAACTAGCAGCTTAGAAAATGTCTACCTCTGATCATTCATTTCCCTGCTGCCTTGGGATGTGGGCTGGGATTTGGATGATCTGTTAATTCAACAAAGAGTACTTGGAGTTGGTGTGGTCGCACCTTTTCTTAAATGGGGGAAGTTGTCAACCCTGTGTGTGTGCAACGCACCAGCCAGCATCCAGCAGTGTTTCTGTCTGTGCGTGGCTGACTGATGCTAACTGCTGCTTTTTGTGTCTGACTTCTTTAGCAGGAGGAGCGATCTCAGAATTGTTATGAAGACCCTGAAGTTCTTCGTGCTTTCCCCTTGCCATCATGTGGCCTCTGGACAGTGTGGTCAGT
This sequence comes from Ochotona curzoniae, assembly GCF_017591425.1. Classification (NCBI taxonomy): domain Eukaryota; kingdom Metazoa; phylum Chordata; class Mammalia; order Lagomorpha; family Ochotonidae; genus Ochotona; species Ochotona curzoniae. The sequence goes on along the minus strand of NW_024466219.1, from coordinate 15,051,042 downwards.
CATTTGAGATTGACTTTAATTTAAAACAAAGGCCTCTGCCTCCCACCCTGGAGGTGGAAGGGAGTGAATTTACGTTTGAATGAAGAAGTGAATTATGAAAGAAGAATATACATCCTCTACCTTCCCTTTCAAGCGTAAGTCCAAATAGGCTCTCAGGAATGAGGATTGTGAAGATACCGCATAGAGGTATTTTTGACCTAAATCTCAAGGCTTAGTTGCAGTACTGGGGAAACGACATATTTGCTCATCTGACTATTTTTCCAGCATCCTTTTGACCATTTTTCTATCTCCTGTTTTGCTTTCTGTCCTCAATGCATGTCCCCAGGTGATTTGTCCTTATCTGAAGTTTTGCAACCTGTATCCTAGGAAAACTTGGGCTACGGATTCTCCTTCATTTTTAAAATTACCATCTCTTCAGGTACCTCCTGTGTTTCCATTACTGGTACAAATGATGGACAGAAAAGAAAAAATGCCTGAAAGATTGAAATTTTCAGAAAGGGAGAAAAAAGGAGACAGCCACTGCTCCTGCCACACCCCATTCTGCTCCAGACAATGGGTAATAAGAGATTCAGGGTTCCTTATTCATTGCATGTTTTCTTCCCGTATTGGTTCATTCTCATTAATCATGGTGTTTTGAAGATTCTCCAGTGAAGAATCATCAGTAGTTGATCTTTTTCTGTGCTGGTTTCCAAAGATGGAAACACACCACTGTATTTCTCAGCAAAGTTTTTTACTGGGGTTGGGGGGGAGTGGGCTGGGGGGAGACCCTATGCAAGGACTAAGTAAAACCATCAAAATCAAAGCAGCAGTAGCAGAGTTTAAATCAAAGACCAAGGTCCAGTTTTTTACCACTACCGGTGGAAATCTGTCCTCACCCATCATCATCCCTTCCCTTGCTGTGTCTGTGCTCCTTTTTCTCATTGTACTTTCAGTCACTTCCTTTCTGTGAAAGGTTGCTTAGCTCCCTCCCCAACCCTTCTGCCGTTCTTTATATGAAAAGTAGAAGATTGGATGGATGTGTATATTAGGGTAGGAGTTTGGAATTTTCTGAGAATCCCAGTCAGGAAGCCAGGTCTAGAAAGGACTCAGTAGCCTTGCCAAAGGGGGCTTTCAGCTGAGCAGTAAGTGCATTTGCTGGAGTGAAGGAGACTTTCAATCCTATGTTAATCATGAAACCTCTGTCCATTGGGGGAGGCTCCTATAGGTAGCCAAACATGTTGATTGCCGTGTAGATGTTAGGATAAAAATGAAAGTAGAACCCATCAGTATGAGCCACTTTTGTTCCATTCTGTGTCGTAGAGCCGGTATATGCAGTAATTGAAGAAAGTTCTCCTGAGTCAGTTGCAAAATGCCAGTGCTTCCAGATGCCACTACTTTCTGCTTCTTTCTGCTTGACTGCCCATTTTGTGAACTTCCTGATTAGTCCGCTGCTTGGAGTTGGTAGTGGCTCACTAGGCATAGTCCTGTTTTGCAAACTAACTCCTATCCATTCCAGTTGCCCCATCCCGTGCACTGCAGGTGTGTGCAAACTGCCTTATTTTCCTGTGGGAAGCAGCTTGGCTTCCTCTGCCTGTGGGTTTAGATGTTAAGCTTTTCCACTCCCTAACTGGCTTTTGAGAAAATCAACTTCGCAATGGCCTCTGGCAGCAGGTCCTAATCATTATTTATGTTTTTGGAAGATGTTTTTAGTTCTTAAGAACTTCTGTCTATTCCAGTTGGGATTTCTTGATTTGTACAATATCTGTATATTTTCCTTTGCCCTTCTGTCACATCCCCACTCCCCGCTCAATACCATTTTGGTTTTTTTTAATGTTCTGTAGTTTTGTACAAGATGAAACATAGCCTTGGGTACTTCTTGCTGAAGCTTTAATGCTTTGTAAATAAAATTGGATGTTTATTAAACAACAAGTGTAAATGTTTGTTTGTAAACACTGATAACCAGCCACTTTGCTTTTGTACAACAGAAAATGCAGATTATTGTGGTGTTAAGACATTTCTGTGTAGAAATCCACAGCTGAAAGGAGTGAGGAGGGAGTCCTGCATTCCTGCATCTAGACAGGATTGTAAACAAACAAGGATTTTTGCAAAAGTTGTTGCTAACCAAAGAGATCATGTAGGATTAGTCTCAGTTAAGATGACTTAACCCGGTTCTGGTGCAGTAAACTAGTGGCTAAAGTCCTTGCCTTGCATGCAACAGGATCCCATATGGGTGCCGGTTCTAATCCTGATGGCCCCGCTTGCCATCCAGCTCCCTGCTTGTGGCCTGGGAAAGCAATTGAGGACAGCCCAAGGTCTTGGGACCCTGCACCTGTGTGGGAGACCCGGAAGAAGCTCCTGGCTCCTGGCTTTGGATTGGCTCAGCACCAACCGTTGCAGCTACTTGGGGAATAAATCAGTGGATGGTAGATCTCTTAGTCTCTCCATTCTACATATGTGACATTCCAATAAAAATAAGTCTTTAAAAAGAATTTTGTTTTTTTTTTTAATTAGCCTAGAGTGGAATTTTAATGTTTTCTCTGAAAGAGCCGTAGCTCTAGACACTGATGGTGACCAATGCGTGCCAAGAGATTCCTGCCTTTCAGAGTTTTCTTAGTCCAAGTACTCTTAAATTCCTATTAGCTTTTCTTCTTCTGCATTAAGCAGCATTAAAATCCACTGAGTGCACTTCATTTCCAAATGAATAGGGTATTTGAGAATCCGAATCTGATCTTCATCACTGCAAGAATGTCTACCTGTGTTAATCTGCATGATGGGAACCTACCTGTGACATCATACCTGTGTCATAGCAACCTCTGTCTGAGCCAGCAGTCAGCCTTGTGCATCGTCCAACACAGAAAATGCTGTTGGTCCCCACGGGAAAGAAGAGTACCCGAGGTGGGAATGTTTGCCTTAATCATGGCCTATCTTTTTTTTTTATTTTAACTTGGAGTTTTATTTAAAATCTTCACAAGGTTCATGCTTCACATAGTATTTTCACACCCAGCATTTCTGTACAAAGTACAGAGGTCTTAATTTACAGAGGAGGAAATAGAAATTCTGAAGGGTAAGTCCAAAGGCAAAGAACTGAATCTTATCTTTTTTTTAAGATATTTATTTTTCTTTTTTTATTCCCTACATAGGATCCCAACAGTTGCAAGGCAAGGATTTAACCACTAGGGTATCGCACTAGGCCCCTTTTCTTTCTAGAGATTGGTTTATTTGACAGAGAAAGATTCATCTTCCATTCTTTGGTTCACTCCTCAGATGACTGCCATGGCCAAATCCAGGAGTCAGGAACTTTGGGCCTCTGATGTAGGGTGTCTCTACATATGCATTAACAGGGAGCTAGATTGGAAACAATTGGAACTTGAACTGAACTCTTATATAGAAAGCAGGTAGTGGTATACTGCACTGCAGTGCTAGCGCCCTTAATCCTTGTTCTGAAAGGTTTAAGAGCAAAGTAAATAATTCAACTTGCTGAACTTGAACTTAGTTCAAATTGTATTTTCTCTTGTTTAGACCTTAATGTGTTTTTTTCCTGAGGTCAGATGTAATGTGGGAGGGTTTGGAGCCTTTTTTTCTGCTAAGAGCCAAATGGCATTAGCATATTTAGTACATCATTTGGGGGCCATACAGAGTGATCAACTTCAAAATCAGCCCCTGCTATATACCTTTATAAAATTTCAAGTCCAGTCTGCAGTTTCCTTGGCAGGGCCAGACCAGATAATTTTGCAGGCCTTTTCGATTCCTACTCCTGGTCTAGGATCTCACATTTGGAGAGGGCTGGATGCAGATGAGAAGTGTGAAACTTAACTGCATTTGAAGCGGTTTGAAAATTCACTGTTTCTGAAGTCTTTTATCTTTGTCTCCATAAGATTTACATTAGTTAAAAAGATATGAAAAGAATGAAGACAAGTCATGTGGTCACTAACAACTGTAAGAGAGCACAACATTCTGAGCTTTTCTCTACCTATAGTTTTACCTGTCCTTAAGGACTCGACTTTGTTTTATGGATGGTACCTACATCTTGCATGAGATTATGATACGCTAAAGGATTCCACTGGGACACCTGGAGGGTCTGCCTGAGGTTAATGAAACCTACTAAGACATGAAGAACTTGGCCACTAGTTTCCCCCTTGGCAGCCTGGTGATGGTTTCCTGCCTGCCTTTGGTAGTAACATCTCCCAACACACTGGCTATCCCCAAAAGGCTGCGAGAAGCTGTGGGGAAAGTGATCATCAATGCCACCGCCTGTACTGTCACCTGTGGCCTCGGCTACAAGGAGGAGACCGTCTGTGAGGTGGGCCCTGATGGAGTGAGAAGGAATTGTACATCTCAGCGCCTGGAGTGTTTGACCAACTGGATCTGTGGAATGCTCCACTTCACTGTTCTCACTGGGGAGCAGTTTGAGCTCAGCTGCCTGAGTCCAGAGATCCTGGAAGTCGGGCAGGAAGCTTTTCGGTTCACCTGGAGACTTGCGCGGGGCATCATCTCCACTAACGATGAGGTCTTCAGGCCCTTTCGAGCCCACTCCTACTTTGTGAAGTTTCTGCCTGCTCAGGAGTATGACTCCGGGACCTACCGCTGTGACGTGCAGCTGTTGAAAAACTTGAAGTTTGTCAAGAGGCTGTATTTTGGGCTGAGGGTTCTTCCTCCTAACTTGGTGAACCTGAATTTCTATCAGTCCCTTACTGATGATCAAAAGTTAGTAGGTGAGGGCCTGGAAGTCAATCTGACAAACCATTCTATGCCTCATCACCCATCGTGGAAAAAGAAGGTGGCATCGGCCGTGGGAATAGGAATCACCAGTGGAGTGGTGGGTGGGGTGCTGGTGAGCGCAGCGCTCTGCAGAGCTTGGAGGCCAACCTCTGGCCACTGACTGCTTCCAGTATTCATGAGGCTGACTCCTGAGGGTCTGGCTGTTGGAAGCCCACCCACCTTCCCTTTCCTGCTGCCTGATAGTGTGTCACCCAAGGGGAGGGGTTCCCAACACCCAAAGAACAAGTGGGAACAGGGTGGGGAGAACCTCCTGGGAGCTGTGAGCGGTCGTTTCTCACTCATCTCTCTCCTGAGCACTTGCCCATCGGAACCTGACTGTTGGCACCGGGCCTGTTCCCAAGAAGGGATCTGTCCTCCAAGCCCAAGTTCATTCAGTTTTCTCTGCTTTATGATTTACTGGTGTGCCTCACACCTCTGTTTCAAACAGTGGGTTTCTGTAAAATTTACTAATAGCTTTTCTAGTGAAAATATTTTCCCCCTCTTCAATAAAAAAAATTCACAATAGCTGTATAGAAGCAGCTTTTTCTTGTTTTTAAAAATTTCTGGCATTTAAGCCACCTTATAATTACCAGTCTGGTTTCCATTTTCCCCAGGTTCTTCAGAAGGTAAACAGGTTGCTTCCCGTGTGGGGCTGTGCACAGGCGGGTTGTCAGGACTGACGTGTGTCTCAAATGTGTAGTAGGCTGCCCTGCATTCCCCAGGTGAATCCTGACTTCCATGTTAAATTGAATTTCCTAGCAAAGCTCTGGATCCTTCTGGTCGTCCAGGTGGTTCCATGTCTTGCTGTCCCTTTCCTTCTTGCTCTTTTGGTGCCCTGAGGCTTGTTCCTTTTAAAGGTCAGTTATATTGATCTCTTAAAGTAACTAGTTGTCCTCTGTTGAAAATCCAAGCCTAAATGCACACTGGGAAGGGAGGATGTTGCGAGGGTTGGGGTGTCACCATGTGCCTGATGATTGGCTTGTTAGCCACCAACTGAACTAATCCCGAGAGCCTGGTGGCTTTTCTTCCTGTCTTCAGCTGCAGTAGCAATTGCAGAAACCAAAGGTCAGTGCCCTTGTCTAGGTGTGCGTGAGGGTCATCCACTGGACTTTCTGAGAAATCCAGGTCCTGAGCCCAACCCTGAGGATGCTTGTAATTTAGGTTAAATTATGGCCAAAAGGATCTTGATGATTTCCTTTTAACTAAGAGAAAAAAAAGCCTGAGAAAAATTGAAAGGTTTAGTGACCTCCACAGACCCTTTATCCAGAATCACCTGTAAGCGTTTTGTCATGATTGTTTCCGAGGTGGATATTGATTATGGCTGAACTGTTGCATGATGATCGTTAACTCTGGAATCCTGTGTGTATTTCCTAATACGGACATTTTCACAGCTGACCATAGTATCTTTATCACACTTAAGAAATTTTCTAGTCTTACAGAAAACTTAGATTCAACTTTTTTAAAAAAGATTTATTTATTTTTATTGGCAAGTCAGATAAACAGAGAGGAGAGACAGAGATCTGTCTCTCTGCCAATTCACTCCCCAAGTGGCCACAGTGGCTGGAACTGAGCCTATCCGAAGACAGGAACCAGGAGCCTCCTCTGGGTCTCCCACACGGGTGCAGGGCCCCTAGGCTTTGGGCCATCCTCTTTCCCAGGCCACAAGCAGGGAGCTGGATGGGAAGCGGAGCAGCCGGGATTAGAACTGCGCCCATGTGGGATCCTGGTGTGTTCAAGGTGAGGACTTTTGCCGCTACGCTATTACACCGGGCCCATAGATTCAATTTCTAAAATGTTAGATATTTTTGAGAAAATTGTCACTCCTGTGATCTCTTTTTCCAACAGACCTCCTCCCTTCTTGTATTTTCTTTTTCATGACCTTTATTTTGCTGAGAGTCTAACTAGTCCAATTGTCTTGGATAGAGTCCCACCATCAGGATCTTATTTCCTTGTGAGTGGCTTCGTAAGGACTGAATCACGAGCATTTTCAACAAGAGAGATGTGCTTACTGTCACATTGGGAGGCTGACAATGTTAGTTTGACCCATTCTGGTGAAATAAGGCTGATTGGTTAGGGTGGTAACTGCCAGATCTCTCCAAAGAGGGTGTGTGTGTGTGACCTGCCTTTCCACATGGAAATGAGCAGCCTGTATGGTTTTACTTTGGGATTATCTGGTTTTCCAAAAACTTTACATGAACCTTGGCATCCTCCAGTGATCCTTACTACACACTGAGGATTTGTTGTGACTTGGTAGTTCTTTCAGTTCATCATTTCTACATTTATAGCTTTAATAGCTTACATATTCTCCTTAAAGGAGTCTTCCTTTTAACCTTCTGTTTTTGAAGTTGCAGTAGTTTCCTTTTTCTTTTTTTAGTCAGCACATTATATATGGGATCTATTACTGTCATCATTTTTCTGTTATTTGAGAGGCAGACCAATGGAGACACAAGAGAGCTAACTTCCACCCACTGGTTTCACTCCCTAAATATCAGGTCCATGCTGAAACCAGGTTCCTAGAACTCTATCCAGATGTCTCCCGTGTACTCCCATCAACCCCAGTACTTATATGTAAGTGCCTCTATTTAATGTGCCATTCCAGGCACATTATCAGGCAGCTGAATCAGAAGTGGGAGAGAATAGGGGGAGTTGTGGCATAATGGGTAAGACTGCTTCCTGTAATGCCAGCATCAATTATGGGCACTGGTTAAGCTGGCTGTTCTACGTCCATTCCAGCTCCCTACTAACATACCTCAAGAAGCAGTAGAAGATGTGGCCCAAGTTCTTGGGCCTCTGAACCCACATTGGATACCTGGAAGAAGCTTTTGGCTCCTTGGTTTGGTCTTGCCTAACACTAGCTATTGTGACCATTGGAAAGTGAACCAACAGATGGAAGATATTTTTGTTTGTGTAACATTGCCTTTCAAATAGATAAATAAATTTCAAAATCAAAGGAGCTAAGACTTGAGCCAGGACTCTAATATGGGCTATGGGGATCCCAAGTGTTGGCTTAACCTGCTGTGCTACCACACTGGCCAGCCATAGAAGTCCCTTTAAGCCAGCTGTTATGTCCTGCTATGGTGCTGTTTGACTGATTTCTTGCTTTCTGGTTCAAGCTATCTCAGGGTCACTTTAGAATGTCCTTGTCCCAAATGTGAATCCTGCTCTTTCTCCAAGGAACCATGGTTTCTTTTAGTGTGAATATCTTTTGGAAGTCAGGGTCTGTGTGCTGTATGTAGCAATGCATTTGTAGTTGCTACACACATGGGAACTGCAAAAGGTTCATGAAAGGGATTGGTGTTAGAATGCGGCAGGTTAAACATGCTCAAGACCTGTGTTGGAGTGCCAGTTCAAGTCCCAGCTCTTCCTCTTTCAGTCTGACTCTCCTGATACGCCTGAGAGGCACTGCATGATGACTCAAGTACTTGAGTTCCTGCCACCCAGGTCGGACACCTAGGAGTTCCTGGCTCCTGGTCCAGCCCCAGCTGTTGCAGTCATTTGGGCGAATGAGCCAGAAAATGGAAGATCTCTGTCTCTCCATCTCTCCCTCTGCCGTTGTGCCTTTCAAATAGTATTTTTTTTTTAATTTAAAAAAGATTGATGGAAAATGGAAATGAAAGATATGCATATTTTCCATGAATTTTTAACACCTTTTAGGTGTGTTAATTATTTTGTTTTTTGTGTGTTGCATTGTTTTGTTTTTAACATTTTGTAATTTTTCTGATCTGTAACCCAGATGGAGAACACTGGCCTAGGCACATGGCACAGGAGCCTCTAACCATTGCTGCTGTTTTAGAAAGATCGTACTTTTGACACATCTCACCCCACTTAGCCACTGTGGAGGGAAATAGGTGGATTTCAAAACTGGGTTCTGGTCTGCTGCTGTTGACTGCCATCTGCCTCATGTTTAAGATAGGGATTGCAGGGTGAACTGTGAAGTCCTGGGCTTGAGTTTGGGAAGGCAGTTAGTGGCACACTTTAGGTTCAATACTGGTGGACAAACAGTTTGCTGAAGTATTCAGGAGATAGCTTGGCCTTTAAAGAAGACCGGAAAACAGTATCTGGGAGTTAACAGCAGGTCAAAGAGGTACACTTTGACCTGATGAGAAAAACATCCACAGCTGATGCCTGCTGCCCCAGCAGGTTGGGAAACCATCTTTATTTAAGAACTGTCTGCTACCAGAGTCAGTAACTACCATTACAAGTTGTACCCGAGACAGACAGTGGGCCAGGGGAATGGCTCCGAACAAAAGGCGTCAGGGCTCTGGTGAGGCTCTAGCACTTGCCTAGCTGTGCAGGCCCTGACAGGGAGTACAGTGGGGAGTCTTGGGGCCATGGCAGCATGACCTCACTGAAGGGTACTTGGGGCTCTTGAGAAGCTGACCCAGTGTGCCCCTCTCATTTTCCTATACTGTCCAACCTTCCCAAACCCATAACCGTATGTACAAGTCCATGGGGCACCCCTCCCCATGCCCCCACCCCCCGCAGCTGCCGGGTGCCTATTCCCATGGAGCTCACTGAAATCTCTTAGGAAAATGCCCATCGGATCCCTTTTCCACTGTTCCAGAAGCCTTCTTGACGACTCCCTTCATACACAGGATTAAGCCCAGGTAAAGTCTGATATGGGGAGGCAGAGCAGTGCACTGGTGTCAGGGAGCACAGATGGGGATCCCTGTTGTCCCTCTGACCTAGGGCAAACTCTGAGGGAAGGAGGGAGCACAACTCTTGCCAAGGAGGAGCTCCAGAGAATCCAGCATTCTTAGCTGCCCTGTGCTCTGGCTCTGGGCATAGGTGAGATGACTTTTGGGGTTCCAAGAGGCAGAGCATGCTGGGAAATACACAGGGCTATGCCAGAATTCCTGGGGTGAGCCCTCTCCCTCAGCTTCCTCTGAGATACTGGACCCAAAGCAAATGGTGTCTTTATACCTCTTTCTTTGCTGAGCACTTTTGGATTTTAAGAATCTGGGACAGTCACTTTGAGCATCTCCTATAGTCATGTCACTCAACCTAGGCTCCCACACCAACAGTTATCCAAATCCTTGCAATTCCCTATAAAAGCCTTTTGCCTGCTCTGGCTCTTCCTTTTTATCAGAAGACACCTCCTCTTTCCTCTACTGTACCCTTTGCCTTGCCACTCTGCCTGCCACAGTCACTGTCATTTGCTGCCCTGAGACTGGGACATATACTTGTCAAAGCAACAAGGACTAGAGGGCCCAGGCAAGGGTCAAAGGGCTCTCTAGGCTGACCCCTGCTATATCCAGAGTGAGTGAGTCTCCCTGGGCCTGAAAAGGTATGTCAGGCTAGGACATCTGCCTTTGGTCCTCATGACATTGGCCGTGCAGCTGTGGGGCAAGGTACTGACCCATTCAACTTCTGCCTGAGAAGGATGCAGAATTGAGTCGTGGCCAAAGCAGGGGAAACCATACCTGCAGTTCTCCGCCGATCTGAGAAGACCCTCCAGCAAGGAGCTGTTGCATTTTACAGTCTTTAATGCCCGTAAGTCATCTCCCCTCTCACTACACCTTAGTCACTACTCTTCTGACTTCTGCAGGAGGTGACAGCTGCAGGTATAGCCGCAGTGCTATGGCTTTGTGTCCCCAGTTCTGCCTGCTCAGTGGTTAGGTTTTCCTTGCTAAAAGCCCTTTGTGGGCCTCTCAGCAGGGCTGCCTTCTCCCCTTCCTGATGGGCCTCATTAGAATTACAATTTTCAGTAACTTGTTACTTCTTTCAAGTATGCCTAAGGGCTGCAGCCTACAACTTGCCTGGTTAGGTTCTTTGCCAAACCAGCTCATCTCCTGGCCCAGCAGCCAGTCCACGCCCGTCTTCCTACCACCCTGAATTTTAAACCTTGGAGCAAGGTACCTTGATCAGCATGGGGATGCTAGACTGAGTTTGAGGTCCCTGTAGTAGGAGAATGGCCCCATAGCTGAGCCCCTAGCACTCCTGCTGCGAGGTTGGGAACAGATCTAATGGCTCCAGGGAAGCAGGGCTGCGGAGAGGCCTTAGTGCAGGGGGAGCTGGTGGTAGTAGGGAGAAGGTATGTGACTTCCGTTTTTAAAAAATTATGGGTAAACATAAACCTGCCCAGGAAAAGAGAGCAGGACTTGAAAGTTTAAAAAACCATAACAAAATAGAGCTCTAACTGTAAACTACAGAAAACAGGCTTCGGGAGTCTCCAGGGCACATGCCCAACACGCTGCTCCCACGTGTACAAGGCCACCTGTTGGAGAGCAGGCCCTGGGCTCTCCTGGTCGTGCTACTGCTGCCTGGATTTGGAGAGCCCACCCATGCTGTGACCTCTTCTCGGAGCAACAGTGAGGACAAAAGAAGGCTTCAAGCTAACACTGCCCCCCTGGAGGTCACAGCAGGAGCCAGACTTAGAAGGCAACAAGGACTCGATGGCTCTTGGGACATGCCCATGTCTTGGGCTGGACCCTTCCGTGCTAGTCCTGCTGACCATTAGCCTGGACCTCTTGAAGCGGAGCTGTCACATGCTACTGACCCTCACCGCCTTCTGAAACCAGGCCCTCGACGTACAGCACCGCCTCCTTCCTCTGGACAAAGACCTTGAACCAAAGGTAGGAGGAGTTCATCCGGAGTTCTTTGTCCAGCCTTGTCACTTCCAGCTGACCTTGGAAGTTTCTCACCTTCAGGACCTTTTTCTTGTCTGAAGTGAAGGGCTTCTGCAATTGAGCTCTCAAACCTCTTCTAGCACTGATGTTTGTGACTGGCTATGTATCCAGAGCTCAGTGTAGGAGTTCCCATTTATTAACCGCTTCTTCTTTCAGAGAAATGTGAAAGAGCAGGCCAAGCAGTCTGGGGAGCAGGTCTTGCTAGGCGATCTGGGCCATTCCTGGGTACAAGTGGAGCCACCCTGAGCCCTTGCCTCCAGCTCCAGAACACAGAGCTAACGCTGCATTACTTTGAAGGCATGCGTCCATGCTGGGATGACAGGGCCTGCAGGTGGGAGAAGCCCAGGTCTGCCTGCAGAGCTGGAAGCAAAGGTTGGAAGGTGGGGCACTGCCCCTGTATCCTGGCCAGACCCTGCAGGGGCTGTGCAGGGTAGGTCTTGGTGGAGGTTTCCCCAGGATAAGCCCTTTAGTCCCCTGAAATGGCTCTGTCACTCTGGGGGTAATGGGCGGATTGGCAGTGTTGGCTGGGAGGGCAGCATCACCTGGACTGTAACCCTGCCTGCAGGCAAGGCAGGTGCCTCTTTCCATGGGGTGTCTCAGCCTCTGGACCCTTTTCAGCTCCTACCTGTGATACTGAAGGGTGCAAACCCTAGCTCCAGCCATCAGGCACCAGTTCCCCCACTGCCCACACAGGCAGGAGACTCCAGTGAATCAAAGAAGACTGTGGAAGGCCCAGCTGTGCACTCCCCAAGAAGAGGCTGCAGGGGAGAGCCTGGGGCCAGCTGCTGTCACTTACACTTTGTCCCATTTCAGCCCCCAGAATCCCAGTGTTGTGCCGGGCATGGGACTTTACCCTCAGGTGGCAGGATCAACTCAGGGTCTCGGGGTGCCAGCTCTGTGACTCCAAAGAAGCCTGCTAAGCCCCATTCTTCCCATAGGCCTGTTTGCCAGTCAGGTCACCTCCAGGACCCAGGCATGGGATTCAGTATCATCTTGAAGTCACTGCCCGGTGCCTTGTGACTTTAAGAAAACAGTCCACATGGGTTCTGACCTGTGGCAGAATATGAGCTATCCCACCTCCTACAAAAGGGCACTGTTTGAAGTAGGGATTGAAAGCCAACAGCTCTTGGGCACAGTGTTGGACCCGCTTGGCACCGGGGAAAGAACCTGGGCCAGCGGCTGAGTCTGTTGGAGGTGGGTGCTCAACTCCAGCGCAGAAGGTGGGCACTGATGTCAGAGTTCCAGGCAGCCTAAGAGCATCAGCATCACCACAGAGCGGGAGAGAAGGGTGCCGGGGTGTGGGGCTGGATGCACAGCCGAGTTCTCCACCATCATGCTCGTACCTGAAACCAGCAGCAGGGGTGTGGGGGCTGAGTCAGCCAGGCTTGGGAACCTCAGCCCCCACCCTCAGGACAGCCTCCCCCCTCCCCAGTCCTTTGCTCAGGACACCTGAGGAGGCCTGGGGCACCCACAGGCCTGGGAGCACGAGCGCCCTTAACTCGTGCAATGCCTGATAGGACTTCAGCCTTTGCTGATTGGTCTCCACTGCCCTCCACCAGCAGGCTCAGGATGTGGGAAGGAGGAAATGGTCTGGGCAAGTCCAGGACTGCTTTGCCCTTGGTTCCTGTCTGTCTTCCCCTTAGGGTTGGGAGTTGGCTTGGGTGCGACCAAACCCTTCATCAGGCATCTGGGGGACAAAGGTTAGGGAGGGACAGCACCTCCATTCCTCACGATGTGGACTTCTGCTGGGATGCCATCCCCTCCTGGTCCCGTGGTCCGAATCTGCACCAGGGCATGACCGATGTCCTCAGGCAGTGGGATTTCTATCCAGTTCTTGACAGTGAGATGGAGTGTGGGCATTGGGTGCAGGTCATTCTGGTACAGCATCTGTGTGTGAGATGTCCAGGTGGTTCCTCCTTAACCAAGGCAAATCCTTCTCTTCCCCAGTCCTAGTCACCAGAATGGGGCTCTGCCTCCCCACACCTCCCTCAGTTTCCCACTGACCAAGCTCCTCACTAATGGGAAGACAATTTGCAAGCAGCTGACTTGGGCTTGCCAGTGCCTTGGGCCAGAGCCACCAAGTCCTTCACTGCCCCATGACCCAAGCCTTTCTGCAGCAATACCATTTTCCCTGTATTCAAAACAGAGAGCATGTCCATATGCTGGTTCTCACCCCAAAAGACTAATTGGCCCCAAGCCAAGCATAGAAGCCGGTTGCTGGAAAGTTAATCCAGGCCTCCCATGTGGGGACCCAAGTGTGTATCACCTGTTACATTAGTAGGAAGCCAGAATCAGGAATGGAGCCTGGATTTGAACCCAGGAACTCCTACAGGGGACGCAGGTATCTTAACTAGCATCTTAACTCCTAGGCCAAACTGCCTTGTCTTTAGTCTTTACTACAAACTACACGAGAGTCGCTTGGTGCTGTATGCTGTGGTCACAGGCCCTAAGACAGACCTTCCTTGATCTGGATTGAGGCTCCCCGTGCTCCCTGGAGACACAGAAGGGCTGTTTCTCCCATGCCAGGCCTGGTGGATCCTCACCTTGTAGCCAGTGATTGCAGACTCATTTCGCAGGGGTATCACGGGGTCCCATTTAATGCTCAGACTGGAGCTTGAGAAAGTCCAGGAGATGTTGCCAGGAGGGCGCTGTGGAGCTGCCAGGGAGGGAGTTTTGGGGAGACTTCCAAAGGTCATACTGCACTCCCAGCCCTAGCCTTTAGCCAACCCTTTCCCTAGTATCTGCCTACAGGACCCAGAAATTCTGCCTGTGCTTCCTGGAAACAAAGCCCATGTAGAAGAGAGAGGGGCTTCAGGGCCTGGGACTTCCAGCCCCTCTTCACTCTCACGGCCTTGTTCTGTGCAGCCCAGCCCAGCCCAGAACTAGTGGTTATAGCACTTCCCTGATTGTGGAGAGGGGTCATCCCGGAGACCCCCACCCCAACTCTCACCCCAGGCAGACAGACTCACGAGGTTTCATGGTAGTGGCATTGGCAGAAGGGCTGGCAGGGCCAGTGCCAGCCCGGTTATAGGCCCGCACGGTCACGTGGTACTTGGTGTTGGGGTGCAGGCCAGTGACCAGGGCGCTAGTGTCCAGTCCTGCAGTCCTCACTCGGTCAGCAGCTGCTTCTTTGTCCCCAACTTTCCAATATCGAATCTGAAGCAAGGAGGGGACCCTAGGATCAGTGGCCAGACCCAGGACCTCAGGGTTGCCCTAGCTTCACATTCTGTTCCTCAGAACTGGGGCCTGATCATAAGATCCCAGGGAGCCAAGCCATGCTAGCATGATCCCCTTGCATGTCCTGGTACCCAGTCCAAAGCACTTTAATGCATAGAAGCTAGAGGTGGGGACGCAGGCTCAGCGCAGCAGTGGCCCGAATGGAACTCAGCAGGTTCTGTTAAGGGACATGAAACAGACTCCTTCCCCAACTGTAGCTAGATTATAAGGGCTGCCCGGTGAATACAAGCCCTTCTTAGTAGTCATTGTATTGTTGAGATCTGCTGAAGAGTCTCCCAAATCAAGGGCAAGTTTTGAGGCTGTCTTCTCACTGGAGCTTGTCCAAGCTGTTGGGTTTAGATCCCAGTTTGACTCTACTAGGTTGAATTTATTCTCAGTCATGGGCCTTGCCTGATAAGTCTCCCTCAAGCAGTGACAGTCTACTTGTCTTTCTATCCCTTCCCTTGCACCCCATCTTCCCCTCTGTGGAGTCTGAGGCCAGAGACTAATGGCCCAGGCCTGTTTACTGGTACCCAGAGAGGATCGTGCTGTTCCCTGTGCATGCCCAGTGATACCAGGTGGGAGGGGCAGGCCATGCCTCTTCCCAGAACCCACCCCCCCTCACCTGGCCTCCAGTGCTGGCTGCAGCCCCGTGTTTACTTCGAGGTTGCCTACCAGTCTGTCCACCCGAGGGCATCAGCTGCAGGGTCTTGGTAAATTGTATAACTGATGGCTGTACAGATTGGCCTCTCACTGTGCAGACAGTGAGTAAATGAATCTAGGAGTGATGCCTGGTGAGCTGATGAGTATTCCCTTCCAGGCTCCAAGTTCCACTCACCTCATACCCTTGCAGGATACCATTCGCGTCCTGCTGCACAGGTTCCCAGGTCACGTTCATCTC
Organism: Ochotona curzoniae; assembly: GCF_017591425.1. Classification (NCBI taxonomy): domain Eukaryota; kingdom Metazoa; phylum Chordata; class Mammalia; order Lagomorpha; family Ochotonidae; genus Ochotona; species Ochotona curzoniae. The sequence continues at coordinate 15,035,559 of NW_024466219.1, read as the reverse complement.
TGAAGACGAGACTCCCTTGGCCCAGACTTTGGTAGGCACCACCCTGGGCTCTGGGGATGGAGGCAGAATGGGTTTGGGTCCTGTGGGCCTCCTGGGGCTTCATTTGCTGAGGGTTTTGGGAAAGAGGCCAGGGCCCAGGATGAAGGCCCATGGGGCTCCTAGACCACTCTAGGGCCCACTTCTCTTCTCAGGGAGCCTCCCTCATTACCTCAGCCCTGAAGGGAGAGAGGGATCAGAGGTGAAGCCCAGGGCTTAGCACTCACTGTCCTCTCCAGCTTCTAGAAAATGGAGCTTAGATTTTTGTGTGACTGCTGTCCTCCCCCCCCCCCCGTCCCCAACTCTTTGGACAAGCGGCCATGCTGGCCACAAGTGGCAGGCCTGGGGCAGCCCACCTTCCTCCGCTGAGTACACAAGTGCCATGAGGCTCTCAGGGCCGTCCCCGCGATTATTGTAGCTGCGGATCTTGACCTCAAAGGGCGTGTAGGGCTGGATGCTCCCATTGTTGTAGACAAAGTACTGGGCGTCGGCGCCAGACACCCGGGCCGTCTGCCAGCCGGTGCTGCCTTGCCTGCGGAAGGACAGCAGGTAGCCGAAGCCGTCTCCGTTCTGGTACTCCCGTGACATGGGCTGAGGGGCAAGAGCGTGGCATGGGCGCGGGGCCATGGGCACGTTTTCTTGCCCACCCGACCTTCACCCCAAGGGACATCCCAGGGTGCCTGTTCCTGTACAGTCTTCACCTGCTATTAATTCCTGTGGGGGCATCAGGTATAAGGGGATGGGGATGTGGGGTTGTTGGCTTTTGAATTTGAACCTTTCTGTACACTGCTCACACAGGAGATGAGTCAAGGGGAAAGATTTGCCCCTCCCACCCCATCCCCCCAGCATGGGACTGGGAGGCACAGGCCTGCTTCTCTCCCTGCCAGCTTACCGTCCAGCTGATGATGAGCTCCCCGGGGGCTCCACCACCTCCGCTGAGTCCTGAGGGTGCCACCGAGGGGGCTGCCAGACACCAAGGGACACAGTTATGGGTGGTGCTGCAAGGGAACAAAGGTCCCAAGGCTGTCCTTGCTGAGCATCCTGGGGCGGGACACCACATCAGTTGGACTTTGGATCTTATTCCTTGGGGTGTAGGTACTTGAATCAGGCTGACCTAAGTTCAAATCCACACATGTGGCTGTGTTTCCCTGGCAAAGTATCTTAACCATTCTGAGCCTCTGATTTCCCTCTCCATTGATGCAACATGATCATGTTTTTCTCATCAGAGAAGCTTTGGCTGCCAAAGAACAGGAGACGCCATAAATGAGTTGACCTCACCACTGCCGACTGGAGCTGAGTCACAGTGACCAACTCTAGCTTGCTTTAAATGGAGGAAAATCACCCAGAAGGAAGGCAGCAAGGAAACACCCAGGAAGGCATTGCTCTGGGGTTCCGGGGTGTTAAATGAACTGTGTGTGAATGTGGCAGGTTTAATTTCCTAATTGTCTCTTGTGTTAAAGCTAGTATTAAAGCAAGGGTGTGTTCATGAGCCCACCACAGTTCTGGAGTAAATAACAGCTAGGAGTCAAAATATTTCTGCAGATAAGCCAGCAATTGGATACTGGTGACAATACCTTAGGGCCTTGTCATTCCCAAGAGGCACTTAAACACATGCCCACTTGGCTCTGAGGAGGTGAGTGCCCTTTTTAGGGTAGGGAGACAGGCCCAGGACAAGGAAGTGATTTGCTAAGTCAAGCTATTACATAGCACAGCCAGAACTTGGCCCCAGCGCCTGGGATTTGCAAGCCCCCCACTTCTCCATCCCAGCTGTCCTGTTCTTGCCAGCCTCTGGACACTAGAATAAAGGAGGCTCTTTCACCACCCCACACTGGCCTCTCAAGGAAGTTTAAGGCCATCAAAGAAAGTGCATCCTCTAGATTTCTTGAGAGAGGTATCTGCTAAAAAATGTTTCCGGGACCCAGAAAGGGCATGGGAAGTCAGCCTGGGGTATAGAGGAGGGAGAGACACTACAGTGTCCACGGTCCTAGAGCGCTCGTTCTGGGCCCCTGGACTGCACGTGACACAGACGGCAGGAAGGTGCTGACAGGCCTGTGTCTCTCCCTGCCTCCTGAGTTCCTACATGCCTCTCATTGAGGTTGCTGGCAGAGACATTTCGTCCCCTCCCCTGCCAAAAACCTGTCTGGCACACATCACTCCCCTTCCTCAGGAGTCGATTTCTGCAATCCATGTACTTGCAAGGCCCTGGATTCGAATTCAGCCTCTGCTAGGGTCTTTCATTCGCCACACTTAAGTTTTTATCCCATTTAAAAAGCTGACTTAAAAATAGAGCTGTGGGTTCTCAGTCAGGCTGACCCAGTTTTGAAATGAGGGTTTTGGATGGCTGGTCTGTGTACACAGTGGACTTGCTGCTCCCTTCTCATCTGTTTCGTCAGGGAGCAGAGCCAGAACTCAGGGTACCAGATTCTCTGCCCTGTCAATGATTCTTTTGGGGACACTGACCTGCTTCCTTGGTCCGGATTCTGCTGGAGGGCCCACTGGGCTTTCCGGTGCCCAGGATGTTGCTGGCTAAGACCCGGAACTCATAGTCCATCCACGGGGTGAGGCCTAGCACCTGGGCGGTCTCAGCATTGCCCTCGATGTTTGCAGGATCTGCAAGGTACCAGGGCCTCACGGCATCAGCGTTCATTTATTTGTAGGCAGAGGCAGGTCCTGGGCCTGGACCACCACCTCAGCCCAGCTCTGTTTGTGGTTCCTGCACACACTCAGAACCTCTTCCTGAAATGACTGAGAGGTGGGAGCCGCCACTCAGGACTCCAGCACAGTGTCTGGCCTCAAGACCAGGATTTCAACTCCCCACTAACACACACCCTGGGACATAGCAGGTGACAGCTAGATTGAGTTCTGGCTTTTGGCTTCATCCTGTTTTGTGTGGGGGACTGAGCCCCCCACACAAATGATGAGATGCTTTTCAAAAAAAAAAAAATTAACACCAATTAGTGAAAAGAGAAAATGGAAGCCAACTTCCCTGTCCTAGTGAATCTACTACTGAAGCGTGTCTCAACTTCCTGGATATTTTTGCTATTCTGGCAATAACACCATTTTCCCACCCCTGCCTGCCCCTCATTCTTCAAGAACTCGGGCTGAGCACCACTGCCTCCATCTTTTTACCCCTACCAGCTTCCTGGGGATGGTCTTGTTGGCTCTCCAGGAAGCTCCCAGCTCAGCCACTGCCACCCACCCACCACGCTCAGCCAGGCATGGTCATGGCTGATCCCAGAGATGCCTTACACTTACTGGTCCGAACCTGCTTCCACTTTCCTGCGGGCGGAGTGCGCGCCTGGAGGGTGTACTTGGCGATGGGACTGTGGTTGTCAAAGCCACGGCTCCAGCTGAGCTGGACGGTGGTGTCGGTGATGTCCCTCACCACCACGCCCCCTGGGGGACCTGGCGGACCTACACCCAGAGATTAGAGCAGCAGGGTGAGACTTGGGCAGCTTCAAATCCACACCACCTCCAGTCCCCCGCTGGCACTGGTGCAGGAATAAGACAAGGCACAGCAGAGGACGCGATGAACTTGCCCCAGAGTGGAGAATGAGGGGCAGGGCCGTGTCTATCCTTTGGGGGAGTTGTATCTTCCATTGAGGGGCTCACAGTGGGCACCACTTGAGGAAGTTTCCCAGAACTGGGTCTGAGAAATTTGGGCCTAGCAAAGGAATCCTGCTGTGGAATGTGTTCTGTTTGAAAGACTCAAGAGACATTTCCCAGATGCCCACAGAAACCAAGGTCAGGTGGAAGTCAGGAGTCAGGAACTAAATGCACGTTACCCATGTGGGTGGCAGGGACCTAGGTACTTTAGCTATCACCTGCTGCCTGCAGGTGTGTGTGAGCAGGAGGGTGGAGCAGAGGACGGGGCTGGGCCTTGATTCCAGCCCCCTGGAATCAGGGATGTGGGCATCCCAAGGGGTAGCTTAGTTGCTGTGCCCAACTTGCACCCCGGGAGGGGTTTCTTTAAAAGCTTGACTTTGGCAGAAAAATATCCCATTCATTTAAGACCTAGCTGCAGTTCAGCAGGTTCCATGGGGAGTTCCTTCCTAGGGAGCTGGGGAGAAGCATATAGGGAGGGAGGTCACAGTAGCCCAGTTGGCCTCCAGGGTTTATGGCATGGGGATACAGGTGGCAGCTCCTTTACCTCGGACTAGGACCGTGGCCTCCTTGGATGCGCTGTCCACCACTGTCTGGGCCATGCATGTATACTTGCCGCCGTGGCGCAGCTGGGCATTCAGGATGGTCAGATCCCCGACAGTTTCCTTCTGTACGGGGACAGCCCAGAGTGCAGGCAGGTCAGAGTGGGGGCCCGGAGGCAGAGCATGGGGGGGCTCTGCTCCATGACGACCAGGGACACAACTGTATCTCACTATCCCTGTCCATGAGGGGACTTGGCTGTTCCCCATTTACTACCTCTGGGGACCAACCAGCAAAGTTACAGGGGCCAATGGCAGTCCAAGTGAATGACAACACTTGCACTGGAACAGAAAGAGGACAGCAGCAGGGGGAATGAGGCTTCAGGCACTTGGAATTCTGGGTTTGTCCCCTTGCTTCTCCCAGATAAGTGATTTTTTTTTCAGGGGGAGGGATCACCAAGGGGTGATCAACCCAAGGTGGAGCTTGCTAGGGCAGGGGCCTGAGATAAGAGCTTTGAGGGCAGGGCCCCTAGGGCCTCACCATGCTGGCCCTCCGGTAGTGACCCCCAGGTTTATCGAAGTCGATGGGGAAGTCGTCCAGGGTCCAGATGAACGTGAGGTCCATGGTGGGGTCATGGGAGGCGTGGCACTGGAGGGTCAGATTGTCCCCCAGGTTGATGTCAGCACTGGATGGAGCTAGAGTGATCTTGGTTGCATCTGTTGGGAGAAACAAATCCCCTAAGTGGGTGGGGCAGGAGGTCGGCGTAGATGGGAGCTGCAGGACAGGCACTAGGCTCCATCTAAGGCCCAGGAAACAGCAAGGGGTGGTGTATACCCAGAGATATGGGGCAGGCAGGGAGGGAGGACCTGATTCTGGGTGGTAGCAAGAGGGTGGTGCCAAGCCAAACAGAACCCGGCAGTAGCCTCAGAAATCAAGCCAGGAGACTCAGCAGACCATGGAGCCAACCACAGGCCTTACCACGCACAGACAGGATTCCAGTACTGTTGGCTTTGCCCATGAAATTCTCCGCAAAGCAGGTGTATTTGCCCTCATCTGACCTGCTGATATTTCTGATGATAAGGGTGCCATCTGGAGTCACGGTTACTCTGCAGCAAGGACAAGGTGGATACGGCCACTCTGGGGGCTGGCCAGAGCCGTGGGCAGGGGAGCAGTCTCCAGGAGGGGGGCATGGTGGTACCTGCTGCTATTGGCCAACATCTCGGTGCCTTTGCTCCACAGCACCACAGCCTTGGGGGCAGCTCGGGGCTGACAGGGGATGGTGATCTCACCACCCCGGGCTGCAGGGATCAGCCGTCTGACGGGATTCTGCCGGAAATCAGGGGCCAGTGCTGGAATGAAAGGGAAGAGCTGCCAGTATTAACCACTGATGTGGACTCACTGGCCCATGCTAAGCCAGCAGGAGCCTGTTAGAACCCAGCCCCTTCTCGTCACCCCCACCACTGTCTCCCTGCTCCAAGCCACCACCTGTTCTGTCCCTGCTACCTCCCACCCCACCCCCCCAGCCATGGCCCTCCTGTTTCTGTGCTGCTTCTACAGGTACTCCTACACCCAACAGCTGAAGCATCTCATCATCCAGGCCAGTGTGCTCCTAGCTGCCCGCAACTGCCCCCTCATTCCACTCATCCTCCATCACCTTGCTCCAACCACCTGGTCACTTGGGCCTCAGGACCTTCACACTAGCTATAAAAAGGTGCCTGGAAATTCCCCAAATGGAGGGCCAGCACTATAGCTCAGCAGGTGAAGCTACCATCTGTGATAACAAAATTCTATATCAGAGAGCTGGTTCAAGTCCCCAGCTCCTCCCTTCTGAACGCCCATGCTAATGCACCTAGGAAAATAGTTCAAGCGTTTGGTCCTCTGTGCCCATATGGGGAACATAGAAGAAGCTTCTGCTTCTAGCTTTAGCCTCGCCCCAGCGCTGGTCATTGTGGCCATTTGGAAGTGAATCAATGGATGGCGGTGGAAGTGAGTCAGTGGATGGCAGATCCCAATCTGTCTTTTTCTAACTGCCTTTCAGATATACTTTTTAAAGATTTATTTTTTGTTTGAAAGGCAGATAGAGAAGAGATACAGAAAAAAAGATCTTCTGTCTGCTGATTTACTCCCTAAGTGGCCACTACAGCCAGAGCTGAGCCTATTTGAAGACAGGAGCCAGGAAATTCTTCCGGGTCTCCCACATGGGTACAGGGTCCCAAGGCTTTGGGCCGTCCTTGACTGCCTCACCAGGCCACAAGTGGGGAGCTGGATGCGAAGTGGAGCAATTGGGACACAAATTGGCACCCATAAGGATCCTGGCACATGCAAGGCAAGGATTTAGCCACTAGGCTATCACTCCTGGCCCTCAAATAAATATGCTTTAAAAAACAAATTCCCCAAATCTTCATGGAGCTTGCTGTTAGCACTCCCATCACAGCTCAGATAATGATGTCCTCAGAGGGCTGTCCCTGACTGCCCACCTAACTGCTCCTTCTTGACCCACTGTTCTCCCATATTTGCTTTACACTGTTATTTCTTATATTAAAAAAAAAAAAACAGAACAAAACCTTATTTTCATTTGTTGGAAAGACAAAAAGACACCTTCCCTCTGCTGGTTCACTCCTCAAATGCCTACAAGAGCCAGAGCTGGACCAGGTTGTAGCAGGAGCCTGGAATTCCAGCTAGGTCTCTCTTGTGAGTGGCAGGGGCCCAAGCACTGAAACCATTTCTTGCTGCCCCCCACGTGCATTAGCAGGGAGCTGGAATCAGGAGTGGTGGGGCTCACATCCAAGCACTCCAGTGTGGGAGGTAGGCCCCCAGGGAGAGTCTTAGCCGCTGTACCAAGCATGGTGTTTACTGTATTTTTATTGCTATTTGAAATTCTGTAGGTTTCTGATCTTGGGTTTATTTGTTCCTCCCCCTCTCATGGATTGTGAGCCTCCTGTGCTCATTTCCCAGGGTTGAATGAATGAATAAGTGCGTCCTAGCACCATGAGATGGGCATCACTGTGTCCACTTGGCCAGTGAGGAGGCCCAGGAAGCTCCCATCACACAAGCAGACACCACCTCTGGCTTTCACTGGGTGCCTGCGCGAGGAAGGGCCCTCCAAGCTGCTGCTCTGTTGGCTTGTTTACTCCTCACAGTCGCCCCCTGGGGCAGCACTGCTGTTTCTGTTCACTTGATCGATCAAGAAATGAAAACTGGACGTGAGGGACCGGGTGAGTACTGTTGCAGTAGCTAAGACATTCCTCAGGCACTACTCTAAACCAAGGCAGACTGTATGTGTGTGTGCTTGTGTGCAGAAATGAATGCCCCACCACCCCACCCACACTTGCACCCAGTACCTTGCACAGCCAGCTCGGCGCTAGCGTAGATGGTGCCATGCTTATTCTCTGCCACACACTGGTACATGCCAGAGTCCTCTAGGCTCAGCTTGGAGAAGCGCAGGTCCCCGGCTGACACCTCCAGCCGGTTCTGTGTAGAAGAACCCGGCCAAGGCAGGGTAGGGAGCAGTCAGGACCTGGAATGCTGGGGAGGAGGGACCAGCGGAGCACCTGCGGGGCATGGGGGCACCTTGCCAGCCCCTGGGGGATGGGTCCCCTGGACCTCAGCACTCTGATATTCCACAGGGCTTCACAAAGAGCAAAGGGATACTGGCAAGGCCGCAGCCTTTGCTGCGGCTTAGCGGGGCCTGGACCCAGGTCTCTATGTTTCTGTCTATTTTCAGCATGTGACATAGAACTCTCAGAGGGAAAGAGGTATGGCCACCATAATTGACCCAAAGAACCAAAGGAGCTGAGGATAAGAAAAGCCCCGCATCTCCTACCTGGGAAGCCAGGGGCTCCCCGTTGCGTAGCCAGCGCACTGTAGGCCGGGGCTTCCCAGCAGCTGCGCAGCCCCAACGCAGGTTAGAGCCAATGTCAGCCTCCGTGTCTGAGATCACCTTGAGCCACTCGGGCTGAGCTATGGGGAGCAGGGGAGAGAGAACCAGGGTGAGCTGGGAGAATCACAGGGGTGTTTTGCCTGAGCCACACGACAGGGGGCACTGTGTGTTGCAGTGTAGAAAGGATTAAAGGGAGGGGCAGGACGAATCAGGCATAAGGAAATTGGTGTTTGGAATTGTGCCAGTGGCTGTTTTAGCACTTTTGACCATCCTAAAACCCTCTGTCTGCTGTACCAGTCAAGTATTCTGAGCCAGCCACAACACTTAGCTTTTGGCCCCTCACCCCATGCAGTCCTGGTTCGAATTCTCTCCTTGGGGACAGGGTAAATGAAGGGTTGCAGGGGGAGGGGAAGGCGGCCCTGGCTCCCATACCCTGCACAATGATGCGCCCTTGAACAGTGTCACGGCCCTTGGAGTTCTCCGCCTCACACTCGTAGGTGCCCTCGTCCTCAAAGCTGATGCTGGGGATCTGCAGGGTGGGCTCGGCGGTGGCCCACTGTGGGGACAGGGAACCATCCACTTTGCGCCACTTGATCCTGGGGACAGGGCTGGTGAGGGAGATAAGGCCAGAGGGGTTTGGGCTGAGTAAGGCACACTCACTCCCAGGTGTGTCCAGGCCCTCCTGGAATGTTGAGTGGGCTGGAAGAGGGTACTGTGGAGGGTCCCCTTTCTTTCCCCAAGTAGCTTGGAGCACAAGCAGAGAAGGGGCCAGGAACAGCCTCCTCCATCCATCCATCCATTCATCCATCCATCCCAGTGCAACCACTATGATGTTGGGATGTTGGGATGTTGGGATGTAGGGATGTGGGTCCTCTGGCAGGTTGTTCCACACCCCACACCTACCAGCAGTGGCCCGTCACCCTACTTTTCAAGTAGACTTATGAGGAATCTGGATACTGCTTGGGGCTGAGACATCAATGAGTCTGAAAGGTTTACTAAGAGAGCTGGCATGTGCAGCAGGTAAAACTGCTGCCTGTGATGCCAGATCCCATGTGGGTACCAGTTCTACTTTCAATCCAGCTCTTACATGCCTGGAAAAACAGAGGCAAATGGCTCGATTGCTTGGGCTCCTGCCACCCATGTAGGAGACCCAGAAGAAGCTCCTGGCTTCTTCCTGGCCCAGCAGCCCTGGCCGTTGTGGCCATCTAGAGAGTAAGTCAGCAGATAAAAAAGTCTCTGTTTTGGTCTCTTTCTTTAGCTACCTTTCAAAGAAATATTTTTTTAAGCGGGGAGATGTTTACTGAGTTGTCTGTCTGTGCTTTTCAAACTGTTTTTCTAGAAGCCCCATAGCTTTCCATATAGTAGTGGCCATCCTGAGCTGCTGGAGAGACTTCTTGCACTTTCACTCATTTGACAAACACTCATGGAGTGCTTGCTGTTTGCTCAGCCCTGTACCGATAAACCCCACCTCTGAGAAAGCAGGAAGAATAACTTCCCCCCCGGTGGCGGGGTGGGGGTACATCTCAGCAGGTAACTCTCAGCAGCCATACGACAGTTAACTAAATGCCAGCACTGGTCTAGCCATTTCACCTACACAAGCTCTGCCACCAGGCAGAAGCCTGCACACTGTACCCCAGCCATCTAAGCCTGCATCCTTGCTAGGGAGCCAGGTCTTCTGGTTAGTGTCAGTTGCCCAGCATGTGCTGCCTCTACAAGAGTGTTAGTGCTTGGTCAGTGGCACTGCAGACCCACTGTGTACCCAGCACTCTGCCAGGAGCACTGACCCTGCCTGCTCTCACCCTGCTGCCAACAGTGCCCCTGTGGGTCTCTCAGAGGTCAGGCCCAACTTCAGGGAGACCCTTCCCCTCCTCCACTCACTTGCCGAAGGCGAAGCATTCCAGGGTCACCTGCTGCCCAGCCAGTGCATAGGTTTCTGCAGGGAATCGGGCTTTGATGCTGGGTGCAAAGAGCCTGGGATCTGGAAGAGAGAGGGATTTTGCTCACCAAATACAAATGATGCCAGGGCAGGTGCCCTCTGTGCCTGGGACCTAGGCATCCATCAGTACCCACAGTGTGTGGACAGCTGGGGGAGGTCTTTGGCTCTGGCTCCTGCTCCCCAGCCACACTGCCTCCTGACCTTCAGCTGCTAGGTTCAGCTGTGCAAACTTGCTGAAGACACTCTTGGTGGAGAAGTCCATGTGGCTGGTGGCCAGGCAGGAGTAGTTGCCCAGGTCGGAGGCATTGGTGCGGGCAATGTAGAGGTTCCCTGTGGTCTGTGACACGAAATGACGCCCGTCCGTTGGGATGAAGTTGGGGAACTCGTTGAGGAGCCAGCGGTAGGACAAGCCTGGTGGCAGCAGTGGGATGGGGTAGGAGAAAGCAGTTGAACCAGTCGGGATGCTTAGCTTGCAGGGATGTGCTAAGGGTGTCTCAGCACCTGCAGACCCAGTCCTGAGAGCCACTGGTGCTCTGAATTACAGACACCGTGGAAGGGGGATGTGACTTTAGCCCTGTCCCCAATGAACACAGTGTTCAGGGACTCCCAGTCTGAAGGGATGGATGGAACAGACTCACCAAGGCAGGACGCCCAGGGGCTGTGCCTTCCAGGGTCACCATCCACCTTCCATCCCATTCTCCATGGAGGAGCCAGAGGCCCATCCTGTGCCCTCTGCCTAACCTAGTGCAGGGCCCCAACTCACCTGGATAGTGGGCAGGTGGGTTACAGGGCAACATCACCCCCCAGCCCTCGTGTGTCTTCACCGGGTCCCGCTCTTCCTTGGAGAACTCCTGTAGGACTACAGGGGGAGACCAAGGGCTTAAGTACCATCCTTCAAGCCCGGGGACCACCCTTCCCCTTCACAGCCCTCAAATGGAAGTGGCTGTTTACATGGCCTTCCGGGGTGTATTCTCTGGCTCCCTCCACCCTCTCCGTCTCCCTGGGCTCTTACAGCCGAAGCGCAGCACGGCCTCCCTGCTCACAACAGTGCCCACTGGGTTGGAAGCCAAGCACTGGTAGACGCCAGCGTCCTGGGCCTTGGTGGGCTTCATGATGACCAAGTTGCCCCCCACCAGCTGGTGACGAGAGCCTGGCTCCAGCTTCATCTCTGTGCCATTCATCTTCCACCTGCAGCAAGAGACAGGCAGGGGAACCTCTGGCCACAGCCAGCCACCCACCCCCTGGGGTGAGGAAGAGCCAGGCTGCTGTCCATGGCCTCCTGGTACCCACCACAGGGCCTCACCTGTAGCTGGCTGGAGGGCTGGCCCGGGCACGGCATGCCAGCATTACCTGCTCCTCTGTGGACTCCTCTGGGAACAGCAGGCCAAGGGGCTGCTCTTCAAAGACAGGCCCAAAGGTGGCAGGTGATCCCCAGGCTGAAGTCCAGGCTGTCGAGGGGGACACCAATGGAGGCCACCTCAGTGCCTGGCTGGAGCCAGGCCTTGAGAGCTGTGTTGTCTAGCAGAGCTTCCTGGGAATGGCTGCCATGTCCTCTATTGGACATGGCCTACTGTGAGGGGTGTTAGGTCCCTGGGGCTGCTGAGCACTGGAAATGGAGCTAGTGAGGGGGTGGCAGAGCAAAATTTTGTGTTTTATTTTCATGAATTTGACTTCGAGCTTAAATGGGCCAGACAGGACCCATCTGACCCTATCTTACACCTGTAGCTGTGGGCCACCTGCTGTGTACCTGGCTCACCCTGGAGACCAGCTGCCAAAATGATAAAGACACAAGTCCTCAAGAGTTGAGTCCAGGGAGGGAGACCCAAGGCTGAGAGTGCAAAGTGGCAGGTGCCACAGCAGCATTTGGAGCCTCAGAGAACAGGCAGTGGCCACTGCTCACAGTGGTGGGCAGAGCTCTCAGGGGAGCTCCAGAGAAGAAAGGATGGGCAGGGGGAGGGGTACAAAAACTCACCTGTCACTGTCCCTAGAATCTAGCATCCCTCTGAGGCACTAAGGCCTAGCAAAAAGTTATTGGGGGGTTAGGGGATCAGGCCTGACCTTGAGCAAGTCATAGCAGTCTCCACCTGTGACATGGAGAGAATCCAGACTCATCTCTCAAATCCATTGAGGAGTCACCTAGCAGAAGGCTGGTGAGGGGAGCAGGTTTAGTGGATGTCCACTGCACCCAAAGGTGGCCCCAGAGAGAGAGAACAGGTAAGGCAGAAAGCCTGAGGGGGGAGGCCTGCAAGCAGGAGGCTTTGGTGGCTATTTTATAAAATCCTAGTGTCACAACTCAAGAAAGGGAGGCCCAGAGGAGGAAGGGACTTGCCCACAGTGCCAAGGTGAGTCTGGCATGGATGGGGCCCAGACCTCAGATCTTGTGAGTTGCCCAAGCAGATGGGGAGTCCCTAGTGCAGATGGGGTTTCCATGCCAGCCCTGCCCTGGGCAGATATGTCTCTTTTTACGCACCATTGCCCTGCATCACCAGGGCAGGGTGGTGCTGTCCTTAGATATATGGGACTGATTCCCTTGACCCCTATGGCATGGGGGCAGGACGAACCCCCTAATTGGCTGCCTGCCTGTCCTCGGCGCTGAGTTATGGGTGGAGAGCACCCCACTAACTAATTAGTACCTCCCATTTCAGAGTATCCAGCTGTCCAGGGGGCGGGGGAGGGAGCTCGGTCCACAGCTGAGGCCCAGCCCTTTGGTCCCCCAAGGGAGAGAGCAGCTGTTTAACCACTCTCAGAATGAGGGAGGGAGCCAAGGCTCCCAAGAACAGCCCTGCCCAGGCAGACTCCCACCCCCTTCACTGCCTCCCCAGGCTGTCCCTCTTCACTGCTCCTAGTCTGGGTTGCAGAGCCCAGTTTAATCCCAAGTTAATGACTGTGGTGGAGGAGGAAATAGATGCCTGCCTCAGCTGGGCCTGCTGGGAGTGGGGGAGAGAGTGTGGGGGTGGGTAGGGTCACCTTGTACAATAGCAGCTGCCGGGAGTTCTGCTGGGTAGGGGGCCCTGAGCGGCCCCTTGGCTGGCTGTCTTTCTGGAAAATGTTCTCTGCACTGGGCTTACACTTGCCTGCCACATCACACGTTGGCTCCCACAAGGGGGCACCTGTCTCTGCTACTCCCTCTGTGCGAGTCCAAGGGGCTGCCATACTCACACACCCATTCCTGTGCATGAACATTTAGCTTTATAGATGTGTATGTGTGTGTGTGTGCATTCACAAACAGGCACTGTTATCTGTCATAACCATATAACTAAATGGCAACAGCCATAATAGTAAAAAGCAGTGTTACATTCCTCTCATGTTCTCCTCTTCCAAATGGACACTATCATGGTCTCACTTTACTGATTTGGATGCTAGGATCTCAGAAGCTAAATAACTTGTCCAAAATCTCTGAGCAAGATGGGGCTGGCCTTGGTAGGTTGGCTCACCTCATAGCCAGCATTCTTTTTAAAAAAAAATCCTTTTTCTTTATTGTTTTGAAAGAAAGAGACAGAGATCTTTAATCTACTGATTCTTTCCCCAAATGCCTATGACCACTAGGACTGGGCCCAGCTGAAGCCAAGAGCCAAGAATCCCACCCAGGGCTCTCACATGGATGGTAGGGACCCAAGTATTTAGCTGTCATCTGCTGCTACCCCCTTGGGTCTGCAGGAGCAAGAAGCTGGAGTTAGCCAGGTAATCCAGAACCCCTGGTGTGGGATAATGGTAGCATAACTGGTATCTGAACTGCCCAGCTAAATGCCACCTTCATGGTGACACACACACCTGCAATGCATCTTCCATATGTGTGCTCATACACACACGTACAACCTGCCACTTTATTCCACAACACACACACCTTCAAAGTATCTGCACACACACACACAGGCACAAAGCCAGCCCTTCCTTGCTGCCCGTGTGCCACACCTTCTGATTCTCTCTGGATAGCTTTATCCCCAAACATGGCCTCCAGAGGCCTTGCGGGCAGAGGTAGGGGCTAGGGACAGAACTGGGTCCTCTTGTCTTTATGGGTTTTGTGAGGTGGCCGGCCAGGCCCTGGACCCTGGCAGTTGCTTTCCAACCCCTCTGGGTATAAGGACCCTGGAGATTGCCCAGATCCCTTGCCTTATACTGGGAGGGCCCAGCAGAGAGGTGAGGGGTACTTTTCCTCTGCCTCCTGGCACCCCCAGGGCTCCCCAACCCCACCCATTTCCCAGCAGGGTCATGGGATGGCTCTGACCAAGGAGATCTGAGCAGATACCAGCAGTGCCCCCCTTGGTGAGACAATGGCCAGAGCCCTGCCAAGACTGTGGGGAACCCAGATGGCAGCACTGTGGAAGGACCACAGAGTATGGTACTACTTGAGCCAGGGAGACATTTAGGGCAGGAAGGAATGCCTGTTGACCCAGGGTCAGGGCAGAAGCCAAACAATAACTCTCTCAGAGCAGCAGGTACTAGACATCCCCCTGCACTCCCATTCCAGGACAGCAGGGCCACCCACAGTCCCTTCCCCCCTCTGTGAGGAGACCCTCTGCCTGAGCTCTGCCCTGTTCCCAGTCTTGTCTCCTGCCCAGTTCTGCTGTCCATCAGTGTCTGTCTGCCAGGATGCATTGTCCAGAACTTTCTTGATGGAATGTTCTAGAGTCTGTGCTATTGTAGGTGGCCACAGAACACTTGAATTGTGGCCAGTGTCTCTGAGAACATTATTTTTTAAATGTGGGTCTCAGCCTTGGGGCTCACGTCTGGCTGGGCCTTCTACCCTGGGCAGGGTAGCCTTAGGGCCTCCATCTCTAGCTTAGAGGGTTGTGTCAGGGAGAGAGGTGTTCTAGCTGTGGCAGAATCTTGCTGAGTAACCTGGGGGGCAAACCACACATCCTCCTTAAGGAACTCCAAGGAATGGCAAAGATGCATGCCCTCCCCTCCTGTCTGACGGAAGGGAAGAGCCACAGGGAGAAAAATGTTTCCAAGGAAATGCCCTCAGCTATCTTGGCATGCTACAGCAATGCAAAGACTGTTACACTGAAATCATCATGAACACCACGGCAAGGACACAGTGATATAGTCCAACCCAGCTGGTTGACGAGCACAGCAGACCCTCTTACCTGGGCAGGAGATGAGGGTCATAGCAGCCAGCAGCAGCAGGATGGGCTTCCTCCTGGCAGGTGTTTTCATGGTGGGCGCTCCCAGCAGAGGCAGAGATTGGGGAGCAGGCGTCTGAGTCCAACGAGGGGTGAGTCTAGCTGGAGGCTGGGAAAGGCCTAGGAGGCAGGAGGCAGGAGGCAGGTGGCTATGAGCCAAGGAGCACCCCTCCCAGCCCCAGACACATCTGGGCTCGTCATGCTTTTACCTAGGCTGTGGCAGCAAGGTTGCGGCTGAGGGAACTGCTAGTGATAATCCTCCCCCCAGGGTCCCAGGGGAGGAGGCCTAGCTGTTATCCAGGCGCTCTTTTCCCCCCTTCCCCCCCCCCCCACCTCCCCGGCTGAGTGCCTCCTACTTAGGCCCCTGGGAGTCTGGGTCTGCCCTGTACCCTACCCCACCTTCCTCCAGCCAGCGGGGGTGCTGTTCAAGAGGCAAAAGCAATGACTAATTGAGAAGCAAGAATGCACCTGCCCACATGCATTGCCAGCTCTCCATGTAGGGTCCAGAAGGGAATGGGCCCCAGACCTGCTGTGGGGAGCCAGTAATACCTTCCTTGGGCAACCAAATCTCCTCCTGACTTCCTCCACCCCAACAGATGAGAAGCCCCTCCAGGAACTGCATGAAGTCTAGGGGAGGGGTAGCCTGTTTTTCCTGGTAGTGTGAGGCCCCACACTGATTCTCCTTACCCTCTCACCAGTGTGACCCCAGGTGAAGCACTGAGGGGCATTGCAAGAAGGAGTCATGACCTTGGCCTCCTTGGCAATGATCCTGACTTGTGGCACAAATGAAAAGAGACGTGATAAAAACAAGGAGTTGTTGACAACCTGTCGTCAGGGCCCTGCTGAGACGAAGTCCATCCCACCTTTCTGAGAGGCCCAGGGAGGACAGCCTTGTGGGCAGGCTCCCCATCCATGGGAATAGAGGGTATGGCCAGAGGACCTGCAGCAGCTGCTGGTCTACCCTGCATGGCTGCTTTGCTGAGCCCAATGCTCCACTGCTGGCTCTTGGAGTCCTCTTGAGCCAGGAGGGTACTTAGGCAGGTTGCTCATGGGCAGGCAGCAGTGGGGCAGGGCAGGGTCTACAGGCCAATGCCAGCTCACAGTTGGCCTTGTCTTGCTTCACACCCTATGTTGTTGGAAAGATAGCACCCCAACGTTCTTAACCTTGGCACTGGATCACCCCACAGACTATTTCTGCTTCCCAAGGAGCTATGAGGAGGGAGTGACATGGCCCCAGGACCTGTCTGGGGGTGTGAGCAATGGACAGGGCAGAACAGAGAGTGAGGTGGCAGGGTGGTGACACTCCTCCTCTGAGCTCACAACACCTTCCTCGGCGCTTCATTGGTGCTGTTCCTGACTTGAACCCAGATGCTTGGCATGACCTGCCCTGCATGTGCTGTCCCAAACATGCTAGACTCATTTCCTGGTGAGGCACCCTTCTGAAGCCCTGTTCACCCTCCCTCCTGCCAAGAAGCCCCGGTACACCACTGGGGGCACACAGCTCAGCTGTGTTCTGGACCACACACCTTTTGGCCCTGCCCAGAGAGCCATGCTTCCATCCAATTCTATGGACCCCTCATGGGCAACTAGCCATGTCAGCTGTGCCTAGCAAAGTGGCACATACCAAATAGGACTTGAACCAACCAGGAACAAGCACAGCCAGTCACTTCCAGGAGCGATGGACACACACACACACGCATACTCACACACAAGGCCAACAGCTTTCTAGTACTCTCTGAGGGCAACCCAGCAGCACATATCCGGGCCACTCAGCAGGAGGACATCCAGCTGTGGGGAAAACCGAAGAGTATGGCCCTGTGCAGCCCAGGTGTAGGCCACCGAGCAAGGCACTGGGAAGCCGTGGGGCCCTCCTGGACAGAATCTGACCAACCAGACTTGTTAACACCAACTTCCTCTTCCACAGCCTCACTGTGAGAGACTGTTTTCCCTTCGAGGAGCCTCAGTTTTCCTATCTGCCAAGTGGGAAAAATAGACAAAGCTGTGCTGAGGGTACATGAGGCTACAGAGAGCCCAGCAGTGCTTTCCAAACTCTGCAGCCTTAGGGCTGTGGGGCTCGTCCTGGGCCACAGCAGGAACCATGCTGAGAAGAGCCTGGGCATATCCACCCATGTGGGCCTCATGCACCAGACGTTCCCATGAAGTTGCTATATAGGAAGCCTCCTCCCAGAAGTTCAAGAAGCTTGCTCTTGGCACGGCCAGGCCACCTCTGGCCACTTCTGTGTGGGCTGCAGAAGGGGCTCCATCCTAGCTTGCTGACTGTCTTTTTGGTCAGACTGTCCATGCCGGGAACTCAGGGCCTGAGGCTGGGCTTAGGGGAGTTTGGGCTCCAGGCATTATCCTGAATGGGCAAGGACAAGGCAGAGGCAGGCGTCCTTGTGGGTATCATCCCCCGGCTGTGGTCAGAATTTTGCTACTTGCATCATGCTAGGTAATCACTATAGCTCATGCACAATCCAATCCCACTGTTCTTGCCAAACTCTAATGCAATCCAGATACAGAAAGAAAAAAATCAGTGAGCTCTCCAACCCAAAGGCCCTGGGTATAGTTACAGGAGAAGTGTCAGGAGGGGCTGGGATCAGGGAGCGCTGGAAAATGGTTGGCCCAAACGGGTGCATGCCAAGTAACCCCACGTACCAGGGCCCTGGTTACACTCACGAGTCTGGACCAAGGGTCAGAGCTGACTGCCTCCTTGAAGGCAAGGCAATGGGCAGCCCCAGCTGTGCCTGGCACCTGTCTCTACCACCATCTGATCACGCATCAAACACAGAAGACAGCAAAAAAAAAAAAAAAAAAGCTGCTGCCAAATATCCCCCAGCCAGGCAGGTACAGCCAACACACTCCCTGAGCTCACAGCTCAGCCACCCCTCCTCTGTGCCATCCACCCTAGGACGTAGTCTAGAATGCCTAGAATGGAGACAGACTTTTTGTCCAGACTAAGGCTGCAATGGAGCCATGCCAGGCCCAGAGTTGGCCCTGCCAACCCCGAGCTGGCCAAACCTTCCTCAGGCCAGCTGCCCTGATGAGGGGTGCAGGGACAGGCGGGCACAGGCTGGCACAGGCTGGCCCCATTGGAGGCGGGTACTGGGAGGCACAACACATGGGGGAATGAGCCACCTAAGGTCCAGGGACACCAGGGAGCTGGCTGGGTTGCCCAGCACAGGAAACAAAAGGGTGTGGGGGCAGTACACAACAAGGACTCCTGCCCAAAGCTCACCAGAAAAAGAAAGGTACACCCTCCCCTAATATTGCTGCTTGCGATGCCCAGCTCCTTGGCCCAGAATCGTTCTTTCCTCCCGATAGATGGAGAGTGGAGCACTGTGGGATCTGGTCTGCTCTTCTTGGTGGGTGGAGGCAGGAGCGAGGGGTGCAGAGGCTGGTGGGTGACAGAGACTGAGTGATTTATTACAGGCTCATAAAGGGCAGCAGGAGCGCGCGCACACACGCACGCATGCATGCCCGCCTGCCTGCCGCACCACAGCCTCCGTATGGCATCACAGTCCTTGATCCTGAGCCTCAGCAGTCTGGACAGGATTAACTAATACAACCCTGGTTTTAACTAGTACAGTGCCTGGTTACCACAGGCATTGCTCAGAGCCTGGGTCTCCCATCTGTGGGACGGGGAAGAGGGGAGGCAGAGTCTGCTCACCCCTGACCTGTAATGGGTACCTGGGAAAGACCCATACTCTGAACCAAGCATCCACCTGCCCTCTTGTGTGAGCCATGCAGACCCCGTGGCTGTTGGTCTTGGGCTAACTGGCTGCACTAAGGTATGCTCAAGACACCCACAAACCCACAATCACCCGAGACAGGAGCCTCTGTCCCACCACTCCTCACGCTGTGGAGGACTTGGGTAAGCATCAGAATGCCACCCCAGACTGGATCACAGGGACTCCCTCCCCATGACAGTCACTCCTGATCTCTTGTGTCTAGCAGGGCAGCAAGCCATACCCAATCAGGTGCTCTTCCCAAGCCTCAGCACCCGCTTCCTGCCTGCAGATCCAAGCCTCAGCACCCACTTCCTGCCTGCAGATTCGAGCTGGAAGCTCATCCCCTTTCCTCTGCCCAGGTCAGGAATCGCTGCCTGGCCTGTGGTAGCATCACTGTGCAAAGAAGGCCTGAACCATCTCTATGCCCCCTGTGGGAGGCCAAGGGCTCTGCAGTGGCTAGGGGTCGAGGCAGGGGGACTGCTGGGTTCCCAGCTGGCAAAGGGAGGCGGACCATGTGTTGGACATTCTCTGGGGTACCCTGAGAGTGGGGGAGGGTTCAGCTTCCCTGTGTAAGTAGGGAACCCAGTGGCTTCTGAGATGGGAAGAGCGCTGAAGGCTCTGGTGTGTCCCAGCACAGGGCAGGCAGTGGGGGTTCTGTCTTGGACAAGAGTATCACACAGCCTCCGGCCTGCCTGCCTCCCCTTTGGGAGCTAGACAAATGGGCAAATCCCACAGACAGAACTGAGCAAATCCCAGACGGGTCCTCTGGACTCCAGGATGGGGATCCCTCTCTCCTGCAGGGCATAGAGCACACGCAGGCAGCACAGCAGCAAGTTTGACCACAGCCCTGGGGCAGGCTGGGGAGTCAGGGATTTGGTCCAGCTGGAGAGAAAAAGGTAGCCGGCAGGCCGGAGGGGGCTTGAAAGGCATCTCAGATGCACGGTTCTCTTATCATTCACAAGGGGATTACTGGAGCCTGGAAGAGCTGCCTCCGATTGGCCTGGCCCTCCCTGCCTCTGGGTAGCACCGTCTCTAACCTTGGACTAGACAACCATCCCACCTCATAGCGCTTCACAAACCCCCTGGGAATACTCTGAAAGGAGATTGTTATTTCCCATCCAGCCCCCCAAACTCCCTCTCCTCCCTGGCATATGACTACTGCTTAGAAAGTATCTCCTACAGTCTAACTTAAATCTCTCCTGCTCCACTGCGGTTTTGATTCAGGCATCCACCACCTCTTTCTCTGGCCCCAGGAATCCCTCTGGAAACAAGCACTGCCCACCCTCCGGTTTACAGATCCTTCTGAAGTAAGCTTTTTCACCAACACTGGCTCTAGGAGTTTCCTGGGGAAGGGAGCACTCATTGTTCCCCTCCCCCCATCCCCACTTCAACCCAGGGCGCTGTCTTGGGGAGCAGTGCTGCCATGCTCAGTTGTCACCATCCCTTGCAGACGATGATGCGTCTGAGCCCTTTCCATGTGTGCCTCTGTCTGAACAAGCACTGACAGAGAAGGTGCTAGAGCATAAGTAGGATGGCATGCAAGCAGGCCCAGGGCTAAAGCCAGAGAGGGGCTGGTGACCAGGGTTGAGTGAGAAACAGAGAGATGGGGAAAGACTCAGAGAGGGTGGCTGGGCAGGGCTGGGGGACAACTCCTGGATCCTGTGCCTCTGCTTTCTTGGCTCCTCAGGTGTGGGACAGGTGCACCATGGGTGACTTGAATTCCATCCCCCTCGCTCTGGAGACCCCCCCTTCCCACCTATCCTACCTCTTGCATTCTTCTTACTGGCTGAGGAATCCCCCAGAACATGAGGGAGCACTTTGACCTTGTGGCAGAAGCCCTGCCTAGGGCTCAGCAGCCTGGCTAGGAAGGGGTTAACTGGCCGGCAGTTCCCCAAGACCAGGTGCACTTGTTCTGACTTTCCGGTGGTCTTCCTGCCCAACCCCCAGGAAGTGCAGCCAGCCCAGCCCCTCCCACAGGTGTCCACCTTTTGCTGCCCTTGGTCTCCAGCTCCCTGGGTCAGATGTGGGACAAGGAAGCAGAGGGGCTCCATGGCTACGTGCACTGAGGAGCTCTCTGAGGGTGGAGGCCAGGAGTAGGGACTGGACTGTTGGGTCCCTTCCTCTCAAGCCCACCGAAGCCCAGGGCTGGGGCTGAGACACACAGTCCATGGCCCGCTGCCTCTGCTGCTCCTGCTGCTGCCGGCTCAGTGTTCCCAGACCACCCAATGGCCGTGACTGACAGCGTCTCCAGGGACCCAGGCTCTGCCCTGAGCTCCCAGGACCTGTGTGGCTGTTCACGTCAGCCTGCTTTCTTGCTTTCCAGACCTTGAGGAAAATGACAGGATTCAGTTTTGGACACTCACAGGTTGGGGCTGTGGCTCCTACCTTTGGCCCATTATGTAAGCCCCGGAGGAGGGTTGTTGGGTAGGACACCTGCTTTTTCTGGGACTCTCAAGCCATTTCCCTGCCCACACCAGTCTGGTCGCAGCCCCTTTCTCTAAGGGAAATGCAAACTTCAGGCAAAACCTTCTCTCCCATCAGCTGAAGGAGAGGATAAGGTTGGGAGGCAGATGGCAAAGATAGACTCACGGCCTCTTACCTTTGTGGTGATGCGGTGGCTTAAGGGATTTGACTTGCCTCAGTTTCCCCTTTTGGAGACCCAGTACCTGGGCAGCGCTTTGCCTAAATTTGCACTCCACCGTCCCCTCTCTCCAGCTGAGCCAGACTTTACAAAGAGGTCAACTGTATAGAGGCCGGTGGTTCCCGCCATGACTCCAAATCAGGACTCCAGCCCAAGTCTATACATGCACTTTGTCTAGGGCAGTCTGGCGTGGACCTACACAGTGCCCTCGCCCCTCCAAGCCTTCTTCAGCTCCTAGCTGGCCAGCTGGAATTCCTGGACACATTGCCGGGGGCCGGCTTTCCGGTCAGCTTGTGCTGCAAGGGCCGGAGAGGATGCCACCCCCGCAGGCAGGGTGCGGGGTGGGGTAGGAAGTCAGACTGGCCCCGCTGGCTGCCTACTGGCTGGCTGGGCATTCCCCACCCTGCCCCCTCCCAAGTTACAACAGGGATGTTTCCAGCTCGGAGAGGGGAACTCCCGCTGGTGACAGGTGACAGCGCCCTGGGAAGCCGCTGGACTGAAGGAGACAAAAGCTGTGGGCCCCTACCTGAGGTGATAGGAGGGTGTGGGCTTGCACAGGTGAAAGCTGTCCGAGTGGGCGCGTCAGGAGGCCGAGCTGCTGCCAGCCTGCGGGCTGGCTCCCCTGGGCGCCTGCTGGCCTGGGCCGCTGCTGTCTGGGCGCTGCGGCGGCGGCGGCGGAGGAAGAGGAGGGCGCGAGTGTGTGTGCGCGCCTGGAGCCACTGCAGCATCTCTGCATCAAGATGTGCTCCTCCCTCTCCCCAGCTCCGCTCACTGGCTGGCTCCGGTCCTCAGCGACGCTCACTCGGGCCCTGGAGATGGCTTCCTCCTGCCCCCTCCCGCCCCTCCCGTCCCCACCCTCCCGGCGTTCCCTCATTCGCTGCCATTGACGGACCTGGGAGTGAGCCGGTCTTCCATAATGCATGGGCCCGGGCTGGCTGCCGGCCGCCTTCCCCAGCCCTGCCCAGCATCCCCGCCACCTCCCCCTAGCCCAGGGCTCGGGGACTGCAGAGAGGTGGGGTGAGGAAAGAAGAAAGTGGCTTTTGCTCCTCGGACTCCCCAGACCAATGGCCCCCCAACTCCCCCATGCGCCTGTCTGAGGAGCAGATCCCAATGTAAAGTCCCAGCCTGCAGCACGCAGTGAGTGGGATGAAGCAGCCGCCTCTGCTGCTCACCCTGCATCACCTTTCTCTTCATTGTTTCCTGTGCTCAAAAATAGCACCAGGACTCAGGTCAAATAGTCCAACACTGGGAAAATTTTAAAAATAGTGCGAGTCCCTCAGCCATGGGCTTAGTTCACTGGAGTCTGGGCCGGTAGGTTTGTTATCTGTGCACATGCACTGACACAGAGTGTTAGTATTTCATGAAAGCAGGATCCCACCACGCATCATGATGTGCACACTGTTTTATAACCAAGTCATCAGTCTCCACGCTAGCGTGTGTGGATCCACGCCCATCTCTAACCACCCAGCCGTGTGATGTCACTAGCAGTCTTTGAAGGGTTTTCTTGGCTGTGTGTGTTTGGCCAAGTGCCCTGCCCTCTCTGAGCCTTCCTGGTAGGAAATGGAAGGGCTTAAAGGTGACCAAGGACCCTGGCAGGTCTGAGAGACCAGGTGCTTATTCTATTCCTGTCACATGGAGGTGCAACCAGGAGGTGGGGCCTGGAGACAGGAAGGGGAGCCCGGCCATCTGTAGCACCAGTCGGCTTGTCAGGCTGTCACTGTCTTCTTACCCCCCTGTGGTCTGCAAGCTGTCCAGCTTGCACGGGCAGTACTGTGGAGCAGTCAGATGCCGAGCAGCTGGCAGGGCCAGGCCGGCCTCCAAGATGCACATGGCTGTACCTGTCAGGCCTGGAGTAAAGCCGGCTGCTGCTTTCTGGCTGGGGCAGGGCACAGGCCTGGGCTGGAGCAGAGGCTGGGAAAAGGAGAGCGAGAGGCCCCCCTCTTCCTTCTGCTCCTCCTCGGGGCTTTCCCAACATGGCTCTTTGTCCCTACAGGAGACAGATCTGATGTTCCTAACATCACTTTGAATACTGCTGTGCACTGGCCCCACCCCCACCCCCAGGGCATACTGCCCCACTTTGTCCTCATCTGTCTGGCTATTTGGGGTGCCTCTGTGCAGGTCCTCTGCTTCCAAAATGAGCCCCGCTCCCCTGCCACTGCTCAAGCCAGCCCAGGTTGCAGAAGAGGCCCTGTGTGTTCTTGCCAAGCAGGTGCAGATCCTTGCCAAGAGAGTGGATCCTGTATCTGCTGGCTGCTGTCAGGGCAGGCCGGCTGGGAAGTTAGCTGGCCCCGGAGCCCAGGGTCTAGAGAAATGTGCAGGGATTGCTTTAGTTGGGGGCAGCAGTCTTGGGAACTCTGCTGGGGACAGCTGCTGCCCTGAGGGGGGCTGTGGGCTGGCTTTAAGGGCAGGGTCCTTAGCACAGATGACTTGGATCTCCAAGATCTCCATGCACTCAGCCAGCAGCACCCTAGGTGGGTTCCAGAGGCTCAGTCAGTGGAAACAAACTTGTTTGCTGAACCTACACCCGTGTTCTGAAGACAGTTTCCTAAGTTTCTTCTTCCTGCTCTGACGCTGTCAGATGAGCCCATTACAGGTCTTTTTTTGGAGGCAGTGGAGATCAGGCTCTGAGATCCTTCTGTCCCCAGGGAGGAAGTGGGGTGGGTGTTGGGGGTCCATTACTTTGCTGGTAACAAGAACAATAGCTGGTTCTGCCACCTCCAGGGACTGTGCTAACTGCTTTACCCGAATCATTCATCGCAGGAGTGCACATAGTTGTGATTGCCACTGTCTTTTTCTTACAGCTGATGTTCAGAAAGCCAAGAACTTGCTCTAAGGAGCCTGGGCTCTGCCTCTAGCCCCCTGGGGGTAGCCACAGGTCTGGGGACTCCAGTGCCGCCGCCCATCTGGGATGCACAGAGCTGAGGACAGGAAAGTTTCTGCTCTTTCAGTGCCTGCTGGAGCCTGGAGTTTTCAATGAGGCTGACCCTAGGGGCAAATCCATGCCTCTAGGTATGACTCCGGAGCATGGAGACCTGCTGCCCATACTGAGTCCTCATAGACTCTCACCAGAACAAAGAAAAGCTGGTGATGCCTCAGGTAGCTGATCTGATGTGCTGCATACTTGCCTTGAGCAGGTGGTACTCCTGGGGTGCTCAGAGGGCATTTTGGGATCCATTCAGCCCCTTCCAGATCATCTGTTGCCCCTGATGCCATGCTACCAGATCAACAACAATGGGGTCCCAAGGGCGCCTGTAGGGATGGTGTTGGTGGCTTCATCTGCTTGTTCACTCCGTTTCCTTACTCTCTCCCCATCTCCGTTCTGGGCCTCAGAAGCAGACTGCAGACTGTTCTACAGCTCTCCCTGGAGGCCATGTGCTCTTGGAGAAGTTTTCCTGCCTGCAATGGTGGAGAAATCAAGAGTGGGGGGGGGGCCCGACGGCATGGCCTAGCGGCTAAAGTCCTCACCTTGAATATGCCAGGATCCCATATGGGCACCGGTTCTAATCCTGGCAGCTCCACTTCCCATCCAGCTCCTTGCTTGTGGCCTGGAAAAGCAGTCAAGGATGGCCCAATGCTTTGGGATCCTGCACCCATGTGGGAGACCTGGAGGAAGCTCCTGGCTCCTGCTTCGGACTGGCACAGCACCGGCCGTTACACTCATTTAGGGAGTGAATCATTGGATGGAAGATCTTCCTCTCTGTCTCCGCTCCTCTCTGTATATCTGACTTTGTAATAAAAAATACATAAATATAACATAAATCTTAAAAGAAAAGAGTGAGAGCGTATAGCTTCTTTCCTGCAAGCCTGCGCCCCCTCTGGATGGTGACATCCAGCGCTGTGCCTTGGGAGGGGGCGGGCAGCCAAGTGGCAATCGGAGCTCATGGCAATCCGCCATGCTGCCGAGCAATTCAGTGACTGTGGGAGATCAGGGTGAAGGCCTACTCCATCCAGCGCTGATGTGAGGACCAAGTCATATATGTAGCATTGCACACACTGGATGCTCTGCCAGTGTGGATTTGCAATCAAGAGAACTGGATTCTGTCCAGCTCTGTGCCCTCTGGCTGGGAGACATTGGGCAGACCAGTGAATGAACTTCAACTGCTTTAAGGTTCACTTCTTCATGATTACAATGGGATGAGACCTCCTGCACCCCAGGATGGTGGCGAGGGCAGGTAGAGCAAATGCAGAGGGTTTGTAGGTTTCCAGGGATGATTGCTGTGACTGTGGGACTCATCCCAGAGCCTAAACTCTCCCCAGTCCCCCACCTGCTGCTTGACATGTGGCCTAGTGCATGGCAGGGACAGCGTGGGAGTTGGTATACAGGGTGAAGAAGAAAGGGGACAGTGACGACTGTTGCACAGGTAGGGAGGGAGGGTTCTGCGAGGTGGGGGTGCCCCTGGAATGGGGACAAAGTAGGCAAAGAAGAGGTAGAGAAGGCAGTGTAGGCTGGGGTGTGGCAGGAGCTACAACTTAAGGCCTGGGAAGAAGCTGGTATGTTTGGGGCCTGCACTGGGGGGAGGGGTGTCTGAAGGAGACCTCAGCACCTGCCCCTGCCTTCCTGATCGTGCTGGAGGGCCCAGAGGGGTCTGTGGCCCACAGGGGTCTAATTATTCTCCCTGCCATTTCAATCCAGGCTCTTGGAGCTTGCTTTCTCAGGCTTATAATAGACAATGCTAATGTCATTATTAATATTTAATAGTAATGATGCTAATAATGCCCTGCATTTATGTGGTCTCCTAAGAGCTCAAAGAAGCCCAAGCTCGCTCTCTCTCTCTCTCTCTTTTTCTTTTTTCAGGAACCATTTGGGTGGGTGTGGGAGAGGTGGCAGGTGGGAAGGATTGAGTCACAGGGAAATTGGAGCTCAGCAAGCTGAAGTGACCGGCCAGGGTCCTAGAGCAGTGGGAGCAGATCTGAGACTAGGGTTGGGAGCTCTGTCATTGCCTGGAGCTCTGGCCTCCACTCCCCAGAGCAACTGGGTCTGAGGGGGACATCCCCAGGGCAGGAACATCCGTGACCCTGAGAGCAGGCTGGGCTGCAGAGCAGATGTTCCTGGAGCATCTTTAATAAAACCTGCCTTGGATGGTTAATGGGAGCCATGGACATGGGACCAGAAGGGGCAGGGGGCTACTGGAGTCTGTGATAGATTCTGCAGGACGCCTTGAGGCTCAAGTCATTTCCCAGGAGCCCAAATGTCTCATAGATAACCTGTGGGAAGTAGCTGGGTCAGGGCACACACTTGGGGTTGCAGGGTGGCTCTATGACCTTGGGATTCTAATCTCAATTTGTTCATCTGTAAAGTGGACGGGAGACTACCTCCATGAGGCGGGTGGCAGAGTTGTATGTGCATGTGAAGGGGGGCACAGCAGGAATCTCTAGGCTCCAGCACTGACAGAGGGAGCGCTCAGGGCAGCTGATGCCAGCAGTGGTGTTCCCAGCAGACTGTTCCCAGGTTATGACCTCTGTGTGTCTCTGCTGACCAAGCCTCCCCCAGTTTCTGTCATTTCAGATTCAGTATCTTCAGGTTTCCCCTGGACTCTGTACCATCTGGTATATTCTTGCTGTGAGGAATGGTCACAGTCTATTCCTGCCAGTTGCAACTGAGAACCCGTATTGATTCGGGACCTGCAGTTCCTAGCACCAGGTCAAAGATGATAGCCAGGAGCCCAACCCCATGGCTCAACTGGCTAATCTTTCCCTTGTAAGCACTGGGATCCCATATGGGTACCTGTTTGTGTGCTGGCTGCTCCTTCCCATCTAGCTCCCTGCCTCAGAAAGCAGAGGCAGATGGCCCAAGGTCTTCCCTGAATCTGTGTGGGAGACCTGGAAGAAGCTCCTAGCTCCTAACTTTGGATTGGGTCAGCTTCAGCCATTGTGGCCAACAAGGGAGTGAGGCAGTGGAAGGAAGATCTTTCTCTCTCTGCTTCTCCTTCTCTGTGAATCACTTTCCAACAACAACAACAAAAATAAATTTTAAACAACAACAAAAAATAAATTTTAAGAATAAAAGATGATCGCCAGATGCCATTATGAAATTTTATATTTACCCATTCCTCCACCCACGTACTCATCTATTGAACAATATGAGTGCCTCCTGCTTTGGGCCTTGCACCAAACGCTGGAGGCGCTGAGGAGAGCAGGACATTCAGGCTCAGGATGGAACTGACACGGGTGCCTGTTGGGCACAATGCTTAAGCTGTCTCTTAGGATGCCACATTCTGTGTCTGGGTGTCTCTGTGAGTCCCAGCCTTGCGCTCCATTCTAGCTTCCTGCTAATATGTGCTCTGGGAAGCATCGGGTGATGACTCAGGCACTTGGGTCCCTGCCATCTGTGTGGCTCCTGTTCCTGCCAGGGATCCTGGGCAGGTCTCATGTAGTTTAAAAAAACAAAAACAAAAACCCCTCTGTGTCCATAGTCCTCCAAGGAACAGAGTGGGCGCTGATCCGCACGCCAAGGGGCAGGTGCTGCCAACAGTGCTGGTCATGGCCATGGGATGGGTGCTGCAGGCCAGGGCTGAAAACGAGGAAAGGAGTGGGAGACGCTCCTGGGAGAGCCGAGGTGAATAGTGAAAAGAGTGGGAGGCTGGGGGAGTCTAGGCAAAAGGCTGGCATGGCTCCCACCCGGCCTTCTGGAGAGTGAGAGGAGCAGATGCCATGGCTGTCGGAGGAGACGCTCCTGGCACTTTGGGAAATTGCAAAATTAACAAAAGGACGGTTGCTGTCAGGGAGCGCAAGCAGGGACACAGTACGCACAGCTGGGCTGGCCCCTGAGGACTCCTTTTTCCTAGAAGGGCTAGGAGTAAGGTTGGGTGTGCACTGGGGTTGGAGGTGGGGGGAAGGTTACATCATGGGGTTAGGTTAGAGGCAGGACCACAGCTACACAGAGCTGTAAGTCTCCTGTGTGGCTGGACTGTCTAGAGGTCACCCCATCTATCCCGCTTGCCTGCCTCTGTGTCCAGCCCCAGCAGATGGCATCTTGCCGTCGGAGGACCCAGGGCAGAGGGGGGCCCTTAGCAGGAGCAAGAAATCACCAGCTGCTACTTACAGAGCCCCTGAGAGAAGCAGCCAGCTCTCTCTCTCTCTGCAAGCTTTGTGGACAAAGAGGCATGTGTCTGCTTGTCCATTCATGGGCACAATGGAACCTGCACCTCTTCATACTGGCTGCGTACCTGGCCGGCTGCACTGCTCTCCCCATCCGAGTGAGAGGTGGGAGGCAGTGATTAGCACCTGGTGGTTTGCAGGCAGGCTCTAAGTTGAATCCCATTCAGAGGCAGGAGGACTGGCCTCCGCTTCTACAATCTATGGGGAGAGCCGAAAAAGTGAAAGACAGGGTCTGGTTGCAGCATAGAATTAGTTTGATCCAAGGGAAGCTCGGCTGAGGTTGAGATGACAGATAAGTGAGTGCAGCCTCTCCCATATGTGGAAACCTAACAGTCTGCTTGACTGGCTCAGGTCCACACCTCCTTTCCTCCCCTCTCCCCTGCTCCCCAATTCCTCATTGCCCCGCACATCAGCTCAGAAGTTCAAGGTGCGCCTTTGTCTGCTGACCAGTCAGCAGCTTCCTTGTCCCTGGTGCTCACTGCCCTGCAGTGGGGGAGGAGAGGAGGGGAAGAGGAGCAGGGCAATATCTGGGCCCTGACTCTGAGAGCATCACCCCCAACCCCCACCCCCATCCTCATCCATCCAGAGACTTAAGGGCAAGTAGGGCCGGAGGGCAAGGAGCAGTAGACTGACACTGGGTCACGGCCCTCATTTGCAGGAGGGTCGTCCCTCTCTCTGTCCGGCATCCCTGGGGCCAGCTGGCAGATGTGCCTCCCTCCTCATCAGCCAGCCGTCCAGGCTTCCGTCCCCCTTCCTGCTGGCTCTTCCCTCAACCCCCAGACCGGCTCAGGCTGCATTGTTACTGGAGGCCTCAGGGGATGAACTTCAGATGGAGGGAGGTGGGTGTTTGTGCTTGCCTCAGTGAGAGGCAGTCTCTGAGCCCAGAACCTATTTGGCTAATGAAGTCGTAATTACTCCCAGGCTCACTAATAGGATGAAAGGGGGGGCTCTGTGAAAAGCCCCTGATGGACCGAAGCTGCCAGCTCTGAAAAAGGGTTGGAAGCAGAAAGGGGAGGGGGAGAGGGAGAGGGAGAGGAGGGGACCAAGGGATAAGCCTAGGCCTAGGTCTGTCTTTGCATGAGGCAGTTATATCTACACACACCTCAGCTCAGGTGGAGAGCCCATGAGCAAGCATGTGGCCTCTTCCGGCCCAAGTTCCCAGGGTCCAGAGCCCGCTCTGATGGCAGTGGAGATCTTGAGCAATTTTTATGTGGCTTTTGGGAACATGTACACTCCTAAGTTTGGGTGTCTCCATCTCCTGTTTCTGGTTGGCCATGGTTTGCAATGTAAACCTGTTTTCCCCAGTGAATGCACCTGCTGAAGTGGCCAGGAGGGGCCAGGGTGCACGGCAGGGGCTGCCCTGCATGGGTTTGGCATTCCTTGTGGGGGATCTACTGGCCAGGTGCAGTGACTGGGGCTCACTCGACCTGTGAATATTCTGCAGGCCTGAGCTGCATAAGGGGACTGGGAGGGCACTGGGGCTTTCTCGCGGTAGGTGGGCACTGGGGATGGTCTCTGACACTCCAAGCCTAGCGTGTGCTCTCCCTGTGGCCTGAATCACACAGCCAGTCACTTGGCGACATGCACCTGCATGAAAAACAAGCAGGAGGCTGGTGCGTAGTTCCTAAGGAAGGAGTTCATTTTAAACAAGGATTTTTTGATTTCAAAGAGAGCGTGACGAGGTGGGGAGAGGCAGGAGAGAGAATCTTCCACCCAAAATAGGCAGAGCTGGGACAGCGTGAAGCCAGGAACTCCATCTGGGTCTCTGGCATGGGTAGCATGCACTCAAATACTTGATCCATCACTTACTGCCTCCCAGAGTGCACCTGGCAGGAGGCTGGATTGAAAGCAGACAAACCAGGACTCAAACCCAGGGATTTGGATACAGGAGGTGGGTGTCCCAAGCAGCTGCATAACCCACTGTGCCGTGATGCGCACCTCAAGGCAGGCATTTCTGTTTCTCCTTGAGATTGTGCTGAGCCTTGAGAGGGAGAAGGTGCAGATTTTCACTCCCATGGCCCTCAGAGCTGAGAGCTCTGGCTGTGATCTGGGGAGAGACTCGGTCAGTGCTGACAAGAAGTGAGGCCTAGAGCTCATTCTTGCATCCTGGAAGAGAACGGCTCCTATACCCTGGTGTAAAATAACCCCAGGATACTGGATGCGCCTTGACCAGTGCTGTCTTGGGGTGGAGGCTGTACTGTGCTCTCCCAGCCAGGCCTGGGCTTGGAGGACCGGGAGGGAGGAGTATGGACGCTCAAACCTTCAGGAGAAGCCAGAGCACTTAGGGTACTTCAGGGAAGTAAATTAGCATGGCTGTGGAGTGAGTCTTTTGCCAGGCAGATCACCCACTGGTCCTCATCTATAGCCCTGAGAAACCTGGTGAGCTTGCTTTTGGAGGCCAGATGTCACCTGATGCCCCTACCCTCCTTGGCCCAAGATGGTATGGACTGAACCATTAACTGTGTTAGAGGCAACCAAGATGTTAAAAGGTCTATATATTGGGCCCGGCGCGGTGGCGCAAGTGGTTAAAGGTCCTCGCCTTGCACGCCCGGGATCCCATATGGGTGCCGGTTCTAATCCCGGCAGCCCTGCTTCCCTTCCAGCTCCCTGCTTGTGGCCTGGGAAAGCAGTCGAGGACGGCCCAAAGCTTTGGGAACCTGCACCCGCATGGGAGACCCGGAGGAGGCTCCTGGCTTCGGATCGGCATAGTATCGGCCCGTTGCGCTCACTTGGGGAGTGAATCATCAGATGGAAGATCTTCCTCTCTGTCTCTCCTCTCTGTATATCCGCCTTTCCAATGAAAAAAATAATAAAAATAAATCTTTAAAAAAAAAAGTCTATATATTAGAAGTGGGTTGAGTAAATCAAAAGCAACTTAAATTTAAAGTAAAAAGAAGTTCCTACAAATAACTTGGGCCACACTCCCAGGCTTAGGCTGAAAGGGTCAGTGGGTCTTTTGCAGGCACTGATAAGAGTAAGGGCAACAGCCCATTGTCCACCGCATCCAAGATGTAAGTAAGGGTCAGTGGCCCTGATAAGGGTAAAATAGCCCCATGGTCTGTATTTCACAGATATGTTACCTATTGCTTTGCATCTGTAACCCCTTAGCTTAGAACAGTTTTGTCTTGTCATGATGAATAGAGACTTGAGGCATTTTGCAGGCTTTTAGTTGATTGGAGTGTTTCATATTTGCTTTAAAACGATTGGAGTGCTTTTCGCAGACGCAGGCTTTGCTGTAAAGGCCAAACTGGCCTATAAGAATCTGGCTTGTCCCTAGCTCGGGGTCTTGCTTCATCCACCGGTCCTGAGTGTCCGTGTGAGGAGCTTGACCCTGGCTAGCCAGCTCAATAAACTCTGCTTGCTGATTACATCCACGTCTGGTTCTTTGCTATTCAATGGAGGGGCAATTTTGGACCCTAACAACTGGACATTAAATGCTGCCATGCTGAAACCTTGGCTGTGCATTATAAAAAAACCCTGTGCATGGATTTCAAAATGTTTTGCACCCCGATCAATAAATGTATCTTTCAGTTTCACTTTCCACAGACTGAAGTCTTACACAAATGGGATCCCTGTGGGAATCATGGAGGCCCAGAGGCCAGGCAGGTGTATAAGTGACTCTCTCACTGTGTGTGAGGTGAAGGGCTAGCTACCATGCAGAGTGTGGGGCACTGGCTGTGCCCTTGAAGGTGCATGACTGGGCCTGGAGAAGACAGATGCCTGCCATATTAGGGCAAATCACATCGGACCCAGATGGGGTGTGGGTCTGCTGCAAAGGGTGGAAAGAACATCCTGGAAATAGATGACAGTGTAAGCCAATATATTCATTTATTTAATGTAGCAAATTACTGGGGAGTGCGAGCCATCCATCAGACAGTGTTCCTTGACCCTTAAACATTTTAGCTGATTTGATTCTAACAACAATGCACAAGGTTGTTCCAACCACAAACCCTGTTGAGAAAACACAGGTTGAGAGAGGTGATGTGACCTGCCTTGGGTGGCATAGCTGCTGTCTGAGCTATGGGCAGAGTGCCTGCACTCACCACCGAGGGCTTGGCACCCTCGTGCATGTCGGTGGGCTGCCTGGTACTCATAGGTCTCTTCTGAGGTCGGCAGGACACGGTGCTGTGGTGGGGAGCTCTGAGGGGTCAGCAGGGCTCCTGCGACCACTCAGGTGTTCTGGGGTGGCCACTCATTGAGTCTGAGCGAACAATTCAGCCATTTGGAATCACAGTTTCTGCAGCATAAAGGGGCGCAGGGGGCATGAGGACAAAAAGCTAGCTGCCTTGAAAGGGTTTGGTGTGCGGGTAGCAAGAGGTGATTTGCATAAAGTGTCCATCCCCTTTACCAAGCCTCACACACGAGCTGTCAGCATTGTTAGTTCCTCTTCCCCTCCAAAGTGGCTTGATGGAAATGTAGTATGACCCAAGCACCATCTGCGGCCCTCTTGCCTTGGTGACATTGGTGTCATAGTCGACTCAGGCCCCCATCCCTTCCCCAGCCTGTTGGAGCTGGAGCCCCTCCCCTGATGCTTACTGTTTTCCTGAGGGGAGGCGGTGTGGGGGGGTTGTGCTCTGGGTCCCCACATTCTTTTCAAACTTACTCTGCTTCCTCTGGCACCAACTGGACAGGAAATTGACCAGCTTTGCTGGTTTGTGTAAGACCTCCACTCCTGGGGAGCAAGCTTGTGGGGAGCTGCAGGCTTGACTGCCAATGTAGGGGGCACAGGGCAGGTTCACCTCCTAGAAAACACAGCTTGCTCCATGTGTCCTGCTAACCCAGTACTGGCTCAGGGACCTTGGGAGAAGAAGGTCTGTCTAAATGTTGGACTCCAGAGTTTCTGCTTACTGGCAGTGTGGGGTGCATCCTCCCATCTCCTTTGTCTACCTGTCTCTACTTTCATCTACTCTCTCTGCATTTGCCTAGGGAGATACAAGAGACCTGCCCTGTTTCTTGCCTAGGGCTGCTGCTATCTGTGGCAACCCATCACTACAGCAGCCCTGGGCTTGGGTAAATGGGATGCAGCCTTCCTAGGGGGCAATTGGGATGTTAAATGCAGAACTTGATTGTGATGGGAAACAGTCCCTCCACCAAGCATTGAGCGCTTCTGCTAGGGCTTGGGCTGAGGAGGAGTTGAGGGGCTGTAGACCCCATCGGGCTCAGCCCACCAAGCCTCATCCCTAGGCTGCACAAAGCTGTGGCTCCCCTGCACTGGGATCTGATGCTAAATCAGCAGTCAGTTCTAGGGGCTGGGTGGTGGGGCCTCTGGGGCTGTGGGGCCGCAGCTGTGACTCCAAATTGCTCTAAGGCCCACTGTCTGGCCTGACTCCAGCAGGAACTGACATCAAACAAATGGGCTCGGAGGCATTAAGTAGGGAGGGGAGGCTGGACCCCCCCCCACCTCCACCCGCCCCTGCTTAATATAATGTTGGCTGCCTTGATGAGAGGGGCAAGGATGACCCCCGGATTCTGGCCCTTTGGGGACAGCTGAGCGCAGTCTTCACTCTTAATAAAGACGGGAATATGACTGGTTGCCTCCCCACTGGGTCCGTTAATCCAGCGCCAAGCTGGAGATTAGCATTTGTAATGGGCTGGGAGGTGCAGCCTTCAGGAGACTGGGATGAGGGATGACATATTCTTGGGGTCCAGGACTCTGGAAGGAGGCAGTCGCTTTGTCTGGCCCACGCTGATTTGAGTCTGCCTTTCTTTGTGCAAAACCCTTGCTCCCTCCCTCTCTCTGCCTTCCTGGGTGGGGGTTTCTGTTCTAAGACCTAGGCTGGCAGAGCCACACCCTGACACATCAGACCCTAGTCCAGCATCCACTTGCAATGACATGAGATAGGTGAAT
The DNA here is from genome assembly GCF_017591425.1 of Ochotona curzoniae. Classification (NCBI taxonomy): domain Eukaryota; kingdom Metazoa; phylum Chordata; class Mammalia; order Lagomorpha; family Ochotonidae; genus Ochotona; species Ochotona curzoniae. Next base: position 15,001,126 of record NW_024466219.1, on the reverse strand, counting down.
TTACCTTGCAACGAATGGTTGCCTCATTCACACCATCATTCGTTAATCATTCTCTTTGCCTCTTAGCTGGGGCTTGCAGGGAGCCTGGCATGGGCACTCTGAATGTGACAACAGAAAATGATCTCTTGCACTCAGGACAGTCATAATTTAGAGAAAAAAGCAGACAACACACGCCATCTACCAAGCCCCATGAGGCAGAAATCAGTGCTCTTGGGGCACAGCGAGGGGAACCAAATGAGACTATGCACGTGTGTATGCACAAGGTGTTGCAAAAGATGAGTGTCTGTGTGTGCACACACAAGCAGGGCCCAGGGAAGACAGGTGTGTGTGTGTGTGTGCGCAGGGTGCCAGGGAAGAAGTACGTGTGCACAGGGTATCAGAGAAGATGTGTGTTTGTGTGTGTCTGTGTGTGCGTACACAGGGTGTTGGGGAAGATGAGTGTGTGTGCAGTGTTGGGTGAAGGTGTGTGTGCGTACAGGGTGTCAGAGATGATGTATGTGTGCACACAGGGTCCAGGGAAGAAGTGTGAAGTGTATGTGTGGAAGACCCCATGAGCCTATGGCCCCTCAGCTGGTGGTAAGGATGTGGGAGCCAGGTCAGAGGTGAGAGCCTTTCCTCTAGTTGTCGGGGAGGGCTGGGCTAGCAGGAGAAAGCAGGCGGAGGGGCTTGGCCTGGGAAGATGAGGGTCTGGACTCAAATGTTGCCAGGCCTGTGTGAGAATCAAGCAGGGGTGTGTGGGAGATGAGGAGGATGGTTTCCAAGCTGCCCTGCCTCTAGGCCAGCATCTTCTCACAGGGACCACATGGAGGCAGCCCCTTGCCCACACACTCTGGGATCACTGTTGCTTACCTGATCTGTCTCCTAGGCAGTCTGAACTTCCCGTGGACTGGGATTCTACCCTCCCTTCTTACGTCACTAACAGGCACAGAGTAGGGTATTCATAATACTTCTTAATTGAATTACCAGACTTGGGAAATTGAGACACTATTGCATTTCTTAAGAAGCTACTGTATTTCATGAGGTGCTAGAAATAGCTTGGAATGGCTACACTTCAGGGTGTTGGAGGGGAAGTGATGAAAAACAACTGGACAAGTGAGAGTTGGGTCACCAAAGGTTTAACACTCCCAGCCAAGGTCAAGATTCTGTCCTATGGCAGCAAAGGAAGTACAGAGGAGGTTGCCTGGTCTTCTATCTGCTGGTTCACTCCCCAAATGTTTACAGCAGTTTGGGGCTGGGCCAGGTCAAAACCAGAAACCTGAATTTCTGTCTATGTCTACCTTGTGGAGCTCAGAGCCCCAGGAAGTCAAGCCATTCACTGCTGCCTGCAGCGTCTGTGTTGGAAGGAAGCTGGTTGGGAGCTGGAGTTGAACCCAGGCACACCGGGTTGCTGGATTCCTACTAGATCTCATGGCCATTCCTGAAAGATTCACTTCTGTCACCCCTTGACACTCCTCTTCCACTCATTAACCGAGGCAAATGAACAAATCACACGGCCACAGTCCATTCTGAACAACTTTGATTATATGTTTAGTGTTCTCTATACAAAAGAAATCAGTTGTTTTTACAGTGATTCGAAAAAAAATCCAGAATAATTTGGCCTTTTCGTTGCTCATGCAGTCAGTTTATAAGTCCATGGATTAGACAGTCCTCCACGGCCCATGAGTCCTCCCTGCTGAAGGCTGCACGACACCCTCAGACACACACCTGTTGTCAACCAAGTGGGTTAATGCAAAATAACACGTCCCATGGGAAGAACACGATGTGAGAGGGGTTAGGACAAGATTTGTTGACGGAGTTAACTGTGTCACCAAAGGAAAGAAATCACGCCAGTCGGTGGGGGTATGGGAGAAACAGCGACACTTTTCCCACTGAACAGAACCATTGAAATGTGTGGGGGCAGAGTAAGAGGTCCTTCTAGGGTCCAGCGTGGGGTGGGGCTGGGGACAAGGACAGAGGGCAGCACAGGCGATGAATGTTCGTTCAGCTTAGCTCTAGAGCGGCGTGGAGATATTGGGCAGAGGGGCAAACACTGCCTGGGGACATGGCATTGTGGAGTCATAACAAACAGCAGGTCAGGGGCAGCTGATCTGCAGTGCTTAAAAAAAAAAAAAAACCCAAAAACAAACCAGAAACAGAGTCGTACACAAAATTTGGGATAGTGTCTCCCAGATTTTTGTGTTTTATTGCTTCACTGAAGTCTTGTATCTGCTGAACCCCAGCCCAGCAACTCTCCGGGTAGCAGGCTGAGGCCCTTTTGTGCTCTCCCTCCCCGAGGGCTCCAGGTCTCCCCACGCAGAGCGCACCATCGAGGGGTTGCAGTCTCGGCTTCACAGTAACACCACCCACCCGTCAGCTTGTCACTCTCACCTCTGGCCTGGATCCTCCCTGTACTGCATGGCTCGGGTTAGTAACTACAGGCTGCCTTGCAGTGGCTGATCCTGCACTCAGAAAAACCCATTTTGGGGTGTTTATGAGGGATGCGGGAGAAGTGGAAGAGGTACCCTGGCAGCGAAATTGTCTGACAGATCTGCCGTTAACACTACTCTGTGAAAAGGAGTCAGCTGTGGTGACATGAAAGAAGCCTGGCCCACACTGCCCGGCTGGCTGTGTGCTCTGGAGTGAGCCGCTGACCCTGCCATTCCATTTCCTTGCCTGCTCACTCAGCACCTGTTCATCCTTGACTCCGTCCTCAGCTGGACACCTTCACATTGATTTGCATTCTTATCATTCCTGACCACCCACCCCATATTCACACCCTACTAGGGTATGTGTGGGTCAAGATCTGGGTGGGCTCTGGGTGATCCTGTGAGAGGCTGTCAGCGCTGTGGAACCTTGCTAGCTGAGGAGAAGGGAGGCATGTCCTGCCCAGCATGGAGTAAGGCCTGGTTTCACCTCACGTGTGGTGGCCCCACGCAGTCCAAGGAAGGGCTGCTGCTGTCTTCCAGCACACATGGACTCCTCTGGACACTTGAAGTTCTTGGACCAAATCATCTCTATTTCCCTTTAAACTGGGGACCTCCTGTACCTGCTCCTTGGCTGCCATGCAGGACACTCTGTTGGATCTAACCAAGATCATGGGCAGGGGCTGGCTGGAGGTGCCGCCATTCCCCTGGGGAGGGAGTCCCTGACAGTAGCCCTACTGATGAACAGCCTGTGAGGCGCCAACCCTTCAGAACATCAGCCAAGAAGGACCATACTCCCCCACCCCCTGATAAAAACAGATACAGTGAGGTTTAAGTCCAACTGCTTCCAGCCTAGGGTGCTAAGACTTGGTCCAGCTCTAGCACTGGCTAGAGCAGGTGCCATACAAGAGCTGTGCTAACCTTGGTTGAGGGAGGGGATCTCCCTTCCCCTGCAGGTCACTCTGTCTCTAGATTCTGCCTGGAGTCACTTGACTAAGGACCAAATTATGTGTGGCACCCACACATTACCCCCTGCATTACATCTCACACAGGCCTAGATGGACATGAAGACATGGAGACATCACCATAATCCAATGTGCCTCCATAGGGGGAAATATTCAAGAGTAACTGAACCAGGGGTGACAACAAAATACAGACAGGCTAAATAGCTGCTCCTGAGGGGCTGAGCAAAGAGGCTCAGAACGCAGGGCTGTCCTTAGCCCCACCCTGCAGGTATTGAGTGCCTAGCTCTGCCGGTCTTGCTGATCACATGGGCCAAGTTCTCCCTCTGCAGCCTCCTCCTACTTGTGTGGAGCCATTAGCAGCTTTAGCCACACAGGGCAGAACTGTCCCAACTCATCCCTTGCCTGGAGACTCCCAGGGTGATGAGCCCAGGAGAGTGTGGAGGATGCAACTGACCTCCCGTCGCAGTACCTGCTGCAGGGATAGCCATGGACAAAGAGCACAAGAAGGCGCAGCTCCACAACTGAGCATGTGCAACTTCTACAGTCACTGCCAGGCAACCTATCCTTCCCCGGCCAGGCAAGCTGGAGCACCCACAGCATCACCCACTTGGGGCACAGCTGTTGGTAGACAGGCTTTGGGGCAGTTGCTGGAGACACACAGATGGTAGGGAGGGCTGGACAATACTGCTTTCCTGCTGAGCTGGGGCAGACTCTGCAAAGGGCAGCCTCTATAACCCTGCAAACCATGCACTTCAGTCTCTGAGATCACTGAGCACCTGCTGCAAAATCTAGGTGTTTCAATCTCCCAATCTGCTCTTGCCTGAAGGGCTGTGATCCATTGGCCCTGCCAGTGGTGGTGCAGCAGCTCTTAGCAGCCACAGAACAACAGCCTGAGACAGAGAAAGGCAGCAGATTCTCTCAACATGTGGGGAGGATGGTTCAGAGCCTGGCAGGACACTAGAATTGGGTACAAAGAACTGGAGGAGAGCTCATCTCTCCCAAGACCCTATGACAGTAAAGGTGGGCAGGTGCCTATGCTGACACCCTTGGCCCCTTCCTGCCCGACAAGCCTGCTTTTGGTGCAGGGGCAGTGTGGACGATGGAGTGCCTGAGCAACAGAGCGCTGAGTTTACATCCTGGAATGGCCAGTCATTGGCTTGGCTCCCACACACTCTTCCCGCTGTCAAGGCCCTCCGTGACACTGGGCGGGGGCTGCAGGAATGCCCCGCTGTGTCATTGCTGCTGCTGGAGGACAGGACCCTGAACTCCCTCCCCAGCTGCCTGCTGTTTACCCTGTCCCCTTTCACCATTAGGGCTGTAGCATGGGCCCAAGGGCTGTGGTGCATCTAGGGTTCACAAACCACTTCTGGGTACTGGGTTCCGGTACCTTTTTCTGCAGATGCGGTGTGTGTGTCTATGGTCTTGATTATTAAGTGACACAAGCATTGCTAATACCATTGTGGCTTCAACATGTGGCAAAATGACGCTTTGACAAAGCCACTGAAGGACACCAGCCTTGTCCTGCCTGGGTTCCAGGGCCCAGCAGTTGTGCCCCTGGTGGGTGAGCCCTTCTTGTGGTGGGTGGGGCAGATTCATCCTCCTGGAACAGCCTCCTGCTGTGGCAGCAGCTCAAGACCTGCAGGCTCCACATCTTCCCTTCTCCCTTGCCGGCCACAAGGTCATGGGTACCTTTGGTTTCAAAGAGGATTAGGTGGGGATGGTGAAGGCAGCACCTTCACTCTGGCAACGGTAGGTCTGAGCGGCTCTTCTTGCAGCCCAGGGTAAGGGCCCATGAGTGGCTGCTTCAGTCCTGGCAGGGGGCATGGGCATTGCACAGGCCACCCACCAATAACATAAGACAGGCAGACGCTGGAGGCTTCGAGGCTTTGCAGGGAAGGGCTGGGCACCTGGGAGCTCCGGGGACAGACCAGAACTGCATAAGGCATACGAAGAGCATTGATGAGAGCCCCAGCCCGGGGCAGAGGGGAATCACAGCATGGTCAAGACAGTGCCACTTCAGGGGTCCCCTGATACATGTATACCCTCATGAAAGGATTGGCTGGCTTGGTCCCCGTGCACCTGCCATGTCGAACAGGAACCTCAGTATCATGCAGAGCTGACCGAGGCGAGGCTACCTGCTGGACTAGGGGTAAGAAGGCAGGGCAGGACAGGGCCTTACACCCCCAAACATACCAGCAGGGCTTTCGCAGCACCAGGTACCATCATCTGAGGGTAGCAGCCAAGACCCTTGGCAGGTGGGCAGGCACCCTCCACTCCCCTTCCCTGCATTCTGGTTTCACTGCAGGTACCGACCAATGCATGGAGGAAGGAGCACCCTCTAGACACAGGCACCATTTGCCAGGGGCCAACACCATGTACTGCTGCCTGAAGTTTGGCCCCCAAGGACAGTCTTCTCCACCCAAGCACATTCCCAATCCTCCAACTGCAGAGTTCGTGCAGTTTGCCTGTATCCTGGATTCTCTGGGTGGAGGGAAGATGGAGGAGCTAGAGGTATACTCGCCTCCCAAGTGAACTGCACAGAAAGGCAAGGAAGCCAGCACAGCTTCCTGCCAAAAATACTGTTGTCTTCAGAAGGGTGTCAAGGCCTGCTCCCTTAGTAACAGCCAGGCCCAAGGCGTAAGGGTCGTAACGGTCAGTGCATGGCAGAGGCATCCTTGGGCCGTCACCAGGCTGGTCTGGGGGGCGGCATGAATACTGGGGCTCCTGTCTGTCCTCTCCACCTGCTCCGGTAGGAGGAGCCACCTAGTCCCTCTCTCCCAGGGACACCTCTTCAAATAGGAAAAGGAAATGCAGACTCCAGGTGGTCCAAAGGGAAGAAGACACACAAAGCCCAAATCAACATAGTGAGAAGTACCGCAGCCAACAGAGTCGGTAAGCGCCGGAGCTGGGGTCAAAGGAGGGCAATGTGAAGTGGGGTCCAGGGCGGATGTCCAGGGTGGCTATGACAAGGGCAAAGGGCCCGGGGTTCCCTCTCCAGCCAGCTTAGTCATCGTTTGAGCTCTTCCACACTGGCGTACCTGGGAATATAGGGGGTTATTGGGAGGGAGCATGTGGGTAGCTGGGTGGTTCCCCAGGAACCCTCCCATGCTGTACCCTTGTCCCAGAAGGTGATGGTGGCTGTGTAGTAGGGTCTGCAGCGGCTTCATCTCCCTCTCTCCCCTCTTCCCTCTTGCAAAGTAGTGAGTGGCTGTGCCCTGGGCGGGCTCCGCTAGGCCAGAGAATAGATGGCATTGACAGGGGACGTGGCCTCCGAGCTTTCGTTGCCCTCTGTCTCGTCCTTGTCCTTTTTGACCGTGTACTGGCCGATGAAGGAGCCGTCCTCGTTGAACTGGCCCTCCCCACCCTCGCCGTAGTCCACCAGGCTGTCATCGCTCTCCTGCTGCTTGATGGTGCCGTCCAGGGACGTCTGGCTTCCCTGCAGGGGCTTGTTGTCCTCATCACTGGCCACAGAGAGACATACAATCAAGAGGCCAGCCCCTGCCCATCACACACGGTGCACAAAGGGGAAACTGAGGGTCCAAGTACCTGGTGTGTCCTCCAAAGCCAAGTGCCGGGTCACACAGAGCAGAGCCTGGAGCCCATACTTTGGGGGGTTGCTGGGCAAGGGTCCCCTCCATGAGGCTGGACCACCATGGAGGAGGTGGGGAGAGGCATGGTCACAGACTGTGAGTTGCAGCTGGGGTGGGGATTTCTGGGCCTTCTTTTAGAGGTTCTATGGCCTGGCCTTAGTGTGCTGTCAAGGATGCCTGGGTCAGCCATGACCTTTCATGACCTGAGGCTCCTGGGGCAAGGCTTTGCCCTTGACAAAAGGATGAAGCTGCCCCCATGTTTTGGCCTCTCAGCCTTCCTGCTGTTTCCGATACTGGGTGTATCATAAGCAGATGCTGGGATCTAGCAGGTGAAAGAGTGTGCAGGCAGCAGCATCAGGGGGTGGGGTGGGACACGCCAATAAGTGCCCTAGATCCTTCCCAGCCCCCTAGTGAGGTGCCAAGGTCCTTTTTTAAGCCCCTCCTATAATGAAGGAACTTCTGTATGAGAAGGCAGGACCCAGCCTCTGTCTTCCTTCACAGCCCAAGGCGTGCTTGCTGTTGCTTTACCAAGAGGGAGTCTCTGAACTGAGGGAGTGGCACAGCTGGTTCTAATCACAGCACTCAAAAAGTCATCTGTTTCTCCCATGGATAAAACTGTTGTCCAGCTTGGTCATGGGTGGTTCATTTAGGGCAGTGCCAGGTGCAGGCAGGGTAATGCCATGTCTGGGGAAGAAGGGGACTTCCACTTTCATGTAACTGCACCCCACCCCAGCCCAGGAGCCCACTTGGCCATCATAAATTCCCTAAAGAGCACAGCATCACTGACCAATCCAAGGCAGGTCGTGAACACCACAGACTAACCAGGAACCTGGACCACACACATCAGTACCAATTCTAATGCATCAAAACTTTTTTACCCCTGATTATTTAGGGAGCCTGGGAATTAAGCAATAACTGCCCAGGTCCTTGCTCAGAGTTTTGCAATAAGCATCTCTATTCTTCCACCACTCAGCTTTCTGCATGTCAGGTAAGGAGACTCCAGTTTGGGGGTCCTATAACAATGCTTCTAATGAATTTGGGGTGTTGTTTAGCAACACTCACAAGTGGGGTGAGCTGGGAGGCCTGCTGCATAAGAAGGAACCAGGTCCTGGGCACAGACCCCCGCAAGTTGGGATGTTAGCTGTGCTCCCCAGGAGATCGGGGCTGCCCCTCTCACACCATGCCAGCATCTTCTCTGGCACTGTGCCCCTCCTTCCAGGAAAACTCTGTCTGCCCTTTAGGTTCAGAGGGAGACCAGGTGCTGCCAGCTGCCCTGTAGTGGGGAGGCGTACTCCCAGGCGGGAGGCAGCCCAAAGCAGCAGCAGGAGTCTCGGTCCCCGCAGGTGGGACCACAGTGGTTCCTGGCAGCCTGAGCAGTCACAACGCATCCTCCCCTGCTCACACTGGGTCCTTCCCGGTACGCAGAAAACTGCTGGCTGGCTGACCATCTAAGGCAGGCTGTGTGTCCCCACCTAATAGCAAGAGCAGAAGAGGTGGCTGTCCGGGAAACACACAGGGTGCTAGAGGGTAGAAAGAAGCTACCAGGGTCTCTACTCTCCTGCAGGCTTTTGAGACTGTGTTATACAATGTGGGGGGATCCCTATCCTATTTGCAAACACTAGGCCAAGTGCAGAGGTGCCCCAGTCAGGGGAGGGGTTCGGCCAAGCTCTTGTGGGGCACGGGAGTCTGGTCTGGAAAGGATAGATCTAAGTGGATTTGAATAATTAGAGGTGCCCTCGTCCTGCCACCTGTCAGTCTTGCCTCCAAGAGACCATTAGGGGTCTGGGGGCAGACAGAGGGGAGAGAGACAGAGACTGCCCCCCTCCTAGACCCCCGCTAGAAGGTGTTTGGCACCTGAGCCACAAGCTTCCTGCCCCAAGAGATGCCTCTCCAAGGCCTATGGCTGCCCTGCACTCAGAGATAGCCCCAGGTTCAGGAGGAAAAGGCCCAGGATCCACTCCCCCACCCCACTCCTGCCATTCACATCTGGAGGTTTTAAGACCACGCTGCCTTCTGGAATGTCACTTCCAAGTTGGGGGTGTGGGCAAAGGGGAGGCCTGAGGCAGAGGGGATCGCAGCAAAAGAGGCTGAGGGCTCATTTTCACAGTAAAAAGGTGGAAGGCTATAAAGCAGGAGCTTATTATATTTGAGGTGGCCAGTGGATTGAATGAATGCCACAGAACAAACAGATGGTGTAAGGGTACCTGCAACCCTTGCCATGGTACCACCAGAGGGGCAGAAGGGACAGTGTGCTGGCACATGGACACAGGGAAGGGTGGAACTCACGCACCTGTAGTCGAAGGAACCATCCTCTTCTTTGGGGTCCTCGGGGCCAAGAGGAACATCCTTCTTCTCTCGCACTTGGTCAGCAAGAGAAGCAGAGACACAGGGCAAGTAAGGAGAGAGCAGGTGCCCGCCGTCCAGGGTGCAGCGGAATGTAAGAGGCCCGGCCTGGCCCCTACTCCCTGGTGCTGGCTTCCCACACTCAACCAGCTGCCCACTCCTCCTGCCTCCTCCCCGCTCTCCTCTTCTTGCAGCTCCATTCACAGCTGCAATCTCACCCCCACCCCAGTGCCTTCCCCAAACTCCAGGATCCATTCTTTGCCAAAGACACATCCTCTTCTGTTCACACATTTTCCTTCTGCTCAAAACCAGAATGATTTGTGTGCATTTTGCAGGTCTGCAACAGAAGCAGCTCATTCCCTGAGGCCTGTGTGTGTGTGTGTGTGTGTGTGTGTGGCATGCCTTCCTGCTGGCATCTCCCCTTCCTGTACCCGCTCTTCTGTGATGTTTGAGCCCAGAGGAGGCCTTGCTTGCTGTGCTCTCTGCTGCTTGCTATGTCCTTGGGGAGAAAGCTCTTTTCTCCTCGGCTCCCTGTCACCTGGTCCAGAGGCTGGTATGTGGTGGGCACAGGGCAAGAAAGTCACCTCAATTTCAGGTGTGGCAAACTGAGGTCTTCAGATGTGAAGAACACATCAGTGATGGGTCACTCAACTTTGTAACATGCTAGGGCTTACCCTGTAGCTGAAGGGAAGCAGCTTAGCTGTGAAGAACTTTCTGGAATGGGGCACTTTATGGAAGGGGCCAAGACAGGCTCAGAGGGCTATCTGACAAGTTCCTCCAGAAGCTAAGATCCACCCAGCATGCGCATGAACTCACTGGGTCTACCTTTGTGCTAGTGGCAGACGGAGGCTGCCTGCTCCTGGACCCCGACTTTCTCTTTTGCAGAAGAAAAACCACCATAAACGACCCAGCATGACAAGGTGAAAGCAAATGGCCCTGGCTGGCAAGGGCTCCTGATCTTCCACACTCTCTGATGCAAGCAGAGGCGAGGGTTTTAGAATCCCAGAGTTCCCGGAGGAGCAGCAGGAAAGGACATGGAGCAGACATTCTCATCCCCTCCACTTCCTTCATGCTGGGTTCCAGTAGGGCTGGGGTTGGGTGATGGGGCTCTCACGGGGAGCAGCAAGAGCTACACTCTGAGGCATCTGCTCTCCTGTCTCCTGTCACCCTCCCCACCCTGCCCTGCAACAGAAGAGGGCTCTGGACACCAGACACCAGAGGCCGAGCTCCTTGGCCTTGGCGTGTCTGGCTGCAGGCAAGCTCTGGAGGAGAAAAATGCCTCTGGGACTCCAGGGGAGCCCAAAACCCTTTAAAGGGGCACCCCCATCTCACATCCCCCAGCCCTATTCTCTGCCTGCCCCTGTGTGAGTAGAAGGGTCTAGGACTCTGCACCCTCATCTGCAGCCTTGCATGTTGTGTCCCTGTGTCTAAGTGCTTCTCTTCCCTGGTCTGACACACAGACATGCCTTTTCCCTCCCCAGGATACTCTAATGGGATGCAGGCTGGGAAAGCCCAGGCAGTGAGCAGATGGGCAGTGGGTCCTGGGGAGGGAAGCTCCTTCCTCCCTGAGGTGGACTTCTTGCTGTGCCCCCTGCACCTGCTGGGATGGGGGGTGCCCTCCTCCAACTCAAGCAAGCTGAACACACTCACAGGCTTGCTGGCAGCCCAAAGACACCCAGAGCAGCAGCAGGAGGACGCGCCACAAGCCTACCAAGGGACACAGTAGTTCCTTGGTGCTGGCTGGCATGGCACCCCCAAGAGAGATGCCTGTTGCTAATCTGGGTATCTGTTCCTGGGTTCACCTGGATACTTCCTGATCCAGCTTACCTTGGTACTGATCCATGGCTCAGCTGGGTACTTTCCCTGGCTCAGCTAGGTACTTTCCCTAGCTCACCTGGATACTGTCCCTTGAGTCATTTGGGTTCCTGACCCTTGCTTGGCTCACCTGGGTTATTGCCCCCAGAGCTCACATGGCTACTGTCCCTTGGCTTACCTGGATACTGCCCCCTGAGCTCACCTGGGTGCTTTGCCCCGGCTCACATGGGTGCTGTCCCCTGGCTTACCTGGATACTGCCCCTCCCAGCTTACCTGGTCATGGGCATACATGTCTCTTAGCTCACCCGGGTACTTCCCAGCTCACCTGGGTACTTGCCGCCGCGACTCCTCTTGATGAAGCAGACGATGAGCAGGATCAGCACCAGGAGGGCGATGGCACACATGAGTCCGATGAACCAGCCCTGCGTGGCGATATCTGCCTGGTTGTTGGTGTAAGCTGGCAGGGAAGCCGGAAGCAAAGGCATGAGTGATCTTGTGGGGCACGTGAGGAGGTGGGATGAGAGAAAGCCGCAGCTATCTCATGTGGTCTCGCTCCTGGAGCCTAACACTCCACCTAGCAGCCCTCTGACAAAAGCCATCCCACAAAACGGAAAAAAATAAAATCACTTGGGAGCCAAGGTTAAAAGATGAGGAAAGAGGCAAAGGAAAGAGTGGAGGGAGCAGAGAAGAAGCAGAAGGCGGCAGGAGGGAAACATCCATTGAGGACGTGGCAGGGACCTAAGATGCACAGAGGTGGCCATGGACGAATGCGTTTCCCTCAAGGGAGCCAGGGTGGAGAAAGACCGGCCTCTTCATTGAGTGGGGGCTCTGACCACACCGTGGTAGGTCTGGGCAGGTGCACAGTGCTGGGGTGGCCATCCCCAGCAGGTCATGGGCTCGGCACTTTCTGAGTTCTGCTTTCTTTCTTCCCCTGCCCCCACTGCCACCCTGGGGTATTGACAGGCTGACTTACCCCGACCCTGGCCCCTGGGCAGTAATACACTGCGTGTCCCTACCTGTGTGTGTGCAGACCTATTTCAAGGGAACAGACCCTGCTGTGATGCTTTGGGGTTGGGGGACATACATGGGTAGGTCTGGAGTCACCTGATTGATTCAGGTGCCCCTGTTAGGCCAGGGGAGCAGGTTGGAGTTAGGGCTACACAGCAAAAGGGGCAGTTCCTGAAATGCCATACCAAGAGAGGGGTGAGTCTGTGGGACAGAATTCACTCCAGAAGGCCTAGGGACAGGACCTTTGCATCTATCTGCCTTCCCTGGACAGCTCCTGACAAAGATCACATCCCTGGAAAGGCCTCTCCAGCTTAAGCCAGCCCCGCCTTTCTCTCCCGGAGCACTATAATTTCTCTCTCTCATAGTAGTAGTAGTTGCGCCCGCTGGATGTACTGCTGCTGGCAATTCACACTTACAGGCATTATCTAATGGTGTCTTTTTTTTTTTCCTTTCACACTCATTTCACAGATGAGGAAACTGAGGCATAGGGAGGGTGAGGGACTTGCTGGAAGTCAAGGGGCTGGCGACTGGAGGTGCTGGACATGCCCAGAAAATCCCTACTTCTGACTGTGCCATTCTTGCCGCTCAGCCTGCAGCTACCTCCTGGAGGGAGGGGCTGGTCAGGCGTACCAGGGACTGGTAGCTCCCCAGGGACTGGCAGCAAAGGTTCTTGCTTCACCATCTTCATGCAGCCCCTCCCCAGCCATGGCCTGGGGGGTGGGACACTTCTTCCCTTCAACTTGACCCTGCCCTCCCTTTCCACACCACCACACAATCCAGCTTGCCTCAGTCCCCTGCTGTGGGTCTCTGCATGTTTCAGCTCTCACCTGGGATGCAGGCCCAGGCTGAGGCCATGGCCATTGCTGTCTGTGTCCTACTCCAAGTGGGTCCTGGCTGTTACTGCCCTGGACCTGTCCTTCCTGTCTCTGTCCCTGCAGTGCTGCTCCCCCATGCCTGCTCTGCGCTCCATCAGCAATGACCTCAGGTGTCAAGCACACAGTTGAACCCCGATCTCCTTCCTGCCACAGACCAGGACTCTCTTCTCCCTCTCCAGAGAAGCTCCTCCCTTCCTCCATCCCTCCCTAAGGGGACCCCGTGCCCCTTCCCTGGACCCCTATCCCCTAAGGCCCTCGGGGATTCCTCTTTGCAATTAGACACATGGAGGTTTCCCATGTCTTAAAACCAAACCCCGAGGAGATGTCCACATATTCCTCTCCACCAGTTCATGCACCCCCTTTTACAGCAACTCCTGAATTTCTCCACTCCCTGCTGACCCCTATCCTCATGCCCTGTGAGCTTGGGCTCCCCTCTCCTGCACCCCTTGGTGTCCAGGGATGCCATGAGAACCAACAGCATTCTACCCCGGGAAGCCTGCATCACGTCCTGCCAAAGAACATCATGTCTCGGAATGGTAGGCTTCCTGGGTGTCCCTTTGGGCCTCTTGTCCTTCTTACCCCGGAGCCCTGGCCCATCTTCCCCGTACTCCTTCCAACTCATGCCTTCTCTCAACAACAACTCCATACAACCCTAACGTTCATTGTTCTGTTTCCTGGGTCCTGGTGTCTCATCCCAGTCGGCCCTGTGTGTCCTTGTATCCTGCATCTGTCATTTAACCACTGTCATGGGGACATGGTCAGGCCCTTGATGGCTGTACCTTTCCCGAGCATGGATATTGTCATTGTGCCCTAAGTGACAGAATACAAGGACTATGTAAATAGCGTTCACATGGAGTTGGTACTGTCTAGGGGATGATTTAAGTAGTCAGGAGGATGTGTATAGGTGATATGCAAATACTATGCCATTTTACATATGGGACTTGCATATCTGTGGATTTTGACAGCCACAGGGAATCCTCTGGAGCCCGTGTCCTGCTAACACCTAGTGATGACCACATATGATTACAGCCTCCCATGACAGGTGGTTAGTGACCAATCACTGACAGAGCAACCTGATCCTAACTTACCAAGGTTAGCCTGGGATCCCCATTTCATGCACCCTGCCCATGCACTGGGAGGCGGGATAGGAACCTGTGTGTGCACCTGGCTTGCAGGTCTGCAGTGCCGACTTCACCATCACCTGCCTGGTGCTGCTGCCAGTCTTTGACAATTTCTTCCAAAGATTCCCCCCACTTTCCCCTGGGAGAGAACATCATGGCCCCAGGCAGCGCACTGGACAGTAAGCTCTGACCCTGATAGTGCCAGGTGAAGGGCACATGTCACCTCCCACTCTAGCTGAAATGCCCAGGACTTTCCTGGGAGGCTAGGGCACAGATGGCTGTGGAATTGGGAGTTCGGTGGCCTCAACCATACCCTCATCAAAGTGACTTGCTTTGGGGAACCGGGAGGAGTTCAAGACGTGATGATTTCACTTAGAATGTGACCTCATGGCTCGATGGAACCTCCTTCCAGATCCCTGTGGGTCCAGCACAGCGACACCCAGAGGCCAGGGTGTGTCGATCCCCTCGGCTTATAGCTGAGTGGCTGTTGGCAAACGCATGAATGCCTCTCACTGTAACCCGACTGCAGCCTCATCCCAGCATGTTAAAGTTGACAGCCCCACAGAGTCCTGCAGTCCCCGCAAGTCTCTTTGGCTTAAAAAGCTTCCAGCAGATGATTCACTTTCCACTGGGATCTTTCTGGCGAGAGCCAGGACTGCCAGCATGCCAGCACACCAGCACGCGAGCAGCTGCTAATGGTTCCCTTCCATTTCCTCCTGGAACTGCTGCAGCGGGTTCGAGGCTGAGGATGAAGTACTGGCCTGAGGTTGCCTAAGTGACAGGTGGTGGCAGCCCAGAGATGCTCACTGATTCCTGCTTTGATGAGACCCAGGCATCTGGGGGACTGGACCGGGCACTGTAACCCACCCACAGCAAAGAGGGTGCCTTTTTGAGGGCACAGACCCCATTCACAGACGCACACTGACTTGGGAACATGAAAAGCTTCATCTTCCCTATGTGGCTTGCACAGCAATTTCCAGCTCCCCTGCAAGGGAACAAAGCATGCTCAGAGCCAGGGGCAGAAGCGTATTCACCCCAGCTTGCCCTGGGAGGTGTCCGGGGTGACCTGTCAGTACCGAGGCTTCTGAATTCCCAGACCCAACTCAGGCAGAGAGAGGAGACTTCTGGAAGCACGGATAGGCGTGTGCTGTGTGAACACCCTGAAGCAGATTAGGGCAGTTTCTGAGGACTCTCTCTTCCTAACCCTCACCGACAGCCTGGGGCTTAGTACCCAGAGAAGCCCACATCTCAAAGCAGACCGTGCCAACTCAGCAGCATTTCCCCGGGTTGGAGCTCCATCCTCAATCATCCCTGCTTCCTGCCACTGCGAGACTCAAGTTGGCAAGGAAGCCAAATCAAACACATGCACCAATAAGCAAGTGCTTGGAACTCTAGCCGGCTCAAAGAGCAGCCTGCCACATCCTGCCACCTGCTCCACCCCGCTGGTCACCTGTCCAGCTTCTTTGCTTGGCTCTCCTTGGAACTGGACGGGCTGGGCTGTTCACTCAGAGGTCCTGCAGGGAATTGAACTGCTAGCTTCCGGCAGGCAGCCAGAACCCCAGAGGCTGGATGGCAGATGGCCCCAGGGGAACAAGCGGGAGGGGGAGGGGTGGCTGCACCACATATGTAAATGGGCAGTGAGTCCAGAGGAGCAGTCTTGCTGGGCCAGGCACCAGGAGAGTCATGAATATTTAAGTCACACTCAGAGTCCATATAAATCATGTTGGGCCCCTCCCCCACCCTTTGTGTCTAATAACCCGCATCTGATTAGGACACCCCTGGCATGGGGACTGATCCTTTTTTTCTTCCTCTTTCCTCCATGTGATCCTCAGCCCCAGGGCTTAGCACACGGGGCACTTGGCAACTCCTTGCCTGGTTTTAAAGCTGCACACACTTAGCCAAGCCAGTGCCCTCATGGGCTCCAGACGGCCATCCACCTCGATGGTTCAAAATGCCCAGGGCTTGCTCTCTTCCCAGAACACTAGTTGGGGGAGCTTCCCATTCACTGGGATGCCTGAAGAAGCCTCTTCACCACCAAGTGGGGAATCTGGAAGCCGCAGCCCTCCAGCTCCACGGCAGTTCTGATCATGGTGACCTCTTGAAGGCTTCCTCCTCTCTCCCAGGACCACTAAAGCCACTTGCTCCAGATTGAGTGAAACTTGGGACCAGAATTCAATCAGAAACAAAGCTGCTCCTCCACATCATGTAGCCCACCATGCAAGGTGACACAGAACACAGCAGCGGAGAGGCAGTTCCACGCCACTGAGACCTTAAGCTATTCACCCCTTGATCCCACATGCAGCAGAAAAGCCCTGCTCACATGGGGTAGGTGGCCCTCCTCTGCATCCTTCCTCAGACCCATACCCAGCGACACCAAGGTTCACAGACACCAAGTCCTTTTGTCCCAAATGCTCTTAGCCTCTGCCTACCTTTGACTCGCACATGGCCCTGTGGGGTCAAAACCAAGGCTTCCTCTCTATGACGCATGCACGTGGCTTCCAGGGGCCTCCGATGGATGGATCACAATAGCCATGAGGCACCATGCAAGGTGGGGAGGGGGCGGAAGCTGAGGAGGAGAACGAGATGTGCCATGCTCACAGGGGATGGCCAGCCAGCTCCCCTCTCACCTGTACTGGTCATAAAGGTGATGACGGTACTGCTGACGCCCTCGTTGTCCCGGGAATAAACCCGCAACGTGTACGTCATGCCGGGATAGAGGTCTGTGAGCTGTATGGGCTGGGCCTGGGCCTTAACAGGGACAGTTTTTTTCGTATGGTTGCCTGGGGAACAGAAATCTCAATCAGCCTAGAGCCAGGCCCTGGGAGCTGGAGAAAGAACACTTAGGTTCCTGGTCACCTGTGAAAGGTAGAGAGGGTGGGGCAAGGGCCAGGGACCCACGAGTGCAGGGCACCACACAGTCAGGCAGTCCCCCAACACCCTATCCATGCACAATGACCTTCCGCTGAGGGCATGACCCCCGCTCCCGAAACGCCGTATCCTCGCAGCAGTCTGACCCACTTTCATCCCTCTCAGCCTATCAGCCCACACACTGCAGTCCTGGAGGCAACTGGGAGCATGCTGCCTGGCACCTGGTCATGGGACGGGACTCTGTTTTCTCAATGCTGGTGCCAGGAGACACAGGTGAATGGATGCCAGGTTCTGTGGGTGCAAACCCCTTCTCTGGACACACACAACAGGGGACCGGCTTTGATCCTTCCTCTAAGTCAGCTTGGGGTAAACTTCTGGTTTGGGAGAGCCAGCCTGGCTGCTTAGAGCATGGGCCATAGAGGCTCAGGGAGATGGGGCTGATGCCAAGAGCAGGAGGCTTCTGGGAGACAGTGCAGAGCACCTGGCTGTACCTGCATCTGGGCCCTCCTCCCCAGGTCCCAAGAGCTCACATGGAATGAGCAGGCAGCTCAATCCCCTATTCAGCTCACTGGGACCGCAGACATTCTCTGCAAGCAGAGCGGTTATAGCCCACGACTATGCACCTCTCAGGTGGAGATGCTGAAATAGTCAGAGTTTGACTGGGAGATCAATACAGAAGCGAGAACTGGTTCTCACACAAAGTACTTGGACCCATACCCCAGGCAGGAGAGAGACAAATTCCTGCACAGTGCTTTCAACCCGAGGCTGTCACTAATGGCTTCGGGAGCCCCTTCCTTCTCCTGTGGCCTCCTTCTCCCACCTCACATCTGCTTGGGTGTGGATCGATTTCATTTAAGCCATAATGAAGCCAAGCTAAAAGGCCTCTCTGAGCCTGGGGAGGGGGAGTCCACAGGATCTGTTTAATGGCATCTACCACTCCCTGGCGCCGCCGCTGCTGCCACTGCCGCCGCCACCACCACCACCACCCGCACAGCAATGCTTACTGTCAATGTACTCAACCACAAAGTCGGTTCCAGGCCCAAAATTGTGCTTCCAGGTGATGTTGGCCCATTTACTGTTGGGGAGCACTGTGACGTTCCATATGGACTGCTCATCAGGGGCTGGTGGATGGGCTAGAAGAGGAGTTAGTGATGAGGAAGGAGGCAGGAGTGGAGACATAGGAAGAGACATGTGCACATGCACACAGGCTCACGTGCACACACACAAACACACACGTGCGCAAGGTCAGCAAGGGAAGGGCAGAGTCTAAAGTGGACATTCACAAAAGTCGCTGTCTAACAATAAGAAGGGGCAAACAGGAGGATGGGACATTTGGGGCAGCTCGCTGCTGTGCACCCACACAGGTGAGACTATGAGTGGAACTTGGTTTCTCCACCCAATGACCTTGGAGCCGCTCTCCTGGGCTTCTACAGCCCCTGTCAGGAATTTAAACAGCGAGAGAAGAGGGCCCACAGGCCAGGAAGGCAGGAAGGAGCTTGCCTTTAAAGCCCAAGCAGGACTTCTGGCAGGGAAGCCTGGAGAAAGTGTGGAGAAACCTTGTTGGGTTCCTGAGCTGCAGGAGGGCATGGAAACAGAGAGCCTAGGGCTGGGGCAGCTCTAAGGGACAGCCAAGCTGATGGCCCCATACTGCTGGAAGTGCCTGGGAGCCTGGAACCCCAGGGTTTTGACCAGAGACAGTAACACCCTTCCTCTCCCTTCCATGGGTTAGAGGGCACGGAGAGATGATAGCTCCTCTCTGACACTCAGCCTTCGCTGCTGGCCCAGACCCCAAAAGAGCCCTGTGTAGTAGCGTCTTGGCCCACAGGGTCTTCAAGGCTGGATCTCAGGCCGTGCAGAGGACTTGAGTGATCAAGCTCTGAAGAGCTGGCGGCCGCTTTATTTATGAAAGCCGTGACGCCGTCTGAACCCCCAGTCCGTGTACGGCAGGATGGCACTCTTCAAACACCATCATTTTCCGGGAGTCCCAGTGGTCTGATTACCCCATTTTCCAGCAAAAACTTAATAGTGGAACACTAGCTTGGAGCCTCATATTTCAAAGACATTACAAGTGCAGCTCCTACATATTTTATTAGCATACGAGAGGGCACTGTCACCAGCTCACTTGTCAAAAATAAATGAGCAGAGGACATTGGTGATGCATCTATTCAGGATCTATGGGGTGTGTACCTGAGTCTGCAGGGCTGGGGAAAATGAGGAATGGTCTTGAAACAAGGGCTTTCTCGACCACAACCTTGGCAGGTGTACTGGTTCCCTGGTGACCAAGATCCAGGTTAGGGGAGGGGCCAAGAAACAGACTGCACTAATGGCCCTGCACAGCTGTCTCCAGGGGGAGGTATGTGTGTGTGCTGGGGAGCTGGGGGTGGGGAATCTTATCCGCCAGGTGTTTCCGCTGTGCTCCTTCCGCCACCTCAAAACCCAGCTCCTCAAAATTCTGCAGTTCTTGCTAGTGGGCAGGAATTATGATTGGTACAATGACTAGAGTTCAAATACACTCTGGGTATGAGGATTCGGGTACTGTTAAGACATGTCAGAATGGATTAGAGGTGGGCCTGGAGGAAGCATTGCCCTGCATAGAGATGAAGGTGGTGGCCCTTCCAGAATTGGAAAGCTTCCAGAGAAGGAGCAGCAAGAGGAAGTGCCAGTAATTAAAAACCAAAACATGAGCCTGAGAGGGATGCCTGGTGCTGCTGACTCTGCTCTTGGTGCCTGAAAAAGCCAGGGACCATGAAAGCCCACAGCACCCTAAACAACAGATGCTTAGGAGACATTTTACCCCGGGACGTAGAGCCTGGTAAGGATTTACATTCATTTCAAAGCAAAGGCTCATGAGCATCTTAGCCACTCTACATCACTAAGAGAAGGGCAGGTGCTGCAGGACCATGCACCGGCTCTCAGTGAGTTCAGAACCATAACCATGTGCAACGGGACACAACTGGGAGTGTGAGTCCCTGGGACCAATTCTAAGGGATAGCAAGGGGAGACACCACTCCCTGCACTCGTGGTGCACTGTCCCTTAGAGCTCACAGTGGTCTTAGGGCACAGAGGCCCACCTGAAGGGAAAGATGCCTCCCTGATGTCCCAAAGAGTGCCAGCCACCAAGTGGCTGTCGACAGCTCCTAACAGCTGAGCGGTTTTCCTTGGGGTGACACGTCTCTAAAATGCATGCTGCTGAACTCTTCGATACCGTGCCTTTGCAGGGAGGCAGTGTGTGTGAAGTCTGAGGGCCATGTTGCCAGCTTTGGGTCACCTACCTCTCCTGGTCATTGACTTCAGCCATACTGTTGCATTAAAAGGCATCTCACATGGGCAATGAGCCTCCACCCTGGTGGGCAGGATGGGAGGACACAGAGGCCTTGTGGTGGGGAGAGGGACGTGCCCAGGACATAGGCAGTGACAGGTGGAGACCTAAATTCTGCAAATGCTGGAAGAGTTTGCATGCTTCCTGCCAGCCCAGCTGGCTGTCACGTGGAGTTCTTAGCTGCCTGTGGGCTTAGCAGGTTAGAGATCCTGCCCTGTGCAGGGATAAGTCTGACGCTTGGTGCCTGGTAGTGTCACCACCCCCCTGTAGTTGGGAAGGCGGAGCAGACAGGCTCCATTGCCCATTCAGGGACATTCAGGGATGGCATATTCTTCTGGCTCAACAGGCTAGCCCTGCACCAACTTTTACCAGGGGCCAGGGAATGGCTGCAACTTGCCCTGCACGCATGCACATGGGGGCTCAGGGAATACAAGTTGGACAGGCAAGGGAGCTCCCCAAGCACGACAGGCCTCCGTGGCAGGCTCTGACTTCTTACAAGTCTGCAAGTGTTCCTTGGGAGACATGGGGCCGGGATGGAACAGAGCTGCTGGGTACACCTGTCGCTTCCGGCTTCCTCTGTCCTGCACAACTAGACGTGGCTGTGGCCAGAGGAAGAGGCCCTCAAGCTGGCTGCACTGGGCTGGCCACCATTTCTTCCTGATTCTGCATGCCCCCCACACCCCACAACAGAGTGCTTAGAATGTAGCCAGAAGCAGCCCTACCCTCTTGGGGGTCCCTGGCCTAGGAGCCAAGCCCTCTGGCAAAATATAAGGCTCCAAGGCTGATATAAGGTGTCTGGAGCAATGTGTGCCTGGCTCAGATCCACGTCACTTGTAAATGTGCAAAGTAGAAACTAAGGGAGGTGGCAGCAAGCAGCACCCCAGCGCCACCTCCCCTTAATGGTCCATCTGAGACAGCAGGGGAGGCAGGCCAGGAGGGGCAGGGTGCGCCAGTGTTGCGCAGTACCGGATTCCTGTATCTTAGTCCTCGTGGTGGTGGCCGGAGGACTCTCCGTGGTGGTGGTGGTGGTAGCAGCCGTGGTGCTTGTAGTAGTTGTGGCGACAGTGGTGGTAGGTGCGGCAGTTGGGACGGTGGGAACTGCCGTGGCTTCAGTGGTGGCGACAAGGGCAGTAGCATCAGTACTGCTCACGGCGCCCGTGGCACCCACGGTGGTCGGGGGCCATGTGGGAGGAGCTGGGGGGAGATGTAAAACAGCCGAGTGCAGTTGGTTCGGTTGGGCCCACCCTGAACTCATGTGTGACAGCGTGCACAGCAGGCGGCTGGTGGGGTGATGGGGTTGGATGACCAGAAGCCTCCACAAGCAAATGGAAGGGCTCAAGATGCACTGCAGTGTAAGGAAACACAACCATGGGGTGAGGAAGAGAATGAAGCCCAGTGTGTGTTTCATTTTCTTCTCATGGTCTGTGTGGCTCCAAGCAACCAGCATGCACCCAGCCAAGGGCGAGGATGAGGATGGGAAGGGAATGCGTACAGAAACCCGCACACCTCAGGGACGGACGCACCGAGTCCCAAGCCAAGCACCATCCAGACACAGGCCCAAGCAGCACCAGTTGGCTCCAGCCCTGAAGCCCCAGCCTCAAGACGTGGGCAGGTGGCATGGCCCGTCTGCAGCCTCCGTTCCCGACCCTACCCTTCAGCATGGCCCTGTGCCATGCCTGTGGGGCTTCAGATAGCCACCTACACCCTGTACTACAGGTGGGCTGAGCCCACCCTGCCTGCAGCTCACCAGTCCTCTAGTCCTAGCTCTGGTTGAGCCCTCCCCTCAATCCCACCACCTTCTGCCTTTATTTCATTCCTCCCTTCTCTGCCCACGGGGCTCTCCCTGCAGTGGCTTCAATGCAGCATTTTGTCTGGGAAATTGAGGCTCAGGTACCCCAAGTGCTTCCTGTTTCTATTTGGATGTGGAAGAGACCCTCCGGAGTCCATAGCACCATTCTCCCAGCCCACAGGAGACACAGAAATCCTGGGCCACAAGCCGGGTTCCCCAGTGCAGGTTGGCACCTGGGGTGTGGACAGCTGTGGGTCTCCCATCCAGAGTCATGGGTCAGTTCTGGGGATGCCATCTCAGGATCAAGGATGCTAAGAAAGGACCACCCTGCCCTGCCCTTCCAAGTTCCAGAATACAGATACAGTTGCAAGCAGAAGAGTGACGGGTCATGTCAGAGAGAAGGCAACACCTGCTCCTTGCATTCCATTGCACGTGATCAAACCTGCGTCTATCTCCCACAGTAGACCCTGATGCGACACTGCGCAAGACCCTAGACACAAGCAGGTTAACTCTTCTTATCCCCCATCTCCAGTTTAGGAAAATGCCCTGGCTGGCTGTCTCCCCATGGGAAGGGGGGTAGGCCAGGGAGAACCGAGAAAGCAAGTTCTCAGGCAGAATGAGTTGGATCAATAAAAGTCTTCTCATTCTCCCAGGGTCTCTAACATTATAAGTCCCCCATGGAGAAAGATGGGATGTCCCAGGGTCCTGGTCACTTTCTTGCCTGGGTCCTGAGGGTGCTGATCATAGGAGTCCCTCTAGGGAGCAGTCCTATCTTTGCAGAGATTATCAGGCAAGTTAAAGGATCTAGTTCCCAAGCTTCAGCCAAGTTATAAACTAACACAGTGCTATCATTAACGCTTAGCATGCAGAAATCCATGCCCCTCCCATCAAGACACACAGCCAAGGAGACTTTGAGGCAAGGGTGAACTCTCCCAGGCCCGGGCACCCACAGGACCCCTCCTAGCAGCTCTGTGTGGCCAGCAGGAGCTGGACAGACCACTGCACTCACCTAGGAGAACTGCTCTAAATCACTTCCTTATCACAAACATCATCACAAATTTTCTAATAATCTCTGTCACACACAGTGAGTACAAGGATCCCTGGCCATGCCTGTGTGAAAGATAGCACCTCAGAACACTTCCTCTGAACTTGAACCACCCATGTTGCCCAGTGAGGACCCTGGAAGCCCCTTCCCACAGGCTCAGCACAGGTGCCATCTCCTGGGTGCCTGTTGCTAAGTCAGCCTTCCCAAAGCTGCACGCACACTGTCCCAGGGACTCTTGGGCCTCATGCAGAGAGCCACCGCCCCTCGCCAGTCTCTCATGGGACCACGTGTTTCCCAGGGTATTCTACTGAGCAGTTCTGGAGACAGGAGAAATGGTTCGAGCCTGTCCCCTCACTCAGCTATCACGGCTGCTACTCCCCCCACTGCTACTCACGGCCACCTGCCCCAGCTCTTCTCCCTCACACACAGTAGCAACAGCCTCAGGGCTCTGGTGAAGGACAGGAGAATGAAGACAGTCCCCAGGAGTACCTCCCTCAGAGCCACTCAGCTGTGTCACTGGCCCAAACCTTCACAGGGCCACCACATGGACAAGGAAGGCAGAGGCCAGAAGACATGAGCTGCCAGGGCTAGCATGGGGAGAGAAGGGTTGATAGAGGGGGAATGGTGCCGATCCAAGAGGCTCAAGGTATTTCCAGTGCTGGGGTTGAGAGAGACAAGATGGTCTGAGGCCAGAAGAGGGGCTGAGAATCAGAGAGGAGCATGGCTGTATAAGGATGCCCCTTCCAGCAACATCAGGAGCTGCGGTACTGAGTAGAGATCACCAGCAACTGAGAAGAGTGTAGGGACACCACCCCCCATCACTGACGGGGCCCCAGGGTGGCCAGCACAGAGTCCTACCTGAACAGAAGGTAGTGTGAACACTTCAGCTCACCCTACTGTGCATGGGAAGGGGCGTGCTCATGTCTGAGGCTCTCCCTGACCCAGGGTTCTGGGGAGCCATGAGTAGGAGGTGCAGAAGAACAGGGAGAGATGGCAGGGTTCGCTCATCACCCTCCCAAGAGCTACCCCACATTGCAGCTCTGAGCTGAGTCAAAGACAAGTGGTGGCAGCTTTCAGACATTCCGAGGGGGTATGAGAAGTCCAAAAATGTCCACATGGCATGTGGACTCCGCTGGCCAAGCCACAGATGGGCAGGCAGATGGGCAGCAGTCCTTGGAGGCTGCACATACAGGTGGACGGGAGGGATCATCTCCTCAGGCTGAGCCACCAACAGATCGGCCTGGGGAGGAGGGTGGGGAGAAGCGCCCAGATTTGGAGAGGAGAGGCAAGGAGCTGGCAGGCTGGGTGTCGGGCCCATGTCCAACATGCAGAACCTGAGCTCTGCGGCTTGGCACCTGTGCTGATGCAGAAGGCCCGGCCATGTGTAAGCAGAGAACAGTCGAGGAAATCGGCCCATCTCACTCAATACAATGTGCCAGCGGCCTCAACCATCGTGTTACATTCAGGCTGATGCCCATGAAACCACCTCATGGATGGATGAACGGAAACCCGGCTCATCCAGCGACACAGCATGACAGGTATGGATCTTGTCTAAATGGGAAATCAGAAGTGGGGTGTGTGGAACTGCACTGCTCCTCCCCCTTGCAACTGAGGGGCAACACAGATGGGCATAGATGCCCACTGGACCAGGCAAGTTTCCTGCTGCTGGTTCCACCTGCCCTGGGTTCTGGGCTGCCAAAAGTTGGGCAGTGGCTGGAGAGGGAGCTGTTTCACCAAGGCAGCATCTTTGCTTCACTCACATCCTACCTGACCCACATTTTATCATGTGCTATGGCAATCACAGGAGGGGAACCCACCTAAGCTCAAAGAGACCTTGTGGAGAGGCTGCTATGGAAGCTGAGGTCCAGGTGGTGGAGAGGGCTGGAGGAAGGTTAATGGCTGCTCACCACTGGGGCAAAAATAAAACCAAAAAACCCCAAAACCAAAAAAAAAAAAACCCTGCACACTGAAGGAAGCAGGGTGTGCAACAGAAAGAGAACCAATCTAGGATGCAAAAGGTTGGGTGAGCCAGCGTGGGGAGGGAACCAAATGGAACAAAATTCCTAAGTCACGCCATTCCCCGCCCCCCGATTTTCCACCAGCTTCACTTTGTCCCCAGCTGCCCACTGGGCTCGTTTGCTGCTTCGTTGCCCCACATTCACTTCCCACTCAGAGGGGCTCCAAGAAAGGCTGACAAAGGAGTCCAAAGAGCCCCATCACCTAAGCCTGACCTGCCTGCCAACTCCACGTGCCGCCCCCCACCCTCCACTGTGGAGCCCTGTCCCAAGCTCCAAGAGTGCAGGCTGTTCTTCAAGCTGCAGACTTGGAGGAGGTGAGCGGATCGCCAGCCCCCTAACACCCACTGAGACTCCAGTTCCTGGAGCCTCTGGCCCTTTCTACGTGAGGCTAGTTCCTTCTTACTGAGCAGCTCCTGAAGTGGCTGCCAAAGCTGGGGCTGGGCCCCCATGCAGCATGCAGAACCAGCATGCACAGCGTTCATCCTCTCAGGGCCTGGCAGCCTGCACCAGGAGCCATTGCATCTGACTTCCCAGGACCACTGCCATCACCCCTGCCAGCCCGAGGGCTCGGAGATGTCAGGGCTGGGCAGAGGGGCAGGGCGGACAGCTAGTTCCCAGGAAGTGGCTCTTGGGGAGCAGGTCTGGAGCCCTGGGCACAGGACTCCCTCTAAGCCAGCCTCCTCTTTGATGAGAAGTATAAAGCAAGTGTAGGGTAGGCCTCGCTTTACTCCCCTGGCTCCAGGCTCCATGCAGTCTGGCTAAGCAGCCACTGAAAGGGTGAGGCTGGAGCGTGCTTCAGCCCCAGCCACTCCCTCCTCCTCTGCTGGGGCTTCACCATCTGCATCGCCCCATGCCACGCCCCATTACCTCTGCGGCCGGTACGGTACCTGCAGTGGGAGTAGCTTCAGAACACAGCACCCAACATGGCCACAGAGAAGGAGAAAGGATGAGAGGGGAAGAGAAAAAAGAGCACAGATGAAACCACGATACCAGCATGCAGAGAAGGCATTGCTGGCTCACACCTGCCCCAGGACAGGCCACTGGGATGCTGGCTACTGCCCCGAGGGTATTGTGGGCGTTGTGGTCACCTCCACTGCCAATTCCTATATGGGGCTTGCCACATCAGCACCAGTTTGAGGCCTGGCTGTTCTACTCTGACACACCTGGGAAAGCAGTGCAAGATGGGTCAAGTGCCACCCACATTGAGACCTGGATTGAGTTCCAGGATCCTGGCTTCACCCTGGCCCAGTCCTGTTGCCTGCGGCCATCTAAGGAGTGAACCAGTGGCTGGGAGACATCTCCATCCCAATCTCTGCCACTTCGCCTTACAAATAAATAAAATACCTTAGGAAAAAAAATCTTTCTCACCTCTATGTAATTGCCGATCACTTAAGGATCATGACATTCTTAGCTCCTTCCCCAACGTTGGGGTGACCTTTATGAAGGTTGGGGAGCCCCTATGCTACCAGAAATTGGTGGCATAAGGTGCAGGTGGTGCATCCAGACACCATCCCAGCCAGAGGGATGGTTCCTGGATCTGGGAGGCAAGACACTGGGCAGCTTGGGGGAGGGTAGAAGTTAGGGGAATGGGGATATGCAGGGGCTGCAGTCTGAAGCCCATTCCAGTGCCTCAGCACCCTAATTCTTTCCCACCACTTGAACCTGATAAACTTAAAAGCTCCAGTGCTAAAAGCCTTGGCAGGAATTCATGAACCTAAGTGGAGAAGAAAGTCCCTTTGTTCTCTGATCCCCTGCAGAACTTTGCCCGATGTGGCTGCTGGCGACTGACAATGAGGTTCTGTGTATTCTCTGGCACTGGGTGGGGACAGGGAGGGGAAGAGGCCACCTCTAGTTTCCTTAGGGAGCTGTGGAACCAAGCAGGTGCATCATGGTCTGGGCTGCACAGCCTCCTTTGTTAGCCACCTACCTGCAGCCCCAGCCCCACTAAAACTCCCAAGGTCCAGGGGCTTGGCAGACGACCCCAGGAAAAAAACTTCCAGGGCTGGAAGAGGGGGGCACAAAGAGAATGGCCAGCCTTCCTCTGGTTCCTGGTTGGCACTACCGCACAGCTGTTTCCCTAGGGTGAGGGTGCTCAGGAGACCCCATGGGGTCGTGGCAACCCTGAGCCTGCTGGAGAAGTGGTCATCAAGGAAACTCGGGCACCCTTTCCCATCCTATCTTCTGGGCCCTTCTCTTGTGTAGTTCCCTCCACCTGGGCCTCCCCTTTTGGACTATGCCAGCTTATCCCTGGTCGTGTGGCAGAGTGAATGGCACTGTGCACTGTGAGTGCTCTGGAAGGGACCTTGCTGCAGAGTGTCAACACTCATCCCTTTGCATTCTGTGCCTGACAGGTGTTCCCAGGAGCCAGTAAGGTGCAGGGTGAGCTTGGAGCGCCCTCAGGTGGTGTGCTCAGGCAGGTGCAGCTCTGGCTAGGGTTGCCGGAGACTCACCAAGGGTGTTCCCTCTTGCCTGCCTTGGGTTCACGTGTGTCTGGGCAAAGGAGAACTGTCCGTTAGTCCTCCTGGGGCACCTGCAAGGCTACTCCAGCCACCTGCTACAGACAGGCGCCTATTCGTGGCAGATCATGACCACACATATTTCCCTAGACACTCCTCATCTCTCAGCTCATGTCTCTTCTGGTACAGTGAGTGGCTGAGTAGGTCAAAGCCAAGTGCAGGCTCTTGGGGTCAAGTCGGATGGTAATTCTCAGAAGATCTCAATCTTCCAGTCCCAGCCTGCAGTTAAATTCTCCACATCGAGGTCCAAGGCCTGAGGACCTCGATCCTATCTGGCCCAGGTGGCCAGCAGCCAGGCTCAGCTCTTGACATTTCTTTAGGTGTCTGACTAGTTGGCACCTTTCACCCCAGATGCTGCGCTGTGGACCTACCTTCGTTCGGAGGTGCAGGTGACTCCTCTGTGACTGCCTCCCCAGAGCCCACCTGCGTCCGGGCGCTGAGCGTGAAGCGGTAGCGAGACACGGGATCCGCCCTCTGCACCGTGAACTTGGTCTGATTTGGAGAGAAGTTCTCTACCATCTGTTTCCCTAGTTTGGTTCCATTAACTGGGGAGAGACACAGGTAAGAGAATTGGAAGAGTAGCAGCATTTGTCCCATGGCTTACCGAACTTTCAGGAGGAGGGACCCAGTCCTGACTGTGATGGGAAAGGACCCAGGAAATGTGCCTGGTGGCCATAAGGGCCTGCTTAAAAGCCCCTCTGTCCAGGGTCAAGGTTCTCCATGCACCCCACGGTCTCCTGCTCACTACAAAGTTGTACTGCTGATTCTGAAAGGCTCTGTTCCAGCTCCTAAGCTCTTTCAACAGGGACAAATCTGTTGACTTCCTTCCTTCCTCTCAAACAGAATGAGGGCAGAGCCACTGGGGCTTGGGATGCTAATGCCTGCTTGGTATGTGGCTCAGTTAACAGACCTCAAAGGGCAAAGCAGGCCACATAAGCACAGGACTGGCTATGGGAACGGTTCACGCTGCCACCCCTGGCCCCTGTGCCTCCCAGTGTGGCCCAGCACCGCCTACTTTAGACATCTTAAAGCTTTCCAATTGCAGTGGTACACTATCCCCACATGGTGATGCTGGGTACTTGAGGTGAATGTTGCTGACCCAGGATCTTTCAAAATGTGTATGTGTGTATGATGGTTTTTAAAAAGTTTATTTTAAAAGATAAATGGAGAGACAGGGAAAGGGAGAGAATCTTCCACTTACTAGTTCCCTCCCCAAATGCCCACAGCCCTGGGGTGGGTGAACCAGCCGGGCTGAGAGTCAGGAACTTGTGCCATAGACTATGGGTGGCGGGCACCCAAGTCCTCGGGCTGTGATCTGCTGCTTCGCAGGCAGGAAGCTGGACTGCGAATGCAGGAGCTAGTTCCTCTGATATGGGATCTGAGTGTCCCAAGAGGCAGCTTAACCCCCTTGGCCACACCTGCCCCAAGCCTACTGATTTGGGTCATTTACAGTCACTTGGTCACAGTAACCTTATCAGAAACGGTACCTTTTGGGGGCTGGCACAAAAATCCCACATCAGATGGTACATTTTTGCGTGCACACTGCTTTGCTTCTACCTTAGCTTCCCGAGTCCACATCTTGGAAAGCGGATGGTGGCCCAGGTACTTGGGTCCATGTCATCCACGCGGACACCTGGATGGGGCTTCTGGTTCTTGGTTTCAGCCTGGCCCAGACCCGGCTATTGCGGGCATTTGGAGAGTAAATCAGCAGGTAAAGACCCCCCCCTCTCTCTCCCTGTCACTCTGCCTTTCAAATGAAGAAACATATATATATATATATACACACACACACATTATACGATAAATAATATAATATAGACTTAATGACTTGTTGAGGTATCCCCTGAGCGTGGGCTCCTGCATAGGTGCCGTCCATCTCACACAAAGGGCACTGCTAGGGTAGCAACTTTCTCTGCCAGACATGACTGAGAGGACTTGACAAGGTTCGTGGAAAAGAAAATCAAAAGCTAAGTTTATGTTGGTGCCAGCATTTTTGAAATTCGTGCCCAAGAGCGGCCATGGAAAGCTGACGGAAAAGGTGAATGATGAGAAAGTAACATGTGGACATCACAGATTTCCAAGCACAGGCTGGACTGTCTCCGCATTCGAGAAGAGCTCTCTTGCTCTGGCCACCAGCCTGGCTCCCTGTGGGCAACAGTGGGCAAGGAGAGTGGGGGAAGGGCCTCCCCTAGTCCTGGAGCACCCTCCCCTATCCCCCTCCACAACACCCCCTGTGCTGTGGGCTTTCTGTCTTGGTTTGGCAGGACAAGTGAGGGAAACAGGTGTGGCTTTTGCCTCTGGGCCATGCAGCACGCACAGGGCACGTATCTGAGTGTGTATCCAATCAGGATGCCGTTGGGGTGCTCCGGGTGATCCCATTCCAGGTGGATTGTCTCCAGGTTGGGCTGCCGGACTCGGAAACGCCTGGGGGCACTGGGAACTGGGGGGGGGGGAATGGGGTGCAGGGGAGAAGAGGAGGGTGGGCAGGAAAGGCAAACACAGAAGACAAAGCAAAGGTAAGGGCCCTCCTGCAGCCCCCACACCAGAAGCTGCCAACCCAGAACCCAGCAGAGCCTACAAGGGCGTCATCCCGCCCAGGCCCGGGGAGAGAGTGCTGTTCCCAGGGGCAGAAGCAAACCCAGGTTTCCTTCAGCGGCTGCCCGGGGATTCAGCATATGCCAGGCTTGTCTCCTGTGAGGCTGCCTCCCACTGGGTCCAGGCCACTCCAGGCTGTCCCCTAGAGGGCCCAGAGAGGCAGCAGTGCTGGCCCGCATTCACGGACATTCCCTCAGGGGCCCAGGCTGAGAATGCACAGTTCAAGGATGAGAAGAAACCCAGGATGAACGGCAGGGCTGATGACAGAATGCATACTGGAGGGAGAGCCTCAAGTGAGAAGGGGGAGGAGGCCGAGAGGAACACAAATAAGGGAAGCGAGATTTTAGGGGCGGAGAAGAGATGGGAGGAAGAGGACGCGCAGGGTCCCAGGCACAGCAGGAACTCTGTGAGAACCTGCACCTGGTCCAGCAGCCCTCTGCGAAGCTCCTCTCATTTCCCTGACCCTGCACAGGATCTTGACCAAAGCCACCTGTCAACACCCTCCGAGGGTTCCTGGAGGTCAGGAGGCCGGGCACCTTGACTCCCTCAGTGCCCCTGGGGGAGTGCATACCATGAAGTCAGCAGTTGCAGTCACAAACTCCTGTCATGCAGGAGAGCACTTGGGCCATGAGTCCTCAGACCCACCCGTGCCAGGTCATGGCTGGTGCACATTACCCTGGGATGGCTGCCCCATCCATCCATCCGTCCATCCGTCCATCTGGGACCTGCGGGTCAGACCTACCTCCCTCCGGGGTGGTGAACTCCTTGGTCTCACTGCGAGGCCCATCGCCTCTGCCATTGACCACAACCATCTCCAACTTGTAGTTGCTGTAGGGGAAGAGCTGGGCCACCACGCCCCGGGGGCGGTCCCCCGGGAAGCTGGCCTGCTGTCTCTTCTGAGACACCCACAGGTTCTTCAGCAAGCTGCTCTCCCTCCAGTAGTAGGCCTTGGGGACAGAGGCAGGCTGATGAGGGGCCGGCCGCAGAACCGGGTTAGGGGTTAGTGGTGGTAGCTGTATCTGCCTTTTGCTTGATACAGGCTCCTAGTGCCAGGCTGCTGGGGCAGCCCCTGGGTCTTCAGTCACTATCCACTTGGGAACAGGGCTCTGATAGCCCTGAGTGATGCTGCCTCTTTGGGAATACAGAGGTGACATCCAAGTGGTTCCATGAGGAAACCAATATCTAGGCTGGGTAACAGCTTGCCCGGAGTCTACCACAAACATGAGGCACAGCCAAGTGTCTGGACCTGGACGCCTCTGCTCTGTGTTCAGGGGCCAGGCCCCCCCACCTTAGGCAAGGTTAGTGGGGTTCAGGAGGTGGGAGGCCACAGGGGAGGCAGGTCAAGAGGGTTCTTTGCATGTTGTTTGCAGACGTTTAAGGATGAGATGGACACCTGTCCACGGCGTGGACATGTGCCGGAGTCAGCTGCAGGGTAGCAGAGAGCACGGATGGGATGGCGGTGGCGTCAGAGGGCACTGCCGAGTGAGTGGGCAGGGTGAGGTCTGATTAGCAGTGGGTGAGAAGTCACAGGTTGGGCTGCCACACCAGTGTCACCTAGGTCACCCACGGCAAGGTCAGAGTCCAAATTGACAGGGGGCGTTGATGACTGCTCTGCCAGGGCAGGAAACCCTCCAGGCAAGCATGCCAAGGGTACAAGGGCAAGCCTGGGGAAGCGCTCAGCCAGGGGCACACATTGCCTTGCCTTTCCTGCCCTCCTTGTCACTCATTCCTCCTCTGTTCTGTTCCTAGTGCCCACCTGCCAGCTCTCAGTGGCGTCAGAGGTCACAGCCTCCCTCCTCCCCAGCCACTCTGCAGATCCTCCTGGCTTCCTCCCTTCCGGCTGCAGGTGAACTGTGTAGCCCTCTCCTACAACTGCAGGTTTTCCTCTAAAAGGTGTGCCTGCCCTTGAGGCATGCACAAGGAGCAGTGAGGCTCAGCATAAACTGCTGGCAGGCAGGGACAGCCAAGAGGAGCAAATCCTGGGTAACCCAGGGTTGGCTGTGGCAACAGGGAAGGTGCTGCATCCTTTTGGGGGACTTTGTTAGTTGTGGGGCTTCATGAGACCAGGCTGAGGGAGGCAAGCAGCCCAGTAGGATCTATGGGACAGGGGAGGGGAGTAGCTCAGCGGTGCCCAAGACGCGTGTATGTCTGCCTGCATGTGTGTGACCAACAAGCGTGCCGGACAGCGTCACCCAGTGCTTCTGGCTGAGCAGAATCCCTTTGTCCCAGGACAAACTGGGTAACTCCGCACACAAAATGTGTCACTTCAAGGGCCTGGCACATGCATATAACTTAGTGCTTCTTCTTGCATCCTTGAAACCAACTTGGTATTATGAATTGTACCAAACACAAGATAAATGCCATGCAAATAGTTGCTATGCTGAATTGATTGGGGGTAACAAGGACGAGAAAATGTGCAACTTTCCCCCCTGAATATTTTCAATCCAAGGTGAGCTGCACCTGTGGGTGTGGGACCCACAGAGGCAACTGTGTGTGTATGCACACCTTTTCTTCTGGCATATTTTTGAACCGCTAATCCTAGCCATGACTCCAGAACCCCAGGATGCCCTCTGATTATCTGTGGCCCGCGCCTGCTCCCCTGACCCCTGGTTAGCAAGCTGGGAGGTTAGAAGGAGTCGGGAGCTGGCTTCCTCACTCGGTACTCTCTGAGCTGGCCCTGGACCGTGTCGGAGTAGACGCGGTTCCACTGCAGGCTGATGGCTGTGCTGTTCATGACTCGCACCTTAACGTCGGTGGGTGCAGCCCGCGGATCTGCAAGGTGTCGGCACAGAGGATCGGTTACACAGGTTGGGCTGCCAACCTCCCCCACTCCCCGACCTTGTCCTGAGCCACCCCTCCACTTGGGCAGCCTCCTCCATCAGGCTGTGCTTGGGGGGAGTCGGAGAGGCACAGTCCAGGTGTGGGGACTCTCCTTCCATGTCCCTGAATGTCCTTCTCTTCTCCACTCTGGTAGCACCCTGGGAGGATGACGCTCTCTGGCCTTCATCGGGGGCATCTCCTGGGCTTCTGGCTGGACTTGGCCAGTAGCAGGTGCCAAGAAGGCTCCAGGGCAGCAGTGGGAGGGGATATTGGTTTGCCTTGCTTTCTTTTTGAGAAGTTACGCATCAACAGCAATGCCCTCTTCTACCCAAGCCAGTGATCGCTGACAGTGGCCCTGGCTGGCCACAGTGACTCGTCTGTCCCTGAGGTAAAGGGCAGTGCTGTGGCTTCCTGCTGTCACTGGCCGGGAGGTGATTCCTGGGCCTTGTTGCTAATCCTCTAGCTCCTGCCACACAGCGTAAACCATACATTTGCTTTTTACCCACAGAGAGCACTGCCCATGGGCTGAAGATTACCGTAGCCAGTTTGGGAAGCGATTCCATATGGTGACTGCTGGAAGGGAGGAGCCAACCCCTCTCACCGACCCAAAACTCACACCTGATCCGTTTTCTGTTTGTTGCAAAGGCAGGACAGCTTCAGCCCTCCCCCTGACCACCTCCCCGACTGGATCCTTAGGGCACAGATGGCAGGCAGACAGGCACAACCGAAACTGCAAGTGCGCAAGCCCAGGACCACATTCACCACCCACAGCCTCCAGTGGGCTCCCATCCACTGTGGAAGTGAAGAGCGGGGAAGACGGAGGGCCTGTGACCCCCTCTGCTCATCTCCTGGGGGCTTCAGCCCATCACCATGGCTCCCTTTTCCCAGCTCCCTGAGAGGAGACCACTGGTCTCTCCCAAACCCCGCTCCTCCTCAAAGCTCCCTCACCCATGTACATGACTTTTTCTTAGATCAAACCCAGAGCCAGCAAGGCAGGGCTCCCCCTGAGCCAGCAGAGGACCCCACAGATGTGCATGTCCGCTCTTCTCAGCAGCCTGCAGCACCAATTTGCTAGGTAGAGTCTGCCATTCCCCAGGTACCCAGGTGTATCCATCTTCCTGCACCTGCACAATCTTGTTGGTCTACCCAGGACCAGTCTTGAGAGGATTTTTTTAGGGTCAATTTCAAGGGTCTGGAGGCAGCACCAGCTATCTGGCAGGTGGTTAGCCCGGGTGGCTCCCTGGTCTGCGTGCCTCAGGGCCTGGGACTTTCAGTCCGAGGAGGCAGTGGTCCCAGTTCTTGCTGGGAGCTGGCCTGGTTGGGCACTGTTGTGACCTGCCGACAGGTCGGCAGACCTGGGTTCTACCACTCTATGACACTGGCAAAGACTTCTTCTTCAGGGGCCTCTGTGGAATGTGAGCACTGGGCTGGGCGAGGCCACACGGAAGCTCCACTCTGGACTGCCACCATCCCTGCCCCTCCCTGGGGCAGGGACACCCAAATAAAGGCCAGGCAGGTGGGTCCCAGCTGGGGCCGGGGGCGGGTACTCACAGTCCTCTCCGGAGTAGCCGATGACGGTCTCTGGCTCGGGGGCCTTCCCAAAGTCGTTTTCGGCCTGGACTCGGATCTCGTAGGGCACGTAGACCGGTGTCTGCCCCACCACGTAGCGTGAACCCCACACTGTGACATTGTTCCATGCATCTCGAGTCTCTCTCCGCCGCCACTTGACAATGTAGCGCAGGTTGGGGCCAAAGGCGGAGGTGGCATTCATGGGCTGGGCAGGGAGGAAGACAGCATGACAGGACAAGCCCATGAACTTGGCAGGCCATGGACTTCCTATGACAACAGCTTCACAGGGATTTTGTCACCCTGCCCCCCGAGAGTCACTCACATTAGCAGATGCAAAAAGAATCCAAAATTTTCCTTTTTGACAGCACCGCCTCCCTACAAGACTTGAACAAGGACGGAATCCTGTCCAAAGCCAGATGGCAACGATTTTGGGCCCAGCTCTAGCCTTCTGCCTGCTAGCATTCTCAAACTTGCAGAATGCACTGACTCTGCCAAGTCTGCATGTGCCCATCCCATCCTTCCTACAGGACCAGAGCTCCCTAAGGAGGGGTGTGGTCCCTAGGGGCTGAGCCACAAAGTGGTCCTGTGGGGGACCCTGCACAGTAGGTATCTCCTATGAGGACTCTGTCCTGCTGCTGGCAGGGCTGGCAAAGGCTGCCATGAGATCAGACGCGCAGGAAGCCAGGGACGGGTCGAGTACCCGAGCATGTACCTGCTAGCTGCCATCACTCCTGGCAGCAGCTCAGAAACGCAACTGTTTCAATGGTCACATTTGCATCACTCTGACTTGGAAGCAGTTTAGAACAAAGCTGTCATTTGGAGACCACACATTGCCGTCTGGGCT
Organism: Ochotona curzoniae; assembly: GCF_017591425.1. Lineage (NCBI taxonomy): Eukaryota > Metazoa > Chordata > Mammalia > Lagomorpha > Ochotonidae > Ochotona > Ochotona curzoniae. The sequence continues at coordinate 14,965,624 of NW_024466219.1, read as the reverse complement.
TGGCAAAGACAGATGGTGAGCCAGGGCGAGGATGGGATTTTAACAAAACCTGGTCTGGAGGGAGGTTCCTGAGCCTTCGGCTACCCGGGAGGCCATTCGGCACCAGTGTCACAGGTGGGTACTGACAAACCTTAAAGCCAGGATCCACAGAGCTGGGTCCCCTTCCTGCCCTGCAGCCTGCCTTCTGTTGCAGAAGCCTGTGTCATCTAGCTGGCCTCCTCCATGCCCTCTGCTATGCTGATGGCCTCCAGCACCCCTGCTCCTGGCTCCCAGCATTTGTCCTGTGTACTTTCTGGGTGCCCAACTCCAGAGAGGAACTGGCTTCTCAAAGCATAGTAACCACTCAAGCCAGTTGGAGGCCTGGACCACTCCGTGACCTTGAGGGCTCAGGTATGCCAGTGGACCAGGTGCCCAGCTACACACTGCCAGGTGCATAGGTCCTTCGGGGAAGGGGGCCTTGGTGGAGTGACACTCACCGTCCAAGTAATCTCCATGTTGTTCTTCCTCGTGCCCTCTCCCTTCACGTCAGCAGGATTGGACTCAGGGGCTGGAATCCAAACAGATGCCACGTTCAAGTCCAACTTTTATCCTTTCAGAGCAGAGCAAGTACCCCCACCTGATGCTTCACTCTCAACATTCAAGCACATGCTCTGTCCCAGGTACACCTGAACTCTGTTTTTCATATACACAATACACTATCCTCACTAAGACCAGCTTATTTATTTATTAAAGCTCTACTTGGATGCCCGGCACAGTAACCTAGTGGCTAAAGTCCTCACCTTGCATGTGCCAGGATCCCATATGGGCGCCGGTTCTAAACCTGGCGGCCCTGCTTCCCATCCAGCTTCCTGCCTGTGGCCTGGGAAAGCAGTCAAGGATGGCCCAAAGTCTTGAGACCCTGTACCTGCTTGGGAGACCCAGAAGAAGCTCCAGGCTCCTGGCTTTGGATCAGCACAGCACTGGCCATTGTGGCTGCTTGGGGAGTTAACCAACAGATGGAAGATCATCCTCTTTGTCTCTCCTTCTCTCTGTATATATGAATTTCCATAAGTAAATAAATAAATCTTAAAAAAAAATCTACTTGGATGGCAGAGTTAGGGAGGGGGAAAGTGAAAGTGAGTAGCAAGAAAGACACAGATCTTCCATCTGCTGGCTCACCCCCCCACTGGCTAAAGGGCCTGTGCTGACTCAGGCTGAGACCAGGAGCCAGCAGTCCTGATCTCCCATGTGGGTGCAAGTTCTTGGGCCATCTGCTGCTTCCTCAGGTGCATTGACAGGAAGCTGGAAGGGAAGTACAGCAGCCAGGACACAAACTGGCATCCTTACAGGATGCTGGCGAGGCAGGTGCTTTTTTATATACAGTTTTGATGTAACTTTTTAATTTATTTGAACAGTTATATATATATATATATATATATTTCCATACACTGGTTCATTCCCTGTAAATCCATAATAGCTAGGGCTCAGCCAGACCAAAGTTGAGGCTGGGAACTCTATCCTGGTTTCCTACATGGGTAGAAGGAATCCAAGTACTTGAGTCAGCATTATCTGCTGCTTCCCAGGGTGCAGGGAGCTGGAACTGGAAGTGGAGCCAGAACTGAAGGCCAGATACTCCCATAGGAAAGCAGGTGTCCCGAGTGGCATCTTAGCTGCTATGCCATCAAATGCCTTCCCCTCTGGCTGAAAGCTGATTCCCCCCCTCCCCAAAGCACAGTGCCCATCACAAGGCCTTCTACATAGAGGGTGGCCAGCAGGTGGACTACGCCATCTGTGGACCGTCCACTTAACCCAGACCACTTTTCCCCGGCAGCCAGCAGTTTGGGGAATACCTAGAGGCTTTCTCTGGGTACTCACGCGCCCCACTGGTCCGGTAGCGCTCAGACGGAAGGCTGGGGTGGCTGCTGCCAACCTCATTGATGGCAATGACCCGGAATTGGTAGTTGACGTACGGGGATAGCTGGAGGACGGCCGAGTTGACGCTGCCGGGAAACTTGGAGTGGTCATGCCAGACACCTGGCTGGAACTGGTCCTCTTCAAACTGGACGACATAGTCTGAGCAGGCAAAGAAGTGGAGCTGAAGCCGAGAGGACCCTGGCCACAGCTCAGCTTCAGCTCTACCCGTTCGCTTGCTGTGCTGTTGCCCACCGAGGGAAACAAAGGCTGAAGACGAGGCCTCCAGGTCCCTCTGGGAGCAGCCATCTATCCACATTAGGGCGGGAGCTGGACTGACCTGTGATGGGGCTGTTGTTGTCATCCCCCGGGATCCAGGTCAGTCTCACGCTCCTCTCGGCCAGGTCGGTGAGCTCCAGGTCTCGGGGCCGGTCCGGCCGTCCTGGGGACGGTAGAGGGAGAACACACTGCAGGCATTCGTGAATGGCTGCTCTGTACTGGCTCCGACCAGGGGCCCCAGTTTCCGCAGCATCAGAGCCCACCCCAGCAGGCAGGTCAGCGCAGGGACCCTTCCCACAGAGCCCATCCCAGCAGGCAGGGCAGCACAGGGACCCTTCCCACAGGGGCCAAGGAAGAACCAAAAGGAGACCCCTTTTCTCAGAGGGTGTGAGGCAGGGATCAGTAGCCTGCATCTGGGTCCTGCAGAGAACCTTCCAGAGTAAATGCCTGGTTAGGATAGGCTGCCCTTTGCATCAGCCCCAGAATCCAGGGAGCTGGGGCTTTCATCTCCCACTCTGTGTGCCTGAGCGTGGGGCAGGCAGCGGAGGGTCAAACCCCAGAGCAGAATATGGGGACTCAGTCTTCAAGTGCCAGTGATGGGTGTAGCAGTGAGCTGTGCCCGCAGTCTTCTGAGCAGGGGTAAGGGCAGCACCTTCTGGGGACTCCAGCCCCTCTGGGATTGTTTTGGGGGTGCAGAAGGGTTATCCTGGGCAAGGCATAAAGCCACACAGCTACTGACTGGGGTGAGGCGAGGTGAGATGGGTGCTCTGTCCCCCAGAACTAGTTGTGTCCAAGTGTGCGCGCCCACAGGTACCTGGAGGGTTAGCATCAGGGACCCACACATGGGTGAGCAGGTGCAGAGGGAAAACCCCAAGCAGAGAAGACAACACACATGGCCACTAGCACTTGGAAGAGAGCATTGCCCACTGTGGAGGCCTCAGACCAGGTGGGCGGGCATTAAAGGCCACCCCAGGAGTACAGGGGGTGTGGCACGGGGAAGAGATCCGGGCTCAGCCGGCTGCAGGAAGGTGAACATGGGTGTCCAGGTGACCCCCTCACCTGGAGCCCACCCGCAGGAGTCTGGAACAGGGCGGGCTGGGCCAAGATTAGTACAAATTACCTTTGGGCAGGGCAGCCAAACGGTTAGTTGGAGTGGCCTGGTCAGCTGCAAAGTGAAGATGGGTTATTCAGGTTAACAGGTTAGCAGGTTAGAAGGTTCTGAAACAGGGTCCAGGAGGGCGCTGCTTCCCCACAAGAAACAGACCACTATCCCCTCAGCTTGGGACAGCTTGGTCATTGTGGTCAAGCAGGACACAAGAGGATCTCACCTTGCTCAGTGAGTAGGGCACTGGTGAAATGCCATCACAAGCCAGGCACAGGATGGGGGAGGAACACTGGGGGTGGCCAGAGTGGAAACACAAACCCGCCACGCCTGGACAGTTGAGAGGGAGGGCCTGGAGACTTGGGGATGCACTGTTAGCTCTAAGGGAGCAGCTGGTCCCTCCCCACTGTCTCTCCATCACCTGGCCGCCCCACAGCTTCCTGACTCTGAGATCAGAGGACCAGCTACCAGGGACAGGTGCTGCCAATGGGACCATTTGGGGAGCAGCTGAGCGGAAGACAGGCGGCCGTTACCCAGCACGGTGAGGTAGGCCTTGGCCAGGTCCTGGTCCAGCTCAGTGCTGGCCACACACGTGTAGCTGCCCTGGTCCCGTTCGGCCACACCAAAGATGGTCAGCGAGTCCTCTTCCTTTTTCATCCTGCGAAGGAACCGGCAGCGGTTAGGAGGACTAACAGCGGGGGTGCTGGGCACAGTCTGCTGCCTTCTCCCCATGTTGGGGAGGGGGAAGGAGGAAAGGGGAAGCCACATCCCTCCCAGGAGTGTGGGGGTCAGCTCTGAGCATTGAGAGGGACGGGGACTCAAGGTCAGGGGCAGAACTGAAGAGGTCCCTAGACCTGCCTCCGTGCCTCTCCCAAATCACAGTATAGCCAGATCCGCGTCCCTTCTCTCCGTCCCTGATAGGTTTACCTGTCTTCAGTCCAGATGCCTCCCCTCTATCACCAGCCTCAGGGAGGCCTGTCCCTGGTATCCCGAACTGTCTTTACGGATGCAGGGCCACACACCCAGGCCAAGGTCAGACACAGTGGGCACCTGTGCCCAGACACCGAAGACAGTCCCTGGGGAGGGAAGCTAGACCCAGAGGTTCTCAATGCCCAAATCCTACCCCTGCACCGAAGAAGTGAGAAGCTGAGGCAAGGGGAGAGGGAGATGTGGGCTTAGCAACCACTCCCGGTGTGTGTCAAGACCCAGGCCAAAAGCGCTAGTTGCAGTGGCTACATGTGGCTTGACTGGCCCTGCCCTCTGCTGGAAAATAGGAATATTGCAACTGTGTGTGCTGTGACGCCTGGAGTGGAACAGGAGTGGTGTTGGGGAAGGAGATGGGTGCGGTCTCCTGCCAGCAACAGGTATGGGCTTCGTGGGCGTGTCTCTGACTTGAGAGCAAGGGAAGAGCAAACAACCGCAACACCCCCCAGCGCCTGTGAGGGGGAGGGGCAGACCTGTTTCCGATGTACAGGGGCTCCTCGTCCTTCAGCCAGGACACAGTGAGTTTCAGGGAGGGGTCGTGCTTCACGCGGCACTCCAGCTGCACCGTGGTGCCTTTCTTGGCCACCTGGTCTTCAGGCATCCGGTAGATCCTGGTAGGGTCTGGGAGAAGCCCAGGACAGGGTGGGGTGGGCGGGGGGAGTCGTCATGGGCCTCCTCTCTGCCCAGCACCCCAATGTAGCCAAGCAAGGTGACCCTGAGGCCTGCATGGATGGGAACTTGGTGGAAATGGCAGGCAGCAGTTTCCTTCCCAGCCCCTCCTTGGGGCAGGTTGATGGTAGACACAGCCCCGGGGCCAGCATCAGGTGCTCCCCAAACCCCCAGCCCCCTAATGGGGATCCACGCCTTTACCTTTGACCTCCAGGCGGACCTGGTTCTCGGCTTTGCCCAGGATGTTGGTGGCGACACAAGTGTAGATGCCCTGGTCCTCCTTGCGGATCATCTTGATCTCTAGGCTGCCGTTCTCGTACACATGGTAGTTGCCACCATCCAGGTTGCTTCCTTGCCCATTCTTAAACCTCACGATGGAGTGGCAGAACACACAGCATACTGAGAAGGCACCCGCTCGCCAGAACCCCAGGGGCCTACAGCCCTGAGCCTCACCCCGCAGCACCTGCCTCCCACCTCTGGCAGGCCCCTCCTGGGATCTCCATTCTGCCTCCACTCTGGCTCTGCATGCTAAGGGGCTGGCCCTGGGGGACCCGCTGTGGTCCTCCCTGATCTGATCCTGCAGAACTCCCAGGTCTTGGTAAGTACCCGATCTATAGACCAGGTAAGCGCCAGAAAGGTGAGACCAACCAACGACCCCTGCCGGGAAAGGGCTGGGTCTTACCATCGCAGTGTGGGGATGGGAGATCCAAAGAATGGGCAGTCCAGCCGGGTACGATTGTAGAGGATCACTCTGATGAGCTGGTTCCGGGGCGACAGCATCCTGGGTGGCACATCTGCAGCGAGAGCCGGTGCTGGCTCCAAGGGCCACCTCCTCTGTCCCTCCCCCAACACGCCAATCCCACACCTTCTCCCTACAGACCCGGTGACACCTGTCCACCCCCACCCCTTCAGGGGTCCTCTAAGCAGCAGGTAAGGAAGGAGCCAGCCTGTTTGCCCACCTGCACCCACCCCAGCTGCCCTTCCAGAATCCTCTCCTGGCCCAAAGAGCCACTTACTGCCTGACACCCCAAGGGCACCTAGGGCAGTCATAACAGACATGCCAACATACTGAGGGTGAGAGCAGGTCCTGGGTTGTCTTCTCTACTCTGGTATTTCAGTTCTCCGCCTGCCCACTAACTTGACCTCCATCCAGCCCCGCCCCGCCTCTCTGACAGGAAGGCACACCCGTGTCCTGACACAGTCCCAGGGCGGGCTCCACGCAGCTCACCCAGCACGCTGACGAAGGCATTGGCCAGCAGGTAGCCGTGCTCATTGGAAGTGTTACACTGGTACACAGCCCGGCTGCTGATCTGGGTGTCCCGGAAGATGATGGTGTCACCGGCCACCTCGCGGTTTGGGTTGGGCGGGGCCGCTGCGGGTCAGAGATGCCACGCATGACAAACGGTCAGGCAGGAGACGGGGGCTCCGGCCAGATCTCTCAGGTACCATCAGGAACAAGCAGCACTGGCGGGGCCCAAAATATCTGGCCTCCCTACACGACTAAGCTGGGGGCCCTGGCAGAACCCTACTGGAGCCTGGCTCGGTCTATGCCCTGGGAAGACAATGCCCTGCTTGAACGACTGGCAGCTGGGCAGCTGTGGTGGTGAGCACAGGCTTTGAAGGCAAAAGGGGGTTGAATTCTGACCACAGCACCTGCCAGCATTGCCGAGATCCTGTCTGCAGACCAGTTCGCCCCACAGGGTGTGGGAGAAGACAGCTAGAGATTTTGTGTGTACAGAACATGGTCGGCAGGAGGTCCTGCCCCATGGATGGTCACTGGTATCGTTAGGGTCTAATGTGCACGTATTTCAGTGCATTTTACAAAGCATAAAGCAATACACAAATGGGCAGGATCTACCACCTTCCAATCCTCTGCAGACATTCACAGTCAGACCTGGGAGCCAGGACCCCCCATAAACAGACAGGGGTCTTCCTAACTTTAAAAATGTATTTTAGGGTCCAGCATGGTAGCCTAGCAGATAAAGTCCTCATCTTGAATGCACCAGGATCCCATTTGGGCACCAGTTCTAATCCTGGTGGCCCTGCTTCCCATCCAGCTCCCTGCTTGTGGCCTGGGAAAGCAGTCAAGGATGGCCCAAAGCCTTGGGACTCTGCACCTGCGTGGGAGACTTGGAGAAGGCTCCGGGCTCCTGGTTTCAGATTAGTGTAGCTTTGGCTGTTGCAGCCACTTGGGGAGTGAATAAATGGACAGAAGCTCTTTCTTTCTGTCTCTCCTCTCTGTATATCTGTCTTTCCAATAACAAAATAAAAATCTTTTAAAAATATTTTATTTATTTGAAAGGCAGAATGATACAGAGAGCTCTTCCTATTCATTTGCTTGCTTTCCAAATCGTCTCAATTACCAGGGCTGAGCCCAGCCAAAGCCAGGAGCCCAGGATTCCCTCGAAGTCTGCCATGCAGGAGCAGGGGCCCAAGCATTTGGGCCATCTGCTGGTCATTTCCCAGGCACATTGGCAGGGAGCTGGATTGGAAGCAGAGCAGCCGCGACTGCAATTGGAGCTCTGCTACAGGATGCTGGCAGCACAAATGGTGGCTTCACCTCTTGCACCATGATGCCAGCCCCAAGGAGTCTCCTGCCTGCCAAAGCTCCAGTCTTCCGTAGCCTGACCCAGGGAGGACACCACCATGTCAGTCCTCTGAGGACTGAAGCTGGGGTTCTGCGCCCTGGGGAAATCAGTAAATCCTTCTGGGCCTCATCACCTTCATCCACGAGGCTGGAAGGAGCCACTGCCACCTGTCACCTCCACACCCTCCCAAGGAGGGTGAAGTTAAGGAAAGACAACAACAAGCTGTCGAATTCAAGTTTTCTAGAACTCTAAAGAATGGTCACTTCCTCATCTTTGACCGCTGACAGCTGACTTCACCTTGGGCTCCCCAGCTGGGGTGGCAGAGGTCCTCACTCAGACCCACGAGGAAGGGATGAGGGGCAGCAGGGGCGGGAGTCTGGCCCTGAGGACATCACTCCCCAACACAGAGCAGACAGAGACAAGATCAGCATCTGTGCCATCAGTGCCCTGAACCCCGCTCAGCAGAGAGGCATCAAGGAAAGAAGTGCCAGCAGTCCTCACGAACATCTTTCCTGGCTGGCACTCCCCGCTCCCCACGTCCCATAGAGCGAGGGCCAGGCGATCCCTTCCCTGGGCTACACTGCCTTCTCGTTATCCTGTAGCTGGCTCTGTCACCTGTCTGAGTGCTGGGGGACAACAGGGAGAACTGCAGAACAGGCCAGGTCCCTGTTTCTGCCTGCTGCCAGGGCCACAGTCTCTCCTGAGGATAGGGCTGGGAGTTTGTAGACTAGTGCCAGCTCAGGTGTCATCACTTAGCAACCCAGTGTGCTTGGGGCTACTCGCTGCACAAACCAGAACCTTATTTCTCACTCTGAACTTCTTCTGAGAGTTGAGAGACCACAGGGCTCCAGTGCTGGGCCCCCCTGGTGGCATAGCATGTTCAGCTTGCATCCTATATGGGTGCCGGTTTAAGTCATGGCTCCACTGTGATTCAGCTCCCTACTCAAGTGCCTGGGAAAGCAGCAAAGTGCTTCAGCCCCTGCACCCTCATGGGAGACCTAGAAGAAACTCCTGGATTTTGGCTCAGTATGGCCAGGCTATGGCTATTGTGACCATTTGTGGAGTGAACCAGTGGATGAAAAGATCTATCTCACCTTCTCTCTCTGTAACTCTGCTTTTCAAATAAGCAAAAATGAATCTTTAAAAAAAAGATAGATGAGGGCACCTTCTCAGCCTCCCCTCTCTGTAGGCCCCACCTCTGCACCTGCTTCCACAGCAAGTCCTTCAGGTCCTGAGAACTTGACTGAGACCCCAGGCTGTGAGGCCCCCGGAATCCCTACTCTGGGCAGGACAAGGTTTTCCCTAACCTGTTCCTGTGCACTTCTGCTCTTATAGGAAATTCTTCTTCATACTCAACTACAATTTTTTCTGTTGCCATATCATCCTACCTCTTCTTGTGCCAACAGGGACTTGGTTAACTCATGGCAGTGACTTACTGGAGCTTTTTTCCAACTGCCAGTCTCTGGTTGTCACTCAAGAGTTCAAACCCCAGAAGAGGCAGACACAGTCCCCAGACCTGAGCCAGGGTTCTGCAAATCTCCTAGACTTGGGGACACAGCCAGGGCCTGCTGAGCTAGTCTCTCCCACAAACAAGAGGCTAGAGTCCTGAGGAGTAGTCGGGCTTGGGGAAGCAATAGCCATGGTGACACTCTTTCTCTTCACTTCCAGCTGGGGCCAGCCCACAGAGCCAGGAGGCTGGTCTTCGACAGCTGGGCATGGACAAGGGCATGTGACTCACACTGCAGGGGTTCCCCATTCACCATCCACTGGACAGTGGGCTTGGGGTTCCCATTGGCTCGGCACACCAGCCTCCCATCCTCGCCAGGAGCCAGCACCAGGTTCTGGGGTTCATCCAGCCAGTAGGGAGCAGCTGGAAGACAAGGAGGGTGCAGATGGGGAAGTCAGACGCATGGGGCAGGCAGGACGCAGCAGAGACTGGCTTCCTTTGGGAAGCAAGAAGCCTGGAGTCGCAGCCCAAGCCCTCCTCCCCCTTGGACCAGGCTCAACTGCATGGGAAGGCTTAGTCCAGCTCCTGCGTGGCTGGCCTGGCCACAAGAATGCTCCCTGCTTATGTTAAGTTTGCCAAGCAATAGGTCCAAGAACAGCTGCCCCAGGAGAGCTCTCAAAGCATCTGAATGTCAAGGCCCAGCTAGACCTCCTCAATGTGAGTGCTCCAGACAGGCCTGGGTGACCAAGGCTTATAGAGGACACACACACTGTGCTGTGCAGCCAGGGCTCAAGTTACAGCCTGGGGAGGTGGTGAAGTGGATGCTGGGTCAGCCCCTGTGGGTCTTGGTCACTCCTACAAGATGAGACCCCTCGGCAGTGGCCTCATTTGATCCTTGTAGCCACAGGACCTTAAGGGAGCACATTTCTCAGCAGGCCATGCCTTCTACTGATTTGGAAACATCTTGGACTTTTTTTTCCTAAGAGTCTTTTGGGTCAGTTTCCCCAAAGGCTAGGAACCCCCACAGCTGCAAGATCCCTTAGTGGGGGTACAGAGGAAATGCTTGTTCTCTGGTCTCACCAGCCACCATCCAGGCAGCCCACCACACATGGCTGAGATGAGGTGTAGCTGGAGGGGGCAGGCCTTGTTGCTTTGGGGAATTTGCCTTGGCCATGAGGTCTTCCCGTGGCCCGCATGAGCACACAGACAGCACAGGGCTAGGACAACACGTCGCGAATGGGGATGTGAAATGAAACATAGGGAAAGCTCTGGAAGTTGGGTTAATGGGCCACAGGAAGAAATGCACCTGTTGGGGGACCCCAGCACAGAAAAGAGCTGGCTGAAGGTCAGAGTGGATTTCCTTCCCCCAGCCAGGCACACAGACCCACCCACCTATAGCAGCGGTATCACCCATCACGGGTCACTATTACCACTGACTGCTGAGTTGCAAGATTCCCCCACTGGCTCTGCCACAGCCCTGGGCAGGGGGAGGGACAGGGTGGTTGTGGTGCTCAAGGCGGCAAAGGGATCATAATGAGAAATACACACAACGTACCCTTTACTCTCACCGAGATTGTGTGCCGAATGCTGCCCATCTTGTTAGAGGCCAGGCAGAAATACTCCCCGGAGTCTTCCTCGGAGACATTGGTGATGCGCAGTGCCTTATTAAAGTTCTCCAACTTGGCCTTGTCGGAGGGGAGGTCCCCGCCTTTCTTGTACCAGGCGATGTCTGGTGTGGGGCTAGGAGAGGAGACCAAGTCGGGGAAATACAAGACTTAACCCTAAATGTGGCTGCTGGCTGCATTCTCAGAGTCTTCGAGGTATCCTGGGCCCAGGGGGACATTTGTCCTTTGAGCCCGCCTTTCCTGACACGGGGCACCTGAGGGACACCACCCTCCTTCCACACACGTGCACACACAGAATGCCCAACCATCTCCTTTCTCAACACGCCAGGCAGAGGCAACCTTCCGGGCTACCTCCCATGCTGCTGCAGGTGGCTCCGGACAGGTGTGTGGGTGATACCTACACCCCTGAGGCGATGCACTCCAGCAGCAGGTCCATGCCACGCAGCACCATCTGGCTGCTTGAGGTGCCCTGTGGGTACATGAAGCTGGGTGTCCTCTCCGCAACTCCTCGGGCTGCAACAGGACACAGCAAGTGTGTGTGAGCCCGCTGCCCCAGGTAGACTGGGTCAGAGAGACAATGCTGCCGTCCAGCTGGCTGACATCACCCCATGGGCTTGCACGACCCTGAGAGCTGATTTGGGAAGCTCGGGTGCCTTGGTCATCCCATCACAGGTGGGTGCCAGCAGCTCTAAGTTCTGAAAGGATCTGTCAGAGATCCTTCCCCATCTTCCCCTCCCACCTTCCCTGGGGCAGGGCTTGAGATGCCTGAGCAAAGAGAAGTCTGCCCCAGTGAGCATCCTGGGCTGGGCTCCCAGCAGCCCCCGGAGGGACCACAGGCTAGGTCATTTCACCATGAACCTTCCTTCCAAGACACAGGGACATGGAAGGCAGGGAAGGGGTGTGCAGGGCCGTCGGACAATCAGCCTGCTCTCTGGGACCTGCAACGAAATCCCAGGACCTCAGCCCCAGCAAGGTGGGGGAGGTTATCACTGCAGCTGAGCAAAGGTGTGGAGAGAATGAGTGAGGAGGACGGACACTCAGTGGGAGGGGACAGGCCCATGCTGCTTCCTTACTAATGACTTTGGGAGGGGACTGGGAAGGAGGTGTTAATTATATGTGAAATGGGGATGGGGTGGCAGGAAGAGTGATAGTGGCAGCCAAGAAGGAGGAGGTGATGTGCAACTCAACCAGGCGAGGAGCTGTCACACACACACACACACACACAGACACACACACATACACACACACAGGTGTCAGAGGCCAGGAGGTCCCAGAGGCTGACTGGGTTGGGAACATGTTGGGATGGCTGTCTCCCTCATGGGAATGGTCCTGCCAGTTTGTGGATACCCACGGCAGAGTGGATCCGCTGGCCAGAACCTTCTCTTTCCACAGAAGGGGAAGGGACAGGAGCAAGGGTTTTCCAATCAGAGCTTCCATGTTGGCTTCGACTGCAAGAGTTACAAGGAACAATCAGCCATGCCTGGTTTTCGGGGGTCCGAGATGAGGAGGAGGCCAAGGGAAGGCAGAGTTGATGATGTAGGGAGTTCTCTGGACACAGGGAGTGTGAGAAGGAAGGCATCCATGGTGGGGAAAGGGGGCAGTGATCTGGTTGGGGCTGGCAGAGTGAGGACCGAGCAGTGGTGGGTACAGCTGGCATTGTTCCCTGTGGGAGCTCCCTGGATGAGCTGATGTCTAGTGGGACCGAGGGGTTCCTGTTGGGGGGCACCTGACTTCTCTCCCTTATCTATGGTGGGGAGACACATCATGTAGTCTGCCACTAACTTATCTTGTTGTCAGGGGAAGGAAGCACGGGACACAAGCAGGTGATTAGGCTGCTGATGGAGACATGGCCCCTAGCAGGTGTTCGGTAAATGCCTGCAGGGTGAAGAGATTAAAAGGGGACAGGAAAACAAAACAGTAGGCAACTGTTTCCCCATGCCATATTTCTGCAGACATCCTTGCCTACCCCACAGCGTACACGCCCACAAGAGAGGCTACTGGAGGGGTTAATGCATTATGAGGTTAATGGGTTACCACCTCTACCAACAGTTCTCACAGCCCCCATCCCCGCTCTCTGTACCAAGAAAGCCAGTACCCAAGTACAGCTTCCTCCCTCCCACCTTCAGAAAGTCACCAGGACACTCAGGACAACACAAAGTCAAGGACACTGGGAAGAGGAGGAGATTCCGGGGTGGGAGGTTCTTCCATCAGCTCAGAAAAGTTGGGAGCCTTGTGATGATGTGGAAGAGGTCCCTGCTCAGGTGTCAGGCTTCCCCCCACCCCATATAGATGTGAGGCTGAGTCCCCTGTGGACATTTAATTTACACCCTGCATGTGGTGTCACACGCACACAGGACCAGCAAAGCAATGAGACTGGGGAGGAGAGAAATCCACAAGGACTATAAAAAAGTTCCAGCACATCTCTGCAGCATGTGGTCCACAGAACACCCCCAGAGAAGGAGACACTGCTGGGAAATAAGCCAAAGGTTGAAAAAAAAAAAGCAGAGAACATTCATGAAGTCAGCAGTGACAACGGGGCCACTGTGTGGTGGGCAGGAGTTGGGAGCTAAGTGCTAAACTCAGGTTGTGTTGGGTCACTGCAGCAGGCCTGGGGGCAATCGCCAGGAAGAGGAGTCACCAGACCCGTGCAGGGTCACCACCAACTGGGGTCAGGACCCTGTACTCTTATGTAAGCCTGTTCCCTTCACTTCCCCAGTGTCACCTCTGTCTGCTGGAGACACTTGTTCCCATTTCTGACAGTCGGCTTGAGGCACTTTAGACCCAAATCCAAACGTTAAGGGATGTGCAGCAGAAAGATCCTGTGTGGGTGAATGGCATCCGTTCCCTGCTCAGACTCCAGCTGGGAAGGGGGCAGAGAGGACCTCCACCCCCAAGGCATCTGAACGGCACAGCAAATGAGTAGCTGAGTTGGGGGGAGAGGCGTGATCTCTAAGGACAGTCTCAAAGGGAAGCTATGAAAGAATGGGGTCAGCTGCAGTGGGAGGAATTCCTGAGAACTTGAGGTGGCCCCCTGTACCTGCAGGAGGGGCCTCCTTCTCTCCCTGCACAAGTTTGGAGGCAGAGACTTTGAAATAAAGGTAACTGCTACCAAGGTGCTTTACGGGTGGGAGGGAGAGAGGCAGGAGCCCAGGCAAGCGGGCCCCCACAGGCAGAGCCTGCCGCTCCTTCTGACCTTCAGGGTGGGCTCTGTCCCAACACCAGATCACATTCAGAACCTGGATGTCCACATGGGTTCAGGAGGAGGCAGCCACTTGGTGCATCTGACCTCTGACCCCAGAGGTCCAGTCCTTCCCTGCTCTCCCAAGCTCTGGATGGGCTGGTGGTCAGCCAGCAGTCATCAGGGGACGACACCCCTCCACCCCACCAAGGTGTGTCGGGGGAATCCAGTGAAAAACGCCTCTCCATTGTCTCTTGCTGTCAGAAAGGTTGGGTGCACGGGCAGCCGCAGCGGCTCCCCTCTGCCAGGTGCTGTATGTCTGGCCAATCAGATGCATCTGGGAACTTTTGTCACAACCAGCTTCTGGGCCAGCTGGAACCTACATCTAGACTGCATTGCTGCTTCTAGTTCCCAAAGTCAACACTATGACACACAGAGGCTGCATTCCTGGCATCTGGTCTACCTCTCTGGTTTTAGGAGTGGGAGGCCAAACAGCCCCTGGCAGTGAAAAAAAAAAAAAACTGTCTAGCAAATCTGAAGCTTTTACTGTCAGGAATTCACTTCCTGGTGTCTCACCCTCATCTTTCAGCTTTTCTCCTTCCAAGGTTCTGAACAACTTTTGTTTCTCAAGACCACTCTGTAATTTTTCCCTGTTTATGGCACACTCCTCCTCTAACCCATGCCTGCCTCCCTCCCTTCCTACCCATGGTTTCCCTTCACATTGTCCATGTCCTTCCCAATGTCAGAAGCACAGGTGACCCAGGCATGAGCCAGCCCATCATAAGCCAAGTTCCTCTCAAACCAGCAGTGGGTAAGAGCTACCAAGCATGGACATCAGGTGCAGTGCAACCCCACACTGGAGCCTGACGCACGTTATCCTGTCCAATGTTCACATTAACCCAGGAGCAGACACTTGCACCCCCACCTGGCTAATGAGGACATCACAGCTCTGAGACATTAAGTGACTTGCCCGTGCTACTCAATGGTACATCCTGGAGCCTGGATCTCACTCAGGCAGCCTGCCCCGGAGTGTACTGGGAGACACCTGAGTCAGTGGAGATGTTGTATTTCAAAGCCAAGTACTCAGGGGCACTGGGCGTTTCCCTCCTTTTCCCCTTTCCACTATTTCTTTCCAGATGCTTGAGAACAAGGGGCTCGGCTCCATGGTGAGGGGTGGTGAGCCCCAGCTGGTTTTGCAGTCCCGGTCAGTTCTCGCAACTGCTACTCAGTCCCTTGTGAATGCCCACCACTGGTCACCAATTGGCTGGAAGACTGAATCCCCTTGCACTTCATTCTACTGATAAGCAACCCTGAGAACCTACTCTCCCATGGGGCTAATCTCACACAAGGAGAGGAGCTGGGGCTAGACAGGCTCCAGAACTTCCGGGTTCCAGTCTGCCTCAGGTCCACTACTTCCTTGGGTGGAGCATCTCTCTGTCAGACTCTCAGTGCACCAGCTGTTTGCTGCCAAGTTCAAGGCCTCTGGCTCCCTTGTCCCCTACCCCAGCCCTCCACTCCAGACACCAGTCATTGCTTCTATCAGCACATTAGGGACAGACACTTCCCACAGACCATCCTCAGGGGGCCTGTGGCCTCAGCTGCAGAGCCAGCAGAAGATGATGGCTTCCGGCTGTGGAAGGAATACAGTATCCCTGAGTCCCCACCAGGGGCTGCTAAGGAGTCAAGGCTGTGGGCAGCACACAGGTGCACAGCTCTGCACTGAGTGAGAAATAAGCCTGAAGCTGTGGCCCCACAGTTTGCAGGAGTGGGCACGCACTACTGGGCAGAGAGGCGGCACAGGTGAAGGAGTACAGCAGGTGCCACCATCCTTGCCACTAACTTGGAAGGGGACTCAGAGCGGGACCCTGACGCCTATCCCAGGAGGATGTCAGAGTGACAGGGCCTAGCTGGGAAATGGTCCTTCCAGTAACTACGGCTGGTTCATTTGCAGACTGCAGCTCATAACCACAACTCACCCCACCAAACTTTCTGCGCCCCTTCAATGGCCAATAGGACCCAATAGGACCCTTGCTTCACCTCGCTATGGGCACCCCCAGCCTCAGGGACTCTGTCCCCACCCCTCTGTTCCACTGGCCCCCTTACACTCCACTTAATCCTCACAAAGCTCTTGCCCAATGCTGCCTGGGTTTGAACAATACGTTGAGACCTCAGCAGCTCACAGCTGGTGTGTTAGGAGCTGCGTCTGCCAATGGCGGTCCAGCAAATGCCCCACTCTGATAAGCAGCGTTCCGGCGGAGGTGTCAGACCCACCACCTCGCTGGAGTTAGTGACGCGGTGTCAGTCCGGTTAGGCAAAGTGTGGTTAGGACAAGGCCAGGCTGTGCCCAGGTCACCGCTGCGACTCACCACTGTACATGTCAGGGTGGTTTCCTAAGGACGAGTCGTTATAGGGGTGGTCTGCAATAAACAAAAGAGGGTGAGCGGGCGGGGGGGACCATGGAGAAGTCAACGGAGGCGAAGCCACAAAACAACTGGGGTGGGCACTGGAGCTTGGGTGCAAAGGAAAGACGTGGCACGCTGGGTGAAGAACGAGCAACACAAAACAACCCAAAGAAAGGGAAGAAGAGGTTAAATCCTGCAAAAGAAGAAGGCAATAACACAGTCTGTTTTTAGGTAAGGGAAATTAGGTTTGAACTCGGATCACGTGGTCTCACTGCGGTTCAGAACAAACGAGCCCCGGATTAGTCGCATCTGCAGCAGCAGTTCTGGGCTGACACCTCCTCCAACGGCTGCTGTCTGGGATTCTGGATCAGGTGAACTCTTGGGGGGTGTTAGTAAGCCCTCCCGCCCTGGGGGGTGTGGGGAGAGCCAAGTCGCACTGAACAAAAGCTAAGCTGCAACAGGCTGGAGAGAAGAGTTACGGACAACCAAAGCAGGGATAGAGATTCCTGGTGGTCCGACCGAGGGATGAGGCATCCCCAGGGTAAGGAGATTGCAGATAGTTTTTGTGAGCCTGGAGAGCTTGGCAGAGGATTAGGATTTAGAATGAGATCTTGGGGCAGCTTGAGGAGGAACCATGAGGTTTATGCTCTGGACCAAGACAGTGGCACTGCCTATGCGGGGCTTCTGGGGGCTCTCCAATGTACTGGGATGGTAATGAGCCCTGTCGGGGGCCAGACCAGTGGCTTTTGTGCCAGCAACAGGTCATTAAGACCCAGTGCGCTTCCTCCATCCCAAGAAGGACATCCCATCAGGCGACAAAGCATCAGGCCCTGTCCCGAAGCAGCTTCTCACCCTTAGCTGCCACCAACACCTGTCAACTGCTGGGTTTGAGTTTCAACAGCACCCACAGGGGGCCTGAGAGGCTGAGTGGCAGCCAAGCAGGCAGGCAGCCCTGAGATGTCCAAAACACAGTCCAACTGCCTGGGGGAGGCTGGGTTCTGTGCCAAGACATTTGCATATTTGAAGACAGATCCAATACCAGTACAGCCAATTAAGAGATGGGGGATGTGGGCTCTTTCCTGGGACTGGCATCATGCTGCAGCTCAAGTTGGCTGACCACCTGGCAGGAAGATCTTTATGACTGAGAACCATCTCTCAATGTGGGCTTGGTTGTGAAAGACAAGTCAGCCTGGTTAGAGCTGGGACTCTTGGCAGGAGCCCATCCCCCATGGAGGGATGAGGCAAGTGCACAGGGTGGGGGTAGGGGCTGTAGGTGGGCATGAGAAGGAATGTTCCCTTCTCTTGGGGGGGAAGGGCTCTTCTCACATGTTCCCAGGCCAGCAGGTGCAATAGGACCTACCCTTGCCAGGGAACCAACACACACTCCGGACCGAGTTCACTGCCTGTGGGTTCTGGACAAGAGGACAAATACAGGTAGACTTTCTTTCCCCTCTGGTTATCACCTGCACATCAGAAGAAAGCAGGTGCATGGGGCCGGCACTGTGGCTCAACAGGCTAAAACTCCACCCTGTGGTGCTTTATGGGCACTGGTTTGTGCCCTGGCTGCTTTACTTCCTATCCAGCTTCCTACTTATAGCTTTGGAAAGCAGCAGAGGCTGGCCCAAGTCCTTGGGCCCATACACCTTAATGGGAAACTCAGAAGCTCCTGGTTCTTGGCTTAGGATCAGCTCAGCTCTAGCCATGGCAGCCATTTGGGGAGTGAACCAGTGGAGAAAAGACCTTCTTTCTCTCTCTCCTTCTCTCTGTAAATCTGCCTTTCAAATAAAAATAAATATTTTTTTAAAGAAGGAAGCAAGTGCAGTGTTCTGTGGGACTTCCTCTTGCACCGCAGTTCTCTCTTACAGGGCCTAGGAGGGTCTCGGTGCTGGCTACAATACCTGCAGAGGGGGGCAGTTGCCTCTGTGTCTGCTGACTCCACATTGAATCCACCATAGATCTCTGCATGCACCCCAAAGCTGGTTTTGCAAGGCCTTTCAAGTTGCCCATGTGTGTACTACATGCTTGTCCCCACCTCTGGTGACACAGGAAATGGCCAATGGGGGATGGAGGGCAACAGTGTGATCTTTTCCCAGGCAGGCAGACATGGTGGGGGCACCTAGAGAGAACAGTGCATTTGCGCTGCCCTCCCCCACTCCTCTGCTCCAGCTCCCAGACCTGGTTTTGAGCACACAAAGGAAGCCTGTGTCCTTTCCAGACAGGGAATTGGAGAAAGCACACCCGTGCTATTTGAAGCAACTGTGCCCAATTGTCAGCTGGCTTGGATGTCCAGGACCTGCTTCCAGCCAAGATGGCCCATGGGAGAGTCCAGGAAGCCGACAGGGTCCTGCTTGGTCACCATGGAACAATAGGTCCAGAAATGAAGCACAAACACCCCTTGCATCCTCTGGGGGAGAAAAGGGTATTTCTAGAAAGCCCAGCTTCTAAATGTTGTTTACAGCTCTAATAGCTTAGAGAAGACTCTGGCCCACCTCCACCTGCCCAGCATGGTGGAGGTCACCTTGGTCCATGCCAGAAACAGCAGGCTAACTCTCAGCCTCAGGCAAGGAGCCGGGGGTCCAGAGTCAGCTCAGCAAACACCTTGCTCCAACATTCTCTCTCCTCCTCATGCTGTCCACCCCAGGCTGCTCTGAGAGCCGGCATATGCCTCGCTGTCCTTCCTAGCTTTGCCATTGGCTAGTGGTCACCTGGACATGCACTGGGGAGGTGCTGCCCACAAACCAACTTTCTCTTCTGGTGTACCCTGGGCCAGTTCAGAAAGAAGCCAACCTTGGAGAGCGACAAGCAGAGTGAGGCAGGGGTCAAGTGGTCAGGGACACACAGGGCTTGAGGGTATCATATCATGGGCAGCTCGCCACCTACCTGCCCATCACAGCAAATGGGGATGCCATGGCAGCAGGAGGAGGCCATCAGAGGAGGGGACAAGGAGAAGTGAGAGGGCAATGACAGCAGGGAAAGAGGAGGGAAGGCAGAGAAGAGAAGGAAGAAACACCAGCAAGAGGAGGAGAATGAAGAAGGCAGGTGCTGCCGAGGGTCGCTCTCCCTGCTACGGGGATCCTATGTGGGCTGGGCTCACTCTCAGTGCTCAGGGGAAATGGATGAGGCCATAGGAGTCATCTTGAGAGTGCTCACCTTGAGTGCTCTGCACCTATACCTGCCCAGGAGGCACTGACCTCACTCGGGGCTGGCACATCCTTCAGCTGTAGGGCTTCATCCAGCCTTCCCCACCATTCTCATTACCCACAGCAGCAGAAACAGCATTCACAACCAGAACAGACCCTAAAGGGCTCCTGGAGGAGAAAGGCCTTCTACAAAGCATGTTCCACATCCATGGTCAAAACATGCCCACACAACTCCCAGTGCCCCAAGTGGGCAGAGAGCTACACCACCAATGCTCTGCACTGGCCTGTCCCCACCAAAGAGGTGACCAGAGGTTACCACCATGAGACTGTGCCAGGAAATATTCCTTACTCTTTGCTCTGGCCGCACAGAGTCCAGGAATAAAAAGAGAAAATAGAACCAAGCTAAAATATCCACCTGCAAGCTGCAAACCCTGCCACTCCATTGGGATCAGCATCTACGTGTTTCAGCATCATTTATTATGATATTGGATGCTGCAGTTTTCTTTTAGATACAAAGATAGCTAAGAAGTGGTTAGAACCAAAACAAACAGGTGCAGGGGCAGGATGCCAGATGACCCCTTAAAGCAGCAGGTCTCAAATTCTGGTGTGCAGCCACATCATTTGCACAGGTGCCAGGCCTCAGTCCAGCTGCCAGGTGCCCAGCTTGTCCTGACACCCACCAAGGTGTGAGTCCCACTGACTTAGAGTGGGACTGAGTGGGACTCAAGCCTGCACAACCACGGAATGCTGTTTGAGGGCATATGACATCCAGATTCCATAAACTGGACGGATGTCTAGGTCAGCCTCAAGCACCCACCCAGGGCTACTTGGGCTCGGCAGGCTGTCTTCCCAGCCCCTCACTTACTGGTGAGGACCTTGAGGGTGAAGGGGTTCTTTTGCTGGATGGTGTGGGTGAAGTGGAAGCGGGCGTTGCAGCTGTAGTCAGTTTGCATGTCCTGCAGCATCACGTTGGAGAAATACAGGTCTCCGTTGTGGCCCTGGGACACACGCTTGTCTTGGGTGATGGGTTCCATGGCTACGAAGAAGCAGAGGCCCGGTGCGCAGTTAGTCATAATCATTTAGTTATTTATTTGAAAGGCAGTTACAGAAATGGGAGGGGAGAGAGAGAGAAAGAGGGATCATCCATCTGCTGGTTTACCCCCCAAATGGCTGCAATGGCCAGTGCTGGGCCAGGCTAAACCCAGAGGCAGGAGTTTCATGCAGGTCTCTCTCTTATGTGTGGTAGGGCCCAGGGACTTGAGCCATGTTCTGCTGCTCTTCCAGGTGCATTAGAAGTGAGCTGGATTGGAAATGGAGCAGCTGGGACACAAACTGGCACCAATCTGGGATGCCAGCATTGCAGGCAGCAGCTTAATCCTCTGTGTCAGAATGCCAGCCCCAAGCATGACAGTGCCAATGGCTGAGCAGTACAGCGGCTCAGACAGGGCCTGGAGCTTGGCACTATTTGACCTAATCCTCTGCACTCAGAAGGAGAGAATATTCTCATTTTACAGCTATGAAGATCTGGGCGAGCATTACGATGTAATGGGTACAGCTACCATCCATGATACTGGCATCCTATTTGGGCACTGGTTCAAGTCTCAGCTGCTCCACTTTTGATCAAGGGCCTTGTTAATGGCCTGGAAGAACCATCAGCAGTAGAAGATGGCCAAAATGTTTGCCTCCTGCCTGCCCCCTGCCATCCCCCTGCCACCCACATGGGAGACTTGGAAGAAGCTTCCGACTCCTGGCTTTGGCTTGGTTCAGCGGTGGCTCCTGTGGCCAAACTGGGAAGTAAACCAGTAGATGGAAGATCTCTCTCCCTCGGTATCTCTCCCCCTCTATCTGTAACTCTGACTTGCAAATACATAAATAAACTTTTAAAAAAATGTCAAAGATAGAGAGTGGGTGTTTACATAATAATGAAGACACTGCCGGGGGCTCCTGCAGCCCATATTGGAGGGCCTGGGTCAATTTTCAGCTCGGTTCTTGATCCCAGCTTCCTTTGACTGCACACTCTGGAAGGCAGCAGGTGATGGCCCAAGTACTTGGGTCCCTGCCACCCACATGGGAGACCCAGAGTCCCTGGCTCCCAGTTTTGGCTTGGCCCATCCTCAACTATTGAGGGTATTTGAGGACTAAAGTAACAGAGAGAGGAAATACCTCTGTCTCTTGTTCTCACTGCCTTTCAAGCAAATAAAGTAAAATAAATGAAAGGCAAGGACTCAGCGTGTCCTGGCTTGCACAGGCAGAGAGGATGAGCAGGAGTTTAAATTCAGACTTATCTACGACCCAAGCCCAAACTTTACATTGCCTCTTCACGCTACAAACAACTTCAGTAGCCCCAGGGTTGACCCCAAATCATTGGGTGTCCCCGGATCAGTGTTCTGAGGCTCCTGCTGGCAGAGGTAGTGGGCTGAGGTCAGGCACTGTGGCTTGATCATCTATTCTGCAGTGGTACCCTGCCAACATGGGCACAAAGCAGCTTGCTGAACTAACTGAAATGGAATGTGGCCCTGCTGCCTTTAATCAAAACTAAGCTTTCGTCGATTCTAAGATGTACCTTCGGTTTTATTTATGGATTTTGCCCTTAAGTGGAAAAGCACTGTGGATTATAACCGTGCTCTGATAATGAAGCGCACCATCCGCTTTTAAGAGCCCTTCTCACTGCACAGATGCTTCAACTGTGTGCTCTGGGAACAGAGTGGCTGGGAGTGCTACCTATGTACCTTCTGTGTGGGTGGTATGATGGCAGCTCTGAGGACCAGGCACACCAGCCATCTCTCTCCACTCCCATGGCTGGCATTGTAAGCCATCCTTTCTTAAGGTTTATTGATGTCAAAATTCCCGCTGGGAGAGCAGATGGGCTCTTCAAATCATCGCCCTTCCCTGAGGTCTGCCCTGTGTCAGCCATTGCATTAGGTGTTGGTGAGATGGCTAAGAAAAAGCCTTTCCTGCAAAGAACTTCCAGGCTCCAGCAAAAGTGATGGCAGGCAAATAAGCCAGGGCACTGCAGCATGATGAGTGGGACGCACCCATAAAGAAAGGGGTAGACTGCAGAGAAACGTCTGATCCATCCTAGGGTGTACTGCACCTTGAGCCCAGCAGAGAACACAGAGGAGCTAAGAGACACCTAGGCAGCAGTAAGAGTGTGTGCTGAAGACTAAGCGTGTAGAGGCCTCTCAGGGAAGGAGGTGGGTCAAAGACACTGGATGGGCAGAGGGATCAGGGCAGGAAGGGAACTGCACACAGAGAGGCGTCCAGGCTTTCCCAAGGTGAGACAGGAGCCTGCAAACGCCATCACGATTCCACCTTGCTTTTGATAGAAGCAGGGAAGTGGCTCAAGCCCAGAGAGGCCAAGCAAGCCTTGGTCCCACGTCAGCGAAACAGTCTCTGCATGCAGGTGTGTACCCTGTTCCATCCCTCCTCCCGTCCCCACTGCCCGATCTGCTGAGAGCCAAGAGCAGGCTCCCTTCCTCCGAAGGCCTTCCTTTTCCTCCTCCTCCTCACCACAACCACTACCAAGCACTTCCCGTGTGTCTGGTTCTATACTAACCACTCAGTACCTATTATCCCATTGCCTCTCACAATAGCCCTATTGGGAGAGGAAACTGAGACCAAGGGATGTCAAGCACCTCTCAAAGTTGTATGAATGGGGCTGGGTCAGGACAGCCCCATGCAGGCCTGCCCCCTCAGCCCCGCGGCTGCCTGGCACCTGCTTTTCTCAGATTAAGGTCGGTTAGCTGTGAGAAAGCCCTTGCCCCCGCCCCCCCCCAATACCCCAAGGCCCCTGAGACTCACAGCTGCTCATCCAGAAGATGACTGGGGACGGAAGTCCGGGTGGCGGGTTGCACTGCAGGGTCAAGGGCGCACCTTCTTGAACCACCACAGGGTCCAGGTTTTCCTTGGGCCACAGGGGAGATTCTGGGGGTGGGTGAGGGACAAAGGAGGAAGAAGTGAGGGCCAGGATCAGGAGCTTGAAGAGGGGAAAGAGAGTGAAGGAGGCAAGAGAGGGGGCTGGGGCATGAGCCCAGTTAGGGGTGACCTTGGAGAGGTGTGGGCAGAGGGCCCTTTATGGTGACAGGCACCTACCTACACCTCTCCCTTCCCTCCTCCTCGGCCCAGAGTGGCCAGTGAGGTCACTACACACTTGGCATTGAGTTTCCTTTTCAGGGGATTTTCGGGATTGGAGGAGTTGCATGGAGGGCACCAAGGTACTTAATGGCTAAGGGCAGGGGCAGTCCTTCTGGCATGATCTTTCATGCCCCTCCTTTCCCCCTGCAATGCCCCCTGAAACTCACTGGACACCTGCAGGCGGATCCTGTTAGACAGAGCTGTGCCGAATTTGTTGCGGGCGAAGCACTGGTACTCCCCCTCGTACTCCTCCGGCCGCCCCCCGCTGCGGAAGTCAATCACCAGGGTGCCTGACCGCCGCCTCATGGACACGCGGGGGTCCTTGGCGATGTTGAAGAACCTGCTGTTGCGAGTCCAGTGGAAGCTGTGGACAGAGTGGGAAGGGCAGGGACAACCAAGACAGATGGGATGGCTTGCTTCTCCAGGCAAACCTCAGACAAGTGCGCCCGACTTTCACCGTGCCTTGGTTCTCAGCTCTACCAAGTCCTAGGCCTCACCAGATGACAGTTCAGGGCTATGGCCTGGCACTAGTATTGGTACCCAGCCAGGGCAGCGCACCATGGATGGGAACTGGGGGCTGCTCAGGTGTTTGCCACAGGTCAGTTTCACCAAGTTCTCTAAGAGTGGCTGTGGTTTTGAACTCTGAGAATCCAGGATGAGTGGTTCCTTCCGCCTTCTTCCCACCAGGAGTGCAAATTCTAAAATCCCAATACCCTAGCCAGCTGGCTCTGCTCCTCCCACCTCCTGAATTTGCAAATCCACTCCAGAGCCAGAGTGAACAGCAGCAAGGCTGCCTGAGACCTATTCAAGGGAGCATGGATGATAAAGCCACAGCCACACATGGTGGCCCTGGAGCAGAGGTTTGCAAAGGCAACTTGGCCTTATGCAAGGGACTTCAAAAAAGGCCATGGAAAATACATATTCTGTGAAAAACAAATCTGTACAAATTCCAAAGGTTTTTTCCCTCCCCAATAAATTTATCTCTTAATTCTACTTCTCCACAGACTTTTCAAGTCTCCCAGAATTGAGCCACTGCACAGAGTGTGGGATGGTCTCAGTCTCTTCTGAGAGGGTGTGTACCGGCTACAGCAGACACACCCTGGGCTGCCTGGCCCTGGACAAGACTGGGGGAAGGAAGCAAGGGCAGCCGAGGAGGCCTCTCAGTGTCATGGTCACTGCCCTCATAGAGGAACCTCGCCTCAGAGGCCAGGTCAGCGAGGCACTTGTTGCCGGGGGTGGGGGGGGTTCCCTCCAGGCTCTGGGGCTCACAGCTGCACATGCTCTTCAAGCCCTAGGAACAAAAGGCCTTGTGGTTTATTCTGGCTCTGCACCTTTCAAGTTGGGGGACCATGGAGAAGGTGCTTACAGCCCACACCCAGCCCCCACACCGCCTCCTCCCTGGTTCCTGTCAGGGGAGGGGAAAGGCCAGTGTGAGTCGCAACACCTCTCAGAGCCCGCTTGGAGGCAAGGGTCTCTCGCTGGATCCTGACAAACATGCAGGTTGAGACAAACTCAGAAAGGAAGAATCAGGTAAATGTCAAACACGTCCTGGTAGCTGAACGCAGGGTGGGAGAGGGGACCCAAGGCAGCGGAAACAGAGTGATGCTCTGAACGTCGTGTCCTGGGTCCTCACTGTGGGTGCTCCTGAACCACTCAGGTTTTCCAGCCCTTAGCATCCTTGCTTGGTCACCCGAATTGTACCTTCCACCTGGTGGGTTCCCCAGGGAAATTTCTGGAATGAGTGGACTTAACTTCTTAGTTGCCTTAGAGCCTCACAAGCTCAGAAGCAGAATGTGTGGGGGAGGTTAAACACCTTCTTCTTCGGCCCCCATCTGGGCACTCACCTGGGGGCAGGGTTGCCCTTGGCTTCACACTCGATGAGGATGTTGTCCCGGGGGTCCACAATATGGTCCTTCACCGACTGTTTGGTGATGGTTGGGGGCTGGGTCACTGCAACAGGGCACACCATGGGTGGTCAGGGCAGCAGCACCTATGTCGGGGACCCTTGCTTGGGGAGCAGCTAGCATGGGGAGTTTCGGGAGCCATGTGGTCAAAGAGGACAAGAGCACCTTATTCTAGGCGTGTGAAGGAACAAGAACACCTCAGCAGCACTGCAGGATACGGAGTAGCTGTCCAAGGCCCCAGGACACCCCTTTTAGAAGATCCCGCTGGGAAACTGGAGTTTGTTCCACTCATTGTTATGGCCCAGTGCTCTGCACAATGCATATGTTTCTAGTCAATTGTCATTGTCTGACTACAGGAGCAAAAGCATTCAGGTTTCGGAGCTGAAGGGTCCCATGAAGGGTCTCAGCAGCAGGAGGCCTGGTAGCTCTCCAGCCATGGCGAGGCCAAGGCTGAGCAGGTGTTGATTCCAGAGCCTTCCCAGGGACTTGTCTGCATGCCAAGCGGCCCGGTCTTGAGCCCCAAGGTTTCACATGGGGACAGGCACTGGCCACAGGTGGGAAGGGTGTCTATGGCAGCAGTCAGCTCTGACCTAGACTCCCATCCTATACCTGCTTCCCAGCAATAGGCTGCTCTGTGGGGTCAGGGACCAGTGGCGCAACCACTGCCCCAGGCACACAGGGGGAGAGGGTAAGGGAGGACTTACGCTCGTTCTGAATGCTTGCTGTTAGTTCCGATGGGTTAGCATGGGCGGGGAGAAGAGAAGAAGATGGTTATTGCATGCGAGCAGCTGACCTGCCCTGGCAGCCTCAGGCCCCAGCGTGCAAGGGAGGGGTGGGGAGGGCTGCAAGGCCAGGAGCTTGGGGAACGGGGCTTGGCTGAGGAAAAGACTCAGTGAGTGCTTGCGGACATGACAATGCCTCCTTGGGGAGATGAAACCGACGATGCCCAGCAGAAAGCTCGGCTTCTGATCAAACTGTGATGCTGAATGTCCCCAAACACCAGCGTTGCCCGAAAGGCCATCTGATGCCACTTAGGGACATGGGCTCCAGGCCAGCAAGACAGGAAGAGATGGGATTTGGGGGTGGTCAGAATGAGGGGCTAGGCGGACGGACCTGGACCCTGCCTTGCAGGGCAAAGGGCCAGCAGGGACTCCAGGCTCCTCCCACACCTGAAAATGTTCTCTCCCCTCCCCTTTTCCGCCTTTCCCATCCTTTGGGAAATTCAAGGGACAAAGGCATTCTCACTGCCCTATATCTGGTAAAAGTTCACTCCCACAGAGAAACCACACTTCTAAACCTGACTCTGGAGATGTGGCAGAGTACCCCTCCCTTCTGAGCTTTCTACGAAGGACACAAAGAGGCAGGTGGCAAACACCAAACAGGCACTTACTCCTGCACAGGTGTGCCCCACAGGGGTGCACACATGTGAGGTCTGGCTTCTCCTGAATCACATGGGGTTCAGTGGTTCGGGAGGGAGCCTGGGTCTTTGCATTTCTGACAAACATCCAGGTAACACCCATGCTGGCTGTCTGAGGGCCACACTTTGGATATGAAGGCTTTGTTTACTTATTGTTAAAAAGTTTACTTCAGAGGATGAGAAAGAGCTCCCATCCACTGGTCCACTCCCCAAATGCCTTCAGGGGCTGGGGCTGAGCCAGGGACCCAAGCACTTGAGCCACCCTCGCTGCTGCCTGATGGGATCTGCTGCATTAGCAGGAATCCCGAGCTGGAGCTGAGGATGGAGCCCCAGCACTCCGCTGTGGGCCATGGGCCTCTTAACCAGCGTCTTAACTGCTGGGCTAAATCCCTAGCCCTGCAAAACAAAATTTTAGCCTGTGTGTCCTTGGGGAGAGAAAGTTTTGGTTAAAATTAATCTGTAGGGAGGAACCAGTATGGTGGTGTGGCAAGCTAATCCTTCCCTTGCTAGCACTGGCATCACGCATGAGTGCTGGTTCACATCCCGGCTACTCCACTTCCCATCCAGCTCTCTGCTTAAGGCCTGGGAAAGCAGCGGAGGAGGGCCCAACACCTTGGGGCATTGTACCCTTGGAGGAGACCCCTAGCTTCAGATCAGTTCATCCCCAGCCACTGTGATCACTTGGGGTATGAACCAGTGGTTAGAAGACCTTTATTTCTCCTTCTTTCTCTGTACAATCTGCCTCTCAAATAAAAATAAATAAATCTGTCTTCAGGGAAGAGAACCCATTGGGCTTTAACTCTGAAGCATGTCTCCTCCCTGTGGTCAAGAAAAAGACAACATTCAGATCAGGAGCCAGGGCTGCGGGCTGTTCAGAGTGGGGTTTCCCAGGGTCTTCTGCTCTGGCTGCAGGGAGAGACGCATGGAGGAGCAGGCCAGGGCTCCGAGAGGGTAGCCCCAGTTAGCCGGGATCAAGATATGCAGAAGGGACCACAGGAGAGGGAGGAGACAGGGACAGAAGTGTACACCCGAGGGCACAGGCCACGAAAGCCCCAAGGGGAGACCAGAACTGCCTCTAGTGAATTCCTTAGGGGCCCTGTTAGTTCCAAGTGGCTCTACCACTTGCCCAGTGCTGCCTGGGCAGGAAACAGAACGCAGCAAAGGCCAGGGGGGATGTAAACTTCTAGCTGCTACACGCATGCTCTACTATCCTCCAGTGGCCTCCTTGTGTATGTGTGATTCTCCTGCAGAGACAAGAAATATTATCCTGGAAAGAACAGAAGTAGGCTGAGGCAGCAGTGGATGGGGGCAGGAGGGAGGGTCTATTCCCAGGAGGAGTAGGAGCCTGGAATTCCCGCTCTGTCTCCGACACTGGGTGGCAGAGACCGAGCAGTAGCAGAGAGCTGAATCAGGAGGAGAGCAACCAGGACTCTGATATGAGACGCAGGGACCCCAAGTGGCAGCTTAGCCTACTGCACCCCAAAGTTGGCCCTGAGCCCTGCTGCTTCTTACAGCCTGGGTCCCCGGCTCCTCCACAGGGGATTCCCTGTCCCCCGATGGGAAGCCTGACAAAGGCAGTCCCTGTCCACTCTTTGATGTATTCAGTCTGGCTCACTGGGAAGCCCGAGACATTGTCCAGGGGCTTCAAACCTGAGGGAGGGCAGTGGCCGTGACCCGGGTAAAATTCCAGAGACAAAGTCCCGAGCCAGGGGAAGAGGGTCAGATGGCTGGGGCCTCAGCACTCCAATTTCCACATTTGGGATGGGGGCGAGTAAGAAGGGAGACCACTGCAGCCACAGACCCTCAGGGCTGTGGAACAGGCGGGCTACTGTCCCCAGCCCTCAGGGACTCTTCTGGCTTAAGGACATCCGCAGCTACCATGGTGCTACCAAGGAATTTATTACAGGGACGGAATTCAACCAATAAGACAAGCTGCCAGGAGGGACAGCCTGTCTGGGGACCAAGGACACCGGCTCCCCTCCAGTGTCACACCACCTGCCCCGGCTCCTGCAGAACTCACTGTCTGGGCATGTTGAGTGCGGGAATGGATGTTGTCTTCTGGCTTCCAAGGGGGAGGAGAAGCTCATAGCCCAGCTCTGCGGGGTGGTGGCAGCAGATGCCAACGGGGCACCAAGGCTACTGCTCTGTGGTTCTTTCCCCTGCCTGGCTCTGGCACCTGCACCCTCTGGCACACCCCTGAGAGGATGGGGAGTGTGTTACGTGTGTGTGCACTGTCCAGGCATCCCGCAGTGCTATTTGGGATGAGGCTGGGAGGAAGTGACTTCACTGTCCCCTGTCTAAGGTTCCCAGGAGAGAACTTAGTGCCCTTGATGCTGGGAGGGGACAGAGGGCAAGCTTCCAGCAGACTTGCTGCTGGCAAACCTATGCTGGCTGGCAAGGTACCCTGGGCTATCTCCCCAGGTCAGGCTGTTCTCCTCAGGGCTGGGGAGGTGGGGTGCATGTGACTGCATTGGCAGGCACGAAGCTGGAGGCTGGGTGCCTCGGTGAGGGCACAGCCGTACCGGAACAGCCAAGACAGGAAGCAGGGCCTGGCCCTTGAGCTCAGACATTGTTCCCCAGAACTCAGAAAGGGCAAGCAAGAGAAAAGGGCACATCTGGCTGGAGAGCTTTTGGCCTGAGCCCCCAGGCAGACAGGGCGAAAGTGGAGGAGACCCAGGGTGAGTGGAGGCTAGGCTCGGTAACAAAGGGAAGGGAGAAATTTGGCCCAGAGCCCCCTCCCCCCCTCCCCCCTGGGGCCTCCCTACAGGGCTCACCTTCCTGGCTTCTTGCACTCAGCTTCCACACGCTCATCTTGAGGGATGTTGTGGTGGCCCCTGCTTTACCCACAGACTGCAGTACTCACAGGGGTGGGGCCTGCCCCCAACAGCCTGAGCTGCCTGCCCTGGCACAGCCTGGGTCACCCCTCCGTCTGGGAGGTGCGATGGTCCTATGCTGGCTGGGCTGCTTAGCTGCTGGTGAACTGGCAGAAGTGGCTGGATTTCCGGGCATCTGTGTGCTAGCCCGGATGTCCAGTAGGACACCTGCGTGGGGGTCAGCTGTGAAACTGACAAGAGAGATGTGTGTGGCACTGAACTCTGCCCATGTCAGCGAGCTGTGATGCCCATGAGTTTCAAGAAGGAACGGAAGGAGAGGTGGGCATGTTGAGCAACACAACAGCAGGGATGAGAGGTCTGGGTTCTTTCCTTATTATGTCATCCTGTTTCTGGGTGAGTCTGAGTGAGCAAGGACTTGTGTTTCCCTGGAAACAATGTGGCAAGGGGATCCCCCAGGCCTTCCTCAGGGACATGGGTAGGGGGAGACTGGAGCAGAGGTTACAGCTCTCCTCTCGGCTCTGGGCGCAGAGACGGGGCTTTGCAAACACAGCTGCTTTGGAGGCAGCTGCTCTGGCAGGGCTTCAGGATGCCAAAGTTCTCTATTTGGGGGTTCACCATGCAGAAGCCAAGTGTCAGGTGAGTGACTGAGTAAGGAGAGGCAGCCGCAGAGAATGGACCTCCACTCTGTGATAACCTAGTTTCCTCCACACGCCTCTCCCCTTCAGGGACATGGTCTTATCCCAACCCTGACTAAGTTATCTGCCCAGGACTGTTCATAGGAAACTTGCCTAGAGTCACCATGCAGATGGTAGCCATGGCAACAGCTTCTTTCCCCACTATACTGTCCTCATAGTACACACACCATGGTGCACTCACCATGGGGCACATGTGTACCCAGACAAGCTCACATACCCAGGTTCCTGGAGGACCTTGTCTATTCTGCTTCAAGTCCACAGATGAGACTACCAGCTGCCTGTCAGTTTCATACACCTGCTTTGGGAGCAGCTATGGTTGGTGCATAGAGTGCGAGGAGGGGTCTGACTTTGGAGGGCTTCCTGGAGGTTATGTCATTCTCCCACCTCCACCCCATATGTCTGTCAACTGGAGACAGCCCAAGTTGGTTGGCATCACACAGGGTCCTTCCAGCCCTTGAAGCAGGAACTGGAGGTTGGAGTGTTATGTCTCCTACCCTAGCACCAAGTGCCGGAAGTGTGGCAGAGCCAACACATGCCTTCAGGCAGAGCCAAGGAGAATGGCTGCCCATCAATGGATGTTCATGAATGTGGCAGAGGGTGCAACTGTGAGGACCTGGCTGTTACTGCAACAGCTCAAGTTCCTTACTTTATCAAGTTCACATCATGATCCCATTCCCAAAGAAGCAGATTTTGATTTCAAGCAATCTGTGCCTGGGTTTTTCACCATGACATAACTCTATGTGACTGTCACATTTAGCCACATCTTTGCAAAGATACACTTGCTTCTTACTCCTTTGCAGGCCATCCATCTACCTGCTTGTCCCAGCCAAGAGGGACTGTAGGGTTTAGCTTTTGGATACCCTAGACTTTCGAAAGGTAAATAATAACAGTTCACCATGCCAGACCCTGGATACTGCTCAGGTCCAAACAGTTCTGTGGAAGTGGAGCAGAAGGCATGGCCCACAGCTCTGCAGGCGCCTGCTCAGCCAGTGCTGAGGCTGGGATTTCCAAACTCAAGGCCAGTGCTTGTTCTTTGATGAGTGACTGAGCACTGAATCCCAGAATCCACTACTACCCAATCCCCAAACTTCTGAACTCTGCTGGCCTCCCCTCCAACAACTCTGCCCATGATCGGTAGGAACAAGAGAAGAGGATGGAGCAGGACTCACGATCCATGGGAATCTCGATGGCCCCGACAAGTCCAAGGATGCAGAGGAGGAAGGCTGTGTGGACCCAGGGCGGCGGCTGTAGCCTGGCCATCCTCAGCACCAGGCCCCGCTCCTCGTGCCCCAGTCCTCGGGGTCTGGCAGCCTTGAGCTGCTCCACCTGGGTCTCCTGGACAGAACTCAACTGTGGAAAGAAACACAAGAGCAGGTGAGTGTCCACTGGATTTGTGGCTTGTTCTAGTAATGCTACGGGGTCTGGAAGGACTCAGGGGCCCACTGGGCTTAAAACAGGGACTTCCGGGCCCAGCACAATAACCTTGCTGCTAAAGTCCTCGCCTTGAACACGCTGGGATCCCATATGGACGCTGGTTCTAATCCTGGTGGCCCCACGTCCCATCTAGCTCCCTGCCTGTGGCCTAGGAAAGCAGTCTAGGACAGCTCAAAGCTTTGGGACCCTGCACCCAGATGGGAGACTAGGAGGAGGCGTTTGGCTCCTGGCTTTGAATTGGCTCAACTCCAGCCATCGTGGCCACTTATGGAGTGAACCATTGGACAGAAGATCTTCCTCTCTGTCTCTCCTCCTCTCTGTATATCTGACTTTTCAATAAAAAAACAAAAACTTGGTGGACTAACAGCCTTTTAAAAAATATTTCTTTTTACTTGAAATTTGGAGGATCAGAATAAGAAAAAGAGGAAGTCACAGAAGTCTTCCATCTGCTAACTCATACCCCAAATGCCCGCAACCAGCACGTCAAGATCAGGAAGCAGGAACTCTGTCCAGGCCCCCATGTAAGTGGCAGGAACCCAATTGCTTTGGCCATCACTGCTCCCTCCTAAGCTGCATTAGGAGGAAGTTGGACAGGAAGCAGAGGAGCCAGGACTTGAGCGGGCACTCCGATAAGGATGCAGGGGAACCAAGTAGTGGCCTCATGGACAGCACCGCAATATCTGCCTCCTCTTTTTGACGAAGGATCTCTGAGAATATGGAGCGTAGCTGAGGACTGGGGGTCCTGGATGTTCCTTTGGAGCTAGCAGTGTTAGTGCCGAGACAGAGACCCAGAGGACGGCGGGCCTCTGGTGGAGCGCTATGCCAGCTCGATGATTGTCGCCTCATATGCAAGCAATCACTCCAGGGCCTGGGGCAGATGGGGCACATGGTGATCCCGAGAGCCCCTTCTTCCCTGTCTTCTGAGAGAGAAGAGCAAGTAGGAAACTGCAGGAATACAGGGCTGCAAGACTGCTCTGCAACATGGGGTTTTAGAAAGCAGCCCCATTAGCCATTCCACCATGACTCGGAGTCCACGAGGATGCCAGGAGGTAGCTCCTGCACCCATCTGGACCAATGACCATTCACCAAAGGGACAACAAGTTCTGCTCCTGCTTTTCTGCAGCAGCTGGAAACCCACAGCCAACCATGCCCCTGGCTGAGGGTGCAGAGGATGGGGGCAGGACGCCTGCCCGTGAGAGTCAACCCTGGGGATCTGGAGCAGAAAGCAGGTCACTGGTCACCATGGAAGGAGGCAGCATGTTCCAGTGCTAGGAGGTGGGGCGAGCTAGGACACTCACTTTCTGCTCCTGCAGCTTTTTTCCTGGGTACGGGCTGCGCATGGCTACCAGCCTCAGGGCTGTTTCTGGATTTCATCCACTTGTCTCCCTTTCCATGGCCACCATCGTGGCTGGGAGCATCACCTCCCACACAGCTTCCTGCGTGGTCTCCCTGTCGTCCCTGCCCCTCTGCTTCCTCTCCACCCTGACCACTGTCATTTCAGAAGGGCAGAGGCAAACAGGCCACGACCCTAGCTAAACTTTCAAGTGCTTGGACCACCTGCCAGTTCAGTTGGCATGAGTCTGGTGTGACTCCGAGGCCCTGCACCATGTGCCCCTTCTGCAGTCTCCGCTCTTGACGCCCTCCCTGGCCTCTGTGTTGCAACCACTGCAACACAGTATGTGTCTCCCAGTGTGCGCTGCGCTGTCCTGCTGACTTTTGTACAAACAAACATGCTTAGACCACTCTTGGGCCTGTCCTCCCTGACTAGGATTTGCTGGGTGTGACTGTGTGTCCCTACCCACACTCTTCAGCACCCACAGCTGCCTACCACGATGGCCCTTGCTCTTGGTATCCATGCCACATCGCAGTCTCCCCTACAGAAACAAAGATTCTATAAGAAAAGTGTTTACTGCTCTAGTGCTAGAATACACCACAGAAACTAAACACAGCAGATTCTTCAAAATGTATGATGGGGCCGGTGTCATGGCATAGCAAGCAAAGCTGCCACTTCCAATACCAGCATTCCATATGGGTTATGGTTTGTGTCCTGACGGCTTCACTTCAAATCCAGTAGCCTGCTAATGTGCCTGAGAAGGATACGAAGGAGGGCTCAAGTCTTCAGGCCCCTGCACCTGTGAGGGAGACCCTGAAGAAGTTCCTGGCTCCTGGCTTCAGAGGAACCCAGCTCTGGCATTTGTGACCATTTGGGGAGTGAACCAGTGCATGGAAGATCTCTTTGTATCTCCCTTCCTTTAACTCTACTTTTCAAATGATCTGAAAAGAGGGGAAAAAACACTCCACATGATAGATGCATAAGAAGCTGAAGAAATGAACCAGTGGATGTACAAACCACTTGGATCACAAGGTTCTTTTATTAATCTTGATTTCTTTGACAACCACCAGGGGTCGCAAGAGAACACTCATTGTGGACCTGGGCCGCACCAGGTAGAGGAGGACACCTTCCACACAGACACTGACCCCTGGCCAGGAAGAGGGTTCGTTAGGAAAGCAGACAGCTTCCCATGCTAGATGACATTACAGGGGGCTTTACTTCCTTCTCCTAATCCTACAGGATGGCGGTCAGGCTGGCCCAGAATGAGTCAGACTGCTCCAGCAGGGGGCAGCAGGGGAGGGAAGGTGCTGGGGAGGGGACCTGTCTTGGCTCTACAAATGTCACATCAGGCACTGCCAAGCATGGAAGGCACCTCTTTTTTTCTTTCTTTCTTTCTTTCTTTCTTTTTTTCCCCTGGAAATCCTGGTGGAAACAGGAAGCCAGAAGCTGTCCGTGAGTCAGAAACACACTGTCAGGAGGAAGGCTCAAGTGTCCAAGATGTTTCTGGACCCATAGATTTTTTTTTTTAAATTATTTTAATTTACTTGAAAGGTAGAATGACAGAGAAATAGGGAGAGAAAGAGAGAAAGAGAGAAATGTTGCAGGCTGAAACTGCTATTTATAAAAGAAGGCACTTTGGCTCAGAAAATTAAGCACGAGTCCCTGAAAATCTCTCCGGGGAATATGCCCCAAAGGATTAAATGCCCTGGTTTCTGCCAGAGGGATCTGTCCACTGACACGTGAACAGATGAACCTACTTCAGTCCCAGTCCTTCCTGGAATGCCATCCAGCCACAGGAAGGAGGGGAGAATGGATCCACACGCTACCCCGAAACATGCTCAGTGACACGCAAGATCACATTTTGGATGAGCCCACACGTACGTTTCAAATGAGACACATCCAGAGACCCAGTGCTGTGGTACAGTAGGTGTACCCACCATTCTGCAGTGCTGGCATCCTATGTGATCACCAATTCTGGTCCTACCTGCTCTATTCAAAAAGCAGCGAAGGATGGGCCGAGTCCTTGGGCCCCTGAACCCATGTGGGAGACCCAGAGGAAACACCCGACTCCTGGCTTTAGCCTAGCCCAGTCCTGGCCGGTGCAATCATTCAGTGAGTAAATCAGCAAATGGAAGATTGTTTTCTTCTCTTGACTCTGACTCTGCCTCTCCCTCTCTGTAACTTAAAAAAAAAAAGATTTATTTATTTTTATTGGAAAGGCAGATTTACAGAAAGAAGGAAAGAAAAGATCTTCCATCAGCTGGTTCATTCCCCAAGTGACCACAATGGCCAGGGCTGAGCCAATCTGAAGCCAGGAGCCAGGAGCTTCTTCCAGGTCTCCTACATGAGTGCAGGATCCGAAGGATTTGGGCCACCTTCTACTGATATCCCAATTCATAAGCAGGGAGCTGGATGAGAAATGGAGCAGCTGGACATGAACCAGTGTCTATATTGGATCCTGGTGTTTGCAAGGTGAGGATTAGTCTACTGAGCTATTCCGTGGGGGCCCTATTATCTTTAAATAAATAAATCTTACAAAAGCCAACTACCCAGGACAGGTAGGCATGTGGAGAGAACACGGATTGGTGGTGACCAGAGGCAGAGGGAATAGGAGAGTGGGGAGGAATTACTTAATGCCTATGGTGTTTCCTTTTGGGAAAATGAAAATGTTTTGGGACTAAGTACGGGTCATGGTCACGCACATTATCAATATACAAAATGCTGGTGAGCCATGCACTTTAGAATGGCTTATAAGGGGCGGAATTTTAGCTTGGCTAAGATGCCCATGCCTTGTATTAGAACACCTGCCTTTAACAGCTGGCTCAGCTCCTGACTCCAGCTTCCTGCTAATGCAGACCCTGGGAAGCAGCTGGTGACGGCTCAGAACACTGAGTTTCTATCACACATGTAGGAGACATGAATGGGATTCCTGGTTTCTGGCTCTGGCTGAATGGCTGTGGGATACGAACCAGCAGATGAATGGGAGTGCTCTTTCTGCTTGTTTTATGCAATGCAAGTTGCAACTCAATAAAAATCAAGATGTCATGACAATCTGCTTAACATGCTAAGATAAACACAGAACATGAGGAGGATGGTTATGTGAAGTGGGTACTTAAGGGTCCTCAGACCAGGTGCACTCAGCTTGGTGGGCAGGCATGCTGTTCCCAGCCCTGCTGATACATTCAAAGCAAATTTCCACTGGGGCCAAGAAAGAGGAGAACCCACAATCCTTGTAGGCAGAGAGTTCCAGCACTGAGTTCCAAGGACCTTGTGCATGCAGGCTTCTCTTTCCCCATGCTGACAACCAGGCAGGGAAGGGCAAGGTCAGGGGTCCTGACAGTCAGCCCTAAGATGCCCATTAGTGACCGCAGGGCCCTGTTCTATGGCCCAGAGTCCTCATCACTCACACTCCTCTTCCGGCCCTTCCAATACCACATGAGGTTGCTGCCCCAGAGTTGAGAAGGACGATGCAGTGGCAACTGGGCAGAGGACATACCATATCTGGTTTCAGATGCTGGAAGATGGTATGGAATTTTCCATTGAGCGCCACATCACAGGCAACACCAGCACCAAACGGAGGACGTGCCCGAGGGCAGGTGCTTCACCAAGACACAGGGAAGGACCATACAAGGTTAGCCCAGCCATCCCATGACACTTTCTGCGAAGTTAAATACACTATACCTTTTAAATACACTACACCTTCCCACCCATGCTACAGACAGGGCGTAATGGAAGGGTCCTTGCCTACTGCGTCTAAGAGACGAGGGGCAGATTCCAGTGTCTTACAATATATCAGAGAGGAGCCCTACGGCAGGGGGAAGGAGAAAGCTCAAGGACACAAAAAGAAACTGCGTGTGGACAGACAGAATGCCATCAGCCGCAGCCACTGATAATCTACTTCCTGTATATCTGAGGTGTCCCCACGCCCTGCACACCCTCACACTCCCACACCCAGGTAAGACAACAGCCACAGAACAGAAAATGCTTTGTCATGTTACCTAGTGAATTCTCTTGTTGAGAAGCCAAATGGTATGTGGTCAAGTGAATTACTGCCAATGTAACGTGAAGGGAAACTGGGTGCTCATCAGAAACACCATGGCACTTTTTTTAAAAAAGACTTCTTTATTCTGCTTGAAAGAATTACTGAGAGAGAACGGGGAGAAGCAGAGAGAAGGACAGCTTCCATGCCTCTATGGCTAGAGCTGAGGCCATCTGAAGCTCGGTGCCAGGATTCTTCTGGGTCTCCCACATGGGTGCAGGGGCCCAAGGACTTGAGTCATCCTCTTCTGCTTTCCCAGATCATTAGCAAGGAGCTGGATCAGAAGTGGAGCAGCTAGAACACCAACTGATACCCATTTTGGATGCCTGCGCCACAGGTGGAGGATTAGCCTGATACACCACTGTATTAGTCCTGTAGCACTTTAAAACAAGCAGAATCCAAAACCCTTGAACATCAAGGCAGGGGCTGAGTCAAGCTGTAGCTATCCTTTTGCTAATCTGACTGCTGGAACTTGAATGTCGTCTTAGAAGAGGGATGATGTGCGCTCTGGGTCAACCTGCCTGAAGTCATGCCCCTCGCACCTGCTAGCCATGGGAAATGTGGGCTGGAGATGTCGGAGATGGGGCATCTGTGAGCTGGGTAATGACCAGGAAGAAGTGCTGGACATGACGGCTTCCTGACCCAGACCCAGAGTCCAGGTCCACATGGTCAAACTGCTGGGGACTGAGTCACTTCCCACTTAGAGAGAGGGGGCCTTGCGTAAGCACTGCGTTTAGGGCTTTGAGTCTTTGGGATGATGGCAGTAGCTACTTCTGAGGGGTGCTGAACACTTGCCAGCTATAGCAAGGACACAGAGCAAAGCTCCCCAGCTGCTGGCGGCTGTCCCTGGCAGGATCTGAACCCGTGGAGAGGCACTGTAGTGGCACTGGCTCCCTCCATGACACTACTGGTAATTCTGGGAAATATGTAGGGTAACGATCTAGCCATGGTTACTGCCTGCCCGCTTGGCTGTTTCTCTCTTTTTTTCCGGATCCTGGATCTTTCCCCAGACAAGGGAGTCCCTGGTGTGGATTCTTCAAGCTGTCCCTGGCAGATGGGCGGGATGCCCACAGCTCCCACAGGCTGTCACTGTTGGGGGCTCCCCACATCCATGAGGCCTTACTCTGGGCAAGCTGTGCCAGTGGTCACAATACATCTGATGTGGTCAGGGGAGTAAAGGGCAGCACTGAGACGGGAATCAGCTGGTAGTGCTTCAGCTTTTGCAGCAGAAGCTGCCTCTGGTCTGGGGTGACCTTCTATATCCACTGGAACATGTAACACATGGTGGCAGACACTGGTCTAGGGGAGCACAAAGGGACTTCACAATGCCCATGGACAAACAGAATGAAAGGACACGTTTAGGTGGCAGAACACAGCAGTTAAGACACCTCGTGGGACACTTGCAACCCATGTTAGCATGCTTGGTTTAAGACCCAGCTCCTCAGCTTCTAATCCAGCTCCATGCTAACGCACACCCTGGGAGGCAGTAGTGATGGCCCAAGTCCTCAGGTTGCTGCCACCCTCAGGAGAGACCTGGGTTGAGCTCCTCTCTTTGGCCTGGCACAGCCCTGGCTGTTGGGGGCACGTGGGCGAGTGAACCAGAAGGTGAAAAGACCTGCCTGGTCTCTGCATTTCAAACAAAATGGAAATAAATAAAATTTTGAAAGATAAGCTTATTTGGGTGCAAGTTTTTCCAGAAAATTTTGGCCCATACGCAGGTGGATGAGACAGGAGGTTCCTCTGCTCATGGTGCTACACCAGACAAAAAACAATGGAACCAACATATCAGGGTTGTAACAAGCTCAAGGGCAAAAACACAGCCCATCCGCCTGGGCTCCTTTATCCATCACTGCCAAATGCGCAAGCAAGCAAAACGGATCAACTGTGACCCACACGGACAAGAGCACAGTATTCAGTATTTAGAAGGACAGGACTGGCACAGACGTTGTGTTAAGCCGCCACAGGATGCCTGCATTCCATGTGGGAGTGCTGGTTTGAACCTTGCCTACTCTGCTCCTGACCCAGCATCCAGGTGATGCATGCGCTGGGAAGGAAGCAGCCCATAGACTTGGGTCCCAGTCCCACACACCCCACAAGGGGGACCAGGGTGGGGTTCTGAGCTCCTGCCTTTGTTCTGGTACCACGCTGGCTATTCCTGGCATTTGAGGGGGGTATATTTGAGAATGGAAGATCTGTGTCAGTCACTTTCGAATAAAGAAGTGAATCTGTAAAACAAAAACAAAACATAACAACAAAAGCCAACCATCCAAACAAAAAGAGCTATCTAACCAAGAAAAGGCATAGAGGAAGCTTAAAAAAAGAAAAACAGTGTGGAAAAGGTACATACTGTGATTCCAACTACTTGACATTCTGGAAAAACTGAAGAGTGAATACAGTGAGGAGACCAGAGACCGAGGGGAGGGAGGGACAGATGCACACAAAGCAGCCTTGGGGAAGTGACACTGCCCTGTGTGATGCCGTGAGGGTGGGGACCTGTCAGCACACATTTGTCCAAACCATGCAACACCACAGGGAACACAGCTGTGGACTTGGTCCCTAGATGACAATGACATGTCAATCTGTGTTCACAGACCGCAGCAAATGCACCCTTCTGGTGGAGGGTATTGATTACGGGGGTGGCTGTGGAGGCCGGGGTACACGGGAACTCCATCTTCTGCTCAGTTCTGCTGTGAATCTATGGCTGCTCCGTAAGATGAAGTCAGAAGGCAGGGAAAGAGAGAGAGAAAGAGGGAGAGGGAGAGAGTGCTGACAGCAGGATGCAGTAATAAAAGGAAGTGAACGGATTAAGGAAGACCTTGGGCAAAGGGGACATTTGATGGATGGCTGAGTGGCAGGAAGACGTCAATTTTGCAAAGATGGTTCAGGAAAGAAAAACCTCCCTAGGAGGTAGGCCAGTTCATGGAAAGATCCTTAAGTAGGGTTCTGACTGGCAGATACACACAAACACACATGTGTGCATGTGTGCACGCGTGTGGACTTGCGAGAAGCCAATGCAACTGGAGTTTGGGGAATACCTACAAGAGAATGGAATCAGTCACAGTTAGGGAGAAAGGCAAGGGAGTGCATTCAAATAACGAGGAGCCTACTTTGCAACCAGCATGGTAAGACTGCGGGTTAAACCACCATTTGTGACATGAGCGATCCAGATTAAGGTGCCTGTTCAAGTCCTGGCTGCTTTGCTTCTGTCCAGATCCCTGTTAATGTGCCTGGGAAAGCAGCAAAAGATGGTCCAAGTGCTTTGATTCCTGTCACCCATGCGGAACAACAGGATGGAGCTCCTAGCCCAGCCCTGAGTGCTGTGGCCATCTAGGGGGTGAACCAGAGGATGGAAGACCTCTGCCTCACTCTGCCTTCTAAGTGAATGAATGAATGAACTTCTAAAAATCTGTATTCCAAGCAAGACAGGAAGCTACTGAGAATTTCAAGCACTGGCTTGACAGGATGAGGCTTGGCCACCGTGAGGAGGATGGGACGCAGGTGGGTAAGAAAGCCTGGGGTAAGTGCCCAGCTTTCCAGATGTGTGAACCTGCATCACTCACTCCTGCCATTCCCTCCCCTGCTCTCCTCCTGCCACGTAATTTGTTCTCATCTTACACATCTGAGTTCCTGCTGGTGCCACCTCTGCGAAGCCTCCCTTGGTTTGCTTGCATCACTTGCTTTCTCCCAGGTGACATGAGGCTCTCACTCTGTGTGTTCTCAGAGCTCCTTCCCCAACTATACCATGAGGTTCCTGAGGCCACAGATGGGCCAGTCACAAGGTCACAAACAGGGGGTACCTACCTCCATGGGGAACTCACCCAGCACCCACACTGCCTTGGCACCCACATGCTTCTTGGATAAGTCCTTTCTACTCCTTTCTCAGGATGAGTCTATGGGAGTTCCAGGGTTGGCCACTCCATCTTTTTGGCACTCCAACCCACTAAGGAACAGGCACTGATTCCAGCAAGGAGACATTGGCTGAGCCGTCCAGGAAAGATAAATTCTTCTTTTCTGAGAGAGATCACATTGGGAACGCCCATGGAAGGGGGTGCAGCGGGGGTCCGCCAGGGAACATGAGGATGTCCCACAGAAGGCAGAGAGAGGCACTGTCTGGATTACTGATTGAGCCCTTCCTGAAGC
Source organism: Ochotona curzoniae (assembly GCF_017591425.1). Lineage (NCBI taxonomy): Eukaryota > Metazoa > Chordata > Mammalia > Lagomorpha > Ochotonidae > Ochotona > Ochotona curzoniae. The sequence goes on along the minus strand of NW_024466219.1, from coordinate 14,924,390 downwards.
AAGCCTCTGGTGGGTTTTGAAATCACACACATACATGTGGAAGCATGCACATTACACACACACACACACACACACACACACACATACACGTGCGTGCGCTCTCTCTCTCTCTCTTTTCCATTCTCAAGCCAGCTGGAATAGAATCTGTTATCACTTGGGCTGACAGCGCTGTCAGAATCAGAAACAACTCCAGAGTGTTGGCTTATTGCCAGAGCCTTCTGTTGCCCCCCCTTTTCCACACAAAAGAGCGTCCCTCCTCCTGCCCGCCATGGCCTCGCCCTGCTTGCCCCCTGCCTGCAGCCTGGGTAGACACGTAACACAGAGCCTTGATCTGCAGGCAGATCTGCAGCCTCCCTGGACGCAGTTCAGTGCTGTTCTCTATCTCGACTTGCCAAAGCGCTCTGAATTAGGGTATCTCGGCTCCTGCCTTGGCTCTGCACTCCCTCACCCCTGCTCCAGCCACACTCTGCACTTGCCCCTCCAGATTTCCATGCCCTCCTGGTGCCACATACCATGTTCTCCATCTTCACTCTGTCTGAGTGGGGGCTCTGGACACAGCCAGCCCCTCTGTCCACCTTCACGGCCCTCCTTGGGGTCCCACTGCATCATCTTGAAGCCTCCCCTTCCCTCTGGCCCTGCCAAGCTCCGGGGCAGCCCTGATCACACAGTAAGACTCTCCTCTCGTCTGCTGCCCTGAGTGTTTCCCCTCCGTGCCCACCTTGTTGGCAGGACCCTCTCCAGTCATCCAAGCCAGAGATGGGGACAGCCCCAAACCTCACCCGCTCTATAGCTCCTATCAGGCACCAAGGTCCTTGGCCTGTCCACTGCTTACCCTTACCTCCTTTCCCCTCCCCAGGCTCATGCCTGTACTGCTTTTTTCTTACATCTTGGCCACTGTAAGAACAAAACAAGTCTCCCGGACCACCAGTCTCTGCTCCAGGCTGTTACTATAGGGACTTTCCTATCCCTGTCCCCCTCTGATCAATTCCATATTTTGCTGAAAACCCTTCAAAGTCACCCCACTAATTGGTAAGAATAAATGCAAACAGCCAGCTCCAGCATGCTGGGCTCCTGAGGGTTCCTCCAAGCCCACCAAGACCCCACTTCCCAACTGAGCCACACACCACACAATGCACCTGCTCCACACTTCACGCAAGCCAGCCACTGTGCGAGACCTTCCCTCCTGTTCTGGGAGCCACACCCAGAGGCAGGTTGCTCAGACCACATCTCCTCTTTCCTCTCTCCACACACCTTCCCCAAGCTTCTAGAACAGGAGGGACAGAGGGACAGAGAGGGAGCGAGAGGGAGGGAGATGACGCCTCCCTGAGACTGGAACCTGCAGGATCTGAGACTGAGCAGAAGCAGGTATGACAACCAGGACAGCACCATGGTTTCCAGGATGGAGAACTGGACTGGGTGATGCTGATCACTGGTATCAAGAACACAGAAGGGGAAGGCCTGGCGGTGTGGCCTAGCAGCTAAAGTCCTCGCCTTGAACATGCCAGGATCCCCTATGGGTGCCGGTTCTAATCCTGGCAGCTCCACTTCCCATCCAGTTCCCTGCTTGTGGCCTGGGAAAGCAGTCGAGGATGTCCCTAGGCTTTGGGATCCTGGGCCTGTGTGGGAGACCGGGAAGAGGTTCCTGGTTCCCAGCTTCAGACTGGCACAGCACCGGCCGTTGTGGTCACTTGGGGAGTGAATCATCGGATGAAAGGTCTTCCTCTCTGTCTGTGCTCCTCTCTGTGTAACTGACTTTGTAATAAAAAAATAAATAAATTTACAAAAAAAAAAAAAGAATACAGAAGAGGAGAGAGGAGCGGGGGTTTGACCTAGCAGTTAAGGTGCTCACCTCCCACATTACAGTACCTGGGTTTAATCCCTGACTCCAGATTTCTGCTAACACAAAACCTGGGAGGCAGCGGCAATGACTCAAGGAGCTTGCTCCCTGCCATGCTCACGGGAGACCAGGCTGGAGTTCCTGGCTTCAGTTTTGGCTTGGCCTGTGAGCAGCTGGGAGTGAACCAGTGAATAGGATGGGAACTCAAACCCTGCCTCTCTAATAATAACAATGATAATCATAACAATAAGGCAGGATGGGGAGTCAGGCAGTCAGTCACCTTGGTGTGACTACACTCTGATGTAGCTCAGAGCCTGCAGGGACTTGGAGACTGTGCCAATGAATTAACGCCTTGGGATGCACCAACAGCTGAGAGCTGCCCAGGCCGTATGCCAGCAATTGGTTCTTGGAATCAACGAATAGTGCTACGAGAATCAGCCTGGGGACACTTAACACATCCCTGCCACAGGAAATTGTGGGCAAACAGAGATAATAAAAGCCCAATGCAAATTTCAGCCATCCTGCAATAGATTGAAAAAAAAAATACGCAAGCAGGCGAGGTAAAACCAGAGGAAACAGGTGCACCCAGAGAAGGAGCAGGCATGCAGGTGCATGCAGGAGTGTTAGGATGAGTGCACATTGATCCCTGCCAGGGCCAGGGCGTCCTCGAGCCAGGCAGGATGCAGGACAAGGCTTTTCTCAAGTAATCTGTTCCTCATTGTGCTCCAGGAGCATTGTGGCTTAGGCTGACACCAGAGCTGCCGTGTTCACACAGCCATAGCCCTGCACCTTTTCCCCTTGAAGATGAGAGTGCGATGCCTGCAACAGTGTCCATTTCCGCTGCCTTGGCAAGGCGGAGCAGTTGAGGAGTCTCAGTGGGAGCATTCTCAGCTCAGCACCAACCCCCCGCCACCACCACACACCTGCACCATGGCAGCTCCCAGGTTCACACCATCCCTCTCCCTCGCTGGCTGGAAACACTGCGCTCTTCCTTCTCCCCAAGACCCCAGCAGGCATTCTGTAGCTCCCACTTCCCCATGCATGGCTTCCCAGTTCTGGAGCTCACTGTCTCCCACCTATGTGCTTAGTTGTTCCACATCTGTCTCCTGCCTCAGGCTCTGTGCTTTTTAAACTTCTTATTTACTTGGAAGGCAGAGAGAGACAGGTTCAGACAGAAATCTCCATCTGCTGGTTTAGTCCCAAATGCCCACAACACCCAGGCTGAAGCCAGGAGCCCAGACCTCCATCTTAGTCTCCCACATGGGTGGCAGGACCCATCACTTGCTACCTTCCAGGTACACATCAGCAGGAAGCTGCCATCAGAAGCACAGCAGGGACTCAAACCCGGGCACTCTGACATGGGATGTGGGCATCCTAGCCACTGAGCCAAATACCTGCCTGAGACTGAATCTTTCAGGCTGAGAGCCTTGTGCAACCTCCTCCACAGTGAGACGGTGCAAGGGATGCGTGTGGGTTGAGTGACAGCCACCATATCAGACACTTTCTGCCCCTGGGAGGTAAGCGGCCATCAACATATCAGCACCTTGGTTGATGTAACATACAACAGAGCTGCTGTTACAACAGAAGCCCAAGCAGTACAAACAATGGCGATAACCTAATAACAGCATGTCTTCAGCAGCCTCTAGGGAAGCCCTTCCCTTCCCTCTGTCATTCTCCCACCGCTCCTCCCCACACCAGCAGGCACAGGAATCCGTCCCTGCCACCACTCTCAGGGCTGCAATGACACTTCCATGTGCAAGGCCACGCTGCTGTCCCTCCCCCACACTGGGAGGCTTGGGATCCGGGAATGCAGATTCTCCAGCACCTGCTAGAGGTTCTGAAAGGCACTCTCGGCAGCCGGACTGCCTGGAGCATCACTGAGGGATCCCCTCTCCCCCCTGCCCTCTGACCACCCCCCCACACACACCGTACCATCTCTCATTCAAGGGCAGCGATAAAGCAACAGATGGCTGGCCCCAGAGGCTCCATGCCCTCCAACCACAGGCATAGGAAGGCCAGGGTGGCAGGTTTCCTAGGAAACTCCAAATGCCATCTACTGATGGTCACCAGAGGCCTGCCCTGGGGGGCGACAGCACACCAGACAGGAGAGCTTCCTGGCAGGCAGACAGGGATCAAAGGGAATGCAGAGGGAAGGGCTCCCTACCTCTGGTAGCACCTGTACCAGGTGTCCCAGCACCCTCTGCCACACAGCCCTCCCTGCGCTTTCTGAAAGGCAGCAGCCAGCCTCCACTTTCAGACACAAGCCACTCACCAGCCTGCTCCGAGAGCCCGCAGCTCCTGGCCTTAGAGCCCCTGCTCAACGCTGGTGTGGGAGCCACCAATCTTCCAGGAGCCTCCACCCACCAAGGAAACCTTGTCTGTGGGATTGACGCCCCCTTGCTGAGGGGAGGAGGGGTGGTCTCCATCTGCTCTGTGGCTGGGTTTCACGCCTGGCTCCCTCTCATTGTCAGGGGAGCCATGTGGGGGGCGGGGTGGGGGAGGGGGCTGCGTGTTTAACCATCAGCGGCCCTCAATCACCAAGCCCTTCGCTCCCAGCCTCGCTGAGTTCACAGAGGCGGGGTCCAGACTCCTTCCTGAGGAGGGACACCTGGGTTTAGGATTAGACGTTTGGCTAATAAAGCAGTTGCTTTGTGCCCAATGCCCAGAACTAATTCATACGTTGAAATCGGAACCCCTTGGCTAATTACTAGGGGGTGAGAGAGAAGGTGAGACTTTTCCTGCCAGCATTGATACCAGCCTTTCTTGGGCGGAGAAATACAAGCCACCAGCAAGAAGGGCAGCCGCTGCTCTCCCTGGCAGGTCAGATCTAGAGGGTTCCTGGTTCTTTGTCACAAGGACATGGTGTGGGTCAGTCACCAAAACTGTGACTGATTGCTGGCTGTGGATCTTTGGCTGTTTCTCTTGATTTCCCCATAACACAATTACACTCCAAAGAGCATCCTGCGTGCATAGCCCTAGCTCATGCACCCAGTTTGACACTGCAGTGATATCCCAGCAGACCGGCAGCCTCGACCAGGAGCCCAGGAAGCACACGGCCATGGCTGCGATCCAGCCAGTTTTCTAGAGTTTTCTGCAAGCTGTACATTTTCTCCTCACCCTTGCTCATGCATTCACCCTCCCAATGGCAATGGCTACTTCTTGCATGACTCACGGAGCCCCTGCTAGGGGCTGCCTGGGCTTATCTCAATCTCCATCATCTGGACTCCACTGGAAACTAGCTCTGGCCAGTCTCCTGCCACCCAGGTGGCAGGTAAAGCAGGTGGCAAACCCATCAGCAGTCACCAGGTTACTGGGTGGGCCAGGGCACACGCCGGCCTCCAGATGCCAAACTCAGGCTGGGAAGAGGTCCAACAGGAGGACCGTGGAGACATTCCTGCCTCTGCCTCCATCTCCGCCTCCCACTTCTACCAGCAGCAGCAGGAGGGCGAGGGCAGCTCCCTTCTGCTCTCTGGAATTCGCACCCCAGCTCCTTGCTGCCTTGGCTCTCTGTCTTTTGCCCTTGGGGAGACAGTGTCAACAACAAACAGGTGCACATCTGCCTCCCTTCGCAGCTGATGAGGGGCGAAGATTCCCCGGACCCGTCCCTGAGAGGGACTGCCCGGCTGGGCACCTGGCGTCAGGGCACCAGACACAGGCTGCGCTGTCTGCCTGGGGCTCTGCCACTTAAGAGGAGTGGGGTATAGATCTGAGGAAGGCTGGATGGAAGTGATAACTGGTCTAGGTCACGGGTTCCTGGAATTACGAGGGAAGGAAGAAGAGTCAGGCAGGAGAGAAATGGAGATGGGAGGCAGGGAGGCCAGAAGAAAGCTCAGGGTTGGACCTCAGCTGGCCTGGGGCTCCCACAGGGCCCACTCCATGGGATGGATGGATGGTCTGTCTGTGCCGTGGATACTAGTTGGTCATAGACACAACAGGAGGCTCAGACAGCCATGGGCATGTGTATAGTGACAGGCTGTGTATCAAAATAAACTCCCTTTGGTCCCATCTTCCATAGGCTTCCTAAAATTCACAGTTGAACCTGGCATTATTACTGCCTAAATGAGGCCAGACATACAAAAAATTATGGATTAGGTGGTTTCATGAAGCATTGAGAATAGGTTGAGAATAGGCAGGAAGTAGATTAGGGCTGAGGGAGGGGGTGACCCAGTGCCAGTTCATTTTGCTGACAGCTGCCCCACTCTGTGGGCTGTGACAAGGCGCTGCATTCCCTGAAAACCCCTGCACTGGGTACTGCATGTGGTTGGACCCTTGGAATGCCATGTGAATCATAGCCCAATTCAGCTGCCATTAAACTACTGACAGAAAACAGGATTCAAGAAGGAATCAGAACACTTGGTTACCAAACAATCATGATGCTTCAAAAAGGAAAAGTCAACAATGAAATCTGCGAATAGTTTCAAATGTTCCAAGGGATTACGTTCTTCACTCAGTTTCTTAATGGGAACAAGTGATTGCTAACATTTATGGGATATATATAAATATGTCCGGACTCCCTGCCTTGTGAACTGCAGAATGCTGCCCAGAGGGAAGGGGCTGTGGAGCATCCAGAAACTTCTTCCTACAGGAGACAGCTCTGCAAGCTCCAGCAGACCCCAGCCGACCTCTGCCGCCGCTGCAGGCTCCCTGGGACTCTTGTCCCTCCAGCTCCAGCTCAGGCCCTGCACCTCCTCACTTCAGCGCCTCTCACGTTAAATGGCTCTTCCCTAGATTCCAAGCCTACTCTCCACACCCTCTTCTCAAGGCACTGGAAGATGGCAGACTAAGCTACAACAGGGCAAAATGCAGGGACCAGACCACAGGAGAAACTGGGGTGAGGAGAAGATGACCCCTAGCCCCTAAACAGGAAGGTAACTTCCTAAGGAAGCAGAGTCCTCTTGCATTTTACAGTCGTGGGTGTTGCCTCTGAGCTGAGCACACAGCAGAGACCTCGCACGAGCTCACAAGTCATGTGAAGGGGGAACCCACTCTACTTGAATTCAGCTTCAGCTCTGACAGAAAGCAGCATACCACCCCTCCAGAACTAGGAAAGAGCCTGTGCTCAGAACCACACAGTGTCTCCATCCCACCTCCGCCCCTACTTGCTACAGGATAGCCAGTGCCTTTTAGAGGCTGTGGTTGTGGCACAGTAAGTTAAGTGACTGCCTGAGTGCCCATTCAAGTCCCAGTCGCTCTGCTTCTCTCCCAGCTCCTTGCTCATGCAGCTGAGTGCTGCAGGCAGTTTACAAAAGAGCGTGCTGTGATGACCATGAACAGAGTGGACTGTGCCTGAAATCTTGAGTTTACATGATGCTGGCATCGGAGATGAGTGCGAAAGTGTTCGGGTATGTCCACAGGCGGACAATGGTCCAAGGTCACAGGGTGTCCTTGAGACAGTCACACACGGACTTCCGTAGTTGGGTCACGCCATTGTTTCCTGATCATCAAGTATTGATTGGTGAACATCAGTATGGGGTGTGTGGCTATTAAGGTTTGTGCCTCATCAATTCCAATAATTTGACTCCTTAAGCAATTAAAACAAAAGGCGGAGGCAGAGAGCTGACAGGGTTGACTTTCCTTCTTAACTAGGAAGGGGGCTTCCTTCTGGCTGCCCACTTGATCTTGTGTCTGTTTCATTCCTGTTTTCTTAATTGCACATTACCTCCCTCTCCAACCCTGTTCATGCCACAGGATTCATTTTACCTAGGAAAGTAGTGAAACATGGCCCAAGTACTTGAGCTTCTGTGCCCATGTGTGAGAGATCCAAAGGAAGCTCCCTGGACCGTCCCAGCCCTGGCTGTTCCACCCACTTGGAGAGTGAATCAGCAGATGCAAGATCACTGTGTCACTTGGCTTTTCAAGTAAATTAAAATCGTTTTTTAAGGGTGGGATACTTACACTCACTTCTGACAGGCTATCAGGATGTCGGATCATGATTAGAGCAAGGAGCAAGCCAGCATCAGCACGTGGCATTTACCCCGAGCCTGGCAAACACTCAGCACTCCTCCCGCAGGCTCTGTGGCTGGCACGCCTTTTGCCACACGGCTTTGGCCAAACTCAGTCTTCAGATCTACTTTGTGTGTCCACCAAGCAGACCAGACCACACATGCAGGCTCTGTGGCCAAAGCAACACTGTTTACTCTTAGAACTAGCGTGTGCTTGTGCTGAGCTGCATGGGGACGGTCTACACTGCAGCAGAACGAGGTGCCCTGCCAACCTCAGACCAGCCACAGCACCTCTGGGGTTCCCACTCCTGCCTCCACCACAGTCTCCACTGCTAAAGCCCTCCACACCCTTGTTTGTTCCATGAGCTTTTTCCACCAGCAACCCATGTTCCCCATGCTCCCAGCTGAGGACAGCCGGCATCCAGCCACAAGCGGGAGCCATCTCAGGTCCTCTGCAGTGACTTCCAATCTGCCCTCGATATTGTTCTTGCTGCTGACAGTCCGAGGTAGCATCTTCCAGGTGCTGTTTTTAAAATTTCTGTCTGCTGTGACAAGTGGGGCCAGAGAGGAGAGACTGAGGCAGCAGGAGGGAGCAGCAGCTGTTCCCTCCCCTCCCTTGGTCTCCCGCATTTACATCCAACACAGACACTGGTCTGCATCCAACTGCTCTCCCAGCACGCAGGCAAGCAGGCAGGCAGGCAGGCACAGGCTGGGGGAGAAGTGCAAACACAGACAGCCTGCAGGAGGCGGGGAGGAATGCAGTGGAAGGCAGCAGCAGGAAGGTTGTTCCCTACCTTAGGAGAGGCACTGCATTTGTCTAGGAGTTGCTGGCAGTCTTCTGCGCCTACACCAAAGGCACTGCCGTCCCTGGCAGTGGAGGGGAAACTGCCCACCGTGCACACCCCTCTCCCAGGCTTCCCTGTGCAACAGTTGTGCTCTTGCTAGAAACAGGAATCTACCCAGGGACACATCAGGTGATAGCCCAACAGCTTAGCCTCTGGAGGAAGGTGGGCGTGGAATCAGCAGCAAAGACCTCAATAGATTTATAAGGGAACACAAAACATTGGTTTTCGCAGCAACCATCCATGTCCCCAGGCCCAGCCCTTGACAATTGAGGGCTCATGGCAAAAAAGGTGGAGAAGCAGGAGTAGCCCCAGGGGCCTGGAATTGGTTTTGGGTCAGGAGAGGATGTGGAGCAAATCAGACAGTTCCTGCTGAAGCCCGGGATCCACGCCATCTGTACACAGCTGTGTCCTGAGCCTGCTGTCCAGGTGTCCACGGAGGCCTGTGGTGATGCTGCTGGAGGGATGAGGCCTGGTTTCCTGCTGATAGCTAGAGGGGCTTAACAGCCTGACTGCAATTAACCAAATGGATGCATTTGGGAAATGGAAGGTCTGGGAGGCTGCGGGGTTCCTGCCCTGCGTCAGAGTGCAGGTGTCCCTCAGTCAGCAGGTGCCCATTCTGGATGACCTGAGCCGATCCCAGCTGAAGTGCTGGGAGTGGGAGGAGATGACGCCTGTCAGGGAAGGTGGCTCCTACAGGAGGAAGGACAGGGAGTGGTGAGGCAGCAGATGCCTGGGGCAGCGCCAGATGGCAGTGGCCTCAGGAACAAAGGCAGAAGAGGCAGAGGGAAGGTGGACACGGACACTAGGGCTCACTCCTCTGGAGCCTCCGGAGCTGCAGGACAAGTCAGAGTCACACGTGGAAGTGGCTTAGGAACAGCTTCACAGCTTGAATGACACTGGGGACAGGTCACCCTGAACACAGACCCAGCCCCAAGTCCAAAGGGCCAGCAGGTGGCACAGAATATAGAGTGAGTGAGCCAGCGAGCCAGCGAGCAAGGCTGGGGACTCAGATCCCTGGGCACTGGCATGCTCTGAGGCTCTGAGCAGATTCCTCTACCTCTGTGCACCAAACTTCAGTGATCCGAAAGGACTGGGCAACAAGGGCCTCCCTCCTGGGCCGTGGGGGGAGGGGTACCTGGGAACTGCTGGTCAAGGACACGGAAACACTGATGTCCAGCATGTCAGCTGCCATCACCAGCTCCCCTGCTAGCAAGCAGTCACCCTCGCTTCAGCGCATCCTCTGTGTGTCTCCTCCTGCCTTCTTTGTTCAGGCTTAGAAGTGCCAAAACTCACCCGAGTTTGCACTGGTAGGGCAGGATGGAGCCAGCCATGAGCCAGCTACCAGTTAGATACACTACTGGGCAGCAACGCAGCCATCACCAGGCCCAGGGTTTCCTGGGTGAGGATCTGGTTGGGCAGCCCAGTGAGGGCCGGGCAGGCATTCTGGGAGAGAGGGTTTGACAGTACATAGGGTGAATGAAAAGGCGGGGGGGGCGGGGGGGGGGGAATGGAGACACACAGCTGTGCACACCCCTGGGGCTCAGCAGTTGAGCAGGTTATCTACAGAATGTGTGCATTTAAACAAAGGAGCACAGTGCTCCTGCACTCAGTTCTCCACATGCCACAAAACAAAAGAAAGGTGCCGTCCCCACCCCCTAGTGTGATCAAGTAGTTCCATTCACAGCGACAAGAGGGTCTGATCAAAAGCTCAGTGGCAGGTGAATCCCTGCGGGGGAGAAGGGAGGGGGGATTGGTGGTTGGGGGGAGTCCCTGAAACCTGACACTGCTCTGAATCAAGTTACAGCCCTAAAAAGGGGTCACACAGAAATGATGAAGCAAATCTACTTGTTGATATGAGAAACAGTAATAACCTCCATTTACTAACACCTGCTATACACCAGACACCGGGCAGGGCTCCCCATGTCTGTTCCAATGCCGTTTTTACAGCCCTATTCCATAACCTAGCAAACCCATGCTCTGTGCAGTGGAGAAAGCATCCAAAAGCCACAGAGCCACACCCCTACCCGGTGAGGCCAGATCCCAAACTCATGTTCTCAGTACATTATGCTTCCACCTTCTCATCCCTGCCCAGGGGCCTCCAGGCGGCAAGCTTATGGTCCACTGCCGGTTTCTGTGGGGTTCTAGTCACAGCCCTCACTTTTTGCATGGTCCTTCCCTGCCACCTGCCTAGGAATCACAAGGCAGTCCGAACCCAAATTGGAACAATGCAGACCCCGACACAGGGTGTGGCTTCTGTGCTGTGGGCCTTGGTTGGTGCTGACACCCTGGACAGCTGTCCATCTGCCAGGGCCTAGGCCCCGCCCAGAGGAGGCCTTCTGGGGCTGCCCCCCATATGCCAGGGCTGTCATGTTGTCAAGGCCCATGCTAAGCTGGGGGCAGGGGAAGGAGGGGAGGTGACACAGGCCACAAACAAAGCTGCTTCCCAATTTTTCAATTAAGGTGAACAGTGGCGACAATGGCTACACTAATGCCAGCTGAATGCACCTGCTGGGGAAGAAGGATCTGGTGCAGGGAGGGCCTTGGTTCCTCCCCCACTCCCACTACACACACACCCCCTCCCCCCAGAAGATTTTGGAATCAGACTAAGCAAGATCAAAGAGGCAGGAGGCAAAAGCCGGCCCCTACTCACCTTCTCTGCCTCATTCAGCCTCCTCCTGGCCACACCAGCAGAGGCTGTGCACCGGTCTGAAGAAGGAAGGGAAACTCCAGGATCCCCCAGTGCATATAAGTCAATCAACCTGTCTCAAAGCAAACAGAGAACCCCAGGGTTACTCCAGGAAAGGGAGGGGGAAGGGGCTTTGTGGTCTGCAGCTTGTTCATTCCCTGGGGAAATTTCATCTTTGTTCCTACCTACTTGGAAAGCTTTGCATGGCATACCAGCACCTTCCTTCAAAGACCTTTAAAGCACTCTGCCAAAGAAGGGACTTTGGGGTTCCACTTCTCTCTCATAAAGCCACCATTTCATTGCTGGTTCCCTGGTCTCACAGAGGAGTCCAGCCACATCTGAGTCTCTCCCACATCCACAGGACAATTTACCTGTAATGATCTCATTAATTTTTCTAGCTTCCTTAAGACAATGATCATGTCATAAATTGAATTCACTAAATAAATTCTTAACACATTGAGAGGAAAGCTAGTTTTAGGGTCAAGCGACACACATTTTAAGTTCTGTTCTTTTATGACATTTAAGGTGGGTCATGTTCCCTAGGTGTATCTCAGTTTCTTTATCTGTGTAATGGGGAGAGGGACCTCAGAGCGAGTCGAGCCACTGGGCCACCTGTTAGCATTAAGGATTCAAAGTCCCATCTGGAGTTCCTTGGGGCAATCATGTCATGCTTCTGTGTCTCATTTAATTACCTGCTATCTCCTTAGAATATGTCTCCAGGAAATGGCACAACACACCCTTGCAGGTGAATGTGGCAATATGTATCACTGTAAGTACACATTTGCTCTTTTACTCAGCAATCCTAGTTCTCGACTCCAAGCCACCACTGTGCTCTCCAGGGCTACTAATGGAAAGAAATGTAAACTGGGAAAAACGTGTTTAATGTGTGCTTGATTTGTGAGGCGAACGTGACAACCACTACACTACGGAAACAGAGCTGTGTGCTTGATTTGTTAAGAAATGATGGAGAGATGTAAAAACACACATGCTTTTACGTTTTTTAAAAGATCATGAAAGGATAAAGCACAAAATACATTTTCAAAAAGGAAGGGGAAGAATGAGGTAGAGATCCTAGACTATGAATGTACCTTGTTTTGTTGCTTTGAAATATTAACATAATGATAAACTAACTAAAAGTTTTCAAAAAGGTCCCTTCCCATCCTCACAGATGGCGATTGAAACAGGATCATCTGTGTGTTGCTAGAGAGATGAACCCCAAGAATACAAACTGCTCAAACCCCCCAAGATATCCCAAACTGCTTTCAGTGACATTATGTATTAGTATTTTATAAAGAAGGGGCTTCAGGGCTCTCACTGTGCAGAGTGAGTACAATACCTTCACGTTGCTGAGAAGCTAAGATTTTGTCATCAGAAGGAAATAAAATGTAAGATGGTGAGACTAGAGAATAAAACCACCTCAGTGGTCCCGAGAGTGAACCTCAGGGTCTCACTTTTTCTCATTTTACTTTTAGTTATTATCATTTTATGATACAGTTCCATAGATCTTGGGATTTCCCGTATCCCCTCCCCAATTCCCTTCCCCTCACTGAGTTCCCCTATATCGTTACTATAGTATAGCTCTTCATAACAGTCCTATGTCCATTTTTGCAGGCATGGACAAAGGCAGAGAGTCCGGCATCCTACTGTCAAGATATAGTAAACAGTTTCATTGGGAGTTCATCTATGTCTGGAAGTAGAGATGCATATTGCATTGTATCCTCACATCTGGATATGATAGTCTCCATTACACAGTTACTATAACATCTGGATATGATAATCTCCATTACACAGTTACTATACATTCCCTTAAATGAAAAGCCACAAAACAAAATCAACAACAGGAAGAAAAAAAAAAAAGAAATTAACAATACCATAAAGTTAAATAACATGCTACTGAATGACTAATGTGTGTCTGAAGAAATGAAAAAGAAAATAAAGAACCTTCCTGAAGAAAATGATACTACTGTATGATCTATGAGTCATTGAAGAATTTAATAAGAAAGTGTTTTGAAGAGATGAAACTAACAAGAAAAAACAAAATCCATGAGATACAGTTTCCACTGATCTTCGTTGGTAAAATGTGTTTCCTGTAGGCAACAAATAGATGGGTTTTGTCTTGTAATCCAATCTACTAATCTTTGACATTTGATTGATGAGACAAAGTCATTTACATTCAGGGTTAATACAAATAGGTGATAATTTGGTTCTGTCATTTTAGCAATGGGTTGTTCATTGATTTAGTCTTCTGTTGTTATTTTGCTGGGTTATTCTTCGAATTTGGTTTTGGTTTTCGCTATTAAGTATCATTTGTCAGGAAGGCTTGGAAGAGGTATTTTCTTTTAACTTTCTTTACTGTACAAGAATTTTATTTCATTTTCATAGACAAAGGAAAGTTTTGCGGGGTATGTTATCCTGGGCCGACATTTTTTTTCTTTTAGAATTTGGAATATGTTGCTCCAATGTCTTCTGGCCTGCAAGGTTTCCTATGAGAGTTCTCCTGTGAGTTTAATTGGCATTCCTTTATATGTCAGTCGATTTTTTTTCACATACACATTTAGGGATCTTTTCCTTATGTTCGATTGAAGAGAGCTTGATTATCATGTGTTGTAGTGAAGATCGTTTTTGGTCAATCCTGTTGGGAGTTCTGTGCCCCTCCTAGATGTTTCCCAATCTTTCTGTAGATTAGGGAAATTTTTCCTTATTATTTCACTAAATACATTTGTAAACTCAGCTTCTCTTTCTCCACCTTCTGGGACTCCCATAACTCTTATATTTGGCCTCTTAATAGTGTCTTTCAATTCTTGAATACTTTTTTTGGCCTGATCCAGCTGTGCTTCCAGCTTTTTGTTTGTTTCCCCTGGTGACAGGAAATATCTTCTAATTTTGAGATTCTTTTTTCTGCTTTCTTTATTCTATTTTGGAGACTCTCCATTGTACTTTTTATTTGCTCCACTGTATTATTCAGTTCTGATATATCTGCTTTCATTTGATTCATTTCCAGTGTGACATATTCCTTGAATTCCTTGAATGCCTGCTTTATGTGCTTCTCATTGTTAAGAAATTTTAGAACAAGTGTTTTGAATTCTGTATCCCCCCTTTTCTCGACGTCTTCCTTAGTGAACTGTGGTGTTGGCAAAGGGTTTTGCCTCCTTTGCAGGGGAGTCTTCAGTAATATTCATTATGCCTCTGTCTCTTCTTTTGCTTTTGGTCATTGTACTTCTGGTTATCAGATTCTTCTCCTTGGGGCAGAAGCTGAGTCACCCACAGATCTATGGCTCAATTTTCCTATTGCAGTTGGTACAAGGCTCTTTGTTTTCAGTCACTTGTGCCACTTGCTCCAGCGAGTTCCAGGTCTGGGTTCTTAACATTAGATTTCCACCATGATCTCGACAGCCCCAGCTCCTGTCTCACCAATCTCCACCTCCTGTGATACCATGCTGATACACTGTTGTCTGTACCAGGATCTCACTTTAATCTATCACACAGGTGTACACACACACACAAACACACACACTTCCACTAGCTCTGTTTAGAAATGATGATCACCCCAAGAGCACTGTGGACCCCCAGCAATCAGACTAGAACCCTAAGACCCACCCTCCCCTAAGCTATCACTCACTTACAGACAATGTTATAAAACATGTCACCTGGAAAACTATGAAAGAGCGAGTAGGGCCGGTGTTGTGGAGTAGCACAAAACAGCTGCTACCTGCAACACCGGCATCCCGTACAGATGTCAGTTCCAGGTCCAGCTGCCCACTTCCAATTCAACTCCCTGCCAACAGCTTGGGAAAAGCAGTGGAAAATGGCTCAAGTCCTTGGGTCCTGCACTCATGTGGGAGATCCAGATGAAGCTCCTGGCACCTGGCATCAGCTTGGTTCAGCCCTGGTCATTGCAGTCATCTGAAAAGTGAACCAATGAGCAAAAGGTCTGTCTCTCTCATTCTCACTCTTGCTCTGTCTCTCCCCAGGTATCTGTAACTTTTTCAAACAAATACATCGTTAAAAGAAAGAAAAGGGGATGGCACAGTGGCATGGCATGCTAATCCCCAACTACGGTGTCTGCATTCCATCTGCACACTGTTTCAAACCCCCAAGACTCCACTTCAACCCAGCTCTCTGCTTGAGATTGGATAAAGCAGCAGAGAATGGCTCAAGGTCCTGGGTCCCTATACTTCTGTGGGGAGATTCAGAAGAAGCTCCTGGCTCCTAGCTTCAGACAAGACCAACTCTGGCCACTGCAGCCATTTGGGAAGTGAACCAGTAGATGGAAGATCTCTCTTTTCCCCTCTCTTTCTCTATAACTCTATATTTCAAAATTTTAAAGAGTAAACATTTTTAAAAATTATAAAACCAGAAAGAAGAAGTGGGCAGAAATGTGGGTTGGGCTCTAGGAGTTGTAAGATTAGCCTTTATATGGGTCAGTACTGAAGATTATGGTAGACACAATAATTTCACTCTATTTCCTCTTTCTGTAAAGTATGTTTTAAGCAAAAGAGGCAATGATAGAAGAGTTTAAGAAATGGGAACCACTTAGAATGTTAAATTTTTGAAAGTCTCCTGGGGGGCTGATACGGTACAGCAGGTAGAGTAGCAAAGGATGACCCAATTACTTCTGGTCCTGTCACCCATGTGGAAGACCCAGAAGAAGATCCTGGCTCCTGTCTTTGGTTTGGGTTCAGTGCTGGCCATCCAGAGAGTGAACCAGCAGATGGAAGATCTCTATCTCTCCTTGCTTCTGTCCTCAATTTTGACTTTTATAAATAAATATTTATTTTAAAAAAATCTCCTGACCTATTGTGAGAGATGATCTACGTAGCACCATATCCACTTTACACCTAAAAAACACGTGTGGACAATGCATTGAGTCTGAATTCAAACTAACATGTTCTTATTCCAAAGGCCCTTTGTGGTCTCTCTTCCATATTGTCATTTGTATGTTTGAGCTAACTCAACTTTGCCTACATACAAACCTTCTTACAAATATTTTATTGTCCTTTGGTAAGTGGTGATTGGACCTGCCTTGTGGGATTACTGTGAGATCAAATGAGAGCTATGATTTGAAAATCGATGGACAGAGAAGCCTTAAAGAGTGTTCCCCCACCTGTGTGTATTTCATCCTTTGTGGAATGTCAGGGTTAGATGGGAGCCCAGGGATGTACTCTCCATGTGACTCGCCAGGGGGAAGGGTCCAGGAAAGACACCTGACCCTTCACGGAGGATCAGGGCCTAGAAGACATTCGCTATCACACAGACTGCAAAGGTTCAGAAAGGATGGAGACCATGGCCTCTCTGTTGGGCACCTGGGCACTGTCCCCACCTATTCAGACAAGGACCGGGGCAGCAGAAGCCTGCCGGGCTCCTTTGAGGAAGGTACAGCAGACAAAGCACGTAACAGAAAGTCACTCTGGGATGGCTAGCCACTCTCTTCTATGTGGTCATGTCTGCCAGGGGCTCCCTCACCTCGGTGAGCTCCCCTGAGCACAGGTTTATCCTCAGAGAATCCTTCTCTCTACCCAGGAGGAGAGCTGGCCTGGGGTTGGGGCGGGGGTAGAGGGGAGGAAAGGGGGCAGGTCCTCTCACACTTCCTTACCTTGGCACACCAGGACTCTGTAAGTGCAGACTTCTATAGAAGCAAAATACAGATTCCTCTTGACTCCTGAGTCTCCCCATCCCCAGACCCTTGAATATTTAATCTGTGTTCAGGAAGTACCCACCACTCTCTTGTCCTCTTTAGGATTCCTACATAAACATTCTAAACATCTGACTTTATTTATTTTTTTTAAAAGATTTATTTTTTTTATTATTATTTTTTTTATTGGAAAGGCGGATATACAGAGAGGAGAGACAGAGAGGAAGATCTTCCGTCCGATGATTCACTCCCCAAGTGAGCGCAATGGCCGATGCTATGCCAGTCCAAAGCCAGGAGCCTCTTCCGGGTCTCCCACGCGGGTGCAGGGTCCCAAAGCTTTGGGCCGTCCTCGACTGCTTTCCCGGGCCACAGGCAGGGAGCTGGAAAGGAAGCGGGGCTGCCGGGATTAGAACCGGCGCCCATATGGGATCCCGGGCGTGCAAGGCGAGGACCTTAACCACTTGCGCCACCACGCCGGGCCCTGACTTTATTTTTTTTAACAGCTGGTACCTTCACACAATATGAAACTCAACAGCTACAGAAGATTATATGGGAAAATGGGTTTTACAGGTGGCTCTCTCTACCAACTCTGTCCCTTCAGCTCCCAGCTCCCATCTAGGCCCATCCCTCTCCTGTTCTCAACTAACCACTGCTTCTACTTTTCCTCTGGGTCCTTCCAGAGTCTGTGTGTGCATGTGTGCTCACATACATGTGTGTGTGTGCTTCTGAAAGCCAGAGCAGGTGCATATGCACTTCTCCCTCCCTTGTTTTGTGCCATCAGAGAATCTCTTGCACATCTTTCCAGGTGAGTTCACGGCCTTCTGGGTTAGATGTGTTGTATTCTGTTGTGCACTGATAACCACTGAGGTCATTGGTAATTGTTTGGTAGGGAAACTGCTGCAAGATGTATCTTTTGAGCCAATGTAATTTTTTAGGTTTGCAAGACTATTTTTAGAAAAAATTCTTGGATGTAGAAGGTCTGGTCAAAGAGAATGTTGTTCTCATGCTGTCTTCCATGAACACTTTGACAATTAAAAATGTTTTAGTTATTTATTTAAGAGTCAGAGTGACAGAGCACGGGTGGGAGGGAGGAGAGTGAAAGCTTGCAGCTAGAGGTTTACTCCATAAACAGCCACAGCAGCTGGAGTTGGGTCTGGCCAAAGCCAGCAGCCAGAAACTCCACCTGGGTCTTCCACACTAGCGGCAGGAAGCCCAGGACTTGGCCATCATCCACTGTCTCCCAGCACACCATTAGCAGGAAGCTGGACTGGAAGCAGAGCAGTCACTCACATTGCAAGTGTGATTGAATCTGCTGGACTGCAACGCAGCTCACATCCTTCGGCAGTGTGTGAGCCCGGCCCCTGCCCCTGCGACAATAGGTCGCAGTTTTGTTTTGTCTCTGACATCTGATACACAAGTTGGTATCACTTCTGGTGCTCTCTTCCTACGAGGCAGCCTGCACTTTCGTTTGCTGTGAATTAGTCATTTGTTCATTTCTTTCCTGGGGAGTTTCCCCTTAATTTGAAGGAACTCTTTATGGTTAGGAAAATCACTTCTTGTCTCTAGGAGGGGCTGTATCACTATTTTTATCCTAACTTTATGAGTGGCATTTTGCTACCTCTTCTTCCCTTCCCTCCCCACTCCATCACCCCACATTTTTTCCTCATAGTTGAGTGGCTCTTTCATGTTCCCTGCTATACTTATGTCTTCCTTCAAAGCTAACTTGAGGTGTTTCTGTACTTTCTTTTTCGTATGACTTTTTACATGAGCTTTTGTCCATCTAGAATTTATTTTAAGTTCCCGTGGGGGAGGGACTTAATGTCAATTCAGATAGCTTTCCTAGTCCCAGTTAGTAAAGATTTCACCTGTCACCTGCAGTGGGAAACACCGTCTTCATCAGATGCTTAATTCCCTATGTGTTGGTCTCTATTTCCACACTGGCTCTCTTTGTTTCTTCATGGCAAGAAACCATTTAATCATGACAGTTTTATAATCAGTTTCATTCTCTGTACACATTTTCCCCACTTATTTTTTTTACATATGAACTTAGAATCAGACTCCATTTTTAACAATAAAACCACATAGTACTTTTGTTGTAATCACATCAAAATGGTAACTGGGAATTAACATCTACGTTTATGAATATGACACACATGGGGCAAGCATGTCAGAGGACACAAAGTGACAGGTTTGAAGAATGAATAATCCAACAGGTCCAAAGTGCAATCTGAGACCTGTATCTGATACTAACTACTGCGTGAGAGCTGGGACGTAAGTTAGAGGCAAGACTGTCACTTCTCTTGCCGTAAGGAGAATCTGTGTGAAACAAGGAACAGGTGAATTTGATTCTGTTGTGAATATTTCACTATCCGTGTGTATCTCACAACATCACACATTGTATCATAAATAGACACAATGAAAGTTATAGAACAAAAAGTATGTGAGATGCATTTTAACCTGTTGAAAAGTTTCTCTGGACTCTTTCCACTGCATCTCAGCATTCTCACATACAATCTCCATTTTTGTTGTTTCTTACTTTGGATTTGAACTTCCATTAAGTTACTTAAAATGGGGCGGCATGTTGGTTCTGATCCTGCCATGATGAAAGTCAGGGGTTCTAAATGATCTGTGATTGAAAGAGACTGTGTCAAGGGAAAGGAAACAACAAAATTCATGAAGGAATGGGTGTTAGCCTAATGGTTGAGATACTCATGCTGGACAGAGTTCCTGGGTCCAATACCAAACCTTGGCTCCTGACCCAAGCTCCTCTAGTGCAAACCATGGAAGTCAGCTCCTTCCACCCATGTAGGAGACCTGTACTGTGCTTCCTGCTTCAGACCAAGCCCAGCCCTGGGTGGATGGAGACAACTGGGAGACAGTCAATGCATGACAGCTGTCAGCTTCTCTGCTTCTCAGATACACTTAAAAACTAAATGAAAATACAACATCATAAACCCTGTAGGTACGGCTAAGGCGCTGCAGAGAGATGGATGCAGACACTAAGCCCAGAGATTAGACAGCAGGCAAAGTCTCAAATCCATCAGCTAAGGCCCACACTCATGAAACTGAAGGAACAAAATCACCATAAAGTGAGAAGGAAGACAACAATATTAAAGAAGCAGAAATCAATGAAGCAGACAATAAAAATACCAGAGAAAAATCGGTGAAAATAAGGGCTGGTTCACTGAAAAGAGCACCACAATTGACAAACGTCTAGAAAAGCAGAAAATGATGGCAGGGTTACCAGTATCAGGAACAAAAAAGGGAAAATCATTCAGCAACTCCACAGGCAGCCAAAGCACATTAAAGAAATACTATGAAAAACTCTACACGTCTGCATTAAGAACTTGGACGAGGTGCAGGCACTGAACCAGGCAGCTAGGATACGGCTGAACAAACCCAGCTCCCACCCCGACCATACTGTAATCCTTGGGTTCCCCATGCTTGTCCCCAGCTCCCGTCTCCAGCTTCTTGCAAATGCTCATGCTAGCAGGCAGTACGAATGGCTCAGGGAGTGGCTCCCTGCCACCTACGAGGGAGACCTGAATTGAGCTCCTGTCTCCTGGCTTCTGTGGGTATCTAGGGAAGGAAGCAGCAGATGGGCATACTTTCCCACTCAATCTGAACCCTGACAAAGACAGCAGTTCAGATCAATCTCCAGAGAGTCACAAACGCTAATCCCAGAAGACTACATATTGTGTGAATCCACTTATATAACTTCTGCAAACAATCAATTATGGAAACAGAGAACAGGCGCTGAGGGAGGGGAAGAAATGGGTGTGGTCATGAGAGAATGACAAGAAGGATCCTTCTGCGGACATCTCACATTTATTTATTTATCTGAAAGGCAGAACAACAGTGTGAGACACATACACCTTCCATCTGCTGGTTCACTCCCCAAATGGCCAGGCTGTTGTTGATTTCGTATAGTGGCTTTTCATTTAAGGGGATGTATAGTAACTGTGTAACGGAGACTATCATATCCAGATGCAAGGATACAATGCAGTATGCATCTCTACTTCCAAAGATGGACTCCCAATGAAACTGTTAACTATATCTTGATGATAAGATGCTGGACTCTGCCACTGTCCATGCTCGCAAAGATGGACATATGACTGTGTATGAGAACTATACTATAGTAACGATTTAGGGGAACTCAGTGAGAGGGGAGGGAAATGGGAAGGGGATAAGGAAAATTCCAGGGCCTATGCAACTGTATTACCAAATGATAATAATAAAAAGCAGTAAAATTTTTAAAAAAGAAAAAGTGAAAAAAAACCATAATTGTTTAAAACAGAAGTGTAACACTCCTCTTGAAAGCAAATTATAAAAGAACCGTACTGTAGAACAGTTTGAAACAAACAGAAAAATTTCCATTACTATTATAAAGATTTTAAAATATCATTTTGATTTAACTTTTACTAAATATTTATACACTTACATAGTGGTCACAGGGTGGAGAGTTTGGAAATCAATTTTGTTCAGTATCATTCTATTTTGCTGCAAATATAAATGATCAATTTGCTACTAAATAAGCACAATTTATTTATGTAAATCATTTTCCTATATTTTCTATATGTGACCATTAAAGGCTTTTCATTCCATTCATGTTGCAAGTGATAGTAAAAAAATGGAAGAAAGAAAAAGAAAGGACGAGTGGCGACGTGACCCTCTGCTCCACCAGTGCCGCCACCCGGGGAAGGAACTCCATGAGTGCTCACGTCACTTGCCACAACTGCTGGTGAACCCAGACATGCCTCAGCATGCAAAGGTTTCAAAAGCAACTTTTTTGTTGTTTGTTTAATTGTAAAGTCAGATATACAGAGAGGAGAAGAGACAGAGACGATGATCTTCCGTCCACTGATTCACTCCCAAGCGGCCTCAATGGCTGGAGCTGAGCCAATCCGAAGCCAGGAGCCCAGAGCTTCTTCTGGGTCTCCCATGTGGGTGCAGAATCCCAAGGCTTTGGGCCGTCCTCCACTGCTTTCCCATACCACAAGCAAGGAGCTGGATAGGAAGTGGGACTGCCAGGATTAGAACTGGTGCCCATATGGGATCCTGGTGTGTGCAAGGTGAGGACTTTAGCTGTTAGGCTACCTTGCCAAGCCCCTCAAAAGCAACTTTTAGTTGATTTCCTTTGTACGCTATATTTTTATCATCTATTTATAACAGTGTCACCTCCTTTCCAATATTTACACTTCCTTTATATTTATTCCTTTGGCAGTATTAAATTAAAGCCAAAAGAGTGAGAAAAAAAAAAAAAACCTACTACCACCTAAAGTAACACACAATGGATGGAAAATTTTTTTTTTTTTTTTTTTTACTATGGAAGAATTTTATTTCATTTTCTTTTTTTTTTTAATGTATTTATTTATTTATTTTTATTTTTTTTAATAATCTTAGTTTATTAGGGTACAAAGGGTCACGGGCTACAGGGTGAAAGTGGGTAATATCATTGTTTCCACACTAATATAATCATTTTGCCATGTATCTAGGGTTAGGGGAGTAACAAAGGGGAAAGCCCCACCCTACCTCCCACCCATCCCCGATCCCCAACATGAGGCGCGCTCCAAGGGTCCTGCTCATACAGTTTTGATAGTTCATCAGTTCTGGATTGCTGCCAATCTCTCCGTCCCAACCGTAATGAAACCTATTCAGAGTCTACTGGCTGACAGTCTCTTGATGGTTGGGGTTCCAAGATCAGCAGTTCAGTTCGAGAAATATCCAAAGAAACTTCATCTGAGTTGATCCCAGATCTGATTCTTGAGTGAGTTTGCTAGTACAGACTCCAACACTGTTGTCACACCAATTAGCTTATGCATATGCTGGTCGTTGCGATTGCTGGGTCCGTTCGGCTTCCAGCCCTGTCTTCCTTGTGAACCAATGGGTGTTGTAGTCCAGCTCGATTCTACCCACTTCATACTCGGTCTTCATGCAAACCAGTTGGAGCTACAGCCTAGTTGGGGCGACTCCCCAAAACCCCTACCAGTTCTGCCCCCTAACCTGGTTCCCATGCTTGCCAGTATGCACTGCAGGCTTGTCCAGTCTGTCCCACATCCCAATTAGCTCTCGCACACGTCAATGGACATTGAAGCCTGGTTCAACCCAACCAACCTATTATCCAGCCCATACACCCACTGGCAGGTGCCTTTCTGTCAAGCCACCCCTGCTCCTAGCCTGGGTTTCATGCTGTCCAGTGAGGGTGGTAACCCTGAGGGAGGTGCCCACTATTTCCCTACTAGGCCACACCCACTCCCAGAGTATGCAGTCTCCAGGTAGTTTTGGCATTTGACTTGTCAGAATTGGCTCCTAGTACCAGCCTCTGCCAGTTAACGCTGTGGCTAAGCCCAAACACCCCTCAACCCACTCTAATTTTAACTTGCACCAGTCAGAACAGTCAGCTCACCGTGAGGCCCACAGGTGCTATAGCCCTGCCTAGTCTGAACTGCCCCCATCCGCATTCACACTTTCCAATGGAAGTAGTTATCCAGCAGGGGTGCCCACGTTCCCCTGTTGGCTTTGCCTCCTCCCTGATTGTCACATGTGCTGTTTGTGTGCTGCAGCCACATCTGGTACGGCTCATCTCACCTTGGCATTACTTGTTGTGTACTGGTATGTGTTGCAACCGAACCTGGCTCAGCCCACACTCTGCTCTGGTGCTCGGATTCACCAGAAGGTAATGTGAACAGATTCAGGCTGGTCTGCCCCCAACCCATGCCATGTGTATGCCAGTGGGATAATTTTCATTGCCTGTTCTGGGTTGTTCCCTATTGTGCTTCTTGCGCTTACCTGCATGGGACTGTGTCCTGCCAGAGAAGTTGCCCAGGCTCCTCCACCAGAACCTCTCCCAATGCCAGTTTTCGCGCATACCAGTGGGTCCATGAGCCGGCACTACTCAGTTCGCCTGCTATCCTAGGAGGAACAGTGGCTTTTCCTGCCTGGCCTCCGACCCAAGCTGGTTCTTGTTGTTGGATATTTCAACCCATCCATGGCTCTTCCATACCCCTACCCAGCTCACACATGGTTCAGTAAGGGCTGAGACCTAACCTAGTCTGTCACACAACCCTCCCTGGTCCTCCAGAGCACCAGATGGTGTTGGAATTTGGCCTGGCTTGGTGCTTCCCATCCCAGTCCACAATTGTGCCAAGTGAGATTACGATCGTATCCTGATCAGAATGTAGCCTCAGTTCCAGCCCATGCGCTCCTTGGTGGGAAACTCAACCCAGCTAGGGTGTCCCGTTATTTCCCCAACCGGGCCTCTGCCCTGCCATAGAGCAGGTGTAGGCCGGTGGTTGTTCTGTCTCCGCTTGGCAGAGCCCCTCACTTGTCCTGGCCCCTTGGATGCTGTGGCTTAGTGCCTCTGCCTCACACAGATCAGTATGTGCAAGGACCTACCTGGCATGAGCTGTGCTCCAACCTGATTTCTGTTGTTACTTGTGAGTTAAGGTTTGTTCAGCCCTGCCCATTCTGCCCCCTTCCAGTGGCAGCCCGGCCCACCCCACATCTTGTTTAAAGATGCACATTTGGGTGCTGCTGCCTTGACCTACCCTGACTGTTGTGGATTCCTTTACCCATGAGTGATGGCAGATGGCGTGGTCACACCTAGCTTAGACCATTGCAACCCCAGCTTGGGAACTAACCCGGGGGACTTGTATTCCAAAGGGTTGGGCCCACACAACCCCACAGAGCCTACCCCCAGCCCAAGTTCTCTTGTGTGCTGGAGAGTGTCTTGATCCTGCCAAATGTGACCACTCCACACCTCCAACACTCAGTCGGGCAATGGTACCCAACACTGCCAAAGAGGCCCCCATCCATAGCTTCGGTGTGGGCTAGTATGTGGTGATCAGTGATGTTCTATACTAATATCCCATCTCTGTATTCATAATTGAGCTGTTGCATCTGTCTTACTAAAATTATCTTCTGGACACTTCCCCCAAACCATTAGGTCTTGGTCCCCTTGCCTGCTTAAATCTGTCTTACTAAAATTATCTTCTGGACACTTCCCCCAAACCATTAGGTCTTGGTCCCCTTGCCTGCTTAAATCTTTCATGACCCTGTCACTGAGATGCCTGCATCCTGTATCCCAGCCCCGGAGTTTGAGTCCCGGCCTCCCTCCTGGAAAGGGGGGCAGCAGGTGATGGTTCATCCAGTGGGGTCCCTGCCACCTACGTGGGAGACCTGGATTAGGTTCCCAATTCCCAGCTGCACAGTCCACGCCCTCTGGCTATTTCAGGCCTTTGAGGAGTAAATCTACAAATGACAGCTCTCGCTCTCTCTCTCTCACACACACACACAGAGTAAGTGAGAGAGTGAGTGAGTGAATTATGGGCTAGCACAAATTATAGAATGCAAACATGAAAATATTCACACAGGTGTATTTAAGGCATACCCTTAGAATAAACTGCCCAAAGTTAACAGCACTGGGAGTACTCAGTAACTTGTCCAAGTAAGGAGACTCATTAACCTTTTGTGGCTGGCAACCTGCTTCCCTACGTGAACCCCACATTCCTAGAACAGGGCACTGATTTCAGTGCAGCCAGATCTGCATCCTGAAGCCATCAGCAAGAGGCTAGCAGGGGTCTGTAAGCCCAAGGAGTGAGGGACTTTCTCACTGGGGGCTTCAAGGCAGACACGAGCACTATCATCCACGCTTAGAGCAGAATCCGACAGGTTCATCAGGACAGCACACAGTGTGGAAATGCACCATCTTCCCAACGTGCTCAGGGTGGTGCTGGCGACCCTGGGAATCCAACAGCAAGCATGCACCTGGCTCTACACAGCCACCAAGTTGATGGGAGGAAAGACAGCATGGGCAGAGGAGTGGGAGACCGCTGCTGGAAGACACCACAAACAAAGAGAACTAAAAAAACAAACCAAAAAACTGCTGGGAGCAGGCAAGCGGTGCAGGACAAGTCAGAGTGTCAGTTCTAATCCTGGCTCCGCTGCTTCTGCCCCTGCTTGCTGCTGATGCACCCGTGAGGCAGTAGATACCGGCTCAAACGCTTGGGTTGCAAACACCCATGTGGGGGGACCAGACTTCCTGGTTTCTGGCTGCAGGCTTGCCCAGTTCTGACTGTTGAACGCATTTGAGAGTTAACTAATGGATGCACAATTCATTCTCTTTCTTTCTTTTTCTCTCCCTCTCTCTCTCTCTTTCTTTCTGTCTCCCCCCCCCCGCCATCTTTCCCTCTGTCATTCTGCCTTTCAAATATACAAACATATTAGTTTATCCTAAAGACAAGTTACAGATTATGAGAAAATATTTGGAAAACATAAATCTGATAAGAGACTAGTTCCAGAATACCTAGATTCTCAACTGAATAAGGAAACAACTCAACAAGCAACAGGCAAAATACCTAAACAGACAATAGACATTTCACCAAAAAAGATGTATGTGTGGCAAACAGGCAGACAAAAAAAACATTATCTGCCATCAGGAAAGAACACTGTGACACTACTCTGCACCTGTTGAGGTATCTTACCTGGAACAACTAGAACTTACATACACTGTTGGTGGGAACACAAGAAGGCACCTTCACTGCGGAAAACAGCTGAGCAAGTTCTTAGAAAGTTAAGCGCAGGGCCACCAGCTAACCCAGCAATAATCCTGGGCATTGACAGACAAGAAATGAAGGTGTATGTCTACACAACACCCTACGGGCAGACAGAGTAGGCTTATTCACAGCAAGCCCACACTGGAGACAAGCCACAGGTCTGTCCACAGGTGAGCAGCCCACTGCGATGTAGCACACAGCTCCAGGGAACACTAGTCACCAACAAAACGAATGATTTACTGAAACACACAGAGTCACACACATCTCACACACTTTATGTCAAGTAAAAGAAGCCGATCTCAAAGGCCACATGTCACCTGATTCCCTTGCCATGACATGCTAGAAAAATGAACTCCAGACACAGTGACAGAATACAGATCAGTGGGCACCAGAGTCTGGGACTGCAGGGAGAGAACCTACAAGGGATACAGCAGAACTTTCCAGAATAACAAAAATGTTCTGCACTTTGAATAGGATGGTGGCTATATAACTTATGCATTGAGTAAGGTTCATAATCTTGTTCAATTAATAAAGGTAAGCACCATGCTGTTTAAGTTATAACTTAATGTATACACAAAGATAAGCTAAGATCCAGGGGAGGACACACACACACAAGAATACATGGAGAATGTCTACAACTTGATAAAATAATCAGCAACCCAATAAAAGCACAGGCAAGAGGCCATCAGGAACACATCAATGACTAATAGCCATTCTGGTGTTCTGAAAAATGCAAATCAAGACTGTAATGAAATGCCAATTTACACTCATGCACTTGGCAAGAACAACTGAATCTGATGACACCAAGTGTTGCAAGAGAATGAAGTCACAGATGGTCAAGGGTGCAACCACCTTGGGGAAGTTCTACATTACCTCTGAAGTTGAAGGCACACAAACTATGACTCAACAAAAGACAAAGCAGCAACAATTAGGGAGCACTAGGAAGGGATGGCTATGCCATCCACTGCTACACTAGGCATCCTTTCTCACCCACCACAGCCCCAGGAGGCAGACACGAGCATACTGATTTTACAATTAGAAACTTGAAGTTTAGTTAATAGGAATTCTCACCCAGAAAGCAGCAGAGCCAAAACCCATACCCAGGGTGACCTTGGGAGCCTAGTTGTTAAGATACAGGTTCAGTTGCCTGCATTGTATTTAAGCCGGCACTGTAGTATAGTGGGCTAGGCCACCTGCAATGCTAGCATCCTATATGAGCACCAGCATGGGTTCTTGGCTGCTCAGCTTCCAATCTAGCACTTTGACAAAGTCCTGGGAAAGCAGCAGAGGATGGCCTGAGTGCTTGGGACCCTGCACTCTGGCTAGGAGCCTTGAACTGAATTCCTAGTTCGTAGCCCCAGCTACCGAAGGCATCTAGAGAGGCAAGCAGCATAGGGGAGGACTCTCACTATCTGTTTCTCAATTGACCCGTCTGCCTCTCAATTAATTGAAAAAAACAAACAATTGAAACCCAGGTTGCTATGACTAAAACCCATGCTACTGTCATGTTACACTGAAACTCCTCTCATGATAATGCAGCAAGATTTCCTCTAGAACCTTACAAGACCCCGAGGGACGAGTCAGAGATGAGCAAAGCTTGCAGGGAGCAAAGCTGCAAAATGTCCCCTTTGCAATTATCCCAGAGAACTTAGTGTTCCTGAGGGAACAAGAGGCGCCAAGACCATTCTGTTTCTTCCTGGTGGGGCAAATTCGATGCCTCCTGGTGTTGACGTGTACCATGAATCAGACACAAACTGCAGTGCTCAGCAGGACCTGGCCAGACAGATGTTGCGGCTGATTAAACATGTCTCTGTCAGGTTGTGGAAGCAGGGGAGCCAGAGCGGCTGGACCCCCAGTCCTGTGGGCAGAACCTGGCCAGGAAGAATCTGGTGACAGCTTCAGCCTCAAACAGAACAGTCTTGGGGACAATCACAGGTGATGGACAGAAGGCCTGAGGGGAGCAGCCACCACCTGCAGTGCCAGCACTGCATATGGCCTCTGATGTCTTGGCTGCTACACTTCCAGTTCAGCTCTCTGCTAGTGCACCTGGGAGAACAGTGGAAGATGGCCCAAGTACTTGGGCCTTTGTACACCTATGTGGGAGACCTGGAAAAGAGACCCCTGGCTTTGGCCTGGTATGGCCGGCCCCGGGTGTTGCAGATGTATGGGGAGTGAACCAGCAGACGGAAGATCTGTTTTTGTCTCTTTCAATGTACAACTCTATCAAAAAAATAAATCTTAAAAATCAAACTTCACCTGCCCCAGCCATGGGCACGCTGGGCAGAGGGCACTCACAACACGCTCATCTCCCCCACTCTGGAGCAAAGGGTAAGAGAAGGCATGATAAGGCCCTGGCTTAGGCCTGGACCAGCCTGCTTTTTCCTTCATTTTAATTTTTTAATATGAAGGGCCTGGCGCTATAGCCTAGCAGATAAAGTCCTTGCCTTGAATGCACCGGGATCCCATATGGGTGCCAGTTCTAATCCCAGCAGCCCTGCTTGCTATCCAGCTCCCTGGGAAAGCAATTGAGGATGGCCCAAAGCCTCGGGACCCTGCACCCACGTGGGAGACCTGGAAGAAGCTCTGGGCTCCTGGCTTCGGACTAGCTCAGCTCTAGCTGTTGAGGCCGCTTAGAGAGTGAATCATTGGACGGAAGATCTTCCTTTCTGCCTCTTCCCCTCTCTCTTTTTATATGACTTTCCAATACAAATAATAAATAAATAAGAGTAATGAATTGCATGTATGCCTCAACCCATGTCAGCAATCTTTGACTCCAGGTCAACCACACATGATCTGAACGCCTGGCCCTCCCCACCCTTCCACTGGATCATTTACAAGCAAATCCTTGGCACTGTCTAATTTTGTCTACAGACATTTCAGCACCTACACCTAGAAGACAATTTCTCTTCTCGAAAACATAACCCAAATACCACTAACTTCTCTGAAATTAATCATTTTTAATGTTTTGAAATATGCCAGATCTAAACTTTCTATAGTTTCATAAATGTATTTTTTCAAGTTTATGTGACTCAGCATCCAAACAAGCCTACCCAGTAGCTGACGTGCCTCATGCCTCCTCACTCCACAAGCTGCAGCTCAGTTTTCCCTCTATACTCTATTTTTAAAAAGAAACTGGGATTTCCCCTTCTTGGACTGTTTCATGCAGGTTTTGTTAGCTGAGAAAATAAAAAACAACAGAATTCTCACCTCCTCATTGACCCACCTCCCTGCACCAGTGCTGCTACTTCAGTAGGTGGGTGTTTGTGCTTTAGATGGTATGTCTCCTTTATCATCATTTCGGGTGTGTGTGTATGCACTCACACACACACACACACACACACACACACACACACACACACACACACACACAGAGTCCTCAAAGTCTGGCTCACTAACCCATCATTCTGGCAACAGCCAGCCTAAGGCTGAGACTGGGAGCTGGATATTCAATCTGTCTGGGTGATAGGAACCCTGGACATAAAACCCAGGCCTGGAAAGTATTTGCTGAATGAATAACTAAATGGTTAAAAAAAAAGAAAGAGAGACCCTGGTGCATGGTCCTTTATGAGCGCACACCACCAGCCTTGCACACCAGCCACAAACGCCACAAACCCCCTTCCACTAACACTGCTGGTGGTCAGGGCCACAGTTCCAACACAAGCACCCAGATTGACCATGTAATCATTATTTAAAAATAAAATTTTTAAAAAATGAGAGACCAAAGAGTTAACGAGCTGACAAACAAGTGACAGCCCAGGCAGGAGGGTTATTGTTGTAAAGTTATTTCCTTAGTCCTCAAAGTAGAGGAACAAAGCAGGATTGTGCCAGCTGCCTCCCCTGCAGGAATTCACATTCTAGATCCATCTAAATGCCAGCCCAAGTGTTGCTCAGAGCACAATTACTCTACCCAACAAGCACCGCCAGGGCGGGGGTGAAGACAAGCCTCCCACCCACTGTGTGGCAGCGAAGCTTGGTTCTCTGCATTCAGCTCTTCTGATGGCACCAACCTTGGAACGTTTCTCTTGGTCTACCCCATGCTTGCCCATCTCAACCAGGCCAGAGAGCGGGCAGGACTGTTCACAGTTCAGAAGCTTCTAGACAAGGCAATGAATGTCAAGGAAGCCAACAGATCCAGCCAACCAGCTCCTCTCATTCTTAGCCTCCCGCAGAGCAGGGAGGAAGCAGACACCTGCAAAAGACCCCTATATCTCCAAGGAGGTGGCCATGGCGTCAGGGGAGTCCCCCACTCCCTATCCAGGTGGCTCGAAGTCAAACCTGGGGTCTTAAGTACTATAACAGTGTGAAAACCCAGCAATGACAAAGAGATGGTAGCCGATGATGCATGCCTCAAGGCCATCATGCCAGCCACAGTACAAGGAAGCACCTCTGACAGTCACCTGAACATCCAGGTGGCATGGCTTACAGGGGACACCCTTCTGCAAGTCACAGCTTAAGGCTTGTCTCTGTAAGCTGCACTCTTGATGGGCCACTTCCAGGGTCACCACAGCTACCCTGAATGTCCTCAGCAAAATCCAGGGAGTAGATGAGCAAAGGCAGGGAGAACGGAGGATGCAGGACTCAAAGGGCCAGAGTGCCAACAGGCAATAGCAAAGGGGCCACAGCAGTTCAGAGTAGGAAGACTGCCAGGCTCACTGGCTGGAAGCAGGGTGGGGTCCTGGCAGGTGTCATACAGCCCAGATGAAGGGGCAGAAATGAGAACCAGCCAGGTGGCAAAGGCACAGCCGCTCTGACCATGGGTTTGAGCATTAGCTCCAGGCTGATCTCGAGGGCAGAGAAGGAACCTGTTTGGATGAAGGGGAGAACCGGTGGCCAGGAGCAATAGCAGGGGGTCTGGAAAGGATGCGGGGAACTGGGAACATCAAGCTACTGGTTCCATAACCAAACATGATGTAAATACAGTTTCATAGTCAGACTCACCCAACATGGGGAAAGTTAACGAGCCCCTTACCATGCTCCACTCACCAAGACCCCTGCTAGAGGCAATGTAGGGAGGTGCACCCCCACACCCCACAACCAGACTAGACCTCAGGTAACAGGCAGTGAGGAAGCAAAGGAGCATTCCGAGACAGAACGGGGGTCTGAGGCGGCAGCACAAGCAGGTGATTCCTAAGACAACAGTGAGTGGTTCAGAAAGCAACAGCACTGCCGACGAGCTTGAAGATGACCCTGACCCTGATTATCAGACACCAAGGCAGTTGCTTAAAGCCAGAAAGCACCAAGCACTGTCAAAGACTCATGTGCAGACTTCAATATTATTTTTGTGCCAAAATAAACTTTTATACTTTTTCTACAACTATCTTAACTTTCCTATTTTCTTCTTTCTTTTCTTTCTTTCTCTCTTCCTTCCTTTCTCTCTCTCTCTCCCTCCTTCCCTCCCTCCCTCTTTTCTTTCTTTCTTTCTGGAAGGAGAGATTAGGAGTGCAAGGAATAGTGCTATCACAAGCAACATGAAGACGATGGGAATACGGGTCTCCTGCATCAGGGTTAGCTGCGTTAACCAAGATGCAGAGGGGACTGGATTATATGTGCTAATTCAGCAGAACCCCCAGGGCTGGGTCAACACCCCAAGCAGGAAAGAATCCCAAGGAAAATACAGACCAGTAAGAGGTGGCCAGCAGACTGAGGACTGAGCTGTTCCCTGCTTCTGTGCCAAGTGACCGTTCTTGAAATACAGGAAGCAATCAAGATGGTGAATATTTTCAAACCTAAATTCCTACAACACACTTTCCCCAAAGGCCATGGAAGACACCCAGGGCCATTGCTTTCTTGTTCCCTAGTCTACTAGACTTCATTTATTTTTTTTCTGAAGCTAATGATGCTCAGGAAGGTGGCACTCCCCCTAGCATCAAGAGATGGCTCTTGACACGGCTGAGCCCACATGCTGACACCATTGTCCTGTGCTAGTTTTTGGTCGAGTGATGGCCATATGGCTAAGCTGATCATCAAGCACAAGAAAGATAGCTTGGTAACATACCCACAAAGACACCAGTCTCTTACATAGATAGAGTGCAGGGGCAGTGAGCTTAGGGACAGGGTGCAGATGCTGCACAGGGCACCTGCATCCATATCAGAGTGCCTGGGTTCCAGCCCCAATGCCAGCCTTCACAAATGTGCATTTGGCTGTAGCAAGTGATAGTCCATGTAGTTGAGTTACTGCCACTGATCTGGGAGACCTGATCAGCTTTGGCCTGGTCCAGCCCAAGCCACCACGGACATTTGAAGAGTGAATCAGAAGATGGGCGATCTCTTTCTCTGTGTCTGTTTTTCAAAAACTTTTATTTTTAAATAAAAGTCATTTTTAAGAAAGTATACAGCAGAGGCTGACATTTACTCCTACCAGGAGCACGGCTATTTAAGACACGATATACGGAAGGTGGCAGCTGTCTGTTACTCTACGGTGTTAACTGAGCAACCAGGAGTTTAGAACTTGAAGATTCCTATGTGTGAAAATCAGGGCAGTCCAAACACCTGGCGGGCTTGGGACTCAAGGCTCCGTTGTGTGGACATGATGGTGGTCATCAGAGAGCAGGACAATGGGAGCTGGTGAGGTAGCCTGAACCAGCATTTGCCAAGCCCCTGGAATGTTCCACTTGGAACATTCCAAGCCCCTGGAAGGCATACAGGACTTTGTGAACGAGAGAAAGAGAGGCAAAGCACAGGAATGCCTGAAACGCCAAGAAAAGGCCAGTAAGTGGCGTGGCCTGCTCAGCCCGTCGCCACGCAGGAGCACAGTGCGACTCAAACTCCGCGGTCTAAGCACAAAATGCTTTAGGAGGAGGACAATGAGCACCACATGGCCCACTGGGGGTCTCTCCCTTCTGTCTTTTCCTTAGCAATCAGACTGACTGCCAGGCCCTACTGCTGACCATGTCTTGGTTCTCCTCCAAGGCTGTTTCTGTTCCCTGCACTCCAACACTGAGACTGCCCAGGCTCTCTCAGCAGGGTTCTCGGCCTCCTTACTGTGGCTCAATCTCAGTCACAACTCCCACAATGATTTCTCATGTCCTTCTATCTCTTACCCACAACTAAATTCCTATTTTCACCTCCATTCAGATCTCCCATGGTGGATGCCAGAAACCAGATCCATGTCCTCCTCTATCAAACATGTTCTTCCTCCAAACTGTCCCATGTTGTCACCATGGCAGGTTCACCTGGTTAGACCTGAGCCTCCTACTATCCTCCCAGCCGCCTTCAACAGACTCCTCTCTGTCTTGGCTCCTACATTTCCATGTACTCAGCCTCTTACATTCTTGTTTCCCACTGTGCTTCCTAGTTCAAGTCTCAACCAAATCACTACAGGTCAGGGAGGTCTGCTTTAGTCCAGCAACTGTCCATTAGCACAAGATATCAATATTAACTTCACATTTCCTCACGGTCAGAGGCTGGTGTTGTGGAACAGTGAGTTAAGCTGCCTTTTCCAACAGCAGCATTCCATATCAGAACATCAGTTCTAACCCTGGCTGCTATGCTTCCTATCCAGCTCCTTGCTAATGTTCACGGGAACACAGTAGAAGCTGATCCAAGTACTTGGGTTCCTTGCCACCCACATGGGAGATCCGACAGAATTCCTGGCTGGACCTGCTCTGTCACTGCAGCCATTTGAGGAGTGAACCAGCAGATCAAAGACCTCTCTTCCTCTCTGACTTTCAAATAAATAAACAAAGCTCTTAACTTTTTTTTTCTAAGTCATATTTTTAAAAATTAAAAGAAACAAATTCATCTTAGTAATAAGTTAAACCAAAAATTCAGAATATCTTCATTTCAGCATACTATGGTACCTATAAATTATGAATGAGCTGGTTCATTTAGATACACGTATTAAGTCTTCAAAACCTGTGTGCAGTTGACACTGACAGCACGCTGTCCCTCAGGGCCAGTTACACTTCAAGGGTTCAACAGCCATGTGAGACCAGTGCTACCATGCTGGACAGCACAGCCCAAGACCAATCAAGCGACAGCACTGCGTGCCAGAACTCCTCAGATGACCTGCTGCATGGGGCCCCCAAATGAGTGCAGTTTTGTGAGTGAATCCCGGCATGACCAGTGGAAGAATCTTCCAGCTGAGCCCAGCCTGAATTGTTACGAATTACAGCTGTTTTCAATCACTATGTAGTGGGATGGTCCAATCCGCAGCATTAGATAATTGATAGAATAGTGAACAATACCCCAATTTGCTAAAAAGTCTTAGAAGTCTAAATGTTTGGGAAGCAGCAGTTAAGTCCTCAGAGAGGTAAGAGATGAAGCTAACCTAGGAAAACATGGTCTTCACATGCGCGGTCAGTGTCCGAGTATTCACTTTAATCCACGTATTTCTTTCTAAATTTTATTTGCAAGGCAGACTGAGAGAGGGCAATAGACAAACCTTCCATTTACTGCTTCGCTCCCCAAATGGCCGCCATGAAGGCAGAAGCCTGGAGTACCATCTGGCTCTTCTCCCACATGGACACAGGGGCTCAAGTGCTTGGACCATCTTCTACTGATTTCCAAAGCATATCAGCAGAGAGTTGGATCAGAAACAAAGCAACCGGACTCAACCCAGTACTAAGTTTCACATTTGTACTCTGTTTGCCCAAAAAGGAAGGGCTTAGGGTGTTGTGGCTAGGCACATTAAGCCGCCACTTGTGCTGCCCACGGCCATGAGAGTGCCTGGTTCAGGCCCTGGCTGCTCCACTCCAGCTCCCTGAGGATGGCCCACGTCCTTGGGTCTCTGCCACCTACAGGGGAGACCTGGTTGGAGTTGCTGACTTCAGCCTGGTGCAGCCCTGGCTGCTGCAATCATTTAGGGAGTGAACCAGCCGATCTCTCTTTCTCTCTCTGTTACCCTGCTTTTCAAATATACAAATAATTTTTATTTTTGAATAACCAGGCTGGTTGTTCTTCAGCCTGCCTTGCATTGCTGTCCAGCTTTTCATGGAGCCCTGTGAAGGTACACAGCAGGCCTCAGGCAGGTCTCAGCCCGTCTGCCCCCAGCACAAGCCTAGGTACAGTAAAACTTGGATGTACCACAGGGAGGCAGCTCGCAGGCTCCACCTGGGGAAAGAGGGGCGCGGTCAGCCATTTGAGTCCTCTGTTTCACCTTAAGCACAGGCAAGGGGGCCGCTCCCGGAGACTAGGGAGCCCAGAGACCTTGACGGTCTCCTGCGGTGACCATGAGAGCCTTGAGGGAATTCTGGCATTCCCAGAAGCAGCCAAGGTAAGCGGCTGCTGCAGGGCTGAAGCCGATGCCGAGACAAGGTGGGCCTGGTTACAACTGGCAACACCATCAATGTTAATAAATTGGAAGTCTTGATGCTAGCTCCTGATCACCAAGTTAACAGTCCTGGTTACCACCCAGGATCCCCACTCTCCTGCCCTCCCCAATTTGTGTCCTGAGATCTGAAACCACTTAGCAGCTCCACTCTAACCTGGGCAAAGGAAGCAAGGAGCATACAAACCCCAGGGCAGGTGTCTTGGCTACCTCCTTCAAGGGGAAAGCAGGCTTGGGAGAAGAGAACACGGAGTCTGGGGCCTGGGGAGAAGGCGTGCACCAGAGACAACTACAACCTGTGGTCCTCTGCCCACGGAGGCAGGCTCATCTGCTTACACATGGACACCAGGGGCACTGCCACAAGCCAGCAGGGATGCTAGGCACCAACAACCACATCTGTTAGCCTGTCTCTCTCTGTTCATCTGAAAACTGGGGTGCTGGACCAGATCAGGTGAGTAATTGCGGGGGAGGTGTCAGTGACGGGGTACCCTCCTGCTCCCCAAACTTTGCCATTCAACCATCTCATCCTGGGAAGGCACAGTGAGGCTCCCACAGGCCACTGGGAGTTCTGCATTTGGTGGCTGCTGGTTGAACATCACTGACTGCAGGAGATAAATGCTGTGTTGCCTTGATTTCCCTAAGGCTTGGAAACTGGCAGCTTCTGTCTCAGTTTCACAGTATCACCTGGAATCAGCGGAAAATACTTGGAATTTTGCAGACTTGGCAAAAGCCACGTATGGCCAAATCCACAGCCTGGTCCTCTGCCCACCAGCACCCTCAATACTTCCCTGACTCCCGGAGTCAACTGCCCCGAATCCCATAGGACCCACAACCACGTCTTGCTGGAGCCCAAGGAAGACCCCACTCTAAGTCTCACACCTGGCCTTCAATAGGCAGCAGAAGGCACCAGCCTCCCAATTTCCTCCTCTGAGTCTAGGAACATGAAGGATTCCTAGGAGGTTCCTAGGCACAACCCTGGGAATGGTTGGGTTGTGGTGAAAACTAGTCTGCCTAATTGGTTGCTTCCTGCAAGACGCCTAGCCCCAGCACCCCACCTGGAATCATTCGCC
This sequence comes from Ochotona curzoniae, assembly GCF_017591425.1. Lineage (NCBI taxonomy): Eukaryota > Metazoa > Chordata > Mammalia > Lagomorpha > Ochotonidae > Ochotona > Ochotona curzoniae. The sequence continues at coordinate 14,887,556 of NW_024466219.1, read as the reverse complement.
CCTCTTGCTAGCCTCACTCATTAGCTCTGTACAAATGTCTTCTACTGCGTAGGGGGTCTTGCTGCCTCCAAAATAACAACCCACACCAGCTGGAGAATTTAAGGTGTGACTGCTAAATAAAGTTTGCTAAACAAATGGTGTCCCTTGTACTAAGCGTCTCATAATCAAATGGAACTCAGATAGTGGCCAAGTTTTCAAAAACCAGGAGAGGGAGGCAGGTGTTTGGTGCAGTGAGTTAAGCCACTGCTTGGAGTGCCATAGCGGAGAGCCAGTTCAAGTCCCAGCCAGCCTGCAGCAAACACACACCATGGGAAACAGAATGTAATGACTGAAGGGTCTGCTCCGTATCACCCATGTGGGAGATGTGGATTGGAATTTGGGCTCCTGGCTTCAGTTATGCCCAGTCCTGGCTGTTGTTGGGACTTGGAGAGTGAATCAGCCAAAGACGATCTCTCTCTCTCTGTTATTCTGCCTTTCTATTAGACGAAAATCAAAGAATATTAAAAAAAAAAAAAGGAGAATCCAGTCAACCTGGGTCAGTGTAACAGCTGACCCACTGCAAGCCCATCATGGAGGATATGCAAGGAAAGTGCTGCAGGCTGACAATGATCGCCACAGTACAGTTCAGATCTGCTCTGTATTCAGAGAAGGGCAGAATCACCAGCATTATACTGCCTTGGACACCCCAGGAAAGTGGCACCCCTTGCCACTGCTGCTCACAGGAGCCCTTCTGGGATGCAAGCACCCGCTCTTAAGATGGACTGCAAATGTACCACGTCTCCCAACCCAGGACTGTGGGCCTGGGAGAGTCTGTGGAAGGTCCCAGGACCCATGTGTAGCAGTAGGAATGACCTTCCCCAAGAATCCTGAGCCAGGAGCGAGACAGGACTGGGGGAGGCAGGCAGGCCCGCGCAACAGGCTGTGACATCAAGTCAGAAGACGGGCTGCCAGCTGCCTTCTTCAGGAAACAAAAGCCTCTTTTAGTTGGCCAAGCATTCTGGCACCAGCCCTGGTCCATTCCTCTTCGTCCGGTGGGCTGAAAACTATTCCTAGCATCCCACAGCACGCAGGCAGCACGGGGAGCACCCAAGATGCCGTCTCACACTTTCAAGACTCTGGGAAGGAGGTACCCAGGACGCTGTGCCTTCCCACCCCCGGCAAAGGGTTATGGGGCTGAGCCAGGATGCTGATTCTTGCTCCACCTGGCCCTGTCCTGAGGGCTGGCTTTGGGGTAACGGGTTGGTGGGGGAGACACAGCAGACATGTGACAGCATTTTAAACACACCCACAGTCTTTCCTCTTCTTTCCCTCTGCTCCTTCAAACGCCTCGGAAGTTGCCTTCCTCACTTTGCAAGTCTCACCCTCACACACTCAGCATCCACATCTTCAAGTTCAGGTTCACAGGTGCTTTGCACTGTCCTCTTTCCTGTGTGGTCAGACCTCCGGCTCAGTGGCAAGTATGTGGATTTCTCGTCCCTAGCACCCTGCAGGGTGGCAGGCACACAGGGTGGTGCTGACAACAACCACGTTACCCCGTCCACCTACTGTGTGCGTCACCCAGCTAATTCTCTCGGTGCTGGGCGCAAGGTGCTGCTACCTCTGCCTGTCATGCTGAGGCTCAAACAGGTTAAGTCAGGAGCCCATTGAAGGTCAACTGGAGGCCTCAGGGACAAAGCTAGGTCTGTAGAACTCCAAATGCAAAGCTTTTTTTTTAAGATTTAAAAATTTATTTTAAAGGTAGATTTAGAGAGAGAGAGACAAAGAGATCACCCACCCACTGTTTCTTTCCCCAGCTAGCTGCGATGGCCAGGGCAGAGCTGACAGAAGCCAGGAGCCAGGAGCTTCTTTCTGGTCCTCCATGTTTGTGCACTTGGACTCTTGCAGGAGCATTGGCAGGACGCTGGATTTGAAGTGGAGCAGCCAGGAATTGAACTGGAGACTGGGATGTTAGTGTCACAAGCAGTAGCTTAACCCACTGTGCCAGAGCCCAAGGTCCCCCAAACAGAGCTCTTAACACTTCGCCTCTCTTCATGACACCACCCTTGACCTGCCTTCTACTTCAGGAATCCTCTCTACTAAGTTCTGCTGCCTCCACCCTTCGTAACCTAGAGGGGTCCACAGCACAGGGAATGGACCCCTAAGAACCATTCCTAGGATTCCCCAGTTCTTGAAAAGTGAGCAGGAAGTGGCAAAGGGTGCTGGCAGCCATCCAGCACAGGGTGAAATCCCTGGCCTGCTCGGGCCTCCTTCCTCCGCAGGCCACACCTCTCTACATGGACATCACCCTCAGTATCAAAGCCCCTGACATGTAGTCCTGCCTTAATCCCAGGGCCACCCCCGCAGGCAGCCAAGGCCCTGGCAGGGTGAGGAAGCCACAGGTTAGCCGTGTGTCCAGGGACAATGACAGTCACTATAGCAAAGAGCCAGATGCCACATCTTAAGCTCCTGAGTGAGATGCACAGAAGGCAACTGAGGCACTGGGACAGCGTTGCCCAGCTCTCATGCCCCACCTAGGGGGAAATGGCAGGAAGGATGCAGAGCTGGGTGTGGGGCAACCAGAGATGGGTTCCAGCTGCTCTTATGAATGGCTGGGTCTGGGCCCCTCCTCCCTACAACAAGGACTTGTACAAAGCTCCATGGCTGCTCAGGTCTGCAATCCTGGGCTCCGCCAGTCCCTGGCTGCTGGCACCAGCCAGGCTGCAGACAGAGGTGAGCTAGTGCAGAGACAGGGCCATCCCTCCCCAGAAATCTGACCTGCCCTCACTGGGCCGCCAGTGAGCTCTGACAGTCTTCCAAGGAAAATGCTGACCTCTGGCCTGGCTGGTTCCCAGTTAAACAAAGGACTGCAAGCTGGTGAGCTGGGGGCCATCCTCCCACAGGCTGGGTCATCTTCCACCCGCCAGCTAACTCCCAAGTGCATGCTTGCTCCATGCCCCAGCTGCACAGGCCACGGGGAGGGCACGGTGCTCCCTGGAGGGACCATCATGCCAACATGATGAAAAAGTGACTGGGAAGGGGCCAGACAGCGAAGCACAAGGGTCCCGGCTCTGGCCCGGCTCGGCCTTTAGTTTCCCTGCTTCCTTGGACCATCCCTTAGTCCCATCAGCCAGGCAGACACGCTCCCCCAACAACCCTTCCATCCCCCAGTGTCCTCCAGGGCTGGGCCCATGTGGACTCTCAGCATTTACACAAACCAGGTTCCCTACCCCCGAATGCAAGTTGCACAGCGTTTTTGTCTTAGTAGGACTAAGCCCTTCCTTTTAACTGCTACTTAAGACCTGCATTCCAGAAAGTTCTCAGGAGACCACCTCTAACACATCTTGCTTTTGACAAATATGCAGACCTCTTCCAATGGAGCACCATCTCTCCCAAACTCCTGAGAGCAAACTCTGAGAATCCTCAGGCTGAGGAGGTGCCTGTGAGACACAAGGTCTTATGCAAAACAGTTTCGATTGCAAATTAGAATCAGCAAGCAGGTGCTTATAACTAGGAAAATAATAGAGAAGTGCACACATTGTAAACATACTCCCAGAATCCAGTGAGAAGCACTAAGTTGGCTGCCACTCATTCATCATTTACCAGGTGCCTCCTGCACACAGTCCATGCCCTTGGCAAAGGGACTCAAACACAAGACACACAACCTCCGCAGCCACACAGCTCACCTCCTGGGGGACAGGGCGGGGGCAGAGGCACTAACAGGGTAAATGAAGAAATGATGCAAGTCCAAGTCATGGGAGGGATTCTGGATAAATACGAAGCAGGGAAGGGGGACTGGCTTTATGGAGGGTGGCTGGAAGCGGCACCCAAGCCGACTGGAAAGAAATGAAGTGAGCAGGGAGTGAGGGGAAAAGCCCCTGGTACAGGGAACAGCGAGACAAGGCCTCAAGGCTGGAGGCAGTTGGAATACTCAGGGAAGTCCTGGGTGCAGGTAGGCAGAGCAGAGAGAAGGGCGATGGTGACGCAGAGCTAAGGAGGGCCGGGTCACAGAGGACCTTGCCCACCAAGACGACCAGTGATGGGGAGCAAGCACGGAGGCAGCTCGGGGGCCTGACAGGCTAAGGAACAAAGTGAGTGGATACTCCACGGCCAAGTGCAGGACACAGCACGGGCTTCACTCAGCACCTCTGCTGGAGAAGCATGGAGCCAGAGCCAGCTCAACAGGAGCACAGCAAGGCTAAGGGAAGGACCGGAGCAGCACAGGGCTCAGTGGATAAGGATGCATCAGGGCTCAGGAGGATTCTGGCTGAAGTTATGCCACAGGACCAGGCTTCAGACATAACCTGGGCTGGAGGACAGGGTGGTCAGATGTCACTGTATAGAGTATGCATGGGCTGCTAAACCAATTGAGCAGGATTCCTGCTACACCGGAGTTGGTGAGGTGCACAGACGGGGCTGGGAGAAGCTCCAGGAAGCTGACGGATGTCTGGTGAAGCCAAGATGTGGTCAGAAACAGAGCAGGTAGCGTCTTTCTGTCTTAGTCTGTGTCTCCCCAGTTGCAGTCCAGAGCTATCTCCCACGCCCGTGGGAGGCAGCACCATCTCGGACTTCCACCTTCAGCTAGTGGTTCTTTGCCTCCCGGACAGGGCCTCATGCACAAGAAACTCCACTGGGACGCCTCCCACCCAGAAGCAGCTCTTGAATCCAGGGAGCTATCACCATCTGTTCTGGTAGGTTCCCAAACCCGAACCACACATGTGCCACCTGTGCACTCCTTGAACGTGCCCTTGTACGAGGGTGGGGGCAGCCAGCAGGGCTGCGGCCCACCTCAGGTGCACACAAATATTCCTCACACACACACACCTGCCCCCCGCTACCTGCGGTGCCTCAACAGACAGAGCTGGGCAAACCTGAGGGTGCTGGGGTCCAGGCAGCCACTCAGGCAAAGCTGATCTCCACCACCTCCCCCACACCTTAGTGAGGCAGCATCACCAGGAACTCACCAGGCCCTGCACCAAGGCCACAAAGAACCCTCCGCCACTGCCCCTAGGGAGCCTCAGTTGCTTGTATCCATAGCAACCGGCATTTGCAAGTTGCAGTCTCAAGAGAGCAAGTGGGAGGCGGCTGCACTCTGAGCCAGCTCCTTTGCTCTTGCTGCCCGGAGAAGCCCCTGATCCTTCTAGCAGGTCACCCCATCCTCTCGTCTGCATCTCTGCAGCCAGGTGGGAGACCTGGATGGAATTCCAGGCTTCTGGCTTCAGCTTGGCTGTTGCAGCCATTTGGGGAATGAACCAACGAATGAAAGATTTCTCTTGGTCATTATCTTAAAAAACAAACAACTTTTTTTAAAAAAGAGAAGGGGGAAAATTAAACGAAAATAAAAATCCAATGTTAATAATAAAACGTCCCTTTTCTCTCCATTCCTCAGAGATCCCAGCTACTTCCAGCCCTCTCATGTCAACAATTCACAGCCCTCTTAGTTCACACAGGCAGAGCCATCCAAGTTCAACCTCAACCCAGTACAGTAAGGCTTAAACCTGGGCAAGGGCCCGACATGGTAGCCTAGTGGCTAAAGTATTAGCCTTGCATGCACCGGGATCCCATATGGCAGAACTGACAGCCTCGCTTCCCATCCAGCTCCCTACTTGTGGTTTGGGAAAGCAGTAGAGGATGGCCCAATGCCTTGGGACCCTGCACCCACATGGGGGACTCCTGGCTTCAGATCAGCTCAGCTTCAGCTGTTGCGGTCACATGGGGAGTGAATCAACAGATGGAAGATCTTCCTCTCTGTCTCTTCTCCTCTCTGTATATCTGAGTTTCCAGTAAAAATAAATAAATCTTTAAAAAACTAAACTTGGGCAGGGATGAGGACAAACCATTTCATTCTGGTACTGTGGCACAGTGAGTAAAGCCATTGTATGCAACACCGGACTTTCGTATGGGCGCCACTTCAAGCCCAGCTGCTCCACTTCCAATCCAGCTCCCTGCTAATGCACCTGGGAAAGCAGCAGAGGGTGGCCCGAGAGCTTGGGCCCCTGCACCCATGTGAGAGACCTGGAAGATTCACCTGACTTTGGTCTAGCTCAGACCTGACTGCTGTGGCCATTTGGAGACTGAATTTCAAATAAATTTTAAAAACCAACTCACCTGCTCTCCCTTCTGCTGAACCATTAGCTGAGTCTACTTTTTTACTTTAGGAGAGCCATTCAAACTGGAAATGCAGACCTAGGTAGAGAGATTTCACCCAGAACAGGAACCGGTACCTAGCACACCAGACCCCAAAGCACGTGACATCGGAGCTGGGACAAACCAGAGTCTGCCCCTTCCTTGCCCTCAACGCCACCTCTTTTATTTTCATCCTCATCTGGCTCGAAAAATGTTAACCGTTCTTTGAGATAAAATAAGCCCACTGGACGCACTTCCCTCCACCTCTTCCTGAAGTCCCGCTCTGTACTCCCTTTCTCTTCCCAAAGAACTGTCCTGTTTTTTGAAATAAAAATAAATCCCACATTCCTCTGAAATGTCAAGAGGAAAATGTCCCATTTGGCTGCCCCCAAATCCTGTGAGAAAATGCATCTGGCGAGGTTTTACATAACCACGCTTGTGCAGCCTGGGGCCCTCTGCTGTCACCTCTCCCCTCCCCCACTGCATTCCGGAAGTCCAAATCACAGCCACGCAAACCCCAGGGCCTCCCCCTCTGCTGGCTGTGTGTGGTGCTGTGCTCTCTGAGCCCATTTCCTGCTGTGGACAGTGAAACGCTAATCGCACACGAACATCTCCATTGTACCCCAAATCTTCGCTTTCAGCTATTACTTTCTGTGCACGCACATGACCTATTATATTGCGCGTTGCTGAAGAGGCCTCAGGCTCATCCCACTCTAGGATGCACCTGCTTCTGTCCTAAGGTGTTGGTCCCCCAAGGGAAGGTGATCCTCAGATAACCTCCCCTGGTGTGTACCTGGCCTAGGTAGGAAGGAAAAGCCCTGAGGTCTGCCCAGGACTCTCAAAGGCTTGTTGATTCCCTGCCCTGTCCCCTGGGGTGGCACTCAGGAATCATCCAGGGGATTCCAGCTTGTGGCAGTGAACATTCTTACAGCTGGAGAATGACAGACCAGGATGACAGACCCACCCGCTACCAACTGCTTACCACGTGGAGCTGGAGCCCTGGCTGATGAGAGCGAAGGATGTGCTGGAAGACAAGAGCCTGGCCAGCGTGGATCACTGTCTCCTGAAGCCAGGAGAAGGCGCTCGGGGATTCCCTATGCGTCTCTCCTGAGAATGTTTTGGGGAAAAAAAACAAAACAGGAATCTTCCTTATAAGCTCCTGTTCTACCAGAACTAGGACAGGCCAATGGATTTTTGCTTTTCATACCACAGGGAGATCTCCAGGCCTGGATTTCGACTACAAAAGGGAAGGGCCCAGAAATTTCTCCGGCCCCTTTGCATCTGCACAAGCAGGAGTTATGCAGGGTGATGTACAGCCGGCATCGTTTGTGGTTGTCTCCCCTGAACTCAGACAGGGATCAGAATCGGCTTCTTTGCCTTAAGACATACGGTCTGCCTCTACCACACTGGCCCTCACTGCACAAGAAGGTGCAGCTCGCAGGCCTGTGCCCTTGAAGCAGGTCATTGTAGATGCTTGATAAGTTAGATGAGAAGAAGACGTTCAGTTTTAGTCTAGTATTAAGAGGCTTCATGGAATCAAACACCCGGAGTTAGCTGGTGGCCAAGAGTAACTAAGAAACACTGGGAAAAAAGCAACTCCAAACCTCACAGCCTGGGAAACCTACAGCTCAGGACCCACTAAAGACTGAAGATGTGAATCACAGCATTTGCCACAGGCACAGCAAAGAGAGGCGAGGGGGCAGAACGGCATACCAGGCAGCGTCCTTGGGGACAGCGGGCCAAAGCAGGAGGGGTTGCTAGGAGGATGCTGAGCACTTCCAACACCATGAAGACTCAGACAGATATTTGCACAGCAAGGCCCGTGCAAGCAGCATCACTCACCAGAGCTGAACGCTGGCGACAACCCAAGGCTCCATCAACGGATGGATGGATAAAGTAAACACTTATCCTTACTGTACATGCATACCGCAGAATATTCCACAGCTTTATCTTTTCAAACACCTTAGCTCTTTTAATCTATTTGAGAGGTAGGCACACACAGATTGAGACTGACACAGACAGAGCTCTTACCCATTGGTTCATTCCCTAAATGCTCACAACTGTTGGGATGGGGCCAGACTGAAGCCAGAAACCAAGCCTTGGGAAGAGAAAGGGGAGGTGGGGGACAGAAACATATACTGTGGCCAAGGGACGTGGTACAGGTCAGGGACAACAGAATACAGAGATATCTACAGTAACTCGTTGCCTGGCCTCTCCAGACAGAAAACAAGCAAGCCCCACACTTGAGTCCTGCCTCCTCCCCCACCCACACTTAACTTCTCTACTTAACCTCTCTGCAGCTGCCTTCTGGAGTTATCGAAGGGATGCAGGGAGAGTAGTGAGGCAGCCCCTCTGATTCTGACCCCACTCAGCCTGGTGGGATGCTATTTCTGCTTTGCAAACGAATTTACTAATATGGGGCTAACCCTGTCCCAGGGCCCTCCTCCAGATTTCTGACATCACAGAATAGGCTGTGTGTTACCGCAGAGATGGCCCAGACTCTGTGCTGTGTTGGGCTCATACCCAGATGAAGACATGAACCCTAAAGAATTTCCAAATAATAAAACAAGTGCACCCTGCACAGGCAACATGTGTATGGGATGCCAGAGAAGCATCACTGGAGATGCCCAGACCTGGGTCCAGACAGGAGAAGGAGAGATCTCAGGCAGGTCAAGACTGGGAGCCAGGAAGATGGAGAGTGGTGGGCTCGACATGCAGGAGGCTTGCTGTGGAGCAGAGACGGGTGGGACAAAACCACTGACCCATTCCCAGGCCCCCACACTCTGAAAACTGCACAGGGCTGAGCTATGAGGAAGATATAGGAGTAAGTCAGAATCCTGGAGAGCAAGAGGTACTTTATGGGTGGCAGCAGGAAGCAGCGAGAAGGCCAGAAGAACCACACAGTTATTTATCCTGCCCCACCAAGTAGCAGATGCCAGCGTTAGTACCATTCTTACTCCCATAATAAAGAAATCATAAACACCACCCCAAAAGAGAGAGAAATCCAGAGGTCACCCTGTCAGGTGTGCATCTGGGCAGGGAATCTAGGCAGCCTGACTCCACCACCCATTGTGGGAGCACACGGTCCCACTACTTCCTGGGTGCTGGCTGCACCTGCTCCTTATGGCAGCTCCCCAGGGTGAAGCAGCCCTTCACCCCACCCCCAGAACATTCTTCTCCAAGGCTGCTGTCATGCTCAGGGTCAAAAAGGCCAAGTCCATGAGGCGTCCAGCTGGCTGCCCAGGAAGAGTGTCCCCCACAAGTGTGCCTGCCCCCTCAGGAAGCTCTTACCTTGTCTGGGCTGCCTCCAGCATGCAGGATGTACAGACGTGCGCTTCCAAAGCGAAGCACAGAGCGCTCCCCAGGCTCCACGCTGCTGGACTCCAAGGGCCTCAGGCCCATCAGATTCGGAGGCAGAAATGAAGCTTCTAACAGGTCCTGGCTGCCCCTCTGTTCCCAGGGGTGGGCCTCTCTGGGGCTTCCTCTTCAAGCTGGGGACATTCTCTGGCCACCCTAGCCTTTCCCCAGAAGTCTAACCCCAGCCATCACAATACCTCACCTTGTCACCTACTCAGAGGGACCATGGCACAGAGGTCCCGAAAGAGCCAACTGCTGGATCTGAGTGAACAACTGGCCCAGATCATCACCAGGATGATGCTAGACAACATTGTCATTCCTCTAGCCTCAGATTTTTTGGTCCTGAAAGGACAGCACAGGCTGCCGGCAAGTTTCCAGGAGAGGACAAGTGTCTGGGGGCTCGGGCAGGGCCTGCGGATCAGAGAGTAAGGCCGCTTTGGTAGGTGACAATGTGGCTTTTACCCACTCCTCCTGCTTTGCTTAGGCACGCCAGCCTCAGGAGGGAGCTGTCTGAGGATGACTCTGACTCTGAGAAGAAGCCCTTAGCTCCACTCTGGATCTTCCAGGAAGCTCCAGGACACTGACGACCAGACAATAGAGCAACCACCCCCAACCCCCAAAAAGCTGGGTGCAAGATGCCGCGTCATTGAGCCAAGCCAGGTGCCCCAGGCCAGTGACCGCAGCTGTGGTGACCACATGCAGCTTTGCTCCCTGCTGCACCTGCTTAGCAACTCTGGACACGACACTGGTCAAAGACCTATTCAGCACAGATCACAAGAACAGTGCTCTCAGAAACTGTGCTCCCAGGAGCAGTGGGTGTTCCTAAAAATGATCACCACTTCTCTGGTTGTGGGAGGAGCCTGCAAGTGAGTATCCACAGCGTGTGCAGGAACCTGGGACCCAGGAGGGGCTGCACACCTCCCAGTTCCTGCCATGGTGAGCTCCTGGCATCCCAGCCCTGGGTCACTGTGCTCAGGGAAGCCTATGCAACCGCAGACTCTGCTCACGGGGCCCAGGGAGCACCTGCTATGTTCCTCACCCCTGACATTCTGCCCTGGATGAGGACAGGTATCAGGCTTGCCTTAGGGAGTGGTCAGCTCTGTGATTTAAGCCAAGGAAGCAGTGTCCCTCCAGTAACCCAAGCTCTACCCGTGTGGTCCCTGAGACAGCCTCAGAACTTCCCGGCTTTAACAGGATCACTGAGTTTTCAATTCAACCCTTGAGAAGGCCTGCACCCATGCGGAAAGCAGGACAGACCCACCCCTCCACTGGTCTTTTTGTTTTCTTCCTTAGCAGCAAACCAGCACCCATTTCTCAGGCCCAGCTATCTTGAGATGCTTTCTTGAGTGCTTTCTTGCTCAGGGTAGCTTTGGGCCAGGGGCCAGTTCCACGTTCACAGCAAGTATCATTGGCTCTGACACAAAGACACAGCCCACCTGGAGTAGCCTCCAGCTTCACCTATTCTATCTCAGAACTAACCAACAGGAAGCCCAAGATCCCCTATCCTTCCAGAACAGCTAGTGCCAGCCAAAGGACCTCTTCTCACCTCCTCCCAGCTGTCCAGAGACACTGAGATTGAGCCCGAGGGGTTTGGAGGGAAAGAGCTGGAGCCAACGTCCAGAGCAAAGGGCCTGGGGGAGTAGCGGGGACACATACGAGGGACAGGGGACAGTCTAACGGCAGCACTAACGCTAGCAAGCTTAGAGATGCAGACTAAGCTCTCCCTGCCCATACTCCCCTCAGCCCCGATCTCAGCTCCCAGTCCATCTGGTGCCATGCCATGGGTTTGGAAGCTTGTCACAGGCCACTCTGCCTCTCCAGATTCCAGCCCATTTAGGACTGGAGACCAAGAGCAGGGTGGGTGGGTCACCATGCCACTCTCCCACTCAGTTTGCCTGGTTGGCATGCCAGACCTCGACAACACCTGCTCCCTGGGTGGGAAAGATGCCAGCACCAGTGGGAAGCTTTGCACGACCCCACCCCACTCCATGCACAGCCAACAGCAGAACTAGGCAGGGCTGGGGACAGGGACAGAGGCAGAAAGGGGCTCATGTCCTACCTTGCTCGTGAGGGAGTAGTGGCTGGGTTCATCCAGTATCTGTAGGACAGGTAGAGATGGCAGGCTGGCATCTCCCAGGCCCCAAGCCATGCCAGGGGCAGACTTAGGCACGGGCAAAAGCCCAGCTAGACTCCCCCCTCCAGCCCCCGCTGGGGGTGCTGGCCTCAGAGCAAACACAGCAGCCTGGTCCTGGAAAGACTCAAAACCACTCCTGGTTCCCTGCTCCCTGCCAGCTCTCTATGGCATAAACAGTGTTTTATTATCTCAAGCCCACCACGTCCTCAGAGAGTGCTATGAATGGAGCGCCACACAATACGCCTGTTTATTAATCACCGCCCGGCCCTCCCTCCCTCGCTCGCTTGCTCACCGCCGGGTCCCCTCATGCATAATGGAGGAGCTGTGTGGCCCTGTGACACAGGCCAGGCTGTGCCCCTCGGGCTCAAAGGGGAGAGACGGACAGAGGTACCAGGCTGGGCCAGGCTCCCCAAGGCGGGGGTAGGATGAGCAGCAGACCCCTCGAGGAGGACACAGACGTAATGCTGAGTGGGGGAGCACAGCAGGTGGCCCTATCCAGCACACACACACACACACACACACGTCCCACATGAGCCCGAGCAGGGGTATGGCAGACAGCTGCGGGACACATCCCTGACTCCCACCCTGTGCTGGCCATGGCTGCATGCTGCTGTAGCCCACGAGGTCACTTCTCTCTCTCTTCCATTGGGTAGCTGCATGCGTGGGCCTCCCAACCCCACCCCTGCAGTCCAAATCTTCTGCAAAATGCATCTCTCCAACTCCCCGCACCACACTCACACACACACACACACACATGCCTCCTGTTTCCCCTCCGATGGGTAGATGTCACCTATACCAGTACCTCTGCCCTCCTGGTGGCCTCAGCAGTCGCGGCCTCTTATAAACCTCACAAACATGTATACCCTTCACTTTTTAACTTCTGCTGCTGGGAGCAGATCTTAAATAAATAATTGAGGCACATCAGAATAGTGTTTAGAATCAGAGAAAAAGAAAAGAAAAGACAAAAGCCTCAGAGCCTAACCAAAGGACATGAGACACTGCAGGGTGCCCAAGTGGGGCCTGACAGGCAGCGCAGCATGCAAGCCCCTAGCGTCCCGGAGCCAGGGGACCGCGGTGCCAACCGTGTTTCTGCAGTGTATCAGCTGTGTTTGCCTGCGTAAGTCACTCATCCTTTCTGTGCTCCAGCTTCCTCACCTGTGTAACTGGGAAAGAGGACCAGTGCCACATCCTAAGCATTCCGTGACAGTGCGGGGACATATGGTAAACACTTTTTTAAAAAGAGAGAGTGGGGCCCGGCGCGGTGGTGCAAGTGGTTAAAGGTCCTCGCCTTGCACGCCCGGGATCCCATATGGGCGCCGGTTCTAATCCCGGCAGCCCCACTTCCCTTCCAGCTCCCTGCCTGTGGCCTGGGAAAGCAGTCGAGGACGGCCCAAAGCTTTGGGAACCTGCACCCGTGTGCCTGGGAAAGCAGTCGAGGACGGCCCAAAGCCTTGGGACCCTGCACCCGTGTGGGAGACCTGGAAGAGGCTCCTGGCTTCGGATCGGCATAGTATCGGCCCGTTGTGCTCACTTGGGGAGTGAATCATCGGACGGAAGATCTTCCTCTCTGTCTCTCCTCTCTGTACATCCGCCTTTCCAATAAAAAAAATAATAAAAATAAATCTTTAAAAAAAAATATTAAAAAAAAAAGAGAAAGTGACACACTACTTCTGCGTTCTAAATAATGAAATTATATATAAATATTAGGGTGATAAAATAATGCAGGCAGATATTTTCATTCAAAGATGAAGCAAAAAGATACAAAAATAGGATACAAGTGATGACCTTTTGCTGGTGAAATGGCTAATTAGCATTTTTTCCTTTGTGCTTGTTCATGTTAGCTAAATTGCCTGCCAAGAGTAGAGATCACTTCTGCTAAGACAGAAGAGCCATGGCCAGTGTCCAGGAGAGCACAGGGCAGCCCCAGCCCCAACGCGACTCCTCCTCCAGTATAGACTCATCTCCTGGGGCCCCAAGCCCTCGAGTGCACCTGCTGGCTCCGCTGACCTCCGGGTCAACAGGGCCCCTTCCGGTAGGGGTGGCTGTTCAGGCCTCTGGCAGACACCAGGCATGGAAGTGAATGGGAAAGACCCTGAGATCTGGTGCCAGGACACAGGGCACTTTGCTGGATGGGGCAGAGGCAGCGGGGTAGGGAGAGGCTGGAGGGGAAGCTTGGATTTATTCCACAAGCAAGAGGAACGAGAGAAAGCAGGATTCTGGGAAGGCTGGACAAGCATCTCGCCAACCCCCGCTGGTGGTCTGGGAATGCAGGAGACCGAGAGGGCAACCGCTGCTCTATCCTCCCCTCCTGTCCCTGTCCCCATCCTTGTCTCCTCTGCAGGCAGCTCGGGGCTGGAAGCCACCTCCTTGTTTTGCCCTTGACTTTCTGTCTCACAGAGGCCAGCCACAAGGGCCATCTCTCAGAGGCACCTGCAGCCTAGGAACCCGGTTCTTGGGTAGGGAATGGGGTGGGAGGCCACAGGAGAGGCAACTGGCGGAGGGGTTTGAGACAGCTGCTGGGGTTTCCCTGAATGTGGGTCAGGTCACATTGGCAGAGGGCAATGGGTGCCAGTGGAGCAGCTGTAAAACAGCTGGTGTGCCTGTGGGAGAGCTCCCTCCTGTTTTGGCACCCTGTCCAGACCCCAGGGTCATTCCCCTGCGAGACCACAGCCCCCTCCCATGAGGTCTGCATGTTGGGGCCAGTCCTCCTGTCACACACCAGCAAGATGACAGTGATAAGGGGAGACTGGGGTGGAGGGCGCTTTTTTTTTTGCGGTGGGGGTGGGGGGTGGCACTGAGCCTGCTAGGGCATCACCTGCCCATATTAGCTGCTTGTCACAATTGCAGCTGAGGGTCCAGACTCCTCTATGGATACAAAATGCACACACACACACACACACACACACACCACACACACCAGCATGAAAGGAATTCCACCATGGCCAGAAACATTCAGAAATTTGGAAGCATTCAGTGGAAGCAGAAAGGTCAGGTTAACCTGCCCAGCATGGCAACCATCCAGAAGCAAGTCAGCCTGAGGAAGCCTGTGGGAGGGACACGTTGTGCGTCTCTGAGGAGGGGGTCTCGGTCCTCACTGAGTATGCCCTGGGCAGTGTGAGCATGCTCTGGCCATGTGTGGAAGTGTATCAGCACGCAGGTGCGACTGTGTGGTGCACACATGTGTCAGTCCTGGGTGTGCTCTTAGCTGAGTGTCTCAGTAGCTATGTGGTGCTAGCTGTGTGTCTCCAAGGATTTACAGATCGGGGTGTGTGTGTGTGTGTGTACGTCTGTGTATGCATGTGTGTGTCTGTTATCTGGATTTGTGTTTGATACATGGGCCCTGGGTCTTGGTATGCGTGTTTGCCCTGGTTCCCATATGAGTTTCTGAGCAGGCATGTCCATTCTGGGATGTGCTTTGTGTCCATGTCTCTGTTTCCATAGGTGTGTGGATGAAGGCAGAAGCCAGAGAAAGTGAGGTGATCCCCTCACCCCAATGTCCCTGTTGTCATCTGCGAGTTCCAGAGGCAAAAACAACCCTCAATGAGTCTTCCCCACAGTCACCTGCAGCTGCCAGGCTGACTTCCTAGGCCCTCTTGGTCAGTGTCCACTAATATGACTGCCCCTGCTTTGCCTCACCCAGCTAGGGCAGTCACCCTCCACATTCCTGCTCTCTTCTTTCTTTGCCTAGTATCCCCTCACTGCATCACTACCTTACAAGTCTTATTCCTTCAGTAAGACCAGTCATGGGCCACCCTTGGAAGCCAGTCAGCCCTTGGGCTGGGTGTGACATCCACTGCCCTCATTACGGTGATATGTGCCGCTGTGGCCTCTCAGGTACCCAGGCAGGGGCTGGCATGCAGGGCCCTGCAGGGAACATTTGCTGACCTCTATAGCCTGAACTCCTGAGGCAGCAAACTAGAAAAGGAGAGGACCTTCCAGGCAGCGCAGGGACAAGACACGGGAAGTCCCCAGCCCCAGTGTGCAAGCAGCCTGGGAACAGCCTCCCGCCTTCTTTGGATCCGAAATCTGGATGTGATGGAGTCTCTTCAAGATGCAATGGGGGCAGCTCTGCCAGCTTCTCCCTTGCCCTGAAGCACAATTACTCAAGAACCTTGCTCAAGGGTGCCACACACTCCAATACCCCTCCCACACTGGAAGTCACATCCAGTCCTGCAGCCACAGCGGTGTCCAGTTACTCATGTTCCGTGTCCAGCAGCCTTGACCATCCTCCATGCCCAGCTCTGCTCATGCTCTAAACACCTGTGTTCTCTGAGTTTTTTATTCTGCCTTCCCAGACCTGCACCCAGTGAGGGGAGCAAGACCCTGACTGCCACCGAGAGAAAAGGAGCAAGAGAGCCCCGCAAGGATGTGTCCAGGAGCACGGCCACTGGAGCAAAGGCATGGAGGCCACCCTGCCTTTGCAGGAGACAGCAGAACTTGAGGCCAGCAACCAACCAGAAAGGCTGAACTGGTACCAAAGGGGGCCAGGTGTTGGGTACAGCAACCAAGCTGGGACACCAGTTTCCTGCTGATGCACACCCCTTGGGAGACAGCAGGTGCTGGGCTCCCTTCCTGCCACCCATGGGGGAGACTCAGCTGGAGCTCTTGGCTTCAGCCTGGCCTCTCTTGCTGCTTTGGGCCTTTGGAGAGTGAATCAGAGATCGCTGTCTCTCTGCCTGTCAAAATAGAAATTTTCCTAATTTAAAAAAAAAAAAATTGTACAGCAGGGTTGACGTGGTCTACCTGGGCCTCCCATCCACTGCTGGCAGACAAGTTAACTGGCAGAGCCATGCAAGCACTAAAGCTGGGCATGTGACTCCCAGTGCCACACCCCGCGTTCCCCAGTCCTTCCTCTGGATAGTTACCTGGCAGAACTCAGTCCTCACATCTCTAAGATGGGTTCAAGGATGATGACACTCAGATCCCCATGAAACTACAGGTCGTCTGAGTAGCCACAACTGAAAAGCAAGAACAAAGTCAGAGATTCCTATTTCCTAACCCCAAAGCATACAAAACAATGGTCATCCAATCAGTATGGCGTATACAAGCCAGGGTACTCCAGAAAGTTCATAGAAGAGGTTTAAAAAGTAAGATTTTTCTGACATTAGTTTTCTTAAAGGATGTATTTGTTTATTTGAAAGGCAAAGTTACATAGAGAGAAGCAGAGGGAGGGAGAGAGAGAGGGAAAGAGAGAGAGAGAGAAGAGAGAAGAGAGAAGAGTCTTCCATCCAATGGTTTATTCTTCAAATGGCTACAACAGCCTTAACCGAGCCAGGCTGAAGCCAGAAGCCAGGAAACAAGAGCTTCCTCTGGACCTCTCACATGGGCAGCAGGGGCTCACATTTTGGATCATCTTCCATTGCCTTCCTAGGCTCACCAGCAGGGAGCTGGATCAGAAGTGGAGTATCTGGGACTTTAACTGGCACCCATATGGTATGCCAGCACTGAAAGTAACAGCTTAATGTGCTATGCCACAATACCAATCCCTGATGTTAATCTTTCAAATACATAAATAGTTTTTCTGTTCTATGCACTTTCACAAACCTTCTGAAAATCATCAATAGACACAGAGAGCCATGAAAAAGAACAGAATCCAGGGCCCGGAGCAACAGCGTAGTGGCTAAAGTCCTCGCCTTGAATGAGCCAGGATCCCATATAGGCGCCAGTTCTAATTCCAGCAGCCCTACTTCCCATCCAGCTTCCTGCTTGTGGCCTGGGAAAGCAGTAGAGGACGGCCCAAAGCCTTGGGACCTTGCACCCACATGGGAGACCTGGAGGAGGTTCCTGGCTCCCGACTTTGGATCAGCACAGCACCGGCCATTGCAGTCATTTGGGGAGTGAATCATCAGACGGAAGATCTTCCTCTCTGTCTCTCCTCCTCTCTGTATATCTGACTTTGCAATAAAAATAAACAAATCTTTAAAAAAAATCCAAAAATACACTCAGATACCTGGCCAACTGACTTTTAACCATCTATCTAGCAAATGATGCTAAACAACTGAATTTTCACATAAAAAAGAAGCTGTATCCAAGGCATATACATAAATTAAGTAAATATATCAATCAATATCTTCAACATGACCTACAATGACAAAATTCTCAGGATATAGCTTTAGCTAAATCATGACTTTGGTTTAGCAAAAAATTTTTGGATTTGACATTAAAGCATGAAGCATAAAGGGAAAAGACAGTTAAATCAGATTCCAGCAAAATTGGCAAGGAAGTCAAATAGACAATTTGCTAAAGGAGAGATGCACTGGTCTCAGAAGCACATGAACAGGTACTCAGTATCTCTAATAACCATAATGAAATAGCACTTCACACGGAATAGGATATCCATTAAACAGAGAGGAATAATGAATGAAATGGAAAGTAGCAAGCATATTCAAGGAGGTAGAGAAACTGGCACCCTTCTACACTGCTCCCGGGAAGGTAAAATGATGCAGCCACTACAGGAAGCAATTTGGCGGCTCCTCAGAGAGCTAAATACAGAGTCGGAGTAACCCAGTCATCTCGCTCCTAGGCATTTACTCAAAAGAGCTGAAAACAGGGTCCCGGGGTTGGGTATCTGGCACAGGGACTAAGCCACAGTCTGAGAGGCCCATACTCCATATCAGAGTGCCTGGGTTGGAGGCCTGACTCTCCTCTCCATTCCAGCTTCCTGCTCATGTGCACCCTGGGAGGCAGAAGGTGATGGCTTAAGTGGTTGAGTCCCGGCCTCCTGTGTGGGAGACCAGAAATGAGGCAATCTGCTTTGGACTTGGCCCAGCCTTGGCGAATTAGTGAATGAGGTGTCATTGTCTGGCACGTGGCTACATGCTGTTTCAAATAAATTTTAAAATCTAAAGAGAAGAGAACAGGGTATCATTTAGATACCTCTATAGCAATGTTCACTGCAGAATTATTTAAAATAGCCAAAAGGTAGAACTGAATCAAGTATCCCCAAAGATGGGTGGAGAAATAGAATGTGGCATTTCTACACAATGAAATCTTAAATTTTTATTTATATATTTTCATTTTATTTGAAAGGCAGGGACAGAGAGAAATCTCCCATCCACCTGAAACACCTGTAATGACCAAAACCAGGTGAGGCTGATGCCAGGAGCCAGGAACTCAAGGTGAGTCTCCCCCAAGGGTAACAGGGACCTGAGTCACCATCTGCTGCTTCCTGGGATACAGCTGGATTAGAAGAGGAGCTGGGACTCGAGCCAGGACTCAGATATGGGCTGCTGGCACCCCAGGCAGCACCTTAACTGCTATGCCAACTGTCCATCTCAAAACAATGGGAGCATATTCATTCATAAAACAAAATGAAATTCTGAATCATATTGTAATATGAATGAATCCTGAAAACATTATGCAAAATGAAATAAGCCAGATGCAAAGGACAAATGTTACATGATTGCATGTCCATGAAAATATCTAAGACAGGCAAATTCTACAGGAAAGTCAAGAGAGTTACCAAGGGCTACGAGCAGCAGGGAATGACGGGTGACTGCCCAGTGGTTATTGGCAGTGATGACAGTACTTTGCAAATGGAACAGAGAGGGTGTTCAACATACGGATGCAATAAATGCCCCTGATTTAGAAACTAAAATGGTTAAAATGGTCCATTACATACACACATTTACATACAAGGGCATCAAAACCTTCATGGAAAAAGAAAATGTCTCTTATGGGGGAAAAAAAAGGCATAGATTGCAAAAACCTCTAGCACCACACTGAACATCTTTTCATTTCATTCTCCATGAATTTTCTGAAGATTCTCCCCACAACCAAACACACACAACCATAATGAAAGAATTCCAAACAGCTGCAGCATCCTTCCCTGCTCTGTGCCTGAATTATCAATATCTGACCCCAGACAAATAACTGCCAGGAAAAACGCCACACAGATGTGAGACTGGCTTTGGAAGTGCTACCTCCCCTGAGGGTGCTGTTCTTCGAACACTGGAGACAGTTACTGTGGTGATGGTGTGGAGGGGATCTATTCTTGGCTCTGAAATCCCACTGACCTTGTCATGCACCTTCAGGCCAGGTTGTAAAATAGGACAGTGTCACCAGCCTCCCGGGAACTGGGAACCGGCCGGAGTGCCTCCGCTCCAACCCCTCCCAGCAGCCCACCATGGATTTCCTCACTCGCACCTTCCTTGCTGTGGCCTTCAGCATCTCCAACAAGGAGAGGAAACGCACCTCCTTTGCAGGAAGCCAAACGCAGCCAGCCGCTGGCCTCAGGGTCAGCCGCAGCTTCTCTGCCAGCCTTCCAATGCTGGCTCCCCGCTCAGACCCTTCCAGGGTGGCCCTGCAGAGTCCAAGCCTTGAGAAGAGACCTGAGCTTTTGAAACCTTAACAAATCTAACTCACCAAGATGCCTGTTCACCTATGCTCAACACCCCATCTGCCTTTTCCTCCAACTACCCTCCAGAGGTGGAAAATCCTGCCAACAGCACTGTTCTCCACACGGCCTGTTCCTAGCCTGTGGACTCCCCACGCTGTGTCACAGACCCTTCTCCGCCCTCTGCCCCATGCTGGGAAACACTAGCTAGGGCCCATTACGGCACTGCACCCCCAGGTTGTATTGACTCCATCTCCCTAAGACTCCCAAAATGGAAATCTTTCTTCCATTTCCTGGAGGTATACTACTAACTCGGTCCCCCTTCACGTGGGCTCTTTCGATGTTGACCTATTAGGTCTGCCCAGTGATCTTTCAACACACACACAGCAAAATGCATGTATTTAAAGGAGTACTGTCTCCTGCAGAGAGCCCCTGGAGCGGCTACAAACACACTCCAGCAACACTACCTGAGTTTGGATGCCCCTTCCTGCCCCTACGGTGGAGAGGAGAGGCTCCTTAGCCAAGAATAGGAAAGCTGGTGAAGTGGGGAGAGAGAGGGGCGGCTCTGCGGGCTGTTCCCAGGGAAGAAGCGGCACGCTCTTGTGCAGGACAGGTGCAGCCCTGGTGGACAGCACACATACAGCTGAGTGGGATCTGCAAGCAACACGAGAAATAACTAGAAACCCTTCCACTGCCACCTCTCAGTTCCTGGACTAGTCCCACACCCCGCCTCGCTGTGTCTTGACTAGGAACTGGAACCCTCAAATGCCAAAGTGGCTGCCACAGGGGGCACAGCAGCAAGCCGCTCCCTCTCTCAGGAGGAGACAGTGTGGTGAGTCCTCAGGTCCTGGATCCCAGATGCAGCCTCCAGGAAGCCCCAGCAGAGACCCAGGAAGGAGCCTGCCCCTGACTCAGGGCTGGTCTGAGGCCTCCTTCAGGCCTTTCATTCATTGGTCCCATGGCACAGCATAGATGTTCTACCAGACACCTGCTATGTGGCCTAAAGAACAGCCTGCTGCTCAGAGAGCTTTTCCTGATGTGGTGGGTGGCACAGACTCTCCAGGGAGCTGGCACAGGGAACTGCCAGGAGGACAGGTAAATGCAGGGATGCAGGAGGAAGATAGAACTGCCAGGGACTGGGAGTGTAGCTGGTGGAGGGGTTGCTTGGGTCAGAGGGAAGATGAACCTGTTCTGAAACCAGACAGTAGTGACAGCCACATGGTACCACCACACAGTCACAGTTATTGCACTGCAAATTTTAAGATGGTTAAAATGGTAAATTCTGTGTTCTGTGTATTTTTCCAAAATTTTATTTCCAAGGCAGAGAGCAAATACTAAGGCTCCCATCCACTGGTTCATTTACCCAAAAGAGCCTAGGCTGGGCCAACAATGCTAGGAGCTGGGAACTCCATCCAGGTCTCCCATGTGGCTGGCAGGGATCCAAGCCCTGGAACCATCAACCACTAACTCCCAGAGTGTGCACCAGCAGGCAGCGGGGTGGGAAGTGGAGCAGGGACTCAAACAAACACACTCTAGGATGGAATGCGGCTTTCCCAAATGGTATGGTAGCTACAGTTCCCAATGCCCAGCCCTGTCATTTGTATCTCGTCACAGAGAAAATAAAGAAGCAAGCAGCTGCTGTGTTCAATTCCAGCTTCAGCAGTGAGGGCAAGGCTGCCAGCCCTGGTTGGTGGCTGTCACCGGAGCAGGGTGCTGAGAAAGGAGGGCAGGAGACACAGGCCTCAGACTGATGACCATCAGCTCCAGCTCCAGCCCCTCACCACACCAAACCCATCAGGATCCATTGTAACTATTCCCTGATGGAGGCTAGAGGGAGAAGTGGACACTTCTAACTCAAGTGGGTTTTCTTGGTCCACTCTAATCCCCACAGGCAGCATCATGGCCACTGGTGACCACTCACTGCTATTTCTTTTTGCACCATCAAGAATTGAGCTCGTGGGCTGCCCAGGGACCAGGAGCAGGGCTGTCCTTTCTTTGAGGAAAGGCTGTCCCCTCCACTAGCAGTGGCTTGTCACGAAGGCCACCACACCACACTCCTCTCTGGACACCCCTTCCTGCATCCCTCCCCTGGCTCCCCAAGGCTGCTGCTCATACATGCTGCCCAGGCAAGTCTGCTGACCCAGCTCCCAGCTTTGTCAGGGACATCCTGGCCAGGCAGCTGGGGCTGGTCTCCAAGACTCCAGTCCCATGGCAGCCTCCAGCTCAAGGGGAGGAGGTTTTCCTAATCTTTGCGCATGAGGATTTGCAAACTCAGACAACAGACAAGACCCTTAGTGGCAATTACAAGATTAATAACATTAAGTCTTAAATGGTTATTACAGCCCAGATCCCTTATTAGTTGTGACAGCCAGTGAATGAGCAAGCAGTGAATTTTAATGTGCATGGAAGATAATGTTGAAGATTCAATGGTTCTCCATCAGTGCAGCTGGTGGATCCCGGTCCCGGCCTCCAGGAAAAGTGGGCAGAGTCCCAGGAAGGAGCCTGCTCCTGGCTTGCTCATTGTTTAAGGCCTCCTTTAGGCTTTTCATTCATCTGACCCATGAAAGAGCTCAGGGTTCAACTGGGCAACTGCTAGGTGGCTCTCAGACCAACCTCCCTGCTCAGAGAGCCTCCCAGGGCGTACTAGGGAATTCAGACTTTCTGGTGAACTGTGTGCTTCTGGCATTTTCCTGTCCACCAAGGCCATGGAGGAAGGAGGGAGGGAGAGCGAACTGCTCTGACCAGGGATGAGCAGTCCCACAGCTGTGTCACCTAGGGCTGAGCTTGGGAAAACCACTTCCTGTTTGCAGGGGGCTGTCTAAGGCAGACACACCTGGCACTAGGAGTGGGTAGAAGCTGACACCTTCAGCTTGTCAGGAAGGGACAGAAGCCCTGGAAAACCAGCTGTGAGCAAAAAAAAAAAAAAAAAAGTTCCCATATGCTTGTGCTGAGATGCCTGATGGAGGGGTGGGCAGTTAGGCTCCACACAAGATGCCTGTACCACCATCTATAAGTACCACTCCAGTCCCTGCCCCCACCCAAGTCAGCTCCCTACTGACGCATCTGGGAAGGTGGCAGATGATGGCTCCAGGGCTTGGAGCTCCTGACACCCATGTGGAACAGCAGGAAGGTGTTCCAGGTTCCTGGCTTCAAGCTAACCCAGCCCTGGCTGTTGTGAGCACCTGGGAAATGAACCAGTGGATGTAAGAGTTCTTTATCGCTTCCTCTCTCCTCTCCCTATCTTTCAGACAAAAATGCGCACAAGTTTTTTAAAAGGCCTGGGTGGAAAGTCAGTGATAGAACCTCTCACTGGGATCTTTCCAAAAGAGGCAGTCAGGGTTCTGGCCCTAGTCACTGGCCCCTGGACCACAGAACCAAGAGTAGGAGGGCCACAGCTTCTGGGAACTCCCAAGACCCTGTACTGAACAAGCAGGTGCAGGCAGGCTCCTCCCCCAAGGGATCTCCCAAGACACACAAGAAAGAATGATTGGAAAGGGAAATGTCAAAAAGCAAGCAAGGAAGGCATTAGGCAGGGAGAGCGGAGTGAGGCCAACCTGTTGCCATGGCAATGCTCTCCTGCATGGCATCCAGACATAAATTATTGATAATGGGCACTGCTTCTCCAGCTTCCCCAAGCCCCCCACACTCTAGCAGCTCCCCACTCCACCAGGTCTTCATTCACCTGAGAGCACCACTCTGAGACCATCCAGGAGCCTGGAAACTCACAGGCCTCCTCCACACATCCCTGCCTCCCAAGCTGCTGGGCAGCTTCACTGTTCAGCTGCATGTTGGGGAGCTCAGAGTGTATCTGAATGTATCTGGAGATAGAGCCTTAATCATCTTTAAAGCTTTATTCTAGGGCCTGGCATGGTAGCCTGGCAGCTAAAGTCTGCAACTTGCAGGATCCCACATGAGTGTTGGTTCTTATCCCTGTAGCCCCACTTCCCATCCAGCTCCCTGTTTGTGAACTGGGAAAGCAGTTGAGGAGGCCCAAAGCCTTGGGACCTTGCACCCATATGGGAGACGCAGAGGAAGCTCCTGACTCCTGCCTTCAGATTAGCTCAGCTCTGGCTGTTGTGGCCACTTGGGGAATGAATCAGCAGATGGAAAAGCTTCCTTTCTGTCTCTCCTTTCTGTATATAAATAAATCTTTAATAAAAGCTTTATTCTATTATATTTAAAGAGTAATAGAGAAGGTCACACACACACATCTTCCATCCACTGGTTTGCTCTCTAAATGGCCACATGGCCAGGGATGGCCCAGGTCTTCGCCAGGAGCCCCAAGTTCCATCCAGGAGGGCTTTGTAGATGGCAGGGGCCCAGGCACTTGGGACATCGTCTGCTTCTTCCCAAGGCACATTGCCAGGAGCTGCACTGGAAGTGGAGCAGCCAGGACTTGAACACACCCAGCACCCACACAGATTGCAGTGTCCATAGCTAGCAGTTTAACCTGCTCTATTGCAATGCCAGCTGGAGACAGGGCCTTTAGAGAGGTAATGAAATAAAATGATGTCATATGCGATGGTCTGATCCCTACAGAACTGTGCTTTTACAAGCGGAGGAGATATTGTGACCCAGAATACAATGGAATATCATTCAGCCATAAACAGGAATGAGGAACTGATACATGCTCCAGTGGGGAGGAACCTTGAAAACTATCTGAAAGAAGTTAGACAAGAAAGCTAGCGTGAGACAGCTTCTTGAACGTGACATATTTACAACAGCCAAATCAGAGAGCAGACTGGCCACTGCTGGGGGACAGGGCAAAGGGAGAACAGAGAGCGATGAGTCAGGGGGTCTGGGGGTCTCCAAGGTGCTGAGGAAGCTTGGAACGGGAGAAAAGAATTTATTCAGCAGCATGAATCTGCTGAACATCACTGACAATTTGCTGTAAAATGGTTATGTCATGTGAAATTCACCTGGATAAGTTATTTGTCTCTAAAGATATATTTACTTACTAAAGGTGAATGACAGCGAGAGAAGGAGAGACAGAGCAAGGGGTCTGCAATTTGCTGGTTCACACCTAAAATGGCTGCAATGGCCAGCGTTGGTCAGGCAGAAGCCAGGAGCTGGAACTCCACCTGTGCAGGAGTGTGGTGGGGTCCCAAGCCCTTTGGTCATCTGTCACTGTCTTCTCAGACACATTAGTAGGGAGCTGGATTGGAAATTGAGCAGCCAGGATTCGAACCAGAATTGCAACATAGAATGCCAGTACTGCAAGTGGGAGCTTCATCTGAATTGCCACAACACCAGCTCCCTGAATTATTGTTTATAGTGAAGTGCTGGCTATACTGGGGCTCACTCTAGACTTGCCAGTTTTGGATATGTCCTCGCAAAGACACACACCATCTTCCCTGAGCCTGCCCCCCACACCCCCGCCTGCCATTCTCAGTGACATCCTCTGGCTGAGGCCAGCCTCTCCATTACCCTGCCTGCATCAGCTCACAGGGGCCACGTGTAGGAAACACCTGAGGGCACTGGTTTTTGATGCTTTCCTGCACTTCTTAAAGCCTTCCCTGGCCTGTCCCCCACAGCGGAGCCTGGGCAGCAATCTCCCTTGATGATCCAACACTCAGTTGGGGAGGGGCAGGCCGGCCCCGTCACCAACACTGGAGGGGGATGGGGACAAAAGTCAGAGCCAAACGGTCCTCTTCCCCTCCAGCTCTCGGTGTGTGTCACCAGATCTGAGGCTATCTGGGACTCCACCTTCCCACCCAGGGATGGTTCTGTCTCGTGTGCTCATTGGTGACTACTCCTGCTCCACCCCATTCCTACCATGGCCTCCTCTGGGTCCTCACTCTGCAGGTGTCGCCTCAGGCAGATTACAAGCCACCTGAGGGCCTGGTTCCAGGCATACCTCTCCCATGGAGCCTTCCCCATGACTCCAGCCAGCAATGGCCTTTCTCTGTCCTCATCCCAAGGTTGTTTATCAGCTCCTGGGCATCGGTGGTTTTGTTCCAGCAAGGAACAGCCTTCCTGAGCCTTCCTCACCATGCCCAAGTCCTGCTTCAGCACAGCAGATTATGTCACCTCTTACTACACCTCCAGTTGGAGCGCTAGTTTGAATCCCGACTGCTCTACTTCCAATCCAGCTCCCTGTTTATGTGTCTGGGAAAGCTGCAGAAAATGGTCTAAGGGCAGAGAAAAGGGCACGGTACATCCCAGAGATGGACAACGTGAGCTGATACTGCCAGCAGAGTTCAGGGGCTGCTGGCAGGCCTTGGAACTTCAGCGCCTCAGTTCCCCTGACACAAGCAACACAAAGGAAGGGATTGGGGGCTCCCCAGCACCCTGCCCGCATGGGGTTGGGAAGGGACCTTAGAGAACTAGAGATCAGGGTTTGCAGGGGAGTGGATTGACAGCCCACGGTGCCGCGCCAGGAAGCCTGGCTCAGCCAACCTGCGCTCTGTTGGGACTGTGGCTCCCAAGCCAAGGAGACTCCACATGGGGTTCTTCTCAGCTAAGAAGGCAACAAAGGATTCAGTCCCAGAGCGACATGTCCACTGGTCCACACTCCTGCCCTCCTCAGCCAAGGCACCTGCTGGGAGTCTGTTAGTTTTCCCTATCAGCAGGTAATTAGGTCAGCTTAGAGGATTTCCCAGGTTGTGAGGGAGACAAAAGGGGTGTGGCTTTCTCAGGCTGAGCTTCCCCATGTCAAGCTGGCCCTTCCCCCCAAAAACAGGCACTCACCTCCTGGATTCAGTGTCGGCCAGAGGCAGCACGACCAAATGGAGCAGGTAAGGCTCTATAGTGGCCCATCTCTCTCCCACCCCTCTCCCCCGACAGGTGGGTCGACCCTTGCCAGGAAAAGCCCAGGAGTGTGGCTGGCTGGCTCAGATGGCTCCAGGGCTCAGATGGCTGGCTCAGACACCCTCCCACAGGGCTGCCTTAGCATTCTCCAATGGAGACCAACCAGAACATCCAAGACTCTCAACCTGTCTGTGAGCTGGGTGGGGGTAGGGGGAGCAATCATGGGCTATGAGAATAGCTGTGTGCAGGGGAGACAGAGACAAAGAGAGAGAGAGAACATGTGCAAGGTTTCCCCCAGAGAAGACCAGTGCACAGAGGTTGGTTCAAGGCTGGGAAACCCCTTACTGCAGTTGGCTTCATTGTAACCAAATCCCAAAACACACAACAGCCAGAGACTGGGCCTGGCTCTGGACAGGGTAGAAAGAAGGTTCCAGGCTGAGGTTTCAGGAGACTAGACAAATCTAACATACACACACATGCACACACACCTGCACCCATATAGCACAGGCATGCACACACACATGCACACATGAGCACACATATGCACCAGGCCACGTGCACACACATACATACAGGCATATACACAGGTGTGTATATGCATACACATGCATTGCACACACATGCATAGGAAATAAGCCAAGTTGGGGAGGTTCAACATATACAAATATGAGCCCATGTGATTGTGAGCACCAAACGCAGCCTCGATGAACTGCAGTGAGCGTTCGAGACAAGGTGTGCTTACTTGCTCCAGGCTGGCTGCTTCCTCTGGGAATTCCAAGCACATGGGAAACCACTTGCTGTCAGCCTCCACAAGGGAAAAATTAGGGAGAATAATCTACGTCCAGAGGCTGGCACCCGGTGGGTCATTTGGAAATCTCCGCAGACTGCAGATGACTGGGGCCTGGCTTTCCTCAGCATGGCTTTCCATCTATCACTGAGGTCATAAAGCGCCATGCAAGGCTGGCAGGGAGTGACCTGGCGATATGGTGTCTGCCCACGGGGGAGAAGACACTCAGGGCTAGCAAGGCAGGAGAATCCTGGAGCCCAGTCTAGCGAACATACCTGCAGACCCTTCTCACAGGCCATGGCCCCCATCCCTAAAACACCCGCATCCTTAAAGACCCGCCAGGCAACTCACTCATACCAGGTACCCCCAAGGGACTGGGAAGAGTCCCCACTGACACCCAATGGAATCCCAGGAACCAGGCCCTGAGTTCATCCATTCACAGACTGAATAATGCCAAAGATATCTCTTAGCTAGAGGTGGGTGGGGCGGGGCACATAGAGCAAGGGAAGAGCCTGTTTCCAAGCCCCATGAGGAAGGCTCCAGTCATGGAAGCCCAGAGAACAGGTGTAGGGTCAGCAAGTCTCAGTTTAAATGCTCACTGGGGCAAAGAGCTTACTCCCCTCAAAGCCTCTCACTGTACTTTACACCACAGGGCAACTCCAATAGGACCGTGGTTAGAAAGCTCCTGGATCAACTGCACAGAAAGCTGCGCTCTGCTTCTGGCTCTGACATCTGGACATCAGAGCATGTGCCTGGTCCACTTCCCACAACAGCACAGGATGAGGGGGATGCATGGTCCCCCTGGCCAAACCATGTGCCTTGTCTGTTCCCTCAACTCCTCCGATCCTGCACAAGTTTAGAATGCCTGAATATGGGACTAGGAGGAATCTCAGCAGAGGTCACCATCACCTCTCGCAATGCCTGCATCCCATGTTGGAGGCCCAGCTGCTCCACTTCCAATTCAGCTTCCAGCTAAAGTGACTGCAAAGGCAGCTGAAGGTGGGTCAACTACTTGGGCCCCTGACACCCCTGTGGCAAACCAGGATAGAGTTCCCAGCTTCTAGCCCTTTCCTGGCCCAGAGCCAGCTGTTGAGGCCGTCTGGGGAATGAACCAGCAGTTAGAAGATCTCGCTCTCTCCATTGTGCCTCTCAAATAAATAAACAAATCATCACAAAACAAAGCTGCTGTTCTCCATCAATATTACTCAAATAGCCAGTTAATCCGAGTTACCTTAAAATTTTTAAAATATGCTATTTTAGATCATCTTACTAAACATTTCTGTGAAGCATCATTTTTATGCAATTTTTGGTCATTACTACACTTACACAGGCAGTTTAACTCCTCCCACTGTTTGTTCTGCTTAACCGAGAAAACACATTTCAAGATGTGATGTGTTGCACAGGAGTCAGATCATGTTATCACAGTTTCATCAGGTGTGAGGTATACAACTGGCCAAAAGCTGTTGGAAATTCACATAGCCAGTGATCTGTACATTTCAAACTCGGTTTCTAGACGGAAAAATCTTCAGACTGACTTATACGCACTAGTCTGTGATAGAAGGGGATGGTGTTTATTCTCTACAAAGGGAAATCCACTTGAGATGTAATTATCACTGTTTAGAGTACTAGAAACATCTTGGTGTGTTATATAAAAATTCTGGTCAAATGAATACAATCTGGTAGCCATCGTCTTCAAACAAATTTGCAGAATTATTATTGTGTGCCTTCTTAACTGCGGAGTCCCATATGTCTCCTGTCTCCACTAATGGTTCATTACAGATGAAACAAACAATAGATGGCTAAGAAAAGCACACAGAACCATGAGGGCAAAGCCACCCTGCAGCCGGCAGCAAGGGGCGGAAGCACCTGCTCAGACACATCACAGTGCATGCTCAGGAAAGCCACACTAAGGAGGAAGACAGGGAATGGAGGCACTGTGCAAGCAAATGCAGAAACAAAGCTCGCAGCCACTGCGATCCACCTGGGAACTCCCTGGCAAGGAATCCTGACTGTCTTCCATCCTTCACTGCTTTGCTGAATTTCCCAGAAACAAACTCGGGCCCCAAGCCAGCAGCCTCCACATCACCTGGGCATTGCTTGGAAATGCAGGCTCACCCTAGATCTACTTGCTCAGAAGTTGTGTGAGGCTAAGCCCAGCATGCTGTGCTCTTTTCTTTAAAGATTGATTTATTTTTACTGGAAAGGCAGATCAGATTTATAGAGAGAAGAGAAAGAAAGATCTTCCATCTGCTGGTTCATTCCCCAAATGGCTGCAGCAATCAGAGGTGAGCTGATACAAAGCCAGGAGCTCAGAGCTTCCTGCAGGTCTCCCACATGGGTTCAGGGTCCCAAGGCTTTGGGCCATCCTCTACTGCTTTCCCAGGCCACAAGCATGGAGCTGAATGGGAAGTGGAGCAGCCAGGACATGAACTGGTGCCCATATGGGATCCTAGCACTTGCAAGGCGAGGATTTAGCGTTTGAGCGCTCATATTAGGCTGTGTTCCCTTTTTTCCCTTTTTAAATAATAATCCTATAAAATTACTTCTTCTAGAGGCTGAAAGACAGACAGAGCCCCTATCTGTTGGCTCACTCCCCCAAGGTCCCTGGCAGCCATTGCTTGGCCAAGGCCAAAGCCAGAAGCTAGAAATAAAATTCAGGTCTCTTGCACAGGTGGCAGGAACCCAGCTGCTTCAAGCATCACAGACACTTCTCAGGATCTGCACTAGCAGGAAGCTGCAGTTGGGAGCTGGAGCAGGGAACAGAAGTCAGGTTCCCTGATGTGGGATGCAGGCATCCCGATAGGGGTCTCAATTGCCAGACCGCAGGTACACCCTACACTGTGTGCGCCACCAAGCCTTGCAGGGGCCTTGAGCCCAGACTGATGGGTAAGAATCACAACAGCCTGATTTAGAGGGCCCCTACGCTTCTGACACCTTCCATCCTAGCCTACATCACGAGAGGAGGCTGATCTTGACAATGACAACGACAGCGCTGTTAGCGAATACTTGCAGAGGTGCCAAGAGCTCCCGTGAGTGCTCTCTGTAAATGGCCCAGCCAAGAGGGGATGTGGCCTGGAAGCTCTGGCACACACAGCTGCAGCTGACAGGTCTGGGAGGAGAGCTCCCGCCTCCACGCGCTAAAGTGGAACCACAGGGGAAGTCTGAGACATAGGCGGGAGGGAGACTCCCATGCAGGCATGTCAGGACGGCATGTACCCAGCCGGCTGCTCTCAGGGGACACTCCTGCACCCCACCAAACCCAGGATGCCCACCCAGCATGTCAGACGCAACTGCCGTGTTCAGAGCAAGGCAAACTGCTCAACACGTCCTGCTCTACACGGCTCCTTCCGCTCATTAACAGTCGGGCAGAAGTGATAATGAATACGCTGCTTCTCAGCTGCCACCTGGGATCAGAAGCCAGGCAGCAGCCTGGAAAGCACCTCCAGAAGGCACAATGGCCCCGCCGTGACCGCAGGCAGAGTCCAGCAACAGCACTCAAATCAGAGCCCAACCGAGAAAACACCCATGGGTGTTATTTCTAAGCAACTGGGTCTTTTTTTTCAATGTTTATGACTTTTATCTTAAAAGAAGAATGTTCTAAAAATAAAAAGCATAGGTGTGCATACACTACTATTTGTTATTTAACAAAATATATATGAACGCAATGACAAAGGCATCCAACTTATTGAGCCCATGACCAAATGAGCACCTGCTAAGAGGCAGAGGTAAGGTCCATTCCTGGACAGAGGACAGATAAGAGAGAGGATAGATTCTCCAGGCTTCCTCTAGTTGGCTGCTGAGTCTCAGTGTACCCTTATGGGAAATGGGGCCATGATCGCTGTTTCCACTGCAAAGTGTTAAAGGCAAGCAACAGGCAGCGTGGGCAGTGAGCTCCACTCAGCACCCACACTACCCTCTGCCTTCTATGTGTGCCCACAGGCTCATCAGGAGGCAACTGGGGAGAAGCCCCGTGAATTCCTCTGTCCCTGGAGGGTACCAAGAGCTTGCCCCTCTGAATGAGACCATACAATGGGATTAGAAACACAGCAGCAAGTGTGGGCCAGTGCTCTGGCATAGTAGGTTCCACAAGATGCAAGATCTTTCTCTCCGTCTCTCCTTCTTTCTGTAAATCTGCCTTTCAAACGAAAATAAAATAAATCTGAAAAAAAATTAACACAGGCTGCCCTACGTGGCAGTAGAGCTGCACGCATCACAGGGAAGTGTGCGGCAAGCACACTCAGCCGATGGGGTTTGTGGAGTTTTCTGGAGAACCAAGAGTTGACTCTTCTGCAACCCCTGACTTGCACAAGTGGGTGAGTGACATAAAGGAAGAGGCTCTGGTCAGTGGGGCAGGAATGGGAGGGACCTCACCCCTGCACATGCAGCCCTGGGGTAAATGGGCAGCCTTGTGGGATAGAAGGACCTGGGCCTGCTCCTCCGCCACCTCCTCCCCAGCTCCCACTGACATGCTGCATCTGCAGGTGGGAGGCACTGGGAAGCAAGGGAAGTCTCCAGGTCAGGAAGGGGTTCAGAAGCTGGGCATCAGCAGGAGCCCCAGTCCTGGCTTTGCCAGAAGGTTGGCCACAGCAGGGCCCTTCCTAGGGCTCCACTTCCTCCTGTGCAAAGTGAGGAGCCCTGCAAACTTAGCTCCAGAGTTGCCCCAGGCCCAGGCCACCAAAAATCCCCCAAGTTCCCAGGGGCCTCCTCCTCACCAGGGCCTGGGGGTATGCCTCCTCTTGCTGAAATGGTTGTTTCCCAGCAGCAAGGGGTGGAGTGAGAGCTTACATAGACACAACCAGAGAAACTGAGTTCAAGCCTCACCCGTGCCCTGCATTTCACTTCCATGCCTCCAAAATGAACAGCGCTGCTGCAAATGCATGAGAAGGGGAGCACAGAGCAAGGTGGGGTACTGGTGGTAAATTCATTCACACACACACGCACACACATACACACACACACCTGAGGCCTCTGGTGCAAGCAGAAGTCTCCTACCTTTGTAGCAAGTTTAACACCTTCCCCTCCTCCTGCAGCACACACACACATGCACACACACGCACATGCACACATAGCACCAGGCTTCCATTAACACCACTGAGAAGTCTACAGACGGGGAGAGGCTGAGCAAATGCCAGCTGCCCAGCTGCGGCTGAACCGAGAGCTCAGCACAGCCTCTACAGCACAAATAGAAACCAAACAAGCAAGCTAGTAGGGAGTGTGGGGCAGGGGGAGGCAAGAAGACAATGAGCTCTTACCAGGCTTGGCCACCAAGTCCCTTGGCTGTTGAGACCAGGACTTGGCAGCCTGCCCAGGGTAGGAGGAGGGACGGCTTGGTCACTTGGTGCTCCATGCCCAGCTGTTACACTGGGAGAGGTCTCGCTTTGGGCGACTGCTCTCCAAACCCCACCCTGGTGCTCAGAGCTGGTCTCAGATGAAGCACCAGAGAGAAGACCCAAAGCCCAGAGCAGCCCAGGGGACAGCCAGAAAGGAAGCCACAGGCAAGAGTCAGTAGACAGCTTCCCACGCTGGCCTCTGCCCTGGTTCATGCTGCTTTCTCAGCCACTCACTGACTCAGGGTGTCTTGGTTTCCTCACTTCCGGTGGAGTCACAGGTCAACTCAGGGTACTGCCTTGGGGTAGTTGGTGTCTAGGGACACAACTAGATCATATCAGAGGTCTGGATGACAGGCACCAACTCCTTGATGTGATCCTCACACCTCACTCCTGCCCTTTCTCCTCAGCGAATCTTTCATATCAGCTTCCTGGTCCTCTCTGGGCCTCCTTTTAATCTCTTCCTACCCTATCTTCCTTTGACCCTGTGGGTGTGGCCAACAGGAGGGACACCCAGGCTGAGGGACATGTGGACGGTCCATTTCTTCAGTGTCTCAGCTCCTGCCCCTGAAGCCACAGCCTAATGCACCTGCAGAGTCAGAGCTTGGGGATTCCAGGTCCCTTCAAGTCTCGCTGAGGTCCTTCGAGGCCCCACAGAGAGGAATAAACTCTCAGGGGCTTGCATTGTGACACAGCAAGGTAAGCCTCCACGTGTACCACTGGCATTCCTAACGGGCACCAGTTCAAGTTCTGGCTGTTCCACTTCCAATCCAGCTTCCTACTAATACACCTAGGAAAGCAGCAGGAAGAAGGGTCCAAGTGCTTGGACCCCTGCACCTCCATGGGAGACCTGAGGGAAGCTCCTAGCTCCTGGCTCCTGGCTTCAGCCTGGCTCAGCCCTGGTCATAGTGGCCAGGTGGGGAGTGAACTAGCCATGGAAAATCTCTCTCTCTCTCTTCATCTCTCTTCCTAACTCCGCCTTTCAAGTTAAAAAAAAAAACAAAAAACAAAAAAAAAAAAAACACCTCTCAACCTCCAGGAGCATCCTACACCAAGTAGGAGATGCCCAGGATGCTTCCTCAGCCAGAGGACAAGGCTTTCGATGCCAAAAAAAAGCCTCTTTGTGTCCACTGTAATCTTCCCAGCACCTAGCAGACAATGCAGCACCTGTTTGAAGCCCAGAGAGTTCATGCTGCTCACTAAAGCCAGAGCTCGGCTTGACCAACAAACATGAGGAAGGGGAGGCCCAACAGTGGCTGACTT
Source organism: Ochotona curzoniae (assembly GCF_017591425.1). Taxonomy (NCBI): domain Eukaryota; kingdom Metazoa; phylum Chordata; class Mammalia; order Lagomorpha; family Ochotonidae; genus Ochotona; species Ochotona curzoniae. The sequence goes on along the minus strand of NW_024466219.1, from coordinate 14,853,501 downwards.
TCTCAGGGCACTTCCGCCTCACAGGCTGTGCTCAGGGCTTCCCAGGTACCACCTAATTTCATCTTCACACTCCGAGCAGGGTACACACCATGAGTATTCAACTCCCCACTATACAGCTGGACATGAGAAATGACTTGCGTCATTTGCCAAGATCATTCAACCCATGACCAAACAGCCAGACTTGAACACTGCCAGTCTGACTCCAGCGCCTTTACTCTGGCACCATCCTCCGCGTCCAAGGGCAAATGCACACACTCGGAATTTCCCAACAAGAACTCAGAGGCCCAGGGAAAAAAGGCATAGGCAGAATGCAGCCAGATGATCAGGAGCAGAGGTGGATCAAGCAACACACACAGGAACAAGTGCAGGTCCTGCCGGGCAGGGCAAGCAAGGGGGACGGGCCTGTCAATGCCAACAGCCCGGCTGTGAGGGGCACACTGCAGGTGTGCAAGATGCAATGCCTGGGGCACATGGGAGCTCTCGTGGCCTCTCACAAGTGATGTGCACAAAACCCCCCTAAACAATGTCCAAGAAAATCAGCCAGCAGAGTACAGTCAGCCCCATATTATAGCCCTGGGCTCACTGGGGTCCATTCCCCATCACACCAGCACTCAGCAAAAGTTCCAGGGGATGTCACCAGTCCCCAAACCATTCCTGCTCTCACAAGCCCCAGCTGCAACTTGTTACGGGGCTATTCCAAAGTGCCCCCTTAGTTTTCAGAGATTTCAGGAACACACAGGAACCATAGGATATGTGCAGAAAGGTGTTCCCAGCAGGACCCAGCTCTGACTCCATCTCATACTGGCCTTCTAGATCCTTCTTCGAGGGTCCAGCCACATTCCTAGTGTTTGCCAGACCCCACTTTAAACCTGAGCCTTTCCTACACTTAACGGCAGACACATCCCCATCCAGCATGTCCACCCCCCTGCCCCAGGTTCCTGCAGTCAGGACAGCTGACCACACTCTGATACCACCCAACCCATCCTATTACTGGAGCCGAGTCCTGGGGGCCACCTTCTAGGACTCCCACTTTTCAAGACCATGGTAACCTAAACATCCACCCCCAAAACTGGGATAAGTTGCTGAGGTGGCAAAGTCAGGCTTCTAGCATGGTCTCCAACATGGAGGAGGTGACCGTTAGTGGCCGACCCTCTGCACCCCTGCCACTCTCCTGCATAGGGAGGGAGAAACCAGGGGGCTAGCTGGAGCCAGATTAGAGGACGGACACAGTTTAGCCCCAACTCCACAAGGCTTTTTTTTTTTAAAGATTTGTATTGAGAAATCAGAGTTATAGAGGGAGACACACACACACATACAGAACTCCATCCAGGTCTCTCATGTGGGCACAGGGGTCCAAGTACTTGGACTATCCCTTGCTGCTTTCCCAGGCATATTAGTAGAGAGCTGGATTAGCAGTGGATCAGCCAGAGCTGGAACTGAGGCCCATATGGAATGGCCAGCAGCGCAGGCAGCAGCTTTACCCACTATGCCAGTCCCTATAATGAATTCTTAGGAGGTTGCTTCCCTATGCAACAGCAGCTACAGAGCTGCTTCTCCTAAGCTGTGCTTAGACAGCCCTTAGAATGTGGGCATTTATATCCCCATTGTACAACTGAAAAACGAAGGATAAACAGATTGCCCTGGTCACTTTAGCCCTGCTCTTCCACAATGTGACTCAGCGCCCTCTTTGTGAACATTTACTAGACTGGGCCCCGGCAGTGGCCTTGGGTAATTTCCACACTAAAATTGGCAGCACCAAGCCAACCCCATGCTTGGGTGCCCCACAGCTAACAGCACATCCACAGCGGCAGTGGCCAGAGTTCTCCTGGGGCAAGACAAGAATGCAGCAGCAATGTCCCCTGTGTGCCGACCACCTGAGTTCTGACTATGATGGAAGACACCTTCCCCTCTTGAGCAAGCACTGTCACTTGGATTGAGGACGGCATTGTTGCATGAAAAATATGAAGAGGAGCCTACCCCCTACCATGACTGCAATTTATTCAGTGTGGGTTGGGTCACATTTATCAGCATATTGGGAACTCTCCTCAAGTGACGCTACGCACGTGGGAAAACAACAGAGGATAGGCTAAGTACTTGAGTTCCTGATGCTCATGTAGGAGACCCTGATGCTTGCCGGCTGGTACAGGGCCGAGAACTCACCTGCAGGGTCTCACGCATCAAGGTGTGCCTTGCAGAACACGGATTCTGCACCTGTAACTTCACAAGACCCCAGCAGACTGAGCAGCAGTAGGGAGAGGGTGGAGAGAGGCCAGCTGCTCCCCTTCCCCTGGTCCACCTGACTCCCTTGGGGGAGAGTAGAGTATAGGCTGGGGTGGCTGTGGGGCAGCTAGGTCACCAGGCTCTGCTGCTCCTGGCTCCTCCAGAGCCACACCTGCACCCGCATCAGGCAGCTCCCCCTACTCTGGCAGTGGGGGTCGCCACAGACCCCTTCTGTGACTGCCAGGCAATCAGGGCAAGATGCTGTCACCAACCACTTCAGTGACAAGAAGACAAGGGAGTTTCTTCCCCTTCTGTTCTGTCGTCCCCACGGCTGTGCCTGCCCCCTCCGGGTGCACTTTGCACAGCAGAGGCAAGCTCAGGACAGTCCCAGTGCGAGCCCACAAAGCTGGCACTGTCCCTGCAGGCTTGGAGGCAGCTGGTACCAGCCACGCCTCATGACGCAGGGAATCCTCGAGAGAGGGCCAGACAGAGGCCCCTCCAGCATCCCACACCCCACCCAGCTCTGCATGCTTGCTACCACTTGCCTTTGTCAATCATATGTGCATGTGCACACATGCGTGTGTATACGTGTGTAATCTTTCACACGTGCCTGTCTTACGGCTCCCATTAGAAGAACAACCCTTACCTTATCTCCTTTGTCTCCACCTATGGTACTGAGCAACAGACTATGCCCAGCAGGGAGTCCATAGTCCATAAACAGTACTTGTATTTACCTGCACACAGAGCTAGTGGTCACAGGCCAGCAAAGAGCTACTGCCAGCAAGGACTACCTAAAGACATCAGACGCTATGGGAGAAAATGCCACAGCAAAAGCACAAAGAATACAGGGTAAGGCCAGAGACCCCAGGAAACCAGTCCTGTTTGTGCCAAGGTAGGCAGGCCATGGAAACCCACCCCACTTCATGACAGATGATTCCTTCATCACTGATTGGCATTTCTAAGCATCTTCCTTGCTTTGGCATTGCTACCAGTCATACCCCCATCCTGGCCTTTATCCACTAGGCCAGGTAGGTAGGAAGAGTCACCTAGACTTAAGGACATTATGTTGGGTCCACTGGATTTAGCTGCCATCCCCAGATGGGCACTGGTTCAAGTCCTGGCTGCTCCACTTCTGATCCAGCTCCCTGCTAATGTGCCCAGCCTCACTGTTGTGGCAATTTGAGGAGTGAACCAGCAGATGGCAGATTTCTCTCCTTGCCTCCCTGTAACTCTGCCTTTCAAATACAATGAATCAATTGTTAAAAAGAGAAGACATTTAGACTTAGAACAGAAGGTGGATGGAGACTAGGACCCAAGCACTGGACACAACAATATGTTACCTGTGGACTGGGTTTGCAGGTTTTACCCACCCGAGGCCCCACAAAATCTTGGATCAAGCTCCTGGAGCCCTACCCAGAATGCTGCGAGTTTTTCTCTCTCTGCTCTTGAACAACAACAAAAAAAAATTAAATGCAGAGTATCATGTGAGCTTACTATCCCTGTGAAAATCAAGAAAGTGGGGACAGAACTCACAGCCAGCCTTAAGGTCAGATTCAGCTTCTCCAGTCAATCGTCAAACTCCCTCCCCACCACTTCAAAAGTTCACCTCCCTCGAATAGGTCCGAGTCTGACCTGCCAACAAGCAAGGGTAAGTGGTCAAGGTCAAGGGCTCTGACCACAAAGCTGCACAGACTAGTGCAGTACCCACCAGCCAGCCACACATGACTATTTAAACTTTCATTTAACTCAGAATTCAACTCTTTAGTCACAACAGCCACATTTCAAGTGCTCAATCTAGTGACTGCTGTATCAGACAAGGAGGATAGAGAGATATTTCTATCATGTCAGAGAGTTATATTGGACAGCACTTCTTTCTATTAAAAATTATATGCTTTATTTACTTGAAAGTCAAAGTTACAGAGACATAGGAGAAAGACAGAGATCTTTCATGTGTCGGTTCATTCCCCAAAGGGTCACAACAGTCAAGGTTAGGCCAAACTGAAGCCAGAAGCCTAGAACTCCATCTTGGTCTCCCACCTAGGTGGAAGGGATCCAAGCACGTGGACCATCTTCTACTGCTTTCCAAGGAGCATTAGATGGGAGTTGGATGAGAAAGTAGAGCAGCCAGGACTCAACCCAGTAATCTATGGGTTGTTGGTGTCCCAGGCAGCAGCTTCGCCTGCTGTGCCACAACACCAGTCCCTGACCTCAAGCATATTGCCATGTCATCTGTTGTAGGAGCAGGGTCCTCTCAGAACTCTGCTGCTTTCTCCCAGCTCCTGGCAGAAGCTGTAAGTGCTGTGGAACGTTGGGTAGGGGGAGAGCCACAGCCCAGGGAAACAAACAACCTGCTGGTGTTCTCATGAAGACACAAAGACTCCAAGACAAAACACACAGGGCCACCCAGCAGGTTGTCTGGCATGCATTTGTGTACACATATGCTCGCTCTTCCAGGAATGGGAGGTGCCTTCACTCCCATCACAAGAGCCGCGAAGTCAGATGCCAGGCGGGTTCCTGCCAGAAAACCCACCTGCTGCCTCATCCTGGCCAGGGTCTTTCTCCACATTCCTCCAGGGGGTCCTAAGCACTCCTGGCGTCATGAAGGGATTCCAGAGAGCTCATGGGAAACGGAAACACTAATTTAATTTTGGGCCAAAAAAAGTCTAAAATCTATGCAGGTGAGGGTTCTTTTAAAAGTTCATGGAAAAACACCATGTATGCAATAAAACATTCCTGCACCAAAATAAACTTATCTTTTAATTCTGCTTCCCAAGAGCTTCCTGAAGTCCCCCTGTACTTCCCAATCTGGCACCTCCGGGGAGAAAATCTTGTGGAAGACAGGTCAGCACCCTGGACAGCGACACGCTCCCTTTGGGTTCTTCCCCATCCTCAACACTCCTTCCCTGGCGATCCGCCCTCAGAAACTGCTGGGTGCAGTTCCCACCCACTTCTGCCAATGCCACAGCCTTGTGTTCTGAGCAAGAGCTAGTACATCCAAGGAGCCTGAGAAGTTCTTCACCAACTCTAAGGCAAAGCACCAAGTCCTTGGAAAACCCAGGATCTCTTCAATCTGATCCTGCCTGATCCCTCCAGTGGCACCTTCCACGTCTCCAGCCTGGCCATCATGCCTGGCCACACCAGCTGTTTCCTTCTTCTACCTACTATTGGGCTTCCTTTGCCCCACAATCAATGTCCACATTTTTCTTTTTGTCTACCTAAATCTCACATCTCTAGAGATCCAAATCAGCTCCCACTTGTCCTCAAATCCTTTCCCTGGGGAGGCATTTGGTGTAGCAGTTACAGTATAACTTGGAAAGTCAACACCCCATGTTGGGTGGATTGGAGTCCCAGCTCTAACCTCTTCCCAGCTTCCTGTTAATGTGTACGGGGGAGGTAGCAGGTGAAGACTCAGGGAGTTCCTGTCACTCATGCTTTTGCTGTGTGGAATTTGGGCAAAGAGCCTTGAAAGACCCTCTCTGTCTGGAAAATAAGATAAATAATGTTAGAAAAGGGAGAGAGAGAGAGAGAGAGAAAGGAAGGAAGGAAGGAAAGAAAGAAAAGAAAAGAAAGAAAACCATTTCCAAAAGGTTTCTGCCTGCATTGGCTTCCTCTCTTACATCAAATCCCAAAGCACTGCTAATTTACATCACACCTTAGGAAACTTAATTGCACGTCAACACACACAACTGCCAGGTGGTTCACAGGTGGTTGTATCTGGTGAGCCAGGAAGCCAAAGGAGAACTAGTGTTACCAGCAACCAGCCAAGTAGCCACTAGCAAGTCCCCTCAACCCTCTCTGGCTCAGTTTCATATCAGTAAAAGAACCTTCTTGGACGCAAACATTTCTAACATTCTATGAATGAGGGAGTCTTCCACATCAAGTTGCCACCTATAAAAGCACTAGGTACACACTAGGGATTCTATGGATAACGCAGACGTAACGAATACATAATAAAAACTAAGGTGGAACCCAGGAGCGGCTCAGCCACAGATTCTGGTTTCAGTCCCGAGATCCAAAGGCTCCATGAGCACAGTGAGGATGAGCAGATCTGGTTTCCATCCTTGCTCACGTCAGCATAGGAAAACTGCCTGTGGCCTCAGAGGCATTTTCCTTTGTACAGAGCATGTCACCCCCAACACTGGAAAAACACCACCTGATGGGTATTGTCACACAACAGCAATGTCTCTATGAAGACTTCTCTCTCACTTAGGTCAACCAACATCTCCCAGCAAAGCACCTACCTCGTTAACTGACTATGTACAACCAAGACAGACTATGGAAGACAGCAAGACATGGAAACACTGATGGTGGCCCCTACATGAAACATCCACCATGAAGCTCCAACACCAGGGGATCCGACTTAAAAGTTCAGCTCTTCATTCCCTGATAAAGTGACAGTGTGTCCTTACAATTACCACTGCATCTGCCAAGCATTCAGCTAGGGATCCACCCACAGCAAGATGTAGGGTAACTCTCCCAGTGCCGCACAAGGAGAAACCAAGAGCCAAAACTGTTATAACTTTCTGCTGCGACCAAAGATACAACTAGAACCAAGAGCTAGTTGGGTTTTATAGTGCAGCACACACACAAGCAGGCACTGGTGCACATGCACACACATGCACATGAACATGTATACATTCAAGGAAACTCTTAGCAATACCAAGAGGAAGGTTATGAAACTCTCTGACCCTGGGACGGAAGGCTCCACTAAATATTTGCAAACTGGCCAGCATCAGGAAGGATGGGGTAATTCTCATCATTGGGAAACTCTCGCCACTTGGAATTCCTGGCCAGGCATTCCTTCTCATCCCAGAAAAACCACAAGATCTGGGCACAAAACTACCTGGTCAGTCCACTAGGATTGACCCAGATCCAGGCACATGAGCCCATCAGGAAGCCCAGAACACTTCCATCCTTGGAGACTCTTCCCAAAGTTGCCCATCCTAAAGTCTCAAAGAAGCAAAGTGGAAAACACCAGCACAACCACTAAGGATTGATTACAGCTCCATGTATGGCTCTAGACATAACCCATGATACTGAGTCACACACGCCCACCCACCCCCAAGCAGTGCTCTTGATTCATCCACAAAAGACCCTCTGCATGCTGCTACCTTCCCACCCACACTTCCTCCAGCCATCTCCAAGCCTTGTAAGAAATCACTCAAAGCTTAGTATCACCATCCGCTGACCTTCCAGCACTTATGGTACAGATTCAGCAACGTGTTCCCTAGGTTTCACCATGTATTTTTTGTCACTCATTGGGTTCACAAGCCCTTGCATCATTGCCAAAGATGGTGTGGTACCATGGGTATGAACAGCAGGTGCTCAATGACTGATGGGTGATGCTGAGGATGGTTAGACCTCAAGAGGTTCATCTGTCACCTCAAGGCAGAACCAGGCACAGAACTAAATGTGTAGGGCTGGGTAGGGCAGGCAGGAACAGACCAGAAGGGACCCCACTTGGAGGACAGGGGCCACACAGTCCCCCTCCCATCATGGGTGTCTAGACCTATCTTATTCCAGGACTGAGTGGGAAAGCCTTCCCTCTGGCCAGCCCTGAGCCTCTGAGCCCAGGCTGTTTATCTCGTTAACTCTGTTTATTGTGATCCTGGTAAGAGGTTCTGAAGTCCTCCAAGCCCCTCTCTAATTAAATTCATTAGAACAGATTGGGACCTTCTTACTGGATCTCGGAAAAATTAACAACACAATTAGCATCATAAAGACGAGGAGAGGGGGGCTGCCAGGGAGGCCTCCTCCGAGAGGCTGGGCCATCCCCAGCAGGGGAAGGGCGAGGAGGAGCAGGTGAGGGAGGACAGAAGGCAGCTGCTGAGGCAGCTGCTGCCAGGGGAGCCCAACTGCAGGAGCTAGGGAAGGGGTGATAACAGCCCCGGGGGCACTGACCCCACCACAACCCAGGTCCTCCTGCTTCTCCAGGGCCAGGCCAAGAAATCAATCAATGACATAAATCCCAAAGGCACGAGCTTCTGGGACAAGAGGCCAGCAGCCATCTTCGAGCGGAAATGATTTCCACTCTGTCAATGAAGATGGCAGTTGCAGAAGAGAAACCCCCTCGTGTCTTTTATGACAACATCACTTTCCTTCTGGAACAACCAGGGAGAAAGGAGGGGTGAGAGGAGAAAGGCAGCAGGGGTTGGAGAACCTGAACCACACACCCCTAAGCTTCCGACACTCACTTGACAGGTTCCCCTCCATAGCCAGATTCTACCCACTCTTCAGCTCCTCTAAAACCTGCACTCACTCCAACCTTCATCCTGGCAGCAGCTCCACAAGAGTCCCATCAACACCCCCATTTCACAAGAGGAAGCCGTGGGGTTTGAACCTGGGTCTTTTTGACTTCAAGGGCCGAGCCACTCCTACAAGGCCTCCCTGTTGTTCCCAGCAGCCTGTTCCAGCAGCCTCTGAAATGTGACAGCCCAGGTTCTAAGTCCCCAGAAAAGCCTTCAGTGGTTCCCCGGGGGGTACACATGGCTCTTCCCTGCCACTCTGAAAAAGCAGAAACCACAGATCTTGGTCTTCCAGAAGGATGTAGCAGGTACTCAAAATTTATTCTAGCTCAGCCAAGCCAACAGAGTTCCCCAGAGAGCATTGCTCATGGGCATTAAGCTTCCCAGGTCCTTGTTTTCTCACCAGGGTCAAGGTGCGCTCAGTACAGACGAGAACGCACTGTGAAATTAAACACACACATGTTTAAGTTCTAGCTCTGCCAATTCCCTGGTTCTGCCATCTTAAAACAAGTAACCTCTCTGAGCCTGTTTCTTTGTAAAGTCAGAACCTACCAATCCCTCTTTTTAAAAGTTTTACTAAGTAGTGATTCTATTCATTTGAAGAGTTGAGTTACAGAAAGGAGAAAGAAAGAGAAGAGAGATTGCCCATCCATTGGTTCACTCCCTAAAAGGCCACAATGTCCAGGGCTGGGTAAGGCCAAAGGTGGGAGTCTGGAACTCCCTCCGGCTCTACCATGTAGGTAGCAAGAGCCCAAGCACTGGGGCCAACTTCAGCTGCTCTCGCAGGTACATTTGCAGCTGGAAGTCAAACCACTGCCATATGGGATGCCTGCAGTACACAACCCATACGGGCCACCAAGCCATAGTTAACCTATAGTTCCACCAACCCAGCCTCACCAATCCCTCCTGGAATCTACTAGAATGAGGATGACATGAAAGGCTGCATGTAAAGTACTTTAGAGGGCACAAAGCACTCGATACTGATGACTACTATTTTTATGTCTTGGCTTGCCTCAAGACATATCGAAAGGAAGATGGCTGGAGGTTCTCAAACTGCCAGGCCGGATCTGACAATGCTCTGGTCAGCAAAGCTGCAAAAGTGCCGACTCAAGCACAGTCCTTCGCTCCCAGAGTTCCCCGGCCCCTGCAGTCCCATGGACCAGGCCACAGGCAGCCAGACGCCTGGGCCCCAACTCGGCATTTTAAGAAAATGCTCCATGATTTGCTACTTCAGCCAAGAACAGTAGTGTATACCCTAACAGTTGGTGTCAGCACCCGAAGTCCCACTGACCACCGGGACCACTTGGCCATGTCCCCATGATGCCAGAAACCCATTAGAGCCTTTCTGGGGCTGAGTGTCCATGTGTTTTCATCTCTGGCTCTCCAACTTGACTACCACACCCAGCCCCTGGCACCAAAGGCTCAGGATATAGCAGTGGAAATTGGGTGCAAGGGAAGAAAAGGGCCACTGAGTCAGGTGCAGCTGGGAAACTTCGTCCTTGCCTCAGTCCAGCAGGGGGGCACTGGCAGGGACCTGAGGGCCTCACCAGGCCCCCATTCCTACCTAACTTTGGCTTTCCAGAGCCCAGGGAGCCTTTCACACAGGTCAGTGCTCACAGCAATTGTCCTACTCTGCCTCCGAGCATGTCCCTGGCCATGCACCTGCTGTGCCCCCATCAGACTGGAAGCTCCCAGAAGGCACACAAAGCCTCTTCTCTCTGACTCACTCTGGCATTCTAGGCATACACAGACCACATTTCGTGCTCGGGAAACCAGACGGAAAGAATTAAGAGGTGGCATGTGGCATAGCAGGTAAAACCACAGCTGGCAATGCCAGCACCCCCAGAAGGGCACTGGTTTGGGTCCTGGCTGCTCCACGTCTGAACCTGCTCTCTGCTAATGGCCTGGAAAAAGCAGTGGAAGATGGCCCACATGCCTGGACCCCTGCCACTCATGTGCAAGACCCAAATGAAGCTCCTAGCTTCAGCCTGGCCAAATCCCAGCTGTGTGTCCACATGGGGAAGGAACGAGTGAATGGAAAATCTCTTTCTCTGTAGTTCTGACTTTCCAAATAAATATTTAAAAGACAGAGTTAAGAAGCCTCAAACTCAGTCCCCACTGGATGTTTCCTGCCTGCGATCCCCAAGCTTTATCCAGAACATGCCCCCCTCTGGCCCTCGGGCTGGGAAGGTAATAACCGCTTGAGTCTTCCCACGCCCTCTCCCTGGCAGTGGACTTCATGGTCAGCCCAGAGCTCCAATTCTGGACAGCATCAACCAAGTCCTCTTCGTGGCTGTGGAGCCACACAAGGCTGACGCCACTGCTCCGCCTTCCTGTCCAGACGTTCCCGCTCAAGCCTATGACCTGCCTTCCTCTGTCATTTGTCCAGGCAGTCCTACAAGGCAGGGCTCCACCTGACTTTTCCTCTCTGATCACAGCACCCAGGGCTTGGTGAACCCTCGTGAAAGGAGCTGAGCTGCCAGCAGTCTCAAGGTCCTCTCCCCTAGCCCACAGCCCCTCTTGGTTGCATGCAATTCCAGCCCAGCCCACAGACTGAGAACGCCCCTTGTATTTCCCAAGCATTTCTTTTTTGTAAAGACAAAGGAAAGATCCTCCTGCTCCATTTCTAGAGTGGCCTCAGACATTCCAGAACGGCCTGCCCCCTGAGAGAGGAGAGCAGCTCCCCAGGCAGGTGAGGGAGGGATCAGGGTCCTAGGTCTCTCTTCCGCTGCCCCCTCCTCATGGTGCTCCGGAAAAGCACAGCCCCCCCCCTCCCCCGGAAGAGCAGCCCCGTGTGAGCACCCCGCATGGGGGTGGGGGGACAGCGGAGGGACAGCGATGGGCGGGTCCTGCCCCAGCTCCCCTCCCCGCTCGGCTGGGCTCCCTGCTGCCTTTGTGATGCCACACAAGGCAAGGAGGGATGAGACCCGCAGCCACCACACCGATGGGGAGACATGGCTGTTATCAGAATCCCCTGCTCAACCTGAGCCCCAATCAAGCATTTCAACGTCAGAGCCTTGATCCAATCAGCTCTCGGCAGCGCCCGCAGGTGATGCCTCCTCCCGGCACCAGGAAAAGCTGGCAGCACGGAGCACGCTGGGGAAAGCTTCCCACCCGCTGGCTCCCGTTGGAGAGAGGATGGAGAAGAGTGACAAAGCGGGGGACACATCAGTCCCGCAGTTCCAGGTCCTTATGGAGGGCGCTGCCCAAGGCCAGTTTAAAGTTACCACACACGGACAGAGTCCAACTAAGCACAGAAGTCTGGTGAGGAGGGAACTGAATCAACTGCAATCTGTTTGTAACCCCCGGCTCTCTGCCCCTGTCCCCTCCAGTTAATGCCTTTGGGTTTTGGCTGAGCCCCCAAGACAGGAACTGGGCTGCCAATCTCTGGAGGAAAAAAAACAACACTTCTGGGGACTAGCTGTGAATTTCCTTCCTTTTCTCTCCTTCTGCACACATCCCAGCAGAACCCAAAGACGCATTAGAGGCTCCAGAAGTGCCCGCTCAGTGGAGACAAAAGTAGGATGGATCACAAGTACTGCAGACCCCTCTCTCCTCCTGCCCCGTGCCCCAGCCCCGTTCCCTCCACAAGGCGGAGGACACAGATTCCTTCCCTGGCCTCCCTGCCCCCACCCCCACGGCAGGTCTGGCCTCTAATCCTCGGGACTTCATCTTTCCTGAAGTTCTTGGGGTTCTGCGCCTGCCTGGCCTTGGTCCTGTAGAGACAGTTCGCTCACTCCTGCCCAATCAGGTGCCAAGGCCCTGTGGCCAGCCCTTGCCTAGCCCAGGATCTGACACGGCCCAGCGGGGCTCACCCATAGTTCCAAGGGTAGAGGAAATACAGCAGACTCTGAGACCAGGGAGGAGATGGGCAGAAAGGAGCACTGTCCTCCACTCCCCAGACTGGGGGTGGAGGCATTGCTGCCCAGCACACACACATACACATCGCGTAAGCAGATGCCTGGGAAGGGACAGGGAGTTGCAATTGGGACGGGAGGGGCTGCCCTGGGGACAGCTCCTGGGTGATTCAGCATTCTGCCCACTCTCAGCCCAACCCTGGGCCACATTCACAGCAGTGCCCCATGCTGCCCTGGGGGCTGGGGAAGAATTCCTGCTAAAATCCAACGTGCTCAGGTTGCTCACCAAGGCCCTTCCCTTGAGAGCTTGGCACAAGCCCAGGATGAGCCTGCTGGGCCATTCCCACGGATGCTACCCCTGCCCACCCTAGCTCCCTGCCCACCTTTCCTGCATCCCCAATCTCACACCCCTACCCCTACCACAGCCCATCTAGGAAACCTGAGTAATGAGACAAGAGGGAGTTTGGAGAAGAAAGTGACCCTCAGCACCCTGCGCCCCAAGTTGTGAGCAGGGTCCAGCCTGCAGCAGAGAGCTGAAGTGGATTCTACTGCCAACAGTGAGTGTGTGGGCCTGCAGGGCCTGAGGCCTCCGGGTTGGGCCCGAGTCCAAGCCAAGGGGTTATTACAAGCAGCGCCCCATCTGGGGCAGGTGCAGAGGGCGTGGACCGCTAGCAGCCAAGGGCAGTCGGTACAAGAAAGGGACCAAGAGGCAAGTAGGAATCCCAGAGGCGGATGTGAAAGGGGCTGGGATGGGGGTAGAGGGGACCTGGGGGGAGCAGATAAACAGAAGCAGGCTGACACCGAACGGCAGGTTATGAGCTGGGGAAGCTGGAAAAGGGGGGCTGGGGTAACAAGGGAGGGGCCGGGGACCTGGAGATGAGGGTTGTAAGGACAGCCAGGCTCCAGGACCAGGCGGGGACAGCGCGCCGGGATGCAGGGGGGGGGGAGGGGACGCATCCTAGGAGCTGGGAAGGCTGTCTCGGTGGACAGCGTGGGAGCAGGGCGGCAGCGGCTGGCCGCAAGGGAGCAGAGAGGACGGATCGGCGGCAGGTGCCCGTGCGCCCCGGAGGGGGAGGGGCGGACGGAGAAGGGCGGGGACACCGGGGAGTCGCCCGGTGGGCCTCCCACGCCCCGCGCCCCGCGCCCCGCGCGGCCCCAGCCCTGCCCGGCTCTCGGCGCTCGCCTACCTCCGACGACTCGGGCTCCGGGCGCGATCCGGGCGGTCCGCGGCCGGCGCCGCCACTCCGCTCGCGTCGCCTGCAGCGCCTCTCGCCGCCAGCCGCCGCATTAGGACAGAGACCGGCCCGTGCGCGTGCCCGCGCCCCCGCGCGCCCCCGCGCGCCTGCGTGCGCGCCCCCGGGGCCCGGACGGATGCTGCGGGCGCCGCCCCGCGCGCGTCCCGAGACGCTGCGTTCTCCTCCAGCTGCTCCTGGCTTCCCGCCCCGACCCCGGGGGCTCTGCGGGCCTGCCTCGCGCGGGAAAGAAGCCGAAGCCCTAAGGGCACCGCAGATCCGCCCTGCACCGGACTGGCACCGCGGGAGCTCCCAGGGCCTAGCCGGGGTGGCGGAAGGACTGAGGACAGGGAATGTGGGGGAGGCATCCTTGGTCCCCTCCACGCGGACACCCTGAGTGCACAGCCCACCACACCTGACCTGAACCCCGCCTCCTGACTGACTCCCTCCGCAGCCGGTGGGCTCCAGGGCAGCGGGGTCCTGCCCCGTCCCTCGCGCTGCCCTACCCCCAGCGCATGGCAGTGCTCAGTACATTCCGAGTAAGGAGTGCACGACTACCAAGCACAGCTGCCCTTCTTCAGTTAGAGGCTTTGAAACCCACAATTCCGGTAGCTGGGCAAAGACTTTGCAAAGCGTAATGCCAGCCTCGCAGGGCACCCGGAAAGGCAGTGGATGACAGCCGGAGTTCCTGGCTCCTGGCTTCAGTCCAGCCTGGCTCGGCCCCAGGAGTGGCCGCCACGTGCACTGCAGACCAAGCAGGGACCCTCGTATGAGCTGCTTGTGCCCCGCTTAAACCCCGCATCCTAAGATTCGATCCCTGGAGGAGTCTGGAACTTGAGCCACGGCTGTCTGACTCGCAGCTCTGTGAGTTGCAAATAAACTCCTCTTTTCTTCCACCGCTGGGTGTCAGTAATTGGCTTGCTGCGTGTTGGGGGAGCAGACTCAGTTTTGGGGGGTTCTATGGCAGCTCCTCCAGCCAGTTTGGTGGGGGTCTTGTCTTGTAACACGGCCTGGAGAGGGAGATCACTCCTTGATTTGGTGGTTGGTATGGAAGTGGATATCAAGTCTCGTGGCCCCAGTGTAAAGAAATGAAGTGCGGTCTCAAGCGAAGAGACTCCGCCACTACACCCCATAATCGGGGTCTCCGGAGCGGCTTGTGCTGCTCAGGGGAAAGGGCGCCACCTGCTGGTGGTGGCTCTCCAGGAGCTACAGCCTTGCGCAAGTGCCCCATTCTGGAGGGGAGCGCCAAGGCAGAACACCCTGACTTCTCTCTGCGTTTGTATGTCCAGTTCTGGCTGAGACCCCCTAACTGACCCTATCGGTTCCTCCCCGGACGGTCTCCTCCCTGCAAACTCTGTCCATGGTGAAGGGTGAGTCCCTGGCATTTCCACCTTTCCTGGTTGCTCGTTTCTCCTAACAGAATTGCCTTATCTGGGGCTAGAATTGCCTTATCTGGGGCTCAGACCCAGAAACCCCTACAGATCCCTGCAGAAAGACTTCTGGGCACGTTGGGGTGTGCGAGTGCTGAGGGGCAGGGCAGGGCAGCGCCTGTGACACCCTCCGAGCCATCCCAAGGTACAGGCATGTTCATGCTTTGCTGGAGGAGCTTTTAGTATTATTATTATTGTTGTTGTTGTTGTTGTTATTTGAAGAATTGCACATTTTACAGAGGAGTTAATGTGTGTTGTGAATTGAATCAAGCTTTTATTCAAATCAGACTGATGTCTTAATCTCCAGCACAACTGTATTCAGACTTTAAGGAGGTAATCAAGGTTAAACGAGGTCCTAAGGGCGGGACTATAACGTGATAGCCCAGACAGCTCACGTCTTTACAAGAACACAGACTGGAGATCCCCTGTATGCAGATCCCCAGGGAACAGAGCAGATGGGATGCACAGAACAGCAACTGGGGCCACAGTCTTCCAGGAGAGCTCCCCAGAGGTGATGCTCAAACTGGATACTGAAGGGCCGAAACATACATGGTTAGAAATGGATGAGAATGCCAAAGCTTTTATCTTCTTCTTATTATTATTATTTTAAAACCCATTCTTTTCTAAAGTTTATTTGCATCCATGTTCCATTTTGAATTGATTTTTACGTAAAGTATGAGGTTTAAGACAACTTTCCGTGGGAGCTGGGAGAAGGCTATGATGGATTGGCTGGTTTGCTTGCTTGCTTTGATCCATGGATACCTAATGCTCCAGTGCTTCGTTATAAAAGTTAACTTTTCACCATGGAACGCCTTTTGCATCTTTGAAAAAGAGCAAACAACAGTTAAGCGAAATCCCGAGTCTGTTTTAGCAATAGCTGTTCTTTCCTGTGTGTCAGTCTCCCCAGGATTTTTTATATGAAAATTGCTCATAATTTTATTTTAATTTTTTCCTAGTATCTCTGAAGACTTTATCTTTAAATTATTATTATCATTTTATGATACAGTTCCATAGGCCCTGGGACTTCCCTTACCCCCTCCCCAAACCCTTTCTCCCCCTACTGAGTTCTCCTATGTTATTGCTATAATATAATTCTTCAAACAGTCATATGTCCATCATTGCAGACCTGGACAATGGCATTGTCCGGCATCCTACTGTCAAGATATAGTAAACAGTTTCATTGGGAGTCCATCTTTAGTCTGGAAGTAGAAATGCATACTGCATTGTATCCTCACATCTGGATATGATAGTCTCCATTACAGTTACCACACATCCCCTTAAATGAAAAGCCACAAAACAAAATCAACAACAGGAAGGAAAAAAATAAATTTACAATGCCATGAAGTTAAATAACATGCTACTGCATGACTAATGCGTCTCCAAAGAAATGAAAAGGAAAATCAAGAACCTTCTTGAAGAAAATGATGTTACTGTATGATCTATGAGTCAGTGAAGAATTTAATGAGAAAGAGTTTTGAAGAGATGAAACTAAAAACAACAACAAACCTCAAAAGCCTTTGGGAGAGCAACTTCGGGAGAACAGTACCACCAAGACCTCTGTGCCCTGGACCCACCAGCGCCACCTGCTGAGTCCAACCTATAGCCATACCTCCACAGGTCACAAAGATGTGTGGGCACACACACACCTGGAGAGCAGTGATCAAATACACTGCAATGATAACTACAGCCCAAAAGTCTGAAGCTGTTGGTCACAAATGCTAGCACAGATACATTAAAAAAAAAATCAACTTGATAACAATGTGTGGGGGTGACATCCCCTTCTAGGGAAGACATTGAGACAAGTTGGGATAAAGGAAGGGAAGACGAGAGGAGGATTGGTACCCCAGGCAAAGGGCGAGAGGTAAGGACAGAAGGGCCTTTTGGACGCCATGACCTTAGCATACGTCAATCCTCCCAGAAACTCAGCCAGGTGGGGACCGTGGTCCAGAGAGATTGTTGTGGCACAGATGGGGTGTGAAAAGGGATTAGTGTTGTCCACAAAGGGCTTGACCTCTGTCCTGGGCCCCCCAGATGGCCATCTGGAAGGCCTGGGAGTATCCTGGAGGGGAGGAGGGCTTGTCTGTCTCCGTGGGGATCTTGCTGACCCCAGGAGCCTTTGCTGACCCTGTGACGTGTGCTGGGGCCTCTGGGTCTGGGTCAGAGCTTACAGAAACCAGGGTGAGCCACATGGAAGGTCTGCCACACCCCTGGGACTGAATCCCAATAGAATCTCCAAAGGCAGAGGCTGGGGCAGGATGATCTGGCCAGCATGGTCAAGTGTCATGATTGGGGGAATTTCACCCCATTCCTGACTGCACTAAGGACAACAGGGTACCTACATATGACACACTGTTGAACTCTGCCCTAGCCGCCTTTGCCCCATGCTGGTTTGAGTCAGACTCCTTTCTCTGTAATAAACCCAACTATGAGCAAACTTGCTCCCAATGAGTTCTATGAACCCTTATGGCAAACTGTTGACCTCAGGGTGTCCTGGAAGGTCCCTGGCCTTGCACTTGGTCAGAAGTGAGCGTGGTCTCAGGGGCTGAAGCCTACGTTGTTCATACTGACCGGTGGAATGGAGACTTGCACAAAGCTCTCAGACGGTGCAGGGGCTGCCCCTCCCACTGACCCACAGACCCATGAGCGACCATTTCAGGAAGAGAGAAGGGCTGTTGGATGAGGATGTGGACAAACTAGCTGAGAGGCAGCAAATCTCGGACAGCCCCTGGAATCTTGGCTCCTGTAATACAGATGGGCAGGAAGGCAGACACAGAGAAAGTAGGGTGGGGTGGGCATTGTAGCATAGTGAGCTAAGCTGCTGCATGCAGCGCCAGCATCCTGCGTGGGCACTGGTTCAAGGCTTAGCTGCTCCTCTTCCAATCCAGCTCCCTGCTAATGCTTTTGGGAAAGCCTCAGAAGACCCAAGTACTTGGACTTCTGCCACCCACATGGAAGACCCAGAAGAAGCTCCTGGCTACTGGATTTAGTTTGGCCCAACTCCAGCCCCAGCCCCAGATACTGCAACCATTTGGGAAGTGAACCAAAGGATGGAAGCGCTCTCTTTCTCTCTCTCTCTCTCTGTGTAATTCTGCCTTTCAAATAAATGAAATAAATCTTTTTTAAAAAGTCAGTGGGAGCAACCACTGGGAAGGCCAGGACGTTTCCACGGGTCCCCCACAAAGCTGGACTCCGAGTCTAGTTTCTGGTCTCCTCTTCAGCAGCTCCAACCCTCCTCCCAGGCCAAAAGGGAGGTTCATAGAACTGAAAAAAGAAAGAAGGAAATAAAGAGATTGGGACCTGGTCCTTCTCTGCTTAGGCCAACCTGCAGTTGCTGGTGGGACACACGGGCCGAGCCCAGGCTTTCTACAGGTGCCTCACCACATCCCCACACCAGCATAGTCTTATGTACTTGTCCTCCTGCCCCCCACTCTGGGCAGCAGCCTAAGAAATTAAAGGGCCCAGTCTAGTTCCAGGCAGAACAGCATCTTTCCAGCTGCTTTCTCACTGTTTACCTTAAAATAATCATAATAGGGCCCAGCATGATAGCCTAGTGGCTAAATGCTTGCCTTGCATGTGCCAGAATCCCATGTGGGTGCCACTTAGTGTCCCAGCTGCTCCATTTCCCATACAGCTCCCTGCTTGTGGTCTGGGAAGGCAGTTAAGGACAGCCCAAAACCTTGGGACCCTGCACCTGTGTGCGAAACCTGGAAGAAGCTCCTGACTCCTGGCTTCGGATTGGCTCAGCTCTAGCTGTTGCAGCCACTTAGGGAGTAAACCAGTGGTTGGAAGATCTTCCTTTCTGTCTCTCCTTCTCCCTATAAATCTGCCTTTCCAATAAAAATAATAACTCTTTTTTTTTTTAATCTCCTTGTGGCTTGCCTCTTTCTGCAGTGCCAAGCACCAGCCATGGAGCAGAGGTCACATGGAGGAACACACACATTCAGGCCTCAGGCCTCCAAGTGCAGAGCCCTCCCCAAGACACCTGGAGTTCGTCTCACGCCAGTCAAGAACAATTTCATTCCTGGCTGAGACCACGCAGTGCAAGAGCCAGGGTGGTGAGAGAGGAGGAGGCCGGACTCTCAGCCCTGCCCCTTGAATGAGGCAAAGGGTAGAATGCCCCTGAGCCTGGTGTTACACGGGGTGACTTTCCACCTGTAAAGAACCTCCCCCAAGGTTCTGATGGAGGAGCCTGGGCAACTCCTCTGGCAGGACACAGACCCGGCAGGTAAGTGCAAGAAACATGATAGGAAACAGCCCAGAAAAGGCCATGGAAAGCTACACACTGGCATACAATTGGCAGACGTGGGGGCAAGACCAGGCTGAATCTGTCCACGTCATCCACTGGCAAATCCAGGCACCAGTGTGGGTCGACCCAGGTTCGGTCGCAACAAAGACTAGTGTACAATATGGAATGCCGAGGTGAGGTTGCCTGTACCGGAAGGGACCGCAGCGCCCAACCAGCCTGAGAACAAGAAAGGAAGTGGGCAGAGCCGGCAGGGGAATAAGGGAGGGTTCCTTTGCTGGACAGCTACTTCCGCAGGAGCGCATAGGCTGGGATGGGGACAGACCAGACTAGGCAGAGCTACCACACCTGTGCACCTCATGTGGACTAGATCAGGGAAGAGCTGAGCTGGGCTGATTATTCCTACTGGTGCAAACAAAATTAAAGTGGGCGAGGGTTGTTTGGGCTTAGACACAGCATCAGCTGGAATCTGGGAGTGGGAGAGGCCTGGGAGGGAAATAGTGGGCTCATCCCTCTTGGGTTACCACTTCCACAGGAGGACATAAAACTAAGATAGCGGCTGGGGTGGAATGGAGTGTGGGACAGACTGGATTACTGCTACACTTACTGGCAAACCAGGGTAGGGGATGGGCCTGGTGGGGGTTATTGTGGGTCGCTCCAACTAGGCTGCAGCTCCCACTGGTTTATGTGAGGGCCAAGTATGTACTGGGCAGAACCAGGCTGGATTGCAACACCCATTGGTTCCAGTGGAAGTCGGGAGTGAAAACAGAACCAACCCAGCAATTGCAACCACCAGCTGATTGGGGCGATGGACGGTGCCAGGCCCTGTACTTGTTAGCACATACAAGAAGTTTCTTTGGAGATCTTCCTAATCTAAATGCTGGACTCAGAACCCTAATGAAGAAAAGAGAGAAGACAGAACAGGTCAACCAACCATCTCAGCAATGATGGACTATGTCAATCAGTGGATTTTTCAAAGACCTCATAGTGCTTGGAGTGGCAAGATTGACAGCAATGCACAACTGTTGCAATATCAAAACCACTTGAGCAAGAACCTCAGAGCATGCCCTACATCTGGGACCTGGGGAGGGTGGGAAACTGGGTGGGCCTTCTCCCTTAATACCCCGCTTTAAACATGAAGGTAACAATATGGAAAACATACTAGTATTATCCACTTTCCTGTAGCTCTTGAACCTTCTTACCCTAATTAACTATGTAAAGAATGTCAAAATAAAAATTAAAAAAAAAAAAAGAAGAACCTCCCCCAAGCACCACTTGCACAAATGCATCAAGAGAGAATTCTGGGATATCCTCTCTGCCACATGCATGGGCCTGTGCCTGGCTGTCAGAAATGGCCATCAGCGAAGAACTCTCCCCTTCTCTTACACCCACAAACCTCTAGCTGCAGCCTCCTGCTCTAAATCTAGATTGGGTTTTCTGGGAGCCTTAGCAATCTGACCATAGCGGCAGGTCTCCACCCAAGCCTGTCCCTGGACCAGCATTCACCGGGGTCCCTCCCCAGCCAGGGATAAGCACCCGCTGAGGCGGGGGTCCTGACACGCAGATAATCCTATCAAGGAAGCTCTCCATTTTGCACAGTCCTGTAGGCATTAAAGGCCTTGAGGGTATCAGATGCTGCTGACCACAAAGGCATCCACTTCATCGCATTCAGAAGGTTCAGGTGCATTAGACAATCTCTCTGGCTGATATGTCTCACTAATTATGTCTTTATGTTGCGCTCCCACTTTAAGACCTCGCTTAAACAACCCCTGTGAAAGTTAAAAGCTCTCACGCTGCCACGCCCACAGCCTCCCATCCATGGTACATGAGTTGCACTTAGTACCTACTCCCCACAGAGCACGGAGCACACCATGTGTCCACCCAGGGGGCTGTTTATGGCAGGGACTGTCTTTCAGAATGCATCTAGGCAGCTGTGTTGGATTCACGGCCCGTGGCTGAAGGTCCAGTGGTGTATGCTGTTGTCGAATGGTTGTATGCATAGAGCAGAGCTGATCTGAAACAAAGAACTTCTGTCCCCTAAGTGACCACTAAGCATATGTGACTGCTGAAGGTCAAGTGAACTAAGGACAGAAATTCAATTCTTCAGTGGCCAAGCACATGTGGCTCTGCAGCAGATACCCTCAGTTGGAGAATATTGTCCTTACCATAGAACATCCTACCGAACAGAACTGGTCTGTCTCATGAGGGACAACACCTGGAGTTTTGCAGCATCCAACCTGAGCAACTGTTTGGGAGGTGTTGGGGGCACAAAGTATCTACCTCCTTATGTGTGAAGCTATGCCAGCTGCTGCTTGAAGAATCACAGATGCCAGCACAATGGCTCAACTGGCTAATCCTCCACCTCCAGGAGCAGCATCCCATATGGATCCCTGTTCATGTCCCAGCTGTCCCACTTCCCATCCAGCTCTCTACTGATGGCCTGGGAGGGCTTTGGAGGATGCCCAAAGCCTTGGGTCTCTGTACCTATGTGGGAGACCCAAAGGAAGCTCCTGGTTCCTAGCTTTCGACCTCAGATTGGCTCAGCTTTAGCCATTGCAGTCACTTGGGGAGTGAATCAGTGGATGAAAGATCTTTCTCTCTGTAAGTATGCCTTTCCAAGAAAAATAAATAAATATTAAAAAAAAAAACCAGAAGACTCACACAGACACATAACATCATAGCCTCTTGATGAATCAACACAGACTAAATAGACACATTAGGGTTTAGCATCCTGAAATCTAAAGAAATGAGCAGCCCAAAGGAAGGCAACATAAAGAAACGTGGATATCTGCATACTCCAGACACCAGCACCCGCTTCCTTCTCCGGTTTGGAAGGGGCATCGTTGGGCTGGATTTATTTCCTGGAGAAATAAACATATGCAGCAACTGGATCAGCTATCAACCCACAGCTGAGCAAGACTGGTGAGGCAGCCATGGGTAACCCAGCCAAGCTCAAGTTCATGTGGCCTTGCCTGCGGTTTTCCCTAACCACTGACATGTCCTTTTGGTTGCAGCCTTCCAGTGCCCAGGCTGCCCTCCTCATACGGCTTTGGACACACAGTAGCTGTGAGAAGCCCCTCTGTCGGACTGCACGTATGTCTCAGTTTTCTAGCAGGAAAGCGCGGTCCCTCCAAGCAGAAGCTCCCTTCCTCCTGCCATTGGCTTTGATTTGTTCTGCCAGAGAAGCCTTGGGTCTTAGTGATTGAGGTGTCCCCTTCTGCCTTGGGCTACACGTCCCAGCCTTAGGGGATGAGAAGAGGCATCAGCTGCCCAGAGCCCAGGCTCCTCTGCTACTACCTTCCCCCACTCCAGTCCAATGGGGGGAGGGGGGTGGTGATGGTGGTCCCAACACAATTCCTGCTGGCACTGGAGTCAGCAGGAGTGGGGCTGGGAGCCAAGAGGGAGCAGCTGAGAGTCTGGCCACTCCCGATTAGTTTCTCTTATTAATGCCAATGTGTTAGCACAGGGTACCCTGGGAAACAGGCAGGGGAGTGGCCAAATTACAAAGAATTTCTGTACTTCCTGTCTGTGGGGCCACACCGGAAGTCCCAGGAAGGGGCCAGGCCTGAGGCGGGTGCCCTCCCGCCCCAGGGATCCCCAGAAGAGTGCATCTGATGCTAGTGGGAGGGATGGAGTTGCTTCCAAACACAGGAGAGTTGTCACAATTGCATGCACGTGGGTGCAGGCTTCCAATTATGTGGGCAGTCTCACAGCAATACATCACGTGTCCTCCACACAGACACCGCGGATGGAAATAACCTCAAGGGCATGAGTGGGAGGTGAATGTCAATCAAGAGATCCGATGAAGACACTTTGGTCCAGCCCTAACCAGAAGAGCAAATTAGCAAAGCAAAGGGGATCCCATGCATGGGGGCTCTGCCAGAACCAAAACCCAGCACCCAGACCACAGTAACTCAGCACCAACAAATGTTTCCTGAAGGATGCATACCCCAACAGTGGTCTGTGTCATCTTAGGCTGATACCCTCTTTGTAGCCAAAGATTGTTGGCTCCCCCAACAATCCCATCAACACCTCCAACAATCTCCTCCAACACCTCCAACACCTCCAACAATCCCCTCAACACCTCGAATGATCTCCAACATCTCCAACAATCCCCTCAACACCTCCAACACCTCCAACAATCTTCTCCAACACCTCCAACAATCCCCTCAACACCTCCAACGATCTCCTCCAACACCTCCAACACCTCCAACACCTCCTCTTCAGCACCCCCTTGCTTCAGCCTCCTGGCACGTGGACACGAGTTCCCACCAAGGCCGTCCTCCGTTGTCACCTACCCGGCAGCATCTCTGAGGAATCTCTCTCTGATGAGTTTTTCATTTGGCAGTAATAAAGTAAGAAATGAAGAGCTTTTGGATCATTCCTACTTTCATTTTTGGTGTAATTATTGAATTGTGAATTTATATAAATTTTCATAATGGCTGCTTTCACAACCCACTTGCGGAGTTCCAGGAAATGGAGCAATCGGTTCCTAGGAGGTGATATGAGCTGACTCCAGCCACCCTGGAGCCACAGGTTTATGTCTCTGCTTTGCCACTTATGGTTTAGAATTTCTGCAGCATTACCTCAGGTTTTTAAAAAAGATATGTTTATTGATTTAAAGACAGAGCAGCAGAGAGAAAAAGAGAGACCATCCATTTGCTGGCTTAGTCCCCAAAGGACTGCCACAGCTGCTGCTGAGCCAGGCAGAACCCAGGAGCCAGGAACTCCATCCGGGTCTCCCACGTGGGTGGCAGGGACTCAAGTCCGTAAGCCATCCTCTACTGCTTTCCCCGGAGCATTAGCCGAGAGTTGGATCAGACTCGACGCAGCCAGCCAGGACTCGAACAGGTGAGCTGATATAAGCTGTGGGCATCCAACATGGCAGCTTGGCTGGCTGCAGTGCCATGTCTGCCCACCTTGCAGTTTTTAAAAAGGTGGAAATCAGCTGTGGTCAGCACTGTTAATGACCACACTTATTAACATCATGGGCAGGTGCTGGTGTCCTCCAGACACTGTGGCACCAGGTGACACCTGCGTCCCTCTCTGTTCAGCCTCTGCTTGTGATGCCTGGAGCCCTTGGTGCCCAGTGACCCTATGGCGGGTCCAGACTAGCGTGCTGTCTCCAGAAAGCGCCATGGTGGCGTGAGCTACAGTCCGATCATCTGTGGATCAGATTAGGGTTTTGCTCAAGACACATCCCAGCCCACGGCTTCCTCTTTCTCTGGCTTCTCACCTTTTTTGGGTCAGTAGAGGTTTTTCAAACTGAACAACATACGAACAAAGGCAGCACGGAACAAAGCAGCCTGCAAACAGAAGCCGTGAGGGATGGTGATGGACACCCATGGTGCACGGTGGTCAAGCAAGGTGAGCGGAGGCTTTGATGCCAAACATCCTGTTAGGATTTGGGTCGGGCTTCCTCTGTGGTCAACTTTTTCTTACTTTCACACTTATTTACTTTTTCGTTTATTTGAAACAAAGAGCAAGAGAAGCCAGAAGCAGGAAGAGATCTTCCACCTGCTGGTTCACTCCCCAAAAGCCCACAAGAGGCTGGACTAGACTAAAACAGGAGCCCATCTGGGCCTCCCCGATAAGGGAGCAGGGACCTGAGTCCTTGAGTCCCTGCCAGCCCTTGTCTTCCAGGTACATTCACAAAAAGCTGAGTGGATGGGTGGTGGGGGCTGACCTTGACTCCTGGAACTCCCAAGTGCATATCAGCATCCTGAGCAACAGCTTAACCCATTGTGCCACAATGCCCGCCTTCCCTCTTGCAGCCTTTCCCACAAGGGTCATCAGTGCTGAATCAAAGGTGCTGGAACACAGCATCTCTTCAGGGCCCATCAGTCCTGCTCAGGCTGAGGACAGCCGCAGGATGGGTAAGACTGTCACCTAGTTACGAATTGTCATCTATTTATATGAAGTGTCTTCCCAAGTCTACCTTCTCTGACAAGTGTACTTTACACAAACTTTGTGAAGTCCCCCTTTAAAAAAAAAAAAAAGATGTATTTATTTTTATTGGAAAGGCAGATGTGCAGAGAGAAGGAGAGACAGAAAGGAAGATCTTCCATCCACTGATTTACTCCCCAAGTGGCCGTAACAGCCAGAACTGAGCCGATCTGAAGCCAGGAGCCAGGAACTTCTTTCAGGTTTCCCACACAGGTGCAGAGTCCCAAGACTTTGGGCTGTCCTTGACTGCTTTTCCAGGCCACAAGCAGGGAGCTGGATGGGAAACGGGGTCGCTGGGACATGAACCAGCGCCCATATGAGATCCCAGTGCATGCAAGGCCATCAGACCATTGCACCGGGCCCATCCCCATGTATTTCTATTCTAGAGTAAGCAGAGCTAACGTAATTACTACTCACTGATATTCACTCCCAATCAAAAAAGAACATGGGACACGCTGAACCCTGACAGCACCATGTGAGGAACCTAAGGCTGAAGACAGGGGCTCACAGCCAACAAACCGAGGGGCTGGACTTGCACCCATGGGGTGTGGCTCCACTGTGGCCCCAAACCCCAAATGCTCCATGACTTACAAGGAAGAGAGCAAAGCTTGCCCGACTGGGGGTTGAAACTTGGATTTTTAGCTTTCTGTGAATATCTACTGTCCCCAGGGTGTGTGGGGCTGCGGACTGCCCTGGGCTTGGGGTGGCTCTGAGCGCTTTCTCCTTTGCCTGACCTCTGATTGCTCTCGGGTGGGAACAAGCGGAAGAGGGGTTGTGGACGTCTTGGGAGGAGACCATGAGAGAACACCCCGATCCTGGGCATGAAGTCTGCTTGTTTGGTAAGCTGGTTTTATTGCCTTCCTGCTCATTGGTAAGGAAGGGCAGGCATGGTAGTGTCACATTTCACCACCTGTTCTTTCTCAGGGGCATCCCTTCGCCACAGCGGGTACTGGGACCGTCATGGGAGGGGCCACAGGTCAGGAAAGCCCTAGAAGGACAGCGGACAGGGATCATGGACAGTGGAACTTCTGGCCCAGGCTGAAGGGGAGCAGAGAGAGAAGGGACCTGCCATGTGACAATGTGAAGCGGACAGAAGCTACCTCTGTTGTAGCCAGTTAAGCCATGCTCGTGGAGAAATAGGGCAGGTCCAACGTCATGGCACAACAAGTTAAGCAACATTTTGCAACATAGCATCCCATATTAGACTACAGGTTGTAGCCTTGGCTCATCAATACAGGAAAGTAGCAGAAAACGGCCCAAGTACTTGGGCCCGGTCACTCATATGGGAGGTCTGGGTGGAGTTTCAGGTTCCTGGTTTGGGCCTGACCTTAGACCTAGTCATTGCAGCCATGTAGGAAGTAAACCAGTGGCTGGAAGCTCTATCCTTCTCTCTGAAGCTCTGCCTTTCAAATATGTAAATAAATCCTTTAAAAACTAAACTTGAGTTTTGTTTCTTTTTTAAAGTAAGCAACAGGTGCATGGATCTCCCAAAAGCATGGGATGTTCTTTCCTAACCTGCAGTCTGATTTTGAAGGTTTTATGACTTTGAAGTTTAAAGCTTTGCTTGGGTTTGGGGGCCAAAACATGTTCAAACTGTAGCATGTCCAAGTCATATTCCTGGTTCCAGTCATTGGACTGTGGCCCAGAAGCCAAAAACAGAAGTGGCAAACAGAAGTAGAACTATCTGACAAGGCACAGATGGAACAGTCAAGCTATTGTGGTGCTCAACCCCAAATACCATCACCTCCAATGTTGAAGCCCTGAAAGATCAAAATTCCTAAAGTCCAAAATACCCCCGAAGTACAATCCTAAAATAAAAATAAAAGTTGGAATTCTGAAAAATAAATTCCAAGAACATATTCTGGGGAAGGTCACATTGTCACACACAGAAAAACAACAAAAACCTCAGTTTGCAAGAATGCGTCATTGCATGACACTGCCCGCTGTGTGCGCATCCCATACGGGCATCCCCAGCTGCTCCACTTTTGATCCAGCACCCGATAACCAGTTCTGAGGTGTGCATGTGAGTGAAGGCAGACTGGTACACCCCATTCTGTGTACCCCAAAGACAACCCGCAGGTTTACCAGGGGTGTGGCTGTGCACAGAATCACAGCAGAACCTCACAAACATGATGCCTTCTCCAGGGGTGGCCACACCCCCAAAGATAAACTAACAGAGTCTCCCTGCAGTGCAAGTCTTTAGAATTCAGTGATTGTAGGGCCCAGCGCAATGGCGCAGTGGTTAAGGTCCCGCCTTGCATGCCCAAGATCCCGTATGGGCGCCGGTTCTAATCCTGGCAGCCCCGCTTCCCTTCCAGCTCCCTGCTTGTGGCCTGGGAAAGCAGTCGAGGACGGCCCAAGGCTTTGGGACCCTGCACCCATGTGGGAGACCCGGAAAGAAGTTCCTGGCTCCTGGCTTCGGATTGGCTCAGCTCCAGCCGTTGTGGCCGCCTGAGGAGTGAATCATCGGACAGAGGATCTTCCTCTCTTTAAAAAAAAAAAAAAAAAGAATTATGTAAAAAAAAAAAAGAATTCAGTGATTGTAGGATGGGTATTCTGCCACAGCAGGTTAACCTGCTGCTCGGGTCGCCCACGTCCCCTTTTTCAGGCTGATTCCTCTCTCTCTCTCCTTTCTGTCACTCTGCTTTTCAAATCATTCTTTCTGAAGAATCTTTAGACCAGCTGCATCTTAGAACTGAGAATTTCAGAGGTCTGAAAAACAATTCAGTGCGAGCACTGCACATGACACGACGCCCCTGGTGAGGCCGGGGCGGCACCACATACATCAAAGGCGTTAGGATTTCTGCAGTGAAACACACAGACGCCCACACAAAGTGGAATGAACAGAGCTGCAACTCATCGCCTGTGTCATTGCAGGTCAGGTTTTGTCTCCAGATCATCACAGGCTTAATAGGATGTTACTAACATGTAAGATTTATTTATTTTTATTGGAAAGTCAGGTTTACAGAAAGAAGGAGAGACAGAAAGGAAAATCTTCCATCTGCTAGTTCACTGCCCAAGTGGCTGCAACAGCTGGAGCTGAGCCAATCTGAAGCCAGGAGCCAGGAGCTTCTTCCAGGTCTCCCACACAGGTGCAAGGTCCCAAGGCTTTGGGTTGTCCTTGATTGCTTTCCCAGGCCACAGGCAAGGAGCTGGATGGGAAGTGGAGTATCTGGGACACAAACCGGCACCCATATGGAATCCCAGTGCATACAAGGGGAGCACTTTAGCCACTAGGCTACTGTGCCGGACCCATATGTAGTGTTTCTTGAAAAAAAAGAAAAAGATTCCTTTATTTTGAGCTGCTGTTGAGGGTTATGCCACCAGCATCTCATATGAGCGCCGGTTCAAGTCCTGGCTGCTCCGTGTTGGATCCAGTCCCCACTAACGCACCCGGGAAAGCAGTGGAGGATGGCTCAGGCACTAAGGTCCCTCTTCTCGCATGGGAGAGTCTCTCTTTCTCTTTTTCACCATCCTTTCTTCCCGCTCTCTCTATAACTCTGCCTTTGAAATAAATCGTACTGTTGGTCAAAAAAAAAAAAAACAGAGTGATGGAGGGACAGAAAGACACACACACAAAATTCCCTTCCACTTGCTGAAGTGCTGGTTAACTCCCCAGATGGTTGCAATGGCCAGTTCTGGGCCAGGTGGAAGCCAGGAACTCCATCCTGCTTTCCAAGGTGGCTGCCAGGGACTCAAGGACTTTGGCTGTTTCCCACTGCCTCCTGAGCGGCACTGGCAGGAAGCAAGTTCAGAAGCAGAGTAGCCGGGATTTGA
Source organism: Ochotona curzoniae (assembly GCF_017591425.1). Classification (NCBI taxonomy): domain Eukaryota; kingdom Metazoa; phylum Chordata; class Mammalia; order Lagomorpha; family Ochotonidae; genus Ochotona; species Ochotona curzoniae. The sequence goes on along the minus strand of NW_024466219.1, from coordinate 14,824,551 downwards.
ACCAGTGCTCTGATGTGCATAGGCTAACTTGCTCACCATGTCATTGGACCCTACCACATAAATTATAGGAAAACATCCAGTTTCTAGGCCCGTGTCCTCCCAGCTGGAACTTCCGGGTCTAATTTGGATGATTCCTGGTCACACGGCCGCACCTTGTGGGAGCCCCTTTCCTTCCCACCAGGGTCCAACCTCAAAGGGGGAACGGGGCAGCGCATACACAAAACAAGTTCTTGAGTTGGAATTCCCTAAGAGAGGTTCACCCTCAGGGACACCCGGCACAGGGCTGACTACACAGGCGCATGGAGCACTTTGCAGGGGTGTAGGCGGGAGCCACAGTACCAGGTAAAATTCCTTTACCTTAGTTGTCACCATCCTGTGGGATCTGCAGGGGGAGAATCCACGAGTCTGGGATGGAGAGCAGGCAGCAGGGCTCGAGGACCTGCCTTCACCTGCCTTGCTTGGGTCCTGACAGCTGCTGGGGAACTGGGAGACACACCTGTGCAGGGGACCTCTGGTCTTGTGATGGGGAAAGGCTATCAGCGGCTGTAGAGGGCAGAATATGCCACTAGGGGGCAGCAAACCACAGGCGTTGGAAATTGGAGTCTGGCTTTAAGGAAGGAAACCAGAGATAGCAGGGAGCAAAAAGCCTGCAGAACAGAGACCTCTTTGGTGTCTTCCTGGAGGCTCCAGGAGGAGGACCGACCCCAGTACATCAAGCGGGCGTCACCTCAGGGTGTGCTGGAGCCGGCTTAAACAGCAAACCCACCAAAGCCCGCGCTGAACTCTTCCAAAAAATTTGCAAGATAGCTGATAAACACAGCCATCATCCAGAACTCCCCAGTGTGTGTTGACTCCTAGTGGCACGTTGCTGTCACCTGTGCTCTCCAGGTTCCTTACCTGTGTTCAGTGCGATGGAGAGGTCCTTGGATCACTGGGACGACCCCCAGCCCATCCAGCTGTGCTCCTGAGGCCTTTGGGAGATGACTGGCTTGGGTGGGTTGGAAGGTGGGGCTCCAGTCTCAAACGGCTGTCACTTTACACTGAATGAGTGAGCTCCCTGTCGCTCCCCTTGCTAGCACGCCAGCGACCATTCCTCTGTGCATGCTCTGTTATTGCCGCCTCCACGCAGTCCAGCGGGACCTCTTGACCTTCAGCGGTGAACCTCCAAAACTGTGAGCAGAAATCCACCTTCCTCCTTTCTCCCAGGTATTACAGCTGTAGCAAGGAACAGAACCTAACCTTAGAAGTGACCTTGGGGCCTGGCGCAATGATGTAGTGGTTAAGGTCCTCGCCTTGCACGCCTGGGATCCCATATGGGCGCTGGTTCTAATCCCGGCAGCCCCGCTTCCCATCCAGCTCCCTGCCTGTGGCCCGGGAAAGCAGCTGAGGACCAATATCTGGGCAATGTGTTCCCAAATTATGGTTAGTCCACATGACAGAAAAGCAATTCACACAAAGAAATGATGACTTTGGTGAACTGGTAAAGATGAAATGCAAGCTAGCCTCAGAAGCAGCTCACCAGTCAAGCAAAACCCCAAACTGCACCTCTATATGCGCCAAAAGAGAACATGGAAGGGTATTTCTATAATCCCAGGGTGTACAGAATAGAAGGGGCTCAAGCTAAGTCAAGGCAAGTCTGTTATGCTTAATGTATAAAACATGCGTGATGAGCTGGTACCATGGCACCGCAGATTCAGCCAGCACCTGTGGTGACATCCCATACGGGAGCTGGTCCGCGTCCCGGCTGCTCCGTTCCCGATCAGCTCCTTGTTAATGCACCTGGGAGGGCAGCAGATGAGAGCTGTGTGCTTGGGCCGCTGCAACCCAAGTGGGAGACCTTGGTCCGCCATGCTCCATGGTCCACCTGACCCAGGCCTGGCCACTGAGGGCATTTGGGGAACAAACTAGCCAGCAAAAGATCTCTCTTTCCGTCCCTCCCCCTCTCTCTGTAACTCTGCCTTGCAAACAAATAAGTAAATAATCTTTTCTTAAAATCTCATCCATGGGGCAGGTGTTGCAGCACAACAGGTAAAGCTGTACTCTCTTATTGCACTTCACTCCCACCTTGGCCTTCCCTCTAGCTGTGCGGGTGCCGTGGCCGACAAGTCCCTTGGGGGAGTGGCCAAGCCAGAGGCGCCTTCACCAAATACTCAGGGCATGCCTGTCATGGGAGTGACCTTGATGGACATGCCCAGTTCAAGGGCAAACAAGTGGCATGTAGGAGGGCAGCAGTGGTCAGAGCTGAGCCAATCCAAAACTAGGAGCTTCTTCCAGGTCTCCCACATGAATGAAGGGGCCTGAGCCATCCTCCATTGCTTTTCTAGGCATTAGCAGGGAGCTGGATGGGAAGTGGAGCAGCCAGGACGCGAACCAGTGCCCATATGGGATACCAGTGTCTCAGGTGCAGAGTTAGTCTACCGCACAAGGGTGCTGGCACCAGCTGCCCTTCTGCTATATGCTTCTTAAAAGAAAAAACCTCTAGGTGATTCTTTTTTAAACATTTGACTTATTTAAATATTTGTGAGATAGAATGACAGAGAAAAAGAGAGAGAGACCTTCTCTCTGGTGGTCCATTCTCTCAAATGGCCACAAGAGCCGGGGCCGAGCAGGCTGATGCCGGAAGCTCCACCTGGGTCTCCCACACAGGTGCCAGGGACCCAAGAGCTCCATCCATCCCTGCTGCCCTCAGGAGCATCGGCCGGGAGCTGGACTGGAAGAGCAAGATCCGGAACAGCAGCTGGCACTCCGACTTGGGATGTGGGCATCCCAGGCTGTGGCTTGAGCCTTCCACCCCACAACAGCAGCCCAGCTTTCCTCACCTTCGTCGCCCTCCTTCTCCCTTTGTGCATCACTGGAGTCACTGTCACACTGGTTTAGACCAAGAGCCAGATGAACGAGGTTAGATTCCGATGGAGCAGGTGTGTGGAGTGGATGAGCCACTAGGAGTGGCCTAGCTTAGGGTGCAGAGGGTAGAAGGGGCATTCTCCTCAGAGGCCCATCAGCCCAAGGCCCCAGTCCTGTAGAGCTGGGAGGAGGGCTTTTGAAGTGGAAGCTTCTGGAATCTGGCTGATCCTCAGCCCCCAGAGCCGCAGTGGTCAGCCTTCCCTACAAATTCAGACATTCGCAGTGAAGGGCAGGTTTACAGAACACTCAGCAGGGGCCAGAGGCTCCTCTATGTGGTGGTATGGCCCCTCTCCCAGCCTCAACCGTCCCAAAATCTCCTTATACAATCCCCTCCTGCTCTGAAGCTCCTGGAACCCTGTACTCCGACTGCATTAGCTACATGTCATAAATATTTATGCTCTGGCTGACACACGTCAGAGGGCGGGAGCCTGTGCGGGGAAGGGCAGGAAGGGCCTGCTGCTGGGCTGCGTGGGAGTGAACAGAAGTCCTTTTCCTGCGCTGAGCTGGGCTGCCACCACTAGGGGTGCTGACACAGAATTCTGCTTGGGGTGGGAAGGAGACAGCCACAGCCCTCTGCCCACCCCAAGGCCCAGATCCTGCGAACCTGCAGGATATAAGTATTGCCAGGTTCACCAGCCATGGAGATCCCAGGGTTCGAGCTCCATGTGCCCAGCACCCAGCAGTGCTGTCACAGTTTCCCTCCGTCCTCCACAATACCGGGAAGTTAGAGCCCACCACATACGCACATCTTGTCAATAATTTCATAGCATAAGCAGCAGCGCTGGGCTTTGAACAAAAATCTTGATTTCTATTTTTCTGTGACATGACAGTATGTTGATCTAGACCCCACAGCCTAACGTCAAGGCTAATCCCTTGCCACCAGCCAGGTCATTAATCATATGTGCTTGCCCCACACCCAGTTCGGTGCTGCTCTGCACCCTGTGTGCACAAGACAGGGGCCTGCAAGCAGCCCTGTGGGATGGGAGTGCAGGGTGCCCGTGCCCAGCCTGGGACTTTGGGCTCACTTGCAGGGGTCAGCAGGTGAGTAAACTACAGCCCCCGAATCACGGCCCAGAGGGGAGGGCAGAGTTTCTCCTGGCCCTCCTCTCCACAGCAGGAGAACCCAAGTGGCGGGGGGACACAAAAAGGGTGCCTCTGGAGGTCCCAACCCCTTCCAAGCCTCGTCCCTCCCTGGGCATCATTCAGTGGCATATGTTGTTTGTTCACCCCAGCTCACAAGGGCAGCCATGTGCCTCTCCTCTCAGCCCTGCCTGGAAGGACTTCACACTGGGAGTGTGACATTGACCTTGGGTGAGGATCCATGTTAGCCATCAGACTCTCCACCCCAGGAACTGCTTGCTGTCCTGCACCAAGACACCTAAGAACAAAGGCCCTGCTGGCTCTTGCTTACTTCCAGAGCAGCCAGTAGTACTCTCTGTGGTAAATTCAGTTACACAATTAGCCCTGCCAGCAGCCCCGGCAGGCGTTGGTGACTGTGATGTTTAGAAGAGAGATACATTGGAATCGGCACATTATACACTTGCAATGCAAAGCGTCTCTGTTGCTGCTCCCACCTTGTTCAAAGTAACGCAGCCTGAGACAAGTCACAGCAAGCGAGGCGGAATGAGGCAGAGACTAAGAGTGGGAATATCAGCTGCAGGTGAGGATGGCAAACGTACGAGACACGATGCACTAGGTTCTTGCTAAACACAGTCCATGAAATCAGCTCTAGCTCCTTGGCACCGCCTCTACAAGGGAGTTGGGACCCGTGTTAGTGCTGGCGAGGACTTTGGCATCACTGAAGCCATCAGGGCACAGCTTCCCTGATAGTGACTTGTCCCTGGGCTGTGGCACCTGCTCCAGGAAAGGTGTGGCTGGGGTCAGCATACTCGCTATGGTGGCTTGACCTCCAGCATGTCTGGGTGGAACCTTGAACGTCTCTCCAGAGGGGCTGGCCGAGATATCCTGGCCATGCCTGGACTTCTTCCAGGACCTGGGGCAGGAGGCCAGGACCGAGTGGCCCTGGTGGTTTTCAGTCACAGCCAGAGCACTGGGCTTGGTTATGTTTCCCTTCCTTCCAAGGAGCACACAATTTGCCTCACTTTAGGACTAATTTTAAGGTGCCCATTGTATAGGTCAAAGTAATCCGTAAGAGCATTGCCAGGGGCCAGGCCCCCTGTTTGGCACTCCAATCTCCACAGTAACTCAACAGGATAGGCCCTGAACGTGGGGTTGAGGCTTATCAAATGGCAAGGAACACTGCTTATTCCTTGTAGCTGGAACTGCAGCCCTGCCTTGCCTGGCTCTCTAGTGGGGAAGCTGGAGCCAGGAAGGCCAGGAGCCAGGCCCGGCAGGGCTGCAGGGATCCCCCCTGGGGGATGTGGGGGATGGCATGCGAGGCTTCAGGGCTCACAGTGACAGCTTGTCTTAGGATGTGACCACCAAGCCAAATTAGACATTTGGTCCGCTCTGGATTTTTTTTTTTTTTGCAGTGATTTTTTACTTTTAAAAATACAATACCAAGCCTATGGAACTGTGTCATAAAACAAAATTAAAAAAAAAATACTACACCAAAATAGTATTCTTTTCATGACTGAGCTTTTGGTGGCCCCTTAAATGCTGCACTCCATTGGCAAGGGTCTCCCTCCACCTCAGGCCTTCCCAACACACACACACACTCCTACTCCTGGCCTTTCTCTCCCAGAGGCAGGGACCCTGCACCTGCATGGGAGATTCTAAAGAAGCTCCTGGCTCCTTGGCTTAGGATTGGCTCAGCTCCAGCCATTGGAACCACTTGGGGAGTAAACCAGTGGATGGAAGATCTTCCTCTCTGTCTCTCCTCCTCTCTGTATATCTGACTTTCCAATAAAAATAAATAAATCTCCAAAGTGCCTCACCTTAGGTTCCCGGCCCAGTGTGGGATTTGTGGTGCAGAGCTTTGGCCAGCAGCCCACACTGCTTCTGGGGGCGTGCTGCAGGGAGTGCTTAGGGGTGCTGGGAGGCACCTGGCCTTGCTCACCTCCGCACAGCCTCTGCTCCCCAGAAGGCTGGCAGCTGCCGCCTTTCACCGCCCCAGCGGGTTGCAAAATCCAATTCAATCCAATCTGTAAGGAAAGCAATGGGCTCTGCACAGGAATCGTAAGATGTTGTCTGAGTTAATAAGATAACCTTTTAATACGCCTATCTCCCCTCCCCCAGCCTCCATCTTTAACAAACTAGCAAGTGCTCACCGTTGGCCTTGAAGCAATTTAGGGAAGGCATTTGGAATTCCCCGTCTGCCCTGTTCCCCAACCGGCTATGTTTCTTGTCACACGCTAACAGCATTTAAAATATTTACAGCCCTTTCTTTGCCCTGGGGGTGTATCAGAATAAATCACTGTTACCACCAATAAATCAAAAATTAATCTCCACAAAGCTCAATGCCTGTCCTAGCCCTCAAATAACAAGTAGCAGAATCAAATAGCAGAATCCATCCGAGGGAGCGCCGGTCAGTCAGGGAAGCCGCCGCTCCGGCGAGCCCAGGCAGGTGCGGGTACAGCAGAGGGCGCAGGACTGCACGCTGCCCCTCCAGAGCCAGCCACCTGGTCTGCAGCTGGGACACTGCGCGTGGGCAGCTCCCCTTCCTCCACCTCCAGGTCTGTCACCCTCCGGGACTCCTCAGCTTGCCTAAGCTATGTGAAGGAAGATACGAAAAAAGAGGCGGTCATAAAACCTCTTCCCTTTCCCCCTCCCCAGACAGCCGGAAGCGCTGCGTGGGGCTGGGCGCAGGGGTCTAGTCTTAGCAGAAACTGGAGACCCTGACGTGGGCTGCCAGCTGTTCCTCCTCATGAGAAGCAGCATTCTCACCTTCCCTCTGGGTTTTCCACCCTTGAGTCCATTACTTAATGTGTCTACATACCTCCTGTAAGGAGATTCTTTCCAATTATTCTCTCTGTAACTGCCTGCATTGAAAGAATTTACGTTTGACAGTTGACTAATACAACAGCACACATTTGTGGAAAGGCTGCAGCGTGCAAGCCAGATGAAAGCTACCCACCGTAATTCCACACCACCCACCCAGATAGCCGTCACGATGAACATGTCCGCCTGTTCCATTCCATTTGCTTTTCTCTACATACATATGTAATTCATAAAGTTTTCACTAAGGTGCTGTAGTCATAATGTATTACATGGGGGCATGTTACACTGCAACAATAAATCACTCCAAATATTCCATAGCTTGGCAACCCAGAAATGTAGCTTTTAAAAGATGTGTGTATTTATTTGAAAGGCAGAGTTACACACAGAGAGATCTTCCATCTGCTGGATCATGCCCCAAATGACCACAGTGGCCAGTGTTGGGCTGGACTGAAGTCGGGAGCCAGGAGCTTCCTCCAGGTCTCTCATAATTGGGGCAGAGATCCACGCACGATGGCCATCTTCGGCTTCCTTCCTGGGCCCTTGGCAGGGAGCTGGACAGGAAGCAGAGCAGCCAGGACACATGCCAGAGCCCATCTGTGTGGGGTGCTGGCCCCACCGGCAGAAGCTCACCCCTCTGCCCCACAGCACCTGCCCCCAAAGGGTATCTGCTACTTGTGTATCAATGTGGGTCAGTTGTGTGGGTTTGTGGGCCAGCTGTGCTGTGCCAGCTTGTCTGGGCAACTGAGCACTTTCTATTTCGTGTAGCACCGTCTCCTGGGAGCCCCACTCATTTGCAGCCAGTTCTCAGAGGGGGAAAGAGAGCAGGAAGGAGGTCCCCTCCCTTCTGAAGAAGACCATGCAGCTACTACAACTGAGTCCTGTGTCTGCAGCCCGGCCAGCCTGGGAAGTGAGGAAATGTGGCTCCCCAGTGCTCAGCTGCAGTCCCGTCTCTGTGGGAAGAGGCCAGGGATCTTGGTAGGCAGCCAGGCTAGCAGAGAAACCTGAGGCAGTGCCCACTTCCGTCCTGCGATCATCTCCCAACCCTCTTGGCCCCACCACCTGCCCCACTCCCAGTGAATGCCTTACTCTCGTGCACCTCACTGCCCTTGCCCCGCACTCACACACCTTTGCAGGTGCTGTCCTCAAGGCAGCTCTAAGCCCCGTACACTGACCTGTCTGTGGCATGTCATGCCGTGGGGATGCCCGTTCCCAAACAGATCGGGAGAGATACTGAGGGCAGGAGCTGTGTCTCCTTGAGGGACACTCGATCTGCAGCCAGTAACTTCGAGCATGACAGTACTCACTAGGGATTTGCTGAGCAAGAAAGGGAAAGAACAGGATCAGAGAGGGACAGGCCCTGCTCAGAGCTGCACGCTGTCGGGAAGGACAATTCCTGACACAACCACAGGTGGCAGTGAAGCTAACACGGAATGACCACCCTCCCTTGGAAGCATAGTTCCATAGGGAACCCCTCAGCAATCCTTCCTCTTCTTTTGTTATTAAAGATTTATTTATTTTTATTGGAAAGGTAGAGAGAGAAGGAGAGACCTAGAAAGATCTTTCTTTTGCTGGTTCACTCCCCAAATGGCTGCAACGGGGAGAACTGAGTTTATCTGAAGCCAGGAGTGAGGAGCTTCCTCTGGGTCTGCCACGTAGGTGCAGGGGCCCAAAGACTTGAGCTATCCTCAGCTACTTTCCCAGTGTACAAGCAGGGAGCTGGATCAGAAGTGGAGCAACCAGAACTAGAACCTGCGCCCATCTGGGATGCCGGTGCTGACATGCAGAGTATTAGCCTGTTGAGCCACCACACTGGCCCCACCAATCATTCTTTTTTTTAATTAACTATTTTTATTTTTGATGATTTTCACATAGTTGATTAGGGTGATGAGGGTCAAGGGCTACAGGAAGTTGGGTAAGACCACTATTTCCACATTCTCTTTTTTTCCTTCCTGCATCTGGAGGAAGAGGGCAGACAAGGAGAGAAGCCACACCCAGCCTCGCAAGTGCCTTTTCACCCTTGCATGGAGGACAGCCACCTGACATCACCCCAGGGTCCCTGATGTGAGGCATGCTCTGAGGGTCCTGCTCAAGAGGTTTTGATAGTTCAACAGTTCTGAATTACTGCCGATCTTGCCACTCCAAGCATGATGAAATATCTCCAGAAGCCACTGGTTGACACAGTCCACCCCTAGACTCTCCGTTTGCCCAAATATTCACTGCCAACTCTTGGCTAAGGTATGCTACTGCTCCATCTATGCCACTGAGGAGGCCCAGCTCTGACACATGCATTCCACAGTCAGATCATAGAACCTGCAATTCTCTCCATGGTTGGGGTTCTGAATCCAGCAATTCAGTTGGGGAGATCCCCAAAGAAACTTCAGCTGAGGTGATCCTAGACCTGATTCTTGTGTGTGCTTGCCAGTATAGGGTCCGGCACAGTCAGTTGCTCCAATCAGCTAATGCATATGCTGGTGGTTGCAATTGCTGGGTCAGTTCTGTCTCCAGTCCTGTCCTCTACACAAACCAATGGGTGTTGCAGCCCAGCCTGATCCTGCCCACCATACACACGGCCTTCATACCAGTGGGAGCTACAGCCTAGTTGGAATGACCCGCAATAACCCCCACCAGGCCCGGCCCCTGCCCCCTGCCCCTACCCTGGTTCATGTGCTTGCTACCTGTACAGCAGACTGGTTTAGTCTGTCCCACATCCCATTCAGCTCTCATACATGTCAATAGGCATTGAAGTTCAACCCTAGTTCAACCCAACCAGCCTCATTATTCAGCCCACACACGTGCCAGTGGGTGCCATTCTCTGTCTAGCCAAGCCTGCCCCAGTCCTTTTTCTCATGCTCACCAGTCATAGTGGCAACCCAAGAGGGAAGTGCCCACTGTTTCTCTACTGGATCCACTCCTGCTCCCAGATCATGCACTCTCCAGGTGGTTCTGCAGTTTAGCTAGACAGAATTTACCCCTTGTGCCAGCATCTGTCAGCCGATGCTCTAGCAAAGCCCAACCAACTCATACTCACTCTAAATTATGCATGTACCAGTAGGAACAGTCAACCCAGCCTGGCTTTCCCCTGACCCAGCTCTCATGAGGCCAACAGGTGTTGTAACCCTTCCAAGCCTGGTCTGCCTCCATCCCAACTCATGCTGTCTAGTGGGAGTGGTGGTCCATCAGGGGAGCTCCCATAGCCCCCACTACGAGCTTTGCCTCCTCTCCTCTGGGTCTCAGGTGTGCTGGTTGGGTGCTGCAGCCCAGTCTGGTAGGCCTGCTTCACTTCAGCATTTTCCAGCCCTACTTAGTCTACTTAGCCTACCTAGCTGGAACAGTAGCTTTTTCTTTCTGGCCTTCACCCATTCTGGTTTTTGCTGTTGGGTATTACAGTCCAGCAAAGCCTGGTCCACACCCAGACACAGCTCACACATGGCTCAGTAGGGACAGAGACCTAGCTTAGCCCATCCTACTCACATAAGGCCTGTCCTGGTTCTCACGATCACCAGTAGGTGCTGGAGTCTAGCCAAATCTGGTACACCTCAGACCAAGTCCACACCAATGCTGAGGGACACTGCAGCCATGTCCAGACCAGACAGCAGCCCCAACTCTGGCCTTCACACTCACCAGTGGGAACCACAACCCAGCCAGGGCATCCACTTAGCTCCCCAGCCAGCCCTTATCTCAGCCATAGATCTTGTGTGTGCCAGTGGTTGCTCTGACCTAGTTTGGCATAGCCCCTCCCCTGTCTTGGCCTTTGCCTTTGGATGCTACAGCCTGGCCTGACCCAGCCTGCCCCCAGTCCCAACTCTCACTGGCAGGTGCTGGACCCTGGCCCTGCTCAGTCTGCTCCCATCCCTGGCTCATGCAAACTGGTAGGTATGACAGCTTAGTCCAGCATGACCTGCACTCCATCCTGGTTTCTGCACTTACTGGTCAGCTAAGGTTTGCTTGGTCCTGCCCAGTCCACCCCCTTCCAAAACCAACCCACACATTTGCCAACAGTTAGAGCTGCCTTGCCCAGCTTGCCTGACCCCTAGGCCTGGACCATGTGCTCACCAGTGGGAGTTATAACCCCCTAGGAGAATTTCCCAGGTTCCCCCACTTGACCAACTCCCAGAACCAGATCTCACGCATGCCAGCGGGTGCTAGGCCCTTGCCCAGCATAGCCTGCCCTTCCATCTTGGCCTTGTATGAGCTGATGAATGTTGCAACCTGGCCCACCACACACCCTGATTTAGGATGCACATGTGGATGCTGCAGCCTGGACCTGCCCAGAGTATTCTCGGTCCCTGTACCCATAAGTGTGGCAGGTTCCATGGTCACATCTAGCTCAGTCCATCACCACCTCAACTCTTAAGCTAACCAGAATGACTTGTATTTCCTCATGGTTTGACCCACATAACCCCCCCACACACACACACACACAGAATCTACACCCCGGAAATGGTTCTCTCTCATGCTGGTTAGTGTCATGACCCTGCCTAAAGTGACTCATCCCCATCCCCTGTTCTGACACTTAATCAGGTACTGGGATCTAGATCTGCTAGACAGGCCTCCAGCCCTAGCTTTGATGTGGACTGGTGTGTAGTGGTCAGCAATATTCCATGCTAACAAGCCCTACTCAGGACTTCCATGTAGGCTGGTGTAACAGTCTGATTCAACCAGATTATACGGACTCTCCCCTCCCAACCACCAGGTCTCAGTCCCCTCGCTTACCTGCAAATACAGTGACCCTGTCATTGGGAGTCCCTCAGGATTATTAGTACCTACACATACAGTGGCCTTATCCATGGATGTTCTTAGACAGTAAGATCCCAGAGCTCACCATTGGGCAGCCAGCAGATGAAGCCTGGCATCGATGGTGCTCTGGTTGCCTGCAAGCCCAAGATTTGCCCACCACCTGGCAGTGGCGACGGAGAGCTAGGGCCTTAACCATTGAGTCAGACCTGGCTCGGATCACCCCAGCAGCCGCCACACTTTGGGAGGTTCTTCAACCCAATCCCCGATGTTGACCCCTTTCTTAAGGTACTGCATAAATGACATGGTTATTTAGACAGCAACAAGACACCAGAGAAAGCCAGGAGAAAGTCAGACTTTGAAACACAGGGCAGTCTAAGCTCTTCTGCAGCCCAGAGCTGGGGTGTTGGCATGCACCTGCTCTCCCAGGCATCCAAAGCCGGCTGGGTAGCTGGGGCTGGGACTCAGCCGGAAGAGGTGTCATGGACGAGTGCTGCTAGCCTGGCACGGTTTGCAAGTGGACAGACAAAGGATGCGGGCTTGCCTGCTGAGTGGGTGTGGTGACCAGCAAGAAGGATGAAGGCTAAGACAGCAGCCAGAAAGATAGAAGTTCAATAATGGGCTTCCGAGAGTGACGCTTGTTGGTTTTTGTTAGTGGGGCTTTTAAAGTCCCTGGATAGGGCCCGGCGGCATGGCCTAGTGACTAAAGTCCTCGCCTTGAACGCACCAGAATCCCATATGGGCGCCGGTTCTAATCCCGGCAGCTCCACTTCCCATCCAGGTCCCTGCTTGTGGCCTGGGAAAGCAGTAGAGGACGGCCCAAAGCTTTGAGACCCTGCACCCATGTGGGATAACTGGTGTGGGATACCTGAAAAAAGTTCCTGGATCCTAGCTTCCGAGCGCTCACTTGGGGAGTGAATCATCAGACGGAAGATCTTCCTCTCTGCCTCTCCTCTCTGTATATTTGACTTTCCAATAAATAAATAAATCTTGGAAAAAAAAAAAAAGAAAGTCCCTGGATAAACCTGACCATGCTAACCACTGAAGGGAAGGGAAGGTATTGGCAGAAGTTGCAAGCTTAAATGTGACTTCACCACAATGAACCTAAATTCTTTGAAAGGCAGTGCTAAGAAAACAAACAGACAAATGTGTATTTCTCACATATAGTGAGAATGTTTGCAAACTGTGTTTCAATATACATGCATATTCAAATACATTTATATCAAAACAGCCTTAATGTTCATTAATGAGAAGACAAAAATGGGCAGAAGATTTTAATGGACGTGTCACAAAACACAAATGACAAAGGAGTACATGAAAAAATGACCACCAACACCTACAAGTTTCCAGGTTCCTTTACAGCAAAAGGGACTGACTTTTATATAACCAAATGTGGTGTTTTAGTGACTTTTTGATAATGTATAGTTTTTTGTGAATTTAAATTTATTTCTTTCTATATTTTTAGGACCAATCTCATTTTTAAATAAGGTTTAAAAAAGGAAAAAAAGTCTAGAGAAAGAAACTCCTGTTCTTGCCATGTGATATTCCACAAGTGCAGCTGTAGAAAAGTGCTTGTCAGTTGAATAAAAACCACATTTGATAGAGAAAAACAAAACAAAACAAAACAAAACAGTCCCCTTTCAAGCACTCGAGCCATCCTCTGCGGCTTTCCCACGCACCTTAACAGGGAGCTGACTCAGGTGGAGCTGATGAAACTGTTCCCTGGCTCTCTAACCACAGGACTCCAGCACTGTAGCAAAGACTTCAGCTTACTGCACTGTAACACCATCCCCAATATCAAGTATTGGGCAAGGACGTCCAACCAGGACCCTCAGTAGTGCTGGCACACATTTGAAACATAGAACCATGTTGGAAAACAGTTTGGGAATTTCTTCTAAAGTAAGCCTATGTTTATTATATGGCTTTTAAAAAATGTTATTTTCATTTTAATTGAAAGGCAGAAAAAGAGATACACACACTCACACAGCAAGACAGGCAAACAGACAGAAATCCATTCTCTTCTGGGTCATTCCACAAATATCCACAGCAGCCAGGGCAGAAGCCAGAGGCCCAGAGTTCAGTGTGAGCTTCCCACATGGGGGTGGGGAGCTCAAGGCACTTGCTGCCCACCAGCAAGTTGGAGCAGAAGCAGAGGAGTTAGGAACTCAGGCCAGGTAACGCAAGAGAGGAGGTGGGCATCCCAGTGGTGACCAACCACCAGGCAAATATCCACCCAGTACCATACAATTTAAAATTCTACTTCTAGGTATTTACCCAAGGGAAATGAAAACAGCCTTACATTGAGAACAACTCAAATATCCATCAAGAGTCAAGTAGGTAGCTATACAGCAAAATCTTAATAAAGTATAATGAGAGTACTTCAGATAGGTCATATAAATGGGTACCATATTTTCTCCTAATACATATTTGTAATAGTTTTTTTTGAGACCCAATATATATGTAGGCATCAAGAATTCTGGGCAAAATAGATTTCTGTTTTAGTTATTTTTCACAAAATCTATTTCAAAATATTTATTTATTTGAGAAGCAGAGAGGAGAGAGGGAACTTCCATCCACCAATTTGCTCTCCAACTGCCCTCCATGGTCTGAACTGAGGTCCATGGAAGTTGGGATTAGGAACTCAACCCTAGCCAACCTTGGGAGTGGCAAGAACTGGATGACGTGAGACACCCTGGCTTCCTCCCAGGGTCTATGTTAGCAGGAAGCTGGAGTTAGGAACTGGGAATGAAACCCAGCTATGCTGGTGTGGGATTCAGGCATCTTAACTGGCAGGCTTCTGAAGTATCCAGTCAAAAACAGGCTGAGCTAATGCTGTACACAGCAATGGATTTTGAAAATTTGATGCTGAGTGAAAAAAAGGCCAAATTTGCAAAGGTGTACACTGTGTGTAACTCCATTTATAAGATAAGACAGCCCCAATGGATGTGTGACAAGGATGGCAGCGGCTGTGGGAATTGGGGACACTTGCAGGCGCCAGGCAGCTTGGGGATGATACAGCTGCTTGGTGTCTTGATGGTGATGTCAACGGTTGTGCAGGTGCATTCATTCATCTAAACTCACCCATTTATTTAAGATGATTTCATTTTCCTGAATGTAATTATAGTTCCATAAAGCTGCCTCAACAACTTTGGAAAACTTGGGAGAAAGTCGAGAACTAGGAGACCAAGTTCTAGTGGGATCAGAACCAGGAAAGTGCTGGGGACGCAGGCACTTCCAGAGAGAAGAGCTTCCTATACTGCAGGGCTCAGGGTGGGGAGGAAGAGGGGCAGGAGGAGGGGAGGAGGAGGAGGAAGAGGGGAAAGGGGAGGGGAAGGAAGAGAGGGAGAGGTGGGAGAGGAGGAGGAGGGGGAGGAGGAGGGGAGGAGGAGGAGGAGAAGGAGGAGGAGAGAGAGAAGGGGGAGGAGGAGGGGAAGGAGAAGAGAGAGGAGGAGGGGGAGGAGGCGGGAGGAAGTGTCTTGGTTTCACAGTGAAGTTCAGGGTCTCCATTGGCCACGAGGATGTTGATGAAGGGTCCTATTTGTTTATTGTTTTAAATTTATTTATTTTCTTCCACTTGAAAGGCAGAACGATAGGAGAGAAAGCAAGAGAGATCTTCCACCTGCTGGTTCACTTGCCAAACACCTACAACAGCCAGGACTGGGCCAGGCTGAAACTGAAAGCCAGGAACTCCATCCAGGTGTCCCCAAAGAGACAGCACAGGTCCAAGAACCTGGGACATCATCACCGGCTTTCCGGGTGTCAAGCCAGATCCATTCTCAGGTACAAGGATTTGAACCTATACTCAGAAATGGGATGCTGGTGTTCCCAGTGGGGATTTAACCCACTATCACAACACCCACTTGTATATTTTATGGTGATACAAACGTGGACCTCGTGGCCAGCACTACGGCCTAGTACCTAAGTCTCCACCTGCGGCACCAGGATCCCCCAAGTGTCTGTGCCCTGGATGCTCCCGCTTTTGATTTGGCTCTGTACTTATGTGTCTGAGGAAGCAGCAGAAAACGACCCAAGAGCTTGGGCCCCTGCAGCCACATGGGAGACCTGGAGAAGCTCCTGACTCCTATTTCAGACTGACCCAGAGCTGGCCATTATGCTATTTGCGGAGTGAACCAGCAGATGGAAGAGTCTCTCTTTTTCTGCCTCTTTTTCTCTCTGTAACCCAACCTTCCAAATAGAAGTAAGTAAATTAAAAAAAGAAAACAAAACAAACAAAAAACAAAGAGCAGACAGGTTTCCAAGAGCAACGAGCCCAGGAACGGAGATCATCAGGTGGCGCTGTCAGGATGAAGCTTCCTTTTGCAGGCTCGGGATGACGGTGGTGGAGTCCATCATCTACTCCCTCCCCTGCCTGCAGGTGAGCTGTCTCAGGGAGCCTCTGGCCACACATTGCTATGCGGCTGGGATGCCGACCTCCTCCGTTGTGTTTGCCTTGGCTTTTAGGGAGAAAAAGACAGCCCAGGGAAGTATGACACATGTTATTTGAAAGTATTGTGACAGCCAAGAAATTGGGTTGGTGTCAGAAGAAACTACAGTGGCTGTTTCCTTTGTATTATTTTTTAAAAAGCAATTTTGATCTTTCAAGCCCTGTAAGAAAAAAAAGTTTCCTAAATATACCTCTGTGGGAGTCTGTGTTGATGCCAGCGTTTATCTTGTCTCTGATCTCCAGGGATGCGTTCCTCTTCTCCCTGGCATCTCGCCCTCCGGGGGAGGGGGACACAGGCACCCTCTGCCATGGGCTCCACTTCCTGTGCTTCTGCATCCTGTGGGGCAAGGGGCACATCTGCCTGTGGTTCCAAAAGACAGAAAACCGTCTGCAGTGAAACAGTGTGTGGATGGTTTAGATGCTGGTCCCTGGCTCAGGATCCCTCAGAGAGATCAAGGGGTCTGTCCATACACACTCCTTGCAGAGTCCTGATCCTGGGATGTATTTTAAAGCATCCCTGCTTCTGGTACTTAACACGATGTACACAAGAGAAGTGTATTTTTGGTGCCAAGAAAGAAAAGAAATAATAATCCTGGGGTGGGGCTTAGGACGGCAACTGCTTAGCGGCTCTCCTGCTCCTGACACTAGCTTCCTGTCAGTGCAGTAACAACCCAACAATTGGGTTCCTGTCACCCGTGTGAGAGAGAACTGCATTGTCTCAGGCCCAGCCCTGGCAGCTGTAGGCAGATGGGAGCTCTCCAGCATGTGAATTCTCTCTCTCAATAAATCAAAAAACTTTTTAATGGAGTTGTTTTATAATGCACATTTTCAGAAATGGTGTGAAGACTCCTTATATGTATGGATTTCAAAACCTCTTGCATCGTGGGCGGGTGTGCGGTACAGTGTGTTAAGCTGCCACTTACGATGTCCAATCTCATACTGGAGCATCAGTTTGAGTCCCAACTGTTCAGATTCCAATCCAGCTCCCTCCTAATTTGCCTGGGAAAACAGAAGAAAACTCCCCAAGTACTTGAATCCCGGCCATCCATGGATGAGACCCGGGTGGAGCTCCTGGCTCCTGGCTTCAACCTCGCCCAGCCCAAACTATTGGAGCCGTTTGAGGAGTGAACTGGCCCATGCATGATCTCCCCCTCCCTGTCTTGTCTTCTCTCCTTCTCTCTTTGTGACTCTGCCTTTCAAATAAATAAGCCTTTTTTTAAAAAAAATTCTTGCACCAAAATAAACTTAGCTTTTAATTCCACTAACATGAACTTCTGGAAATGCCTTGTAAAAATGTCTGTGTGCGGTGTTCCCTTTTTTTTTTTTTTCTGAAGATTCTGACCCTCGTCTCTGGTTGGTTCCACTGCTGGGCAGTCATGGAGGTGGAGGGAGGATTACGCACAGAGCCTAAGGGTGAGCCAGCCTGGCTATGCTGCTGTAAGGACATGATTTTACCATCTCCTCTAGGAAGGCTTCTGTCTTGGCTCCGTTGGTAGCCACTGAGCTGCCAAAGTCACTCCCCAAGTGCTTCTCGGGCCCCCAGCCCTCCAAGGCTGTTCTGAGCACCGACGTCGCTGGCAACTTTCTTACTGTCCGCCCTGTGCCTGGCTCTGGACTGATTATTGCCATTGGGGAACTCCAACTTGGTGACTTGGTTAGGAACTCCACAAAGTCAGGGACTTGAGAAAGGGGCTGCAGCACCGCGTCAGGATGGAACAATCCCCGCCCCGAGCAAGGTAGAGAACAGCCAGCCCTACCAACCGGGCAGCATCCTCTACCCTCCGGAGTACAAGGGGGTTCCTTAAGGCTGATGGCCTGGCCCCCAGGCTGCTAAGAAGGGGAAGCAAAGGTCGGTGGGCTTGTTGATTCTGGCTGGGCTTGATGAAGCCGCCCTGACAGCTGGTTGCCCCCGGAGAGAGAGCTAATGCTTTCCTTAGACCAGCTGAAGTCTGGGGCTACAGTCTCACCATTTGTTTCCACTTCTCAAATTCAAGCTTCCATCCTCATCTCATTTCTCAGGATAGGAAAACTCAGTTTCAAATTGGGTAATCCCGGGCTTTACTATTCTGTATTGTCTAAAGCACCTGTTCGCCAATGCCCGTGTCCTCATGTGTAAAATGGGAATAGCACACCACTAATACTGGCTTAGAAGGCTGACTGGAGTCTGCTCACATACAGCGCACAAAGAGCTGTTTTTTCCCCTGTTCTGGAGCCTGATTAAATCTTTTTTCCCATCTGCCAAGTGGGCCCAAGATGCCCACTCTTTGCTGGAAACATCTTGGGTTGCTTTGTCCTTATTACTTCCAACGGGTTTGGCCATAGGTGGGTGTGTCTCCTACTTGTCCCTTCCCTGAACGTGGGTCCTGTCTCTGGCAGTGACTGTGACCCTGTATGGCAGGCAATGCCTGATGAATGCCCTCCTCCATGATCCCACCTCTCACTTCTTCCACTGTCAGCCCTTGAGTTAGTGACGGCTTCAGACAGTCGCTCAGCTCCTAGCACAAGCGTTCCTTCCCATCCTGTGTTTGCCCCACGCACTTTGCACAGCCCTCTGTCAGACTGCATGAAGATAGCACTGTCTAAGCCACCTGTCTGCTGAGACGGTTGGGAACAAGAGCAGCCTGAGGAAGCAACTTCCCCATATGATTTTGGGACCAGGTTTCTCACTTCTTTCATGAAGATGTAAGTGACCTAATTGCTGAGGGAAATGGGATGCTGATGTGGCATGAAGCAACGTTGAAATCTTTCAAGTGATTTCTGGTTCTGATGGTGATGCAGGACAGAAAGCCGACGGAAGGCAGGATTTGTAAGTGAGCCAGTGACTGCGGCACTGATTGCTATGGCAACAGCAATGCTTACAATAATGGCAGAGGGGGCTGACCACTCCTGACTGTGCTGGTGAGTATGAGAAAGAGAGAGCTTGGAGCCTCGAATCTCCAGGTCCAGGTTTAGACATACAAAGCTTCTACTGAGGCCTGACAGGAATCCCTTATCCCACAGTTTCAGAGAAGATTCGGCTAGGGGTCAGGTTCAAAATGTGAATGCAATGCCTGAAGATATTCAAGACCCTGGCATGACAGTGCAGTGGTTAAAGTCCTTCCCTTACACGCACCAGGATCCGATATGGGCGCTGGTTCTAATCCCAGCAGCCCCACTTCCCATCCAGCTCCTTGCCTGTGGTCTGGGAAAGCAGTCAAGGACGGCCCAAAGCCTTGGGACCCTGAACCCACGTGAGAGACCTTCGGATCGGCGCAGCACCAGCCATTGTGGTCACTTGGGGAGTGAATCATTGGATGGAAGATCTTCCTCTGTCTCTCCTCGTCTCTGTATATCTGACTTTGTAATAAAAATAAATAAAATCTTCAAAAAAAAAAAAAGACCCCATTCAGTGTACCCCCGCGCTAAGTTTCCAGGGGGCACTGGCTGGGAAGGAGCCAGATTCTGAGCGTGGGTGCTATTACCCCGGAGACCCCACCCCACTCACCTCCATTGTGACTCCTGGATCACCACAACCTACAGAAAATGGGGAAAATATCTTTCTTACATGGAGGCGGTTACACTCTTTTTTTTTTTTTTAAAGATTTATTTTTATTATTTTTTCATTGGAAAGGCGGATATACAGAGAGGAGAGACAGAGAGGAAGATCTTCCGTCCGATGATTCACTCCCCAAGTGAGTGCAACGGGCCGATGCTATGCATATCCGAAGCCAGGAGCCTCTTCCGGGTCTCCCACGCGGGTGCAGGGTCCCAAAGCTTTGGGCCGTCCTCAGCTGCTTTCCCGGGCCACAGGCA
This sequence comes from Ochotona curzoniae, assembly GCF_017591425.1. NCBI lineage: Eukaryota > Metazoa > Chordata > Mammalia > Lagomorpha > Ochotonidae > Ochotona > Ochotona curzoniae. Next base: position 14,804,777 of record NW_024466219.1, on the reverse strand, counting down.
GGGAGCTGGATGGGAAGCGGGGCTGCCGGGATTAGAACCGGCGCCCATATGGGATCCCGGGCATGCAAAGCGAGGACTTTAACCACTTGAGCCACCGCGCCAGGCCCAGCGGTTACACTCTTAAGGAGTTACAATCTCTTTCTATTATATTGGTAGGAACCTGGTGGGTTCACAGGAAATAGTCCCAAGAGTAATAGACCAAGGAGAATGAAAAAGAACTGGATTGGATCAAATTTATCAATTGCAGCGAATCCACCTGCAGTTCAGGATGGACTCTAGCAGCTTCAGCAGCTGGGAGCCGCTCTAACAGTCTGCAGGGTGAGTAATTAAATCCTTGACTCACCCTGTGTCTAGTGAGGCCAAGGATGCCAGCACTTCCTCAGCATATTGTAGCAGGTGTCTGAAGCTTGGTGTGATGGAAAATTGGAACATATGTGTTTTGTGAAACTTGCTTATTCCTTCTCTTTAGGGTCCAGAAAGCACCCCTCCTTCCTCACCAAAGCATTTACAAATTCATCAGAGAACACCAGCTCCCTTGAAAACAGGAGCCGAGAATGAAAGATCTTGTCCTTGAATTAGAATCCAATACTGATGGCAATAATGGGAGCCCTTGGTGACAGTCAGACACAGATTAACTGGCAAAGACAAGGTGACCCAATTACTCTAATAAGCCAGAAGGGGGAACAGACCTTAGATTGTTTGTCCAGCATGAATTTCTGCTGGTGGCTAATTGATCTGCTAGATCTAACAGAACACCGTCTAATAGAAATGTAATGAGAACCACTTTTGCAAATTTAGAATTCCAAGCAGCCACATTGAGAAGGTAAAAAGAGCCTGCTACGTTGGTATCCCATATTGGTGCCAGTTTGAGTACTGGCTGCTCAGCTACTAATCCAGGTTTCTGCTACTGCACCTGGAAAAGCAGCAGTAGGTGGCCCAATCCCTTAAGCCCCCGGCCAACCACATGGGAGACCTGGATGGAGGTCCTAGGTTCCCAGCTTTGCCCTGGTTCAGCCCTAGCCATCGCAGCTGTTTGGATGGTGTGCCATCAGATGGAAGATCTTTCTCTGTCTTTACTTCTGTATCTGTCCTTCTGCCTTTCAAATAAATAAAATAAATGTTTTTTAAGAAACAGTAAATAATTTAACTATTTTAACTCATGTCTTATGTTACAATTTCAACAGGTAATCAATGTAAAACATTACTAATAAGATATTATATGTTTTTATGTGCACTAAGTCTTTGAAATCCAGTGTGTGGGGGCTGGCATGTGCCATGCTTGTAGGTTAAGCCTTTGCTTGTGGTGCTGGCATCCCTTATGGTCTGAACCTGGAAGCCAGCTACTTCATTTGTGATTCAGCTCCCTGCTCATGTGCCTGGGAAAGCAAAGATGGCCCATGTTCTTGGGTCCTTACACTCATGTGAGAGACCCAGAAGAAGCTCCTGGCTCTCAGCTTCACACCAGCCCTGCTCAGGCCTTTGTGGCCACTGGGGAAGCAAGCCAGTAGACGAAAAGATTCTTTCCTTTCCCCTCTCTCTTTTTAAATTTATTTTTCATTGGGAAGGCAGATCTACAGAGAGGAAGAGAGACAGAAAGGAAGATATCCTCTATCCGCTGCTTCATTCCCCAGGTTGCCACAACTGCCTGAGCTGAGCCGGTCCAAAGCCAGGAGCCAGAAGCCTCGCTCAGGTCTCCCATGTAGGTACAGGGCTCCAAGGCTCTGGACCATCCTCCACTGCTTTTCTCCTTATAAACTCATTTCAGTTTGGACTGGCCACAATAACCAAACATGGCTAGCAGCTACCCTGTAGACCTGTGGAGCTGGGGAATCAGGGTCACTCTCACCTTCAGGCACTGTCTGCACATGAGAGGTGACGTCACAAGCCCAGGACCCTGTGGTTAACGAAGAGGCTAGACCTCTTCAGGGAAAAATCCTGAGATATGACCTCAAAAGCAATCCATAAAGCGCTGCCAGAGGCACTCCAGGGACCATTTGCCAGAGTGACTGGGCACCAGGGAAAGGGCAGTGCCCTGGAGGTGATTGGCTGCTAGAGCCTGACTCCATACTGGCGCCCACTGTGGAGACACCAGAAACCACCAGTAGCCAGAGTGGGAGCTTACCAAGACATGGCTAGGCAAGCCAGGGCTTAGCTCTTAGGCTAAACTGTCTTACAATGAACCCAGCAAGCTGCTGGCTGGAGCCCAGTTCTTGAGGGTGCACCTGGAAACAGAATTAAATGGCAACTGGAACAAAACAACACTATTTCCTGACACCTTATTAGGGTGAGAAGGGTCAAAAGGAAGCTTCTGGAAAGCTGACATGACTGTCCCTCCCTGCTGCCAAATGAGTGACCCCAAAGGCAACATCACATTCCCAAGAGCAACATAGAGAATACAGCCACCATTAAAACCTTGCAGGGCATGGCATTTCCAACTGTGTACCTTTTTGCAAGGGAGAAAGTCATCTCAGTTATAGAGAACTAAAAAAAAAATACAAAAATTTTTAATAGCATTTTGGAAAGGCAGATTTACAGAGAGAAGTGACAGAAAGATATTCCATCTGCTGGTTCACTTCCCAAATGGCTGCAATGGCCAGAGTTGAGCTGATTCAAAGGCAGGAGCTCGGCCTTTCTTCCAGGTCTCCCATGTGGGTACAGGGTCTCAAGGCTTTGGGTTGTCCTTGACTGCTCTCCTAGGCCACAAGCAGCAAGCTGGATGGGAAGTGGAGGAGCCAGGACACAAACCGGAACCCACATGGGATCCCAGTAGTTGCAAGGCAGAAATATTTAGCCACTAGGCCACTGCACCAGGCACAAATCTCACATTTTTAAAGGATGGTTGTTTGCTATAGGTTAAGCACCCACCCACATCCTACACTAGACTGCTGGTTTGAGTCCCAGCATCTCCCCTTACAATCAAACGTCCTGCTAATGCATGCTGAGAAGGTGATAAATGGTGGCCAGAGGGAGTGACCTGGATGAAATTCCAGGCTCCTGACTTTGTTTTGGCCCAGTTATGACTATTTCAGAATATTTCAGGAAAGTTGGAAAATCTCTCTTTCTCTTGGTGTTCTGCCTTTCAAGCAGATGAAAACAAATTTCAAAAAGTTTTTGAACTATGCACATCTTGTTCACAATGCTCATTTTCTGTGTATTACAAAATTAACTCATGTGACAACATGTCAGTTTGCCCGGTCAGGGACGCGGGGAGGTGAGGCTTGGAATACTGGTGTGACAACTGGAGAGGAAGTATGTGGATACAAGTCTCGTAATGGGTGAAGACTGCCAAGAAATCAATGCCTCCAGGAAGTGGAAAGCAGAGAGCATTCATTGCAGAGGAAACTTCCAGAATAAGTTAGGCAAATTGCTGCGATCAGCTTATTCCCCAGCCATTGAGCTGTTTGCTCCCCTGCCCATGCACAAGTCCCTGGTGACAGACATGGTCGCAAGAGCAGGGATCTCCCCTCACCACTGCTGAGGGCAAGAGCTGCCGATAACAGAGGCCAACGCAGAGCCCGAGGGAGGCCAATACAGAGCCTGTGAGAAGCAGCCAGACACCTAACTGTGTTAAGTTCCTTCACCCAGGCCAGGACTCAACAGAAACATCTTCTGTATGCAGATTCACCCCGTTTGCCTGAATGAACCTCTTCTGCTGACACCATCATCAGGGGACCTCCAGAAATCATCACTTGGCAACTCCCGCAGCATTGCCTCTGACACAGGACTCACTGTGGTGAAAAACTAATGCAGCAATAGGGTCATGCCCGTGGGGGTCCTATCATGTACCCATTGTCCGAAGGCAGCTGGTCTGATAGAAGAGTAGGCTGGCTATCCAAAATACATAGATGACGCTGGCTGAGTGGCAACACCCTGACAAACTCAGGTGCTATCTGTGCAATGACACCTGTGCTGGAGGCTAGCATCCAAGGACAATGCCATTTCCCTCAAAGCCCAGTGAAAGACTCAGTGAAAGAGTTGGGGGAGATTTACAGAATTCTTTCTTGAGGAATGCATTCTCCTAGCAACAAAAGACAAATACTTCTGCCAGGAGATAGTTTCCCAGCCATGCTTCTGGTAAACCACTTGTCACTGCACCAGTAGGGTCAACGGGAGCTTCCCTATCTGGCAAAGACTGGCTCTGATATCCGACAGAAAAGTGGGCCGCTGATGCACTCCGGAATTACTGACCGTTTAGGGTGGGAGATGGCCCTAGAGGATCATCTACCAAGATCTTGCTAGCGTGTAGGGAAATCACCAACTGGTTTGGGAATGCACAAGCTTGGTGCCCTCTTCATCCTCCCGCAGCCCCGGTGGGTGAGAAGACGAGGTGTGTTTCAACTGTTTCAACCAATATTCAAGGCAAAGCTTGTGGAGATAGCAACGCAGGATAACTAACCTGAACCTTCCTGAGATGGAGTCTTCTGCTACCTTGAGCGTTCTACGTAACTACATTTGGTTGCGAGAATTCTCATGAATCACTCCTGTAGTGTCTGCCTTGGCTTTTTCTGTCTTTGCTTTTTCTCCATAGAAGCCAATCAGGTGAGCACAGTGGATGCTTCTCTGACAGACAGGGATGGCAAAGGCCCTTGGGGTGATCACTTCCTGCAGATCAGGTGGTGGTGTAGATTCAGAAAGGGATGGAGCTGGGGCTGAAAGAGCCGGACAGAAGAGGCTTTAGAGTCAAAAGATAAACTCTGGGGTCAGTTCAATTTAAAACCACGTGCCTCTGAAGAAGGAAGTCCGGGGGTGCAAAGAGGCTGGTGGCGATGGTAGTGCTGCCAACCTGAGTGGTCATGGGGTCCTGGTGCACTGTTGTCCCGCCTGTTCCTCTTGGGACACTTACCTCATGCTCAGAACAGCCCTCGGAGGTGGCAAAGGCGAGTTTTGCCACTCCCACCCAACATCTGGGACCAGGGAGGCACAGAGAGATGAGGGGCTGCCCTGCTGCTGGGTGGCTGCAGATCACAGGGGAAACCCCTGGAGCCACTGCTCTCCGCTTATTTGACTTCTGTTCTGGAGTGTTCTTTCTGCTTTAGGTAAAGGGAAGGAGGTGGTATATTTTCATGGATCTTGATAAAGGACGGGGGAAAGAGGAAGATAAAACTTTAAATGAGGGCTACATTGAGGCCAGGAGGTTGGGCTGTAGGAAGAGTGGGAGCAGGCAGGAGATGCACCCCAAATTCTCATGTGGACTCAAAGAGTGCCCCATAACCCAGAACTACCAGTCACACAACACAAGGTTCACTCTTCCCACCCCTAACCATGCCAACTCCTGCAGCTACCCTGACCTTCTCCAGCAGGTGTCCAGCACCTGCCATGGGACTAAGCCAGCAGCTGCTGGCCCTACCTTGAAGAAAATCCCTGGCCAACAAAATGTGCCTTGTGCTTCTTGGTTTATTGCACAGGGAGGAGAACTGCCTTTCTGGGCTGCAACGTGACCCCTGATGGTGGAGGAACTGAGGACACAAAGAATGAAGAACTGGGAACTTGGGTTTGAGGTCCTGGTGGCACAGCCACAGGCAGATCAAGCAGCGTTCCGGCTCATCTCCACTCGAGCAGGAAGAGAGACATTTTCTTGTGCTCATCAATCCCGACTGTTCCGGAAGTAATGAGAACATTGTTGGGTGCTTTTTAGAAACAGGAGGACTAAAGACAGCCAGCTGAGTGCCTGTGGGATACTCGTGGTGGTGTTGCTGCCAAGTTCTGAGGTCCCTCTCTTCTCTCCAAATCCTTGCTCACCATTTGCCTCTAGCTTGTGTTAATCTCACACAGTTCTACCCTGGTCTAAGCGATTTGGAATAAGGTGCACGGTAATGTCTGGCTGTGAACTGACTACACACAGGAGTCACTTTGTGCCCTGTGTTCCAGGTCTCGCCTGGGTATACTAGAGAGGAGACAGAGGCAGGGGAATCAGGTCTGTGAGGTGGTGTCTAAAGCATTGCATGATCTAGCAGCCGATGGGATAGCAACTCTGTCCCCCCAAAGACAAGTGTGTCTATCAAAGGCAAAGGACCAGGAAGTTACAGGGGGGATGGGCAAGAAGCAGAAGAGGCACACAATCTGCAGGACATGTGGAGTGGAGATAGGCTCTGGATTGCCATACAGCTAAGGAGACCCAGGAGGGGGATGAAGGCAGACTCCTGAGCTTGGCATCGGCACCTGGGCACCTGCATCCTGGGGTCTGTGTGCATTGCACTGCTCCTGACCTCCCTGCGAACACCTTCCCTGGCTCACTCAGTCGTGCAGGTGCTCCAGTCTGATTCTTTCTCTGTAGGCCAAAGAGATGGAGAATGCTGCCGCCCTCTGAGGATGGGGAAGGCAGAACATCATGATCCAGGCAGCTCCAGCCCAGCAGCCGAGACAGCTCACATGAGCCATGTGGAGGACTTGAGCAGGCCTACAGGGGACAGGTGCTGAGCCCCTCGGCTACCTGGAATAGTGAGGTTAGTGGGCACAAACCATGAGCCAAGAGCCTCAGAACATGCTACAAACACACTTTCCCAGGCTGCTCCTCTGCCCCGCCCCAAGTATGAACCCCTGGGAGAAGTGGCACCTTCAGCAAGCCACTCAGCGTGATGCTGAAAGCCAGATGAGATTTTGGAGTACCTGGTGAGTAGCAGACACTCAGCAAAAATAGGTGGAAACAGTGAATTCACAAATGAATGTGTGTGAGAAAGTTCTTGTGCAGTAAACCAGGACAAGGCAGAAGTGACAAGAACGAAAGGTGGGTTTGGAGGTTTCTGGTCAGGTCCTATGCAGCATTGGCAGAGTCTAACATCCCCATTGTCTTACTTTATCCAATTCTGGAGGAGAACCCTAGGAGAGACCCTACTGGTGCTAACTCTGTTTATGCATGAGAAAACTGAAGCGCAGAGAGAATCCATTGTCTGCTTCAATGGTACGCAGTGAGTCAAGGACAAAGAGATTCATTTGAGGAGGAGCTGCAGGCAGGCCACCCTCACCCAGGGCAAGTGAAGAGACTCTGGGCTTGAACGAGAATCCATGGAAGTGCTGCTGGGACAGGAGACATCCCACAGGTGGGAGGGAGTGGGGACTGAAATGAACCAAGACCTGACACTGAACACCAGCTGCAAGCCATGGCCATCACCTGACATGAACCGTCTCAGATAAGCCCAGAAGCACCTGTAAAGGAATTATTGCTCCCATGTTACAGTGGAGAACAGTGAGGCTCAACAAGGAGGACCAGTGTCTTATCCTATGGCATTGGCCACAGAGCTAGGAGGAGGCAAAGTCAAATTCTGAACCTGTTCTAAACCCACTTACAAAGCCTTTTCTTTGCTACTTTTTTTCTCTCCCCCCACCCCTGTTCCTCTCGACTGCTGACTTGATCTAGTTTTTCTATTTTTAATTCAGCATTTTACCTTTGACTAGTTAGGCAGTTATACGTTCTATTTTTTTTTCTCTCTTTCAGTAATCGACACTCAATTTCTACAAACATTTTGTGGAACTATCCTCATATAGTCTTAACATAAAAAAGAAAAAAAATTAAAGATTTATTGATTCATTTGAAAGTCAGAGAGAGTCTTCATCTGTTGGTTACCTTCACAAATGGCCACAAGCACCAGGACTATGCCGGGTCAAATCTAGGAGCCAGGAGCTTCTTCTACAGCTCCCAGTTGGGCAACAGGAGCCCAAATACTTGAGCCAGCCTCTGCTGCTTTGCCCAGGCCATTAACACGTGTATATATATACCTATTATATATAATAGAATAACCCCCCAAAATCGTTACACACCTCAATTGAGGAGGTGACATTGAAATAGTTGTAGAAGGTAATCAAGAACTTACATGTAATTTTTACATATTGTCTACTCAATACTATGTCAGACATCTAATGTTTGCCTGGATTTAACCTGTAATTTATGCTTGGTTGATTGTTACTTTTTGAACCTGTCACTGATACTGTCTAAACCCAGAGGTGTGGAAGAATTGAACTTTTTTTTTTTTTTTTAACATATTGTTCACTCAACACTATACCAATTAATCCCATAACATTGTATATTGACGCTGATGTTTTGTTGGGGGGTTTTAACTGACCGGAACTTTACTCTGTTAGCTCTACCTTCAGACCAGAGAAGGTCTCCCCAAGAGGCCACTGAACTTATCTGGACAATAAGACGCTGGACTTTATGCTAGGTACATGCTCACAATGAAGGAATTTCAACTGAACTTGAACTGTGGTTATGCAGCAAGATGGAGCAATCCACTATGGGAGGAGGGGTGTGGGAGGGGCGGGGGGACTCCCCAGTGCTTATAAAACTGTTTCACATAATACAATGTTAATAATAATAAAAATATATATATATATAAAATATATATAATAGAATAATATATTATAATATAATATATAATTAACATATACAATGTTATAATACATAATTAACACATATGTTAATTATACAATTTTAATTATATAAGATTAATTGTAACATATAATTAACATATAGATGTTAATTACTAACAATCAGCAGGAATCAGCCCCATAAGTATTGCACCAGACATGGCTAATCAAATCCTGGGCTGGAGTTACCCGCTGCAGCTCTTCTCTTTCCTTCCTGCCAGGGGACCCCTGCTCCAGAGCCTTTTCATTCAAACCCAACAAACTTGTTGAGTCCTAGGACTGAAAACATCACATAAGAAAGTGCAAGGAAGTTTGTCTCTTCATATGAGCTGTATTTGACCTTGAGGAAGACATTTTTTATGTCTCTGAGTCTACATTCTCACATGGATAAAATCCTAGTTTTGACCTAAACCTCTGGCTGCTAGCCAGGAGTGTGCATCAGAAACACATGAGTTTTTAGTAACACCAGGAGCTTTTGGAAGCCATCTTTTTCTTCATGTTCAGTCTTGCTAAACTTATTGCCAAGGTAGGTCTGTAAATTCAAAACATGTTAATCTCACATTCATTCTTGCACAACTGATGAACTAGCCTCCCATATTGGAGTGTCCCACTTTTGATCCAGGTCTCTGTTAATAGCCTGGGGAAGCATGGGAAGACGGCCCAAATGCTTGGGCCCCTGTACCCACATGGGAGACCTGGAAGCAGCTCCTGGCTCCTGGCTTTGGCCTGGACTAGTCCCTGCTGTTGTGGGTACTGGGGAGTGAGCCAGCAGATGAAATAGCTCTCTTTTCTCTCATCTCTCTTATTTCCCTCATCTCCCTCTCTGTTATTCTGCCTTTCAAATAAATTAAAATTAAAAAATGCTGACACTCATAAAATAAAAAAAAAAAAAGAATTCCAGGTTGACATTTATCCTAACATTCTGTTTCTTCTGCATTCTCTTTTCAGAACTTTTATTTATTATATTCTCAATCTTCTTGGCTTTTTTGTTTTTGTTTTAATTGTTTGAAAGAAAGAGACCTTCTATGTGCTGGCTTCTTTCCCAGTGCTTGCAACAGCCAGGGCTGGGCCAGGCCTAAGGCAGGAGCTCAATCCACTTGGGTAGCAAAGACCCAGTCCCCACTTGGGCCATCACCTGTTGCCTTCCAGCGTCTGCATTGGCAAGAAGCCAGAATTGGGAGTGGAACTGGCACTTAATTCCAAGTGCACCCCAAGCAACAGCTCAGCCGCTGGGCCGGATGCCTGCCCCAGCTTCTTACTCTGGCCCCCGACACCGCACCTCCCAACTCTGCTCTCACACTTTCATCTCTGTCTTCCAGAGCTGCATGTTAGTTTATTACCTAGGATGCAACTTTCTAAATAACCAGCTAATTCTCCCTTTGGGCTTGTAATGATCTTCATCTTTCCATTGATTTTTTAAGTGTTGACTATTGTATGTCCAGAATTTGCCTGTTTTCTTTGGCAGTCTTTGTGTGCAGGATCTCATTCTTACCTTCTCAGTGTTTGTTCTTCCACTACTAGTTTAACACTTGAAACACACTCGCCCACACATCTTTCAAGTTGTTTTATTGTGTCTATTGTGCAAAGTATTTGCTGACCAGCCCTCACCCTGGCTTGTTTTCTGTGGGGATTGTAATGTTTGATTTTTTTTTCCCATGGGTCCTGGGCTGCAGAAGTGTCTGGAAGGATCCTGTTCACTACCTCTCCTGGGCATTTCAGGTTTCCACTGGTCCTGTGTGTCAGCTGACTTTTTAACTGCGGCTCAGCCTTCTGTAAGAGCAGTAACCATGCCGGAGGAAGCCGGAAGCCCGCTGCTCTGGGAGGCCCCCTCTGCGCAGCCCTGCCCCCTCCGCGCAGCCCTGCCCCCTCCCCGCCCTGCAGTCTTCAAGCTTTCCTCAGGAATTTCCAAGATGTGGATATACTCCGGAGTTTTTCCTACTCTTGTCTCATGAATATGCCTGCCTGGAGTCTATTGCTTCGCACAGCGGGTTAAGGGGCTGCTGGTATTCAGCCAAATCCTGGCTGCTTCCTGTCTCATTCAACTGCCTCCTAGCGCTCCTGGGGATAAAGGGGAAGCTGGCCCCTGACACCCACTTGGGAGACCCAGATGAGAGTCCAGGAAAAGGCGACGGTGGCCCTCTGAGGAGTGACCCAGCGGATGGAAGATGTCTTTCCCTTTCCCTCTGTGACTCTGCCTTTCTTTCAAATCATTACATTTTTTTAAAATATGCTTTTAAATGTCTACATCTGCCCTCTCGGCCCTCCTTACCTGAAGGTCAGCTCTCCTGCCCCTCGGGGACGGCGGACAAGAGGATGACAGGCCTCCAGCCGACTGGACAATTCCCAGTGTCGTGTTAAACCTGTGACTGGGATTCGCCCCCAGCTTTGAGCTTGCCGCATTGTTTTGATTTTTGTTTCTTCCCTTTCCTCATCCGGCAATCCCACCTGCTTGGAGAAGGAAGGCGCCATCCTCAGCTCCCACTTAGTGTCCGCAGCTCCGACGTGCCTGGGAGGGGGCTTCATTGCTGTTCCATTTTCTTGGATGGCTGTTCAGAAGGCTCCGATTCCCTCGTAAAGAGCTGAAGGAATTCCTTTTAAAGAGGCAGTGGAGAACTGCGCCCTGCAGTTGGGGCGAGTGCAAATGGGACCCACCCGGAGGCTTCCTCCCAGAGCAGTTAATTAGCAGTAATCTCTGCCTGCTGCACCGGTGGAAAGGGCCTGAGGCCGCCTGCCAGTGCAAGGAGAGAGCCAACAAGCCAGCCTTCAGAGAAGGGGAATTCATAATGGTTTTGTTAATGACAAAGCGTTCAATTTGTACCTTGAGATTTTATTTCTTTTAACTCTTCTCTAACTGGCATTTTTCGTATCTTCTAAGAAGAGTTTTCAGAGCCATTAGCCGACTAAATTAATGCTTTAAAGCAGAAAACCAGGTCCCAACACTGTAGCCTAGTGGCTAGAGTTCTCGCCTTGCACACACCAGGATCCCATATGGATCCGACTGCTCCCCTTCCCATCCAGCTCCCTGCCTGTGGCCTGGGAAAGCAGTCAAGGATGGTCCGAGGCCTTGGGACTCTGTACCCATGTGGGAGACCCCGCAGAAGCTCCTGACTCCTGACTTCAGATTGGCTCAGTTCTGGCTGTTGTGACCACTTAGGGAGTGAATCAGTAGACAGAAGATCTTTCTCTCCTTCCCTCTGCCTTTCTAATTTAAAAATAAATAAATAAATCTTGAAAAAAAAAAAGGGAAAACCAGAGCCAGCAAACATTTGGCTGAGCAGTTTTGGCACCTGCAGCCCCTATTAGCGTGAATAACTCACTTATATCTCACAACAATATTACAAGTTAGGTAAACTGAGGCACGGATTGGCTTCGCCACATTCACACCAGAAGTAGTAAGTGGTAGAGCTGGGCTGCAAACCATGACAACCAGGTGACCATGCTTTTAACCACAGCGCTCTGGGTAAATAGGACACACATTGAGGCTACCTTGGCCTTGGTGGAGGATGGAAGGTTTCCTGTTGACTCAGCGTTTGTTTCTTTAGATCACAACTGAAGTTTAAGAAGAGGAGGCCCAGCTAAGTCTGCCAGCAGGGCACAGCGCTCAGGTGCCTCTGCAGAGCAGCGCATGCGCAGGGAAGTCCGCGTGGGCAGCAGCATCCTGGCCTGGAAGGACGCGGGTGGGCAGCCTGCCGAGGGGTGTTTGCATTTGTTCGCTGGAGTGAGGTCAAGGGGTCGTGCAATTGGAAGTATTGATTAAGTGCAGGTCTGCTGAGGGAAAACTGGGTTTCCTTGTGGAAATCTTAAGGCTTTATCTCAGACTGACAGGCTCCAACAGAGTCCAAGAGCCAGGACCCTTCAGTTCAAAAAGATGATTAGCATTGTCAATTAGGCCTGGCCGCATGGATTTTCCAATTAGCCTTTGGGTGTGCTGCGGCCGCTGCTGTGCTGGGTGCCAGAAGCCAAGGCTGCCACCTGCATGCAAACCCTCGCTGGGCCTCAGACAGAACAGCCTGCCTTCACTGTGGACTGAGAATCGGAAATGGGCCTGTGCTTATTTTATTTTTAAAGTCAACTGCTTCCTCCAAGCTATTCAGCTGCATTAAAAAATTTTTTAAATTTTATTTTTATTGGAAAGTCAGCTATACAGAGAGGAGAGACAGAGACAGAGATCCTCCACCTGCTGGTTCACTCTCTAAGTGGCTGCAATGGCCAGAGCTGAGCTCATCCAAAGCCAGGGGCCAGAAGCGTCTTCCAGGTCTCCCACACGGGTGCAGGATCCCAGGGCTTTGGGACATTCTCTACTGCTTTCCCGGGCCACAGGCAGGGAGCTGGATGGGAAGGGGAGCAGTCGGACACAATCCCAGCGAATACAGGGCAAGGGCTTTAGCCACTAGGCTACGGTGCTGAGCCCATCATCCGCATTTTTATAGAAATTTTGTTATACCCATATTTCATCAGTTGATTTACTAAGACAGTATGATGACAGAGGAGTACAACTGAGACACGCAGGGTTCAGGCCAAGCCCAGCTGGCCTCAGTCCCCAGGCAGCAGGACAGGTAGTAAGAACGGAGGAACCTGGGAGAGGTCCTTCTCCAGCCCCTTCACAGGCACCTGCCATGTGCTTCTCATTCATGCCTTCATTCGTTTTATTTGAAAGCCAGAAAGACACAGCTAGATCTTTTGGTTAAGATCTGGCATTCACTCCCCAGATGCCCACAGTAGCCAGAGCTGCGCCCAGATGAAGCCAAGAGTCAGGGATTGAATCTGTCACCCGCATGGGCCATCATCTGATGACTCCACCGGTGCACACTAGCAGGAAGTAGATCAGAAGAGGAGCTGGGCCTTGAACCGAGCCCCTCTGACACAGGATGTAGGCATCCCAAGGCGTGGCTTGACTGCGGTAGTCATGCCCCTCCCACCGCTGGTCTTTCCTGAGGCCCTTGGAGCTGGTTAAGAGATGCTGGGCCGAGGGGGCTTCTGCTGACCTCCTCTCCTCAGCCCCCTCCGTGCCAGGAGACTTGAGAAACCACCTACGTCTGAGACCGGTGATTCCAGCTTGGAACTGCTGCTTTTCTGGGCTGTCCTCTAGGTTAAAAAGTCAGCCTTAGTTGAGGAGAGGGAGCATCATCTTGTGAAATCTCCAGCGTATGGGAGGACTTGGATGTCTTCTTGTGGCGGCAGCTGGCAGCACCCAGAGTCTGGGGACGAGGACTTTCCTCCATCCCCCTTTGTCCTGCTGGAGGCCATCCTGCCTGGGCGTGGAGGCTTGGGGTCTGTATCCAACACTAGAGGGCGCCAAGGGCAGGGAGACACTTCCTGGTCAGTGGAGGAGATAGGAGCCTGAAATGCAGGCAGTGGCTCAGGCCAATGAGTAAGAAGAGGCCATCCCAGCCACCCCTGCTGCCACCCTTGGTGAGAGGCCGATGATACTGCCGCATGCCACCCCAGCGTCTTGGTAGCAAAGAAGAGGGTCTTCTGGGTGTTGCCGGAGTTCCGAGTAATTGGAGAGGAGGGGACACGTTTCTGACTCTGGTTTCCAGCAGGTACTGGGACGGGAGCGGGAGTGCTCTGGGTGACACTACTTCCTGCAGAGGCACCTCTGCCCTCTGACTTCTGCAGCCTGGAGGACCCCAGCTTTAGCTCAGGGTTCCCTGGGGCATCGGAGGCAGTGGAGCAGATGCACTCCCGGAAGCTGGAGCGTGGGGTGGGAGGATGTGAGGATGGAGAGCACGGATGTGGAGTCTGTTGGTTTGGGCTAGAATTGCATCCCTGTCTGCCTGAGGGAAACTGGGTAACTCTGGGCTCCTTTCCCCACACAACTTTCTCTTCTGCCTGTGTCTCTTCACTAATAAAATCTGCCCTGGGGGGTTCTAGAAGGAGAAGCTGACCTAAAACCCGCAGTGCTCAGGCTCAGCGGTTGTTCCGCATAAATACTGGCCTCTCGGAGGGTCAGGGGAACATAGGTGCAGGTGTGTGTGTGTGTGCAGGAGGGGTGGGGGTCCTGGGTCACCACCACCTGGGCCTCCTTAGGGAACCAGAGATCAAATCCCTCAACCTCTCTGCCTCAGTTTCCCTTTCTGTACCCAAAGAAGGCACCTACAGTAAGAGGCAGTTACAGTTTGGGGGTGGGTATCTGGTCATCTGTAGGGCCAACGCAAGGCATCGCTAAGTCTACCTGAGAATCACCTGAATGACCTCACAGGGTCCCCTGGTGGCAGCCCAACCCCACCTGACATCTCACGGCTTTCCAGGTAGCCTTGGAATAAGGTCCCCAAGCATCTGCTTTTCTGCCTCTGGCCCTGGCTCCAAGCTCGGGCTGGAATACAGCACCTTGCAGACTTTGTCCCTCTTATCTTTTGCAAAGGGGACATTCCGCCATCCCCTACAGCAGGAGCCAGACTTAGTAACCGAACTGGCACCACGGGACTTCCCAGGCGAGGGCAGGTAAGGGACAGCATTGCCCAACTCTACTTCTCCTGGACTTTTACTCCAGGGGGTAGCTAGTTCCATGTTGTGCAGCCATTTGGGCATCCCCAGAAGCGGCCAACGAGGGGAGGTGTTGAGGATTCAAGCTGACAGCCAGCTCCTGGTCGCCCGTGCAGAAGCCACTCCAGAAGCTGCTGCTGAGCCCCACGCGGCCTCTGGCCAGCACCTGGACTGCCAGCTTCTCCAGGGTCCTTGAGCCTTGCTGATGATGTGTGCTACTTCTGTGTCTGTCGGACAAGGTGCAGATCCTTGTGCCAATCGGCTCAGTGAGAGGGTAAATATCACGCGGCCACAAATGTTCCCCATCTCTGTGGTGTAGACAGAAGCCTGGCTACCCCACGCACCTTGCCCTCTTCCTCCTGGCCAGGGAGAGCAGCAGGGGCTGGCTGCTCAGGAACAGTACTTAGGGACAAAGAATGCCAACTCCTGGGCTTGTATTCCCAGGAGAGGGCACAGAGGGGAGGCTGCCAGTGGTGTCAGCGAGCAGAACACAGCGTCTAACATGGGCCTGGGTTCCAGAGGGTCTTCCATCTGATGACTTCCCCAGTGTCTGCCCCGTGAGCAGTGAGCATGGGCACCATGTTTGAGCTGTTCTTCTGTGTGCAGCTGAGAAACAAGACTGGTCCAGTCCCACCCACCCCTTCCTGCCACTGTTCAGCAAGCTCCTCTCTGCCCTAGAGTGGGGTTTATCCCATTAAAGCAGCCATCAGCGGAGTGCCGGGAGTCCCAGCTAGAGCCACACCTGTCGCTCTCCCCAGTGATGCAGTTCTGCAGGGGAGGGCAGGCAGGTGCCAGGGAGAATATTCCTGAGAAGTGGCACCTTCACTTTTAAAAGTAGTACATGGAGCAGGGAGTGAGGAGGTGGAGACAACAGAAATTCAAAGGATGCGAGATCCAAGGCGAGGTAATGAGCAGTAAAGCTACAGCACTTACCAGAGCTCTTCCCTGACAGGAGGACCTGAGAACATATCCCTCCTTGCTCCCGCACACCCACCCCTCGCCCCTGCCCTTGACTTCTCACTCTACTCACCACCCTGGATGAGTCTCCACCACTTCCTCTTTGACAAATACCACGTGTGTCCTGGTAATGCCACCAGAAAATGCCACCACACCCAGTTCCCCGTGCTTGGAGCCTCATCTCCCACCTACTCCTGCATCCTATGCTGGAGCCTGACACACTTCTGGAGCTCCTCCAATATTCCCCATGGCAGGAGCTGCAAATCACCAGACAAGAGTCATTTCCGGGGCAAGGGTTCAGCCTCATGGCTAAGACACTTACATCCGGCATCGGCTCCCGACTCCAGCTTCCTGCTCATTTAAACCCTGAGGAGCAGAAGTGACAGCTCAAGTCGGTTTCTTGCCACTCACCAGGGAGGCTTGGATCGAATTCTTCACTCCTGGTTTCCTTCTGGCTCAGCCCCAGCCATGGCAACGATTTGGGAGCCAGCCGGGGGACTGGAGCTTGCTTTGTCTAATTAATCTAATAATAACAACAATAGCAACACCACCAATAATAATAATAGCTAGCTAGAAGACCAGGATTGCAAGTTTCCTAGCAGCGTGGGCTGGGTAACTCAGTTCAGAAAGTGACACACCAGGCTTCATCAAAAAGTGTGTGCAAAATGCATATTACAAAGAATGCACAGATTCCAAAGTTTTGCACCAGCATAAACTTACTTTCTAACTGTATTCTGTAAGCAGAAGTGAACTGTTAGAATTCCAAACAGCTGTTTAAAGGAAATGGATTCTGTTACAGAGAGGGGACATGATGGCTGGCACTCCAACAGTCAGTCTGGATTTGGAGGTGACCTTGAAAAGGGAAGCCTAGTATCAAAGAGAGTAGAGGAGGAAGGTAGACTATTAAAATAAATATGACATTGTAAGAGGAGTCAGACTGGGTAGGAGGCAGTTAAGGTATTATGGGTTCCCAAGTCATCGTTTTTTCTCAAATATAAAAGGGTATTTTCTCCACCAAGTCTTGGATTCACCAGAGCTTGTTTCTCCCAAGAGACAAGTGCATACTTAACATATCAAGACCATGCTTCCCCAAGAGGCAGGGCGCATTAGCATATCAAGTTCTCCACCTGAAGCACCAGCCCAATTCCATCTCTGGCCGTTGCCAAGGCGGTAGTGTCAGACTGGTCTCTTTATCACTAAACAGGGACTGAGGCAGTTGGCCAGTAACACCTTTGGGACTTTTTGTCCCAAGGCCACGTACCATGGAAACCAGGAATTTTCCTTTCTTTATGCAGAAACTCCTTTGAGGTGAACTTTCAAAAGACACCATCCCCACCATTAATTTGTGGGTTTTTCCTTCTATCCTCCTGCCACTATGGCAGGAGGTTTGGGGTCCTTTTCTCTCTTCCTCCTGCTACTATGGCAGGAGGTGCAGGTTCTTTTCTCTCTTGAAGCCCCCTCCCATCACTGGGCTAGGAGTCTCTCTTCTTAGCTTTTCTAATAAATCTTGCTTTAAAATGAAACTGTGTCTGCATGAAAATTCTTCTTTCCTGCCAGACAAGAACTGAGGTTGCTACCTTATAACAACATCGTGGTAGGACAGTGCCTGTTCAAAACACTCCCCCTGTGGGGCAGCACTCCACAGCGGGAGTCAGGGACAGGCGCTTACACTGTCTTCATTCTATAGAGGAATTCAAGGGGAGAAGTGACCCCCACAAGCAGGATTAAAGCCCAGTCCCAGCTGCTCCACTTGCAGTCCAGCTTCCTGCGAAAGCATCTAGAAAAGCAGCAAAGGATGGCCAAAATGCTCGGGCTCCTGTACCCACATGAGAGACCTAGAAGAAGCTCCAGACTCTTGGCTTTGGCTTGGCCCAGCTCTAACCATTGCGGCCATTTGCAGAGTAAACCAGCAGATGGACACTCTCTCAATCTCTTTCTTCCTCTCTCTCCGTGTAACTCTTTCAAATGAAAATGAATAAGTGTTTAAAAACCATGGGCCCAGAGTGGTAGTCGGGAGGCTAAAGTCCTCGCCTTGCTCACACCGGGATCCCATATAGGCGCTGTTTCTAATCCCAACCACTCCACTTCCCATCCTGCCTGTGGCCTGGGAAAGTAGTCGAAGAAGGCCCAAAGCCTTGGGACCCTGCACCTATGTAGGAGACCTGGAAGAGGCTCCAGGCTCCTGGCTTCAGATCGGCACAGCTCCAGCCGTTGCAGCCGTTTGAGGAGTGAATCATCAGACAGAAGATCTTTGTCTCTTCTCCTCTCTGTATATCTGACTTTCCAATGAAAATGAAATAAATCTTAAAAAAAAAAAATCAAACCAGATTATAAGATCCTGGAGTCTATTCTCTCGGCCTGGGATCCAAGCTCTGTGCTTTTTTTTTTTTTTTTACAAGTGACAGATCCTTTAGTCTGCTTAAGCTGTGGCTATTTTGAGTTTTCTGATGTCAGCTGCCCAGTTTGTGCCTACCTGAGCCATTCCCCAAATTGATTTTCATGCCTCTAAGTGCTTGCTCCGTGCCCTTCTGCCTGCAGCGTCCTTGCCCCTGGACACCACAGTGTGTGGCTGGTTTACCTGTCTGCACTGTCACTTTCCAGGATTAGGGACACTGTCTTTTTTGATACCCACAAAATCTAACCTAGTCTGGCACATAGATGTAATAAATGTACTCTGCATTTAACCGGATTTGGGGGTGCCAGTCTTAGACAAGAGCAGGATAAAAGGATGGCATTAGATGTGTTGGAGCGCACCAACCCCCCCACCTCTTTCTCTGAATTCTTTGAATGGTTCACTGGACTTTCACCCAGGTTTGTTTCCGACTCCACGGTGAAATGCACCCTGTACATGTGGGCATCTGACAGGTGTATGACACTGTAATACTAGAATGTACCTCTACTTACATTATCCATCACCCTGCGTGCGGTGGGCATGGTACATGCTATTGCATTCTCTGCAGTGCGGAGTTCTGCAGAGGTGAGGTGGCTGAGGCGCTGAGAGCACACAGCTTGGGGACACCCTCGTGTCCTTACAGAGGACAACCCCTCGTCTAACGCCATCACATGGCATCAAGAGCACAAATCCCGAGTCCGCAGCCTGGTTTCTAACCAAAGCCTCGTCACTCGCGTTGGGGCGGTGCTGAGTGCCCCTCTGACACACAGGGCACCTGCGTGTCTGACTCACACAAGCTGGAGATGACTGACAGCCTTCGCCGCAGAGGAGGACAAGGAGGGCAGCAGTGGCGAAGGGGCTCCAGCTGGGCCAGCGTCCACGTTGACCCGCAGGGCTCTGCCGCACAGCGCCTGGGAAACTTCTCATGGCTAGGTCCCTCCCAGGCCCCCCCACCCCACACTGGCTGTCCACGGTGGGAATCCCGAGTTCAGATCCTGCTTTGATGTTGTCCCCTCCCCACCCCCACCCTTTCCACACACAAATGTGAATTCATGTTTCCGCGCTGCTGCTACTTGCTACACAAACCGAAATAAATGAAACAATTCTTCCCCTCCAGCAAACTGACTCCAGCTGCCACACAGGCCTGGGAATCCCCGCCCTGCCTCCACACAGCCCCTACGCAGCTTGCAAATCAGGCCCACATCCACGCCACCATAGAAGCCTGCCTGCAGCCCAAAGGTGCAAGAGTCATGTGTACTCCGCTGGAATTACTGAGATGCAATTGTTCTGACCTACAAAACCCAGCCACTTCCTGAAGCTCAACTTCAAGTTTGTCTTATCATCTTCCTACAACAGATAAAGATCTCTTTTCATTTATATTTGGAAAGTATAGCGAAATAGAGACAGACACACAGAGATTTCTCATTCCCTGATTTACTCCCCAAATGCCTCCAATAATCAGGGCTGAGACAGGCCAGAACCAGCTAAAACTCCAACCCCGTCTCCCATGGGAGCAGGCAGGGATCCAGGCACTTGCACTGTGACCTACAGCCTCTCAGAGTGCATGAGCAAGAAGCTGGATTGGCAGCACAGGAGCTGTGGCTCAAGCCAGGTACTCCCACCACGTGTGGTGTGTGTGTCCCGAGGGGTGGTGCTACCACCCGTGAATGCCCACCCCCTCCCACAGAAAGGCTTCTAGTGGTTGTGTGATGTGTACATAGGTTTTCAGCAAATTTCTCTTTTTGATTCTAGACCTCATTTTTGCATCTCTCCAGTGTTTATAAGAGTCTGCTACTACTGCCAGATGCTTGCGGGCGAACTATAGACACATGGAGGGAAGCTCTCCCTCCCTCTGCCGGCTTGGGGCTGAATGCTACGCTCCAGGGCAAAAAGGCATCTGATGGTGGGAACCAATGCACAGCAAGTGCTCTGTCTCTGTTCTGCCCATGACTGCTTTTAAATGTTTGCCCATGCATTATTGATCTATGCCTTCCTAGTTATAAGCCCAGTTATTATCGTATTAGTAGTAGTGGTTGTCCTGCCTATTTAGTAAATGTGGAAATGGAGATACAGAAAGGTTAAGCAATGCACCCAAGGTCACACACCTAGTGAGTGACAGAGCCCGCTTAGCAGCCCAAGCTGCTCCTGGCTCTTGAGTCAACTACAGTAGCCAGCCTGGGGCCTCAAGGCAGCTGTGTCCAGGTTCCCATCAAGCACCTTAGCTGGTCTTAGATATCCATTTGGAAACCTTGACCAGGGCCTAGTTCCTCCAGAGTGGAGACGCAGCCTTACTCCTCATTCATTCTCTGAGCTGTCCTAACGCCATCGTTCTTGCCATAAATCCTGCCCATAGTCCTGCCTGCTGTCAGTTTTATCTTGATGCTTCCTTGGTGCCTGCTACAGCACACCCTGCCCCTAGACCCCACACCTGCCAGGACCCAATGCTGCTGGCACCCCATCTTTTGCCCTTTAATATTCTTCCTTCCTTAAAATCTCCTTCACCATCAACCATGCTCATAGACACGTACAGCTAGTGTTCACTGCCTGAAATCTCTGCCCTCTCTCCTCACCAGTGGGACTCCATAGTCTATTCTGACCACCCCCGTGTGCCTTTTCCATTGCTGATGGGGCCCTGGCTCCCACTTTTAGTACAGCTTGATCCCTCCCTGGAGCCCACCTGCTTATCACTCATGCCAACCCTGGATAGGGGTTACTCTTTGCTGGTCTCCAGGAATGCACAAAGATGTTCTCTCTACAGGAGAATTGTGTTGTTTGTTCATAGGAAAAAACAGCCTTTCTCTTATCCCTGTGTTACTAGAGTTTATTCATGACCTTCACTTGTAGGTATTGAATAACTCCCATACAGTCAGGCGAATGCTATACCAGTGCCTGAGATAGCTTGCTCCTCAGAGAAATTGCAATCTAGAAGAGTAACAGCCCTCTGTGAAAAATACAAAACACAGTGTGAGTGCTATTTTTTATTTGAAGCTGACTTTTTCAAAGTCACATGTAATATTTCAGGGGAGATTTGACAAAGATCTTGTACCCAAGAAAGTTTGGATCCAGGTTCTAGGAAGACATCAAGACACCATAGGTCCCAGCGTCTTAAATAACACCCAGAGGTTGGGTGGATAGAAGAGGGCTGGAGGTGGAGGGGAGGAGAGGGAGGAAGCTGATGCGAGTGGGAACAGGAGCCAATGAAAATACTTGAGCCAGGGTGTGTCAGACATCATGGGGCAGCAGCTGGG
Source organism: Ochotona curzoniae (assembly GCF_017591425.1). NCBI lineage: Eukaryota > Metazoa > Chordata > Mammalia > Lagomorpha > Ochotonidae > Ochotona > Ochotona curzoniae. The sequence goes on along the minus strand of NW_024466219.1, from coordinate 14,783,333 downwards.
CTCGCTACTGGTGAATTAATCATTCCACAGCTTAGAAATGCCTCTTCTAGTACCACAGACTGAACCTATCTAAGGGGGCAGGAAGGTCCTCAATGTCTGAAAAGGGAGTACAGGATAAAGTGACTAGTCCAAGTCATGATGATATGTACCACTTTAATGTTTTAAAAAAACGTTTTTATGTATTATTTGGAAGGAGAGACAGAGATCTTCCATCCCCTAGTTAACTCCCTGAGTGCCCACAATAGCCAGGGCTGGGCCAGACCAAAATCTGGAGCCAGGAATTCCATCCAGTGTCCCGCATGGGTGACAGGGATGCAAGGAGCGGAAGTCATGGGCGTCCACCCCAGTTTGGCTCATGGAAACTACCCATAGGTAATCCACCCTGTGCTTTCCCCAGCTGCAGGTGGACACAGACAAACATAGGCTGCCCGGAAGATGAATGGGAGGGACCACTGGACTCCAGGAGTGTTGGTTCCTTAAGGGATACTTATTACCCATTGCTCAACCTTGTTTGGACTTCGAAAGGGAAACATCTCTTATGTTAAGTCGTGTGGGTCTGTGTACGCTTTATGAAAACTGTAGCCATATCTAGCCCCAATACTCAAAAGCAAAAGAGAGGATGATGCAAGCTTGCTCAGACAGACTTGATGTTTGGGGCTAAATGTGAGGGCCTAAAAACTAGCCAAGAGGCCAGAGAAGGGCAGGGCGGCTTGAGGCTGGAGTGGGTTGAGCCCTGATCCTTTGAGGCACATTCCTCAGAGGGAAGCCATCCAGCCCCCTCTGCACGGCGCCAGGGCTGGCCTGGGCTGTGATTAGCTGTGGAAGAAAAGGAACAAGGCCTCTGCACCTTGTAAATTGTTTCCATTAGGACAACTGTGAGTTTAAAGAGAAAAAAGTGTTTCTGTGACTGCAAGGTATACACTTGAGCTCCTGAAGCTCAGGAATCCGTTGCTGCGCTTCTGTCTTTATGCTTTGCTGCTTGCTTTGATAATTTCCCATCTGCCTCCTCTTGGTTTCTTAAGAAAATTCCATTGGAAAATTCCAATGCAGACCCGGTGTGATGGAGGATCGAAGAGACAGGCCCTACTAGGAGGGAAGCACAAAAATACTGGATCCTCAGCTTAGCATCCTAGAGTTTGGGGTGTCTGGGGTACAAACTTCCACATGAGCAACTCTCCTGAGAATGCCAGGGCTCTCAGCTACCTCGGCCCTTCCCTTCAGGGCAGGAGGGCCCCAGTCAACTGTGGTGACCAGAACTTCCCCCAGGCATTTCTGGACAGCCCCAGGGATGGGGTACTGCCCCTGCTGTCACAGGACATACACCTGTGGCTCCCCACCAGAGGCTCTTCCCTGCCTCATCTCATTTCAAGGCCACTCCAATTCCTTTGTGATCCACATGACTGCTGCATCTCCACAGGTCTGATGGACACTTTCTGGTTCTCCCTATTTGTGCCCGTCTCTTTCCTTAGACATTCCTGTCATCCTGCTGGCTTGTTTACTAGTGCTTGATCCATCCCATGAGCCTGTCTGGGCCCACAGCCCACTGTCTTTCCCCCTTTAAAGCAGCAGAATGGAACATCAGGGTACCAAGACCCTCCAGGCAAGCACAGCACCAGCCAAGGTGCCTGGTCAGGAGGAAGCTGGTCCTGGAGCAGCAGTGACAGGCATATCTGGCTGCAGGCTTCACATGGGAGGAAGCCATGTGAAGCCAGGAGAGATGGTGGGAGAATCAGGATAGAGGCGAAAGGACGCTAGGAGAGATGGGATAAACAACCTCTCATTCTTTACCTGGACCATGGGCAGGGGAAGAAGCCCGACTCTTTCAGGGGGAGTCTAGAGATGCAGGTCTCTCATGACCTAAAGACAAAGAGGAAAGAAGGGGAAGGAGTCTGAACTCCCTCTGGGATTCACGTGGTGCCGCTGGGATAGCAGTGAGGATAAGGAATTACTCCATGGGAAGGGGCCCTGGAGAACTGGAGTGAGTGAGGCACAGGAACTGAATTGAGTGTGATTGAGTCACAGGCCAAGGTGTCCGCTGATACACAAAGATCCCTCACTTTAAAGTCTTGTCTCATGGTGCAGACCAATGAATCACATCAACCACATCTCCTGATGAATTCAATCAAGCAAGTGGTCTGAATCTCTCTCAATTACCATTTTCTCTTAATTATAATGTGCACCGCTCCTCTTTCCCACATTCCCTTGAACATGCCTGCCACCAGGACATGCCTTAAAATAGATGTGCAGGTTTGTTGTAAAGTTTCCTTCTTTCTGAAGCGGCTATTAAATCAGTCGTGCGTCTTTTAATCAATGGCATATTGGGACAGAGGAAATGGGGTAATTACCAGGATTGATTTCCCATTTTGAGGTAGCATGAGCAGCTGAAAACACCTGCATTTACTCAGGCATGCAGAATCGCTTCTGGACAGCCTAAGTTGGAAGGCGGGGCGGGGCTCTCAGATGTGCTCACCACCCACTCCTGCCTCTGGTGTGCTTGCTGGCTATGGGGTTTGAAGCCCAGAGAAATACATGATGGGTTGACTCCTGCCTTCCCCTTGTGAAGGTCAGGAAGGAATTGCTTTTGCCCCACTTTGCTGCTGACTGTGCTGCTAATCAAGGATGTTGTAATTCTGGAGGTAAGACATGGCCAGTGAGGAGCCAGAAGCATCTTAGGAGCTGAGGGCTTCCCCATCTAGTCCAGCAGGTCTGGTGCTCTAGGGGCTACACCCCTGCAGAGTAAGGCTCATACTTTTAACAATGTATGCTCTCTTTGCCAGATCTGGCTTGATTTCTTTCCTGGGAAGCCTTGTGTTTCACACCCCTTGACCTGTTTAAGGGATACCCAGATGGCCAGAAAACATCCCTCCTAGGTCGACCTGTGAGGATGCTTCCAGGAGAGATTGGGTTCAGCAGGCTGATTATACAGAAGAGCCATCCCTGTCATGAGGGCAGCATCGTTCATCCCATGGAGGCCCCAAAGACAACAGAGGGCAGCTCTGCTCCTTTCTCTCTGGCTGAGACATCTGTCTTCTCACTTTAGAACTCCTGGTTCCCAGGCCTTCAAACTCCAGTGAAACAAAGCCCCTGGCTCCCCTATTTTCTAGCTTACAGACAGCATTTCATGGGATTTCTCGCATGAGTTAATTCTTAGAATGAATACCCTCTTCCACACCTACACACATCCTGTTGATTTTGTTTCTCTGGAGAACCTTGACTAATTCCCATCCCATCCTTCTTCCTAGAAGAAAGACAGGAAGCACTCGGGTGGCGGGGAGATCAATGCCTGTCCCGGGGAGGAGAGGAAGGTGATGGATTGCCACCTGGCCCACCACTGGGCCAAGGCAGTGGAGGACAGGAGCAAGCGTGGGAGGCGGAAGGCCTCTGCCGAGAAGATTCCAAGAAGTCTTCTTTGGGACTGTCCCCTGCACCTAAGCCTGACCTTGGGAGCACAAGGAGCAACCAGTGGATGGGACCCCTTCCTCTCTCTCTCTCTCTGAGGCCTTGGGGACTCTCAGGAACACAGTCTTTGGTTATGATGAAAAAAAAAAAAAAGCACCCATCCTGGCACCACTGCACCATGGCCCCTTTGCCAAGGAAGCCACTCCTACCTCCATGTCTCAGTCAAGAAGAGCCTGGGAAATAGCATTAATGCCGCTCTGGCTGACTGCCCTTTGGAGGGTGGCTTGGGATGGGGTACAGTGAGATGGGCAAGGAGGAAGCTTCCACCATGACCTAGACCTGCTCGTGTTGCCTCCTTTCCTTCAGAGCGGGTGGGGAAGGGACACTGACCAAACCAAGCAAGTGCTTTCGCTGCTGGACAAAAGAGCATCACCCTACCCTGCCCAAAGGCTGCCCTGCCCAATGGCTGCCCCGCCCCCACTGCACAAAGCCTGCCCCACCCCCACCGCACAAAGCCTGCCTCTCTGCTTTGTAATTTCACTTAATGCTATTAACCGGGCAGTCTGGGCCTTTTGCTGGAAAGGACTGGAGAAGTTCCAGAATCTTTGGCTAATGAATCCTGAGTATTAATCCCATTAGTCTTCTATCTTCTGATGCTTCTGACTGGGCCACCCCCTTTCCCTCTCCCCTGGTCTTCCTCCCTCTAGAGGAAGCTCCCTGCCCCCGAGGGTCTTGTATGGGGACCTCTGACCTTGATCACCAGGCCACTGCTACCCTTGATCCAGCAGCAGCACCGGCAGTCAACAGTGCAACAATCAGAGTCTCTAAATGGTCATGGGACCATCACCTTTTTGTCTCTAAGGCTGCAGCTAATGATATTTGAAAGGCTTGTGCACACAAAGTTACCTCCCACAGATCTAGACGGCTGAGGACTTGGGACAGTCCTGGTTAGCATTCTTATACAATGTCCCTGAGCTATACACCCCTTGGTGGACACCACTGAAGGATAGCCCCTGCTCTCTGATTGGACAGCTCTGCTCTCTGAATCCACAGGAAGCCCTTCTAATCTCTATCTCCTGTGAGCACTCTTCTTCTATTTGGACCTACACCCCCTGGTCATGTGTGGCACATCGTAGAATAGCCATCATAAAGCCATGCAAGAATAAGAGAACATTCCAGGTATGCTGTTTACCTGCTGTGTGATTTGAGACACACAACATCCTGTGCATGTTTGGGCCCTCAACTGCTGGCTCCTCCATGTCAGGGTCCCTGAGCTCTGGCAGGAGGAGAAACTCCAAGGTAACCTATATGATGATAGCTCCAATCTCTGATTTGGGCACCCATCAGCAGGTCTGTTGCTCCTTGTAAGAAATGGATAAAAATAATGTATTGGAGAATTCTTTCCTGGGACAAGGAAATAGACATACTTTTCGCTTTTCCCCCTGCTAGGTACATCTAAGAAACCTGGACCTTACGTAGAACACAAATCTAGAGGGAAGGTAGGAAGCAAGGACAAAACTGCCGAAAGACCTGGAGATCTGTTGTCTCAAGCATTCTAGATTTTGAATCAAAAAACCCAGAAAAATCAGTAAGTGCAGAGAAAAGAAAGCACACCAACAAAATCGTGGCTGAGCCAAAGAGGCAGGTGAAAGTGTACTCCAGCAAGTCAGAAAAATGTTAGTAATTTCTCTACTCCTGTCAATCACCGTAGGAGAAATTCATGGCCCACCCTGATCTGTACCAGCAAAGACTGAACAACAAGCTTCGATTTCCACTGCCCATACTACGCTGTAAGGAGGTGCCCAACACACCTGCTAGGAAGTCAAGTAGGGAGGCAGGACTTTGTGTGTGACTACCAAATACCAGTGAAGGTCCCTTGGAAAGCCTGAACCTCCACTTCCACCAGGCAGTAATGAGGAGCTAAGTGGTCAGAGTAAAGCTGGTGGAGACCCAGGACTTTCACCTCCAGAGAGAGGTGGCAGAACCCCTCACCACTGTGCTAGAGGAAGTCACACAAGGAACTGGAATTTGCATGCTTGCCCCACAGTGGGGAGCCTCCCCATCTCAGATGTCAGTGGAGACCAGGTAACAGACTGCACTCCTTCCTTCACCTTGACAATATGCAGTGGCACCTCTGTCCAACATCACCCGTTCTCTATCAAAGACAGCCAGATAGAAGGTTCAGCTTAGAGAAAAATATCCAGATTTCAATAAATAATTTGCCATATCAAAACCGAGGCAGATAGCAAATAGAGAAAAAAAAGACAAGCTCCAGTCAACAATGTTAGAATGACAGTGATATGACAATAATCTGACAAAGATGTTGAAGCAGCCATGATAAAATGCTCCCATGAAAATTACAAACACCTGAGAAACAAATGAAACAATGCTGGCTCAACAAAAAATAGAAAAAGTAAAAAAAAAATAGAAATTTTATATCTTAACAATACAATGGCAAAAATAGAAATCTGAGTGGGCTCTGTGGCAGAATAGAGGAGACAGGAAAAAAGAAAATATACACCTGAAGATGAAGCAACAGAAAGGACCAAATCTAATAAGGAAAATTAGACTGAGAAAAACTAGCAAAGCCTTAGCGCACTGCCTACTGCGCTAAGGAGGCAGGTGTATAACAGAGTTCAAAAACCCACACTTCAGAAAGAGGAGAGAGCGGAACTAAAAAAAGAAAAATTGAAAAAGCTATGGCCCAAAATTCCATAAATTTAACAAGAGAACTAAACTTGTACATTCTAACACCAGAGTAAAACCCAAACAGGAAATACACATACAAATACATATATACATATATATATTCAGGGCAAATAATATATGTATTTATTTGGGACAAAATAAATCCTTGACTTCCAAAATCTAAGACAATCAAAAATCCCCTAGACCATCCAGGGAAAACAACAGTTTACTTACAGTGGGGCAGAGGTGGGAAGGAGATTATTTGAATTACAGCTGATTTTTCATCAGAGTCATGGAGGTCAGAAGGAAGTGGCAACGCATTTTTCAAGAACTAGAAGGAAAGAACTACTAACCCAGTACCTATACCTAGTAAAAGCATTCCCGAGGAATGAAGGGAAATTTGCAACATTTTCACGTGAACAAAAACCAAGAAATTTGTCACTGAATGAAATACTCTAAAAGAATAACTGAGGGCCTGGCGTGATAGCCTAGGGGCTAAAGTCCTTGCCTTGCATGCAATGGGAACCCATATGGGTGCTGATTCTAATCCTAGCAGTTCTGCTTCTTATCCAGCTCCCTGCCTGTGGCCTGGGGAAGCAGTTGAGGATGGCCCAAAGCCTTGAGACTCTGCACAGCGTGGGAGACCCAGAAGAGGCTCCTGGCTTCAGATCAGCTCAGCTCTGGCTGTTGCGGCCGCTTGGGGAGTGAATCAGCGAACAGGAGATCTTCCTCTCTGTCTCTCCTCCTCTCTGTATATCTGACTTTGCATTAAAAATAAACATATCTTAAAAAAAAAAGAAAGAAAAACTGAAAAAGGTTTAAAAAATTATTGGCCCTGCACAGTAGCCTAGTGGCTAAAGTCCTTGCTGTGCATGTGCCAGAATCACATATGGGTGCCAGTTCATTTCCCAGTTATTCCACTTCCGTTCCAGCTCCCTGCTTGTGGCCTGGGAAGCAGTTGAGGATGGTCCAAAGCCTTGGGACCCTGAGCCTGCACAGAAGGCCTGGAGGAGGCTCCTGGTTTCAGATCAGCTCAGCTCCAGCTCTGTTGGCCACTTGGAGAGTGAACTAGCAGAAGGAAGATGTTTCTCTCTATATCTCCTTCTCTGTGTAAATCTGCCTTTCCAATAAAAGTAAATAAATCTTAATATATATGTACATTTATATATTAACAGTTTGAAAGGCAGAGCAGTAGGAAAGGAGAGGCAGAAAGATCTTCCATCTGTTGGTTCACTCCTCCAATGGCTGCAACTAGCAGGACAAGGTCAGGCCCAAACCAGGAGCCAGGAGCTTCATACAAGTCTCCACATGAGTGGCAGGGGCCTATCCACTTGGGGCATTCTCCACTGCCTTAAACACATTACAGGGGACCTGGACATGAAATGAGAGCAGTCGGGACTCAAACTAACTCCCACTGTGCTACAGCTTCACCCACTGTGCTACAGCTCTGACCCCTAAGGAAGCCTTAGAGATCTCTTAGCACATAAAAAAGACAAAAGAGCAACAAAAGAATAAGATCAATATATACGATTTCCTTTTCTTGATTCTTAAGTTACATTTAACTGTTGAAGAAAAAATTACAGCATGGTTTCATACGTTCTAAATGCTTGTGGAAGAAATACCAAAATTATATTACAAATAGGGGAGGATAAAGAGACATAGTGTGCCAATTTGTCCACAAACACTCAAGCCAGCCAATAAAATAATGCCCAACCAGCGGACATTCATGAGTTATTATATATACTGTCATGCTCAGAGAAAACACTAAAATAGCATACAGAGCGATTCACTCAAGCACATTATTGATAAATCAAAATATAATTATCAAGAAATGTTTAATGAGAAAGCAGAAAAAAATAGAAATGGGAGGGACCAGTGTGTGGCATAGTGTGTAAAGTCGCTCCCTGCAACACTGGTATCCCATATGGTTGAGTTCCAGATCTTATCTGATCTTGCTCCCTGCTAGTACATCAGGGAAAGCAGTCAAGGCTGGCCAAAGTCCTTGAGCCCCTGCCCCCACATGGAAGATCCAGGAGAAGCTCCTGGATCCTTGCTTTGGGCCAGCTCAACTCTGGCCATCTTGGCCATTTGGGAAGTAAGCCAATGGATGGAAAAACCTCTCTCTCCCTCTTTCTCTCTGTAACTCTGTATTTCAAACAAATAAAAATTATAAAAATGAATTTTATAAGGAGGGACCAGCACAGTAGCCTAGTAGCTAAAGTCCTTGCTGTATATGCACTGAATCCCATATTGTTGCTGGTTCTAATTCTGACTGCTCCACTTCCCATCCAACTCCCTGCCTATGGCCTGGGAAAGCAGTCAAAAATAGAAACCTTGGGATCCTGTAAAATGGTGAGAAAAATATGTAATACAAACATTAATCCAAGGACAGTATATGTATCTCTATTGGTAGTAGACAAGATGGCAGAGACAACAGCTTCTCAGACTTTTGGCTAATATCAGTGTAAAATGCCAGGGACCAGGGCCTGACTCAATGACTCAATGGCTAAATACTCACATTGCAAGTGTCAGGATCCCATGTGGGTGCTGGTTCAAGTCCTGACTGCTCCACTCCTCAAATAACTCCCTGCTTGGTGACCTGGGAAATAGCAGAGGAGGATGGCCCAAAGCCTTGTGACCCTGCACCCATGTAGGAGACCTGGAGGAAGCTCCAAGCTCCTGGCATGGGATCAGCTCAGCTCCAACCATTACAGCCATTTGGGGAGAGAACCAGCAGATGGAAGGTTGTTCTCTCTGTCTCTCCTTCTCTCTGTAAATTTGCCTTTCCAATAAAAAGAAATAAATCTTGATTTAAAAAAAAATACCAGGGACCAAAAGAGATATTATTTAATGACAAAAGGTTCAACCCATCAATGGCATATAACATTTTAAGTGTGTATGCCCAAACCACACAGTTGGAAAATATGAAAAGAAAAATCTGGATGAATTGAGAGGACAAACACACTAACCACAATTACAGCCAAAGACTGCAGCACCTGTCTCAGTGATGGATAGAACAATTACGCAGAAAACCACCAAGGATATATGGCCTGAAATTCTCTTTCTGTGGAATGTTTAATTTTGAATTTAATTTCCTTACCAGTTATAGAGCTATTCAAATTACATATTTCACATTGAATTACATATTACACAGTGAGTGTAGCAGGGTTTTTTTTCCCCTACCAAAAAAAAAAAACCCCCACTAAGTTGTCAAGTTTCTGTGTGCAGAATTTTGCTTTTTTTAAATAGCATCCTTTTATCATCCTTTTAGTGTCTAAAGAGTTTGCAGTGTCTCCTGTATTTCAATCCTGATAGTTATAATTCATGTCCTTGCATTCACTGTCAGCCTTGCTAGAAGTCTGCCAATTTTATTGATCTTTTCAAAGAGCCAGACTTTTGGTTTTGAGTTGGGAACTTAGATCGCTGCTTTGCCAATTAATTTGGGTGATGTCTAAAGCCCGTGAGAATCAGCAGAGCAGCCCAAAATGCCCGTAGGCTGTGACATGGGCAGACTGATGGCACTGCAGTGTGAATACCCCCCCAAAATGTGGACTCCCTCTCTTTCAAAAAGAGATCATAATTTCCTTTAACACATAACAGATTGATCACAATACTTATCTGAGCTTCTTTTCAATAGCGCACTGAGGTGAAAGTAAAATGAAGTGATAAGCCCCAAGTTCAACAACGGTAAGAGTCAAAGACAAAAAATAACTTTTTAAAAATTAGAATTTGAGGGGCCAGCACTGAGGTGTAACTGTGCCAGCATCCCATATCATACTGGTTTAAATCCCAGCTGCCCCACTCCACTCCCAATCCAGTCCCCCGATAATGGGCTGCGAAAACAGTGGAGGATGGCCCAAGTGCGTGGGTCCCTGCATTCGTATGGGAGACTCGGATGAAGCTCCCAGCTCCTGGCTTTGGACAAGCACAGCTGTGGCCTTTTTGGCCATGGACAATTTCTCTCTCTCTCTCTCTCTCTCTCCCTTTCTCTCTCTCTCTCTCTCTCTTCTCTCTGACCCTTTGCCTTTTTTTCATAAATAAGTCTTCAGAAAAAGTTAGATCTTGAAATGTTGATATAAAAATAACTTCCTCAGCAGCCTAAGAAAACTGAGCCCTGGGCCTGGCATGATAGTGTAGTGGCTAAAGTCCTCGCCTTGAACACACCAGGACCCCATATGGGCAACAGTTCTAATCCCAGCAGCCCCGCTTCCCATCCAGCTCCCTGCTTGTGGCTTGGGAAAGTAGTCGAGAATGGCCCAAAGTCTTGGGACCCTGTACCTGCGTGGGAGACCCAGAAGAGTTCTTGGCTCCGAATCAGCACAGCACCGGCTGTTGTAGTCAGTTGGGGAGTGAATCATCGGACAGAAGATCTTCCTCTCTGTCTCTTCTCCTCATTGTATATCTGCCTTTCCAATCAGAATAAGTAAATCTTAAAAATAATAATAATAATAAAAGAAAGAAAAGAAAAACTGAGCCCTTGGAAAGCCAGTTAGCTCCCAGAGCCCTGTGAAAGATCTAGAACTGGAGGCACCTGTGACTGCTGAAGTGTAAGTTTTGAGATGGGGCTCAAATGGGAGGATTAACTAAATGCCTTGTGTGCATTTGTTTTTTTCACAAATTTTATTTATTTAAAAGCAGAGTGTCAGAGAGAGAGAAAGAGAATCTTTCCTGCACCGGTCCACTTCTCAAATGGTCACAATAAGCCTAGCCAAAGGCAGAAGCCAGGAACTCCTTCCTGGTCTCCCACATGGGTGGCAGGGACCCACATGCTTGAACCACTCTACAGCCTTTGTAGGTGTCTAGGCAGGGAGTGAGATCAGAAGCAGAACAGCTGGGACTTGAACTGGCACTCTGCTGTGGGAAGCTGACCACACGGGGGACTGAAAAGAAGGCACTTGGCGTGGCTGTTAAGACGGTGGCTGGGATGCTCACAGCCCATGCTGAAGTCTGTGGGTTTGAATCATGGCTCTGCTCCTGCTAACGCACACCCCGGGAAGAGGCAGTGACATCTCAGGGGGTGGCTCCCTGTCACCCACCAGGCAGACCCGGATGGAGTTCCTGGCTCCTGGGCACCTGAGAAGTAAACCACTAGATGAGTGCTCTCTCTCCACCTCTCAAATAAATGCAACCCCTCAGATCACTCCTGGAGCAGTGAATCTTTCATCCTACCCTAACTAAAGAATGAAAATCAACAAGGAGGTCTCTGTCGGGGGCAGCAGTCATGCAGTCGAGGCAGGGGTGGAGCAGCACCCTGAAAACAGGGTAGTGAAATCCAGGTCTAGACCCTAAAAGCTAAGTGCCACGCTCCTCTCTCTAAGTCCTCACCCGGCTCCCCAAATGTATTGACAGCCAGGCTTACACTTCTCTTCCTCTCCAGGAAGGAGATGAGTAAATGAATGAAGAGGTGGTGAGAAAAAGGAAACTAAACACCTTTACATTTGTTTCTTCCCTCCAGTCACCTTCGAACAGTGGCAGAAGCCCCGCCGGCCCCCAGAGACGCCCTCTGGCTCACAAGCCTGGCTGTTTCCAATCAGTCTCGCATCTGACAGGTGGATCCGGAGCTAATAAACAGAAGGAAGACATCTGGGGAATCACCCTCTCCAGAAAGAAAATAACAAGGGAAAAAAAGGTAAAATGAAGAAAGACATAAAAAAAAGCGAAAGAAAAACAATGTTAAAGTGCTTAAACACATGAAAATTACGTATATGAAACCGAAATAGGACCCCATAAAATTCAAAAATAAGCAAGCATGCCTGGAATTAGATACAAGTGGCAGAAATAGCAAACTTCAAGAACATACTGAAAAATAGCATTGGAAATTTTAAAAAAACGCAGAGAAATCAGAATAGAAGAACCACAGAGGGAGGGAGTGCTACAGGAGAGATAAGAAAGTCAGGGTGTTAATTCATAAATAAGAGGAGTTCAGGAAGCAGAGAGAAACAAAACGAAGGAGACGTTAGCAGAGAAATCATTTATTCTAGAACAAAAAGAATAGGAACTGTCATGTTGACAATTTTCATACTGACAACTTTCCTGGAATAATGAATTTCAAAAGACCTGTAGCAGTTTCTATCTTTGAGAAACTTCCCACAGAAATCAGATCAATAGAAGAATCTGGATGATCCAGAGATAATAAAACAACAACAACAAAATTGCATAGGAAAGACATGAGAAGAGATTGAGAGAACAACCCGATGCCTTCAAAAACCTAAAGCAGGGGTGGGCCAAACTGAAGTCACACTCGGTCTTTAAACTGTTGAAGAGTTACTGTGGAGCCAGTGTTGTGGTATAGCAATAAAAACAGCCACTTGCAATGCTGGCACCCCATACGAGTGCCAGCCAGTTCATGTACCAGCTGCCCTGCTTCCAGTGCAGCTCCCTGCTAGTGACCTGAGAAAAGTGTGGGAGACCAAACCAAAGTCTTAGCCTGGCCCAGCCTGCAACCATCTGGGGACAGAAGCGGCAAGTGGAAGATCTCTCCATTTCTTCCACTCTCTGTAACTCTTACTTTCAAATTAATAACTCTTTAAAAAAAGAAATTATCTTGGACAGGCTTTAAGGCACAGTAGGTTAAACCTAGGACGTCTGCATCCTATGTCAGATGGTCTGGACTGTGTTCACCTCTGCTTTTTTAACATCTATTCATTCATTTGTTTTAATTGGAAAGGCAGAGAGAAGGAGAGACAGAAAGATCTTTCATCCCATGGCTTATTCCCCAAATGACTACAAACAGCTGGAGCCAAACGGACCCAAAGTTAGGAGCCAGGAGCTACCTCTAGGTCTCCCATAGGATCCCAAGGACCTGGACCATTCTTCATTGCCCTTCCAGGATACAGACAGGCAACTAGACTGAAAGTGAAGTGGTTGGGAAATGAACTGACTTCCACATGAAATGCCAGCACCTGGAAGTGGAGGATTAGCCAGTTGAGCCAAAGCACCGGCCCCGCAACTCCTCTTCTAATTCAGGTGTTTGATAAATGCACCTGGGAGGCAGCAGATGATGGCCGAAGTCCTTGCGTCCTTGACACCCATGTGGGAGCCACATAAACAGGGGCTGGCCCTGTGCTGCAGTAGGCTGAGCCACAGCCTGCAGCACTGGCATCCCACGCGGGTCCTGAATGGAATGAACCAGCTGCTGAAAGAGCTCTTTATCTATCGTTCAAATAAAATTTTTAAAAAATTAATCTTGTTGCTTTAACTCTCCTGCAGAGCAAGGACCACAGGTAAAACCCTCCCAATGACGCACAACACAGACTCAAAGCAGCAGTTTGCAGGTGCACGGCAGGAAGGGTGACCCCGGTCCTCGTAGACCCCTGCCATCACACCGAGAGCTGTGCTGGGCTGGCCATGGCTGCAAGTGCCAAGGGTGTGTGCTGGGGCTGGGAGAGGGCCCCAGTGCCTCCCCACCTTGCACCTTAGTGACAGATGTGAGAAGTCCTGAGCTTCACGATGTGCTTGTGACCTTGCCAGGGGAGGAACAACGTGCTCTCCAATACAAGCCTGGGTCATTGCACATCGGCACGGGTTCCAACTTACGCTCTCTAAGCCCTCCTGAGAGTCAGTACTTTCCGGGGTGACCCAAGGGGGTGCTCTGGGATCATCAGCAGACCATCTAGCTTGGCTTGAACAGTCACCCAGTCTTCAAATATCTGACTTGGCTGATCTTTGCATTATCTTCTCCTTTAAGCTACTGATACAAATACTGACAAAATCAAGGCCAGCGCTCTAGTACAACGCCAGGATCTTCCAGGCAGCATGACACTAATCAGCGCCCCCTTCTGTGTATTAAGCCAACGAGGTCTGCATCTAATTTGCTATCATCTGCCTTCGGCTCTTTTGTCCCCAGAGATCGTTGTAAAGTGTTTGTCCGACTCTTGCTAACACCCACGAACTCCTGTCTGCAAGGGTGGGACAGGGCAGATGGGGGTCTGGGCACAGAGGCAGAAGGGAGGAGGGGGCCGAGGAAGCCTCAGGCTGTGTGGAGAGGACTCCCCCCACCCCCAGGTGGCATCAAGGAAGAGAGGTGTGGCTGAGAGGAAAGCCTAATACATAGGTTAAGTTCTTTATCAAATCTTTCTCTCAAGGATTACACCAAGCCCCCAGACCACCTTGGCAGTTACTTGAAGTACAGAAGAGGTGGGATGTGGAGATTTAGCTCAGTGGGGAAGACGCCTTTTGGGATGCTTGCATTCCATATGGAACTCCACCAGCTTCCTGCTGATATCCACCAGGCAAAGCAGCAGGTGATGGATCAAGCAGTTGAGTCCAGCTCCACCTGTCGAAAACACTGGGGGAGTGAATCAGTCAGTAGAAGATCTTATATAAATAAAAATAAAGCTTAAACAGCAAATGGATAGAAAACTAAGAGAACTAAGCGACAAGAGTCCCTCAGCCACTCCTGACTTTCACCTTTTTTTTAAACTATCCTAGAGGAACTCAGACTTCACACTCATAACTTCATTTTTTAAAAAAGATTTTACTTATTTGGGCAAGGCTAAAGCCAAAGTCAGGGGCCAGGAACTTCTTCCAAGTATTCCACATGAGTTCAGGGGCCCAAGGACTTGGGCCATCTTCTGCTGCTTTCCCAGGCTCATTAACAGGGAGCTGGATTGGAAAGTAGAGCAGCTGAGACCCAAACTAGTGTTGACTTGGCATGCTGGCATTGCAGGTGGCAGCTTAACCCACTCTGCCATAGCTCTGGCCTCTCATTCCTCCACTCCGGTCTCTCACATGTAAGGATGTGGTCTCAGAATCTCATGTGGGGCCAGGGCCACGGTGTAGCAAGCTAAGTCTCTAGCTGCAGCATCTACATCCCCATATGGACACTGGTTCGAGTCCCTGCTGCTCCACTTCCAATCTAGCTCATTGCTTGAGACCCAGGAAAACAATGAAGGATGGCCCGAGTCCTTGGGCCCCGCACCTAAATGGACGACCTGGAAGAAGCTCCTGGCTCCTGTCCTTGGACTGACCCAGCTCTGACCATATGACCATTTAGAGAGTGAACCAGCACATGGAAGATCTCTGTTTCTCAACCCTATAAATCTGCCTTTCCAACCAAATAAATGAATAAATATTATACATATATATAACTATATATATATAAAACTATATGTATATATAGTTATATATGTTTGAGACACTCACACTTGGTGAGTTCCTTTCTTGGGAATGTCATTTGTTTTCCAACCAAAGGTGAGGGGCCACATTTAACCCACACAACTTCATTCCTTATAAAGAAGAACTTCATTCCATAAAAAGAATTTGGGGAGCGTCACCCCAGGGTGATGGATCACTCCACTTTCAGGTCATCCCCAGTGCTGTCACTCTTCAGTAAGACCTGCCCTGCACTGCAGTGTCCCCTGCATCCACTGTCGCTGTCCTTGTCACAGGGCTCTCCATGCATTTGTTTCCATGTTGCTGACATCTGCTCTCCTGTCAGCAACTTGACTGAATGCAGGTGCTGTGCTGTTTGTCTTCATACTCCCAGGACCCGGCACTTGCTTGGAGTATGCCACCTCTTGGCACAACTAAGCCTGCAGACCTTTAGAAGGGCTAGGGTGGCATCACCCCTCCTCCACCCAGCCCAGGTCAGTAAGCTTAGTGTGTGGTAACAAGTAGGTGACTAATAAATACTAGTTGACTACATAAAAGAAAAATGTCTGCTTGCCTGAATCCAAGGACAGCTCTTGAGGAGGCCTCTACCTGCACCTTCCCTGCTCCTTCATGCACTAGCTGATCAAAGCTCAGAAAAGAAGCCCCCTACACAGCCCTAAGGACCTTCCTCTGGGATGCCAACACTCAGCAAGGGCCGGAAGATTCCCTCAGTCTAGAAGCTGGGCAAAGCTGCCTTGGCAAGGTCCCTCCCGCAGCCTCCTGGGAAGGTACCTGCCCCCCTCTCACCATCGGTTCTGACATCTGAGATGCAATGATGAAGGCTCCACTAAGTCCTGAGCCCCTAGGATAGAGCAGGGGAAATCTCTCCTTCTTTAGGGAGACAGACAGGACAAGCACCAGGGTGACAGGTGGGGATGCCAAGTTCTGGCTCAGGGGTGCCATTGACACAAGGACAAAGATCACAGCGGAAATTGGCACCACCTGCTCTGCTCTTCTCCCACCTCCCCTTGCTCTGACCACACCCCCTTTCATGCTGTTTCCATGACATGCCTTTGCGTGAGTCCTTTGTGCAGCCTGTAACACTGCTCTGTCACCTTTCCAGGTGGGTGCTTAAATATCACCTTCTCAAGGAGACCCACTCTTGACTTAGTTAAAGCAGTGAGCCTCCTTTCTCCCCAAGCCACTCCTCTGTTTCCCCCTAACTTCCTTTCTCACACATCAGTTACCTGTCACTCATGCTTGCTCACTGTCCCTTCTCCCTCCAGTAGTATGAACATGGCCAGTGAAGAAATCCTTGTAACTTGTTCACCAGCAGGTGGCAACACCCTGGCACAGAAGGATGCTCCATGGGCACTTCCAACTCTCACCTCTCTACCACCATGATCCTTTAGAACTTGGGGGCTTGAAGACAGCTCCCCAGGGAACTGGGATGGGCTGAAGTCCGTGGGAGGGAAAAGAAAAGTTCTGGGACAGGCTCATTTCCTCCCCAAAAGGCACCGGGTTCAAGACTTCTGCCACCTCAGGAGCCTGGAGTGGTACCTAGGCCAGGGCAGTTCTGACCAGAATTCCTGGGGGTGAGTGGGCAAGGGTTAAGAGCATGGGGCCAAGCGAAGGACTGGGCCCCAAGGCACACCGGGCCTCCAGCAGTGCTAAAGGAAGAAAAACCCTGGTGCTGATCCAGTGCTGGGGAACTTGCAACTCAGTCCCATTTTCAGCTCAACGAGGTTCCCAGGGCAGTGCATCTGAGAGAATTAGCTGCCTGAATGCCTAGAGACAGATACAGGCCGCTTGGAGCTAGGGCCATGCAAGTACGTGCTTGTGTGTGTGCATACATGGCAGTGGCCTGGAGGACGCAGCACCTGACTCCCTTGAATCTGTGGCTTCAGATTTATTTTCTCAGCATCTCAGTCCAGCAAGCACAGAACCCTTCCCCCCAACACTCCTAGCCAGGGGGCGGCGCCTCTTGTTGGCCCAACAGGGGCTTTTGCCAGACCTGTTCTGCACATTCAGCATGAGGGCCTACTATGCGCAGTGCTTCCCTGTCCTGCTGTGACCCATCTTGGGTTGACCCAGTCACTTTTGAGCCAGGGCCGCGATCACTTGGCTGCCACCCTACCTGCAAAGGAGTTCTCTGGGGTAGGTTAGAGTAAAGTCTAGAATAACGCATGTCTTCCTGACTTCCTCTACTTCTGCACCACAGAATTAACCATTGAGCCAATTAATAATTCATCAGATTATCCACATTTAGTCTAAATGAGATCTCAGCACTGCCGGCTAGACTTTGAAGCCCTGCCCCATTTGACTGTGCAGTGAAACGGGCCCTGGGCTGGCCAGGCCCCCCACTCTACTCCCCAACTGGGGACCCCCTGCTGCTGCTGCCCAAGCCTCGTGCATTGGAACCCATCTGCCCCCCTTCCTAGAAGCCCGCATTCTCTCTTCTTTGCAAGCCACCTCACTCTTCAAGGTCACTTTCAAACGCAGACTTTCTCCTGGCTTCCCTGGCCTTCTGCAGCCCACAGGAGTGACTTACACGCAGTTCTGCACTTGCTTGCACTTCATGCGTTTCACATTTGAAAGCTCCTGTCTTCCCAGAGTTGTAAAATCACACCGGGGTAGGACAATGCCACAGGTCCCTCAGTCCACACCCCAGCACAGCACACTCAGTGAGGAGGCCATCAGAAAGGCCATGCAGGGCCAGGCTACACATGACTGATACCCACCTCCTTAGCAGAGGGCTGAGATGCCAGCTTTCTGCTCATGCGCACTGAGAAACAGCAGTTGATGGCTCAAGTAATTTAGTTCCTGTCCCATTACTCAACCTAACTTGAGTTCTGGGTTCAGGGACATTTGGGAAAATAAAATTAGTAGATGGGATCTCTCTCGCTCTGCTGTCAAATAACACAATAAATTTGAACTTAAAAAGTTCATGGATAGGAGCCGGTATGATGGTTCAATTGGCTAATCCTCCATCTACAAACACTGGCATCCCCAGATTGGTGCTGGTTCATATCCTGGCTACTCCACTTCCTGCTTATGACCTGGAAAACCAATACAGGATGGCCCAAAACCTTGGGTCACTGCACTAGCTTGGGAGATCAGGAAGAATCTCCTGACTCCTGGCTTTGGATCGGCTCAGTTTTGGCAATTGTAGCTGTTGAGTGAACCAGTAAATGGAAGATCTTGCTTCTCTGTCTCTCCTTCTCTCTGTAAATCTGCCTTTTCAATAAAAATAAATAAATCTTGCAAAAAAAAAAGAGTTCACAGATAAAATAGGTGCAAGCTAAGCCACTGCTTGCAACACCTGCACTCCAAAGCAGAGCGCCATTTCCACCCCCTGCTTCCTACTGATGGGCCAAATGCTTGAGGGTGTGAGGCCCTGACACCCCGGGTGGGACACCCAGATGGGAGTTCTGGACACCTGGATCCAGCCTGCTCCAGGCCTGGCTGTTGCAAGCATTCAGGAAGTGAACCAGTAGATGGAAGATCTATCTCTGTCTGTTTCCGTTTCTATTGCTCTGCCTTCCATCTCTTTGAAAATAGATTATTTTTAAGTTCATGAAAAAGATGTATGTTATGAAAAATATGCACAGATGTCAAAATTTTTCTGCACCCAAATCAACTCATGTTTCAAGCCCCATTCTCCACTGGGAGCTGTCTGAGGTGCCTGCGTACTAGTTCAATAGGGGTGACCTTGTTCACTGGTGTCTCCAGCACTACCCCTTCTTGTTAATCCAAAAGACCTTTCACCCCTCAGCCCTCGTTCCCACTTTTCCTTCCAGTCCTCAGGGATTAGACAAGCCACAGTACGTGATCAGACTTCCAATTGCAGATCATGCTGGCTGTCAACCTCCAAGAGAGATTACCGTGAGTGCAAGCCAGGGAGGGAGGGGGCTGGTGCGGCCTGTCAGGTTGGGAGGGGGTGGCAGGAGCCGGTACCATAAGATGCTGATGGAGGTGCAGGCAAGCCCGGGGATCCCAGATATAGCCAGAAGTTGAGAGATTAATCCACTTGTCCAGTCCTGTTCAATTTCTAAAGCATGTTTGCATCTATTAGCTCCTTCCGTTCTCAACCACGCATGACTTATGTTAAGCAGGTGTAATTGGTATTTCAAAAGTTCTAGGTGTGAAAGTGGAGCTAAGAGCTGGGGAGTAGGTTGCCTCAATCCACATGGCTGGTTAGCACAGGGTTGAGACTCACCCCAGATCCTTGGGCATCAAGCTTTCTCTAGCCTCCTGCCACGGGAGAGCTGAGTGTTAAGCGTGGGTGGCAGGGTGCTCCAGCTACTTACCCCCAGGCTGTTTACACAGCTCCAATCGCTATTTTGTAACCTATAATTATTTTTCCTGGTTTTTAAAAGCTCTATTTGTGCTTCACTCTCCAGCAGACAGGCTATAAGGAAAAAGCAGCCAAAGTGGGAGGGGGTGTTGGGTTGGAAAAGGCTGTTGGGGTTCCGGGAAAGAAGGGGAGGGGTCCCAGAAGCCGCTTTTCTGGCCCCGCCTCTGGTCCCTCCCCTCCTTCACTCCTCTCACAGGTGTCTAGCGGCTGCTCCTGCACCGCATCTCCCCTCTCCAGCTTGCGGATCTGATTCTGAGCAACAATTGGGCAACAGAGAGAAGAAGCTTGAGTTTCCACCTCCTTTCCCACAGACACATCAACCAAGATATTGACTCTGGAAGAGAAAAGGAGTTGGATGATGACTTGCCTGCATGAAAATGAGGGGACTTCAACAAATGTGTGGGGAATGGAATAAAAGGATGAGGGGTGTGCTTTTTTAGTGCAGACAAGTTTGTTTTTTTCTTATGATGCCCATTTCCCAGGAACTTCTTGGAGACCCTTTCTTGATGCTGAGGGCCTTACCTGATGGGAGGAACTTCCCACTGCGTTCCCAGAAGAACTTCCCACTGCGATCCCAGAGGCAATTTGGGCGTTTACAACAACACAGACTCTCCTTGGACTAACACGTGGGTTCCCTGGAGTCATGCTAGCCTCCATCCAGCTTCCCTCTGTGTCTTACAGAATCCTGTTTGAGGGTAGGCATCGTGATGTAGTGGGTAAAGCTACCACCTGTGACCCCAGCATCCTATATGGGCACCTGTTCATGTCCTGGCTGCTCCTCTTCCAATTGAGCTCCCTGTTAACGTATCTGGAAAATCAGTGGAGAATGGACCAAGTGCTTGGGTCCCTGCCACCCGTGTGGGAGAGTCGGAAGAATCTACAGGCTTCAGCAGGGCTTGCACCGGTCTTTGCAGCTACTTGGAGTGTAAGGTAGTAAAAAGACTTCTCTTTCTTTATGTCTCTCTCTCTGTGTAACTGTGACAAAATAAGTAAGTAAGCCTTAAAAAAAATCCAGCTTGAGCAGGAATCCTGCTACATCAGATAGCAACAATGCCTTCCCTTTGAGACCTGGCCACCTCATTACCTCCTCACCCTGGCCTGTCTTCAGCATTGACCCCAAGTAGTCAGTTTAGCCAGCCAGCCTTTATCTTTGATGTTTCTTCTCAGTTATTTTCCAGCCACTGATCCGCATCCTGCTTGTTGGTTATAAATTCGGTCTCTCTCCCCAATGCAAGACCCTGTTCCAGTGGCTTCCATGCCATCATCATCCTCCCTCGAAGTCTGCCCTAGTCTTCAGCATGTAGTTGATATGCACATGTATTTTTTTTTTTTTTGAAAGGTTGGCCACTCAATTCAGCAAGCTTGGGGAAACACAAAAGCTTGGTATCCAAACTTGACTGGATCCCTGAGGGGTAACCAGGGCTGTTCACAACATCTACTCCCCCTGTGCCAACACAGCGGGAGATCCCCAGAGTCCTGAGAGGTGCTGCTGGGTGCCAGGTGGCTGCACACGCTCACCATGGCACACTCTTCCCAGGGTGTAAAACACTGCCCAACTCCCAGCCAGGCAGTATCCTCACTCCATCCCTTCCTCTCTCCCTTCCAACTTCCCTCCCAACTTCCCTCCCTTTCTTCCTTAAGGACCTAGCTCCTTCCCAGCAAGGCCTTGGGGAGGTGGTTTTGGTTTGATTGCATTTTAAAACATTTATTTATTTGAAAGTCAGATTTACAGAGAGAGAGAGGTTTCTGTCTGTTGGTTCACTCCCAGATGGCTGTAATAGCTGAGGCTGAGCCAGGGACCCAAACACTTAGATCACCTTCTGCTGCTTTCCCAGGCCATTGGGAGGAAGCTGGGTGAGATACAGAGCAACTAGGACACGAACTAGTGCTCACATGAGATGCTGAGGTTGCAAGCAGCAGCTTCACATGCCTTGCCACCATGGCTGCCCTGAGTTTTGTCTTTGAAAATGACCATGGAAACACACAGCTGTTCAGCCCAGCACTGTGAGAAGAGCCTGAACCTGCATCAGTAGAGACTCAGTGACAGGAATATTCTGAAAAATAGGTCACCAGGTGATTTTGTTGTTGGTATGAACATTATAACAGCGGTAAAATGTCACAGGGTTGTAACATCTCACTGGGTTTTTTTTTTTAAAAAAAAAAAAACTTGCTAAAAATGTTGAGGAGAGAGCAAATGCTTCCATCCACTGGTCCAGTCCCTAAATGGTTACAGCAAGTAGGACTGAGCCAGGTCAAAGCCCAGAGCTGGGTCTCCCACATGGGTGGCAAGGGCCCAAGCACTTGAGCCATATTTTGTTCTTTTCTCAGGCCATTAGCGGGAAGTTGAATGGGAAACAGAGCTGCCAGGACTTGAAATAGCACACATATGGGGTGTTGATATTGTAGGCAGTGGCTTAAGTTGCTGCACCACAACTATAGCCCCGAGGCTGAATAGTCTTATGGGATTGTGGTCACATGTGATCTGTATTGACAAAGACCTCTCTGTGTGTCACATGACTGCCCTCAGCTTGGGTGGTCTCCCTGATGTGGAGCTAGCATGAAGTCTTATCCAAAAGGGCACAGTAATTCCACCATACTGCCCTCTCCAGGGAAACAACATCTATCAGCCTTGCTTTTTATTCCTCCCTGCTATTATCTCAAGGTCGTTTTTCACAACATCTTATGGGGCACAAGGCTTGCAGAGATTAAAACCCAGACACAACAACATACTAAAATGCACACAGCGATTGGTGATGGAGGTAGGAGAATTCACACCCAGGCTGGACCACAAAGCCTGTGTGCACTGTCCCAGCCACCTCTGGGCAAAATTAATGAGTGATTCCCACCAAAGGCATTTGTGATATCAAAGCTCCGGAAAGCCAAAGGAAAGAAATCCCCGAGAAAAATCGATGAATGTCAATGTTTAAGAGGCAGCCTCCAGAAGATGTTAGTTTTATACTGGGACAAAAAATAAATAAGCAGCATAAACACGTACTGAACTGTAGGCAATGACATGGTGTCGAACTACTTAGAAGCATGTTTTTGAAAACTTACTTTGCAATATGTGAAACCTTGAGAAAAGATTGATGGATGGCTAAATGGAACAGATCTTTGACAAAACCAAACAGCAACACGTGAATTGCAGAGTTTAGGTTGGGGGGTAGCATTGTGACACAGCGAGTTAAGCTGCCACCTGTAAGACTGGCATCCCATATTGGAGTGCCAGTGTTATGGGGTGCAGCCATTGATGGCTTGTACCCATCTGACAGTGGACAGGACGTGCAAATGGAGTTTCCGCACCTCGCCCTTCCTACCTCCTCTAGTGCCATCCAAGTTCATTGAAGGCGTGAAAAGCTCACCTGGCCCCTCCTGCCTCCTGTTGTGCCACATTAAGTTAGTTACCTATAGGAAAACTTTGAGCTCCCTTTCTGCCTGAAACTTTGTTTTTGCTGCACAACTCTCAATCTGATTGGAGAATGAGTGCTTAAAAAACCCTGACTTTTGCCATTTGGTGTGGTGGCTCCCGGAGTGTAGCAGGAGCTGCTGTCACCAAGCTTGGGAAACAAAGACTCCTCCTAACATCCTACACTTGGGTCCAGTGAGATCTCTGCTTCACTCTGCAACACCAACCCAAGTGCTGGCTGCTCCAGCTTCCTGCTAATTCACTTGGGCCCCTGCCACTTATATGGAAGACCCAGATATAGTTCCAAGCTCCTGGTTTCAGCCTGGTTCAGCCTTGCCTTTTGTGGCCATTTGGAGATGAACCGAGTGATGGAAGAGCTCTCTCTGTCTCTTGGACTTTCAAATAAAGAAATCTTTACCTCCTAAAAAAAAATGTATATATGGTTTGTGGACATGAGAGTCACTGTGTAATTCTTTAAACTTCTGAATGTTGCCACATCCAGTAGAATGAATTGGGAGCAAGCACCCCACATGATGAAGTTATACTTGGCTCTTGTTGCAGATCACTGTGACCTGGGGCACTCGGTCAGTGGACAGTGAGCTCTTGCCCTTGCCCAGACACTCGAGATAGAAACAGCAAAGAGGCAGGTGCTGCCTTGTACAGATACTGACTGGGAGCAGCTATGACGGAATCATAGAAGCCACCTTTGTAAAGACAGTGAGCTCTCAATTTGCTGCCTTAGTGAAGATGCAAATTGCCTATGCATTTGTTGCCTGCCTTTGATGCATAGGAAAGCCCATAGCAGTAACTTAAGAGATGGGTGTGGGCAGTAAGAGAGGGTGACTCAGGAGCACCTGTCGGACAACAGATCCTCACAGCAGAAAATTCACCACAGGCCCCTAACAGAGGTTCAAGTGTGACCCATTAGGGTGGAGGCTAGGTTTAGCAGAAAGTTCTGGAGACAAGAATCAAGCCAGTCCCAACTCTGCCAGTTGATATCAACTTGAACAAGTCACTGTTGTCTTTCGAAGCTTAATTTTCTCTTTGAGGTTAATCAACTGCTGCCTGCGGGCCACATCTTGCCTAAGGCTTTTTTGTTTCTTTCTTTTTCTTTTTTTTTTTTTTAACCAGGGCTTGGGAGAGAAGAATGGCTTTTATATTTTTAAATGGCTGGAGAAAACTCAAAAGAACATTTGCTGACATGTGAAAATGACTTGTAATTTAAATTTCAGTGTCCATGAATAAAGTCTGTTGGGGCTTAGTCATACTTAACATGTTGTCCACCATGATTTCGAATCCATGCCAGCAGAGCCAAGGACTGCAGTGGAAATAAAATGCCCTACAAACCCTGTGAGAACCACTCCTGGACCCTTTAGAGAGAATGTTTCTCTCCCAGTGAGAAACGGTGCCTCATCATTCCGTGGCTGCACTTGACTCAATTCACAACATCATTGTGAGAATGAGATGTGAGACTCCTTAAGAAGGAAGGTGTCATTGTTGGTGTGACCTCATCTCCCTCAGCACCATCCCCACGAAGGAGGGGGGAACATCTTCAATAACAGAGAAACTAAGTGACAGTGTTGTAGGGTTTTTGACCCCCAATACGGCAACAACCTCAATTCTTGTCTTTCAGGAAAGAAGAAGTTTCGTGCGGACACAGTTTAGTTTTAAAGCAAGACTTATTCGAAAAGTTGAGAAAAGAAGCTCCCGTCCTAGTGACAGGAGGGGGCTCTGAGATAGGAAGGACCGTTATCCCCTGCCATAGTGGCAGGAGGTAAAGTGGAAAAAGAGACCCGTATTAATGGTGGGGAAAGCACCCTTTAAAGGTTTACTTCAAAGGAGCCCTCCAAGGACATAAGGAAATTCCTGGTCCCCCTGGTATCTGGCTTTGGGGCAAAAGACCAGACAGGTGTCAGGCATTGGACATTTCTGGCCTTTTGAATATGAATACTACTTCGTCCAGTCCTTCAATGATAAGGAGACCAGCCTGAGACCCTCCCACACAATGGCCGGAGATAATGGCTGATACTTCAGGTGGGGAATTGATATGCTAATGTCACCGTTGTCCCTTAGAAGAGACATGCACCGGTGAATCCAAGACATGGTGGGGAAAATACCCTTTATATTTGAGGAAAAAAATGATAACTTGGGGACCCAGAATACCCTAACTGCCTACTACCCAGTCTAACTCCTCTCTCAACAGGAAACAAAATGGGCTTGCAGAAATAAATGCCCCCATTCTACCCGTAAGCCCTCCCACAGCCAGGGCATTGGAGACACACTCCTGCCGATTTGGGGATGACAGTCGTATCTGGGAAATTGCAAGGTGGAGAACGGGCATTTGTCAGGAATTTAATGATCCATCTGCTAAACATCATGTTAGTTAAAAACTAAATGTCACAACTTGTGATTCTGCCCATTGTGTTAAAGACAAAGGTAAGAAACACCCAGCCTTCATTACTTCCCATCCTTTGAGTCTGTGGCTCTTATTACCCACCCGTGCCCTTGAGGTTGTGTTCAGGGTAGAGGCTGTGCCTCTGTGACTCTCTACTGTCCCTGTGGCTGGTGGTGCCCAGTTTGGGATCTTGAAATTCACCATAGATGAAGCATTCACATCTTGGCAAGTGGCAAACTACCATTCAGGTATTGCTGCCACCATGAGGCACAGTGCTGACACTGGGGCTTCCACAACAGGAGACTCATGGGGGAAGAGGACAGAGGGCAAATAGAGAGGGGGATAGAAAAGCAAGAGAGTCAGGGCCCCTTTGGTCTCAAGAAGCCTTTGAGCTGAGGAGGAGTTCTGGGGACCAAGGCTCCAGTGATTTTTCTGGAACCCCAGAGGTGTTGTGTCTGCAAGCCATGTGGCCAATGAATGCATTCATTTCTTAATCTAAGTTCTTGCTCACGGAAGTGAGCTCAATATGAAGTCCCTCATGAAACTCCTGGAATTTCTCAAAAGGGCATAAAATGGAGCTGCAATCAAGCCCTGCCCAAGCCCCAGGCAGTTAAGAACTGTCCCAGAGCCCGGCATGATACATAAACCTTTGCCTTGCACATCTGGGCTCAGGATTCCATATGGGTGCTGGTTCATGTCCTAGCTGCTCCACTTCCCATCCAGCTCCCTGCTTGTGACCTAAGAAAACAGTAGAGTACGGTCCAAAGCCTTGAGACCCTGCACCCACATGGGAGACCCAGAGGAGGAGGGTTTTGGTGCCTGGCTTCAGATCTGCTCAGCTCCAGCCATTATGGCCACTTGG
Source organism: Ochotona curzoniae (assembly GCF_017591425.1). Lineage (NCBI taxonomy): Eukaryota > Metazoa > Chordata > Mammalia > Lagomorpha > Ochotonidae > Ochotona > Ochotona curzoniae. Next base: position 14,757,136 of record NW_024466219.1, on the reverse strand, counting down.
GGAGTGAACGAGCGGACAGACCTTTGTTTCTGTCTCTCCTTCTCTATATATGTCTTTGTTTATAATAAAATAAATTTTAATAAATCTTAAAAAAAAAAAACCCTGCCCCAGTTACCACTCCTACCCTCTAAAGGGTCAACCCCAGACTTGTAAATTGCAGTTCATGCATACTCTTCCAAGTTTGCCTATCTCATTCCTTGAGTGCATACTTTCCATAAGTCTTACCTTCCTGTTCACAGGTAGCTGTGTCTCTTTCTTAGACTCCTTCTTGTGCAGGGACAAAGACCTGGAAGAAGCCTGGCCAGGGGCCTCCTGACAACTCAGAATCAGGTCTAGTGCCCCGGCTACTGCTCCTAGGCCAGCTCCTTTCAGGGAGGTGTGTGTGTGTGTGTAAGAGAGAGAGAGAGAGAAAGAGAGAGAAAGAGAAAGAGATTTCACCAAGCACCTGCTGAGGACAGGAGATGGTAGCATGCAGTGGGTAGTGGACATGTCTTGCACATTCTTCCCAACAGAGAGAACCTGTCTCCTTCCCTCTGTCAGCAGGTGTTTGGAGGCTTTGTGGAGCCAGGAGAGTTTAACTCTACACACTCTGGGGCCGTCATGCTCCTCAGCATCCCTTCTTCCCATCACCCTCCTGTATTTGTTTTGTTTCTAACACGGGCTCATCAAGAGCATGGGAGTCAATGTGTGTGACAAATGGGTGCAGTGACTGTGGCTTAGGAGGCTCCAGGAGGCTGTGCTGTAGACAAGCTGCAGAGGATGTCCAAGTGTCCTGATGCGAGGGTGTTGGCTCTTGAGTTCTTGTAATTCTTCCCAGGGTCAACCAGCAGAAAAGGCAAATACAGGAGGTAGGAGATGGTACTCCTGGAACAGCCTCACTGGAAACACACAAAGGGATTTTAGTTCATCACTTTCAATCTGCATCATATAACACTGTGGGCTTGGAAAGTCAGGAAGACGTTATCAAGGAAAGTGAGGCCAGAGAGAGGACTAGGTGAGAGCAGAGCTGCCCTGCTCTTGCGCAATGGTGTTGGGTTCAGACACAAGAACAACATTGTGACATAATAAAAACTACCCAGATGGATTTCGCTTCTGCCACCAGTTCCTGGCATGTGGTGCCCAAAGTCTTTGGATTCTGGAGTGGTCAGAGTGTCTTTTGTATGCAAACGGATGACTGGGAAGGGGTGGAGAACTTCCCAAAGGGAGTTGGTCACCAGAAAGACCAACACTGGGTAGGAGGGTTGGGGCTCTCAATCACAACCCCACAACCTCTGGGTTGAGGAAGAGGAACTGAGGGTTGAGCTGGTCAACAATGACCAATGCATCATCAATCAGAAAATGCAGCCTCTATAAAACTCAGGAAAGACGCCTGGAGGCTGAGCACACACTGGTGCTTGGAGGGCAGTGTGTCTTTTCTCTGCACCTCTTCCCTCTGACTGTCGGTGGTAGCCTTTAAAACACACTGGTCCACATCAGGGGCCCCTCTGTATTCCATGAGCTGTGCTAGCAAATGAATCAAACCCAACACAAGGAGGGAGCCACGGGAACCTCGATTTATAGTTGGTTGACAGGAAGCACAGGGCCCAACCTGGGGAAGCAGATGGGGGCAGTCTTGTGGGACTGTGAGATCTGACACTGTCTCCAGCTGGTGTCAGGAGGGAACTGAATTACATGGCACCTAGCCGGTGTCCCCTGGAGAATCAACCTGTATATGGAGAAGCCTCCTACACACACACACACACACACACACACACACACACACACACACAAACAGAGGTGCACTGTGTGAAAACTGGTTTGTTTCTCCCTCAGACCAGGTCTCTTTAAGTTTCCTTAGAACAGAACTAGAAGTCGGTCTCTTGAGTCCAGACACAATTTAAAATGCATGGAACTGTTACTTTTCTTTTTTCAAGCAATCTATTCTCTATATTCCTGGAAGCATGTGAACACTGAAATAAATTCAGTAAACACAGTGGCTGCCCCCTGTGGTCTAGCTGGCAGTTTGAAATGGAGAGATGGGTATAGACAGGAAAGAGGGCCTGGGCTGGGACAGTAGCTACGTAGTTAGAATTTGCATCCAGTGATGAGTGACAACCAGCGAGAGGAAAACCTGAGTTCAAAGCCTCCCTCTGCTGTGAAGGAGCTGTGCGACCTTGGGCGAGCCTCACTACCAAGTGTGAAGAGTGATCCTCACTCCCCAGGGATGTATAAAGATAGGATGAGGTGTGGGTAAAGCACATAATGCCTAGAGCGCATGCAGACTCCAATGATGGCAATTCGCACTGTCAACCCATGAGAGAGACAGTGCAAGGTGCAAGCAGACAGACCTGAATCAGGTGAATGGGGTCGGGGGTGGAAGAAGGGGAGGACACAGCTGACCTTCCTGGCTGTGGTCACAGTAACACCTTCTCCTTAGGTGTGCATTTCTTCTGTGAGATTACAGACAGCCCCTAGGGCCAAAGCTGCACCTGTGCTATTTTCCGGGATGGCATCCACTTGTATTCACAAGGCAATTGACCTTTCTTTTTTTTGCCATGCATGTTCAAGATGATGAGGTCGCAGTGATGTGGAAGCAGGTGCTGCACGCAGCAGCCCCACCTAGCCCCAGGGCCATCCAAGCTTTTTCTCCCTTCTGGGTCTCACTCAGATGTCTCATGGGAGAAGGACCTGCAAACAACCAAAAATTTCCCAAATTTCAGGGAGAAGAAAGGCAGGAATGAAAAGAGGCTGACTGGGGAGCCCTGGGGGGTGGGGGGCTGCTGGCGGAGGCCTGCTTCCCTGACAGCGCTTCCAGAATTGGCATGTACCCATTCCAGGCTGATGGAGGCTCATTCCTCCTGCACAATCACTTCTGGGCTGATGCTCTGGGCTCTGGGCCAGGCAGACTCTGGCATTCAACTCGGTCGAAGCCAGGGTGCAGAGAACTGAAGACAAGACAGGTGCTGCATGCCAATGATGGGAAAGAAGCAAAAAATGCGCTCACTCTACCCATCCTTGCAGACACTGTCAAGGCCTGGTGGGGACCTGCTGCAGGGAGAGGGTGCATCTGCAGGTGTTCGAACCTGAGTGTGGGCAGCACATGAGTGTCCATGCCTGGTCTAGAACCATGCGAACCGTGGTGTGTGTGTGTGTGTGTGTGTGTTGTGAGGATGGTGGGTGGGTGTAAATATGGGTGTGAGTTATATCCATCCCAAATGTAAATAGAAAGCAAAGAGGCTAAAGCACAGACCAAACTAATCCACTCCAGCTAGATCTAACCTGCTCTGGAGACCCGCATTCATGCCACAACAGGCCTCTCTTCTTAAAAAACTCAATCACCTTTTAATCATCATTCCATAGGGGACCAAGCTTCCAGGACGCATGCCTTTGGGAACAAACTGTCTCCAAACCCTAGCACCTTTCCAATACCAGAACCACCTGCTGCTTCTGCACAAGTCGAGGCTGAAACACCTTCCCCTTCCCTAGCTGGGCCCTGCCACCAGGAGCAGCCTGTGCCTCAAGGGCTGGACAAACCCCAGAGACTTCCACAGACTCATCCCATTCTGCCCTTCAAAGCAAAGACCTGTATCTAGAACAGACTCCCCTCCGCAGAGCTACAATTCAGATGTCCCAGTTTCTGCACCACCCATCCAGAGGGCCCACTGGGACTGGTTGGGAGGCCCAAATCATGTCCTCACTACCATGTCAGTCTCCTGAAAGCTGCTAACTCCTTTGTACAGTCTCTCTGCTTTTGTCTAATAAAGATCAGGAGGCTGCTGAAACTGACAATAGAATTACCAGGGATGCTGCAATCTGTCAATCTCCATTAGGAACCCAGGAAGGGAATCATCAAAGCACCGGGACACCTTGGTGCTGTTACAGCAACAGAGCTCACTGTGCAAGCAAACAAAACAGTCCTCCCTCTGACATTCTCCCTGGGCTGATGAGTCAACCTGGCTTCCGGCCCAGGCTGCAGCATCCAGCTCTCCCCGCCAATCCTGGATACACCTGACTATTGGGGCGGATGGGAGAAGATATTAGGTATAGACAGCAGCTAGACTCACCGTGCCCTGGAAGATCTGCCTAATCAACCGTGTGCTAAGGCTGATGGCCTATAGAATGCCCCAAGCTTTCCAAGGTCTCCAGACCTCCAGGGGAAACTCATGTCCTCTTGGCCCCTCTGCTGGTGAATTTCTTGGTGCCCGGGCATCCCTGACACCCCTAATTTCCATTTGCTTATTTTGGTTCTCACCATTTCAACCCCTTGAATTTCCTGTATTTTCCTCAGTTGACTCAAAGAGATCACTCAAAGGGGACTCTTTTCAATAATCATGCTGGAACAGGTGGTTGAACTTAGACAAAAAAGTAAATCTCAACCTAAACTTCACAATAAACGTAACTGAATTCCCTTCCTAGATTTTTAATGGAATCTCATTCTTAGCTTGTGGTTCCTACATAAAAATTAATTTATTGGGCCCGGCAGTGTGGCCTGCGGCTAAAGTCCTCGCCTTGAGCATGCCCAAGATCCCATAAGGGTGCCGGTTCTAGTCCTGGCAGTTCCACTTCCCATCCAGCTCCCTGCTTGTGGCCTGGGAAAGCAGTCGAGGATGGCACAAAGCTTTGGGACTCTGCACCTGTGTGGGAGACCTGGAAGAGGCTCCTGGATCCTGGCTTCGGATTGGCATAGCATCCGCTGTTGCGGTTACTTGGGGAGTGAATCATCGGACAGAAGATCTTCCTCTCTGTCTCTCCTCCTCTCTGTATATCTGATTTTCCAATAAATAAATAAACATTTTTTTAAAAAAGATTAACTTATTGAGTTAATGGAGTAACTCAGGGGGAAGAGATCCTTAATTACGAATACTTGAATTGTCCCTATAGAACACATAGTTGCAACCAGTGTTGTGGTGCAGAGGGTTAAGCTGCTACCTGCATCACCAGCATCTTGTATGGGCTCCAGTTCAATCCTGGCTGACCCAATGCCCTGACAATGGCCCAGGAAAGCCCCAGAAGTTGGTTGGCTCAAGTGTTTCGGACCTTATACTCATGTTAGAGACCCAGACTAGCTCAGCTTTAGCTACTGGGCCATTTGGAGAGTGAACCAGCAGATGGAAGATCTCTTTCTGTCTACCTCTCTCGGTAACTGTCTTTCAAATAAATAAATAAATAAATATTTTTAAAAGCAATAGATAAAAAGGAAGAAACCATTAATACAATTAATGTCTCAAAGCTCATAGCCTCTGTTTTGAGAGCTTTGGTGAAATCCCCAGGCTCTCTCCAAGAAGGTAATAGTCAATTGACTTTTAAAACCAGATAAGGGCCCGGCGCAGTGGCACAGTGGTTAAGGGTCCTCGCCTTGCACGCCCGGCATCCCATATGGGCACTGGTTCTAATCCTGGCAGCCCTGCTTCCCTTCCAGCTCCCTGCCTGTGGCCCGGGAAAGCAGTCAAGGACGGCCCAAAGCTTTGGGACCCTGCACCCGCGTGGGAGACCCGAAAGAGGCTCCTGGCTTTGGATCGGCATGGCATCGGCCGTTGTGCTCACTTGGGGAGTGAATCATTGGACGGAAGATCTTCCTCTCTGTCTCTCCTCTCTGTATATCCGCCTTTCCAATAAAAAAATAATAAAAATAAATCTTAAAAAAAAAAAACAGATAGGCTGGGGCCCACCTTGGCCATTTCAAAGCAGCTACATGCTGGTCCTCAGCACTGACCCATCAAAGAAAGGCCAACCTGCACTGTGGACCAATCAGAGGCCCATACAGCAGTGGATCAAGCCTTGTTCACTCCCAACTCTCAACTGTAACAGTCACTCCTTGACTGCCTCCGGGAATCCAGGAACTAGGCAGTAGCTTGCCTGGCTTCTGACTCTGTGCATTGCAAGAAGAACTTACTTTTTTCCACCAACCCACTGTCAGTAACTGGCTAACAGTGCCCTGGACAAACAGATCTAGTTTTATGGGTTCTGTCCAACTCCAATTAGTCTTAGAGTCACTCTTTGGCACTAACATAAAAACTAATCAGCATTATTTTTGAGTGCATTATATAAATAATGGCCGGAGCTGCATTGATCCAAAGCCAGGAGCCCAGAGCCTCTTCCAGGTTTCCCACGTGGGTGCAGGGTTCCAAAGCTTTGGGCCAACCTCAACTGCTTTCCCAGGTCACAAGCAGAGAGGTAGATGAGAAGCGAGGCCACTGGGATTAGAACCGGCACCCATATGGGATCCCGGCATGTTCAAGGTGAGGCCTTTAGTTGTTAGGTTACTGTACCAGGCCCAACGACACTCTTCATAGAATAAAAATGCAAGCTATAGACTGTTATAAATCACATTTTGACAAAGGGCTTGTATCCAGAATATATTAAGAACGCTCAAAACTCAAGAATAGGGGCTAGCGCTGTGGTGTAGTGGGTAAAGCCACCATCTGAAGTGCTGGCATTCCATATGGGTGCCAGTTCCAGTCCCAGCTGCTCCACTTCCAATCCAAGCTCTCTGTTAATGTGCCTGGGAAGGCAACATTAAATGGTCCAAGTGCTTGGGCCTCCTTTCCCACATGGTAGACCTGGAAGAAGCTCCTGGATTCTGGGTTCAGATCAAGCTCCAGCCCTTGAGACCCTCTGGGGAGTGAACCCATGGATGAAAAATGTTCTCTGAAAAAAGAACTGAAATGTTCTCTGAAAAAATATTCCCTGAAAAAAGTTCAGGGAAAGATGCCCAGCAGCATCAGTCCTCAGAAAAATGGCAAATTCAAATCAGTAAGAGACACCACCCCAAATATGTTAGAAGAACACACGACAGTGCCAGGGGAGGTGCCGCAGCCCTTGGAACTCCACTGCACTATTGGTTGGAGTCAAGTGGAAATGCATCTTAGAAAACTTGAACATGACTATTTATAACAGCTGCATTCATTATTACCAAAAACTGGAGTAAGTCAGAAGTTCTGTAACAGGAGAACAGATCAACAAACTGTGGTACTTGTGAGGAGCTGATAACACACAGGCAGTAAAAGGGAACCACTGCTTAATGTAACAACGCAAATAAATCCTAAATGAGTTTTGCCAAGTGAAAGAAATTAGATCCACAAGGCTACATATCACATGATTCTATCTACATGACATTCTGAAAAAGGCATAGCTTTGGGTTAGTGGCAGAGGGAAGGACAGACTAAAAAATAGGACAAAAGAATTTAGAGCAATGGGATGGTTCTAGGTCATCAACCTGTAAGTACAGATTCATAACTGTGTGCTTCACTGCATGCTGTCCAACGGGCACACTACTGTGTGCAGCTCTTAGAGAATTGACAGGTGTTGGGAGAACCAAAAATATAATACAAAGTAAGGAACACACCAAACAACATTACATGGATCGTAACACTATTCTGAAAGAAAAGGGAAAAAAACCACCAACCTAAGTAAATTGAGAAAGCAGTTTTGACCACGTAAGATTCAAGGCAAAATCAATCAATCAATCAATAGACCTACGCACAGACACTACATTCTCATTGGGATATGAGTCAGCAATTCCAAAACTCTTTTGTGTGTGCCCACTAGGGCCAAAGACACAGAAAACATGGTGAAGTACCATTAATGACGGTAGATACGTCCTGCACAAATGCTGGATGAGCGAATACTGGGACATTGCTCCTGCAGGGCTCCTATGAGCCCCTCATCACCTCACTGAGTGAATACTGACTGGGACATCGCTCCTGCAGGGATCCTATGAGCCCCCCATCACCTCATTTTCAATAACCAGTCAGTGCCTAACCTCATCTCGTGTCTCGTTAGCAGCATTGTGTTTGATATCTACAGGTGCTTCATTAACAGTGAATGTAAGGCCAACTTCACTAGAATCTGCACCTGAATGAGAATGATCTCATTCATATATTTTCTCTGTAAGGCACATCACACCCTTCCTGGGCTTGGGAGAAACAGACGGCATTTTAGCACTACACTTGGGGGTCATTGTAAACAGCAAAATCACCAATAAAAATATGACAAACATGACACTAAACAGCCCACAAAACGAGCACTTGTTTACAGTACAGGAGCTGTAACAAGAAAGCAAAAGGGAGCTTCCCCTGAGCTTAGCTAGGAACAGGTGCACTGGGCAAGCCTAGTTTCTAGGTACTGCAGTCATGTCAGTAAATGACCACCTAAGTGCTGTTAGTATTGACCTAGGGGTGACAAATGAAGTGAGAGATTCTGCAAATACAGTGAGAATGCATGGTTAATGAGAATATGTTGTGTGTTGTAGATAACAAGAGTAAGTAAATGAGTGACACAACTGTCCCCCTGAGGTCATGAAACCAAGCCTGCAGACAGTGCCTGAACTGCAGCTGTTGGATGCCACCAAGCCCCTCTTCCCAGCCACCCTCCCTGAGCTTAACTCACTGAAGCCAGGGAGCAACACAGGTGGCCCAGATTTGCAGTCATTTGCTCCTCCCTTAGATAACACAGGTAGCCAGAATTGTCGCAAGGGATTTCAGTCAGGGCAATTTAGGGCCCCGTGCAATGGTCCAGTGGCGAAACCCTCAACTCTGCATGAATTGGGATCCCATGTGGGTGCTGGTTTGTGTCCCAACTGCTCCACTTCCCATTCAGCTTCCCGCTTGTAGCCTGGGAAAGTAGTAGAGGATGGCCCAAAGCCTTGGGACCCTGCACCTGTGTGGGAGACCTGGAAGACGCTACAGGCTCCTGGCCTTGCATTGGCTCAGCTCTGGCTGTGGCAGCCACTTGAGGAGTAAACCAGTGAACAGAAGATCTCACTGTCTCTCCCTTTCCCTGTAAATATGCCCTTCCAATAAAAATAAAATAAGTCTTTAGAAAAAGAAAGGAAGTAACTATCACTTGTGTGTAGCCCCCAGGCCAACTGAAACCCACTTGGTCATCACACCAAGCAGCTGATGTTTAGCAGGCAGCTCATGCAGAGTGTCTTGGTGATATTTCAGGGCTGCACTGTTAGCTTCCTGTTCATGTCCTCGCCCACACTGCCTGGGTCCCTACAGTAAGAGCACCTGCTCAGATTAGGACTGATTTGCACCAGCGCTGTGTGGATTCAGCACCAGGGACAGAGACCAAGCTTTGGACAACAGTTGAGTTTGCCGTGTGCACTCAGTTTTCACAGAAATGGAGCTGCAGGAGTCTGCAGTGAGGATATCTCCACCACTCCTGGCACACAGTGGAAGCCAGGTTGGGAAGCGAAGTGACATCTCCAGGCATGCTCTAGCTCTAAGCTCTGTCTCCACTTGGATTACACCATGCTGACTCAGTTCGCCTCTCCAGGATCTGAGACCTCCAGGGCCAAGTTTTGTAGATGTGGGAATGGGAGGTCAGGTAGCTTGGAATCCAGGCCTCAGACCAATTGCTTCCTATACCACCAATCTGCCATAAGGAGTGAGTTTTGAACTCAGATTCACACCTCCTCTCTTTCAGCTGCCCTCACTCTCCAGGTGAGCTCACCTATTCTCATTGCTTTAAGTACCATCTTTATACAAATGTGTGACTACAGCCCAGACCTCTTTCCCTGAACTCCAGACTGCAATTTCTCACTGCCTCCCAGTAATCACCATCTGCTTATCCAAAGGCCATCTCAAACATAACATCTCCCAAATAGCACTGGGATTCTTTCCCTCCAGCTGCTCTTCCTCCAATCTTCCCATCAAAGCCAATGGTAGCTCCCACTGATCAGGCTAAACCTGGCAGCATTGGGAGTCTCTTCTCATGTATCCCGAGTACAATCTTGTTACTCTAAGGACTTCTAACCATCTCTACTGTTGCCACCAAGGCCCTCCAATGACTGCACATTTCCAGCCTGGCTCCACACAGGCTGCACCAACCATCTTTATAAAATATCCCGTTCTGTCTTCCCGCACACTGTCCCCGTCCCCGGCCACACCTGTTCCAGCCACACCCAAATACCTAGGCATGCTTTTTAGCTGGACCTGGACCCTTGCAGTTCCCTCTGCTGAGGAAGCCCTTTCCCCAAAAAGCCGGCTGGTTGTTTTTCAACACATTCCCCCTTAAACTTGAATAACCAGGAGGAAATTTGGTTGGAAATTGTGGCTTGCTGGGGGCAGTTGGGGCTGGCCCCCAGCTCCACTCCTTATGAAGTGCTGCTCCCATGTCCCCACTCACAGGGCTTCCCTGACTCCCTCACAAAAAAGGCGTTCATCTCTATCCCTCTAGAGCCTCTTCATTCTAGTTTCTATTCTTAACACTCATTGCCACCTGCTATGATATTTTTATTGTTTGTGAATTGTCTATCTCTTCCACTAGATTGGACACTCGTGTCTAATTTGTTCACTGTTATATTCCCCTGTACCTAGAATATTGTCTGGCATGTAGTAGACACTGATTTTTTTTTTTTTTAAGAAAATTCATTTAAAAGAGCCAAAGAGATTTCCCATACACCAACTCATTGAAATGCCTGCAACAACCACGGATGGACCAGGCCAAAGCCAGGAGTCTGTAATTCCATCTGAATCTTACTCATGAACAGCAGGGAACCAAGTGTTGCTGCCTCCCAGGGTGGGCATTAGCAGGAAGCTGGGTCAGAAGTGGAGTAGCTGGAATGGGGTATGGGGATGTGGGCATCCCAAGTGATAAAGCAGCCACTCTGCTGTAATCCCCAGGGTGGTAGATTTCTGTGTTATATTCATGAATATATGAACAAAGGATCTGCCTTGAGAACCAGAAGAACAGAAACTTCCTGTGTCTTGAGCCCCCTGGCAGGGGTCACAAGGAGGTGGCAGCTAAGGAAGCCAGGTCTGGGTCCTGGATTTTCGCAGTTCCAGGGCCACCTCTTGGGCCTCTTTTTCCCCAACCCACATGTATCTCAGTGTCCCCGTCCCCAGGCCTCCTACTAGTGACCCTGGAGACACCCACCGCACTATTAGGGATATGAGTGAACTGGCCAGTGTTCCCAACAGCCTCTAGGAGAAGGGGCCTGGCAACTTTTCACAAGGCCAAATTATAATCAGTTTCTTCGAGCTTGGCGCTGGGTCCACACACCCCCTCCCACCTTCACTCATCCCTCCTCCCACCTTCACTGAGTCTGTGCGGCTCTGACACCTCAGTGGAACCTCCTTTCCAGAAATCTCTGCTTTGTGCCCGGAGCCAACTTTCTCCCGCTGGCTCAGAAGCTCTCAGAGCATATCTGGAACCTTCTGATTTGCATCTCCAAAGAAATCAAATAAATCCCACTTTGGCAGCACTGTTTATTTTTCCTTCTGTTTGCCCTGAGGCAGGTCTGTGGTGGTGGGTCCTGGAATCTACAGCAGCTGGTAATCAAAGCAATGACTGGGTCTGGGGAAATCAGACCCCAGAGGCTTCTACAAGAAATAAAGATGTGGGAGGGAGGGCACCCAAGTCAATCTGAAAGGGGATGGGGAAGAAAGAAGAGACACAAAAACAGCAAAACCTATAGGGCTACTTTCCCTGATGCTGGGGAGAGAAGCCGAAGTGGAAATGGACTATGGGGTTGAGGAATCCTATACAGGGGCGGGGCAAGGTATAGGACACCTCCCAAAACTGGTTGGAGGCGTGGCTCTAGAGTAAGACAGTCACAGCCACTTGGGTGGCAGAGCGCAGGCATTTGTTGCAAAGCACAGAGCAAGGGACCAGGCAGATACCACTGCGGTCCCCACTGCCCGAGGTAATTCCAAGTCTGGAATAAATAGGATGTGATCAGGTATGGGGTGGGGGCTCTGGTGGGTCCACGAGCCAAGTGGCCTTCCTTTGATTAGTCAGTGACAGGATCCACCTTCCTTTGGAGTGGGAAAGGTGGGATCTAGTCTGTGAGGATTTGGGAGTAGACTTTGACTGGGGTCTGTGAGCCCACCTTGAGAAGTTGACTATTCAGGGCCCCTTCCCTCTGTGGCACTCCTTAAGCTTACAGTAAGCTAATCCTGACAGAGAATCTGCCAGCTAAGGCACAGATCCTGGGATCCAATAAAATAAAATAAATGTCAAAGGCATAAAGGGGAAGGCTCTGGGCTTCAGGCATAAAGGGAGGGCTTCCAGATGGAGGGTGAATTGGCTTCTGTCCTGGTCTCACATCTCCTGAAGGCTGCGACCCAGTGAGACAAAGTGGAGGATTCCCAAAGGCCTCTGCTCTGCCACCACCGCACTGGGTGACCACTTGGAGCCCAGAATGCACCTGCTGGGTAAGGTGTGAAAGCTCTCAAAGATGGCATGAGATGTCATGTAGAGAGGGTGTGGAGGTTAGACATGGCAGGAGATGGGGGTGGGAAGGGGTGCACATGGAAACACCTCCCCAGGGTGGGTCTCAGGACCACCCCATGGCTGCTAGCAGGGTCCGTAGTACAAGATTGGTCCTGTCCACCGGGAAGGAGCTTTGGTCTTGAGCCAGCAGCTAAGCCTGGGAGGGAAGAGATTAGAGCTGTGGGGCTGGCGCACAGGATGGAGGCATCAGGGGATAAGGCTTAGCTCAACTTTCTCACCCAGAGCTCGAATTCTCCTGTCTTCCCATTGAGGGAAAAATGCAACCCCACAGTCCCCTTGGAGGCAGAATCTTCGCGCATCCTGCCACCATTTGCAAATGTGGAGCCCCCAGGGTTAGCAACAGAGAATTGGCCTCACACCTCCTGCTCCCTGGATTACAAGCTCCTTGCTGCTGGAACCAGCTTTTTAAAATTTTATTAACATTTCTAATTTCTGGCAGTTGGCACATGCCAATTGGGTGCTCTGGACATATCTAATGAATGGACTGATGGCTTCTGACACTCCCCCCTCCAGTGCTGGCAGGGTCAGCCTGTGCCCAGGGCTCTTACAGATCCCACATCTGAGATCTGCTACCTCTGCAACTCAGCAAAGGATGTGGGGGTTCTGGGAGCAGGTCGCCCTTCCTCCATGACTTCCAGCAGCAACATCACCACACTTTGTGACCTGGGGGTGCACCAAGACAGCCGATTGCAAGAGCTTCTTTGGAAAGGAACAGATGCATCTCCATCTTACCTCTCATCTGGACTCCAACACTGGAGCCTAACTGCTATGATTAGGGGAGAATGAGTCAACATTTATTCTTCTTTGTAAGGGGAACTGTGTGTGTGTTTGAGAGAGAGAGCTGTGGTTATGGAGTATTTCTGCAAGTCAAGTATTAACTGAAGCGGAGAGTTTATGTTCAGCTGGTTTCCATGGTAACCCATCAGCTTTCTGTGCTCCTGGTTCTCCCTGCCCCTACTCCCTTCCAGGACCCTTCCTTTCTGAATGTGGGAGTGGAGTCGGGGAGCCAAGCTTAATGAAAGAGAGACAGGGACCTCATCCCCAGCTCCCTGATGCTGCAGCTCATGAGTCCAGATGTGCCGGGGCTCAAAGCCCCTCATGACAGCTTCCAGTTCCAGGGTCACCCCCTCCCCAGCTTGCTGTTCCATCCCCACTGCACCCTGACAGCCAGGCTCGTGCTGAGGCACAGCTGTCTCCAGGGACTTAATTACACGCTTGGGATTCTGCGCAATCCAAGACCAGGTATTAGCTTTAAAAATAGAAGGATAGCAAGGGGTTAGAAGGGGGCAGGAGCTGGGGCGAGGGGGAGGCTAGAGAAGGACAGGGATGGAAACAAGAGAATGACAAGTTTTCAACCTTTGGCTGTTTGGAGTAAAAACTGTTCCTCCAAGAGAAGCAGAAGGAGACAGAGGTCAGGCGAGCAGGATCCAGGATTAGAATGTTGACCAATGTTGGCTAAGTGGGAACAGTTTCTATTTGAAGGCACAGAAATGTAAGCTCATGATGCCTCTTCATCACCCAGTGACACCTGTTAAAAATGTTCCACTCTCCTACCCAAGTTCAAATACAGCCAGTCACCTTCCTTAGGCAAGAGGACCCAGCGAACGAGTCAAGGACTTGGGTTCTTGGACTTGGACAGCCGTGTGCCAGGCACTGCTCCAGCCCCTGGGCTTGTGTTAGCCAACTTGCATCATCCCCTACAGATACCCTTGGTTAGGTGATGCTGAGAGCCATTGGCTTACAGAGATGGCAATGGAGATGCAGGAAGGTGAAGGGATTGACTCAAGGTCACACTGCAAACAAATAGCAGTACTGGGATTCAAAGATGGCAGGGTCCATGTTGGTCACCTCTGGAGGACTTAAGAGAACACCTCGTTCAATCTTCACGCAGAGGAACATAAAAGCATAGCTCCTAACACACCCAAGGGCACGCAGCTGGAGAGCAGCATGCCACAGGTAAACGTCTGAGGGGGTTAAAACACGGCCACCCCTGCCCCTTCTGGGAAGGTGCACCAGGGCAGAGGGCTCACCTCCAATCCCAGCTGCCACCCTGCTGCCTGCCGGGTGCTCCCTGCAGCAGTCCAAGTCTCACCTCCTCACATAAAGAGGAGAGTTTGTGCCCAGCAGCCTGCCAGAGTGACAGCACCACCCACCCCCCTGTCATCTCGGCCTGCTCAGCCTGTCAGCCGCCTCCCAGCTCCCAGCTGTCTGTCAGCAGCTGCTGGGATATAAATAGGCAGTTGTTGGCAAGTGCATCCCAGCACGGAGGGGCGGGAGGTGGACGACAGCGCGAGGGGTGGTGACAAGCAGGGAGGACACCCAGGAGTCCTCCTTTGGGCCGGTGCTCCACAGTGCAAATCATAAGGATTAGTTGAGGCTCAGACCAGGAGAGGGAAATGGGGCTGAGCAAGAGGCCGTCAAGGAGCCAGCTCAGCCACTGTGCCAAGTCTTGTGATGGCTGCCAACTCCACCATTCCAGCCCTCCACACCGCTGCCTGATTTCCAGGGGGCTCCTCTCCCCACAGGGTCTGTGGGGTCTGTCTGTTGTACTGATGACAGTTTGGGAGAGGAGAGGCCCCTGGAGCTGGCCTAACCAAAGGAAAGGGCAGAACTGAAGACACAAAAGAAGAGGCAAGCTTTGTAACACAGCAAGTTAGGCCATTCTTGGATGTCAGTATCACTTCCCGCACATCCAATTCTTTCTTATTTTTTTTCTTTTAAGATTTATTTTATGGGGCCCGGTGCCGTGGCCTAGTGGCAGAAGTCCTCGCCTTGAGCGCACCGGGATCCCATATGGGCACTGGTTCTAATTCCAGCAGCTCCACTTCCCATCCAGCTCCCTGCTTGTGGCCTGGGAAGGCAGTTGGGGATGGCCCAATGCTTTGGGATCCTGCACCTGTGTGGGATACCCGGAGGAGGTTCCTGGTTCCTGGCTTCTAGCTTCAGATCGGCACAGCACTGGCCCCGTTGCGCTCACTTGGGGAGTGAATCATCGGATGGAAGATCTTCCTTTCTATCTCTCCTCCTCGCTGTATATCTGACTTTGTAATAAAAATAAATAATAAATCTTTTTAAAAAAGATATATTTTATTTGTTTGAATAGTAGAATGACAAACAGAAAGAGGGAGAGACACAGAGCTCCTCCATTCGCTGGTTCATGCCTCTGTGTGTCTACAATAGCCTGGTTGAGCCAGGCCCAAACCAAGAGTCAGGAGCTTTTTCTGGGTCTTTTGGGTCATCTGGCGCTTTTCCCAAGCCATTAGCAGGAGCTGGATAGGAAGTGGAACGCCAGGACTTGAACCAACACCCATATGGGATGCTGGCACTGCAGGTGGTGGTTTAATATCAGTCTCACTGCCCTTCCACTTCCGATCTAGCTTCCTGTCGATGCGGTCTGGGTCCTGGGAGTCAACAGGAAACGACGTATCGAGTACCACCCATGTGGGCGACAGAGATGGAGTTCCAGGCTTCTGGCCTCAGCCTGCCCTAGCCCTACCTGTTGTGGCCACCTAGAGAGTGAACCAGCAGTTAGGAGCTCGCTCTCCCTCTCTGTTGCTCTGCCTTTCAAGTAGAAGAAAATAAATAATTAAACATTAAAAAAGGAAAGAAGCAGAAGGAAAGTTTTGGCAGAACTGGAAAGACAAGAGAGCAATTTCCAACTCAGTTAACATTTATCAAACCTTTACCAGATGTTGGGTGCTTGCCTCACTTCCAGCCCGGCTAATCCCAGGGGTGGGCCTTATCTCTGTCTCACAGATAAAGCAAGCTACGCAGCGATAAGAAACAAGAAAAGGCAGGGCTGGAAGAAGCTTTTGGAGAGTACCAGTTCAGCCCCCACATTCCGCTGAGGAGACAAAGAAAATGACGCACCCAGCAGCACCCGGCAGAGCAGGCAGCAGAAGACAGTGACGGGGTTGTGCAGTCCTGGCACAGACTCGCCAACTGACAGGGGACCTGTGGGAACTGCAGAAGAGAACGCAGGCCTCAACTCATTCTCACCTCACCGGCGGCCAAGCAGTGGCCAGCCCTGGGTGGCTTTAAATGAGCATCTCATTAACAAGGACATGGAACGACAGTGCGAAAGGTCCCCTGGCAGAGGAATTACATGTATAATATCATCTCAAGACACAGAGATGGGAGTCATTGCTTAATCAGGTTCTGAAGGAATTCGGTCACTGACCCTGACTGATGCCCAAGTACTTGGGTCTCTGACATCCCTATGGGAGATCCAGATGGAGATTTTGTCTCCTGGCTTCAGCCTGGTCCAGTCCTGGCCATTGTAGCCATCCGGGGAATGAACCAACAGATAGGACAAGATCTCTTTCTCACACTCTTCCTCTGTCTCTATCACTGTGCTTTTCAAGTAAATAAAGCAAATTGGGAAGGAAGGAAGGAAGGAAGGAAGGAAAGAAAGAAAGAAGGAAGGAAGGAAAAGAGAAGGGAGGGAGGGAGGAAGGTTGCCAGCATGATAGCCTAGTAGCTATAGATCTTGCCTTGCATGCACCGGGATCCCATCTGGGCACTGGTTCTAATCCCAGTGGCCCCACTTCCCATCCAGCTCCCTGCCTTTGGCCTGAGAAAGCAGTTGAGGATAGTCCAAAGTCCTGGGACCCTACACCTGCCTGGGAGACCCAGAAGAAGCTCCTGGCTCCTGGCTTCAGATTGACTCAGCTCTGGCTGTTGCAGCCACTTGGGGAGCGAATCAACAGACAGAATATCTCCTCTCTGTCTCTCCTCCTCTCTGTATATCTGACTTTGCAATAAAAATAAAATAAATCTTTAAAAAAGAAAGAAAGGAGGGAAGGGAAGGAAGATTAGTGCTGGTCTTCCTGTCCAACTGGGCAGCGGCTGCATTCAGTTGCGAGTCAGGGGATGTGCAGCCTTCTGGCGCCCTAACCTGAAGAAATTCATCATGCTGGATCTCTTGCCATACATTTCATATTTCATCAGTGCCTCTGACACAGATGGTTGTTGGTACAATCTCAGGTCCTTGGGTGTCTGTTTCAGCACCATGGACTAAAAGAAAAAATCAGGAAGGAGGAGAGAGGCTGGGAAGGTGGGTGGGAAGCGTCATTATGCTTTTAAATCTATCTACACATGTATGAAATACATGTTCACCTTATATAAATAAAATTGTTTCGATTTGGAAAACAATTTCACCTGCACTGCACATATACAGACCTTTTTATCTTGTCAATATTCCCTAAACGATGAAGCATAAGAACGGTATATGTTAATGTTGCATTAGAGACGGTAAGTTATATGGAGATGGTTTGAAGTTCAGGTGTCCGTGGAGGTTCAATACAAATGCTCCTCCCCTTGATCTAAGGAATTTGAGCTATGAGGGCCGGGATCTTGAGGTGCAGGCTCTTGGAATCAATCCCCCCCACAGATACCACATGCCACAGGAAACGCTGACTAACAGGAGCTACAAGTGTGAGGCTAAGGAAGGAGTCATGTTCTGTGTGACACGTCCTTACCTTCCCTGAAGGCCTCTTGATACCAGATGGCCAGAGTTCCCTGGAAGGGCTGGGAGGAGGGAGCAGTGACAGGGAGAAGGCATCCCGCGCCCCTCCCGGCCACACCTTGTACCTGCCCACAGCTCCCAAGCACCTTGGCCTCTGCAGAGGCTGCCCCCCGCAGTCTAGAACACCCCTTTTCACCCTGATGATAGTGATACCCTTCGGGACTGGGTTTGGGATCTGTGCTCTGGAAACACTGCAGGCTGACCATCCAACTGCCTGGCCTACTTCCTCAAGGCACAGGGCACCCACAGATCCTGCTGCCAGGCTGTGAATCCTGCAGGGGGAGATGCTGATGCAGGTAACCACAGCAGCAGGCACGGGCAGGTGGAGTGTTTATAGAGGTAACCACACTTGCAAGGTAGGTGAAGCCCAGAGCTTTAAATCCCCGAGAGTTTCACCAACTCCCTCAAAGGACTTCACCCCCTCATCCACTCGGGAGACACACCTGCCCAAAGAGGCACCCAAATCGATCTGGCAGGGGAAACCCAGCTCCTGCCACCTAGGGAGCTGCAGTCCTGCAGGGGTGACACATCTCCTGGCCCCAGGGCATACACCAGAATCATGAATAAAGATAGTCGCAACACTGCCTCCTGGCTATTCAACAGTTTTTTTATGCCCAAGTTGGGAAAGATGGTTCCTGAAAGCCCAACGCTGAATCATCTTACGGTTCCCCTCACATCCTAGAACCCAATCTCAGAGAAGGCTCTGCCTGACCCTGTGCCAATCCAGTGGGATCTGGTGCAGGACAGGAGGGTCTGCATGGCACAGAGTTCCGGTATGGGGAGCAAGGGAGACCAGCTGAGCTGAGAAGGCCAGGCGTCCAAAAGCCCATCCCCGGGTTGCTCAGAAAGGTTGGATGCCCAAGTCCAGCGCAGATCACCAATACTGGGCAGGTGTCACAGAAGCAGGAGCACAGCCCTACTCCAGAGGGCGCTCACATGCTGGGAGGGACCTAGGCTTCTGAGTTTGGATGGAGTTAAATGGGCTGGGCCGGCTGGGCTGGGTGAATGTTGAGCAGGAGCTGGAAAGAAGAGAAGGACAGATCTTCAGGGCAGAGGCAAGGGAGTCCTTACAGGTCACCAGGAGTGTGATGGGGTGTAGGGGGCACCCTGCCCTCCCCAAACCTAGCATCTCTCTGCCCGGGAGTCTGCAGAACTCTGCAGCTCTCCTCCCTGCAGAAGGAGACCTGGGGGTGTTGACATCCCACTGGGATCAGGAACAAAGATGGGGGTGAGGTGGGGAGGAAGGGGAATGTGAGAAAGACAGATGGATGGACAGACAGAAGGTGTGAAAGGAGCAGAGCATGAGGTGGGAGAGGAGATGGGGCAGCCCTCCCTGTTGTCATGGCAACGCAGACACATCCACCTCTGCCTTCAACACCACTGTGGAGGAGCTTGCTCCTAAACCAAAGCCACCAGGACAAAAAGGAGCGGGAACAGTGGAACCCCAGCATGGGGGTCACTACCAAAGAGCCTGCCTTTGTCCTGGCTGGGCAGTGCACTGGGGTCCAGGACACCTGCCAGGGGCAGAAAGCCAACTTGTTTTGGAAGCCATCTCCCCCTTGGAGCTCACAGTGGAAAACCTCCTTGCCAAGTGCTTTCCTGCACAGGAAGGGCTGAGGGAAGGCAGGGTCTCCCGTACAGTGAGCATCCAGCATGGCACAGCCCTGCTCACACATATTTCAAGAATCCCCAGGAGTCTGGCAAGGCATGGCCCTGCTCCCTTCTTCCTGGGATGGGTGTGTTGGGTTGTGGACCACCCCAGGGGGACAGGGTCCCCTCGACTGGAGCTGGGAGAACCCATGTCTAGCAGGAGAAAGCCAACTCCCTCATCTCCCAGCTCATCGCTCCCTGCCTTTTCTTCTCCCCCTCCTCCTTTCTTCCCATGGTTGCCTTGGCCGTTCTCTTCTCTCCGCTACCTCCCTTCCTTCTATTTCAATCAATACCAGAGCCAGAGGAGTAGGCAGAAAAATACCACTCTGAGAAGAGCAGGGAGGAACGCACTCTCCTGAGGAATTTGCTTTCTGCCAGGGTGGAGCCAGGCCAAGGTCAGCACCATGGCTAAAGGTCCCCACACCTCACCCAACACCACCCCTGCGTGGCCTGCAGCCCTGTATACCACTCTACAGCCAGCTGTGAGTCCAGACCGGTCCAGAAACAGAGAACTTTCCTAAGCTTGGAAATCTTAAACCACCTTGGAAGTTTGGTCAAAGGTGAAGTTGAATCATTAAGCCAACTCCACAATGAATAGTGATGTGACCAGGAGCATGACAGGTGGGGTAAGGGAATGAGTGAGAAATGAAACTGCCTGGAGAAAGTCAGCCGAGACTTTGGCCTTGTACCTGCACATCTGTTTCTTTGCATGTCACACACCTACCACCCCATAGGGCCCCAGGTACCCCCTCCCTGGGTGTCCCCTGCCCTCCCCAATCCCCAAGGGCATATAGGCAGGCCAGACATGCCTCCTTTCCCTACTTCTCCCCTAGCAGAACTCCAGAGCCGGCAGAGGGAACGGCCCAGCATTGCTCACCAGGCTCCCCTTGTGTGGGCAGGATGCGCACACAATGACTTAACACAGTGAGTGAAAATACACAAACATTTGCACAGTGGCAGCCAGCTGTCGGCGCTCCCCACAGCCTCATTGGGGCGGAGGCACAGTGGGGCTGCTGAGTCAAGGCAGCTGTGTCCCATGTCCCGGAAGCCGGCTCTGAGAGGAGATGCCCTTGCTGGGCCTTCATCCTGAGGCTTCAGGCACCAGTGGGGGTTGTGTGAGGCTCCCTAGGCTCCGCAGCAGGGGGGTAGAGTGGCAGGGGTCCCCAAACTCCCTAGACTGTCCCCACCCAGGAGTGGGACAGGTCTTATGCCAGACACTTGCCAGGGTTAGAGTACCATCCTAGGTTGACTCCAGGGCCCCCTCTGCCTTAGCTTGTCTGGCCTGCTGAGGGACAGAAGGGAAGGGACAAACTGGCCACAGCACCAGGACACTGTGTCTAGGGTCCCAGCGGATCCCTGACAGCTAGACCTGCTCGCCTTCTCTCACAGCTCTTTCTCCCCCTCCTTCCCCCTCTTCTAACCCACAAGCTCATTGGAGTCCTTTGGTGATTGATTTAAATAAAATAAAATAAAGTAGAAGAAGCCAACCCCACGCCAACCTGTACCCCCACCTTGGTTTAGTCTCTCTGGGCTCCAGTTTCCTGCTCTGTCGTTTCAAGTGCAGCAAAAAGATATGAACAGGTCAACTTCTGCAGAGTCCCCCAGGGCTCTCCCTGATTCCTGGTGCTGCAGCAATGACTGGGGAAATGTGCCACTCACTGTGGGTCCTGGGAGAGTCCCTGCCCTCCCATCCCAGCCACTGTCTGCACACCTGGGTGCTCGGAGCTCCTCTCCCTGCGCAGTTCAGCTTCCTCACTAGCCACTAGTGGACACCTAATTTATAAGCTGTTGTTGTTTTAGCTGTTGTCAAACAGCTACAAACCAAGGAAATAAAGGGGGCGAGGGGTGCATGCCTTGCATCCAGCACTGCATCCTACCACCCCAGCCTGATTGAGGGTAGGAAGAGAATGGAGAGCCCTAGGCACAGCCAAGAGCACCCCTTGAGGACTGAAAGTGTGGGAGCTACAAGCCTCGAGGGGGACCACAGCAGCTATTGGTGTGCAATATGGAGGGGAATCTCCCAACCCACCTCCCTCCCCAAGAACCCAAGATGACCTCCAGCTCCAGTTCCTGCCTCAAGGCAGGGATAGAATCATCATCCTGAGGCTGTACCCTGCCACCCCACCCTGGGTGAGGGGGTCACAGCCAGCGTTACTCTGTCTACTCACTCACCCCTGTGGGCTGGTTCTATAGTGTGGGCGTCTGTTGGCCAGAGGGCAAGGGTGTGTGAGTCATCTTCTAGAACACAATCCTGAAAGCTGCCTTGGCGTGCCCTTCTGTTCACTCCTGGGTCAGGCAGAGTGGGCAAGAACTGGGCAAGTACACAAGGAAGTGATCTAAGTGGTTGTAGCACAGAATGGGGTCAGGTGGGGGCAGGGCACAAGCACGTGAAGGAGGCAGCAGGAGGCAGGAGGATGCTGAGAGCTGAGAGGAAGAGCTGGGACCTCACCCTCACTGCCACCTAACATCACCCCGGACTCCTGGGGGTGCAAGGAGCTGGCTGTCTCTGCTTCCATGGTGGCCTTCAACACAGGGTGTGTTTGGTCAGATGCTGGGGGCCCCTGGTCTCTCACATAGTGAGAGAACATCCGTTGCTCATTCAGGAGGAGAGCAGGAGGCCTTTTAAGGGTGAGCAGGGATGTGTCATGCTGCTGGGGAGGAGTGAGGGGGAGGGGAAAGAGCAAGAGGAGGGAGAGGTCCCACCATGGGCGGGGCTCTGGGCAGCCACGGCAGGACATTCACCGTTACTCAGCCTGCTGGCTGGAACTTGGCACTGATAGCCAACCATAGCCAAGCTCTGGGTCAAGACCATTGTCTCTCTATAATCCCCCCTGCCCCCGCCCCCAAGCCACAGCTCACCTAGACCCACTCCTGGAGCCTGATCTCAGAGCTGCCAGGCCAACTGAGTGATCCTCTGACTCACTCACCAAATGCCCAGATAGTCAGGGGGCTGGGCCAGACCTCAGCCAGGAGCCCAACTCCATCTGGGTCTCCTGGGTGGGTGGCAGGGACCCGAGCACTTGGAACATCACCTGCCGTTTACTGGGAAGCTGGGATTGGCAGCAGAGGCAGGTTGTGAGCCTGAGAGATCCACTGTTGCCAGCAGGTATCTTAACTGCTATGCCCAATGCTCCCAACAAGCTGCTCACTCCTGCCCAGGGCTGCTGCCCGACTTAATACACCCGCCACCTGATACCCACTCAACAGCAGTGAGTACCCACTCCAGGAGTGAGGGGGCAGGAGTAGCTTGACCGGCACTTAGCCCCTGTGTGTGAACAACACTCTTACAGTTGGGTACAAACTCATGGCAAGAGGCCAGTGTTGTAGCACGGAGGTTAAAGCTGCTATCCATGGTCCTGGTAGCCCATATGGGTGCTTATCCTAGCCGAAGCTGCTCCACTTCTAATCCAGCTGCTTGTTCACACTCCTGGGAAAGCAGTAGAAGATGGATGGCCCAAGTGTCTGGACCATTGTACCCATGCTGGAGAAGCTCCTGGCTCCTGGCTTTAGGGAGCAAGCAGATGAAAGATCTCTATTTCTCCCTGCCTCCCCACCTCATAGCTTTTTTAATTTTTATTTTCAAATAAAAATAAAAAAAATATTTAAAAGAAGAAGAGCCTGACGCAATGGCTCAGTGGCTCAGTGGCTAAATCCTTACCTTTTATTCCCTGGGATCCCATATAGGCTCCAGTAGTATTCCAGCTGTTTCACTTACCATCCAGCTCCCTGCTTGTGGCCTGGGAAAGCCTTGGAGGATGACCCAAAGCCTTGGGACCCTGCACTTGCAGAGAGACCCGGAAGAAGCTCCTGGTTCCTGGCTTAGGATTGGCTCAGCTCCAGCTATTGTGACCATTTGTGGAGTGAATCATCGAATGGAAGATCTTTCTCTCTGTCTCTCCTCTCTATAAACTTACCTTTCCAATAAAAATGAATAAATATTTAAAATAAAAGAAGAAAAAGAAGAAGGAGAAAATGGAGCCAGCATCTCTGTGTGTCGGGACTCCAGGATTACCCGGACCCTTTTTATTTGCAAAACAAAACAACATCAAAAGAAAGGGAAAGCAGGTGGCTTGCCTCAGGTCACCCAGCAAGATGCACACTGTGTGTCCCCCAAGGTGGTTCTACCTGTGAATCCCTGGAGGCAAAACCTGAGTCCCAGCCTGTCAACACCTGCTGAGTCCCTGGGGTTCACAAAGCAGAGTAAGTCTAACCCTTGTCCTCTGGGAACTTAGAGCTGGGGAGAAAGGGTGGTCAGGGATGGATATCTGCAGCTGGTCACCTATGCCCATGCTGGGGATGTCCCACGTGGTTCCAAGCCAAGAGGAACTGCAAAGGGTTGAAGTAAGCAAGGAAGGCTTCTCAGGAGAGGCAGGAACTCCAAATAGATTTTGGAGGGGGGAAATGTTATAGAAAAATGGGGAGATAGGGCCAAATATTCCAGAAGGTAGACATGGGAAAAGATCCAGAGGCAGGAGTAGTTTCCCTAAGGGCAGGGGTTATAGAGGTCCATGTTTTCACATCATTCCTTTGTCCACCTCGAGGTCCTACCAACTATGGCGATGAAGAAATGAGCAAGGATGCAGCTCTCAACTCAAGCCTACAAGGTAATGTGACACTGGGAATGTAAACAGACAATCTGCTGTATCCACAGATCTCGCAGCTGAGGATTTAAGCAACTGCAGATTGAAAATATTTGGGAGATAAATGCATCCCTACCAAACATTTTTCAGGCATTTTCTTGTCAGCATTCCCTGACGATACACTACAACTCCTGCAGCTAGAGTAGGCGTTACATGTGGAGGTGATTTGAAGTACACAGGAGGAAGTACCCAGGCTAGCTGCAGATACGACAGCAGTTTACATGAGGCGCTTGTGCATCTGAGGGGCCCTGGAACCAATCTCCACGGATATGAAGCGCTGTTTAAGGTGCTAGGGCACCCGGAAGAGAGACCTTTCATTTCCTCTTGTAAGGTCAGACCAAATTTTCTAAGATGACTGGAGCTACGCCACAAGCTGAGGGACACATACGAGAGATGACCGAGAACCACTCATTCTCCCAGCGTCATGATCAGCGTTGTCGAGATAACTTACAGTTATGGAGACCTCGCTAAGCACTGAGGACCAGACTAGGCTCTTTACATGATTCCCTCCCTAATACTCACGACAAGCCTGTGACAAGGATGCTACTCATTTCCCTTCATTGAGAGATGAAGAAGTCAAGAGAGTTGACGAGACTAGTCCCAAGTCAGGGGGCCGGGAGGTGGTCTCCCCTAGGAGGGAATGGCAGAGCAACCCCTCCCCAGCTAAAAAACAAAGGCTCCTCCTTTTTCAGAAGCTTTTCCTGCTCCTGTAATCCCTCAAGGAAAACTGGATCATAGGAAGAAAGAAAGTGAAGGGGGTCTGAGGTCTGTGTTCTTGCCAGGGGTGAAGCCCCACAGCCTGTGGCCACCAGGCTCTCCCACTCAGCAAATGGGCAGTCAGTGTATGAATCCAGTTCTTGAACAGAGAGGGCTGGAACACACCTACCCTACCCCCAACACCGGGGGCCACAGGGACTGTCCTTGGCCATGGCAGGGTGTATTCTGCCACATGCATCTGGTCCTTCAGTAGGGAGACAGATAAAGGGATGTGACACACTCCTGGCTGGTTGTCTGCCTTCCTGGGAACCTCCTCCCTGCCTCACCCAAGGACAGGAGTAAAAGATGGAGGAGCAGTGATGAGGCAGGAAATAGCTGGTGCCTCTCTCTTTTAAAAATAAAACAAAAACAGGGCCTGGTGCGGTGGCCTAGCGGCTATAAGTCCTCGCCTTGAACGTGCTGGGATCCCATATGGGCACCAGTTCTAATCCCAGCAGCCCCTGCTTCCCATCCAGCTCCCTGCTTGTGGCCTGGAAAAGCAGTTAAGGACAGCCCAAAGCCTTGGGACACTGCACCCATGTGGGAGACCGAGGGAGCTCCTGGCTCCTGGCTTTGGATCGGTGTAGCACCAGCCGTTGCAACACTTGGAGAGTGAATCATCGAATGGAAGATCTTTCTCTCTGTCTCTCCTTCTCTCTGTATATCTGACTTTGCAATAAAAATAAAACAAAAACAGATTTATATACTAATACAAAAGGCAGGATAAGGGGTTGGGAGAGGAGAAACAAAGATCTTCCAACTGCTAGTTCATCCCCAAATGACCTCAATGGCTAGGGCTAGACCAGGGTGAAGCCAGGAGCCAGTAACTCCATCTGGTTCTCCCAAATGGGTGGCAAGGGTCACCTTGAGCCATCCTCCACGGCCTTCCCAGGTGCATTATCAGGGAGCTGGACTGAAAGCAGAGCAAGCAGCACTCAAATCAGTGCTCCCATATGGGATGCCAACATTGCCAAGGATGACTCACCTGGTGTACCACAATGCTTGCCCCATGTTTTTCTCTTACAGAGACTTAGGTGGAGGGGCAAGAGCTGAGCCTCTGGGGTGTTCACACGGAGAGAAGGGGAAGAGGGGCCACACTAATCAAGTCTTACATTGACTCTTCCAGGGGACCCAGGGCAGGGAGCATGGTGTACCCTATGTCAACTCTAGGGTTTATCTTGGGATCAGTATAAGCAACCATGGCCCCCAGATAAAACAGCAGCAGAAGGCAAGGCCCCTGGTTACTGAATTCCCTAACTTGCAGGTGAAGCGGATTGGTCTTAGAATAAGCAAATAAAGAAAACAAGGTTAGAGTCCTGCCTTAGGGTGGCTAACCCACTTAGAAAGCACTACTCCAAGAGAAGGGATGGGCTAGAAACCAACAGAGCTCCTAAATGAGATGATGATAATTCAGGGAAAATGGATTCACTATAGGATAAGAAGAGAACTAAAGTATTTTAACTGAATGCCTAATATCTGACAGTGCCAGGAGTATCCAGCCATTGCAAAAGCACTGTGAACATTATACCACAAAGGCAGACCAGGGGCTGACAAAGGTAAAATAAAAGCTGTATTTCTTTTCAGAATAAAAGTGTTTTTTTTTAAATTTGGAAATGATTATAGATGCCAAGAAAGTCAAACAATCACTGAAGGAGGGTACATAACCCCTCCACCCAGCTGGCCCATGACAAACCATATTACACAGACAGCATAATACACGACAGAGCCAGGCGATGGGACAGGGGTTAAGACAGTTAAGACTCCAAGGAAGAGGGACTGGGTTCAATTCCCAGATCTGGCTCCTGATCCCAGCTTACGCCAAATGCAGTGACGAGAGACAGCAGTGATGGCCCAAGTAACTGGGCCCAGAGGAGTGACCCTGACTGAGTTCCTGGTTTCCACATTGCATTTGGCAAGTGAACCCCTGGATGGGAGCTAGCTAATTCATTCTCTTTCTCTATATTCAAAGACATAAAATGGAACAAAAACTGGGTACGCACGTAGTGCAACCCACAGACCCCACTTCACCTTTCTATGCACCTGCCAGGAGTGAGAGTGCTTGATGCTGTCCCGTGTCGCATCTGTGAAGTCACACGATTATCACTATGCACAAGATACAGTGTTGTTCCAGGCACCAGGGTCCCTCACGTCATCCTGTTGTAGTCACACCGGACCCCTCGTCTCCAAGCCCAGGCTCTGGCTAATCTGTTCTCCCTCTGTATAATCTTGTCATTTTGAGAATGTCATATGAATGGAGTCATGCATTCATGACCTTTGAAATCAGCCTTTTTTCGCTCAAAAAATGCTCTTGAGATCTCTCCAGGTTGTCACATGTATCAATAGTTCATTCTCTTTGTCGACACGTAGCATACACTGGATGCTGGATGCCTGGATATGCTGGATGCCTGGATACACTACGGCGGTCTCATTGCTCACTCAATGGATGGATGACATTTGCATTGTCTGCAGCTGGGGCCACTACAAATAAAACCGCTCCGAACGCTCACACGACAGGGTTTGGCATGTGTATGTTTTCATGTCTTCAGGGCCAATGTGTAGGATGGTGACTGCTGGCCCATATTGTAAAAACGGGCTTGGTTGTTAAACAAAGTACAGCTGGGGCCAGCGCATTGGCACACAGGCTAATCTTCAGCCCTGTGGTGCTAGCACCCCATATGGGTGCCAGTTTGTGCCTCAGATACTCTACTTCTGAACCAGCTCTCTGTGGCCTGTGAAAGCAGTGGAGCATCACCCAAAGCCTTGGGTCCCTGAACTCACATCGGAGACCCAGAAGAAGCTCCTGGATCCAAGCTTAGGATAGGCTCAGCTTAGGCCATTGGAGGAGTAAACCAGCAGGTGGAAGACCTTCTTCATCTCTCATCTCTGTAAAATCTGCCTTTCAAATAAAAATAATTAAATCTTTTTGAAAAGAGAAAGAAACTAGAGCTTGAAGCAGATGCATACGAAGGCAGAGCTTGGGTGTCCACTGAATGGCCCAAGATGACCCTTAAGGTTAGGCTGGGATCTGGCTGCTAAACGAACAGATAATCCTTGCCATGCAGATCCTGGGACTGCAATTGACACAGCCAGGAGACAACCAAAGGCAACTGCAAAAGGCATCACAAACTCAGATAAAGCTAGGGAGACTCTGCACTATCAGCAGAATGACCGTGGCCTCTGAGAAGCCCTGGCTGTGCTAGTTGGATGGGCCACCCAGAGTGAGGCTCCACCCCTAATACTGTGCCAGTAATGTGTGCTCCTGTGTACAAAGCAAGAAGGGACTTCCCAGCTCACTAAAGAGCTTTCCCAGACTTTGCCTTGTCCGCCTGGAGGGGCTGCCAGGTGGACCAGCCCTGAGCAAGGCTGCTGGTTGGAGCAGAAAGAGCTGCTATCTGGACAGCTGGTCACCCTGGGAGGTGAAGCCTAAGTTCCACCCAACAAGAGGATGCCGTATCCTATGATACTTTAGAATAATTAGCATCTCACCTGCTGGGATGTTTAAAAAGGCTTCTTTATTTGAAAGGTAAAGTGGGAGTGAGAGTGAAAGCAAGAGTGATCTTCCATTCTCCAGTTTACTACACAAATAACTGCAATTGCCCAGATGGGGCCAAGCTGAAACCAGGAACCAGGAACTCAACTCAGGCCTCCCTCGTGGATTGCAGGGACCCTAGGCACTAAGCCCCCTTCCGCTGTTGCTCAGGGTGTACTTGAGCAGCAAATTGGATTAGAAGTAGAGGCAGGACTCACCCCAGGCCCTCTGTTAGGCCAATGTCTCAAGCAGTGTCTTGGCCTACTGTGCCACAACACCTGCCTCCTAGAACTTCTTAACAGGTGGCAGGGATCCTAGGGTCAGGGACCGGCATGGTGCCAAGCACATTATCATAATGCAATATCATGAGATTCTTGCAACATCTACTGAATCTCCTGCCACATACAGGAAGGAGCCAAAGCTCCTACTATGAGCCTGGAATGGGCCACGAAGGCTCTGACCTCGCAAAAGGCAGAGCAGCTGGACAGAGACAGAAGATGGCAGCCCAGTCCTGTCAAAGCTTTTGGGACTTCCAATATTAGATAGCCATTGGGCAAGTTGGGGCAGGAAGGCTTGCTCTCCGAAGTGGGACTTCAGTACCGTTTGAAAATATATACTCAAAATGACCTCTAATTCTCTGTCTGGAAACAGATAGAAATTAGTGTCATTTTATTTAATTTTGAGAGTAAGAACTAAGTTCGGGTTTGGAGTAGTCTAAGCTTGAGCAGATATACAAAATAGCAAAACACAGCAGCATCCCAAAAGTACAACAGGATTTCACAGTTCCCAGAAGTGGAACTTAAAAAGAAGTTCAATTTGGGATAAAAATATTTGCAACCTATATGTATTTTTCCATCATACATATTTTCCATTAACTTCTGAGGACTCCTTCTTAGGTGGGTCACTTTTATGTGTATCACAGGGCTAACTCTAATGAAAACCACGTGAAATCACTGCCTGAGGGTTATAGCATTCACTGATCCTGCCCCCCTTATCAAAGTCAGAAATACAACTTTGCCATGCTGGTGAGGGGACCTTCGATGCCTCTTATCCCATTTTCCTAGAACACCGTCCTCCAATGTGGATGCCAGGTGGCTCCCGCTCTCTCTCTCTGAAGGTAGCCCAAGGAAGTAAAACCCATTGTTTTTGGAAACACATGGGAGCCATCACTAGCTGGAAAGCTGCCCTCTGGCAGTGGGCAGACCAGTGGGTGTGCAGTGTGATGCACCTCACGCGGAAGACAGAAGGGCAGGGAGCAGGTGGCCGAAAATCATAGGACGTTGTCCCAAAGCTGAACAGCTTCCAGAAGCCCCTAAAATGTTCTTAAACTTCAGTCTGTGGAAAAGGAGCAAGATCAGCTTCTTCTCTTTGTCCTTAAGGAAAAAACAGACATTCTAGACAATTTCATCACAATGAAAGAGGAAGAAGCGCTGAAGTAGCAAAGGAAATAAATTAACGCCATCTCAGCTAAAATCACACACAATTAAAACCTGGATCTGAATGTACTTTGTGTGCAGCTTGCAAATGACATGCATTAGTCATTCACCCCAGCCGCGCCCCACTCCATGTATGGGGCACAAAGCCTGCAGCTCTCGGGCCCATCGCTCTTCAGCTGTGGGGGCAGTGAGGCCTCCAGGTGAAACAGGTGGGGAGAGGCTTCTCTCCAGATCCATCTTGTCTCCTGAGGAGGACCTGCCTGGGGGAATAGTGGGAGTCTGGGAGCTGGGATGGGACTGGCAGTGTTGGACAACATCCCAATCCCTGGATCTTCCACCCAGGGACCCTGGGCTGCCAGGAGCCTGCTCAGCCTTTGGGGAAAGAGGGTCACCCTGCTTTGGGGCTGCAAGTCTCTATCAGCTCAGGGAGACAAGAGTTGGTTCTATTGGTCTCCCTACTTTGCTTTTTGCTCTTTCAACCTTCTGCTTTTCTAGAAAAGAAAGAGCTCCAGAACAGAGTTTGGATTAAGGTGTGTAAAGAGAAGAAAGCAGAGAAGGTCCCTTGAAACCAGAGGTCCCTGGGTGCAAGGTGGTGGGAGATGACAGCTGTCATCTCCCACGCAGCTGAGGGAGGAAGGGATGTGGTTCGTGGTAAGGACGAGCAGCAAGGGGAACGCCAAAGCACAGGCTTTCTAACAGTCAAACTTGTAATCCTCTGACAAGTGGCTCCTGGGACTCGTAGTCTCTTGTCCATAAGTGGCACGAGAGTTGAGAGAGGGAAAACAAGTGGGGGGAAAAAAGTCAATGCCCAAACCAGTGAACATGGAGTCAGATAATATTGGATGGAATTTGGTCTGGTTTTTTCCTCTAAGAGATCCAGCCGTGGTGAGCCTCCCTGGATGGAGCCAGATGGCACAGTGAGTTTGGGTCCTGGCTCCCGAGTCGCTCGGCCGAAAGACCAGCTCCTGGGGACAGGAACCAGATCATGCTGACTGCTGCCTACAGAGCCATTCCAGCTCTAGTGGGCACCCAGGGGCATCCCTTCCTACACTCCCACTCTGCCCTTTGCAAGGCCCACTGGTGGGATCCAGGTCCTAGGCTGCTCTGGAACCAGGCCAGGATGGTTTCAGGAGCCAAAAGGCAAGCAGGTGCTCATTCTCAGGTGCTGCCAGTAGATCCAGGGTCTGCTGCTCCACTCCCTGACCTGGGCAGGTGTGTGGACAGGAAGGAAGCAGCAGCCTTTGGGAGGCCACACAGTCCCAGGGGTCATCTGGTTTTTATCCATGTATTTCTCCTAAACTTGAGGAAGTGGGATGAGGGGCATAGTAGGATCTGGTCAACAATGCTCTCTGATCCCTGGGAAAACTCAGTTGCCCCTGCCCTGGGCACTGCTGGATGGGGCTACATGGGCCGATGTGGCTTTCTGGGGAAATGGCAACAAGTGGAGAGTTTTTTGGGCAGAGTTTCACAGGCAGCTGGTTTACTCGGGGGACACCCAGAGAAAGTGAATTGCTTAAAGTGTGAAGGCTCACAAGCAAATGCAAAGTGACAACAACCAAGCCTGTTCCTGCAGGAGGGAAGTGCAGTGATAGGAGCTTAAGGGAGATGGGGGCCAGCCTTGTAGCACAGATTAAACTGCCAAATGCAATGTAGTGTCCCAAATCACAGTGCCAGCTCAAGTCCCAGCTGCTCCACTTCTGATCCAGCTCCCTGCTTATATGCTTGGGAAAGCAGAAGATGGCCAAAGTCCTTGAGCCCCTGCAAGCCTGTGGGAGACCCAAATGGAATTCCTATCTCCTGACTTCATCCCAGCTCTAGCCATCATGTGAACCAGCAGATGGACAATCTATCTCTCTGTCCTTCTTCCTCTGTCACTCTGCCTCTCAAATAAACAAATCTTTCTAAAATACTCTGTGTATACCCCAACTCAGCGTGCCCCCTTGGGTGAGTCCCAGGCACCTGCATCTTAGCCAGTTCCCCAGGTGGTTCTTCTGCACACAGTTCCAGAAACACCAGTGTAGACAACAAAAACAGAACCAGCCACTAGCTGCCAGTATAGACCTTAAGATGATCCTTAGTGGTCTCTCTGAGCCCCAAGATCCATGCTGGAATTAATTCAAATATTGGAAGTGAGACCATAAAGACTTGCTTCTCCGAGAGAAAGAGTGGAGGAAAACACAAGGGTCAGAGGCAATGCAAGGAGACAAGGATGAGATTTGGGACACAGAGTTCCAGTTTCGGAAACGAACTACTCTGAGCTGAATAGCATCTGATTGGAACAGAAAACAATCAGCAGATGAAACACAAAGTAAAAAGGCCGGATCCGGGTAAACAGTTTATTCTTTGCATATGGGGCACCCAGCTTGTGCCTTCCATCAGGCTTTAGAAATCAATAACAAAGGTGGGAAGGTGACCCCTGGAGACACCGTGCGGGCACAGTGACGCGCACTGTGCAGGCTGTCTCCAAATCGGAGCAGAAGCGTGACGGGGAGAGGCTTCTTGTGCTCAGTGGGTTTTTAAGGCCTTGCTGCAGCCCCTGGGGGTGTCTACCCACAGTCTCTAGACCCAAGGGGTCAGGGGAGATGCGTGCTGAGCCTGCAGGTGACAGTGGTGTCAGCCACCCGATCTCTCTGGAAACCTAACCCTTCTCTCTCCTCCAGAACACCTTTCTGGGTTATCACTCCAAGCAGTACCCCCAACATCAGGCATTGCAAGCCTCTCAAATATCCGCAAATACATGGCAGGCAGCCCTGTGGAGCTGGCCGGGTATCCTCCACAAAGCTGCTCCAGATCCAGGCCTCTTGGAGCCCCCCTCATTGCCTGCACGCATTCTGGGTACACTGGGGAAAAGGGGTCTCTCCAGGACATCCCTGCCTTTCCCTCCCCCAAGCTGCATTTTGCGCCAAGTTGAGCAGGATGGGATTCTGCTGCCCTGTTGGCCAGCTTAAGTGTTTTAGACACTTAGATCCAATCTAGGACACAGAAAGTGCCAGTGTGTCATTTGTGGTTGGTAAATATGGTCTTTACAGTATGCTTATTGCCCATAAAAAGCCAGGCACCAAAACCTCAGTGAGGAATATAATTTCTATTATCACATTTTTTTCTGGGGGAAAAAAACCAGAATCATCCCACATTATTTTTACCTGTAGCGACTTTTCCAGGAATATAATCTAGATGAATTGAGGACTTTGTGCAGCCCCATGCGGTTCCACCATCTGCAGTGTCTCCCACCTGCCTCATTCTCTCTCTTCCAAGGGAATCTCAAGTTCCCAGGGACTCCCAAGGACATGTGTCGGGGGGATCTTCTGCAAGGTTTGTTCCTAGGATGACACTTACTTGGACCGGGGAAGGAAATCCTAATAATTCACCTGAATCTTAGAAATCCTGGTCCCTTTCTCCTGCCAGTTCCTCATTCAGTTTCTTAGAAACACTTGAAGAAAAAACCATCTCCTATTGTAGGTCGCTTTTGGCTCACAGCTCTGGAAGCAGCAAAGCCCGAGTGCAGTGCCAGCATTGCTCAGCTCCTGGGGAGGGCTGCAGGCTGCTCCAGAGCAAGAGGGCAGGCTGCCCCTGCAGGAGACAGAGCCCTAGTGAGCACCCTGGCTATTCAGCCCACCCCCAAGTGAAAGGTGTGGCTAACCAAGGCTCCACCCACCCACCCCCAAAACACCTCCAACTCCATTTGCCAAGAAAGTGGCACATCAGAGTGTGTTTCCAATGAGACAGCCATTATCAACCCACAGCCCTTCCTGTTCGCACACTGGCCTGCCCTGACCCCCTAAAACACTCTAGAACACTAGGCTCTCACACCCAGCCCTCTCCTTGCCACCCTACATGTAGGAGGTATGAACTTTGTCAGCGTCATCATATGGAGGCCATATGATTTTGTTTTCACGTTGACCTGCAGTCCAGGGGACAGAGCACCTTGCTTGGTGAGCCTAGGCAGGGAGAGATCAGAGACCCTAGGACCTCTCGGGCCGGTGCGCTTCAAAGCAAGTTACTAAGATCAGAATTGCCCAAAATGGGCCTGAGGCCAGAGTTGGGGAGCATTTGCACACACTTTCCAGACAGTTCTTGGGTCTGAAGATCATTGTTCTAGCATCATACTCTCTGCCTTATCTCCTTAGTGGGATGGGCAGCAGCTGCATCTACTGATTGGATAGTTCATCCCCAACCTTCTCCCCTGACTGGTTCAAGTCCCAGGGACCGCCTTCCTTCTGCAGCCAGGGCCCACCCCAGTGCAGTGTGGGAGGGCCAAGAATCATTTCCGAAAGCATGTAACCCCATCCTCCCCCTCCTGCCACTCCTGAGATCATGGGGGTCCAGGTTCCAAGGCAAGAAACTATGCTTGGCCAAACCCAAAGATTAAATTTAGAGGATGGAAGGTCCTTAACAGGGCCATTCTGTCCTCTGGGTAATTACCTGAGAGCCTCCCAAGGGCTGTGGATGGCGTCCCAGCCGTTCCCAGGCAAGCATCTGGCTCAGAACTGCAACTCAGGAGCTGGATGGAGAGAGGGGATGGGACGCTGAGCCACGCATGCCAGACATGCCAGATGCAGTGCTCAGCCTGACCCACTGTGCAGCCTGTGGCCTCTCACGACAGCCCAGTGAGTGCAGATGAATACCCTTGGGACAGTCTTCACTCCACAGAAACGCAACACAGGACTGGCTTTGTGCTTGGCCTCTGCCAGCCAATGCCTCTGAGTTTAGACTGCACTTTCCAGCAACGTCAGTGTGGGCCTTGCTTTCCTAGCAGTGGTGGAGTTTGCGATGAGATGAAGTACATGTATGCTTAGTGTCATGCAATGCATGTAGTAGGTGCCCAATCAGTGTTAACTACTATGGGATTAACATGTTCACACAGCTAAGAAAACACAGAGAACTGCAGTACTCTCTTGAAACAACACAGAAAAAGTGGGTCTGCTGAGCTTCAAACACAGATCTCTCGTGCTGTAACATATGATGTCAGCTCAGGGGGACTCCTCCCCATGCTCTTCCCACAGCTACATGGCTCCTCTGGGCTCCCCCAGCGGGTCCTATAGCATCTGCTACTAAGGGACTAGCTACTCAACTCTGCTCTGACTCCGTTCACTCTTTCTTGAACAATCTGTGAGCCGCAACTGTAAGGTGCCAGTCCCATCTGGATGCCATGTGGGACAGCCTGAGCTTCTAGAAGCTTCCCTCAGCTTGGGCAATAAGACACCCTAGGCAGAAGGCACAGGTATTGGGGCGGGGGGAATGACATTGTCTTGTGCGTGCTCTCTATGGTAAAGCCGGGAAAGGACTGGGGAAATTTTCCTCTTTTGACAATCGGTCTGTACATATTGACACTGGGTGGGAAAGTGGCTCTAGTGACCCGACACAGGTTTCACAAGCTCAGAATCAGGGCTGATCCTTTTCACTCAGATACCCAGTCTCCAGGTCTGCCAAGGTTTCCTTCCCAAGACCCATGGATTTGCCCTCCAGGGTCCCTGCTCCCCTCTTCCTTCCTTCCTGCTCCAGCCACCACCTCCCTCGTCTTCCAGCTTCTCTTGTCCAGATCATCTGTGCATTGCCTGGGCCTGGCAATGCAGGCCTTGCTCCAGCTGCTTGCTCTCTGCACAGCTGGCTGGTATTGCAGCAAGAGCATTGAGCACACATGGTCTCAGAAGCTGCCTGCAACCCTAACCTCTCCCAGCATTCACGCTCCCATCCATTCACTGGGGCTGTTTGTTAGTCTCCCCTGAGGATGGGATGGGATGAGCAGGCCCATGAACATCCTCCCTTGCCCCTGCTTTGAGGACAGCCCATTCTGCTCACTTCTCTCTGCCCTCCCGCCTTTGCTGGTTCAAGTTCAAATCCCTGCTCTCCAGCTGGGCTCAGCCAGAAGCCCAACCCCTCTAGCAAACCTGCCATGAATAGCCCAAGCTCATCGTGGCATTCTCCTTTCATATGGTCACAGCTCTTCCATTGCCCTGCAATGTTCATGTCTCCTCCTACAGCTCCAGTGGGCCTTCTGAGCAGCTTGGTAGGGGTGGACAGAGGGGGCTCCTCCAGCCCCTCTTGGTGGCTCTGTAGCCTCTGGCCAAGGCCCATCGCTGCAGTATGGCCCACCTTGAACTCTGTGGCCCAGGCTCAAGGCCTCCCAGAGCACAGGCCTGAATCCCTTCCTGCCACAGTCTCCCAAACCCTCTGGTGGCAGATACCGGGCAGGCGCCCAGCACATCCCTTCACCACTGCCTCGCCTGGCCATGGGCCTGCCATTTCCAGTCTCAGTCTTATTGAGGTTGACCTTTGTCATGGGGAACCAGGTCGAATGTTCCCAAACACTAGGGCTGGCCAGCTCTGGAGGCAGTGCTCCGGAAAGGGGGAAGCGAGTCCACCCTCAAGGTGTGTGCACACAGCACCACTGTCCCCAGCCCCTGGCTCACTTCAGGAGGGCCACACTGTGCAAAGCATGCATGCAGTGTCAAGTGCACGCCTTGCCTGTGAGCCGCACCTGTCCTGTAACAGAGGCCAAATTTTCCATCTGTTTTGGCCTCATGCGAGGGTCACAGACGGCACCAGAAAACACAGCCCCACCTCCCCTTCCAGCCCAGTGTGGCATGCAAAGGCACCAGGACAGTCCAGCGGTAGCATGGGGCCCCACCTCACCCCTTCCTCCGGAGGTGTGTGCGGGTGTCAGGCAGAGGGGCCTCCGGCTACGT
Organism: Ochotona curzoniae; assembly: GCF_017591425.1. Classification (NCBI taxonomy): domain Eukaryota; kingdom Metazoa; phylum Chordata; class Mammalia; order Lagomorpha; family Ochotonidae; genus Ochotona; species Ochotona curzoniae. The sequence goes on along the minus strand of NW_024466219.1, from coordinate 14,720,693 downwards.
AGGAGTTAAAAAGGCAGCAGTTCTGGAGGGGGATTGGCGCGGCGCGCAGACGGGGAGGAGGCAACCGGAGTGGGCTGGGAGGTTGGGAGGGCTGTGGCGAAGCCGGCGAGCGAACCGGAGCCCGGCGAACGCGGAGCCTGGAGGAGGGGCGCGGGCGCGGGCGCCCAGGGCCTGCCTGCCTGCCTGCCTGCTTGGTGCACTTGCGGAGCCCGCCAGCCTCGGGCGACGCCACGCCGAGGGGGCGCGAAGAGGGTGGGGACTGATTGCGATTCTGCCGTCGCCCTCGCGGGCACGGCCCCAGAACCACTCCCAGGATAACTCCACGTTGGGGAAGGCGCCTCGCGAGCCTCCCCGAGCCTGCGCAGGTGGCGCGCGCGCGCGCCCCGGCGGTCCCAGCCTCGGCCCTGGGGGCGGACAGCGAACGAGCGGAGTGCGGTGGCCCGGACGGCGCCCGCGGGTGAGTGTGCGGTCCCGGGGGCTTGGCTCCGCGTGTGTTGCAGCCGCGGCAGGAGCTTCGGGGACCCCAAGGCGCTGGAGCGGCTGCGGGGACGCGGCTGAGAGCAACCGCCTCGGGGCGCTCGGCCTGGTCGGGGTGGGGGCCGGGGGAGGGGCGGCCGCTGGCGTCGCCCGCGGTGCCCGCAGGGTTTGCTGGTGGCTCGGTGTAGGAGGCAGCTGAACGACGCGGAGAAGCTGGCGCGACCGAGCTCCCCGCTCCCCAGCGGGGAGCGGGGGCGTGCGGGCCCTCCACCCGGAGGTTCCCAGAGCCTTCCCAAACTGTTGCTTGGCCTGGCGGGCCCGGAACTGTGTGATGGCCGAGAGAAGCAGAGAGGTCAGGGAGGGCGTGACGCGACCGAGGCGTCCCGGAGCATCGCGACTTTGCCGTTCTTGGAGCTCGGCAGCCCGTGCAAGGGGACATGGTGGGCTTGGGTCTGTCCCACGTGTTGGCCGTCAAAGGCAGAGAGGTCTCCTTCGGAAGCCGGAGATGGGACATTAGGGATGGGGGATGGGCCGGCTTTGGGCTCAGCCTGAGGTCTGGGGTGGGGGTAGTTCCGGAAACGGAAGAGTAGTCCTGAGACCACCCGGCACCCCGGAGACCAGCGGCCTGGTCAGCCACAGGTGGGCCGTGCTCCTGCTGCCTTAGGGTGTTGTAGGTTCGGGCTACCAGGGGGACAAGGAGCCACTGTTGCCCGGGGGATGATGGAGCCCGGTTTTGGGGCTGAGTGTGCCCTGGGCCCTGCGGAGGGGCCCTGGGGGTGTTGCCCAGAGCCCCCTCTGCGACCCTGCCCCCTTCCCCCACCAAGAGGAACAGGAAGGAAAATGTCAGCTGGGCTTTGTGCTCTGTTCCTCAGGCTGCCGCAGCTCCCATCTGTTGGAGCCAACGCAGCTTCTAATTGGGCGGTTGGCAGGGTTGGAGGGGGTGGGCTGGGCACGGCGTTCCGTTGGCAGAGACGCACTGGCAAGCCCTAGGCCTGCAGACCCCAGGGTGGGGCGCCCAAGCATCTGTCTTCCCATGTGGGCTCCTGGCCAGCTGGGGCACCTGCTGTAGGGGAGGCCTCGGTCTCTCTGAGTACCCAGGTTTGTTTATGGCCAGCCTGGAACAGGTTCCCAGTCTGGGTTACCTCCTTGGGCAAGGCCCAGTTGTACCCTCATTGCCTGCTGCATGGGGCACCAGGTGGGTAGGCTACCAGGAAAGGTTCCGTGTGGGTGCCCTGACCCACTTTCTGGGCCAGGTGCTGTTATGGGAAAGAATGGAAGGAGAGGGCAGCTGGGTGCCACCTCTCCCTCTCTCCTTGCCCAGCCCCCTCGTCCCCCCTGCATGGGTTGGTGCCTCATTAGCTACAAAGGGTGGGTTGAGAGGACTCTGGCCTTGGAGCCTGGCACCTAGGAGCACCCACACCACACTGCCCCTAAGGCAGATGCAGTGGCAGGGAGCACTCACTGTCAGCTCAGCCCAATTCCACCAGCCTGCACAGCAGGTTTCCGGGCTCACTCCCCTTTCCTCCTGGTCCTCTCTTTTCTGCTCCATGGCTTTTCCCCTTGGGCGCCCTTAGCTCCCTTTGCTCTCCTCCCAATACCTGCTCTGCTTCTTCACCTCTACTGGCTCCCTGCCTTCACCCAGTCTCTGTCTCCACCTTGACCCTCTTCTGTAAACTGCAGTTAAAACCCCAGCCAGGAGGAGCCTGTGCACACACACATGCTGAGGGGAACACACACATCTTAGAGGAGAACACACATGTCCTCAGGGGAGCACACAAGTGCTGAGGAGGAGCATACATGTCTTGGGGAGGAGCACCCATGTCCTGAGGGAAGCACACCCATGCTGAGGAGAGCACACCCACACACCCTGGAGGGAGCACACCCATGCTGAGGGGAGCACACACGTCCTGGAGGGAGCACACACACGTCCTGGAGGGAGCACACGCATGTTCTGGAGGGAGCACACACACATCCTAAAGGGAGCACACCCATGCTGAGGGGAGCACACACACGTCCTGGAGGGAGCACACCCATGCTGAGGGGAGCACACACACCTCCTGGGGGGAGGACACATACATACCTTGAGGGGGAGCACAGGTCCATGGTTTTGCCCAAACTGGAGCCCAAACTGGTGGGCCTGGCTACTACATCTCCCTGTCTCTCAGACCTCTGCACCCTGTCATCGCTCCCTTACCCCTCTTACCCACTCCTCATGTCTTCTGTTTGCAAGGAAAAACCATTGCTTTGTGAAAGATCACTTCTTCAGCCCCTCTGGTTCATGAGCCTGTGCTGTATGGCCAGTGTTGTTGCAGAGCTGCGATGCAGCCATGTGCAAGCCTATGGGTTCTGGGCAAGATGCCTTTGCAGTCCAAAGCTGGCCGTGCCCGCCAGCCTCCTTTTAGACCCCCCCAGCTTGGGTTGGCAGAGGAGGGCAGGGCGTGAGGAATCCTAGTCACTCATGTCTGTCACATGAACCTCTCTCGCGCCTGCCAGGACCACCACCTGATGGTGTGCCCTGCACCACCTGTATCATCCTGTGCTTAAGACGTTTCTGACCTAAAAGGATGCATGCACGGCCTCTCCCCTGTTCCTCTGGGAGGCCAGGATTCAGACCAGCAAGGGAGACAAACACATGTTTTATGGAATTCCTACTATGTGCTAGTCTGTCTAAAGAGCTTTACAACAGTTCTGTCTAGCCTGTGTGCGGCCAGCCTTCTCAGTCAGCATGAGCTTCAGCTTTGTTCTAGTTTGGGCATTTGGGATCCAGGAGGAGGAACCCCTTGTTCCAGGTCCCACCGTGATTCTCTGTGGTCCTCTGACCCTGTGACAGCCATGAACTGTGGCAGCTTGTGCCATTGTACCAGAACTAAGCATCACCTTCACCTCAAGTTAGACTGTTAGAATGCATAAGGACTTACTGGGTGATTGCATGACTAAGCTTTCTCTAGTGATGAGGGATGGCTTCCTGGGAGAGGAGACAAGGAGGGCAGTGGACCTGCTGTCCTCACACAGATGTGGAACAAGCTCAAGGCAGGCATCTTGCCTTTGCAGCTTCCCCCAACCCGTGTCAGGTAGAGCTGATGGAAAGTTGCCGTTTCTGTTCACGTCAGTGTCTAGGAACTTGGTCCACATCCAGTCTCCTACGTCAGTGTCACCCCTGACTTCCCTGGGCCAGCTGGCCTCTTTCTAAAAACTCCAGCACAAAGGCCGGGGGAAGGGGCCAGACCCACAGAGAAGGAAAGGGGCCATGCGTGTGTGCGTGGTGGAGATTGGGCTGGCGCAGGAGATGGGGAGAAGACAGGAAGACAAGCTGAGAGATGCCAGATAGAGACCTGCAGGGCAGCCACGCTAGGGCCTGGCAGTAGAGCTTCCTGGGTCTCTAGTCGGAGTGTGTGGGTTCCAGTCTCAGCTCTGCTCTTCATTCCAGCTTCCTGCTTGCACAGCCCCAGCTGTTGCAAGCATTTTGAGGATGAATCAGTGGGCGGGAGATTGTCTTTGTCTGTCTAGTGCTGAAAAACAAAACAAACAAACAAAAAAATGAGACAGGACAGACAGCAGCGTGGTACTGAGTTGCCAAGAGAAGGCAAATGAGCAGGATCCCTTTATCCGATCCCTCCCCACAGGCTGTGGCTGCGTACTGAACTTTCCCCAAGTTAGCTTATTGCACTTCTTATTTCTAAGCGCCTGCTGTGCCCTTGGCCCAGTGCTAGGTGCTAGGAATAATGAGAGCCTGCCCTGCCTTTAGGGAGCTCACCATGAGAATACAGATTCACAAGCTACCAGGCTGCATCTGGCTCCGCTTAGAGCTCCCTGAGCCTTAGTTTGTTCATCTGTAAGTGGGATAGCAATAGTAGCAACTTCCTAGACTTGGCGAGGAGGTTAGTCAGTGTCACCAGTGTCACCAGCTCAGAGCAGCGTCTCAAGTGCTATGGAAATGTCATCAATAGTGTTAGGCAGACAGCGATGGAGCATGCAGTGCGCAGGGCTGAGCAGATGCACAGATGCATCAGCCTTCTAGGAAAGTGTTGCCAAAGGATGGGATGCTCAAGCTGGTGGGGGGGCTTTAGCAGGAGTCAGGCAGAGGTGGGGCCCGGGGATGCTGGGGCAGGGGCGGTGTAGGACAAGGCACTGTGGCAAGTGTGTGTATCAGTAACATCGCTGACCCAGCCCTGCCTCCTCTGCATACCCAGCGTGGGGCCAGGTGTCCACCGAGGCTAACCAGCTGTCCTGAACAGCCCCTCCCTGTGGTCCGGCCCTGCTGGGACCTTTTACCGGAGGTGGTGTGACCAGCTGTGGTGTCAAATTCCCATCACCTCTGTTTCTTCCCCCCACGCCTTCCCTGCTGCTCCACACTGATGGCCTTGGAGAGAGTTGGGAGCTGAAGATGAGGCAAGGGGCATCCTGGGGCAGGGACTGTCCTGTTTCTGCTTCTCTTGCAGTGGCCTCGTTAGAGTGCTCAGTGAGTTCGCTTACTCACTGTATGTCAGGCTTTGCACCGGAAGCTCCACCTGTGTTATCCCTTCAAGCCCTGTTGAGGACGGAAGGACCCTGATCATTACTCATTGAAACGGCAGGAAATTGATACTCAAACCTGCTATGGGACCTTCAGATTTGGGGGGAGAAAAAAAAAAGAGCAAATGAGACCATGAACCCCGCTCAGTGCTGCAGTTGGAATCCAGGGTCCCCGGTACCCCACAGGTCTTTCTCCTTTCTGTCTATTGAAGGGGTCCTGCAGCCACTCTATGTCCAAGCCAGTGGCTGCGTTTGACCTTTTGGGATCTCCCTGATGCATACAAGCCCCTACCCCACTCCTCAAATGTACTACCTGCAATACAGTGTCCCCTCTACTCCGAGCTGAGGCCCGATGGGGACAGTGACCTCTCAGTGCTGGCACTAGGGTGCCTCATGGGAGCCTGAGAAGAGGGCTCGGGCCACAGCTGAAGTGGAGGGTACAGCAGGGCCTGGGATAGCCATGCCATCTGGGGTCCTTCAAGAGGTTGGCTCACGTGTCCGGGGAAGGCCAAACATGGTGGCCCTTTCTGACAAACATGTGACAGGACAGATCCTTCACGTGGGATGGGGAAGGGGGGACAGGCATAGAAGGGGACAGCAGGTGCCTGGCAGCTGGCTTGGGAGCTCAGGGAGAGGGGGGGTCTCTCATTCGGTCCTGACCCTGGCATGGGAGGAAGAGGCAGGAAAGGCTGTGTTCCCCTCTGGAATATTCTCAAGTGAGCTTGGGCAGGTGGGAGCTGCTGGTGTGTGGCTGGCCTGGCCGAGTAGGAGTGGTGATACCCAGAAGGAATGCTCAGAGGGGCAGTAAAGGGGCTGCAGGGGAACATTTGACCCTACCTTGACCGCGCCTGATCCCCTTTCCCACTTCTTCTGAGCAGGAAGAACAGGTGCCAGGACTGAGGCAGCACCAAACCTCCAAAGTTTGGCAGGGTCCACAGAGTTAGACCTGGTGGCCGCCATGCTTAGGAGGTGCTGTGCCCGCTGTCCCATGCAATGCCATCTGCTGAGCTCGGCCATCTTCAACACTCAGTCTTCTCTTCCTTCTGCCATATTTATTAAGCATCTACTGGGGTATTCAGGGCAGGGTACAGCCAGGCACTGCTGCCCATCAGGAGCTTGGGCTTTCTTGTCTGAGGCTGAATGATGTCAGCAAAGAGAATGAAGGGTGCATAAGAGCTTGGTGAGTGCTCACAAGGAAATAAAACCAGGAAGGGAGAATGGGGCTGGGGCCGGGGAGGTTGTGCTATTTGAGGACATGTGAGGGGGCTCAAGGACACACCAGCAACTGCAGAGGCCACACCTAGTGGGGTTTTTTAAATGTACTTTATTTGATAGCTTCCATCTCCTGGTTCACACCCCAGATACCCACAAGAGCCTGGCACCGGATCAGGGCCAAAGCCAGGAGTTGGGAGCTCCATCAGGGTCTCCTGTGTGGATGGCACACTCCCAGGGCGTGAATCAGCAGGATGCTGTGGTGAGGAGCAGAGCCAAACCCGGGCCCTGCGGCGTGGGCTGCAAGCATCCTGAACAGCTAGATAGCCATGATCTTCAAGTGTCTGCTGGCTCATGGGGTTGAGGAGTGGCACAAGAGGCCAGTGTCTGGGATTTCCTGCGCGAGTGCAGAGTCTATGTGGTGACTTGATCGGGTTTTTAAACACCCAGGGGCTTAGCCGAATGGCTGAGCAGGGAGTTTGCACAGATTGACCCCTCTGTCCACTGAAACCATTGCCTGCTACACGTGGAGCTCGGTCCTGCGTGCTGCAAAGCATGGGGCGGGAGCCAGGGACTGTACTACCAAGGAAACCTACACTTTGCTTGGGGAGGTGGAACTCATAGAAGAAATAACAAGGGAATAATACCAGACCGTATCTAAAACCCAGCGCTCAGCTGTGTGGTTGTGATGTGAAATGTTACCAAAACTTTGAGTGCCGTGTGGGAGTCTGCGGGGAGAGGGGGTGCAGAGACATTTTCACCTGGAGGTGCCACTAATTTGGACCTGGAACACAGGACTGTGAGAGCATGGCGCTGGTGAGGAGAAGTTCCCCACTGATAGGCAGGGAGTGGGGTAACAGGTCCCACCCAGGAGTGGGCCTCAAATGTCTGGAGCAGACTCCCTCCCCAAGCCGGGAGGCAGCTGCGGCACCCTGCCCCCCATCCCTGCCCAGGCCTGGCCTACCTGTGCTGAGTGACCCTCTGGCTTGAGGAGGTCCCATGCCTGTTGTCTAGTTCTCACCGATCTGCTCCCATCCCTTCTTGCCTCTCACCATCACCTGCACCTGCCCAGGTCAGGGCCTAGTTCGCTGGGATTCCCTTGAGTCCTGTTTTTCTGCTTGATCTGCAGCCTACTTCTTTCCTTCCCCTCAAAGACCCGGGTTGCTCTTTACTAGTTGACTGCTGTAAATTCTAATGGGCATCATCTCTTATGAACTGAAAATAAAACTGAACCAAGATGGGCCGGCTTTGTCCCCCCACACACTGTCCCCTTCTCCCGGGTCAGAGTTGCACCTGCTGTGGCACCTGCTGGCTGTATAGATATCAATGGAGCAGGCCGGCCGAGATCCCTCTGGTGCTGCCCTCGTCCCTGCCACTCCATGCCACCGCTCACTCAGAGACAACCTCTCCCCTTGCCAAACAGCATGATCCCAGGGTCATGGGGCAGATGGTCTGCTGTCCAGGAATTGGGGAGAAGCAACACCCCTGTTTGCATTCCCTTCCACCTCAGAGAAGCAGGGGCTGGGTCTTGGACTGCCCCCTCTTTGCTCAATTCCTTGGAGCTGGGTTTAGACATCCTGACCCAATCTCTTACCTTTACCTTTGGGGCCCATTACCTCTCAGCACCTCAGTTTGCCCATATGTAAATTTGGACTCATGACACCCACTTCACAGGCTGTGAATAGTAAGAGCTGACAATGTCAAATGCCTCCCAGGGCCCAAAGCTTTCCTGCGCAGCTCCATTTATTCCACACAGCCACTGTGCAGTAGACATTCTGCAGTTGAGCAGAGGAACATGAAGGAGCCACTGGCAGTCCACGGCGAGTTGGGGGGAGGGACGGCCAGAATTGTGCCCCCACCTCACTGATCTTCCTGCTGCCAGGCCTTGCTTCCACCCACAGGCTCCCTGAGCTCATCACTGCAAAGTGCGCGCTACAAAGTAGCAGCTCAGTAAACCCTCTTGTCTCAGTCTCCCAGGGCCGCTGTTCTCCTGCTGTACACACTGCTTCCCTAGACCTCCCACCCCCCGCCCCCTGGCCTCTGACCCCTGACAGACAGGAGCAGGAATGAGCTGCTGGTCTATACTGAGCACAAGAAAGGTTAGGGTATTGTGTTTTTGTTGTTGTTGCTGTTGTTTGTTTGGTAAGTCCTCAGAGCTATGGTGAATGTCCTGGGTACCCAGCTCATCATGGTTTTGTTAGCAATGCATTCTAGGGCAGAGGGCACCCTGTAAAAGCTGTGCTGTGGGAAAGAGAATGGAAGGCTGCTAGCTCCCCCACCCTAGGGGGCAAGAAGGCCAGCTTCACCTGCAAGTGCCAGCTGCATGCTCCAGTCCAGGGAGGGTGCTAGTACCTGCCTTTGGGTGCTGCTCCCATGGTTTGCTGTAAAACCTGTGGGGGATCTTCTGGATGGCCAGGTCTGGGAAGAGGATGCTGCTGAGTTCAGACATGGGAGGAAAGGACAGTGTCCCCACTGTGTGATTCTTCTGGTGACAGCTGGGCAACCCCTCCCCCATATCCCCACCTCACCCGCACCTCTGCTGCATGTGGCTCCATCTGACCTTGCATGAAGATAAGAGCAGCTGATGCCGGGGTCCTTTGGGTTGTGGAGTGCCTATGGAGTGGACGGGAGGTGTCTGTCCCCGACCGTCCTCTGTCCTCCTGGGGCTGCCTTTGCTTCCGGCTCCAGGCTGGATTTCAATCATCTCTCAATGCAGTCAACCCTGAGCCTGCCAACTACACTCCGATGGCAAGATGCCTCCCAGAGTGCCCCTGCGGCGTCCTGATGGATCCCCAGGGAGAAAGGGAGGAGGAGGCTGGGTCCTGGCAGCTTTAGGGCTCATGGCACTGAGCGGCCTCTAAGCATGGAGGGAACCTGAGGGGTTCTTCTCAAGATAAAACAATGCCTGTGTGGGAGAAAAGGAATGACCCTGGCCCAACCATCCGTGTCTTGCTCTCGAGGAGCCCTGGATGTGCCATATGGCAAGGCAGATGAATGTTGCTAAGTGTCCCAAGAGACTGTTACTGCAGGGTTCTGTGGTGGGCCCAGTCTATGCGCCAGGGCCCTTTCGTTGTTACAAGAGGCTGGGGCTAGCACTGGGGCATAGTAGGTTAAGCATATGGGATATTCTGGCATCCTGTATGGGTGCTGGTTTGAATCTCAGCTGTTCCACTTCTGTGTCAACTCCCTGGTAATGGCCTGGGAAAGTAGCAGAGGATGGCGTTAGTTCTATACTCCTTGAAAGATCTCGAAGCTTCTGGCTTTTGATGTGGATAGCAGCGACCTGTGGACTTGGCCATCAGCTGCTGCCTTCCCAGGCATATTAGCAGGGAGCTGGATGAGAAGCAGAGCAACAGGGCCCACGCTGTGGTGTTGGCAGATAAAGCTGCCAACAGTGAGGCCAACATCCCCTTTGGGCACCAGTCTAGTCCAGGCTGCCCCACTTCTCATCCAGCTCCCTGCTAATGGCCTGAGAAAGCAGTAAAGGATGACCTAAGTGTTTGGGTTCCTGTAGGAGATCTATGATGCTCCTGGCTTTAACCTCTCCCAGCTCTGGTTGTCGCAGCTATCTAGAGAATGAACCAGTCAATGGTAGCAACCCTTCCAAAGTGACTGTGTCTTGTTTAAAGAGAATAGCAGCCAAAACTCAAACCAGCCTTCCCTTATAGGATACAGCATCACAAGCAGTGGTTTAGCATGCTGTGCCACAGTGATGGTCTCCTAAATGGTGTAACAGTTTGTTCCAGTGGGCACTAAATGCAAAGCAAGCACACAGTGGTTGCTCCAGAGCCCCAGGGCGACCTTAGGACCACCCAGGGACTGAGGAGGCCCTGGGATCTAAGAGGCAGCCAATGTGTTGCCCTGTATCTGCAAAACAGCCCAGCTAATGAAGCCCAGGTCCAGCGAGCGGTTGCTCAGGGCAACAGTCCTCCTTGTCCTTGGTCTGGTCCCCAGCTGGGGCTCATCTCTGCTGCCTCCTTGAGGGGTGGGGGTGGACAGCTCTAGGAAGAGCAGGGTTTTGCCTTGGTGCAGACTCTACCTGCCCTTGCAGGATTCATTTGGTCTTGGGAAGAGGCAAGGGGGGGCGCTGTGGAGCCCAGGCCATAGCTGAAATTAGCACCCGTTTAGCGTCCTCTCCCCACCTCCAGGCCTTTTGGTCTACCCAGCTCTTCCCCACTGCACACCTGAGCCCCTGGCCGGCCCCCAGGGCAGCCAGCTTCCCGCTTTGGTCTCCATGGCAACCCTGCATTTGTCATCCTGGTTTCTAATGACTTATTGGCATGTGTGGTAAATTTGCAAAGGTTGGCAGGCAGTGTGAAGGGGAGGGCTGCCGGGGAGGGGCCTAGGTTTCTGATGGAGACAGAGGTACCTGTCTTCCTGCCCTGCCCTGCCTGGCTGATGAATATCTTGGTTCAGGGAGCCAGTCCAGGGCATGCACTCTCTGAGGAACACCAGCTGCCTCCAGGCCCCATGAGAGGGAGGCAGATGGACACACAGATGCAGTGCACAGCTGCTCACCTCCCGGGCAGATGCAGGCAGATGTCGGGGGGCCGGCAGCAGGGCTCTGGTCATCCCTCCAGCATTCCCCCGCACCCCGAACAAGAAGTGGCTCAGCCCAGTTGCTCAGCCCTGTGGGAGGAGAGGCGGGGACAGCTCCCGCAGCTTCTAGATTGCTGAGCAGGGCAGCTGAGGGGAGCCAGCTTGTGTAGGTGGGAAGGGTATAGGTAGGGGGCACTCCACCAGGCCGTAGCTGCGGGAGAGAGGAGGCTGGGGCTGACCCCTGTCTGCCTGACTGCAGCCCAGTTTCCCCAACCTCAGTAGCATTTCCTGGGGCACATGAGCTGGGAGCCTTGGACTGCGTGCTTGTGTGGCTGCAGTCTTAAGGCACACAACTCCTGTGCCCCCCTCTTGGCTATTGTCCTCCAGACTGGCTATGCGTGCAGTTTTAGAGGATGCCTGGTGAGTGGAAGAAGGCACCAGCTTTAAAGTAAATCTTATCTGGGTTAGCATCCTCCTGCCACTGTTTATCTGCACTCTGACCTTGGACTTGTCTCTGACTCTTGCTGCACCTCAGTTTGCATGGCTATGAAATGGCGCTGGTATACCCAGCTCCCAGTTGTAAACTGCTCAGCAAGGAGTAGGCACCAATAAATATTTTAAATAATTTTTAAAGTAATCTTTTAAAAATATTTATTTTATTTGAAAGTCAGTTACAGAAAGAGAGGGATAGAGAGAGAGAATCTTCCATCCAATGGTTCATTCCCCAAATAGCCACCAGAGCCAGAGCTAGGCTAGTCTGAAGCTTTCTTCCAGGTCTCCCACATGGGTGTAGGGGCCCAAGGACTTGAGCCATCCTCTGCTGCTTTGCTGGGCACGTTAGCAAGCAGCTGGGTTGGAAGTTGAACATTTGAAATGCAAGCTGGAGCTCACGTGGGATGCTAGCACTACAGGTAAAAGATTAGCGTGTTATACTGTTGTGCCCAGATTTTGAGATCCCCAGAAATCACCAGGAGTCTGAAGTCGATCCAAGTGCACAAGGATGGTTTATTCAAGCTCGGCATGTCAGAGCGTGGGTTCCTGATTGAGAGCAGGTAGCCAACTGACCGACCAACCAGCCGGCCAGCTGGGACCAACACCTCTCACTAGAGTGTGGCCCCAAACAGCACATTCATAGGGTTTTTATAGGACAGTCCACAATAATCTGAAAAGGTGGTGGGGGGTGGGGGGAAGCCACACATTCCCTACCTATCTTGGCTGAACAGCCCATTCCTCCAGCAATTAAAGTAAGCACCCACTTAATTACTTGGAGCCACCTGTGAGATAAGCAGACTTAGGTGGGCCTTGATTCATGAGAATTGGGTCTCATCAGTGCTAAAGGTCACATAGGCCACTAAAGGTCACACAGGCTGATTGGCCTGCAAGCTCATATAGTTTCTTAGTAGCAATGAGCATGAACAAACGGTTGGGATTTTGATACTGAGGTTCTTCAATACCACCATGCTTGCCCTTTGCCCCACCAATCTTTAACCTCATGGTCATTGCTGCCTTTTGCCATCTGGTGTCTTCTGTTCTCTGAGTCAGATGGGCCCTGTGGTTCACCAGCCAGGAGTCCTCCTGTCAGGATCCTACCCTCTTGGTCCTGTCTTTGGATTACCCCAGTCTGGCAATGTGTCTGTTCTAGATTGATAGCTGTCTGCTGCATCCTACCTGTGCAGAAACAGCAGGTTTGCAGGGTGAGGGAGCGGGGCGGGGCGGGGGGGGGGGCGGGGAAGAGCAGAGAGGCCGATTGGTCCTGTATGGACTCAGCCACAGGCCCCGTCTGTTCCGCAGGAGCACCTGGTATCCTTGCCTCCCTCCCCTCCACCCCTTCCTCCCCAAGCCGCTCCTCTGCCCTTGCTCACAGCGGTGGACCTCACCTCCAGCTTTTCAGAGGAAGAGGAGTAGGCAGGATTGCTCACTGCACTTGCTCCTGCACCAGCCCTGCCCTCCTGCTGCCTCACAGGTCTGGGTTCCCACAACTCCCATACATGGCCTTGCCCTTGGCCTTCCTGGGGTGCTCACAGCTCTCCCATCTCCAAAGTGCACAACAGTGACACAGGTCTTGCCCGCCCCTCTCCCCCTGTTCCCCACAGGTCAGGCATCCGGCAGGGCCTGCTGCACCTGCTCTCTGCTGTCTTCTGCCCACTACTTCCCCAGTCCCACTTCTATCTACCACTCCCCTACACACACACACACACACACACACACAAGTTCACTGTGTTTTTTAGTTCGGAGAAGCATTATCTGTTCCTTTTGCCACTTTCCGTTGGCTCCTCTGGTTCTTCCCAAGCCATCTTTGCTGACTCATTCTTCCCTTGTCGGCCTTCAGGTGACAGCTTTGGTACTCAGGGTCTGGTTCAGGGTTTCGGGGGTCTGCTCAGCCCCAGGTGGCTCCCAGTGTCATGCTGATGACACCCCACTCTCCGGGGTCTGTGTCTGCTCAGGTCAGCTCTCTGCCCTTGTGTAGCCAGCTTCCCCAGTGCTGACATGACCTGGCATATCTCGAGCCACAGCCGTGCTTCTCCTTCTAACTCCCCCCTCCCCCAGTGCTCCTCTGGTACTGCCTGCTGCTGTCAACAGCATCATCTCCATCCAGTGTTACCTGCTGCAGTCTGACTGTCACTGCCAGCCCAGTCCCTCACCTGATCCTGTCTGCCTTCCCTGTCCACAGTTGCAGTTGCATTCAGGCTGCCCACTCCTCTCTCTGGGACCACTGGAAAGGCACCGCCCACCTTCAGGCTGTCATACTGGCCTTGTGAAGACACAGCTTGGCCCTTATCACATGCTCTCCACTCCGTGCCCTGTGGATGGTCAGTGAGACAGCTGGCCTGCCCCTTAGAGAGATTCCCCCACTCCAGTTTCATCACTGTCCTAGTACGTCATGATACAATCATGTGATCATCAGACAACTATCTCTGCCACTAGCACTGAACCCTTAAAATTAGGGAAAATTGCTCCTTGACCGTGATATTGGTAGACCAGATGACCATGCCTTGTCCATGATCTGTTGTGGGAAAAAAGGGAAATTTAGATCTGACACTGGTACAATGAGTAAAACAGTCACTTATGGTACCAAAATCCCACATCTGAGTGCTGGTACAAGTCCCAGCTGCTCCACTTCCAGTCCAGCTCCCTGCTTAAGGAAAGCAGTAGAAAATGGCCCAAGAACTTGGACTTGGATAGAGTTCCCAGCCCCTTCCTTCAGCCTGGCCTAGCCCAAGCTATTGTAGCTGTTTGGCTACGATTCACTCAATTCCTGAGTGAACCTGCAGATAGAGGAGTGCTCCGTCGCTTGTTTGCCGGTGCCCTATTGGCTAAAGTCCTAGCCTTGAACACACCGGGATCCCATATGGTCGCTGATTCTAATCTTGGCAGCCCTGCTTCCCATCCAGCTCCCTGCTTGTGGCCTGGGAAAGCAGTCGAGGACGGCCCAAAGGCTTGAGACCCTGCACCCACATGGGAGACCTAGAGGAAGTTCCTGGCTCCCAGCTTCGGATCGGTGCAGCACCTGCTGCTCTCCCGTCTCCCATCCTTCCCCTGCCTTCCCCAGCAGGTGCATCACCTCTGAGGAGATTCCGTGTGTTTCCCCTGCAGGCGCCCTCCCCACCTGTAGTTCTCTCAGGAGTGGCAGCTCTTTACAGCCTTCAGAGTGCTTTCCCACACCCCGTGGGGGCAGGATGCATTTTGTCCTCACAGGCAGCCTCTTCTGGAAGCCAGGGAAGTGGGGCTATGTGTTGGGATCACCCAAGCTCGCTGCTGGGAGAGGGCTGCTGCAGATGACCTGGACTTGGCCGTTGCTCCTGACTCACAGGCTGTCCGGACTGCTGCAAATGCAAGGTGACCCTCGGTTGTGGGAAGGAGATGTAGCCCCCATAACAAGTGAAACAACCTCCCATGGGGTGGCCGAAGAAGGTGGGTCTGCCCTGCAGTGTGTTGGCTGGCAGCAGGCTCAGCTCAGCTCAGCTCAGCTCTCGCATAGAGAATGACTGTTCTCCATGCTGGCTGTAGGGGGGCAGCTGGGACCCTGACTGTTCTCAGGGCCTCCGTCCCCCTGCCCAGGGCCGGGTGCAGGGTGACAAAGGAGAGCAGCTGGTTACAAAGCCTGCTTCCTACCCAGAAGCACCTGGCTTCAGTGCCTGCTCTGCCTCCTGATTCTGGCTTCCTGCTAATGCAGACCCAAGGCAGAACCCATAGCTCAGGTAATTGAGTTTGCACCACCTGAGGGTCGGGGGGAGCCTGGATTAAGTTCTGGTGTCCCAGCTTTGGCCCAGGGCAATCCTGGCTCTTGTCGGCATTTGAGGAGTGAACAAGTAGATGAAATCAGTCTCTCTCTGCCTCTCAAAAATCAATTGATCAATCAACTGAAATGTGTATTTTGAGAGCAACAGCATATATGGAAGGTTCACTTCCTGTTAGATGCTGCTAACAGGCTTCATCCTAGCCCAGTGAATCCTCCAACCATGTCCTTTTCTTGTAGTTGTTCTAACTTCTCATCTTCAGAAAAGCTCAGATTCACTGGTGGGCAAAGCCGTGTCCTGGGGAATGTGAGGCCCTGCATCCAGCCTCCCCTGACCAGGCCAGCACGCCTAACCGTGCTCTTGTTTGGAGCTCCTTGCTGTGCACCATCAGAAGCAGGAAACTGAGGCTGGGCGGCCCATGGTTCACCAGCGACACCAGCTCTCCCTGTGTGTGCATGGTAATGTGTGATCACACATGCAGACAGGACACCTGCACATATGCCTCCCCCAGAAGCACAGCCCCTGTCTCTGGCTTGGTCATCCTGCCCATCCATGAATTTGCTGTTGTAGGTGACCTTTCACAGTGGGAGCTGTCACTAGTGGCACTATCTCACTCCTTGTGGGTTCCTGGAGGTTCCTTCCAGTTGGCACCTACACCAATAGTTCCTTCTGCTTTGTCACTGTGTCATGTTCCACGATAGGAACCTGCTGTGGTTCAGTAATTCGCTCCCTTGGGGAACATTTGCATCACACTGGTTTACACATAAGAAAACTTTCCCAGAGTCCCAGTATTAAAGAAATGCTGCTGAATGTGTCTTCAGGAGCAGGCGCTTGGTAGATGCTGATTGTCCTGTATGGCAGCCGACACCTGCTCCATAGCTTCTCCCAGTGCCCAGACTGGTGGTGGCCACTCAGTAGGTTATCCATTGCGGCTGTGAACAGAACAGCATCCGTGCTTACGTGAGTGCCAGTCATGCCCAACTTACCCCTATGCCCAGAATTCATAAGAGGAGAATGTCCCTCTCAACATTTTACAGTCACTAGTTTGGGTTTTTTTTTTTTTAATATTTATTGATTGATTTTATTCTATCTGAAAGAGCAATTGAGCAAGATCATCCCTTTACTAGTTCATGCCCCAAATGCCCGCACATAGCTGGAGCTGGAGCTAGGTCAAAGCCAGGGGACCCAGAATACCTTACAGGTCTCCCATGTGGGTGGCAGGGGCTCAAGCACTGGGTCCATTTTCTGCTGCCTCTGAGAATGCCTTAACAGGAAGCTGGATCACAAGTGGGGTAGCCAGACCTCAAACCAGCATTCCATACAGATGCATGCATCCCAAGCAGCAGCTTAACCTGTTGTGCCACTAGGCTGACCCCTGTATTTGCAGTGTTACAATACCAGAAAGAAAGAAAATTAAGGCAGTAATATATACATGAAGGTCTGGCATTTTATTTGTTGAAAATGCCCGCAGCTATTGATTTCAATATATGCCATATCCAGGTTATAAATTGTTTATTTTCCCAAAAGGCAAAGCAGGGGATGGCACTGTGGCATCGCAGGTTAGCCTCTGCCTGTGGCACCGGCATCCTGTATAGGTACTAGTTCAAGTCCTGGCTGCTCCACTTCAGACCTGGCTCCCAGCTAATGTACCTGGGTGGACAGCAGAGGATGGCCCAAGTGGACTCCTGCATTCAGTGTGGAAAACCCTGAAGAAGCTCCTGGCTCTTGCTTCCAAGAAGCCCAGCTCTGACCATTGCAGCTGTTGTGGGGAAGGAAACAGCAGATGGAGAATCTCTCTCTCTCTGTTTTTCTTTGACTCTCTCTGACTCTGCCTTCCAAATGAAAATAACTAAGTCTTTGAAAAAGAAGGCAGAGCAGCTCTGGATTCCCACTTTTTGATGCCACCACCCTCCCAGCTGGTGCAAGCATGGGCATGGCCTGCGGGGCCCTGGAGTGCCCACCCTAACTGGCCAGACTGCCAGGTATTTTTGCACAGAAAGGAGGGGATGTTTTCTTGACACCCAGCAGGGTCTCGGGAGGTTAATTTGGGAGGATTTGTGGCACTGTTAGATGTCCTTAGCCTCAGGAGCAGAGAGCCAAATGTGAACAAGTGATGGCAGAGCAGGCCCGGCTACACCTGTGTGTGGGCACAGCGCCCAGGAGCCAGGCTCACTTCAGCACCTCCCCAGTCACTGTCAGGAGAGGTAAGGTAACGAGAGCTGAGTCTGCCCTCCTGGGAGCCCCGGGAGCTACAGGGAATCTTTTGACCCAGGATATTTGGCAGTATGTCATGTGGTCCAAAGGGAACCCAGTGCTTTGGCCATTCTAGGCCTTCTCAGGACCCCAGGCTAGCAGGGACAGACAGTGGGTGGGGCTGTGAACCGTGCTGGGAGCATGGCATTGGGCCTCAGACTCTCAGAAATACATCCCCCTGCACACAGGGAGACTTCCAGAATGGGCCTTTCTAAAGAGACAGGAGTGGGGTCATTGTGGAGCTAGTGGGTATGAGGCATCTGGCATGGGACAAGATTGAGGTGCATGACATCCCAAGACTGATGGTGACAGTGCAAGGGGGACCACCCAAGGTGGTCCAGAGAGACCATATTGGAGCACAGAGGAAGGCCTGCGGGGAGCAGAGGGCTGGCCCCAGGGGCTGGACTGGCACGGGGACAAGCACCCCCAAAGAAAGGGCTCAAGCCACACATGCTGAGCCATCCTGTGAGAGGTCTAGGAGGTGCTGTGGGGTTGAGAGGGCCACAAAACTGAAACTTGACCCACTCAGGGGCTCAGCAAGGCAGGCATGCTCAAGCAGGTTGAGCACCCTAGAAGAACATCTGTGACACTTTTTAGGGCATGTAAAGGCTGAGTTTCTCGAGCTGGGACCGGGTGAGGAAGACTTGTGACAAGAGGTGAGAAGGCAGCCTCTTCTCCTGCTGGCAGTGGGAGGAGAGGAGGGTGGCCTGCTGGGCCAAGGCGAGGAAGCACAGCTCCAGAGTGCCTAGGGGGCCCCCGTGGGAGCCTGGGCAGGGTGATCTGTGGGTGCAGGTGGGATGCAGTGAGGGGTAGATCTGGGAAAGGCCCAACAGAATGTCACTGGGATAGTGGCCAGAGGAGAAAGATGGTGGCCAGGAGGATGGGGAGGCTGCAGTTTTGTGGCAGCTGTGTTTTCTGCACTCTGCTTTTAAGGGAGGAATGAGATTGGGGCTGGACAGGGAGCAGTTTTCAGTTTCTAATGGCACCAGAGGCAGCTGTGACCTTAGTGAGCTCTGCCCTGTTTCCTGGGGCCCAGACTGCCCAGTGTTTGAGAGCAGCCCATCTAGCTGGGCACGGAAGCCAGCCAGCCAGCCAGCTGCTCTGCTGATGTTGTGAGCGGGGGAGGGTGCTGGGAACCTCTCCTTTCCTCCAGCTTGAACTCATTGCTACCCGGCCTTACCTCTGTAGAGCCGATTCTCTAAGCATCCCATTTACCCTTACTGCTCCCCAGCCCTGTTTCTGTTGTTCTCTCCCTCCTCAATCCTGCAATGGCAGCCTCCTAGCCGCTCAGAGGGTCAGGCCCTCCCATGTGGTGTGTAGACTCCCTGATGATCAAATTAGCCGAGGTGGAGGGCTGCCTGGCAGAGTTCCTTAGGGGTGACGTCAGGGCTGTGATCTAGTGTGACCTGCCGCTGCTCTCACCTGCACCCACAGCCATGCCCCCGTCCCTGTACCAATGCCCCAGGTGCTGTTGATGGAGACCCCTCAGGATCACCACCCCATTCTTTTCCTGTACCCCCAGCTCTGGCTGCAGCCTCTTTTGCACCTTGGGAATCCCTCCATGATCCAAGGGAGAATGTGAGAGCCGGCTTCGCAGGTGTCAGGGAATGTCCTGTAGGTCTGTGGAACCGAATGATGTGAGATGTGAGGACATGCCGTTTTTAGCCCCAGCAACCTTGATCCAGACCCCAGAGTGTTGGGGGCTGAGGCCATTTTTTCCCCAGCTTGGTCCCATGAGCCATCCTGAGAGCAGCAAGCAGCTTCTGGTTGTCTTAGTCCCAGTCATACTCTCAGGAGGGGTACCCCACCCCCTGGTTCTTGGGGCTCACTATAGGCCCAGGCTGTGCTTCTTAATGCTGGACAGGGCATGCAGGCGTGGCAATCCCCACTTCCCAGTGACTTTCCAACTTCTTGGACTTGGGCATGTTATTCTTTTGCTGAAGATGAACTTTTCGGCCACAGAATGGGACTTTAAACTGCCTTACACGGCGCTCATGGAAACCTAGTAATGTGCGAGAAAGCTCTGTGCAGATTTGGACATATGCTGGCACTGCCCAAGCCCAGGAGAGGAAGATCTCAGGGCTTGCATCCTACAGCAAGAGCTCAGGTGTCCACTCACTGTGAGTCCATGGCCTTGGGCAAGCAGGTGAATTTGGTATATCTTGGTTTCATCATGTGTAAGGTGGATGCAGTGACCATGCCAGCAGGCTGCTGTATGTGATGGAGCTGGTACTTACCAGGGGCCCTGTGTGTGGGGAGGAGAAGCTCTGACAGTGCTCCCTCGCTTCGTGGCTCAGCCTCCCAGGCCTGCAAGTCAACCTTGGCTTGGGAGGCGCAGTCTGCTCAAGTTTCCCTGCCTTGACATTTATCTATGCAAATGCCACATTGCCAGAACCTGACCAAGGGCTCGTCTCTCTCTCTTTTTTTTTTTAATTTGGAAATCAGAGAGAGAGAGAGAGAAACATTGTCTACTCCCCAAATGCCTGAACAGACTGAAGTCATGAGCCTGGGACCTAATCCAGTTGTGCCCCATGGGTGACAGGGACAACTCCCAGGGTGTGCATTAGTGGGGCTGGAAGCAAAGCCAAGTCTCCAACAGCCACTTGGGTAGGGGATATGGGGGTTCCCAGAGGAATCAGAGCATTGGGCCACTCACCCTGATAAGGACCCACTTTCCCCAGTTGCTACCCCCTTGCCCAGAGCTCAGCCTGCCAGGGGCAGTGCCTGTCCTGACCACACACAGCCCAGAAAACCACTCCTGGCTTCCCACCAGCACATCTGTTGCTCCGACACAGCTTCGTCTATGCTGTGGCCCGTCCAACCGTCCTAGGCAAGGGCATCGGGACCTTCCCTGTGCAGCTGCCCTTGCACTCCCAACAGGACAGCCCCTGGCCATGTAGCCTCCTTGCCCCGGGCAGTCTTGTCTGGCCTGCAACCCTCCTGCCCCAAAGTCACCTTGAAGGTGGGGCTTCTGGGACAGCACTCTGCAGGTAGCCGAGTAGGGTCCAGGTCTCCGAGCACCAGGCCTCCTAGCACAGTAACACGTGAACACTGTAGACGGGTCCCTCATGTCACACAGCAGAGCAAACAGACCGTGTGCAGGTGGATGCCCCTCTCCATGAGTGTCCCACTTCCTCCACTGTTTTCCCAGGTTGAGGTGTCGGCATTACCAGCCCCAGGCGGCTCTTCTGTGCTGCCTGACACCCAGTGACCTCTGCAGGGTAACCACTATTGGGAGCTGCAGTGACATGGATCATCTTGCCTGCGTGTAAAGCTTGTATAGATGGAATATTCTGCTTTCTTCTCCCACCATGTGTCAATGCTGGCTACTCACAAAAGTACAGGGGCCAGTGCCGTGTCATATGGATCAAGCCTCTGCCTATGATGTCAGCATCCCATGTGGGGTTCCGGCATCACAGGTGAAAGCTTGGCCTACTGTGCCTTGGCAGCAACCCTAGTCTCTCCAATGAGAGACAGAGAGAGAGAAAGATAAAAAAAAATAGATGGAATTTGCCAGGGTCTGAACCCCAGCCTCTGGTGTTGTAGTGCCCTCTGTCCTTCCCTGCTCGGGCCTTGTGGAGGTCACATTTGGTGGCATCCACCATGAGAGGCCCAGGAGTCAGGGCCCGGTCCCATCCCTCTGCGTGCAGGTGCCGGGGCTCCCTCAGGTGTTCATTGCCAGGGACTGGGCACACTCGTGTTGAAATGGGCCAGATTCAGCTACAAAGGAGAATATGCATGAGCGGGAATAGCAGGGAACGAAGGCTGCCCCTCCTCAGGCAGCGTCCGTCCGATGCTGAGCTTCAGCAGCCCAGCCGTGCCCTGCAGTTGAGGGCCAAGGGCTTTCCTGAACACACTGCCAGGCAGAGGAATCCACAAAAAAAAAATCTAGCAGAAGGGGGGATAGAAGAGGGACAGAGCCAATGTGTGTGTGCTCAAGGGTGGGGCGGACACCGAAAGGGAAGTTCGTTATTCCTAAAGCAAGCCGCCTCTGGTGAATGTCCACTGCACACCAGCCCTGTGTGACCTATGCAGACCGAGAGTGAGCAGGACCCGCCCATGGGGCAGAAGCTGGACCAGAGAGCGAGGCAGCCTTGTGCCTGGAAGGAGCTCAGAGATGCCTGTACAGGTTGGGGAGTGGGGCTGGCAGGCAGAGAGGTCACCAACCCATTGAACGGGGCGAGCCATAGGCAACATATGTAAGTGTCTTATTCCCTATTACACGAAGAGTTCTTGATATCCAGGTCTCTGGCTCGTCTACTCTTCCTGTGGAACTCAGCAAGTTGCAAAGAGGCAGGGTGTGCAAATGTGTTCGCACCCAAACTAAACACAACTTCAGTAATAATCACAGCAAACACTTGGCAATGTACATGGCCTGAGCCAGGCTGTCATTTCAGGCAGGCACTTCACACCTACGAACTCATTTGCATAGTAAGTGTGCTGGGACAAATTCCTACAGTGCATTTCAAAGCCAGTTATGAGTGATTTTTTAACTCTGCCTTCTGCAGCTCTGAGCTGACCACCCCCCTATCTCCCAGGTGACTGGGGGGGTTCCCTTAGGAGGCTGGGTTTGGGAACAGTTCTAGGCACACATGAAGGATTCCAGCTTTCACTGGGTCAAACGGGTTCACCTGGAGACATTCTTAAGAGAGACATCACAGCCCTTGGTGTCTATATGTTAGAGACTACTACATCATACAGCCATAAAGTACAGCAAAGTAAGACTGGGAGATGTAAGGAGGGCGGCTGGGATGTGAAGTCCCCTACCACACTCACCTGCCGGGAGGTTTTGCCACATCTGTCTCACAGCTCTTGCCAGGTGGCATCATGGACGAATCTGTGTCTGATTGAGTTGGTCAGGACGACTGATCTGAGAACACCAGTCTGCTTCCTTCCAGCGATGGCAGTCAGAGGGGTTGCCCTGGCTTCACGGGGTGGACGAAACACATCTGTGTGTCTTTGTGCTGCCAAAATAGTGGCGGTAGTATGGGAGGGGGACAAGGAACAAGCCCCCAGGGAGTGTAAAGGGAGTGAGGGATGCAGATCTGATCTTGGAACCCCCATGACTTAAGAAAGAAGGGGGCATCTCGAGACCCCCAGAAGAAGGCAGCTGGTGAGAAACAAGCAGATTCCTACCAGAGAATCCCAGAAAGATGCAGAGCATGATGGTGTCTGAACACAGGGCATAGGCAGGTCCCTAAGCAGGACAGTGAGACCCCCCAGGTCACTTCCTCACCCTGTCGTTGATCCCACTCCCCCCTTGCAACATCCTGGAGACAACTTAATTTTCCAATGAGATCCAGTCCAGGAATGTCAACCAGGAGTCAGGGGTGGAGGGCAAAGGACATGAATCCGAGGTTATCTGGTGACAAGCGAGGTTTGCCAGAAGCTTACAAGCCCAGTGTGGAAGCTTCATCCAGCTTGTTCCAGAGATGTGAGTAGGTGGCCCAGTGGTGAAGACTCCTGCCAAGGCCTCCCCTGGCATTCCCCACCTGTTAACAAGCTCTGCCCACACAGCTTCCCATCTACTCGTAATGCCCGGTGCAGGAACGTGAGCCATGGGCCAAGGAAAAGATTTAAAAATTAGATCAGTACCACCTTACCTGTCTCACTTAAGAAGCTCGTCTCGTGGAAGTCAAGTAAAATGCTGGTGACCAGTCTGGGAAGGAAGAGAGAGAGAGAGGATGGTTAGCAGGTGCCTGATGCAGTAGGTAACGGGAGTAACCCTGGCTTCTGCAGCATGGCAGAGAAACCAGGGTTGACAGAAATGAATGGTGCATTTCCATATATCCAGTAGGAAAGATTGTCAATGTCTTCAGCACAAGGAAATGACAAATATTTGAGGTGATGGCTATGCTGGTTACCCTGATAGGATCATTATATATTATGTAAGTGCAATAAAATACGCTGTACCTCATCAGCGTGCAAAATTACACGTCAATTTAAAAGAGAGAGAGCATAAGCCAAAATAACATCTTGAAAGCAAGGAGCTAAACAAAATAGCAAAGAAAGAAACTTTACATAAAAACAACCCTCACTGCCACCACAGTTGATATCCTACAAGACAAGGGAAAAGATGAACATGAGGCCTTTTTATAAAAATGGAGATAAAATTCACAGGCAGTAAAGTTCCCCCTGGAAAGCACATGAGGTGGCGTTTTTAATGTATTCTCAAGGCTCTGCAGCCATGACCTCTGTCTGATGCCGGGTCAAGTTCATTATCCCCAGAAGTGAGCTCGTTCCTAGCAGACATCGCTCATTCTTCCCGCAGCCCTGGCACCTGCTCCCGAGCCTCCATCTTAGTGATTCTACCTGCTCTGTGTAGTGCATTGCAGTGGGGTCTTCTGGTGGGTGGCCGTGTGCATGTGGCTTCTTTCAATCACATACTACTCCCATGGCTCACTACTGGGGCAGTCCTGTCGTTTCTGTGGTTATCTAGTATTGTGTTGTAGAGAAGTGCTGTATGTGTGTTTTATCTGCTTAGCAGCTGATGGAGAGCAGGTAACTTTTCCAAGAGTTACTTATTTATTTGAAGGGCACAATTATAGAGAGGGGTAGAGACAGAGCCAGGAAGTCATGGCATGCACTGGTTCATTCCACCAAGTGACAGCAATGGCTAGGGCTAGCCCAGGTCGAAGCCGGGAGCCAGAAACTCTTTCCTGGAAATGGGTGGCAAGGGCCCAAGCACTTGGGCCATCTTCCACTGCCTCCCCAGGTGGATTAGCAGGGAACTGGCTCAAAAGTGGAGTAGCCAGAACTCAACATGGGATGCCAGTATGCCAGCCCTGATTTCTGCTTTTGAAGGAAGATGCAGAGAACAAGAATGAGCTCTTAGAAGTTCAAGTTGTGTTCTGTTTCCTGAGTAAGGATGATCACTCGCCAGGTTGCTGCGGTGCCCAGCAGAAAGAATAAAAAAAGACCTACATTAAGAGGGCACTCTTGGGCCTGCCAGGGGGAAAGTGAGGGTTCTGCAGGTGCCCAGCAAGAATGTGCAGGCTTCAGGATGACACCTGACTCCACAGCAGCCGCCCATGAGGGCAAGGAGGTCCTGGGACTGTGACTTCAGAGACCTGAAGGAGAGTTACCTCAGCCTAGAATGATGGGTCCAAACTGTCTGTTAACTGCTAAGATCAAATGAGGGCATTTTCAAATATACAAAACTGCATGAAATTTGCCTCCTCTTCAACAGCAGCTTGAGGGTTCACTCTACCAAAGCAAGGTGGAGCAAGGAAAGAAGATGTGAGCCCTTGGAAAGATAAACAAAATGTTCACTGCTTGCTGCACCAAGAAAACTGAAAAACCACAGTCAGAATATTCAGGGTCAGGGGCACGGGCGGAAGGACCACCACATTTCCTCCGTAGGTTTGTACTTTCAACTGGGATGGCACTCTGCTTCCTGTTTTTATTTGCATATTTGCATCTCATGCAGATAGGCTCAGAGGCAGGGGAGAGAGGGTAAGAATGAGGTCAGAGGCTAAGGGTCAGGTGGGTGCTCCAAGGGCCCCTTTGCCAGTCCTTATGCCAGCATCCCAAAGCCAGTGTTGTGGCACAGCTCTTTATGACTCT
Organism: Ochotona curzoniae; assembly: GCF_017591425.1. Taxonomy (NCBI): domain Eukaryota; kingdom Metazoa; phylum Chordata; class Mammalia; order Lagomorpha; family Ochotonidae; genus Ochotona; species Ochotona curzoniae. Next base: position 14,695,896 of record NW_024466219.1, on the reverse strand, counting down.
GGAACCCCATACCAGAGCGCTGGTTCAAGTCCTGACTGTCATACCACTTTCAGTCCACTTCCATGCCAGGAACACCTAGGACAACAGCAGGTGCTGGGGCCCCCGCCACCCACATGGGAAGTTCAGATGGAGTTCCAGGCTCCTGGCTTCAGCATGGCCCAGCCCTAGCTGTTGTAGCCATTTGGGGAGTGAATCAGTAGATGGAAGACCTTGGTCTCTTCCCTCATCCCTCTGTCACTCTGCTTTTTAAATAAATATCATCCCATGTGGCTAGTACCCTTGGCACAGTGCACAGCCTCTCAGTCTGCCACCGTGTCTGCCTGCGTGCGTGCCTGCCCCGCTACGCTGAGAGCCTCCTCAAGTCAGAGACTGAGTTTTCCTTGTCAGGTGTCTCTGTTGATGCCCCATACTCAGGGACATGGAATCATCACTTGCCTGAGTGGGAAAGGAGGAAGGAGCCGCCAGTAGAAGAGAAAAAGGGGAGTTCTAAACCTCCCCTCCCCCACACCCATGTAGGCCAGGAACTGAACTGTTCCAGGAGTAGGGACACCAGAGAGGTTTCACAGCTGAACGTGGGAGCTTGCCTCAATAGGCCAGCCACTACCTGTGTCACCCCTCACCTGGCTACCCCATCATTAGCCAAGGCCTGGGGATGGCGGTAACAGGGAGAGGCCACAGTGGTGAGAGAATGGCAACTGTCCTTCACACTCAGCTTCCACAGGTTTCAGCTCCCAGTCCCTGGCAGCCTCAGGTCCCACGAGCGTGGCCAGTGCAGTCAGGGAGAGCAATGGTGATCTGGGGGAGTCTTAGATGTGGGGCTGTAGGAGGAATTGCAGGTATCTGGGTGGCACCTGCTCACCAAGGAAGCAGGCTTTTTGGCTGGGCTTTTTGCTTAAGATTGATTTCTTTGGAAGAGTGAGAAAGATGGATATTCCATCTGTTGGTTCACTTCCCAAATGGCTGCAACAGCTGACGCCAGGAAATCCATCTGGATCTCCCATATAGGATACAGGGGCCCAAGTACTTAGACCTTCTTCAGCTGCCTTCCCAGATACATTAACAGGGAGCTAGATTGGATGCAGGAAAGCCAGGATTCAGCCGGACACCCCAATAGGGGTTGCTGGTGTTCAAGCAGTGACCTGTTGTACCACAGGGAAAAAAAACCCAGCAACATTCTCGCACCCCAAAGCCTTCTCATGTCCCTTCCCAGACTGTTGGTCTCAGGACTGTCACCCTAGATCCTTCCCCACAACCCCTGCGAACACTGGGCTGAGTGAGACAGGAGGGCTGCTCACGGTTACACATGGTTTTGGGGCCAGGCTGCTGACGTTCAAATCCCAGCTTTAGCTTTGTGACCCTGAGTGGATTACTTCATTCCTCTATTACTTAGTTTCCCATTTATAAAAGAAGATAAAAGCATCACAGGGTGGTTGTAGGATTAATATAAGAGTACTTCAAGAAGGTCAAGGGAAAATGGAATTTTAAAATGTATATTGGTTTTGATCCAAAAAAAATATTGTGGAATCCATGCACATGGGAACAGATGTTGAACCTCGCAGTTAATAAGCCCCAGTCCCATATCAGAGCATTTGAGTTTGGTTGGCAGCTCCAGTTCCTGACTTCAGCTTTCCACCCGTGCAGATCCTGGGATGGTTCCAGCTGGGTTTCTGCAACCGACCTGGGAGGCCTGGATCAAGTTCTTGGCTCCCGCTTCAACCCCGCCTGAGGCCTGCAGGCATCTGAGGAGTGACTCAGTGCATGGAATCCCACTTTCTCATTCTTACTCTCTCTGCCTCTCAGAGTCTAAAGATTTTAAATCCATGCCTACTTTCTATATAATATGTATTTTCCATGAAAGCTCATTTCCCACTTGATCTTAAAAAAAAAAAAAAGATTTATTTATTTGAAAATCAGAGTTACAGAGAAAAAAGATCTTCCATCTACTGGTTCACTTTCCAGATGGCTGTCACAGCCAGGGACTGAGCCCGGCGAAAGCTAGGCGTGTCGTCTGGGTCTCCCACAATGGTGGCAGTGGTCCAAAGTTTGGTCCATCTTTGGCTGCTTCTTCCAAGCCATTAACAGGAGCCAGATAGGAAGTGAGAAGACCAGGATTCAAACCAGGGCCCATCTAGGCTTTCAAGGTCACAGACAGTAACTTTACCTGCTATATCCCAACACTGGCATCATCCCGTGAACTTTTTAAAGGTCCCTTGTGTGCATGGATTTCAATTTTGTCTTGCAACAAAATGAATGTGTCTTTTCATCCCATTTGCCACTTGGAACTTCCTTGAAATAGTCTCCTACCTGTGATTGGATCAGTTCCTGGTATGTAGTAGATGTTCAGTTAGAGTCAGGCTGCCGTTATTTGACAAGGGGCAAAAAAACAAGGATGCTCTGGTCACTTCTTCAGATGCCCTGACCTTGTGAGGAGATGCTCAGCTGGCACAAGTGAAGGAAGTCTCCGCCTCCCAGCCAGCCCTCCTCTCCCCCCAACCCCCAGGAGGTGCAGGTGGCTTTTGAAATGGGCGCAGGTGCAGTACTGGCTAGGCTGGTTCATTCTCCCCCTGGAGGCAGCTGCTGGCCTAGGACACAGGGTGTACCTCGCTCCAATGTCAGAATCACCTGCTTGGGAGCTGACTCCTGCTGCTGCTCTCCGGCCTGCACCTCAACAAGATCATGGGAGAGGAGAGGGGTGGGTCCTTGGACATCAGCTCCAGGTGATTCCTGGGTACACTCAGAGCTGGAGGGATGTTGTGCTGCAGGCTGGGAGCCAGGGTGGGAGGTGCAGCTCTCCTAACAGAAGCGCCACTTCCCCAGCACCGGCTCCACGGGGAGCCCTTTTTGACATCCCTAATCTTTACAACAACTGCCCTGCGAAGTAGTTATTATGACTCTAATTGTACAGAGGAGAATGCTGAGACACTGAGCAATTAACTTGCCAGATATCAATCGGCTAACAAGACCAAGAGCCAAAAATCCTGACTCCTGGCTCTTCCCACTCCACAGCCCTGCCTTTTCAGCTACAGCCGAAGCAGCTGCTCCCTAGCTGGCTCTAAACAGCTTTGGGAGGAGACTGGCTGGCCTGGGAGGGGTGGGTTCAAGTAGAGGCTGAAGTGACGTGACAGCAGCCCTGGAGGTGGGGGGCAGAGGGCAGGATTGGAGAATAGGACTGTCTGGATGGGTGGGAGCCATCCACAACCCCATCTTCTCTTCTCACAGCCTCGTATTGTCTCACTAATTAAGCACATCTTGAAAAGTGCCTCCTGCTGCATTGCTGCTTGCAGCAGCCAGCATCCCACTGCGGGGAGCAGAGACAGGCACCTGGTACCCTGGCACTAGAAGACACCTGGGTGCTGGCAGGGCCAGCTGGCAAGGAAGACAGATGAAGGGAGCAGGGGAGAGCCCAGGGGCGCGTCAAGCCATCGGGATTCGGGCCCTGGGTGGCGGCGATGGAGTTCTAGCAGGACCCCCGGGTTCATACCGTCCTGAGAGCTGCTCAGCCCCCTCTTCTGCTGCCCCATAGGGTGAGCTTCCCTCTGATGCCTTTCCAGCTGACTCATCTGCAGGTCCCCACCCCAGAGCCTTTGCTTTTGCCAGGCAGAGCCATGTGTGGGGGTGCAGGACTTCAGTCCCACAGCTGGGACACTGGCAGGCATTGGTCACTACACTCCACTTTCCCATCAGCCAGGTCTTAGTTCACAGGCTCCTTCCACAACAAGGCTACAAGATTCAAACAGCCCCAAGTCTCTGTCTGTCCCATGTCCTGTTGCAGAGTGGCACTTGCTCCCTGAGGTCCCTGTAGCTTGGGAGCCTGGCTGGCTAGGTAGGTGGGCAGGGGCAGGCTCTGCCGCTGCACCCTCCTGGGGTTGGGATAGAATCCAGCCTTTGTGGCTGTAAGGCTGAGGCTCCTGCTCCCCCAGAGAACTACCCTCTCTCTCTTTTGGCCTAGGGCACGGTGTGCTGCATCTCACAGCCAGGGAAGGGCTTCATAGGTACCTGCCTGGGATCCAGCTTCCAGCTGGAGGAAGTAGTGAGTGGGAATGTCCCCTCTACATAACCAAAGGCCCTCCCATCTTCAAGTCTGCAACCTTCCTGCCATGCGCAGATGCCCTGGGCTCCAGGGTACGGTCATCTCAGCGGGGTGCTTCTGCTACCTCAGCACCTTCAGAGCCTGGTCACTCTCAGATGTCACTTCCACACTCACTGTCCCTCTGCTGCCCAGGAGACCTGAGAGGAGGTATTGTGTCTGCATTGTCCACTGCGGTGTCCCCAGCCTACGCTGCATACAGTAGGCTGCCAATATTTGCTGAACAAATGAATGAAGATTAGTTGTAGTGACTGTTACATGGCACCTGAGTGGACATGGGTGTTTCCACTGAGCCCAGCAGGTTTCCCAGAGCCCACCACTCATGGGGTCCCTGGCCAAGGAGGCATCAAGCAGACCAGGGTGCCCCCTCCTGGTTGCTCTGTGTCTCCCACAGGGGCTGAGACCACCAGAGCCCCTGCCTTGCGGTTCCTGGGGACTGCTCTGAGGGTGGTGAAGAGGTGGAGGCAGGGTCCGCCTTGCCTCTGCTGGGTTCAAAGCCAATCCACCTGGGACTTCAAACAATTAATTTCCCCAATCTGCAAACCTATCAGCTTCTGAGGGAAAACAATTAGCCCACTGCAAATTGTAATTGTCATCTCACTCCTGATTTTAATGTGAACTAATGAGGGCTAAGTGATTCCCTCCCTCCCTCGTCCTCCAGCCCCAGGCCCTGGGTGGGCCCTTACCTGCCCATGGGACCAGTTAACCCTTGGCTGCCTACCTTGCAGCAGAGGCCCAGGGCACACTTCCAGGTCTGGCACAGGTCCCCAGGTGGGGCGGCACTGGGCAGAAGCTGGCAGGAAAGAGGAAATGGGGAATAAGCCCCTCCAGGCCCCAGGGGAGCTGTCTGTTTACCAGGCTTCCAAGGCAATCAGAATTTTATTGAATGGAATTGACTACTGGCTCGCTCCTTGTCACAGCCAGTTACCTCTGGCTATGCAGTCCTCAAGGGACCCACTTCCAGGAGTGTCTGTGCCTCCCAGTGGCTGGCCAGGCGCCTCCGCCTGGCCCTGCTTTCCCACCCAGTGCTTTCCAGGGGGCAGCAGTGAGCAGCTGGGAGTGGGCTCAGCAGCCATACTTTATGGCTTTTGAAGGCTGTCAGTGCGGGATCACCTTGCACCAAGTGGACAAACCCCAACTTCTGCTAAACCAAGCCAGCTAGGGTGGAGGGGACTTGGTGGAGGGTGCAGGTGTGAGGCCTCATGGGGCAGGGCCACCAGAGCTCGTTGTGTCACCGGTCCTGAGCCTGAACACTTGGTTTCTGCCTAACACGACACCTGGCAGGGAGGAAGGAGCGTCCCCTCTGTGTTCTAACACTCCCATTCATCCATCCATCCATCCATCATTCATTTGCTACAGCTCTGAGCTGAGAAGCACGCCAGGAACTGGGGTAAAGAGATAAGAAAGACCCCACCCCCCTTGCCCTCAAGACACTCACAGTCTCATGGTTTTCAGCTCAGAGCCCCTGGCCCACACTGGGCCATGCCATGTGCCGAGCAGCCATGGGGACCCTGCCCTGGACTGCAGGGGAACCCCAGACTCAGCACTGAGCGGCTGCAGTTTGAGCCGTTCATTTGGAGTCAGCAATCCTGCGTCCTTGTCCTGGCTGTGGTGGTCACTTGCTTGTGGCCCCCACACATTCCTTCACCTGGCTTCATCCTTCCCAAAGCCAAGGGCTATGGCGCTGGCAGAACCTCGCGCTCGCTCTGAGCCAGGGCAGGTCCTGCGGGCTGGCCAGGGGCACCTGCAGTTGGAAAGGCATTGACTGGTGCAAGGAAGCAGAGTCCCTGCAGGTAAGGGCCCCCTGCAGGACTGTCCAGAGGCCACCTGATGGCCACCTCAGCTACATATGGACCCTGTCCCTCCCCTAAGGGGTGCGCCGGCAGTCCTGAGGGTAGAAGCCGAGGGCTGGGAATAGGAAGGGGAAGAGCCTTCTCTGCTTGGACCTGTTTCCTGGGGCTGTTGAACTGGGTCATCTTGTCTCTGGTTCCAGCTCTGACTCAGCGCTGAGATTTTCCGGAGACCACGGCTTCCTCTGCTTTCTGCCTCCATCTACCCAAACCTGGTGGGTGCCGGATATGGCCCCCCTCCAGCTTTCTCTTCTTGCTGTCTGTGCCCCACGCTCATGACCAGTTTCCCCAACTTGGACACTTCCAGTCCTGGGCTGGGAGTTACCCTCCTGTTCACCTTGCCTTGGGTGGCTTTAGCCAAGCTTTGCTGAACAAGAGTTCCTGAGTGAGGGTTCAGGTGGGATTTGAACCTAAGTCTTTCTCATCCACAGTCTACAACAACGCTGTTCAATAGAAATACAGTGCAAGCCACGTGTCATTATAGTACTGGAGCAACCAAGTTGAAAAGGAGAGAGGGCCATGTGCCGTGGCATAGCTGGTGAAGCCATCCTTTGGGACACCTTCACCCTGGTTGTACATGCAGCTCTGATTCCCATCCAGCCTCCTGCTGATGTGCCTAGACCAGCAGGTGATGATAGCCCAAGGACTTGGGTTCCTGCCGCCCACTGGCAGAGCTGGATGGAGTCCCTAGCTCCTGGCTCCACCCTGGCCTAGCCCTGACTGTGGTGGACATTTGGGGAATCAATGTGCAGACGGACAATCTCTCTGTCACTCTGCCTTTTAAATAAACACTTTTAGAAAGATAAAAGAGGTGGAGACTGTTAGATGATGACCGCCCGCCTGCTGGTGGAGTAATATCAGCAAGTTGTCCATAGTTGTAATGGAAGCTTTACTGGAAAATCCGCTCCTGGACCCCCTTCGCGCAGAGCGAAAGGAAGATGGAGGCGAAAAGGGCAGCTGAGATACATGTTGGGGAGTTTTATACTCCTCTAGAATGTGGGCTGGCAATGCCCTAATTATGTAAGGAATGTCCATTCAGGTGTCCATGGTCGGCTGAAATCCCGACAAGCCGATGACATAACTGGCTCCTGTGGCCCCTCCTGTTCCAGGCTGAAGCCTGGGTGACATGCCGGGTCTGGAGCAGACCAGCCCCTTGCCTCCAGTGCTCTGGGCAGCCATCAGAGACATTGTAGCACAACATACTCAGCTGCTGCCTGGAAAGTATGCATCCCACAGTATCCTGGATCAGACTGCCTGGACTGAAGTCCCACCTCTGCCTCTCACCCAGCTCCCTGCTAATGCTCACCCTTGGAGGAGGCAGATGAGGGCTGGAGTGCTTGGGTGACCCAGGTGGAGTTCTTGGCTCCGGGCTTTGGCCTGGCCCAGCCTCAGCTGTTGACAGCATTTGATGAGTGAATCAACAGATGCAAAATCTCACTCTGTCGCTTCACTGCCTTTCGAGTTTGTTATTTTAAAGAAATAAATCTTTAAACAAACAAACAAAAAATGGCAAGAAGGAACGAGTGAAATTAACATTAGCCCAATCTATCAAAAATATTTCAAAATGTAATTAGCAGCAAACTTATTAAGGAGCTACTTTTTTATATATTACATCTTAAAATCAGTGCACCTTTACACAGACAGCACAGCTCTGACCCTTCCCATCTCAAGTGCTCATGGGTGTGGCTCAGATGGTTATTGGTCCTTTCAACTGAGTCACAAGTGACTCAGCATAAAATCACAGCCCTCTCACCTGGGTCCTACCTCCCCCTGACTTCCTGCTGTTCTTGGGCCCTACAGTGCTTCGCGTCCCTTCTTCTGCCTGCTCTCCTTCCTGCTTGGGGAGGTGACAGATGTTGTTCATTTGCATTCAGGTGCTGCCCTGTGGCGTTTGGGCCCTTGTTGAAGGGCACCTCTATCGTAATATCTGGTTTGGAAATGTCAGGGTGGCTTCTGATAAGTCATCAGTCATGGTGACACGGGTGACACCAGCTGGTGTGGTATGCTGGGACCTAACGCAAGGTGAAAGGCCCTGTTTGTCATTGCATGGTCTTCTATTTATTTAGTGTGGCACAAAATCTCCCTTGAAGGAAAGAAGCTATTAACCCTGCCAGGCCAGCTCACGCACCTCCTCTTCCACAGCTCACTCGTAGCAGGCAAGCCAGCCACCCTAGGAAGCATGTAAGAGCTGTGGTGCTGAGGGCAGACCCTTGCTCGGAATCCAGGTGCCGAAGGGGGCCTACTAGGTGCTTGTGACTCCTGTCCCTGCAGCAGCCCACCCATGCAGGAAGGAGAGCCAGCCTTCTGCAGCGCTGTCCCTGCCAGACACTATCCCTGCATAAACCTGGTTTTCTTCACTCTTCTCATGCCCTCCCAGGACTCAATGTGCCTGAGTCATTGCTAACCCAGATGCTTGTGACCCCTGGTTCCTCTCCATCTGAGCTGAAATAAGAGTCACTTTCTTTTAAAGAAACATTCATTTAAAAATAAAGATAAACACATATTTTTAAAAACCCACAGAAATCCTAGAGAAAAGACCCAAGTTTTTTGGGGGTCCCTCATTTCTGATCCCCCTAAAAAAGGCAGTTAGGTACTTGATGAGATGGGTTGGTGCCCCTTGGGTGGCCCAGGCTGGGCCAAACACCCTCCTGTTTCAGCCTGGAGCTCTAGGGGCCTCCTTCCTCCTCAGCTTCCTCCCCCCCCCCCGCCCCACCTCCTTCTGGCCTGGTATGCAAGTGGCCAGCCATGGTGGGCTGGCAGGTGTCTTCAATGCCCTTGGGTTGTTGCTGAATCAGAGAAAGAAATGACTGCCCAGGGGTCAGCGTCCCACATCACAGCACCTGTAATTGAAATGCAGCTGCTGACTCCAACTTCCTGCTAGGGCAGTCGTGGGAGGCAGTGGTGATGACTCACATGGTTGGGGCCCTGATAGCTATATGAGAGATCTCCATGGGGCTCCCAACTCCCAACATCAACCCAGCCCCATCCCAGCCTCTCTTTCTCTCTCCCTTCCTCGGCAGCATCTTTCACTCTACCTGTGGCAGGAAGTTACCATGCTACACACATACACACACACTTGCATGGGGCAGTGCCTCGCCCACCTACTGCCCAGAGTGTGCCAGGCACACATGTCAGAGAAAAGGTGCCAGCATGGCACCTATTCACTGCATGTGTCTATGCAGGAAATGTTATGCACAGGTACCACTCACGCCCAGGTCTTTGGCATGTGCTGGTTGCTGTCCCCAGCTGCTCCCAGGGGCTTTAGGGTGACAAGGACTCTGGCCGCAGAGCTGGGAGGACTCCAGGTTCCACTCTGTGCATCTTCCTTATGGCTCTGACAAGTCCATCACCTCTGTGTCCTCTGTGTCTGGTGATGCTTCCTGCTCCTGCTTGCAAACTCCCTTCCTGCTTCCAGCTCCATTCTCATCCTCTCCTTCTCCTTTTCCCTGGACAAGGTGCCTGGGGTGATCCCGTCCTTGTGGCTCGGGATAGACAAGTACAGCAGCCAGATAGGATGAGCACACCAATCACTCCAATGCCTCATTTACACCCAAGGCTGTGCCTACCCCTGCTAACGAGTCATGATGGCCACCCTTGGGGAGGGCCCACCATCTTTACTGGAAGTGTTGTTCAGGCCCCCCAGACAGTCATGGAGCACCCCTCTGGCTCTTCTCCTCCCCTAACCCATGCATAGTGAGCACTGAGCACATGCCACACCCTACACAGGGTGAAGGATATGTCCAGATGCAGAAGTCCTGGCCCCGCTCCTGAGAGGACTGACGCCTGCTCACCCAGGATGGGTGCTGGGTTCATAAAGGATTGCCATGAGCTCCCCAAGCAGGGGATGGAAGGATATTCCAGAACAAGGACTCAAGAGTGGGAGAGAGACCCCACTACTACTCAGGAGGGCCTGGGGAGGCAGGTAGCAGGGATGGAGGGGAGACTATGTCATATAGAGAAGCCAGGCTGGCGGCTCCAGGATGCAGGAGCTAGAACAACCGCTCACAGAGAGCAGTCCAGGCCGTCCCTGCTCAGCACCCGATCAGCAGTGGAGCGGCCTCTGGCCACCATTCTCATCTTCCCAACCTCTCATCGTTGCAGCAGATGGGCAAAGGATGCAGCCACATACACACACACTCTCTCTATCATTCCTGCTGGGAAACGGGACTCGTGTGTTGAGCACCTGCTGTATGCCAGGCACTATGCCAGATTCTCTATCCACATCATCACATTGAGTCCCCAAGATAACGCTGCGAGCTGCTGCTTACCGTCTGGACACTCAGAGAAGTCAAGTTGTTCATTCAAGGTCACACTGGTGGGGAGAGGACAAGGTGGGTCAGTCTGCAAGCTTTGTACAGCACAGGGTGCTGACCTTCTCCCCCGGCGGCTCCGGAGGGATTTATATGACACTGATGCTGCCTTCGTCACGCACAGCTTGTCGCCAGGTGACAGGGAGCTGTCACTGGGGGAGGAATGAGCTGCCAAGGAAGGCCCCGTGGCTCTGCCTGCAACAAAATTCCCTGCTTCCATTCTGGCTGTGTCCCCAGCCCTGTGCAGGCCCCCTGCACAGGTGGGACCAGCCCCCCAGCCTGACACTGGAGTTCCAGAAGATGGAATAGCTTCCCAGAAAAGGGTCAGCCATCAGCTTCAGAACCAGGCAGGGTTGGAGTGAGCTTTCATGTCTGTCAGGGTGTGTTCTACTCGAAGCTAGGGGTCTTCTCTCCAGGAAAATACACCCTGCTCACATACATGTACACACATGTGACATAGGCACACACATGTTCACATGCCGTGTTAGGTAATGCCCAGTCTCTGCAGTCCAGGGAGAAGCCTGGAGATGGGTTTTCCCAAGCTCTGCAGATGCTGGGGAAGCAATTAATGACAAAGTGGTTCCTGTGGTGTCTGCTTCCAGCCGCTTGGCTGCCTGCAGCCTCTAGGAAAAGCTAGGCGGCCTTGAAGGGGAGCATGGGCTGCACCCACATGGGAGGTTGAAGCCACATGGGGGGGCTTCAGATGATCTGCGCACTTGGATCGCGTCCAGTGTGGAGTGGACGGGCTGCCCCGACAACTGGGAGGCCAGAGCCATGTCTGGAAATCTAGCAGGTTCCAAGCCCCTTGGGATGCCAGCTCCTGGAACCCTGGGGTGGCTGTGACTGAGCCCCAGTTCAGTGGACCGTGCTTCGTAGGAGAGTTGCCCACTGTGGGCGCCCCCCACCTCCTCCCTACCCCGCCAGCCATCTCTGGAAGTCCCCAACCCTCCCTGATGGGAAACACGTACACTCTTAATAGAGCTGCCTAATCACTTGTTTAAACTAGACATTTGGTGGGTAATGACTCCTGGCCAGGACCAGAGGAAGACATCAGCTGGCCCCTGTGGAGACCAGGCCTGCCCAGTGGGTCACCCTGGCTCAGCAGCAAGGGCAGGGCTGGCTGGGTGAATGGAGCTGTTTACCAGCAGGCCAAGGAGAGCTGACACTGCCCTCCCTCCTCGGCCCTACCACTCCTGGGAGGTTCTACACAGCAGGGAGGCACCTGCCATGAAGCCCCAGCTCAGCCAGTGGCATTCAAAAGGGCAGCAGCAACACAGGCCTGCCCTGTGTGCACCTGCACCTGTGTTCCAGCTGGAGGAGACAAGCAGGCAACACCCAGGTCTCCCCCAGCCCCTGCCAAGTGCCTCGGAAGCTGCCAGCTTTGCTCTTTGCCCAGAGTTTGGAGGTCTGGGGACCGAGGCACTGGGGAAGCATGAGGCACAGCAGTGTTAATTATTTTTCTTGGAATCATTATTCCAGAGGAGAATGGCCCCGCTGTTAATTCCCTAAGACATGAGCTGGCACCATCAGGTCCAGGAAAGCCAGCACTGCATTCCCCTCCCTGCCAAGTTGGTGCACCCAGGCAGGTCTGGTGTTCCTCTGCTTGCCGCTGCCACCTCCCACACACGTGTGCACACATGTGCACCACCACACACACTCATGTTCATAGTGCGAACCTTCATTCCTGTCCCCCTGGGAAAGAACTGGCCAAGCTACAGCGGAGGCCAGTGAAGCTGACTGGGGGAGACTGTGCTTCGGTGGTTCTGGAACCTTCTGCCTGCAGGCGCTTCCACATGCCTCACTCCTGTCTCCCTCCCCGCCATGCAGTTGGTGTGGGCTTCAGCATTGCACAGTGATGGGTATGGAGTGTGGCTCTCACATGTGTGCTGTGTGGCCTTGGGGAAGTTGCTTAGCTTTTCTGAGTTCCTGTTTCCTTTCAGGACACATAACACTGCTACTGTGAGGGTGGCTATGCAGATTAAAGTTGCTTTCTTTATATAGTTATGAAAGGCTCTTAGTACTCAACCTTTGATCAGTTAAAGACCTATTAAAATGCAGGGCTGTGGTGTCTGCCCACCCACCCTGAGAGGACACAAGAGGGAGATGGCCCCGTCTGCGGCCACCAGGATGTGGCCTTCCCCAGGCACCAGATCTGTTAGACCCATGACCATGGACCCCCATGCCGGCCTCCAGAACTGAGGCAGATCTCGCTGCTGCTTCTGAGCTGCTACACCTCATTCCGGAAGCTGAAATAGACCATGACAGTGGCAAATGCAGTGCGTGAGGTGGCAGTGGATTTATGGGATGTCAGCTGATCTCAAGGCTGTTAACACGTCCACACATGATCACACGTGTGTGCACCTGCACAGACCTGTATGCATGGTGTTGGGGTGCTCCCAAGAGCCCAGGGAAAAACGAAATGAACGGAAATTTTTTTTTGGCACAAGATTTTTGAAAGCTATGAATAGGGTTTATATATACATAATATTCATTTCCATAAGCTTTCTAAAGTGTGCAAATAGATGTTGAATGTGTGTGTGTGCACGTCTTTGTGCCTGCTGGGATGCATGTGTGCTGTGTATCTGACGTGTGTGGAGGTGGGTGTGTTCTCATTGTGTTATGTGATTGTTCAGAGCGCCTACTCTTGCCTCTTTGTGGCTGTCTGAGCTGGGCTCATTTCCTCATCTTCATGGTGGGGAGCATATCATAGAGTCACTACAAGCATTGAAAAAGATCACAGATGGTCTGAAGTGAGCCCTTTGTGGAACTGGCTCCCTTCTCTGTGTCAGCTCTGGGGGCAGACCTCCGTCACTGCCCCTTTTCAGAGTTGAGCAGACTCAATCCAAGACGCTGCCCACGTACAGGGCTGGAGGCAGATGCCAGCCTGGCCTCCAGGATGCTCAGGGTGTTTGTAGGCTGCAGGACATCCCACCCCCCTGCCCATCAGGGCCCTGGCACTGGCACGCAAGGCATTGTACCCTTCCCAGCAGGCTAGGCTGAGAGCATGGCGGTCAGTGGGCCTCTCTGCTCCCTCCCTTGCTTGCTTACACAGGAAGCACTACCCAAGGCAACAGCTGAGCTTGCCTGACCACATGGGCCCTGCTGCCCTGGACGTGGTCCTGAAACGGGGGACGCGGTCCCCCGTGGCCGCCAGTGAGGGCCACCTCCTCTACTGTGTGCTGCTAATAGGACCATCAACCTCCGTTTCCTTCTCTATCAAATGGGAATATCAGGCGTTCACACTTGTGGGTGGGATGGGGGAGCTCACCAGGACAAAGCAGGGAAGTGCTGGGCTCAGTGCTGGCCCTGAGCTCATGTGTGACCCCGATCTGTGATCAGCACATGGCGTTAAGGCCAGGGCAGTAGCCCCGGGCTGGAGGGGAGCAGGCAGTCACATCCGGGGCTCCTAAGCCCGTGACACTCTTCCAGAGCAGAAGGGAGATCAGAGAACACAAGGACGGAAAGGCAAAAAGCCCCAGCCAATTCTCTCTGTTCTCCCAGCTCCCCAGCTCCTGGGGGAGCTGAGCTACATAATACAATGGGATTTAATAAAATGCCTTTAACTCACAAAGTTTGTCTGCTGCCAGCTCCTTAATTAAATTGCCTGATGCTGCTTGGTTGTGGCAGCACAAGCTCCGGTGCTTCGAGAGCTCCGTGTTGCCATGGCACTTCCCCGGCAGGGCGCACGGGCGTGGGAGAGCATACCGATGAGGCCGGGCCCAGCCCTTCCTCCCTGTGCTGGCCTTGCACATGCACACACACAGTCACATGTTCTGCCATCCTTGGCTCTGGTACCAGGATCTCATCATTGTTCAAAATGCTGAGCCATGGCCTTAAGGCACAAGAGATTTGGGGGGTACTTGACACACAACAGGACCGGCCGAGGCTGTGACGGCTGCAGCAGGCTGCGGATCCAACCTCCAGCACAGCCCTCTGGGCTCCAGGTGTACCCCAAGGCTGCTCCTTCCATGTCCCCTGACACTGTACAAATGCACTCTGCAGTGTGTGCCACCAGATGAGCAGGCATGGGAAACCATGGGACAGAGCCGGGAGAGGGGCACATGTCTTCTTGAATGCAAGGTGTGGGAAAGACAAGCTTGCATGCTGGTGCTCCCTGCAGGGCACTGTCTCAGCCCTGGTTTCACATGCAAAACCGGTTACCTTGGAGGGCTTTCCCCATAATGGTTTAAGATGAGAAATTCCCAACTCCCAGCACAGCTAACAGGATCTGACAGCTAGCAAGCAGACGTGTTCCACCCAGATTTTCCTCTCAGACCCTCTGCCAGACTGCTGAGCCGCGCCTTCCTCCGCCTCATTTGTGTCCACAGTCAGTAGCACATACTGGTAGCTTCTTGCTGTGTACTTGAACATCGATGACCATGGGATCCATGTTTTGCAGCAGTCTTATCTTTGGATATCAAATTCATGCATGAAGAAGTCCTGGCCAGTTTCTCTTGGATGACATGCTCTGTTCCAGCCACAGAGATTGGTCATTAACAGCCCTGGAGGGGACGGTGGGTTCAAGATTCCTACATGAGCATATGGTGCATCCAGGGTTGGAAAGCGTGAGTCTCAGGGTAGCCAAAAGAGTTATCACTTCCGCCTGTGCCCAAGGCAGAACACAGAGTCCTGACCACACCCAGGCCTGTCCCCTGCTCACCCTCCCACCCCAGGTGCCTTCCTCTGCATGGGGCATCACATGTCTGGGTTCCAGCTGCATGTGAACCCGCTCCATCGGGGTGCTCGTCACCTGTACATCTCCCAGCAGCAGAACAGAGGTCCTTCTGACCCCCAGGTGGGGGCCGTGGATGGGGGAGATGGCGAAGTTGTGGGTAGGCGTGCCAGGGGCCTCTGTGGTAAAGGCAGCTGGTGATTGCAGCTAAAGATGGTGCAGGTGGCAGCTGACCATGGCCTTCCTGGCTTATGTGGCCTCAGGAGCTCAGTGGCCGCTGTGAGACCTGTCGGGGAAGAGTGTTCATTGTCACATGTCAGAGCCCCTGCCGATGGGGACCACTCACTGCAGCTGGGTGCCACCTCAGAACATTCTCCAAACCCTGGAGGAAGCAGCAGGTGCATGCTAAGCGGCTCCTCAGGCCCCAGGATACAGTACCAGTGCCCGGTTCAGAAAATTAATTTTATAAAGATTTTATTTATTTCTATTGGAAAGGCAGGCTTACAGAGAGAAGGAGAAACAGAAAGATTTTCCATTCACTGGTTCACTCCCCAAATGGTCACAATAGCCAGAGTAGCCAGAGCTGAGCTGATCCAAAGTCAGAAGCCTGGAGCTTCTTCCTGGTCCTCCCACACGGGTACACAGTCCTAAGGCCGTGGGCTGTCCTCTACTGCCTTCCCAGGCCACAAGCAGGGAGCTGGAAGGGAAGTGGAACAGCTAGGACATGAACTCGCACCCACATGGGATCCCGGTGCATGTAAGGCAAGGGCTTTAGCCACTAGGCTACTGTGCCAGGCACCAGAAAATTTCTTGGAGACAGACACTATAGGAGCCAGCTGAGCTGGGGAAGGCAGCCACTACGGCATGAGTGATGGAAACCCTTTGCTGCCTGAGTGGCTTCCTGTTCCCGGTCCCACTCACCCCCCACCCGCTTCCTGTAACCTGGGCAGCAGGGAGTCCAGGGGAGCCAAGCCCTGACCAATCTTCTCGGTAAGGAGTTTAAGGATGAGAACAAGGCTGGAGCTGCTGAAAGGCTCCATTTTTTAAGTCCCCGGATCAAAGCCCAGAGAATGAGGCGTAAAAATGCCTACCCTTTCATCTCACAGCTGGAAAGCCAGGGTCAAGTGGGCTGCAAATGAAACCTGCTGAGGACAGCTGAGACAGCGGCCTCCCATGCAGCCCATGTCCCTGAAGGATCCTCCTCAGGGCCATGCCATGTCTGGGCAGTGCCAGCAACTCTCCCCCAGCTCCTGCACACACTCCTCAGCTCAGCCTCATGCCCAGGGGGACTTAATAAGGGCTCAAGGTTCACTTGCTCAAAGCATCTGGGTAAAGAAGATAGAAGGTCCCAGTCTTATCCCCACTTTGACAAAAGAACTCTGTAACTCGGAGGGTGAACTTCTTGCCCAAGCTTGCACGGATTGGGGCCCAGAACCCAGGATCCCCGGGATGGGTCCCCCACACAGGAAGCTTCAAACCAGATACTTTCTGTAGGGTTTGGAGGCCTAGTGTGGAGCTCTCTTCCCTGAGACCTGCGGAGGGCGCCCTCTCCTGCCTCTTGCCAGCTTCCTTGTTCTGGGCTCACACCTCCCACTGGGTTATCACCCAGCCTCTCCCTGTATGTCGGGGTCATGCTGCCTGGGACTTCCCTGGCCTCACATGAAGTTCAAGTTCACAGGTAACTGTGGGTTAGGAGTTTGGGAGGGGGCATGATTCAGCCCTTAATGGTCCTGACTCCCAAGCTGGTGGCCTTCTAGAACATTCTACATGTGCCCTGGTTGCCTTTCAGAACATTCTGTGTGTGTGTCTGTCACATGGCCTTCTTGAACATTCTCTGTGTGTGTGCAGTGTGTCCTACTGGGCTTCTGGAACATTCTATGTCCTGGTGGCCTTCTGGAACGGGGTGTGTGTGTGTGTGTGTGTGTGTGTGTGTGTGTTCTGTGGCCTTCAGCCTTCTTGAACATTCCATGTGTCCTTGCTCTGTCACCTCTGCTGTTTGTCCCTGTCACCAAGCACGCAGTGTCCCCCACCCCCGCCACCCCAGTCTCGTGCCCTGCAGAGTGTAGGGCGAGCTGCGAGCAGTTTTCATTTTCTGCTCTTCCCATCTTATTACAGGCTACTAAAGTTGAATCGTGAAATATAGGTGGGCTTTTCATCTTTTTTATTCCCAGACAGTAAAAAATCATTAAAGTGAGCTCTTAATTAGTTTAATTTTGCAGCCTCTAAATATTGATTTAACCTGCCCGCCTTTGTGCTTGCCGCAGTCACTGAATCATGCCTATTGATCCGCCATGAAGTTTTTCCTTCCGCCAGGCTCAGGGGCCCTGGAAGCCAGTGGCTCCCCAGAGCCCAGAAGCCAGGAGTGGGTATGGGGGAGGGGAGCCACACCACACGGGGCCTCTTTCCAAGGGCTGCTGAGCATGGGCCTATGCCCAGCTGCTTCCTTTTGAGTTGGCCCAGGCCAGAGAGAGCGTGTTGAAGAACAAGTCAGCTGGAAGTGTCCCCGCATCACTGGGATGGAGGAAGGTGGAGAGCCGGGCCAGGTGATGGGGTTGGGCAAGGCTGGTGTGAGTCAGGATGCAGAGCGGGTATTTTAGCATCAGCTGGGTGTGTCCCAGGCTGCCTCACCTCGCCCATCTGTACAATGGACTACTCCCTTCCGCATCCCATATTACTGGGAGCCTCCCAGTGGCCATGGCTGTCCAGGACCTGGCTCAGGCAGTACTCGGCTCTTGGGGAGGGCTGCTTTTGGTTCCTGGGGGGCAAATGATGGAAAGCAGAAGGACCAACCTGTCCTTCCTTTAGGAACAGCGTTTATTCACTCCCGGTGTGAACACCTCCCAGGCAGCCCACCCCTGCTGCTGCTCTATGGGGCTTCTGTTTCCAACATGTGATGGGAGATGCCTGAGACCCCCCCCCACAGCTGGCACGGGATTGTGGATGTGGCAGAGCTCTAAGTGAAAGGTGACGCTGGTCCTATTAGCTCCTGGCTGTGCCAGCTCCCGCTGTTCATGCCGCATCGGGCAGCCCCCTCTGCCTACAACTCTCTGCCATGCTGTTCTATGCCACATGCAGCCTTCATCCATCATACCCTACTCAGGGAAGCCCACTCCATGCGGGTTTCTGTCCTGGGGTCTTTGTTCCTGGTACCTCTGTTGGTCTTAAAGATGCATTCAGTCTGTAAGGTGCATATAACACCTGGTTGTCCTGATTTCAATACAGACTTCCTCCCAGGCCCCCGCTGCCCAGGCATGCTCTCTCTGAGTCCGTGCCACTAGTGGTGCTCACTGGCAACTGGCCCTCCCTTTTCTCATAAGTGTTGCTCTTTTCCTTAAGTCTGGGGGTTTGCATCTGCCCTCCCTGTACTGCACCCCTCTGAGTTCTCACATGTGCACACACACGGGGTACATACAGTAGGGTCCCATTCATGCTTATATGACAGAGCTTCCTTATGGCTGGGACGGAGGAGGTGGCGGGGTCAGGAGTCATTGAGTCCAGTCTGTCAGGGTCACAGAAGTTGTTCGTCAGATACACACAGCCTTTAAAACCCCAGAACCCTAGATGTGGCCACCCTTGGTCTATAGAAGCAGCAAAGGCCCTCGGAGATGAGCCCCGCAGCGTCAGGTCAGAGCATTTGTCAGAGCCACTTGTTACGAGGCTGCATCCTCCATGTCTGTTCCAGGAGCGCTGGGACAGGCCTAAAAATCTGCAAGTGTGGCAGGTGTGCACAGGTTGAAGGCCTCTGTTCAAAGCCGCCCCACCTGCATCCAAATACAGAGGAGGAGCCCAAGGCCTAAAGAAACAAGAGGACCTGATCCACAATCCATCTTCAAACTGGGACCTGAACCCAGTCCCACTCCTGCCATGCCGAGGGAGAGCGTGCTCCCCACAGAGACCTGACCTGGAACCCGCCCGCCCCAGGAGAGGCCAGTGGGGTGTGGAGAATGTGGCAGGAGGTGGCTGAGCCGAACAGGCTGTTCTCATGGCTGCTTCAGGAAGGAAAGCCTAAGGCAAGAGCGCAGCGAAGCCCCAGCTGCAGCCATTTATCTGGGCCTGCCCAAGGGAGGAGGTGCCATGCCCAGAGCTCGCCAGCGTGCCACCACCGGCTGATTTATGTCCCAGCCTCATCCGGCAAACCTGCTGATGAAATGGGTCCCTTCTCTCTCTGCCTCATTGCTTCTCATTCTGGTCTCATTTTCCTTTTCCATCCAAAGGGGCCCCGGCCTTTCTCCCCAGCTTGGCTCCTCCTCCCTTCCCACACACAGCCCCTGCCCTTCCTAGGGAATCCAGGCTTCAGCACCCTCCCCCTCAAAACACAGTGGATCCTGGGAGCCAGGGGAAGGAGCCAGGGCAGAGGGGGAAGGGAGGACTTCAGAGACACAAGCACCACTCTTGGCTGCTCCTGGGCCTTTGCGCATGCCAGGCCCTGACCCGGAAGTCCCTCTCCAGCCTCCTGTGTCTGTGGATTCCAGTCCATGTCTTGGGTCTCAGCTGATGTCATCCCTGACTGTCAGCAGCACAGAAGCACCCAAATCATGAGTCCCTCACTCCATCTTCCACCCTGTGGGATCCATAGAATGCTGTGGCCTTGCTCAGAGTGAGAGCTGCTTCAGTCAGGGCAGGGCGGGGCCTCCCTGTGGACCACTGGACAAGAATTCCAGGACTAGACTTGGGCCTCTTCCTCCTGCAGTGAGCCATTGTTCAGGACTGGGGTGAAAGAACTTCTCTGAGAAGAGCTCCCCTGAGCCTACCAGGGGCAGCATCTGGAGAAGGGAGAAGCCACTCCCCCAGGCCAGGGGACACTGGAGCTGGCTGTGCTCCATCAGTCATGTCCCATGCTGGGGGCCTCTGCTGCACACAAGCCTGGAACTGTCCTGTGCTGGGAAGTAGGGCCCTGGTGGCAGGCCCTGGGGTGTGCTCACAGTGCCCATGGGAGCAGGAGCACCAACCTGCCCTGGCAAGCCCGGCTAGGGGCTGGGAATGGAGGGTGACCCAGCAGGGAAATTGGCTTTGAAGGCCAGAGGGATACAGCACAGATGCTGTTAGCCACAGGCCCCTCCTTCTTGGCACTCCCTCCATCCTGGGGCCCCAGAACTCTGTGGTATATGGGACCAGGCAGTCTCCTAGCTGTCCTCCTGCCCCCGGGCCATCAGTGGTGAGCACTCTAGCCACAGCTGGCCTTAAGGCCTGGAGCAGATTCCACATACAGAAAACTCTAGAACAGATGTGAAGATCCTGTGTGGTAGAATCTGGGAGAATCTCTGGTAATGCATGGCCCCCTTGCCCCAAGAAGCTCGCTCTGAAGTCAGGGAAAGAAGGAAGAGAATTTGGGGTTCCAACCGCCACCTGCTCCTGAACAGGACAGCAGTCAGTCGACGGGCAGCTGGATGCTAACTTGGGGGGACCCCTGGAGCCCCGTGGTGAGGGCAGTGTAGTAGCTCCTGCCAGCATCTACAAGGAAACAAGTCTGTCTTGCCTGTGCTCTCCCCTGCACGCATGCAGCTGGCAGGTTGCATGGGAAGGGAAGGTGAGAGAAGCAGGGCGGCCATGATTCCACAGGGACCGTTAATCCTCATTTTCCCAGCCAAGAAACAGGAGACACCAAAGGTTCATGTCTGCTCAAGGTCACCCAGAGCAGGACCTGAGCTCAGGATTTCTGGAACTCTGACTCTGGTTGAGGAAGGGCTGTGGGGCGTATGACTGGGCAGAGGTGGGCGGAAGAGGCTGGAGCACCATGCACAGATGGCGGCCACCCCGCTTCCTGCAGCTCTCCCAGCCCCAGCTTGGGTGCTGGGCAGGCAGCCGGAGTTTATCAAAGCTCCACTCAATTATGCTGCCCATCTGTCTCCGTGGCTCAGGGGGACCTGGCACTGCTCACCAAGGCTGGCCCATCGATCACCGCCTGCCGTCCTCCCTCCTGACCCTCCAGTGCTGGGGCTAGATGGAGCTGCTGGGGCAGAGAGGAAGAGGAGGGAAGGGAGAGGCACTGCTGCGGGCACAGGGACTGAACCCTGAAGGAAGGGAGAGGGTGACCCCGACACAGACCACAGCTGCCTCCAGCTGTCTCCCCAGAGCTTTGCCAAAGGCCCGTAGCCTAAAAGAGGGGGGATATGGCCTGGTAACCTAGTGGCTAAAATCTTCGCCTTGTATACACCAGGTTCCCGTATGGGCTCCGGTTCTAATCCCTGCTGCTCTACTTCCCATTCATCTCCCTGCATGTAGCCTGGGAAAGCAGTTGAGGATGGCCCAAAGCCTTGGGATCCTGCACCCGTGTAGGAGACCAGAAAGAAGCTCCAGGCTTCTGGCTTTGGATCAGCTCAGCTCTGGCCATTGTGGCCATTTGGAGAATGAACCAGTGTGACTGAAAATCTTCCTCTCTGTCTCTCCTTCTCTCTGTATACCTGCCTTTCCAATAAAAATTAATTAATCTAAAAAAGAGAGAGGGGGGATAAAGTCCAAGCTTTCTGCTAAATCCAGGGAAGCTGCCTGGGGGAGGCAGGTCATAGAGCCAATCTTTCCAAGAGAAAACCTTGCTCGTGGAGGAAACAACCAAATTGCTCTTCCAAACTTTGCTTCCTGGGACCTTCTGGCTCCTGTTCCAGAAGCCCACATGGCTGACCATGGAGCAGTCGGACGGCTGTTGTACCACACAGGTACCACACATCCTAACTGTTCCCAGGCCCAACCATCCCCACAGAGGAACAGAATCTGAGGGTCCCAAGCCTGAGGTGGTGGAGTGGGAGGAGCCACGTCTACAGGGTGCAGGGAGGAGCCAGCTCCTGAATGTCAGGCATCAATCTGCATTGGCTGGACTAGGTCAGAGGCCCTGGATTGACATCCTGGCCCCACCACACAGAGCTGTGCCTTCCCCTTGCCAAGGCCAAGGAAGCCCTGTGCTTCCTTAGGGGTTGATGGGAGGACCCTGTAGAATGCATGTGTAAGCCACGTGTTACTATGGATGTCCGGTCCCAGCCCTCCCAACCCCCCGCCCCATGTGCTTAGTCCTACCCCAGCTCTCAGGGGATGCAGGAAGTCTGTAAGACATCTTCCCTGTCACCAAGAACCTGAACCCCGGTGGGCAGGAGACAGGTGCCTGCGATAGGCCGGGCTGCTGCTTCCCCAGGAGGCTGCTGTGGAAGGCCAGCTAACCCAACTCTCCTACAGCTCCGCAGGCAACACAGCGCTGACAGCTGCCTCCTGCAAAGGGCTATGTGCCTAGCCCAGCTCTAGAGTCAGAGAGGGCAGCATGAGCACGTGTCAGCAACTGTGCCCTCTCTCTGGAGTTCCAAACCCAGAGCTGGGCCCAGCTGCCTCACTCATGCAGCCCAGCCAGGGTAAGTTAAGGTGATGGAGGCTGCCTGGGGTCCGAGGCGCACCCCCAGAAGACTTTAATTCTGTTTTTTAAATAAAGATTTGTTTGTTTGAAATAGCTACATGGGGCAACACCATGGCTCAACAGGTTAATCCTCACCCTCCAAGGACCATGTGGGCACCAGATTCATCCCAGGTGCTCTAATTCCCATCCAGCTCCCTGCTTGTGGCCTGGGAAAGCAGTCAAGGACGGCCCCAAGCCTTGGGACCCTGCACATGCATGGGAGACCCAGAAGATCCTGAGTCCTGGCTTTGGATTGGCTCAACTCTGGCCATTGAGGCCATAAATAAATCTTAACAA
The DNA here is from genome assembly GCF_017591425.1 of Ochotona curzoniae. Lineage (NCBI taxonomy): Eukaryota > Metazoa > Chordata > Mammalia > Lagomorpha > Ochotonidae > Ochotona > Ochotona curzoniae. Next base: position 14,673,305 of record NW_024466219.1, on the reverse strand, counting down.
CAAAGAAGAAGCTACAGAGAGGGAGAGACAGAAAGATCTTCCATTCTCTGATTCACTCCCCACAATGGCCAGGGCTGGGCCGAGGCCAGGAGCTTCTTCCAGGTCTGGGCTAGGCCAAAGCCAGTAGCCTGAAAACTCCATCCAGTTCTTCCATGTAGATGGCAGTGACCCAAGGACTGCAACTATCCTCTGCTGCTTTCCCAGGCTGTAAGCAGAGAGCTGGATCAGCTGGGGCAGCTGCACTCTTAGTGCAGTGGAGTGTTCATGCAGCTCTTAGAACAAATGGTTGAGGGAAGAGAGAGAAGCAGGGGCCCACTGCCAAGAGCCTGCTGCCTCACTAGCCATCACCTATCTGCTCACATGGGCTCCCTTAGTTGTCTTCGCTTCCCAGCCAGTACAGCATTCTTTGATGATGATGATGGTGATGAAGATGAAGACAAAGAGATCTTGCATTCACCAGCCCTCTCCTCCAAAACCCACAACAGCCAGGACTGAGCCTAAGCAAAACTGGGAGCCAAGAGCTGCATCCAAGTCTCCCACGTGGGTGTCAGGGACCCAACTGTTTGAGCCATCCCTTGCTTACTCCCCAGGGTGGACACCAGCAGGAAGCTGGAATCAGGAAAGCCAGAACTGGAACCCAGGCACTCAGCCATGTGATCCAGGCATCCCTGACCCAACACCCAGCCCCATCACGGTACCCTAAACATGGGGCCATGTTGCCTGCTTCACCCTTCTCTCCCCACTGTGGGCAATGCAGTGGAAAAGCTTTGTGTGGCTGGTGGGCCTATTGTTCCCTAACAAGTCCTGGAGTTGGTGAGCTGCCACCCCATCCCCAGCCCTGCCCCAGCTCTCACCCTAAGAAGCAGCCTGAGCTAGAAGCAAGTCTCGTTGGTGGAGCTGTGTGGCATGGGTGTCCTGGCACCCTTATCTTAGGCAGCAGGAAACAGATGTGCAGAACAGGCCCGTGGCTTTTCCCAGGTGGTTCTGGCAGAGGGGACGTGGGTCCTGGCCTGTTTGGTCTGTTGACGCGTGCCAGATGCCAGAAAGGAATTGGTGGCCCCTGGATGGGACTGTGGAGGGACCTCAACCTTCACTCCAGTGACACAGGGAGCATGGGCCCTGGAAAAGCTCAAAGCCAGCCCCTTGGCCACCAAGAGCTGGGAGAGATTTCAGAGGAGCTGTCATGGGAAGTGACTGAACTTGGGTCCTAATGGAGCTGGAGTTGTCCGAGAGACCATGAAGGGACAAGAGGCAGAGAGGAGGTATGTCAGAAGGACATCAACCCCAAAGGCCTGTGCACAAGACAAGCCAGAAGAAGTGGCCAGGCCTGCTCACAGAAGGTCTAGCCACAGGGCGGATGTGGGTTTCTGGACCCCACTGCCTCCAGGCAGCTCCCTCTGCCAGGCTGCTGGGAAAGGGTGAGCCTGTCTCCAGGGTGAGGAAGTTGAGACAAACTCAAGCAGGACTCTCTCTCTCTCCCTCTCTCTCTCTCATACACACACACACTGGGAGAGCCACAGCAGGTGGCTGTGGGGCCTCCCACCTATCTGGATGTCAACCCTCTGTGTCCTGGGGCCTATCTCAGATACTGGAAGCTGCACTTGGCACCCTGGCCGCTTCCCATCTCCTGCCTGCTGTGCCACAGAGCAGCCCAGAGCTGTCTTCTTGGTCTCCAGTTATCCAGCGAACTAAGGAGGGCATGGAAGAGGTTAGGTAACCCATGCTTCATGTCTGGGTTCAGAAGAACTGAGCAAGACAAACATTCAAACTCCTCACACACACATACAAGCATGAGCAAACATAGCCAGGTGTGTGCACACTCCTTTCTCAGAGTTATCCTGGATCTTTGTCAATGGTTTCTAACGGCTCACTCTTGAGCAGGTCATGGCAGAGGGTAACTAGGAGTCTTAAGGACCACAGGATGGGGCCTGGCTCTGGCCTTGGCCATGCCCCTCGCAGCACTTTAAGCATCTTGAGTCCCATAAGGGATGCGGGAGGAGTGGAGAAAGGCTGTCTCTTGCCAGCGCCCTAACTCTAGTCTTCTTCTTCTAGGGCTATCCCCAACAGGGAGTGGCAATGAGCAGGCAGGCCCAGCCTCGGTGGACAAGGAAGAGGAGCCGCACACAGGAGGGCAAGCGGTGACGCCCTGGCCCCTTGTAGAATGGCTGCCACGAGCAGGTGCTTCCCCAGGCCCTGGCCAGGCTGCTGAGGTTCACCTGAAAACCACAAGGAGCAGGACCCTGCGTGCATCTTGTGGATGGTCCCCTGCCCTGCACCTCCACCATGGGGCTCCTAGTGGCACCTCTCCTGCTAGCCTGGGTGGCTGGTGCCACTGCTGCTGTCCCCGTGGTGCCCTGGCATGTGCCCTGTCCCCCACAGTGCACCTGCCAGATCCGGCCCTGGTACACGCCCCGCTCGTCCTACCGGGAGGCCGCCACGGTAGACTGTAATGACCTGTTCCTGACGGCGGTGCCACCGGCTCTGCCCACAGGGACCCAGACCCTGCTGCTGCAGAGTAACAGCATCATGCACGTGGAGCAGGGCGAGCTTGCCTACCTGGCCAATCTCACGGAGCTGGACCTGTCCCAGAACAGCTTTTCAGATGCCCGGGATTGCGACTTGCGGTCCCTGCCCCAGCTGCTAAGCCTGCACCTGGAGGAGAACCAGTTGACACGCCTGGAGGACCAGAGCTTTGTTGGGCTGGCGAGCCTGCAGGAGTTGTATCTCAACCACAACCAGCTCTACCGCATTGCACCCCGAGCTTTCGCAGGCCTCAGCAACCTGCTGCGACTGCACCTCAACTCCAACCTGCTCAGGGCCATCGACAGCCGCTGGTTCGAAATGCTGCCCAGCCTTGAGATCCTCATGATCGGGGGTAACAAGGTGGATGCCATCCTGGACATGAACTTCCGGCCACTGGCCAACCTGCGCAGCCTGGTGCTGGCAGGCATGAACCTGCGGGAGATCTCCGACTATGCTCTGGAGGGGCTGCAGAGCCTGGAGAGTCTCTCCTTTTACGACAACCTGCTGGCGCGGGTGCCCCGGCGGGCGCTGGAGCAGGTACCAGGGCTCAAGTTCCTGGACCTGAACAAGAACCCGCTGCAGCGGGTGGGGCCGGGAGACTTCACCAACATGTTGCACCTTAAGGAGCTGGGGCTGAACAACATGGAGGAGCTGGTCTCCATCGACAAGTTTGCTCTGGTCAACCTCCCAGAGCTGACCAAACTGGATGTCACCAACAACCCACGCCTGTCCTTCATCCACCCCCGCGCCTTCCATCGCCTGCCCCACGTGGAGACGCTCATGCTGAACAACAACGCCCTCAGTGCCTTGCACCAGCAAACAGTAGAGTCCCTACCCAGCCTGCAGGAGGTGGGGCTCCATGGTAACCCCATCCGCTGCGACTGCGTCATCCGCTGGGCCAACGCCACGGGCACCCGTGTGCGCTTCATCGAGCCTCAGTCCACCCTGTGCGCAGAGCCGCCTGACCTGCAGCGCCGCCCGGTCCGCGAGGTGCCCTTCCGGGAGATGACCGACCGCTGCCTGCCCCTCATCTCCCCCCGCAGCCTCCCCTCCAGCCTCCACATGGCCAACGGTGAGAGCAAGACACTGCACTGCAGGGCAGTAGCCGAACCGGAACCCGAGATCTACTGGGTCACACCTGCCGGGGTCCGACTGACACCTGCCCACAAGGGTGGGAGGTACCGCGTGTACCCCGAGGGGACCCTGGAGCTGCGGAGGGTGACAGCAGCAGAGGCAGGGCTGTACACCTGTGTGGCCCAGAACCTGGTGGGAGCTGACACTAAGACAGTCAGGGTGGTGGTTAGCCGTGCGCCCCTCCAGACTGGTGGGGACGACGGCCGGGGCCTGGAGCTCAGGGTACTGGAAACCCACCCCTACCACATCCTGCTCTCATGGGTGTCCCCTCCCAACACACTCTCCACCAACCTCACCTGGTCCAGCGCCACCTCCTTCCAGGCCCAGGGGACCCGTACCCAAGCCCGCCTGCCCCGAGGCACTCACAGCTACAACATCACCCGCCTGCTCCAGGCCACTGAGTACTGGGCCTGTCTGCATGTGGCCTTCGCTGATGCCCACACCCAGTTGGCCTGCGTGTGGGCAAGGACTACAGAGGCCACACCCTGCCGCGGGGCCTTTGGGGACCAGCCGGGGCTTATGGCCATCCTGACCCTGGCTGTTCTCTTGCTGGCAGCCGGGCTCGCAGCCCATCTTGGCGCAGGCCGGCCCAGGCGAGGTGTGGCCGGGCGGCCTCTCCTTCCAGCCTGGGCTTTCTGGGGCTGGGGCAGCCCGTCTGTGCGAGTGGTGAGCGTGCCCCTGGTTCTGCCCTGGAATCCCAGTAGGAAGCCATCTGGCTGCTCGGAGGAAGGCCAACCACCTCTTTCACTACCCTTGTCTCAAAACTCCTGAGGCCCAGCCTGTTCTGGGTGGTGGCGGAGGAGTAATCAGGACCGCTTTCTAACCAAAAGGGATGCAGCCAGAGGTGAAGGCTCCAGGAGGAGAGCCACAGGTACCCCCGCACACTGGAGGCCCAGTCTATGGCCCCAGAAACCTCCCCCCGGAGGAGGGGCGACTCTGGCCAGCCTCCCTGCCCCCTGCCTGCCCATTCATCTGGGGGTCCAGGGCTCCTGGTCCTCTGCTTGGCTGTCCCCTGCCTGTGACCCCCCTGCAGGACGCCCCCCTTGCTCCCTCTCCCCTTGTACAGTCTCAGTTGCTTGCTCTCCCCTATCCTGGGCAAGGACTGAAGGAGGCCTCTCCCGCCCATCTTGGGACCCACCCTCAAGGCAGAGGCAATGGCCCCCCCACCACAAGACAGACCTGCAGGACATGTGCAGACAGGGAGGCCTGGGGACGCCCCCTGAAGTGACAGCCCGAGCTCCCTGGAGCTGGCTTTCTAGCGGCGATTTTGTACCTTTGTGGAAAAATGTGTCACCTGCACCCCCAGCCCCATTCACTCTTTTCTCCTGTTTTGTAAAAAATAAAAATAAACTATAATAACAACAGTAATAAGGAGGGAGGGAGAGGAGGCAAAGAACCTTGGCTGTGTGAGTGGAAGCTCCGAGCTGGGAGTCGGCAGAGTCTGCAGTGGAGAGGGTTTGGGGGAATGGGGAGTCCCCTGCTTTCCTTTGTCCTTCCAGGAGCCTCTGGGTGCACCCCCAAGAGACTGCTGTGGGCAGGAGAGGCCGGCAGTGACCAGAGGTGGCAAGGAGAGGATGAGAGAAGAAACTGGAAAAAATGGAAATTTCTATCCCCATGCAGCGCTACCCCAGCTCCTGGTCTGATGAGCAGTTGCCAGGCCCAGGCCGAGAAAGAAGGTCCCACCTACTTCTCATGAAGACGGCCCTGGGGCAGCAGGGGACGAGGGAAGACTGAGGAGGGAGAGTGTTAGCTTTTTGAGCCGTAAACCCAAAAGCAAGACACAAGTCACACCACAGGTCTTTATTTCAGCAAGGGAGGCTGTGGAGAGAGAGCAAGCAGAGATCGATGGAGGGGGGAGAATGAGAGGGAGTCTGATGGGCTGCTTCCTGGTGGGAGAGAGCCTGACCACTTCACAGGGTGACCGTGTGAGGGACATGGCTGCCAGGGTGTGCAGCACTGGACTTTTATACATTTTAGGTGTGGGGGATCGGGGAAAGCGGCAGTTCCTCAGTTTGTGCATGCTTGTGGCTGTGACATGTCATCATGGCAGGTATTGATATGCACAAATTCGGTATTTGAAACATTTCTGGATGAGAGTGACTAACTGGAGAAAGACAGCACTGAGGCTAGTGAAGGTCTCTTCCGCTGTTTGTGGCCAGAGGCGGGCAGGAAGGAGGGATAGCTCCGGGACTCGGTGTTCCTGGCCCGTGATACGCTCTCCTGTCCTCTGATGCACTCAGCTCCTTCAGGAGTCACATCGCTGGCCCCCCGCACCTCCCCAAGACAGGCCTGCCGGGAGAGAGGGTGGGCTCAGGGATAGGAAGTTGCGTTCACTTGTTCACTTTCCATTTGAGGGGGATTGGCAACGAGGATGATCTACTTCTGCAGTTGTTCCTGTGGCTGTTAATCAGAAGAAGGAAAAAAAAAAAGTCGATTTTAGACAGCCAGATGTGAAGAACATGTATTGAAAACAGCAAAGTCAAGTTCAAGGCCACGATGGGGTTTGGGAGTAGGGAGGCAGCAGTTGCTGTCATTCCTGGCTGACCCACATTGCACTGCTCAGCATGAACAAGTACCCCGAGCCCAGGGAAGGCCCTGTAGTGTGATCTCATCACCTCCGCCAGCGTCCCCTGCAACCCCCAGCAGAGCGGCCGCAGCATCAGATGCAGACGCTAGGGGCAGGTGTTGGATCTCGCTGCTTCACAAGTAGGAGGAGGGGCCAAAATCCAGAGTTAGGAATTAATTCAGTCATCCAAGTCTCCTCCAGAATGTCAGGGAAACCAGTTAGGTGAGCCATGGCTGCTGTCCCCAGCACCTGCAGGGTTGGGAACCTGGAGTCTGGAGGCAGAGCCATGTGCAATGAACCAGGATGCAAGCACGGACAGCAGCATTGAAGCCGTAGGGACAAAGGCCCACACACCTCAAAGATGGCTCTAAGTTCTACAATGTCTATTTCTGTCTTAAGCTGTGACTTGGGGCCTATTGTGTTCATCTGCAGGGATGATTTCAAAACCCAACATAATCACTGAGCCTACTGTGCCCAGAGCTGCCTTGGACGACTCATCCTGCCTGCAGCGACCTCACTAACAGCTCCTTCAGACTTGGGGTGGAAGTGGGGGTGGCAATCCAGGCCGCAGCAGCTCCCCGCCACCCTGGTGCTGGCCTCTCATTTCTGCACCACCTGTAGAGCTGTCAACCATGGGCCTTAGGGGAAGCTGTCAGTCCAGAGTCTGTGTCACAGCGTTAGGTGAGACCAGCTGGTCCAGTGGAGGGGACCAAGGCTCCTTTCCTGGTCTTAGCCCTGAAAGCCCACATTTCAAGAAGTCTACATCCCAGGAAAACAGCACTTCAGGGATCCCCAGATCAATCCAAGCATTCCTCCGCACTACCTCTGTCAACAATTTTTTTTCTTTTAAAAGATGTATTCATTTGAAAGGCAGAGAAATAGGAGGAGAGAGAAAAAGAAAGATTGTCCATCTGCTGATTCACTCCCTAAATGCTAACAACAGTCAAGCCTAGGCCAGGCCAAAGTCAGGAGCCGTGAACTTCACCCAGTTCTTCCACATGAGTGTCAAGGATGTAAGGGCTTAGAACATCAGGTGCTGCCCCCCTATGTACATTAATAGCAAGTTGCATTGGAGTAGAGCTATAGGTCTCAAATCATTCTAACACATCATGTGGGTGTACTAAACAGTGGCTTAAGCAGTTGCACTGCAATACCTGCCTATAAGTTCCTTTTTTTCTTCCTTCTGCTATTTTTTATTATTATTTTATAATACAGTTCCATAGGCCCTGGGGTTTTCCCTACCCCCTCCAAATCCCTCCCTCCACACACATACACTGAGTTCTCCCATGTCATTACAACAGCATAGTTCCTCATAAATAGCCATAACTCCATCACTGTGGGCATGCACAATGACAGAAGGTCCAGCATCGCATTGTCAAGACACATCCAACAGTTTCCCTGGGAGTCCATCCTCAGTCCGGAAGTAGAGATGCACACTGTACTGTATCCTCACATCTGGACATGTCGTCTCCACTACAAAGTTACTATAAATCCCTCCAAGTGAAAAGTCACAACAAATCAATAACAGGAAGAAAAACAGAAATTTACAATGCCATGAAGTTAAAACATGCTACTGGATATGATAGTCTCCATTACACAGTGACCCTTAGATGAAAAGCCACAACAACAGGAAGGGAAAAAAAGAAATTAACACCACCACGAAGTTAGATGACATGCTGCTGAACGACTAATGTGTGGCTGAAGAAATGAGAAAGGAAATCAAGAACCTTCTTGAAGAAAATGACGCTACTGTATGATCTATGAGTCATTGAAGAATTTAATGAGAAAAAAAGTGTTTTGAAGAAATGAAACTAAAAACAAAAACATCAAAATCCATGAGATATAGTGTCCACTGATCTTTATTGGTGAGATATATCTACTGTAAGCATCAAATAGGTAGGTTTTGTGTTTTTAATCCAGTCTACTAATCTATAATGACTGATTGATGAGTTTATGCCATTTACATTCAGGGTTAATATGAATGGGTGGTAATTGGTCCTGTCATTTAGCAATGGGTTGTTCATTGATTTAGTCTTCTGTTATTATTTTCTGGGATGTTATTCACATTTGCCTTTGGTTTTGGTGGGCACTATTCCTTTCCTCTGTCAAGAGAACATCTTTAGGTATCCTTTGTAGGGCAGGTTTGGAAGAGATATATTCTTTTAACTTTTCTTTACTGTGGAAGAATTTTATTTCATTTTCAAAGACAAAGGAAAACTTTGCTGGGTATGTTATCCTGGGCAGACAGATTTTTGATTCTAGAATCTGGAATATGTTGTTCCATTCTGTTCTGGCCTGTAGAGTTTTTTGTGAGCGATCAGCTGTGAGTTTGTCATTACTCTATATGTCAATTAATTTTTTTTCATGTGCACATTTAAGGATCTTTTCTTATGTTCAATTGAAGAGAACTTAATTATCAATGTGTCACGGTGAAGACTGCTTTTGGCCAAGCCTGTTGGGAGTTCTATGTCCCTCCTAGATGTTGTTTCCCAACTGTCTCTCCAGGTTAGGGAAATATTCTTTTATTATTTCATTAAATACATTTTAAAACCCAACTTCTTTTTCTACACCTTCTGGAACTCCCATAACTCTTATATTTGGCATTTAATAGTGTCTCTTAATTCTTGAGTATTTTTTTTTTAGCTTGACTCAGCTCTGCTTCCAGCTTTTTGTTTCCCCATTGTGACAGGAAATATCTTCCAATTCTGACATTCTTCTGCCTCCTTCATTCTATTATTGAGACTCTTCACAGAATTTTTTAATTTGCTCTATTGCCTCCTTCATTCCCAATAATTCAACTTGATTTTGTTTCAGTGTTGCTATTTCCTCTGTGACATTTCCTTAAATTCCTACATGTGCTTCTCATTGTTGATAAGCAGCTTTATAACAAGTGTTTTGAATTCTGTATTCCCCATTTTCTCGATGTCTTCCTCAGTGAACTCTGAGGTTGGCAAAGGGTTTTATTTCTTTGCAGGGGAGTCTTCAGTAATATTTATTGTGCTTTTGTCTCTTCCTTTGCTCTTGGTCATTGTGCTTCTGGTTAGCAGATTCTTCTCCTTGGGGCAGGTTTTTAAGCTCTGTTACCCATAGGTGTGCAATTCAATTTTACTTATTGTGGTTGGTGCATGATTCTTTGCAGTCACTTGTGCCACTCCCTGCAGCGAGTTTGAGATTTGGGTTCTTATGTTAGACTTCCACCATGGTCTCCATAGCCCCAGCTCCTGGCTCAGCGCTCTTATCTCCTGTGATCCTGTGCTGTTGTTGTATCATTGTTTGTACAATGTTTCTTCTACTTCTGGTTCACACAGTTCCCAGGATTAGGTTGACACCAGGTGTCCCAAATAGCTAGGTTGCTGGTGGTGCTGATCTTGCCGTTACCTGCTGCCCATTAGGTCTGAGGGCCTCACGGACCTATTTTGAGTCCTAAAATGCCAAAGTCGTTATTCTGTCCACAAATCTTTAACAAGCAGGACTGTGTGGAGGGTGTCACTCAAGGAATATAGAAAAAAAGAAGGTCTCTGAGCCTAAGGACATTACATGTTGGGGGACAGGAAGTTCATGGGCAGGAGAACAAGATGCATCAGAGTACTTCAAAACATGTTGATTGGGCTGCGGAAGTCTTTGGAACCTATGCAGTTTCTTCCTAATAGGCATTTCCTGTTAGCTATTTCCAAGAACAAGTATAGGCACGGATTTCAAAGTTTTTGCACCAAAATCAACTCATCTTTTATCTCCATTCCGCATGAAATGTCTAAAGGCCTCTCACATGATATGCCAGATGGCAGTGAGTACTATGGAGAAAACTAAAGAACACAGGTAAGGGATGGGTGTTTAAACAGGATAGGCACAAAGGGCCCCTCCCCTTTTTAAGATGTGTTCATTTGAAAGGCAGAGATGGGAAGAGGCACATTTTCCATCCCCAGGTGGCCATAATGGCCAGACCTGGACCAGATTGGAGCCTGGAATTCTACCCAGGTGTCTCATAGGCATGCAGGAGCCACGTACTTGGGCCAGGCACATTAGCAGGGAGCTGAATCAGAAGTGGAGTGTCTGGGACTTGAACCAGTGCCCAGGTGAGAACCACACATCACTGGCTGCAACTTACCCCATTGCGCCACTTGCCAGACAAAGGATTTTCTTGAGAAGAAGACTTGCGAACAAAGATGTGGGGGCATCAACCAAGCAGTTGTCTAGGGGCAGGACAATCCAAGTTGAGAAACCAGCAGGGCAAAGGCCAAGAGCAAGGAGGCTAGTGTGGAAGGGGAGGGAAGTGGGGGTACTGCAGTGCTAATACAGGGCAGTTGAGGACTCCGGCTTCCAGGGAGCCGCTGCAGGGTTCCAGGTAGACTCAGCCCAATGCAGGGACTCCTTCTGGCTGCTGGACTGAGACCAGAGCGCTGGGTGCCCAGGCACAGAAGTGGGGAGGCTGGTGAGCAGGCAGTTGCAATCATAACCTCAGTTTGCTAGTCTCCTCCAGGACAAGGGAAGCAGGCACTTCCTGGGTGCCAAGATGGCTTCCACCAGCCCAGCTGCCTCTCAGCTTCGGGCTTTGAGCCTCCTACAGCATCCCTACTCAAACTGGACTCCAAGTGCTCCCATAGCCCTGGCAGCTCCCACACCTGCCCTGGCCATGCACACCTCCTGCCATCCGCAGAGCCCTGCCCCCACACAGAGACACGGACCCCTGGGCTGCACTCCTCTCTCCATGAAACAGTGCCTACTAATGGACACCAGTGACTAGGAAACAGCCCTCACACCTCGAGGACTTCACCAGAGATAGGCACTGACCACAGCTGTGTCCTGCAGCCATCCTTCTCTCTGCTTTGGAACAGTGAGGCCACACTTTGTCACAAGCTTCTGGCCCCTCCCATGTTCCCACAGTCCTCCAGAGTAGTTCACAAAGGTCAGGCTCCACCACACCTGTAAGCTCCAGCTGTGTCTTGTCCACTCAGATGCTGTGTGAGTTGGAGAAGAATGACCTATGACCTCTGCCAGCCATCAGTCCTGTCTCAAGTTTCTTGTAAAGCGCATCATTCCAAAGGCAACAGCAGTGACGTGAGCAGGTCACTGTCCTGCCCTTGCAGTGGCCAATGGCCAGTCTTGGCAGGGCCAAGGCAGGACCCCTACCCTTGACAATTCTAACAGAGAACCCCATGTGCTTCTAATGAATTCTGCAAGTGTCAGGTCACCCAGTCCTATAACCCACCCAGTGTGGTTCCTAGCCACTGGCACTGTCCTTTAATGGTCTCCTCATGCCCAGGAGCATGTGTTTTTCACGCAGTGGCAACAGTGGCAAACACTGGGCATTTACAACACGGTAACCACCATTTATCTGATGTGTTACAAGTAGGAGGTAGGAGAGTCAGAACTGGATGCTCTCGCCTGACTATTCCACTCAGCTGCATCTGAAGTCATCAACTTCCCGAGTACATCAAGAATGTGAGAACCTCTCACATCTGTGTATGCGCGAGAACCCCTGTGCAGCCGCTGATCTCACTGTGTGACTCTGCGACAGTTTGTTCTCTCCTGCTCATGTTATCCTGAATCTGGTCACAGATGCTTTTTTTTTCCTCTGGAGTTCTGGAGCATGTGCTGTAGAAGTCTGAGTGGGCACCTTCACCTTCTCACGCCTTGGCCTAAGTGACGCCGGACTTCGGTGTGACCCTCTCTGGAGCTGTCATCCCTGCCACCACCAGTCAGTTCTGTGTGGGTTGGAGTTAAGTTCAGAATTAAGTTTTGCCCAAAGGGGCTTCTTGGCTTCTGAGCTCATGATAGCAGGTGGGTCAGTCAAAAGCTCAGCAGAGGCTCCAAGCCGAACCAGGCCATGAGCCAGAAATGTCCACAGTGGTGGCCGAGGTCTCCCTGTCCCCACTTCTCTGCTCCCAGGCTATTTGGTGAGAACACCAGACAAGGCAGTCCTGGGGTGTCCTTGTGGCTGAGTGCCCCGCTGAGCTACCCTCTCACCCTCATCTGAAAATCTTCTGCTTCAGGTTGACTTTGTACTCCCTTATGAGAGTCTAAAATCCCTGCTCCCACTCCAAATCTGTACTCCTCAGTGTCCATTGTCTGCGCTCCACACAGCCAAAGAACCCAGCGTAGTCTGTACTTGTCCACAGACGCTCCTGATCACCCTGTCTGCCTCCAGCACCACGTTGTACAGGGAGACCCCAGTCATCTCATGCCTGACATCTCTGAGCTCACACAGAACTGTGGCTTACAAACATCAGCTTCCTTGGCCAATGAGAGAGAGAGCACCAGGAAGATAGGGGAGCACTAAAGAGCTGTCACCCTTCATCTCCCCGTCTCCCTGGGCAATCAGAGAAGACCAAGAGGAAGGGAGAAGAGCCCAGGCTCACCCTGCAGAATAAGAACAATGTACAGGCCAGTATGGTGGCTCAACAGGCTAATCCTCCACCTACAAGTGCCAGCATACCATATGGACACCAGTTTGTGTCTCAGCTGCTCTACTTCCCATCCGGCTCCCTGCTTGTGGCCTGGGAAGGCAACAGAGGATGGCTCAAGTCCTTGGGCCTCTGTACCCATGTGGGAGACCTGGAAGAGACTCCTCACTTTAGAAGGGCTCAGCTTCAGCCATTGCAGCCATTTGGGGAATGAACCAATGGATGGTAGATCTTTTTTCTGCCTCTCCTTCTCTCTGTAAATCTGCCTTTCTAGCAAAAATAAATCTTTTTTTTAAAAAATGAGAAAAACAAGCCAACCCCCAGGGTTTTATTTATAGAGAAAGGACTCTAGGCCTTCAGTCAAAGCCACAAGTTTGCCACCATCCAGGCCCACTCCATGGCCAACATTATGGCAGGTGGGCCAAGTTGCCATCTGCAACACTGGCATTGTCTGTCAGGGTGCTGGTTCAAATCCTAGCCCCTCTGCTTTTGATCTAGCTCCCTAGTGACATGTTTGAGAAGGCAGCAGAGGAGGACCCAAGTGCTTGGATGCCTGCCCATCCATGGGAGACCCAGATGGGGTTCTCACCTCCTGGCTTTGGCCTGGACCAGCTGTGACCATTGCGGTCATTTATAGAATGAACCAGTAGATGAAAGAGCCATCTAGTTCTCTCTCTCTGACACTATCAACATATCTTAAAAGAAACACAAACAAATGAACAAAAACACGCTTCCTAAAACTCCACCGCCCTTCCTGACATCTGCCCCTTCGGTTCTACCTTGGAGCTCCCACATCTGCTGAGGACACCAGCTGCCTGATGACCACAAGTCCAGGGAGGGTGAAGGACTCTCCTACATGCCTCGCGTAAGCCAATCAAAGCCCTCCTCCTCTTGGGTGCGTTAAAACCACCCACCCATGCTTTCTTCTTTAGGCCCGTCCCCAGTCCCTCGACCTCTCTGAGTCTCTTGTACATGTGCACATGTGAGCTGTGCACTACACATGCTTACACAAACACGCAATTCTGGGAAGGTCGGATGTGGCTCAGCTCTCCTGCAGTCCCCATTCTACACACCATCTGCCAGAAGCTATTCTAAGCACCTAAAGAGTTTCAGAGCCAATCCTGGGGTGTTTCTGCCCTTTGCTTCCCCCAGGACAAGAGCCAGGGATTCCATATGGAGCTAGAAGAGGAGAAAGAGCCCCCAGCCATCCTAGAAGTTTAGCAAGAGTGCAAATGAGCACCCTGCAAATAGTGCCCCAGGCTGCAGCTTTCCCCATGCAGAGCCAGAGCTCAAAGGACCCCAGCTCTGCTCCTTTCCCACCCCTAAGCTAATCGCTCAACCTCTCCCATGCCTCCACAAATGCTCACAGCAGCTTACCCAGTGCTAAGGTGCAAAGTGCTGCAGCTCAACCCTGTGGTTTCCAGATCCCCCAAGTCCAGAATGTTGCTTGAAAGCCTGTGTTCCTACCTTGAGCTGCAGAGGGAGTGTCCCCTCTCACAGACTTGTTGTGAGGATGAAGGGAAAACATAGATAGGAAGCACCTGGCGAGCTGCGCGGGTGCTGCTGTGCGTGAGAAGCCCCTGGGGAACTTGGGCTCCAGTGCCCAGCCTCCCACACCAAGTGAGATCTGGGGTTAGACACAGACCTTGCTACCTTTCAGGAGCTCCCAGGCAACTTGCACATGCCATTCTGGTTCAAGGGACTCAGTACATTTAAGCACCCTGCAGGGGCTACACAGCTGCCCCCATCAGCTGTGTCCCATGTGCCACCTTTCCCTGGGGTTTCATCTCCCCTCTGGGAAGGACTGAGGCAGAGGCTCCATCTTGGCTTTGGCTGTTGGAGTGGGTGTCGAGGCTCCCCTGGGAAGATATGTGCTGGTTCATTCATTCAGTGTCTTCCCCAGCCAGAGACACCTTCATTCACTCACTCTTCATCGACCTGATGCTGCCACCCCTCTGTAGGATGCATAGGGATATAGACAGGAGCCAAGTCCAGCCCCAGAGGCCCAAGGAGCCAGGCGTGACCATGACACCTGCTCCGGGATGGACTCTCATTGGCCATTCCCTAGGGTGAGTAGGAACTTGGAGAGACAGACCCCGCCCCCACAGAATCCGCTGCACCCTTCCCCGCACCTGACCCCCAGCAAGGCCCCAGACCTTCAGAGAAGAGGGGGGAAGACGTGGGGAGAGACTCCCAGAAGGGCCAGAGCTCCCCCAGGGGACCCAGAGTCTGAATTCTGGGAACAGGGCACTTACTAGGGGACTTTCTGGGAGTGCTCTGAAGAACTTACTACCCACGTTGAGCCCTCTGTCCCGCCAGGGAAGCCCAGCTGCAGTTACGCTCTGTCCTCTGTCTCACTGCTCTGGAGGCTGGATGGGCAGGGCATCAAGGCACACCCACCCCCCGAAGGAACACAGAGGCCACCGGCTCCTCCGGCTGCCCGCCCCAATATGGCTCAGGCGGGACTGGAACGGGGAACACACAGGAGTAGCAGGTAACCATGTGCTGAGTGAAGGCCACCAGGAGAGAGGGGCTTGGCAGCACCCAGCATGGAGGGCCAGGCAAAGTGGCGGGGGCCATGTGCTGAGTGAAGGCCACCAGGAGAGAGGGGCTTGGCAGCAAGCGTGGAGGGCCAGGCAAAGAGGCGGGGGAGGGAGCAGCCAAGCCCCATTTCATCTCCTGTCCCTGCTGCACCCTCTGTCTGCCTGGCCCGTCCTCATTTCAGGATTTGGAAAATCCCAACTAGAAGTACCCAAGACCTTCTCTTGTTCTCACTCCTCTCAGGAGAAAATCCCCCTGACTTAGGAGGAAGTTGGGGGCCATGAGCGCTGGGCTGCCAGCGAGGAGTGGACAGTGGCCACAGGGCTGCCAGAACTGGCCTTGTGGACCACCTGGGCTTTAGCACAGGTGCTGCCTCTCACCTGGCTCCTCACCCTGAGGGTTGAAGGTAAGAGAGGAGGAACAGAAGCTCTCTGGTGTGTAGAGCGCAAATGCCAGGAAAATGCCATTCAAGATAAGACTAGAATAGGCCCAAGGAGATGACGCTGAGACAGATGTTCAGCCATCTTCTGGGCCACAAAATAAAACTTATTCAGTGTGTTCTCTGACATTGGTGAGAATACATTATAAATTGGTAACAGGTTACTTTAAAAAATCCTGAAATATTTGAGAAGTAAACTATATACTTCTGAACAACCTGGGGGTGGGGGTCAAAAAAAGGGAAATGAAGAGATACTTTGCGTTTACTGGAAATAAAAACACAACACATGTCGACAGCTACAGGGTGCCAGTGGAACCATACTTAAAGGGAGAAGGTACAGAGCCCAACATCTGCTTTAGAAAAGGCAAGTTCAAGTCTTCTCTCCAGCCGTTCTTATCACTGACCTAGCATAATCACCTACGGGGTGCTTCCTCCACAAACTGTGGGTGCTCCAAGGACTGTAGAAGGGGGTCACATCTTCAGTCTGCAAACCCAACACCTGCCTGACCCACTATAACCTTCATAAGCACAGCTCGACCAGCATTGCTCCCGCACTGGTTTTCCTGTCAAAGGGACCAGGGGGTGCCCTCTGGATATAGCCTTCCTGTTCCTGTCCATCAGGAATCAACAGAACTCCAGCCCCTATTGTGGCCAGGGAGTCTGTGAGGACAGGACAAGGACTCGCTTCTCACATCCAGTCTATAAGGAAAAGCAGGGACCCAGCCACCTGACCCTTGAGACCCCACCAGATTCTTGTCCCCAACAGGACTTGAGCACCTGTCGTACCCTCACATAGTCTCAGATAGGCCTGTGCTACAACATGCACCTGCTCGCCCAGCACATCCATGCCAAAACCCCTTCCTTAGGTGTCACCAGCAGCTCTCACCTTGGAGAACCACTCCTCCCCCCCCACCCCACCCCCCGTGAAACGGTCATCCAAGATTCCCAGTCTCCAGCCTGGTCCTGTCTAGCCTGGGTACAGGCGAACCCTGGAACCCAGAACACCGTCAGGAGACACTTGCCCTCATAGTCACCCCCAGAAGCGACTGTTTGCCTTCAAGATCCCCAAAGGCAATCCAGTTCCTATGCCTTCCTTGTGCAGGAGCCATGCTAATCTTCCCTGAATCGTTCCGATATTGGTATATGTGCTGCCGAAGCGAGTATGTCCTATGCCTTCCTTTATTCTCTCATTTTTATGTTCTCTCTTCTCATTCCTTTCATCCTTCTAGCTCCCCTCATCCTTCTAGAAATGTGTTTGGCTGGAGTCCTGCAGAGCTGGTCTCTACGGGATGCAGTACCTCTGGTTCCAGGCTCCCACCTCCCATCATTAGCTGTGTGTTCCCGCCGCAGCATCTCTCAGAATCCAAAATGATCTTTAAAAATGCATTTGTCAGGGCCCGGCAGCATGGTCTAGTGGCTGAAGTCCTCACCTTGAATGCGCCAGGATCCCATATGGGTGCCAGTTCTAATCCTGGCAGCTCCACTTCCCATCCAGCTCCCTGCTTGTGGCCTGGGAAAGCAGTCGAGGACGGCCCAAAGCTTTGGGACCCTGCACCTGCTTGGGAGACCTGGAAAGAAGTTCCTGGTACCCGGCTTCGGATCAGCACAGCACCAGCCGTTGCGCTCACTTGGGGAGTGAACCATCGGGACGGAAGATCTTCCTCTCTGTCTCTCCTCCTCTCTTTATGTCTGACTTTGTAATAAAAATAAATAAATCTTTTTTAAAAAATGCATTTGTCTACAGTTTCTCTTCTGTCTCAACCATGTCAGCAAGGCCCTTTCTCTGTCTCCAGCACCTGGTTCAGGCCTGGCAACAGCAGGAACCCCAGAAAGAGGCAGGACCACTTGGGGACCTGGATATCACAGGAGGCCCACTTACTCTCACTTCCCTGGTGTATGAGGGGGGAAGAAAGATTCATTTATTTGAAAGGCAAAACAACAGGAAAATGGATGGAGGGGAAAAGAGAGATCTTTCATCCACTGCTTCACTGCCCAGATGTGTGCCCTGCCAGGGCTGGGCCAGGCTGAAGCCAGGAGCCAGGAACTCCATCCTGGTCTCTGACCACCTGGGTTCAAGCACTTGAACCATCTCCCACTGCCTTCCCAGGTGCATTAGCAAAAAATGTAGAACAGAAGCAGAGTGGCTGGGAATCGAACCAGCACTGTGATACGCCATGCGAGTGTCCCAGATGGTGGCTTAGCCCACAGGACTACAACACCTGCCCCCAGAGTGCTTATGGGAACGGGTGAGAGGGCTTCCACCCTTCCCAGGAAGGCAAATCCCAGCTTCAGATCCTAAAGCCAGGTCTCTCCTTCCCTCCCGCTCTGATCTCTACCAATCCTTTGTAAGTCTCAAGCAGTGTCTTGTAAATCTTTAATTATAAGAAAACCACAGCCCTACTAGTGAAGACACAAACAGTGCTGATAAATATTTAAAACTGCGACGGCAACGGATCTGAAGGGATTAAGCAGAGATACATTGGAGTGACAGTTATTAAACACTAAATCCCAGGGAACGTTACAGCACAGATAAATAATGCACACTCCTGACAGCCGCTCCCAGGCTGACAAGATGGGACCTGCTTGGGGATACGGGGCTGGGGAGGCGGTGGGTGTCACGGGGTTGTGGTAGAGGGGCGGGAGGGGAGGAGTGTCCTGCCTGGCAGCCTCTCAGTGGGAGCCGGATGGTGGCTGGAAGGAAGGATGGTGTCTCCACCTATTCTCTGATCCGTCACCCACGCCTCCCCCAGCATCTGCACTAGCTGACCCACTAATCCATCCAGTCCCTCGTCTGTGCGTTCTTTCATTCACTGAGCCAGGAACTCACGCGCACACTAATTATCAGTGACTCATTCACTGGTCAAGTGCTTACTGAGCACTTGTGACAGCTGGGGAGGTTCCAGGCGTCGCAGGACCAGGCCTGACCCTCTGGATCTTTAAGGCTAGCAGGAGGATGGAGACGGAGATGGGCGAGCCTGAGGTAAGGGGACCAAAAAGATGAAAACATCATAACACAGCAGGTTCTCGCCCTGGGGCAGATTCTGTATTTGCTGTTTGGCCTCTCAATAAACACTTACCAAGGCTATTGACTGTAAGGGATTTTCAAGGTTGTTAAGACATGAATTTGAGTTATGCAGGCCCAGAGGCTGGTGTGGGGAAAGGAAGAAGGCAGTGGACAGGTACAGACCGGAGAAGTCAGGGAGGACTTCTCCTGTAGGAGACATGGACTCGAGCCAAAAGCCAGGCAATTTACTACGTTAGCTCATTTAGTTATAGCAACCTTCCTGCCCCATTTTAAAGATCGGGATATTAGAGCATTTTGTCCAAGGTCACAATAGTAGCAGTAGAATAGCTTCGAACCAAGGACTGACTCCAAAACCAATGTGTGCTCCATTGTACACATCGTCCCCCACCCCCAGAGCCCTGGCCAGCCACCTCCACTGGAAAGAGGAGCCGGCCAATAACAAGACCAACTCACCTGATTCATCTGAAATGTGCTTTCAGTAAAATGTACAGACTTTACACTTCAATATACCCAGATAAATGTATACATGTAGGCAAATAACATCTAAATCAGGATCTGGAATGGCCCCTCCATCCCAGAAGCCAACCATTCCCCAGCCACAACTCCAGGGGCCAGCCCTGTCCTCATTGCTATCACAGATTCCCCTGGTGAGTTCTGGAATTTCATATCAATATCCCTAACCTGTACATGGTTTATTTCCTTTAACATCAAAAATCACAGCTTAGGGCCCATCACAGTAGCCTACGGACTAAAGTCCTCACCTTGCATGCAACAGGATCCCATATGGGCACCAGTTCTAATCCCGGCAGCCTCACTTCCCATTCAGCTCCCTGTTTGTGGCCTGGAAAAGCAGTCAAGGATGGCCCAAAGTCTTGGGTTCCTGCACCAGCATAGGAGACCCGGATGAAGCTCCAGGCTCCTGCCTTCGGATCAGCTCAGCTCTAGCCATGTGGCCACTTGGGGAGTGACTCAATGGACAGAAGATCTTCCTCTCTGTCTCTCCTCCTCTGACTTTTTTTTTAAAAAATCACAGTTTAACAGAGGGACTCCTATAAAACTAAGAGCAGGTGCATGTGGTAAATCACCTCTCGTTGGAGAGCCTGAATCAAGTGAGTTGGTCTTATTGTTGGTCAGCTCCTCTTTCCAGATTGCCAACTCTGCCTGTGGATCCAGCTTGCAGCTAATGGGCACTTATGGAGGTACCAAGTGAGGGCTCAGGTGCCCCTGCCCTACAACCTGGGAGATCTGGAAGTAGTTCTTGGCTCCTGGCTTTGACTTGGCCCAGCTTTAACAGTTATAGATATTTGGGACATGAACCAGCAAACGGAATATTTCTCATTCTCTCCCCCTGCCTTCTCTCGATCACCCTGCCCAAGAGCGATCATCCCATGTGACTGACGACCTGACACATCTCAGGCTGAAGGGGCCACTGCCATACCTGTGAGGTCTGTTTGTCGTGCTGGGCAAGAGTTTCCCGGGACAGAGATTGGCTCTGGCTTGCTATCTGCCCTGGAGAGCAACCAAGTCCTGTAAAGAACCCTGAATCTGGGGGTCGTCACTGTGGCACAGTGGTGCCAGCATCCCATATGGGCACTAGTTAGTGTCCTGGCTCCTCCACACCCGATCCAGCTCCCTGCTGATGCACCTCGGAAAGCAGCA
Source organism: Ochotona curzoniae (assembly GCF_017591425.1). Classification (NCBI taxonomy): domain Eukaryota; kingdom Metazoa; phylum Chordata; class Mammalia; order Lagomorpha; family Ochotonidae; genus Ochotona; species Ochotona curzoniae. The sequence continues at coordinate 14,653,017 of NW_024466219.1, read as the reverse complement.
GGAAGATGGTCCCTGCACACACGTGGGAGACCCAAAAGAAGCTTCAGACTCCTGGCTTCGTGCAAGCCAGGGCAGCCATTAGGGGAGTGAACCAACCCAACAGTTGCAAGATACTCCCTCTTTGCTTTCTTCCTCTTTCTCTGTCATTTTGTCTTTCAAATAAACAAACACCCCTGTGATGGGGGCCTGAGCACCTTGTTTGTTACTCTGGGTTCCTGCCTCACCCAAAGGTAAGAATTCTAAGCTGAGCTTAGCAGCATGAGCAAACAGGAGCCAAATTTATTTAGCAGCAAGGAGATAAACATATACTTATGTGCGTGAGTGTGGGCCGCCCACATGCAAGCAGGTCAGAGGGCTGCTCATGAAAGCGAACAAAGTAGTACCTGGGAATGCGGTCCATGACCAAAAGCCCTCTCCCCTATTCTGAAACTTAGGAGGCACAACAGGGTGGGATCTTAGCCCACCTTCCAATTCCTGATGGAACAGATGTACCCCAGGAAGGTGGGCATATCAAGAGGCAAACATTAGGGTGCCAGCACAATGGCATAGCGAGCTAATCCTCCACCTGCGACACTGACATTCCATAAGGGTGTCATTCATGTATCAATTGCTCCACTTGTGATCAGTTCTCCATTTATGATCTGGGAAAAGCAGAAAAAGATGGCTCAAGTCCTTCGAGTCTGGTACCGACATGGGGGACCCAGAGGAGGCTCTTGGCTCCTGGCTTTAGGTCAACCCAGCTCTGGCCATTGTAGCCATTTGGGGAGTGAACCAACAGATGGAAGATCTCTCTCTCTCTCTCTCTCTCTCTCTGACTTTCAAGTAAATAATAATAATAAGACAACTCTCCTTTTTAAAAAAGTTTTTCTTAATTTTAATTGGAAAGGCAGATTTTATAGAGAGAAGGAGAGACAGAGAAAGATCCTCCACCTACTACTTCACTCCCCAAGTGGCCACAACAGCCAGAGCTGAGCTGATCTGAAGCCAAGAACCAGGAGCTCCTTCTGGGTCTCCTGTGTGGATGCAGGTTCCCAAGGCTTTGGCTCACGCTCGACAGCTCCCCCAGGCCACAAGCAGGGAGCTGGCTGGGAAGTGGAGCAACTCGGATATGAACTAGTGCCCATATGGGATCCTGGAGTATGCAAGGTGAGGACTTTAGCCACTAGGAAACCATGCCAGGCCTTCAAGTAAAATAAATTTTTAAAAAATTTGTTTAAAGAGAAAACATAGCTGGGGGTATAAGAATTCCAGCTTTGGGGTCGACACTGTGGCACCGTGTTTTCAGTCACTCCCTGCAGTACCGGCATCCCATGTGAACACCAGTTCAAGACCCGATGTTCTACCTCCAGTCCAAGTCCGTACTAATGGCTTGAGAAAGCAGAGGATGATGCCCCAGGGCTTGGGACCCTGCACTCATGTAGGAGACCCAGAAGAAGCTCTCGGTTCCAGGCTTTAGATCAGCTCAGCTGCTGCCATTGCAGCCATTTGGGGAGTGAAGCAGCAGATGGAAGATTCCTGCCTGTTGATCTCTCTCTTTCGTAACTCTGCCTTTCAAATAAATAAATCTTAAATAGGAGGAGGAGGAGGAGAAGAGGAGAAAGAGGAAGGAAAGAAAGAAATTGCAGGCATTTGGGAAGTGAGTCAGTGGGTAGAAGATGTCTCTCTGTCTTTACCCTTTTTTCTGTAACTCTACCTTGCAAATAAATACAAGTAAATCTTTAGAAAAGCAAGGACTGCCTAGTCACACCATATCCTTTACAGCCACTCTCCCAGAGCCTTCGGGCCCTTTTCCCCACCCCCAGAGCCACAGGGCCAGCCAGGCAGAGACCAGTGACACTGGGCTAATGAGACCCCTCCCGAGAGCCCAGCATCCTCTGACCTTCCAGACACAGCAGGTGAAAGCTCTTGAACAGTAGCTTTGCATTCTCCTCCGTGGCACTGAGGCCAGAGACAGACGGCTTGCAGCAAGGGAAGGTAGAGACGGATGGTTTGTAAACCTCTCCCGGGTTCCACCACACCACCCCATCTGATACCAACACTTCTGTTTCAGTTTCCAGGTGATTTCCATCATTTGCAAGCACCAAAGACTTATCACGGTGTAGGGCAATTATTCTCAGCCAAGAGTGACTTGGTGCCTCTGGGGGCATCTGGCGGGGGGCACTGAGGGCTCTACCGTGCCCGGTGCACCATGCATGACTCAGTCGGGCCGCAGCAGCTGGCTATGAGTTCTGCATCTCACCCCTCCTTCTAGCAAAGCTTGGATTTGTGCTGAGGCGAGCTCACCTGCCTCAATCGTGATGGCGAGAGGAGCGGGGTCATTTGGCACAAGTTCCAAGGGTGCACACGCTCACTCCTAGAGCAGTAATTCACTTCACAGGATTTATTTGTGGCAGAAACCCTTAATTCAGAGAAGTACACCAAGATTTATGCACCAGTATGCTCGTTGCAGCTCTCTTTCTAATGATGAAAAACGGAAGCTACTCAGCCATCAGGAGTTGGTTCCATACATCACTAGCCATTCAGAGCATGGAATGATCTAACAGTTAGAATCATGTGTGAGAGCATTATTTAATGACACTAGGAAATGCTCATTATGCGAACTGAAAGACCAGAATGAAAGATTTTTGAAATATTTCTAGTATAGAAAAAAAACCAGAGAAGTACCACAAAATACCTCCATGGATGGTTATTTCTAAGGAGTAGGGTCCCAGCTAGTTTTTGCTTTCCTACTTTAAAAAAATTCAATTTTTCAGTAATAAACATGTAGAGCTTTTATAATTAGGAAATTTTTTTAAATTTTGTTTTAAGGATTTGTTTATTTTTATTGAAAAGGCAGATATACAGAAAGGAGGAGAGACAGTAAGGAAGCTCTTCCATTCGATGATTCATTCCCCATGTGGCTGCCCTGTAGTGAGTGGCTGGCTCCTGGCTTTGGATCCCCCGGCTCTTGTAAGTGCTGTAGGCATTGCAGCCAGGGGTTTTCTCTAACTGCCCGCCTCTTGAACACATTACATATTTTTTTTTTAAAATAAAAATATTACTAATGGTTGTTGTTGTGTATATTTGTCATTCTATTCGCCTGTGATGGCTAAATGTTAGACATGCTGCTGAGATTTCCCTCACAATTTTGAAGTGCTGTGTTACAGGTTAACTGGCCCCCCATGACACTTCTCCTTACCCCAAAAGATGGGTGGGAAAGCTGGGCAGCTAGACACCAGCACTGCAGAGAGAAGGGTACCAAGAAGTAGGCCAGCAGCTGCCTGCCCTTCTGTCCCATGACACAGAAGGCGCCATCTGGAAACACGCCAGGCTCTCGCCAGACAGTGAATCTGCCAACACCTTCAATGTGACTTTGTGCCTCTCACCTGTGAGCCAGCAGTGCCCATTGTTTAGAAATCTTCTGGCACAGCTTGGGCTATCCAGGACAAGCCGTCCACAGACTCTCCCTGTCTGCCACACGCGTTTCTGAGGCTTAGCAAAGCCTGGGCCAAACTGGAGTGCAGGCCACAAAAACAGTTGACACAGCTTGCCAGAGCCCAGCAGGGAGCAGGAGGATGTCCAGAAGTTGGCAAAGGCTGGTCTGGCAGGCTGAAGTAGAAGTTGCTATGTGTCAAAGCATCAGTTCCACACTGGCTGCTTCCATCACTCTGACTGTCCTGTTGTTTAAAGTCAGAAGGCGGGGCTGATGTGGTGGCACAGCAAGCTCATCTGTCCTGTGGTGCCAGCCTCCCACATGGGCACTGGTTCGTGTCCCGGCTGCTTCACTTCTCATCCAGCTCCCTGCTTGTGGCCTGGGAAAGCAGCAGAGGATGATCAAAAGCCTTGGGACCCTGCACCCATGTGGCAGACCCAGAAGAAGCTCCTGGTTTTGGATCAGCTCAGCTCCAGCCACTGCAGCCATTTGTGGGGTGGTGAACCAACAGGTGGAAGGAAGATCTCTGTCTCTTTCTCTGTTGATTAAACTCCCTTTTCTATAAAATAAATAAATAATTTCTTAAAAATAGCTGGCCTTAACCACAGGAACCGGGGGGTGGGCATGATAGGTGTCATTGGGAGTCACTCTGACTAGGCTGCAGCTCCTGCTGGTGTACATGAAGGCCAAATGTGTAGTGGGCTGGGTTGGGCTAGGCCACAGCATCCATTGGTTTGCATGGGAGATGGAACTAGGGACAGAAATGACCCAGCAATTCCAACTACCAGTGTGTACATAGGCAGATGTGGGTGATGGTCTGAGCCAGACTCTGTACTGACAAGCACACACAAGAGTCAAGTCTGGGATCACCTCAGGTGAGGTCTCTTTTGGGGATTCCCTTCAACTGAACCATTGGACTCCGAACTCCAACCATGGGGAGAATGGCAGGATCAGTGGGCTGACCGTGGAGTGCATGAGTCAGAACCGGGCCTCCTCGGTGGCTAAGGTAGAGCAGTGGACAGCACACCCAGATACACGTGGAGGATATGGTAGTCCATTGGAGCCTGCAGAGGATGTCTTGTACTATAGCAGAGGAAGAAGGGCAGAACAAATTGATCAACTGCCACAGCCAAGCATTGGCAGCAAATTCTGGGCGAATGGAGACTCTAGGGTGGACTGTGTCAGCAGATGGACCTTAGAAGGATTTCCTCATCCTTGGATCAGCGAGATCAACAGCATTTCAGAACTATCAAAGCCACTTAAGCAGAACCCTCGGGGCATACTCCACATCGGCAGCCTGGGATGCCAGCGGGTAGCTGTTGTCCATCCCCAGGTACTAAGGCAGTTAGGATGCTGGGTGTGGCTTCTCCCTTTATCTCCCTGCTTCCCCTAGATTCAGGAGGAAGAAAAAGAAAATTTGGAAACAACGATCTCACCCACTTTCCCCTAATCCTCCACCATTCCCATCCTGATCAGCTATGTAAACATCATCAAAAATTAAAATAAATAAGATGCTAGTTAAGAAAAAAAAAAAAAAAAACATAGCTGGCCTTGCAGCTTTTCTTCACCCATTAGATAGGCTGGCAACAAGGTCACACCTTACCACAACCCTGGCGGTAGCTGGCGGCTTTCCTGCTCACTCTACCCCCAAAGCTGTTCCCACCTGGCTGCTGCACTCCCACGGGTCCCCAGAGGCACAACAGCCAGACCCCTGGGGTCTCTAGGATCCTGCTTAGGCTGGTGTTGGTTCCCTACACAGCCAGGCCACATTTCCTGCCTCCTGTCCTGCTCCAAGGCTGCATCCTGTGACCGCCATTAACATGACAATCACCAAGAACCCAGCAGCTTCTTCTGGACTTCCCTAGTGCCTCCTGTTTGAAATCAGCAGCTCTTACCCAAGGGCAGACCCACGTCCCTCTTCCCCACAGGGGCTTTCAAGCCAGGGACCTGGAGTGACTGAGCAGGTGGCTATGCAAGGCATCTTCTCACACAACACATAAACGGGGTCCACTGCACATACCAGCAACCTGCATCCCCTGCCCCTGGGAGACGAATACTGGCCAGCCTCATTTCACATCCTTTACGCATCTTCTCTATGCCTGTGAAAAACCGGGACAGCTCACTGTAGTCAACACTGCATTTCCTTCACAAGAGCCGCTGGAAGCATTATTCAACAAGCAGCAGCTACATGACACACACCAGCCACTCAGCAAGTGTTTGAGGGGCGGCTGACTTTGGAGATGGGGGTGAGGGTGCCCACCCCTGACAGAAGTGCCAGTGTGCTTGGTTCACAGGACCCTCTTGTCCTAACAATCAGGGGCAGTTTGGGATCTGTAGGGCCTGCCCAGCCCCAGCCTCCCATAGGTCTGTGAAGCTAGCAGGGCGCGTACAAGCCCTTTTGATTTTCTTCCAAGCGTTTCTTGTCTGGGCCGGCACTGCCAGGTGCACTGTTGAAAGCTGACCTGGGGCTGGACTTCTTCCATCAGATGAAAGGATAGAGAAGGCAGAGAGCGCACAGGCTGAAAGGCCGAGACAAGTGCGCCCCACGTATCGCTGCTCCCCACAAGCGGCTAGGGTTTTATTTCTTAAGATCGATTTACTTGAAAGGCAGAGCAACAGAGAGATGTTTGCACCCACCAGTTCACTCCTCAAATGGTCACAATGGCGAGCGTTAGGCCAGCAGGAAGCCAGAACCAGAACTCCACCTGGGTCCCTCACATGGGTGTTGGGAACGCAAGTACTTGGACCATGATTGACTGCCTTCCCTGGTGCATCAGTGGGGAGCTGGACCGCAGGCATAACACCCGGGTTCTAGCAGCTGAAGTCCTCGCCTTGCACACACCGGGATCCCACACAGGCATAAGTTCTAATCCCAGCAGCCCCACTTCCCATCCAGCTCCCTGCTTGTGGCCTGGGAAAGCAGTCAAGCACAGCCCAAAGCCTTGGAACCCTCCACCCCCGTGGGAGACCAGGATGAAGCTCCAGGCTCCTGCTTCGGACTGGCTCAGCTCCAGCCGTTGTAGCCACTTGGGGAGTGAATCAACGGACAGATCTTCCTCTTTGTATATCTGACTTCGCAATAAAAATAAACAAATCTTTTTTTTTTTTTGTGCAAACCAAATTTTATTTTACTTTACTTTTAAAGATTTGTTTTTATTGGAAAGCAGATTTACAGAGAGAAGGAGAGACAGAAAGAGTTTCATTTCACTGGTTCACTCCCTAGGTGGACACAATCAACGGAGCGAGGCTGATACAAAGCCAGGAGCTTCTTCTAGGTCTCCAGCAAGGGTTTGGTGTCGCTGTCCTGCAGCGATGGACTTGGTGCACGGAGCCGACAATAACACGCGTGGACTCTGATGGTCAAAACCGAAGTTTTTAGGGGCATCAGACTTTATACACTGAACAGCCAGGACTGGAATGGACACTCCAATACAGGAGGTTAGCACTGTCATCAGCCGCTTAACCTGCTGCACAACCCCAGCCCCACAAGTTTGCAGCAGTTTGAGGAAGAATATGTTTGATGGTCCTGTTTCTCCAATTGTGTCCCCATCCTCAGAATTCCTACAAAGGTTAACTTACTTATTTCTCTTTTATTTGAGAGAGAAGAACACATCCTAACAGGACCCAAGCGCGTGGGCCCCTGCTCTCACAGGAGAGACCCAGATGGAGATCCTGGCTCCTGGCTTCAGCCTGGCACAGCCCTAGCTGTTGCAACTATTTGAGCAGTAAACCTGAGAATGGAAGATCTCTTTATGTCTTTCCCCAACACCAATTCTGCAGCTGTTTGAAATAAATAAATCTTTTTAAAAAGTAAGTAAAAGTGGAGGAAGAACTCAAACCCAGGCCCTCTGACACGGGATGAGGGCATCCTAAGTATGCCTCAATTACTGTACCAAACTCCAATCCACTATGAGTTTTCCCTCAGTATGTCTTCTTGTGCCAGGTGCCTGCTGATAGCCTCTGGCAGAGTCAACAAGGTGGTTTTAAGGGCACAGACCTGGTCCTTAGATTTCATAGGGTGCTAGTGCCCCCTGGTGGAAGATGAAAGCAACATCTGCTGGTTCCAGACAGATTTGGTTCCAGACCAGCTGGGGTAGCGACAGCAGGAGGACACGCCAGGCACTGGACTCCTCACAGGCAGTGACCCCATCTGACCTGCCTATTTCACAGACCAGAAAGCTGGGAGTTACAGATACCAAATGAAGAGTAGCTAACTGGCAAACCCTCTCTCTCTCTTTCTCACACACACATACACACACAAGAAAGAAAAAGGAAGAAGGGAAGAAGGGAAGATGGGAAGGGAAGGGAAAGGAAGGGAAGAAAGAAGAAGCAGGTGCAATTATTCCTGAAATGTGCCACCAGCCTCTTGGGAACTTGACAGAAGGCAGACCTACTTGACTGGAGCCTGTCACCCAGGTGGGGCCCAGCTGCTGACAGAATCCTGGAGTGAACTGCACACAGGCGATTCCAGTGTTTGCTCAGACTGCGGCCGCTCTGGTCAGAGCGGGGTCCCTAACCTAGGACACTCGGATTTGCATACACAATTCCACATGAGTACTTAACATTTTTCTGGAGCAATCACCCTTAACCTGGAGGCAATGGCGAATCCCCCCACATCTGGCTCCAGGCTGAACAGCGCCTGACCAAGTCCACGCGCTGACCTGCACCCCCCAACTTCTTTGCCTGGCTTTTCTCTAAAATTCTGTGCTCATTTTTCCACATCTCATGTGGCTTTAGCCTAAGATCCAGGGTATCCCCCATACTGCACCCCATCTTCTCCCACATCTACAAATCTATGCTTTGAGATTTGTCCTTCCCTTTAATTAATTGCTGCCACCTGCCAATCTTCCCTCATTCACCGCAGATTGGGTCCTCTCTCCCTCTATAACTCTGCCTTTCAAATAAATAAATCTTTTTAAATTATTATTATTGGAAAGTCAGATATATAGAGAGGAGGAGAGACAGAGAGGAGGATCTTCCATCCAATGACTCACTCCCCAAGTGGATGCAACGGCCAGAGCTGAGCCAATCTGAAGCCAGGAGCCTGGAGCCTCCTCTGGGTCTCCCATGCTGGTGCAGGGTCCCAAGGCTTTGGGCTGTCCTCGACTGCTTTTCCAGGACACAAGAAGGGAGCTGGATGGAAGCAGGGCTGCTGGGACACGAACTGGTATCCATATGGGATCCCGGCACAGGCAAGGTGAGGACTTTAGCCATTAGACTACTGCACTGGCTCCAAATAAATAAATCATAACGAAAACTTCTAAAAGCCACTAAGATAAAAGAGTTACAGTGATATACCTGGATAAAAGGCTGTGGATAGTTTTTATTTTTTACCTTTCTTTTTTTTATTATTTTTTAAACTTTTATTTTTCATGATATGGTTCCATAGGCTCAGGGGTTTTCCCTTCCACCCCCCCCCCACTTCCCCTCCTCCACCCTGTTTTTCCCCACATTATTACAACAGTACAGTCCTTCAGCAGCAGTCACAGTAATGGGCTGCTCCCAACCAGCACAGTTGGATAGTCACACTGCAAGCTGATTTAACCCAATACGCCACAACTCTAACCCCTCACTCTGCCTTTCAAATAAATGTTAAAAGCATTTTTTTTTTAATCAAAACTACAGCAAGTAAAAATATACTAAGGGCCTAGCACGATGGCTCACTTAGCCAATTCTTTGCCTCCAAGCACTGAGATCTCATATGGACACTGGTTCATGTCCTGGCTACTCCACTTCTCATTCAGCTCCCTGCTTGTGGCCAGGGAAAGCAAAGGCGATGGCCCAAAACCCTGGGACCCTGCACCCTCATGGGAGACCGGAAGAAACTCCTGGCTCCTGGTTTTGGATTGGCTCAGCTTCGGCCATTGCAGTCACTTAGGCAGTGGACCAACAAGTGGAAGATCTCCCTGTCTCTTCTCTATAAATTTGCCTTTCCAAGGGTCCAGCATGATAGCCTAGTGGCTAAACCTTCAGCTTGCATCAGCCAGGATCTCATATGCGTTCCAGTCTGTATTCTGGCTGCTCCACTTCCCACCCAGCTCCCTGCTTGTGGCCTGTGAAAGCAGTTGAGGATGGCCCAAAGCCTTGGGACCCTGAGCCTGCACAGGAGGCCTGGAGGAGGCTCCTGGTTCCTGCTTTTGGATCGCCTAGCTTGGCTAGTGCAGCTACTGGGGCAGTGAACCAGTGTACAGAAGTGACAGAAGATGTTTTGCTCTCTCCTTCTCTCTGTAAATCTGCCTTTCCAATAAAAATTATATAACTATATATATATAACTACACTATATTTCTAGTATATAGTATATTGCTAGTTTTATATATATAGCTATACTATATATATGTAACTATATATGTAGCTATATATAGTTTAGCCTAGTCTATCCTTCATAAACGCTCACAATTTATCACATTAGCTCTATTCTGTAATCAAGTGTTGAGGATCTCATGCAATTTATTGAATACAACACCAAAAGTGGCACACAGAATGGGTCTACTTTTGCATCACATCACTGAATATTTGAAAATACGCCAGAAAGCACGTGGGATGATGGCAAGCAACCTCACACTCAGCAGGTGCCAGCCTGGCATCTCTGACTGCAGGGGTTGCTGGGAGCTTCCACTGCCTCCTTTACTGCCCTCTGGGGGAGAGGCTTCATTTCAACAGTGAGGGCAAAGGAAAAACCAAGTAGAAGCAGGATGGATTGGAACCAGGACTGTGCAGCGACACTAGTCCCCAAGTTAAATGACTCCCCCAGTTCTCAGTGAGCGATGATCCTGTAAGTGATTTTTTAAAAAAATATTTTTGTTGGAAAAGCAGATTAGATTTATGGAGAGGAGCGACAGACAGAAAGATCCTCCTTCTACTGTTCACTCCGCAACTGGCCGCAATGGCCGAAGTTGAGCTGATCCAAAGCCAGAAGCCAGGGGCTCCTTCTGGGTCTCCCAAGGCTTCGGGCCATCCTCGACTGCTTTCCCAGGCCACAAGCAGGGAGCTGGATGGGAATTGGAGCAGCCAGCACGTGAACCAGCAGCCATATGGGATCCCGGCACATGCAAGGCACGGATTTTAGCCACTGATCCATCATGGCCGGGCGCCAAGTGATAGTTCCTGATCTCAGGGGACATTTCTGAGAGAGGAGCACTGCTGGTCGAGAGGAGGCTAAGGACCCTGCTAAACATCCTACTGCCTTACAATACACACCCCTACCAAGGCTGCCTGCTTTATCTCTTTATTTCCTTAAACCTACTGCGTTTGAAAGGTGACAGAGAGGGAGAGAGCTCTTACATCTGCTGATTCACTCCCCAGAGTGGAGTGAGGGCTGAAGCTGGGCCAGACCAAAGCCACGAGCCTGGAATCCATCCAGGTCCTCCTGTGGGTGGCAGGGTCATCATTCGCTCCCAGGAGCACTAGCAGGAAGCCGGGTCTTGAACTGGTGCTGTTACAGAGCATGCTAGGTGTCAGGCTGTGCCTTACCCTTGCAGATCATAAAACTATTTTTTTATAGTAGTATTCAGTCTCTTAATAAAACAGGCCCTCAGAAAGTTCGCATAAAGCAAAGCAAAAAAAAAATACTGTTTTTGTTTGTTTGTTTGGCTGTATCCCATGTGTTTTGATGTTTTTGTTTTGTTTATTCCAAATAATTTCTTTTCTCTTGTCAAATTCATCACTGGCTCGTGGATTGCACAGTGGCATCATTTTTCCCAAGAGACTTTTGTGTTTCCTTTTTGTTACTCATGTGTTGGTTACTCAGTGGTGCATTTTTTCATGGTGCTGTAATTGGTTGTTGTTGTTCTAACTCATACCAGTTGTTGACCTGGTTTCATAGCTTCTCAATTATGGAAATGTATAGTAATGGGGTACTGGGGTCTACATCAAAAAGAAGTGAGGGTACAATGGAACATGCATCCTTGCTTCCAGACGAAAGATGAACTCCCAAAGAAACTATTGGACATATGTAGACAATGGGATGCTGGACTGTCTGACATTGTCTGTACCAACAATGTCGGGGTACACTTAAGAGACTGATAGAATTATGCTTCCTTATGAAGGACTGACTACACCATTGTAGTAAAATGGGGAAAATACGTCGGGGGTGGGAGTTTGGGGGGAATCCCAGCCTATACAAAACTGCATCACATAATTCAAAGTTCAAAATAAAATTACATTTAAAAAAAACACAACCATGAAAAACTGCATGGATTTCAAAAGCTTTTAGCACCAAAATAAACTTACCTTTCCAAGCAGCCACAAGTAAGCTTCATTCCCTCTGATGATATTGCATGCTGACATGTTGGTGTCTCTAAGCCTGAGGGCAGGGGCACATCCAGGACCTGACACAGTTACAGCCCCAGTCTCAGCTAAGGGTCACTGCCATCAAGATCTACTCTCAAAGTGACATCTTATCATTTCTTCCTTTCACCATCACCACCAAAAGCCTATTCTTGTGCTCCTACTCTTTAGCCCAGCAAATGGCGCCCTCATCCACCACTCACCCAAGCCAATAGTGACTCCCCATGCCCTCCCCCCACATCAGTGCTGTCTATCATTTCGTCCACTCTGACTGCTCAGATCCTTTGGATTTACTTTACACAGGTTGCTTAGTGTCCCTAAGCCCTCGATACTTCCTGGGACAAAAGATACAACTTTGTCTTAGCCACTACTATCACCAAGGAGTTAACTCTACAGCCCAGCTTGCTGCCATAGCCCAGCGATTCTCCCACTTTGGTCCAGTAGCCTCCACAAGGCAACCACAACAACCATGCATAAATGCAAGGACGACATCCACTCTTTTATAATCTCTGACAAGACAGTCAGGCACCACTGCCTGCAGTTACCCCTTGTTGAAATTCTGGCTGCTCTGCTCTGCTTCTGATCCAGCTCACTGCTGATGCAACTGCTGATGCCCCAATGACTTGGCCCCCCTGTCACCCACATGGAGACTTGCAAGAAGCGTCTGGTTTCAGACTAGCCCAGCTTCTGCATTGTGGCCACTTGGGGAGTGAACCAGCGAATGAAGTGCACTTTCTCTGTAACTCTCTGCCTTTCAAGTAAATAGCTAAACAAAGACATAGTCAACATCCTACCTGTGGCCACTCAAGCCCCATCTCTCATCACTTCTCTAAGTCACATCATTTGCTAAAGTCACACAGAACAATTAATTTTTTATTAATTAATTTTATTTTTTATAATGATTACATGGTTGATCCGGATGAGAAGGATCAAAGTTAAGGGAAAACTGGGCGAACTCATTGTTTCCAATTTTACTATTTTTTCTTGTTGTTTCTGGAGGAAGGGGAGAGACAAAGGGGGAAGCCACACACGACTTTCCAAATGTCCCAGTACCCAGGGATGAGGAACCGCCACCTCATATTAACCCAGAGTCTCGATCTGTACATATTCTAAGGATTCTGCCTAAGTGATTTGGGTAGTTCTGGAATGCTGTTAAGTTTCACTGATCCAAGGATGATGTCACCCTCCCAATGCCAATTGGCTGATATAGTAAGCTTCAACTCTCCATTCACTGAGATTTTTTGCTGGCATCATTTGTTTGGGGTATTTCTCTAGTTTGTTCTGCTCTCCTTCTGCTACAGCACCAAATGAACTGCTATATTCTCATTTTACAACAGGGCCTGTGTCCACTGCTCCACCTTTTTCACTAAGTAGGACACGTTCTTGCAGGTGAGCCCAAGGACCCGGGCCAGGCGACCCAAGCCCCGCTGCATCCTCCATCCCTGGGGCTCACGCCCACCTAGTAGGTAGGCCCCACAACCTGGGTCAGGCAGCACAAGCCCCACCAGATCCCCCACCCCTGGGGCTCATAAACCTAGCACCCACCTTGCAGGCAGGCCCCAGGATCTGGGCCAGATGACCCAAGCTCCACTGGATCCCCAAGCCCCAGGGTTTACAAACACAGTGCCCACCACGCAGGTGGGCTTAGGACCTGAGCCAAACTACCTGAGCCCTGTCAGATCCTATTCCCCCCGGGCCCAGGCTGGCATGACTCGCCTCACCTCAGCATCCGTAGTCTTATTGCACAGCCAGGCCTGGTCTAGCCTGCGCCCTATTCCAGCTCCTGCTGGTGGGTGCTGTAGCCTATCTCAGTCCAGCCTGATTGCTGTCCCATCCCTAATGTGAACTGGCTAGTGTTGTGGCCTGATCTGGCTCCTCCTGCCTTGGTTCTCAGATATGCCAATCGGTGTTATAAACTGGCTCAGACTTGTCTTTCCCCAGACCTGACCCACATGTGTGCTGGCAGGTACTGTCACCTGGCACGGTCTGAACTGCTCCTTGCCTTGCTTCTTACATTCACCTGCAAGGACTGCATCCCAGTGAAGGAGTTTCCCAAGCTCCTCAATTGAGTCTCTTCCCAGTGACAGTTCTTTTGCACACCAGAGGGTCCTTGGCCCAGGCTGACTTTGCCTACCTCCTGTGCTGGCAAGAACAGTGGCCTTGCTCAACCAGCCTACACCCATTCTGGTTCTTGCTGTTAAGTGTTGCAGCCCAGCACTACCTGGTCCGCACCCAGACACAGCTTTCACGTAATTCAGTGGGAATTAAGAACTAGCCAAGCCTGTTCTACACCCAATCTGGCTTTCACAAGTACCAATGGGGACTGGAGTCTAGCCCAATCTGTCACTCCCAAGACTCAGGGCACTCCCATACCAGTGGAGACTGAAGCCATGTCCAGCCCAGCTTCCTGCCCCCAATCCTACTCTCATCTTCACCAGAGGGAACACCATCCCACCTTGGGGCATCCCTTTTTAGCTCCCCAGCCAGACCTGTTCCCATCCATAGTTCTTGGGCGAGCCAGCATAGACTAAAGTTCTAAAGAGGTGAGCCCACTTTTCCCCCACAGATTCTATTTTCAAACCCATTTCTCTCTCTCTTGTTCTCCCCTACAAACCAATTTGGTGTCAGCCCCCTACTTACATACACATGTCATGGACTTATCTGTGGAGGACATTAGCTTTAATTCCTAACCAGGGCATAAACCCATAGGTCATTGCTCACCGCCACCACCCAGGCCCTTCTGGGAGAGCCATGCAGCCTGACTACATGCACTCGTGCAGGTCAAAAACTTTCAGGATGGGGTGGTCCTAGAAGTCCACTGAGCATCCCTTCCCCCAGGGAGCCAGTGTGCTCAGCTGTGCATACTGTGCCAGTTAGAAAAGCCTCCACACTGGGGATCCTGAAGGCCTGCCGCGAATGCCCCTCCCATGCAGTCTTCAGTTCATTTACTGCTTCTGTAGCCTGCATGGAAGCTGTAGATCATAGGAAATTTGAGGAAGGCTATTTCACTGTTTTACTTCCAACACAAAGCGACCTCCAGCTCACACTAACGTTTACCATTTGTTTAATCAATTGAGTTCCCATCCTTCATTTAAAAAGGAATTAATCAACTGAGTTAAGGAGGGCTGGGGTTAGGTTGGAAGTGTATAAATATAGCAACAACATCCCAATGTACCCCAAACTTGTAAATATGTGAATATCTTCCAACAGCATGAACTCTGTAACTTCACAGATGAGATTACTGCAATTGTGGGGGTAGAAACACTGACTTGGAACTTCTCTACCAAAGAAGAGTTTGTGAACAAGGCTACACGTCTCAGGTTACCCCATCCACCTCTAGCATTAAGACTTGTTTCAAGCTGTATTTATTTGAACATTGGAGTTAGAGAAAGGCCAAGACACACAAAGATCTGCTAGCTCACTCCCCAGGAAGCAGAAATAACCAAGGCTAAGAGAATAAAGCCAGGAACTTCATCTGGGTCTGCCATGTGGGTGGCAGGGACTGAAGTACAGGCCCATCTTCTACTGCTTTTCCCAAATCATTAGCAGGGAGCTGGATTGGAAGTGGAGCAGCCAGGACTTAAAACCAGTGCCCATATGGGATATCGGGGGCATAGGAGCTAGCTTCATCTGCTATACAGTGCTGGCCACTCAAGACTATTTTCATCAAAGATGGTTAAGTCTGGGGCCACCACCATGGAGCAACAGGTTAAACTGTAGCTTGGAGGCAGGCCCCAGGCTGGCATGCTGGCAGATAAGGTCTGGTGATCTGCATGCACACTTGGCTCCTGGGCAGGCGGGCAGGGCCCTAGACCATCATGCTGCCCCATCAGAAGACTGCCCTCAGGAACATGCACTTGTGGGAGTGGGGACAGTGGATGGCTTAAGGAAAGGGGTACAGGGATATGTGGGAGGAGGAACTGCTGAGCAAGAATGTTACAGGCAAGAAATTACTTCTAGGGGACTTCCACTGACCAGTCCACTGCACTTATAGGTAAATGAGTGGGCTAATATTGGGAGGTTTGGAGGGAAACTGGAAGATCCTTCTGGTCAGACCAGTGCACCTGCCCAAGTGGGAGACCTGAGCTGAGCTAGTCAGCATCAATGACCACCCACTGGCACACAAAAAAACTAAGACTGGGAGGCCTGCTTGGCATGGCTAGGCCATAGTACCTGCCAGTGGATGCCAGGGGAACTAAGTGGCACGTGAGAGAACTGAGTCTGGGGGCAGATTCTGTGGGGAATTTTTGGGCTTACCCCTGTGGGACTACAATGTCTTTTGGTTTGTTAAAGAGCCGGGAGTGGTGACAGGCTGAAGTAAGAATGACCATGGAATTCACCAACACTTAATGGAAACTGGGATTGGGACCAGCTGGGCTGATCCAGGCAGCAGCACCCGTAGGCACACTCAAAAACTGGGTGTGAGGCAAACAGAGTGCAACATACATGAGCACAAATAGAGGCCAACTATGCCAGTTAGGAACCTAGCATCTGCTGACATGAATGAGATTGGGTCTGGGAGTGGGCCTGGTGGGGCAACTTGGGGAACTAGTGGGTTGTAGCTCCCACTGGTGAACAAGTGTCAGGGCTGGGTGTGGGTCAGGCGAAGCAAGCCTGCCTCACTTGTCAGCAGGTGTGCAGGCTGGCTCAAGGGAGGCAGAATGAACAGAGCTGAACTACACTGTAGCACACTGGCATGCACAGGAGTGAGGATGGGGTACAGGCCATGCTGGGCTAGGCTGTCACACCTAACAGTCTGCATGAAGACCAGGGATGTGGGCAGGATGGACAGACCTAGGCTACAGCATTCACCAGCAAGAGCTGGGACAGGGTGTGGGCTGGGCCAGGCCAGGCCAGGCCAGGCTGCAGCATCCAATGGCAAGGGTCAAGCTGAGGGGTAAGCTGTGCAAGGCTGGGTTGGATCACCTACTGCGGCACACACAAGATCTGTAGCTAGAAGCAGGCCTGGTAGGGGCCTAAGGGGACACCCTGCTGGGCTATGGTTCCCACTGGTGAGCATGAGAGCCAGAAATGGGATTGGACCTGGCTGAACGTGGTTACAACAACCCTCGGCCTGTGTGTGGGCTGGGTCCGGAGGTGTGCCAGACTGGGCTAGGCTCCAGCACCTGATGGTGTTCGCAAGAGCCAGAGCGGGTATAGGATAGGCTGGGTTATGTCACAAAACCTGCTGATCCACACAAGAGCCAGGCCTAGGGATGGGCTACAGTGTTAGGATACAACACCCACCAGGGAAAGCTGGAAAAGAGTATAGGCTGGACTGGCAATGGCAAGGCTGTAGTGCCTAGGGACTAGAGGTGGGCAAAGTCAGGCATAGCCAAATACCCACTAGTGTGCGCTAGATCCATGGCTGGGGACTGGTCTGGTTTGATACGGGAACTCCTCTGTTAAGACACAACCCTGGGGCCCGGCGGCATGGCCTAGTGGCTAAAGTCCAAGGCTGGGGACAGCCTGGGTCGGATCAGGCTACAGCACCCATCGTCACATGTGTGGGTCAGATCTGGGGGCATGTTGGGCTGGACCAGTCTGCAACATCCAGTGGGAGGAGTGGGACACAGGATGGGGTGTAGGACAGGTCAGACTGGAACACAACACCCACCAGTTATAAGAATGGGACTGAGGGCTGGCCAGGCTTGGATAGGCTGCAGCTCCTCCCAGCATAAGCTAGGACTGGAGGCAGGCCTGTTTGAGCCAGGATGCAGTACCCACTGGCGAATGCAAAGATAAGGCAGGCTAAGGCAGACTGGGTCACAGCACCCAACAATACAAAGACCCCAGGCCAGAAACAGGACTGGCGGAAGGACTACAGGGCCTTCTCAGCTGGACCACTGCTCCCATTGGTGAGCATAAGAGCTGGGACTGAGGGTAGATGAGGCTAAGCAGGACTGCAACAACCGCCTGCCTGCATGTGTGCTGGGTCTGGGGTAAGGCTGGGCTAGGCCAGTCCATGGCATCCACTGGTGCATGCAAGAGCCAGGTTAAGTGCCGAATGACCAAGCTTTGCCACAACATCCACTGCCAAGTGCCAGGACAGGGTGCAAGTCATGTCAGACTGCACTGCAGTACCCCATATAAAGTATAAGATCCCAACTGGGAATAGGCTTAATAGGGAAACTGTGGGCACTCCTCTACTGGACTGCAGCCCTACTGATATGCATGAAAGCCAGTGCTGGGAGGTAAATTACACTGGACAAGGCAACAGCACTCTTCAGCATACGTGTGGGCTATGGGGGTGGGGTGGGCTGAGCTAAGCTGCAACACCCACAAGTGTATATGAAAACCCAACTGGGATATGGCACGGACCAGACTTGTCTGATCTGCATACTGGCACAAGCAGGAACCATACCTGTGGGCAGCCCTGGTAGGCGTTATTAGGGGTCACAACTAGGCTGCAGCTTCCACTGGGATGCATAAGGAAGAGGTCTCTGGCACACTGGGTTGAGCTGGGCTGCAGCACCATTTACATAGGACATGGGGCTGAGGACATTAAGTGACAACTACAACCACCAGTGTATGCATAGGCTGATGCAGGTGATGGTCTGAACCAGACCCTGAACTAGCTCGCATATGCAAGAATTTAGGGTGGGGCCCAGCGGACTAGTGGCTTAAGTCCTCGCCTTGAATGCCCAGGAATCACATATGGGTGGCTCCACTTCCCATCCAGCTCCCTGCTTGTGGCCTGGGAAAGTAGTTGAGGATGGCCCAAAGCCTTGGGACCCTGCACCTGTATGGGAGACCCGGAAGAAGTTCCTGGATCCTGGTTTCAGATAGGCATAGCATCGGCCGTTGTGGTCACTTGGGGAGTGAATCGTGGGATGGAAGATCTTCCTCTCTGTATATCTGAATGAATAATGAATAAATAAAAATCTTTTAAAAAAAATTAGGGTCGGGGCCCGGAGCGGTGGCGCAAGTGGTTAAAGGTCCTCGCCTAGCACGCCCGGGATCCCATATGGGCGCCGGTTCTAATCCCGGCAGCCCCGCTTCCCTTCCAGCTCCCTGCCTGTGGCCTGGGAAAGCAGTCGAGGACGGCCCAAAAGCTTTGGGAACCTGCACCCGCGTGGGAGACCCAGAAGAGGCTCCTGGCTTCGGATCGGCATAGTATCGGCCCGTTGCGCTCACTTGGGGAGTGAATCATCGGACGGAAGATCTTTCTCTCTGTCTCTCCTCTCTCTGTATATCCGCCTTTCCAATGAAAAAATAATAAAAATAAATCTTTAAAAAAATAATAATAATAAAATAAAAAAAAAAAATTAGGGTCACCCCAGGGACTCCACAGCTGGACCACTGGACTCAAAACTGGGATCACAGAATTTGTGGTCTGACCTTAGAATGCATGTGTCAAATGCCTGTGGGTGGCATACCCAGGTACATATGGGAGATAAGATGGCCAGCTCACCTAGGCCTGCAGGAGCCAAATGCCATATCAGAAGATGAACAGAACAGGTTGGACAACTCTCCTGGCCGAGCTTTGACAGCAAGTGTCTGAGTGAGTTGGATGCACTGGGGTGGGCTGTCAGCCTAAGGGGTCTTGGAAGATTTTCTCAACCTTGGAGCAATGAAACAGCATTTCAGAACTATCGAAGCCACTCCAACAATACCCTTGGAGCATTCTTCTCCACATCAGTGGTTTCTAAAATGATGTCAAGTGGACGTCCCCCATCCTCGGGAACTGATGTAGTCAAGCAGCTGGGAGCAGTCCCCTTCCCCCACTGATACAGGGAAAAGGGAAGAAAATGAAAATTGGAAATATTTGTCCCACACAACTTTCCCATGCCTCGACCCTCCCCACCCTAATCAGTGGTCCTCATAGGTGTGCATTGCTATTAGTTATGTAAACATTTTTTTTTTTTTAAAGCTACAGGTTACAGCCTCTCATCCCAATGAGGAAAATCCTCTGTATAACTTGGGGGATCCTTTATGACTTGGACCCTAAGAATGATAGATAACAATGACTCTAAAAGGCAACTGGAGAAATACTCAAAATCGCTGCTGATGCAAAGTCCAATAACTTCCCCAAAACAGTAGACAGCACAGGGGCCCAGCACTATGCAGGGCGGACAAAGAACAAAATGCGATGCGTTTGCAAACAAAATTAAACTATTTCCTCAATAATGACAATACATGACAAAATGAAAAAAAATTTTTAATCAGCAAACAAAATGCAATTCAATCCAAAAGTATTGCAAGCCTGATATAGTGCAAACACCAGCGCCGTTAACTTAGTGGTGCTTATAACTACTCAAGAACGCACAAGTGTTTCCCAATGCCCCACTTAAGCTGGCCACATCCTGGTTGTTTTGTCGTCTCCTATCTATGAATCTACATTTGCTACTCCCTGCGAGACATGTTTGGGAAATTGCTTGTTTTCTATATTCCAGCAGTGCGTATGCCATCTCCTAAAGGGTATGTAGGATTTATGCACAAGGCTCAAGCAAAGCAGTCCTATCAGGAAAGAGCCTGCTCTTCAAATGTACATGCACTTCTTAGAAAGGCCAGAGACAAGGCTTTCCTTACCACGGACTGCGGCAAGGACGCACGCGTGAAGCATGGCTCCGCGGGCTCGGCTGAGCACACAGGAAGGAACCGCATGCTCACCTTGCAGGCCGGGAGGAACTGTGTAAACACACACACACTCTCTCTCTCCAACACAGAGTCTGAGCTACCATGAGCATGACATCTTCTGGCATCTCCAAGGCAATTGTATGTTTCAAAGTTGCTCTCCAAAGGTTAACCGCCACAACAATGAGGTAGAAAATGTAAGGGTTTGTGTGCTCATTTACAGATGAGAGAAACTGAGACTTAAAGACTCAAGCCAGTAGGACAGTCTTATTCTTACAGTATGCACTAAACAGTGCATAGCTACAGTCCATCTGGGTCTGCTCCTGACTTTTATGGTGCCAAGTGCAGAGGCGGCCAACAAAAATGTCATTCCCCTTGCACGACATTTTCTAAGAAAAAAAGAACACAAAGGGGGCAGACTATGGAGTTGGGGGTGGGGAATTCTCCCATCAGAGGACAGGCGGCTGGGCTGACTCAGGGCAGAGACCCAGAGGACGCGAGCGCCCCTACTGTCACTCCATCTCTGCCATGCCTTTGTTAGGAGTGGCCTTTTCTCGTTGTGAGAACTGACCATCTGATCCTACAGAGACACTCTCCTGACATCCACCCCAAGAGAGGAATCAGAAGATCCTGTTCTGAAAATGGTGCCAGGGGGTAACCCAGAGGCTTCTGGTACAGAAGCAACAGCCAGAGAGAACTTCAAACCCACAGGATATAAGAGTGATGGGAAGGGAAGGGAAGTGTCCATTGGTATTAAAGCACTTAATGCTGAGAAAACACATACCTTCAGCCAAGAAATTAGACACTTCAACAGATAACCCATTCAAGTGTTGTAACATCACTTCTCAGTGGAGCACCTGCCTGGCCCCTTTTCCATCTCTCCGTGGGGCCACCCCAGCCCCCGAGGCAGTAAGGGGGAACCTGCATGGGGAAAGCCCCCGCAGGTGAAGCAGGACCATGGACTTCAGGCGAGCCACGCGTGCTTCCTGTACATGTCTCCTTCCCCGGAATGTTCTCAAATACTACAGATGAAGGTGCAGTAAATCCACGAGTGGGCTTGACTGAAAAATACCACATCCCCCAAGAACAGCTTTGCTTGTACTGTACACCACTTAATCAGAAGAACTCAAAACGCTGACAGTGCTTTCTCCCACACAAGAAGAGATCCAGGGGCTCCCAGACTAAGTAATGGGAGACATAACAAAAGCTGTACAAACAAAGGGACGACTCAGAACTGTTCCCAAATGAGACCCAGGGAGCTACTTCAACCACTCAGGTGCTCATTTCTAGTTTAGCCTTGGAATCCTCAAAATGTCCCCTCCTGGGCTAAATTGTAACACACATCTGAGAGATCACAGCAGAGTAACTCAGCATTCCCGCCAGCAGTGCAAATCTCCATCAGTAAACGGGACAGCTTCACTTTGGCACAGGAAGAGCTTGCAGGCTCCTTGATCTTCCAAGTGCAGATTCTGAACGTGGCTAGTTTGTAACAAAGGGCCTTTTAGACAAGGCAGCATCAGTCTCAGTGTGCACACATGCACATATCATCAGGAGAACCCTCAGAAGTACTTCTGCTTCAGGATGTGGGTTTCAACAACGTGAGGAGGTCATCGGCTACACAGAAAACAAGATTCACAGTGTCCCTGGCCACGCCATTTCAGGTAAGCCTGGAAGGAAAACCCCACAGGCTGGCTAGTGAGTTCTGCTTTTCAAAGTGAATCAAGAGGTAACATTCAATATCCCCATAGATTACAAGAACATCCAAATTTCCCATTAATGACTTTTCAAAGGAGCCAACATTGCAGTAAACTGAACCCCCCCAATTATGTTTTAACCTCTAAAAATATTCGTACAACACAAATGTCCACAAAACATTGCATACATCAGCAATATAAATTATAATTCAAACACAACAGCACATTTCATATGCTTGGCAGTGACGCAGCGTTGCATTACACAGTCTGGCAGTGGGCAGCTGGCCTGGCTGGACTCCGATCCGCTGCTTGAGCCTAGGATTGGAAGTCCGTGGTCTCTTGAGGTCGATGAAGTAGAGACAGGAATACCAGTTTGAAGGCTTGGTCTCAACTTCTACAAAGTCTGAAGTAAGTATTAGACACAAATGTATACCATAACTGCTGTCTACAAGGAAAGCTGAGCGCACGGACATTAAGAAGCAGGAGGCCCAATTAGCTATTACCCAAAAAAGTGTTTTTTCTAATGATTTATCATCAATGTTCTGAACTTCCTGTGCAAGAGAATGACTACAAATGAGAATGTAAATAACAACTCAGATAAAGAAGCTGCTGCTAATGTGGTGATGCCACTACTCAGTCTGCACTGAGATGCATCAGAAACATGGAACCCCACAGCCACCCTCACTGAATATCCTTCCTCACAGTCCAACTACAAATCAAATGAAAAAATGGAGAGTAAAAATGGAAGGGATGGGGACCAGGTGGGTGTGATCCTGTGCCGACAGCTAGGGTGAACTGGCACTGTCCCCAGAACACCCAAGCACACAAGCGGTGCCATAGCACCGGAAGTCCAGCCGTCTCTTACTCAGATTTCACATCCAAACTAAAGATTTCACATCCAAACTCTTTCTTTTGCAGCATTAGAACAGTTTGTACCAGAGGAGCAATGAAAAACAAAACAAAGAACAGGAAGGCTTGCCGTTCCCTTCCCTTAACAGGAAGACAAGGTTAGACTCCAACAGCAAAGTACTTAGTATTGCTGGAGACAGAGGAAATTCAGGAAAGCAGACACGACACAAGGAATGCAGCCCAATGACAGATCCTGTGCCGGGCAGGGATGTACCAGAATTAGCTTCAAACATAAATGTTTGGGGATCACAGGATACAGCTGAACAGCACCCTGGCAAAACCTAAAGAGGGCTAGTGAACCATCAGACGAATATGGGGGTGAGGAATAGGAGCAAAGTTGGTCAAGTTTTGGAGCATTCACCTTGACCTAACAAAGGACTGGTTCTGCTCACGGGGTGAACAAATGGGTCCTCCTGGCGTGTGAAAGCAGCCAGACTCCAAGCTTCACGTGTAACAGAACAGCACTGGACAAGACTGGTCAGGCCCCCAGCCTGCTTCACCTGTCCTCATTGTAGCAGGATTGTCTGATTAGCTAAGAAAACATGGAACTGACTGGGCTGTGTTCAACCTCCTTCGAAAGCCTCATTCCAGCTACAGTATCACAATCTCTGAAGTCATTTATCAGAAGCCCTATATTTGAAACTCCCCTCCCTGCCCCCCACCAAGATGGCTCAGCTGAAGGATCTAGATTACAGTGAGAACTCTGAACTCTGGCTGTCACCAGCCTCAGCCAGTGCAAGTGCAGAGGTGTGAATGCTGTTACAGTTCCACACTTCAGTAACGTGAACAGTGCTGCCCTCTAGAAACTAAAGTACAGCAAGGGAAGCCTTCCGCTTTGTGCTCCAATCCAGCCCTTCCTCCGAAAGCAAGGCTTCCTTCCAACAGCACTCCAGAACCTGCAGCAGAGCTCGGGAGCGGTTCCTGGGGGCCATGTGCTGGTTACCAGCCCAGATGCTATTCCTCCAGCAGATAATTACCCTTGGGTAGCTTTAAAGAGATCAGTTCAGAGCTTTTTAATTTCCATCTCATTGTACGAAAACAGATGTGGCCTGATCAAGGCTTCTTCAATCTACCAAGTCTTCATTATTTCTTTTCACAACCACCTTACTTCCGAGGCTCAAAGCTTGCCTCTGCTCCATCTGGAATCTTCCAGCGGACCACTGCCTCAGGTTAGTAAACATCCCACAGGCACCAGAGCACCCTGCTGAGAGCTGAGAGCACCAACACTGAGAAAGAAAAGCAGGGACAGCTTTGGACCTGCAGAACCAGGAAGGCAGCTGGTCAAGAAACCTGCGTTTTGTGTACTCACTGGAATTAAAACTAATTTAGCTGATCCACTGGAAATGAGAGCAGGCTTTGCCAGTTTCTGAGCTAGGACATTTTTCTAGAACCCGCCAAGTCTATAGTTTTACAGCTTTAATATAAGTATCTTTAAAGCATGTGTATAATATACACTATATTGCATCCTTTCTAAGTACTTAAATTTTTAAGAGGATTTTATATATATATATATTTTTAAGATTTTATTTTCTTTTTTTATTGCTAGTCAGATATACAGAGAGAAGGAGAGACAGAGAGGAAGATCTACCATCCTTTGATTCACTCCCCAAGCAGCCACAACAGCTGGATCTGTGCCAATCCAAAGACAGGAGCAAAGAGCCTCCCCTGGGTCTCCCACATGGGGGTAGGATCCCAAGGCTTTGGCCCACCCTCAACTGCTTTCCCAGGACACAAGCAGGGCGCTGGATGATAAGCAGGGCTGCTGGGACACAAACCAGCGCCCATATGAGATACCCCAATGAGTGCAAGGCAAGGACTTGAGCCGCTAGGCTACTGCGTGGGCCCAGTACTCACATTTTTAATATCTGCATGCTTAAAGATGTGCAAAAACAGAATTGCCTAAAGTGAGAGCCATGAAATGGCTGAAGAACCACAGTGAGTGTTCGGGATGACAGAATATTCTGGCTTATTTTGGGCGAGTACTCAAGATATGCACAATTCAGCTGAAGGGAATACTTTCTTATCTATAATTATACTTCATTTTTCAAATGTGCAAAAGGTTATAAAATTTTAGGGATATGTTATCAAAAATTTTCATAACCATTGTATTAGGCATTCCTGGAAGAAGTCCCTTGCTTGTTAACACTGCCTCTTGTGGCTTCTGAGACATGTACTCCAACTATAACAAAGGGACACACAGTCCTTCCCAATTTGAACCAGCCAAGTCATGGATATTTCTCATCATTTGCTCCTCCAACCTTGAATTCTGACAACAAAAAAACATTCCCCAACAAAAGAGTAAGGATTAAATCAACTAAGGAAAGGATTAATTCTTAAATAATCTGGTAAGTGAATGAATGAATGATTTTTTTCTGTTTGAGCTGGTAGGTGGTTCCCTCCCAAACCCTAATCTTTGGAGGAAGAATGAAATGACTTACGTATCTTAAGTGGATCTTAGGTATCTGTTAGTGAGACCCCCAAAGTTGATTATCTAGTTCTAAAGAATTCTCAAGTCCCACACCAGTTTAGAAGAAAAACGTTCCGGAACACAGGTGTTGACATGAATCACTGCACAGATGCCAGGCGACTAGGAAGAGGTGCTCAACACGGGTGCTTTCAACATGACTTGGTTCTCTGGTTCTTTCTCTGCAACTCCCTGATTCAGCTATGCTATGAAAACTTTAATAACCAACTGAATTTCCTTCTTACAAGTAGGGCACAAAGCTCCGGCCTTCTTTAGTTTTCTAGCACAATGAAAACAAGTGGTAAGATGGCTCGTCCTCCCATGAATAATATTCCCATCTCGTGGTCTTTTCTCACATAAGCTACAGGGCTTCAAGATACTCTGACAATCCTCCATATTTTCTGTATCTGTCCTCTGTTCAAAGAGGTTATCTGCTTGCTCGCCCGTGCTTGAGACAGTCTCTTGGCTTTCAGAACTATGGGCCAAATCTAAGAATTCCACCGAGTTGCAGGGGCCAAACAGTTTGGATTTTTCTTCCTTTTTATATACATCTTTAGGTCTGACAACTGGAGCTGAAATGGTTCTTCGGCAGTCGGGAACATCAATTCCTTCATTTTCCTTCCTTTCAGGTATGGCAGTGATATCAGAGGTGGAAAAGGAATGGCTTAACTTGGAACAATCTGAATACCAGTCTTTCCTCAAGGCCCAGCAACGAAAACAGTACCTCTTGCTTGGAGAGTTAAATTTCTTGCACTCTGTACACTGCCACTCATCCTACAAAGACAAGTGCAGCCAGTTAGCATTCACTCTACTGTGAACCTGCTCTAAGAGGTGAGGGCGAGGTTGAATTCTCCTCCTCTCACAGTTCAGACATTCCTCGTATAAGTGGTCCAGCCCAGGACTGGGCAAGCCCGACAGCTAGGAGAAGAAATGTGCAAGTTTCACAACTAGAGTGCCGCAATCGCCACTTACAAGCCAACATCTGATACTGCGATCTCCAAAGAAAGTTACATGAACTATTCCAGCTTCCCATTCAGTCTGGTAAAATATACATTTCTTTTTTCCTTTTTCTTCACTGCCTTCTTTTTTAGGTCATTTTTCTATGACAATTGTTCCTTTATCAGAAGATTAAAAACTGATCAAGGTAATACAGTGTTATTCTTTCATATTAATTAACAAATGCCAAGAAATGTGACCCCAAAAGGGAATAAAATCGTAAAACAAGACCTGAACACGTGAGTTAATTCCTGCTCCTGTACGTCCCGGGATCACAGGGAGTCAACTACATGCCTAAATCACACTCTGAAAAGATTCTCGTGCCCCTGAATGCCAAGCAATTCTTCCCCCATTCCTCCATATTCAAATTAGGAGACACTAGAGCTCAATCAGCATTAAAGGTGGTGCTTAAGCCAAAGGAGGCAAGATCCTTTTACTGCAGGTAACTGTCTGGCTTCAACAGGATCTACTGTCTGACCAAGGCTGACTCAATTACTCACAGGACCAAGGCCACGTTTAGAAGCTCCAACTCCACTGAGACACAGCAGCATGACAGTATATTAAACCGGAACATCTTCCACGGAGCCTCAAAATTTGTATCAATTTTTAAGAAATATTTATTTTTACTGCAAATTCAGATATATAATGAGAGGAGGAGACAGAGAGATCTTCCATCTGATGATTCTACCTCAAGTGGCTGCAATAGCCAGTGCTGCACCGATCCGAAGCCAGGAGCCAGGAGTCTCCTCCAGGTCTCCCACGAGGGTGCAGAGTCTCAAGGCTTTGGACCATCCTCAATTGCTTTCCTAGGCCACAAGTAGGGAGCTGGATGGGAAGTGGAGCTGCTGGGATTAGAACTGGCTCCCAAATGGGATCTGGTGCATTCAATGCAAGGACTTTAGATGCTAGGCTACTGCATCAGGCCCAAATTTTATGTCAATTTAAGATCCTCCACTCTAAGGGGTCAACATTGTGATACAGCATGTGAAGCCAGCATCCCACAGATGTGCTGGTTCAAGTCCCGCTTGTTTCACCTCTGATTCATCTGTGAAGGCAGTGGAAGGCAACCAGGTGCTTGAGCCTATTCACCTATGTGCGAGGTCAGGAGGCAGCTCAGGCTTTGGACCTACCCAACTCTGGCTATTGGCATCCTTCGGGAAGTGAACCAGTCAATGAAGACCTGTCTCCCCCTCTTTCTCTGTGACTTTACTTTTCACATAAATAAACAAATCTAAAAATAGTAAGATCCTCCAATCTCACCTGAAATGCTATACAAATAAATACTTAAAGGAGTTTCATAGATTTGGAATTCATAACTGATGGTAAGCCACAATTGTACTGACACCACTTTTTTGTTGTTAATTCAGAAAATAATAGGGTTTATTAAAGTCTATGGCATTTTCAATTTGATGAAATACAGTTTACTTGTTTAAAGATCTTCTGGGCCCAAGTAGTCACAGAAGTCTTATTCAGATGAAAATATTTATCACTGTCATTTGCATAAATATCAAGAACAATAATGGACCAAGGTGTGCCATTTTCCTCCTGAACTATGCATAGGCAGATAATTTGCAATAAATCATCCTAATAGTCAACAGTAGTATGCAGAGGTAGTGGTGAGGACTCGCACAAGCAGCAAAGTCCTTTCTTCATCC
The DNA here is from genome assembly GCF_017591425.1 of Ochotona curzoniae. NCBI lineage: Eukaryota > Metazoa > Chordata > Mammalia > Lagomorpha > Ochotonidae > Ochotona > Ochotona curzoniae. Next base: position 14,625,023 of record NW_024466219.1, on the reverse strand, counting down.
TTCCCTCACCATACTTGCTCCCACAGTGTTGGAAATACTGTAAGGAAAATAGGGAAATAACATGAAAAGAGAAAAAGCAAGTTCACATACATTTGGGTCTAGATAGGAGCTATCACTTGGTGACAAATCCATATCTATTACCTAATGGCCTAACACCGCATCTTTATTAACAGCCCATACTAATATTTACTGGTATGGAAATTAGGGCATTTATTTATTTTTTGTTTATTTTTAAGAGAGTTGACATTGTCACTATTTCTATTCCACAGAGAAATCTGCTCACCTGACAAGGTGTCTGTATCTACAGCCTGGGAGTTGGTGGGGAAAGCAGTGCAGAATAACAGTATCTCCAGCAATCGAGCCCAGAGAGTTTGGGCGGCAGGGGGAGAGGTGCAGAGGCACTTAAGTCACCCCTTCATGACACAGGGAGAGATCAGATCAGGTTCTCTCCTCTCCTCGATTCCAACATGAACCTCTAACAAGAGAAGCCTCTGAGCAGTGAGGGAAGGCTGAAGCAGCAGGCCTTTAGAGAGGCAGCCTGCCACCAGGGCATGCTCCTGGGCCTCCTGCGTCTTAGGACTGGCCCCTGCACACGGCTCTCCCCAGCGAGTCATACCTCAGAGGTAACTTCCACATCATTGTCATCACTTAAGAATTTAGAGTCCTCAGGGTCGTCAGTTTTCCCCACTTCAATCATCTGTAAAGGTAAAGCCATCTCATTAGTAAGACTGACCTGAGACAAAGACTTCACCTGAAAGCCAAACACAACAGCTTCAATTACCGACTCACATTCTATTCTAGCTCCATCACTACAAGACCAAGTGAGATTCTGTACACACCTGAACAGGGACAGGAAAGCACCCACAAGTGTCACCAGCTATTTTCTTTAAACTTAGAACTTTGAAGAAAACAAATAATTTAAATAGTAAAGCTGCAAATGACTAAACATAAAAACATTTTTATATTGGGAATGTAGACAGATATGAAGGATAAAAGTGATGCATTATAAAAATTTTACTTTTCACATCCAAGAATAAAAAGTTCTGTGATCCTCAGGCTGACCCACAGAACCCTGCCCCAAAGACCAGGGTGGGGAGGGTCTTTTAAATTTAAAAATATAGCATTTAAAGCATCCATCTGCCTACAGCAAGCATCCCAGGGCATGGAAATCACTGGGAATACCCATTCCTCTGAAAATCAAGTAACTGACCAAATGAATATGACAACTTTGATCTGGTTTTTGGTTTTACTGATTGGGCAGTGTGAATGCGAACCCTCCACATGGGATCTCCTGCCTCTGAGACGCCCCCTAGCGACACGATACTGCAGGCACTCAGGGTCCTACCTCCCCTCCTGCCTTCTGTTTTAACACTACCAGGTAAAAAGAAACCAACTGTCCTTTCATTTAGATAAAAAAATGGTTATAAAAGCCTCCGAGATCTCTAAGATTTTCCTCCTACAGGATGTTGACGCCATTCAGAACTTTGCCTTGTTAGCCAATGAAAGCTGTAGATGAAAAAACTTCTCAATGAAAGACTACCTAAGCAGGAGTAAAGGGCAGCTTGCTGCTTCTAACAAAGTAGAAACCATACCATCAAATCTTACTCTAAAAGCAGCCTTGGTAAATTTTAAAACTGATTATAGGAAAACAATAAAATTTTAAAACAGAAAATTATGAGTAATTTTTTGTAGCGGGATATACCAATAAGATCGAGAGTATACTATAAACATACCTTTTTGTCACTCACTTTCCCTACTTCTTCACTTGCTTGTTCAATAAGAACTGCTTCACCTTTTAATCCAACACCCAACTGATCTGACACTGGTTCATTCAAAAACCACAAGTCATCTGTAGTGTCTGAAACAATGGCAGTACCTATATCCTAACAGAAAAAGAAAACCAACAAGTTTCTGTGGTCAGTGGTTTATAAAGAGATGCTGAACCAACAAACAAAACTCAACTTCTTCTCAGTACATGTCCAAAGAACATCTTATTTTTCTCCAATGGACAAATATTCACCAGCAGATATCTAATTAGACACCTACTGTGGATAAATGATTTTTAAATTCCTGGCAAGAAACTTCCAATTTTAACACTGAATCGTGACTGAACACTTGAAAAAGAAAGAGCACTCAAGGGCCTAAGAGTTAAGGACTCATAGTTACTTAACCACATTGAACACATTTCCCGCAGGCCTTTCCACAGGCAGTGCCCTGAAAAGTCAAGAAAAAACACTCCACTGGTTCTGACATGTTTTTTTTTAATGATCACGTTGCTGACTGAGAAATATGACTGAAATCTTCTGCTGTAACACTTTGATATTCTAAGCAACTATAAAACACACAGAACTTTCTGTGGACGTTTTATGACACTTTTCTACATCATGAGACAACTCCATATTTTGCAGTGTCCTATGCCCTTTCATTATTCAACAAGTATTCACTGAATGCCTCTAGTGTGCCAGACACTGCACCCATTTACAAGGTAATGAAACAGAGTAAATAACACAAAAAAACCTGGCCTGGCCTTTCAATGAGGGGAAAACAGAAACACACCTGCACAAGACAGTATCATCTTTAGCACATGAGAACTGCAGTGAAAATAGGCAAAAATTAAAAGAACAGAGGGACTTTGGGAGATGGCCATGCTGACCAGGGGTGGGTGTTTGGAGGGCCACCAGTTATAAGGCACAATCCTAAAGTGAGTGGGACCCGCCAGAACTGCAGCACGACAGCTATGGAAAACATCTGAAAAAAACTGCACTTCAGCTGAATTCTAAATCTGGGACACTGTTGCAGAAACAGGAAAGAATAAACCTAAGATACCTGAAAAAGTAGAAGCCTGGAGTACACACAGTGAATAATAAAGAGACCAGGCTAGTCATGGGACTGTACAGAATCTAGGTTTTTATCTCAATGCTTTGTGAAACCACTGAGGAATGATATAACAGTGATAAAACTGGTTCTCTGAAAAGACTGAACTATTTAAGATGAACAAGAGCTATAGCATAAGGCTACTATCATAGCTGCACACACAAAAAGGTGCCAGCTTGAATCCAGCTGTGACAGTGAAATAATTAAAAATGGTTAATTAGATTCCAGATGAGGCGGCATTGTCAACCTGTGGATTAACTAAACTGTCCCCTGCAATGCTGACATTCTACACAGGAGCTAATTCAAAGCCCCAATCCAGCTCCCTGCTAATGAGCCTGGCAAAGCAGAAGATGGCCTGGGCCCAGCATGGTAGCCCAATGCCTAAATCATTACCTTGCAAGCACCAGAATCCCTGTGGGCACCGGCTCATGTCCTGGCTGCCCCACTTCCCATCCAGCTCCCTGCTTATGGCCTGGAAGGGCAACACAGGATGGCCAAGGCCATGGGATCCCAAACCCATGTAGGAGACCAGGGTAGAAGCAATTGGCTTCAGATCAGCTTAGCTCTGGCTGTTGCAGCCATTTGGAGAGTGAACCAGCAGATGGAAGATCTTTATCTCTCCTTCTCTCTGTAAATCTGCCTTTCTAATAAAAGTAAATTTAAAAAAAAAAAAAAAAAAGAAAGAAAAGAAAAACAAGGCCTAAGTACTTGCACCCCTACACCCAAGCGGTAGACCATGGACGAAGCTCCTGGTTTCAGCCCAGCCTGACAGCTGTGGTCATTTGGAGACTAAATTAGAGAATGCAAGGTATTTCTGTCTCCCTCTAACTTTGCCTTTCAAAAATCCAAATCTTTAAAAAGGGGCGGGAGGCAGTGTTGTGACATAGTGGGTAATAATACTGCCTACAATGAGTGCCAGAATTCCTGTCCCAGCTGCTCTACTTCCCATCTAGCTTCCTTCTAATGGTCTGGAAAAAGCAGTGAAGGAGGGCCCAGGTCTCTCCCATGTGAGAGGCTCAGAGGAAGCGCCTACCTCCTGGTTTACATCTGGCCCAGCCCCAGCCATGTGGCCTTCTGGAAAGTAGACCAGAGGATGGAAGCTCTCAGTCTCCCTCTCTTTCTATAACCCTGCCGTTCAAATAAATAAATAAATAAATAAATAAATAAATAAATCTTTAAATTAAAAAAATGATTCTGGATATGTTCTGGGTAAAGATCTGAGAACGTGAGTATGTCTATGACAAGCAAAGAAACCATTATGGTAGAGGATAAAAGTCGAGAGTTGCATTTGAACCAATTGAATGTCAAATCTTCTGAAAGCATTAAGAAGGCAGCTTGATATGGGAACTGGGCATCTGGGAGAGCACTTAGTGCTAGACATTCAAGTTTGAGCTTGCAACTGTATTATTTCAGAGACAGAAAGACAGGCAAAGACCTCCCATGTGCTAATTCACTCCCTAAATCTATATAATCTGGAAGGCAAGAATTTCACTCAAGTCCCCAACATGGGTAGCAAGGACCCAAGTATCTGAGCCAGCACTTGCTGGCTCCTAGGGATGCATTAGCAGGAAGCTGGAGTGAGCAGTAAAGCTAGACTCCAGCCCAGTTACTCACTGTGGAGTGTGAGCATCACAAATGGTGTGTAACTGCTGTACACAACAACCACTCCCAGACGGCACTTAATCATACCAGTGAGTAAGATCTTAAAGAAAATAATGTACAGTGGTCAAAAGTAAACAATGCTACTTGTTTCCCTTCAAACGTGAGATTTACCTGATTTGTCTGTAAGTCAGTGGAGCCATTACTTCTAGGTGTATAGTTGTTTCTCAAGTTTCCTAAAAACCACCAGGGCAGGCCAGCTACATCCCACTCCTCAAACCCAAGGTCCAGCCTAGATGTCTCATCTTGGGTTAAATTTTCTATCAAGTCTTCATCTAAAGGAGTCAAATGAAAACGGTGATAACTACATACACAACACTTAATCACCAAGACTATCTCTTTAGAATACTTACAACTTCTGTGGAAGACAAGCAAAAATAAATTTCTACTCGCTGTAAGGGAAAAACAAAACAAAACAACACAACACCAGTAATCAAGTATGTGGCCATCATGGCAGAACCCAAATATCCTCCTGATAACACTAAAGGTGAACTATCATTTATTAAGGCATCTCAACAATGACATTGTTCTAGAAGGATTTCCAAATGGTTATTCCCAGCAGTCCTACCACTGTAGTATAAAGCACTTGTTCTGGAACAGCTTGACCCATTGGACTGCCGGTGTTGACACCACAATGGCCTCACCCAATGTGACTATTTATAGTCACAAAGCAGGGTGCATAAATTTAATGAATAGCCACAGGTTGTCAAGCAGCCTCACATGTGCACTACACATTTTAAGAGACTTCATAGTAATTTTATATATGGCAACGTTATAACAATGAACTAAATGAAGCTGGCCACCACAAACTATAGTCTTCTCTTTCTTTCCTATCCTCTAGCTTCCTTTGCTGTGCTTTACTCTTTTCCTACATTCTCATTCTCTTCCACCTTTTCCCAAAGTTCTAGGCACGGCCGTCAAGGGTCATCAAGTATTTCAATGCATAGCTGAAGGAATTTCTGCAGTAAATGGGTTCTAGCCAAAACACAAACCGTGTGTATCCCAGCACAACCTGAGCTTCCTTTTTATCTACTCATTGTTGAAATGGGCAGAAGCCAAGTTCCTGAGGCGGCAGCATGTACCCTCACCTACTACAGCATGGCAGAGATGAAGGGAAGGCCACAAAGAAACACCCTGTCCCTCCTACCTGAAGACCTTCTGAGAAATCCTGTGGCCACTCCAGAAAATACTTCAGTATCTCCGAAATTTACAACAAGTCGGGTGATTCTTGTATTTTAAGTAGTGTTATTTGCATTTAAATAATATCACATAAATATTATAACTTAATAAAATATTATCACAAAGACTGATCACTCTGAAGTCACTAAGTAGCCCAAAAATCAGCTTATCCTCAAACGCACTTTGAAGAAAAAAGTTAGCAGGATACACTGACCCAAATTGAATCTCAACATTTCAAACAGCTTTGGCAGCACCACTTTCTGCGACACAGCTAGAGGCAAAACCTCAACTGTACTATGGGGGAACTAAGTTCCCACACTAGAATCCATCATATCAGAAACAAAATTTACAATTTTATAGTCACACATATTTGAAAAAGTTTTGGAAAATAATTCTATAAAGTGAGCTTTGGGGGAGGCTGCCAAAGTCATTGTTAACTCAGTCTGAACACTCCATAGCTAACTGTACCACACCGTTCTGGTGACTGGCAGCCACCATAAAAGAATGACTTGCAGGTCATTCTTGGCCCTATGATACAAAGTATATTTTGTCAACTTTCAAACTTCAAAAATCTATGAAAACCGGCCTTTAACTCAAGCAGGAGTAAGAACTGCAATCAAGGGCCCAGTGTGGTAGCTTAGTAGCTAAAGTCCTCCCTTTCATACACCGGGATCCTATATCAGCGCTGGTTCGTTTCCCGGCAGCCCCGCTTCCCATCCAGCTCCCTTCTGTCCTGGGAAAGCAGCTGAGAACAGCCCAAAGCCTTGGGACCCTGCACCAGCGTGGGAGATCCGGAAGACACTCCTGGCTTCAGATAGCTCAGCTACGGCCTTTGTGGCCACTTGGGGAGTGAATCAATGGATGGAAGATCTTCCTCTCTTTCTCTCCCTCTCTCTGTTCATCTGCTCTTCCAATAAAAATAAATAAATCTTTTAAAAAAAATGCAATCAAATCAGATAAACACACACACACAAGTCAAGTGAATTCATGTTTACAGAAAGTTCAGCAGGTGGCCAACTAATGACCACAGAGTTGCATCTGCCAGCACGCTAACTGTGGGGAGAGTTTTGTGTCACCCCAGGGATCACAGGCTACCATCCTCTTCAAAGTTACCACTTGGTTGAAAAAAGGCCAAGAGAAAAGAATGGCAGGACGTACAACACAGGCCCCCTGTTCACACACCGAGACTACACGGACCATCTATATAAAAGTTTCTACAATTACCTTAATCACAGCTAGTGCTCACTATGAAAGAATCAACAGACAGAAACATCCACAAAGTCTTAATTCAGAATTCACCTTCTTGAGAGTTTCTGCGTTTATGCTGTGAGGTAGGCAGTGTGGGAATATCACGTTCTTCGGCTCTTTTCCTGGAACCGGAACTCCCCTCTGCACTTTGCTGAAAGAGGGGAAAAGTTTCTATCAGGGCAGCAGGACTAACTGCGACCCGGGGATGTAGCAGTTCCATTCTAGCTCACCAGTTAGTGTGCAACACAATGGGCTACACACAAGGACCAGAAGTCTGGATTCCAATCACTCATCAAGGAAAGGTCACACAACACTTCTCCCTTAACCCACAAGAGCAGAGCTAGGAGAATCCCAAACCTGAGGAGAGGAGAGAAATCACTGCACAAAGCAGAAATCTTCTGTAAAAACAGACCGTCTCTAGTGAACTGCAAAGTGAGGCATAGTTCAGAAAACATGGAAAACCCTCACTACATAAACATATTCATTCAATTTCTCATGTTTGCAAGAGCTTTACAAAAATGCCCTGATATGAACTTAGTTGCAACAAACCTGCTAAAATCTAATAAAACATTTCATAATACATAAGCATTGGCTCACTCCCTCACTCCGCGCCCCTTTCTCTCTCTCTCTCTCACACACACACACAAACACACAGAGGTACACACGAGCCCAAGGAAAACGCAACTGGAAGAACTAAAGATCAGAAGTGCTACATCCCAATAAAGATACAGAGACTGGAACTCTGCTACAGGCAGAACAGAGAAGGTTCACTCTGTCCCTGGTCTGTGAACTCCCAAGGACCTTTCATAGCAAATCCTTACCACATTCAGGGAAAGGTCTTGGGAGTCCAAGATCCACAGGTACAGAGAAGGGGCCACTCTGTACAACAAAAGAAGTCACCGTGTGGTGAGTTTACCTTCAGTTGGTCTTGACTTGGAATATCCATACTGTGATCCTGTGCGAGAGCGAGAGTCTGAGCAGCATCTGGATAGCAAGTAAAACAAAAGGAAAACCTTCCCTGGTAATAACCATTCTTTCCACACAACAGGACCTCAGCAAACCACCCTGAAGCCACGCTTGGGCCCTAGAAATCTAGAATGAATTTCATGAGCGTGGGCGGGCAGGTGGGACAAGGATCTCATTTGCAAAAGGGGAAAAACTAAAACTGATCAAAGTGACAGAGATCAAGACAGGTCATATTCAAAACATCACCAAAATATGGGGGAAGACTGGGAAAAAATAACTAAAAATATTCTTCTCTGGCACGCTGTCAAATTTTGAGAAGTGGTTGCAAGCAGAGGATAAGTGATCAAATTTGCCCAACATATAAACTACCACCACCATAAATTTAAAAAAAAAGAAGTATTCTGAATCTAATTTTTATTTTCAAGTATGAAAGTTGTACAGGTCATGAGATCCAAAATCTGGAAGTTTTCTCATAAGATAACAGTATCTTACATTTAAACCTTCATGTAAGCTCCATTCTGAGTGTCAATGACAATTTTATGGCTTTAATTCCCATCATCTGAATAAAGACTGAATTGTTTTCATTAAGTGTTAGTTTTCCCAGTTACAACAAACAATACACAGTAAGTTAGAGGAAGAGGATGAAGTTTTTCCCATATCAATAAACATTAGCCAAGATAGAAACACACCCCAAAGATTAACAAAATTTTTGAGGCAGAAAGAAAGTGAAATCAAACTGCAGAGCACATGGTAACCTAGAGCACTCAGGGCAGAGCTTACTGAAATAATCCAAGTACATCTACCATGGGGAGGTGATCAGTCACCCCCAGGTTCTGAGGAGACACGGATGGATAATCTAACCCTTCTCTAACGAACACTGCCAGAGAAATAATACTTACTAATGTCACACACCTAGTCTGATGATTATTTTCACTTGCTTTGTACAAAGCAAGCATTCTTGAAATTAGAGATGAATCTATACAGGTGACTGAAGATGGTGAAAAGTGGAAAGATAGAGACATTATCTTCTAACTGTGGTCATCAACGCTAACAGAGGCTGGCACCGTGGCTCACCAGTCGAAGTCCCTGCCTGCAGCACCAGCATCCCACAGGGACACGGGCCTATTCTCCACTGCTCCACCACGGACCCAGCTCCCTGCTAATGTGCCAGAGCAAGTAGCAGATGGTGGCCCAAGTGCCCGAGTCCCAACCCCACAGGAATAGTTATGTGGAGAGTCTTCCCCTGCCCTCTACAACTTGTCTTCAAATAAATTAGCCTAAAATCAAGAAAAAAGTTTCACTCCTTTGGAAGGGTATAAAATAGATTACACAAAAAGCACTTTTCTCATTTGTCCTTTCAAATACATACAAACCAACATATGAAAACCAACAGACTTAGTCCATCACAAGCACTAATAAGAGGGAAGTCAGATTAGACAATCAAAACTACTTGCGGTAATTTTGGGGTGGGTCTAGGTCAATGTATTATGGTTATGTGAGGTGCTACCATTTTGAGTCAATACTTTTGTGTAATTGTCCTGGGTTTGAAGTTCTTTTTTTTTTTTTTTTTTAATGTCAAATTTGGGCACCTGATGTGCGGCAGTGAATTGCTGAGTCCTCCTTCGGGACACCTGCATGCACGTCAGAGTGCCTATTGGTGCAGACCAAGTACCTCAAGAAAGGCCCGGATGACGTTCCTGGCTCCGGCCTGGCCCAACCCTGGCTGTTGTAAACTGTTTAGGGAGTGACCAAGCTAATGGAAGACAGAGACTCTAATCCCATCACTCTACCTTTCAAACAAATAAACAAATCCTATTTTTAATGACAATTTAAAGGACAAATGTTTTAATGATTTAATGTTTCAGAGGGTAAAAATGTATTAAAAAAAATACTTGAAGGGGGAAAAGTGTTAGAATCCTAGTTAAGGACACATCCACATGAGCATAAGCAGGCCAAGCAATCAGAACTCTCCACGCCACCACCTACTAGTGGTCCCTGACCTTTAGACAATCACTTGCTCAACGTAAAAAATCAGAAAACAAAGCAGCTTTGTGGACCAGTGAGGTAAGCTGCCACCAACAACCCTAGCATTTCACTTTAGACTACTAGCTGGAATCCTCGCTATGCCATTCCAGACTAAGTTCCCTGCTAATGTGCCTAGCAAAAGCTCCTGCACCCACTCAGGAGATCTGCATAGAGTTCCTGGATCCTGGCTTTAGCCACTGCACTCGTTTGAATGAGCCAAGCTAGCTCATGTCTGCTTTCTCCCTCTCTTTCACAGTCTTTCTTTTAAATAAAATCCTAAAAAAAAAACAAAAAACAAACAAACAAAAAAAACCAACCTTATTGATACCTGGATATTCCTCAGAGGAATGCTATGAAAATGATTGTAATAACACATGGATATGTGGACTTGTGTTCTGGGGGACCTATGATGCTGGCGTCCCTTGCAGACACTGGTCACTTCCCAGCTGCTCCACTTCCTATCCAGTTCCCTGCCAATGGTTTGGGAAAAACACTGGAAGATGGCCCACATGTCTGGGCCCCTGCCACCCATGTGGGAGGCCCAGATAATGCTCTGGGTTCCTGGCTGCTGGCTTTGCCCTGTGCCACTGCTGGCAGTGCAGACATTCAGGGAGTGAACCAGAGGATGTAAGATCAATCTCTCTATATGTAAGACTGTGACTTTTAAAATACATAAATACGAGCAGATTAAATTATTCAAAGAAAGTAAGAAAGAAAATGACAGAAAAAAGTAACAATTATACCTACTCTAAACATTCAGAAAACAAGCTTTACTAAAAGAATTGATCAGCAATATAAAGTCCTCCATATATTTCAAACCATTTATGACTATACCAAAAAACACTAGTTCACAACTGATAGAATTTCAAGAAAGCTGCCAAATTCTTGCTCTGCAACAGAAACGTATAACTATATGAAGAAATTAAAGCAGCTCAATAAAACTAACAGGCTTTCAAAAATCAGCAAATCCAAAATCATGTTATGCTATAAGAGCAAATGTCTTTCCTGGATTCTAAAGTATAAATTCTTAAAAGGAATGGATTCTTTTTTTCTATCTATTTCCATAAGCTTTCTGAAAATACCCAATCCTAAGATTATAAACTTAGGGTCTGGAGTGATGGCTCAGTGGCTAACGTCCTCACCTTCCAAGAGTCAGGATCCCAAATGGGCACCGATTCATGTCCCAGCTGCCCTATTTCCCTTCAGCTCCCTGCTTGTGGTCTGGGAAAGCAGTCGAGGACGGCCCAATGCCTTGACACCCTGCACCTTCATGGGAACCCAGAAGAGGCTCCTGCCACTATGGCCACTTTCAGAGTGAACTAGCAGATGGGAAGACCTTTCTCTCTGTGACCATAATCCGCCTTTCCAATAAAAATAAATAAATCTTCAAAAACAAACAAAAAAAGATAACAAAGGTGGGCTTTCTTCAAAAAGCAATGTTACTCAGTCAAATCTGAAACGCGGAAGTGCTTCACATAGCTACCCAGCTTACTCCGCTATCTGTTAACAATCTTGAGATCCCAGCATTTTCCTAATTCACCTAATAAGTTAACCTCACAGGGCAGTATTTAAAGATGTGAAATTATCAGAGTTGGCATTCTAATGAAAATAATAGGTTCCTGCAGTGCCTCCTAGCAGTCAGCTGACTGACAGCACCTGGGCCCACAGGGTCAGCCCGACCCAGGAGGCACAAGCACATCCACAGGGCTCGGGTGGGATGCAGCAAAAGCACAAGGCCCACCCAGGAGGTTTTCCTGACAAAAACAGCATTAAACTTGAATCCACTCAAGCACTACTAATTCACCACAACTGGGAGATAGAGAAACCACACTAAACAACACCACAAGATACAATCTGTTAACTCCAGAATACGGGAAATCCTCCAGGACCAATGATCCATTTCTTCAACAAACAAGTGACATAAAAGCAAAAGGAGTATTGTATAGAGCACTGTGGGGAGAATGACCATAGCTAACAATCTACTATATTCAAGGGTCTCCAAAGAGTTCACTGAAGGGCCAGCACTTTGGCCTCAGGGGTAAACCTGCCACTTAACAGTGCCGTATGGGCACCAGTTCTAGTCCCAGCTGCCCCAGTTCCCATCCAGCTTTCTGCTAATACATCTTGAAAAGCAGCAGAGGATGAACGCAGTTCTTGGGTCCCTGTACTCACATAGGAGATGCAAAAGAAGCTCCTGGATTCAGGATGACCCAGTTCAATCACTGCAGCCATTTGGGGGCTACACCAGGGGTTGGAAAATGTCTCTCTGTCTCTCCTCTCTGTAACTCTACCTTTCAAATAGAGCAATCTCTTAGAAAAAGGGGCGGGTGGGACTTGGACAACAGCTCAACAGGTTAAGCCTCCACCTGCAAACACCAGTCTCCCATACGCATACAGCTAAGTGTCCTAGCTACTCCACCTCTGATTCAGCTCCCCGCTTGTGGGTTGGGAAGGGAAAGGAGGATACTCTACTTTCTTGGGCCTTTGCACCCACATGGGGACCCAAAGGGGGATCCTGCTTCCTCATCAGAGCTCAGCTCTGGCCATTAGGGCCATTTGGGGACGTGAACCAGCAGATAGAAGGTCTTTGTGCCTTTCTCTCCTCTCTAACTCTGCCTTTCAAATAAATAAATCTTCAAACAAAAATTGAGGATTTTGAATATTTCCAACACAAAGAAATGACAAATGTTTGAATGAAGAAATGCTAATTACTTTGATTTGAACACTGCATTATACACATGCATTAACCTATCACCATACTCCATTAACACGATTCTACATCAACTAAAGACAAAATGTTGCTAAATATAAGCTTTAATTAAAACCAAAACAACCAAAAACAAGTTCAAATTTAGCATTAGATGCAAGACATTAACAACCAAATACACATGCAGACTGCATCCCGATTCAAATAAGTCAAAATTAGGAGATATTTTTGAGGAATCAGTGAGAGATGATACATAAACTGCCTATTAATAGTGCTTTGGGATTATCATTAGTTTTGTTACTCATCTTGCTGGGTACAATAAAAGACCTTATTTTGCTGATAATTTCTAAAAGTAGAAGGAGAAGCAGCAAACAGTTACTCTATGCAGGCGGGCAGCTCACTAGGCCACCAGCCCCGTCAGAGACAGCAATCCAGACCCTCCTTGTTTTCCCGTCATTTGACCCCTTGAACTCAAAACTGTGATAGAGACTGAAGAAATAGCATGTGACATACCTGTAGTAGCAGTAGGTAAGGTGACAAGATTTTTTCTTAGCATGTCATACAGAGGGCTGTAAAACAGTAAACAAAAAAATAAATCTCAAATGCCATTTTGAAGATAAAAGCTATACTGATATTTTCAATTAAATAATAAATTGAATTTGAAATGTTATCTATCAATTCTACCTGTAGAGTAACAGAAATAGAATACATTCCCCAGAATAGCTGTTTTCAAAATTGGAGACTAGGGCCAGGCACGGTAGCCTAGCAGCTGAAGTCCTCGCCTTGAACACACCAGGATCCCATGTGGGCACCGATTCTAATCCCAGCAGCCCCAATTCCCATTCAGCTCCCTGCTTGTGTCCTGGGAAAGCAGAGGAGGATGACCCAAAACTTTGGGACCCTGCACCCACAAGGGAGACCCAGAAGAAGCTCCAGGTTTCTGGCTTCCGATTGGCTCAGCTCCAGCCATTGCAGCTGCTCAGGGAGGGAACCATTGGATGGAGGATCTTCCTCTCCGTTTCTCCTCCTCTCTGTGTATCTGACTTTCCAGTAAAAATAAATAAATCTTTTTAAAAAATGGAAGGCTCGGTGCAATAGCATAATGGTTAAGGTCCACGCCTTGGACATGTCAGGATCCCATGTGGGCGCCGGTTCTAATCCCGGCTGTTTCATTTCCCATAGAGCTCCCTGCTTGTGGCCTGGGAAACCAGTCGAGGATGGCCCAGGGCCTTGGGATCCTGCACCTGCGTGGGAGATCCAGAAAGAGGTTCCTGGCTTCAGATCGACACAGCACCGGCCTTTGTGGACGCTTGGGGAGTGAATCATCGGATTGAGGATCTTCCTCTCTGTCTCTCCTCCTGTCTGTATATGTGCCTTTCCAATAAAATAATTCAAAAAAAAAAAAAAAACCTGGAGGCTAGCACTTTGACACAATGCATTAAACTGCTGCCCACAATGCCAGCATCGTGTATAGGCACTGGCTCCTCTACTTCCAGCTCAGCTTCCTGCTCATGTGCCTGGGAAAGCAGTAAGATGGCACAAGTGCTTGGGCCCTTGCACCCACGTGAGAGACCCTGATGAAGTTCCTGGCTCCTTGCTTTAGTCTGGCCCCGCCCTGGTCATTACAGTGATCTGGAAAGTGAAACAGTGGGTAAAAGATCTATTTCTTCCTCTTCCTAACTCTGGCTTTCAAATAAATCAAATTTGGGGGGGGGGGATGGCTAAATATGAAGATATTCAATGTCCATGCCTTTGTGTTACTTTGCTCCCATTAAAAAAAAAAATTAGCTGATCTACACTGTGGCATGCAGGTTAAACTGCCATTTATAATGCAGCCATCTCAAACGGGAGTGTTGGTTTAAATCCCAGCTGCTCCAAGTCCAATCCAGTTCCCTACCACTGCAGCCTGGGAAAGCAGCGATTAGATCCCGGCCACCACAGGTGAGATCTGTGGAGTTACAGATTCCTGACCTCCGACTGGCCTAACGCCAGTCACTGAGGCCACTTGGGGAATGAACAAGCAGAAGGGGATCTCCAGCTTACCCAATCCCCTCTAAGCCACCATGTCCTCCAGTTCTCCACGTAAACTCACTCCTGTAAGGAACCTTAGGCGACCCCCTATCCTCTAGAGCCCATCCACTTCCGGTACCTCTTTTTATCCTGCAGTTTATGCTGTAATTTTATCACACACTGTCACTCTGTAAGCTCCGCACAAGCAGAGCCCACGCTGCTCCCACAACTGCTTCCCACCACACAGGCTCTCACCCACGGGCTGACTAAAGGCATCACAACAAGCCATGGAGATGAAGGACAGGCCAGCACTCCTGAGGCGAGGCGTCCCTGGCTCATTACCTTGGATCTTTCACAGAAAAGCTCTCCCGTCCCAGCAGCTCTCCCAACAGATCTCCACCACAATGTACCATATGCTGCTCCTTTTGGTCATAGAGCTGTTTCACCATTATGTACTGGCCGAGATAGTGCATGACCTGAATGGAAACAAAACACCAGGAAGTTTCTGTCCAGCTGTTAACCACCACGCTAACTACAAGCAGGTAAGGTGTGCACCAGAGAGAGAACACTCCCAAGGCCATCAGTGCTCACGCCAGGCGCCCCGCAAGAGAACAGCTGCTCCCAACTACGGAGAGCGTTTCCATGCAGCAGCCTGCGGCCTGGTAACACACCCACCCCCTTCAGGCCAGATATGTGCCTATGTGTCCATGAGAAAAAGTGGTTATCTATAGTACATCCACTTAAAAATCTTCTCACCAGTCCAAATAAAGGGATCTGTCCTACTGCTAGTAACACACTTTGCCTGGACCATAAAAGTATTTTCCAAAGCAAGGATCTGACATAGCAGTTAGGATATTACTTGGGACGCCAGTGTCCTGTAAGCGCACCAGGGTTAAAGTCCTGGCTCGGATTCTTACAATAAGCACCTGAAGAGGCAGCACATGACTCGAGTACTTCGGCTCCTGTCACCCATTTGGGAAACGCAGACTGAGTTCTGGGTCCAGGCTTTGGCCTGGTCCAGGCCCAGCTATGTTGGGAATTTAGGGAATGAACCAGCAAATGGACGATCTCCCCCTTTCTCCACCTTTCAAATAAAACCATGGTAATTTTTTCAATAAAACAAACAAAAAAATACAAGTCCAAGGGCACATAAACAACTTACCTAGAGTTTTCATTTTTTATTTGAAAAGCAGAGAGACGGAGACATGAAGAGAAACAGAAAATCTACACACTACTTCATTTGCCAAATACTTGAATCATCCGCTCCTTGAAAGGGGGAACACCAACAGAAAGCTTCATGGGAAGTGGAATAGCCAGGACTTGAATCAGACACCCTGATTCAAGATGCTGGCATTACAAATGGTGACTTAACCACCACACCAAAGTCTCCTCCTGGTCAATGTTTAATTAATCCATTAGCACTATAAATGACCAAAACAGAACTTGTTTATCAACTGACAGTTTATCTGGCTTGTTGTTACAAAGTTTTAAAAAAAAAAAATGAAAGGAAATAAACAAGCTTGTAATTTGAAAATTATAAACATTGGGGGCTGATGGATAATGTTGTGCCTGCAGCACAGAAAACTCCACACCAGTGTTGTTGTTAGTTCTGGCTGCTCCACTTCCCATCCAGCAGAGCCCCGCTTGTGGCCTGGGAAAGCAAAGGGAAGGGGGGGATGGATCAAAGCCTTGGGATCCTACACTGTGTGAGGGACCTGGCAGAAGCTCCTGGCTCCAGATCAATCCAGCTCTGGCCCCTGTGGCCATCTGAGGAATGAACCAGCAGGCAGATGAGCTCTCTCACTCTGTCTCTCCCTTTCTCTTTGTAATTCTGACCTTCAAGTAGAATAAATTAAAAAAAAAAAAAAAAGATCTAAAACTGGGTAGACATCTAGCGCTAAGTCCTCAGGGTACCGTGTGCCTCATCAGAGTGCCTGGGTTTAACACCCAACTCTTGGTTCTTGACTCCATTTTCTGCCGATGCAGATCCTATGAAGCAATGGTGGTGATGGCCCACACAGCTGGGGCCCTGCCAGCAGTGTGAGAGACCAGGACTGATGCTCACTCCCAGCTTGGGCCTGGTCTAGCCTCAGCTGAAGGCCTTTGGGAATAAGAAACACCTCTTTCTTTCAAACATATAATCAATTCAATAACGTGGGTACTGGTCCAACTCCCAGTTGCTTCCACTTTAGATTCAGCTTGTTGCTAATAATGTTGGGGGGAAGGGAGCGCGGCGTGGTAGCCGAGCAGTTAAAGTCCTCACCTTGAATGCACCGGGATCCCATTTGGGATCCATTTCTGTCTCTGCCTTCCAAATAAATAAATCTTAAAAAAAAATAAGATAAAAAAATAAAAACATATAGGTTTCCTGGAAAAATCTGGAATGCCTTCAGATTTGTTTGAGAAGTACACTGGCATGAAAATAATGCAATGCTCATAAAAACTAAAAAAAAAGGGTTAATAATTCTGCTCCCTCTGTTTAGGAAGGGCTTGACAGCTACCCTAGCAAGCAGTTTGAACAGATTAAGAGTTTACTTAGTTTTTTCCACATAAAAAAAATTCAATTTGCTTTTGTTTTTTAAAAATTTTTTTCAGAAGCTAAGTCAGTTATTTAAATGCATGGCTGTTCAAAATAACTCACAGTGCTCAGAAGAGCGTATGACACATTTATAATGAAAAGCCACTGCATTTAATTCCTGCCTGGCCGCATTTCCTGTAGAGCACAGTATCATTTGTACATGTTCTGCATTTTAACTCCCAATCAATGAACTCACAGTCAATCTTAGGCTTCACTTCTAACTACTCCAAAAGGAACTCTAAAGGAAAGCAGCAGCTCAATTTAACTCAGCGTCTAAAGCAGAAAAAACAGAAGTCGTCCAGTACTTCTCAGTATTACAACTGCCTTTCTTAGACTTGATTTCAGAACTACTTTATTTGCTAGCTTCCACTTCTCAGCTGATTTTTTTTTTTTTAATTTCAATATAGTTTATTTTCCAAACAGGTCCCAATACTGAGGCTCCAGCCTGCCTTGCCATCAGACAAGCTACAAATGCTTGCCCAGCATCAGCTGATCTTAAAACTGAAGAATTGTGGAGTAATGGTTAAGCCACCACCAACGTGCTGTGGTTTGAGTTCTGCTGCATCTCTCTGGTTCAGCTCCCTAACACGCCTGGGAGAGCAGAAGAGGCCCCAGTGCTTGAGATCTCTACACCCACGTGGAGACCAGGAAGCAGTGCCAGACTCCTGTCGTTAGCTGCACCTCACACACAGCTGCTGCAGCTATCAGAGGAGTAAACCAGGAGATGGAAGATCTGTCTGTGTCATTCTTTAAAATAAACAAATAAATCCTTCAAAAGCAAGAGTGTTTTCCTTAATGTTTTACCTCTTTAACAGTGAACGTTTCACCTTGTGCACCAGCTGCCTGCAAGATCTTCAACAGTGGCAGTTTTGGTCGTACCTGATATAAATATAAAATAAGTCAGCTATTTACACTTCAACAGAATTGGCTTCTGAAAGCCAATGGAACAATAGAATTTTCTGAAAGGTTTAAAAAACGCAATCCACAATAATACTTATCAAATAATATGTAATATTGCTATGCAAAAAACAACCACAGATGATCAAAGTGGTACCTGCTGCCTTCTTGGAAAAAATCATTTGTAAAAAGAAGCACACCTAGTAGAATTCTTATAATATTAAAAAATAAATTAATTAAAAAACACTTTTTTTAAAGTAAAGTGTTGATAAGGACACAAGGGAAAGTGGAACCCCTGCATACTGCTCAAAGTAAGGTGGGGAGGCTGCTGTGCAAACAGTCCGGTTGCCCTCGATAAAGCCACATGACCCAGCCATGCTGTCCCAGGAAAATACCCAAAAGAACTGAAAGCTGGGACCAAACTAAGAATTTGTTAACCTACGCTGAGAGCAGTGTTATTCACAAAGAGACAAAAGATGACGACCATCTATATGTCCATTAGTAACAAATGAATAACACGTACAGCCATGAAGCAGCGACTACTAGCCACCTCCATTCTGACTGTGGAGATGCAGCCAATTTTAAGTTTAAATTGTCAAAGAAAAAATAGGAAAAAAAAAAAAAAAAACAAACACTTTGGTCCAATCAGTTTCTTAATAGTCTTAGTTTTCTTAACATACTCCTCAGTCTAAATCTTACAAATACTTCCCAACTTTTCTCAAAATATTTTTTATTTGGAACATTTAAATATCTTTTTAAGGTTCATTTATTTTTTATTGGAAATACAGATCAGATTTATGGAGAGAAGGAATCACAAAGAGGAAAGATCTTCTATCCACTGGCTCACACCCCAAGGTGCTACAATAGCCAGAGCTGAGCCAGGAGCTTCTTTTGGGTCTCCCACGCAAGTACAGGGTTGCAAGGCTTTGGACCATACTCAACTGCTCTCCCAGGTCACAAGTAGGGAGCTGGATGCGAAGTGGAACAGCTGGGACACAAGACAGCATCCATACAGGATCCTGGCACTTGTAAAGTGAGGATTATATTTAGACCATTACACCAGGCCTAACATTTAAATTTTTAATCTTTCTGGCATTTAGTTTTGTGTCAGTTCTGAAAAGCAGTTCTGAAGGCAGACAACATTCAGTAGATACTGAAAGATAAATCAATCAATGTTTGGTATCTGGTTAGGGTACAATCATTCATTTAAGAGTGATATTTAGGGCCTAGCACAATAGCTTAG
The DNA here is from genome assembly GCF_017591425.1 of Ochotona curzoniae. NCBI lineage: Eukaryota > Metazoa > Chordata > Mammalia > Lagomorpha > Ochotonidae > Ochotona > Ochotona curzoniae. Next base: position 14,605,637 of record NW_024466219.1, on the reverse strand, counting down.
TGGCTAAAGTCCTCGCCTTGAACACACTGGGATCCATTATGGGTGCAGTTCTAGTCCCAGCAGCTCCACTTCCCATCCAGCTTCCTGCTTGTGACCTGGGAAAGCAGTAGAGGATGGCCCAAACCCATGGGACCCTGTACCCACGGGACCTTACACCCACGTGGGAGACCTTGAAAAATTTCCTGGCTCCTAGTTTCTGATAGGCTCAGCACCAGCCATTGTGGCTGCTTGGGGAGTGAACCATCAGAGAGAAGAGCTTCTTCTCTCTCTCCTCCACTCTGTATATCTGCCTTTCCAATAAAAATAAATAAATCTTTTAAAAAGTGATATTTACAGTAATTATAGCAATGTGAGGAACCCAGAAAACAAACTTACCTTACCTAGTCCCAAACTCTCCACTAGCCATCTGTACTCTACAACATGTTAGCGTGTAAAATGTATCAAATGTACCATTTTAGACAACCTGAACCTCCAAATATTTATCTTGTCAATAATCAATTTAAATGTCTAAGTTTTGGCATCATTTATCCATCTCCCTTGTAATATTTTTATATAAATCTGAGTCAATGATGTCAGCTACATGCGTCAACACAAAAAGAAACGACGGACACACAAAACCGCCCACTACTGATTTACCTTTTTGATTCGTTCTGCAGCGATCCTGCAAGCACTGTCAGAAGTGGAACACTGAGCAGAAGTAGAATATGATGTCATTTTGGCAGTAAAGAACTTGCAGCCTTTGGTTAAAAAAGGAAAAAAAATGGGTATAAAACCTTTTCTAACAAGACCCAGCAGAGGGCCCGGCGCGGTGGTGCAAGTGGTTAAGGTCCTCGCCTTGCACACCCAGGATCCCATATGGGCGCCGGTTCTATCCCGGCAGCCCCGCTTCCCTTCCAGCTCCCTGCCTGTGGCCCAGGAAAGCAGTCGAGGACGGCCCAAAGCTTTGGGACCCTGCACCCACGTGGGAGACCCGGAAGAGGCTCCTGGCTTCAGACCGGCATAGCATCGGCCGTTGCGCTCACTTGGGGAGTGAATCATCGGACGGAAGATCTTCCTCTCTGTCTCTCTTTGTATATCCGCCTTTCCAATGAAAAAAAAAAAAAAAAAGACCCAGCAGAAGTCAAAAACCACGCACACTTGGATCTGAGCATCCGGCCAAAAGCACCCAGCCCCGGCTCAGCTGCTTTGTGCCTCTGGCCACTCCAAGAGGCTTAACTGAAACAGAGGGACTCATGCACGCTTTCCTCAGGTGAAGCCTGAAACAGGTTCGGGCATGTTCCTGAAGAACCTAGATGTTTTCTGCCTTTTGTGATTCTGCCTTAATGGTGAGACCCGGCAGGCACCTGGCAAGTCACGTAGGCAGATCACTCCTCAGGAAGGAGGTACCTGGTGTTTGATAAGATTCACAGCCAAATAGCTCACCAGTTTGTACCTTTTGAAAGTTGTTTGTTTCAAATCCACCAACAGAAGCCTACTAAATCATGACTGTATAATTAATAGCCTGAAATGTATAAGAACTGGGGGGCTTGGGCTCTCGCTCTGACTCTCTGGCTCATGCTTCTTTTTGCCCTCCCTGCGGATCCTGCAGCAGCCTAGCTGGGAGACCTAGTTAACCTGAATAAACCACCTTTATGCCTTAGTACTGACTTCAGACTTGATGATTATCTGGGGATTTCAAAATCAGGCACAGCATTCCAACTTCCACACTGATGTTAATCAGTAAATTGTTTTAGCACGAAGTCAAACCTACAGTAAGCGCCTCCCCAGCAGGTATCAAAACCGTCCTTCCTGTTCTGGGGGACAGCTAGCGCCATCTAGAAGACAGCATGTGGGAGCCGGAGAATTACCAAGGGAAAAACGCTTGGAGGAAAGCCTTGGAAGCCACCAGAACATGTCCTGACAAAGGACCTCTGAAAGTCAGACTCAACGTGCCCAGCACCAGTTAAAACAGCTTTTAACTGTGCCAAACCCAAAAGAAAAAAGCAACTAAATCCTCACAAAATGGTCTGAGATGGATATGTGAAACATGCAGTGTTTTGAAATTTCCCACTTTCTAATTTTTCTCATAAAAAAGTTATAGAAAGGAAAATAAGTTTTAAATAATTTGCTTGAGTTTACCTTCAGGTCTTTTTCTAATAAACAAGTAACAACCAATTAGCTAAATTTACAGCAAGTTCCATTAAGGAGGGAGTAAAAACTACAAAAACAGTGAGAACACACGGGCTGAACACCCGGCACTCTTGTGCGTCATGAGTAACCAAGTTTAAGCTATAAAGGCCTCCTTTACCCTACACCCCTCCCCCCATGTCTCCTGAAAAAGTGAAAAGCAGACGCAAGCAAAGCTACGTTTAAGGCTGATTCTTAATGAGCATTTAAAACCATACAAAAATATGAAAGCTCTTCAAAACTGTGTGAAAATGAGAGTTGAAAAACAAGTTTACCTGGGTACAAAGTCTTTTTGAAATCCACGCATACTAAAGTTCACATAAAATACATACTGTGATTCCCTTCTCCCATGAACATCCTGAGGCACCCCATTAAACCAACCCTCATCTCCGCAAACCTGCCAATCCTGCAGTCACTCTCCCCCTTCTGGCTGCACTGCTGCTCAGTCAGTGGGAAGCCACTCCTGTCCAATGAACTGTATATCGAGTCCACACATTCTGAAGCATCCATGTCTTCAAAATATATCCAAAAGCTTCTCACATCTCCCAGAACCACTATAGTACTTCTCCTAATTCCTTTAGCCTCCTCAGGGCACAGAGGAGCAGCGAACAGTCTTCCCTAGACACCAACTCAAAAATCAACAGGTCGTCTGTCACTTCTGGTTTCTGAGAAGTAAAAGGATTTCTCCCATCAGCTCTGATCAGTTCTGCAGCAGACATTAGCAGGGTGCTAATCCTGTCTGGAAACAGCATCAGACCTCTCAGGTGCATTTCTAGTCCCGCAGGCTGCCCCCCACTTTCAATGCCAATCACCAGCCCCAGGTGGTTTTACCTGTGCTTCTGACGAGAACAGCTGTAACATAAAATTCTCAACATCCTCCTGAGAGAGGAGTTAGAGTGGGTAGTAGGCAGTTAGGGTATTCTGGGTCCCCAAATAGAAGAGAATTTCCCCACCATGTCTTGGACTCACCAGAGCACGACTCTTCCAAGGGACAAGGGTGCTATTAGTATACCAATTCCCCACCTGAAGTATTGGCCACTACCTCTGGCCACTGTGGGAGGGCCTCAGGCTGATCTCTTTATCATTGAAAGGAGAACAGGAAGAAGTAATACACATCTGCCCAAGGCCTGGAATGTCCTATGTCTGGCACCTCTGTGGCCTTGTCCCAAAGCCAGGTACCATGGAAACCAGGAATTTTCTTTGTTCATGGAGAAACATCTTTGAGGGAAACCTTTAAAAGGTGCATTCCCCACAATTGATACGGGTTCTTCTTGTCTTCCTGCCACTATGGCAGAGGGTTTTGCTTCTTGTCCTCCTGCCACTATGGCAGAGGACTAGGGTTCTCATTTTCCTCCTGCCACTATGGCAGAGCACTAAGGTCTTCTTTTTACTCTTCCTCCTGCCACTGTGGCAGGGGGTAACAGGGGGTAAGGGTCTTTTCTATCTCAAAATCCCCTCCCGTCGCTAGGACGGGAGTCTTCTCTTCTCAACTTTTCTAATAAATCTTGCTTTAAAATTAAACTGTGTTTGCATGAAAATTCTTCTTTCCTGCGAGACAAGAATTTAAGGTTGCTGCCATACTCGGAGTCAAAAATCCTGCAACACTCCTTGGGTCTGCTTAACTTGCTAACAAGGCTCATAGAACTCGGAAAACACGCTAACGTTTACTGGCTATTCCAGAGGAAACCAGTGAGCACCAAATGTCAGCTGCTAAGGTAAGGGATGTGGAAAGCGGTGGGACCCTGTCACTGCCTCCATGTCACTCAAAGCTCTCAGGAAACGTTCCACAAAATCACTCCTAAAGCTCTCCCCGGGCTGCCTTTGCACTCTGGTTCTTACTCTTCTGTTTTGTTGGGGTCCGTGCAGTAGATGTGGGGGACATGAGGGGGTGAAGAGTGTTCCATTGCTGGCAGGGCTGCAAGGAATTTCCCGCTGTTTGGCAGGGACCGCCCAGCAGATGTCTCTACAACCACCTGAATGCAGCTCCACCTTCTTTTGCATGGACACCAGACCACCCTGTGGAAGAATTCTAATCCATCCTGGCATTTGCTACTGCGAGGTTAACCTTTTGCTCAGCCTGAGCTTGGAGGTCAATATCTTGCAAAAAGGGCCCTTTATCATTCCTACTGTCTTGGCTGTCCCCATTGAACCTATGCTAATCAAGGGACCTGTATTTAGGCTTTCATTCTTTCCTTGATCTTTAAGTTCTCCTTTTCTTTGTGATACAAGATTGAATTGTAGGATAAGAATTGTAGCAGGAACTTCTAGGTACTGGCAGCAGGAACTTCTAGGTAATACTATGGCAGAATTATCTTTAGAAACACCCACTTGACCATGACGTAAAAAGTCTGAGCCAGAGTTTGACTGATTTTGTATAAATAAAGCGGACAGCTTTTGTGCGTAGTCCATTATGATCATGAAGTCCTAGTGGTCCGTCTCTTTCTTTCCTCTTTACGCCTCATCCACGCACCCTTCTGGAGTTCCGAACTCAGCTGGAGCTGGACTCTGGCACTGTTTCTTCACTGTTAATGAGACCTTCTAAGATTATCCGTTTTTAAAACCAACTCCATCTCCCTCCCTGCTCTTATCCACCATCCTTATTTCCAATCAATGCATTATATGCTTTTACTCACCATGCAGAAAACCAGCTACAAGTGGGCAGGGATTTGTATCGATGAGTTCATTAATATATTTCTGGGGCCTACAGCTGAGAACTGTATTCATGGTAGAGCAGCACAGAAATACAAGCTTCACTAACTGAAGACAGTTTCCAGAAATAAATGGACCCCAAGGAATATCATCCTGACTTTGTGATTCAACGTAATTAACAGGATGCAACAGGTGCAAATGTGCCAATTCCAGGCCTGGCAGCTTCCTTCGTTTGAAGGCCTCTGGAATCTGCCCCCGCCCCAGGTCACACCAGGGCACCGGATGCAGAGGCCAAGCTCTTGAGCTGAGCCCAGGCTTCTGGCCAGAACTCTCCAAGCAGCACACTCAGCTGCTAGCTAACAACAGCTGCAGGACAGACCCCAGGTGAGACTCCCAGAACTGTCCAGCTCAGCCTGTCAGCCCGCATTCATGAGAAGCAAAAGGTATGAACTAACGTTTGGATGATTGACAACATAGTTTTGGCTTACCCAGAACAAACAGCAAAGATATACAGAGTATACTCTATACCACACACTAAACAAGTCCATTTAATCCCTAAAAAGCTATATGATGTAGTTACTATTTTAACCTTAATTTCACAGATGAGGCCACAGCCCAGAGAAGTTGTCTACCCATGGGCCCGGCGCGGTGGCGCAAGTGGTAAAGGTCCTCGCCTTGCACGCCCGGGATCCCATATGGCGCCGGTTCTAATCCCGGCAGCCCCGCTTCCCTTCCAGCTCCCTGCTTGTGGCCTGGGAAAGCAGTTGAGGACGGCCCAAAGCTTTGGGAACCTGCACCCGCGTGGGAGACCCGGAAGAGGCTCCTGGCTTCGGCTCGGCATAGTATCAGCCCCTTGCACTCACTTGGGGAGTGAATCATCGGACGGAAGATCTTCCTCTCTGTCTCTCCTCTCTGTATATCCGCCTTTCCAATGAAAAAAAATAAATCTTTAAAAAAAAAAAAAAAAAGAAGTTGTCTACCCAAGATCACACAACTAGAAAAAAACTGCAGTCAGGATTTCAAACTTACACTCCAAAGTCCCCACTTAGCAAATCAGACCTCAAGTACACAGAATCAATAACAACACTTTCACTCGAGACATTCTGGTCATCCACACATGGCTGTTTTTATCAATGCAGCAGGCATCTGCAAACTGACTCCTAGAAATCACCTGTATTTGCCCTAACACCCTCCCAGCCCCCTGCCTCTTTATATCAATCACCCTGAATTAGATCTCCAGCCCCTAGCTCTCCCCTGCTGCATTTTACAGCATCGCGCCAGATTCCCGGAAAGTTTGTATTTTTAGTTGCTCTCAAAATAAGTAGCAAGTCTCTAACATGTAATTAGGGGGATTTTCATCTCACTAAAATGGACTGATTCTTACGGTGATGTCACTTTCGTTTATTAAGAACTGGACACATTAAATACATTCAAAGTTGCACAACCATGCACCTCCCACACTCCCTCTCACTAGCAGTGGGAGCTGCTGCCTATGAATCTGCTGTCTCTAGGACATCATATGACATCTGTCCTTTGGTGTCTGGCTCATGTTCTCAAGGTTTACATTTACCGTAGCATATGTTCATCCATTTTTCATTTCTCACTTCTATATAAATTTTTTATGTGATAGCATTTATTTCTAGTTTTTTACTACTATGAATAATGCTACTAACATTCTTACTACTTTTTTTCCTTCTTTTTTCCCTATATTTTTGTTTTGTTGATAATCTTTACACAGTTGATTAGGACATAAAGGGTCAAGGGCTAGAGGAAAGTGGGTAAAACCACTGTTATCACATTCTTCTTTTTCCTTCCTGTATCTGGCATAAGCGGAGAGATAGGGGGGAAAGCCACATCCAGACTCCCAACCATCCCAGGGTCCCTGATGAAGGGCCTGCTCTAAGGACTCCGCTCAACTGACTTATAGTTCAACAGTTCTGTATTGCTGCCAATCTCACCACTCCATGCCTGATGAAATCGCTCCAGAATCCGCTGGCTGACATAGTCCATCTTAGAGTCTCCATTTGCCTACATTTCCACTGCCAACCCTTGTGTGGGGTACTTGATTGATTTGATTTGTTCTGTCCTCTGTTATGGTGCCAGTGTCCTCTGCAGGGTCTAATGTACTGTCGTATCCTCCATGTGCAATTGGCCATGCTGTCCACTGTTTCATCTAAGCCTCTGAGGAAACCCAGCTCTGACACAAGCATTTCACGGTCAGACCATGGACCCTTCAATTCTCCCCATGACTGAAGTTCTGAGTCCAGCAGTTCAGTCGGGGATCCCCAAATAAACCTCATCTGAGACAATCCCACACCTGATTCTTTCGTGTGCTTCTGGCACAGTCTTTCACCCCATCAGCTTACGTGCACTCTGGTGGTTGTGACTGTTGGGTCAGTTCTGTCTCCAATCCTGTCCTCTAAGCAAATCAACATGTGTTGCAGCCCAGCCCAGTCCTACCCACCACACATTTGGACACATAAACCAGTGGGAGCTGCAGCCTAGTTGGGGCAACTCTCAATAATCCCCACCAGGCCCGCCCCCTGCCCTGGTTCCCAGGCTTGCCAACATGTACAGCACATTGCTCCAGTCTGTCCCACATCCCATGCAGCTCTTATACATGTCAATGGGCATTGAAGCCTAGTTCAACCCAATCAGCCCCACTATGCGGTCCACACTGGGGCCAGTGGATGCCATTTTTCGTCTAGCCATGCCTGCCCGAGCCCTGGTTCTCATGCTCACCAGTCGAAGTTGCAACCCAAGAGAAGGGTGCCCCCTATTTTCCTAGTGGGACCACTCCCACTCCCAGATTTTGCACTCTCCAGTTGGTTCTGCAGTTTAACTTGACAGAATTTGCCCCCGTGCCAGCCTCTGCCAGCTGATGCTGCAGCAAAGCCCAACCATGCCACACTCACTCTGACCTAAGCATGCACAGGTAAGAATAGTCAACCCAGCCTGGCTTTCACCTGATCCATCTCACAAGAGGACAAAAGGTGCTGTAGCCCTAACCAGCCTGCTCTGCCCCATCCCAGCTCTCACGCTCACCAGTGGAGGTAGTGGTCCAACAGGGGAGCCCCATGCAGATCCCCTACTGTGTTTGTCCCCTACCATCCAGTCTCGCATGCAGTCTAGTCTGGCATGGCCTGCCTCACTTTGGCAGTTGTCAGTGGGTGTTATAGCTTAGCTGTGCTAGACGCCACCCCTAGTTCCAGCTCACACTGCCCTAGTGTTTGTGTGAGCTGGCATGTGGTGAACAACAATGTTCCATGCTAACAAGCCCAGCTCAGAACTCCTATGTGGGCTGCAGCATCGGTCTGACCCATAAAAAAGGTCTGGTTTCTCCCCATCAAACCACCAGGACTCAGTCTTCTCGTTCACCTGCAACACAATGCACTTGTCTTTTGGAGTCCTTCTGCAGTCATTCCTTACCGACACTCACAGTGTTTCTTTTCCAGGATTGTCCCTCAGCAGTAATTCACATCTGGGCATGAACTCACAGGTCATTACCCATCCTCACCTGGGCAACCCCCAATCTCCCTGCAAATCCTGAAGCACAAGTTCCTGAAGCATGCCACCAGGCACAGAGTGCCAACTGTTGACACCAGAACGCCCAGCCTGGAGCCACCCTTGCTGTGGCACCAGTTGGGCAGAAGGCTAAAAGACCCTAGCAGGCCCTCAAAGTCACCCACCGCTCCTGAGGAGCATGTGGGCTTGAGGTGACTTCAGGCAGGCCCAGCCTGGAGCCATCACTGCCAGCAGCGCCAGCTGAGGGGGGTGGTGTGGGGGTTAAAAGACCCCAGCATGCCCAGTATGCAGGCTCCAGGTGACTTAAGGCAGGTCCAGGCCAGAGCCACCCCTGCTTGAGGCACCTGGGCTAAAAGCAACATTCTTACTCTTGGAAATGAAAAAACTTCTAGCCAAGGTCTTACACTCATTTACACATGGGGGGGGGGGGAGATTTATTTATGAAGGCCTGGCAGAAGCCAGGAACCTCCAACTCAACCTGGTCTCACGCGTAGACAAGGATCCAAGTAACTGAGTCAATATCTGCTCTGTCTCAGGATGCATTAACAGGAAGCTGGACAGGGAAAAGTGTAAAGCTTAAGCACTTGAGCCACTGTTATCCCCATGGGAAACCCGGATAGAGTGTCAGGGTCCTGGCTTCTGTGGGCATTTGGCGAACAAACCAGTGGATAGAAAATCACTCTCTCAATTCAAGACGGAAAAAGACACAAAGATGGAGCTTGTTCCTATCTGCCAGTTTGCTCCCTAATGGGTACAACCAGGGAGCTGAGAACTCAGGTTAATCTCCCACGTGGGCAGCAGAGACCCAATTACCCGAGCCGTAGGCACCGCCTTCTCAGAAAGGCAGGAGGAAGGCATTAGTAGGAAGCTCCACCAGGAGTAGGGCCGGGACTAGGCTTCCAGCCCTCCCATTCGGGATGCAGATGCCCCAACCCACATCCTAACTGCCAGGCCGAACACACCCCTACACACACACACACACGCACGCACGCACGCAAACACAATCTTCACAACACACAGCTTGCTTCTCAGTTCTCTATTTTAGTCCACTTCTCACTTCTGCTGTTTACAGAATTACACATTGATTTAATTTTTGTTAAGTCTGGCTATCAGGTAGAGTAAGTCCTCCCCTTCCTTTTCAGAAGTGACTTGGCACTTTTTGTAACTCTTTCTTATAAATGTTGCCATCTCATGCAGTTCCATGACAATCCTCCTGAAATTCTGAATGAAATTATATTGAATATATAGCTAAAGCTGTTTTCCAATCAACATACATATATTACATTCTTCTATTTACTGATAATTTCATCCCTTCAAACAATTTATAATTTTCCCTCTACAGGTCTCACACATTTGTATTAGATATGATACAGAAGAGAAAATGTATTTGAAATGGGGTAGAAAAGAGAGAAAAAGAGATCATCTTCATCTGCTGGTTCACCCCCTAAATGGCTGATGGCTTGGGAAAGCAGGGGAGGATGACCACCAAGCGTTCAGGCCTTGCACCCCAGTGGAGACCCAGAAGCTCCTGGCTCAGGACCTCAGCCCTGGCCAGCTGGGGAATGAACCAGTAGATGAAGAGGTCTCTGTCTCTCCCTCAAATAAATAAAAGGTAAAAATTCCCTTTGTTGGGACCGGTGTGATAGCGGCTAAAGTCCTCGCCTTGAACGCCCCAGGATCCCATATGGGTATCGGTTCTAATCCCGGCAGCTCCACTTCCCATCCAGCTCCCTGCTTGTGGTCTGGGAGAGCAGTTGAGGATGGACCAAAGCCTTGGGACCCTGCACCCACATGGAAGACCTGGAAAAAGTTCCTGGCTTCAGATTAGCCATTGCGCTCACTTGGGGGATGAATCATCGGATGGAAGATCTTCTCTGTCTCTGCTCCTCTCTGTATATCTGACTTTGCAATAAAAAAATAAATCTTAAAAGAAATTTCCCTTTGTTAATTTTTATACTTTAACTGGTAATCATCTTCCACTTATTGTAAACGACGTGCATCCTCCTGCACCTGCACACTTCTGTCTTTCCTGCTCCAGGCTCTGTCTTCATGTCATCACTTCAGGGTGCTATCTGTCACTCCACTATAAACAACCAGAGACATCACCTGGTCTTCAGAACAAAGGTTTCTTTCCTTTGTTTTAGCCTTTAAGACACCATGCAATATATTCCCCTTAAATTCATGTATCACTCCCAACAGTCTCTGGATTTAAATCTTTTAGTATGTCTTCAATGCAACTCTTTTTATTGCAAAGCATCCCAGACCTTACATGCCTGTGAGTACTTTAAGCATTCATGTGGACTTCAATGTTTGTGGTTGACTATAAAATCCTGGGCTGTCCACTCAACACTCTGAATACACCATCTTCTTCCACTTAGTGAGGCTGTTGAAAACTGTGACATCAATACACTTTGGCTTTTTAGATTATTTGAGAAGCAGGGAGATAGAGGGAGAGACAGAGATTTCTTTTCCATCTGCTGGTGCACTCCCCAAATGTGCCCAGCTGAAATCAGTAGCCCAGAACTCCATCCAGGGCTCCCATGCAGGTGACAGGGCCCATGCACTGAGGTTACCTTCCACTAGCAGGGAAGCTGGAATGATGACTTTGCTGTACCCATCCTGTTATTTATCCCATCTGCATGTTTCTTTATTTCAAACTTTCTATTTTCATGCCTAACATCTGGTTCTCCCAGCCCTCTGCTCTTTCTTGTTTCCAACTGTTATCTCCCCTCATCTCTTGGTTGCTAATCAGTGTGGTCCATCTGCCCTCACACATTTGTTCCAATGAAGCCTGTATCTTTCCACCCTCAGAAATACTAGGCTCTTACTACTAATTGTTCCCTAGAGACCGCCACCTACCATGCCAACCAGAACACTGAGGCAATCAAGACTCCAGGGCCTAGCTACAGTGAGGGGACAGGCCAACAGAATGCCCCAGGAACTGGAAAATCCACCCCACACCCCCATTCCACAGGCCAGGATTTCACACCTTCTTCCTCAGGAAGACACTTTAACAAGCAAACCTATCATTTGCTTGCTTTTTTTGTCAACTCCTTGTGATAGGGGCTTCTGTAATGCCCTCATTCACACTTGGGGAGAACCTGACTAGGATGCTATGTCACAGCCACTGGAGAGAAAAGGCAATGAAGCAGAAGAGAAACTATAGCTGTATTCCAACAGGCACCTCCAGCCAGGATTTTGCCCTCCCAGCCTGTCTTCCCTCCCCACCAGCCCCTATCAGGGTGACCTTGGGGAAGGGAGCCAGTCCTGCAGTCAGCACCTTGGTAAGAACAGGAACTGACCACACGGCAGCCTGGAAGGATTTACACTACAATAAGCGGTTCTTTAACACCAAGTACAAAGTGCTGTGATCATAAAAGGCCACAAAGGCTCAGAGCAGGAAAAAATTACTTTTCATTGCAAGGCAAAGGGAGTGGAGACCGAGATGAGTGGGTTTTTAAGTAGGAAAACACGGGAAAGAATAAGCTGTGCAATGAATTTTATAACCTGGGAATTCAGAGTAGTATTTTCTCCCTTTTCCATTTGGGACTCTCTTGAACATAACAATGTTGTATTCAATTGTTACATACTATTTAAGCAGAAAATGGAAGCTTAAAGAAGCCAAATAACGTGTCAAATCCAAAATCCTTCCCACTGTAGCTGCCAATAACACTCAGTTCCTTAAGCAGAAAGTCAGTCACCCACAATCCCTCCCTCCTCTGGGTTATCACACCCATCACCAAACCTGGTAGATGTTAACTCCTCAATCTTGCAATACCTCCTCTCTTCTCCATCTGCAAGACCACATGCCCCAAACAAACAAGTGTGATTTTTTGCCCGGATCACTGCAACATACTCTAAACTGATCTTTCTAGTCCACTCCAATTTCAACACTGAAGCTAGGAGGATTAAACCAAAGCAAAAAGCCCGCAGCAGTGTCCAGGAGCTCAACAGCTGGCTCCTCCCTCTGGCTCTGAAGACCAACTCCTGGCCTGTCCTCACCGTCCTCCTCCGTGCTCACTGGGTCTCAGCCACCTGGCTCTCAATTTCTCAGCAGCTCTGCTTCCTACTTCAGGGTCTCTGCACCCCTGGTTCTTCATTTACAGCACTGTGACTTCCAGATAATCCTGATCCAACCCAACCCTGCAAGGCTCAAGTTAAATGTCACCTCAACAGACATCAACAGAAGCCAAAACACCATAGGGAAAGGGGAAGACTGAAAAATACATGGGACACCACAGAGCATTAACCCACCCCACTCAACAATACAAGCTCGCTCAGATAACATACTTCCTGATACGAACCAAACAGGAAGTAACAAGCACCATCTAGCTACTGTTGATCAAAATCTGGGGGAAAAATCCTAGAGCAAACTACTAACAAGTGTATAGTGAAATACAGGGTAGAGGAAGAAGGAAACCTAAAAGGGAGCAACGGGGCAGGTGCGCCTGGCATAGAAGTTAAGAGCTTGGACCACCTGCCTCCCCCATCAAAACGTTTGTGTGTGCGGGAGGCAGTGGGAGGCAGTGAGAGGCTGCCGGAAGCAACAAGCAAGGGTGGGGGGGCAAGCCCGTGGGCCCCTCCACCCACAGGTTCCAACTGAACTAAGCTCCAGGCTCTTGGCTTTCATCTGGCTCATTTGAGCAATGAATTGGCGGGAGATTTCCCCCTTTATTTGCCTTTCAAGTGAAAAAAATCAACAGAGGCAATTAGCCAAATCCAGATTGTATGAGATTCTACAGGACATGAAGTGAAAAGATTGTTCCATCACTATTTAAAAAAGAGGGGGAGGGAGGCCAGCGTGGTGGCGCAGAAGCTAAAATTGTTCTAGCCTTGATTGCGCCAGGATCCCATATGGTCCTAATCCTGGCAGCTCCACTTCCCATCCAGCTCCCTGCTTGTGGCCTGGGAAAGCAGTCGAGGACGGCCCAAAGCTTTGGGACCCTGTACCTGTGTGGGAGATCATGAAGAAGCTCCTGGCACCTGGCTTTGGATCAACTCAGCTCTGGCCATTGTGGCCATTTGGGGAGTGAATCATCAGATGGAATATCTTTCTCTGTCTCTCCTCCTCTCTATAAATCTGACTTTGCAATCAAAATAAATAACTCTTAAAAAAAAGAGCCTTATACAGTATGTAGACATTGTTTGCATCCCGGTTCAAATAATTTCTATAATGTGATTCTTTTCCACAATCGGGAAGCTTGGAGCTATGGGATCTGCATCATGGCCAAAGACTCCTAAACCTCATCTTCAACTCTCTACCTCTGGCAACAACTGTGATTTTAAAACTAAAATATTTTCATCAGAATTTAGCAGAACCAATCATTCTTACCAATTTTTTCAAGTCTAAGATCTTGAACATTAATTCTATTAAGCACTAATTCTAGTCTTCAAGTCTGTAAGAATAAAGAAAACTTTTTTTTTTTCAAAAAGGAAGCTACTCTTCGGATGTTGATGGAGTTCTTAACCAGATCTGCCCCACACCAAAAAAAAGTGAAACAAGCAGCAAGCAGCCATTCTGTTGCGGGATGCAAGCGGGATCATGCTAGACAAGTCTAGGGTTTATTAAAGAGTCTTCACTAGCCAAGTTTAGTGATAACAGGGCCCACTAGAAATACCAAATCACAAGTCCATATGGCAATTCAGTCAACCGAAACCCCAAGAGGACCAAACAGTCATTACCCTGAAGTCCATCCGTTAAACCAAAAACCTGTGTCCCAACTTCCCCAGCAATATAAATTATCCTAAGAGACATGCAGCCGACAGCCTGGGCACTCTTACAAAGCTGCATTCACCTTCCCTGGCTTCTCTGCCCACATTCCATCACTGCTAAGCCTCAACTCTCCTGGAATTCCCAATAGCGCTCGAATTAGAAATACAGAGCATCTCAGCATTGCTGCCTTCACTGTTCCACCGAGCAGTGAACAGAATTTTGAGGAATACAGACACACAGGGGCCATGCTTGGGGACTGTCTGTCCGCAGGAAGCCAGAGAGCAAGCAGGTACTGGGGAGGCCAAGAGTGGGAGTGTCAGAGCCACTGAAGCACAGGACTGAGAGTGAGTCCCTCCCGATCATGGGCCTTTATAGGGGCTTGGGAGGGGAGTGGTCACACAACAACGCAACACCTCTGGTCTCAGGTTCTAGGTGATGATAGGTGAGCATCACAGGCGGGAAGGAGGGAACGCCTAGGTGAGGGTGGGGGGGAGTGTCTCTTCCAAACTCTTGAGCCTGAACTAGCTGCCTACCCTACCACAATTCCAGAGTTTAATCTGCAATACAAGCCAGGACATAACCTAAGTCCACCAAGAAACTTCGGTACGATCCTGCAATCCAATATTAGGCAAATATATACATATACTTTAAAAAAAAATCATACTGTGAGAGGAGTTAGACTGGGTAGTAGGCAGTTAGGGCATTCGGGTCCCCAAGTCATTTCTTTATATAAAAGGTAATTTCCTCACCGTGTCTTAGATTCACCAGAGCACATTTCTTCCAAGGGACAAGGGTGCTATTAATTAGCATGTCAATTTCCCACCTGAAGTATCGGCCATTGTGTGGGAGGGCCTCACGCTGATATCCTTATTGAAACAAGGGCAGGAGGAAGTAATACACATCTGCCTAAGGCCTGGAATGTCCTATGTCTTGCATATCTCTGGTCTTTTGCCCCAAAAACCAGATACCTGGGGACCAGGAAATTCCTTTGTCCTTGGAAAATCCCTTTCTGAAATAAAGCTTTAAAAGACCACAACACCACCCCCCATGCACGTGTCCTTTCTATCTCAAAGCCCCCTCCTGTCACTAGGACAGGAGTCTCCTTTCTCAACTTTTCTAATAAATCTTGCTTTAAAACTAAACTGTGTCCGCACGAAAATTCTTCTTTTCTGCGAGACAAGAATTGAGGTTGCTGCCGTATTTGGGGTCAATACCGCATGGAAAGCCACTTATGTTGCTGTTATTTGAAAAACTTAACGTATCAAACAATAACTTCAAAATCATTCCCCTGTTTAAAAACGTGGGGGGCGCAGGGGAGCCGTCTGGCGGTCACCACCCACGTGGGAGGCCAGGACAGAGCCAGCTCAGTCCCAACGGCTGCCAGACCTTGGGGGAGTAAACCAACGGCGCAGCGTTTTCATGCGCGGCATAAAAAGAAAAAATAAAGTCCTTCATAATAGAAACTTGAGTTTGCCGAGAACAGATGAGAAAGTACAGAACCACCGAGAACGCTGCAGGCCAGCCAGGGATGTTCGCACACCTTTTCCAATCAATAGGCACGCGCTACTTAACACCACTCTAACACCTTCTATCCTGGTCAACGCTTTGACACACTATAATAGTACGAAATCCTTTTAAATTAAGTTACGTTTCTCAGGGAACTTAAATATAATGAACACTCAACACGCCAGGTTCCACCGGCCGAAGACTCCAAGGCTCAGAAGAGCTTAAGGCACTTTCTCCGAGGTGGGTTTTCAGTTTTTCCGGGTGTACAAGAATTCCTGGGATGCGAGCGGGAAGCGCTTGATCCCAATACGCACCCCCACAAAGGTCCGAAAGTGACCTCCCCAAAAGGGCATTCGCCAAACACACACTCGAGCGCCCGGGAAGCGAGGGCTTCGCAGACTCAAAGAGTCCACGTTAAAGTCTGCAGCCACACTGGATGTCACGCTCCGGCCGGCCTCGCACGGTTCCCCCGGGGCGCCCTGCACCCCAAAACCGCGCCGCACCCCGTCCAACGGCCGACCCGCCTCTCGCCACTGCAGATCCTCGACCACATCGCCTCAAGGAACCTCCACCCCTGACTCCCGCGAGCCCTCGCCCCCCAATCCTTCCCTCTTCCGCCAGGCGCCATCCCACGCGCGAAGCTCCTCCCGCCGGCCGCCCCGCTCCGAGCTCCGCACAGCCGGCCGCCCCGCTCCCCGCAGCCTCCGGCACCCAGCCAACCACCCAAACCCCCAGGCACACCTCACGACCGCTCCATGAGTCGCTTCCCCCGCCGGCCGGAGGGTAAGGTGGCCGCCGTAGGCCCTACGGCCTGGGCAGCATTTTCAAACGGCGAGGGGTGGCGCACTTCCGGCCTCCTGTACCTCTCTCCCCGCAGAGTTTCCGGTGAAGCCTGAGGAAACCATCGACGAACCCCGGGGAAGGGCTAGAGAGGCCAAGCTCTTCAGACCATTGAGTAGCTCCTCGTCGGGCAAGAGAGTCTCGGGCGGTAGACGACAGTCGGTCTTGACGTGTGGGATTTAGAGACACACGTGTCCCAGGAAGTCGGACTGCAGAGCCGGGCGGAAACCGAGAGCGTGGTGGGAGTCCACCTGCAACTTCCCATCCAGCTCCCTGTTTGTGTCCTGGGGAAGCAGAGACGGAAAGCCCAGAGCCTTGGAACTATGTACGCGCGTGGGAAACCTGGAGAAAACTCCTGGCTCCTGATTTCAGATCAGTTCCAGCCATTGCAGCCGCTTGAGGAGTGAACCAGCGGTCGGGGCATCTTTCTCTTTGTGTCTCCTCTCTGTAAATCTGATCTGCCTTTGCAGTAAAAAGAAGCAAATCTTGTAATAAAAAAATTTTTTTAAAGAAAGAAAAGAAAGAAAGAACTATTAGACGATGTTCCTGTAGCTTATTCTGTATTTAAAAGAATTAGAAGCCGATATTATTCACCTGCGGCTTTCCTAGAAAAACAAATTAACGAACTACCTTATACACACAGGAAAATGAAAGAATACACTTGCCTTCTCCCCACCCACTCTCTTAAAGAATGGTATGAGAGAGGTCTTCCAAAATTCATGAAAAGTGCATATTATTAAAAACCACGCGGGGGGGGGGGGGGAGAACCAAAACAAGCTTGTATGAATGCTTTGTAACCTGTCTGAACAGGATTTAGGTTTTGGCACAAAGAAAGGTAAGACATATTTTTGAAAAGACCCCCTGTAAGGGCCACGTGGATTCTGAACTTGAAGCAATAAACACCAGACTGGTAGCAGAGGAATGACCGAATTACTGGTGCTTTACCAACGATTGATGACACGAAGGTGTGAAGGGAACAGCTCCTCTGTTTGACAAGGCCCAGAGGAGCTTCCAGCTGTTTGGCAGGACCCAGAGGATGCCTCTCTGACCACCTTGACCGCAGTCTCACACCCTTTTTGCATGGACACTCAACCATCTGCTAAGAATTCTGTAATCTATTGAGACATTGTTGTTTGCCCCTGTGAGATGGGTTTTGTAACTGATGTGAGCTTGGGAGTTAATGTTACTGATAATGTCTTGGTGAGTGGGCCTTTGACTATGCACAGGAGTACAGTTAAGCCCATGCCGTTTCTAGACACCTTATTCTGTGCCTACCCATTGCCCTGGAATCTGGCCCAGACATGTAGCATGTCTTCTGGGAAATGGCTTGATAAGAATCTTACAAACTAATGGAAGTGATGGGAGTATGCTATGGCAAAGAATATATAGTTGCTGTGATCATAAAGGTTAGCTTGTCCTTGCAACTTTTTTAGAGCATAGAAAATGTAGCTGTTTTAGCTGCTTTCATAATTTTTTAACTAAAGAAATTATAGGGTGATTTTATTCATGTCATAGAGACATGCTTTCGATTGTTGTTTCATTGTTAATGGGGTTATAGAGCCTGTAATTGCATGGGGATTTAATATTTGAAATTTTTGTCTTGAATTTCACATTTTTTCCCTTGTATCATATTTCTCCCATTAAATGATGGGCAAGTTGTGGAAATAGAAATGTAGTAGGAATGTATTACTGATTAGCAGGTCATCACATGTACCTTGGCCTTGGAGTCCTGGTTGTCACCTGATGGCTACTACTGAAGAATGAATAATAGCTTGATTTGAAGAAACTGATTAAGGTAACCTACAGGGTTATCTTTAAGAGCACCTGGTTGACCATTAAGTAAAAAAATAAAATAACCAAACATCTGTGCATACCCACTTAGTCATGAAGTAAAAATAGAGCAATCAAACAATTATGCAGAGGCTTGTGATGTGTCTGAGTAAATAAAAAGGACAGCTTTTTCTTGAGCTGTTACAAGAGGGCACCAAGTGACGGTGTCCATGTCTTTTTTTTTTTTTTTTGCCAACACCACACACCCTTCTTGAGCTCTGAACTCTGCTGGAACTGGCCTCTGGCAATATCTGTGACTATTGATGAAGTTGGGCATCTTTTCACACTTACTGGCTTCAAGTTCCTCATCCAGAGTTGCCTATTCATGTATGTTGCCCATTCCTCTATTGGTTTGTTGGTCTTTCCTTTTTGGTTCACAGCAGCTTTTTCTAGAATCCCCATACTAATCCTTTCTGATTCTATGTATCACAAACACCATCTTGACAGCTTTCACTTGTTCTAAGTCTTGCCTTCTGATGAGCATCAGTTTTTCTTTAACAAACTGAAATGTAACAATAATGTTATTGGTTTTTTGGCATATTATTATTAAGGAGACGATTCCCTATCTTTGGGTGCCCAAAATATTCTTGCATAATTTTTTCGAAAATCTCAAAGGTTTTTTTTTTCAAAATGTGGGCCCCTCACTCCTTTAGAAAACATTTTTGGGCATGTTGTATGTAATGCACAAATTCAATTTCCTTTTTTTCCCAAATGAGAAATGCCATGGTTCTGTACAGAATCTACAAAGTAAATGCGAGTCTGTAGCTCTCTAATCACCTTTTCCTACCTGTTTAACAGAATTATGAAAGGTTTTGTAAAAGGAGTCTTTGAGTGAAATCTTTAATAGGATTTACAAAGGCAGGGATGGGAGAAGCCATTTGAACAAGCACAGCACCATAGAAGTGTGAGAAGTTAGAGGACACGCTGGGCAGAGCCCACGTTGAAGAGCTGGGCACTAGGTACATTACTGGCTATAGTACTGAATCACACGGTCCAATGGAGTAGCCACCAGCCTCAGCTGGCACGGCTAGCCCAAACCGAGAGGTGCTGTGAGTGTAAACCAGTTTCGGGGGCGGGTATTCGGCAAGATACCAGCCGATCAAGAGACCCACTGGGGTCCCTCTCAGTGTCTCCCGGGCTGTCCTTTCCTTCTCTGTCCCTGAGGTCGTCGCAGCAACTCCACTGGGGTTTGGGGTTCCTGGCAGAGCTGCGGAACCCCCGCCCCGCCCCTGCGTTCGGCCAAGGCCAGCCGGAGCTCAGCTTCACGGAGACTGACTCTGTTGTTCTGTCTCTGGGCAGCTGGAGCTTGGCTGACCACCGAGTTCTCCGTGGTCAGCAACGCCTCGGTAAGTTGCCTCACGGTGCTCGTAACCTTGCTCCTGCGTGGACCCCAGATCAAAGGAGACTACCCTACACTGCTCGGCGCCCCCGCAACGAGCTCCGAGCTCTGAATTCACGGGTGGAAGCGGCGGCTCCGGCCTGAAGTCCAGGGTCCCGGCCGCCAGTGAATTTCCCGTGGGTGCGAGCTTCCAGCGGCTTCACAGAATGAGGCTGAACAGCCGAGGGTGCAGGAGGAGCTAACGCAGTGCCCGGATAGCTCAGTCGGTAGAGCATCAGACTTTTAATCTGAGGGTCCAGGGTTCAAGTCCCTGTTCGGGCGGTCCTTTTTTTTTCATCATTACATTTTTAATAAATAAAGTTTGTTCGTAAAGCAATCTTTGAGATAACGCGTGCGTTATGGGAGCCTTAACCAAACATAGCTAGATAACAAGTACCTTGGTTCCTCTTCATATCATATAAATCTTTCCGTTTTTACAAGTACTTGGCGTGATACCCCCATTGCCGTGTGTGAGGGGATTTCATTTTAACTTTATCCTGGCACCCACATTTCTCCAGTGTTGGCAATCTGAAAAACTCCTCGCCGGAAAACCCTGGGCAAAATCTAGGCACCATCCAGCAGGTCAATGACTTTACTAGCCACTAGTTTACCTTGAGAATGTCTAACACATGTGGAAACCAATGAAAAATGAAAATTTACACTGAATTAAGAATAAAATGTGAGAATCAGCGTTTCTGCTGTGGGGAGGGATCGAATCGAAAGCATAAATGAAAGCCTCCAGCTAAGGAGGAAAAGAAAGAGCCGCCCGAACAGGGACTTGAACCCTGGACCCTCAGATTAAAAGTCTGATGCTCTACCGACTGAGCTATCCGGGCGCTCAGTAAGATCCCTTCTCAGCTGTTCACCTGCTATTGCTATCCTAGGCTACTTCTAGCGAGCAAACTGCATCTTATTTAGATGACAAGTGACATTTTGCTTTTTAAAATTTCTTTTCTTCCCTAGACAAGCCACGATGGGAAAGTGAGCCTGAATTAAGATCCTCAGAATGGGAGTTCAGACCTCTAACTCCGATTTTGATGGGCTTTTTTCTTTCTTTCCCCTTTCGGGTGAGTTGCACTTTTCAAGTTAGGCTCACACCATAAGCCCTGCCAAAGAGGGACCACTGTGCACCAGTGGGAGCCGCGTGGAGTATTAAAAATAAAGCAACTCTCCAGTCAGTCTAGTTTCATTAACTGGCTGGCTGCAAAATAGCTCAGCCTCAGGTGGAGTTTTTTTGTTTTTTTTGTTTTTTTCCCCTACAATTGTCTGATTCGTCTAGGACAAAGTCCATCAAACTGTGATCCCAAACTGGCTGGGGCTTTCCACTTGTATAAAATGAGATTAATTAGTCAACTTCTGAGACATCGTCTAAACTAGGGTTTTACCATTTCTATTCCTTTTCCCGTTGTGAATGAGATTAGAATAGTCTCAACATGTACCAGGATGAAGTAATTTAACTGTGTGTGTGAGAGAGAGAGAGAGAGAGAGATTTAAGCTTTTTAAAAAATGTCTGTTATGGTGATGGTTACCTTTGAAGTTAGAAATGTATGGGATGCAGATCTTACTGTCTAGCGAAAGAGACAAAGACTCAGAAACAATCTTAACAAAATAACAGTTGCAAGAGCACAGCTTCCAGTCGTCAGGTGAGGCTAGACAGACAAGAAGGGGCTGATCAAAAGGGGGCCAGTGAAGAATCGTCAGTTTCCTGCAAGGAGACCACAGGACAATGTGGAGCCCAGCCAGCAGCTGGCCCAGCTGTCAGAGGAAGCAGTAAGAAGCAGAGGCGTTTATTTTGTATTCAGCTGTATTTCTTAGGCACCCACATTGTTGCATGAGGAAAAATACCATATCACTAACCTTTCCTTCAGGATCAGAGAGGTAGCCGTGGAGTGCTAACTAGATAGAAGGGGGTTAGCCCATCAATACATTACACTTAGAGTGAGGCACAGTGGGGGAAGGAGCAGTGAGTCTGGGAGGATTGGAGAGGCGGAGGGCCAGCTGCACTGGGAGAACCATGATTCACTGGATCTGACAGGGTTGCCAGGAGGTAGAGCGGCAGGGCTGGCCCTGAGACAGCTGACCCAGCCCACATAGGGTTAAGGAGAATAACTTCCTCTTAGGGGCAGTGGCAGGTGACTGGGAGTTTGGCCTGTAACCCTATTCTTTCACCTTTGTTCCATTAACAGCCCCACCTGCAGCTTCATACACAAGCTGCGTAACTTAATTTTCTCACTAGAGGGCAGGCTAGCCTCATTGTTTAGCGCAGTCCTCTGTTTCTTTAAAACATTTCTTTTTAAAAATTTATTATTATTATTATTTGTCATGGTACTGAGAGGCAAAAAGAGAGCAAGAAAGGAGACAAAGATATATCATTCATCAGTTCACTCCCCCAGTTGCCGGCACAAGCAGGGGTTGCACCAGGACAAAGCTCCGAGCCCAGAACTCACCCAGGACTCCCATACCGGAGGCTTGGGCCATCACCTGTTGCCTCCTGGAGCACATTAGTAGCAAGCTGGAGTCTGGAAGTCCAAGTAGGTCTGGAACCCTGGGCATTCTGACAGGTAACTTAACCCCTAGGCTAAATGCCTGCCCTTCTTTTATTTCTTAAGCTTATTTCCTGAGCCTTCTCCCACTCCCAATTATTTAACCTTTTGTGGGTGTGTGTGGTGAATGTTCAAGTCTGCTTTCTCACCCCACAAACTGGGTGGGAAATGGAGCAGCTGGGACACCAACCAGTGCCCATATGGGATCCCAGCACTAGTAAAGCCAGTTGAGCTATTGTGCCAGGCCCTCGTGTGGTAGTTCTGTTCTTGTGTTTTACGGGACCTCCATACTGCTCTCTACCCTGACTGTATCACCTTATCTTCCCAGCAGTGGTACCCCAGGAGCCCTCCCCATCTCTTCTCATATCTTGTCTTTCTGTCATGCCAGTCTACCATGGGGGATGGGATGGTACATGGTGGTTTTATTTGTGTTCCCCTGATGACTGAGATGTTGAACAGCTTCCCCCATATCTGTCGAGTGGGTTCGCCATTTGTGTGCATTTTCTAAGAGCATATCCACTCAGGTCCTTGGCCATTTTTAAATCAGGTTATTTGGGATTGAGACCATCATAAGATGCGTGGCATAGAGAAGCTGTTTCACAAAGTCCCCTAAATGGGGCTGGTGTGGTAGCACAGCATGTTAAGCGATCATTTTTCCGATGCTGCCATCAAGAGTCCCCACTGCTCCACTTCCAATCCGGTTCATTTCTGATGCACCTGGGTAAACACCTGGGTAAACAGCAGAAGGTGGCCCAAATCTTTGGATCCCAAACACCCATGTGGGAAACCCAGATGGAATCCCAGGCTCCTGGGATCCGCCTGGCTCAGCCCTGGCTCTTGTGGACACCTAGGGTTTGAGCCATTAGATGGAAGATCTGTTTCTATCACTCTGCCTCTTCAGTAAATAAAGGGTTTTTTTAAAAAAAGATTTATTTTATTTTTATTGGAAAGTCAGATATACAGAGAGGAGGAAAGAAGGAGAGGAAGATCTTCTGTCTGATGATTCACTCCCCCAGTGGCTGCCAAGACCAGAGCTGAGCCAATCCGAAGCCAGGAGCCCAGAGCCCCAATAAATCTTGGAAAAAAAAAAAGGCCTAATGACTTTAAATGGAGACTAGCTCAGGGTTTCTAGTGGTCCCACTAATCTGTCCTGTGAATACTGGGAACCAGCAGCCTAGGAATCTTGCTCACCTTCAGGAGCTGAGACGCTGGGATAGATACTTCTCACACGCTGTGCAGCCCGTAAAGGGGAAGATGCAGGACTGGCTTAAAGACAGTGGATGTGTAGGGAAGGAAAATATCAGTGTGTCCACAAAGCAGTCACAGCCTTCCGCCCGGTCTGAAGGATTGACGAGCCTTCCTAAAGACAGTCCATACGGGACTTTACAACACCACAGCCTTTCTGTTAGCTGCCTCAAAGGTAACAGAGTTCAGCTAAGCGGCCTCTGCCGCCTTCTCCTCCCTCTCACTTCAGACACCTGCTCCCTGCCCAGTAACCTAGTTCTTTTCTTGCTAGCATGGAAACCTGAAACTCGCTGTCTCTACCCCTCTCTTCCTGTACACTAGATCCAGGTCTTCATCAATGACTCAGTTCAACAAGCGTCTTACGAAGGGGAAGCTTGGGGCAAGGCCATTCATTAGGCCTAGAAAGTCCCTGTGCATTTTCTAAGCCTTGAGGAGCCGCCACTCTAGTTACCCTACTCTTTCGGCCCCTCCACAATTCAGGAAAGGAAAAAAAAAAAAAAGGCCAGCCATCACAACACCCTGTGAGTGATGTTACAACCAGGAGATGTTTATATGTGTTTGCACACTCTTTAAAAAAAAAACAAATTTATTTATCTATTTTTTTTGGAAAGTCAGATATACAGAAGATATATAGAGAGGAGGAGAATCATGGAGAAGAGACACAGAGGAAGATCTTCTGTCTGCTAATTCACTCCCCAAGCTGCCACAACAGCCAGAGCTGAGCCAATCCGAAGCCAGGAGCCCGGAGCTTCTTGCGGGTTTCCCACGTGGGTACAGGGTCCCTAGGCCTTGGGCCGTCCTCTGCTGCTTTTCCAGGCTATAAGCAAGAGCTGGATGGGAAGCAGGTTGCCAGGATTAGAACAGCTAAAGTCCTCTCCTTACACATGCTGGGATCCCATGTGGGTGTGGGCTCTAATCCTGGTGGACACTCATCAATGGCTGACTGAAGAACTAGCTGTAGGCCACATGAGTTTGCCATTGCCACCATAACAAATCACAAATCTAGCCAATCTGTATGACACATAATTGATTTCTTTTCTTTCTTTCTCTCTCTTTTTTTTTTTGGCTTCATTAGGCTAAAATCAAGATCTTGGCATGGCTGTGTTGGTTTCTGGAAGCACAAAGGTGTGGGGGGGGTCTCCATCCTCTAGCTTAGCTGCCTTTTCCTGGTCATTCTGCCATCACTGCACCTCCCTGGACTGCAGCTGGGCCGGGTGCTGGGTTTCTAACGATTAGTGCCTTTAGCCTACGTCCATTTGTGTAACCCAACCTCCTCTCCTAGCTCCTGAATTTTTTTTTTTTTTTTGTTCTTCCTGCAAAGAACTGCCTGAGGGGCTGCTGCTGTGGCTTAGTGAGTAAAGCTGCCTCCTGCAGCACAGGCATGCCACACGGGCACTGTTTTTGAGTCCCACTGTTTTTTTTTTTTTTTTTTAATAAAATTTATTTTGACATTCTTTACATACTTAGTTAGAGTAAGAAGGTTCAAGGGCTACAGGAAAGTGGATAATACTAGTATGTTTTCCATATTGTTACCTTCATGTTAAAAAGGGGGGTATTAAGGGAGAAGGCCCACCCAATTTCCCACCCTCCCCAAGTCCCGGGTGTAGGGCATGCTCTGAGGTTCTTGCTCGAGTGGTTTTGATATTGCAACAGTTATGAATCGCTGTCAATCTTGCCACTCCAAGCACTATGAGGTCTTTGAAAAATCCACTGATTGACATAGTCCATCATAGCTGAGATGGTTGGTTGACCTGTTCTGTCTTCTCTCTTTTCTTCGTTAGGGTTCTGAGTCCAGCATTTAGATTAGGAAGATCTCCAAAGAAACTTCTTGTATGTGCTAACAAGTACAGGGCCAGGCACCGTCCATCGCTCCAATCAGCTGGTGGTTGTAATTGCTGGGTTGGTTCTGTTTTCACTCCCGACTTCCACTGGAACCAATGGGTGTTGCGGTCCAGCCTGGTTCTGCCCCGCACATATTTGGCCCTCACCTAAACCAGTAGGAGCTGCAGCCTAGTTGGAGCGACCCACAATAACCCCCACCAGGACCGCCCCTACCCTGGTTTGCCAGTAAGTGTAGCAGTAATCCAGTCTGTCCCACACCCCATTCCACCCCTAGCTCCTGAATTTAATCACATCCTCAAAATGCTTTTGCCTCATAAAGTGACAATGTTCACAGTTTCTGGAGAGAAGCAAGCAGACATTTCAGTTTGAGGGGAGGGAAATGGCCACAGAAAGGGAAGGAGAGGGAGGTGGGGGCTGGGACAGGAGGCACCCTCCAGGCGGCAGGGACATAGCTTCCATCCGCTGATTCATTCCCCAAGTGGACACAATGGCCAGGGCTGAGCCAATCTGACGCCAGGAGACTGGGGCTTCTCTCTGGGCTCCCACATGGGTACAGGGGCCCAAAGCTTTAGACTGTCCTCTATTGCTTTCCCAGGCCACAAGAAGGGCAAGTGGAATAACTGGGACACAAACTAGGATCCTGGCACTTGCAAGGGAGGATTAGCCAACTGAGCCATCATGCAGAGCTGGGTAAGTCCTTGATCCACCCTCCATGATCTGCAGTCCTTCCTCAGCCTGGCTTTCTTCCCTGGGCAGCTCCCATTTGGTACTTCTTTATTTATTCTTCTGCTGCACCGTCTAATACCCTCCATCCCAGCCTGACCTCACCTTCTATCCCCAGGCCTTCAGCCCTTGCAGAGTGATGAAGCATTCTGATTGTAGCCATGATGCACAGCATGAGACCAGCTCTCCACCCTGCCCGTGCTCTCTCATGGGTTCTCACTGAACCTTACCCACGTCCCTTAGGTCTGCAGCCCCACCTTGACCCCTTTCCTCTTAGCAGATTGCTCAGACGCTTTCTGGTGGCCTCTGACCCCTCAGTTGACCATTCTTCTCAAGCACAGCCGAGGCAACTCCAGTCTGCCTAGGATTCCCTCTGCCCGTGCCCCGGGGCCTTTTTCATGCATCATCGTCATCCTCTGCCTCACTGTCATCCTCTGCCTCACTGTCTTTGTCTTCTAGGTCTTCTACCTCAACACAGGAACATGTTTAAGTCTTTCCCATCTTTCAAAGAAAAAGCAAAACTTGCATGTGATGCTGCAGTCCCCTCTACCCACTGCCTTCTAATTTCTCCTTCTCTTTAATTGCCATGCTTCTAACAGCGCTCACGTCCAGTTTACGCTTCGGTTCACCCGAGTCTGGTGTAGCTAGGGCTTCTCTCACTCCGTGGGTGCTGGGCATTTTCTTACTGACCCCAGTGGCATTCAATCGTCCCACCCTGCCTGAAGTTCCTGCTGGCCTAGAGTGAGGCATTCATGCTTTCCTGACAAACCCTCCCATCCTGGTGTCAGACACTCTGTGGTCTCCTTTTGCCCCTAACTGGTTATGTTTTCTGAAGGCTTCTTGCTTCATGACTGTCATGAAAAAAAAAAAAAAACACAACAAAGCATGCATGGAGCCAGGGACTCCAGCTGGCTCTCCTGTGAGGATGGCGGGGGTGCCTTCCTCTGTTATCTTGCAAGTGTGTTAGCAAGAATCCAGCCTGTGGCCTTTGGCTTGCATCATCAGATCCTGGGGAGAAGCAAGTGGGATGTTCCAATTGGAGGCATAATCTCTTAGAAAATAAGAGACAATGTACAAAAGGTTGACAGGGTACAGCAAAACTTAAAAGGAAAAATGAGCAGTACCCTAGGACCACAGCAAAGCAACACTTCCACCCCTCGCCTGAAAAGTCTGCGGAAGGAAGCGATGATCTGAATCGAGAGAAAAGGCGTCGGAGAGGGGAGGGAGGCTGTGGGCTGCGGTTGAGGGTGGCAGCCGGCCCACACTAACTTCACAGGCAAAGGGACTGAAGAAAAAAGCACCCCGACTTCTCTGACTCCTCTCAGCCTCTTGCCACAGCTGCCCATTGGTACCTGCTCACCGTAAGCTAGAGGGCCCAGAGGACCTGAAGAGGCGAAGACACAGTGTGTACTCTGACTTTCAGATCCTCCTCCGTCACGCTTCAGAAGATCCTCTTCTGCTCACACTCCCCTGCTCCACTGCTCCTCACCCACCCAGCCTCTCTGTCACCTAGAGAATCTTCACATGGTGGCTTGCACTGGTTCCTCTTGAAAACATTTTTCTTCTATCAGACTGCACTACCAGGTCTTTGATCTGCTCCTCCCCCAGCTCCCCGGGGGAGTGCTCCACCCGCCCACAGGCCTTCTCCCCCAGTCATGTGGAATCATCCGTGGCCCCATACACCTGTGCTCCCGCTGGCTGCTGAGTTGGGCCCGATGATCACCAGAGCAAGCTGTCCCAAATGAGTGTGAGTGAGTAAACAAGGTCGGAAGAACTCCTATACAGGAGCTGAGTAGGCCACCTGTAGTCATCAAAATGCTGCACTTTTCCACTAAAAATAAAATAAAAAGATTGACTTATTTATTTGAAAGACAGAGTTATCAGAGAGAGACACAGAGATCTTCCATCTGCTGGTTCATTCTCCAAATGACTGCAATAGAAGGGACAGGGTCAGGCTTGAAACGGGAGCCAGGAACTCCATCCCCACACCCCACAAGTGTGAAAGGGACCCAGAAGGCTGGATGGGAAGCAGACGTGGCTCGATGCAGGTGTGTTGAGCCAAGTGCCTGAAATGTGTTTCTGTGTAGCCACAAAGACCAGAACGCAGGGACTCCACTAACAACTTAACGGAATTGAAATAATTTTCCAAGGCCCCAACCACCTTCAGGCACCTCAAGTCAATTAAGTTTCATCCTTAATTCTTTAATCCACCAATGTAGTGACTCTGAGGATCAAGACTTGACCACTTGGGCCTTTGGCAGATGTCCAAGCCAGTATCTCAGCCGGCACACCTGCCCCCTCCCCTTGGCTTTTCACAACCGGCCTGAGTGGTAGGTGAGAAGTGAGGCCTGTGCTTATGATTGGTGTTGGGAGTTGCAGGGTTCAGTGACCTAACACCAGCGCACAGAAGAGACACACAGTTCTCTCACCGGCTTCCCATCTCACCCAGGGGCACCTGCCACCAGGAGCCCTTTATATTTGCCCACCCCTTTGCCAATAAATAGCTGTGTGCCAGCATTTAAGATGACTTTTGACCACCAACTCCTGGAGAATTCTCTTGGGTGGAGTGGTGGTGGTAGGGTTTCATATCAGCAAAGAGAATCTTAAAGATTCCACCTTTTTAACATGCCTTTTTGATACTTCCTTTTTGTTTTTTAAACTCACGGTGAACCCAAGACAGACCGGAATAGCAGCATCTTAGCAAATATTTCCCTCAAAATGAGGGAAGGGGGAAATGGGGTGGCTGTTTCCATAGGAACCCTGGGAGAGGGGAGTTAGGCTCTGGATACCCGAAGAGGTTGCAGAGACGCAGGTGCTCGGTGAGAGGGAAGAAAGGAAGGTGGGGTGAGGGGGGCAAGATTGATGTTCTAGAGGACACATCCTTTGAGACGGGGCATCATGGTTATTATGCAAACTAAATGCAAAGAAGAGTTGGCCAGCTTTGGTTTCTTCCGGGTGAAACCTTCAGGAAAACTCAGCTCCAAGCAAGGTACTGAGAGGCAATCTTTTCCATCATGGCATAGCTGTGTGTCCCCCTACCCTGGCTGGGGTGGAAGGTCCCCTCCACCTTTACTCCCCCTGGGCTTGTCCGCGCTGTCCTCTAGGCCACGTGGCGTGTGTGTGTGTGTGTGTGTGTGTGTGTGTGTGTGTGTATTGGGGAGCCCAACTGCAGCCACCCCACACCTGCCTCCCCGCTTGGCCAGGGGGATCCGAATGCAGGGAGGGTCAAGTCCTGGGCTCAGAACCCAGACCTACCGAGCGTCGCCGTGTCCTCTCGGTTTTCCTCTCTCCTGACACAAAGCCCAGAGGGGTCCGGCAGGAGGAAGTAGCGACCATCCGCACAACCCCTCCTTGCCAGTGGCACTCTCGGTCCCCGGGCCGCGCCGAGCTCCGCACGCTTCCCGGGCTCGGGGAGGGCGGGCCGAGGGGGCGGCGGCCCTGGTCCCACGGCCGCCCCGCCCTCCGGCTCGCGGCAGATCGTGCGGCGGGGCCGTGGCCGGGGCGGCTGCTGTCCAGGCAAGGCTGGCCGGGCCTGTCGGTGCCGTGCAGTGCGCCGGCCGTCCGGGAGATGGCTTCGCCCAGCTCGCCCGCCGCTATTGTCTCGCCCGGGGTGGCCTGACGGCGGGCTCGCGCGCGCTCGGCCGCAGCTCGTTCGCCCAGCGGGCCGGTTCTTGCACCCGGTGCAGCCACTCTGCCTGCCCGGGGGTGGGTGGCTGGGTTGGGGGAGCCGGCGGGAAGCGGAGTGCAAGCCGGCCAGCCCCGCGCGTGGCGCGGCTGCAAGGGACGCCTGGAGCCCCGGAGGCAGCAGCCCACGTCGTCCGGCACACGAACCGTCGGGTCTGGCAGTGAAGCCGGCCGCGGAGCGCAGGTAGGACGCGCCCCCGACCAGGAGCCGCCAGCCCGGCTCCGCAAAGCGTCTCCGGGGCGGAGACCGCGGAGGCCGCGGGGCTCTCCCTGCCTCCAACATGGCAACAGCCGAGGCTCAACAATGGAAGCTGCCGAGGGCTCCCGGCCGCGGGGCCGAACGAAGGGCTCCCCGGCTGCAGCCCGCAGCACCTCGCAGGTTGCCCACCCCTGCCCCTTCGCTTGTGAGGCTCCGGACACCCCCATCCCCACCCCCAATCCCACCCCACCCCCGTTCTCTCCAAACACGTTTTCTGGCGTTTGGCAATCCCAACCAACCAATGGCTTGGAGGTTTGTTTGTTGGCTTGTTGAAGATAAGGAATTAAAAAAGCGAAACCTGTCCAGGCGCGGGGTGCGGTGGAGAGGGGTGCCTAGCCGTGCACTGTGTGCAAAGTGAGGAACAGCCCCATTTTTTTTTTTTGTTTGTTTGTTTTGTTTAAGCCAGGCAGAGGATAAAACTGGCTTCTCCCATATAAGGGATACTACCGCAGAAGAAGGCAGCTGGCTTGGGAGACAGAGACCCTGGGGCGAGTCCCTTGTGCCCAGGGAAGGCACTGTCCTCCTGGCCTGGCCTGCTCTCCTGTTACTGAGACCCTCTCCCGCACCCCACACCTCAGAGCGGCAGCTTTGATGGTGGGGGGAAGCTTTTGGAGCAGGAAGCCCCAAGTGAGGCTGCCAAACTGGGCCGGGGTGGGGTAGGGTGGAGAGCCCAGGAGTTTGGCAGGCTCCTAGGTTGTGGGAAGAGGTTAGCTAATGTATGAAGTTAAATGCACACACCCTGGTTGGCTGGGTTGGCAGGGGAGAGAGAGAGTGTGTGTGTGTGTGTGTGTGTGTGTGTGTGTGTTCCACCATAGCCCGCCCTCCTTCATTTCCACTCCCTTTTAGGGGGTCTTTGTGGCTTACCAGCACCAACCCCACCAGTCCCGCCTGGGATGGAATTTCTATTGTCTCTGGCAGCCCTAATATTTTTCTGTACTCTGTTGGGGGAGTTCTGTACCCTGGGCTGGCAGGTGTCAGCACAAGCCCCACTTTTTTTTCACAGGCAGCTTCCCTGTGGCTCCTCCAAGTTGGCCCACAACACCACTGCCCCCTCCTCTGTCTAAAAATCTACCTGACTCTCTGGGGTGCAGCCAAGCACATGTAAGCAATTTGCACTGAATTCCAACCCAGAATCGGTCCCAGGCGGAAACTTGCTCTCTGGCTGCATCTGGGTTTTACAGAGATCTTGGGAGGAGCCGAGGGCCTGACCCTAGATCCTCCCTCGCCACCATCCCTCCTTCCCCAACTCCAGCTGCAGATCCCAGGGCGGAAAGGCCTTTGGAATCCCAGCTCCTCCAGAGTCCAGTGGACCCATCTGGTGTTGTGTCCATGGAAAAATGAAGTCGAGGCACATTTTACGGCTCTGCTTGGTAGTTAGTATCTGCTGAGATGGGGCTGGAGCCCGGGCCACAGGCTGGAGCTACTCGTCCTTTGGCCTGTGGGTGAGCCCAAGGTTTAATTTACGTGGCTCTGAGCTAGCTGCTATGTGCATATTGGTGCATGTGTGTGTACGTTAGATTATTCACCCTGTGCGGGCCAGGGAGTAGCTTGTCGATTTTTCTCTTCCCAGGATGAGGGAAGGTGGGGGCAGAAGGGCTGCCAGTGTGAGCAGTGAGCAGTGCGTGTCTCTGGGGCCCTAGCTTTTTCCCTGGGGTGCTGCTCTGGGCTCGCCCAGTGACCTAGTTATGCGCTAATAAATGCTCCACACCCTTGAGGGCCTTTGGTTTCCTTTATAAAGCATCCCCGCCCAGCTTAGGCCTGGTGCTTGGCAGGTATGTCATGTCCCCCTAGTCCTTTCGCCTGGACAGCCCTGCCCAGGTCAGCAGGCAGAAAAATGCAGGGTTGGGGGTGGTGTCAGTTCCATTTGAGGATATGTAACTTTGAGCAGCTGGTCATTGTAAGGTGGAGTACCAAAGAAACCCTAGAGACCCAGTGTGGTTCACTGCCTGGCTGTGCGAGGCTGAGTCTTTCGTGAACCTGAGATTTAGTCTGCAGATGGGTAAGACGAGCGGGGAAGTGTTTGTGGCTTGTGGGCTGTTCGGGCGGCTGAAGTCAGATGGGCACACTGTGACAGTGTCTCCCTCCTCAGGTAGGCTTAGCTTCCGTCAGGAGGAGGGAGAGCTGCTGAGGAATGCCCTGGAAACTTTCCTTTCTGGCCAGGGTGTGGGTGAGTGATATGACAATACCAGAGTAACCTCTTTGGCTGAAGCAGAGCTGGCAGGATGGGAGCATCCTTGATGAGGTTTGTGTGGCACTGGGGAGGGACCAACTCCTTGCAGAGGCTAGCTGTTGCTGCCTGTTGACAAGGTGATGCTGAGCTGGCAAACGATATGCCAGCTGACACATCTTGATGTCAGCAGCTGCTGGCAAGTGTGGACGGCGGGAGTCGAAGCATGAAGCCTCACTCCATCCTGGGCTCACAGCTTCAGCACCACTGTCAGAGACCTGGGCCCTGGGCAAACAGACAGGGACCTCAGAGTTGTAGAATTCATTTGTAGTGGACTTCTAGTCTGCCCTAAGGACCCAGAGTGATGCATTTTTCTCTCTGTAGCTCTAGTCTTCTTAATTCTAGTCTTCTCTCTGTAGCTGCTTGCCTTCTTAATTCCCATCCATCTGGGGGTCAAATTCCCTGGATCACCCCTCCCCCAAACTTCCCCTGCTTTTTTGTCATTCCCTTCTGGAGAAAGCAGCAGGCAAAATGAGATCTAATCCTGTGAGCACTCCCTAGCTGGAGGTCTAGGACTTGGCCCTGGGAAAATAAGGCAGATTTGGGATTTCGTATTCTCGTGTCTGCTTTCCTTTGCACCTGTTTTGTGATCTGAACTTTGAACAGTTGTTTTTGCATTCCCTCCAGTCAACTAAAGCTTTGGCCATCACTTACTTCTCCAGAAGTGACTCCCCAGGCCTTGCAATGACTGGAGGTGCTAGGACTTCATTCCCGTGCCACCAGTCACAGTGCAGCTCATGGAGGGACCTGGCCTTCCACACAGTGGAGTCCGGCGTGTTGACCTGGTGGCTTTGTTGTCAGGGAGATGATCTCTTCTGAGAACATCGGTGATGGGATTCGCTCACCTCAAATCACCGCCCTGGCCGAGGAGACTGAGAAAGTGGGAGGCATTTAGGGCTTGGAGAAGAGCCTCCTTCCTCCCCTCCTGCCCCCAGCCCCCGCACTGTCCATAGACAAGGACAAGAAGGTGCCGAGAAGCTGGGTCTGAAGGGGTCTTCAGTAATCCACTCCTGCTAATCCCATAGGTAGCCTCACCCAGTGGAGTTTCCAAGAGAAGTCAGAGGTCACTTCTGTCTGGAGACTGTCGCCTTCCACCGTACCTGCATCACGCCTGCTGCTGGCTCTGTGTTGCCTGATCGCCTTCCGCCAGGGCTTGCCTCTCAACCCTAACTGATCCTCATCCCTGTGACACCAGTGAACATCACTCTATAGTTTTCTCTCTCTCTTTCCGCCTCCCCACCCCCAAGATCTATTTATCTTTTTACTGGAAAGGCAGATTTACAGAGAGAGGGAGAGACAGAAAGATCTTCCCTTCGCTGCTTCACTTCCCAAATGACCACAGCGGCTGGAGCTGAGCTGGGTGGGAAGTGGAGCAGCTGGGACACGAACAGGCCCCCGTATGGTTTACCAGCCCTTGCAGGTGGATGATTAGCCAGCTGAACCATCGCGCCAGTTCCACAGATTTCTCTTGTGTATTGGTTTCTTCTCTTTGGAGAAATGTCTCCCACTTGTCTTTCTGTTCCAATGCGTCCTGTCCAGGGCGTCTGATCCTACTTCATTGTCTTCCTCCCCAGACAGAGGTGGGGGCTGGGTGGGAGAGCTGCTCCCCACGTGTGGTTCACTCCCCATGCCTCTCACCCAGCTTGGCCAGGCCCGGCAGGAATAGGTTTAAATGGGGGTGCGCTCTCTGGCCAAGTCTTTTTGACTAATTGACATCATTTGCATAAATCAAGCTATGTAAGGGGGAAAGATTAGTGGGCCAAGCTACTTCCGTTCTAAGGGACTGCCTGAATTCCCCTTGCCGGGCAGGAGATGTAGGCGGACACTCCTGTCTCATGCCGCAAGCTGACCTGAAGCCCAGATTGTAGTAGGGACTGTGGGGCCTTCCCGCTGTGGGCCTGGCACATTCCTGATGGCTGTGTTTCATCCTCCAGAGGGAAGAGGAAGTTGAGATGGCTGGAGCATCATTACATTCGATGCAGTTCTGGCCAGGAAAGGAGATTGTTTGCAGGCTGGGCGTTAGAAGAACCTGGGAGGAGGCAATTGTAGCCAGAGAAGGCAGAGTTTTGTGTTGCTTAATTTTTTTGATTTATCGAAAAGGACACAAAGAACCGAAATCTACTTGTTCACTCCCAAAATGTATGCAGTAGCCAGGGGACCGAAGCCAGGAGCTGGGAACCCAGTCTGGGTCTTCTGTGGGGGAGGCAGGAACCCCATCAATGAGCTGTCACCTGCTGCTCCCTGGATGTGATGAACACAAAGCTGGAGTCAAGAGGCAAACCCAGGGCCTTTGATATGGGAGGTAGATGCCTTAACTGCCTACTCCTTTTTTAAAAAAAATGTAGAATAAAGATACCCCATAAATAATATAATTACAACTTATCAATTAAATTATAATAAAAACTAAAATAAATGCCAATTAAAGAGAGAGGAGGGAGGATACGGTTCCATGAGAACAGAATGTATGCAGAGTCCTGGCAGCTCCTTGGAATCCTGTTCTGGACCCACCTGTGACAGGTGATCCCAACAAGGCAGGCACAGCTCCAGACCCCTGAGCAAACCTTAAGACTCACCTGTGCAGCATGTGTGTCCAGCTATAGTGGTGTGAACGTGAACTTAATTCCCTCCACCCCACCCCCAACTTGGGTGATGACCTTGATGCTGGCCTTAGTATGGGCAGAGGCCTGCAGGGAAATGGGGCCCCTTTTATGGGTGTCTCACCCAGCGTAAGTAATCAGAGAATTCGAAAGGGAAACCTGCCTTCCCTGAAGGATGTTAAGTCTGAGAGAGGTAGGCTGGTGAGGGCCAAGCCTAGGAAAAGTGTTGGGGTAGGAGACTCCCCACCCGATTTCCAGCCCTGCCCCTGCACTGAACACCCCTAGTCACTGGTCCTCTTTGCTCAGAGTGGTGCATTGGTTGTTGGTGTGGAGAGACCTGCAGGGTTCTTGGGTCTGGTGGAGTTGGGGATCCTTCCAGAATCCTGGCTAGCATCCATGTGAATGTGTGCTGTCGATGGGATATGCTTGGGTTTCCACGGCGGGATGGGAAGAAGGCTGGAAAGGAAGGTGGAGCTCACAACAGTTTCAGTCTAACTCTCGATTCTGTAATTAACAAATGGCGTGACCTTGGGCAAACCACGCAATCTTTTTCCTGTTTT
This sequence comes from Ochotona curzoniae, assembly GCF_017591425.1. NCBI lineage: Eukaryota > Metazoa > Chordata > Mammalia > Lagomorpha > Ochotonidae > Ochotona > Ochotona curzoniae. The sequence goes on along the minus strand of NW_024466219.1, from coordinate 14,570,350 downwards.
CTAGTTTCCTCATTCATAAAATAAGAATATTCACATTAAGGATTGTTGTGGGGATGAAGTAAGACAATACCTGGCACAAAATGCCAGAGGGAGGCGGTGGGGGAAAGAGCCTGCTTCCTTCCTTCTGTTTTTGAGATGCTCGAATTGATTTGGCCTCCCTCCCTGCCTCTTCCCCGCCCCTTTGCCTTCCTCTGCTTGAAGCCTACACCCCTACTGCAGGCCCCAGGGGACTCTTGGGACTGATTTTGCAGTGACAGCGCTGTTCCTGAGGTATGTTGGCTCCAGGGAGCCTGCAAGATAGTCATATCCAAGTGTCCGATGGTGTCCACCCCTGGGACACCCTGGGGGAGGGTCACATGGGCAAAGGAGCTTGCAGTAGGGGCTCAGGGAACATGAATGTGCTGTGCTGGGCCGTGTGGTCCCCTTCTCGGCTCCGGTGTGGACCCTGTGGATTGCCTCCCTTGAATCCTTCCTGTGTAGGTGATGGGGGCGAAGCACAGGGAAGGGCATCAGGGCAAGCAACAAAGTCACTTTCTCCTTGAAAGATCTGCACCCCCCCCCCCACACACACACCAAGATGCCCAGCGTTTGTTTACTCAGCATCTGGAGCAGAGGTGTTACTTTTACCCCTCCTCCACCCAGATCCCAGGCCACCCCTACAGTCAGCATGGCACCCAGAACATGAGGTGCCAAGGAGGCATTGGGAGTCGAGACATGAGGAGGGCATGGAAGGCTAAGCAGGGCAGGCTTTGAGCCTGCTGAGTTGGGACAGAAACAGGAGGGAAGGGAAGGTGTACCCAGCCCTGGCTGTGCCTTTGCAGCCCTCCCAGTCAGGGCTGATTGGGAATGAGCCTTCATCTGGTGGTATAGCAGCAGATGAGTCCGGTTGAGGGAGCACTGACAGCTACTGCCGTGATGTGTCTAGGAGATGACCTGGCTGAGACTCACTGTGGTCTGGCAACACCAAGGTCACTCACTGCCTGCTGCCCCTTCCTCCGGGACCTCCATCCAAGTGTATGGATGCTCGGAGCCTCAGGGGCTCTCTCAGGGACCCCCTGACTTCTCACGTCTCCTTGGGACCCTGCACCCAGAGTTAGGTTTCTTTCTCCTTGCCCCTGGATAAAGCAGTATCCTTGGCCTCTCGCTGGGTTCAGTGTCCTTGGCTGACCCCAGCAGGATGTCCTCCAGGCCTGGTACCCAGGAGAGAAGTTCCCAGCTCCAGTACTAGGGACACTGGGGACAGCCTGGGAGCCACCTGGTTGGGGCTGGGCTAAGAATAAACAAGACCAGGAGTCAGTAGGGCAAGTGACTTAAAGGGACAGGTAGCCTGGTGTGTATGTGGCAGAGGAAACTGCGTTTAGAGAGGACCAGAGATTTCCTGGGCTCAGGGCCTGAAAGTAGGGGAAGCCAGGGAGAGACCTAGCCTGCTCTAGAGAGCCATCATGCTTAATCTCTGTCCCTTTCCCCCTGGCCTGGAAAAGGCTGCACCTCCCAGTAGGAACCTGCTTACCACTTCCAGGGCCTGCTGGGGTGGGCACTCCTCTCTTAAAAAATAGACTCTAGCTTTGAAATGCAAATATTCCCCAACACCTGGGCCTCCCACACCCCTGCGTGAATTAGGATCAGGTGCTTGGAGTTGTTTGGGTCCGCTTGGGAGCCTGTGTCCCCCATCTTCCTTTCTCTCCCTGGTCCAGGGAACCCCGGAGTTTTCACACCTTCCTGACCCAGGGAACAGCGGCCCGCTCAGGCGCACCCTGGAGGGGCCATCTTCTGTCTGGGTCTTGTTTTCCCAGCTTTATCTCCCCACGTGCTTGCCTGCCTGCTGGCTTCAGCCTTTAGGGCCACCAGAAGGAAGGACTCCTGGGAAGGCCCCGGCTTTCTCCAGAGCCCACGGGACCTCTTTCTCCAGTTTCTTCCAGGTTTATTTTTCTATCTTCTTTCATGGACTTCTTTGCCCATTGGCCCTGGGAATAATGATGTCACGGGGCCCAGGTCAGCTTCCTATCCTCAGGGAATTGAAGGTGGGAGGGTGGATGTGTGAAAGGGGGAAAAGACACAGGGATAAGCATAGGCCTGTGTGAAGATTGGGGGCTAGAGGGTTTTTGGGGGGAGCACATCTAGTTGTGTTATTAGTCCCTGAGATGGCACCTGCCCTGTGATCAGACATGCACCTGGATCATTGGTTTGGAATGTAGGGTAGTAGAGGACCTGTATCCAAGACTTGTGTCTTTCGCCCCACAGCCCCTCCCCAAGGCAGAGATGGAAAATGCCCCCGCAGGCGGGCAGCCGTGGGAGGAGGACCTGGTGGGGCCTCATCCGGTTCCCATGGACCGCTGGCTTGCCTTTTTCTGCCTGATTGAGCAAGCAGGTGTCTGCTGCTGGCAGCCTGGAACCCACAGAGCCTGTCCCAGCCTGCAGTTCTTGCACTCAGGCCGGCAGGCAGTCACTCCACCCATCCCATAGGTAGCACCCTTCCCCCCCGCCCCCACATAGGGGTTGCTGGGCCACCCTGGTCTCCATGTGCGATTATTTGGGTAATGATGCCTCGGTTGTCCTGGTCCCTGGGCCTTGGTTGTGTGCTTGTACCTGGTGTCGCCACTCTGAAACGCTGCCTTTCCAGTGTTGCAGTGCCTCAGGGGTAGGGCCACATCACTATTCCATAGTGGTTGTCACTGTGTTCTCTGGGACTGAAAGGAGGACCTGTCTGGGAGAAAGGTTACTGGAAAACATGGCAGAGCCATCACAAGTGTGTGTGGTGGAATTGCTCCCTTAGAGATTCTATGACTTCTGTGATGGCCCTGACGCATGTGGCCACGAAGTCAGGCTCCTCAGCTCCTCCTCCTTGCTTCCTGTAGACACTGATGCCTTAGCTCAGCAAGTGGCCCAAGCCAAGGCGAGTCAGCACCAGCCCAGGGAGGCAACCCCAATGCCACTGCCTCTTGCAGTCTCTGTCGTCGAGTGGGCTGTCAGGTGGGACCATGTCCTGCTCTTGCTTACTGTCCTGGTTGGACGGCAGCACTGTGTACTGCTTTCTGGACTCCTCTTAAGCTTGCCTACTCTCTGCGTCCCCACCCAAGCTGGAATCCCAGAGAACTGGATTCCCAGAAGCAGGAGCTGAGGAAGCTCAAATTGGGGTAGGAGGTGATAGTCTGGGCTCTGCAGGGGACCTTAGTTTGCAGCAAGCAGTGTGTTGATGTTGAGGAGGAGGAAGAGGGCACGTGGGGAGACCAGGATAAGCCAGGACAGCTGTGTCCCTGTGCACCCCATTTCCAGATTCTCCCAGAGAGGGGCTGCCTCCCCGCATCCCAGGCTCCTCCACTGCGTTGTCAGCATTGTCGGCAGCCAGTTGTTCCTGGACAGTGCAGTTTGGAAATGTGGCGGTGGCTTTTCTGGCTTGGAATGTGCTGGTAGGAAAGTTGCACATGGAGAAGTTTTCTCATGTGGCCCTCGTTGGAGGCCAAGGCCAGGGGCAGGGAGCATGGTGGTCATTATCCAGGGTCCCGTCTTGTCCCCACATCCTGTCCCTACATGGAGGGCATGTTGCATAGAGGGAACCCCGGGGCCAACGGTGGTGGCGGAGGGAGCTCAAGGCAGGAAGTGGGGAGCAGACAGAGGAGATGTGGCAGCTCTGGCTGCTGGGATAGTTCCTAGCCTGGAAGGCTAAACTGCCAAGCCTTTCTTCCCTCTCTGCCCAATGTTCCATCCAGCTGATTGCCAGCTCCCACTCTCAAATCGCTGACTGCTGAAGAAGGAAAGTTCTGAGAGGAGCCACGGGCTGCCTCACGTCTTCCATCCCTGCCCCTCATTATGCTCAGAGCCTAGAATCTGTCAGCTTGGTGGGAGCTAGAACCTGTAAGAACTCTGTGTGCAGATGCCCGGACCAGGCTGCACAGAGGGGCACTGAGTTCAAGTCCACAGTGCCCGCAAACCTGGTCTCTAACCACATCCTACAGGCTCCTAGCACCTGTCCCTCTGCTCAACTAGGACCCAGAAAACCCTGAACTAAAGAAATAATTCACTTTGGCTTCAAATGAGTGGACAGTGCAACAAGGTGCATCGAGGGGGTTAGAAGCTTGGGTAAGAAGTCCTGGTAGGAAACGCTGAACCGTGGGGGCTGCTTGAATCTGGTGATGAGAATATTAGAGGGCGGGGGGCTGGGGGTGGGGGAAACATCTGAGTCAGAAGAAAGAGCAGCAGTAGTTAGCTTTCTCTTTACAGGGAGCTGCAGAGGGAACAGCCTGCAGAAGAGAAAGACATTGTGGTACATGTGATTGAGTCATGGATCTGATGTCACATGCAGGCTTGTCAGGCTACAGAAAACCTGGGGCCTGTCAATAAGGCAGTGGGCTCAGACACACATCTGTTGGAGATGGAAGCTGACCTGCTGGACTTGCATATACCTTCCTGCCGCAGGAATCATGGGGCATGTGCCCTCTGTGGGAGGGGCCCTTGGAATCTGGCAGCAGGTGTGTGGGGTCAGAGGGGCAAGGTCAGAGTTCCTGGCTGCAATACCGGTGGGATTTTAGCCAAAGAAATGGAGGGGAAAAAAGCAAAAACAAAAACCAGGGGTCAGCTCTGAAAAGAAAAATCTGGAAACCAGAGCAGTTAACTCCTGATGGCTTCTAACTCCTAAGGGGAGGCACTCAAAGTCTGTTCCTTTGGGTAGTGCAAGAACTGAGTCCTCTTCCCTCAGTGACAAACCCTGGCAGTTGGGAAACCCTGGTAAGGGGCTTGACAGCTTGTCACTGTCTCTGCCCCATGCCCGCCTGTGGTGTTTGTATGTAGGTTTGGCACTTCTGTGAGACTGTAAGCGCGTGGTGTTGTTCCATGGCCCTGGGTGAATAGCTCTGTATTTTGATGCATACGCACCTGACACGGTGCCTGGCTGGGACCCACTGCCTACTGGGATTGGGAAGAAGAGATGACCCCGACCCGATTGGGTTCTCTCTGTTCCAAGCAAAAGGGCTCTGCGACAGCGGCAAGATGGCAAGGCGCTTCTCCCCGCACAGGCTGCAGGGGGGGCCTCATGACTGTGCCCGCCCCAGCCCCAGATCTCAGCAGAGCCAGCCCCACTGGAGGGAGTGGCCGCCCTTTCTCTGTACCCTTTGACGCTGAGCCATTGTGTGGCTCTATCCTCACCCCATTTCCTCCCTGGCCAGCACCCAGCCAGCTGTGTCGGTGCCTGGTGATGCTGAGACCTTGGTACGAACCAGCTCAGCCAAATGCGTGTCCTCATCCCTTAGCAGCTGACTGCCCGGTGCTTTGGAGGGTCTCTTCACCAAGTTCCTTCTTGTCTTCCTGAGGGTTCTGAGACCCTAGTGTGGAGCCAAAGCCAACTGAACATTCCAAGGGCTGCCGAGGGGCTTTGCGAACATAACGGCATACAGGGACTCCAGCCACTGAGGCAGGACCTGGGCCAGGAAGGGAATAGGAGTTTGTGTCTGAAAACCCTCCTGGATGGGAGTGCAGACACTTTAACCTAGATGCTGTTGCATCAGTGGTCAGAGGGTTGGGTGTGCTAGTGGCCTTGTATTGATGTAGGGGAATGTCCTAGTTCTGAGGTCTCCGGCTGAAATATTTAGAGACCAAGTATTTGCAGCTTGCAAATGGTTAAGCAGAAAGAGAACAAATGTGGGAAAATGTTAGCAATTAATGCATGCAGGTGGTGAAAGGAAACTGGCTGCTGTTGACCTTGGAGATGATTTGCAGCTGTTCTTAGGGACTCTGTTCTTAAGGGATGCAGCCAAAGCCAACAGACTGCAAACTCTTGCAGGTGCTATTCGTATTGTTTCTCTCTCTCTCTCTCTCTCAGAGTTTTTATTTGAAGAACATAGGGAAATGAGAGGGAAAGAGATCTTCCATCTACTGGTTCATTCCCCAAATGGCTGCAACAGCCAGGGAATGGCCATACCAAAACCAGGAGTCAGAAATGCCTTCTGGATGTCCAGTGTGGGTACTAAGAATGCAAGTGCTTGGGCCATTCTCCACTACTTCCCTGGTGCGTTAACAGAGAGCCAGAGTGGAAGTGGAGCAGCTGGGGCTTGAACAACCACTCTTGTGTGGGAAGCCAGCAGTGGCTTAACCCACTGTACCCCTAACACCTGCCACTCATGGCTTTCTTTGTTGTGTTCAGGGGGTGTCCTTCCCATGGAACCCAACCTATGGGGTGCTGCTTGGATTTATGGCATGTAGTGGTCCTGGCCCAGTTGTCTCTTCCTGAAGTGGCCAAGGTGCAGGCTCCTGTGCACCCACCCTCTTTTGTAGGACCCACATGGCTGTTTTCACCAACTGGAAGAATAGAGTGATTTCTAGCATGTCACCCCAGTGGAGGTTGACATAGGAACCTGTCTGGGGAAGAATCAAGCAGGATGCAGAGTCCTGGACTCCTAAAATCCCGGATGCCTGTGCTTCACTCCAAGGAAACCAGATGAGGAGATTGGGCTCCTTTTCTTTCAAACTTTTTTTTTTTAAGGGGGAATGTATTTATTTATTTGAAAGGCAGAGAAAGTGAGAGAAACACAGAGAGAAAGAGAGACAGAGAATAATCTTCTGTCTGCTGGTTTACTCCAAAATAGCCACAACAACTCAGTCTGGTCCAGGCCAAAGCCAGGAGTCCAGAAGTCCATCATGGTCTCCCAGGGGATGGCAGGGGCTCTAGTATTTGGGCCACTTTTCTGTTGCCTTACCAAGAACATTAGCAGGAAGCTGAACAGGAAGCCAAAACAGCTGGAACACGAATAGCTCTCTGTTACGTGATACCAGCATTGTACGTGAGAGCTTAAGCTGGCCCCTCCAGATTAATGATGTGGAATTTTTCAAACAGAAAAGTTAAAAATTATATTGTGAACATGCACTCATCCATATTTAGGAATTATTATTTTGGGGCTGATGCATTGGTTCAACTGACTAATGCTCTCCTCCAATGCCAGCATCCCATGCCAGGCGCTGGTTCGTGTTCTGGCTGCTCCACTTCCCATTTAGCTCTCTGCTTGTGGCCTGGGAAAGCAGTCAAGGATGATCCAAAGCCTTGGACCCCTGCACCCATGTGAGAGACTCAAAGGAGGCTCCTGGGTCCTGGCTTCAGATTGGCTCAGTTCAGGCAGTTGCAGTTACTTGCGGAGTGAATCATTGGACAGAAGATCTTCCTCTGTGTCTCTCCTCCTCTCCGTATATCGGATTTTGCAATAAAAATAAATAAATCTTAAAAAAAAAACCCTGGCACCCATATGGTATTCGAACGTACGCAAGGCGAGGATTTTAGCCACTAGGCTCCTCACCAGGCCCTAAATTTATTATTTTTAATGTGCATATTTATGGGTTGCAGTGTGATACTCCAGTGTGTGCTGATAAAATCCGTTAGCATTTTCATCTCCTTAAGCATTTCTTTAAACATTCTCTCTCTTTTTTTTTTTTTAGCAATAAGCATAAAACTTTTATTTATTTAAGAATGTATTTGCTTGAAAGGTAGACAAAGCCAGACAGTCCATCTCCTGTTGTTTCACTTACTCCCCAGATGCCCACAGCTGCCAGGACTGCGGCTGGTAGAATTCAGTCTGTCTTCTCGGTGGGTGGTAGGCACCCGAGCACCAAAGCTGTTATCTCCCGCCCACGAAGCTGGGAGTGCAGGCACCTGAACGAGATGCTGCTGCCACTGGGGCCATCACAGTGGTGTAATGGGCTAGCCCTCTGCCTGCCGGTGCCAGCAGCCCTTATCAGGAAAGGAACTCTGTAACCAGGATTTCTGGCAAAACAACAGGTAGGCACTTGGCTTACCCTGAAATCGATGCTCAATATCCTTTTTCTTTGACTTGTTGGACTTTGGAATCATTGTATCAAGACAGTGGGGGACAAGAGGTTTATTTATTTGGTCCTGGGGTGGTGAAGGGAGCATCCGGAGACCATGTTGATGGTTCCTCTGGAAGTCAGCCTCAGCCTGGAGAGAAGCATCCCAGGGTGGGGCTGAAGGACTCCCACCGTGGACCGTTGTGGGTCCAGTGCTTCTTGTTCCAAGACACCCCATCTTCTTCCAGAGTTCCTGGCCTTGCTGGTCAACAGGGACCAGGGAATTGGCCTCCTGTCCAAAGGTTGCGTTTAGACCCCTCAGTGGATCATCAGTCCCTCCATTCTTGAGCTTTTTCAAATCCACATCTGCTTTACTTTGTTCCTCCTGAATCTGCCAGTTTCCCAAATGACCCATATCTTCAATACCATATGGTAATGTCCCTCCAGAATAGCCCCCTCCATGTCACAGCTGAGAAGAGGTCATATATCATATCTCAGTCATCCTGTTCAACTCTTCACAAAATGGCTTGAGGTTGACCCGCAGAGGAAATGTGTCACAGCTGGTTTCTTTGTAGCGTTCACACTTCACAAAAATCAAGATCCTTAGTAATGAGACAGTAAGAAAGGGGGTTAGCTTACGTCAGCTGGCTGACTTTGATGCTTTAACCAGTTGGTCACAAGTTTCACAGCTGTTGTAATCAAGCACTTCCCTTTCAACAGACTTGTTCCAGGGTGCATCTCCCAAACCAGATACCTGTTTGACTACTGTAAGGTCACTCCTCCCTAGGGGTCTCCCTGGGGGTCTTATGTTCTTTACAATCTGGCTGACAATAGTTCCATGATACAGATAACTGCTGAGGTCATGGCCAGAGGTTCCCAACCTGAGAAGTTTCCAAAGCCCTGAAGAGATTTCAAGTGAGTTCCTGTATATCATGCTGCTTCATTTCCTCCTTGCTGGTCCACTCAAGATTGCCGGTAAAACGTGTGGATGCAGCTTCCTGGGCTAGGAGCAGACCGTGAGCCGGCAGGTGTGATTCGAACCTCTGCACAATTTTAACTTGTGCTCTAAGGACCCACACTCTTCCAGACCCAGGGAAGATAAGGCCTCTCTGAATTCAGGTGGGAAATGAAGAGTGTGAACGCAGGAATCAAGGTAACAAGTTTCACTCTAATTTCTTTCTTTAAAAAATGGCTGATTTATTTATTTGAAAGGCAGAATTACAGAGAGGGAGGGAGAGGGCGAAAGAATTACAGAGAGGGAGGGAGAGGGCGAAATCTTCCATCTGCTGGTTTACTCCCCAAATTCCACAGTGGTGAGAGCTGGTTTAATCCGAAGCCATGAACCAGGGAGCTTCCTCTGTATCTTCCACATGGACGCAGGGACCTAAGGATTTGGGCCATTCTCCACTGCTCTGCCAGGCTATTAACAAAGAGCTGGGTCAGAAGTGGAATAGCCAAGTCTCAAACTGGCACCCATAGTTGATGCCAGAACCACAGGTGGCAGCTTTAGCCACTAAGCTGTAGTGTCAGCCTCCATCCTGATTTTTGATTCTATTCAAATTGGTGAGTTCTCTGGAAGTAGATGGCTTTAGTCTTCACTTTCTTTCCTTTTCTATACTGATCATCTGATACACTGGAATTGTCCTCTTCAAAAATAGGTCCCCAAACATGGTCTCACTAACTATACCACCAGCTTAGGCTGTAGAGCCCCGACCCCCACCATGGCCAAACCTTGAGGCCAACTAACCCATTAGAGCTGGGCACTGCCATGTTGGTGAAGGTGTGTCTTTAAGAATTCTGCATCCGGGCCCTGTGTGGTAGCCTAGCCGCTAAAGTCCTTGCCTTGCATGTGCTGGAATCCCAAATCGGTGCCGGTTCTAATCCCAGCAGCTCTGCTTCCCGTTCAGCTCCCTGCTTGTGGCCTAGGAAAGCAGTCAAGGATGGCCCCAAGCCTTGGGACTCTGCACCCTCATGGGAGACCTGGAAGAGGCTCTAGGCTCCTGGCTTCAGATTGGTGCAGGGGTCCAGCCGTTGTGGCCGCTTGGGGAGTGAATCAATGGACGGAAGATCTTCCTCTCTGCCTCTCCTCCTCTCTGTATATCTGACTTTACAATAAAAATAAAATAAGTCTTAAAAAAAGGAATTTTCCATCATCCTTTAGTAATTGTCTGTGTTCATGGAGTAATGTGATATTGCTATGAACGTAGGCAGCATATACTGTGTGTTGCCATCGCTTTGTTTTGGGAGCCTCTGTTCTTCCTCTGAGAGGCTGGGGCTCCCAGAAGAAGCCTCCTAGCTGTGCCCCAAGGTAGTGGTGACTGCTTGCTGCCTCCTTTTCTCCTCCCCTCTCTGGGATGTGCCTGTGTCTGGCTGAGCCTTTGCTTCCCTTGTTGTTGGGCAAGAACTTCCTAGTCCCTAGAGGATGCTGTGGCCCGTGACCTCACTGCATCTCAGGTTCTCAGCATCTGCCTGAGCAGAGCCTGTGGGAAGGAGCAGCTGCTAGGGTGGCCTCAGGCATGACATCTGTCAGCTGGACTGGGCGTCCCCTATGCCGAGACTGTCTGGTGGCGCCCTGGCCCAGCGCCAGAGAGACAGTGCTTACTGGGGTAGCTTGACTGTCCTGTGTCTGAATTCCAGTCTGGGAAGAGGCGTGGGAGTGAGGCCCGCTTGGATCCCCCTCCAGACTTTCCTTCTATTCCCTGTGACTGAGAAATGTGACTTGGGAGAAAGAGTAGGTTTGTGTGGAGGAATCCCAGGGCTGGGAGTCAGTCACTCCGTGTGGCTTCCTTGTTTGCCTGTGCACCTGCTCACAGGTACTGAACTTGGCACGGTCCGTTTTACAGCCCAGGCCCATATAGCTGAGGGATCCTCAGCATAGGATCCCGGCTGTATCCTGGTCACCATGTTAGAAATTCCAGCTGCCAGAAAGTTCTGTCCTTGCCTTCTATCCAAGGACATTCTTCTTAGTGGAACTGAAATGCATTTGGAACTTGAGGAGCCAGTGGCGACGATGGATCCATGAATGTGTCGCTTTGAGATATTTTAAGGCTGTGTTTGAGATGCACTCTCGGTTGGGAGGATGGGGAGGGAATGCCATCCTGAAGACTTCTCTCTGAACAGAGTCACACAGGCTCACGGCCTTGGCAAGAGCATGTCCCAGAAGGAAACAGCAGAAGCCAAGAGCTGGAGAAGGAGGAGAGACAGGGCAGGTGATAAAGGCCAAGCTTAAGTAGGGCTGGAGGGATCATTTGCACCTTAAAAAGCACCCCAGGCTGCTCTCTAAAGAAAGAGCTGTGGGAAGAGCTGTTAGGAAGTCATTGTGGTGGCTCAGATGGGGATGAAAAGGCCTGGAATCAGGGCAGTAGCAGTTAGGGTGGGAGGATGGGAGGAAGGGGCTGGTCACTGGATCCTGGAGGAATCTAGAGGGACCGTAGAGTTTGTGGTGCAGCATGACTGGGGGACGCCACTCGCTTCAGTGGGTGACTGGCGGGGCTGAGCTGGACCTGGGAAGAAAGAGGAGGCCCCTTACAAGGCCCAGCAACTTTACGGTTTCAATCCAGCTTCCTGCTGGTGCAATTGCTTGGAGCTCTGCTGCCTTCATGGGAGACCCGGGAAGAGTTCCTGGCTCCGGGTCTCTGGTGTAGGCCTGGCCCCCGTCCTGCCTCTTGGGGACATTGGAGAATGAACCAGCAAATGAAAGATCTCTTTCCCCATCTCTTTTCTGTCACTCTGCCTTTCAAATAAACAAATGTTAGGAAAAATAACCAGAGAGAGAGAATAAATGAAAAGGGAGAATTTGTAAACATCAGGTGTCATCTACTCTCTTCCGAAGTTTGGCAGTGACAGGAAAGCAAAAACAGAATCAAGAGTGTGAGAAGCTATTGCAACATCCCATCTTGGACCCTGGCCACTTCCTGCTTCCCCTTCCCTTGTGAAATCCGCGCCATTCTGGTTATCCACCAATGAAATGCAACCTCAAGGCGTCTCACCTGAGAATCCCACCCACCAAGCTCTCCCGGCCCCTCCCCCTAGGCCCCACCCACCTGCCTGTGGCTCAGATCATCTCCAGTCCCTGGGGCTGGCCCACAGTTCCTCCCTTCTTCCCCCACGCTCTCTTGCCTGGCTCTCCACGTCCTCCTCCATCTAGTCCCCTTCCCCTGCCCTGGCAGCCCCCATCCTGCCACCACGGCAGGCGACATTTCCCTTCCAGTTTTCCGTTCCTACCCTGCTGGAATAAAGGACCTACTAAGCATCTCGCTGCATCTGGGATTTTGGCTTGCGGTAAACATATCGTGAAAAGAGGACTTGGCTGCAGGAATCAGCTGTGCGTAAGAACTTTAAGTGCGTTTAAAACCTAACAAAGAGAGGGGCTTTAGGGCTACAGTTTTCTTTCTCTCTCTCTTTTTTTAAGACATTTATTTTTGTTGGGAAGGCAGATATGCAGAGAGAAGGAGAGAGAGAGGAAGATCTTCTGTCTGCTGAATCACTTCCCAAGTGGCTGCAACGGCTGGAGCTAAGCTGATCCAAAGCCAGGAGCTAGGAGCTTCTTCTGGGTCTCTCACGCAGGTGCAGGGTCCCAAGACTTTAGGTCATCCTCTACTGCTTTTCCAGGTGCATTAGCAGGGAACTGGGTTGGAAGTGCAGCAGCCAGGACATAAACAAGCACTGACCTGGGGATGCCGGCACTTGTAGGCAGAGGATTACTTAGATTAACCACCGTGCTGACCCCAGGGAGAAGCATATTTGGAAGAGAAGCAACAAGATAAGGAGAAGAGGGCCTAGTGCGATAGCCTAATGGCTAAAGCCCTTGCCTTGCAAGGGCTGGAATCTCATATGGGCACTGGTTCTAATCCTGGCAACCCCGCTTCCCATTCAGCTCCCTGCTTATGGCCTGGGAAAGCAGTAGAGAACGACCCAAAAGCCTTGGGATCCTGTACCTGCATGGGAGATCTGGAAGAGGCTCTGGGCTCCTGGCTTCAGGTCGGCTGCTTGGGGAATAAATCAACAGACAAAAGATGTTGCTGTCTCTCCCCCTCTCTGTGTATCTGACTTTCCAATGAAAATAAATAAGCCTTAAAAAAGATAAGGAGAAGGGGTTGGAGAAGGCGGGAGAGCCTGTGGAGTATTACTGAGGGAGGAAAATGATGGGCACGTGTGTGGGGGCGTTGTACCTGGTACCAGGTGGGACCCTGCGTTCCCAGAGACCTTGTGGGAGCCCAAGGTGCCGAGTGCACTGGGGGAGGGACTGGACGCTGTGGGATGGTTTCCGGTGGCCTCAGTGTTCCTCCTTGATGGTGTCCAGCTGAGGTCAGTCTTGGTGACCTGCTTCTTCCAGCTCAGGGCCGCACGGCATCATTTTCTGGGTTGAAAAGCCTCACTTTAGCCCTGCGTTGAATCTTTCTCTAGTGGCTCCTGTCTGTGAAGTGCTGGTACTTTCCCAACTCCCAGCAGCCAAATTCTGGATGTTAGCATCTACTGATCCAGCCTTTGGATTTCAGCTAGCAAGACTCTCCCGTGCCCTCTGTGAGTAGGAGGAGCCTCTGAGGAGCCAGGGGAGGATGGGCAAAGTCAACAGGCTGAGGAGTTGAAAAAAACCTCCAGGAACCCCTGTGGCTGATCCTGTGCCTTTGGGAGCTGACCTAAAATGCCATAGTTAACTTGTCAGGTCCCTGGGCTAGCCATGGCCTTTTAGGCCTGGCAGATCAGCTCTGGTGAAGGGAGACTGTTGTCTTGCCTTGTTTTAGATCTAATAGAACTTGCCACTCAGGAATCTGGCTGATGGGTTAATATTGCGCAAAGTGGGTTAAGCCACCACTTGTGACACCAACATCTCCCATAGCAACGGTTTTAGTACCAACTGTCCTGTTCTGATCCAGTCCTCTGCCAGTTCCCCTGGGTAAGCAAGTGCTTGGGCACCCGGCTCCTGGCTTGATCTCACGCAGTCCTGGCCATCATAGCCATCTGGTGAATCACACTGACCCCATTCTACCCATTCGCACTCACATACCTGTATATACACATTCATACATGCACGGCTCTCAACTTCAGCAACAGACAGGAATCTCTCGGTGAATATTTTAAACTACTATGATTCTGCCATAGGCCAATCAAATTAGAATCTCTTGGGATGTGTGGGCATCAGTACCTAAAATTCCCCTAGGGGTTGGCATTATGGTGTGGTGGGTGAAGCCACTGGTTGGCACACCTGCATCCCGCATCAGACTGCCACATTAGTTCAGGTTTTGGCTATTCTGCCTCTGATATGAAAGTCTTGGCTTTTCAGTCTTGTCCAGGTTCCTGGGAAAGCAGCAGGTGATGGCCCAAGTGTTTGGTCTCTTGCCACCCACCGGGGTGACCAAGAGAGAGTTCCTGGCTCTTGACTTTGGGCTGGCCCAACAGGGCATGTTTCTGTTGTGGGTATTTAGAGGGTAAGCCAGAGGATGGAAGATTTCTCCTCACTCTGGCTTTCAAATAAACAAGTGAAAGAGCTTCAAAAAATAAAGTTCAGCCAAGCTTTAATGTGCGGCTGGGTTGGGAACCACAGTGCAGAGTAAACCTATCATTATAACCCATTGTCCTGGGCCTCTCTGCTTGTTTTCATGTTGTGGCTTTTGAACACAAGGAAACTCACAGCGGAATAAATGCAAGGGGCTGCCTGCGGCCAGAGACAGCTGGCCAGAAGTGCTTGTCTGGCTAAAGGTCACTAGTGTTTTGGCACATCTGTAAGCCACCTGGTCCCTGAGTGTCACCTGTTGCAAGCTTTGTTTTACTGCACTTGTTGATATAATCTGGGAGGAACCCAGTGAAGTCTGAGTGATCACAAGGTTGGTTACTGTACTCAGTTATAGCTTTATTGAGGTATACTTGACACACCATACACTCTCCATTTTTTTAAACTCCGGTGTGTTGGTTTTGACAAATGAGCATAAGTGCTGAAGCCACCTCCATGATCAGAACTGTGAATGTGTGCATCCACCCCAGAAGCTGGGCTACTTGGTCACCACACCTGTTTTTTTTTTTTTTTTTAAGATTTATTTATTTTTATTGCAAAGTTATATGTATATAGAGAGAAGGAGAGACAGAGAGGAAGATCTTCCATCCATTGATTGATTTCCCCAAGTGACCACAATGGCCGGTGCTGTGCCGATCTGAAGCCAGAAACCAGAAGCTCTTCTGGGTCTCCCACGCAGGTACAGGGTCTAAAGGCTTTGGGCCGTCTTCGACTGTTTTCCAGACCACAAGCAGGGAGCTGAATGGGAAGTGGGACCGCCAGGCACCTGTATGGGATCTTGGCGGGTTCAAGGCGAGGACTTTAGCCGCTAGGCTACTGTGCTTGACTTGTGTTTTCTTCAAGTTGGTGTGGTCTCTGGTCCGCGTGCTCTTTGATAGCTTCTGGGACTCAGCATAGTGGATCTGTGGTTCCTCGTGAGACTGCAGAGATCATGGATCCGTTGTCTCCCAGTAGTATTCAATTCACATCACGGTTCTGGAGGTCTAGTTCACCTGTCGGTGTGTGCTGGCTAGCTTGCCATTTTGGATGGGACATACGGAGCTGCTATGACTATTCCAGGCTGTGGCTCTACACAAACATCGGCTTTCCTTTTTCTGGGACACACAGGAGTGGGTTAGTTGAGTTCTACGGTAGGTGTATGTTTACCTTTTTAAGAAGCTGCCTGTTTTCCCAAGTGTTGGCATTTCAGAGCAGCAGTGTGTGGGAGTGTGAGAGCTGTTCAGAGAAACATCGTGAAGAGCCTTTTGCCCATGTTTCCCTCTAGGGCGAAGAAAGACATATCTGCCCCCTGCGCCTCCATCTGTCTATCTCAGGGCACATATGAGATGAGGCTGGGGAGTCAGGGGCCAGGGAGACAGATGTGGATGGGCATGATAAAGTGATGAGTGGAGGAGGGGTCAGGTGTCATAGTGGCTGTGATCCCCACTTCTTTCCGTCTGCTCCACGCACCGAAGGAGCAGGCCCTGGTGCGGGGTTATGTCGTCAGCACCAGTGAGTCGATCAGCCTCTTTCTGATTACCTAATGACTGTTTTCCCGCCCCTTTTCTACAGGTGCCTGGACACCATGCCCCAACCCTCCAGACCTGACCCTGACAGGAAGTAGAAGGCTTCCTGCTCTGCTCTACCCTCCGTCCTCACCATGTCTTCGACTCAGGGCAATGGGGAACACTGGAAGTCCCTGGAGTCGGTGGGCATCAGCCGCAAGGAGCTGGCGATGGCCGAAGCCCTGCAGATGGAGTATGACGCCCTGTCCCGGCTCCGACAGGACAAGGAGGAGAGCAGGGCCAAGCAGAATGTAGACTCCTCACTCATCAGCTGGGACGAGCCAGTCCTGGACTTCTATAGCAAGCCGCCAGGAAGGCGCAAAGACCTCAAGCTCTTCCGCGGTCTTTCTGGCTCAGATCCCACCCTCAATTACAACTCACTCTCCCCACAGGAAGGGCTGCCCAACCACCCTGCTCCTCAGGGTCCTCAGCCTGGCCCGGATCCCTGGCCCAAAGCCTCCCTGTCTGGAGACTATCTCTACATCTTCGAAGGCTCAGATGGGGGCCCTTCTTTATCCTCAGAGCCTGCGGATACAGAGGACTCTTGCAAGAAACTATCCCCACCCCCTTTGCCTCCCCGAGTCTCTATCTGGGACACCCCTCCCCTGCCTCCCAGAAAGCGGACTCCCTCACCCTCCAAGATCTCCCAGCCTAATGACATCAATACATTTGCATTGACTGAACAACCACCAGGCAAACTACTAGGTCCTCAGCTCCTAAAAGAAGAGAGGTTGGTGGGAGGTGGAAGTCAGGGCTGCCTCCTGGGGCCTGTGGACTACGATGGCACCAATGATGCAATTACAAGGCTCAACCTCAAGTCCACCTATGACTCGGAGGTGCTGCAAGATGCTTCCCGGGGCTGGAAGGAGGGCCGAGGGCCCCTGGACTTTGGCAAGGACACCCCTGGGAAACCAGTGGCTCGGAGCAAGACCATGCCCCCGCAGGTGCCCCCACGTACCTATACCTCCCGCTACACCAACCGGAAGAATGCTACACCTGGCCAGAACCGCCGGATTTCCGCTGCCCCGGTGAGAATCTTAGTTTCCTGTGTTCCCTGTCCCGTGTCATTGAGAGTTGATGGCCCCTCTTCTCTGCTGCATGCGCCACCTCTGAATCATCCACTCACTCCTTTAGTATTGTCCTCCACTCTGCTTGTGCCAATAGGCTCCTGTGCCCTAGTCTGAGAGAGGCTCAAGGTAATTGTGCTTTTTACACTGTGTATTTACCTGTTTATTATTTACTTGAAAGGCAGAGAGACAGGGAGAGACAGAAAGAAAGCTCTTCCATTGGCTGATTTCATTCCACAAATGACCTGTGACAGCCAGAGCTGGACCAGGTGGAAGCCAGGAGCCAGGAATTCCGAGCTGGGTCTCCAGTGTGGGTGGCAAGAACTCAAGTACTTGAGTCATCTCCTGCTACCTTCCAGGTACAGTAGGGAGCTGGATGGGAAGCAGAGGTGGAATTCCATCCCAGACACTCTGAAACAGGATTCGGGTATCCCAACTGGCATCATAATCTCCTATGCCGTGATGCTACCCCCCAAGGTGGTCTTGATTGAGGGGTTGGGAACACCAGTCGAGGGCCAAGTTTTATGTGTCTTGACCACAGTGCCCCTGTAGAAACAGGAATTTTTGAGTCTTGGCTGTTAGTGTGTACCTACTCCATGATATCAGGGCTGAGTCAAGAGTTGAGTATGCTCCTTAATTTTTTTAGTTTGTTTTCATTTCATTTGGAATGCAGAGAGAGAGAGAGAGAGAACAGGTGCAGAGAGCTTCCATCCTCTGGTTCATCCCCACTTGTCTGCAACAGCCCAGTGGGCTGGGCTGAACCCAGAAACCCAGAAATCCATCCGGGGCTCCCATATGGGTGGCTAGGACCCAATCTCTTGGGACATCACCAGCTGCCTCCCAGGGTGCATTTGCAGAAAGCTGTATCAGAAGTGGAGTAGCCAGGACTTGAATTCAGACACTTCCATATGGGATGCTGGCATCTCAAGTAGCAACCTAACGGCTCCGCCAAATCCCACCCCTGGAGAATCTATTGATAACTGTGGCTAAGTGGCCCATGGACTTGAACAAGTGGTTTCCACTCTTGGAGGCCCTGCTCTGCCACAGCCTGTGCGCTGATGAAGACTGTTCACTAATGTAGTACCTGTTGGATACCAACCAGACCCTGGTCCAAATGTACCCAGCAGCCTGGCCTGGGCATCCACAGCCAACCAGCAAGAAATAGTGGAGTTGGCATTCAATTCTGGTCTCACTTGCTCTCTTGCTCTCATTGTGGCAAAATATACATAGCATCAAAGTGACCATCTGGGCCACTTTTCAATGGACAGGTTAGTGCCATTAGCTCTGTTCCCACTGCTGGACAGCCATCTTCATCCCCTGTTTTGTCACAGTGAAAGGTGTGGTGATGGTGCTGATCCATGTAGCAGTGCACTGTGGGATATAGCAGAGTCAGCTTTGCAGCTTGGGGGTGTGGGTTTGCTAGCACAGCTTTGGTGTTGGTTCTGGTGCAGAGGGGCGTATTGGCTGCATCTTGGCCAGTGTGGCTTGGATGGAGGCCATAGCTCCTGTTTCACCCCTGACCCGTGGCAGTGCCAGCCAGAGTCGAGAGGCAACCTCATGATCAGTGACTTCTGTGGCGGCGAAGCCTTCCGCTTGTCCCATCCTCATTTCCTCTTTTCCCCATTGTCCGAGGGACGGTGGGCTTTTCCCACTGCGTGTCCAGCCTTTGGGATCCTTCCCAACTCTGAAGAGCAACATAGGCCTTGCTTCTTCCGTCTTCCGCTCCTGCTAAGAACAGTCCCCTTCCCTCCCAGCCCTAGAAGCTGAATCAGCCCCTGGGAGAAGCTGCGGCCCAGTGCTAGGGCTTTTTAAAGGGCCTCTCTGAGAGGTGGGGCTGTGCCTACTATTTATAGGGCCTGGGAGATCCTTATTCCCGGCTCCCAGTTCCTCGGGCCTGCTCACTGACTCTGGCCGCCCTTTTCGCTGGTCGCCTCTGTGGCTCTCCACCTCTCTCTCCTGCCTCCCACCCTCCCCACCTTTCCCCTACCCTGAGCGGGAACAGTTCTAGCCTTCTTGAAGAATCAAGAGCCAAGCAAATCTTGCCAGTTCTTAGGGGGGGAAATGCGGCCTTGGGCCTCCCCACCACCGCTTGGGCCCGGGGCCCAGCCTGCCAGGAGGGGCGACCCCTTGGCCCCTCGGCCTGTGCCGCCACCCCGCCTTCATCGGGGTTCCAGCCGGTGGGACCTTCCTTATCCCAGGCCCTCGGATCCAGCTGTGGACATGGCTGGCTCCAAATGCCAGCCTGTTACTCCCACTGCCAGACTCTGCCTGGCTGACTTGCCCAGCCAGCATCGGGCGATGCCACCAGCGCCTGCCAGCCGGGCAAACGTAAGTGGCTTTTGTTTTCTTACAGTGCCAGTGAGAGGTACTGGAAGGACATGAAAATGGCTTTTAGTAGCCATTCTGTTTCTCTCCCTTTCTTTCTCTCTCATGCCTTCTCCTCCCCCTGCTCTCTTGCTGTCTCTCTGTCCTTTGCGAGTTAATTGCTGACAGTGGTACTATTGTTTTGACTAGGACACAGGCATGCACTTGGCAGAGCCAGGGCCTCACATGCCAACTGCCCCCACCTCTGCCCTGCCCTCTGTGAGCACTGCCCTCCCTGCCCCCCAGCCCAGGGGACCAAGGCTGACCCGAAGGGGCCTCCCACTGGAGCAGGCAGAATGTGGAGCTGTTGGAGCCCAGCATCTGTCTTTTACCCCATGGGACGGAGAGGATGGAGCGGGCAGGGAGGATGAGACTCACCCAGGCTTGCGGTGTGCACAGACACGTGCCTGCCAGGCTGTCCCGGAAGTGGCTCTGGCTCGGAAAGCCGCTGCCTATACCAGATACAGCCTGGGGCTCTGGCTGAATCGGCTTCCCTGGTTGCCCCTTGCTTCCTCTTCCCCAGGGGGCTGTACTGCAGGTCTCATCTGAGGGCTTCCTTAGGAGCTCCTGGAGATGGTGTGGGGTCTGGTATGAGTCCCACCAGCTACAGGTTCCAGCAGATGGGGTGGGCCCAGCCAGGGCAAGCTCCCTAACTAACTTCACACCGGTCAGAACTGGAGCTCCAGGAGTTGGAAGGGGCTTTGTGCCAGGCTATCTCTTGCCCCAATACCACTTCAACACTTTCTTCCCCAAATAGCATTTACTGAGAAGCAGGTGCATCTGCATCACCTGCTCCAGCTCTGGGTTCTCAGTCCGTGCTTGGGCCCCTGGGGCTTGTCGATGCTGAGACTCTCGTCCAGGACCACAGCTCCTTGGGCCCACCTGGTACCAGGCCTGCCCCTGCCTTCAGTGGAGGGAGGGACTGAGAGCAGTACCTGCCCACTCAGCAACCCTGGGACTCAGCCCCCAGCAAACTCATGGCCCGCTGAAAACAGCCATACCAGGTGGGCACTGGGCTTTATCACTGCAACCTTCTCCTCCTGGGTGGTGGTTTGGCCACGGTCTTGTCCATCCCAGCCAGGCCTCTGTGCTTGGCTGAAGCTTCTAGTCCTCTCTCAACTTGGCTGTGGGTTTCCTAGGGACAGTAGACAACATATTAGCAGATTTCCCGGATTGCATTGTATCTTCGCTGTGGCCAGTGACCATAAAGCCTTTACAGCTGGAGCCTAGAGCCCACATGAGAGCCTTACTGGGAGTTGGGGGAACAGGAGTCGGGGGCAGTGGGGGTGAGGTACCACCGCCACCAGGCACTGAGTCAGCCACTCTTCTCTTCAAGGTGGGCTCCCGGCCCCACACCGTCGCCAATGGCCATGAGTTGTTTGAGGTCTCAGAGGAGAGAGATGAAGAAGTTGCTGCTTTTTGCCACATGCTGGATGTGTAAGATTTAAAGAATGGGGCTTGGGGTAGGGGCAGGGCAGTGGTTGTATGACTGGGGAGGAGGGGCAACTATTCCAGAGGTCTTCAGCAAAGAAGAGTTGTACTCCCATGTTTTGGGAATTCCCAAGAAACAGATCTGTAGGTTTTTTGAAACCTTAGAAATTCCATATTACTATTATTTTCAGTTTGAGAGACTTGCAGACAGAGAGTGACAGCTCTCATCCGCTGGTTTGCTCCCCAAATGCCTGCCACAGCCGGGGCCTGGACCAAGTTGAAACTGGAAGCTAGGTCTCGCCTGTGGTGTCAGGGACTCAGTGCCACCTCCCAGGATCTGTGTTAGCAGGAAGCTGGGGTCAGAAACCAAGCCAAAGTCAAGCACCATGATACAGAATGCTGGCATCTCAAGTATCCATTCGGCTTTTTTACAACAATCCCAAATTTCACCGTTTTGACAAAAATCCTGAGCCCTGGGACCCTCATCTCAGTCCAGTGACCTTAATGACCCACGGCTGTGGCTGGCAGCTGCTCTTTGGGACAGATGCTCCCAAGTGGAGATCAGTACATTATCTGGAACTAAAGTAACCAGGAAATGGATTCGTAACAATGTTCTGTTGCACTTGTTTGGTACAAGTGGAAAGCTTGGTGGCTTTGGAATTACCTCTGCTGTTCTACTGGGAGAAACCTTTTGCAGCTGTGGCAGATGTCAGAAGCATAGCTTCCCACTGTCCCCTGGCTGGGTGGGGATGGAGGGGCCTCTTGTCTCCTGCTCCCTGGAGGTTCAGCCAGGCTCCTGTCCCCCTCTTTCCGAACAGCCTCCGATCCGGCTGTGACATCCAAGACTACTCCCTCACTGGGTACGTCTGGAGTGCCGTCACCCCAAGCCCGGAGCACCTGGGGGACGAGGTCAACCTGAAGGTGACAGTGCTGTGTGACAGCCTTCGGGAGCCACTCACCTTCACCTGCAACTGTAAGTGTGGGCTGAAGGAACCTTTCATCTTGATTCTGGCCTTCCCCTTTGGCCCACATATGAAGCCATGGGGAAGCCTGTCTGGGCGGCTGGCTCTGAGGCCAGTTTTCAGGGTTAACCCCAGCCTGTTTGCTTGCTCTGTTGGGTTGGAGGTGAGACCAGGAAATGCCAAGTTAAGGATGGGAGGTTGGGATGGGGAGCAGAGCCCTGTCTGATGCCCAACTACCCCGTCATGGTTTCCCCTGCTGTCCAGGTTCCTCCACGGTGGACCTGCTCATTTACCAGACCCTGTGCTACACCCACGATGAACTAAGGGAGGTGGATGTGGGAGACTTCGTGCTGAAGCCGTGTGGACTGGAAGAGTTCCTGCAGAAGTGAGTGCCACACGGGTAGGGGCGATGCTGGTTTCCTGGATGCTAAGGGGCTTCCTGGGGGCATGGGGGGGAGGTGGTGTCCGGCTCAGGACTGGCAGCTCCGCCCCAGTCCCACGGCCAGTACTCCTGCTTTCTGGGCACACTAGTAGCCACGTCACACTTTCCCCGTGAGCTTCAGCTGCCAGTGGACTTGGCTGGCATCCTGAGCCAAAGCTGTCGTGGAAAGAGCTTGGAGCTGGTGGCTTCATGGATGAGGGAACACGTAGATCTGGGAGCAGGGACCAGAGGACCTGTGCCAGGGTGTGTTGCCTGCTCTGGAGGCCATGGGATAGCTCTGTGGCCCAGGCACCAGGGGCACTATGCAGAAGTACCCTTAGGGAACCTGGGGGAGAAATGGCAATTGCTCGCTCTCCCTCCACTTCCCCCTACTGGCCTGGACATTCTCCCTGAAGAGGCTCATTTGCAGCCCCTCGCCATCCTCTGCTGTCTGCAGAGAGCAGCCCCCTTGGAAGGCCTGGTGGGGGACATGTGAGGCAGGACACATCCCTGTGGCTCTAGAAAGTGGGGTACAGAGGAGGCCAGGACCCACTCACAGGTAGCACAACTGGCTGGCAGCAAACAGATGAGCCCTACATTTCTGTCACCTTACTGAGGGGCAGATCTGACCCCCACCCTGCCCCTGGCAGGAAGCAGGTCTTGGGAATGGGCCAGGAGAGGTTCACACCTCACATGAGCAAACTCAGTGTACAGCTCACCATCTCTCTGTCCAGCCTCTGGGCCTGGATGTATGACTTCATTTCCTATTTTTTTTAAAGATTTATTTTATTTGTATTGGGAAGTCATATATACAGAGAGGAGAGACAGAAAGGAAGATCTGTCTGTTGATTCACTCCCTAAGTGGCCTCAATGGCTGGAGCTGAACCAATCTGAAGCCAGGAGCCAGGATCCTCTTCCGGGTCTCCCACGCAGGTGCAGGGTCCCTAGGCTTTGGGCCATCCTCAACTGCTTTCCCAGGCCACAAGCAGAGAGCTGGGTGGGAAGCAGGCTGCCAGGATTAGAACCAGCACCCATATAGGATCCTGGCACGTGCAAGGTGAGGACTTTAGCCATTAGGTTACAGTGCTAGGCCCTGCATGCTCTCATTTCTTTCTTTTTTTTTTTTGGTCAATTTTTGTTTGTTTTTCAAGGGATGATCTCATTTCTTAGCTGAGTTCTTCAACCCTGGGGACAAGGGCGGGTCCCCAACTGGACCCTGAGGGCAAGGGAAGGCCCAAGGCTCTACAGGCAGAACTGCAGTGACACTAGACACTATGCTTGTCCTTGCTCTCCCCTAGAGGAATGGGAAAGTCCTAGGCATGGGGTCTTCCAGCAAAGAGAGCCTTGGGGCAGCCCCTGTTATGAAGGCCCAGGAGGCCTGTTCACATCCTTGAATTCTGGTTTCCACGTCTCCTTACCTGATTCTCAGGTCTGTGTAAAGGCTGAGGGTTAAAGGTGACCTTGGTCTTGAAGGCAGTAAACGGTTTCCAGCAGGGAGGGACCAGCCCAAGCCAGGACTCCTGGGGCTCTGGATCAAACCCATTTTGGCAGCACCCCTAGCCCTGGATCCCCCACATCCAAGAGTGGTGGGAGCTGTCTGGTGGGGTAACCCAAGTGAGGTGGGGGCAGGGACAGCCTTCCTTAGGCCATGCCCCTCCCACGAAGCCAAGTGGATCCCTGACAAGGATGGGGTGGGGTAACCAGCGGTATTGGTGACCCTCCTACCCAACAGGAGAGAGCATGGCTCTGGGTCCAGCGCCTGAGCCCGTGACTCCTGACAGCCGCTGGAGGCCTGGGCTAGGAAGGCCCTTATGGGGATTCCATCTATCTGCTAGTTTCCCAGGAAACCCCAGGTTTCCCTGCCCTTCCTAACTCCAGGGGTTGATGTGAGGGGCGGGGTGTTCCAGGATATAGGCTGCCTTCTGATAAGGGCCTTGAGGCGGTCCCAAGAGAGGGCTGGGTTTCCTGCCACCTCCCCTAGTCCCACCAACACTCTTCCTTCCTCTCAGATCCTCCCACCGGGCTGGGCTGCCACTCAGCCCCTCCACCCTCCTCAGTCTCAGCTGTCTGGGCCCAAACCATTCTGGCCCCTTGGGATGTGGAAAACTGGCTGAGTCTCAGCTAGACCTGGCCAGGCCCCAGGCCCTGCACCCCCAGGTTCCCCCACCCCTTTCTGGCCTGAACCCCTAGCTCTGCTGAGGAAGGAAGTCCCTTTCCGGCTTCTGTTGCCTGGCTGCTGGGTTTGACTCAGGCCTGTGATCACCCCAGACCTGGAGGTGGAAGTCCTTCTGCCCCTGCTCACACTTTCCTCTTTCCTCCTTCTATTTTTTAAAAAATGTAATATGGAATTTAAAACATTTTTATTTTTCATTTTATTGGCAAGGCAGAATGACAGTTCTTGCATCTGTTGGTTTGTTCTCCAAATGCCTACCGCATCCGGAGCTAAGTGAGGCTGAAGTCAGGTGCCTGGAACTCCAATCCAGAAACCTTGAATACTTGATACCTGTTGCCTCCCAGGATGCATACAGAAGGAACCTGGATGGCAAACAGAGGAACCCAGGCTGGAACTCAGCCCTCCTGAGCATCGATGTAGCTGTTGCTCCTGCCCTGGTTTCCTTCCAGATCCAGGATAATGGGTACCCATGGGACTCCCTAAGCTTCCACTTCTGAAACCAAGTCTGCTCTGAAACCGGGTTCTGGGCGCAGGTGCCTGGACAGTGGGAACTGCCTGCAGAAGGTCACTTTCAGAAGGCTGGGAGAGTGTTGAGTGTGTATGCCAGCAGGCAGGACCCTCGGGAATGGGAATGTTAGCACTGGCCTCCTATTGTGTTTGCATCCCTTGGTCTCAGCTGGTGATGTGGGAAGAGGGTGTCACTCACAGAGCCCCAACGTTGGAGCCTGGTTGGTGACCATCCTGTTGGCTTCCTTGACTGAAACCAAGAGGATGGGCTGTAAAGCTGTCCCCTGGAAGTTCCACTGCTCCCCACTGTCCCCAGCAGTTCCTGTTCTGCCCTGCACTGCTGGTGATGACAGAGGTGGTCATAACCCAGATGGGTCAATATTTGCACAGATCAAGGGTGAAACACGTTGGGTGGCTTTAGTTTAAATCAATTTATGTTCCTGCGCTAGTATTTTTCATGAGCCAAAACGGGGGGTATAACACAGGTGTACCCCTTCATCTCCACTTCCTTCCTGTTTCTCCCCAGGGGTCTGGTGGGCCTCACCCTTCCCCTCAAATCCCTGGGGTGCTAAAGGTCTTGTCCCCCTCTCCCCACCAGCAAGCATGCCTTGGGCAGCCATGAGTACATTCAGTACTGCCGCAAGTTTGACATCGACATCCGGTTACAGCTAATGGAGCGGAAGGCTGTACGCAGTGACCTGGCCCGCACGGTGCGTGAGGGCATGGCTGATGAATGCACTGAGCTGTAGGGGAGGTGGGGAGTGGAATATCAGCTGAGTGGGGCAGAGGGGCTGTGGGTTGAGGTGAGGCCACCATCCTCCTCTAAAAAGGACATCTCATACCCAGGTGAATGACGACCAGAGCCCTTCCACCTTGAACTACCTCGTCCATCTGCAAGAGAGGCCAGTCAAACAGACCATCAGCAGGTGAGAGGGGGTCCTGCCCTGGGCAGACACACCTGCTCCTCAGTTTTCTGTCAGTGAAAAGAGGCAGGTGGCAGATCTTGTCAGGCAAGATCTGCTCTTTTTCTTTTGTAAATTTGAAAGAGTCATAGAGGAACAGATAGCTCTTATCAGCCAACCGGTTCACTCCATCAAATGGCTGCAATGGCCAGGGCTGGGCCAGGCTGAAGCAGGGAGTCAAGGACTCCAACCTGACCTCCCATGCAGGTAGCAGGAACTCAACTGCTTGAGCCTGCTGCTTCCCAGGGTGCCCATGAGCAGGAAGCTGGGATTGCAAGCAGAGCCTGACCTTGAACCAGAACACATCCATAAAGGATGCAGCATTTCTGCCACTGCTAGGACAGATACCCACGCCACGCTCCCCACTCCTGATTCTTCTCTTGCTTCTGGTACTCAGCCAGAGGTGGTGACTAGAAAGGGCTCGCCCTCTTTTGTCTTCATGGGTGCACGCAAAGAGTGGGAACTCCTTTACTCAGAGTCTTCATGTCCCAGATGGAAGAGGGAGGGCAAGAATGAGTCCGCTGGGACACGGGGTCTCTTGTAACCTCTCCTGTGATTTCTCCTTGCTCCCCAAATCCCCAGGCAGGCCCTGAGTCTTCTGTTCGACACCTACCACAACGAGGTGGATGCCTTTCTGCTGGGTGACGTGAGTATAGCTCCCCAAAGTCCCCTCCGCACCCAGGCCTCCTGGGACCAAACAATGCTGAATGAGGGCTCTAGGGAGACAAATCTGTCCTCAGACACTTCTGCTTGTCCCCCAGCTCGTGGTGAACCAAGTCAGCTGGCAAATGTGTAGTGAAGGGTTCTGTCCTTGGGCACAAGAACTGGGTCAGAGCCAGGGCCCTGACTCACCCGTCTGGAGTTGGGCACATCCAGAGCTAAAAGACCTAGAGTTGTGGCCCCCAAGTATGCATTAAGGCAGGGGCAGCCTCTCTGAGCAGCGGCCAGCGATCTCTGGCCTGACAGGTCTGTAGTGTAGGTGTAGCAGGTGATGGGAGAGCCAGACATGAGGGTGGAGGTGCAGGTGTGGGGGAGGCGGGTGCATATGTGGGGGAAGAGGAATCAGATGTCAGGATGGGGCTCTAGACGTGAGGTGAATAGGGACTGGTGATCTTGTCACGTGACTCACATGAAGTCTGATGCCTAGAGACCATGTTAATAAGCTTTTGCCCCACCCCTACCTCCAACAACATGGAGCTAAAAACCATGTGTCGGCCATCTTCAAACTCTATTCAGTCAGTGGTTACTATTGGCCGGGGTGGGCATGGGTACCCGTTCAGCCCACCTCCCACTACCAGAACCTTCTCCAGCAGCCTCTGGTGGAGCCCATAAATGCTGGGAGGGCCCTGTCAGTGCACCTGCGCCGTGCTGACCTGGCCCTGGACTGCCGGGCATGCAGGTGGGGCCCTCTGGGAGCCTGTGTTCTTCCTAGCAACAGGGGACATGAGACTGATTAAGTGCACACAATTCCTCAGTGGGCAGACTGGGCTGCTCTAAGTCAAGGAAGGCTTCTGGAGGTGCTGCAGAGGGGGTAGCTCCGTCCTGACGGAGGCGGACTGATGTGGACCGATGGACAGTGTCAGGCCTAGGGAGGGCACTGGGGAGAGACAGCTGCAGTACCTGTGGGCAGGGCACAGCGGGGTGTGGGGGTCAGCAAGCATGCTTGGGTATGAACTGGAATGAGATGTGCCTGGGAAGTCTGCAGTGCAGGCTATGAGAGGTCAGTGTGAGTGGACAGCCAGGGGTTCCCTGGTGGAGGCTTGCTTCCTCCTGGTTGTCTCAGGGAGGTCCTGTGTGTGCTTGACTAGTGTGGCCTGCTGCTGGCACAGGGAGGCTGGGCATCAGAGGAGGTTGTGGCAATGGTTAAGAGTCAGGAGTGTGGACAAGATGGTTTACATCCGAAGCATAAATTCTACTAGTTATTTTGGAGGGGTCGTGACCCCTGTTTTTGCACACTCCTTCCTCTGTGGACCATGGGGCTGGGAGGGGGAGCCTGAGGCTAGAGCCCACCAGCCTCACTGGGGCGCCACCTGCAGGGGGACTTCCCGTTGAAGGCTGATAGGGTGGTTCAGTCCGTCAAGGCCATCTGCAATGCCCTAGCAGCCGTGGAAACGCCCGAGATCACCAGCGCCCTCAACCAGCTACCTGCCTGCCCTTCTCGCATGCAGCCGAAAATCCAGAAGGTAAAGGGGCGGGGCTCCAGTGGGGAGGGGACAGAAGAATGTCCTGCTGCCACGGGCTCTAGCCGTGGAGGCTGTTCGGGCCACTCTGTCTTCTGAGTGCTTCAGTCCCGAGGGTCCCAGGGACACATGTACCATGCATGAGCTCTGGCTCTTATAGGATCTGTGGATCCACTAGGGTGCAAACCAAGCCTGGAGGAAAATCTTCCATCTCACCCACTTGAGGGTCCTTGGTGCTTCTGCCAAGGCCACTGCCACCTGCAGTTGAGTGGGCTCTTATGCAGCAGGATACTCAGGATTTCCTTCTTCCATCTGCTCATCCTGACCATCCTGCAGAGCCAGCCGGAGCCATCGCTCTGTCCTGCCCGGGGAAGCCCTGCTCTTCCCATTGTAGCCCCAGCTGGCTCAGGTGCACCCCACAGTGACACCCTGCAGCTCCCTCCTGCTTTTCCCCCTACAGGATCCCAGCGTCTTGGCTGTCCGGGAAAACCGAGGTAAGGGAGCTGCCTCCTGCTCCGACTGTCCAACAGGGACAGCTGAATACTGGCCTCTAACTGACCTCCTCTTACCCGCAGCGTGTCTGAATTGACCTGCTGCACGTGTGTGTGTGTATGTTTGTGCACATGTTGCTGGAGGAGCCATTTCTTCCCACCAAGTTTTTTCTCGTGGTTCTCACATGTTGTTGTTGCCAGTGGTATTCCGGGGGAGGGGGGTGAGGGGAGAGACAAGGTGGCATAGTGTGGCTGCAACAGCCCTGCCAATCAGCTGTGAATGTCCTGCACCTACGATTCCTATTCAGTGTGGGCCTGGGGATGGAGTGAGAGAAAGCTTTTCCTGAGGATTTCGCGAGGATTCTCCTGCTGAGCCCTTTAAGCAGAACTTTGCTGTAAAAGCCACTACCTTCCTGCTGTCCCCCGCCCCCGTGTCCCCTGTACTGGAACCCTTACTGGGAAGAAGCCATCCGTGCAGCCTGGGACCAGCGTGCCACAGTTAGCTTTTGTGTGGCCAGCGCTGGCTCTTTGGATGTCGGTGACAGTTGCTGCTGCCGTTGTGGCTGCAAGGCAGGGCCTCTTCATGCTCCCTAAGTCACGATACTTCTTTGAAGGAAGACCCGAGCTCAGCACTGAGCGATTATCACCATAGCAGGAGCTCCTGGCATTACAGATGGGGGAGCCCAGTCACAGCTGTTTGAGGCCATGTGCCACTTGGGGACCCCCTGTCCTGAGCTGTTTCGCCTGCCCTTTGCCAGTGCCATTGCAACAAGAGGGAGTGCCTGTAGAAATCTTACGAGCATCCCTCCCCACCCTGCCTGCTGTAGAAAAGGTTGTGGAAGCCCTGACAGCCGCCATCTTGGACCTGGTGGAGTTGTACTGCAACGCTTTCAACGCTGACTTCCAGCCGGCCGTGCCTGGGAGCCGCAAGCATGCTCTGGTGCAGGAGGCCTGCCACCTCTCTGGGGCCCTGGCCTTCACTGTCTATGCCACCCATCGCATCCCCATCACCTGGGTCACCAGGTGAGCCCCTTTAGACTGGCAGAGGTTGACCTTGTTCCTTCTCCCTGCCCACATGTGACCTTGCCATGCTCACTTTTAGGATGCCTGGCACTGGGGAAACTGGAGGACCTCAGGCTCTGGGGCAGGGGGGGTGAGGCTGAGGGGAAAACTAAGTGCCTGATGCCCCTGGCATTCCCTGCCCCCGCCAGGTCCCAGGCCAGCTGAGGGAGACAGGCGACAGATGGCCTGTTCCCAGAGAAGGCCTTTGCTCCCCTGCTGGCCACAATGGGAGGGGCGTGGAGGTTGGGAGGAAGGCCTTTTGTCTGGGTTCCCCAGGCTGCAGGAATGGGTCGAGGGGCAGGTTCACTGGGAACTCCTCAGCTCCTGGGCTGGGGGAGTAGACTGTGGGCTCCACCTACCCCTGCCACCCCCTCCCCCTGCCAGCCCTTCCCCTCCTCTCTTTGTTCCTCACTTAATGTATTCCTCTGGGCGATTGGCAGGGAACAAAGGAGGCAGCCTGGGAAATCCAGGCCTTCTCTGACCTCTTCTGTCAGGCACCTGTCATGAGCCACAGGAACCCCCATGTGTTGGCATTCATGGTGGCATATGTTGGTTTTTCCTTGCCCTCCCTGCTTGTGTGTGCCCATGGGCACATGCCAACATGACTGTGCATGCACCTACACATGGGTGCATGTATATGTGTGCACACCCTACTTACACATACACATGTGCACACACACAAGGACACCCGGTGGGCTGCACCTGATTCTGAGGAGGAGTCTAGAGGTTGGTTTCATGGAAGGAAAACAAGCAGCCCTGGGGCTAAGTGCTGCGGCTGTGACAGGGCGGAGGGATCCAAATGGAGTTGTGGCTGTCTGGGCAGTCATCCTTAAATGCAGCCAGGCTACCTGCTCCACTGGACTGGGAGGGGTCTTGCCTTTTCAGGGGACACGTGGGTTTGGAGGCTGGGCATCCTCTGACTTCCTCCCTGACTTCCATAGCTATGAAGATTTCTACCTCTCGTGCTCCCTCAGCCATGGCGGCAAGGAGCTGTGCAGCCCCCTGCAGACCCGGCGAGTTCACTTCTCCAAGTACCTGTTCCACCTCATCGTCTGGGACCAGCAGTAAGCAGCCCCCCAGCACTGTCCCTTAAGCCCTTGGGTGCCCATTCTCAAGAGTGGTTCTAGGGCTCAGGTCAATAGGCCAGGACCAGGGAGGAGAGCCTGTATGAGAATAGCCTCTGTGGCCAGCAAGCCCCAACTTGGCCAACCATTCAGCTTCTAATCTCCATTTCCTTGAATGTAAAAGTGGCACATGTATAAACCCTAAGGGACCGTCTGAATGCCAGCCATCGATTCTGAGAGGGCTTCATGGTTGTGGTCTCATCTCCCTCCTTCCCAAAGTGTCTTCTGAACTGAGAGAGGGGGCAGCACTTGGCATGGCACAGACAGGGGCAGGTGTCTAGATGGGAGAAGGATGGGCTTAGAGCCCAGTTCTGTTTCCAGCTTTGTCCCTAATCCTAGGTTCTCTCTTGCCTCTCTGGGTCTTGGTTTTGCAGATGGGTACCATGTACTTAACACATAGGTAGTTGCAGAACTGAGAGATGGGCAGGTTGGAAATGTGAATGTGAGGCCACAGGCACAGCAAAGCATCAATCACTGTCTCTGAACAACCATTTGGTGTCAGTCAAGTGAGGCAGGAAGTGGACAGCGTGCCCCGTGGGTGGCATCACAGGTGCCCTGATTGTACCATACTTGGTCCCTGCCACCTGGTTTTCCACCTGCACCTTTGCTTCCCTAGCCTGCCTGTGTATAGGTTGCAGGCAGCTCCACAACTGGTGTTTTGGGGAGACGAGGCGGGTCTCCAGAGGCTGCGGGACGTAGAGGAGGAGGAGTCTGAGGAAGCCACTTTGCATGGTGACCACTAGGAATGCAGAGCAGAGCTCCTGTTGCTCACACGCCAGCCCTTCTCAGAGCCACAGAGCTAAGCACACAGCCGGGCAGAGAGGACCTCATGGAGGGAGCAGCTGGAGGCAGCCGGTGGCCCTTGGCCTTCACTGGCCGGTGGGGAAGGGATGCTGTTACTACATTCAGTCAAATCCTTTAACTCTCCCCCCCCCACCCGCCCCACCCCATCAGAGGTCTTGCCTGGGGCTTCCTTCCATCCCTTGCTGAGATCTGTGCCTTGAATTTCAGAGGACAGGTCTGTTCTGATCAGAGTTCGGTGCAGGGTGTTGTCTTAGCATTGCATCTCCTGATGCTCTGGGTGGAGTGGGGATGGAGGGGGACCTCTTGGTCCTTTGTAGTCAAGACCAAGCCATTTGGGAGGAGGCTGCGGTGTGGGCTTCAGGGCACAGGCTATGGCCCAGCCCTCCCCTCCTTTGTGGTCTTTATAGAGTGGCGAGGGTGCTAAGTACCAGGTCTACAGGCAGTAGTGTGATTGCTGCTTCATCATCACCACTCTGTCTGCCAATTTCTCTGCTGCAGATGACTGCCATGTGGCTGACACATGGTGCATAAAAACCCCACATGTGTGCCCCACAAGGGTGCACACCCCCCCAAGCTGTTTTCCTCTCCTTGGACAAGCAAACTCAGATGCACAGACCTGAGTTAGGTAGCCGAGGGTTGTCAGTAAGTGGCTAGTACCAAGGACCCAGGGTGCATTCCAGGACTCCTTCCAGTAGGAGGTGGCATCTGTGAAACAGATACTGAGCAATGCGAAGCAGGAAGCGGAGGGGAGCTTCTCCTGCAAGGCAGGAAGTTCAGGGCTGCAGCTGTGACTCCATGGTTATCCTGAGAGACCCCTGGGAGAAGGTTCTAGAATTTCAGAGGGACTGAGGGGAAGGGGCATTTGTTGGCTGCAGGAGTCAGTTTCATCACCCTTCCCCTCTGGAAGACACTTGGGACCCATTCCCTGTCCCCTTCGCTGCGGGTCAGCTGATGTCTTTGCTCTGCAGCCTCAGGGATCAGCTAACTCTCAAAATAGGCCCCACAGCCAGGCGCGGTCACCTCCAGCCCAGCCCAGCACAGCTCAGCCCTGGCAGCTCACTGGCTGCTGGAAGGGCCCTAATTTTAGCTGTGGCCCCAGGGCAGAGGCAGCTGGGGTCCAACAGGGCTGGGCCAGTCCCTGGTAGGTGGGCAGCGCAGCGGGCAGATGGGAAGGAGGACCTCACTGAGGTGGAGATTGCCCTGGTGTGAAACTACCGACCCTGACCCTGGCCATCCTGACCACCCTGCCCGCCCTGGTGACCTGGGGCAAGGAAGCTGTTATCCCTGGGCCTGCCTGGAGGGTGTGCCTGTGTGGATTTTGACCATGGGACTGGCTTCCCAGAAAGGTAACCGGGAAGCGGGTGGGTCCTCTCTCTGTTGCCACCTCCCCCACCCACAGCTCCTTATCACGCACTTAGAGGGTGTGGCTGGGTGTGAATTAACCAGCCCTGAGTGGATTGCCAAGGGGAGTGGTAGGTGCCCTGGGCCCTGCCAGCTGGCTTTGTCACCACTTGGGGCTCTGGCAGAGCCCCTTTTTTCTTATCCCCTTGGCTCTAGATGTGTTGGAGCACAAAGTATTGCATGTAGCAGGACCTGGGAGAAAAAGATTCCTGAAGTCAGGTGGGTGGGCTGCAGGTGGGGAAGGGATGCTGTTACTACACTCAGTCAAATCCTTTAAACTCCCCCAGCCACCCCCCATCAGAGGTCTTGCTGTGGGTGGTCTGAGGCCAGAGTGCAGGGTGCTTCCTCCTGGTGCTGTGGGCAAGCATGGGTGGAGGAGGGATGGCAACTGTGGAATGAACAAGGGGGATAGGAGCCACTTTGGGGTACTCCCCTAGCCTCACCTCCTACATGGGCAGTGTCACTTGCACTCAGCTGGCTCTGCTGGGCCCTGAGGGGCTCCAAGGATGCCAGCAGGTGCTTTGGGGGCCTGCTGCAGGAAAACTTCCCCAGAGAGAGAAGCCTGTTTCCAGGCTCTGCTTGAGGGTACCACCTGCCCCTTGGGGCTACCTCCTGACTCCCCTCTCGTCCTCCCCAGGATCTGCTTCCCAGTGCAGGTGAACCGGCTGCCTCGGGAGACCCTGCTGTGTGCCACACTCTATGCACTGCCCATCCCCCCACCTGGGAGCTCCTCGGAGGCCAACAAGCAGCGGCGGGTGCCCGAAGCCCTGGGTTGGGTCACCACTCCACTCTTCAATTTTAGGCAGTATGTGAACCCCCAGCGTGGCAGCTCCCTGGCCTCAGGAGGGAGGGTGGCAAATAGACAGGGGTGCTGGATCAGCTAGTGTCCTCTAGGGCTATCCAGAGGGTCCCAGCCCCTGTGGAAAGGCACCAAAACACAGAACTAGTGAGCAGGACTGTTGGAGTAGCCAGGAGCCCTGGCAGGGTTGTGGTGCTGCTGGGTGGCATGCAGAGGCCACGCAGGAATGTCCAGCTTTGTTGTCGGGCATCTGACCCAGCCCTACGTCTCGTGGAGGCATCCTTGCCTGCAGATTGCACACACCAGGACTGATATGTCCAGAAAGGTGTCCTGCAGGAGGTGGGCTCTTGTAGAACTCAGAAGGAGACCGCAGCCACGGTGGTTGGTGGGGCGAATGGGAGTTCCATAGTGGTGATTGACAGAAGAAGCAGGTCTGGGGCTGGAGCAGCAGGAGGTTGCCTCTCAGCTTAGCTGGTAGCAGTGTTGGCACACCCCACCCTTCTTCCTCCTTAGAGTCCTGACCTGCGGCCGGAAGCTTCTGGGCTTGTGGCCTGCGACGCAGGAAAACCCCAAGGCCCGTTGGAGTGCGCCCAACTTCCACCAGCCGGACAGCGTCATCCTGCAGGTGAAACCCTGCCCTAGCCAGCCGCAAGCCTTCCCTGTTACAGTCAAGCCAGGAATGTTGGGCAGTGGAGAATGGGTAGCCTGAAGCAGCAGGGGGAATGTGGTTTGACACTTACTTGGGGTCTCTGACTCCTGTCTCCTAAGGGGTTCCCTTTTGGCTTCAAGCGGCCTGAGGCCCACAACAGCTGGGGTGTCCTTTGTATTGAGCCCTCACCTTTGTGAGCTGTCCTCTCATCTCTTGGCGAGTCACTCCAGGCTTCTGTCCTGAGAGACAACCCGGAGCTGGTTAGGTCCAAGGTCTGGTTGCTTTCTGAGGCCCTGAGTCTTTGATGTGGAATATGGAGCACCGGAATCCACACAGAGGGCCTGGTGCTGTGGTTCAATTGGCTAATCCTTGTAAGCACTGGGATCCCATATGGGCACCAGTTTGTATCCCAGCTGCTCCATTTCCCAGCTCACTCCCTGCCTGTGGCCTGGGAAAGCAGACGCCCAAAACCTTGGGACCCCGCACGCAAGTGGGAGACCTGGAGGAAGCTCCTGACTCCGGATTGGCTCAGCTGTGGTCATTGTGGTCATTTGGGGAGTGAACCAATGGATGGATTATCTTTCTCTCTGATTCCTCTCTGTTAATCTTTCTTTGAAATGCAGATTTCATTTTAATTTTGTGAAAACAAAATCTACACACAATGAAACTGCTGTCAAATGGAAGCTTCAGGATGGGGGTTGGGACTGGAGTTGGGGGAGTAGGAGAGAGAAAGTGATTGCTTTTTGTCTTATTTATTTGATTAGTTTATTTGAGAGACAGAGAGAAAGCCACAGCTAGCCAGAGGTGGCTCCTATCCCCTGGTTCACTGCCCAGATGCCCACGTAAGCCAACCTGAGTGTCAGGAATCCAAGCACTTAAGCCGGCACCTGCTGTTGCCTCCCAGGTTGCCTTTAGCATCCCAGGGGACTCGGCAGAGCCTGACCTGGAACTCAGGCACTCTGATGGACGAGGGATGCAGTGTCCCACTGCTGGGTCACACACTTGCCTGGAGACATGGGTTTCTGTCTTCCTCACTGTTCCATGGCCAGGG
This sequence comes from Ochotona curzoniae, assembly GCF_017591425.1. Taxonomy (NCBI): domain Eukaryota; kingdom Metazoa; phylum Chordata; class Mammalia; order Lagomorpha; family Ochotonidae; genus Ochotona; species Ochotona curzoniae. The sequence goes on along the minus strand of NW_024466219.1, from coordinate 14,535,065 downwards.
CTTAGAGCAATGCCCAGCTTGTCTTAGGGCTCAGTTAATGTCTGTGGAAGGAAGGAAAGTAGGACTTTGCCAACCAGCTCTCTGAGCTGTGATCCCTTTCCCAGGAGGATGGACATCTGGTGGTGGCACAGAGCAAGGGGTCCTGGGCTACAGTGTGTGGTCCCACTCCCCACCCCTCGCATCATTCAGCAGGGCCTTCAGGACCACAGTGAGGGTGCCCCAGCTCCAGCAGGGCTGTTCCCAGAGGCTCAGCCTGTGGCACCTGCTCAGGGTTCTGGGCTGGTACCCACCCCTTCCCCTGGCTTGGCCTCAACCCAGCCTCTTCCTCCCTTGCTCATTTTCCCCCTTTTGTTTCCTGTCCCGCTTCTGCTGAAAGTTACAGCTGGAAGGAGCTTTATGCTGTGATGGGGGGATTAGTCACCAGGTCCAACTGGGTCATGTGCTGTAGGAAGAGCCCCTCTCCCCCCGGGAAAGGTAGGAAGGGACAGGGCAGGGACGCTGTGACTTGAGGGAGCAGTGGGGATGTTGGCTTCATGCTCTCCCTACTCTCCCCTCCTCATCTCCCAGATTGACTTCCCCACTTCCGCCTTTGATGTCAAGTTCACCAGCCCCCCGGGAGACAAGTTCAGCCCCTGCTATGAGTTTGGGAGCCTCCGGGAAGACGACCAGCGGAAGCTCCAGGACATCATGCAGAAGGAATCCCTGTACTGGTGAGACGTCTGGATGTTACCTCCCAGCCCTGGCCCTGGCCTGCTGAGATGGAGCCTGGGAGAGGTGGCATGGGTGGGCATGGCCAGCTGCAGCCCCTGGACCTTTCTCTGTGAGCTGATCCTGGGAGAAGTCAGCTCAGGAGACCAGACCTGCCAGTGCCCCTCCCCACTGTGGGGGCTGACCCAGACACAGCCACACCCGGATGCACGCTCCATTCTCACCTCCCTGCCCCCACACGCTGCCCCGACAGGCTTGGCATATTTCTATCTGCATCACTTTCCAAATAAGGATCAGGTGTCCAAGCCAGCTGGCAGCTCTCCGGTGAGCTGGTCTGGCTGATCTCATCTTTGGGGTTCTGCTGCATCCATCAGGGTTGGAGGCGGGACAGCCACAGAGGCGGTGAGGTTGGGTCCCCTGTCCACCTCACTGGCCCCTGCATAGCCCCAAGCCCCTGCTGGGTGGCAGGGGGCACCGGCTGCCAGGCTCCTCCTCTCTCATGTGCCATCCTGGGGTTAGCCTCGCAACTGCAGGACTCCTGTCCCCTCTTTCCTGCTGCCCCCTCGCTTTCTGAGCTCCTCTGCCTCCTCTCTCCCACTAGACACCTAACCTCAGGAAAGGCCCTGTTAGCTCAGGGCTGGTGCACCTGGCAACTGAACTTCCACTCCAGACACAGACCAACAAACTGGAGGCAGGCAGGTTGAGATATTTAAAGTGACAAAAGCAGACCTAGAGGCTTGCATAAAAAATGACCTGAAGGCATGATGACTAAGGGGTGGAGAATGTCTTATTACATGAAATAGGAGATTATTTATTTGGGATTGGTGTTGTGGCATAGCAGGTAAGGTCGCCACCTGTAACACCAGCATCCCATGTGGACACTGGTTTGTGTTCCAGATGTTCCACTCCTGATCCAGCCCCCCCCCCCCGTAGCCTGGGAAAAGCAGTGAAAGGTGGCACAGGCACTTGGACCCCTGCCATCCACATGGGAGACCCAGAGGAAGCTCCTGGCTCCTGGCTCTGGCCTAACCCGGTGCTGGCTCTTATGACCATCTGGAGAGTGAATTTGAATGGAAGATCTCTCTCTTTCTCTGTGTCTCTCCCTTTTTGTGACTCTTTCAGCTGAATACATCTTTTTGTAAAGGGATTAACTGGACTGTGTTTTTTTCAAAAGTATTTACTTATTTGAAAGAGGTACAGAATGAGAGAGCTTCCAGCTGCTGGTTCACTCCCCACATAGTATTTTTTTTTTCCCACATAGTATTGAATGGCTAAGACTTGGTTCAATTTAAGCCAGGAGCTGGAAGCTTCTTTTAGGTTGTCCCCGTGGGTACAGGGGCCGCCCAAGCACTTGGACCGTCCTCCACTGCTTTTCCGGGTGCATTAGCAGGGAGCTGGGTGGGAAGTGGAGCAGCTGGCTATGCCACTTCACTGGCCCCTAGTTTTTCAAGCCTCAGAATGTTCACCCGAATGACTGTTCCGTGCTACAGGTCTGGGTAAAATTGTGTTTACGCACACGGTGTATCTCAGTACCCTGGAAGGGAGAGTCCTGTGTTACTGAGCCTGCGACTTGGCATGGAAACCCTCAAACTGCAGCTGGTCACAGATGTGTGGCGACCACTGCCCCCTGGTGGCTCTCCCTCGGAGTGCCCGGTCCCCAAGGCTTCGGCCAGCCCGAGAGTGAGGGAGAATCGCAGGTGCCGGGTCTTACATCCCACACTTTGCTTTTCCTTGGAATCACCTCGTCATCTCTCAAAACAGCCGGCGCTTGACTTAGTGGGCAGTGGGCAAGGCCCATTGGGTGATCCCAGAACCCGCGGGTGTAGGCAGGTGCGCACTTTCTGGCTGATGCCGCCCCCGCCCCGCAGGCTCTCCGATGTCGACAGGAAACACCTGTGGGAGAAGCGCTATTACTGCCATTCGGAGGTGAGCTCACTTCCCCTGCTGCTCGCCAGCGCCCCCAGCTGGGAGTGGGCTTGTCTGCCGGACATCTATGCCCTCCTGAAGCAGTGGACGCCCATGAACCACCAGGATGCCCTGGGACTCCTGCATGCCACGTGAGTTCAGCACCCTCCTTGCCTGCCCTGCACTTGGTACCACCAGACAAAGGGGCACATCCTGGGCTTCTCTGTTTTGCTTTTGGCTTTTTTGGCCTCGTTCCTGCTCCACTCTCCCCCTCCGGCATTAGGTTACAAAATTGGAAAGTGGCATCAGCTGGAGCTAGGAGCCAGAAACATCATCCAGGCCTCCCACGTTGGTAGCAGGGGCCCAGGTACTTGGTCTGTGCTCTGCTACCTTCCCAGGTGCATTAGCAGGGAGCTGGATTGAAGTGGAGCAGCTAGGACTTGAACCAACACTCCCAGATGGGATCTGCCTGTGTCACAAGTGCGGGCTCAATCTGCCATACCACAGTGCCAGCCCCCACCCTGTTTGCTGTGCCACATGGTTGTCCATCTCTCAGCCCATCTTGTTTTTTGTGTGCGTGTGCAGAATAAATTGCCAACATCGTTAAACATGCTGCTGAAAGCTGGAGCCCTCATTTCCTTAACTGGAGCTCAGTATTCCACTTTCTTGTTGGAAGAAAATTTACATGAGTTTTGACAAAGTGCCTGAGCTTCTAGGGGTCTGTGTTCACTTTGGCAGCACATAAGCTAACACCGGAACAAAGTTTGGTGTTTAACCTGTTTGAAGAGCCCTCTCCCCCTTACCCCATCCCCATCCCAAGGGCTCCTGGGGCCACAGGCCCCAGCTCTCTGGGCCACCTTTCCTACATGGGGCTGGGATTTCCAGCTATTTTTTCTGCTTCTCTGTGGAATGTGCCTGTCCCTTGGAACTGACTTCAGGACATCTTGGAGCAATCATGTGGCTCATCTCTGCCACGCTGACTGCCGTGGGAAGAGGGTGCATGTAAAACCCTGAGATTCGCTCATGTTTGCTTGGCGAGCCTCACCCTCAAAGATGTCCCCAGGCATACCGCCACTGTGGCCACACAGGGGCTCTTTGATGATGGTGATTTCTTGTGGAGAGCGAGATGCCTAGAGTAGGGTTGGGGACCTTGTCCCACATGCCAGAATTGAGAGTGGCCCCTGCTGTTTCCCCTGGCCTGTGGCAGGGGCTGAGGGTCGGGAGTACTCCCAAGGGTTGCCATCTGGGGAGGGTACTGACTGCCTTGGTAGCTCTGCCAGGCCGCTGGGGGACCCTGCAGCTGGGGGTGGAAGGAGCCTGGCTTGCAGCTGGACCCTAGCACCTGCAGCTGGGTCATCAACGTGCTGGGTCCTGTCTCGCAGCTTCCCTGACCAGGAGGTGCGGCGCATGGCTGTGCAGTGGATCGGCTCGCTGGCGGATGCCGAGCTGCTCGACTACTTGCCCCAGCTGGTGCAGGTGGGTGAGCTGCCCCCTTTCCCGTCCACCCCTGCAGTCTTTTGTCTCTGAGGCCCAGGGACATGGCAAGTGAGAGTCTTACCGTCCCCCTTTGCCTCCCCGGTGGCAGGCCCTGAAGTATGAGTGCTACCTGGACAGCCCCTTGGTACGCTTCCTGCTGAAGCGGGCCGTGTCGGACCTAAGAGTGACCCACTACTTCTTCTGGTAATGCTGAGAGCTGGGGATGGAGGCAGGCACGTGTCCTGGGGTGCGGTAGGACAGAACGTGGCTGACTTCACATCGTATCTCTTCCTCGGGGGTCTCAGGGTACCCTGGGGGCACGGGGAATGTCCTTCCTGCCCCTTTCTCCCACCCACACATGGCATAGTGTGTAGATGTTGGCTAAGATTCCTGTATCCCATCGTTATTGCGATGCTCCACCCCTGTGCCAGCTTCCTGCTCGTGCACAACCCAATAGAGTGCGGATGAGGGCCCAAGCAGAAGGTGCTCCCTCCAGATGGAGTCACTAGTACCTGGCTGCAGCCCTCTGGCTGTTACAGGCGTCTGGGGGCGCGAACCAGTAGGTGGAAGCTCTCCTTCTTATGTCTTTGTCTCTATCAAACAAACAAGGCACAAGTGGGCACAGCCTGGTAGCCTCCTGTCGGGGCTGTGCTTGCAAAGCAGCTCTCTCTCCTTGGTCCGGGATGGGTTTCCCAGTGAGTCAGCGCTGACTGTGGCCCCTGCTCTCCTCGGACGTGTGGGAGAGCAGTGACCCTCATGCCTCCTGCCCGGCAGGTTGCTGAAGGATGGCCTCAAGGACTCACAGTTCAGCATCCGCTACCAGTACCTGCTGGCAGCCCTGCTGTGCTGCTGTGGCAAGGGGCTGCGCGAGGAGTTCAACCGCCAGTGCTGGCTCGTCAACACCCTGGCCAAGCTGGCCCAGCACATCCGTGAGACTGCCCCGTCTGCGCGGCAGGTGAGCAAGCCAGCCAGCTGGGCACCGCCTCTGCCCGTTCCCGGGCACTTTGTTTCCTTCTGAGGGTGTGCTAGTGCAGCTCAGGAAATAGTGAGCAGGCGCCCTGCCACTCAGGGATGGGTTCTGATTGGCCTGCAGAATAGTACAGTGTTGATGGTGCTGTTTGCCTTACACTCCAAGTTGCTCGCTGCACGGGGACGCCCAGCGAGAGGGCACGTGAGCGTTACCGTCGGTTATGCTTCAGTCACACCGCTTTATCTGTTTGCACAGAGCACAATCCTGGGCCTGCAGGCTCCTGCGTGGTGCATCCCAGAGCTTGGGAAATGTTAGATCCCCATCCTGAGTGATGGCTTTCCTTGGCAATACCCACTCCTCAACCCATAGCCTGTCCTGCCTGGCTACCCTGTCCGGTCATGGCCTTGCCCCTGTGGGCATTCAAGCTAGCTGCTGGGCACAGGGGCTGGTTCTCGTTCCTTTGTGTGTCCTGGAGGTTGTTTCCATAATGACCCGAACCGAGCCCCTCCCCTTCCCTCTCAGGGCATCCTCCGCACCGGCCTGGAGGAGGTGAAGCAGTTCTTTGCCCTCAATGGTTCGTGCCGCCTGCCGCTCAGCCCCAGCTTGCTGGTGAAGGGGATTGTGCCCAGGGTGAGTGGCAAGCAGGCTCCTCTGGACCAGAGGTAGGGGGTTCCGGAGGTGAGATCAGGGAAGTGGGGCGTGTCTGGAGGCGCATAAATACTGCATGTGAGGACTCGACCTGGTGGTTGAGCACAGTAGAGAACCTGAGTTGGGACTGGGCAGGTCTGTCCCTGATGATGCCAGGCACAGTGGCATAATTGTCACTCATGTACAGAGACTGTGCCAGCCACTGCTCCCAGCGTTGGACTTTCCTAGGAAGTCAGGACTATTGTCAGCTCCATTTTAAGAAGGGGTAAACTGAGGCTGAGGTGGGCCTGACTTGCACTGTGAAGAAATGGGAGCTGCCGCCTGAACAGAGCTGAGTTGGCAGGGGTAGGAGGTGGGAGAGGAATCTGTGACCACATGGCGAGTCTCGGGTGGAGTGGCCGTTGTCTGGACTCCGAGAGGGGAGGTGGCATTCTCCCTGGGCACGAGCCAAGCTGAGCCCTAGCGAGCCCCTCTCTGCCTCTTAGGACTGTTCCTACTTCAACTCCAACGCCGTGCCCCTCAAGCTCTCCTTCCAGAACGTGGACCCTCTGGGGGACAACATCCGCGTCATCTTCAAGGTGAGAGTGTGGGAGCCTGGCGGGTCAGGGTGGGAGGCAGGGATACCCGGGTGCCAGCAGCTCCCCCGGCAGCGCTCTTGCCCGCTGTCCCAGGTTGGCTGGAGTGGCAGGTGAGGAACGATCGGGCCTGGTGGTGAATGGCTGCAGAGGGCTGAGCATGCGTGACAGGGAAGCAACTGGTAGCCCTATTAAAGACTTAGTTATCTGGAAGACAGACACACGCACACAGAATCTTCTGTCTGCTGGTCCACTTCTCAACTGGTCGCAATGACCAAATCCAGGAGCCAGGCCCTCCATTGGTGTCCCCACGTGGGGACAGGGGCCCAAGCCCTTAGGTCATCTTCTCTTGCTTCCCCAGATACTTTAGCAGGGAGCAGCATCTATGGGATGCTGGCGTTGTAGTCAGCAGCTCAACCCACTGCTTCACTCCTGCCCCCAGAGGGGCTTTCTAGGAGGCAGAGCTGCCCAGCAACGCAGTAGGTAAGGTAGTGCCTGGCTTGTCTCCTGCGGTGTTCAGGCAGAGGCTGAGTGACCCTATGGCAGGATTCTTGAAGAGGAAATGAAAAGGGTGGATCACGGCACAGCAGGTTAAGTCGCCGCTTGGGAAGCCTGCATCAGCTCCCCTGCTTCCCGCCTACCCTCTGCTCATGCCACCAGGGAGGCGGCAGATGCTGGCTCAGGTGCCTGGGCTCCTGCTGCCCACGTGGGAGGCCTGGAGTAGACCCAGGCTTCCAGCTTCGGCCTGACTCAGCCTGGCTCTTGTAAGGTATTTGGGAGTGAACTAGTAGATGGGATGTTCTCCCTGTCTTTGTCACGCTGCCTTTCAAATGAATAAAGGCAGTTTTTCTAAGGAGAGGACTGTCTGGTTCAGGTCGGGTGACCCTGCAGTTCCTTGCTAACTGGTCCCACCATGGTCCTGACAGGAAGTAGTAGTCTCCAAGCACGTTGTTGCCAGGTGACACCTTGCACCTGTGTGTCTCGGCCGCCTGTACATTGGCTGCGTGTATGTGCCAAAGCCAAGGGATACAGAGTCCAGTTTAGAGAGGTCCACAGATGGAGGAAGGCAGATCGAGGGAAGAGCGGGGTGTGACACTTGCAAGCCCGGCTTCGGCTTCCCTGATCTGGTGTGAGCTGAGTGGGCGGGTCCAAGGGGGGGCAGCAGACCTGGACAGACCCTCCGCGGTCCCTGGGGTTGGGGTCACTGCGACATGGGAGAGATGGGTTCTAGTCACTGTCTTTCCGCCTGCAGTGCGGGGACGACCTCCGCCAGGACATGCTAACCCTGCAGATGATCCGCATCATGAGCAAGATCTGGGTCCAGGAGGGGCTGGACATGCGAATGGTCATTTTCCGCTGCTTCTCCACTGGCCGTGGGAGAGGTCAGTCGGGGGTGCGGTGAGTCTGGGGGCTGGTAGGCAGGCCGGTGTGTGCCGGACACTCCTTGGCTTGCTAGGCTTTGGCCCATCTCCCTACCTGGGCTGTGTGTATCCAGGCTCTGAAAGGGCCAGGTTGCCTCATGGGAACTTGTGGAACAACATTTAAGGGGAAAAAAAAAACATGTAGAAGAGAGAGATTGCTACGACAGAAACCAGACTTGGGGACTGAAAAACCCCGACCTGCGGTGTAGACCTAAGAATCTGGTTTAGCGAAGCCCACTCTCAAGAAATATTTCTTGAAACAAAAAAAAAAGAAATAATAGCTAAAAAAAAAAAGAAAAGAGATATTTCTTGTGACAATTATGGGGAACAGGAATGTGGAATGGGTTAGATTTGTGTGAAGAGCGATTGTTTCTATGTACATATATAATTGTCTTGGCTGTGACAATGGCATAGTGGCTCTGTCCTTGTTAATTACACTTGAAATATTCATCAGGAAAATAACACATCTGGGATTTTCTTCCTTTCTTAATTTTTTAAAGATTTATTTGTGCTCACTGGAAAGGTGCATTCATAGAGGAGAGACACAGGGGCTGCTTCACTCCCCAAATGGCCTCAGTGGCCGGAGCTGAGCCAAAGCCAGGAGCCAGGAGCCTTTTCTTGGTCTTCCATGTGGGTGCAGGGTCCCATGAACCTGGACCGTCCTCGGCTGCCCTCCCAGGCATAATAAGGGAACTGATTGGAAGTGGAGCAGCTCAGTCATGAACCAGTACCCATAGGGGATGTCAGCACTTGGTGGAGGATTAGCCAGTTGAGTCATTGTGCTGGCCCCTGCATCTTGGATTTTATTTAAAATGCACCTGTTGTGGCTGTGGGATGAAGCAGGATTGGCACCATGTGGATCATTTTGAAGTTGGGTGATGGGGACTCCTGTTTCGATGATGCCATTGTATATACTGCAACATTCCCACAGTCAGTGCCAGCAGCAGGAAAGGAAGAGCAGCTGTGAAGTGATGGTGGAGGTGGTGGTGTAGAGTCAGCCTGGAGAGGTGTGGCCCAGGCCTCCCCACTCCAACCCTTAGGATCAGCCTCTCTGCACTGCCCCCCAACCTTAGCCTCCTGCCCAGTTCTGGGGGTCGTTCCCCTGCTCCAGAGCCTCACGTGCTCCCTCCCTCCCTCCTCCCCAGGGATGGTGGAGATGATTCCCAATGCCGAGACCCTGCGCAAGATCCAGGTGGAACACGGGGTGACTGGCTCCTTCAAGGACCGGCCGCTGGCCGACTGGCTGCAGAAGCACAACCCTGGGGAGGACGAGTATGAGAAGGTACGGGGGTACGGGGGATGTGGCCATGGAGACCTCTCCCACTAGGGGAGCCTGCCCAGCTTTGCTCTCACTGTGCTGACTGGCACCTCTAGAGTTCCAGGCGGTGGTCCCAGGGACGGCTGGAAGCCAGGACAGAGATCTGAGATGAGCCCGAGACTGCAGGAGGGCTGGCTGGTTCCTGGTTAGATGAGGCTAATGGACGTTACTGGGTGATCAGGCCTTGGTGACCTGCCATGGCCCCTGGCCTCTGCTTCTCGATCCCAGTGCCTGGGCTCCTTGGATGAGTGCACATCCGAGGAACTTAAATCTAAGGCGATCTTAATACTGGCCTGCATTGTATTCCTAGGGGAAGACCTGTAGAGGCAGCCAGCAGTGGGAAGCTATGGGGTGACCGGGAACTGATGATCTTCAGTGGCTCTGAGTCCCCCGCGGGTTCATTCCTGGCCTGCTGTGCGCTGTGCCCTGTCCCTGTGCCACCTGGCACAATAAAAGTGATAAGGGCAGGTGTTTGACCTAGGGTTAGCACACTTAGACCCCATAGTAGGGCATCTGGGTTCAGTATCTGGCTCTTGACTCCAGTTTCCTGCTGCGGGTGACCCTGGCAGGCAGCAGCAATGGCCCCAGTAGATGGAGGAGATCCACACTGAGCTGGCTGCCACCCAGCGGAGGCCATTGCAGTCATCTGGGGAATGCATGTGTGGATGAGAGCTACCACTTGTTCTGTATTTCTCTTTTAAAAGTAAAACAGTTCGGGGCCCGGTGCAATGGCGCAGTGGTTAAGGTCCTTTCCTTGCAAGCCCGGGATCCCATATGGGCGCTGGTTCTATCCCGGCAGCCCCACTTCCCATCCAGCTCCCTGCCTGTGGCCCAGGAAGGCAGTCGAGGACGGCCTAAAGCTTTGGGACCCTGCACCCGTGTGGGAGACCCGGAAGAAGTTCCTGGATCCTGGCTTTGGATCTGCATAGCATCGGCCGTTGCGGTCACTTGGGGAGTGAATCATCAGATGGAGGATCTTCCTCTCTGTGTCTATATATCCGCCTTTCCAATAAAAATAAAATAAATCTTTTTTAAAAAAAGTAAAACAGTTCAAGAAGTGCTGGAACTCAGTACAACAGCACACAGACACACACAGAGAAATGGACTGTGTGTAAGTGTTTCATCTCACTCTTTCTGAGAGGCAGTCTCAGCTCTTATGGGCATCCAGTGTTTTTCTTGGCCACCACCTTAGCAGAGAGGGCACCCTGCGTCCTAGCAGTCAGGAGGGCAACTCTTTATGCCCTGAGCCTCCTGGCCAGAAAGCTGTAAACACGTAGTATGGCTCAGGAAGGTGACAGGAGTTTGCTCGCACACTATAGGCGGCCAACTACATTGTGAGTCAGACAGGATTAAGGTGGGAAGCGTACAGGTGGCAGAGAGGATGTGATGGAGGTCAAGGTTGAGACTAGGAGTCAGTGGATCCACTCCTTGGTGAGAGTTTTTCCCCATACATTGGCTTGTCACAAACAGGTGAATCCTGGGATTTCCCCCCGCCCTTAAGATTTATTTATTTATTTGAAAGGCACAGTTACACAGAGAGCAGAGAGAATCTTCCATATCCTGATTCACTGGCCAAATGGCTGCAACTGCCAGGGTTGGGTCAGACTGAAACCAGGAGCCAGGAACTTCTGTCAGGTCTCCCACGTGGGTGCAGGTACCCAAACGCTTGGCCCATCCTCTGCTGCTTTCCCAGGTCAGTTGGCAGGGAGCTGGACCAACGGTGGAGCAGCTAGGACTTGAACCAGTGTCATGTGGGAGGCCATTGTTTGAAGTTGGTAGCTTTACCTGATATGCCACACCACCGGCACCAAATTCTGGGTTTCTTTACAAACTTTGCGTACTCTCTAGTAGACTGAGTATCTGATGGTAATTGAACAAGTGTCTGGGTGGAGCTAGTTTTGCAGCCAGCCTCGCAAAATGGCCAAGGAGGCATTTGGAGCTAAGATCATGAAGCCTGGGGAACTGAGGTGGCAGTGCTAGCACCGAGGGACACACTGGTGGCTGTGGGCGAGCCAGGGAGAGCCTAGGGGGTGCGCAGGGCCCAGGGGGAGCGCCGACAGACTGCGGACAGACTGACAGACTTGGCTTCATTCCTGGATGTGAGTGCTGCTAGTGGGCTCCGTCAGCCCCAGCCTGCCCTCCCCAAGAAGGCTTTCCTGAGTCCTTGAGAATGGAGAGGAAATGTATTGCTTATTTGCTATTTGTTTTTATTTGAAAGGCAAGAGGGAGACATGGCAAGAGCGGGACAGAAGGATAGGGTGTACTGGATCCCACACCCTCTGGTATGCAAAAGCAGGTGTCCTGGGCGGGGCCTTAGCCCATGCACCGAACAGCAGCCCCTCAGAGAGAAGGAAGGAGCTGAAGGATGCCTTCCTGCTGATTCGATACATTTTTACTTCCTGGGGCAAATGTTGGTTGGACAAAATGTAGTGGATCCAACTGCTCCTGCCCTTCCTGCTTTAAACTCACAATATCCCCAACACATCGTGCCAGCTGAGGGCATCTGATGTTCAAGTGTAAAACACACCCTCGATGTGTTGAGCTGCCTCAGCTCTTCTCAGAAGTGAAGTGACTTAAATTAGATTCACACTTACCTGTGAGCAAGAACTTGGGAATGAGAGCTTTCTTTGCCTAGGGCCGGGAGGAGGATGCGAAAATTCTGAACAGGATGAGAAGGGGTCTCTCCAGCTGCACTTGGAATTGAGACGGTCACGACCAGTTAGCATGGACCTGAGTCTGGCTGTCTCTTCCATGTCCATTTCTTCATGCTCAGACTTGGGGGTGTGGTGAGAGCATGTGTCCATGGCGTACTTCCTGTCTGCCAAGGCCTCCTCGCTGGATGGGGCACCTCTGGGCTCTTAGGCCAGCCCCCCAGTATTTCCTAGCAATCTCCATGACTGAGAAGAAGGTTAAGGGGAAGGAAGAGTTCTTGCAAAGTGGTTAATTGTACATGAAACCTCCCATCTCCTGCTCCAGAAGTTAGACTGGAGATATATATATTTTTGGTATATATATATTTTAAGATTTTATTTATTTATTGGAAAGAGAGGAGGACAGACAGAGAGGAAGATCTTCCGTCCGATGATTCATCCCCCAAGTGAGTGCAACGGCCGATGCTATGCCGATCCGAAGCCAGGATCCAGGAACTTCCTCCGGGTCTCCCACATGGGTGCAGGGTCCCAAGGCTTGGGGCCATCCTCGACTGCTTTCCCAGGCCACAAGCAGGGAGCTGGATGGGAAGTGGAGCTGCCAGGACTAGAACTGGTGCCCACATGGGATCTCAGCGCATTCAAGGCGAGGACTTTAGCCACTAGGCCATGCTGCTGGGTCCTGGTATATTTTTTAAAGATGTATTTATTTGAAGTCAGATTTACAGAAAAAGGCAGGGAGCAACAAAGGAAGAAAGGTCTTCCATCCACTGGCTCACTCCCCAAATGGCTACAGTGGTTGGAGCTGAGCCCGTGTGAAGCCAGGCACCAGGAACTTTTTCAGGATCTCTCACATGGGTACCGGGACCAAGAACTTGGGCCATCCTCTGCTGCTTTCCTTAGTGCATTAACAGCGAGCTAGATCAGAAGTGGAGCAGCCAGGACTCAAACCAGTGCCCAAGTGGTAAGGCAGTGGCTTTACACACTCTGCCACAACACCAGTCCCTCAAAACTATTTTTATTTTGTTCCAAAAGAAACTCATCTTCTCCTTCTATTTTCCCATGAGCTGCTTGCTCACATATGTGCACTGATGCTTAGTACAAAGTGAAGGAGACCGGGCAGATATGAGGTGTTCACGAGACACAGAGGGAGGGAGAGAAGCTCAGCCCTGAGAGGGACTCAGGCTGGCTGCAGCTGCTGCTCCCTCCATGGCTCCATGGCTGCGGCTCCTGCAGTCCCTCCATGGCTGCGGCTCCCTCCATGGCTCCATGGCTGTGGCTCCTGCAGTCTCTCCATGGCTCCATGGCTGCGGCTGCTGCTCCCTCCATGGCTCCATGGCTGCGGCTGCTGCAGTCCCTCCATGGCTGCGGCTCCTGCAGTCCCTCCATGGCTGCGGCTCCCTCCATGGCTCCATGGCTGCGGCTCCTGCAGTCTCTCCATGCCTGCAGCTCCCTCTATGCCTCCATGGCTGCGGCTCCTGCAGTCTCTCCATGCCTGCAGCTCCCTCTATGCCTCCATGGCTGCGGCTGCTGCAGCCCCTCCATGGCTCCATGGCTGCGGCTGCTGCTCCCTCCATGCTGCCTCAGCGTCCTCTCCCTACGGACTTTGCCCCTCCCAGGCCGTCGAGAACTTCATCTACTCCTGTGCCGGCTGCTGCGTGGCCACCTACGTCCTGGGTATCTGTGACCGGCACAACGACAACATCATGTTGAAGACCACGGGCCACATGTTCCACATAGATTTTGGCCGCTTCCTGGGCCATGCTCAGATGTTCGGCAACATCAAACGGTGAGTGGCCTCCGGGAGTGAGTGAGGAGTCGATGCAGGTGGAGGAGTCCTGGACCCGAGCTCCTGAGGGGCAGGTCCCTAAGCTGAGTACCTTGGAGAACGGGGAGGAAGGGAGCAACTGTCCTTCTCATTGGGGTCTGAGCACTGGGAGCTGGGCCCTTGCCGGAGCGGATGGGAAATGATTAAATCTCCGGGAGTGAACATTGCTGGTTTGCAGGTCAGCAACCAGGCTCGGATATGCAGTATGCATCTCCTAGGACTTGTTAGTATTCAGGAAGTAAGACAGGTAGAGGGAACAGTCCGGGAGAGCCCCGTCTGCCCAGCTTCCTGCAAACTGCAAGGGAAGCCACACCCTAGTGCACACGGCCTGAAAGCTGGACCTCCTCCTCCACGCGGACCTCTGACCTGCTACCTCTATGTTTTCCTTGGCCCCAGGGACCGTGCCCCCTTTGTGTTCACCTCTGACATGGCGTATGTCATCAACGGAGGGGACAAGCCTTCCAGCCGCTTCCACGATTTTGTTGACCTTTGCTGCCAAGCCTACAACCTCATTCGCAAGCACACCCACCTCTTCCTCAACCTGCTGGGCTTGGTGAGGAGCTCTGTTCCCTTGTCCCCCACCCCCCAGCACTCCCCTGCCCTGCTGCAGAGGGTTTCGGAGGTTAGCTCTCTGAGGCCGAGCTGGGGACCTGCTGCCCTTGATGAAGGCAGGCACCCAGCCTGCCTGGGCACAATGGCATCTGTGAGGGTGTCTGACTCCCAGCGCCAGCCTCTCCAGCCACAGACCACAGCGGCTGCTTTCATTCTCTCCCGACTCTCCAGAAAGGCTAGGGAGCCCCCCGCTTTGTAGCAGAGCTGGCTGCAGGTGCATTCACAGCCTGAGTCCCCTCTCCTCTCTCTCCACCTCCGTGTCCTCTCAGATGTTGTCCTGTGGCATCCCTGAACTCTCAGACCTGGAAGACCTCAAGTACGTGTACGACGCCCTGAGGCCTCAGGACACGGACGCCAACGCCACCACCTTCTTCACCAGGTGACTCTGCGCAGAGCAGCACCCCACACCCCAGGGCCTCCTGGTAGCCCCCTTGGCAGGGATGGGGCCAGGGAAGGCTTATCTCTGGGGACGGAGCCCACATTGGGCAGTGTTGGTCCTAATATAGGAAGGTCACTTTGCTTCTCGCAGGCTTGGTCTCACGCCTGCATTTGTGCTCAAGCTTTCTGCATAGGGTGAGGGCGTGGCGCTTAGCGGAGTCTGCGTCTATGGGACTGTTCGTAATGGGGGTTTGAGAGCAATTACACGTGTTCTAGGTCAGATGCTTCCTCCTCGCACTAACACTGGTGCCTGCGTTTCCCTGTCCTGGCTCAGGTGATGCTTTAAGGCACGCTGGGTGGCAATGAGGGCAAGTCTGCATAGGAATGCCTACAATTTTGTTTCTGGAGCTTGAGATGTAAATGCCCTCTTTGGAGCTGAAATTCAGAATTCACCTCAGTATGTAGTATTTGCGTGCCCCTCGCGGGCTCTCTGAACAGCCCTCATAGGAGAGCCGATCAGTCCCAGGAGTCAGGGGCCGTGCCTTTGGTCAGCTGTGTCGCGGCAGCGGGCGTCTGGGTCCGTGTTGCATCCTCTTGACCCATCCTCCGGCACCAACAGGTTGATTGAGTCGAGCCTGGGCAGTGTAGCCACAAAGCTCAATTTTTTCATCCATAACCTGGCTCAGATGAAGTTCGCGGGCTCAGATGACCGGTTGACCCTTTCCTTTGCCCCCCGAACACACACTATCAAGAACTCCGGCCGCATCACTAGCGTGTTTCTGTGTCGCCACGAGAAGGTCTTCCAGCCCAGCAAGGGCTATGTGAGTCTTTTCCCACCTCACCCCTCCCACCTCGCTGGCCCAGCTCCAGAGGTTCTGTCTCCACTGGAGACGCTCTGTTCCCTTCCTTCTGCCAAGTTCGCTCGCGGAGTGCACGGGGCCTGGCGGGCGTCCTCTAAACTTTGGGCCTTTGCAGATCTACGTGGTTAAGGTAATGCGAGAGAATTCGCATGAGGCCAGCTACATCCAGCGCACATTTGAGGAGTTCCAGGAACTGCACAATAAGCTGCGGCTGCTCTTCCCGTCTTCCTTCCTGCCCAGGTAGCCAGCCGTCCCTGCACCCTCAGCACGGGGGGATTCTGGGGAAGGAGACGGGCTGGGGGAAGCAGCGGGGCTGCTGGGGTTGAGGAAGGGCCCCCTTGCACTGTCTGCAGTGCTCGGCCCAGTGTAGCATTTCTTCGCGAGCGCTCCCCCTGCTGGCCAGACTCTACTCTAGCTCTGACAGTAAGGATCCACCTGCAGAGCGGCAGGGAAGCCCCATGGTTGTGAAGGCAGGGAGGTTAATAGGATCTGAAAACACTTGGAATTGTTTGAAGACGTAGAGCTGGGGTTTTTTGTTTTTGTTTGTTTGCTTTTTAATGGGCCGGCAATAATGTGGCAAGTCTATGCCGTGGGGTATTCAGCATTAAGCACAAGGAAATTGTGACATATGTTACCTGCGGATCAGCCTTGAAGGACTTTACTCTTAGTAAGTCAGCTGCAGGAAGATCAGTGTCCTGTTGTTCCACTTAGCTGGGTGACGCAGAGTGGGTGGGTTTCTGTGGATTTGCCCACAGTGTTTTAAAAAACAGGCTTTTCACATGTACTCTTTCCTCAAAGGGAGCCCCCCAGGCACTTCAGGGGAGCCCTGGGCCTGTCTGCTCAGATGTTTGCCTTGTGGTGTGGGGTCCTGGGGCATGTGCAGTGTGAGATGGGCACTGGGGTGAGAGACTAGGACCAAGTGGAATGTGAATAAAGCCTGCTGCCTTCATGTCCCCCTCCCCCTGCCCCGTGGCCCCACCCACCATGCCAGCTTCCCCAGCCGCTTCGTGATTGGCCGCTCCCGGGGCGAGGCAATGGCCGAGCGGCGCAAGGAAGAGCTGAACGGCTACATCTGGCACCTGATCCACGCTGCCCCTGAGGTGGCCGAGGTGGGTCCATGTGTCCCTTGATCCTGGCCATCCCAGCTGCCATGGAGGAAAGGGGTGGTAGGAAGGATGTAGAGCCCATGTTGGATTCAGGGAGGGGGCTGGAATCTGCAGGGGAGGAGGGAAGGAAACTGCGCACAGGGAGACATGCACCCAGCAGACTGGACCCCGGGGACCACAGGCATCGGGGCTGGAGGGACAAAGAGCTGGTTGAGTGTGTGTGGCCATGTAGGGCGTGTTTTCAGATGTGTCATCTTAGCATGGCCCACGTCTGGTCACCAGATATCCCTTGTAACAGGTCGTGGACTGTGGTTTCTGGTCGCTTCCCTGTTTGTCCATGTGCAAGTGTGCTTGTCACAGCTTCACAGTGGCCACGGCTAAGATAGAATCTCAAGTGTTTGTTAAGTGAACGAATTTGAGAGGCAGGGAGAGAGAGCTCCCATTGGCTGGTCCACTCCCTGATGCCCCTCTGCTTCTGGCTGGCTGAGGCCAAAGCCATGAGCCAGGAACTGAGTGCGAGTCCCAGGGTCCCTAGGAGCAGGAAGGAGCGGGAAGTAAGAGGTGGACATCTGGTGGGCATCGCAGCTGCTGGGCTGGGTCCCCTCCCTGACCTCCCTCCCCATCAGTGTCTCTCCATCCTTTGGTCGTGGGGCCGTCGTGGCGCTCACGAGTAGCCTTGTTTTCTGCTTCTGTCCCAGTGTGACCTGGTGTATACCTTCTTCCACCCGCTGCCCCGGGACGAGAAGGCTGTAGGCACCAGCCCGGCCCCCAAGGCCTCAGGTATGGACCGGCTCCTCCCCTTCCTGCCAAGCCTCCCACCATGGCTGGTCCTGGGGCCAGAGTACCTGCTTTTCCTCCTCAGGCTGCGGGGGGTCCACAGCTCCCTGTCTGGGGTCAGCAGAGAGTGACCCCAGTCTCACATTGGGTGGTCCCCGTCCCAAGAGTCGCTCACGGTGTAGGCGCTCCCCCGAGTATCAGCACCAGCTAGATGTGGAGAGGTGGGGGTGGGTTCTCCAGAACGCCAACATCTGTCTCAGTTTCCTGTGTCCCTGCAGATGGCTCGTGGGCCCGGCCCATCGGGAAGGTGGGAGGGGAGGTGAAGCTGTCCATCTCCTACAAGAACAATAAGCTCTTCATCATGGTGATGCACATCCGTGGTCTGGTGAGTGCAGGTGCAGTGCTCGCTCGGTCCGCTCATCTTACGGTCATTGGTGTGGCTTGTCAGATCGCTGTGAATGGAAGGAGAGGAAAATTGCCATGGCGTCTGTGCCAGGCGCAGGACCTGGTGTTGGGCATCTGTGCAGAACTGGGGCAGTAGGCAGGACGCCGCAGGAGGAGCACGAGCTTGAATCACTCACACCATCCTTCAGTCATTCAACAGACTTTCACCGAATGTTTATGTTGGGCATTAGTGCACTGGCTCTGGGTCTTTGCCCTCAAAATCCTCGTCCTCAAAGGACTTCCAGCCTGATAGGAAATATAGGGAGCATGCAAGAGGGGGGCAGGAGCCTCAGGCGGGATGTGGGGGTAGCAACGTGCTAAGACCACTCAGGGAGGGCCTGCTTGGTGGAAGAGATCCACCAGAGGACAGTGGGGAGCTGGGTTGGATGTCTGAGAGAAGTGTTCCAGCCAGACAGAGGAAGTAGGAGGCTCCGGAAGTGCTGGGCCAGGCACCTGCGTAGGATCCGCCATCACAGAGCACAGGGCAGCGGGATGGATGGATGGACCTACAGGAAGGACCCTTCTTCCGGGGGCTGTGGGAGACCCTGAGGGCGTGGATCAGAGTGTGACTCCTGCCTCTGCCTCTTAGGGGATGGGGGGGGGGGTAGGGGAGGATTTGAGGGCAGAAAAGATAAGGAGAGTGGGCTGGTGGGAAGGCAGCTGAGCTACTAGGTCTCCTAAGAGTCAAAGCGTGGGCTTGTGCTCATAGGTGACAGGGCCCTCACGTGGCCACAACAGAAACTCACACTGGAGACTGTGAGCAGGCAGACAGAAGCCAGGGCTGGGACGGGGCCATCTGGGTCAGGTGCTCCCGGGAGTGGTGAGGCAGACAGGAGGGAGACTCTTCATCTTTGGGGGGACGGGTTTCACTCTGTTGTAGCAACTACTCCAGGATGGAAATGACCCTGACCCCTACGTGAAGATATACCTGCTTCCTGACCCTCAGAAGACCACCAAGAGGAAAACCAAAGTGGCCCGGAAAACCTGCAACCCCACCTACAATGAGATGGTGCGTAGGGTGGGGGAAGGGAGGACGAGGCGGGGAGGGCAGGCCACCCCCCACCCCTGCCACACAATTTGTCCAGGAAGATGGCTAGCTTCCTGTCCCATGTATTGCCAGCAGCTGCTGCCCTGCTATAGCTAAGGGCTTCTACAAAGTTTCAAAATATTTACTGTCTGTCCCAACAAGTAAAAACTTGCTGGCCTGGGGGCTTGGCTGTAGGCTGTGGGGAAGAGGGGCCTGCTGGCCAGGGGCTAAAAATGAACTGTGGCTCCAGTAAAACCCGTTCAATTGCACGAACTCTGCACCTAAAACAAAGTGCTTTAACGCCACCCTTGGGTGCTTGGGGCCTTATATGGTTCCCTGGGACTCTGCAGGACTGGGGGGACAGAGCTGCCTGAACCTGAGGGAGATGAGTGCACAGGCATGAGCCCCTCCCCGCAGTCTCTTCCCTCACTGCTTCCTGCGTCCCCGCCTGTGCAGCTGGTGTATGACGGGATCCTCAAGGGAGACCTGCAGCAGCGGGAGCTACAACTGAGCGTGCTCAGCGGGCAGGGCTTCTGGGAGAACGTGCTGCTCGGCGAGGTGCACATCCGCTTGCGGGAGCTCGACCTGGCCCGGGAGAAGACCGGCTGGTTCCCGCTGGGGTCGCGGAGTCAGGGGGCTTGAGGAGCAGCGGAGCTGCAGCCGCCACTGCCCGGCACCCCAGCTGCTGGCCCGGTGGGAGCTGTGGGAGAGGAGTCGCCTCCCACTCGGCTCCTCCTCCCTCCCCGTGAAGTGTCGGTGCGTGGTGGAGGGGGACCCTGGGTCCAGGTGGATCTGGGCTCCGGGAAAGGAAGGGGCGAGAGCCGAAGCCTCAGGGCCGCCCCTTCCTTGGCAAGCTGCGCCCATCCGGGGCTGGCGGCAGGGAGGGTGCAACAATGACAAGCAATTTACCTTGTGTCAAGGGAGCAATGGCTGGTGTGGGATGTGTTTGTGTGTGTGTGTGTGTGTGTGTGTGTGTGTAGGGTGGGGGGAAACAGAGCACTTGCGGGGGAGGGGATGAACATCTCTTATTTTTTATTTTTAAAAAATGAAATAGTAATGTTGTCCTAACTGGGACAGGAAGCCTTTCAGGAAGGGACGCTCCTGTCCCTGGAAGCAAGGGCCACAGGCTGCTTGGATGTTTCCTAAAATCCAGGTTCTTATTGGACTTTTCCTCCAGGCCGTTTGGTTGTTTGCTTTTCTAGCTATAGAATTATTGGGAGAAGGGCCGGGTGGGGCCGGGTGGGTCCTCCCTCCCCAGGGTGGGGCAGGGGAGAAAGGACCTTGGGATACCTGCCCCTGCCAGACTCCAAGGGCTAGGCCTTTCTGATTTTTTCTTTTTTTTTTTTTTTTTTTTGCCTCCCAAGGAGAGCGATGTGATACCTGTGTGTGAGGTGGGGAGGGCCTTCCTTCACTGGGGTGCCACCCAGAACTTGTGTTAGGGGCTCCTTCTATCAGGGCAGGGGTCCCCTAATCTTCTCCTTCCCCTCCACCCTTCGGTAAGACTTGCCGTGGACTCTTCTAACCTGTTCCCTGCCTGGCCCCCTCATGCCAGCAGCTCTTGGGGAAGCCATGGGGGTGCTCTTCCTGGTTTGGTTTGGTTTTTTCTCCCCTGGGGAGACAGCCTGCTGCCCAGGCCCTCAGGTGGAAGCTCTCGCCACGGGACCTGCTATGGGCGCCTGCTACGTAGATTCTGAAAAACTTTGCCCACTGTACCCCACTTCTTTCTTTCTCCCAATCCCTTTCCCCTCACGGTTTTTATAAGGATTTCCCTCCTTTTGTGGGGCCATAAACCTATTTAGTCTGGAGGCCAGAACGTGAAGAGGGGGCTTCCTGTGCACCTGCTGTTTCTCCCATGGTTTCCTTGTGTCAGGAGGAAGGTGGGTGAGGGGGGGAATTACCCCCCCGGAGCTGAGCCTAGGAACCACGAAGGGAGAGACGGGTCTCTTACTCATCTCCATCTCTGGCAGGTGGATTTTAAGCTCACTCTTGAGTTTTGCTCCAAAGGATTGTCTTTCTTAAAAAAAAAAGAAAAGAAAAGAAAAAGAGGGAAAGACTTTGAACTCAGTTTTTTAAAACCAGAATTGGCCGGGTGTGATGAAATGCGGTTTGGAGGAGAGTTGTCAAGTGAGGCTGTTCTGAAAAGGGACCTTCCTTCTTCCCCAGCCCCAAGGAGCCCAGGTTCCCCTTTGTGCCGACTCATTCCTAAGTGGAAATTCAGGCAGCTCCATCCACTGAAGCCTTGGGGCTGCCAGGAAGCGAACTCCTAAATGAAAAATGGCACGGAGAAGCACCAGTGGAAAAGTGGCTGCCGTGGGGAGGGGCTGGGGAGCAGGAGAGGGGGGAGGAGTGGACCATGGCTGGGTTACTGGCCTTTTGGCCTGTGGCTGTTTTTTTTATCTCTGTGCTCCTGACTTAAAGGCATCCGTGTGCTGTACCTGCTTCCCGAACCCCTTGTAGCTCCTACTTTGTCTGGATCTGTATTTTCTAATAAATGATATTTGAGAAGAACAAACACTGTGTTCAACACTGGTCAGTTTTTAAACGAGTAAGCTTTCACAGGTGGGAATGGTTATAGGACCTACTGCATGGGGCAATTTTTAAAAGGTCATCTATTTATTAGAAAGGCAGAATTAGAGAAAGATATTCCACCCTCTGGTTCACTCTCCCAGTGTAGCCAGGAATTCCATCTAGGCCCCACTGTGTGGATGGCAGGGACTCAGATATTTGGGCCGTCATCCACTGCCTCTGCACGTGCCTCATCAGGGAGCCAGAGGGAAGCAGGACAGCCGGGGCTTGAGCCAGAGCTTCAGTACGGGAGGCCAGCATTAGAAGCGGCAGCTTAACTCTCTGCGCCATGACACCAGCCCCACAGTCAGTGGTTCGTACAATCCTTTATGTCGATGGTTTTCAAAGCACTTTAACATATATGATGTCATTTTTTTGGAAGGTAGGAATAGCACATTCATTAAATCTGTCAACAGACATTTTGTATGGGCCTGTCGGCATGCCGACATTCACACAGAACGCAGTGTGGAGGATGTGCGTGCCCTATGCCAGGTGCCAGGCTGGAGATTACAGAGACAATTCAAGGCCATCCTTCACGCTGAAGAGTACCACTTAGATACTGCTAGGTGGAAGCTTGGCACCAAGCGGAGGAGGAGGGGATGGGACCTTGTTCAAGCATTTTAGCGCTGGGAATAAACAATAGGAAGTGGTGCCTGCTGACTTTGCAAGGAGTTGTGAGATGCCACTGTGCTTGGAACAATGACCCTGTAGAACTTGAACCTGGCAAGAGCCTTATTGAGGTGGCCAAATGGGGTAGAATTTGAACCCTCCCTGAGGGAATAGGCAAGGGGGGGTTACCCAAGGAAGAGAGAGACCAGTGAAGCCCAGGGGTGTTTTAGAGCTCGAAGAGAGATGGGGAAAAAATGAAGAAACCCAGCCTGCTGGGACGTGGGGGGCAGGGATGAGTTGAAAGGTCAGAAATGAGACAGCTTTTTGGGTTAGGAGGTAATTCTGGTAGCAGAGACCGGCACAATGCCCTGATCAAGTCAACAGCACCGGGCCAAAGGTCAGGCACTGGGGCCCAGCATAGTAGCCTAGTGGCGAAAGTCCTTGCCTTGCACACACCAGGATCCTATATGGGTGCTGATTCTAATCCTGGCAGCCCCGCTTCCCATCCAGCTCCCTGCTTGTGGCCAGGGAAAGCAGTGGAGGACAGCCCAAAGCCTTGGGACCCTGCACCCATGTGGGAGACCTAGAAGAAGCTCCTGGCTCAACTCTAGTTGTGGCAGCCACCCAGGGGACTGAACCATCAGACAGAATATCTTTCTGTATCTCCACTCTGCAAACCTATCTTTCAAATAAAAATAAATATTTAAAACATTTTTCATGGGAAACTGAAATTAAAAGAGTAAGTTTATTTTTGGCTCAATTTTGAAAATCTTGTGTGGTTTTTCTCATGAAATTTTTATGATTTAAAAAATAAAAATTATGTGAAGGGTAGAATCAGAGAGAGAGAGAGTCATCTTCCATTTGCTGGTTCACTCCCCAGAAATCAGGAGCTTCCATCTGGGTCACGCACATGTGTGCAAGAGCCCAAACACTTGGACCATCCTCTGCTGTATTTCCCAGACACGAGCAGGGAGCTGGATGAGAAGTGAGGCAGCTGGGACACAGATGCGCTGAGAGCATGCGCTGAGAGTGCTGCGCGAGTGGCCCCCAAAGTTCTGAAATGCTGTTGATTTCGTTGACCCAAGGATGAAGGAATCCTTCCGAGGACCACTGGCAGACACAACCCACCTAGAGTGTCCACTCACCCCGATACTCGCTGTTAACTCTTGTCTGGGAGAGTTGTCCAATTTGTTCTGCCCTCCATCCTGTGCCATGGCACTAGAACCCTCTGCAGGCCCTAATGGACGGCCATATCCCCCATGTGCATCTGGGCATGCCATCCACTGCACTGTCTTCAGCAACTGGACAGGCTCAGTTCTGACACACAGGCACTCCACAGTCAGACCACACGTCCTTCAATTCTCCCCATGGCTGGAGTCCTGAGTCCAGTGGTTCAGTTGAGGCAGGAGGTGGGGGGTGTCTACAAAGAAACCTTGACTGAGATGACCCCAGACCTGACTCCTGTGTGCGCCACCCAGTGGAGGGTCTGGCTCAGTCCCTCACCCACAACAGCCTACACCAACACCTGGTTGCAGTTGGTGGATCAACTCTGTCTCCAGCCTCCTCTCTTATGCAAATCAGTGCATGCTGCAGCCCAGCCTAACCCTGCCCACAAGGCACTCGGCCCTTGTGTACACTGACAGGAACTACCTGCCCACAAGGCACTCGGCCCTCGTGTACACTGACAGGAACTATAGCCCAGTTGGCTTGTGCAGTAGGCTTCTCCAGTCTCCCACATCCCATTTGGCTTTTCCACACACCAGTGGGTGCTGCAGCCTGGCTCAGCCCAACCGACATGGGGTAGTTCCTGTGGAGCTGAGTCAAGATACTGTTCTGGGACTGACAGTGTGAGTTAAGCCACTTCTGCAAAGCTGGCACCCCATATTGGCACCTATTTGTGTCCCAGCTGCTTCACTTCCCATGGCTGGCTGCTGTGCCTGGGAAAGCAGCAGATGATGGCCCAAGTGCTTGGTCCCCTGCACCCATACGAGAGACCTCGATGAGGCTCCTGGTTTCAGCCTGGCCCAGGCCCAGCTGTTGTGGCCATCTCTGGAGCAAACCAGCAGATGGAAGATCTCTCTCTCTCTTCTCTCTGTAACTCTGGCTTTCAAATCAATCAATCAAAAATCTTTTTGACCTGTTTGTTTTCAGAGCGAGTTGATGACCAGGGATCATGGAATCTGAATCACCTGGGGAGGTGGGTTTGGTTTAGATCATGGGGATCCTCAGCAATTGGGTGGCAGTTAAGTCTATAGACTGGATCACATCTTCTAGGCTTGGTGGGGAGCACCCTGGAAGAAAAGATGGGGATGTGGCCTGGTGCGGTAGCCTAGTGGTTAAAGTCCTCGCCTTGTATGTGCCAGGTTCCCATATGGGTGCCAGTTCATATCCTGGCTGTTTCACTTTCCATCCAGCTCCCTGTTTGTGGCCTTGGAAAGCAGTAGAGGATGGTCCAAAAGCCTTGGGACCCTGCACCCACTTGGGAGACCCAGAAGAGGCTCCTGGCTTAGGATCAGCTTGGCTGTAGCTGTTGTGGCCATGTGGGAAGTGAACCAGAGGATGGAAGATCTTTCCTCTGTAAATCTGCCTTTCCAATGAAAATAAGTAAATATTTTAAAAATAATAAAGGAAAAGAGGGCTAAGGTGGTACCCTAATGGCTAAAATCCTCGTCCTGAAAGCACCAGGATCCCATATAGGCGCCAGTTCTAATCCTGGCAGCTCCACTTCCCATCCAGCTCCCTGCTTGTGTCCTGGGAAAGCAATCGAGGATGATCCAAAGCTTTGGGACCCTGCACCCGTGTGGGAGACCTGGAAGAAGCTCCAGGGCTCCTGACTTTGGATTGGTGCAGCACCGGCCATTGTGGTCACTTGGGGAGTGAATCATAGAATGGAAGATCTTCCTCTCTGTCTCTCCTCCTGTGTATCTGACTTTGGGATAAAAATAAAAAAATAAATCTAAGAAAGAAAGAAAGAAACTGTACTGTGTTACTGTGAAAAAATGTACTAGAGAAAAACTTGTAGGTCGCAGGGAAGAGAGGCCAGTACTCGTTGAGTACCTGGAAGTGGAGACATCCTGGTTTGCAGTGGGAATGAGAGCAAAATGTGTGGGTCCAGATGCAGGTGGCGTCAGTGGCAGGAAGATGAGGTGGTGTGTGGAGATGGTACATCTTCTCAATGACATGTGAACTGTGGTTCCAAGTTGAGAACATGAATCTTACGGAGAATGCTAGAACTCTGAAGACAGCAGCCGTGTGTCAGAGGCAGGAGAGATTGTCTGAGAATTGTGCTGGGCACACCTGGCCTTGTAAGACTTCCTGTGCACAGCCACACATCCGAAGAGAGGCAGGCTATGGCTGAGCAGCACTTTTTTCCTTTTTCTAGCAGGTGTGCAGGCACAGAAGAGGCAGGCGGCTGGGTTTAAAGAAATGAGGGATTTGCCAGAGAGTGTTGAAGTTGGAAGGGAGGAAGAAAAGGGGTCTTTCTGAGGTGACAGTTTCAATACTGTATCTCGGAGGAAGGGAAGGGGCTAATGGATCCCCAAACGGTGGTGATGGCAACGGTTGAAGATCTCCAGGAGCCTGGGGGCTATTATTTACCTCCTGTAGCACCAGCCAGCCTGCCTCTCCAGTCGGCTGCTCGTACATGGCCGCACAACACAACCTTCTCCCTGTGCAGGCTCAGGAAGGTCCAACCGCCCTAAATTTTCCACTAGAGAATGGCAAAAGCACATTGTCATAGCGTTCAAAGCCTTCTGATTGCATTTGTTGCCCTAGAGCAACTTTTTTTTTTTACTTTTTAAAAATGTAATAAATATTTCCCCTGCCCTCTTCCGAAGCCCCTCCCCCCACCGAATTCCCCTATATTATCACTTATAGCATAGCTCTTCATAAGCAGTCACATGTTCATCATCACGGGCAGGGACAATGGCAGAGTCCAGCTTCCCATTGTCAAGATACAGCTAATAATTTCTTTTTTCAATAATTTTTTTAAACAATGATTACATGTTTGATCAGGGTGGGAAGGACTGAGGTTTAGGGAAAATTGGGTGAACTCATTGCTTCCAAATTTGCTATTTCTTCTTGTTGTTCCTGGGGGAAGGGGCAAAACAAAAGGGGACAGCTAATAGTTTCATTAGTAGTCTACCTTAGATCTGGAAGTAGAGATGCACACTGCACTGCATCCTCACATCTGGACATGACAGTCTCCATTACACAGTCACCACATGTCCCTCTTAAATAAAAAGCCACAATACAAAATCAACAACAGGAAGAAAAATAGAAATTTACAACACCATGAATTTCTCAAGAGGTTTTGATAGTTCAACTGTCCTGAATTGCTGGTGAACCCACCACTCCAACCACGATGAAATCTCTCCCAAACCCACTGGCTGCTATAGTCCACCTTAGTGTCTCCGTCTGCCCAGATCTTTGCTGCCAAAGATTGGCTAGGGTAGTTGATCAATTTGTTTTGCCCTCCGTCCTCTGCCATGGTACCAGGTGTCCTCTAGAGGCTCTGATGTGCAGCAGTATCCTCCATGTACATTTGTATGTGCTGTCCACTGCTCCTTCTGAGCCACTGAGGAGGCCCAGCTCTGACACATCCACTCCCACAGTCAGCCCATGGAACCTGCAATTCTCTCCATGGTTAAGGTTCTGAGTCCAGCAGTTCAGTTGATAGGGAATCGCCCAAGAAACTTCATCTGAGGTGATCCCAGACCTGATTCTTGTGTGTGTTTGCCAATACAGGGTCCGGCATAGTCTCACCCAAGTCAGTCTGTGCACACACTGGTAGTTGCCAATTGCTGGGTAAGTTCTGCCTTCAGCCCCATGTTTTATGAAACCCAATGGGTATTGGCGCCCAGCCTGATCCTGCCCACTACATACTCGGCCTTCACATAAACCAGTGGGAGCTGCAGTCTAGTTGGAGCGACCCACAAAACCCCCCACCAGGCCCGCCCCTGCCCTGGTTCCTGTGCTTGCCAGTATGTATAGCAGACTGGTCTCATCTGTCCCACATTCCATCCAGCCTCCGTACATGTTGATGGGTATTGAAGCCCAGTTCGTCCCAACAAGCCCCACTATCCAGTCCACATTGGTACCAGCAGGCGCCACCCTCTGTCTAAGCCATGTCTACACCTGACAGAATTTGGTCCCTGTGCCAGAATTTGCCAGCTGATGCTGTGGCAAAGTCCAATAAATTCACACCGATACTGGCTTATGCATGAACCAGAAGGTACAGTCAGCCCAGCCTAGCTTTTCCCTGATCCAGTTCTGTTGGGCCATTGGATACGGCCCTGCCCTGCCCTGCCTGCTCTGCCCCCATCCTAGCTCTCATGCTCACCAGTGGAAGTAGTGGCACAACAGGGGGGCCCTCACTGGGGCCATCCCCACCACCCCAGTGTTTCTGGCACAGCCCCCTCACCTTGGCATTTGCCAGTGGGTGCTGTAGCCTGGCCAGGCCAGGCCCACCACCAATTCCAAATTACACTGGTAGGGGCTACAGCCTAGCCCAGCCCTGCCAGTCCCCAATCCCAGCTCTCATGTGGACTGGCTGGTATTTCTTCCTGATCTGGCCTGACCCACACTGGCACTCAGATTCTGGTGCTCAGATTCACCAGCTGGTGATATGGACTGACCCAGTCTGGCCTGCCCCTAACCTACACCAAATATATGCACCAAACACACCGTATTTTGGCCTGGTCTGAGCTGCTCCCCAACTTGGATCTTGCACTCGCCTGCAGGGAATGTGTCCCGACAGAGGAGTTCCCCAGGCTCCTCCATCCAGATCTGTCCCAATGCCAGATCTTGTGCACACTGGTGGGTCCATGGGCCAGCCCTACTTAGTCCACCTTCTGTCCTAGCAGGAACAGTGGCCTTTCCTCAGCAGCCCTCCCCCACTCCAATTCTTGTTGTTTGGTGCTATAGCCAGGCTTGGTGCATACCCAGACACAGCTCACACATGGCTCAGAGACCTGGACTAGCCTGTCCCTAGGCCTACCCTGGTTCTCATGACAATCCAGTGGGTGCTGGATTCTAGCCCAGTCTGGTGCATGCCATACCCAGCCCACACACATACCAAGGGATTCTGTAGCTATATCCAGATCAAACCGCAGCCCCCACTGTGGCCTTTGCACTCTCCAATGGGGATCACGATCTGGCCAGGGCATCCCCTTTGCTCCCCAGCCAGGCCTGCTCCCCTCCAGATTTTATGCATGCCAGTGGTTCCTCTGACACGGCCTGGCATAGCCCCCATCTGTCTTAGCCTTTGCCTTTGGATGCTGTAGCTTGGCCTGACCTAGCCAGCCCCCAGTCCCAACTCTTGCTGACCGGTGCTGCAACCTGGCCCTGCTCAGTCTTCCCATTCCCGGCTCATGTAAACCAGTAGGTGTGATATCTTAGCCCAGCATGACCTGCACTCCAGCCTGGTTTTTGCACTCACCAGTAGGCTATCTGCTAGGTTCTGCCCAGTCTGCCCACTTCCAAAACCAACCCACACACTTGCCAACAGGTGGGACTACCTTGCCCAGCTTGCCTGACCCCTAGGTCTGGAACACATGCTCACTAGTGGGAGCTATGGCCCAGTAGGGGAGTCTCCCAGTTTCCCCACTCAGCTCACTCCCAGACCCAGATCTCACATGCTCCAGCAGGTGCTAGGCCCTTGCCTGGCATAGCCTGCCCCTCCAGCTTGGCCTTTGTACAAGCTGGTACATGTTGCGGGGTGGCCCACACTACACCTTGTTTTAGGGTGCACACGCAGATGCGGCAGCTTGGATCTTCCTAGCTTATTCTCAGCTCTGATATTTGTGAGTGTTGGCGGGTTCCATGTTCACTCCTAGTTCAGCCAGTCACCACCCCAACTCTTGAGCTAACCAGTGGGACTTGTATTTCCATAGAGTTGGGCCCACTTATCCCCGACAGAATCTACCCTTAGGTCTGGTTCTCTCACGTGTTGGTTATTGTCATGGCCCTGCCTAATGTGACCTGTCTCCTGCTCCAACACTCAATCAGGTACTTGGATCTCAGTCTGCTAGACAGGCCCCCAGCCATAGCTGTCATGTGGTATGGTGTGTGGTGGTCAGTGACTCTGTGCTAACCCATCTCAGGACTCCCATGTGGACTGATGAATCAGTCTGACCCATACAGATCTTCCAATCTCTTCCCTCCATATCACCAGGTCTTAGTCGCCTTACCAGTCAGTGCAGTGGCCCTGTTGACAAGTGTCCCTCAGGATTCATTCCTCACTTACACATATGGTGTCCATATCCATGAATGTCCTTAGGCAATATTTTGTCACCCCCAAGTCCCCAGAGCTTATCATTGGGTAGCCAGCAGGCAAAGCCCAACACCCGATGGGCACACTGGCCACCCACAGAATAAAGATGGTGCTGGCTGCTTTAAAAGCAGCTAGGGGGCGGGGGGGGGGGCAGCGAGAAAGGGGAAGTGGGCTGCTTGTTCCACTCAGCCAAAACTGGCCAATAAAACGGAGTTGTGCTCCACATGCCTGACCCACCCCAGAACAACTTTCAAGATAAGGAAGAACACAGTGTGTCTGGGACCAGCACCGTGACACAGCACATTAAGGCACCACCTGCAATGCCAGTATCCTATGTGGGTGCCGGTTTGAGAACCAGCTGCTTTGCTTATAATCCAAACTCCCTGCTAATGCACCTGAGAAAGCAGCAGATGAGCCCAAGTGTGTGGCTGCCTGCAGGTGTGTGGGAGACCAAGAAGAATGTCGTGGAGCCTTTGACTTGGTACACTTCTGGCCACTGTGGCCATTTGGGGAGTAAACCAGCAGATAAGCTCACTCTCTCACTGTAACTTTCAAATAAATAATTCATTAAAAAAAAAAAGTGTATGGCTAAAGAACAGATGGGGGACTAGTGACCCACTCAGTAAGTTTTTCTTTGTTGTTGTTGTTTTGTTTTAGTTTTACTTATTTTTATTGGAAAGGCAGATCTACACAGAGAGGAGAGTTAGGAAATGAAAGAGGCTTGGTCATTGGAGGATGCAATTAAGATATTACTCTTCTACTCATCCGACAAGCATCTATGGGTCACCTATTGTGTACCTGTCAACATGCTCAATTAGTAACCCTTAAAATATTTTGCCCTTGGGCCCAGAGCAGTAGTCCTCACCTTGCACGTGCCAGGATCAGTGTAGCTCCAGTCGTTGCAGCTGCTTGGGGAATGAATTAACAGAGGGAAGATCTTCCTCCATGTATATATGACTTTCCAATAAAAATAAAATAAACCTTAAAAATATATCTTTTGGCCCAGTGCAGTAGCCTAGCAGCCAAAGTCCTCGGCCCCAAGTCCTGGGACCCTGCACCTGCGTTGGATACCTGGAAGAGGCTCTGGGCTCCTGGCTTCAGGTCAGCCGATTGGGGAGTGAATCATCAGACGGATCCTCTTCTCTGTCTCTTCTCTCTGTATATGGAACTTCCCAATAGAAATAAAATAAATCTTTAAAAAATGTATTTTATTTATATATATATATATACACACATATATATACACATTTTGCCCTCAGCCTGGCATGATGGCTGGGTGACTCAATTCTTGCTTTGCATGTGCCAGGATCCCATATTGGCATCAGTTTGTGTCCCAGCTGCTCCACTGTCCTTTCAGTTCCCTGCTTATGGCCTAAGAAAAGCTTTGGGACCCTGCACCCATGTGACATGCATGGAGGAGGCTCCTGGCTTCTGGTTCACTCAGCTCTGGCCATTGTGGCCCCTTAATGAGTGAATTAGCAGTCGGAAGATCTTTCTCTCTGCCTTTCCAATAAAAATTTAAAAACCTTTAAAAAAAAAAAAAGAA
Source organism: Ochotona curzoniae (assembly GCF_017591425.1). Classification (NCBI taxonomy): domain Eukaryota; kingdom Metazoa; phylum Chordata; class Mammalia; order Lagomorpha; family Ochotonidae; genus Ochotona; species Ochotona curzoniae. The sequence continues at coordinate 14,504,371 of NW_024466219.1, read as the reverse complement.
CATCTTGTAACTCTTGAAAGTTACTGAGTTCCCCAAATAATTCTATGTGGATCATTATTCATCAATATTTACTATTTCAGAACTCAAAAATGAGACACAAGATAAACTACTGCATCTTAACACATACAAACATTTTAAAATAGAAAAATATTTTTGGGCCTGGCGCGATAGCATAGTGGTTAAAGTCCACTCCTTGCATGCCTGCGATCCCATATGGGTACTGGTTCTAATCCTGGCGGCCCTGCTTCCCATCCAGCTCCCTGCTTGTGGCCTGGGAAAGCAGTTGAGGATGGCCCAAAGCCTTGGAACCCTGCACCCGCGTAGGAGACTCAGAAGAGCTCCTAGCTCCTGGCTTTGGATTGGCTAAGCTCCAGCTGTTGTCCTCACTTGGTGAGTGAATCATCGGAGGGAAGATCTTCCTCTCTGTCTTTCCGCCTCTCTGTATATCTGTCTTTCCAATAAAAATAAATCTCATAAAAAAAAAGAAAAATGTTTTTTGAAGACATTTATTCAAACTGTATTGTTGAACTTCCCCCCCAAATGTTTTTAGTATTTGAATTAATATTAAACAGCTGGAATATCTAGCTGATCTACATTTGATATATTTCAGATCATTTATCATAAAGCCTCTCATGACACCATGCCATACATCTACTCCATAGAATACTACTCGGCCATTAAAAAAGAATGAAATCATACCACACAAGATGGTCCCAACTAGAGACCATTAGGCTCAGTGAAATAAGTCAACCCCCAAAGGACAAATACTACAGGTTCTCTCTGATATAGGGCGGCCTTCATGCAAATTTTAAGGTCAATAATCTTCTCCATACTGGTTTTGCTGTAACCCATAGGTTTTGATATTTTTGTTTTTATTTTCATTTTTTCCAAATAGCTTCCTTTCTCTTATCAAATTCTTCACTGATTCATAGATCACATAGTAGCATCATTTTACCCAAGAAGCTTTTGTATTTTCTCTTTCATTTCTTTTTCGATACATTAGCTATGTAGTACATTTTGTTTAAGTTCATGGTGCTATACATTTTTTAACTTTAAAAAAAAAAAACAGATATCACTCCGCACTTCACACACAGATGAGTCAGAAAAAGAACTTAGAATTCATATAAAAATACCACCCTTGCATGCCTGATTCCCACCTTGGGGTCACCTAGATTTGAATCCTGACTCTAATTCAGAGGCCAGCTTCCTGTGGGGGGAAGCCATGGGAGACAGCAGGTAATGCCTTCTGCCACCCACGTGGGAGACCCCAAATGAGTCCCTGGCTCTTGGCTTTGGCCTGGTATGGCCCTGGAGACGGTGAAGCCTGGCCAAGCATCAACAGTGAGGAAAGAACACCATTCCTGGGGATAACCTGCGCGGAGGGAGTGACTACAATGACACTAAAATCGTACAGAAGCAGAATCAACACGGCCCTTATCCTTGCACAACGGGAAACAATTCGCGATTGTAAAGGAGAACGGCCCAAGAATATTAACCAGTGTGCACGCCCCATGCTGTGTGGCTGGGCGCTGTATTAAGAACACAGCTCTCTCACCAACCCACTGGGAGAGGGATTACTACCTTTACCTTAAGGTGTTAAGATAGATGCTCCCAGGACTTTGCATCCCTGAGACTTCCTTGCCATATTAAAAGGGACCCTTTTACTGCATCATTTTTTTCCTTAAGTTCTCAGACACGGGATATAGCCAGAGAGATGTGGACAACAGAACCAGAAAGCACAACAGACATCAAGGACTTCTTGGTTTCCTAGCAAAAAAGTGGCTGTTGGGGCAACAGAGGCCTGCCCGGCTCCCACAAGCCCTTCTGTGGTCCTTCCGTGGTTAACAGCGTGCTTCTCTTCAGGAATGTCCACGACCAGTTCTGACCAAGATGAACCGAGGCCAGCCTCTCAGGAGAGAACCACATACAGCCACTGCCAGCCAATGATGCTCAACACTAATGTGTGTCTTTGGGTCTGGAAGCAGAGGAGGGGACGGGCAGTTCCCGGGACTGCAACCTCTGTGACTTCACGTGGCTCCACACGCCTCGGGTGCGAAGCCATTTTCATCGACATGGGCTGTGTTCGCCAAAAAACACGTACTATGAAAAACCTACATGGGTTTCAAAATGGTTTTACGTCAAAACCAACAGGTTTAATTCCATTTTTCACGAAGTTCCTGAAATATTCTTGAGTTCAAAGACCTCAAGCTATCTCAAACAGCTCCCTGCGGCGGAAGGGGCAGGCATGCGATGCACTGAGTCAACTCTCACCTGACTTATTTTCCCACTCTTATCATCATTCACTGCTGGGGATTTGGCCTTGCCCAACAACTCTCAACAGCCTGGTATGAGGCTGAGGGTCGGCCGAGCATTCAAACACGCTACACGCCCCCGCACACATCATTACACGAGGCCTGAATTCGGCCGCCACGAGGGCTCGGGGACTTCTCTGGTGAACTTTCCCCTCGTCGTCCCTACACCTTCCCAGAAGAGCCCTGGGGGCTCCCTCGCAGCAAATCCACAGGCTAACCCTCGCGCAGGCGCAGAGCCCTGCCTCGGCTGATGCAACCTCCCGCGTACTACAGTAAGGAAGCCGACAGGGACATCGGGCGGAACCAATCAGCGGCCACACGGAAGTGCGCGAAGGCCCGCCCCCCGGAGCTCTAGAAATGGCGTAGGGCGGCGCGAGAGTGCGTGCGCAGATGCTCGGCCTGTTTGCATCTCATCCGGGACCCCAGCCTAGTCCTCGGTGCGCTGGATCTGCGGCCATTTTGAGCGTTGCCGGCCGTCGCTCCGGGCATTTTTTCCCCAGCCCTTCCGGTGTCGTACTGCTCGGGGAAAGTCGCTGTCGCCGCTGCTGGAGAGGACTGCTGCCTATGCCGCTGCGGCCTGAGCAGACCTAGACGCCGGCTTCCCGCTAGGATGGCCGCCTGCTGCGCGGGCCGTTCGAGTCTGTGTTGTAGCGTCCGCGGCCGAAGCCGCCGCCCTCTGTGGCTTCTCTGCCGGCGCGGGGTTCGGCCCGGAGCCCTGACTCGACTGCGGGGTGGGGCCGGAACTGCCTAAGTCTCCTCGCGTCCCGCCGACTTGTTCCTTCGCTGAGAAAACTGCCGAGAAGATGGAGATGGATCCGGGATCGCACAGCTCGCGGCCTGGGCCTCGGGCCCGCGCCTGGTGCCGGCTGCCCGGCTTCCTGCCTTGGCGGTCGGAAGCAGCCGGGTCCAAGTTCCCCACGGCCGCGCCGCAGAGCTCCGGGGACGCCGCTTTGCCTTCCGACGCCCGGCCCGGCTACTGGTCAAAGCTGCTGGCCCAGCTGTTGGCGCCGCTGCCCGGCTTGCTTCAGAAAGTGCTGCTTTGGAGCCATCTCTTCGGTGCTCTGCTTCCGACCAGGTGGTTGGGCTTAGCCGGCCGGTACAGCGCCCTGAGAAGCTGGCGGGGGCGAGAGGAGGCAGCCGACCCCTCTGCCGACCCCCCGGACCACTCGGTCCCCAGCACTCTGGGTTGGCTGGAGGAGGAGCTCCACTGGCAGTGCCCGGCCTCTGATCTGGACTTGGGACTCAAAGCCAAGGGCAGCGGACTGAACCCTGCCGTGCACCCGTTTCTCTTGGAGCAGCTGCTGCCCGGTGCCCTGGAGGCCCGTCTGTTTGCTGACCGGGAGCTGGGTTCTTCGCCCTCCGGGCCTCGGAGCATTCAGCGCTTGGCCAGTGTCAGTGTAGTCTCCTACATGCTGAGCCCTTCTTCCTATCTGGACTGCCTCCCCTGGGTGCAGGTGGGCTGCCGGCGCAGCAGCGGAAGTGGCCAGCGGATGGACGTCCAGAGCCTGGCCTCCGCGAGCAGCTGCTTTTCGGAGGAGCCAGGCGAGCCCCAGCCGCTGTCTGCAGAGCAGCCCCTAGCCTCGTGGCAGGCGTGTCCACCTCCGTCCCAGGAAGGCCTGCCCGAGATCCACCATCTGCGAATGAAACGGCTGGAATTCCTCCAACAGGCCGGCAAGGGGCAGGACTTGCCCACCCCGGAGCAGGACCACGGCTACCACAGCCTGGAGGAGGAACACAACCTTCTCCGCCTGGAGCAGCAAGGCTGCGGAGGGGACGCGGCCCAGGGTGTTCCCCCGGCCGGAGGTCTCGTTTCCGGAGCCTCCCCGGAGCCCAGTGAGGACGGCCTAGAACTGTGGACGGAAGAGGGTGCTTTGGGCAGCTGTGCTTCGTGCGAGGTGCCCCTGGGCAGGGAGGCTGGGGAGTCCCCAGAGGAGGAGCTGCCCGCCGCGGCCAGGCCGGCGTGTAGCAACAAACTAATAGATTACATTTTGGGGGGTGCCACCAGTGACCCGGAGAGCAGCTCTGATTCCGAGGGAGAAGGCTGGGATGAGGAGGCTGAGGACGACGGCTTCGGCAGTGATGGCTCCTTGTCCGAGTCAGAGCCCGAAGGGGACCCGGAGGACCTTCCCCTCTGGAACTCCTTCTACAGTGTAGACCCCTACAGCCTCCAGAACTTCACAGCCACGCTGCAGACGGCTGCCAAAAGTGCCCCTGCGGACCCTGCCGCGGCCGTGCCAGACTGGGCTGAGCCTTGTGAGCTGGAGGCTGTGCCCCAGGCTGGGAGCCTCCCCGAGACCCCCGAGCCTAGCTCCGAATCCGAGGACGGGGAGGAGGAGGAGGAGGATGAGTGGGACTGCAGTGTGGACGAGGCGGAGAGTCTGCAGCTGTGGGACTCTTTTTGCCATTCCGACGACCCCTACAACCTGTTCAATTTTAAGGCTCCCTTCCAAACTGCAGGGAAAAGTGGGCAGGGCTGTTCCGACGCCCGGCAGCCACCGGAGTGCATTGTGGTCACCTCGGAGAGTCACACCTTGCTTACTTGTAAGGTGCAGCTCTCGGACAGCCGAGAAAGTAGACGCCGGGGCCGGGGCCGGACTCGGTGTGGGGGTCTTTCTGGAGAAAGACGCTCACCAATCAAAAGAAAGGTTTGTGTTTTCTTTGTTGGGTGTGGATGTAGCGGCCCTTAGGCAGCTGGGCTGTCTGGAGGCGTGTTGGCACCTGTTCCTGAGGAAGGCCTGGAGCTGTGTACAGGGATTGGGGAGGTCCCAGATGGGTGCTCCTTTGAAGGCACCATGCATTGTTGCCAGCTGGGCCGGGCCTGTGAGCTCCAATTGTTCACTCAGGTTTGGGGAACAGAAATAGGAAGCCATGTGTTTACAGGATTCGGTAGTTCAGGGGCTGAGGTTGAGAGAGGGTCCAGAGGTTGCCTATCTGTTGGAGCCATGGGGATTTACAGCAGTCTTAAGTGAGGTGCGTTTGCAAACACTAGTGTGTTGTTTGCAAGCTCACGTGTCTTGGTTCTTGACCATTAGACCCCAAGGGGATGGTGGTTCCAAGTAGCATGTCAGATTTGTCTGGTTGTTTGCCATGAGCGAAAGTGTGAATTTTTGTATCAGGAAATGCTGACATTACATGGTTTTGCTTTCTATAGGACTGGCATTGCCTTGCTGCCAGGTGTAGTATTGTTTGGCAGTGGGCAGCTACAGTGAAATCACAGTACACAGTGATGTGTCACTTGGTGGTGATTCCTTGCTGTTCTAGGTTAATTTTTGAAAAGTTTCTTTGAGAGCATCACCTCTGAATTGTGTATTCAGCTGGAGTTAGCAGTTGAAAATCCCCTCAAACACAGTGATGTTTTGTTGTAGAGGGAAAGTTCTGGACTCCCTTGTGCCCCTCTCTAGAAGGAGCCAGGTGATGGTTGGCCTCAGGACCTGCAGCTTCAGGTGGGTGGGACTGTGGCTGCAGGCTTTGCCCACATGGTAGTCCTGCCACAGACACAGGGAGTCGTGGGAACACTGACTTGTGGCTCCTACTTTGTACATGCCCTGATAAGAAATGAGCTGCTCCGGATCCTGTTAAGGGGCCTGGTTGGAGCGGGAGACTGGTCAGGGTGAGAACTTGGCAGCTGGAGACCCGTTTGCTCCATGCTCGGTGTTTAGGACGCACGGACCTGGGGCCTGGGGTCTCATGGCCTCGATTGCTTTGCTCTGGTGGAGGTTATGCCGACTGCACATGCATACGTTTCTTGCACTTAAGTGGCCCATTTCAGCTCACTAAGTAAAATGAAAGGGGCCAAGTAGATACGAGTGTTGTACCAGAAATAAAATTTAGCGAAGATATATCTAAACATGGTAATAGTTGGCAGTCTTTGACTGCTGTTTGCACATTTGGGGATAATGGTGGGGCCAGGCTCTGTTCACTTGAATCCTGACAGCCATGTGATTTGGGTAAGTCATTTTGCCTCCGTTTCCTTTTCTGTACAGAATTCCTAAGATTGAGGTAAGGATTAAAGGAGATTATTGCAAGACTTTGCAAAGAGCTTGGCATATGGTAAAGATTATTATTATTTATTTTAGTGGCACAATCAAATAATGGCTGGAATGCAATAGTTAGTAAGGTATTACATACCTGCTAATTGTCCTCGGGGGCATTTCCCAGCCTGATGTAAAGGGAATGAAAGCTGGAGGTCACTGTGGGATTATCTGATGTAACTGTTGAACAGATTTTAAAGTATTTACGGTTGGAGTTTGATATTTTAGAAGCCATTATAAAGGAAGTAGAATGAGTGGGTAATGTCACTCGTTATATGCCATCATCCATATTACAATAGTCACAATTTCTTTCACAGATTAAGCATCCTTAATCCAGAAAGCGGAAGTGCTCTCAGCCCACAGTGTTTGAGCATCAGCCTGACACTGAAGAGGCTTTGGCTTTGTGCTCTGATCCTGCTGCCTCCTGCGTGCCTGGAAAGTAACTGAAGCTGGTCCAAGTGCTTGAGTTCTGCCATCCGTGGGGAACCCAGTGGAGCTCCTGGCTCCTGGCTCACTTGGTGCCACCTTGGGCTTTTGCAGCCATCCAGCTGCAGCAGGTGGAAGGTTGCTGTCTCTGTCACTTTGCTTTTTGAGTTTTGGATTGTGGAGCTTTTCACAGTTGTAATTTTCAGATGAAGGATGCTCAGTTGATGGAGTCTACACAATTCTTCTCAAATCTGGGGAACTCAAACACTTCTGCATCCCAAGCATTTTGGGTGAGGGACACTCGGTCTGTTTTCAAGAGTACAGTGACAGCGTGATGGCATATTTATTCCTCTTCACTATAGGATTCTTTGCTGCACTAAGCTAGTTCATCATTTATCATCTGATCATGAAAGACGGTAGAAATAGTATCATACTAATAACCTAAAGATTGGAAAGAGAAATGGGAATTTTTTTGTAAAGGGAAAAGAATGAAAATTAGGGATGTTAAAGCCTTCAGACTCCGATGGAAACTTTTACTTTGAGAAATGTAGTAGCTTATTTTTGAAAGGTTGTTATTTTTGGGAAAGAGTATCAGGCTATATTTCCCTATGGACTAAAAACCAGTAGGGAGCCTGGTGTGGTAGCCTGGTGGCTAAATCCTCACCTTGCATGCGCTGGGATCCCATATGGGTGCCTGTTTGTATCCCGGCAGCCCCGCTTCCCATCCAGCTCCCTGCTTGTGGCCTGAGAAACCAGTTGAGGACGGCCCAAAGCCTCGGGACCCTGCAACCGTGGGAGACCTGGAAGAAGCTCCAGGCTCCTGGCTTTGGATTGGCTCAGCTCCAGCTGGAAGGTGGAGTTGGAAGGTGAACCAGCAGATGGAAGTTTTCTGTCTCTGTAAATTTGACTTTCCAATGAAAACAGATCTTTAAAAAAAACAAAACAAAACCAGGGCTTGACTATATAAAAATCTGTTTCTCATCTGTTTTCATTTTATTAATAAAAAGCCTAACGACTGGCTTTGACATTTCGTTTGAGTATGTTAAAGATCGTTAAAGTAATACATGAGTTCTATAGCGCTGGTGGAGATAGATGTATGAGAGACTCACAGTATATACGTGAAAGCTGTGGGTGGCGTTTGTTCGCTGTTATAGACAAATGCCAGCTCCTCAGAACTCAGGTTTTCCTGTAACATGGAATATTCTGAAAGAATTGGTGGCATGAAAGGTTACTGACTTTGATGCTAACGGCAAGATTCTAGAGTTGTTAACATTATTCTTTGACTTTATAGGTGACCTTCCTTGAAGAAGTGACTGAGTATTACTTAAGCGATGATGAAGATCGCAAAGGACCCTGGGAAGAATTTGCAAGGGATAGATGCAGATTCCAGAAACGAATCCGAGAAACAGAAGATGCTATTGGCTTTTGCTTGACATTTGAGCACCGACAAAGAACATTCGACAGACTGCAGGAAGCATGCTTGAGAAGACCTAATGCTCCCGAGCAAAAGTGAGACAGTCTATCCTCCCGCCTGGTTTCTTTTAAAACAAATATTGGCAGCTGTCCGTGACATTTTTTACAAGAGAAATGAGTTGGAGCCAATGATCAGGTTTATTATTACTTTTTGCAGCATATCGCATCAGGCACCCTCATTTGAAGCCAGCCCTAATAATAAAGGAAGTGCCGTTCGTGACCCTCCCTGTCCTGTGCTTGTGTGAGATGAAAAGGGGACCTTTTTAGTTATAATTTTGCACTTTCAGAACTTACTTTCTAGGGAAATAATACTTATAGGGCTTAAAGCCTATTTTCAGTTCTAATTTAAATTATATATACCTGTCTGAAAACTTCAAGCTTGCTTTTGGCTTTTTGTTTATGTTGTTTTGGGGATTTTTTTTTCCCCCTCACCATTCTGGAATTTTGAACTTTGGATTTTTAGAAATTTTAGTGATTTGATTTGGCCTATCTTACGGCTAAAAAAGTGATCTTGTGTTTATTGCCAGCTTAAAGAACATTATCCTGTGTCACTTTTTTTCCCCCAAACACTGAGTTTGGTAGAAAATGGGCAGTGGCTGTTGGTTTGTGTGTTGAGCTCTGCTGTGCCCAGGAGTTACCCCAGAACCCACGTGTGCTGGACTCATGGCTGTGGAAAGCCGTGCCTTTCTGCCGGGTTGTAACAGCTGACATATTTTGTTCTGTGCAAACTCAGAGAAGGATCTGTATGTTAAGATAACTCCCATTGTATGTTTAGACAGGTAGCAGTTTGTAAAACACCCTACAATGGAATAGCTGTGTCATAGGCATTCGTTTTTTTAAGTATGAAAGGAGGAATGCAGCAGACATTGCAGCATAGTTTGGTTGTGTTGTCTTTGCAGAAATGCAGTGTTACTATATCGTTCCTCAGCACTGTCACTTTTAAAGCCTGTCAGGTGACACTGAACTTGGATGGGCAGTACTGAATTTTCAGGTTGGAAATATAAAATAGAAACTTCATTCCAGATCCATGTTTATTGTATTCTGTGTTAATGAGAGAAGTCATGGCAAGGCCTATACTTGCAAGGAAAGAGTACAACTAGAGATGTAACAGCTGGAAAGGCCGCCTCAGGCCTCTGCTTGACTTGGCGTGGGCGCCCTGCGCTCTGTCTGTGGTGTGCCTCCGAGGGGTGCAGGGGGTGGGAACGTGCAGTGACGGGGGCTGTTTGTGCCCTGGGCCGCCTCCCATAGGTAAGGCCGCCTCAGGCCTCTGCTTGACTTGGCGTGGGCGCCCTGCGCTCTGTCTGTGGTGTGCCTCCGAGGGGTGCAGGGGGTGGGAACGTGCAGTGACGGGGGCTGTTTGTGCCCTGGGCCGCCTCCCATAGGTAGTGGGGAACATCAGTAGAGTAGGTGAGCTCTCCTTGTGAATGCATTGCAGTGTGGGGCAGAAGTTTTCATCTGTGCTTGCCAGGTTACTACCTCAAGTCTTCAGCTACCTGGCCTGCAGTGCTAGTGTTTGGAATCTCTTGGGCACACACTGTGAGTGCGAGGCCAGCAAGGTCAGCAAAGTCTTGGCAGCGCCCTTTTGAGCCCCGAGGCCCTTTAGGGGCACACTTAGGAAGCCTATGGCCCTTGGAAGGCATCCCCGTGGCAGTGGTGAGCATTCCTCTAAAACCAGACTGAAGCGTGGGTTAGGTTTTGTGTTAGGAATCTGGCCCTTCTGTCCCAAGTACTGGGTTATCTTCACTTGGGACGAGAGCCTCACAGCCCCTGGAGCAAAAGCTGTGTTAGGAATTCTCACATATGCCACACGCCTGTAGAGTGATCGGAAAGACCATGTTAAAACTATCCTGAAGGAGAAAAACTTGTCTATTTCATCCCAGTTCTTGCTTTCCTAAGAATGCTAGAAAGAAATGCCTTGGAGGTCCTGGTTGGACATGTACACATTTCAAATCTTGTAATGGTGCTATGCGTGTAAATGTAGCATGGGAAAGGTTTTGTCCAGACAGGTCAGCTGTCCAGTTCTGAATGGTGAGATGTGAAGACACCTCTTCATCTGTAACTTGAAACTTTCATCAGGTTTTATTTTTTATAATTTAAGGAAGGTGAAGTTAGGGAACAAGAGGACTTCTGAGTTGGCTTCTTCAGATCCAGTGTAAAATGTAAATAGTTGAGGATTTTATAGCTAAAATTCTATTTGTGTATATAACAGCTAATCTGTACATTATAATAAATATATTTGCAATTAAATGTTCCCTGTTGGTTCATCTTTATATTATATATATATTATATTTTGTGTTGGTTTTGGAATGCACAGGGATTTCTGGGTTATGTATGTGTTTTTATAGAAGTACTGTTGAGGAGTACGGGACCGGTCTGTGGTCGTGTAAAGTGTACTAATTAAGGAGAGAAATAGATAAATTGTGAACCACATTTTAGGCCTTTAAGAGAATACAAAAAAAAAAATTATACTTGCCTCTTTTAAGAAACTGATAAATTGATTATAACAATTGGCTCAAAGCTGAGGCTGACGTAGTCTTGCAGGTTAAGCCACTGCTTGTAGCAAACTGGTCTCCCATGTTGGCGAGCTAGCTTAGAGGCCCAGCTGCCTGATTCCACAGCCCGGGAGCCAGCAGCAGGTGGCCCAAACAAGAGGGTCCTGGCCGCCCACATGGAGACTCCAATGAGTTCCTTGACTCTTGGCTTCGCCTTCACAGCCTTTTGGGAAGGGAGCCATAGAGGGAATATTTTCTCACTGTCCCTTTCAAGAAAATTAATATTGATTTTTAAAAAAATTATTCAGTTCTGCAAAAATAGTAAAATGGTGTTTATAGAAAAAGTAAAATCCAAATGTCAGGCAAGCCATGATGTTTTATTTACAAAATTGAAAAAATGTGATGGTAAAAAACCAAAACTTGGGCCTCATGCAGTGGCTTAGTGCCTCAGTCCTGACATTGCAAGTACAGGTGATTGTCCGGGCTGCTCACTTCCTGTCCATCTCCCTACTTGTGGCTTGGGAAAGCATCAGAGGATGGCCCAAAAGCTGTGGGCCCTTGGGACATGCGTGGAGGACCTAAAACAAGGTCTTCACTCCTGGTTTTGGATTGGCTCAGCTCTGGCCATTGTGAACATTAGCAGAGTAAATCAGTGAATGGAAGGAAGATCTTTCTCTGTCTCTCCTCTCTGAGTCTGCTCTACTTTGCTAATAACAGTAAGTCTTTAAAAAATATTTGGGCCGGGCCCAGCGTGGTGGCACAAGTGGTTAAAGGTCCTCACCTTGCACGCCGGGATCCCATATGGGCGCCGGTTCTAATCCCGGCAGCCCCGCTTCCCCATCCAGCTCCCTGCCTGTGGCCCGGGAAAGCAGCAGAGGACGGCCCAAAGCTTTGGGACCCTGCACCCGTGTGGGAGACCCGGAAGAGGCTCCTGGCTTCAGATTGGCATAGCATCGACCGTCGCGCTCACTTGGGGAGTGAATCATTGGACGGAAGATCTTCCTCTCTGTCTCTCCTCTCTGTAACAGAAAATAACAGGCTTAGTTAATACAAGCAATGGACACAGGTTGTAATTTTATTTCCATTTGGGGTGGAGGTTTTTGGCTCTCTACAGGAAGAGAAATGAAGGTAGATTCATCGATTCATTGTGCCAGCCTTGACTTCTGTACGAAGTTGAAGCCTAGTGGCTCAAGTCCTGACTTACATGCGCTGGGATCCCATGTGGGCACTGGTTTGTGTTCCAGCGGCCCCGCTTCCCTTCTAGGCTCCCTGCTTGTGGCCTGGGAAAGCAATGGAGGATGGTCCAAAGCCTTGGGACCCTGCACTCGTGTGGGAGACCGGGGAGAGCTCCTGGCTCCTGGCTCTTGGCTTTGGATTGACTCTGTTCTGGCTGATGCAGACACTTGGGGAGTGAATGGATGGAAGATCTTCCTCTCTGTCTCTCCTTTCTGTTTATCTGCCTTTCCAATAAAAATAAGTCTAAAAAATTTTGATTTGGTATCTGATATACTCTCACTTTTGATTTTTATGTACTTTCTAAAAATACAGGAATTTTTTTTACATAAAATGTCCTTTTTAAAAAATGATTTTTATTGGAAAGGCAGATTTAGAGGAGGAGAGACAGAAAGATCTTACACTTGCTGGTTTACTCCCCAAGTGGCTACAATAGTCAGAGCTGAGCCAGTCCGAACCCAGGAGCCCCTACTGAGTCTCCCATGTGGGTGCAGGGTCCCAAGGCTTTGGACCATCCTTGACTACTTTCTCACGCCATATGCAGAAAGTTGGGTGGGAAGTGGAGCAGCTGGAACATGAAGTGGTGCCTATATAGGATCTAGGAGGTGGAGGATTTGCCATTTGAGCCAACCTGCTGGCCCAAAGTGCTTGTGGCTTGTCAAGCTAATATGGGGCCCAATGTGGCAGCCTAGTGGCTAAAGTCCTTGCCTTGAACAAGCCAGGTTCCCATATGGGTGCTTGTTCTAATCCCAGCAGCCCTGCTTCCCATCTAGCTCCTTGCCTGTGGCCTGGGAAAGCAGTCGAGGCAGCCCAAACCCTTGGGACCCTGCACCTGCGTGTGAGGCTTGGAAGAAGTTCCTGGCTCCTGCTTTGGCTTGGCTCAGCATCAGCTATGGCGGTCACCTGGGGAGTGAATCATCAGATTCAAGATCTTCCTCTGTCTCTCCTCCTTTCTGTATATCTGACTTTGCAATGAAAATATTTTAAAAACCTCAATTAATAACATGGTAGATAGTAGATGTTTTTGCTACATTAAAAAAGTGTGCTGCTCCTGTGAGTGGAGCTAAAGATTTCTCTTTCCCTAGAAGTTTTTTGATATTTCATTGAACATTCGCTGTCTGGAATCATGCAGCAGTAGTTAAGATTCTTTCCTTCAGCACTTGGTCTGCTTTATGATCAGCACAGAACGCTCTTGGCCTGAGGTTGAAGGCTTGTATAACCTTTAGAGGTCAGCCGTGGCTTTGGCACACAGCAGCGAAATGAGACCTGAAGAAGAGGCACTAGGGCAGGATCGCACCTACTCCTGTCAGCTGGGGACTCATCATGCAAGCTGCTCCAGTGGGAGGTTTGTCAGAGAAGTTAGAAGTCGTTGTAGGGTGAATGGGGATTGAGGGTGGGTTGTGTGTTGCCACCGAGGTGATTCCATCGTGCCCTCAGATTGACCAGAGGAAGAGGGGAAACCAGGTGTGTGGAAAGTGGATTGCTTGACTCGGGAGGAGGACGTACTGTGGCCTATGGAGACTTGAGTCTGTTTAAGTTCTGCAGTGCTGAACTGTGAGGAAAGCAGCTTTGTAGTAATTCAGGTTTGGGTAGCTTTTTGTTCTTTTTTTTCTTCCATTGCTTTTGTTTGAGTAATTTGTTTGGAAGGTAAGGCTGTTTATTCACTTCTCAAATATTGACAGTTGAGCATGGGCCAGGCCAAAGCCAGGGTCCTGTGTAGATGGTGGCAGGAATCCAACCTTTGGGGCTATATGCTGCCTGCCAGGGGTGTGTGATCGGCAAGAAGCCGGAGTGGAGCAGAGCTGGACGTCACCAGGTACTCTGACAGGCTGCGTGGACATCTCAACCCATCTACGCTCCTCGCTTGGCCTGTTTGGTCACTTGCTGCTGGTGACACAATTACATTTAGTTTGAGGAGCTTAACTGGCTTTATTGTGAGATTCTATAGTTAGGTGACACTTTATTCTGTAAGAGTAAGTAAGTATTCTCAAAGTTTTAAAACTAAAATGTGTGTGTGTGTGGTAGCAATGAGTGGGGAAGGGAGATAGGGCCATGACGTAGCAGGCTAAGGCCTCCATCTTACGTGTGTGTGTGTGTGTGTGTGTGTGTGTGTGTGTGTGTGTGTGTGTGTGTGTGGTAGCAATGAGTGGGAAAGGGAGATAGGGCCATGACGTAGCAGGCTAAGGCCTCCACCTTACGTGCTGGTTTCCCATGTGGGCGCTAGTTCCAGTCCCAGCTGCCCCACTTCCCATCCAGCTCCCTGCCAAGGGCCTGGGAAAGCAGTGGAGGACGGCCCAGTGCCTTGGGACCCTGCACCTGTGTGGCAGACCTAGAAGAAATTTCTGGTTCCTGGCTTCAGACTGCCTCAAGGGCTTCGAAGCTTTGGCCCTTGTAGACATTTGGGGAATGAACCAACAGATGGAAGATCTTTGTCTTGCCTTCTCTGTAACTCTTGAGTTTCAAACATAAATAAATAAATACATAAATCAGAAACAAAAACTTTTTGAAAGGTAGAAAAGAGAGGGACGGAGAAAGAGATCTTTCATCCGCTTGTTCATTCTTCAAATGACTTTCAAATGACTGTGACTGCCGGGGTTAAGTCAAGTAGAAGTTAGGAATTCCACCCAGGCCTTCCATGTAGGTTATAAGGACCCAGACATTTAGGCCATCTTCAGATGCCTTCCCAGTACATTATCAGGGAATCAGATTTCAAACTAAGCCAGGCCTCAAACCTGTGGCCTAATATGGGATGCCAGTGTTGCAAATGGTGGCATAGCCCACTGTGCCACAAAACACCAGACCTGTGTTTTTAATCTCTTGCCCTTTCCTTTGTTCCAGTTGCCTCCTGCCTTTATTTAATGATTGCTTTATTTTTCCCTTTTCTGTAGCTGCTTATCAGAAAGGAGGGTGAGGACCACACAGCGGGAGAACCGTGCATTTGCCAGCGGCACCGTCTAGCGGGAGAGAGGACCTCACTGAGTTCTTGATTCTTCAGACTATGTTGCATGTCTTACCTCCAGAATGTGGGATGGATGTTTACACTTTGAGGCCAAATTAACTTTCAGATATTTCCAGAGGTGTTCAGGGTCAGAGAAGAAGCTGAGATGAGGAGCTGAGAAAGCAAAGTGGCTGGTACTGCTTTGAGGTAAGCCTTCCATATGGTTATTATTTATTTGATAAGGTGGAGAAATAACACTCCCATCTGCTGGTCCACACCACAGTCAGGGTGGGCCAGGTGGCAAGCAGCAGCTGGGAACTCCGTCCGGGTCCCCCTGGAGGGTGGTAGGAACCGAAGTGCTAGGGCCAGGTACCGTAGCAGAAGGGTGGGTCAGAAGCTGAGTGGCTGGAACTCCAGCTGGCACTCTGATATGGGCTGTGAGTGTCCCAGATTTGCCACAGTGCCTGCCCCCTGTGTGTGTGAGAGAGAGTGTTTTTAAGATTTATCATTTATTTGAAAAGCAGTTACAAAGAGAGATCAATCTTTAAAATGCTGGTTCACTCCCCAGATTGCCTCAGTAGCTGGAGCTCAGCCAATTTGAAGCTGGGCCAGGAGCTTCCCCCTGGGCTCCCACAGGAGTGCAGGGACGCGAGGGCTTGCTCCATCCTCCACTGCTTTCCCAAGTCGTAAGCAGAGAGATGGACCAGAAGTGGGACAGTCAGGACTCAAACTGGCGCCCACATGAGACACTGATGCCCTAGATGAATCCTACTATGCCATGGTGCCAGCCCTCACATTATCTTTTAAAATTATATTCACAGGCCTGGCTAAATCATCACCTTGAATGAGCCAGGGTCACATATGGATGCTGGTTCGTGTCCTGGCTGGTAGCATAGCCTGCTGTGCATCAGGGTGGTCATTCCCGGCAGGGGGAGGGAGAGGGTGCAGGTGGCGTCCCACCTGCTGACTCACTGTGGCACCTGTGACTGGCTGCGAGGAAGTTGGAGCGTTCCCTGCTTGGGACCTAGGAAGAGTAGTGGAAGGTGACCCAAAGCCTTGGGCCCCAGCTCCCACTTGGGAGACTCAGAGGAAGCTCCTGGCTCCAGGCCTCAGATTGGCTCAGCTCTAGCCACTGCAGTCACTTGGGGAGTGAGCCAGCAGATGCTCAGCACTCAGCTTGGAATTCCATTCCTGTGCATCAGGGCGGTCATTCCCGGCAGGGGGAGGGGAGGGTGGGGGTGGTGTCCCACCTGCCGACTCACTGTGGCACCTGTGACTGGCTGGGAGGATGATGTATGTAAGACCTTTTTCTTTGTAAATCTGTTCTGCCTTCCCAATAAAAATAAATAAATCTTTATATTCATTTTTATGCTGAAATAGCAGAATGATGGATTATGGCCGCTGTTGAAGGACTATACTGTTATAATTTAGGGAAAAACTAGGGGGCAAGCGGGGAGAGGAATAGTGGACGGGGAAATTGCTGAGCCTAAGAAACTATATCATGAAAAATAAAAGTTAAGAAAAATTTCATCTTGATTTTTTTTTAAACTATAGCTTGAGCCCCCATTCTCTGGTTCTCTTGGCATTTTAGGGTGTGTGTAGAGCTCAACTTAGGCCTCCCGGTGGCTGGCAAAAGCTCAGTTCTTTGAGCTCTCACAGCTACCTCCTGGCGCCTGTCTACCTGGGCAGGAGGCTGGGAGCCAGGAGTGGGCCTGTGGTTGAATCCTGACTCTGCAGGCCAGTCAGGCGCCTGGCGCTATTAACACTGTTGCTTGATTCTCATCTACCCCATCCTCACTACTCTATAATCTCCAGGAATCTGGCTGTTTGCAACCTTGAGTCTAAAACCATCACTATGCTATGGGTGATAAATACTTACGGGATGAGTGATAACTTTTAAATTTAAACTCTATTTTATTTGAAAGCTGGAGTGACGCAGAGAGAGGAGATGGAGAAAGAGATCTTCCACCTGCTGGGTCATGCCCCTCAGTGGCTACAGTGGCCCCAGCCTGGGCCAGACTGAAGTCAGGATCCTGGAACTCCATCAGATCTCTCAGGTAGGTCTCAGGCACTTGCATCATTTCCTGTTACTTTCCCACGGCACATCAACAGGGAGCTGGATCAGAAGTGGAGCAGCTGGGCCTGGCGGTGTGGCCTAGCGGCTAAAGTCCTTACCTTGAACGCACCGGGATCCCATATGGGCACCGGTTCTAATCCCGGCAGCCCCAGTTCCCATCCAGCTCCCTGCTTGTGACCTGGGAAGGCAGTTGAGGATGACCCAAACCCTTGGGACCCTGTGTCCGTGTGGGATACCTGGAAGAAGCTCCTGGCTTCGTATTGTGGCAGCTCCAGCTGTTGCGGCCACCTGGGGAGTGAACCATCAGGTGGAAGATCTTCCTCTCTGTCTCTCCTTTTCTCTGTTCTTCTGCCTTTCCAATAAAAATAAATAAATCTTAAAAAAAATGTGGAGCAGTTGGTCTTTTTTTAAACCAGTCTCTTGTGTAGATTTTATTCAGGTTTCGTCAACACAGCAGATGTCCGATCAGATGCAAATGTGCCACAAAGATCATATAGTTAGGCCTGGTGCGGTCGCCTAGTGGCTAGATCCTTACCTTGCATTTGGCAAGATCCATGTGGGTGCCAGTTTGTATCTTGACTGTTGCACTTCCTATCCAGCTCTTTGCTTAAGGCCTGGGAAAGCAGCAGAGAATGGCCCCCAAGTCCTTGAGCCTCTGCTCCTGGCTCCTGGCTTTGGATCAGCTCAGCTCTGGCTGTTGTGGCCATGTAGGGAGCAAACCAGTAGATGGAAGATCTTTGTATTTCTTGGGCCTGGTGCGATAGCATAATGGTTAAGTCCTTGCCTTGCATACATCGGGGTCCAATATGGGTGCTGGTTCTAATCCCGGCAGCCCTGCTTCCCTTCCAGCTCCCTGCTTGCAGCCTGGGAAAGCAGTCGAAGATGATCCAAAGCCTTGGGTCTCTGTGCTTGTGTGGGAGACCCAAAAGAGCTCCTGGCTCCTGGCTTTGGATTGTGGCAGCTCCAGCCATTGCGGCCACTTAGGGAGTGAATCATCGGGCGGAAGATTTTCATCTCTGTCTCTCCTTTCTGTATATCGGCCTTTCCAATAAAAATAAATCTTTTTTTTTTTTAAGTCTTTGTATTTCTTATCTCTCCTTCTCTCTGTAAATTTGTCTTTTTCAATTAAAAAATCTTTTAAAAAAGTAAAAATTCACCAATCCTCAGAGAAAAGTTTGCAGTAAGCTCTAACTACACTTGTAGAATGTAATTACAGAATTCAGCTTGGCTAGGGGTACCATACCAGTTAATTTGAGTGTCATTAATAAGGTGCATGTTCACTTATGATTTTAATATGTGAACAAATCATTTGGGACTTTTCTTTCCCAGAACTAACATAATGTGTTGGAATAGCAGAATGTTCTTACTGTACCAGGGGTTAATTTTGACCCCGTTTTGTCCAGATTGGCTTTGGGTTTCTAGCTGTGTCCGGTCGATGCCACCAGATGGCGTGGCTCAGCATGTGAGACTGCCTGTTAGATGCCAATTCCTGCCAGTCTCCAAACTGTTGCTCCCCTAAGCTGGAGATAACCCTGCCCTGCCCACTCCAGGCCTGCCCGGCCCACTGTGACTACACCTGTCTAACAGCCCAGAACAGTTCCTGTGGGAGAACCAATTTGTGTCTGGAAACAGATTTTTCCTGGTCTGCTACTGAGGGAATGTAAAACGAATGTGATGACTCAGCAGCTGGGAGGGGTGCGCCCTGTGGAGAGGTCTGGGCAGGGGCCTGGGCTGGGTCTGTGTGTGAGCATTGGACACACGGCTTTATCTCACATACTTATTTGCTTAGCACTCAGCTTGGAATTCCATTCCTGTGCATCAGGGCGGTCATTCCCGGCAGGGGGTAAGGAGAGGGTGGGGGTGGCGTCCCACCTGCCGACTCACTGTGGCACCTGTGACTGACCTGGGAGGAAGATGGAGAGCTCTTGGGCGGAGGTCCATGCAGATACTGCTTGTTGCCTTCTTGGACCTGACAAGCCAGAGCACACAGCTCCCAGCCAGCTCCTCTGTGGGCTGGTGTTGGTAGGGCTGGAATCAACAAACATGCGGGAGAGGCTGGACTGTCCAGGCACATGGCACAGAAGGCCTGTGTGAATTTTCCCATGCTTGCGGTGACCAGCCAGCTTTGAAGCACAGGCTCGTGGTCTGAGGCTGGCTGCTGTTCCTGCTTTATCTCATTAATCAGAGTCAGGAGTTTGGTTTTTTTTTGGCCCCTGGGAATGACCCCTGGGAGGTTCTTTTTGTTTTGTTTGTTTTCCCCTGCCTTCTGGTGGAGACATTTTTCTGGATGTTTACTCCAGGACTGTGTGTGGAAAGCTCTGTGGCCCCTGGGCGTGACCGGGTGTTGCTGCGGGGCTGGACTGTGGGGAGGAGTGAGGGACTGAAATGGAGGAAAGGCACTGGTGAGGCCAAGGCTGGAGGTGGGAGTGTGTGCCGCCCCTTCTCCCTCCTGCCAGCCTCGACCCCTGGGTGCCATGGGGATGTCTCGCCCAGGTTCCGGCTTCCTTCACCCTGAAAGGCTCCCCTGGTGATGGCTCTGGCTAGGGCAGCCGCCTCCAGCCCGGCTCATCGCTGCTCCGTTGCGCATGGAAGTGTCACCGTGTTTGCCCTAGCATCTCTTCCCGCAGACTGGGACTTCTTGGGCACAGAGACTGGGGTGACCCAATACATTTGCTCTTGTCTCAAGCAACGACGCTGTGGCATACCCAGTAAAACTACTGCCTGCTACACTGGCACCCCATGGGCTCCACTTCTGATCCAGCTCCCTCTCAGTGGCCTGGGAAGATCAGCAGAAGGTGGGCAAGGTGGTCTCCCGTGCATCCACATGGGAGACCCCGACGACGCTCGGGTTTAGCCTGACCCTGTGCGAGCCACTGCAGCCATCTAGGGAATGTGAACCTGCAGATGGAAGATTTGTTTTCTCTCTCTCATCTTCCTCTCCCTCCCTCTGTAACTTTGAATTTCAAGATAAATAAATAAATCATTTTTTCAAATGTAAAGCAATAGATTTTTACCAAAGTGTAAGATTGAAGAAGATTGAATGTTGGCGACGTGTACAGTCATGTAGCTACCACTGTCATCAACAGAGAAAGCGTGTATTTGCCCTCATGTTCCTCCTGCTTCTTTCAGGCCTCAGTCCTTTTCCTCACTTACAGCCTTTGGCCGTCTAACCCTTACCCTCGTCTGCTTTTAACAGCATTTCTAGCATTTCATAAACATGGTATCAAATGCACAGTATGCAGTCCTTGCTCCATACTTGATTTTTTTTTTTTACTTGAAAGAGTTATATAGAACACACACACACATCTTCCAAATGCTGGTTCACTCCCCAATAATCACAACAGCCAGAGCTGGGCTGGTCCGAAACCAGGAGCCCGGAGCCTCCTCAAGGTCGCCCATGTGGGGACAGGACACAAGGCGTGGGAACCATCCTTGCTGCTTTCCCAGGCTGTAAGCAGGGAGTTGGATCAGAGGCAGAGCAGTCAGGACAGGAGCTGGCACTCATGCAGGATTAGGACAGATCTTCTGAGAGTCATGCTGTTGGGTGTATCAGTGTTTCATTCTTTTTTACTGCCAAGTAGCATTCCATTGTCTGATCATACCACAGTTGATTCATTCAATGGGCAATATGCTGTTTATGATTTGTGGTTATTATGAATAAAACTTCTGTGAAAATTTGCATGTGAGCCTGGCATAGTAGCCTAGCGGCTAAAGTCCTCGCTTTACATGCACTGGGATCCCATATGGGTGCCAATTCTAGGCTGCCCTGCTTCCCTTCCAGCTCCCTGCTTGTGGCCTGTGAAAGCAGTGGAGGACAGCCCAAAGCCTTGGGACTCTGCATCTGTGTGGGAGACCCAGAAGAGGTTTCTGGTTCCTGGCTTTGGATTGGCTCAGCTCCAACCATTGCGGCTACCTGGGGAGTGAATCAACAGACAGAAGATCTTCCTCTCTGTCTCTCCTTCTCTCTGTATATCTGACCTTCCAATGAAAATTAATAATCTTAAAAAAATTGCGTGTAAATGTTTGGATATATGATTTCACTTTTTTTTTTAAAGATTTTTTTTTTTCATGGAAAGGCAGACATACAGAAAGGAGAGACAGAGAGGAAGATCTTCCGTCCAATGATTCACTCCCCAAGTGAGCGCAACGGTCGATGCTATGCCAATCTGAAGCCAGGAGCCTCTTCCGGGTCTCCCACGCGGGTGCAGGTTCCCAAAGCCCTGGACCGTCCTCGACTGCTTTCCCAGGCCACAGGCAGGGAGCTGGAAGGGAAGCAGAGCTGCCGGGATTAGAACTGACACCCATATGGGATCCTGGGCGTGCAGGGCGAGGACCTTAACCACTGTGCCTTCGCGCCGGGCCCCCACTTTTTTTTTTTTTTAAAGTAGACCTAGGAGTGCAATTGCTCAATCAAATGGTGAGTAATATTAATAAAAGTAAGTTTGCGTGGTGGAATCTCTCTGATTTCCTTCCCGGGGAAGAGAAGCTAAGCATTGGCCCAGACACTTGATGGCTGGAGTTCTGGCTTTCCATTTCCACTAGCTTCATGCCCTGTACTGTGTTACCTGAGTCTTAGGTCATCTGGAAGCTTTGGGTCATGCTAGCTTTCAGAGCAGTTGGGGGAATTTGGATAATATATGAGAAATCCTTAGGGTTTATTTGGCACACAACACTGCTCCCCTGGTATTTTAAATACCCCATGTTACAAAGGAAAGACCTGCAGCGTAGTCACCCGCCAGGTTATGCAAGGCGGGAGTGTCAGAGAACTGGGAGTGATTCTGGCTCCACCGTGCTTGCCTTTAACCGCAGGGCCTCACTGCTTGCCTGGCAAATGTTTTGTTCCTTCTCCTTGGATTTGGTGGGAGTGGAGAAGGATTTTGAAAATGAGGGCCCTTGTTCAGGACAGTGAGAGAGAAGGGAGACCGAGTACATTTCAAGAAGAATCATTCGCTTTAAAGGGAGGGCAGAGAGAGAGGGTTTAAAAAGACACGAGGGGGTGTGGTGCAGTAGCCTAATGGCTAAAATCCTTGCCTTATACATGCCGAGATCTCATATGGATGCTGATTCATATCCCAGCCGCTCCACTTCTCTTCCAAGCTTCCTGCTTATGGCCTGGGAAAGCACTGGAGGTTGTCCCAAAGCTTTGGGACCCTGCACCCATGTGGGAGACCCGGAAGAAGCCCCTTGCTCCTGTTTTCGGATCAGCTCAGCTCCAGCCATTACAGCCACTTGGGGAGTGAACCAGTGGATGAAAGATGTTTCTCTCTGTCTCTCCTTCTCTCTGTAAATCTGACTTTTCAATAAAAAAAAAAAAAAAACTTAAAAAAAAAAGACATTAAGGAGAGAGCTAAGATGCTGAGAGCTGAGCTGAGAGAGGTCTTGCTTGGGTAAAGAGAAGTGTAGGGGGTATTATGTGGGGCCCGGAGAAGAGGGCACTTGAATGCCACACTGCCGGATTTGATCTTTGTCACTCAGAGTGACAAGCTACAAAGGCTAGCCTGGTCAGACTTGTTCTTGTGGAACAGGTCATGGGGTCGTGGGAGATCAAGTTGCGTGTTGCAGAAGTACAGGGGTGAAGAATGGGCTCAGCCCATTCCATTAGGGGCCAGGAGGCTGGAGCTCTGGAGGCAGGGTCTGTGGCAGGTGCCATGGATCAAGGGATGGAGAGGACAAAGCAGAGCAGTGTCCCTACATGTTGTGATAAGGAGGGAGGTGATATCATTGGATAGGGGATTCTAGGAGAAGAGTTGGCTGATTTCCCATAGATTACCCACACTTAGCATCTTGTTCCTGGGGTGGGCAGCCCAGGGGAGATGGTGCTGAAGAGTCCCCAGGAGGCAGGCAAGCCGGGCAGGCTGAGATGAGGAGAGGCGGAGCTCCAGGGCATAGGTGGCTTGGAGCATGTCTCTGAACTTGCTGTGAGTTGCTGATAGTGCTTGGCTCCCGCAGGACCCTCTCTCTTAAATTCTATTCCTGAATCTTTCCCCAACATGTAGGCAGCCGTCAACTGTTTAGAGAACCCTGAAGGCCAGGGCTGGGAGGGGTTCCTTCTTGGATGCCTTAGTGCCTTGGCCCCTCCTGCCCCTCTGGAGGTTGCCATGGAAGTTCAGTGATGACTGGAGGTCAGTGGGTGGATGACCCAGAGCCAGCCACTTACCACCCCCTTGCTCCTGGCAGATGCACGGCTGTTACACGTGTTTAGTTTAGAAGGGATGCATACAGCTGGTTCCCAAGAGACCATAAATTCCCAATCTTATTAATTATATGGGCCCAGTGCCTAGTGCAGAGCTGGGCCTGTAAATCTGTTGTTGGAATATCACTTCTTTTTTTATTATTATTATTATTTTTTATTGGAAAGGCGGATATACAGAGAGGAGAGACAGAGAGGAAGATCTTCCGTCCGATGATTCACTCCCCAAGTGAGCACAACGGCCGATTCTATGCCAATTCGAAGCCAGGAGCCTCTTCTGGGTCTCCCACGCGGGTGCAGGTTCCCAAAGCTTTGGGCCATCTTCGACTGCCTTCCCGGGCCACAGACAGGGAGGTGGAAGGGAAGCGGGGCTGCCGGGATTAGAACCGGCACCCATATGGGATCCCGGGCGTGCAAGGCGAGGACCTTAACCACTTGCGCCACCGTGCCGGGCCCGGAATATCACTTCTAAATAGAGAGAGAGAGAGGCCCCATCCTGTATGCTGAATTTTCATGTCCTCAGTCAATATTTATAGAACAGTTCGTGTGTGCTAGGCTCCAGGCCAAGGGCTGGAAACACAGATTGGAGTGAGACTGTCCATGTTTCTGTTCTTATGGAGCTCCTGTCTCACCTAAGGAAATCACAAAAGGAAATGGAGTTAATGAGAAAACATTGGGTATGGTGACTGGGAAGGGCCTGGCTAGTAAGGTGGACTTTGACTTCAGATGTGAATGGCAGGAGGGAGTGGGAAGAGAACTGTGAGATGACAACAGTGAGGCCAGCAAGATCAGGTGGGGCTTCCAGAAGGACATTCCAAATTATTTGAAGTGTCACTGGGGGGCCGTCACTGGTGGGGGTATGGGAACCACCATTATCATTTCTCCTTGGAAGGGTCCCTGACTGTTGTGTGAAACAGGTAGCAGACCAAGCACGGAAGAAGGGAGACTGACATCCTGGGATGGCCTAGAATGTGATGGAAGCTTGGACAGGTGGCAGTGGAGGTCGGGGGGGAGAGAGATTCAGGTATATGTGGAGGGGAATCCAATTGATTGGGTGTGGGATGTGAGAAATAGAAAGAAACCAAGGGTGACTCCTGGGTAGGCTAGCTGAGCGTCCTGGGCTGCCTAGAGATTGAGAGCTTTCCTAGGACACAGGACAAGTCCCTAGCAAGCCGGGGCAGCAGGTGGCCACATCCCTCCTGGGTGAAGGGCCAAGCGATGGTGCTGTCCTTGAAGACAGAAGACTCGGGGAGAACAGCTTTGAAGAGGTAAATCCAGAATTCTCTTCCGGCTGCCTTGCATTGGAGATGTTTGTTCACTAATGTTCGGGTGGGCACAGAGCAGGCAGTAGGCTAGACACCTTCAAGGCCCTAGGGAGACATGAGATTCAGGTAGAAAATGGGCAGCCAGCAATGTGTTAATGGCCTCCGAGGCCCTAAGGAAGTTGCTAGAAGGATGTGATCAGAGTGTAGCAAAAGGCCCAGGGTGCAGTTTGGATTCCCCCAACATTTTCAGGGGAAGTAGAGAAGTAGTTAGTCAAAGGAACAGTGTGGTGGAGGAGCCGGGGGGGGGGGGGGGGGGGGGCGTGGTGTCCTGCAAGCCAGGGGGGGGGGGTGGTGTCCTGCAAGCCTGGAGCCAGTGAGCTGCTCGGAGGAGGGTGTGGCCAAGTGAAGCAGATGAGGGAAGCGCTGCTACTGTGCAGCAGCCTCAGTGCCAGGTGGTCCTGCTGCCCGGGCAGTAAGCACAGTGTGGGCAGTAAGCACAGCGCAGCACAGCAGCAAGCCCAGAGGGCTCCTCCTGGCGGGCCTGACGGAGAATGGACAGACAAGAAGTGGCTGCAGAATGGAGTTTTCCAGGATATGGAAGCCACAGCACCGGCAAGAAATTCTGGCCCCTCGGCCTTTCTCAGCCTCTCATGACTACAGCCAAACACCTGAGAAAATCCACTTAGGGAGAAAAGAGGCCTGTTTTGACTCTTGCATCTGGAAGTTCAAGTCCAAGATCTGGCTGTCCCATTAGCTTGGAGTCTGATGAGGGTGGAGGAGCTGTTGGGAAGGAAGCACAACATGGCTGGGCAGGAATCAGGGTCCCTGGAAGAAGCAGGAGGTGTGTCCTCCCATGTCTCTCCTTATCAAGCCACTGTGACTCTATCCTAATAGTCCAGTCCAATCTTGTCTCTTCTATCAAGACCCCGTCTCCACACAGCATAACTGGGTTAGACTCCCACCCTCTTCGTACCATGAGCAAATACGATGAAAGGTCCAATTCCTGAGTTGAAGGGGTTTGATAGAGGCCCCAGTGCAGGGGGCAGAAGGTGTCACACAGTCTTGGGCATCAGAGAGGCGGGGTCAGAACCCAGGTGGCAGTATTCACCTTTCCAGAATAGGTTTAGATCTTGTCAAGCAGCTGGGGAAGACCAGACTGTGAGTAGCTGGGCAGCAAGGAATGACTCAGCTCCTCACCTCCCCACCGCAAGGTGCAGATTCAGATCCCTCCTTTAAGGAGTTAGGAGTGAGAGGAAGGTGAGGGTGTGGCAGTGCAGCTCAGGTAGGGACATGATAAAAATTTTCAAAAATATTTATTTATATATTTATTTTAAAGGCAGAATTAAAGAGAGAGAGAATCTTCCATCTGCTTATTTAATCTTCAGATGGCAATTACCAGGGTTGGACCAAGCCGAAGCCAAGAGTCAGGAGCTTCTTCTGGGTCTCCCATGTGGACACAGGATCCCAAGCCTTTCGACCATGCTCTGCTGCTTTCCCAGGTGTTGGCAAGGAGCTGGATTGTAAGTGGAAAAGCCAGGTCTCAAACTGGCGCTCATGTGGGATGCCAGCATCTCAGGCAATGGCTTGACCCCAGTGTGCCACAACACTGACTCCTGGAATTGGGTTTTGTGTGTTGCTTTTATTATTTATGTATATTTTAAAGATTTATTTATTTTTATTCTAAAGGCAGATTTTACAGAGAAGAGAGACAGAAAGATATCCCATCCCCAAATGGCCACAGCTGAGGCCATCCAAAGCCAGGAGCTTCTTCCAGCTCCCTCACAGGGGTGCAAGATCTCAAGGCATTGGGCCGTCCTCCACTGCTTTCCCAGGCCATAAGCAGGGAGTTGGATGGGAAGTGGAGCAGCTGGGACAGGAACTGGTGCCTATATAGGATGCTGGTGCTTGAAGGTAAGAGGATTTAGCCATTTGAGCTACTGTTCTAGGCCCTATATGTAACTTTTATGATAGACATTCTGAGCATAGATATGGACTTGAAGAAAAAAAAAAAAACTAGAAGTGAAGGACTTGAAATTGCTGCAGAGAAGGTAGTGGGTGGAGTCAGGCTTCTAGGGAGCTGGCAGGAGAGCATTGGAAGGAGAGCCAAGAGGGTTTGATTGTAGAGCAGTGAGCCCAGAGCAGTGAGCCTGAAGGGAAGGGAGGCCGGCTAGGTGTTTGTTGCCAATTGCCTCTCCTTTATCATGGAATCATGATGAGGTCTGCTGTGCAGAGTGGGCTGCAGCTACAGCAGGAGGCTTGGGGAATGCCCCACAGTGTGACTGACCCACTGGCCTCCTCCAGTGGGTGGCTGTGACATTTTTCTTGAGCACAGGGACGTAGAGTGTGCAGATAAATTCCAAGTGGAGCTTTGCAGTGTGGCCATGTGGAGGACCAGCACTCAGGGGAATGAGTTCAGGAAGGGGAGGAGGTAACAGGCCGTGAGTGTGTGCTGAGTAATGCAGGAAGCCAAGCACAAGGCTGCTGGATGGATTAGCAGGAACTTCCAGGGGCTGAAGGTACTGTCAGAAATCAAGCAGTGGGGCCAGAGGGATGAGGGTGGTAGAAGAACCAGAACGCTGGTCGGGAAGATGTACCTGGGTCAGCTTCTCATGACTTTAAAATGTCCAAGAGGAACCATTTAGGCAGCAAGGCTGATTTAAGCTTCTGGTTTGGAGTCTCACTGGGCAGGGCTAGGTGGCCATGTTAGTCTGGTACCTGATGAAACCTGGCAAAGGCAGAGCAGGTTCAGAGGGCCAGCCACATGCCCAGGTAGGAACAGAGACATGCAGGGACACTCTGCTGTCCATCCCTAGCCCCACCAGGACTGCTTCATGGCCTCTACCCAAACAGCTGAATCCAATCTGATCACTTCCCCAACCCCGATCCTCCTTCCGATCCCATCATTGGCTCAAGCCTCCATCCCAACCCATCAACCAATTGGGCTAATTACTCCTTCTTTTTTTTTAAGACTTATTTATTTTTATTCAAAAGGCAGATATACAGAGAGGAGGAGAGACAGAGAGGAGGATCTTCTGCCTGATGATTCACTTCCCAAGTGGTTGCAATGGCAGGAGCTGAGCTGATCTGAAGCCAGGAGCCAGGAGCTCTTCTGGGTCTCCCATGCAGGTGCAGGGTCCCAAGGCTTTGGACTGTCTGCCACTGCTTTCCCAGGCCTCAAGCAGGAGCTGGATAAGTGGGGCCGCTGGGATACAAACTGGTGTCACATGGGATCCTGGAGCATGCAAGGTGAGGACTTTAGCTGCTGGGCTACCACGCAGGGCCCGGATGTGTGGTATTGTGAGATTAGGATATTGGATAGATCCTTCACATTGTTACTGAGCTCAGCCAGAACAAGGTGCAGGTGTGAGAGAGAGAGGCAAGTGCTAAGCCAGGAGCCAAGGTCTGTGAGTGTAGATGCCCGACTAGGGCATGGGTGGATGGTGGAGACAACAGGGGGAAGGAGGTGGTTGGCTGAAGGCAGGAGCAACCTTGGCATAGCAATGGAGGAAAGCTGGTGCCTTACAAGTTCATTGGACTCAACTGAACCAAATGCTGTGTTGGTTCCAGGAAATGCCCGAGTCAGCACCAGCTGCCATTGTTTAGAAAAAAACACCCAGGACAGTCAAACCAGTCCAGAGAAAGCGCTCCTTCCCCTAGCCGCTGTTGCACGAAGCATCAGCAGGTGGACATCTGGGCCATCCCCCTCTCCTGGAACTGCACCCAGCCCTCCTTTCCCGTACTGACACTCTCAATGCCCCCTCCCACATCTCACACCCCCAGCCCCCAGTGCTGCCAGTGCCAGCTCTCTGCTCTGGGGACACGGTCCTGGCAGGAACACTCGGCTGGCCATCTTGGGCTGGCGTCATTCCCAGGAGAAGCAGAGCAGAGTTCTCTGGGAGCTGGGCCCGAAGAAGCACATCGTATGTGTTCTTCTCACTCTCTCTCCCCGTGGTGAGCAAGCGCTCATTAGGCAAAACCCTCCTCTTCCCCGGCCCATCCTCAGACCAACTTAAAGAAAACGGAGCCATTTCCCCAGCCTTTTGCTGGGGAGTACAAGTTCTTCTTGCTCAGACACCCACCATAACCTCTAGCCTTCTAGAACACCGTTCTGTTTATACCTTATGTCTTCCAGCAAGCTTGGTAATAATGCACAAGGACCCACTCGCAGGGCCTGCTGCTCTCTCGTTCCTTCCTCCTTTGCCTCGCTGCCCACTGGTGGTTCCGCCCCTTTGCTGGGTGCCCCTCATCACTTGAGAGTGTCCCAGGCCCAGGATGGTAGCCTAGTGGCTAAAGTCTTTGCCTTGCATGCAAAGGATCCCACATGAGCACCTGTTCATACCCCAGCTGCTCCACTTTCCAATCAGATCCCTGCTTGTGGCCTGGGAAAGCAGTGAAGGATAGCCCAAAGCCTTCGGCCCCTGCACCTGCGAGGGAGACCTGGAAATATCTCCTGGCTTCGGATTGGCTCAGCTCCAGCTGTTGCAGCCACTTGGGGGGTAAACTACTAGATGGAAGATCTTTGTCTTTCCTTCTCTCTGTAAATCTGCCTTTCAAATTAAAACAAATAAATCATAAAGAAAAGACAGTATCCCAGTTCTTGGCTCAAGGCCCTCTCTGTTCCCACCCATGGTAATCACAGCCAGGCTCTCAGGTGCCCACCAACCATCACTGTTGGCCCTGTGCCTGCCTCTCCTCCTGTGACAGTTCATGTCTGAGTTACAGAGTGAGGAGGAGAGACAGAGAGCTTTCCGACTGCTGGTCACTTTTCAAATGCCTGCAATGGCTGGGACTGAATCAGGCCAAAGCCAGGAGCCTGGAGCTGCTTCTGGGTCTCCCAAGTGAGGACAGTGGTCCAGCAACTTCGGTCATCCTTCTCAGCTCTCCCAGTACTTTATCAAGGGCCAAATTGGATTGTCAGTAGAACTGCTTGCTTTTGAATCAATGCCCATATGGGACATGAGTGCCAGAGGTAGAGGCTTAACCTGCTCTGCCACAGGGCCTGCTCCAGCTCTGGTCTTACATATCAAGTTACTGCCTTAGCATCTCTACTTGGGTACCTCATAGCCCTCTCTGCCTGTGAGGTCCGTTCTTGCTGTGGTATGTGCTCGTCTCAGCCAGTGGCCACTGACTCCTGCTCCAGGCTCAGGTCACATGCCTTGGAAACTTCCTGACTCCTCTCTCTCCTTCTCCAGCAGCAACTCCTCTCAGCCTGACCTTTAAGAGACACTCAGAATCCAACCAGTTCTGCCTACTTCCTTCACCCAGCCACCGTACCTTCTTGCCTTATTTCTATGAGCTCCTAAATTGAGCTTACTCCCACCCTCTTATAAACAGCAGCCAGATGATCTTCCAGCAGACCCCAAGGCATAAAGGGTAATTTGTCCTCATCTAGAATAAAGCAAAGCATCTTACAGATGGAGTGATCTGGTCCCCCTCAACCTCTCTGGGACCACCTCTTTCCATTTTTTTTTTTAAGATTTATTTGTTTATTCTTATTGGAAAGACAGATTTACAAGGTGAGAGAGAGATAACTTCCACCTGTTGAGTCACTCCCCAGATAGTCACAACAGAAGCTGAGCCAGGAACTTCTTCCTGGTCTCCCATGCGGGTGCAGGATCCTGTGGACTTGAGCCATCTTTGACTGCTTTCCTAGGCTTTAAACAGAGAGCTGGATGGGAAGTGGAGCAGTTGGAACATGAACCGCTGACCATATGGGATGCTGACACTTGTAGCAGACGATTGAGGATTAGCTTAGGTGAGTCACCACACTGGCCCACCTCTTCCTGTTCCTTTTCCTCATCCACCCTACTCCAGCCGCACTGGCCTCCTGGATGCTTCCCTAACACTTTAAGGATGCTCCTGCCTGACTCTGGAGCTTGCTGAGTCCTCTGCCTGCGATGGGCTTCCCCAGGCCCACACACTTTGCCCCTCCCTTCCTTAAAACTTCTATGCAAAGTCTTTTTTTTTTTTTTTTCCTGGGGAGACATTCTACCCAGAGCATAGGGATACACCATAATGGCACCACTCCTCTTTAGTTCAAATCACATTTTTCATTTCTGTCTTTTAAAAACAATCGCCGATCATTTATTTGAGAGGCAAAGAGAGTGAGCGATGGAGGGAGGAGTTATCCATTGGATGACTGGGGCTGAGTGGGCGCTGAAGTCAGAAGCCAGGAGCCAAGAACTCAATGAGATCCTCCACAGGGTCGGAGAAGAGGTTGATTCCTTGAGCCCCTACTTCTGCCTGCTAGGAGCTGCGGTGGCGGGAAGCTGGAGATTGGAACCAGAGCTGAGACACAAACCCAGGCACGCCAATGTAGCAAGTGGGCCATTTCGAGCTGCTGAGCCACCTACCCATTCCTTATCACCAAAAGGCTTATCACCTTTTGAATGTGGGTGAGTCCTGTGAGAGCAATGATGTGAGGCTAGCTACCTTTACGCTGTGTCCCCAGTAGTTAGAACAGACCCTGGCTCAAAGAAGGTAATTGACAAGTATATGTGAAACAAATGTAATTCAGTGTAGCCGGGGACTGGAGAATCCCACAATCTTCTGGGGCCAGCAGTTTTTATAGGAGAGCCTATCTCTTTAAGAATCCCTATAGAACTTGGATTAGGCAAACTTGTCTGTTTGTGTGTTTATGCTAGCATATCTCTAATACTTTCTTCCTACTTCCTGTAAGAATGACCTGTCAATGACGTGGCCTGCAGGTGAGCACAACTACAGAATGCTGGCATTCCATGAGAATTGCTGCTTTAGTTATTCTGTTACAGAGACTCTGTTGCAAGTCTGGCCCCAGGGGAGGCTTTTGGCCAGGTGTTAAATCGCCATAACAAATGTCTGCAAACAGAGCTTCCCACTGATCCAAGACCTGGCCCCATCTCCCTCTAACCTCCATGGGAAAAACTGGGCTTTGATCTAGTGGCCCAACTCAGACCCTGCCTTGGATGAAGGCGTGGTTTCCAAAGGGAAACAATCTCCTTTTCAGATTCATGAAAAGTGCACCTGCCTACCTCACACTTGCGAGAAGCAGTCTTTTTCTATTTGTGTGTGTGTGTGTGTGTGTGTGTGGGCTGTGTCATGATCAGTACACACAACCCAAGTTGGTTTTAAAGCCAGCAGAGTGTTGTTGGCAACTGGAAGTAGGATTCCAGGGGTGGAGCCTCCCCGGGTGGATCCCAAGGCTCGTGGGAGCAAGGCAGAGGCCAGTCTGTCTTACTATTCTGTTCCACTTGCTCCTGAGCTGAGGTCATTTTTGCCTTAGCAAGACCAAGGGTTTCTTCCCAACACTTCTTGGAGCTTCTGTGAACCAAGCCTCTTGGGTCTGGTCCTGGTCCCATGTTAGTCCTTGTGTGGGCCACTGGGCTGATTAACCAGATATGTGTTGCAGCCCCCACTTCCCATGGAGCTGAGGTGGGGGTAAGGATGGGGCCAACCTCCCAATACACATGGACTGCAGGTGG
Organism: Ochotona curzoniae; assembly: GCF_017591425.1. Classification (NCBI taxonomy): domain Eukaryota; kingdom Metazoa; phylum Chordata; class Mammalia; order Lagomorpha; family Ochotonidae; genus Ochotona; species Ochotona curzoniae. Next base: position 14,472,474 of record NW_024466219.1, on the reverse strand, counting down.
CAGAGGGCGGATGTCCAGCGGAAACTCAAGAGGCTAAAAACACAGGAAGGAGTGTGGACCCTGGACACGTGAAAATAAGGCGTCTGCTCCAGTTCTCAATGGGTTCTGAGTGTCTGGTAGGCCCTGTACTAATTCTTCCCAACCAGGTAGCCAATCACCACAAATTGGGTGGCTCCAAACAACCAAGATTTGTCCTCTGGCAGCTACGGAGGCTCTGGAGATCTTCCACCTGCTGGTTCACTCCACAAAAGCCTACAACAGCCAGCTGGGACTGGGCCGACTGAAGCCAGGACCCTGGAACTCCATCTGGGTCTCCCATGTGGGAGACCAGAGAACTCAGGCTGGATCAGAAGCCAGGCAACCAAGGCTCAAATCAAGCAATATAGAATGAGGGTATTCCAGGTCACCACTTAACCCCCTCACAGGAACCCCACCCTGCCCTCATAGGTCTCTTCTAAGGACATTTGTCTTTGAATTTTGGGCCCACCCCAATAATCCAGGATGGTCTCCTCATCTCAGGATCCTGAATTGCATCTGTGACAACCTTTTTTTCCAACAAAGTAACATGTATAGGTTACTGGGATTCAATGTCGATGACTTTTGAGGGGCACATTTCTCTGTCTCCCCTAGGCATCAACTCAGAAACAAAACAGTATTTAAATAACTAAGATACAAAATTTGTATAGGGCCAGGGTGGTGGTGTAACAGGCTAATCCTCTGCCCTGTGGCACCAGCATCCCCTATGGGCACTGGCTTATGTCCCAGCTCCTCCCAGTCAGGCTCTCTGCCAATGGCGTGGGGAAGCAGAGGAGGATGGCCCAAGTCCTCAGGCCCCTGGATCCATGCAGCTGACCTGGAAGAAGCTCCTGGCCCTCAGCTGTCCATCAGTCCAGCTCTGGTTTTTGTGACCATTTGTAGAGTGGACCAACAGATGAAACATCTCTCTGTCTCTCTCTCTATTTCCGAATTTTCAAGTAAAAATAAATCTTTAAAAAAAACTGAGAAAAAAAATGATTTGTAGATATTCTGAATATAGTCTATCCATGTGTTTTGTTGCCTTTTAAACCGACACACAGCAAAATTTGCTGCAGGACCTGGTGCGATGGCTTAGCGGCTAAAGTCCTCGCCTTGAACATGCCAGGATCCCCTATGGGTGCTGGTTCTAATCCCGGCGGTCCTGCTTCCCATCCAGCTCCCTGCCTGTGGTCTGGGAAAGCAGTGGAGGATGGCCCAAAGCCTTGGGACTCTGAACCTGTTTGGGAGACTGGGAAGAAGTTCCTGGCTCTTGGCTGCAGACCGGCTCAGCTCGGTCTGTTACGGTCACTTGGGGAGTGAATCATCAGATGGAAGATCTTCCTCTCTGTGTATCTGATTTTGCGATATAAATAAATAAATAAATAAATCTTTAAAAAAAAGTCCTTGCTGCAGAGGAAACATAATTAAATTTCTGGCTTGACATTCAGATAAGATTTTAATTTAAAAATAAATTATGTACTTATTTGAAACATAAGGGAAGAGAGAAAAACAGAGAGAGAGAGAGACAGAACACTTCTATCTACTGATTCACAGCCCAAATGCCAGCAAGGCCAGGCAGAACCCAGGGGCCAGGAACCCCATCTGGGTCTCCACCTGGGTGACAGGAGTCCACGCATCCAGCCAGCAGGTGTGGCTCCCAGGTGCATTCCCAGGAACCTGCACTGGAAGCAGAGATTGCCGGGATCCAAACTAGGCATGCCAACACATGAACAATGCCCACCCCAGGTTTCCATTTTAATTATATCAATCCTCCTTCCTTCTTCCAGGTTGGACCAAGAGCTGTGCTTATGTGGGCTTCCTACTCTGTTTTACGTCTCTTTGGTTAAAATGTCAATATTAGGTGTATCAGTACTGGTGACCAATTACACAAACACCTGGATGTAAAAACTCCCTAGGAAGAACCTGCCATGGTAAGAAGATGATTTTCAAATGACTGCATTTCAAGTGACTACAAAACTCACCATCTCGACTGCTGATCTTTTCTTGTCTAGGTGCACATTGGATTAGAGAATCCATAGGGGCCCCCATTCCTCAGGGAAGACAGGGGTGTCACACACAGGTGCAAATATGTGTCCTTTTGTCCCCTCCTCGCATCCACATGCAGCCCAAGCAGCTACCCTTACTGGTTGCTCAGGTTGGACTGGGAGTGTGACCGGCTGCCGGTATTGTCGCTTGAGGCATCTTGGCAGTGGTTCTTGGCATTTAGATCCTTGGCGATCCCAGGGGCTGGGCAAGTGGCTCTGTGCTTTATCAGCAGGGTTAGTCCTACAGGTGTTTCACAAGACCTGGGTGGGGGTAAGGGGGAGCCTGGGGCCTGGGGAGGAGCGTGCTTTCTCAATTTTCCCTCCATCCACCCCTCTGTTTAGAAATAACGGGGGCATTTAACATCCTGGTCTCCCTTTACTGCCAGCTGCAGCTTTCTCTCTGAACAGTGTAAGAGTTGGGTAGTTGTGGGGTGCTGCTTGCTGCTGCACCTGCAGAACCAACTCCGCCCAGTCCTGGCGTCCAGGAATCAGCCTGTCTTGGCAGAGGTCCCTTTGGCATTGGAGGCAGGATGATGTCATGGGTTTGGGTGGGCAGATCCTGCCAGCCACAGCCCTGTTGGTGACCATGACCAGCCCCTGCCCTGGTCTGCTCCCCGGATTCCCACGATTGCTCATTTGCTTGTGGGTTTGTGGGTAGTATTAATTAAAGGAATTTATTAACACATTAACTTGTTGGGGGCCAGAACAAATTCAGGCTAATTATGGCACCGGCATTCTTACTGATGCTTATGGTAACATGATATTACTACCAAGAGAACAGGGACAGTGTAGCACCTAGATGCGATTCTGACAGTATCATGGTTCTTCCCTCCCAGTCTCCTGCATCAATCAGGATCAACTAACTTCTTTGAGGCTCCTCCCAGCGCCGCTACTTGTCAGACTAAATGCAACCTAACCCCCAGGCTGAGCGTCAGGGTGTGTGGGGAAGGTCCACGGCTTCTCTCCTGGTGGGTCTATTCACACCCCTAAGCATGGTCTGAGAGTGTAGCTCTGGGTTGCAGCTGGGGCTCCCCAAGAGTGCTCCAGGTAGGACTTGAGACTAGTACAGCAGGCTGAGGAGGAGCAAGCTGAGTAGATACAGGGTAGCATTTCACTGAGTTAAGGTCCCCTCTGGTGGGACCCTGTACCTTTCCTGAGGAGAGTGCAAGACTTGTGTACAGTCTAGGTAGGACTCCCCAGTGACCTGCTGGAGGTGCGAACGTGTGTGGGGAGCATGGACGTGTGTTCCCTCAAAAGGGACTGGCCAGCGGCTTCCTGGAGAGACAGGTGTCGCCCTGCTGCTGGGCACACCCAGTTGCAGCTCCCAGGGTCAGTCGGGCAGGCCAAGCAGACCCCACGCGAGAGGGCGGGCCCTGGCAACACTGCCCTGGCCAAGCCTTGCGGCGTTTTGTTTTGTTTTGGGGGTGCACACAGGACTCACTCACTGCAGGCTTCTAGGAAGAGGTGCCCGGTAGGCTGGGAAGGGCGATCCCGAGTGGGAGGCCCCTCGGGCCGTGTCCCCCACCCCGGCCTCCGCCGCTCCCCTTGCAAAACCAGGCTGACCGCGGCCTGGAGGGACCTGCCGGGGCGGCGGCCGGGCCCCGCCCTCCCGGCAGCAGCGGCGGCGGCCGGGGCGGCGGCTCCAGTGCGGGGCGGCAGCCGGGCCAAGGCGACACCCCGCGCTCGCCCTGCCACCTGCGCGGCCCGCGGGCGCCGCCTCCAGCCGCCGGTCGGCCGCGTCCTCCGCGCGCGCTCGGCATTCAAGTTCAGGGCCCGGCGGCCCCGGCAGCACCGAGCCCGGCGGGGGCTGCGGCCGGCGCCGGCCGAGCGCGCGCCCCCAGCGCTGCGGACCGGGACCTGGATCGGCACCCGGGGAGGACCCCCGCCAGTGACGCCGCCGCCGCAGGCCCGGAGCCCGGGGCCGCGGGACCCGCGAGATGGCCGATGAGGTAGACTGGCTGGACCTGCCCGGCCGCTGGACCTACGGAGTTGACTGCGGTGGGAGGATCTTCTTCGTCAAGTACGTGGTGCTGGTGCTACTGCTGCTGGTGGAGGGGGTGGCGCTTGCTCTGGCTCGCTCTGGCTCGCTCGGTTTCCCGTTGTTTTTTTTTTTTTCTTGAAAGTTGCCCAACTTGAAAGACGGTGGGGCTGGGGGCGCGGGGTGGCCGGTGGGGACTGGGCGTGACTAACGAGTTTACGGCCGCGTGTTTGAATGGTCTCCCGCCTTTCCTTCTGTGGGGCAAAGTCCAACAAGGGCGCAGTCTCTTCCCGGAGCCCGGTGCGGGATGGCGATGGCGGGGCAGGGGCTGCCGGCCTCCCTAGGTCCAGCACGTTCCACTTCCCAGCCTGGACTTCTTCCAGCTCCTTCTACGCGGGGGCCAGAGGAGGGTCCTTCTGCAGTTTCCCTTTAGCCTTCCTCTTGGGACAGGCAACCCTGGGCGGCCTCCAATCTCGTGGTGTCGCCTGGCTGCGGGATGTGTGTGTGTGTGTGTTGGGGGGTGTCTCAGTGTCCCAGTTCAGCAGCTCTCCGGGCCGGACAGCCAGCGCCTGCTGTAGATTCCTCATTCTGGAGCGGCAGGGCCTCTGTCTGCTGTGGGCTACTAACGTATCTGCCTGGTCACATTTCACAACCAAAGCCGCTCTGGTCTCTTCTCTTGACAACCGGGTGGCCCTGCCTCCAGCCCTTGGCTGTCTCCTGCCACAGGCGCCCTGCCAGCCACCTGTCGGGGAGGGATCTCCCAAGTCCTGGCTACCCCTTGAAGTGTTGGAACGGGGACCCCAGGTGCTGAGAGGGGACCCTAGCAGGGAGGCAGAGCTGTCTCCACACCACCAGACCTGGGCAGGCATCTCCGTTCCCTCCAGGGCTGCTGTTTCCCCATCTACCTTGGCCCTGCGGTAATTATCACCTCCTTATCCTAATTGATGTTGTAATCACCTTGTTTTAGAAATGAACTCCCCTGCAGTCTGGACACTGAAGTCGGGGAACTTCCCAGTGCAAATAGGAGTCACACCTTCCCCTATTGCCCTGCCCCCAGGGGGCCTCCCAAACTGTCCTGTGGAGTGGCACAGCCTCAGCTCTTTTCCACAAACTTCCATTGAGCCTCGGCAAGGGGTGGAACATCACAGTGGGAAAAGGCAAATGAATGCTTAGGAAATGATATGATGTGTCCCAGAGGTGTTCATTTACATGATGCTGGCAAGGCGGGGAGGTGGGGAGATTACGTAGGGAGGGCCTCCTGGAGGAGGAAGCACCTGAGACAGGAGAAGAGAGAGAGAGATGAGGAGCAGAGGCCAGCGGGAGGAGTGCAGGGCACAGGTGCAGCAGGCCTCAGCAGAGTGCCATGGATGCTCTGAACGTGAAAGATGAGACCTTAGGAAGCAACTCACAGCTGGCCTGGGCTGCTGGCAGGGCCTGCGTTAAAGCCGTGGGAACAGGGGTGTACAGGGAAAGATGGATATAAGGACAGAAGGTGGGAGGAGAAACGCCCTGGAAAAAGTAAGTGTGTGCCTCCGGGCTGTGTGTTGGGGATGGCAGAGCCCAGGCGGAGGAGAAACTTCAAGGATTCCCAGGTTGAGCTTGGCCAAGATTGGGAGAGTGCAAAGAGGAGTACTGAGTTCTGTGGAGGACAGTGAGGCTGACATAGTCCAACAGACAGCTGGAGGGTCAGGGGCTGAAGAGAGTTCTAGGAGTCACCTATGGAGAAAGAAGCATCCAGAAGGATGTGAGGCGGGAGGTTGGAGGGGACCAGGGCAGTCATAATGGAAGGATGGAGGGAGAGAGTCAGGGTGTGTGTGTATGTGTGTATGTGTGTGGAGGCCTGGGGTGGGGCGCGGGAGGGTGTTGAGGGTGGAATGGGGGAGAGTGTTGAGGGTGGGGCGTGGGAGGGGTGTTGAGGGTGGGATGAGGAATGGGTGTTGAGGGTAGGGCACGGGAGGGGTGTTGAGGGTGGGGCGCGGGAGGGGTGTTGAGGATGCAGACAGGTGTTGTCCAGCAGATTGAGGTTCTGGAAAAGCTGGGAGTGGTGGGGGTGGGGAGGGGGAGCGGGGCAGTCACTTGTGGTCACCCATGTTTTTTCCTCAGGATAAGATCCTTGTAGGGATGTGTAGAGAGGGGCGGGGGCGGGGTGGAGGAGGGGCGAGCAGGATGGGAGGCTGGCGGGAAAGCCACAGAACATTCAGCAGCCTGACTGGCCCCTGAGCACATGCTAGGGGCACACTTGGGGTCCATAAAGCTTGGGAAGTGTGGCTTTGTGGTGCCCTGGTCCTCTCAGGCCACTTTCTGCATTAGCCCAGCTGGGGAGGAACCGCTGCACCTGCGCGGTGCTGGGCGGGGCTGATGGGGCTGGGGGCGGGGAGGGAGGCACAGGATACTGGGAAGGACAAGAGGAAGAGGGAGTGGAGAGTGTGCCTGGCTTGCTTGCTGGTGATCTCCAGGTGAGGGAGACACACAGCAAGGCCCAGGCCCGGGAGCTGTCAGCGTGAGCGGAGGCCAAGTGCTCCATCAGGGTCCTCCTTTCCTGGGCTGCCCGCCCACCGCCACCCAGCCTCCCAGCACACAGCGTGGCCCCAGTACTCAGGTCACCAGAGCAGCAACGGCTTCTTTTCCTGTCTCTCCTTTCTGTGTGCCTTTTACTTTCTTTTTAAAAATATTTTATTTACTTATTTTTAAGGACTTTTTTTTATTGGAAAGTGAGATTTACAGAGAGAAGGAGATACTGGAAGATCCGTCTGCTGGTTCACTTCCCAAGTGGCCTAATCACACTGGGCCCCACCTTCTTTTTTTTTTTTTTTTTAGATTTATTTATTTTTCATTGGAAAGGCAGATTTACAGAGAGAAAGAGGGACAGAGAGAAAGATCTTTCATCCACAGGTTCACTTCCCAAGTGGCCGCAATGGCTGGAGCTGAGCCTATCTAAAGCCGGAAGCCAGGAGCCTCTTCTGGGTCTCCCATGTGGGTGCAGGGTCCCAAGGCTTTGGGCTGTCCTCTACTGTTTTCCCAAGCCACAAGCAGGGAGCTGGAAGCGAAGTAGGGCAGGCAGAACTCAAACCAGTGCCGATATGGGGTCCTGGCTTGTGTAAGCTGAGGATTTAGCCACTGAGCTATTGCACTGGGCCTCTGTGTGTGTATGTGTGTGTGTGTGTGTCTTAAAAAGATTTATTTGTTTGAGTTACAGAGAGAGAGGGAGGTAGAGAGAGCACGAGAGATCTTCTATCTGTTGGTCCACTCCTCAGGTGGCCACAGTGTCCAGGACTGGGCCAAAGCAAAGCTAGGAGCCAGGAGCTTTCCCTGTTCTCCCACGTGGATGCAGGGGTGCAAGCACTTGGGCCATCTTCCGCTGTTTTCCTAGACCATTAACAGTGAGCTGCAGCAGAACTAGAGCAGCTGGTGCACATGTGATAAGCCCGTGTTGCAGGAGGTGGCTTTACCAGCTGTGCCTCAAATTTGGCCTCTGCTTCTTTTCTTTTAAAGCTTTATTTTATTTAAAAGGCAGAGTGGTGGAGTGAGAGAGAGAGAGAGATCTATTCAGTTAATTTCCTAGATGACAGCAATAGCTAGCACTGGGTCCAGCTGAAGCCAGGAGCCAGGAACTCTACCTGGGTCTCCTGTGTGGGTAGCGGGGGGGTGGGGAGCAGAAACTTCAGCCATCACCTGTGGGCAGCAGCTGGTGGACAGACACACACCACAGTGTATCCTGTGGTGGTCTACTTCTCCATGATGGGTGGGCATTGAGTCACTGGCTCCTGCTGCCACACAGAGCCACGGAGGCTCGGACTATGTGGATCAGCTCACCTATAAACCCAGACACTGAGAAAACACAGGCCAGGCCATCGTAGTAGCAGCACAGGTGTGGCTGGTGGGGAGGGAGGAAGCGGGGAATCACAGAGGGGCACAAGGCAAGTTTGAGGAGGTCATTGTCTTGATTTGAGTGATGATTTCATATGTTAAAACATCGAGTTATATACCTTACATATAGTTTATTGTATGTCTTGTGTCAAATTGGATGGAGTCTTTTTTTTTTTTTAAAAAAGAGTTATTTATTTATTTACTTGAAGGGCAAAGTTACAGAGAGATATCTCCTGCCCACTGGTGCACTCCCCAAGTGACCACAGCACCTGGGACTAGGCTAGCTGCCTAGTTACCTGAAACTCCGTCCAAGTCTCCCATGTGGGTGGCAAAGGTTATGCACCTGGGCTATCCCTCTGCTTTCCCAGGCACACCAGCAGGGAGCGGCTTAGGCATCCGTGCTATAATGCTGATCTCAGATGGAGTCCTTCTCAGTGGGGTTTCTTGTGTGTCAGTGGCAATTCACACCCTCCAGGGTAGCTTTGTCCCGTTTCGTATCCCGAGTGCCACCCTGAAGCCTGGAAGAGCCAGGTTGCCCAGAGTTGCGCATTCACACACCTGCATTGGTCAGGTTCTTCTGGTGCGACACACGAGGTCACATCTGACTCTGGAACCATCTGTCTTGTGGCTGGTTGGGGGTGACTGTGTGAAAGGGCTCCTGTGCAGCCCAAAGGGTCTGATTTGGGGGTGATCACTTTACCAGGGCCAAAATAGTAGAAAGGGCTTTTTAATTTTTATTTATTTATAATAAATCCTGGCTTCCTGTGTTGATTGTGACTTGCAACAGCTTCTCTAATCCTCAGCCTGGTAATGCGAGGGCATGTTGGGAAGGAGAGATGGAGTGCTATAGGCCCTGGGATTTCCCTGTGTTTTCCTGGTCAGCCGAGTGTTTCCCTGGTCTGCCAAGCAGCAGCCGGAGCCCAGAGCTGCATGTAGTTCTCCCCCGTGGGTGCAGGGGCCCATCCTCTGGGACTTCTTATACTTTCCCAAGCACAATAGCAGAGAGCTGGATCAGTGCTGCCCTGCTGGCATCACCTCCTTGACATTCCCCGTCCTTGTCCTTGTGCAGTAACCCTGATAGCTCAGGAGGGCCTGTGGTCCCCACTGCCCTGTGTTGCCAGGTGTTTCCCTGCTCTGCCGGAAGCTGGGGGTCATTGTCCGATGGTGCTGTGGGTTCTTGTGTCTGATGCTTCCTTGTGGTCCTCCCGCAGTGATGAGGACAAGTCAACCAGCTGGATGCACCCTGGCACGGGAGCCTCCATCCAGAGTGGACACACCGCCAACCCAGGTAAGGAGCCCTGCAGGCCCCAGTTGTGTATGAGGTCGCAGTGGGCAGCCTAGCTCTTTCCTTCCTCCTGGGATAACCTTGGCATAGCCCTTGGACTGCACTCCCGTGGTGGGGTTGCTGTGCAGGGGCTCCAGGCTCATGTTAAGCTCTCCCCAGGCCTCCCCTTCTGTGCTGAGTGTCTGGGAGCAGGTGACAGAGGAGCCACAGTTTGCCCCTCTCCCATTCCTCTGCCTGCTCAGAAACCTCCCTCTCCTGGGGCTCCTGACTGGGTCAGAACCCAGCTCCCAAGTACTACGTGAACTAGTGAATTAACGCTTGAAAGAACAACTGTGGGCTAGAATGAGCACAGGAGCCAGGAGCTTCACACAGGGACTGGCATTCTTGGGCAACCCTCTGTAGCCAGCCAGTGTGTACACTGGTGGGAAGCTGGATAGGAAACAGGTAGGTGTCCTCAGTGGTACCTTGACCACTGTGTCCAGTGCCTGCTCTATGCTGTGGACTTCTGTGCCATTCTGGGAATGCTCTGTTGGTGCTACAAACCACAGTTCCATTTGCCACTTGTGGGCAACAGGCAGTTGGCATGTAGTTAGCTACACTGAGAACCTGCATTTGAATGAGTCTGAATGTCAACAGTCCCATGCAGCTGGCAGGATATCTTGCATACTAGGGGGAAATGTGATGGGAGATGGGACAAAGCCACTTGGAGTCCCCTCCTGGGGAGAAGGTCCCCTTGCTGGCCCTCGGCAGTCCCCTACGTGAGGGGACACATCCAGGCCAACCACCCACAGACAACCGAGGAGGAAGGCTTCCATCTGTTTTTGCAAGGTGTATCCGTTTATTTGAAAATCGTTGAGATGTGTGAATCATTCCATCCACTGATTCGCTCTGCACATGGCTGCAGTGTCCTGGGCTGGGCTGAGCAGAAGCCAGAGCCCAGAGCTGCACATTGGTCTCCCCCATGGGTGCAGGACCCAGTCCTGTGGGCTGACTTCTACTTTCCCATGCTAATGGAGAGAGCTGGATCAGAAGCACCCCTCCCATCCCCCTCTCCCCTCCATACAGGAGAAAAGGAAAATTGGAAGCATTTATCCCACCCACCTTGCCCCCATACTGTGACCCTCCCCACCCCATTGGATGGTTTTCATGGGCCTGTATTCTTGTCAACTATGTGAAAAACATCAAAACTAAAATTAAATTAAATGAAGATCTGGACCCAGATCCGTTTGGGTTCAAACCCTAGGTCCATCACTGAACCCCCTGCACCAGCCTCTGCCATCAGTGAGGTGGAGAGGCTGTACCTTTCTCTTCTGGTCGTGATTAACACTCAACAATGCACGGCAGCCATACTGTCCCCCTCAGGCAGGAGTGGACCAAGGCTGTGGTCAGGGTACCCCAGGCACATGCAGAAGCTCAGCAAGGGCTGAGAGGGGAGCCGGGTCAGGAAGCCTCAGCAGCAGTTGGCCTCAAACTGGCATTCTGATATGAGATGTCAGCATTGTAGCTAGTGGCTTCACCTGCTGTGCTACAATGCCACCAGCCCTTAGGGGTCGTTTGAGAGAGTGATTGACTTTTCCACTTGCTTGTTCACTCCTCACACACCTGTAATAGCCAGGGCTGGGCTAGGTGGAAGCCAGGAGCCTAGGCCTCCATGCCGGTCTCCCCTGTGGACCTCAGGGGCCCCACCATCCGAGCCATCGCCTGCTGCCCTCCCAGGTCCGCGTGAGCAGGAAGGCTGTGGTGGTGGAGTGGCCGGCCACGGAGCCAGCAATCACCTGTGGATGTTCTGAGCAGTGGCTTAGCCTCCGTCTGGGTGAGGGTTGGGGTTGTTCCAGATTCTGCTTCTTTCCCATTCTGGGCTGCAATCACTGTGTTTCTAGGCCCTGGTGTAGATCGTTGGGAACGGGCAGAGCCCAACGCCTTCGTTTTCTGGTAGAGAAACGGAAGAGCAGAGAGGGAGCCCCTGGCTCAGGACCTCTGGGCCGAGGCAGGTGGCATCTGAGGTCAAGGCGCAAGTTCTGGAGGTGGACACCCGAGCTCTCCATCAGTGTGGTCTTGAGCCCGTGGCTGAATTCTTCCAAGATTTAGCTTCCTCGGCTATGGAACCGGGATCGGCTTAGCCTCAAAAAGTGGCAGCCAGGGTTACAAGGTGACTTGGCCCCATGGGGCCTCCACTGCAGAGCTCAGCTTCAAAGCCCGGCTGGTCTGGCTGCTGCCTTCTGTGTCTCTGTGGCTTATGGCCCGGGTTCTTCCAGCTCATCGTCCCTCTCAGTGGGACCTAGAGAGCAACGAGCACTGATGAGCCCGTGCCCCAGTTGCGGGCTTTCCAGGGCTGGGAAGGGGTTAAGATGCCCTGGCCAGCCGCTTGTCAATAGGGCAGCTGCCTCTGTGGGCTCTCAGCCTGGACAGGAACATAAACCCTCTTGGTGTTGCCCAGGACAGAGGGAGAAGGCAGGGCCCGAGTCCACACTGGCTGCCTTCCCGGGCCCATCACAGAGGCAGGCTTCTTCATGAGGCTGACCCAAAGGGGTTCCATGTGCCTGGGCAAAGCTGCTGCTGCACACCCTCCTGAATGAGCTGTCCTCCTGCGGGGACGCAGGGGAACAGGCAGCATTGACGGAGGCGCACAGAGGAAACAGTGTGGGGCTTGGGAGGCCACCGACCAACACTTCCTGTGTGACTTTGAGTGATGGCCGGGTCTGAACCTCAGTTTCCCCACTTGTCAGCACGTTCCAGCTCAATGCACCAGGCCGATGATATGCCCAGCTCAGGGGCTGCTGGCACACTTCTCCAGGCCTGGTCCTGGGTGGGAACTGGGCTCCTTAGCTGCCCCATTCCAGTGGCAGGGCAGGACCTTGGCTCTGCTGTCTGCAGCTGATCCAATGGGGGCATCAGTGAATGCCAGACAGGTGTTGGGAGATGCGAACTCTCTCTGTCTATTAATTAAAAAAGGAAAGGTAAAGTCCATTTCTGGACCTTGATTTCCCAGGTCCCTGGAGATTGGAACCTGAATCTCGGTGTGAGATCCCCCTTTGGCTCCATTTCCTCTGTGTGATAGAGGAGGGACAGTGGCCAGTGGGACATTTCCCATCCTCCATGCTCGCTGCACCTGCTGGCTGGTGCAGTTAGTGGATGGGCGAGTGCCACCGGGCACTGAATCATTTGGTTCCTTTGCTTGTCTGCTTGTTCATCAATGGAAGATGTCCAGCCATGCTACCTCCTTCACTGCTTATTGGAAATGAGGAGCCTTAATGGTGAGACAGTTGCTTTGGCCTAAGGGGTGATCCTGCTCCCCGGTCCCCAGTGCCAGTCGGGGCTGTAGGGGTGGGCTGGAAGGCAGGCTAGGTGCAGGGCGTCTCATGTTGGGGTCTTGCTTCCTTGCAGGTTTACCCAAGGGCTGGGAGATGGATTGTACCGCGGAAGGAGCTGTGTATTTCATCAAGTGAGTAATGAAGCTACGTTTCCCCTCTGTTGTGCTGTAGTCCTTACTCACTCCTGTGGAGAGGAGACTGCCAGGCTGTTGTAAGGCCTGTGGGAGGCCCTGGGGAGCACGGGAGCTCCTGGGCCTGGTGCTGGAGCCAAGGGGAATGCATGTGTCTTCCTGTGTTTACGTTGGCATGGGTGCTGCTGCTGTCACCTGTGGGATGTTTCCTAGGATGGGGTGGGGTGGGGTGCTGGGCTGGGCTGTGCAGGTGGGAAGGAGGTGGCTCTGCAGAGTGGAGGAAGAGTCCTGGGGGCTGTGAGAGCCGTCATGCAGGGCCTACTGTGAGGCAGGAGGGGTGGGTGCCCACTGGAGGAACACAGCCGGGTGGGTGGCACAGGGCCAACCCCAGGCCCTCCTGCTCTGCTGGCTGGAACAGCTCTGTTCTCTGCTGGGAGACTTGGGATCAGGCTGCTCTGTTGGCCAAGCTCAAGGTGCCCCGGAGAAAGGCCTGGGGCTGCAGGGAGGCAGCTGTCCAGTGGGACTCCCTTCATTCCACCCTGGCTTCATTCCTGTGTGTGAGGCTGGGCATGCTGGGGCCTGTGGGCCACCTGCCCAGTCTGGCTGCCCATTCTGCAGAGCACAGCTGGGGACACCACACTGCTAGAGGGGCCCTGCCTGGCTACAGAAGGAGGACCCTGTCCTCATCCCTGCCCCCACCACTAGAGGGAGGCCCCTTTCTATCCCAGCCGAAGGGCACCAGGCACTTGGGTCTGCTCTGAAATCATGTAGCTATCCTGGCCCAAGCTTAGCCTGGACTTGAACCCAGGCTTTCCTGCTCAGGTCCCTGGGTCTCTCCTGTCTGCCTCCCAGCTGACGTGTGGAGGTTCTTTTAGAGACAGTGGCCTGCTGGAGGTTGTTTCCTAGGCCATTTTTGTGTGTCCTTTGTCACTCACTGATGGCCCTCAGGTCATGCCGACTCTCAGATGCCCTGTTTCTGTCAGGTCAGGCCTGTGCCCACCTCCGGGCCTTCGCACATGCTGTCCCAGGGGGCGAGTGGACGCCTTCCTTCGGCATTCCCCGGCCTGGCTCCCACTTGTCACCTGGCTCAAGTATCACATCAGAGACACCTTTCCTTGCTGCTCCGTTGGAAGCTGCCCCTCTTCATAGCACCTGCTGCCACCAGAAGTGTGTGCTTGTGTGTAGCTGGTGCCTTGCTGTGGGAGCCGAGAGCAGGTGCTGCTCGCTCTGACCTCCAGCCCGTCTAGGACAGAGCAGGCACCTGACACTGTGGTGAATGGGAGGCACTGGCAGGTGAACAGTGTGTGCACTGAAGCCTTGCTCCAGCTGCCAGCCCGCGGCTTTCTCCTGGACTCCCCGTTCGGACTTAAAGTCTTCCTGTCGGAGACGCCTCCACCTTCCCCCTCACCTGGGGGTCTCTCAACATGCCCCCAGCCCTCTTCCCCACTTCTCATCGCTCTGAGTCTGTGCCCATGGTCACGCTCCCTGGATCAGCCCAGCAGCTTCCCCACGGATGGTCGCATGGTCACGTTCCCTGGCTTGGTTGCTCCGGGTGTGCTTTTGCTGAATGCACGCGTGGTCAAATCTTCTTTCGTGTGTGTGATGTTACAATGCCTGTTGGAGTGTCCAGGCCTGGATTCAAGTCCTGGCTTCACTTCCTTCGCTAGGTCCTTCTCAGTCTGAAGGCAAACCTTAATAACTACCTCTATGACACAAGGTCTGTGTCATGCTGGATACCTGGCTTCAAAGCTGGGCGTGTGGCCTCCTTCTTGGCCTTGTGCACCCTTAAGCTCCTGTGTGGCCCCCTGTGGGGCCAGAGGGTCTCAGCTGAGCCCCTTGTGTGAGTGAATGAATGATACCAGCTGGCGTTCTATGTGGCAGTGCCTGGCATGCGCAGTTCCCACGAAGGCAGTTGGTTGGTGGGCAGATCCGAGACTTTCAGGACACCCTCCCAACTCCCCTACTCTGAGGCTGCAGTCGCCAAGCGTCCTGCCTTTACCAGGAAGCAGGTGGGAAAGAGGAAGGGTTGGAATGGACAGTGTGCTACTGTGCACTTACCACATCCGTCCATTAGAGGGCACCAGAGCACACATGATGGGTCCTGTCTGGCCTTCAAGGGACCTGCTCAGCGGGGACTCCCATAGTCCCTTCTCTGGCTGAGGGTGCTGGCAGCACTACCTCGACCCGCCCCGGTCACCTCTCCACCCTCATGAGTCAGGAGGACTCTAGTGGGCAAAGACCTTGTTGTGTGAAACTCACTGCTAGCCATTGCCTCTCTCCCCAGGGTGGTCCTGACAGTTGGCAGGCACAGGGACTGGCAGGGACCCGCTTTGCAGGACCACACCCTGATGACCCCAGCTGTTGCCATGCTCAGGGAGCTCTGCCCAGTCGCTATTCCACTTCCTTGTTCTGCTCTGAACACTTCCTCAGGGTGGGGGTGGGGGAAGATGGGCAGGAAGGGGTGGGTGGACAGGTCCCCCGCTCTGTGCCTTGTACACCTGAGTTTCCTCCAGACCCACCCTGGAGGCCCCAAGAGGACCACACTGAGAGGCAATGAGTCAGCCTGGGGCTTACCAGCACTCCAATGGTGACTTTGGACTTCACTGCTGAGTGACAGAGCCTGCAGGAAGCTGGGACAGCCAGGCAGGTTCTGCCTCCTGCCGTCCGCCATGTGTGTGGCCGTCCTTCTCTGCTGGCCTGCCAGCACAGGGATTCAGCTTCAGGAAAGGGAGGGGATTTCTCTCTGGATTTCTCAGCCACTCTGCGGGAGCCCAGACCCGTGAGCCACCCAAAGTGGAGGCAGGCCACCCCACTCCCACTTTACCTTAGCCCCTCCTGTCCCCCAGGAGCAACCACAAGCTCTGGAGGATCTGAGAGTCAGAGGAAGGCTCCGTCTGCAGCCCTTGTCCTGTCTGCCAGAGAGTATACCTGCCCAGCAGGCCCGTCTGTCGCTGCCTGGTTTAGCTGCCCTCCTCCCCTGCCCCAAGCTGAATCTTTTGCCCCATTGGCTCCTTGAGGCCTGGGACCCCCATGAGCGGGTGTAGCCTTGCTCCTTGCCTGTTCCAGGTCTAGAGTGGCAGGATTTAATTGGTCTTGCTTGGTCCTGGACCGTCACTCACAGCTTCCCTGCTCCTGCGGTTGAGTGGCTTGGCCATCCATGTCCACATAGCCTTGGCCTGGCCCCACATTCTGGTTGAGTGGGGTTGCTAGGCTGGTACAGACTGCCTAACCTGAGCCCTAGCCAGCCCTGGGGTGGGGAGGATGGACCCTGCCAGCAGCTCCTGGCTCCTGGCTTCAGCCCAGGCTCCCGGGTGGGAGCAGAATATGTGTGATTCAGGCCAGCTCATCCCTAAGCATGCATCTTGGATGGAAAGAGGCTCAATCTTAGCACCCAGTTGCTCTAGTAATAAAGGGAAGAGACCTGCTGGGTGTGTGTGGGGAGCCAGGAAGGTGGTCTTACAGGTGCGCCTCCATGACCTTTGCTTCTTGCCGGAATTCTGTGCTCAACCTGGAGCTTGCCAGGTTTGGTCTGCAGCTCCTGGAGTTCGAGGGATCCGATGATCTGAGACTGTGAACCTGCCTGGAATTTGGGAGCAGGTCCCCATTTTCTTCCTGTCTCTGAGCTTGGTGTTAGAGAAGCTACTAGCTTTGTAGTACTCACAGAGATAACCCTGTGGGGTCCAGCTTCTTCTGCTGCAGCCCTACCTTCTGTCTTAGGCCCCCTGCAATGCGACACCTAGGGTCCCCTGGCCGGGCCAATACCCTTGTCCAAGGCTATGAGACACCCGTTTGGGCTTGAGACCAGCAGATCCTAGCATCTTGGCCCAGGCTCCAGCCCTCTCTCAAAGTCTGTTGCTTTCATTGCACTGTGTTGGGGTGGGAAGATTTGGGAATACCAGGGCCCTGGCTGAGTCCTCCTGATACCTGGAGCTGTGCTTGTTAGCCAGGGCTGGGAGCAGAGTAGAGGGCAACGGCAGGCAGCCTGGGTGAGGCTCCCTGTGTGATGCTGGGCTGCTGGGCAGTCTCCAGCTCCCTGCAGTCTCACGGGAGGACTCTCAAAGCACGGCTTCCACAGCCGGTGGCTTTGCTTCCCTTTGAGGGCATCCTGGTCCTGAAGGCGGCAGGTGGTGTAAAGTCAGGGCGGCTGAGCTGCCTTGCCCGCCCACCCGCCTCCCGCATCCTCTGCAGGCAGGTGGGTGGAGGGGGAGGGCTGCGGGGGAAGGGGACTGCAGGAGTAGTTAGCAGCTTGTTGCTGGTGTGCATGGAGTTAAACCTTTCCAGGGACTATTTACTCCTGATCCTAAGTGACAGCTTGGGGAGGGCGCATCACGTGGCTTGAAATCCCCTTGGGAGCCCATGGAGCATGCCCAGCTGCGCCTGCCTGGGAAAGATGCTGGAGTCTGCAGCCACCACAGCAGCGTCCTCACCCGCGCCAGGGACCTGCCAGCCCCAGCGATGACTGATTAGCTCCGATCCTGTCCAGAGTCTCTCGCTTCTGAAGGGGGCCCCTCGGGGAGGAGGACCCAGCCTGGCCTGAGCTGGGGGAGGGGCGCTCTTGGGCTCCCCGGTGGGAGTTTCCAGCCCCGGATCACACCTCCACTCCCAAGCCAAAGCCCAAACTGGTGAGTCGGTTTTGATGCAGCAGGAGGTGGGTGGCTTGGGTTGTCGCCGCTGCTGCCGCGCTCACCTGCCCCGGAAGCCTGGCCTCTCGCACTGCGGCTGCTGCGGTCCCCACCCTCATCCCTGGCCGGCGGTGCTGGGGATCATGGATGCTGAGACGCTAATTATAGCCTCTTGGTGCCCCCGCCCCCACCTCAGAACCCCAGTAAGAGCTTGATGCTCTTAGAGTTGATTACAATGCATCTCCCGGGAGAGGGCAGCTTGGGGCTGCCAGCTTCCTAGGGTCCAGCTGCCCTCCCCCTCCCTGCCTGCCTGGAGGTCTGGGGCTCAGGGCTGCCTCCTCTCTAGTCAATAGGAGGGAGAGGCAGGGACGGGAGGCAGGGGTCAGGCTCAGGTCAACCCCAGGGACTTGCCTGCCTTGGGTGGGGACGGAGGGCAGTGCGAACAGATTTGCTGTCTCCTGGGGATGGGAGGGGGCCGCTGAGCGGTGCTGGAGCCAGGGACGTGAGCAGGGGCTGGTGAAGGGACAGAGAGCTGGCGCTGGGGATGAGGGGTCCAGGCTGCAGCCAGAGCCAACAGCTCTGGGGTCTGGGGAAAGCAGGCAGGTGGAGCAACTGGCCAGGAGGGGGCATGAAGGGGGCGAGCAGGGAAGGAGGGGCTGTGGGCATGCTCTTTGAGACAGCAGACAGCTAGGGCAGGGGGGCAGCCTGCCCAGAACACAGGGGTGAGGAAGGCGAACTGCAGCAGGGAGGTGGTGGTGAGGAGAGCGAGCTGCAGCCCTCCAGGCTTGGCACTTCTTCCCAAATCCCTTCAGACCCTCCACCCTCAATCTGGCGGCTTGAGTGCCCCCAAGGTGTCCAGCACATGTGGATGGGTCCGGGGTGGCTTGGAGCAGGTGCATGACATGACCCTGCCTGAGCCATGGTCTAGGAGACCAGACAGCAACAACCAGGCTGTGCTGGAGGAGCATGGCACTGGGAGGGCTGTCTGTGGGCTGTGACTGCCCGGGCGCCGGCTAGGGCCGAAGCTGAGCAGCTACTGCCGGAGGAGAGGGCGTGGGAGGGAAGGAGGGGCAGCACAGGGCAGCGCAGCCGGCGGGCAGCCGGCGCCTGTCTCCACCGGCGTGGCAGGAGGGGGGGACCCGCCTGGCACTGCCACTGGGCTCTCCTTACAGGAACAAGGATGCATCTGTGTTTGGGGCAGGGGTGGCAGCTCAACCTCGCGTATGAATTACTGTGAGCCCGGGGCTTCCATCAGCGGCGAGGTTGACAAGTGTGGTGACAAATGAGTTAGTGCTAGTGTGTCATTAGTCCTAGCCGAGCAGACAATGGGGGCCCTTTTTATTTCCTGTTTGGCTTCTTTCCCTCTGCCCAGGAAGGGGATGGGGCAGGAGGCCTTTTACACAGATGATTACTTCTAACGTACCTGCCTGCGTTACCCAGTTGGATTCCTCTGCTCCATGTAAATGGAGTCGTTGGCGAGGCAGCTTCCATGTCTGCCTTGCGGCTTGGGCTGAGCCGAGGGGACCCTGGAAGCCGAGGGTGCTCGCCTGGACCCCCACACCTGAGCCAGCTGGTTCTCTGAGCCAGTGTCCTCACTGGCCCCAAGAGCCATGTCCCTGGCTGGCTGGGCTCCCTTGGCTGCAGGATGCTTCCTTGGGCTCAGCTCTGGGGTGGGGGGCTCAAAGGCTCTCTGGGGGCCAGGGCTGAGTCAGGTGACTTGGGCAGGCTGCTGAAGATGCTTAGGGAGGCAGGCTCAGCTCTGTGTGAGGGAGCATGTGGATTGATTGGGGAGACAGGAAGGAGGGTGAGCAGGGTGGAAGCTTGGTACTGGCCATCTCCCCTGTGGGCTTGTGCGAAGCCCCGTGACCTCCTGAGCCCCTCTGGACCATCTGGCCCAGCTTCCCTCCAGGCCTGGATGAGCCCTAAGCCGGCCTCCGTGGGATAATCCCAGTGACGGGAGTTGATGAGGCAGCTTTCTCTGCGGTTGCAGCCTTGCACATGGAAATCTGCCGGCTTCCACCTTTGGGTCTGCCTGTCTGAGCCACCCAGGGCAGGCCAGCGCTGTCTTCTCCCGAGGATGGGACGGTTTTGTCGCCGTCCGTGTGTCGCCGTCCGTGCGTGTGTGCGCTTGGCAGATTTTGTGTAGCCTGCCCCGTGTTGGCTGTTTAGGCTGATGGCTTCATTTTCTTTTAACAGCTAATTTGAAGTGGACACTTTTGTTTCTGAGGCCTTGTTTTTTTTGGGCTATGGGTGATTTTCTTAGGACAAATGCTAAGACGTTGAATCAGTGTGGCAAAAGGTGTGGGTGTAGACACTGCTCTGTGAGTGAGACCAGCACGAGGCACAGGGGTTAAGTTGCCGCTCACTATGGCCGCTTCTGATATCAGAGTGCCTGCTTCGAGTCCTGGCTCCTCTGCCTCCGGTCCAGTTCCCTGCTGATGTGCAGCCTGGTGATGGCCCAAGCATCTCTGCCATCCCCAAGGAGACTCAGGTGAGTTCTGGGCTCCAAGCTTCAACCTGGCACAGCTCTGATGCCTGTGGGCATTTGGGAAGTAAAACAGCAGCTGGAAGGTCTCTTTCTGTAAATAAATAAATAAAATAATAAAAAATTATGTATTTACTTTTGTTGGAGAACAAGATTTACAGAGAAGGAAAGACAGAGGGAAAGATCTTCCATCTGCTGGTTCACTTCCCAAGTGCCCATAACGGCTGGAGCTGAGCTGATCCAAAGCCAGGAGCCTCCTCTGGGTCTCCCACACAGGTGCAGGGTCCCAAGGCTTTGGGCCATCCCTGACTGCTTTCCCAGGTCACAGCATGGAGCTGGGAGGGAAGTAGAGCAGCCACGATATGAATTGGTGCCCATATAGGATCCCGGTGCATTCAAGGTGAAGACTTTAGCCACTAGGCTGCTGCACTGGGCCCAACATTTTCTACAGTTAAACTTCCCATTACAACATTTTAAAGTGGCAACATATTTCATTATATATCTATTCTTATGGCTGGTTTTACTCTGTGGTAAGTTAGGTATTTTCTAATTTTATAAATAGTGTTATCACAAACTTATGAATATTGAAGTCTTCACACATACAGGGCACTTTAAAATGCTCATGTGAAAAAGAAATTAAAATCATGAGTTTGTGTTGGTGTAAAAATGTAATGCGTGCTCCATGTTTTCCATCATACACATTGTCCATACGTTCTGAAAAAGCTTTCTTGCATCAGCATACACTCATGATTTTAATGCCGTTTTCAATGGGCCTTTGGAGGTACCGTAAAACACATATTAGCAGTTCCTTCCTTATTGCTTTATTTCTAGAGGCAGGATTTCTACGTGCCTTTAAATATGTCAGCAAATTTTGTCAAATTCCTTGTTCGGGGGTACTAATTTACATCCCCAGCAGCTGCGTATAAGAATTCATTCCTTTGGAGATTTATTTATTTGGAAGGCAGAGTTACAGAGAGGTCGGTCAGTCTTCCATCTGCTGGTTCACTCCCCAAATGGTCTCAATACCCTGAGCTGGGCCAGTCCGGAGCCAGGGGCCAGGAGCTTCTGCTGTCTCTCTCATGGGTGCAGGGGCCAAAGCACTTGGACCATCTTCCCCTGCTTTCCCATGTGCGTTTGCAGGGAAGCTGGGTCAAAAATGTACTCCATGGGCCTGGCATGATGGCTCAATTGGTTAATCCTCCCCTTGCAAGTGCCAGGATCCCATGTGGTGCCAGTTTGTGTCCCGGCTGCTCCACTTCCCATCCAGCTCCCTGCTTGTGGCCTGGGAAAGCGGTGGAGGATGGCCCAAAGCCTTGGGACCCTGCGTGGGAGACCCAGAGGAAGCTCTGGGCTCTTGGCTTCAGATTGGTTCAACTCCAGCCATTGTGACTGTTTGGGGAGTCTTTCCTTTACTCCGTAAAATTTTCCTTTCCAATGAAAATGAATCTTTTTAAAAATGTATTTTGTGACATGATCATCAGCTTTTTTTCAAGGTTTTAATTCATTATTTCAGTTCATTGATTTGATTAGTAGTAGGATTTAAAATTTCTGCAAAGAGATTTGTTAGGTGCAAATGGCTTATGTTTATAACAATATAATATTTAGCATGTCCATATCTGTCCAAGTCTGGACAACTTGGTGCAGTGGTCATGGTCATAGCCTTTGGGTCAGATTCAGGTTGAACTGGGATCTGCTGCTCGCTGACAAGGCAACCTTGACAAGGACTGTAATTGCTGCATGCCTCAGTTTACCCACATGCAGAATGAAGAGAATGCCATGAGCCCCTTGGTGGAAGGTGGAGGAGGTGGTGATTGTGTTGTCTGCACGAGCAGCACGGACACCTGCAGACAGGTGTCCGTGGCCCACCCCTCCCCCCGCCGTGTCCTCTGGACGCTCTGTTTGTCCCAGGCCACTTGCCCCCATTCCTCCCACAATCCTCACTTCTTTTCTCAAGCCTGTGCCTGCCCTGTTGCCTCCCCAGTAAGTGGCCTCACACAGACCCTGAGCAGCAGCTTTCCATGGCACCTGCTGGGGCTTCCTCTGGTGAAGCAAGCCTGGTTATTGTAGCTTCTTCTGGGCTCCCCAGGGGCGGTGCTTGCACTCCCACGTCCTGGATATCCACCTTGTCCAGTCTACCCTGAGTGCTCCTGGTTCTACCAGCATCTCCTTTGTGCCCATCCAAGGCGGTGCAAGCTGCTCTGGAAACCTCATTCTGCTGCGAGCAGCCGCAGAGGGAACGGAGGCTCTGCCTGCCAGGACAGTGCCAAGAAGGCTTGCCTGGAATTGGAAAACATGTGGTCAGATCCTGATCTGCACCTGTAGCCATGTGGCTTTCAGCAGACGGCTGCATGTGGCTAGTGTTTGCGTCCTGGCCTGACACCTGGGATTAGCATCCCTAGTTGCCTACCTTGCTGTTGGCAAGATGAGTCATAGGCTTTTAGGTCGAAGTGCCTTGTAAACCACAAACAGCCACACAAACCTCAGTGTTACTGGGTGATGTCTATCAGAGGGCGATGTTAAAATGCCAAAGCCAGACAGGTGGGGGAGGGGGCAGTGTGATTGGGGCAGGTAATAGGGCTGGCTTCCGCCTCTCTGTGCTGGGTCACCTCTTCAGCATCCGTCCTCATTGTGTGGAGTCAGCAGCTAGAGCCAGGAGCGCCTGCTGATATGACCATGCACCTTGCTGAGACTTCCAGCTGCAGCGGGGTCTCCCTGGGGGTGGCTGGGAGTGCCACTCTGGCGGGGACCCGACCCAGGGCCCTGTGCACAGAGGAGCTGAGGACCTGCTTAGCTGTGGCATCATGGTGGCCACTGGGTCTTGTCTCATCCTGGTGTGAGAAATGTGTGCGTCGGTGAAGGCAGGTGCCAGTGTGCTTTCTGGTTGGCCAACATGCATGCAGTTCACCTGTTGGCTTGGCCCTGGTTTCAGGTGATGAGGTCCTTTTTGTAAATCTGCTTGATTCCTGCATCGTCATGAGCAAGGATGATGCCAGGGCAGGAAACCCATTTGGTGGGATGTTGGGGTGGGCCATCTTGCTCATGTCTTAGTATTGCAGGAAGGGTCGGGGACCCAGCTTCCCCATTCTGAGCTGGTTGCTGTGCCCAAATGAGCCTTACCTCTCACATCCCCAATAATGCCAGCCTGCCCTCATCTTTAGGTTCCAATCACAATGATTCAGGATGTGGGTGTGACATGGAATCGTTTTGTCATGTCAGATGGCAAAGTTCTGGAGAGTTGTGCGAACTTTGCTGGTGTCGCTGCCCCGTCCCCCACCCCTGTGCCCTGTCAGTAACTCTAGGCCTGATTGCCTTGTCTCCTCCCTCCCCCTGTGACTTGAGGGCAGCACTCTGCACAGAACAGATGCCCATCGTCTTGGCCCCTAGCTGCTGCTGTAACAGGTACGCAGGCTGGGTGCTCGTCAACAGTGCAAGGGGAGGCTGGGAGGTGCAAGCTCAAGGGACCGCGTTGTGCCATGGTGGAAGGCAACGTGGGGAATGAGGGATGGAGAGTAAGGATGTGAGCATCTCATTGTTATCAGGAGCGCCTCCTGCTGTGACAAACCTACTCCCAAAGGAGCAGCTTCGCTCCGTTCACCTCTTTCTTCTTAAGGAATTTATTTATTTGAAAATCAGAGTTACATAGAGCGGGAGAGAGACACAGAGAGAGAGAGATCTGGAGAGAGAGAGAGATCAACTGGTTCACTCTCCAAATGATACAGTCCCTGGGGTTGTGCCAGGCTGAAGCCAGGAGCTCCTTCCAAGTCTCCCACATGGGTACCTGGGCCCATCCTCTGCTGCTTTCCTAGGCACATTAGTAGAGAGCTGGATAGGAAGCAGAGTAGCTAGGATCAAAGTGGTGCTCATATGGGAGGCTGGCATGGTTGGTTGTGCTATAGTGCAGGCTCTAACCTAGTTACCTTTTAAAGATTCTATGTTTCAGGGCCTGGTGCGGTAGCCTAGTGGCAAAAGTCCTCACCTTGTATGCGCTGGGATCTCATATGGGCGCCAATTCTAGTCCTGGTGGCCCTGCTTTCCATCCAGCTTCCTGATTGTGGCCTGGGAAAGCATTGAGGACAGCCAAAACCTTGGGACCCTGCACCCATTTGGGAGGCCTGGAAGAGGCTCCTGGTTCCTGGCTTCAGATCAGCTCAGCCCTGGCAGGAGCAGCCGCTAGGGGAGTGGATCATCAGATGGAAGATCTGACTTTCTAATAAAAATAAAATAAATCTTAAAAAAAAAAAAGATTCTGTGTCTTAGTCCTGTGGCCTTGACAGTCAAATTCCCACCTGAGTTTTGGTACACATTCAAACCATAACCCTCCCCGATGTTGGCTGGCTAGATGCAGCTCTGCATGGAGGGAGTGTGGCCCCAAGGGTCAGGTGAGAAGAAGCTGTCTTAAAAAACAAAATGGAAAGATTGATTTATTTGAAAGACAGAGAGAAAGATCTTCCATCTGCTGGTTCACTCCCCAAATGGCTGCAACAGCCAGGGCTGGGCCAGGCTGCAGGCAGGAGCCAAGAACTTCATCTGGGGCTCCAACATGGGTGGCAGGGGCCCAGGTACTTGGGCCATCCTCTACTGCTGTGTCAGGTACATTAGCTGGGAACCAGTTCAGAAGTGGAGCAGCTGGGACTCAAGCCAGTGTTTGGATATGGGGAACCAGTGTTGCAGGAGGCAGCTTAAGCCCGCAGCACCACAATGCAAGCCTCAGGAAGGCAGTCTTAGAAAAGCAGGGACAATTATTTGCTGTCCTCCTGTGTGTGGCAGGGCCACACACAGTCCACTTTGCCTGGCGTGCAGTAGGGCTGCTGAGCTTGGCACGGAGCAGCCACGCCATGATTGCTTGAGGAGGGGCAGGACGGCCGAGATCGGGCACTGCGGAACGGCGCCTGGCAGCAGAAGCTGGTGGCCGGGGCTGTCATGCTGGCCCAGGCACTTGTTTTGACAAGTGTTGACTGCAGGCTTGTTAGGTACCGGGCACTTCAAATTCACATTCTTGCCAGCAAGCAGATGAGCAAATGATTGTCCTGCATGTGGCAGAGACACGGGCTGCAGTGCTGACAACCAGGAGAGCGAGAGGCACCCGGGGAGGGTCAGGAGATGATGCCCGCCCCCTGCCTTACCATCCTGGCAGGCACTCAGAGCTGGGGCTGTTTCCTGGGAGGGGTTTGGGGGAAAATGAGCCCCCTTCCCTGAGGTGCTATTTCCTGAGCTTTCATGTGAGCAGTCTCACGCCTCCTTTGCAGAGGCGGGGATGAGATGAACTCATATGAATAAAACATCTAGGGCTGAAGAATCTTTTAATAAATGTTAAAAAAAAAAGAAGTCTCCTGGAAGCTAGGCCAAGCTAAGGGGGCTGGCGGCCGGCTGCTCAGCAGGGTTTTACAGGAGCTTGTTTGTGCACTACCCTTGGCTGTGTGCTGTGGTCTTGTGCCTTCCGCCAGCCTCAGTGGCCATATCTGCCAAGTGGAATAGTGTGATGTGGTGTGAAGCCATCACAGACATCATGCAGGTGTCTACTATGTGCCGTGCTCAGGAGGAGCTAGACACGAACTGTTCCTTCTCAGCCTCACTGCACGGTGAGATGTAGCGACGTGCAGACACATTCATACTTGCATGTGTAAGTGTGTGTGTGTGTGTGTGTGTTGATTCTCAGGTGGACTGGGAAAGGGGAGGGGGACAAAGAGTGAGGAGGACCCAGGGTTGGCTGAGTGACAGTCTGTTGCTGCTCAGTCTGGAGAGATGACCAGGACTCTGCTGAAAACTCTAGTAGGGTTCCCGCTTGCACCACAGAATGTGGGGGTTGGGGTGTGGGGTGGAGGGGCGGATTCTTTTGTGGTTCACACTGCAAGTTGCAGGCGCCAGTTCTATGGGAAACTGTGAGGTGGCTCCTCACAGCAGGAACTTAATTCTCTGGGGCATGTAGGCCTCCTGGGCCAGGCCAGGCCTGCCAGCCACATCCCTGCTGATTCTTTGTAGCCAGGCTTTGGTCCCCTGACCTTGCTGAGCAAGGCAGCCTGGCGACCATGTGGGGTTGCCCTGGCAACGGGCAGCCTCCCAGCTGGGTTGCCCAGGAAACCGGTTTACTGGTATTGGGGAGGAAGGCAGTGGTGAGCTTGTGAGGGGGGGGGGGAGAAAAGAGGCAGGGAAGGACAAGGGCGGGACCAGGAGGATTTGTCCCCAATGCCCCCAGCTCTCCAGCCCACCCTCCCCCCTCTCTCATGGGAGCGGGAAAGGAGGGGAAGGGCAGGTGGGAAAGGCGGGAGTGTGTGTGTGTGTGTGTGTGTGTGTGTGATGATGTAGATGCTCTTGACTGAGGGTAGGGCAGTGAGAAAGACAACATGGCCCCGTGGGATTGCTGTGCGCCGTCCAGAATCAGGTCTCAGCCCTGGAGCGCCATCTGTCTCCTTAGCTTGGCCTCCTTGAACTTGGGTTTGCCTCTGGCTATGATGCCTGGGCCTGCAGCAGTCAGCATGGTGGCAATGGGGTTGGCAAGGCGAGGGAGGGATTCCTCTTCCCTCCTCCACACTGGTTTTCTGTTGTGGGTGCTCCTCTCCCCAGCCCCTGGCAGCTGGCATCTATTGCCTGCCACAGTGGGAGCCCAATCCTGCGGCAGGGATGGGTGAGGAGCTGGAATCGTTGAGAACTTCTGGCATGGTTACTAGCCTGTGGAGCTGAGCTGCCAGGCCTGTTGGGGGCAGAAAACACGTGATGCAGGCAGCAGGGAGTTTTAAAGACTTGTTGGACCTTTTGGGCAGTAAGCAGAAGTAGGCTTTCATCGCAGTCTGGCAACCCATGTGTTACTATGTGGGGTGTGAGCTGGCTTCCTGCTATGGTCCAGGATTGGCTAGCTTGCTTTTTTTAAAATGTGGAATTAATTTTTTTTAAAAAAGATTTATTTATTTATTGGAAAGTCAGATATACAGAGAGGAGGAGAGACAGAGAGGAAGAGCTTCCGTCTGATGATTCACTCCCCAAGTGAGCGCAACGGCCAATGCTATGCCAATCCGAAGCCAGGAACTTCTTCCGGATATCCCACACAGGTGCAGGGTCCAAGGGTTTGGGCCGTCCTCAACTGCTTTCCCAGGCCACAAGCAGGGAGCTGGATGGGAACTGGAGCTGCTGGGAGTAGAATCGGTGCCCATATGGGATCCCGGCACGTTCGAGGTGAGGACTTTAGCCGCTAGGCCCCGCCACCGGGCCTGTAATATGGAATTAATTTTTTAAAAAGGATTTGTTTTTCCTGGAAAGGCAGATCCACAGAGAGAAGGAGAGATAGGAAGATCTTCTGTCTACTGGTTCATTCCCCAAGTGGTCCCAGCAGCTGGATCTGAGCTGATCTGAAGCCAGGAACCTGGAGCCTCTTCTGGGTCTCCCGCATGGGTGCAGGGTCCCAAGGCTTTGGCCATCCTCCACTACTTTCCCAGGCCACAAGCAGGGAGCTGGTTGGGAAGCAGGGTTGCTGGGACACAAACCAGCACATACATGGGATCTGGGAATGTGCAAGGCGAGGATTTAGCTGTAGAGTCATCACGCTGGGCCCTGGAATTGAAATTTTAAAAGATGCATTTTAAAAAAAAGATTTATTTATTTTTATTGGAAAGGCAGATATACAGAGAGGAGGAGAGACAGAGAGGAAGATTTTCCATCTGCTGGTTCACTCCCAAAGTGGCCACAATGGTTGGAGCTGAGCCAATCTAAGCCAGGAGCTTCTTCCAGGTCTCCCATGTGGGTGCAGGCTCCCAAGGCTTTGGGCTGTCCTCCACTGCTTTCCCAGGCCACAAGCAGGGAGCTGGATGGGAAGTGGGGCTACAGGAATTAGAGCCAGAGCCCATATGGAATCCTGGCACTTGCAAGGCAAGGACTTTATCCACTAGGCTATCACACCAGCCCACTGGCTTTTGTTCTTATGATTTGTTTATTCAAAAGTCAGAAAAGGAGAGAGATCTTCTATCCACCCTTCACTCCCTAACTGGGCACAATAGCCAGACCTGACCCGGGCTGAAACTAGGATTTTTATTTCAATCTCCCACGAGTATAGGGACCCAAGAACTTAGGTCATCTTTGACTGCTTTCCTAGCACATTAGCAAGGAGCTGGATCAGAAGTGGAGCAGCCGGGACACAAACCGATGTCCAAATTGGATGCCAGCATCACAGGTGGCAGCTTTATCCCACATTATGTCACAATGCCAGCTCCAATTAAAACATTATTTGCTTTAATTAAAAAAAAAAAAACCTCATTTTCATTTTTTTTTTTTTTAAAGGCAGAAAGAGAAAAAAAAAAAGAAAAGAGAAACGGAAACAGGTGGAGGGAGAAAGTCCATGTCCCGCTTCTTTCCCTACCTGGTCAGGTTGAAGACAGGGACCGAGTCTGGCTGTCCCCAAGCACTTAGCCACCAAGCCACCACCTTTGCTTGCCTCTCGGTGTATGAACAGGTAGGAAGCTGGATGAGATGGTGAGGCACCAGGCGGTCCCAAGGGGTGAGTTAACCACTCTGCTGCAACTTCACTTCTGTTTGTTTTGTTTAAAAAAATTGTTTTATTTATTTGAAAGACAGAGTTATAGAGACTGGAGAAGAAGGGGAGGGAGAGACCGTCTGTGCTCTGGTTCACTCCCCAGACGGCCAAGAACTCCATCAGAGTCTCCATGTGTGTGGGAGCCCAGGCACTGGGACTGTCTTCCTTTGCTTTCCCAGGTGTCTGAGCAGGGAACTGGATTGGAAGTGAAGCAGTTGGAACTTGAACTGGTGTCCATATGCTTTTCAACAACCCCAGCCCCTGTCTGTGCTTCTTGCTGTACTCAGCACCACTGATCTGAGCAATGATGTTTTCAGAGAAGCAGCAGAAGGCATCTTGTCCAAGCTCTTGATTCCAGGCATTTGGTGCCACTATCCCCTCTGCAGCCCAGGGTGTGTGGGTAGAAATTCTGCTGGGACTCCTGGGCATTTCTGTCTCTGGGAGTGCTGAACCAAGGCTGGGGAGCTGATTGAGTTGCCAGCCACGAGAGTCAGAGTCAGGTGGTGTATTGCTGGCTGAGATGACAGCTCTTTAGCTCCAAGCAGTGCTGGGAGGCAGGGGAGGGGTTAGGGTTAGAATTTGCCCCAATGTGGCTGCAGCTCCCACTGGTTTGCGGGAGGGCTGAGTATGAATTGGGCAGGATCAAGTATGAATTGGGCAGGACTGCATCAACCATTGGTTCGTGTGGAAGACTGGGCTGGGAACAGAACTGACCCAGCAATTGCAATGATCAGCATGTGCATAAGCTGATTGGGGAGACCAGACTATGCTGGACCATGTTCTGACAAGCACACACAAGAATCAGGTCTGGGATCACTTCAGATAAATTTTCTTTGGAGATCCCTCCAACTGAATGGCTGATCTCAGATCCCCAACCAGCAAGATTAACAGCAATTCAGAACTGTTGAACTATTGAAAGTGCTTGAGCAGGACCCTCAGAGTATGCCCCACATCGGGGACCTGGGATGGGTGGGAGGCTAGGTGGGGCTTCTCCTTTTGTTTCTTCCCTTACCCCCAGATACAGGAAAAGAAAAATAGTGTGGAAACAATGGTCTTACCCACTTTCCTGTACCCATGACCCTTTGTACCCTAATCAACTATGTAAGATTATCAAA
Source organism: Ochotona curzoniae (assembly GCF_017591425.1). Taxonomy (NCBI): domain Eukaryota; kingdom Metazoa; phylum Chordata; class Mammalia; order Lagomorpha; family Ochotonidae; genus Ochotona; species Ochotona curzoniae. The sequence continues at coordinate 14,443,102 of NW_024466219.1, read as the reverse complement.
ATAAAAAATATATGTATTTTTTTTAAAAAAAGAATTTGCTCCAATGTGAGTGCAGGCTTGATGGCTGATGAAATGGTGGCAATGCCGGAAGTGATTGCCAGGGCTCATTTGTGGCACTCAGGGCTGCCCAGCTGGTCCCGTCCTCTCCCTGGGGACTCAGACCTTCTGTTCTGGAAGGGCAGGTGGTAACTGCTGCCGCCTCTGGGGTGTGTGGTGTGCTCATGTTCAAGTGCATCCAGGCAGGGCTGTCAGCTGCTCATGGTCCCTCAGACCTTGCAGGGGCAGGGGCAGTCCTCACTGCTGCTTCGCGTTTTGAGCTCTGTCTCTCCCCTCTGCCTCCTTCTCTCCTAACCGTCCCCATACACATGGTTCTTGATTCAGGGGGTTTGGGTTCTATGATGGTGTGAAAGCAGCATGTGTTCAGCAGAAACTGCCCTTTGTGTTTTAAATCTATTCTCCTGGGCTTGGGAGGGGTAGTACCACCCTCTCCGGATGCCTGGGAGGCAGCAGCCCCAGCTCCAGCCAGCCCTCTGCAGCCCATGTCAGTGCCTGGGTTCACCCTCAGCTCCTGGTTCTTGCAGTTCTCGCTACCCTGGGAAGTAACAGTGATGGTTCAACTAACTTGCTTTCCTGTTGTCCACATGGGAGACTTTGAGTTCCTGGCTCCCGGTTGGTGCAGGCCCTCATAGACACTGGCAGAGCAAGCCAGTGGTCAGGAGCTCTGTTTCTCTGTGTCTCAAAGAAAAGAAATAAAGGGACCCTTCTGTTAGCTGAAACTGCAGCCTTTCTGCTCTGTTCCATCTGATAACTTGTATCTCCCTATGGCAATTAGCAAAATGCCTGGCACTTGCTGAGCCTGTTTTCCCTCCTTGCCCAGGTGTCCTGCCTGGGCCCACCCTACTGTACCTCCCACCTTGAGGACATGACTTCCTTCTCAACTCAGATAAGGTAGATGAGGTGCAGACCCATAGTATGATTGGGGTTAGGAAATGCTGATTCTCTTCCATACTTTTTATAATCATCTCTCTCTGTTTTTCATATTTCTTTACGAAGTGAGCTATTTTCAGCCGGCTTGGAGGAGTTTATCACTCCCACAAGAACCTCAGGTGATAACAGGTCAGGGGCAAGAGGCGGTATCTGCAGCAGTTCATTTGCGTATTTCCCACAATCCTCCCTTTTGGCTCAATTTATGGACATCTTCGCCAAGTTTTAATCTGGGTGTTGCTATCATTCTCTCTATCACACACACCTGGATTGGTGGGCAAGTTCAGACTAAATGTATCTCATTGTAAACATTGAGCTCTGGTTATCAGAGTTGGTTTTTCCAGCTGGAGAAACCAAGACAGGGATTTGAGTCACAGCCTGGGAGGTCACCTTTCGTCTGCCTCCACTATCGTCCTGGATAGCAGCGCCTTTGCTGTACCCCAGACACATGCTGACCGGCCACGTCTGCAGAGCCCCGGAGACAGGTCTGGGACACAAGCTTTTCCATTGTTGGGCAGTTTCGACTGTGCCCTACCTGACTGTTGACCTTAGTGCATTTTTATTTGAGGGTTCCTTCATCCCCAATATTTGAGGCATCCCAGGGTGTATATTAGCTGGAAGCGGGAATGGAGCACTAACCTGGGACTTGAACCCTACGCATTGACATGGGACCCGGGCCGCCAGCTGTGTCAGGCACCCTGCTTGAAGGTAGCTTTCCTCCTTCCAAGTTCCGTCCTTTGGCTCCAGTTCAACATCATGGCCATCCTGTTGGTCCCCTTGACCAACATTTCAAGAGTCAGAGAGGTGTCGAGAGCCCATGGGACAGTTTGAAAGGCAGGGGCTCTGGCACCTGGCTGCCTGGCTCTGCACCTGGCTCTGCACTTGCCAGTTGTGCCACCCTCAGCCTCCATTTATCCATGTGTAAGATGTGCATAAAAATGACCTCATAGGCTTGCCCACAGGGTTTAACGAATTAACAGATAAAAAGCTTGGAACCATGCCTGATAACTAGTGGCAACTCAGAACATGGTGCTGTTTAATCTTCTCTTAAAATAAGTTGTTTAGGGGGCTGCTGTTGTGGCACAGTAGATTAGGCTACCGGCTGTGACACTAGCATTCCATATGACTACTGGTTCAAGTCCTGGCTGTTTGACTTCTAATCCAGCTCCCTGTCAATGTGTCCGGGAAAGCAGCGAAAGATGATGCAAGGATCTGGGCCCCTGTGCCCCATGGAGGACCTGAATGAGCTCTTGACTCCTGCTTCAGCCTGGCCTGGCCTTGGCTGTTGCAGCCACTTGGAGAGTGAACCAGCAGATGGAAGATCTCTCTCTGTCTCTCCCTCTTTCTGTAATTCTGAATGTCAAGTAAATAAATAAATAAATCTTTAAAAGTCAGCCGTCCAGGATTGAGCATGGTACTCCACGAATGGCCTGTTCCAGGGGACCACTGTCCTCCAAGTTAACACTGTGATTTTTTTATTATGTCTGTTTTTCTTTCTTTCTTTCTTTCTTTCTTTCTTTCTTTCTTTCTTTCTTTCTTTCTTTCTTTCTTTCTTTCTTTCTTTCTTTCTTTCTTTCTTTCTTTCTTTTCTTTCCTCTCTCTCTCTCTTTCTCTCCTTCCTTCCTTCCTTTCTTCCTTCCTTTGAAAGTTACAGAGAGAAAGACAGACAGACAACTCTTCCATCTGCTGGTTCACTCCAAAAATGGCTACAGTGCTCAGAGCTGGGTGGCCTGAAGCCAGGAATCAGGAACTTCATGCAAATCTCCCAGATAGAGGCCAGACCCAAGCTCGTGCGCCATCTCTGCTGCTTTTCCAGGTGCATTAGTAGGGGAGCTGGCTCAGAGCTGGAGCAGCTGGGACTTGAACTGGTGTCCATATAGGTTGCTGGCACTGCAGGTAGCAGTTTTACGTGCTATACTGCAGCACTAGCCTCTCCCCTGACCCACTCCACTCTGACTACATTTTTAAGTCACTGGTATCTCAGTTGAGCTCTGAGACCCTCAGGTTATTTCCCCCGTCCAGCTGCTGAGCTTAGATCTGCCTCCTGCATGAAAGATGTATTCTGGAGAGAGGGAAGGACAGTGTGAGGGAAGGCAGAGCCGCTCCCCTCCCTGGCTGTACACACGGCAGCTGGGTCCTGGCTGCTGGTCAGTGGGTCTCTGGACCCTCGCTGAGCTGCCACAAAGGCCCTGCTCTCTGGGTCTTTTCTCTCTCTCAGCCAGGCTCCTGCACACTTCCCCACTCACTGGATGCATTGCTTTATCTCCTGTGCTGATCCGGGCTTCTGGGCCCTTCCTCACCTACAGCTTTGCCTCCTCCTCATCCAAGGCAGGGCTGGGGAAGCCTTTTTCTATTAAGGGTCATTTATTTGGCTGTTTATTTATTTTAAAATGTGCATTTGTTGGGCCTGGTGCAGTAGCCTAGTGACTAAAGTCCTTGTCTTGAATGTGCTGGGGTCCCATATGGGTGCCAGTTCTAATCCTGGTTGCCCCACTTCCCATCCAGCTCCCTGCCTGTGGCCTGGGAAAGCAGTTGAGGATGGGCCAAAACCTTGGGACCCTGCACCCACGTGGGAGATCTGGAAGAGCCTCCAGGCTCTTGGTTTCAGACCGGCTCTGCTCCAGTCGTGGCCGCTTGGGAAGTGAATCATCAGATGGAAGATCTTCCTCTCTATCTCTCTTCCTCTCTGTATATCTGCCTTTCCAATAAAAATAAAACAAATCTTAAAAAAAGATAAATCTTCAAAAAAACTATTAAAATGTTATGTATTTGTCAGGCAGAGTTAGACAGAGAGAGAGAGAGAGAGAGAGAGAGAGAGAGAGCGCCACAGATCTTCCATCCACTGTTTACTCCCCATTGGCTGCATTGACTAGGGCTGGGCCAGACCAGAGCCGGCTTCATCTGAATCTCCCACGTGGGTGCAGGGGTCTAAGCTTGGACCAGCTTCCGGACCATCTCAAGCACATAAGCAGGAAGCTGGATGGGAAATGAAGCAGGTGTGACTTGAACAGGTACTCATATGGGATGCTGGTGCTTTAATTTACAACGTTGGCCCCCATTTAGATATTCATAATATCATTCAACAGGCCATGCAAAATTACAGACAGACCCAGAAGCTTGTTGCGGGAGGTCAATGCGAGTGCATTGCAGGGGTTGGTCCGGCTGGCTGCCTGCTGGTCTGGCTCTACCCATGGCTTCTCTCCTCCTATCATGCAGTGTGACAGCACATCTGAGGCCTTCTGTTGCATCTCATTCCCTTCAGGGGCTCCCACAGGCTGGTGGCCGCTCTGTTGCTTGAATGTGGTGGCTCCCAGGGAATTGTTGGCTGGCCCATGGACACACACACAAACTCCCGCCAGGCATGGGGTGGTGGGAGTCTGGACAGCTGCTTGTCCACATGGCGAGCTTGAAACTTGCCTGACTTCTGCCCAACATTCAGGATGCTGTCTTGAGCATCCCTTCCCTGCTGTGGGCTGGGAGTATGCCCAGTGCTGGGCCAGCTCCTCCTCCTGTCCCCCCCCCCCCCCCCCGCCCGCTGTGTCTGGGAGTGCCTCTACCCTGGACTTGTTAATTGGGCTTCAGCTGGCTGATTGACTCTCGTGCCAGTGAGCACTTCCTTACCCCAGCAGCTGCCTCTCAGACAGCCGTTAATTGCAGGCACGAGAGACAATAATTACGGGATAATGGGTGGCTTTTGTGTGAGTCCTCTTTTTGTACTGTGTCAGCAAACATGGCGGGTTTGTTTTCTAACATTCAGCTACCCTGCTGAGGAAATGCAGGAGGGGCTCTCCCCGCTGCCCCCCACCCATTCTGCCCATCTCATCCTCTCCCCTACTGGAGACCTGGGGGTTCCCCCTAATCCCCTGGGTGACAGAGAACATGCAAAAATCTTCTGAATTTTGACTCTTTCCAATTCCCGTGCAGTCACGGTCCTGGTTTTAGGGTTTTTTTTATAAAAAAGTGGCCCTTGGGCTTGGCGACGTGGCCTAGGGCTAAAGTCCTTGCCTTGAACACGCTGGGATCCCATATGGGCGCCGGTTCAAGCCCTGGCAGCTCCACTTCCCATCCAGCTCCCTGCTTGTGGCCTGGGAAAGCAGTCGAGGACGGCCCAAAGCCTTGGGACCCTGCACCCGTGTGGGACACTCAGAAGAAGTTTCTGGATCCTGGCTTCAGATCGGCATAGCATTGGCCATTGCGCTCACTTGGGGAGTGAATCATTGGATGGAAGATCTTCTCTCTGTCTCTCCTCCTCTCTGTATATCTGACTTTCCAATAAAATAAATAACTCTTTAAAAAAAAAAGTGGCCCTTAAATTGGTGTAAAAAAGGAATAAGTAAATGCTGAACTCCATGCCCACTGAATGTTCTCTTCAGGTCCTTGTGGGTGTTTTGGTGGGGTTGTTACAGGTGGTGGCCATTGTCCCGTGTCACACAAGTAATTTTTCTAAAAGCAAAATTTTAAAATATTTATTATTACCCAAGGAGAATTATGGAAAAAGAGAGAGAGAGAGAGAGAGAGAGAGAGAGAGATCTTCCATCTGCTAGTTCACTCCCCAAATAGTTGTAATGGCCAGAGCTGAGCCAAACTAAAGCCAGGAGCCTGGAACTTTTCCCACGTGGCTGCAGGGCCCAAGGACGTGAGCCATCCTACAGTTTCCCAGGCTATAAGCAGGGAGCTGGATCAAAAGTGGAGTAGCTGGAACATGAACTGGCATCCATATGGGGTCCCAGTGCCATAGGTGCAGGCTCTATGTGCTATGCCACAGTACTGGCCCCTCTGGCATGTAATTTGATCTTACACTGCCAGGTGTGACCAGGTATGCCAGCGTCTAGGAGAGTGTCTTTTTACAGAGCTGTAAGCAATTCTGTCCTCTCTCTGTCACTGCATTGTTCTCATCTTTTTCTTAAACTATAAAGTTTATTTAAAAGGTGAAGAAACCACAGAAACACATTCAGGGTTGGAGTGGGCAGAGGGGAAAGGTGGGACAGGTCTCTACTTTTATCCACAGGGAGAGGGTGCCCCTCCCCTTGCCTGGCTTCCCATGAGCTTGGGAAGGGGAGTGGTTACATGGTACCACCCGCAGGCCCAGGCGAGGGGATCACAACCTGGACTAGGGGTCCTCTGGCTGACAAGCAGGCAGACTATTCCATGGTGTGGGGGAGGTAGGACTTCCAAGAAGTGAGTCAGCTTGCCAGCTGCCTGTCCCATTTCATTCCCTTCTGAGATTTCCGACCCATATTCTTAAGTGTTGCTGAAGGATGCAGTGTCATCTCATCTTCTGTAGCTACTTCCTGCTGATTAGGGGTGTAAGCCTTGTATGTCTTGGATTCAAAATGTCTTCCTATCTCATTTTTTTTAAAAAAAGATTTATTTGTTTTTAATGCAAAGACAGATACACAGAGAGGAGAAGAGACAGAGAGGAAGATCTTCTGTCTGATGATTCATTTCCTAAGTGACCTCAATGGCTGGTGGTGTGCTGATCTGAAGCCAGGAGCCAGAAGCTTTTTCCAGGTCTACCAACGTGGGTATAAGATCGCAAGGCCTTGGGCTATCCTCCACTGCTTTCCCAGGTCATAGGCAGGGAGCTGGATGGGAAGTGGAACTGGCATGTTCAAGGTGAGGACCTCAGCCGCTAGGCCACCGCACTTGGTCCCCTATCTCATTAAAAAATTATGTATTTTTATTTGAAATGCAGATTTTACAGAGAGGAGAGACAGAGGGAGAGGGCTTTTACTCACTTTTACTCACTGGTTCACTCCCCAAATGGCCACAGTGGCCAGAGCTGAGTTGATCTGAATCCAGGAGCCAGAAACTTCTTCCAGGTCTGTCACAGGGCCCAAGGTCATCTTTTGCTGGTTTTCCAGGTCATAAAGTAGGGAGCTGTATGGAAAGCAGAGAACCTGGGACATGAGCTGGTGCCCATATGGGGTGCTGGTGCCTTAAATGGAGGATCATTCTGCTATGCCATCCTGCCAACTCCTCCCTACCTCATCTAATGGATCTAGCTCATGAGCCATAGAAAGTGCACACATTACTCTTCTCTTACGACCAAGGATTTGGGTCATTTCCAGTTCTTTGCTGCTATGACCAGCTCTGGTGCAGCAGCTTTGAATGCAGGGATTGCTCCTCAGGTACGTTCCACTGGTGAAATGCAGTGGGGAGTTTCGTTGATCTACTGTCATGTTGGGAGGAGATGAGGGCAGTGGGGAACTGGAGGCTATGGGGGTGTTGAACTCATTCCTCCCTCTCCTCCCAACACAGAGTTCTTTCTCATCTTGTCTCTCTGCTCATCCCTTGTGGCTTTGTTCATGTTTGCCCAGGTTTGGGAAGAAAAGCGACATTCTGGCTGATGTGATGGAGCGACATGGGGTTCTGGGTGCTGTGGGAGGGAACAACCTGTGTCTGCTTCTTGGAGTTCTCGGGGTCTGCTGGTGAATGTGGGTGATTCTGACTTGGGGCGTCTTCTACCTGTGCAGTCATCTGCAGGCACTCCCAGCTGGACAGCCCAGGCGGCTCCTTGCATGGCTGGCATGTGGTGCTGCCAGTTATCCAAGAGCCCAGCTGGCCCTGTCCACCTGAACACCTGCAGGTAGCCAGTCCTCATGGCCAGGAATTCTCTGGGTCAGGTTCCGAGAGAGTATCTCAGGAAGTGCAGGAGATACTTCTGCCTTGGCCTCAGTAGTTACACAGGGACATGTCTGTTGCATTCTAAGTGTCTAACCTAGCCCTTCTGGATGCAAGAGGCGGGGAAGAGGCTCCGCCTTTTGATGGGAGGAGCACCAGGGAATCGGCAGCCATCTTTGACAAAAAACGTGTACTACTTAGTGTATGCCCCACCCCTTCCTGGGGGACCCTGCTCCCCAGATCTGTCCCTTCTTGGAAGTCACACAATCCCCTCACAGCCCCACCCCTGGAAATCCTCTCTTTCCTGGGTGCCTGAGCTGTAAATCCTGTCCACTTGCCTCAAGATATTCATGGGCGTGGTCAAGGTTTACTGGTAATCTTCATGTTCCACCCTAAGGACTTAGTAAAGTGTCTGGGCTGTAAAAACACCACATAAATTCCCTTCCCTCCCACCTCACTGTACGCTTAGCGCTGCCCTGACTGTTGGGCTGATGAGTCAGTGGCCACAGTGCTGGGACGGAGGTGGGAAGTGCATGGGCAGTTAGGCAACCCTGGGTGAGCGTGCTGGCCAGCACTGGCTAGGAGCTGCATGGAAATGATCTCACTAAATGCTCACAACCACCCAGGAGTAAGTAGCAGAATCCCCACTTTACAAATGAGAAACTGAAGGACTGTTGTGATACACATCGGGTGACATGGTTGGGTCACATGGCTGGAAAGTCACAGAGCCATGCTTGTAACAGCTGTTGAGAACTGATGGCGCTATTGTTCTATTTTGCACTTTTAGCCACTTGGGGTCTTAGTCTCTTCATCTGTAAGATGGAGAAGTACTTGCGTCTTAGGACAAGAGGGAATGAGACACGGGAACTACACATTGTGGTGTGTGACGCTGATGAGGCATTTACTCTACGTTGCATGTCACTCCACAACTTCTAGTTTGTTGGGTTTTTAATTAAATAACTTTTTTTAGAGGTAGAGAGAGAGAGAGCAATTGATCTTCCATCAGTTGGTTCACTCCCCAAATGGCTGGAATGACCCGGACTGGGCCACCCTGAAGCCAGGAGCCAGGAACCTCATCAGAGTCTCCTGCAAAGGGGCAACTTGGATGGTCATCCACTGCTTTCCCAAGGACATGAGCAGGAGAGCCGAACAGGAACTGCATTCACACAGGCTGCTGGTATTGTAGGCGGCAGCAACTTCACCCACTGTGCCACAGTGGCCCCTTTGACCTCTGATTCTGAAGAGATTCGTGAGCACACTGCATGTCTGGCAGGCCTGGGCTGTAGCCCCGCGGCTGATGGATGCACACTTAACCCTAACCCGGACCCTAATCCGAACCTCCTGGGACTACTCCCCGTGCCCCGCCCCCCAGTGCAAAGCCTCCTGTCCTGCTGGCGACCATGAATATAGGGATACGGTCAGGTGCCTGTCTCATGGGTGTCCCCGGAAGTCACCCTCCTGTGCTGATGGCTTTTGTTGGCTGTTTCAGAATTAATTGCAGCAGGAGCTCACTCACTGTCTTTCCCCTCAGTCTCCCTGCTGTCTTCTGCTCTCAGCCCTCCTTGTACTTGTTAGGGTCTCTGTCCTCACACACAGGGTTGTCAGCAATTTTGTGGACAAGTGGGATTGCAAGGTATGCTTGCTTTGGTGCCACACATTTGTGAAAGCCACTCGTGGCTTTTTTCAATAACACACACTTAAAAAAAATTTATTTATTTTTATTACAAAGTCAGATATACAGAGAGGAGGAGAGACAGAGAGGAAGATCTTCCATCCGATGATTCACTCCCCCAAGTGAGCGCAATGGCCGATGCTATGCCGATTTGAAGCCAGGATCCAGGAACTTCTTCCGGGTGTCCCACACGGGTACAGGGTCCAAAGCTTTGGGCCATCCTTTACTGCTTTCCCAGGCCACAAGCAGGGAGCTGGATGGGAAGTGGAGCTGCTGGGATTAGAACTGGCACCCATATGGGATCCTGGCACATTCAAGGTGAGGACTTTAGCCGCTAGGCCACACACACACACACACACTTTTCATGAACTATTTGAAGAGCCCTCTGGTGCCTGGATTTCTGTATGTATTGCCCTGAAACAAGCTTATCTATCAGTTCCATATTCCATGAATTTCTTTTTGAGTGTCTCGGTACAGAGAGCCCACTGAGGATGGGGCTGGTTGGGGTGCAGACAGGTGAGGGGGCGAGTCAGTGGAGCTAGGGGAGCTTCAGGCCATGTCCTTGCCAACCTCACCTCTGGCTGTGGCCGGAGACACATCCCGGGGAGGGAGGAGCTGGCACTCAGGCGTCCGCCTGTCGCGTCTGGTCTTCTGGCCCTTCTGCCCCAGCCCAGCTTGTCTCCTACTTCTCTGCCTGGTCACTGATGCATGGCATTGAGGCGCCAGGACTGCCAGAGGTTGGCACGCTCCAGATCTCCTCCTTAACTCTTCCCACAAAGGCTGAGAGTTCAAGAGCGTAGCCTCCAGCTCCTTCCCCATGGCTGTCAGCAGCAGGGCCGGGGGAGCTGCTTGTGGGGTTCTGGGGCAGCCTCTTCAGACACAGCCTTCCCTGTCCCTCTGCTCCAGCCCTGGCCTGGCCCTTGTTGCCTCTGGGGATGTTGTCCCTGAGGCTGACCTGCCTGTCTGGAGAAGGACACTTCTTCAAGCACAGACAAACATTTCCTGCACCCACGGGAATTTGCAAAGAGATGTCCTCTCTGCTTAACCAGCCCGTGGGAGGGCAAAGGCTGAACTGAACACAAGCGGCCAGTGCATGCGTCTGAATAATTACAGTCTCCTGCAGTGTGCATGCACCCATACACACACACTCCTTCCCCAGGCCTGTTCTGATGGCCTCAGCCTTCCACTAACGCCCATGATTCCAATCATTCATGCCACTTACAGCAAACCTGTGCCTTGGGTTGTAAGGTTACAGTAGATCATATCGGATAACTGTGTTGGGGCAGGGTTACCAAAGGCTGTAGTTACAGCAGAGCCTGCATTAAGGAAGCGGCAGCCAGAGTCTGCATGTCTGTGGGCCGGGGCATGGCCCGTCATCACTTGGAGGGAGCAGGAAGACACTCTGTCAACTCCAGGGCAACGGGACAGGGGTAGCCCACTGTATCGTGGCTGCTGGTGGTGTTTAGTCCTGGGTCTGAGGGAGCGCCCTGCTCAGGGACAGGGTGGGTCATCCAGGTTGTCAGCAAATACTGAGAGTTATAGAATGGGCCGGAGGGAGGGCTGGGAATCTGGCTTAGGGTAAAGTTGAGTCGGTAACTGAGAGAGAATTGGGGTTAGGGCATGAGGGAACAACGCTGGGGTCCGGTACAGGACAGACACTCTGAGGCGGGCACTCGGTGTTGACTGGGGTGCTGTCCGGGACACCCACACTCCATGTCGGAGCACCTGGATACCGAATCTACTCTGGACCCTAGTTTGCTGCTAATGCAGATCCTGGGAGGCTGTAGGCCACCCACGAGACAGATCAGATGCAGTTCCTGGCTCCCAGCTCTGGCCTGGCCCAGCCCTGGCTGGTGAGCGGATTTTGAGAGTCAACTAGCTGGTAGAAGAGCTCTACCTGTTTTTGCCTCTCTCCCTTCCTCCCGTTCTTTCTCATTCAAGTAAATAAGCTATCTAACGTATAATATGAATTATTATTATTATTTTTAAAAGGTTATTTGTTTTTATTGGAAACGCAGATATACAGAGAGGAGAAGAGACAGAGAGGAAGATCTTCCATCCAATGATTCACTCCCCAAGTGGCTGCAATGGCTGGAGCTATGCCGATCTGAAGCCAGGAACCAGAAGCTTATTCTGGGTCTCCCACATGGGTGCAGGGTCCCAAGGCTTTGGGCCATCCTCTGCTGCTTTCCCAGGCCACAGGCAGGGAGCTAGATGGGAAGCGGAAATGCTGGGATTAGAACTGGAGCCCATATGGGATCCTGGCATGTTCAAAGCGAGGACTTTAGTCGCTAGGCGATTGAGCTGGGCCCCAAGAATTATTATTATTTTTTTTAAAAGACCTTGTGACTCTGGAGATGCTTACACTGAGCCACTTCATCTTTAGGTGCTTTTGGGTATTTTGGGGTTCTTACTACAAAGGTATGATAAGGCTGAGAGCTGGTGAACTGGTGACCATGTTGATTGGCTCAATTTGTTTGTTCCATGATGCCTGTGTCTGTGGAAAGATCACCTGACTTTCCTGGGATAGATACCATTATTATTTGATTATTTGGACCAAACTGGGATGAGGGTCCCAGTGGGGACCCTCCTTGGTGGGGACTTACGGCGGGCGGGGGTGGGGGGTACAGGTTGCTCACTTTACTTTCTGGGACATTAGGGAATGTCGCTGGGAGGGTCAGGGACTCGGGCTTCCTCCCTAGCACTCAAGTTTGAGATTTGCCTGCCCAGGGCACTAAGGGGGACCTGCTTCCACTCCGGCCGCCTCCTCTGATCCCCTCTCTTCGGAGGCCCCAGGCTGGCCGTGGGGTGTGTCTGGTTTCCTCGCCCAGCAGCACATTTGCCTCTGGGGAGCTTTTCTAGACACCCTGGGCACCCTGAGTCTGTCCCGTCCAGCTGCATGTCAACAGCACCTCCTCCCAGCTCTACTCCAGAATGGGCTGGAGGGGTCCGATTTTGTTCTCAGCTTGTCCTGCCATCCTGGCTTCGTATTATGGCTCTGGGTCATTTGGGTGGAAGATTGAGGGAGGATTGGGCCCTCAGTGGATCTATTCAGAATTTGTGAAGTCAGAGAGGACTTACCATTCTAAATAGGCTAGGGGCAGGTTTGTGGCATGGGGAGGGTGTGGTGGCATAGTGTGTTAAGCTGTTGCTGGGGACACATATCCCATATCCGAGTGCATCACATTGAGTCCTGGCTCTTCCACTTCCAACCAGCGCTTTGCTCCTGTGCCTGGGAGGCAGCAGTTGATTGCCCAAGTGATTGGGCCTCTGTCACTCATGTGAGAGCTGTGGGTGGAGTTCCTGGCTCCCAGATCCTGGCTTCAGTCTGGCCTGGCTCTCACTCTTTAACGACATTTGAGCGAGTGGACCAGTAGATGGAAATCTGTGTCACTCTGCCTTTCAATTTTTTAAAAATATTTTTAATTTTTTATTGATAAGGCAGATATGCAGAGAGAAGGAGATACAGAGAGAAAGATCTTCTATCTGCTGGTTGACTCCCCAAGCAGCTGCAATGGCCAGAGCTAAGCTGATCTGAAGCCAGGTGCCAGGAGCCAGGAGCTTCTTCTGGTTCTCCCATGTGGGTGTAAGGTCCCAAGGCTTTGGGCCATCCTTGACTGCTTTCCCAGGCCACAGGCAGGGAGCTGGATGGGAAGTGGAACAGCTGGAATTGGAACCAGCTCTCATGTGGGATTCTGATGTATGCAAGGCGAGGACTTCAGCCACTAGGTTACTGCGCTGGGCCTTACCTTTCAAATTTGTAAATAAAAATTTGTTTTAAAAAGATGCAGGTGATGGTGCCTGTATTCCACAGCAAGGGGCCTGGATTTGAGCCCTGGCTCTGCTCCTGGCTCCAGCTTCCCTCTGATGTGAATCGGAGTGGTAACAGGTGAGACTTGAATGGGAGACCACCTCCCTGCCTTTCAAGTTAAACAAACAAATAAAACTTGATAGCCTTGTTAATGATCAAGGAACAAGACAAGTGGATGTTTTTGATTTTCAGGAAATTTATTGGTGTTGAAAACCCAGGCTGAACCACTGCAGGTGCTGGAGGTGGTAGAGAGAGCTTCCCAGAGCCACTGAGGGCAGGGCCCAGAGGTGGGGTGTCCTGCAGGTGCACCCCACACCTTGCAAACTGAGCCTGAGATGCTGGGAGAGGAGGGTGAGCGATGGCCACAGGGAAGCCAGCTAGAGAGCCTCTTCCACTCCCGGTGTTGGCACTTCCTGGAGGTGTCACTTCCCTGGAGCCCTAACAGTGTGACTCAGCTGGGACTAGGAGTGATGATGATGATGTAGGACTGTGGGATGTAGGACCTTTAGTGAGGCCGAGGCAGCGGCTGCAAGGAGCTGGTTATTGTGTCATCCTCATTCTTAGGGGTGACGGGACGTCGGGGAGCTGGAGCTCTGGGTCTACTCCTATAACACCTGCTCCTGTGTGACATTTGCTGTGCACCATGGCCTGCAGGTGTAGAGAAACCCCAGGGCAGCCACAGATGCAAGGCACTGGGCTAGAATTCTCCGCTCCCTCTCTGTCTGTTCCTGATTGTGTTTTAATCTCTGTCATGGAATTGGGGAGTCCTGGCTGTCCTGAACAGGGGCCATGGACCAGGTACGGGGCCGGGGGTGGGAGGAGAGTCTGATGTCCCCTCGCTAGCTGGCCATTCATCTTCCCTTGATGTGGTGGAGGCATGGCAGAGTCTTTCAAGAAGCCCGCCCCCTCCTGTCTGGCTGGAGCTGGGGCTGTTAATGACATCCCTACATTTACAGGGCGTCCTTCCTTCCAGAGTTCTGAGTGTGAGCTGCTGTGGTTCCGGAAGTGCAGACCAAGAGCAGGGACCATGGTGTCTTTGCCTGGGGTGGCCCAGGTAGCTGGCAGAAGAGCCAGGGTTTGAGTTTCAGGTTTGTGGTGCCCTGGCCTGGAGCAAGGCACCCACTGGCCCATTTCCTTTGAGCCGGACCCTTGCCTATCCAGCCTGGCTTTGGTGCCCCTCTAGGCTCCTGGGTCCCTGAAAATCAGAGAGAGGGAGGAGGTGGCGGGGCAGCAGTGGCCCTGAGGCAGCATAGCTTGATTGTCTTGTGACTGCTCAGCATGGGCATGAATATGGAACAAGTGCCTTGGCCGAATGCTGGGTCAATCCTCTGGCCCCTGCAGCAGTGTGGCCCCAGTGGGGCGAGCCCTGGGCTGGCTCCCTTGGGTTCTTGTGATTGGTGGCTTGGTCTGGGGTGGAGCCTCCTGGGCAACCCGCACCCTGGGAAGCAGGTGGATCAGGCCAGTGCTGTCTCTTCCTGAAGCTGCGAGGAGGTGGGAGAGGAACCCTTTAGGACACGAGGCGTGTCTGCACCTGGGCCGGTAAGAACAGGCTCCCTCTGGGTGGGAGCACTAGACTGCATGTTGGGGGAGGGGAGGGCAGTCAGCTGCCCTCTGATTCACTTTCTGGTCCAGGGTAGGGGCTCTCCAGTCCTCTCTCTCCATCTTCTCCGCCCCCCCACCCCCCCCCCATGGTTGCTTTCTTTGTTCCTTTCAGTCTTTCTCCCATTTATTCAGTCATTGGCTCAGCAGCCTTGGGCTCTGCATTGTGCAAGTGTGTCTCTTCCTTCTCTCCCCTAACCCTCCCCATCCCCTCTTTTCCTTCTCTCCTTCCTGACTCACCTACCTCTTTTTCCCTCGGCCCTCTGTGCCCCCAGAACCCTCTCTCCTCTTCTGCCACGCTGTGTTCAGCAGCACCAGGAAGTGCCGTGGGAGGAAGCAGCCGGGGAGGTGCCAGATGTTTACCCAAGGTGGAGTTGGCTGCGACCTGGGTCCTGGGCTGGGCTGGGCTGGGTGCTTGGCTCTTCAGGTGGCCTTGTCCTACCCGCCCCTGCTGCCTGCTTCCCTTCTCTGGCAGCCAGTGAGGCTCAGGGCAGCCAAGCATGCAGGGAAGCTTGTCTTTCTCCAGGCCCGGGGGGAACGAGAGGCCACACTCGGGGCGCGGCAGTGGATGCTCTAGGCTCTCAGCCCCGAGCTCGGTGAGCGTTGGGTTTTGCTGCTCAAGATGGTTGGCAGGCCCCTGCAAACTCGTGCTGGGGTCTTGGGGGTTGTTTTCTCTGACAGTCCCGGCCCTGGCCCTGGTACTGTAAAAGGCTGCGAAGGCCTCAGGCCTGCAGAGGGAGCTGCCCTGGTGGCGGTGCACTGCTGAGGGGTTGCCCAGGGTTCAGGTGTTCTCCACTGTGAGGGGCCCAGGGCTGGCAGGGGAGAATCTTGCACTGTGGGTCCAGTGGGCATCATCCTAGGCACTGGATTATGTAATTTTTAAAGATTTATTTTTATTATTTTTTTATTGGAAAGGCAGATATACAGAGAGGAGAGACAGAGAGGAAGATCTTCTGTCCGATGATTCACTCCCCAAGTGAGCGCAACGGGCCGATACTATGCCGATCCGAAGCCAGGAGCCTCTTCCAGGTCTCCCACGCGGGTGCAGGTTCCCAAAGCTTTGGGCCGTCCTTGACTGCTTTCCCAGGCCACAGGCAGGGAGCTGGAAGGGAAGCGGGGCTGCCAGGATTAGAACCGGTGCCCATATGGGATCCCGGGCGTGCAAGGTGAGGACCTTTAACCACCTGCGCCACCGCGCCGGGCCCGGATTATGTAATTTTTAGAGATTTATTTTTGTTTTTTGTTAGAAAGGCAGATTTACAGAGAGACAAGAGAGATCTTCTATCTTCTGCTTCGCTCCCCAAATGACCACAATGACCAAAGCTGAGGCAATCCAAAGTCAGGACCCAGAAACTTCTCCCAGGTCTCCCACATAAGTGCAGAGTCCCAAGAATTTAGGACATCATCCACTGTTTTCCCAGGCCACAAACAGAGAGCTGAATGGGAAGCAGAATAGCCAGGTCACAAACTGGCACCCATATGGGCTGCCGGCACTTGCAAGGGGAGGATCAGCCAATTGAGTCATCGCACAGGTGCCTTCTGGCTTTTATTATCTGACGTTTTAACAGTCATAGAATATCCAGCCCGGAGGTGGATACCACCACGTTATGACCTCAGGTGCCTAAGCTTTGGCCATTCTGAAGCTGCCCTTGGCTGGTCCTATCCAGAGATATTCTGGGTTCTTTCCACTCTCTGATGTCTTTGAAGAAAACCCTGGATGCCAATCATTGTATCACTCGAACTAGGACTCCAGAAAACCCCCAGGGCTGGCATAGCAGGGTTTAGCTGTGGCTAGCAACACTGGCATCCTACAGATCAAATCCTGAGATGTGAGCACAGTTCAAATCCCTGCTGTTCCACTTCTGATCCAACTCCCTGTATCTGAGAAAGCAGTGTAAGGTGATCAAGCCCTTGGGTGCTGCACTTACGTGGGTGCCCTGAGAAAAGCTCCTGGTTCTCGGCTTTGGTTGGCCCATCCCCAGCTGCTGTGGCCGTTTGGAGAATGAAATAATGAATGGAAATGTACACATACTCTCTTTCTCCTCTTTCTCTAACTTTACCTTTTTAGAAAATATATTTATTCATTTTTATTTGAAAGTCAGATATACAGAGAAGAGGGGAGAGAGAGGGGAAGATTTTCTGTTTGCTGATTCACTACCCAAGTGACCACAGTGGATGGAGCTGAGCCGATCTGAAGCTAGGAGCCAGGAGTTTCCTTCGTATCTCCCATGTGGGTGCAGGGTCTCAAGGCCTTGGGCCGTCCTCGACTGCTTTTCTGTGTTACAAGCAGGGAGCTGAATGGGAAGTGGGACTGCTAGAACATGAACTGTACCCACATGGGATCCCAGTGCATTCAAGAAGAGGACTTCAGTCACTAGGCTACTGTGCTGGACCCATAACTTTGCTTTTAAATAAATAAAATAAATTTAAAAAAAAAAAGAACTCCCAAATATACATATTGCACCTACCTGAGACCTAAGCAGTTCCTGAATACAATTAAGTATCCAGCCAGCATTTCCACTTTCTTGATTATCATCTATTGTTGTTCCCTCTAATTTCCCTTTTTAAAAGATTCATTGATTTGAGTGGCAGATAGAGAGAGGGAGAGCTTCGATTTGCTGGTTCATTCTCTAAGTGGTTCCTGGGCCAAGCTGCAGCCATCAGCCAGGAACTCCATCAGGGTCTCCCACATGGGTGACAGGGGCCCATGGATTTAGGCCATCTTCCTGGTGCTTCCAAATGGATTAACAGAAAGCTGGATTGAAAGGTGGTCTGATGTGGGCATTGGAAGTGGCAGGTGGTCCACTCCACCGCGTGCTGTGACTTAGTTTCCTTTTTGTTCCGGCTCCACATCAGGCCCGTGCATGGTGACTGTGTGGGGATCGCTCTCCAGCTGCCCCTGATTTGTGTGTCTTTTCTCTTTTCCTCCCATAATGATTTGCTGAATAATTTGGGCTGTTTGTCACATAGGGTTTTTCCTGTCCCAGATTTAGGGGATCGCACCCTCGTTGGTTCTCCACGTGTTTCGCTGTCCCCGTGTGGACTGTGAACAAAGCTAGATTTAGAGCTTGATTGGGTTCCCTTTCTTTTCATTTGTTAAATGGGAGGGGAGGAAGGCGAGGATCCACGTGTGCGCCTGCCGAGTGAGCGGGAGGCACGTCTTTCCTGGCTGCCTCTCCTCCTGTGATGTTGGCAGCCCTCGCAATCACTGGCTACAGCCATTAATTCATTACCGGCTAATTGCCTATTAATGGCTCTCTCTAATTAGACCTGGCTTCTTTGATCTTGCAGTAAGTGATCTCTCGTTTTGGACACAGGCCTCCTTCTCAGGAAGGTGTTGCTGTGGGGACTGGCACGGGCTGCCTCTGTCTGGGCCCGGCCTCTTGTGCATTAGGGGGACAGGGTCCTGTGAGTGCTGGCTGGTGGGGAGTCCTGGAAAGAGTCCTGTGCTTCCTGGTTCAGGTTTCAAATCTGCGTGGAAGTGGGGAGCCGGGGTCCCTGACATCCCAGGACACACACTCTGGTCACTTTCAATCACATGAATGTTCTTTGTGATGCAAATCTAACCTGGCTGGCTCCTGGCCGGTCCCAGTGTTCTCTCTGTTCTCGGCTGTCTGATAACTCTGTGTGTGCAGTAGTTTATACCTTTGCAGAGTGTGCACACACACATGCACACAGCCACTGCAGAGGGAAGCGTTGAGCTCTGCTTGCATGGGTGAGGGTTGTGAGCACACCTGCTGGTTGTCTGGCCTTCTAAGGGCGAGCTGACTTCTGTGTCTGCCGTTTCTTGGTCTGCCTTGTGGGAGTGTGGGGAGTACCAGTGAGATCATGTGTCCACAACACGGTGGGTGCCAGGAAAGGTCAGCTGCTGCAGCCTTGTCTGGGAGCGCTGGCTGCCACACATGGGCACAGGAGTGGCACGCGTGTCAAGTGGAGGGGTTATGACTTGATTCAGCATCCATCAGTGAATGGACCACGCATAGAATAAACGTTTTCTTTTCTTCTTGGCACTGGTTTTGAGGGTGACCAGTTCGCATCCAGCTGGGTTGTGGAACTCACTCTCATCCCAGACTCAGAGCACACGCCTCGAGTGGCCCCAGCTCACAGCCTGCCTGGCTCCCAGCTGTCTGCTCTGTCCTTTCCTTAGGAATGGGAGCAAGCAGGGAGAGGGAGCATGGAGGGTGTGGAGCTTGGCTGCCACCTGCTCTTGTATTTTTCCCATTTGGAGGCCTGAGCTATGTCTGGCCCTTGAGGAGGCCCCTGAGGCCTTGGGAGAGCCAGGTGGACATAGCTGCTCTCCGGGAGGCCTGCAGTCCCCTGGGGCCTGGCTCCACCACCCACGCACCTGCCTGTGCTAATCAGAGGTGGGCATCTGTTGGTGGACCATGAGATACAGCCGCCTGCATGACACGGGGGGAACCTGCCAGCCAGCCATGGTTTTCCCAATTCTCTTCTGGATTGAAGAGGGCCAGAGACCAGCCAGGAGGGACCCATAGACATCAAAGCGCCTGGCTCTGTACCAGCTCTTCTTGCTTGTTCTCTTCAGTCCTGGCACATCTCCTTGGACTGAGCATTGGAGACCCAAGACACCCTTTGTGGGCTTGTGAGGGAGACAGAGAGGAAGGAACTGAGCTAGGGAGCAGGGAGTCCAGCTAGGACAGAGAGGGTCGTGGGACTGGGCACATGACAGGCGTTGGCTCCGAGGGAGTCAGTGCACACACGAAAGCATTGGATTTGGCTCTTCTTCACTTCTGCTTGTTGCACCCGTGAGCTACTCCATGTACAGCCTGGTGACACAAGCATGTGATCAGAGACAGCGACTACCCCAGCAGAGGATGGAGACGTGGGGCAAGCAGAAACCCAAGCTGCTGGCTGCTTTGTCTGCATTCCCTGCTGCCACGGCCCAGAGCCCCAGGGTCTAGGTGGTGAGTGGATCCTGTGTCCGTGTAGGTCAGCCAGGAAGGAGGGAGCCAGCTGGGGAGAGGTGGGGTGCTGATGCTGAGTGAGGTCAGATGGCATAGCCCCGAGTTCTGGTATCTGCCCAGCACTTACGACAGAATGGGTACACAGGTGAAGTTGTGCAGAATAAACTGATGGAGGAGAGAGATGAGGGGTTTGGCCACATTTCTACCAGGACCCTTTCAGCTCTGTAGCTTGATCTGCAGGGCTCAGGCCGCAGACGCCACTTGATGAAAATGTGTTGAGAGCTGGGCTGAGACCTGACTCTGTCCCATGGGTGTGGCTTTGCCCTCTCTTATCCGCTGCTGCTCTGTACAGTCCTGCAGTTCTTGGGTGTCTTGGGTCTCTGCTGCCCGGCCCAGGGAGAGGCACCAGAACTGGCCAGGTGGGTAGGGATGTGGGGTGCTGGGGAGGGTGGGGGTGCCATCTGGGCTTCTAAAATGGGGTCTCTGTGGCTTCTGTTCCTTTCCTTCATCCACAGTGGGCACAAATGAAGCTGCTGACATGTCAAGAAGGGGTTGTGCGTGGGTACAGGCAGGAAGGAGGTGGCTCCATCAAGCTGGCTTCCGGGCCTCACTGTTCCCCCGTGAGGCAGGAACGGGTAGCCTGCAAGGGACAAGGAGCTGAGTGCCAGGCTTCCACCTCCACCACTCCCTGTTTGCCCCTTCTCTTTGTGCCCTTCGGGTTCCATGAACTCAAGGGCACAGAAGGGACTGGGCTGTGCGTCAGCTGGCAGAAAGAAGGGGTGGTGTGGAACTGGAGCAGCCCTGGGCCCTGGAGAAAGTCGGCCACAGCAGGACTGGACATGTTGCATGCTTGGGGCCCTGCCTTACCAAGCCGCTTAGGAGAAAATGAGGTGGATTCTAGCCAGGGGAAGCTCGGCTCACTGAGCTGGAGTCATCAGGGACGCGGCCGGGCAGGTGAGGGCTGGGCAGCATTGTGGGCAGAGGCTCTGTGTCGAGGACATTGGCAGCCCAGGGACTGGCTGTTTCTGCCTCTCCCAGGCTCCTCCTTCAACCCTTGCTCACCCAGGCAGCTGCATCGTGGCAGAACCGGGGACCTTGAGGAACCCTTCAGAATTTCCTGTCAGAGTATTTTTAAAGGTGTATTTATTTGAAAGGCAAAGCTATAGAGTGATAGAGGTGGGGAGAGAGAGAGAGAGAGAATCTTCCATCCACGTGTTCACTCCCCAAGTGCCCCCAACAGCTGGAGCTGAGCCAGTCTGAAGCCAGGAGCCTGGAACGCCATCTAGATCATCTGCACTTGGGTCATCTCCACTGTGTTCCCACATGCATTAGCAGGGAGCTGGATCAGAAGTGGAGCAGCAGGGACTGGTACCAGTGTCCACACAGGATCCTAGCATCCCAGGCTGGGGCTTAACCTGATGTACCACAACACCGGCTCCGGTTTCTGTTTAGTCCTTTAGATAGGAAGGCGCATCTTCCAGATCTTGAAGCCATCAAAGCCTGGCATAGTAATGCGATGCCAATGGCTCGCTGGGGCGGCTGCTGCATGCTCAGCCTCCTGACCCCAGGAGCTCAGACCCTGCCCCTGTGCCAAGCTTGGAGACACATGCTGTGACACAGCCCCTCTTCCCTCCTTTAAAAAAATGTCTTTATTTGCAAGACACAGTTGCAGAAATGGAAGGAGAGACAAAAACAGTGCCCATCTGCTGGTTCACTCCACAAATGGCTGCAACGACCAGGACTGGGCCAGGCCAAAGCTGTTCTCCTTCTGTGCAGCCCTTGAGATGCAAAAACTGTCCTCCTCCTTCTGCCCACAGCACCAGCTGGACCCTGTAGCCCCCAAGAGGATCTGGAAGGTGTGGAGTGGCTGTGAGCCTCCCACTGCCTGCTGCTGGCTGGGCTTTCACCTCCCTTGCTTCATGGCTTGGGTGACTCACCCAGTCGGGGCCAGGACAGCAGGGTGACTTGCCAGTCTCCATCAGCACTTGGCGGAATGCTCACTCATTGTGCTTGTAATTGGAAGGGAGTGATGTCATGTGTGGCAGGGGTGCACACACTTGGCTGGCTGGATCAGGAGTACGGTGCTGGAGTGTGTCTGCCCAGGCTCCCTGCAGGTCCCACTGCACTGTTTAGCCTCCTTCAGTCTCAGTTTTCTCATCTTTTTTTTTTTTTAAGAGTTATTTGTTTGTTTTTATTGCAAAGTCAGGTATACTGAGAGGAGAGACAGAGAGGTTTTATTGCAAAGTCAGGTATACTGAGAGGAGAGACAGAGAGGAAGATCTTCTGTCTGATGATTCACTCCCCAAGTGGCCACAATGGCTGGAGCTGAGCTGATCCAAAGCCAGGAGCCAGGAACTTCTAGGTCTCCTGTGCAGGTGCAGGGTCCCAAGGTTTTGGACCATCCTCCACTGCTTTCCCAGGCCACAAGTATGGAGCTGGATGGGAAGCGAGGCTGCTGAGATTAGAACCGGTGCCCATATGGGATCCCAGGGGATGCAAGGCGAGGACTAGGCTGTAGTGCTGGGGCCCTCAGTTTTCTCATCTTAAGGAGGGGATTTTGGCAAGAGACATGTGAAAAGGTTGTTCTCAGGGTTGTTGCATTTCAAGTTTAGCCCAACATAAGCATACAGTTGACAAGCAGTCTTCGTAATTTCGCAGCTGTGGCCTCTCTGGGTGGTGGGCACTCACTGGATAAATAGGTACTGAGAATGCCTGGTAGGTGCAAAGGATGCAAGAGTGACCTTGTCATATCTTTGCAGTTGTACAAGCATTGTTCTATCTTCGAGTGTCACGTCTGGCTTTATTTCTTCTGCATCCATTTGGTAGTGGCAAGTGTGTGAGCCGTCATTGTGGTCCCGTCTCCCTTTAGAGGTTGTAGCCTGCATGGTGTGGGAATCTATGGGTGACCTGGCTACTGATAGACTACTAGGCCTTGGACAGGAAGTTCCATCTTTCTGTTTCTCGGTGGCCCCATGTTCCTAAGGGTGTGACAGTGAGAGTCTGTAATTGTCGGGCACTGGGCTGGAGCAAAGAGGAGTCAGTCCTGGCATGGTACTCAATGTAAATGCACAGGCAGCCGAGGGTCTGAGGGTAACTGGTGTGAGTACAGCTTTTTATCATGTTGTAAGGTACACAGTGCACCCCTGGTGCATTGCAGTCAAATGGCTATAACGTCATGACTGCAACAAATGGACAGGCGGAGGGGGTGAAGTATAGAGGGAGTGGAAAGCAAAAGCTAGATCGGTGTGGGCATGGTCCATCAGGGAGGGCTTCCTGGGAGAAGGCGTGTGTTGAGGATGGGAAAAGCTTGCCTTGGTAAAATGATGCTCCACGAATGGGTTACTCTTGTGCGGAGTGCCTGGGGCCAGTTAGCTTGGTTGTAGGAGAACAAAGGAGTGATGGAGTCAGGATAGGAGTCTGCATGGGCCGTATCCTCTGCAGTTGGATTTTGAGAGAGGAAAGTGCTTGGTCAGGAGAGTGTGAGGAAGTGTGGTTGTGGCTGATGGGGAAGAGACTGCAGGCAGCTAATTATCTGTCAGTACCCCATTAAGGGAAGCACCCCAGCAGTCCATGGCTTGGGTAATAGTGTCTGAGGTTGAGGCTGCAAGCCTGGACCATCTGCCCAACAGCCGGCTCCTGCCCGATGCTGCCAGCACTTTGAAGCTGGCAAAGGCTTGATGCCAGTTGCCTGATGAAGGTCCCACTGTGGACTTCTGAGGCAGGTGGGGAGGGGCCTGGCTTGCCAGAATTCTGAGAGTTGCTGAGGGAATGGGGAATTTCCTGAAGGCTGCCTGGGTAGCGGGGACTACAATCACCTCCTCTAGGGTAAAGTTAACCGATCGCTGTTTTCTCCTGTTAAACAAGAATCTGTCATGTATATGGTGTGTGTGCATGTGCGTGTGCATGCGTGCTCATGTGTGGACACATGCATGCTTGGGCCACAGAAGTTGAGGCCAGGGGCTGATCAGAGAGGGACCTGAGGTCCTGTGCAGACTCTGGCAGCTGCCACGTGACCAGGGACTACTCTTCTTGTCAGTACAGGCAGAGTTAATCTGGG
This sequence comes from Ochotona curzoniae, assembly GCF_017591425.1. Taxonomy (NCBI): domain Eukaryota; kingdom Metazoa; phylum Chordata; class Mammalia; order Lagomorpha; family Ochotonidae; genus Ochotona; species Ochotona curzoniae. The sequence goes on along the minus strand of NW_024466219.1, from coordinate 14,419,430 downwards.
GCTTAGCTCAATGCTGAGACCATGGCTGTGTAGTGCACAGCTTCCCTGCCTACTGAGTCTCTGTGCTTTTACTTTCTCCTCCCCACATGCCCTGGCCGTTTGCTAAAGGAGAAGGGGCAGACCCCGGATGCAGCAGGCAGAGCCTCTGGGCAGAGACCCAAGGTGGACACGTGCTAGGTGTCTGTTGAATGATGGATAAACTTGACATGGTGCTTGTCTCCCCAGGTTTGCAGTCCTGCAGAGAGACAGCCTTGTACACACACAAAGAATTAAGAAAAGTCAGAGTGGATGCCCAGGATGCCATGCAAACACAGGAGTGAGGCGCTGCCTGTGTGCAAGTTGGAAGGGGCCTTGGGGCCTGGGTCAGGTGGGAGTTTGGGGATGTCGGAGAGGGGAGCTGGTCTGGCAGGAGGTGAAGCATACATGGGGGCTGAGATGAGCCAGGCAAGAGAAGGAACTTTGTGGCCTTGCCCGGGCGACTGGGCTTGATGCTCTAATATCCTCAACAGGCATCCCCTGCTCCTCTGCTGCCCCCCTGCTGTGGCCCTGTGCAGATAGATTTTCTAGAAACTAAAGAGGCCTGTGGCCTGCTTGAGGGCACACAACGTGTGAACCGTCGGGGTGGAAGGAAGATCCAGGACCTTTGCCCTCCGTTGGTCTGTGGATGCTGGGTACAGGAAGTCACACCTCTGGCTGACAGAACTCTGCCCTCTGTGGCAGTGACAGCCTTGGCCACTTAGCAAACCCAGGGGGACTGTCTCCTCTTCCTCCACCCCAGGTTTTTGGCCCAGAGACGAAGCCACAACCTCCTCCGGATTGGGCTCCTGCTCGGGCTCCAGGTACCTGGCGTGCGCTAGAGCTGGCTGGAGGACTTCTGCAAAGCAATCAGGTGGGGTTTGCAGGATGCGATACATCATTCTAGGTGCTTTGCTGAAGGCCAAGGAGCCGCTCTGGCCCTCCCTGTCCTACCAACAGGCTTGCTGGAGATCTGGTTCCGGGAGTCTGCCTGGGGCTGCTCTGCATGGCTTGTGCTTGGTGGGTCTCTGCGAATGCCTGGAGCCATCTCACATACACACACGCCTTGGGCCAAATGGGGAGAGGTGGCTTGTCTGGCACTTTCTAGAAAACACAGAGAATGGGGGCTTCACAGGGGTCCAGCATAGCACCCTCCTTGGCAATGCCCCTGCAGGGTGGCAGGAGACATGAAAGCGGGGAGGAGCTGCTCCTGTTGGGTGCCAGCAGCTGAGCGGGAGCAGCCTTGATGGCACCTGTCCCTGCTCACGTGCTTGTTGCCATGGGTTGAGACCATGGGCAAGGCTCTGCCTTCCGGTTGGTTCCCCTGCTTCCCACAGTGGGAAGCAGAAAACAGCAGCCGTGGGCTCTCTGCAGCATTAGGCAGCTTCCATTGCAGAGGACACTGGAGAATGTTGGAGGAGGCAGTCTGTTCATAAAGCTAACGGGGTAGAAACTCCTGCTCCTGGTATTGGGTGACCTCTAGTTGTAAAATCAAGGACGCTAGGAAAAAGGAGAGTTAATCCCAGTGCAGTCATTATCCTCTTTCTCCTCTCCTCCCTTCCCCTCAAAAGGATCAGCTGTGTCCAAGGGAGCACTCGAGAAGTTCCGGAGAGGGTCCAGGTTCAGAGGGGACAAGGGCAGACTGGGAGAGCTGGGGACTGCAGGAACATTGGGATGGAGATGACCTGGTCCCTTCCTTGCCCGTCTGACCAAGCCTTCCCAGTCTCCCCTAAGTGCTCGTTCCCAGGGCCTGGTTCCCTCCCCTAAGGGCTCGTTCTGGCAAGGCCTGGGATTCTTGGGGCTGTAGAGTTAAGGGCATCTTGCTCTCCTAACATCTCCCTGGGTCAAGGGGAAGATCGACTGAGACATGACTGGAAAGAGTGGGAGCCTTCCAGATGTGGGGGATGGGAGAGATTGCATCAATTTCCGGTGGAGGTTATGCTGCTCGGGCTAAGCAAGTGCTGAGTGTGTTGTTGGTGATGAGCCCTGTTGACCAAGCTCCTTGTTTATCTTCAGTGATGATAGGAGCAAGTGCTGGACATTATGGGGAATTGGGGATGAGCTGCTTCAGAATTCAAACCACAAGCACATTGCCTGTTTTTGAAGGGAGTGCTGATGAAGTCACCTTCCTGCAGACAAGGACACCTCTTCAGTGGCAGATCTGTCCCAGGTCTGCCTTTCTCCTTTCCCTGTGAGACATCAGCAGGGAAGTGAAACTGCACATTCAGCAGGTGCAAAACTCAAGTCCTGGCCCCACCACTTCTCCAGTGTGCAACAATGTAACCGCTCTGGGCTTGGGTCTCCTGGTGGTGAACAGGGACATCTATAGATACCACCCCAGGGACATGTGTGGATCAAACAGGCACATTTGAAAAGTGCATAGCACAATGTTCTTGGATGCCTGGATTCTGACTTGAGTGAGTGTGTGTGCATATGTGAAAATAATACTGATGCTTACCCAGGGCACTGCAGGCTAGTCTGTAGTCTGCTCCATTAAATTCAAACCAGAAAGCTGATCAGGATTTAAGCTGATACCCACTCACAAACCAGCTTAAGAAGTTCTGTCCCAGAGCCCAGCAGAAGGTGACATGGGGGGACCATGGGGGGAAGTTCCTGGAGACACAGTAGCCTTTTCCTTAGGGAGACCCCTTGTGCCTGCAGACCCTCATAACCGGCTGAGGAGGTGGTAGCCAAAATTCGGGCCATGTGATCCTTCCCGGCCAGCAAGTTGGGCTGTGGAGATGCTACTGTCCTCATCTTGTTCTTTCCAGACCTGAGCCAGTAAACAGCACTGCAACCCAGAGGCCCCCCTGGACCTAGGGCCGGGCTGAGCGTGGCAGGGCCTGGTGAACCGATGGGTGTGCATCAGCAGTACTCAAGGCGTTGCTGGCTTGTTGGAAGATTTTTATAATGTTACTTTAGTGGACTTCAAGGAGCGAGGCATCCAGTCCATTACTCAAGCGAAGTAAATGAGGCACGGAGCTGTTCTTGACTTGGCGCAAGGCTCTGGGGAGACAGTATGTGGATCTCCTGGCTTTGTCTCGTTCAGCCACAGGGCCATGCTGGGGGACGGGGGGATGAGATTCCAGATGAGGAGTCCATTGGGTCGGTCTGGAACACATCATTGCTGCAGAGACTGTTGCCTGCTGGTGAAATGTAGGTGGTATGATCTCAGCCCAGGCTAGCCGAGCATGCACGCTCAGGGAGGGAGTGAGGAGCCGGCTCCCATCTGCCCCACAGAGCCCTTCTCTTCCAGGTGAGTTTGACTCCCATGCTGATTTCCCCAGCGGGGCATGGGCTTAAATCACCACGTTTGATATCTGTATTGAATGCCCCTGTGGGGAATGGGGTTATGTTCCAATCAGCCAGATAAAGGTTACCCAAATGGTGGAAGCCAAGGGAAATGTTGACCTTTTAGGGGGACCTGTCTCTTTGGCTGTGTTCCCAAAGTCCCTGCTAGAGCGAGTTGGAAGGCTTGGGTCAGCTCAGGTGGGTCTGCCAGCTCTGGGTACTCTATGCCTTGCACTGGCACCAGGCACCCCCAGCTCACTCGTTGGGAACACCTATCCTGTGGCCCTCTTTTGGATGGCGTCTTTGAGCCCAGCTTGGGTTTCCAGTGGGGAGCAGGAGTGCACCCACCAGAAATCCAAAAAAAATTTTTTTTAATTTTATTTAAAAATTTTTTATTGGAAAGGCAGATCAGATTTATGGAGAGAAGGAGAGAGAAAGATCTTCCACGTATTGGTTCAGTGCCCAAATGACGTCAACAGCCAGAGCTGAGCTAATCTGAAGCTAGGAGCCAAGAGCTTCTTCTGAGTCTCCCACATGGGTGTAGGGTACCAGGTCCCAAAGGCTATAGGTCATCCTCTACTGCCATAAGCAGGGAGCAGGATGGGGAGCAGAGTAGTCAGGACACGAACTGGTGCCCATATGGGGTCCCAGTACTTAAAGGTAGACAATTAGCTGGTTGACCCATTGCACTGGTCCCAGGGGTGGGGAGGTCTGTTCTTAAGAAAAATTCCTCTGCGTGTGGCTGAGAGCTCCAGGGAGGTGGGAGGAGTGGGTTACCCTGGGACCCGGGGGAGGGGAAAAGCCTAGGTCTTTTGGGTACTACAGACTGAACTGAACGGGATGTTCTGTGGGGATCCAAGTGTGTCAAGCTTAGGACTTAAGCTCTTTTGTAGTAGGCTCTGGGGAAGGGGCAGCTGCTGAGAATTCCTGAGCCAGACATTAAGCCATTGCCTGCAGGGGAGAAACTGGTTCTATTTTTAGAGCCGGCAGAGTCCTCACCTTCTTCTTATCACCCCTTCCAAGTGTTTCTTGGTGTCTAACCTAAGTGCATCCTGCTGTCATGGAAATCTAATTTGCTCTCACAGGAGAACAGCTGGACAGGTCCCAGTGACTGGAACCTAATGCCAGTCTTGCATTTCGACCGCGTGCCTTGGTGGAGTGAATGTGCCAGGGTTCTGGACACAGCTGGCAGAGCTGCCAGGCACGTGAGGGTGCTGAGGCCTGCACTAACTCCACCACGGCTGTGGTTTGGGGTAATTGGAGCCCCTGTGGGTTTGTCCCTGGGGCACTGCCCTTCACCCTTGCCCTGAATGCTGGCCCAGGGGCTGTGCCTTTGAGAGGGGCACTGGCATCAGGTCAGCTTCCTCCAGCTTCTGGCTGTGGGAGAGTGATCATTGGGCTGTGGTTGGGGGAGGTCTCCGAGCCTAGAGTGAGGAATGACTAAGACTCAGGGTTGCCCCGTGAGAGTGGGACCCCAGGGAGCTGTAGGCCAGCAGGTGTTTGCTTCCCTCCAGGCTCTGGGATGGAGGGTGTGGGAGCTGTGGGGGGCAAGTGGGGAGTGGTAGAGTTGATCTTGTCTTCCAGGGACCTCCTGTCCAACAGCCCTATGGACCATTTCCACTGTGCCCCCTGCAGGGGTATTGGAAGGCATCCCGGAGACCTCAGTCTCTACCACCACAAGCTTTTTGTACCCTGAGCATCTCTCCTCCCCCCCGGGTTCCCAGGACAAATGGAACATTCCACTGAAAGGATGAACCAGAAACAGGTGAGCAGTAGTTCTTGCAGCAGGGCTGAGACACAGGCGGGGCTGTGTGAGGCTGGGGCACCCAGCTGCCCACCTCCTCCCCTGCCATTTCGTCTCCTCTGCCCTGCGCTGGAGTGCCATGACAGAGGGTGGGACTCAGGGATACTCAAGAGGCCAGGTAAGGGGACATCCTCTCAAAAGACCCCTTCCTTCCCGAGGGGGAGGGACATTCACTTCCCACCCACCAGGGCTGCTGCGTTGCGTAGTTCTGGGAGCATGATTTGTAGTATGCATCCAGGAATGGTGCCCCTGGGCGTGTGCAGAGGAAGCTGGTGCCAGCAGATAAGTAAGAGGGCATCCCGGGGCAGTGTCTGTGTCCCATGGGGACAGTAGGGACCTTTCCAGGAAGCTCCGGGAGGGCTATGCGTGTAAGAGGATCCCTGGTGTAGATGCTCAGTGGGGTGGCTGGGGCAGGGCTCTGCTTTTGCTGCAGAGTGCTTAATCAGACATCTACCTGGTACCCCCGCTAATGAACCCATCTCCGAGGGAGGCGGCAGAGAGAAAAGTTGGGGGAGGAGCTTCTTGAGGATGACACACTGGGGATAAAGGAGCGGAGCCAGAGTGCTGTGAGGTCTCCCTGGGCTGGGCAGGCTACAGAGGGTCCAAGACACAGGGGTATTTCTCCCCAGATGCTGAGACGGGAGCATGGGGCTCCAGCGCGTGCCGGTCTGTGACAGTGTTAGCATTGAACTCGTGGCTGCAGTGTGCCCTCAGGGGGAGAAGTGAGGAGGTGACCCTGCTATCTGAGAGCCACCCAGGCCAGAGGAGCCCAGGGAGTGTGCTTGTGGCTCAAGGTGGGCACTGTGGGATGGAGGCCAGCAGGAACTCCTCTGGCACCTGTCAGCCAGCCAGGCAGGGAGCTCGAATGATGGAGTGGCTTGTTTCAGGGAGCCTGTGATCCCCAGCCAGGACCTGCGGGGGGAGCTGAGGACTGACAAAGCGTTGGGGGCCTGCCTGTGGCCTCAGAGTGGCTCAGAAGCAAAGCTCTGCTGGGCCTTGCCCGCTCATGCCAGGAGCACGGCTGCCATTGGTGGCCGGGCTTCTCCTGTTCTCTGGACCTCTCTTCCTGGAATCAAGGGGACTGGGATTTGGAGCAATGAGCCTTTTCTCCCCAGTCCTCACCTGAGTGAACTGTCCCAGAGCAGGGCTGCCCAGAAGGGTGCCAGGCCCCAGGTAAATGCTGTGTTTGTGAGACCCAAACAATGCCACACTTCATGGGCCTCTGGAGGCTGCAGCCCTGTTGTGAGGCCCGAGGCCAGACCCTGTCAAGGCCGCATAGGCTGTGTGTGAGTCCGGGGTGGAGAGGGGGATGATGGCACCACGCTGCCCCGGGCATTGCTTTGGGTCGGTCATTCCTGGCCTTGTTTCTGCCACCCCTGGAAGGCTTGGATGCCATAAGAGCTGGCCAGGGACTGCAGTCCCTTAAGTGCTGTTTGGTGCACACCCTGATGGAAGTGATGTGGAATTAGTTCTGCTTGCATTGGGACAGGGTGAGGTGGGCAGAATGGGTGGCAGATATGGGCGGTAGGGCCAAGGCTGGCATTCTGAATCTGGGCAGACCTTGCAGTGGCATGGGCTTCAGCCCTTCCTAACTGGGTGACTTAGCACAAGTTGGAGAGTCTTCTGGTCATGCGTCCTTAGTGCTATGGGGGTGGCGCTGTTCCTGCTTCCCTCATAGGGCTTCTGTGAGAATGAAGTCATCTGGGAGACTAGCACACCAATACCCCACACCCAGTACCTGGGTTCAATCTGTGGTCCGGCTCCTGACCCCAGCTTCCTGCTAGTGCAGACCCTGGAAAGCAGTGGCGATGGCCCATCACTGGCTCCTGCCACCCACACAAGTTGAGTTCTTGGTTCTTGGCTCTGGCCCCAGTACAACCCTGGCTGTTGGAGCAAACAAGGAGATGGGAGTTCTTGTTCTCTCTCTTTCTCTCCCCTTCTCTCTCCATCTTACATAAATAAGATTTTAAAAGAGACAGTACGTGTAGAGCGCCTATCCAGGGCTGGCTTATACATCGGGGTTAGTGTTGTTAAGTTACACTGTGCAAAGTGTGGGGGATATGAGGGGTGGCACACACCCTGGCTGGGAGAATTGTTCTAGAACTTAGGGTGCTTGACTGAGTTGTTTTTTTATTTTTTTATTTTTTTTTATTTATTTTTTTAAAGATTTATTTTTATTATTTTTTCATTGGAAAGGTGGATATACAGAGAGGAGATACAGAGAGGAAGATCTTCCATCCGATGATTCACTCCCCAAGTGAGCCGCAACGGGTCGATACTATGCCGATCCGAAGCCAGGAGCCTCTTCCGGGTCTCCCACGCGGGTGCAGGGTCCCAAAGCTTTGGGCCGTCCTCAACTGCCTTCCCAGGCCACAGGCAGGGAGCTGGAAGGGAAGCGGGGCTGCCGGGATTAGAACCGGCGCCCATATGGGATCCCGGGCGTGCAAGGCGAGGACTTAACCACTTGCGCCACCGCGCCGGGCCCGCTTGACTGAGTTTTGAGGTGTTAGGACCCACCAGACCCTGAGAGAATGTAAAAGTTCTCCTATAAAGAAAACAGACACCTCCCTTTACAGCGTGGCCATTTCCTGTTGGGAGGCGGGACAGGGAAACAGATTTAATTTCATTCAACAAACTTTTTTTTTTTTTTTTTTTTTGAGGAAAGGTATCTTCAGTTCCCCAGAGTCAACGATCTTACGTCTCTAAAAACTGTTTGAGCATTCTGGAAGGAAGAAATATTTGGAAACTATTCCATTTGGTCGTTTGCATTGGATTTTTGTTACATACATTCATTAGTTTAATTCCAGAACGAGAAACCACGGTGGAGGCAGAGAAGCGGCACGCTGGCCCTCTTCTCAGTGGAGCCGCTGCCTCCCCGGGCGTGAGCCTGCCACCTGGGGCTGCCCCAGCCGCGAGTGCCCAGCTGTCGTCTTCCATGCCAGCTGCAGAGGCCTTCCCGAGAGCCATCCGTGAGAGCCTTCCTGACCGTGGAGACTCTTGACCCTGTGGGCTAAAGCCCCAGGGATTCAAGGAGCGCCGTCTCCCTGTGCAGCTCTTCTGGGCCCAGTCCACTTTGCCACTTTTTTTCCTCCTGAATGATTTTGAACCTTTCCAAGGCCCTGGGCTGTAGGGCACCCTTGCCAGCCACATGCTCCCAAGTTCTGCTCCAGCTGCTAGAGAGAGAGTTGCAGACGGAAGGAGAGACAGAGAGATTTTCAATCTGCTGGCTCAATCCCTAAATGGCTTAATGGTCTGGGCTGGCTCAGGACAAAGCCGGGAGCCAGGAGCTTCTTCCAGGTTTCCTATAGGGGAGGTGGCAGAGGCCCAAGCACATGGGCCATCTTCTGTTGCTCTTTCCCAGGCATGTTGGCAGGGAGCTAATGGATTGGAAGTGGAGTAGCTGGAATACGACTTGGCACCCATGAGGGACGCCAGCGTCGCAGGTGGCAGCCTTACTTGCTAAGCCACAATGTTGGTTCCTCTAGTTGATTCCTTTTGACTGATCCCTAACACCTTCTCTGGTGACAGAGTAGCAGCCTGGCAACTGCTGCTTGTACTTCCACTGGGTGTGAGGAATCACAATGAATAGTGCAGCTCCTGAAAGTCTTCAGCCTCTGTCTTGGGAATTGGCTTTGCCCAGGGGAAAAGCGGATGCTACAGGCAGAACTGAGTGATAGCCAAGTGGAAAAGATGGGAGTGGGAGAGCTGGGGTGGGTGGAAGCTCCTGGCCAGGGTGGATGTGATTACTATTCACAGTGTTCAAGTGCGCTGGAGAGGGGAGGTCTCTCCTGTCCCCCCATCTGAGCTGCCCCTTGCCGTCCGCTCCCAGAATCTATTGCTGTGGTAGACGTGCAAGGGACCCTGGCCAGGCTGCCTTCCGTGTGACGTTTTCCATGACCTTGGCTGCAGATCAAAGGTTCCCCTTGGCAGTAATGAAGCGTTGCATTCTGAGCTCTGTGCAAAGTGAGCTATGGATGTTAATCGTCAAATTGACAGGAAGACAATGAATGAGAAACATTGAACCAAGCCCCAGGAGGGAAGGTGGTTGTCATTCAAGATTAAGATAGCATGTAGGACCACAGTACCCCTACTGGAGCACCCAGGTTCAATTTCCCACTCACACTCGTGATTCCAGCTTCATGCTGTCCTGGGAGGCAGCAGGTTTGGGCTCAGGTTGTTGGATTACATGGGGTGTCTGGATTAAGATCCTGACTCCTAGGGAGTGGCATTATGGCCTAGTGGGTAAAGCCACTGCCTGCAATGCTGGCATCAGTGTGGTTGCTGGTTCATGTCCTGTCTGATCGACTTCCAATCCAGCTCCTTGCTTGTGCCCTGGGACAAGCAGAGGAAGATGGCCCAACTACTTGGGTCCCTGCCATCTATGTGGGAGACTCAGATGAAGTGCTTGGTTTGGCTCCTGGCTCTGACCTGGTCCAGCACTGGCCATGGAGTGCATCTGCGGGGTGAGCCAGTAGGCGGGGGATCTCTCCCTCTTTGTGTGTGTATAATTCTGATTTCCAAAATAAATGAGTAAAATTTTTTAATGATTTATTTTATTTTTATTGTAAAGGAAGATTTATAGAGAGGAGGAGATACAGAAAGGAAGATCTTCCATCTGCTGGTTCACTACCCAGGTGACCCCAATGACTGGAGCTGAGTCAATCGAAGCCAGGAGCCTCTTCCAGGTCTCCTATGCAGGTGCAGGGTTCCAAGGCTTTAGGCCATCCTCGACTGCTTTCCTAGGCCACAGGCAGGGAGCTGGATGGAAAGTGGAGCAGCCGGAACATAAATTGGCACTCAGATGGGATCCTAGCCATGTAAGGCAAGGATTTAGCCACTAAGCCATTGCACTGGGCCCTATATCTTTTTTTTTTTTTTTTTTTTTTTTACAAAAGAAAAAGATCCTGACTCCCAGCTTTGACGTGGTCCAGCCCTGGCTGTCGAGGACATTTGGAAAGTAAGCCAAAGGATAGGAGATGTCCGTCTCTGTCTCTCTATCACCACCTCTCTGCCTTTCAAATAAAATAAGTAGGCATTAAAAACAGTTAGTTACCTTCCAGAATCACGAGGAAGTTAACAAAAAGGAATGTGGAATAATGAACTGACGAGCAGGATGGGCATTCACGGAGCACCTACTGTGTGCTGCTGCTTTCTGCATGCCCCTCAGATGCTCTGCACGGGTGCTCACAGGGGGAAGCTGAGGCAGTCTCCCCCACAGTGACATATTGAAACATGCATGCCCCCGGCTAGGGAAGCCTCCTCTTTCCAAGCTGACAGCAAGAAGTGGGGGACTGGTGTGTGTAGGGTGTCCCTCCTGGCTGTGCCGTGGATTGTCCTGGCCTGAGCTCCCTGGTGGTTCAGAGGGAGGCCTGTGGCATACCATGGCTCTGGCCCCTCCCTGTTTGCACCTGACCTGGTTCTAGAAATGGAAGGGTAAGGATGGCTTGATAAGAGGGACATGTAAACAGCAAGAGGAAAGAGCCAGGAGCTTAGCAATTAATGAGTCCTCTGTCAGTCCTGGTTACCTGGAATCCCTGGGACGTGTGGTACAACGTTGTAAAAATCTCAGTCCTTGAGCTGGGAACTTAATTGTGTCCTCACTGGTGGACTTGCGAACATCTGGATTTGAACCTCTAGGGGTTGGGTAGAAGGTCCGGGATGAGAGGGGTGGTGGGCTGCACCTACTAGACCCCTGTCCACGGGGCTGCAAGACAAGGCAGGAGTCCAGGCGTCTGAGCAGCAGCAGCCGAGCAGGGCGGGCGGGAGCCGGGAAGGCGAGGGCGGGAGCTTCAGCCCCACAGCAGAGCTTGAGCTGGGGCGTGAGTGTGTTTGTGCAGGGCTCGGCCAATCTGCAGTTTCAGATTTCAGACTCAGCTTGATTGGGAGAGCTGCTCTGGGGCTGCAGTCTGCGCTGGAGCAGGGCGAGAGCTGACCCTGAGGCTTCCTGGAAGGCTGGGGGAATTCTGGCTCCCCAGGCGCTCTGCTGGCCTCCTCCCTTGGGCTGGGAGCTGTGGCCACCTCCCCGACAGTCTCCTCTCATTGGGAGGGTCACTCTACTCCACGCAGTTGGCCGTATGTGTCTCCCAGCCATGTCCCCACTGCGGGCATAGAAGGTAAAGTCTGGGGTACTAGAGGGCTCAGTGAGGAAGATTAGGGAGGTTGTGACCACCCAGACTTTAGTGGAGGGGACAGAGAGGAAGATGCACAGAGGGGCTTGTCAGAAAGGGAGGGCGTGAGTCACGTGTGTGTGTGAATGAGTGCATGAGTGTATATTAATATGTGTGAATGTATGGGTGTTAGTATGTGTGTGCATGTGTGTTAATGCCCATGTGGGTGAGTGTGTTGCTACACAGGTGTATGCATGTGTGGGTATGTGAACGTATTGATATGTGTTAACATGTGCACATGTGTGCCCGTGTGTTGGCATGTGTGAATGTCCTTGTGTGTGCCTGTGAGTGTTCATGTGAATGCGATTGTACGAGTGAGTGATTGTGTCGGGTGCTTCTGCAAATAGTTGGGGAGCATATCTTACTTCCTTTTCCTTTCACTTACCCCTACCCTGCTCTCTCCCAGCATTTTGTGAGAGTATTCCATGAGTGTCCATTTTGCTCAGGATCTCCCAGCAGAACCCTGGGCACATTTCTAGTTGGTGGAGTGTGGCCATTTCCTCCCTTGAGGGTAGGAGCTTGTGGAGGGAACCTGGAGGTGGGGCTGGGTGCAGGGACTGTGTGTCCGGAGGACAGATGCCCCAAGAGCCAGCCCTGGGGCGTGCAGACATGTGGGTGGCTTCTGACCAGGCTGCCTGAGAGCCTTGCAGCTGTCTGGGGGTGCAAAGATGAAGCGCACGGGAACGCCTCCGCTGGAGCCACAGGGATCCCAGCTATGCGAGCCAAGCCCAGGAGCACTTTCTTCTCAAAGCCTCCGAAGTGAGCAGGAAGGAGGCTGATGTCTCCAGTAGGGTGTGGGGGCTGGCGCTCTGCCTGGAAGGAGCGAGCTGGGTGAAGAGGGGATGGGTAAGGCTGGCTGGGTGCTGCTCTGCATTTCTATTGCAACGAGCAGAGATCAGAGGACTGTCTCTAACGGGCACAGGCACCATGGGCCGGCAGCCTGGCCTGGCTGCCGGGACCTATTTGAGTGAGCGAGCGACAAGGCAGGATCTGGCATCAGCGGTGGGTGGGCTGGGATAGTGGTACCCTGCAAGATGATTGGAGGTGGATTTTTACAAAGCAGATCTGGGGTGGTGAGATTTGCACTGGAAGAAGAGTGAGGTGGTGAGAGGCAGAACAAGGGGTGAAAGGGAAGGAAGGAGGGGAGGGGGCCAGGGAACCCAAATCTGATGCAATTCTAAAACTGCGGCAGGCAGACACTGGCTCTCAGCTCTCCAGCAGAGATGCAATCTGGAATAGGTGAGAGCAGGATTGGCCTGCTGACTTCTGAGTCTAATGAGATTGGTGTGTAAGAGGTGTTGTGGGCCGGACAAAATACTGCAAAAACACATTTTCAGCACGAGAGGTCAACCCCAGCAGCTGAACTGGAGAGTCACAGAAGTGTTAAGTTAATGTAATTAACAGGTTGCATGGTCTGTTTGCTTTTGAAGCCAGGGGCATTTAAAATTTTTAAACTTTCCCACCCCCAGCTACTTCTAACAGAACCCTTGACGGCCTTGTTGTGGAGTGCCCCTCGTTGCTTTTTCGGGGGGTGTGGTACTTCTAGCCCAGGGCACATTCATGTTCAGCTCTCAGGGCAGTGGCTTGAGCTAGATTCTTAAAGAATAGGAGGAAGCTGGCACTGACAGTGCTGAGGCCACGAGGGAGCAGAAAATCAAGGACTGGAACCGACAGCTCAGCTCTAAGCTTACCTCCACCTCTCTGTGTTCATCAGAATCATGAGGACAAAGTGATGATCCACGCACAGCAGAGGGAAAGCTGCCCCGGAATGCAGCCCACCTCTCCGGCTCCTCCATGTGCAGGTGCAGCGTGTTTGAGCGTCCTTGCCTATGCCGTGTGGCTGACTTCACGCTGTCACTCACCAGGGGCCCCCTGATCTCTCCTGAAATTGGGCTGGTGGAGGTCCCTCTTTTCCTGCATTATTGTTTTTAAATATTAGTTTTGTAATTGGAGAGAGAGAGTGCATGCTCCAACATGCTGCTTCTCTTCCCGAATGCCTCCAACAGTCAGAGCTGGACAGAGCCAAAGCCAGGAGTTGGGTACTCCATCCAGGTCTGCCATACGGAGGGCAGGCACCCAACTAACAGCTGCCACTGTTACCCCACAGGGTGCTCATTAGCAAAGGAGTGGAGCTGTGTGGGCCTCCCAGCCTGCGCCTTAACCACTGTGGGGAAGTTGGGAGGCTCCATGTGGAGTTGCGTGCTCAGGGGACACCTGATTTGGAAAGTAACCGGCCTCTATTGGGTGCATGGCCACAAGCAGACTGAGTGGGAGTGTGTACTCACTCCCAGTCACGTTGACCCAGCTCTGCTTCCCTGATTTGGTTTTTGCTTTTCTGTGGAAAAATGAGAAAACTAGGAAGAATGTTTGGGAAATATTTCAGCCAGTGAAAGGTGCCCTTGAGGGGCAGGAGATGTGTGAAGACATGGCCAAGTTGTGCCTTTCTCTGTTCCTGAGCTGATGGCGAGTATCAATGGTCGTTTGGTTTTTTAAAAAGTCCTTATTTGGCAAAATTGAAAGCTGGTGACCTTCTATATTGGTTGCTCCAATTTCATTTAGTGAAATCTAGAAATATTGCCTCCAGCCAAGACCTTCTCCAGCAGCCGAGGCCCTCCCGGACAAGTCAGGCCTCTTTGGGGCTGACGCTAGAAATATTGCCTCCAGCCAAGCCCTTCTCCAGCAGCCGAGGCCCTCCCGGACAAGTCAGGCCTCTTTGGGGCTGACGCCTGAAAACCTCGGATCCTCATCCCACCTCCACTCCCTGCTCCCTACGCACTCCTAGGCAAGGATCTGACACACCCCTTTGTCTGCGCCTTGCCAGTCCGGCCCGGCCAGGTCCTAACCTCCATCCGGCTTGTGGGAATGCCGGGAGTCGGTCTTCTACCCTTGGAAAAGACCAAGGGATTTGTGGCTTGGATTTGGGGAGCAGAATGAGGTGTAGAGGCATTTGCAGTCTTGCTGTCAGGCCGAGTCGATCCAAAACAACTTTTCATTAGGCGGTCTGAGATTGGAATGTCGGCAAAACTCTTCAGCACCCATCTTCGGCATGAGACTTCCTTCTCAAGCTCTCAAGATAAAAACCAGAACTTCCCTAGATCTGGAGGTTCCAGGAGGCATCCAAGTGCCTGCCTGAGGCTTCTCCCTGCTGAACAGTCAGGCCTGGAGTTGCAGCAAATATGTGGGAATCCCCAGGCAGGTGTGCACATGTGTGCACACTGAAGTGAGCAAGGGAGCTTAAGGAAGGCTTGGTGGGAAGCAACTCTGGAAGTTGAACATGGTGGTTTTTCTTTTCTTCTTCTTTTTTTTTTCTCTCTTTTCCCACTTCTTCTTAGATTTATTTAGTTATTTGAAAGTCAGAGAGAGACAGGGAGGGAGAGAAATAGCTTCCATATTTTTGCTCATTCCCCAAATGTTTGAAATGGCCAGGGCCAAAGCCAGAAACTTCTTTCAGGTCTCCCATGTGGATGGCACCGCATGTGCTGCTTTTCCTAGGCCATGAACAGAAAGCTGGATTGGAAGTGGAGCAGCTGGGACTTGAATTGGCATCCACATGGGGTGCCAGTATCGCAGGTGGCAGCTTTTCCTGCTACACCATGGCACCTTTCCCAAACCCAGTGATTTTTCCTTGAGCTTCATTCAAGTGGCTGTTATCCTGTTCACAGGTGTCTAGGAACTTCTTCGTGTAGCAGTGCATTTTCTGTTTTAGTTGCCCACCTCATTTTCATGTTCTGAAATAAAAGCAGTTGGGAAATAAAAAGCAATTAGGGAGTATGGGACGTGGAAGACCCTTAAGCTGTCCAAAGGTAGAGAGAATCAGTACAGACTACTAAAGGCAGTGTGATTAGTTATGATTGAAGACCAAGACCAGGTGCACAAGAACTTCCTGCCCAAGGGGTTTCCTGGGTGGGATGGGTCAGCATAGCGTCCCCAACCTTAAGAAGGGCAGCATGGAGGTGGGCACTGTGCTGCCGAGTGCTACACTGCCCAGGATGCCTGCCTCCTAAAGTAGAGAGCTGCTTCCTATCTTGGCCACTCCACTTCTGATCCGGCTTCCTGCTAATGCAAACTTGGAGGCAGTGGAGCATGGCCTGAGTGCTTGCGTCCTTGCCACTCCTCGGGGAGAGCAGAGTGGAGTTCCAGGCTCTGCCATGTCTGACCCTGGCTTTTGTGGCCATTTGGGGGGTACACTGTAGGATAGAAGATATCTCTCTCTTTCTCTGTCTGTTACTCTGCCTTTCAAGTAGAGAAACATAAACTTTAAAAAAGAAAAAAACACACAGTGTGTAAAGTGGAAAAGTCCCAACCTGTGACAGATGATGGACATTTGTTGCCATGAGCTGAGGGGGAAAGACAAGCGGGAAAGGAACTGCGAGGTGCGGCGTGGGCCTCTGCAGGTGCCTCTGGGTTTGGGATGTTATGAACAGTGCCCACTGGCAGTGATTCTCTGAACCTGGATTTACCCCAAGGAGGCTTTGGTAAGAATTTTGTCCCAATTTTGGGCACGGGCTCAGGGGTACAACCAACTTCTCAGAGCCTGGGATACCTGCTGAGATATCCAAGCCACAAGGGCAGAAATGTGCTAGCTGAGCAGCACAGCCTTTTCCGAATATAAATGCCAACAAGGATATGGTTGTCATATCCTTGTCAGCCCCACCCTTGTCATTAGGAGGTTTTGGAGGATCTGAACCCAGGGCCAGCTTTCTCTCTATTCCGTTCTTTGTCCCTGTCAGATGTAGGAGTCATGTCTGAAAGACAGCATCCTATTGGCTTAGCTCTGTACATCTTGTCCCTCCAGCTGTGAGACAGTGGGCTCCTTTAAGAATCTCAAGTAGCCCTAACTGGTGCAGGTGAAGGAAGAGCATCTACTGGCTCCTGGCTCCCCTAGAGCAGCAGAGCTGTGCCCTGGCCATGGTTTGTGTGGCTCAGGTGGCCGGATGGAGCGGGCTGTTGTCCAGCTCCAGGCTCAGAACTGACAAGTGCTCTGGGCTGTGCTTCTATGGATACCTAGTCCCTGACAGTCACTGGGTAGTCCCTCAGATGGACAGCCAGAGCCAGGGAAGTGAGAGAGGACAAAGCACTTGCCGTGCTCCTGCCTGCTGACCAGAGCCGCTCTCCTGGCTTTAAAAGTCTCCTGGGGCCATGTGAGGGACCACAGCAGGACAAACAAGCCAAACCTGTTGCACTGTTGGTGCGTGGTGTGTTTCTCACTCCAGAGCAGCCCATCTTGAGCGTCCTCCTCACGCTTGTACCTCATCCCCTCTTCCTCTAGCTCAGCACCCTCCCCTTCCAGTTTCCTGCTGTTGGCACTCACAGGGGCTCAGTGTTTCCCTGGGGGCACTGCAGACAGGACACAGGAGGATGGTGCAAAGGCTGGGAGCCCTGGGAGCCAGGGAGTCAGCAGGCACGGCTGGATTCCTCGGGCATGTCTCTACCTGACATGCAACCAAACAACAACAAGACGTGGCCTCTGCCAACTCCCCACAGAGAGCAGTACCCTAGACTGGTGGGCTCTTGGGCTGTTCACCGGACCCACTCTCCTTGCTCAAGCCAACCTGTGTTTCAGAGAGCTGGCTGCAGACTGCAGGAGCCCAGACACTTTCCAGGCAAGTGCTTTGAGAGGTTGTTGGTGTCTTGAGCTGGAGTAAGTCCTGGCCAGTCCCAAGACTCTGTCTTTGGGGGTGTGTGGCGAGGGGACAGCTGGAGAAGTAGCCTGTGTCTGAGCTGCCCCGTGGAGCCTGTGGACTTTAGAGCACAAGCCAGTGCTCCTCGTGGCGTGTGGCACCTGCGGCTGAGGTAGAGCACGCGCGTGTACTTTCTGCAGCAAGATGTCCCTAGAGAACCGAGGAGCTGGGAGCAGCGAGGGCCTGGGAGAGCCTCCACCAGCCCATGCTTTACTGCTGAAGTCAGCTTGGGCTGGGCTGCCAGATGAGTAGAAGGAGTGGAGGGAGTGGCGGGGGGCAGGGGGGCGGCGGGGGGGCGGGCGGAGACCTCAGTTGTGAACAGTTTGTGAATTTGGGAGTGTGTTGGGAACAGTGTGGCTCTATATGGCCTCCCGTACCATTTGAAGGTGGGAGCGAGGACTCTAGTGCTATGATCCAAGAAAAGCCAGGACTGCACAAGGGGTCGGAATGTGCCTGATGCCGCTCAGCTGATAAGTGAGCAGCTGTGTTTCCGGGCTCGCTGTGTCTGTCTGCCAGAGCCCAGAGCGGCTCCCTCGGAGGTATGAGCCAGGGAGGATGGGGGTGGAGTGGTGCACACTTCCCTGGTGAGGGGCATGCTGTTGCTGCTCATTTGACTGGGAGGGGGCGGTGGTCACTTACTGACTTATTCATATGTGGCCCTCGACTGCTGGGATCCCAGCAAAGAGAGCACTCAAGTCGAGTCTTCAGAGAGAGCAACTGGGGTCGTGTTGGGGTAAGGAGAGGACCCCCACTCTGCAACCTGCAGAGTACTGGCGAGCTGCACAGGGCTCCCTGCCTCCCCATCCTCAGAGCCTGGCTGTGGAGTTGTCTTGAGTAGGGCATGGCTGTGAGATTTATGTACCCTCAGTAAGAATGAGAGTGATGTGCAGCCGGAAATAGGGAGAATTCGATTAGGGAGTCTCTTCGGTCTTCATTAGCGATGAGCACCAACGATTGATGGAGGTGCTGACTGAATCTGCCAGAGGTGCATGGTGCTTTTAACGCTTCACTAGGAAGGTGGACGTAGGCCCGTGATCTGGGCAACGGGGCCTGCAGCCTCTTGCCATAGCTTCTAGGTACTGTGAGATGGTGACTTGACTGCCATTTCCAGCCAGCACTAGATCAGGCAGGGGTTAGACTGCATGTCCAGGCACCTGCATCCATGGTGAGGACCTGAAGCAGTGCGAGGCCGGCCCCTGGAGAGGGCAAAGCCTGGGTGTGTCCTTCACCAGGAAGATACCCTTCAGGAAAGGTAATAGGCCGGTTGCTATAGAAACAGCTGCTTCAGCTGACCAGACTGCAGATGGGGCCTGGGCTGTGGGGGTAGGGGGTGCATCTTCTTACCATTGCTAGTTGAGTTGGTGCCAGGGAAATCGGCTCTGCTAAGGAAGACCTAAGACCTGGCTTGGGCCGTGTGCTCTGAGTGAATAATGAGGCAGCAGGCGCCATGCTTGCCTTGGATATTGCAGGAGGAGAATCAGGAAGTCTTTATTTATTTGAAAGGCAAAGTTACAGACAAAGGGAGAGAGAGAAAGAAGTTCCATCTTCTGGTTCACCCTCCAAATGACTGCAGTGGTCAAGGCTGAGCTTATTGGAAGCCAGGAGCCAGGAGTTTCTTCCAGGTCTCTCATGTGGGTGCAGGGGCCCAAAGACTTGGACCTTTCACTGCTTTCCCAGGCACAATTAACAGGAGACTGGATCGGAAACAGAATAGCTGGGACTCGAATCGGTGCCCATATGGAATGCCAGGGTCACAGGTAGTGGCTTTATCCTCTGTATTGTGGATGGAGAAATTGAAGTATAGCAAGGAGCAGAGCTGGGGTTCAAATCCAGGGGGCTCCATGGGGACTTACAAGGTAAGCGAGAGGAAGGCACATCTGGGGTCAGGACTGGGACCTCACCCTTTCAGGCTGCCTCCTCATCTCAAGGTCTTACCCAGGGATGTTCTTGTGGGAAAGAGGAAAATTAAAGGCAGGAAGGGCTCGAGGTTTGCTTCCTGCAAGAGGCAAACAGTTTCTGTCCATGCAAGCAGCATGCGGTCCTCGCACCAGGCCAGACTTGGAGTTAAATGTTGCACATTCTTGTCAGAGGCCGCGGCTGTGTGTGTAGGAGAAGGACGTGTTAGCCAGTGAGTTCTCTGTGTGCATCTATCTTGATTTCCACCCTACTCTCTCAGTGGGATCCACAGCTGGGAGGGAGGACCCTGGAGGTGTCTCTGGGTCCAGGCTCACAGCCCTGTGTCCAAATCTGACCCTACTCTCCTGGAATCCCATTGGATCACCCCCAGTGGGTAGGAAGTCTGTCTTTGGAGAACGGCTTCCCATGAAAAACCCAACCCCAACCTTCCTTAGGGGAAGTGTGAGTCCCTCTCTCATGTCCAGTGGGCCCTGAGGGAGCAAGCTCTGGCTCATGTTACCCAGCCAGACAGGTACAGCGGAAGTGCTAGCTAGAACTGGTGCAAGTGGTTAAGGTCCTCGCCTTGCACTCAGGGATCCCATATGGGCGCCGGTTCTAATCCCGGCAGCCCCGCTTCCCTTCCAGCTCCCTGCCTGTGGCCTGGGAAAGCAGTCGAGGACGGCCCAAAGCTTTGGGACCCTGCACCCGTGTGGGAGACCTGGAAGAGGCTCCTGGCTTCGGATCGGCACAGTATCGGCCGTTGGGCTCACTTGGGGAGTGAATCATCGGACGGAAAATCTTCCTCTCTGTCTCTCCTCTTTGTATATCTGCCTTTCCAATAAAAAAATAATAAAAATAAATCTTTAAAAAAAATTAAACAAGAACCCAGGTCTTTTAAGTCAACTCTCTGGCCAATCATTGCTGCATCACTTTCTGACACCCCAGTGAGTTGGGACCCAGGAAAGCCAAGTCCCCCTCCCGGATCCCAGGACTCCAGGGACAGACCTCCATCATCTTGTTGGAGAGTTTCCAGAACTGATCCTCTGGCTCCCAGGGTGGTTTCAGTGTGAGGTCGGTGCAGGATTGAAGGCCTTTCATGCTGGAGTGGAGGTCTCCAGGTGCCATTGGCTGGATGAACCCTTTTAGAACAATGATTAAGCCCCCATCTCTGCATCAATGCGTTAAGGGATTTAAAAAAAATTGATTTTA
This sequence comes from Ochotona curzoniae, assembly GCF_017591425.1. Classification (NCBI taxonomy): domain Eukaryota; kingdom Metazoa; phylum Chordata; class Mammalia; order Lagomorpha; family Ochotonidae; genus Ochotona; species Ochotona curzoniae. The sequence goes on along the minus strand of NW_024466219.1, from coordinate 14,399,367 downwards.
TTTGAGTGGCAAAAAGAGTTCTTCCAACCACTGTGCCACTCTCTAGATAGTCATCAGGGTTGGGTCAGGCCAATGCCACCTAGGTGACAGGGTCCAAGTACTTGGACCATCTTTCTCTGCCATCCGAAGTGCATTAGTGGGAACCTAGATTGAAAGTAAAGCAGTCTACTGGACAGGAATCAACCCAGTGCTTCACTATGGGATGCTGGCATCAGTGCTGCCTTAACCAGCTATGCCACACTGCCTGCCCCTGCTGGGGTGAACACTCAAAGGCTGATCGATGCAGATAGGTGTATTGGTTAGTGGCGCTTATTGCACATGTATGAAGGGCTGGGAACTCCCTTCAATTCTCTGCTGATAGGATCATTTATCCTATGGCAGCCCAGGAGGTAGGTCCTTCTCTTCTTCCTTGTCTGTGTACAGGGGGTTGACTTCTTGGAGAGGTTAAGTCACTCACCCAAACTCCCCCAGGTCGTAAGTGCTGGAGTCAAGGACTGGGGCGTCTGACCTCAGAGCCAAAACTCTCAAGATTCACCTCAGTTAAAATAAACGAAAGGATTAACTTGTAGGCGGATGCTTGGGAAGGGAATTTGGTGTTGCACAACTAACAGCAAGAGCGGGAGGAGAGGCGGTTCTGGACTGTGTCCTGGGCTCTGATCCCAGCTTGCTCGCTTCCTAATTTGCAGTCGTGGGCCAGGTACCTGAACTCTCTGGTTCCTTGTCCATCAGAGCCAGACAACGGTGCGTGCCGCTGGAGGGTGAGCGGAGGGTGAGCGGGAATGTGCTGTGTCACGTCATGCCTCTGGGCTGGACGGAAGTCGGGGGATGAATTTCCTGTCCTCACTGTTGGCCCTTGCCACTTTGCCTGGGGAGGGTAAACTATGACTGGGGGAATTCAAAGCCAGTCCTTGTCTCAGAAGAGGAAACGTCCCAACAGCACTTTTAACAACACTCTGTGCCTTCTGGACAAGACTTCTGTCCTTGCTTTCCTCACCGTCCCCCTCTTGGGCTTGCCTGGCATTGGAGACACAGGCTGGAAAGAGGGCTGGTTGGATGTGTGTAGCTAGTTGTTGGGCAGCTCTCGCCCGCTAGCCCTGCTTGCTTCATCCTTTCCCCTCCCTCTCCACCCCTTTTAAAAACAAGGACATTCTCTTGCATAATCCCAGTACAGTGAACAAATGCAGGAAACATAATGTTAATGCAAGTTGATTATTGAATCAGCAGCCGTGTCTCAGTTTCGCCAGTTGTAATGTTGTTAGCAGCGCAGGAAGGTCTGCATCTCCTCCTTTCTGTAGTTCCAGAGGAGTTTGTGTCTCTCTCTGCACCTGCCTGGGCCCCATCCAGGCTCGCTCACTCCCTCCCTTATCCTGGGCCAGTGTGACCAGGCAAGCTCAGGGGAGAGACGCTTTTCTGAAATGGGAAATTTAAGACGATGCCAAAAAGCTCAATCATCTAGATCAATGATGCTTTAATCTCCAAATTTTAAAACTGTCTTTCATGTTTTTCATTAATATTATTACTGTTTAGGAAGTGAGATCCTCTCCACTGATTCACTCTCCTAATACCTGCTACCAGTTTGGGGAATGAGATCCAGGTCTCCCATCTGATGGCAGGAAACCAGTCACTGAGCCGGCACAGCTGCCTGCCTGGGTCTGTGAGAGCAGGAAGCTGGGGTCAGGAGCCAGAGGCGGGCCTTGAACTCAGGTGCTCCAGCACAGGCCATGGGCATCTCTGCCAGCGGCATGCCTGTCTCTCAATGCAGTGGTTCTTAAACCATCAACACGAATGCCAACATCTCATAAAGAACAAAGCATCCGCGCTGTATATTAAGAGCCTCAGTCACAGTCCACGCCAAGCCACACTGCTGCCTGAGGCAGAAGGCACACTCACGAGCACGCTGCTTCTTGAGTTTGAATATCGGGGTGGGTATTTGGTCAGCAGTTGGGAGTACACGGGTCCAAGTCCTGGCTCCACTCCCACATCCAGCCTGCTGCTACTGTGTACCTGGCAGGTGAGAGCTCCTCTGGCTGGGTCCCTGACACCCACACGGGAGACCTGCGTTGGGTCCCCTTGCAATCCAGCCCCACTCACTGTGGGTGTCTGGTAAGTGAACCAGGGGGCAAAAATTATTTGCTTCTCTGCCTTCAAATAAATAATTTAAAATATTAGTATTGATTTTTGCATTAGTTTTTATTTCAGAAAACATTGTATTAAAATACTCTTAAGTCTTTTCTTTTAAAGACTTATTGATTTTTTTATTGGAAAATCAGCTTTACAGAGAGAAGGAGAGACATACAAATAGAAAGATCTTCCATTCGCTGGCTCATTCCCCAAGTGGCTGTAGCGGCCCAGAGCTGAGCAGATTTGAAGCCAGGAGCTTTGTTTGGGTCTCCCATACGGTGTAGCATCCCAAGGCTTTGAGCCATCCTTTACTGCTTTCCCAGGCCACAGGCAGGGAGCTGGACGGGAAGTGGAGCAGCCAGGATAAAATCTGGCGCCTATATGGGATCCAGCCCATGGAAGGTGAGGACTTTAGCCACAAGGCTGCTGTGCTGGGCCCAAAATACTATAAATTTTGATGACTGCATTTTTAGATATTCCTTATACAAGAGAGTGTTGTGAAAAGAAAAAAGTGGGTTGATCTAAAAAACTTTTGTACCAACATAAACTTATGTTTTAATTCCATTCTTCAATGAACTTTTCAAAGTTCTCTAGTGCATCCTGAAGGGTGGAACCCCCTCCCCTCCCCCATCATCCTATCCCAGGAACAAGGGAGAAAGAGGGGTGGGGCTCCCTGCCAGTGGCTGTTCTTGGCCTAGGAGAGGAGGAGGAAGGAGGGTGGGGACTGAGGCCTGGAAGCCAGCCCAGGCTCTTGCTCTGGCCTCTCTTTGGCCAGGAGCCCTATAACAGCTTCCAGCTGCTTCCACACCCACCAGACTTCCGCCAGGGAGTGGTGTGTCCTCGGCTTCTCCCCCTCTTTGCCTTATGTGTGTGATCCAAGGGGGTCTGGGTCCTGTTTGCCACTGTATCCATCCCTGTGCCACTTCAGGTCCCCAAGAATATCTTTTAGGGCTTGCTGTTCCTCTGTGGGGTGGGGCCAGGCTAGGTTGACAAGGCCTGTGGCAGTGAGAGGAGGGCTGCCCCACCCTCCAGGCCAAGAGAGCCCACGCACAGTGGGTCATCTGCTCTAAGACCCTTGGCCATCTGCAGCTTTGGGGTTTCCTTTAGTCGGTTTGGGTTTTAGTAAAGCCATGCTGGTGATGTTGTGTTCTGCTTGCCTTGTGAGACCATACAAGGGTCGGGCAGAGTTGTGGGAATGCCCTGTGAACTGTCACCAATTTGCTCCTTGTCTCCTAAGCAGTTGTCCTGCTGTGTCATTGAGGCTGTGGTCAGATCAGCTGCACCCAGTGTTCTAGAGCCCTGAGAGCAGCCTTACCTCATCTCTGTTCCACACAATCTCTCTGTAAGCCGAGAAGACCCCTGCTCATGCAGAGCCCCTTACCCAGTGTGGCCCACCTGGGGTAGGTGCTCCCAGGAGTTGTAGTTGAGCCTTTTAAGACAAAGTCTTAAAAATCCTGCCTTTTTTGAAGGATGGTGGGTATAAGGACATCAAGCTGGAAAGGCCAATGTGATACACTTTGGGAACTTGTACCCACACTGGAGATAATGAGCCTTTCTCCAGATCTGCCCCAGACCTCCTGGCTCTGGAACCGCCCTCCACCCTGTCCCCAGGCAACCAGCGGTCTGCTTTCTGTCACGGTGGATTAGCATATGTGTTTCAGAATTTTATATAATGGAATCATACAGTGTGTGCTTTCCTGAGGGAGGAGGCCTGGCTTCTTTCACTTGGCTTAATTATTTTGTATTCACCCAATGTTTCATATTTTGACAATTTATCTCCATTTACTGCTGGATCTTCAACTCTGTTGCTTAGATAGCAGGTGCATCATAGCCCCATGGTCATGGATGCTGGGGCCGTTTTAACCTTGAGGTTGGTATGGATAACGCTATTGTAAGCATCTGTGTCCAAGTCTTAGTGCAGGCATAAACTCTCATTTCTTTAGGGATAAAAACCTAGCAGTGGAATCGGGGGTTTGCATGGTGGGTGTTTTTAAGAAACTGTCTAACTGTTTCCCGAAGTGGGTGTAGCATTTCTGTTCTTAGCGGCAGTAGGTAAGGACTCCAGTTCCTTTGCCACCACATGCCGTGGTTGGTCTTTTAAATTTGGCTGTTGAAGTGGGGGTGTGCATCAATCTCGTGGTTCCTTCGATGTGTGTTCCCTGGGGACTCACGATGCTGGGTGCCTTTGAGCATTCTCTGTGTGACAGCTGCGTATCTTCCCTTGTCGTGTTGTTTTTATTTGAAGTTGGGACATTTCTTTATGTGTTCCTGACAGAAGTTCTACATCAGTTACATGGTTTTGCAAATATTTCTCCCAATTTATGGCTTATCTTTTTCTTTTCTTTCTTTTTTTTTTTTTATAACCGAAGAGCAAAGTTTTATTATTCTGGTGAAAGTCTTTTTTTAGTTGGTGCATTTTGTGTCATAGTTTAGATATCTTTGCCAACCCAGTGTCATTTTCTCTTAGAAATCTTGCAGCTTTAGCTCTTACATTTGGATCTGTGTATGTGTGTGGGGGTATAAAATATAAAATAAATTTATATTTTGGTAAGCTTTATTGAGAGACATAGAGAGATAGACAGCATCTGGTGGTTCACTTCCCAAATGCCTGCAACAGCCAGAGCTGGGCCAGGTAAGATTCAGGAGCCCATAACTCAGTCTGGGTCTCCCACATGGATGGCAGGGACCCAAATACTTGGGCTGTCACTTGCTGTCTGCCAAGGTGTACATCGGCAAGAAGCTGGATCAGAAAGAGAGGGGAGACTCAAACCCAGGTACAGTGATCTCAAAAACATCTTAACACAGAGTCAAATGCTCACCCCTCTGTTCCCTTTTGAGTTAATTTTTAAGTAGGGTCAAGGTTCTTTTTCTCTTTTGTTTTTGTATATGAACTTCCATTTTTTTTTCCCTTGCACCATGAGCTGAAAAGGTTGTTATCTGCCCCTCAGGTCCCCTCATATCACTGAATTGCCTATATACCTTTGTCAAAAACCAGTAGACCAGTGCTGGCATTGTGGTACGGTGGTCAAGTTGTTGCCTGTGATACCAGCATCCCATTAGGGCTCCAGCTTGTGTCTTACCTATTCCACTTAGTCCAGCTCCCTGTTGATGGCCTGGGAAAGCAGCAGCAGATGGCCCAAGTGTTGGGGTGCCTCTCCCATGGGAGATTGAGAAAAGCTCCTGGCTTTGGCCTGGCTCTAGCGCTGGCTGTTGCAATCATCTGGGGAATGAACCAGTGAATGGAAGATCTGTTTCTCTCTGTCTCTAACTTTGACTTTCATGTAAATAAAGAAATTGAAAACAAAGAATGGTCCACATAGGTGAGTATGTTCCTGAACTCTCCCACAGGTTCCTTTGCCTTCACCTCCATCTTTAGGCCAATACACATTGTGTTGATGGTTGTCACTTAATGAAGTTATTTATTTATTTATTTGAAAGGCAGAGTTATAGAGATCTTCAGTGCGCTGATTTGCTTCCCAACTTCCCATGGCAACCAGGGGTGTGCTAGGTGGGAGCTGAGAGCCAGGAACTCCATCCAGAGCTTTCATGTGGGTGGTTGTTACTCCAGGTACTTGGGTTATCAAGCCATCATCTGCTGCCCTTGAGGGTGTACACTGGCAGGAAGCTAGATCAGAAGTGAGGTCAGGGATCCCTGTATGGGCCACAACACCTGCCCCTGGAAAGGCTTGAAACCAGGGAGCCTAAATCCTCCAAATTTGTTTTCTTTTTATCTTAAGTCCTTTAAACTTCCATGTGAATTTTAGACTTGTCAATTTTCACAAAGAACCTGCTTAGGTTTTGGTTCACTCCCCAAGTGACCGCCACAGCCAGTGTTGTGCCGATCCGAAGCCAGGAACCTGGAACCTCCTCCAGGTCTCCCACATGGGTGCAGGGTCCCAAAGCTTTGGGCCATGCTCGACTGCTTTTCATGGAGCTGGATGGGAAGTGGCACGCCGGGATTAGAACCCGCGCCTATATGGGATCCCGGAGCGTTCAGGGCAAGGACTTTAGCTGCTAGGCCATGCTGCTGGGCCCCCTGATTAGCTTTTTATTTAGCTGAGAGAGGGAGAGAGAGGCGAGATCTTCAGTCTGCTGGCTGCAACTGCTGGATCTTGGCCAGGTTGAAACCAAGAGCTGGGAATATCTTTCAGATTTCCCACTTGAATGGGCCATCTTCTGCTGTGTTCCCAGGCATACTGGATTGGAAGTGGAGCCACCAGGACTTAAACCAGTGTCCTATAGGATTCTGGCACTGCAGGTGATTTCACTTGCTATGCCAAAGCACGGGCCCTACTAAGTGGCTTGTTAGAATGTCAGGTTTCATTTCTTGTTGTTGTAGAAATATGACTGAGTTTGCATCCTGAACCTCTCCTTGCCTCTTTCAACCCCCAATTTAATAGGCAAGTACTTGGAAATACAGACACAAGGTTCACGTGACATGGCAGGCATTTGCATTGACAAGTGACGTCACAATCTGTCCCTGTTTTGAGCCATCAGAGGAGTACAGGTGGGGTGGCCCACTGAACTCTCACCCTACACAGGTAGGAGTTCCTGGTGGGGCAGGTAGGGCTTAGTGGGTCAAGTGGCTGCCTGTGAGTTCAGTATCTCATCTTGCAATGCTAGTTCAAGTCCAGGTGCCTGGTAATGTGCCTGGGGAAATAACAGGATGGGTCAGGTACTTGAGCCCCTGATACCCATATGGGAGACACCAGTAGAGTTCTGGACCTCTAGCTTTGGCCATGCCTAGCTCCTGCCATTACAGCCATATGGGGAGTTGACTGGCACATGGAAGAGCTTTTGCTCTGTCATTCTTTTCAAATAGATAATTGATCTTTAAAAAGGGAGAACCCCATCCTACTCTCTGGTGTGGTTGAGGGGGAATGGAGTGCAGCCCCTTTAAGAAAGAAGCCACCAGCTACCAGGCTCTGGGAAGCCAGCCCTGGAGATAAGATAAGGCCCCCCCTGGCTGGGTTAAAACTGGTCCTGCGCCCCAGGGGCTGCCTACTGATAGGCAAACAGGAACCAGGACTGATAAGGAGGTGGTGCCAGCTCAAACCCAGGCTGGTGAGAGAGGTGGGACAGCCAGAGCTGTAGGGGCCTAAAAGGGACGAGGGTGCAGGAATAGTGAGTATACATGGAGGACCTGTCTCACCAGTGTGTTGTGTGTTATTTCTGATCAGGGTAAGTAAAGGCCTTATGGAAAGGTACTCTGCTTTGTGTGTAGTAAATGCCTCATAAGTATCTGTGTGCTGACTTGCCAATGCTATAGTGGGATGCCCTGACACAGGGTTTGGGGACTGCCGCGTTCGATCCTCACACCAACCTGGAAAAATCCAATCTGGGTGGTCTGTGGTTGCTCATTTGCATACATCTGCATAGATTTGCATGTATCCTACTTGGAGGTACTTTTGTGCCGGATTTAGCTCTCCCAAATCACCTGCCTCTCTTTGAAAGGATAAGAGGAGCATTTGTCTCTGTTCACTCTATGCCAACCTTTCCCGTGCATCCCCCATCCCCCACAAGATGCCAAAATGACTTCTGCTCGTTGAAGCAGGAAGAGTACACGAGGTTGGTGTGATTTATGGAAAAACAAGCAATTGTTTGCCTATCCATGTGTCTCCTTTCTTGGTTCTCTGCTGCAGTGCCCAGTTCCACTCTCCAAATTCCGTGGGTGTTAAGGCACAAACTTTCTCCAGCCAGCCAGGCAGCAGGGCTTACACGCTGTCCCTGGATGGACAGTGGCCTTCCCAACTGCTTCCATCCCAGGGGTGGCGATGCTGTGACTACCTTTGTCTGCTCTCCCTCCTCCAGGAATAAATAAAAATATCATCCCTCCCCCAGATCCTGGTGTCTCTATTGGCCCGTCAGGCAAATATTTCATAATGTGGGCTCATCCAATTGGGCGTCGTGCCAGAGCCAAGCGCCTCAGGTTGTGCGTTTGCTCCAATCAGGAGGGGGTGGCCGGTGGGGGGAACAAGGGGGAGATGAATGGGCTGTCCCTCTGCACGTGGGAAAGCAGCGGCTTTGCTCAGGTGGATGGCATCAAGGTGATAGTTGCTACCTTCTCCAGGCTGGGCAAAGGGGGCACGGTTGTCTGTCCACCAGTAAGGCAACCCAGTGCCGAAGGGGTTAAGGCCAGCCAGCGCGTGTGGCTGTTAATGATTGCTGCCCACAGGGACCTGGCCAGTGTTAAAGGGAAGGCTCTTCCCCGTTCCTGAGTGTGGAAGGAGGCAGGGCCAGAGGCAGCACTGGGCGCGCTGGGCTGAGCTGGTGAGTAAGTGGTTCCCAGTGTGCATGCTGGTCTGGGTGGCTGGGGAAGATCAGGCGGGGAGACCCAGTGTGTTCATCTTCCCAGCTAGAGCCTGCTTTTGTTACAGCCACATATAAATCCTCAGCCAGGGGGCCAGATTGCAATGACCAGCCTGTTAATTGAAGCAAACCTTGGGGATTGTTTTAATCTGAGGGGGTGAGGTCCGGAGACCAGCAGCTGGCTGCAGACACCATTGTCTGTCCTGATCCCCCAGACAATGGTGCCATGTGGCCACCCTGAGCACAAAGCCAGGCCTGGTGGTGGCCGGTGGCCACTCTCCTGTTTCTCCCAGCCATTGTCTCCAGAGACGGGCTCTGGCAGCAGCAACATTAGCGTCTCCCGATTTCCTGGGACCAGGCAAAGGGGAGGCAGCACCAGAGAAGGAGGTAGCTGCATTCTTACCTCTTAAGTGTCTCACGCCGCTGAACTGGTGTAAGGCAGGACAAAACCAATGAGCCGGGTGCAGGCAGTGGCTGAAGAATGCGTCCTTCGTTAACAAGACGGAGTTCTCATTTGGGAACAAGACTCAAATTCGGGAAGAGACAGCTCCAGTCTTTTGCATTGAGATTTTTCTTGTCACCATCCTTCATCTTTCCGTTGTGGTCCCTCAGGGTCCTTCCTGCCCTTGCTCTCCAAAAACATTGGTGACCTTTGACCCCGGCACCTGCTAGTGGCTTGGCAGGCTTGTGCAGGGAATTGGGCAGGAGTGTCTCTGCTAGAGCAGGTGGCTGCACTGACTCTTCTCAGCGGATGGTGCCTGTGTGTGCACGTGTGTACATGTGATCAGAAAAGGGGAGATTGGTTGTCAGCAAAGAAGCCATGTTGACCCTCCCCCTACCTCCACGGAGGCCCTTTTGTTCCCCTGCCCCTGCCTTGAGAGAGAAAAAGATGACTTCATGGGGACGGTAGGCAGGTCCTAGGCAGGCACTGGCCTTGGAGGAGCTTGTCAGCCGAGGGCAGGGTGTTTTGGGGTCAGGCTTGAGAAGTTAAGTTCCCCGCCTGTGGCATTCAACTGTGTGCTACTTCCTCAGACTGGCCGGTGGATAGGCAAACAAACCAGGCACAATAAGGAGCAGATGCCAGCCCCTGGGCTTAGCAGAGCCAGGGCTGAAGCAGCCAAGTTTCTGGCTATTTGAGGCCAAGAAAGAAGGGGAAGCAGAGGGCAGAAGAGGAGCGGCACTGCTTGTTTTGTCTGGCCCTCTCCTGAATGTAAGCCCAGCAGGTGACCACCTAGCTCTCAATCCTGTGTTTCTGGAGAAAAATTGTGCTGTTCTTAGGCAATCTGGCTTCCTTGGGGTCCCATCCCGTGCAGCTGTCCTCATACTTGGTTTGATGCTCTGCTGTTTGATCACGTTTGGGTCCTGCAGCTTTTAGCTGCTCTTCGTCCCAGCCCTGGGCAGAAGTAACGGCAGCTCCAACAGGTGTAGGCACATGCATCTGATGCTGGCTGGCTGGAACCCCTCAGAACCCTCCCCACCCCCCATGGCCTTCCATTCTTCCTTCTCACAGCTTCCCCACCCAGGCTATCGTCAAGGGGACAGTAGCATGGCATTGGGGCAAGGCAGGGGCAGCACTGTCCCTTATCTGATTACCTCCCTCCCTTCCTGGGCTTTCTCTCCTTGTGGTAAACCACAGCCAGCAGGCGTTCTAGGCCCAGGAGTGCCTCTTCCAGTCCTCTGATTGTCTTCCCTCCCCTCTGTAAGCCATGGTGGCCGCTGGATGCAGACTGGCTCCTGCTTTGTGTGTGGTTTGCTTGGGCAAGGGCTGCTTCCCTGGACTCCAGGTCTGGGTAGGGGCCAGGGGCAGCAGGGAAGGCAGAACTCTGCTGCTCTGCTCACCACTGGAAGGAGGGCCTTTCCTCTTTCTCCCTCCAGCCTCAGCCAGTCCAAGCCGGACATGAAGGCAGGAGTATAAATTCCCTAAGCTTCTTGACTCCTGTTCAACTCTCTTCACTTTTCTGTTTATCCCCTCACCATTGCCCTGAGCTGCTGCTGTTGCTGCTGCATAGCCTCTTGCAAAGCTCTCCCAGTGGGTCATGCGCCGAGTAGGGCTATTGATAATGGTGCTTGCAAACAAACCCTGGAGAGGAGTCTCAGGATGTATGGGTTCAAACAGGTGGATGGATTATCTGTGTTATTCCGATTGCACTTTGCCATGTGTTGTTTGATGTTTAACTTTCCCTCATGAGCAGCGAGTTTCTCTGTGTTCTTGGCTTAGTTTAGAACTGTAAGAGAGCTTGCATTTCTGAAAGACATGGAGACCTTATCACCCGGAGTCTAATGTCATAGAACTCACAAGTTTTAGAACTGGAAACTGGCTCAGAGAACATCCAACCCACCACATTTTGGTACAATGTTCTGCCATATTGAGATGACTGCAACCACAATGAAGGGTGGCTAATGTGTCTAAGGGACTGTCAGTGTCTAAGGGACTGTCATTTCAATTTGATTAGAATTGAATAATAAAAATGAGTTGCAGTGCCTATCAACTTGGGTGGTGCAGTTGGGAGAGTGCTGCCTGTTGTATTCCCTTGTTTTGTTAATGACATCAGCTATTTCCTGTGCACCTGCTGTGGCCTAGGTATCACAGGTGCATTAGCTATGTGATTTCATTTCGTGCTCCTAGCAGTCTGTCCTGGCTTAGTTCCACATGACATAGGGAAACTGAGACCCAGCGAGGCTGACTGGCTTGGCATCAGTCAACTACTGGGACTGCTGACCAGGTTGGTACGGAGGGGAGTGTTACCACGTGCTATGGGCTTCTGGTCACGTGACAGCTTCTTCCCCAGCTCTCCTGGTCCCTGTCCAGGTCTCGCCTTTCCTCCCTGGGGTGTCAGGGCGGCTCATGAAGGGTTGCCCTGGGCTACTGAGGGGGAGGCAGCGAGGGCTGGGGTGAGTATGGTCGGTTTCTGGCTGAGTCCGTGAGTAGCCCTCATAGCCTACCGCCTGTGGACCCTCCTGATGGCAAACAGTGGTCAGGGAGGGGGTTCTGCCCTCCTCTCCCCTCCCAGCCCCTGCAGGCTCCCTGTAGAGAGGTGGGGGGGGAAAGTTTCAAGTCCTCCCTCCTCTCCAAAGAAGGTGTTTCAACTTTCCCACAGTTCATCTGTGTGCCAGCCCTCCCCGGGGGGCAGATGGGTCCCTTGGGCAGGTGAGCAGCAACTGGGACTCCAGGCTGTGCTGTCCTCTCTCCTGCTGCACTTCTGCGCCTTTGATTTATTGCGTTCTACTTCTGCAGACCAAGCCCTTGTGAGAGTCAGGCTGGCCAGCAGGGTGTGGTGGCAGGGGGAGGAGACAGGTAGGGACTTGAAGCAGATGGGGCTGTCCCCACTGGCTCGGCTTCCCAATCCCAGGGAGAGGGATTGGAGGCCAAACTGTGCCTGCCTTCCTCAGTGCCTACAATCTAGGCAGGTATCCTAAACTTAGATTCAGTCAGTGTCCTCTCCCCATCACCATATCATGTAAGGTCCCTTGCCCTGTCACTCATGGTCATCCCCTGGGGACGTTTGGTTGATCCCTGAATCATGGTGCTTTCTTCTACCTCCTAGTAACTGACAGGGTTTGGGGAACGAAGCAGATGCGGGCGCTGTCTAGCTGTCTTGTTGCTGTAGTTGGAGAGCCTGGACCTCAGCTTCCTGCCTAGCCTCCATGTGGAGCCATCTTGCAGTTTAGCTACCTGCCTCCCTCTGCCCCCGGGGTCTGCTGGGAACGCATGCCGTCTACTAAAGCCAGCACCGTTGTGTTCTGCTGCTGTGTTACCCAGCTAGGCAAACGCAGTCATTGAGCAGCCTGACCCCCAACAAACATGGGGAACCTGGTGAATGGGCTCTGACAGCCGCTGAGGCTGTGGGGAAGGGCCGCTCTGGGCCCAACCTTGAGCCTCCCCAAATGCTGGCTCTGTGAAATTCCTTCCTGTTGGGTGGGCCAGGGTGGGGTCTCCGCCCTCGGCAAGACCCAGAACCAATCTGCTGAGTTAGGAATGAAGAGGGCTGGTTTCCATGACCCGTGACGTGGTGTGCATCCAGCAGGGGGGACAGCTGGGCTGTGTCAGCGCCTCCGCAGAGCAGGGTTGGGGAGTCAGCTTAGAGGGGGTAATTAATGATTGCCCTGCCCTGTTCTCCGGGGTCCTTTGCAGGTTGCAGGCCAGACGAGGGGAACTGGGGAACCAGCTGGAACCTTGTTTCTTGGCTTCCGTCTGGCTTCACTGCTTGAGGGAGCTTGAAAGAAGGGTAACATGGAGCCGGAGTCACATTTCTCCTTTCATTTCCTTTTCCCCTTAGCAGGGACAAAACCCGAAGTACACGTGGTGCAAAGAGAGGGAGAGCCAACGAGGTGCTGGCTGGCCCCGTTCTCCAAGTGGTATCAGTTGGTGCGGAGGATGGGGAGGGCAGTAATTCTGCCAGGTGCTAGGCTGTGGAATGGCAGCTGCAAGGGGCTACTGGGTTCACACAGCAGAGGGCTGCTCCCTGCCACTCCCCAGAAATTATACTGAATAATTTACCAGCTGGAAGAGACACTGGCCTGGAGTGGCCAGGGCCCTGTGGCTCAGTGGTCACCTCCTGGGACCCACAGAGAGGCATGGAGGGTTTCAGTGGGCAGCACCTCACCAAGCAGCACAGAAGGACTTCGGGGTTTGGCTAATTGTCCTGGTGGCACTGCCTTTCCAACCTGTTTCTGTCCAGTTTTCAGAGGACAAATGGAATTTGCTATGGTAAAAGAGGTACTCTGAAGATGACGTGCATGCCAGGAAGGTGGCATGCAGTCGCCCCAGGTGACAGCTGTCTCTCTCCCCTGAACTTGGAGTCCACTCTGCTGTCTCTAGGGCAGGGCTGAGGGTGGTTGAATTCCCCTGGGATTGAGGTTGGGGGGACCTTAGGGGATACGCAAGATGCATGCATTCTGTTCATGATGAGCTAGTGCTGCCCGTGGGGGTGGAGCTAGGCAGAAGAAGGCAGTGCAGGTTTCGCCTCCTGGCCCCCAGTAAGCATCTTGAAGTGTTCCAGGCCATCCCAGGGGGGAAGGCCGCCTCCTCCTGCCATTTTGGAAGTCACTGTGGCCTCAGATGAGCAGCCAGCCTGGCAAGGGTCGGGGAGAGAGTGTCGCCAGAGTCTGCTCAGAGCAGCACGTGGGAGGGGCAGTGTGGCTCAGAGGGACTTCCAGGGCTTGGTCCTTGCTCACCTCTTCTTCCTCTGATAGCACAAGGTGGGAAGGCAGAGGGGCTTCCACGGGCGAGAAGCTGGGTGTGGAAAGAGTGCTTGTCCCAGAAATTGTGGGGTGGGGGATGTATCTTGGGTGTATCAGGATGGACATTGGAACCAAGGTGGCTTCAAAAGCGACACGATTGCTGGAGCAGATTCAGGACTTGAAGAATAACAGTGATATCTGGGAGTGATAGGGTGGGATGGAGCAGCAGCTGACACTCCTCCTCCCACCCTGCTCCACCTTCTCCTCCTTCTAGAATTTTCTGGAGAGAAGGAAGTGAAAAGGATAGGCCACGGGCAATCTCCTCTCCAAAAGCCAGACACCCCAGTGTGGGGAGACCAGGCCAAGCGACTTCTGTTTACACACAGCTTCTCAGGGGTGTGGACCCAAAGTGGCTTGGTATGGGGGGTACACCCAAGGGGACCCAAAAGTGAAGGGTGTGAGTGAGGTCTCTGTTCTCTGTTTATCAGAGTGGGCGCTGGGTGTCCAGCCAGGGGTACATGTACAGGTGTTGTGCCTGCAAGAGGTCTTAAGAGCTTGGTCGGTGCCAGCTATGCTCCCCATGGATCCTGACTGTCCCTGGGCCCTAGGGACAAAGCCATCTCTCTTTTTAAAAAAGATTTATTTTTATTACAAAGTCAGATATATAGAGAGGAGGGGAGATAAAGAGGAAGATCTTCCATCCGATGATTCACTCCCCAAGTGAGCACAACGGCCCGTGCTGTGCCGATCCAGAACCAGGGACCAGGAACTTCCTCCAGGTCTCCCACACGAGTACAGGGTCCAAAAGCTTTGGGCAAGACCATATCTTGAACTATAGAAAACCCAGCCATGGCAAGGGGCTGGAGGGTAGAGAGATCTGCCTCATTCTCTTGCACATTTCGTGGTCTCAGCCTGTGTGCCCAGGCGGCCCGGTGCACCGACCCCAGCCCCTGCCCATGGACAAGCTCCTTTCGCTTGGGACTCTGTGCCGTTCATTTCCTAACTCCTGCAGCTGGCGGATTGCTTGATGGGCTTTTAAGCAGAATGATCATCACCAGGTTCTCTTAGGCAGAAAATGTTTCACATTTTGGAAGTTCATGGCTATTTATTTCACAGAATTAGAGGGTATCTTGTTGGCATGTGAGAAAACGAAAAACCTGAGAGGTCAACCCTTGTTGCTGACTTTGTGCCAGATGCTGGGCTGGGGCTGGTCCTGCCCAATCCTCTACTCACCGATGGCACAGAGTCACCCTCGGAGACGGTGTGGACCAGGCAGGCACAGCTCCTGGAGCTTACAGATACACCTGCCCTCACCATACACACCATCTCCAATCCTCACGGCCCCATGTTTGTTTGTCCCCATGAAGTGCATGTCTTTTGATGTCCCCAAAGGAAGGAAAGAGGAGCAAGAACTCGAACAAACTGTGCTTGTTTCTAAAACAAACAAACAAACATGATTTAATTGAAAGGTGGAGAGATGGCAGAATAAAAAGAACCGTTTCCCCAAGTGCCCATTAATGTCACTTGCTGGGTCAGGCCAAGGTTTAGAGCTGGAAACAACCCAGATCTCCTACGTGAAAGGCAAGGACTCAGGCACCTGAGCCATCCCTGCCATCTCCCAGAGTTACAACCGGAATCAGGAGCACAGCTGAGACTCCATGCCAGGCACTCCTGTGAGGGAGGCAGGTGTCTTGAGTGACACCTTAAGCATGGCATGGAACGCCCTCCCCCCCCCCCGCCCCCCCCGTGGCCCTTTTTTTAGTGTTCTCTGCCTGGTAAGTTCTTCATATCTCACCTGGAAGAAACATGTCATCCTGTGCAAGTTTACTGGCAAAAGAGAAGGCCAGCACAGCCTCCTGTGTGCTGGGTTACCCCAGGCCATCCTGCCTCTGTGCCCAAGCTAAGTCTATCTGCCTGGCTGCTCCCTCAAGCCATCTTCTCTGGGTGCCGGAGATGTAATTGAATTTGCTGCTGAAGCAAAGGCTGTGGGAGGCCCCAAGCTCAGCTTGAAGAGGAAAGGGATATTTTTGCCTTCTAGAGGAAGAAAACTCATTTTCCCAATGCCCCCACCCGCTCCTCCTCCTGTGCCCGTGAGCTTAATTTTCTTCCCCTCCTGATGAGGATGGATCTGAGCCAAACTGTGTCTTCAGGGGGGTGTGGGATGGGAGGGGGAGAACCAGGCAGGGACACTGAGTGCGGGGGCGAGGGGGGCAGAAGCGGATCTTCTCTTGGGGAGAGGAAGTAATTAATTTTAAGAGAGAGTTAAGATAGGAAAGCCCTTGATAATAGAATGTCAAATTCCAACTGCAGGTGGTTAAAAAAGAAACGATGGCATGGAGAGCTCCTCTTCTTTAATCACTCACTTGTTCATGAAATGTGCACTTACCGAGCACCTACTGTGTACAGACAGGAGCCCCAACAGAGCATCAGGAGAGGGCTCAAGCATCTGGGTCAGGGACATGGGTGGGACTGTCACCAGGGGCTGGGCCGGACCAGGCCCCGTTGGTCGCTGAGTGTCGGTGATTTGGAGGGGAGAGTCGATGTTGTGTGTGAGCCGCTTGTCTCCGTGTGGGTTCAACCTGATGCTGTCTGTCTGCCTTGCCATTCGTGGATGGCGGTATTCCCTGCTCAGGTTTCCTGCCCTCAGCGCGGACAATTTGATTAGTCCGTCTCTTCCAGGGTCTGTTGTGATATCACAGAATCACCGTAGCAACAGCCCGTGATGTCAGCACAGCAACTGGCACTGCTAAAGGGAAAAAAAAAATGAAAAAGGACCACGTGGGTCAGAAAGGAATCTGTTGTGTGCAAGCAAAATGGAATCTGATTGAGAGTGGCGGGGGTGGGGGCAACTGAAATCTGATCTAAAAGGGGGGTCTTGGCAGTGTTGAGAGACAGTGGGCTCAGTGCCTCCTTGGCCTGACAGACCCCTTCAGGGGAGAGCGGGCTTGCTGGGAGGCAGGAGCTTGGGAAGGCCCCCAGGGCCCAGGATCCACAGACATGGAGAGTATTAGGAATGGGGGGGTGTGTTACCCTTGCTTGCTGAGCCCTGGAGAGCTTGGGGAGTCAGGACCCCCAGTACCCAACTAGGATGTGTCATCTGGCATCTGGGAAGGATTTTCAGTAATAAACACACTGATCGCATCCCCCTCCCCCAACCCCGTTCATTGCCCAGAGAGAGAGAAGCTTTCCTTTCATTTTGCCCAAGCAGAGAAGCCTAGGTCTTGCCATACCATGCGTACATCCATCCAGTCTGTTTGTTCTGTCTCCTGGTGTTGTGTCCAAGGAGTGCGTCAGGGTCACAGAGGCCTCCCTCGTGGTGGCCTTGCCCATGCAGGAGGAGGCTGGGCAGGCTGAGCAGACAGGAGACCTGCTTATTCATCTTGGCTTCGCGGCAGCAGCAATGACAGCAAAGGACTCTGGGCTCCGTCTGACTCCTGCGCTCACGGGCTCACAGGCTCTGTGGGCTCCCGGAGAAGCCTGCTGGCATGGGGCTGGGAGCCGGGAGCAGGCAGACGGGCTTGTCTCCCTGCGGGTCAGGGCTGGCAGGAGCATGTGCGTACAGATGGGGATGCAGCCACATGTGCCTCCGCCTGCCCAGCCTCTGCGTGTCCTTAACGCAATGAGGTCGGACTACCTGGAAGTAGTACACCTGCTCCATGGCAGCCTGTGTCTCCGCTGCAGCGTCGTCTCCTTGGGAACCTGAACTGGGAGGATTCCCGTCTCCTCTGGATTCGACTCTGCTTCTGGGATCTGAGCAGTAGTGGTTCCCTCTGAATGCTCTGTAGCCATACACCCCCTAAGGATACCTGGGTGACTCCTGCCTCTAGCGGGGAAGAACCCCTGTCCCTTATACCAGGGCCAGACTGAGGAGGTGTGTGTATCGGAAGGAGGGAGGGCAGAGAGTCTGCCGCCGACCTCCCTGCCTGTGCCACAGCGTTGCCAGTGAGCGCAGAGGACTGACTTTTCAGAGGGATGGTAGGAGCAGGGCAGCAGCAGGCGGGGCCGCTGAGGCTGCCAGACTGGGGACGGAGCTGCCAAAAAGATGCTGAAGTTCCGGGCCGATCGCCGGGTCAGGTAGGGATCTCATCCCAAGACTGAGTCCTGTAAAGTCAGAGAGGCTGAGTTGGCAACCGGTTGGTTGGTACTGTTCGGACCTGGATGGGGGAGTTGTGTGTGTGTGTGTGTGGTGGTGGTGGGGGGTTCTGCTTGTCATAACCCTGGGAAGAAGTGCTGGGAGGTCAATGGCTGCTGCATTGCAGTGCTGGGAAAGGGGAAATTGGTTGGAAATCAGTGGTGCTGGATGGAGAGAGGACGGCATTGGGAGAAGTTGCTGAGTAGAGGGGTCTGGGGCCAAGAGAAACCTGCCATTCCCTGGAAGACTGACATGGTGGGCAGCAGGCTTGCGTGTGTGCGTGTGTGCACTTGGGTGTGTGCACGGGCCAGCAGGGTGCCTCCAGGAGCATTCCCCCACCCCCGGGTTGTGGGGAGCAGATGAAGAATGAAAGGGCAGGGCGGGACAGGAGCAGGTGCTCTGTGCCACTAGGGAAGCAAAGACGGTGACACTTCAAGGGCTTTGCATGTTGCGGTCCACCTGCCCCCACATCCTGAAACCACAGGCGGGGCGGTTAACTGGAAGCTCCAAGATGCCCTGTGGTTAAGTTGTGGGACTTTGGAAGGAGATGAGAACAAAGTTTGGGGGTGAGGAGTGGGTTGTCGGTGTGCAGCTTCGGCAGACTCTGGGGTTCCAGCTGGGGAGCCCGGGAGGTAAAGCACACAGGTGCCCCCACCCTGGGCTGTGGGACCGCTGCCTATTGTGCTAGCTGTCTGGATCAGAGCTGGGCACGACCAGCTGGGGAGCTGGAAAAACACCCTTTGATTTTATCTTTAGCTTCAGCAGACAGCCCAAGGGCTGGGATGTGTCCTGGGCTACTGGGAGCCCCAAAGGTTACTGTGCTTCTTTCTCCCTGGCAGCCTAGAGGGCAGACTGTGCTCTCTGCCCTGGGAGGCCCCTTGTTGAGGGCAGTTCAGCAGCCCACAATCTCTGTCCCAGTGGCTGCTTCTTAGCACCTGCCTCTGGCTGTCCCAGGAATTCTCCAGAGGGCTCAGGGAGAGGGGGCCTTCTAAGTCACTGGGACCCTCCCCATGCTGGAAGCTCCACTTTATTCCAGGAGCTTATAGAGTGTATCCCAGATGGCATACGGGTCACTGCACTGGTCTGCTGCAAGCTCTGCCTACTGCCTTGCCCTGTCCCCCACAGCCCACCTGGGAGCAGGAATGCGCCTAACATTCAGCCAGCCTGAGGAGTCACAGCAGGCCTTCCCCAGGGAGCCTGGCCATATGTACCCCCTGTACCCCACCTCCTGCTCCTCTCTCACCCCCTCCCTCCTCTGATAGACATCTCCACAACACCCCCCACCCCACCTCCATGCCCAGCCACAGCGTCGTCGCTTTGTCAGATCTGGCTGTTGAGCCGGCACTGACCTTGACGCCTGTCAGCTCCTGGTGACATCAAGTAGACCTGGGACAGGAGGCCCCGGGGCTTAGCCATGTGAGGCTGGGTCACAGCTTGGGCTGAAGAACAGAACTTCTGGATCTCCCACGTCGCATAAAGGAGGGGATGGCGAGTCCAGCAGGAGAGGAGGAGCCCAAGGTCACACAATTCTCCCAGCAAATAAGCAGGGAACGTTTTTGTTTTCTTTTTTAATGTGCAGCTCTGGCAGGGGCCGTCGCCTGCCATGCACAAGATTCTCGCCCCACTCCCACGCACACCTAGGGTAACTGCTGAAAGAGCAGGTGGCTGATTGCCGGCCTGGGAGGGTTCCGGCACAGAGTTCACACCAACTGCTGGCCTGTGACTAGATCCCAGGCCTTTCTGCACCAGCTCCAGCTCAACCCAACTCCTTAGGGTGGCCCCCTGTGGCCCCCTGCCCTTTTTGTCACAGGTCTTTCTTCCTCCCCATCACCAGCACCTCTCTGCTTTGCCTCCACAGCCACAATGAAAGACGGAACACGTTTCTGCACCCAGTGACCGGCCAGGTCCCTGAGGAAAACAAAAAATTCAGCTTGAAAACGTGAGTTTGTCCCAGCTCAGCCTGGCCTTTTTTCTGTTCCATTGCTCCGACACCTTGTGGCTGAGGCCTGGCAGCTTGTGAGGTCTGAGGGCACCTCCGCTTTTCCTGGGATCAAGCAGAAAGCAAGTGGGTACACCTTGATTGAGCTGAGGTTGGCAGAGCTAGGGGCCTCCGTGGGCAGCACGAGGGACTTCGTCGAACTGGAGACCCCCTGACCACATTAAACTGTTTCTCAGAAGGAAAGGAGGGAAAAAGAGAAAAAAATCACAAGTCATCATGGCTTTTAGGCGAAAAGGGGACAGAGTTCTGGAGTCCCAGGGACCAGGCTGGAGAAATGAATAAGTAGAAAGGGGAGAGAGGAGGGGAGTCGCTAAGCCCGTCAGCTGGAAGACACCGGGTATCAAGAGCGCCTTGGCCTGGGACCCAGCTGCAACTCCAGGCGCTAGCGTTCAGCCAGTGCCCTCGGGAGGCAGTGGAGAGGGCTCAGGTAGTTGCAGTCCCGAACTGGGGTTGAGCTTTAGGCTTCTGACTTTGTCCTAGCCTAGCCCTGACGACCGTGGGTATTTGGGGAATGAACCAGAGATGGGAGGTAGTGGTGGGAAGGGAAGAGGGGGCAGGAGAGCATTGAGAACTGCCAGTCTATCCAGTGGGAGAGGTGTGGGTGGCCTCTCAGTAGCTTTTGGCCTGCCTTTGCGCTGACGCTGGGTCGACGGGTGGCAGGTGCAGGCTGGGGTTGTGAGCTTCCCACTGCTTCTTGGCTTTTAACAGTCTCTTTCTTCTTTTCAACCTGAAATCAGATCGGCCCTGGACATGTCCAATAAAACAAGTGGTAAACGCCCAACTGCCAACCACAGTGACATTTCCAACCACAACATGGTGTCGGAGGTCCCACCAGAGCAGCCCAACATCCGGGTAAGTCCAGCCCTCAAGGTTGTCAAGCAGGAAATGCGTCACTGCATGTCTGGTGTGATGTCAGGGACTCCCAGGAAATCCTCGCTTGCCCAGCTGATTCTGCAGGCTCTGGTGAGCAAGTGCAGTAAGCCTGGAAGAGAGAGCTCAGCCCAGGACTCTGTAGGCCAACACTGCAGTCAGGGCCTCTGTCCTCAGCCCAGTTAGCATGGGAGCCAGATGATTCTTCGTGCTGTGGGCTGTTCTGTACATCTTATGACCTCAGGTGGCGTTCTGCTCTCCAGCTCTGACAGCCTCAATGTCACAGCACTGCCAAGTGCCCCTGGAGACCCTGGCAAGAGCAGAAGGGATGGTATGAGGAGGGCCAAAAACAAGCCCCAGAAGGTTGAGGACAGAGTGGGGAGGGGCAGATGCAGAAACACTGAAGCGAAGAAGCAGCCATTCTAGGACTAGGCAACAGGGCTGGGCTTTGGGGCAGCTGCTGGGGTGCCGCCCGGGAGGCCTGCTTCCCATATGGCAGTGCCTAGATTCAAGTCCCAGCTCTGCTTCTAATTCCAGCTTCTTGCTAATGTGCATCCTGGGAGGCAGCAGGTGACGGCTGACATTCCCTGCCACCTGCATGGGAGATGGATGGAGTTGTGCGCTCCTGGGCTCATCCATTTGAACATTTGGGGCAGAGTAGGGGAGTCGTGGGACAGGGCAGGGGACGAACCAGGGATGGAAGATATCTGTTTGTGTTTGTTCCTTTCTCTGCCTTTCAAATAAGTAAAACATCTTCAAAATATGTCATATATTCCTATCATGGAGTAACCCTCCAGAAATTAAAATGGGCTACAACTGTATGTCTTGACAAAGATAAAATCCCGAAAACACAATGAGTAGGAAGAATATGAAAAACACATCACTTATGTAAAATGTGCAAGTGTGGAAGGCTGTACGGCCTATTTATAGGAACATCTGCACGAGTGTGTAGCCGCAGACAGGAGGCCTGGTTTTGGGTCAGTGGTTGCCTCTGGGGAGGAAGGAGAGGGAAAGGCACGGGGGAGGGCCCAAAGGAAGTGTGGGTGCATCTGCCTTGTTTTGTTAGGGGGCAAACAACGCAAAGTGAACACCATGCATGGTCTCCCTCACTTTTCTGAAATGTTTGAAATATTTCAAAACAGTGTTTTTAAAGATACTTGGCTGTGAAGGGAGATGGAGGCTGGAGGACAGAGGCCAGAAGGTGTTGGGTAGAGGGTGGTCTTGTTGGCTGCTTAGTTTTGTTCTGTCTCGAGGTGTTCGAGGTAAAGGGAATGACCCAGCGGAGGAGCTCAGGAGGAGGGGGCAAGCCGCTGGGTCACATTCTTTGGAGACACAAGAGCTGGCATCTGGCTGGTGTCTGGCTGCCATGTGGGTGGGGAAGGGGGCTAAGGGGAAGCCTCTTCCTGAGGTGTGAGGGAGCAGCTGTTTAGTCCAGTGGGCATGAAGCCAAGGTCTTGCATCACGGTGGCTTGGCCCGAGGCTGGCTCTGACTGCAGCTTCCTGCTAATGCAGACCCTGGGAAGCGATGGCGATGGTTCAAGTCGTTGAGCTGCTGACACCTGCATGGGAGACCTGCCTGTTGGGAGTGAACCAGCAGATGGGAACTTCCTTTTTGTCTTGCTTTCTCTTTCTTTCTGCTATTATAGGTGGTGGATATGTGAAGCTGGAGGGCTGGGTGCATGGAAAACCAAAGGCATTCTTGCTTGAGATGCCCCAGCTAAGGCAGGGAAGCCAGAGGTAGGGGTGGGCTCATGAGGGAACGTGTGACATACACTTAGGGAGCAGGATGGCAAGCCGCAGAAATGCATGAGACCTTGTGCCATAATCTTGAAGGGTCGTCCAGGGCAGACTGCGAATCTGCAGGCCCCACCCATAGGCTTCCACCGTCCTCCACCTGCAGTGCCTGTCAGCTGGCAAGAGGGCAAGGATGGCAGATGCCAGCATTGGCCTAGGGGTGCTGGGAAGCTGAAACAGAGAGAGAAGGAGGCCAGGGTACTGAGGGGTCAGTGGGGAGAATGGCTGGATGGTCAGCTCTGAGGTGCAGTTTCTATGGAGAGAGGGGGCGAAACTGACAGGGGAGAGCCTGGACCGAGACAGGCGTTCAGTTTTGTGCGTATTCCAAGCGTGGCCGTGACTTCTCTGGATGGAGCATCTTGGCTGTCATCAGTGGGCTTTTACTAGTCATGTTCAGAAAATAATTTATTTCTCTGGTGCAGGGGTACTGGATAATAAAATGAACTTTCTCCCCAGCCCCCTTCTTCTGAAGTGCTTGCTGCAGCCCAACTCCTTGCTGGCTCTGGTGCTAAAAAGATGACCAAAGTCCTTGCTTGTGAGAAAGAGCGTGTGGTGCAAAGGAAGGGTTCGAACTAGCAGTGGCCCTGTGCAATGGTGACAGGATTCATCCCAGGAAATGGGCAGGGAGGAGAGCCAACCATTGCTCAGGGGTCTACACTTGACTTTGAAGGATGAGTTCAGAGTTGTCGAAGGACAAGAAAGGATGAGCAGCGTTCACCTGCCCCCGTGAGGGAGCACAGTGTGGGAGAGGGTGGGTGAGAGCAGACGGGGCCTTGCCTGCTGGAGGGGCGGCAGCCGGGTACAGACTGCCCCTACGACTGCGCTCTGCAAGGTGGCGAGAGCAGGCAAGAGAGAAGAATGATTATCTCAACCTTTAGGAAAAGAACGTGGCTTATGTCAAAGGATGGACAGCAAGAAGAGGTGAGACTGCAAGGTGATGACGGGGGAACTTCAGAGAACAGAGTTGCAAAGGAGTAGAGAGAGACGGGATCGGCTTTAGTCTAGTGCTTACGATGCTCACATCAGAGGGCCTGGGTTTAAAACTCGGCTCCCACTCCTGACTCCGGCTAGGAGTCCATTGCCTGATGTGGACCCTGGAAGGCAGTGGTGATGGCAGAAGTGCATGGACTGCAGAAGTGCATCTGCAGCAAGATGCTGCAGATACTTGAGGAGTGAACAGGGGATGAAATCTCAATCTCCTTTTCCACTTCTCTCAAATCCTCTCACCACCAACCCCCCTGCCTCTTAAATAGTGAATTTTAAAAAAAAATTTTAAAGTAAGATAGGCTTGCATTATGTTGCGTTGGGTTAAGCTGCTACTTGTGATACCAGCATCCCATATTGGAGCACTGGCTTGAGTCCTGGCTGCTCTGCTTCCCATCCGGCTCCCTGTTGATGTGCCTGGGGAGGCAGCAGAGGATGGGCTAAGCACCTCAGCCCCTACACCCATGGGGAAGACCTGGACTGAGTTCTGGGCTCCTGGCCCAGCCTGGCCCAGCCTGGCCTGTCGCAGGCGTTTGAGCCAGTGACTGGTGATCGCTCTCTCTTTCTCATCTGTCACTTTGTCTTTTACTTTCATTATTATTATTTAAAGATTTGTTTATTTTTATTGGAAAGGCAGATTTACAGAGAGAAGGAGAGACAGAGAGAAAGATCTTCCATCTGCTGGTTCACTCTCCAAGTGGCTGCAATGGCCAGAGCTGAGCCAATCCAAAGCCAGCAGCAAGGAGCCTCCTCCGGGTCTCCGGGTACAGGGTCCCAAGGCTTTGGGCTGTTCTTGACTGCTTTCCCAGACCACAAGCAGGGAGCTGGTAGGGAAGTAGAGCAGCTGGGACACAAACCAGTATCCATATGAGATCCTGGTACATACAAGGCGAGGATTTTTAGCCACTATGCTACTGCACTAGACCCACTTGGTCTTTTAAATAAATTTTGAGAAGAGTTGCAGAATAGTTTATATGAGACACTATTTATGATATAAGGATGCCATGGTCTGGATAAAGTGACATTGAAGAACCGCTGCATAAAGGGGGTGCAGGAGATTTGGGGACCATGGAGGAGAGGAATTGGGCCTCTTCCCAAATGCCTGACCTGGCAGAAAGGGAGGGAGCCCCTATCAGTGGACAGGGAGGGGTGTGGGGCTGAAGGGGCCTCAGAGAGAGATGGGGGATGTAAGAGAAGCAGGCTCTGGGGACAGAGATGAGCAGACACGACAGGTGAAGAGGCTCAGAGGGAGCAGTGGTGACCGGAAGGGTGGGCTTGGAGAAGAGGTGACCAGTGGAGCAGAGGCTCAGAGGCGGCGGCGATGGCTGGAACCCTTTGCTTGGAGAGGAGACGTCCTTTCTCTCATTGTGGGGAGAAGAGGCCAGAGGAGGGGCGAGGGCAGAGGTGTTCCAGGAACACCTGTGGGCTTAGAGTCCCAGGCTCCCGCTTCTCATAGCCCGGCCCCAGTATCTGCCATCTGTGGAGTGAACCAGCAGATGCGCTGCCTCAGTCTCTGTCTCTCCCTCCCCATACTTCACCCTTTCAAAAACATACGTATGTCACTTTTTAAAAAGTTAAACAGCTAGAGAAAGAGCCAGAGAATCATATGACTTTGCCCTGAAGGGAGTGACGGTTCTGAGAGTCACACGAGGTCACTCTGCTGGCAGCTCTTCAGAGATGAAGTGCCCAGCTGGAGTTGCTGCCTGTGGACGGAGCAGAGAGAGGCAGGGGCACATCTGGCAAGCATCTCTCTCTCTCTCTCTCTCTCTCTCTCTCTCTGCCTCCCTAGGCCACTCGAACATCCCGCAAAGCCATCGCCTTTGGCAAGCGCTCACACTCCATGAAGAGGAACCCCAATGCCCCTGTCACCAAGGCCGGCTGGCTCTTCAAACAGGTGGGACACCCCACCCTTCTTCCCCTGTCCCCGTCGCTTGCCCCTCTCAGCATGGTGGCTGTTCTGAGCCATTTGTTCCTGTCGTGTCTGTGAACACATCTCATGAGTTTAGAATGGCTCAGAGAGGTTGCGCTCCTTCCCAAACTCACACAGAAAATGGAGGCTGGGACTCCTCTGCCTTCTTGATGCACAGATGTGTCAGAAGCATGCCCGGTCCCCTCCCTGTCATCGCAGGCCACCACCACCTCCTTGGCAGGTCCCTCTGGCTGTGCTTAGACACACATCCCTGCCAAGTCTGGGGTCAACCAGCTCTCACCAACGTCATCCTTGCCGCTGTTCTTGGCTGCCCTTGTGCCCACTTGCTGGGGCTCACATCCCACCGCCTTCGCCTTCCTTGGGGAGGTGCTAAACCCCAGGATGGCAGAAGTGGGAAGTCACAGGGAATCAAGGGGCTGAAACCACGTGTCAGCCGACGCTAAGTGTCTGTCCCTCCATGTGTCCTGCAGGCCAGCTCTGGGGTCAAGCAGTGGAATAAGCGCTGGTTCGTCCTGGTGGACCGCTGCCTCTTCTACTACAAAGGTGAGTTTGCCCCTGGACCTGACTGGGGAGCCAGGGCCCACTCCTGTCTGTGTCAACCATCTCTCTGAGCTGGGAGCAGATGGGCAAGGGTTGGGGGCAGGGCAGGGCAGGTATCCCTGCTGTAGCAGGGCTGGGGATGGCCAGGGGCTATAAGATGCGGACAAGCCCCAGGCATTAACTCACACATTCACTCTCTCTATTAGAGTGCCTACTGGATTTTCCGCAGAGCTGGAGGGCCTGGTTGGTGACCCAGTAGCTCAGGATGGTGGTGGTGTGGACTGTGAAGTCTTGGAGAGGGGAGGTGACCTATTACCACTAGCAAGTCACCTGCCGGCCAGTTTCCTGCAGACCCCTGGGCGTATGCAGCCCAATCCATGAAGGCAGAGCAATCTGATCAGGCAGTGCTGTATGCAGTGCACAGCACACAGTAGGTGCTCAGCCAATTCTGCCTCTACTGACATCCCCAGCTCTGCCCCCTCTGCCTTCCCCAGCGCTCAGCCACAACTTCTCAGAAAGGAGGACAAAGACCTGATAACTTTTGTGCAGCTGAGATTATTTTTAAAATATATTCAGCTACGTCAGATCAAGGCAGTGCCCAGGGTAGGGAGCCAGGGTGGAGGTCAGGGCCGGTGACGTCAGGCTGCTACAGTGGGAACAGGCCTGGGGGGAGAGAGAGGCTGGCTCCTGGGCTTCCTCGCCCCTGAATGCCACAGCCTCCTGCCAGCAGTTGGGTGACTCATTAACTCTGGCAAACAAAGGTTATATGTACCCAAGTGGCCCCCGAGCACTGCTGTGCCTGGGCCCTGGGTGACCATGGCTACCTGGAACCCAAGGAGAGAAATCAGGAAGGGGCCACATGGACTGGACCCCCAGCACGCCTGGGGCAGCCAGAGTCTCTGCAGGAAAATCCAGGACTGATTCGCAGTGAGGGCTGAACCCAAAGAGGGAAGACAGGTTTGCACGAGGGTCTCTGCCTGCTGAGGAGGGTCACAGACCATCTCCTGTCCGTTGCTCTTGAGGTAGGCATATACTTAGCTTCTGGTGAGGGTCTCGGGCTGCTTTAGCTCAAGGTAGGGATACTGGGTCTGTGGGAGAAAAACAAACACAGGGTGGCCTCACTTTTTAACATCCTGATCTGGCCCTGGAGGATGAGCCCACGCTGGTGGCAAAGGCATCATCCCTCTGACCTCATCACCTCTTCAAGCCCCCAGCACTGCTTAGCACAGTGACACTGGGAATGGACGTCAGCTCAGGGTTTGATCTGGCCTGGACCAACCACAGCAACCCTGAACTCAGGCTTGGACCACTACCCCACCCCGCCAGCAGGGGGCTCCCTTTCCTACCCTGCTTTCCCCCCAAAACAGTCCTGGGGTTCACCCCCAGCCCACCTCTGCCACTCCTCTGGCTTGCCCCTCATTCCAGACACTGTACTGAGGTATGGACAAGGAAGCTAAACCGTGAACTTGATAAGGAAGAAGAGCAGAGCTCTAGGAGGTTATAACTTTGCCTGCCAGGATTTCTTCTGAGCCTTGACTGAGCTCAGGGGTTGGGGGTGGTGATTAGCCAACAAGAGCATGGAAAGGGTCTTACAGTTCTGAACCATTTGTTCCTGTCATGCCTTTGAACACAGAGCACCCCTCAGCTTTTCTGGTCTGCTGGCAGCCAGGTGCCTGGCTGGCTAATCCATAAGGCTTCTAGAGACCCAGGCAGAATCACGGAGCAGCTCACCTGCTAGCCACGACGTCTGTGCAGGGGGACATGTTCTAGTTGTGACACAGAACTGCTGAAGGGACCCTCCACAGGGGATGGCAAGGCAGACTGTTGGGTTCCTGGAAGAAACTCAAGAAGTTGCCTGGAGCAAGTTTGGGAGAAGGAACAGTGCACCCTGGCGTGCCCAGTCCTCGCCCCTGGTGATGGCTGCTGACATTCTCTGGTTTAGTGAGCCAGCGTGGGTGGGCAGGGCTCAGGCAGGCCGGCTTCTGGGGTTGTGAGACCAGTCCTGCCACTCACTGCTTGACTGCTCTGCAGCTCAACCTGCTGAGTGATGGAGTCGGGGTGATACTGGAACCTCACTGTGCTGCTATGCAGTGGACAGTCCCAAAATGCTGGTGTTATTTACAGGGAGAACGTAGACTGTCTGGGGTGGGCACTGCTCCTGTGTCCCCATGTCCACAGCATCCTCTACCGGGCCCCCAAGCTTCCACCTGCCAGGCCGGGCTTCGTGGCGTGCAGGGTAGTCCTGGGTGCCCTGACAAGCAGCAGGCAAGCAGCAAGAGTCTGGGGATTTTGATGGCCAGGAGGCTGACTTCCTGCCCACGGCTGCTCGCTGCATGTGCCCACACTGCCTCTTATGCCCGTTCCCTGCCAGATGAGAAGGAGGAGAGCATCCTGGGCAGCATCCCCCTCCTGAGCTTCCGGGTCGCCGCGGTGCAGCCGTCCGACAACATCAGCCGCAAGCACACGTTTAAGGTCAGCTGGCCCTCCACTTCCCGGCCGGGTTGGGGAGGGAGGAAAGGGGACCAGGAACATCCCTTGAGGAACCCCAAGGGGTGGTAGCCAAGGGGACTGCGGGTGGCAGTCCTTGGACTGGGACTAGGCTAGAGGGAGGCTAAAGGCAAGGCCCTTCTTCCCTTGGCGGTCTGCCAGATGACTGTCCCCAGGGTGGGCCAGCCGGGGTAGGTTTCATTAGGACTCCAGTCATTTCTAGAGAAGTGTTTGGGTCTTGAACCTTCCACCTCTTGCCCAGTGGCCTGCCCCCAGGAAGCCCCTGTATGCAGAAATAAGCACTATAGCTGGGCTGGGGGGTGGAGGGACCATTTCTGGAAAAACTCCCCACCCCTCAGAGGACTGGAGTGTCCACCCCAATTCCCAGCCAGACAACCTCAGGCCTCAGTGTTCAGAGAAGCCAGTTAGGTTCCTGCCCAGAGCTGCAGGCCTGAGACAACAAGTGCCCGGGGAGAATGGGCATCCGCGCCACTCCCTCTGAACCCCCGGGGAGCAGCCCTGCGCAGCCTGGCCTACAGCTGCCGCCTCTGAGCAGTGTTTTTCCACATTTAAAAATGCATGACCCATTAAAAACTATAAAAATCTCATGACCTTTTGGCATTCTGTGATGCAAAAACCATAGGTTTCTTTTTCCTTTCCCAAAGAGAAAATCTTTGCGGTGTCTGCATGTTCTTGGTACAAAGTCTTCCCTCCTGCCCTGGTGGGAGTTGCTGCCCACATGCCCGTTAAAACCCAGAGTTGCTGGCCAAGGTAGGATGCCAGGGCCTGCGGGGCACCTCTGGGGCCATCCCTGAGTCCTTTCCCTTTGACACACCCGGTCACCTGGCCACGGAAAACAGGTGGGCAGCGCACACATAGCCCGTCCCCGGGAGGCTTGTTTGGCACTCCATTTGTTCCCCTCTCCCCAGAGATGTGAGCGGAATGAGTGACGCGGGGGCTGGGTTCTAGCTGGGGCAACAGGAACAGGCTGTTGAAGCAATTAGCAAATGACCCTGCACACACACACCCCCACATGCAATGAAGCCACCTGGTCCGCCCTTCCCTCCAGATCCCGTGCAGAGATGCAAGCGCTGTGGCTCGGAGCCCTGCCAGCGTCAGGCGTCCCAGAGTGATGGACACATCCCCTGTCCCCACTGCCACATCCTCCCCACCCCTCCTCCCTCTCCAGCCACTCCCAGACCCCCACCCCCAGCCCTATGGCAGCAGCTTCATGGAGGCACTCAGGGAGTTCTGACTGTGGCTGTTCAGTGGCTCTTCCCCAGGGGTGGGAGGAGAGCTGGAGACAGACAGGAGGCCTGTCCCCTAGCCACCAAGAACACCGCTTGGATGGTGGATGCGGAGGACCCAGGCGGCCGCCGCTGAATGCCTTAACCTCTAGCTCACAGCCGGCCCTCCCTGCTGGGACCCCTCCCTCCACTCTCGGGGCCCCTTTTGTGATTTCAGCGCAGGGCTCAGCAACCATCAATAGCCCCGTCTTTTCCCAGGCCCTCTGTTGTCCCCCGTCCCTGCGGGCTTGTGCTCACTGCTTGTTCCCTGTGGCAGGTTTTGTCCCTTAGTGTGGCTGGGAACTCCTCAAGTGTGAGGGTGGGAGCGTCTTTGCGGTCCCTGAGCCCCATGCCACAGCTCACGCACTTAGCCGCTCCCTGGGTGCTCACTGAATTGATGGATTCATTGGCTGCCTGCTCCCCTCTCCCCCGCCCCGTCCTCTGGTACCGTCTGTACAATAGCCCTGCATTCTCTACACAGCAGCCTGCTGGGCCACTGCCCTCCCAACCCTGTGCAGGTTCAAGTCCTTGCTGCTTCTTAGCTACCCTACTTTTCTGTCAGCAGCTCCCCCACCTGCTCCCCCACTTCCGGGCTCTGCCCACGTGCTGGGCACCACCTACAACCTGGCAAGGGGATTCTGAGAAGGTGGCCTATCCTGGCATGTAGAAGGCTGTTGGGGAGCTGGGGGCAGGTGGAGAGAACCCCAGGAAGGTGAGCCAGAGGTTGGAGTGAGGCTCCCCTTGGAGACTCTGAACCACCCTGACTTCTCCGATCATATCAGATAAACCAGACCACGTGCCTTCCTGGCAGACTGGGGGTCTTGCCCAGGGAGGGTGTTGAAGTCTAGACAAGAAAACAGTATTGGGGCTTCTTTTCCATGTGGCCTTGAATTTCATTTCCCATTAAGTGGCTTCATCAGTTAAGGCCAGAGGCAAAAACAAACAAACAAACAACAACAACAACAACAACGAAACCAGCTTGTCTGCAGCTGCAGGGCTGGTGGGAGAGCCAGCTTTCCAGGCTTGCTGGTCCAGCTTCCCACGCTTCCTGGGAAGCTGAGCCGGGCACTGCTGGGTGCCATGGTCCCCAGCAGTGACCCCAGGGAGAAGGGACCCATCCAAATCCCGCCTGCTTCATGCCAACCTGGTCTGTCTCTCCCTCTGATGTTCGGTCGACCTGCTCTCTGCTTCTCCCCCTTCTGACTGCGTGAGGACCCCTCCTCTGGACAGGAGCTCCCTTCTGGGTTCCCGCCCGCTGTGCCTGCTCGCGGCCGCCAACTAGGTAGTATGCTCCGTCTGTATGCCAGTGCATGCCCTTGCATGCCATGAAGGGGGCATGGAGGAAGCACCGTGGTGAGGCTGGGAGGAGGTTGGCTTGCACTGGGGGGGTCGCTTCCCACAAGCGCTGTCTTTCACTGCAGCCTGGGGCTGAGGAGAGGATAGGTGTGGGAGTTGTAGGCATAGCAGGTGGGCTCAGCTGGCTTGCAGGCTGCCTGGAGGCATGCAGAAAGCTGGCCAAAGCAGCTTCCTGGGTGCTCGCTGGTGTACACAGGAGTGCTGCAGGCCACCCTCCTTGGCTGGCTCCCCAGCTCCTGTGAGGAGTAAGCTGCTGGCCAGTCCACGGCCCCACTGACCACCCCTGCTGGGGTGTTGGTATCCTCTCCCTGCAGGTGACTGTGTGCTGGGTGGAGGAGCCAGGGGCCAGCTCCACGCGCTGCCTCTCCCCACAGGCCGAGCATGCCGGCGTCCGCACCTACTTCTTCAGCGCAGAGAGCCCCGAGGAGCAGGAGGCCTGGATCCAGGCCATGGGGGAGGCGGCCCGCGTCCAGATCCCTCCAGCCCAGAAGGCGGCACCTCAACCTGGGCGCCACAGGTGCGTGCCCGGGGACTGGCCCAGCCGGGGGAGGGTGGGAAGGGGAGGAAGAGGATGGAGCCCAGTTTTTGCACCATGGCATGGCTGAACACAGCTGGAGCCTCTGAGAGCTGCACACCACATGTCCCTTTGCATTCGAGCGAAAGCACGTCCAAGCCCACATCTCTCCTCCGCGACAAGCACCTCCTCGCTGCTTTTCCTTCCTCTTCTTTTCTTCCTTCCTTCCTCCTTTCTTTCTCTTTCCTTCTTTCTTTCCTCCCTCCCTCCCTCCCTTTCTTCCTTTGTTTCTTTTTCTCTCTCTTCTTGTTTTTTAAATATCTATGTGCTTTTTTGGAAGGCGAGTGACAGAGAGGGGGGGACAGTCACACAGAGAGACTTCTCACTCCACTGGTTCCCTGCACAGTTGCCAGCGATGCCTGGAGCTGAGCCAGGCGCAGGCGGGGAGCCGGGAGCATCATGTAGTCTCCTGAACGGGCGGCAGGAACCTCAATGCCTGAGCTGTTATTAGCCGCCTCTGATACACGGGTGAGGGGCTGGATGGGAAGCAGAGTCGCCAGGATGCAAACCAGGCACTGACGCTGGACTCCCACGTGGCCACTTTAACTCACTGCCCGTGGTCTCCCCACCTATCCATTCAATTTTTGTTTTTAAGATGTATTGACTTTTATTTGAAAGGTAGATTTACAGGGAAAAAGAGAGACATGTAGACTTTTCTTTCACTGGTTCACTCCCCAAAAGGTCACAATAGCCAGAGCTGAGCCGATCTGAAGCTAGGAGCCAGGAGCTTCACCTGGGTCTCCCACATGAGTGCACAGTCTGCATGACTTGGGCCATCCTCTGCTGCTTTCCCAGGCACAACAGCAGGGAGCTGGGTCAGTAGTGGAGTATCTGGGACTCAAACTGGCACCAGTACGGTATGCCGGGCACTGCGGGCAGAGACTTAACTTGCTATACCACGGTACTGCCCCCACCCCCAGCTTGGGCTAGAGGAGAGAAGCCAGGTTCCAGGGGCCTGCCCCAAAGTCAGAGGGCAGAAGTGTCTGCTTGTTTTTCTTAAGCACACAGCCTTTAGAGGAAGACTTCGAAGTCTGAGTTCCAACCTGGCTACTTGGACACAACGTGACCCCAGCAAGTGTATACATGTTGAACCCGGGGTTGCCTCTGCCTTCCTCCCAGGCCGGCCGTGAGGAGCTTGGCGTGTAGTGAGCGCCTCACAGGATCGCTGGCTGCCAGCATTCTCATCTCCCATCCATCCTCAGCCGGGCTCTGCGCCCGCCTCGCCTTACGCCAAGCACAGACTCCGGAGAGAGGTGTTAGCGGGGAATTTTACAGTGTAGACTACAAGTCGATTCCCATGTCTTGGAAGTGTTTACCCGGCAGCATTTTGCTGAGGACGCTTGACTGGGAGCTGTGGGAAAGAAGTTGTCGGCAGCGTCTGTGTGGGTTTCAGGACGGGTGTGCATACATCCATCGCACAGGTGCCATCGCCATGCCCAGGGAGGGAGGCTCAATGCAGGGTGCTGGGGCCTCGAGGGTGTGAGCGCCACCTCGTGCCTGCCTTTTCCGGGGAGGAAGGCAGGCCCGGAAGAAAAGTGTGTTGGAGGTGAGAACTCACACATTTATATCCGCTTGCAAGTTTAGGGGCAATGACATTCTTTTTTAAAATATTTATCTTATTTTTATTGGAAAGTCAGATTTACAGAGTGAAGGAGAGACAGAGAAAAAGATCCTCTATCTGCCGGTTCACTCCCTAAGTAGCCACAATGTCTGGAGCTGAGCTGATCCGAAGCCAGGAGCCAGAAGCCTCTTCCAAGTCTCCCATGTTGGTGCAGGGTTCGAAAGCTTTGGGTTGTCCTAGACTGCTTTCCCAGGCCACAGGCAGGGAGCTGGAAGGGAAGTGGAGCAACCGGGATACAAACTGGTGCCCATCTAGGATGCTGCCACTAGGCTACTGCACTAGGCCCAAGGGGCAGTAATTTCTGTTCCAGTTGGCTGCCATGTTCTGTCCCACAGCCACCCGAGGAAGGGTGGGTGAGAGATGGCGCTGACCTGTGCCAAGCCCTGTGGCTGGGGCAACAAGGCAGCTGCTGTGTGGAGGTTTTACTTGTCAGGGAAGTGAGCTTGTGCTGGACCTGGGGGCAGGCCATGGAGGAGGCCCAGACTGGGTGAGGTTAGTCTTGGCCATAGCTGGGTCTATGGGGGCGGCACAATGGACTGCCAAAGCCCCAGCAGGAAGAGGCACGTGGAGCATAACACAGCGTCATTTCCTTGGCCTCAGCAAGATTAAGCCTGGCATTTGGGCAGTTACTGAATCCTGTCCTGTGGCCACCGTTCTGGCTGTCCCCTCTTTGTTCGTTTATTTCCCCTCTCCAGTCTACTGCCCTGCTGCCCCCTGCCCACCTCCACCCCGGGCAAGGGTCACTCACACCACACCCCCTGCCTTGGTGTCTCGCAGTCAGGAGAAACCGGACTCAGAAAACATCCCCCCTGGCAAGCAACGCCCGCAGCTGCACAACAGCCTGAGCAAGGCCGAGCCTGAGGCCAAGACCCGCGGCGAGGGCGACGGCCGGGGCTGCGAGAAGGTGGAGCGGAGGCCCGAGCTCCAGAAGGAGCCCCTGGCGAAAGCCAACGGCGTGCCAGCCGGACCCGAGCCGGGCTCGGAGCCGGGCAGCCCGTACCCCGAGGGCCCCAGGGTCCCAGGGGGTGGGGAGCAGCCGGCCCAGCCCAATGGCTGGCAGTACAGCTCCCCCAGCCGGCCCGGGAGCACCGCGTTCCCGCCGCAGGATGCGGAGAGCGGCTCCCGGCGGAGCTTCCCACCGCGCACCAACCCGGACAAGATCGCCCAGCGCAAGAGCTCCATGAACCAGCTGCAGCAGTGGGTGAACCTGCGCCGGGGCGTGCCCCCGCCGGAAGACCTGCGGAGGTGAGGCCTGGCTAGCATGAGGTGTGTGAGGGCTGGCGCTTACCCCGTTGGGAACCTTCTAGAAACCAGACTAATATCAGCCTGCCGCCCCTCAATCCCCCTTTCTCACCCCAGGGCTCCATCTGTACAGTTTGACCATTGCTCTCTCGGTCTCCTCCCTGCACAAGAAGGGGCCAAGCATCCCGGAGCGTCTCCCCAAGGTGGTCCTTGGGATGGTTTTAAGCAGACCCCTCCCCTCCCTTCCCTCTCTGCCCGCCTCACCCCTTTACCCCTGAGTTTCTGTAAGACTCACCAACCGCCAAGCCAAATGTACTTGGAAGCTGTTATTTAAATGCAGTCAGAGCTGCTCCTTGGTCCTAACCTCTATGGCTTTCATTTGGGTTTGCGGCTGCGCCGGTTCGGCCCGGCGCGTCCCTGGCCAGCAGGGGCCAGCGGGGAAAGGCTGGCCTGGAGGAGCGCGCCCTCCAGCGGCCGAAGTTGCAGCTCACTGTCAGTGGGGACACACCCGGGGGCGGCTGGCCGCTCTTTGCCCAGGACCCTCCCATTCTTTAAGAAGCAGGCCTTTGCTGTCTGATGTGTTGCCCTCCTCTGGGGACCTGGTGGACTTTCCTCCACCTCTTCTCTCACGAAGAAATCAGCTCAGGCAAGAACAGAAACAGTCACGAAGGAGTATTCTGTTTGTTTTTTAGAGGGTGGAAGTTGTGCATGGTACAGTCTCCGGTTTCAGGGAGCCAATTAAGGTCTCCCCTCAGGATTGGGCTGAAACGCAGCCCATGCCTGGCCATGTCTGTGCTCCCAGGACCGGCCCGGGCACCACTCCACCTGCTGAGACCACCCTGCTCCCAGCTTCAGGGCTGGAGGTGGGGCTGGGGTGCCAGGGTAGAATGAGTGGAGATGTGCCCGCGGTAGCTGCCTGCCTGACAGCTGTTCCCATTCTCTCAGCCCCTCCAGGTTCTATCCTGTGTCCCGCAGAGTCCCAGACTATTACAACCCCTACTCTTCCCAGTACCCGGAGGATTACCAGTACTACCCGCCGGGTGTGCGGCCGGAGAGCATCTGCTCGGTGCCCGCCTACGATCGGATCAGCCCGCCCTGGGCGCTGGAGGACAAACGGCACCCCTTCCGCAATGGGGGCGTGCCCGCCTACCAGCTGCGCGAGTGGAAGGAGCCCGCTGGCTACGGGCGCCCGGATGGCACCATGTGGGTCTCCAGCCCCTCCCGGCAGCCGGTCTACTACGACGAACTGGACGCCGCCTCGGGCTCCCTGCGCCGCCTGTCACTGCAGCCCCGCTCCCACTCGGTGCCTCGCTCACCCAGCCAGGGCTCCTACAGCCGCACCCGCATCTACTCCCCCGCCCGCTCGCCCAGCGCCCGCTTCGACAGGCTGCCCCCTCGCAGCGAGGACATCTACGTGGACCCCGCCGCCTACGTGATGAGACGGTCCATCAGCTCCCCCAAGGTGAGCTGCAGCTGCCCCCTCCTTCCTAGGAGCCCGAAAGGCCACCTGCTCAGAAGATGAGGTGCCAGGGTGTGGCCCTCCTGCAGGCAGGGCCAGTCACATCCTCCCGTGAGCCGCTGGCCCGCAGGAACACCTGCCCCCACGTCCAGCTCATGCCATTAGCCGTGCTGTGCCTTGAGGAAGGCAGAGCCCTCCTGGCTTTTCAGATCTTGAGGACCTGGGAGCTGCTAAGTTGGCTCTGGACAGATGACCATCCCTGACCTTGGCCTCCAGCCGACCCCTCTTACTTCTCCGATACCCTTTCTCTTCCAGTATGATTACCTGGGAGACAGGCGGCCGGCCCCGGCGGGACTCTTCCCCCACAACTACCCGCCATCCCCCTCGGTCCACGATAAGATGGTATGTCTGGTCCCCTCTGCCGTCTCATCCCTGCCTCCAGCCAAGAAGGAGCTCACTGGGGCCAGCCAGGGGTCACTCTGTGGCCAGTGCCCGGCCCCTGGTGGTCAGCAGGGACAGTCTCTGTCCTCATACACTCAGCCCTCCCCTGCAGCTTGCAGCAGGAGCAGTCTCTAGAATGGGGCTTGGCTGGAAAATCAGGCTCACACCATCAGTGGCAGGAATGTTTAACATTTTCCCTCTGACTGTATTGGTGTGCTTTGCCTAGGAGCCCCTTTTGGGGAGAGAGACCGAGGTGGAGCTTGGGGAGAGATTTTCCAAACTGTGCCCGCTCCCTTCTATGCCTTCCCTGCCCTGTTTGTGGCTCTCGCTGTAGTTTGTTCTGAGGGCTTTTGCCCCCTCCAGCAGAACTCAGCACACACATGTTCCACTAGGGTGGGTGTGGGGAGACCCTGGGGCCAATAAGCACAATCTCACTCCCCGAAAAGCTGTTGCTGACCCCTTTGCCTATGTGGGGTCTTCAAAAAGTTCATGGAAAATGGCACTTTATGAAAATATATATGGAATAAAAAAGAAAAAAGGACTTGCTTATACAAAAGGATGACATAAAAAGAGGTAGGCGGAGAGAGAGCCTCTACCCACTGGTTCTGTCACCACATTCCCTGGCAGAGTCAGGCCGAAGCAGGGAGTGCTAAACTCTATCCCACGTGGGTGGCAGGGCCCCAGGTGCGTGGGCCATTGCCTGCTACCTTCCCAGGCACCTTAGCAGGAAACTGGATTGGCAGAGGAGCAGCTGGAACCCAATCCAGCACTCCATTATGAAGATGTGTGCATTCTAAGCTGAGGCTTAATGCCTCGTGCCCCATCATGCACATAGATTCCTATGTGATTTTTTTTCCCAATATAAAAGTGTACCTGTCCACTCCATTTTCCATGAACTTCCGAGGTGCTGTTGTGTATACACCTGCAGGCCAGGTGGAGGATGCTACACGGGCGAGGTGGGCTGCAGCTCCTCCGTCCCTCCAAATTCTCTCTCTATCAGCACACAAACTCTATCACCTTAGCTGCCAGAAAATGCACCCCTACAAGAACAACCAATTCTCCCTGCTCCAGAAACTCAAAATGGCTAACAAGAGCTGGCTAGGGGACCTCCCTGGTGGCCAGCTCTCTCAGAGAGCAAGGCATCTGTCCCTCCTCGTGCCAGTCCAGCATCCTCGTCCCGGCCCAGCATACTGGCCCCCTCCCTTCCCCAGAAGTCCTCGGGGCCAAAACAGGCCTTGCTCCTTCCTTCTTCAACCACTCGTTAACTGCTTTGCTTCTTTTTCATTGTTTTCTTTTGTGTGTTCCTGTTTGTTTGTGTTGCTGTTGGGCCTCTGGGCTCGGGTTCCGGGTAGGATGAACTATTAGATCTTCAATTGCAAAGAAACCTAGAGTATTTGGATCAGCAGGTAGGCAGAGCTGGCACCCCTTGTCCCCAACCCCGCTCCCCACTCCACCCACCCGTGCCTCCTCTTTCAGGCAGTTGACAACTCTGGTTGGTGCAACCTGGATGCCACCAAGAGTGTGGCCTTGCTCTGCAGGCCCCTCCTCTTCCAAGCCCTCCACGAGCAGCTGGGAGTTAGTTTCCTGGAGAAAAAGACATAATAAATGGGCCCATGAATAATGAATGCCAACTGCTATTTCTCCTGTGTTCAGTCCAGATGGAAAGGCCCCCAGAGAGGGGTGGGGGGCAGCTGGTGGAAATTAGCATTTTTGCTGGACAGGGAGGGCATGAGCCTGAGATGGCAGGGATTTGGTGCCACCAGAATTTGGGAAATGGTTACAGACTCCACCTTATGATCAGACCTGGAGAGCCACCCAAGGGTGCCTGGCAAATTGAATGCTCCTTCAGCACACACTAGGAGTCTTCCAACAGTTTGTGGGCATTGTATGTTCTGGAGAACACCATGCACAGATTACAGGGGTTTGGGCCCCCAGATAAACTTATCTGTTAATTCTGTTTTGCCATGAACTCTTTGAAGTCCCCTTGTGTTTCTTAAAGCTCTTGGTTACAGTCCCTCCCCCCCGCCTCCAGGACACAGTACAGTTGGCATAATTGAGGTTATCAGCCCACTGCTATAGGTGAGCAAGCAGGACGGGCAGTGAGTGTCCCAGGAGATGGAGGCAGTCAGCTTCCCTGAGTGCCCAGCTCTGGAGCACTGACCCTTGACTTCTGTGGGCTCAAGGAGGGCTGCAGTGTTGATGCAGTATAGATGGGCCAAGGACCAGAGGGCTGGGAATTTCTGTGAGCGCATCCCCCATGCTGCAGATCACGGGGTCTGGTCTCACATGACGCTGTCTCCAGGGGCAGGGGGATAGCAGGAGTGGTCATGGCAGCACTGGATGTGGCAAACACCCAGCAGATGCCAGCTCATTTGATCTTTGAAACAGCCCATCCAGATGGGTACTGTGGCCATCCCTGTATCCAAGCGGATAACGGAAGCACAGAGAGGCTTCCAGAGCATGCTAGGGACACATAGGCAGCAAAACCCGAAGCCTGGGACGTGGCTCTGAGCTTGGGATGCAGTTTGCAGTCAGGACGCCCTCCTGCGTGTGGCAGAACCTAGGTAAAACCCCAACTCTCATGGTTTCGGGTTCTTCCAGTGGCAGACATAGCATAAACTTGGCATCAGATGCTAGAGTGCACTGCTGCGGTGCCCATGTGGCCCATGGACCCTGGGCCTCCACATCACAATGAGATTCCCTTTGTGGGTGACCAGGGAGCAGCCGTGTCCATGACCACTCAGCAGGGATGGCTCCTGCCCCTAACAACCTGGCATGCTGGCTCCATAAGGGACATGGGGCATCCACACCGTGAGCACTGCAATCCCTGTGGGGGATGAGTCCCTGGGGACCATCTAGGGCAGAGCTGGGAAGCACAGGAACCCCAGGAAGCAAATCAGGTCAGCCATGCCCAGTCGGGGTAGGGAGGGCAGCAGGCTGCAATGTGACCCGGGCATGAAGTCTTCCCTCTGGCTCTGTGTTTGGCTCCTTCACTCATTATATCTGGCTGTCCAGGTTCAGACAGTGGAGCCCCTTCCTGGGGTTCTCTGGCTCCACAGAGGTGCAGAGCATCCGATTGGGACCTTTGAGCATAACCTTTCAGAGGACCCCGCCCCTCCTGGGTAGAAGTGACGTCCCTCAAGGGCTGCCTTATGTGACAAGAATCGAGGTACCTGCTGTCTGACTCGGCCCTACCAGCCCCAGGATCTTTGGGATCTTTTGGAAGTGTCACTCTGTGCCTCTGACCCCTTGCTGTCTCAACTACAAAAAGAACCTGCCCTTTCTACCCCGGGGAGGTGAATGACTGAATTTTTTGTCATGCATGACAGGGAGTGGCGGCTCTTAGGGTCCCCCACCAGGCCAGGTGTGGTTTCCAGCAACCTGTCCACCATTTTGGAGGGACAGAGGTAATACCTGGAGATCCCCCCGGAGGAAAGTCCCCCCACACTCACACAGCCACAGTTGGGGAGCAGCCCTGCTTCCTGCTTTTGTTGTTTCGACCAGAGCTGGGGGCCTTTTTATTCCCAGGGCCATGTGAATATTTGTGACTCGTTCACAGGCCATTCAGAATTCTCAGCAGAAAAGCTGGAGTCCCCAGCTGCACCCTCCCCCCTTGGCAGTTGTCTTGGCAGCACTGGATCACAGGATTTTGTGGGTCTTAGGCAGGCCAGACGCTCCCCACCCTTGACTAGAGCTGCTCAAGGAGGGAGGAGACGGCAGGATGCCCTCAGAGGGCCCCAGCCTCCCACGTCCTCTGGAAAGCTCGTGTGTTGGTAGATCTGCCTCGTCCTTGCACACCCACACACATATATCATATACACATGCACACTCCCCATAGGACACGTCATGTTGCACACACCCTGCATATAGTCATACATACACCATAAACACAGGAAACAACCTCATGTACACCCATAAGACACATACAGGCATACATACACCAACCACATACACCATACACATGCACACTCATACACACACACAAGAAACACACACACACATACACTACATAAAGACATGCATACCATTACATCACACACTATGTGCAGTCATACTTGCACACTGTACCCACATGCACACCCCATACACAAGAAACAACCTCACCCACATGCAGGAAACACCATACACACACCATACACACATGCGCACCCCACATGCAGGAAACACAACCTTACACATAACACACAAACACACACAACATGGGGACAGGCCTGGGTCCTTACCAAAGATGTAGTTGACTGTGAACTTCATTTATCTGAGAGTCAGAGAAGGACAAACAGAGCTCCCATGTACTGCATCACTCCTGAAGTGCCACAGTGGCCAATAACTCACTCTGGACCTCCCATACAAGTGGCAGGAACCCCATCCCTGGAACCCTTTGTTATCTGCCTCCCATGAACAGGAAACTGGAGTCCTAAGCTGGAGTTCAGGATGGAAACCCAGGTGCTCCAATGGGCGGGGGGTGGGGGAGAGGGTGCAGATGTCCGACAGGTGTCTTAGACCCTAAGCCAAACCGTCACCCTTCCTGCTGACTTTTTACAAAGACTTGTAAAAATCCCTACCTGAGTTAAACAGGTAGGAAAGTGAACCTTAGAGAAGGTTCTTAAAATCCGCAGACCCTGCAGACAGGTGGGGCTGCTCTTGGCCTGACTACAGCACACACAAGCAAGGTTGCATGGGCTACCACCTAGGAAGGAAACCCAGGGGGGCCTAAACTGTGACCCCAAGGGACCTTCCTTGGCTGTGTCCTCCCACCCCTCATTCACCTTCCCTTTGCAAAAGCTTCTTTTGCACAGCTCCTTCTGCCTCCTGCTGCCTTCTCCTATGGACACAGTTAAAGGGACACGGCTGGCGACATTCCCTGCCACACTCCCTCTGGGCTCCTTTCCCACTGGAACCAGGGAGTGTGGCAGGGAGTGATGGCATTTCAGGTTGGTGTGGTTGGCCTTGCTGCTCTCTCCCCTCCTTCCCTTCTTTGGTCTGACAAATAGGGACCTACCCCCTGTTCCTGAAACGCCAAGCCAAGAGCACATAGTGTCCCCTGTCCCTGGCCTCTCTGCTGGGCCCCAGCATTTCCCAAGAGTCGGCGCCCTGGGTGCTGCCTGCCCACTTCTGGAAACTGTGCTAGCACTGGAGCTGACACGTGCCAGGGGTCCCTGCGCTCGCTTCCTGGCAGAGAGCAGTGGGTCCGTGTAGCTCAGCTCTGGGGAGGGCAGCTGCCCGGACGGTCTTTGCCCAGAGCAGTGTGAGGAACTGGGTTCCAGGCCTGGAGGTGACAGCTTTGACCAGTGGTAGAAGCCGCAATAGTCAGAAAGAATCTCGAAGGCCGGGCTGCTAGTAAGGTCTCCCAGCTGCCTGCAGGACCGCATCCGAGCTGGTCTCAAAGCATCCACGGGGTGCTGCAGGCGATGCCCTTCCCCTACGCCCAGGTGGGTGCTGGGCCGAGCCCTGCGTGGCGCTGAGTGTGAGTCGTCCGTTCCTTCCTGTGCCGCAGATGAGTGACAGCGAGACACTCATCAGTATGGTGAACCACATGGTGGAGAACTCCTCCCCCAGGGCTCAAGTCTTCATGCAAGTAAGAGCCCGGCGCAGCCCGGCAGCATGTCCCAGCAGCTTGTGCATGATCGGGCCGCTCCGCCCACTCCTCAGCCAGGGCTCATCTGCTCCATCAGGAGACGGGCAGAGCCACCAGATCACTTTCATTCTCCATGCGCATGGATAACCCTGAGGCCCATTTCCCAAGCCATCAAAACAGCCAGCACCCACATCTCATGCCATGCTGGGGGTTGCATATCGGCTTCTTCGTGTCCAGGAGTTGCATGGTGCATTCACTTGAGCACGCGTTCCTGGGGCTCTGGGTGTAATGGATATGACGCAGACAGCTAGTTGCAGCAGCAGCAGCCTCCAGATGTGTCACCACGGCCTGGCCGGGCACTGCCGAGTCTTGCCAGGCCTGGTTTAGGTGTGAGTCCTGTGACCAGGTTCTGGCTGCCGGGTCACTGGATCTGCATGTCTCCAGTTCTCATTCCTACCAGTTTCTGCATCTGGTCTCCATAAACAGTGGTGGATTTACCTGATGTTCTTGGGGTCGTTTCTGGCTCAGCAGCACTGCCCCCTCCTCCCCTCCGCCCCTGGCACACAAAGTAGGAGGCAGCACAGAGCATGGGCCGGGGCGGA
This sequence comes from Ochotona curzoniae, assembly GCF_017591425.1. NCBI lineage: Eukaryota > Metazoa > Chordata > Mammalia > Lagomorpha > Ochotonidae > Ochotona > Ochotona curzoniae. The sequence goes on along the minus strand of NW_024466219.1, from coordinate 14,356,864 downwards.
TCCTGATCCAAAACCAGCCTGGCACTGTTGGGGTGGCGTCTGGGCCAGGACCATGGCCAACTCCAGAGAATTAGCTCGGATGCCCGAGACGGATGCCAGCAGAAGGGACAGACAGTGGGTGTGGCGAGACTGTGACATCTGCTTTGCCATGCTTTGTTCCCCCAGGTCCCTCCGTATCCTGATGTGTTCCGGGATGGACTCCACACCTACAAGTTGAACGAGCAAGACACAGATGTAAGGATGGAGTACCTGGCTCTGTCTGCTCCAGCCTCTGGCTGTTGCCCTCGCCCTCCCCCCACCAGAGGACTCTGCCCGTCCGTCTCTCTGTTCCTAGTGCCTCGTTGTACCCCAGGCACTCTGTTTCCCACCTTCTCCTCTGCTACCCACTTCCCTGCGCCTCATGCTGGCCTGTGTGTTTCTCCACGGAGTCCTTGTCTGCAGTGGAGGGAAGGTGGATTTGCTGGGCTGTGAGTGCGACAGTCTAGTCCCAGTATGAGAAAAAGCACATGGCCCTGGCCCTGCCCTCCGGGCTACACCAAGGCAGCAGGAGGAGGCGAGGCAGGGGTCCTGTGGGCTGCAGAGAAGTGAGGCCCTGTGGGCTGGGTCTTGGGAGACAGGTCATCAGTGAGCTGGGCTTTGGAGTTGAAAGGACTGCAGGGCAAGGCTGGGCTCTAGGAGGGCATGAAGGCATGGCAATGCCCAGAGTAGAAGTGAAGATGTGGAAAGCCACGAGTCTGCCTAGGAGAGAAGCTTGAGTTAACTTGGTTCCTCTCCATCAACTGCTCACTGGATCTGCCCAGCAGACCTCAAAGGCCTCCAGAGTCAATCACCCAAAGAGCTTGCAAGGAAGAGATGATTTGGGGGTCTCAGGATGAGTGAGCAGAGGGGCCCTGAGGGACCAGTCCATGCTCCCTGCTGCCTGCGGTGCCTCCAGCTGAGGCCAGAGGTCCCATCAATTCCTTGGCCCCTTTGTGAGTTGCAGCCCCTGGGATGGTGGGGTGGGACGTGACTCTTAGCTCCCTACCCTGACCTGCCAACTAGATGCACTTCATCAAAGAGTAAACAAATACACTTTCCCTCCCAAGATGGAGACCCACCTCCTTGTTCCTGGGAGCCTCCAGGGTCAAGGTGAAGACCTCAACAAGGGCGAGGAGGCAGGACCCAGAGGCCAGATCCTGCCAACCCCTCCCAGGTCCCCATCAAACGAGTCCTTCATCCTGTCCCTTCTCCCTCTCTCCCTCTGGGTCTTTAGAAGCTGTTGGGCAAACTGTGTGAGCAGAACAAGATGGTAAGAGAGCAGGATCGGCTGGTGCAGCAACTGCGGGCTGAGAAGGTGAGATCTGGGTGGCTGGTGGGGAGGGTGGGAAAGGGCCCTGAGGGGGACAGGTGGGAGGTTGGGAGTTGCGGCTCATGCTGAGAGCTGTGGGACCTCTGTCCTTCCTTTGGCTTCAGTCCTGGCCCTGAGGACAGAGCTGCTGAAGGGTGCCCCGGGGAAGCAGGGGATGTGGGGAAAGGGACCTCCACCTGCCTCCTGCCATGCAAGGGTGTCTGCTGAGCTGCCTGCTCCACCTTGGCTGCTGCAAACCCAGAAGGGGCTGTGCAGCACACCGATGCCCTTCCCCCCCGCCGGCCCTCAGGAGAGCTTGGAAAGTGCCTTGATGGGAACCCACCAGGAATTGGAGATGTTCGGCAGCCAGCCCGCCTACCCAGAGAAGCTGCTGCACAAGAAGGAGTCACTGCAGAACCAGCTCATCAACATCCGTGTGGAGCTGTCTCAGGCTACCACGGTAACCTGGGCCTGGGACTCCTGGTGTCCAGGACGGCTCAACAGGAGCTGCCACCCCACCCCAAGGACTCCTCGTGTCCTGTGCCACTCAGCAGGAGCCCCCACCCTGCCCCGAGGTGTACTGTCCTCATGTGGGGTCTCCTCCCAGAGGAGACATCGGGCTCCAGGTGTCCAGAGCCGCTCAGCAGGAGTCTCCACCCCACTTTGAGGGGTCTTAGTGTCCAGAGCCACTCAGCAAGAGCCCCCAATCTGCCCTGATTTGTACCGTCCTCATTGGGGTCTCCTCCGAGAGGAGGCTCGGGCTGCTCCAGAGGCCGTCATGCAGCTGTGCACCTGCATTGCACACCCTCCCAGCAGCTCCCACTCTGCTGCAACACCTTCTCCCTATACCAGCATGCCTGCAGGATGGCAGGGAGCTGAGGCCTGCCCTGCTGCTCCGACACCCTGGCCACCAGTTTCTGTCCTCCCCCTTGCAGAGGCAGAGCAGTGGCTACGCCCTAGATCATTCCCCCAAGGGCCCAGGGCGGGCCCTCCAAGGCAGGTTGTGTGGGTAGCAACGGTCAGCAGCCTTGTCTGCAGCTCCCAGGAAGTCACTTTAATTTGCAGAGAGCACATGTCCGTCCTTGGGCTCTTTGCTGTCCCTCCCGGCTCCACCCCCAGGCGAGGCAGAACCTGGAGGGGAATCCGCTTTGGTCTTCTGTTTGCAGTGGGAATTGCTCTTGCACCTTCTGCATAATTGGACTTTGTCATCAGAATATCAGTCTGGGCCGCCCCTCTCGCCCCAACAAGGCCTTAGCAGCTACCTGCCCAGGCCTCCATTGCTGAACAAAGGGGGACAGCCATGGCCAGGACCTTTTTCCCAGTGAACCCCTTTCCCCTGCAGGCCCTGACGAACAGCACCCTGGAGTACGAGAATCTTGAGTTGGAGGTCTCTGCCCTGCACGATGACCTCTGGGAACAGCTCAATTTGGATCTGCAGGTGAGAGAGGGCCCCAGGCTGAACAGGGGTCATCTCGGTCCCTGCCTTCTCTCAGCGCTCTAGGCAAAGCAACTTCTGTCTGCCTTTGACAATGTTGGAAACTTACTAAGGCCAAGAGCTGGTCCTGGAACAAGAGAGGAGGATGATGATGGTGGCTGAGCCAGGGTCTCAGGGGTTTTCTTGCAGTTCACCAACTCACAGAGAGGAAGAAGCTGAAGTGAAGACTGGGAGCCTTAAGGTGGCCGTCAGGTGTCTTGTCACAGGAAGGATGTTAAAAACAGGCATACGATGTGGACATTTTGTGCCTCCTCTTGGGGTCTGGCTCAATGGCTTAGTGGCTAAAGTCCTTGTCTGGCATGCACCAGGATCCTATGTGGGTGCCAGTTCGTATCCTGGCTGCTCCACTTCCATCCAGTTTCCAGTAGAGGATGGCCCAAAGCCTTGGGACCCTACACCTTCATGGAGACCCAGAAGAAGCTCATGGCTTCAGATCAGCTCAGCTCCGGCATGGCAGACATTTAGGGAGTAGGCCAGTGGGTGGAAAGTCTTTCTCTCTGTCTCTCCTCTGTATGTCTGCCTTTCAATAAAAATAAATAAATCTTTTTTTTTTTAAATGCCTTTTGGGACGCCTACAACTATATCAGAGTTCCTGGGTTCAATCCCACCTCTGCTCCCAGGGCAGCTTCCTGCTGGGTATCAGGAGATGATGGTTCAAGTACCCATGCAAGAGACCCAGGCTGAGTTCCAGGAGCCTGCCTTTAGCCTGGCCCAACTCTGCTTGTTGTGGGATTTAGGGAGTGAATCAGCACATAGGAGATCTCTGTCTCTCAAAAAAAAAAAAAAGGACAAAACAGGGGCTGGTGCTATGGTACACTGGGAGAAGCTGCTGCCTGCGGCACCAGCATCCCGAATGGGCACTGGATCGAGTCCCAGCTGCGTCACTTCTGACCCTGCTTTGCATCTGGGAAAGCAGTGAAGGATGGCCCAAGTGCTTAGACCCCTGCACCTACAAGGGAAACTTGGAGAAAGCTCCCGGCTTCTGGCTTTGGCCTGACCCAGCCCTGGTCATTGAAGCCATTTGGGGAGTGAACCAACAGGTGGAAGACTTCTTTCTCTCTCTTTCAAATAAAAATTAAAAAAAAAATTGGAAACAGACATGTAAATGTAAGCATTTCGTGACACTGAAGTTTTTGTGGCTTTCAGACAGCGAGGGGCTGTCCTTTCAGGGCTGTGGTGGACAGTCTGCATGGAGGCGGGAGGCTGGACCAGGCGACTTTCAGAGCTCTCCTTGCCTTGTCTTTTTCTCCAGCTGGCTTTGTGAACCCATCATTCACTGCAGTCTCAGCCCCCTTGTCCCCACTGCTTTCCTGTCTCCCTCCTGCTAATGGAAGTCATCTCTCCCTTGCACCTGGCTGGGCAGGGCGAAGTGATGACTCTCCTTACCCAGGGGACCTAATCGTGTCCTATGGGCAAGCCACCACACCTGATGTCCCCTGGGCAAGATCAGGAGGGCAGTGCCTCCTCCTGTACAGTTCCAGGACAGCTTTTTATGGAGATTGACAAGGTAGAGGCTGCCCATGTGTGAGCATGTAGGCAGGCCTCCTGCGCCTGCTGGTCCAGGCCTGTCCAGGCTGATGGGGTGGGCCAGGCGTTCCTTGTGGCTGCTTCCTTTGACTCTTCTTTGTGGCTGTTGCAGAATGAAACCCTCAACAGGCAGATCCAGAAGGAGATCTGGCGCATCCAGGACGTCATGGAGGGACTGAGGAAGAACAACCCGTCCCGGGGCACGGACACGGCCAAGCACAGAGGTGGGTGTGGCCCTGCCGGCCTACTGGGCTTCCTCCTTCACCAGGAACGCTCGGGCATCTCTGTCCTCCAGCCTATACCTGCCATCTCCCCCTGCCGCCCTGAGCCATTCGGCAGCTTCTCTGGGTCCCAGGTGGGAGTGGGCTTCTCTTTCCCCCTCCCCACCAGCATGGACCATGTGGGCCACTTGGAGACACTGCTGGCTTTAGGAAAGCCCCAAGAGCCCCTGTACCTTCCAGCTCCTGAGCTTGTGGATGACTGGTGGTCTCTCCCCTCTTGCTGGCTCCTTGAGCCCCAGGGCCACCAGCTGGCTTTTGCCAACCCTTGGAGGGCAGCAGCAGCATCTCCATTCACCTCTCTCTCTGCCTGACACCTGTTGGCACCAGCCTGTGGCCCCTGCACCTGCTCTAACTGCCCCAGGGGGGCTGGTGGCCCTGAGCTACAATGTCCTCCTCCTCCAGCCCTGGGTAGGTCTTTGTCTCACCACCTCCACCCACAGGGTCCATATTCACACCAGCCCACACCCCCTCCTCATCCTTCACCCATCTCTCCTTCTCTCTCCCACCCCACCCCAAGGAGGACTTGGCCCCTCGGCCACCTACAGCTCCAACAGCCCAGCCAGCCCTCTCAGCTCCGCCAGCCTCACCAGCCCCCTGAGCCCCTTCTCAATGGTGTCTGGCTCCCAGGGGTCCCCCACCAAGCCTGGGTCCAATGAGGTAAGCGGGAAGAATGGAGCCAAGGCAGGGAGGGAGGGGGAGTACAGGAGCCCCACTCAGAATCTGTCCCTTGCCTCATTGTGCAAACTCCATCTCCTGGGGCTGTCGTCCAGGGGAACCATTCTCATCTCCAGCTACCCAGTCCCTCTGTCTGTGCTTGTCTCTTGTTGTCCTCCTGAGCCCCGTCCCAGGAAGTCTCTCCCTGGCATCCTGGAGGTCAGCAAAAGCAGCCAGACCTCTGAGACAGGTGACTGAGGCCAGGATGGGGACTCCTTCTCAGACAGCCAGACAGCAGGTGTTATGGATGGGCTGGGGATGGAGGAGACCCGCACTGGCCCCGGTGGCTGAGTGGGCCAGCCCACAGTAGCCCAGCAGCCAGTGAACACAGGGACGAATATCTAGCAATGGAGTCTTGTGGCTCAGACAGGGAATACATGGTGTTCCTGACGAGGGGAGGGGACCAAGGAGGGGAACTTTAGAACCTGGACAGCTGGAGGGACATGCGAGAAACAAGTGCAAGGGCTGGCCAGAGACCAGCTGGGTGGTGCAGCAGCAATGACAAGGAGAACTGGTCAGGGTGGGGGAGGAAGTGATGGGCAGGTGGTGACTGCCATGTCCAGGCAGGGTGGCAGTGCAACATCCTTGGTTGGCCCTCCTTTCTGTAATGTCACTGTTGTTCTTGTCACCTGCCTCCTCTAACACTTTTTTCTCCTGCTCTCACAGTGACTGCTCCACTCTGCCTAACGCTCTGGCTTCTCTCTGCCTCAGGAATCTGGCCCGCCTCGGCCTCCCCTCCCCAAAGCCTACGTCCCCCTGGAGTCCCCTCCAACTGTCCCTCCACTCCCTAACGACAGCCGCTTCTGGCCCTACCCCAACTCCCCTTCTTGGCACCACAGTGGCGAGACAGCCAGGGGGCAGGTACCTGGCACCCTTGGGTCTTGGAGAGGGTGGGCTACATGGGAAGAGTGGGCAAAGGGCCAGGCATGGTGGTAAGGGAGGAGGGGGGAGTTGTCTTTCTTTTTCTTGGGACTGTCTATGGACCTGGCCTTTGCCCTGGCTGCTGGCATAGAGCAAGGGCCAGCTGGGTGGAGTCATGGCCATTGCGCCCCTCTTGCTGTCTGTGGATGCTAGGAAGTGATTTTCACTGATAACTGCAGGGGTTGTGTTCAGCCCGCCCTGCTTCCATGAACCGCCAGGGCCCTTCCCATCTCTACCTGTGCCCTGCCTGATTTTAAGCTCTGAGCCTCCCAGAGCTGTCCCTGCCTCAGCCTTGTCTTGTGTCACCCTCAGTGGGCTGGGTCCACGAGCCCCTGGTGTGTAGGGATCCTGATTCCTTTCCCTGCTGCCTGGGCTCCTTCTCTTGCCTGGCTCCCCAGTCGGGATCCAGCAAAGGTGCTGGTGGCCTTGGGAGAGGCAGTGTGCTGAGCAGACTCTGGGGAGAGTCTGGCCATCTCCCTGGCCATCCTGGCCACCCTGGCTCTGCTGTGTGTCATTGACACGACCCTGAGGGGGTCCCCTTGTGAGTTGGGCAGAGCAGGTAACACACCCTAGTCTGAAAGGTGCAGAAGTTGGAAGGGCCATGTGTTCTGGCTGGGTGGAGCCAATGCTTCTCCACTCTGGCCTGGTTTTCTTCCTGTATGTTCTCACCGAGAGCCTAAGAGATGGCTGGCAGGATGTAAATGAGCTCCCAGCACCCAGAAGCCTGGTACCAAGGCTGCTTGCCCACTTGACTCTCAGGTGGAATTCTAATACAATCCTCAGGAACCCGGGCCCCGCAGCGCCCTCCTCTGGCGGTTCCTGGCCCTACTGCTCAGGGCTTGTGAGATGGAGGGATTTTTCTAGGGTTTCCCCTTGAGTCCCTCCTGAAGCTCTCCTTCACTCAAGCTGGCCCAGCACTGATCAGCCTTAAAGGGCAGAAACTGGAAGCTCCAATGTCCAGCTGGCCACTATAGAGTCATCCTGTGAGCTCCCAGCCATTGCTACACAAGGAACTGCCACTGGGGGCTTGTCCCCGGCGGCCACTGTGGCATCAGCCACATTCTTTTCCTTCCTCCTCAGTGCAAGACCAGCTACGAGCCAAACAAGAAGGATCCCCTCCAGGACGCCCCTCGTGACATCAGCCTTGTGCCCACTAGGCAGGAGGTAGAAGCTGAGAAACAAGCCGCTCTCAACAAAGGTACTTCCTGTCTCATCCCCCACGTCCACCCTCCACCCAGAGGGGCCCTGGTGCTTATTCACACCCAAGGGGGCACTTGCCCCATGCCAGGCTCTAACCTGGGAGTGGGAGGCACTGAGTCTCTCCTGCTCTCCATGGGGCCCCTCCCTACTGCCTTTCTCCTTGCAGTGGGCATTGTGCCGCCACGGACAAAGTCGCCAGCTGATGAAGAGGTGACCCCGTCGGCGGTGGTGAGGAGGCCCGCCAACGGGCTCCCCAATGGGCTGGCCCCTCGGGTGAGTATGTGCTCCCTTGGGGGATCCCCCTCCTGTTGAGGGGCCCCAAGCCAGGCAAGGGAGGGAGACCTCGCAGGGCAAGAGCTCCATTGATGGGAGGGAACTTTTCCTTGAGAGGGACAAGTGTGCATGATGCAGATGAGGGGTGCTGGGATGTGTGCTGCTGATGCAAGGCATGGCACAGGCGTGGCAGCCAGCAGCATCAGAGTGAATGTCCAGGCCAAGGCAGCAGGCTCCTCTCTGCCAGGGGTTAGCAAATGACCGTGGACCAAGAAGCCCGGAACGACACACACTTTCATCCTCTAAGCTGAGATCAAAGCATCAGTAGGGTTGGTCCATGCTGAGGCTCCATGTTCCGCCTTGCTCCCAGCTGCCAGTGGCACTGCTGGGCTTGGAGGCTCACATCCAGTCTCTGCCTCCATCTTCATGCCCCCTCCCTCTCTGGGTGCCCTCTCCTTTTCTCTCTCTTATAAGTCCTGCCCCTTGCTGGATGGGCGCCACCCTAATTCAGTAGGAGTTCCTGAACTTGGTCACATCGGTGGAGACCTCTTTCCAAATATGGTTACGGCCACAGGCTTCAAGGGTTGGACTGTGATCCCCATGCGTTGCACCTGTTCCACTTGCAGTCATACCACCACATAACTCCTTGAGGTCTCAACCCATGACCATCACCTCCCTCATCGCCTTCATGTCTGAGGGATACTCCGGACTTCTTGGGGCAAAATTCTGCTCATCTGTGTAACTAGAAGATGAATGAATCTGCTTCTAGAATACAAAACCAGGACAACCCGGATATCATCCCTGCCCCCAGAAGAAGCCTCCGTGGCTGGCTGCCCTGCCCCCTGGGCCAGGAGGCTCAGGAGCCTCGTTCATAAGCATTGGCCCTCTGGTCCCTGCACCCTTGACTTTATTCTCAGAATCACTCTTCCTTTTTGTAGCCAAGCAGCTCTGTTAGCCGATTTCCTGTCTGCAAAATCCATAGAAACCTGTCAACACTTTCATCTTCCTGTCCCATTCAGTAGATGTTGGCATATTTCTGCAGACAGCACATCCTCAAAAACCTTGTAGCTCTCCTGTGTATTTCAAGGAGTCCCACCTAATAAACTTGTGTCTGTTTCTGATTTCTGAGCTTTTCGACTGGCATGCCAAGTCCCATGGTGCCTCATCTGTCCACCAAAGTGTCATCCACCGTTCAGGATACACTTTCCAACAATGCATGTTTCCCCCAGGCCTCGTGCATACATCGGAGAGGCTGAGGACCTCCCAAATAATAAAGACTAGACAGTCCCTCCCTCACCTGATTTCCTCTTGTTTCACAGTAAGTGCTGTACCTTTAGTCTCCCAATCGCAGAGCCACATCCTGCACCTACACACTCTGTTTTCCAGTGTGAGTTGCGTCACATTGCTGCCGCGTGCTGCAGAGGCCACCTGTGCTTGCAAAACATCTGCTCCTCATCCCTTCTGTGGCACCTGCAGTGTCCACAGGTGGCAGGGCAGCCACAAGAACTTGGCCAGGCCTTGGGTTGGGGCTGATGGGAGACATTGGGTGGGAGTTGGGGTACACTTGTGAGAGCCCTGTTTTCCCACCGCAGCAGGAACGCCCCAAGAGTGCACTGTTTCCTGGCGAGGGGAAGGTGAAGATGAGCGTGGAGGAGCAGATCGACCGCATGCGGCGGCACCAGAGCGGCTCCATGAAGGAGAAGCGGAGGAGCCTGCAGCTGCCCGCCAGCCCTGCCCCTGAGCCCAGCCCCCGGCCTGCCTACAAAGTGGTAATGTCTGCCCAGCCCCTCCCCCACCAGGCCCGCTGCCTGCCAACCCCGCCCACCGTGGGGCATGGCCAACTTGCTCTAAAAAGTTTTGAGAACAAACAAACAAAGATACACACACACACAGAAAAGTTGAGCCCAGGGAAGAACTAGAGGAGGCATCTTTTTTTTTCCCCCCCAAGATTTATTTCTTCGAAAGGCAGAGAGAGAGGGGAAGAAGCAGAGATCTTCCATCAGTTGGTTCACTCCCCCAGGTGGCCACAATGGGCAGGAGTCAGGAGCCTGGAGCTTCTTCTGGGTCTCCAGTGTGGGTGCAGGAGCCCAAGCACTTGGGCCATCTTCCACCGCCTTCTCAAGCGCATGGGCAGGGAGCTGGATTGGAAGTGGAGCAGCTGCCACTGGAGCTGGTACTCCCAAATGGAATATTGGCATTGCAGGTGGCAACTTTCAGGTATTTGCTCCATCTAGCAGGCAAACCAACAAAGAAAAATCTTTCTCTTCTCTCTCTGACTGTGATTTTCAAATAAATAAATAAATACATCTTTGGGGAAAGATTGATTTAAAAAATAACTCAGGACCAGCAGTGAACACAGTAGGTTAAGCTGTTACCTGTAATGCTGGCATCCTCTATGAGCACCAGTTTGAGTTCCAGCTGCTGTGCTGCAGATCCAGTTTCTTGCAAATGTGCCTGCAATAGCAACAGAAGACGGCCCAATCCTTGCCCTACCATGTGGGAGACCAGGATGGAGTTCCTGGCTCCTGGGTTCAGTTTGGCCCAGGTCTAGTTTATTGTGGCCATCTAGGGAGCAAACCGGTGTATGGAAAATTCTCTCAATTGCTCTCTGTAAGTCTGCCTTTCAAGTAAATAAACAATTTTTTGGGGGAAAAATAACTCACAGAAAAGAAAGTCTTGATTATTTTCATTGAAATGAGTTATATAAAATTCAGATCATAGAAAATGGTATAAAATCCACCACTCAGAAACAGCCATTGTGCCTCCATGGCTAAATCCTCACCTTACAAGTGCCAGGATCCCATACAGGTGCTGCTCTACTTCCCATCCACCTCCCTGCATATGACTTGGGAAAGCAGTAGAAAATGGTTCAAAGCCTTGGGGCCCTGCACCCGTGTGGGAGACCTGGAAGAAGCTCTTGGCTCTCAACTTTAGATCGACTCAGCTCTGGCCGTTGCAGACATTTGGGGAGTGAACCAGCAAATGGAAGATGTTCATTTCTTCTTTCTCCGTAAATATGATCTGCCTTTCCAATTAAAAAAAAAATGAAATGTTTTTAAAAAGAAGGAGAAAAGAAAGGAAATAGCTATCACTAATACAAGGACTTCAAAAAGTTTGTGGAAAATTGGATTAAAATTTTAAAAGGGATCAAAATAAAAAAATATGAACATAAGCACCATTTAGTCCAACCTGAGAGAATAGAGGGTCCTGGGAATTACTTAAGTTACTAAAGCCTTCCTAAAATTATGAATGGGAGAGAAACGCGTGTCCTACCAAGAGTCTTTAAGACTTGGAGACAAAGAGAAGTGCAAGGAAACCGGATCAGACCTGGCAGGTGCGTGCCCTGTGTCTCCCACGGACACTCTTGCCACAGCCCCCCTTCAGCTGCGGGGTACAGGGTCATGGGACTGCTCTCCGAGAAGGACTCCTGTGTACTTCTCTCTTTCCTTTCCTTTTCTTTTCTTTTTTTCCTTTCTTTCTTTCTCTCTCTTGCTTTTTCTTTTCTTTTTTTCAGATTTATTTATTTTTATTGGAAATGCATATTTACAGAGACAAGGAGAGACACAGAGAGAGAAATCTTTTATCTGTTGGCTCACCCCCCAAGTGGCTGTAACCGCTGGAGCTGGGCCAAACTGGAGCCCATGTGGTTCTGTCATCTGAGTGCGGAGGTCAAGCCACCGAGCTCTGCTGCTCTCCCAGGCACATTATCAGGGAGCAGGGTCCGAGTAAAGAGCTGGGACTGGATCCAGCACCCATATGGGATGCTGGCATTGCAGACTGCAGCTTAATACACTGTACCACAACATTGGACCCTCAAAACTTTTAAAAAAGATTTTTCTTATTGGAAAGTCAGATTTATAGAGTGAACGAAAATCAGAGAGAAAGATCTAATCCTTTGGTTCACTCCCGAAGTAGCAACAACGGTCAGTGCTGAGTCAATCCAAAGCAAGGAGCTTCTTTCTGGGTCTCTGGTGTGAGTGCATGGTCCCATGGCTTTGGGCTGTCCTCTATTGCTTTCCCAGGTACAAACAAGGTGCTGGAAGGGAAGTGGAGCAGCCAGGATATGGACCTGTGCCAATATGGGATCCTGGGCATGCAAGGCAAGGACTTTAGCTACTAGTCTACTGCGCTGGGCCCCTCAAAACCTTTTTTATACCATGATAAATTCAGTCTTCTAATTCCTTTTTCCACGTACTCTTCAAGGTGCCTTTGTGTTTCTGGAGCAGTGTGCCCACACCGGTGTGGGCACCTAGAATACCTGCTGTGTGCTGCAGGTTCTGAGTCCCTTCTCTCTGTGACTTCACTTAATCCTTTTGTCACACTAAGCTGGGAATTATCATCCCTGTGCTACAAGAAGGAAGCCGGTGCAGCGCAGTTACCGGGCTCCTGGACTGCACAGCAATAAGCGCAGAGCTGGGAGTAACTGAGTCTTTCCACTGAATTTTAGAAATATCAAAACCCGGGGCAGCCAGCATCCCATATGGGTGCCAGTTCGAGTCCTGGTTGCTCCACTTCCTATTCAGCTCCCTGCTTGTGGCCTAGGAAAGCAGCAGAGGATGGCCCAAGGGCTTGGGTTCCTTCATCCACCTGGGTGACCCGGAGGAGGCTCCAGCTCTGGCCGTTGTGGCCATTGGTCCAGCAGATGCAAGACCTGTCTCTTCTCTCTGTAACTCTGCCTTTTAAAGAGAAATCAATAAATCTTAAAAGGAAATCCCGAGCAAGTCCTGCCTTCAGATAGCTGACAGTGTTGGTGGATCTTATTGGTGGATCGGAGCTTCCATAATTATAAATCAGAAACCAGTGCAAGATGCCATCTCAGCTGTCCCAAGTCTGGCTGTCTGTGAATGCAGAGTATGACAGGGTGGGGAATGACATTGATGAGGTTTTGCCCCTGACGCCTTGTGGAGGATCAGACTCGGGGGAACCTGAGTGTCAAAGGGGGCAGTGGAAGCTGTAGGGTGGCAGCCAGATGGCATGCTCCAGGCAGGGAGAGCAAGGAGGTAGCCATGGCTACAGCTGCCCCCGCGAGGCACGGGTAGCAGTGCTATGGCCGTGACGATGCCATCTGCCAGGTGCGCCGTCACCGCAGCATCCACGAGGTCGACATCTCCAACCTGGAGGCGGCCCTGCGTGCCGAAGAACCTGGCGGGCAGGCGTACGAGACACCGCGGGAGGAAATCGCCCGACTGCGCAAAATGGAGCTGGAGCCCCAGCACTATGACGTGGACATCAACAAGGAGGTGGGTGGAGCTCCAGAGCGGGGGCCGGGGCAGCTGGGTGGTGCAGAGGTGGCCCCAGCCAGCCAGCATGCTGGGCCCTGACCCCCATGCCTCCCCAGCTCTCCACCCCAGACAAAGTCCTCATCCCCGAACGCTACATTGACCTGGAGCCCGACGTTCCCCTGAGCCCTGAGGAGCTGAAGGAGAAGCAGAAGAAGGTGGAGAGGATCAAGACGCTCATTGCCAAGTCCAGGTAACAATCCTGGGCCAGCCTCACCTCCTCTGCCCACCTTGGGACCCGAGATGTCACAGTGGCACGGGCCTCCTGCATTGGCTCCAAGCTGAGCAGATGGGCTCTTGGCCCCCGGCAGGTGCAAGGCTGCCACTGCAGGTGCCAAAGACACCTGCTCAGGGCCAGCCGTAGCACTGAGTCCGAGCCAGAGGCTCACCCTCTGCCAGCTGCTGCATCCTTAAGGCTGCGTTGAGCCTCTTAATTCGTTGGGTAGGGCTCCCAGGTGTGCATTGCCGGTGTCCCCCTCGCATCTAGGGACACCTGCTGGGTACCAGAGGCTGCACATTTGGCAGGCCCTGGCCCTCCCCACAAACCTTAGTCCCCAGGGGGACCCCACCCTCCCCCAGCCAGCTGGACCCTGCTGCGCCCTCCATGTCTATGTGTCTGTGCCTCCTCAGTATGCAGAACGTGGTGCCCACCGGCGAGGGGGACTCTGTGGACGTGCCTCAGGACTCAGAGAGCCAGCTGCAGGAGCAGGAGAAGCGGATTGAAATCTCCTGTGCCCTGGCGACCGAGGCCTCCCGCAGGGGCCGCATGCTGTCTGGTGAGAGGGGCTGGGCCTCGCTCTGCCAGGGAGACCAGCTGACCAGGTGTAGGGGAGGAAGCGCAGCCCTGCAGCGGGGACAGGGCCAGAGAGAGGCAGGGCCAGGCTGAATACCAGTACTGTGCTAGGCTCGGGGGGATGATGGGGAGCTATGTGCCAAAGAAGTGGAGTTGCTGACTTGCAGGAACGAGGAGCAGCCCCATGATCCTCACAGCTGGGGGCCATGCGGAGCCATTCTGCCAGGGCAGGACAGGGGCAGACACATGCAAGGCAACAGTGTGTAAGGAAATGCTGAGAAGAGCCGGGAGCTCCAGGAGAACCTCTTGCTTCTGGTTCTTGCTGCATGCAAATCTCAAGAATAAAGGAAGAAGATGGTGTGGCAGCCAAGGAGCTGGGAGGGAGGCGTGAGCACACCGGCTGACCGAACGCACTTGCTGCTTCAAGAAGCTAACTGCGGGGGCCGAGTGCACTGGGTGAGGTTGGCACCAGCCGGGCGGCATCAAAGAGCTTGCATCTGGGTTCTGAAGCAGGGGCAAGCTTGTGTATGAATGAAAGGACAGGGTGCAGTGCCTGGGCCACAGTTAAGAACATGACCCGGGAGGGAACCGTGGTTAGAGATAAGGTGGGCAGAGGCAAGAGAGACCAGGCGTGCAGACCACACTCACAGAGAAGCTCCCCCTGCCCCAGGGCAAGAGCTGCAGCAAGCAGATGAGAGCAAGGCTGAATGCTGCCTCTTGTGGGTGATGGAGGAAGTTCATGACTGATATCCAAACACCTGCCTCACGTCTCGGGCAGAGGGTGACATGTGATATCTGCCTAGAGAGGGGCCTCAGAGAGTACCCCGCAACACACAGAACCACTCTACCTGTAAGGAGGGAGGCCTCTGCGGGACCTCCCTGTAGCTTGGCTGCACAGTGAACTTGAACAAATTCAAAGAGCAAATTCCACCCTCTCTGGGCAAAGAGCAGCTTCCTGCGTGAAGCTGTGGGGCCGCAGTGCCGTTTTGAAAACTGTGTCTCTGGCCTGGCCCCTGGCCGACTCTTAACCATGGGGCCCCAGTCCAGAACTCAACACAATCCAACCGAATCACATTTCACACACACACAGCTTACATTTCAAGGTCTGGGGGCCAAAAACAGCCACTTTGACTTTTGCCAAAACCCCAGCTATTTAAAGAAAAATACCTGTGGCCAGACCTCAGATTTGGCTCACCATCCCCACCTCCCCTGGCCCGTTGCCCAGATTCTCCCCAGGGCCAGGGCTACTCGTGGGCACGTGCGGTGTGAGCAGATGGGTTCAGACCAGGGACACTGAATGTGTGGATGGGTGGAAGACACTGGCCAGGTGTTACCAGGAAGATGCAGAGCTAAGAATCCACACATGGGTGTGGGCACAGGTACTGCCCCCAAGCAAGGAAGACGCTCATGTGTGGACACCCACCTGACCTGTGGGAAGTCATGGCATTCAAGTTTGAGTGTGCAGCATGCATGTCAGGAGTAGCGCCCATGCCTGGCTGCGTTTGCAAAAATGCATGTGTTCTGGGTCTGAGTGGGTCACTGAGTGCAAGGACTGGAGAGTGTGTGGGTGTGTGCATGTGTCAAAACGCCTTTGATGTTGTGTGGAGGCTCTTCATTTATGAATCAAGTGATATTCGGAGTGCACAGGAACACATGTGTGCAGGTGCCAGAGAGGATTGGAATTAGTGTTTGTGACGGCACCTATTTCCACAAGTGGAGCTTTTGTCTTCCTGGGAATGAGAGGGCATGTTTGTGTACATGGATTGTATGTGTATGCAGCACTAACATCTTGCATTGTTAGTGTTTTTTTTAAAGATTTATTTGAAGAGCAGAGTGAGAGAGAGAGAGATCTTCCATCCATTAAGTCACTCTCCAAGTGGTGGTAATGACCAGCTCTGGGCCAAGCCAAAGCCAGGAACCTGGTGCTTCTTGCAGGTCTCCTACATGGGTGCAGGGTCTCAAATGTTCAGGCCAACTTCCCCTGCTTCCCCAGGTGTATTAGCATTGCTGGATTGGGAGTGGAGCACCCAGGGATTCAAACCAGAACTCAGGGGATGCTGGCTTGGCAGGAGGTGGTTTAGCCCACTGTGCCACAGTGCTGGCCTCTGCAATATTTGTGAACAAATGTCTGTGTGTACAAGACGAGAGGGTATGCAGGCTGTGTGTGTGTGCGCATGCATACAGACTTGGTGAGTCTTACAACCACTCGCACTGTAATAGGGCATTTGTCCAAAATATATCTGTTGCATATATGAGCTTTCATTATTTCAAAGGACATACTTCTAATATGTATTTAGTATTTCTCTGCCTTCATGAAGAGGCTGTGTTTGCATAATTCATTTTCCTTCCTCGCTGAGTGCCACTTTAGCATCTTTCTTTTGCTGACTCCTGTTAGAGATGCCGTGTGCAGCTTCACATGGCATAGATCTATTTGTACTTATGCTGGGTGTTCTCCAGTTATCAGGCCTGCCTTTTACAAAAGATTCTTCTGCTGTGTTTTACTAATCTCTCCACTCCTTTCTCTCCTCCATTCCTGTGTTTCTTGCCCCCCGTGGGTCACACACCCAGCACATCAGCACCAGTTGGAGCTGTGTGCGACCAAGGGAAATGAGCGAGTCGGAACAGCCTCACCACACACATGTTGTCATTCTTGGGCTGTCCCGTGGTTGGCTATTGACTTATCTTTAAAGATTGATTTCTTTAATTTGAAAGAGTGATAAAGAGAGGGGGACACCTCTTTGATTAACCCCCAAATGGTCACCACTGCCGGAGATGAGTCAGGTTGAAGCCAGGAGCCAGGATCTCTCTCTCCTGGTCTCCAACATGGCAACTCATGTACGGGGGCCCATCTTCTGCTGCCTTCCCAGATGCGCTTGCAGGAAACTGGGCCAGCTAAGACTCAAGTGAGCACTGTGGTAGGAGATGCTGACATCTCCGTTGCAAGCGGCAGCTTACCCTGCTGTCCCCATGGCAGCTGCTGACTTGTTGATGTGTTAGACGTGGACGTGGCTGGACAACTGACCGGCGACTCAATGATGGAAATTGTGTTTTGGGAGGAGGGCCTGTGGATGTGTCTGCGTGCTTTAGCAGTGTGTTGGCTCATGTGACAGGGCACAGGCTGGGATGCTCACCCACACTCCCGCCTGTGCGTGTGCAGTGCGTGTCCATCCCACACACGGTGGACAGAACCAGGTCCGTGTGAGAGCTGTGCAGGTTGTGTGCACGAGTGGCCACAGGGGCACAGCAGCCACACCGGGCCTTTCTTTGGCACAGAAGGCAAGGAAGGTGATGCAGAGGGGGAACAAAGGACTGGGAAGTTCATTGTCCAAGTCCTCCAGAGAGGGACGGCCGTGTGACCTGGCTGAGGTCCTTCTCAGAGCCAGGGCCCTCCCTGCCCTCCGGGTGCCTCTCGGTAACACAGAGGATGCACGAAGGTTGGGGACTGCCATGTCCTTGCACATTGCTACTGTCAGTCTGAGCTGGTAACCAGAAGAGGGTAAAATCTGATTCACCCAGGTGCCATCACTCTGACATGTGCCATGCTCCAAGCAGTAGCAACTGAAGGGGCCTCAGCTGCCTGTAGGGGGCCCTGGACGGTGCCTACGGGAACCCCCACTTCAGGCCAATCCCATACCCCCATATTTGTGGAATGGGCTCATGCAGTGAGTCAGGGTCAGTGGGGCCATCTCCCTTCTACTTGCACATCGGATGGGATCCTGGCAGTTTGGACCAGCGTGAGTTGACTGTACTGTCGTCAGGCCTCGGGAAAGCGCTGTAGACACACAATGCCCAGAGAGGCCCTGGCTCACCCCGTTTACCCTGCTGCTCAGTGGAGCCTGGATCTGGCCAGGTCTCCCCTGGGCCCTCCCCTTCCTCCATGGCACCCGCCTTGTGGGGGGGTGAGGACTGCTTTACCAGCTCCCCTCTCTGCTTGTCTCCCTGCCTCAATGCCCGCCTGGAAGAGGGGAGGCCTCGCTTGCTCTGGGCGCCAGCACCCCTCCCATTCACACCCCTGTTCATTTCTGTTTCCAGTGCAGTGTGCAACCCCCAGCCCTCCCACCTCCCCTGCTTCCCCGATTCCACCAGCCAACCCCCTGCCGTCTGAATCCCCACGGGGCGCCGACAGCAGCCAAGCCATGCGGCTCTGAGCTCTGACGTAAGCACTTTTCTGTATTTCATCCACCCTGGCTCTGGGTCCCTTTTCCCCCCTCCATTGCAGCTTCTCCCTGCCCCTGGTGCCTGTGTGCACGCTTCCCCTCCCTCTGTGTATCCGTGTCCATCACGCTCCAGCCCGTGGCCAGCTCCTGGGGCTGCTTCTGGAAGCCAATACCCGATGCCCAGAAGCAGCCGGGGAATGGAGCTGCCTTCTTGTCTGTCTGCTGTCGGGGAAGCTGCTTCCCCGACCCCCACCCCATACCCTGGCCATTTCCCATCTGCTCGGATACATGCAATCCCCTCAGCCGGAGCCCCAGAAGCGCCCCTTCCTCCACCCCCTCCCTGCCCCCTGCCCAGACGTGTCTGTCTGCTCCCTGATCTTGTGGTAAATCACTGACAGCCAAGGCCATACATGCCCCTGCCCTGAGGGCTTAGTGTCAGCTAGGAGTGAGAGAGCCACTGACCTCTGGGGTGGAGGGAGTGGGTGGGTCCCCCCACCTCCAGAAGGGCCAGCTGTTCTCAACCCACTTCTCTTTCCTGCAGTACAAGCCCTGGCCCAGGCCAATGCTGCGAAGCTCCACAGAGCCACGTTCTGAGGCTGTCCTCTGCCTGCGGAGGTCCTGGTTCTCCACCCAGCCCCTTATTGCTGTGCTGCCACAGGGATGCTCCGGGAAGCCTGGCTGGGGCTGCGACCAGGAGGAGCGTGGATGCCCGAAGTCCACACCCCCATGGCACCCCGCCCTGACGCGCCCTCGCTGCTGCTCATGCTGTCCGTCATCCTGGGCTGGCCGGAGGTGACGCAGGGGGGAGTATTGCACTGGGTGATGCCCAGGTCACCGGGATCTTCTGCCTGGCTGGGGCCATGTTGGCCCTACTGGAACACTCCCTGACGGGGCGCATGGCCAGGGAGCAGCAGACCTTCGACTGTGTGGTTGAGAGGAGGCCAGGGCTGTGTGTCTCACAGTTGTGGCTGACACCAAGGACAGAGCCTGCCACCTACCTTGGGTCCCTCCCTGTGCCCAGCCCCCTCGGGGCGGTGATGTATTCCAACTGAAGGATACTCCCAGGGGGCCCAGCGGAGACTGACCACCTGCTTGAGCCAAAGACCAGAGGAGGAGAGATGAGGACAGGCTTCCGGGGGCCCCAGAGGAGCCAGTGCTGGCTGAGGATAGGGCACAGCAGGTAGAACTGTGTGAGGGCAGTGGTGTCAGAGACAGGGGAGGACCTGGGAGAACGAGGGGCAGGGACAGAGCCAGAGCCAGAGATGTTTGCAAGTGCCGAGGGCCAGAGGGATATGGAGAAGCCGGGAGAAGATGGCAGGATTGGTTGTCCAGGGAGGAGGTTGGGTTAGATCCAGACGGCCTGCCCAGCCACACCCCCTTCCCTCTTCATCCACAGGATGGGGTGGGATGGGGGCCAACTGGGGTGCTCCACAGTGGGGCAGGGACTGAGTTGAGGGAGAGAGGCAGAGAGCAGCTGTTTGACTCTCTTTAGGTGCAGGTTAGGGGCAGAAACAGGACCTGTGCGGTGCAGGGTACAGCTGGCCTGGGGCCTCGCCTGAGCCGCCTCTAACCTGTTGCCGGTGGAGTGTCCTGTAGTCCAGCCGAGAGTGTGGCCTGGGGAAGGAAGTGTGGCTGGTGAGAGGAGGAGAAGGGGGCTTTGTGGCAGCCACTATACCTAGCCAGCACAGGCCAGAGATAGTCTGGGAGGAAGATGTCATGCCCCTTGGCCCTTTGTTTGCCAGAGCGGTTGCCCGGGACCCTCCACCTGACTTCCGGCGGCTCCAAGAACAGCCGCTTTCTCTCCCACCAGTTGTGGCCAGGACCATTGCTGGTTCATATGCAAGGAAAGATGACAGTTGGTTCAACAACTAATGGTTGCACACCTGGGATCTCCAGGCACTGTTCTAGGTGCCTGGGATATTCTCATGCTGCAGAATGAGGGGCTTCTATGACCTTTGACCTTTGCCCCTCCCAGGCTGAGTGAAGCCTCCATGTCTCCATCTGCCACCTGCGCTGTTGGATTGGCTCAAGTCTCCCCTCCGTGCAGACTGGCGGGTGGGGCTGGCCTCCAGGTCCCTACCCCCATACCCCTAATCCTGCCACAAGAAGCAGGTCCCCTAACACACTTCCCTTTTTCCCTCCGTCTCTACTCCCCCCCTCTTTTTAAAGTGATGTTTTTAGAAATACATGTGTGACATGCTGAGACATGCTGCCTGCATCTCCGCCCCCTCTCTCCCCCCCTACTCCATAAAGCTGGCTCTTTATGTTGCTTCACATGCCTTAATATATGTTTGATGGAGATGATAAACATCCAGATATATATGTAATATATAGAAATGTTCATTCGAATGTCTGGTCCCTGCCTCCTGCCCTGCCCCTTGTCGCGCCTAGATTTCCCTGTATGTTTCCTGGCGTGTCACAGCTGTCTGTACCCCGTGCCATTTTGATTCCAAAGAAGGGGCGAGGAAAGACTTATTTTAAGACAGATCTATTTTATGCTTTTGTTAGAAAAGCAAATCTATTTTCAAAATGTGCAATGTCTGGGTGGGATGGGTGGAGGGGTGAGGAGACGGGGAGGTGGCTGCCTCTGGGTCCCCCTGCCCCCCTGCCTCTCCCTCATCCCGTTCTGCCCTCGGATGGTCCCCAGGGCTCACCCAGGGCACCAGTTTGCAAACATCAGAATGTGGCAACATTGTCTACTCCGGGGCACCCAGAAAAGATGCATTGCTCCCAGAGCAAATGTTTACAAATGCCAACGGGCAGTGGGCACACCCCCACCAGGCTCCAGCACCACCCTCCTCCACCTGCTGGGAGGGACAGGATGTCTGCACTCCCTCTGGACCCATGATGTTGCGAAGCCCAGAGGCAGCACTGTGGCGCTGCCAGCCATCCCTGGCGCTTTGGCACCAACACGTGGGTCTTTCACCCATTCTTCCATTGGTCCCTCCCTAGTCTGGGTCACACGTGTGCCGCCCACCTCCCTTTGTGTCCCTTCTCCCTGGGAGTGGTAGTTCAGGGACAGCTTCAGACTGGCCCAATACTCTTTGCCCTTCAAATTGCTGGTGGACCGCTGAGGGGGTTGAGGAGGGCAGCTGCCTTGCAAGGCTTGGGGGAGCAGGAAGAGTCTGTCCTGATCCAGAATCAAAGGTTCGGGGCCAACCTCTTGACCCTGGCTCTCTCTGCCACCCTGCTCCCAACCTAGAGCATGCTGCAAGTTATGGACAGGACAGGGCTGAGTAACCCCCCTGGGGGGAAGCCCCAATGGCTCAAGCTGGGACCTTTCCTGTTAGCACATACCTCTCTGGTCACCAACCACCAGGCTGCCCTCAAACCCTGCTACTGTCACTTTAAACGAGGTTGCAAGCCACATGCACACCCAGTCTGCTTCCTTTGCGGGAGGCCTGCTCTTGGGGGGCAGGACTGAGGACAGTACAATGGAGGCCATTCCTTTCCCTGTGCCCCTTCCACCTGGCAGCTCATACAGAAAATATGAAATATATATATATATATATACATACATACATATATCTATTTATGCACATCCATGGGCCAATTTGACTTGCTAGTATTAGACAATAAAACCTACAAGGACATGTTTGATCTCAGTGTCTTTCTTTAGTAAAGTGGCCTTAGAAGAAGCGCCAAGGTTAGAGACACATGAGAGGGGCTGCATAGCTGTTGCCCCCTTGGCGTCTTTAGCAGCCAGCGGCCCTGCCCCCTTAGCAGGCGGCATCTCAGCCCATCCATGGAAACTTCAGCATTGAAGAATCCCAGTCAGCCCTGCATTTGTTATGTCGCGAGTTTGTATGAACACGATACAGGAAATAAAAGGGATGCTTTGTACTCAAGGTGTGTGTGCATGTTTCTCTGTGGGTCCACAGCTGTCTGGTGGGAAAGGCTTGGCAGCGAAGGTGAAGGGGTGAGGGGCCGGGCTGGGTATGATGCCCCCACTGCCCTTGTGGCTCAGTGTTGGTTACCCAGCCAGAGTCCTGGCATCTCCCAGAAGGCCTCGCCTTCCTGAAAGCTGGGACTGTCACAACCAGGATGCTGCAATGCTCGGTTCTATGGCTGCACATCATGGAATAGAAGAGTTGGACGCTCAGGGCCCAAAGCACACCTGGGTTTGTCATTGAGCCAGGGGTAGGGTAGTGGGAGGCGAAGTCAGTCCCCACCCAGCCTTTTTTTATTATTATTATTTATTATGTATTGGAAAGGCATATTTTATAAAGAAGGGGAGATAGGAAAATCTTCCATCTGCTGGTTCATTCCCCAAGTGGCCTCAGTGCTGGAGCTGAGCTGAGCTGAAGCTGGGAGCCAAGAGCCCTCTTTTGGGTCTCCCATGTTGGCCATCCTCTGCTGTTTCCAAGGCCATGAGCACGGAGTTGTCTGGGAAGTGGAGCAGCTAGGATACGAACTGGTGCCCAAATGGGATCCTGGTACTCACAAAATGAGGATTTAGCCATTGAGCCATTGGTCTGGGTCCCCACAGCCTTTCTTGAGGACTACACAATGCCCTGTATCCTGCATTTGGAGAGTTCTTTCATCACCAACATCACCAGAACAGCCTCCCAGTTGCCTCCAGCCCCAGACACTTGGCATACTAATGCTGGAAGGTGCCTGTTGGTGCACAGCCTTTGGGGCTCTGGGGAGGACCAGGTCAGGGCTTTGCCATGGAAACCTTACCCTGAGGAGAGAGAGCAGGAAGCCCAGGGTGCTCCAGGTGGGTGGTGAAGAGCGGAGTGCACTAAGGGAATAGCTCACCAGCAGGTGCCTCAGGAGTGAGGGGAGGGGCAGGTGGGTGCAGCTTCTGACTCCTGAGGGTGCTCCAGTTTGGTGTCCGTGGCTGCTGCAGGTCCCCAGAGCCCTGTTCTCACTGAAGGGCTAGCAGGGCACTGGTCGTGGCCATCTGAGAACCTGTGTCTGACCCGTGACATCCCGAGGACAGCTGGAAGCCCTGATACCTTTGGCTTCTCAAGGACACTGGGACCAGGACGTGAGCCCTGAGGCTCAGCCGGGGTGTGCTGGAGAGGACTGTGAGGCTGCAGCACATCACTGCGTGGCTCCATGTCCAAGCACAAGGGCCAGCGCTGCCACAGAGGATGCTGCAGGACACTGCCTGCTTCCCTGGAGCCAGCCAATACAGCCTCTGGTGGAGTCGGCTTGCAGTTTAGAAAAATATCAAGGAAGGGAAAATGTACATTAAAAATCACTTCATGGCCAGCCCAGAAGGACGAGAGCTCTAGGACGGAGTGATCATGTATTATCTTTTCGTAAAACTAAAATTCTGACTGAGTCATTGTTCTATCCAATCTTTTATTTATTTGGGTTTTTTCCCTAGGGGCTGTGGACAAGGACCTTGGAGGTCTCAGAAATCCTGGACACGCAGGGTGGGGTTTGGGGTGCTCCTGGCTACTGTTGGACAGTGTTGGGGAGCAGCTGAGCATCTGGGGATGAGCCCAGATGTCTTCCCGTGCAAACCACAGCCATGTGCAGTCACCCCTGTGGCTATACCAGGAGTCCATCCCTCACTGCTCTGCAGGTGCTGGCCATGCACCAGCTGCCCAGTTGGACACACACACTCACCCAGCCAATGCCACAGCCGCTGCTGGAATCCCAGGGCCCGTGGCACAGCACAGCTAAGAACAATCTGGAAAGGTTCATGGAGCTGGGCCGAAGCCTACACACTTCTATGTATTATATATATATATGTATATATATATATATGTTTTTTTAAGATTTATTTATTGGAAAGTCAGATATACAGAGAGGAGAGACAGAGAGGAAGATCTTCTGTTCAATGATTCACTCGCCAAGTGAGTGCAACGGCCGGTACTATGCCGATCCGAAGCCAGGATCCAGGAACTTCTTCCGGGTCTCCCACATGGGTGCAGGGTCCCAAGGCTTTGGGCTGTCCTCAACTGCTTTCCCAGGCCACAAGCAGGGAGCTGGATGGGAAGTGGAGCTGCCGGGATTAGAACTGGTGCTCATATGGGATTCCGGCACTTCAAGGCGAGGACTTTAGCCGCTAGGCCACGCTGCCAGGCCCATCCCAGGAAAACTCTTCAGACGAAAAAAAACTGATCTCTGTTTGACTACTTAGATGTTTTTAAAAAAAAAAAAAAATTTTTTTTTGCAATTTTCTTTTTAAAACTGTGGGAAGTAGAGGGAGAAAGATCTTCCATCCAGTAGTTCACTCCTCAAACAGCCCGACAGACGACACAGAGAGATCAGAAAGATATCCCTTTCTCTGGCTCACTCACCAAATTCCTACAACAGCTGGATCAGGGCCAGGCTAAATCCAGACCTCCAATGTGGGTGGCAGTGACACCCAGGCCTTCATCTGCCACCTCCCTGGGACACAGGCAGGGAGCTGGATTGAAAGCGGAGGAGCCAGGCTGCATCTGGGCGTTCTGATCTGAGAGAGGGCTGACGCCCCGAGCTTAGCCTGCTGTGTCTTGCCCTGGCCTCATGGTCTTCATATGGCTGTGGAAGGAGGTCCAGTCCCTTTGTGTTTGGCTGCCCAGTTGGGACACAGGCAGTTTTTCTTCAGTTGCTTGTCGCCCCCTAGTGTTTGTCAGTAGTCTTAGCACAGAACAGGAACACGCAGGTGCATTTCCGGAAGAGCCCAGATTGCAACTCCTTCCACACCCTTCACCAAACCTACAGGAGCCTCCATACCTGCCCCTGCCCCCAGATGCTCCCGTGCTGTCCTGTGCCATCCCAGTGGCATAGAGAAGACCTGGCTGGGAGGAAGGGGTGCAGAAAGGACCAGGTGGGCAGGAGCCCTGGGAAGAGCTGAGGGGTTGGGATGGTTAATGATTTACCATAGTTCCTTTCACAACCACCAAGGATCAGCTTCTGTCAGCAGGCCTGTCACTCCGGGCCACTCACCACCTGCCAGCCAACCCGCAGGAAGTCCCCCCCAGGCTGCCGGAGACATGATCTCCATCACCGAGTGGCAGAGTGAGTATGGGGGGACTTAGGCAGGAGCTGGCCCAGGCCTGGCTTCAGGGCCAGAGTGGGGAGGAGGCGAGCCCTGCCAGCCTGGCTGTCCTGAGGCACCTGCGCCCTTGACCTCTGGAGCCAGTGGCTGGGAGCTGCGGTGTTGGCACTGGCGCGACAGCAGACACCCACTGGGGTGTGGTCCCTGCCTTGTGGGGGTGGGAGGTCGCCTGGGGCCTGCAGGGAGACACAGGCTGGGGCTGGAGGCACGGGCACACTCATTTGGCAGGCTCAGCCTTTCCCCTCCGGGGCTGCTCAGATCAAGGTGCCACGGGTGTGGGCTCAGGAGGCCTCTGTGCGTGTAGACCCCCCAGGGCCTGCCAGGTCCTCCCACCCACTGCACCCTGCTGACCACCTAATGGTCCCTCCAAGCTTCTTCTGTGGGACCAGTGAGCCTGTCCCCGTGTGTTGGGCAGAGTGTAGGCTGCACCTGGGATCCCCTGCTTATGTCTGGAGGCGTACAGGAGGCAGCCCCACGAGAAATGTTGCTGTGTGTGCCATCATGGCTAGTGCTCTGGGTGACAGTATGACAGGGCCAGGAGGCTGAGGGGCTTGGAGTAGTCCAGCACAGTCACGGCAGGCTTCCCTGAGGAGGGGCCCTTGGGAGAGACCTTCAGGAAGTCAGGAAGCAGTGCTATGCAGACATCTGCAGGAGGAAATGGTGCATAAAGAGAAGGCCTTGCAAAGGCCCTGGGGCCAGCACAGCTGGTGTGGCTGGAAGGAGTAAAGGGCAGAGGAAGGGACTTAGGCCAGAGAGGTCACGGGGAAGCAGGTCAGGCCACATGCGGGGGTGGTGGGGGAATCACTGGCTAGGTTCTGTGCGGGAAACTCACTTGGTCTCTGTTTATAAAAGACTGTTATAGACGTTGGGCTGAAAACAGGCCACAAAGGGGTGAGGGCAGCAGCAGGGGGACCAGGCGACCAGTGCCAAGGGACGGGATGGAGGAGAAGGCCAGGGAGTTGGCCGTGAAGAGGCTGCAAGAGGGTCATCCTGGGGCTGTTTTGAGGAAACTGTTGGAAGGATTTGCCAGAAGAAGCCCAGAAGCCTCCAGGGTGTTAGCCTGGGCAGCCGACAGGGCTGAGCGGGAACGGAGCAGAACCGGCTCTCTCAGGTGCTGCGTCTGCCCTTATGGCTCCTGGTCCAGGTGTACACCTGGCAGGCAGGTGAGAGCCGCAGCACGTGGAGTCAGACGTGCAGAGACCTGGGCAGGATGGGGAACGAGGGGTGAGCATTCCCCTACACTTCCGGCATCCAGGCGCAGGATCACCACTGGGTGGGGCCGTACTATGCTCCACTGGGTGCCCTGGGCACTCCTCCACCACCATTGGTGATAATCTAGACGGTCTGGCACGGTCATGAGCTGGCAGTGCACTAAGCCAGCTGCCTGCAAATGACAGCGCTGTGGGTCAGAGAGCACATGGGCCCTAGCTTCCTGGAGGAGGCAGCAGAAGCCAGGCCATGAGTATGTCTTGGGAGGACCGGGCTGTGTTCCTGGCCTTGGTGGAACCTGTGAGGAGTAGTATGGCAGGAGGGCAAGGCATATCATGTCTGCAGGCCTAGGCCCCGTCACACGTGTGTTGTCCTGTCACACTTGTGTCGCTGTGGGGTAGATGGGAGAACTGTCAGGTTGTTTATTTATTGAAATGCAGAATGACTCCCCAAATGGCTGCAACAGCTAGAGCTCAGACCCATGTCAAGAGCCAGGAGCTTCATCTAGGTCTCCCACATGGTTGCAGGGACCCAAGCACTTGGGCCACCCTTGGCTGCTAGGAGCTGGATGGGAAGTGCAGCCAACCAAGGCTTTAGCCACTGCTCCACAACGCCAGCCGCTAGAGGGCGTTCCCTCAGAGGAGAGGGCTGTCAAGTCCCTGAGTGGTGTGGGACTGGCCCTGCGTGGCACAACTGTGGTGGAAGAGTAGAGGGGGGCAGGTGCAAAGGCCTGGCAGAGAGGTGACAGTGGTCAGGCAGAGTGGAGAGAAGGGGACAGACACACAGCAAGTGCACTGGGGAGAAGCTGCAGGCCAAAGGGGAGGTGGCTGGCATGGACAGCAAGGAGAACAGGCGCTGTGTTCACTGGGGAGACCCTGGAAGTGGGGAATGTCAGAAAAGAGAAGGCAGCTGCAGTCGAACCCTAAGCCATGCAAGTCCCAAGAGGAAGAGAGAGAGAGAGCAAGTAGTGGGGGCTGACGAAGGGAGGGTGAGAGCAGTTGGGGCGTAGTGCCATGGACCCCCACAGAAAATTGCCTTAGCAGGGAGTGGTCAGCCACCGACACGTGAGGAATGACACCTGTCTGTCCACTGGGCTTCATTACGTGGGGTGGTGAGTGGTCAAAGCAAGAGAAACCGCAGCAGAAGGGAACTAGAAGAGCCCTTGTGAGAGCGAGTTCCAATCCGGCTCCTGCCTGCTGGCTGTGTGCCCACAGACAGGTGTCCGGCCTTTGGGTGGTTGGAGTGTGAAATGGGGTCAATCATGGACCCACCTCGTGGGTGGTGATGGGAATGACGTGAGATGAGATCCTGGCGGGGTGGTGATCTGGTGCCAGGTGCCACAACCAGACCAGGGCAAGAAGGGCATGCTGAGGGCTGGGAGAGGCGTGGGGGGTCATGTCGTAATGGCGGGGCTCAGAAGACTCCACCGTGGGAGTAGAGAATGGCTCAGGTTGGCACGGCGAGTCCCTGACCAGGATGGGAAGAGAGGATGTGTCTCTTGGTGTTTCTGTCTGAGATGCAGAGCCTGTATCTGGTCACAGGAAGCAGACTGGCGGAAATGCTACAGAATAACCAGCTACAACCACCCAAAGTCAAGGTTGTGTCAGCTGAGGAGGCAGCACCAGGAAGTGTCGCCCGTGATAAGGAGCTCGGTTCTGCTGTGAATGATGCTACTGGGTCAGTGAACAAACCCTGACAGGACTGTGGGTTGACTTCCCAGTTTGAGTGACTGTTGGCCCTCCGGGGGGGAGGAGTTATCAGGTGGCTCCTACTCCAAGTGGCTCCAGGAGAAGATTCTTTGCCCCAGATAAGTGTGCTTGTGATGGAAGAGTAATTGCTGTTCTGAGACTTCCTGCCCAGGCTGAGGCCACAGCCACCTGCACCCACCCACACCCCAGCCTAGTCCAGGGGATGCTGGCTGACCAGGGCAGTGGCTGCCTTAGGAAAAAGGAAGACCTGGAATCTGGCTTCCCTCAACGCGAGCTGCCCAGTGGGCAGTGAGGACATCCTCCCAGGGGCAGCAGGCTGCAGGCCTAAACACTTCCAGGGCAGAGGTTGAACAGGGCCAGAGCAGGTGACCAGTGTGCTTGCCAGGGACACCTGACCCTGGTCAGTGTTTGAGATCTGGGGTCACCTTTCTTTGCACTAGGTGACCAGACCTCCACCACCGCCTCCAGCAGGGGGTGCTCTGCCTCGTGTCAGGAGCAGGGCACCAGGGGTGAGGTGGGGACTTCTGTCCTTAGGTAAGACTTGCCTTGCAAAGTAACACCCCAGAATAGGTTTCTGACCTTCTCCTCCCAGCTCTCGTATTCCACACTTGCCCACTGGAGCCAAAGTTTAAGTTGATTCAACCCAAATGGAGGTCACCTGGGTCTGGGTACAGCTCCGAGGCTGTTCTTACAGGGTGGGTGCAGGCATGCCGGTGGGTTTGCAAGAGACATGTGTAACGTGAGCACGGATTGCACACCCCCCAGCCATGGCAGGACTCTCGGGTCTGTAACAGGCCAGAGCATGGCAGCTCCAGATGCCCAGCTCTGAGTCTCTGTGCCACACCAGAGTCAGCTCTCCAAGCAGGCTGAGAACTGCAGGAGCCAGCACCCCAAAGCCAGGGAGAGGATGGGAAGAAGTGGGGGCTTGAGCAAGCTCTAGGCTAATCTTGAGGGCGACACGTGGGAAATGTTTGCACAAAACAAATGGAACCCCTATAGTTGTTCCTGTGGTGTTTCTGTGTGACAGAAGGAAATGTGGGAGGGAGCTACGTGGTCAGACCCAGAAGAGTGCCACGTGTTTGCACCATCGCTATTAAGCTAGTAGCAGGTGTTCCCACGGCATGCATAAAAAACGCAAATAAGGACCTGTCTTGATGGCCTAGTGGCTAAATCATTGCCTTCCTTGTACCAGGATCCCTTGTGGGCGCCGGTTCATGTCCCGGCTGCTCCACTTTCCTTCCAGCTCCTTGCCTGTGGCCTGGGAAGGTAGCAGAGGATGGCTCAAGTTCTTGGCCACTGCATCTATGTGGGAGACGGGAAGAAGCACCTGCTGGCTTTGGACCAGCTAAGTTCTGGCCATTGTGGGCATTTGGCGAGTGACCCAATAGATCTCTCTCTTTGTAACTCTGTCTTTCAAATAAAAAATTTTAAATGAAATCATAACGTGCATCCCGGCAGGCAGCAGACGAAGGCTGAAGTGCTTGAGCTCCTGCCACTGCCCTGGGAGACCCAGAGGAGCTCCCGACCTGGCCTGACTCAGCCTTGGCGTTGTGGCCATTCGGAGAGTGAATTTGCTGGTGGACGATCTTTCTCCCTCTGCTTCTCTTCTTTTGAAATAGCTTTTAAAAAAGATTTATTTCTTTTTATTGGAAAGTCAGATATATGGAGAGGAGAATAGAGGAAGATATTCTATCAACTGGATCACTCCCCAAGTGGCCTCAATGGCCAGGGCTGAGTGGATCCAAAGCCAGGAGCTTCTTCCGGGACTGCAATGTGGGTGCAGGTCCCAAGGCTTTGGACTGTCCTAGACTGCTTTCCCAGGTCACAATCAGGGAGCTGGGTGGGAAGCAAGGCCACCAGGACACAAACCAGCGCCATATGGAATCCTGGCACATACAAGGCAAGGACCCCAGCTACTAGGCTACCACTCCAGGCCCTTATTTTTAAATTGAAAGGCACAGTGGGCAGAGAGAAAGAGAGAGAGAGCTTTCACTTACTATTTCATTCCCTAAATGCCAATAACAACCGGGACTGAGCGAAGTCAAAGCCAGAGTGGGGAACTCAATCCAGGACTCCCATACAGGTGTCCAAAGCTCAGATCCTTGAGCCATTACCTGCTGCCTTCACATTAGCGGGAGACTGAGGTGGAACTGGGACTCAAACCCAGCAACTCTGATACGCAGTGCAGTGTCTAAGCCACTGTGCCAAGTGTCCATGCTGCACCTCACTTTCAACAACTCCCAGTAAAAGCACAGTCTTGCCAATTCCATACACTTTCTATGGATCCATTGCAAGGGGTCAGTTAAAAAAAATCCAATAAAAATTTTGACAAAAAGTGTCAAGACCATTCAAGTGGGGATGCGTAGTCTTCAACAAATGATGTCGATAAAACTGTATGTCTACATGTAAGAGAATGAGGCTGAGTCCTCTTACACCACAAGCAAACATTAAGGCAAAATGGACCACGTGCCTAACTAAACCCGTACACAAATCATAGGAAGAACCCAGAGGGGAAAAGCACCAGGACTCTGGGTTTGGCAATGGTTGGTTGTGATACAGGAGCGCAGATTACAAAAGAAAACATCCTTTAAGTGCATCAGATTTAAAACCTGTGGCATCAAAGGACACAACCCCCAGAGTGAAAAGGAGAATAGAGAATAGGGCCAGCATTTAGCACAGCAGTGAAGCATCCTGTGTGGCTGCTGGTTCGAGTCCCAGCCCCAGCCACTGCAGCCATTTGGGGAGTCAGCAGGTGGATGGAAGATCTCTCTCTATATAATCTGCCTCTCGTTAAATCAGTACTCAATAAATCTTTTTATAAAAAGGAAAGCTGGAGAAAATATTTGCAAGCCATCTATTGGTTGATGTGTTAACCCCTACAGTGCAGAAATAGAGCTCTGGCAAATCGGTGGCAAGCAGCGCAGCACTGAGGAATGGGCGAAGGGCTTAAACAGGCACTGATCCAAAAAGGTGTGTAACCGGCCAACAGCACAGGATGCGATGCCTTGCCAACCCCTGGGGGAGTACAGTCAGAGCCACAGTGTGAGCCACCGCATGCCCTTTCGTGTGGCTGCCATCAGCCAAGAAAGGAGGGAGGCAGGAAGATAGACAGGAATGAGGATTGTCAAGGATGTGGAGAAGTCCTAACTGCCACCAGGGAGAAGTGCAGTGGGTCCTCAGACCACTAAAAATGGAGTTACTTTCTGACCCATCAATTCTACTTCCCCCGAAAGAACTGAGGGAGGGGCTCAAGGAGCTGTTTCCACTGCTACATCCTGGCAGCCTTGTTCACCACGGGCAGAGGCCGGGGGCAGCTCAAATGCCCATCAACTCAGGAGAGGGCCAAAAAATGTGATCAATGTAGGCAGTGGGATGGTACTCAGTGTGAAGAAGGAAGAGGCTCCTGGCACCTGCTACCATGGCAAGGAGCCTTAAGAACATCAGAGAGGGTCCCAGTGTGGTAGCCTAGTGGCTAAAGCTCTCACAAGCCAGGATCCCCTATGGGCACAGGTTTGTATCTCGGCAGCCCCGCTTCCCACCCAGCTCCCTGCTTGTGGCCTGGGAAACAATTGAGGATGGACCCTGCACCCATGCAAGAGATCCGGAAGAAGCTCCTGGCTTTGGATCAGCTTAGCTCTGACTATTGTGGCCACCTGGGGAGTGAACCAGCATATGGGAGATCTTCCATTCTATATCTCCTTCTTTCTGTAAATCCAACTTTCTAATTAAAAAATAAATCTTAAAAAAAAAAAATTAGAGAGGGTCCAGTGGCCAGCAGCCTTATCAAGAGGTATGTGCTGATTCTTTGGCGGCTCCACCCTAAGTAGTGTTTCAGAAGATTCCAGCATTTGCTGAAAGCTCTAGAAGCAAATCTTTGTGAAGACCCTGACTGGCAAGACCATCTCCCTAGCGGTGGTGCCCAGCAGAACAAAGACATCCTCGTTGACCAGCAGAGGCTCAGCTCTGCAGGCAAGCTGCTGGAGATGGCCACCTCTGTGATTACAACATCAGGAGTCCACTCTGCACCTGGCCCTGCATCCGAGGAATGGCTGTTAACGCATCAGGCTTGCTGATAGCAGCGCCCCACGGTGGCACAAAGCCTTCCACTTCCGTGAGAGCTGAATCTGTTCAAAATGTTAGTAAAGGTTTTGTTACATTTTTTTAAAAAGCACATTCGGGAGCTAGGGCAATCTGACCCCGCTTGTATGAAGTGTCGAATCAGGTTGGCATAGGCATAGAGAACAGTGGTGACAGAGGCCGGGGCGGAGGCGTGGTCATCACTGCCTAGGGTGCAGAATTTTGAGAGTTAGTGTTGATGGATGCATCAGTAATGCCATGCAAATGAAGCATCCCGATGTGGGGTCGTTTGTTGGCTGTCGCGGTGGCAAGGAGAGGTGACACTGAGGATCTCAGTGACATTGGAGGAACCAGGAACCTGGGCTGGTTCACCTCTTCCTGAGGGGAGAGGAAATATGTGCGCACATCTGAAGACAGCAGACCTTGGCCATGCGCATTTGGCACAGCTCTGCTGGGCTTCCTGACTGCAAGCAAACTCTGACAGTGCCCAAGGAGGCCCTGAGATGCCTGCAGACTGCTCATGGGACACAAGTCATAGCTGCCCAGGGCCACTGAGGCAGAGGCTGCAGAAGGAAGGGACGATACCAACGTCCCAGCCAGGAAGACCAGTGCCCTCCGCTTTCCCAGGCAGGGGACAGCGTGGAGAACTGTTTAGATGGGAGATCCTTGTGAGAAGCCGAGTGTGATGGCTGGGCAGCCTTCAGGTTTATGGGAGCTGTGGTCCCCTTGGGCCCCTCTGCCCACTAGGTGTGGGGTGGGGCAGAGGCTGCAGGGGGTTTCAGCTGCACCAGGACAGGAACAGAGCAGGCCAGTGGGATGAGATTCCGATTGTGACCTGGGCAGTGTGGTATTTGAAGACAAGGGTAGCAGCCGCCTCTCCTCAGTTTCTGTAAGGATGGCATGTGGTCATCATGGTGTCGGGTGCCCAGCCTTTCTTTCCTGCCCACCCCACCTCATCCCTGGGTGAAATGAAGCTGCCCTGCCCCAAAAGACACTGTCCTATGGTGATGGCGCAAAGCCAGAGGTTCCCAGTCCAGCCCGCCCCTCCCTGCCCGTTGCAGAGCTCGGTGTGGGCATCACTGGCTTCGGCATCTTCTTCATCCTCTTCGGAATACTCCTGTACTTTGATTCGGTGCTCATGGCCTTTGGAAACGTGAGTCCTCACTCCCCGACACATACTACCATCATGCCCCAACCTTCCTGAGGGCTCTACTGCTAGGAGGACCTGCCCCAGGTTCATCCAGGCCATGTCCATCCGGGGCATGGGCCAATAAAGGCTGCTGGGGATGGATGACCAGGCCCTGCTGGGTTAACCGAGGCTCCCTGTTTTCCTGCATGAGAGCAAGGACCAGGCCGAGCCAGGTGCTGTCTCCATGCCCTGAAGGGTGTAGCATGCACACATAAGACAGGGGCTGTGGTAAAGGCATAGTCAGGTGCTCATCACGTTTGCTATGAAACAAGGGCACTCCCAGCTGGAAAGGGGATGAGAAGCAATTTGGAAAGGAATTGGATGCAAAGGTGGGCAAAGCATAGGCAGCGGGGGGAAGGAAGGCTCAGAGAAGGAGAGGGTAAGCCTGAGACTGGCGAGGGGCTGCACACTCAAGCTGGGCATTCTGAAGGTCCTAGCCAACCTGGAGACATGGACGGAGCCTCGGGGTGGAGGCATGGAGGGTCAGACCCCAGGCAATACATCCCTGAGGGCGCCCGTGACCTTGGCTGGGCTACCCCAGTCTTCCTCACCTCTTCTGTGACGTGGAGAGCTTTTCCCATTCCACCCATCTTTCCTGGGAGCCAGACAGGAAGACACACGGGGTGCCACGTAATTGGGTTGGATTCCAGAGACGGGGCCCCTCCCCCGCCCCCACCAGGTTCTGCTTGGCCACGCCCCCCACCTCTGGACCTAGGCTTCTGCCATGTAATTGGATCACCACCCCCCCTTCACCCCTACCCTGCTGCTATTGCCCCACCCAGAAGACCAAGCAAGTCCTGCCCCCTCCGCCCCCTCCCCCCCCAGCCTCCTCCCCCTCCGTCGCCCTCCCCACAGCTGCTGTTCCTGACCGGCCTCTCCTTCATCATCGGGGTGAGGAAGACGTCAGCCTTCTTCTTCCAGAGGCACAAACTCAAGGGCACCAGCTTCTTCCTGGGGGGCGTGCTCCTGGTGCTCATGCGCTGGCCGCTCCTGGGCATGATCTTGGAAGCCTATGGATTCTTCTGCCTCTTCAAGTGAGTGTAGACCTCAGCCAGCGCCACCACCCCACCTTCCCTACCGCCGGCCAGGCAGCTGCGTCACCCAGCAGCGACATGTGTGGGAGGAGGGACTCTGTGCTGCCCAAGCTGAACGCCCTGGGAGGATGGGAGGATGGGCAGGGGGACTGAGGCTGGCATCTTGAGGGGTCGGCGGAAGGAGACCTCGGCAAGCACTGCATTGTCTGTGTCCCCTGCACAGGGCCTGTCCCCAGGTCCACAGGTGACCCAGCCAGGGGAGGAAGGGCAAGAGGCTAGCATTTGCCAGGCACACATCTTATCCCCACAACCTGACACACACATGAGAAAACCAGTAGTGCTCAGGGAAGAGTCCCCATGCCCTCCAGGGGCCTCAAGAGGACTGCATGAGAGACCCAAACAGGACCCAGGAGTTCTGGCCCTCGGGCTGGGCTGTGTTAGCTCTGGGCCTGGGAGCAGGCAAGGTGGACATGAGTGATTATGTGTGGTCATGTGCAGACAGGGCTGAAACAGCCCAGAAGAGAGGTGAGGGCGGTGACTTGGACAGGCCTTGCAGGGCGGGCAGGGTCCAGGAGAAGGGCAAGGGGATTGGGCACAGCAGGCGGGGGAGGGAGGACTCAGAGCATATATGGGGCACTGCACAGAGTTGAGATGGATGGGCAATGGGGACTGGAAGGTTCCTGGCACATGCCAGGGTGGAAAGGAGAGGAAAGGAACCCTAGATTGCTTAGGGTAACTTGAGTGCCCCAGGCTTCACAGTATGTAGTATAGCTTCAGCTATTTCTGCCGTCCGCTTAACCCAGCGCAGCAGGAATCCACACTGCCCTCCGTATCTACGGATTCCACGGCTGCAGACCCAGCTGTGGGTGGAAGACAGTAGGGAGAAAACTCGCCTCTGTATTGCGCACGTATGGATACTTCTCATCAGTATCCCCGAACAGTACCGTGCTTCCACCAGTAATCATTGATATTGTATTAGACATCGTCAGTAACCCGAGATGAACTGAGCTGTGTGGGAGGCCGTGCGTCAGTTGTCAGCCCGTTTCCTAGAAGGGCCCAGAGCACTTGCAGCTCCATGGCCCTAGGGTGGGTCCTGGCTGAATTCTCTGCCGGATGCTGTGGGGACCTCTGGGGTCACTTCTCCAAAGCATCAGAGCACCTGCTTTGTGCCCAGACAGGGCTAGGTGTGGGGACTGGGCAGGAAGGGAGGAATGTGCCCAAGAATTTGCATTTCAGGAGGGAAGACAGGATGTAAATCTATGGTCCACATAGTCCATGGAGGACTCAGAAGTGGGGGGAGGTGGACTTGTTGCAGACTGTAAATTTCAAAACCAAAGGTAAAACTGACAAGAGGTTGGGCTGCTGCCTGCCAGAGCCATGGAGAAGCTCAGGAGTGCAGGGCCGCCTCAGAAGATGGAGGCACAGGGCTCAGCCAGAAGTCAGACTTCTCCCCCCTGACTCGTCCACTGTACAGGGGTCCCATTCCCACGCAGGTCAGGGCACGGACCACACACATGTCCCCAGCTTGCCACTCCAGGGTGAGTGGGATTCACAGGCAAGCCGGGCCTGGGTAGTGTGAACGTGACCTTCAGCACTCCCGGCCCCAAAAGCCTGAGCAGGTGCCTCACGTTCAGCCGGGGACAGCAGAAGGCTTTGAGGGCAGAGGAAGGGGAAAAAGGCAAGAACCATTTGTTGAGCATTGCCTTGTGGGAGGGCCCTTAATACAGAACCTAAGGCCATGACGTCCACTTTACAGCTGCACCTGGGTATTCAGCAAAGGGCAGGAATTTGCCAGCAGGGAGTGGAGCCAGGGTAGACCGCTGACCTAACCACTTTCCTTCTTAAACTTGATTCAGCTGCTTCTCCTGAGATGAGGTTGTCAAGCCCTGCCCACCACCATGTCCAAGGGGCCTGGTTCTCCCAGGAGGGACGAGAAGCCTAGCTATCTGCTGCCCTCTCCCCTGCCCTCCCGGGCATCACTACCCTACCTGTCTCCCTTCTACTTCTAGGGGTTTTTTCCCTGTGGCCTTTGGCTTCCTGGGTAATGTCGCCAACATCCCCTTTCTGAGTGCGGTAAGTACATTGCACCTGCAGCTTAGCTGGGCTGTGATGCCGAGGGGAGGGAGGAACACAGTGCCCCATCCCCCTTCTGCTCCCCTCCCCTTTCCTGCGCCTTGTCCATATGGCCAGAATGCCTAAGCCAGCCAAGCCAGGCCTGGTTTGGAGGAGTATGTGCAGCCAGCGATGGCAAGAAAAGGGAGAGGCAGGTCCTAACCTCTGCTTGGTGCGTGCAAGGGCGGGGGTCCTCAGGCCCTACCACTCCCCGTGATTCTCTGAAGCACCTGTAAGAACAGGAGCTCCCAGTTAGTCCAGGGAGACCTTCCCTGGCCAGCACCTCACAGCCGGCCAGCTGTACACATCCCCCGCAGCTCCCATGCACGGCTGTGCTTGGCGCTGTTCCCGGTTCTCAAGGGTGGCCCTGTAATAACCTGGATATTACATCTGCCCTCGGTGCTTTGTCTGCAGTAAATGACTCTTGGCTCCCACAGCTGTTCCGGAGGCTTCAAGGCACCAGTTCAATGGTCTGAGCCACAGAGATGAGCTCCTTGAACTTGGATCACAGGCGGAGGGAGCTGGAAGGAAAATGGGGGCCACCCCCGCCACACACACACACACACACACACACACACACACACACACACACACAGAGCACTGACTCAGACCTTCCCTCAAGTCCGGAAGGAAGGATGGAGCTGAGTCTCAGACCTCCCAGCCAACTCAAGAGAACTGGGAACAGAGACGTGGGCCAAGGGGACAGCGGCTGGGGCAGGCGTCATAGCCCCACTCTGTGTTCGTGTGCAGAAACACGAAGATTAAATCCCCACACCGTGAGTGTATCTGGGACTCAGAGTCAGTGTCTACCTTCCATCTCAAAGCATGGCTGCTGCCAGGGGACATGACAGTGGCCTCTTGGAGCCAGCCCTGTCCTCCCAGCTGTAACATCCACACCAATAAGGGACGCCATTGCCTGCAGCCCCTGCTAGCCATGGGCGTTCCACAGGCGCTGGGCACTGACACACTGGACCGATAGCACATGCATCTCTACTGTGAGCTGTCGGTCCTGGACAGAGCACCCAGCAGGTGGGGTCTCCTGATGCTTGTAGAGTCCTCCTGTGCTGGGACCCAGGAACAAGTGTCACCCACAGAACAGGCACGTGTGAACACCTATCCCCTCCTCCCATCCTGCTGCCCCGAGCAGGGCTGAGGTCAAGGCTAGGAGGTCTGCCCCTGCCCTCGGAGTGTTGCAGTCACAAGACCATGGCAGCAGGCGGAGAGGTCACTGGAGCGGCATCTTCAGATGTGCAGCCACCGGGATCCATGTCTCCGGGTTCCCTAGCGCTTCCCTGAAACAGCCACCTCCCCAGGGCTACCACACGGTTCTCCACTCAAAGGCCAGCAGGTGCCAGAACTGAACTGCCTTCATGACAGTGTCACGTTCCCCTCAATACCTCACCCCAGAGTAGGCACATGGCCCTGCGGGGACATCCTCCCTTGGGACTCCTGCATCCCCCATCGCCTGGCCAGCTTCCTGCGAGTGCATATCCTGGGAGACAGCAGGTGACAACCCAAGTATTGGGGACCCCTGACAGCCATGGGGAACCCCCTGGATTGAGTTCAGACACCTGACTTTGGTCTATGCAGCCCCAGCAATTGTGGATATTTAGAGAGTGAATCAGGATGGAAAATCTCCCTCTCTGTCCCTCTCATCCAGTTTCTCTGCCTTTCAAATAAACCAGAAAAAAAGTTTATTTAAAAAAGAATCCTGCTGAGCAGGTGCTCAGGAATTGAGGCAAGCAGAGGGGAGTGAACCCCCATGCCCTCACTCTGCCTCCCACTGGGTGGCACAACGCAGCCCTGGGGTCAGCCTGTGCCCATGCCCTCCACTCATGCTCTCTCTAGACCCGGGGTTTTTGTGGTGCTGTCAGAAAGAAGCGAGATGTGTCACCCTGACACCCCTCCCACGGCTCCCACCACACTTCTTCCGTCTTTGTCTGGGGCAGAATGGGACTCATGCGAGTGGGTGAGGGTAGGCAGTGGGGAGAGGGCTGAGGAGGTCGGCAGGACCCGTGAGAAGTAGAGGGCAGCGTCCTTGGAGGAAGTGGGGATGCTGGGGAGGGCGGAGGGGGCTGTGAGCTCTCCACATGGGCCTGAGGGGAGGGGGACAGGCAGCAGAAGTGGCCTCGGATCTGGAGACGTCACCAATCTTTATAAAAGGGCTGTGACCAGGGAGCCGGGAGAGTGAGCCCAGGAATTCTGTTCCCTTCCGAGTTCCTGTTCACTTCCAGAGAGTCTCACCACCTTGGAGACCCCACGGAGCTCCCACTTGACCCACGGAGGCAAGGTAGGTGGACGCAGTGGCCCCCGTGCTGCAGAGTACCCTCCCTGCTGGTGAGAGGCACTGGAGGGGCACAGGGAATTCATTCTGAGACCAACAGGTGCATCCAGAAGGCTGTTGGGTGGGATGCTCAAGGAATCGCATGTGGAGGGCAGGACCTAGGTCCCTGTTGGGCTGTGGAAGGAAGATGTACAAGGAATGGACGCTGTGCCAGGGTTAGAGGGCACTGGGAGCTCCCAAGTGATGGGCGACAAACCCAAGCTTAACTAGAAGGCATCTCAGAACAGAGATCACCCCAGGAAGGAAGCTACCCTACTTCCAAAGCTTTGATCCCACGCCCAACTTCCTGATGAGCACTGAGCGCAGCATTCCCCTGGGCTGGAGCCCACAGCAGGTGCACATCACCTCCCAGAGTCCCTGCCACAATTCTACCGCACAGGTCAAGTGATAGTGCGCAGTGGCTGTGAGCTGGGGAAGGGAGAGGTAACAGAGTGGCTGGGGGTGGGGGGAGATGTGTATGTGTGTGTGTGTGTGTGTGTGAAAGAGAGAGAGGAAGAGAAAGAAAGAGAGAGACAGAGAGAAAGAGAGCAACAGGTAGAGTTCTCCCAGGGCACACACACTGAGCACCCCAGCGCCATCCCATGCAGGGATGCTGGACCTTTTAAGTAGGGCTCCCCAAAGGACTCACCTGTGCCTATTGTGCCATCTGCGGTGTCTTTTGAAATGCTCAGGGAGTGATCTCCCTGCCGACTCGCTCCCGAGTGGCGAAGGCCTGAGCTGCTTCTACAGAGGTCTCTTCCGTTGCTACTCCACCATGCCCCATCCCTAGGTCATGAGGCAGGTGCCAAATGGCCCGGGTTACCACAGAGGCTGTCTGCAAGCTCAGGAGCCATCAGAGCAGGCAGGCATCTGGTGGCCACATGAGCCAGTGCACTGTGCACACTGCCAGGAAGACCTGGAGAGGGAGGGTGGGGCAAGTGCAGAGAAGTGACTGGCTCTCATCTCACCAGGAACAAGCATAGAGCCTGCACATGCACTCCATGCCCTGTGGCAGGTGTTACCCAAGACCCCACGCCTAAGCCCTGCTGGGAGTGTGTGCTGAGGGAGAGGAGGGAAAAAGAGCAGAGGGACTCATGGTGACCTCTGCCAGGATCCCTTACCCGCACCCCGTGCAGGGGGAGGGTCTGGGAGGTGGGGAGTGGTCAGGTGGGACCCCCTGCCTGGGGCTCAGCCTGCAGGGTCCAGCCGGCCTCCCAGCTGTTCTCTGGGTACCTTGTGCCTCAGAGCTTCCTTCATTGACAAGACAAGGAGGAGAGGTTGAAGGGTTACATCAGGGCACACAGCTCCCAGCTGGGCAGCCAGCCAACTCTGAGGAGTCCCAGTCCACCCGTGCCCCGAGGGGCTCTGTGAGACCACTGACCCCGTAAATCCACCCAAGGTTTTCCCTTGTCCCTGGCTCATGGTAAATCATTGAATGACGTCGGACAAGGTCACGACCAGGCTGGGAGAGAGCTCAAGATGATTGCCTCTTTCTTCCCTTTTTCCTGAAAGAGAGGAAGCATTAAATTTCCATTACCAGCACTCAGAGAGGCACAGGTCAGTGCCAAGGGGAAGCAGCATCCACTCCCCGGCCCTGGGAGCTCCCCTCATGGCATTTGACCCCGTCTTTCTCCATCAACCTTAAGGCT
Organism: Ochotona curzoniae; assembly: GCF_017591425.1. NCBI lineage: Eukaryota > Metazoa > Chordata > Mammalia > Lagomorpha > Ochotonidae > Ochotona > Ochotona curzoniae. The sequence goes on along the minus strand of NW_024466219.1, from coordinate 14,316,592 downwards.
GGAACCCAAAAGGCCCATCCCCTCTCCCGCCAATGGGATCCTGCCTAAGCTTCCTCCAGGAAGCCCTCCCGGATATTCTCACCTAGCAGAAACTCAGCTGTGAACTACACAGGGCGAGTGGTCCCCATCTCGCTTTGCTGATGTACTTTTTCCAGATTCATCCCTTCAAGGCCTCGACCCTTTGACCCTGGTCCCCATCTTGCACAGGCCCTGTGGCTGACCTGCTCCTGCATCCCTCGCCTGTCTCAGCCTCAGGACACCCCGAGCTAGGACTGCCTCTCCTCACCAGGATGCGCTCACTGGCTTGGTGGCTGCTGCTGCTGTCCCTCTGTGCCACCTGTTTCAGGGGAAGACCTGGAGAAGCGGCAGCCATGGAGACGCCTGGTGCCACAGGTGGGCCTCATTGGGGAAGCTGGGGGCTAGGGGGCTCGCCCAGGTTCGGCGCTTTTCCATGCCCCCATTCTGCTGTGCCTTCCTCCCACTGTGCCGTCTGAGAAGGAAATCGGTGTGTGGATTTCTGTTATCAGGGACTCCAGGGCCCATATGAGGAATCTGGATATAGGGGTGGGGGGAACCTCAAAACCCTAAAGCAAAGGATTTGTGGGGGAACGGCTGAGCTGGAGACACTGAGGGCTATTGAGGGTCAGTCATGAGACATCCCCTAAGTCACTGGATCGAGCACTGCCGAAGCCTGGCAGGTGCCAGGGCCTCCAGAGCGCTAATGGGAGCAGCACCCGACCCCGGCCAGAGGCCGTGTCTTTGGAGAGCAGCCCCCTGGGCAAGTGGACCCCTGTGGCTCAGCCTCACCGGCCCTCACTCCACGTGCTGTGGAAGTCAGGACACATGCCCCTAAGAGCTCCCTCCCAGAGGGCACGGCCCGAGGTGGCCTTGGCCAAGGACGCTGCCTTCATCGGGAGTGGGGCTTCATCAGGTGTTCCCTGGAGCAGCTAGCTCCAGGCCTCCCACTGCATGCAGAGTGGTACCTGGGCAAGGTGGGAGTGGCCTGCAAGGCCAACTGCCAATCACCCTAAGCTGGACACTCAGAGTGCCAGGGTACAGAGGAGCCACATTCAAAGCTATTCCTGTCCCCAACGCACTCTGAATTTCATGCCCTGGCTGGCTGGGGTTGGTGCCTGACGCCGCCCCCACTTTGACTGCCACAAAGTGCAGGGAGCTTAGCTGGTCTGGCACGTGAAGGGCTTTCTGATTAGCGTTGTGCATCCCCTGAGAGAGGGGGCAACCAGCCCTGCTGCAGGTGTGCTGATGGGCACGACCTGGTCACTTTCCCAGTATCACTGAACCCTGGGCCAGCTGACAGAGCGCAGGGATGGACACAGGGCTCTGGGGGCATGAGGCATAGGCCCCACTTCCCGTTAGCTATTTTCGCCACAAACTCAAGGTACCAGAGACAGTAAGCGAGCCATATGAGAGGTAACTGTAGGACAGGGAGAAAGCAGAAACTGAGAGAGAGAGAGAGAGAGAGAGAGAGAGAGAGAGAGAGAGAGAACTTTATAGCCTGGGGGAGGGTATTGGGAGTGAAGGGTCAGGGATTGGCAGATGTGCTGTGAGTGGACAGGGGTGTTGTATCCATTAAAACAGAATGTTACATTTACCATAAAATGTTTTCAACTCCAGGACTGGGATAAGTGCCTCAGGGGACTGGGTGAGTAAGCGCACAGTTTAATCCTAAAGGGCCGGAGCTTTCTCAGGTGAACCGGCCTTAAGGGGATTTAAGGTGGTGCTGGGTCCAGGATGCCTTCTCAGTCTTCAGGGTCCCTGTTCGAGTTGCTCCTTACACTTCCTTTTGTTTATTTAAAGACAGACAGACAGATGTTCCATCCACTGCTGGTCCACTTTCTAACCAACTGCTCCTGGCCAGGCTGAAGCCAGGAGCCTGGAATTTCATTCAGGTCTCCCAAGTAAAGACAGGGACCCAAATACTCCAACCATTCCACTGCTGCTTTCACAGGAGCATTAGCAGGGAGCTGAATTGGAGTGGAGCAGCTGGGACTGGAACCAGCATACACGTACAGAGGGCAGCTTAGCTTGCTGAGCCACTGCCACAGCCCGCTTTAACAGAGAGTAGGGAAGCATAGGATGTGGGCGAGCGGGTGAGAGTCGGTGTTTCCAAGCCGTGTTCGCTACCCCTCGGCCTCACTCCCTACGCTTTCCATTCTAGACCAGCGGCCAGGACCCCCGGCAACCCTCCCAGACCCCTGGGAGCAGGGTCTGCGATGCTCGGAGGAGAGGAGACCCGCCTCGGCCAGGCTGAGTCCTCGGGGAGCCTCCCTATGCCCGCCCTCCGAGGGTTCCACGGAGCCCCAGAGGCCGGGCCCTTGCTCCTCCGGCAGCCGCCTCATCCCCGCCCCGAGGGGCGCGGTGCTAGTGCAGCGCGAGAAGGACCTGTCGGCCTACAACTGGAACTCCTTCGGCCTGCGCTACGGCCGGCGGCGGGCGGCGCCAGAACAAGAGCCCGGCGCGCGCGGCGGGGCTGAGGCGCAGGTGCCGCGCGCCGCCAGACTGACACTCGACCGCACGAGGGTGCGGGAAGGCTGATAGTAGGGGGCTTCTGGCCTGAAGCAATAAAGGCAATGCAGCCTAGTGGCCGGAGTGGGATTGGTGGTGTGAGCGCTTCACAGCTGGCTTTGGGTCGCTCCTGGGGTCATGCAGGTAGTTTGCTCCGCCAGTTGGATGTAAGGCAGCCAGGGCACAGTCTAAGTTTTCTCCACCCATTGCAGATCAGTACACACCCCACCCACATGCACACATGCTCACATGCACACACGCACACACGTTTAAAAGGCAATACAAAAAGTCCGGGGTTTTTTTTTTTTGTTTGTTTTTTAATAACAAAAAAGAAATCTCTGATTGGACGTTTCCACCCTAGCAAACGCCTACACAAATGTCTAAAAATTCGTTCTTCATCTCTCCGCCTTGCTTCCTGAGGTCCTGAGGCCGAGTGGACCACAGCTCATGTTTTGGGCAGCCCCTGGGTAGGAGGGAGGGAGCAGGCCCTTAAATTCGCTCTGGGATTCCAAACAGGTGCTGAGACACGTGGGAAGCCCCATCAGGACGAGCATGCGGTCCACCCTGACCAACAGGTGCCTGGACCACAGTCCCCAGCTGTGGCTCAGAAGGGCCGGCACTCCCCTTCCAGCGGCATCCCACACTGAGGCTGCTGCTGCTCTCCTTCTGTGACACCCGCCCTGGGGATGGGCACCCTCACTCGCATCCTCACTCACGGAACCTGAAGTCCAGACAACTCACTCCAGGCATTCAGCCGGGGGTGTGGCAAACCTCCTCACTCTAGCGACGCCTGGGTCAACGGCCCCCACATCTCCACTCTTTACTCAGCCTAGTAGGGTGTTCCTGGGGGCCCTAGGGCCAGGGTGGAGGAGGCTCTGCCAGGAAAAAAACTAATGGGCATTCACCGTGCCAGCCCTGGGCATCCCATCCTGCTCTGTGTAAGAAAGGACTGGACTTCCCTGGGCTGGGAGGGCTCCACCCATGCCCATACTGAGAGGCAGCGTGGTGTGGCCACTGGCTCCGGCAATCAGTGCTGCGCAAGACCAGGCAGAGCTGCGTTGCTATGGCAGCGAGATGGGTTGTCATGGGAACATAGCAACCGGTCCCACCCCCCACCTCTGCCCTCTAGGAGGTCAGTTTATCAGCAGGCTGTGAACTGGGCCTGCAGCTGACGCTATGGGAAGGGCACGTCCCTGCCTCTGTCCTTTTAAGTCACTTCCCTTGCACTGAGAACTTTCTCCAGGGAGGCCTGTGTGTGGCAAGAGGCTGGGGATGAGCTTCGAAGCAGCCTCGTTTTTACAAAACTCGCCATGATTCCATCTAGCCAGCCATCCCTCTCAGCCACACCTGCCTCCAGACTGCAGGGATGGGAGCGTGCAGAGTTTGCCTTTGGGCCGGAAGAGGCTGTGACCTTGTGTGCAGTGCTGCCCCACCAGCCCTCCCCGCCACCCTGGGGGTCCTGCCCATCTCTATGCTGGCTCACACAGGGGGCTTGGCGTTCACCCACGCAACTGCTACCTGCCAGCCTCTGCTTCTCAGAAGACGGAAAAAAAAAAAAAAAAGCCTTTATGAGAAGCAGGGAAAGAGGACTGCAAGGTGTCATGAATTTGCTGATACCCGAAACACCTGGAGCGTGTGGGGCACAGGGCCATCCACTGCACCCTCACACAGGCCTGCGAGGGGCAGCATTGTCCCCGTTGTACAGAACAGGACCCTGAGGCCAGGAGGGGCTCCATGGTGGGCCCAGGAGCAGGAAGCTGGCAGCTGCAGAGCCAAGAGCAGACCCTCCTCCTTCTAACCCTGAGTGTCCTGACCCCATACCTTGTAGTCTCCTCTCTGGAAAGCCACCCTCCCTCCCAGGATGGGGTGGCAGGCCCCACCCTCTCCACTCCAGAATGTTCTGTCTCGGTGGCTCTGGCAGCCATGGACCCAATCCCTCCCCAGATTCCTGCAGCGACCACATAGATGAGGTCCTCGGTCCCCATCCTCCCATCCTTGACCCCCAGCCTTCCCTCTCCTGCTCCCCACCTCCTCCAGGCCCACATGTGACACAGGAAGAAGGACCTTGCCATCCTTCTGATGTCTTACAGGATTCTGAGGGCCCGATGCAATAGTGTAGTGGTTAAAGTCCTTGCTTTGAGCGCGTAGGGATCCCATATGAGTGCCAATTCTCATCCTGGCTGCTTTACTTCCCACCCACCTCCATTCTTGTGGCCTGGGAAAGCAGTTGAGGATGGCTGCACCCATGTGGGAGGCTTGGAGGAGGCTCCTGGCTTCGGATTGGCTCAGCTCAAGCTGTTGTGGTCCCTTGGGGAGTGAACCATCGGACGAAAGATCTTCCTCTCTGTCTCTCCTCTCTGTATATCCGTCTTTCCAATAAAAATAAAATAAATCTTTAAAAAAAAAAAAAGAAGAAGATTTTGTAGCCCAAGACATTAACTCACTTGGGCTGGGGAGCCTGGTCAAGGCTTGTCTGAGGTGAGGGCAGAGCGTGTGGGGCACAGGGCTTTACATGCCACATGGCCCAGTCTCATCACCCCCTTCCACTTGTCCCTCCAGCACATCCCCTTGGCACTTGTGTTCCAAGCACCCCAAGCTTCTTAAAGGTAGCAATGGAACAAGAAAGACATAAACTCTCAAGGACAAAGAGGGGTGAAGCAGGTGAGAAATGACAGCAAGAATTTGGAGACGAAAAACTATACAGAGGTCTTGGCAGAGCCAAGGCACCATTGACCTCAGAGGGGCTCCTGAAGGGCGTGGCTGATCACACCCAGGACCCATGCCCAGGCATGGAGTGCCTTGGCCAGGATCAAGTCTGGGCTGAAGTCAGGACTGTGGCAGAAATTCCTTGCACTTGTGGGTTGTACTTGCCACCTGCACTCTGCTGCCTGTAGCACAGCCAGGCTGGTCCCAGGAAGAAGCCAGAGGCCTGCAGAGAGGGTGCGGGCTCAACAAGGAGGGCAGCTTGTAAGCGAGCCCCCAAACCCTTCCCTCACCCAGCAGCCAGGCCTGAAGGCAGCAGCAGCGTGTGGAGCCCAGGCCTTCATGTTTGCACCCTGGAGAGCCCCCATGTGCAACGGGGGCCCAGCCTGTGGGCCCTACTCCTCACACTCTGTTTCCAGGCCCTTCCGCTTCGACGGGGTTGGTCATAGGAGGCCAGGAAAGCCTTCAGTTTAGAAGAAGTGTCCTGTAGGCTTCCAGAACATTTTCATCTCAGAAACAACATTTAAAAAAAATTAGTCTGGGGCCCAATGCAATGGCTCAATTGGCTAATTCTCCCCTTGTATGCACTGAGATCCCATGTGGGGATCAGTCCGTGTCCCAGCTGCTCCACTCCCCATTCAGCTCCCTGCTTGTGGCCTAGGAGGAGCTGGTGTTGGAACTCGGCTACTTTGTTGTGGGCCTCTAGGGTCTTAGATACTCATCCAACACACCCTGCTTGAGTATTTCTCATATTAAAACATCTCAGGACGCCACTGGGGTGCAGTCGCTTTGTCTCTGGCCTTCAGCCTCAAGACACTTGGTTGGGTTTCCATACCTGGGGCAGGTGCATCTCCTTCCAGCCATAGCCCTTCATCTAGGCTCCCGCTGGACCCCTGGGCTCCTTGCCAATACTCTCATCCCCCAGGGGCCCTGGCAGCCCCAGAATCTTGGCTTATCCAAGGTGACCTCTCAGCCAAACTCCTGCTCTCCCAAGACCCCAGAGCAAACAGCGGGATGCTTGGCTCTCCTCCCTGCCGCTACCCTCAACTCCCAGTTTCTCCTCTCCCAGCCCCACCCCTTCCCCAGAGCAGCTCACTAACCCTGCCTCTCACTGCCACCGCCCACAGAGGCAGCCAGCGGCCTTTCTTCTCCCAGCTCAAGGCCTCAGCTGCTGGACTCCCGCCCCCTCTGATTAAAAAATTCTCCGGGAGCCAGCTGGGGCCCTCCAGGGACAGGCCGCAGAGCATGCTGGGGAAAGGCAGGTCGGGGGTGGGGGGAAAGCTCCCACTTCAGCTCTTGGCGCCTCCATTGCATCTCCATGCAGAAGCTGATTGACCCAGAGTCCAGCCCCCAAAGATGAGCCCCACGAGTCCCGTCTCTACCCTGGAGCCTAATCCCACGGCAGAGCCCACAGTGACACACTGGCAAGAGGCGACACAATCAGACTGTGTGATTTCCAGACTTCCCTACCCTCTACCCTGGACCTTCCCCAACCACCCCATACCCATGGGGCACCCCAAAGCTCCTTGGGGTAATTATCACAGAGAGGAGTAGGACTAGAAGTCCTCCTTAGCGGAGGCCTCAGCCTCAGATCTCACCCTGGGTGGCCTCAGCAGCTAAAGAAAGGTGAGGGGGTGGCGGCCTCCAGCGGATTTATGCTTCCCATGACAGGTTCCCATGACCGCCTCGGCCCCACTGGGAAGGGCTTGGGCAACGCAGCCTTCTCCCCCCACCCCTGCCCAGTTGGCTTCCCTGACCTCAGGGCCAGACATTCTGGGGACCTCCATGAGAACAGCTGGACCCCTGGGCTCAAGGACCTGGTAGATGCCGTGATAAGGGTCCCCACACACGGTCCTCTCCACCCCATGGCCCAGGGCTCTGGAAGGCCATGTTCCAAGGATAGGAGAGGAGCTCTGGCTCCTGGCAGCTCTGCCTGCCTCCTGGATGAGCCCAGCAGAGATGCAGCGGAACAGTGCGGCCACCAGGCAGAGGGTCAGGAGCCACAGAATCCTAGACCTTCAAGGAGGGCTGGGCCCTGGGTCGGCTGGGAAGTTCCTGACCATCCAGTTCTGGCTGCAGCATGCCTGTCCCAGGGCAGGGAGCTGACTGCCAATCACTTTGTGGCTGGGCAGGGTGGTCTGCTCGGCAGCTCTTTCTTCCTTGCCCTCACCCCCGCCACCCTATTGCCATCCCTGGGGGCTGTCCAAGGCAGGCCTACTTCTGCCCCTCTGAAAGGCTTTGTGGTACCCTGGGACTTCCCTCTTCCAATCAAGCTTCTTAGGGACCCAGGGCGGTCCCTTGGGGCTTGGTCCTGCAGCCAGCTTGCTTGTGCTTGCCCCAGCTTGCTTGTGCTTGCCCCAGCTTGCTTGTGCTTGCCCCAGACCTGGAGGATCCCATTTGAGTCTGCTCTCAGACTTCCTTCCCCTTTGCACCCTGGCACTGTGCTGCAGGGGACTCCCACAGAAGTAGACCCCATTCTTCCCCAAATTGATCTTGCCTCTCTTGTGCGTGCCCCTGCCAACGCTCTGCCCCCCCCCCACCGGTGCTCCAAGCCCACTGCAGTGAAATGTGTATCCCAGGGCCAGGTGCAGGTGGGCTGCATAGGGCTGGCAGGAGGCTGGGGCTGGAGGGCTGGGTCCCCAGGGGCTGCTCAGCACCCCACATCTGGGCGTAGTTGTAGCGAGGCTCCTGAATCTCAAGCTGAAACGCAGACAGAGGCCTTCCTGCTCAGCGCAGGTTCTCGCTGCTCAGCCATCCTTCTGTCTCCAGGGGGCTGGGTTCTGAGGTTCCTCCTCTGGAAAGTGGCCTACTCTTTGCATAGAAGCTGTACACACCCTCCCATACACCTTACATCATCTCTGGATTATTCACCATCCTCAACTCAAGGTTGGCATAGTTATTACACTATGCTGTTTAGGGGAGGACTACTACAAATCTGCATGTTCACTTGAGGTGCTTCTAAAAAAAGTGATTGATGTTTTATTGAAAAGTCAGATTTACAGAGAGAAGGAGAGACAAAAAGATCTTCCATTCACTGGTCCTCTTCCCAAGTAGCTGCAATGGCCGGAGCTGAGCCAATCTGAAGCCAGAGGCCAGGAGCCTCTTCTAGATCTCCCAAGTCCTTAGGCTGTCCTCCACGACCCTCCCAGGCCACATGCAGGGAGCTAGAAGGGAAGCAGAGCAAAGCCAGGATATGAACCGGCACCCATGTGGGATCCTGGTAAATGCAAGGCAAGGACTCTAGCCACTAGGCTACTGCATCTGGCCCTTGAAGCGTTTTTCCTCCTGAATATTTCCCACACACTGAATCTGTGCATGCAGAACCCGCAGGTCTGCAACCTGGCTGTACCAGACGTGTGGCTTTAAAAGCTCCCTGACCCTAGAGAGCAGCGAGGCTGCCCCCGACTCAGCACCCTGTCTGTTGAATGCCATAGATGTGGCTTGTGTTCTGACCCCCAGGCTGGTCCTGCCTCCCCAGGCCCTCCCCACTGTCCTCTCCCTGCTCCTTGTCCCTCCCCACCAGGGATTGGAGTGCTGGTCATTCAGTGTCATGGGCCACCACAGGCCACTAGGCCACAGCCAAGGTCCCTGAGATTCCAACCAGACAGAGAGCTCCTTCCCAAGCTGGGGAGAAGTGAGAGTGGGCCCAGCACCCACCTCCTCTGTGGCCACACCCAGCAGCAACCCCAAGGAGACACATCCAGCTGTGCAAATAAGGACATGCTGCTCCCCTGGCCTCTTCTGCCTCTTTTCCTCCTGTGTTCTAGGGATGTCGGCTCCTGGCCCCTCAGACCATGTCTGTGCCCTCTCCCCCCACCCTCTGCTGCAACTGCTGGCCCCTTAGGGCCCACCTCTCATTTGTCAAAGATCTTGGCCTGCAGCCACACACTTCTGCCAGTTTCTTGAATGACACTATCCACCATACAGAGGGTGATGCCAGGTTGCCCTGGCCTCTCACTTCTGGGGCACTCCGCTGTTGGCCTCACCAGCTCCACCTCCCGGTCACATCAGACGGGCCACCCTTGCCAGCCCCTGGCTTCATGGTCCAACTCTTCTCCCGTGATCCAGTTCATTCACCCTGCTCTGCCCCGCCCTCTCTCCAGCGCCCACCTTGGGCAGCACCGTCATTCATCCCTAACAGCTGTACAAAGACCTGAAGTCTCCTTGCCCCTTGTCTCTGGCCTCGCCAGCCCTGGAGGGAGCCAGCCAGGCCCTTCCTCTGCATCCAGACCCTAGGGCTCAGAGCTATAGAGGGGCGGGGTTCAAGAGCAGGGCCGGCTAGTGTCCTGCCAACCTCTGCTCTCTGCCCGTTGAGTGTCTTTGTCCAGCACAGAAACCCTCTCTCCGCTCTGCAGAGCTACTTCCCACCTGCCAGCTCTTGGCAGAGGCCCCGGCATCCTGTTTGTCAGAGATGTCAACAGTGACCACCAGTAAACAAAGTGCTGAGCCCAGCAGCCTGCCCTCCTTCCTCCTGCTCAGCAGAGGACCCCCATCCACTTCTTACACCTGTGTGCCGCACCTGTCCCACCTGCAAGGAATCTTGCTGTAGGGGAGGAGCCTTTCCCACCAACTGAGTGCTCTTGGTGCCTTTAAATACGTGCAGCCCCGCCCATATTGAGGAAGAGGGCAGCAAGAGGAAGGAAGGAAGAGAGAGAAAGGAAGGGAGAGGGAACTCCTGCCTTGGTCCTGGCCTCCTTCTAGGTACAGTCCAGCTGCTTTTATTATTTGGGGGGCCATGGAACCTGTTCTGGGAGACAGAGTTAAAAGAGAAGTTGACTTTCAGGAGAAAGACGTGTCTCATGTGGTTGGAACAGTGACCGGGAGTGCATCAGCGACTCACTGCCCAGGCAATACAGCCAATAGTGTAATTTCCTTGAGGGGGCCCTCCTGGCAGCCCTGCCTGAGACTGGCCATCACCACTGTTTTATGCTTCTGTGTAACAACAGCAGCCTGTTTTCCTCCGACCTCCAGCTTGTGGGCTTTGCTGGGGCAGAGAGGTGTGTATTCTTGTCACCTTTCTGAGTCCAGCAGCTAGTCGTGCACCTGTTGCCTCACCAATGCTCAGTGAACACTTGCTGGTGAATGAACCGGGGTAGAAAGAGCCCCTGGGGAGTGGCTGCTGTGACGCGAGGACTCATACGACGCCCATGTCCCATATCAGAGTGCTTGCTGTCAAGCCCCATCTATGTTCAGATCCAGCTTCCTGCTCATGGCCTGGGAGGTAGCTTGTGATGGCTCAAGAGCCTCTGGGCAGGAGCCCCGAATGGAGCCTAGAGCAGAACAGTGTCCCAGGCTGAGACCAGGGAGACCCCGAAAAAGCCACAATCCCTTCCCCAACCCGCTAGCTATAGGGGCCAGGTGTATGTTTGCAGCTCTGTCCCTAAACTGCACATAAAGTTTACTCATGGATAAATGGGGGCTTGGACCATGTAGAAAGAGATTAAAGGAAAAGCAGGGGTGGGGGAGCCCCCAGGACCCGAGGGCTGCCCTCCCCTCTTGCCCTTCCAGACAGCCATGCCGATCCACACCCTTGCCTTCATCTCAGGAATTATTATTATTTTTAAAGATTTATTTATTTTTATTACAAAGTCAGATATACAGAGAGAAGGAGAAACAGAGAGGAAGATCTTCCGTTCGATGATTCACTCCCCTAGTGACCGCAATGGCTGGTGCTGTGCCGATCCGAAGCTGGAAACCAGGAACCTCTTCTGGGTCTCCCACACAGGTGCAGGGTCCCAAAGCTTTGGGCCGTCCTCGACTGCTTTCCCAGGCCACAAGCAGGGAGCTGGATGGGAAGTGGAGCTGCCGGGATTAGAACTGGCGCCCATATGGGATTCAGCACGTTCAAGGTGAGGACTTCAGCTGCTAGGCCACGTCGCCGGGCCCAGCATCTCAGGAATTAAACCAAATGAAGATACCCAGTTCCAGATAGAAAACAAAATCTCGGCCTGGGAAGAGCCAAGGGGAGCAAAGTCAAAGTTAAGGCAGAGGAGGGCGCGCCAAGGGCCACAGGGGCTGGGTGCTGGGTTCGGGAGTATTGGGAACCAGCTTTCTGCCTGTCCCAGCCCAGACAAGTTCCTGAGCTCAACTACCCCCCCCCCCATCAGCCTCCGCCTGCCCACATCAGGGGTCTGAGGTCATAGGGCCAGGCCAGGCGAGGGGCTGTTGGCGTCACTGGGCCCAGGGTCCTGCTCCGCAGCTAGGAAACCTGCTCCCACGGGTGGAATTTACGAGTGGCTGCCCTGCCTGTACCCCCAGCATCATAAATCAGGGCCCCACAGGACGCCAGCCTCGCAGGGTGCCGCGTGTATAAAGGAGGCAGCTGGAGGAGCCCCCAGCTGCAGAGGACCCAGCACGAATCCCAGACAGCAAGCCAGCACAGACCTCCAGAGCAGAATGCCTCGCTGGGGCCTCCTGCTGGTGCTGTGGAGCTCCTACACCTTCAGCCTCCCCGCTGACACCAACGCCTTCCAAAGGTAACCTGGGCGGGGAAGAAGCGGTAGGTGGGACTGGGGGCTCCCACCTTCCTAGCACTCCAGCTATAGATACCATCCTGTCCTCATGACCAGTTGGGCAAGCAGGTGTGTCCTGGTCAGAGAGGGCAAGCATGATGCCCAATGTCACACAGACTGGAAAGGCACAGGAATGCAGTGGCTGAATGCAAGGGCGGTCCGTCTAGGCCAGATTCTCCTCCACCTGCAGGACCAGCTAACTCTGGGGTCACAGCAGGTTATTTAACCTCCTCAAGTGTCCTTTTACCATCAGAAGAGTTACAGAGAGAGGAAAGGGAGAGAGAGATCTTCCATCCTCTGGTTCACTCCCCAAATGCCTGCAACAATCAAGGCTAGACCAGGCTGAAAGCAGAAGCTTGATCTGGGTCTCCTACGTGGGTGCAGGGGCGCAACCACTTAAGCCAACATCTGCGAGCCAGATTGGAAGTGGAGCAGCCGGGACTTGAACCAGTGAGCATATGAGATGCCAGTGGGGCAAGCAGTGACTGAGCCCGCTTCACCACGGCATCAGCACTAGCAAACTTCCAAAGAGGAGGGTGTATGCTGAGCTTTAAGGAGTTGAAACCGTAGGGAGAAGGAGGGGTTTTGGAAACAGGGAGTGGTGGCAATGACAAGGTCCCCAGAAGAGGCTGTTTTGAGTAGAGTTGGAAGGACCCACTCTTGGGGTCCAACCTTCTCCGATGCCCCATTTTCCCACTTGCATAATGGGAATAATAAAGTCACCCTACCTGGGGAATGACTGGGAATGCAATGAAAGCATCACTGTGAAAATATTTTGTCAGTTATTCCACCACAATATGGTGAGGACAGGCAAGCAAATGGCCTTTGAGCTCATGAGCAGATGGGGCCGAGAGAAAGGAAAGCTGGTGTAGGGTACAGGGGCACCAGCCCTTAAGGAGAAAGAGGAGCGCTCTGCCACACGTAGAAAAATCTACCAGAAGGTTCCTGGGGCCTCCTGGCTGGCTTCCTTCAGGCTCTGGCTGGCAGAGCCCGGGCATCTTCCAGGGAGAAGAGAACTGGCCCTGTGTTGTGAATCCCTACCTTGCTATCACTGTCCCCTCCTGCGGGGATGGGATGAGGACAGCAGTTTGCAGGGTGGTTGCCGAGTGGCTGGCATAGGTGAGCATACAGTTTCAAGTCTGTACTGGGTACCAGCTCAGCACACTGCAAGTTCCCTGGGTCTCTTCCACTGGGCCTCCCAAACGTGATGGGAAAGTGTCTGGAAAAGAAACCCAGGGATAGAGACTCAGGCCCCAAGACACGCGTTCCCTAGAATGAGGTACCAGGCACCGTGGGTCCACCCCTCTCCATCCCTGGCCAGGTGCCTGCCCTCCAGGGGGTCCTCCAGACCCAGCCAAGTGCTCATGTGTCTGCTGCCACCTAGAGGCCATCTGTGGCACTGCTTCCCTCTGTCCCCAGTCTGCAGGCATCTGTTGTCTGTCTCCAGCCTGCTAGACTTCCTTGAGGGCGGCACGATCTTCACCCATCTGTCTCTAGGATGCAGCACACTGCAGCTCAGACCAGGTGTTCAACGCAGGATCATGGGATGAGTGAGCGAATAAATGGACCAACACCAAAACAGCCTCATGTAATCAGATAGCAGGGAGAAGTTGTCTAAGTAAAGTGACCCTGTGGTGCCATGGCACCAGGGGAAGGCACCAGGATGCTGGGCAAGTACAGAGACCTTGCTTTTGCTTCCTGCACCCGGGCCAGAATCCTGCTCAAGAAGATGCCTTCTGTCCGTGACATCCTGAAGGAGCGAGGAGTGGACATGGCCAGGCTGGGGGCCGAGTGGAGTCAATTTGCCAAGAGACTCTCGCTGGGCAATGGCACCATGCCCGTGGTCCTCACCAACTACCTGGACGTGAGTGCTTGCGCTCTCTTCAACCCCTCCCCACCACAAGGCCCGCCTCTCCCCATGCTGGGTCTTCCCGGGGAGCCAAGGGTCACAGAAGCACCCTATAGAAGTCCCATTTTATCAGGGGCCCAGAGGGCAGGAGGCGCTCAGGGACCAGCCAGATACAGGCAGAGCTTGCAACTGAGCCTGGCTCCGGCCAGGCAGCCCAGGTGAGGGTTGGGAGGAGAGTGGGCCTCCTGTCTTCCGGGGACTCATCGAGGGCCCAGCACCTCTCCACTTCCATGCCCATGCTTCTGTGCTAATTTCCTACTTCCTGGGAATGCCACAGGGCAGTGCTTGGCCCCCCGCCTTGCCCCTGTAGCAAAATGAACCCAGAGGGGTTGTGTGGATCCCCAAGCTCACCCTAAGAGCCACGGATCACCAGGTAACACCCCAGGACCCAAGACCTAAGATCCTGCAGCAACCCCCTCCACTGCCTCTCGTTGTCTGCCTCTGCAGACCCAGTACTATGGCGAGGTGGGCATCGGCACCCCGCCCCAGGTCTTCAAGGTCATCTTCGACACAGGCTCGGCCAACCTCTGGGTGCCCTCCACCAAGTGCAGCCCTCTCTACACCGCCTGTGGTGAGCCCCTGCACCCCACCTTCCCCCACATACAACCCTCCCGCTGCCACTGCGCAGCTTCCTCTCACTTCTATGCCCTCGGACCCTAAGAGGCATGGGGAAGCTGTCCCACTCTCCTGATGTGACCAGCAGTGTGGTGGGGAGCAAGATCCAGAGCTGCCGCCACCCAACCCCAACTCCCCCTGGGGTGGACAGTACTGAATCCCCACACTCAGCCCTGACCCTTAGGCCCTTTCATCCCAGCCTCTTTCTCAGTCAACAACCTCTTTCTGAGTACAACCCTGGGCCTAGAACCATCCCTGGCACAGATGTAGCGATTCCCTCCATATGCTGGGAAACATTTCTCAGATATGGGTACATACAAGGAACCCCAGAAATACAGACCCTGATGCAGGAAGCACATTTCCCAAGCTCCCACCCTCAGAGTCACCTGGCCCTGCACCTGAGTCCCCAGCCATACCTGCCCTGTCTGCCCCATCCTCCTTTCCCCTGCCTGGGCCACTCTCAAGTCCATGTCTACTCCGGGGACAGAAATTCACAACCTCTACAACTCAGCGGAATCCTCCAGCTACCTGGAGAACGGGACGGAGTTCACCATCCACTATGGATCCGGGAAGGTCAAGGGCTTCCTGAGCCAGGACATAGTGACTGTAAGTGGGGCCTCCCAGAAGTGTGGGCCGTGCGCACTTGTGCCTGACCAGGAGCCTGGACCCCTGTTCTGCTGGCTCCAGTATGGGCTGCAAAGGTGCAAAGCTGACTGCTCGGCCGGGTGGCACAGCTTCTGCAGGTGCTCAGTGTGCTGTGCTAGCCCCAAGTCCCCACGGCCCACGAGGCTCTGAGCCACACGCAAGACAGAAACCCAGCGCTGGAATCAGAGTCATAGCCTAGGAGGAAATCAATGTGGGGCCTCACTCCCTGCCCCTGCTTGTCTGCCAAAGCAGGGAAGGGGCCTGGGTGTGCCTTTAGCCCCGACAGGCTGGGACATGGCTGACCCAGGAGGACCTGGGCTTTGGGCTATGAGAGCACTTGGCCACTCCTCAGGTGCATGTTGAAAAAGGGGCTATGCCTGCAGGATTAGCAAAACCACATCTTCTCCACACCACCTGTACCCCAAGTGGGTGTGTCCTGAGAGGGGAACCCCTCACCCAGAGCAGACCCCAAGCAGAGGTGGGAACTCAAGAGCTTCCTCCCACAGGTGGGCGAGATCATGGTGACCCAGACGTTCGGAGAGGTCACGGAGCTGCCGCTGATACCCTTCATGCTGGCCAAGTTCGACGGCGTCCTGGGCATGGGCTTCCCCGCGCAGGCCGTCGGCGGGGTCACCCCTGTCTTTGACCACATCCTCTCCCAGCGGGTGCTAAAGGAGGACGTCTTCTCTGTCTACTACAGCAGGTGGGTGCCAAGAGAGAAGGGGGCTCACAGGAGAGCTGGGAGGGTGGAAGGAGAGTCGGGGCAGGGTTGAAATGCATGTGTGGCGTTCAGTGGATATGCAGAGCTGCTCCGGCCAAGTGCCCTGGATCCACTGTGCGAATTGCAGCTCATCATGAGATGAAACGAAGTGGTCAGTTCCTTGGTCACACCAGCCACATTGCAAGGGCTCCTGAACCGTGGTGGTGGATGGTGGCCGCCCAATCCAGAGAGCCCAGCAGCTCAGGGACACAGAAGAACACAAGAGGGGCTGATGGGAGAGAAGGCTTCATTGAGCCCTTCCCTGGGAGGGCCACACTCCATGGATGTCCTTCATTCACTCACAGCTTCACCGGTTCATTTGTTCCCTTATTAACTGAGTGGATGTGCTGTGCCAAGTGGTGCATTAGGCACTGGGGGCAAAGCAGAAAACACAATCCCTGCCCTTCCACTCTCCCTCATAGAAGTGGACACAAGAGACAAGAAATGTTGCAAGGTGATGCATGTTGCAGACACACAGGGAGTGGGAGGGAGTCTGATTCTAGGCTGAGTTATCCTGCAGCTCAGTAGGCCGTGGGAAGTGGCTATCAGCTCCTGGGTGGGTTTATGATCTGCCCCAGGCTGCTGGGCTTATAGGCTGTGAGGGCAGACAGAAGGTCACAGGGAGGGGACTTGAGGCTGCTGGCAGGGAGAATGCCAGGGGCGTCTCTCAAGGGTGAGACCAGGAGGAAACCTGGCAAGGAGGCATTGAGAAAAGGCCTGGCCAGGCCGGTGGCTGGCAGTCAGGGGTGGTCCTAGAAAGTGCCCCCGAGGAGGAAGCAAGGGCAAGGTCTCATGACCAGCAGCTAAGAGGTGACAGACAGTGTGGGGAAGTGGGGGTCACACAAGGCGGCTGCCCTGGGAAATGGAAGGGATGGGAATGTGGAGTGAGATCCAGACCCAGGCAGGGGAAGGAAGGGTGGGTGTGGTCATTGTGCTGGAGGCTGCGGGAGCCAAGCCCAAGGGTGGAGGAAGAAGCCGGTGGGAAGCTGGAGATTGGAAATGTGGAAAAAAAGAGGAGATAAGTAGGGGGCACAGGAGCCTGGGAACATGGAAGGGCCAAGGACCCAGCAGACAGGAAGAAGGCGGGCTCCTTCCTCCATCTCCGCCAGGGAGAAGGGCGGGTCCTGAGAGACCCTGCCCTGTGGGGAGAGGGACAGGAGGGCCTCTGTTAACACAAGCGCCCAGTACTGGCTAGCCATAAACACCGTGAATGCACATCTGTGCAACACACCACGTGCACACCTACACACAGATACTCACGTACATACACGCACATGCCTTTGTTGTGAATTCTGCAAAACCACATCACTTGCAAGCTGGCATGCAAACTCTGGAAAACAGCCCTGGGCTAGCCCTCAAGCCTTATGATGGGAGAGTTATGCAGGGTGGAGGAGGGAAAGGCCAGCGGTGAGGCCAGGGGAAGTGGCCTCCCATTGGAGGCCAGGAGTCCTGGATCCAGTCCCCAGCTGGTCGGCTCATGGCCTGGGTGACCCGTTGGTGACTCTGTGGCTTGAAGAGTAGAAGTGCACAACATCCATGCTGCCAGCAATCAGCCCTGGGGGTGTGGGGAGACGTGGGGAGGAGGGGAGCTCGCTTCCTTTGTGCCAGCTCGTTCTCTGCAGAAATGCCAAGCCAGGAAACCCCCTCATGCACCCTGACCCTCAGCATCCCCTTCACCCAGACACGCACATGCACACACACACACAGTCCCCCAAAGCCCACCTCAGCTCCACCGGGTGCTTGAGCTCCACTCCCTGCCCCTCCTTGCTGCCCCTTCCTGTGTACCTGCTCAACCAGAGGTTGTGGCTTGCATCCCATTTGCCTCTACTGTCCCCATGCCTGTTCTTGTTCCCTGGCCTCTCTGGGGACACTTGTTTGGCCACGGCAAGACTGTCCTGGAAGAGGCTCTGGGAGGAGCCAGCCCAGCAGAGAGGCAGAGGGCTCTGCCTAGCTTCTGGTGACAGCCACCAGCGCAGAGGCCCACCGCGCTCTGGTTGCCAAAGCCTGGTTACCAGTCTCCAGGAGATTTGAATCTTTCCTTCAGGAATTCCCACCTGCTGGGGGGAGAGATTGTGCTGGGAGGCAGCGACCCTCAGTATTACCAAGGCAACTTCCACTACGTGAGCATCAGCAAGACCGGTTCCTGGCAGATCACCATGAAGGGGTCAGGAATTGCAACCTTCCCCATACTCCACACTGCACCCCCACCATGCAGCTTCTCCTGGGGTGCTGGGGAGGAGGGAGGGTATCGTCCATCCCCCCTCCAGATGCAGCCATTCCATAAAGCACAGTCTCTCCATTGCTCTGTCCATGTGGGGGAAGGGCCACCAAGCACTTTCCCTCCCCTACTCACATATACCTCACCCCAATGCATCATGGCACCACCAATGTAGCCTCCCATCACCGGCCCCCACTTGGGAAATCTCTGGAACCCAGAGGTGCCCATCAGCCCATCCTTGGCCTACCCAGGGTGTCTGTGGGTTCAGCTACCTTGCTGTGTGAGGAGGGCTGCATGGCGGTGGTGGACACTGGTGCATCCTACATCTCGGGGCCCACCAGCTCCCTGAGGCTGCTCATGGATGCCCTGGGAGCCAAAGAACAGAGCTCGGATGAAGTAAGACACAGAGGCGAGGGGGTGGGAGGGAGGAACCTGAGATGGGCATCCTCTGGTCCAGGCCCCCCAAATCATCCTGGGAGCAACACTGGGTCCTCCTCCCCAGCCCTCACCCTGTCCTCCCCCACCCCTTTGTCCTCCAGTATGTGGTGAACTGCAACCAAGTGCCCATGCTCCCCGATGTTTCCTTCCACCTGGGAGGCAGGGCCTACACGCTCACGAGTACGGACTATGTGCTACAGGTGAGCTGCAACAAGGAGGGGCAGGTACAGGTTCCGTGCCAGGCTGAGAGCTGTGCCTGTCTGGGGTCAGCAGCTAAGGTGACTTCCAGCCCCCAGAGGCAGCACCAGGGCCCATTTGCTTCTTTGCTTGCTTGTCCCCACCAACAGCATAGTCTATGAGGGGTGAAAAGGACGGGAGGGGAGGGGGATATGGAAGTCCCGAGGGTGAGGGGAATGGACTAAGGAGGTAGGGGTGAGGCCAGGTGAAGAAGGGGACACTCTGATTCCGGGCACTGGGGAACCCCTGCCCCCTATTTCCTGCTAGGACCCCTACAGTCATGATGACCTGTGCACCCTGGCCCTCCATGGCTTGGACATCCCTCCTCCCACCGGACCTGTGTGGGTGCTAGGTGCCAGCTTCATCCGCAAGTTCTACACCGAGTTTGATCGGCATAATAATCGCATTGGTTTTGCCTTGGCCCGTTGAGGCCGGAGCTGGAGTGCACCCCCACCCCCCTGCTTGGGCTTATGTTCTTACAAGGGACATTGGGCACGGAGCTCCGGCTGGACACTTGCCCGGCACCCCCCTGCACTCTGCACCAGCCCTGCCCTTCTTTAAGGACCAAGAATAAAGACTGTTCACAACCCGTTCACAATCTGGGTTCATTGGGGTTTGGAACAGAGGGAGAGGCGGCTGCAGGATCCTGTGTGGATAAGAATGTGACACACAGACTGACAAACCACACAACAGGCCCCTGCCTGCAGAGGCAATGCCACCTCCTGCTGTCAGCAGGACTCAGGAAGAGTTGTTTATACACCCTGGAGTGGAGAGATGCAGACAGCCAGTCAGGGGGTCCCACGAGACCCTGGGGGACCAAGGCCAGTGCTGGGATGCATCAGCTCCCAGCTTAAGCTTTGCAATGCTGAGCCCGCCAGCCCTACCTCTGCACCTGCCAAACTCCCCCCTGCCCTGCTCCTCATCCTCGGCAGGGGCCCCTGCCCCATGGAGCCCCACCCACACAGGCAGTCTTTGGCAGCAGCACCCAAAAAGGCAGAACATCAGAGCCCCAGCTAACACGCCCACTTCACATGTGGGGAAGCGGGGGCCCAGAACGCGGGAGGCCTTTGCCCAGAATCACACAGTAAAGACACAAGTGATGAGGAATTCTGAAAGCTGCTGGAGGATCAAGGCCAGGATCCAGCCCGTCTCCCTGGGTTCTGGGAGCTTCCCACCTGGCCACACGGGCTGCATGCATGCACACATGGATGGCACTCGGGGTCCTCCACGGACACACCCCCCACCCCCACGCTGTCCTGTAGGATGTGTGCAGCCTGAAGACTGAGAAAGCAGCTCTACCCGAGGCCAGCTTGGCTCTGTTTCTCTTTTTTAAAACTTTGCTTATTTTCATTTGAAAGGCCTCCTTCTGCTGCTTACCCAGGTGCATTAGCAGGGAGTTTGATGGGAAGTGGAGCAGCGGGGACGGTGACTGGTGCGCCTAGATCACAGGGGAGGCCACAGGCCAGCAGCCAGCATTGCTGCAACAGGAGCTGTCAGTAGTGTCTCACTCCCACCCCCTGCCGGGGCAAAGCATGGACTTGGGCTTCAGGACCCTGGGCTGTCACCGACTGGCCACATGCCCTCGGGCTGGTGACTTCACTTCCTCCTTACATGAGCCTGTCTTCTAGTTTCCTGCACTGCACAGAGTGGCAGCCCCACATGGCTATGCTGAAACGCAATCAGTTAAGGCGCCACACGTGGCCAGGGGCCACTGCTGGGGCAGTGTAGCTATTTGTGTCATCATATTAGCTTGATCAGGCAGAGCTGGGTCCTGGACGGCAGCAGTTATGGGGACCTTGTGGTGGTGAGGAGGGCTGGGGGCTAGGGGGTTAGTCTGAAACGGTAAGCAGAATCCTTGACCTCCTTCCCAAGAACCAGCACAGGGCTTGCCCTCCTCCCACTACAAATACCCATGTGGCGGGAGTTCCGGACACCTGGGTGCTCACTGCCAATCACATTTTAAAGTCTTTAGTGACCAAAGCTCACTCTTGCTCAAGATTCTGGCACCCTGGCATGCCCGGTTGTCCTGCCTGCGGGACAGTCCACTCTAGCACAGGAAGTGAATGTGTAGGTGTGTGTTGAGGGGGTGGGATTGCTCAGAGACCCTCTCCTGGGTACAGCCTTGGGGGCGCTCCCTGGGCCGCAGCCCGGGACAGTGACGCAGAGGGGCGCGCCCAGGCTGCAGTCTTGCGATCTGCGGGTCTCCACATTTTGGCACCAGGCGGGGGCGCAGGAAGAGCAGCAGCCGGAGTGCGCGCCCCCCATCCCCAAGGCGGGACCCGGGGCCGGGGCGGGGCGGGACGTCCGCAGCCCCCGCCCCTCGCTGCGTCACGGGCTCCGGGGGACACCGCCCACTCCGCGCTCCAGGTAGCGGCCGGCGTGGCTGCCCGCGGGGGGCAAGCGGTGCTCCCCGGCGGCCGGGGGGCGTTCCCGAGGCCGGCGCCCGTGATGTCACAGCTGCGGCGGGCCGCGGCGTCCCCGGGCCGGCGGTCGGAGCGGGCAGCGGGCGCCTGAGTCATGGACTTCCCTTGGCCCCTCCTCTGCCGCCGCCCCTCCCTCGCCCGGCCCGCCCGCCGGGGCTAAGGCGGGCGCGGCGCTCGGGCGCCCAGGGGGTGGGGCTGCCGGGCATGGCTGCGCCCCCGTCGGCTCCACTGCCGTGCTCGCCTTTTTACCTGCGGGGGCAGGAGCCGAGCCCGAGCTGCCCATGGGGCATGGAGGAGGAGGCGGCGGTCGGCGCGGGCTGCGCGGAGCTTCTGGGCCCCCAGCGGGCCGCCTCCGTCCCGTGTTTTGGCATCTCGGTGGACCAGGACCACATCCTGCCCGGCGCCCTGCGCCTCATCCAGGAGCTACGACCACATTGGAAGCCCGAACAAGTTCGTACCAAGGTAACCGAGCGGGCCCGGCTGGGCCCTGCGGGGTGGTGTGGGGCCGTGTGTGCGTGCATCCTTCCGGGCGCGGGTCCCAGGGGTACGTGGCTGTGGCGGCGGGGGAGAGGGAGATAGGAAGGCGGAGTGTGTGCGTGTTGGGGTTTCCATCTGCAAAGCTGGGCGCAGTCCCCCCACCCCCGCTCAGCGCCCAGGGCCACCTGCCTGCTGTCAGCACACAGCGCGCCCGTGCCCCACCTCCTTGTCGCTTCGGGCTGGTGCCCCTCGCGACTCAACCCACTCTGAAACGCGAGCAGATGGGAACTTTTAAGGGACCCCCCCCCCAAAAAAAAACGCACGCATGCATTTCTGGCTCTTCTCCTCCCTAAGATGGGATCAAAGCCGCTTGGAGATCTCAGAACCCTCTCCAGGACGCCTTTGCCTTCCCAGCTGGGCACAACCTCTAAGATACACCCCTGGGCCGCGCCTCCCCCGAAGGAGCCCCTGGCTGACGCCCCCAGCTGCTCTGCCTTCCCCAAAGAGCAGAAAGAGCTTTCACCTGCCCACCCGCCCTGTGCCTTGAGCTGGCTGCCTGGAGAGGAAGTGGCTGAGTTGTGTGCTTGCAACTTAGGCTGGTGGGGCGAGGGAGGGGTCTTCTGCCATGCCTTGCTGGATAAGGAGAAAGGGAAGGCAAAGTTTTGGAGCAAGTGCCCAGGCTGCTGATGCCTGCCGGGGGAGAGGGTAGCATTTTGCGGGGAAAGGCCCGCCTTAGGTCAGGGCATCCACCAGTGAGTGCCTCCCTTCGCTGGGCCTCGTTTCCCCTGCTAGATTGGCTGCAGCTGTGCTCCCCCAAAAGTGGGTGTCTCCCTCTTCATTATCACCTTGGCAGGAGAGCCAGTGCTCCCCAGCCCAGCTGTGTCTTCTGGAAGGCCCCAAGGACCTCTGACCCCTGGAGTCCTGGGCCGCGTGCTACCTTGGGGCCGGCCCTCTGAGAGGTACAGCCCTGCTCTGTTGTCTGGTCCACAGCAGTTTATCTCAGGGCCAGGATGGAAGGAAAGGAGGAGAGGGCTCCTGCCCTTCCTGCCCCACCCAAATATGTTCTCCCGCTACCAAATCCCAGCACTGGGAGGTAGAGCCCAGAGGAGCAGGTGTACCTACATCGTACCCAGGCTGCCAGTGTTGTGTCTGAGTCTCTAGCCACCAAAGTTGGGACAGTGCTGAGTTGTACAAGGGAGAGATGGGGACTGGGGAGGGGGCTGTTTCTGGGTGGTTTGTGCTCCTTCTCCAAGGAGGAGCCCCTCCCTCCCTTCCCCCTCCACCCACACACTGCCCCTCCCCGCCCTAGCGCTTCACTGATGGCATCACCAACAAGCTAGTGGCCTGCTACGTGGAGGAAGACATGCGGGACTGTGTGTTGGTCCGGGTGTATGGGGAGCGCACGGAGCTGCTGGTGGACCGGGAGAATGAGGTCAGGAACTTCCAGCTGCTGCGGGCCCATGGCTGTGCCCCCAAGCTCTACTGCACCTTCCAGAACGGGCTGTGCTATGAGTACATGCAAGGTGTGGCCCTGGGGCCTGAGCACATCCGGGAGCCCCGGCTGTTCAGGTGAGGAGGGGGCGTGGAGGTCTTGGGTTCACTGTGGCTCACGGCCACGCAGAAGCACGGTCATGGGCATGCGGTAGGGATGTGTGCGTGTTGGCGGGCACTGCTCTGCCGGAGAGGCTGTAGCTACCTGCCAAGGTTTGGCCAGTGGGAGGAGGCCCGGGGTGGGGGATGAGAGACTGAGTTTGTTGGTGAATGTGGGACTGTCAAGCCTGGCTGCTGAGGTACAGAAGTCTGCCTCCTGGCTCCGTGCCTCCAACCTTTGCTCACCCCCAAGTCTGATCAGGAAGCATCGTAGGGTCTGGGAGGTAGAACCTGAGCCCAGTCCTCAGGATACACAGGTGTGTCCCGACCTGCCAAGTGCAAAGCCAGTGGGCCCTATCAGGCCTGTGTGTGGTTTTGCTAACCCAGGCGAGATGGCTGCTAGTCTCCACTGGTTCAGGCATCCAGTTTTGGGGAGTTTGTTTGGGGTACCCCTGCAGAGGAATAATGCCTGGCTGTGTAGGGCTCAGACCCCAGGCTTCACCTTGAAGCTCTGTGGATCCCTCTGTCGGGCCCAGGTGAGAAGGAAGGAGGGCATTGAGTGCACTCTGCACTCTGCTAGGCCAGGGCAGGCATGCCTCCTTCCCCATGCGGGTCATGATGCTGACCCACAGGGAGGGCATTCGGACTTTAGCTGAGGTCTGCGGCCCACACTGGGGCCAGCAGCCTGGCATGTATCTGAGACCCTCGGATTCTGCCCTGTGTAGTCCGAAGGGAAGTTGACCTCTGTGTGCTGGGCTGGACCTGGAAACTCTGTCCCCTCTGCTGCCACTCAGTTAACTCTAAGCAGGTGCACCTGGCCCTATGGGATTTAAGAGGGAGTTCGGGAGCCCCTGCAGGCCCCTAGGGCCTGGGAGGTCCAGTATTCCCTTTGAGATGTGTGTTGCATCTGGGGGAGGCAGATGCACGTGTGCAGGGGGGCTGTTCAGGCTCCAGGTGAGCAACTCCAAGCGCACCAGGTCTGGGGACATGAGGTCGGGGGCCCTGTCCTGTCCTGGCATCTCCCAGCTCCCCGCCTTGTCACATAAGCTCACATCTTGGCAGGTTCCTACCACTCCCAGTCTCCCTCCCTTCTGAATCCCTGGCTGTCACTTATCCTCCCGTGGAAACAATTACTATTGTCAGGAAGATTAAAGATGAATTTCAGTTTGACAAGCAGAACTTAGCATCTGGGGGTAGAGCTAGAAAAGGGAAGCATTTGGATGGGGATCCTTCTAGGGAAGGTAGAGATCAGAGGGAAACACCTTGGCGGGGGGTCCCCTGAGCCCACCCCTTGCCTCACCCTGCTGAGGCTTCCCGGTGTAAAACTGCTGAGTGTTGAGGTTACTTTCATTGCTATTCCAGACAACAGTCCTATTGATATTCAAGGGAACGCTGTGCTCCTGCTCTGGTCCCAATCTTCCCTCTGGGAAGGGAAGGCCTGAAGCTCAGGTCTGATTGTCTGCCTGGCCCAAGCCCTGGCCAGCTGGCTCCCTCCGGGCCACTGGCCCATGCAAGCCTGAGTCTGCCCTCTCTGACCCGCTGCTGCCCTCTGCCCCCTCCGCCCTTTAGGAGATGGGAGCCAGAAACTGCCCCGAGGTCTCTGGGTTGGGGAGCCTGGCAAGGGGAGGTTGTTTCTGGGGCTGCTCAGGAACAAGATTTCAAACACCGGTGCTTTTGTTGTCTCAGTGGGCGATGTTGATTCGAGCCATAAGCAGGGGCAGAGGAAGCCAAGGAGCTTGAGCGCTGGAGGCTGGCCGATGACTCGGGGGAGGGCTGGGAGAGTCCAGCTGGGTCTTCTGGGTGCTGGGGTCCTTATCAAGCTTCCCCCCCTGCCCCCTCCAACACACACACCCTCTGACCGGTCAGTCCTCCGTCCGCCCCCACCCTCTCCCAGAAGCCTTCCCTACCGCCCACTTCTCCTCTCCTGGGACCTTGGATAGCGTCCACTGGAGAACTTGAAAATAGAAAGCTGGCTTGTTTTGCGTCCTTGGCACCCAGCCGCCAGCATCAACTCCCCGTGGCTGAGGAAGGGGCTGCCCAGGGCCAGCCTGCTGGCTTCCCTCCCCACCTTGGCCAAAGCTGATAAGAGGCGGGCATTTCTTTCCCACCCCCTGGTCTCTCAAAACAAAGTGGCCTGAGCTCATCATGCCTCTCCGAGAACGGATCAAAGTCCAGGGGACAGGAAAGACGCCTCCACTGCTCCCCGCCCTGTCCTGGGTGCCCCTCTATCTTTGGGGCTTGCTGTGGGTGCACTGCCACCACATTGACCTGTGGCCAGCTGCTCATGGCTCTGCTGTGCTCCCTGGAGGGACCTCATCTCTGAGACTGGAGAGAGACCTGAGGCTGAGAGTTGAATTTCATCTTCATGCCCGGCTCATGAGCACCCACACCCGGCCCTCTGGCCTGCCTGGCACTGTTGTTCTCCTGTTTTCTGCTGCAGGTTAATTGCTTTAGAGATGGCAAAGATTCACATGATCCACGCCAACGGCAGCCTGCCCAAGCCCACCCTCTGGCACAAGATGCATCATTATTTCACACTCGTGAAGAATGAGATCAACCCGAGGTACCAGGGCCTGGGAGGGTCCAAGGCTGCCGCTGTGTGGGGGGAGCTGGCCAGCTCCTCCTTCAGCTCCACCTCCTGCTGGTAGAACTGGGCCTGGGCCGTGTGAGCAGCTTGAGGCCTCACACACTTTCTTTTCTTCTTTTTTTTAAAATCTTTGGGAAAGTCAGATTTACAGAAAGATCTTCCATCTGCTGGGTCACTCCCCAAGTGGCCACATCGGCCAGGAGCAAAGCTAATCTGAAGCCGGGAGCTTCTCCCACATGCGTGCAGGGTCCCAAGGCTTTGGGCCGTCCTCGACTGCTTTCCCAGGCCACAGGCAGGGAGTTGGATGGGAAGTGGAGCAGCCAGGATATGAACCAATGTCCATATGGAATCCCGACACATGCAAGGCGAGGACTTCAGCCACTAGGCTACGGTGCCGAGGCCACCTTACAGGCTTTCTGATGGTGGTACGGACTTGTCCCTAATGCTGAAGATCCATGAGGGAGTTTAATCCCATGTCATGGGGCTCCACAGGGTGTGTGTTTCTCAGACCTTGGCTCTTTCCATCCGAGCTGCCTCTGGAACAATGAGAAAGGCCAGGTCCCCTGGGAATGGGGTGGGCCCGTGGTCAGACTCAGAATTCACTCTGCAGCCAGGAAGCCCTTGGGCAGCCCTGAAACACCACCACCACCCCAATGTCCTCTTGTGCCCTTGGGCCTGTCACCCTGCTCCATGCCAACCTACAGCTTTACTATTTTCCTACATGGGCCTTGGCAGAGGAGTGGGGTGTCCCCATCCTGCTCCCCTGGCCAGCACCCCAAGAGAGCTGCCAGCCTGCCAGAAGCCAGACTCCACATCCGAGTCAGGTGGCTAGAGGCATGGGGGAGGATCAGTGTCACCCCCTGAAAGAGACCCTAGTGAGGCTGTGCCCACTGCATCACACTGGCCTTGAACCTCCCCTGGAGAAATGCATCATGCATGTGTAGGGACATCATGAGGTTTCCACGCACGTGTGCAGTGTCAGGCCGGGGCGGTAGTGAATCCACGGCAGCACACGCACAGGTTGTTGTTTTGGGTCAGAAAGCTTCAGAATGTACCCTGCTATCTGTGCCCAGGAGTGTTTGTCCAGCACCGCCCATGCCTGACCCCATGGTGACCACGTTCAGGCTTCCTGTGCCATGTGTTTTCTGGGATGGGCAGTGCCGCCTCCCTTGGATTAGAGTGGCATATGGGAAGTGGGACCTTCTCATCCCCACAGCTCACCTCTTTCGGTTGACAGATAGGAAAACTGACGCCCAGGCAGGCAGGAGATGTCCCATTGCCAGGGACACCTCGGATGCCCCCGATGCTCTGGCATGATCCTGGCCATTGCTGCTCCTCTCAGGGCACTGGCCCTGGGTGACCCTGGGGAAGAACCAAGCTGGCCATACTTTTGAACCTTGGTCTCCCTTGAACTCTCTTTGGAGGTTGGTTCGTGCCCTATGCCACCTACAGTGGGGCGATGACGGGCAGTCACTTAGTCCAAGCAGGGGAGCACCTGGGCTGCAGACATTGCCTCATAACCCTGAATCACTCCATTCTTCGTGTGCAAAAAGTCAGCTTGATGTATGCCTGCCCTCAGGAAGCTTAGGGGCTGGCTGAGTACACAAGTCGTGCCCATACATAGCTGGACAAGGTGGGGGTGCTTGTGTAGGATAGCTGGGTAAGTCTCGCTGGCAGAGGTGTATGACAGCTTGGGGCAGCTGGGGCAGGAGGTGTGCTCCTGGGGATGATTGGCCAGGGCATATCTTCAGGGCACCTGGGAAAGACTGTGGGAGACAGAGCTGGAGGGCTGCATTGCCACTCCTTGGTGGGTGAGGAACCTTGAGTGCCAGGCCAAGGAGCCAGGATTTAATAGTGGCAGTGTAGAAGGAAGCCATGAAGATGCCTGAGCCGGGGCCTCAGGTCAGGAGCCCGCCCAGGCCTGCATTTTGGGAAGGTAGCTTATCTAGTGCAGGGAGAGTTTGGGTGGAACAATAAGCAGGTGGTGGATCTGAGCGGACCAGAACAGCTGGGAGACTGTTGCCATAAAATGGACTAGGACTGGGGTCTAAGAGCCCAGCCTAGCCCAGCCCTGGGGATGGGTTGGCAGGTCTTGAATTTGAGCCCTGGGAATCTGCATTTTGATGGGCTCTCCCTGGTGACTCTGAGGCGGTTAACTGAGGACCCCCCCCCTCCCCCCACCGTCAAGGAGCCTTGCCTTCAGGCTGGGAAGGGGCTAGAGGATGTGCTGGAGACCCCTGCAGGCACATCCAGTAGTCTGGAAGTTGGGCTGGCTGTGTGGAGGGGTATGCAGTGGCCAGGAAGTGCTGGGCTGGGAAGCCGGGACACGTGGGGAGATGAACCTTTTACCCATCCTAAACCTCAAGAACTCACCATTCGCCAAGAGTTCCCTGAGGAGTCCCCAGCCCTTTCACCTCCTCCTGCCATCTCTAGGGCTGTGGCCACCCTTCTGCCAACTCCTTAGCCTTGGAAGTGCCAGGGGCTTCAGGGCTGGCCACTGGCCACATTCCAAGTGCACGTAGTGAAGGAGGTAGGGGGAGTGGCCAACTGGCGAGCAGGCCTGGTGTGTTCCCACAGTAAGCAGCTCCATGGCCTTGGGGTGGGCGGTACCGGGGTCGGACAGAGGTCAGGGACTGAGCCGCAGGCTTCTGGGATGTCAAGGCCTGGGCCTGGACAAAGCAGAGGAGGCCTTCTAATTCTTATCTCTCCGTGGTTTCAGGCCAAGAGGAAAGAGAGCAGTGAAAGAAGAGACGCTACCTGGGGGAGGTGGCGGCTGCTCTGGTGGGGTGTGGAGGCATAGTGCAGATAAACTTCTAGAGGGGAGGTTGGGGGCGTGTCCTGTGTCACCCACCCCAGTGTTGGGGAGGAGCTTCTAGGGGCCCAGGTTGTTTGGGGAGCCTTGGTCCAGTGTTGGATTCTCAAGCTAGGGGTTCCACTGAAGTCCCTCCCCTTCGTTGAGACTCAGTGTCCCCATGGGGTAGGTCCAGATGACCTAAGACTGCCATGACCTTGGTTTCCTTAGAGCCAGTGGAGCCCGACTATCCTTCCCTGTCCAGAGCGGCCAGAGCATGCTGCGATGGCTGAACTCCACCCACACTCTGTCCATGGGCAGTGGGAGAGGGCAGGCCACCCTCCCGCCCTCCTGTGTGTGTTCCCGCTGTCCCTGATGAGATGCCAGCCCTCCCCCTCTGCCAGTCCTTGGCCTCTGAGGGCTATACTGGCTGTTTGACTTTTTTCAGTGCATACAGAGCTGTGTGCATCCTTGGGGACAAAGTGCAAGGCCTGCCAGCACAGCATGTCTGTGTCAGACGTCCACGCAGCCCCTGATGGCGTCATCGATTGGCCAAGCCAGTCATCTTCAATGCGTGGAGCCGCAGTAGCTGCTGTGAGCATGGGCTGGGGGCCAGGGGGAGAGGTGGCCGCTGTGCCCTTTTGTTCTCGCTCTCATGTTGCCTGTGCACAGTCTGGCTGAGCCCTGGGGCGGGGGGACCCATGGCTTCTAACCCAAACAGTATCCTGGGAGCAGCAGCTGCACAGGCTTGAGCCTTGAAAGTCCTTGGTGTCCCTGTGGTGAGCCCAGCACATGTTAGTGTGTGGCCCAGCGTGGGCTAGCCTGGTCTGCTTGCAGGGTGAAAGCTTCTGGACCCTTTTTCCACCTGTGATGCTGTCAGCTGCAGGTGTGGGAGGAAGGCATGCCTGGATCAACCTGTGTGGCCTCTGGGGTGCTGCTCCTCTCCACAGGAGAGGCTTATCTTGGAGGGTGACGCCTAGACCAGGGCTTGCTGAGTGCACCTCCCCACCCCTTCTGTCGGCTTTGTTCCTCTGCCTGGGGTTGACTCTGAATGCTGGTTCTTTCCTCTACTGCCCTTCCCTTCTTGTCCGTTCCACAGAGTGGCCGGGATGTCATTGGCAAATGGTCTTGCCTTTTCTTTTTTAGGGGGAGGAGGGATAGAGAGAGTGCCTATCCTCTTTTTTGCTTCCCAAATGCCCCTGATGGCCCTACTGAGGCCAAAGCCAAGGGCTAGAAGCTTGACCCAGGTGTGGGAACTGACTGCTTGACCTGCTCCCTCCCCAGGTGTGCATTAACAGGAACCTGGAGTCCGAAGTGGAGCCAGGACTTGAACCAGGCACTCCAGGATGGAAGGCGGGTGTCCCAAGCAGCTCCTTGACCTTCAAACACCTGCCCCACTCCTGACAGCTTTATGCTGTGCCAGTTGCTTTCATGGCCTTGTTTCCATCGGCTTCTTGGTGTAGCCACAGGAGTCAGAAGTTCCCAAAGCCTTAGTGTCAGGTGATAAATGATGAGGACTGGCTAGGTGGGCTGCTTACCCGAGGTCCCCCTACAGCATGTGTGTTGGGGTGGGGTGGGGGGACGGCAAGGCCAGAGCTCAGGGCTGTGGAGCTGAGCACCTGCCTGTCCTCCAGCAGCCCTCTCCCCACACCAGCCGCCTTTTTGCCACTGTCTAGCCTCTCTGCAGATGTCCCTAAGGTGGAGGTGCTGGAGTGGGAGCTGGCCTGGCTGAAGGAGCACCTGTGCCAGCTGGATTCCCCGGTGGTGTTCTGTCACAACGACCTGCTCTGCAAGAACATCATCTATGACAGAGCCAAAGGTACGGCTGCTCCGGCCTCCGGCAGGCTCCCGCCTTCAGGCTGCTGCTCCAACAAGCCAAGGGGTTTAGGCCTTAAGTTAATGTGTAGGGGAAGAAGGAAAGGGAACACAGCTTAGAAAAATCCATTGTAGGGAAAAACTCAAAATCCTGGTTTGTGGAGGTGTTGCACCTTTGGGCACCTGTGCCATGCTGCAGGGTGACAGGCATCAGGGCTGCCCAGAGCTGCTGGGTGTTACCCCCAGGGAGCTTGGCTGCCCTGCAGAATCCACAGGCACTGGCTCTGGGACCATATTCAGATGCCAAACTCCAAGGTTACTCAAATGCCTTGTGTAACATGGAGGTGTATCCGTGTTAACCTCTGCACCACCTGCCACATGCTTTTAACAAATTTGAGAAACAATGATTCCTTTTTTTTTTTTTTTTAATCTGCTGGTTCACTTCTGAAGTGTCTGCACCAGCTGGGAGTGGGCCAGGTTGAGGCCAGAAGCCAGCAGCTCAGTCTGTGTCTTGCATGCGGGTGAAGTGACCAAAGGATTTGAGCCGCCACCTGCTTCCCAGGAAGTACAGGAAGCTGGAAGTGGAGGCCGGACTTAGACCCAGGTGCACTCGTACAGGACATGGGTGTCCCCAGCCGTGTCTCAACCGCTGTGTCCAGCACTGGGCCCCCGTTTCTCATACATTATCTCTGGATGACTTAGCTGGCACTTCAAGCTGTCACCCTATATTGTGCAGAAACCATGACGGGAAACAAAATCTGCGCTTGTTCAGTCTACAGATGCAGTGTTCTTTGCCCCACATACTTTCAATCTGTGGTTGGGTGATTCTGCGACTATAGGGCCCTTGGATTTGTAGGGCTTCCTCTCCTGAGCTTTATTCTGATCCATGGCCATGCTGGGGTCCAGCCATGTGAGGGGCTGGTGGGGACTGGGGGGAGGGCAGACAGATGGCCAAGTGGAAGGAAGTAGCTTAGAAGGGGAGGGTGGGCTGCAGTGGCCAACCGTGTGCCAGAGAGGGGCCCACAAGCTATTTCCAGATCCTACTGCCTATCCTCTACGTCACAGGTCACGTGCGGTTCATCGACTATGAGTATGCCGGCTACAACTACCAGGCTTTCGACATTGGCAACCATTTCAATGAGTTTGCAGGTGAGAGGGGCAGTGCTGGTGTGCCCATGTTCAAGTCACCCTGAGGTCTCGGGTGAGGATCAGGACGGCTGTGGACTTGGCAGGTGTTGGCTGTGGACTTGGCAAGTGTTGGCTACAGCCCACCTCCACAGAGCTGATCTCTGTTAGCCCATGTTGGTGCCCTGGTATACAGTGGGAAAGCTACATGTGCCTGTGAGTACTGGGCTTGGCATGTACAGTAAAATATATATATATATTTGCAAGGTAGAGTGACACACATACACACACACACACACACACACACACACACACTAACTCAGAGCTTATATCCACTGGTTCACTCACAAGATGGCCACTCCAGCCCGAGGCTAGGTCAGGCCGGAAGCCAGGTCTGGAGTCTCCCACGTGGGTGGCTAGGGCCCAAGCACTTAAGCCACTTTCTGCTGTTTTCCCAAGCGCCTTGACAGAGAGCTGGATTGGAAGTGGAACAGTGGGGACTTAAACCCATGCTCTGATTGGATGCTCGCATCATCGCAGGCAGCCATTTAATCTACCAGGCCATAATGCTGGCGGCCCCCTCGGCATGTGGGTTTAAAAAAACCCTTTCCCTGGGCAGATATGGCTTGTGCCAGTGTGGCCCCAGTCATCCCATTGTTAAGCCACTCTGCATGGTCGTTCGTGAGGCCTCTGGCTGTGGAAGTGGTGTAGATCAGGCTCCAAGCAGCTGCGTGCCTGGTGTCCTGAAGACAGCCTCAAGGACAGTGGATACGTGTGTGTGCCTCACACCTGAACTGTAGCTGTGTGACCCTGGGGCAGGCTGCCTCCCTCTCTGTGCTCCCATAAACCAGACACAGGAGGGCAGCACATGCAGTGTCAGGCAGGTGTGCTCTCCTGCAGTGACCGAGGAGCTAGTCGCCGAGATGGAAGGGGCTGGGTGAGGCAGAGGAGACCTTTGTGTAAAGCAAGTGTTGGTAGAATTGTCCAGCCTGCTGGCCCCCAGGCAGCTGATGTAGGATGCTCGGCCCCCGTGGCTTAGGGCAGGTGAGGCAGGTCCAGGCCAGCCACAGCCTGTCCCGGGCCACTCCTATCCCTTCTAGAACCCCAGGTGAGCAAGGCTCCAAAACCCTAATTGTGTTCTCAGCCACCAGCTGCATCCAGGAACCTGGTGGGGGTGCCCCACTAGTCACCCTGGAAGGGGTAATTCATGTTTAGTCCTCCTTGCCTGCTGCCCAGAGTATAAGTGGAAGGTCTTCAGGGGGCAGCCTGATCCAGCTCCCAAGCTGGGGACACAGGAGGGAAGATTTTTCTTTTTAAGATTTATTTACTTTTATTGGAAAGGCAGATTTAAAGAGAAGATAAGAGAAAAATCTTCCAATCACTGATTCATTCCCCAAATAGCCGCAGTGGTGGGAGCTGAGCCGATCCAAAATCTTGGAGCCTCTTTCAGGCCTTCCACGTGGGTGCAGGGTCCCGAGACGTTGGGCCATTCTCTGCTGTCCTCCCAGACAAGAGGAGAGGAAGTGAGCTTGGGGACAGTAGCTCAGTCCTGATCCTGTCATAGGTAGCCAGGGCCACCACTGCTGCTGTGGCCAGGACATGGCTGACGGTGTAGGCAGCTCCAGGACCCACTCGTTTCCCACTGATAAATGGAGAGGAAGGGGGCGCATTTCCAAGGCTAACTGGAGCCCAGGGCTGCTGAGGCCGTGGTTTCAACAAGGGCTTTCTCTGTGCCATGGTCTGGCACACATGGGGAGAGGCAATGGGTCCTGCCACTCTCAGGTCACTGCATCACCCCCCAACCCCCACGCAGTTTGTACCCTTCTCTGCTTTTCTGCATGCCACACAGTGGTAGTGACCCCAGCTGGGGCACAGGGAGAACCATATGCCATGGGCCGCCTGTAGGTGGAAGGAGACGGGATGTACTGAAGGCAGAGCCCTTGCCGAGCTGGAGGCGCCCCTCCAAGTGGTCCCCTTCTCTCTTCCATGCGCTGTGCCCTTCCATGGCAGGTGTGAATGAGGTGGATTACTGCCGGTACCCAGCCCGGGAGACCCAGCTGCAGTGGCTGCGCTACTACCTGCAGGCACAGAAGGGCTCGGCCGTGACCCCCAGGGAGGTGGAGAAGCTGTACGTGCAAGTCAACAAGTTTGCGCTGGTGAGTGAGTGGCTGGGCCTCGGGGCCCAGCCCCGAGGCAGGGCTGAGATCACAGAAGAGGGAATTACAAGAGTTTTATTTTGGTGCTTTTTGAAATCTATGCATGAAAAGGATTGTCCAAAAAAAAAAAAAAAAAACCATGGAAAAATGAAATGTCTTGAGAGAAAATAGTGCATGATTTTTTTTTTATTCCTATTTATTTGGAAAGCAGAAAGAGATGAGTATTTCTTTCTGCTGGTGCACACCCCCAATGTCCTCAACAGTCAAAGCTGGGCCAAGGCAAAGCTAGGGACTCAGAGCCCCATCTGGGTCTCCTACATGGGTGGCAGGGACCCACACACTCCTCGCATCCACAGGAAGCTGGAATGGAGTGGAGCCCTCAGCAGCGACACGTGTGTCCCCCACCACTGTGACAGCTGTCCCACGCACAGGCTTCAGGGTCTTGCTCTGAAATGGACATGCTTTCCTTCCGTGGCCTGCGGAGAGGCCCCTTGTCTTTACGCAGATGCTAGCTCCTATCTCTGCATGCCTCCTGTTTGTCCTTCCCATGCTCTGACCTCAGCCTTTCATGCAGAGTTGAAACTTTCTCTTTTTTCATCCTTGGCCTTTGGAGGAGCTAGAGAATGTCAAGTCCTGCCTTGACCTCCCGCTGCAGCCTCGGCTGTCTTCCAGGCTTTCCTTGACTGCCTACCTCCAGTAGGGCTGCACCGTCAGCTGAGCGCCGTCCACAGTCTCACTGGCCAGACTCACTGATGTCTAGCCACATGTGAGTGGCTGCTGTGGCCTTCAGTGGCCCACTCCCCCATGCCCGCACTTCCCTCATTGGGCGGTGGGGTGGGGAGCTGCAATGTGGGGGACCCTCACCTGAGAGGGGAGGGTGTTGCTGCTGTGTGTTCCCATCCCCTGGGTACTTCCGACAGAAACAGTGCAGTTTAGTTCTTCGTGAAGGCCACACTCGGGGCTGTTTATGCCCAGATGTGATCCAGAAGGCAGGGGCAGAATGGCAAAAGCCAGCTGAAGGATCTTCCACTCTGGCACTCACTGCAACTTGTCACCCCTCCTCTTCCTCCCTACTGGGCAGTGCCATCCTCTCTCCTGTCCACTAGATCTGAGCACGCTCTCAAGGTTTCATCTTGATCTGAAGACACCCTTGGGAAAGGGAGTGGCCTGGGCTGCCAGGGCTGCCCGGGCTGGGGCTGGGGACCTGGGTTGAGCAGTTTCGCAGGCCCCATGAGCTGGCGTTGGTGTCCCTGTGGTGCCCACCCCAGGCACCTGCCATCCACCAGTTCTCAGGGACACAGCAGGCTGACCCTCTCTGCTCTGGTTTCAGGCATCTCACTTCTTCTGGGCTCTCTGGGCTCTCATCCAGAACCAGTACTCCACCATCGACTTTGACTTCCTCAGGTGGGTGCAGGGCCCAGTTGACATGGGGGAGTGGAGATCAAAGAGCCTTGAGCCTGTCCAGGCTGTCATGTCAAAGCCAGCCCAACCCTCTCCCTCTAAAAGCATCCCCTTCCCAGTGGGACAGAGCCCCTGTCACTTAAGGTACACCTTCCCCCAGCTTCTGTGCCCAGTCCTGGTCCTAGAACATGGTGGCGGTCAGCAGGCGAGTCCTGCCTTTGGTCTCCAGTTGGGGGTTAGCCAGCTGCTGGGGCTCCACAGGGAACACCCTCAGACTGCACCTGACTTGAACAGCTTGATATGGGGCACCGTCCCATTCTCCCCATCCGTCAGGGTGGCTGTTAACGGACACAGGTGTTGGCGAGGATGCAGAAGATTCAGAACTCCTGGGTCTGCTGATGGGCAGTGTCTAATGGGGCAGCCGCTGTGACAAACAGCACCAGAGATTTTGAAATTTCATGGGAAAAAATGGTTTGGAGATATGAAATTGTGCATTTTCCCCATGTGCACGGATGATAATCCTTTGCAGCAACATGAAGTTCTCATTGTATTTTCCCACGAATCTTGAAGCACCTGGGTAGGATGGTCCCTCAAAGACTTAACACTCTGATTTCTGTGTGGCTCAGTGGTCCTGCATCTGGTACCCCTCTGGAAGGCTGGAATCGGGGTCCCTCAGTCCTCTGTACCCACATTCGTAGCAACAACATTCATAGCAGCCAAAAGGCAGAGCCAGATGAATGAATGAATGAATGCAGACCACTGGGTCTGCATTCCGACCCATTCCGACTGCATAACCGACACTCGAGCTTTCCTGCCCTCGGCGTGCCTGTCCCTTGAGGATGTTACTGAGCGTACGGTGTTTGCTAACAAACGGTAGTCAAATCTGCAGTCACAGAAAGTAGCACGGGGATTCTTGCAGGGCAGGAGAGGGGAGATGGGGTATGGGGCTGAGTACAGTTTATGGAATCGCTCCAGCCCTCCATGCACAACATGCTGAATACATTTCACTAGAATCAAATGTTTCCAAGAGTAGTATTCCATTCTCAGGAAAATTCCAGCTGAAAACTTCAAGCTGGACAGGCTTGGAGTAGGTGGGATGTTGCCCTGGTCTCCCTGCTCCTTGCCAGCTCCCCTTCCCTATCTTCCTGCAGGTACGCAGTGATCCGATTCAACCAGTACTTCAAGGTGAAGCCTCAAGTGTTGGCCTTGGAGATGCCAAAGTGACCGCCTCTTGCCCTGCCCGGCCTGCCTGGCCACACTCACCCAGCAGAACCGGGCCCTGGGCCCCTCACCCTTGGACAAGGTCGGAGTGTGGGGCACAGTGGGTGTCTGGGGAGAAGGCTGGGCTCCCCGCCAACAGCCCCTAGGGGATGCCTCAGAAGACCTCATTCTCCTGTTAGGAGGGACTGGAAGGACCCAGCTCTGGGAGTCCCCGTCTCCTCACCAGGCCTAGGAGGAAGTGCCTGCAGCCGGCCAGAGCCAGGCCCAATCCACTCCCCATCCCAGCCCTTGCTGGAACTTGGGCTGCCTTAGATGCGTCTCTGACCCTTCCTGGCTTGGGGACAGGGCTCTGTTCTACCTCTAGCGCCTTGAGCCTCCAGTCTGTCCCCACCCCCGCCCCACGTGGCCCACACCAGCATCAGCCAGCTCTGACCAACGGATGTACCAATCCTGGGGGAGGGTGGGGGGCTGGGATGGGGCATCCTGGCTTCCCCAGCAGCCCCCTCACTTTTCTCTAAGCCAGATCCAGTACACCCCTTCCCCTGCAGGTCCGTGCGGAGGCTGGCAAGGGAATGGTGGCCCGTGCCAGTAGCCTCCTGCCCAAGCATCTCCACCTCTACTTTGTTTTGACGTGGACCCCATGGTCTTCCCGCGGTGGGGGTGACCAGGAGTCAAGGGGCAGGCTCTGTGACAGTACTGGCAGAGTGTACTGCCACTGGGGTGGGCACCAGCCCCCTCCTCTGTCGCGAGGGGGACAGGGGTGGGTAACGGCTCTGGCCTATCACATAGTTCATTTGTAAATTATCGTGGTTTTCTGCATTAAGATGCTCACTTCTGAACTGCTCTGTGTGCCCCTGGTGATGGCTAAGATTTGGACTTGGGGAGGGTGAGTCGTGGGGCGGGGGGTGGGTGTAGTGGGGGGGGAGGCCTGCCCTTTCGTGGCTCCCCGAGGGCAGTGCTCGCTCCAGACACAGGCAGATGCGGGGACCTCTGGAGCCTGGCAGTCCTTTCTCAGAAAGGCAGGCAGCAGAAGCGTGCCCAGTGAACTCTGGCTGTTTGGTGTTGGTCTGCTTAAGTGCCAGGGTGTCATGGCAACCATGGGAGCAGGCACCAGCGGCTGGAGCTTTTGAGGTCATGATGACCTTCTGGAGGGGGAGGTGCACACAGAGAAGGCAGGTAGGCAGCCCCCAGGGGTCATTCATGGGGTCAGGTGGCAGGGCTGCAGGTGGTGGTAAAGTTTAGCTTCCTGTCCAGCCTCCTGGAGTTTAGGGCTTTGCAGCTGAGGCAGGAGTGTCAGGGGACAGTGCCCTCAAGACGCAGGCCACTATTTGTACAGGAGTCACCCAGCGGGTAGCCCGTGAGTAGGCAGGTGTGTGGGGTTGGGGTTGGGGGCGTGACAGGCACAGCCTGGAGTCCCCATCCTCGATTTCTTCCAGGCCCAGAGTCCCAGTGCGGTTGGGCTCCCCCCTTGCAGGCCCCCCTGGACCCTCTGCAGGAGCTCAGCCCACTGCACCTGACCCTTGGCGTCTACCACTCAGCCTTCCTAATAGTGGCTGGGACACTGTGTCCCTGGTGTGTCTCCCAGGGGCCAGAGGAGGGAGCATGGTGGAGCAGACCAGGGCAGGAGCTGAAGTGAGCCACTCCCTTGGGTGGCCACTAGAGGGCTGGCGTGTGGGCAGCGAGATTCCTCCCCACAGGGGTGCTTTCCAGCTGCCCAGGGAGGCCCAAGGCACTGGGGCCTGGGCTGGAAACAGCCCCTCCAGCTCCGACTGAGCGGCACAACCTCCAGTTCTTGGGGAGTCCTCACTCGCAAGGCCTCCCAAGGTTGTGGTCATGAGTGCATGCTTCATGGCCTGAATCCCTTGGTGGAGGGAGTCCCCTCCTCCCCAGGCCTTGTCCGAACCTTGTTCATGTTCGGAGAAACGCTGGCCCTAGAAGGATCAGCTCAGCCACATTCTGCCTCGGGGGCTACCCAGGGCACCTGGCTGGCTGGCAACTTTGCAGACTGGGCCCTGGTGCCTGAGGACCCATCCTCCAAGCAGGCCCTGCCCCTGGGCCCCTCCAGGCTGAAGGTAGCTTTTCTGGGACTAGGGCCAGCCTCACATGGTCACAGGGGCTCCCATGTGTCCAGACACTGCTAGCCTGTCCCTGTCAGGCCTCCTGATGCTGCAAGTATCCAGTGGCACCTAAAGCGTGCCCTGAGAACCCCTGGGGGTGTCTTCAGGAATCCCATGACTGAGGACAAGTTCGGGGTGTGGGCTTCATGCCCCTTCACTCCACATGCAGACGGGTAGAACAGTGACCTCCCCTCCCACCCTTAGCAGCCAGAGTGCTCCCCACTGCCGGTGGGGCTGGATGGCTCCTCCAGGCCCGGCCCGCCTCCCTCGCTGGCCCTGGGCTCCACGCAGGACTGGGCCTGGGTCTGCCCAGCTGTCCATGCCCCCTTCCTCCCAGGCCCACACTTGAAGTTCCTGCAGGCCACCACAAGGGGGCAGGTGAAGCCCAGCTTCTTTGCTCCCCATTCAAGTCCAAAAGAGCTGTCTTTATTTCATCATCAGAAAACAAAACGTTGTCGGTCCCTCCCCTACCACCCCACCGGACAGTGTAAACAGGAGAGAGGTGCTGGTTAAGTTACTCATCATCTTATTAACAAAATAAAGCACTATCTATGTTTACAGTGTAGAAAAGTGTAGAGCAGTGGGTGGGAGGGGCAGGCCGACTCCACCCCTTGCCCCCTCCCTGCCAACAGACCTCGGTTCCCAAGTCCCCTCCCCAAAGAACATGAGCCCAGTCTCGGAGAGGACAAAACTCACCCCTTTCGGTGGATGTGGACCCCCACCCCGTGCCCAGGGGGAGCAGTGGAGACCAGCTGCCCTGCAGCCCCTTGCCACTCCCAGAAAGTGGGGTGGGGGTTGGGGGTCACCAGGAATCCTCCCAGTCCCACTCTTGGGACTCAGGTTGGGCTAAAAATGGCTCCTTGGGAACTGGCTGGCAGAGCCACGAGGGGTGAAGGGAAGGCCGAGGGGGCTGAGAACCCGGGAGGGAGGGGTAGGAGAGAGCCACGCAGGGACAAGGGAGACAGGACCACGGAACCTGAGATCCCAGACCACAAGGAGGTAGGCATTGGGACAAAGAGGAGCTCAGAGACAGGCCCCAGGCACTCCACCCAGAAGCCAGCAAGGCGCCTGTCCCACAGCACACACACAATAAATATCTTGTGCAATGAACGGACAGAACACACACACACACACATAGAGCAGCCTTGGCAGACAGCCCACCAGCCAGGGGCATCCTGGACGAGAGAGGAAGCAAAGCAGTGACCCAGGGGGCTGGGCGGTTGTCAGAGCCGTAGGTGGGCAGACCCTCCGGCTTGTCCTGGCCATGAGCCCCCAGGGGTCAGAGGCTCAGCCCCTTGGGCCCTGGCCCACATGGCAGGCCCTGCCCACCTGGGCCAACACGTCTCCCTGCGGGGGGAGGGGAGGCATGGTGGGGAAGGGTCTCCCTCGTGAACTTATCTACAAGCACAGCTCCACCCAGGCAGCAGCGTGGCCTGGGTCGGCCAGCTGTGTGGCTTGGGAGGAGGTCAGTCTGTGAGCACCACCAGCTCCCCATCGCTCTTCGCCTCCCCCTCGGAGTCGTCCTCGCTGTACCGGAATGCCTCGCCCTCGGCCAGCGAGTGCCGGTCATCGGCCGCCTCCCCCTCCTCACGGAGGCTGCACGTGTTCACGATGACGGGCATGTTGGGATCCAGGTTCGGGGGGATGTAGTGCTCTACCAGTGACTGCGCCAGGGGCATGCCAGCCGCCCGTGGGTACAGGGCTTCAGAGGAGCTCACCGGCACCTGGCCGGCCTGTGGCCTGCAGGGACAGAGAAAAGGGTGTGGTCACAGGTCCAGGGGCCTGCCTGGCACCCCAGCCCTGCCCCCACCGGGCCTCCCTCGGGCGGGCTCCCCCCACCGACCCCCTCCTCTTAGCTCCAGGAGGACTCACACACCCCGGGTCTCCTGCTCTGCTCTCCACTCGCCAGATTCAGCTACAGCCGCGGAGACGGCTCGGCAGACCCAGGGCCAGGGGTGGGGCGTGCAAGAGGGAGGAGTCTCGGAGGATTGCACGTCAATCTGATTTTCAAAAATTGCATATTTTAAATGCCCTGTGGACTTCAATTTAAGGAAGTCACTGGGGGTAAAATGCGGTGGTCACTGAGTACCTTCCTACATGACAAATAAGCACCCTAGTACTTGGACCCTTTACATGGTTACTGAGTCTGCCAGGAAATGGGATCCCAGGTGTGCGAATTGGGCCAGTCTCTGCAATCACACACACATACTATCGCCTCCCCTCTCCCCCAAAAGCCATGTGCACGCACACACACAGAGGCCTTGTAGCAGGTGGGCAGGGAGGGCCTGCTCACGGGATCACGTAGCTCTGCCGGGCATCCTGGCGCCTCGTACGCATCAGGGCCTTGTACTCGCCCACACGCAGCCGCTTGCCCTCCACGATGCAGGTGCGCTTGGGCCGCGGCTTGTACTTGTAGTCGGGGTACTTTTCCAGGTGCTGCCGGCTCAGCCGTGCCTGCTCCTCGTAGTAGGGCTGCTTCTCCTGGTTGGTCATGGACTTCCAGCGGGAGCCTGGCCCCGTGCCAGGGAGGAGGGGGAGAGGACAGGTAGTTAGTGCTGCCCTCTGAGGACCAGCTGCGGCCCTCCTGGCGTACCCCAGGAGCGGATTCCAAGATATTAAAAATGCAAGCACTCGGGCCCAGTGGCTCAAGTCCTCGCCTTGAACGCGCCAGGATCCCATATGGGCACTGGTTCTAATGCCGGCAGCTCCACTTCCCATCCAGCTCCCTGCTTCTGGCCTGGGAAAGCAGTTGAGGACGGCCCAAAGCTTTGGGACCCTGCACCCATGTGGGAGACCCGGAAGAAGTTCCTGGATCCTGGTTTCGGATCTGCGCAGCACCGGCCGTTGAGCTTACTTAGGGAGTGAATCATCGGATGGAAGATCTTCCTCTCTGTCTCTCCTCCTCTCTGTATATCTGACTTTCCAATAAATAAATATTAAAAAAAAAAAAAATGCAAGCACTTAGCAAGGGATTGACCCCTGGGGGCATGCGCCTTGGTTGGTGAGCAGATACATGAATGAAGTCAGCCCGTACAGGAGATACCCCGTTGCCAGCGTAGGGCTCAGCAGTCACCCACATCCTAAACCACAGAGGTCCCTGGCCTGCCCGATTTGCATGAAAAGAGCAGTTCCCCCATGCCCCCAGGCAGGGCTGCATGGTTCAGTCAACCAGGAGCCCAGCTTTGAAAACAGCTGGCCTTGTCTTTGCCTGCTCTGTCCTCCCTCTTCTTCAGCCTCCAATCTGGGGTATTAAACACCTTGCCACTGTCAGCCCAAGAATACTAGTTTCTCTTCCATTTGCTGCCAGGGCCAGGCAGGTGGGATGGGGCTAGGGAAAGATCAGGCTGTACATTCTCTTCCCTTCTTTCCCCTACAAAATCTTAAGAACAGGTACCTAGCCATGCTGCAAGACGCCAGAGCCCAACTGTCCCCTCCTTCCCAACTCCAACCCCCATTAGACTCCACGGGAGTGCTGCATGGTGAGTGCCATCACCAGGCAAGTCCCCAAGTGCAGCCAGCCAGGTCCTGTTGGCTACCCGGAGGGCCCATTCCCTGGCCCTTACCAAGGATCTTGCTGATACTGGAGTTGTGCATGTCTGGGAAGGCTTGGAGGATCTTCCGGCGCTCGTCTTTGGCCCACACCATGAAGGCATTCATGGGCCTCTTGATGTGGCTGCTGTTGCGGGACTCCGGGAAGGGGCGGGAGCCTGGGGACAGAAGTCTGGGGTAGCAAAAGTCCTCTGGGACTGCCAGAGAGCTATGTGCTGTTTGACCACTAGGAGGTGCCCACAGCTAGCAGCCAGGGGAAGGGAGGTGGGAGGCCTAGCAGGCAGGAAAGGCAGGGTGCAAGAACGCTCACCGTCCAAGTCACAGCTCAACATGGCTTCCTCCAAGGGGTGCCCACAGCTCTCCTCCAGCCTCTCCTTGGCTGGGGATGAGTCCAGGCTGATGAGGTCCTGTGGACAGCACCAGGGGTGAAGTGTTGCAGCAGCCCTAGGCCTCCCCAGCCCCGCCCCTTGCTTGCTATCCTGCCTCCCTGCCACACCTGTTCCTGCTCACAATGGGGCTGGGGAGAGTGGGGGACGGGGACGGGGACGAGGCTGCGGAAACCCATACCTTACGGAAGGGAGCTCCAGGGGCACTTTCCAAGGCCCCGGGGTGGCCATGCAGCAGCTGTCGGGCATCCTGGATGGCTTTGGTCACTGC
This sequence comes from Ochotona curzoniae, assembly GCF_017591425.1. Classification (NCBI taxonomy): domain Eukaryota; kingdom Metazoa; phylum Chordata; class Mammalia; order Lagomorpha; family Ochotonidae; genus Ochotona; species Ochotona curzoniae. The sequence goes on along the minus strand of NW_024466219.1, from coordinate 14,274,120 downwards.
ATCCCCGTCTCCAAGAAAGCCTGTGGAGGAGGGGTCAGAGCTGAGGGGTGGCAGGGTGTCAGCCTGAACTCACCACTGCCAGGAGCTAGGAGTTAGTGCCTCCAGGAGCAACTGCAGCACAGACACCCACAGGAAGCAGGGGTGTGTGCATGCTCAGTGGCTGGGGCGCGTACATCTGGGGTGAGCATGCAGTCTAGAAACAGTTTGCAATCCCAGGACTCTGTGTGACCCAGCAGCCTGCAACCCCAATGTTGAGACCAGCACACAGTCTAGTCCCTCATTCTATTAACCCAGAAACCAGAGACAGGAAGGGTCCCACCAAGTCCCATCATGTGCACTGTCGGATGCTCACCGAGAGGCAGGCTGGGGGGACTGGCCTGCAGGTCCCGCGTGGGGGCCCCGTGGCTGGGCGGACGAGGTCCACAGCTGCTCAGCTTCAGGCTGGGGGAGCTGGAGGTGCCAGGCAGCTCAGGGACCTTGGGTTTGGCTGTGAGGTTCAGAGGCTGGGAGGGCTCCTGGGGGAGACCCTGAGGTTAGGGAGCATGGGAGGGACAGACAGAACCTGAGCCCGGTGCTCCCGAGGCCAGAAGGAAAAGCAGTCTCCCCTGCCCATCCACCCGCCTGTCCATGGTACCTGCATGGGGAGGTGGGCGGCCACGGCCGAGGGTCTCTTCATGGTCGGGGCAGGCGGGCTGTGCAGCAGCTGCAGGGGGTACTCCACTGTGGAAAGGGTGGCAGAGAGAGAAGTCCTGGATGGGTGAGCACAAAACAGCAGAGGCTGCTGGACCAGGCCCCAGCCCTGAAGGCCAGCAGAGGCTGGGAGTCACACTCTACACCCCAAAACCCTGCTGGGGGGCCTCCTGCACCTGCTTGTCCACTGGCCCACTGAGGGGCAGCCACCTTTAACCTGGCCCTGCACTTCCCAGCCCACTCTGAAGTGGCTGCCAATGGCACTGGGGGGAGTAGGCACGGCCCATGTATCCAAGGCAGGCCTGCTGCGCCCAGGGCACACAAGCAGCCATCTGGCCTGTGTGTGGTGCCCACCACAGCACCACCCCTCTGTGCCAATAAAGAAACCAAGACCTTAGATGTCAATGGGTTGCCAGAGGAGACAGACAGTGAACATTGCTGGGGTCCGTGTGATGGGTGTGGAAGACAGGAAGGTGTGTAGAGTATCGTTCTATTGCAGGCAAGGCTGCAAGGAACTTCCCGCTGTGTGGCAAGGCCCGGTGGATGTCTCTACAACACCTGAATGTAGCTCTGCCTCCCTTTGCATGGACACTGGACAACCCCGCTGAGTATTCTGTAATCTATTTAGGCATTGTCTGCCTCTGCGGAGTTACTGTTAAATATCAATAGGAACTTAGAAGCTGATGTTGCTGTTACCGTTTTTTTAGCCAAAGAGCTGTTATTGCTGTTAGGGCTGTGTCCTGTGGCAATATGTTAATCAAGAGTGTTAAATCCCCTTTTGATCCTATGCTAATCAAGGGTGTTCTGTCTTCAGGTGTAGTGGGAATCTATTCTTTCCCTCTTTCTTTGATCTTTTAGGTCCCTCCTGTGAAGCCCTTCCTTCCTTGACTGTCTCAAGACCAAGCTGTAGAGTAATTGTGGTAGGAATGTGTTAGTGATTGATATGCACCATCTATTGAGAACCTTTTCCTAGCCAGGCGCCAGGTGCCAGGCACCAAGTGAATAACATCCTAGCCTTAGATGAAACAAATGGCTCCGGCAGAACATGGCACTGGGACTCAAACCCATGTCTTCCGGCCTCCACAGCCCAGCCTCCCCCTCCTCCCTCTCCCTTCCACCTGGCCCAGCCTGCTCCCCCCCCCACACCCCCCCACTCCCGCACCAGGCTCAGCATCCAGGAGTTGACAGTTCAGGTAGTGAGATAAGCCTGGGTACATGGCAGGTGGCACCCAGGGCAGTGTGCCCGAGGACTTTGCTCAGCTAGAGTGCCGAGGGCAAGTTTCCTTGGGAAAGTGGGCGGGGGAGAGGGTGGGCACAGGATAGTACAGCTTCAGACAGGTGCAAAGGAGGGAATATGGTAGCCCCAAGTCCCCAAGGCCCCTGTCTAACTCAGCCTCTAAGTGGCCCAAGAGGGTGGGACTCAGAGTGGCTGGAGGGAGGGATGAGGGACATACTGCAGGACACTACCTGCCAGGATTCAAGAGCAAGCAAGCAAGCAGGTGGCAATGCCGGCTTATCTCCTGTCTGCTGCTCCTGAAGCGCTATGCTGTCCCGCGTATCTGGGAGGCCTCTGCCCCACTGGCTCTGGGCTCTGGAGCTGCCTCTTCCTTACCCACCAGGCTCCCATCCCTACCCCATTCCCAGCTTACTGGAAGAGCCTTCTAAATGGCTGGTGCAGAGCCCTGGCTAGGCCATTGAACACAGCACAGCCCGGCTGCCCCACATACATGGTCTCGCCCACATCAGATCATGGAGGTCCCAAGAGAAGACTTGGCCCGTCTACATGGAGTAGATGTTGGAGCCTAGCACCTGCAAACCTTGGGAGGAAGGGAGAGCGAACAGGTATCTGGCCAAGACTGCATCCTAAGTCAGAATGTCTGGCTTAGCTCCACATTTCCAGCTGCCTGCTAAGGCAACACCCTGGGAGGCAGTGGGCTACACTCAAGGTCTTGGGTCCCTGCCACCCACTGGGAACACTGGGGCCAGGGGTGAGCTCCCACCTCTGCCTGGCCCAGCACTAGCTGATGAGAGCATTTGGAGAGTGAACTAGCAGAGGAAGGATTCTCTTTCTGCCTTTCAAACCACACACAAAAAAATACCAATCATTTTTAAAAAAGACTTTTGGAGTTATTGAGAAGGACAAAGTATGATTTACATGTGAGGATTCGAGGGTAGGGGGCGAGACCTTACACCATGGGGGTCTCCCTAAAATCCCCACTGTTCCAGGTGATATGATAGGAGATGGGGCCTCTGGGAGGTGGCCAGGGGCCAGGAGCTGGTCCTCTTATAAAGTGGCCTGCAGGAGCCCTATCCCTGACTCATCAACAGGCCCAGCTAGATGGGCCGGACCATGAAGCAGGAGGCATGCCCTGCACCCTGACTGTGTACTTTCAGCTGCCACACCGTCAGAAACACTGGTCCCTCATCAATAGGTCTCTTGGCCCACGGTGAGCCAGACCTGACCCTTCCAGCCCTCCCCACAGTACCTGGTTGTCACCAGGCAGGGACAAGAGGCAGTGGGGCTGGCCTGTGAGCACCCCTGATCTAACCATCTGTTCTCCCAGCATTTGGCCACGTGCCACCTCGGGAGGCTTTCCTGGATTCCCTGATGCTCACTGCCTCTTCTTCCCTCCCTGGCCTCTGTGGCTGAACCCCCAGCCCCACACTCACCTGGTTTGCAGGGGATGGGCTGGATGGGCAAGGCCAGTTGGGAGTCGGGAGCGACAGGCAGAGGCTGGTGGCTTGGGGGAAACGCTGGGATCATGACATAAGGCATGTTGACCTGCTGAAGGCAGAGAAAACCTGGGTGAGTTCCCGCAGCTGGGACCAGCACACGGTGCCCATGGGGCCAACCTGACCCACTGCCACTTCCACGGGGCCATGTGTACCTGCCCACAGGTCTTAGCTGGGGAGGAGGATGTTCCGGAACCCTCATTTAAAGAGAAGCACAAAGCAAACGCCCCCCCCCCCCGGCAAAGGCAAGCCTGAGTCCCTTGGGACCCCGCGACTCACCTGGATTTGCTGCTGGAGGAGGTTAATCTTGTGCTGCTGTTGGACCAGCTGCTGCTGCTGCTTGGCAATCTGGAAGACAGTGATCGGTGGTGGGCAGGGGGCTCGGCCGCCCGCCCCAGCCCCGTTCCCCTGCTTTCCAAGACGAGCACCCAGCCTCCAAAAAGCCCAGCCCAGGAAGGAAGCAGAGAGCAGCAGCTAGTTCCCCCAGGTTCCCTTCAGCACCAGCCTATGTTGCCTTCTCCTGGGGGCTCCTGGGCCTGCCTCAGGCGGGTACCCCCGATGTCCTCGCCTGCCGCCCATCCCGGGAGGGAAGCCAGTGGCTGCACAGGGACCCCCAATGTCCCTGCCTACTGCCCCTCCCGGGAGGGAAGCCGATGGCTGCACAGGGCCCACCTGCTCCTGCTGCTGCCGGGCCAGCTCCATCTGCTGCTGCTGCTTCTCAAACAGCATGGCCGCCATGTTCTTCTGCTCCGAGTGGGCGGTCAGCAGCTGGTCGCGCAGGGTGGACAGCTGATGGATCATGACCAGGAGCTGCAGCTCCTTCTCCGCCAGGCTCTCCTGGGTCCCTGCTCCACGGCCAAAGTACCAGGTTGCTTCACTTGGCCACCTGTTCACCCCACATTTACTGAGCACCTGCTACATCCTAGATGCCTGTTAGGGGCTCAGCGACAGAGATGACAACCCCCGATTCACTTCCTGGCAGGGAGCTCATCCTGCAACAGCACAACAAGCTGGCCTATAAAGTCCCCACCATTCACTCATGACCTGGAGAGGGCAGCAGTGGGCATCTCAGCTCCACTTCCCAAGTGCCCACTTCCACAAGGTTGAGTAGACACCTGTCCAATAGTGGGGGCCAGCGGGACACCCTCAGGCTTTGCAGTCTGACAGATCTGGGTTCAAACTCCCACACAAACCCGCCCTGTCAGAGAGGTGTGAGGCGAGCTATAGCTGTCCACATGCTCGCATTTTTCAACACACAAGCAGGCACAATAATAGGAAACACTGTAAAAACGTGTGGGAAATAGAAAAGCCTGTCTGGAGGCAAAAATTTTAAGACTGATTTATTAATTCTGAAAGGGAGGGTTACCATGAGAAAGACACAGAGAGAAACAGAACAAGATCTTCCATCTGCTAGTTCATTCCCCAAATGGCTGCAACAGCCAGGGCTGAGCCAGCTTAAAGGCTGGAGCCAGGAACTCCCATCTGGGGCTCCCACAGCAGAGTGCAGCACCCAAGCACTTGGGCATTCTCTGCTGCTTTCCCAGGAGCATTAGCAGGGAGCTGGACTGGAAGTGGAGCAGCCAGGGCTCAAACCGGCATTCATACGGAATGCCAGCATTACAGGCAGCAGCTTAACCTGCTGCACTCTCAAGATAAGAGGTGGGCGAAGATGTTGGGAATTCACGCCTGTAGGTGGCTTTCCACAAGTTCAGGGGAATTGCGTATTGTGGAAGAACTATGCACCAGTTTTGAAGCACTTTTTGCAGTAGCTTTGTAAGCACATACAGCAGCACCGCAGGGGATAAAGGTGCTAAGAGCTGGAAGGCTCGGTCGCCAGGCAGCAAATGCCAGGTCATGGCACCATCCCACAGCACAGCTCTTGGGCGATGCAGGAGGAGCCCCCAAACCTTGGGGTTCTCACTCAGAGTGTAGGGAGTGCCCCAGGCATCTGCATTATGGCAAAGTCCCTCTGTGGCTGTTACTGACCACACAGGCTACAGGCCTTGTGTCACCACATCCTGATGCCTCAGGGGTGCCCGAGTGGTCTAGCCCTCCTTCCTGGAATGGAATGGTAGTGGGCTGCTCATTTTCCAGCTGGCCCTGGGAAGCAGCAGTGACATGTCCAAAGCCACAGGTCCCTGGTCAGTAAGAGGCCAGAACCAGACCCAGGGAAGTTCATTCCATCCCCTCTCCCCACTACCATGGGCATGTGCCAGAGGGTGGTAATAAAAGCCAGGCAGGAGTCTCATGGGCCAGGGTCATTGTCACATGCCCCAGACCAGCCCCACAGCCCCCAGTCTGCCTGGCTGGGCCTAGTAATGAGAATTGGGTTCAAGCATCTCCCCCTGCCCCTCCTCCCAGCCTTCACCTTTAACATCTTTGGCTTCCATAGGGCTCCTTCCCAGAAACCTCTCCTTCCAGTCACCGGACAGCAGCTTCTCGATGGCTGGTACCACTGCCAGGCCGTAAAGCGATAAGCAGTCAGGGCCTGGCCCCACCCACCCCACTTTGCCCTGCCCCATCCAATGGCATCCTGACCCAGCCCTGCCCACCTCATCCTGCCCTGACCCCATCTATCCTACCTTTCTCTGGCCCCACCCACCCCATCCTGCCCAGCTCCACCCTCCCCATCCTGCCCTGGTCCCACCCATCTGTCTGGCCCTGCCCCACATCTCACCTTCTTTCAAGTTCTGGCTGAAGTCCAGCTTCTCCTGACTTCCAGATGCAACCTCCGAGGCTGCTGGTCTCTTGGGCTCTGGGGACCCATTGCTCTCTGGGGAACCACTGTCCTGCAAAACACAGTGAAGATCGCGTGTGCCACGAGAGAAAAGGGAACAGACCACAGGGAGGGCCAAGCACCCCAGGTGCTCACACTGGGGACCCTGACTCCACCAGGCAGGGCCACAGGTGCCCACCTGCCCAGCTACAGCTTTGTATTTCCTGGTAGAATCCTGGTCCTCAAGTGCGGGCTCAATGACTTACAGGTGCCTGAGCCCACATGAGCCCCGCCCCCTTCATTCTTCTGAAAACAGAACCATAGGCACGGCTGTGGGGGCAGACCAGGCTCCCCTATCTGTAAGGCCTAGCTTGAGGTCTTCCTCCTCTAGGAAGCCTTCCTGGTCACCTCCAACACTCTCTCCCCTCCTCCCTCGACTACCCTCCATCTAAGCCAGACTCCTCTGGGAGTCCCAGACCCACCTATTCACTCACTTGGCTTTTATTCATGCCCTGCTCTCCTCTATCACCTGCCTGGCATCACAGAATTCTTAAGAGCTGCGAGATTCTGGATGGGTCACAGAATCCAGTTCCTTCCTTGGGTGCCTTACAGAGCTGGCTCTTCTCAAACCCTATGGAGGTGCTTCCAAGGCCAGCCTTCCAGCACGCGTACCCCGATTCACCCTGTGAGACCTCAGGATCAGGGACTGGGACATGGGAGTGACCTGGCAGTAGCAGGTGGGCAGGGCAAGAGCAGTTTCCTTCCTTCCTTCTAGCCTCTTGCCTCCAACGAGGCTCACATCTGCCTGCACCTGCTCCCAGTCCATCCCCAGTTGAGGAGAGGCCAGTGATGGTACACGATGCAGGGAGGCCATAGGAACAGGGCTGGGGGGAGTACCTGGGCTGGAGGTTGGGGGTCAACAGAGTCCTGTGGCTGTGGGGGCCGGGCTGGGTCTGCAGGCTGGGGCTCCTCCTCAGGGGCCAAACCCTGGGGGACTTCGTGGCTAGGCTCCTTTCTCTCCTCTGACTTGATGGTGCAGTTCACCATGGTGCCAACGCCATCCAGGGCCAGCTGGGCAGAGATGGGGCTCCTCATGGACATCCTAGGGGCGGGGAGGGCAGAGTGAGCAGGGCCTGTGGTCAAGTACAGACACCCACCCCAGGGGTCCCAGGGCAGGGCAGCAAGCCTCCCTCTGCACCAGTGCCTCCTGGCACACACTCCTTTCCCCCTCGAGCAGGCTACATCAGATAGAACTGTCGGAGGGGAAGATGCAGAAAAACCAGCCAAGGCCCTTCTGTCCCTCAGGTTGTGTTGGTGATTAGAGGCTCCTGTTTGTTTACAGTGTGGGGATGTCAGGCTGCAGGAGACACCAAGAAAGCTAGGGATTGTCCTGTTTGTTGAATTTTATCTCATCTGTTTACTTATTTGAAATATGGCATGTGTGTGCACATGCATGCAGATAGAGAAAAAGAGAGATCTTCCATCTTCTGGCTTACTCCCCAAATGCCCATAACAGTGAAGGCTGGTCCAGGCTGGAGCCATGAACTCTATCCAAGTTTTCCACTTGGGTGACAAGGACCCCCAAGTACTTGAGTCACCACCTGCTGCCTCCTGGAGTATGTATTAGCAAGGAGTTGGATCTGGAGCGAGGCCTGGAATTGAAGTCAGGCACCTCCACATGGGATACGTCCACTCTAAGTGGTGCCAAACCACAGCACCAAACACCTGCCCTGTGGCAGGGAGTCTCAACTGGCAAGCACAAATGCCCAGAGCAAGCTAAACAAAATCCATACTGTTGCAAATGTTGGCTAGAACTAGTAGCAGCTACAGGCTGGCAGGCCTTGCTCCCCCAAGGAAGCTGAGGGGATCCACTACCCTCTATGAGCCACTGATTTATTTTTCTTTCCTTTGGTCTTAAAGACAAAAGTAAAATGTTGCCTACATATTGCTACCAAAAGCAAGAAAAAAAAGTAACAGGCTAAGAGATGACTAGCTTTAAGAAAGCCATTTTCTGAGGTCTGCCTCTGTGGTTGCCTGAATTTACAGCCCCTGGAAGATGCTCCTGAGACTGCACCTGCTGCATCCATTATTGTCGGGGACACAGGCAGGAGCTGAGCAGCCCTAGCATCTCGGGAGTCGTTTCCAAATGGGGTTACACAGGCTCAGGGCTGAAGCAGGGGTGGCTACCAGTGCCTCCTGCCTTGGCTGTTGGACCAACAACGTGACCTCTGGTAAGTTGCTTAGCCCCTCTACACCTCGGCTTCCTCATTTATAAAATCAGCACAAGAGACCTAATCTTACAGGGAGATTGTGAGGACCACAAGTAGAAAGCCTAAGGCATGGGGCTGAGGCTGGGGTGCAGCATGTAAAGCCGCCACCTGCAGTGCCAGCATCCCATATGGATGCCGCTGTGAGTCCCAGCAGCTCTACTTCTAATCCAGCTCCCTGCTAATAAAGTACCTGGGAAAACAGCAGCAGATGGCCCAAGTACTTGCTCCCCTGCCACCCATCTGGGGTCCTGGATGGAGTTACAGTTCCTATCTTTGGCCTGGCCAGCTCCGGCCATTGTGGCCATAGATGAAGACACCTCTCTATTTTTCCCTCTCTCAGTAATTCTGCCTTTCAAACAAATAAAGCTGTGGTGGAGAAGAGGGGAACCTGAGGCACTTGGCATTTGTTGGACTTGCTGGCCGTAGTCCCCCGGTATCTGTGGAGACGGATTCTAGGCCTCCCACCCCCAAGGATGCCACTGTGTGGGAGTGCAATGCTATGGTACCCTCTACACATAACCCCTGATACCTTATACAAAGCATTCAAGTATCAGGTCAGGAGTTGTTCATAATCTTGTAGTTTGAATGTGTCCCTCAACTCTTGACATGCTGGAAATTTAACCTACAATGCCAGCCTATAGGGCAGTGGAGCCTGATGAGTGGTGATCGGGTTAGAGGGTTCTGTCCCCATGCCCCCACTGGCACGGTTTAACACCCTTAACTGGGTTGTCTCAGGGCAGCAAGGTCAGCAGGTGGGCTATGCTGAGAAGGGGCATGCACTCCTTGCCCTTTCCCCTTTCTGTCCCAGGATGAGTCAATAAGCAGATCCTTGCCAGATGCCTGAAGGACGCTAAGCGACAACCTCTGCTCTCCCTATACTGCCCAGTCAGGCCGAGGCAGGGCACCAAGACAGAGGGCTGCTGTCCCCAGACACTGGTGGCTCTGGGCTTTTTCGCACCTGGACTCCACAGCCATCTTCTACCCCAGCGTGCCCCTCAAAGACACACAGGTACAAGTTTAAAGATGTCCCGTCTGGCCTATTGTGCAACAAAGCACAAAAAGGAGTGAAGTGCCCAGGGGTTCCAGCTTCCGGGGATACATCAGATCCAGATCACATAGGGTCTGATTTTGAGTGAAACCACAGGCTGGGTGCAGTGGAGTCGGTGCCCCTTTGGGCAAAACTGTGAATAGCAGTGCACACTGCTCCCAGCTCTTTGCCCACAGACGGCACACTTGTCCCATGCCACCCAGCACACATCCCAGACTGGGCTGAAACCGCCACAGTCTGAAACAGACCTGCCACACTGGCTTGGCTTTCCTTCCCCTTCTTACTTTTTCTTACTTAGCAACCTCGGCAATCCATGAGGGCTAGAACCTCCACCTGCCACGGACGGGAAGCCCTTCAGAGCTTCTGCCTGGCAGTGCTCAGCACCCTTGCCAAGTAAAACACCAGCTGCTAGAACATTCACACTGTACCACCACCACCAGAGGGTCTGAAAACCAACACGGCCACTGAGGGACATGGCAATGGTGGCAGGAGGGTGTGGGTAGCAGGTGTTTCAATACAGGAAGGGTGGCATCCCAGGTGGAATGGAGCAGGCACAGTGTGAGGTTTCACCACGCTACCTAGGACAGTGTGAAACATAAAACTTGAGAGTTACTTCTGGGACTTTCCGTTTCATGTTCTTGTTCCAAGTGGCCCACAGGTAACTAAATCTCACACAAGGCGGGGACTAGATGAATATGTAGCCATCCACGGTATCCCGTGCACACCAAAATCTGCAGCCATCTAGGTTCTTTATAAAACACATGGTATTCCCATGTAGCCTTCTGTATGCCTCATGTCCTCTTTTCTCAAACATTTATTTGAAAGGTGAGTTGCAGTATTGGTTGTGGTAGGGAATCTTCCATCTGCTGGCTCACTCGCTGAATACCTGCAAGTCAGGACTGGGCCAGGCTGAAGTCAGAAGCCTTGAATTCCACCCAGATCCCCCAAATGGGTGGCAGAAACCCATGTACTTAACTCATCCTCCACTGCCTCCCCACGTGCATTAGCAGGAAACTGGATTGGAAGTGGAGCAGCCGGGACTCAAACCCAGGCCTCTAATATGAGATGTGGCATCCCGAGCAGTTTAAGCAGCTGTGCTACATCTAACGCAGGCCTCTCTCTTCTAGGTTATTTCTAATGTCCCACACAGCATAGCTACCCTGCAGAAAGCTACATTCCCCAGCTTAGGGAATAAAGGCAATTCTGTACCACTGTCGCTGGGTCTATTTGTACTCCATGGGCATGGGACCCACTGGGGTACAGAGGCAGCTGGGCAGACATGAGGCCTGCCAAACGCTGCCTCGGATGTGTGCCCTGTGTGGTCACGGCACCCAGCACCAAGAGCACACACTTGGCATTCTGGACGCAGTAACTGTTTCCACATGAGGTCATCACAGCTATTCCACTTGATTCCACCCACAGAACCCATTAGACTAATTCTGCTGCTCACCCAACTTTCAGCATGGAACTCAGGCCAGGCACTGCAGAGTGACCCTGAGAACGTCGGCCCCACCCCATTTAGAGGAAAAGAGGGGGTCCACTCCAACTACCACTGTGAGGAGGAGAGTTGATGGGGGGGGCATTCCTGGAGTGCCACTTGGAGGAGGTGGCTCAGCCCTTCCCTTCCGTGGCTTGGGAGGGGCAGGAGCCAGGCTCCCACCCCAGGGTAAGGACAGGGGTGGGGGGCTGGGGAGACAGGGAGGGGGTATTATCCTGAAGCTGAGAGCAGCAATTACATAACCAACCAACCCCGGCTCAAGCTGTGAATTAATCAAACCGCTGAAAATAAAACCTTCCTCTCAGGAACTTCAGACAAAAGAAATGAAAACAACCAGGCTGGCTGGAAAATAAAAGGCAGCAGCCCTGAAAGGGGGACAAAGGAAGCCAGACAATAGGGTGCTGGACAAAAGCAATAAAGCCAAAGGAAGTGTGACAGGCACACAATGCGGCCTGCGGGCTTCTGATCCAAGGCTGCTGCGCACGGCCTCGTCCCACACCCACCGGGCCGCGGGCCACCGGCTCGGGTCCTGAACACTCCCTCCTCCGGCTCAGCCCCAGCTCCACGGCCTTCACAGCTCCCACCTCCAAGCTCTTCTTCCCACCGGGGCCCCAGACCTCCCGGGTGGCAGCCAGGGGGGGGCATGGGCGTCGGCCCACCTCCAGCCCAGGTGGAGGCCAAGAGGAGGGCTCACCCGCAGCAAGAAGCCCCAGGGACAGGCCTTGAACCTCTCCTTCCTCACCACAAGGTGGAATGGCAGCGTTGGAGATGGGCCTGGTTGGAGGAAACGCTGATCAGGAAAATCCCCCACCCCTGTTTCTCGCTACACTTTGCTACACGGCTGCTAAGTAACTGCCTCGACCTCCCTCCCGTGCCTCCCTCTACCCTCCCCCCCCAATCCCGCACCCTCACCCCCGGGCTCTCCGGCACAGTGCATCTTCTGCCCACCCTGTGCCTGGGTTGGTCCAGCAGGTACTGCGGGGGAGCTTGCCAGCCTTGAACACAGCACAAAGGAAACACGGGGCACCTGGTGACCACCAGATAACCCTGCCAGACTCTGAGCCCAGATGAGGGGCCTAGCATTGGCACGGCCGCCTGACTCAGCTGCAGGCACTGGGCACGGGTCCCATTTGTGGAGGGAGGGGTGACAGCTCAGCCCATGGACACTTCTTTTGCTGCCCTCCCTGTTTTGCCTAGCACAGGCCTTTGAAAAGAGTAGCCCTTCCAAGCCACCCTGCCCACACCCTGCCTAGGCCCACGGGTCTTACATCTCTCCAGGGAGAGGGGGCCGGTCTCTGCATCCCACCCCTTCAGAAACAGGAGCGGGAAGAACAGTCACCTGGAGGAAGTGGGAGTAGATGGGAAGGGGTCCCTGTGCGGCCCCTGCAGCCCTGTGTCCTGCACTGCTTGCTCACCCCTGCAGGCTTTGTCTGAAAAGCAAGGGTGCTGGGGAAGATCAAGAGGACAAACTCACAGGCCATGAGGTCCCTGGGCAGGGGCTATGGCACAGCACGCAAGCTGCCACTTGGGATGCCAGTGTCCTGTGTATGAGGACTGGCTCCATTTCAGATCCAGCTTCCTTCTAAATGCACACCCTAGGAGGCAGCAGGTGATGGCTGGGTCTCTGGGCTCCCGTCACCAGCAAAGGACACCTAGATGGGCTTCCCCAGGTATTTTGAGGGAAACAGGCAACTGGAATCCTCCTCCCCACATGTCACTCTGCTTTCAAATATATAAACCTTTTTTATTTGAAAGGCAAAACTACAGAGAGATCTTCTGTTTGCTGGCTCACTCCTCAAATGGGTAGCTAGGTAGCAACAGCCAGAGCTGAGCCAGTGCAAGGCAAGGATCTTCTGAGTTTCCCTGACAGGCACAAGAGGGAGACTCCTTCTTCTATTGTCTTCCCAGGCCATTAGCAGAGAGCTGGGTTGGAAGTGGAGCTGCCAGAATCACACCAGCACCGCTGCGGGATGCTGTTGCCACAGGAGACAGATTAATTTGAGACGCAATAGCACTGGTCCCTAACACCTCTAGACTCACCTGAACCCAGGTGAGTAAACTAAGCCTCACTCTCCTCATCCACAGAGTGGGCACAGTTACCCACCTCACAGGGGTCCATGAACCTCTATAGGGACCAGGATGTGCCGAGAGGGCTCAGACACATTTGGAGATCTCCAAATCCCAGTATGAAGAGGTGAACTTCCGCCCAGACTCTCTAAGGTGCACCTGCTTTACAGGTTCACTGGCACCTTGCACCTGACCTTCAAATGCCTTATCTTGGCTGGTAATGATACTCCCACCTGCTGGATTTCTCTCTGACTCACCAGAGAGCCTAGCCGGAGCATCTTGGAGGCAGCACAGTGCCTGGCACATGCAAGCTGCTTAACAAGCATTTGTACAATGAAAGAAGGGACCAGGAGCAGACGTGGGGTCAATCAGGGGGGTGGTCATCTTCATCATCACCAACATTATCAGACAAATGCTGCTCCTGGCATTTGCAGGCTCCCACCTGTGGCACCTACAGTGCCCTAAACCTGCCCCAGTTTCCTCTCTTACCCCCCAGCCCCCCAGCTGCACTATACCCCTGTCTGAAGCCCCAAATCCCTGTCTAGTCGTCAGCCTGCCAGCTCCCACCTCCCTGAACCCCCAGGGACAAAGTGTTCTATAGCAGGCCCTGCCTCCTGGCTCAATCCAACCTTACCGGTATTTTACAGAGAAACTGAGATCCAGTGAAGGTCAGCTGGGGAGGGTAGAGTTAGAGGCGCCTTCCGCAGCAGGTGGAGGATATGAGCAGGTCCTCCTCATCCCGTGGCCTGCCCTCCTCCAAACCTCAAGCCTCCCTCTGAGGTGACAGGTGACAGGCGCTTAGGGACGGAGCTCCATCCTCACCCTTGGTGAGCTGAGCCGGTAGTCTCTGAGGTGGTACCTGCTAGGCCCTGGAGCCCCTAAATCTTGCGTCTAAGATGGGGCACAGAGAGACACCTGCCTTGCCCACCAGGTGCCACAAAGCTAAAGGCAGGTGCACTCTCTCTCTGAGCCCGACCTTCATCTGCCCACGGGCACCCACTCACTCACCGGGCCCCTCTACCCTTAAATCATGGGCCACTGCCTCAACCCTGCTGGATACACAATGATAGGAGCCCCCACTAATTCCAGCCTCAATCCTCTCCTCCCCAACACTGAGACAGATAAACTCCAGTCATCACAGCACGATGGTGGCTCAGGTCCACCGGTGCGAGCAGGGAAGCCCTCCGGGAGGAACCGCTGGGCACACAAGGAACCCCTCCACTGTTACCTCCCCGGGCAAGCCTGTCCAGAATGGACTGCGCAAGGAGGTGTGGTCTGGAACATGATCCCAAACTGGGCGGGGCAGGGCCCTGAGTCTCCTGGGAATGTCACTTCCTCCCAAAGCCCCAGAGAGCCCCAGAGCCCCAGGCTGCTCTGAACAATGGCCCAAGGCGTGGGTGCCCAGAACGGTGCCCCGGTGCCACATCCTGCCATTCTTCTCACAGGCCGCACCCTGCCACCCTTCCTGGCTACGCCCGATCCTATCACTAATGTTTACTCAGAGCTGGGAGCTGGGCTGGCTGCGGGTTCCAGAGCTTCCCTGGAGTCACCCTAGTGGCTTCCAGCCTGGCGGGGAGGAGGAGGGAGGAACGCCTATCAGAATCAGGGCATGATTGGGTCTGGTCTAGCCCAGTGGAGGGAACCACACCAACCCTCCCACTCCCAAGGCTGTTTGCAGATGAGCCAAGATGCCATTCACCTTGTAGGCACAGCAGCAGACAGCAGCTGGGACAAGGAGACTCCTCCCAAACCACGGGTAGGAAGGAAGGAGGGCTCAGGGAGGCTCAGCTGCTCCCTGCCTGGGCCTCGGCCTCTAAAGCAATCAGGATAGAGACAGCTCCAAAGGGCTGCTGGGGTGGCCAGCACCATGGGCATCTCCTAAGGCCCACAGGCACTCCGTACCCCTGTGTTGCAAGAAGGCAGGCGCCCACTCCCACCTCCAGCCTTGGTGTCTCAAGGATCAGATCTAAGCCTGGAGCCAAAAACAGGGAGTGAGCCTGGCCTCCCCCCCCCCCCCTTCAGAGGCAATGCCCAGCCCAGTCAGGGCCAGGGAGGAGGGTCTGAGCCCAGCCCATCCTCCCCTGACCTGGTACAGGAAACGGGCCAGCAGTGATTGATAACCCACTGCCCCCACCCTCAGGATTCCAAATGTTTCTGAATTAAGTCCATGGCCAAGGCAAAAATCAGCCAGAAGAAAGTAAAGCTTGTGGGGAAAGAGCCCAACTTCAGACCTCAGCTTCCAACACCTGCTCTGTGATCAGAGTCAGCTAGGAGCAGGTGCCCTGGAACAGCAACTTGGGCCAACCCCCGCGGCACAGGCATCCCATGTGCATGTCGGGTCCAGTCCCCAGGTTCCACTTCCTCTCTAGCTCTCTGCTAATAAGCAGCAGAAAATGGCCAAAGTGTTTGGTTCCTGCCGCCTGTGTGGGAGACCTGGACAAAGCTCTTGGCTCTGGCCTGGCCAGCACTCACCCACCATTGTGGTCATTTAGGCAGTAAACTACTGGACAGAAGATATTTCTCTCCATCTCTGGAACTATGCCTTTCAAATTAATCAATCCAAGTGTGGCTACAGGGAAGCAGGGATCCTTCTCCCAGTGATATACGCCGGTTTTAATCCCGGCAGCTCCACTTCCCATCCAGCTCCCTGCTTGTGGCCCGGGAAAGCAGTCGAGGACGGCCCATACCCGGAAGAAGTTCCTGGATCCTGGCTTCGGATCAGCATAGCATCGGCCGTTGTGCTCACTTGGGGAGTGAATCATCGGATGGAAGATCTTCCTCTCTGTCTCTCCTCCTCTCTGTATATCTGACTTTCCAATAAATAAATCTTTAAAAAATCCTCTTCCTGCCTTATGCTAATGAGCTGGCATACCAGGAAGACCAAGGCTCCACTCCCCACCCCACCCCACTACCCCACCCCCCCACCCCCGGGGAAGGAGAGTGAGGGAAGGCCCAAGAATCACCTAAGGACATTGTTTCAGTCAACACCAAGAGCATGGGGGTTGAGAGCCTGAGACAGCAGAAAGCCCCAAGCTCCACCCCCACCCTGCTCTGTCCCGTGTACCCTAGGGGATGTCATTTATAAAGAGCATTTCTTGGAACCCCATGAGCTGCTATAGCAAGTCCGTCACAACAGAGCAGGTGCTGCGCCTCCAGCTCATACATGCACATCTCGGGTCACAGTGCCTGGGTTCCGGTGCTGAACCCTGCTCCCTGATCATGAAGGCGCACCCCAGGAGACCACAGGGATGTTTCCACCCAGTGTCAGCCCAGGCCTGGCCCACTGCAAGCAATGGGAGAGTTTCATCTGTCTCTCAGATAAAAACAAAAACAAAAACAAAAAAAAAAGAAAGGAAAAAGAAATGCAATGTGAAAAGGGGGGTCAGGAGACACAGGGAGAACCACCTGAGGCTCGCAAAAGTTACCTGAAGCATGTGTGTGGAGAGGCAGTGCTGCGCCCTCACCCTGTGAGACTGGCAGGTTCATTCCTCCCTCCGCAGCCCTCCAGGCCCTTCTGAGGGTGAGGCTGGGGATGAGTGGGGTGAGGTAGGGTGGTCTTCTGATGTTACCAGAGAGTGGAGATTCATCATCACGTGCACCTGTGCTTGAAGCCTCAGCCTCCCCATCTCTAAATGGGACCATAACACCTGTAGCCTCACCAAGCTCACTGACAGCAAATGTCTGTAAAGAACCAACCCTGAAGTCAGTCCCTGCCGCCCACACCCTGCCACAGACAGATGAGCTGCAGATCCACACCCGAAGGACAAATGGGCATACCACCCTCTCTGCCTGCCCCATGAAGCTTCCCCACGCTCTCTGGAAGCCTATTGCCATCCCTTGTTCTTGCATATCCACCCCACGACCCTGGTCTCTCCTCTGGAGTTGGGTACTCAGGCCCCAGGCAATGTAGACCGAGTAAATGAAGGGGGGACAGCTTGGCCCCCCACATGCCATGGCGCCGTACCTTCCCTTCCCTGCTGACAAGCACAAGCACTGTAGGACTCACAGGCCCCCTCTTTCCTCAGTGGAGAGCTCTCACTGTGCCCTGTGGTCCCCTAGACTGGAGGGGTGACTGCAGACAGGTGAAGGATGATAGACTATAGCATAGCCCCCCTAGGCTGGACAGCAGTCATCCTATGCCAGGATTCCCTCCCTCCCAGTGCTAGGGAGTCCACCCAACCCACGTGGACTGCACCACGGGAACACAAGTTGACCTTGGAGCAGGCCCAGGAACCCCAGCTGGTTCCCTTGACCGTCTACCATCCTCGGCTCTCTTGCCTCACTCCTTCCTTCAGCTACGAAGGGACATGGAATACCCCCGAGGGTGGGCCTGCTGCCAGGCACACAGTCCTGCCCCGTGACGATGATGGTTTTGTATTTCGCTTCAGGAGGAGGAAGGATGAGACACAACCTCTTCATACAAACTGCTCGTCGTCCCTAGAGGATGCAGCACATGGGACTGCTTAGCACAGAGCCAGGTGCACAGCAGACTGGGGCTCCGTGTTCTTGCTGCAGGTGACTGAGGGCAGGAAGGAAGACGTCAGTGAAAGCAGGACAGGTGCCGAACACATGACTGGAAGTGGCAGATGCCAGTCACCGACAACTGGCTGAGCTGCACCAATGTGCAAAACTGTCACCCATGGGCCAAGCTGTGAGAACTTGGCTCCCACCCAGACAACAGCCAAGCTCAACACAGCCTGCCAGGGGCCATCCCCAGTGCTCTAGTTTCATCATCAGACCAGGGAAAATGGCTACTACTCCATGGGAGCTGTAAGTGGCTGGGCCACTGCCCAAGGTCATGACCAGGGAGTAGTGACCAATAACCTGAACCCACAGACTGAAGGCTGGGTCCCTTCATTTAAATGCCAGATGACACCAGCTTCTCTTCCACCTGTCACAAGGGTGGCGGGAGCCTGAGTCACCTGCCTCTCACACAGCTCTCTCCTCTGGGTGGCCAGTGATGTTCTCACGCTGAGGGTCAAGGGTCCTGGTGCAGTTGAGGCGAGGCGCTCCAGAGGGCACAGGGCTGACGGCCCTGACCTGCCTCATGCTTCCGATGTCTTTGTTTTCCTGCCAGTCCTCCATGCCACCTGCTCCCAGCTTCCACCCCCGACCTCTCAGCAGCAAGGTGCAGAGAGCTGCGTGCTTGTGACACATGTACCCAAGGCACAGCCGCAGTCTTATCTGCTTAAACAGGAGAGCTGTGTGCTCACGACAGAAAATCGCCTAAGGAGGACGAAGAAGGCATCCCTTTCCCAGCAAGCTGGAGGGGGCCACTGACAACCATGTGGCATCTTCTGTCAACCCTCCTCTTCCGGGTTTCCTTTCCCACTGTTGAGCAGAACATGAAAAGCAAGAAAGTAGAGTGAGCATTTAGTGGGTGAGATACCAATTTAGATGCATAGGTCCAATATCAGAGTACCTAGGTCTTACACCCAGCCCTGGCTCCCAATTCTAGCCACCTGTGAAGCAACAACGAGGCTCCAGCAGCCGGATCCCTGCCATCCCACGGGAGACCTGGACTCCTGGTCATTGTTGGTACTTGGGGAGTGAGATAGCAGAGTTTGGATTTTTTTTTTCTCCTTTCTCAGCCTCTTCCAAAAAAAAAAAAAAAGAAAAGAAAAGAAAAAAAAGAAAAGAAAGATTTATTTATTTATTTATTTGATTTATTTATTTTTAATTGGAAAGTCAGATTTACAGAGAGGAGAGACAGAGATCTTCCATCCACTGATTCATTCCCCAAATGGCTGCGATGGCTGGAGCTAAGCCAACCTGAAAATATTAGCTAAGGGCTTCTTCCGGGTTTCCCACATGAGTACAGGGTCCCAAATGCTTTGAGCCATCCTTCACTGCTTTCCCAGCCCACAAGCAGGATGCTGAATGGGAAGAGGAGCAGCCAGGATATGAACCAGTGCCCATATGGGATCCTGGTGCTTGGAGGTAGAGGACTAGCCAATTGAGCCATTGTGCTGGGCTCTCAAATCGAAGAAAGAAAAAAGTTAGAGAGAAAGAAAATAATGTAGACACCATACTGAAACTGTAACACTGAGAGAGTAAGATGGTATGGCCACTGTGGAGAACAGCAAGGTGGCTCCTGGGAAGCTTAACCCTAAACCTGCCCTAGGACCCGGCAATCCCAGTTCTGTGCGGGAACCCAGATGGAAGGGAACATCAGGAGGTGCTCTGTGTTCACTCACACAGCCAAGAGATGGAAACGGCCGGTTGTCCACCAAGAGACGAATGAATCAATGAGATGTGTTTATTGTGTGCACGTGCACACACACATACAGAGATGGTGTGAGTTCAATCAGCTGAGCCAGGAACAAACCCCACCACCAGCTATGACACAGACGATGCCCGGGGACACCTGGCATTCTGCCAAGGGAGATGAGCTGAGACAGGACAGCCACTGCGCCATGCCAGCCACCGAGGTCCTCAGACCAAGGTCAGGGACGGAAACAGGCAGTGGGAGAAAGCAGCAGGGGACCGGGAGAGGTTGTTTTAGTGAGTGCAGAGTTCCAGGGCAGGACTCTTGACTCCCGTGGGTGGGTGAGTGGGGTGACTGCCGCATGACACAGTGACCACACAGACCACCTTGAGCTGCACGCTATAAAATGGTTAGAATGCTTTCCATTGCATGTGCTCTAACACAGTATCCTTTATAACGGACAGCAGGAAACCTCGAGTAATCTACAGGTGTGTGGAACCCTTCACAGATAAGAGCAAAGCAAAGGGTACGCGAGGAGGAAGGGGGCAACACAGCAGGCTGCAGCCTGGCTGGCCCAGCAGAGCCGTGCTCACAGGACTGTAATCACCAGCCAAACTCAAGTATCTAGACTGAGCCCTGCAACAATTCAAGACTTCCACCTGCACCTCAGAGACAAAGGCACTGATGGGCCCTCAGCAGGGAGTATGATGAACCTCAGGGGCAAGACGCCAGAGAGAGAGGTGCCATCTCCCTTAAAAATCACTGCTATGGAGCATATGGACAGGAAGCAGGCAGCCCACATCAGAGCGCTGGTTGGAATTCCAGCTGCTCTGCTTCCCACCCAGCTCCCTGCTATGCACTTGGGAAAGCAGCAGAAGATGGCCCAAAGTGCTTAGACCCCTGCACCCACATGGGAGTCCCAGATGGAGTTCCTGGCTCCTGGCTTCAACCTCTCCCAGTTCTAGCTGTCTGCCAGCATCTAGGGAATAAACCAGCAGATAGTCAATCTCCCTCTTCCTAAATATACAAATCTTTCTAAAAATAAATAAATAAAAATCCCTTGGCTTTTCACGGTCTTCCCAGATGGCCCCAGGGTGGTGGGCGCCTGGCTCTCGGAGCTGCTCTGGTCCAGTCCCAGGACAAGGGTCCAAACGAGCCTCTGCACTCCCAGAGGGGAGCGCAGCACAACTCCCCACCCCAGGGCGGGGGGTGCAGGGGAGGCTCCACCAGCGGGCCCAGGCCCTGGTTTCTGTGGCCATCTCCCCTTGGAGGCATGGCTGGCCAGCCCTAATCCCACTGGCCCACTTGTGCACCTGTTGTTACCACTGTTGATTTCCCACTTGGTACTTTGCTGGGAAAGCACACCTTGGGATTTCACAGAGGCTGTGGTGGACACCCCCCACTGGAGGGGGCCTTGGAGTCTCCCCTGGAGCCAGTGAGGTCTTTGTTCATCTTTATCCTAAGGGGGGGGGGGGTGGCGAGGCAGAAGCCTGCCCCAGCCCCCAGTGGGCCAGCAGCACTCACTGCCTGCTTCCCCTCCCCCACAGCCTGCAGACCTGACCCAGGGGAAGGGGGGTCAGCTACAGGGTCACCAGAGGCTCCAGGCTCAAACCAGCTCTACTGCTTTGGAAGAATTTAACCCTCTCCTTCCCGGCAGCGACAAACCACCACACGGGGAGCCTAGCTCTGCAGCTTGAGGCCACGTGGGGAGTTGAACCAGTGGAGGAAAGACCTCTCTGCCTTTTAAAGAAAATAAAACAATAAAAAGACTGGAATTGAGCGCAAAGACTGCCAGGTGCCAAGTCCAAAACCGTTGCATAGGAGCAGGTGGTCAGTACAGGGGACCAAGACTCCTGTTGGACCAACATCCTCCAGTGAGCCAGTCCTCCCCCATCCCGTGTTGTCCCCCCTCCCCAAGTGGGTAGCAGGGGATGGTACCAATACTGAATCCCTGTCACACACAAGGAAGAACTCGGACAGAGCTCCTGGCTTTCGCCTGGTCAAGCACAGCACGGCATGGGCATTTGGGGAGTGAACCAGTAGATGGACGTTAGCTCTCTCTCTGTCTCTCAAATGAAATGAACATAAAAATCATAGCACAGGGGTCTCTGAGAATACAATACTTGCCTTGGGCAAACTCCTACTGACCTCCTCTGGTGGCCCATGGGAGTTGGAGTCCAGGGGACAGCCAGCAAGCCCAGCATCATCACCATGGGTGAAGGAAGAAGCAGCTTTCCAGGAACTAGCATCAGGGAGGTGCCCCCAGCGCACACACCCCGCCCCAGGGACAGCAGTTCCCACCCTGGTGTGAGTCCAGCCTACAGCATATACCTGGGTAAAGCCCCACGCGCCAAACACTAGCCCAACCCATGCACTGTGATCAGTCACAAGTGACAGCTCCAAAAGCCACAGCCCGGGGACACCAAGTCACAGGGCCAGGGTGGTGCAATAGAACAGCGACTTAGTCACTTTCTGTTGCAGCAGAAAACTGTGGGAGGCTGAGGGAGGCACCCCAGGCAGGGATGTATGGTCCCCCCACCTTACCCCAGCGCCCTGGGGACTCTCCTCCTTGCTCAGGTCAGTCCTAGGAGTCACATTCATGACCCCACGCAGAGGCTGCCCCCCACATAGCCATACACCCCAGGAGAAGCCTCAACAAATCCTCTACATGGGATATTTCCCCCTGGCGCCTTCTAAGACTGCTGGCCCCCAAGGCAGGGCCGCTTACACATCCTATTGCCCACAGGGTTCTCTTAACCTGGAAAGGCCTTTCCAATAAAAATAAATATTAAAAACAAAGAGTACACCCAACCCAAGCCTTCCAAAAGATGTTGGAGAACAGTCGTGGTCTCCATCTCAACAACAGAGGTCAGCTCCCCCCACAGGGACCTGCGGTACAGGTAGCCTCGGCTGTTCACCTCTGCCGTGTTCCAGGGAGCACGTAGGCCCCGTGGGGCAGACCAACCGATCTCAGGTACCAGTCAGTTCAGCACCATCTGAAGGTGGCAAACAGGTGTTTGAATGGACAGCACCAGAAAGGGTTCTGCTGGGACATCTCCGAGGACAATGCCAGGGCCGGAATGAGGAGCCAGCCATTCTGAAGGTTCTGGGAACATCACAACACCCAACTGTCAATGGAGGTGCCTAGCTCCAGTCTGGAGGGGCCTCCATCCCAGCAGGGCTCCCCAGCCTAGCACAGAGGACCCCCACATCCCACCCATGTAAGTTGAGGAGGGCTCCCAGAAACCTGCTTACACACACAGCAACTCATCCTTTTGGGAACCCCTGCCAAAGGTCTTGAACAGGAAGGTGAAGTGGACCCCAATAGCCAATTGCAGGGGTAAGCGGACTGGTTGTGGGGCCAGGTGAAAAACGCAGTCGAGGGTCCCAAGCCTCATCAAGGGAAGCCAGCCCAGGTTCCACCGCTGCTCATGCACATGGTGCCCAAAGGGTCCCCCTGCCCTGTGGTATCAGAGCCTTGGGGGATGCTGGCCCCAGAGAAGGAAACTACTTGTCCACATGGAGCAGTCAGCAAAACCAGGTGGAATGGGAAGGACAAGGCCGATGCACTTGAGACATGCCTTGAGGAGGGAGACTCATGCCCCTGGGAACTGGGAACAACAAGGAGTGCTGGGAAGCGTGAGGGTCAGCTGGCAGAGGGAGGCCAGTCCTGCCCTTTCTGTTCTCTTCCGGGACCTGCCCCTGCCTGCCATGTACAGCTCCAGTGTCTGTGCAGGTCTATCGGCTGCCCCAATCTCATTGCCACCCAGGCAAATCCCACCGGGTCAGCACTCCTGCAGACACGCCATCTCACTCCCATACCACTCTTTCAACGGGGGAGGTCATCCTGCCTCCGCTCCCCCACTGCCACCCCCCTTTCTGGGTCCTGCTGTCTGCCCTGACCCCATTTCACAGATGAGGATCTGGAGCTCAAGACTGGAGATGTGGGAAGGAGGGACAACAGGCTAGGTGTGGGAAGAACGCCTGCTTTCCAGGGCCATGTGCCATTCAGAAGACCCTAGCCACTCAGGGCAGGGCACACACTGCCCACAGCATGGGCCACGCACCACCCAGTGGACCCTAACTGTGGATCTCTGCCCTGTCCAGCCATCCGCTGTGTTCACCAAGAGCTTGTCTCCACCACTAGAGAACAAAATGTGCTTGGCTGAAGACCCGGATGCAATAAATTGTTAACACTACAACCTCGACCTGAAATCAACATCGCAGTGGCCTGCCTCTTCCTTTCTGTTCCTCTCAGCCTTGGCACTGTTTCCTGCAAGGCCTCCTCAGGGTTCCTGCCCACCCCACCCACACCCAGCTACCTCTGCCTGGGCACAAAAGCCAGCAAGTCCCCAGGAGAGCGTCGGGTGAGCCTGTGTTATCAACATGCCCAGTTCTAATTGTGCTTTATCCTCAAAGCACCTTGCTGAGGGTCGCACACCTATGCCTGCACTCCAACACACAGGTGAAAAAGAGGTGGCTCTTGGGGTGGGCCAGCATGTTCCTGTTGACAAGTTGTGGCATCCTCAGTTGGTTCAGCCCTCTATGCTAACCCCAGGACAATTCCAAGCTGACCCTGCTCCTAGTCACCCACCCAACCACACACGTTTCACAAGGAGAAATGGGACAGGAACAAAGATACAAATAAAAGCCCTGAAGCCTGAAGCAGCCACATTTAGAAAGATAACACCAAAAGGCAAATCAGGACAAATGCACACATTCATTCGACCTCCTACGTTAAGACACCTGCGTGCTCCAACTGCCCGGGTTCAGTTCCCAGCACCAGCTCCAGTTGCCACCTTCCTGCCAGCGCCCACCCTGATAGGCAGCAGGGATGGCTCCAGAAACCGGGGTTCTGTCCCTACAGGAGAGGCCTGGATTTCATTCCTGGCTGCTGGCTCTGTCCGCAGCCCAGCAGGAGTGGGCGTCTGGAAACTGAACCAGTGGATGCTCTTTTTTTGTTTTCCCAGTCTGCCTCTCAAATAACATGCACACAACCAATAATAATAAAAGGCAAATCTGCATGTGCCTGGGGACAGATGATCAAACTGTGTTCAGTGTGTTGGTGATATGGAAATTGCATGTAAACATGCATAAGGGCCTGGGGAAAACCAAACTGCCCTATTGCACTCACTGGCTTGCTCTCTCTTTGGCAGTCCCCAGGACAACCTGGGGTGGGGGGAGGCATTTGACCACTTTGCTGGGTGGACCCACCCCTGTCTCTCAGTATCTCCCTTGACACCAACTGCTCTCCGGATCTTGGTTCACCTGGTGGCCATCTGAGACCCAATGGTCGCTCCCTATGCCAGCCAGCTTTGCACAATGACAGGGCAGCTGACCCAGGGGCTCCGAGAGCAGTCACTCAGATTCACTGCATAACCCAGTGGATCCACAGCCAGTGCAACTCCAGAAGCCCATGTCTGGAAACCTCAACACCATCATCAGTAAAATGGCGGGGTGGGGAGTGAGCAACAGGTGTTCTCGCTAGGAGTGGCCCTGGCAGCCACAGCAAGGAACCAATGCGGGGAGGGTGGCAAAGCACCTGACTCCACAGTTGAGTTCTCAAGTCACAGTAGAAACTGGAATGAGGGCTGCCACCAGCCTCACCAAACCACTTGCACGAGGAACTCGAAGAGCAGCATGGGAGTGGGAGGGGAGGCCAAAATGGCTCAAGTATCGGAACTCAAAACCAAGCAGCATCAAATCTGGAGTTTTCTGAATAATCCCCATGGAGCTTTCATTCCCACCTATCCCCTATAAACTGAAGAATATTCCAGAGTTGATGAGGCTGAGCTGCTCAAAGCTCCCAGGGTGTGCATGTGTGTGTGTTTGTGTGTGTGTATGTGTAAGGGGTCAGGAACATCAAGAGACCAAAACTGCTGTGAAACTCCTGGTGTGCCCAGAGGGTCAGGGCCATAGCAGTCTCACCCTCACTGTCCTGACTTCAGGCACCAAGATGCCCCTTCACACCTACCTGCCCGGAAAGCCCTGCCTGCACTCCTACTTCAAATGTGACCCCACTTGGGGCCAGTGATGTTTAGGTAAAGCTACTGTTGGGTGCTAGTTCAAATCCTAGCAGCTCCACTTCTGATCCAGCTCCCTGCTTATGACCTGGGAAAGCAGATGATAGCTCAAGCTCGTGGCCCCCTGTACCCTTGTGGGAGCCTAGGAAGAAACTCCTGGTTCCTGATCAGTTTAGCTCTGGCTGTTGTGGCCATTTGGGGAGTGAATCAGTGAATAGATCTGTCTCACCATCTTTCTCTTAACTCTGCCTTTCAAATGAAAATACAATATATCATTAACAAGGAAATCCCTTCTGGGTGATCTCAGGCTGCCCTGGAGAACCTGCACGTGTCTGGTCAGGCCCTGCGGTGGACTGCGGCTCACTCCCCTGCTACCTCCCTGGCTCTGGTTGGGTTTGAGCCCCTGTCACTCTCTGGGGAACAGGGACAACAGTGCACACCTCTCACGTCCTTCCTCCACACCAGACATCACTTTCACTTTCATGTTTCACCATTACAACATCCCATGAGCTGTAACCCACAACATCTGGATGAGACAGAAACTCAGAGAGGCTGAAGCAGCTGCCCAAGGTCACAGAGGCGATCGGGCTTCCGGCTCCTCAGGGCTCACCCAGTCCCCAGGGCAGTGGGAGGCATACGGCAGGTACCATGTAGCACAGAAGGCCTGTGTCACAAATTGGGCAGAAGAGAGCTGCCCTACATACACACATGGCACACACACCACCAGGGTTCCCTAATGGCCACCTCACCTGCAATGGCTCCTGCCATGGCTCCTGCCATCCAGCCCTTCTTCCTGCCCAGAAGCTGCAAGGCTCTTCCCAGTTGCCACCCACTTCCGGCTCCAGTGCCCTAGCAGGGCTGGCCAATCTCTCTCTCCAGCAGGGAAACTGAGTCTCCCAGAGGCCAGGGGGCCAGCAGCTCTGTTCACAGGCAGGTCTCTTCCCTCCGACCCTGCACAGGCTGCTTTAACCCCACACCCCCAATCAAGAAATAAATCTCCCAAGACAGCAAAATCTACAAGCTTCCCCCTGCCACCAGCCCGCCAACCCCTCCCCAACCTGGCCGCTGGCTGGAGAGGAGCAACACGAGGGCCCAGGGATGGGGATGCGGGGGACAAGGAGCCTTTTGTGTCCACAGAGTTCCTGAGACACCTGTTCTCCCACCCAGGCCCAGCCTGTGTGCGGCCTTGTTTCTGCACAGCCCTGGCAGCCAGGCCCGGCCTGCACCCAGCGTGGGGCTCCCGCAGCCCCTGCCAGCACCTGCCCGATGCTGGCAGCCCCAGAGGCCACGGGCCAAGCACAATCAGCCTGCTGTTGACACAGTTGTCGGTCTTCGGGAGGGCTGGGGGAGGGGGAGGCTGCACCAGCTAATGCCACCAGCCTGCATCACTCACAAGGGGCTTTGGCCACCGGCACCCCTGGAAGTTGCTGGCAGGGGCTTGGGGTGTCAAGTCACATGGCTCAGGCCACACAGACCACCCTAGTTTTCGCGCACTGCACCTGCGGCAGCACACACGCAGGCCTTCCCCACACCCTGTGTGCCCAGGATCAGGGGCAGGGTCCGCCTTTACCGCATTCTTTACCCAAGAGATGTCCTCACCACCCTCAAGCCACTGTGTCCTCTTATAGGGAGCCTTCACCTTCTGCCCAAGCCTGGCTTGGGTGTCCTTCCTGTATGTTTCCCCAAGTACCAGCTCCAGGCATCCGACCTCCACACATACCTGTAGTGTGGCCTCCTGGCCTCACAGCACAGCACCGCGCCAGGGAGCTGCAGAGCACATGATCTAATAGCCAACGGACCTCTCCCCATCCGCACAAGCTCATCTTTAAACCATCCCTGGACTAACAAGGCCCGTGGCTGGGAAAGGGCTAACGCACATCTGGGACTGCCTGTTAACTCACCACACACCTAGTTGAGTTCAAATGGAACAACCAGGAGCTCCTGGACCATGAAGAACAGGGAGACCCCCAAGGAACACGGGCAGCAGAGCGGTGGTCACCGCAAAGCAGACGCCAGGCACAGGTAGCCATGTCCTGCCCTGGGCAGAGGGCAGGTGAGGAAGAACCTTGCCTGCTTCCCGGTCTGCCCTAGGTGAGAGCTCAGCCAGACTCAACACACAGCAGACCCACAACACCTGTGACTAAATAGGACACAGCGGCTCCGAAAAACACTCTCCCTACAAAGCACCCAACACACCCATGGGCCCTCATCTCTGCTTCCCCAAGCTCCACCTGCATCAGCGCCCAGAAGAAAGTCATAGCAGCAGCCACGAGAGGGGCACCATGGCGGGGAATATGGTCCTGACGACAGGCAGAGCTGGTGGGCGAGAAGAGACCATTCCGCACAGTCACACAGTCTGCGCGCCGTACAACTCTAAGAGAGGCACCCTTCGCTTGCACTTAAGCATTCATTGCCATCCTCCGGCAGACGGCTGTCGAGTCCACTCCTCAGTCACCAGAGAAGGTCCTGGACTGCCTTGCCTACATTTCTCCCCAAGCCAAGGTGTGACCCCCCCCTCCTTCCTCATTTCTTGTGCTGGTCCCTGGAAGTTTTGGCTTAGGGTACCTAGGTGGTAGAGGTTTTATCTCACCTAGGGGACCCATCATGGGTGCTGGGCCCACTCCTCTCCTCCTCCAGGATGAGAAGGTGGCTGAGCTCGAGCAGCAGGGAAAGTGAACAGACAAGGGAGGGCGGAAGGCCAACTGCCTGGCGCCCCACCCAGGTAGCCGGGAACTGAAACTCCAGCCTGCTTGGGGCACTGGAGGAAGGAGGCTGGGCAGGAGAGGAGGCTCCGCCCCACCTCACTGCTGGTGAGCTAGGCTCCCAAACCACTCTTGCCTTCCTGACTTTGCCCTGAAGTTTTCCAGGTCTCCCCAAAGTTCCCACAGGCCTCATCTGATTCCCCAGGGCTGCTACCTGTGTGTACATGCTGGAGAACCTGGCCAGCTACTCCCGGAACCCACAGCGGCTCTTAATCCAGCACCCCAGTCCCTAGTGGCAGAGCAGGGCCAGGTTGGCTCCTGCAACCCCTCTCACCTGCCACTCCCCTACTGCCCTCACCCATGCCAGGCCCTCTGGGCACAGCCCCGGCCCCAGAGTCTCCAGTCACACTTGGGTGACTTCATGCTCCTGTGACACGGCTGGGGTCTGCCTAGAGCATGCAGCCCACACACCAGCCCTGGGCGCTGCCCCGGCCACCTGGGGGTCCAGACAAAGCTTCATTCCGGCCCAAAGCCAGATTCCTTCCCACCTAGCCCTAAGCACAGGCCCCCACATCCCAGAGAGCCAGGGTGGGCTCACAGCTGTCCCCAGTTACTCCTCCAGCAGAACAAAGCCAACATCGCTGGCCAGAGATTCTGGGTTGTTCTAAATGCTTTTTCCCTTCCCTGTGATTGCAGGTAACACTGGCTGTTGCATGAAGTAAATAGGTGCCCCAATTTATAAAATAACACTGATTCAGAGAGAAGAGGGGCTGTGGCTACTTTGTCTGCTGGGCCCTGGCCCAGGACAGGACCTGGTGGGAAGCCGCCCTCTGGTACTGTGCCTGGCAGATCCAGACCCCAAGGCACCGGCTGTGCCCCACTCAGGCAGCACAGGGTTCCTCTGTCGGGGATGGGGGTGCCGGAGCATGGCCCTCTGGGAGCTGTTCTCACCCAGGGCGGTCCTCAGTCCGCACATTCCATTCCGAGCTGGGGGAGGTAAGAGGAGGAGGAAGGAGTGCAAGGGCCTCTGGGCTGGATCCCCTAGGGAGCTGCAGGCCTGGCAGGGGCGACAGGACCAAAACCGCAGGGACTGGGAGCCAGAAGCACCCCTGCCCAGCCTCCCGCCCTCTTCCCTCAGGCTCCTTGCTGGCCCAGGCTGCGGCCCCAGAAAATACAAGAGAACATTGTAGGGGGTCACACCAGGACCCCTCCCCCAACCCCATGGCAGTTTGTGGGGCTTTGTGCCAAGGCCATTTAAATGCTAAGGCCCTGGCTGGGGGGAGGGCACGGTGGGAGTGGCGTGCCTGTGGATACTGTTCCCTCCAGGGGCACAGGACTATTCCAGATCTGATGGCTACCCAGCGACCCAAGGACCTGGGCAGGGAAGGCCATTTCAGTTGGGGGAAGGGTGGCAGCTGGGAGTCCATCCCAACACCTGCCTGCCTTCTTCCCCTCTCCCATCTGAGTAGCTCCAGCTCCTGTCCTAGTTCACACCCTCCCCCACCACCCAGCACATCCCAGCCCCTGGTTCACCCCTCGACGACCCTGGGAGCAAGCAGGGGACACACCAGCCTCTCCTCTTCTTCCCGACTGTCCCAGCTCTGTGACCAGCCAAGGCCTCCCTGACCTCACCCCTCAGCTCTCCCCAGCAGTGAGGGGTGGTGGTGCTCAGGGCTTGGGGTCCTTGCCTCCAGGGAGCACGGGTGTGCAGGGAGGTGCAGGTGGCAGCTCCTGCAAGATGGGGATGCAGAACAGGGCAGACTCACGTGTCTCCTTGGCTTCCTGGCACTGAACAGACCCTCCGAGAAGGGCACCACCACAGACCAGGTGCTCAAAGCATTTGCATCTAAAAAGGATCACAGCCACTCCACCCCCCCCCATGGGAGAGGCAGGCGGTGGCCTGTGGGGCTGGCATTAGCAGCTCTCCCAGTCGCCTGCCTGTCTGAGGTGAGGAAGGGGCGGTCCAAACCAGGATCCCTGGTTGGGGGGTGGGGTGGCAAGGCCCACCACCCAGATCCCAGGGAGGCGGTCAGGGACGGGGCAGCTATCCTCTGGGAGGGCGACGTTTCCCCAGCGGGTGACAGGCACTGTGACAGCCTCCTGGGCTAACACATCCGGGTTCCAGAAAGGGACTAGCCGAGGGTGAGAATGGCGCGGCGAGTTCAGGCAGGAGCCGGCCCTCTTAAGCAAACACAGCACACAAAAATAACTCCCATTCAGAGCGCCACTCGTTGGGGGCCTGGCTGCCTCCCCAGCACATAGCTCTTTTCACATGCACAACTTCACCCCTGAATGTGGCTGGGGGCGGGGGCACACCAGCCCAGCTGCCTGGGAGCCGCTGCCTGGGCTCCACTGCCTGCTTCCTGGACACAGATGCAGTACCAGGCAGCACTCTGGAAAGAAGGACTTTGCAGACCCCTCCACCCATGCCAGGCTCTCAAGGTCAGAACACCTAGCTCCCTGGGGGACGGCGGGGTGGGGGAGGTCACAGGTCCAGCCTCCATCCCACAGAGCCCTAGTTTTTCAGGGGGAGCCTCCTGGCAGGTGTGGTCTGCCATTCCGTTTTGCAGATGGGAAAATGGACACTCAGAGATCCTGCCTTAAGGGACCTCTCTGCCGATTCCTTCTCTTATCTCTGAACCTCCTGGTCATCCCAGCCCAAAGCGTGGGCAGCACTGAAACCTGCTCCTTGTGCATTTCTAACACTGGCACTGCCCACCACGGCCATCGTGTCCTCCTGAGGGAGGCAACAGGGAGGCAGCGGGACTCCAGATCCCAAACAGCCTCCTAAGAAGCGCCCCACCCCCGACCCTCTTTAGCCAGCCCCTGGTCTATTCTGAGCCAGCCTTGCTCCTCTGCAAGCCAATCCACCCAGCAGCCAAAGCCATCTCTCCCTCTCTCTCTCTCTCTCTCTCTCTCTCTCTCTATATATATATATATATATATATATATATATATATATTTACAGCCTTATTTCTTCACGAATAAAAGTAATTCATGGTCATGAGACAAGTGTGGGGAAATCAACAGAAGATAAAGCAGGAAATAAAAGTCGTCCGTGTGCCCAGCATCCAGAGTCAACCCCTGTGACCGCTACGAGGCACCCTCCTGGCCTTCTTTCTGTATCTGTCACCAGCGGGCAAGTGCACATGGGATTCTCTGAAATGGGCACTCTATCACTCAGTGGCCTTAGATCCTGCCTCCTCTCTCCTTATTGGAAATGATTTCCTAGGACAGAAACCATTCCAAGCTAACTACAAGCTTTGGCTCCTCCATCCAGTTTATGCCCGCATGAGGTTTTACACTGGGAACAAATATAAGGGTCCACACGCCAGCCCAAGGTGACCACCGCCCTTCCCTACGGCACCTAAGGCCACCGCCTCTTACGCACCAAGTAATCTTGCAGAACCATCTATCTCATCGCATCACTAACCAATGCACTAAAAACCCTAACCAGTCCTACTGGGTGGGTGCGGCCACACCAGGGCCTGGCCGCCTGGGATTTCTCCCCAGCAGCCTGTGTTGTGGCCTCCGGGGCTCTGCCTAGAGCGCCCCCCTGCAATGCCGTCCCCTCCCTAACACAGGCCCCTCCCTCCCCCCCACACACACCCTGGGTTGTGTCTAAGCACCTAGCAGGGGCAGACAACACTAGGATTACTTCACTTCCTGGGCTTCTACTCCCCATTAGAAAGACAACTACCAGACCACTGGGGTGCCACCTGTCTGTCTCTCCATCCATAGTCCCTCCACATAGCACAGGGCCAGGCACACCAGGGCTGCCCGGGGATTAACAGGTGGCTCATCAGGTAAAGTTGTCCCTTTGCAGAAACTCCAAGCACCAAAAGCCAGCCCCAGGGCGGGAGTTAGAGGATCAGCAGAAAGAGCACGGGGCTGGGCAGGGACTGGGCAGCCCACCCTACAGGTGCATCTGCAGGGTCCACAATCAATTTCTGGCACTTGGGACACAACCCAACCCTTGCTCCCCACTTACCCCAAATCCTACATCCAGTCTAGAGCAGCAGCAACCAGCAGACGCCACCCAGGGAGAAAGACCTGTAGGTGCTTCTCCAGGGACGACCCCGCCGGTCCCACCTGCTACTTTCCCCAGGGGGAGGCCCAGACACCTGGTTGTGGAAACCCCACCACCCCAGAGACGCAAATGCACACCCAATCCGGAGCCAGCAGCCGCCCAGGCGGACACTTCCTTCCGGGACCTGACTTCCACCCAAGCCACTTGCAGCTGGGCCAATAGTGATTTTTGACAATGAGGAAAAGCAACAGTGAAGCACTTTCACAAAATCCAAGGGCAAGAGGAAGGAAAAAACTCTGCAGTAGGAAGTAGACAAGAATTGCGCGATGTGACTTCTCCCCTCCCCTCGCAGAACGGACACCTATCCTGCCCGAGGGGGCACAGTGCCCAAACGCTCTGAGCTCAGCCACAGGTGCACCTGCGTGTGCCAGGCATCACGTGGGCACTAGAACCTCAGGACAGCTCCGCAAGGTCAGTACTGGGCTCTACTAACCCCACTGACCGGGAAATGGAGGCACGGAGCCCAGAGTTACAATGCCAGCAGCAGCAGCTGGAATGCAACTCGGATTCCTTGCACTGCATCTGGCTCAGCAAGTGGTTTCCCATTGTACGGCTCCAGCTCTGAGAAAACAGCCCCTTCACGCCTCACTCTACAGCAGGCTCATATCCTGCCCACTAGACCCCTAACCATGGGGCGCGGAGGTAAACCCTGAGGAAGAGTCTGGGCACTGGCCCGCACTCACACCATCCATGGGCGGGGACCTCGCAGGTGTTGTGTCCAAGCATCCGGGCTTGGCAGTTCACAAGGGACATGGTGAGCGCCAGGGGTTCTGCAAAGCCACCCTGAGCAGCCGCGTCTTCCCTGGCAGCGCGCTCCGCGCCAAGAAACCTTGCCCGGAAATTCCCACCGAACCCAAGCAAACTTCCCAGGAAAACTACGTCTTCCTCCAAGCTCCTGTCACGGAGGCGGTTGCCAAGAGCGCCGGCCGAGTGCTCACAGCTGCCGCGCGGGCCGCGGGGGCGGAATGGTAGCGCGAGCGCCCCGAGTCGTCCCGGAAAGGTCCAGGGACTGAACTTGCACGTCCACTTCCCGCCCGGCCGGCTCACGGCCCCTCCCGGGACTCCCGGCAGCCTGGTGTTAGTCTTCCCCAGGCGCAGCTCGGAGGTAGCGCAGCTCCTCCCGCGGGACGCGGGCGGCACACACGTGTGCACGGGACACGTGTGCACGGCGTGCGCGGGTGTGCGCGCGGGTGTGTGTGTGTGTGTTTACGTCCGGAACGTGCGGGGCGCGACAACAATGGCGAGCGGCCAGACGCCGCGCGGCCCCTCCGTGTTCGCTGCCTCTGGATGCGATTTGCTCTTCCAGGGGATGAGGAGAAAGGCTCGCCCTCACTGCGGCCGGCCGGAGGTGGGGGGGCTAGAGGAAGCCACTGTGGCGGCGGGGGTGGAACCGGAGCGGCGCGGGCAGAAAACAAACAGGAGGCGGCGCCCAGCTGCTCCGCCGGAAAAATAAACCTGGAACCTGGGGAGGGGTGAACGGCGAGTCCCCAGCGCCCACCCACCCGAGGACCAGAGCTATGCGACCCGATCCCCAAACCGAGGTGCGCCCACGTCGCCCCCGGCGCGCAGGATCACGGCTGGCCAGAAAGACCCAAGGCAGCAGGATAGGCAAGAGACGGACGTGGGGGAACCGCCAGCAGAGCTCGCGTGGCGCGCGCCCGTAAAGCCACCCACGGCTTTGGGGGCGCCACCCCTCTCCACCAGAAACTGGGTCCGCGACGTTGTCGGGGGCAGGTGAGGGTCTGTCCCCGCTCGGAAAACTTTACCGATGGAAAAAAAAACTCGAAGGAAAGAGAGCCGGCGCGTGCCTGGGTCCGTGGGGGCGCCAGTGTCAAACTTGGGAGGGAATGGGAGGAGAGGGGCGCGACGGCGCGCTAGGGCGCACTTACTACTCCGCTGGGCGCTGGGCTCGCGGCTCCTGCTCCCGCTGCCGGCGGTCCTCGCGGCTGGCAGCCTGGGCTGGGCGCTCACATGCCCCGGCGACGCGGCGGGCGGGCGGGCCGGGCTGGGAGGGGGCACGCCCCCCGCCGTCGGCAGGGAATCGCTCCCGCCCCGCAGCCACCCCGGGTCTGCGCACCCCACGCTGGGGCCGCCGTCCCGGGCAGCGATCTGCGTTCCGGCCGGGCGGCGCCCTCCGCCGGGCCAGGCCGCTCTCTGCACTCTGCCCTCTGCCCCGGCTCGCGGCCGTCTCCCCGCCTTCCGCGGCCGCGCTCCGGGACCGCCCGGACGCTGCGCCCGGCCCACTCGGCTGGCTGCGGCTCCGCGCCTCGGATCGGGCCTCCGGAGCTAGCCCCTGCACTCGGGGTGCAGTACCCCCAGGCTCGCCAACCCCGCGTCAGGCTCCTGGAGCCGCGCTCGCACACTTCAGTTCCGAACCGGGACTGAAGCAGGGCGTTTGC
Organism: Ochotona curzoniae; assembly: GCF_017591425.1. Lineage (NCBI taxonomy): Eukaryota > Metazoa > Chordata > Mammalia > Lagomorpha > Ochotonidae > Ochotona > Ochotona curzoniae. The sequence goes on along the minus strand of NW_024466219.1, from coordinate 14,239,676 downwards.
TGCTCGCTGCTGCGAGGCGACTCGACAGCCTCGGAGGAGAAAGAGGGAGACCGAGAGCGGGCAGGGAGCGGGGAGGGGGAGGAGGGAAGGAGGGAGGGTGGGGAGATGCGAGAGGAGGGAGGGCCGGAGAGTTTCCTCCTCCTGCCTGCCGCCGGGTCCGGCCAGGCATCAGCAGCTGGAAGCCTCACTGGGACCGGCTGAGCCTGGGTTGCCGGGTGAGCGGGCACGCGCGCGTGCGCGAGTGGAGCAGTCGGCGGTAAAGTTTGGGGTGGAGAAGGCAGAAGGGAGCAGGTGGGTCCAGCTCGCTGTCGCAGCTCAGGCCCTAAGGCGGCTGCAGGGGATCTTTGGTCTGCGCGGGTGACAAATCAGCCTAATCCTCTGCTTGCAATGTCGGCATCCGGTTCAAGTCTTGCTGCTCCATTTCCCGATCCAGCTCCCTGCTTATTACTTGGGAAAGCAGCCAAGGATGGCTCAAGTCCTTGAGCCCCTGCACCCAAATGGGAGACCCGGAAGAAGCTCCTGGCTCCGGATCAGCTCAGCTCCAACCGTTCTCGTGGCTGTTTGAGGAGTAAACTAGCAGATGGAAAGATCTCTACCTTGTTTACTTTCAAGTTAAACAAATAAATCTTAAGGGGAAAAAAAAAGTCCAGCACCCACCTGGATCTGAGGTTTACAAAAACCCTGAATCTGAACCTCCTTTAGGAAACTACTCCACCTCTGCAGCTTCCTGCCATCCCAGATGCCCCGGGCCACTCCCTAGGTCCGCCACATGCAGTGTCCTGGGCAAGTCCAGTGTTCTCTCCAGCCCTGTTTTCTTGCAGCTGGCAACATATGGTAATATTCAATACCCACCATATGCCAGGCCTGTGTGGATGGGTGCTGAGGATGCCAGGATCAGCTGGGCCCTTCCTAGATTCTTCTTTGTGGGGAGGAATGGGGACACACAACTCCAGGTGTGTGTACCTGTAGACCAGGCACAGGGAGTTGCGGGGACCACCACCAGGTGCACCAGGTTGGAAATTAGCCTACCTGAACTGAGTCTGGGAGGACTGGGACAACTGCCAGGAACTGCACCTGTCTCTGTCCCTCGGTGTGAGTGGCTGGCGTGGTGGTTAGGATGCCTCCCAAGGCCTCCTTTGGCCTAATACAGGCTTTGGGTTTCCTTTCTACCACCTTGCCCAGCAGTACTCTTTCTTCATCTTTTGGGTTCCAGCCTGAGTGTCCGTTCCTCTGGGCATCTTCCTTAATGGCCATGTTTGGGTTAAGTGTTCTGGAAGTCCCAGTGCGAGGTGCTGTGGTCCCCATTTGCTATCACTTGCCTCCCTCGACCGCATAACCATGAACTCCACGCATAGGGACAATGGTGTGGCTGGTGCGCTCCCTGAGCCTGTTCAGGACATGGCCACCTGCAGGCCCCAATTAAGCACATTTTAATTGATTGGCAAATTGAAGAGAAAGGACAGTGAGTGTTGTTGTTATTTTTTTAGTTTAGTTTTATTTTTGATGATATTTACATAGTTGACCAGAGTGGGAAGGACCAAGGGTCAGGGGAAAGTAGGTGAGACCATTGTTTCCAAATATCCTTTTTCTTTCTCCTGTATCTTGGGGAAATGGGCAGATAAGGGGAGAAGCCACACCCAGCCTCCCAACTGCCTCAGTACCTGGGGATGGGGAATGGCCACCTGCTGTCATCTCGGGGTCCCCAGTGTGGAGCATGCTCTGAGGATTCTGCTCAAGTGGTTTTCAATAGTTCTGAAATGCTGTCCATCTCACTGACCGAAGGATGAGGGAATCCTTCCAAGGTCCATTGGCTGAGACAGTCCACCTCACAGTCTCCATTCACCCAGACACTTGCTGTCGATTCTTGGCCATGGTAGTTGATCAATTCATTCTACTATCTCTCCTCCACTATGACACTCAATGTTCTCTGCAGGCCCCAATAGACTGCCATACCCTCCATGTACATCTGGGCATGCCGTCCACTGCTCTGTCTTTTCCACTGAGGAGGCCCAGTTCTGACACACGTAGTTTATGGTTAATCCACCAATCCTGCAGTTCTCCCCATGGTTGGAATTCTGAGTGTAGCAGTTCAGTTGGGAGGATCCCCAAACAGACCTGACTCTTTTGTGTGCTTGTCAATAAGGGGTCTGACTCTGTCACCTGTATCAGCCTACATACATACTGGTAGTTGCAATTACTGGGTCAGTTCTGACTCCAGCCCCATCTCTTACACAATCCAGTGACTACTGTGGCCCAGACCTACCTAGCCCACTACATATTCAGCTCTCACATACACCAGCAGGAGCTGCAACCAATTGGAATGATCCCCACTATCCCCCACTAGGCCCAACCCCAGCCCTGGTTCCTGTGCCTGCCAGTATGTGCAGCAGACTAGTCCAGGCCTTTCGGCTCTCATACATATCAATGGGCACTGGAGCCTAGTTCAACCCAGTCGACCCCAATAACCAGCCCACATCATGCCACCAGGTGCCACTGCCTGTCTAGCCAGACCCTCCCTCAGCCATGGTTCTCATGCTCACCAGTGGGAGTTGAAACCCATCAGAGAGGCGCCCACAGTTTCCCCACTGGGGCCACTCCCAGTTCCTGCACTCTCCAGGTGGTTCTGCAGTCTAGCTTGACAAGACTTGCCTCCAGTTCCAGCACTTGCCAGCTAATGCTGTGGCAAAGCGCAGTCAGCCTGCACTTACTCTGGCTCATGCGTGCACCAGTGGATACAGTCAGTTAGCCCAGCCTGGCTCTGCCCCAAAACAGTTCACATGCAGGCCAACAGGAGTTATAGTGCTGCCCAGCCTGGTTTGCCCCCAGTCCCTGTTCTCATACTCACCAAGGGAAGCAGTGGCCCAGCAGGGGAGCCTGTACTGCCCCCTACTATGCTTGCACCCCTCCCCTTGGGTCTCACATGTACTAGTGGGTGCCTCAGCCCAGTCTGGCATGGTCTGCTTCATCTCAGCATTTGCTGGCAGGTGTTATAACCTGACCCCGCCTGGTCTGCACTCCATTTTAGCTCATACTGGTGGGTGTTGGAGCCTAGCCCAGCCCAGCCAGCCCCTAGTCCCAGTCCTAATGTGAACTGGTTGGTGGTATAGCATGACCAGGCCTACCCTGCACCCCATCCTGCTTCTCACATCTGCCAGTAGTGTTAGGAACTGGCCAGCCTGGCCTGACCCCAGACCTGACCCACACACTATGCCAGCATGTACCTGGCCTGGTCTGGCTGCTCCATGGCTTTTGTGCTCACCTGAAGGGACTGCGTCATGACAGAGGAGTTAGGTGTCTTTTTATTTTTTATTATTTTAAGGACTTATTTTATTTATTTGAAAAACAGAGTTAGAGAGAGGGAGGAAGAGATCTCTTCCATCTGCGGGGGTCACTCTCCAAATGGTCACAATGGAGAAAGCCAGGAGCCCACAAGAGCTTCTTACAGGTGTCTCATGTGGGTTTGGTGCCCTAGCTCTTGCGCCATCTTCCACTGCTTTCTTAGGTGTATTAACAGAGAGCTGAATTAGCAGAGAAGTAGCCAGGACTCAGACACCCAATGGGGATGCCAACATCACAGGCTGCAACTTAATTTACTATGCCACAGCACCGGCTCCTTTTGAGGGGGTTCTGAGCAAGGCTTCCTGGGAGACTGGCCTAACAACCGAAGGCAAGGAGGGATCTGGGGACCAGGACACAAACCATGCAGCCTAGGGCTGGCATTTGGCATCCCACTCCCTGCTGATGCACCTGCAGAAGCAGCAGAGGATGGTGCAAGCACTGAGAAGACCTGTCTCTACCCGCTCTCTGTAACTCTGCCTTTCAAATATATCTTTTATAGAAAAAAAAATTTTAAATAATAAAGGAAATGGTGCAGGCTGGACTACACTAGGGATGGGAGAGTAATGGATAAAGAGGTAAGTAGGGGCAGTTCGTATTCACACGGGAGGGTCTGGTGTTTGGGTACCTGGCTAAAGGTGTTTCAGAAACTGGACAAGAGTCACCAGGGGCCACCATGCCTTACCTCCTCCTGGACGGCCTGGCGGTGTGGGCCATGTTCCTGGTCAGCGCAGGGGGAGACTTCAAGTCACAGCAGACGGAGATGGAAGAGGAGGAAAGAGTGGATTCCCCTGTCTCCACCGCTGCTCCAGCATCTTTCTCACTCCTCTCCAGCCACTGCCACAGAATCAAGATGCGGGGTGTCTGCCTGCTGCGTGTCAGGTGCCATTGGCCTGAGTCATACCTATTTGTACCTTACCCCAGTGCGTGAGCTGATGTCACCTGTCCAGCTGAGATGGGAGAAGATGAAGCTTAAGGTCATGGGTGTTAGGTAGAGGGAGGAAGCTTCCTGCCTGCATATTCTAGACCTTTCTACACCACGACCCCATTTCTCAGGAGCACCCGTCAGTCTCCTGTGCCCTCTGACCTCACAGGTAACTCTGCCCCAACCCCGCGTCCCTCTACTGTGCCTGCAGCTCTAGGTACTCTATGCTGATGATTCTGCTAACTATTGTTTGCATTCAGCATTTCTACTTAAGGTCCTCACAGACCCCAAGAGGCTCCCAACCTGCACCCTGGACCACTTCCCAGCAAGCCTGGCTATGACTTGTGCCCACTTTTTCCCATCTCAGTAGACAATACCCCAGCTAACCATGGCTCCAGCCAGAAGCCTCACAGAAGCCTTGGTTCCTCTTGGTTCCCTGTCTGATTGATTTCGTGGCTCTCATTGATCCAGTTCCAAAAATATATTTGGATCCATACACTTCACTTGTCCCCAGCGTCCCCACACAAGCCATGGCTGCTTTCATTGCTGGTCTATGTTGCAGCAGCTGCCTCCTCCAAGAGCCGAGGCTAAGGCAGCCACACCATGCAACCAAGCCTGTTACATTCATACGACTCTAATATTCCTTCCTCTTGCCCAGGAAGATAAGACTGTAAACCAATAAATAACTTCATTATTTGCCTGGGAACTTCTTGAAAATCAATTTATCTGAACAATAGCCTGCTTAAATGGCCCCCTTCCCCGGGACAATAGTTTGTTTAACTAGGAAAACCATGAGCTTATCAACTGTTTTATTTTCCAAGACTCTCCCCTCGCTGTGTCCACCAATCCTAAGTCTTTATGGAAGTTGCCCAGGTCCATCAATTTTCATGTTGAAGGGACAGCAATAAACTAGACTTGAAACTTTATAAATAAATATCTTTTCACCTGGAAAGTGCATCCCCACATCTGTTTCTCCCAAAGCCAGCTCTTTCCATCCTTTAATCTCTATATTCAAGAAAAAGATCTTGGAAAAGGTTTCAGATGCATCGCCTTCTCCATCCTCCGCCTCCTCCCACCTTATTCTTTCTCAAACTTCGCTGCTCCACCTGCCATATGCTTCCTTTGTAGCAAGTTATATGATTGGTTCTTTCTCTCTTTCAACATTTCTTTCTTTTTTTAAAGGCCTTCAAAAAATATTTATTTATTTTTATTGGAGAGGCAGATTTACAGAGAGAAAGATCTTACATCTGTTGGTTCACTCCCCAAGTAATGGCAATGGCTAGAGCTGAGATGATCTGAAGCCAGAAGCCCGGAGCCTCTTCCGGATCTCTCACATAGGTGCAGAGTCCCAAGACTTTAGGTAATCCTCCATTGCTTTCCCAGACCACAAGCAGGGAGCTGGATGGGAAGTGAAAGAGCTGGATCACAAACTGGTGCTCATATGGGATCCTGGTGTGTGCGAAGGTGAGCATTTAGCCACTGAGCCATCGCGCCAGGCCTAACATTTATTTGTTTCAAAGGCAGAGTTAGAGAGAGACCTCCCATTCTCTGGTTCATTCCTCCGTCCCCCCACACCACCCTCTGCCCCCCCACCCCCCGCCCTGCCAAATGCTTACAATGGAGAGCACTGGGCCAGGCTACAGCCAGGAACCTGAAACTCCATGTGGTCTCCCATGGGTACAGGGGCCCTCTTCTACTGTTTTCCCATATACATTAGACAGGAACTGGGCAGGAAGCAGAACAGCTGAGATCTCAAACTGACCCTCCTAAGGGATGCTGGTGTCTCAGTGGTTTGATCCACTGTCACAACTCTATCCTCCATTTCCATTTTTAAAAATTTTTGTTTATTTGGGGGGCAGGCTCTATGGGGTTAAGCTGCCACCTTTGGCACCAGCATCCCATATGCAAGTGCCAGTGTGAGTCTCGGCTTCTTGCTTCCTGATCTTGCACCGTAATAACACACTGGGAAGACAGCAAATGGCAGTCCAGTTACTCAGGCCCCGCTGTCAGCGTGGGAGACTCAGATGTCCTGGCTTCTGCATGGCCCAGCCCTGGACACTGTGGCCATTTGAGGGGAGGAATGAACCTATGGATAAAAATATCTCTATTGTTCTCTGTTGTTCTGCCTTTCAAATATATAATAAACTTTTTTTTTTTAAGTAAATTTATTTTATTTGAAAGGTAAAGAGAAATCTTCCACCTGCTGATTTACTTTCCGACATAAGCAGTGAGCCGAGGTCTCCTCCAGGTTTCCCACAGGGGCAGTAAGGACCCAAGTCCGTGAGCCGTCACGTGCTAGCTCCCAGGGCGCACCTAAGCAGGAAGCTGGGTTATTGAAAGCAGAGCCAGGACTCAGACCCAGGCACTCTGTCCCACTCAGCATCTTAACCTATGTCAAATGCCCATTCTGTTTCCTGAGTCTTTTCCTGCTCCCCTTCACACGGGAGGCATAGTGGGGCCAGGTTCCTCTACCCTGTTCTTTATCTCCTCGCCCTAGCAGATGCCCAGGAACCCTGCAAGAGTAACTCAGACTGGTGTCAGGCCCTCATTGGGGGTGGCGGGGCTGGCATACTGGTTGTGCTGGGATCCACTTTCCCTTTCCCCTACAAGGTGAAGGCAAGGTGTAAAATGCAGATACTGGGGAGGGGGTAGGGAGGGAGGGTTGTAAAAGGATTGCCTCCACAGAATGGTGGGAATGACTGTTCCTGGCCCAGGAGCAAGGGGAGGAGAAAGCAAAGTGAACAGCACTGGGGATCCTGGAGGACACCTTTTCAGATGGCCTCAGGGCTCTGCCTGAGCCCTACCCACCCCCTAGCCACCTGCACCTGTACTTCCACCTTCTCTGTGCAGTCCAGAAAGGGTCAGGTCAGGTCAGGGTGGGCCCCACCTGGTGGACCTCTGCGTCCTCCTGACAGAGCAGGTGCTTTCCCAGACACAGTACCTGGAGGTGCTCAGCTCACAGGCCCCCCAGCCAAGTGTCTCCCACCTGGGCCACTTTTCAGAGGCAGGCACTGCCCCCACACTGACCCCAGGTGGGTGTTTCTGGAGTCCCCCTCAGGTAGGGGAGCTAATCGACAGGGGAGCAGGTTGAATCACAAGGACGCTCGTTGGCCTCTCAGAGTCTGCGAATCTTGGATTTGGAAGGAATCAGACTTCTAGAATCATCTCCCCGCCTCACCCACCCATATGCTGCCCCATGCAGCAGCAGAGTAAGGCAGAGAGCAGGGGGGCTGTCGTGTCCAAGCCTGCACATTACAGCAAGAGTCCCCCGCCAGCAGCCTCGTGAAGTTGGGTGCCTTTCCATGTGAGCCCACAGCACAGTGCGACCCAAGTCCAGGTTCGCTGGGCATCACAAGCATGCTTTGACTGCTGTACCACACTGCGTCCCTCCCAGTGCAGAGGTGGGGTGGGTGTGTGAGTGTGAGACCCTTAATGTGAGCCATGAAAACCAGCCCCCAAGTGTGCACAACACCCCAAATTGCAGTCCAAACCCCAGAAGCACAAACACCTTACTTTCTTTTTTTTTTTTTTTTTTTTTAAAGATTTATTTTTATTATTTTTTCATTGGAAAGGCAGATATACAGAGAGGAGAGACAGAGAGGAAGATCTTCCGTCCGATGATTCACTCCCCAAGTGAGCGCAACGGGCCGATACTATGCCGATCCGAAGCCAGGAGCCTCTTCCGGGTCTCCCACGCGGGTGCAGGTTCCCAAAGCTTTGGGCCGTCCTCTGCTGCTTTCCCAGGCCACAGGCAGGGAGCTGGAAGGGAAGCGGGGCTGCCGGGATTAGAACCGGCGCCCATATGGGATCCCGGGCGGCAAGGTGAGGACCTTTAACCACTTGCGCCACCGCGCCGGGCCCAAACACCTTACTTTCTGTGGGACAGCTTCCTGCACCGTGCTGGACAGGTGTGGGAGCACAAGTATAGGTGACCCAAACCACAGTACCCCCCTTCCAATACATGCCTGTGCCTGGGCTGTTCTCATGCTGGGGCCTTCAGTCCTTTTCTCACTCACACACTCTTCTCAGACTGCCCCACTCCAATCTTGGTGACCAAGGGTGAGCCAGAGTGGTCATTCTAACCTCCAGCACACTCTTTACTCATCAGTAGTCCCAGATGCTGGGGTTCACAGCAGGGCTCTCGAACCCAGCTGGGAGGAGGACGAGGTACAGAGCCTGGTGGCACAGGGTGTGTATTTGGCATAGCAGCTTGGTTGCTGCTTGGAACACCTGCACCCCCTGTTGGGAGTGCCTGCATACCTGCCTTGCTTCCCATCCAGCTTCCTGCTCATATGCACCCTGGGTGGGAGACAGCGGGTGATGGCTCAAGCACCTTAGTCCTTGCCACACACACACATATCCTCCCTGCTCCCCTCCCCTCGTGCCCCCTCCCCTCCGTGAGAGTCTGAGTCCCTGGCTCCTGTTCCAGTCCTAGCTATTATGGACTTTTGGGGAGTGAACCAACAGATGGAAGATCTCTTTCAAGAGAGAATGAAAATACAGCACATGCCTTAAAAAAAAAAAAAAGTAGAAGGTCCTAATGCTTGCAGAACCTGTCCCCCTGGGTCAGCACAGCCTCCCACCAACCCTCAACCTGGTTTATCACGCCCCACCCCCACCGCGGAAGTTGTTTTTTTTTTTTTTTTAAACCCTTCTTCCTGTCTGGAGGAGATCTAGATCCCCATCCTGGGAGGGACTGACAATAGTGAACAAAGGCACCATGCAGTAAAGACAATTAACAATCCAGAAAAAAGGGGAAAGGGCGGCTTTGTTCTGGTTTCCATGGCAACGGTGGGGCGGGTTGGCGGACAGAGAAGGAGGAAGATCAGAGGCCTCTGGGGGTTGCTGTGTTCACCTGTCTCTCACCCCTGTCCTCCCCTCCCCTCTGGGAGGCTCCCGCAGGGACTGAACTGGGACTGGCAGAGGCTGAGGGGCTGACTCCAAGCACAGCAAGAGAGGAGGCCTTGGGGCCTGTCCATTCCTCCTTTTCCTTAGAGCCTGTCTATGTCCAGATCCATGCTCCGACTCCCACATATCTGCCCCAGCGGGCAGGGGAGCTCAGAGTCAGAAAAAGCTCCGTGGAGCTGATGTCCCCTCTGGCCCTGGAGGCAGGGCTGCCTGGGCAACATCCCTGCCCCAGCACAACATGCAATGGGGAGCCCATAGCTCCAGTGCCACCAAGAATGCCAGGATGGTGAAAGCAGAGCTGTCCATCAGGGGCAGTGCCTTTCTGGGTACAGTGCAGGGCAGCTGAGGGCCCAGGCTCTGCTTGACTGTTCAGTGTGTGTGCATGTGTGTGTGTGTGTGAGTACCTGGGGCAGTGGTGGGGGTGAGGACAGGGCACACAGTAGGGTCAGTCCTTCCTTTCTGGACTTCTGCATCCTCAGCTAAGTGACCATGAGCTTGCCTTCCCTTCCAGAGTGAGAGGAACAGGGTTTGCAGGCCCGTCTCCATTGCACCCATCTGCGTGCTCTGATCTGATGTTCTTGTGAACCCAAAGTGTGTGTGCTGGCATCCCCCAAAGGGGGTAGTTAAGAGGCAGCGGCTTCAGGAAGCGATTGGGTTGGGAGGGCAGGAGCCGCAGGAGTTGTCTGTCGCTCTGCCATGTGAGGACATGCAGAAGGCACCATGAGGGCGAAGGCCCCATGTACGGCAGGTGCTGTGGTACAGCAAATTAAGGCGCCACGTGCAACACCTGTGTCTCATATAGGCACCAGTTCAAGTCCCGGCTGCTCCACTTCTAATCCAGCTGTCTGCTAATGTGCCTTAGAAAGCACTGAAGATGACTCAAGTCCTTGGGTCCTGCACCCACATTTGTAAGGAACTGGAGGAAATCCTGGCTCTTGGCTTTGGACCAGCAGGCCTAGCCATTGTAGCCATTTGGGGAGTCAATCGGTGGATGAAAGCTCTCTCTGTAACTGCCTTTCAAGTGAATAAATAAATCTTTCAAAGAAGAAAGGAAGGCCTGGCACGGTATCCTAGCTGCTGAAGTCTTCACCTTGCACGCACCAGGATCCCATATGGATGACAATTTGTGTCCCGGAGGTCCCATTTCCCATCCAGCTCCCGGCTTGTGCCTGGGAAAGCAGTTGAGGATGGCCAAAAGCCTTGGGACCTGTTTGGGACCTGCACCTGCTTGGGAGACCCAGAAGAGGCGCCTTCCTGGCTCTTGCCTTTGGATCGGCTCAGCTCCGACTGTTGTGGTCACTTGGGGAGTGAATTCATGGACAGAGTATCTTCCTCTCTGTCTCTCCCTCTCTCTGTAAAGCTTCCTTGCCAATAAAGAAGAAAAGAAAGCCATCATATGCCGGCTCAAACTGAGTAACTTTCTGGGGCTACCCAGTTAGGAGATGGGGCACCTAAGCTCCTGGCCCTGCTGGGAAACTTGTTAGTTTGGGGGCCTCAGAAGGATCTTGCACCAGGCATTTCTATCCACAGCTCCTGGGGGGTGGGAGTGAGGGTGGGGTTCCCTATCTGCTGCCGGCCCCCGTCTTGCTCCCAGCAACCCAAGCACTGAAGGGGAAAATGGGTTAGGCTTCCAGAGCCTCCTGGTAGGGCCCGACCTTCTCGCCCTTGGATCCACATGAGAGGAAGAAGATTCATTCCACACTGAAGTGAAGGAGAAGGGCAGAACCTGCGGCATCAGAGTCCAGAGGTCAAAGGTCCCGCCAGCTGCCTGAACCGTGTGCCCCTACCCCAACCTCCTCACTGCACAACTTCAGGTTGCAGGGGTCTTTATAGAGGCCAGTATGGCCTGCTGCATCCTTGTAAGGTGAGGAGATGTGGCCACAGAGACCACAGCGAGGAGCGTTGTGGGGGTGACAGTCTCTGCCAGCTTAGGGAAGGGGCCCAGAGCAGGGTCTCACCTTGGTCGTGAACATGGCAGCCCACGGAACTGTGAGAAAAATCAAGGCTTTGTTTTCATTGTATTCCAAAGTCAGAGAGACATACAGGAAAACAGAGAGATATAGATAAAGATCTTCAGCTGGCTGGTTCAAGTCCCAGATGCTTGGAACAACCTGGGCTGAGCCAGGAGCAAGCTCCATCTGGAGCTCCTGTGTGGGGCAGGAACCCAAGTACTTGAGCCCCCTCTGCTGCCTCACAGAGCAAGCATTAGCAAGAAATTGGTTCAGGAGCAGAGGAGCCGGGACTTGAACCAGGCACTTTGCCATGAGGCACAGACATCCCAAGTGGTGACATAATCATTGCACCAAGCATCTGCTCTGGTTAAAAAAAAGAAGAAGTACCACCTGCTCTGAGGTTCCTGGCAAATCACGCAGGTGCTTAGGAGCTGGGAGGTGTGCTGGTCTTCTGGAGGACCTGACTCAAAGAACACGGCCATGTGTTGGGGGTGATGCTGTACTCACACTGCAATGTTATTGCAACTTGAAACAAAATTGATCTCTAACTGCTTCCCCTCACAGCCCAGGGTTCTAAATTTTTTATTTCTTCTCATATCGGTTTAACACATTTTATTGTTTTAATCCCCTAAGTCTCTTATTTTTCTGGTTTTAACGATGTTACTTATCTCAGTCATTTTTAATCTCAGTTTTGTCTGTCTTCTAGCTATTTTATATAATTTTCTTTTATCTCACGTTATCTTGTAGATTTATTGTTGTTGTATTATCTCTTCCATGCTCTCTCTTTTATTTCTAACCTTTGCCTTATCATGTCTTTGTTCTATCTTTTAATTTCTTTTTAGCTTATTTGGTTTATTTTTAGCTCTATTATCACTTGGTTGCCTGCTGCCCCCTCCTTTTTTATTTATTTATTTATTTATTTTTTGGTGTTTTTTTTAAAGCATCATTTTATTTCTTCTCAATTTATCTTTTTATTGACTGTTGCATTATCACCCATATTTTTTTTAATTTTATTTATTTATTTATTTATTTGTTTTTATTTTTTATTTTTTTTACTGTTTTCAATTCTGTTATTACAAGTGGAGCTAGAGAGATGCAGAGGAGAGATTCCTGGCTGAGCCTGGCCCCTGCCTGAGGGAGCTGGATGCCCTGTCTCCTCCTACTGGCCCTCCTGCTGGCAGCCCAGAGAGGCTAGCCCTCCCATGTGACAGCAGAGACCTTAGGCAGCCTGTGTGTCCTTGGGAACACTGCAGGCTCGCACTTGGAAGTCTCACAGTCCCATCGAGACACCTTAGGCCAAGCCAGTGACCATTCTGCCCATCAGGGTGAGTGTGGTAGGCAGGAAATTTCACTTTAAAAAGAATCCTCCGGGCCCATTGCGGTGGCCAAGTGGCTAAAGTCCTTGCCTTGAAAGTGCCAGAATCCCATATGGGTGCCAGTTCTAATCCAGGCTGCTCCACTTCCCATCCAGCTCCCTGCTTGTGGCCTGGGAAAGCAGTTGAGGATGGCCCAAAGCCTTGGGACCCTGCATCCATGTGGGAAACCTTGAGAAGGTTCCTGGCTCCTGGCTTCGGATTGGCATAGCATCGGCCATTGCGCTCACTTGGGAAGTGATTCATCAGACAGAAGATCTTCCTCTCTGTCTCTCCTCCTCTCTGTATATCTGACTTTGCAATAAAAAAAAAAAAGAATCCCCCATTCATTTTTTAAAGGTTTATTTCTTTTACTTAAAAGGTAGAGTTGAGAGAGATTTTCCATCTGCTGAATCATTTGCTGAATGGCAGTACCAACCGGGACTGGGCCAGACTGAAACCAGGAACCAGGAGCTCTAGGTCTCCCGCATGAGTCCTGGGGTTCAAACACTTGGGCCACATTTCACTGCTTTTCCAGGCCTAGCAGCAGGGAGCTGGATCGGAAGAGGAGCTATAGGACTGAACTGGCAGCCATGTGGGATGCTAGTGCCACAGATGGTGGCTTCATCCGCTATACCACAGTGCCAGCTTCACCCCCACCTGAGGGTTGAAGCAGTGCTTGTACAGGACACCAGTGTCGCAGGCAGAGGCTTAAGCCACCCCACAATGCCAGCCACCCAGTTCTTCTAGCCTCAGATTCCTGCTAATATGCACCCTGGGTGGCAACAGGTAATGACTCAAATGGTTGGGTTCCTGCCCTGCTGTCTGCTGCCTTCAGCCTCCCCCAGCCCTCGCTGTTGCAGGTGTCTGAGGAATGAATCTGTGGGTGGGAGTGCTTTCTCTTTCTCTGCATCTCAAGTAGAAGAAAAGAAGCTAAAGAAGAAAGAAACCAGGGTGCTGAATTCTGTGTCCTTGAAGCTAGAGAGTGCCGGGGAAGATCTTCAGTGCTCATAAACTTGGCCAGTGGCACAAGAGACAGATAACCCGTAACCCTGCAGGAAGCATTCTCCCCTAAGTGTGTCTCATCTGGAGCCCTGGCAGCACATCCTCCTGGGCACTTGCCAGATGTTAAGGCAGTCTCCTGAAGGTGTCTGTCTGAAAGCCAAGGGCCAGCCTCTGGAGCCATGAAGCGCTAACTTTGTGTCTCAGTGCTTGCTCCCTCCTTGAACCCATCATTCTTGGCCAGCTGACCACGTGAGCTAAAAAATACATGTGGCCAAAGACACGCCAAGTAGCAGGGTCCTCCCGCCAGCCACACTCTGCAGTCGCTACTACCAACACTGCTTTTCACATTTATACCTACTGGCTTAGAGATCAGGGTCATCCCCTGCCATGTTCACTTCCATCCTCCCCGGGCACGTTCTCAGCGGCTGCTTCAGTGGCTGGGGGGTAGCATACATCAGCCCTGCCCCTCTGCAAATAAAGGCTGCCCTGAATGCCACACATGGCTCCACCATAGAATGTTCTGTGGAACCCTGGTGCTGGGATTCAGTGAGAGATGGGCATGCCTCCCGCTCAGTCCAGCCTTGCTCACACCTACCTACCTCTAAAGTAAGTAAATCAAGAGCAACAATCTGTACAATTTCGTATTGCCCAAGGTACATCATTCTAGAATATTCCTTGACGTTGCCTCCTGATATTTTTTTGTTGTTTTTTAAAGAGTCATTCGTTTTACTTGGAAGGCAGAGTTATACAGAGCTAGAGAGATGCAGAGAGAGAGAGAGAGAGAGATCTTCCAGCTGCTGGTTTACTCCCCCCATGGCTGCAATGGCTGGGATTGTGCTGATCAAAGCCAAGAGCCAGAAGCTTCTGCTGGGTCTCCTACATGTGTGCAGGTGCCCAAACACCACTTGAACCATCTTCTACTTCTTTTCCAGGTGCATTAGCAGGGATCTAGATGGAAAGTGGAGCAACTGGGACTCAAACAGGTACCCATGTGGGATGCTGATGCCTTGAGCTACACCATAACGCAGACCTGAAGTAGCCATTTTTAATCTCAATGTCCTTAAGCTTCCTGATTATTAACACTGTACCCAATCTAGGAGAGTATCTGTGATATACCTGAGAGGGCCCCCAATGAGCCCAGGCTCTTGATGTCTGTGCCCTTGACCCTGTGTAATCCTTTCCACTGAGTGTGAACAGGAGTCATTGACTCCATTCTAATGAATCAAGACAGCCTGTGGTTTTGGTTGCTTTTTGCTCTGTCTTTAAAAAACAGAGATCTTCCATCTGTTGGTTCACTCCTCAAAAATCCACAACAGCTAGGGCAGGGCAGGTTGAAGCCAGGAGCTAGGAAATCCATCTTGGTCTCCCACATGGATGGCCAGAACCCCATCACCTAAGACACCACCTGCTGCCTCCTAGAATGAGCATGAGCTGGAATCCAAAATGAAACAGGGACTTGAACCCAGATCCTCCAATCTGGGGAGGGGAGCATCCCTAGAAATGTCTTCATATCGCCACCTCGAATACCTGCCCCGAGACTGCGCTGTAATGCATAGAATAAGGCAGAAGTTGCAGCGTGTGGCACCTCGGGCTGCACGATATAGAGGTGCCGCTGGGTCATTCACTCTGCTACATCAAGCAGCCCTTGGTCTTCATGGAAGGAGCAAGCCTCCTGCCCATGGCTGAGCTTAAAATCAGGTCCCCAAGTCACAGTGGAGTCTTTGGGGACTGCAACCTTGGCTGAGACTTTTGTGAAAAGACCCCAGTTACAAGTCTGAGTCACAAGTGCTCTGCTCAGCCACGCCTGCGTCCCTGACCTTCTGAAGCCGTGTGTCCACTGTCTTAAGTTGCTGGATTTTAGGACGGTTTGTTGAGCAGTCATACAGGATGTCAACCCCCATCAGACAACTCTAGAGTTTCCAGGATGTTTGCCTGCTATGGATACAATCGGCAGAAAACAAAGAGAAATGGATAGAGGGGGCCTGTGTGATGGCACAACAGCTTATACAACTGCCTGCGATGCCAACATTCCACACGAGAGTGCTGGTTCAAGTCCTTGCGTTTCCTCTCTTGCTCTAGCTTCTGGCTAAGAATCTGGGAACGCTGCAGAAGATGACCCAAGTGCCAAGGGATCTGGGGTCCCTATCATGTACTGGAGACTCAGAGGGAATTCCTGGCTCCTGGCTTTAACCTGGCTGTGCCCTGGCTGTTGCAACCACTGATGGATTAGTGGTGGATGGAAGATCTGTCTTTCTCTGTCATTCTACCTTTCAAATAAAAGCAAAAATCAATAAATAAAGAAAATCTTTAAAAACAAGAAAAGAAATTGATAAGTGGGAATCTGTGAGAATATCTGATCTTGGGGAAGCTTGATTGATTCATTTGCCTCCTCTGTTCTCCCAAAACCCAGAGCAAGATGCTGGACACAAAATGAGCTAATTGATTAATTGGTTGCTGCATATTGAGACTTGCTTTGCTTGCTTTTTTTTTTTTTTAAAAAGACTTATTTATTTATTTTGAAAGAGGCACATAGAGAAAAGGAGAGGCAGAAAGAGATCTTACACGTGCTGGCGTATTCCCCAGATGGCCGCAATGGCCAGCGCTGGGCCAGGCCAGGGAAAAGCCGGGAGCCAGAAGCTGCAGCCAGGTTTCCCACAGAGAAAGAACTCTGCTGCTGTGCTAGTAGCTGCCCTGGCTCAGGATTTGCTTTCGCCATTAGGTGGGAAGGTGCTTGAAAGCAAAGCCTGTGATAGATTCATCTTTGTTCTCAGGGTCTGTGGCCCACAGTGCACGTAAGACAAATACATGTTACACTAATGAGTAAGAATATACATGAAGAGAAAGGCATGCGTGAACAAACGAGCTGGCCTGTAAGAAAGCAAGGTGGCCTATGGAAAGACGCTTCTCCTCAGGGTTTCCACTCCCTGTGAAACACAGAGGCTGGGCCGGGGAAGGTGTCAGGCCCCTTGTCACTCAGCCCTCCGATGGTTTGTCATGGGAGATCGAATGGGAAAGCTGTACCCTGCCATGCCCTTCAGACAGCAGGGCCAGGAGGAAACTAGCGAAGATAGGAATGGAAATCAGTGAAATCACCAACAGACCAACAATAAGGAAAATCAATGACAGCAAAGGCTGGTTCCTTGAAGAAATCAATGAAATCGATAAACCCCCATCTGGGCTGATCAGCGATGAAAGAAGAAAGACACAAATGACTGCCAGCAGGAATGAAAGGGGGTGGCACCCTTTTATCCAGTAAACATGAGAAGGGTAAAGGGAGCGACCTTAACAACTCCGCAGGCTACACGTGTTCACCTTCAAAAAATGGACCAATTCCTCAAAATATACCCGGACCACAACGCCATGGAAAAACTACCAGCCTGCGTTCTCCTGAAGACTTGAATTTGTAGTTGAAATAAGAATTACTGCAATTGGAGCGAACATTCAGTGTGAAAGATCCTCATGGTGCGTGAAGTATCTCAACGAACAGAGGAAGGCGGGGTACCCTGACAGCCCACCTCATCCCGATATCACAAAGGGCTCACGCGTGGAATTCACAGGATACCCCGTGGACACAGACACCAAAGTCCTCCCGGGTTTTTGTACTATACAATCAGCAGCAATACAAAAAGGATATGACATCAGAACCAGGCGGGGTCATCCAGCAATGTGGGGCATGCCAAGAAAAGTGGAAGAAAGGAAAACATTGTAAGATTTATTTACTGGATTTGTTTGTTTGTTTGTTTGCTTTGTTTTGTTTTTTGGAAAGACGGACTACAGAAAGAAGGAGAGACAGAAAGATTTTCCATTCTTTGGTTCACTCCCCAAATGGCCACACCAGCTAGAGCCAAGCTGATCCAAAGCCAGGAACTTCTCCTGGGTCCCCCAAGCAGGTGCAGGGTCCCAAGGCTTTGGGCCATCCTCTGCTGCTTTCCCAGATCATAAGCAGGTTGCTGAACGGGAAGTGGAGCAGCTGGGACATGAATTGGTTTCTGTATGGGATGCTGATATTTGTAGGTGGAAGATTAGCCAATTGAGTCATCACACTGGCCCTGACATAAAAGTGTCTTTGTGCATAGCTAATGTGACAACAATATGGAAAACTCTGGCACATTTAACAAAAACTGCTGAAAGTAATAAATAAACTGAGCAAGGCTGTAGAAATTAAAGTCAATGTACAAAATTCATCGTAGTGTTTGGTCTTGTTTTGTGTTTTATGATACGGTTCCATAGGCTCAGGGATTTCCCCTCTCCCCTCATTTCTTCTTCCCCCACTGATTCTTATTTATGTTATTACAATGGTATAGTCCTTCAAAAACACGCACAAGTCCATCATTCTGCTAATCTAGAGTACCCTGACATTGTAGGAATAAATATCCAGCATCCTACTATATACCTATTGTAGGTATAGAAGTCCAGTATCCTATTGTCAAGATATACTTAGCAATTTCATTGGGAGCCCATCTTTTATTCAGGAGTAGAGATGCACATTGCAATGTGTCTTTCACTTCTTGGTATGATAATTTCTATTTATAGTTCCTTTAAATGGATATATGTGTATCCATGCTTACCTATATATCTATTGATCTTGTATTAGTTGTAATTCTAATAATTAGTTGTAATTCTGGTAACAAACACCCAGAAAATGAAGAGATATCATGATAATAGGATGAACAAACATCAACAGGATATAGATGTAACAAAAGCTGTGGAAGACATTTATACAGCAAATGCCAACACACTGCTGAGAGAAAGCAAAGACTAAATGGATGAAGAGATACATAATGTTCACGGACATACCAGCGGTCTTCAAAAGTTTGTGTAAGTAGCTGACGTTATGACACAATGGATTAAGCCACTGCCTGGGGACACCAGCATCTCATATGAGGGCTTATTCAAGTCCTGGTGCTTCACTTCTAGTCCAGTTCCCTTTTAATGCTCTTTGGAAAACCAGCAGAAGATGGCCCCAAGTGCTTGGGCCCCTGTCAACCCCACAGGAGACTCAGAGGGAGCTCCTGGCTTCAGCCTGGCCCACCCTCAGCATTACAGCCACTTGGAGACTGAATAAGCAGATGGAAGATCAATTTCTCTCTCTATCTCTGTAAACCTACATATAATATATATAAATACATATTCTAGTTCACAGAAGAGGAATATTATGAAAAAGCTCAGCATAGGTGTTAAATTTTTGTCCCAGGAACCCAATTTCTTAAGCCAACACCTCCTGCCCCCTGAGTGTGCATTAGTGGGAAACTGCAGGCATCAGAGGTAGCTGTCAAATGCAGGCACTCCAGTCTCACTGCTGCCTCCACTGCCAGGCCCAAGGCCTGCCCAGCCATTTATTTTTGGCAGAAGCGCCGAGGGCGATTTAAAAATGAGAATAGGGGTTAGTGCAGTAGCTCTGCAGGCTAATCCTCTGCCCCATGGCACTGACATCTCATATAGGCATTGGTTCGTATCATTGCTACTCCACTTTCAATTCAGCTCCCTGATTACAGCCCGGGAAACCAGTGGAGGGTGGCCCACAGGCTTGGGACCCTGCACCTGGGTGGGATACCTGGAAGAAGTTCCTGGCTCCTGCAAGGTCCCACAGGGTTTGGGCCATCTTCTACTGCTTTTCCCAGACCATAAGCAGAAAGCTAGATATAATGTGGAGTAGCTGGGACATGAATTGGCACCAATGTGGGATCCTAGTGCATGCAAGGTGAGGATTTAGCTGCTAGGGTATTATACTGGACCTGAGAAGAATTTCTTTCAACCATTGATAAAATAGGGTATCTTTCAGCAAAGCCAAAATAGCAAAAATTAATATTGTTATTATTTTAAAAGGTTTTAAAATCTAATGCCATGGGCAAGTAAGTTAAGCCTCTGCCTATGGCACTGGGATCCCATTTGAGCACCAGTTCAGGCCTTGGTTCCTCAACTTCCCATCCAGCTCCTTGCTGATGCACCTGAGCAAGCAGAGAAAAGTGGCCCAAGTACTTGGTTTCCTCCATCCACATGGTTTAGACCAGTCCAACTTTGGCCATTGCAGCCTCAGGGGAGTGAACCAACGGATAGAAGATCTCTCTGTTTCCTTTCTCTGTAAATCTTCCTTTTGAATAAAAATAAATAAATATTTAAAAAATTAATACAGTAGCTATTGAAATTAGAAGCTTTGGCCCAACTACTGAACCATCTTCCCCTGCCTTCTCAAATATACCAGCTAGAAGCTGCATTGGAAGCAAAGCAGCTGGGACCTGAACTGGCACCCTGATGTGGGTTGCTAGTGTGGAAGTGATGGCTTAACCAGCTGTGCCACAATGCCAATTTCTTATCAAGTTAGCACATCAGCCTTTACAACCCAACAATTCCCACAGTAGCTATATAGTCAAGAGAAATGAAAATATACCCACAAAGATTTGTACCTGAATCCTGAGGGTAGCTTTTTTTGATAACAGCAACAAACTTAAAGCAATTCAAGTGCCCATCAAGGAGAAAATGGATAAGTACATACCATTCAATAGACTACGACTTGGCAATGAATAAAAAGTAAAGCACGCATACAAGCCATGAGTAGGTGAAGCCAGGGGTCTAACTTTACAGCTTCACCTGCATCATGCAAGTGTAAAAGCGTTCCACAGCAACAGAAACCAGGCCAACAGTCACCTGGGGATGGTGGCTGCAGTGGGTCACCACCCAAAGGGGTAGTGGGACATTCTATACTTTGGCTATAATGTGGTCGCATGGACTTCTGTATTTGTTAAAACTCACGGAGCTATACCATGTTAATCTTATTTGAAAGGCAGATGAAATGGGGAGTCACACAGAGATTTTTCTTCTATTGGTTCACTCCCCAGATTCCTGCAACAGCCAGGACTGAGTCTTGACAGGGGTCATAGACAGCCCACGGAGTCATGGACACCTCAGCCCTAGGCCCCAGCACCTCTGACCTGATGGAGCCCCAGGGCCAGCTTGCCCCTGGCCTGGCCCGACCCACTTGGTCTCCTCCCCACACTAAGTTTCATTCTGTTTGCCCCTTTATTTATTTATTTGAAAAAGCAATGGGAGAGAGAGAGAGCATGAGTGAGTGAGTATTCAAGTACATTTCCAAATGCTAATTCACTCCCCCGACTGGCTGCAACAGCCAGGTCTGAGTCAAGGTCAAAGCCAAAAGCCAAAAACTCAGCCTCACCCATGGTTGGCTACGTGAGCCACCACTTCCCCGCCTCCCCAGGTCTGCCTCGACTGGAAGCTGGAGTCAGGAGTCAGAGCTGAGCACTGCACTCCAGCTCAGCCAAATTCCAGCCCCCCACCATCACTCCCACCGCTGGCCTTGTTCTAACCCCAGCTCACCTGGTCACCAGGTGCTCCCTCCACCTGAGGAACCCCAAATAAAGATGCTAGCAGTGATTTAACATAGGTGCCTGACAGCCAGCATTGAGAGGGACCCAGTGGTTGGCCCTGCTTGGGTCCCCTGGGAAAGACACCCCAGGGCTTGCTGGCGGGAGCGATTCTGCACAGCTGAAAGATCTCCTTGTATG
Organism: Ochotona curzoniae; assembly: GCF_017591425.1. Taxonomy (NCBI): domain Eukaryota; kingdom Metazoa; phylum Chordata; class Mammalia; order Lagomorpha; family Ochotonidae; genus Ochotona; species Ochotona curzoniae. The sequence goes on along the minus strand of NW_024466219.1, from coordinate 14,218,678 downwards.
CGTTACTAAGAGGCTCACTTTCTGTCACTTCTTCGCAGCTCCTGCCCAGGAATCACAGCTCCAGCACTGGGCAGGATGAACCATCTCAACAGAGGGACTGTCCAGGGGTTCCTTCCCAGAGGTTTCTCTGCATCCCTACTCCAGGAAGAGGCAGAGGACAGGTGGGGGTGGGGCAGGGCATCTTAGAGCAGCCTCCGCCCCTCCCTGGGGCCCCTTGACCTCTGCTTCTGGACAGCAAAGAGGATGCATCTACTCTGCCCCTGGGAATGGCTGCCCCTGTGCACCTCGGAGACAATGGCTTGGCCAGAGCACGTGGGCGAGCCCAGGAGGCTGGCTCAGGTTTGCAGCTTCCTGGGAGGAAGTGAGGCATTGTTTCAGGGGGCTGTGTGGGCCCACTGGAGTGGAGCACAATGCAGACAGTGCTGGGTGCCAGGGCTGGCCCTGGCTGGCCGACAACTGGGAACTTGTTTATTGCTTTAATGACCCCACGCTGGATCCACCTGGAAACAGACCTGCTAATGAGCGGAGACAGAGTTGGCACAGCCCCAAGGGAAGCCTGTCGGGCCAGCTCCCCTGGAGGCACTGAGGGTGTGTGGTCTCAGACTGGGGGCAGAGCTGAGAAGCAGAGTGCTGGGCTCCATCTGGGGAAACCGCTGGCAAGATCTATGCCTCCTCAACTCCACCGGCACCCTGCTGTGGGGTCATAGGGAGGTGTGAGGCCCTGCTCCCAGCTGCTGCCGCTCCCTTTAAACCCCCTGTGTGAGCTTTCTGGGCCTCCGCTTCCCTGGCTTCCTGGAAAGGGCACCAGAATCCTCCCTGGCATCTCCCCACTTCCCCAGGGCACGGGGAGGAGAAGGAAAGATCAGACACTGCAATGGCTTTGAACTCCTTGGAAGAAAAAAAAAAACCCTTTTAGACATCAAGGCTCGTCACTGTTTGCCTCTCTCCCCCATGGCTGGAGCTGGGAGCTTGGAGGGATGTACTGTCTGGGACCAGGTTTCCCCAGACTGCTCACCTGCCAGGGGCCCGAGACAAAATCAGAAACTGCTCCTCCCCCCGCCACTCAAGGACATGCAGGAGCCAAGCCTGAGTGGAGGCGACAGTCGGCAGGAACCCCCATGAGACACTCAGCACTTTCTGGTCTCTTAGAGCCAGTTTCCCAGCACAGCATGGGGACAAGGGAAGACCCTGTCTGTGCTGCTTGAGACCCCCCTGGCCTGGTCTCGGGGACACAGCTGTGGCCCACTGCTCTTTGGATATAGGTCTTGGCAGTGCGGAGACCCGGCTGGTTAAGAGAACAAGCCCCAATCTGGGGCAGCAGAGAGTCAGCAGTGGCCCTGAGCTGGAATGCAGTTCAGGGGAGAGGAGCGTGGTCTCTCTTGTGCACACTGAAAGTTGGGAAGCCAGGATGCCACTGGGGTTACTGCCCGTGGCCACTGCCTCACTCCAGTTCAAACACAACAGTGAGTGGAGGGGCTGGAGGGATGGGCTGCAGAGACTGAGGGGAGACCACGTGAGTTGAAGATACTGGGTACATATGAGGACCCTCCTTAAACACTTCGTTTACTTTTATTTTAAAAGGCTGAGAGAAAGTTGGAGAGAGCTTGTCTGCCTGTTTATTCCCCAAATGCCTACAACAGCCAGGGCTGGATTAGGACAGAACCAGAAGCCTGGAACTCCATGATGGGACCCAAGGACCTAGGCCACCACCTGCTGCTTCTGCGGATGTGCGTTAGCAGGAAGTTCAATGGGAAGCAGAGTAGCCGGGACTTGAACTGGGTACTCCAATAAGGGATGTTGATATCCCACTCTACTGCTGTGCCAAAGACACATTCCTGTGTGGTCCCTTTCTGAAGAGGAGCAGAGATTTCAATCAACATTATGTTACATTTTAAAAATACTTATTTATTTGAGAAACAGTGAAGGAGAGGAAGAGAACTTTCATCTTGCTGGTTCCCTCCTTAAGTGGCCACAGTGGCCAGAACTGGGCCAGACAAAAGCCACGAGTTTCTTCTAGGTATCCTACAGGAGCGGCAGGGGCCCAAGCCCTTGACCCATCTTCCACCACATTCCCAGGTGCATTAGCAGAGAGCTGTTGGAAGCAAAACAGCTGGGACTCAAACCTGAGCTCCAATGGGAAGCCAGTATCGCAGGTACAGCATACCTGTTATACCACAATGCCAGCCCCTTGGTGGATGTTCAAGGAACTACTGGTGGTTTGCGCTGGAGGTGGAGGGCAGGGAAGTTGTATTTAATCAAGTACTTTCTTGGTGGGCTAGGAGGGGATGACCATCACAGATCTTTCAAGGCCTCCAAGGTGGCAGGTGGCAGGTGGCAGGGGCAAAGCCAGGAAGCAGAAGGCGAAAGCTGCCAGAGCTCAGCTCTGGGCCCGGACACCAGCACACATGTTATAGTTCTGTCTCTGCCGTTCACTCCAGGACAGACAGCTTTGCTTTTGGTCTCTCCTTCTGCTAGACACTGGGGCCACCACAGGTGATCTCCATGGGCCATGGCAGCACTTGTGGTCCCTTGCCCTGGGTTTATCTTTACTGTTCCTTTGCTTTCCTTTCAGTGTCCCTGCCCTTAAGCAGTGGCAGGCCAAGGGCTGAGGTGCTGCTGGGGATGTTCGTGCCCCCGTTCATGTGGAAACATGGTGGTTACCTTGAGATGAGGTCCAGGGGCCAGAGTGGAGGGGTGCAAAGGGATTTGTGTTCTTGTAAGAAGGAGAGGGGTGGGCACCTTGCATAGTCGGTAAGCCAACTTTTGGGACCTCTGGGTGCCAGTTCCTCTCCTGATTTAGCTTCCTGCCAATGCATACCCTGAAAGGCAGCTCAAGAAGTGGGTTTTGGGCCCGGCACGGTGGCGCAAGTGGTTAAAGTCCTCGCCTTGCACGCCCGGGATCCCATATGGGCGCCGGTTCTAATCCCGGCAGCCCCGCTTTCCTTCCAGCTCCCTGCCTGTGGCCCGGGAAAGCAGTCGAGGATGGCCCAAAGCTTTGGGACCCTGCACCCGTGTGGGAGACCTGGAAGAGGCTCCTGGCTTCGGATCGGCATAGCATCGGCTGTTGCGCTCACTTGGGGAGTGAATCATTGGACGGAAGATCTTTCTCTCTGTCTCTCCTCTCTGTATAGCTGCCTTTCCAATAAAAATAAAATCTTTTTAAAAAAAATTAAAAAAAAAAAAGAAGAAGTGGGTTTTGAGCTGGCTCCATCCTGGCTGTTGTGAACAGCTATGCAGCCATGGTAGCTGGAGGCAGGCCTTCACTGCAGGGCATGTGCTGTGCAGTCCACAGCCAGAGTGGCAGGACCTGCTGCTGAGGGTGGCAGTGTTCCCTGGGAATCTCTAGGGAAGCTGACCTTGGAACATGAAAAGCACAAGGGCCCAGAGGAGACAAACTTCACAGTAGCTTCCAGCTGCAGGGGTCAGGGAGAGGTTCTGGGTCCCCTAGTTGCTCCCTCCTGGCCCAGGACAAAGAAGGTCACACTTAGGAGTAAAATAAAATCAGCAAAATGAAGCCCTATAAAAACAAATGTTAGGATACAATGAAGCCCCATGACCCAGCACAGCTCTGGAGGATGGATTTGGGGGCAGTGGAGTTCCCCCATTTCTAGGTTTTTCTGGGGGTCTTTCCACCAGTAAGCCTGTGTGCCCCTGCTGGCAGAAAGGGGCTCCAGGTCCTGCATCCCACCCTCCTGCTCTTTCCAGGGACCCTCCCCCCTTGCCACCTGTTTCCATCCCAGGGCATCCTGAGACCAGGACAAAGGCTGTGGAGGGATTTTCTTTGCTTTCAGTCCCCAGCTCGATGACGCTAGGTGATGGTAATAAGAAGAATGACAGTCCAAGTAAAGTGTTGGAACAGCCAGAGGAGAGAAAGTGGGTCAACAGCCCACCCCCTCAGCCCAATCCGGGAGCAGACTGAGGTCCCGGCTCCAGGCTGTAGCTCCTCTAGTCTCAACTACAGAGATCTGACCTAAAGGCCTAGCTAGCTCCAGAGGCCAGCGTGGGGGTGAGGCCTGCCCCTCCTCTTCCTGCAGGTGTAATTAGAGACCCCTAAAGGGAACAAAGGCCCACAGATCATCATGCCAGGTGATTGCCTTCAGGACACTTCTGGAAGTGTGCAGGGCATGGGGCCAGGAGGAGGTCGGTGCACGTGGCAGGTGCCTCTTGCTGCACTTGCATGGGATGGGCCTGGAGAACCGAGTTGCCAAGCCACAGAGGCAGGTGAGTGCTTCAGGGCTGGAACAAGACAGTGAGGGGTGGACATCTGGGCTATCAGGAAAGATGCGGCTGGGGACACCTGTACCCCCTATCCCAGTGCCCATTTTGAGTTGTGGCTCTGCTTGCAATCCAGCTGCCTGCCAATACACGCCTTGCTGGAAAATGACTTAAGCTTGTGGGTCACTGCCATTCAGTGTGGGAAACAGAGCCATCTGGGCTCCAGGCATCAGCATGGCTCTGTCCTGGCTGTTGAGGGCATTTAGAAAAGGAACGTACAAATGGAGGATCTCTATTTCAGTCTCTCTCCCTTTCTAATAAATATAGATAAGTATTTTTTATAAAGAAGCAGAAAGAGGGATAGGTATTTGGCACAAAGCTTAAAGTGTCTCTCGGGACCCCTGAATCCCATTTGAGAGCACCGGCCTCAGTCCTGGCTACTCAACTTCTGATCCAGTTTCCTGTTCATGTGTGCTGGAAGGCAGCAGATGCTGGCACAAGAGGCTGGGTCCTTGCCACTCAGCGGAAGAGCTGGATGGAGTTCCAGGCCACTGGCTTCTGCCTGGCCCCCTCCCAGCTGCTACCATCATTTGGGGAATGAACCAGCAAATGAGAGATTGTTTTCTTGCTCCCTCTCTTTTATTCTCTATCTACCTTTCAAATAAATAAAATTAAATAGCATTTCAAAATAAAACTGGAGAGAGAAAAGAGGAAGGAGAAAGAGAGGGAAGGAAAAAGGCAAGTATTATATTCTTAGAACTGTGTCTATGAACTGCGTTGAATCAATTCTCTTTGTTAATATCACATTAACATGAGAATTGATGAGATTTGTGTTGTGGTAATTATCATGCATTTGCTGTGACCCTGAGAATTTAATGTATTAATAAACTTCTTAAAAAAAAAAAACCTGCAGTCTCCACTGGTCAAAGCTAGAACCATATGAATTGAACAATATTTTTAAAAAGAAAGATGTAATTTGACATGAGAGTCCTAACTCCCTGACCAGGAAGATGGGGGACAGAGGAACCCCTCAGGCCATGTCCCAAGGCACAGGCGCAGGTACAGGGCAGCAGAGCCCCTGAGGGATTAAATGATACAGAGCAGCCCTGAGCGAGGCAGCACTGAGGTCCACAGGGCAGAGGCCATGGCAGCCCAGACACCTGACATGGGGGTGTTCCTTCTGCCCTGCGACCCCAGCCTCTCCTTGACAATACCTCCCACCCGTCCTGACTGTGAGGTGTTCCCCCACCCCCACCCAGTTCATCTCACACTATTGCTCAGGTCTGCCTCCTGCATGTGCTCCCACACAGACCCTGGGGGACAGTGGTGATGGTGACAGCTCCAGCTTTGATCCCCTGGCCGACTGGCCACTGGGGACGTTTGAGGAATGAACCCGGGATAGGAGCTTTGTGTCTCATTCTCTACCCACCTCTCTCACATAAGATATTTTCAAACATCAGGAAGCCTCCTGTTGCATGTAAGCTGGTCCCACTGATCTTCCTTGGTGATGTTTTGTGGATACAATTCACTGGGCCTGGGGTGTCTCCCCTGGGCATTCTGGCGATCCGTGTCTCCACCATGTCTTGGCCCCATGTTCCTAAGGAACCCTTGTAGAATCACAGTCTGATAGAGCCTGGAGCAGGAGCTGACATAATCTTACCCACTGTGCAGAACAGGACACTGGGGTCCAGGGAAGGGATGAAGCCTCCGTCTTCCAGCTCAGGGTTTGCTCCCAACTGAAAACCGGCTCTCTGCACTCCCCTTTGCTTTCTGAACTTTTCCTCATCCTGGCTTCTTGCCAGTCAGATCATGACTTTGCACCTGTCCCCATTGCCCATGGCTTTTGCACACAGGGTGTAGGCTCACCCTGGAGACCATTGTGTCCCCAAGCAGCCCACAAGGAAAACAGACCACAGGTTGTCTGAGAGTCCCTGCCTCCACTGTGGCATTCAGCTTGGCTCGGTCTTCCAATTGCTGCACACATTTCTCTATTAGTGCTTTTCTCTGGTTTAGAAATGCCTTCCCATTGTGCCTTGGCTCGACGCAACCAGACTGTTCTCCCGCTTCTACTGACGGGCTTTTCAATCAGATACAAGGAAAAAAAAAATCCACGTTTCTGTTTCTTTATATTTCTCTGCTTTTCCAGGAAAACAAATATTTGCTGAATTGAGCTGGAAAGAAAAAATTTTGAGAAAGATGTTTTTGTACCTTACTTGTTTTGCTGCTCTTGTTAAGTAAATGCTGTTGGTGGCAGGCCTTTTGTTCTGAGCAAGGGCTCGCTGTGTGGGGGAGGGGAGGTGCACCCCATGGACTTGGGGGGGCCTTCCAAGTAGGGCAGTGAATTCCACGTGCCAGCAGCCCCTCCCTCTTCTCATCACGGGCTCTTCTTCCCTTTTCCTACTCTTCCACCAAGTTTCTTTTTTTTTTTTTAAGTGAAGGCTATAGTTTTTATAATAATGATAGTAATTATTATTATTACTGCTATCAGAAAGGTAGATTTACAGACAGAAGGAGACACTGCTGATTCCCCACTGCTGATTTACTCCCCAAGTGACCACAACAGCGGGAGCTGAGTTGATCTGAAGCCAGGAGCCAGGAGCTTCTACCAGGTCTTCCATGTGGGTGCAGTATCCCAAGGCTTTGGGCCATCCTTGACTGCTTTCCCAGGCCACAATCAGGGAGCAGGATGGGAGGTACAACAGCCAGGACATGAACTGGCACCCATTTGGGATCCTGCTGTGTGCAAGGTAAGGATTTAGCTACTGAACCATCGCGCTGGACCCCAAGCTTCTTTTCATTGGCAATTTTTAATTCCCATTTTATTCAAAAGGAAGAGAAACAAAAAGACAGAGACAGAGAGAGTTCAACCCTCAAATACCCACAGCAGGCTAAAACCAGGAGCCAAGAGTTTCATCCAGGTCTCCTTCCTGGATAGCAGGGACTGCACCACGTGAGCTATTACTGGCCACCTGCTAGGGTGCGTGTTAGCAGGAATCTGGCTCAGAAGTGGATCCAGGGACATGTCTGCTGGTGCAGATTCAACCACCACGTGTAATGCTAGCCTCGCATATGGACACCAGTTCGAGTCTTGAAGGCTCTGCTTCTGGTCCGGCTCCCTGGTAAGGCACCTGGGAAAGCAGCAGAGAATGGCTCAAGCACTTGGGCACCTGCCACCCACAATGGGAGACACAGATGGAATTCCAAGTTCCTAGCTACGACCTGTCTCAGACCCAGTTCTTGCAGCTGTCTGGGGAGTGAACCAGTGGATAGAAGATTCTCTCTCTCTCTCTTTCCCCCTACCCACCCCTCTCTCTGTAACTCTTTCAAATAAATAAATCTTCAAAAAGAGGAGCAGCAGTGGGAGCTGCACCTGAGCCAGGCACTAAGTGGGAGCAATGCAAAACACAGGCGGCCCATATCTTAAGAGTCAACTGCCACTCTGCGTGCCCAGCCTCCGACCATGCTTCTAATTCCTCTACCTCCACTGATGGCCTTTCAGCCTTCCTCACTCAGAGGTAAACCAGCGAACAGACAGTGCTGCCCTCCCCAGCTGCAGTGAGCAGGTGTATTAGGCCTAACGCAGCCTGAGGGCTAGAGCAGCTGCAGCAGCATTGCCCTGAAGTGAGCAGAAAACGGCTCCGAGCTCCAAGGCTGGCGACTGTGGTCATTGCCATGCCCGCCTCCCTGCAAGGCCATTTCCCAGTGCCCGCAGTCCTGCTGTGGATACGGGTTAGCTATGCAAGGAACAGAGTGAGTCCTACCCTATTCCCAGCCAGCAAGGAGGCTGTGACATGGTGAAGGCACAGGGTAGGCCCTATCTGTCACCTCCCTCTGTGCTGCCCTCTGTCACATCCCTGGGGAGGCGAGAGTAAAGGAGACATAGCCTGGCCTTGAGAGCTCTGGGACCGGCCTCCTCTGGCATTGCCCCAGACACCTGGCCACACCAGCCAGTGCTGAGCACTGTTGGGGAAGAGTGCTGGCTGCCCTGGCAGTCCAGCAGGGCCCCAGATGTGTGCCAATGGATCTGCAGGTCCCATGCAGTGTGCACAGAGGAGACAGCCACTCGAGCAGTGATGACAGAAAGGAGCATGGTCAGACTCCGTTCTCCATGCCGAGAGCACCAGTTGGCAAGAGCCTCCTACTGCCCTGGCTTCTCCATCTCTGCGGGGAAGACAGTAAACCCCAAACCAGTGGAGCAGCCAGGAGTCCATGGGGACTCATAGGAGTCCCTGGAATTATAAAACTTTAGGAATCCATGAAGCTGGGCTTGAGTGAGGCACAGTGGGTTAAGCCTCCGTTTATGATGCCAGTATCCCAAATGGAAATGCTAGTTCAAATCCAAGCTGATCAGTTCCCATCCAACTCCTTGTCAATGCACCTAGAAAAGCAGCGGAAGATGATCAAAGAGCTTGGGCCCCTGCCATGCATGTGGGGGACCTGATGGAGATTCAGGCTTCTGGCTTCTGGCTGGCCCAACCTAAACTTGCTTCAGCCTCTTGGGGAATGAACCAGCAGATGGAAAAGCTCTCTCTTCCTCTGCCTCTCTACCTTTCAAATAAAATAAGTCTTAAAATTAGGACATCCATGCCTAGTTTTTATAATACACATATTCAGTTCCCTTTCTGAAGGCCTGTGTATGCATGAATTTCAAATGCGACTCATTAGAAGCCTGCAATCCAGTAGCCCTGCTGTTCACAACCCTTCCTGTCACCTCCCCGCGTAAAAAAACCCACTCTCTCCCCCCCGGGAGAGCCTGTCCTGCAGAAATCTCACTCTGTTGGTTCAAATCCTGAGAGTTCCAACTTCCTACTAATGCATCCCCAGAGGTCGCAGGTAAGGCTCAAGTGTTTGAGTCCTGCCACCCACGTGGGAGACTTCCGGCTTTGCGGTCTGGCTCAGATCTGATTTGCTACGGGCATTTGGGGAGTGAACCAGTGAAAAGAAAGATCCCTCTCTCTCTTACTCTGCTTTTCAAGTAGATGAAAGAATAATGGCTCAAATACAATAGATATTTATTTAAAAAATGAACCTGTGTTATTGTAACCTTCTGAGTCTGTGATAATTAGCTACAGTGAAGGTATCAGGGAGGTTTATGGGGCTGGAAGATGATCTAAAGACAATATAGACTTGTGTTTGGGACAGGATAGGGCTATGGTGTCTGGGAGTGCAAGCCCCTCAAATGGCTGGGCTCTTACTCAAAGCTGGCGCTCAGTAGGGAAGACTGCCTGGGGAACAAGATCCAGACGCCGTGAGGGTTTCGGGGGAGATGGGAACCTTAAAATCATGGATGAGAGTCAGAGGAGGTGGGCTTAGGAGCCCAGGAGTTACGGACTAAGAACACAGGTAGGCAGGGATTATCAGCGTTAAGCAAGTCACTTCCTAACCACGACCCCAGAGACCCCCACTTTCTCTGCTGGCTCTCCAGGCTCGGCTCTGTACATCCAGGCTGCTGGATCCCCCGAGTTGGCTGGCGAAGCCTTGGGGAACAAGGCTGCTGCTCCCAGCCGGGGTCTCGGAGGACAGTGTGGGAGAAACATGCAAACACACACGGCAGGGCTGGGGTGGGGGAGACACAAGGCGAGGCTGCAGCTGCCGCACTCCCGGAGGAAGCCCCAGCCTGACTCACAGCAGCTGCTCACTGGTGCCCCGGGACCAACGAGCTGGGCCTGTCTTTTGTACCTCTTTGGCACTCAGCCCAGGAGCCCAGACTTCTCCCATAGAGGATGCACAACAAGGGCGCCTCACTGATAGGGGCATAGGCCAATATGGAGCACAGTGGACAGAGTGGGAGGCAGGTCCTGCCAGGGGCAAGGCAGGGGGTTCCTTTCCTAGATATAGGAGCCTACCCACCCATCTCCCCACACACAGGTAAGGGCAGGTGTTGTGTAGCAGTGGGTTAAGCTGCCTCTAGACACTGGCATCCCATAGCAGAATGTTTGTTCTAAATCCAGCTGCTCTGTTTTGATCTCGCTCCCTGCCAACAAGCCTGGGAAGACAGCAGAAGCGAGCCCAAGTGCAGGATCCCCGCTATGCACATGGAGGCCCTGATGGAGTTCCAGGCTCCTGACTTCAGCCTGGCCCAGCCTTGGCCAGCTGTTGAGGCCACTGGGGAGTGAACCAATGGATGGGAGATCAATCTCTCTCCCTTTCTCTTTCTGTCACTATCGAAATTTCAAATAAATATAAGTCTTTTTTTAAAAAGGTGTGTGCCAGCACTGTAGTATAGCAACTTAAGCCTTTGCCTGCAATGGCAACGTCCCATTTGGGCACCCAGCTGTTCCACTTCCTATCCAGTTCCCTGTTAACGTGCCTGAGAAGGCAGTGGAAGATGACCCATGTACTTGGGTCCCTGAACCCACATGGGAGATCCGGAAGAAAGGTCTGGGTTTTTGGCTTCTGGCTGGCCACGCCCCAGCCGCTATGGCCATCTGAGGAATGAACCAGTAGAGAAAAGCTATCACTCCCTTCTTTCTGTAACTTCTGCCTTTTGAGTAAATACAAAATAAATCATTAAACTAAAAGATCTGGGGGCTCATTGCGGTCTCCTTCCCATGAAGACAAGCACCCTGGGATGACCACATAGGAGAAAAGCCAGCCAACAAGACTTATTTTCTGTACACAGCCAGAAGTCAGAGGTGGAAGGCAGCTGGCATAGGCAAAGGGCACAGTATCATTGGAAAGAATATCCTGCACCTTTAACAACCCCCTCCCCACGAGTCACAACGTGGATACCACAGCCCTAGCTATCACATCCCAATCCAAGGAATGGAAGAGAACGCAACCACGTTGCTAGAGACATCCATCTCATTCAGCAAGGAATGTAACATTTCCCTAATCTAGGTGAGTGTCTACTGATGTCTCACTGGCTAGGACTTTGTCAAGTCCCCTGCAACCAATTCAGAAGAAAGAAGTTGGGCCCGACACAGTAGCCTAGTAACTAAAGTCCTTGCCTTGCACACACCGGAATCCCATATGGTAGCTGGTTCATATCCCAGCTGGTCCGCTTCTCATCTGCCGGAGTCCAGCTCCAGCTGAGTTCGGAACTCACGAAGGGTGTGTGGATGAGGCACAAAGAGGACAGAAAGATGGACCACTAGGACTTCATCATCATAATGGACGATGCACAAAAGCTGTCCGCTTTATTTATACAAAATCAGTCAAACTCTGGCTCAGACTTTTTACGTCATGGTCAAGTGGGTATTTCTAAGGATAATTCTGCCATTTGTTTTGCCTTAAAACAACAGAAATTCCTGCTACAATTCTTATCCTACAACTCAATCTTTTTTTTTTAAGATTTATTTATTATTATTATTATTATTTTTTATTGGAAAGGCGGATATACAGAGAGGAGAGACAGAGAGGAAGATCTTCCGTCCAATGATTCACTCCCCAAGTGAGCGCAACGGCCGATGCTATGCCGATCCGAAGCCAGGAGCCTCTTCCGGGTCTCCCACGCGGGTGCAGGGTCCCAAAGCTTTGGGCCGTCCTCGATTGCTTTCCCGGGCCACAGGCAGGGAGCTGGAAGGGAAGCGGGGCTGCCGGGATTAGAACCGGCGCCCATATGGGATCCCAGGCGTGCAAGGCAAGGACCTTAACCACTTGTGCCACCGCGCCAGGATCAATCTTGTATCACAAAGGGGAACCTAAAGATCAAGGAAAGAATGAAACCCTAAATATAGGTCTCTTGATTAGCATAACGTCAATGGGAACAGCCAAGACAGTAGGAATAATAGAAGGCCCTTTTGCAAGACACTATTATTGACATTAACCTCCAAGCTCACAATGAGTAAAAGGCCAGCCTCACAGTAGCAAACAATGCCTGGATGGATTAAAGTTCTTCCACAGGGTGGTCCGGTGTCCATGCAAAAGAAGGTGGAGCTGCATTCAGGTGGTTGTAGAGACATCTGCCGGGCCATGCCAAACAGCGGGAAGTTCCTTGCGGCTCTGCCTGCAATGGAACAATACTCTTCATACCTTCGTGTCCCCCACATCCACTGCACGGACTCCAACACTCATCCAGCTCCCTGCTTGTAGCCTGGGAAAGCAGTCAAGGACGGCCCAAAGCCTTGGGACTCTACACCCATGTGAGAGACCCATGTGAGAGTGCCCAGGACTGTGGCACTCTGATGTCTCTCTCCAGGACGTCCCTGCCCTACAGAGCATGCTATACAAGGAGAAACAATGCAGTCTGTCTTAACCTTCAACTAACAGAACCCGGAGCTGTTGTTCCAAGGCCAAAGGTAACTGTTCAGTTCACTCCAAGAGGAAAAGCTCAACCAGTTGTCTGGAATGATGGCAAACCTCCCCTTTCTCCCAGCTGTCTGGCTTTGGAGGGACAGCTGGTCCCCGGGCGGGGAGCACCAGGGGGCTCTTTCCTGCCAGCTCCCCCTCCTGCTCTCCTCTTCCCTGCTTCTTCTTGCACCTGCTCCCCAACACCCCGTGTTTACCTGTAGTTCAGGTGCCCTGCCTGTCATCCCCTCTTAGCTGCAGATAGAGGAGTCTGAAGTTTACAGTGCAACCCACACCAAACTTCTCCATGCCCACCCCATATGCCCCACCCCACCTAACCACTGGGGGCCGGGGGCTGTCAGCGAGATCCAGGCTCCTGATTGTGAGCAACATGAGACTGGGAAGGTGGCCTGAGCAAGGTGGTGCTGTCAGACACTGTGGGAGGGCTTGGGGGGCCTCTACCATCTTGGAGCCATGAGTCACACTTGGCGCTGAGCGCTGTCTGTCCGCGGGAACACCCACGGGAATACAGAGACAGGCACCTGCCGATCTTCCAGGGTGTGGGGGGGCGGGGCTCAGACCTGAAGTGTTTCATTTTCTACAAGGCTGCAGACAGCTGTGGGTGTGTCCTCCCCAGGGGCCAGCGCCCTGCCTGGCTGTGGAGAAGCCCTACTCTGCTAGGCTGCTGCCTCTCCTGGTGGTTGGTGGATGAGGGCCACTCACATGGACCCCCCCACTGCTTGACCCCAACCGCCTGGGGGGAACAGTGCCTGTAAGCCACACACACACACACACACACACACACACATACACACTAGTTCGTAGCAAAACTACAAACCCTGGGAAGGGCAGAACCCAGTGGGAACAGGACCTTGCCTTTCTCACTTCATGTGCTTATCCATCTGCCACTGGCTTTTCTATTTATTTTATGGATTTGGAAGGCAGAACCACAGAGGAAGATCTTGTATTTGCTAGTTCACTCCCTGAGTGCCCACAAGAGCTGGGCCTGGACCAGGCTGAAACCAGGAACCAGGAACTCCATGTAGGAGTTCTGGGTTGCAGGATCCCCAAGCACTTGGGCCATCCTCTGTTGCTCGCCCGGGTACATTAGCAGGGAGCCAGATTGGAAGTGGAACACCGGGACTTGAACTGGTGCCCACAGGGGATGCTGGCAGTAATGGCAGCAACATATGAAGTTGTGCCACAATGCTAGCTCCTAAGTAGATGTTTCTAAGAGTCAAGGGGTGGGGTGGAGGTCTGGCATGATGGCTCAATGGCTAATTCCTCACCTTGCACCTGTCAGGATCCCATATGGGCACCGGTCCATTGTCTGATCCACTTCCCATCCAGCTCCCTGCTTGTGGCCTGGGAAAGCAATAGAGGATGGGCCAAAGCCTTAGGACCTTGCACTTGTGTGGGAGACCTGGAAGAAGTTCCTGGCTCCTGGCTTCAGACCAGCTCAACTCTGGCCATTGCGGTCATTTGGGGAAAGAATGGAAGGTCTTTCTCTCTGTCTCTTCTCTCCATAAATCTGAAAGGATCTGCCTTTCAATAAAAATAAATGAATCTTTAAAAAAAAAAGTCAAGAGGGGTCCCTTGAGCCACAGGATGCCTGGGAAGCATGTTTGGAGCGAGGCTGCCTCTCTGCTCTCCCCGAGGCCTGGGCTTCCAGCATCGGCTCCCTAAGGTGAGGAGCAGAACACAGGAAGTGAATGGAAGATAAACGAAGCAGCCAGCGAGAAAGATGAAGTCAGTGAGAAGAAATAAAGATTACTAAAGCAATAGTAAAGGGCTAACGTTGTGGCATAGCAAACTAAACCTTGACCTACAGTGCCAGCATGCCATATAGGCACTGGTTCGAATCCTGGCAGCTCCACTTTCAATCAGTTTCCTGCTAACAGCCTGGGAAGGTAGCAAGGTAGCAACCCTTGAACTCCTGTACCTAAGTGGGAGACCAGGAGGCGGCAGCTTCAGACATGTCTGTCCACTGTGGCCATACGGGGAGTGAACCATCAGATGGGAGATTCTCCCTCTGTAACTCTGCCTTTTTTGTTTGTTTTTAAGATTATTTTTTATTGGAAAGGCAGATATACAGAGAAGAGGAGAGGCAGGGAGGAAGATCTTCCATCTGATAATTCATCCCCAAGTGACTGTAACGGTCATAACTGCACCCTAGGAGCCCAGAGCCAGGAGCATCTTCTGGGTCTCCCACGCAGGTGCAGGGTCCCAAGGCTTTGGGCCGTCCTTGACTGCTCTCCCAAGCCATAGGCAGGGAGCTGGAAGGGGAGCAGGACCGCCGGGATTAGAACTGGCACCCATATGGGATCCAAGTGTGTTCAAGGCAAGCACTTTTGCCACTAGGCCACACGCTGGGTCCAACTCTGTCTTTCAAATAAAAATAAATAAATCTCTCTTTCTTTTTTAAGGTAATAAAAAAGGCAGAATGCAAGTCAGTAATTACATGAATAAAGTCAACAACTTCAGAATCTCCCCTGCCTCAGCACCCAGCCCTCTGCCCACGGATCCCTGGGGTTTCCAAGCCCCCTACTGTCCACAGCATGGCTGTAGTGGAGTGCCTCCAGCCCCTGTCTCCTGTGTGGACACGGCTCCCTCACTCACAAGGCTGAGCTGGGACCGAAGACCCTAACAGCACCTGCAACAAGAAGACACACATGGCGACAATATTTCATTGTCATGGCAGTTCCAGGTTGCCATGTTTCCCGACTCAGCTCCTGGCCTCCCAGGCCTGCCTTCTGCTCCCTCACAAGCGAGCTGCCACTGGGACAGCCTCAGCCCTCTTCTCCCAGGCCTCATTGCCCTCCCAGGAGCCATCCGACAGAACCTGCACTCCCTGCAGGAGAATGGAGGTACTGGGAGGGGGCCGGTGGCCCCAGGTCAGCACCTCTCCCCAGGTCAGGGTTCTGCCATTGGGCAGGGCCAGCCCAGCACACAGGCCTTCCGGCAGCTGTTTCTCCATAGCTGCTGCCAGGGGCTAGATTGGGCAATGCCCTCACTCAGGGTCCTGTCATTCACAGACCACATCTCTCCCGGTCCAGGGAAAAGCAGCAGTCTTACCCTGCAGGCCCCTCCCACTCAGAGGCTGGCCTGTAGTGCCTCCTTGGGGCTGCACAGTGAGGTTGTGTAGGTTATCCAGGCTCAGCCCTTCACCATGCACTCAATTGCCACCTGCTCACATGCCAAGTGTTTCCCAAACATCACACAGCCCAGAGCCAAGGCTTGGAATACTATACAGCAGTGACCATGACTTGGGTCCTATTCAAGCAGCCTGCCGTTGATAGTGAAAAGTCAGGCGCAAAAGCACACATGCTGGAAGGCAGGGGGCCACCCTGGTTCTGTCCATTTCTGAAATCCAAGAACTGGAGGTTCAACAGCAAAGTGCCCCAGCAGGCAGGATGACTTGCACTTGCTGTCAGCCAGCAGCCAGTATCCCATCCCACCAAGGCCTTGGCAGCCCCTCTGGACAACTGAACGCCAGGCTCCCCAGGCTGATGGTCCCATGGCCAAGGCCGGCCAGTGGTGCCCCGGCCACCATCCTCCCTCTGCCTTTGTCTCCACTCCTCTTTGTTTGCCAGGTGGAGTGGCTCGCGGGATGGTGGCGATCTTGTCTTTTTATGCTTTTGTCCCGACCCCACTCGGGGTCCTTCTCCACCCTCTTCCCCAGCCCTTCACACGGGCTTTTCATCTTGCCTCCCTGCCCGTTCCTTGCCGCTTTCGGCTGCCTGATCCCCACGCGGCCCACACTCCTCCTGGCCCCACGTCCCTGCCGTCTGATCCTTGGGACAGGGCTGGTTTTAGGCTTTTGTTTGGGCAGCAGGGCTCTCTCTCTGCCTCCACTTCCCTTCCTTCTCCCTCGGCTTGGCTCTGCGTCCTTTGTGGGACACATACTTTCATCTCCCTTTGATTTGCTCGCTTCTCTTTGTAGAGGGGGAATGAAAAGCTCAGTTAATTGTGGCGTCCAGGCAGGGGCGTCCGCATCCCTTCTCAGCACCTGCCCCGTTGCTAGCACTGAGCAGGATGGGGGAAATGAGGGCAGCTCCCCTCCCACCACCCCAGACCTGCTCCAGATCTCTCTTCCTCCCCTAGGGTCCCTCGAGGGAGAGAGGACAGGTACGGCAGCCCCTCTCTCCCACCTCCGTGAAGTCCCTTGGTGCTCCAGTGTGTGTCAACCAGGCCAGCTGCTGGCTGCAGTGTGGCCAGCCAGGCAGATGTGTGGGCTCTGACTCCATGAGTGTTTAGGACAACATGCAGCTCCCACGGAGATTTCGCCACTGGAGGACTGACCACAGAGCAGGGACCAGGTCCAGCTCCTTGAAGAGCTGATGTGTACACTGAGCTGCAAGTGGCTTGGAGGAGAGCTAACAGGGAGGGACAGGAACACGCTCAGGCCATGGGCCTGAGCTGGCCATGGGCTCAAGTCAGGAGCTTGGAATTTTGCCTGAGGATGCAGGAAGTAACTCCTACATCTTCAGTGGCTGTGACAGATGTGATCTGACTGTAGGGGTGTGGAGGATGACAGGGCCAGAGCTGGCCCCGAGCAAGGACCAGGAAAGCTGCTGCCTTCCTGTTGCTGCTCTGACAAGCTCCCCAAGCTCCAGCGGCTTCCAGTCACACACACATACTTGCACATAGGCACTCACACCCCATTTACACACGCATGCACCAAACACATAAACCGTACATGCACACTCACAGGCACACGCACATGTAAGCATGCACACATACCATGTGCACATGCAATATCAAATTTACATGTGTGCACCCATATGCTCACACACATATGCAGTACACATGCATTTAGACACAGCACACAACACCATACCTACCTTACACTCACATGCAGTCATATACATGTGTATACATACCATGCACACATACCCATACCATACATACCACATGTACACCTGCACACACGTGTGGACACACACATGCCACACACCTGTACAAACACAAACATGCTGTCCCACAGGTCTCTTTCACTATCTCGAGAGGCCGAGCACTGGCCTTACTGCTGCTCTGGGTTGGGCCCTTCTCTATCTTATAAAGTCCTCTGCAGCCACCTTGGGCCCACCTGGCTGACCCAGGTAAGTGTCCCAATGTGAGAAACTTTACATGGTCTCTTCAACAATGTCCCTGCAGCCTTGGGTTCTGGAGTTTGTGACATGGACAGCTCAGGGTGCGTATTGTCCTGCCTGTTGGTCCCTGAAGCACAGCTTGAACTATGTAACAGACAGGGGCAAGAAGCCAAGAGGAGAGATATGCTTTTTATAGGAGAATTCTAAGGTGTTTATTTGAAAGGCAGAGTGATAGAAGTGGGGCGGGGTTGAGAAAGAAGACAGACTTTCCATCTGTTGGCTTATATACCCCCAAAAGCTGCAAAAGCACAGACTGGGCCAGGCCAGAGCCAGGAGCCAGGGATGCTACCCACATTTCCCCCATGAGTGGCAGGGACCCATCGCCCAGGCCATCACCTGCCCTTAAGGAGAGCACTTTGAGATGACTTCAGGAATGAGACCATTTGGGGACTGACGGGAGTGGGAGGTGAGGGGAGAGGATGAGCTGGCAATCACGTCTAGCACTCTGGCCCCAGCAATTGCCAAGATGGGAGGGTGTCTACAGGACAGAGCACAGGACAAACCAGATGTGAGGAGCCCAGTGTGCACTCCTCCCCAGCCCTCAAGGAAGAAAAGGCCAGAGGCAGGTGCGTGTATCTGAGTCCAGCAGAGAGGGCTGAGGTGACCCAGGCAGGAGGAGGGTCAGTCGGGTGGCGGGCTGGCAGCTGCTGTGCAAGGGAAATTTTGGAGCACCAGTAGCCTGCTATTTCTGTCATCCCAGCTGCTCTTCCACACATGCCCACTTGCATGGAAGCTGTAGACACCTGGGCTGCACAGGTGTGGAGGGAAGCCTGGGCCACAGGTGGGGGTGAGGGAAGAGAAGATGTGAAACGCAACATCCAAAGACCAAGAGCAACAATCTAAGGGATGTGGATGGACAAAGGGAAGGGAGAGCCAGAGCCATCGGAGACTGCCATGACCATGAGTGGTAGGCGCCGGGGGCAGAGGCTAAGCCGCCACTTGGGGTGCCCATGCCCGATATCAGAGCACACCACATCAAGCTCTGTCTGCTTCAGATCCAGCTTCCTGCTTCCATAAAGGCGACAGACAAAGGTCTCAGGTTTCTGCCCCCCACGTGGGAGACCCGGATGGAGTTATTGGGTCCTAACTTGCCATAGCTCAGCCCAGGTTGTTGTTGTAGGCAGTGGGGAGTTAAACCTCAGATGGAATAATCTCTCTTTCTCTCTCTACCCCTCTATCTTTAAAATAATATTTTTTTCTAAAGGGCATCTAATTCTCTTCCCCTGAAGCGTTAGTTGAATTCAATGACTCACTTCTAGGAAATGATAACAGCTGGATTTGGAGACAAGGTCATTGAAGGCATTACAGAACCTTGCCTGTTCTTTCTGGAAGTGATTACCAGCGTGTCCTGAGCGTGTACACGTGGGTATGTCCACATGATGAGACTCTGAGGCCTCCCGCCAAATGCCCTGGAATGTAGCATCTGGTAGCTCCCCAGCTCTGGTCAGCCTGCCAGTGACTCCATCCTTGGCCAGTGCCCCGACAGCAGCAACACAAAAGAAACCTAGAACCTGGGCCTCCTGTAAAGTCTCCCTGGACCTCCTGATCCACAGAATTGAATAATGACGTATGTTTGCTGTTTCAAGCCACTACAAGGCAATAGACAACTAATATAGTAAGGAGACAGATTTCCTTACTATACAGAGATTGGCATGATTCTTTTGAGTTCTGTTTTACCTTCTTGTGAGCTATGAATCCTGATGGGTCATTCCAGAGGAGAAGACATTGAATTCAGGTCTTGAGGGAGTCCCCTGGCCAGGGTGAGGTTGGCTGAGTGAAACAAGCAGCCATTTGCTCTTCCATTTGGATGCTGTAGAAAAGAAGCAAGGGGCACCGCTGAGTCTGCACCCACAGGACAGCTCCGGCCCATGGCAACGTGATCTTGGAAGAGCCTCATGGAGAAAAAGGCAAAAGACATCATTAGCAAGTCCTTCTGGTACCTTCTGGCCAGAAGCGCCAAGGGGAGGCCAATCAAACACATGCACATTCTCTGCTGCCCTCTGAGTTCCCCTAGGGGAAGTCAAGGTGTTGGTGGATGACAGCTTGGATGACCACGTCTTGATGTTCGGTAAATAATTCAAAGTGCACGTATACCTGACAGAGCAGCTGCCCAGGGTGCCATATCCCGGGAGGCTCACTTCTGGTTCCGCTTTTCACCTAAAACTTGTTGCTCAAAGTCCCCGCAGGAAGACGTGCCTCCCAGAGACCCCCACTGTGGCCTTTCGCCTCCATCAGCTGCTCTGGTGACAAACAAGACCCGGGGCTTTAGGCATCAAGTGCGGCAAGCTAACTCCTCTTCTTTTTTTCTGCCAGGGCCATTTGAATATTTTAAATTATTTTAAAGTGATTTTCCAGAATTTAATTGCCCTTAATGTTCACAGACACTTCTGGTTATATTTTCTATCTTTTTGTTTATGCCACTGAAACTTTGAGAGGGTTATGACACAGTGAGTTCACCCACAGCTTGAGGCACCAGCATCCCACATGGCAGTGTCGTTGCAAGTGCCACCAGCTCATGTTCTGATCCAGCTCCCTGCTCACGCATGCTGGGAGGTGCAGGTGATGGCTCTGTGCTCAGCCTCCTGCCACCCACGGGGAGACCCACATGCAGTCCCAGGCTCCTGACTTCAGCCTGGCCCAATGCACACTGCTGTGGGAATCTGTGTGGGAATTTGCTCTGTTGCTTTGTCTTTGAGGTAGATGAAAACACATGCCTTTTAAAAAACAGCCTTTTGGGCTGGCACAGTGATTCCACAGGCTAATTCTCTATCTGCAAGTGCCAGCATCCCACATGGGTTCTGATTTGTGTCTCGGCTGATCCACTTTCAATCCAGCTCCCTGGTGGCATGCCAGGGAAAGCAGCAGAGGATGACCCAAGTCCTTGGGCCCCTGCACTCATGTGGGAGACCCAGAAGAAGCTCCTGGCTTCTGGTTTTGGATTGGAAATGGACTATGGGATGGAAGATCTGTCTCTCCCTCTCTCTGTTAATCTGACTTTCAAATAAAACAAAAATTAAAAATGCATTTTTGTTTTCTTTTGAGAGCCCCTCTAGTGGGGACTGGGACTTGAAGTGTGACGTCTGCGCTGAGAGTCGGGACACAGGGGATGCAGAGGCAAGGTGACCCAGTGCACACTTTGCTGAGTTGTACCGGGCAACTTATGCCATGATAAACTTATTACCCTGATGTACCAGGGCAAGCAGGTGAAAGTTACTAGTTAACTAAACAATAGCATATAATTACAATAGATCTAACAATAGATCACAAGGGGTTTGAAAAACAATCACCAGGTCTCAGGCAACAGGATAAGTAAACCTGTTACAAGAACCAATACCAGTAAACAAACAGATCTAACTAGAAAAGCAATCTAACATGTCCTCCAGAAAGGCTGGGGTGTGAGTGGGGATGAGATTCAGCTACCGACCTTGAAGTAGTGGGACGCGTGGAGCAAGTGAGAGCCTGAGCCGAAGGACAGCCTGGGTGTTGAGAGCAGGTCCCCAGCTAAGAGCAGGGAAACGGTGCCCACATGCACACACCTGCGAGGCAACACGCTCTGCTGGCACCCTTGGTTCACAAGCAGGCTTTTGTGCACTGAAGGCTCCTGAGGAGGAGGCCCAGTGGGCACCACGGGTTCAGCCTGCTGGGAAACACACCAACCCTGGCCCGCAGTCACTGTAGGGAGCTGGAGTTACCCTAAGCTCATAAACGTGTGGGACTTGTAGTGTTTTGTCTCACTGCAGTCTTATCAGGCCCAGTGCTGTCGCCTAACAACTAAAGTCCTCACTTTGCATGTGCCAGGATCCCATATAGGCGCCAGTTCTAATCCCGGAAGCTCCACTTCCCATCCAGCTCCCTGCCTGTGGCCTGGCAAGGCAGTTGAGGATGGCCCAAAGCCTTGGGACCCTGCACCTGCGTGGGAGATCCGGGGGGGAGGGGGGTTCCAAGCTCCTGGCTTTGGATTGGTGCAGCTGGCTGTTGCAACTGCTTAAAGAGTGGACCATTGGAAGAAAGATCTTCCTCTCTGTCTCTCCTCTTCTCTGTATATCTGACATTCCAATTTTAAAAATAATTCTAAAAAAAAAGAAAGAAAGAAAGAAAGAAGTGAACATATCAGGCAATAATGTACTGATAACTTTCCCAAGCAACTCAGATGGAGTTGCTTTTTGTACACTGCCCTCTCTGTCCTTCAGCCTCTTATTCACAGATGCTGGGGGACCAGGTGAGCTGTACCATTGCGGGGTGGGGCCTCAGCATAAAAATGCTAAAGTCAACAGCTAGACAAGCCCTAAGGTGCTGAGCCTTCCAACAAGGCCGGCCGGTGGGGCCAGTGTTGTGACACTGCTTGTAACGCTGCGCCCCACAGCACAGGTTCAAGTCCCACGTTTTCCCCTTCCCAAGCACTTGGGCCATCTTCCACTGCTTTCCCAAGTACATTAGCAGGGAGCTAGATGGGAAGTGGAGCAGCCAGAATTCAAACCAGCACTCAGATAGTCGCTGTCAGCAGCTTAGGTCACTGTGTCACAATGCTGGCTCTTAGCACATTTCTTTTCTTTTTTTTTTTTTAAGATTTATTTATTTTTATTGGAAAGGCAGATATGCAGAGAGGAGGGGTGACAGAGAGGAAGATATTCTGGACAATGATTCACTCCCCAAATGGCCGCAATGGCCAGAGCTGCACCGATCTGAAGTCAGGAGCCTCTTTGGGTCTCCCATGCGGATGCAGGGTCTCAAGGCTTTGGGCCATCCTCGGACTGCTCTCCTGGGCCACAAGCAGAGAGGTGGATGGGAGGCAGGGCCACCAGGATTAGAATCGGTGCACAGATGGGATCCCAGTGGATGCAAGGAAAAGATTTTAGCTGCTAGGCCACTGTGCCAGGCCCAGCACATTTGTTCTTGAAGCTTCCAGCCACAAAGTAAGTAAGCCATTTGGTTACCAGGAGGCCACCAAGCTCTGAGCAACCTAAGCCAAGTCTCAACCACTATGCCAAATGCCCCACACTCTCTGGCTCTGCTCTTGACTGCCGCCCTGCTGTTCTCCCACCTATTCAAGACTTAACCTCCATAATCCAGCTGCTTGTGCTGTCCTGCAAAGGCGTCCTGGTGTAAGATGGTCCCTGGCCCAGCGGCGTGGCCTAGCAGCTAAAGTCCCCACCTTGAATGCCCCGGGATCCCATATGGGCGCTGGTTCTAATCCTGGCAGCTCCACTTCCCATCCAGCTCCCTGCTTGTGGCCTGGGAAAGCAGTCGAGGACGACCCAAAGCCTTGGGACCCTGTACCCATGAGGGAGACCTGGAAGAAGTTCCCGGCTCCTGGCTTCAGATCGGCATAGCATTGGCCTTTGCGCTCACTTGGGGAGTAAATCATCGGATGGAAGATCTTCCTCTCTGTCTCTCCTCCTCGCTGTATATCTGACTTTCCAATAAGTAAATAAATCTTAAAAAAAAAGAACGGTCCCAATCCCTTTTCTTGCTTGCAGGAGCCAGGAGGGCATTTTCCTGACGTTAGGATCATCCTCAATGGCTCTTCCAGGTGGGAAGGTCACGTGTGTAGCAATGGAGAGAATGGGAACATGGCCACTGAACTCAAGACAGTTTGTCTGGTAAGGAAAAACATAACCATCTCTGCCTACGGAGCCTCAGCAGTCCATGCTGGCTCTACAGCAATAATGCCATTGATGACCCAGGTCAAATAGACTACCTTGGGTCACCTCAAGCAAACAGCAAAGCCATCTTTGAGGGACCCAAGGACCCAGAGAAGGAAAACCAGGCCCCTCCAGTGGGCTTGACCAAGCCTTGGCCCTGCTGACCGGCGGGGGCCCACTCGGGGTATTGTCTCCACAACCCCTAGGGTCAGGCAGCCGTCACTCTACAGACATGCCTCCTCCCATTTGCCCTCTTGTACCATAACCTCTTACCTCAGGATGCCAGTTCCTCCTCCTGCATCCTCGCACAGGTCTGCCCACCTGACGGCTCCTGCGCAGGCGTGGGGGCTCCTTGGCTGCTTTGCTGGACCCCCGGTCTGTGCTGCCGCTGCATTCAGTCAGAACTGCCCAGCAGCTCCTGGCTCTCGCATCTGCTTCTCCAAGAACCCCTCTAATCCCTGCTTCAACCCAAAGCATGTGGCTGCATCTCCCTTCTTCGAAAATCTCTTTCGAGTCCATTTACCCCTTCAGGGGTGGCCCCAGTTGCCCTCTGACTTTCCTGAAAATTTCTGTAAAGAAGGTTCAGCATCTTCCTCACCTGTGATTACCCCTGCTGGCAGAGAGGCATTGGTCTCCAGCACCCCACCTAGCCACACCTGTGCTGATGGCTGCCACCTGCTGCCTCCATGGAGACCAGGGGCTCTCAGCCGCACTGCCCACAGGTGATGCTCACCCTTCTTAAAACACTTTCCTTGGCTCCCGATGCCACCCTCCCTGCTCTGACCCCACCTACATGGCCGCTCTCTTGTGGACTCTTTCTTGTCTCTATCTCTGGATCAAAGAAGTTCAGGTTAGAGGTGTAAATCTGGGAGTCAACAGATGCAGGTGAGAATTAAAGCCAGGAGAGTTGAAAGAAAAGCACCTAAGGTGAGGATTTTGTTTTCCTACTTTAAAAGCTTTATTTGGGCCCAGTGCAATAGCAGAATGGCTAAAGCTCTTGCCTTGCTTGCCATGCATGCGCCAGGATCCCATATAGGCAATGGTTCTAATCCCAATGGTCCCACTTCCCATCCAACTCCCTGCTTGTAGCCTGGCAAGGCAGTCAAGGACGGCCCAAAGGCTTGGGACCCTGTACCTACAGGGAAGGCCCGGAAGAAGCTCCTGGCTCCTGCCTTCAAATTGGCTCAGCTATGGTGATTTTGACCACTTGGAGAGTGAGTCAACAGGTGGAAGATCTTCTCTGTCTTTCCTCTTGTTTGCATAAATAAAATCCTTAAAAAAAAAAAGAGCTTTATTTGAAAAGGAGAATTATAGAGAAGGCAAGACAGAAAGAGACATCTCTCATCCACTGATTCACTCCTCAAGTGGCTGTAACAGCAGAGTTGAGCTGACCTGAAGCCAGGAGCCAGAAGTTCTTTCTGGGTCTCCCACAGGGGTGCAGGAACCAAAGGACTTGAGCCATCCTCTGCTGCTTTCCCAGGCCTTTAGCAGGAGCTGGTTTGGAAGTGCAGCAACAAGGACAGGCAGCAGTTAAACCCACTGTGCCCCAACTGGTTGCCTCTTTGGTCATTTCTCCTGCTCACCCTCACTCCCTATGCACCTGCTACGAGATCTTTGCTTGGACTTGAACACCAAAGGCTTGTGTGTTTGCTTACCACATCTTACCTACACAGAATGATCTTCCTCCATGTCCCCTCCCAGCCAGCTCTCTCACTCCTTCAAGGGACACCCAGCCACACTAGCCAGCGATCCCCCACTGCTGACTGGACTCTGCCTGGAGGTGGCAGGAGTGACCCGTGGTCCCTCACGGCAGCGGGAGGCAGCCCGCTCGGGCTCCTCAGTCAGGAAAGGCCACAGTCTCCATTATGGGCGTGTTTTCTCTCTCCCTTTAGAGAAAGCAAGTCTCTGGACACGCAGCTGCCAAGATGTGAGCCCTCCTACAGCGAGGCTGGGACCGTGGTCTCTTGTTGACAGCCACAGGCGCGAACATGGATGCCGACACGTTGGCTATGATGGCACGCCAGCTCCTGAGCCGAATCTGCCTCCACTCAGCCCCGCTGGCCTCCTCATCTGCTGAAGCCATGGGAGACGTGAATGCCCACTGCCTTCGGCTGGGAGGCTTAAGGGCCCCTTTCTGGGCTGGATAGCTAGTACCAACACCAACTCACTCCATGGCATCTTGTCAGCTTCCTTGCTTTTCCCCTTTCTTCTCAGCAGTGACTACTGGCTAGCACATTTGGTATTTTATGTCTTTATCCTGATTTGGCTTTCCACCAACATGGAAACTCCTAGAGGGCAGCCCTTTTCGTCCTTTGTCTTTGTTGTTGTTTTGTTTTGTTTGATTTTTTCCTCTACCACATCCCCAGGACTAGGGACAGAGTAGATATGTGGCAAATAGCACCAAATGAATGAATATGATTCCAGCTTTCTCTCTAAAGAATCTGTTACATGAAACCAGTCACAATTTGAGTCATTTTGTCCCAATTGTCCAAGCATTCTTTTTTTTAAAAAATAAATATTTATTTGTATTTAAAAAGCAGATTTACAGAGAGGACAAAGAGAAAGAGATTCTCTATGTACTGGCTTACTCTGCAAAGGGCTGCAATGGCTAGAGCTGAGCTATCTGAAGCCAGGAACCAGGAGCTTCTCCCAGGTTTCCCACATGGGTGCAGGAGCCCAAGGACTTGAGCCATCTTCTGCTGCTTTTCCAGTCCATAAACAGGATGCTGGATCGGAAGTGGAGCAGCCAGGATTAGAACCGGGGCCCACATGGAATGCTGGCACAGTAGGCGAAGGATTAGTCTGTTGCACCATCACTTTGGCTCCTCAGTATTATTTTCATTGCAAAGCCCATGCAGTCACTATTGCTCCTAAAAACCACTGCGTCATGCAAAGGCTACAAACCTGCTGGGGAAAGTGGAGTTAGCAGGTATGATGCTCCAAACCTTGGTCTGCCATAATAAAAAGACAGGTCCAGTTAGAGGGGAGCAGAGGGACAGGTGTTTGGTTCAGGGGTTAGCACGTCAGACGAGACTCCCTCATCCACGTCAGAGCACCTTGGCTCAACTCCTGGCTTTCGCTGGTGCAGACTGAGCACCTTGGCTCAACTCCTGGCTTTCGCTGGTACAGACTGTGGCAGGCAACAGTAATGGTTCAAGTGATGGAGTCTTGCCACCCAAGCAGGAGACCCAGATAATGACCTTGACTCCATCCCCAGGGTCATTGCAGGTGTTTGGGGGAGGGAGTGGTGAACCAGCACATCAGAATTCTGGTGCTCCCTGTATCTCTCTTTCTATCTCCGCCTCTCAAAAAGATGTGTTAAAAATGTTCTAGAGGGCCCAGCGGCTAAAGTCCTCGCCTTGAACACGCCTAGGATCCCATATGGGCACTGGTTCTAATCCCGGCAGCTCCACTTCCCATCCAGCTCCCTGCTTGTGGCCTGGGAAAGCAGTCAAGGACGGCCCAAAGCTTGGGACCCTGCACCCGTGTGGGAGACCTGAAAGAAATTCCTGGATCCTGGCTTCGGATCGGCATAGCATCGGCCTTTGCGCTCACTTGGGGAGTGAAATCATCAGACGGAAGATCTTCCTCTCTGTCTCTCCTCCTCGCTGTATATCTGACTTTCCAATAAATAAATAAATCTTTAAATAAATAAATAAATAAAAATGTTCTAGAGGCTGCCACTGTAGCACATTAGCTTAAATCACTACCTGCAATGCCAGCATCTCACAGGGGTACCAGTTCTGGTCCCGCTGCTCCACTTCTGATCCAGCTCCCCTGCTGATGCGCCTGGGAAAACAGTGAAAGATGGCCCAAGTGTTTGGACCCCTGCACCCACATGGGAGACCCATAAAAAAGGTCCCAGTCCCCTGGCTTTGCACCCACCCAGCTCCGGCAGAAGCAGCCATTTTGGAGGTAAACCATCAGTTGGAAGAATTCTCTTCCTCTCTGTAAACTCTGCCTTTTAATTAATTAATTAATCAAAATGTTCTTAAAGATAAAAGTTTCGTTTTTTTTTTTTTAAAGATTTATTTTTATTATTTTTTCATTGGAAAGGTGGATATACAGAGAGGAGAGACAGAGAGGAAGATCTTCCGTCCGATGATTCACTCCCCAAGTGAGCGCAACGGGCCGATACTATGCCGATCCGAAGCCAGGAGCCTCTTCCGGGTCTCCCACGCGGGTGCAGGGTCCCAAAGCCTTGGGCTGTCCTCGACTGCTTTCCCAGGCCACAGGCAGGGAGCTGGAAGGGAAGCAGGGCTGCCGGGATTAGAACCGGCGCCCATATGGGATCCCGGGCGTGCAAGGCGAGGACCTTAACCACTTGCGCCACCGCGCCGGGCCCAAAAGTTTCGTTTTTTAAATTAATTGTGGGGTTGGTCGGCATGTGGCTCCACTGGCTAATCCTCTGCCTGGTAACTGGCATCCCATATGGGTGCCAGTTCTAGTCCTGGCTGTTCCACTTCTAATCCAGTGCTCTGCTTATGGCCTGCAGAAGCAACTGAGGATGACCCCAAAACTTGGGACCCTGCACCCATGTGGGAGACCCACAGGAAGCTCCTGCTCCTGGTTTTGGATCAGCTCAGCTCTGGCTGTTGCAATCCTTTAGGGGAGTGAATCAACGGATGGAAGAGCCTTGTCTCGCCTCTCTGTAAATTTTCCTTTCCAATAGAAATAAATAAATCTTAAAAAAAAAAAACCACCAGTAGCACAGTGACATATTAAATGGTTAAGAAATATGTAATGCTATGTTTTACGTGGGAGCAGCCCATCTGAGCTGAGGCAGTGAGGGGGGCGGGCACACATGGATGGGGCACCTTCAACAGGGTCCCACCCTGTGGACTCACTCCGGGCTGGGCTGGGAGGGGGTATGCTGTGGGCAGTGTGTCTGTTCCTGACCTGTGGGGTGCAGCTGGTGCAGCTCTCCCAGCCCTGCCCTTCACCTAGACTGTCTGAGGGCAAACTTGAGCCCAAGCACAGGCAGAGTGTTAACACTCAGCTGCTCACCAGTGTCTGAATCAGGTTGGAACCACTATGTGTTTTCAACCAAGACCGGGAGCAGAGCTGTGTCCTTGCTGCCGTTATCCACTCTCTCCTGGGGGGTGCCACCTTGACATAAGGGTCCAATTTCCAGCGTCTCCCCCATCACCTGCACAGGTTTTTACCTCTTTGTACGTTCCTTGCTTCCTTCTTACTTCTAAAAGTGGATTATACTGTTTAGGGCAGATCCAGGGTCATAAGGAAAATGGAGCAGAAGAGACCAAGTTTCCCATATATCTCCTGCCCCTAAATGCACCGTCTCTCTGTGACCAACACCCCTGGCAGAGTGACCTACAGCGACATGTCTTCATCACACCAGGACCACAGTTTACTTCTGGGTTCCCTCTTGGTGTGTGTTCCACAGGTTGGGACAAACGTCCAGCATCATGTAGACCCGTCTTGCTGCCCTAGACTCCCCTGCACTCCACCTGTTCACCCCTCCCTCCCTGGCAACCAATGATCGTTTTACTGTCTTTGCAGCTTCGCCTGTTCTAGAATGTCAGAACGCCGGAGCTGTTCGGTCTGTAGACTTTTCCATATCATCCAGTCAGGTGTCTGCCATCCTCCCCCCTGCTTCCCTCACTGGGGCTCAGGAGCTTGATGGCTAACGTCCCACTGTCTGCATAGATCACAGGGTATTTTTCCACTTAAGTCCTGGAAAGTATCCTGGTTGCTTCCAAGCTTTGAGATCTGCTACTTTCCAGGAGCATCAGCAGGGAGCTGGAGAAAAAGTGGAGCAGCCAGCACTTAATTGGTTCCCAAATATATGGGACTCCAATATCTCAGGGCGTGACTCAACCCACAGCACCACAGTGACAGTCCCAGCACTCTATAGATTTTCTCCATGATTTCAGGTAGAGAGTGGTATTTTTTTTTCTTTTACTCTTGTATAATCTTAAATCGGGGATATGAAATCTCCCGCTCAGTCTGTCAAGCAGGTGTAGCTTCTATCTATCAACTCATCTGAGGACTGCATCTCACCCACAGGGGCTGCATGGGAACCGTTTGTCGCTGTGGTTTTGCTCCCGAGACAGGACTGGACAAAACTCCTCTCTTCCCACAGGTCGGCGCCTAATGGAGACAGCAAGAGCACTCGTGAGGGGGAAACCTGGACCAGGATTGAGTACTGAGTGCAGACAAAGGGGAGTGTGCGAGGATCCCAGCTTTGTTGCTTTCATCCGGCATCTAATCCTGCAACACCTGGGTTTGGGACGTGGGCAATTCTGACCCTCTTACTGGACACCCAGTGCACTGGTGCCGCCTCGGTGAGCACTGTTTGAAGGGTGGGCAAAGCTTGCCACAGCCACCGAGGATGGCGAGCCATCCTTGCAGTAAGGGGTGGGCAGTGGAGAGAATGGTGTTGGGGCTCAGCTTTGACTGGGTCCCCTCATGGCTGTTTCCAGAGGCATTATCACTCAGATGCCAGGCTCTGTGACTGCCCTGTGTACCATGGCAACGGGCCTTCAAAGGGAAGACTGGCAGCACACCTGCTACCTGGTGTGTGCTATGTGAGGCGAGGACACGTGGGCAGGTCATGCCTGATGCTTAGTGCTCCCGAGGTCTCATTCACACGGGAGGAAAAAACAAACAAACCTAAACACAGCTAAACCCACACCAGGTCATTTTTTCTCCCATTTATTTATTTCAAAGTCAAATAGACAGACAAATAAGCTCTCCCATTCGCTGGTTCACTCTAAATGCCTGCCAATGTCCAGGTCTAGGTCAGGTCAAAGCCAGAAGCCTACACTGCAGTGTGTCACCCATGTGACTAGCAGGGACTTGAGCATCTGAGTGCGTACCTGCTGAGTGCATTAGAAGAAAGCTGGAGTCCGGAGAGGAGCCAGGACTCGAACCCGGGTATCTCAAGCAGGGGCTTAACCAGGGGCCCAAACATCTGCCCCATCACACTGTATTCCTCCTTCTAAATGAAGAGCTCGCCTTCAGGACTCTTTTACATGTGCTTTGCATATCCATCAGCAAAAGCCAAGATTCTCCACCCTGCTCAGTTCAGAAGGCTCCTCCCTACCCCTTCCTGTCCCTGTTATTACCTGAATGCCTGTAACTCCTCATATCCCCAAGGTCACACCCTAATCCTCCAGCTGATGGCGTGAGGATGCAGGGCCTGTGTGCAGCCTCTGGGTCACAGGGAGGGAGCCCTTAGAAAAGCAGTCTCGGAGAGGTTTCTACCCACCAGCGCACAGCAAAGATGACCATGAAGAGGGGCCTCAGGAGACACGGAGCCACTGTCTCCTTGGCCCGGGACTTCCTGTCTCCTGGGCTGGGAAGAGAACACTTCTGTTTACAGAGCACCAGGTTCTGCTCTTCGGATCTGGCAGCCTGCACGGCTAGGCCTTGTCAGCCCAGAGAACATTGGATTTTCTAACCTTCCCTGAGCCAGCGCCCAGTTCCCAGGGCCACGGTGTGACGGCAGGAGCTTGCTCAGCTTCCACGGGGGCTCTTCCATGCCCACGTCCATCCTACGTCCATCCACGTCCATCCTACGTCCATCCATGTCCATGCCCTCAGCTGTGGGGCCACAGTGCCATCCTTGGCATGGGTGCATACCCTGAACACGTGTGCAGCATAAGTACCAGCTGCTGCGTTTTTGGGGGAAGATTTATTGATTTTTATTGGAAAGGCAGATATACAGAGAAGGAGACAGAAAGATCTGTGCGCTGGTTCACTCCTCAAGCGGCCACAACAGCCAGAGTTAAACCGATTCAAAGTCAGCCAGAAACTTCTTCCAGGTCTTCCACACAGGTACAGGATCCCAAGGCTTTGGGCCATCCTTGACTGATTACCCAGGCCACCGGCAGGGAGCTGGATGGGAAGAGGAGCTGCCAGGATTAGATCCAGTGCCCATATGGGATCCCAGAACATGCAAGGTGAGGACTTTAGCTACTAGGCTACTCGTTGGGCCTTCTGCTCCACTTCTGATTCGGCTCCTTGCTGATGTGTCTGACAAGGCAGCAGAGGCTGACCCAAAGGCTCAGGCCCTTGCCACCCACGAGGGAGAGTCACATTGCTTTCAAGCTTTGGGCTTTGGCCTAGCCCAGTTCTGCCACTACAGCCATATGAGGAGCGAACCAGGGGATGGAAGATGTCTTTCTCTCTCTAACTCTGCCTTTCAAAAAAAATTTTTTTTAAATGTTATTTAGGGCCTGGCATGCACAATAGCGTAGTGGTTAAAGTCCTCGCCTTGAATGCGCCAGGATCCCATATGGGTGCCAGTTCTAATCCCGGCAGCTCCACTTCCCATCCAGCTCCCTGCTTGTGGTCTGGGAAAGCAGTCGAGGACGGCCCAAAGCCTTGGGACCCTGCACCTGCATGGGAGATCCGTGTTGCCAGCCGCATCTGTATGTACTGGCCACATGCCGTACCCAAAATGGCGCCCGCCGGAAAAGCCACACCTTGGTTCCTGGTGGAGAGTTACGTAGCTTTCACGGTACTGCGCAGGCGCCTAGCGCATGCGCAGTAAGCTGAGGCGTGGCCAGCGCATGAACACTGGGACTGACGAATCCAGTCGCCCAGGACCCTGCGTAATCATGACGCCGACCTATCATCGGCGGAGGCGGGGCCAGTCAGCACATAAGAGCAGACAGCCTGCCGGGGTCGGGCCCTTCCCTCCTCATCTTGGTGCGCGCAATAAAGATTGCCGCAGAAGACTTCACTCGCGTCTGCCTCTTATCGCCAGACGATAAGAAACGTGGGCGTGACAGATCCGGAAGAGCCCCTGGCTCCTGGCTTCAGATTGGCTCAGCTCCAGCTGAGCTGCTTGGGGATTGGATCATCGGACAGAAGATCTTCCTCTCTGTTTCTCCTCTCTGTATATTCACCTTTCCAATAAAAATAAATAAACCTTTTTTTAAAAAAAAGGTATTTATATATATTTTTTAACGCAGAGGTAGTCAGAGAGAGAACTCCCATCTATTGGTTCAATTCCCAAATACTCTAAAATAGTTGGGCCAGGCGGAATCCTGGAATCAGAAACTCAATCGAGCGCTCCCACAGGGCTGATAGAGATCATCTACGTATGCTGTTACCTCCTGCCTCCCGGGGTGCACATTAGCAGGAAGGTAGAGAACTGGAGCCAGGACTTGACCCCACACACTCTAATATGGAGTATAGGCATGCCAAGCAGTATCTTAACCACTGTGTCAAATGCCCGCCTCTCCCAAATCTAATAACTAAGAATGTGGTTCTATCTATTAGTGAGTTTCCTCCTTAAACGTTGGGACCACAATTCCATTGCAGCAAAGTCTTTCTAAGAGGAAAGTTTTCAGCAGGGACGGTCACCTCGGCCTTGGATACCTGCCCCTGCTGGGGCATTGCCGGGAGCTGGGCCGCTCTCAGCAACTTCTGCCCACAGCTCCCTCTGTCCTTGTCCTCTCTGTGCTCAGGCCATCACAGGGGAGGAGGACCTGCTACCACCTCTACCTGAAAAGAATAATGAGATTTAGGGCCCTTGAGCATACCCAGCTCAGTCCCACTCCTGGCTTAGAGGTCTCTGCTCTGCTCTCAGTCATTGCACATTACCTTGTTGGCTCAGGCTGCCCAGTCAGGCGGCTCAGGGGGTGCTCAGCAAGCAACGGTGTGCTAGAGGTCCCACAGCAGGATTGCAGGAAGGCAGAGTTCGTACCCCAACATCCCCTTTTGTGCTGTTAGCTGCCAACGCACTGTCAGAACCTCACCTTCCTGACCTTGCTTTAGTTGCTTCTTTATTCCATATATAGTCACATCGGAATGTTGGCAGCAGGCAGAGGAAACAGAATTCGGTCCTCATGTTGCCTTGATTCCCCCAAATCTATGTCCTAAATGCATGCAAAATTTGTTTATTGAAACCTCCATGTATGTGCACATCCTGGAGGCAGCAGATAATGGCTCAAGTAGTTCTCTGTCTCTATTGCTTTTAGATAGAATAATTAAAATGTCATCTAGGGGTCAGTGTTGTAGAGCATCCAAATAGGCCATAGCCTGAGACACTAGCAGCCCATATTTGTGTGGATTTGAGTTCCAGCTGCTCCACTTCTGGTCCAGTTCTCTGCTAATACGCCTGGGAAAGCAGCAGAGGATGGCCCAAGTGCTTGGGCTCCTGCACCTACATGGGAGATGGGATGGAGTTCCTGGCTGCTGGTTTTGGCCTAATCTAGTCCCAGCCCAGTAGATGGAAGTTCTTTGTCTTTCTTCCTTTCAAATAAATAAATACATTTTGAGATTATTTTTAAAAGTTTTTATTGAATAGTCAGATATACAGAGAGGAGGAGAAACAGAGTGAAAGACCTTCCATCCGTTGATTCACTGCACAAGTGGCCGCAATGGCCGGAGCTGAGCTGATCTTAAGCCAGGAGCCCTTTCTGGGTCTCCCATGCAGGTGCAGGGTCCCAAGGCTTTGGACTGTCCTCAACTGCTTTCCCAGGCCACAAGCAGGGAGCTGGATGGGAAGCGGGGCTGCAGGGGCACAAACCGGTGCCCATATAGAATCCTAGCAAGTACAAAGGGAGGATCTTAGCAGCTAGGCTACACTGAACCCAAATAGATGCATTTTAAAGAGAAGTTTTTAAAAGTAAAGAATCAAAAGCCAAGTGAAGAGCTGATGTTTCAGGGTGAGTCTGAAACGGTCAGAGGGAGAGGATAAGGCTTCTGGCTGTTGCGGTCTTCATCTGTTGGACCAGGGTCACACCCAGGAGGGAGGGACATCTGCTCCTCTCAATCCTTGGACTCAGATTTTTGTCACACCCAGAAATGCCCTCACAGATGCCCAGAGTGACATTGGACCAAGTGTCTGGGCACCCTGCCACGTCCCAGCCAAGCGGACACAGTTAACCCTCACTGGGGTCACTCAGATCCCTTAGCCCTTTGCCCCAGTAACATGAGACCCTACAAGTGCAGAGTCCCACTGCTAAGGTTCTTTGAATTCTAGCTTAACTGCTCAAACACAACATTTGATTCCAATGTTGGGGCGGGGGCAGAGCATAAGGGAAGGAGACAGGGGCTCAGGGTTCACCTTGTGGGGGGTCTTGCTGTGGCTGGGCTGCCTGCTCTCTGCAGTGAACAGTGGTGATGTCATGAACCCATGGGAGCTGTTCAGTCGGGGGCGCAGAGGACGCCCAGATTCCTTGGGGAACTTGTTGAGGTACAGGTTTGCACCCAGCAGAGGGACAGTGTCTCCCCTGAGCTCCCAAGCACAGCAGACACTGGTGGTCCAGAGACCACCTGTTGAGAAGCAAGGCACAGAGCGAGCCATTTTCAAGCCCCTTCTGACTCCCTCCGTGCCCCACTTGGCAGCTTTCCTTGAGAACTCTCCAGGTATCACGAAGCCACAAGGTTGCCAACAGAGGCAGGAGATGCGTCTCCTGCCTTTGACGAGCTCACTCATGCTTAAAGAGCTAGGCAAACAGTTCCAAGCACCACACCCCCGCAGCTATCCAACCGTGGAATGTTCATTCTCCCAGGAAGTTGTGTACGAATGACTCCCCAACTTTCCAGGGAAGCCAGAGACCTCAGAAGCAGCAGGTAAATCAAAGAGTGTTAAGGAAGACTGTATAAGCCCATGGGGACAGCCACAGTGGGGCTACGACCCAGAGAGAACCCGAAAGACCCACCAACCTTGTGCAAAAGACAGCCTGGGCAAGGACACCTCCGACCGGGTAGTTGAGGGCAACACGGGGGAGGTACTGACCCTGGGCACGGGAGCCAAGTGCGCCCCCTGTGGACCAGTGCACACCTTGCAACCTTTCCCCAAGCTCTAGCTGCCCTGACCTCTCAGGGACACTAGTCACTAACAGGTCAACAAGGATGGGAGGAGCTAATGGCTGGGGGTGCGGGGCGGGGGGCGGCGGGGACTCAAAGAAGAAAGGGGACAGAATTGGAAGGGTGGGACCCCTGCCTGATGGCCTTGCAAAACCTGTGTGGAGCCAGGCCCTTCGAAGTCCATGGCTTTGGTCTTGGGATCCCAGGTGAGTGAAGGCGCTCACACACCCCAGGCTCCCCGCCTCTGGCAGCCCAAGCCCCCCTACTTTCCACTCTGCTGCTGCCTCCTCACCCGGGAGACCTGGATGAGGCCGAAGGCTACTGCAGGACCTGACTGAGACCAGGCGGGCTCTGAGACAACACACCCCGAACCAGGCCAGTGACTTGGCTCAGAACGCCTGGAGCTGGCGGGGGTTGGGAAAAGAGGAGGAGGGGGGAAGGAAGCGAGGAATCAAACAGAAAGCTTCTCATCTTTCTATCAGCAGCCATGCAAGGAATATTGTTCAGCGCGGCACAAAAGCGGCACTGAAAATAGCTGTGGCGGAGCGGGCTGCCAGCCACTGCCTGAGATAGCGTCTACTTGGAGACACTGGTGTCTTTGTGGGGCTGTCAGTGTCCCTATTGTTCCGGGCCTATTGCCTGGGGAATATTGTTCCCGGCTTTTGTCTCCCCCGGTTCACTTTTGTTGCCTTTACTTACCATTTCATTCCTGCTGCCTCAGTCCTCCCCCTCTCCCAGCCTGCCTGTGGCTGGGGATTGGTGCCCACGGAGACAATAGGGCCTCCTCCTCCCACCCCACGGCCCCACCCCAGGGCCCCCGCTCACCCTCCTGGGTCCCGCTGGCCTCTCCCTAGAGGCCCAAGGGCAGAGTGCCTAGAGGGAGGGTGCGGCCCCTCCCTGCTGGCGAACTGGGAAGACAGGTCCGTGGGCTATTGAGTCCCCAAAGGAACCTGAATGCCTGCCTGGGTACCTCATCCATCGCCAACGCCCCCTCTTTTCTTTCTTTCTGTTTTTTTTTTTTTTTTTTTAACAAATGGGCTTTGGGCCCAGGCAAAGGAATCAGGGCGCTCCCTGGGCCGCCATCCCCCAGACCCTCCTTCCAGTGCCCAGCCTGCATTTCTGAACCTGGGCACTAAGCTCTCTCCCCCGCCCCCCAACACCCGCATCCCCTCCTTCTCAGGCTGGTGGATCAAAGCGACCTCTGTTTATTTGCACATTCAAATCCAGACGGCCTCCAGTAACCCGATCCAGTCAGGCGCCAGGGTGGTGTGAGGGGGAGCCCCAGGACGCGCCCCTCCCCCACCCCACCCTGCAGCCTGTGGCGGGGGTGGGGGTAGGGGGACACTGGACAGGCGTCTCCCAGGGTCAGAGCTGGAAGTGAAGGCGGAGCAGGCAGTGAGAAAGTACAGGCTGTCCATCTTGTTTCTAGAATGGCCTCTGGTCCTTTCGCCTCAATGGGAGGGGGAAACTGAGGCATGCAAATAGAGAAAATAGGAAGATGCTAGCTGAACCCCTGAAACAGGCAGGTGTCCAGTTCCGGCCCATGGACAGCATCCCCCTGCGTCCTGGCCCACACAGCCTGACTCCGCCACTTGCTTTGTCCTCCCCCTCCCCCACCTTCCTGTCTCATCGCCTCCTTGGAGACCTGAGGAAGCTTTTCCTCGGAGTGGGGAAGGCCCACACCTTAGCCTGCAGCAGAGCAGGCCCTCCGATCATTGTTCCTGTTCCAGGGATGATGGGAACAGTCTCCAGACTCATTGTTTGCGAAGCTGGAAATGGGGCCGGGGATTTCCGGAAGGTGGGAATGAGAGCCAGGCTGGGCAGTGAGGTGGAGGAGGAGCAGGAAGCTGGCAAGGAAGGGAAAGAGGAGGGGGCAGGGCAGTCTGGGGGGAAGGAAAACCACTTGCAGGCCCCACCCCTCCCAGTCCCAGATGACCCATTTTTGCTCTAATTCTTGCTCCCTCCTTCCCCTATCTCCCATCTCCAGCCAAGGTCAACTTCACATTCTTGATACTCCTGAGCAAGTTGCTGACTTGAAGACAAAATGAGACCCGCATCTTCAGCCACCCTCGCCAGCAACGTGGAGCCCAGAGCGTTGTCGGAGGGAAGGATGGTCCACGCCCCACAGGCTCCTGGTCTCAGGAAGTCCCAGGACTTTCCCAGGGCTCCAGAGCTGGGAGATGGAGGGGACAGGTCTCTCCATGGGGACAGTGAATACACTGGGATGGATCGGGCATGGAGAACAGGCCAGCAAAGGCCCAGCACTGCACACTGGTCTTCAGACTCAAAGATAAAATCGAGCTTCTTCTTCCTGTTCACCTCCCTGTCTGAGCTCTTTCAAAATCTCACATGATTGCCTCATACTCAACCACTGCTGGCTTCCCCCATCCCAGTCCCTCCTGGTGTGGGGACCGGGGAGCAGGTAGAGGGGGCACTGAATCCTCAGGGCTACTCCCCCGGGGTTGTCCTCAGTACCTCCTGTGGGCATCTGGAAGGCAGTGCAAGCCCACTAGAAGGAACTGAATTTGCCCGAAACCTGGGGTGGGACTGGTGCTGTGACACAGTAGGCCAAGCCTCTACTTGTGGTGCTGGCATCCCATATGGGCTGGTTCATGTTCTAGCTGCTTTGCTTCTGATCTAGCTCCTTGTTTGTGGTGTGGAAAAGCAGTGAAGGAAGATCCAAGTCTTTGGGACCCTGCATTCATGTGGGAGAGTCAAAAGAAGCTTCTGGCTCCTGGCTTTGGATTGGCTCAGCTCTGACAGAAGTAACCCTGTAGAGAATAAACCAGCAGATGGATGGTGTGTCTCTCCTCTCTGTATTTCTGTCTTTCAAATAAAGTAAAATAGGGCCTGGTGCCGTGGCCTAGTGGTTAAAGTCCTCACCTTGAACATGCCGGGATCCTATATGGGCGCTGGTTCTAATCCTGGCAGCCCCACTTCCCATCCAGCTCCCTGCTTGTGGCCTGGGAAAGCAGGTGACGATGGCCCAAAGCCTTGGGACCTTGCACCCATGTGGGAGACGTGGAGGAGGTTCCTGGCTCCTGGCTTCAGATTGGCACAACACCGGCTGTTGTGGTCACTTGGGGAGTGAATCATCGGACGGAAGATCTTCCTCTCCGTCTCTCCTCCTCTCTGTATATCTGACTTTGTAATGAAAATAAAACAAATCTTTAAAAAAAAAAAACAAATAAAGTAAAATAAATCTTAGAAACAAAACCCTGGGTGTTACTTTTCCCATTTCACAGTACATCTCGGGTACCATTTCCAGTTTGGCAGACTCAATCATTGTGATGCAAAACATTTGATCCATTTTATAATTAGTGCTTTGATCTTTGAAAACAGCGAAGGGCCACGAAAACCAAGACATGTTTACTTTAATTGTTGAGTCAGAATTCATCTACACAGTTGAGAAATGAGAAGCTAACATAGGGCGCAGGAGCTGTGGAACGGAGGATTTAGCTGCCATGGAGTGCCAGGTCTGCTCTTGGTAACTCCTTACTTCTGATCCAGCTCCCTGCCACCCACATGGGAGGCCTGGATGGAGCTCCTGCCTCCTGGGTTCAGCCTGGCCCAGCCCCAGCTGTTGCAGCCATTTGAGGAGTATGCCAGCAGTTGGAATTTCTGTTTCTCTATCTCTTCTCCTCCATCCCATCCCAACCTTTTTTAAAAATGCTAATTTGAGCTTTTCTGATTAGGAATCAGACACAAGCCCTCACTGACACAGTAGCATGAGTTATATCGAGCAAGACATACATTCTGTACTGTGTCTCCCAGTTCACTGAAGTGAGAGGAAGAAAGGAGTCCGTGCATCGTTTCCTCTGGCTTGCGAATAACCCTGTGAGTTAGCTGGGCTGGAGGCAGGTGCAGTAAAGCCGGAGGAGCCATCTCAGGTGGCGAGGAGCAGGGACGAGACCCGCCAACACACAAAAGATGGACACGGGATGGCGTTGTGGATGGTAGAATGAAGCCGTATCTGACAGCTTGAAAGAGGAGGGGGAGACTCTAAAAGAAGTCCTAAGAGCTACAAAAACACTGAAGTCCGCAGCCACGACTCCTACTGGAAAGCAAAATAGTTATATAAGCTTCATCAGGACCCTGAGGGGCATCCTGCTTTGGCAACACTACACAAAAACAGGTGATTCAAAACCACGGGGCTGTGCCCTTCAAGCAAGCAGGAAGTAAGTTCTGGGTCAAGACGCCAGGTGGAGAAGATGCTATAGCCTCCTCCTGCAAACACACAAGCCAAGTCTACAAACAGGCTCAAACACCCACGGCCACTCTTGAAAGAGGGAAGCTAGCACTCAGCGAGGAGCAGGCATCCACTGACACCAGACTCTGCTACACTGCATGGCAGGGGCCAAAGGACAATGCAAGGAAATCTTCAATACACGGAGATGAAATCATCAGAAAGGAAGATTTCTAGATGCAAGGAGGGGTGAAACAAAGATATCTTTAGGCAAATGAGAACCCCAGAAATTTACTCATGACAGAAAATCACTGGAAGAGCTGTTTGAGCAAAAAGAAAAGTGGATTCTGAGGGAGTACAATGTGCAATGCCATGTTGAAGATCACGCACAAATCACATGTGTGACTTAGTGGGGAACTGCATGGGGAGGCTGTGCCACAGGTGCCAGCGGCAGCTTTATGCCCCAGCTACCATCACCGAGGTACCCTGGCTCTTGCCACTCAGCAGCTGGCCCAGGGCACTGCCTTCTGGGTCCTCTTTACCTTGGAAAGAAGCTGTGCCTGTAGTCTGTGGTGGGGCCACAACCTCAGCAAGGAGGAAGGAGCCCAGAGACCTCCCAGCCTCTACACAGGTAGGTGGGTGTGTCCTGCAGGTGGTGGTGGGTGGTGAGGTGCACATGCTTGCATGTGTTAATTTTGGGGAGAAATACAGTGACTTAGAGGTTGTATTTCAAAAGGTGTATTTATTTACTAAAAGGCAGACTTAGAGAGATCTTCCATCTACTGATTCATTCCCCACATGGCTGTAAAGACCAGGACTGCGGCAAGCCAAAGCCAGGAATCTGGAATTCCATCTATGAGCGTGGCAGGGTCCTGACCAAGCATGTAGGCCATCTTTCCTGCACATTAACAGGGAGCTGGACTACAAGTGGAGCAAATGGAACTCGAACCAGCACCCACATGACAGGCTGGCAGGGCAGGTGCCAGCTCACCCCACTGTTCCCCCCGTGTTGTTTATTTCAAAGCTTCCGCAAGAAGACAAAGAGAGAAATTTGTATTCACTAGAACACACAATTTTGCTTTTCTTTTTCAAGTTTAATATTAGCACTGTGAGCATTGGCTAGTGTCATGAACGGCCATCATCACTCTTCCTAATGAGACGTTTGAGATCTAATATGTTTTTTAGAAAGTCCAAAATTGAGGAGGTGGCACAATGGTGGTGCTTAGAGGGATGAAGTCAGGTCTGTTTACCATGGAACTTGGACATTTGATAACTCTGGGATTATGCCATAGAGTACCATGTAATTTTAAACACTTGAGTAGAAAACTTTGTTTTACAAAATGAAAACATGACAAACAATATTGACCATGTATAAGTGATGTATCGTAAGGGCACTGGGGAGAAATGGCACTTTCCTACAACTCAGGTTTTTCATTTTTAAATATTTATGTATTTGAGTTTCAGCATGTTGGCTCAACTGGCTAATCCTCCACCTCGAAGCACTGGCATCCCATATGGGCGCCAGTTTATATCCTGGCTGCTCCATTTCCCATCCAGCTCCCTGCTTATGGCCTGGTAGAACAGGAGCACTTGGTCTCTGATTCCCTATTTCTCTTTCATTCTCTTATTCACTTTCTCAAAACATGATTTACTTATTTGAAAGGCAGAAAGAGAGATAGAGAAAGATTTTTCATCCTCTGGTTCACTCCCCAAAAGGATGCACTGGGCTGGCAACAGGCCAGACCAAAGCCAGGAGCTTCAGCTGGTCTCCCAACTCTGTGGCAGAGGCTCACGGACTTGGGCCTCCTTCCCCTGCTTTCCCGGGTTGGAAGTGGAACAGCTGGCACTTGACCAGTGCTCCAGCATGGGGTATGGGAGTGGCTCCTGCACCAGCCCCTCTTCCTCATTGTATGGCTTAATTGTCTGATGCAGACAGTGCCCTACACTCATGCCTGCTGCCATACTCGCACTCTACCTGGCCGTCTCCAACCAGCTCCCCACCACGCTCCTTGGCTCAGCTGATGGCAACACCACCCTTTGAATCACTCAAGAGCAAACTGAACATCACTGTCACTCTCCTGCTTTCCACTGCCATATCCATCTCTCCCTGCGTGCTTCTTTCCAAAGTCTCTCAGGAATCCAATCAGCTTTCACCTTTCCCTGTCACCCCATCCTGTCTCATGCACTGGCTAAAGCACAAGTCCCGCAGCTCCAGTCCCATGCTTCTGCCCATGCATCTCAGCACAGCTGCCTTGGGAAGCAGAGAGCTACCTCCCAAGCCTGCGTCTCTGTTGAGGACCCTGCTGTGACACCCCGTGTGCTCACAGAGGCTGCAAGAGAGGCAGGAAACCTCCCACACAAGAATACAATTTATAACTTGAGGCTGTTACACAAGAAGGAGAAAAGGGAAGAAGGAAAGAACCGCAAGTCAGATTCTTCTCAAGTCCAGATCAATAAATCTATAACCTTCCAGCCCAAATGCAGGAGAGCCAATGCTCTGATCTGCAGCTTCTTCCCCTGTGTAGTGGCAGAGAGACTGTGCTGGGGGAGCAGGCATCCAGAGAGCCCCACTGCGCTGCTGGGGAGCCGCCAGCCCTGCCAGGACTGGACCTCAGCACCTTCAAGCAGAGCAGGCTGACGGAAGGCTCCCAGTCTAGGCTGGAACTGGAATTCAGTGTGGCAGCAGGGGCAATGTTTCCCGGGGTGCAAGGTGACTCCCCCGCCACTTGGTTCCAGATCTGCACCTGCAGACTGAGGTCGTAGGACAAGTCCAGCTGTCTGGGCACTGGCTGCTCTGTCCAGGTGGGAGTGTCTAGGCCAGACCTCAAAGGTTGCTCCATTGGCAGGTACTGCCTGAGTTCATACTGTGGCTGCACAGAGCCTTGTGGTTTATTTACTTTTTACATATTTATTTCTTTGATTTAGTTATTTATTTTAAAAGTTGACTTATAGACAGAAAGAAGGAAAACAGATAGATAGAAGATAAATCTTCTATTCTCTGATCGACTCCTCAAATGGATGCCATGACCAGGGCCAGATGAAGTCGGAGCCTGGACTCCATTTGGCTTTCCCCTGCAGGAGGCAGGAACTCAGGCTCTTAGGCTGTCTTCCTTTGCCTTCCCAGGTGTCCTAGCAGGAATCTGGGTGAGAGGAGTAGTAGCCAGGACTGCTCATATGTGATACGGACACAGGTAGCGGCTTAACCTGTGCGTCACACCAACCTGGTCACACATTCATGACCTTGAAGACACAAAGATGTTGAATGTAGCATTTCTGCTTTCATGGTGTTATGGCTATGTCCTGGCTAGAAAGATAAACAACCAAGTGGGGGCCAGAATGATGGCACATGGAGTCAGAATACAGCCTATTACGCCAGCAGCTGGTCTCTGAGTGCCAGAGTGAGTCCCGGCTGCTGGCTTCTAACCCAGCTCCCTCCTCAGGGCCTGGGAAGGCAGCAGAGGGTGGCCCAATGCTTAAGCCTTTGCTCCTGGCTCCTGGCTTTGGCCTGGCCCAGCCCCAGTGGTGCAGCCATCTGGGCAGTGAACCAGCAGATGGAAGATCTCTTTCTGTGTGTCTTTCATTCTCCCACTTTGCCTTTCAAATAAATGAACTAAATAAATCTTAAAACAAACAGAACCCCTAAGCCATGTGTCCTCCTTACCTGCCTAAAGGCAGGATGTGAATTTCCATCTAAAGGTGGCTCCCTCACCTGTAGCAAGAGCAGACACCTGGTAGACAAGCCCTGGCCCAGGGGGTACTCAGTGCCCAGGAGCGGCAGGGCAGGGATCTCTTTCCTAAGAGCTCCGTGCCCTCAGTCCTCCTAGCAGTAGTTTCCTGCCTAACCTGTGCCTTCTGGTTCCTCATCCCTCAGTTTCCCCCAACTCCATGTTACTTGATGTTAATAAACCTTGAAACTGTTCTTGTTCATGCTAGGTTGGCTGAATTTCTGGGGCTCCAGCTGCAGAGCCTGCGCGAGGGGAGGAGGAGCAGGCTTCTCTCCTCTCCACAGCAGGTAATTAATGCACTGTCGGCGTTGTTTCTGCGCTCAAGTGGCAGAAATGAATATGTTTATTAAAGACTCAGAGAGTCAACGGTTTCTCTGCAGCCTGTAAAAGTTAAGTGTTGAAACTTGAAGGTACGCTCGCTA
Organism: Ochotona curzoniae; assembly: GCF_017591425.1. NCBI lineage: Eukaryota > Metazoa > Chordata > Mammalia > Lagomorpha > Ochotonidae > Ochotona > Ochotona curzoniae. Next base: position 14,175,316 of record NW_024466219.1, on the reverse strand, counting down.
ATCACCACTTTGGTATTTGCTTGGAAATGATCTCTGTGTTTTAGGAATATTTGTGGGTGAATTCAATTTGGTAACTGCAATGTTAATTTACCAAAGATCTTTACAATTATAAGGTGAATGATTGTTGAAATAAAATCGGTCAGAATGATGATCTTATTTGGTTAAGCACAAACTTAAACCTGTAATAATATTAAACATTAAGTAGAAGTAATGCTAATTTCTTTAGTCAGTTAACGTGGGTAAATTGAAGAACTACCTAAGTAGAATAAAATTGGGTGCTTTGATTTATACTTAACGTACATTGGTTTAGTTAAATGCATGCTTAATTCTATACATGCCTTGTTATTGTTGCTGTTGTTTTGGCTGTTTATTTGAAAGGCAGAGTTTACAGAGAAAGAGGGAGAGTCAGAGAGAATGCTGATTCACCCCCCGCAGATGACCGCAACGGCCAGGGCTGGACCAGGCTGAAGCCGGGAGCCTCCTCTGCATCTTCCAGGTAGGTTCAAGGGCCTGAGCACTTGGGCAATCCTCTTTGGTTTTCCCAGGTGCATTAAGAGAGAGCTGAGTTGGAAGTGGACAGTTGGAACTTGAGCTGGCACCTGTATGGGATGCCAGTATCACAGGTGGCAGCTTTACCTGCTATGTCACAGAGCCGACTCCAGCATGGTTATTTTTATGGACCTAAAATGATTAGCTTAGTCTTTAAAAAAAAAAAAAAGAAGAAGACTTATTTATGAATGTGGAAGATGGCCAAGAGTATTTGGTGGAGTCCCCCAAGATACAAGGGATTTAAGCTCCCCAGATCCACCCAGATATGCCACCGACCTGGGAATACCTTGAAACCACAGGAAGCATTGCAGCTCCAAAGATGCTCCTGGGATTGCAGTGATGACCTCCGACCGTGCTGCCCGCTGCCCTCTTACAGACAGCAGCAGTCACCCCAGGAAGGGATTGCCATGTGGGTATGACCCACCAATCGCTGTCCACACTCATGCCTGTGCTAACCGCCTGCTGCTTCTACTGTGAAGAGATAGAGAGACAGTTCCTCTATCTGCTGGTTCACTCCCCGCCTTCCTCTCTTCTCTATGGGGTGCCAGCACTCTAAGTGACAGGCTAACCTGCTACACTGGCAGTAAACAAACCAACCACTTGCGGCAGCCCCACTGCATACGGATGCTCTCAATCAGCCCAGCTGATTCCAAAGATTTACTCTTTGGAAATGAGACTAAAGAGGACTGAGCTCCAGGCCCTGGGCGTGAGGGAGCTGCATGTTGGGCACGATTGTGGATGTTGACAGGAACACCAAAAACTGCTATGTGATTAGGTCAAGTTTTCACTTCTTTCACCAGAGACTGAGCTTGAGTGTCTTGCGCTCTAAGAGGCTCTGCCTTCTTCCATTCCCTTTGGGTTGCATCCGGTAACTTGCTAACTGGCAATGTTAGGATTCTTCAGGGAGTACTGGGCAACTAACAGCTGCAAAACTCCACGAATAGCACCTCATGCTTCCAAGAGCCATTTCAAAAAAAAAAATTTTTTTTTATTTATGGTTTCATCTGCGTGAAAGAGAGCGATTGATTGATTTTCCATCTGGTGGTTCCCCAAATACCCACAGCAGCCTAGGGCAGGCCAGGCTGTAGTCAGGAGTCCAGAATTCCACCAGGGTTTCCCACCTGGGTGCCAGGGACCCAAGCACTTGAGTCACCATCTGCTCTCCTCCAAGCATCAGCGAAAAGCTGCAAGGGAAGTAGGTGTGCCAGAGTTCCAATAGTACTCCGACATGGGGCGCAGGTGTCCAAGTGGTAGCTAGTTCTGATCCAGCTTCCTGCTCAAGTGCACCTTGAGAGTCGGGGCATGGTGGCTCAAGTTCTGGGATTCCTGTCCCTCCCCCAAGTGGGAGCTGTGGACTGAATTCGGAGCTCTTGGCTCTAGCCTGGTCCAGCCCAGGCTCTTACGAGTAACTGGACAGTGAATGGACAAATGAAAGATCCCTCTGTCTCATTAATGTCTCTCTGCCTTTCAAATAATATAAAAATGAATTTCAAAATGTGTCACCTGTGTAAGAGAGAGACCAGGCTGGAGTTTGTGGCTCCTGTCTCTGTCTCTCTCTCTCTCTCTGCCTTTCCAATAAAATAAATAAATCTTAAAAAAAAAAAAAGGCATGCACGCTCAGAATCTACTTGCTACAAGACACAGGGGCAGGAGCCAGTCTGTGCCTCTCCCTTCCCTGCCCCAGTTCCACTGCATCCTACCCTCAGTCCTGGAGGCAGCCACTGTACAGGAGCGGGTTTCTTCCTCCATGCTTCAGGAGACACTCTCCTGGTATTGTTGTGTATTTATGAGGAATCACACATGGACAGTGCTGCACCCTCCTGCAGTTCCTGAATTCTAACTGTGACGTGAGAGACATCCAGTCATTCCAAGGAATCTACTCTTACATTGAATGGTGACTTTCTGGTATGTTCTCCTATAGACAGCCTGGGAAGAGACTGCCTCCAGGTCCAGAGAATGCTAATGTACAAGGGACACCCAATCTCCAGGGATACGCCCCAATCTTACTGAAGCCACAACATCACACAGGATAGAACATTTCTGGGCCTTGCCTCCACTCAGCTACCAGAAAACAATATCGAGGTTTTCTGAGCCTCAGAGAATCCCACAGCCTTTTCAGGATGGGCTGTCCCTTTAGATGCCCGAAAAGAACAGAAGAGAGTCCTGCGCCTCTGCCTGGCGCAGACAGACTCACTGGGGACTCCCTCAAAACAGCCCTGTCCGTGAACTCCCCAATTGTTACAACCCTTCCTCTGTTTACATGAAAGATAGGAGGATTGAAATCAAAAGCTCAGTGGCCACCACGGTCCCGATGCTTATTCTGGCCCCTCATCTTGACTCTCCCCTGCTTGTTTCTGTGCAGTGGCGGCGTCTGCAAAGTGGGCCAAGCCTTTGATGCTTTCGGCTTCGGGTTTCCGCTGACCCTCGTGGTCTTTCACACTGTTTGCATCCTTCACCTGCCTGAGACCCCCCCGCAGTGCTTTCTTGCTTCTAGACTGACCTCCCACGGAAGCCTGATCCCTAATGCACAAACGCTGCTGTCCCTGCAAGGCCCTGGATGCCACCCGTCTTGGCCTCCTAGAGGAGGGAGCGGATCAGGCCCGTCTGGCAGGAGTCTGGGGGAATTCCTTGCCTCGCTTTCATCCTGAGTCCTGATTTAATTCCATTGAAATAAGAGAACATGCTTTCTATGATTCAACTTCTTTTTAATGTATTGAACCTTGACTTATGACCTAGAATGTGGCCCAGGGGCAATGGTTCCTTTTACACAAAAATAAAATATTCTTGCAAAATTGGGGATCTTCTAGGGCCAATGCAATGGCTTATTTGGCTAATCCTTCACCGTCAAGGACTGGCATCCCATATGGGCACTGATTTGTGTCTCAGTTGCTCCATGCCCAACCAGCTTTCTGCTTATGTCCTGGAAAAACAGTAGAGGATGGTCCAAAGCCTTGGAACCCTGCACCCACATTGGAGGTCCAGAGGGGGCTTCTGGCTCCTGGCTTTGGATCGACACAGCTCTGGATGTTGTGGCTGCTTGGGAAGTGAATCAATGGACGGAAGATCTTCCTCTCTGTCTCTCCTCCTCTCTGTATATCTGGCTTTCCAATAAAAATGAATACATCTTTTTTAAAATGTCATCTTCTAAAAAATAAATATATCTTTTTTAAAAAAATAAAGAGAAGATGCTACCTTTTTGGGCATATTAGCAGGGGCCTAGATCAGAAGCGGAATATCCAGGATTCAAACCAGTGCTCTAATATGGATGCCAGCATCACAAGTGGCAGCATAACCCCCTGTACAACCTTGGCCCCTCAATAGATCTTTAGAGATTTATTTTTCTTATTGAAAAGGCAGATTTTATAGAGAGGAGAGAGAGAAAGACCTGGCTACAATGGCCAGAGCTGAGCTGATCCAAACCAGGAACCAGGAGCAAGGAGTTTCTTCCAGGTCTCCCACATAGGTGCTGGGTCCCAAGGCTTTGTGCTATCCTGCACTGCCTTTCCAGATCATATGCATGGAGCTGGATGGGAAGTGGGGCAGCTGGGACACAAACCGGTGTCCATATTGGATGCTAGTGCTTACAGGATTAACCAATTGAGTCATCATACCAGCCCCTCCTCAATAGATCTGAAGAATGAGAGATCTTTTCTAAAATCTTCAGACACCTCACTAAGATCTCACAACCCTGCTTGTTGGGAGACAAGATGGACAGAGGAGAAACTGGGCTAAACCATGGGAGGAGCGCTTAGGTCTCCCACGTGGATGGCAGGAATCCCCCGCCCAGGGTCGGCACTGGCAGGGAGTGCGAGCCAGGAGCTGGAGCTGGGTCTTAGACTCAGGCACTCTCATATGGGACTCTGCAATGTGTTTTATCTGCAGGCTAAACACCCATGTCAGTGGCTCTTCTCCTACTGGAGGAGGGAATTCTAGAACTTGGGGAGCATTAGGCCACTGTTGAAATGATGATGCCTCTCTGAGAAGAAGTTTAGTATTATATGCACACACCCAGACCGACAGGTGCAAGTGCAAGTAGACACAAATGCACAGACTCCTGTCCTTGACAGGTTGCTGGGAGAAGGCCTGCTGAAGAGGCTGGGCAGAGGCTGGGGAACACGTGCAGGCTGGCAGAGCTCGTGGGAGAGTGGAGGGAGCCGGGACACTGTTGGTCTCATGATTGGCTTTGCTCTCCTCACTTGACCTACCAAAATATTGTGCATGTTTGGTAAACATTTTTTGTGATTTAAAAAAAAAATCCATTTTTGTGTGTTTGTTTTAGGCCTATTTTTAAAATTTTAAAGTTGTAGCTACTTGGCATTTTAAAGACTCATCTAGGGGCCAGCGTTGTGGCTCAGTGAGAAAAGCTGCTGCCTGCAGCACTGGCATCCTGTATGGGCACGTATTGGAATCGTGGGTGCTCCATGTCAAACCCAGTGCCCAGCTTATGGCTTGGGAAAGCAGTGGCAGATGGCTCAAGTGCTTGGGCACCTGCCCACTCTTCCACCCAGCTGCCCTGTTAAGGGGTTTGAAGAAATCGAAGAAGTTGGCCTGTACAGTTCTAGCTTCCCAGACCTGCACAGGACCTTTGGGCTGGAAGCGGGGCCCATTGGCATCCCAGGGGTCGGGCATGTGGTTTTGGCCTGCTACCCTTGGCCTCCTGCTGGTTCAGCTAGAACCCTCCAATTCAGCAGGTGTTGTGAGAAAGCTGCTTGCCTGACCATCTTTCCCCTCCCTTCCAGGATCCTAAAGCGCTTGGGTTCTTCCCTGTGAAACAGTCCCCTCTGCCACCCTCCCCAACCTCCCACCCCACCACCTTGTGCCATGGAGGAAGTGGACTCCAGGGAATTCATTTTATTTCAGCTCCTGCAGGAATTCTTTCTTCTTTAGGAAACGTCTGGCTGAACACTTTCCCTACTGAACTCCCAGCTTTTTTTTTTTTAATAAGGAATTTATTAATACATTAAATTCTCAGGGTCACAGCAAATGCATAATTACCACAACACAATTCTCATCAATTCTCATGGTAATGTGATATTTATACAAAGAGGACAGATTCAATGCAGTTCACTGAACCCTCAGTTTTTATTTTCAAGTTTTCCTTTCATTCTGAACTCTAAAATTTACTCACTTTTTACGATAACATTTTATTTTTACTTCATTGCTGCTGTTTTGGCTTGCACTGTCTGATCTTGCAAACTGGATGTTCAAAAGTATACTTGTGTTAAGCTTTTTAAAGTTTATTAAACCTACCATAGCATGGTGGGTTAAACCATCGCCTGTGGTGCTGGCATGCTATATGCCACTTGGAGGGTGAGCCAGGAGAAGGAAGATCTCTCTCTCTCTCTCTCTTGCTCTCTGTCTCTCTCTTGCTCTGTCCCTCTCTCTGTATGTGCCTCTCCTTTATGCAACTCGGTCTTTTAAATAAAAATAATTCTTTTTTAAAAAAAGTTTATTTATTTGAAAGGCAGAGTGCTGGAAAGGAGAGAGAAATCCTCTATTTGTTGGTTCACTCCCCAAATGCTCTCAGCAGCTGGGACTGGGCCAGGCTAAAGGTGGGGGCCTGGAAGTCCACGTGGGTCTCCCACACACGTGGCAGGAATCCAAGTCCCTGAGCAAAGTCCCTTCATGTCCTGCCTCCCAGGGTGTGCACCAGCAGGAGACTCGATTGGGAGGTTGAGGCAGGACAGGATGCTGGGTATTCTGCACGAGACGTGAGCAGCCCAGGAAGCAGGGTAACTGCTATGCCACAGCAGCGGCTGTGTTCAACGTCAGTGCCACAGAAGGGGGACACTGGCATCGATCCACTGCAGCAGAATGTAGCAACAAATGCTTTCAGCATCGAGATAAAGATACAAGAGAAAACATTCACGGGAGTGAGTTGGCCCAGCAGGCAGGACTTCTGTGTTGCACACAGTGTCCCTTTCCCCACACTGGCTCCTGACTTGAACTTCCTGTTAAAGCAGGCTGTGGAAGGCAGCTGTAATGGCTCAGGCAATCAGCTTCCTGTCACCCTTATGAGGGACCTGTGTTAAGTTTCCAGCCTCTTGCTTTGGTCCTGGATTGGTCCTGGCCATTGCTTGAGCTAGGGGTATGGACCAGTAGAAGGGTGCTCTGTGTGTCTGCCTGAGCGCGCGCGCTCTCTCTCTCTCTCCTTCTCTCTTCTCTCCCTCTCAAATGAACAAAATTAGAAACAAAATGCCTAACTCCCAAGTTCCTTCTTTCATGAAAGGAAAAAGAAGAGAATCCCATGGGTCAAGAAGAAGTTTGGGAACTGAGTCGTCTGTCCTCTTCCAAGATATTTTCTCAGGCTAAGCTTTGGTCCAAGTCTGTTTTCCGCAGCTGTAACAGAATGCCAGAGACTGTGAAAAAATGCTAAACAGCCGAAGCTCTCAGCCCCTGTGCTGGAGTCTGTGGAGCTCGGCATCGAGGAGCTCCCTTGGCAAGGGGAGGCCAGCAGAGAGACCCACTCAAGACACAGGGACGGAGATCTTCCACCTGCTGGCTCACTCCAATATTGGCACTGGTTTGAGTCCATGGAGTTTCCTATTCAGCTCCCTACTCAAGTCTCAGCCGCCCATAGGGGAAGCCCAAATGGAGTTCCAGGCTCCTGGCTTCTGCCTGGCCCGGCCCTGGCAGTTGTGGAGATCCAGGGGGTGAACCAACAGATTGAACATCCCTTTCCCTGTCTCTTTCCTATACCCCCTTCCCATACATCTTTCAAAATAAAGTAAAATAAAATAAATCTTAAAAAAAAAAAAAAAGGAACTAGGGGATGGTATGGTGGCATAACAGGTTAATCCTCTACCTACCAGCACACCATCCCACATGGGCACCAGTTTACGTCCCAGCTGGTCCACTGCTTCCTACTTATGGCTTGGGAAAGCAGTGGAGGATGCTCCAAGTACTTGGGACCCTGCACCCACATGGCAGACCGGAAAGAAGCTCCGAGCTCCCAGCTTTGGACCATCCCAGCTGTAGCCATTGTAGCCATTTGGGAAGAGAACCAGTGGATGAGAGATTTCTCTCTGTCTCTCTCTTTGTAACTGATTTTCAAAGTAAGTAAATAAATCTTTTTTAAAGAAGTTTAAATGACTATCTTTATTTCTTTTCCCCATTTTATTGCTCAGAATTACAAAGGTCCCAAAGAGAAAATAAGAAGTCACTTCTCTCTTTTTTTCTCATCTTACTCACACACAATTGTTATACTCTTAACTTAAAAACAACAACAACAAAAACCAACATGACGGGGCCTGACAGGAAAGCCTTAGCGGCTAAAGTCCTTTCCTTGAACGCACCAGGATCCCATATGGGTACTAGTTATAATCCTGGAGGCCCTGCTTCCCATTCAGCTCCCTGCTGTGGCCTGGGAAAGCAGTTGAGGACGACCCCAAACCTTGGGACCCGCACTCATGTGAGAGACCCAGAAAAGACTCCTGGCTTCGGAATGGCTCAGTTCTGGCCGTTGCAGCCGCTGGAGAAGTGAATCATTGGACAGAATATCTTCCTTTCTTTCTCTCCTCCTGTCTGTATATCTGACTTTGCAATAACAATAACAACAACAACAAAACCATGATGTGCATTCAATGCTAAAATATATGCCATCACTGCATCCAGTAGCTCTAGACCTCACACTTTCCTGCGCTGTTGCTTTCTGGCAGTAAACCTGCCAGGCCATAGCCTCCTGCTGGCCACGGGCTTGAATTTTGCCGCAGCACTCCCACAAGGGCCCCAGTGCTCTGGGGACGCCTGCTTTTAGCTGTGCCAAACTTAGCAGATGATTCCCCAAAGTAAGAAGGGCCTGTGTAGCTTCCCCACCTTACCCCCAGAAGGGAATTTACCAACAGCAGTTTCCTGGGCTCCAAGTTCATGCATTCTAAACAAAGACAGCCTCCAGGGGCCGTCTCTTCCGGCAGATCTCAGTCACCAGTCGGGGAATGGTTCCTGTGCCTGGAGACCCAAGGCTCAGGGGAAAGAGAAGCATTTTTAAGCTAATCAGTGGTACTTCAGGGAGGGAGGCTTCGGGAACCCAGGAGAGGAAGAGGCGAAGCAACACCTGGGTTAACAGGAGGCTCGCAGTCTCTGAGCACAGCTGGGAGGCGCTCCCTCCAACAACAGGATGTGTAAATTAGAACCTGAGCTTCAGTGCCATCAGCTGACACCAACATTAAAAAACACCAGGGCAGCGAGGCAAGGCCAAGCTTGGACCAAGTCTGCATGCTGGTGGGGATGGCGAGGCTGCAGGCCTGCTTCTGTCCCTGTTGTAACATACTGGACGCCAGACACAATGGACCCCAGGCCTCCTTGTCTTCAACGACGGCAGACATTTCTGGGGCCTGCACTGCGGCACAAAAGGGTCAGATATGCTACCTACAATGATGCCAGAATCCCATCCGGGCTATGGGCGGCTCACTTCCCATGCTAATCCCTACTAATGTACCTGGGAAAGCCTAGGAAGAGGGCTCGAGTGCTAAAGCCAGGAGCAGGAGCTCCAGGATTTGGACTGGCCCAGCCCTGGCCATAGCAGCCATCTGAGGTGCCAATCAGCAGATGAAAGATCTCTCTTCCCTCCATCTGCATAGCTCTGCCTTCCAAATTGATGGCTGCCCAAGGCACTGGAGACTGGGGTCTGGTCTGCCCCGCCCCACATCTCCTAGGCTCCAGCCTGGAACAGGAGGAGGGGCCACAGGAGCCAGTTACGTCACCTACCTGGCGGGATTCCAGGTGACCAATGGCACACCTGAATGGACATTCCTTGCATAGTTGGGGCACAGACAGCCCCTTTGCCTTCCCACGTGTCTACAGGGATATAAAACTCCTCCACACGTATCTCAGACGCCCTTTTCGCTTCCCTCTTCCTTCCCCTCTGCGCGAAGGGGGCCCAGGAGCGGATTTTCCAATAAAGCTTCCATCTCAACTCTGAACAACTTGCCGATATTATTCCACCAAATAAGTGTGTAAATATTGAAAAAAAAACCAGACCCTTCCCAGGCAATACACATGTAGGACGTAAGTGTCCTGGGCTTACAAAGTCTCAAGGCGCCTGTGAGAAGAAAGGTTTTCATACTTGACTCCTTGGCTGGATTAGTACTGAATCAGTCTAATACATGTTACAGTTGGTTCTTACAGCAGCCCTATGAGATGGGCACAGTTTCCCATTACAAAGAACCGGAAGCTGAGGCCTGGAGCAAGTAAAGTTGTTTATGATGTCACAGCTCAACCCCAGTAGCACAGGGCTTGGAGCTATTCCACTGCGTGGAGTTCGCATTGGTCAGTGGCTTTCCTTTCCTTTTCTTTCTCTTTTTATTTACTTATTCTTATTGAAAAGGCAGATTTTACGGAGAGAAGGAGAGGCAGAGAGATCTTCCAAATCCTGCTTCACTTCTCAAATGGCCACAGCGACGGCAACTGAGTCAATTTGAGGCCAGGAGCCTCTTCCAGGTCCCCCATGTGGGGGGCAGGGTCCGAAGGCCTTGGGCGGACTGCTTTCCCAGGCCACAGCAGGGCGCTGGGTGGGAGGTGGAGCAGCTAGAACACAGTCTAGTGCCGATATGGGATGCAGTGTTGCAAGGCAGAGGATTAGGTAGTTGAGCTATCACGTCAGCCCCAAAGTTTGGCTTTTAAGTTTTGTTTTTCAAAGTTTAACCATTCTTTGGGGGCATTCATGGTGATTTGTGGAGGTCCTTACAGCAGTTCAATTTGTTATAAACAATTTGCTTAAATAATTATTTTTATTCAAAAGGCAGAGTATGGCTGGTACCCTCCACCTGTCACACAAGCTTGTGTCCCAGCTGCTCCACGTCCCTTCCTGGTCCCTGCTTAGAGTCTAGGACAGCAGTGGAGGATGACCCAGGTCCTTATGCTCCTGCACCTCTGGGGTGTTTGGAGAAGCTTCTGGCTCCTCTTTGGGTTGGCTCAGCTCTGGCCATTGCAGCCATTCAGGGAGTGAACCAGCAGATGAATGCCTTATCTCTTTCTATAACTGTGCCTCTTTTTTTTTTTTAAGGCAAAATGACAGGGATGGGGCTGGGGAAACACCACTTCACCACTTTCTAACTACTGGTTCATTCTGCAGACACCTACAACTGCCAGGACTGGGCCAGGCTTGAGCCAGGAGGCAGGAGTACCATCCAGGTCTCCCACCGGGGTGGTGGGGACTCAAGCACTTGTGCCATCCTCTACTGCCTCCTAGGTGCAGTAACAAGAAGCTGGAATTGGAAGCAGAGTCTATAGGGCTTAAACTGGCCTCCACTATGGTCTATGGCCATTCCAAGTGGCAGCTTACCCTGCTACACCAAAACATCCATTACCAATTTTAATTGGTTAACACTAACTGTATGTCACAAAAGGCTTTAAAGTTGCTGCTTGGTAGAAATGCCTGGCCTTGGTCCATGCCTCCAAACACATGTGATTCCTTCGGCAATCCTGAGGCTGAGGGGCTCACATCCCCCTTAGAGCATAACTACAGAGACAGGTCCTGGTGATGGCAAGCCATCAGCCTTACTGGGCTGCAAGGAGAGAAGTGAGTGAACCACAGGAAGCTGTCCCTGATGTTCCAGGTGACAGTAATAACTCAGTTGGCCGTTCTTTCACAGACATGAGAGGAATGCTCTGAGATATTTTTTGTTTTAAGGGGTGAGTTGGGGATGGCATATGGCATAGCACCCATATGGATGCCAATTTGAGATCAGGTTACTGAAGTTCCCATCTAGTCCCCTGGGAAAGCAGTGGCGGATGGCCCAAGTATTTGGGCCCCTGCACCCACGTGGGAGACCCAGATCGAGCTCCTGGCTTCAGCCTGGCCATTTGGGGAGTGAACCAGTAGACAAGTTCTCTCTAGTTCTCTTCATCTCTAGCTTTGTCTTTCAAGTAAGTTATAAAAATAAAGTCTTAAACATATTTTTAAAATATTGTCTTCTATTAATTCCTTGAAGACCTTTGGCTCTTCCAAGAGCTCGGGTCCCCTCTTGCACTGGCGGTCCAGCGTGGTACTGGGCAACTACTGCTTGTAAAACAGCCAGGAAAACCTGGCTGCCTGGCACTCTACCCTTCCTGATATTCAGCAACTTCTGCACCCTTTGAACTTCTTAAAACAGCAGGGTCAGCGTCTCGCTAGAGGGCAGAAAGCAGGGGCCAGTGTAGTGGCATAGTGGGTAAAGCTGGTGCCTACTACACTGGCATCCCATTCGGGCACTGGTTCACTTCCAAGCTGTTCCACTTTCAGTTTAACTTCCTCCTAGTGAGCTTGGAAAAACAGTGGAGGAAGGCCAAGTCCTTGGGGGCCTATGTTCACATGGAAGATCCAGAGGAAGCTCCTGGCCTCAGCCTGGCCCAGCCTGGCTTGTTGCAGCCATCTGGGGGAGCGAAACAGCTGGATTTTGGACCAATGCCTATATGGAATACTGCTGCCATAGGCGGTGGCTTTCATTACATCACAGTGTAGGTCCCATCAATAAATCTTAAAAAATGAAATAGGATGCTGAGGTGTCCAGCTTCAAGACAGCTCCTAACAAACCCTACCCACAGGAATGGACATTTTTCTTTCTTGTTCTGTACTGGGCTCACACACAGCGGCAATGATGACAGTCCTGTGGGAGAGGGTGTGGAGAGCCAGCTGCCGTGCCGGAGCACTCCAGGAGAGGAAGGAGACTTCCGGCCAACAGTCACACGGGACTCCAGGCTATTGGCCACAGCCATGGGAGTGAGCTCGGACAGGACCTGTGGGTTCCTGGGCTCCTTGGAAGCCTAGCGCAGCTGGCAGCACATTGACCAGAACCTCGAACTCCTGTGCCGAAGCCGGCCAGGGAGAGCAGCCTTTAGAGAGCAGGGCAGTGTAAGGGAAAAGTGTAGGCTGCGGGGTTTCCCTTACACACTGAAGCCCCATGCGAGACTGAAGAAATAAATGAAGAATAAGAAGCATAAAATGGGAATGAAGATAAACCAAGTATAAACTTGTTAAAGTAGTGAAATCACATGTTTCTAATATTATCTCTAAAACAAAAGTTCTAGTCAAGGATAAGCCGAACTTGCAGAAAAGCAGGGCAGACCGGAACTGTGTCAGACAAAATGGGACTTCGGGCAAAGCGCCGGGACAGTGACCACATGTGAAGAAAGACAGCAAGGAGCACACGGTGAGGACAAGGTGACTGTTCCCATGTGTCAGCTACATACACCATGTGCTTGGGTTGGAATGAGACAGTAATAAAAATGCAACAGTTATGGGGGATTTTAACTCCCTTGAATCAATGAGACGGGGCAACGTTAAAGGTCTGGAGGGGTGAAACTTAATTCATAATGCAGAATGTAATTATGGATTTTATAGCTATCATGCTCATACATAGAAACCGGGAATACCATTTATAGACAAAAGAATCTCTTCCAAGAGAGTAAAGAAAGACATTGCATCCTGGTTTTCTGTCCATAATTCACAGAGAGCTGGCATTGTGCCACTGCAAGGTAGACCACTGCCCGCGATGCTGGCATCCCAGATGGAAGGCCCTTTCCCGAGGCCTGGTTACTCTGCTCCCACCAAGCTCCCTAATGCACCTGCAAGTCAGCAGAAGATGGTTCATGTCCTTGGGTTCCTGAAATCCATGTGGAATACCCAGAGGAGCCTCAGGCTTCCGACTGCGGCCTGACCTGGCCCTGGCTGCTGTGGGCATTTGGGGAGCAAACCAGTAGATGGAAGATCTTTCAAATAAAATAAAATAAAATAAAATGTAAATTTTAAGACATTTTAAATGTTCAGAATGTTCACTGAAATTTGAGTTTCAGATATGCTAAAAATTATTACAGCAAAAATTGTACTTAAAAATATATATAACTGATGTCTGATGTCCTATGTTAACAGGCAACCTAACCTCCCCGCCCCCGCAAATAAAAATAACTACAAATGCCAGATACACATTAGAACAAGCACAGACAAGCACAGACCACACATATTTATACCTCATGAACACAAGCAGGCAACCACAAACCATCCACACATCGTAAGCAGATACGCATAACAGCACAGACCATACACACAAGCAGATACACAATCACACACATCATAAACCTGTTAAAGGCATCGAGGAGGTGACCAGATTAAAAGGAATTATCAGGTGTGGTGGCTGTGTACTGCTTCAATGAAAACGCTCAGGGGCAGATCACGTGTTTGTAGGCTGAGGGGTGAGTGTGGGCTAAGGGGCGAGTGTGGGCTGAGGGGTGAGTGTGGGCTGAGGGGCGAGTGTGGGCTGAGGGGCGAGTGTGGGCTGAGGGATGAGTATAGGCTAGGGGGCGAGTGTAGGCTGGGGGGCGAGTGTGGGCTGAGGGGCGAGTGTGGGCTTAGGGGTGAGTGTGGGCTAAGGGGCAAGTGTAGGCTAGGGGGCGAGTGTGGGCTGAGGGATGAGTGTGGGCTAAGGGATGAGCGTAGCCTGGGGGGTGATGAGTGTAGGCTAAGGGGCGAGTGTATCTTTCCTTCAGAATCAGAATCTACAGATGAACACGTGGCTTCCCAGGTCTGGGTTCAGCAGGCGATACACAGTAAAGTGAGATGCGGGTACATCCCACTGAAGCTGACCTGTGGAGCAGTGACATGCTGAAAAGACAGTTCATCCCCTCCTTTGCTTCCTTCCAAGCTCTGTTGTCTCCCCCTTTCCTCAGCTGCATCTCTCCTAGCTGGGATCTGCCCTGAGAACTCCCGGCACTGTCCCAGTGGGGTGCCTGGGAGACACCTGTGGTAGGGCTTGGTTTCTGTTCCTCTCAGGCCACTATGGCTGACAGTCTGACGTCGAGTTTCAGATATTTGGTTTAGGGTTTTAGTTGTTTCAATTCCTTTTCCATGACTTGTCCTCCCCTGGCTGATTTCCTTGCCTCCTTGCTCTGGTGAGACGATTCACAGCAAAATACTGAACACGAGAGGTACAAACCACACAGCCCGGCGCTGTCCAAGGGAAGCACTGAACCTGTCAGTGTGGCAATGATGCTGTGTGCTGAGTTCGCGAGGAACAGCTGTGGGACGTGACAAATGTTGTCCTTTGTTTTGTGCAAGTGTTGAGATTCTGGTTTATTCTGTTGTGAAGAATTACGATGTTTGACCTAGAGTGAGTTAGGGAGTGGTTTTGCAAGAATTTCTACCTAATTGTCTTCTGTGCGGAGCGGAATTCAACACTGAAACCATATGGGCCTGGTATTGTCTCTGTGAGATGTCAAACTATAAATCCAAATTCTTTACATTATGTATAATTATTGAAATTATTTCTTGAGGAAACAGACTTTTCAAATGGACTTCGGTAATTTTGTCTCTCAAGGTGTTTTTCCATTTCACCTAAAATGTCTAATTTACGGGCACAGAGCTTCTCATGATAACCCCTTATTCTCCTTTCAATGAATGCTGTATTTGTAGTTCTATTGCTTTACTTATTCCTTATCTCCGTAATTTATGGTATTTCTTTAACCTATTCAGTCCAGCTAAAGATTTATCAATGCCATTGGTATTCTAAAATATGAGGTTTTGTTCCCATTGGGTTTTCTGGTTCTTTTCTATTACTTTTCTGGTTTATTTTGTTTAACTTTATTGATTTTCATCCTTATCTTCTGCTCACTTCGGGTTTCATTTGCTCTTCACTTTCTAGCTTAAGGTAGAAGCTAAGGTCATTAATTTAAAATATTCTTTTCAAATATAGGTATTTATACCATTAAAATTGACCTGAGTCCTCTTTTAGGAATATCCCACAAATTTTGGTATGCAACATTTCATTTCTCATTCAGTCCAAAGGAAGTTCCCAGTTTCTCTCTGGGTTCTTAGATGAGCCATGAACTATGTAGAAGGGTATGATTTAGAGTTATTATGTTTGACGATTTCCCAAAAATCTGTTATTGATTCTTAACTTAATTTTATTGAAGTCACAGAACTTTGAATGTTCTTAAGCCTTTTAGCCCTCAGGGACTCGTTTTGTTGGCCTGAATGTGGCCTTTCTTGAGAAAGGTTCCTGTGCACTCAGGAGACACAGTTTCTAGTGCAGAGCATTCTATGTCACTTTCATCAAGTTGGCCACAGTACGGTTCAAGTCGAGTATTTGTATTATTTTCCTATTTACTAATCATTAAGAGGGACTTGGAGCACTGACTATTAATTTTTAAAATTATGCTGCTTCTTGAGCCTACCCTGGCATAGCAGGCTAAGCCTCTGCTTCTTCTATATATATTTTTTAAAGATTTATTTATTTTTATTAGAAAGACAGATTTACAGAGAGAAGAGACAGACAGAAAGATCTCTAATATGCTGGTTCATTCCCCAAATGGTTACAATGGCCACAGCTGAACTGACCTGAGACCAGGAGCCAGGAGCTTCTTCCCGGTCTCTCACAAATGAGTGCAGGGTCCCAAGGCTTTGGCCGTCCTCGACTGCTTTCCCAGGCTACAAGCAGGGAGCTGGAAGGGAAGTGGAGCAGCTGGGACACGGACCTGTGCCAACATGGGATCCTGGCGCATACAAGGTAAGGACTTTAGCCACTAAGCTACCATGCCGGGCCCCTGAAACAGCTGGGTTTCCATGTGGGAGACAAGAAGAAGCTCCTAGATCCTGCCTTCAGATCAGTCCAGCTCCAGCTGATGCAGCCATCTAGAGAGCAAACCAGCAGATGGACAATCTTTCTAACCTTCTCTGTCGTCCCTGTTTCCAATAAAAATAAATCGACAGGAAAAAAAAGTGCTCCTTTTCACAATTCTGTAATGTTTCGCTTCACGTATTTGGAAGATTTTAGTATGCATATAGACATGTACAAGTGTATAATCTGCTATTAAACCAACCCCACTTTTAAAGGATTTATTTATTTGAAAGGTAGAATGACAGAGGGGGAAGGGAGAAATACACACAGAGAGATTTTCATCACTAGGTCACTCCCTAAATGCTTGCAAGAGCTGACACTGGCCTAGGACCACACCAGGACCTAGGAACTCCATCTAAACCTGCCATGTGGGTAGCAGAGGCCCGAGCACTTGGGCCACCTGCTGCTGCCTTTCTTGATGTATCAGCAGGAAGCTGGATCAGAAGCACAGCCACTGGGATGCCAACTGGCAATCCAGGCTGAAGCGCTGGTGTCACAGTGACAACTTACGGTGCTGTGCCACGATGCTGGCTCCCACCCTGCCTGACACAAGCAAGCCTTCTCCAGCTTTTTATCAGTAGTAGCATGACAGGGCTTTTTTTTTTTTCTCATCCTTTCTACATTTAAACACTTTGTGTCTTTATAATCTCAAGTGCTTTGAAAGCAGCACGCTTTTCCACCAGCTTTGATATTTCTTGGGGCACCTGCTTCACTGAATGTAGCCATTAACACGTTCAGCTTTCAATGCATCATCTTGACATTTGTCTTCAGTATGTCCTGTTCCTTTCTTCTAGATTGAGAAGGTTTAATGACTAAATTAAACCTCCATTGCTGGTCCATTCATTTTTTTTTTCCTCCCCTTGTGACTGCTGTATTTAAAAAACTTATTTATCTTTATTGGAAAGGCAGATGTACAGACAGGAAGATCTTCCATCCACTGCTTCATTCTCCAAATAGTCACAATGACCAGAGATGAGCTGAGCTGAGCTGAAGCCAGGAGCCAGGAGCTTCCGGGTCTCCCACGTGGGTGCAGGGTCCCAAGGTTTTGGGACATGCTCTACTGCTTTTCCAGACCACAAACAGAACTGGATGGAGAGTGGAGCTTCCGGGACATGAACCAGCACCCATATGAGATCCTGATGCTTGTTAGGAGAGGATTAGCCAATGAGCCATCACACTGGGTCACCTGTGGTTCAGTGTTTCCCACATATGAATGTATAATCTAAAGCTTGTAGAAATTTATATTATGAAGAAACTATAGATAGATTTGAAAATTAATTTAGGAGGGCCCGGCATCATGGTCTAGTGGCTGAAGTCCTTGCTTTGAACACGCCAGTATCCCATATGGGCGCTGGTTCTAATTCTGGCTGCTCCACTTCCCATCCAGCTCCCTGCTTGTGGCATGGGAAAACAGTCGAGGATGGCCCAGTGCTTTGGGACCCTGTACCTGTGTGGAAGACCTGGAAAGAGGATCCCAGCTCCTGGTTTCTGACTGGCACAGCACCGGCCGTTGTGGTCACTTGGGGAGTGAATCATGGGACGGAAGATCTTCTCTGTCTCTCCTCCTCTCTGTATATCTGACTTTACAATAAATAAATCTTTAAAAAAAGAAAATTAATTTAGGCTTATTTTATGTTGTTTATTATATTTGAAAAGCAGAGAGTAGGTGAGAAAGAAACATCAGCCATCCATTGGTTTATTCCCCAAATGGCTACAACAGCCAAGCCTGGACCAGGTTGAAACCACGGATGGAAAGGGCTCAAACACCCAGGCCATTATCCACTGCTTTTCCAGGCACATTAGCAGGGAGGTGAACCAGAAGTGGAACTCCAATTTAAGATTCTGGTGTTTCATTTGAGAACACCTTAGACAGTTTCTTTAGAGATCTCTCCAATCAAAATGCTGGACTCAGAACCCTAACCAAGAAAAGACAGAAGACAGAACAGGTCAATCAACCTTCTCAGCTATATCTTAGCAGCGAAATATGGGGCAAACAGAGACTCTATGATGGACTATGTCAACGAATGGATTCTTCAAAGACTTCATAGTGCTTGGAGTGGCAAGACTGGCAGTGATTCATAACTGTTGAAACATCAAACCACCTGAGCAAGAACCTCAGAGCATACCCTATATCCGGGACTTTGGGAGGGTGGGAAATTGGGTGGGCCTTCTCCCTTAATACCCTCCTTTAAATATGAAGGGAACAATATGGAAAAAATAATAGTCTTACCCACTTTCCTGTAGCCCTTGAACCCTTTTACCCTAATTAACTATGTAAAGATTGTCAAAATATAATTTAAAAAATATTTTAAAAAAAGATTCTGGTGTTTCAAGCAGAGGCTTAACCTGCATCACAATGCCAGTCCCTAAACTTACCTTCTGATTAATTTTACATGAACTTTCTGAAGTGTCTTTACATACCATTCTACAGAGGTAAAGAATCCCATTTTAGTGATGTTTCACTTCTTTCTGATTTATGTTTTGTTTTTGTAATACATTTTACTTCTAAAATACTCCCACCAATGGATTAGGGTACCTTTTCCTCTCATTCTTGCCACCAGTTGTTTATTCCTGCATGTATATCATTCTCACTAGAATTAGGTGGAACCTGAATGTGGTTTTTAACGTGCATTTTCCTAATATCTAGCAAGTGTGAGCATTTTAAAAAGATTTAATTTTTGTAAAGATTTATTTTTATTGGAAAGACAGATTTTACACAGGGGAGAGACAGAAAGCTCTTCTGTTTGTTGACTCCTTAAGTGGCCACAAGCGCTAGAGATGAGCCAATCCAAAGCCAGGAGCCAGGAGCTTCACCCAGTCCCTCCAGGAGGCTGCAGGGACCCAAGGCTCTGGACCATCCTCTACTGCCTTCCCACACCACAAACAGGGAGCTGGACAGGAAGTGGAACAGCCAGGACACAAACCGGTGCCCTTATGGGATACCAGTGTGTTCAAGATGAGGATTTAACCACTGAGCCATCACCTTAGGTCCAAAAGATTTATTAATTTCTTTTTTAAAAAGGGAGATACTTGGAGAGAAGGAGATAGAAAGTCTTCCATCCTTTAGTTCATACCCCAAATAGCCATAATGGCCAAAGCTGAGCTGATGCAAAGTCAGGAGTCAGGAGCTGCTTCTGGATCTCCCACATGGGTTCAGGGGCCCAAGTACTTGGGCCATCACTTGTATTCCCAGAACACTAGTAGGGAGCTAGACTGGAAACAGAGACTTGATGCAACATCTATATGGGATAACTGATACTGCAAGTTGTGGTTTAGCTCACTGAACTATAAGATTAGTCCCAGCAATTGTTTAAAAAGATGCATTGATTTTTATTCAAAAGGCAGATCTTACAGAGAAGGAGAGGCAGAGAGAGGTTTTCTATCCACCAGTTCATTCCCTTAAAGGCCTCAACAAACCACAGCTGAGCTGATCCAAAGCCAGGAGCCCAGAGCTGCTTCTGGGTCTCCCATGTGGGTGCAGGGTCCCAAGGCTTTGGACCATCCTCAACTGCTTTCACAAGCCACAAGCAGGGAGCTGGATGGGAAGTGAAGCAGTCAGAATATGAGCTGGCATCCATATGAGGTCCCAATGGATGCAAGGCAAGGATTTAGCCACTAGGTCCAGAGACAAATGTTCTTTAAACATTTCTTGTCATACAAATCTGCTGGAAATAAATTTTTTGCTTTTGATTTCAAAAATACTCTTCATTTTACAAAAGTATAGTTTTGCTGCATGTAGAATTCCAAGTAAATTGTTTTCTTTCAATATGTCACAGATGTTCACATTCCACCGTCTTTACACTTTCATTGTATCTAATGATAAATGTGCTGTCATTCTTTAAAACTATATCTCATGGATTTTGATTTTTTTTGTTAGTTTCATCTCTTTAAAACACTTTCTTCTGATTAAATTCTTCAGTGACTCATAGATCAGACAGAGCATCATTTTCAGAAGGTTCTTGATTTTCTTTTTCATCTTTTCCATGACACATTAGTCACTGGATGGCTCAATCCTGTGTAGGTACCAACCGCATCTTCCCTGCTACTTTTTTTTTTTTTAAAGATTTATTTTTATTATGTTTTTATTGGAAAGGCGGATATACAGAGAAGAACGACAGAGAGGAAGATCTTCCGTCCGATGATTCACTCCCCAAGCGGCCACAACGGCCGATGCTATGCCGATCCGAAGCCAGGAGCCTCTTCCAGGTCTCCCAAGCGGGTGCAAGCTTTGGGCCGTCCTCGACTGCTTTCCCAGGCCACAGGCAGGGAGCTGGAAGGGAAGCGGGGCTGCTGGGATTAGAACCGGTGCCCATATGGGATCCCAAGGCGTGCTAGGCGAGGACCTTAACCACTTGCGCCACCACGCCGGGCCCACCCCTGCTACTTTTTGCTCCTGCTCTCTGCTTGTGGCCTGGGAAAACAATGGAGCTCAAGTCCTTGCTCCCCTGCACCTGGATGGGAGATCTGGATGAAGCCCCGACTCCAGATCGGTTCAGCAGTTAACCAGCTGATGGAAGATCTTTCTTTCTCCTCCTCTCTGCAAATCTGCCTATCCAATAAAAATAAATAAATAAATAAATAAATAAATGACATTCACCAACATTTTGGAGCTCTTCTCTATAACCTGAGTGATAAAAACATGAGTAAAGAGGCCCAACACGGTAGCCTAGCAGTTAAGGGCATCACCTTGAATGTGCCAGGATCCCATACGGACACCAGTTCTAATCCCGGCAGCTCCACTTCCCATTCAGCTCCCTGCTTGCGGCCTGGGAAAGCAGGCAAGGACGGCCCAAAGCCTTGGGGCCCTGCACCCGTGTGGGAGACCTGGAAGAAGCTCCTGCCTTCAGACTGGCTCAGTTCAGCCGTTGTGGCCGCTTGGGGAGTGAATCATCGGACGGAAGATCTTCCTCTCTGTCTCTCCTCCTCTCTGTATATCAGACTTTGCAATAAAAATAGATAAATCTTTTTTAAATATATGAGTAAAAGAATCTCTGAATTACCATGTTGATTCAAATATATTTGGATTTCCTGTGATAAATATTGTGTACAGATTTTAGATACAAATTTACAGTCTTTTTTTTTTTTTTCTTTTTCTGGCAAAAGCAACAACCCATAGAGTACAAACTAGTAAATTATTAAAAGGAAAAACACTCAGACTATGCAGATATTCTTAAACTAATCAACGGGACAAAAGGCCATGAGCTGTGACTTAGCAGATAAAGCCACTGCCTGCAGCACTGAAACCCCCACGGACACTAGTATGAACCCTGGCTGCTCCACTTCCCATCCAGCTCCCTGCTAATAAGTCTGAGGAGACAGTGAAAGATGGCTGAAGTGCTGAGGCCCCTGAATGCACACTAGAGAGCCAGAAGAAGGATCAGCCCAGGTTCAGCCAGTACAGCCATTTGCAGAATGAATCAGCAGATGGAAGTTCTTCCTCTAATTAGGGCTTTCAAACAAATAAATTCTTAAACTAAATAAAAAATAATAGGAGAAAAACAAATTTACAACAAACAAAACAGATTTTTAAAACTATATATTTATTTATTTTTATTGTAAAGTCAGATATACAGAGAGGAGGAAAGACAGAGAAGATCTTTCATCCAATGATTCACTCCCCAAGTGACCACAATGCACCGATCCAAAGCCAGGAGCCCAGATCCCCTTCTGGGTCTCCTGTGCAGGGTTCCAAGGCTTTGGGCCATCGTCACCTGCTTTTCCAGGCCACAAGCAGGGAGCTGGATGGGAAGTGGAGCAGCCAGGATTAGAATCAGTGCCCATATGGTATCCCGGCATGTTCAGGGCAAGGACTTTAACTGCTAGGCCATG
The DNA here is from genome assembly GCF_017591425.1 of Ochotona curzoniae. NCBI lineage: Eukaryota > Metazoa > Chordata > Mammalia > Lagomorpha > Ochotonidae > Ochotona > Ochotona curzoniae. The sequence goes on along the minus strand of NW_024466219.1, from coordinate 14,153,351 downwards.
ACGCCAGGCATCGATTGCTTCCGGCCCCAAGCAGGGAGCTGGATGGGAAGTAGAGCTACTGGGATATGAACTGGAACCCATATGGGATCCCAGCACATGCAAGGCAAGAACTTTAGCTGCAAGGTTACCATGCTGGGCCCAAAAGCAGATTTCAAAAAGATCTTTAGGAAACTACCCTGGGAGCTCCAAAAATACACCTTTGGAAGGACGATCATGGATGTTCTTTCTTGTGTATCTGTTATTGCATTGCATCACGGTTGTTATAAATGCCTTTGTTGTTTCTTCTTTACTAGCGGTCACAGCCACCTGGCTCTTCCTGCCAGTCTCAGGACCATCCCCATCCATATACTCCAGGTCAAGTGTACTTGCTGCTCCTGTACCCTGGTCCCCACCACTTCTGGAGGAGCTAGTCAAGTTCATGGTTCCCTTGGCAGACTGGTGTGTGTGGTCTACATTGATCTTTCATCCACTGGTTTACTTCCTAAATTCCCACAACAGATATGGCTGGACCACGCCAAATCCAGGCATCAGGAACTTCCTCTAGGACTCCCTTGTCAATGTAGGGGCCTAAACACTTGGCTCTTTTTCCGCTATTCTCTCAGGCCCATTAGCAGGAAGCTGCATAGGAAGTACAGCAGTCAGGAATTAAACTGACTCCCACATGGGATATCTGTTGCGGGTTCGCCTTATCAGCAGCGCTATGCTGTCACCCTTATCTCCGTGTATAGTCTCACCCTGAGACTGCCCTTCATATTCTCTGGTTTGAGTCTTTTGTTTAGGAATAGTTACCTCCTTCCCCCATAACCTATGTTCATTGTTTGGGGCCCACTGGATCTATGGGCTTACAAATATCTATCAAATTTAGAAAATTTTCAGTTTTTCTCCAAAAACTTTGTATCTTTAGAAGTTAGATGTGTCTTTTTGTTCTTATTCATCTATCTGTGATTAAGCATTCCTTTACTTCCTTGGATAGAATTTAGCCATTCTGATATCCTTGTCAGTTCCATCATGTGTCATTCCCAGGTGTACCTACTGCAGTTCCTTATAGTTACATTTTTTTTTCTTTGGTGTCTGATGACTTTCATTTGGATGCCAGGCACTGAATCTGATCCTTTCTTGGTTCCAAGTATTTGCATAGTCCTCTAATATCCAAAGCAATATGGCCCTTTTCACAGGCTGCATTAAGTTTTGTTAGGAGACCAAACTACCCTTAATCTTCATATTGTTACATCCTTTGAGGCAATGCAGTTCTCTGAAAAATGAGAACCTCCCAGCCCCTTGTGAGCAGCTTGGCCTGTTGACTGCCCCTGTGCACCTGGGACAGGGCACCTTGTGGTCTTGCACAGCTGGTCCACAGGGCTCTGCCCTGAACCTTTGTCTTGTCCTCCCGACACTTGTGTCTGCATCTGGCACTTGGGGTGACACTGGGCCTCCATGTGAGTCCCTTCTGTGCACTAAGCCCTGAGGAAACAACTCCTGACAGAAGTTGGGGTATCCACATAACTCCCCACATGCGGCTCCTTGCTGACAGATCACTGTCCGAGGAGGCAGTCCCGTATCTGAGCTCCTTCCTCTCATTAGCGTTTGTCCAGGTTCCCTCCGGAGAGGGCAAGTCTCATGCCCTTCATTCCATCTTGAACAGACGTTCCCACTTACGCTGAGGAATCTGCTGTGAGGGGGAAGGGAAGTGTAATTCCATTTGTGAACCTAATGAAAGCCACTTACATTTTCTTAAGAATGATGAATGTTCCTCCCATTTATTAACACACTTTCAAGGAAGGCCAGCCAGCTGTCATATCCAGCAGAGACGGTTCATGCCTTTTAATTTTTCCTTTGAATGGTCTTGAGTTCTTTTCTATTAATTCTACCCTTGTGTTTCTCTTTAGCATTTAATTAATTTTTCATTAATTTTATTGTTTCCTCAATCATCATGCTTACCCTTATAAAAAATTTAATACAGTGCATTGACATTGTGGCACTGTGGGCTGAGCTGTAGCTTGCAACACCAGCATTCCCTTTTAGGAACCCAGTTTGAGCCTCAGCTGTCCAATGTCCTTAGTCCCCAAATGACCGCCACAGCAGGGTCTGGAATTCCATCCTGGTCTCTCATTTGGGTGCAGGGTTCCTTGTTCCATCTTCTGTTGTTTTCCCACGTGTATTAACAGGGAGTGGGATTGACGTTTAGCAGCCAGGACTGCTTTCCATGCTCCTGTGGGATGTTGCCATTTCAGGCAGTGGCTTAACCTGTTGTATCACCACACCGTCCCCTTGGTCTGTATTTAAGTTTCATTCATGTATAACCAAAATAGCAGGTGCCCACCATGCCCAGGTTGTTCCAAACCAAAGCCCAGCTTTGTGAATGAGGATAGCAACGCATCAGATCCACAGCATCCACCATGCTGCTCAGCCCAAGCCCTTATCCAACAGCACCTTGAGTACTCTGCATGGTCCCTGAGCCACCCACACGCACAGAGAACACCGCCCAACCCTGCGTTCCAAAGTGACAGGTTGTAGGCCTCAAGTATAGGCGTTCCGAATTTCCTTTTCTACTTTTCTTTCACAATATACAATATGAAGTATAAAACGCTTACAGTTCTAAATCCACAGGTGGATTTTTGCACCTGAAATACAAGAGATGCACAAAGATGTTCACTGTGGCCTAACTTAACAATTGCAACAAAGCAAAAACTATGTAACTGCTTCATCAGTCATGCTTGTCAACTTAGCGGCGTCTGATACACAGTGTGGAGGACAGCAGGAAATGGAGAGTGCAAGAAGCAAGATCATGGATGACAGTTTGAACATCCCCCAGTGTCACGATAAACCTCTTTAACAATAGACTCAGGAGAAAAGGGAACACCCCAGGGTGGAAATAAGCTATGAAAACTGGAGCAGAATGAGCCTTTGCTTTGCTTTAGCTATCTGAAGGAAACTAACAATAAGAGAAGAGGAAATGCCCTGCATGACCTTCCCTTCAGCCCTTCCTGCTGCGAACTCCCTGACCCTGAACTCCAGCCAGGAAGGCAGGACCGCCCGCGCACAAATGGACGCAGCTGCCAGGTTTCTGCCAAGAGGGGTCGGGAAGCTGACATGTGGGAAGGGTTCAACAACGAGGCCCAGCTGGCAAAAATAACCAAAGGCCTCTTCTAAAGTAGTGAATTATTTCCAACCCAAAAGTTCTTAACATTTTTAAAAATTCAAAAAATAGACAATGTGGGACAATTTCCAACATGATACACAAATATGCAGTAACACTGAGCTATTGGCAGTGGGTTTTTTTTTTTCTAAGATTAATAGGAAAAAAGAAATTAGTAGGAAAAAGGAAATCATCAAAATACGGGAGAAAATAAACCAAATAGAGACCAAGAGAATGGTACATAGGTTCAATGAATCAAAGAGCTGGTCCTTTGAGAAAACCAACAAAACAGACTCCCCACTAGCCCAACTAATCAAAAAAAGGAGGGAGAAAATACACATCAATAACATAAGAGACAAGAAAGGAAATATAACAACAGATACCTCAGAAATACAAAGATTCATCAGGAACTATTACAAGCAACTACATGTGAACAAATCAGAAGACCTAGAGGAGATGGATAGATTTTTGGACACATACAATTCACCAAAGTTAAATCAAGAAGCAATTAACAATTTAAACAGATCAATAACATGCACTGACAATGAATCAGTAATTAAAGCCCTCCCAACCAAGAAAAGTCTTGGACCAGATGGCTTCACTGCTGAATTCTACCAAGCGTTTCAAAAGGAACTTACCCAATCCTATACAAGCTTATTCAAACAACAGAAAGAGAGGCTAATATCACCTTAATGCCAAAGCCAGATAGAGAAACAAAAGAAAAAGAGAACTACAGACCAATATCCTCGATGAACATAGATGCAAAGATCCTCAACAAAATACTAGCCAACAGAATCCAACAGAACGTCAGGCAGATCATTCACCCAGATCAGGTGGGATTCATCCCAGGCATGCAGAGATGGTTCAACATCCGCATATCAATAAATGTGATACATCACATCAGTAAATCGAAAAATAAAAATCATATGATCCTCTCAATAGATGCAGAAAAGGCATTTGATAAGGCCCGGCACGGTGGCCTAGCAGCTAAGTCTTCACCTTACATGTGCCGGAATCCCATATCGGTGCCAGTTCTAGTCCCAGCAGCTCCACTTCCCATCCAGCTCCCTGCTTGTAGCATGGGAAAGCAGGTGAGGATGGCCCAAAGCCTTGGGGCCCTGCACCCACGTGAGAGACCCGGAAGAAGTTCCTGGCTCCTGGCTTCGGATTGGTGCAGCACTGGCCATTGTGGTCACTTGGGGAGTGGAATCATCAGACGGAAGATCTTCCTCTCTGTCTCTCCTCCTCTCTGTATATATGACTTTGCAATAAAAATAAATATATCTTTATAAAAAGGACATTTGATAAAATCTAACACCACTTCATGCTGAAAACCCTAAGCAAAATAGGCATAGAAGGAACATTCTACAACACAATCAAAGCAATTTATGAAAAACCCAATGCCAGCATCATACTAAATGGGGAAAGATTGGAAGCCTTTCCACTAAAATCTGGAACTAGACAGGGATGTCCACTGTCACTACTACTCTTCAATATAGTATTGGAAGTCCTTGCCAAAGCTATTAGGCAAGAAAAAGCAATTAAAGGAATACAAATTGAAAATGAGGAATTGAAATTATCTTTATTTGCAGACGACATGATTCTCTGCATGGAAGAACCAAAAGACTCAGTCAAGAGATTATTGGAACTCAAAAGAGACTTTGGCAGAGTAGCAGGATACAAAATTAATGAACACAAATCGATGGCACTAGTGTACACAAATAATTCCATGAATGAGAAAGAAATTGTAAGTACAGTCCTCTTTAAAACAGAGGATAGGAATCTTAAATATCTAAGCTAACTAAATATATGAAAGACCTCTATGACGAAACTATAAAACATTTTAAAAGCAAATAGAAGAAGACCTTGAAAAATGGAGAATCTTACCATGGTCCTGGATTGGCAGGATCAACATGATCAAAATGACCATATTACCAAAAACAATATACAGATTCCATACAATCTCAAGCAAAATCCCAACAACATTCTTCTCAGAAATAGAAAAGATGATACAAAAGTTCATCTGGAATCACAAAAGACCACGAATAGCTAAAGCTATCCTGAAAAATAGAAATCAAGCTGGAAGAATCACAATTCCAGACCTCAAGACATACTATAGAGCAGTGGTTATCAAAACAGTCTGGCACTGGTACAGAAACTAAGATGATCGGTGGAACAGAATAGAACACTGGAAGGAAGCCCACACATGTATACTCAACTAATCTTTGACAAGAAAACTGAAAACAATCCAGGGAAAAATCCTGGTCTATTCAACAAATGATGTTGGGACAACTGAAAAGCAGCTTGCAAAATTAAGAAGCAAGACCAACACATGTCACATTATACGAAAACTAGCTTTAAATGAATAAAGGACCTAAATCTACACCCAGAAACCACCAAACTATTAAAGGAAAATATAGGAAACACACTCCAAGATATAGGAACAGGGAAAGTCTTCTTAGAAAATACACCAAAAGCAAAGGCAATCAAAGCCAAAATGAACAAATGGGATTCCATCAAACTATAAAGCTTCTGTACAGCAAAGGAAACAATTAACAAATTTAAGAAGTAACCAGCAGAATGGGAGAAAATTTTTGCACACTATACAAGTGATAGGGGAATAATATGCAGATTTACAAAGACCTTCAGAAATGCAGGGTCAGAAAAAACAAGTAACAAAATGGGCAAATGAAATGAACAGACATTTTTCAAAAGAACAGATTCAAATGGCTACCAGACATATGAAAAGATGCTCAGGCTCCCCAGCCATTAGAGAGATACAAAGGAAAACCACGTTGAGGTACCACCTAACTACAACACCTGCTGGCGTGGATGTGGGGAGAAAGGCACTGTCCTTCACTGCTGGTGGGAGTGTAGGCTAGTACAACCACTGTGGAAAGCAGTATGGAGAGTGCTTAGAGAATTACAAATAAACCTGCCATATGACCCAGCCATCCTGCTTCTAGCAATATACCCAACAGAAGTGAAATCCACATACGAGAAGGGGACCTGTAACCCTACATTTGCAGCAGCACAATCTGCGATAGCAAAGACATGGAAACACTCCAGATGTGCGTCCAAAGAAGAGTGGTTAAAGAATCTGTGGTATATCTACTCCATGGAATATTATTCACCTATTAAGAATTAAATTATACTGTTTACAACCAGGTGGTCCCAAGTAGAGACCATTATGCTCAGTGAAATGAGTCAATCACAAAAGAACAAATACCATATATTCTCTCTTATACAAGGAAATCAACATGGAAAGTGTAACTTCAATAATCAGATATATACTGTTTTTTGTTTGTTTGGCTGTAACCCATTGTTTTGATGTTTATTTCAGTTTTGTTTATTCCAAGTAATTTCTTTTCTTTTGTCAAATTCATCACTGGCTCATGGATTGCATGGGGGCATCATTTTTCCCAAGAGACTTTTGTGTTTCCTTTTTGTCATTCATGTGTTGGTTACTCAGTGATGCGTTTTTTCATGGTGCTGTAATTTATTGTTGATGTTATGGCTGTTCTAACCCATACCAGTTGTTCATCTTGTTTCATGGCTTCTCAGTTATGGAAATGTATAGTGATGGAGTACTGGGGTCTGTCATAAACAGATATGGGGGAATAATGGAACATGCATCCCTGCTTTCAGATGGAAGATGGATTCCCAATGAAACTGTTGGACATATGTAGACAGTGGGATGCTGGACTGTCTAACACTGTCTGTACCAGCAATGTCGGGGTACACTTAAATAAGAGACTGATAGAATTATGATTCCTTATGAAGGACTATACCATTGTAGTAAAATGGGGAAAATCTGTCGGGAAAGTGGTGGGAGTTTGCAGGGGAATCCCAGCCTATACGAAATGTACCACATAATTCAAAATCAGAAGGTATAAAATAAAGGCTCTATCAATATATATCTCAAACCTTCAAAATTAAGAACAACTAAACATAAAATCAGTAAAAGGGAAAAGAATGACTAAAAATATGAAAGCATATACACAAAATAAAAATAAAACAGCTTTTCACTTTTCACACTGGTAAAAAGTAAGTCCTCTCCCAGACAGACAGTCCCTTGTCATGTACAGGATTGAGAAGGGGCTTAAGCAATACTGTTCATCAGGAAGAGGCATTTTTGTTGTTGTTGTTGTTTATTCTCAGTTCCCCTCTGCAATTTCCAAGCCCAGCAAAACATCTCTAACTCGGGATGGCACTAGGGGGTCCAAGTCAATCTGTTAACACTCCGGAGACTTAAGTTTCTACGGGCATGGAATGATCATCTGTCTCAGGAGGCGGCCATGTAACAATGTTACAGCGCTAGCAATGTTCCTTACACCGAGTACAACCAGCCTCCTCACTGCATTCCCCCAGGTAGCCACGGATGACCGCTTTCATGACCAACTTCACAAATCTTCAACACTGAACAACTCACCAAAGAACACCGGAGCCCCTTCTAGGATTAAGAGGCAGTGAAGACAGAGGGCCCAGGACTGACACTTCCAGTTCGTAATAATTTAGTAGGTAAGTGACAGAAAATACAGTCAAAACTGGCTAAGCACTAGGGACAATTACAATTTCATGTAACATGCTCAGTTGTAGAGCAGCTTCAGGGTTGATGAAGCCATTGGTCCCACAAAGTTAATTAAAAACAGGTTTTTTTCTGTTCCGGCATTGTTAGTATGTTGGCATTCATTTCACACTAGTCTCACAATGAGCCTGCTAGCTTCATTAAAACTACTGCCTAGTGGTTGGTCATTTATTCAGCGGCAGAACATACGCACTTGTAAGAGTGGGCTTCCATCCGCTTGTCTCCTTCCTTCCCAGCTGTCCACAATGACCTGGGCCAAAGCCAGGAGCAGGGACCTCAACCCACGTCTCCCACGAGTGGGAAACATAATTAGTTGAGTCATCCGTAGAAATCAGGAAGAAAGCCAAGTATTGAACTCGAGAACCCAACATCTTAGGGATAAGGGCATCCTAACTGCTGGGCCAAACGTGCTCCAGCTCGCTGGAGTGCCCTTGCATGCTGCCTACAGGAGACCGACCTCCTTTTCTAAGAACATACAGAGACTTGAAAATAGGTAGCAGGGGGTCTGAAGGGACCAACTGTAATCAGCATAAGGGCTGCAATTCAGTGCTTCACTTTCAGCAATAGACAAATGACCTGGGGAAAATTAATTCAGAGACACCGAACTACACTATAGAATGTGTGGAATTAAAATAGACACACAAGCCATCCTACCCAACAACAACATCCTACCTCAGGCCATCAGAAACACTCTCCTAACATCACATACACATCACAAAATGGGCCTTGGCAGATTTAATAACAATATCCTATCAAGGATCTCGTACCACATGGTATGAACCTAGAAATCGGTAAAAGAGATTTCAGAAAATTCAGAACACACAGAAATGAAAAAGCATCTCCTAAGTAACCAACAGGGCTATAAAAAAATGAGAGAAGGGCCGAGCACAGTAGCCTAGTGGATAAAGTCCTCACCTTGAAAGTGCCAGGATCCCATATGGGTGCCGGTTCTAGTCCCAGCAGCTCCACTTCCCATCTAGCTCCCTGCTTGTGGCCTGGGAAAGCAGTTGAGGACGGACCAAAGCCTGGGACCCTGCACCCACGTGGGAGATAAGGAGGAAGTTCCTGGCTTCAGATTGGCACAACACCGGCTGTTGTGGTCACTTGGGGAGTGACTCATGGGACCAAGGGTCTTCCTCTCTGTCTCTCCTCCTCTCTGTATATCTGACTTTGCAATAAAAATGAAAATAAATCTTTAAAAAAAATGGAAGAGAAATGTAAAAATCTCCAGAGATAACAAGAAAATTGAAACACAGCACACTACAATTTATGAAATACAGTAAAAGGAATTCCAAGCAGTCCCATCTCATGCCTGTCTCCACAGCATGGACGCACTTGGGTCAGATCAACACTGACCTTGGCCTGACCACTACTTGCTCTGTGCTGCTCCCAACAGAGCCGCAGCTGGAAGTGCGGTCTCAGCTGGGTTTGGAGTGTGGCGGAAGCTGCTGGGGGACCCATGGTGGCCCTGCTGCAGCTTCTGCATCCCCAGGAAGTCACGCAGGACACGCCAAGAAAACCACAGCTCATCATGTTCCCTAAGTAGAAGATCAAGTATTCCCTCAGGGAGCCACAGCCCAGATTAATCCGCTGTTAGCTAACAGCAGGCCTATCATCTTGATCTGTTTTCAAAACATTCTCAAAGTAAATTATTTCGTAGTATTCCATCCCTGAAGGTCTGTTATACGGGTAATGTGGACCTTTTCATACACAACTGCAACTCACAAGAGTGACACACAACTTGCTGGGATCGTCCAACACCTTCTCCCAAATACATTTTCTGCAGCTGTTAAACCTGGGCTTCGTTAAAGAATCATGTGTCATGGGACACATGTTGTGACACAGCCAGTTAAGCCTCTACCTGTGGCATTAGCATCCCATATAGGCACCTGTTCATCTCCTGGATGTTCTTTTCTGACCCAGTTCCCTGCTAATGTGCCTGAGAAAGCAATGGAGGATGACCCAAGTCCTTGGGCCTCTGCACCCACGTAGGAGATCACGAGGAAGCTCCTTAATTCTGGCTTCGGATCAGCCCAGTCCTAGCCATTGCAGCAATTTGAGGAGTAAACCAGTGGATGAAGATCTATCTTTTTACAATGCTCCTGCGAAAAGTAGCAAGGATGGTTCCAAGCTTTGGCGCTGCAGGCTCCTGGCTTTAGCCTCACTCAGCCCCAGCTGCTGCAGCTATCTGGGGAATGACCAGCAGACAAACCTCCTAACTCTGCCTTTCAAGCAGATAAAAAAAAAATGTTAAAGTTACAAGCGTGATTTTCATTATATTTGAACAGCAGAAAGACCTCCATTCATTGTAAATCTTCCAAGCACTGGTTTACTCGTCAAACGGTTACAACAGTCAGGGCCAGGCCAGGACTAGGCTAGGAGCTGGGAACTCCAACCACGTCCCCCACACAGGTGGCAGGAACCCAAGTACTCGAGCCATCACCTGGTACACGAGAACGGGCATCAGCAGCATCCGAGTGGAGCCAGAACGTGCACGCCGGCACTCAGAAACGCGATGGGGTCTCCCGCTGCAGCTTCTACTGCTCCACTAAATCTCCTCCAGCAACACTTACAAAGAGAATCAGCATAAGCACAAGCTATTGATTTATCCCTGGGACACAAGGACAGTCTGACATACATGAATCAACAAACATGCTCCATTTCATTAATAGAAAATATCATCAAAACCTGCGGGCCGGTCATCCCATTAGGAAGAGAGAAGACATTCAACAAAAATCCCACATCCTTTCATGGAAAATAAACAAGCCTCAATGACGGAGGTATGAGAGGAATTTGTGCTGCTGCACACTGGGAAGCACACAGCTCCTCCCACCGTGCTGCCATAGCAGTGACAGTCCCTCAGATGTGCAACCAGACAAGGCCGCTGGCTCTCACCACTTCTCCTGCAGGTGCTGGCCAGCACAATCAGGCAAGAAAAGGAAAGAATGAAACTGCCCCGTTGGCTGATAACATGTTCTTATATGCGACAAACACTCCAAAGGAACCATCTAGTGCTAGTGCACTACTAGTGCTAATAATCAGTTCCATACAGTTGCAGGATACATAACCAACACCAAAACTAGTGTACCATTTTTACACACTAACAACTCAGAGAAACCAAGAGAACAATTCTACTTATAATGGCAACAAATTTTTTTGTTGTTTATTTGAAAGGCAATGTTAGGGCCCGGGGCGTTAACCTAGCAGCTAAAGTCCTCGCCTTGAATGCACTGGCATCCGATATGGTCGCCAGTTCTAATCCCGGCAGCCCCACTTCCCATCCAGCTCCCTGCTTGTGTCCTGGGAGAGCAGTCAATGATGGCCCAAAGCCTTGGGGCCCTTCACCTGCAGGAAACCCTGAAGAAGCTCCTGGTTCCCGGCTTCAGACTGCAGCCATTTGGGTGTGAACCACTGCATAGATCTTTTTCTCTCTCTCCTCTCTGTAAATCTACCTTTCAAATAAAATAACAAATTGAAAAATAAATTGCTTAAAATAAAAATACCTGGGGGCCCGGCGCGGTGGCGCAAGTGGTTAAAGGTCCTCGCCTTGCACGCCCGGGATCCCATATGGGCACAGGTTCTAATCCCAGCAGCCCCGCTTCCCTTCCAGCTCCCTGCCTGTGGCCTGGGAAAGCAGTCGAGGACGGCCCAAAGCTTTGGAACCCTGCACCCATGTGGGAGACCCGGAAGAGGCTCCTGGCTTCGGATCGGCATAGCGTCAGCCAATGCGCTCACTTGGGGAGTGAATCATCGGACGGAAGATCTTCCTCTCTGTCTCTCCTCTCTGTATATCCGCCTTTCCAATAAAACAATAATAAAAATAAATCTTTAAAAAATAAATAAATAAATAAAAATACCTGGGAAGGAGGATCTATAAGCTAGTTGTATAATTGTTACCTGTGACTACACTGAGTTTGTTCTTTGTATCACATTAACATGTGACTTGATCAGAATTGTTTTGCAGTGACTGCCATGCATTTGCTGTGACCCTGAGAATCTAATGTACTGATAACTTTCATTAAAAACACACAGATAGAGCCCAACATGGTAGCCTAGCGGCTAAAGTCCTCACCTCACACGCGCCAGAATCCCATATGCGCACCAGTTCTAATCCTGGCTGTTCTGCTTCCCATCCAGCTCCCTGCTTGTGGCCTGGGAAAGCAGCTGGGGACAGCCCAAAGCTTTGGGACCTCGCACCCGTGGGGGGAGACCCGGAGGAGGCTCTTGGCTCCTGATTTCAGATTGGTTCAGCTCCAGCTATTATGGCCACTTAGGGAGTAAATCAGCAGACAGAAGATCTTCCTCTCTCTCTCCTCCTCTGTATATCTGATTGTCCAATAAAAATAAATCTTTAAAACAAACATAAAATCCCCAGAGGCGGTTGATGCAGCAGAGCAGCTGGCTTGCCTCCCTGCTACTTTCCTTACAAACCAGCTTCCTGCGGCCGCACCTGGAAAGACAGGACCAAGCGCCCCAGGCGCCCTGCTACCCACACAGGAGGAAGGATCGCTTGACTTCCGCCTTCAGGCTCAGCGATGACCACTGCGGTCACTTGGGGAATGAAACAGCAATGGAAGAACACTTTGTCACTCTGCTTTCAAATAAAACAAACAAACAAAAACCGCCTAAATTCCCATGAGATACAGTGTCAAATCCATCCGGCAAGCTGCTACCAACAATGCAGTGTGGAACTGCTGGTGACCTGGACGCAGGGAACCCTTGCACATCGTGGCACAATGTAAATTAATACAGTTATTACTGAAAATGACACTCCTTGGAAGCCACAATAGCTAAGATGCCACCTGCAGCTCATGATCAGAGCACCTCTGCTTCGAGTCCTGCTCTGTGCCTGATTTCTGCTTCCCACTAACACGCACCCTGACAGACAGCAACTGCTGGTTCCAGTAACCAACCATGTCCCTGCCAACCTCGTGGGAGCATGGGGGACCTGGCTGGAGTTCCAGGCTCCCAGCTTCAACTTGCTTAGCCCGGGCTGCCACAAGGATGTGGGCAGTGGACCAGCAGATGAGAGTTGCCTGCCTACCTTTGAAACAAATATATTAAAAACTTAATGATAAAAAAAAATTTAAGGGATGGTATGGTGACATAGTGCATAAAGTCAGAGCCTGCATACTGGCCTCCCATATGGGTCCCAGCTGCACCACGTTTGATCCAGTTTTCTGCAGGTGTACATGGGAAAGCAGCAGAGGATGGCCCAAGCCCCCGCCTGGAGACGCAGGAGCTCCTGCCTTAGGTCTGGCTCAGTGCCACGCACTACATTTAGGGAGATAGTGAATGCAAGATCGTGTCTCTCCCTCTCTTTGTAAATCTGCCATTCAAATAAATAAAATCCTTTTTTTTTTAAGATTTATTATTTTTTTTTATTACAAAGCCAGATATACAGAGAGGAGGAGAGACAGAGAGGAAGATCTTCCATCCAATGACTCACTCTCCAAGTGAGTGCAACAGCTGGTGTTACACCGATCCGAAGCCAGGAACCTTTTCCGGGTCTCCCATGCGGGTACAGGGTTCCAAGGCTTTGGGCTGTCCTCTTCTGCTTTCCCAGGCCACAAGCAGGGAGCTAGATGGGAAGTGGAGCCACCGAGATTAGAACCTGTGCCCATATGGGATCCCAGTGCGTTCAAGGCGAGCACCTTAGGCCACTAGGCCATGGTGCCAGGCCCCAAATAAATAAAATCTTAAAAGAAAGTGGGGCCTGGCATGGTAGCCTAGCAGCTGAAGTCCTCACCTTGCAGGTGCCAGGATCCCATATGGGTGCTGGTTTGTGTTCTAGTGACCTTGCTTCCCACCCAGCTCCCTATTTGTAGCCTGGGAAAGCAGTTGAGGACGGCCCGAGGGACCCCACATCTGCATGGGAGACCCGGAGGAAGCTCCTGGCTTCGGATCAGCTCAGCTCCGGCTGTTACAGCCACTTGGGGTGTCAATAAATAAATAGATGGAAGATCGGCCTCTCTGTCTCTCCTTTTCTCTGTAAATCTGCCTTTCCAATGAAAATAAACAAATCTTTAAAAAAACAAAGAGAGAAAGAAAACGTGGCATAAAAATACGATAATATTTAGCCTTAAAACACAAAACCCTGCGCTGGTGTCGTGGTGCAGTGGGTTAAGCCACTTCCACCATCTGCAGCACCAGCATCCCACGTGAGCAACAGCTGGAGTCCTGACTGCTGCTCATGATCCAGCAATCAGCCTGGGAAGGCAGCCAAAGTCAGTCCAAATGTTTGGGCCCTTGCCACCCCCCTAAGGAGACCTGAAGCTCCGGCTTCAGCCTGGCCCAGCCACAACCACTGCAGCCATTTGGGGATGGAACCAGCAGATGGATGAAAAGTTCTCTATCAATGTGCTTCTCAATAAATTTTAGAAAAAGAAAAAAAAAATGTAAATTGTAAGCAGAGAAAAACAAAAAGCACTTTTTTCACTTATGTGTGCAAATCTAAAACTGAAATCATCAGAGAGCAGCAGGTGCTAACAGGGATTGAGGAGTGGGGAGGAGCTACGGCGTGGCAGGTGAAGCGCCTCTTGGCACAGCCCTGGTTCCAGCGCTCATCTAGGTTTCACTAATGTGTTTGAGAAGACAGCAGCTAACGGCTTAAGTACTCGGGTCCTTCCCACTGTCGGGGGAGGCCCAACTTTGGCCTAGCCTGGTACTAGCTGTTGTGAACATTTTGGGAGTGAACTAATGTACAGAAAATCTGTCCGGAGGCCGGCATTTGACACCAGGGCTAAGGTCTGGGACACCAATATCCCATTTTGGCCATGGCTTGAGACCTTGCTGCCCCGATACTGCTCCAGCTCCTTGCCAATGTGTCTGGGTAGGAGGACCACGCACTCACCTAGGAGATTTGGAGGATGCTCCAGTCTCCCGGCTCAGGTCTGGCCCAGCCCTGGTCATTGTCACCACCTGGGGAGCTAAGATCACTCCATCTCCCTCTCTCTGTGTAATCCTCTCAAATAAATAAATAAATAAATAAATAAATAAATAAGCTGCAATCCTGCAATTTCTGTCATTCACAAATAATGAAGCTTAAAAAAAAAATAACAAACAGAAGGTGCAGCACGGTGGCCTAGTGGCTAAAGCCCTTGCCTTGAATGCACCGGGATCCCATATGGGCGCTGGTTCTAGTCCCCGCGGCTCCACTTCCCATCCAACTCCCTGCCTGTGGCCTGGGAAAGCAGTCAAGGATCAGTGCAGCACTAGCCACTGTGGTCACTTGGGGAGTGAATCATTGGAATGAAGATCTTCTTCTCTGTCTCTCCTCCTCCTCCACGTCTGCCTTTCTACTAAAAATAAAATAAATCTTAAAAACAAAAAAAAAAACCCAAAAACAAACAAAAAACAAAGGAATGGGGAGATGATGGTCAAAGGGTAAAATATAAATCTCAGTAAGATGCATTTTTATTTGAACATTTGAAAGGTAGTTACATCCTAAAATGGTTACAATAGCTAGGGGTTGAGCCAGGACAAAGCCAGGAATTTGGGAGCTTCTGGTCTCACACACACGGTGGCAGGGGTCTGAGTGTGTGTTTTGGTCATCATCTGCTTTCCCAGGTGCATGGGCAGGGAGCAGGAGTGGAAGTGGAGCAGCCAGCACTTGAATTGGCACCCACCTCTAACATTGGCATTGCAGGCAACAGCTTCAAAGTTAAAATCACAAGACTGGCCCCTCTTGTCCCCCCACCACTTCCAAAGGTTTGTCATTTCTTTGAAAGGTCAGACTTGCAGAGAGACAGAGACAGAGAGGGGTGGGGGGACGGGTTCCTTCAATCTGCTAGTTCAGCCCCAAGATGGCCACATCCCAGCTGGTGCAGGCCAGAGGAGGGCTGAAGCACCCGGGCCATCCTTCACTGCCCCACTGGCTGGGTCAGCAGGGAGGGGCCAGGCATTAACCTGCGCTCATACGGACGCTGGCTTAACCTACAGCACCAAAATGCAAGCACTGACGAGAGATTGCACAGCATTATGGACACAGTAGTGCACTGTCTATTCAAAATTTAGACCTTTTGAATGCTCTCACCTTAAAAAAATGAGGCAGTCCAGAAAAATAAATTTTTAAAAGATTTATTAATTATTATTATTATTGGAAAGTCAGATATACAGCGAGGACGAAAGAGAGAGGAAGAGCTTCCATCCGATGATTCACTCCCCAAGTGACCACAACGGCCGGTGCTGTGCCAATCCGAAGCCAGGAGCCAGGAACTTCCTCCATGTCTCCCACGTGAGTGCAGGTTCCCAAAGCTTTGGGCCGTCCTCGACTGCTTTCCCAGGCCACAAGCAGGGAGCTGGATGGGAAGTGGAGCAGCTGGAACACAAACTGGTACCCATAGGGATCCCGGGCATGTGCAAGGCAAAGTTTTAGCCACTAGGCCATCACACTGGACCCAAATTTATCTTTTAATTCCACTCTTCTATGAACTTTCTGAAGCAACTTTGATTAGATATATGCAATGAATAAGATCATACACTGCATTCAAAAATCATCACTGTATTCTTTATATAATTAGAAACTGTCCATGTTAATAAGCATATATAAAAAGATTTATTTTTATTTGAAAGGCAGTTACACAGTAAGGATACAGAGAGCTCTTCTATCTGCTAACCTGCTCCCCAAATGGTCACAACTGTTGGAGTTGGGCGGGCCAAAGAGAGCAGCTAGGAGCTACTCTTGGGCCTTCCAAAAACCTGGATTGGAAATGGAGCAGCCAGGACTGTGACCGGTACCCACATGGAATGCTAGCATATCAGGTAGAGGCTGGCCTGTAGAAACTTCCCACTTATAGAAAAAAATGGACACCAAAATTCAGTGTCTTGGGACAGCTGTTTAGCCTGATTAAGACATCAGCTGCATTCAGTGGACAGCATATTCAGATGCACATGGAAGATATGGCAGTCTATCGGAACCTGCAGAGGACACCTGGTACCACAGCAGAGGACAGAACAACTCAACCAACTACCCCCAGCCATGTATTGGCAGTGAAAATCTGGGCAAACAGAGACTCCAAGGTGGACTATGTCAATCAGTGGATTGTGCAGCAATTTCATCGTGCTTGGAATGGCAAAATTGGCAGCAATTCATAACTGCTGAATTATCAAAACCAATTGAGCAGGACCCTCAGAGCATGCCCCATCAGGGACCTTGGATGGGTGGGAGGCTGGGTGGGGCTTCTTTATCTCCCCCTTTACCCAAGATACAGAGAAAAAAAAAAGCAATAATGTAGAAACAATAGTCTTACCCACTTTCCTGTAGCCCTTGACCATTTGTGTCCCAATCAACTACATAAAGATTGTCAAAAATAAAGAAAAAAAAAAAAAAAGACATCAGCTGCATCTGTATTATAGCACCAGGACTTGAGACTCAGCTGTGCTGATACTCAGGGAGGCAGCAACAGGTCAGATACTTGGCGCCCCGTTACCCAAAGGGGAAATCAGGTTCCTTATTCCCAGCTTTGGGCTGACCCAGTCTGTTACTGAGGGCACTTGGTGGTGAACGTGCAAATGGGAGCTCATAGAGGAAGGGAGTGCTGACATATTTTACACTGACAAGCCCTAAGGGCATCATGCTAAAATGTACCCAAGCCTCTCTCACACATAAGCATTTTACAATTCCATTTCAATCACAGAAAGCAGCACCATGGTTGTCAGAGGTGAATGCAGTGTTTAACAGGATAGAGTTTTAGTCTTACAAGATTGGTTGTACAACATGAATACACTCAACTCTCCAAGCTGCACTTAACAATGATTAAGATGATGCGAGACCTGCACTCATGTGGGAGACCTGGAATAGGTCTGGGCTCCTGGCTTCGGACCGGCACAGCTCCAGCCGCTGAGGTCACTTGAGGAGTGAATCAATGGAAGATCTTTCTCTTGGTCTCTCCTCCTCTCTGTAAATCTATCTTTTCAATAAAAACAAATAAATCCAGGACACACGGGTGCTGTCTGTAAGTCTTACCCAGGACTTCCTGATTCAAGTTAGCCCTCCTTAATTCTGGAACTGATGACAAATGTGATCCAAGGTGTGCCACTGCCAAACAAAATCCTGGTACTCCTCAGCTTTGTTCTTTCTCCCTTCCTGCAGGAGGCCCAGTCAGCTCTCTTTTCTTTCAGAGCCCGGTTCTTTAGTCCTCCTACCCCTCTTCAAGAAAGTTAAAGTGCGGTGTGCAAGACCCCCTCAGACACCAACAGCCATTCCACAGAAATAACTGCTCACACACCCAGGGCTGCAAGAGCCTTCCAGCTGCACGTATTAGAGCCTTAATGAGGCAGACAGCAACGCCTCCTCCAACACAAACCACGGTTACAAGAAAAGGATCGATGGATTATGGAAAACTGCAACTTGAAAAAAACACCGCAGGCTCCAACAAAGCAGGAAGGCAGAGATTCCTAAGCTCAGAGCTCATTTGTAAGTTCGCTGGTCCTCATTTCTCACTACCATCGTTTGCTGTCAAAAATAGAAACTTCCATGTCTTGATCCATTCAGAGGCAAGCCCAGCAGGCAGAGAGGGCAGCTGGGTCGGGAGGGACGCACAGGGAAATGGAAAAGGCAGCCGGCAGGCTTCCTTCAGGATGACTGCGCTCCGGCTTTTATCCTTCTTCCCAGCTACTGGCGCGCCAAGCAAGCTGCAGGGAGTCTTCCCAGCAGCAGGGTGGAAGTGCTCGTGGGCTGTGACGCCCTCTCCTGCTCACCAGGATCTCTGCATGATGTGGCTGCATTCAAGAATCTCAGACTCAAACGCGTGCAGAGAACTGAAGCTGTCTTCACCGAAAAGGCCCAGGAACAGAGGACTCCAGCTGGACTGCAAAGCTCCAGGCCGGACCCCGACACTCATTCACACAGGCTCTCTGTGCTGGAGTTTGCTTTACTCAGTTTAACGAAGTTTCCATCTCCCTTATATGCCAAGCAGAAGAGCGGAAGCTGGAATTCCTGTCCTTCCTCACCCACCACTGACGCCACCTTTCAAGATCCAAACAGCACACAGCATTAAAGCTATGCTTCCCATTTTGTTTCATTGTATTTATTCAACTTTGCATCTAACAGCAGATGTTTAATAACTCTTAAGAGTCTCTAAAATACAGGTAGAAGGGAGGTCTGTCCACTTAATGAAACTCAATCACTGTGACAGAAGCAAAATCCTTAACAGTAAGAGGTGTATTTCTGCAAGACTATCATTTCCACTGTGCTCCTTCTCAGATGCCCAGTGTCACCAAGACATTTCACTCTTTGCTGCTCCAGACACTTCACTCTTTGCCTGTGCTCAAGTACTCCCATTCCCAGGGAGACAATTTGGTGTCATGGTAATGAAGCCACATGGGGACACCTGAATCGCACAGCAGAGTGCATGGCTTTAAGTCCTGGCTCTGCTCCCAATCCCAGCTTCCTGCTCCTACACGAGGCAGGACACAAAGGGCTCTGGCATCCATCACAGGGACTCTCATGGACTGTGTTTCCACACAGCCTAGCCTGACTGTCGCGCAAACTGGGGGAGTGAACCAATAGCTACTTCTCAAGTAAACATCTCTGTGGCAAAAGAGACATTAAAAAAACAAAACAAAATAAAAAACAAAAAACAAAAGACCTTCTAATTAAACTGACAAAACTCACAGAGATCTCACCGAGACTCCATGATATGGAGAACATACTGGGCCACTCCCAATCTCATGGAGAACATACTGGGCCATTCCCAATCTCATGGAGAGCATACTGGGCCATTCCCAATCGTATGGTTAAGCTCCCCATGTCTCAGCAACCAGCACCAGCATGAGGAAAGCGCCCACGAATACAGTAACCCTTGCCCTTCCCGTCTGCCATCCAATACTGGAAGCTTACCTTCCCAATGTCCCACTCGGCCTCAGGCTCCTATTAGTCCACACTCAGAGCAGCAAGCTGCTGCCCCCAGCAATTTAAAAGCAAACACTAACAGCAAACAGGAAACTTTCTCTGACCACAGGACAGAAAGCAACAGTGTAAAATTTTTAATATAAATCAGAACATTATGAACAAGTTTTTCAGAATTATATTCCCAATAAAAGGACACCTAACAAACAAAAACACAGCACTGCCCTCTCAACAATTTCTCACTTCATTCATCATTTCTAGTTGGAGACACTTTGTAGCAAAGTAATATTATCTCCTTTTAGCATGATCCGACCTGCAAAAAAACAAAAACAAAAACAAAAACTGTTAGCAGTTCTACGCTCCTACCAATCATCGGGCAGCCGCAGAGTTTGCATACAGCTGTTCGACAATATTTTGAAAATGCTTCTTCCAGTGAAAGCATATGTCCATACACTGAAAGGCCCTCGAGCCCCATTAGCACCGATGAACTTCCAGCAACTGACAGAAGTACCATTTCTATAGACTAACTCAACTGACTGGGCCTAACCTCACATTTACCAATATTGGATCGGTAAATGCTTAGAAATGAGTTGAAATGTCAAGTCTGGGAAATGTAGCATATTATAATCCCATTCTTTGAATTCCTGGCTTGTTTAAAAATACTAACTTTCAAAACCCAAATGTTTAAATTTTACCCAGTACTTTAAAAAGTATATTGATCATGGCTATAAAGATCAGGATTGAGAAAGGCCCAAGTCAGGAGCCCAGAACTCCAACTAGCCCCTGTGTAGTGGCGGGAACCAGACTGGAAACACAGCTGCCAGGATTCAAACCAGTACTCCGATTTGGGAAGCCAGCAATCTGAGTGGTGGTTTGACCCTCTGTACCACAAGCCTGGCCCTTCACCTAGTACTACCTAAACTTATTTGAGAAGAAATTTTCCTTTCTGAGAAATATCCATAAACATCTCAGGACACTGGCAAACATTTTAGAACTGCTGATCAACCTTCAGTGATGAAAATGACTTTCCTGGGCTTCTACAGGCGCTATGAGTGTGTTCCACTGGACAGACACTACCACAGGAATTTAACACTTGGCAAATTATTTACAAATAATATGACCTCAAGAAGATTGGCTTGCCCATCTTTTGTCAGGACAAAAACCTTTAAAAATAAGTTTCCTTAAAACGAGCTTAAAGAGGAACACTTCTCAGGATCTACTTTCCATGTATTCAGTAGAGATTCAAGAAAATTCTCAAGGTCTGGCAGAGAAACCTGAGCTCCACTAATGAGGATTCAGTGAACTGTGAACCCAGCAATGAACAAAGACAAAATGCCAAATTAATGTCATGGCAATGGCCTGTCAGAAGTCACTTGGTGTCTGTAGGTAAAACCATTACGTCACCAGGACTGCACTAACCGGGTTAAGAAACTGCATTCCTTATTTGAGTACTTCCGTGTTTCTATCATTTGTCAGGTTCTGAGTTAGGACAAGACTCAGGCACTTACGGGGAATCTGGTCAACTGTGAGCCAGTAATAAAATAATGCCACTAATGAAGGCTTTACCAGACTCAGAGAACACACGATACCCTGCCCCAAGCAAAACCAAACTCAGCCCAGGTGCCTTAGAAGAAGTAATTTTCGTGCTTGCTTTGGCAGCACATATACTAGAGTTGGAATGAGGAAGTACTTTTCACCTGAGTCCTAAAGACACAAAAGAGCATACACAGCAAGTCATGGTGAGACAAGTGTACAGATTCAAAGAACTGAGCACAGAAAAACGCAGCAGACAACGGTGTAGGACACGCAGGAGGAGGGATCAGGCTGTCACACAGAACTCCGCAGAGTAAGACAATCAGAAACACAGGTGAGAGGGAGACATCAAGAGATCGTCCATCTACTGGTTCACTCCCCCAAACGGCCTCAGCAGGAGCAGACAGGCCAGGATGAGGCTAGGATTACGCCATTCAGGTACCCCACATGGGTGACAGGGATCAAATGCTTGGGCATTTCTCTAGTGTATCAGCAGAGAGCCAGCTGGGAAGTAGAGCAGCTGGGACTCAAACCCTGGCACTTCAAGCAAGGCCAGTGTCCCAAGCAGCACCCACTGTGATGTGATGTCAGCCCCTAAGTTGGATGATAACACTAGTCTTCTCAAATGATAGAAGCCTGCAGAGCAACTTGAGAATTGACTCTAAGAACTGAGTGGGAACAGGCCTGGCATGATGGCTCAATGGATAAATCCTTGCCTTGCACACGCTGGGATCCCATATAGGCACTGGTTCTAGTCCCAGCAGCCCCGCTTCCCATCCAGCTCCCTGTTTATGGCCTGGGAAAAGCAGTCAAGGAGGCCCAAAGCCTTCGGACCCTGCACCCACATGGGGAACCCAGAGAGAGCTCTTGACTCCTGGCTTCATATCTGCTCAGTTTCAGCAGTTGCGGCCACTTGAGGAGTGAACCAGTGGACAGAAGATCTTTCTGTCTCTCCTTCTCTCTGTAAATCTGTCTTTCCAATTAAAAAAAAAGAATTGAGTAGGAAACAAGTTTAATTTCTGTAGGCCGACTCTGACAAACTTGAGACTTTTTCATGTAGAAACTACGAGTAGATTTAAGGGACTGCTCTGAAATGGCTGGACATAGTTTTGGAAGTTAATGTACAGACGGTGATTCCAGCTGTCCCTGAGTGATCAGGAAAACAATACTGTCAGGAGGGCCTGGAGCAACTCGGCCAGCCAGTGCCTGAATGCTGAAGAACATGTACAAGTCTCAATGGGGATAACCAGAGGGGCCAGTGCTGTGACCAGCTTCACACACCTGGCTGGCTGTTCTACTTCTGATGCAGCTCCTCACTAACGGCCTGGGAAAGCAGCGAGAGATGGCTCAAGGACTTGGGATCCTGCACCCACACAGGAGACCTGGAAGCAGCTTTGGGCACTTGGCTTCATCCTAACTCAGCTTTAGCCACTGCAAACATTTGGGGAGTGAACAAGTGAAGGGAAGATCTCTCTCTCTCTCTAATTCTGCCTTTTTCAAATAGAGGAGGGAGAAAAAAATTTAAATAAAGAAATCAATCTTAATAAGAAAAAGCAAAGATGAAAATGGAAGCTCTTGTATCACAGAGCAAACACAGTTACAGAAAGGATCTCTCATCCACTGAGAACACAGTGTTTTAAGGAAGGTGTGAGGTTAGAATGGCTGCTATCAAAAAGACAAAAAAAGCAGCAAATGCTGCAAAAGAGGTGCAGAAAACAGAACTCAAACATTTTGTGAAAGCAGTGAGAGTGACAGACAGAGGAAACGAGAGGTGTGTTCCATCTACTGGTTCCGACCCCAATGGCCTCAGCAGTCAGCTCTGGATACCCTCGTGTTTTTTTTTTTAAGATTTATTTTATTTTTACTGGAAAGGCGGATATACAGAGAGGAAGATCTTCCGTCCAATGATTCACTCCCCAAGTGAGCACAACGGCCGATGCTATGCCAATCCGAAGCCAGGAGCCTCTTCTGGGTCTCCCAAGCGGGCGCAGGGTCCCAAAGCTTTGGGCCGTCCTCGACTGCTTTCCCGGGCCACAGGCGGGGAGCTGGATGGGAAGCGGGGCTGCTGGGATTAGGACCGGCACCCATATGGGATCCCGGGCGTGCAAGGCGAGGACCTTAACCACTGCGCCACCGCGCCGGGCCCATGGATACCCTGGTTTCTCACAGGTGTGAGTGGCGTCCAAGCAGGCCTTTGGCTGTCTTCGTAAGCACCCGGGAACAAAGCCAGATTGGAACAGAGTAGCTGGAACTCAAAACCAGCACTCCAAAATGGGATACCACTAAGTAGGCAGTGCCTTGATCCACTATGCCACAGGGCCAGTCCCCAAGAGAACTCACACTGATGGCAGCTGGCACAGAAGAGAGGTTCCCCTAACTACTACACAGACACGTATCACCCCACACAGCCATCCCATTTTAAAGGGAATGAGACCAAGCTAGTTCCCCACAAATATTAATTGCGTGACCAGAAATACCTGTGTTTCTTTCCAGTCACTACAGCATGGAATTAAAGCAGATGCTGAGGCCGGAGCTGTGGTGCAGCGAGTTTAGCTTGTCTGCTGTGGAGGCATCCCCAATGGGCCCCAGTTTGAGTCCCACCCGGCTCCACTTCCAACCCAACTCCCTGTCAATGTTCCAGGAAATCAGCCGAGGATGGCCCAAGTTCTGGGGCACCTGCATCCATGTGGGAGACCCAGAAGAAAGTTCTGGCTACAAACCACTGAGGCCATGTGCAGAGGGAATCACTGAATGGAAGTCTGTCTCTCCTTCTCCATACAATCCTGTTTTTCAAATAAAAGTAAACCAAAGTCATTTCAAAAAAAAGTAGTTACTGGCACCGTAACCTAGTAGCTAAGGTCTTGCCTTGCATGCACTGGAATACCATATGGGCACCAATCCTGATCCTGTCCACTCTACTTCCCTTCCAGCTCCCTGCTTGTGGCCTGGGAAAGCAGTCGAGGACGGCCTAAAGCCTTGGGACCCTGCACCCATGTGGAAGACCCGGAAGAGGTTCCTGGTTCCCGGCTTCGGATCAGCGCAGCTCTGGCCGTTGGGGTTGTTTGGGGAGTGAATCATCGGATGGAAGATCTTCCTCTCTGTCTCTCCTCCTCTCTGTATATCTGACTTTCCAATAAATAAATCTTTAAAAATAAATAAATAAATAAATAAATAAAATAAATGTTAGGGGGTGGCATTGTGGCACAGTGAGCTAGTTATGCTGTGGCCCAGGATGCCTGCATCCCGTATGGGCACTGCTTCTAGTCTGGCTGCTCCAGTTGTGACCCACAGCTTCCTGTTAATGTGCCTGGGAAAGCAGCACAAGATGGTCCAAATACCTGGGCACCTGCCACTCACGCAGGAGACTCAGATCAAATCCTGGGCCCCTGGCTTCAGCCTGGCCTTGCCTTTGGCTGTTGTGAGCAGCTGCAGAGGGAATGAGCAGACAGAAGATCTGTCTGCCTACCTTTTGAATAAATAAAGAAATTTTAAGAAGAGATGGAAATGCCAATTACCTCGACCCGACCAGCATATTCTGTATACCCATGCTGAAACTACAGTGTATCAGGCAGTAGCTGTGAAACAAAACCTCCAACTGCAACATCAGTAGCCCATGTGGGCGCTAGTTCAAGTCCCAGTGCTCCACTTCCAATTAGGCTCCCTGCTAATGCCCTGGGAGAGCAGTGGCCAGCCCAGGTGGTTGGGCTCCCCCTGGCCACACTGGGAGACTGGGATGGGGCTGCTGACTGTTCCAGGCTTGTCCAGTCACAGCCATGTGGCCATCTTGGGAATCAATCAGGGGATCGAAGATATTCTTCTCTCTGATTCTTTCAGAACAAACTTACAAATGTATCCCATAAATGTATATTTGTTCCACTTTTTTAAAAAGCAGGTGGCCAATGGTTCCGAACACTTTTTAGAGTAAAATAAAGACATTCTGACCATCATATTTCAAAGCATATATTTCTCCTGATAGCAATTTTTATTTACTTATTTACTTCAGAGGCAGAAAGAGGCAGAGCGCTCCTGTCTACTGTTCACTCTTCAAACGCCTGCAGCAGCAGGGCCTGGGCCAGGCCAGAGCCAGCAGCTGGAAACTCACACTGCTGCCTCACAGATGCCCAGCAGCAGGAAGCTAGAACCCGCATCCAGGAATGCCAACGTAGGATGCACGTGCCCCAACCAGTGGCCTAACTGCTCAGCCCTATGTTTGTCCTTCCCATCAGATTTACGATCCCCAGAGCTATTGGGGTGAAGAAATGGGGAAATGACATGGTTAAATAAGAAGTAAGGGACAAGAAAAAAAAAAGGCAAGGGGCAGGGTGTCCTGCCCTTCTCACAACTTCTCCAGCGCACACACACTTAAACACACACAGCTGGAGTTCATTCAATCCTGCAGGCAAATACACAGTTCTAGAACTCCATAAAAATGCCAAGAACTTACCCAGTTGTTTCCTTGATTTTGTTTTAGAATGAATCTCTTCTGCATCATCTAATACGAGGTTCATGTATTCATCAAAGCCCTAAAATATATCAGCTGACAGTCACTTTCAGGTGAAATCACAGCCCAGCCATTGTATGCACGTGCAGAAGTCCCAGGACGAGAAATCCCATTCCCCTTCCTGGAAAACAAGCCCAGAAAGTAGCCCCAACTCGTGCTTCCCTGTTTGGATGCAGGACTCGTTAGACAGGGTAGCCACGCTCCCCTCCGGACCCTTCATAAGCCAAGACGTGAGGGGTGCACAGGGTCACCTCAGGCTGTCCATGCTCTTCCCAGCAAATGTGCTCTGACTGCAGTGCCAGGCACACTTCACCTCTCCAGCTCACTGCTCTCCTGGGAGGCGAACTAGGGCCCCCCCAGCTTTACTCAGGTGTCACCTAAACCAGGATGAATACAGCACTAATTCCTATCCCTCCAGCCCCGCAGAAGACTCCAGTATTACTTAAATGATCATAAAGCTCGGTTTTCTTCCTGATTTAACCCTCATCAACGGAAACAACGAGAAAACCTCACAGTGGGCCCTGAAAACCTTTGCCTGGCTTGGGCCGTGGCTGTCACTCCCCGGGAGCCACTGGGTACTCACAATGATGCAGCCCTCTATCCGCATGTTCACCTGCTCATACAGCCACACCTGAATGCGAGACCTCTGAAACGATCACGGAACAGAACGTTAACACCACACGACCCACTCACCACGCCCCAAAAGCGGGGCTCTAGCGAACATGGGCGAAGCTGCAGCTAAGCGGCCAACACCTCAGGACGGTCCCCATGCCTGGTCAGGCCGACCCTGTGCTGAGGCACCCCAGGCCCCCAGATCTCCCTCCGCTCTTGAAACTCACACCGTGTTACTGCTTCCAGAGGTTAAACCCGGGACAGCCAAAATCCCAGATCAAGCGCATCGTTACCTGCCAGGCCCTGTTCCCAAACACGGCTTTCTCCAGGTTCTGCATTGAGTGCCACACAGCGAATCAACGCTTTTCAACGTGGCCTCAAACCACCTGCCGCTGACTTCCCTGCGTTCACTCCCGCCCACCACCAGCCCGGGGTTCGGAAAGCGACCTCTGAAGCTTCCCCACGGGGTACCCAACTCCCGGGCTTAGGATGTGGTCTACACTGTCGGGGTTCGCGATCTCTGAAGCTTCCCCACGGGGTACCCATCTCCCAGGCTTAGGACGCGGTCTACACTGGCGGGGATCTCTTTCGCGTGTTTCCCCGGGATCCGGAGGCAGAAATCAGAGCCACGTGCAGGGCCGGGTCACCCCATCCTGCCTGCCGGACACCTCTTCCACCTCCCGGCGCCTAGGGGACGACACCCGCCAACGACTTACGTACATTTTGCAGGTATCTGAAGATGAGGTTCTGCAGCAGAGCGGTTAAGGAGCACACGGAGACACGCACGGCCCACCCGAGCCCGCCCAGCGCAGGGACGCCCCCGTCCCCCCGCCCGGCCCGCGCCCTCCAGCCTCGGGGCTTCGCCCGCGGTAGGATACGATGGGCTGCACCATCACCTTCTGCACTTTCTGGCCCTGGCCCCGGTACGCCATGTCGGAATCTCACAAAGACCACACCGGACGCACTCGGCTCCCGCGCAAGCGACTTCCGGAACTCAGAGCCGGAGGCGGAAGTGCGAGACGGCCCCGCGGCCGTGCCTGGGTCATGCCTCTCTAGCCAGCAAATGGCTTTTTCTCGGTGGTCCGGAGCCTCCAAGGAGGAACGCGCCGGGGAACCGGGGCCGGTCCTGCGGCGCCACCTGGAGGTCGATCGGAGAAGGCGCCCAGGACCTTCGGTCGCAAGCAAGTCTATATTTTGAATGGCCTTTTCTGGGAAAGGTACAGGGGATGGCCAAAGCGCTTGGGTCTCTGCCATCCATTTGGAAATCAAGGATGGAGCTCACAGTGCAAGCTCCTTTGAATAAACAATAAGAAAATTGTTCTTATTTGGCATTTCCATTCCGTCTCAGATGCTTAACTATTTGTATTTGCATTTTCATGTTTATTATAGTCACAATTCTTGAATTTCTGTGAATTACTTATAACCAATCCTTTGATTAATGTAAATCATCACAAGTGCTATGTAATTCCCTTATTTTTGCAATGATTTTTAAAAATGTATTACAGGCATAGAGAGATATCTTCCATCTACTGATTCACACCTACAATGGCTGCAGTAGCCAGGGATAGGCCAGGCAGAAGCCAAGCACTCTCTGGGTCTCCCAGGTGGGAGCCAGCAGCCCAGGACTTGAACTATCATCCACTGCGCCCCATGCACATTGGAAGGAGCCTGGGTCCCACTGGAGCTGATCCTGATCTTGGCATTCTGAGAGGGGACCTGGGTGTCACACAGGGCAGCATAACTCCGTGTACCACAAATCAACCCACTAACTTATTATTATTTTTAAAAGATTTATTTTATTTTTAATGCAAACTCAGACATACAGAGAGGAGGAAAGACAGAGAGGAAGATCTAGGCTACCGTGCTGGCCGTCCCAGTAACATTTCTTTCTTTTATTTATTTATTTTTTAATTTTGAATTTTATGGTACAATTCCATCGGGTCTGGGATTTCCCTACCCCCTCCCCAGATTGCCACCGTTAGCATAGTCCTTCATAAACAGTCCTAAGTCCATCAGTCTGACATTGCTGGTACAGACAATGCCAGACAGTCTAGCATCCTGTTGTCAAGATATATCCAACAGTTCCATTGGAACTCTATGTTTGATTGGAAGTAGAGGTTTATACTGTATTGACCCAATAACATCTTAACTATTACATAAAATCACACCCCTTATAAAAAAAAATATTATCGGGCCCTGCGTGATAGCATAGTGGTTAAAGTCCTCTCCTTGAACACGCCAGAATCCCATATGGGCACCAGTTTTAATCCTATCCAGCTCCGCTTCCCATCAGGCTCCCTGCTTGTGGCCTGGGAAAGCAGTCAAGGATGGCCCAATGCAGTCAAGGTCGGCCCTTCCCCGACATGGGAGACCTGGAAGAAGCTCCTAGTCCTGGCTTCAGATTGGCACAGCTCCAGCTGTTGCAGCCGCTTGAGGAGTGAATCATCAGACGGAAGATCTTCCTCTCTTTCCTCCTCTCTGTATATCTGTCTTTCCAACAAAAATAAATAAATAGATCTTTTTAAAAAATTACTGAAGAACAGAGAGACAGAGAGAACAAGACAGAGGCAGGGGCCAACAGGGAGGGAGAAGTGCTGTAACAGCTGGAGATGGGCAGGCTGGAACCAGCAGCCGGAGCTCCGCCCAGGTCTCTGCTGCCTGCCAGCCGCAGGAGCAGGAAGCTGGCCCAGGAGCAGAGCAGCTTGGTCCCTGTGCCCACGCCAAGGTCCGGCTTGTGGTCATCACACAGGTTTCGTGTTTTATGGAGCTTAGTTCTAGTTCTGTCATCTCTGTTTTTCCTAAAAATTGTGTCTTTACCTCAACTGTATGCTCTAGTTGATTTTAGAAGAGAATATTGACCAAAAAAAATTGTTAGTTTTAAATGGTAAAAAGCGACCATCCTATATAAAGTGAAAAGAGCTAGAAAAAAAAAAGTTTGTACCATGTCAGATAAAATGGCTGATTTTACTAATATGTGACCAAAATGGTGTTCTGATTCTCTACTGCTGGGGTCTGAGTGATGGGTGTGGAAGACAGGAAGGTGTGAAGAGTATCGTTCTATTGCAGGCAAGGCCGCAAGGAACTTCCCGCTGTGTGGCAAGGCCCGGTGGATGTCTCTACAACACCTGAATGCAGCTCTGCCTCCCTTTGCATGGACACTGGACAACCCCATTGAGATTTCTGTAATCTATTTAGGCATTGTCTGCCTCTGCGGAGTTACTGTTAAATATCAATGGGAGCTTAGAAGCTGTTATTGCTGTTAGGGCTGCATCCTGTGGCAATATGCTAATTAAGGGTGCTAACTCCCCTTTTGATCCTATGCTAATCAAGGGAGTTCTGTCTTCAGGTGTAGTGGGAATCTATTCTTTCCCTCTTTCTTTGATCTTTTAGGTCCCTCCTGTGAAGCCCTTCCTTCCTTGACTGTCTCAAGACCTAGCTGTAGAGTAATTGTGGTAGGAATGTGTTAGTGATTGATATGCACCATCTATTGAGAACCTTTTCCTAGCCAGGCGCCAGGTGCCAGGCACCAGGTAAATAACATCCTAGCCTTAGGTGAAACAAATGGCAGAGTTATCTTTAGAAACACCCACTTGACCATGACGTAAAATGTCTGAGCCAGAGTTTGACAGATTTTGTATAAATAAAGCGGACAGCTTTTGTGCATTGTCCATTATGATCATGAAGTCCTAGTGGTCCGTCTCTTTCTTTCTTTGCGCCTCATCCACGCACCCTTCGCGAGTTCTGAACTCAGCTGGAGCTGGACTCCGGCACTCTACTGTGTAAGAAATATTTCCACGTCTAACCCAAAAATCATTTGGTCATAACTCATGCTTTCGTAGGTCAAGTGTTGGAGCCTGCTCTGAGCTGGGCAGCAGCATGTCTGCTCCTGGAGAGCTAAAGCCTTGGCCTGTGTCTGCATAGCAGGACAGTTTGGAGCCCAACCAAGGATCCTTGTCTCTGGCAGGGTGATATGCTTTCTGATACACGGGGCTCAGCCCCTAGGATGCCATCCCTAGGATGCCATGGCCAGTCCCAGCATTGGTAGATGGGAGCTACTATGTTAAAGAGTCTGCAGTCATTTTAAACCTGACATGTTGGTATTGGGTATGATTAATCCATTGGTAGCAAAGGGAACAGGCAGTCTTTTAAACACGAAGATGCCTGACTCCGTTGACTACAACATGAGAACTATACCAATATACATTCCCCCCCATTCCACTGGTAAAATAAACAATAAACACTGGTGTTAATCACTAAACCCCTCTATGCTCCCCAGACTATCCGGGATATATACAATAATCATTGTATCATTGTTTAAAATCCCAAGACAGGAAACAAAATTAGTTAGATTATAGCAAACTGTCATGTAACACTTACCATGATTCAATTTTGAAGGTTTTTCTATCTTTTCCGTGTCTGAATTGCAATGGTTAAGATAGGTAGAGAGACAACAGCAATGATATGCTTGAGAGTCTCAGAGTAACGCAGTGGAGCCAGCAGGGCAGATCTCAGATGAAGTACAGGCATGCCTAAGAATAGGGATTCTTCCTTTTTAAAAATTTATTTATTTGAAGGGATGGGGGAGGGAATTTTCCCTCGCTGGGCTAGGCTGAACCAGGAGCCTGGGACGCCACACAGGTCTTTTTCACGTGGGTGAGCCATCCTCCTTTGCTGTCCCAAGCAAAACAGCAGTAAGTTGAATGGGAAGTGGAGCAGCCAGGATATGGGACGCTGGTGCAGCAAGCAGTGCTAGCTTGACATCTGTGCCCCAGTGCAAGCACCACCCTCATTTGTTTGTTGAAAAGCAGACTGACAGACTGAGAGAGCTCCCATCTCCTCACATTCATAAATAATACATAATAAAAACCTTTCAATAAATAAATAAATAAAACTTGGACTGCTGCTCTATTTATGAATATTGCTTCTTTCTTTCTTTTTAAAATGATTTACTTATTCATTTATTTTTGGAAAGTTAGATATACAGAGAGGAAGAGACAGGAAGATCTTCCATCTTATGGTTCACTCCCCAAGCGAACACAATGACTGGAGCTGATCTGACGCCAGGAGCCTGGAGCTTCCTCCGGGTCTGCCATGCAGCTGCGGGGTCCCAAGGCTTTGGGTCGTCCTTGACTGCTCTCCCAGGCCACAAGCAGGGAGCTGGATGAGAAGCAAGGCTGTTGTGACTACAACTGGCCCATATGGGATTCTTGCACACACTTGCAAGGTGAGGACTTTAACTGCTAGGCTTCCACACCAGGTCTGATATTGCTTATTCTAGCTAATTTTATGTTCAATGAGTAGAACATGGTGAAGATCCAGTACTTTTGTTGTGTTCATGCTCTTAATATCATTTTGCAAATTCAAAACAAATTGCAGTTTGCTGATCATTTTTAAGGGACTCCAATGTCTAACATGAGCAACTTCATGATTTTTTTCCCCCAAGAACTTTTGGAAAAAAAAAAAAGAACTCTTGAAAAGTTGAATTAATTAAAACTAATGGCACTAGAGCACACTTTTTCACACTGTCATTGAAACACTGGTAGGAAATAAAGCAATGAATTTTTTTCCCTTAACTTTTGGTAATTTTTTATTTTATTAGCAATGATCTATCAATGTAGTACAGGAAGTGGTGGTCAATAGGGTATGTGAATTAAAGATACACTCTAGGGACCTGCACCACGGTACAGACCAATCCTCTGCCTTGCATGCATGAGCCAGAGTAAGTACAGGCTGGCTGGGCTTTGTCACAGCATTAGCTGGCAAGTGCTAGGACTGGACGCAAGGCCTGTCAAACTGGACTGCAGAATCACCTGGTGAGTGTGAGATATGGGACAGGGAGTGGGCCCAGTGCGGAAAAGTTGGGCACCTCGGATGGGCTTTAAACTCCCACTGGTGAGCATGAGAACCAGGGCTTGGGCAGGACCTGGATGGACAGCTGGTGGCACCCACTGGCATGACTGTGGGCTGGATAGTGGGGTTGATTGGTTTGAGCTAGGCTTCAATGCCCACTGGCATATACAAGAGCTAAACGGGATATGGGGCAGTTTGGACCAGTCTATTGCACGTATTGGCAAGCACAGGACCAGGACTGGGGGCGGGCCTGGTGGGGGTCGTTGGGTGTCATTCCGACTGGGCCGCAGTTCCTGCTGGTACATGTGAGGGAGGAAATGTGTGGTGCACAGGGTTGGGTTGGTTGGGCAACATCTATTGCTTTATGTAAGAGATAGGGAGACAGCACAGGCCCAGCAACTGCAACTACTGGTGTGTGGGTAGGCTGATGTGGGGGATGGACTGAGCCGGCCCACATATTGGTAAACACACATAATTCAAATCTGGGATCACTTCAGATGAGGTTTCTGGAATCCCCTCAACTGAACTGCTGGACTCAGAACACCAAGCATGGGGAGAATTGCAGGATTGGTGGACTGACCATAGAGTGCATGTGTCAGAACTCGGCCTTCTCAGTGTAAAAGATGGAGCAGTGGATGGCATGGCCAGATGCACATGAAGGGTATGGCAGTCTACTGGGGCCTGCAAAGACATCTGGTACCATAGCAGAGGAGAGATGGCAGAGCAAATTGGTTAACTACCCCAGCCAAACATTGACAGTAAGTGTCTGAGTGAATGGAGGTGGATTATGTCAGCCAACGGACCTTGGATTTCCTTATCCTTGGATGGATGAGACTGACAGCATTTCAGAATTAGCAAAACCACTTGGGCAGAACCCTCGCAGCATACTCCACATCAGGGACCTTGGAATGACAGTCAGGTGGCTGTTCCCCTTCCCCAGGGTATGGAGGCGGTTGGGAGGCAGGGTGCAGCTTCTTCCTTTATTCGCTTGGCCACCCACCCCCACCTTACCCCCAGGAAGAAGAATAAGAAAATTTGGAAACAAAAGTAAGAGATACATTGTAAATACTCAGTAACGTTTGTTAGCAGTTTAAAAGTTACTTTGGGTGGGGCACACTGTGCTAATGAAGCTGCCCCTTACGATGCCTGCAGCCCCTGTGGGCAGCTGTTTTTGAACCCATACTTCGCTTCTGATTCTGACTTCCTGCTAAGTATGTCCTGGGAGACACCATGTGATGGTTGCAATAACTAGGGTTCCTGAGGAGGAAGTCAGCAGATGGGAGATTTCTCTTTGTATAAATTAAATATTTAAATAGTTAGAGGTGGAGCTTAGCATAGGTTTAAGATTCTGCTCAGGACATCCCAGTTCCTTATCGGAGTGCCGGGGTTAGTCCCAGCTCTGCTCTGCTTCCCATTCTAGCTTCCTGAATGCACACCCTGGGAGGGATCAGGTGATGGCTAAGGTACTTGGGTCTCTCACCCACATGTGACTCAGGTTTAATTCAAGGCTCACGGCTTTGGCTCGTTCCAGCCCTGGCTATTGTAGGTACCGGGGAGTGAACAGTAGATGGATGTCTCACTCAAATAGAAACAATCAAGAAAAAAATTAGTGTTATCATGCATTTCTTGATTCTTAACTGCCAAAAAATACTGCAATCTATTAAAAAATTTTAATTTATTTTTTGAAAGATGTATTTGTATTTCTTTTTGGAAAGCCAGCTTTACAAGAGGAGACAGAAAGACTTTCCATCCACTGCTTCACACCCTAAGTGGCTACAACACCAGAGCTGAGCCAATCCAAAGCCAGGAGCTTCTTCCGGGTCTCCCACACGGGTGCAGGGTCCCAAGGCTTTGGGCCGTCCTCCACTGCTTTCCCAGGCCACAGGCAGGGAGCTGGATGGGAAGCGGAGCAGCCAAGACATGAACTGGAGCTCATGGGATCCTGGTGCTTGAAGGGAGGATTAGCCAACTGAGCTACTACACCAGGCCCTAAAGATTTATTTATTTAAAAGGTGACTTACTCAGAGAAAGGGGAAGAGGGGACAGAAAGGAAAAGAGGAAGGAAGAAAGAAAAGGGAAAGGTGGTGGGGAAGGAGAATCTTTTATCTGCTGGTTCACTACCCAAACGGCCCCAACAGCTAGGGCTGCGACACACTGAAGCCAGGAGCCTGGAGCATCTTCCAGGTTTGCTATGTGTGTTGTTGGAGCCAAGCATCCTCCACTGCGTGTCTTCCACTGCTGTTTTCAGGCCAGTGGCAGGAAGCCTACTTGACAGAGCAGCTGTGACACTGAGGGATGCTGGTGGTGGCAGCTCGCACTGGCTATTCCATAAAGCTGTCCTTACAATCAAGTAGTTTTCAACAACAGAATTATCTGGGCAACAGAATTATCTTGGCAAACAGACAAGGTGTACAGAACTTAAATCCAACCTTAGAACTAGAATTACATACCAGTCTCACCTCTAGTTCCAGATAGGCTAAGGTGGAAACTCACTACATGATGGGACACGATGACCACTGGGGAGCTGGAGTTACGGTCCATGTCAGAACGGGGACAAACACATCAACTGCAAAGCCATCTTCATGTTTCTTGCTTTAACCAAATTGCAACATTTGTCCCCTTTCTTGCAGTTAAAATGTAAAACCATTATAAAGAAATTTAAAACCATTATCAAAACATATATATGTTTTGTTTAGCTTTTTGTGAAACAGTCAATTTGTTGGGGCTAATTTCATACCAATAGGAAAAATGCTCTTTGGTAACTAATAAATACTGAAAAAAATCCTGCCCCTCTGCAGTTTTATGCTTAAAAACTCATCTGCTGAATCTAAGATCACTTCTGGGACTGGCATTGTGGTATAGAAAGTTAAACTATCCACTGTCATGCTGGTATCCCGCATGGAACACGTTCAGATCCTGGCTAATTGCCTCTGTTCCAACTCCCTGTTCATTTGCTTAGCAGGGCAGAAGATGATGCCACAACTACTTGGGACCCTGCCACATCTATGGGAAACCCGACGGCATTCATGGTTCCAGGTTCCACACTGGCCCCACCCCAGTTCTTGTGGAATACACCAGCGGATACAAGATCTTGTTTCTCCCAACTGTAATGGTGACATTCAAATAAATAATTAAAAAACAAAATAAAAACTCTGGAAAAAAACACAGAATGGGAATTGATGATTTAGTTGTGAAATGCCAACAATAGTCAGGCTCAACCAGGCAAACGTGGGGGTAATTCCTCCAGGTCACCTACACGGGTGGCAGGAAGCTGGATTTTTAAGTGTGAAGGAGTTGGGACTTGAACTGGCACTATGGCATGGATGCAGATCTCAAGTGCAGCTCAACCTATTGTGCTACCATGTTGTCCCTAAGATCATGTTCATATCCTTTGTTTAAAAGGTTCATTTTTTAAAAAATTCAGAAGTCGGAGTTAGATCTTCTATCTGCTGGTTCACTCCCCAAATGGCCTCAATGGCCAGAGCTGGGTCAGTCTAAAGGCAGGAGCTAGGAGTCTCTTTTGGGTTTCCAACACACTTAGGTCTTCGTCTACTGCTTTCCTGGGTGCATTAGCAGGGAGTCAGATGGGAAGTGGAGCAGCCAGAGTTGAACCAGTGTCTTTAGCAGATGCCAGTGATGCATGTTACCTGCTACACCATGCTGCTGGCCCCCCGCTTCCCCTTAATCTATGGCAATACTTCAGCTACAATAATTAATGACTAAGTCTCAGTGTCACATGTAATATGCAAATAGCAGCCTTTAACTGACCATACTTCTGGCTAAGACTGGCAATACATTCTTGTGAAAGGTTGCTAAAGCCAAATGATGTCACTCAGCAGCAGGCCAACAACAGTCTGACCGGGCTCTTGTCAATGTGGACCCAAGGCTACAGTGACACACAACACCAAGACTTTCCTACACCAGTTTTATTCAAAACACATAGGATCTGTAATGGCAAATAGTTCAAATAATGCATAACATGAATTGTTGATGAATACAAGGACTTTAAATATGAAACAAAATTATTTTTTTAATGTAAAGAGGTTATATACAAAAAAAAAAAAAAAGAACATGGAATCTATAAGCTGATTCCAAAATCAAATGAGCAAACAAGTGGCGGTGAAACCAGAACATTCCACCTCTGCTTTGGAGAAGGGCTATCATACAACATTCAGTAAGCTGAGGATGGACTGGCAGAGGTGTTTCTATACACAAGTTTCAAGTCACTTTTCCTTGTGCCGAATCATCCAGCTCTGCCCAAGACTGAATGGGCAGTCCTGTGGCTTTCTTCCTTTACCAAATTTCCAACATGGCCATAGGAAGTTCAACTCTCGATGAGCCGCTTACAACAGCAGTTCCTTAGGAGCCAACACGACAGGTGGGTCAGATTTCCCTCTGAGAAACCAAACTGGCCACCTAGAGCAAAACAGCAAAATGGACACGTCCTCTTCCTCCTCCTTCCAATTATATACAATATGTTTCCTTCCAGACTATTATTCCCATCACACATGTTCATTCACAAGTCTAAACCTTGAGGTGAAATGAAGGAGACGAACAGCAAGAAAAGAAAATCCACTCCAGACACGAAGGAACTGGCAGGCATCCAATACACCCGCGGAGCGTCTCGTCATCCCTGCTGGAGCACAGCCCCGCGCACCGCCACGATCCACAAGTACGGGCAGCTTGGGGACGCTCACTGCTTTCTTTCTCTCAGCTGGTTAAAGGGCACCAAATAAATACTGGGCAAGAAGAGTTTGCTGGGAAAGTTAGAAATAAAAAAAAAAGTTAACCAATTGTTGTCCCTGTGACAATTCAGTGCCAGGAAGAGGCAAGTATTAAAGGGAAGGGACAGTGTCCACACTAATAGTTCCTCTAACACATCACCGTCCCTTACAAAGAATCCAGGGCACCCCAGAAATAGAAAATTAGTTTCAGGGGACCCCCGAGGCACTTTTAAGCCTTAAAAAATTACAGTAATAATAATAATAGTAATAATAATAATAATAATAGGTTAGCTATTGCTCTTCAGAGGCGTAGGGCAGCGGCGGCACCAGGCCCACAGAGCTGTGTCTCTGTCACAGGGCGTCTGGAGTTGCTCCACCCTCTTTAAAGCTTGCTGGAATCTCCAAACACCTTTAAAAAGACACACTTTAACACAGACTGTGTGGGTTTGTTTAGTGGTGGCATGTGATTTGGTCCTTAAAAGTAGCAGCTGTCCTCATCCATGTCAAAATCAGGTAACATCAAGTACATCACGATGATACACAAAGAAAGGATACAACAAAGGGCCAAACAGCCGGAGCTGATGAACACCTCAAGGAGTCTCTAGGTTTCTCTGCACCCTTCTGCATGGATCTCCCACTCAGTCTCCTGCTGCGGAGCGTAGCGTAGGGCAGAACTTGTTCTCAAAGATGCCTGACAATGGCATCAAGTGGACAAAACAGTTATTGAGGGACTTTTAAAAATCTGACCCCAAGGAATCCAGGACACATACAGGTAATTCAGAGGTATACTTCTGATTTGGGGCAAATTCTAGACTAAAGAAATAATCATTTCTGGTAAATGTTGTAATAGATAAGGTGAAGTCCAGTTGATTGGTGAGTTTTTGCAAAGTGTTCTCTGCCGCTTTCAGCTGTCGATCATTTCTGACAGCTCAAGAAGAAGGTCATCTTCATCCTTCCCCGGGTCCAGGTCGATCTCTGCCTCCAATTTGCCTCCGGAAATCTCCCATATTAGTTTCTCAAAATCATCCTCCACAGACAGCGGGGGCTTCCCTGCTGAGGCAGAGCTGAGCCGGCGAGTTTTTGTGGCCCCTTGGGACGAGGAGGGACCAGATCCTTCTGGGGGTGGGGGCTCTGAGGAGGCCTGAGCTGGAGGCAGCGCAAGACTGTAAGGAAAAGGACACAGATTCTGAGAAAACATCTCCTTTTCTGCGGATGAGTGAAGCCCCGGCCTCAGCGACACACAGGAGGGAGTATGTGGCTGCTTCTGAGGACACATGCACAAAGTCCTTCGGCTGATCCGGAACCAAGTGTTTTCACAAAATAAAATAGAATTCAAGCACCTTTTAGATAACACAGGCAAAACATGCACAATAACATAAGAAAAGAAATCTAAGACCTTAATGCTCTGCATTCTGGCAATCATTTGGAAGTCCAGCAGATTTAGTTACAGTGCAACCGCACACATTCAAAAGCTGTTCGTTGGCATTACTCTCTAGACAGTCTGGGTAAGAAGTACAGTGTGTTACCTGTCTCCAGGCTTTTCTGTCTCAGGCACAGCGACTGACTTTTCCTCCGAGAGGAGTGGGACGACAGCCTGCAGAAAGAAGTGTGAAGTGAATTTAGTGAGGTCAACTTTTTCATTTCAACACATTGTTTTCTTAAAATCATGGCTGTTTGTTCTTAAAGTTTATTTTTTATTTGAAAGGTAGAGCCAGAGAAAGAGGTATCTTTTACAAGCTGGTTAACTCCCCAAATGCTCATAGTTGGGGCTGGACCAGATCAAACCTAGGAACCAGGAACTCCATCCAGGTTAACACCCAAGTGAGTGGTCAGGACCCAGTTCAAGCTGTCAATCACCTGTTGTTCCCAGGACACGGCAATGCCCACTCTGGATATTATTCTTTCAGCCTGGAACTCTGAGAATCAATAATAAAAGGTTGAGAGGCTGGGCTGCGGCACAGTGACTTAAAATCATCGCTTTTGATGCTAACATTCCATACTGGAGTGCCAGTTCAAGTCCTGGCTGCTGACGCGCCTGGGAAGCCCATGGGTGATGGCCCCAATATCTGGCCCTTGCCACATGAGTGGGAGACAGAGATGGGTGTTTCTGGCTGCTGACTGCGGCCTAGACTGGCCCCAGGCTGCTGCGGAATTTGAGAGTGAACCAGTAGATGGAAGGTCTCTGTAACTCTGCCTTTCAAATTAATTAATAAAAGTGAGTCTGAAAACAGAGTCGGGCCTGCCGTGGGGCCTCTCCTTACCACTGCTGCTTTCTTGGCTGGGCTCTCCTCCAGGCCGCTGCTGGAGCTGAGGGGCTTCACAGCCACCACAGCAGGGTACATCTCCGAGGCCTTGCGTTTTGGAGCCAACTTGGAGGGAGAAGCAATTTTAACCACAGACGGCTTCACGTTCACCTTGGGTTTAACTACAAAGGACAGAAAACATTAGTTATAATACTCTCTTTTACACAGAAAGTCACTCAAGATATTAAAATCCCATCAGAAATACTACAAACAAAATGAAAACAGAACAGAATCACATAGACTGAAAACAATCCGCAGATAACCCGATGACAGGAGTGGGTACACACACGTTCCCAGTGGCTCTTCATTCATTGTTACTGGGTTTCTTCTCTCTGGTATTTTCTACCTCTAACCCACAGGGGAGATTTGTCACAGAAAGTCTTAAAACTTTTAGAGCTGCAATTCTAAATCAAGAAAGGAACCCATCTAAGTTCTGCTTTTGTATAAACTTGGCAATTTTTATATCTTATAGCAAGGAGAAACACACACGAATACCCACCTTTCCCCCTTTTTTCCAAGGTCTGTGCTGCACATTTCACATTCAGGATTGAGTCCCCGGTCCCTAAGGCTTCCACCTCCATCTTCTGGACTTTCGTGGGAAGTCGCTTGGTCAGGTGCTGAGGATCACCTGGTACAGAAGGGAGCTCCGGTGGCTCCACTCCTGGTGTGTTGCCGGAGGCCACTCCCTGAATCTGCGTCAAGACAGACTTCTCCCTCTGGGACGCTCCCTTCTCCTGCTGCTCCTGTGCATGCTTTTCTTTGTTGCGTTCACATCTCTTGTCTTGAATTGTAGTGCTGTCAACTCCTATGGCTTCATCTGAAGCCTGTGGGCAAATTTCACAGGACAAAATTAAAAATTTTCCTACAGCAAACAGCCTATTTCCTTTCATTTTATTTTATCAATGGAGGGACAAAGAGAAGGAGAAACAGCTGTATACAGATACTCCACATGCTGGTTCACTGCCAACGCAACAGCAGCCCGTGGGGTGGAAGGAACCCAACTCCTTAAGCCATCATCTGCTACTTTCCAAGGAGTACAGCAGCAGGAAGTTGGAATGTTACTAAAGTAGCTAGCACTTGCACCCAGGGCCTCTGATATAGATGTGACCACCCCAAGCAGTAATGCAACCACTACCACAGGCCCACCCCCAACGACTACAGTCATCAAGCCCAAGCTGGCCCGAAAAGTCAGACATGACCCAGAATCTAAGGGGACTGTTATTTAATGTTAATGGAAATTATACTAACATTAACGACTAGAATTAAATCTGTGTGGACCAATACTAGGACAGGTTTGACAGGCTAGACAACCACAACTCTAACACAAATAGTAATAACTCCTAAAAATTTAGACACAAATTTACACTAAGATATTTCTCATTGCATAAATTTTTATAAAACTTTAATGCCCAAGGGTGTGTGTTTATGTGTGTGTGTGTGTATAGCAACCAGGCTATCACTTATGACATGCACATCCCATATTACAATGTCTGGTTCAAGTCCAAGCTGCTCTGCTTCCGAGCCAGTCTCCTGCTGACATGCAATCCAAGAGGCAGCAGTGATGGCATAATTATTTAAGACACTTACATGGAGACCAAAAACCAAGTTCTAGGTTTCTGGCTTCAGCCTGGGTCAGCCCTGGCTGTAATAGACTTTTGGATAGTGAACCAGTAAATGAAAATTCCTCTCCATTTATCTTTGTTTTCAAATAAAATGAGACCAAAAAGTGAACAACCACCCTCAAAAAACCCCAAACACAACCTTAATGTCCAGAAAAATATATATTCATATAACAGGATGTTGTGTGGAAGGTAGAAATAATAATTGTTTTCCACTCTAATTACTTGAAAGGGACACAGAGAGAGAGATGGCAAGCCCGGTGATCACACCTGCTCCCATTGCTACCTCTCCCATTGCTCACGACATCAGGGGGCTGAAGCCAGGTCTGCCCTGCAGCGGCCAGTGCCCTCACTGCTGCCTCCCGAGGTTTGCTTCAGCAGAAGCTGGAGTCAGGAGCTGGAGTGGAGGGCTGAACTCAGAACTCTGAAGCGAAATAACACCCCAGCCAATGGTGGTTACATCAGAGTTGCACAACACAATGGAGGCGTCTGTTCATTCTCCACCTGGCCTCTGGTCGCCAGAAACAACAGCATACAGTTAACCAAACTCACCTCCTTAGGCTCTGTTCTATTAATATTCCTTTGGGAAGCAACTTCACTTCCTTCCTGAAGTTTCCTCTCTTCCTTCGTACCTGTATTTACATTGAATACATCATCAGCTGTCATTTCCTTTAGGCTACAACATCATGACAAAGAAGTTCAACAAAACTTTTCTTAATGAAAACAATTATATAAGACAAAGAGAACTGGATACATGTTGATCCTCACAGAGTTGCAAAATGCACAGA
The DNA here is from genome assembly GCF_017591425.1 of Ochotona curzoniae. NCBI lineage: Eukaryota > Metazoa > Chordata > Mammalia > Lagomorpha > Ochotonidae > Ochotona > Ochotona curzoniae. The sequence goes on along the minus strand of NW_024466219.1, from coordinate 14,111,846 downwards.
AGAACACCAAAGGCTCAAAGGATGGTGTTACAATAAAGCAGCTTAACCACACTCAGTCCACTGGTTTGCAAATTAGCTTCAAGAACTCCTACAAAGCGCACGTGGCGAGCTGCACTCTATCTGGGCAGCTCTCCTCACCTGTCCTCTTGGCGATCCGCAGCAGCCGCCGGGTTCCCGGGGTGGCCTCGGGTTGTGGCTGGGTGCTGGCACTGCTCTTGGTACTCTGCTGCACCCTCAGGGCCTTCTCCAGCTTAATCTCCTCCAGCGTCTTAATGTGCACCTCCTGCATCGACTTGGCTCTACCTGCAGGCTCCTCCGCCGGTTCTCTGCTGGCCACTCCGGGAGGCAGAACCACGGCTTTTTTACTTTCAGTATCAGTCTTCAACTTGATGCAAGCGGTATCCTTTCTGCTTTTCTGTTTGTCTGTCTCCTGCTGCCGGTGTTTTTTTTCCGCCAGGACCTCTGAGAAGGTTTTAATCCGAATAGTGGAGGAGCTCCTTGCTCCTGAAGCAGAATCATCAGCTCTGCACGATCCTTCCGACTTGAGTTTGGTTTGCAATTCTCCGCGTTTCTGATTGGCTCTTTCAAGAAGAATTTCTTCTAATGTCTTCACGTGGATTTCACCAACTTTATTAACTCTTTCTGTTTTCACAGGAGAAAACCATGTCATCTGACTTGAAACTCATCTCTTATCATTTTCCTATTCTTGGGTCACATCACTCCATAAATGAATCATGTAAATAGGCTATTAAAATGACAAACTGAAGAATGAATTTGGATCTCAATTTTAGATCACTGCATGTTTCTGGTCATGGCAACTACAGGAAATTTTTTTTTAAGATTTATTTATTTTTATTACAAAGTCAGATGTACAGAGAGGCGGAGAGACAGAGAGGAAGATCTCCCATCCGATGATTCACTCCCCAAGTGAGGACAACGGCCAGAGCTGCGCTGATCTGAAGCCAGGAGCCAGGAACTTCTTCCTCCAGGTCTCCCACACAGGTGAAGGGTCCTAAAGCATTGGGCCGTCCTCTACTGCTTTCCCAGGCCACAAGCAGGGAGCTGGATGGGAAGTGGAGCTGCCGGGATTAGAACCAGCGAGTTTAAGGTGAGGACCTAAGCCACTAGGCCACACTGCCAGGCCCCAGAAAAACTCTCAAGAGGGAAAAAAAAAGTGCTGATCTGTTTGACTACCTAGATGTTAAAAAAATTTTTTTTTGTTGCTTTTTGCAATTTTCTTTTTAAAAACTGTGGGAAGTAGAGGGAAAAAGATCTTCCATCCAGTAGTTCACTCCTCAAACAGCCCAACAGATGAGCCTGGGCCAGGTGGAAGCCAGGAGGTCTCCCAGGTGGGTGGCAGGGGACAAAGTACTGAAGGTAGCCAGAGCACACACAGGCAGGACACAAGGACCTGAGCCCAGGTACTCTGATGCGGGATGCACACACCCCAAACAGTGCCTTAACCCACTGTTCTCTCATGCTTGCTCCAGCCAGTAACTTTTTAACTTTTGAAGGTTTTTAAATAAAAGGTGTTAGGGCCCAGCACAGTGGCCTAGCAGCTAAGGTTCTTGCCTTGATCGCGCCAGGATCCCATATGGGTGTCAGTTCTAATCCCAACAGCTCCACTTCCCATCCAGCTCCCTGCTTGTGGCCTGGGAAAGCAGTCAAGGACGGCCCAATGCTTTGGGATCCTGCACCCACATGGGAGACCTGGAGGAAGCTCCTGGCTCTGGATCGGCGCAGCTCTGGCCATTGCACTCACTTGGGGAGTGAATCATCGTATGGAAGATCTTCCTGTCTCTCCTCCTCTCTATAGCTCTGACTTTGTAATAAAAATAAAAAATAAATAAATCTTAAAAATCACAAAATGAATATGATAAGCAGCATGGAGACCTTGTTTCTCTTCCCCTACTAAAATTCCATCAAACTGACATATAAAACATTAAAATACCACAAACTGGACCACTCCAGTAATACCCTCAGAACATTCTTCCCTCTGTCGGGGCCTCAAGGTAATACTGGATGACCATCTCCATCCCTGGGCACTTATGTAGTATGACAGGAGGGAGTGGTGCTCCCCCGCCAACACACACAGGAGGGAAAATAAACATTTATCTCACCCACGTCCCCTCCTAACCAACCCTGTCCATCCTGATCAGAGGCCCACATGGATGTGCAACTTCATCTTAATAATAAGTATTAAAAAGAAACCCCACAAGTTGGGGCCAGATGGGTGGTGCTGGCTGCTCCTCAGCACACACAGGGACACCCGGATGGAGTTCCAGGCTCAGTCCTGGCTGTGCAGGCAACTAGGGGAGTGATCCAGCAGGTAGAAGAGCTCTCATCACACTCTGCTTTTCAAATAACAAACTACACAAAACAAAAAGCAGATACCTAAATTTATAGACTCCCCCCCCCCCAAAAAAATAAAAAACTGTAGGGATGAGAACTGCTCTTGCCAATAGGGTCAAGAAAAATTGCCAAACTGGGTCAGTAGTGGGTGCTTGGATGACCAGCCAGCTGGTCAGAAGCTTTTCCTGAGGACTCCCTAAGAAGAAGAGAAGCCATCCCAAAAGAGCACATCATGAAGATGCTGGCAAGAAGAGCCTAAATGTCAAGCAGAAGAGAAAGATGGGGACCAGCCAAAGTTAAGCAAAAAGAGGAAAACGGTTGGTTCTATTCTGAAGGCAAGCTGTGTGTGTCCCAGCCTGTCATCCACACAAGCAACTCTCAGCACACACTCAGCACCAGTCCAGAAATAAATCATGTCTCCCATCAGGGAGCATCTATTTGAGAAACTGTCTTCCAAACCACAGAGGAAACCCATGGAAAGTACTTAAAACTACAATTAAAAAAAAAAACAACATTAAAAAATAGCCAAAACAGAGGCAGTTCAAGTTAAATGGCTGCCTGTGACACTGGCACCCCATATGGAAAGCAGCTCAAGTACCAGCTACTACATTTGCAATCCACTTCCCTGCTAATATGCCTGGGAAAGCACCAGAACCTGGCTCAAGTCTCAGGGATCCTGCACCTACAGGGGAGACCCAGATGAAGTTCAGCCTCCTAGATTTGGCCCAGTCCACCACCAACTGATACAGCTATTTTGGCAATGAACCAGCAAAAGAAAGATCTCTTTATCTTTCCCTCTTGCTCTATAATTCTGCCTTTCAAGTAAGTAAAGTCTCAAAAAAAAAAAAAAAAAAGACTAAGTAGTAAAGATCATATATAAAAATAAAACATTAAAAGGAAGACTGGGGCCCAGTGCGGTGGCGCAAGTGGTTAAGGTCCTCGCCTTGCATGCCCGGGATCCCATATGGGCGCCGGTTCTAATCCTGGCAGCCCCACTTCCCTTCCAGCTCCCTGCCTGTGGCCCGGGAAAGCAGTCGAGGACGGACCAAAGCTTTGGGACCCTGCACCCGCGTGGGAAACCCGGAAGAGGTTCCTGGCTTCGGATCGGCATAGCATCGGCCGTTGTGCTCACTTAGGGAGTGAATCATCGGACGGAAGTTCTTCCTCTCTGTCTCTCCTCTCTGTATATCCACCTTTCCAATAAAAAAATAATAAAAATAAATCTTAAAAAAAAAAAAAAGGAAGACTAAAATTAGAGACGGCAGAAAGGTCTGAAACCAGTCTGTGAAAACAGGAGAAATCAAAAAGCAACAAACAGTACTTAGAAAATAGAAGTATCAAAAATAAACTCATATGAAGGACTCAACACTAAAACTACAAGGCTGGACAAGCCAACTGCAGCCTATAGGGCAAATCCGGACCCCGCTGCTCCTTCCTATAAGTGAATGCTGGCAGAAACAGAGCCACCCTCACTCATTTCTGAACTGCTCACGGCTGCTGTCCCGGCAGAGGAGGAGCTGCAGCAGACACTGTGGACAGCAGATACCTGATCCTCCACTGAAAAATAACCTGTCCATTCCTCATCTAGAGAACAAAGCTCTCTGGAGTGGAGGCCAACAACAAAGGCATGAGTATAAAGACGTGGTGTGTACACCTCAAGAATTTCTTTTTTTTAAAGATTTATTTTTATTATTTTTTCATTGGAAAGGCGGATATACAGAGAGGAGAGACAGAGAGGAAGATCTTCCGTCCGATGATTCACTCCCCAAGTGAGCGCAACGGGCCGATACTATGCCGATCCGAAGCCAGGAGCCTCTTCCGGGTCTCCCACGCGGGTGCAGGTTCCCAAAGCTTTGGTCCGTCCTCGACTGCTTTCCCGGGCCACAGGCAGGGAGCTGGAAGGGAAGCGGGGCTGCCGGGATTAGAACCGGCGCCCATATGGGATCCCGGGCGTGCAAGGCGAGGACCTTTAACCACTTGCGCCACCGCGCCGGGCCCCACCTCAAGAATTTCTAAGAGAATAAAAGCAAAGGTAAGCAGGATACACTTAAAGAAATGAAAGGCATGTTTTCTAGATCGAAAGCAGGCAAGTCTTTCAATTCTGAGTTCACTGAACACTGGGCAGAATCAACAAAACCCTCCCAGATGGGTGAACGCTGGGTGCAGGGGGTTGAGAGAAGTCCTCTCAGGAAAGCCTTCGGACTTACCGGCCACATCCTCAGTGTCTGGACCAGCCAATGTGCCTAACCGCTCCTTGAGAGACTTGGGTACTTGTACTGTGGAAAGAATTTCAAGAAACCAAAAGCTGAGACAGGAGCTGTGGCACAGCATGCTAAGCCGCAGCTTATAACAAGGCGTCTTGTATCAGGGTGCTGGCTGGAGTCCAGCTGCTTCGCTTCCTATTCAGACTCTGGCTAGTACGCCTGGGAAGGCAGTGGAATGCAACAAAGCACAACGCAGCAGATGGAAGCTCTCTCTGTCCCTCTTGCCGTTGCCTTTCACTTAGAGCAGGGTGTGTGTAGTCCCCAGGGAGACCCACAGGCTCCAGCTGCTGTGAGGGCAGGTCTCTGTCTCTGCCTAGCTATTTCTTACAAACAAACTGAAAAAAATTTTTTTTTTAATACATAAACCACCTCTTTTCAAAGTTCACAAATTAGACTATACTTCTCTCTCAGTGGTAACATCAAAAGAGCCCCTAAGCCCTTACCCTTGCCTTCCTCGCAGAAGAGGCTCACACAAGCCAGAGGCAACAGAGTTCCTGGAGCCATTTACTACAATGCTGCTGGCAAAGTTTCTATTCCCCTAACTCTATGTGAAATAACACTCTTTAGTTTTAAGAACTGTCAATATAATTGGCAGGGGGGATTTAGCAAACAATAAAGCCCTCAAGGGTAAAGGCAAAGTGCAAAATTTCTCATTGTTGGGTGTTGAGGCGGGCAGCCAACCCTGGACTCCGTTCCTTCCACTAGAAATCATGCACAGCGTCAGCATATTTCCACATCAATTTTAATACAAAAATTTACACCATGGGACTGATGCGATGGCTCAGTGGCTAAATCCTCACCTTGCATGTGCAAGGATCCCATATGATCACTGTTTTGACACCCAACTACCCCACTTCCAATCCAGCTCCCTGCTTGGGGCCTGGGAGAGCCTAAATACTTGGCCCTGCACTCATGTAGGAAACTGGGAAGAAGCTTCCAGCCCCTGGCTTTGGATTGCTTCAGCTCTGGTGTTTCAGCCACTTGAGGAGTGAACCCGGGAACAGATCTTTCTGTTTCTCCTTCTCTCTAAATCTGCCTTTCCAATAAAAATAAATACATCTTAAAAAAAAAATCTATGGGGCCCGGTGCGGTGGCGCAAGTGGTTAAGGTCCTCGCCTTGCACGCCCGGGATCCCATATGGGCGCCGGTTCTAATCCCGGCAGCCCCGCTTCCCTTCCAGCTCCCTGCCTGTGGCCCGGGAAAGCAGTCGAGGACGGCCCAAAGCTTTGGGACCCTGCACCCACATGGGAGACCCGGAAGAGGCTCCTGGCTTCAGATCGGCATAGCATCGGCCATTGCGCTCACTTAGGGAGTGAATCATCGGACGGAAGATCTTCCTCTCTGTGTTTCCTCCTCTCTGTATATCTGCCTTTCCAACAACAAAAATAATAATAATAACAATAAAAAAAAAATCTATGCCACTACTTTTAATCTGGGTAATTTTTACAGCCTATAATCCATATCCTGGCCAGTACGCTGTCCCCTTCTAACCTCTGTCCCTCCAACGGCTCCAAAGTGCGAACCTGAGCCTTGTCACCACTATAAAGTGAGCCCACGTTCCAGTGAGGCCTTGGCAGCTCTGCTGGAGGCAGTGCCTCCTCCGATCACACTTTCCATCTTGCCTCTATTCTGTCCCCACCACCCCCGGGCGCAGCATGCCCTCTCAGCTCTGTCCCTGTATGGGGGTCGTTCTCTCCGCCCCCCTCCTACCTCACTGGGCTAATTTCTAACTCAGATTACAAGTCTCAGTGTTCGAACATCACTTCCTCTATGAACCTGTCCCCAGCATTAGGTGTCCTTCCTTAAGCATCACGCATTAGAGGTGCTAGTCTCTATGACTAGTCCCACTTACCATTATACGACAAGCTACTGAGAAGTGTGACACTGTTTAACTCGTTCAATAAAACAACTCAAGTGTTACTGAATTTTAAAAATATCAGAATAACCTAATTTACTTGAACAAAATAATGACAAGCTGGTAGCATTCCAAGACACAGTGTCCAGGACACTCTCACAAACTTTGTGAGAGCAGTACCCACCTCTCTTTGGTGCTTTGTCAGCATTTGTTTCTGGAGCGTCAATTCTCTTTCCCAGCCTCTGAGCAAGGCTACGCTTTAAGGGAGGGCCACTGTCACCACCTACAAATAGGAGGAAGTTAGTTTTAAGATTTCAAGTCCACTTGGACAAGGCCAAGAAACACCAGCAAATCAGACACTGTACAAGGACACTGGAGTGCTGGTTCACCAAAAGAAATAAAAATGTTCTAAAAAGAGGAATCACAGGAAGGGGTGAAAAACTAGAATACACAAATAAGAATTTGCTAAATAACTGACTGAGCTGAAACATCATAAATACAGGTTGAGGCTGAACCTCACAACTGGAAATGTGCAGTTTTTCACATACCACTAGGTCTTGTCAAATCTCACCCCGTTACCAACCAGTAAGCAAAGGACGTCCCTAAAACCTGACCCAGTTAATTGCTCAATTCATATTAAATGTACTGGGGTGATAGGGACTACAGAAAAAATGTGCAAGACTGCAAGTTTCCCTGTGATATTAAAACTCTGAAGGACACAGACTCTTTCCTGTGCTCAAAGATTCTGCTTCTTATGAGCCACCAAGACACAAATCAAGATTCCTGACCAGCATGTATTAATGCTGTTGTTACACAGTTTAACACAACTTACAAGCCAGTTTTAAAAAACATGTTTTGGGCGGCTTGACTGCAACAGTATCTGCAGGGTCTTGCTAAACATTTGAAAAGATTCTTCAGAGGATATGATTTTCCACCTTCACTTATACTTTACATACATACATGACAGCATTAAAATAGTTGACCTTTTTTTTTTTAAAGCTTAAAACTTTAAAATCAGTTTTACTAAAACTGAAAATTTTCAGTTTTGGAGCCCTGGGTAGTTTGTGTTCCAAACACACGCTGATATAATCAAACGCTGCTCTTAAAATTGGAGGTGGCGAGCCCAGCACGGTAGCCAAGTGGCTAAAGTCCTTGCCTTACTCATGCCAGGATCCCATATCCCATATCCCAGTCCACATTCTGTCTGCTCCACTTCCTATCCAGCTCCCTGCTTGTGGCCTGGGAAAGCAGTCGAGGATGGCCCAATGCTTTGGGACCCTGCACCACGTGGGAGACCCGTAAGAAGCTCCTGGCTCTTGACTTCAGATCAGTTGAACTCCAGCCACTGCACTGCGGTCATTAGAGGAGTGAAATCACTGGACAGAAGATCTTCCTGTCTCTCCTCCTCTCTGTATATCCGACTTTGCAATAAAAATAAATGAATCTTTAAAAAAAAAAAATTGGAGGTGGCATTTTCCTAGGAAAGAAACGTGAGACAGCATCATTTCTGCCTCTCTAAGCTCTCTTTCTGGAAGTGACTATCCAATCAATAACACATCTAATTGAAGATAACTTAGTAAGTCTTAGAAGAGTTATTCAAACCCCAAATGAATTTGAGCTTAATACGCACGCTCCCTTACAGCTTTGAGGTCTGGTGAAAATGCAATAAAGCACTCTAACACACAACCAGGAGTGTACCATGTCACGCGTGCAGGTATAACTTCATCAGTAAAGGTTTCTGATGGATTTTGGGGGGGGGGTTGTTTTAAATCTTTTTGCAACAATAACTGCATAACCAATTCAATGATACATTCACATTTCGCAACTATCCAAAAAGTTGAAATGTTACCAGTCAGAACTGCTTTATAGTTAGAGCACTGAGTACAATGTCAAGAAAACAAATGGAAATCAGGTATCATTTAAGTACATTTAAAACAGTATTTATGAAGGCATCTAGCAAGTGAGAAAAGATTTCCAAAATAACCTTTCTGAGACAGACTTATAAAGCAACATTATGCTTCTAAGAAACCAATGCTTATATTTATACTTATCTAAAGAGAGGAGATATTCTTGTTAAACCTAGTGTCTTTTAAAAAAAAATTTATTTATTTATTTATTGGAAAGTCAGATATACAGAGAGGAGACAGAGAGGAAAATCTTTCGTCCAATGATTCACTCCCCAAGTGAGCGCAACGGCCGATGCTATGCTGGCCCAAAACCAGGATCCAGGAACTTCTTCCGGGTCTCCCACACGGGTGCAGGGTCCCAAAGCATTGGGCTGTCCTTGAATGCTTTCCCAGGCCACAGGCAGGGAGCTGGATGGGAAGTGAAGCTGCCAGGATTAGAACCGGCGCCATATAGGATCCTGGCACGTTCAAGATGAGGACTTTAGCCGCTAGGCCATGCCGCCGGGCCCTAACCCAGTGTCTTTAAAAAATGTATTTTAAAACACTTAAAAAAAAAACCCACTTAGAGAAAGGGAAAGGGAAAGAAAGAGAGGAGGGAGAGAGGGAAGAGGGAGGGAGGGAAATAGGAGGGGAGGGAGGGACAGAAAGGGAGAAATTAATCTTTCTTATACTTGCTCACCTCCCAGAAGGCTGCAATAGCCAGCACTGGGCCTGGTCAGTTAGGAGCCAGGAGCTTTTCTGGGTTTCCCATGAGGGTGACAGGGACCCAAGTATTTGGGACATGATCCACTGCTATCCCAGGTCATTAGCTGGGAGCTAGATCCAAATCAAAGCAGCCAGGACTCAAATTAGCGCATGCTGGCTTTACTATTCCGTCATAACACTGGCCCCTAAACCTAGTATATTTTCTTTTTAAGGATTTATTTATTTTCTTTTGTTGGAAAGCCAGATTTACAGAGAGAGAGATTTTCCATCTGCTGGTTCACTCCCCAAGTGACTGCATCAATCAGAGCTGAGCCGATCTGAAACCAGGAGCTTCTTCCAGGTCTCCCACATGGGTGCAAAATTCCAAAGATTTGGGCCGTCCTTGACTGCTTTTTCAGGTCACAAGCAAGGAGCAGGACGGAAAGTGGAGCAGCCAGGATACAAACCAGCACTCATATGGGATCCCAAGCTTGCAAGGTGAGGATTTAGCCTCTAGCTAATATGCTGGGTCCAAATCTAGTACCTTCTAAAAGGACAAGGCTATGATGATAATCAAATTTAACTAAAACAGTTTAAATTTCTAAAGCTCCCCGGAGCTGGTGTTCTTACTGAGCAGGCTAACAGCCACCTGTGACCCCAGTACCTGACATGTGCTGGTTTGAACCCAGCTGCTCCACTTTCACCCCCCGGGGACACTGGGCTGAGTTCCTGGCTGCTGGCTTTGGCCTGACCTAGTCCCAACTGTTGCAACCATTTAGAATGAACCAACAGATGGAAGATCTTTGTCCCTGTCTGTACCTCTGCCTTTCAAATCTTAAAAATTGTCTACAACTTCACAAAAAGTATCATGTACACAGAAAATCAGGAAATTTGGTACGTGCTTTCAGCCAGGTGTGCAGGACAGATCAGTATGAATAGACAGAACCACGTTAATGTACAACAGCAGAAAACACAAAGACACAAACCAGCTCACCTGCTGAGAATTTGCGTTTCCCTAGTCTCTCCGTAAGACTCAGTCTGACCAATGGTTCTTCTCCTGAAATAAAAAAAAAAAACAGAATTTCTCTAGCATTAACTAATTTCCCTGCATTTAGCAACTAATATAGATATAAAATATGTTCTAATTTTAATATAAACCCAACAGGAAGTCTATGGAAAATTAGGTCTCAGTCTTGGGACAAGCCTGCGGTGCATACTGGCAAGCATGGGAACCAGGGTAGGGGGCAGAACTGGTAGGGGTTTAGGGGAGTCGCCCCAACTAGGCTGCAGCTCCAACTGGTTTGCATGAAGACCGAGTATGAAGTGGGTAGAATCGAGCTGGACTACAACACCCGTTGGTTCACAAGGAAGACGGGGCTGGAAACCGAACGGACCCAGCAATCACAACGACCAGCATATGCGTAAGCTGATTGGTGTGACGAGCAGTGTTGGAGTCTGTACTAGCAAACTCACGCAAGAATCAGATCTGGGATCAACTCAGATGAAGCTTCTTTGGATATCTCTCCAACTGAACTGCTGATCTTGGAACCCCAACCATCAAGAGACTGTCAGCCAGTGGACTCTGAATAGGTTCCATTGCGGTTGGCATGGTGAGACTGGCAGCAATCCAGAACTGATGAACTATCAAAACTGAGCAGGACCCTTGGAGAGCGCCTCATGTTGGGGATTGGGGATGGGTGGGAGGTAGGGTGGGGCTTTTCCCTTTGTTACTCCCCTAACCCCAGATACAGGGCAAAATGATTATATTAGTGTGGAAACAATGATATTGCCCACTTTCACCCTGTAGCCCTTGACCCTTTGTACCCTAATAAACTAAGATTATTTAAAAAAAAAAAAAAAAGAAAAGAAAATTAGGTCTCAGTCTTAACAAGGACTCACAGTGAAGAACCATTAAACATGGTGCCAACAAAAGCAACACAGTTGCCAATTGCAAGACAAAACTTTTTTTTAAAAAAAATTTATACAGAGAGAAGGGAGACAGAGAGAAAGATCTCCAGTCCAATGATTTACCAGGCAGAGCTGGATGGGAAGTGGGGCCGCCAGGATTAGAACCAACGCCCATATGGGATCCTGGCACGCTCAGGGCGAGGACCTTAACCACTACATTACTACACTGAGCCCAAGAAAACAAAACTTTAAGCCAACCAATGGCAAGATCCTCAGTTACACTTCCTTCACATAATTGGGCTTTTAATGAAACTACTCGAACGCAGTACAGAGAGGAAGATTTCCCATCCGATGATTCACTCCCCAAGCAGCCGCAATGGCTGGAGCTGAGCCATTCTGAATCCAGGAGCCAGGAGCCTCTTCTGCGTCTCCCACATGGGTGCAGGGTCCTAAGGCTTTGGGCCGTCCTCGACTGCTTTCCCAAGTCACAAGCAGGGAGCTGGATGGGAAGCAGGCCCGGCGCATGCAAGGTGAGGTCTTCCGCTGCTAAGCTACTGCGCCAGTTCCCCCAGTAACTTTAAAAAAAATTTTTTTTTATTATATTTTTGACAATCTTTACATAGTTAATTAGGGTAAAAAGGTTCAAGGGCTGTAGGAAAGTGGGTGAGAGTATTATTTCCATATTGTTTCCTTCATGTTTAAAGGGGGGTATTAAGGGAGAAGGCCCACCCAATTTTCCACCCTCCCCAGGTCTTGGATGTAGGGCATGCTCCGAGGTTCTTGCTCAAGTCGTTTTGATAGTTCAACAGTTATGAATTGCTGCCAATCTTGCCACTCCAAGCACTATGAGGTCTTTGAAGAATCCACTGATTGACATAGTCCATCATAGAGCCTCCATGTGCCCCGTATTTCGCTGCCAACAAATAGCTCAGATGATTGATTGACTTGTTCTGTCTTCTGTCTTTTCTTGGTTAGGGTTTCGAGTCCAGTATTTTGATTGGGAAGATCTCCAAAGAAACTTTGTCTGAGGTGTTCTTAGACCAGATTCTGGTATGTACTAGCAAGTACAGGGCCCGGCACAGTCTATCGCCCCAATCAGCTGGTGGTTCCAATCGCTGGGTTGGTTCTGTTTTCAGCCCCGACTTCCACTGGAACCAATGGGTGTTGCAGTCCAGCCTGGTTCTGCCCAGCACATACTCGGCCCTTGCATAAACCAGTGGGAGCTGCAGCCTAGTTGGAGTGACCCATAATAACCCCCTCCAGGCCTGCCCCCTACCCTTGTTAGCCAGTATGTGTAGCAGACTAGTCCAATCTGTCCCACACCCCATTCAGCTCTCATACATGTCAATGAGTCTTAAAGCTTTGTTCCATCTAACCAGCTCCACTATGCAGCCCTCATGGATGTTGTTGGGTGTCTGTCTAGACACCCCAGCTCCTGTCCTACTTTTCGTGCTCTCCCGTGGAAGTGATAACCCAAGAGGGAGCCCACTACTTCCCTCCCAGGCCTCTCCCACTCCTGGATTATACACTCTCCAGTGGTTCTGTGGTTTGACTTGACAGAACTAGCCCCCAGTGCCAGTTTCTGCCAGCTGATGCTGTGGCTAAGCCCAAAGAACCCTCACCCACTCTAATTTTAGTCTGCACCAGTAGGAACAATCAGCCCAGCCTGGCTTTTCCCTGATCTAGTCCACATGAGGTGCCCAGGAGTTGTAGCCCTGCTTAGTCTGGTCTGTCCCCATCCCAGCTCTAGCTTTCCAATGGGAGTAGCCGTCCAGAAAGGGAAACCCCCTATATTCCCCCTGCTGGCTCCGCCCCCTCCCTTCCTGGTTCTCACGCTTGCTGGTTGGGTGCTGCGGTCACATCTGATACAGGCAACCTCACCTTGGCATTCTGTAATGTGCACTAGTTTTTGTTGCGACCAAACTTGGCTCGACCCATACTGTTTTGGTGCTCGGATTTGCCAGTGGATGACGTGAACTGATTCAGCCTGGTCTGCTCCCGACTCATGCCAAATGTATGCCAGTGGGTAACTTTCCATGGCCTGTTCTGGGCTGTTTCATGTTTCTTGTGCATACCTGTCGGGCCCATGTCCTGCCAGAGGAGTTGCCCAGGCTCCTCCATCAGAACCTCTCCCAGTGCCAGATTTTGCACATACCAGGGGGTCCATGAGCCAGCCCTACTCAGTTCACCTCCTGTCCTAGCAGGAACAGTGGCTTTTCCTGATGGCCTTCAACCCAAACTGGTTCTTGCTGTTGGTTGTTTCAGCCCAGCCATGGCTTGTCCATACCCACATATGGCTCACACATGGTTCAGCAGGGGTTGAGACCTTGCCTAGTCCACCCCACATCTACCCTGGTCCTCCAGAACACCAGAGGGTGTTCGAGTCTGGCCTGGCTCAGTGCATCCAATCCCAGTCCACACTTGTGCCAAGGGATACAACTGTTTCCTGATTAGAACGCAGCCCCAATTCCAGCTCATGCGCCCCTTGGTGGGAGCCTCAACCCAATTAAGGTCGTCCCCTTAGCTCCCCAACCGGGCCTGTTCCCAGCCATAGATCACGCACGCCAGTGGTGCTCTGACTCAGCTTGGCTCAGCCCCTCACCTGTCCCGACCTCTGCCTTAGACACTGTGGCTTAGCGGTCCTGGCTCACGCAGACCAGTAGGTGCAACAGCCTAGCTCGGCATGACCTGTGCTCCATCCTGGTCTCTAGTTTCGCTTGTGGGATAAGGTTTGCTCAGTCCTGCCTGGTCCACCCTGTTCCATTACCAACTGACACATTAGGCAGTTGTTGGAGCTACTTTTCCCAGCTTGTCTGACTCCCAGGTCTGGACCACATGTTCACCAGCGGGAGCTATGACTCACCAAGGGAGTTTCCCAGGTTCCTCCACTTAATCCACTCCCAGACCCAGTTCTCATACATGCCATTGGGTTTTAAGGCCAGGTTCCAGCGAAGTCTGGCCTTCCATTTGGCCTTGTATGAGTTGGTGAACGTTGCAGCCTGGCCCACACCACACCCTATTCAGGATGCACATTTGGGTGCTGCTGCCTTGACCAGTTCAGACTGTTGCGGGTTCCTTTACCTGTGATTGATGGCAGGCTCCTTGGTCACACCTAGCTTAGTCCCCAACTCTTGAGCTAACCAGTGGGTTTAGAATTTCCACAGGGCTGGGCCCACACATCCCCCATAGAATTTACCCCCGGATATGGTTCTTGAGAGCTAGTTAATGTAATGGCCCTGCTTAATGTGACCCTTCTCCTGATCCATCATCATGTCAGGTAGCAAGATATGATTCTGCTGGACAAGACCCGAGCCACAGCTTTTGCATGGACTGGTATTTGGTGGTCAGCATTATTCAGTGATTACAAGCTCTTCAAAGGAAGAGTTACTGTCATTGGGAATCTTTAGGATTGATTCACGTCCTAGAAACACAGTGGGTTTGATCTGGAGCAACTTAACCAGCGATTCAAAGAACTAAAATTCCAGAGGTTCCGGCCGGGCGGCCAGCAGGTGGAGCATGGTACCAAATGGTGCACCGGTCACCTGGGGACAGCTCACCACGTGCATGTGGTGGCTGGCATCTGGGATCCAGGTATGAGACGCCCAGTCCTGAGACCCAGCAGTCAGGAGACTGCTGGAGGTTTAAACTCCCAGGCCCAAGGTCGCACCCCTCCCTAATCCCATTCACCGCCCAATGATGGGGGGTGGGTGGGCCCTGGACCTGCCCAGTCACAGAGACCTCCCTCTTCGGTGTACTCACCCCAAAGGGGTGTCCCCTGGAGCCCAGGCAGGCCCGGGGACAGCTCACCACGTGCACATGGTGGCTGGCATCTGGGATCCAGGCATGAGATGCCATGTCCTGAGACCCATCCCCTCAGTAACTTTCTTTATCATCCCATTAACAAGCAACCTCTTCTGATTCTTTGTTGTTTCAATGGGATAAATACTTAAATGTGATCATGTTAAAATTACTTGTGTAGCAATTCCTGATTAATTTAAAATTAGTGAAAAGATTTCCGTATTTTTAACAAAAGGTTTCTTGCAGTTCCTTATGCTTAATGGCAAGTCAAAATATTCTCAATAGGCATGCAAAAATAGTAAATAAATACACATAAACAGGGCTGCTGGCCTAAGGAACTCAATCCTTGAAACCAGTGAAGTCAGACACACTCATTATTCTTTTCATTCTTAAAACTTAACATGCTAGTTTTTCTGTAAATCCATCACACACACATAGAAAGATTTTTTTCCCCAGTTATACAAAAGCCTAACCCAGCCACCCCTTACCTTGTTTGCTGGAGAGAGTCACTGTCCTCACCACGGTCCGGACATTCTCTTTTTCAGGACCTGGAATGGGCTGAGGTTGGAGTAAAACACTGGAAACTCCAGAAGAACCTTCTGAATAAAATAAGCCAAAGAGTGAAAAATTTATGCAGAATCTGTTTCTGGGACCACTTAAATCCAACACAGACTAATGATTAAAGGCCCACCAGCCTTTCTGTATTATCTCTGGCTACCAGAAATGGAGCAGTTCTTGCAGAAGCCAGGAGTATGATTCAAGAACAAAATGTAAACCTGTTTTGAGGATTCATGGGCTCACTTTACTAGCTATCAGACACATCTGAAAGCCTTTCCTCCTCCAGGTCCCGGCCAACAAGCTTTAACAAGAGGGGTCTCAGTAGCAATCGCTGGCTTCCTTTTCTAGCCCATATTTCACGCCATTCTTACAATTTTTAGGACTGAAAATGTAAATCAACCAGGTTGAGGTAAGGTCCATAAGGCTTCCTTAAAGTACTGGAAGAAGAACTCTGCTATTACAAGATAAAAAGTCTCTCTTTATCCTGGCTTTTAGAAGGCGTTCTTCACAGGCCCTCTGTCGGATCCCTTATCGTATGTGCTCAACCAGGACAAAGTAGGAACTGCAACATGGCTGCAAAGAATTTAAAAATCGGGCCCAGCGCGGTGGCGCAAGTGGTTAAGTCCTCGCCTTGCACGCCCGGGATCCCATATGGGCGCCGGTTCTAATCCCGGCAGCCCCGCTTCCCTTCCAGCTCCCTGCCTGTGGCCTGGGAAAGCAGTTGAGGACGGCCCAAAGCTTTGGGACCCTGCACCCGCGTGGGAGACCCGGAAGAGGCTCCTGGCTTCGGATCGGCATAGTATCGGCCCGTTGCGGCTCACTTGGGGAGTGAATCATCGGATGGAAGATCTTCCTCTCTGTCTCTCCTCTCTGTATATCCGCCTTTCCAATAAAAAATAATAAAAATAAATCTTTAAAAAAAAAAAAAAAAAAAAGAATTTAAAAATCAACCACGATTTCATGGAAGCCAAGCTTTACTTCAAACAAGCCTCAAAAAGTAAAATCTATGCAAGGACTTCCTAACTTCTGTGGGAATCTGAATTAAGAAGTAAATTTATTTTAGTGCAAAATAACTTTCAAATGTTCTCTTCAGAAGATAGACTTCTGAGAGCTTTCCGCAGAGGCCCATGGGCTCTCCTTGGCTGCTGTTTCCCAAAGCCCCCACTACCTTCCCCAGCACCAATCGGCCTGGCCATAATTCAGGCAGACTTACCTCCTTGCTTCTTGGATTTCTCTTTCATTTTCTTTGATTTAATTTCCTCAAGAGTTTTTATGCCAAAATTCAAACATTCACCTAAGAAGCCCAAATAAAAATTAAATAAAGAACAACAGCATTTTATCTGAATATACCAGACATTCAAGTATGTTTGCAATAAATAACTAAAACAAATTACGAATGCAGGCAGCACAGGGGGAGAGAAGGGAATTGTTAGTGACTGTGAACTAAGCTTCAAACAATTTGGACACTTTCAAGTATATATAAACATTCAGCACGCGCACAGTCCCCTGCTTACCTTGCTTTAAACTGGCCCCGGGTTTCCGGGTAGAAGCCACCCGTAATCCATTGTGGACTTCAGGAATTGGCTGCAGGGTGGGGGTCTTGGTTTCTTCACCCTCCTCAGAATATTGATCTGTTGGGTCAACATTTAAGACAAACCAGCAATTAAACATGGGTGTAGAGCTGAAATTCAATATTCTATTCAGCAAAGCTGACTATCCATTTGCTATAAAAAAACATCACTTGGGGCCTGGCATGGTAGCCTGGTGGCTAAAGTCCTCGCCTTGAACATGCCGGGATCTCATATGGGTGCTGGTTCATATCCCAGCTGCTCCACTCTTCTTCCAGCTACCAGCTTGGGGCCTGGAAGGTAGGGGAAGACGGCCCAAAGCCTTGAGACCCTGCACCCACATGGGAGACCCGGAAGAAGTTACTGACTTTGAATCGGCTCTGATTCAGTCACTGCAGCCAACTGGGAAATAATGAAAAAGCAAATGGAGGATCTCTTTATTTTCTCTGTAAATCTGGCTTCCCAATAAAGATAAATAAATAAATCTTAAAAAAAAAATCAGTTTTGGTTGGCACCATGGCACAACACACGTCGTCTCAGTCTGTGGTGCCAGCATTCCATACAGACCCCAAGTGAAGTTCTGGCTGCCCGGTTTCTGATTCAGCTCCCTGCTAAGGCCTGTGAACGCAGCAAAAGTGGCCCAAGTCTGGGCCCTGGCACCTATGTGGAAGACCTGAAAGAAGCTCCCAGCTTCCAGCTTTGGACTGGTCCAGAACAGCTGTGGCAGCCATTTAGGGAGTGAACCAGCAGACGGGAATGTCCTTCTCCTCTTATAACCCTGCTTTTCAAATAAATACAAATCTTAGAGCAGTAACAACTATCACTTACCATCATCATCTTCGTCATCATCTGCAGCATTGATTACAACTGGGGGATGTGTGGGGCTAGGAACGTTTTCGGAACTTTCTACTTTCATAACACTCCGCAGCTGAGGGCATGGGTTGGACTGGACGGGCAGTTTGCTCTGCTGAGATGTGAGCTGGCTAGTCTTCACTTCCTCTTCTGGAGACTCAGGCACAGTGGGCAAAACAGCTAAACATACAAAACCAGCACTGTTAACAACAGAAACTATAGTCCCAACTCAGAAAGCCCTGGCCTGCATTTCCCTAAGGCATCTGTGTCGTGCTATCAGTTTCAAGCTCTCGGAAAGGGAAAACACGTGGTTTCCTTAAAAGACATATTTATATGAAAAGCAGAATGACAGAGAAATCTACCCCAAATGGTTCACTTCCCAAATGGCTCCAAAAGAGGGCGCTGGGCAAGTCAGAAGCTGAAGCGTGTGGGTGATGTTGGCTCCATCGCTTTCTAGGCGCCATCAGCAAGGAGCTGGATCAGAGTGCAGCACTCACTCAAACCGACTTGGTGCTCACATGGCAAGCTGGTGTCACAGACACAGCCGTGGCTTGCACAATACTGCCCTAGAAATGTGCTTTTAACCACTCTTCATGGTGCAGAGAGACTCCAAGTGAGCATTCAAAACAGAATGAACACAGGCCAGATGTTTAGTATATATTTGCATAATCAAAACATTTCATCTTAGGTTTTATGCTTAGCAAAGACATAGCTTTTAAAAGATGGCAGTTGATAGCAGTGTTGCAGCACAGTGGAGTAAGCCATTGCTGTGACACCAGCATCCCTTAGCATAGTGCTGGAGTCCTAGCTTTTCCACCTTTGACCCAGCTTCTCATAAGCACACCTGAGAAAACACAGGACAACGCCCAGGTATCTGGGCCCAGCCCCTCACGGGGAGACTTCTGACAGTTTTAGTCTCCTGGCTTTGGCATGGCCAGCTGTGGCTCTTGCAGCTCTCTGGGGAGTGAGCCAGTAGATGAAAGGGTGCTGTCTCTGTATCTCTCTGATGATCACTCTGTCTTTCAAACAAAATCAATCTTAAAAAAAAGCACAGATGGGCTGGGCCCGATACCCTAGTGGCTAAAGTCCTTGCCTTGCATGCAACAGGATCCCATATGGACGGTGGTTCATGTCCTAGCTGTTCCAGTTCCCTTCCAGCTCCCTGCTTGTGGCCTGGGAAAGCAGCAGAGGATGATCCAAGTCCTTGGGACCCTGAACCCACACTGGAGACCAGGAAGAAGCTCCTGGTTCCAGATCAGCATCAGTATCTTAGGAATGGCTGTTGCAGTCATCTGGGGAATGAACCAGCAGGTGGAAAGACCTTTCTCTCCTTCTCTCCTTCTCTCCATAAATCTGTCAATTTTTTTTTTTTAATTTCCCTAACATCCCTAAAACAAAAACAAAAATAACAAAAAACAGATGAATAAGCAACAGAGCATTCCAATAAATCTTTTTTGTGAAACAGGAAGAAGACTGGATTTGCCAACTTCTGGGTTGTAGAAACAGTTTCTCTTGAAAATCTCCTAAGGGTCTCACAGGAAAATGGGAAATGAAGTTAAGCTGTGGTGATCTAAATGAAGCACCATCTAAGAAACCATTGGGGCCAGGCAGAGTAGCCTTGTGGCTAATGTCCTTGCCTTGCATGCGCTGGGATATCATATGGCAGGTTTGTATCACAGCTGCTCCACTTTCCTCTTGTGGCCTCGAAAAGTAGTGGAGGATGGCCAAAAGCCTTGGGACCCAGTATCCATGTGGGAGACCTGAAGGAAGCTCCTGGCTCCGCATTGGCTCAGCTCAGGCCATTGTGGCCACTTGGGGAGTGAACCACCAGATGGAAGATCTTTCTGTCAATCTTTCAAAAAAAACAACCTTGCATATACGGCCACATCCTAGCCCTTAACCTTCACGGGATCTAGTCCACCCCTGAAGTGCAGTTAACACTACTCTCACTGAACAGAAAGACAACAATATGTATAAAAGACTGTACAAAGCACAGCAAGAGGTTTTCAGTGAACACTCATCATTCTTCTAAAGTTCCAAACGAATCTCACTTTTGCTTGGAGGTAGGAAAAGGCCGTCAACATAACGTCCTCGGGTGTGATGGAAAGCACAGTTTAGTTTCTGACATCCCAATGGCTGGTTTTCCCAATAACAAGGAATTTCACTACGTTTTTTCTGTAAAAGAGAAGAGCATACTGTTTTCAAGAAATAGTTCCAAAATTCTAACAGCAATTCAAGCATACATCAGCACTAGAGTACATAAATACACTGAATTGCATTCACACAACAGAACATTCTTCAGTAATGAGAATCAAGTATTGCTATACTTAATATCATTTTTTAAAAGTATGAAAGATACCGCATCACATTCAAAAGATAGGCAGAATAGCTACTGTTGTTTTCTAGGTGGAAAGAACAACTTGTCAAACATTCCTTTCAACTTTCCTTGGTCCTGCACTGATCTTTGCCCAAGTTTTCACTTCATTAACTTCAAAATGAGCCCTCTATGCATTCACTGAATTTTAAGTCCCTCTGTGGTTGTCTCAGCAGGTAAAATAACTGGTCTGTAACTACCAGAAAAATTCCAAGGCCATTGGCAGCCAGACTGAGCAACTGTGCTCGGCTGAAGGCTCCTGGAGCATCCGACGACCAGCTGACACAGCACTGCAATCCAGACCTGCTGCTTTCACAGCCCAGTCTACTACGACTGGGTCAACCTGCCAACTTAAATGGGATCTGATGATTATATGGAGGTAATGTATCGGTGTTCATTTCTAATATTCTTATCATTTTTGCTTATTGTTGAGTTTGCTCCTTTTGTCATAGGGTAGGGCGGTATCAGTCATGCGGAGGTGGTGGAAACCCACCATTTCCTAATTTTGATGGTGTCTTATGACTGTGTATAGTCTTCATTTGTAGGAAATTCTCGAAGTGTTTGGAGGTGTTAGAGAATGGCAATAATTTATTTCCTAGTGACTCAGAAACTTTACACTGTTTACAACTTTTGAGCTTAGTTTTTAATAAGCAAATTCCCCCACATTCACATATAACATTTTCAACCTTAGCTATATCACCAAAATTTCCAGAAAAAAAAAAGCTAACAATTCAAGCTCCCTAAACTTACACATTAATAACACAGGAAATTTCTCTGTATCATTAAAAAAAAATCAACTTACATGCTATAACAAAACAAAGCATCACTTTTGCCCTACATCTTCTTCTTGGCCATCCATAACCCCAGGCTACTCATCATATTACATTATGACACAAGATGAAACCTACATCAATCTCCATGTGCCGAAACCTGCATACTTGTCGAAAACAGCGCCCTTCTTGCCATAAGGTGCAAACAGTTTCATTTCCTAGCGCGGCCTCACAGTGACGGAATGGGCAGCTATCACCCTGTAAACAAAGTGTGCATTCAGGTCAGAAAGAACTATACAGTCCTGAAACAGAAAAGGTCCCCAGGTTTCCTGGAATCTAGAAAAGCTTGAATTAGTGAGGAGCAAGGCAGGCAACAG
Organism: Ochotona curzoniae; assembly: GCF_017591425.1. Taxonomy (NCBI): domain Eukaryota; kingdom Metazoa; phylum Chordata; class Mammalia; order Lagomorpha; family Ochotonidae; genus Ochotona; species Ochotona curzoniae. The sequence continues at coordinate 14,090,579 of NW_024466219.1, read as the reverse complement.
GGGAGAAGGCTGATGGGGACACATTCCGACAGTCGTCGTCCTCTTGTCAGAGCTCTCTGCTCACACAACGTCAATGCCACAGACAGGCAAGAGTGAGACTAGCAGCTGTGTCAGGAATTATCTTCTTTTAAAGATTTATTTTACTTACTCAGAGAGAAAGAAAGAGACAGAAAGAAATCGCCTTTCTGCTGGTTTACTCCCCTAATGGTGCAAACTCATAAAATGTATTTTTAAAGAACACCTGAAGGGCGGAGGGGGGGGGGGTGTTGTAGAAAAGCAAGTCAAGCTGCTGACTCGCTGCCTGCAAGGCTGGCATCCCACTCTGAGTGTCAGTTCAGGTCCCAATGCTCTGCCACCTAGCCAGCTTGCCACTAACGCACCCGCAGAAACCTAGTAATGTCTCCCAGATTTGGATCCCTGTCACCACAGGGAGACACCCGGATAGCGTGCCTTGGCTCCAGGCCTCAAGACTGGTCTGGCCCCAGCTCCTGTAGCCATTTGAAAAAAAACTAAACAAGTAGATGAATATAAGTTATATAAGAATACAAGCATAATTAGCATACAATAATTACACTCTCTTAAATACCCTACACGTCAATACGTGAAACAAAATGCTGTTGTGCAAAGTGCTGATAAATGAAATTGCATCAGAGTTTTGATCAAAACTGACACAGAAAGATGATTTAAGATATTTTTATAAAATAACCACAGAATAGAAAGGTGTAACAACAACAAAAAACAGTAGATGTGTCTAAATAGAGAGGTAGACAAATGGGAAACTCTGATGCAGACAAAAGCAAAAAAGACGCAACAGCATATTCAGAAAGATGGCTTTATACGCTTGGCAAGAAAAGATCTGGGGGAACAGAGGGGCCAGATTCAATGCATTAACTACTCTACTCACCCAATTCAATAAAATTATATTAAATTAAAATTAGCAAGAGAGATGAAAGTGCCCCAATTTCCTAAGTGCTTAAACAGGTGAACTATAGGAAGCAAGGCACCCATGCTGACTATATGCCATGTTTTCACTTTTATAGAATACGAGGAAGTAAGAAAAAAAAAAAAAAGAACAAAATCTTATTCCTTTCTATTAAGGAAGCTGTAGGAAAAACAAACTGATTCACAGTTGCCAAATCTTACTTTGGTACATGTAGAATAGAAAAAAAAATAGCAATCTTCTCCTTGATTGGGCATGCTGGGTAAGTCCTCAGACCCCGAGCAGCTTCTTGAACAAGCCACGGCTTCCTCAAACAAGGACCAGCTCCAAGTCCTCGTACAATGGGGTTATTCTTCCGAATGAAAAGTCACTCACAGAAACCGTCTGTAAAATGAAATCCTAAAATGAGAAGACAATGAATTAAATTATTGCAGAAAAATCTTCCAACCTCCCCATCCGAATCAAATTTTAATTACACGAATGTTTTTCTGCCATAAACAGTCTTGTAAGCACACCTGACAAGGTAGCATTTTTGTTAAGTCATGTCATGTCTTCCTTTCTTTTCTGTTCTCTGGTGCTTGTGATCACTGCTTAAGCATAAAATACACACTGCTAATGAAACAAGCAACCTTCACCTCACATTACATTATTGAGACAGATTTGTTCATTCAAGCTACATGCTCAATCTACATTTCTGATTTTTAAAATCTAAATGAAAAAATTCAAAAGCTTTCAGATAAGCATTTCTGCTTTTTGAAAAGTATGACCTTATAATGAGGTGAGAAGTCCTTATCTGGATAGACCACTCATAAAGTACTTTTGGAAGTATCTGTAAAGCGAGCACGTTTAGATGAAGATGGCTCAAAAGCTGCATGCCAATCCCAAACAAGAAGCAGGATCAGTCTCCTGTTTTCTTCCATGAAACAGGAATTTAGCAAAACAACCAAAACTGTCTAGTCCTTGCCATATCTTGGTCCCCACACTTCAAAATTATCTAAAAAACCTTCTACAAAAGCAAAAACAGTAGCAAGAACACAGACAGAAATCAGAATGGGATTCTACAAACTTATACACCAAAAGATTATCTTTCAGAAACACTGATCTATAAGCTGAGATCACGGCAAATCCATCATCTTCTCACTAGCAATTCCTCACCGAAGAAGAGAATGCTAGGATGAGAACCAGCCTCCAGCTGTCAGCCTGCACTAGGCACAAAGAGCCTGCCCCTCAACCCGTACTCATGGTTTCAACACAATTCCATCTCTAAAACTGACCCTACCATACAAATCTTACGAATATTTAAGTTCACTATGCTCTTGCCTGTAGCAACGAAAGAACATCCTCAAAAACTGGAGACTGCTTAGCAGGATTGGGTACCAAAAGTGAATGCTTTAGGGGGAAAAAAACCCAAGAAATGTACAGTAGCTTTGGAACTGAGTCATGGGTAGAGCCTGCTTCCAAGAAAAAAATGCCAGAGGAAAGAGACACATTAAAGAAAGAACTATTAAGCAAAAATGAGACACAACGTGGAAAACTGGCAAAATTCTCAGCTTTTCCGTCTTCAGAAAAACCTGAAAAAGCAGATTCTATAGAGAATCCCAAGGATGTGACCAGAACAGCCTTGCTGAAGAGGTCAGATGTGTGGCTGCAGATCCAATCAACCATCCTAGCAAACATGACAGCCAGCCGGGTGACACTGTGAGCATCCCTTTGGAAGCGCCTGCATTCTACACTGGACTGTGTGGCTTAAGTCCTGGCTCCTCTGCCACCAACTCCAACTTCCTGCCAACACACCCCCGAGGACACGGATGACAGATCAAGTTCTTGGGTCCCTGTCACCACTCTAGCAGTCCTGGCTTTGCTGGGTTCCAGCCCTGACTGGTACAGGGATCTAGCAAGTGAATCAGCACATTAAAGGTTTTTGTCTCTCTCGCTCTGTCTTTAAAATTAGAGGAGAAAATGCTTCAAACTTGGATGGAAAGGGACAGATGTGTCCAGAGGGAAGACAACGTCTGAAGACACACAGTAAGACAGCCACGTACGTGGAGCAGGACTTCTGCAAGTCTAGGAATTGCCAGCAAACACCAGAAACTAGAAGAATCAAGAAAGGATACTTCCCCTGCCACGTTTTAGAGGGAACATGACCCTTCTGGCATTTTCAGAAAGGTGATTTCCAGAACTGTGACATGACAAATTTCTGTTGTCCTAAGCTACCCAGTAAATGATTCTATGCTATAGGAACTCTAGGAAATTAAACATATTACAAAGATGATCAAGTAATCTTTGACAAAGGAGAAAAGAAATTCAACAAATGGTATTGGAATAACTGCACATGCAGAGCAAAAACCATAAATCTAAACAAAGGCTTCTAGGTTTTTCAGAAGGTTTTTTTTTTATGCTTTTCACAAATGTTAAAATGGGTCACAGATCTAAATAAAAAAGCAAAACCGTAAAATTCTTCTGACACAAGAGATTAGGTGGGACCCGGGATTGGTGATGACTTTTTAGAATCAACACTGAAAACAAAATCCTTGAAAAAAACTGGTGCTCAGGGAGTTGGACTTCCCTGAGGCAGCAAATGCCAACTCCGTGAAAGCACAACCGCGAGCGTGAATAGGAGCCAATCACAGGCTAGGGGAACAAGTGTTCACAAAATACTTGCTTGGTAAGGATTAGTCTGCAAAATATACAAAGAACCCTGAAAACTCAACAAGAAAACAAAACACCCATGAAAAGATGCCCAATTTCATCTTATTAGGAGCTGCACATTCCTTTTAGAAATGCTAAAGTTGGGCCTGGAGGTGTGGCCTAGCCTTGAACGCACCGGGATCCCATACGGGTGCCGGTTCTAATCCCAGCTGCTCCACTTTCCATCCAGCTCCCTGCTTGTGGCCTGGGAAAGCAGTCGAGGATGGCCCAAGGCCTTGGGACCCTGCACCTGTGTGGGATACCCAGAAAAAGTTCCTGGATCCTGGCTTCGGACCAGCATAGCATCAGCCGTTGTCGCTCACTTGGGGAGTGAATCATTGGACAGAAGATCTTCCTCTCTCCCCCTCTCTGTATACCTGACTTTCCAATAAATAAATAAATCTTAAAAAAAAAAAAAAAGAAAAAAGAAATGCTCAAGTTCACAACAACAGTAAATGCTCGCAGAACAAGGGGAAGACACCTAGAATATACACCAAAATGTTAGCAAAGGTTACTGCCATGGTGCTAAGCATGGGACATGGATGCATCTCACACTGATCTACAAATAAGGCTCCCTTGACCTTGAACTGAGGGAATGCAGTCTTCATTCTAATGGATGCCAAAAGGCAATGCAAAAAACCAATTCATATGATTCTGTCTCTAAGGGATATCTAGATAATTACCATGGCATATACACAAAACGGAAAAGCATTAATCTGAGAATGAGAGGGAATAAAAGCCTTAGAGATGACTCTCACTCCTGAAAACAACATCCCAAAAACACATGAGACTGCTACTGGCTCCAGGAAGACCTTCAACAAGATAACCACATAGATAGGTAGCTATGAAATGGCAACCAAATACCAATTCTTTAGCAACTATTTTCTTTTTCCAAGATTGGTTTTTGAACACTTTTATTTAAAAGAAAGATTTACAAAGAGATTTTCCAACTGTGGTTCATTTCGCAGATGGCTGCAACAGCTGAAGCTTGTTTCAGCCCCTCACTTCCTCCCAAGGTTGCAGGGGCCCAAGGACTTCAGCCATCCTCTGTTGCTTTCCCAGGTCCTAAGCTTGGAGTTGGATCAAAAGTGGAACAGCTGGGACCAGCACCCATATGGCACGGTGCTGCTACAAAGGATTTGTCCAATATACCACCATGCAGACCCCTTAAGATTTACTTAAAAGGCAGAGTTAGACAGCAGGAGACAAGAGATCTTCCATCCACTTGCTCACTCCCTGAAAGGCCATGAATGCCAGCACTGGGCCAGGTAAACCAGGAACAAGGAAGTCCTCTGAGGCCTTCCACAGGGATGGCAAGTGTCCCAAGTACTTAAGCCACCCTCACTGCTCTCCGAGGCACATTAGCAAGAAGCTGGATTGGAAACAGAGCAGCTGGGATTTGAATCAACACTCATACAGGATGCTGGCATTGCACTGGGAGCGACATCACCACCTGGACACTCATTCACAAACTGAAGTTTGCAGAGCCTTCTCAGAGTGAGGCAGATAACGATGGGCACCCTTTCACTAATGTCTCCACAGAAAAGCTCCTTTATAGAATTAATTTACACATTGAGTTTTTGTAACTTTCACTAGGAAAAAAAATGTTATTAAACAAAAACGGTTATTTGAAAGTAGGAGGCTGGGTGCAGTGTAATGAATGGCTCAACGGTTAAATCCTCTTCTTACAAGCACCAAGATCCCATATGGGCGCCAGTTAATGTCCCAGCTGCTCCACTTCCCTTCCAGCTCCCTGCTTGTGGCCTGGGAAAGCAGTCGAGGACGGCCCAAAGCCTTGGGACCCTGCACCCGTGTGGGAGACCCAGAAGAGGTTCCTGTCTCTTGGCTTTGCATGTGCTCAGCTCTGGCCGTTGTGGCCACTTGAGTGAACCACTAGACAGAGGATCTGTCTGTCTCTCCCTCTCTCTGTAAATCTACGTTTACAATAAAAATAAATATTAAGAAGAAAGGGAGAAGGGAAAGGAAAAAAGAAAAGAGCAAGGGAGCCAAGGTGAGTAACTGCATTTATTCGATCAAAGTACTAAGAAAATGGGGGGAAAAATTTAAAGACTTATCTATTTGAAATGCAGAATGACAAAGAGAGAATGACATCTACCCACTAGTTCAACTCTTCAATGGCCCAAGGGCCAGGCCAAAGTCGAAAATTTTCATCCAGTCTCCCTTAGATAGCTTTCTCAGGCACAGTAGCAGGTAGCTGGATGGGAAGCATAGGACTCAGGAACTAACCACCTAGTACTGCAAGTTGGATGCCAGCACACAAGGGTTGGATTAACTTGGGCCCAGTGGTGTGGCCTAGTGGCTTAGGTCCTCGCCTTGCACGCCCGGGATCCCATATAGGCGCAGGTTCTAATCCCGACAGCTCCACTTCCCTTCCCTTCCAGCTCCCTGCTTGTGGCCTGGGAAAGCAGTCAAGGACAGCCCAAAGCTTTGGGACCCTGCACCCGTGTGGGAGACCCAGAAGAAGTTGCTGGATCCTAGCTTCGGGGATTGGCACAGCATCAGCCGTTGCACTCACTTGGGGAGTGAATCATCGGACAGAAGATCTTCCTCTCTGTCTCTCCTTCTCTCTGTATATCTGACTTTCCAATAAATAAATAAATCTTAAATGAATATGATAAATAAATAAAGGGTTGGATTAACTTGCTGAGCCACAATATCGGTCCCAGAACAAATTCTTTTAACATGTTCATATACTTTAGCAAGCTTTAAAGTATATACACACCCCATTGCCATTGCTGCCACCATGAGCGCACAGGGGAGGGTGTGCACCGCTAGGAGCTGGAGAACCAGGGAAAGGTAGGAATGTGGGCCACTGTATCCTCAAGCAGCTATATCCGTCCCTGGGCACAGTGTGACAGCAAGAAGCAGCCCATCCCCCCTCCCTTGCCTCCTCTCCTCCCTGGACAAAGGAAGCAGCACTGATCTCACTCACCTTCCCCATATGCAACCTCTACATCCTAATCAGAACTAGAGGCCCACATGGGTCTCTTACCCTCCCACCTTTGTAATAAATATTAAAATTAAACTAAAAAAACACAGATATACAAAAAGCAGTAAGTACCCACTATACCAATAGCCATCATTCAAATGATAAGTCTCATTCAAAATAAAACTAGAAAACACAGGAAGAAAACAAAGTATTTAAGAGACACATTTAGAAACAAAAGCAAAAAAAACCCCACGAAGTTCTTAAGGCACGGAAGACCTGGATGACAGATACAAAAACAAATCAGAGTATTAAAGCAGTTTCAGGGGGAATACCTCAAAGTTTTTTGGGGGATCTCCCCAATCGAAATGCTGGACTCAGAACCCTAACCAAGAAAGGACAGAAGACAGAACAAGTCAATCAACCACCTCAGCTATATGTTGGCAGCGAAATACGGGGCACATGGAGACTCTATGATGGACTATGTCAATCAGTGGATTCTTCAATGACCTCATTGTGCTTGGAGTGGCGAGACTGGCAGCGATTCATAACTGGTGAAGTATCAAAACCACTTGAGCAAGTATCTCAGAGCATGCCCCACATCCGGGAATTGGGGTGGGTGGAAAATTGGGTGGGGCTTTTCCCTCAATATCCCCCTCTTTACCTCAGATACATGAAGGAAACAATATGGAAATAATAGTCTTACCCACTTCCCTATAGCCCTTGAACCTTTTTACCCTAATTAACTATGTAAAGATTGTCAAAAGTATAATAAAAAAATTTTTTTAAAAAGTACAGAAACACACACACACAAACACAAAAACCAGTTTCAGGGAAATACACAGATCAGTAGGATTCAAGCGGAATAAAAGCAGGGCTTGTAAAGAATGGTTCACTCACAAGGCAGACTCAAAAGTCACAACTGTACTCAGGGGAAAGGCAAAAGCCCACTGACAAGTCTCCCTGCCCGTGGGAGGAAGAGGAACACGCCATGTCTCCAATTACCCAAGCACTGGGAGAAAGCGCATGAGCACAGAGTGAAGATCTTTCCCATCCTAACAATGCTCAAAATAACCACAGAAATAAAGTGATGGATATGTAAGATGAAAAACACTGACACAGCAAAACATGTATAAGCAACAGGGTCCAAGGCAACTGTTCACTTACGGGGCACATCAAGAGCTTCCACAATTCCAGAGACCTCACTAGATGTTCAGTAAAAATGGTACAACCTTTTTATAGCTTAATACATAACAGAGATACAAATTAACACCCAAGAACTAGTTCTGAGGTAGCAGAGTTCAACACAGATGTGTGCTGAAGGTTGTTAGTGCAGAGGGAACTCCTTCTGCCTGCAATGTGACAAACTGAGTAGCACCCAAGGCTGGGTTTAGTTCTGCTACATCTGTAATACAACGGAACATGTGTCTTCACTCAGAGATGAGGCAGAGCCAGGCGGCTGGACAGTGTGGGTCTCACTGGAGGCATAATTACAGGGAGGCTGCACCTTGGGTATACTGTTCTCTTTTTAATAGTATGCATATATAATCCTAAAAGGAAGGAGAAAAATCTAAAATCCTGTAAACAATCACAAGAAAAAAAAATGGATAACACCTCTAAATTTTTTACTGATCCAGGAAAATTATGCATCTAATCACCAAAAAAAAAAAAGAAAAAAAATTAAAAAACAAAAATCAAGCCACTCTTTTAATGATAAAGGATCCCACTTACATTAGCTGGTTGCTCTCAACAGGCACGTCTGTGTCTTCACTGAGTTCCAATCTATTACTCCTGTAGGTCGAACCAACACTCAATCCATGAATTAATAACAATGAGGCAAAGAATTTTCCTCCTCACATTGCCAAGGAAACCTCTCCTCCACAAATGAAACACAGGATGTGTTTTTAAAACATCTCCCAACTACTGGGAGATTAAGTCCATTCAAACAGCCTTTGTCAGACTGGAGACACTAGGGTTAGTTATCTCCTCAAAAACAAAAACAAAAACAAACAAAAAAAGAGTTCATTTAAGGATGAACTTGAGATTAAAATTTAAATATATATATATTTTTAAAAATCCATCTTCTGTAGCCGAACAATGTAATTTAAAAAGGAAAAAGAAAAAAAAAAAAAGAAAAAAGAGAAAGCACACCAAAATTCAATAAGATCCAATTTCTGGTCTTCAAGATTTCTTCACCTATTAAGAAAAAAACAGAAACCTTCCCCCATCTTTATTATCTGTATAATAAAAGCATAATTGTATGTAAAAATAAAGTGTTATATGTATAAAATATACATAGACATAAAAACTAACTGGCTTATACACACACATACATATACACAATGGTGTAGAAACAAAACATTTGGGTAAGTTTCCCCTTTTAAAATACACTACAAAAGTCTTTGGATTTGGGTTCATTATAAAAATAGTGAACTTACACCAAAGCACCATGAAGTTAATGTCATATTGAATTTTGGAAAGCCCACAAAATTAAGGTAAAGGGAAATCCCTCTACATATTCTGAGGTGTATAATATAGATATACGAATATCATCATCATCATCAGGGAGTGTTTAACCAGAACAGATAGAACCGTACAGTTACGGAGTAACTGCAGAGTGGTGCAGCAAGCTGCAGGAGACAGAGCAGCGTCACAGCCATTCTCAACCGGCACTGTCCACACGCAGGGGGCGGCTGGGGAGGGTCGGGGAGGGCAGCTCTCCTCTTCTGTATCAACACCAGCGTGTCACTGGCGTGACACCGTGGGTCGGCCCTGCCAAGGCCTGCGTATGCGGTCTAGTTCCAAATCCTTTTCTAGTGATGGCTACAGCTGAACACTTGGTAATTATCCATTTATTTTAGTTAGTAAAAGGGTAAACTTCTGGGAACTGAAATTTTGTTTCACAATGGTACAGTTACCATTTAAGAAATTTTAAAAGACAAAACTAAAAAAACAAAAAAAACAAAAAAAAAGTTTTTTGATACATGAGTTCTAAGTTTTTGAAAACAGCCCAGAAACAAAGCAATTTTGACTCTTACAAAATAAATACTACATCATCTCTAAGCTAAATCTTGCCAAATACTATCCAAGACAAAACTAAAACCAAAACTTAAAAAAAGTGGACACCTTTTACTCACACTTAATACTAGTCAATTTTCCAGGAATTTTTTGGGCAGGGAATATTCCCAAATCTAAAATGAAAAAAAGGAAAAATTGGGATCTTACATTAGTTATTCGGTCTGAAACTTTGAATAGACTTCACTAAAAAGTCACTATTTTCCAGCCTCCCACTCAATCACTGACAAATAGTTGCAGAGTGGAAAGGAAGCTTCAAGATCCCTGAGCCGAGCTCACCTATTCCTTCTGTGCCTCTCAAGGAGTCCTGCCTGCTGGCTATCAGGTCAAACCATCTCACTACGGATTACTCAGGTTTGTAAAAGATCATCTACAATTAGAGACATTCTTTGGGAAATGCTTACTGGTTGGTCACAGTATGCTACAAGGCTTTCCTTCAAACTGCCATTCAAATCGTACAAACTGTTATTTTATTTACCCGTAAAATATGTAAAATACCTATAAAACATTTTATTGTCTTCATACTATGGTGGTAAACGCTTAAAAAAAAAGGCAATTCAAATGCAAAAAATATTTTTTTCCTAACTGGTTTCTATTTTCCTTTTCCACAGATCCAATCCTAAACTTAAAGGGTAACTACTATCACATTCAGTAATCTGAAAGCATGAAACTGACCAGTATGAGGAGGCAATTGTAAATACCCAATTATAAAATAATCTTGTAGATTTTACTTTTGCCAAGTTACAAGGATCAAGGTTTTTAAAGAAAGAAAATTATGGATGGGGGGAGGGAGCAGATAATTCCATCTTAGTAGGCTTTTTTCTCATTTTCTTGGTTTCTGAATAATCAAACTTCCCATATAGGGGAAATTCTTACTTAAAACCAATTACCAGTTCAATCCACCAGCCAGAAACAGCCTAAGGCTTTTCAATGCTGCACTATATTTTTTAATTAAAAAATATATACTTTCTCTCCCAATTAATGTAAAAATTTCAAGTGCTAACTACACTAGATCACAACTGTGAAGTTTTTAAAACTAATCTTTATTTTGTCGGCATCATCTTGCCTCCGAGGAATTCTCTCGGGCTTCCTCGCATTTGTTTTATAAAGTTATTAGCATGTCTATATAGAACAGTATGGATATGGTAACATCAAGGAGCTGCCATTTTAAATGGAGTAAAGGGAAAAAATTAAGGTAATATTTCTTTTTCACTGCTTTGAACAGCTTCATTCTGAGAATCCCAACTCAGAACCAACGTAGAATAATCATAGTTAACATTTTTCAAGTTCATTTTCAGAAACATCAGCTGTTCTATATTGTCAAAGTCCAGGCTCATGATCTGCTTTGGATGAAAGTGGCTATTTGTAGTAAAGATACATTCAGACTGCCAACTACACATGGGACAACTTAGATACTGAATGGCAACTTGGCTCAAAGCTGGCCAGACGCTCACCTTCCCCTGCCAGTAAACCAAAGGGTCATCCCCGCAGGAGAGCTCAGAATACTTCTCTTTGAAGTACTCCTCCACTATGGCTATGGCAGAAGGCAACATGAAACTTTTGTTTCCAATGGCAACATTGTCTGTAGCTAAGCTACCAATGGGAAGGGAACTGGAAGCACCTTTTACAGAGGAGGCAAAGCACTCGCCTCCTGCTGTAACTAACGGACCAGACCCTTCTGAACCTGCAACCTGGCAGACCTCTGGTGAAGATGCCATGTAATTACAAACCTCTTCTGCAAGGATTTGTTTGTAAGTTTCTAAATCAGCACCTTGAGGGAAAAAGTCTTCCAAGCTGTTTTTAAAGCAAGGATCTAACAAAGTAGCCAAGATATAGGGCTTGGACTTGAGCATGGCACTTAGCAGGGTGTCAGTTTCAAGTTTCAGAGACAGACTGTCCACCAGACTGAGAGCCTGACTGATACCCCTGACTTGAAAATCTCCTCTGAGTTTCCGCAAGGAAAGAAGCAGATGGTGGATTAAGGGCAGCACCTGATTCAATCCTGTCACCTTCACACTCACTTTCTGAGTGGCTTCCTCAAACGGCTTAAGAATATCATAAACGTAAGTCATTAGGGTCCACTGAAGGGACGTCAGTACAACTCCACTGGCTCTACCAAGACTATGGTGAACAGAGTAGCAATGCTCCAACAGCCACTTCAGCATGTAAAAGGTAGAAATCCAATGGCCAGCTTCATCCTGCTTCAAATTCTTCCATGGAAGTTGGTGATCATTTTGGAACTCTTGCAGTATCTGACGGGCCTTGATGGAATGGGTAAAATGATGACATGTTTTCCTAGCAGCCACTAACATATTCTCAATGCTTTTGTGCTCACAGAAAAAGTCCTGAATGACTATATTCAAACAATGTAGGAAGCACGGCACGTGGGTAAACCCACCATCTTTGATTGCATGTACCACACTTGAGGAATTGTCAGAAACAATGAAGCCAGGGGCAAGGAAATTAGGAGAAAGCCACAGACCAATCTGGTCATTCAATTCTTGTAAAATGTTGGTTATCAAACAGTCTTTGGCTAAACCTGTAACACAAAGCACTGCCCACTTTCTAAAATTGGGGATCCTGCCATGATTGGGAGAGGCGGCAGTTTCCAAAGAGACCCAGTGCACAGTCACAATGAAATAGTCAGTGGATGGGTCATGGGTCCACAGGTCAACAGTCAAGTGGATCTTCTGGCTTTGGACATTCTCTAGGGTCAAGAAAATTTTTTCTCTGACGGAATCATACAACTGAGGTACAGCCTGGGTGAAAAAGTAAGTCTCTGATGGCAACCTGTAGTCAGGGGCCACAAGCTGCAAGAACCTCTGAAAGGCGGGAGTGCAGAAGTAGCTGTAAGGGTGCAGATCCTCCACGATCATCTGGATGACCGCCTGGCTTATTTGACGGGGGCCTGGGTTGGCAGCACCTGCTGTCTGCTTCTCCTGCATCTGTATCACTGGGACTGATTCCACCACAGCAACAGGACTCTCGGCTCTGTTCTCAGCCTCCAACACTGGAGGCTCATCGATGTCAGAGTCGCTGAGGTCTTCGGCTGTTAGGTCCTGGCTGCCGGTGGACTTCTCCCCTTGGACGGTATCACTCAGGATGTCACTGCTCTCGGTCTCGGCCTCATCCGAGCCATTTCCGGCAGCGCCACTGTCTTTGTTGGCAACAGCCCAATGGATGGGATGTGTGGCCTGCAGGTGTCTCTGAAGGGTTGACGTTCCTAAGTGGGAGCCTGGTCTCCCACGGCTCACACTCCTTTTGCATATGTTACACACAGCTCTTGAAATGTGCTGGGGATCCGTGTAAAAAAAATTCCACACTGCTGATGTCTTGGCCCTCGTTCCGGGAATTAAGGCATGCTTGACAAGATTACTTTTGATCAGAAATCTCCCTCTCTCTGCCCTCAGGGCATCAGATGCCGATTTACCACGTTTCTCACCCATTCTGCTATCATCTAATGGGTCAGTGGAAATATAGTCAAAGCTTGCATTGCTTCCAGGAGAAGAGGGAGACAGAGACACATCCAAGCTGAAGTCCTCCTCCCCACTGGTGACCCCGAATTTGTTGGCCCTGGTCCAGTGAGGCGAATGCCGTGCCTGTAGATGCCTCTGGAGAGTGGAGGTGCCGAGATGGCTGCCTGGCTTACCCCTGCTGACACTTTTCTCACAAAGGTTGCAAATAGCCCGCCAGGTATACTGGGGGTCCACATGGAAGAAGTGCCACACAATGGAAGTCTTGGCTCTGGTACTTGGGAGGTAAATCTGCTTCTCTATGCCATTCTCAAAAAGGCCTTCTTCCTCCTGCCCAGGGGCACTGGAGGCCAGCAAGGCAGGGCTGTCTGCCTCGGGCCTCCCAGACCCCAAGTCCTTACTGAACTTCTTGGCTAAGATCAGCTTCTTTCGGCGCCTTTTCCCCTTAATGCGCAAACCCTTCTTTTTCTTCTTTTTACCAGGCAGTTTTGCCTCTCTATCCACTGCCTCTGCCACCATTTTTTTCCCTTTACCAAGGTGTCTTCATCTGCATTAGAATGAATCAAAACACATCCCAAAATTCCAGCACCACTAAAAGTCCTGCTTTTTCTACCCCGGGAGAGTGAGGAAACTGACACACAAGCCCATTCTCTGTGTCTCCAAATCGCATTCCAGGACTGGCCGGTGGGTCCACTACTCAAGTTGACACACAGCTGCACAGTACCTCATCTCCAGTTTCCACAGGGAGTCAAATTCCCTGTGGGCCAGTGACTTCCATGCCAGGTTATTTTTGGAGGACAATGACAGCAACAGAGAATATTCCCAAACTCTTTCTTAAAGCGTTCTGAGATCCCTTCCAACTTCCTGTGTTCCGAATTCAAGGAAAAAAAAAAAAAAAGAAAGAAAAAAATCCACCTGGAGTCCACTTCTCCACAGTCACAGAGTTGGTCAAGCCAGCTCTCCCAAATCCACGTCCATGCTCCTTCTCTTTATCAAGTACTGTTTCAAATGCCTGCTTTCAAAATATATATTTTCACAATGCCTCACGATAGCAGCATCGATTTCCCCTTAATTCTGCAGTTACTTTCAGGAAATGGCATTTCAGAAAAAACATAGTGCATCATTCAGCATTCATCAGAGGACTGCGATTTGCCAATGAACCCAAGAAGGCAATTATAGAAAGTTAAATTAAGACTCCACATACTGGTCATTTACAACAACTGCAAACTGAGCCCTTTGGCTATAACTAAAAGTGTCACCATTTTGAAGAAGAAAAAAAAAAAAAACGTGGGTAGATGGGGAAAAAGCTGTGATAATACACCAGAGCTGCGCTTCCGATTCGCTGTTGGTCTCCAGAATTCCCACGTTTAGCTTTCGGGTGTGTTTAGATGGGAGCAGCGTGACAGCCGGGAATGGGTGACTCACCCCTCAAAGGGGCGCTGGAGACCTCTTCCATCCCTTTGGCGAGGATCCCACCCCCTTCCCGGCGAACACATACCCTAAAAAAGCATCGTTACCCCAACTTCCACGGCCTCCTCCTCAAGCTCCACGAAGGCCCGGAAGATGTCAAGCATAATAAAGGACTTCCCCATGGGAACGCGCACCGAGTGTGGGGGTTCAGGGGACGTACTTCCTCAGGATTTCACCGATCCCACAAGGAGAACGGAAGTGTGCCTGCAGCTCGGGCCGGGGTGCGAGTAGGGAATGGGCGGAGGAGACCGGGATAAACTCGGTGGTTTTCTGTGTGTGGAGTTGGAGGAAAAAACCTCCAAAACATCGGGGACCCTGGAGAGAAAGGGGAGTGTAGGAAGCCTGGGGGCGGCTAACCCAGACACGGGGCGCCCCGCAGAAGAGCCGCTCGCTCCTGCCGGGGTCCCGGGTGCGCCGACAGCGGATGTGGGGGAGGGGAGCAGGCGCCGAGGGGAAGCGAGGTGGGGGCGGGGTGCACCGAGAAGGGAGCGGGAGCCCGCGGCTCCCGGCCCGCCGCGGCCGGGGGTGGGGGAGCGGTCGTCGCGGCGGGGCTCGGGGACCCCGCTCGGACTAGACCGGCTAGGCCGCAACCCAGGGGCGAGGGGAGGCCGCGGCCACTCCCCTCGCCCTCTCCCCCACCTCCCCGGCCCCAAGCCGCCCGGGAATAAAAATAACGGGTCTAGTTACCAGAGAACAGAAACTTTACCGAACCGGTGACACTATCCCCGACTCCAGTTTGCTGCCACGTCTCTTCTTCTTTAAGCGCTGCCGCCCGCCGTCCTTCCAGCAGCAGAACAAGCACAAATCCCAAGATTGCCAGCGTCAAAGATGGCGCCCGGCTACAGGCTCGAATCTAAGGCCCGGCCAGGGCAAGTGCCAGCGCGACGGCGCGCGCGGCGCTCCTGGGAGTTGTAGTTCCTCTGAGGCCCGAGGCCTAAGATGGCTTCCCGGGTCACGGGGTCACGTGAGGGGTGCTCTGAGGGAGTTGTGCGGTTCTGGAGATTGCTTTGGGCCTCGCCCTGCCTTTGTTTTTGTTCGTAAATCAGATAAAGCGGTGAGAGAGGCAGCTTCCAGAACTGTATTTGAGTATATCGTCCATCGTCCAAACCGTATATAATTTAGAAAGAAACTGTACTTTCCCTGTGCGGAAGGATTTGTGAAATGGAGCAGGGCCGAGCTAAAAAATACAAAGTGTGACTGCTGGCAGAATAACTCCTGCTCATTAGAAAGTTCACGAGGACTGGGAGGTGTGAAAGTTAAAACAGCGGCGGTGGCCTCTCAGTATTCATACCTCGTGTTTCTCCGTGTTGGACGATTTCACTACCTATTTTCCTAATTATAAAACGCGCACGGGGCGGTGCCAAAGCCTAGTGGCTATATCCTCTCCCTGCAGGGCCAGGACCTGATATGGGTGCTGCTTTGTGTCCCAGTTGCTCCACTTCCCACAAGCTTTCTGCTTGTGGCCCAAAGCCTTGGGACCCTGCACCCATTTGGAGACCCGTAAGAGCCTCCTGACTCCTGGTTTCAGCTCAGCTCAGGCTATTGCAGTAACTTGGGGAGGGAACCAGCATATGGAAGATCTGTTTGTCTGTCTCTCCTCATCTTTGTAAATTTTCCTTTCCAATAAAAACAAATCTTAAAATATATATACATATGATTTGCAGAGGATTTAAATAATTCACAAATACAAAAAATAATAATAATAATAAAATAATTCACAAATACATAGAGCAGAGAGCCTATAGTAAATTCCAATCCTCCCTTAGAGACAGATCCTTTCTAAGTATCTTTTTTTTTTAATTAAGATTTACTTATTTTTATTGGAAAGTAAGGTATGCAGGGAGGAAGAGAGACAGAGAGGAAGATCTTCCATCTGACGGTTCACTTCCCAAGCGGCCACGAAGGCGGAGATGAGCCAATCCGGAGCCAGGAGCCAGGAACTTCCAAGTCTCCCACGCGGGTCCAGGGTCCCAAGGCTTTGGGCTTTGGGAAGCAGGGCTGCTGGGATGAGAACTGATGCCCGTATGGGATTCTGGCACTTTCAAGGCGAGGACTTCAGCCATTAGGCTACTGTGTCAGGCCGTGGACACTGGTTCTAATCCTAGCAGCTCTACTTCCCATCCAGCTCCCTGCTTAGCGCCTGGGAAAGCAGTGGAGGATGGCCCAACCTTGGGACCCTGCACCCGCGTGGGAGACCTGGAAGTTCCTGGCTCCCGGCTCCGGATTGGCTCATCTCCGCCTTCGTGACCATTTGGGAAGTGAACCGTCAGATGGAAGATCTTTCTGTCTCCCCTCCTCTCTGTATATCCAACTGTCCAATAAAAACAAATAAATCCTAAAGAAAAAAAATTTGCTTACACAAAATAATAATGAAAGAACCGGTGTTCATATGGGATCCCAGTGTGTGCAAGGTGAGGACTTTAGCAGCTTCACTATCTTGTCAGACATCCTTTCTAAGTTTTTTTTATACAAAATACACCTAGTTTTATCCAGTGCAGCAGGAGTCCAACAGCCATGGACTAGCAGCTGCAGAACCAGCTGACCTGGCACCATTTCCCCTAGCATGGATCAAGGACCCAAAGGCATGAGGCGCCAGGTCCCTTGGGTGTGTGTGCAGCTACCAGCTGGGTGTGTGGAGTTTGAGTTCACTTCAGTGTGAGAAGCCACACTGGAATCCCAGGTGCCATGCCTGCTTTAAGACAGTGCTCTGTGACTGCCACTTCAACCAGATCTAGCAAGCAGCCTTCTGGCAACCTGCTCCCAAGGTGGATCACAGCACCTACAGGTTGTGAAGAGGATCCTGCAGGGCCCTCAAAATGCTGGGGTGAGGTGGGGGAGTTGCCAGCCTAGGGCTTTCCAAGTTGCAGTCCTGGCCTGAAGGGGGTGCTGTTTGTAGTTCTATTTTGTTAAATCTGAAGTGTTATTGACTTTTGTAAGCTAACACTTTTTTTTACAGACCTGGGGCTGGGGTGGGGAAACCTGCAGTTAAACCACCATAGGCCATTGATTAGAGATTGTTGCTGGAGCAAGAGAGACCATGTCTACGATGTATTAAGGAGACTTTATTAGCCAAGCTTGGTAAAGGCAGTGCCCACTAGAAATTAGCAAATGAAGTCACCGTGGCAATCAGGGCTGAGTAGAAACCCAGAGAGGATCAAATGGTCATTACCATGAAATCCATCTGTTAAACTGAAGAGCTATGTTCTGGCTTCCCCAGCTATATAAATTATCCTAAGAGACTGGCAGCAAACAACCTTGGAGAGACCATCTAGGCCTGCTGAGGTCTTGGCCACAGCTTCCGGTGGGCGGTACAGCACTGTCCACCCATTTCCTAACTGGTGAAGAGAACACCAAGGGAGAACATCTTGCCTGTAGGTTCCTGCCCAACAACGAGGGGTCAGGGAATGCTGAAAACTCCAAGACCCTTCCTCAAAACTTTGGTGTCTCCCTCCCCTTTCGAAAGGCACCCCACCTCCTGGCTTTCTCTCAGGAAGTACTTTCCCCTTCTCCCTCCCTTCCCTGCTGACCTGGTCCCTTCGCAAACAAACTTCTCTGTCTGTAACAGATTCCCAGTTTTTTATTTCTATACTAAGTTGAGGAAAGAACCCGCCGGGCTTTCTGGTAACACTGGGCACACTTACAAACCCCTGCTCACTCACTTTTTCCTGGCTTCTCTGTCTATATTCCATTACTTCTAGAACTCTCCTGGAACTCTCAAAAGTATACAAATCAGAAACGCAAAGCATCTTAGCATTGCTGCCTTCACTATCCCGCCCGAACAGTGAACAGAGGGTGAGGAATACAGACACACAGGGGCCGTACTCAGGGGATACCTGTCCTCGGAGTCTGTCCGCAGGAAGCCAGAGAGCAAGCAGCTGCTGGGGAGGCCAAGAGTAAGAGCGCAAGAGAGACTGAAGCCTGCAACCAAGAAAGCCAGCGGCTGCCCGGCACCGGCCTTTATAGGGGCTTGTCAGGGGCGTGGTTATGCAGTCAGTGCCGCCCTTCTCAGGTTCCAGGTGATGACAGGTGAGCATCACAGGTGGGCAGAGAGAACAATGTGGGTGGGAAAGGTGTGGCTTCTAAGCTTGTCACCCCGAACTAGCAGCACATAGGATTATAAAACTAAGAATAGGCTCATTTAGGGAGTGAACCTGTAGATGAAAGATTTTTCTTTCTCTGACTCTCCTTCTCTCTCTGAAATATCTGGCTTTTAGATAAAAATACATTAATTTTAAAAGGAAAAAAGAACAGACTCACATTATGCATTGGATTAGCAGGTTTTTTGATTTGGCTTTGTGTTTCACTGTAGAGTTTACCCTGAGTCACTGTAGTGGGCAACAGAGCCTAGGGGTTCACCACAGCCTTTTTTTTTTTGTCTCCCATTCCACATCCTGAAAGGTTCTTTTCACCATTTGTTGCACTGGGCCCTTGTTAATGCAAGTAATCATATCTGCTAGGAAACAGACACAAAACAGAGAGAGAGAAAAGGAATTCATACACAAATTGAATTTATTAGCAATCAATTCAAAGAGGTGGCCATCTGCCCAGGCGTAGAACTCATAGCAGAGGCCCAGGCCTTCAACAGCTTGGCCTTTTTTATGTTTGGGGTCTTGAGAGTGTTCCTAGGAGTGGATCTGAAGCAAGTGGAGGGGTGGGTAGGGACCGACCCAGTTTGGATTGGTTTTCAGGAGTATTTCACCTTGATAGGTTTTGCACCCTGCCAATAAGGACATGCAGAGTCTGGGTGGGGCAGGTTAGACTGGCCTTTAGAACTGCAGTATTTTGTTTTCAAAGATTCTTTTTCAGGGGATCGGGGCAATAACCTGATGGCTGAAGTCCTTGCCTTGCATGCCAGGATCCCATTTGGGCACTGGTTTGTGTACCAGCTGCTTCACTTCCCATCCAGCTCCCTGCTTGTGGCCTAGGAGAGCAGTCAAGGATGGCCCAAAGCCTTTGGACCCTGTACTTGCATAGAAGACCCAGAAGAAACTCCTGGCTCCTGGCTTTGCATGTGGTCAGCTCTGGACTTGGTGGCTACCTGGGGAGTGAAGGAGTACATAGATCTTTCTGTTTCTTCTTCTCACTAATCTGACTTTCCAATAAAAAGAAATAAATCTTTTTTTAAAAAGATTTGCTTATTCTCTTTTGTACTCAAAAGGCAGATTTTACAGAGAGGAGAGACAGAAAGATTTTCCACCCAGTAGTTCACTCTCAAAATGGCCTCAGTGGCAAAAGCTGAACTAATTCAAAGCTGGGAGCCAGGAGCCTCCTCCAGGTCCCATGTAGGTACAGCGGCTCAGGATTTGAGCCAAGCTCTGCTCCTCCCCAGGTGATAAGCAGGGAGCTGGATCAGAAGTGGAGCATCTGGGTTCTCCTATGGGATGCTGGGATCACAGGTGGCAGCTTTCCCACTGTGCCACAAAGCTGGCTCCCTGTGCTTCTCTAGACCTCATCAATAAGCAGCCGGTTAAGCCTTTCCAAATGTGCAGTGTATTTTTCCTTTGGTGGCAAAAATTATTGAGGCAAAATCTAATTTAAAGAATAATATTAAATTAATAAAGGAAACCAGAGGCTGGCACTTCAGCTCAATTGTCTAAGCCTCCTCTTCAAGTGCTTCTTTCTTCAATCGCTAGGATCCCATATGGACACTACTTTATGTCCCAGCTGCTCTGCTTCAAATCCAGCTCCCTGCTTCTGACCTAGAAATACAGTGGAGGATGGCCCAAAGCCTTCGGACCTTGCACCCTTGTGGGAGATCTGAAAGAAGTTCTTGGCTCCTGGTTTCGGGTCGGGTCAGCTCAGCTCTGACTGCTGCAGCCATTTGGGGAGTGAATCAACAGGTGGAAGATCTTTCTTTCTGTTTTCTTCTCTCTATACATTTACCCTCTTAATAAAAATAAATATTTTTAAAAGAATTAAAACAAATCATACACGTTTCAACTTAATAACCTGACATATTGCTACAGCCCTAAATGATACTTTTTTCTATACACATGAGTCTATGCTCTGGTTCTCATATGGTAACAGTTTTGTGTTTGGGGTTATAAAGAGAGTGAAAGACACTCCAGTCTTTCTTTTAACCCCTTTAATAAGTTTAACAATGATGTTTTAGAAGAGCTTTTTTCAACATGACACTGTATTGATACTAACATGCAAACTATGAGATTGTTGCAAATTTGGAGAAAGTGCTACCAAGTTTCTTACATAGAAGAGCCATAGGCTTTGTTAAATTGTGAGGGAACTATCCTTGTCAGGAAGTGTGTCAGTTATCCCTTGCTATAGAACCAAACAGCCCTCCCATGTAGTTACAGAAAACAGCCAACACCCATCAGCTCACCTCTGAGTCAGGGACCGTGAATCAGGGAGCAGCTTTGCTGGGCAATTCTGGCTCAGTCTGTCGAGGGTGTGCAGCAGGTGCAGGCCAAGTCTGTGCCCTAGGGAAAGCTTGACAGGGCTAAGAGGGTCTGTGCCCAGGCAGCTGACATAGCTGATAGCGTGAGACCCGTTCCTCAGTGCATGGGTCTCTTCTTAGGCCCACTCAGGATATCGGCAGTGGGCTTCCCAGATGAGAGAGAAGGAGAGAGACCCTAGATAGAAGCTGTGTGCCGCAGTGCCTCTCCTGAGCCAGACTTCCAAGGTGACATGCAGGGTCTGGGGGCCACACACAGACATGCTCACAGAGACTGCTGGGGTCCGTCCTTGAGCTTTGCGTGCTTACCGGGGAATGACATGGTGGTACCACATGTCAGGCAGTACAGCTCCTCCACTTGCAGACTGGCTTTTGGCCCTGATACACATCAACCCTGGCCTCTCCTCCACCCAGCTTCTGGTGTCAGATGCCCTGGAGCAGGCTTACAGCAGGCTACAACCTCTGGCCCTACAACTTTAGGTCACAGAGGTTGTAATCGAGGCATGTTTAGCATTAGCATAACTCCTTTAGATCCCATATAAACAACCCAAAATAATTTTACCCAAACTCAGTTGCCTCTTATCCAGGTCCCCAAATGCCGAATATGAGGAAGCTATTGACTCATCTGAGTAAAAAGACAGGGCTCTGCTATTTGTTTATTTCAGTTTTATTTATTTAGTTATTTGTTTATATTTTTCATGATACAGTTCCATAAGCTCAGCTCGTTCACCTTCCATTCATCCTATTTTCCCTCCCTCCGCTGATCCCCGCTTATATTATTACAATAACATGGTCCTTCAACAACAGTCACCATTCTCCTGTTTAAGTGTATCATGACATTGTAGATAGAGACAATGGTAGAAAGCCCAGGATCCTACTGTGAAGGTGTATTTAACAATTTCATTGGGATTCCATCAGTTATTCGGGAGTAGAGGTGCATACTGCAATGTGTCTTTACTTCTCCGTGTGCTAGTATCCTTGGTGAACAGTTTCTTTAGATGGATATATGTACATGCATGCTTATCTGTGTATCTATTGATCTTGCATATATTTGTCCTGTTGGGACTGGTTTATTCCACTGAGCATAATGGTTGGGTCCATTTAGATAAGGACTCTTAACCTTATTTTTGTTTATTTGAAGACAAAGCAAGAATCAGAGAAGGAGATCTACCATTCACTGGTTTACTCCCCAAATGTCCAACAGGGCTGGCCAGCCTGAGGCTAGATGCCAAGAACTCTACCCAAGTAGTCTCCAGGTAGGTAACAGGGTCCCAAGTCCTTGAGCCTTCGTCTTCTGCTTCCTTGGATGTGCACTGGCAGGAAGCGGAAGGTGGAACTTGATCCAAACTGTTTAAACTGAGTGGTCAGAAGAACTGTTTAGCACACAGAGGTCCGTACGCACTAACTACGGCTGAGGTCTTTAAAGAGCTGGGCTGTGGCACTGAAACCAGTCCTCCTGGCACTGCCTCCCCCTTCACCTGCCTTCCTGGGATGTCTCTTGCATTTCCATGGCTTCAGCTGGGGAGCTGCTTGTGTCGGGGGACTCTTAAATCATGTCTCTGAGCTGTTCTGTTTCAGCGCCTGCAGGACTCTGCAGTCACAGGTGTCACAGAGATTTTGAATTCAGTCTACCAAAACCTGAAACCATGGTGGAAGGCAAGGTTGTAATGAAAACACCTAGCAAGAGTGATGCTAGAAGGAATGTAACGAACGAAAATGTCAACAGAGTTTAATGACCTCATGAAGTTAAGTTCATGCTTCACGAGGTGAGAAGTAGCTCATTTATGAAACAGAAAGAAGACTCACCTGTGTTCATCGCCAAATTTATATACATATATAAAAATATGTAATATAAATACATATAAATTTACATATACATATATATGGTATAACCACTTATGCTCCCCCCTTCAAAAAAAAAAAAAAAGACTGAAGGAGGCTGAAACAAGGAAAAATAAGAGATTGGTCATTTTTCAGTAATACACATTTGAAAATTTTTAATTTCTTATTGGAAAACAGACATGCAGAGAGGAGAAATCGAGAGAAAGATCTTCCTCCTGCTGGCTCATTCCCCAAGTGGTCATAACAGCCAGAATTGAGCTAATCTGAAGCCAGAAGCCAGGAGCTTCTTCCGGGTCTCCCATGTGGGTGCAGGGTCCCAAGGCTTTGGCCCATCCTTGACTGCTTTCCCAGGCCACAAGCAGGGAGCTGGATGATAAATGGAGCAGCTGGGATATGAACCAGCACCCATATGGGATCCTGGCGCAGGTAAGGAGAGGATATAGCTACTAGGCTATTGTGCTGGGCATTGAAAAAAATTTTTTTTAACTTGTTTTTATTTTGTTTGCAAAGCAGAGCCCAGAACCCAATCTGAGTTTTCCATGTAAGTGGCAGCCAGAGATGTACCTGACTGAACCATCATCTGTGCCACAGCACAGGATACACTCTGATGGAAAGCTGGACTCTCCAGGAGAACAGGTGTGGCAGGAAAAGTGATGAGTCCAGGTTCGAGTCCTGATGTCAATGATGATTGACAGGACCAGGAGAATGAAAAACACAACATTGAGAGTAGAGGTGATGTTTTATTGAGGTAAGAAAAAGAGCAGCTCTGGCCAGTAAAATCAGAGGGGCTGGTTGAAGGAGACAGACCAGGCCACTGAAACCTCGCCGTCCTGGGGCGTTCATGTCTTCACCATGTTGTCTACAAGGAGCCAAGGTAGCCAAGTTCCTGGGAGGCCAAGGAGCAGCCTTAACAGAGCAGTTTCTAGTCTGTTTCAATCAAAACCTAGGTCCTGTCATCCTTGATCCCTGGTGGTAACGAGGCGCTTCCACCCAGTTTTGTCTGGGGTGTACACGCTGACAAGGAGCTGTGTGCTGGCGTCAGTCTGACCTGCCTTCAGGCCCAGAGTCCTTCACAGGGATCCAGGACTCACCCCAGGCACATCAATGAGGGATGCGCTTGTTCCAAGCAGTTACTTAACTGTGAGGCAAACACCCACTCAGGCTGATCATCTCAAAATCACCTTCCTTACCATGCCAGTTCAGGGGACTGCTCTTCATGACTTGTTGCTATGAATGGTATTCTCTTCTTTTTTTCAATATATATATATTTTTTACTTGAAAGAATTATGGAGAGAGAGGGAGAGGGTCAGAAAGAGAGTTTTTCTGTCTGCTGCTTCACTCCCCAAATGGCTGCTATGGCCAGGACTGGGCTGGTGCAAAGCTGGAATCAAGAGCTTCTTCTAGGTCTCCCATGTGAGTTCAGGAACCCAAGAACTTGAGCCATCCTCCACTGTTTTCTTGGACCAGAGAAATGGATCAAAATGGAGCAGCTGGGACACAAAACAGTGCCCATCTAGGGTGCTGACACTGCAGGCAGAGGATCAGTTTGCTATGTCACTAGGCTGGCTCCTTTTTTCTTCATTTTAAACTATCCCTTTTCTGTTTAGTTTTCTGCACCTTGCACAAGTGATTCCATTCTAGGCCTGTTGGGACTTCATACAGGAACTCAATCCCATAAACCACGGTCTCCTATAAAACATTGCTTAACTTCAAGCGGTCAGAGATTGGGAGCCACCTGGCTTTGAAAAGCCAAGGGCTGTGATTAGGGCTGTGGGCCTGGAGTGAGTAGGGGAAGCTGGTTTGAGAGATGCCCGTCTGTTCTGACAGATGCCCTGCCTCATTACCCTTCCTAAATTACCTTGCTGACCATACCCTCTCTGCCTCCATGTGTGAGCCCTTTCTCGAGCAGAGAGGAACCCCTCTCCCACCCGTATCCACTGTCCATTTCAGAAAGAGCACTCGGGTTTGTGAGAAGAAGATCCTGATGAGGCAAAGTGACCACTGCCTAAAACTCACTCAAAGGCTTAAGGGGAGAGCTCCTCCCACGTGTGTTGCACATCCTGAGAGAGGGCTTGTGCAGGTGCAGGGAGGTGATCCTGGAGGAGCAAATGTGCACAAAAGGAACAAGCTGGACCTTGATCAGGCAGCTTTGCTGTGGGCCAGCCCCGGTTAGGTTTAATGAAGACGGAGTAGAGTTTCACGATCCAGGGGGAACTTACAAAAGCCTGTATGCTAAGGCCTTTAAGGGTCCACAAACTACAATTCTATTCCTTCAGGATTTTAGAGAGTTGAGTCAAGGGATTGATAACACTGCTTAAAAGTTTCCACCTCTGCTGAGTAGTGTTTGTTGGGCTGAGCAGAAGCAATTCCTAAAGGAGCCGAGTGCATCAGAGGACAGGAAAGTTTATCACAAGCCAGGAACGCCTGGTAACTTGGAACACCGAGCAGCAGACCGAATCCCGCTGCCGTCTCTCCTTCCTGCCCGCCTCTGGCCACAGATGAAGAGACCCGCACTAGCCTCAGTGCTATCAAGCAGACACGCACAACCAGAAATGTTTCAAATGCTGAGTGTGGTGCAAAAGATCAACACTTGCCATGATGACACATCACAAGCATGCGCAAACTGAGGAACGGCCGCTTTCCCCCATCCCCCACACTTAAAATGTATAAAAGCCCAGTGCTGCACACCCTGGTCAGCCATGTCCCTCACATGGTCACTCTGCCATGCGGAAGTGATCCCAGGGAACAGTTCATCAGACTCCTTCTCCCTCTCCTGATTGATAAAACCCTTTACTTAAATAACTCTCAATTGCCTTGATATCACTTTCATCTTCTACCAGGAGTGAGACAGCCTTGCCGGTGGGCCCTGCTGAATGAATGACAGTCAATCTTCTACGCATTTCCTGGTATCTGTGGTGTGAGTTTGTGTTTACTTGGCTCCATGATTGGCAGCAGGTGTCTGGGGCAGAGGTCAGCAGTCATGGGACTTGTCTACACTGATATCTCCTGGTGGCTACACGGGACCAGGAATTGCAGGTGTGGCTCAGGCAACGTTGTGGTCTCTGTCTCATCACTGAGCTGACACAGCAAGGAGAAACCCTGTCTGCCCTGGACATGCAGGCATTGGGGGAATCTCAGAGTCAAGAGCAGGAACAGACACTGGTATAGTTGTGTTATGGGGTGCAGCTACAAGCCCTGTTCTTGTTCCTGCCTATCCCAAGGAGCACTAATCAACTCCTTAGCCCACTCCTTAGCCCCTCCTTAGGTATTTGCTCCTGCCCACCTGTGACTCACCTATCAACTGAGAGGACAGTATTGCATTGTTGTGTAACCATTCCCCTCACAAGCCCCTTTAAAAGGCCTGTGAAGCAGAGGCTCACTCTCTTTGTGGCCAGGTGCTTCCGTTACTCTGGCACCTCGACTCTTGGCTGACTCAGGACAGGTAGTCCCCTGAGCATGGTCGCTGTGTACTGCTTAGATGGGACAATGGATATATTAACATTGTTTCTGGTTTGTGTACTATCAGGAGTTCCAGGAGAGGTGAGGCCTAGCAGTGATGGAATGTGGGCAGAGAAGCCAGGGAAAGGTGAATGTCTGCAGCTTCGTAAGTGTGTCTAGGTTGTTCATTGCATGTCTCTTAGGATGACTTATGTTGCTGGGGAAGCTGGGACACAGATCTTTGGTTTAACGGATGGACTTAAGGATAATGACCATTTGTTCCTTTTGGGATTATGATTGGTTGGATTATAATTGGTTGGATTGGGCCTGGTGGCGTGGCCTAGCAGCAAAGGTCCTCGCCTTGAACGCCCGGGATCCCATATGGGCACCAGTTCTAATCCCAGCAGCTCCACTTCCCATCCAGCTCCCTGCTTGTGACTTGGGAAAGCAGTCGAGGATGGCCCAAAGCTTTGGGACCCTGCACCCATGTGGGATACCCAGAAGAAGTTCCTGGATCCTGGCTTCAGATCGGCATAGCATCAGCCGTTGTGGTCACTTGGGGAGTGAATCATCGGACAGAAGATCTTCCTCTCTGTGTTTCCTCCTCTCTGTATATCTGACTTTCTAATACATAAATAAATCTTTAAAAATAATAATTGGTTGGATTGCCATATGGACTTGTGATTTGCTATTGTGCTTTATTGTCACCAAGCTTGATTAATAAAGACTCCTTAATAAACCTTAAACATGTCTGGTGTGATCTCGCTCGCACCCCGCAACAGTGGTTACTCTGCGCTTGGGGGACTTCTGCATTCTATGTTGGAAGGCTTGGTTCAAGTCCTTGCTCTGCAGAGTATGATGGGTCGAAGGCTTGGGTCCCTGACACAGCATGAGAGACCCAGACTGAGCTCCTGGCTTCAGTCTTGCCAGTACTAATGGCTGGGTGGCTTTGGATACTGAGGCAGTAGATTGGAACTCTCCTTCTCCCTCTTCCTGGTTCCCTCCCATCTCTGTTTATCTGCCTTTCAAATAAAGATTCTGCGCTTTCCATGAGCTTCTGTGAGTTAATTCATAATTAAGTTAATTTTAGTTTTTTTAAAAGCATGTTTTATTTTATGCTAATAACCTGTAGGTATTCCCAGCCACACTGATATTGCAATGTAATAGGTTGTAAGGTACAAAAACCAGAGGAAAATAAAAATTGATTAATAAAAGAAAAGGATTTTGGGACCAGTGTGTGGCATACTGAGTTAAACTGCCACTTGCAGGGACAGTACCTCAGGATGGCATTGGTCTGTGTCCTGGCTGCTCCACTTCTGATCCAGCTCCTTGATGACGGCCCAGGAAAGGCAGTAGAAGATGGCTCAAGTGTTTGGGCCCCTGCCACCCCTACATGGGAGACCTGGATGAAGCTCCTGGCTAGGGTCTGGCTCAGCTCTGGCTATTGTGGCCATTTAGGGAGTAAATCAGTGGATGGAAGATTCTCTCTCTGTAATTCTGACTTTCAAATAAATAAGTAAATCTTCTTTAAAAAATGGATTTTGAAAGCCAGCCCTGGCCTCTGTACCAGTGCCAGATGTTTCTACTAATGTGTGGCTAACAGAGTCCTCAGAAACAACTGGTTCTCATTCTTTCTTTGTAACATTCCAACTGTCACACTTCAAAGGCTCTTATCCAACCTAGCTTAATTCACAGATAGTTGACAAAAGGTGGATGAGTCCAGAAGTGGACCTTATACCCATTTTGAATAAGCCAGAAAAATTTAATTAAAAAAGTTAATAAAAAAAAGTTAGACTTTTATTATTCTTCCTAAAAGGAAATAATGTACCCGCCACAGCCTTCCTCGCCAACAGACAACTAAAGACTCTGGGCATGGGAAGCGACTAAGGTAGGTCCTGGAGCTGAACAAATGATAACTTGCAGACTAAAGTGGCAACTCAGAGAAGAGAACCATGTTGGGGTGTGGATGTTCAAGTGCCTGGCCAGGCCAGGCCAACCCCTCCTCCAGACCCCCGCCCCCGCCCAGGGCAGACAGCTGGAGGAGGCACCCGGTGAATCTAAACATGGATCTGCTTCCATTGAGGGCTCAAATCCGAGTCAGCACTGTAAAACCTTTGAGAACTGAGCCTCAAAACCTTTGAGGGGAAGTTACAGCTCACAGTGAAACAGAGCCAGCAGGGTGACCCTTCCTGGCTGGATAGCCTGCCCTGATGGAAAAAAGTTAGCCTTCTTCACAGGACGTCAGTGGCACTTGAAGCTGATGCAACATAACCTTCCAAATGCCCAGGACACAATCTAAGAGCAGGAGAGCGCGACCCAGCGTCAAAGCACAGTTATCAGATGGCAATTTCAACATGACTTACATGCTGACGCTTCCAGACACACTTTCTTCTTTTTTTAAGATTTTTATTTATTTTTATTGGAAAGTCAGATTTACAGAGAGGAGGAGAGACAGAAAAGAGCATCTTCCGTCACTGATTCACTCCCCAAGCGGCCACGTGGCCAGAGATGAACCAATCTAAAACCAGGAGCCATGAGGCTCCTCTGGGTCTCCCACATGAGTGCAGGGTCCCAAGGCCCTGGACCATCCTCAACTGCCTTCCCAGGCCACAAGCAGGAAGCTGGATGGGAAGTGGGGCCACCAGGATTAGAACAGGCATCTATAGGGGACCCTGACACATGCAAGGCAAGGACTTTAGCCACTAAGCTACTGCACTGGGCCTGAGACAGACTTTTAAAGTGCTGTTAGAAGTATTATTTCAGGAGCTCAGGGTAAGCCTACCTGAAGTTATCAGAAAGATAGAGAAATAGAAAGTGTAAGGAAAGAACCAAACATGAAGTCCATATAGATCTTAAAATACATATATACATTGTCAAAAACTTCATGGAAATGTATATTATGAAAAATCTGTGGACTTCAAAAAATATTTACATCAAAATAAACTTACAGGGGTCTGGCATGACATTTACATTTTAATCTTGTTTTATTTAATCTTTTGGAATATTTTCTTTAAATTCATCTGATGGGCTTACAGAAAAAGTCAGTGAACTTGAAGACATACCAATCGAATGTAATCAGTTTGAAGAACCAAAAGAGAAACAAGAGCTAAATACTTGGGGAAAATAGACAAGTAGAATCACAGAGCATTGCAGAAAAATGCCAAAACGTGTGACATTTATGCCATTGCGAAAGTGAGGAGAAAGCTATTCAAAGAAACAGTTGCCCCAAACTTCCCACATTTAATGAAAGACTCAAGTTCACCAACCCAAGAAACTTGTTGCTGTCATAATTAGAGGCCATTATTAAACTGCTAAAAACAGAAAGTGAAAGCGAAGAGAAATCTTTGAAAAGTGTCTAGAGGGAAGTGGAGTTGATGGGATGTATGAGTGAGCGCTGGCTTGAAGGCTGCGCATCTGGAGTGAACCAGTGGATGGAAGGCCTCTCTCTCTTTTTCTCATTTTCTCTGTGTAAAAATCTGTCTTTCCAATAAAATAAATAAATCTTTAAAGACAAAAATATGTGTGTACCTATTTGAAAGGCAGAGTGACAGAGAGAGTGAAGACAGATCCTTCCCAAGTGGCTACGACAGCCAGGGCTGGGCCAGGCTGAAGGCAGAAGCTGCACCACAAACACCTGCTCCTATTTTTGCATCTGTGTGTGTGTGTGTGTGTGTGTGTGTGTGTGTGTGTACACAATTCAAAATAAAATGTTTTAACTGTTTTAGGTGAAAGCAGGGAAACAAGCAGGAGGCAAGAGAGTGAGTCCACAGGGAAGTGACACAGAGTAAGGGCTGAGATGAAGAGGAAGGAAGGGACCACAAGCCATTGAATGCAGGCAGGCCACCTCTAGAAGGTGGAAAGGCAAGGAAGACATCCTCCCTCAGAGCCACCACGAAGAAGACAGCTCTGCCAACACCTTGGAGTTAGCCCTGAAGACTCATTTCAGACTTGGGAAGACTGGAACTGTAGGACAATGGTAATGACTGACATCACTAGTTTTGTATATATGCTAAGTTTTTACAGCAGCAATAGAAAACTAACATAGCAATCGGATTTACTGACCTGTCTTTCTAGAGCTCTCTGGAATTGGGCTCATGTTTAGAAAGACCCATACCACTGTGAGAGTCTAAAACTTTTCCCCATGTTTCCTTGTAGAACTTCCTTGATATTGGATTGTATCACTTCAACAGATATAGTCCCGGAGGCCCATGTCTTAAGCAGCTAGAACAGCACAATGGATGGACGCATAGGTGGAAGAGCTATCGCCTGTTTCACCTTTGGGTTGGTGCTGTGCTGCCCTACAGGGTTCTGCTATCCCAGGTGGTGTGCCAGGCTGAAGCCAAGAGCTTCTTCCAGGTTTTTCATGTAGGTGGCAGTAGCCCAAGCACTTGAACCATCCTCTGTTACTTTCCCAGGCACATTAACAGGGAGCTGAATTGGAAGTGGAGCAGTCAGGACTTGAACTTTTGCCCCTATAGGATCATTGCACCATAAGCAGCAGCTTATCCTGCTAAGTCATAGCAGTGGCCCCACGCTTCCTATTTTTATGTTGTATGTATGTACTCACCATAGAGCCTATCTGTGGACTCAACGAATCCACCTGCTTGTTCAGGTTGGTTTAGTGCCCAGAATCAGAGCTCCCAGCACCTCTGGTCTTCAAGGGCATGTGAGAACACCAGGCAGGGGAACCTATACAGACATGTCCACCCACTGCTGAGCACAGCCAAGCTTCACTTTCTTTCAGCTCTTGTGCCATGCAGCCCTTTCCATGGCCTATTTTGTGCCACAGGTTTTGCACCTTTGTGCAACACGGTAATGTCATGTTCCAAGTGCTCCCCCGCCACCCAGCTTGGTGGAGTCTGGGGTTGCCTAATGCAGAAAATGGGGTGTCAGGTTAACTACCTACAGGTGTGAGTTAAAGCAATGTGGCATAGGATATCATGGGCTCTAAGCAGAGATCCACGGAAGGCAAGGTGTGTGCATCGAGTTGGGGAAGCTGTGACCAGAAGCTAATTAGAAAGCCACCACTGGATTTCCCCTGGAGTCAAGCCCACAGGAAGTCGGCGTTTTTTAGTGATTTTTCAGAGCCTGACTGCTAGGCATGAGAGCTGAGTCTATGTCATCCTTGCTGGAACAGCTGACAAGTACCTTCACTGTGTGTCCTCCCAAGCAGCGGACAGCCAGAACAACCGTGCTGGCAGGTGTGTCCTCCCAAGCGGAGGACAGCCAGAACAACCGTGCTGGCAGGTGTGGTATGTTACGTCCACTTGGCTGAACACAGAGCACATGGCAGACACTTATGGACCTGGGCCGAACCTTGATTTCTTGGCTTTCGCCTTGTGTGTGTTTTATAATTATTGTCTATTTTGAGATGCTTTGGTTTTACAGAAGAGTCATAGGAACAGATCAGCAAGTCCCTGTCCACTCTGCTCAACTTTCCCACTGTTAACATCTTCTGTAACCACAGTGCAGGCACAAAACCAAGGCAGCTAACATTGATACAATGCCATTAACAAAAATATGAACATTTAAAAATCTCTTGGGTTTTTCCCCAAAACATCTTTTGGCTTTGTTTTTGTTCCAGGATCCAATTCAAGCCACCATGCTGCATTTGGTCATTATGTCTCTTTGGTAGTCTCTTTTGATCTGTGATGTTAATCTCTCCATGAATTTTACGATTTTGACATTTTTAAGACTTTTAGCTGTATGATGCCATTTCTGGTAAGGCAGGAGCTATGGGTTTTGGGGAAGTATATTTGATTATATCAGCAGCACATGACAGTAACGTGACTGGTTGCTAATGGTTTAACTTTGTCAGCAGGTGAGGTGGTATCTGACAGATTTCTACACGGTACATTTAGTATTTTCCCCTTCCTGTATTTTAGTAATTAGAAAAAAAGTCACTTAGTGGGGCTCACACTGAATGAGAGGAAATTAAGCTCCAAGAAAGGTATCAGATGATTTGTGGACAGGTGTTTAAACCAACACGGTGGGGGCTGATATGGTAGTACAGCAAACTAAGCCTCTGTAACACAAGCATCCTATATGAGTGGCTATTCATGTTCCAGCTGCTCCATTTCTGATCCAGCTCCCTGCTTATGCCCTGGTGAGACAGTCCAAGCCTACTGAAAGCTTGGCCACACCTTTAAGTGGTGGCACGAGCATTGCCCATCCATTTCCTAACTGGTGAAGAGAACACCAATGGGGAACCTTTTGCCTGTAGCTTCCTGCCCAACAAAGAGGGGTCAGGGAATGCTTAAAATCCCAAGACCCTTCCTCAAACCTTTGGTGTATCTTCCTCTCCCCTTCCAAGAGGCACCCCACCTCCAGCTCTCTCTCTCTCTCTCTCTCTCTGCTTCCCCCTTTCCTCTTCTTTCATGCTCACCTGGTCACTTCACAAATAAACTTCTCTGTCTGCAACCAGTTCCTGGTTTGTATTTCTGAATTAAGCTGAGGAAAGAACCCATCAGGCTTTTCTGGTAACACTGAAAAGCAGCAGAGGATGGTTTAAGTCCTTGGGCTCCTGTTCCCAAGTGGGAGACCCGGAAGAGGCTCCTGGATCTTGGTTTCAGATTGGATAGGGTTGTTGGAACCATCTGGAGCATGAACCAGCTATGTCTGTCTCTTCTCTTTGTAAACCTGCCATTTATTAAACAACAACAATATGGCAGTAAAGAAATACTTTGGGGGACATTCTTGGAGGCCACACAACTGTTATTTTTCCTCTAAATGTCATTTACCAACTTTAGCATTCATCAGTGAATCTGCCTGCATCAACAGTGGCATTTTAATGATGCTGTTCAACTGCCCTCCTTCTTTCTACATGTGTCATTTGGAATTCATCCATAAGCAATATCCATCCTTTTTCTCTATTTTAACGATTTATTCAACCACCAGTGTGGGTTCATGGACATTTACTTTGTTCTTTGAGCTCTTGCTTGGAACACTAATTGAAGGAGAAACACAGGCTTGCACAAAAGCCTCAGACACTCACCCGCAGGTCCCATGAGGATGGCCTGCACGGCAGTCATGGGGAAGTGAGCCAGCAGCTCTGAGTCAAGAGGGACAAGGCCTGTACTGCCCAGCTGAAGATAAAACGCCAAGGACCCTGATAACAAGTGCCGGGAACTGGGTAGATTTTGGCAGTTCAAGGCTCACAGTGGAGTTTTTGCTTCTGTAGTTGCTGCTTACTGGCTCCCACACCTATAAGGGTTTATAACAGGGGACTTTCAGGGCCTGACCTTCTGGGGGTGACCCCGGCTGACATCATCAGGCTCAGAAAAAGGTCGCTTCTTTTCTTGCAAATGGCTCCTTGGTGACGTTTTTAGCACTAATTTTTTAAAGATTTGTTTTATTTATATTGCAAAGTCAGATATATAGGGAGGAGAGACAGAGAGGAAGATCTTCCATCTGATATTTCACTCTCCACATGGCCACAATGGCTGGAGCTGAGCTGATTGAATGCCCAGGAGCTTTTTCCAGGTATCCTATGTGGGTGCAGGGTCCCAAAGACTTGGGCCATCCTTTGCGGTTTTCTCAGGCCACAAGCAGGAAGCTGGTTTGGAAATGGAACAGCAGGAACATGAACTGGTGTTCATATGGGATCCTGGCACTTGGAGGTGGAGGGTTAGCCAATTGAGCCATCACATGGGGTGTGGGGCTAATGATTCATTTGTATTACTTCAGTTGTTTCAACGTTGGCTTCCTCCTCCCCCACTTTTTTTTTCTAAGTCAACAATAGAGAGGAGAGACAGAGAGAAGATCTTCCTCCTGCTGGTTCACTTCCCAGAAGGGCAAAGTGGCCAGAGCTGGGCTGATCTGGAGCCAGGAGCCTCTTTCAGGTCTCCTATGTGGGGGCAGGGTACCAGGGCTTTGGGCCATCCGCTACTACTTTCTAAAGCCACAAGCAGGGAGCTGGATGGGAAGTGGAGCAGCCAGGACCTGCATATAGCCCATGTGGGATGCTGGCACCACAGATGGAGTCCTAACCCACTACACCGCAGTGCTGCCCTCTTGTTCCCCTCCCCCGCTCTGTGATTAGCTCCGTTTGGCATGTTCTCTATGCCTCCCTTTTCTGTTTTCCCTGCCCTGGCTGTAGAACAGGCCATTTCTACAAGGAGCTCTGGTTCCTTGCCTTGGAGAACAGTATTTAGAAACCATGATTGGTGCTTGGGTGTTCTTGCTCCTGGGTGCTCTCAGCACTAGGAAGCAGGTCTGAGTATGGATACACACATATGTATTTCTCTCTGTGTGTATATATGTGCATATAGATATATATAAAGATGGATTCACACCATCTCCAACTGTTTTAAAATTTCATTTTCATTTTTTATTTGAAAGGTAGAGAGACAAAGTGGAAGAAACAGAAGGAGGGGAAAATTTTCCCCTTGGTGGTTCAGCTCCCAGCTGGTAAAGGCAGGTGCTCCGGCCAGCAGAGCCAGTAATTGGATACGGAGAGGGTCTGGGGATGAAGCATCGACAGGAGACCAGTGATGGTGGAAGTCTCTCTGAAGATTCCCTTTATTACTCCTTTTACACTCTTTCCCTCAAGCCCCTTAACCAAATAATAGGATGCCAATGAGTTCCATCAAAACAGGTGCTTTTAGCTGCAAGTCCATTTCCTGTTAGTGCTCAGCTTAAGGAGTGCTAATCAACTCCTTAGCCCACAACAGGTCCCCCTTTTTTGTTTTAAAGCAGACTTGAATGTGCCTGTCTTAGGTTGTGGACTCTCAGGTTATCAGCCTTAGCTGTCATCCGGAATCTCTGTAGCATGATGGAGCCCCTGTCTTAGGTTGGTCAGTGCCTGGTCCATCTTACCCATCACTGGCTGCCATTCAACGTGTTGTCTGCTGCAGCTGCACAAACCATACTTGAGGAAGCTGGTAACCCTGTTCCATGGCTAGGAGTATCTTTAACTTGGTAGCAATCAGCAGTTCCCGGGCTTGGGAAACATAGCACTACATAGGTAAAACATACATAAAGGTATAATGGAGAGCAAGAGGCCTAGACCAAATCTCACAGCATCTGCTGTTCATCTGCCAACAAATCAACCCGCAGTTACAGCATAAGCATGCCCACCCACTCATGTTCATCAGTAAAGTCCTGTTGTTCCATAACTCTGGCAGTCTGTTCCATCTTGTTCATTGTCACCACAGTAACTGGTGGTGGCGGCTTTGACATACTGGCTACGATGGTCACCGTTATGCCAAAGTCTCTTTTGTGCTTTATTAGGCAAACAGAGTCCTCTCCATCAGTCCCAACAGGCACAGGCAGGATTCATGACAGCGGCAGGATAACAGCAGAATCGCAATTGCCATTCCAGCACGCTGTAAGGGTACACTGGAACTCGGTATTATTTACTTTAGAGGCCTTTTCTGTATGTAAGAGAAACATGGGGATAACACAGGTGGACACAAGCTTAAAATTCAAGGAGCTGAGGTTCACCCACGTGAGCGAGTCCTGAAGTCCAGAGGAGTGATGGAACTAACAAATTCTATGGGAATAATTGCATTCCTGAAGAAGGAATAACGAGGCACATGCCAGTGCATGTCCATACCCCACAAAGCTGCCACATAGAAAAGGTGGTATTTTCCCCATGGAAATAACAGGGGAATGTTTAAAAAAAAAAAAAAAAAAAAGCATGGGCAGAAATTGAGCTATTTATAAAAGGAGGGCCAGACCCCAAACAGCTGGGGTCACACACTAGACAGTCTGGTAGTCTTGTTTAAGGAGAAACTGGCAGGAAATATCAGGACCTAGGTGTTCACAGGAAGAAGACAAATGTTAAGACATACATGTGCACACACACACACACACCGACACACACTTTTGGAGACTTAAAAAATTATTAATCAAACTTAGTAGTAGTGTTCACCAGAAACCAGTAGCTGAAAAGCCATCAAGTAAGTAGTCTTGAACCAAGACCCTTGAGAGAGAAAAGTCACCACTATGAAATCCCTCCATCAACGCAAGAATGAGAATTTCAGTCTTCCCAGTAATATAGCTATCCTAAGAGTACGTAGTGACCAATCAGATACAACTATAGAGCGAAATCATTAAAAGCGTGCAAACTAAACCTTCACAACTCCATGGATGTATACAACATTTTGACACAACAGAATTTTACTACATTTGGCAATAACCTTAATCCAATCAACCTGATTAACTGTCTCCACAAAACAGGAGATTAATATGTTGGCATTCTTGAGGCCTCATAAGAATAACAAGAGAAGCCCTAGAATTGGAAACTTTTGAATTCTTGGATGCCTTTTTAAGGATGGCTAAAAATATCTGAAAGAAGGTTTTTGTTGTTAGTATAACACATTATAGATTAGACTCCGTTATTGACATGAAATCACTCAAATACCTTTAAAACAAATGCAAAACCTTTACCAATTTAAAGCAGTGAGAAATTTGATAACCAGCCAAAAACACAAGAATTATTTTAAACTATAAAAATGCTTTGAATACAATGAATACTACATTAATTTAACTTATACCTCGAAATAATTTAATAGTGTTAGAGTTTACTTCTATAACAAATTATTTGTGATAAAATTTCACATTTTTTAAAAAAATACCACAAATGAAACCTTAAGAGTTACAAGAGATTTGTCTTGTATTACTTGTATTTCATTGAATTCTAAATTCCCGAAAGTTGCCATGGATATCCAGATGAAGTTAGCTTGCTAAACATTTAACACAACAAAAGACCTTCCAAAGTACAATTTGCAAGTCTAGAAGACAAGTTCTGTAAAATTTTTCCTTGACCTTTTCTTCCTAATCATACTATAAAGATATTTAAAAGGTGGACAACCAGGCAACAGAAAACTTAGGGTCAGGTAATGGTGGTCTGAATGAATAAAAAAGCAGCCAGCTGTCAGCAATAGAAGGCCTAACAAAATCAGCATCCCAAGAGCTGCTATCAGAGCAAAGCATTCAGCCAAGCTTCCAATGGGTGGGGTTTGATTGGTAGGTGCCCAGGCTTCTATCATGGAAAAGGTGAAGGGGGCCAATGGACCATACAATGCTACAGAGTCCTTCACATTCTTTATGTCCTTAAAAGATAGTACTATGTGTTGTTGCCCGATTCTCTGCCTTTGCAGCTGTCTCAGGGTCTCCCTTCTGTGCTTGCTGAACCAGACATTCCACAGCTGAAAGGGAAGTTAAAAGCAGGGGTCCAACGCAAGCCCCGGCAGTGCATCTGCCCTGTTCCTGCCTCAACTGAAGGCAGAGATGCTGAAGTTGCTCCTGTAAATCTTTCACACCTGTACCCAGACTTAATGGTGCTGATGGCACAGGTGGCGCAGAGGGCTCTGCGCCTGGCCAAAAGGGATTTTTGTTTGGCACCTGCTTCTATGGGCACAAGCTCTATGGGTGGAGGATCCTCAGAAGACGCACTTCCATCCTCTTCCCCTTCCTCCTCCTCAGAAGAGGACTCTGAATTTACTTAGCGCAATTTCTCCAGACTTTGTCCGGTCTGGGGTTCCTTCTCCCTTTTACCCTGATTTGGGGCCCAGTTTGGGGTTCCTTCTGTCTTCTTATTCTGGTTCACAGCTCCTTCTTTGTTACCCCGGTTTGGAGTTCCTTCTTTCTACTTGCTCTGGTTTGTGACTCCCTCCCCCTTCTTATAGATAATTTTTGAAGGAAGGGTTGCACCACTGCTTGACTGGATGAAAAAGCAATATTTACCAAGCGCCAGAGGAAAAAGGTGGTTACAAGGAGAGCAAACCATGGGAATACATTGCAGACAGTTTCAACGAATTTCTGTGAGGCCTTAAGCTTAATGTCGGTGCCTTGTGAGTGGGGCAGAGCTCGGATTCCTTAATCA
Organism: Ochotona curzoniae; assembly: GCF_017591425.1. Taxonomy (NCBI): domain Eukaryota; kingdom Metazoa; phylum Chordata; class Mammalia; order Lagomorpha; family Ochotonidae; genus Ochotona; species Ochotona curzoniae. The sequence goes on along the minus strand of NW_024466219.1, from coordinate 14,052,467 downwards.
TCTGCACTTGACCGAGTTCCTGCCCCATGACAAGTTGTACTTATGCCCCTGCAAAATTTTTAAAATTGCCTCTGGATTTCGGGGGTGCCTCAGATTATCCCTCATGTCCCAGGACGGGGAGAAGGTCTGGGGATGAAATCAATTATGCCCCTCCAGAGTTCCAGGTGTCCCTCGTGCACTAGGACAGGGAGAGGGTCTGGGGATAAAATTAATTATGCCCCTGCAAAATTTCTAAATTCTAAACCTACCTTCTTAGGTCCAGGGGTCCCTCAGATTGTCCCCTCGTGCCGTGCCCCACGTTAGGCACCATTTACTCCAGCCAACAGAGCCAGTAACATGGAGATGGGAGAAGGTCTGGGGATGAAGCATCGACAGGAGACCAGTGATGGTGGAAGTCTCTCTGAAGCTTCCCTTTATTACTCCTTTTATACTCTTTTCTCTTTAACCAAACAATAGGATGCCAATGAGTTCCATTAAACCAGGTGCTTTTAGCTGCAAGTCCATTTCCTGTTGTTAGTGCTCAGCTTAATGAGTGCTAATCAATTCCTTAGCCCACAACAGGCAGGGGCTGGGCTAGGCTGAAGTCAGGAATCTAGGGGCAGGGCCCCAGGTGTTGGGCCGCCTCACAGGAAGCTGGGTGGGCGGCGTAAGAGCTGCCACTCAAACCAGACAGTCCGAGAAAGGGTGGGACCAACCCAGTGACATTTGAGCTCCTAGGGTCTGTCCCTGCCCCTTGAAGTCAGCACCATGGGGCTCTTGGTAGGCTTTCTTATTTTGTCTCTTTGTCTGTTTCTGAAAGCAAGGAATCTGTCTCTCCCTACCTCCCACAGATTTACTTACTGATTCAGCCTTGGGGCATATGTGATTTTACAACTGTTAACTTCTACCATGGCAAGACACAAATTTGCCAACTGGAGTGTAGTGTTGGCGCCCAGCTCTTTGCCACTGTACCTTTCGCAAGTCAAAACATTGTTTTCCAAAGTTCATTTGGTTAGCTCCTTCCCTCAGCAAAGTTCACATCATGCACCGGGGACACAGTAATACAGTTAGATTGATTTGTCACAGCCCACCATCCTGGGTGCCCTGAGAGCCTGGCTAGCTTGTTAAAAGTCTGCACGCATGCAATTCTTTTTTTTTGACAAATGCACCCATTAGCTCATCTGCCAGCAGCCCCTTTGCAGTCACCGCCCCCCGCCCCCTTCCCCTAAGCCTGGCCACCACTGTCTCCTTTCTTTTCCTGTAGTCTTCCTTTTCCGAAATATCACATAATTGCAATCAGACCAGATACAATCTGGCTCCCATCACCTGTGTGAACCAATTCTTTGTTCCTAGTCATTGCTGGGTGTGGATGGACCTCTGGGGTGGGTATCCAGCTCACCCATTTACTTGATGAAGGACACCTGGGTAAGTTCTGCTTTTTGGCAATTACGAGCAAAACTGCTAGAAAGAGTCATGCTGAGATTTTTGAGGGAGCCCAGGTTTTCAATTCACTTGGAGCAGTTTCTAGGTATGGAACTAGGGGGAGGGAAGGGTGACAGGCGTGTGCTTCTGACAAGCTGCCAGACACCAAGGTGGTTGTGGAGGCCCTGCAGTCTCCCCCGCCCCCCCAGACATCCAGGGGCCTTCCTCTTGCATCTGCCTGCCGTCCTGTTTTCTGCTATGTAAATGGTCCACTCACTCCTCTCCCTTCTCCCTCCCTTCTGGCTTACAAAATTATCCTAGTCTTTCTTAGGCGCACTGCTCACTTAGAGGGCCCTCCCATTCGTTCTTCATTTCCCAGCAGTCCTGGAAGGTAGCCGTGCCAACCACCTTGGGTTGGTATGGAGACACTGGCTTCCTGCTCGGGCTGTCCCAGAGCCCTGCTGCTGGATTGTTGTTTTGTAGAGAAACCTACGGAATCTGCTCAAGTACTAGGGTGGTCCAGGGTCTTCCTGAGGCTCTTCAGTGGCTGCGAAGCTGGCAGGACAGATCCTGTCGTGAGGCCTTCCTGTTGGATAACTGGCTCTTAACTCAGCAGGCCAGTGCTCCGCATGCCCGCCTCCCAGGTGGACAACGAGCACGTTTTCATAGTCATCCGACTCCTCGCTGGAGGTCTCCTCCTGCTTCAGCTGGCTGTTGTCACTCTGCACTGGTAGCTGGAAGGCCACCAAATCTTCTGCTGCCAGCAGCTGCCGTGGGAGAGATTGGCTGTGGGTCTCTGGGCCAACTGTCCTGACTGCTGCGTGGTCAGGACTTGCAGATGTCACTTCTCCCCCAGCCTGCTGCTGGTTTCCATCGGGTTCCACTGGGGTCACGTTTCCATGCTCTCTGCAGCACTGCAGGACCTCCCAGGGCTGCGACTCCTGACTGGCCCCAGGGTCCAGGCCTGTCATGTTGACATAGTCATCAGAGGTCTGGGACGAGTCCTCCCCATCGCTGAGTGCATCATTGCTGCTTGCAGTACCTGGGTACCAAAGGGTGCTGTAGTCGCTGTCACACCCACAGCCCTGCTGTTGCTCCTCGGGAAACTCCAGCCTCTGGGTGCTAGGATTAATGAAGATGCTTCCAAGGGAGCTGGTGACAAGAGCTGGAGACTCAGCCACTGTGTTGGTGGTGGGGACGTTGACGTAATCGTTGGAGTCCCCTGACGAGGTGCTCATGTGGCGCCCGGGGCTTTGGACGTTGATGTAGTGCACAGAAGGAGCCCGGTTCCTGCACACGTGGGACATGGGGGCGTTGTCATAGATACCCACAGTATACCCCAAGGCAGGAACATGGACTTCATGCGCCTGGTGGGTGCTGCTTGCTTGGGAAGGCTGTGAGGAAGAAGAGAAATGAGATGATGGGAGGAAGTCCCCACCTCAGAGTAAAACCACCCCTCGTACCATGTACCTGCTAGATGCTCATCCCAGGGAGGTGTGAGTGTGGGGGCTGAATTTAAGGAAAGCAACTGGCTCTGGGTGTGGTGTGCATGTCCAGGAGCAGTGGGAGGGGTCTGTTGTAGATGGAGGTTGAGGCTGGCCCCGGAAGAGCATTTTGGGAATAAGCATGGCAGGCAGTAAGAGGCTGGCTGTCTGCACCCCACACTCTGTCCCCTGACTTCCTTGTTCTTTGGCTCCCTAGCTTGTAAGAGGATTACTGTAGCATTCACTCAGCATTCTGTGCCGAACCAGTGGAGTCCTGAGGACAAGCACTAAGTATAGTTCCTGGGACTCAGAACTACTCAACGAGGGGCTCTGTGACACAGGCCCCCTGACAGTCGCCCCTGACGGGTGCTGCTTGCATGTTTTCCAGAATGTCTGGGTTTTCAAGAAAACCTGGACATCTAGACCCTCCATGAGAAATGCTTCACTTTACAATATCCCTCCAACATCACAGAGTCCAAGCTGGTTAGGGACATGAGGGCTGTAAATACCCTGGGACTAGCAGGGACGGGGTGGGGGTTCCTGTTTTCTTAGTCTTTGGGGCTCACTCTGCTGGGAAGTGTTGAGGAAGGAGTGGGAGGAGAAGGAGGTAACAGAGGTCGCCGTGCAGTCCTGGAGCTTCGGCAGAGGGTGACCAGACACGCAGGGACCGATTTTTCAGCAAAAACCTCATCTGAGACAGCCAGTGTAGCCTGGCTCTTCAGGGTCCTGATGCCTCTGCACCCAGCTCTGGCATCCCGGGGCTCCTCTCTGACAGGTGCTTTTAGAACCTGAGGACGACCAGATCCTCGGGGCTGTTGTTCAGCTGTCAGCTCCAGCCCCATGATCTCAAAAACAACTCCACCCTTCTCCCGCGGGCTGAATGTGTCCTCAGATTCCAGCATTGCAAGCTCCATGTGCAGGCGTAGCCTCTGGGCGGTGGGGCAGGGGCAGGGGAGGGACCTTGCAGAGCCTGTGCTCTGGGGTGGTGGATCAAGGGTCCCAGTGAAAGGCTGAACTTAGTCTGCTCCTCTCTCTTGTCCATGTAGTGCCTTCCTGTGTGTTCTGATGCAGCCCCTCCAGCTGGGACCTGGCAGCCTCCATGACCGTGAGCCAACTACACTTCTGTCCATGACCCATGACCCTGTCTGTGGAAGGGGTACTTCTACGGCAGGGAGTAGTTGAAATCACTCAATGTGGACCTCAGAGGGTGGGCTTCTGGCACCAGCATTGCGGTCAGAGCGCGTGTGCACTTTCCCGAGGTGGTGGCTGGGAAGGCCGAGCACCACTCAGATCACGTCTTTGTTAAACCCCATCCACTTTTGTCAACCCTAACATCGCGTGCTGGTGTCCCAGGCCTCTCTTAACCTCCCAAGTGCTTGCTTCTGTTGGCCCAAGCCTCTCTCTCCCTCTGCACAGGAAGGAGGCCCAGGCTCGTCTTTCCACCTTAGGATCTGCCCATGCCTGAAGAATCACTTGACACCTGCCCATCACTTGACACTCACCGCAGGCCCAGGGGGGTCTAAGTTTCTGGAGAACATGCTCTCGGTGCTGAAGATCCGGATGCTGCTGAGTTGGGGTCTCCCTGGAAGAACCGAAAACAAATCCTGAAGACAGCTGGCCAGGCTCATGAGCACCTGGCCCAAGCAAGCCCCACTGCCTGGCCTTTACTGGGTGGGCATGGCCCCTGGTGTCCTGTGCCAGAGCCTGGGGAAGCTTGTACTTGGAGACTCAGGGTGCTGGGGCACTCTGGTGGTGGCAAAGGGGTGGCTTGGAGGCTGGAAAGAAAGTTCGAGCACAGGGCCCCCACCCCACCCCAGGCCTCCCCCAAGTCTTGCACCCTCGCAGCATCCCTCTGCTACTATTATGCCTTCAAAGAAGAACCGAACCCCCAGCCCCGGCCGCCCTCGGCACCTTTCTTGGGCCCTGAGGATCCTGTCCTGGAGTCATTCCCATTCATTCTGTGCACTGGGAAAAGGGTGGTGCACTGAGGCAGGGGGTGCAGCGTGGGGGAGGCCTGGAAGTTTCTGGGAGGTGACAGGTGCATTCTGGATGCAGACACTGCAACAGCCTGAACTCCAGGGATGAGAATGAAGCAAGAACCTACCCAGGTCCTCCTGCCTTGGAGGTAAGAGGTCGTAGATGTTTTTGGCACGCTGTCTAGGCCGAGGCAGGGTCAGCGAGGGCATGCCGGTTACACGCAGGTAGGGGACTTGCCCTGCAAGGCAAGAGGAGGGGTGAGTATGCATGTGGTAGAGGGGCTGGGCTGCAACCATGCAGGGGCTCTCCCACCTCCTCTCAGGTCTCCATTTCCATTCGAGCAGAATGAGCAGGACACTTGTGGACGGAGGCTGGATGAGGTAGGGCAGTGCTTGTCTTTGTGGACCTCAGACCAGCTGGGCCTTGGGAGCAAGGCCCGGGGCTATGTGTGTCAGGAACAGCCCAGCGCTCTCCAGGGCCCCCCAGGGTCAGTGATCCCCCAGGGAAATGAATGGGGCTCCTAGGGTCAGACTGGGTCATGTACCCCGTGGACCTCAGCCCAGGAGGAACAAGGGACTCACGTTGCTTCCTTTTGTTCCAAGTCCACAGGATGCAGGTGACAGTGACGACCAGCAGGAGAGCCAGGAGTCCCGCAAAGAACAAAATGATGCCACTGCTCTGGTCCCTGTCTCTAGAAGCAAAACCATACACCGCACGCTCTAACCACTGTGGGGTACGCTGGGGTGGAAAAGTCACTTGTCCTCTTCTGGAGCTGGAGCCCAAGGACCGGCAAGGGACAGAGCAGGGTAGGGAAGCCCAGGAGTGTGATGGAGGTGATTAGAGACACCGCATGGACAGCGACAGAGCCCAGAGAGGAGGGAACTATCTCTTTTGAATGCTGACCTGATTTACATGTGGAATTCAGTATTTTCAACAGTCTTATCTGTGTGTGTGTGTGTGTGTCCTGAAGAGCATGAGATTTTTGACTCAGAAAGAAAAAAAGTCAGGGGCAGGTGTTGTGTCACGGCACATTGAGCCGCAGCTTGAACCACTGCGTGTAACCCTGGTCCCCGCTAATGTGCACCTGGGAGGCAGCTGGTGATGGCTCAAGTGCTTGGGCCCTGTCACCCCTGTGGGAGACCCAGGTGGGATCTCAGGCTCCAGGCTTCCGCTTGGTACCTGATGGCACTTGGGGGATGAAATGGCAGGTGGAAGATCTGTCTTTCTTATTTTCTGTCTTTCAAGTAGATGAAAATAAACATTAATAACATAATACAGGAAAAGGAGCACATCCCCGATGACCGGGCCGGAAGGTAGGTCAAGGTCTGTTGGTTGCAAAGATCATACTCACTCCACCCTAGCATCTTCTCCCAGTCTGTGCATGTGCCGCGGCTCCCTGTGCTGGGCCTCCTGGCTTGCTGGGAGGAAAGGATTACTCAACCATCCAAGCAGGGAGTGGCTCCGTGACAGAGTCCAGCTTGCATGAACTTGAGCAACTCCCACAGCACTCATGTGTGGAGTTGGTCTCCAAGCAACGCTCAACTGCCATATGGAATGGAGCCAAGGCATGATTCTCCTGGCAGGGTGGGCATCGCTGCTCCGCTCGGCCAGGGTATGAGCTGTGTTCAGCTGAACCACTGCAACCTCAGGTGGTTACAAGGATGCTGCAGGAAGCGGCACGCTCAAGTGGCAACAGGAGACTGTGACTGACCTGCCAGCCCCAAACCCGGACACCTCTTTGAGTTCTGAGTTTGTTTATCTGACTTCCTGTTGAACATGTCACCCCCCCACAGACTCCTGTCCTTCCCCCCGAAAGCCTGCTCCGGCACTGGTGTGTGTCATCAGCCAGGCGCTGTGCTGAAACCTTGAGGCTCCTCTTGATCCCTGTTTCCCTTTCACGGCCACCTCCAGGCACCCAGTGGGTCCTGTGTGCCTTCACCCGGGCACCTGCCCCACCCCACCCCTCTCTTGTCCTCCACAGCCAACTCTGCTGCCCTCGGCCAGGACTCATGTGGCCACCCTTTCCTCCACAGCAGGTCTCTCTGCTTCCACGCTCAGCTGCAGCACGCTGGTGTCACCCGTGAGCAGGGGTGATCATGCTATAGAGTGAGTTAGAAATCCATCCTCTGCCAATAACAGCTTCCCATCACATTCAGGCCGCTGCCAATTGTCCAACCAGCGAGTACTTTGCAGATCCCCAGCGAGCTGCCCTCTGCCTGCTTTCCGGCCTCCTTTCTGGTCTCTGCCTCTGACTTTGACTGCTTGCAAGCACAGCTGCGTTTCTGCCCTACCTTCCCCTGCACCCACCGAGCTGTCTGCGAGGCCCAGTCCCTCATCTCCTGCAGGTCTGTTCCAATCTGCCACCTCCTCACATAGGGTCTTCCCTGGGTACACCTGTGGCTTTTGAACTGCTCTGTTTTTCTTCATAGCATTTTCAGTTGCTTGATGGTATAGTACACAGTTTCCTAGCCACCTGTGCATCATCTAACTCCCCTGTCTGTCCTGTTCACCTGGTGCCTTACCCAGTACCTGGTACATAGCATGGGTCTGTTTAATGAGTGAGCGAATGAATTTACAAATCAGAAAGTTTTGGAACAGTACAGCTAATATGGAACATCAGGTAAAGGATCTTCAAAACATTAAAAACAGGGATGGGTGGTGTGACACGGTGGGTAAGCTGCCTCCTGGCATCCCCACATCCCAGATTGCCCAGGTTCAACCCCACTTTCATTTGCAGTGCAGCCCAGGAAGCTGCCCACCCTGGAAGGCAGGTGATGGCTTTAGTACTTGGCTCCCTGCACCCTGGTGGAAAATCTGAATGGAGTTTCAGGCTCCTGGCTTAGGGGCCTTGCCCAACCCTGGCTGTGGCAGGCATTTGGAGAGTGAATTGGCAGATGAAAGCTCTTTCTGTCTCTTGGCTTTTTCAATAAAAAATAACATTAAAACTAGAACTGGGCCTGGCGTGATGGCTCAGCGGTTAAATCCTCACCTTGCATGCTCCAGGATCCCTTATGGGTGCTAATTCTCATCCTGGCTGCTTCACTTCCCACCCACCTGCCTGCTTGTGGCCTGGGAAAGCAGTAGAGGAATGGTCCAAAGCCTTGAGACCCTGCATCCATGTGGGAGACCCAGAAGAGGCTCCTGGCTTCAGATTGGCTCAGCTCCAGTGGTTGCAACCACTTGGGGATTGAATCAATGATGGGAGATGTTTCTTCTCTCCTCTCTGTAAATCTGCTTTTCCAATAAAAATAAATAAATTAAAAAAAAAAAGCTAGAATGACCATGTGAATCCATAATCCTACATATGGAGAAGAAATCAAACCAGCCTACCAAAGCAACTCCTGCACGCTCGTGCCTGTTGTAGTTCAAATCACAAGGTTGTTCCAATCTGGAATCAACTCATGAGATCCTCAACAGATACGTGGATAAAACACACAGGGTTTCCATACAAACAACTGATACCATCTGAGCTCACAGGAGGAAGCCTCATTGTCTGGGACAACACAGATGGACCAGATGGACCATGAGGATGCTACGCCCAGTAAGGCCTCCAGGCACAGAAAGGCAAGAGTGAGAGAACCCACAAGCAGTGGCAGCATCTGAGGCAGCTGAATCAAAGGAGAAGGGCGTACGGGGGCTGGGGGAGGAGCTGCAGGCTCTGGTTGAAGGACACAACACCACAGTTAGGAGGAATCCATTCTAGAGATCGACTGTACCCAGTGGTGACGGCAGCTAATAGCAACACACTGTAGCCATAAAGAGAGTGGACTTCAAACGTTGCCCTCTGGAGAAGGGATGCATGTAATCTGACGCACATGCTAATGCATTGTTTAGCCATTCCACAACACATACGGTATTTCAAAGCAACGTGTCAATGCACAATAAACCTCCCATGTTTCTGACAGCTTTCAGGACCTCATCCCTCATCAGCACATCTCTGTGTAGGTGACTATGTTTGTCCCTGCAATAACGTTTGTGTCCCCTGGTGACAGCCATGTTAAATTGTCTCACGAGCAGGTGTATTTCCATTGCGGTACTAAATTTGGGAGCCAGCAGTATTCCTGAAGCTGGTAACTGCTGGTTTTCCCTCTGCTGGTGGGAGACTGGAGGCACCAGCGGTGACACTGACAGCCGCACTTAGTTCTGTAAGATTCTGTGTCCCCAAGACACCCCTTTGTTCTGCCTGTCATTAAATGTTTCAGTTACGGTGAGTTTTTAGCATCTACAGTTACATCCTTGAGGAACTGGGCTTTTGCTTCTATTATGTTTTAATTTCTATGTTATATAGACAAAGAGAGCAATTTGAGATGGATTTCCTACCTGCTCGTTCACTCCTGAAAAGCCTTTGATAGCCACGCTAAAGCCCAGAGCCCAGAAGCCAGCCTGGGTCTTCTACAAGGGTGACAGGGACCCAAGTCCTGGAGCCATCACCTGCCTCCCCATAGGGTACACACTGGCAGGAAGCTGGACTCCAGAGTGGAGCGGGATGTGGCTATCCCAGGTGCGTCAAAAGTGATGCGCCACCTGCCCACTTCCTGTTTCTTTTTTTTGGGGGGGGGTGGGGAGGAGGGTTTGGTGGGACCTGATGCAACAAAGACTGAGGAGGGGGACAGGTGCCCCTGAGAGAAGCTCAGTGAGGCAGAGCCACCAGCGCTAAGCCCCTGTGTAAGCACAGATCTCCCTTGTCCCCAGACTCTCTTCCCAAAACACCCACCTGGTCTCCCGGCATTGCCCCAGAAACAAATCCTCCGAGCCTAGAGCCGGGGGTCTCAGTGGACCCTAGCCCATTTGGTGGGGGAGGGGAGCAGTGGATCCACAAGGTGCATGGGACCATCCCAGGGGAAAGGGTTGGGGGAGCACCCACCACACCCCGTCACTCACCCTTCCCGGCTGTCAGGAGCCACCTGCCGAGTGTGGGCTGCTAGTGTTCTCCCTATTGATTCTGACAGGATCGTGGTGTGGGTGCCCATGGTGCAGTGTGCCCCAGCTTTGGCCTTGCGTGCTTGCCTCCGCACCAGTCAGCGTGTCTGCCGCTCTCCTGTTCCGCCTACCTGGTGGGGTCCCAGGAGAGAAGGCAAATTGGTTTGTGCTTTGCATCTAACCACTTCTCGTTGTTGGTTTCTTAGCAGATACTGTAAGAACACATTTCCCCAACACTCTCTGACACCCCCTGCTTTTTTTTTTTTTACTTCTCAGAGCCTCTTCTTAAATCTTTGCTTCCCAAAGACCCTCACCACAAAAGTCTCTTGGTTTTACTTTCTTTCTAAAGCTTCCAACCTCTTGTTCTAGGACTTTCTCCCCTGTCCCCAACACCGACTACCCCTTGAATTGCCAGGCCCCCAACAGACCCACAAAGACAAATTTGGCTATACCTTGCTGCGGCTGTCTCTTGGCGTTGGCTGTGGGGTTGTATGATGCTCGCCTGGGTTCTGGGGCTCCCAAAGTGATGGGGGATGGCTCAGGCACAGTGGTCTTCCTCTGTCTTCTGGGGCAGACGTGAGGGGCCCAGGGGCACAGGCCATGCCCAGGAGTTCCATGAGAAGCTCTGTGTGAAGCTCATCTTCCTCCAACCCCCAAAAGTGTGTGAAAAAAAAAAAACACTCTGTCAGAATGGAAACGGAGCGTCAGCCACAGGAAGTGGTGCCACCGACGCCGCAGACGTGCTAATGAAGGCTGGGCAGGAAACTGCGCAGCTTTGTGCTTCTGCCCACCGGCTCTGGGAGACGGGGGCGCTCTGTGGCCTGCTGGCCTGGGTCACTATCCCCCCGATCGCGGGATTTCTGGGACACTGGGGGGGGGGGGGGTTCAGCTGTTTGGTGGCATTTTTGATCGAGTGGGTGCGGGTGAGCACAGGCTTTTCAAGTGTTGAACAATCATGTTTTCTGCTTTGACAGCTTCTGCTTTCGGTGTTGCCCCAAGAATGGAGTTGACACTGGGTCAGCGGGGCCCCTGGAGGCGGTTGCTCCTTCCGGCCCTCGTCCTACAGGCCATCTTCAAGGGCCTGGCAGTGTCACCGTCCTGCTTGGCGAAGTTGGGAGGAGAGTTGGTTCCTAATCGCCATTCCTCCTGAAACATCCTGGGCCGTCCTGTGGGCAGGAGGAGCCCCGGGCTGGTCCAAGGAAACTACCTTGGTGGGTGACAGGGAAGACGACGCTCAGCACCACATGGGGGTCGTCTGCGTCTCACAGCCAGCAGCCCCTGCCCACTGGCCTCCAGGTTCACACAGGCCCTGAGGCTGCAGACCAGCCCTGGCACAGTCGGGCTGGGGAGGGGTGGAGGAAGGGAGAGGGGACTGGCCTGGCAGGCAGCTGAGGTGGTCCCCAGCAGCTGGGTCTAAAGCTGGACCCTGACTGGACCTCTCTTCTTCAGATCAGCCTGAAACAGGACCTTCACAAGACCCTTCGCCCTGGTGAAGAGGACTGGGGATCTGAGCCATGAACCCACACAGCGGGACTTGTGTGGGAGCCTGGAACCTGTAGCCTACAAGAGCAACCCTGTGACCCCAGCAAAGCACGCCCCCTACTGGAGAGACTTCCAAAGCCTCCTCTGCATCTCTGTCCAGGCCCACTGGGGTCACACTGGCCACCTTCTCCGTGGGGCTAGAGCCTTTCCTGACCCTTGTGGGGAGAGCGCTGAGGCCCCTTCCCCAGGCCCCGTCTCCACGTCCCTGTGTCTGTCTCTCGTTGCCTTCCCCTTGGCCAAAACAGGCTGCTGGAATGCTCCCCCTTGGCAGGAGGAGAAACTGGGTAGGTTTAGATGCACTGGCTTTGCTACTTCCCTTTAACCACGTCTTGTGATTTTAGCGGCTGAATGGGACGTGTAATTATACCAGGGCCTTTCAGGATGCTCACAGCTAAGTGGAATTACGAATTCATCACAGCACAAAAATCTTTGAAATCCATATGTGGTCTTTTTATCATTTGCATTTTCCATGTATTACGAAACACTTCTTTTTGCATCAAAATCAACTTGCAGTTTCTCCTCTTAAAAAAGCAGCTTTATTTAGTTGCTTGAAAGACAAAAACAGAGAAAGAGGAAGGAACAAAGCGAAATTTTCCATTCATTGTCTCACTCCTCAAATGGCTGCAGCAGCCAGGGCTGAGCCGAAGGCAGGAGCCTGGAGCGCCAGTCGGTCTCCAACATGGCTGGCAGGAGCCCTGGGTGCACCAGCAGGAAGTTGGCTCTCTCAGAAGCCGGGCCAGGATGGAATCTCAGACACCCCGAAATGGGACCGTGGCATCCCAATTCACACCTGCTGGCCCGCAAGGCCCATCCCCCACCACCACACTTGGAATGACAATTGCCCAGAAACTTTTTCAAAGGATTAAGATTTATATCTCCAAGTGAGCAAGATCCCTTGGCAGGCTCTGGCATGGAGCAGCCACTGGGCAGTCTGTGGTGTTGTCAGCTCTGGGAAGCTTTGAAGTCACTCCTGGGAGGCAGGAGCACCGGGTCAGGGAACCGCAGCCTCAAGCCTGGGCCTCGGTTGGCGCCAGCTAAGCTGGCAGGTCAGCCCTCCTTACGGCATTTGCTCGGATGTAGAATGACAAAGGATCATAGTGTTTCGTGTGTTTGTTTTTTTTCTCTCTCTTTTTCCTTTTTTAGATTTATTTATTCTTATTGGAAAGGCAGATATACAGAGAAGAAGAGACAGAAAGATCCTCCATCTGCTTGTCCACTCCCCAAGTGGCCGCAACAGCCAGTGCTGCACCAATCCGAAGCCAGGAGCCAGGAGCCTCTTCTGGGTCTCCCATGTGGGCACAGGGTCCCAAGGCTTTGGGCCGTCCTCGACTGCCTTCCCAGGCCACAAGCAGGGAGCTAGATGGGAAGTGGAACAGTTGGGACATGAACCAGCGCCCATATGGGATTCTGGCAGGTGCAAAGCAAAGACTTCAGCCACTAGGCTACCACACTGGGGACAATCACAGTGTTTCTTTATCAGTGCTGGCTGTGAGGTTGGCATGACCTCATTCAGTGGGGCCTCTTCTTACCCTACTGTGATTTTAATCATTCCTTTAGACCTGAGGACTGCTCCCTTTGGTATTTCTCATTTCCTCTTTTGAGGTGCACCTGCCTTCCCTGTGTTACTTGTTTGAACACACACTGGCGGGTCACTGCCCATCCCTCAGCTCTATGGGTTTGCACAGGACGTGGGCGTGGCCCTTGCATGGTGCAGAGGCCAGCATTCTGGTTACCCAGCCAGGGGCCCTCTAATCATTGTCACTTCTGTACTCGAGGCCTTTGTGTGAAGTCCTTCCTTTCAATACCAGTTATAAGCAGTCTTCTTGTCAAGTCTCAGTAAAATTCCATTTTGAAGCTGTATATTGGGTCTAGTGCTGTGATGTTTCATATTAAGCCACTGTCTGCGTCACAGGCATCCTACATGGTTCAACTCCCGGTTGCTCCACTTGTGATCCATATCCCTGTTAATGCAATTGGGAAAGCCGGGGAGGACGGCCTCACTGCTTGGGCCCCTGCACTCATGTGGGAGACCTGGAAGAAGCTCTGGGTTCCTGCTTCAAATTGGCACAGCTCCAGCCATTGTGGCCATTTGTGGGGGTGAACCAATGGATGGAAATTCTCTTTTCTGGTAACTGCCTTTGAAGTAAATAAAAAAATTCTTTAAAACCCCTGTATTCAAATCGTTTCTGGGCTGCAGGACTTGTTTTGTTACATCCTCCTTTAGACTAATTTTCTAAACATGTCTGAGTGGTGACATAAGAGGCCGCCTCTGCCAAGCCCAGACCTGCCTCTTGTGCTTGCCAGTGCGTAAGCGCCACTGTCCCACAGCCAGGCCCGTTGCTGGGGGTGCCTGTCTGCCAGGGTGATGGGGAGCCTTGATGCTCTTGCAGGTAGCAATGAGGTTTTATGGATTGTATTGCTGGAGTTTAGCACTGGGCCTGACCGTAGCAGTCAGCTGGGCCTTCCGAGAAGTGGTCCCAGATGCTGTCTGGGGTCTTGACTTTGCTACGTGTTCATGGGATGGGGTGAGATATTTAGAAACAAATTGCTGGCTGAAGCTAGGAGCCCAAACACTAAAGTCAGCCTGGGACTGGTGTATGGCACAATAGGCTAAGCTGCTGCCTGGCACAGTAGGCTAAGCTGCTGCCTGGAATGCTAGCATTCCAACATAGGCACTGGTTCAAGTGCTGGCTGCTTCCCTTCCAATCCAGCTGTCTGCTAAAGCACCTGGAAAAGCGGTGGAGTGTTTGGGAGACCTGGATTGGAGTTCCAGGCATCTGGCTTTGGTCTGGCCCAACTCTAGCTGTTGCAGCCGTTTGGGGGAGTGAACTAGCAAACTGAAGACCTCTCTTTCTCTGACTGTAATAGCCTTTCAGACAAATAAATGAATACATCTTTTCTTTTTTTAAAAAAAATAGAAGTGGAGCGAGGACTAGAACCCAAGTTTTCAGATACGTGATGTGACAGGAGTGTTTGAGTGGTGACCTAACCATCGAGTCAAATACCTACCCATTTTGGGTGATTTTGTGTGCCATAGGACGGGTGGGGCTTGGATCTGCCTGGACCACACGCAGGAGGCTGGCCCCACCTGAGCCGTGTGTGCTAGCTGAGGCCTCATCAAGCTTTCATGCCCGTCTAGATAGCAGCCACACAGCACCCAGCATGACCCTGTCACATGGCAAGATCTCTGCATCTCTCAGTGAATTCCTGTATCCTGGAAGCCAAGTTTATTAACAAGGCACAGGTGCTGAGCTGAGCTGACTGCTCTCTCACTGAGTTACCCAATTGCAACCCCTGGCCTCTTTTGCAAATTGAGACCTCCTGCTCCAGGGAGGCACTGATGGTTCCTGTCTCCTGGTGCTCTGGCCTCCACATGGCTGCCCCTGCTCACTCCCTGGCTTCTCCCAGGTCTCTTCAGCACATTTCTGTCGGAGAGAACTTCCCCATCCTCTCTGCATGCCCATCTTACACCCTTCCTCCTGTGTCCCACTTGACTTGCTGTCTGCCTCAGTGCACACAGCTACCCCCTGGCATGGTGACTCTCATACATAACTCCCTGAGGATTTGACAAGAGACAGAGTGCAAGAAATGACAGGGAGGGAGGATCGGGGGGGGGGGGGACGTGAGTATGAGCTCGGTGGGCCTGGATTTGAGGGAGAAAAGGCAAGATGCACATTTCTCACACTTCAAGGGTGTAGTAAAATTTGTCTTCATGACAGAGCTTGCCTGCACAGGTCGTGGTATGCGCTGTTACACACACACACTCTCTCTTTCTTTCTGCATTCATTCCAGATGAAATGATGCCAGGAGATTTCTGCAGAGGCATTTCCCAGGGGCTATTTATAGCAACTAGACACGGGACAAAGGAGTTGCAAAGACTTGCAGGCCGCCCAGCAAGCTGGCTGCAGGGAAAGGATGAAAACGGGAGTCCTCAGAGGCTAGGTCAGGTGCAACTCCATTGGGTTGGAGCCCTAGATTCCCAAGTGTGGCTTTTTCCATGCATGCCCCAAGGTGGCAGAGCATCAGCCCGCTGCCAAGGCAGTCACTCCAGGAGCCCTGTCCGTCGTGGCCAATTTTAACCCTGTTTGACTTGTGCATGCTCTGGCAATTCTAATAGGAGAGAACTGAGCTGGGATGCAAACAAGGCAAAGTGGTTTTTCCACTGTCACCCGCACATTGCATTATTTAAGCCCAGACTGTTTTGTTCATGAATCGGAATCACAACATTCTAGGACCAGCGGGAACCTTCGAGATGGGCTAGTTCAGGTTCATTTTGAGGTGTCAGCAAAAGGCCAAGTGTAGCTGGAAAGCTACTGTGCAGCGTGGTGGTCTCTGTAGACAGAACCCTGGGGGTTGAGGCGTGGACTTGGCACTAAGGTGGCCACCCATGTCTCCCACCACCCAAGTTATTGCACGTGGGAACCTGAGCCCAGGTCTCTGGTGGTGTGCTGCTTGGCTCCTCTGTGGAAGACTAAGAGAAAAACTTAACAACTCAGCCAAAAGGCTGGACAGGGAAGAGGCAAGGTTGCCTGACTCCAGTGTGGGGGCAGGTGCTGCATGGCCATGGATTTGTGTTTTGCTTCCCAAGGCTGAAGGCTTTTGCTAGTTGTCAGTCCCCCGCCCCCGGCCCAACCCACCATGGATTTTCACTTCCTCTTCTTTTTTTTTTTTTAGCATAACAAAAAATATTTTACTAAAACATAAGAGTTGCAGAAGTTTCCAGACAAGCCCTACAAAATGGTCACATGCTTTTTTGAAGGGGGGGAATCTACACTTGATAGCAAAGTCCGGATGTTATTAGTGAGCGTTGTGACATTTAATGTTCCCATTTTGGCTCAAGCAATCAAACTTGTCCACGTACAGTCTAAACAAAGTTAGACTTGGCTAGAGAGCATAAAGAACTGGTTAGCTGCTTTGAACCAATGCAATTAACCACCATTCAAAAGGGGAGGGGGATGCAGCCCGTAAAATTAAAGCTTACCTCTTCCCCTGAAAAAATAAAAACACCCACAGCCCTGCAGCGAGCCTTGACAACTACCTCCATTCACAGTGCGTTGTCCTAAAGCACGAGGGAAATGAGTCAAAGCAGCCAGGCCGCTGCTTTTCAACCTTTCCACACAATCCACACGGCACTTCTAGCCCTACTCATGCTTTACAACAGCGATTTGCATAATTTGCTAATGTGCTTTTAATCACCAAAGGACTGAAGATGTCTGGGCTTTTATTCTGTA
Organism: Ochotona curzoniae; assembly: GCF_017591425.1. Classification (NCBI taxonomy): domain Eukaryota; kingdom Metazoa; phylum Chordata; class Mammalia; order Lagomorpha; family Ochotonidae; genus Ochotona; species Ochotona curzoniae. The sequence continues at coordinate 14,035,912 of NW_024466219.1, read as the reverse complement.
ATGTTTCTAAGACCGCGTCCGTTAAATGCAAACAAAAAAAGAAGTCTTGGCAGGGCAGTAGAAGCGATACATCCTTGATGATCAGATCGATTTAGATATTATTCATGGCATATAGCCTAGTGCACGCTCTAGCTGCTTCTGTGGCTTGGGCTTCATTGGTCTTCCACTGCCCCGCTACATCACTTGCTAATGGGTCATCTGGATTGGGAGCACTGGAACAAAGTCTGGATTGACAGCAGAACTGTGCGGATCTGCAGTCCTGGGGGCCTTTTCTCTTTCAAAATAGCTTAACATATTCTTTCCAACTTCTCTACATTAGGATGAGAAGTTTTGGTCATGAAACGTACTTTAAAGGGCTGCCATTGGCTATTCTTGTGGAAGGAATAGTTCAAGTTTAAAAGTCCCTCCCTCAACAGGGGAATCCTGGGGGCCGGCAATGACCACATGAAGCTAGCAGGGCAGGCGTTGCTTCCATCTAGTTCTGCTTTAATTCCAGGAACTGGTTCTGCCAGCAAACACTGGGTATCCTTGATGGTCCTGCAGGGCAGCCTGGCCATCTTGTCAGATCCTGAGTTTGGGCTTTGGTCTTGTCTCTGGCTCTGCTTGCCTCACGCATGAGTGGAAGTCCCGTTTTTTTTTTTTTTTAAAGATTTATTAATTTGAAAGGCAGAGTTAGAGAGAGAGAAACAACAAGAGAATGTTCCATCCATTGGTTAGCAATGGTTGGGACACAAGAAGGGTCAAGCTCAATCCGGTCGCTAGGAGCCTCCTCCAGGCCCAAGCACTTAGGCTATCCACGCTATCCATGTTGTATTGTTTTCCCACGCACATTAGCAGGAGACAGGATGGGAAGTGGAGCAGCCGGGATTGGAACTGGCTTAACCCATTTTTCCACAACACCGGTCCTCCATTTCCTTTTTCTAATAGGTGTACTCACAAGACATGAAGACCTGGAGCTAAAAACCCGAAGTTCTTCATGGCAGAGAGCCTGGGCAGAACCTGGCAGGAAGGAGCAGGGGAACCAGCAGGTGCAAAAGGATGCCTCCTGGATGTGGTCTCAGACCCAGGCTGGCCTAACCCTCCTTCCCCCACCCCTCCAGTTGCAGAAACCACTTCCCCCTGGCTTTGAGTCCATGGTATGACCATGTAAACTCCTAAGGTGAGCAAGTGACATGACATTTCGGGTTTGACCAGGTGCTTTGGAAAGCAGGTGGGTGGGGCAGGAGGACAGGAGGCAGCGCTGGCCAGTGGGCTGTTATTTGGACCCGTCTGGGGTTGGTCTGGGGTCACTTGCTCTCACCGCAGGGCTCCAGGTCAGGTCAGAACCCAGAGGCCCCGCCCTCTGCAGCAGAAGTCTAGCAGGTGAACCATTCCCTTGCAGGCAGCTGCCCTGGAGGCACAGGGACTGAGGCAGGCCTGTGGATTTTATTCAGGCTGACTTCCTTGCTGCCGGAAGGCCACATCCTCAAATCCCTACTGCTCCCCACACCCCTCTGGCCCCAGAAGGCCATGGTCCACCAGACCAGGATCAGGGGCTGGTGACCACCCCGGTACCCAGTGAGTCGTCCGCGTCGCAGTTGCCCTATCTCATGGGCACTTGGGAGGGAGCTTCAGGTCAACCCAGTATGGAGAGGAGACGGATGCTGGACAGGGGAGAGGCAGGGACCCTCAACAACCATGGGGGGAAAGGCAGCCTCCTCCTGGAAAACTTGGGGTACGGAGGAAGAAGAGTATTCTCTTACACACCAAAACTGGCCAGAATCAAGTTGGCCTTTTAAAAAATTTTGTAATTAAAAAATTGTTTGGGGTTTGTCACGCCCACGCTCCTATCGACCCGCAATAAGAGGCAGACGCGAGTGAAGTCTTCCGCGGTAGTCTTTATTGTGCACACCAAGATGATGAAGAGGAAGGCCCCGACCCAGCTCGTGCTCTCGCTCTTATCGGGGGTGGCTCCGCCCAGGAGGCGGCTTATTGGTGAGCCTCTAGGCCACACGCCAATCCTGCAATTCGGATAGGGCAAGAGGCCTGTGCACGCGCTGATCACACCGCTGTTCACGCGTCAGCCCTCAGCGCATGCGCAAGCGCCTGCGCAATACTCTCCAATGTACGTGACAGGAGCTACTCCTGCTGACGTGTTTATTTCCGCCAGGCGCCATCTTTAGGCCACCGTGTGTGGCAATCAACATCTCCCCCTTTCTTCTTTACAAAAAGAGCCTGTCTTAGGTTGTGGCTTGGGATACTCTTTACCCGTCTAGGGAGATCATTGTCAGATACCAATGGCCTCCTGTCTTAGGTGGAGACATCCTAGCCATCTTACCCGTCATTGGCAGCAGTTTGTAGAGAAAGTCGGCAAAGGTCAAGCTGCTGACATGGGTCACCCTTCCGCGTGCAATGGGCAATCCCAGCGGAGTGCAAGGGCTGACCCTGAATGAATAAGGGTTGTGTGCACACCCAACTCGGTGCAATGCCGTGACGGCTCGAGGTGCTAGGGCTGTGCATTGGATCTTATTCATTATTGAGCATGGTTAACCAAGCCTGGGGGGAGGCACCCTCTTGAAGGGCTAGAAGGGCCTGGCGGATAATCACACGATCTTGAGTAGCCCTCTGTCTTATGCGATAGAGGCAAAAAAGGGCAAGCACCAACCTGCCGCATAAGAGCGAGAGCAAGACCCCCACTCCCGCCCATTCCTTTATAGAGGCCGCAGCGGTTTTGATCTAGTCTGTCATGGAGTGTGCTATTGAAGGATCGACTCTGGTGGAATTAATCTGCACGATCGCGATCCTTAGATCTTGTTGAAGCTCGTCGAACTCTTTGGTCCAATTTCCTAAAAGATAACTAGACAGTTGTCTGGACAAATTAGCAGCATGTGAGCCATTAACAAAAGGAACCGATGTCACACATAGGCCAGGAAGACGCCATTGACAGCCTAATTGTGCTACTTCCCACAGGGTGTCGACCTGGTCCTGAACCAGATTGACTCTCTGATTCAAGACCATCAGGCCCCCTTTTAGGTGGCTATTAATGTGGGCCTGATTTTGTAAGGCTTGGGCTGTAGCAGCAGAAATGTTATTTAAGGCAGTGGCCGTCTGTACAGTGGTGGAAAGGGCCACGGCCGCCGTGGCGGAGGCTGCAAGAGCTACGGTAATAGCGGCTATCAGAGCAGCCGTTATCCCAAAATCCCTCTTCTGGCGATATAGGGTCAGAGCAGTGGGGGTGTCCACGGGCCAGGGAAGCCATCTCGGGATGTGCATCACAACAGCTCCATCCCAGCCATCAGTGGCATTCCAGCATTGTGCCAATTTGCACCATTTCTCAGAACAATTCAAAGATGACACTGGTTGGCCTGTAGATTTAAACAGCAGGAACAAAAACGGAGGAATCACACAAACTGGAGTGGAAACAAAACTCTCTGTCCTAAATTCTTTGGTAACATTTAACGAGGTCTCAAAAGGTTCCGTAAAATTCCAGGTAACATTGGCAAGCATTATCTTGCCTCCTCTCAACATTGAAAATGGTTGCAAATCTGTACAGGATCCATTAATTCCACAAAGAAGCCACTGATGCCAGGGATTCACAAAAATAGATTGTACTGGATTTTGATATGTATAATTAAGGCCACTATAGGAGTTATTGCGCCAGGTACCCATAGCAGGAGAAAAGGTATATTGGCCTCGTCTGGCCCACATAACCATGGGGGACTGACAGGAGGTCCATGGTTTCAAAAGTTTTGATGAATAGGGCGTGGAACAACGGGGCATCCATTTTGGCTGTGATGGAATCGTCAGATTTCTATTAAGATGGCGGAGTGGCATAGCCCCGAAAATTATGGTGGCATTGGCAAAAGGAGCGGCCTCAGTAGATGGCGACTGTGTGGACAACAAAGTTTGCCTAAGCCATTGATCTAGCTTCTGTGTCCAGGTTAGCTCTGGCTGATTTACCCACGCAGCTGCCTGTGGAGAAAAAGTAACACAAGAATAATCCTCGCTGGCAGAGTCACTCCAAAACTGAAAACACAGGGAGCCACTCAGATCCAAATTATAGCTTGTAACATTGGCCTCTTCCAGATCCATAGGCAAATATGGCAAATCAAGGGTCTCATTTGTGGTAAAAAAGCGAGGAAACACAGCCGCTGTATGGGTGACCGGCAGGGGCCGTGGAAAGGCAGTTAGAATGCCCCAACGATGCTCAGTCATGGCTAAGCTGGATAGAAGCAGCACCCCAACTAGCACTAACAGGGTATTACCCCGAAAGGGATTCACGATTCTCATTCTCAGCGGCGTCCTCTTCGTCCTCTTGCGAAGGCGCTGCTTCAATCGGGCCTGGACAGCTGCGGGTCAATCGTGACGGAACCCAAATCGGGACTGGAGCATCCTGTGGAAACACACAAATAGCTCCTCGAGCTTGTCTTATTACAGGGTCTGGACCTTTCCATTTAGTTTCTAATACATCCTTCCATTTGACCCATGACTGTTCTTTAGTAGAAGGAAGGGAATGCCGATCGGCGGCGCTCAGGCCTTTCTCATCTAGCTGTAAAAAATTAATGGTAAAAAGGGCCAGGGCCAAAATGGCCCGAGGGCTATGGCTAGTGAGGCCAAATGAGTCCCAGGCGGTTCTCTGTTTTTGTATGTATTCTTTAATGGTGCGATGAGCGCGTTCAATTATTCCTTGTCCTTGTGGATTATATGGGATACCAGTAATTAATTTCACACCCATCTGTTTGCAAAAGGCATGAAATTTCACCGAGGTATAGGCAGGGCCATTATCAGTTTTGAGACATTCAGGTTTACCCCACGCGGCCCATGCTTCTAGGCAATGTTGGATTACATGAACAGCCTTTTCCCCGGTTAGTACTGATGCAAAAAGTATGCCTGAAAAGGAATCAACAGATACATGTACAAATTGATTTTTCCCAAAGGAGGGGACGTGTGTCACGTCCATCTGCCATAGTTGATTAGGCCTCAATCCTCTGGGGTTAACCCCTTCATGCGGAACAGGCCTAAATTCGCAGCAGGCAGGACAATCAAGAACAATCTGGCGTGCCTCTTTTCTAGTAATCCCAAATCGAAGTCTAAGGGTCTGGGCTGAAACATGAAACTGTGAATGGAATTGGCGGGCCTTCTCCTCTGAGGACGGTGGAGACACGAGCATCATCATAACCTGAGTCCTGGTGGCGGCGTCTGCAAGAGCATTTCCTCTAGTTAGTGGTCCCGGTAGCCCTGAATGGGCTCGAATATGGGTTATATAAAAGGGGTGGTTTCTATGCCAAATGGCCTGTTGAATTTGTTTAAAAAGATCTGCCACCGGGCCGGACTCTGAAATAAAGCCAGCGGCCTCTAAAACATTCACCGCATTCACCACATATAGGGAATCAGAAACAATATTCAAGGGCTCTGAAAAGGTTTGTAAGGCAAAAAGCACCATATGACATTCCACTCTCTGAGGAGAGACTGTTGAAAAGGACTTGGTTATTATCCTCTCTTCAGCAACCAGGGCTCCAGCTCCTGTCGAGGAGCCGTCAGTGAAAACTGTCAAAGCACCAGTAAGAGGATGAGAGCTGGTTTTCTCTGGAAAAACCACAGGATGTCGCTGTAAAAATTGTAATAATGGGTGTTTTGGAAGATGATTATCAAAAACTCCTTGATAGGTAAACATTAAGATGGACCACTCATTGCTACACCCACTCAGCACTTGTAATTGTTGAACAGTATAGGGAACTACTACGCGGTCTGGATAGCGCCCAAAATGACACAAAGCTAATTTTAACCCCTTAAGTACTATGGACGCGACCGCAGATGGATACCATTGAATAGACTTAATCTGAGAAATCTGAGAATGAATCCAAAGCAATGGGCCTTGTTGCCATAACACAGCAGTGGGGAAAATCTCTGTAGCTAACACACATAATTCAAAAGGCTGATCTTGATCTAGGCGAACTAATTGAGCCTTCTCTATGGCCTCTTGAACTTTCACTAAGACCTGTTGTGCCTCAGGTGTGAGTGTTCGTCGGGAGGCAAGATCAGAATCGCCTTCAAGTAGGGCGAACAGGGGCTTTAACTCCTGAGAAGAGATCTTGAGGAAGGGTCGTAACCAATTAATATCCCCCGCTAATTTTTGAAAATCATTCAGTGTTCGCAAATGAGAAATTTTAAGACTTATCTTTTGAGGCCTAACATATGTTTCTGTGATTAAAGATCCTAAAAAGGCTTTTACCTGCTGCATTTGAACCTTCTCGGCTGAAACTATAAGGCCATAATTCTGTAGAGCCCGCTTCAAATCAACATAAATCTGTAATAACTGGTCTTGGTTTTGGGCACAAATTAGAATATCGTCCATATAATGGACAATACGAGCTGTTGGAAACCGGTCTCGTACCGGCTGTAACACTTGGGCAACATAAAGCTGACACATGGTGGGGCTATTAGCCATTCCCTGAGGCAATACTTTCCATTGATAACGCTTATCCGGCTCTTCATGATTAACAGAGGGAATAGTAAAAGCAAACCTCTCCCTATCTTGTAATGCTAATGGTATAGAAAAAAAGCAATCTTTTAAATCAATCACTAATAACGGCCAGTGTTTAGGGAGGGATGACAAAACTGGGAGGCCCCTTTGAACGGGACCAAAACATTGCATCTGTGCATTTACAGCTCTTAAATCATGCAAAAGGCGCCACTTTCCTGATTTCTTTTTGATAACAAAGATAGGAGTATTCCAAGGAGAAACAGAGGGCTCTAAATGTCCCAAATGTAATTGTTCCTGAACTAATTGTTGAGCAGCTTGGCATTTCTCAGAGGATAGCGGCCATTGGGGAACCCAAACCGGTTCGGCTGTTTTCCAAGGTAGGGGCAGCTGCATACCAATGGCTGCTATTAAAAACCCAGGGGGGTGCTGAAGGTGCCGGAGTTGTGGGTGCCTCTTGGCTCCGCCCATTGCGGGAGGAGGGGCCACAACGTCCCTCCTGGCCCTCGCGTTCCCTGGAGTCTTTCTCACCTCTCCTTTTTCTATTATAATCTTTTCTTGATCTACGCTCTTCCTCTGAGTCTAAAGATTCTGTATCTGAGGAAGAGGGAGCTACTTTTAACTTCTCTAACTCCGATATCGGGTAAAGGGAAGATTTTTTCTCTTGACTATGGCCATTTTTATTGTTTTTCTCATTTTTCTTGACTCCCTTTTCTTGTTTAAGCTTGGTACCAACTCTCTCCTCCCGCTCTGTTTCTGAGAGGCTATCTTGGGCTAATTGAAGGCAATCTCGACCCTGAGTCACAGCTTCTTTGCACCGGTCGTCTTCTAAACATGCACGAATCAATCTCCATAGTGGCATAACTCCCGGACTCAAACGGTCACGCTCCTTAGCTCTCTGTAAATCTTTACCGAGTTTCTCCCAGGACCGCGGAGTCAATGATCCGGAAACCACATACCAGGGCGCATGACGGTCTACTTCTTTGATAAAGCCTTCCAGTGTACGTTCACTAACCTTTAATTTACGTGCTTTCAAAAGTGCCTGTAAAGGCTTAATCAAGGAAGTCTGCGCACCCATGTCTCAGGGTTAAATTCCTCAAGCCCAGTAACGCCTCCCTCTCAGAGCTCCTTACCTATTTATGGCCGCGGTTCTGACTTCTCCCCGTATGGCACGGGGGGCCTTCCTCTAGGTCCCGAAATTTCCCGGGTTTCGGCACCAGTTGTCACGCCCACGCTCCTATCGACCCGCAATAAGAGGCAGACGCGAGTGAAGTCTTCCGCGGTAGTCTTTATTGTGCACACCAAGATGATGAAGAGGAAGGCCCCGACCCAGCTCGTGCTCTCGCTCTTATCGGGGATGGCTCCGCCCAAGTGGCGGCTTATTGGTGAGCCTCTAGACCACGCGCCAATCCTGCAGTTTGGATAGGGCAAGAGGCCTGTGCACGCGCTGATCACACCGCTGTTCACGCGTCAGCCCTCAGCGCATGCGCAAGCGCCTGCGCAATACTCTCCAATGTACGTGACAGGAGCTACTCCTGCTGACGTGTTTATTTCCGCCAGGCGCCATCTTTAGGCCACCGTGTGTGGCAATCAACAGGGGTTGGTGCTGTGGCACAGTGAATTAAGCCACTTCCTGCAGTGCCTGTATCCCTTATGAGTGCCAGTTGGAGACCTGGCTCTCCACTTCCAATCCAGTTTCTTGTTAATGGCCTATGAAAGCAGTGGAGGATGGCCCAAGTCCTTGAGCTGCTGCACCCAATGTGGGAGACCCAGGAGTGAACCAGCAGATGGAAGAACATCCACACTTCTCTTCCTGGACTCTGCCTTTCAAATGAACAAAACAGGGGCTGGCACAATAGCTCAACTGTCTAATCTCCCTCCTGCAAGCACTGGAATCGCATATAGGTGTTGTTTTGTGTCCTGGCTGCTCCACTTCCCATCCAGCTCCCTTCTTGTGGCCTGGGAAAGCAGTAAAGGATGGCCTAAAGCCTTGGAACCCTGTACCTGCGGCCATTTGGGGAATGAACCAGCAGATGGAAGATCTCTGTCTCTTCTCTCTGCAAATCTGCCTTTTCAATAAAAATGAACAAAATCTTACAACAATGAAATAGTTTCTAAAATTGGCAAAATTAATCTTTAAAAAATATATTTATTTTTATTGGAAAGGCAGATCATATTTATGGAAAGTGACAAATATCTTCTGTCCACTGGTTCACTCCCCAAATGGCCACAACAGCCAGAGCTAAGCTGATCTGAAGCCAGGAGCTTCTTCCGGGTGCAGGGTGCACCTATGGGTGCAGGGTCCCAAGGCTTTGGACCATTTTCTACTGCTTTCCCAGGCCACAAGAAGGGAGCTGGATGGGGAGTGGAGCAACCAGGACACAAACTGGCACCCATATGGGATCCCGGGTACTTGCAAGGTGAAGATTTGGCCATTGAGCCATTACACCAGGCCCGAAACCAATCTTTTTAAAATTTACTTGATAGATTGACCTTCTATTTGTTTGTTTATTCCCCAAACAGCTGTACCAGCCAGGGCTGGGACTGAAAGCAGAAGCTGGGAGATTTACCTGGGTCTCCTCTGTGAGGCACAGGGACCCAGGACTCTGAGCCATTACCTGCTGCTGACCAGTGTGCACACCAGAAGAAAGCTGGGAGAGGAGGCAGGGCCTGGCTTGAAGGCATCACCCTGAGATGAGCGGGGGGGGGGGGTCTCCCTGGCAGCACCTCAATCCCTGTGCCACACCTTCATGCCCATGTTGGCCTTAACGACCCCTGCATTATCAGAGGGTACAGTTGTCTCTGCTAGATTCATATATATTTTTTTCTTTTTTCATAAGACAGGACTTACTGCTTTAAATGGAAAAGTGACGGAGATTTCATCAGCTGGTTCACTCCCTAAATGGTGGCAAGTCAGGTCTGTGCCAGGCCAAAGCCAGGAGCTTCATCCAGGTCTCCCACATGAATGGCAGAGCCCAGGTGCTTGCTTCCCTGGGAGTATCAGCAGGGCGCTGGATCAGGAGCAGAGCAGCCAGGACTCAAACCAGTGTTCCAGTATGGGATACTGGTATTACAGGCGGAGGTTTAGCCTGTAGCGCCACAACACCAGCTCCATGAATAATATTCTTGAGGTTCATTCCTCTTCTTCCTTGTCACATGTAGGGGTCAGGAGGTGGGGAGCTTTACAGCTTCTGTTTGGCAGGACAACGATGCCCAGGCCGGGTGTCTGGCAGACAGCAGCTGGGAGAGACACAGGGCCAAGCTTTAGTAAAAGACTGTTGGTGACTATTATGTGACTTCTGTGATCAAATAAACCCTGGTTCATTAAAAAAAAAAATGTAAAATTTGACTTGTGTTTGTGGGTTTGTGTATTGAACTTGATTTGTAATTTATTTCCCAGCCCCTGGTGTAAAGACAGTAAGTGGGCCAGGGACACAGTGGGATGAGCCCGCGCCCAGTGCAAGGCTGTGTGGCCAGCAGAGATAGGACTGCCCTTGGCTGTAAGCCACTCCTGGAGGGGCTGGGGGAGGCACAAGAGCTTCTGCCCCCGTCTCTGATATTGCAGAATAGAGTGAGACCTCTGGTGCGTCCCGCAGTGACAGCTGTGGCAATGCCACCATGCGAGAACATGGTTGGCCTTCCAGGAAGCCACTGGGACCTGAGACTGGGACCCTATCCTGAGAGCTGCTTCGCTACATACTCAAGGAAGGGACCCATGGCCAGTAGGGTGGCTGGAGAGAAAGACAGGAAGGGCTGCCAAGCCTGCCATGTGCCCACCTGAGCAGAAGCCCAGGAGTCCCAGCTCCTGGACTTGGCATCTACCATGGTGGGGGTGGGGTGACAGGGATTGTCCTATGAGGCTGAGTCCCTGGCGACAAGTCTGCACCTGCTCTGTGGGGCAGTTTTGACTGGTCCTTCCTCAACTCAGGACAACCAATGGCTGTGGCCAGAGGCGGTGACATATGGAGGACAGTGCAGTGAGAGGTGGCCATGGGTGTTTATTCTCAGTGCATGGCAGTGCTGGCTTCTACTCAGCAGCAAAAAGCTTTATTGGGTTCCCCCATCGCCCTTAAAAAAAATGATCCCTTTGATAACACCTTTGCTAATTCTTCCCTTCTCAGTGGAACAGCACATTTCAATGTCAGATTTGCCCGTTTATAGTGGTCCCCCACCCCCACCCCAAGAACCACATAAATACATGCAAAATATTGTCCACAGAGCTTAGAGAATACCAAGATGCAGTTACAGACCAGGTACATGTAAAAGCTGACTGCAAACTACATGGCACACACATCGCTTCAACAGCATTTTCTGTTTATGTCATGCAGACTGTAAGAATCAACCTTTTGTTTCACTTTTTTTTTTTGTACAAAAATACCAGTGCATGTTCTATTAGCTAGTGTAAAGGAGGGACTTGAAGGTCATATCTGGCAAAGAGAAAAACATACACAGGCTTCTTGGCACCAATATATGGCATATATACATATTGGGTGAGGTGGGGTGGTAGACGGGAACCAAAAGCCGACCCAAGCACGATCTGCTCCCCTCCCTCTGTGTCTCCTAGTCAAGGTAAAAGGTGACAGCAGGCCGGACGGCAGGGACAGGAGGGCAAACAGGACCCACGTGGAGCCATGAGGGAGAGGAGCTGGCTGGCCTATCTTGGATGAGGGGCTGGAGTTCCCAAGCACCCACGCCCACCTGCGTGGTGGTCCCTCTGCAAGGGGACAGGTGAGGAGGTGTCAGAGGGTGACGGGACCATGGGATGCTTCATCTGGGACGCCAGGGCAGTGGCACAGAGAGGCCAGGGAGCGTGTTGAGGATTTTCTGGCACATGCGAGTCAGCCAGGCCGCTCTGGGTTTGCAGCAGTGAAGTCCATTGTTGCTCAGGCAGCTGAGCCATTCTCCCCTCTGATGCTCAAGGCAGAAAAGGAGAAACCCACCCCCCCAAAACCCAAGTGCCTGGCTCCCTCACTGTCGGGGGACGCCCATCCCCAAACCTGTCACCCAGGGCCAGAACCCATCACTGCTATCTCCAGCTTAGAGCTCCGTTGCCCTCTGGTCCATAGCACAAAACCTATCTAGGGGAGGAAAGGAGTCACCAATTCACCAATCAACTCCTTGCACAAAAGCCTGCTGATGGAAAACTCCCAGGCAAGCAGGAAGCAATGGAACTTTTAAGAGAAAAGCAAACCACAGATCGGAGTATCTTGGTGACCCGGAGTTATTACGGTCTTTGGCCCCACTTTGCCTGCTCATCTCTGGGGCACATGCCACTGGCGGATGGTTGGATTTTAACGGCAGCCGGGCTCCGCGGGCCGGGCTGGGCAGAGGTGGGCTCCTTTCCCGTGGGAGGGGGCCCTCGCCAGCTGCTATGCCCCACTGCCTCTTCTCTGTTCTCAACAGAGGATGCTAGGCCCGAGGCTCTCTCCTTCTCCCCGTGAGACCCTTTGCACAAACCAAAGCACCGTTTTCAGGGGAGAAGCACTAGGGACTTACGCCGTATGTACTCAACGTCCGCTGGGTCGCTGCAACTGAATAGAAAAAACTCACATAAAAAAAGATACGTGCATGTAAACACCAAACTTACTTATTTCCATATCAACGACATTTATATTAAAAAAAAAAGGCTAGAACCCGACAAAAAAAAATCCCCCCCCGGCAAGTACAAAGATGGCTGTTTGGAGAAAGGAAGTAGGGTGTCTTGGTTGTAAAACCAGTGAGTGACCCTTGGAGTCACCTGTTGGAGCCGAGAGCTAGGTGGGCACTCCCCTCACTGGGGGTCCGTGATGGCACTGCATGTGAAATCCCTTAAATAAAAACACATATGGCTGACTTAAAAAGATCCATTTCTGAGCTAAAGAAAACTATATATATATTTTTTTGCATAATATTTCTATATTTTCTCTTCTACCATGGAAACTAGAACACACACATGCGCACGCACGCACGCACACACACACAAAATAAACCATCTGACTTAAAAAAAAGAGAAAGAAAGTAGACATGAGCCTCCCAGGTCACCTGTCAGGCACCACGAGGGGCTTCTGGGAGCAGGAATTGATCAAAGAGCCTCCAGAGCTTGGCATTGGCTTGCTTTTGAGAATGATCTGAGGTAATCAAAGACTCGAGTGAGAATGAAATCTTCCCAATGCATGTAAGGAATATTTCTATGAACACCTCGACACCTTAGGTGAGCTGTTTATTACCTCCTGGTGAGCACTGAAGACAAGAAACTTTGCTGACGCACGTCGCCTTTACCAAATGCAGACCCAGACCCCACGTGCCCTGTCAGGATGGAGAATGTGGCAGTTGGGGGGCAGGGAGTGCAGGGGGCATGGCTTCTCTGTTGCTCCTGCCTTACGGGGTTCAGGTGAGGGGGGGAGGCGAGGGAGCGGGTGGGATGGGCAGGCCTGGGTCACTGCTGCATCCCCTACCCCCGCTGCCGCCACCCCAAGTGGGAAGCTGACAGCTGACACACCTTGAGCCCCCCGTTTCATTCCCATCGTTCTAGGAGGTGGGTGGTGGGTTTCACTGATCTCCGGGGAGACTGCCCCCTCCCCACGCTACACAGAAGACGAGGTCGTCACCGTGGGCAGGAATGGGCAGGGGCTTCCTCCTGCCAGGCTCCTGAGAGGCACGTGGGGAGGGGAGGCTCTAGGCAGTGTTCCGGGGGAGAAGGCACCGGGACTGTGCTGTGTGGCAGCTGGGATGTGCTGCTGGAGGGGGCGCGTGGTGGTGGGGGGTGAGAGAGAGGAGACGCCAGCAAGCAGGGGGCGCTCTTCAGGCTGGGCCCGCTGCTCGCGTGAGGCAGTACAACATGACAGGCTTTCCCTCTCAGAAGACCAAGAAAAGCTGAGGTGGGGTTGGGGGAGGCCTTCTCAGAGGCTGGCAAGTAGTGGGGCGTGGCAGAGAGCAAACCTAAAAGCTGAAGTGGCCATGCAGGCCAGCTGGCAGGTGCAGGCACCAGAATGCAGGGTTCCTGGCCCCTGGAGGGAGGCTTTCTCCAGCCCTTCCCGAGTAGCCCTCTGGCCTCCTGCACCCAGCAGCCCAGGCCCTGCTCTGGCTTTGAAAGCCGTGTGGTTTCTCCACGTGTGTCTGTCTGCTTTAAAGGCCTGTCTTAGACCTGCCAGCTTCCTGATTCTCAGGATTTGGGGTAGGGGCAGGGTCACCCTGATTCACTCTTCTGCCAACACTTGAGAAACAGGAGGGAGAGCACTCAGGGCCAAGGTCAGGACTGTTTCTATCTGACACATGCAAGCTTCTCGGTCAAGGCTGCACTCCCGGATACCTGCCAGTCACACACCCACCTGACCAGATGGCTGTGTAGCAGAAGCGGAAGGGAACCTGGCAACAGCAGGGTGACCATCCTCTCGGCTCTTACTTGCTTGCCAAGGACCTTTCCAGAAAGGAACCCAACTGCCTTGCAGCTACACTGAGGTTTCCACAGGGCTAGAAAGGAGAATGGTCAGAGTCTACTCGATTTGTCTGATGTCCTTTCTAGTCTCTTGATCGCAAGATTAAAAAACAGAAACAAAATAAAGTAAAGGGAAGGAAGACACTGAGGGTTATAAGAGACTGGAAGGATCCTGGGGAGGTTTGATTGGAGGGGCAGAAAGAGCTAGAAGTATTTGAGTTGGGCCAAGTTGTTTGCAAAATAATCACTGATTCTACCCATCCTAGCCAGACCTCCGCATTGCCCTTGAGGCTGCCAGTCTGACCCTGAACTCTCCGCGTGGCTCGGCCACGGCACAGACTCAGGATAACATCCAGAAGTCAGAAGGTCACGCACGTACAGATACCAGGGAGGGCCTGGGCTGGGGCGACGTCACCAACAGGATCATCATCTTTCCTGGACAGAGGGCACCTGCCACCCCGAGGTGGAGAAAGGGCTCTCATTGCCTGCCTGGGGTTCTACAGGGTTCCACTACAAACCCCAGCTCGAGGTTAGGTTGCAATTCAGGTAGGTCTCTGCCTTTTTTGCCTCTTCGTGGTCAGGTGGTGGTAGTGGTGGTGATGGGGTGTAGGGGCGTCCCCACACACCTGGGAGTGGCCGACACGCCAGCGCAAAGTTGCACGGTCACCTCATGGATGGGACAGATGAAAAGGGAAGTAGGGAGGGTACGGGGGAGGACAGAGGAGGCAAGTTCAGACCGAGGTCTCCAGGCTGTGCAGAGGGCTGTCTGAGCGGGAGGCAGCGGCTTGCGCTTGGGTGCGATCCACGGCGTTGTTGTTTTTGTTGGCGTACGGAGTGGCCTCGCCATCCAGCGGGAATGCCTGCGGTCCAGATTGCAAAGCCTTTTCCAGATTTTCTTCCTCTTGCTCATCTAAGAGTGGTGTTTGTGGCGACTCCTCATCTATGGCGAACTCAGGGTGGGTCATGAAGCTGTGGATGGAGTCCTGGTTCTTGGGTTTCTGAATGCTTTCGTGGAGGGAGCTATGGAAGGCTTTGACCACTTTGATCTACACGGGTGGGGGGGAAAGAAGGGAGGAGGAGAAAATTGCAAGGTGAGAAATCAGCCAGCGGAACGAGGAACTGGTGTGTTTAGGAGAGAAACAAAGCCCCCAATACAAAATATGACTGCTTGACAACCAGAACCAAGAGACCATGGGGCACAAGAGACATCACACGGTCCAACGCCAAGCATGAGGGTGGGGACGGTGGGGTGAGGGCGAGTGAGGGAAAATACCCGGCCGCGTCAAAGGCTGCATTAAAAAAAAAAAAAAGGAGACCCAGAGGAGCAGAGGTAGCATTCCCAAACAATCCACTCTTGAAACAGAAAACAGATTCATTAGTTCTTCCGGAGGGAGGGCAGGGATGTGGGAACTAGGTGCAAATGAACAGCCACACTATGACAAGATGACTCCTGCAGGTGCAGTTCTGTGTCGAGGCCAAACATCGTGAGGATGTGACAGGGAAGGAATTACACAGGGGAGCTGAATTAGCAGTTCCAAACCCTCCAACAGCCAATGTAAAACCAATCCGCACGCTGTGTGACAAGCGACCGTCGATGCGAGGCAGCCAAGCAGACAAACCAGGCTTGGCTCGCGTCAGCAGCATGCAAGCAAGGAAAACTCCAAACTTCACAAGCTGCCCTTGCGGCCGGAACAACATGCACGGTGTTACACCCCACAACCTCCACGCGTCCCCTATCCCTGAAGGAAAGCAGAACTTTTGGGCCTTCAACCCACTCCTACTCTGTCCTGCCTACCGAGAGAAGACCTGGCTCTCACAACTCCATTCCACCTCCACGGCTCTGACACATAGCACCTGGGCCCAATCGTGCCACTTTCTCCAGCTGTTTCCAAACTGTGAAGAGGAACATGGGGTTCCGGGAGCAGGAGAAGAAAGGCAGGGGGAAGCTTAGTTCAGGAAGCAGTGCTGCAGACAGGAGGCCTTTCTCATAGGGAACATCCAAGAAGACGGAGGAAAGAAAAAGGTGTTCGCTTTATCGGGCAAAACCAAACGTATGGGCCCAGCTCATTGTCTTCCTGCGCCGAAAGGAGAGGACTCACTCACCCAGAGGCCCCGAGCTTGGGTTGGAAGAACGGGAGTAGGGGGCAAGGACTGAATGCCAGGAAGATGGAGGAAAGTGGGCAAGAAAGGGAAGCAGCTGCAGGATGGTTTTGGTCCCTGGAAGGTGGCTGCTTCTAGCTGGTCCCCAAAGTCTTCAGTCCGAAAGGCAAGTGGGAGGCCCACAGGAGGGATGGCTGGGTGCTAGGGGTGCTAGGGGTGGGGAGGGGAGCTCTTTCACTTTCCCACCTCTTGGGCAAAAGCACATGCTTGTGTTGAGGGAAGAAGGTGAGGAGATGGAAGTGTACAAAGAGTCAGCCTCATAAAAGGGCTGAATCGCCTGTCCTGGGACTTCCTGCCACCGTGTAGAACCTTCTGGAACACTACGCAGTGCTGGTGGTCCCTTCTGCCTGGAGAAGGCCATGTGCCCACTGGCTAAAGTTTCCTGCTTGTCCTCATTCCAGCAGAGCCTGCAAATCCACTCGGCACAGAGGGTGCCCCGAGTGTACACAGCAAGGACTTCTTGCCCCTCAGCACCTCAGCCAGGAGGAAATCAGGGTGCCTGGGCACACACACCTGACTGAACAGAGCTGTGCAGCTGCGTCTCCATCCCTCTATGGATCCCTCTGAGCATAGCATGGGGGCATTTTACCTGGTGGCACGCGTTGGCTCTGGGCTGGAAGAGCTTAGGTGCCCATGGCAGCTCCAGCCAGCCTTCAGGAAGCCCCAGGTTTTCCTTGATCTACATCAAACCTCAGAGTGGAGTGACTTGCACCACATGAATACAAACTCAGCGTTTTCTGTCTTGGCTCTGGGAGCTACACAGGCCAAACGAGCGTGACCAAAGCCATCCCACCTGCTGCCCAAGCGATAACACAGCCTGCCTTTCCCGCCCATCTTGAGATCTGGAAACTTCCGAAGAGTACCACAGGGCGGTGGGCACCTTTTACCACTAGTTCCAGCAAGCAGTGGGAGTGCTCCATTGAAACGAGGACAGGGAAAATCTGTTCTTGACAATCCAGTGGAGGGAGGGTGTGGAGCCCTGTGGGCTGGCATTTCCTCTCACCTGCTGGGTGATGAAGCATTGTTACAGGTAAACAGTAAGGAGAGTGGAAGCGACTCTGGGATGAGAAGATGGGAAGGACAGGGAAGGCTATTGGTGAGGGGAGTAAGGACAAGTCATCCAGCTAGACTGCAGACCTTCTGGGCTCTAAATCGAACCTGTAAGGGAAGCTCAGGTGACGAGGGATCAGAGAGCTGCGGGGCACCACCTGGCCTGAGCGCAGAGAGAAGGACGAGGAGGCAGAGTGTGGGGCTCTGCCAGGTGGCTCCTCGACTCTGCCAACGACCTGGGGGAACATATGTGTCACCTCTGTGCATGGCAATACTGGCACTTGCCCCTCCTGGGAGCTGGCAGAGTGCTAGAGCAGCATGTGTGGCTAAGATGGGGCTAGGAAAGCAGAGGGCATGAGAACTTGAAGTCTTCCCCATTTAGTCAGTCCACCCTCTCCTCTCTGGTCAGCATGTCTCAAAATCTCCAGGGGACATGTTTTTTTTTGGGGGGGGGTGGCACCTAAGCTATGGGTCAAGATGGCTGACCAAGGATGACTTGGAACCCAAGCAGGCAGGACCACCGACCAGGTGTGAGTCCCCAGGGCCACTCTCTGGAGCCAAGTGGGTGGACAGAAGAGGAATGCATCTACTCAACTGGAGGAAGAAAAGGGTGGGGGTATCCCTGGAGGGGGAACCCCTGAAGAGCTATCTAATGAGGGTTAGTCCACTTCGAGATCTGGAATGGGAACAGTTATGAATTCGGGGACTTACAAGGAAGAAGGCACAGCTGGAGAAAGAGCAGGTGCGGCCTCCCTGGGCTTGGAGTCGCTCGCCTGGGAGGGCTTGGCCAGCCCCGCTGTGGAAGCCACTGGATGTTCAGCCTTGTCCTGCCAGTGCATCACTGCTGACGGCTGACAGTGACCCTTCCTGACAGAGAGGGATGACTTGAAAAGAACAGAGGCTAGTAGGAGGGGAGGGCACACGGGGAAGCAAGTAGGAAGTGAGAGAGGAACGCGGCAGCACTAGAGCGAGAGGTGCATGGGAATCTGTAGGGTGGCATCGATCTAGTTCTTCCTTGCCTCCCCCCGAGCCAATGGACGCGTGCGTATCTGCAAGCTCCACCTCTCAGTCTCATACTGGTATACTTTTAGTCAGCTCAGAAATCAAAACAAGCCCAATTTCTGTCGACCCGGCCAGTTCACAATCATGTGAACCACAGACAAGGTATTGGGGCTTCCTCCTTCGCCTCTGTGCCAGGGTTGGTGGTGGGGCTGGAAGAGGACTGGCAGACCTGAGAGGCCCCACAAGGCAGTGACAGAGAACCTCCATCATCATTAAACACCTTCGGGTTGCCGTCAGCCAGGAGCCAGCTGCCTGCCCTCTCTGTGTCCCCTCTGGGAAGGGGAGAGGATGAGGAACGCACAGCAGGAACAAGAATCCAACAATCTACCCCTAGGAGCAGCTGCTCTCAGCCTGAGTGGACAGCACTGTGATGGAGTGGCTGTCGGGAACAGGAGTTCCTAACAGTACAAATCAGACGGAGAGGGCTTGCTGGGGGAGGGGGGGAGGCAACTGAACCATGTAGAGGCAAAAAAAAAAAAGGTTGTTCTTTATAAATCCCTAAAAAAAGGAAAAAGGTTTAGTGAAAGAAGTAAACCGCGGGTGGCTCTGATTTTGTCACCTATTTCTCCCGCCAGAGTGAATCAACTGTGGCCTATGCAGGAGCCTGGTCTTCTGAAGGGCCCGGAGGGGCAGGTGACAAGGATGCTGCATCCTGCCTGCACTTTCACCTGATCTTTCTCCACTGCTGGGCTGAGCCTGCCCACTAACCACATGGAGCCAGCCGAGGACTGGGGCCCCAGCAGGCTCAGTCCTGGCTCAGCCGTGGCAGGGCCCAGAAGGCAGAAGATCCAGGGGCAGGCGCACCAGCTCTCCTTCTGTTGCTGTCAAGTGGAGAGACTCGGTGGGTTTGCATTCGGCCTTAGCCTGGCCCTGAGCTTAGGGTGGGCGAGTTTACACTCAAGAGGGGCAGGAGGAGATGGAAGCAACAAGGACATATCCAAAGGGAGCCAAAGGCAACGGGACAGCAACGACAGCAGCAAAGGCAAGGCAGAACGGAACACAGCGCCACAGAAGCAAGGAAACAAAGAGACCAAGAATGCAGGGAAACCACTGGGGAACAGGAGTACTGTCTCCAACACTTGAGGTTTAACAGCCTGATTTAGAGAGGGCTTTTTTATTTCCCCCCTTTTCTTCGCTTGTGTCAAAGGTTAAAAGGAAACACCCAAAGGAAGGGCTAACCGCGGGGGAGTTGAGGGTGGAGGCCACGTGCTCTCTTGTGGTCATCTTAGCAAATCATGCATCATAAGAGACTCTCACTCACTGCCCACAGAAGGAGATGACACGGCAGCAGCAACAGAAGTGGTGGGGGAGGTTCTGACGGGTGCAACGGCTACATAGGATGAGCTAGGAACCAGTTTTACATCAAGGTGTTGCCCCATGGTCTGCCGCCTTAGGACTCCCTTAACAGAGGCTCCCGTCTGGAATGTGTTAATTACTTCAATCTGCAAAGAATCAGAGAGTGAGACAGCTTTCAGAGAGAGAGAGAGAGGGAGAGAGAGAGAGAGAGAGAGAGAGAGAGAAAGGAGTAAGGAAGGGTGGTGGAGGGTCAAGGCAGGGGACAGCAGTGGCTGGGAAAAGGAGGGGTGTCCCTCACACACTGGGCAGTTCATTGAAGGAAGTTTTCCCTGGAGCCAAGGACACACCCATGATCACATTCTCTCTTCCCTGGAGCCTAGGCTGGGCTTCCATGTGCTGCTCAGGCTTCCTCGGGTCCCTGGCATGCCGAGGGGCTCTCCCAACGGCAGCACACCTCGGCTGCACACACTGGAGGCCGGCTGTGCTGGGTTTGACCTGTACTGAGTTGGCCTAGGCGGTGGGGAGCCTTCTGGCCAAGGAGAGCCCAAATGCTTCTTTTGGCAGGTTTTCCAGGGAGATAACTCGCACGTTTAAATGAGACACAGCGAGTGCTGTGGACTGTGGATGACCGAAGTGGACATGCCCCTGGACCATGAGACTCTGGGGCTCATGGTCTTCTGGAATCTTTTCTAAGGTGATCCTTTCCCTGGGTGGAAGTGAATGGGAACCCCTGAGAAGGGCGCTCGGGAACCCTGTGGCCAGTGAAGGCCCTGGAGCCCCCGAGTGCCTGGCACCTGGGCAGGGAGCCTGCGTGGAGGAGGAGCCGGGCTCGTAGTAGCAGCGGTGGCCTGTGCCAACAGTCTGCGCTTGTCCTGCTCTCTTCAGAGCGAGAGTGACCTGCATCCTTTTCCCCACAAAACCTAAAAACCAAGGAGGCCATCAGGGGAATTCTTTGATGTGCTGTGGATCTGGCTGGCGGAATCAGGCCTGACACACAGTCCCAACGCCCAGGGTCAGCCCAGCAGGGACACGGGGAAGGTGCAGATGCCAGATATCCGACCTCAGTTGCCCTGACGCATTGGCAGTGGGAGCCTTGTGAGCCAAACCCTGTTTCCAAGGTGGGGCAGGGGCACGTGGTGTCTTCAAGAAGTCCATGGAAAATGAAGACGTCAAGATTTTTTTTTTTAATCAAAAAGAACATTATCTTACAATTCCACTTAATTCCACTTTCCACAGACTTTTTGAAGTATCTTTGTATTTATAAACTCCCTGAAAAGCCATGAAATGTTTCCAGCTCACAGAGGCAGGTGCACAGGCAGGAGCATGGCTTCGGTCCCTGCAGCATCTCTAAGAGGCTGCTTTTGTGCTCCGACACGGAGAGGTCATGTAACAAGGCCACGTGGGCAGAGTGACCCAACAGACAGGTGTATAGTCCAGGGGCTGTGGACTGGGAGTGGACGGAGAGGAATTCCCGTGGACCTCAGCCCTGCCCCCTGTCCAGGAGAGGAGAATGGCAAGGAGGGCACAAGGAGGCACGGGCAGGAGGGGATCCTGGTTAGGAAAAAAAAAACCATGTAATGGAAGAGGAGGCAGGTGGTCCTGAAGGGAAGAAAAGCAGAGAGGTTATTTTAGAAAAGAATAGACCCAAAGGAAAGCACAGGGGATTCAGAGATCGGAGCCGCAGGCACCAGCTTCTAGGGGCGCTTGATGGGCTCAGCAGCCAGGAGGGGGGTGGTTGTGCTACTTCTGCTGGAACTGTCTCCCCTCTCCTGACCCCCGCTGGCCCTTTCTGGCAGGAGGTGTGGGAGCCGCAGGGTTCCCCAGCCCAGCCCTTGTGCAACCCCCCTGTCTGTGGTCTTGCCCATGGGAAGCGTGTTCCTGCCAGGCATGTTACTTAACTTTCCATCTCCCCTGTACCAGCACAAGGGGTGGCCCTGGGACTTCCCAGGCCGAGTGCAAGGCCAACTTCCGAGACGGAAAATGGTCTTTGGGATCTGCAGCCAGCTGTAGTGGCAAACAGGCCTGCTCTCCCGGGACCACCCTCGAGACTCCCAGTGAGGGTTAAGTCTGGGAATGAAACGTCGGAGTGTGGGGTGACAGCTGAGAGAGGCAGAATGTTCAGCCCATTCAACAAGGTGCTTCCTGTTGCTGCACAGGAAATGGGGTTAGTCCCTGCAAGCTGACAAGGGACTTGGGAGCAGCAGGAATGGGTTCTGTCCCACTTTAGAAATTGAAAAAAAAAAAAGTTTCAAGATATTCTAGCTTCTTTCTTTTTGAGAAGCAAGTCTAAATCCTGCAGGAGAGAGCTCCAGTGTGAAGTGGCTGTCATCACCACCAGGCTCCCTGCCCTGGTAGTGGGGCTGCGGGCAGCGGGTGAAGGGGGACCCGAGAGGGCGGGCTGCTTTCCCTGCGCGCCCTCTGGATCGCACGCCTAGCACCCTAACAGCTGCTTGGGGGGCTGTGTGGCCTGCTGCGGTGGGGGCCCAGGGATCGAATCCAACCTTCTTTTGGTCTCTGGTGACTGACAGAGGGTAAGCAAGGGGGCCCCAGCATCACCCTCGGCTAATGGGTTCTGCAGACAGGGGCCTTGGCCTTGGTGCTCTGACCACCCTCCTCTCCCAGGAGCCCACACGGAGTCTCCATGCTCGTCTGCCCTGCAGTGGGGAACCTTGACATGGGGAGACACTGGCTGCCCGCCCAACCTCTCCCACATGGGGTGTTTTGAGGCCACAGGCAGAGTACCTGGGTCTGGATGCGGTTCAGGCCTCGGAACCACAGGATCTGGCCTCGGCGCAGCTCCATCTCAGCGTGATCAATCTCATCCAGCCCCTCGGCATCCTTGCTGATCTCCTCCTTGGCTGTGCCGTGGCCAGCCTCCTTCAGGAACTTGAGGGACTGGGTGGGTATGGCTGAGATGATCTGAAGAAGGACAGGAAAAAACGTGACCCTCTCTAGTTGCAGGGCAGGCCCTCGGCATGGGGATGAGGGGGCCATGCTGTGCACCTGTATCCCCTGCCCGGTGGGAGAGAAGCAAGGAGGGAGCCCTGGCAGTCTGTAAGGAGGCTGCGGGCAGCCAGGCGCTCCACCGCCTTCTGTGCCACAGACAGTGGCAAGAACGTGCACGAGCGAGCACTTCACATCCATCCGTCTCAGCTAACACTTTCCCTGCTGCCGTGTGTCATTCAGGGCACAGAGAGCTGCAGTGGGAAGGGACAGGGATGGGGAGCCAGGGGACAACGGATCTGGGGAGAAGACAGCATGTGGTGTGCATCTGGGCAAGGCATGGAGGAAGGACTTGGGGGGGGGAAGGTCACATGATGCTACCTCGGGCATGGTGTGTGCAGGTGGTGGGACTCGCCATGTGGCAGGGGACATGTGAGTGCTATCGGAGGAACCTACAGCAGAAGCCTGGGCTGGTGTAAGCCATGCGGGGTAAGGGGTGCAGGACCTGGCGTCCCTCTTCCTTCACAAACAAGAGGACGAGGGGGCAGGGCCCACATGGGCACTCGGGTCTGGCTCTGTGTGTCTGGAAATGGGCAGGCTGCTGGAGCTGCTGGGTTACAGAAGGAGGGCTGCCATGCTTTGGCGAGGCCAGACCCACAGGGAGGAATACGAGTTAGGGAGCACTGAGCAATGTCAATTGTTCTGATAAACACACCGGCTTCGGAATACCCCTAGGACCATCAATTAAAAAAAAATCAGTGGGGCCAGCACTGTGGTGTAGCATGGCAGAGCTGCCACCTGCAATGCCAGCATCCCATATGGGCACTGGTTCATGTCCTGGCTGCTCTACTTCCCATCCAGCTCCCTGTTGATGCACCTGGGAAAGCAGCAGAAAACAGCCCAAGTGTTTGGCTTCTGCATCTGTGTGGGAGACCCGAGGAAACTCCTGGCTCCTGGCTTCAGGCTGGCCCAGCCCCAGCCACTACAGCTTTCTGGGAGGTGAATCAACAGGTGGAGGATCTCTCTCCATGTCACTGCTTCAGATAAATGCATAAGTCTTTAAAAAATTATTTTATTTATTTGAGAGACAGAAAAAGCCCTTTCATCTACTGGTTTATTCCCCAAATGCCTGCAACAGCTAGGGCCTGGCAGGGCTCAAGCCAGTGGGTTAGAACTCAATATGAGTCACCTGCTTTGGTGGCAAGAACGCAGGTACCTGGGCTGTCACCTGCGGCCTCCCAGGGTGTGCACAGGCAGGAAGCTGAAATGGAGAACAGGGCCTGCCTTGAACTGCCTTGAACACACGGAACTGGCTGCTACACCTGCCTGCCTCAGGCCTTTAGCTCTAGTCCCATGCCTGTCTCAGCTAAGCATGGTTGGAGAAGAGACCAGAAATTTCTGAAATGTTGGCCCTGATCCTATGAGAGGGAGGGACCTTGGGTGAGCACAGGGGAGCTGGGTGTCCCCGCAGCTGTACGTCCATCTCTTGTAGAGGAGCAACGTCTGAGGACTGTGCATGCGCACACATGGAGGCCATGCGGCAACTCACCTGGCCCCACAGAAGTTCTCCAATCCCGATGAAGAGACACCACAGCCACTGGGACAGGTTGAGCTTAGTGCAACTGAAGGGCTTGCCCCCAAACTCCACGATGAGAACCTAGAATGGAGACGGGGCAGCCTGCCGTCAGCAGGAGGTAAGCTGGCTCTCCAGCCCCGGTCATGGGAGCCATGTCACCTTCCAGCCCGCACAAGCGCACTGAGGAGGGCAGACAGGGCGACAGGTGTGATCCTCACAGGGCACCCGGACGGGGTGGCAGACGCAGTCCCTCGGCTTCTGACTCGTGAAAGGTCAGAGTTGAAGGGGAGTGGAGGTAGCCTGTGACGAAGGCCAGCAGGTGTCCAAGAGTAGGCATGGCAATGCAAGGGCTGGGCATGCACCAGTGCCAGTGCCAGCATGTGGTGAGCTTGCTGTCCCCTGCACCCTGGATGCTTTACTCTATCTGGGACTCAGGTAAGAAGGAAGGGGCCTGCCCCTTCACCCCAAGAATGACCCCAGTTCTTCCTGGAGGAGCCCAGGCTGCACTTGCTGTGTCCACCCCTGCCCCACAGTATTCCTCTTTCTTTGTGCCTCTACTGCGAGTGCAGGTGCCCGGTGCGCCCAGGAGGCATCCAGAGGGGCTAGAATACCTGGCCTTTCTCTTGGTGCCTGGGAAGTGTCTGTGTATTTAGGAAAGGACTCTGTAAGCCCTACTGTATTTCCATTCAACATGTGATCCTGCACTGGAGCCCTGGACACTCCAGGCTCCAATTTTAAAGCAAGGTGCCAAAGTGGAAGCAAATTTGGAACCCCCAGCCTGAGTCCCCGTAGCTCCTGAGTGTCTGGGGGATCCAGGCTCCCAGCTCAGCCACCTGACCCCAGCCCCTAGTGGGTCTCACCTGGCTGATGAATGTGCCCAGGACCACAGAGCAGAAGATGAGGTTGTGGTAGATGCCAGAAAACACGTTCCTCTCGCCGTGGATCTTGCGAGAGTTGATCTCGTTGAAAAGCTGCATCAGCACAAAGGTGTTGAAGACAATGGTGTAGTGCTGGCTGGGCGGCGAGTGCAGGGGCGCCTTCCGCCCGCTGTCGATGTCGAAGAACTTATCACCTGGGGTGGACGGGGAGAGGGTGGGCTGCGTTGGGGTACGCACGTCGGCACTGACTGTGCAGGCTACTCACGGGGGCTGTATTCAGTATCTGAGCTGGCTTGGTCACTGCACACAGATCTCTCAGCCCTGTCCTCAACTGCCTGCCTCGCCCGGCCCACTCTGCGCTGGCCTTTTGCCTCCACGACCTGCGGCTCAGGGGGAATGGTGGGGGACGGGTAAAGATGAAACTTATGAGTCAGGGAGACATAAGTTTACACTTTAGTGCCCTGAGCTGCAGTGTCCTCATCTATAAGGATGGTCCACACAGCCACCCCTGCGAAAGCCTTCAGAGGAGCTACATACAGCACAGCGAACCAGTGGTGGCCACACAGGAAGCACCCAGCAGGTGGCGCCACTCTCCCCTTCCGGCTCCTTCAGCCGGGGGCCAGCCCGCCCCTGCCCTGCGCTCACCAGCAAAGACCAGGAAGAAGATGACAGTGAGCTGGTAGACCGCGTGGCCCAGGATGTTCTTCATCATGGTCCGTGAGATCAGGGGCTTGTTCCGGCCGTAGGGGCGGCGCTTGAGCAGCGAGTCCGTGGGTGGCTCTGTGGCCAGGGCCAGCGAAGCGAATGTGTCCATGATCAGATTGACCCAGAGCATCTGCACAGCTTTCAGGGGCGAGTCCTGCATGGAGGAGGGGCAGCCCCTTCAGCTCTCCTCGGAAGTGAGCCCCCAACTCCCACCCACGCTGGATCAGACCCATGTCCACCTGGGTGACCCAGAGGGCAGTGACTTTGCCTCTTTATGCTGCAGGCTCGTCCTGTTAGTGGGGCCAATGACACCTGGCCGGCCTGGCTGTGCTGGAGGAGCGGGATGGGGCAGGCCTGTGTGGGTGCCCATGAACAGTGGCCGAGTGTCACATCAGTGCTAAGTGGGGGACAGCCTTTCTTCACACCAGCAGCCGGACGCCATGGTCCCCCAGGAGCTGACTCCTGCCCGCGGCACCCCGTTTTCCTGGACCCCTACCTCATTCCTGTCACCAGAGTCCACCCCCTACGCACTTCACCTGGGTGATGCAGGCTCCCGTGAAGGCCACGATCACGGCCACCACGTTGACCGTCAGCTGGAACTGCAGGAACTTGGAGATGCTGTCATACACATTGCGTCCCCACATCACGGCCTTGACGATGCTGGTGAAGTTGTCGTCGGTGAGGATGATGTCTGACGCCTCCTTTGCCACATCTGTGCCTGCGATCCCCTGGGAGGTGGGGAGGGAGGCGGCACAGTGAGGGACTGGGCAGGGGCAGGGCCTGCCCACTCACGGCCTTCTGTGGCGGGACTCCACTTCCTGATGGCCGAGCAATGGCAGGGCCGAGCATACACACCAGAGGGCGCTCTAGCCACGGAGAAGGACGTAGAGGAGCCCTTGGGTCAGGGTCACTCTGCAGAGGGCCGCCCCCAGACCGGGGGTCTGCTCATCCCAGGCCTGTTGCTAGCATACTGCACAAAAGAAAAACTGGTTCAAAGGACTTCTGGTATGCAGTCCTACAGACAAACAGAACCAGAAGACCAGCTACCTGGCTTAGTGAGTGTGTGGTGACGGTAACAGCTATTTTAAGACAATGCCGACAAGAATTATGTTAACGCCACGGGAACCAGTGTCCTCAGCTGATGACATACAAACACAAAGCTGGGGAGGTGACATAAAAGCAGCAAGGTGGAGGTGACAATCCTCTCCCCTCCGGCGGAACGGCGAAGTCGGGATCTAGAAATGTTCTGTTTTTTTTTTTTTTTTTTTTTTTAAGATTTATTTTATTTTTATTGGAAAGTCAGATAAACAGGAGGAGAGACAGAGAGGAAGATCTTCAATCCATTGATTCACTTCTCAAGTGACCGCAATAGCCAGAGCTGAGCTGATCCAAAGCCAGGAGCCAGGAACCTCCTCCAGGTTTCCCATGTGGGTGCAGGGCCCTAAGGGCTTTGGGCTGTCTTCGACTGCTTTCCCAGGCCACAAGCAGGGAGCTGGATGGGAAGTGGGGCCCTTGGGATTAGAATGGGGGTCCACAGGGGATCCTGGTGCGTGGAAGATGAGGACTTTTGCTTGAAATGATCTTTGAAATCAACAAGTACAAAAGGGAAGGGGAGCCGAGGAGGGTCCCTCCCAGTTCTGCCTGGGGGGGGGGGGACACTGCCTTCCCACAGCCACTTCCCGTTGGATAAACTGGGATTCCAGCTCTGGGGGTCAAGTACTCGTGTAGCATCCTGAGAACACCTTGCCAGGCGAGACCCTGGCACAGTGGCCGGAGCCACGAGCATGGGCACCACCAGGGCATGGCGACAGCCATAGGTCAGTCTGAGCACCAGGGTAGCAGTGAGCACCCAGACTGAAACAGCTCGGGAGCACTGAACCCCACGAGGCTGTCACGATGCCCACACGCCGATCCCAGCCAAGGGAACGCACTGCTCACCCTTGGAGCGCCCCGAAAGAGTCAACTCATGGTCTCAAAGGCAAGAGTGAAATATCCCACCTGCCTTTCACGTAGGACCTGAAGCACAGGGTCTGTTCTCTTTTCTGTAGAAGTCAATCAATCAAATCACAGTACTGACCTTTGGCAGCCCCTGCATGAGAGGAAGGATCTAGAATATGTTTGCTTCTCGAACTACTCGCTTAAAGGAAATACATGCTACAACAATATGACCCAGAAGAACCTCAGCGTGGGATGGTCTGTGCAGAAAACAACAGCGCTTTCAAATCTGGCTGGGGCTCACGCTGTGGCACAGCATGCTAAGCTGCCATTGCCACGGCTGCATGATATATGGATACTGGTTCAAATCCTGGCTGTTCCACTTCTGATCCAGCTCCTTGCTAATAAGCCTGGGAAAGCAGCGGAGGATGGCCCAGGTGCTGGGACCCTTGCACCCATGTGGAAGATCGGAGTGGAGTTCCAGGCTCCTGGCTGCTGTCTGGCCCCAACCCTGGCCATTTTTGGTTGTTTGGGGAGTGAGCCAGAAGATGGAAGATCTCGCTTCCCATCTCTCCTTGTCCTTCTCTATAATTCTGCCTTTCAAATAACTAAAGCTTAAAAAATGAAGAAACATTAAAAAAAATTCTCAAATAGCCAGGGAAGAAAGAGGCAAGGGGATTGTTTAGGAAAGAGTCACTGCTGGCTGTGACTGCTCTCCTGTGTTGGCAAGGCGGGCCCAGGGCTGGCACATGGGCACGTGGCTCTCGGAAGCAAGGGGTCCATGGTATGGAGTCGATGCCCAGAGTGAGTGGCTGACCTGCACACTCTCCTTCTGGAGCTGCAGTGCTGGCATGTGCCAGGCAGGAGGTGCCTAAGTGTCCAGTGCTGATAAAGCCCTGGGGCTGAGACCGGCTGCTCTGCTTCCAATCATCTCCTTGCTCATGGCCTAGGAAAGCAGTGGAGGATGGTCTTGGGGGCTGGGTCCCTACACCCATGGGGGAGACCTGGAGGGGGCTCCCGGCTTTGGATGGGCTCAGCTCTGGCTATTGTGGCTATTGAGAGGTGTGAGTGAATCCATCTTGCTGGACCCCAGTTTAGACAGATATGCTCGAAGGACAGCTGAGGAAATGAGAACGCTGACCAGGTACAGGATGAGAGTGAGGGTCCATCGATTATGCTGTGTCATCACTGCCTCATGTTTCTTTTAGATACATCTTATTGTACCTTATCGTCCAAAGATGTGGTCTAGAATTTTTATGGATAAAATGACACAGTGTCTTGCTTTTGCTTAAAAGCAGATCACCTGGGGGCTGATGTGGCGGTAGTGGGCTAGTCCTCCACCTGCAGCATTGGCATTCCCATTTGGGCACCAGTTTGTGTCCTAGGTACTCTATTTCCCATCGGCTCTCTGCTCATGGCCTGGGAAAGCAGCAAAGGATGACCTAAGTCCTGGGGCTCCTGCACATGTGTGGGAGAGTCACAGGAGGGTTCTGACCTCTGGCTTTGGACTGGCCTAGCTCTAGTTGCTGCAGCCATTTGGGGAGTGAACCAGCAGATGGAAGAGCTGTCTCTCCTCAGAAAATCTGCCTTTCCAACAAAAATAAATAAATCCTTCAAACAACAACAAATCCGCTGGGAGCAGGCGGTCAGCCCAGTTGTTGAGATTGTCACGCCCTACGTTAGAGTCCTTGCGTCCACTTCTGGGCTCCGGCTAGCAATTCTGGCTTCCAGCCTGAGTGGATCCCAGAAGGCAGTGGTGACAGCTCGAGAACCTGGCTGCTTGCCACCTGCATGGGGGACATGACTGAGTTCCCAGCTGTCAGCTTTGGTTCTAGGCTGGCCCTGGGTGTTACAGACATCTGAGGGGTGGCCAGAAGGTTGGCCTGCTCGCTTGCTCTCTGCATCTCTGTGCCTCTATAAATGAAAGAAACTCAGGTGGGGATAGTGGAAATGGGTGGGCGGAAGCTGAGACAAGACTGGCAAGGGACAGATACACAGGGACTTTACACATGACTCTACCATTTTACATCTGGCCATTCCTGGAGAACTTGGCCTTTTGTTCTGTAACAAGAGTTCCTTAAAGCTGCCTGACTTTCTGAATATCTGCCCACTGCTTTGATGTGGTCAGCCATGTGAGCTAGTGGGGACACATGGCTTTGCCAGCCCACCCTGTGGCCTGGGCCCTTTCTCTGGCTTGTCCAGGCAGACAGCAGCACCAAGTTCATGGGCTCCCCGTGGTTGTCCTGCCTCTATCAGCAACCTTTCATTCCTGGCAGATCTCTCATTATGTACTTCATCAGTGGCTACGCAGAGAAGGGTTGGGGCTGGAGGAAGGAGCCCACTGTGGCAGGTGCAGGCACAGGAAGCAGCAGGTACACTGTCATTGGGTGGGGATACAGCACTGAGCTTACCATGGCAAAACCAACATCTGCTTTCTTGAGGGCGGGCCCGTCGTTCGTGCCATCACCAGTGACAGCCACCACTTGCCGCTGGTCCCCCACCGTACTGTCAATGATGCCTGGGAAACACAGACACACCCCACTGTGAGCACGTGGCTGCCTGTCATGTTAGCCTAGAGCGTGTCTTTCCTCGCCATCCTAGCCCCCTGTCCCCGTCATCCCTTATCCCTCCTCTTCTGTTCCATGATGAAGACAACACAGGAAGGACTTGGGAACAGAGAGACCTGGCTTGGGTCGCTTCCCGCCCCTTGCTCCATTCACATACCAGGAGTGTCTGCCTGCCCGGCTCGTGTCCGAGATCTCAGCACACTTCCAAGAGCCAACAGCCGCCCAGGGCTCAGCTGCTCGCTCCACAGCATGGCATGCTCTCCCTGGTGGCCCAGGGGTTCTCAGCACAGGATGGCTGCTCTGGCCAATGCCCCTGCCTGCCCATGGCCTGGCCCCGACTCACCTTTCACTAGCGTGTGCTTGTCCGTGGGTGAGGACCGTGCTAGCACCCGAAGCTTAGGCCAGATCTTGTCCAGCTTCTCTTGCTCCACCTGCCAACACCAGACCCACGGGGCTCAAACACGTGACAGTAAAGTTCTGAGACCTAGATCCTTCCTGCCCCTGGGGACAGCTGTCGTGGTCCCCAAGTGGTGAGCGGGAGAAGCCAGCTCCATGTCCAAGGGTAGAGTGGCCTACAGCAGCCACAGACCCTGCTCTCCTCTCTTTCCCCCAGTCCCTCTTTGGGGCTGGGACTGGCTGCTCGCTCCAGGTGTTTTGGAGGTTATGTTTGATTTCTGCGTAGACCAGAAAGCTTTGGCCTACTCTACATCCAGACTACGGCCACTCATAGCCCAAGCCACTGAGCCCTGGGCCAGGGACACGGGAGAGGCCACTTAAGAAGCCAACAGACACACAATGAGCTAGTGAGTGACTGATGACAGCAGGAAGGAAGACATCCACCTGTTTCGCTGGTTGACTGGCTCTGGGAGGCAGCAGTGTCTGACTATAAACCGCAGATGAGGGCTTAGAAACTGCCCATTCTCCCAGATGCTTTAGTGGCCCGCAGCCCTGCCCATGGCTTGGAAGCTCCTCTGTGAGGACCTGGTTTCTCCCCACACCCCACCCTTGGGACCCACCTCGCCCTTTTCATTGCGGATGAGTCGGTTGAATTCTTTGCCTTCCAAGCACAGGAAATCATCTCCAGGTGTCAGGATGCCACACTTGGTGGCAATGGCTCGGGCTGTGTTGACATTGTCCCCGGTCACCATTCTGACGGTGATGCCAGCTCGTTTGCATTTGGCGATAGCTTCTGGGACCTAGGGTGAGAGAAGACAGGAAAGGTGGAGATGTGGGTGGTGGCCCCTGGTGAGCCATCCCTCTGTGGGAGACAGGAGGGAGGCTCCCCCGACAAGCACTGGCCTGGGGCATGGACTATGTCTGGTAACTTTAACGTAGAGTGCCACCTCACTGCCTTCCACCCTGGGCAGGTGCACTGGGATGTTCCCTGATGTGCCACAAGGGTTAGGGGATGTTTGCCTGAGGAACAGGGGTATAAGCTGGTCCTTCCATTTATAACCCAGGTGGCATCTAAAGACACCTTTCTAACACACTTTTGTCCCACTCTGTGCCGCACTCCCAGGCTCAACCCTCTGCACCCGCGGACATTGCCAGGGGCCACCCTCGTATTCTCGCCCTTCCCCTCAAGCCAAAGTGTCACCTCTGGGCGCACGGGGTCCTCGATGCCCACGACGGCAATGCAGGTGAGCTCGGTGAGGATTTCGCTCTCATTGTCCCACGAGGGCTCGGCGTCATCGAAGTCCCGGTAAGCGATGCAGATCGTGCGCAGCCCCTCGCAGGCCATGGGCTCGATGATGGTGCGCACCATGTCATCCCGGTCCTTGTTCTTGAATGGCATGGCCTCCCCTTTCTTGTCCAGGATTCGGTTGCACCTGGCGGGCGGGAGGGGGAGGGCTCAGAGCAAGCAGTGGTCCCCCTTCGTTTCTACTCAAGGTTGCCATGAGCCTTCACGGGCGTTCTGGCCCCTCAGTATTGAAGACACTGTTTCATGGCCATGGAGCCCTTCCAGTCACAGCTCCGCCGAGCCCCTCTTTCTGAGGTGGGGAGTGTGTGCACGGGGCGGGAATTAGGGCAGCCGAGTGTGGGGTTCTACCACATTATCCTTTCCTGCCTGGATGGGGAGCGCACTTACAAGTCACCAGAGACTCACCTGCTCTTTCAGACTTTTATTTTTTTAAATTATTGATCTTTTTTATTTGAAAGGCAGATTTCTTTCTTTTTTTCTTTTTCTTTTTTTAAACAGAAAGGCACACACAGAGAGAGATCTTCCATCCTCTGATTCACTCCCCAATTAGTTGCAATGGGGATCTGATCTGAAGCCAGGAGCCAGGAGCTTCCTGCAGGTCTTGCATGTGGGTACAGGGCCCAAGGCCTTGAGTCATCTTCTGCTGCCCTCCCAGGTCATAAGCAGGGAGCTGGATCAGAAGTGGAGCAGCTGGAGGATCAGCCTGTTATACCACCACGCTGATCCCTCTTTCAACCTTTGAAGGCCAGGCTTATTCAGTTCCCTGTATCGTAAGGCTATTCAGTGCTTAGGGGCTGCCACCCAAGAAATGTACGCAGAAGGCAGGTGACTGAGGTCCAGCCTGGGCACTGGGCAATTCTGACCACCCAGGACCCTAAGCTAGGAAGGTCAGCTTCCCGCAACCTGTACGGGACCTAGCCCTAGTCACTTTCTAAGATATATGCCTTTCTTCTAGAGTTGAGAGTGGGGCAGACACACACTTCCAACCCATGCTGTGTGCATGGTGCTTCCTCCACGGAATCATTTCCCCACTGTGCTGCTTGGCTGTTGTCTCCTTGAGCGGTCCCAGACCTGTCCCCTCACCCACATATGGGAGGATAACCAGTCCCCATCGCACGGTCATGACCATCAAAGGACACAGGCCACCCCAAGCAATGAGTATTGGGGACTGGTCCCACAGGCAGAGCCTCCGGAGGAGGTGGGGCGCAGCGCGGAGTGGGGAGGAGGTGGGGCGCAGCGCGGAGTGGGGAGGAGGTGGGCTGAGGGGCGCGTGCTCACTTGCGCAGCATGATCTCGGAGGCGCCCTTGCTGTACATGCGGAAGCCGCCGCTGGGCTTGCGGATGATGGTGCTCATGGACTTGCGCACGGAGTTGAAGGTGTACACCTTGAACAGCTTCTCCTCGGGCACCTCGTTGCGCACCGCCTGGTAGTCCTGCTTCAGATCAGTGACAAAACCCAGCAGGGCACACTCGGTCTTGTTGCCCACCTGCCGTGGCAGGCCTCCCTCCTTCTCTGGAGGCTGAAGGAGAGAACACACGAGGGGGGACCATGGAGGATGCCCCAGCTACTGCCAGGCAGGGGATGGAGGCAGCGAGGACCTCTTTGCAAAAAAAAAAAAAAAAATTAAAGATTAACTTATGTATTTGAAATTAAGTCAGAGGGAGGGAGAGAGACAGTGTGTGTGAGAGAGAAAGAGAGATTCTCTATCTGCTGGCTCACTCCGACAGTGTTGGGCCAGGCGAAAGCCAGGAACCAGGAACCATCTTCTAACTCGTCACCCAGGTGCATCAGCAGGGAGCTGGATCAGAAGAGGGGCAGCTGGGACTCAAACCAGTGCCCCTACGCTGGTGTTGTAGGTGACAGCTTTACCCGCTATGCCAGTTTCATGCCTGGGACCCTAGATTTTTATAGAACCTCAGCCCCAGTGCTCCAGTTACTACTCCTGAGGAAAGCTCCCCAGTCTTTGTTCTGCTGAGAAATGGGGCCTGGGATAGCGCCCAGGGAGCAGTGAGCCACTGTCCCCGAGAACATGAACGTTCCCCTCCAGCCTCCGCGTGGAGGAAGTGCTCAGACAGAAGAAGAACTTACCAGAATCTTGGACGTATAAGCACTGTTGATGGAAATGCCATTGACAATGAGGTCCAGGACCTTGGGCACGAAGACGTCGGGGCCCGGGACCTGGTGGTAATGGGTGCCCCCAACATACACCTGTACCACAGTCATACGGTTCATGGTCAGAGTGCCCGTCTTATCAGAGCAAATGGCCGTGGCGTTGCCCATGGTCTCACAGGCGTCCAGGTGCCGCACAAGGTTGTTGTCTTTCATCATTTTCTACAACAGAGAAGACGCTTGAGAAGAAACCCATGGGGATCTCCTAGGCAGACTACAAAGGGCACGCCCCAGCCAGCAGGCTGCCCGGTTTTGGAAGACCTTGCTGGGTTACAATCATTCCAGGGTGCCAGGGAAGGCCAGAGGCCAGTCTGCAGGAGACAGAGTGGCCCATCCTGCACTCAAAGACTCATGCTGCCCCCCGCCCCCATCCATGTCCTGGGGAGGCCAGAGGCTCAGTCCGCCTCCCTCACCTTCACCGAATAGGCCAGGGAGATGGTGACGGCCAGCGGCAGCCCCTCGGGCACGGCAACCACCAGCACTGTGACGCCGATGATGAAGAACTTGACAAAGTACTGGATGTAGACAGGGGTACACTCAGCTAGCCACGGTCTCCCCTGGATCACGAAGTTGTCAATCACAAAGTACAGGATCAGGATGACAACGGTGATGGCAGACATGATAAGACCTGGCCAGGGAGAGGAGCTGTGTGAAGCGGGCTTGAGGGCATTCTGGGGGTGTCGGTAACAGCTGGGGTCTTGGGTGCTGACAGCTTAAGTGGCCATTTCATGCGCCTTGTGGTGTGAGGAAAAGGACACAGGCCATGGTTCCAGCACTTGGCTGGCTGGCCGGCCACATTCCTCACTCACATAGCAGGATTGGCCTGCCTTCTGGACCAGCTTCCAAGAGCATCATTCTACCTCCAGACCCTCCCTGCCTCCTGGATTCACGACGTACTCCGCACCAATTCTGGCTACTCCCTGGTCATCCAGTTGGTTTCCTCTGTGCTGGGAGGGAGATGCTACGGATCCTGTGGCTGCTGGACCACTACAGCACGCATACAGAAAGCCTCCGTGGGGCCAGCACTTCCCCCGCGTGGCCACCCTCACCTCCTCCCCCAACCTCTGCAACCAGTGCTTTTGATGTGCTCTGTCATGGCACACATACACAGGCAGGCACTCTATGGTGCCAGCCCTGGGCCAGATGGCTGTGGTTATCCCCTTTTTGTCTGTTTAAAGATTTAACTGATTTGAAAGGGTGAGGTATGGGGAGGTGAAAGAGAGAAAGAACGCTGAATGTCCATCTGCTGGTTCACTTTCTAAATGGCCACAGCAGCCAGCGTTGGGTCAGGCTGAAGCCAGGAGCCAGGAGCTTCATCCGGGTCTCCTTATCATGCCCTTTTTAAAGATGAATCAACCAAGCCTGAGAGGTCTGTGGTAGGACAGGCTGGTGGGGACAACACCAGGGCACACTTGGACTTGTCTGGGGCCGACAGTTGGAAACGCTCTGCTGCACCTGGAGGTGCTTCTGGTCTCCGCAAGGCTCAGGGCACTGGGTCCACTCAGGCACATCCCTCTGCCGGGGAGTGAATGGGGCTGATGGTGGGCACGCAGGCCATTGAGGCTGCCAAGTCTAAGGAGGCATTCGCTCTCTGGGCTGTTGGGAAGGAACACTGTACTTCTGCCCACTCTGACACGGGAGTGAGGGCTCCATGACATAAACAGCAGAACGATGGGGGACGAGGTGGAGCCGTGGGCCAGGCCTAGAGTTCATGTCCACATGAGAGGCCACGGGCATTGGAATCAGATGGGCACCAGAACATAATGGACGAGGCCCATGCAGCCTGGCAGAGCTTCCTGTGAGACTTACCAGGACTTGTATTCATGCCACCCAGCCTGGTAGCCACTGGCCACATGTGGTTACTGGCCAGCTGAAGTGTAGCTTAATCTGACCAAGGAACCGAACTTCCAATCTTTTTGATTTTAGTTCATCTGGATGGATGAACTGTATGTGGTTTAGTGGCTGCTTTGGCCTGTGGTGTGGCTGGAACAGGGCTTGGCTCCCAGATGTGTGCTAAGATTTGGATGTGAAAATCTCACATTACCAGCAGGGTGATGATGATGGTGTGATGGGTTAAGGTGGAGGCTGGGTGTGACCCTGGCAGCCAGGGGGTGGGCCTGGTGGGGTTGTGTCTTCCCTGGCTTTGTCCTGGGGAGGAAGGTGGTTCCCTGCAAGGGTTGGTTGTTTCCAGCTGCCCCCTCTGTTTCCTGGCTTCCCCCGTTTTCTCTGTGCTATGGCCAGCTCCGCCAACTGCCTGATGTTCCACTGTGAACCTCCTAACGGCATGTGCAGCCAGCCTTTTCCTGCTCCTGGGGATGGTAGAGTCCAATGCCACAAGGCTGACGAGGACATGTGCTCAGTGAGTTGGCATCACCTGGGTCAGGGAGACCTGGCAGAAGTGCTGATTCCCAGGCCCCACCAGCTGCGCTGACCTGAGCCCGTGGGACCAGAACACACACAGCAATGCTGGCTGTGAGTGTGGCACACAGAAGGGTGGGGTCAAGAAATGAATTGCTTTGCCTCCCCCAACTGTTGCTGAAGGAAGCGGGGCACAGAAAAGCCTGGGTTACTGATGGAGGAGCCCCTTGCTTATGCCACATGCTGCCACCATGTGAGGGACCACCCTCTGCCAACGGGACAGAGGCCAGCACTGAGATGGATGAGTAGGTGCCAAGCTCCCCAAGGGTGGGATGCAAACTTGATCTCCCTGTGCCTAGAGCAAAGACCCTGTGCCGCAGAGCCTGATGCACAGAGGGACAGTTCTGAGAGAACCTATGGGGTATCAGGGTCAGGGTCTCAGCCAGTGGGACCCCGCGAGGCCCTTGGGAATTTCAGCATCCCTCTCGCTGATCCTGGTGGGTGTAGCAAGAAAGGGATGGCAGTGCCAAGAACCCGGAGTGGCAGGGCTGGGCGGCGGCAGGTGGTGGCAGATGCGCGCTCACCTGCTTTCCCGATCTGGACGGCCAGGCGCGTCAGCTTGCCCTGCAACACCGACTTCTCCTTCTTGTGCACCTTGGCAGCCTTCTTGTCCTTGTCCTCGTTGTCGGCTCCCTCCTGGCTGTTGAGTGGCTGGATTTCCAGGGCCACACCATCCTGGGTCTTTGCTGGTGGGATCCAAATAGGACATGTGAGTGGAAGGGAGGGGACAGCACTAAGCGGGAGCGAGGCAAGTGGGGGACAGGCAGAGACCCGGTTGCCTGCTTGGAGAACATGCCAGCACCTGTGACCACGCCTCACCTTGCTGGCCACAGAGCTGGCCTTCACCCCCTCTATGAGGGCCCATGGGGTGACTGACTTGGGGGATGACACAGAGGGTGACGGCTCCCCGGAGCGCCATGCAAGGTTTATCTCAGGCAGGGCATTAATCCCGGCCCTGTGAACGCCAGTGCCAGTAGTCAGCCCGCCTGGCATGCAGGGTTTATGTTGGTAACTGCTGACAGCAGGCTGAGGGGAGGTGGGGGTACAGGCATCTAGGATCCCAGGGGTCCTTGCATGCTTTGTGCAAAGGTCTAGAAACCGATTATTTGCCAGCTCCTTCCTGCATGAATTGAAAGGTCAGGGGAGGACAGCCCCTACTTCCCCTGAGTGACAAAGGGAATGGGGCCAGGTGGAGCCAACTTGGCAGTGGGGGGACGGCACTTGGGGGACAGGAAAGATGCTGGGGTTCAGGGAAGAACAGGAAGCTGGGATCATGGCAGACACAGAACTGAATGCACTTGGCTTTGGAGTAGACAGGTTAAGGAGAACCAGAAGTAAATGACTGGTGTTTGGCCCGGGGTCCCTGCTGCAGCGCCTTCACTTCTAAACACCACCATGACGCAGGGCACAGAGGGAAGCCAACCCTCTGGGTGCTAAGGAGATCACACCTCGGCCTCCCACCTGAGGCAATCCCTTTCTGAGACGCTGACTGCACTGTCAGACACACAGACACCACGGACATACCCAAGATGCAAGTAAAGCTAGTGCGCATGCGAGAGAGACACACATGGGACCAGGAGGAAGGGACAAAGCGGAGGGAGGGAGAGCAAGGTGGCAGCAGGCCTGAGACCAGCAGACCAGACACCGATGAGGAAGCTAACTAGAGGAGGGTGCAGGGACCGCCCGCTCCAACTGCCCCCAAAGTCTCCCCAGATCCAGCAGAGGGCGTTGAAGCAAAGAGCTGTGCGCCTTGAGAAAAGGCAGATACACTCCACAGCCAACCTGGACGTGAGGTTCCAGGAACCTACAACAGAGGGTGCTGTGGCCCCAGCTCAGATTGCAACTATGGCCAGCTCAGTCACTGCACCTTCCTCCAGATGAGGCAGCAAAGGTAACAGATTTATGGAGAGGGGAAGGGAGAAGGCGGATGGCCCGAGGGTTGGGGGTGTTATTTGAGTGTGGGCAGGCAGAGATGGCAAGTGAGTGCGAGCAGAGGTTACCTTTGTTGCGATTTTCAGGGACTCCTTGTTTTTTGCCTGTTTAAAATGAGAAAGAGAAAAGTGGAGTGGAAACCCAGAGGGACTGTCGGGAGATCCCAGGTCCAGCGGCTTGGTCCAGCTGCTTGGTCCTGCTCAGAGCCCAGGAGGGCGGAAGCTCACATCTGGGCTTCCATTCACTCATTCCGGAGGCGGCAGTGGCATGTGGGTACGTAGGCCAACACTGGCATATCTTGCTGCCTGCTCTGAGAGCAAGGTTGTTGCTGGGGTGTGAGTGTGTGTGTGAGTGTGTGAGTGTGTGTGTGTGTGAGTGTGTGTGTGTGTGTGTGTGTGTGTGTGTGTGTATGTGCGTGCTCATGCTTCAGACCCAAGTGACACTGCTTGGAAAAATGGGGGGTGGGGTGGGAGGGTGTAAGGAAGAGGGGGATGGGCCGTGTGCACAGAAGGTGATGGCCTGGAGTGGGGTGACGTGAGCCCCCATCAGCACAGTACCACCAGGCTAGCTTCCTCCTTATCTACATAGGTGGATGTGGGATAAACCAAAAACAGTGATGAGAACAAGCAACTCAGGGATGGTCCTCCAAGCTGCTAGGGGGCAGAAACCCTCCTCTGCCACCTGGGAAACCTGTTCTGCCTTCTGCGATTCACAAGGACTCACGGCACAGGCTGGCCTGAGCTCAGGGAGCCTGCGCCGCTCTCCTGGCTGTCTCAGTCCCATTGACTGCCCTTGTGCTGTAGGAATCCACTGGGCCGTGTTGCCAACAAGCCTCAAAGGCCCTCGAACCTTGGAGGGAGCAACGCAAGGCAGGAAGAGGAGGAGGATGGCGGGAGCTCTGGCTGGAGGCCTTGGCAGGCTGGTCTGCGGGGCAGGCTTTAGAACTTGTCCCCTGCTGATCCACCAGAGACACGGCATGTCTGGGGGCTCTTCCCACTCCACTTCTCTCCAGACAGCCCCCTCGTCTCCGAGTCGCAGGAAAGGGACTCTTGTTCCAAGCCCCTGGACTCCTCTTACCTTTCTTCTTCTTTTCCTCCTCATCATCCTCATTGGCCCCCAGCAGGGTGAAAATAATTCCAGTCTGGGAGTTGACACCCACAGCAGTCACTACCATCCGGCCAGAACCTTCCATGACGTGGGTACCTACATGGAGAGGAAGCTGGTTTTGCACAAACACCCCCCTGTATTAGGGGCGCCCGATGCAGTGCCTAGCAGGTAGTAGGAACAAGTGGGGAGCAGAGCCCATTTAACAAACAGACCACGTGGAGGAGGAGGGGTAAGGAGAACAAGTCATGGCCTCAGGGCAACCTTCCCCTCATCCCACCGTCCCTGCAACCAGCTGAGCCCCTCCCAGACCCCCCTATAACATGTGCTTCCCAAGGAAGGGTGAGGGACAAAGTGAGAAGGGTAGCAGGGTTTGGGGCAGTAGAGGCCAGCTGCACCTGACAGCAGCATGGGGTCTTTCTCCAGGGACTTCTTGACGTGCTCCGATTCTCCCGTCAGGGAGCTCTCGTCAATCTTCAGGTCGTTGCCCTGGATCAGGATCCCGTCTGCTGGCAGCAGGTCACCTGGTGCACACAGGGGAGCATGAAGGAAGCGAGGGACAGGGCACGAGGAGCGGGGACCCTCTTTTGCTTCAACTCCATCTCAGGGCTATTCCCATGGGATGTGACAGAGGCCAAGAACCGGGCAGCCTCCATGGGGGGAGGACAGCTTTCAAAGAGAACTCTGGCCTCTGTGCAAAGGAGGACGAGGTTCCTCTCCAGGTAAAAGAAATCAAAGCCTTCCCTATGCCAGAATATCACACAGGCCCTGGTAACCCTAAAATACCAGGGTGCCAGCCCCTGGCTAGGTTTCAGCCATGACATTCCTAGAAAGCCCTCCCCATCGCCTCCCTAACTCTGAGCCCAGAAGCCAGCACACCTTTGGGCGTGGCTGGGGGTGGGGTGGTGTCTCTTTCTGGGCTCTCAGCCACTCTCAGCCCCCTTCTGCCAGAGGACCTGCCTGCGGAGTGTGAAGGCGGAGGTGGTCCAGGCCCCCGGAAGCCCAGCACCCTTACCATATTTGATTTGAGCGATGTCGCCCACTACAATCTCAGCCACCGGCAGCTGGATGAGCTGGCCATTTCGGATGACGGAGAACTTCTGCTCCTGTTCGATGCGGCTCTGGAGCCCTCGGAACTGCTTCTCCTTACTCCAGTCATTGAAAGCCGTCACCAACACCACGATGATCACCGAGAAGAGGATGGCCGCCCCCTCGATCCAGCCAGCTTCCGCCTCCCCTTCATCATCTGCGCTGTGTGTGGCCTGACCACACACTGTGCCAGGGGTGGGGGAGGGAGAGGGCGGGGTCAGCAAGGGGCTCTGGCTGACATGAAGGACAGCAGGTGCTCTCCCACTGCCCCAGCCCCCACGGCACAACGCCACGTGGAGCCCTTGGGTGGAGCAGCCGGCCTCTCGGAACAGTGGGATGGAGGTTGTCTTAGCACCAGGGTAACAACCTATGCAAGATGTCAGTCCAAACAGCAGCCAAGTCACATAGGGATGACTAACATGCTCAGGCCCCACGGCTGCTGCCCGGGAAGCCAGGTTGTCAGCAGCAGGGTTGTGCAGGCTAGCTGAGCAGGATTTGGGACATACTGAGTGGAGACTTGCTGGGGGCTGGGGAGAGAGGGGAGCGGGTCAAAGCAGCAGCTTCCTGCCCGCTAGTAGGGTCCCTCTGCTGCCCTCCCCCTGAACTCTGGGCTTGAGCTTTAAGCTGTGACCTGTCACCCACCAACAGCAGGCGTTCCCTGGAGGTGGGAAAGCACAAGCGGGGCACACGCACGTGCACTGGGCTGCTAACACTCACGCTCGTTCTCTCCCCCCGGCGGCCGGTAGAAGGACAGGACCAGGGAGATGATGGCGGCGATCTCCAGGATGATGAGGGTGACGTCTTGGAGGGCTTCCCACACTAACTCTAAGAAGGTCTTGGGCTTTTTCGGGGGGATCAGGTTCTGCCCGAACACCTGCCTGCGCTTCTCCAGATCCGCGGGGTTCCCAGAGAGACCTGCCCAAAGGAGGGGGTGCGGAGGCATGAGGGAAGGGAGACAGAGGAAGGAGGAAGAAGGTGGCTCAGAGAACCCTTCCAGTAAGATGCCTCATTTCCTGTCTTCCTCAGCTATGGGGTCCAGTGAGCGTCACCAACCTTCGCAGTGGGCCCAGCACTGGCGGGTCTAGAACTTTCCAGCTAATGACAGAGATGGGGCAACTTAATGCTCTGGTAACCCAGATGAGCCAAGCCATACTGCTTTAGATGTGGAGCTGTTTCCACCTGCTGCCTCCGCATGAAGGCCATTTGCCCAAAGTCATGCTTTGTGAAGTCACAGCCCACCAGGGCCTCGAGGGGATCACTCACTGGGGCTGAGACTCGTGCTCCACCCCTCGGTCAGCACTGAGCTGGTGCACAGGTAGAGCTGCCCGGCAGGGGCATCAGGAAGGCTTCAGATGCCATACAGGCACAGTGGCCCAGATGGGCACAGGGACACACCTGGGCTAACACATACCATACATCACACACACACACACACAAAGCATACAACACATCACACACATCATGTAAAACTCACAGACACACCTCACACACCACTGTGTATCTCATTCTATAATACCCACCTGGTATATACACACCATATACATGCTACACAATATACCACATACAGTACACACTGTACCACAAA
The DNA here is from genome assembly GCF_017591425.1 of Ochotona curzoniae. Lineage (NCBI taxonomy): Eukaryota > Metazoa > Chordata > Mammalia > Lagomorpha > Ochotonidae > Ochotona > Ochotona curzoniae. The sequence continues at coordinate 13,993,866 of NW_024466219.1, read as the reverse complement.
CGTACCATACATGGTGTATTACACATGACATACACACAACATATACCATGAACATATCACATATCACACACAACTCACATGGCCCATAGGTGCACATCACATACTACTCCATAGCTCACAATCCTCACCCAGTATACAACACACCACACACAGTTACAACCCGTGACATAGGATACAACACACCACACGGTGTACAACATACCACAGGATACAACACACCACACACGGTGTACAACCTGTGCTACAGGATACAACATACCACAGGATACAATACACCACACGGTGTTCAACCTGCGACACAGGATACAACATACACACACGGTGTACAACCTGATACAGGACACACCACACCACCCATGGTGTACACATCATAACACACATATAGCCTATGATCCCCCTCCCACCTGTCGCTAGCACATCACAGGTAGGGTTGTTCAAGGCTTCCCTCAGCCTGGAGCCCCTCTCCTGGCCCTGTGAGGGAAGGGGAAGGCCCAGAGTGCCCATTAGCGCCAGTTGGCATCCATCAGGCTGTTTACACAGGGCAGCAAATTAGTCCTGGTTTGGCACCAGCTGCTCTTGGCTGCCTGGTGGATGAGCTCCCCACAGGCAGGGCGGGGTTGCCTCTAGTGGAATACAGGTTAATGGCCATGCGGAATTGGAGTTTCGGAAGGGGCGCTCGGCCGACCTCCATAAAGGCAGTGGAGCCCAGGGTGACCAGGGAGGCCCGCATGGAGGTGGCATGTTGTGTGGAGGGGGTGGGAAGTGTTACCTCCCCCTCCACCAGGCAGAACCACGCTGCAGCCTCAAAGGGCAAGAACATGGGCTACGCCCAGGCCAGAACCACATTTTAACAAAGCAGGAACTCTCAGGAATACTGCTTGTAGTGGTGCTGGGAAGGCAGCCACTGGTGGGGATGCCTACCGTGGGGAGACCACTTCCACTGGTTAGTGCTCCGGAGGGAGAACAGGGCTCTGGGGACAGGTGGCCCTCTCGCTGGCCAGCTGAGCGGCCCAGCCGCGCTCTGCAGGGAGCGAGTTTGGCCAGGGCACTGGAGGCCAGCTGAGCTGCTTCCCAGGCACTGGCCGCCTCCACCACCGGAGAAGCCAGGTTCCCAGCAAACAGGGAGAGCGAGGGCCTGGGAACGGAGTGCTGGGGCAGGGCAGCTGGATTGGCGGGCAGGCAGGGGCAGGCAGTGCAGCCTGAGGCCAGGGCCCAGCCGCCTCCTTCTCCCTGGGGACTGGGGCTGGCAAAGCCATGCCAATGGGGCAGCTTTGCCCAGAGGGTAGGCAGTGCTCATGGTCATGCATAGGCCTACCTGAGGTGCCTCCCGAAGAGGCAGGCTCTGGGGTCCTGTCCTTCTTTCACAAGGGTTCATGGATGAGAGCCAGTGGGGACAGTATAGGGTGTGTCCGCATGGCTAAGGAAGCCCTGTCCCTCAAGGCATTTATCTAACACCCCATTTAGGGTACACAGACTCCAGTGTGTGTCTCATTCTGTTCTCCTGTGCTCGCCCTCTCCCCATCCACCTCTCTCCTGGGTCCACTGAGTCAGGGAGTCCCACCAGCTCTATCTTCAGATGCATCCAAAGACCAGTTCCTCTCTGTCCCATGGCCACAGCCATCGTCCTGGCCTAGGCCACCATCAGCTCTTGCTACCAATGACCCACTTCTCCCCGTCTCCTGCCGCCAGCGCTCCCACTCTCAGCCCTTTGGCCAGGGGAGCCTTCCTAAGACCTGAGGCAGGACAAGCTGCGTATCTGCCCAGAGCCCTGTAGTGGCACCAGCGACCTTGGGGTGCCCCTTGCGAGCCCCCAAGCCCTCAGCCCTGCCTGCTCACTGCTCTTCGGCCCAGCTTGTCTACCTGCTATTCTCAGTCCCTCTGTACACCCCGTCTCCCTCCTGTTCCATGGGTCTCTGGGCCAGTGTGTCTGTCCTTCATGGTTCACCTGACTTATCCACAGTCTTAGCCCAGAAGGTTGGCCCCATTGGGCTTGGCCGTCAACCTCCACAAGTCTTGTCTTCCACAGAGGACATGATGCAGCCCACCAAAGGTCTGTCCAGTCCCTCCGGAGCCAGTTTTTTGTCTGGGTCCCTCATGTCTAGAGCAGCACCCTGACCCCTTTGTGTACATGCAGACTCAATAGATGATCAGAAGGAGGGAGGAGTAAAAAAACAATTGCTAGCACAGACCAGGAGACCTGATGCCGCATGCTTCACCAGGCACGCCTGTGCCTTCCAATTCAAGCTTCGCAAGTGCTAAGCCCATTTTACAGGGAAGCAAACCAAGATGTGGTGAGGTTGTCTGAGATCCTGGGCCAGTGAGTGGCAGTGTTGTACCCTAAAGAGGCGGCTGGGTGCCTGTGGCAGGCAGCTGCACTGGGTTGAGGCTTTGGGCTTGGAATCAGTCTGCCCCAGCCTGTCCCACCCTTTGGCAGTGAGGTTCCTGTCCGCAGCCTGCTCCACTTCTTGCTCAGCGGGAAGGGCTGTATGCTCTCGCTGGCTATATCTGAGGACAGCTGATCCAGTCTTCCTGTCTCAGGGGGTGGGGACATCAATTCGGTTGGAAGCAAAGTACGACACCTAAGACCTGAGGCCCGGCTCTGTCCTCCATGTCCGCCAAGTCACACACCTGTTCCCTTTGGCTGTTTTCTACTCATCTCTCTGCTCCACCTTAAGCTGCCCTGAGCTCTGACTGCAGCTACCTTAACAAGTCAAGTGTCTGTCCCAGTTCCCAGCGTGCCCTGCAGCAGGGCGGGGCAGGTGGAGCCTTGGGAATCCTGCTGCAGCTAGCGCCATGTGGCCTACACGGGGAAGCCATGTGGGACCGGGAGCCTGGCCAATCCCCACTTTGGGCTTTTCCATTCCAATCCTTCCTGCCCCAGGAGGCTCTCAGGCCCTGAGCTCAGCAGCTGTCATTTCACACACATGGTGGTTCCGCCCTGGGGAATCCCCGGGCCCCATCTTGGCCACAAATGCCAAGGAGAGCTGGGAGAGGGCTTCCCTGCCTAGAAACCCATAGGGAAGGCCGAGGGCCAGCCCCATCCACCCCCGAAGGCCCCAGAACCCCACGGAACCCCTGCTGGAGTGTTCTGGGCCGTGAAGTCATCGCCCCCAGCCCATGCCAGGGAGGGCGGGGAATGCGACAGTGGAATATTTGTGTCTGCTGTGAGCCTGTACAGGACCTGGGCGGGGGAACTGTGGAGAGAAGTGGGGCCCAGCCCTTGGGGATGGGCCCAAGGCAGGGAGCAGCACCCCGTTATCGGCACCCACACAGCTCCGAAAGGGTGGGGCTGGGAGGGCAGCAACGTGAAAAGACTTGCCAGCCAAAGGAGGCAGCAGAATCAATTACAAGTGGTCCTGGGCAGTCATTTCTTGGGCCTGGTGGGAAGGCATCAGAATGTCTTTCCCAGAAGCCCAGTGCTGGTGGCCTAGTGGCTCAAGTCCTTGCCTTGCATGTGCCAGGATCCCATAGGGGCACCAATTTGTGTCCGGTGGCCCTGCTTCCCATCCTGCTTGTGGCCTGGTAAGGCAATAGAAGACAGCCCAAAGCCTTGGGATCCTGCACCCACGTGGGAGACCCAGAAGAAGCTGTGGGCTCCTGGCTTTGGTTCAGTTCAGTTCCAGCCACTGTGGCCACTTGGGGAGTGAATCAGCAGAAGGAAGATCTTATCTTTGGTTCTCCTCCCCTCTGTATATCTGACTTTCCAAAAAAAAATTTAAATAAATCTTTTTAAAAAATGTCCTGCCCGAGCAAACCCTGACCAGGACATGAGGGGAAAGAGTTCCTTAAAGCCCACACTGGGCTCCGTGGTGCGCGCACACACGGCGCCTGCTGCCCACCAAGTGCTATTCTCCCATGCTGTGCAAAGCACCCTCCCCACTTCAGCATCTCCGGCTTAACACGCCCACGGCCTGGAGAGGAGCACTCGCCTCTACCCGCCAGACTCCCAGCCCTGAGGGAGGGAGCTGCCAGCTCAAGGTCATGACAGGAGGACAAGGGACTGGCAGGACCAGGCTCCTTTCTGGTCCATACAGCCTGGCTGAGGTAGGCATCTCCCTGGGGCGGGGGGGCCTCTTTGTTTCTAGCGTGACCCCCCTCCTTTTTTTTTTTTTTAATTCCAACTCTGGCACAGGCCAGAGAAAGCTCCCAGCACGCCCTCCTGTCGCCTTCTGCTCTGCCACCTTCTCACGCAATGCCAGCCTGTGCTACCATCCAGTGTCACATTCCTGGCGCTCACACCTTCGAGCTAAATAAAGAGAGCCAAAGCCCCACTTGCAAGGGGGAGATGCGCTGTCCGCCTCAGCCATCTTCTTCCCACTCCCAGCCGATGGCTCAATGCAAGACCAAAACCCAAGCCTCACTCAAAAATGCTTGCAAGCATGGCTGCTGAGCTGCTCGAGAAATGCACACAAGAGGATCTGGGAACAAAGCAGGGAGGGCTTGGAATCTCCCTGGGAGCTTAGCCATCTCCTCCCCACTGGCCCTGCCTGGCTCTGAGCAAGGAGCAGCTGGGCAGGAGACAACTGCAGAGCCTGTGGTGGCTAGGTCGGAAAGAGAAAGCCCATGACTGTCATACACTGCGGGCCTATCGCAGCCCTAGGCGTGTCACTCCAACCAGACGGGCTGCAGCCTGGACTTCCCCAAAGGCAGCAATGCCAGAGGGATGCACTGTCACTCTTCTGTGTCCCCCAACCCCTCGACCCCGACCATAGTATTCCCGCGAGGCAGCTGTGGGGCTGGCTGTCTGGGCTCTGCTGCCCACCCCTACTCTGCTTTCCCTGCCACCTCCCAAGATCTTCTTTTGACCTGAGTTCCCCACTTTTAAACGAGTGCACCCGGGGTGAAAGACAGAGAAAACCACAGAACATCTGTCTTTGTGCCCATGCTCCGGTTGCTTTGAGGAGTACTTCCCTTGTAGAGCTGGGCTGAGAGCTCTAGGCAGCAGCTACAGGATGGGACAGACAGCATGAAGAGGCAAAGGAAGATGCACAGGGGTCGTGCCGCTATCCTCAGATCAGAAGCTCCTAAAATTGGGTACTCCAGCGAAGGGTAGGGAAAAATCCTCCAAGAAGCCAGTGGCCCACTTCCCTGTCCCTTCTGTTCCACTCCACCTTCCTGGCCTAGTCACCCACATCCCCCAGGACTGGCATTCCCTGGGGTAGTGGTCTCTAAGGGGACTATAGGAAGTGGCTACCAGAATGTTTCAAACAAATATTTTATGTATCGATTTTCATCTTATTTGAAAGACAGAGATTTTCCATCTGACAGTTCACTCCCCACAGGTGTGACTCAATCTGGGTCTCCCTGATGGATGGCAGAGACCCCAGAACTTGAACCATCAGCTGCTGTCCCCCAAAGCCCACATTAGCAGGAAGCTGTATTGGAAGCTAAGGAGCTAGAACTCGAGGCTGGAACTCCACTATCAGATGTGGACACCCCGAGCAGTAAATGCCCGTCTCTAGAACTTCTATTATCCTAGGCACGTGTATATTTGTGTATTTTACATTACAAATAACACTCCCATGCTGAAAGTACTAACAGCAATATGGTGTTGGTGAACATTCACAGGAGACACGTGCTTGAATTTTTTCCAGATTGAGGATGCTCCTAGAAATTTCCATTGGTCATACTGAGGACGAGCCCAGTCCCATGCCTAGCTTGGGTGCAAAAGGGACAGTTATTAGTCCAACATGCCTCAAGGAGGCATGGTGACAGGTACAAAGTTAAACCCCAGAGATCATTAAGTGACAGCTAAATCCTGAGGCTAATGAAACAAAGTTGTAACTTGGGGGCTTTCATATAACAGTATACCTTCCTTCCTTCTTCTCCCCACATTACTCCCCGGGGACCCTCAGCTCCCTAAACCCTGCATGCTTAGGCAGTACCGCTCACAGTACCCTGCATGCTTAGGCAGTACTGCTCACAGTACCCTGCATGCTTAGGCAGTACCGCTCACAGTACCCTGCATGCTTAGGCAGTACCGCTCACAGTACCCTGCATGCTTAGGCAGTACCGCTCACAGTACCCTGCATGTTTAGGCAGTACTGTGTACACTACCCTGTATGATGTCCTGCTATGCAGTGATCATGGGAGGTGAGGCGGTGGAGGGCAGAGAGGCTCACTTTTGATAGAACATTTGGGCAGAGGTAGCACTGCCCTCAGGGCATGACCTAGGCCATACCTACATGACACAGGGGTTTAAGCCCCCTTCCCCTGCACCCTTTCAGGGAGTCCCCACACGGTGTGCTCGCAGAGTGCTGTGTTCTTCCCCACCTAGCCCTGCGGCCATGTTTCTGAGTCGGCTTTCAGCTCTAGGCAGCTCGCTAGCCTGCAGAAGTTGTCTGGAATGGGAGACTGGCTGTTAGGTTCATCACTGTGTCCCCAGCTCAAGTTCAAGTTCTCAGTAGCCCATGGTCAGTCCCTCAACTCTGCAGAGAACAGAGGTGGAAGGGCACAGAAGGAACATGAAGCACAAGGTCCCAAGCACATCCTTCCAGATTCAGATTGCACACAATGGCCTTTCGGGAGAAAGCCCCGGTGAGCAGCCTGAGTTCCCTTTCTTCGTCCTCTCTGGTCCAGCCAAGCGCTGGTCCAGCTTCTCCTTGGAAACCATCATCCTCCGCCCTCCTCCTTCCCAGCAGGGCAGCATAGCTGACAGCCAGGCAGAAGGCTCTCTCACCCAGAGTCAACCAGTCCTGCCTAAATGCTAGGGAGACAGAGAGGGAGGGGAGCCATGCTTCTGCATAAGCCACAGCTGATTCTCCAGACTCACCAAAGAGTTCTGCTCACAAGGCCGTAAGACACCTCGGGGAACAGCTCAGAGGCTAAGAACCAGGACTGGGGTGTGGGTAGGTGAACTGTGGGGCGGCGGTCAGACTGATTCCACATGGGAATGCCTGGTTTGAGTCCCAGATAACTAACTTTGGTCCAGCTTCCTGGGAAGTGGCAAGTGATGGCTCAAGAACTTGAATCCTTGCCAAAATGGAGGTTTGGCTTTCAGCTCTGGCTTGGCCCAGCAGACAGCTGCAAGCATCTGGAGACGGAACCAGTGGATGGAAGATCTCTCTGTGTCTGTCTGTCTGCCTTTCAAATAAGGATGATGATGATGATGATGAGAAAACCTATCTTCTAGCTGATGTCAACCAAACTTCTCAGGTCCCTGGGAACTGAAGAGAGGATGCAGGCAGGAAAGGAGAGAGAAACAGCAAAGGGAAGGGGCTGAGACGTTGAAATGGGGGAAAGATGCAAACCCAAAGGCTTCCCATGGCATAAAATTCTCAGCTCTTCCCTCCTGGTAAACCCAGGGCAACGTGGCCTGCTTGGGAGCTCCGGCTCACTCTTGCATCTCTGCCTTGGTTTACACACAGCCAGAGATAGGCACCTTTCCTCACTTAGATTTAAGCACAGGGCCTCCTCTGCCTCTCTTCTCGTTTCTCTGAATTCCCAAAGCTCCTTCCCTGTGTTTCTCTCAGCTTTGTCTCTGGGTTTTTCACAGTGGACCCAGACCCCAGCTGATCCCAGCCAGCTCTCACTCCTACTCCAACCAACACATTCCCAGGGACACAACAGTAACACAACACTGGGTCACAAGCTGACATTTTATCAGGCAATGAAATGAAAAACAGCTTTAAAAAATTATCTATCTATCTGACAGCAGGTGAGAGAGAAGGAGGGATTGCTTTTTCTCCCATTGGCAGGTTCACTCCCCAAACACCTGCGACAGGCAAGGCTGTGGCAGGCCAAAGCCGGATTCCCCTCCCCCTGTCTGCTTCTCCTGGAATGGGAGGCAGAGTTGGGACTCAAAGCCCAGACACTCCAAACAGGGTCTGAGAACCTCAAGTGACATCTTTTCCCCCACACCAGATGTGCACCTGGTGTGTGACCCATGTCTGAGGTCCCCTGGGCTAGAGCTCAGCCAGATGAGCAGCAGAAAATGGGAACTTTTGCGTCACATTCTACCTAGTGGGTGACGTAAGGCAAGTCATTCAAACCCCTTTAGCCTGCAGAGGGAGAGAGAGGGAGAGAAAGAGAGAGAGAAAAGACGAAGGAGGAGGAGGAGGAAGAGGAAAAGGAGGAGGAAGAGGGAGGGAGGGAGGGAGATGAGCTTTCATCTGCCTTCAGAATGGCATAAATCTGGGAAAACCAACCGTGTTAGTCAGAAATGTTGTCCCTGACCCCTGTCGTCGGTGGTCAGATCCACATTCTGGGTCCTCAGAGAGTTGCAGATCAGACTCCAGGCACCAACCTCCCTGGTCTCACATCACCGTAGTTGCCAACCTACAGCCTTCAGGCACTGTAGAGACATCTTTATTCTTATTCTGCATCTATAGGAGGGCCTCCCACAGGACACAGAGTCACGCCAGACGCCTCAGTGTGGTCCTCTGTGCACAGCAGCTTTTTATAGCCACAGCACCTGCCTTCGGCCACTCTGCCTCCACCTGCCCAGCTCAGCAGCCCAGCAGCACCCTCGGGCTGCAAGCAGACTCCTGGGTCTTGGCTGGTCAATGTCTCTTTGTCCCTGGCCCTTTATTATCCTACACATGGAGCAGATACTTTTTGGCACCGGGGCTCAACATGTCTTTCCCTGGGCCCAGCACGATGGCTCAGTGGCTAAATCCTCACCTTGTAAGCACTGAGGTCCCATATGGGTGTTGATTAAAGTCCTAGCTACTCCACTTCCCATACCGCTCCTTGCATATGGCCTAGAAAAGCAGTCGAGGATGGCCCAAAGCCTTGGGACCTTGCACCCGCGTGGGAGACCGCGAGGAAGCTCCTGGCTCCTGGCTTCGGATTGGCTTAGCTCTGGCTGTTGCAGCCACTTGGGGACTGAACCAACAGATGGAAGATCTTTCTCTTGGACTCTCCTGCTCTCTGTTAATCTGATCTGCCTTCCCAATAAATCTTTCAAAAAAAAGAAATGTTTCCCTATACCCTGCTACCGCAGCTCCAGGATGAGTCTTGCATGAAAACAGACCAGGACACACCCCCCCACACACACACACTCATTCATTCATTCTCATATTCTCTCTCTCATGATCTGAGGAAGCAGAGGAGTGACCACGGACTGCTGTGCCAGTGGTAGGAGTTTTGGGATAGAACCACAGCCAGGATGTGTAGCGAGAGGGGGTGACTTTCAACTGTAGGATAGCAACCATGTCAGGGAAGGTCCAAGATCACTGGGTGTCCAGTTCTGCAGCAACAGTAGACTGGATGCTGGTCTTTGGGGACGGGATCTCTCTGGGAAGCAGGCAGTGACTAGTGGCCAATACAGCTACAGAAGTGACTAGATAAAAGGACAAGTAGAGGAGGGGCAGCCCATGGCTGAGAGACGGTCATCGGAAGGCAGATTGGAGCTGTGCGGAAGCAAGCCATCGCTCCCGTCCTCGCTGAGCCTGCGGTTGAGGAGGTGGATGGGGACTAAATTCCCCAAGTGTCATTCTGCAGGCACAGGGACAGACAGCACCCCTTTGACACCTGTGTTCCAGGGCATGGCTTCAGATATTACAAAGGTACACACAGTATGATTTAGTTTGTGTAACTGTGCATGCAGGGTATTACCAACCGTTCTTGCGAGGGAGAAGCAGGCTCAGGGAGGCGGGCTATTCAGTAAGGGGTGCAGGGAATATCTGAACATGATGCCTACGAGGCAGCAAACTGAATTCTAGGAATCCCCTTAGGAAGGAAAATAAGATACAAAAACTCTGTACAGATGCTGAGGTCACACTAACCCTTTTTCATCCTAAACAGGGTAGACCCCAAGGAGAGCTCTGAAATAGGAGACTGTGAGAAGCCATGGGCCAGTAAAGAACAGGAACCTTGCTCCATCTCATGCTACCCCGCCAAGACTGCCTGACCAGGCGAGAATCTGCTGTAAAGAATACTAAAGTCATGAAAAGCCAAAAAGCTGAAGTTTCCATTTGCTTCCTTTCTACATTTTTTGATCAGGCAAAATTTCATCAGTCCCTGGTACACTGGGCAGCTGGGCTGTGCTAGGCAAGAATGAAGCTGGATTTTTCATTCTCTTCTTTGATTCGATTAAGAAGAGCTATATTAAAAGTGCCTCAAGCATGGTTGGAAAACAAAAGCAAAAAACATCTGTAACTCTGACAGCAAACAATGGCATCCAAAGATGTGGTGGGTACAACCATATACCCATCCTGGGGCAAATGGACTTATTCATTCCGTACACTTCCTATCGGCCACTGCCCCCATGACGCTCCAAGATCGGCATGGGTGAGAATTCCATCTTACACTCTTAGAGACTGTTATAGAACAAGGAACTACATTCTGTAGTAGCCAATGCCTTTACACCATCCACACTGGTAAGCGAGATACCCTCCATCATGCACATGGGCATAGAGGAAAGAGAGAAAACAGGACAACAGCCACCAGTGATTACCACACTAGGGCTGGGGAGGACAGAGCTCTCCATGCCCCAGACTGTTCTCTCAGACCAGCCAGGTCTTCAGCAATGTGCCTCCACCAGAAGTTGAGAGGTTGTTCTTCTGGTGTCCTAGCCATGCTTGCCCAGTGCTGCCCAGCCCTGGCCTCAGCCCAGCCATGGCTCTAGTCCCAGTGCTGGCCCTCAGACCAACCCTAGTCCCGGCCCTGGCCCTGGCCACAGTCCTAGCCCCAGCCCTGGCCCCGGCCCCACCACAGACCTGGCCCCAGTCCTGGTCCTGGCCCCAGCCCCGCCACAGCCCTGGCCATAGACCCGACATAGCCACAGCCCTGGCTCTAGCCACAGACCCACCACAGTCCTAGCCCCAGCCTTGGCCCCGCCCCAGCTCTGGCCCCGGCCCTGGCCCCAGCCCCGGGCCCCAGCCCTGCCACAGTCCCAGCCCTAGCCCCAGCCCCAGCCCAACCCCGGTCTTTACCTTCCACAGGGGAGGTTTTTAGTCGACTGCAGAGGTTCTGGACTCCTCCATACTGGACGTTGATCTGGGTCACTGCATCGGTGGACCGCAGCTCCATGAGCTTCCTCAGGTCCATGAGCGTGCAGCCAAAGTCTCCTTCATGAGGCTCGGCCAGCGAGTTGGCTGGCAGAGCATGTTCTGATGGGTTCGTCATTTTGCCAGCTGTTACCAAGCCCCTAGCCCAGTCAAGGGGTGGAGGGGTCTCCCCTTCAACAGGTGGGCGTCTTCTGCTTCCCAGTCCCTTTTAGTCGCACTTCTTGCTGCTCTTGGGACCCTGTCAGGAGACAGACCTGCTGTCTTGTGCAATACACTCCACAGCAGCAACCCCGAGTCTAGTTCTTCTCTTCAGGAGGAAGGTTGGCAGTGAGAGGAGGAAGAAGCTGGGGGAACCAAGTGGAAGCCGGACGTTCGTGTCACAATGATTGGTGTCCCCAGGTGGGGATGATGTGGTGGACCGGGGTAGATAGGTTCCTAGCTCAGACCGACTTGCCCAGACAGAGGTATAAACAGGACGTACACGTTACCATGGAGGCAACCTTAGCAACAACCAGCAACTGCGGTGGTTGAACAGCAGCAGGAAGAGGAGGAGGAGAAGGAAGAGGAGGGCTTCCTGGATACCGATGACAACCAGATCTCTGGAAGAAAGATTCAGAGACAAAAAGAAACAATTAGAGTGGCCACAAGGATCCAGCATCTGCCAGGACACAAGGTACCCATCCCAGCACTGGGGCTTGGGTGACAGTTGGTGTCTGAATTGAACTGATAGCTGGGGCCCCAGTTGAGTCAGATGACTCAGGAGAGGCCCTTGGTCTCTTGGTAAACTCTCAGGTCTGTAAGGTATTTCAGAGACACCCTGGTCTTCACACCTCCCAAACAAAGCAACACAGCATCATTAACATGGATAGGAAAGGTTGCACGCTTCATGGCTCTATGGCTCCACACTCTCCCTGTCTGTGTGAGGGCCTTGAAGCAGGCTTCTTGAGTTTGACTTCAATGTGTAACCGGTGAGAAGGCATCAGGGAAAGGAGTCCCAACTTGAGCAATGTGGCCAGCAGCCTGCCAAGCAGGTGCCCTTCTCCACGTCCTACCTTCTTCCCGGTTCCCAACACACACACTCACAGACCAGATGCCTGCCAGGGCTTCCGAGAAGACAGCATCCATCCACATGGATATTCTGCACGAGTCAGCCAGTCCAGCACCAAAAGTTTTGGTCTTGAGGCTTTTGGGAGAAGAGCAAAGTTCTCTGGCAATTGGCAATGCAGGATGCCCCCCGCCCCAACCTTTTTAAATGGAGGAGACAGAAGAAACTGAGCAGGAAAGACAGTGAGGCTCATGGCTGTGAGTGTGGTTGCTTCTCCAGGTTGGAGGGATAAGACAGCCAACAACGCAGACAGGGCAGAGGGGCCCCTCCAGCACCGTCTGCGGCAGGCGAGTCTGCATGTGAGTGCGCACTGAGGTCTCCAACCAGCCCAATGGAAGCAGGGTGCATCCGATGCCTGGGAGGGAGGCACCGTCTGCATTCCTGCTCACCCAGGCTGGGAGTGGGGGTGGAGCCACCTGCAGGGGAGGGCACCCAGAACTGAAGAGGGAAAGGCTCCCCCTCAATCCCCTGGGCCCCTTTATCAGCTGTGTGTCCTGCAGAAGCAATGGCCACTCCGCCACTGTTCAAATGACAAAGGGCTCTTCCAGGGCCCAACCCAACTGACCTGAGTTCAGTTAGCAGGGGTGGCAAGGGGCTTGGCTGGGCTGACATGCCTACATCCTGAAGGCGGACCAGGACACACAGGTGGCCTCAGAGGACACTGCATCCAAGATCCCCACTCCACTTTGTCCTGTTTCTCACGGGGCCAAGTAGGATAGATGGCATCATACCCCTTCCTCTCATAAGGCACTCCCTGTTGCTTCTCCTATCCATCGATTTTTTTTGTCACTACTTTGGCAGAGCAAGCAGGGATGTGTGCCACACTCCCTTTTCAGATGTCATCAGGGAACCTTGGAGGACAAGGTCTAGGAAGCACGTGAGGCACAGGTCAGACTCCCCCTCCCCCATGCAGGCTGGCACAGGAAAAGGCAGCAAGTAGTCCCCTTACAGTGGCAGTGTCACTTACCCAGGAAGGCGGGGGCAGCGAGACCAGAGTGTAAGACACTGAGAGAGGAGGAGGCCATAGCCATGATTTTATTAGGGCACATCGATAGCACTGTTCTTTTTAAATTAATATTCTTGTTCATCTCTTGCCCAATTTATAAATTAAATTTTATTATGGATATGCACAGATAGGAAAAAAACATGGCAGTCACAGGGCTTTGTCCATTCTGAGGTCCCAGAGTCCTCTGGGGGCCTTGGAACATGTTCCTGTGGACAGAGAGCCAGTTCAGCCTCTCTTTCAAGCCTGGAGGGAGCATGTGTACATGTCCATGTGTGCATGTGTGTGCCTGTGTATGTATGTGTGCATGTGTGTGCATGTGGTGGGGCAGCAGTGGCTGTAGCAGCATCTTAAACCCTACATAGAGCTATTACACCTTCTAAGAGGATGCTGGGACACAGCCCACAGTCTTGCATTGGGAAATGAAGCACCACACCTTTTCCGTCCCTATCTGCCTCAGGAGGCCAAGCATTTTCCACCACTTCCCCTCCCCCCCCCCCAGTTTGGTTTTGTTCTGGGTCCCCAGTGCCTGCAGAACCTGCACACAGCTCCTACTCATTTACACTCAGAACTGGAGTCACCTCTGACCTTGCCTCCCCAGGGCCCAGTCCCGCCCACCCTGAATGAATGAGCCTCTACCTCACATTACCGACCAGGTGCATGAGGCTACGCACAGAAAATGAGGTGCCTGGTGTCCAGCTCAGAACGCCTGGGGTGGGACAAAGCTGGGTCTGCTGGTCAGCCACCATGGGATTCATCCCACCAAGCAGAGGACAGCAAATGGCATGTGCCCCTCTGGCTCTCTTTGCCAGGCAGTTCCTACTTCCCCCCAGAAAAGAGAGACTCCTGATGGCAGATGGGTAACAATCACCACTAGGTCATTAGAGCAAAGGAGGTGGTAGACAGGATCTGATGTCCTGAACCTCCCCTGGGATCACCAGAGAGGAGAGACTTCCACCCACAAAGGCATGTGTGGTGGGAAAGTCACTGAGGACAGGAGCGCGTGGGGCTGAGAGCACAGGGGGCGCCTGCCTGCTGCAGGTGGATGCGGAGGCCCACACGCACCAAAGCCAGCGGTATAGGGTGGAGCACAGCTGGCTGGCAGGGTGGGCTCCATGTTGAGAGTGCTCCTGTCACTGCCCAGGCCTCTCTCTCCTCTCTGCGCTCCCAGCCTCCGGAACGTGTGTTTTGTACCACTGCTGAGCTCGCCTGGCCCCTGACCTTATTAGGTAACTAACTGCCAAGGAACACTGGGCAAGTGCTCCCAGCGCCCCCGCCCTGAAGCCGGGCCGGATGCCTGGGAAGACTACCTCTTGTCAGGCCAGATTAGTCACTCTCTTGGGCATTCTGGGTGAGGTATGTGTTCCAGTCTTCTGCCAGCTAAGGGGAGGAGAGGAGAGAGAAGGTCCTTCCACTCCTTCCTCCCACATGACTTTGCCTGCTAAGCTGCTTCGACGATTTCCTCCCAGAGTCTCGTAATCTCACCCCTAGGCTGTGAACGGCATGGGAAGGCAAGGCCCTAAGAACTCTAAAGGGGAGAGTACGGTAGGGGGCCCTTACTGGGGAAGACAAAGCTCCAAGGAGGTCAGGAGTGGTCTGGCTGGGACTGCCCGGTGTCTTCCATGTCACACTTCATTCCGTCCCTGTGTAGGGATACTTCTCGTTTCCTGACATCTCAGAGGCCCTTCCCCATGCTGGCGACTCCAGGGTCAGGAGAACTTCACCTCCATTTAGATCTCTCTCCCCCAGCTACACCAGTCCTGCACCAGGAACCAGGAGGGTACAACAGCCCCTCTCCCATTCCTGAGATGCCCACGACCCAGACCCCATCCTGACTGACAACTGCACCTGCAACTGGGCTCCCTGGCAAGTTTCACAAACAAGAAACTACCAGAGGCAAGAGCATGGCGCCCTGTGCCAGCAAGTCAGCCACAGCAGAGGGACTCTGGGTTTCCTCCAATTGAGTCCAAAGACTCCCTCCACAGGGTGCTAAGAAAGGCATCTGTCCCCACCTAGAGAGAACAGGGCATCTGCTTGTGCAGATAGCAGAGTAAGGTAGAGCCCAAGGGGGGTACGGAGACCACGCAACACATCTCCCCGCCAATGCACCTACTCACTGTAGTGCCACGCATGCAGGCACGCACGGGAGATGGGAGGCGGGAAAACAGGAGGGGCCGGGGCTGATGGCTGCAGGCTGGTGTGGCGCCGCAGACACACCTGCCTGGAATACTAAGTGGCTTTAGTCAACTCTGGCCTCTAGGCACACGCCGCTCCGCTCGGCGGCACAGATGCCTGTGTCCTGCCCTGCCCTGTCTTCCTGGGGCCAAAGGCCTCTGCTCAGTGGCAGACTGGCAGCACCTGGAGGACTCAGTGGCCAGAGACCCAGCAGGCAGCACTCCTGGCCAAGAGGTGAGGGAGGTGAGGGCGGGGAGTGGGGAAGCAGGAACACCTCGGGGAGAGGGAGGCAGGCTGGCCCATGGAGGATGATACGCAGGCCAGGAGGCCCCCCTCCCCCACCACACCCGCTGTCCTGTTTCCTACCCAGAGTCTCACTCCTCTCCAGTGAAGCCCTGCCTCTCTCTCTCTCATCGGGATCACGGGCTGCAAGGGAGGAACTTCATGCTGAGTACCCCCCATGTGCTAACTGCACAATAGGCACTTCATATAATAATTAAGAGTCGTGTGTGTGTGTGTGTGTGTGTTTGTGTGTGTGTGTGTGTGTGTGTGTGAGATATAGAGCCTAGTGCACCAGAGGACAGGGTGGTTGGGCCATGTGCAGTAACATGCAGTAGGAGGGTATTTCAAAAGGTTCGTGAACGACTGGACTGAAAGAGTTTACTTTGGTTGAATACACTTCTTGAAATCCACAGAGTTTTTCCCACGGGTTTTTTTGAACACCACTCATCTGTTTCGCTAAATCCTCACCAACAATCAACCTTCATAGAAGAGCATTCTTGTTTAAAATAAAACATGTTGGGCCCGGCGCGGTGGTGCAGCGGTTAAGGTCCTCGCCTTGCACACTCGGGATCCCATATGGGCACCGGTTCTAATCCCGGCAGCCCCGCTTCCCATCCAGCTCCCTGCCTCTGGCCCGGGAAAGCAGTCGAGGACAGCCCAAAGCTTTGGGACCCCGCACCTATGTGTTATACTTGGAAGAAGTTCCTGGATCCTGGCTTCGGATCGGCATAGCAGTGGCCATTGCGCTCACCTGGGGAGTGAATCATCGGACAGAAGATCTTCCTCTCTGTATATCTGACTTTGTAATAAAAATAAAATAAATCTTAAAAAAAAAGAAATAAAATAAAACATGTTTGGGGCTGATATTGTGGTGTAATAGGTTAAGCTGCTGTCTGTGACAACAGCATCCCGTATAAGCATTGGCTCAAATTCTGCTTGCTCTCCTTCTTCTTCTTTTTTTAAAGATTCGTTTATTTTTATTGGAAAGTGAGATATTACAGAGAAGAGGAGAGAGACAGAATGATCTTCCTTCTGCTGATTAACTCCCCAAGTGCTGCAAAGGCTGGAGCTGAGCCGATCTGAAGCCAGGAGCCAGGAGCTTCTTCCAGGTCTCTCATGCGGGTACAGGGTCCCACGGCTTTGGGCCGTCTTTGACGGCCACAAGTAGGGGGCTGGATGGGAAGCGGGACATGAACTGGTGCCCATATGGGATCCCGACACATGAGAGGTGAGGACCTTCGCCGCCAGACTGTGTTGGGCCCTGGTTGCTCTCCTGATCCAACTCCCTGCTAATGCATCTGGGGAGGTTGTGGGAGATATCTCAAATACTTGGGTTCCTGCCACCCACATGGGAGATCAGAAAGGTGCTCCTGGCTCCTGGTTTTGACCTGGTCTAGTGTTGGCTGTTGTGGAATATTTGGGGAGTGACCCTCCATCATTCCTTCTCTCTCTGTAGTCTTTTTTTTTTTTTTAATGTTTATTTCCATCTACTTGTAAGGTAGATGAGAGAGGGAGAGAGAGAAGGTAAGAGATCTTCCATTCAATGATTCACTCCGGAAATGCTCACATCAACCAGAGCTGGGCCACACCGAAGCCGGGAGCCTCCAGGCCTCCCACATGCTTGAGCCAAAGTCCGCTGCCTTCCAGGGAGCATCAACAGGACGTTAGCAGGGAAACAGAGCAGCCAGGATACAAACGGCCACTCGGACATGAGTGTCCCAAGCGGAGGCCTAACCCACAGTGCCACAGTGCTCACCCCAAGTCCCTGCTTTATAGTACAGGCATCAACAGTGCAGGAAGCCATACCTTTACTCCCTATACCTTGATGGGAAGGTCTACCTGAGCCCATCTGTTCCTCGCACTTGACTCCTACAAGGCTCCGTAGTGGGTCAGGGACACATCTTCCTCTTTGCACCTCCTGGGCAGGTGTGGAGCTACAGCCAGATCAGGGGCGACGCCCTCCCCTCTATCGTCCCTCCAGCCCCAGCTAGAAGGTACTGAGCCCTGGACAGACTCTGGCCTGCCTGCTTCCCATGTGGAACACCTAGGAGTATGTCTGTGTCTCTGTTCTCATCTCGCACCCTTGGCCTTGCAATGTTTTGTGACTTGGAAGAGGTGCAGAGACATCCCTCTAGGCTCTCTCCTTCCTATAACAGGATTGCTCCCTGTGCCTCACCCGGAGTCACTTAAACTCGGCTCACTGCCATGCCTCCTCATTACAGGCCCCCTTATTCCCGGCCCCTGCAGCACCACACCCACCCAGATTCCAGCCCAGGCAGGGAGGTCACCCTTATTGTAGGACCCCCTGCTCTCGCCCCCAGCCTCTACCTCCGCCTACCCATGCCTGCCTCTCCCAGGACTGCTCCTCTCAGGCCTGCTGATTGGCAGAAGTAGAGCGGAGCACATGCCCTTTCCCAGGCCGTGGGGACCCCTGTCAGACATGGGAAGGTCAGAGGCAGAGTGTGTTGGCGAAAGTTCATGAGCTGGGTGGCACCATTTGTCATCATCATTATCATCCAGCCAGCCACACCCTTGCCAGGAAGCCAAATGAAGGCCCGGGTACCAAAGCCAGGCCTATGCCCTGACCAGCCTGGCATACTGGGGCCTGGGCTGAAAGCAGAATGCTGAAGGTTCCCAGAACTGAGCTTCCAGGCGTGCTGCTTCAGGTCAGTCTGAGGCCGTCTTCAATTCAGATGCTGCAATAGTCAAAGCAACCATCAGGAGAAAATGGGCCACCCTTCACCCCTGGGCCTCAGGGCTATCTAACACTTCCTGATCAGTGATGTACCTCTGGACTAGAACCCTGAAAGAAATCCCTGCATGGGGCCTGACAAGGAGCAGGTGCAAGGATGTTGGCAGGGATGCTATTGGTGGCAATGGCAAAATTGTACACTCTCTGGGATCCACTCTCCCGGTGACAGGTAGGCTAAACACAGATCTGCGGGACATGGACCATCATGCAACAGATAGAAACAAGACTAGATGCACATGCAGGCAATATTGGTGGTCTTGATAACTCAGTGCCTTGTGCAGGGGGCAGGGAGGTGACCTAACAGCTTCTACATCAGGTAAAGACTCACGCATCCAAAGCAGTGCTATGCATTCTAAGGGTCGTGCCGAAGCCAGGAGATACACAGCTGCACTTTAGAGCACTGTCCATGGGCAGAGAAGGGAACAGGAAGGGGAGGCTGACAAAGGGCCTTGCGTCATCATGGATATTCTTGGGCCATGAATCCTTTGTCCCTGAGGGCCAATCAACCAATCAACCAAATAAAACATACCTAAGACCTCCACTTTGTCCCACACATGCTGTGACAACCACAGTGGAACTTATCAGCTGTCGCCAGACGCCTGCACGAGGCAGGGAGAAAGTGAGGCCGTTAGGGAGCATACATTCTCCCCCAAAAGGTGGCGTAAGGCAGGGATACAAGGTTGACTGCAGGCTCCCACTCATCCTGCTTGTTAAGATCCAGCCTGGTTAAGATACTGTGTACCACTGGGAAGAAGCCAGAAGACCCACAGCCTGGGTAGGGCAGAGAGAAAGCAGGAACAGGTTCTCAGAGGGCAACACCAGCATGGAGTCTGCATACTAAGGCAGCACTGAGATGGGAAAGGGCAGTCCCCGGGGCCCAGAGCCTCAGGGGAGGTACCTAGCCTGTGAGTCACCCTGGCTTGGGTCACCACTGACTCCTTCTATGACTCAGAGGGGACGTGGGGTGTTCACAGCATGCAAAGCTCACACAAAGAAAGGGACAGGACACACTTAGCGCCTTATTCGAATGCTGCAGAGGGACAGGAGCCCACAACTTCTTCTTGTAGCAGCAAAGGGCACACTGACAGCATCTCTGCTGGCCCTCCCACCCTGGGGTGCTGGTGGTGGTGGTGGTGGGTGGTGGTGGAGGGTTAGTGAGGGAATGGGCTCCTAGCAGACACAGGAAGCCATTGGGCTGCAGACGGGACATGGAGCCCGGGGCAGCGGCCGGCCTGCAAGAGCTCTGAGGGTGTACCCGCCCTCAGACGACAGATTGCCTTTCTTGGGGCGGCTGTGGTTTTTCCACATTTTGGTTCCAAGGGAACAAAGGGGCTTTTTAGCAGCTGGATTGCATCCTGGGTTATTTTTAGAAGCAAGAGCAGACGCGGACTGGCGTCCTGCTTGGCAGAGAAGAGCGGGGTCACTCTCCTCAGGCCTCGGTGCTGGCAGGACCCTAGACGCAGTGGCGAAGGGGACAGCTGCCTGGCCTCTTCCACCAGGGAGGGCTCTGGCCACTGCTGTGCCCCCAGGGGCTCAGTAAGATGAGAAGCGGACAAGTACCAGCCTGTGGTGGCAGTTCCCCTCTGGCCATCCCACCTGGCCATTCTCATAACCAGTGTCCACCCTGGGTCAGGCTCCCACACCTGTTAGAGGACAGACACTCTCTTCCTTCTCACCACTTTTGCTCAGCCTGGTTTTTCTGGAAGTCACAGACAAACACGTACAAAGGCCCCATGCTGAGAAATTGGTGTTTATTGAGAAAGTTAGCTGCTCCCTGCTAACTGCTCACCGCTCTGTTAGCAGGGCCTTCTCCTTGGTCACACTGTCCGGACAGAAGACCTCTGCGGCAACCCAAGGCTTCCCCCGCACCCCCCCCCCACCGCCTTTTAATTTTTTTTGGATTTATTTTTCAGATTTATTTGAAAGGCAGAGTCACAAAGGAGTGATGGAGGCGGGCAAGATGGAGATCTTGCATCTGTTGCTTCATTCCCCAAAAGGTCAACAGAAGTTGGGCCAGGCACAAGTCAGGGCCCAGGAAGCCCAGCTGATCTTCCATGTGGGTGTGGCAGGGACTTAAGTGCTTGGGCTGTCATCTGCTGCATCCTGGTACATTAATGAGGAGTTGAATGAGAAGTGGAGCAGCCAGGACTTAAACTCTGATATGGGACGCCAGTGTCACAAGCGGTGGCTTAGTCTACTGTGCTACAATGCCAGCCCCAGGGCCATCTGATACTTCCTGTTGCAATGAAGCCTCCGCCTACTCCTGATCCAGCGATGCACCTCTGGATTCCAACCCAGAAAGGGACCAATCATGCTCCCTTGCACCCGCATCAGATATCAGGGCAGGACTCTCCAAGCCTGAGTGGGCACTGGGATGTCCTGGAGGGCCCAGAGCCAGTCTCCCAGAGCACCAGGTTCAGAAACGGAAAACATAAACCCTGACACCCATGGCTCACTTCTGTACCCCAAATATTACCATCACCACCCCCATGAGCCCCACTGTGTGTTTCTGGAGCCAAGACAATGCCTTTCCCCACCTCTGTGACAGTCCCGGGGGAGTGCCCGCCCACCACCCACTATCCCCAGGCCAAGGCCAGGGCAGCTGCCCGTGCGGGCGGCCGAGCGCGGCAGCTGCTGTTTTCCAGCCGGCCGACAGGCTGTTATAAACACTCATTCTAGGTTGCTATGGCAAAGTGAGTGTGCGGCCTGGCTACGGGGAAGCTATTTATGTGCCTGTCATGGCACAGGGGGCTGCTTTTTATTATTTTAGAGTTTTCCTTTCCCAACCCTCTAAAACAGCTTTAAACAGACACACACACACACACACCAACTCAGCCACCACAACTTTCTCAGGAACAAGAAGAGTAGATGGGGAGAAAATGGAGCTTCTGCCCCAGACCAGGAAGGGGGAAACAGGGCGAGTTCCCTGCCAACAGGAAGGTGTGGTTCTGGCCACCACGGTCTGGTACCTAGCCCCGCCTCTGGCACAGCCCCCCAAGGGGGAGTGTGTACCTCGCCTGCCCCCTCCAGCAGCAGCCTCCTTCCCAGCCTCCTGCTCCATCCGCCCTCCTCTCAGAGTGAAGGCCACTTCCAGGGGGGTCCTGTGGGCAGCAGGGTCACCCCGGGGCTCCAGGAGCACTCAAGGGATATACGTGCTCTGCATGTATGGAGGGCACTCAGCCAACCCTCTCTCCTTGGGGAGGGGGCTTGGGGAGTAGGGGGAGCTTGCAGGGTGATGAGGATCCCTGGCATTCAGCAAGGGGTCAGGGTTTGGGGCTGCTAAAAGGCAGGCTGGAACCCCCTTCTGCAGAGCCTGTCCATGAGCACCTGACTCGTGGTAATGGCTCTGGCAGAGGAGGTTCAGACAGGCCCCATGGCTCTCTGCCTTGTGTACTCTCCCAGCTGAAAATCAAGTCAGAAAAAAAAAAAAAAAGAAAAAAGAATTGGCTTATGGGCCATTGTCTGCAGGAAAGGATGGGGAGCCCATGTGGAAATGATATTTTTCCTTCTCCCCCACCCCCCCTGCACATACACACCCCAGAGCCTAAAGTGTGTCCTGACTTTGATAAATGTGCAGTGTTGTCAATCAGTGAGCGGCGTGGCAGAGAGTCACAGATGCAACCCAAAAGACGCTGTAAGGCTTCATCCTTCCCTCCGAACCCTCCCCTTGCTCCAGTTCCCTCTGGATTGCTGGATACTTATATGTAAGGTTGGGGGGGAGGGGCGGGGAGCCTCCCACCACCAACAGGTGCATCAACCAGATACAGATAAAGTTTAGGGCAGCATCAAGAAGCGTGAACTGCACAGACTGTTGGCTATGCTTTTCATCTCCTGTGCTAACTGGGTGTCCGCCCCATGCCAGCATGGCTCAGGAAGAGCAAGTGGAGCAACCCCTGTGGGGAGGAGAACCCAAGGGATAGGAGAGTGATGCCCCTGGGGAGAGGTCAAACTCCCGCTTGACAGTTCTGGGAAGTCCTGCTGGAAAAAAATCAGCTCTTGGGACAGAAATCAGCCATGGCAGTACCTTGGGGTCAGAAGAGCAGAGCAGGCATCGTTGCCTAAGCCTGTCAAGAGCAACTACCATCAGTGCTCAGGCCCTGGAGGGCAGTAAGACAGGGAAGAGGACCAGAGGGAGCCTGCCAGCCCACCCTGGGCACCTGGGAATGGGCTGATTAAAAAGACTACATGCCATCAGTGTCCCAGAAACCCAAGCTCCTCCTTTGAGGGCTCAGGGATCTTAACTCAAGCGAAGTGGCCATTCAAGGTGTGGAAACACAGAAAAAGGTAACAAGAGATGCAGACCTGTCTCAGAAGGCTGAGGTAGAGCAAGTCTCCCCAAAATCACGTGCTATAAAGGACACCTGTTCAGCCAGACTCCAGGTAACCATGATTGACACAGGCCCACAGTGGGGAGACGAGGGGTAGGTGAGGGGTGACTCAGCCTAGCTGGCAGCGGCTGGCAGAGCCCTTAAGGGGTGAGGACAGTGAATGATGCTCCCGCAGAGCAGGAAGGCTGCACCTCCTTCCTGTCCCACCCCAGCCACAGCAACTGCCCAACACATGGAGTTGGTGGACACGTCACCCTTCTCTGTTCTCCAAGGACAGAAAGGAAGGGTATGGGAGTCCCAGGAAGGGCCAGTTGGGAGGGACATCATGCCACTAGCACCTGCTCCACCTCTGGTCACTGCTGTTCTCTGGGTCCTGAGGTTGATGGACTGACTGCAGGGGGTGGTTCCCAGGTGCAATGGGGGATGAGATGAGGGAAATGCCCCCCACCATTCTGACTGCCCATCCTCACCCCCACACACACAGTGACACACACCTTGGAGGGGCAGCCTGGGGATACCACAGAGTGATGGTGGTGGCAGTGAACAGGGCTGTGGGAAGTGGCAGGAACAGAACTTTTCTGGGTTCTTTATTTCTGAGGCACTGTGCTGCTTTGCCTCTTTGCTGTTCTCCACACCTTGTGTCCAAGGTGCCAGCTATGTTCTCGGGTGTCCATGTACGGCCCTCCCCTTCACCATAACCAATCCCTTTCAATATCTCAGTCTCTCTCATCCTCTCTTTTTCCAACCACCTCTCCAGAGGCAGCATAATTGGATGGAATTGGACCCTCTTTCCCTGGATCATTTCTACAGGCTCTCAGCCCTGTTCTGGTCCCCACGGGCTCGGGTGGCAGGAGGAGCAGGGAAGCACGCACTGAGGGCCTTGTGGGGCTGCTGCATCTGGTGCCAGAGCTGAGCCCATTTGTGTCCCCGGGGTTCATGGATGAGAAGCTGAGGCTCACAGAGTCCATTTACCTTCTCCCAAGGCCATCTGGGGCCTGCCCGGCTAATTCCCATGTTTATGTACCAGCTAACTGCCTGAAGCAGAGACAAGCTGCTTGGTATGTGGGTTCCACAAAGTATGGTGCTGTGGAGGAGGAGGGAAGGGTGGGGAGACATGGAAACTATTCTGAGGAGGAAAGAACAAAAAGGCAGGATTTGGGACGTTCAGCCAAGTTCCCAACGGCGTGTGAACAAGGGAGGAAGGTGCTGGGAGACACGGCAGGTGGAGCCAGCATCCTAGCCTACCAATTGACCGTGGCTGTCTGAACGTGGTGAGCCAGTCCTATCTAACCACAAGCTGCAAGATGGTGCCAACATCCCACCTTGGCCCCACACTGAGGCTACAGGCACATGGCTGCCTTCTTCATCTTCTCCCACCAGCAAGAATTAACAGGGAGCATCAGAGGATGGGCAGCAAAGGGCATCCTGGCGCAGCAGGGCCCAGCCATCGCAGGCTCCTCATGTTGTTTGCCTTGAAGTGTGCCTGAGTGAGTTTCCTTGTTTCTCTGGTTCCACACCCCCTGGCCAGCTGCTCTAAGTTAGCAAAATCTCCTCCACCAGCACGGGCTGCGTGGGGAGGGGGTGCAGGGCCCTTGCTTTAGGGTTTTGTCCAAGAAGAAGCTGAGGACACGCCAGCCTGCCCCCTCCCCCTCCCTCCTGCAGGAGGGGCCTCTCCTCCACAGGGGAGGCCATGGCCATGGGAACTTCGCCATCTAAGGCTGTGGGATTTGTCCACTGGACTTCTGCAGTTAATCACTGCGGCTCCCTGGACTCCTGACTCGGGGCTTTAAAAGGTAGCGCCAGAGCAGGCAGGACAAACATGTCAAGGAGAAGACAGGAGAAAAAAAAAAAGCAAACTGGTGCATGCTAAAAGATCCCACCTCCGACCGCAGCTGTCTGAGCGACCGTGACAAAGGAGAGAAGGGAAGAGCGGAAGGAAGCCAGGTGTCGGTTGGACCTACCCTAGATTCCCAGCCAGTGAGGCACACAACCGATCAGGCACTGCTGCTAATCCATGTGCGGAAGGATAATCTAGAGGTTGGGCTTCTGGAACTCTCTGCTTTTTGTGGCGTTAGGACATCCAAGGCTCCCATCCCGTTTCTTGAGGACATGTGCTTGAGAGCTCCCAGGTGTGAGTACACAGTTTTGGCACATAGACACCCAAGATGGTAGTCATGGTTTCCAGGAAAACACACATAGAGGTTTGGCCCCAAGAATACAGGGAGGATCGGACCTGCCTCTTGCTTGCTCTAGGACTGGTTGCAAGAGTCAAGACAGGAGTGGGGTGGGGGTTGGGGGACAAAGGGAAAGTAGGGTGTAGAGTGGCAAAAGGAATCAGACATTCTGCACAGTTTTTGTTCTTGCTGGAGAGTCCAGGGTGGAAGGCCCCATCTGTAGGAGGGCCAGGTCCTACACACCCCAATGCCCAACCAATGGCCAGAGTGGAGATGCTCTGGGGACACCAGGGACCACCCCCCCACCCGGCAGAGGCTCTGAATTTTGCCTGCGGGAAGGCAGGTGAGTCAGGAGTCCCAGTAATGACAGCTAGAGGTGTTCCATCGCCTGTTCCCTTGGTCAGGTCTCTTTCAACTTGCATTCCAAATGGGCCAGTGGCAGGAGGACAGCAACAAGTGCCAACGTGCCACCAGGTCCTCCCAGCAGGAGCCATCAGCTGAGTGCGGCCACCTAGCCAAGAAATTCCCTTTCAGAATCAAGGGCAGTTGATGGGAGCCCCCCTTGGAAGCTATTCCCACTGAACTGGTGCCAGCTTGGCTCCAACTGGAGAGATGGCAGGAAGACAGAGCTGCTCGGGATGCTGCCATGCCCAGACATAGCAGCACTAACACTATATGCAGCCTGCCACCTTCTTAGAGGCAAGCGGGGCCAGGCCTGGATGGCCACAAGCTAGGAGGCTGTTAAACTAAACGAATCTGAGCTTCATCACTAATAAATGTACCGCCAATTAAGTTTCTGGCCTTTTTAGGAAGCAGGTGCCCCTGCTTTTCCTACTGATTATATCAAACAATTCCCAGAAACACAGCCTTGTAGGGGACTTTGGTGAATGTCTAATATCACCACCCTGAATTCAGATTTAAGCACCTGTGAGGCAAATTGCGCTGGGTGCTGGACAACAACCGTTTGTGGTCTAGACAGGCAAGCAGGACAGACGTCTACCTTAGGCGAGAACAGATGGGTAGAAATACCTCCTGGGCTTGTTCACTGGCTGTGCTCCATGGCTCTGCATGGGTGCTCCATGGCTCGGCATGGGTACCCTATGGCCCAGCTTTCTGACCATCAGCTGCTACAGGAAGTCAATCACTGGCAGTGTGGGCACCACGTCGAGGGCTCAGCCCTACGCTCTGAGCTAACTGGAACTTGCTTAAATCTTCCCAGAGCTCCTATATAGATAGTTGTGTCTGTATGTCTGTTGGTGGTGGTGGTGGTGGTAGGGTCCTATACCTCTATGATTCTCCTGATGGGCACTGAACCTATGGGCCAAGTCCATCTGTCTAAAACCTTTCTAAAAATGTGCCTCTGGGCTAGCAGCTGCACTTGATTGCTGATGTGGCTCATCTCCTTCAGTCATTAGTCCTGAAGGAACATCTAAAGAAGAAAACCAGAAGCCAATCCAGTCTGGCCAATGAGTGCACTGCAAACAGGGCTGAGCTTGCCAAAATAGCCTTCCCATGAGCCTGGGCTCAGGCCTAGCTAAGCTCCTGCACCTCACAAGCTCTCCCCAAATCCCTTCCAATCCATTCTTGCAGCACTGGCATCATGTATGGGGGCTGGCTTGAGTTCTGGTTGCTCTACTCCCAATCCAGCTCCCTGATAAATGCACCTGGAAAACCAGCTGAAGATGGACCAAGTGTCGATGTTTCTATCACCGACATGGGAAACCCAGACAAAGCTGGCTCCTAGCTTTGGCCTGGCTAAGCTCCAGCTGTTGCAGCCATCTGGGGAGTAAACCTGTGGATGGAAGATCTCTCTCTAACTCTGAATTTCAAATAAATAGGTTTATTAATTCTCAAACAAACAAAAAGAGATCAAAAAGCCATTCATCAGGGCTAGCATCATGGCTCAACTGGCTAATCCTCCACCTGCAAACACTGGCATCCAGTCCTGGCTGCTCCATGACCCATCCAGCTTCATGTTTATGACCTGGGAAAGCAGTAGAAGGTGGCCCAAAGCCTTGGGACTCTGCATCCACATGGCGATCAGGAAGAAGCTCCTGGCTCCTGGTCCCTGATCAGTTCAGCTCTGACTGTTATGGCCATTTGGGCAGTGAATCAGAGTTGAATCTCTCTCTCTCTCTCTCTCCCCATATAAATCTGCCTCTCAAATAAAAATAAATAAATCTTTTAAAAAGTTATTTATCCCAGGCTGAAGATGGGAGGACTACTGCTTCTTGTGTGAGTCAAAGTTATTTATCTATTGCCTCTGATGCAGATGGAGTTCCATAGGAAACCACCGAATAGTGGCAGGAACGGTCTCCGCCCTTACTCTGGGCTTCCCAGTGTGAGGTCCTGAGCCACAAGCACCAGAGACACGGGTGTCTCCCAGTCCCAGGCTTCTGTGGCGATACCCAGAGACTCATCCTGCAGGAGGTTTCCTGTGAAGTGGCATCAGCAAGACGAAGCAGACAATTTGCTCCCAAGAGAAGGCGAAGGCTGCGTGGAGAACGCACATCTAGGCAATGGCTCACAGCACTGTTGATGTCAGGTCTTTGTGACAACCGTCTGAGACAGATGAGGCTGACGACATCGCCCCTCTTACAGATTTTATAAGACATAAAGGGCCAATGAGTCACTTGGGGAAGCCCGGATGAAGCTCAGACAAGGCCTGGGGCTCCCAGGTCCCTGAAAGACAGCAGAGAGAACAAAGCAGCAGCCGGTGCAAAGCAGATGAGTGCGGGTCCACCCAGGACACTGGGGCTGGGGAATTCCTGGCCTGATGAGCTTACAGGACTAATAAAACTTCCCTGCTTCCTCCCAGAACAACTGTGAGACACGCTGAGTGTGTGTGTGTGACGGCTGTGTGTGTCTTCCTCTGGCCGGCACACCTTGAAGGTATAGATTGTGGTGTAGACGGAGGCTGCTGCTGCAAGGCTCCTGGTGGACCGTGGCGAGGGCAGCAACAAAGGACAACAAAAGGCCGAGGAGGATTCCAAGAAAGGGAAGGCCCTTCCATGGGAGGCTAAATAAAGAAGGCAGGACACACCCGCATTAAGAAGGCCTAAGATTATAGCCCAGTGCCTGGAGAAGCATGAAGTGCACCCAAGCCAAACAGAAGGGAAACAATCCCGAAACCCAAACAAACAACCCCCAAACATAAACACGGGGAAGTCTCCAGACCCCATAGCGCTGAGAGTGGCGACCCAGCGGTCACTGAAGCTCTCACCCCCTCACTCTGGGGAAGGCTGGGGTGCCAGCCAGTCTCTTCTCTTTCTGCAAAGGAGGACCTCTAGAAGGGGCCTCACGCAGGTTTCATCAACAGCACAGGTGCCTGTCACCCTCCCTCACCACCTGGGAGTCAGTGCGTGACCATTCTCAGTTACCCGGGGACTTGGTCTGTGTCTCCCATGTGGGTGACAGGAGCCAAAGTCCTTGAGCCACCCCCTCCTGCCTCCCTTGGTGTGCATTAGCAGGAAACCGAAACCAGGGGTGCAGCTGAGACCTGAACCCCTAACCGTGTGCACACAGGTACGCAGCAGGGGATTGCCCAAGGACCTGGGCCACCTACATGGGAGACCCAGGTGGGCTCCTGGCTCCAGGCTTTGGCCTGGTCCGAAGCTGCAGGTATCTGGAAAGTAAACCAACAGATGCAAAGTTTAATTTTTCTCTTTTTTTCTGCTTTTCAAATAAAAAAAAATGAATGAATGAATAAGAAAAAGGGGAGCTCCATGGGCAGACAAATAGACTCATAAAGGAAATTCTGATGTCTGCTCCAACGTGTTTGGACCCTGAAAACATACACATGAAGTAAGCTAGACACAAAATGACAAACACCAGTGCTTCCACAAAGGACTTGGGATAGGCCAGCTCACAGACACTGGTATACACAGGGGAGAAGCGTGGGGGCGGGGAGAACTAAGCAGCCCCCTGGTGTCAGGAGCCTGGGCTGCGGGTGGTCACAGAGTGCAGGCCAGCAGCACAGAGGCAAACGGGGGAGTCATTCCAGGGATGGGAGTCCACAAGATGATAGCAAACAACTCAGCAAGTGACCGGGCCATGCAAGGGGTGGGGCTGGCCTTCCTGAACATCCTGCACTAAGTCAGGATGGGGGTAGAGAGGGCACGAGGGTGGTAGGCAGAGGGCAGACGAGGAGTAGGGAGCAGAGTATGAGGTTAGCTTCCATCTGCCCACTCTCCCCAAGTCCCCGGGTGAGCAGCGCAGTGCACATGGAACCTGACTAGACCATGGCCTTCTGCACCCCGGATGCAGAGCAGTCTGTAGGTTCTCTAACCACTTCATTTCACTTGGTCCTCCCCAAAGAGCTTGGGAAAAAAAAGGGAAAATGCTCCCATTTCACTGAAGGGAAAACTCATCTGGGGCCACAGATTGAGAAGCAGAGCCATAATCCAAACCCCAAGTAGACAAAGGCTTCTCTTTCCCCGCAGCACTGCCTTTGAGGTGCTGCCCAGGCACACGGGCATGCTGGCTCAGAGTCAGCCGTGGTGCACAAGGCTCAAGGGCACAGACCCTGCAGCAGGTAAGAGTCTGGACTCCCAGGCCTCTCCCCATCCCCTGGCCCTGCTGGGCTGTGGGAAAGGTGGTTAGCACCCCCCCCACACACACACACACACCACCACCACCACCATCAGCCCCTGAGAGCAAGGACAACAGCCACGCTTGTTCCACAAGATTCTGACAACCCACGTGCCCCCACGTAGCATGCAGCACGCTCCCATCGGAACTCCTGAGGCCACCACGGAGGCTCTCTCAGCCCATTTCACGGGTTCAATCCAGAGCTAGGGGGATGGGCTTGCTGGTCAGGAGGCAAGGAAAGCAACTGCTGTGGGATACTTGAACTGCAGTCCCAGCTTGGGCATTCTGGGCACGCTTCCAATCAGGACCATCCACCCCCGGGTCTCAGTGGGCAGTGTTCCGCGGCACCATCTGAGTTATTTTGCAGGTAAGAAAGCCGAGAAGTGTAACACACGAGGGGACTTCAAAAAAGTGTGGAATAAATAAAACTGAAACATAGGCATATTTTGGTACAATATAAATATATATAAAAGAAATCCAGCCCCAAACAGTAGCCTAGTGGCTAAAGTCCTTGCCTTGTATGCTCCAGGATCCCATAAGGGTGCCAGTTTGTACCCTGGATGCTCCACTTCTCTTCTAGCTCCCTGCTTGTGGCCTGGGAAAGCAGTCAAGGATGGCCCATAGCCTTGGGACCCTGCATCCACATGGGAGACCCAGAAGAAGCTCCTGGTTCCTGGTTTCAGATCTGTTGAGCTCTGGCTATTGTGGCCACTTGGGGAATGAGCCAGCAGATAGATCTTCCTGTCTCTCCTCTCTGTAAATCTGTCTTTCCAGTAAAGATAAGTCTTTAAAAAAGGAGACATGCAGTCTTTTCAAAGCATGCTTTTTGCATGAGCTTTCCAGAGACCCTGAAGATGAAAGGATTTCCATTTTTTTTTTACACCAAAATACTGTTATTTTTTAGTTCCAGTACTGTCATATCATGCTCTGAACCACAAAGTTCCCAAATAAAGCAGGCGAGCTTCAGTCTCAGCTTTCCAACCTCATTGCTCCGCTAACAGAGCCTCGGTCTGCTCATCTTTATGTTAAAAACAATAGTTTCCACCTATTTAACTTATTCTTCCACAAATGAGAGTCTAGTGCCCATGTGTGATGCAGCACATTCAACCACCACGTGCAGCACCAGTAGCCCATATCGGGGCATCCGTCTGAGTCTTGGCTGCTCAGCTTCTGATCCAGCTCCCTGCTAATGAGCCCGGGAGAGCAGCAGAAGACGGCCCAAGGGCCTGGGCCCTGCAATCACGCGGGGGATCTGAATAGAGTTCCACGCTCCTGGCTTTGGTCTCGTCCAGTTCCAGCTTATACAGACAGCTGGAGAATGAACCAGTGGGTAGAAGATCTCTCTGTCACTCTGCTTTTCAAATAAATAAATCTTCAAAAAGAAACAAACATGAGTGGTCTGGATAAGTGCCAGTCTTTGTTCCAGGCAGAGTTAGAGTCATACTAGAAACTACCATTCTTACTGCCTCGTGTGTCTGACTCTTTCATCTATTTTATATGAAACTGTGAAGATTAATGATGCAAAGTGACTGACAGGGAGGCTCCTCAAAAAACAGTTATTCTTTATTCCTACATTGTATTCTTAAAATTTATTTTTAAACTGCCCCATTTCCTATTTTCTTCATTCGTTTTCTTGGAAATTACACTGTACCTAGTTTCTTACTGTTTGTTTAGAAATATTAATACGTACATGTAGCTTAGAGACTCCTGATAATATCTTTTAAAAAAAAGATTTCTTTATTTTTATTGCAAAGGTAGATTCACAGAGAGAAGGAGAGATAAAGATCTTCCATCTCCTGGCTCACTCCCCAAGTGGCCATAACCACCGGAGTTGAGCTGATCTGAAGCCAAGAGCTTTGGGCCAACCTTTTCTGCTTTCCCAGGACATAAACAGGGAGCTGGATGGGAAATGGAGCAGCCAGGACATGAGAGGGGCCCATATGGGGTCCCCGTGTTTGAAGGGGGAGATTAGCCAATTGAGGCCGTACATAGTATCTTTAACCTCCGGCCAAACAAAGCAAAGATCATGAAATAGTGAAGCTCTGATTATCACACTATGGTTACCAATGACTGCAACTGTAGCTTCATGGCTACCCCTTAAATCAGACACTGTCACCTGCATTTTCTCTACTTTCTACTGAGATTTAGTTCTGTTTTCCATTTCAATCGCTCACCACTCTCTCACTGGCCTCTTAGGCAATTTTTATTCTTCTTGAACTCTTTCCTTTAAAAGTTTCTTTAGCAGGGATTCTTTTGATAGGAAGGTCTGATTCTGTTTATCTGCAAAGGGCTTTTATTCAGCACATATTCTTGCAAAGTTTTTTTTTTTTTTCCGATGGCAGAGTTTTGTGTTTAGCAATGATTTTTTCCCAATACTTTGAAGATATTTTATTATTTTCAATCTTATTTTGCTGATGTTGCAAAAACAACTGTCAACCAACTCCACTGAAGGAAACCTACCCTCTGGGCTTACTTTAAAATTACTTGTCTGGGCCCAGCAGAGTGGCCTAGTGGCTAAAGTCCTTGCCTTGAACGCACCAGGATCCCATATGGGCACCGGTTCTAATCCTGGCACCTCCACTTCCCATCCAGCTCCCTGCTTGTGGCCTGGGAAAGCAGTCGAGGACGGCCCAAAGCTTTGGGACCCTTCACCTGTGTGGGAGACCCAGAAGGAAGTTCCTGGCTCCTGGCTTCGGATCGGCACAGCACCAGCCATTGTGCTCACTTGGGGAGTGAGTCATGGGACGGAAGATCTTCCTCTCTCTCTCCTTCTCTCTGTATATCTGACTTTGTAATAAAATCTTAAAAAAAATTACTTGCTTGTATCTTGTAGTCTCATTATGATATACCATGGGGTGAAATTTTGTCACTTGGGACAAATCAGATCTCATAAATATAATGATAATATTTAATCAATACTTAAGATTATTGCTCTTTAAATAGTGTCACTATCTTGTACTACAATCACCTTCCAGAGCATTCATTAGATGCTTGTTGTGGAGGAGGGTCTTTTTACTCTATCTCAAAGGGTCACCTGTTTCTATATACAAAGTTTTATTGGTACAGAGCCACTCCCATTCATTTACATATAATCTATGGTTGCTTTCACACTGTGATGCAAAAGTTAAGTTACAACAGAGAGCATGAAGGTCGTAAAGCCTAAAAAAAAGTTAGGTGATGGACCTTTACAGAAAACCCATGAACTATTCTTTCTTCAGATTTGTTTATTTGAAAGTCAATTAGAGAGAAAGAGCAAGAGAGGCGGGGTGATGGGGAGGGAAGACAGAGCGAAATCTTCCATCTGCTGATTCACGCACCAAACAGCTGCAACAACTGGAGCTGGGCGGGTCCCAAGCCAGGAGCTCCTCCCTGGTCTTCCAACAAGGGTAGCAGGAGCCCAGTGCCATGGACCATCTTTTGCTGCTTTTGAACTGGAGCCCATGGTGGCTTCACCCACTATGCTATGGCCCAGTCTTTGGTTCTGTGTTACCCACGTGTCCACCTGGTCGGCTGAGCTCCCTTTCACCGTTCTTTTCAGTTCTCTCCTACTGCTTTTAGCATATTAAATAGATACTTTATTTCTACATCGGAAGTGCCAGTATCTGCCATGCCTGTGAGACTGACCCCAGATGTATTATTTCTGGATATGCAGACCCAGAACCTTGAAGATGCCATTCACACCAGGCAGCTAGACGGCAAACACACCGAGAACTTGTGGACAGACAGGCTCACGACACCGTCTCTTCCACATCACTGCCGGGAGCAAAAACGATCACACACGTAATGCAGGTGAAGATCCACCTACCAGGATTTGAACCCAGGAGACACACACGTGGACGCTAGGGAACTGGAGCTGGGACCTTTGTGCTATTCATCGCAGTGAGAAGGGCCGTGGTGTGGCCCAGTGGGCTCTCACGCAACGGTCATAATGGACGTGGCACGGCTACTCTGGACGGGCATGACTTTTGGCATCATGACACCACATCAAAGAAGTCCCAGAAGACCATTCTCAGAATATTATTTAGAGAGCATATTCTGCAGAGCTAAGGAGTACATCCCTTTAGGGAGACACGCTTATCAAGGGCCTGCTGAATAAACAATTCCAGGATGGTGACTCAGATGGAGGATGAAGAAGAGGGGATGAAAGAGGATGAAGGCTCCGGTGGAAGAAAAACGGTACTGATAGTGTGTGGCGGCTTTGGTGGCGGGTTCAAGTGTGCTCACTGGGTTGTTAGAGACCACTGATAACCTATAAATGGCCCAAGAGGGACATGGGTAAGCCAATGAATAAAATGTATTCGATTTACCCAATGTGGTGCACCTGAGAAATGAAGCCAAAGGAAAAAGGAGAGGTAAAAATAAAAGAAAAATAAAATAACACCCCCTCAGGTTTCACTGTTTCCACTTGCAACGTCTGGTAAACTGCAAGAGGAGCCGACCAGGGAGCAGAGGAGCCAGAGCAATGCTGGTTTTCATGGGCACAGGGTTCCTCCAAACGTCTGTACATGAAAATCAAAGGCAAGTTTATTTTCATTTTTTTCCCCCCAAAATCCATGTAGCATTTTTTTTTAACAGTGCACATTTTGGATGGCCTGGTTTCTTAGATATACAATTTTATGAATGCTTGCAACAAAATAAACTTCTCTTGTAATCTTGTTTTCCATGAATGCTGGGAAATACCCTGGTGGAACCGCTCTTTAACGAACATAATCGGGCCCAGCAGTGTGGCCTAGCGGCTAAAGTCCTTGCCTTGTACGCACCAGGATCCCATATGGGCGCCGGTTCTAATCCTGGCACCTCCACTTCTCATCCAGCTCCCTGCTTGTAGCCTGGGAAAGCAGTTGAGGACAGCCCAAAGCTTTGGGACCCTGCACCTGTGTGGAATACCCGGAAGAAGTTCCTGGCTCCTGGCTTCGGATCGGCATAGCAATGGCCATTGCACTCACTTGGGGAGTGAATCATCGGACAGAAGATCTTCCTCTCTGTCTCTCTTCCTTTCTGCATATCTGACTTTCCAACAAATAAATAAATCTTAAAAAAAAAAAAAGAACATAATCCATACACTGCATGGGAACATGGTTGCCACCTAAGGAGCAATCAGTCCCACTTGGAAATTTTGGTTCTGGGATGGGGTGGGTGTGGTGAGGGGGATGTGAAGGGCCACAGGTCAGAGGTGTGGATCCAGGTCCCTCCTCCAGGGACTTGGCAAAGGAATCAGGCCTAGAAGGAAGGAAAGGGGCGGCTCCTGCGCCTGGGACAGGACCCAACCCCACCCCACTCAGGCTGAGCAGCCTGGGCGTGGCCCTGCGCCAGGGGGACCTGGTGTGCTGGCCCAGGGCCCAACCCTCAGTGTGCCTGCATAGGGAACCCCCGGCCTGGTCCCAGAGGGCTGGCTCCTGGGAAGCCCCAGGTGAGGCGGGCAGCCGCACCCAGCAGCTGTGGCAGAGGTAGTCCTGATCACGCCCAGGGAGGCCTCCTCCCACCCCATCCCTCACCTGGCCTCCCTTCAACAAAACCCTGTGGTTACTGTGGCTCAGGGACTTCTCAGCAGAACTTCCTCCAGAGTCCCCGTGTTGGTTGGTCCCTAGGGGACAGTGCCTGCCTCTGCTGAGCATGTCATCGTGCTAGGCATTGGTGTCACAGCACACGGGCATACTGAGGGCTGACCGTGGCATGCAAGGGGGAAGAGTCTAAGAGATACTCCACATAGGACACACGTCACCATGTCCTCATGGGCCACTGCTCAGCCCCCTAGAAGAGGGAGCTGCGAGCCGGAGAACAGGGCACACGTGTGCGTGCGGGTGACCCATTCCCCAGGGTTGGATCAGCGTGTGCCCTGCCTGTCCAGTCTCAAGTGGGCATTATTCAGGCTTGCTGTGATTACAACATGAAGAAGGAGCAGCCTGCTCCGGGGAGCTGAGATGACCTTGCACACCTCAGTGGGTGAGGAGGGCCAGCAGGGGCCTCCCAATCAAGAATCCTCCAAATAGCAACTTGGCATTGGTGGGCACTCTGGTGTACAAAGCATGCTCTCACCCTTTGTAACCAACCCTTGGTATTCATTGTTGCATTAGTGGATGCTTCAAGGAAGCGAAGACTGAAGTTGAGCTGGTAAGTGGCATACTCAAGGATAACACCGTTTTCTTCTTGAGCTGTTAGGATAGGTTCTGGGTGGGCCTCTAGACTCATGAGGGAAACCCAAAGCAACTCCCTTCACCCCTGCAGTCCTCCTCCACTTCCCCGGGAACTTAAAAAGGAGGCAGGTAGAGGGCCATGCCAGGGCCACCGAGTGGCCTGTGGCTTCACCCAGAATCACACTGCAAGGTGACAGGAGCTCAGAGTGGTCCCTGGATCCTATACTAAACATGTGCCATCATCTCCTGGCCAGCCCACATCTGTCACAGAGGCCACGAGGACTCTGACACTCCTAAATGTACTCCAGTCATTGGCACAACCTCCAAGTGGCTGGTGCCTTGCAGTTCTTACTGGGCATCCTCAGTGCCCAGGCATCCAGGGGCCTGCGCAGTGCAGGGCCTCTGTCCCCATCACTCACACACATACACACTCTCAACAGGTTACCTCGGCTTTTTGTTAATTTCCTGACCGCCTCCAGCACTCCCCAGCTCCTTGCCCTCTGTCTCTCCCTACTGCACTCTTGGATGAATTGTCTTCAGTATCTTTTTTCTTTGTAGCTGCAGCTTAAGGACACAGCTTCTCTTTCATTCACATACATCTAAGAGACACCCCAAGAGGGAGGAGGCGGGAGTGAGTAACCCCACAACACTGGTTTATGGGGACCGCGTTCCGGGCGTTGCCGGACTCCTCCAGGAAGCCCGCTCTCAGCCGAGCCTGTGTAAGTCATTTTATGACTTCAGCCCCTACTTCAGACGCAGGCTATCCTGCTCACTTCTCACTCCACGTGGGACTCAGACACAGAGGCCCAGGAGGGAATGTATTAAAGGTGAACCCACAAGCTCTGAGCTTCTCACCTTTGACCTCTCTCATCCATTTCTGACCCCTGTGCCCCACACAGCTTGGCTTCTGAGGGTCCATTTTCAATGTACGGGATGTTGGCACTACCATCTTGTTCCTTCTCTCTTCTAAAAAATTTATATTTATTGGGCCCAGTGCAATAGCTCAACTGGCTAATCCTCCACCTCCTAGTGCTGAGATCCCATATGGGCACTGGTATGTGTCCTGGCTGGCTGTCCCACTTAGCTTCCAGCTCTCTGTTTACAGTCTGGGAAAGCAGCAGAGGATGGCCCAAAGAATTGGGATGCTGCACTCACACGGGAGACCCAGAAGAAGCTCCTGGCTCTTGGCTTCAGATTGGTTCAGCTCCAGCTGTTGCAGCCATTTGGGCAGTGAACCAGTGGATGGAAGATCTTTCTCTGTTTCTTCTACTTTCTGTAAAGCCGCCTTTCCAATACAAATAAATAATCTTAAAATTTTTATTTATTTATTTGAAAAGCAGAGTTAGACACACACACACTCACACACACATACACACACACTCCATTGGTTCATTCCCCAAATGGCCACAAGGGCCTCACTGGAATCTGTGCTCACATGGGATGCTGGCATTATAGGCAGCTGCTTACCCCACTGTGCCATAATGCTAGTCTCAGATTTATCTTCTAAAAACCCAAACTGACCTTTGCCTCCAGATGCCTGCTATTCTGGATTCCACTGAGCCATATCAGGGCTGACTTGTGAGCAATTCCTTATGATGTAGCAGAATGCCCATGAGGGAGTATTGGGTAGGAAAAAATTAAAAGGTCAGTATTCAACGTATTCTCAACAGTGTTTTTAAGAAAACTGCATGCACTTTCCCATATGCATGAGCAGGCCTTCAAAGACAGAAGATGTGCGTTACCATTTCATTTCCCCATCAACTCTTGGAAGCCTGTTCCTACATTACAGGACGCAAACAGCTCTTCCTGAGAGAGCTTACTTCCCTCCTCACAAGCTTCTGAATTTTTGAAGTTTTCTTTCCAGGTTGATCTGAGAGGTGGGAGGCGTGCTTGAGTGCCACAGCTACCACCTGGTGGATCAAGCACTTCACCTCTTGGAGTCTTAGCTTCTTTCTTTCAAAAGCAGGAGAGCAACGATGCCTTCCTTAGAGGGTTGCCATGAGGGAGAACCGGGGTTATACACTGTGGCACTAGCTTGGTGTCTGGTATGCAATACGTGTTTGATATATGTGAGCCGTTATGTATTACTTGTATGCTTCTATATTTGGGAGCGAGGGGGGAATCCTTGAGACAAAACAAACAAAAAAACCACCTAGATAAAAATTCACCAGCTGCTTTACAGGATGCTTGGCAACCACCAAAAGCTCCCCTGAAAATGCAATGGCTCTGACGAGAGCAGTGGGCATCACAAGGGACACGTGCACTCCCTGTCAGAGTCGGGCTCGGATCCTGCCTCTACTTCCACTCCAGTGCTCCCCAACACACCTGGGAGACAGCAGGTGACACCCCAGTACTGGGTCCCTGCCGCCAGGGCAGCCCTGAGTGGAGTTCCTCGTTCCTGGCTGCGGGGCTGTTGACGGCTCTCAGGGAGCGACTCACTCAGAGTCCTCTTTATGCCTCCTTATCTGCCTTTCAAATAAATAAATAAACCTTTAAAAATGAGTGTCAGTGTTCCCATAAAAAGGTTAAGATTAGAGGGTGAGGGATGTTGCACAAGGAGGACTGAGAAATATCAAGGGAAGAAAGCAAACATGGAGGGGCAGGCATCTGCCGCAGCAAGCGAGGTGCCATCTGCGATGCCAGCACCCCAGGCTGGAGTAGCTGGGACCAAGTGCTGCCTCTACTTCTGCTCCAACGCCCTTCTAAAGCGCACTGCCAGGGCCCATGGGTGGGGCCAACATTCGATGGCTCAAGTACTTGGGTCCCTGTCACTAACAGGACAGACCTGTGAGGAGTCCCAGGCTCTGGGCTTTTACATGGCCTGGTCCAGCTTTAGCTACAGTGGCCTTCTGTGGCTGCAAGATTTCGCCATTTGTGTGTGCCTTTCAAATTAAATGCAAATAAATAATTTTTTTAAAAGGAAAACACACTTTTTATTTATTTGAAAGGTATAGAGTTATAGAAAAGAGAGGGAGAGACAGATCTTCCATCCACTGGTTCACTCTCCAAATGGCCTTAACAGTTAGGGCTGGGGCAGGTTGAAACTAGGAGCCAGGAGCTTCTTTCTAGTCTCCCACGTGAGTTCAGAGGCCATTCTCCACAGGTACATTATTAGGGAGCTGGATCAGAAGTGGAGCAGCCAGTACTCAAACCAGTACCAATGCTGAATGCCACCATCACAGGAGGCAGCTTATCCCAGTACATCACAATTCCAGCTCTGTAGATACTCCTTTAAGACAAAATCCCCACAAAACTAGTTAGATCAGACTATAGAATAATCAAGCTTTAGTAGATGGGTAAGAACAGAAAGTTGGAAGAGAAGACAAGGGGTGTGTATGAGGGGGTGGCAATAAGCAGGGAATGTCATCTGTTAGGACCATAGTCGGGCACTGCTGTCTTGGGCTTGCCCATGGTGACCCAGGGGCTGAGTGTCAACCCCAGCTAAAAACTGGACAGAACTCAGCCCAAGTCGGCTAGAAGGCTTCAACAGTCAAGGTTCTAGGTTGACTCCAGGGAGCTCTGAGATGCAGCTGGTTATAGCAACAGGTGCAGGAGACAAGCTGTGCCTCACAGGAGCAGGTGCAGTTCATGCAGATGAAAACAGCTGGCACCCTGGAGCTACGACGCTGTCAGGGAGCAGGGTGACCTTTCAGTAGCCTGGCCTGCTTCGTGCCAGACACAAGAGGAGGTTGGGCAGCATGACAAAGGGGATTACCACTACTGCCAAGGTCTTCAGCTGGAGCCCAGGCCCTCCTGGCCACCTTGGAGTGGCGGCCACATGGTTATACAGAAGGGGACTGAGGGAGCCTCAGGAGCCTCTCTTCAGACCAGCATCCCGCAGCCAAATGAGAGGCCAAATCCCTACGGTCCCTAAGCAGAGTCTCCTGGGGCATCGGTCACGGCTGCTTTTCCCACCACTCCCAGCCTCAGTGGAGCAAGTCCTCAGGCTGTTACCACGTCCTAGGCACCCTTGCTTCCGCCCTCACAAGTCATATTTCCCTTATTCTGAGTGTATGCACATTCAAACGCCTACTGAGAACAGGCAGTGTCAAAACTGAGGGATGCTGGCTGCGCGCTAGGCGACAGGGTAGGGGAAGACTGGGAGGAAAGCGCACACTTGTCGGAATGGGGCGGCAATGAGCTCCTGCCGACTGTTGCTATGGAAAACAAGGTAGGCCAGTATTGTCAGGGCTTCTGATTTGGGGGAAGAAGCAAGAAATTAGGATTTCTATGTGAAATCTTACTTTTAAATTTTGGTAACTGACTATAATTAATCCACAGGGTTGTTTGGGTGGGAGGAAGCAGAAAATTTTGGAGTTGAAATGTCCTTGAAGTACATTGAGCCCAAACCATTCATTTTAGACAGGAACACATGGAAAGCCTGGCGAGGTTTGGTGATTTCCCAAAAAACACCACAGTGACTTCAACGGCTCAAATCCCAGGTTGTCCGCGGGGGAGTGTGGGACTCTAGACAGCCATGGCCATGATCAGGAGACCTCAGCAATTATACAGGGAGGAGATGAGGAAATACTGAACAGGGACAAGGGCCCCAGGAAGGAAGTGGGTAAGCTGAACTGCGATCTTGACTCAACGCTAAAGAAACATTTCTATTTGTTCAACCAGCCAGCCACCCACCCACCCATCTATCCGTCCCCTGCCCATCACTCTGCAAGTCAGTGACTATGCTAAACGCTGGGTAGACTGAGATGACTCAGGCATCACTCCCCCCCCTTCAAGCAGCTCACGGGTCGGCTGAGTGGGCTTGCTGAAAATGCCGCAGGAGAACAGCTGGGTCACAGCAGCCCAGCCACCATGCTGCCAAAACCTGTTCACGGGAGCTCTCAGCCACACCCTTGTCTATCAGCTGCCCCTCTACAAGCATCTCCCATTGTGGGATGGCATCCCCGAGAAACTGGGAGAAGACTGGACAATCTCCCTCACTCCAAGAGGCTCCCTTGGGCACCTGAGTCCCAGGTAGCAGGAATTTGGACTATGCTCAACGCCACACTCTCTTCAGCACATGGATGCCATGTTCGGGTTAGTGCATGGTTTTGGCTAAGCTGTCGCCACATACCAACTAACAGGTCTCTCTGTGTGGGTGTGCATGGGTCTGCCAACCTGGAGCTTTCCTGCCTGCTTCATCCAGTAGTCTGTTCAAATCCAGTGGCAACTCTGGCAGCTCATCTTGGTGATTCAAACAGTGTGGATTCTCTTGGACCATGGCTTCCACGAAAGCCCAATGAGGCCTCCTCACCGGGTCTGACTTTGTCCATCAACAAGAGGGTTTCTCTGCACTGGCTCTTACTGGCATTTATTACCTGGGGAAGAATGTGGGGTAGGAGAAGGTGAGGCGGCCCAGGTGCAGCCCCTTACCCTCCATTCGTCAGGACATCAGCACACATTCAACTCTAATTCAAGCATAAAAACTTTAGCGCTGGAACCAAGAGAGTCACCTGCATCTTAGAAATGATGGCGCTGCCTGGCCCTGCGAGTCTTGCTGGGGAACTAGAGGAGGCTGGGACCTCTGGGCCTTTTGGCTACTGGGACATAATGAGCCATGGCCCTTGCAGGAATGCGCTAAGCCCACAGGTGGACAGGGAGCATGCAGGAAGGCCGAAGCTAGGATTTATGGGGAAAAACAAGAAGATGAGGAAGTAGAGGAGATCAAATTAGAACTTGAGGAGCACCCACTCTGGGCTGGGTCCTCAGACCACTCTTCACAAACCCCTATTTTCCAGAGACAACTGAGGCAGAT
This sequence comes from Ochotona curzoniae, assembly GCF_017591425.1. Taxonomy (NCBI): domain Eukaryota; kingdom Metazoa; phylum Chordata; class Mammalia; order Lagomorpha; family Ochotonidae; genus Ochotona; species Ochotona curzoniae. The sequence continues at coordinate 13,952,616 of NW_024466219.1, read as the reverse complement.
GAGGGGAGCTGCAGTCTCACAGCTGGGTGGGCACACTTGGCCCCAGTTCTATCCGACTCCCTTGCCCCAGGGCTCTTATTGAACTCCATCTGCAGTGGAAGAGGTGATCCAGAGCCCCGGGATTGCTATAGAGGAAGGCTTGGGGAGGGGCTCAAGATCTGGCAGGTTCTGACCCCAGCGGCTGAAAACCCAGTGGCAATTAGCATTCTCCTCTCTATCATTTCAGGGCCTCTGCATCCTATTTCCAAATCTAGACAATGGATTTTCCAGGCATGGGGGGAAATCTCTCTTCACCTGCCCCCCTCCACTTGACTAAGGGTCTCAGGGTCAGGTTACAGAATGGGAAACCCAGCAGGGTCTAGGGTGGGGTATCCCTTTAGGCTTTTCCACAGAGAGAAACTACTTCCCTTGACCCCCATCAACACAGACTGCAGGGCTAAAGTGCCACAGACACCCCCAGGAAGGCGCCCCTCCCTATTTCAGCGGTTCCTTCTCTAGCACCTGGAATGTCACTCTTCTGATTTTGATACCCAAAAGTCCAGAAGTGACCAAAGCAAACCCCATTTGGTGAGATCTGAACATGCACTACAAGTGAGGTACTATTCAAGGTAAACAAAAAGACCTTTACCCTCAAAGCACATACATCCCAGATAAGTCAAATAAAACCATATTGTTTGGGAGGCAAAGGGGACTTGGTAAGGTGGACGGGGCAACAGGCAGGGTAAGATTTCAGCCCAACACCTACCTGACTTAACTCAGAGTGTCAGCTTTTGTATCTGTAAAGTGCAGACTATAACAGAGGGGGTGGAAGAATTAAAGGTAATGTGTACAGAATGCCCGGCTCAGAGCAGGGTTCAAAAATGGAAGTATCTGTTTCCCAGGCCCACCTGCATCACAGATCCTGGGCAAACGTGCACAGCCTCATGGGCAGGAGTGTTCACTGGGTGTTTTCTTCTCAGGGTTCTGGCGGGTCTGGTGTGAGCGGCATATCGGAGTTGATTCCACAGAAGGTCAAGGGAACTCCCCTCTGGAAAGGTGGCTCCTGTCTGGTCCCATGGGTGAGACAGGCTGCAGGGTGGGGGAGGATGATGGAGCAGATAGACACGGCAGCTCAGCCAGCAGCAACATTTCTTGATATCTGGATTTTGAGAGCTGGCAGAGGGAAGGCCACATGGACCTGGAGCCAGAGCCTGCCGTTTGGTTCCCCTGCTGGGTCTAGCGGGAGCAGGGGAGATCTGTGGGTACCAGGAGGCTCCCAGGCCCAGGAAGAGGACTTGGTACCCACTCCCAAGCTCCGTGTCACTTGGCTCTTTACAAGTCTCCACTGCCTCTTGCTTCTGTGCGTTAACTTCTATTTACAAACTAATGATCTCTAACACAAATCCTGCACCTGCCTCAGAAGGTGGCTGTTATGACATAATTGGAAATCAGCTGCCACTCAGCCTAAATCTAACAACTGCTGGCAAGTCTCAGGACATCACTGTCAACTGGTCAGTCCCCAGTAATGGAAAGAGGAAATCTGTGGACGGGCTGGGCGGGGCCTGCTCTCAGCCACATGCGTTGGGAACCTCTTTATACATTTGCACATTGAGGACAGCATTGACGCTGGCCTCCCTGTTTGCAGACAGTCTCAAACAGGACAACCCAGGTTTAATCCCAAGCTTGGATCAACACTTCTACTGTTAATGTTGTTTGTTAAGATGTATCTTAGCGCTGTGTTAGGTGTTAAGCCATGCAAAGATGGAGGGCACAACTGAGAGTGAGCCCTGGCCCAGGACAGGAAATAGACGGAGGGGAAGACCATGGTAAACAAGAAAGGGGGCAGTGGAGCAGGCACGGTGGTCTGGCAGGTTATGCTGCTACTTGTGAAGCCAGCCAGCATCCCATAGCACAGGGTTGGTTGGGGCCTGGTCACTCCGCTTCTGATGCAGTGACCTGTTACTGTGCCTGGGAAGCACTGGCTGAGGCTTCCAAATCCGTGACTCTGTCACATATGGGAGAGACCTGGTTAGAGCTCCTGACTTCAGCCTAGTTCAGCCCAGCTCTTGTAGCCATTTGTGGAGTGAATCAGGGGATGGAAGGCATTTCTCTCTCTTGTCATTCTACCTTTCAAATAAATAAATCTCAACAGGAAGGGAGTAGGGATGGTCAGCAGAATAATAACTTGCAGGTAAATTTGCACTTTGATGTTGATGCAGTGTTGTTACCAACTATAACTCATTTCTCCACCACAACATCCAACAGGCTGGATGAGGAAAGGGGATGCTCCTTGGCTGTCAGAGGTGGGAAAACTCAGGCTTGGCAACAGCAGGTGCAGGCTGCATAACTGGGGCTAGGCCCATTCCTTGGCCCTTTTGCCACACTGCCCCCACCCCCTCGAATGCCAGGTGAAGTGGCTGAAATGAGGACTAGATGAGAAACTGGGGGATTTCTCTGCAAGTCAACCTTCTCATTCCTGAGTGCCCATGAGGCACTCTTGGGCCTCCCAGCCATAGAGTGCTTCTGCCCATCAGAGTCTGAGGCAATCACACAGCACCAGGAGGCCCACGCACCCAGGGACTATGTACACCAGGCTGGACAGAGACTCAGCTTCAGCTGAGTACCAGGACCCAGGCTGCCTCAAGCTGAGAAGAGGGCCACCCTGCACTGGTGCCTCATGCCTGCCAAGCCCAGGCCTCACCTTCCCCAAGGCCTGGGACTGAATGTGCTCTCCAGGGAGACAAATACAAACTCCTGGAGCTTCAGCAGCCCCCACTCAGGCTCAGGGAGCACACGGAGAGCTGGTGGTGAGCAATTCTCACCCCCTCTCCACCCCTCGATCACGGCGTTTCCCCACACCCTGTTGTAGCGCTTGGCATATGGTCTGCATTCACTTCGGGCTTGCTGAATGAATAAATGAATAAGTGCACAAGCAAACGTGCGAATGAGTGACAGATTGGTTCTGGCAATACAATCATCCCGGGCTGTCACATCACAGCGGCTCCGCCCTGTTGACTCAGACCCTGAAAATGCGCTAACCACACTTAGTGCCTCTCCTTGGCCCTCTCATAGGAGCCACGCCCTCAGGATGGGGCGGGGCCAGGGACACCCAGGCCTGAGGAAGACCCTGCCCACCCCCATCTCTTTCCTGGACACCTGCTTCCCCGTGCAGCCTTCCAGCTGTGGCGAGGACAAACACGCTCCATGGAAATGAGGGCAGGGCCCTAGGGGGCTTACTCACTTTTTAACTTTGCGAATCACTTTGGTTGTCTGTGAGCTCAGCAACAATAAGAACCACAGCAATGTGTCTAGCACCCTTCTTTCCAAGTGCCCCTGCCATGGGAGCTCACTGTGCTGACCACTGCCACTCACTCCCAGGCCAGGCCTGGCTGTCCCTGCCATGTGTGGAGACACGAGCCACATAGAAGTCGGTCTGGATCGTGAGGGGATGGGGTCAGGTGCCCAACACAGTCCTTGGAGTGGGACAAACAGGGCTGCAGCCTCCAGCTCTGCCTCAAACCAGCATCCCTGGGCAAGCGCCTCCAGCGTCATCCATCTAAAATATCCTGGGCTGATGAAATGAGCTGTGCCCTCTCCTCCCCAAACCCAAAGCCTGCGGTTTGACTCTTCCCCCTATTCAAGGTCAGGAAGCTCCTGCAAGTTTGGATGGCAGCCGTGCCTGTCTGCACATCGTGACAGATGTCTGATGAGTGAGCGGGGACTCTACCAGGAAGGCTGCAGCACAGACGGCAGGGAGGGGACCATCCTAATGGCCCATTGGCAGCAGAGGAGCAGGTGGACAGCGGGCACAGTGCAGGCCAGATGCCACTGTGCTGGTGACACGGGTGCTAGCTTGGACGGTGCTGGAGGCATTCCAGCGGGTGAGCCAGTGCCTCCCAGGCTCTCTATCGATCAGCAGCTTGGCCCCTCCTCCTGAGCCCCGCTCCCCATCTCCCTCCACTCTATTCTCTCCTCCATCCCATCTTCTGGCTTTTCTTCTCCTTCAAATCCTGTTTGGCAAAAGCCTCCTCCAAGAATAATTTCTAGTCGAATCCTGCCAAATGCTGGTCTCCCCATTCCCACTAACACCTCTTCAGCTCCCAGCCGTTCCGTCAGCAACTCCCAGCCACTGCGAGGCCATGCGTGTCTGCGCCAGATGGGGCTGGTTGTGAGGCTATGTTCCTGCTCTCTCAGCTGCCCTTAGGAAGGGCAGGGCAGGACAGGGCAGGTCCACATCACTTCCTCCTTTCTTATCATTCTCCATCTTCAGCTTCTGGGATATGAAATGAGACATTCAGGAAGCAGGAATAAGGGTCTGTAGACGGACCAGACTTCCCTCTCTACCCATGGACAGATGCCCTGGCCAGTTCCCAGTGAGGCCAGTGCTGGAATCCCAACTAGAGTCTATGCAAAGGGCTCAGTCAACATGTCTACCTCCGGGGCCAAAGTCAAAATTGAGAGGGAGGGCGAGCTGTCCTACCAGCTGGTGGCTGGCCTCACATTTTCCCTACTCCAACCACAGTTCCGATGATAACCTCATCTCTCCAGCCTGGAGCCCTGCCCACAAGCCTAATGTCTGATACTATTTGGGTTGAGCCATATGACATTGCCTTTTGTAGGTCAGACATGGTCATGTGATGGAGGTTTCATGCGATTCAGTCCCATAAACCTTTGCGGGAACTGATCATGCTCCCTAGGGAAGAGTCACACACCCCCATCCCCACCCCGAAGGCCTGGTCTTTATCTTTAGCCAATATTCCTTAGTTGACAGCTTGGCACATGACAGAATCACAGGTGGATGAAGGAAACATTTCCCTTGAGAAGTTGCAGACAGGCAGAGGGGGACACCCTGAAACTCATCCTACTTGCAAACCTCAAGGCAGGCATTGCCTAGGCAGGTCCTTTGCCTGGTCCTGGTGAACAGAGGCATGGAGCTGAACTATGGCTTGGGACCCTGTGCCAGATGCCATGAGGAAAGGAGCTCGGTTGGGGCACTCAATATTGTACCTCTCTGTCTGCCACTGAGTCAGCAATGTCTCAAGGGCCAAACCTGGTTTCCTGTTGCAGTGAGAGGAGGGCCCAGAGATGCCACCTGCCTGCCTTAAGAACACAGAGCATGAGGCTTCTGCCTGCCAGTCCTGGGCAACTCGGGCACACAACCGCACACTCTTCCCCACCTGTCCCCTTTCCAACTGCGTGGCACCCATTGTTTCAGGCTCCCTGGAAAGACAGAAGGTAGACCAGTTGGAGGATCAATAGTTCTGTCCTATATGAAAGAGCCTTGCGTCAACATCAGGCCTTGCCTACACTTTCCAGGGAGACAAGACTGAGAGAGAGAGAGAGAGAAGCAGGCAGAACTGTGCAAACCCAATCTCTCCCCAGGGCAGGACCAGGCTGGGAGGGGAGCAATGGGCGGCCAGGTGATTTAGGTCCCTGCCCAGGGACACCTGGCAGGCACTGCCTAGCCCCGGTATGAAGGCTCCCACAAGCACAGCAGGTTCTCTCTCAATCTCCTGATTGGAGAATCCCCGAGGAACCAGAAAGGTTGACCCACAACCACCTCTGGGCTACAGCTGCATCCTCCCTCTCAGGCAGGACTTGCCTTCCAGAGAGGTGGGAGGTCCAAAAATAAATCCACATTTAGATTCTATTTTCCAAGAATTTTTACAAAGTTTGGTTAATGGCTTAAATTTTATTTATTTACTTGAGAGGAAGAGAGAGAGCAAGTGAGTTTCCATCTGCTAGATGTCCTGAATGGCTGGGACTGGGCCAGGCCAGAGCAGAGAGCTGAGGGCCCAGTCCAGGCCACTCACCTGGGAAGCAGGAACTCCATCTCGGGCTGCCCGTCTCCCAAGTTCTGCTATGGCAGGAAGCTGGAGCTGGAGCTGGAGCCCGGAGCTGGAGCCGGAGCCGGAGCCAGGGACTGATTCCAGCTACCCTGATGGCGGGGAGGGACATCTTGCCTAGCCTCTTAACCCCTAGTGCTTACTCTCCTTTTCCAAGAACTTCCTAAAATACTATCATCCACATGCACACTCCTGCCCCCTGCCAACTGCAGTCCTTTGGAAGTACCTTGTACATACTTGGTCCTAAATCAAATTTACATAAGCTTTAAGAATAAAGATACTGTTCTATAAAACTGCATTACCCATTCTCCACACCTCAAAAACTTCATAATTGCATATCACTTAATATCTACTGGAACAATCGCCCAATTGTCCCAGCATGTCTTATTACTTATGACTCGGGATGCAACGTTTCTCCATTGCACACCTCTATGATGTCTCTTTGCTTTCTTTTATTCTGGACTGGTTTCCACCCTTCACAATGTCCCCCCTTGGTCCTACATTGTACGATTTTAATATATATTTTTTTCATTACATTCTTTTTTCCTTTTTTTACATGTGTAACAGAAAAATGTTTGTGTGTCTTTGTAAAATTGTGTCATATCCACAGATTCACAATTCATGATAAAACCCATCAGAAACAGTGTTCCTTATAGAAAAGATGTCCTCCCTTGGTTACCACTACAGAGGCATTCAGGCCTGCCCCACCGGGGTGGGCAGCCTCCAGCCGTCAGCCGTCAGCCACAGCCTTTGTGAAGTCTACATTTAAATTTACAACTCAGGCCAGCAATAGGCTTCCGACAGCAGGCTCCGACAGTCTACACGCATTCAGGAATATTTTAAACTTGGAATAAAATATTTTCATTTAGAGCAAAAATCGTTACTATTCTAAAAAGCAGCCTAGCCATGACACTTGCGTTTCTGAAGTCTTACCCAGCTGTTGCTGAGGATGATTGAGGTTGGCTCGCACCGGACATTTCCTTGTTGTCTTGCTGTCACAAAGATTCAGGACATTTTTGACAACTATTCAGGGGGCGGGTATGCAGCACCTCTGGGGCGACGCTAATATCAGACGCCCTCCAACTGCGGAGTCTGACTACGCAGCTGAGCTGACAGCGTAGAATGTCCCCTTTGTAGTCAGGACCGGGTCACCTGGAAGGTGAGATGCTGTGTGCTCCGGACTGACCATATCCCCAGGTAATGGTATCAGGAGGTAGGGCTTGGAGGAAGTGCTTAGATGAGGGTGGAGCCCTTGTGAACAGGATGGGCACCCTGAAGGTACAGTCACAGGCAGGCCAGGAAGCGGGCCCTCTGCGGACACCAGAGGGCGTGGCCCTCCGTCTCCAGAAGGGTGAGGAACCATGCCCTCAGTCCAAGCTCTCCACTCAGGGGCTTTCTGCCACCGGCAGCCTGAGTTGAGGCCTGTCAGGTCCCACCTTTCGTTCTTTAACATTAGCGAGCTAGCCTGAACCAGTTATTACAGCAGGGGTGGGGCGGGGCTGCCAATCAGTGCTTTTAAAGTTCTGCTGGGGAAGGTCACTACGTGCTGGCCACGGGGCGTGAGGTTTCCCACAGGCAGAGGAACACATCTGTGATCTACCGCACAGCATGGGGCCTGCAGGCGACAGTCATGAAGCATGGGCAGGTGCTGCGGCATGGCGGGTAAAGCTACTGCCTGTAGCGCCAGCATCCTTAATGAGCATAGTTATGATCCTGACTGCCCCACTTCTGATCCAGCTCTCCCCTAGCATGCCTGGAAAGGAAGCACAAGATGGCCCAAGCCCTTGGGCCCCTGCACCTACAAGGGAGACTCAGAAGTCCCTGGCTCCTGGCTTCAGCCCAGCCTATCCTTGGCCACTGCAAACCTGGGATGAAAGATCTCTATCTCTGTGTGTGTCTCCTTCTCTCTAACTCTTCTAGTCAAATAAATAAATCTTTTTAAAAAAAGTAACATATTCCAAAATTGCTAAAACAGTAAATTTTGCTCACACATGCATATACACACACAGAGACACAGATAAAACATATAAGGTGGTGGATATGTGAGTTTGAGTTAATCACCCTGTCACACACATATCAAGATATCACATTGCACTTCACAAATACATAAAATTAGTTTGGGCAATTAAAAAAACTTTTTTAGGTTCATGATAACCCAGACATTTTGATTAAGAATTTCCCCATGCTGTACCTCAGCCCTGCACCTGTCAAAAGGGGCTCTTGGAATCTTTTTCTGCAATGCGGTACTTTCTGCTGCTCATCCTACACTGGCCTGTGGAAGTCCCATTAAGCCAGCTCTTGTGCCCTCTGGCACACATTCCCTCTGACACGCGCATGCACTCGCTTTCCACCACAGTCCAGTGCACCTGGACTTCCTGGTCGCAGAGCCGGACCTGCACACTTTCCCAAGCAACCTCGTTTTTTGTTTTTTGTTTTTTGTTTTCTGAGAAACAGTTCTTGGAAACTTAACCCCAGGTGTCAGGCCAGCATTGTGGCACTGCAGGTAAAGTTACCACCTGTGATGCTGGCATCCCATATGGGTGCCAGTTCAAGTCCTAGCTGCTCCACTTCTGATTCAGTTTCCTGCTAATGGCCTGGGAAAAGCAGTGAAGATGGGCCGAGTACTTGGGCGTTTAATGCTGCGTGGGCCCTTGGTGGGGGTGGACCTAGGAAACTCAAACAGCACAGAGCCCTCCTCCCCACCCTTCCCATTCCCATCCCATCTTCCTCTCTCTTCCTCTAGGAGAGACCCTGATGAATACAAACAGCAACAGTTACTAATCTGACCTAACTTCCAGCAAAGAAAACAGTGTGGACTATACCACCACCAGTAACATGCCTACGAATGCAAGGTTTCTTCCCAGCTCCTTATCCTTAGAATACTAAAGATACAGCCATACAGTGAGAGTATTAAGCTTAGAAAAATTCCTTGAATGACTTACTTCCTTTGTAGTTAAGCTCATGTTTTGTGAGTCATCTTGTTGTCGTGGGCAACATCAGGGTTTACTGCGTCTTTCTTTTGGATCAAAGCTGTCTGAGAAGGTAGAACAGGAAAAGCTTCAAGCGTTAGACCCATCTACCTCCCTACAGGCAACCATCGTAACCAGCTCATGTTTTATCCTTCCTCTCTGCTTTCGTAAAGCATTTTCCTATTTCTCCTAGCTCTCACCCACAGTATGTCTTTTGTCTTTACTAAATAACATCCCCTGGAAACCACATCATACGATTTCACAGGACTCCTATTTACCCTTCTTCCTTTAACCGGCTGTGTAATACTCCAACATGTAGACTTACTATTGCTCAATCGACTAGTCTCAAAAGGATGGGATTTGAGGAATTTTCAGTGATTCCTAATTTTTTAAAAGTGATTTTCATTTATTGAGAGGCAGAATGAGAAAGAGAGAGAAAGAGAGTGAGTCTATCTGTTGATTCACTCCTTAAATGGTTGCATTAGCTGGATCCAGGCCAGGTCAAAATCAGATGCCAGGAGCGCCTCCAGTTCTGCCACAGGAGTGGCAGGGGCCTAAGCACTTCAGCCATCCTCTGGTGCTTTCTTAGGCACATTACCAGGGAGGTGGATCAGAGTAGAGCAGCCAGGACTCAAACTGGTGCCCATACAGGATGGCAGAGGCTTATCTTGTTAGGTCACAATGCCACCCTCCCTCCCTAGTGATTTGCTATTACAGCTATGCCTTCTGCATCACCACGTGTGCTTGTTCCATGTCTGCGAATGTGCATCTTCTGAATGAGGCCCTAGGAGAGCAGGGGTGCTGGGTAAATGTGGATGTAGTCTGGCTCTCTTCCCCTGCATAGCGGGGGTGCTAGTTGGTACTCTTGGCATTGGTATTGCAACACTCTGAAGTAGCCTGAGCTGGTCTTGAACCTGGCTGATCATCCTTTACTTCCCCACCATGAGATACTACCCTAAACTCCTCACCTGCACCTCAGCTGATATGGCAGGACAGTAAGAGAGAAGAGGGGCCCTGAGGCTCCCACTGCAGGGCTTCTCCCCAATATATCGGTCGGTTGGGCGTTTGTGTGTATGACATGTAGGGAAGCCCTGCAGAGAGAAACCATGCAGCTGGAGACCCCGACCAGTGAGCAGCGAGAGTGGACGTGACCAGAAAGAGTGTGGCCTGTGTCCACCAGCCTAGGCTGCCTCCCATGGCCTCTTTCTTTCCTGGCCAGGAGCCCTGGGCTCTGGTCTTACTGGATCCTGTCTGACTTCAAGTGGGCTAAACACACAGGACTGGGTTCAGGGGGAGGCAGAATAGAAAGTGCCCATCAGTGCTGCTGTACCACACACAGAGGAAATAAGTCAGTGGAACAAGAATGGCTCAGGCCAGGGAAAAGGAAAGAGGAGACAGAGAGATGCTGGGAGAGGAAGCTGCGGACAGAACATTCCACACCAGCCTTCTGAGCCCCAGCCCCAGGGACCATGGCTTTCCCGTGACTATAGAACATGGCAGATGAGTGGGGAAAGTGTCACTCCCTCGTGACTGAGCCCAGAGGCCATGTCTGTCTCATCCTTCTCTCCTTCTCATCCTGACACACCCTAGAATACCCGTGGCAGATTCCCACAGGGGGCATGGCCTGGGGGTGAGGAATAGAAGCCAGCTGGTCTGGGGAAGGACAGTGAGGTCCAGGGCGGACCATCCCCCTGCAAGGTCAAGCCCAACAGGGGACTGGGAACACACACCTTCCTTGCCTCACTCCAAAGGCTGGTGTCTCTGGAATGTTCTCCCTTACATGGGCATGACCCAAACGTGTGCTGAGCTGTGTCTGTGGGTGCTGGGTCTTCAGGTTGGGAGCTCTGACAGAAAAGAAAACGGCTGTGGGGGTTCCTGGAGGAAGAGAGCTTGAATGGAAGAAGCTGTTGACAGGTGGCTGCAGTGATGGGGCCCGTGTCCTGACCGGACCCAGGTCGCAGGGAATGGGGGGGGGCATTCTCCCAACATTCTAGCCTACCGACACCCACCCATTCGTTCTTGCAGCACTCAGCACACCAGGCAAATCTAACTGCCCTACTACTGCCTGCCCCCACCCCCCACCCCACACCTTCTGACATTACAGTCTACAGTCAGCTTTTCCTCAGCAGCTTGGGGAGCCAGCTTCCCTTTCTGCAGAACGCCAGAAAAGAACCTGTTTGGTTGCGGCTCCCACTCACTTCCCAAGTTCCCCCCTCCCCTCCAAGCCACCTCTTCTCGGTAAACAGCTTTCAGAGCTCAGGCACTGTGCTGGACGCTGCCAGTCAAAAGCAGCCAGGCCAACGGGGTCTCCTTAAGGCTCGACCTTGAATCTAGGAACACGGAGGTGGGAAGGGAAAAGGGCTGCGCGGGGGCCAGGAGGCAGGAAGCTCCAGGCTGCTAAGTGCTTTCTTCGTCCTGCAGCCGCCGAGGCAGGGCCCGGGAGGGTGGGGCCGAGCCGCAGGCGCGGCTGGCCGCAGAGACGGGCGAGAGGCAAGGGGGCCGTGGCTGGGCTGCAGCACCCACTCTCTGCCGGGGCTGCAGGAGAGCAGCACCCCCTACTCCCCACCTCGCCGGAGCAGGCGCCCCAGAACCAGCTCCTCAAGAAACAGCCCTCCAAGTCTACCAGATTCTCCCCCCTTCGTCGCCCCTGTGTCGCCGCAGCTCTGAAAACCGGCAGCCCAGCGGCAGCAACCGGACCCGCTGCTGGTGCCGGGAAAGGACCAGCGTGATTCGGGGCTTGCGCCTCAGCAAGATGGTGGCGGGCGGGACCGCTCTTGTGACGAGAGGCACACACAAGGATTCCCCTCCCCTCCCTGCTGAACAGGGCACCGTAGTCTTCGCCTTCCCCGCTCCCCAGTTCTCCTCTCCAGCCCAACTCTCCGGGGGCGGACACAGGTGCTACCTTCCCCGCACAGACTCCCGCAGGTTCGCGGGCCACAGGTCCTGGACCAGCCTTCCTCAGGACGACCTCTGCAGAGCTCCTTCACACCTTTACCAGAAACGGGTGGGGCGGACTGCTCCTCCTCACCTCAGCCTCTGGCCCTCACCTGGCCCGGGCAGGGACACCCCCAGTTCCTCCCCTCCTGCCAAGTAAAGAAAACCTCAGCGCAAAGGGGGCAGCACGGAGTGGGAGGGAGCTTTCCAATGGAAAAAAGGGAGGAGATGAGGGGCGGCTCTGGGGAAGGGCTTCAGACTCCCCCTTCCAGCCCGCACCCCCAGGAGGAGGAGGAGCCGACAGTCCCTTCCCACCCTCCACCGTGCTCCCCTCCTGGGCAACAAAGCGCCAGCCAGCTTCTTCCTCCGACAGCCTCCTGACGAGGCCTGCATCCCAGCTCCAGTCCCGCGGAGCACCGGTGTCCCCTCCTCTAAGGGGTGCAGCAGTCTCTACCTCGGCGCCCTCCGCAAGCATTTAGGGGCACCCCCGTCGGCTGAAGGAAGGAGCCTGCCTGGCCTTGCCTAGGAGCTTGGCAGAGCAAAGGAAACCCTTCCAGTCTTCAGTCCGCCACCACCCCAGCCGCCCCTGGGACGCCTCGCCAGCCCATCACTTTGCAATGACAAACTTTTCCCCCGGCACCCCCTTACCCTGGCTCCCCTCCGGCCAGCAAGGCGCGGGGCGGCGCCCGGGAAGACACTCCTACAGTTGGTTTGGGACACACACACACACACACACACACACACACACGCCGGCGGTGAGAGGGAACTCCCAGCTTTTTCCAAAGCTAATTATAGACGTGAGCGTCTGAGGATGTTTTGCAAGCAGCAGAAACTGCTGAGGTTTCTCTGCAGAGCAGGAGAAATTTCATTTGTGCACACCCCCAACTTCTCCCGGACTCCCCATCCCACCTCCACCCCGCTTTCCGAGACAGCCCCTCTCCCAAGTCCCCCACATATGCACGCTTATACGCAGCTCCTCCTTCCCGCCGAAGATTTTTGGCTCCCCCTGCCCCAATCTCTCTTTGGGGCTTTCGAGAAAGGGAACAGACGCGGAAAATATTTTTGCAACAGTTTTCCATTCTGCTCCTGGTTCCCAAGCCAAGGGGGAGGGGATAGGCAGGAGCGGATGGACGGGTGTGTGTGTGTGGGGGGGGGTAATAGATAATCGCTTCCTCCCCCCAAGAGCTTCATTTGGGTGTGAAAAAGGCATCTCTGCGCGCCCCTAGCCACCCCCCCCCCCGCCGCCAGGATCCCCGGACCGACCGGGACGAGCAAATGAAAAAGGCATCACTTGTTTGATTTTGGTGTGGTTCCGCAGAGCCGACCTGAGGCGAGGAAGGCAGTATTGGGCGCATCTGTGCGAGTGCGCGCGCGCGCTTGCTGGTGGTGGTGGGGACCCCCAAATCCTCCAAATCCAGGGGCATGGAACGGGCTAGGAAGACGGCACGCGGGGAGTTTCAGACGCCCGAGAGAGAAAAGAGAGCGTAAAGTTTGCAGACGTTACCGGCCAGCCTACCTCTCTAGCAACGATCCGGGCTGGTCCGCGCGGGACGCTGTCTTCGGGCAGCCATGCACGGGGCCGACGCCGGGCCGACCCTCCCCACTCCGCTCTCGCCCGGGCCGAGACGGCCGCCTCGCCGTTCCCGAGGCCGCCGGGGGGGAGTGGGCTGGCTGGGTCTCCTCCCCGGCCCTGCCCGGGCTCCTGGAAGAAGACGCGCTACGCAGGGGAGCTGGGCGGGGGCCTCGGCTCTGGCTGGCGTCCCAGGGATGCAGCCCTCCTGGCAAGTTCGAGACTGCCTCGCGACCCCCAGGGCTCCGGACGCGGCGTCAGGAACAGAGCCTCGCGAAGAAATCGCTTGTCATAGCAACGGCTCCAGCCAACTCGGGCCGGCCCGGGGTTCTCGGGCTCGCCCGAGCCGAGCGGGCGGGGCCGGGGGCGGAGCGCGCCGCGACGGAGGCGGAGCTGGGCGCGCCGCCAGACCCGGACTCCGCCGTTAAGGTGGCCCCATCCGAGCAGCGGCGGCGGCCGCCGCGGCTTCCTGGATTGTCTTAAAGAGGAATAGGAGAAGGGAGCGGAGCCCTCGTCCGCCCTCCCAGGATTCCTCCGCCCTCCCAGGATTCCTCCCACGCCCCGGCTCTCACTTGTTGAGAGAAAGAGCGTGAGAGAGGGAGAAGGAAAGGGCGCGCGCGCGCGCCAGCGCGAACGAGCCGAGCGGGCTGGAGGCGGGGCGGGCGTGGGGTTTGGGTGTGGGTGGCTGTGTGCGACCGTTGCTGGGTGGAGGAGAGAAAAGGAAGCTTCTGCAGGCGATTCGCTTCCTGCAGCGCCTACCGAGGTTTCAACACCTCTTCCTCAGCTTCAGGACCCAGGAACCCTGCAGGGTGTCTGTGGACACTCACTGGTACCTGCCCTCTGCCCTTCCGCCTCTGCTGCGCCCCTGCCTGGTGGTGTTGGGGGTGGGGGGTGCGGATCACGGAGTAGAAGGACCTGCTTGGGTACGCGCAAGGCGCGCACACACATACACACACCTGTCATAGTTGTCCCTCTTGCCCCAGCCAAGGACTACAGGAGCATTCCAGAGTGTTAGCATGTTTGAGCGAAAGCTTTGTAGCTGCAGAATGTTGCAGATAGTTTTATTTTCCTTTAGGGGAGCTGGTTAGTTTGAAAGGCAGAAAGACACATAGAGGCCTTCCATCTGCTGGTTCACTCACCAGATCCCACATCCGTCAGGGCTGAACCAGACCGAACCCAGGAGCCAGGGACTCCAGCCGGGTCTCCCGCATGGGTGGCAGGGACCTGTGGACTTGAGTCAGCAGTCACGGCCTCCCAGGTGTGAGGAGCTGGAGTGATGGGAGGCAGCAGATGCATACCAAACAGGACTCTCACCTGGCATGCAGGTATAGGATGTGGCCTCAGCCCTTACAGATTCAGTTGTCATCTGTGTTGAGGACATTGAGGACTGAGTGGCTGGACCAGGTTATGTGTCTGGTGCCTGATGAAGCCCCATGGGGAGGCCTCTTTAGCCTGATCTCACAGCATGTCTCCTCTTTCCTCTGGTCCACATTTCTGTCTTCCTCTGTACAACTCAGACCCCCCCCCGTGCACACAGCCAAAACACTGTTGGTCACAGCCCTGCTGCAGCCACACGCCCACCAGCCCTGCGCAACAGTGCCACCCATAGATGCTGCCTGGAACTTAGGGCTCCCAATACACACACGCACCCTCAGCTGCTTCACCAACGGATGGGTTCCCATACCCACCTCAGCAAGCACAGTCAACGCCTAGCTCTGTGCCTGCTGAAGGAAGGCACCGTGACACACACCTCCCAGGCTGACAGCATGCCTGGTTGGCTCCCCAACCCTCACAATAGGGTTTCAGAGAAAAGGCATGTGTGGTCAGACCGCCCCAGCCCACACCCTCACACACCTGTTCTTCTCACTTGGGTACTTGGGTCTCCCCTGCCTCACTCCAGGAGTTAGGAATAAGCCCCAGGGGTCTGGCTTCCTTCTGCCCATCAGCCACACCCCCACCCCCAGTTTCCTAGTGTTCGGGTCATTTTCCCCCCTTTTTTTTTTGCTCTCTTACCATTTCTCGATAATTCATATGCATCGTATTTTTGAGCCTGGGATGGTCAAATCAACAAAGGTAAAGTAATTGTTTTAGAGCAGTGAGGCTGGGCTAGGGACTCTGTATGGAACTGGGACAGTGCATATGGACGGGGAAGGGCGTGCTTGCTACCAGCTATCCTGGGACTAAACCCCGAATTATCCCCTGGCTCTGCTGTGCCCCTCTTCCTCAACTAAACGGGATGGGGGGGTGTTCTTTCTTCCAGGGCATTGGAGGAACCCCTTTTGCTCCGTCCAGCCCTCCCAGTGCCTCCAAACTCTCCCAGCTCCCCAGACTGCTCCACTGGAAGACAGAGCAGGTGCCTTGTGAGATTTGTGTAGGCCCTTCCAAAAAGCCTGGCTTAAGGAGCCTGCAGCAGCCACAATGGACTTGACGGAGAAAGAGAGTCAGTGGAACAGAGCCGGGGAGCCGATGGCTGTCAGGCTCCCAGCTGGAGAGCAACAACTTGACATTTTAGTGCCCAATGAGTGTCAGTTGCATCTTTATCATGAGAGAGCCTGTCTCTGAAATGGCTCTTTAAACGTATTAAAGTATATTTTAAGCTTGTCTGCAGGGGCTGTGCGCGGAGGCATTGCCTAACCGTTCGGTAAACTTGTCTTGGGGGAATAACAATTTAAGCCAGATGTGTGGTCCCATTAAAGGCAATGTCTCCTCCTGCTGCCTAGTGGGCAGGCAGGCAGGGAGCTGGGAGCCAAAGATGCCCATTCATGGCTGGTTATTGTTGGAGGGACTGGACCTGCTCCTCAACCTCCCTGGATTCCAGGGGGGCAGGCTCTGCAGGATGGGGTGTGGGGGAAGAGACCCTGAAGCTGTCCCCCTTCTGGCTGGTTAGGAGGCAGGCAGAGCCAGCCTTGATGGAGGCTCGGGGCCTCCTTTCTCTGAGAGCACTCGACTGACTGCGAGATGAGAGAAGAGAATTCCTGCACTGCTCCTTCCTCGCCCATTGCCCCTGTCAACAGGAGAGAGGAATGGGAGAAAGGGTGGCCGTCGACAGGGAGATCTGCAGGCCAATCTTTGCAGGTAACTGAGTCAGCCCTACAGCCTAGGTTTTCTGGAATCCCAAAACCTGGCTGCTTTGTTTCTTCCAGCAGCAGGTTTGAGGTTTACAGTCAGCAAAAAATAAATCTGGCTTTCAGAGTAAGCTCTAGGGGCCAGTGCCATGAAAGAGTAGGTTAAGCCTGTGCCTGCAGTGCCAGCATCCCATATGGGTGCCAGTTCAAGTCCTGGCTGTTCCATTTTCAATCCAGCTTCCTGCTGGTATGCCTGGGAAAGCAGCGGAATATGGTCCAGACCCTTGGGATCCTGCACTCATGTAGGAGATTCAGAAGAAGCTCCAGGATCCTGCCTTGGGCTGGGTCCAACTCTAGCTGTTGTAGCCATTTGGAGAGGGAACCAGTGGATGGAGGATCTCTTTCTCTCTCTCTAACTGCCTTTCAAATAAAAATAAATGAATTTTGAGTTCGGTCCTTGGGCTTGGGGGCAACTGACGCTCCCTGCAGTGTGGCGACTGTGGGGGGTGCCCCTGCCGGGTCGGACCCAATGCGGGGGACTCACGCCAAAGACACTGCCACAAGGCAGTGAACGAGTCCTCGGCCTCCCCCAGGGCGGCCAGTGCACCACATGGTGCCAGGCATTGCCTGCTGGCCGCCCGGAAGGGCAAACTCTGGGGTTTTCAAGATATGTAGTTGCTGCCTGGGGTCACTCATGACTAAGACTAGGTTGAATGTAGGTGCAAAGTGAATTTTCGGGTATTCTCAGTGACAGGGTCATGAAAGATTTAAGCAGGCAAGGGGACCAAGACCTAGTGGTTTGGGGGAAGTGTCCAGAAGATAATTTTAGTAAGACAGATGCAACAGCTCAATTATGAATACAGAGATGGGATATTAGTATAGAACATCACTGATCACCATATACTAGCCTACACCGAAGCTATGGATGGGGGCCTCTTTGGCAGTGTTGGGTACCATTGCCCGACTGAGTGTTGGAGTTGTGGAGTGGTCACATTTGGCAAATCAAGACACTCTCCAGCACACAAGAGAACTTGGGCTGGGGGTAGACTCTGTAGGGTTGTGTGGGCCCAACCCTTTGGAATACAAGTCCCCCGGGTTAGTTCCCAAGCTGGGGTTGCAATGGTCTAAGCTGGGTGTGACCACGCCATCTGCCATCACTCATGGGTAAAGGAATCCACAACAGTCAGGGTAGGTCAAGGCAGCAGCACCCAATTGTGCATCTTTAAACAAGATGTGGGGTGGGCCGGGCTGCCACTGGAAGGGGGTAGAATGGGCAGGGCTGTACAAACCTTAACTCACAAGTAACAACAGAAATCAGGTTGGAGCACAGCTCAGGCCAGGTAGGTCCTTGCACATACTGATCTGTGTGAGGCAGAGGCACTAAGCCACAGCATCCAAGGGGCCAGGACAAGTGAGGGGCTCTGCCAAGCGGAGACAGAACAACCACCGGCCTACACCTGCTCTATGGCAGGGCAGAGGCCCGGTTGGGGAAATAACGGGACACCCTAGCTGGGTTGAGTTTCCCACCAAGGAGCGCATGGGCTGGAACTGAGGCTACATTCTGATCAGGATACGATCGTAATCTCACTTGGCACAATTGTGGACTGGGATGGGAAGCACCAAGCCAGGCCAAATTCCAACACCATCTGGTGCTCTGGAGGACCGGGGAGGGTTGTGTGACAGACTAGGTTAGGTCTCAGCCCTTACTGAACCATGTGTGAGCTGGGTAGGGGTATGGAAGAGCCATGGCTGGGTTGAAATATCCAACAACAAGAACCAGCTTGGGTCGGAGGCCAGGCAGGAAAAGCCACTGTTCCTCCTAGGATAGCAGGCGAACTGAGTAGTGCTGGCTCATGGACCCACTGGTATGCGCGAAAACTGGCATTGGGAGAGGTTCTGGTGGAGGAGCCTGGGCAACTTCTCTGGCAGGACACAGTCCCATGCAGGTAAGCGCAAGAAGCACAATAGGGAACAACCCAAAACAGGCAATGAAAATTATCCCACTGGCATACACATGGCATGGGTTGGGGGCAGACCAGCCTGAATCTGTTCACATTACCTTCTGGTGAATCCGAGCACCAGAACAGAGTGTGGGTGGAGCCAGGTTCGGTTGCAACACATACCAGTACACAACAAGTAATGCCAAGGTGAGATGAGCCGTACCAGATGTGGCTGCAGCACACAAACAGCACATATGACAATCAGGGAGGAGGCAAAGCCAACAGGGGAACGTGGACACCCCTGCTGGATAACTACTTCCACTGGAAAGTGTGAATACGGATGGGGGCAGTTCAGACTAGGCAGGGCTATAGCACCTGTGGGCCTCACGGTGAGCTGACTGTTCTGACTGGTGCAAGTTAAAATTAGAGTGGGTTGAGGGGTGTTTGGGCTTAGCCACAGCGTTAGCTGGCAGAGGCTGGTACTAGGAGCCAATTCTGACAAGTCAAATGCCAAAACTACCTGGAGACTGCATACTCTAGGAGTGGGTGTGGCCTAGTAGGGAAATAGTGGGCACCTCCCTCAGGGTTACCACCCTTACTGGACAGCACGAAACCCAGGCTAGGAGCAGGGGTGGCTTGACAGAAAGGCACCTGCCAGTGGGTGTATGGGCTGGATAATAGGTTGGTTGGGTTGAACCAGGCTTCAATGTCCATTGACGTGTGTGAGAGCTAATTGGGATGTGGGACAGACTGGACAAGCCTGCAGTGCATACTGGCAAGCATGGGAACCAGGGTAGGGGGCAGAACTGGTAGGGGTTTTGGGGAGTCGCCCCAACTAGGCTGCAGCTCCAACTGGTTTGCATGAAGACCGAGTATGAAGTGGGTAGAATCGAGCTGGACTACAACACCCATTGGTTCACAAGGAAGACAGGGCTGGAAGCCGAACGGACCCAGTAATCGCAACGACCAGCATATGCATAAGCTGATTGGTGTGACGAACAGTGTTGGAGTCTGTACTAGCAAACTCACTCAAGAATCAGATCTGGGATCAACTCAGATGAAGTTTCTTTGGATATTTCTCGAACTGAACTGCTGATCTTGGAACCCCAACCATCAAGAGACTGTCAGCCAGTGGACTCTGAATAGGTTTCATTACGGTTGGGACGGAGAGATTGGCAGCAATCCAGAACTGATGAGCTATCAAAACTGTATGAGCAGGACCCTTGGAGCGCGCCTCATGTTGGGGATGGGGGATGGGTGGGAGGTAGGGTGGGGCTTTCCCCTTTGTTACTCCCCTAACCCTAGATACAGGACAAAATGATTATATTAGTGTGGAAACAATGATATTACCCACTTTCAAAAAAAAAAAAAAAAAAAAAAAGAAAAATATCAAAAAAAAAAAAAAGAAATGACGTTTAGAGCAAAAAAAAAAAAAGTGTTAATCATCAGACAGATCTTCCTCTCTGTCTCTCCTCTTCTCTGTATATATCTGACTTTCTGACTTTCTAATAAAAATAAATAAATCTTTAGAGAAAAAAAAAAAAAAAAAAAAAAACTCTGGCAAACAGACCTTAGGGTGGGAGAGCAAATAAAAGGAGACTGGTAAAAGGTTGATAGTTGTTGAAACTGTGAGTTCATTTTATTACTCACAATTTTAATGCATATTTGAATTTTTCCATAATAAAATGTTGAGTATTTGACCTAGTAAAAAAAAAAAAATAAATGAATTTTTTTTTCTTTTAAAGTAAGCTCTAGATGCACTTGCCCCCTGGGGTGGGACAGTGGGCCCCTGGTATCACTTGAAGGAAATTCAACCAGCAGGGACCAGTTGGGTAAGCCTGCACTCCATCTTGGAGTGCTGGTTGGCATACAACCTGCCCTAACCATCCTAACCAAAGCCTATTCCCTGCTGATGCACCTGCACCTGGGAAATCTGAAGAAGATGGTCCCAAGTTCTGGTGACCTCTGCCACCCACCTGGAAGGCTTGGCTGGAATTCGTGGCTCCTGGCTTTGGCCTGTCCCAACCCTGGCCATTGCAGCATTTGGGGAGTGAACCACAAGATAGAAGATCTCTCTGTCTCTTAATCTCTGTGTCTACCTTTCAAATAAATAAGTAAAATTTTAAGAAAGAAGGAAATATAATTAACCTTGTTTCTTGCCATCTGTTTCCCATAATCCCTCTTGGGGTCTTGCCATACTTCCCTTATTGCAAACCGAAGGGATCCCCATTGTGTGGGTAGAACTGCAATCATCCTCCCCAGGCCCCAAGACTGCTCTTCTGGAAAGTTCTGTGCTGTGCAGAGGGAGATTGTCATTTCCCTAGAAGTGCCGCCCCAACCTGTACCAGGCTGAGCTGGTCCACTCCTTTCCTGGAGTGTTTGAACCAAAGACCAAGACGAAACAGAGCTTTGATCCGATGGTGAACAGCAGGAAGAGTGAGACCCCTGAACGGATTAGAGAGGCCACATTCATGGCCATGTGGACGGGGCTCACCAACGGGAAGGAGCCATATCCCTGCAGAGAGGCAGGCCGGAAGGCCCAGCAGGAGCGTTGGCAGTGTGTGCGAGTGTGCCCTTGCCTTTCTGCCATGCCAGTGCCTGGTGTGACTCATTACACATGCACAGGCTACAGGAAGCTGGGCTTTTGGGTCACTTGTACCAAGTAATAGAGAAAGTAGTACAAACACTTAGAGCTGATGGCTGCCATGTAGATCCACTCATTCACCACACATTGCTCATTCAAGAAACATTACTGAGCGCCTGCTGTTTAATCCCATGTATGCTTAGTGAATGCCTACTGTTTCCACATCCACTGGGCCGCAGGAGAAGGTACACACCTGAGTGCTTACCCTGAGCTAGGTAGTACCTGTTAAAAGATGAGATATGAAGCTACTTCTGCAGACAACTCCAGAGAGTCATGACTTCTGACAGTGAGGAGAAAGTGTGTGGAAGTAGCTGAAAACCTTGCGAGCGGTTTTTAAACTGGTTTGGAGGGGATAACAGAGGGTGGTGAGGGGAATGATGTTAGTGATTTAAAACAGTTCGAGTTCTAGTTCATACGTTATTACGATATATGGTATTATTACGTGCAGCTAATTCCCGCAACCTGTTTCTTTATCGTGAGCTGAAAACACCTGGTTCTTTACCGTCAGCAACGAGGTATCTTAGGAGGTTTATTCCAGTAGGGCAGAAACAGGACAGAGTAGTGGGAGAGCAGCAGGAAGAAGGGAAGGAAAGGGGGGGAAGGGAGGCCGGAAGGAGAAAAGAGAGAGAGAGCCGCACCTGGGGCCTTTTGTCACTCAGGTGAGCCGGCAAGGTGTGGGGGCGGGGGTTGGGAGGGATTGCGGGCAGGCCCCAGGGGATTGGTGGCTGAGACTGTCACAGGTGATTGCCTAAGAATGATTGGTAAGTGGGCGGAGTTGAGGCTGGGGCTGGGGAGATTGGGGGTGGGATTCTCAGGTGAAATGCTCTATTGGTGGACGGCTGGAGTGGCGCGAATTTTGTGAGCTGTGAGGAAGAGGAAATGGCTCTGGGTCCAGGGTGAGACATTCGAATAACTCCTTACAAGTGATGTAAGCAGAGATCCAAACCGAGAAAGGAGAGAGGAGAAGCCTGGGAGGAGGTGTGGGATCTGTGGATGGCCTGGGCAGCCTCATCAGGTGTGTGTTGAGCTAGCTGGCCACGGCAGCAATGTGTGGTTTAGATGGGAGACCCAGAGATGGCGGGCTGGGGCCAAGCAGCTACAGCAAGTTTACCCGGGACACCGCGTCGACCTTAGCTGAGAGTTGCAGTGTGCCTCAGCCTGAACTCTGCCCCGGGGCTCAGACAGACTCCATCTAACAACATGGAGTCACTCATGCTAAATTTCCAACTCCTGAAACTGAAACCAAGGTATGACCTGACCTTCTGGGGAATCGAAAGAGAGAAATCACCCATCAGAATTTCCCCGACGGGTTAGTTTCTGTGAGTGTGAGTGTGGAATTCCCTCAGTTTTATCCCATACCAAAAAAAAAGTAACCTGTTGCTCAGGGACCAGCTGTTCTCTTGTTCCCTCTCCCTGTTCTTCCCCTTCCACAGAAGGTAACTGCAGTGACCAATCTGGGTTTTGTTCTTTGTTTCTGCTTTTTACAGCCTTTCTCCGTCTGAGAACCAAGCTCCTCTGCCTGACTCATCAGAACACTCACTCTGTTTTATGGAATCAACTGTTATTTGACTCTGGAATGGCAACATAATGTCACTCAAGACATGACTTTTGTTGTCCTTTGGTTTTTTGACCTGCGGAACTGTGGTCCTTGCCTTGGGAAGCCTCGGATCTGTTGTGAGGATGCAAAAAAAAAAAAAAAAGCTCCCAGTGGAGGAAGTGCCTCAAGCCAGGGCCAGGTGCAAACTGCAGGGAAGGTTAAGCAAAGGGGAAGCTGCAGATGGTTCCTAGAGTTGGGGGCGAGGTAGGGGGAGGGTGGGCATAGAGGGATTTTGAAATTCTGCCCAGTGCTTTTCTTTCCACTTGGCTGGACTGGCAGTAGGTGAAGGCTCACTCGACTGAGGCGTTTGAGCAAGTCACACCTGTCTGGTGACCTTTGTCTGTCTTTAGTGTTCAGAACACAAGGCCTGGATTCTGATGGGGGAAGAAACTTTATATTTCGGAAGAGAGAGCTTGGGAAACTACTACTGTAGCTGCAGGCTGGGCCTGAGGCCAACAGTGGGCTCTGACTGAGGAAGTCGGAGGTAAGAATGCTAGGTGGAGACAGAGCCCGAAGTCTTTGGATCTGACCAAGAGGGGCGGAGAAAGCGAGACTGTGGAATACCACTGGGAATCGCCCTCCAGGAAGTCCATGGTGAGGACTGTATCAGGAACCAAGTATGGAGTACCGGGTTTCTGGAAGGCAGCCTTCGGAAAAGGTAAGGACATTTCCTTCCTGGTGCTGTTCAACCCAGAGAAGCCAACAGCAGCTGGAGTAGAGCACTTGGCCACTTTTCTGCTGCAGGCACCTTGCTGGGCCTCCCTGGTGGGGGCGGGGCCTGGGGCTGGCTTCCGGCTCACCCCTGGCTGAGCATGGATGGTCATCTGTCCCTGACAAGCAGTGCTTTCAGTTTCTTCCACTTGTAGGGATTCCAGTGGAGAGACATGGATGGGCCAAGCTTTGCTGAGGTGGTTAGGCAGTGTGTCTGAGTCTGCAGGGGCGGGGACCCAAGTCAATTGGAGGATGTGTTCTCTGCTGGCTGGGGAGTTGGTCGCAGAGGACCACCTAGGCACTGTCTTTCCCTCAGCCCCAGAGGCCTTTGAGGCTCAATTCTTGTTCATTGGGATTTTTGTTCTTTGTTGTGTTGCTGGTTTCATGCTCTGATTCTGACAATAATGAGGCCGAGTCAGCAAAGCCAAGAGTTGCCTTTTACTCTGCCATCTCCAGTTGGAGGAAGGTGGAGCTGGGCAGCTGGGCAGGGGGAGTTACTTTTGTACGCCCCTCCAAAAAAAAAACCCAACTGTGTGCAGGGCTGCATGCTCCTAACAGAGACTCTCTTCTACATCTTGTTCTCTCATCTTTGCACCTGCAACAATCAGCACTTCAAAGACATCAGGTACGTCCTGTTCAATGAGTTGTACAGGGAATGTTCAACAGAGGAGGAGTACAGCCAGCGTTGTGGCACAGTGCATGAAGCTGCTGCTCCGGACGCTTGTATCCCAGGTCAGAGTGTTAGATATGTCCTGGCTTCTGTTTCAGAGCCAGCTCCCTGCCAACGTACCCAGGAAAGGCTCAAGTGTTTGGGCTTCTGCTTCCCCTGTTGGAGACCTGAATGAAATCCCTGGCTCCTGGCTTCAGCCTGGTGCATCCCCTAGCTGTTGTGCCATTTGGGCAATGAACCTGCAGGTGGACAGTTTCTTTGTCTCTGTCTCTCCCTTCTTTGTCACTCTGCCTTTCAAATCAATCAATCTTTAAAAACAGAAGGACAACAACAACAAAATAAAACCCAGCAGCGGTGAGTTCTCACACACACCTTCGACATGAGAATCTGTTTTATTCATCTGGCCATATATTGTGCTGTTGCAGTTTCATTCCCTTTCCCTTGTTTTGGAAGCTGTGGTAGCTTGGTTTTCATTTCATTTTGAACTCATTAACTGGATTTGAGAAAAAAAAAGTCTGAACTCCCTTTGTGATCTGTTTTTCTAACAAAATATTTGTCTCGTTTGTTTCAGGGTACAGCAAATTAGTGCCGTTTAAAAATAGTTTTGGGTTAATGGTTGTGCTCAGCAGAGATGAGGAAGTGAGTGTGGAGTGAAGGGGATGGGTGATGATGTTTAAATTTAATTTTTAATCTTAATTAGAGTGTCAGCAATACCCTAAGTGCTCATTAAGTTTCAAATGAAGATCAAAGGCAGCCCAAGTGGAAGGCTCCTTCCTGGCCTGCGTGCTGGACCGGAAGGGTTTACGACCTCTCTGCTTGCCCTGGCCCGGGTTCCACAGCCTTTAATTGTCCTCTGGGCCTTGTGCATAGCGTGCTGTCGCTGCATGGGATATTTAACTCGATCCTGGCAGGGGTCCTGGATGGCTGGATGATCAGGGCACAGGGAAACTGAGGCTCAGAAGGAACAACAGAATTGCTCCTTGGCTCATAGTTCCCAGAAGGCAACTAAGCCCTCTGCTTACTGATCCAAGGCCCTCCCACCCCTTGTGGGCTGCAGGCTCTCTGATCTCACACAATTCTTCAGGCTTCTAGATCCATCTGTCTGGGGAACAGTGGGGGAGACCAGAGGAATCCTGGGGACAGCAGCCCTAACTGGCCATCAGGTGGAACTGAGCTTCGAGCTCTTTTGGATCTCACTGTGGATGGGTAGCCTAGGTTTAGAACTCCCGTTTCCCAGGGTGAAGCCACAGCCCAGCCCTTCCTGCAGCCCAGGGTAGAGTTTGCTGTCTGAGCCGGGCAGGCTCAAACACTGTACTCCCGGATCTGGACAGCTTTCGCCTCTGCTGTCGTTTAAGCAGCTCCTATCCCCCACCTGCCTGACTCCTTGGTTTCAATGCTGGTGGTCATTTGCCCTTCAGCCCCGCAGCCTCCTCCCACTCCTCTGTGCTCTGTGCCTTCTCTCATTCCCTCTTTGCAAGGTGTCTAGGACGCAGATACCACCATGCTAGTTCCATGGAAATGGAAACTCCGAGAGGCCGGATAGCCAGAAGGCTGAACAGCTGGGCAGACTCACAGCTGTCTTCCTCAGAGGGGGCAGTGGAATTGCTTGTGCCTACCACACAGATTCTTAGGAGAGGTGAGGGGGTAGAGGTGAATGCTCTCTGAAGTTTTATTTATTGAAGATTTATTATTATTTTTTCTTTCTTCGAAAGCAAAATGACAGGGGCTGGGGTCAGGAGGAGGACAGAGTGGGCAATCTTTTATCTGCTTGTTCTCTCCCCAAATGACTGCAATGGTCTGAGCAGGGTCAGGCTGAAGCCAGGAGCCAGAAACTCTGCCCAGAGGTGGGGACTCAAAATGATGCTCTGATACAGAGCGCTGGCCTAGCATGTGGTGGCTACCTCACTGGGCTACAATGTTGACCTGTCACCCATTGTGTTGATTTTAATTTGGGGCGTGGGGAGGGGGAGAGCAGGTTAACGCAGGTCAGATATCAGCTCTTTTGGACTGGCAGAATAATTTGCCTTGGTCTGGGATTTAACTTACTGATTTTATAAAAAAGAACCAATCGCAGGTCTTTTTTTAAAAGATTCATATCCTTATTTTTGGAAAGATAAATTTACAGAGAGAGAAGAGAAACAGAAAAATCTTCCATCTGCTGGTTTAGTTCCCCAAATGGCTGCAACAGCTGGAGCTGAGCTGTTTTGAAGCCAGGAGCTTCTTCTGGGTCTCCCACACAGGTACAAGGTCCCAAGGCTTTGGACTATCTTCTACTGGTTTCCTAGACTACAAGCCTGGAGCTGGATGGAAAATGGAGCAGCCAGGACACAAAGCGGTGCACATGTTAGATCCTAGCACTTGCAAGGGGAGAATTAACCAATTGAGCCAGTGAGCTGGGCCCTAGTGACAGGTCCCGTGAAAGCCCCCTGAGTGGGAGACTGTGGCCCCTTGGGGCTTCTGTTACAGGTGAGCAAATTCTTTAGGGCTGTACTTGGTCCTTCCTACAGTAGATTCTGACAGGTCCCTCTACCCTCCCTCCCTGAAGACCACAGCAGACTCACCAAAACGTGTGGCATTTTTAGACTCTTGCTGAGTCTTCTGCAGTGACCCCTCCATCTACCAGTGGTGAATGTGAGGGTGAAACTCCTGAGTTTCGGTGGAATTTGAGAGTTTAGGGGTAGAGAGAAAGTCTGTAGGTAGGAGAAGCTAAAGCTATTTGAGCTACACAGAGAAGTGTGGCTTCTTTGAGGAGTGGCTATGGCCTTGAATGCTGTTCTCTTTTCTCAGACTTGCCTGGGACTGTAGGTGTTGCCTACACCAGCAGCCTTGGAGCATGGTGGCAGGGGAGGCCATGGACTCTAGGCCGTCATGGCCAGGAAATTGCCAGTTCATTGAAGGGAAGGCAACCTGACCTGAGCAGGGAGTGTGGAGCTGGATTCTGACAAGAGGGAACCCCCAGAGACCAGAGCCCGTCTGATGCTCCCCCACCCATGTCTCAGTGCTGTCCCTGCCATGACCGAAACGGCATGTGGGTCTGGTCAGGTGTGATTTCTGAAAAGGTTGGCACAGCCTTCCCTCCCTTCGGGCTGCCATTCACCATCTCTGCGAGGTCCAGACCTTCATTCCCCACCTGGTGTTGGACGTGGAGGCTGCTCCAAACCCTCTGAGCCCATCCTGACGGCCCCACCTGCTGCTAAGTTGTGGTCACTGGTATCAACTGTTGGCTGTGCTTGACAGCTAACCCCCACTACCACCCATTAGTCAACGTGATGTTAGTTCCATGCAGTCACCCATTGTAAGCTCCTTGTGTGGCACAGGCTGAGAAAACAATGAAAGGCTGGCTCAGATGTGCTCGCTCAGTAGTCCCTTAAGACTCACCTCGAGGGCCTGGCGCAGTAGTTTAGTGGCTAAAGTCCTTGCCTTTCATGCGCTGGGATCCCATATGGGTGCTGGTTCTAATCCCAGCGGCCCCATTCCCATCCAGCTCCATGCTTGTGGCTTAGGAAAAGTCAAGCACGGTCCCAAGCCTTAGGACCCTGTAACCATGTGGGAAACCCGAAAGAAGCTATGGGCTCCTGACTTCTGATCAGCTCAGCTGCAACCGTTGAGGCCAATTGGGGAGTGAATCAACAGATGGAAGATTTTCCTCTCTGTTTTTCCTCCTTTCTGTATATCTGACTTTCCAATTAAAAAATAATAAAAATAAATATATATATTTTAAAAGCCTCACTTTGTGTGTCCCTCCTCACAAAAGCCTTCTTGAGTCCCCTCTCTCCTAAATTAAAGGTTTCCAACGCATTCAGAACTCCCCTTCGTTAAGGTGTTTCCTGTATGTGATGCTAATGGACCTTGATGGTCCTCATGACCACTGGCTTTAGCCTCCTTGAGGGTACAATAGCTGGCATGACAGGTTCCCAATCATGATTGTAACAGGGTGTCACAAATGAATCCGTGACTGCGTGAATACACAGATGAAGAGAAATGACCGCTGATGCAGCAGGATTGAGTCACAATAACCTTAGGTGCTCCACCTTTTCTGGTACCCTGCTTCATGGCACCTCACAAATACACAGCAGTTCCTACTACATGCAGAGGATTCGGGGCCAGCCTGCAGTGGATCAATTGGTGCCATTGTTTTCAGCATCACAAATTCACTTCATTTCTCTGTTCTGGTTTAGAAATTCTCAAAGTATTTCGAATGAGGCATGCCCACAGAGGATAAATGCTGTGGATACAAATATGTACGTAACCTCAGGAAAATTCTAACATGACTCTGCCTGCTCCCCAACGAAACAAATAAACCATTAAATGTCATGTGTGTGCTGACTGCTCCACTGACCAGCTGTTCACCATCCCGTTCCGTCTCCAGGGGCCTCCCTGTTCCCTGAGACACAACAATTTTGAAAGTAGGCCAATATTTGACCCCTCTGAGAGTTCAAGTGAAAGGGAGAGTTTCATATTTCTCACTCTAAATCAAAAGCTGGAAATGATTTAGCT
Source organism: Ochotona curzoniae (assembly GCF_017591425.1). Classification (NCBI taxonomy): domain Eukaryota; kingdom Metazoa; phylum Chordata; class Mammalia; order Lagomorpha; family Ochotonidae; genus Ochotona; species Ochotona curzoniae. Next base: position 13,924,194 of record NW_024466219.1, on the reverse strand, counting down.
TACCAAGGAAGGTATGTCAAAACCAAGAAGGAGCGCTAACATTATAATAAGTTAAGCCACTGTCTGTGGTGCTAGCATCCCATGTGGATACCAGTTCAAGTCCTGGCTGTCCCACTTCTCATGCAGCTCCCTGCTAGTGCACCTTAGCAGGAGATGGGCCAGGTTCTTCATGTCCGCATCCACGTGAGAGACCCAGATGAAACTACCCGTTCCTGGCTTCGGCCTGGCTCGCTCCTGGCTTTTGGAGCCATCTGGGGAGTGAACCAGCAGATGGAAGATTTCTCTCTCTCTCCCTCTCTGTAACTCTACCTTACAAAGCAAAACACCCCAAACAAGAAAGGCTAAAAACTGGGCCTCCTGTATCAACAAGTTAGCTTGACTGTGAATGCAAAGAGAAAGTTCCTGAAGGACATGCAACGTGCTGCTCCAGTGAACACAGGAACAATAAGAAACAGTCTTATTGCCAACATGGAAAAACTGTTAGTGGCATGGATAAAAGATCAAACCAGCCACAGCATTCCTTTAAGCCAAGCCTAATCCAGAACAAGACTCTAACTCTTCTCAACTCTAGGAGAGCTAAGAGCTGGAGCCCACAGAGGTCAGTTCACGAGGTTTAAGCAAAGAGGCAGTCTCCTCAACACCAAAGCTCCAGAGGAAGCAGCAGGTGCCAGGCAGATGCTGCCAGGAGACAGCCAGTGTTGGCTCAGCCTGCAGAGGAGGGTGGCTCCGCTGACCACTTGACCTCCAGTGCAGGTGCAACAGCACCCCCTCCTGGAGACTGCAGTGGGAGGGGCACATGGTCATTGCTGCAGAGGACAAGTCTGGGCCCAGCTTGCCTTGCCTCCTCAGGCCCCCTCTCTCCTCAGGGGCTCATGCAGCCAGGGACTTTGTTGAAGCTCTCCTGCACTCACCATTCAGAAAATCCTGGGCCCTGAAGAGCCACACACACTCTGCCAGCGCTCTGTGAATGCAACCACAGAGCCTGGATAACAGCACATCTGTTCACAACACGGTTTGTTGAATATTTTAAGCCCACTCCTGAGACAAGCTGCACAGGAAAGGGGGGAAAAAACAAGATTCCTTCCAAACTGTACCTGTCCACAGCCCCTGGTCACCCTGGAGCGTAGGTCGAGGTGCGGACAGAGCGCGAGTTTCCTGCCTGCTGACACCGCGGCCATCCCACACCCCATGGTCAGCAGCAGTTGCAACTTTCAGGTCTTATTGGTTAGGAAGTGCATCTTGTCAGCAGAACTGGTGATCACTGTGATGGGTCTGGGCGAAGCCAACTGAACCTTCTGGAAGGGAGTCACAGGAGGACGTCCACACCATGACACCCACAGGCATCCAGAGAAGGTGGACTCCAAGCCTTACTGTGCAGGCTCGAGGCTGCAGTGGGGGCAGCAACTAGGGACAAGGTGGGGCAGCAGGAGAACCAGGAAGGGGGAAGGGAGACCTGCAGAGGAGCGCTGCACCGGCACAACCTCAGGACTGAGTTTCCTCTTGAGGAGCCGCCTCCCTTGTGTGGAGGAGCAGAGCTGGTGCCTGAGGGGCTGCCTGGTCCTGGAGCAGCTGCTGCTAGTGTTGCCTCTATCACAGTGAGGGACACAGGACGGGTCAGGCACTTAGCTGATGAAGCAGTGGCAGTTGGGAGGACCCCTAGGTTTTTTTTTATTTTAAGATTTATTTGTTGTTTTTATTGGAAAGGCAGACCAGATTTATGGAGAAAGTAGAGACACTTTCCCCAGTGGCTGCAACAGCCAGGGCTGGGTCAATCCTTAACCAGCAGCCAGGAGCTTCTTATGGATCTCCCATGTGGGTACAGGGTCCCAAGGGTTTGGGCCAACATCTGCTGCTTTCCCAGGCCACAATCAGGGAGCTGGATGGGAAGTGGAACAGCCAGGACATGAACCAGTGCCCATTTGGGATGCTGGTGCTTGAAGGTGGAGGATTTAGCCATTGAGCCATTCTGCTTGACCCAGGACCCCTCTTCTGTAAGCAGCTCTCTGTGAGCACTGTGCTTGCCACCACTCTGCCAGGGGCAGAGAAATCTCTGGGGAGAGGAGGAGTCCATTGAGGCAGCTCTTCCTTGTGGTTCATTCTAAGAAATGGATGCCCTCTGCCCCAGCCACTCCCTGATCTCCCAGCAGCCATCAGCACTGCGGCCTGACATTCCCTCCACCAGCATGTAGTGTCCTGCTCATCAGCATTCCAGCTGGTGCTTTCAGCAGTTAAGTATTCTTAAGTAAGGGTTGTACACTTTTTAGATATAGTTAGGTTTTGTACTTAATGAACTATGTAAATGTAACTGTCACATGCATTGGGAAACCAAACAAGTTATCAGACTCACACTCTGGCAATATTGACTTTCTTGCCTGTTTGCCATCAAACCTGCAATGCCATCGATGAGTGCCTTGGATACAAATGCAGAGGTGTCTGGGGTTGCCTGGAGCAGCACCAGTGCTGAAAGGGTGTAAGCCTTTGAGATAGGAGGTCTGGGGTGGGGTCTGTCCTAGCATGAAGCATATGCTTTCTAATTTCCTGGTGCTGTGCTGAAAGCTTTAATTATACTGTTGTATTTGGACCTCACAGCAACTGGAGCTTCTGACTTCTCTGGTCATGTGTGCTTCCCCAGTCTCTGGTCATGTCTGAAACTCGAACTTCCCTCCCTCCTTCCTCCGTGAACTATCTCCGTACCCGACATTTAGCTGACTGTTGTGTTTGCAAACCACCTTATTATTGGGTCTGACTTGTGGATGGGTAAGCTCAGCCCCGATGGACTGGTAGATTGTGGTGGCTCAGCATGGACATCCTCACACACCTGCCTCCGGTGCCAGCGTCCCCGTCTGCTCTTCCTGCTTCCCGCTCCTGCCCTTCCACTGCAAGGTTGAGGGATATTCCCACATCAGAGGCAAAACTCCCTTTGCCCAAGTGCCAAAATCATCTCAGCTTTCATCACAACTATTTCCAAATCATTAGGTCTTCGGGGTTGAAAAAACAAGACTTTCCTGAGTACTTTCTACCTCTTTTGGACACCCAGGAAAGATTGATTTTTTTTTTCTTCTAAACCTCTTGTTTCTGGAAACCACACTTTTCCTGAATGCTGAGTGCATACTTAGGTCAAATGCCCTGACCTCATGTACAGGGCACTGTTTCAGGGTGGGGATGCAGCATTTCCCCACTGATGGGAATGCTGTAGGGTTTGGGTGGATGCCAGCTCAAAAAGGGATCCACAGAGGTCATTTCCTATCTGCATCTGGCATTGGCACTTGGAATTTTTTATACTTCACTGTCTCTTTACGTTCAAAATTCGCTGTCTGGGGGCATCTGATGCTGTCCCTGGCTGCAGTCTTAAACCCTGCCACGGGGCCCAGCACGGTGGCGCAAGTGGTTAAAGTCCTCGCCTTGCACGCCCGGGATCCCATATGGGTGCCGGTTCTATCCCAGCAGCCCCGCTTCCCTTCCAGCTCCCTGCCTGTGGCCTGGGAAAGCAGTCGAGGACGGCCCAAAGCTTTGGGACCCTGCACCCGCGTGGGAGACCTGGAAGACGCTCCTGGCTTCGGATTGGCATAGCATCGGCCGTTGCGCTCACTTGGGGAGTGAATCATCGGACGGAAGATCTTCCTCTCTGTCTCTCCTCTCTGTATATCCGCCTTTCCAATAAAAAAATAAAATAAATCTTAAAAAAAAAAAAAAACCCTGCCACAAAACCCCATTCCAGGGCTTTTGGTGGAAAGCCACCTGTGGAACTGAGGCTCATGGGATATTCATCCGGGGCTTGTTGGAACATCACCAAGGCTGGCCTGCCAGTGGGGTGGATGTCAACAGACGTCCACCCATGAGTTGGAGAGAAACTCATCTGCTCTTAGAAAAGATCTATTTTCTGTTTATTTGAAAAGTAGAGTGACGGAGAGGGAGAGACAGTGGCAAAAGGGAAAGACTGAGAGAACTTCCTTTTGCTGGTTTACTCCCTGAGTGTTCAAAGCAGCCAGCCAGGGCTGAGCCAGGCTGCGGTCAGGTACCTGAAACTCCCTCTGGGTCTCCCATGAGAGTGACCCAAGCACTTGGGCTGTCTTCCACTGCTTTCCCAGACACCTTAGTAGGGAGTTGGATCAGAAGTTGAGCAGCTGGGGACTTGCATCCTGCCTGCCTAGGAGTGCTGGTTCGAGTCCTGGTTCGAGTGCTGGTTTGAGTCCTGGCTGCTCTGCTTCCAATCTAGATTCATTATGGGATGCCAGCATGGCAGGTGGAGATCTTACCTACCACATGCCACAGCCTTGGTCTCTGAGAAATCAATTTTGACCATGTTCTTTAGGCAGCTGGGCTGATACATGCATGGATTTTATTTAAGCCATGAACAGTTGGGTCCTGACTAACATTGGCCCCAAGGTCCACATGGAGTTTTTTGTTTCTTAAAACATTGCCTCTTGCCAGCAGCTGAAGAGAACAGCGTGAATCTGTTTCTTCTGACATCTTGACCTTTGACCTTTCCTGACTTCTGATCCTCTGCAAAGTTGTCCCTGGATTTGGGTGTAACCTGCATCTGTGGGTTTCCTCAGGGAGTGTGGTGATGAGGAGGAAGGGCAGGCTTCTGTCTTGTCCTGACTGCAGGGAGGGGGGCTTGAGGGTGGGAGGAGGACAAAGCCTTCCTGTGGTTTCAGACATCTTGCACCCCAGGAAAAGCTGAGGGGTGTTAGGAGACCAAGCCTGAATGAGGGAGGGTTGGTGGTCCTCGGTGTGATCTCACGGACAATTGCACATTTTCCTCATCCAACCTTGGTCCCCCAATCCTAGAGACAATTCTGCTTCTTGCTTCAAAGCTTGGGGACCCCTGGTAGCCTTGCTCTCAACAGAGAACCCTCAGGAGAGTGACTTTATCCAGCAAAAGAGCATAGAATGCAGCAGGCAAGGGCATCGCGGCTAAAGGCCACACCTCAGAAAGGTCACACTGGGTGGGAGGTTCCTGCCCCCACATCAGGCAGAGCCAGCCCTGCTCTCTGTGTGTAGGGCACATGTGTCAACCCCTCCCATCTTCCTGCTCCTGCACTGTCTGGAGAACCAGGACTTGCACAGCTTGCCTCTCAGGGGCTTCCCCTCTGCTGCCTTCTACTCCACCTGGGGCTGTAGATGAATGCTCCAGGCCCAGCAAGAGGGATGCAGCCCCACTCTGCAGACCACTCCACCCCACGGAGAGTCCTCACCAAGCACACAGACTGTGGGGTTTAGTCGCTCGAATGGCGTAGGGTTAGTTCACAGTGCCGTCTTACATGTGAACTGTTCTCCCAACAGCCCCCAGCCGCTGTGGAGTCCACTGCTGTACCCTGTTAGGCTGACTCAGTGCCCTGCACTGGGGCTGGCATTGTGGTGCATTGGGTTCAGCTGCCGCCTGTGGTGAGCACTGGTTTGTGTCCTGGCTGCTCTGCTTCTGATCCAGCTTTCTGCTAAGGTGCCTGGGAAAGCAGCAGAGGATGGTTCAAATTCTTGTGTCCTTGCACCCATGTGGGAGACCCAAATGCAGTTTCTGGCTCCTGTCTTCTGCCTAGCCCAGCCCTAGCTCTTGTGGATTTTTACATATACCCAACTTTTCACATACACAAATACACCTTTAACTAACATACATCCAGCACCATCTATTTCCCCACTAACACAGAGGCACCTCTGTTCTGTTGGACCCTGTGCCTGTTGCCTTGAGGTGTGCCCCGGCTTCTGCTTCTGTGTTGCTTTCCCAGTCTACTTTTATGTGGTTATTTCTCTTCCTAAAGATCTGGCCACTTTGCTCTCAATCAGGATCATGGGAAGTGGTCAGGTGAAAAACCACAGGGCAGTGGTGGTGGTGGGTGCTTACCCATGCCTGCTTGTGTCACGCCTGCCTGCCCTAGGCATGCTCCAGAGCAGCCTGGATGTAAGAGCCATCTATAGGCTGGACCCTAACCCTTGAGTTCATTCACCCAATCTTCTTCCTCTTCAAAAGATTGTATTTGTTTATTTGAAAGGCAGAATGAAAAGGGAGAGAGAGAAGAAGAAGGAGGAGGGAGGAGAAGGAGAAGAACGAGAGAAAAAGAGGAATCTCTTGTTGATTCACTCCCCAAATACCTGCCACAGTTGGGCCTGGGTCAGGCCAGGGATCCCACCCAGATCTCCTGTAGCCGTAGGTGGTAGGGATCCAAGAATTGGGCCCGCATACCTGCTGCCTGCCAGGGTGCACAGCAACAGCCAGGTGGGTCAGAAACAGAAGCAGGACTCCACAACAGGCACTTCGATGTGGGATATAGCTTAAGCCGCTGCACCACCACATCCACTCCATCATGCTATGAGTAAGCCAAGCTCATCTGTTCGCTGCTTTAAAGTACAAGTAGCATTTGTAGTAGGTATGTGCCCAACTTCGTACAAGTTGCAAAGAGAAAAATGAAAAGGCTATGGGATGGCAAAATATAAAAATGTCCACTTGTGAAGAATTAAGCAACAACACAATAAAGCAGGATGTGAACAATGATAGAATATTCCAGAATGGTCCATGATGTGTTATATATGTGTCCACTCATTTAACCCCAAAATAACCCCACAGAGTCAGCACCACCATGGGTTTGTCCTAGACAGGGATATGGAGGCTATGACCCAGAGCAGGGCAGGCCTGGGAGCCATGTCAGGATTTGATCCTTGTGTTTGGTCCCAGAGCCCGCTTTTCTCATTACACCGTGCTGCCCACAGCACCCCTCCTGGGCCCGCTTCCCCAAGCCTGCTGATGACTCATCTGCTTTCTTGGCAGACACTGTGGTCTTGATCGTTCAGTAAATGAAGTCATCCCGTTGCTGTGGGTGCTGTTTCTTCTGTGGCTCCTATGTCCCCGGCTCCTGGCTGTTGGAGCGGGACTCTAAGCTGATGCTGTCTTTGGAGAATGTGGGTTCCATAGAGGCGTAGTCAGGGCCATTTAAATGATATATGCTCAATGTTATCTACAGAAGGTCTTTCTTTTATGTTGGGAAGCAACTGAGTTCTTATCTCACAGGGCGTTTCCTACTTGCCCAGCTCCCCAGATGGAGCAGTTTCCATCTGCCCTTTTTGCTTGAAGTCTTGCATCTGATGTGTCAGGAGCCCGATCCTCACCCAGTCCAACAGCCCCTTGCCTTCCCCTCGTAGCCCTTATAAACCGGAAGTGCTTGCTGCCAGTGTTGATTTCCCTGAATTCCCCACTGGCTGGGCAGGGGGTGTTCACTGTGCCTTTTGCTGAAGAGTGGACGTGGAGGCGAGTGATGGGAAGGAAGAGAGAACATCGCAGTCTCAGGCCTCTGCCGAGCCAGGCCCGGTGCCTAACCCTGTACACTCACAGTGGCATCTCTGCAAGAACGTACCAGGAGCATCAGCCTCACAGTATAGTTGAGAAAAGAGCTGTCTGGAGAGCGTGAAGCAACCTGCCCCACACTGGCAATGCCAGGGTTGGCACCAGATTAAGCTGCTTTTGAACTGTATGCTTGGGCCACAGGCAATCCCTGAAGATGCCCAGTTAGGACCTGTGAGGCTGAGGATGCATCTGTTAGCAGGGAGAGGCTAGGTCGGGAGGAGGCTGTTGCAAAGAGGTCCACCTCTGGCACTTCCCTGGGTGGAGGGCACAAGCAGAGCAGAGTGATGGGTGCTGCAGCATCAGAGATCTGCAGCCCCTGGCCACCAGAAGACCCCATGTGGCAAGGGAGTCCTCCCTTTTCCGATCATCCAGGACCCCCTGGGGTGGGCAGCCCATGCCAGGGACCTGGCCCAGCTCTACTGGAGTCGGTTATCCAGGAGCAGAGGGAATGGAGAATGTGTGGCATGGAAGCTGCCTCGCTCAGCTCCTTGGCAGGGCCTGGTTAGGGCGTGTGCACTTGCTGGGAGGTCTGCTTACCCAGCCCTCGAGCTCTCACCAAGTGTGTGCGGCAAACGCTAATTGGAGATGAGCACAGGGCGTCTCTGGCGTTTATAAACTGCTCTCCTCTGTGACTGGTGAAGCAGTCAGGCTGATGGTTCCTCCCTTGCTGACAAGGAAACCGAGGCTGCACAGTCACACTGAGACACAGCTTTGCCGTGGTCTCCTGGAGAGCCACAGAGCAGTCAGGATGCAGAGATCTTGGTTGGTCCTTGCTCTGGCCTTGGCCTGAGCGGTGTCTCTTTCTCCCCAACGCTTGCCTTTGGTGGCAAAACAACAGGGGGATTAATCACCAGCTCTCACACACGTTGGACAGGTTATAGCTTATGGTTCCCATCCACGATCTCATCCGATCCTCACAGCAGCTGGGCACGGCCATGCTCATTTGGCTGACGAAGGAATCGAGGCTGTGATCATTCAGCTGTGAAGGACAGGGCCTGAATTCAACCCGAGGCTTCTTTACTGCACTTGCACAGCACTTCCTGGGAAGCCATGAAAATATGGAAGCAAATGAAAAATCGAATGGCATAGGGGAGAAGTAGGAGGATGTGCGAGGGAGGGCAGTGATGCCGTAGATACTGCCAAGGGGCTTGAGGTTTAAGGCAGCAGTAACTGTGAGTATCTCACTCCAGTAACATAGCTCCCTGCGATGCCAGGGGGTGGGTGTGGGAATTTATCTGCTTAGGAAGTTAGCATGGCTCTTCCTAGAGGCCATGGGTAGAGCAAATGGCCGGTTAAAAAAAAAAAATTAGTTCTCCTCCTTGCCTATGGATCTGGTGGAGAAAAAGAAGCAAGAGAAAGTGGGAAAAAAGCTGAGGTTTCAGCATTTGTCTTTTAGATTCCTCAAAGTTAGATTGATGGAAGGATTGGATAGATAAGTGGGTAGGAGGATGGGTGGATGGGTGAATGAATGAGTGGGTGGGTGAATAAGGAGTAGGTGGATGGGTGTGGATGGGTGGGTGGATGGATGGATGGATGGATGGGTGAATGAACAAATGAATGAATGGGTGGGTGAATGGGTGAACACATGGGTAGGTGGATGATGGATGGAATGCAGTGGCGCTTCCAGCCTCTAGTTGTACAGTTCACCTGAAATTTCTGAAGCTCTGCTCTGGGCAGTCAGGAGTCCCGAGTCCTAGGCCCAGGGGAACCTCAAGTTACTCTAGTTGAAAGGAACCAGTTACCTTCCTTTGGGTGGTAGAACTGGCTTTTGTGATTGGGCTCTAGAAAGAAGTGCCTAGAAGGGTCCAAGGAGCCATATCCTGTGCTGGCCCAGTGTCTCCCTACTTGGTTTATTTTTTGGAGAAACATTGCAATGTGGCCCCTCTCAATTGTGTGTGGGACCAATAGGTTGGAGGTGATCCTTACAAGGTCGTATTCTTATTCCCTACCCGGGTTTAACCCCTACTTATCACCTACTTATCATCTGGCCCTAAGGGGTTTCACAGTGGTCTTACAATAGAGATCTCACACTATTGGGAGTCCTGGCCCTGGGTTCTGGTTTCAATTCTGTCACTGAACATGCCCAGTTTATAACAACAGCATCTGTAGTAGTAGGTGCTCATAAAGTATCTGATGAGGGAGTGAATGTAATGGTTTGAGTGAACCGTGGCTTTGGGCAAATTACTCTCCCTGGGCAGGACCTTGGTTTCCACATCTGTAAAACATGGATTAAGGTGATGACCCTATTTCTTAGCCATCTTCTGATCTTCAGGAGTTCATGAACAGATAAACGTGGTGTGAATAGACCATGAGGTTCCGGACCCTCTCCAAGGTCTGTGGTTGTCTTTCAAGCTGCCTTTCCCACCACTGCCCCATGTACCTGCTATGTGCTCGCCAGCTCTGGTGCTTGCCTTGGTTCCTCTTGGGGCATGTACAGAGGCACCATCGGTGTTGAGAATTTAGATTGTCACATCCTTTGATTCTCATGCAGTGAGGCAGCCTGCTCAGGCTGCAGCAGCCCCCCAGTTGCAGATCCCCAGTTCCAGCCAGGCCTGCAATCTCACGGCCTGGGCTCCTGACCTCGGGGCCATGGAACCTGGGACCAGGACCTGCCGCGGCAAGCAGTTTAGTTCCCTGCAGTAGAGAGAGCACAGCAGTTCAAGGGCAAACTTGGCCTCTCCTCCTTCTTGACTGGTCTATTCCTCGGAACTGTGAGGATCAATACTCATGACGCCTTTCAACTATTTGGGGAACCGTGAAGTGTCCTTCATGGACTGGATAGGATTTGGAGAGGAGGATTCAGTTTAACATAAGGAAATGGCTGGATCTCGGCAGAACAGAATGGTGAGGCGCTCTGGGTGGGGAGGGGGTCCTTCCAAATTTGTCGAGTTGCATTATAACTTGCAACACTCACTGGCCCCCTCTCCAGTTGGAACGCTCTGTCCTTGGACTGGCTGTCACCCAGGCCCCAGATGCACCCTGAGGACGAAGCTCAAATCCTTGGCTTGTGCAGGCCCCTTCTCTGCTCCACACAGCCCAGCACTTGGGGGAGGGGGGCCGCGGTGGGGAAACAGCTCAGCGACAGACTCCTCCTGGCTGAGCTTCTCAGGGAAACGCTGTCAGCCCCTTCAAGAACAGACGCCGGCTCCAGCGGTGGCCGGCGCCTCTGAAACCCCCAGCTCAGAGCTAAATATAGTGGTGGAAGGGGAAGGTGGGGTGAATTTGGGGGTGGATGGTGGGGAACTAAGGAGAGGCAGGGAGGAGGCCTGGAGGAGAAGAGAAGGAGGGAGGGAGGAGGAAGACATTAAGGAGACTGGGATGATGTGAGGGAGAAAGCCATAAAGGAAGGGGGAGGCAGAGAAGAAGAGGCCTAGGAAGGGGCTGCAGGGAAGGGAGATGGAAGAGAAGGCGGTGGAGAACCATGAGTGGGCTGGTCCTGGCTGAAGCACAGGGTGCTAGCTCAGTGGGGAGCCCAGCTTGGGGTGGGGGCAGACTTGGCTCCCTGTGACCAGAACGCTGGTGGCCCTGGGTGGTCATTGTCTATCAGGAGCAGAGCAGGGACCCAGGAGCTTCCACACCATAGCCTGCTGCCTCCCATGTCTTTAGGCTGGCCCAGGCCCCTGTGGCCTCAGGGAATGGGGGATTGGGCTGGGACTTGGCTGCCTTGGGACTTGGCTGCCATTGCTCTTGGGTGGGTGGCCAAAGCCTGAAGCTTGGACCTGACTCAGTTCAACTGGACTCAGCTGGCCCTGGGAACTGCTTGTGTGATAGGTGGGGGGGGGCACAAAGGTGGGGGGACTCAGAAAGGGACAGAAAGGGTGTGGACACCCCAGCAGAGGGGCACAAGCAGGGCTTAGGGCCAGGCCAGTGAGATTTGGGAAAATTCATTGTTTTATTTAGTTATTTATTTGTTTGTTTATTTATTTATTTAACTAATTCATTTGAAAGGCAAAGGAGGGAACCAATCCACAGGAAGAGTGTTCCCCTCCACTGGGTCACTCCCCCAAAGCCCAGGGAGGCTGGATGGGGCTGAAGGAATGAGCTCAGTCAGTGTCTCCCAGCAGGTGGCAGGAACCAATCACTTGAGCCATCACTGCTGCCTCCCAGTGTCAGGTTTTAAAAAAATATATTACAACAGAGAGAGAGAGAAATATTTTGGTCTAAAAGCTAAAACCATACAAACATCACACACAAGATCTGCCTTCACAGCCGTACCTGGGGTTACAGCTCTGGGGGTGAGGGGTGGTTACTGAGGCTGGGGCCACTGGGAACCTGAGGAAGGAGGACAAGCAGGAGACCAGAGCCCTCTCCTCTTCCGCCTCCATCACCTCTTTTCTCACAGCATCTGAACTAGAGAATGGGGGGAAGGAAGCCACCCACAAGAGGACGGGAGATAAATGAGCCCTGTCACCTGTCTCCGAGGCTTTCTGGAGCAGAAAGGTTCCTGTCCCTGTGCGGGAGAGCTGGCAGTATTTATGGGCTCATCTGCAGGTGGCTCTGCTGGGACACCCAACCCCACTGCCCAAGCAGGAGAAGGGGTGGGGTGGAGCCCATGGGCCTGGGGCTGGTGCTTTCTTAAAGGTACAGGAGCCTTGCTGGGAGCAGGGGCTGGTAAAGGAGAGAGGAGGAGAGCAGGGTGATGGCTTAGGGTGGGGAGACCAGGAAGAGGGCACTGGCAGGGTTTGGGGGTGCTACTCCCTGGTCCTCTGGACTCTGCCAGTGAGGCCCCACATAGAAGCAGCAGGTGGGGAACTGAGAGCTGCCTTATTCCAGATTAAGTTCTGGGAGTCTGGGGAGCAGTGGAGCCTGAGGACAAGAGGGGAAGGGAGAGAAACGAGTCAGTGCCCAGGGCTGCGGAAGCACCGTGTGGACAGCCCACAGAGAGGGCAGGACTGGGGACCAAGCCACCCATACACTAAAGGCACCAAGAAGGGATTCAAATGTGGTTCCAGAATGGGAAAGAAGGGAGAAAGGGGAAAGACACAAAGGCTAAATGGCGGTCATGTCTGATAAGGGAGGGCCCAGAGTTGCAAAGCAAGGTGAGAGCGGATGTTGGGGGTGGGGGACAGTGGAAGACCCCAGTGAGGTCTATGAACTGCCCTGGAGGGAGCCAGGAGGAAGGCAGGGGGGTGCAGACTGAACTCCTGACAGGTGAGCAGGGAGCCCCAAAGACAGGTGGAGTCTCAGGGGAAGAGGGGTGTGGGAAGGGGCAGGCAGGGAGGTGAGAGGGGAGAGGGTCGCTTTTCCCTTCCTTTTCATTGCAGTCATTATCAATAATACATTCCTGAGGAGGCGCCTTTCACAGCAATTAAAAAAGCATTTATGCTCCCAGAGAGAAATCAAAATGATTTCCTCCCACCTAGCGATGATCTCTCGGGTGCTGCGTGGTCCAGAGCGGAGGGGGGACACGCGAAGGCTGAGGATGGACGGGGGCCAGGGAATATTCTCCAACCCCCTCCCCAGAGGTACAACGTGAATGTTTTATACCAACCAGGCCCCAAGGTGTGTGGGCGGCTGTGGGGAGCTGGGGGAATGCAGAAGCTAGGGATTTTAAATAAGGCACAGTCAAACCATCGCTGATGACCAAACCTGGGCTAGCAGAAGGGGAAAGCTGCTGGTTGGGTTGACCCTCTTGGCTCCCTGAGAGCCTGAGCTGGGGAGGGATGGGTGTGACTTTCTCCAGCTCTAGGTGGCTTAGGCAGACCTTTCCCAGGCAAGTACCGTGTGTCAAGACCCACAGCAGGTGCTGAGTGTTCCAGGAACAAGCAAGACGGGCTTCCAGGAGCTTATTATCTGATAGGGAAGAGATGCAGAGAACCCACACAATGTGTCGGGAGGCATTAGGCAGAGGCATCCCGGCAGAGTAGGCACAGCCCATGCATGAAGCTCCTGCTGGGAGCGCAGGGAAGATGGTGGTTCCGTGCTGCCCAGTGCCTTCCCAAGCCAGGCTCTGTGCTGGGCACTCTGCATCCATTTCCTCTTTCACTTGGACGCTCACAACTTCTCTATATAGAGACAGGTCCTCCAGGAGACCAGGCCGGGAGGAGTATAAGGGTTAGGAAAGACCCCAGCCCACTCCTCTCCGAGCTCTCTTGCCTTCTGCTGGGATTGCCTGATTCCAGAGCAGCTGGACGCTGCTGTTTCCTGTGGAGGAATTTATCCTGCAAATGGTGTTGCGCATGTGCAAGGTGACATCACAGACAACAGTTTTCATTGTCACATGCTTGGAGACAGGTAGTCCAGCACAGGCAGGGGTAAGGCGATTCTAGACGATGGAGTATGTCCCATTGTAGCATGGTCCCAAAACATGCTGTTGAGTCTGAGCGAGTTGTATATGGTATGCTTTCCTTGGTACAGCAGGCAAGGGAAGGAGTATTTGTACACAAAGGCTCATTTTCCACAGCGTGTGAGGAGGAGGAAGGACACATGGGAAACAGACCACTCGGGCTGCTTTGGCAGAGGTGGTGTTGCAGTGCTGTGGGATAAGCTGCCACTTGGGATGCCCCTATACCATGTAGGAGTGCCACCGCACCATTGCATTCATGTCCTCACCTGGAAGACACTGTGCAGCCTGCTGAAGGAGTGGACTAGCCCTTAGCCCAGGCCCCTCCACCCCGAACAAGGCCAGACTGGGGTGGGGAAGGGGTGGGAGTTCCAAGGAGTGTGAGAGTGGCTGAGAGGCACTTGCAGGTAGGCCGGCAAGAGGGAAGGAAGGCTGGGGGGGGGGGTGAGGAAGGCCCGAAGACTTTTCTAGGCTTTTTACCTGCTCAGTTACTAGGGATGGGTGTCCCTCAGTTGGTTGTATTGGGAAAGCTCCAAAAATGATATAACCTTGTTGGGGGAGGGTTGAAAATCCTCAGGAAACACCTGCAAGGCACTAGTGGTGAAGCTGGCAAGGGCTTTGTGTGTGTCCTCTGCTTTGTTCTTGGTGTCTCCTCCACGCCTGACCAGTTCATAATGCATTTTGGTCTCGTGGCTTTGAAAAGTCTTTGAATCCTTTCCCTGGCCTCAGGTAAGACTTCCAGAGGGGCTGGTGCTGCAGAACAGTGGGTTAAGCCACCTCTTACAACACCAGCACCGCTTTAAGGGTGCTGGTTCAAGCCCCAGCTATTCCATTTCCCACCCAGCTCCATGTTAATGAGCCTGGTAAAGTGTCAGAAGATGGGCCAAGTCATTGGGCCCCTGCCACCCACATGAGAGACCTGGAAGAAGATCTTGGCTCCTGGCTTTAGCCTGGCCCAACTCTGGCTGTTGCAGCCATTTGAGGAGTGAACCAGTAGATGGAAGATTTCTCTGTAACTCTGCCTTTCAGTTAACTCAATAAACAAATCTTAAAATACAAAAAGACTTCAAGAACCCTTTAAAAGGTGGTATAGGTTTGAAGCACTAAAGAAGGGGTTGTCTGAGGCCCTAACACCTAGCGCCTCCCTGCAGTCTTTCTCCCCACCCCTAGAGGCCTGACTGTGGGAGGTAAGGTGTGGCATGCTCACCTGGTGCTCCCAAGGCTGCCTGCCCTGTGAGAGCGCCACCCTGCTGGGAAGTGCAAGGCGAAGAGCCTGGCCAGGGTGTGGGACCTGTTGTACTGGCTTGTGAGTTGGGAGCTGCCATTCACCTGCGGGTCTGGGGTTTCCTGATCACCTCCCGGGGGTGTTCTGAGTCTGAATGAGCCACTGAAAGAATGCCTGAGAGGTGGGAGGATCCCCAAGTCCCCCCGCATACTGGACGCAGCAGTGGGTCCTACAGCCCATCGGAAGCCCCGCATGGCAGGCACGTTCTTGGAATTCTGCTGTCCTGATTGGGCTTTTGTGTCTCTGCTGTCACTGCTTCTCTTTCTGGCTCTCACTCCTCTTTCCTAGGAACCCCCCTCCTCTTTGCCTCCCCTCCCTCACCTCTTTCTGGGCCTTTCTGACTTCTGCCCCAGGGCCTTGGCCTGACAGATGCTCTCCAAGGTACAGGATGCCTCTCCTTAGGGGAGTGGCAGCTTCCTCCTGTGGGACCAGACTGGGAGGCCATGCCACTGACTGGACAGTTGCTTTGAGGACAGGTTCGAGCGCTGTGACCCAGTTTCTCAGGCTTCTGGGCTCCATTTGGGCCCTCTACCAATCAACAGCTTCCGACCCTTACAAACAGGGTCCTGGGAATGGAGTGGACAAGGATGGGACTCCTCAGGAGCATTACTCCCAGATTAGCAAGTCTCCATCTGACAGGGGAGGTGACACTCCTGGGGTCTGGACCTGCTGCTAGCACAGACAGCAGCATTTTCTTACTGAATGATGAAGAGCCCGATCACTTAGAACAAGGTGGATGAACAATCAGAATGAACTAGGTGATCATAGTGTAGCCACTGGAAAGAGAGGCATGGGTGAGTACCTGGATAGAGCAGTGGCCTGGTTGGGTCAGGGGAGCTCCTGATGAGATGTGCTCAGTGGCCAAGGATGCTACTTGACAGGCTGGAGTCAAGAGCCAAACGGGGGAGGGGAACGTCTCCAGGGCTGCTGGGTGGGATTGTGCACATCACACTGTCAGCCAATGGGATATGTGGGGGCGGGGGATGCTGGT
This sequence comes from Ochotona curzoniae, assembly GCF_017591425.1. Lineage (NCBI taxonomy): Eukaryota > Metazoa > Chordata > Mammalia > Lagomorpha > Ochotonidae > Ochotona > Ochotona curzoniae. Next base: position 13,908,299 of record NW_024466219.1, on the reverse strand, counting down.
GCCACACCCCCTGCCCAGGAGAAATGCAAAGGGTGCCAGCTCCTCACCAGGCCCTGGGCCCACACCAGGGAGTGTTCTGGGAGAAGCCCTTCTGTGGGAGGGGCCAAAAGCTCAGGTGCTGCCCCGCGGCTCCTACTGACATTCCACTCCAGTTGGCCCTGGTAGGCGTGGGTTCGGCACAAGCAGATGGCAGAAAAGATTTGAAAAAAAAAAAAAACCAACAAAAAAACAAGTTGGATCTGTACTGGACATGTGTAGATGTTTCCCCTAAGCAATGCAGGGGAACAGGTATTTGCATAGTATTTACATTGTATGCACAGCGTGGAGAGAGAGAGAGTGATTTAAAGCAGCTGGGAGAGGTGCATGGGTTGGATTGGGTACTGCGCAGTGTTGTGGAAAGGCTTGGAGAATGGGCTGCTGGACTCCATGAATGTCGTTTGGTGGTGGGGAGAGGGAGGCACTGAGGTGTTTGTGAGCCTGAGTAAATTGTAGTGTGTGTGCATGTGTGTGTGGTAGTACATGTACACACACACCTGCAAGCATGTGCACACACATGTGCGTGCATGTTTACAAACCCATGTCCCTTTGGCCATTCTCAGCCTCGCCCCTCAGACAGCCTCCTCCGCCGAGCAGGGCTGGGATCTGCCCAGAGTACCTGGCTCTGGCCCGCCCCACAGCACCAGAGAGCTGTGGTCTGGTGGGGGAAAGCCTCTTTGGGCTGGTGACAGCTGGAGTGGCAGGGGAGGAGGGGAGCTGCATGGGTGGTTGCTTAGGGATTAGCACCTCAAGGCTCCTGCAGCAGGCTCTCTCTGCTGGGTGCTGTGGGTGGAATTTTGACAGGGCCAGGGCTTTCTTGCATCCCAGGGGCTCTGGCTCCTCTTGACATTTCCTTTCTGAGTCTGTCTCTCTTCCTCTTAGGGGTTAAAATTGGAACCACCAGGTTTGCACCTTCCCTGTCCTGCTCCTCTTTCTATCCTCTCTGCCTTCTCTTGCAGCAACTCAGGCTGGGGCAGGCTGGACAGCGTGGAGGCAGATGTCCCTGTGGGCACTTGGGAAAGAGCAAGAGGATAGACAACTCAGCCTCAGAGCCGGCTGGGCAAACCCGCATGTGGCAGCCCCAGCCTCCTCTGTCTCTCTTTGGGGAGGAGGACTTGTTAGTTCTGGTTGAGAACAGGGGTCCTAAGGCCAGGCCCTGGCCCTACACCCTCTGGCTCTCCCTCACTGTGGGCTAGAGGAAGAAGCAGAGCCCTGAGGCTGTGGTCACAAGGTTCCCTTACTGGGGAGCAGATCATGGCCCCAGGGGTGGGAGTAGAATGCCAAGGTTGGAGTGGGTGGCCCAAGGAAGGCACTGGCAGGGCAGAGGCTGGGGGCAGGAACTTGCTTCTGTCCTCTCTTCTGTATGTTGCTCCCTGTCACTGACCTGTACTTTCTTCATGGGACAGGAAAAGCTACTACACAGCGTGTGTGGGTGGTGGGGGGGTGGTCCTTGTTTTATTCACTGTCGTGAGACATGTCTTCCTCTCTATCCGTTCCTTCTCCTGGGACGTTTCTGGAAGGCAGGAATGATGTCTCCCCAGCATGGAGCCTCCCTCCCCACCGTTCCCTTTCCGGTGTCCCATCTTTCATCCAGCGGTTATGTCTGCTCTAAACTGCGAGACCCTGACTGATTGGAACAGAGGATCAAGCAGGGGCAGTCTCTCTCTAAAACACCCCAAGAAATCTTCAAGCCACTATTGAGAAGCCCATGGGGTGGGCCAGCATTGTGGCACTGTGGGTTAAGTTGCTGCTTGCTATTCTGGTACCTTATACCTGAATACTGACTGCTCTGCTTCCAATCCAGCTCCCTGCTAATGTGCCCTGAGGAAGCAGAGCAAGATGCTCCCTGCATTGCCCCCTGCCCAGTCCTGGGCCCCTGCCATCCATGTGGGAGACCCTGAAGGATTCCTAGGTTCCTAGTTTGGCCTGGCTCAGCCCTGGCTATTGTGACTATTTGGAGGGTAAACCAGTGGATATAGATCTCTGTCTCTGCCTTTCAAATGAATAAAATAAATCCTTTTTTAAAGGCCAATTTTGTGCTTCCAAAGAAACCTTGGCAATCAGTGGACAAAAATCCCCACTTTTACCCATCAGAACAGGGACTCCTGGGAAATCAGGCATCAGAGTGAGATGTATAAATCCAGGCAAAGTCAGGATTCACCGCACAGGGCTTTTATCTCTAGTCTGCAGGGTGGTCCCTCTCTTCTATTTGGTGGAATCTTTGCAAATTGGAAAAACAGCAGAACGCTTCACTAAGATGCTGAAATGGCCCAGCCAGCCCTAGCTGGTGTTTTTATGCTTCTGGCTGGCCCCTGCTGATAAATAATTCAGTTTGGTATCCAGTGAGACGGGTCAGACAAGAGGCCACAGGCGTGGAGAGCAGGTTCCTTGGACAGGAAGCCGGTTTCCAGACGCTTGACCCCAGGGAGAACTGAGTGATGCCGAGTGGCAGGCAGGAAGGCTGAGGAGGGGTCGGCAGGAGGTGGAGGATGGGCAACAGTTGAACCCAGCTGAAAGGGCCAGGTCATTTCCTGTGGGGACCATGAGTGGGAGTGGACGCATGGCAAGATGGGTACAGGAAGGCTTGACTTGGAAAAGGGGCAGGGCTCCCCAAAACAGGTAGAAAGAGTGATCAGGGTAAGACGTGCGGGCCGGGAGGTGTCTTGAGCCTATGGGTCTTCAGCAATTCCTAGGGGGACCACCTCACCCTCAGACTTTCAAGGGCTGAGGACCTGGAAGCGGGGCAGGTAAGCAGGTGCTGCCGGAGTCGGGGAGGAGACAGTCAGGAGACCCCGAGATGCCAGCAGGCACAGCATGGAGGGCTGGGGGAGGTTCTGCATGTTGCCTTCCCACCACTGAGTCAACATGATGTGAGGTGAGCTGGCATTTCTGCCAGCCCTGCACGGCAGCACTGCTCCTTCACCTGTCTGCTTGATACGCCCACCTCCCCAGGGTACACTAGTGGAGATGCTGTGATGACCATGTGGTCAGTAGCCCAGTGTGGGAGGGTCACCCTGATAATCAGGGAGGGCTTTTGCTCTTGGCCGTGCTTGGGGATCCTACTGCGGCCTCCTCTTCCTGCTCTCTTTCATAGACAACTCCCTATAGGCTCACACTTACACATGAGCGTGCTTTCTCAGGCTCACTGGTCAGCCCTGCTTGGCTTGTGCACCTCTGCTCTAAGTGCTTGCTCCTGAGGGATGAAAACCTGGAATAAAGATGAAGATCCTGGGGGCAGGGGGAAACTGAGCCGTGGATGGGGAGGTCTCCCTTTCGCTTCTCAGCCACTGCCCTGCCCATTTTCGCTGCCCACCTAGCTGTGGTCATCACCAAGCTTGTTCTCTGGGACTGGGAGAGGATACTTGCCCGGTTGCAGTCCTAAGCCTCTCCAGTGGTCTGGTGGACCTTGCACATAGCAGCCCACTTCGAGAGGCTGTGTGGGTGGTGTGGCTGTGGCCATGTCTGGGCTCGGGTGACCACGCTCTGCCACCATGTGCCCTTCGTGAAAGTGCCACTAACTATCCTCTCTCACCTCTCAAGCAAGTGCTCCTCTCTTCCCATCATGCTACCCTCCCCCACCCCTGACCTGAAGGTCAAACTCCAGCTTGGCCTTGTCCTTCTTTCCCTGGGGTTGGAGGCTACTGTGGCCTGCTCTGTGCTTGTCAGTCCCCCGGGAGAAGTTGGGTTGCTTTGTGAGCTGGAGTGGTTGTCACGCACCTCAGCCTGGGAGCTGGCAGTGGTTGGCACCTTCAAGTGGATGGCAAGGCTCCATCCCAATCCACACCTGCCTGTTTTGGCCAGCAGATGCTGAGAATGTGTCGGGGAGAGGCTCTTTACGAATAGACTGAGAGCAGACAAGGGGCAGAAGGGGCATTCAGGGGTCTGTGGCCTTTGGGCAGATGCCTGCCCAGGGGGACCCTTGGAACTATAGTCAGAGCAAGAATGAGGGAGTTTGGCCCGGCGGCGTGGCCTAGTGGCTAAAATCCTCGCCTTGAACTTGCCTAGGATCCCATATGGGTGCTGGTTCTAATCCCAGCAGCTCCACTTCCCATTCAGATCCCTGCTTGTGGCCTGGGAAAGCAGTCGAGGACGGCCCAAAGCCTTGGGACCCTGCACCCGCATGGGAGACCTGGAGGAAGTTCTTGGATCCTGGCTCTGGATCAGCACAGCATTGGCCGTTGCGCTCACTTGGGAAGTGAATCATTGGGTGGAAGACCTTCCTCTCTGTCTCTCCTCTCTGTATATCTAACTTTGTAACAAAAATAAATAAATCTTTAAAAAAAAAAAAAGAATGAGGGAGTTGTGGCTTGGCTGCCTTCCCGGCAGGGTGCAGTTCCTCTGGGATGTGCAATGGAGGAGGATGACCCAACCGAGGGACAGGGTGGATGGCAGGTGGTGTGCATGTTGGAACAGGCTGTGGCTCTCTGGCCCCGTGGCAGTGGGAAGAGCAAATGCCTGAAGTGTGAGTCCCTCGGCTCTGACCCGTCAGAAATGCAGAGGAGAGGGCATGGCTTTTCTGGCATGGCTCCCTGGGGTCTGCCTCCTCAAGCTGACATAGAAATGCCAGCCTGCCCCTACGCCAGCCTGTCATGCCAGCCTGCCCCTACGCCAGCCTGTCCTTTTGGTAGGCATGTCATTGCTGCCTCGCTGGTGTGCTGATGGGGGTGGCGGGAGACTCAGCCTCTTCTGGGCTCATTCTTTTTTCCTGTTTTCCCCTTCTCCACCCTGCCCAGCCCCAAAAGCCCCGCCCAACCAGGCAAGGACTGAGCAGGCTAGGTCTGCCCCACCCCCACCCACAATGGAGGTAAGAACCCACTCCTGGACTTGTGGGGGTTGTGGGCCCCTCTTTACTCAGAGGGGAAATGTGGCAGCCACAGGCAGATACCAAGGGCAGGCTGGATGCTCATCCCCAGATCTGTAGCATCAGCCCTCTGTGTATGGGGGACCCAGGGATTGTTGCCTCTGAAGGCAAAGGTGCAGATTTGATCCTATTGCATGCCACCCACCTCTTAGCTGCCATTCCCCCTTGTTCTTAGCCCTAGCTCTTGGGGTCTCCAGAAAACCCAGCAAGAGGAGCCACAGGTGGGTAGGGAGTTGTCCCCGGGGCCTGGTGGACTGAGTTGCCCACTTGCTTCCTCAGTCTGTCCAGAGCTGCTCCCCAGGGTTTTACCCGGGGCTGTCCTTTTATTGTCATGAGCTTTGGCCCAAGGCCACCTGGGACTCCTGTCTCTTCCTTCTTTTATCTCAGGCCTTTCCCGGTAATCCACAGGGCCAGGTAGGGCGTCCTGCCAACAGACGGCCAAAAGGCAGACTAGGCAGCCGTGGCAATGGCACTGCCAGCGAAAGGACGGGCGATTAAAATAAAATGATTCATCTCAGGAATGAGTGCAAACCGCTTTCCATTTACAGGAACCGGGGCCGGGCTCCAAGCAGCCTTCGTGGGCTGGTGGAGATATTGGGAGTGCGGGTCCTTGACCACTAAATACTGAGATCCTCGGAGTGCTCCCTGCTGCCTCTGTGGACTGTGGATCTGGCTGGCCATGGGGGCAGTGGAGCCCCGGGGAGGGGTCTGGAGGCTTGGGTCTGCACGGGGAGAAGAGGGCAGGGCACCTGGGGGCAGGGACTCTGGAGACATTCTGAGAGCGACTGGGCTCTGCCACCAGAGATCCGTATACCCACTGAGTACCCCGGCCACAGGCTAGGCTCTGGAGTGGCAGAGGGGAACAAGGTGGGGAAGCCGTCCCCAGAAACTACAGGTGCAGTGGTCAGCAGGTCAGTTGAAGAGTGAAGGATCAGAGCTTTGTGTTGGAGAAGCAGAGGCCAAGGCAGTGAGTCTCAGGGTGGGCAGAGGTTGGGGCCCTCCTGGCAGGAGAGGGGCAGCCAGGAAAGGTGCCCAGGGACTCCTCCTGGATCCCGAGGAAGGCTTCATCTCCTCCAGGTGAATCGGTGGTGGAGCACAAATGCGAGATGCCATCCTGCTGGAGGGAGGAGTCTTGGGAAAGGAGGAGTAGAAGAGCCTGCATCAAAAGTTCTGGAATCTGAGGCCACTCCTTGTGCTGAGTTAGGCAGAGGGCTTGAGGAAGCCGAGCTGGGATTCAGGGGGTCTGGGGATGCCCTAGCAAGGAATGTGGGATGACCTTGGAGGAGGCAACCCCTGCCTTGGAAATGGTGGAGCCAGAATGTACTGAGATATCACAACTTCTGTCTAGCCTAGAGTCTTTCAAGCATCCTGTCCACAGAACCCACTGAAACATGTGTCTCTAAGGGTGGGCCTGGCTTTGACAGGGTAGTGGGCATGTGGGTGGGTTGTTTTTCTTTATGTCTCTAAATGGGAAAATGCAGGATTCCCACTGAATTTCACACATCCTTGTGACGCACGGTGCAGGGTTGAGGAATGAGGGTGGAGTCTGAGTCCGTCTGGACAGAATGCCTGCGCTCGCTCTGCTTTCATGCTGCAGAATGGAATGAATGGTGTGCTTCTATTCCAGTAACAGCAACAATGAATGCTTCGACAAGCGGGAAGTAGACTACCATGTCAGAAACAATGGTCATGTTGAACTTTCATTCTTACTCTGTGACTTTAGGACCATCTGAATAATTTTCCTTTTAAAGGTTTACTTGTTTATTTGAAAGGCAGAGTGACAGAAAGACAGTTTTTTCCATTTGCTGGTTCACTCCCCAAGTGCCAGCTCTAGCCAGGGCTAGGATGCACATGAGCTAGGAACCAGGAACTCCATCTAGGTCTCAGGGTTCAGGCACGTGAATCAGGTGTATTATTAGGAAGCTGCGACTCCACCCTGCCATTCTTTCATGGGATGTGGCTGTCCCACTGCACCAGTCCCTGCCTATTTGAATCTTAATAATGAGATTGTATTATTTTAAGTACAAAAACACTGTCCTGTCCTCTCCAGGATCACTACTTGCTAACATCGTGTCCCTTATGACACACATTTTATTTATTCAGGAGCCAAGAGCTTCTACCATGTTTCCAGTGTGGTTGCAGAGGCCCAAGCACTTGGGCCATCTTCTGCTGCTTTCCCAGGCACATTAGCAGGGAACTGGATTGGAACTGGAGCAGCTGGTACTCAAAATTGGTGTCCCTGTGGGATGCCAGCCTTGCAGATAACCTGTTAAGCTATAGCACCAGCCCCCTATGGAGCTCTCGTGTCTCCTCCTCTTTCATCTATGGCAACTATGATGGAGATGTTAATGAAGTCCAAATGCCTATCTTCAGAGACCAGCCCCCCGACCTTTCCTCTCACAGCCTCTGTTCAGCACCTGCTGGATGTGACAGGTGCTCCCAGGTAGTCTACAAAATACTCCAAGCCTGTCTCAAACACATCATCGTCTCCCCCTCGTTTTGACAAAGACAATCAGCCACTAATTGGTCTCCCTGACTGCAGTCTTTCATGTTCATTCACCTCTCACGGAACCACCAACGTGACAGTCTCACCCAGGAAAACGCAGTAGTGACGTCCCTTCCCTGGAGCTCCTCAGCTTGGCACATGCGGCTCCCTGTGCCTGGCTCCTCCCTGCCTTTCCAGATCAGCTTGCACCTGCCTGCCCCTGGACCTCAGCACATACTGCACACTGTACACTGGCCCAGGGCCTCCACCTGCTCACTCATGCAACTTCCCAGAATGCAACCTCTCTCTTCCCCTGCAAACTGGTCCTTTGTAAGGGGACCTCTGAAGACCAGGAGAAGGGGCCCCGTCATGTGCTCCCACTGCTTTCTTTCTCATAGGTGTGTCTATTCATGAGGCCTCCATCTGGTCTCCCCCACTGCCCTGGAAGGCAGAGCTCTGAGCATCTTTAGACTCTTGTGCCTTTGCCCAGCGCCTGGCACAGAGCAGGCTCAGCAGGGGCTGGCGTTCCCTCCCTGCCTCCTCCTGTCCCATGCCCTATGTCTTCCTCACAGTGGAGTTGGCCCTGTCTTTGGCCATGGCCCTGCTCCACCTTCACCTGCTCTGCTCTGTCCCAGGCCTGGCTCTCAGGTGCTCCTTCTCCTGATGATTTCCTCCCTCCCTCTCCTCTTCTGCTGCTTCCGGTCTATTTTTAGCAGCTCTCACTACCCTCCTGTATCTTTCCAGATGCTTCTCTCCCACTCTTCTCCCCTGTGGGGGCCATGCAGGGCAGCACCAGCCCACTGCTGGTCCAGGTGTCTGCCGCAGAACTTTATATAATTACCTTCACAATGGGGCCTAATGATGATAAGGCCTTTCATCTCAACCCACACGATCTGAGATTTTGCAGCCGTCAAGCCCTCCAGGAGGTACTTGGATGCATGCGCTGGGTTCCTCTTCAGCACCCAGCACCCAGCACCCACCTGCATAGTGAGACTCCCGTCCAGCACACTCAGCCAGGCACTTGACATCTTAAAAGCCAAACCACCCATAAAGAGTCTTAGATAGATCTGTCTTCTCAGCCACACACTTGCTCATGGATATCACCATGGGGTGGGAACAGGGGGGCACTCATAAGGGGTCCTGGGTGAGTGTGCCCCACTCTGGGCCCAGAAGAAACTCAGGGTCTAGGGACGCAGGTGAATCTGAGAACAATCACACAAAATAGGGAAGCCTAGGGAACTAGGGCCATGGGGTTGCATGGTGGTATAAGGTGCTGCCTGCAGTGCCCTGTGGGCGCTGGTTCAAGTCCCAGCTGCTCCACTTCCCATTGTGCTCCCTGCTAATGGCCTGAGAAAGCAGTGAAGGATGGTCCAAGTGCTTAGGACCGTGGGAGACCTGGGAGACCTGGAAGAGGTTCCTGGCTCCTGGCTTTGGACTGACTCACTTCTGGCCATTGAGGCTACCAGGGGAGATGGAAAGTCTGTTTGTGTTTTTGTAACTCTACCTATCAAATAAAAATCGGTGGAGGCCTTGGCAGATGCAAACAGGGATGCAGGTACTGGGGGTAGACAGAGGGGCACTGAGCATCCCCAGGGTGGGAACAGTTTAACCTGGTGACATCTGAGGATGGAGGGGAAGTGAGGCATAGAGAAGAGGACACGAAAGTAGACATTTGCCGGGGTTTTGATTTCTCCTGACTGGAGCCCTGTCCTATTTCAGAGGGAATTCTTCTCTAGGTGAGTGTCTGCAGGGAAGATGCCCCCTCTGCTGTACCTGATGCACAGGTGTGCTGTGTCCCTGTTCCTAGACCCCTACCAGCAAGGCTGGGTCGGGGAGTGGAGGTACCTGGAGCCTGAGCCGGGGTCACTGGCACTTGGATGCCTGAGAGAATGCCAGAAAGGGCAGGGACAGTGGGCAGCATTTTGTAGCCATGGCAGCTGGGCCTTGAGTATAGGAGCTGCAGGTGGCAGGCCCTGAGCAGGCACTCCCTGTCACAGCACCTGGGATGCTTCTTGGTTGCTGAGTGGCAGGAGCTGTTGCCTGTCATCCTCTGGTTCAAGCAGAAATGGGCTCTCCAGGCTGGGCGCACCTGCCCCCTATTTCCATCCCAGGAACCTCCCTGCATTTTTCCTTAGACATCTGCTTTTCCATCCCTCCCAGGAACAGCAATGGCCAAGCTGCTTGGCTTTGCTGTGGCAACTCAGCTGCATAGACGAATGCCAGTGTAGGAGAGGGAGGGTAGTACCCAAGTTCTCAGCCCAGGGCTGGCATGTTCAGAGAGGATCTCTCTCATGCCACACCACTGGGCTCTGGGCTCTGGACCCTTCTTGACAGTAGGGTCACTTAGTGTGAGCTCTCACTCCGTTACAGGAAGGAGCCCTGCAGGTGCCCTCCCATCCTTCCCCACCCTGCCCCTCCAGCATCTGCTTAACTAGCTGCTAGGCAGGGTAGCATACTTAGGTGACCTTGTGAAGGTCACACACCATTGGCTCCCTTCTGGAACTGTAGGGGGCCCTTTCCCATCCCTCCCTCTGCTTGCTGCCCAGCACCCATGCTTGGTGTAGGCTGACTTGTCAGTGCTCTCTGGACCGACCACAAGGAGATGATGGGTGCTATTTAGGTAGGTGGGCTGCCTGGGAGCACCCAAACCTCACCAGTCACACAGGGCACCAAAGAGAGAGGAGGGCGGAAGCAACGTGGGCGAGTGGCTCTGCTGGGGGAGGTGGCAGGTGGATTTTTTTCCCCCCCTGTTTGTTTTCCATTTTCTCTCTTCTCTTTCTGTTGGGCTGGGCAATTGGAGGGCGGGAGTGTGTGTGGGTGGTGCAAGCTTGTGTGCGTGGATGCATGTGTGTGCATTGCATGTGTGTGCACGGGTGCACAGCTGTGTGGGAAGGCATCATGCAAGAATCTTCAAGGCATGTGGCCTTTCCCTGCCTGGTGCCCCAGGCCCCTCCATCCTGCTGCTGATTTGGCCTCTGAAAGTTTCTTGCTTTTGACAGGAACAAAACAGAAGCCCAAGATAGGCTGTGCGGTTTCCTGGGCAACCTCAAAACACAAGTGGGGGAGGGGAGGGTGGGAATCAGCGAAAAGGGAGAGATTGGGCTTTGCACTCAGCTCTGTCCCTCCCTTCTGCCCCTCAAAATAGCTCAAGATGTTTGTGGCACCAGTCCTGGCCAGCCAGCCAGTGGGGAGGGGAGGGAAGGCAGGGTCGGGGAGAAGCAGAGGTGGCCCTTGAAAGGGGAAGCCAGAGACAGGCTTTTAGACCCTGACTTCCAGAGGAAACTGGAGCCCCTTCTCTCCCCTCCCCACCTTGGTTTTTAAGATTTATTTTATTTATTTGAAAGAGAGAGTTACAGAGAGATGGAGAGACAGAGATCTTCCATCTGCTGGTTCACTCCCCAGATGGCTGAAACAGCCAGAATGAGGCCAGGCTGAGACAGGAGCCAGGAGTTTCATCTGGGTCTCCCTTGTGGGTAGCAGGGCTGGTTTCCACTGCTTTCCCAGGCACATGAGCAGCTGGGACTGAAATTGGTGCCCATGTGGGATACTGGTGTTTTGGGTGGTTTTATCTGTTGAGCCACAAGGCTGGTGCCCTTGTTCCTCTTCCTTTTTTTTTTTTTAAGATTTGTTTATTGTTATTTGAAAGATAGGTTTGGAGAGAAGGAGAGACAGAGAAATATTCCATCCACTAGTTGACTTCATTTATCTGCAATGGCTGGAGCTGAGCTGATCCAAAGCCAAGAGCTTTTTTTCTAGATGTCCCATGTGGGTGCAGGCACCCAAAGATTTGAGCCATCCTTTGCTGCTTTCCCAGGCTATAAGTCAGAAGTGGAGCAGCTGGAACATGATCCAGCATCCATATGTGATGTCAGAGCTGTCAGGTAGATGAGTAGCCTGTTGAGCCATCGTGCCAGCCCCGTTCCTCTTTGTTTTTAAGGCAGCCCATCTTTCTTATTACCTACGTCTGACCCAAGGGCAACTGGAGGTCCACAGCCTAGCCTCGAGAGGAGCAGAGTGGTGAAGAGTGGGTCCCCTTCCTCCTTCCATTCCCCATCAAGCCTTGTGCTGCTCTACTCTTAGAAAGCAGCAGACATAGAACTGAGTGGGGGCGAAAGACAGACTGTTCATTAAGGATGAAGACATTCTATTAGTAATTAGCGAGACCAGCTCGCCTTGCTGGGGCCCCTCCCAAATTAATGTGCTTGTGACACCTGCCTACCAGTAGCTGCCTGGACACCGGGGATTCCTGGAGGCTTGGTCCTGTCCTGGCCGGCCTCTGGGTGGACCTGACCTTCATCTCTGGTCATTAACTCCCTTTCCTGAGAACTCTGAAGATACTTTCCAAACCAAACTCCCTGGCACTCCCCTAGTCCCACTATTAGACTTTGCATTTTATCTTACGTTAATTTACATATTTGAAAGGCAAAGAGAAAGACAGAGAGATCTCCCACCCACTGGTTCATATCCCAAATGCCCATAGCAGCCAGGGCTAGGTCAGGCCAAAACTGGAAGCCAGGAATTCCATCTGGGTCTCCTGTGTGGGTGACAGGGACCCAAGTACTTGAGCCATCATTTGCTGCCTGCCAGGGTGCAAACTAGCAGGGAGCTGGATGGGTAGGGGAGGTGTGGCTTGGGCGGCCCAGGCTGAGACCTGACCACTGGACCAGGTGCCCTTGCCCTGCTGGGAGGTTGGCTGTGTTTAGGGAGGTGGTGGAGAGTGGGAGAGAGCAGGAGAGCTCAACACCACCCCTCCCCACCCCAGCGCCCCCTGTGAGTCTCTCTGGAGGCTTCTATAGTGGCAGGGGTGCAGAGCCAGGAGACCAGAGGCACAAGCTCTCACCATCTGTCGGTGGGAGAAAGATGGCAATGCTGGCCCTGAAGTGCTGGGTCATGGGGCAGGGCAGTAAAACCAGGCTGCGATGACTGTGAGCCTTGAGTTTCCTTGCCCTTCTTGGTTCCTTCTGCGCCAGTGCAGCCTGCACACCAGCCCACATCTTCTGCCTGTGTTTGTCAGGCCCGCCTGGTGCTTTGCCTCCAGTGAGTCCTTCTGCCTGCTGTCTGGTGAGGGAGAAACCACTTCTTTTTTTCCTCTTCCAACCTGTTCTCCAAGGTAAGGCCCACTGTCTGATATAACGTTTCCCAGCCTAGCCCAAAACCAGACACGTGGGACAGCTGCCCAGCCCCTCCGCAAGGCTTCTAGCTTCCCAGGCAGCCAGATAAAAGAGAGGTCTATGAGGACAGGCAGGCAGCTTTGAGGATGGAAATGTAGGGGGGCCAGAGTCGTGGCTCAATGAGCTAATCCTTACCTTGCAGTACCAGCATCCCGTGTGCACACTGGTTCGTGTTCTGGCTGCTCCACTTCCCATTCAGCTCCATGTTTATGGCGTGGGAAAGCAGCAGAGGATGGCCCAAGTCTTTGGGACTCTGCATCCACATGGAAGACCTAGGGGAGGCTCCTGGTTCCTGGCTTTAGATTAGTTCAGCTCCAGCCATTGCAGTCATTTGGAGAGTGAACAAACAGGTGGAAGGTCTTTTTTCTTTGTCTCTCCTTCTCTGTGTAGATTTACCTTTTAAATAAAAAATAAATAAATCTTAAAAATAAAAAACGAATGGAAAATTTAGGATTCTCCAGCAGGTGGCTGAGAGCTGCAACTGCACAAGCAGAACAAAAACCTGACAAGAAGAAGGAGAGTCAGGAACAGGAGGAGAAATGTTGGGGTGAAATGGAGATTGCTTAGGAGCTTGGGCTGGTCCCTGGAGGGTGACATAATCCTGTGGTGGTCTTTGGAGAAGTCCTGAGCAGGACCCCAAGTTTGCTGTGATACCTCAGCATGAGGAAACAGATTGAAGGACCCAAATCGTGTCCTGGGAATCCTCAGAGACCCTCATTTTGTAAAGATATCTATTTTATTTATTTGAATTAGAAAGAGGAGAGTGGATGAACTGGTGCTCTTCTATCCATTGGTTCTTAGCCTAATGGTCTCAATGGCCTGGGCTATGCTAAATTGGAGTCAAGAGCCAGGAGCTTCTTCCAGATCTTCCCGTGTGAGTACAAGGACCCAATCGCCTGAGTCATCCTCTGCTGCTATCCCAGTTCTATCAGCAGGTTGCTGGATCAGAAGTAGAGCATTTGGGTCTCATACATATAGGATGTTGGTACTGCAGGTGGTGGCTTAACCCACTATGCCACAGTGTTGACCCCCTTCTTCTCTTCTTAAAAAGGCGTCAGTACTTGGATTAAGGGTCTAGCCTGAACGCAGGACAGGTGCTTCTTGATATGCTTAATTACACCTGCAAAGACCTTTGTATCACTCTGTACCATTTTATTCCACACCCACACCAGGCATGGCAGGGAGCATAGAGGACCCCAGAGTGGGGCTCTCAGCCAAGGAGCAGGGTGGACAGAGGATACTAGCTCCCCACCTCCTTGTTACCCTGAACATCCTAGGAAGTTGCCAAGTCAGACCAGACAGATCCCAGGCTCAGGGATGGCCAGGTGCGTCCTTCATGCCAAAGCTGGCGTCAGCAAGCATTACCGGGAGAAACTGCTCTTGTGTTCCCATCCTTCCTAGCACGACAGGAGGGAGAGGGCGCTGAGACCCCTGGCTCCATGTTCGCCTCCTTCTGCATGTTGAGGGGCAAGAGGCCAGAGTAGTGGGAGAAGGTTTTCTTCTTCAGATAGTGTGTGGATGAAGGTGTTGGGGATGTTGGCATTTGGAGGGCTGGGCAGATATCATCACAGCCTTTTTATTCTTTAAAGGGAAAGAGAGAGCTCTGTGATCCCCTGATTCACTTTCCAAGTGTCCACAATAGCCAGGGATACACCGGACCAAAGCAAGGAGCCGGGAGCTCCATCAGTTTTCTTAAGTGGGTGGTGGTGGTGGGGAGCTAAGCCTTTTAACCATTACTTGCTTCCGGGAGTAAGAATCACTGGATCAGAATCAGGGAGTGATCAGGACTAGAACCAACACATCCCTGTGGGATGCAGGTGTCTTCCCAGTCTTAATCTCCAATATCACCCGGGTTACAAAGCTTAGGGGGCTGGTGGTCAAAACAGGTGCTGCTCAGGCACAGCCCAAAGATGGGTGAACGCAGAGGTGACAGGAACAGCAGGTGAGTGAGGGGTCAAAGGGGTACCTGGTGCCTGAGCTGGGAGGAGGTCCCAGACCCCAGGGGTCCTGTGTACCCTGTCAGAGATGTGAATGTCATCTTCACACAAGCACCCTGCATGGTTAGGTGCCAGGCTCTGTGCCATGAACCTTACACATTCCCTGCTGACTTCATCTCAACCATGCCACTGTGTGAGCAAGAGCTCCTGGACTGGGAAGTGAAGTCTTTGCTCAAGATCACAGCCCCCTGCCTCTGCAGCTGGAGGTGTGGACTGTAGGTTGGGACAGAAGTCCCTGCACTGGGGAGCAGGTGGGGCTTGCTGATGTGGAAGTATGGGGAAGTGACTGGTATGTAGCACCCGTGCAGTGGGGGAGGGAGTGTGTCTGAGTCCTTGGGACTGGAAACTGCAGGCGTGGGAAATGTGGCTTGGGAGGACATGACTGGAGCTGCTGGGTCAGGCACTCTCCCCTGGGAGCTCCCTGCCTTGACCCTGTCCCCAAAGGAAAGGAGTGAAGGTCCCTCACACCTCACCCCATCTCTGTTTCTAAAAAAGATATTATTTATTTGAGAAAGAGACAGGGAGAGAAAGAGAGAGAGAGAGAGAATCTTTTGTTTGCTGTCTTGTTCCCCAAATGGTTCTAAGGGTCAGAGCTGGCCCAGGCCAGGGCCAGGAGCCTGGATCTCCATCTGGGTCTCCCAAGCAATTGGGCCATCTTCCACTGCCTTTCCAGGTGCATTAGTACGGAGCTGGGTTGTAAGTGGAACAGTTGGTGTTCATATCGGCTGCTGGCATTGCAGGTGGCAGCCTTAACCCCCTGTACTACAACACAAGCCCCGAATAAATATTTGCATCAAAAAGTTCACAGAAAAAAATGGAATTCAAAGACAATTTTCTTTTGGTGCCAAGAAAATGCATAAGAAATCCACACATAGATTTTTCTCACACATTTTTTGTGCACCTTTGGGGACCCCTCCCACATCCATCACAGCGTGTGCTTCAGGGAACAGTTTTTAAATAGACTGAATGAGGCTCTCCTGTCTCTCCGGAATGCAAATCTGCACAGAGTGAGTTTGGAATTCTGCATTCTCCAACCTGTGTGTCCAATATATGGGGTCCACGACCTTCTTGCACAGCGAAACGAGGCTGGATGCTGGAAGGGTTTGTTTTAGAACCCTAGACCAGGGAGACTCCCCTCTGAGCGTCAGCTCCCCTGTCTGTACAGTGGGAAGGCTTCATGGCTTCCTGCTCCTAGTTTCAATTCCGGGAGATGATGAGCAGGTGTTGAGCAGCTGTTGCCCATTCTTAGGGCCTGCAGTGTCAGGAGGGGAAGATGGAGTTGGGTACCATGCTTAGGGAGGCACCACTCTTCCCCTTCAACTCCCTTATTCCCCATCAGCCTGTGCAGTTTGGTTTCACTCTTTTCCAGAATGTTCATTATTGTAGACACAGGGGCCACACCCAAGGATTAGGGCTCTTCTGGGAAGACCTAGACTATGGGTCTAAAGAGAGCGACTATTGGAAGTGGTAATTGGGGTCACAGCTGGGATTCAAGAGATAGATTGCTCTGGGCAATCAGACTGGAGGACAAAAAGAGTGGGGTGGGCCTGAGGCCACTGTTGGCTCTAACCCAGGGGATCCTCCATGGTCCCCATAGAGGCACTTGTTCACGGCAGGACTGGAGGCGTTTCAAAGCAGGATACAACAGGATCACGGCCAGGAGGTGCTGGGGAGTAAGACCCACCCTAGGAAGATGTCAACCCCCTCATGCTGAGAAATGGGGGTGGGGGAGCACACCAGGGTGTGTTCAGGGAAACTGTGTGGGGTCAGCACTGAGAGAGGAGGGTAGAGTAGGGACTCCAGGTGGTCAGGGCTAAAACTGCACCTGCTTCAGCCTCCCAGATGCTAGAGAAGCCTCCAGCCCAAGGGCTAGCCGGGAGCAGGCCTCATCCCACCTCTCACAGTGGGCTAAAGCAGACTCGGCCAGTCCTGGCTCATAGGCATGGCTGTAGTTTCCACTTACTGATGGACAGTTGTCAACTCCAGGCTTCAGGGTCCTTGAACCACATGCGCTCCTGCAGGTGTCCTGCTCAGTCTCTCGCTGTGCCCTTTCCCCCTCACTTGTGGCAGACCTGCAGGCTCCACTCCTCTCGTCTGACTCAAGCCCACCACTGGGCTTATCTGTGTCTCTGAGCTCGCAGTCTTCACACAGTCCTTCCCTCCTTTCCACACCCATGGGATCAAGAGACCCTCCTCTTTCACAACTATTGTGATAAAGTTTATCAAAAAAATCTTTTGCTTCATTCACTCTATTTTGGAGACTCTCCACTGTACTTTTAATTTGCTCCACTGCGTTCTTCATTTCTGATGTATCAGCTTTCATTTGATTCACTTCCTTTGTGACATGTTCCTTTAATTTCTTGAACTCCTGTCCTATGTGCTTCTTATTGTTGATAAGAAGCTTTCCAACAAGTGTTTTGAATTCTGTATCCCCCATATTCTCGATGTCTTCCTCAGTTAACTCTGAGATTGGCGAAGGCTTTTGCTCCTTTGCAGGAGAGTCTTCCTTAATATTCATTGTGCCTCTGTCTCTTCTTTTGCTCTTGGTCATTGTACTTCTGATTAGCAGATTCTTCTCCTTGGGGCAGGTTTCTAAGCTGTGTTACTCACAAGTCTACAGTTCGGTTTTACTTACTGTGGGTTGGCACACGGCTCTTTGTTTTGCAGTCACTTGTGCCACTCTTTTTGGCAAGTTCCAGGTCTGGGTTCTTATGTTAGACTTCCACCATGGTCTCCGTAGCCCCGGCTCCTGGTTCACCAGTCTCCACCTCCTGTGATCCTGTGCTGAGGCTGCACTGTTATCTGTACAACCTTTCTCCCTTTTCCAGTTGGAGCAGGTCCCAGAATTAGGGTGACACCAGGTATCTTATATAACTAGATTTTTGGTGGTGATCTTGCTGGAACCTGTTGCCTGTTAGGTTTGAGGGCCATACGGACCTATTTTGACCCATATGATGTCAAAGTCAGTATTGTTTTCCCTGTGGGACCAGTGCAATTCACTGAGCTCAGTGAGTTCGCTCCCAGCTCAGGGCATGTTGTTCCTGCAATCTTAAAGTTTTCCACACTGTACAAAATGGTGCCTGGTGTGCCACCACTAGAGTTCTTGATCTGTTGGGTGTCAGGCCCGAGGGTCTACGTGTACCTACTTGGTGGAGCCTGCAGGATGCCATGTTGTCATAGTACACTGAGCCAGAAATGAGTTCACTCCCAGTTGAGTGCATGTGCAGTACTGATTCATAGCCTTTGACTCCCTATACAAAATGGTGCCTGATTCAGCTCCAGGGCTGTGATATCTACCCTGTTCCCTCAACGCCCATCTGGGACCTGCTACTCTGTCTCTGCTCCTGGTCAAATCAAATAGACCAGCAGGATAAGCATTCTTTTTCTGGGTTCACCTCTTGAGTTCCTGGTGAATGCTCCTTCCCACCTTATTGCTGGTGGAGTTCCGGCTGCTGGTGGAGTTCAGATCGCCGCTCACTGAATGCTGCTGGGGTATCGGTCACTGCAGTACCATATCATTGTGTCCACTGCCTTCCTGTGTCTGTCAGTCTCGGGTGCCCTTCTGTTGTTGCTCTGTCCTCTCCTATCTCCTGGAATGTGCCCTCTCTGCTTCACACTGGCTGATGTTTCTCCATCTGTTTAAACATGCCTTTACCCTATTCTGCTATCTTGATTATCCCTGTTTTTTATTTATTTGAAAGGCACAGAATCACAGACACACAAACATGGGTCTTCTACTCACTAGTTCACTCCTCAGATGCCTGCAGCCAGCAGAGTTGGGCCGGGCCAGAGCTGGGAGCCAGGAAGTTCATCTAGATCTCCCCTGTGGGTGGCAGGGACCCCCACATGCTGCCTCCTAAGGTATACAGTAGTAGGAAATTGGTTTGAAAGTAGAGTTTTTTTTTTTAAAGATCTATTTATTTTTATTGGTAAGGGAGAAATACGTAGAGGAGAGAGAAAGATCTTCCACCTGCTGGCTTACTCCCCAAATGGTCAAAATGGCCCGAGCTGAGCTGAGCCAAAGCCAGGAGCTTCTTCTGGGTGTCACATGAGGGTTCCAAGATCATTCTCTACTGCTTTCCCAGGCTATAAGTAGGAAGTGGAGCAGCTGGGATTAGAACCAGAGCCCATATGAGATGCAGACAGAGGATTAACCAGTTGTGCCATTGCAACAGCTCCAAGGAGAGACTTGATTCTAGGCGGTCTGACAGGAGAGCAGGAATCCCTATCAGTGGCTCAACCATTGTATTGCAAGGCTGGCACCTGGGACTTCCTTCCCTTCTTTCCTCTCCTGACCTCAGCTAGCTGTGACTTTCCCTGCAAGAGAGGCTGCTCTTGGCTGCTGCTTTCTAGTAGCAGCTTGTGTTTCTCTCATAAAGAGGGCTCAGCATCTTGCTTGCTCCCCACCATGACTTCCTGACTTGGTACAGAATGGCACATAATTGAAATGAATGGATTAAAGTCTATTGATTCTAGTGGAGGCTGTGATTAGAGGCCAAATTTATCAGTGCTGGAGCCTTGGTGGGCTGGAAACCTCGACCCAGTGGGGAGGCAGCCACACATGGGACATTAGCACATAAGGTATGGGCCTGGGTGCTCGCTGGGTCCTGGACAGCAGGGTCCCCTCCCTGTACCACCTGGCAAGGACTGGGTGCACACATGAATGCATGAAGAAAGGAGTGAATGAACAGTGGCATCCTCAATATGGATTTAAAGTTCCTTCCAGAAAGCCATCTTCTCCTGGATTACATTAGCTCATGAGTCATGGCAAAATCAATGCAGAGCTTTAGGGATCAGAAACGGAGATTCTTCTGGAAGCATTTTGGCCATCTGCCGATCCTGGCTTTGTCACACCCTGGGTGATGATGCCTGAAACTGTAACACTGACGCACAGTTCTGGCCTGAGCCACGCACACCCTGCTCTGGTAGCATAGCGCCTTGAAGGAGCTGTTGCTTTCCTAGCCTCCAGCCTAGCCACTGTGGCTGCAGCCTGATGCTTTGGTGCATGCCATGGCAAGCTCAGACTCTTTGAACTATTGCCAGGCTGGTTGTATCCCTTGCCCAGCGTGGTTGGTGATGTTGAATGGGCACTGTCCTAGCAGCCAATTGGGAAATCTCTAGGCACACATCACAGTCCAGCTCAAACTCTGCCTTCTGCATTAAAACTCACAGGTGATCTTAGCTGAAGAATCACAGAATCTCTGACGAGTTGCCGTCGGCCTTCTCCTTAGTCTGCCCTGGCCTCCTTGTCCCCAGTGCCCCACGGGGGAGGCTGTGTCTGACTTTCCGCCACACCTTTCATTCCCGCCCCCAGCACAGAACCCAGGACTTGTGCTATTTTGTCTTCATGGCACAAATCTTTTAAGGAATGTTCTTTCTTCCATGTGACCCAAGTGGCTCTGTGACTCACAGTGCCCCACAGGCAGGATGCGGGGTGGCGAATGAGGGTCCTCCACCTCTTGGCCTCAAGATGGCTGCGGGCATAGGCACACCACCTCAGCAGGGTCCACGGGAGTTGGCCTTGAGTTTGGTCATGCCTGTGCCCTGGGACAGAAGCAGCAGAGAGCTGGGAGCTGCAGTTCTGTGGTGCCCTCCCTCTGGGTTCCCTGGAGGCAGCTCTGTGCCATGCAAGGAGCAAAGGCGGAGGAGCAGCTGGCACACTGCGGGCACTGGCTGTGCTGCACCCTGTCCCAAGCATGTTGGTGTTGTGTACATGATCTGTTCCCCTCCTCTCAAGAATATGCTGGGGCAATTTTGCTGTTTGAGATGAGCCCCTTGCCAGATGCCAGACACCTATCAGCTGCCAGAGCTTGGGACCCCTGCTGTAGGAGCCCCCACCCCTAAACTGTCAGGCAGCACTGTCTTACGTATGAGCCCCAACAGACAGACATGCGGGAGAGAGACAGAGGGAGTGGGGCAGAGGGGATTTACTCATTTATAAGCAAGTGACGGCTTTGCTCAGGCTCCCTGATCTAGCTGCGCCTGGGGCCAGCTGACTCACATGCTTTGTAGTTAAACAAGCCAGTGTGTCCCTTTTGGGCTTAAAAGAGTTTGCCCATCAGTTGGTTGCAAGCTCCTGTGTTTACCACAGAAGCTGTGTCTTAGCCAGGAAACGTGGCACGCTTGATGTGCCTCCATCCCTCACCACCTCAACTTAGTGTTGCTTGCCCTCCTGACCTCTGACCTCCACAGGTGATGGGCTTGGCTTCTAAGGCTGTGACTCGGGTGGAAAGGCGCTTAACACTTTGCTGATGCCACTAAAAGATTCCATAATGGTTAGCATGCTTCCCCTCCTCCCTAGGCACTGTTTAAAAAGCATTTGGCAGATTGAATTAAATCCTCAAGGGTGTTGCTGGGGTCTGAGGGCAGCCAAGGCCGAGTCGCTCTCCCAGGGAGGGAGTGCCTCCGTCTAAGGGGTCCTTACCAGTTCCACTGGGCCATGGAGAGATGGCCCCTCCTCCCTGCAGGGCTCCTCTGTGGAGAGAAACTCCCAGGGGCCTGGTCCCTGCCTCTCCCTCCCTGCTCCTCCAGAGCCAACCCACTCACCAGGTCTTACTGACGCATTCTCAGGTTGGCTCGCTCATCCTCACCCCTGCAGGCCATGCCCCTGCCAAGCCCTTCACTGGCTCACTGGATGCCAGCACCATCCGCCGGAAGCAGCCAGGAACACCCCGTGGGAAAAGCAACTGAACTTCTTTTGGCCTTCACGTGGCCATGGCCTCTATGATAAGGGACAAACCCCGGTAGACACTCCCCGGCTCGTCCCCTCCATGCTGTGGCATGCCTGCCTGCTGCAGTTCATGGCTGCCTGAACACCCTGAGCCACCTCCCTCCCCTCCCCCAGCTCTTACTCATTCTTGAAGACTCCACTCTGCATTTTTTTTTCTCCATCTCCTGGAAACATTGACTGAGTTCCCACCCCCACTTGCTTGGCCCAGGGCACCTCCTCTGTGTTCTCCCAGAGCTGGGCTTCCTGTGGGACATCCGCAGCATCCCTGGATGCACCTGCTTGGGAACTGGGAGGCCCAGGGGAAGTTTCACGGGGTGTGTGTGTGTTGGGGGGGGATCATGTGGGACTCCTAGGTGGTTTGCAAAGGGACCAGACAGGTGACAGGGGGAGGACTTTGCTCTTCCTTCCTGCATTTCCCTCACCCAGAGCCTCAGCTCCATCCTTCCCCTGGAGGCCGACAAAACGGTGTCTGTGTTGGCGAAGGAGGAGGCAGTTTCTCCCCTTGAGAAGCACGGAGAGGTGCACTTCCCCCACTCCACAGGGTGAGCTATCCCCTTTGGCTGTGGAAAGGAGCAGTGTTCTGGGGCTCCTGGGAGGTTGTAGGAGAGTGCCGTGGCGTAATGCTGCACACAGCTTTGCATGCATGAAACATGAAGAGGTAACCTTTGGCTACCTTAAAATAATCCCCACTGCACTGGAGTTCCTTTATTACAGTTAAATATAGGTACTAGTCTGTGCTGATGCATAACTTAGGCAAATGCATGCAAATCCCTGGCAGGGTAGGGGGACCCTGTTGATGATCTCACAATCCCATCCTCCCTGTTGGTTCTCCTTCTGCTGCTGCCCTAGGGCAACGGGTCTCCTAAGAACCAGGAGGTGGGGCAGCGCATCCTGCCAGCCACCTCTGTCGGGGCTAGGGGATTGGTGGTGGCTGGCAGGCAGAGGTGGGACTTGGGGTCTTGCCACACCAGGTCTGTTTCTGTTTAAGAAGCAGCACTCGGTCTCATCTCTGCCCGACTCTGTGTGCTGTGCCTGCTCTGGCTTCAAACATCCGCTGATTCAAACCAAAGGAGGCCATGGGGCTGCCCCTCCCCCACATGGAAAATTTGGCCTCAGCCTTGCCCTTGTGACTGGAAAAAGCAGGGTCAGCTCATTGAAGCAGAACAAGATTGGCAGGGAGCGCTGTAGTGCAGAGAGGGGTGGGGAGAGTGGGGCATGGCAGGTGACAGGGCCCTTGTCACAGCCTGGAGGGCAGGATCAGACCTTGGTTTTCTTGAAGGTACTGTGGCCACCGCACAGCACTTCTGTGGGTGGGGGTGGGGGTCAGGAGGACACCCGTGCAGCTGTGAGGGAGGAGCCTGGATCACCTCCATGTGGGGACTTCTGGGCCTTCTGGGCCTGCTGTTGAAGAAGGCCGCACCACTGCAAGGGCCAGGGAGGTGCAGCCATGCTGGAAGCCCCGGACCCACCAGTGAAGTGGGGCCGGACAGAAGGCCTAGGAGGAGGTGCATGGGGTTGCAATTGAAAGGACACTGGGAGGCTGGTGCTGTGTCATGACAGATAAAGTTACTGCCTGCGACTCCCACATTGCTGGTTCAACTTCCAGCTAGTGCATGTCTGATCCAACCTCCTGAAGTCATCTGGGAGTAAACCAGCGGATGGAAGATCTCTGTTTTTCACTTTCTGTAAACTGGGCCTTTATATATATATATATATATATATATATTTTTTTTTTTTTTTTTAAGAGACAGAGACTGGATAGAAGTCAGCTGAGCTGAGGGACCTAACGCAGACATGGGAGACAGGAGGAACCTTCAAATCTCTGGTGTTAATAACCGAGGCAGGAAGAACTCGGCAGGGTGGGGTGGAGTTGCTGGCAACACCCCATAGCTGTCTCCGGGAGACTCAGAAGTGAGGGCACAGCAGAGCACGATCAGGCCCCTGAACACACCCTCCCCGTCAGCATCCCTGATGCTGGACCCCATGTGCTGGCTTCCTACGCAGCTGTGACCAATAGGGTGAGTGCAAACAAGGGGTGTCACTTCTGGATAGCACCCTAGAGGGACAGGCACATGTCTGCTTCTTTTCCCCCCTTCTCATTGACTGGACTGTGGATGTGATGGCAGGAGCTGCAGCAGTGTTCTCAGACCCGGAGGTGGAAGCTCCATGTTGAGAATGGCAGGGTGATGACAGAACAAGTTTGAGGTTCCTGCACTGAGGCTCTACCCAAGCCAGTCCTGGGAGAGAACGCTTGTTCTCTGTTAAGACACTGACTTGCAGTATGGTGATGAATTCAGCCTTAACCAAAGAGATGAGCACATGACCAACAGCTGATGAGCTCTTACCACATGTCTGTGACCATGTGGCCCTCAGTTGGACCATCACCACTAGCCAGGGGTCGCTGAAGGATGGTTATCCAGGCCCCGTAAGTACTCCCCGTCCAGCTCCTTTCTTCTGAGCCCCAGGCAAGCACAGGTGGTTGGGGCCAGGG
Organism: Ochotona curzoniae; assembly: GCF_017591425.1. Classification (NCBI taxonomy): domain Eukaryota; kingdom Metazoa; phylum Chordata; class Mammalia; order Lagomorpha; family Ochotonidae; genus Ochotona; species Ochotona curzoniae. The sequence continues at coordinate 13,884,528 of NW_024466219.1, read as the reverse complement.
TCAGGTACTTACCCAGCAGACCCACCATTCTTTGCACATAGGAAGGACCACACCTATGAACCTGCTTGTATGGAGACACAGTCCTGTGCACCCCGACAACCAGGAATATAAAGCAGGACAATCATTCCGAAGGAGCAGAAGAGGAGTGACTTCCCAACTGAGCGGATTACTCGCGACGGTCTCAGCACCAGCTCCACTCCCCTGCCCTCCTACCCAGGAATGCCCATTGCAGCACCGGAAGTTGGGTGACCTCACTGAGGGTGCAGTTTGCCATAATTAATTGTCTACAAATATTTATTTTCATTTTATTTGGAAACCAGAGAGAGAAAGAGAGAGTGACACAGAGAGAGAAAGAGTCGAAAGGAGAAATTTCCCATTCACTGGTTCATTCCCTAAATGCCCACAACAGCTAGGGTTGGACCAGGCTGAAGCCCAGAGTCTGGGGCTCGACTTGGGTGGCAGGAGCCCACACCTTTGGGGCGTTACCTGCTTCTTCCCAGGATGCATTAACTGGAAGCTGGAAGCAAAGTAGTCAGGTATCTCTCTTACTGGCATTCTGAAATGGGATGTGCGTCCCCCGAGCAGCAGCTTAACCCACTGCACGAAACCCATCCCTAAATTCTTTTTGTAAAAGATGAGCTTCTCCCAAAGTGCTCTGAACATTTTGAGTGTTAGCAACAAATCTCTTTGTGCACTTTGCACCTGACGGCCGTAGGCCTGGTTGTCATGACATCACCATGGAGAGACACCAGCGGGGGAGGCTGCTTAGCGACTGGCCGGGCCTCCAGCTGGGCAGCTGTCCCTCCCGTGGCGTGAGGACTGTGGAGCGCCAGCCCTTCAGCGTGGCTGGAACATGCAGGCACCATTGAGACACACCTCTGCTCGCCCACTGGCTCCCTACTGTCTTTTTCTGCTCCCCACATCTTGCTTTCCCTCCCAGGAAGAGCCACATCCCCTTTGCAAGGGACCAGTGTCTCCCTCTCCAAGATCAGGCGTATGACTAGAGCATCTCTCTTGGAGAGGCTCAGGCAACAAGATGGAAAGGCACTTGGGACCATTTGTCATGACCTATGGATTCTTACTACTCTGAATTCTGAGCAGGATTCTTCTAGTCAGTTAGAGAAAATTCAAGGTTATTTGAGATGTCTCTGTGCCTTGCATTTTGATATGCACTCTTGGAGAGGTGTCGTAAGGACTATACAGCAACCGGCTGGTAGGGGCCCTGGAGTCATCTGCACACTGGGTGCAGGTGTTCCGGGGTCCTGTCAGTGGCAGGTGCAGCTGTTCTGATTTCCTTTTCCTTCTGGGAGCACCCAGCAGGTGCATTGCTCCCTTGTCCCTGGAGTAGTGTGAGCAGGCACCTCCTAATAATCCCATTTTCACTTCAGTTAGCCCAATTCGATTTCTGAGGGTTACAGTAGAAGAATTGAAAAGGAAAACTTTGAGCATTTTCTCTACCTGGGACAAAATAATTCCTAGCATTCCCAGGAACCCCTTTTCCCTCCAGTGTCCTGGGAATAGTCGCTCCATGTAGCAAGGATAAATACAGGACACCCCTATGCAAAATACTTTTGCATTCATCGGAAAGTAAATGGAGAAGCCCTTAGTTCATGTGTGTCTCAAGCAATAAGGGAGCACTCTGTGAGGTGTTTGGTGACCTAGCCAGGGACAAACTGGCTGTGCAGGCAGCAAGAGGAGAGGGATACCACCCTGACTGGCTCTGGTCCCCTGAGCCAGTGGCTCCTGAGGTCACCTTGCCTTTGCCATATTTGTATCGTTGATACGGTCTTAGAACCCAGGACCTGAGATAGGCTCCACCCAGGGTTGCAACCATGTGAAGGCAAGTTGCGACTCCTCTTTCATTGTCTTATTAGTTTTCTGTCTTCCTGGGGTGTGCATGCAAGCAGAGGCTGACTAACTTGGCCTCCCCAGCCCTTCACCCAGCTACTGATATAGATTAAGAACTCCATCGTGGCTGAAATAAACTTCCAAATGATTTCACAGGCTTGAGATCAGCAGTGGAATGCACATTGAACTGATTTGACATCCTTTTAAAAAAATCATTTATTGATTTTCTGCCTGTGATCTCACTCCCCAATGCCTCAAACAACCAGGATTGTGCCAGGCTGTAGCCAGCAGCCCGGAGCTCTGACCACGTCTTCCACGAAGTAGCAGGAACCCAGGTACTTGAGCCGTCAGCTGCTGTCTCCCAGGGAGCCGGTCAGCAGGTAGCTGAGACCTGAACCCAGGCACTCTAATAACGGAGGTGGACTTCCTGAGCAGTGTCTCAGCCCCGTGCCAAATGCCCACTCCTGATTCGGTTTCTGGAGAGAAATTCACTGAACACCTTGAACCTTTCTCTCTGTCACTGGGCAGTTTAACCATCTTCCAGCCCAGCAGCCAGCCTGAATGGGAGGCCAGGCTTATGTGCTCACGGCCAGAAAGGAAACCTATGAAGTTCTCATGGTAGATAATCATGGGACTGCTGAAACAACCTGATTTGAAGAGCTAGCTTTATCTTGGGGGCTGTCTAGGCCGGGAAGGAAGACCACTGCCTCTTGCAACAAGATACCCGCTCCTAGCATCGGCAGGCAGAAGCTGGCACTGGGGGCCATTTCTGTCAAGTCAAACCACAGATCCACTGGAGAGTGTATAATCCGGGAATGGGAGAGGCCTGGGAGGGAAATAGTGAGCTCCTCCCTCTTGGGTTACCACTCCTATGGGAGGGCACGAAAACTAGGACAGGAGCTGGGGTGGCTAGACAGACACCCAACAGCATCTGTGTGGGCTGCATGGTGGGACTGGTTAGATGGAACTAGGCTTCAATGCCCATTGACATGTGTGAGAGCCGAATGGGATGTGGGATGTGGGACAGACTGGACTAGTCTGCTACGCATATTGGCAAACCAGGGTAGGGGGCGGGCCTTGTGGGGGTTATTGTGGGTCACTCCAACTAGGCTGCAGCTCCCACTGGTTTATGTGAGGGCCAAGTGTGTGCTGTGCAGAACCAGGCTGGACTGCAATACCCATTGGTTCCAGTGGAAGTCGGGACTGAAAACAGAATCAACCCAGCAATTGCAACCACCAGCTGATTGGGGCGGTGGACTGTGCCGGGCCCTGTACTTGCCAGTACACACAAGAATTTGGACTGGAAATACCTCAGAGAAAGTTTCTTTTGAGATCTCCCTATTCGAAATGCCAGACTCAGAACCCTAAGCAAGAAAGGACAGAAGACAGAACAAGTCAATCAACCACCTCAGCTATATGTTGGCAGCAAAATACTGGGCAAATGGAGACTCTTTGAGGGACTGTGTCAATCAGTGGATTCTTCAACGACCTCATCGTGTTTGGAGTGGCGAGACTGGCAGCGATTCCTAACTGGTGAATTATCAAAACCACTTGAGCAAGTATCTCAGAGCATGCCCCACATCAGGGACCTGGGGAGGGTGGGAGACTGGGTGGGGCTTCTCCCTTAACATCCCCCTTGACCTCAGATACATGAAAGAAAACTATGGAAATAATAGTTTTACCCACTTTCCTATAGCCCTTGAACCTTTTTACCCTAATTAACTATGTAAAGATAGTAAAAAATATAATTAAAAAATGAAAAAAAAAGCAAAAAAAAAAAAAAAAAAGAAAAAAGATGCCCGCTCCTGACCCAACCTGCTGTTAGTGGCAGATCCGGGAGGCCTCAGTGAGGACACAGGGGACTGAGTCCCTCCTTCCCACATGGGATACCCAGATTGGGTCCGTCCTGGCTTTGACCCCAGCCTAGCCTCAGCCATTACATTTGGGAAGCCAATTCTGTCTGGTCCCGTCGTCTTTGTGTTTTTGGGCAGGGGAGGGGGAGTTAGGCTCCTTCCCTGCTACAGTTGATGAATGTTAAAAATTTGTTTAAAATGTCCTATTGGCCCAGAACACTATTTTTTTAAAAAAGGATTTATTTGTTTTTATTTGAAAGGCAGCATTACAGAGGATGGGGGAGAGACAGAGAGAAAGAGAGAGATCTGCTGATTCACTCTCCAGGTGGCTGCTGGTCTGAAGCCAGGATCCAGGAGCTTCCTCAAGGTCTCCCTTGTGGGAGCAGAGACCTAAGGCTTTGGGTTCTCTTCTGCTTTCCCTTCTTCAAAGGGATTGCAGCTGGTCCAGGTGGTTTTCCTGAGGAACTGGGCAAATGGCCCCTGCTTTTCTTGTCCATGTTCAGTCAGCTCCTGGGGTAGGAGGATGGCAGGGCACACAGGGAGGGTCCTGCCAGGCTTGCTCAGAGTGATGCCATTGGCCACAAGGAGCTCTGGGCAGTCATGCTCAGGCGTCCACTGTGCTGAACGTCCTGCGTGGACTCTGGCCCTCCAAGCCTCATTGGCCTGGCTCAGTAGTCCCAAAAGCTGGAACAGAGTTGCCTGCTGCTCCAGGCTCAGGTTGCACCCTCCCACCAAGACCTCCAGGGAAGAGGAGTCAACTTCTGGCTGCAGGGTCCACCAGTCTGGGAGCAAGTGGCCAGCAAGTTCCACCACTCCTAGGGAGTGGTGGCCCAAACTAGACAAGCAGACAGCACACCCTCTCTCTGCCTGTGCCAGTGTCAACTTCTGCACCGCTCCACCACCTTGCATTCCAGGAACTACATTGCCGCTGAATTAGCTGTGCCAATCGCTGGAGGCAAAGGGGAATTTCAGAGCAGGGAGAATTGGCACCATCTATGATGTTCCTTCTGCAGACCAATTTGCCAGTACAGAAGGACAGCCCAGCACGTGATGACGGTGAGGGAACAAGCAGCACGCAGAGGCTGCTCAGCGTCAGAGCGAGCCTCATCCTTGGCAAAAGGCAAAGCGCTGTGGAAGAGGAAACCCTTCCCGCTGCTCCACTGCCCGCAACCTCCCCCCATCGATGACCTGCCCCTAGAATTGCTGCTTTCTCTAGGCTCACCCCACTTGTACACTGATGGGAATTTCAGGGAAGAGAGTCTCCTTGGGAATTCTGATAGCACCACACATGACCAGCAAGTTGCTACCTGCAGAAGGTCTCAGCTCCCATGTGGAAGCCTTGTGTTTGCTCTCAGAAGGATGACCTGACAATTTGCAAACTGACGGATTGGCCCTCCTCACAAAATCACTTCTCTGCTGCTGACTGTGCCTCAGCAGCTCTGCCAGGTGCATCTGAGATCGTATCTCACGTAAGACGCTGTACAATCCTGCTAGGTGGTGATATTACAATTTGCATCTGGCAGATGAAGACATCAAGTCTTTCCACCTTGAATCACGTGACTGATGTCACACAGCTGCTGAGTGGCTGAGTCCAAAACCTTGCTGACCCTGGAACCTTCCTGAGCTTACGCTGCAGGGTCGCTACCCTAGCCAACTGCCAAAAGTGGTCCATGTCGCCCGCTTCCTCTTTCCTTAAGGGTTTTCAGATGTGACACTTCTCAGTGCAGGAGAGGCTCTGGTTCCCTGGCTGGTCCATTCCTCACATGCTCAGTATGTTCTGGCCCTGAAGTTGGGAGCACAGTCCAGGTCTCCTGTGTGGGTGGCCAGACCCCAGACACCGACGTGGTTGTCAGTTGCCCCTCCCACCCCTTTGATCCAGGGTGTATGTGCTAGCAGAAGCTGGAAATGGGAGCAGGAACTGGATTGGAACCCAGGCACTCTTACATGGAATGGGATGTGGCTATTTGTTTTTAAAGATTTATTTATTTTTATTGGAAAATTAGATTTATAGAGAGAAGGAGAGACAGAGAGAAAGATCTTTGTCTGCTGCTTCACTCCCCAAGTGGCTGCAGTGGCTGAAGCTGATCCAATCTGAAGCCAGGAGCCTCTTCTGGGTCTCCCAACTGGATGCAGAGTCCCAAGGCTTTGGGCCATAGTCTACTGCTTTCCCAGGCCACAGACAGGGAGCTGGATGGGAAGTGGAGCATTTTGGACGTGAATCGGTGCCCATGCATGCATGGTGAGGACTTTACCCACGAGGCTATTGCATTGGGCCTGGAATGTGGCTATCCTTTTTTTTTCCCCTTATCTTACATTGCTTTATTTATTAATATCAAGAGAACAGATTTTCTGCATTTCATGGATACATTCCATTTTTAAAAGCATGATATTTTCCCCTCCATCCCACCTCCTTCCAATCTTTTTTTTTTTACATTGTTTTTATTTATTTATTTATTTTTTGATTACATTGCATTATGTGACACAGTTTTTTAGGCACTGGTATTCCCCCCCTCCTTTCCCCAAAACCCGCCCCCCCCATGATGGATTCTTTCATCTTGTTGCATTACCACAGTTCAAATTCAATTGAGATTCTTTCCTTGCAAGCATCTACAAAGCATAGAGTCCAGCATCTTATTGTCCAGATAAGTTCAACAGTTTCTTGGGGAGACTGTCTCTGGTCTGAAGGTAGAGCAGACAGAGTATCATCCCAATCAATTAAAAGCCCCGACATTACATCAGTAACAATTTATAATGTAATAGAATTAGTTGACATGGTATTGTGTAACCAGCATGTTAAAAGAGAGAGAGAGAGAGAGGAAAAAAAAGACTGCAAGTTCTGAACCACATGCTATGACTTCTACATTGACATTACAATTATTAGTTTATATACAACTGGGTTCTATACACCTTAAAATGGCTATAGATTACTATTCAGCTGTCTCATGTCTATTTTAATTTTAGTATTTAGCAGTTCATAGCGTTGAAGTGTGATTCTACAGAACCTGGCTGTTTTTCAGGTAGTCTAACCCTATAACTCTAACAAGACATATGTCAACAGTTTAGGTGAACAGTTTCAGGAGGGGTGTGCAGAGAAATCTTCCATACCCTAGTGAGGAGTAACTAATCTTTGTGTCCCACCCAGTGAGTTATAAGTGCATCCCCACTGCCCGTTTCCTGTTTCTAAGCTTTCCTTGCTGTTCTCTATCTAGTCTAGGGTGTTTTTTGTTTGTTTGTTTATTTGTTTGTTAGTTTGTTTTGAGGGGTTTCTGGAGCGATCCTGATGGTCATTACGAGAGAGGGTGGGGACCCAAAGTCGGCACCAGGCAAGAACTAGAGAAAGCTCCTCTCCCTAGTCCCGCAGGAAGTTTACTGTTCTGTTTCTGCGGACCGCTCGGTACTCCTGGTTGTTGTTCCGATGACCTTGGATCCTGCAAGGCAGGGTATGAGCTTCTTCCATCCTATGTGGGAGATCCAAATGGAGGTGGGTGACCTCAGAGTTCTTGGCCTCCGAAGGCACTCCAATTCCCCGTGGTTTCCTTGGCGATTGGCATGTAGTCCTCAGAGCTCGTACTGATAGTCCTTGGTGAGGATCTAGGAGTCTTCAGGGTTAGGATACAAGCCTCCTCCTGTCTGCCTGCTCCACTCTGGGGTCCCCCCCTGCTCTGTGCATATGACCTCCTGGTAAGATGTTGTTGGGATTGTTCCTGATTCCCCCTATATGCCTTTGTAGTTTTGCTATTGTCTAATGCTGATTTGAGTCTGTTGTCTATGAGTTACCAGTTATGATCCTGATAGGTTATACTTCCCGTCTTCCTCACACCTTCTTGGGTGATGTAAGATTTCTCTGCTCTCCTTCCCCATTTCCGAGTAGCATAAGGCCTTACAAGTATATTAGGCTTTACAATTGTTTGATGTAGATCAGAAGCAGTCTGACTCATATCGATTGTTGATTCATTAGTTACTTTACAATATCTTATTGCATGAGATACAGGCTGGGGTTGAAATAATATTACTGTTTCAGATTGACATCAATTCATAACAGCCAGGAATGTGGCTATCTTAATCAGCATTTTAACCACCCTGTGTGGATATGGGTTCACACGTTTTGGGCAAGGGGCACTGGGGGTTTTATCATGGTGGAATCTGAGTGTTGTGGTGAAATGGCTCAGGCTTCTTGTCCTTTGGTGGAGGCTGCTACACACTGCTGTGCTGCGCTGTGCGGTGCAGGGATCTCACTCTGGGGCCTTTGAACGGCAGGTGCCCTGTCCCCTGCACCGCCATTCATTCAGAGGCCCAGGCTGGCAGAGTTGTGATGCCAGAGATCTGGAGCATTCTGCTCCCTGGGGGAAGGGGTCCCCCGTTATGTCCTGGGGGTCTGATATCACAGGGCCAACCCCCCAGCCTGTCCCATCCAGGACACTTCTCCCATGACAAACACTCCATGCTGTTAGTATATGTCAGGTGTTGCACTGCGTACAAAGAAGAAAAGGACAGTGGAGAATTCTCTCTAATGGGAATGCTCCGGCTGCTGGGTACCTCGGGACCAGTGCCATCACAACACCCCTGAAGGGGTAAGATGACTGATAGGTCCTCTTCATACTCTTCATTGACACCTTGTGGACAACTAGGGTTTTCAGAATCGGGCAGGTCTCCTGGGCATTCATGGTGGAGTGTTTCAGGCACGCCAGCAGCTTTGGACTCACAAGCATTTATAGGACTTCATAGCACTATAACTAATGCCAAGACCAACTGCTTATAAGGGGAGGAGGTTCATTTGGCTCCTGGTTTTGGGGGCTCACAGTCTGAGTTCAGGCAGGCTCCAGTATTGTGACCAGCTGAGGGGATCTCCACCTCCCTGCGAGGCAGCAAGCAGAAAAGCAGGAAGTGCATTTGTCTTCTGTGTCCTTACAAGGTCACTGGGCTCCACCCTGGCAGCCCTGTCCAATCCAATAATGTCTCCAAGGCCCCATGTCCGCCCTTCATTCATGAACACTAATTCGTTAACCAACGTTGTAAAGCTTTGGGGCCCAAGCCTTTACCACCTAGGCCTTTGGGGTCTCAAAGAGCTCTTTGCCCTGGTGACTCCACTGAGGACGAGGAGGGACCTTGACCTTGCACAGTCCCTAGCCTCTCTCCCACGTGTTGGCTCACTTGGCTCTGTCCTGCCCAGGCTTGCATCTCCTTCCATGGCCTTAGCAGGAAGTGGGTGGGATGGGGAATCCCTGTGCCCTTGGCATTGTGTTTTGAACCCACTGTGGCTCACATGGTGCCCTGACTTAGGCTGAGTCAGTTATATGATTTCTCTTAGATTTTGAAACAAGGAAGCTCAGACCCTAAGCTGGACACCATGTGAATCCAGGGCTGAGGCAGTTCTGCTTGGTTTTCTAAGAAAATGGAATAGAAAAAAATCTGCCTGGGAGGGGACTGGAGAAGTTGCCAGCTCCTCCCTATCTGAGCTTGCCCGTGTTTCCTGCTCTTGGCTTTAGAAAACAGGCTTTCTTTAGTTCACAGTCTTTCAGTAAAGCCCTCTGATTAGAGTGCTCAGATGGCTTTTGTTTCTTGCAATGAAGTGGTTACTTTACTACTATGCTTCTCAAGTGTTTGTTCTGAAGGTGGAAAATGCTCCTGTGTGTGAGGCACAGCCCTGGGCCGGAGAGAAAGCACCGTGTGCTCCCCAGGGTCACAGCTTTGGGGACTTTCCCTCCCCGGAGACATAAAACAGCCGGTGGAGGAGAGTTTGAGATCAGGAGACACAAGATGCGAAGGGACCCTGGGGAGCTGAGGTGATATTTGGCTCAGCTGAGGAGGCAAGAGGATGTGACCAAAGGTGACCAATGGCCTTTCGTGCTGAATCACCCAACCTCCGGCACCTGGGCCGGATCAGGCTCCCGGAGGCTGCAGATGGGAACAGGTGGCAGGGCTGGTTCTTTCTTGTACCGTTGCCTAGGATAGAACACAAAAGGGGCATGCTCTGGGCGGGGCCGCCCAGCAGGAAGCCCAGGCAGTTAATCCCTTTCTGCAATGCCCTTGTGCTCTGCCCACATCCACGCTCTGAGCTGTGACAGGCCACATCAAGACATGATTAATTCATCTCGCCAAACTGCAACAGTTGAATGCTCTGCCATGTACTTTCTGTGGCTCAAGTTCATGTGCTCTGATTAGGGAATAGCAGCACACTGAGAACTGGAAAGGGTTGAAGCAGACAAGGGGGAAACCTGGGACCCTCCAGAGAGCTCCCTGCGGCAAACCCTGCAAGCAAACCTCAGAAGCACCCTACCGTGAAATGCACCCTTTGACTGCTACAAATCTGGGTGTTGAGCTGGAGCCACCCAGAGAGGAGACCCAGCCCTCCACCACTCCCAGAAACCATGGAAGAAATGGCAGGATTTGAAGTGGCTGCTGAGCAACACAGCCCTGGTCAAGGTGGTCACCCTGTGCTGTTTCTAAATATTCAGCAGGTGACAGCTCACAGCCAATAGGACTTCTCAGAGCAGAACTAATGGGTAGCTCAGCAGGTGTCTGTGGAAAGAACGCACTTCTGTGCTCTGCTCAAATGAGCGCGGCCTGGAGTTTGACCTCCCTGGCTCCAGGTGGAGATGCACGGCTGGGCCTTGGGAAGCAGTGTCTGCTCACTGCCAAGGCAAAGCATGATGGCCGACCTTCAGGGGGGAGAAAAGGTACCAGAGTCACCAGGAAGAAGTTAAAGAGACAGCGAACAACAGAGAGGCTGAAAACATAGCAGCAGCTTCAGGGATGAGTCACGTGCTATTAGGGAAATAAGTCAGTGCAACAGAATTTGGATATGAATTTGAAAATACAATAACATTAGATTTATAGCTCATACCAGAAACAAAAGCAAAATAACAGGTGAAGAGCCAAATATAAACAAGAAATCTAGATGTAAAAGTAATAGAGGAACATGGCATTATAGCAGGGAAAGTTTTTTTGTTTTTTTTAAATAAACCATGAATACCAGGAGAGCAGATAACCAGACTGGACAGAATGGAACTACTCCTTGAAGAAAGACATGATAGAGAAGATAAAAAGACAAAGTAGCTGGCTGGCAAAGACAACATAGGAAGAGAAAATGGGCGCCGATTAGTGCAGAGAGAAAGTATTCACAAATTAGTAAGAAAAACAATACAATTACTTTGATAAAAGATCATTTGTTAGTATTCATTCCAACTCCCTCCACATGACACCAGACCTACACGGCATGGTCCGCTCTGCACCCCATCTTTTCCTCTGGTTTCTGGCCAGGATTTGAGTTTTCCCCTGACAGCTGCTTCTTGCCAGAACTTTGCAGGAGACGATTGCGCCATAGCCATGGCCTCAGTCTTGCTTTGGGCAGCATCTGCCCATGTCTGCTCCTTCATCAGGGTCCATGGTGGGGTGGGTAGAGGTGCGAGGTCCTCCCAATGTAATATGGTGATGTTTGTTGGGGTTGGGCCCCACCAGGAGGATGGCGACCTCCTGTGTGACTCAGTGGTGAGTTTCTAAGTTGTCTTAGTCTGGGGGGCATAGGGAGTCAGGGGTGGGAAGATCAAGATGAAAGTGCTACCGAGAAAGAGAGCACTTCAACCTGTGGGCTCACTCCTCAGATGTTTACCACAGCTGGAGCTGGATTCCCCATGTGGGTGGCAGGGGTCCAAACACGTGAGTCTCCACCTGCTACCTCCATCAACTGGGAGCTGGCGTCAAGAGCTGAGCCAGGGCTTGAATCCAGAGACTCCAATATGGGCTGCAGGCATCCTAACCAGCATCCGGACCACCAGGCCCAGAGCCCGCGCAGAGGTCTCATTAGCTTTTGGCAGGTGGTTTATTCACAGAATTGAAACAGCTTAGAAATGTATCCCACCAGCACATTGAAACAACCAATTAGCTATTTTTTACTCTTCACTTTGGCTAAATTAAAAATGAAAAATAGTGTCTCATCAAAACCTTTGGGAAATGGACACACACATGTCCATTTGATGGGACTGGAAAGTTCTGGAAGGCATAGTGTGATATTTATTATTGTGTACTTCCATTTCCTATGGGAATTGATCCTACAGAAAACCATGCACATGTACAGTTCCAGGTGGCTGCAACGGTGACTCCTCCGGCAGTTTATCATGGCAAAAACTCCAAAACAAAACTACATCATCCCCTAATCTTTTCTTGAACAGGGTCTGCTGGCTGAGTTTGCACTCAACACATGGCTGTTTTGTCTTTTTGAAATGACACCCGATTTATTTTGATTGGAGCCTAAGGTGTTTTCTGACTCTTCGGTCAAATGCTCTCCATATCCCTGGAGCACAAGCTTTCCTATGTAAACTTTCAGCAGGCCATCTTGTTTCCTGGCACCCATCTGTGAGCAATTAGCAAGCTGGTGAAACTCAGGAGACTGCAACATATTGTTCACTTGGTGTCCAAGGAGCGGCCGCTTTTATGGGTGAGTCACGGTTGAATTTCCAGGCAAAGGAATGCTGGGTAGACGGGATGAGGTGAGGAGGCACAGGAAAGGGAGAGTCAGGTACAACACATGACCAGGAACAACCCTGGACTGTGGAAAGCAGAAGAGCACAGCCCCGGGCTCTCCTACTCCTATGAGATGCTCATTGGTGTTCGGGGACACTTGAGCAGGTTCCAACCTGGAGGGCTGTTGCTGGCATCTGGTAGGCAGAGGACAAGGCTGCTATAAGCACCACCTTGTAGTGCCCAGGCCACGCCCACGACAGAACCCATCATGTCCACAGTCCTGAGGTTGACCGTGGCTGCCAGGCATTGGAAAATGCCTTACGTGGGTTGTCGCATTAATAGTCTCCATTGCTTTATGAGGTTGGAGCAGCAAGTGTTGGAGCTGATCTTCCTAGGTGTGTGTTTACTCAGCTCTCTAACCCTTTAAACACTTGCTCTGCACATCCTCCCGAACACGCCAGAAACATGTGCTGAAGGAGGGCCAACCTCGGGTGTTTGTGCCTGCCTGCATCTGCATTAGGGCTTCGCTTGGAAGGCTGTTTTTGATACTAGACACCTGGGCAATATTCTCATAGGAATCAGGTAACTTAGTCACATGTGGGTCAGAGCTCTGTCTTGCTATCGATGAAATAAGAGTGCAGAGTAAAAGAGAATGAGTTCAACAACAACTGTTGATGTGGTCATGACTGGCAATGAACTCTAACAGAGCTGGGCACAGAGCTGGGCAGCAGCTCCCAGAACCGTTTGAGATGTGCCCACTGGGAAAGCTGGCATCACTTCCAGGTGGAGGCAATTAAAAGGGGGTGTGACTGCGTTGTCCTCCCTCCATCCTTGCTCCCAGAAACAGCAGCGTGGGAAGCCACATGTGGAAGATCTGTGAGCCAAAAATGAGGCCGCCTTCGTCCTGTGTCCCTGAGTCACGCTTGGAGGAGAGCCACTCACACACCAGGCTTTTATGTGAGGAAGAAGTTTCTATTCTTCTTGAACCCATATGTGCTTTTGCCTTTGATTGGCACGCAGATATTTCTTTAGCTCGTACATGGAGTTGAAGGTATTTGACACAGGACAGGGCTTCCCCAAAGTGTGTGGAGTTAAGGGATGCTCACTCGAGTGCCCAAAATATTGAAATTCATGCATAGTTTTTATTGTTTAAATGACATTCATTTTCCATCAAATTTTCAGACCCTTCCTACTTGTAAAAATGACTTGCTCAAGCTTTGGAGCAGGAGAGTAGACATTCAAATATTGGGAACAAAGTCTTGAATGTCTGCAAGAGACTCATAAGCCAGTGATACTGGAGTTCAGTTCCAGAACATTTCAACAAAGTAGGGGAGTTCCACAAGATTTTGCGGTCCCAACTTTGAAAAAGTTATGTTTGCATTCTGTTAGGCATGTGATGGCATTTAAAATATCTTGTATAAGAAATACTTTACTGCTAAAAGCTCCAGCCTCCATCTGAACTCCAGCGGGCTGTAGGCTTTGTGCTGGTGGAGGGAGAGTTGGGCCTCAATGCTGGCCACAGCTGGGAGACCAGGGCATGGCTGGTGGGGATTGGGGGACAGCATGGGTGTCAGTTTCTTACAATGGACCACAAGGAAGGAGGCTCATCAGTGGTATCCTCATTTCCCGGGAGATTACTCCCTCCGTCCCCCTAGGCCTTGCAACGTGGCAGTAAGCATGGTACCACAGAGGAGCTGCTTACAAAACAGAAATCTGTGCTTGGCCACCTGACACTGCTTCATCAGCTAAGTGCCTGACCCGTCCTGTGTCCCTCACTGTGATAGAGGCAACACTAGCAGCAGCTGCTCCAGGACCAGGCAGCCCCTCAGGCACCAGCTCTGCTCCTCCACACAAGGGAGGCGGCTCCTCAAGAGGAAACTCAGTCCTGAGGTTGTGCCGGTGCAGCGCCCCTCTGCAGGTCTCCCCTCCCCCTTCCTGGTTCTCCTGCTGCCCCACCTTGTCCCCAGTTGCTGCCCCCACTGCAGCCTCAAGCCTGCACAGTCAGGCTTGGAGTCCACCTTCTCTGGATGCCTGTGGGTGTCACGGTGTGGACGTCCTCCTGTGACTCCCTTCCAGAAGGTTCAGTTGGCTTCACCCAGACCCATCACAGTGATCACCAGTTCTGCTGACAAGATGCACTTCCTAACCAATAAGACCTGAAAGTTGCAACTGCTGCTGACCATGGGGTGTGGGATGGCCGCGGTGTCAGCAGGCAGGAAACTCGCGCTCTGTCCGCACCTCGACCTACGCTCCAGGGTGACCAGGGGCTGTGGACAGGTACAGTTTGGAAGGAATCTTGTTTTTTCCCCCCTTTCCTGTGCAGCTTGTCTCAGGAGTGGGCTTAAAATATTCAACAAACCGTGTTGTGAACAGATGTGCTGCTATCCAGGCTCTGTGGTTGCATTCACAGAGCGCTGGCAGAGTGCGTGTGGCTCTTCAGGGCCCAGGATTTTCTGAATGGTGAGTGCAGGAGAGCTTCAACAAAGTCCCTGGCTGCATGAGCCCCTGAGGAGAGAGGGGGCCTGAGGAGGCAAGGCAAGCTGGGCCCAGACTTGTCCTCTGCAGCAATGACCATGTGCCCCTCCCACTGCAGTCTCCAGGAGGGGGTGCTGTTGCACCTGCACTGGAGGTCAGCTGCTCAGAGGAGCACCTCACCCACTGCCTTTCCCAGGTGCATGTGCAGGGAGCTGGCTGGGAAGTGGAGCAGCTGGGACTGGAACCAGTACTGACATGGGATACTGGTTTCTTAGGTGGCAGCTTAATTCACTGCAGCACAATGCTGGCCCCAAAACAGGGATTCTAAGATGAGAAAGAGGTGAGTCAGTTCCAGTGTATATTAACTGTAATGACTTTGCAGGGAGCTTTAGAGTTAGGCGTGGCATGCCCTACAATGCATGTGGCAATAAGCAAGTAGGGAATTGGCAGTAGGCTCTGAGCTCTGGCTCCTTCTCACCAATTCCTTCGTGCTTCTTGAGCAGACCCCTCATGTCTCATGTGACCTCCCTGCTATGCTGCAGGTGGATGGGGGCAGATGTGACCTCATCTTCCAGAAACCTGGAGCCCATAGAGGTGACATAATGTTGCAAGGCCCCATGGCTACTGAAGCCAGAGATGGAGATGAGAACTAAGCCCCATCTGTCCCAGTTTCACCTTTCTCAGCCATAAGACAGGAACCTCTCTGCACACCAAATCCCATCATCGCAAGCCCTGACGTCCTTCACGGCTGCAGCTTGGTGCCCTGAAGACAGCCACTGGAGGAAGCCAGCCCTGAAGAGGGCTCTGGCTCTGATCAGCCTGGGCTCTGATTTTTGTCTTTTTCCTGCTTCTACCTGGAGCTGAGCCACTGCCTCCACTCCTTCACCAATGGTGATGACGGTGGACGTGTAGTGTGTGGTGGGCTCCTATTCACTGGCTCTCCACCCTTAGCACCAGCTGAACATGGGGTTTTCCTGGCAAGGCTGGAAGCTTCTCAAAAGCAGGACTGCAAATCCTCCATGAAAAACCTGCAAGGTGGTTCCCATCCTTGACCCTGAGTCAGGAGAGCTGGACGTTGGTCCTGTGTTACTTTCTTCCTCCCAGCCTCAGTATCCCCCTTGCAGCATAAGAGAGCTTGACCAGATCATCTCTAGGGTCTGTGGTGTCTACACCCTTTGCTTCCTGAACATGGTATAACTGTGGCTGCTTCTTCTGTGACACATACCTGGTGCCTTGGGCAGGGCCTTACTTCATCACAAACTGTTGGGTTCACAGCACTGGGGCCATTCATGGGGCAGGCATCTCTGGGGAGACGGTCCTGTCCCCCAGCAGTCCTGCCTAACCCCCCAATGGCTGCATTAAGGATACTACCACCACCACCACTCCACCCCTACCCACACACAGGACCGAGGGGTCTGGCTCAGGTTTGGGTATTTCCTCCTTCAAGAGAAACAAGCTCCTAATGGACTCTCCTGCTGTTAGCATCCCTCTCCCCTTGCTAATTCATCCTGTTGTTGCCAGACACATGGAAATCCAATCTGATCAGGTTACCTGCCTGTGCCAAACCCTTCCAAACCAGAACTCAAACTTTTCCGTGGCTGACCTCTTTCATGGCCCCCTGGAGTCTGGTCACTTGCAACCATGTCCCTGCAGCCTTGACTGGCAGAGGTTCAATCTCATCTTGTCACCTCTTCTTTACTTCTTTCTTTTATTTTTTCAAATGCTTACTCATTGTTGCTTTTCTCTAACTTGAAAAGCAAAGAGAGAGGGAGAGAGAGAGAGAGAGAGAGAGGGAGAGAAAGATCTTTCATCTGCTGATTAACGCCTCCAAATGCCCACAGTAGCCAAGTCTGGAGCCAGGTTGAAACCTGAGACTGGAACTCCATCCAGGTCTCTCCCGTGGGTGGCAGGAACCCAATACTTGGCTCATGATCTGCTTCTCCCAGGTGCACATTAGCAGGGAGCTGCGTCAGAACTAGCCAGAACTAGAATCAGCACTCCAATATGGAATGTGGATATGTGAAGCGGTGGCATAACCATTGCACCACAACACCCAGCCTGACTTATTCCAACTTTTGAGCCTGAGGTGCCCTTATCAAGTAGGAATTTCAGAATCCTCCTCTGCTTGATGACGCACAAATACCTTACAACCTGGAGCTTACTCAATCCAAAGAAATGAGTGTGTCAGCAGAGGCAAAGAATAGGAAAAAAGAGAAGGCTGCAAGATAAGCAACATCAGGTTAAATGTCGTGGCATGGAGAGTTAAAGTTGCTGCTTGGCATGTAGGCTCAAGTCCCACTCCCCTTCCCATCCAGCGTCCTGCCAGTGTGCATCCTGGGAGGCAACAGCAATGGAGGAAGTACTTGGATCCTTGCATTCCACATGAAAGACCAGGATGGCGCTCCGGGCTCCTGGCTCCTGGCTCTAGCCTGGCCCAGCCCTAGTTTTTACAGATATATGGGGAGAAGATCAGGGGATGGAAAATCTCTTTCCATCTCTATCAGAATGCATTTCAGATAAATAAAAAGGAAGAAAGCAAATTTGCTAAAGTCAGGTTGGAGGTGTGTTAGGATTTGGACAGGGAGGTGGTGGGAACTGCAGTGTAGAGGTGGGGAAACACAGCACCCCTAGCTCAGAATCCACTGCCTGGAAGTTCATGAATTCCAGTCTGGACAGGAAGTAGGCAGACTCAGTCAGAGGTGTGGGTCTGGTGAGCCAGAAACATATTCCTGTCGTTGACAAACAATCTTGTTCATGAAAATTTATGCCAAGGAAATAATTCACAGCATATCAAAAGCTCTGTGCACAACAGCGTCCACAGAGCCATTCACAACAGTGGGGGAAACTTGGAAGCAATCTGAAGCTCAACAAAAGGAGTGGGTAAATAAATAGGAGACATCTATCCAGTGAACTGTTGGAGGAATGTCAGAAATGATGCCCACAGGGCTGCCATTGTGGCTCAAAGGGCTAAGCTGCTACTTGCAACATCACATCCCAAATCAGAATGCTAGTTCCAATGCTGGCTGCTCCACTTCCCATTCAGCTCCCTGCTATGTGCTTGGAAAAACGGTGGAGTATGGCCCAAGTACCTGTGCTCTTGCTACCCCTGTCGAAGACCTGGATGGAGTTCCTGGCTTTGGTCTGGTCCAACCCTGGCTGCTGTAGGCATGCATTTGAGAAATGAACCAAATCTCTTTCTTTCCTTTTATCTCCATCATCCTACTTGGCAAATACATCTTTTAAAAAATAATGCTCAATGTTAGTATTCCTCACACATAATTAAGCAAACGTGGATCGGGGGTGGGAGGCAGCTAGAGCCGTGAACTTGAGCTATGTGATGAAGGACACAGACTGGGCATGAAAGCCACATGTCCACATAGTGTCCCAGAGTGGCCTCTTGAAGGTCTGTGTCCTTGGATGAAAGAGGACATCCGTTCACTGGTTAATTCCCCAAATGGCTGCAACATTGGAGCTGTGCGAGGCTGAAGCCCAAAGCAGAAGCTCCAGCCTGCATTCTCACATGAGAAGCAGAAACCCAAGCACTTGTACCTGCTGCCTTCCCAGGCACACTAACAGGAAGCTGGATCAGAAGTGGGGTAGCCAGGACTCGGTTCAGCATTCCTATATGGGATGACAACACTGCAAGGGAGGCTTGGTCTTCTGTGCCATCGGAGTAGCCCTGGCTCCATATCCTTGAACAAGTCACCCTGGCTCCAGGTGTATCTTACCCAGCACATAGTAAAATCTCATCGGGTTGTCATGAGGCTTGCAGCATGTCAAATACAGCCCCACCTTGTCCACGTCTGGCAATTCTGATGGTGATCCTATCAGGTCACCCTGCCCAGTGGTGTCATGGCCATGTCAGAGCATGTTAATGTTTCACCCAAGGGCAGCTTCTGGGGATACACTGTCCAGGGACATGTCACTGAACAGAGGCACCAGCCTATCCCCAGGTGTGAAGCATCCCCATCAGTGTTCTTGTTCTGTTGCCCACCAATGCAGGCTGAAATCCAGCCTTTGTCTTGGCCAAGTTGATGATCTGGTGCACTATTGGGCTCATCCCCCAGCATGTAGACCTCATGGAGAGTTTCCAGGACCTAAGGGTCCCTCAAAGTTTCTCATGAAGGACTGGTCGGTCAGGCAGAGACGGTGCTCAGAACATTGGTTTTCTTCCCAGAGCCTCAGCTGTCCCCAGGATCCTGGGCCCCTCCACTTTAGGTCAGGGAAGTCCACTTCTGAGCAGACACAGTGAAGATAACCGATGGCCATGCCCTTGGACTTGTGATCCTAGTGTGCTTGCTAGGAAGGGCATGATGCCCATTCCCTATCGGCCACCAGCCCAGCAGCCAGCTTCCCAGCAGCCTGGACCTGACAGTGGGGTATCTCCTCCCTCCCTAGTTTTACAGGGAAGAAATGCAGAGTGAACCTTTCCTTCAGCCTGAGGCCTTAGAAAAACAATTAACTGGGCCTTGCGTTATGGCTCGGTGGCTAATTCTTTGCCTTGCATGCATCGGGATCCCATATGGGAGCTAGCTGGATGGAAAGTTGCTCCACTTCCCATCCAGCTCCCTGCCAAGGCGCCTGGGAAAGCAGTAGAGGATGGCCCAAAAGTGTTGGGACCCTGCACCTGCATGGGAGACCCAGAAGAAGCTTCAGATTGGTACAACTCTGGCCACTAGCGAAGTGAATCAGCAGATGGAAGATCTTTCTCTCTGTGTCTCCTTCTCTCTGTAAATCTGCCTTTCCAATAAAAATAAAATAAATCTTTAAAAAAGTAAGCTTAGAAATGAGCTTGTGCAGACATCTTGAATCTCCCTAGTGCTGCCCGTGGTTGCCTTGCCAGGCCAGCGGTTCTGCAGGTGATATAGACATAGTCTCATCGGTCTTACTGCATCTGAGGCACCCCAGGAGTGATTGTGTTGAAGGATTTGCAGGTCATTAGTGAGGCCCTTCTGGAAACTCCCAAGGGCCCTGAGAGAACCCCAAGATATGCCCTCTGTACCAGTGCCTCCCCCACTGGGGAGCTTAGCAGGAGATGTCCTGGCAATTCCATCTGGGGTTGGAGGAGCAAAGGATGATTTCCAAAGAAGCTAAAAGATTTTCTTTACAAATACAAAATGAGTGTCCAGCATTGTAGCATGATGAGTTAAGCTGCTACCACCTGCAGTGTCTGAATCCTCCCTCAGAGAGTTGGTCAAGTCCAGTCTGCTCCATTTCTGATTTGGTTCCCTGGTAAGGCAGTTAGTGCCCGGGTCCCTGCACCCATGAAGGATACCTGGATGGAGCCTCAGGCTTCTGATGTGACTGGGAAGTGAGCCAACAGATGGAAGATCTCTTTCTCTCTCTCTCTCTCTGTCATTGTGCCCTTCAAATAAAGAGGAAACCAGCAGTTAATTAAAGCTGTTGTTTCCAAGCATTTGATGAGCACAGACTTACAGAGCTGGTTGGAAAAGAAACGTGGAACTCAGTTTATTAAATTAGACACCAAATCAGTCAGTATCACCACCGCGCAATGAAATTGGAGCCATTGCAATTAGCTACCAAACTGAAATCATTTGCATCCCTACCAGACAAAGATCCATGCATTAACTTGGAATGTGGGCGAATGTTAATGCTGTTGGGCCAAACACAAGTGTCATGGGCAGTTGGGCAATGACTGCTCTCTTCCCAGAAGGCAGCGCACCCCGGTGGGGCTGGAGGAACACAGGAAGCATGAGCCGCCCACTGTCTGCATCACTGCCAGATTTTGGACCATTTTTGAGCCATTCCTAAGAAGGGATCAGTTCAGGCCTGGGGAGAAGGTGTTGGCAGGTGCGTGTAGATGCATGTGGGAGCTGTGTCCCTATCTCCCTCCATTGTGGCAGTTCTGGGGACTGGACACTGAGGCCCCATAACAATGTGGGCTTTATTTCAGTGCACTGTGGGAGCTGCTTGCATCCCTGCCTCCTGGGGTCAATCATGGCCCAGGATCTCGAAGCTCCCTCCCCTGCCAGTGCAGGAGGCCCCGTCCACTTAACTCTCAGACTGTGCAAACACAGGAGGAAATAGATGATTCGTTGTCTGCTA
This sequence comes from Ochotona curzoniae, assembly GCF_017591425.1. NCBI lineage: Eukaryota > Metazoa > Chordata > Mammalia > Lagomorpha > Ochotonidae > Ochotona > Ochotona curzoniae. Next base: position 13,863,826 of record NW_024466219.1, on the reverse strand, counting down.
TAAATCTGTCGAGACACCAGCTTAATAAACAAAACAAACATCTTTCCTCAGCATTTTCTCCCGCTATGAATATGCATGAGCTCTTGCAACTTTGGGAGGAGGCCGCCTTCTGGGGACAGCCTCTGGGGTTCCTCCTGTACCGGCTCCTGCACTGGGCATCCTCTGATGCCCACAAAGCTGGGAGGCATAGTCAGTCCTCCCCAAGTTCTCCTTGTAGAGAAACCTGTAACCCAGCAAGCCACAAGTACAAGGGCATACATATGGCAGTGGGTTGGCGCATGGTGTGGGAGCTTGTCTATAAGACAGACTGGAGAAGAAATAAATGTACAATGTGTGACCAAGCTTCAGTCCCAGCAAGCAGAATGCCTAAGGGAAGGCGTTTATAAAACAAATGGTGTCAACACTGGCCTTGGTGCTTTTATGAGTACTGCAAATAACACAAAAAAGGTGGAGCTGGCATTAGGCGCAGCAGGTTGAATGGCTGCTTCAGACCTTGGCATCAGTTTGAGTCCTGGCTGTTCCACTCCCTGTCCAGCTCCCTGCTAAGGCACCTGGAAAAGCAGTGGAAGATGGCCCTGCCACCATGGAGGGAGACTTAGATGGAGTTCCAGACTCCTGGCTTTGGCCTAATTTAGTCTGATTGTTGAAATAATTTTGGAGGGAGTGGATTCGGCAGATGGAAGAGCTCTCTATTTCTCCACCCACCTGTCTGCTGCTCTTCCTTTCAAATAAATAAACAAATGAATCTCTTCCTTTTTTTTTTTTAAAAAAAAAAAGCATGTAAAGTAGTCCTGTACTAGCCAGCACCTAGTTGGTACTCAAGAATAAGAGGCATTTAAAAAAACCATAGCTATAAAGAGCTCACAACAGAATCATCCTTTAAAACATAAGTATATCACTTTTCAGTCTGTCGACTCAACCTTGGGAAAGAAGTGTTTGGGGCCTCTGCCATCAGCTGTATGGGCCAGGCTTCAGGTCCAGATCTGCCCACTGCCCCAACATTGCACCCTGCACGGCTGATGGCTCCAATGATGGGGATCCTCAGCACCTTGAGAGGTGCTCTAAGAAACTCGCAGGAAGGGTGGGATGGTGACTGGATCTGCCCCTGGCAGCGGGGTGGGAGTGGTGCTGGGGAAAGCAACCTGGAGGTTGTGCGGCAACAAGAACAGAGAGTTCCAGGCCTCAGTGGTTGTGTCTGGGAAATGAGGCCAAAGCTCCAATGCTCCGGCGTTTGCAGGTGCTCTCCACAAAGAACAGGGTCAGCAAGGACGGTGAACACACAGCGGGCACCCAAGGCTGCAGCACATGGGTCACTGTCTGACCCGCCTGCTGACTCCCAGGGCTGCAGAACAGATGGGCTGTGTGTGTGTGTGTGTGTGTGTGTGTGTGTGTGTGTGTGAGACTGTGAAGTATGTGTGACTGTGGGGATGTATGATTGTGGGAGAGTGTGACTGGTGTGTGTGTGTAACTGTGGGGTATGCGTGTGACTGGTGTGTGTGACTATGGGGTGTGTGTGTGACTGGTGTGTGTGACCTTGGGGTATGTGTGTGACTGTGAAAGATGTGTGACTGTATGATTGTGGGGGGGTGTGATGTGTGTGTGTAACTGTGGGGTGTGCGTGTGACTGGTGTGTGTGACTGTGTGAAGTGTGTGTGACTGAGGGGTTTGTGTGTAATGAACATGGGGCTCCTATGGGGAGGGTTGGGGGCTGCGCCTTTGTGAGGCTGCCGAAGGGGTGGGGCCGTTGTCCTTGCAGGCTGGCATGTTCACAGGTGCACCCTGAGTGCCCAGCCCCAGGGGAGGGGAGATGGTGGGTGCTGAGTGGAACGCTGCCCCCAGGGAGCCCGCATCCATTTCCATGGACTGTGTGATCTTGAACGTACAAACTGCTCGCAGGCAAGCGCTGAGGGTGCCATGCGTGTTGCCAATCGATGCCGTCTGTATTAAATATTGATCCTCCTCTTCTGTCAGGGAAGTTTGGGAAGTAATTGGCTTGCTGGTTAGGCTCTCGGCCTTTTGCTTTCTATCCGGGTCTGATGCTGCTTCAGGGCAGAGTGCAGTCCTCCCCACGTCCCCTAGGCCCTCCTCCCCCGCCCACCTGGTGACTTTTCCTCTCCAGAGTTGGAATGTCAGCCTGTGGGAGAGAAGTCATGGGTGCCAATGCTAGTTCCCAGAAGCCCTACTGCGTGGGAGCTTGTTAGCAGGAAAGTTCAGTTCTGCCTTCCTACCAGGAGTTTCCACACAGTTTGTGTCCTGGGCCACAGGTTTGCCCAAGGAGGAAGATGTGGCCAGGGCAAAACCGTGGCTGCCTAGAGACTGCAGGGTTGTCTGGGGGAAGCCCTGCCCTTCGGCCTAGCCTGCTGCCTCCCACTGGGCCTCAGTCACCTTGGCTGGGAATCCTTATGCACCTTGCTGGAATGCGCTGGATCTGGCTTTGAATGGCAAGAAGCCATGGCTGCTTCCTGAGCACTGGGTGCCAGGAGGGCCAAGAGGGAAGGATTGTGGGGACAGAGATCCAGCATAGGGTCTTGCAGATACGGAAACAGGTGCCGTTCTATGTGCTGAGGGCTGGGACAGGTGTCCCCATGCTGTGTATGACAGGGACACTCCAGGCCCTGGGATGAAGTGGTGCATGGGCTCTGAGTTCACTCTTATGTGTGGGTTAGTCCAGCTATAAGAGATTGGGGAAATGTGAAGCTGTTCCAAGGAGAGGAATCAGCAGGAAGGCACACCTAGGGGTTTGTGTGCTGTCTGTGGAGGTGCCTGGTGCTGCGAGAGATGCGGAGGGGAACATGGGTGGCCCTGGGGTGCATCCTGGGTTGTGGGATGGAGGAACTCCTGTGGGTGGGAGCAGTGGCATGGGGCCCGTGGCGCCAATGGGTACCTGTGTCCACAGAAATAGATTGTTTAAGGAAGGCTGGGAGGAACCTACATTTCAGATGACACGAGCCCAGTGGCAATTTTATTTGAAAGATTTACTTATGTATTTGAAAGGCAGAGTCTACAGAGAGAGAAGGAAAGAATGAGTCCACTTCTCAGACGGCCACCACAACTGGGGTGGGCCAGGCTGAAGCCAGGAGCTTCTTCCAAGTCTTTCGCATCACTCACAGGGGCCCAAGCACTCGGGCCATCCTCCACTGCTTTCCCAGGCACATCAACAGGGAGCTGGATTGGAAGTGGAACAGCTTAGATTCAAACTGCTGCCCACACATGATGCTGGGGTCACTGGTAGTGGCTTTAACTGCAGTGCCACAGTGCCTGTCCCAAGCCCTGGGACTTAGTGAGTTTTGGGAAGTGTTCCAAAGTGGTCAACTTCTAGTCAGGATTTCTGTGTTCCAGGATAATAAATGTTCGCTTATCATCACACAGAGAACATCCATTGACTTGGCCAGAAAAAGTGGCTTTTTAGGTAAGTGGGGATGAATTTTTCACAGGTTGGAGATGAAGTTTTAATCTCTTTCTTTCTGCAGTTTTGTTTTGTTTACTTGAAAGGCAGAATGACAGAGAGAGAGAGGGAGGGAGAGAGAGATCTTTCATCAGCTGGTTCACTGCCCAAATGAATACAAGGACAGGGAATGGCCAACCTGATGCCAGCAGCCAGCAGTGCCATCAGGGACATTTGTTGGAATAGATAAGCAAGATCCAGGTGGAGGACCAAGGGTTGCCGTGGCTGGTTCACATAGCTGAGACAAGCTGAGCCTGTGTGCATACCCCCAAGGTTGCAAGGCCTTGTGGACACTGTGATGTGTGCTTGGCAGGTGCTTCTCCTCGGGGCTCAGTAGGTTTTGTAGGGGTGTCTTGCTCTCAGTGCCCCTGTGTACTGCAGGATGTGGAATGTGTGCACCTGGGGACCCAGGGGGGGACAAAAGGCCAGCTTCCTTGGGATATGAGGAGGTGGGGCATGGGAAGTGCTTAGTGTGGGGTTCGGAGCTCAGAGCCTCCACATTTCAGTTGATGTCCTTGCTGCCAGCTGGTACAACCTCACAAAAGCTGTTCAGTAGCCTCATCTCCTGGTTTGCTCATCTGCAGAACGAAATGCCTAAACATCTGTTCAACTGTGGACATTCCAAAGGGCTGTCTTGCTGACCTGGTCCTCCCAGCTCCTGACAAGTGTGCTGCTCACAGGTCTTGGTTTCTGGCTTCCTTTAACTCTTCCAGCCTCACTTGGGGGCAAGCAGCCTTGATTATCCTGCTCTCCATGCACCTTCCAAAGCTTTCTGTTTTGTCTGAGGAGAGTTCTGGAGACGACGTTGGTGATGGTAGCACAGTAACTGAATGTGCTCAGTGCTCCTGAGCTGTGCTCATGAAGGTGGTTAAAATGATAAGTTTTATCTTATGTACATTTTACCAAATTAAAGATTTGCATTGAAGGAGACTAAGACATTCAAATTTCAATTTTTAAAAAGATGTATTTTATTTTTTGAAAGGAAGAGTGAAGACAGATTGAAAGAGAGAGTGTGAGAGTCCATCTTCTGGTTCATTCCCCAAATGGTTGTAAGTAGCCATGGATGGGCTAGAGGCCAGAAGCCAGGAACCCCATCTGGTATTTCCCACCACTGTCTCAGGTGTATTAGCAGGGAGCTGGATTGGTGCTCCGTCATCATTCTGATATGCAATGTCTGTGTAACGGGCTGTGGCTTAACTCACTGCACACGAGGCAGATCTCAACATTCCCTTTTCTGTGACCATGTTCACAGAGATGGAACTTGGCTTGGAGCCTGCTGTCTGATCCTGAAGGACAGCAAGGAGGCTGTTCATGTTTGGATCCCGTGGGACAGACACACGTGTAAGGCACAGACATGATGTGGTACACATCAGACAGCACTGGGCGCTGGCCTGTGTTCACTTACATCTTGATCCACACAAATGACTTGCAGACCCAGGGAAATTGTCAAAGTGCCCAAGACAGCATCAACTGATGTCTCTCATGTCTGCTGGTTTTACATGCTGGGGCAGTCTTTCCTTAGGGTCAGGTGGGTATGGGTGTTCTGAATGTGTCCCCTTGAATTTGCTATCCCCAGGAGCTGGTGGCTGAGCCAGTTGGCAGGCTGAGGTTTAGGCCTGTGAGAGCAGAGGAGGGACATGGAGCCACCAGGCAAGTGCATCCCCTGAGGAGTACAGTGGAGGGATTGCTGGGGTGGGTGTGATGGCCGTGAGAAGGAAACAGTCTTCATTGAAGTCTTAATCAAAGGGACCGCCATTGTGGCAAAACAGGTTAAGCCTCTGCCTACAACTCGACTTCAATATGGGCGCACTTCTGATCCAACTCCCTGCTAATGCAATGGAAGATGGCTCAAGCTGCTTGGGCCCCTGTACCCATGTGGGAGACTTGGAAGAAGCTCCTGGTTCCTGGCTTTGGCCTGGCCCAGCCCCAGCTTTTGCAATCATTTGGGGAGTAAATCAATGGATGGAAGGTTCTCTCTGTATCTTTCTCTCGGTAACCTTGCCATTCAAATAAATACATCATTCATATTAAAGATTTAATCAAAGTCAGAGGCAGGCAGGAGAGTAGAGGTGTCCTCCCTCAGGCCACATCTTCCTGTGCTTGTCACTGTTTGCTGGACAAATGTTTTTATTTTGCATGTTTATTTTATTGGAAAGAGTGACAGAGAAAGAGCTTCCATTTGCTAATCTGCTCCTCAGATGCCTGCAGGAGCCGGGGCTGGGATAACTATAAAGCCAGGAGCCAGGAGTGCCATCCTGGTCTCCTGTGTGGGTGGCAGGGACCCAAGCACTTGCACCATCATCTTCTGCCTCCCAGGGTGCATCAATAGGAAGCTGGACCAGAAACAAGGAGTCATGACAATCAACGCTCTGTCGCAAGCAGTGGTTTAACCTAAGTGCTGTAACTCCCACTCCTAGGAAAACCTTTAAACCTTCCTCTGATTCTAGAATGGGGGTTAAACATCAGAAGTGGTAGCGGGGGAGCCGAGCTGAATATCCCAGGGAGTAGAAGCTTGGGGATGGGCAGGGCTTCCCATTCAACTGTCAGTCCTGCTCATTGAGGGTCTCCCTTGGGCCAGGCACGGGAGACACTGAAACAGCATAGAGAAAATGGGAGCACCCACTGCCTGTCCAGGGGTGCCTTGGTGACAGGGGTGTCTGGTCACCTGGGGCACATTGTTGCAGCAGTTCTGTGATGCCCTTTCCTCATCTGTAAGTGATGCCAACAGGGATGTCCGAGGGCTGTGCTGTGCATCTGACACAGCTCAGCGTGGGCTGTGGCGGGTTATAGTGCTTCTGTAGAGCAAGCATCCATGCACCGGTGGCTGGTGTGGGGGTTGCAGAGCCCCTCGGGGCTGGGAGCAGGTATAGCCACCTGGCCTTCTGTGGCTGCTGTTGGACATCAGGCAAGGGTGCACTGAGCACCACAGCAGCAGCTTCATACTGTCATATTAGCAGCCCCTCCCATCCCTCAAGGATAATGATTGTACTCATTAGAGGCCACTGCTGATGGTTATTGATTTGCCTGCTGTGGCATTTCGATTGGAGAGTTGAGGCAATTGCTGGGAGCAGATGCCTCCGAGGGATCCTGACAGGTGTGGAGGGGGGACCTCAGTGCCTCTTGAGCCCTGGCAGGTGGAGTTGCTCTGGTTTCCACGTCCCATCCAGCGCTCAACACAGACCCATCCAGCTCAGGTATGTGGCAGGGGGCAGACAATGTCGCCCTGCTTTCCTTCCGTGGCAGACAACAGGCAGGGACTTGGCTGGGGCCAGCTCTGCTGGGTCCCTCTCTAGCTCTGGCCTCTTGGCCAGGGGGGTTCTCTTGCCTGCCCCCTGTTAACGTGGAAGGGAGAACTGAGCTGTGTGTGTTCCTATGGAGGTGAAGATGTGTGGAGGCCACAAGGCTCTGGCCGCTTCTCCAGATTTTGGGGTGGCTGTGTGCGTGAGTTGACCATAGCTGCAGTCTGCCAACTATAGCAGTCATGCCAGCTTCCTCTGCTTTCCCGTGTGCATCAGAAGAGAGCTGAATTGGAAATGGAATAGCTGGGACTCAAACCAGTGCCCATATGGAGGTGCTGGCACTGCAAGTAGCAGCTTTATTAGCTTTGCCACATTGCATACTTTCTTAGGTGAGAAGAATCACATTTCACAGATACTTGGTGGGAGAATATTCTAGACCCATGCAGGTATCAGTCCTGAACTCCATCTGCTCTTTATAGACTTGAGGGATCCTGGGGGAGGTTAGGACCCATCCCACAGGGCAGTCTAAGAGACAGCAGCCTGGGTCATGTGAGAGCCACCTGCCTAACTCTGGAGTTGGGTGGCAGTCCTGTGACCCCAGCTTGGGCTCCTGCTGTGCCCTCACCCCCGTGTGTGCTGAGGGTGAGGCTACTCTAGCTAACAGGGGTCCATGCCAAGCACTGCCCTGGTAGTCTTGCAGTCAGCTGCTGGCTGGTGCCTTGAACTCTGCCACTACCCAGAGAACAGCGTGGCTGCCAGTAATGTGTGAGCAAGTCCTGGCTGCCGAGAGCCCTTCTGACAGGTGCAGTCCGTACAGAGTACACTCTCAACACATCAATGCTATTAGCATCATGGAAATGAACGGATGGTAATGTGGACATGTGTTAGGGGATGGGTTGGGTGTTAGCTGTCCCACACAATGGCAGAGCTTTGGGACCAATCCTGGGTGTGCTGGCTGCAGGTGACTGTGCCAGAGGGATAAGGGCAGGCTGCTGCTGGAAAGACATAGGGATCACAGGGCAGGGGGCTTTGGGGGTGGGGCAGCCGTGTATCCCCCTGCCTCAGGCACCTGCACATCCCAGGAGGGTGCTCCTAGGGCTCCCTGCCTCTCTTGCCCTTCCCCCTTTCCCTGTAGCCTCCAAGTCTCCTCGGGGTCTCATGGGGCAATGGCGTCATCTCTGAGCTCATGCTGGCTCTGGGGCCTTGGATAGACTCGGTCACCTCCCCAGCTGCTCCTGTCTTCCTGGCTGGGTCTCATTATCATTGAAGCCAGGCCTTTAAAGATAATTAGCTTTTGCCTCTGCACCAGTTTCCTTGGACTCTAGAAGAGGAAAGGGGTGCCTTGGGCCCAGGTCCCCACTCAAGGGACCCCTGGGGTTGCCCTGTCCCAGTCCATTGCTTCTGGCCTCCACACTCCTCTGCATTGCGCTCTCCCTCCTGTGGTCAAGACCAACCGTTGCCAACCAGACCCCGAGTTGGCCACGTTCCCCGCTGCACGCATCCTCAGATGCTGAACATGTCCCTCCTGAACCTCAGCTTTTTTTCATCTGAGAGATGGGGATGGTTCAAGGTGTGGCATCAGTGAGAGAGTAGGTGTGCAGTGGTTGGCCCAACATGTCCTGCGTCGCTTTTCCTACTGGAGTCATTTGTATATCTTTCCACCTAGGGGGCGACCAGGCACTGGGATCAGCAGTCCCTGGGGACTAGGGGGATCTGATGCTTTCTGGGGCTGCTCTGTTGTATGACCAGTCCTTGCTCCCACTTCCAAGGAGGGACAGGTCTGAATCCACACAGTCACGTGGCTCTAATCCTTCCAGAGAGCTGTGGATGAGTCACAGCAGGCTGGGAGTACAAGGAGGAAGGCAGCTGGCAGTGCGGTTGAGCTGTGGTAGCAACGACACTAGGAGAGGCATCAGAGAGACATTGCCCGGTACAGGACTTAGGATGCTGCCTCGCCCTACACCTGCTATTCCCCTGGCACCTGGTGGGGAGGGGGCAGGTTCTTGGGAAGGTTGCCTGCCAGGGGAAAGAGCAGAAATAACACATATGCAGACCTTTCTCTGCTGTCTGCCAGAGACCCCAGGACTGCTGGCTCGGCCGGCCCTTCAAAAGGCTTCCAAGAGGCCAAGTTCAGAGTGGATCATTCTCAAAGACCACGGCAGCTGCAGCATGCACTTCTCCACGCGTGACAGCAGTGAGCACCATGTGTCACTCGTCAGTCTTCACAACACCCCCAACACTTTCCAGATGAAGGCAGACAAGTTATCCTGTGGCAGAGCTCAGATTCAAACACAAGTTCATGCCTGTGAGCTGGACCTCGTCTGGGGAAAGACCACCACTTCAGGCACCTTTCTTCCCTGTTTCCTCCTTGTGGTCCTTGAGAACAGGCATAACTGCTGGGTAGGTCAAGGTGCAGAGGGTATCCTCAGGACCAGGAAAGCTAAAGGGAAGCAGTGAGGGCAGGTGGGACCTCTGGAGGAGGTCAAAGGAGGGTGAGAGACAGGCTGGAGGGGGCCCACGGGGAGAGTGAGTAAAGGTGTGGCCCTCACCCTTTTGGCTCCATGGGTAGGTCTCTGCCAGTGGGGCCTGCGAAGCCAGAGGCCTAGCTGTCCTGGGAGCCAGCCTTAGGGGCCCAGGGCACAGAGTGGATTGGAGCTGAGAGTGCCCTGGGGCCAGTGGGGTGGCTGGGAAGGCACACAGAATCATTCTGCCTGCATCCCAGGCAGTTGCTTCCTTCTGGGCTCCCTGACTGCCACCTGACCTCTACGATGCCAGGGGAGGCTCCCTGTTCTTCCCCTCCAGCACCCAGATAACACCCTAAACTTGAACCGAGATATGCAGGTGGAAGGGTGGAGGGAGCTAATGCCAGCCCCCAGGAGGAGTTGCCTCCCCATCTTCCCATATCTCATCTTACCGTCTACAGCTTGACAGACCGGCATGCAGGTAGCGTGTCCTCCTGGCCTGTGAGAGCTGGCTCTCTGGCAATGAGATGGGGACCAGTACAAATGTTGTCACCTCCTGGCAACCTCCCTGCTCTCAGCAACCACAGGCTCCCTCCTCTGGGTCCTGAGCCGCTAGGTCTCTCCTAACAGCATCACCGCCTGCAGCCTTCACCCCCAGGGTCTAAGCTCTCCAGGGAATGGGGTGAGGGGGTCCACAGCTACTTAATTGTGCAGAGCTAGGGATCCATAGGGAAAGGGCCCCTAGCTCTGAGGGTCTCTGCAGGGTTCAGCACTCAGGCTCTCTTCCAGAAAACCAGGTGTGCCATTGCCAACCAATAGTACAGCCATCTTCTGCTGATCAGGCAGAGAACAGTGACAGCAGCCGCCCCCAGCCAGGGACCCTTCCCCTATGCCCAACTGCTGATCCTGGGTGGGGGTCAGGATCTCCTCCTGCCTTAGCAGCTGTTGTGCGGCGAGATGGAGGATGCAAGACTCCTGGCTGTCTGTCTGGAGTGCATGGGCATGGGGTGCAGGTCAGCCCGGAGCCCTGCACCAGTGGCAGCCCTGGGCTGGAGAAGTGAGGGCCAAGGACCTACAGATAGAGGTCCCCTGCAGGCCTCCGGGCTTAGTTCCAGGACCATTGGTAGTCATCCTGTTCTGCCATGGGCCCTGGGATGCAGGCCCGCTTGGAGTGGATCCCAGGTAATGTCCCTCTCCCTCTACTAGCTGCTGGCCCTGGGGCCTCCCATGCCCAAGTAGAGCCAGGTTGGATGGGAGCCAGTGTATTCAGCAGAGGAGCCCTGGGTTCAGCCTGTTTCTGGGGCACTGGGACACTGGGGCATGGAGACAGGAAACAGGGCTGACTTCTGGGTGAGCCACTCCTCAGAGCACTCCAAAAGCTCCTCAGATCCATGGAGCTCTCCCTCCTTGCTGTTCCCGGCCTCATGTTGGTGTCTCAGAGCCCAGAACCTGGCTGGAGAGAGACAGGTGCATGAAGGTGTCAGAGCGAGGGAGCTGGCATGCTACCGCCCTCCGATGCCCAGCACCTACTCTTGTTTCTGGATTGTTTTACTGTCGTATTTCTGCCTGCTGGGCCTCTCTGACCTGGACTTCCTCAGCTGCTCTGCCCTCATCATCCATCACGCTGGCCATGGGGAAACCTCCAGCCCTGGGCTTCGGAGGAGGAGATCTCATCTACTGTAACAAAGAGCAGCTGGCAGAGGGGTCAGCATGCGGGGCTCTCCAGGACAGATGGACTGTGATTGATGGATGAGCTGCGAGGGTGTCCCTCCTCCATTCCCTGAGGCAGCCTCTTCTCTCACAGTCCCCTGTGCAAATGCTCAGTTCCTGGCAGGTCCACAACATTTGGCTGCTTTGTATTTTAGAACTAGTTTACTTATTTGAAAGGCAGATCAATTGAGTGAGAGCAAGAGATGAAGAGAGACCTTCCATCTGCCAGTTCATTCCCTGAAGAGCCACAATAGCCAGGGCTGGACAAGGCTGAGGCTAGGAGTCAGGAACATCCTCCTGGTCTCCCACATGGGTGGAAAAGCCCAAGCACTTGGGCCATCCTCCACAGCCTTTCCAGATGCGTTAGCAGGGAGCTGGCTTGGAAGCAGAGTAGCTGAAATGCTAACCAACACTCCAATTTGGGGTGCTGGGCTGTCTAGCAGCAACTCCTCACAAGGCTGCCCCACAAGCTGGGAGCCCTTGGCTGCTTTTCCCGGCAGTCAGGGATTTGATACACACCTTCCCGGTAGACTGGGAACTTGCTGCGTCCAAAGCCTGTGCCTCTCCCACCTGCCGAAGCTTCTCCAGCGATCCTGTGTCTGAAAGGGGTGGCAGAAGGGAGAACTAGTGACATCGTGCTGTGAAGGCAGTCGCTGGGCATGGGCCATACTCCCTCCCCCTAAGGGGATGGCAGCTGCCACGCCTGCCCCAGCTCCTGCCTTGCTCACTTGTCACCACTGGGCAGCAAGCACGTGTGCTCAGGGGGCCCTCTCCTCCCCTGTCCTGGATGTCACCATCCCCTTGTGGAGTGGGAGGGGAGAGCCACCTTGCCCTTCCCGCTTCTCCTGTCCAGGCCTGCCGCCTCTGCTCTCTGCCACATTCCCCATCTTCTTCTCTGTTCACGTGGCACCTGCAAGCAGCCACCTGACTCTTAAGCAGCTGGGTGGGGGTGGGGGCGCCCTTCTGAAAACCCAGCAGGAGTTTCTTTCACATCCTGCACCTTGCCAACCCACTCTGCCTGGTCCCCCTGGTGGGGCTCCTGGTTCTGCAGCCCTGGCTGGATGCCCGAGCTCTGCTCAACCTCCCAGCTGTCATGAGCCCATTGCTCGCCTCCGTGCGGCTGGGATGCTGGTGACCCTGTGTGCATGTGTGCTTTCTCCAGGTATCTGCACCCCTCGTGTGAGGTTCACAGTCCTAGCACCTGCTTTTCTCTCATAATGAACGAACCACAGCTCAAGGTTAAGGGGACAGGTGACCAAGAGGCAGGTCAGGGGTGGAGGTCAATTAGAAAACAGGTGTGAGAGCTAGCTCCCTTGGGAGGTGAAAGCTTTGAAGACAAAATATTCCTTGCCATTGGCAAAGTGAGAAAATCAACCTGTTTTCCTCTGACAAAGCCTGATTTGGAGATAAAGCCTCTGGGCCTCCCAGGAGGTGGGGGTGACTCTGATAGGTGGGGAGGCGGAGAAAGATGCAGGAGGCGCGGGAGGGAGTGGGGCGGGCGGAAGCTGCTTCTGCGTGCTGCTTGCTAATGTGCAGGAGGACTCAGCAGGCGCCGTGGGGAGGCTGGCGGTGTATGTGAGAACAGCTATCCGCAGGCCAGGGTTGCTGAGTGAGGGGGACACGGAGGGAGACCAGCCGAGGCCATCCTGTTCTCAGATGGCTCTGGCCTGAAGCCCAGGGAGAGAGGGGTTCTCCCATGCTCCATGCTCCCAGTCCCTCTCGCCGCTGCAACGCTTTGGCAGATCAGAGGGGGCTTTTCTGGCTCCAAGGTGGCATTGCACCTGCCAAGGTCACCTTGGTCCCTGTCTCCACCTGAGATGGGATCACTGTTCATGGGTGCTTCAGGGAGACTTTTTCCCTGAGTTGGTGGCTGAGTGTGTGACTATTAGAGTGAGTGGGCGGCCCATGGAACTTTCCATCCTGGTGCTGGGGGCAACAGAGCCTGAGCCCTCAGGAGGCAGCTCAGAGGGTCAGGAGCCGATCCCTGAGTGTCTTCTGACATCCCTGGAGTCTTGACATCCCCGGCTGTTTGTCCTTTGGAGACTCACCACCCCCCGCCCCTCCCTCTTCCAGTCACAGCCAGAGCAGGAAGACAGAGAAGGACTGCGTGAGGCTGCTGGGCTTGCCGTGCTGGCCCAAATCCATCTCCAGGGCGCAGGAAAAAGGTCCTGTGCTTTCCCACCTGGGACCTGGGAGGTGCATCTCAGACTGGAGCCCACAAGGCCCACATTGCCCCAAGGCTCCGGGACGCTGGGGGCTGAGTCCTTCCAGGAGGGCATTCGGCAGCAGCATCCCCCACCATGCTCACTGCACCCCTGTTCTGAGTCCCAGTCCTCCCGGGGGCGCCTTCCACCACACCCCGCCCCCTGACACGGGAGGCAAACCTCCTCCGTGTCCACCCACAACCTTCCCCAGGCCTGGAAGCCACACCACGGAGCTGCTCCTGGTTACAGCCACCCTCCAGGGGTAAGCCAGGCTCTGTTTGCCTCCTGCCCACATGGTTAGCATGAGCCTGAGTCTGCAAATCCAGTCCTACAAAATCACGCTCCAGGCCCTTGGTGGCCTGACTCCGCCTGGAACCCAGCTCGGGCTGCTCGCAACACTCTCCTTTCCCCTCACACCTGCAGCGCTCAGCTGGGCTTTGTCCATGCCCTTCTGGTCTGCCCTCCTCAGGAGGGCTCAGCCTAGCCAGCACCACCCCAAAGCCTCTCTCGGCCCCTGTGGCTGGTCTAACACTGCTAGCTTCCATCCTGGCCTTGGCGGTAGTCTTTCAAGTGCCTGGTCCTTTATGATATTGTTTACCCGTTACTTTCCCCCTCTCTACTCCATTGTCATCTGGGATGTCCACATCTCATACTTGGACTGGAATCCAGGCTGTACTCTGAATTCCAGCTCCCTGGAGGCAGCAGATGATGGCTGGCATTAGCTGGGTCCCTGCAACCTCTGTGGGAGACCTGGATGGAGCTTCTGACTCCTGGCCTCAGCCTGGTCCAGCCGTGGCTGCTGCGGGCATTTGAGAAGTAAACCAGCAGATGGAAGAGCTCTTTTTCCATACATGTTTCTTTTTGCATTTTTCAAATAAAAATAGTAAAATTTAAGAAAATAACTGTTCAGAGAATCAGCAGGGGGCACCATGGGTGACGTGCCTGGGCATCTCTGCCAGTGTGAGGCCTGGCACCCTCCACGACCCTTCTCAGTGCTGTTCAGAAGGGTGAGACTCAAGATCTGGGGGGTGGGAGGAGGCAGCTGGGCTCTTCTTGGTCAAGAACTGGGAGCTGGGGCTGGCGTTGTGGCACAAAGGGTCAAGCCACCAGCTGGCATCCTATAGCATCACTGGGTTCACATCTGGCTGTTCCGCGTCTCATCTGGCTTCCTTCTATTACACCTGGGAAAGCAGTGGAAGATAGTCCAAGTGCTTGGGCCCCTGCATCTTTGGAGACCTGAGGGAGAGTTCCAGGTTGTTTGGGGAGTGAACCAGTAGATGGAAGCCCACTTTCTCTCCTTTTCTCTCTCTCCCAGTCTTTCACATAAATAAAAGTGAATTTAAAAAAAAGGAGCTCACCACCAAGATCTGAGCTGCATGACAGGAATCTGTGCTAGTTTTGCAGGGCCAATTATCATCCCGCACCCTCGGCCTTGTGTCTCAAGGCCTCTCTGCAGGCTGCCCTGCAAAGAATCTTGAAAAGCCGCCCCCTGCAGTCCTCGCTCCAGGGGTAGGGAAGAGGGGACTGGCTTGGTGACATCTCCAAGCACACAAATGCTCCCTGCCCTGCCCACGCTCTCAGTGCTCCAGCAGGGAGGTGAGTGGGCACTTTCTGGGCACAGCACCTGATGGCCTGCCCAGCTGCGATGAGCGAGAACAGTGGTGGGGCTGGAGAGACAGGGTGGGCTGGAGCTCAGAGCTGGTGGAGCCCGTCCCTGGTGGACCACATCCCGCTCCGGCTGGCTGGCTGGCAGGCAGGGAATCTGTTTACCAACAAGCAGGAAGGAGCCCATTGTACTTGAGGTTACAGAAGCGGAAAGAAATCGGTGAATAGAAGTTCAGGAGCCAAGAAGTTGGGCTCCAGACAATAGATAGGAAGGGAGGGGAGGTGTGGGAAGGGGCCGGAGAAGTGCAGGTGCGCCAAGGCCACCCTGGGGACCGAGAAGGGACCCTTTATCCTTGGGCTCCTGCATTTGATGGACAAGGCTCTCACAGACGCTGGGAGGCAGGTTGCCCCTGGCTCCGATCCAGCAGGGCTTTTCCCATCCACATTTCCCTTCTGCCTCTCACTTGCTCCACGACCTTGGACAACAGCTTGAGCTCCCCATAGAGCTGGGCCTTCCTCGTTGAGCTCCCGTGGGGGTCAGGGCGCTGATATCTGAGGTATGAAGAGTTCAGCATCTCTCCTGTGGTGGCTGTTTAGCTTGTGGCTTAGACCAGAGGGCAGCTCCCATCTGTGCCAAGGCAAGGCCTGCCAGACATGGGGGTGTACCGGGAAGGACCGGATGCCTCTCGCGTCAGTGATGGCTGCCATTTCCTCATCTCTCCCTCCCTGCCCCACTTCCGCAGGGGTGACGTGTGGCCTGCTGACCTGCCCGAGAACCCTGCTCTCAGATGGACTCAAAGAGGCAGTACTTACACTAGCTGGCATGGTGATTCCACACTAGGGACACAGCTGACAGGGAAGACCCCAGTCCCCAGAGCCCCATTTTATTCTTCCCTATAGAGTACCCTCACAGTATACATCTGGATAATGGGATAACATATCCCACTCCCCAGCGCACAGAGCCCCAGCCCCGCAGCCTGGGCTGCTGTTTTTCAGGGGTGTCCGGAGCCAATGACCTCATGTGCTGCCCGTGGTCCCTTCTCTTCTTGTCTCTCCTGTACTTTCCTCACCAGGGCCAGGGGCTCCCATCCCCCATGGCTGGTGCCACACTGCCTGTCTCGCAGGACATGGTCCCCTCTAGGGACTTCTTAGAGACTCCTGGGGGGGCGCTGCTCCTGGAGTCCCCTACCCCAAGATTATATGGTGGTTGGGTCTGTGGAGCGTTGCCCCCAGGCCTTGTTAGTGTGGGTACCAGGGTGGGTCAGGATGGGTACCGCACCTGCAGAGGCTCCAGGCTGGAGCCGGGTTGCATGCTGTGGGGTGTTGGCTTGGACAAGGTGAGGGCAGAGACAAGTGTGGATTTGGCACACGCCCCACGGGAAGGCCCCGCACGGTGGTCATGCCCAGGTCCTGGCCTCTCATCCATCGTTGCTCCTTCACTACTCAAAGCACTCGTTCTGCTCTTCTGTGGAGGCTGCATCTTAGATACACGCCTGATCCCTTGGGGCAGAGGCAGAGGGGAGGAAGAGGAGCAGGTGTCTGGGGCCAGCAGGAGGCTATGCACAGCCTGCCCAGGACCATCCAGGAGAACCGGGCAGGGAGGAGGCCTGCGTGTGGGTGACCTGGCTGCAGCCAGGCATGGAGGAGGTCTCTCGGCTCCTTTGGCAGGACGACAGGGGCAGGGGAGTGGGGAGTGGCAATGGAGGGCGGGGAGCAGGCAGGGAGCGAGTGGGGAGGCCTGGGAGCTGCAGCCAGGTGGGGGAGGTGCTGAGAAGCAGACAGCCTCTCCCCCCTCCGAACCCCAAGTCCAAGTTGATACAGGAGGGAGGCTAGTGTGAGGCTGGCTGGGCGATGACCTTGAGAGAAGAGGCAGAGCCAAGCTGGTGTCTGGTGTGGGGGAGGAGGCGGTTTGGAGCTCAGATGGGGGAGGGGGCAGGCAGCTGTGCCACCTCCCGCCAGCCACCCTCAGATGGGGCCCTTGTTGCTGGGGGGGGGGTGCAGTGTGTCCTTGAGGTGGTGTCCCCGAGCTGAGATCCTGTGTTCCCTCAGGCACTCCCTGAGGACCTGGCTCTCATCCTGCTGGCACGGGCTCTGACTCGCAGCTCCCTCCCAGTCCTTGCTGGGCCGGCCCTCATGGGGGTGAGTAGGTGGGGGTGTTCAGGTGCTGCTCGGGAATTCCCCACATTGCCCTACCCCACAGGACCTCCCAGAGTTTCCAGGACCATAGTGGGACAGGAAGAGGCTATTGGGCCTGCGAGGGGGCCTTGGGGCAGGAGGTAGGAAGGAAGGCCTGCGGTGTCGGGGGAGGAAGCAGTCTCTGGCTACGGCCCCTCCACTCTCCATCCCTGCCCCTTGCTGGCCCCAGCCCTTGGGCCTGGGCCTCTCTGGGTTTCCTCTACTGGGAAGCCAAGGACCTTGGAGTTAGGCCAGGGCAGGAAAAAGGACAGCCCTGGCCTCTCCTCTCTGAGGACATTCAGAACAGCTCAGTTCTTCGGGGCATAGCCAACAAGGGCGTTCACTCCTCTGGCCTCCCAAGCCCAAACCCAGGGATCCCTCAGGAGGTAGCCATAGATCAGGACAGCCTCCTGGAGGAGGCGGCCATAGCGCCCAGGGAGAAAGGGCCGGGACTGCACCTCATCAGAGTGTGGGTGAGCACGGGCCTGGGATTCTGGTGCTGGACCTGGGTGGGGGGGTGACTGCTGGCCTTCCCCACCCCCATCCCATTCCCATCAGCCCCTCAACTTGGGCCTCTCCTCTGTCAGAGGCCTGGAGCGAACTGGAGCAAACAGCTTCACTGTCTGGGGCTCCTGTTGGGATGAAATGAGCCGAGGTCCCCAAGAGCTTCTGTCACAGCCTGCGGCAAACTCCAGGAGCCCAGGAATGGCTGCTGCCCTGGTCCCACAGCAGAGCGAGGCCAGAAGGCTTTCTGTATTCAACACAGGTTGCCCTAGGGTGTCTGGGCATGACGGGGCGTCTGGCACCCCGTAGCCTCAGTTAGAGGATGTCTGTCCCTGGATGCCTGCAGCCCAGGGCCTCCTGCTGGCCTCCTGCAGTGAGGGAGCTTCTGGCCTCCAGCTTGCACCTAGGGAGGCTTGGTCACGACCCAGTAAAGCAGGATGCTCCGGAGGGGAGAGGGATGCAAGCGGCCGTGGCCTGATCCAGCCCTGGTTGTTGTGGCTGTTTGTGGAGTGAGCCGGGGGATGAAGGGCTCTTTCTTTTTCTGTCCCTCTGCCTTTCAAATCAATTTTCCTACAGTCTATCCAGAGGACCCCATATGCATCATGAGATGCCAGAAGTGGAAGCCCCTGAGTGGGTTCCCTTCCACATGGGCCACCAGTAACACCTGTCCATCGACTCGGGGACTGCCTGGGACTTTGAATCTTGGCAAATCCTGGCTCAGCCAACTCCCACTGCATCTCCAAGATTCCAGGTTGAATATCAGCTAAGAGGTCCTTCAGGTCCCCCAGACTTGGGCCCTGCCCCCCTTTCCGGCACTCATTGCGAGTTGGACACTCTTGTGTGACTGCTGGACACCCATCTGCACCTCCAAGTTCCAGGAGGAAGAGGACAGGCGGGGTCTCCTCGCACCCCGGCTCATCAGCACATGACACAGGGTCTGGCACACGGCAGGTGATGTTGGAAAGCCGTGGATGGAGGAGATGATGAATCGCCTGCCTCCTCCTTCCTTTTTGGGGGAGTCAAATGCCGAACACCCAGCCTCAGACACTCCTTGCCCAGGGCCTGCAGACAAGAACAGGTGAAGGGAGGTCCTCTCCTTTCTTAGAATTCCGGGAGCAAGTTGGCTGGAAAGGTCCAGCCCAGGATCCAAGAGGCTGCAGGCGAGTCATAGCTGTGTTTATTCATCTCTTTGCACAAGGCTGCCCTCTGGTGGTCAAACATACAAGTGCATTGGGAAGGCCAGGACCAGGAGGCTGAGCAGGGCTGAGGCTGGCAGAAGACTTAGGCAGCTGGTACAGCAGCCAGCCCCCGGTGTCTCAGCAGAGATCTGTGACAGTTATCCATCCTGTTCTGGGAAGAGGAGAGATAGCAGATGACCCCGTGAAGAGTCCCCTGTGGTCCAGTAAGGCTGCGGGGCCAGGAGCCCTTCCTTCTCCCCAGGACTGTACTAGAGCAGCTTCCACACCTGAAGGAGATGGCCTTCTTCCCGTGGTGTTAATCCCTTCCTCTCAGCCAATGACTGAGCAGGGATGTGATGTCACCCCAGGGGCAGCTGGGTGGGGCTGCCCAGGACACAGATTTTACACACGACCTCAAAAGTGGGGGCGCGCTGCAAGACCTAGACACATCACTGCCAAGTGCTGGGTTTTGAGTCCTTATTGCATCTGCTCCCAGTGTAATATTTTAATTGTGAGGTTCTGTAATTCAGTTTTTTCATAATGGCCATGTTTAACCACTGACTCGCAAATTTCTGGGAACTTTGCCCCTCGATCTTGCAAGTCTGGCTGCAGCATGAGGTTGCTTCTCCTCCCTGGCCTCTGCCTGCTCCCCTTCCTCCTGCTCCTCTTCCTCGTTCCTGGGTTTCCCAGCATTGGTGCAGGAGAGGGGCTTTGCCATAGACAATGCTGGGAGCTGGGAGGCGTGCAGGAGACAGAAACACACATGTGGCCTCCCCGGACCTGCGTGCATATGGGTGGTGGTGACACGGGTGGCCGAGGGTGACAAGAAATGCCCTGTGTAGAGACAGGGGCCAGGGCTCCTATGGCTGCCAGGCCTGTGGCTGGAGGAGGGGAGGTCTCCAAGGGGCTTGTACCTGGGCTCGGCCCTAGGCGAAGCGGCCGGTGGGCAGTCGTGGCAGGCAGAAGTAGGCATCGGGGAAGAGGCTGAGGTTCACGGGGTTGCCATCCAGGCGGATGTCCTCGAGCAGCCTGCGTGCGTGTCCCTGCTCCCCAGCGGCAGCGCAGAATGCGTCCGCCTGCACAGCCGTGATCATATTGTTCTGCAAAGAGCACAGCAAGTCCTGCCCAGCGCCCAGGCTCCCGTTGCTGGCACCCAAAGTTCCATCTTCCCTCATGTGGCCGGAGAAATGGAGGCACATCACACAGAAGGAGAGAGGAAACCACGGAGGTTGACACTCAGAAGATGGAAGGGAAGGCAGAGACAGGGGCCGGAAATGGAGAAGGACCAGCAGGAGGGCAGGCGAGAGGAGGTGGAGGCGCCCAGGGAAAGGCGGTGTTATCAACAGAAGGAGCATGAAGAGATAGGACTGGGACAGTAGCTGCCTGTCTCCCAGCTCTGGGTGGGGCTCCTCACCTGCAGGTGCAGCGCACACAGGCTCAGGGGCAGAGGCCCAGGGATGGAATCCAGCAGGTTGTCTGCCAGGTAGAGGAACTGCAGCTTCCCCAGAGCCTGTGCAGGAGGCAGAGAGCAAGGGGGATGACAGTGGGAGGCAGAACTGGGCACTCCAGCAGCACCCACAGGGAACCTCAGCTTCACACCGGCTCCCATCAGTGTGTGTGGTTTTTTTTTTTTTAATTGTTTCAATTTGAGGGAGAGAAAAAGAAAGACCATGAGCATTGGCTCACTCTCCAAGTGCCTGCACTAGCCCAGGCTGGGCTAGGCTGAAGCCAGGAGTCAGGAACTCAGCCGAGTGAGTGGCAGGCATCCACCACCTGAGCCATCATAGCCGCCTCCCATGGCTTGCAAAGTCAGGAAGCTGGAGTCAGGAGCTGCGGTGGGCACCAACCCCGTGTCCTCTGACGTGTGTCGGGCAACTGCCTGTTCTGATGGCTGGTTCTCTAAGGAGCTTCTGGATGCAGAAGGAAACTCTGCCCTGCAACTGGGGTAGCATGAAGGAGCTGCCAGGCATTCCTGGCGACAGGCATGGTTAGGGACGGAGCTCAGGGGGAACCAGGCAACCTTCCTCCCAGCTTTCTGGTCTGTGCTCTCAGCATGAGTTTTGCCACCTACTGGTGCTGCAGCACCTGCTCAGGACACGAGGCAAACGAGGTGTGTGAGAATGATACCCTCAGGATGAGGTGGGTTCATCAGAGACGGGTTTGGGGGCAATCAGCCTTTTGGGGGAGGAGGGGGCTCCTACACCAAAGAGGAGTACCAGCCACTCTTTGCCAAGTGGTCAGGGGCTCCCATCTCCCTGAGCTCTCTGCAAATGCAGCCTGATTCCCTCCTTCTAATTCCTGTGCTTTGTTGCAGGGAAGGAAACAAGGTCGGAGAGCTGAAGCGGCTGGCCCCAAGCCTCGGGCACCCTGTCCTTGCTTTGCCCTGGGCTGAGCAAACTGTCCTGCGTGGCAGCAGCAAAGTGCCACCCACCGACTGGGCAGAGCAGTAGGAGCCCGGTGTGTGTGCGGGTGGGAAGACCCAAGCCCAAGGTCATGAGTAAGTTTCCCGACTTTTCTTGTAAAGTTTTCTTTTGTTTATTTTAAAGGCAGTTATAGAGAGAAGGAGAGATAGACAAAGATCCTCCACCTGCTGATTCACTTCCCCAAAAGGCCCCAGTGGCTGAGGCTGGGCTGGGCAGAAGCCAGGAGTGTGGATCTGCATCCAGGTGGCACTTGGGCCATCCTTGCTGTTTTAACAGGTACGTTGGCAGGCAGCTGGGGTGGAAGTGGAGCAGCCGAGATTCGAACCAGCACTTGTGTGGGATGCAGATGTCACAGTGAGTTAAGCCGCTGCACTCCAATGCTGGCCCAGATTTCTGACTCTCAGATGGTGCTGTTTCCACCACAGCAGTAGGACTGACCCTGCACTCTGTCATGCCCCGAGCGGGATTGCTGCAGACCAGGGAGGATGGAGGAGAGGAGAGAGGGAGGGAGGCGAGCTATAGGCCTCGAGCCCTCACCCTGTTCCAAAAAGGCAGCTTGGGTTTGACTGATTTGATGCTTCTAAATATGTGTTCGCTTGCGAAACAGATTCTACTCCAGTCAGGCGTTGCTTAACAACGGGAGATACTGGTGAGAACATTGCTGAGTGCACCCCCACACATGGAGAATGCTAGAACGGGCCTGGGGCGGAAGGGTGATTGCGTCAGACCCCTCCTGCACATGTGGCCAGTCACTAACCAAGACACAGTGGGCAGCCCTTGCTTGTACGGAGATGGGCAGACAGGGTGGGCTTGAAGCTGAGTCCAGGAGGAGGTGACCAACTGCAGCTGAGCAGTTGGTCAGCCGCGTGCCAGGGGATGCCCACCCTGGCCACACCCCTCCATTTCTTCCTTGGGAGTTCATCCCAGGCTCCTGTGGGCCCTGTCCATCGGGGACCACATTTGTGTCTCAGCATTTGGCTCTTTCCATCAAAACCGGTGAGCCAAGGACTCTCCGTTGGCTTCTCTTAAAGGTCTACTGCTGGTAAGAAAGGAGACATGAGTGCAGGCTGGAACGGCATAGAAGCTGGGGTTCCAGGCAGGTGTGGGACCATGAGCGCACAGTAGGTGAACGGGGCAGGTCCATGGGCAGAAGCAAGGATGAGAGACCATGCGCCCCGAGGAGGAAGGCTAATGTGCTGACTCGGTTTCTGGGACCCCCCTCCCTGAAACGAGCCCATGAGGCCTGGCGGTGCCAGGGTCTCCTGGGAGGACAAGCTACCAACCAAGACAAAGGACAAACAGCTCTCTTGGGTCGGCCTGGAGTCCTATAGCAAGCAGCAAAGTGGGGGCTGCATTGTGGCACGGTGGATCAGGTGTCACTTGTCCTACCAGCATCAGCAAGCTGGTTGGAGCCGTGGCTGCTCTGCTTCTGATCCAGCTCCCTGCTGATGCGCCTGGGAGAGCAGCAGTGGATGGTGATCCACGCGCATGGGTCCCTGCCACCTACGTGAAGAGATCCAGATGGAGCTTTCGGTTCTTTCTTCATGCTGGTCCAGCCCTGATCACTGGGGGGCCGTTTGGGGGAGGGAATCAGCAGATGAATCTCTCTCTCCTCTATCTCTCCCTCAGTCATTGTGTCTTTCAAATAAGTAAAACTAAACCTTAGAAGCACAGCAAGGGGCCAGCACTGTGCACAGCAGAAGACGGCCTGAAACATCGGGGCCTCTGTCACCCACATGGGAGACCTGGAAGAAACTCCTGACTCCGAGTTAAGGCCTGGTCCCCATCTGGCCACTGTGGCCATTTGGGGACTGAATCAGTGGGTTCACTCTCTTAGTAACTCTTAGTTTGAATTAAATAAGTAAATCTTAAAAAAAAAAAAAGCAGCACATGGAAAAAGATGAAAACAAAAGGCATGCTTCTTACACCCCACTTCAGGGACGGGGTAGGGATCCCCAAATCTGTCCTGGCACCTGGGTGGTGGCAGATGGTGAATGAAGGCCCTGGCTTACCTTGAAGGCCCCAAGCTGTATTCCTGAACTCTGGAGCCGATTCAGGCGGACGTCTAGCACCTCGATGCCCCCGGGCAGCATGGGCAGAGCTGCCAGCTGGTTGTCTGGAAGCAGCAGGTCTTGCAGAGCGGGCAGCCCACTGAGGGCATCATGCTCAATGGAGGAGATGGCATTGCCGGATAGGTCGATCCGCTTCAGCTTGGCTGAGGAGGTGGGGAGAGCAGCCTGGTTCTATCCCATGACAGCCATCCCCCGGGAGGGTGTGGGAGAGGACGCTGCTTGGTGGGCTGGGGGTCCCTGGATCCACTCCACCTGCACCTGCTGGCTAACACAGAAGGCACACAGACCCCAAGGGCTCTGGGCAATTAGCAGCAAAATCTGGACTGCAGCCCAACTTGGGTCTCCAGCAGGGCAGAGGCACAAAGCAGCCAAAGCATCCGACAAAGGAACAACTGTGCCAACTGCGTCAGCGCCATGGAGAGCAGGCTTAGAATGATCTCATGCAGACGGTGGCTGGGGTGGGGGTGAAGAGGCTGGCTCATTCAAACCTTCCTGACCCATCGCTGTTTGCCTGAACTTTGAGGGGAGCAAGTAAGAAGAGGCTACTTGCACTGGCTGCAGCTTCAAGGAAAGTGGTGAGAGACGGTGGGGGCTTTGGCAGTTAGGGACACTGCAGGCTTATAGGGAAAGGCTCACCCAGGCTGGTGACTGTCCAGTGGTTGGGAGGCAAGAGAAACAACCCTGGTGGCCCTGTCCGCTTGGCTCTCTGCCCAGGGCATTACGTACTCAGTCCTTCGAAGTCTTGGGCCCTCACATGGCTGATGCGGTTGAAGCGGGCATATAGGTAGGCAGTCGACCGCGGCAGACGAGGGATGCTCTCCAGGTCCGCATCATCACAGTACACAGAGGAACCCAGGCACACGCAGACCAGGCAGGTGGGCAGGCCTGGCTCTGGCAGAAGACCCCTGATCAGAATCCCTTCAGGCCCACCGCCTTAGCACCAGGGACCACGAATCATGGCCAGCTATCCCTCGATGCTGAAAGAACCACCCAGCACGATGCACCCAGGCAGGGTGCAACCCGGCTGCCACCCAGTGCTGAGCCAAAGGGAGCAGTCCTCCATGACTGCCCACTGTGAGCCCCTTCCGGCTTTTATCTCAGCCTGGCCTTGGGCAGGGTGCACCTGCTTCTACACGAGTGGCTCCAGGACATCCACTGGTCTCTTCCATCATAGCTGTCCAGTCCCCGAATCAAGTCCAAGCAGAGCATAACGGCCACTGCCAGCTGCTGCAGGGGACGGGGTGAGGTCTGTTCTGTGCGGCTTTGAGAAGCATCAGAGAGACACAGCCAAGGGGTGGATGATGCCTCCCACACAGCACAGACCTCCCTTGCCCTTCTTATGGCATTGACTTCCTGGTCACTCACTGAAGGTGGCCTGGCCCCTCCCTGTCCCTGGCCATGACCCCACCTCAGCAGCGAGCTATCCTGAGGATCAGGCCGTCCACTCATACTGGCTTCAATAAGGCTGCAGAGTCGCAAGGCTTATGCAACTGGACCGAGTAGGTGGCCTTGGTCACTCACTGTCGCCAGGCGCAGAGGTAAATCCTCCTGACAGTGACCTAGCACCAAGATGGTCAGCGGGGACAGGTGGAGTGCTGGTGTGGTTGGGGAGGGAAGGTGGGCAGGATCCAGGCCTTAACTGACAAGTGCCCCCAAGGGACCTGACTACGCCTGGATTGACAGACCTTGGGTTTCCCACTGTGCCACTTCTCTGCTGATGTCCCTGCCCCGACATCCACCCAGGGCACATATCCCGAGGGGGACAAGAGGGAAACGAGGGCACACGGGTCGAGATCGGCACCCTTCCCTCACCCCGCAGCAAGCTGCCGAGCACTCCCCTGCCCTGTCATCCCCTCACCCCCACCCCGGGAAGGAGGGAAGGAAAGAGAGCTGCCAGGCAGGGAACCTGAAGCCGAAACCCAGTGTGGCTGATTTGTTTGCCCCCACACCAAGAGATAGTCACAAAGTTATTTATTCCCCTCTGCAGGCCTTTAATTGTCTCTAATCTAATTACCACTCCACCTGCTCCCTGGGAGATGCTGTTAATTAAGGGAGGGTGGCTGTGCCAGGGCAGAGGGGAGTCCTGGCATCGCTCCATTTTCTACCCAATCTGTACATTCAGGTCTAAGTCCAGGGCACAGCCGGCCTCTCCCTCTCATTTGCCCTGCTCCCATGGTGGCTCTCCCCTGTCCCTCTACTCTTCCTCCCCATCCTCTTCCTCCTTCCCTTCCTCCTCCCCTCCACCCCTGCCGGGAAGGACCAGCCCTGAGGCTCAAGTCTACTCTGGTTGGCCCCAGCCCTGGGATCTTGGCCTGTGACCTGTGGACACTGGGGTCATGTGACCGTGCACTTACCAGGGCTGGTTGGGAAGCTCGTGGTGTCAGGCCTGGGCGTTGTAGGGCTTGCTGACAATATCCTTGGTGCCTTAGTGCTCTGGGCGGGGCTGACCTGGGTTGGAGGAGCCGGGCTGCTCATCTTACCCTGAGACATAGCACACAGTAGGTCAGTTTATGCCTGGGAGAGCCTTCACTTTGGCCTCCGGGAGTGTCAGTGACCAACTGCAAGCCTGCAGGGTCACCGTGGCAAAGCAGGGAGGGCAGGGGCAAAGGTCATGGAACCCGCCAGTGGCTCAGGCAGAGCAGAGGGGGTCTTGGGCTCCCAGGCTGCTGGCGCCCCTTGCTCCACACTGGCTAAACTCAGCACCTAGAGAAGGCTTATGGGCCCGTCTCTCCAGCCTTGTGCTTTCCAGGAAAGCAGGGAGAGAACGTGAGCATGTATGCCAGTGTGAGACAGGCGGGCAGGGTGAATCTGAGGCCGCTGCTGGCCCCCACCCAAGGAGCTGCATGATGGCAGAGGGAAGGAAGATGGATCTGAGGCGGGGCACACCACCAACAGATGCAGCAATGGCAGGTGTGTGTCCTCTTAGTCACCTACATGACAAGTTCCTATGGAGGGACCAGGATTTCCCCCTCACAGACACACAGAGGGCTGCTTCAGGCACCTGCAGAGGAGGGCAGCAGAGGGGGACGGGCTCCGCCTCCCAGTGTCCTGCAGGGCACACGGCCTGCTGTCCCTCACCTCGGGGGGCTGGTGGTCTCCGTAGTCTGTGAGCTCCTCGTAGTTGCCCAGGTCAAGGATTTCGCTGTAGTTGTAGTCGCCCAGGGGCAGCATGGCAGGAAGGCCCCCTTGGGCAGCAGTCTCTGCCCCCCTCTGCTTCCTCTCCATGGGGAGGGATGCCGCCTCAGCCTCCTGCAGTGCCAGGACCAGCAGACTCAGGAAAGCTGGCAGCCTCATGCGGTCTGGGGGGACATGGAGAGCACCATGGGGCTGCTCACGCTCATGGGGCAGTCAGGAGAAAGGGCAGCTTTCATGCATGTGTGGGAGTGGCTTGCAGACCCAGCCACTGCCACACATGCAGGCCTCACTGCATCACATGCACCCCAACATGCGCATACTCCCCACAGCTGGGCCTGATTGGCGGTCTTTACAGGGAGCCCCTTCAGACTCGACCTTTCGGGGGTCTGTGTGCCCACCCAATGAGTGGCCTTTGCTCTCATGGAACAGGTGTGCTTATCAGCACAGATGTACATATTCATGCGTGCGCCCAATTACACAACCACACACCTTGGGCTATGCGTGTGAGTCACTAACCTCGACTAACCTCCAGGAGTCTGGCAATTGCTAAACAGCTCACTCACGCACACACGTTGCTCGGCCAGCCTGCATCGGCACCAGGCCGTCACCTGGCGGCATAGAGATGCCCAAAGCTCTGAGGCCATTCTGGAGAAGAGTTCTTGGCGTGCGGTATGGGAGCATGGGGCTCCTTAGATCTTGGTGCAGGTCACTGTGTGTGTGTCCCTTGCTTATCATTGTAGGGCTAATGTGTGTGAGCAGGAGGCACCCGGAGGTTCATTCACCAACACACAGAGGGCTGGAGAGGTGGTGTGGTGGGCCTGGGGTGCCAGTGTGCGTCATCATGGCCACGAGGCACCAGGCTGCACAGTGCCTTCCTGACACTAGCCATACATGTTTCCAGGAGCTTCTCCCCTTTCATAATCTCAGCTAGGCAAGCAGGCTGAGCACAGGCCATAGTGACAGCTGTCCCTGCTGCGGAGGGTGTACGCTTCACTCCCGACCAACTCGCATAGCTTAGAGCGGTTCTTTGGAGCCCCCGCTCCCCAGGCAGAAGCCCCCTTGGCTCTGCTCTGCTCTGCCCGGCCCCAGCCCCAATCTTTCTTCTCACCTGCCTGGATCCTTAGCTCTTACAGCTCCGGGCACTTGACCGTAGCTGCACAGTCTGCCGACAGCAGTGACTGACGGGTGGAAAGAAAGAGGGCCTCGAGGCAGGCCCAGCCGGCCGTGTGATCGCCGCTCTTTGCTCCTCCTGTATCCTCCGTCCTCAGCAGGGCCCCATCCTGATCCTCAGCTTGGGAGCAGCGAATGCTTCTCCCTTCCCTTCTCCTCCCTGCTCTCTGTCTGGCTCACCCTCCTAACAGGGCCCTATCTTTGCAGGGCAGGCAGTGCCCACTGCCCTGGGGAGGGTCCCGCCCCGCCCCTTGGCAGGCAGCTGGGGCCCAGTGTGGGGAGGAGTGGGTCAGGCAGAGGGCAAACGAAGCCTCACCTCACCGAGGGATTCCACAAAGGTGGGGCAGCTCCCCCCACCCCTACCTCTGCTTGTCCTCTTGGCCACTGGCCAGCAGCCAGGTCCTGTGCTCTGGTTCCCACGGTGCAGTGAGACTCAGCTCCTTGACAGTTTGGTAGAGTGGGCGGCGGGGGAGGGGTGTGGGGAAGCCATGCTAATGCTGATCTCTCATTAGGAGAAGCAGCAGGCGTGTTGATGGACCGGAGGTGGCAGGCGGGGTGGACAGAGCCGGGGCTGCCGGCCCTGTCGCTAACCCCTGTTGTTCAGGAACTCAGGGAGGACGGGGTGTTCCCTGCCAGGGCCATGACCAGAACATGACCCATGCGTCTCAGACCTGTCCACCTCTTTTCCTGCTTAGCCAAGTTAGACTTTCGAGAGGGGTGTGCAGCATACAGGATTCAGCTGTAAGTTCTTAGAGGGGAGGCTAGCCCCAGTTCCAGGGCCTGGAAGATGAGCAGCAGGCAAGATGGGTTGGCTGGGACATGAGGGGCTGGAGAGCCACCTGTGCAAACGGCAGCCTCTCCTTGCCTGTCTGTGGACGTCCGTGGGGCCACAGACAGCTCCACACGTGGGGATGCTCGTCCTCTGTCCTGGAGACAGCCCTTCCAGGCCACACTGGCCCTGGGGAGGAAAGGGAGCTGTTTTTGTGACTTTCTGGATCCACCTCAGCCTAAGTGTGTAGGAAGATCACCAACAATTTAATACAAGTTAATTGAAGAACGCCAGGGAGCTTTAGCCTTTAAATACAGTGGTCCAATTTCCTCTTCAGAGTTGTTGGGTTTGCTGGAGATTTGCCCAAGGAATGGCTTTGAGCTCTTTTTCCTAGGAGTTTCTTAAGAATTGGATCAGGGGAGGAGGGGCAGCTGGCACCATGGCTCAACAGGCTAATCCTCCACCTGCACATACCGTTATCCTATATGGGCACCAGCGCACGTTCCAGTTGTTTCACTTCCCATCCAGCTCCCTGCTTGTGGCTTGGGAAATCAGTAGAGAATGTCCCAAACCCTTGGAATCCTGCATCTGCGTGGGAGACCCTGAAGAAGCTCCTGGCTCCTGGCTTCGGATTGGCTCAGATCTGACCATTGCAGTCATTTGGGAAGTGAAGCAGAGGATGGACGCTCTTTCTCTCAGTCTCTCCTGCTTTCCGTAAATCTGCCTTCCCAATAACAATAAATAAATCTTTAAATAATTGGATTTGGGGGATGGCATAGTGGGTTAAGCCGATGCCCGTGATGTTCCCTGTTGGAGTCCTGGCTGTTCTACCCAGGACTGGGAAAGTAACAGAGGATGGCCCAAGTACTTGGGCTCCTGCCACCTACATGGGAGACTCAGAAGAAGCTGCTTGCTTCCCAACTCTGGCTGTTGCAGCCATTTAGGGAGTGAACGAGCAAATGGAAGCTCTCTGTCTGTTTCTCTCTGTCTCTCTCTCCTGATGTGTATGTACATCTGTCTATCAAATAAATAAATATTGAAAGGGTGGGACTTTTTTCTCCACCCAGGTTCTCAGGGGTAGGGGGAGGGCAGCAACCTGACGCTAGGGTGTTTCCTGGGCCTGGTCACGTTGTCAAGTTCAAGCAGGAGTTTCTGTATGACTTTATTTCCGGTGCTGAGAAGCATGTTGGGCTGGGAAGGCTGTGCCGCCGAGTTAACATGGTCTCCAGGAGGGAGACGATACGCTGGCAAACATATACACACCTCCTTACGCACTGGGCAATGAACTTGGCTGTGGGCAAGGGGCTTGCTGAAGCATGCTGTGGGGCGTGTGTGTTGTACAGGTGCCCCAAAGCCCTTTGGTTAGGCTGCAGAGAGCAGTGGAGGGAGGAAGAGGCTGGTGAGTGCGTCCATGCCAATCCCAAGCCCGAATCCACATTGACAGGGCCAGGAGTAGTGACCCCAAGACCCCTGGAGCTGTGCTCCCCCAGGGACAGCCCCAAAGCCAGGGGCTGAGGTGTGAGCAGGTGCAGAGGGGGCTTATCCAGGCTATAGCACCAGATTGCTTACAGCCACAGGAAGCACTGACTGACTAAGCAGGAGCCTTGGAGAAACCAGCTGCAGCTGGGGGAGGAGCAGGGACATGGGCGCCCAGGCTGGGAAGGCTGCGATGGAGGAGGGCCTGTCTTCTATCGTGAGCCAGAGAGAAAGGTTGAGAAACAGAAGGAGAAGGAGTTCTTGAAGTTAGGGGCCCAGCTTCGTCTGATTTCATACAATCCTCTGGAGCTTTTCTGATCCAAATTGGAGGGTAGGCAGTGTCTTACTTTTAGAACATTCCTTCTCCATTCCCACCAGCAACATCAGGTACTCAGGGAGATGTGGCAGGGCAGCATACCTTAGAAGAAGTTGGGGGGAAGGTGAGGGCAGAGCCAGCCAAGCCATTCAGCTGGGCCAGCAAGATGGTGGGGGTCACTTGGGGGAAGAATGGCTGGCCCGCAGAGGGAGCCAATGATTGCAGGGAAGGCCACAGCCGTGCTTGTCCTGCATTCAGCCCTGACTGAAGTGTGATGTTGTGGACGTGGAGCAGGGTCCGGGAGGGATTGATTCCCAAGGATGGGTCCTCCATCTCCTCCACCCCCACCTCGATGGGGGAATGGGAGGAGCTGAGGGCCTGAGGGGTCCAGTGAGGTTAACAGGAGCAAGCTGTATCTTCCTTCGTGGCTCCCTGCAGGTGCCTCAGCCATGGAGCTGTCTTCAGAGCTCAAAGCTAGGACCAAGGTGAGCAGACAGGAGCCCGCTGTGGCCCTCTCTAGCCACCAGGTGTCGCTGGCGGGTCTGCCTTGGAGGCGGAGGCTTCTGGGAGATTTCCAGGTGCCCCTCCTCTTCCTCCCTGTTTCTCATGAATCCTCTTCAGGGTGGAAGTGGCTGCGGCCTGGGCCCTAATGGGGAACAGACGGCGGGGGCGTAATGCCGCCTCTTGGCCCTCTGCTGTGCAGGCTGTGTTCCCCTGGGCCTCAGGCCTCTGGTCGGATAGGGCAAGGGGCCTGCAGGAGCCATTTACACGCAACGTGGCCCTGCCTAGGGTGTGACCCCGCTGCTTTTTTGTTGCTAGCTAATTCCTGGTTCCTTGAGTCATCGCCTCCTTGGTTGGTGTCCTTTGTCCTACTGCTTCAACGCCCATGGGTGCCAGATGCAGGCCTCACCTCCTTCCCTCTTCCTTCCGGTGGAGTGTCTGGTGCCAGGATGTGGAGCAGCAACTTTGAAAGGAAGGATTCTTGGCTGAGGAGATCCACGGACCCCGACCCTCACCCTAAGCTGCCTATGCTTCCTCCTGCAGGCCCAAGATGGGATGTGAGCCCCTCGGGAGCCCCCACCCAGGAGGGACCGGGTCAGGGAGGGAGGCGGGTCGGAGGATCTGGACGTGGCTGTCCAGATGGCCCCCAGGGCATCCTGCTCCAGAGCGTTTCTCTGCCTCCAAAAGGTGGGAGAAGAGGCGAAGCTGGGGGCAAGAGAGGGGGAGAGATCACACGGGGATAGGGGCACGGGCGCCTGGGTGGCCAGCCTTCGAGTGTGGTCAGGGGAGCCCGGCTGCAGGGCCAGATGGCCTAGATGACCACGGACTGCAGGAGACGGAAGCACATCATGAGGTCCAGCGGGATGGGCGGCTTCAGGTAGTTCCCGTCCAGCCGCAGATAGCGCAAGTGTGGCACGTTCTCCAGGTCTGAGGAGAAGTCGTGGAAGGTGACCAGGTTGTTGGGGCAGATCTGGGTCCCGTTGATTTCTAGGAAGAAAGAAGGGAGAGGAGTCAGTAGGAGGCTGGGGCAGGAGGGTCAGGAACAGGGTAAGACAGCCAAGGGAGGACCTTGTTCTTTTTTTTTTTTTTAAGATTTATTATTTATTTTTATTGGAGAGGTGGATATACAGAGAGGAGAGACAGAGAGGAAGATCTTCTGTCCGATGGTTCACTCCCCATGCAGCCCCAACAGCTGGAGCTGAGCCAATCTGAAGCCAGGAGCCTCCTCCAGGTCTCCCACTTAGGTGCAGGATCCCAAAGCTTTGGGCCTTCCTCTCCTGCATCGCCAGGGAGCTGGATGGGAAGCAGGGCTGCCGGAATTAGAACTGGTGCCCGTATGAGATCCTGGTGCCTTCAAGGCGAGGACCTTAACTGCTATGCTCTCATGCCAGGCCTGGGACCTTGTTCTTTAGACCGTACTGACTGGGGTCGGGAGGCTATGGTTGACAATGAAGACAGCTCGGTTGTGGTTGCACAGAGACCCAGAAGGAGGTCCTGAGCTGGGCCTCCTGGGAAAGGGGAGAATTCCACAGGTAGAGTGCTTGGAGGAAGCACCTGTAGGGATGGCACTGGGGAGCCAGCATCACAGACTCTAGGAGGACCAGTAATGCAAAGTGATCTGATCAGCCGGAAGGCCTTGCGATGGCCACATTACAGTGGGCTTGGAGCAGTGGCATGGAGCAGGACTGACTCTGTGGCAGGGAGTGGGAAGGCATTGGGGAAGGCTTCCAGGCCCCAAGCCTGTGACGATGAGGTGCTCATGACCTGAGATCCCGTTGTCTTGTTAGGTGACAATCTTCTACCTGAATTTCTAATTCTTGAAGGTTTTGCCTCCTTTAGCACCTGTAGCGAAAGGGAAGGGAGGAGTTCTCCCTACACTCCCTGCTTCATCGTGGGGATAGTAGAGGAGTCCTGGCATGCGGCCTTGTGATTTGGGGCTGTTGCGTTGCCACTCCGATGCCCACTCCGTACCAGTGACCTGGTGATGCTGGGTTTGTGCTGCACATCAGTTTGCAAACTGTGAAGGAGAGCCTCTGCTGCAGTGTGGGCATCACACTGGCCGAACGTCCTCTCTGCCCATGCCGTCTGCCTGCGATGCCGTGGGTGGGCTGCAGGAGGCTGGGTGTGTGTGCATGGGGCGTGTTCTCTCTGACTCCAACCTCCCAGAGCAGCCTGTTCTTCCATGACCAGCTATTTCTTCATGGAGGGCTCCTTTCTGTCCATATTTTCAGCCTACGCAGCTTCCTAGGGGCCCCGTGTTCAGCGCATTCCGTTTTAATCTGCTACCTGCAGGGTAAAATTAGATAGCTTTTCTATTTTCCCGAGTTTGTTTCTTGCAAGCTTTAAAAGATTCCTCCCCCACTTCTTGTTATTATTCCCAATGAGAGAACAGGCCTGTTTGCCTTTCGTTGTGTTTCAAGACTTTGGGGAATGTCAACAACCTACTTTGCATCCTCTGGATTGGAAACAAAGGTGAGGGCGCCCTCGGCATTGTCTCCTTCAGCCTTTAGCAGGTGCATTCCCTGTGTGAATGTAGCCTGGCATTGTTCGAGGATCCGATGCTGCTCTCTCTTTGGTTTCTAAACCTTTGTACTGATGCTCAGAGCTGACACTTTGTATTGAAGCAAACCTACAGCTGCCAGCTTCCTCTCTGGGCTGGGGGACTAGCTCCAGGAGCCGTCTGTCTTATAGGAGGACAAGGAAGCCTGGCCGCCTGCTGGGTAGAGTCCAGCATATATATATGTAAATATATATATATATATGTTTTTTTCTGGCTGCCACTTGGGGTCTCTGCTGCAGATTCCTCCAAGCCAGGGGCTGCCTCTGGGGAGAATCCTCCTCTCACAGCTGCGGGTCCAGGACATCTCAGGCTGGGCACTGGTGTGGCTGTTCTGCTGGTGGGAGAATGTCCAAGAGCCGACTGGAGGCCAGAGAAGCTGGGGCTGACAGGACGCGGTGTGGACAGGACGCGGTGTGGACAGGACGCGGTGTGGACAGGACGCAAGCCCACATGCGTCTGGATGATGTTCTTCCGTGCTTGCACTTCCCGAGTGCTTCAAGGTATCGTCACCATACTCACCATCACCGCCGTACAGAGGATGACGCGCCCCAGGGAGGTCAAAGGTCTTGCCAGAGGGCACGCTTTCTGCCCCAGCCCACCCTGAGGTTCCTGAGCGAGGCCAGAGGCAGTGGGGCCTCTCCCATCCCTCCCCCCGCCCCTGCCACCCACGGGCCCTGCCCCCACTCACTCTCGATGCTGTTGTTGTTGAGGTACAAGTGCTCCAGCCTGTTGTTGATGGCGGGCACGTTGCTGATCTTGTTGTGCGACAGGTGGAGCACCAGCAGGTTGGAAATGTTGAAGGAGTTCTTGGGGAGGCCCCTGTCCGACAGCTTGTTGTAGTTCAGCCGGATGAAGGCCAGGTTGGGGAAGCCCTTGAAGTAGCCGTTGGGGATGGTCTCGATGTTGTTGCTGTCCAGGTAGAGCTGGTGGATGGCTGGGGGCACCTTGGGGGGCATCTTGCGCAGGATGTTGTGGGCCAGGTTGAGCTGCATGAGGTTCTTGAGGCCCTGGAAGGTGTCGGGCTTGAAGACGCCGTCGCTCAGCCTGTTGTGCTGCAGGTCCAGGAGCAGCAGGTTCTCCAGCTTGCTGAAGACGCCTGGCGGGATCCTGGAGATCTGGTTCTGGCTCAGCCGCAGCTGCTCCAGGCTCTGTGGCAGCGCCGCCGGCACCTCCTCCAGCTGGTTCTTCTCCAGGTACAGGAAGGCCAGGCTGGGCAGCTGCTGCAGCACCCTCTGCTCCACCTTGCGGATGCGGTTGTTGTCCAGGTTGACCCACCTCAGGCCCGTGGCGTTCCGGAAGGACTCCACCGGGAGCTCGGAGATGAAGTTGTTCTGTAGGTAGAGGTAGTGGATGCGCGGCGGGATGACGGGCACCTTGCGCAGGTTGCGGCTGTCACAGTAGAGGGCAGATGGGAAGTCAGGGGGGCAGTAACACTCCCGGGGACAGTCGGGGAAGACAGAGGGAGGGCCTGGGGGGAGCGGGGGAGGCAGGTCTGTGGGCTCGGCTGGCTCATGCGGCTGAGGGAAGCTGGGCGTGGGCGGGGGCCGGGGCCTGCGTCCACGTGCAGGGCCAGGTCTCCCTCGTCTTGTCGACTGGCCTTGGGCCACGGAGGCCAAAATGAGAAGTGGGAGGAGCCAGCAGAGGGGTGACCTCATGATCCAGGAGGCGCACCTGCAGAGAGGACACAGAGGGAGGGCATTAGCCTGCAGGCCAAGGTCACCGTGAGCACAGGTGAGGAAGTAGCTAGGGCCCCCAGCTCTGGACTGCATGCCCCAGGCTTTTGCCTCACAGTGTGTACGGCCTGGAGCAGGCATGCAGGGCCACAAGTCGGGCACTGAGGCTCTGGGCAGCAGTCCCTGGCCCTCTCTGGGCAACTCCCACGTGCAGCACAAGAATATGGTCCCTGTCTGTTCTAGGGATGTTAGGGTACCTGCCCCGCCCAAGGTCGGGTGCTGACTCCCGGAAGGTAAGGCTGAACAGATGCCCCACCCACTCCTGTGCTGACCCTGCCTGCTTGGTTTAAAAAAAAAAAAAAAAGAAAAGAAAAAAAGCTATTTGATATATTGAGGTTTGGTCAAGTCATTCATCCAAGAAAATGAAGTTTCATTGCTAAAAATAGATTGCAATCTGATGTCAAGTTCAGATGCCCTGTTTACATAGACTGGGGACAGTGGCTTGCCAAGCAAGGCCAGTCACTGTGGCTCGGCAGGTTCGGTACTGAAGGCAGGGGCAGAGCTGGCCTCTGGGGCAGAGCTCCTGGCAGGAAGGGACTCACTCAGGCCCCTGCAGCTCCAGCCCCGCTTCCCCACGCGCTCTCAGCCCCTGCACTTGGCTCAGAGCATGGTTGTCTTTGCCAGTGTGAGCTGCGCCAAGAATTTCTCCCCAGATGTGGCGGCTCCTGGGAAAATCAACAGGCCAGGGAAGGAAAGACTTGGGGAAAGCACTTTTCTTTCCCCCCCGCCGCCTCCTCCCCCCGCCCCCCCCCCCCGGCCTGGTGTTGTGGCTCTCCACATCCTTGGTGGTGGAGCCATGGGGTGGGGAACCAGGAAGAACTTCCTGCTGGGCTGAGAGTCTTTGGAAGAGCAAGCTGGAGGGTGTTTGGGGGCTCCCGTCTTTCTAGCCCTGGTGACCCCTCAGACAGGGCCACAAGGTCTGAGTTGGTCTGGGCCTCAGGCTCACAGACAGGAAACAGTATCTTCCCAGCATCCTCTCCTGGCGCAGGCTCTCCAAAGGTCCAGGCAGGAGGTGCCCTGTCCTTCCAGCTCTGCAGCACCATCAGTACTGGGATGCTCCCTCTGCACTCTAGCCCAGGTCCCTGTTGGCACATGGCTTCCCCTGGCTTCCATGCCTCTTGCTCATGCCTGTAGTAAGCTACCGCTCACCCTGGGGCCTGGCACAGACTGGACTTCTGCAGGTAGAAGGGCCTGCGGTGTGTCCCCAGCTTGCACCAGGACCCTGTGGTTATAGCCTGCAGGCTAGACCCCGTGCCCTCTCCCACCTCTGTGCCCATGTCCCTCCCCTCGCTGCCCCTGGTGCTGGCTCCTAGAGGCTGTGGTCCAAGGAGGCCAGCAGGAGGCCTAGCTGGTAGCTGAGTCCTGCCAGGATGCTCGGCAGAAATCGAGGGCAGAGCTGAGCCCTGGGTCCCACAGCTCATGCAACTGCACCCTTGACCCCAGGCTGCAGACTCGCCCACAAGCCTCTCCCCAGCGCGAACATGCATGCACTCACACTCACACATCATGAACGGGCTGCTGAGTCCTCCTTAGGACCCTGAGTATGGGAGGGAGGTAGAGGGTCCTGCACCTGTGCTGTCCTGCCACCCCCGTCTAAGGTAGGTGGTCTCTCTTCCCAGACAGGCTTCACCAAGGGGACCCAGGGGGCCACTGCTCAGGTCCTGCTATCTCAAAGGACACTGCAGTTAGAATTGGCTTCATCTCCAGTGACAGATGGAACAGTATTCAGGATACACTGGAAGGACTGAGACATGAGCACACGCGTGGCAAAGCTTGAGCAGGAATCTTGCTACAGACCCCACATCACTCGTCATTGGTGAACTGTGAGTCCTGTCATCGAAAGCAGTGCTTACATGTTACATGTAGCTTGCTTTATAAACACACTTTCAAACCCTCAGTTTGGGACACAGGTTAAGATGCCTCTCAAGATGTCCACATCCCATATGTGATTGTCCAGGTTCCTGCTAATGGGCGCCCTAGGAAGCAACAGGCGATAGCTCCAAGGCCATCTCAGCACCCACATGGGAGGTTCAGATTAACTTCTTCTTCTTTTTTTTTTCCAGATAGAGAGGAAGATCTTCCATCTGTTGATTCACTCCCCAAGCAGCCATAATGGCCAGAGCTGAGCCAATCTGAAGTCGGGAGCCAGGAACCTCTTCTGGGTCTCCCACACGGGTACAGGGTCCCAAGGCTTTAGGTCATCCTCTACTGCTTTCCCAGGCCACAAGTAGGGAGCTGGACGAGAAGCAGGGATGCTGGGATTGGAACCAGTGTCCATATGGAATCCTCGCGTGTGCAAGGCGAGGACTAGCTGCTGGACTACCGTGCCAGGCCCTCAGATTAACTTCTCAGTTCCTGGCTTTGTCCTGGCCCAGCCCTGGCTGTGGTAGGCATTTGGAGAATGTACCAGTGGGGTAGGAGATCTCTCTCTGTCTTTACATTGCAGATAAATAATTCTTAAAGTCTTAATTTTTGTTCTCCAATTTTCTCTTTCAAATTCTTTGTTTCCTAATCACCCAACCAAGGAAGCAGAGCCTGATTCACCCTGGGTGGGGGAAGCTGCCATGGGGGTGCTCCCAGTTCTGACAGGGGCCTCGCTCTTTCCCAATGTGGTCTGTATTATACAGACCTGCCTCTACCAGGCCCTGGACTCCAAGTGAAGCGAGTAAAGCCTTCCCACAGGAGCCTGCTGGAGTTGGGTGGCCCTGGGCCTCCGATGGCTGGGGTGCCAGGAGCAGGCAGCCAGTCACAGTCCCACCTGGCTGGCTGGCAGGCAGCCCAGCACCCTTCTCATGCATTGCAGACCCAGGCCTTCTTGGGCCCCATGCTCTGTGTCCTCCGGAACCTTCCCTTTCAGCCTTCTGACCCTTCTACATTCCGGGCACTTCCCGAAGCCAGTGGACCAGCCCGGCTCCCTAGGAAGTGCTCCCCTGGGTATAGGGCATGCTCCTCCCCTGCCCTGACCCAGCCCTGACTCAGACCTGGTATGTGGGCTCTAAGAAGGAAATTGCCTCAGTTTCTGAGCTTTGCTCAGGGCCACGCCTCATCCTGCTGGAGCTTGGCTGCCTGGGGTGGAGAAGGGCAGGGAGGGACCAGGCTCAGACAGCACAGCCTGCTCTCTGGCCAGGCTCCCTGAAGTCCTGGGTCTCTGACCCCAGCATCAGGGCTACACACTGGAGACACTGGACTCCACGTTCCAAAGTCACATGCTTTGTCCTCCTGGCTTCCAGAACCTTCTATCAGATGCTAGGCTTCCTTAGGCTGGGTCAGATGTCTGTGTTACAGCAATGTTTTTCTTATGCCTTGAAATGCACGCTGCCCACTCCCCTGCCACGTCTACCGGGCTCTGCCCACTCGGCTCACCTGCGGCCCTGAGATGCCCACTGGCTCTCAGCAAGCTGCTGCTGGGGGCGGGGTGGGGAGAGGCAGTTGTTTGCCCAACTCCAATTCACTCACTATGTTTAAGAACATTTCCTAAGAGAGCTTTAAAACCCAGACTTCAGTTCCAACTATGGTAAGTTCTGGGCTTGAGTCCAGTCCTGGTTCTCCACTCTGGGCTCCAGGTCCTGGGCTCCTGTCTGTGAGGATCTGAGGCTTGTTAGAGAACTTAGATCTCAGAAGAGAAGAGGGGCTTTCTCAGGAAATCATCAGATTCCCGGGAGGCTCCTGGATTCCTAAAGGGCCATGGCCCTCCTCTCTGCCCTGCTCTCCGCTTCAGAGCTGGGACCCGGACTGGGTCAAGGTTTTGACTTCGCAGCAGGGCTGGGTGAGATCCAGATGGGTTTGTCAAGTCATTAGGAGAGGCCCTCATGTGGAGCTGGGCTCGGGGTGAGGCAGGGTGAGCATCACGACTCCTCCCTTGCATGTGCTGGGCTTCTCCAATCTGTTGTCTGGTTGGTCACCCCCTTAAGACTCCATGGTTTAACCCAGACGGCTGCCTTGCCCCAGAGTCATGCCCACAATATCTGAGTGCTCTCTCTTCCCTTCTTTTCATTCTAAGGTCCACTCTGCTCCTGTAGCCCTGATGGCAGGTGGGAGCAGGCAGAGACAAGTGGCTCTGTCCATCTGTTAGTGGGGGAGCTGGTCAGGCCCACCCTGGCTGCCCAGGACCCTTTCTAAGGTTCCCTTAGGACCCGTATGATACTGGAGTAGCTAAGGGGACGAGATGGGGCTTGATGGACTCAGTATACCTGATGGAGAGGGAGACAGCATGAGGGTGAGACCACCATGGGCCATGGGGACATGCACAGGGGTGCTCACAGCCCGGAGTTGGGCATTCATGGCCCTTCCATCCTGCCCCGAGATGCAGCTGAGCCCTGTGCCTCAGTTTGCTCATCTGTGTGATGAGGAGAGCTGTCTTCTCTGTGTCTAGCTCCTGCTCCAAAGCAGGTGTAACCAGTGGCTCTAGGATGTGCTGCTGATCAGCCAATGATAAAAATAAGCATCACCCCTTCCTGGAGAGAGACCAGCTGCCTCACTGGTGTCCCCCATGAGGCAGAGAGCTGGCCGCAGGCAGCTAAACTGTACACCAGCTCTCCTCGGTCAGCTGACTGCCCAGCCCCTTCGGACCTCTGAGGACAGCTGGACGAAGCCGGGACTGGTGACAGGTCTAACCTTGCAGCTCCTGAACTGGTGATAGAAGCTCCTTGGAACTGTCGTGGGAGAACTTTCCTTCTAGATATGTTTGCCTGTGAGCTGGCTGCCTGGGGCTGTGACTCAGGGGGAAGGGACATCACAGGCTATCTTCCCTGGTCTCTCAGCTGCTTGGTCTTACTCCCAATAAAGGGGTCGGCCCACTTGGATTTCCTTTCCCAGACAATACACAGCCCTCCTGCTTGGCCAGCGTGGCCAAAGGCATGGCCAGAACCCCTCTCAAGCTGCCCTGGGTGCTAAAACAGGGAGGAACCAGGCATCTGTGCTTACAGCAAGCTCGGCTCCCCCACAACCCTAAGACCAACTTGGGCCAGGCACCCTGCCACCTTGCATGGTCTCCACTGCTGGCAAGAGCTGGGGAGATGGCGGGGGGTCCCTTCTTCCCTCTCCCCTACTGCTTAAGGAACCACTGTCTTCATTTATTTTCCCTCTTTCTCTTCCCTACCAGGAGCCCCTGGCCAACGATATGGCTGGGGTAATTTCTGAATGACTCTTCAGAGCACGTCTTGTTCTTCTGATTGCCTGCAAGAGGAAAACGAAATGTGCTGCTCTGCCTCTCCCCAGTCCCAAGCTGGGGGTCAGGACCTCCACGGTTTGGCAGCTGGGCTGCTTGCTTCTAGTTCTTTCCAAAAGCTGAGGGGTTGGGGCCAGTGAGGGAGCCAGCAGGGCTGCTGAGAAGACATTGTAGTGTTCGGAAGCTGCTTGGCCTCCCTCCGCCCCAGCGAAGCTCAACAGCACCAAGTCCTTGCAGCCCCTGCCTCTTGCGCCTCATTCTGCCTGCTCGGCCTGAGCTAGGATGCAAGATCTCCTCCTGGCTCTTGGTCTCAGGGAAAGACGCACTTTCTCTTTCCTCCTGCAGCTGGGAAGGTACGTGAGAGGGTGAGAGACAAGACACAGCGCTGTGTGTGTGTGTGTGTGAGAGAGAGAGAGAGAGAGAGAGAGAGAGAGAGAGAATATGCAACCAACCACACAGGAAAGGTGCAGAGAGCTGGGCCCCAGTGTCTGGTTTCTATGGAAACACCTGGTGTGCAGGAATTCTGCATGTCATCCTGTCTGTGCTACAACACACATCTGTCCCACGGAGAAAGTTTAACTTGTATAGCAAACACATAGAGAGGAGCTGAAGGAAGGGAGGAGAGGTGCGAGGAAGGCTGCACAGCCAGGGCTGGAAGGCAGGGAGGAGGGAGAGCACAGAGCAGCCGTGGGCAGCCAGGATGGGCACAGTGGGAGTACTTGCTGGGGGAGGGAGTCTTCCCTCTGTGCCTGAGCTTACCTGTACACTCCTGCTTCTCCTCTCTGCGCGGGGCTTGGGTCTCCTCTCCCTCCCCCACCCTTCGGTGGAGCTGGGGCAACCAGAGCCAGCTGGAAGTGCTGATCTCCCAGTGGTGTGTGCGTGCAAGTGTGTGCCTGATCCTAATGGGGTGGGGAGGTTAGGTTAGGGGGAGGGAGGGGCAGGCCTGAGGGAGGGAGGGGCAGGAGGGAGGGAGGAAGGGAGGGGAGGGAGCTTGGGTAAGGAGGAATGACAACAATACGGTCTTTATTTGGCAGCCAACAAGCTTCAAGTCTCCATCCACACACCGTGCCCACTAACGGGGCTCGCTTTTTAATAACATTTCCTTCTGCCGTGGCCGCTTCTGAAGGGGATTGTTCAACTCATGTTTGGAAAACAAGCCAAATTAGTGGAGGAAAGGCCTGAAGGGGCAGGCCATGGGCAGCTGAGCTGGACCACAGCAAACTGCTCACGTTTTCTAACGGTCTTCAGGCTCCTGGTGCCCATTACTGCCCACTGCACCCTGCTGCCGAATCCCCAACCTGGTGATGGGGTTTGGGAGGCTTTCCGTGAGCAGGGACAGGTCCTGTCCTAAGTCACCATCCAGGAGGCCCGTTCAGGCAGCCTGGTGGCCTCTAGCAATGTCCCCTGTGGGAAGCCATGGCACCTTTGCAGTTCAGCAGCAGCAGCCTCCTGCCCTCCTGGTGGTCTCCCTACACAACACACAGAAAATGACTTCCCTCCCTGACCCGCCCCAACTTACAACAGAGCAAGGGACCATAGCACTGGGGCCAGCAGCCTGCTCTGCAGCTGTGTATCCCAGCAAGTCACGTGACACAGAACCTTCATTCATCCAATGGGGATGACTACCTCACAGAGCCAGGAAGATGCACGGTATAATGAATTGTGAAGTGCATCCTCACTTGGCGGGGATTTGGGGCTTAGGAAAGGGCTGTGGCCACAGGAAGGAGAAAGAAAAGGAAAACCCTTACCCTTTATACCCCTGCCATCACCCCAGAGCCAGGTTTATTAACCCTGGGTGCTCTAAGCCACAATGCACTTCCTTGTCCTGTTCCAGATGCTGTGTGCCCTACTCTGCAGGCTGAGAACATCTGGCCATGGAGTAGCTTGTTTCTGCTGCTCAGGGCTGTGGCAGGTGAATAAGGAAGGTGAGTGTGGTCCAGTGAGGGGCAAGGGATATATAGGATCTGCTCAAATCTAAGTCTGTTTCTGGAGTGTGGATGACGACACCTTCCCAGTCCTTCCCAAGTCACTGTGGCTCTGTTCCTTCTCTCACTTGTGGCTTTCACAGCTACAGTCTCATTTCTTCTCATCCCCACTCTCGCAGCCTGCCCACTGTATCTGGAAGCCTTCTGCTCTCTTTTTTAAAGATTTGTTTAATTTTTATTTGAAAAGCAGAGTTACAGAGTGAAGGAGAGACAGAGAGATCCTGCATTTGCTGCATCACTTCCCAAATGATTGCAACGGATAAGCTGAGCTGCTCCAAAGCCAGGAGCCAGGACCTTCTTCTCATCTCCCATGTGGGGACAGGGCTGTAAGTACCTGGGCCACCCTCTGCTGCTTTCCCAGACCATCAGCAGGGAGCTGTGTTGGAAATGGAGCAGCCGAGAGTCAAGCAGGTGCTCGTATTGGATGCTGGCACTTCCAAGTAGAGAATTAGTATGCTATGCCACTGTGCAATTCCTATGGAAACCTTTTCAGTTGGATTTGAATGTCCTTAGGTGGTGCTGGAGCTGGGATCTGGGCTAACCTACTTACCTTATAGTTGAAGATAATCAATGTTTGTGGCTGCTGGTCTAGAGGCAACTTCCAAGCAATGGAAGTGAGTGGGGACAAACTGGGGACACCTTAAGGGACATGGTGTCATCTCACACTGGGGACTTTGGAGCCTAGCTTTGTTGGGATCTTGAGGGCTGTCGCTCTCCCCTGAGCTCCATTTGCCATTTGTAGAACAAGAGGTGGTGTGGTGTGACCTCGAGGTCCCTTCTAGCAGTGTTGTGAGGAAGGACTGAGGCTTGAGGACAGGAGATGGCGGCTGAGAAGGCAGTCCTACACCCTCCTGCTCCCACAGGAGAGTCTGCCATGGCATGTGTGAGCTTGAGAACCTGCTCTGTCCCTTCCCTTCTTCTCTCTGGTCATGTGACTCCTCCAGACCTCTGAATTCCTGGGTTCAGGTGCCAGCCCTGTGGCCTCATCCCTAGGGAGGTATCTAGCTCTTCAGGTGTGACCCGAGACACTCAGGGACACCTGATGGGAATGCTGGGACCTGCTGCTTCCAGGAGAGGCCTAGGCTGCTGTGAGCGGGGGAGCCCACAGGGGTGGAAAAAGCAGGAGGCCAGGCGGGCAGTGGGTGGCTCTCAGGATGGCAGTCTTCACTGCATTTCCAGTCTGGGTCTGGCCACACTCCCCAGCCAGACTGAAGTGGCTGGGGGGCTCAGTGTGTCTCTGGCTCTCACGGTAACGGCTGCTTGGTTACAAGCGGTGGGTGCTGATGATCAGAGAAGAAAGGGCATGAAACTGTTGCCGTTGACATACATGGTGGGTGGGGCTCAGG
Source organism: Ochotona curzoniae (assembly GCF_017591425.1). Classification (NCBI taxonomy): domain Eukaryota; kingdom Metazoa; phylum Chordata; class Mammalia; order Lagomorpha; family Ochotonidae; genus Ochotona; species Ochotona curzoniae. Next base: position 13,820,651 of record NW_024466219.1, on the reverse strand, counting down.
CTCCTAATGCCACTGGCTCTGCTGGGAAGGAGCTGTGTGGGCCTAGACCCCAACAGTCATCAGCTGCCAAGAGGCTGGCCTGGATGGACCCTCACCACTTCCAGCCGAAGCTCTGATTCTGGGCAGATACACAGTAGGGGAGATGCTGTGGGCGCCCTGTGGCTACCCAACTCCCCTGGCCAGCCTGGGGGGCCTGGGTTGCCTGGGGTGAGTGGGCGCCTGGTGGGCAAGTCTAGCCTCCCGTGCGTCGTGGCTTAAGCCACAGCACCCGCTGAGGGCTTGGCCCTCCTTGGGGGCGCAGGAAAGGTCTGGTTTATCCAATTCAGGTAGTGGAATGTGGACAGTCTCTGTTGCTCTCTTTAAAAAATGTTCCTGTGTTTTTGACTGGTAGTGCACCCTATTGATTGAAAACCAGAAAGATGGGAAAGGACTCGCTGGGCGAGATCTCCTCCCTGCCTGCCTCCCATCACCCACTCCTCTGGACTGGTTCCTTGTGATCTGCACAGTTTGCTTCATGCCCTGACAAACGATAAGCAAACAGCCCTATGCTTTGAGGTCCATTGGGCAGTGGATCTGGGTGACCGCTGTGTACTGGCATGGGGGACTCGAGCCCCTACCCATCCTTTTTGTCCCTGCTGCCTTGTTTTTGAGGTGGGCAGTGCTGGAATGGGCATTTTGTGGGCTCGACATTCTCAAAAGCCCTGTTCTCTTTTTCGCACCTGCTTCCCCACTCTCCATTGCAGTCCATCCCCTGGGTAGGGAAAGAGGGACTTTGCTTTTTGTCCTTTTGCCTTCATACAGTTGCTGGCCCTGAGGACCTGTGTCCCTGTGATGGTGGAAATCTCCATCACAGTCCGCCCAGTGTTTCTTCTCCCCTCCCTCGCTGCTTGGGGTCATATACAGCTCGTGGCAGGTCTGGGGGAGGGACTATGGGTCAAACTCAGAGATTGTGGTTAACAGTGCTCCTGGCTACTCGCAACTCCCCATGGGGACTCTTGGCCAAGCAGCCATGTGCAGGAGACAGACTGTTTGCATGGGGGATCCAGCCATGTGCAGGGGACAGACTGTTTGCACGGGGGATCCAGCCATGTGCAGGGGGCAGACTGTTTGCATGGGGGATGCAACTGCTCTGGAGGCAGATTGGCGGTCTGGCTGAGTGCCTGGGGCCAGCCCTACACGACGCCCTCTGCCCTGGCTCTCTGCCAAGCTAGCCCCCACTGGTGCTCTTTCTTCTCAGGGTTAGAAGTTGCCTTGTGCCTCCCCCCACTTCCGGCCAAGACTCCATGTCCCCGTCCAGAAATCTCCACCAGCGCCAGATGGGAAGTGTCCACATTGCGTCCGCTCTGACCCTGCCAGCTTCTGTCAGCAAGAGGCACAGAGTGGGCAGAAGCCAGCAGTGGGGACTCCCATGTGTTAGTCGGCTCTGTGGTCATGCACAGTTGTTGTAGAGGACCCCCGAGTCCCCTTGGCTCACAGTCCCAGATGCTGTCGCTGCTGGGCTCTGGTGGGCATCCTGCAGAACTGCACGGGGACAACTGGGTTGGTCCCTGGTGGTGGTGGTGACTGTCTAGGACCAAATCCTTGACACAGCATTTGGACTGTAGGTGCCCAGGCTAGCCCAGCAGCTCAGGGTGCCCAAGAAGACAGGCTTGAGTGAAGTGGCCATACACTGCCTCCCAAAGCATACCTTCTGGGTCCTGGAATGTCCTGGGCATGTTATCCTAAAATTCTGTGCTTAAAAACCCAAGGCACAGCCACTCTCAGATGTCCAGGGCTATGTGGTAGCCTGAGGGAGCCTCCTGGGACACCTGCTCTATGCCCTGGTTTATTGGCCCATGCCCAGCAGCCTCACAGGTACAACCACACCATCACTATGTGATGATGGCCAGGCTGCAGACCCATGTGACCAGCTGTGCCCAATGTCCCCAGGTCTAGGAGGGCAGGCGCAAGCAAGGACCAGCACACATGACCTCAAGGGTCCCCCCAGCCGTGTGTGCTGCAGGCGGCCTCTTTAAGTGGCGTGTGCATCTGCATCATAGTACCTAGTAACGAATGAAATGCAGGTTCTTCACAGTTGTTAACCCGAGCTGCTTTGTGTCCCTCTGTGTTTTGTATTTATACCAGTCCAACTCTCACTGCACATTTTCATATAAGATTTACTTTATAATTTATTTGCAAGGCAAAATGACACAGAGAGACACAAAAAGAGAGAGAGATCGTCTATCTGTTCATGCTCCAAATGCCTGCAACACCTGGGATTGGGCCAGGACAAAGCTGGGATCCAGGAACTCCATCCCGCATGGGCACAGAGGCCCAAGCATGTGGGCTGCCTTCCACTGCTTTTCCAGGCGCATGAGCAGGGCGCTGGATCAGAAGTGGAGCAGCCGAGACTAGAACCATGCACTCTGATATGGATGCAGTGTTGCAAGCACCCCTGCAGCCTCCTGAGTTCCTCACTTATTACCTGAGACCCAGCACACAAGTGTATTATCTTCCCAAACACAAACCTGACAGTGTAGCAGCTCTTAGTGGTCTGGTCTGAGAACCCACAGGTGGCCCTTCCATTCTTGCTGCTTTCTACAGTCCCCAGAATGGGCAAGTAGCAGGGCTTGTGGCTGCAGCCCTTGGCCAGGCTCAAATGTCCTTCTCGCTCTTGCTCCCTGCTGGAGGAACTCCTATGCTCTCCACAAAGCCCAACTTAAATGTCTCCATCAGTGCAAAGCTCTCCCAGTTCCCACAGGCAGGGGGAGCTCGTGCTTGCCTGTGCCCGCCCACCTCTGTTCCTGAACCTGCTGCTTGCGTGTGGGTAGTGCCTCTGCCTCCTTCCAGGGCACAGAAATATCCATAGTCAGAAGGGCTGGCACTTTTGTGGAGTGCATCCTATGTACCATGCATGGACATCATGGCACAGGGGCATGTTGCTTCCCTACAATGGCTCAGGAATAGACACAGCTCTCGTCATGCCCATTTCACAGATGCAGGCATTAAGGCCTGGGGTATGACACAGACAGTGAGGAACAAAGGCCCTCTAGTACTGCTCATAGAGTAAATGGGAATGCATAGGCCCTGATAATGTGTGTGCATGTGTGAGTTTGTACAAGGTCTTGTCCATGCTGCCCCTGGTGTTGGGCTGGAAAACCTGGTCCCTTGAGGCCTGTTCTGTGGCTCCCCTGAAGTAGCAGAGCTGTCATCTCGCTCGACCCTCACCCACCCCTCTCATTGAGCCTCTTTTCCTCATTTTATTTCGTTCAGCATTCCTGGTCTGACTAGCAGCTTCGGGTACAAGGAGCTCTTCTCCCTCTTGGGGCCTCTAGGGGCCCCCTCCTCCTAACCGCACACACAGCCCCGGCTTTGTTCAGGGCCAAGCCACGAAGCTCAGGGGCCGAGCCATGTGGCCGCCCACCCTGGCTGCTTTCTGTGGCTCTGACTCCTGCCCTGCCAAGGGGGACAGACAGAGCCAGGCTGAGCCCGAAACCAGGAATGTACTTGGTGGCTTTGATCCTCGGTCACCTCCAAGGCCCAGGCTGAGGCAGAGTGGGAGAGACCACTGCCACACTGCAGCCATCAACCCAGGAATTATGTCCCATCACTCTAGGGAGGTAGCTTCCAGGCAGACCCCTTTGCTGCCACCACTGCCCTGCCTTCAACTGCCCTCACTGGCCTCTGGGCTGTCCATGGGCTCCTGTGTCCACTGCACATACAGAGGGGGGTCTCCCCTGGACCCTTTGTCAGGCTGAGTGTGCCCCAGGCAGGTCCTGCCTCCATAATCAGACCAGGCATTCACTAAGGGCAGTGAGAGGGGAGCCACGCTTGGTTTCACCTCTGCTCTTCCTGCCCAGCGAGTGCCCAGGGAGGGAGACACGGGCCTTTGGAGGTGGGCAGAGGGACTGTTGGAAGTGCTGCATGGAGCAAGTAAGGCAGTTCCACATCTCCCACTCCAACAGCCGACCTGGTGTGAGACACAGGGCAACATAGCACCCCTCCCAGCTGTCTGACCCCAGAGGCAGTGATTTTCTGGCCATGGAGTTCTTCAGAGCCTTGGTAGGCAGCGTCTGTACCCAGAGAGACACCGTGTTCGCTTTGCAGTGTTTACACCGGCCTTGGCCCCTGTCACCAGGAGTTGTCGCCAAGGCCGCCAGGCTCGGGCCCGGGGGGAAGTTGATCACTAGCCACCAACATCATCAACAGCTGCAGTGAGCACATAGGCTGCTCAGCCAGGCTTTCAGCAGGTGCTCTAGGTGGGGGGAGACAAGGGGTTAGGCAGCAAGACCAGCCCCTCCAGGCTGGGACATCCTGCCTGATGCCCCTGGTTGTCCTTGGGGCTGCCCTCTGTTCAGCCTAGTACCTCGGGTCCAAGCTGTCCCATCTCATCAGGGCTATGTTGGGCCTTTGAGCTGGAAACAGTGATGCTAGGGAGGGGCCGCCCATCTTGGCCCACCCCAGGTGTGGGGAATTTTCAGGCCCAGTTTAGCCAAGCCACAGAATGAAGGCAAAAAGGCAAAACATGTTTTGGAAGTGGCTGGCAGCCCCAACTGTCTGCTCCATGCGCCAGGGCTCAGTGTAAGGCATTTGCACAGTGGCATGAGGTGCAGGGGAGGGAGTGAGAGAGCAGCCCTGGGTAGCCCTGGGACATGAAGGTTGTTCCCTCCCCACACTCTGCCTTTATTCCCCGCCTCCCTCACCATCCAGCTAAATGCTTAGAGAGGGAAAGTTCCTCTTCTCATCTACCTAGCCTCCCTCACGCTGTTTTCAGGTTGTCATTGGAGAAGGAAGGCCCCTTCTCTCCTCTGCGGTAGAACTGGGATCTGAAGAGGCTCTGGGCTCCTTGGAGACAGGCCCTGGGTGCACACACAGCAGGCGTTGTCATTAGCCTCTACATCGTTAGCATTACTCATCTGTCGGCTCTTTCTGGATGCAGGACTGCCAGGCCAGCTGCCACCCTCCCTCCTCTGTTTGTTCTGCAGAGGGGAGGGAAGGGAGGTGGCGAGGCAAGGGGAGTGTGGGGAAGAAAGACTGGGATGCAGGCAGGCAATGGCAATGGCCTCCCCTCACTCTCTGCTTGGCCACCAGGGTCCCCTGCCCACTCCCAGCCCTCCCTCCTGCAAGCTCCCTGGGGCTCTCCACTTTGTCCCCTTCTCTCTGCCATTTCTCCCCTCCCCCTGCCCCTTGCCACTCAGGTCCCTCTCCTTCCTCTGCTGCTTCTCTCTGGCAGGCTCAGGCTGTTCCTGTGGCTGTGCTCAGAGAGGGGTTGTGACATTCAGGAATAGGCATTGAATCCCCTGCTGGGCCCTGCTTCCTAGTGGCCTAGCAACAGGTGCCCCAGCCCAGGTCACCTAGAACCAATGGGGTGGTGGCAGGCAGGATGGCTCACCACTGGGAGTTTCCTCCCCAGCCTTTTGGCTGGCATTGGGCCTCACACACCTTAGTCAGGTGTGCCTTTTCTGGTGCCCCTGCTGGCCAGCCTTGTCTCTCCTCCCAGGTCACCCTAGGCCTCTTGCTCCATAATTGCCATTCCCACGGAGATCTCCATGCTGGATCTCCCAGGAATTTGAACATTTATTTAGGGCTGGCACAGTGGTGTGGCAGGCTAATATTTGCATGCAGGGTAGGCATTCCACATAGGCTCGAGTGCCAGCTGTTCTACTTCTGATCCAGCTTCTTGCGAATGACCTGGGATAGCAGTGAAGGATGGCCCCAGGCCTTGTGCCCCTGTACCCACATGGGAGACCCAGAAGAAGCTCCTGGCTTTGGACTGGCCCAGCTCTGGCTGTTGTAGCAGGTGGCAGGAACCCAAGACTTGGGTCATTCGCCTCTGCTTCTCAGGTGCATTAGCAGGAGCTGGATCTGAAGCGGAGCAAGCAGGTCTCCAACTGGCACTCTGGTATGGGATACTAATGTTGTAAGGCTTAACCTGTTAAACTAGAGACCCTTGAAGACCCCTGAAGACCCCAAGCTCTGTAAGGGCTCACAGTGCACCCCACACATGACTGACATTCATCTAAGGAATGTTCATGGAGTGGTTACTCTGTGGGGGACATAATAGGGAACCAACAGATGGGGTTCCTACCCTCCTGGGACTCAGCCTGGGGGATGATGCCAAAATCTACCTGCAGGGGGAGTAAGCCACAGCCGGGGGATGCGCAGGAAGGAAGGGGGCCACTGGTGGCCCCTGTCCCTGTTCACAGATGGCAGGAACCATGGATGAGCTCCACGGTGGTTGGTTTGTTTCTATTCTATTTCTTACTCTTTTCACATCTGGAGGCTTGCCTTGTCTGTGCCACGGGAAGTTCTCCTTAAAGCTAACCTGTCTGGAATCATCCTGCCATTTGTTCTCCTTGTATGGGGCTTGTCTGGCCAAGTAACCACAATAAAATTCCAGGCATTAAAGCCTTGCCACCATCCAGGCCATATATTAAGAACTTTAACATGTGGCTTCATTTATGTTTTTTTTTTAAAGATTTATTTTTATCATTTTTTTATTGGAAAGGCGGATATACAGAGAGGAGAGACAGAGAGGAAGATCTTCCATCCGATGATTCACTCCCCAAGTGAGCGCAACGGCCGGTGCTATGCCAATCCGAAGCCAGGAGCCTCTTCTGGGTCTCCCACGTGGGTGCAGGGTCCCAAAGCCTTGGGCCGTCCTCAACTGCTTTCCCGGGCCACAGGCAGGGAACTGGAAGGGAAGCGGGATCCCATCAAGTATGCTGGCCTGTCTACTTGCTTCCGCCAGGAGGTGGGCTCCCACGGCTGTGATACCCGGGGCATCTTCCGAGTCCACCAGTTTGAGAAGATTGAGCAGTTTGTGTTCTCGTCACCCCATGACAACAAGTCATGGGAAATGTTTGAAGAGATGATTGCCACCGCTGAAGAGTTCTACCAGTCTCTGGGGATTCCATACCACATCGTGAACATTGTCTCAGGATCTTTGAATCATGCTGCCAGTAAGAAGCTTGACCTGGAGGCCTGGTTTCCAGGCTCTGGAGCCTTTCGCGAGTTAGTCTCCTGTTCTAACTGCACAGATTACCAAGCTCGCAGACTCCGGATACGCTACGGGCAGACCAAGAAGATGATGGATAAGGTGGAATTTGTTCACATGCTCAATGCAACAATGTGTGCCACTACTCTCGTACCATCTGTGCCATCCTGGAGAACTACCAGACAGAGAAAGGCATCATTGTGCCCGAGAAGCTGAAAGAGTTCATGCCACAAGGACTCCAGGAATTGATTCCCTCCGTGAAGCCTGCACCCATTGACCAGGAGCCATCGAAAAAGCAAAAGAAGCAGCACGAAGGTAGCAAAAAGAAGACGGGCAGAGATGTCATCCTGGAATCCCAGATGCAGAACCTGGAGGTGGCTGACGCCTGACTGTCCCTCCTCCCCATGGGCCAGGCTTCCTTTCTACCTGTCAGGGGCGTCTCAGATCCCGGGCGTGCAAGGTGAGGACCTTAACCACTGCGCCACCGCGCCGGGTCCCATTTATGTTGTTTTTTAAAGCCCTGTTTATTTATTTGGAAGCCAGATTGATACAAAGAGAGGGAGGCAGAGTCACAGAGATCTTATATCTGCTGGTTCATTCCCCAGACGCCCCAAACACCCATGTCTGTGGCCCAGCGACTCCATATGGTTCTTACTCGTGGGTGGCAGGGCCTCCAAGGACCAGGGGCACCATCTGCTGCTTTCCCAGGGCGGGGGGACTTGATCACATCAATGGCCCAACCTGCTGTACCACACTGCCCATCCCACCTCCTTTTAATTTTTATTTCTGCTTTAAATATAAGAAAATTAAGACACAGGGTAAGTGACTTGTCAAAAGTTGTATGGATAGCACAAGTAGATCAGTCTTTTACAAATACTTTCACTCATTTATTTGAAAGACAGAGCTGCTGTCTGCTGGTTCACTGCCCACACACCTGTAACAGGCAGGGCAGGGTGGACCTGAAGCTGATAATCTCTGGCTCAGTCCAGGCTTCCCCCGTAGGTGGCAGGGACCACGGAGCCATTTCCTCAGGCTGCCAGGATCTGTGTTAGGAAAAAGCTGGGCCAAGATCAGATCCCAGCTCTCCAGGTTGGCGTGCATGAGTTGTAACCACTAGGCCGAAGGCCCTCCTGGAGGCCCCGATATTCCACAAGGGAGCTAGAGAACCAAGCTGGAGGGTGGCAGGTGGCCATCTGGGGACACAACCCCTATTGGTCCAGCTGGAGTGAGGGTGGTGTCCTGCCCACCCTGGTGCCCTTGCGTTGGCTCTCGGCTTTCCCGCTGGTTGCTGTGGCCAGCCTCCTGCCACTCTCCCATCTATGACTCCATCCATTAAGACCTGCCCCTTAGAGCAGCAGAACGGATCTGGTCCCTTCTCTTCCTGTTAAGACAAGGCTGAGTTCTCCAAGAGGCCCTCCCGGGTTTATCTTACCATCCTCCAGTCCTCCAGAGCATTTTCAGTCAGCCCTGGGCTTGTTCTGATGGATAATTCCCCATCCCCGCCAAGTGCTACTCACTGACACACCTTGACAATGACACAAGCTCATGCCACTGCGCTTGTGAGCAAGGGGCATCTTTCCCCACTGGTAATCAGACTCGATGCTGCGCAGTGGTGAGCGGTACCCCATCTCTCCTCTCTCCAGTGAAGGGCCAGTCAGGACCTCCTGTCCCTCCTGTCATCTCTTCTTTGCCAGAAAAAAGAAGTGCCATCTTTTACTTTCAGAAAATTATTTATTTGAAAAACAGAGTAACATGCAGAGAGGGGGAGAGAGATCTTCCATCCTCTGGAATGGATTCTACCTGTCTGGAATTTTGCTGTCTTGTGGCCAGCATCTCCCGGCTGCCCAGCTGCTTGCCCTGTTCCTGTGAGGTCGGCTCTTAGATAATGGTGCACACATGTGTGATCGCCTGTTACTTTTACTTCATGCACTGCCCACGCTCAAGCAAACGACACGATTCCCGCCAAGTGTAGGCAACTCCTTTCCTTTTTCTCTAAAAGGTTGATGTATTTATTTCAAAGGCAGAGTAACAGAGAAAGAGAGAGATCTTCCATTAGGTGGCTCATTACCCCAATGACTGCAACAGCCAGTCCGGGCCAGGATGAAGCCAGGAGCTCCACCCTCTGCTCCACGGTGTGTGGCACAGCCAGCTCCTCTGGCCTTCCCAGGCACAGCAGCAGCAGGGAGCTGGACAGGAATCAGAGCAGCTGGGACTTGAACTTCACTCTGCTAAGGGATGTGGGTGTTCCGAGCGGCAGCTTACCCCGTGCACCACAGTGCCTGCTGCTGAAATACCCCAATCAGGTATAAGACTTTCCCACCTTCATGAAAACATTCCTGTTGCACCACTTCCCCGGTGCAGAAGCCATTTCATGACACGCCCAATTTCGAGTAATGCTGCACTAGGTCATTGGACCAATGCAACTCTTGAAAAAAAAAAAACTAAATTTTTTTGATTGCTAAAAACAACAATTAAAAAAAAAATCAAAAGCTAATGGTAAGAATGATTCAGAGTGAAAGAAACAAGCAGGTGAAACGGAAGGGAGACATGGAAACCCCAGAGACAGAGATGGAGGGTGTGCCCCGAGAGGGCCCAGGGCCCCAGGGGGTCTGTGCCTTGGCTTAGTACCTGCAAGGGCAGGGAGTGAACAGCTGAAGCGGGTGGAGGGATGGGTCCCTCTGCAGGTGAGGACCAGGAGGACTACAGCCTCAGGAGAGGGGGACATGAGCCAGGCTGGCCGGGGAACCACAGTACCTTGAACTCAACTTCAGGTGGTTTATGGGCAGTGCTGCCCACAGGGGCTTGGCTTCAGCCAGAAGCAAAACAAGACACAAGGAGCAAGAACTTCTGTCTGGAGCTCACGCCCGAGGTCCCAAGTTATCCTCAAACTGTTTTTCAAGAGTGATGAGTAGCAAACAGACAAAAAAGAACAAAACATCCCAGGAAGCAGACGCAGTAACAGGAGAATCTAAGCCGCTCCAGCTTTGTGACTTTCAGACTCAGACTGTAAAGCAACTGGGATGACCCTCGTGGCCTCTTGTCCCCAAGGAAGGGATCCACTCCAGGATCCTCAGTGGGTGCCCGACACCACGCATAGTGCCAAACCACATAGCTGGATGTCTTTTCCATCTTTGCCAGACACGTACTGCACACTGCAGTGGCAACTGCTGCAGCTTAAAGGGTAGCCGGAAAACTAGAACTGTATCTGTCTCCTGTGTAAATTCCAGGTAGAAGATTCGTTCTTGCAATACATATTAGCCATCTCAGCATACAATCTTTTTCTTATTAGGTGGGAAGATGTCACTTTTTGCACCTTATGGCTTTTCTTTTTTTGTAGAAATGTGTTTTGTTTGTTGCACAGGCAGAGTGACACAGAGAAGAGGGAAAGAGAGAGAGAGAGAGAATCTTCCATCTGCTCCTACCGTCCCACAACAGCCAGGGCTGGGCCAGGCCGGAGCCGGGAGCCCCTCCAGTTCGCCCAAGCACTTGAGCAAGCATCTTCTGCTGCTTTCCAGGTGTGTAAGGAGGAGCTGGATCAGGAGCAGAGCAGCCGGGACTCCAAGTGGTGCTCAACACGGGAAGTGGGCAGCCCCAGTGACGGGACAGCTTGCTGTACCACAGCATCTGTCCCAAGGACAGATTTCCTTGCATGCCCTTCAATATGTTGAAAGCAAATAGCCACCAACCTAAATTATTTTCCCAGTGTGTGTGGGGGGGAAATACATTTTATAAATTTGGGTGAAATACAAGCATTTCATATAATCAAAATAATGTAAAAAAACAAAACAGCCAAGGAATGTTGCCACCAGCTGAGTCTCTCTCTTGGAAGGGGGAAATAAGGCAGCAAATCTGTGGGTAAAAAAAAAAATCATAGGAACGCTGATTCAGCAGAACAACCGTGTGGTGTCGTGGGAGGTTTAAAAGGAAAGGCACAGGAGTTTTTTGAATTTAGCATGTTGGGGTGAGCTGGGTGTTTCTGCCTGGCCCAGGTCTTTAGATGCTTCTCTGATGAGTTCCTGGCGGCTCCACTCCATCTCTGCCCGCCCAGCAGGGCTCTGTTACCCCCTTGCCTTTCCCACTAGACCCACCCCGGGGCCCTGCTGGAGCTGTTTCCTGCCCCAGGCTGGCTGATGTCCTGCCTCTCAGCCTGAAGTCTGCAGCCTTGGGAGGACTGGGCAGCCACCTGCCTGGGAACGCTGCTCACCTCACCTTCTCCAGGACAGCCAGAGCTACCCATCGAGTCTGTCTATCCAGGAAGCCACCAACGCTGCCACACAGCCCCCACCCTGGCCCCCATCACCGTCATCCACTCCTCTGCCCCTGTTATCACAACAGTGTCTTAAAGGCCGCCCCAACCCCCTTCCCTCCCTTCCTTCCAGTCTCTTCTCAACCTAGCAGCAGGGACATTCCTATCAGGCCTGTGGTTTCCAGACTTGCTTAGGGCAAAACCCAACACCCTGGGCATCGCTATTCTCTTTTTAAAAGGTTGATTCCTTTATTTCAAAGGCAGATAGAGAGAGAGACAGACAGACAGACAGCTGGCTCATGTCACAAATGACTTCAAGGGCCAGATCTGGACCAGGTGGAAGCCTGGAGCCCAGAACTCCATGCAGGTCTCCCCTATAGTTGCCAGGGCCCCCAGCATTCAGGACACCCTCTCCTGCTTCCCCAGGTGTGTTAGCAGGGAGCTGGAGCAGAAATGGAGCAGCTGGGACTGGCACTGGTGCTTGCATGGGATGCTAGTATGCTAGGCCAGCCCCTGAGCTCTGTACCTTCTGACCCTAGGACTGCCCTCACCCCACTCAGCCCGTTCTTGCTTCTGTCTTGTTTCTCAGCCACTCCAGGACCCTTCTTCAGGCCCCAGGGCCTCTGTATCTGCTGTCCCCTCTTCTTGGCTGTTCTTACAGCTATCTCCATCACTGCCCCTCTCTCTTCCCACAGGTCTTTCTCTCATTTTTTACATTTCCCTTCTTAAGAGGATTCTCTGAATGTGCAACATCCACTCAAAACTTCTTTTTTTAAAAAAATATTTATTTTATTAATTTTGAAGTCAGGTTGAGAGCAGTCTTCCATCCACTAATTCACTCCCCAGATGGCCACAATGACCAGGGCTGGGCCAGGCTGAAGCCAGGAGCTTCTTCCAACATTCCCATTGTGAATATAGATACCCCAGCACTTGGGTCATCTTGTGCTGCTTTTCCTGGTGCAGTAGCAGGGAGCTGGATCAGAAGTGGAACAGCCTGGACTCGAACCAGAGCCCAGATGATACGCTGGTGCTGCAGACAGTGGCTTTGCCTGCTATGCAGCAATGCTGGCCCATATTCCAAACTTCTAAAGCCCCCGCTCAGCTTGGGGTTCTCCTAGCACAACAACCATCTGATGACCGTGTCTCGGTGTGTGTCTGCAGTCAGAATGATGGCTCATCGCCCCTGAACTATGTTCGCCAGAGAGGCGCTCAGTCAGTAACTCCTTTGATGTTGACTTGGACGTGACCCACCTCAGTGGTGCTGTCCCACCAGGGAGAGAGCTTACCCAGCCTTCCTGGCACTGTGGAGGCCACGTGTGAGCCTGTCTGCACACTGGCGCCCGGGGCTGTGTCCAGGCCAAGCCTGTGTTTTATTTAGTCCATGAGATGTTTCAGAAGACATCAGATTAGCTGTCAACATTAAAAAATGGGAGATTCCAAATTTGAAAAAATCCAGATTTCCAGCGTCTCTGGAAAAATCCAAAGATCTTGCAACCCAGAGGCTGCATTCCCACCTGGCAGCAATCAGCAGGACCCGCCCCTCTCCCCACCAGCCGTTCCTGTGGGGGTGTCTCAGGCGCCTTGCCCAGCCCCCTTAGCTTGACGCTGAGTCTGCCCTTGGTGGTACAGCTCCTCACCTGGGATCCGAGGGAGAGGCTTCCCAGGGAGGGCAGATGGGGAGGGACTCACAGCGACTGTGGAGGGACAAGGCCAGAGCCTGCTGGAGGGACCGGCCATGACATCACACAACGCACACTCGCCTCTGCTTGGACTGGCACCTCTGGGGACCCCACCCAAATGCTCTATCCAGCACACTCTGCTTCTTGGAAGCAGATGGCTCTGGGGTAGTCAACCACCTCTCCAAACCCACTATGTCCTCTGCTTGCCCTGATACATCCGGGTTTACCAGCTGTCTGCGATCTGTAATGTGCCAGCAACATCATGCAGGTGAGAGTCAGATGACAGACAAGGCCCTGTGCATGTGGACAAGCCTGTGTCCACCCACCAGTGCCACCCCAGAGTCCAAATGGGTCCTGCTTGAGGCCATATCCTCACCCATGATGAGACAGGGGTAGGGACACCAAAGTCATGGGAAGCTTCAAGAATGTGTGTGTGTCGGGGGGCAGAGTATTGGTTCAACTAGCTAATACTCCACTTCTAAGCTCAGGTAGCTCAAATGGGTGCTGGTTCATGTCCCAGCTGCTTTACTTCTCATTCAGCTCCCTGCTTATGGCCTGGGGAAGCAACAGAGGGTGACTCAAAGCCTTGGGACCCTGCATCTGCGTGGGAGACCCAGAAGAAGCTCCTGGCTCCTGACTTCAGATCAGCTCAGTTCTGGCCCCTGTGGTCACTTTGGAAGTGAACAGGTACATGGAAGATCTTTCTCTCTGTCTCTCCTTCTCTCTGTAAATCTGTCTTTTTTCAATATAAATAAATAAATAATAAGTAGCACACGAGGCCAGGTGAATTAGAGAGGAGAGTGGGGCAGACTTGAGGTCAGAGTTTGGGGCTCCGAGTCCTGACTTTGGGCAGCTGCATTACCGCATATTAGCCTGCTCAATGGCACCGTGAGAATCCCAAACCACACTAACCAAGCACAGGCACACTGCTCCGAACAGCAGGCTCAGCTGGACACACTGGCTTCTCGTAGTCCTCCGCGCTGGGGACTGTGGCTGTCCCCACTGTACACGCAAAAACATAGAGCAGTTAAGGAGCCTGTTAATCAAGTTACAGTCAGGAAGATGCTGAGCTGGGGTTTGAACCCATATGAAGACAAGTGTTCAGAACCTTTCTAAGCTCTTGCAAAGTTGTTTCTGTGGAAAATAGTGCTAGGACTTATATGGAAAATATAAGGGCAAGTCGCTTACTCAGGAGTGGCAAGAACCTGTCAGGGGAGGGGGGCATCCTTGCTGCTTTCCTAGGCACATGAGCAGGGAGCTGGATCAGAAGCAGAGCAGCCAAGACACAAAGCTGGGCACAGATGAAATGCCAGTGTTGCAGGAATTACTTTGCCATCTAGCCCGCTAGGCTGGCCAAGAGGGCAGGATCTCTGAGCCTCGCCAAGGAGTGGGACAGTGACTTGACCCCCGCAGGTGTCTGTTCCAGTGTGGATATTGGGGCCTGTGAGGCTTAGCAGAAGGGGATCCTGCAGGGGAAGGCTGAGCTCTGAGCCGTGCGGAAGCTCAGAGGGGAGGGGAGCGTGCAGTGCTGGGAAGGCTCCCTGGGGAGGATCCCTGGGACAGAGTGAGGCCTGAGTCACTGTGCACCATGGCTGTGACTCGGTCCTTCCTGCTGATCTCTAGTGCTGTGTTCTGGCCGCACTCGGGCCACTCTTAGTTCTGGGCTAAGGGACAGGACCCGTGGTCTCAGAGGCCTTGCCTAACGTGGGGCGCCAGGAGTGGGTTCAGCCCCTGCCTCCCAGACGACCACATGAGAGCCTGATGGTTTAAGTAACAACTTTAGGAATTAGGATACAGTCCAATGGAGAGACAGGGCAGCTGGTGCAGAAGGACATGAGCAGCAGAAAAGCCACCCCACGCTCCGTCCTGGGCCAGCACAGGCCCCTGGGGCTGGTCTATGTGTGTCCCGATTAGAGTGTGTCTCTTGATAAAATCTTGTTCATATCTGGATTCTCTCTGTGCCTTGCCTTCTCCCAGCTGGCAGGAATGGCAGGGCCTGAGTGTTATGTCCCATGAGCCGTTGATGTTGAGGCCTGCAGCAGCTGCCCAGAAGCCTGGCAGGTATAGCCTATACTCCCAGAAGGCAGGGAAGGCAACCCCAGGGCACAGCTCAAAGCCTGTGCAATGCCTTCCTGCTGAAAACCTAAAGCCAAGTTACAAAATGAACTGCATTCAGCATCCTTGGGAACTGCCTCTATTCACTCATTGCTCATCAAACATCCCTTCATCTACGAGTGGGATTCTGATGGGCCCTGTGCGGAATTGTGAGGATATGGGATGAGCCAGGAATCTGTGTGGAGCCCTTGGCTCATGGCAAATGCTAAGGCAGGATCCCCTCATGTGTTTTTATTAAGAAAAAAAAATCTATCTATCTATCTATCTATCTATCTATCTATCTATCTATCTATCTATCTATCTATCTATATTGGGAAGGCAGATTTTACAGAAAGAAGAGATGGAAAGATCTTCCATCCACTGGCTCAATCCCCAAAGAGCTGCAATGGCCAGAGCTGAGCTGATCCAAAGCCGGGAACCAGGAGCTTCTTCCAGGTATCTCACGTGGGTGCAGGGTCCTAAGGCTTTGGGCTAGCCTCAACTGCTTTCCCAGGCCACAGGCAGGGAGCTGGATGGGAAGCGGGGCTACTGGGATTTGAACAAGCATTGTAGGCCACAGTGCTACCCCATTTCTTGGCATTGCTCTCTGCACTCAGGGACTAGCAGGGGTGGGAAACTTTCCTCTGCCCAGGCCCTGTGCACCACACACAATGATCCACGTCAAAACGAGCCCACAGCAGATGTGTTAAATGCCGAGAACCGCCTGTGGCTGCCTTGGCTCTCATCACTCTGGAGTGGCTGAGAAGCACACAGGGTTGTCTCTGGCGAGAAGGACCCAGCTGTCCTGGTGAGCTGGTCAGGGTCAGGCTGCATTTCCAGGGTCCCCCAGGCACTGGAAGTAAGGGGTAGTGTGCTCCCCTTCCTCTGAGAAGAGCCTTGCTTCCGTCAGCAACAAGGAGGGGACAGGAACAGCCACCCCCTACCCCTGCCACACACAGAGGCGTGAAGGGCCCAACCCCTGCCCCTCCTCTCCTCACTTAACACGTCTATGGGAAAGGCCTGGTCCAGAGGTGCAATTTAAAGCATATGCAGCTGGGGTCTCCTTTTTAGGAACAGAATGACTGGAATTGGGGACTATTGCAAAAAAAAAAAAAAAAACCCACCCATGTGGGCATCATGTGAGAAGCTGTGCATCTTTCTAAAAGTGCCACTCAGTCACCCTCTGTCCCCGCTGGCCCTGCTCCTCTCTTGCTCTCTCCTCCCCAAAGCCTCGGGCCTGCGTAGGCAGGGCCCAAGTTTCCTCCCCTAATGCCCAATGGATATCAGACAGAAGGCCTGCTCCGAGAAGCTCCTCAGGCTCCTCCCAATGCCTGATTGAAAGCTCTGAAACCTTGGGCTTGAGATCTGTGGGTGGGAAGGTGTTCTAGGGGGCACAGGCATTGGTGAGCTTGGGAGGAATGAGCCCTGCACCTGTTTCCTCACTGCGTGGTCTGGCTGAGCAGCAGAGAGGGACAAAACATCAGATCAAGTGACCCAATAATAGGAGGACCCCTGTCTTCTGTACTCGGGCAGCTCCTGGAAGATGGCACCTGGTGGGGAGGCAGGCTGGCTTGAAGCAGAACTCCAGTCCATGCTGGTGGTAGCACAAGGAGGGACCACAGGCAGGATGGAGGCAGCTTCCCCCACCTGAGAGGCCCACCCACCAGGACAGGGACAGTGGAGTGGGGAGGGGGCAGTGATGGTGGTCTCCTAGGACCCTTCTGCAGACTGCTGCCGAGGAGGACCAGGGCCTGGGTCCGCCTGTGCTATGAATCAGACAGCAGCCTGGGAAACCAATGGGCCGGTGGGTTCCTGCCTTCACTAAGCCTCTCCAGTCTAGCCAACAGAAGGCAAAATAGAAGTCTAGTTTATTAGAAGAAAGCCGCGTCTCTTGTCCATTTCAGTTTGTGAAGGGGAAGTGCTGCGCTGAAAGCCGGGCGCATATGAGGGAACCTCAAAAAACTGGTGGGAGGTAGAAATAAATGATGAGTTTATTTTGGTTCAGGAAAATGGAGGATTATCACAAAGTTCATGAAAAAAAATGCTTATTGTGGAAAAGACTATGCATAGAGGTCATTTTTTTTTTTTGCACCAAAATAAATTTTTCTTTACTTCCATTTTCACCAACTTTTCTGAAACCTCCTCATATGTGTAGTAGATTTAAGAAACTGATTTTTAAAGAAGTATAAGGGCTTCTTAGAACATCTAAGACAGGAAGTCACTGTCCTGCAGCCTGAGTCTTTAGATGTCTTTCAAAAGACGAAGAAAAAAAGAAAGATTTTAGTCCTGCTCCCTTAAAAACCAAACAAACCAACAGGGAGAAAAAGGGGTCATTATGGAAGTAGCCATCATTTTCCAAACATTTTGCTGGAAAAAAAAAAAAACTTGAATCTAGTCATTCATTCATCACAAGCAAATGGAAAAACTGGAAAATGAGCAATGAAAGGAAAAGTTACCAGAATGGGGCTGGAAAATGTTTCGCAATTTCCTAACTGCTGCCGCCACCTCTGCTGTTGTCATGGAACTTGGACATGGGGCCCCAGGAGGGCAGACACGGGCTCCGTCACTGAACTCTGGCCTTAGCACTGGCTGCCGTGCCATCTGGCACAACTGCCCCATCCCAGCTCCTCCAAGGGGACCCCTGGGAGTCCTGGGCACCCCTGCCCATCGGCCAGTTTGTGAGGTGGAGCCATGAGCCTCGCATCATCCAATGAAGCCCACTGGAGCAGGAGGTAGGGACATGTTTATTCATAGTCATGACGCCTCAGCAGAGAGGAGTAGGCTCGGGCTGCACAAGAGGGTAGGGCAGTGTTTCCAGATCTTGGGGACCATGAAACATGGGCTCACGTTCTGGAAGGAAACTGCAGTGAAGCCAGCAGTGGAGAACTCGATCCGAAGCTCCTTTGTGTGGGACAAGGACTCAGGTACAACTGTCACCTGCTACTGCCCAGAGTGTAGGTTAGCAGGAAGCTGGATGGAGAGTGGAGGAAGTATCCCAAGCAACAGCACTTCTTTTTCCTTTAAGATTTGTTTATTTACTTTAAGGGCAAAGTTAAGGGGGAGGGGGAGAGGTTTTCTCTCTGTTAGCTCACTTCCCAAATGACTGCAATGCCAAGAGCCAGGAACTTCTGGGTCTCTCACGTGAGTGCAGGGACCCGAGCACCTGGGCCATCTTTCCAGGTGCTTTCCCAGGCCATAATCAGGGAGCTGGATGGGAAGTGGAGCAACTGGGACTTGGCTCAGCTTCGGTAGCTTTATCCACTACCCTAAGCAGCATCTTGGTCCAAACACCCGCTCTGAGACTGTATTTTGGCTGATTCTCTAGGAGGCATGTCGGTGGTCTTTGCCTTGAAAAACCTTCTCCAGCTGTAAGGCTGCAAGTTCTGGCCCCACAGCAGACAACAGGATACAGGGGACATCCCTCATCAGTCTCATGGCTTCTGAACTTGTCCATCAACCCCTGCTGACCCTGGGGGAAAGGAGAATGGAAGGGTCATGGTCGTGGCCCCTGGATCCCACTTCCTGTCTCCCTGGCTTCTTGTCTTCCAATACAGAGCTAGAGGATGGGGCTGTGCCCCAGGCAGAGCTAACCCAGCAGTATGAGTCTCAAGAACAGTATCTGACACTTGTTGCACCCTCTTATGGTCTGTCCTGCCCCATCTCCTCAGCAGGCCTGTGAGACTGGGGTGACTCGTGGCCACAGAGGCTCAGGGCTGCAGAGGCTGAGTGACTCATGGCAGGTGCACAGCTGTTGAGTGTGGGATGAGAGAACCACACCCCCAGCTCACACCTTGGCACTTGGCTAGGGGTGATGCTAGCCCTGTTTGTGAGAACAGAAGGCATTGAGAAGCTGCTTTTACATTGCGAATATCCCATTCGCAATTGGCCTTTGGGAAAAGGCCAATTATCCCATTATCAAGAACAGTGACTCCGTGGTTATATTCGGCAAAGGTGGACACAAAGACAGCTGTACAAGGCTCACAGGAAAACCCAGAAGTTGGGTACAGGAGTTGGAAGATTGGGGTGGCACTGACAGACTCCCATGACCAAAGCAGCTTCCTTGCCCCCTACTCTTCATCCTCACTCAATTCCAGCTCCAGACTGAAATTTCCAGACCTCCTGCTGAATCTGCCCCTACTCCCAAACTCCAGGCTGACCCCAGTGACTTCCAAGAAAAGGTCAGGGTGGAGTGGGAGCCTGGGTGGCAGTGCCAAGGGGAGTGGCCAAGGTTGCCCTGAATCCTGGAACCAACTGCTGGAGATTCACCGCTGGGAGGCTGGTCATGCTGCTGCCAGCGTAGGGCATGGGCTGCATGCATTCTCTGCTCAAGGCCGGGAGGATTTGGAGGGGCTCCTGGGGTTTCTCTGAGGGTCCTGAAGTGATTGAGAGGAGTTTGGTGACACTGGTGGGAGGTGAATGGTGGGATAGAAATTTTGAGGAGACATTGAGAGAGAGTGACCAGATGCTTACCTTCCTACTATGACACAGGAACTCATCTGTCCACGAGGTGTCCAGAGGACAGATAGGGGCTGGCAGGACGCCACATCCCTTTGGGAACAGAGGGTTCCATAGAGGAGAAATGGTCAGGAGGTGGAAGAGCAGAGGGCCTGTCTCCAATCCTGCCTACTGGCCCGCTCTCCTTTGGTGCTCACTTCCTCTTGGTTGGCTTGGTTATGTGTGTGTCTGTGTGTGTGTGTCAGTGTGTTGTCTCCTTGCATATGTCACTGTGTGTCTGTGTGTTGTAGAGGGAGAGATTTTGCTCTCAGCAGTCACCAGTCCCGTTGGATTGAACTCCACCCTGATGACCTCATGTAGCTTTTAATCCTCCCATAAGCTATGTCTCCAAATACAGTCACACTGGGAGTTACAGATTGAATCTATGAATGTGGCGGGACACAACTGAGGTCATTCCAGACCCATGCTGAACCTCAAATCTCTCATTTTAAAGGCTCGTCCCTCAAATCCTCCTAGTCGGGGGCTTTTCTAGTTCTCCTTCAGAGACGTTATTCTGCCTTGCACGATCATAATTTGACTTCTCACTTTCAGAGTCTTTTTTGCCTAAGCTGTTTTGCTGGACTTCTGACCCCTCTAAAAAGACAAAGGAAGGTGTTAATGTGCAGTTCTAAATAACTGTTGCTGCGTAGCAACTACCTCAAACCAAATACAACTGTGCCATTTCGTCTTGGGTTTCATGGGTCAGAACTGGGGCAGGGCTTGGCCAAATGGTTCTTCTGCTCCACCTGCTTTTGCTGAGGTCACCTCAATGTCTGTCTGGTGACAGACAAGGACATGGAAGGCAGCATATCCCTGGTGTCTGGCCCCTTCGGGGGAGCTCCACAGGGACTGGTTGCCTCGGTGCTGAACCCAGCAGGGCAGTCTCGCTGTGGTCAGTTCTCGCACAGAGAGCCAGCACTCTCAGTGTGTTCAGAGACTTGGGAAGAAGCTCCAGGCTGCCTTTCTCCCTGTCTTGAAAGTTCCAGAACACTGTTATCCACCACAGATGCTGAGGCAGAGCCAGAACACAAGGCCCTGGTTCCCAGCTTGTGGGTGTTCTTCGTGCTGGCATTGCGCCGAAAACCACAGTGTAAATGACCCCATATTCAGAGAACTTAGGTACCTGCAGGTAGCTGGATGGACCTCCTACTGGTCTCTGGCCTTGTTCTTCCATGTGACACTGCTGAAAGTGCTGAGTGACAGACTTGGGAGAATCTGAAACTTTGTGGAACTTTCTGTTTCCCAAAGGTGACCCCACCCCCAACCAAGTATCTATTTCACGAACTTGGTCTTTCTACAAGGAACTGATAACTCTCCCACTGAGAGGTGAAGTTCCTGTACCCTCCCCTGTTGATTTGTTGACCAGGGGTGGGACTTAGGGTTGCTCTGAGCAACGGGGGAAAACAAGAGTGATCCCCCATCATGGAAGTTTTATCACTCCTGATCCATGAGCGCTGAGTGGTTCACATCAGTGCATTTGGAGGTGGTTTGTCATGCAGTGTTAGCTAGGCAGGCCTATTCACAAACCTGAGGACAGACTGAAAATAGGCAGAAGTTAGAACATTCTGGAGCCTGCAGGTGGCCAGGTGGAGACAAGCACAGACAACAGCAAGAATGAGTACTAACCGCAGTCGGAGTTAGCAAGAGGAAGGATGTGTCAGAGGTACAGCGGCATATTTTCCCAACTCAAAACTGGGTGGTTGGCAGATGGCAGCCCATCGGAACTTGGAACTGGACAAAATATCAGGACCCATCAGCCGTCTGGGAGAAATGGCTTTTGTTCTTTTTTAAGATTTATCTATTTTTATTGGAAAGGCAGATCTATAGAGAGGAGGAGACATGCAGAAAGATCTTCTATCTACTGGTTTACTCCCCAAGTGGCCACAATGGCTGAAGCTGAGCTAATCCAAAGCCAGGAACCAAGAGCTTCTTCTGGGTTTCCCACACAGGTGCAGGGTACCAAGACTTTGGGCTGTCCTCGAGTGCCTTCCCAGGCCACAAGTAAGGAGCTGGAAGGGAAGTGGAGCAGCTGGGACATGAACCAGTGCCTATATGTGATCCTGGAAGATGCAAGGTGAGAATTTTAGCCTCTAGGCTATTGAGCTGGGCCCAGGATGGCAATTTTTCTGGAAATTGTTCTGCCCACTAGGGGTTCAGGGAGAAGGACTCCACTATAGTGACAGTTGCTGTGATGGGGAAACAATTTTTATTCTGGGAGTGTCCAGCTTCCCCCTGTCCCTTGCCTAGGAAAGAGGATGTTTTTTCCTATTATTTTTGAAAAGTTTAACTATTTGATCTGGGGAGACTGGGAGCTCCTGTGTTCTGATTTGCTCTCCTAAGTGTCTGCAGCAGCCAGGGTTGAGATTGGTGGAACCAGGAATAGATCCAAGACTCTCATTCAGTGGCAGGGACCCAGCTTCTTAGGGAATGCACCTGTAGGAAGCTACAGTCAGAAGTGGGCTGAAATACTGAACCAGGTGCACCAATATGGGATGTCCATACGCCATCCACTGACTTCCTGCTTCCTTGTCATGTTCTCTCCCTCCTGGCTCTAGAAGTGTTTTTTTGGTTTGTTTGTTTTGTTTTATGATCTGTGCATTTGGAATTTTTGCTTTGCAAGAAGAAGAACTAAGAGTAGAGGAAGGAGAAAGGATATGCAGACAAAACAGGGCCAGGAAGAGAAGGAACAGACCTAGGAGAGAGGAGAGACCAGGAAATGGGCCTTAAGATGAGCCAACAGTTAGATGGGATTTGGAGGTGTGTAGAACTGGGGAAAGCCCACACGGAGCTTCTGTCACTGTGCAGGCAGATGGCTTCAGAGGTCCAGCTGGACTGGTTTTCCTGATGGCGTTGGCTTTGCGACTGGAGCTCTCCGAATCACCCTGTAGGGCACAGGCCAGGGGACTGCAGTGTGGGAAGTGGTTCCAGGCTTCCGAGTGGCTGGGTCAACGGCCGGAAGCCAAGGAACTGTTCATTTATTCCAAGCCTGGAGGTCAGCGTGACTTGTGACCTAGGGAATTTGAGTTGACTCTGCCCAGCTGTGTCCAAGTGCCGAGAGGAACCGAGAGGAGCCCAATGCCGCGGGGGCCCCAGGAGGACTTGTTTGTTTCTTGCTTGCCCACTCTGTGTGCTTGGCAGGAACTTGGCCTTCCATCCTCACCACGGAAGGAGGAGGGGATGGAGGGAGAAACGGGCTTGCTGGAGCCTGGCAATGAAGTTGAGAGCAAGAAGCAAAGAAGGGAAAAAATGAGAGTGAGGGGTGTGTATAGAGCTGCCTCAGTTGCCTGGAATTTCCCAGGGATGGCGAGTTACCCTCAGGGCAGGCACAGGCTCTGATCCAGCTCGCTCATTGGCTCATTCCCTTCTGACTCAGTGACAGGGCAGGGAGGCTGCTTGGCTGTCTGACCCCTCATAATGAACCGGGTGCCTTCTGAAGATGTGACATTGTTGTGGCTGGAACTCAGTTTCTTCCAGGAGCAGAGCTGGTGTGTGGGCTTCAGGTCTCAGACCTGTTTCTTGGAGGCTGCAGCTGCTTCGAGAAGCCCTTTGCAGGCACTGAGCCAGACTTCTGTCTCAGCAGATGGAGGGATAGGGCCCCCTATGGAATCTGATGAACCCTGACCTCTGTCTGTACATCTTTGCTTAGCCCTGGGACCCTGGGCAAATTCCCTGAAGGCTGTGCAGTCTGGGATTTTGCTGCAAAGAAGGCTGAATGAAATGTGAGCCAGAGACTGGAATATAGAAGCCACAGCTCAGGGATCTCAGAGAAGGACCCCAGGGAATGCCCAGCCTCTCCCCTCGCATGAGGCTAAGTGCAGTCCCTGCCCACCACCGCACCTTTACACTTTGACCTTTCTGGCTATCATGGCCCCATTTGCTCCTGACCTTCCCTGAGATTCGTGTCTGCCCAGGCCTGGCTCTTTGCCCAGCTGGCATTGTCTCCTGACCCCCAATTTGGCCTCCTTGGAAGATCTCCAAAGGAAGCTCCAGCAAAGAGCCTTAAGGGACTGCTCCCCTTCACCCCCCCCCCTTTCTGGGGAGGGTGGCTTCCAGAAGGTTCCCTGGGTCTCTTTCTAACAGCTGCATGCAGCTTGCTATTTGGAGAACATAAAATAAAAATCAAAGTAAACAGATGCTCCTACACCACATGGTATTGAGAGCTCTGCCTCAGGTCCCAGCCTCCTCCTCCTTAGGAGGTCTTGGTCTCATTCTTTCTGCTGGGGCAGAGGCTGTGTCTGGCACAGCAAGCTGCAGGGGTGTCTGGGACAGGGAACTGCAGGGGTGTCTGGGGCAGGGAGCTGCAGGTGGGCACAGGCCTTTGTTCCTGCTGACGTGTCCCCACTACCGGGACTTTTCAACTGGTTTCAGGCACCAGTTTCTCTCCTGCAGGTATACCAACATTTGCCCACCAGGAGGATTTGAGGCTGAGTCTGCTTTGGAGGGCAACACAAGGGACCAGGGCTGGTGTGACTTGGGGTTCTGTGTCCCCTGATGAGAAGGGTCACCTTGCCACAGGCCAGCAGTCTGAAGTTCCCTCTAGCAAGGCCCTCTCTGGACTACACACAAAGGCCCACCCACCTGCTCGACGAGGGTCAGAAGAACCCACATGAAGATGCAGCTTCTGAGCTCTCGCCGAAAGCCCCACGAGTGGCAACACGAGGGCCGTGTTCTGTCTGTCCACCATGGGGCACCCGTGCGCTGCGCGGCAGGCCTGGCAGGAGCTGCCAGCGTGGCTCTGTCCAGGGTGAGGAGTGAGCAGCTCTGGGAGGAGCCCCTCCACGCTGCCCTGGCAAGGCCCTGCCACATTCCAGAACACCAAGGACCTGAACCCCAGCGTGGCTCCAGTCATCCGGAGCTGGCGCTGGGCCCAGGCGTTTCCTCCCCTCCCGATTCCTCTCTCCGTCCTCTGCTCTGCACCCTGGGCCAAAGGTTCCATTGGAGCTGCTGTCTCTCCTCTGCAGAGAGGCTGCACTGGAATCAGGGAGAATTAGGAGAAGGGTCAGGTGTTAGCCAGGAGGCCAGGAAGGCCTTTCCCTGGGACACGGACCTTCTGCCCTTGTGTAGGAAGGAGTAGCCGTGTACACCCACTCAGCCTTGCTCCTGGGTGCCCCAGGAGATGAGAAGAGACAGGCCTGAAGATTTGAATCATTGTCCCCATAGAATGCCCAGGACACAGCCTGTCCACCTGTTCACCCCCAGTGCCCAGCACAGATCCTGGCCCACTACATTGTATTTAGTTCAAGGAAGGAATGATTGGTCCAGGAAGGCTTCCTGGAAGAAAAGATCTTGAGGGAAGAACCGACAAGATCCTTCTAACCTGGCCCCACCCACCATGCCAGGGTTGTCTCTTTTGCACCTCCCAGTCCCAGTGCCCTGAAGGTAGGGGGGGGGCATTTCTCCGCAGTCCCTGGCGTGAACCCTTGTGCCCCCTCCTCCAGGTGGTTCTGTAGACACCCTTCTCCGCCTGTCACTTCCACTTGGAACAGCAGCGGCTCCTCCAACGAGGGTCTTCCCCCCGGCAGCTGGGCTGGCTGCCTGTCCTACCCCAATGTGGCCGTGCCCCCTCCCATCAGCTCCCACACATGCTCCTTCCGGAGCCACTTCCGCGTCACGACCAGGCACAATCTAGTCATCTCAGATTCCCCACGCGAGGCAGCCAACCACAGTGCAAGCTTCAGCAATGCCTGGTCAGAGGCGGCTGGCTTCCCAGGTGGCCAAACACAGCCGGAGAAGTCGACATCACACGGAAACGAACATCTTTAACCTCAACGCACACACATCTCTCCGTGTCGACTCTTTGGGGAGGAGGCCATAGGCTGTATGGGCATGGCTCACGGACGCCTGTGCAGGACACGCTAGTGGTTTCATCGTGCACTTGGCAAGCACACCATGCGGGTGTGGCTTTCCCATCAGCTTGCAAGCTCCCGGGAACTGGGACTGAATCAAATTCTGCTTTGTGCTGTCAGTTAAACACCACCCCAGGCTCAGGAAGTCATTGCTTCTTCATCTGGCTGGTTAAAGAGCAATCTACCAGGCTTGGCTGGCAACAACATCACAATTCCTATTTCCTGGCCTCAGTCCTGACCTGGCTGTATTCAGGGGGCACTCGCCCATGGAGTTCATGCCCAGAAGGTTACATAACACAGAAAGAGGAAGCAAGAATGCTCCTGCAGAGCCTTACCCACTTAGCGATAGAAAGCCTGTGGGGCACTTGTACCACACCCCTGCTTCATAATATGGAAAGTTATCAATTGTCAGGTCACGGATGCCTCCACAGTCAGATCCCCGTGTCTGGTGTGGTCTTCGAGGCTTGGTGTTCTCACAATCCTGCCTGGCTGCCTCCTGTACCAGCAGTCAGTTCTTCCAGTGCCGCTCCCAGAGCAGTAGCCAGTGGGACCATCACAGACATCCACGTCAGAACTGATTCTTGATTCACTCTTTGGGTCCTATCCAGATCTTGAATGATTTGTGGCCCTCTGCGAGGAAGGCCGAGGTGTGGATGGTGGGGAGGTAACACCTGCAGTGTCTGGCACTGCTCCCCAAGGGGCCTGGAGACCTGCCCGCCTCCTTCCATGACCTGACTGTCACTCTGGCTTCTCTGTCGTTGCCATGGGGTCTTGTAGATAGAACGTCTACTTAGGCCTCTGAGGGGTCCCCCCCCCATTCTCTACCCTACATTTAGCCAGAGCCTGCTCTGACCCCTTGTCAGAACACCCCATCTAAGCCCTTAGCTTAGAGGGCCACACTGCCCTGCGCAGGTGCACAGCAGGTAAGCAGCCCCTGCCCCTTCTTCCACAGCGCTTCCTGCTGCTGTTCAGAGAGGAAGCCCTTGGTGCGATGTCGTCTTCAGGAGGATGTGCATGCCTCCTTCCTCTTCTCTATTTTTTGTTTATTTCCCCAATGTGTCTCTCTTTTCTTCTAATATCCTAATTTCACACCTCCTCTTCTTCTCCACCCCCCAGGCTTTGCATAACCACCTCCATTCTTCTCTCTGTCCTTCTGGTTACAATGTTTGTCTTTTTTTGTTAAAACTAAAATTGTATTTACTTATAGTCATTTTATATGAAAGGGAAAGAGGGATGTTCCATGCACTGGCTCACTTCCCACATGCCCACGGCAGCTGGGCCAGGTCTTCTGTGAGAGTGACAGGGACCCAAGTGCTTGAGGCCCACCTGCTGTCACCGAGGAGACTGGGGTCAGGAGCAGAGCCGAGGGTGAGTCCACACATTCACTGTGTGATGCAGCATCCCACACAGCAACTGCACCACGACTCCAAATGCTTGCCTGTGTTGTCTTTAGAGGGGACAGTTGTCTGATGTCTTCCACATACAGGACCCTATCCCACAGCAGGCTCACTCAGACTCACCGGGGCATCTCAACCCTGTTCGATGCCTGCTCCGGGGGCCTGGGTGGGCCGGAAACTCTCCAGCCTGTCATGTGACCCAGCTGCTCACCAGTGAGAACCCCAAGGAGAGAAAGAAACAAGAATTGAAGGAACCTCTTAGCTCCTCGGAGGGACCCCTTAGCTGCCTTTAGCTCCCTACCCTTGCACTGGAGGGACGTTATAGCTCCTCCACCCTCAGGCCCAACCTCTCCAGGCTGTGGCTGCCCTGGCCCCTGCTAGAAAAATTCCAGGGCAGGCAGAAGGACTCTGCCTGGAAAACAAACCCAGTGCCCAGACACCACAGTATGGGCCAAAGGATTTAGATTGAATCCAAGGACTCCCGGCACGGATGGAATCTCATAAATCGGAAGATTTGGTGGTTGTTTTGAGTTCTGTCTTTTCTGGTGCTGGCAGGCTCCCTGCTCCCGTTCAGCCTTGCTGGCTCACCTGTCTCACTCCTGGAGCCCGGGAAGGGATTCTGAGGTGGGGGCAGGGAGGGGTCAGGAACAGAGGCTGACAGAGTTAATACTAGCACAACTGCCTCCAGCTTCCATGGGGGACGGGCTCCAGGATGCCTGCAAATCCCATGTATGCAAAGATGTAGAATTCGCAGATAATCTGTACGCATGCTCCTGTGTAGCACCTGACTCTGTGGCTGTTTGTTACACTGTTGAGGGAATAAAGATGAGAAAAGTCAGTCGGCACCTGTTCAAGACATGCCATTTTTAAAGAAAGATTTATTTGTTTGAAAGACAGAGTCGAGAGAGAGAGAGAAAGAGAGTCTTTCATTCCCAAGTTTACTCCCTGAACAACTGCAACTGCCCAGGCTAGACCAATCTGGGCCAGGAGCTTCATCCGGATCACCCATGTGGATCCCAGGGTCCACGTGCTTGGGCCATCTTTCTCTGCTCTCTTTCCTAGGTGACCTTGATGTCACCTTGGGCAGAGCTGCTGCCCTGTGGGGTCCTTCTTCCCTGGCTCTCTCTGCAGCAGGCTGAGGGTCCCCTGGTGGCAGGGACTGGGTGCCTTCTGAGCCCATCTGCTCTCTACTCCCTGGCTCTACTCATGGAGAGAGCTTGACTTGAAGGTGACCCTGGGCATGCAGGGACACACTGGAGCCAGCGCCTGGGTGGCTGTTCTCTGGCCAAGCACAGCCACCCGCCCAAGGTGCCACCTTCCAGGACTGATGGGTGTGTCTGGCCAGTGCCTGCTGCTGGTGGCCGTCTCCTGTTAAAGTACCCCCTTGTCCTCAGGTAGGGCAGGAAACAGATTTCCAAGTGGGAGCTTCTCAGAAAAATCGAATTTCCCTAACTAGCAGCCTCACCAACAACTAGTGGGCTGGTGGGTGGGGGAGGGGCAGACAGAGGACAGCTGGCAGATTAGCCCTCCGTTAGCCTGGAACAAACTGCCCAGTCTAGGGATTTGGGAAAGAATTCTGGAAGATTCCCCCTTTTCTCTTGTTTCCCATGCCTTTGTTCAATCTTGGTTCATCGTCTCAGCCAACTTTCTGATGTGGCTGGGAAAAAACTGGGGGTGGGAGCAAGGAGGGAACTAGAATGGAAGATAAAAAAGAAGAAAAATAAACAACCATTTTTGGACACTTCTGCTTCTGTAAGCCCAATGCTCAGGCTATGCTATTCTTTTCCTTTTCTTTTTGGAGTGTTGTTTATTTGAAAATCAGAGTTACAGACTGGTTTTCAGATGGATCTTCGTGTGTCTTTCTCTGGAGAGCAGTCACTGACCCCCTCTGACAGCTGAAGTTGACCTGGTCTCATGCTGCAGGCTCCTGCTGGCTCCCCGTTGCCTGAACCACTGCCTGTAGAGTGTGTTTGGGCAGGGGAGTGGTTCCACAACCCCAGGCAATGGAAACTGACCAGCCTTCCCTTCCAAAAGTCACCGCTGCCCAGGACTGCTGAGGACTGCCCAGGTACACATGGGCCCACGCCTGCCCAGCCCAGCCCATCCCACTCACTATTAGGGTTTCCTCTTTCCCGTTGGCAGATTCTGTTTGGAGATCAATGTGTCCTCCAAAAGCTATGGATTCTCCAATCTCCCTGGTTGCTGAAACAATGACGTGGTAGTTCTGGCCAACAAGATTGAAAACCTTTTTAAAAAGACAGAAAATCAGAAGTCGCTGGCACGTGACTTTGGTTTTCCCTTGGAATTCTGGGATGTGATGCCTGGGCGTGTTGTGGGGTAGAGATGTGGGGAGTTCCCAGTAGTACTGGAGTCCCCAGCAGTGTGAAGGGAGCTGGCCTGCGAGCTGGTGGGAGTAGCTGTCTCCCCACTGCCCTGCAGCCCTGCCCCCACATTCCTCACTTCACAGACAGCTCTCACAGGTGGCCTCCGTCACCTGCAGTCAGATGCTGCAGTGGTCACCCCTCTGACTTGGATCTCCCTCCTCCTCCCTGGTGCCTCTGGGCTCCACTGGCCGCTGCGGATCCCTCTCTCAGGGCACTCAGCGTGGGCTGCGTGTGTGTCAGTCTCAGCCTCTTGAACGTGAACCACTGGGCGGACTGAAGCTTCTTCTCCCTGCCAGCTCCCTGCCAGCTTCTGCAGAGCACCTGGCCTGTGGAGACGCTTGGTGAAAGCTGCCAAGCGGGAGGGACCAGCACTGCCTCCCTCTGCCTAGCATCTGCAGGACTGTGATTCCTTCTGGATGATTCTACCATGAACCACCCAACCCCTGCACTTGTCCCAGGCTCTGCTGGACCTGGGGCACCTGCCCTGGCACCTCTTCTAAGGAATAGGAGCAGGAGGACAAGTGTAGCTTGACCACCCAGGGGTCTTCTCTCTGATCCTTCTTCCTGGGACTGCTGGAGGAGGGAAGGGTAAGCTCAGGGGCCTCCTAAGGCGGGACCTCCCCCAACTCTCACCTCCTGCTCCAGACTCATCAAATCGCGTCTTCAGCCTCTGGGCAGCTCCTGTGGCTAGGAGGACCTGGGGGCTCTGTCGGGACAGACAGATGCAAGGCTGGTGGAGGTTGCTCCTGGCTTACTGTTGTGTCGCCCAGGGCCCTCAGGGCGTGAGTGAGGGGGCTGGCCTGGGACCTGGCAATGTCTGTGGGAGACACATCTGCTATAGGCTCAGGGCCCAAGGGACATTGTAGCTGTCTGCTCCTTCAAGACATGACAAACCTGACTTGCTTTGGTTTCCACCGCCCGCCAGGATAGCTGGTGCAGAAAGGTGCCTGATAACTCCCTGTGTAGGAAAGTCCAGCAGAAGTCACTCCCCATTCCCAGCCCAGTCTTGCTTTGTCCAAGACATGGGGCTTGGGGTGTCACTCTAGGTCTTTCTTAGCATTCACATCTTCTCTTTCTCTGCCCCATACCATTTGCAAGACCCAGCAGACCGCATTGCCCAGGACCCCAGGATCAATTTGGATGTCCCACCGACAGATAGGCTCCTTCCCTCTCCTCACCAGGAGACCCATCACTTGAGGGAATACGTCAGAGCCTGTGTTCTGGTCCAGGATCTGTCACTGTATGCTGTTCAGCCTCTGGTAATGGAATTCTTGCCTGCGTGAGTCATTCAGGTAAGGAACGTGTAGATGAGGGTATTTCTCTGTTTCTCTGTCGCTGCCTCTTGAACTGGAAGAAAGAAAGAAAGAAAGAAAGAAAGAAAGAAAGAAAGAAAGAAAGAAAGAAAGAAAGAAAGAAAGAAAGAAAGAAAGAAAGAAAGAAAGAAAGAAAGAGAGAGAGAAAGAAAGAAAGAAAGAGAGAAAGAAAGAGAGAGAGAGAGAAAGAAAGAAAGAAAGAAAGAAAGAAAGAAAGAAAGAAAGAAAGAAAGAGAAAGAAAGAGAGAAAGAAAGAGAGAAAGAAAGAAAGAAAGAAAGAAAGAAAGAAAGAAAGAAAGAAAGAAAGAAAGAAAGAAAGAAAATTAGAAAAATACCAGCCTGTTGATTAGCGATCCAGAGGATTTGGTTCTAAAACGCTGGCATATGAAGTCAAGTTGGGCAATTTTTGCTGTCTTCTGGTGAATTGCTGCCTGGGAAAGACAATTGTCAGTCAGGCTGGTCTGCAGGAAAGCAGGAAGGAAACAATTTATAGGCTCGTTGAAGAGTGCTTCCTGCCCGTGGCCAAGACCTGGGAGCCCTGAGGGTCAGGCGTTTATGCCCGGTGCATACCGCCAGTCCACAGTCTGCGGCTGCCCGGGGTGGGGACAGCCCACTGGCCCCTTGACTGTGGTTTGGTGTTATTGACCGCAGTGCACGCGCCTGGGCAGATAACCACCAGAATGCACACAGGAGTGACTTTGCTCATGACAAAGCAACACACGTGGGGGCTGGGAGGAAGAGAGGACCCCAGGCTCCCGTCTGAGGACTGCCCACGTGTGTGGCGGGCGCCTCCTTCTGCAACGGGAATGCTTTCTCTCTCCTTCACTTCAAGTTGCACTTCTTCCTGTACAGCACAAGGCATGTTCTCCAGCAAGCTTGTGCCCTCCCTGACTGTGGAGACTGTCCACGGCTCGGATGCCAGAGACTTCTTCCTTCCTGTGTTCCTAATGCTGCCACTCATGTCTTGTGGTGGACTCTTCATCTGTTCCCTGCTCCATCTCAGGAAATGACATCACATTCACTGGCTACCCAAGCCAGAACCTGGAGTCCTTGCCATCCTTCCTTCCATCCCATCCTTGAATTTTGCCACCTCCACCTTGGGACTCTCCTGTCTGCCCTGCCACCCTCTTGGTCTGGGCTGTGCTCTTTTGCCTTGGGACCACCCCCACTTTTCCCCTTCCCAGCACTCGTCTCTTTCCATTGGCCTGACAGGACCCCCACTTTGCCCAGGGAGCCATAGAGGAGCCAGCACAGAGCGCAGGCCTGTTCTTCCTGCTCAGATCACCGTCTGTCCAGTCTTACTTGCAGGTAGAGGGCAGGATGACCCCAGGAAACACAAAGCTCCATCTCTAGCTTCTGGAAGAGTGCCGCTTCCCTGAGAAACAGGGCCGGTAGGGCTGGTCCCGTTCTTCTTCTTCTTCCAGGCCTTAGTGGGATTACTGTGACTGGAGCGGAGGCAGCTGTCTTGCAACCATGAAGGAGTACGTGAGAGTAAACAGCCGGCACACGGAGGGTGGTGACGAGCCCGGGGGTCTAATAATATCCCTGAGCCACCCTGGCAGCCCTGAGGATGCTGGGTTTTCCCACTCCTGCGGGTAAACAATGAATGTCACCACAGTTTTTCAGCTATGCTGCTTGTTTTTTTATTTAGGGTGGGAAGCTTTCTAACTAATATAATTTCTTAATTAGTCTCTCTGGCTGTATTCTGCAACTCTTCGCTCAGTATTCCAAGTTGGCAGTCACCAGCATGGCTGCCAATACAATTTCGGTGGCTTCCCAGGCTGTCGTTGAATGTGACTGGCACCACCAGCCTCTGTTGAATTTATGCTAACCACTGGAGCTCCATCGTGTCCACACCAGCAAGTGGCTGAAGGCCTATTTAGGCCAAGGACCACAGTAGTCTCTCAGTCCAGAGAGGCCAGCCTGGCAGTGATGTGCCAAGAGAATCCAGCGCTTGGGACAGCCCCAGGCTCCCATCATGTCCTTTTTTTTTTTAAATTATTATTATTATTTTTTAAATTTTGACAATCCTTACAACTCCAATTGGGGTAAAAAAAGGTTCAAGGCCTAAAGGGGGATATAGAGGAAGAAGCCCCACCCAGTTTCCCGCCCACCCCAAGTCCCGGATTTGGGGCATGCTCTGAGATACTCGATCAAGTGGTTCCAATAGTTCACCATTCATGGGTCGCTGCCAGTCTCGCCACCCCAAGCACGATGTGGTCATTGAAGAGTCCATTGATTGACACAGTCCCTTCTAGAGTCTCCATTTGCCCAGTATTTTGCTGCCAACAGATAGCTGAGGTCGTTGCTTGACTTGTCCTGTCTTTCCTTGGTTAGGACTCTGAGTCCAGTGTCTCGAATGGGGAGATCCTCAAAGAAATTTTGAGGTATTCCCAGTCCAGATTCCTGCATGTTCTAGTAGCATAGGGTCCGGCACAGTCCATTGCCCTGATCAGCTGGTGGTTGCAGTTGCTGGGTCGGCTCTGTCTCCACCCGTGTCCTCTTGCAGTCCCGCCTGGTTCCACCCTGGACGCACTTGTCCGTCGCACGTACCAGTAGGAATTGCAGCCCAGTCAGGGCGGCCCACAGTAACCTCAACCAGGCCCACCCCCTACCCTGGCTTGCTAGTATATATGGCATACTAGCCCAGTCTGTCCCAAATACCCTTCTGTTCATATACTTGCCAACAGGTGTTGCAACCTACTTCCATCCAACCATCTCCTCCTACCGTCCCTAACGGATATTGTTGGATGTCTGTCTAGCCACCTCAGCCCCTGTCCTAGTTCCCATGCCCTCCCGTGGAAGGTGATGACCCACGAGGGAAGAGCCCACTATTTCCCTCCCAGGTCGCTCCCATTCCAGTTGTGCCCTCTCCTGTTGGCTCTGTGGTTCAATTCAGCGTGTCTAACCCTTTGTACCAGCTTCCGCCAGCTGGTGCTACAACTAAGCCCCAACAACCCTCACCAACTCTGATTGTAGCTTATACCAGTGGAAATAGTCAGCCCAGCCTGGTTTTCACCCAATCTGGTCCACATGAGGTGCACAGGCGCTGTGTCCCTGCCTGGTCTGGTCCATCATGTCCTTTTTCTGGGCTGTGACTGGCTGTCTGGGAGTGTCTCATTTGTTGGCTGGTTGGCCACGTTGCCCTCACATGTCCCTGTCTGACACTTCAAGGATGCACAGGGAGAAACACCCAGATGCCCCATGGACTTTGCGGTGTTTTCTAGGAAGTGCTCATGGTGAGGGAAGACGCCGTTTGCTCTAGAGTAAAACATCTGGAGACGGCAGAGGCAGCCGAAGTGCATTGTAAAATAGAAACCTAGATCCCTTCCAAAGGGGGTCAGAAAAGAAGTCCAAGGAACCCAGTGCACCCCAGGGGCCTCCTGTGTCCTCTTTTCTAGTTCTGCTCTGAGGATCGCTCCCCAATCAAAGGAGCACAGCTTAACCTGTCCGTTAGCGGTGCCACAAAGAGGCCAGGCGAGACGTGAACTCACCGTGCCGCAGGTAACAAATGGCCTGGCGGTTTTGAAACTGCACAGCATCTTTTCTTTTATTGATTGATTGACTGATTCTTACAGTGAACACACTGCTGATTGTGTCTTTAGATAACCCTGTCCTGGTGGTATATCCAGTAGGCACAGACTGGCAGGGAAGCTTCAAGCAGGCTCTTGCCAGTAGACAGCTAGAGGAAGGGCCACAGGGCTGGGGATGCTTTTCCCATCTGCTGTTGTCTGGGGTGCAGCTGATACAATACAACAGTAACAGTTGCTTTGTCCGAGAAAAACCACTCCATAATTGCTAAGAAGACAGTTGTAGCTGTTTCATTGATATTCTAAATCCCTTTAACTAAATATAATTTTTGATTTTTAAAAAGCATGCATTTGTTTGGGGCATGTGGCAGGACCCCACTGAGCTCCAAGCCTCCCTCCCTACCTCTCTAGCCCCAGGGATGCCAGGCCCAAGGTGTCACCACCAGCTTTTGGATTCAAGCACACTGCTTCCTCGGCTGAATGGGTCCTTGTCACTGTTGCCTACTAGTGTTGAGTGTCTTCTCCTTAGACAGGTGGCCTGCCTTTGAACTTCACCTTCCAAAACACTGCCCGATCAAAGCCAATTAGGATCTGTTTTATTCAATGTTCACCACAGTCCTGAAAAAAAAAAAAAAGAAAGAAATCACCCAAGGGAAGAATGAGAGTTAGATGTGGTCCCCAGTGACACTCCTCTTTTTGTTTTAAAAGATTTATTTTATTTGGAATGCAGAGTTACAGAGAGAGAGAGAGATTGATCTTCCAACGGCTGGTTTATTCTGAAAACAGCAGCAACAGTGGGGCTGGATCAGGCTGAAGTCAGGAGCCTGGAACCTCATCCGGGGCTCCTACATACATGACAGGGGCCAAGGGCTTGGACCATTTTCTGCTGCCTTCCCAGGCACATTAGCAGGGAGCTGGAGTGGAAGTGGAGCAGCCAGCACTCAAGGCACCCATATGGGATGCTAGAACTGCTTAACATGCTGTACCACATTGCCAGCCCCAACACCCCTCTTCTTCGAATGAGGAACGTTCATTCATCTTGTCTTTTCACATCCCACCCACACTGGCTTTCTGAGGCACAGTTCACTTGCCCATCACAGACTAGACATGCTGTTAGTCGTGACTGCAGGTGGACTTGGCTGCCACTCATCTCTGATTGAAGCTCCTTGAATTCTAGGACCTGTCAGTCTGTCTTTGTATCTCCCAAGAACAGCCTTGGCCTGCAGCAGCCTCTCCGCAATGTTGCTTTTGTAAATGAAATAAGTCCATGGCGAGCACAGCCGCGGAGACAGCGGGGGGTATACCCGGGCAGTGAGCAGCGGGGAGTGCACCCCGACAGTGGGCAGCGGGAGGGTGCACCACGGCAGTGGGCAGTGGGGAGGTGCACCCTGGCAGCAGTGGGCAGTGGAGGGGTGCACTGTGGTAGTGGGCAGTGGGGAGTAGGGCAGGCAGTAAAGTTTGCTTTAGCTTTTTGGCTGGAACTGGCATCGACGTGGTGTACCCCGTCTCATCTGTTTGGGGAAGCGAACAGAGGGTTCTGTGTTGCTGTGTCCAAGTGCGGTTTTGCATATTCCTTCTTAACTGGAAAAATAAAAACTACACCGGCTAAGGAAGGTGGGGAAGGCAGACGGCCGTGGTTCTAGCAGCTTAATCAGCAAGCCACAGAGAGTGGGGCTGGGGCCACATGCTGGCTGCAGACGTTGGTCAGGAAGAGCTAAATCCACCTCCACAGAGGTGAGATGAATCTGGATGTTGTGCCCGGAGAAGAAGGCAACAGGGAAGAGCAGGGAGGGGCTTTGCCGGATGAGGCAGAGAGGCGGGCTGTGAACTGTGCGAGCGATGGGTGGGTTGTCACAAACACAGCCAGCCATGTCTATTGTTCAAGGCTGTGGCCACAAGGATGCAAACCTTTCCCCTCTTCCAGCTTATGATGAAACATGTGCCTCCCAGTTCCCTGTTCACATGGAAGTGGTTGGTCAGGCAGGACAGATGCCACGAAGGGCCCAGCCAACCCTGCACTGAATGACTCATCCGAAACAGGGGTGTCCCTGGGAACTGGTGGCACATTTGGGGTGCACGTTCCACTCTGCAAAATTCATGGGGAGCTGGCTGGTTCAGGCACACTCGTCTTTAGCTGAAGCGGGGGTCAGCATGGATCATGTTTCGGGGGCTGTGGGGCCACGTGTGCATGAAGCACGTGTGCTCCTTGTTTGTTGATGGCTGTGTGTGCATGTCTGCATGTTTGTGTGTTTCTTGCAGGGGACCATGTACCCACTCTGGGCCATGGGCAGTATCCATGATGGAGGCCTGCAAGTGGCCATGTGACCCGTCATTCCTTCTTCACGCGGGGACCCTGCACTCCACCCCCACAGGGAGCAGTGCCTCCACCCCACATCTCTCTCCTGCCCCTGTGTGCTCCCCTGCCTTCTTCCTCCAGCTGCAAGAAGAGCCAAGGCCCTCAACCAAGAGCAGGAAAACAAGAAAATCAGGTCAGCAGATGTATTGCATTCCATCTCCTCCCTCTGGAACCCGTTCTCAGCAGGAGCCGGTGAGTTCTGAGTGTGTCCAGCTGGCAGCCTCCCAAACCCAAGCCGGGTAGAACCTCGGGTGAGCACACAAGCCCCCCACAGGGCCCACCCATGTCTCTAGCTCTACCTGGACAGCTCTGGGAGACTGCCTGATCTTGCCTATCCTGGATGTGAAGCAAGCTGCTGGTCCCCTGTGCCCTGCTGGGTCTGCTTCTCCCACTGTGGACACTGCCTCTCGAGATGGGAATTGGACACCAAGATCTCATGCCTGCATCCCAGTTGGGGAGCCAGCAGCCTGAAAATCCTGCCCTGGATCCCCTGACCTGATTCCTCAGGATCCCACAATGCACACACTGGGGACTTGCAAAGGAACAGGCAGCTGGGATTCTCATTGGAAACTGTTTACTGTGGGCCCAGCAGGTTCTGAGCCCACAGCAGTCTGCTTCCCGCCAGGCACTTTCAGGAACACTTTCTCCAAGCCAGCGTGGCCTGGGCTGGGCATGAGCCCCCCTCTCCTCCCCTGTGGCCCTCCCTACATTAGCCACGTGGATGTGAGTCATGCAGGCTCACTGAGCTCCTGCCAAGCGCACGACAGAGCACTTCCTGGATTAAGCCAGGCTGGGTTAACACCAGAGCAGGGGACGGCCTGGAGTCCCCGCTGGACTCCAAAGGACTGCTGCATCCTCCTCCCATGGTCACTGCCCAGGTCGCCAGCCTCCCAGACCAGAAGCTGCAGCAAGGGGTAACCCTGCCCAGGTTTCTCTTTCCTCCCCAGAGCATCTCCGGTCAAGTCCTACCAAGTGGGCTTTCAGCTTGTCATGGATGTCACACAACCCTACCCCTGAAACTTGGAGACACACATCCATGCACGGGACCTGGCTTTATTTCCATGATCTGTCAGGAAGCTGTCATCATTCCCCCTATTTCCAAGAATATACAGATGACATGCGGCAGTGCCTGGAGGAGCCAGACACTCCCAGTGCTCTACACTAGTGGAAACAGGCTACCATGCTTTTGCTCAAGCCCACCCACAGGGGGTACACCCCGGGGGTGGCACTAAAAGCTGTCCAGGGGCTGGTTATGTGTTTGGTGGATGGGCAGTGCCCGTGGTTCCAGAGGAGGCTGGGCTGCTGAGAAGGGCTTGTACACTGCAGAGCTGCTGCCCAAGTGATGAGAGCTGGAAACCTAAGGAGTCGCCCCTGGGATTCGCCTCCCGGGCTGACCCTCTGTCCCCTTCTCTGTCTCTGTCTGAATGGGGGTCAGGCCACCCCAGGCGCTGAGGAGAGCACTGCCCTGGGGACATGAACAGGCCCAGGCAGACCCTCAGGGAAGCAGTAGGGTGCATCAGTGTCCAATGCATGGAAGATGGCCAAGAAACCTCCACTGGAAAACAAAGCAGTAGCAGTGATTCTCATTACTCATTGATGATGGGTTGACCAGACCTAACCCTTGCACTGGGGTTGGTTCCAGTTTGATGGTGGAGACAGAACTGATACAGAAAATATACAAAGGAAAATGATAAAAGCCAAGGGCCTCAGCTGGCAGTGATACAGCGGGAGGGCCAAGGTCCTCACTGAGAACCATGGGAACAGCAGTTAAAAGCAGAGAGCAAGGTGGGGAGGGGCCTCCATCTGTGGGGTTGGCATGTCGAGTCCAGCTGCTCCATTTCTAACCCAGCTGCCTAAAGCACCCAGGAAAATAGCACAAGATGGCTAAGTGCACCCCCCATGGGAGAAGCTCCTGGCTAGTGGCTTTGGGCTGGACTGGCTCTCTGCCCATTGTGGTCATTTGGGGAGTGAATCAGAGAATGGAAGATCTCTCTGTGTGTCTCTCTTTCTTGGTTGTACCTTTGTCTTTCAAATAAAAATAAATCTTTAAAAAAGAAGAAAGGTTTGGAAGGGACAGTTGGAACTCAAGCTGAGAGCAAGGAGAGCATGAGGCTGGTGGGGGTGGGCCGGTGGCAGCAGAGTGGCGGGGGGAGGCGTCCAGGGTTCTGCAGGCACTGACATTCTCACTGGATCACCGATTCCCAGGACAGCCAGGAAAACAGCCCAGGATGGTTGACCACAGTCATAATCTTCCACAATCTTCCTTCTCAGCCTTGGTCATGCTGAGGGGTTAGAAGGTGGAGAAATCTTACGTGTGTATGAGAGCAGAGGTTGGAGAGGTTGGCGAGCAGGGAGGAGCAGCACGGGTGCCTGCAGCCTCTGCTCTCTTCTGTTTGGGAGAGGATAAGGCCCTCTGAGCAGCTGCATAGAGGAGGCCGAAAGAGTCAGGAGCCCTGGAGAATGATTGCCACGGCACTCTGCATGTGGAGACGGGGATCGGGAAAGACCCATTGGAGCTTCAGCCTGCTGGAGATGGGCTAGCGGCTCCTGCCAGGGCAGATCTCGGGGGGCTGGGGGGAAGGAGCAAACAGCTCAATGTTATTTAGGTTACACTGCCATGGCAGACAATGCTTCTCACCCCAAAGCAGTTGTCTTCCTTCCTCCTAAATGGACTATGCCTTGTTCCCAGCGTGGCCGTTTCCAGCCTCCCTTGCCGCTAGGGGGCGGCTTGGCAAGGAAGCGCCTGTAGAAGGTTCCCAGTTTCTCGGATACAGATCCAGTGCTTCTGGATACAGATCCTTTCGCTTCTGCTTGCCTGAGGCGTGCGATCGGGAGGCAGTCTGGGAGTGGAAGCCAGGCTTGAAGGACTGGAACACGAGGCTGGAGGCGCCTGCCCAGGGCAGCTTGACTTCCTCCTGCAGAAAGTGAGCAAGGAGCCACAGCACCGTGATGCTGTCACCAGCCACTGAGGGCGCTCCCTGCTGACCCCGTGGTCCCCACCATGGCGGGGTCTGCTAAGGTCGTAGGAGCTGGCCCCCAAATCAGCAGCAGAAATGAGGCAGACATTACTAAAGCATTATCCCCAGCGGGCTCATCCAGTACCTGCTCCAACAGGTTCTGTGCCCAGCGGCAGGACCGCCCACTGGCAGTTTTAAGAGGCAGGACTTTGGGGGCTCAGGTGGGTGTTCTGGGTCAGGATGTTGGCAGAAAAGGGACAGTTGCAGGGCGCGCCTCATCCTCCACCGCAGACTGTAACTTGGCCCTGCCTCTGTTTTCTCAAGTTGGAGGAAAGGGGAGCAGCAAAGGCCAGACTTTCTAGTGGTCCCCACACTGGTGACTGTGTCCGGCTCAGGTACTGCACCCCTACACTGCTCTCCTGCATGTGCACACACCACACAGAGACCTGCATCTTGGCATCTGTGCATTGTGGGCACACGTTTAACACTGACGTTCTGGCAAAGGACAGTCATGTACTCCATGTGAAGCAAGTAGGTCTTTCACTTGTGGCTTGCTCGTTCAATGTGCTTCTCCAGGACAGGTGTTTGGTGCAGCGGGCCGGTCTCCACTACAACACCCGTGTCCCACGTCAGAGTCCCTGGGATTGAGTCCTGCTCTGTTCCTCATTCCATCTTCCTGCCGATGTGCACCCTGGGAGGCAGCAGGTGGTGGCTCGAGTCCTTGGGAGGCCCGGATGGAGTGCCCGGCCCCTGCCTTCAGCCTGGTCATCACAGATGTCTGGGGACTGAACCAGAGGGTGGGAGGCTTCTCTGTTTCTCTGTGTCAGTCTCCCCACCCCCACATATATTTGTGTGTGTGTGTGTGCCTTTCAAATAGATTTAAATAAAAATCTTTTTTATATGTGCTTTTCTGAATTGATGATGGAGATGAATATTTTAGTTGTTCGATTGGCAGAGTAAAGCTTACGGCAGCCTGCTAATGTTAATGCCATTTTCCCAAGAAATTCATTCTCATGCTATGAAATGAAAAGTCAAATGGGAAACTCTGGGCATAAGGTCTTTCAGGTCTTCTCTGGCTTGAACAGTCTAAGACCTTCCCTCCAGGTGCCATGCTCAGTCCACACATTCTTTTTTTTTTTTTTATTGCAAAGTCAGATATAGAGAGGAGGAGAGACAGAGAGGAAGATCTTCCATCTAATGATTCACTCCTCATGTGACCACAACAGCCGGAGCTGCACCGATCCGAAGCCAGGAGCCAGGAACTTCTCCCAGGTCTCCCACATGGGTACAGAATCCCAAGGCTTTTGGCCGTCCTCAGCTACTCTCCCAGGCCACATGCAGGAAGCTGGATGGGAAATGGGACTGCCGGGATATGAGCCCAGCGCCCATATGGGATCCTAGTTTGTTCAAGGTGAGGACTTTCAGCTGCTAGGCCACTGCGCTGGGCCCCCACACATTCTTAATGAGTTCCCCTTGCCACCCCTGCCACGTGGGGTGGTGTCATGAGGAAGAGAAGTAGCTGTCGATCAGGTCGGTGTGGTGGGCCCAGGGATCCAGTTCTACAAGGGTTTGGTAACCTCGCTGCTAGCAATCAGAATCAAAAACAGGAAAAGAGGAAGGAGGAGTCTGATTTCCTGGCTAGAAGGAGCCAGGCTTGTGGCCTGAACTGGTCATGGAATCAGCTGCTAAAAATAGTGCTATCTGGCGACAGGATTGTCAGAAATGTTGAAATTGGCCATGTGGATTGTTCAAGTTAGCAAAATGCTGTTCAGCCATGGTGGCCCATTAGAATACCAAGAAAGAGCATAAAAAAAACAATTCTGTTCACTGAAACCCAGTCTCGCAGTCACCGAGGGTAGTGCGCTTGCACGTGCTGGAGAGGCGGCCGTATCCCGAGCCTTCTGGGGGCTGAAGTGTTTTAGGGGACTTCTGCTCTTTGGTTCTGAGCAGAAGTTCTGGGTGACGCCCCCATGAGCCAGGACTTCCCACCGCTCTCGGCCAGCCTAGAGCTTCCCTTCTCACACCTGCTTCCCTTCTGCCTACAAGCAGGTGCGATTATGTCTCCCACGTCAGACCTCTCCGTCCCAAACATAGCTTCCCGCTGACCTGGGGTCCTTCCAGCTGTGACCCTGGGCTGAACTCCCAGCCCAGCGGGTCCACCAGCCCCTTGTTATGACAGCCAAGTAAGACACAGGATGCCCTGTTGTGCTTGATCTCAGACACACAGCAAGCAATTAGCTGTGTATTCATGTCTACATGACATGTTTACACTTCAAAAAAGTTACTCGTTGCTCGTCAGAAGTTCAAGTTTCAGGTGAATTCAAATGTAACTCAGCATCCCACATCCATTTTTTAATTGGCCAGTTAAATCTGGTTGTCCTACTCCTTGTCCCCCTCCCCACTTCCCATTTGCTGCTCAGCCCTCAGTGAACCCTGCTTTTTGCAGCTTCCCTTCCCCCCAAGCTTAGTCTCCCCCCAAAGTGGAGCAGGGTCACGTAAGGGTGCAGTGCAAAGGGCCTCTGAGCACCTGCGCTGGCCCCTTGGGGAAGCCTCCAGCCTCGGGCCTCCAAGGAGGAGGGCTCAACTATCAGAAGAAAGAGCAGCGGCAGAGGGGTCTGCATGCAGGGCCTTCTGGATGGGCTGTGAGTGATGGGTGTCGTATTTCGGTCAGTCCCCAGCAGAGAGGGTGTTTCGCCTCCCTTCCTTGAGGCGGCCTCCACTCTTAGCGTGTTTCTTTGCACGCCGGGTACACTTATGTGTAGCCTTATCGCCTTTGCCGTCTTTTAATGGTCGTTATTTCTGCATCCACCATCTGATTGGGAGCTCTCAGAGCCCTTCTCCGTCAGGCTGAGTCCTCCTAGAGGTCAGGGGCTGGCCGTGGCTGATGAGGACACCTGACTGTGACCACAAGGATGAGCTGGGCACCACCGTCTCCACTGATGTGAGATGGATGCAGCCCAGCAGCATCTCTTAGTAAACAGCCCCAGCAGTTCAATATAGAAGGAAAGAGACTTCTCAGTGCAGTAAAGGACATTTAGGAAAAGCCCACCTGTGACTTCATGATCAGTGGGAGGAAATCACAAACTTCCCCACAGAAATCTGGTATAAGGCAATGATGCCTGCTCTTGCCTCTTCTGTTCAACATAGCACTAGACGCACTGGCAGGAGCAATCAGACAAGAAAAGAAATAAAAAATACCCAAGTAGGAAACAAAGTAATCAAAGTATTTCTGGTCACAGATGACATGATCCTACGTGCTGCAAATCTCAAAAATCACACACACACATAACTATTAAAACTAGCATAGGGGCC
Organism: Ochotona curzoniae; assembly: GCF_017591425.1. Taxonomy (NCBI): domain Eukaryota; kingdom Metazoa; phylum Chordata; class Mammalia; order Lagomorpha; family Ochotonidae; genus Ochotona; species Ochotona curzoniae. The sequence continues at coordinate 13,778,067 of NW_024466219.1, read as the reverse complement.
ATATGCTAAAGTCTTCACCTTGAACACACCAGGATCCCATGTGGGCGCCGGTTCTAATCCCAGTGACCCCACTTGCCATCCAGCTCCCTGAATGTGGCCTGGGAAAGCAATCAAGGACAGCCCAAGCCTTGGGACCCTGCATTCATGTGGGAGACCCAGAAGAGGGTCCGGGCTCCTGGCTTCGGATTGGCACAGCTCTGGCTGTTGCAGTCATGTGGGGAGTGAATCATTGGACAGAAATCTTCCTTTCTGTCTCTCCTCCTCTCTGTATATCTAAATTTCCAATAAAAACAAGTAAATCTTAAAGAAAAAAGAAAACTTAGTAAGTGAATTTGATGAAATCAACAAAAGGAAAAAAAAATCGCATTTTGATACATAGACAACTGCCACCCTGAAGAAAGAAATCGCGGAAACACTTCCATTTATGATAGAATAAAAAGATAAAATTGTGGGGCTGGCATGGTGACACAGCAGACTAGTCCTCCTCCTGTGGTGCCAAGCATCCCTTGTGGATGTCAGCTCATGTCCCGGTTGTTCCACTTCCCACCCAGCTCCCTGCTAATACTCCTGGCGAAGCAGTGGGAGAACGTTAAAGACCTTAGGCACTTGCATCCATGTGGAAGACCCAGAAGGAGTTCCTGGCTCCTGGTTTTGGTTTGGTACAACCCTGGTCATTTTGACCACTTGGAGAGTGAGCAAGCAGATAGAAGAGCTGTCTCTCTTCATAACTGCCTTTCAAGTGAATCTTAAAAAAAAAAAAAACCCACCCCAAAACACTATGTCACCCAGTTAGGATGGCCACTATTAGGTCTAAAGGGAAGAGCTGCTGGTGAGGGTGTGGAGGAAGCGCACCCTGCTGGTGGGAATGGGAACTGGTGCAGCCATGACGGAAGACAGTGTGGAGGCTTCTAAGGCAGTGAGCGGTGGAGCCAGCGTGACCCAGCAGGCCTGCCTGTGCACACGCACCTGGAGGAAATGCCTCATGAAGACAACCAGCACAGTGTCACACCCTGGAAGTCACCTAAGGGTCTCCCGGTCATGGCTGGTGTGGAATACTATTGAGCCCTTAAAAAAGAAGAACCTGTCATTTCCACAACATGAGTAAACCGGGACACTGTGATACTGAATGAAAGAAGCCAAGGTAAAGAAACATTTGCATACACTCTCCTAAGAGTGATCTTCAAAAAACTTGTGGGCAGTGTGCTATGGAAAAGTGTGTATGCGTCAAAATAAACCAGCTTTCTACTGCATTTTCCAGGAAGTCACTAAGGTAGGGCCCAGGGACCAGGCTAATGGCTGCAAAAAGGAGGCATTTCTCTGCCAATGGCAGAAATGTAATATTTTTTGCTCTTTCAACAACACCATTGCAAAGATAAAAAGAGTTCACTGAGAAGACAAACAATTCAGTTCAAAAGAGAGGCAAAAAATTCTTTTGAAAATTTTTGAAAATTTTTGAATTTTTGAAATTTTGAAAATTTTCACTCTTTATTGTTTTGTAAGGCAGAGAGACACAAAGGGAATGATGGGGCAGGAGTGGAGAGAGAAAGAGAGATAAAGAAATCTGCTGGCTTATTCTCCAAATGTTTGAAACAGCCAGGATTGAGTGAGCTGAGACCAGGAGCCTGGAACCTCATGTCGGCCTCCCACACGGGCAGATCTTCCATCTGCCATCTGCTGAACACAAGCAAGCTTTGAGGAGACAAATTCCACAGAGAAGACCTAAGGATGTGAGTACATGCTTGAGGGGATGCTCAACTTGAGGGACATTAGTTAGTGCCAGTTGCACCATGTGGGATGCTGCCACACATCTTCCAAGAGAGCCATGGCTCAACTGGGTAATCCTCCACCTGTGGTGTTGGCATCCCATATGGATGCTGTTCATGAACCAGCTGCCCCGCTTCCCATCCAGCTCCCTGCTTGTGGCCTGGGAAAGCAGTAGAGGACAGCCCAAAGCCTTGGGACCCTGCACCCATGTGGAAAACCCAGAAGAAGCTCCTGGCTCCTGGTTTTGGATCAGCTCAGCTCTGGCTGTTGTGGCCACATGGGAAGTGAACCAGCAGAAGGAATTGCCACACGTTCAGGCAGCAGTCACCCTGTGGCTTCTAAGGGCACAGAGGAGCAATGTCAGGGAGTCCCACAGAGTGTCCATCATCAAGGCACTGGCTGGGGCGACAGGCTCATCGTGACCCGGGAGAAGGTTGTGCTTCTGAGACCTGTGGTTGTCAGTAGGTTCTGTTCCTTGGCTGTTGTGAGGCTAAGAGCCCCGGGTTCTTTCTGGACACCCCCCGAGTCCTGTGCTGTGTGGGCCCCTCCTCAGGGCGGCTCAGGACACTGCAGCATCCTCCATCAGAGTCGGCCAGGGTGAGGGAATCCTCACCTGTGGAAGCACGGATCTTCCGTCAAAGCCACCCGAGGAATCACCACCTCTGCGGGATCCCATTGGCTCCAAGCAAACCTCAGGTCCTGTCTACACTTAGGGACCTCAAGACTGTGAGGACGGGAGGTGGAGACCCTCAGGGACCTCTGCACACCTGTCTGGCACACTTGATGGTACTGATGTTACAGGTTCCAATGTGAGCACGGGCTCTTCAAACTGTACATGTTAGAAATGGGAAGTCTTTGTACCTGGGCGATACTTCCACGAGGATGTAAAAAGTGAACCAAAACTTAACCCAAAAAGCAATAAACCAAGTCCAACCAAGGCAGAGGAAAGGAATATGGCCTGTTTAGATGTGAAGACTTGGTACAAAATGACCAAAATTCAGAGACAGACAGAGCAGTGTATAGATTAAAGAGCCCAGCAAACATCATGGTGCAGGCCACTAGGCCGCCACCTGCAACACCTGCATCTCGTGTTGGCATGCTGGTTCAAGTCCTAGCCGCTTTGCCTCTGATCCAGTTCTTGCTGATACACCTGGGAAGGCAATGGCAGATGGTCCAAGTGCCTGGACCCCTGCCACCCACATGGGTGACCTGGGTAAAGTTCGTGGTCCCTAGCTTCAGCTTGGCCCAGCCCTCATCACAGCAGTCATTTTGGGAGTGAATCATCAAATGGCAATCCCTCTGTCTCTTTCTTTCCCCATCACTTTGCCTTTCAAATAAACAAAATCAATCTTAAAAAATAGACGGTGTTATCACAGCATAGCAGGTAAAACCACCACCTCCTACGTCAGCATCCTATGTGAACGCTGATTTGTGTCCCAGCTTTTCCACTTCCAATCAAGCTCCCTACTTATGGCCTGGGAAAAGCAGTGGAGTGGCCCTGTGTTTGGGCTCCTGCATCTACATGAGAAAAACAGAAGAGGCTCATGGCTCCCAGCTTCAGATTGGCTCAGCTCCGACTATTGCAGCCATTTGAGAAATGAATCAGAGCACAGCTCTCTCTGTGTCTCTCCTTCTTTCTATAAATCTGCCTTTGCAATATAAATAAAATAAATCTTTAAAAAATAAAGTAAATCTTTAATAAAACAAACAAATAAAAAAATTCAGCAACAGACCTACACATGGGAAGAGACGCAGCAAACCCGAGACAGAACTCCAAATCAGCAGGGCAGGGTAGACTCCTAAACAAACAAAGCCGAGACAGTCAGGTACCCACCTGGAAAACACAAAATTAGACACTTCCCTCCTGACAGTCACAACAAAAAAGCTCAAGTGGAACAGACGCTGAAACGTCTCAAGAGAAAAACTTGATCTTTCACAAACAACACACAGAAATGGATTCTGCTTTCAAATAGGGAAGGCATTTTTAAACAATACACAAAAATGTAAGTAATAAAACGGTAATCAATTTGCTTTAGATTTAGAATCTGTTTAATGAAGACCTCTGTGAAATAAAAAGCTACTCCAAAGGAAAAGTTATTTATGGCTAAATGAAGGATTTGTTGCCATAAGACTTAAAAAAATTCCACAGAATCAGTAGAAGTATAAGCCCAACAGAAACATACGCACACAATATGAGTAACTAACTCCCCAAAGAGAAAATTCCAAATATGTGAAAATGTTCATAATTTTCCCAGTAAGCAGGGATGTGTGAATTAGAAAACGAATGGGCATTCGCACGTCTGCCTCACTGGGCACATTGACATTTTGCCAGTGGCAGCCACTGGCAAAGAGGTGAAAAATGCGAATTCTTTCATGCCCTGCTGGAGTCTAACCAATGAAACCCTTTTGCAGGAAAAATTTGACAACATCCAGCAAAGCTGAAGAGACACTCGGCTTATTTTTCTGCTCAATACCTGACAGTATTCTGAAGACACACGATTGCATCAGGGAACAAAAATGTTCATTTCAGCAGTGCTTTTAACAGCGTGAACATTCCACCAACACATGGATGGCCTGTGATGTATTCATCCAATAGAATACCATACGATAATTTAAAGGAACGAGCTGAAACTGTGCATTGCAGTATGGGCACCCCAAAAGCACGATGCAGGGAAGAAAGGAAGAAAATTTTAAGATTTGTTTACTTGTTTGAAAGGCAGAATTACAAAGAGTGGGGAGAGACAGAGAGACGGATCTTCTTCCATCAGCTGGTTCACTTGGGTCATTCTCGGTTGCTTTTCCTAGGCCATCAGCAGGGTACTGGAAAAGTCCCATGAAAAATGAAGTTGAAAGATGGGCTGATTTGGGTGCAGAGCATTTTTGGAATCCATGCATAGTTCTTTTCTGTGCTATTTTTCATGCACTTGTTGGAAACCTTCTGCCCCTGTGGGTGGTGCTGTTCTGGTCCATTACACCTGGCCGATAGAAGCCACAAGAACACGTGAGATTTTTTCCCCACCTCCGTTCTCTCCCGGCAGGTGTCTGCACTGACTCCAAATCTTTTCAAGGGAATGGGACCCACACCAAAAACCTCCCTTGCTGATGTGGCCTTGGAGTTCTCACACCCCCAGCTGTAGTCTCCGACTCTAATTAGAGAGGCACTGTGACAGCCCGGCTCAGGAGCTTGTCCCTACCAGCTCACAAGGACGGGCTGTGTGCTTCTCCAGCGCTCCGTGAGCTGGTTGCTGAAGGCACGCCTCGTTTGAAATGACAGAAACTTGCCATTACAGCACACTGAGAGGGAAAGCAGCCAATACTCAAAGCCCTCGTGTGTTAACTCTCAGATGTTGTGTCTTTGGTGCACGTCCCTAGCTGTATCTCCAGGGTGGAAACCACACAAGAGGGACTGTGTCCCTTCCCAGCTCGATCTTCATTCAGTGACTTCACTTGGGTCATTCCAAACAGGCCGTGACGATCAGCAGTCAGCACCAACCGTGCCCCAGCCCTCATCGCCCAGAGAGCCAGTTGTTGAACCTTCTGCAGTACACCCCTCCGGGGCCTGCCATGTGCCCCAGCCTCCCCCGTGCAGGGAGAGTGCCACACTGGCCCACACTCACTCGAGGGGCTCCCTGGTCTCGTTCAGTGCAAGGGACCTGGCGGGGGGTATTTCCCCATCTCTGCCTCACTTCATTCTGAAGCGGAACAAGACTTGTGAGCAGAGCCACCGGCTGGTAGGTAAATAGGGCAGCTGTGATGTGCGTTCCAGTGGAAATAAAGAACATTTAGGAGTTTGGCGTGCACACAGAGGCAGCTTCTAGATTCAGGGGCTCCCACCCTTCCTGCCTCCTGTTCCTGTGTGACAAGGGGACCCAGTGTGTGTGTGCACAGCCTTCCCGGAGCTGCAGGCTGCACCTGGGTGTTCCTGGGCTCTGACGCAGGGTAAACTTGCCTCCCCCACATGCTGGCTGCCAGCGGTGGAGCTCACTGTTTGTCTGTGCACAGGGGACACTGCCTGCCTTTCACAGGATTCTTTTCAGGGACCACTATACAGGGTCTCCTGTGCTGAGCTGGGATAACCCCCAGACCTAATTCCAATCCAAGTGAGATCACTTTCTGGAAAGGGGAGCCTGGTGGGTTTTAAGAAGTCAGTTCAGGGCCAGTGCAGTGGTATATCAGATTAAGCTTCTAACTGCAGTGTCCACATCCCATATGGAGGCTAGTTCAAGTCCCAGTTACTCCATTTCTGATCCAGCTCCCTGCTTGTGACCTGGAAAGCAGTGGAGGACCACCCAAGTCCTCCAACTCCTGCAAGCATGCGGCTGACCTGGAAGAAATTCCTGACTCCTGGCTTCCAGTCAGCTCAGTTTTGGCCATTGTGGCTATACGAGAAATAAGCCAGCAAATAGAAGATCTGTGTCTCTCCTCTGTAACTCTGCCTTTCAAATAAAAACACAATACATCTTAAAAAAAAAAATAAACAGTCAATTAGACTTCTGATAACCCTTGACAGTAGCCAATGCTCTTCTCTCTGCCAAAACCTGATGGGAAATTAACCACCATGGAGTTATGTTGTGCCCACGCCTGGGACACAGTGGAATTCCTCCTGGGTTTGCTAGTTGCTCTTGGCCCATGCCCTGAGTGCGTGCAGGGATCTGAGTGTGCGCCTGTAGGGAGCAGGGTCCTGTGTGGGTGTTGTCCTGTGGAAGCCAGTGTGTTTGTACACATATGGCATTAGATGTGTATGTTCTTCTGTGCCTCTGTGTGTGCACACGCAATCTGGGTGGGCACCAGCAAGCCGGACGACTTCCACACATCCAACTGAAATGCTTGGCGAACACTATCATCTTCTAAAAATAGAGGAAGTGAAACATTGGAAAGAAAGATTTTAAAACACCCCACCCCCAAGTCTCTTCCTTTCTGAGATCCTGGGTGTGCTTCTAAACTGCTCGTTGTCATGGAAAAATCCCAAACGCCTGCAATGTGCGTGTGTGTGTGCGTGTGTGTGTGTGTGTGTGTGTGTGATAAAAACCTGGGGCTTCATCCCGGACGGACTTGCTTCCCGCAGGGTAAGCTGCAAGGGAAGGAGGTGAGGGGAAGGATGCTGGGTCATCCCCTCACCTTTTCCCGGCTCCCTGGCATGCTTGGCACACTTCCTGCCCACTCATGCCCAGTTGTGGATCCACTGGCTCAGGGGCTGAGCAGCCCCGCCCTCCTGGGTGGTCACAAGAGTTGGAGATGCATGTTCACATCTTCATGTACCACAAAGTAACAGCAAAGGGTTCCTGAGTTGTTTGTGAAATCCACAGATATTCTTTGTGTGTGTGTTTACTTTATCTTTACTATGCTGTGTACAGAAAATCATTGCATTTTACAGATGGGGAAAATGAGGAACAAAGGGTTGGTGACACTGACCCAAGGTCACACAGCTTAGAAATGATGAATACAGGAGTCATACCCAGTTGGTCTGGCTGCTCCGAGAGCTCGTGATTTAGCCAGTAGGATATTCCAGATCCGAGATCCCGTGTCACCTTGGAGACATCAGTGTCTCTTCTTATTGCCCACAAGTGGAGGGTCAGAGCTGAGTGAGGGCACGCCAGGGGCCTCACTCACCGTGGGGGGGGGGGTGCTTCCACATGTGTGCGTCCACTCCACGGAAGGGCTGCAAGTCACCCGTCCTGATGGGTTTGGGACCAGGAAATTTCTAGCAGGAAGGAAAGCAGCGTTCATGGAGCCCACGGCATGTGACAACAGCTGAGCTCCTCCCTCACCACAGTCAGTTCCTGAGCATGGTGTCCTGACATAGGCTCAGTTCCCTGCTCTGTGTCTCCCCCTCAGGGCTATCCAGAAGAGCCTGCACTGCCCACAGCCCCATCTGGCCTTGCAGAGTGGACCAAAGGTGGCTCCAGGGAGCCCATGTGTGGTTCACCAGGGGTTTGCTCTCAGGACCGGGAGCTGGGAGCCCATGGCAGAAGGAACTAGAAGCAGCAGGTGGAGAGGCGGGAAGATCGCCATGTAGAAAGAAGTGGAAACCCATGCGGTGCGTGCAAGATGACACGACAAGGGAGCAGAGACTAGGAGAGAACAGACTCCCCGGAGAAAAGAGGACGTTTACAGAGCGCTGGGACGGCCGGGGAGACGGAGAGGAAGTGGCTGAGCACCCCAACGGCTTGAGGAAGCTCCTTATTTACCTAGAGGCCAACCTCAAATACCCAAATTTCCCAATTAGCTCATTTCTTTCCATTATGCTAGAATTTAAACAGGGCCAAGGTTACCTCACAATAAATCTTGCATTGATGTGTGTCCTGAAATGCCATTTGAGTGGGAGAAAAACGAGCAATAGTAGACGAGCTCCACATGGTGTGAAACTTCACTTATCGCTGCCTGTGCGAGGTAACCACAGCTCATACACATTGGCAGGTGCAGCACAAACAGCTGATCCTTGGGCGTTCCTCCTCAGCTCCCACCAGCACTGTGGGAGGCCTGCATGGATCTACTGTGTGCCCTGGGGCTGGCCACCCTCAGGGTGTGGCAGCGGGGAGATGGATGGACGGTCTTATTTAATGTTTACATCTCTCCAGGGTGGGCATTCTTGTGTCCCATGCCACAGATAATCAAACTGGGAATCAAAAGTGTTAAGTTCCCTACTCAAGACCATGCAAACAGACATGCCAGAGATGGGTGGCAAACACGAAACGTGATAGCACATCGCAGCAATTTGATTGACTAGAAAGTCTAAACAACTAAATCCTGCATAAAACCTACCTGCTGTTTTCCTGCTGGGCTCCTTGTAAGAAACTCAACCAAGACCTTGGAAGCCAGTGGTGCGACAGGCAAAAGTCAGAGGTGAGAGTTACTCCGAGAACCAGTGCTAAGAGAAAGCCTGCACGCTGGGCCATCAGCAGGCCTGGGTGGCTGAATCCAAAGTGATTTTCAGCAGAAACAAATGCAAATTGTCACTAAGGAAAGAATCTCCAGGTAGGTTCTTAGGATGTTCAGAGATTAAAGCAAAGCTGGCCAGACATACACCTCAACATATTTAGCCCTCAACATTCCACAAGGGTGCTAGGTATTAAAATTGGCAGATACAGAATAAATAAAATACGCTATATGCCACATTAAATAAGCTAGAAAATGGAAGGACAACCACAAGCACAAAGCCAGAGATTACCGGAGTGGGTACATGACTGAGTCTCGTCTCCTACACCCACTGTAGCTTCCTTGCTAGCAAGTCTCTGGGAGGCAGTCAATGACGGCTCTCGGGTGTACCTGCCAGCCACGTGGGAGACCCAGAGTGAGTTCCAGGCTCTTAGCTGTGCCCAGCCTGGCTGTTGTAGGGAGTGTACCAAGAGATGGAAGTACTCTCTCTGCCTTGTTGATGAGAGGAAATATGGATATAGAAAACAAATTTAATCTAAAGATAGTCAGAAATGACCAGACCTATCTGAGAAAGATCCAGTTAGATGAAAGAGATGATGATTGGACACTAGAACAAAACAAAGAGAAAGTAGAAGTTTAGACATGGCTGAAAAGAAAGTTAGTAAACTAGAAGATAAATATCAAGAAACTAAGAGTAAGAAAAAGAAAATATGAGAAGGCTTTCATCAGTAATGGAGAATAACACAAGAAAATTGACTAAATGTCTCATCAGAATCCCAGAAGCAGAACAGTGTTTAGAAGATAGACAATATTAGAGAATTTTCCAGGTGTAGGAGAGTTGAACCACAGATAAAGGAAGCAGCTTGCAAGTATCAGGTAGAATAAACAAGAAGAGATTTACATTCAGACAAGCTCCAGGGATGCTTTGGACCAGAGTCAGAGATCTGTCACAGTGGGAGCAGAGGGCCTGCCCACGGAGTGTGACAGGGAGCCTTCCCTGTGGCAGAAACCTGGAGCCAGGACGTGGTGTGACCGGCTGGAGCAGGACGCTCAGTCTGGACCTGTGAGCCCTCACGAGCACTTCAGAAGGCTGTAGAAAAAGGAAGCAAGAGGGAAGCTAATTCTGGTACAAAAATCTGAAGTGCGTGCACATTGAGTCTTTAAAACTTTCACAACATGTGAATTACGAAAAACAAGCAACAAGTATTTCAGCTTTTTGAACCAAAATAGGCTTACCTCTCAATGTCCATTTTTCCATGAATTTTTTTGTAATACTTTTTTTTTTTTGGTAAGACTAACTTATTTATTTATTGGAAAGGCAGGCTGTCAGAAAGGGAGGGAGAGATGGAGAGAGACTTTTCCACCTGCTGGTTTACTCTCCACATTGGCTACAACAGCTGTGGCTGGGCCAGAATAAATCCAGGAGCCTGGAATTCCATGAGGGTGTCCCCAGTGGGTGGCAGGGAGGGACACAGCAGCTAGGCCATGTTCTACTGTTTCCCAGGTGCATTAGCAGGGCGCTGGATCAGAAGTGGAGCAGCTGGTACCCAGGCCAGCACTCCAGGATGGGATGCCACTGTGTCCCAACACCAGGCCCTTGTACCTGAAATTCCTGCTCATGACTTCTTCCATACTGCACTGGAACCACCAGTTCTCAGACAATACTAGAGCTGCCATTGTATTAAAACAATTCCCTGCTCTCAGAAGCTCTTCTTGATCCTTCTGTCTCTCTGCTTCAGCCTTTCCAGAGCTGAGAATTTCTGAGAGGCAAACAGGCTGCCTGCCCAGCTCCAGGAAAGGTTCTGAACGTGGTGGCACAATCTTGCCGCCCATCTGCTGCCAGCTGCAGCCGAAGGCACATGCCCAGAAGGCTCCTGAACCCTTTCCTCCATGCCTAAGGGTTGGCTCGATGAGGCTTCACTTTGGAAGTTACTATAGAGCTCCCTTGGTTCAATTCCTGAGGCTCACAGTTTTCTCTGCCCTGAAATACACCAAACTCTGGAGGCTGCCTGGCCTCGGGTCAAGAGCATCTCTCACCCCCCTGCCCTGCATGCTTCAGGTTTGCTGGTGCCCATTACACAGGGTGGCTGCCTCTCAGTGGCCAGCACTGGCACGTGCTTGCTAGTTCTCCCTGGCACCTAACATTTTCTGGAAGATCCTCTGCACACGTGGCAGAAGATGGGAGGGAGCACGGAGCAGATGTGGAGGTCACAGAGCGGCAGAAGGAGATGGGTCAGGGGTTGAAGCTCCAGAGACCTGAGGAGTCCCTGGAAGGAGCACTACAGGGTACCTCCCCAGGTGTGTCCTGTCCCTCCCCCTCCCTGCCCTGGGTTGGTCCAAACCCCACCCCCACCTTGCCCCCACCCCAGTTTTTCCAGGCCCCCTTGAGCTTTCCGGAGCCCTGGACAAGGAAGGACTTTGTTCCGGAGGGTGGGAGACTTGGGGGCAGAGTTCTCCCTCAACCTTCATCAGGGTGTTTGGGGCTGAGGCCTTTGCAGGCGCTACCTTCATCTGCTGTCTCAGTCAAGGCCACAAGAGCTGCTCTAACACCTAAACCTAAAGAGGTGCATGCTCCAACATGACAGAGCTGGCTCTTCCTGGCTGGCAAGTAGCTCTTCTCCCTACTGGACGAGATGTCTAGGTTCCTGTCCATCTGAGACTCCATCAGCTTCACCCGCTGGCTCCCAAGGCAGAGCAGAGACTCTCAAAGGACTGCACTGCATGCTGGGGACTTGGGGGGCGGGGTCAGCTGGAGCTTCTTGCCTCCCATTGGCTGGCATCCAGTACCCTGGCCGCAGAGGGGCCACCAGGGAGGCTGGGAAATGGAGGTTGTATGCCAGGGAGGAGGGGCACCCAGGTTCTGCCCTCTCTTGTTCTTCTATTTGACCTGCATCGCCTGCTCCCTGATCCCCATGGGGTGAAAACACCTGCCTGGCTCTGCTCAGCCGCTGCACTTGCTTCTCCCTGCAGTGTGGTCACTCGGTCACAGCCCCATTGGTGCCCGGACATGAGAACTGATTATCTTGGGTACTCCTTTGACAAGCAGTGTGAGGCCTCCTTGGGTCAGAGTGGATGTGGTGGCAGTCTTGTCACTTTTTGACCATCCCAATCCACAGCAGTATTTTGTGTTATTTAAGGTCTATTTCCCCAAGAGCTGTTTGCTGTGTGACCGTGGTGACTGGAGTCAGCTCAGAGGCCCACCCCTTTCATGTTCCTCCCTTCCAACCAGCCTCAGACCCCCTGTCCCCACCTCCCATTTCACAACTTTGAGTCCCCCTGGACCCAGTCTACATGTCTCACTCATCCCAGTGGATTTGTAGGCAGAAGGCACCGTGGTCACACAGAGCACCAGCGGCCTCTATCATGGGAAACGACAGATGGCATGGATAGCAAGATGCGGTGTGACGGGCAGCTGCCTGCTGCAGTGGAAGTGGAGACCATGGCGCCGTGGTAAGGCTGAGGGCCTGGAGAATAGCCGGGAGGAGGTGTGGGAGTCACTCTGTTGTCCCCTACCCACCCCCCCAATGGTGGCTGGAGCACTGAGTGACTTCCCACTGCCCCATCCAGGCTTTCCCGTTTGTCTGCCAATCCACTTCTATCCATGAACACCTGCCCAGATCCTCCTGACCTGAGAGACTCCCTGGAAGGCCTCAGACAAGCCTGCACCCGGACAGATCCTGTGGCGACTTCGAGATCTTTTGCAATGCTGCATGCCTTTCTCCCGTGAACACAGGACCCCTATTGCCAGACGAAGGGGCAGCTCCCACGCTCTGCACGGAAAGACGTCCAATGAAGGAGAAAACCGAGAAAACAAACGTGGGACTGAGCATTCACGCCTGATGGTGCTGGATCCTGTGGCTCTATGAGGAGGTGCAGATGTGGGTCCCTGCCTGCTCTTTTCTTCCTGGCCGAGCAGTGGCCTTGGGAAGTGCCCGCACAGTGTTGGCTGCTGGTTGTTTGCACCCAGAGATACCTCCAAATAAATCACACGCATGTGGCTTGCAGGATAGGGGAGCCACTGCCCTCCCACACACCCTGGTGATGGAAGGAGTGGAGTCCAATGGAAGAGAAGTCCAACACGACCCCTTCTGTCCTCAGACAGGAATGCTCCCCCGGCTGGTAGGCAGGAGCCAGGGAACACTCAAGGCATGAGAGGCCTCATGAGGTTCAGGGTCTGGGGTCATTTTCTGCAGGACCTGATGAAGCAACCAGGCCAGGGAAGGAGGTCCGGTCCGGCTGGGGCCACGGAGGTCAAGGAACCAGAGTGGTCAGGTGGACAGACACGGGGCAGGAAAGTTAATGGATCTCCCAGGCCCTGCTGCTTTCTTATTCTCTCTCTGGTTTAAACACTCACAAATGACTTGTGCAGGCCTGGCTGGCCCTCAGCACAGCCTGCACGGGTGAAGTCAGGGTTGGGGAATCGGCACTGCCAAGAGGACGTTGACTCTTGGGAAGCCCATGCTGTCTGCTTTCCAGTATGGCCCTGTCCTGGTGCCTGACTGGCCCAGCTGGTCCAACCAGCGACCTGCCTGCTTCTCACTGAGGCGGGGACCACGACATAGTCCTTGCATGCAGTTCTGGCCTATGCAGGAGCGACTTGAGGTGCTGTGGGTCTGTGACCCCAGATGGGCCTGGTCCTGGTAACTTGTGTGTGCCTTATACCTGAGATGCAGCTCCTGGGGCCGTGAGGACCTGGGCCTGATCGTCAGCTTAGCAGCTGCATAACTAAGGCTTCTGTGCAAAACCCTTTTCTAGTCCTGCCTGCTATTCCAGCTGTGCACCTGCTGTCCAGGGCATGGCAACTCTGCAGCAGGCACCCATGGCAGCTGTCCTGCCCCCACGTGGTCTGCTGAAGCCTGGCTGGAACTCGCCCAGCATACAGAGCTGCACGCATCCATGGTCAGTCTGGTAGACCTGGCCTGGCAGGCTCTACCTGCCACTTTGTACTCTCCTTGTCAGTTTTTACCGCAGAACTCTGAGTACCTCCTCATGTGTGGGCCCCGCTTGCACAGCGATTCTCGGGGGTCCTGAACTATCACCTGTTATAACCCTTACCCCCCACTACGGTCTGCCTGGGGGGTGGGATCCCTCAGTGCCTCTGGCAGGGTTGCCCCTTGTCAGGATAGACCCCAGCTCTTTCCCTTCCCTGTCCAGGCTGCGCCCTAAGCACAAGGGGACAAAGATGCTCATTTCTGTGCTCCTCTCTTCCCCATCGCAGGCTCCAAGGGAGATTGATGTGGCCCCACCCACTTTCAGCAGAAGGGAGTTTCGCGGAACAAAAAGGAGCAGGGTTATTTTTTATCTGGCTCTTACCCCAAAGTGAGCAGGCTAAATCCTCACCCTGCAAGTACTGGGATCCCATATGAGCACCAGTTCATGTCCTGGTTGCTCCACTTCCTATCCAGCTCCTTGTTTATGGCCTGGAAAAGCAATGGAGGATGGCCCAAAGCCTTGGGACTCTGTGCTGGCATGGGAGACCCAGAAGAAGCTCTAGGCTCCTAACTTTAGATCAGTTCAGCTTCAGCTATTGTAGCCATCAAAGGAGTAAACCAGCAGATGGAAGATCTTTCTGTTTCTACTCTCCATAAATCTTATCTGCCTTTTTTTAAAAAAGTGAATAAATCTTTAAAAATAAAATTATATTTAAAAAAATAAAATTATAAAAATCCAGATGCTGGGCCTGACACAGTAGCCTAGTAGCTAAAATCTTTGCCTTGCATGTGCCAGGATCACATATGGTCACCGGTTCTAATCCCGGCAGACCTACTTCCTGCACAGCTCCCTGCCTGTGGGCTGGAAAGCAGTCAAGGACGGCCCAAAGCTTTGGGATCCTGCACCCACGTGGGAGACCCAGAAGAGGCTCCTGGCTGATGGCTTCAGATCAGTTCAGCTCTGGTTGTTGTGGCTGCTTGGGGAGTGAATCATCAGATGAAAGATCTTCCTCTCTGTCTCTCCTCCTCTGTGTATATCTGGCTTTTCAATAAAAATAAATAAATCTTTTAAAAAAAAATCCAGATGCCTGGAGCCAGCACAGCAGTGCAGCAGATTAAGCCACCATAAATCCTACCAGTGGCAGCTCAAGTCCTGGGCATTCCACTTTCAATCCAACCCCCACTAATGCACCAGTGCGCCTGCACAAAGCAGCAGATGGCCCACGGGCTTGGGTCCTGCAGCAACAAAGACAGAGCTCGTGGCTCCTGGTTTTGGTTCTGCTTGGCCCCGCCCACTGAGGAGGGAACCAGAGGATGGAAGATTCTCTCTCTCTCTCTGTAATTGACGTTCAAACAAAACATAAATCTTTACAAGTACCAGTTCCTGGGCCCTGTCCTAATGTAAGTGAGAATCGCAAGGGTGGAGGGCCTGAGACTCTACATTTATAACTGCCTGATGGTGGTCCTTCAAGTGTGGTCCCTGAGGGCCTAGAACTGCAGCGCCTCCCAGCCTACGCCCCAGCCAGACAAAGGTAGGGCCTCTGAAGTGGAGCTTGGCAGCTGCTTTCCACCCATCCAAGGGGTGTTGATGCATGCCTTCCAAGTCTGAGCATCCCCGCCTGAGGAGACCCTGAGCAGAGCCTGGCTGGCTTGGGAGCCGTTGATCCAAAGAGCTTCTAGAATGGACTCCATCTGCGTCCCTCAGGCCTGTCCACACAGGTCGAGTACCCAGGAGCAAACACAGAGACTTCTTTGGTCCAGCCCAGGCCACTGGCCTGTTGGGAGGAAACGGCTGGGAGAGGCAGCTTCTCCAGGCTGTTGACTGGCTGGCACCGTCTCCTGCCCAGCCACCAGCCAGCCACCAGCCAGCCAGGCCAAGGCCCTGTTGAAAGGCTCCATTCAAAGCTGCCTAATGAACAGACACCACAGCCTTTTTTCCTTTCCCCTGCACCTGGACCTGTGACCACAGCTGTTGGCAGCTGTGGCCACGGCCCCAGGAAAGGAAGCAGGCAAGAAGAGACCAGTCTTCCCTTGTGGGGACTGGGCCCCTGCAGGGAGCTTCCCCGGAGGGCAGCAGGCCCAACCCCACCTCCCTAGCACAATGTTCACATGTAGAAGATGCCAGGATGCTGGGGCTATGCTGAATGAGACCAGATGGATGCTCCGAGGGGCTCCCAGTCTAACAGGGGCACAAGGACAGATGAGCATGGGTCTGCGTCTGTGTTGTCATCCAAGGCCCACACTGCAGGGATAGAATGGGTCTCTGGGAGCCTTTGGCCTCCAGCCAGCAGGCATTACACAGCCAAGCTTCGCCGCAGAGGGCTCCAGTCTCCGTTATGTTTGTGGGGAGAATTACGCTTGGTTCTGGTTTCATCTCCAGTTTGTGTGGTTAATGTTCTGTGCTCTGACTCATTCAGACATGAGGAGTCAGCCCTTTGGCATTTAAGGAAAGGCTCTGACTGACCCCAGGAAGGGTCAACATCTACTCCATCCCCTTCCTGGGCCCTTTCCCAGCCTCGGCCTTCCTATCAGCACAACAAGGGCAAGGCCATTATCCTCACCAAGCCCTATCCTTCCCCTACAGTCACTGCGCAGGCTCTGACTTCCACCTGCCTTCTCCTACAGGCTGAACAGCCAGAACCCACTCGAGGCTACACAGTGGTCCAAGTCCCCATTCCTCTCCACTTAGAAATACCTCGGTGCGAGTGAACTGTGTCCCCCAGCCCCCAGAAAGGGGCATTGAGGCAGAGGCACCCCGATGACTATGACCTTATTTAGAAGTAGATGTGATGAAATCATTGCAACAGAGAGGAGAGGCAGGATGCACACGGACGCCCCGGGAGGGCAGTGGCAGAGACGGGGCCGTGCAGCTCCAACAGGATCCCCAGGGATTGCAGAGGGCCCCAGCGGCCAGCAAGGAGCCAGCAAGGTGTCGTCCATGGACTGGACTTGTAACCTCCAGCATGCAGAGAGCAGCTTGTGCTGCTGTGGGCCATGCACCTTGTTCTAGAAGGCTCGGGAAACAAGAAGTCACTGCCTTCTGCCCAAGCCTGAGGCCCAGCTGCTACCCTCACTTCTGGCCCAGTTTCCATCAGCAGCTCTCACCCTTCACTTAAAAAAAAAAAAGATTTATTTATTTTTATTTGGAAAGTCAGATATACAGAGAGGAGAAGAGAGAGAGGAAGATCTTCCATCTGATGGTTCACTCCTCAAGCAGCCACAACAACCAGAGCTGAGCCAATCCAAAGCCAGGAGCCAGGAGCCTCTTCTGGGTCTCCCAAGCAGGTGCAGGTCCCAAGGCTTTAGGCCGTCTTTGACTGCTTGTTTTCCCAGGCCACACGCAGGGAGCTGGATGGGAAGCAGGTCTGCTGGGATTAGAACTGGCGACCATATGGGATCCCAGCACATTCAAGGCGAGGACTTTAACCACTAGGCTATCGCACTGGGCCCTTCACCCTCCACTTTCATTTGATTCTGCATAAAATAAAGTAATAGTTGACCCATGGACCATGCTGTACAGCATGTAGGTCACTGATGATATGCAGGTGCTCACTCAATCCTGAGTTTTTAATGTCTTTACCCCATTTCATAGATGTGGAGCTGAGGAGCAGATTACAGTGAGTGGCCAATGAGTAGTCCTTCTCCAGACCGCGCATCCCAGTGCGGCAGGGCAGGCATTGCCTACCGCATCCCAGCACACTGCCCCCCGAGCACACTGCACTGGGAATACTGGGTATGGGTCCCACCTGCTCTTTCTGCTCACGTATACTCTGGGAGGCAGCCGATGATGGCTTCAAGGAACTGGGTCCCTGCCTTTCTGGTGAAGTATGGAGCTCAGAGCTCCTGACCTCAGCCTGGTGCAGCCCTAGCTGTTGTGAACATTGGGGGAGGGGTGACCCAATGAATGGAAGATCTCTTTCTCTCTGCCTTGCATATGAAAAATAAATAAATAAACAAAACGATGAAGTGATGCATTCAGCGGGGTGTGTGTGTGTGTGTGTGTGTGAATCCTGGGGAACTCCACACCCTTCTCCCATGGTTCAGGGTCTCCCAAAGCTCTGCTTCTCTGGGATTCTTCCCCGTTTGCCAGGATGACCATGCACAACTGCCCACTGCCCTTGACGTTGTCAGAATCAGAAAAGCTAGAAGCAGCTGCCACTTTCCGATTCAGTCAAACCGCAGACTCTGAATGTGAAGGGAGGCCTGGGGTCACGGAGGGGTTAAAGACACAAAACAGTAATTATCAAATCCCTGGACTGCCCCACGACCGGGACTGCCCGACTCCGCTTCATCTTCCCCCTCTTTGGCCAGAGAGGGCACCCCATCTTGGCAGGAGCCAGGGAGACCAGCTCCCTGCACCCCTCCCAGGGAAGGAAGGGACGCTCTGCCTCCGGTCCTTCCTTCCTTGCTCTTCCAGGCACCCGTGCCTGTGTACCTGCTCTTGGTATCAGCGGACAAGGCTGGGAAGCTGCCATTGCCTGGCTCCAGTCCTGGAAAGTCACTTAGCTCTCTGGGCTGCAGATCCTGTCCTCTGCAGCAATCCCTTGGGGGGGATGGGGATGGTAAATCTGCCCTGATATAATGCAGACCTGAGCCGCCTTCTCCAGCTGCAGGATGAGGAAGAGATGGGCAGGCAGAGCCTCGTGGGCCCTGCAGGTCACCTCACAGCTGTCCTAGGGGAATAGTTCCGTGCAGCTCCTCCTGCAGGGAGGAGCTTCTCAGGTTGACCAGCACTCAAGGCGAGTGACAGCCCGGTCAGCTGTCAGCTGCAGTCAGGGCTGCTCTGCACCTCCCCCCAGGGCTGCGGCAGCCCCAGCGAGGATGAAAGGCACACAGAGGGACCAGAGCAAGGGCCGGCTGGGATCCATCGTCTGCCGCTTGGAGAAAATTCATTCGGGGCAGCGGCAGGTTTCTGGGGACAAGCCCCCTCTGCCTGGCGACCCAAGCGACCAAGCCCTCCCTCTGGCTCTGCTGTTTAGTGCGTGCCTAGGTGAGTTGCTCTCACATTCCCTGCCTCCATGTCTGCCTCCAGTCTGACCATCCCTTCCTTTCTGTAATGAGCCGGTAGCTCAGTGGGGATGAGCTGGGTGCTCCACGGCCATTCTCACTAGTACCTCCTGGGAGTGCTGGGAAAAGCACACTTCAAAAATATATTTTCTCAAGACGCTAACAGATCCAGACACTACCCCTCCATGTGTGTCCCCCCAAAGGCAGTAAAGAGGGACCCAACAAATATTCATTCTGCAACATTCTTCACTGCAGCCAAACACAGGATCAGCTCAACCTGGGAATAACTCAACATCTCTCGGTGCGAATGGATCCAGCAAGTGTGGCTATACACACCCCAGAACACTCATCAGCCTTCCTGATGAACCCGCAAAGGCTTTACAGCAGGTGGAAAGCTGGACACAGGATCACAGAATGTAGAGCCTCTCTTACATGAAATACTCCAAACTGGCAATTCCACCGAAGCACAACAGATAAGGGGTCGCCAGAAACAGAAAGGGGGGCCTGTGAGAATGTCTGTGCCATGGGCAAAGGGTGGACAGGAAGGGCATGCTGCCTTCACTTGTGTGGAAGCATGTGGCAGCCAGGCAGTCGCGCATGGCTGGCTGCAGCCTTCCGGGCTGCTGTTGTTGCCAAATGTGTGGGCATAGGCTGCCCACTCACACATGTGCCCCTCCAGGCTGAGGGTCTCCCAATGCATACCTGCCCTGCCCTCGGTCCTGAGCACACACACCAGGGAGCTCCTCAGGGGCCAGGGACTTGCTGGTGGCTGCAAAGAGCTCCCACGAGCACTGAGCCTCCTCGTGGTTCCAGGGAAGGAAGCAACAGGGGTACTCACTGGGGAGTGGGGGCTGCAGGGTAACAGTCTTCCTGCAGTGCCCAGCCAGAGCCTGGTAGGAAGCAGAGGCGGCTGTGTTATTGCCCCGGAAGCCATGGACTCTGTTGACTTGCAGGTGACCACTCTGAAATGCAAGGCTTGGAGTGGAAGCAAGCTCGTGCCACTGGCCTTTCTGGCTCTGGGTCGGTCCTGCAGCTGCACACACACACACACACACACACATACACACACACACAGAGCCAGGGCCCTTGCCAGCCCCACTCATGGTCCCCTCCACCTGCCAGCCAAGGGCACTCAGCTCCCGGATGCCACAGGCCTGGGGTAATGGCTCCTCCGTGTTTCCTCGCATTTCCCCAGGCCCAGGAGGTTCTGGGCCTTCATGAAAAGCCGCTGGCAGCCGAGGACTCTGTGGCTGCTGTAGGCCTGGTCCATCCCAGGACACAGGCTGGGTCAGGTTTGGTAGGAAGGAGGAGGAATCCGGTACACAGCTATGCAGCTGCTTGTAAGCCATCGCTCTCTGCTGTGTACCCAAACATACACCCATTCCCTTCCATAGGGTGGCTGGGGGTGCACAGAAAGAGGGGGGTGGCTGTCTGTGGCTGGAGTGACGTCCAGCTGAGAGGGAGGGAGGGGGAAGGATGAGGAAAGAAACAAAGGGTAAGAAGGGAAGAAGAAAGGAAGGAAGGAGTGGGGGAGAAGAAAGGACAGAATTCACCATTTCTTATTCAACAAGCAGCTGTTGGTCTCTCCCCAGCCCTCCCACTAGGCTGGATGAAGTAGGACTTCTACATGGGCCAAGGACACTAATCAAAGCCCCATGCTGAGCCCAGTCACTCAGCATGAACCCTTCAAACTACAGCACTTGAAGCTCGTGTCAAATGCTACTAAATGGCCAACAAACCCATGATAGCCAGCTGCAGGCCAAGACCTTCTGCTCCAGCTCCTCCTGTCAAGCTTGGGGTTGGGAGAGGGGCTTCCTTCCTGCTGAGGCAAGGACCCAGGAACCAAGCATCTGACAATCCGCCAAGTGCAACTGAACATGTGTTTCTGAACATCCACAGAGGGCCAGGCCTGGGTGCGGAGCTGGCAGCTGCGCCGGCAGCAGTGTCAGCACAAACCAGGACCAGGTGGTGGGAAAACTGGGCAAGGACACAGAGGCAGAAAACGGGAAAGCCTCGAGTTCCATGGGAGCCTGGATTTGGAAGTGGGAGAGCACAGGGGAGCCAGGTCTGCTGTCAGGGTAGAGGTAGGGAAGACCCTGCAGCAACAACTCCAAGGTAGAGACCCCAGGGGAAGGTCTTGGGGGAACAAATTAGGGGGCTCCCTGAGAGCTCTTTTCCAACTGCTCCAGAGGATCCTGCTGCCTCCCGCAAGCCAGTGAGGGCTGTGTGGCAGGTCCCTTCCTGCAGAGGGGCCCTGAGTGCGCTGTGCCACCACCTAGTGAAAGTGGGGAAGGTGACACACCGGCAGGGCTACAGAGGTCCAGGACCAGCTTCCAGTGGGTGTCCCCCCGGCCCCAAGGATGGTTGAAGAGGATGACTCTGGGTGGCCTCAGGCAGGCAGTGCAGGCCCAGGATCACAGCTTGGTCCCCAACTCACTCCACCCACCCTTCATCCACTTGTCTACCCGTGCCCCACATGTTGGGCTTGTGTTTTTACCGCTGGCCTTAAAACATAACACGTTTTTCATAAAATTTTTATTTTGGAATTTTTTTCCCTTTAATTGAGAAGCAGAGACAGCAACAGCTCCCAGCTGCTAGTTCTGTCCCCAACTTCTGGGGCTAGACCTGGCTGAGGCTGAGAACCAGGAATCCAATCTCTCACAGGGGTGGCAGAGACCCAGCAACTTGAATTCTCACCTACTGCCTCCCAGAGTGAGAATTAGAAGGATGCTTGAGCCAGAAGCAAAGTATTTTACTACGGAATGTAAGCGTCTCAGCCGGCATCCAAACTTGCTAAGCAAAACAGGCACCCCGAATTTGTGTCAACCCCAGTATACATCTTTGAGCATTAGAGATGTTAAATGTACACAGTTAAAGCTGTATTTCAGGATTCTATGAGGATTACGCAGAGAGTTACCATAGAGGATAGAGGACTTAATCTAAAGCCTTCAAAAATATTATTTCTCTTCTGTTTCCCTCTTCTTGATGCCTAGACAAAAGCCTTCTCTTGTCCACTTTGGAGTGGGCATTGCGGGAAGTGGGTTAAGCAGCAGCCCAGGACATGGTACCCATATCAGAGCTGGCCAGAGTTTCAGCTGCACCGGCTGCTTGGCTTCCCACCCACCTGCTAACATGCCTGGGAGGCAACAGAAGGGACATCCTGCATCCGTGGCTTCAGCCTGGCCCAACCCCTCCTGCTGTAGACATCTGGGGAGGGAACCATTCGGTGAAAGAAAGATCTTTCTCTTGTCTCTCTGTCACTCTGCCTTTTAAACAAATATATGTATTTTAAATAGGCTCTCCCTCATTCAGTGACTATTCAATAAACGTTTACTTGTTTTCTAAAGGGGCTCCCTCTGCCTAGTTTTGCACCCCAAATCCTAGTTATCCACTAAGCCACAGCACATCTGCTCCCAGAAGACACCAGTGTGCTGCAGCTGATGAAATGGACAGCCTGGGGTATGGAAGGTATGGAAGGGCCACGGCTTAAGAAAGAGCGGCAGGTGGAAAGGCAAGGCTGCACTTGAGGCTTGAGACAGTCCTGTGAGGCTGGCGTGGGCAGGGAGCTTGGGGGAGCAGTTTCTCCCACAGAGAGAAGCGGGCATTGAGGGAAGGAGCAGCTCTCTGTGTCTTGATTGGAGATCAAAACAGTTTCTATTCTTGCAAATCCCCTTGGGAAATCAGCCTGCTGGGGTTGAGGACAGGAAGCCATCGCCTTACCACACTCACCAAGCAGCCTTGGCAGGGAGCCCTTTGGCAGACTCCCAGCAGGGATATTGTAGGGGAAGCTATGGCGCCCCCAGCACGCTGCGGCCACAGGCCAGGAAAAGGAACTGGGGTTCTTGCCAGAGTGGTCCCGGAGACACTAAAAGAGCTGAGCTGCCAAGGTAAATGCCCAGACTGTCGTGCTCAAGTCGGGCAGGTAGGGGGTGGTCACCAAGACCCCGAGAAGCTGGTGTGTCTGGAGCACCAAGTTGACTCAAGGAGCTTGGGGAGTAGATTCTAACAGAATCGATGTGAATGTCTTGGGGGATAAAGTGTAACAGTTGTATGATTCTTTAATGTCTAATGTGAGCTCTGGCTTGGTGGGCTGCCTGGGGCTCTGCCCTTGGGTGGCTGGAGAGGCACACCCATGCCTCTCTCCCTTTCCACCTGTTTTGTAGAGGACAGGGTATACAGCCCCTCCTGGGGCTTAGGATCCCAGTTAGGATGGTATGGAGGCCAGTGCATCCACTCTGCAGGGACCCTCAACCCTGGCTTCCCACTGACATCACCCATTGACCAGTGATTAGTGGCCCCAAAGATTCTGTTCCTTAACCCACAGGGGAACGGAGCACCGGTGTTTTCCAGAGCTGCCCCCCAGGGTCTTGCAGGGTGAGTCTCACACGTGTAGCCTGCCTATCTTTCCACCCCTCACCCCCTGCCCAGATCTGTTTTTCCCTGTAGATCTCTCAGATCCGCCCTCTGCTTTCTTCCCAAGCTGCCTCCACAGCTCTCCTCCCACCTCCCCATACACTGGTTGGTGGATGCTGGGACCCACCAGCCAGTTCCTGGGGAAACACTTGCAGGGCCTGTTTCGTAAGCAGCTACCACACTCCAGAAGCAATGCAAGATGAGGACCAGGAATGTCTTCAGACCGTCCTTGGATGTAGGGGAGCGCCCTCGGCCCTCTACAGAGGAGTTGAACTCCACAGCAGTGATGGCCAAGTCCACAGACATTCCACCTGACTCAAATCTAATCCCTCTCCTCAACCCCACTCCCTCATTTTCAAGGACATTGTCCTTTTTCAAAGGTTTTTTTTTTAATATTTCATGTTGATCTCTTACAGCAACCTGACAAAAGGAGCTAGGATTTAGAAAATTTCATATGTTGCCTGGTCTTTACTGAACTCTAGACCCTTGGTGGCCCCTGGGACCTGTCATTGAGCCATTCCCACTTTCCCAGATGGTGCTAACTGTCCCCTCAGCCCGAAGCAATTCAGATTTATTAGGGCTGCTACCCTGGAAGGTTCTTGACTGTCTACCCTACCACTCCCCTACCAGAACTTGATTTTCAACTCCTTTGGAAGGACCCAGAGCAGCTCTCTGTTGATGTTGCTTTGTGGTTGGCTTGTCTATCCTGACCCCTTAGCTTGCCTGTGACCCCCTAGCTAAGTCACCGATTTCCCTATTGTCTCCCAAAGACATTTTCCAGGTCTACAGAAATCTGAAGTGACCTTACAGCCACTTCTCTGCTGCTGTTTTAGGGATTTTTTAAAAAAAAATAGAAAATTTCATTTGTTTATTTGACAGGCAGATGACAGAGAGAAAGAGGGGGAGCGTGGATCTTATATCTGCTGGTTCACTCACTCCTCAAATGGCTTCAACAGCTGGCATTGGGTCAGGCCACAATCAGGAGCCTGTAACTTCTTTCAGGTCTCCCACATGGGTGCAGGGGCCCAAGCACTTGGGCCGTCCTTCACTGCTTTCCCAGGCACATTAGCAATTAGCTGGATTGGAAGTGGACCAGCTGGAACTCTAACTGGTGCCTGTCTGAAAGGCTGGCATTGCAGGCAGAGGCTCAACACCCTTGCTCCACAAAGCCAGTCCACTCCTTGAGGGCTTTGATGCTTCTACATGCTGAAGGTTCCCCCTTTACCCTTGGTGGGCTATCTTCTCATGGTCTCAAGTCATCAATGCAGAAGACCACCGGACAATGAAATCCAACATCTTAATCTTTCCTTTAGTGAACTAATACTTAGAAATGGCCTAATACAGGCCAAGTACCTTATGCATTGTGCTACTAGAAGCACAACGAGATTCTCTCTCCCCTGTGGAACTTGCAATGATAAAAATCACTGGGGGTGGCCGCTATGAGTCGCAGGGCCACCTGGTGACAGGTTGTGACTTGGAGCCTACATACTTCCCTCACTCAGTCCCCCACAGCCTACAGAGCTAGAGTCAATGTCCTCATTTTCTGGGGAGGACGCCAAGTATCACTGAGGCTTAAACCATCAGCCCAGAGTCACTAGAAGCGGTGATGGAATTTGAACAAACGTGTCTGTTCCAAATCCATGTGTTTGCCTGCGTGCTGGGGATTCATGCGAATGGTGGTTAGGAGCTCAGAATTTAGAAACAGACAGATTTAGGTGGGAATGTCAGCTCTGTCATTTCATCGCTATGTAATCTTAAACAATTAATTAACTTTTTTGAACTTGGGTTTCTTCAGCTGTACCTATAAAGCATGGTAATACCTATCTCTTACGGTTGTGATGAGAATCTTAGAAATAGCAGGTGGTATTTTAGGGCTGCCTTACAGGCCTACTCTCACTTACAGTCGTGTAATTTCCTTGGCAGCATCCTGGGGAACTGTCTCATTTCAGTTCCCTCCAATAGCCCCCAGCACAGTCTGAGGGACACGGAGATCTCAGGGCACTAGCAGAGTGATGGTGCGTGTCATTTCTAAGCCACCAGGTGCCCAGACCCTCCAGGCACTAGGTTTGGGTCTTCCCCTCGGTCTCCCTCCTGACCCAGACACCTCTCCCTGAACAAGTGCCTTGTCTCAACTCCAGTGCACTGGCACTGTCTAGAAGGAAGTCTTCAGGAATCCAGCCTGCGGGGAGCATGGAGCATGCAGCAAACACATGGGGACAGTGGAAACCTTGACCCATCGAGGGGCGAGGCTGCTCTCTGTCTCCCTCTTTAACAGACTGTGAGAAGGAAGTGCTGATGCCTTGGCAACTTTTCCAGAGCCTGGAACTTGAGGTCTTTCTCTCACTGCTGCTGAGGGAAACACATCCCCTATAACTCCTACATCTCTATGGCCCTTCCAAAAAGATGCTGTGAACTCCTAGCAACCTCTCGCTGCCAGGCGAAAAGAGAAAAATATCTCTCTTGGAAACTATGGGATATTGGGTACCAATGTAGGCCAGACTTTCCACTGCAATATCGAAAGACTCTCCCTGGCACAACAGTCAAGAGCAGGACGGGCCAGCAGCAGGGCCTGGACTGTGTTAGCAGCAGTGGCATCCTGCTGGCCTTAAAGCCAGCTCAGGGTTGTGTTTGGGTGAATTTTCAGCCTGAGCCCTTGGCCTGGGGTGGGAAGGATGGTGTCTGGGATTGGGGGCAGGGGCACTGCAGAGCTGTCAGGTCCCACAGGGGTGAAGAGGCAGGGACTAGAAGCTAGGTGCAGAGTGTCACTGCACCTCCCCTGGGGAAACTCCTGACAGGGTGGGTCATCAGCCTTGCCCTGGGGGCTCTGCTTTTGCAGGTAAGGAGGAAATCCTGGCCTGAACCCCTAGAAAGTCTTATTGACCTGAAAGTCTAAAGGTTTTCGTGGCCTGGCTGGAGGTGGCTTCTCCATGCAGCATCCAGTAGGAAAGATAGGAGGACTCTACAGGGAGCCAAGAATACGTTTCACTGCATAACCCTTTCCTGATGGCCCAGTAAGTGACCAAGTGCCAGGCAGTGTGTGCACAGTAGGACGCGAGCTAGAAATGCATGGCATCATTTGTTACTGAGTCTGGGCAATGTCGCCATGACATTATCCAGAAACATCCGTGTCCCAAAAGCACCTGCTTCCCCATGGGATCTCCCTCAGCAACATGGGGCCCTTGCGAGCCCATGCAGGCCTTCCCAGTTTCAACTGCATAACAATAGGGGTCAAAACAGAGGAAAGGAAGCTGGAAGTTAGAAGGGGATACCTCCCAGCAGCAAAGACTGCTTGAGCTCCACCTCCCCACTCCATCCCCGCCTTCCCCTCCACCTTTCCTTGACCCAGGTCTACCTCTGTTTAAGGACAAATGACCAAAGACCAGGTGCAAACCTCATAGCCACAGAAACGGAGGTTTCTGCCACATGAAGATGCTGTCATTTTGGTAGAACTTTCTGGAAAGAATCCCAGTCAGTAATGTGGTCCCCAGACCCCACACTGACTTCCGCCATGAGTACATGTGGCACCAATCACGGTGATAGAATTCAGAAAACAGCATCTGTCCTCAATGGGTGGTGTGGCCTGGACTCTAAGTCCTTCTGAGAAGCATTTCCCAGGCCTGGCAGCCACTTTCTAAACTCAAAAATAATTCTGAAGCTAACCATGTGTGTGACTCTCGGCTTTAATTTTCAGATTCAGACCATCTCACCTGGAGCCAGGATCGGAATGTACAACGTACACATCAGCTCTGTGAGGAGCAGGTGCTCCACAGAGGCCTCGTTCCCGATGCTCGTGACCACGTGAGGCACACAGAAGATGCTCCTATCGAATCTGTGTGGAGCAGGAAGGACAGCCCTGTGTCCTGCCCCCTCCCATCCTCCCACTGCTTACCCCCAGATTCAAGTAGATGAGGTCACCCTAAGTGGGGGCATTTCATCTGAGTGGAGGGACCATGGACAGCAGGCTGGTCATCAGCCTGCACCCCACCAGCTCGGGCCCCTGTTACAGAAGCTGGGTTGAAGAGTCAGGTGCACCGAGGTTCAGTTTGGCCACTTCCCAGCTCATTGCTGTACACCACGGTGCCCCAATGTTCAACCACCCCGTTTCTAGTGGGTGGGGTAAAGGGGCATTTGGTGTGCCTCCTCCTTTAAAACAAAACAAGAATAAAAACCTCTTCTTAAATCCTGAGAAGAAGGGTGACTAAGGGTTGACACGCTGCAATACCTGGTTTGAGTACTGCTTCCTCTCCTGATGCTGGCTTCCTGCGGACAAGCTCCCTGGGAGGCAGCAGGTGATGGCCTAAGTTCTCAGGTGCCTGCCACTCATGTGGGAGACCTCATCTGAGTTCTCGGCTCCTGGCTTCAACCTGGCCCAGCCCTGGGCCTCACGGGCATCTGGGGAATGAACCAGCAGGGAAAGGGGAGGTCTTTTTCTGTGTACATGGTGGGGCGGGAGGAGCTGTTTTGAAATAAATAAAAATATCTTTAAAACTCTGAGAGGAACTCAGTGAAGGTCTTGCAGCTAACATGCATGTCAAGTCAACAGCCTCAAACTTATTGAAACCACCAAACGCACCAACTGCTTTGACACCTCTGAATTCTCCAAATTCAAACCACCTGAAGGCTTCATGCCGGGTGCTGAAGCATAAGATCTGTCTTGGGGTGCGGGGAGAGCAAGGGAGCAGAGGTTCAGCAAAGTAGCATAGCAAGCTAATCCTCAGCCTACAGCGCCAGCATTCCATATGGGCACTGGTTCCAGCCCAGGCTGCATCCACTTCTGATCCAGCTCCCTGTTAATGGACTGGGAAAACTGCAGAGATTGCTCAAGTCATTGGGCCCTTGTACCCATGTGGGAGACCCAGAAAAATCTCCTGGCTCCTGATTTTGGATTGGTCCAGCTCTGGCCCTTGTGGTCATTTGTGGAGTGAACCAGAAGATGGAAGATCTCTGTTTCTGTCTCTGTGTCATCTATAATGCCACCTTTCAAGTGAAAATAAATTAATCTTAACAACAACAACAAGTAAGATGTATGCCCTGGCCTTGCTGCTGGTTGGGGCCAGTCAGTCAAGAAGAGTGGTCTCAGGGACACGGGCCCACACAGGGACCCAAACCCCGGTGGGCCTGAAGTGCTTCACCTGGCCTCTGGTTCACGCTGGTGGGTCTGTAGCCTGATGTTTCTACCCCCACACAGCCAGGGCAGGGTTTTTCGTCCCATCCACCTCTGCCAGCCAGGAAGTGCTCCACCATGCACCCAGGGATTCCAGGAGCCTCGGTGAAACTCCCAGTGCCCAGGCTCACCCTGCATGTGCACGACTTGCCAGCTCTCCCTCTGCAATGCACGCACGCAGATGTTGGGCTTTGCTGCATCCCATGTCAGCAAGCCTGTGGGTGAAAGCTCCCAACTCCAGCTTCCTGCTGATGAAGCCCTGTGATGCCACGGGGATGGCTCAAGGGTTTGGGTCCTTGCCACCCCATGTGGGAGATTGGGTGGAGATTCTGCCTCCTGGCTTCCATTTGGCACAGCTCTGGCCTTTGGGGCATTTAGGGAGTGAAACAATGGAGTCAACTACCCTCCCCAGCCCCCCCGCCTCTCGAACAAATACAGTCTTTTAAAATCCCACTTAGGCATACTACAATATGTTATCCCTTCTTGCACCACATGCAGCTGATCTGTCAGCCTCCCTCCTCAAGATTGGGCCAGGGCCTCCCTGCCTCTAGCTTGGCCTTCCTTTCTCCGTACAAGGATCCCTCCCATGTGTTTTTTAAAACAGGGGCCAGCATAGTGGCACAACAGGTTAAGCCTGTAGCACCAGCATGGGTACTGGTCCAAGTCCCACTTCTGATCCAGGTCCCTGCCCATACACCTGGGAAAAACAACAGAAGATGACCCAGGCCTTGGGCTCCTGCCACCCAAGTAGGAGACCCAGATGGAACTCCAGGTCTCCTGGGTTTGGCCTGGCCCAGCTTTGGTTCTTGCAGTCATTTGAGGAGTGAACGCTCTCTCTCTCTCCCTCTGCACCTGAGATGGCATGGCAGGGGATGCTGTGGCCACCTTCAGGGTCAGGTGCCTCTCACATGTAAAGTCTCACCGTCCTCACCACAGGCCGACAAAGTGCTACCAGCCTCAAGTGTTGGCTGCTGGTTCATTTCCCTGCTTTCCACGTGGTTGTGTTCCAACATCAGGAAAAGGAGCAGCTGGGGAGTCCCTGTCTCCAGCGCGGTACACTCCCCCCGCCAATCCAAGACCCGCCTACTGGGGGCGGTGGAGCCAGGGAGGGCCACACCAGCCTGCTGGGGGATTGGGAGCTGGGGGCCTTCCCCAGGCGCCTGCCCGACCCTATCCCCGTCAGCCCCAGTGGGTTTAATGAGAAACCCAGGCATTTCATACTCCAGGGCGCCTTCAAGTCCCTGGAAGGTAAGCGAGTGGAAAGAGGGTGGCTTTCCAGCGCGGGGCAGAGGGGTGGACCCGGGGCCTCGCGCACGCGGGCCAGGGCGAGCTCCGCCCCTGCCGCCACCGCAGGAGCCTGCCCCGGCTCTCCGCGCCCCTCGCTCTGGCTCCCTGATTAGGAATTTGGGGGCGGGCCCTGGCCTGGCACTGCAGCGCACACTCTCAGTAGGCGCTTGCTGCTGCTTGCGCTCCTCTCCCCCACGTTCTTCAGCCCAAGCAGGCCAGACTCCGGGACGTGGGCACTTTTCCTGGGCTCAGCTCGAGGTAAGTGTAGGCGTTTTGACTTGGGGTGCCAAATCAAGGCGATGACCTGGGGCTGGGGAGAGGATTGAGCAATTCCATCTTTCTTCTCCCAGATGTGGGCCACCCCACCCTGCCAGGGATGCTGGAGCTGCTGGAAGTGAGGGGTCTTGCATAGTACATGTCGTCTGTGGTTTGGGGGGGAAACGGAGAGCTCCAGTTCTCAGGCACAACAAAGTAGAGGTTCCCATACCCTGGAGCTCTCTCTCCATGTTCGTCAACTCCTTGAAGATCTGCGGTACTTGGGAGCAGCCCAACTTGGGGTGCAGCCTCTTTGTGGTGGGGGTGTGGTACCTAAGTGCTGCCACATGTGGTGTGTGTGTGCTGTTGGGGTGCCAGGGAGAGAATAAGAGTGTCAGATCCAGGTGGGGTCCAGTCCAGGTTGGACATCCTGTGCACTAACCAAAGGCAGAGGCTCTGCTGTCTGAAGTGGGCAAGCAAGAGAATGGCAACAGGTTCTCCCCAACTTGACGCTCCCCTCCCCCCAGCAACTCAGAGTGTCCATCCTAGAAGCTTCCTTTAGAGGTTGAACGCAGGTGGATCCAGGGCATGGCAGGAAACAACGCAAGATTAGCCAGCCCTGAAGCAGCACTGCTAAGAGATTGAGTGGGGTCAGGGCAGGCATGACCCCCCCCCAAAAAAAATCCCTCCCAGGAGCCACGACTCTAAGGGGAGTGCACAGAGCCTGGAAAGCTGTTCTGTTAGGAAGACGGTGACCTCGTATGGAAAAAGGAGGAACTGGAGACAGAGGTTCCCTGTGCCAGCCCTCCAGGCACCTTGGTCCTGTGGTAGCCCAGGCTGTGCATGGAAAAATGCACCCTTGGCAGTGGGCCGCTCCATCCATCTTCTGGCCACAGCCAGGCAGCAGCCAGCGTGTCCAGGCAGTGGGCAGTTGAGTCTGCTGCTCAAAAAAAAAAAAAAAGATCACACTGGGGCTCTTTGTCTGAGGCCTGAGACCGCCTGAGGATGAGCCAGGGGGCTGCTGACTTTTCTGCAGCCCAGTGGCTGGTGGCTGGAGCAGGCTTGGGGAGCTGCTCGGAGGAGCCAGGGATGGTGGCCAGAAGGTCGCAGGCAGCCACCAGAAGGTCCTGACAGCTGACTGTACTGGATGTTGGCTGTTCTTAGACTGCTTTCTGCCACTTGTCTAACAGCAGTGCAGGGGATATATGGGACCCAAGGTGACTCTGGAAGGTGAGGCCAGGCAGTGCCCTGGCTGTCGGTCATCGGGTAGGGTGCCAGACTCAATGCCACCCCATCCCTCTCACCCTCCATCCTTCTCAACTGACACCAGCTCCCCGGCTTGCTCCCCTCACCTGTGCTGGCCTCATTCCCCAGGCACCAGGAGCCCAGGGGGATTGGATTTCCAGAACTCTATCCAAGACTGCTTTTCCTTGGGTACCACGACAAGCTCCAATGACTGTCTCCTCCATCATTCTGTGTGTGCCCCTCATGCCCCTTGGCCCTGGGTCCCCAGCAAACTCATACCTCACCAAGCTTGGCAGGAGAGAAGGAAGCCGACCAACTCCACCTCCTTGCCCTGGGCCACCTCCAATGCCAGACCGCTCCTGGGAGACCATCTGTCTCTCCATGAAGTCTCTTCCATGTGGCCTCTCCAGGCACAGCCTGGACACTGCTGGCTGGAGAGCCTCCTCCCCTGCAGCGCACCCCACGATGGCCCCCGTGGGACCACACTGCTCTCTAAACACCTGGGGCCAGAAACCTACAGCCTGGTCTTCCCCCTTGGATGTGTAAGCCACTTTTAGAAGCTTCTTTGAGACAGGAAGGAAGAGTTATTTACCTGGAGTGTTCAAACTGACTGTGCATCTTAGCCCAAAGAGCCCATCCTTGCTACTCCCTGTACACACACACACACACACACACACACACACACACACTGACTGCTCCTTCATGGAGCTGGCTGTGTAGCACCCAGCTCTAACTGCAGTAGCACCCACTCAGGGCACCTCTTGACCTCTGTCCGACCCTTGTAGCTGTGATCCCACTGGACCAGGCATGCAGCTGGAGGGGCGGGGGCCACAGTTGACCCCTGAAAGGAATGTGAGGCTCCAGCGTTTGATGCTGAAGCTGGACTGCCCAGCTCGGCACCCTGCCTGGCCTGCCTCACTGCCTCCCGCCGTCTCACTCAGGCTTCTCTGTCCGGTCTGTATCTTTTCACAGACACACAGGATGCAGTGGGCGTTGCTGCTCCTGCTGGCGGGACTCTGCTCCCTGTCGCAGGCCCAGTATGATGACGACGACTCTCAATGGTGGTTCCACTACCTCCGCAGCCAGCAGCGGAACACCTACTACGACCCCTACGACCCTTACCCGTACGAGCACTACGAGCCCTACCCCTATGGGGTGGAGGAGGGCCCTGCCTATGCCTACGGCGGCTCCCCATCGCCCCCTGAGCCCCGCGACTGCCCCCAGGAGTGCGACTGCCCCCCCAACTTCCCCACCGCCATGTACTGTGACAACCGCAACCTCAAGTACCTACCCTTCGTGCCATCCCGCATGAAGTACGTCTACTTCCAGAACAACCAGATCACTGCCATCCAGGAGGGCGTCTTCGACAACGCCACAGGGCTGCTGTGGATCGCGCTCCACGGCAACCAAATCACCAGCGACAAGGTGGGCCGCAGGGTCTTCTCCAAGCTGAGGCACCTGGAACGGCTGTACCTGGACCACAACAACCTGACCCGCGTGCCGGGTCCACTGCCCAGGTCCCTGCGGGAGCTCCACCTGAACCACAACCAGATCACACGCGTGCCCAACAGTGCCCTGGAAGGGCTCGAGAACCTCACCGCACTCTACCTGCAGCACAACGACATCCAGGAGGTGGGCAGCTCCATGCGGGGCCTCCGCTCGCTCATCCTGCTCGACCTAAGCTACAACCACCTCCGCCGGGTGCCCGACGGGCTGCCCTCGGCCCTCGAGCAGCTCTACCTGGAGCACAACAATGTCTACACCATGCCCGACAGCTACTTCCGGGGCTCACCCAAGCTACTCTACGTGAGGCTGTCCCACAACAGCCTCACCAATGGTGGCTTGGCCTCCAACACCTTCAACTCCAGCAGCCTGCTAGAGCTCGACCTGTCCTACAACCAGTTGCAGAAGATTCCCCCGGTCAGCACCAACCTGGAGAACCTCTACCTGCAAGGCAACAGGATCAACGGTGAGAGCTTGGCGCCTGGAGCGGATGGCTGTGGCCGTGGCTCTGGGAGGCCCAGCCTGTGAGCACCTATGCCAGATGGTCATGCTAGGAGGGGGTGGGATGTGGGCTGGGACCCAGGAAGGCTTCCCTACAGGGGCCGACTCCCACCCAGGGCCTTAAGAGAGGAGTGGTCATGGGCTGGCTGAGTGCAGGGCAAAGCCACTGGCAGACACTTCTCAGGTCACCTGCAGGGACAGCCAGGAAATACATGTGTCTAGAGACAGAGAGATGACTCTGGAGAGGGCAGGGTGGGTGGGGTGGGATCCCCCAGGAAGGTGAATTTCAGTTTGACTTCCAGGTCTGTCTTGTGAGGTGCCTGTCCTCAGCCACAAACCCCCAAGAGGATGTGGCTCCAGGTGTGCGCTCCACCTGGCCCTACAGCCTGGCCGTGTGCTTTGCTGCTTCTCTAACTTTAAACCTCAGCCAGCCAGAGCCAAATGGCCACAAAGCTTTGGGGGAGGAGTGTATGGCTTTTCCCCCTTCCCACCCTCCACCTGCTCCTATCCTAGAAGCTGTCCAAAGGAACCTGGCAGGCAGGCTGAGCTCCTGGCTCAGCAGTCTCATCCTTAGCCTCTTGTTATCAGAACATTCTCATCCTGCCAAGGGCCTCGGAGGATGTCCACTTCTCCACCGGCAGGTCCCCGGCCAGCCTTCACCTGCCAGCCCCTCCTGGCTACTCACCCTTCTCCCTGGGGTTGAGGCCTCATTCACGGCCCGTGCAGAACACTGGACCAAGGCTGAGGCTGGTCCTCGGGTTACAGATGAGGTGTGGAGCATGCTACTGATGAGTTGGCCAGGCCCCGTGGGCAGCCCTGGACACGATTGTGGGGTAGGCAGTACAGAGGCATCTGCCTGGTCCATTGGTTTGAAGTGTGGGATACTGCCATGTATGATCTGTCTTTAATGAAAGTTTCTCTTCTGGGACAGAGGGAGGGTGGGACTTTCTCTAAAGTATCATAGCCTCCATCCCACCAGGCGGTCCACTCCCCTGGCCCCTCGGCCCCTTGGCATTGGATCCCAGGAGGCTTCAATGCTGGGTGCCTAGGTAGGTATCAGAAGAAGTGGGTCCCTGCACAAGGACAGAGAGGGTGGCCTCGGAGCATCCATCACCTCTCTGCCTGCACACAGTACCACACCGGCTGCTCCCGTACCAAGTGGTGGCTGGAAGTGTTCCAGAGGGGGACCAGCCAAAGAAGTTCTCCATTCTGCAAGCAACCTCAACTTGCCAGTGCCTGGTGCAACCCACGCCTAATGGCCACTCACTGTTGTTGTGTCTCTCCTAGCCTCCTCTCAGGCTCCTGATCGGGGGCCTAACACACAAGTACAAAGGCTGTCCTTGTTAGTCATCACACTGAGCTGTGTGCTCATGGCCAAGTACAGTTTTGCTGGTGATGCTTGCATTGCCAAGGTGGGGAGACAGTGACACGGAGAGGAGGGAGGCGTCTTTCCAGGTCGCCCAAACTGAGTCACCAAGAGCCCTGAGCTCTTTCAGCCTCCAGGACCCGGAGCCAGGTTCCTTGGGAAGCAAGAGGAGGGCAGTGCTGTGCTACCCAGGAGCAAAGGGGACCCCTTGGGGGCAGGACGGTGCTGGGGATACAGAAGCAGAGAAGGCCCAGGACTCCAGGACCTGCAGGAGGAAAAGGCTGGGTCCCTCCCTCCATCTGCTTCCCTCCCCTCCACCGTCAGCATGTCTCTAAGAGTTTCCAGTTAGCAACTGCCAGGGAACACAGCACCGAATGTTGCCGGGAAGCTTTGGGATCCAGGGCGACAGGGTGGGCCGGCCAGCAGCTAGGAAAGGCCGCGTCAGTGGTTCATCTGGGCTGCACACGCCTCCACAGCACCGCCCCCCTCATGGGCCTGGGCAGCGCTCGCTCTGGCCTGGGTGTCCAGCTCCCCACAAGTATGCCTCGTATTTGCGTACACCCGGCCGCGAGCCAGAGTGTCTGCAAGCTGAGGCCTCTGGGTGAGTGTGTGGAAGTGACTCAGTGGGCCTCTTGCTCAGTCCCAGACAGGGCTGGAGGTGATGAGAAGCTGGGCCACTCCGCTTTCTCTCCCCTCCAACAGCCCCAGCCTGCCTACCAAGAAGCCACCGAATGTTCCCGGGACCCAGGAAGGCAGTCTGGCTGGTTCTAGAAGGCCTCTGCAGTCCTGGAGTTGGGTAACTCCCTGGCCCTGGGGTTTTGGTCTCACATCTGCATGTGCAAGTCGATTGACTCTAGCCTTACCCCTGGCTGGGTCAGTCTGTTTTTTATCTGCTTGAGCTGACACATCAAAGCTGCCCATATGGACAGGTTGCCCGGCCACTGTCCACTTGCAGCAGATACTGAAGGCCAAGGACCTCACGCTCACAGAACACTTAGCCCATCAGTATCCTACACCCTCACAGCCTCGCAGTAGGAGCCCCCACCTCGGTCATGGCTAAGTCTAGACCCGGTAAAGCCGTGCTCTGCTTCCTTGCCTGGCAGCACCAGGACACACACAGCTGGCTGACCCCCTCAGCAGGCTGAGGGACACCTCATGGGGAGCAACGGTTCCACTCCACGCTGCGGCAGGAGTGGCCTGGCCCAGGGTTCCCATTGCTGGGGGTGCAGGAACCTGGTCCTGCCATCCACACTGGGGGTGACTCCACCCCCGCCCTCTTTGCACTGGACGGCAAGGCGTGGTACATGTCAGATGTAGCCATGACTTTTGTGGTCCCTGCTGGCAATTTTAACCAAGTTCTGGGTTTTTCCTTTCAAGTGGCTGACCCAGGAGACCAGCAACAGAGGTGGTTAAAAGAACAGCCAGAGGGACAGGAAGTTAGTTTCACAAAGGACAGCCTGGGTAGGGAGGCAGAAGAGAACTTATGTTCAAAGCCAGGAAGATCTGCTCTGCCTGGGAGGAGTGTGTGGTTTAGGGGCAAGTCTTCCCAAAGGGGGCTTCTCTTGAGATCTGAGAGAGAGAGAGAGTTTGAGAGACGCACCTGGGATGGTGCCAGGTGCAGGAGGCAGCAGGATCACAGTTGAGAAGTTTAGTCCTGGTCCCCTCTCATCTTGTGGCCTTGTATGCTCCCCTGGCGATGCCTGACAACACGGAGGCCCTTGTCACTAGGCCCAGGCTTGCTCTAATTTCCTGCCTGCAAAGTGGCAGGAGTCCTCTTCCTGTGTTGAAGCTGCTCCACTGCCCAGTCTCCAAAAGCCATCACACACTCTGGCTGGCCCTTGGCTGCCCTCTGCTGCTCACCGACAGGAAAGCAACCAAGCCCTGGCAGGGAGGACACTTCGGACATTCCTCGGACCCCCAAGGGCAGGTGGGGGCAGGAGGCCCAGCTGGCGCAGTGGGTGCATCCCCTTTCTCTGTCCTCCAGTAGTGTGCTTGGGTGACTCCAGGCCACCCCCAAGCCTGCAGGTTGTCTTCATGGCTCAGAAGTCTGGAGGATCCTTTCCAGGTGATTTTCCATGTGGCTGAGTTCCCGCCCCGCCCCTCTTGTCCCCTCAGAGTTCTCCATCAGCAGCTTCTGCACCGTGGTGGACGTCATGAACTTCTCCAAGCTGCAGGTGCTGCGTCTGGATGGCAACGAGATCAATCGCAGTGCCATGCCGGCCGACGCACCCCTCTGCCTGCGCCTGGCCAGCCTCATCGAGATCTGAGCAGTCCCTGGTCCGGGGCGCCGGGTGGAGCCCCTCCCTTGCTGCCCCCACTGTATTTTGGCTTGATGGCTTGGTTTGGCTTTTGCTGGGAGGGCTGGGACAGAACCTGCGATGGACCGCGGTCCTCAGCACCCCCTCTCGTCTCCTCCCTGATCTGGGGTCAGGCCTTCTGCAGAGGACGTGGGCAGGAGGCGGCAGAAGTGCCAGCCCAGGTAGGAGCCTCCACATATCCCCAAGGAGCTGATGCTGTGGAGTGTCGCAGTTGCCTAGCTGCCATGACTCCCTGCTGCCTCCCATCCAAGCACCCATCCCCTGCTCCTCCCAGGATACCACTGTCCACTCCCACCCTCCCTGCACCCCCAGCCTTCCTGCACCACCCCCAAGACCTACCGAGCCACCTGTGGAGGGAGGCCACCCCTTTGGTCTGAGGTCAATAGCGCTAGTGGGAATCACATGTTGAAATCCTTCAGCCGCAAGTCAGCAGCATCAAGCAGCGTCCACCAGGGCCCAATGCCAAATGAGACGGCCAGCCCAGGGGCTTGGATAAGTGGGTAGGGGTGCATGCCAGCAGCCAGGCAGCTTGGGGGAAGGGCGGCTTCCCGAGGCAAGGGGATGGCCCAAGCCCATCAGGGCAGACGCCCCCAGAAGCAGCCCCTACAAGCAGGCTCATTCTTGCCTGGCACTCCCTTCTCTCCCCACGGCACCTGCCGGGGATTGGTCATCAAGGGTGGGGGCCACACAATCTCCAAAGCATGCAAAAGGCCTGTTCGGGGAGACAGGCTCTGCCAGCCAGCCTGCCTGCTGGCCACAAGGGGTATCCAGGAACGATGGTTCCAAGACCTGAGTGGAAGTCGCAGCCCCAACTGCAGATGCTGCCCGGTATCCAGGAAGGCCGGGCCAGGCAGCCAGACCTGCCTGCGCCAGACATGAGCTCTCTGCTTTTACATCGCTGAGCCACACCCTCCCCACAGAATGTACCTGTTGCTTTATAGCTTGGCTGGGGTACCGTGACTTGCTTCCCGTTTCTTAATCATAACGTGGCCTGGGGGCTTAATCCACCTGTTCTTTGGAGGTACTATTGGGGTGCAGCCAGCTGAGATCTGTGGCCATGGACCGGCTGAGCTTGGACCCTGCCCAGACACTACCGTTTATCCCTGATACTGGCCATGACTGGGGGAGGGGAGAGGAGGGAGGCCTTGGACCGCATTCTCGGCTCCAGATCCCAAAACTGCCAAAGCCAAACCAGCTTGTTTCAACAGAGGGGCTCGGTGCGAGGGGGCAGGACTGCCCCTGCCCAGGGTCCTCAGGGATCATCTGCATGTGAACGCTCTGTGCCTGTACAGAGGAGCCTGGCCACAGGAGAAGCTTGTGCGGTGGCCGACCCGACCAATAAAGTTACTTTACCGCTGCACCTACGAGACTGGCGTCATTTCAGACAGCTGGGATACAGGGTATTAGGCCTTCAACTGTGGGCAGTTAGTTGAGATAGGAAGATTTCTTTTTAAGCCAGTTCAATGCTTTGCCCAGCAAACCTCATGTTCTGGATATTTTCCTCTGCGTCTAACTTCAGTCCTTCTATCTACTCATTTCCTTCCGTTTCTTGCCCCCAAAAGGCAGAGGTTTTCCACAATTATCCTAGCATCTCACCGCCTTCTTCCCTCCTCCAGCTGCCGCTGGTCTGGTTGGTGTTCTGTTAACCACTCCTGCCCCCTAGTGCCCACTATGCACAGCAGCAGGGAGCCTCGCCTAGCTGAGCCGCTGGGTCCTGGAAGGGGAAACCAGTATTCAGCTACTCACCCCCTGGCCTTCCATCCATCCTCACTTTATGCTGGTCTCGAGATGTCCGATGCTGTGCAGGCGGCTTAGCAGACATCAGGTAAGCGAAGGGGGAAGCCTTGTGCTGTGGGGACAGCTCTCTACTTTCTGGTAGGGAAATCAGTGGAGCACAAAAATGGGCCAGTGCTGCAAGGAAGTGACTCCCCGTGAAACCCAGGTGAATGGGCTTTGCTCTGAGTCGCTGCAGGACGGGAGTGTGCAGCGGAGACCGGGGCTTGCACTCTGATCATAGCCCTCTACTCAAGGGAGCCCCAGGACAGACAAGTGCCAGGTGGAGGAGGCAGAGACACGGCGCCCAGGTGGGCACACTCAAACAACCAGGAGCAGCCTAGCTCTTCTCCGTGATGAGGGCAAATAAGAGAGAGCAGGGAGAAGCTAGGGGCCGGGCCCAGCCCCCGCCCTGCGGCAAAGCTTCCTTCACTCCCCATCCGGTGCTCCGTGAGATGGGAGCAGAACACACTTAAGGCGCTGTCTCCTTAAGCTTCCACTTGCTTGATTCGCAGTTGCTGTGAGCTTCCAGTGCCTCAGCACTCTGCACAGGGAGACTAACTTTCACTGTTTCTTTAAGATTTATTTACTTGAAAGGCAAAGTTAAACACAACTTCCATCACTCATTTGCTCCTCAAATGGCTGCAATGGCTGCAATGGCTGGGACTGGGCCAGGACAAAAGGAGTCCCTTCTTCCCCAGAGCTTCTTCAGGATCTCCCATGCAGGATCGGGGACCCAAGCCCTTAGGTCCTTCTCCGCTGCTTTCCCAGGTACATGAGAAGGGAATCGGATTGGAAGAGGAGCAACCAGAACTTGAACCAGTAGTCATACAGAATGAATCTCTCCTGTACCACAGTGTAGCCCCTACTTTCACCATTTCACAAATGAGGACACTGAGGCATGGAGATGCAGAGGTCGCTCAGAAGGGAGGACAGGGGCTAACTGCCACCATCTGACTGCACAGCCCGTCACCTTGACTCTGGATCCACTGTGCTATCCTGGCTTCCTTGGCCTGTGCGGGGAACTTGAGGGTGGATGAGCTGCCATAACAGAGATCTGTTTGCAGGGCATCCTATAATTGCTCACATCCTTTTCCAATTAAGAGGGATGCCCAGATCCTCTATTTCTGATCCTACTCCCTGCTAATGCACCTGAGAAACTGGGGGGTGGGTGGGGAGCCTGCCACCCATGTGGGAGACTTGGACGAAGCTCCCGACTCCTGCCTTTAACCTGGCTCAGCTCCAGTTGTTGCAGCCATTTGGGGAGTGAATCAGTGGATAGAGCATTCTCTCTCTCGCTCTCTCCTCCTGCTGCTGCTGCTGCTCTGCCCTTCAAATAAATATACAAATCCTAAAATCAATAGAACGCTTTCCTCATCACCAGATGTGCCGAATCCCCAGGCAGCACAAGGGGATATTGCCAAGAACAGAGCTGGCAGGCCCTGCCTCTGGCGTTTATGGTCCAGTGTGGAGACCTAACAACATCACGGCCACCCCAAGTACCATGATGTTGCAAGCCAAGTGAGCCAGGAAAGAGCTGGTACAGGAGTCCAGGATGTGGGCAGGAACACAGTGTTGGAGAGGGCGATATGGGCAGGGCAGCCCGGGTAGAGACAGAGTGGACAGAGAGCTTCAGAGGACAAGGCTGTGGCCATAGGCAGAGTTCAGACTGGTTACAGCCGTGTCCTCTTTAATATCCCAGTACCAAGACCCTTGTACCCAAATCCCATGTCCCAGCACCTGGCCTAGACATGATCTCGCAGTTCTACCTTCCAGCCACGAGAGGGCAGCATTCGTCCTGCCCAACCTCCACACTGGTCCCAAAATCAGAGAGGGCCAGGGGGCCTGGCATCATCCAGGGTTCTTCCCATGTGTGTGTCAGGACTTATGTGTGTGCCAGGATTTCTGTAACATTCTGGGGGAAAGCCTGTGGATCCCCAAAAGGAGGCAGGAACATGGACCCCAGCTACCACAAAACAGAATACAAAAGTTTTTAGTTATTCCAGCCAGCAGTTGGGAGTGGGTGAATTGACTCAGGACTGGATGAATCTACACAAACTCTCTATGGAAGTCCTGTGCCCATCTCAGACATGGGAGCTGCTGAGTCTGAGCCCTCCCTGCCTCCACACACCACCTATGGATGCAACTGGACCTGACCCTCCCAACACTACCACCCCAGGAGCCACTGGACCTGGCCTCCCCCTCTGTGCTGCACCACTTAGATGACCCGGGACATCAGGTGGAGCAAACATGTTGCTCAACCCTGTGGCTGCCGGGGCTTTCCAGAGCAGAGTTCCTTCCTGGAAACTAGTGCATGGCCCACGTGTGTCGTGAGAAGGCCTGACACAGGTGACCGAAGCCCTTGCTGCCCAGATGTACGACCAGGGAGCAGAAGGAGCAAGACTGGAGCAGAAAGCCTGGAATGAGCAAGAGGACTCAGCAGACCCCGCCTGGCCCTGCTGGCTGCAAAAGCAGGTGCAGACACCAGGCACAAACAAGCTGGGCCCACATCAGGGCACTAAAGGCAGAAAGAGTGGAATGAAACTTGACCAAATTAGGAAGCAATAAGAAGAAAGAGGTCCTTGGTGACCCACCTGGTGTGCACCAGCATGGGGGAGCAGGGCTCAGGTGTGACCCAGGCCCAGGGTCTGCTCTACCCACCTGGTGTGTGCCAGCAAGTGGGAGCAGGAGGATCAGGTGTGACCCAGGCTCGGGATCTGCTCTCTGCCTTAAAGACCCACCTGGTGTATGCCAGCATGGGAGCATGGGCGTCAGGTGTGACCCACACCTACTCTCTGCCTTGGTGACTCACCTGGCGTGTACCAGCATGGGGGAGCAGGGGGATCAGGTGTGACCCAAGTTTGGAGTCTGCTCTCTTAGTGACCCCACATCTGCTGCACAGGTGGCACAGGGGCCCCGGGGCTTGGCAGTGGCACTA
The DNA here is from genome assembly GCF_017591425.1 of Ochotona curzoniae. NCBI lineage: Eukaryota > Metazoa > Chordata > Mammalia > Lagomorpha > Ochotonidae > Ochotona > Ochotona curzoniae. The sequence goes on along the minus strand of NW_024466219.1, from coordinate 13,736,726 downwards.
TGGAGACAGTTTGGTCATTCTGGAGGTAATGCTGGGTCATACCAGGGCTGACCAAGTCTGCACAATAAAGTGTTGGGGGTAGCTATTTTGACAGAGGTGCCAGAACCCCGCCATCCCAGAAACACAGCATAGCCAAAGTGCCAGGGCGAAGCAGCTCCAAGCCCAGCAGGAAGGAAGGTTCCACAGGGGCCCAGGACGGCCCTGAAGGCCTTGGCGTCTTGCAGGTATGTGGCGTGCTGCTTCCTGGCCCAGGCTCTCAGGCCACAGGCATCTTCCAAGTATGACAGGTGTCTCCCACTGGCCTCCAGATCAGAGTTTGTTTGTTTGTTTGTCTCTCTCTCTCTCTCTCTCTCTCTTTCTTTCTTTCTTAAGATTTATTTATTTATTGGAAAGTCAGACATACAGAGAGGAGGAGAGACAGAGAGGAAGATCTTCCATCCAATGATTCACTCCCCAAGTGAGCGCAATGGCTGGAGCTGAGCCTACCCAAAGTCAGGATCCAGGAACTTCTTCCAGGTCTCCCACACGCTGGTGCAGGGTCCCAAAGCTCTGGGCTGTCCTCCACTGCTTTTCCAGGCCACAAGCAGGGAGCTGGATGGGAAGTGGAGCTGCCGGGACTAGAACCGGCGCCCATATGGGATCCTGGCACATTCAAGGCAAGGACTTTAGCCACTAGGCCACGCCGCCAGATCAGTTTCTTAACTCTAAGTGCCACACATTTCAGTAAACACCTGTGCTTTCCTGGGACATGAACTAGACTATGTTTTCAAACATGTGTGTCCTGGGATGATAAGCCAGCAGTGATGACCATGTGGGGTCAGACCACTGGACAGTAGCAGGTGTTGTGCCAGGCCCAGTTCCAAGGCCGCTAGCAGCAGAGACTGACATTGGCTGACATAGCAAGCTGAGGAGCTGCAGTGTGACAGAATAGATGAGCAGCTCCCAGGGTATCTGGAGAGCTCTATGCCGGGCAGCCGGGAGGCCTGGGAATGTCCCCCACACAAATAAAGAGCTGACAGATTTTCCATGCACGAAGTCTAGGGCTGGGAGAGGTGGTGGGAACGTACAGCTGTTCCCACACTAGCCACTGCCACAGCTCTCTGGAGCTGCGTATCAGAGACCCGACTGGGTCTGAGTTCAGGTCACCCTGTTACGAATCAGAGAATGTGAATGCCTCCTTTGCCTCTGTGCGGAAACACTCCGATGATGAAAGCGGTCGCTGCTCTGAGCTTGGGTGCAAGGCTGCCGAATCCACTCCTACCAGTGTCCCAGGAGCACCCACAAGCAGGGTGGGCGTCGTGTTGGGGTTAAGTCACCAGCGTGGAGCCACACCCCATAGTGAGTGCTGCTTCAAGTCTCAGCCACTCTGCTTCCTATCTGGTCTCCTGATAATACAGCAGACAATGGCCCAGGGACTAGGGGGTCCCACCCCCCACAAAATGGCAGACCTCTACAGAGGCCCTGGCTCCTGGCTTCAGTCTGGCCCAGCTCTGGCTGTTGCAGGGTTTTGGTATATGAACCAGCAACTGAAGTGCACTGTCTCTCTCTCTCTGAGACTCTTCCTTTCAGATAAATAAATATTTAAAATAATAAAATTGTATTTATTTTCTTTATATTTGAGAGACCGATGGACAAAAATGTCCCATTCACTGGTTCCACCCATAACAAGCCAGGGCTGGGCCATGCCAAAGCCAGAATTTCATCTCAGTCTCCCACAAGCATCGAAGAGGCCCAAGTACTTGAACCATTTCCCACTAGTTCTCTCAGGTACATCCTGGAGGGAACTGGATTGGAAGTGGAACACCCAGATCTCAAACTGGTGTCTCTATGGGAAGCCAACACTGCAAGTGGAAGTTTAACCGGCTGTGCCACGGTACTGGTCTCCTATGCCCTCCCTTTTCTTAGCAAAGTTGTTTCCCAGTAAGTTCACACTGCAAGGTCTTGGGTCGGGAGCGGGGGCTGGTCTCGGCACCACTACACCGTCTAACGGGAGCTTCCCTAGCACAAGGTGAAAGCGCTTCTCCGCGGCTGCCATTTTCATCACCCCATTTCTCTCCAGACGTAAATTGTCTTCTGAGGTTTGTGTTTAAAAAATTTTAAAGATTGTATTTGAAAGGTACAGTTACACAGAGATAGAAGGAGAGATCTTCCATCCACCGATTCACTCCCCAAGTGACCTCAACCACTGGGGTTGGGCAGGTCCAAAGCTGTGAGTCAGAAGCTTCTTGCAGGTCTCCCGCATGGGTGCAGGGACCCAAGCACCGAAATCAAGCACACAGCAGGGAGCTAGACTGAAGGATCAGCCAGAACTAGAACCGGTGCTCATCGTGGGTGGCAGCTTAATCTATTATGCCCCAGTGCCAGCCCTAGTTGTGTGTTTTTATACACATGGTCTCCAGCTGAGCGACGGTTCAACTTACAACACCCGGCTTCGGCACTTGTGAAAGCGACAGGTGTTCAGCAGGGACTGGGCTTCATCTTTGCACCTCGGATGTCCCCCGGTGCACTAGCTAAGATGCAGCCTCTGCTGATGCAGGCAGCAGCTGGGTCAGCTCTGCAATCCCAGAGGAAGCAGCCGACCTTCCGCGGGGCACCGTGTGGCTGCGCCAGGCTGTGAGTAGGTCAAGTGGACAGAATGCACTTTCAACTCAGGATGTCTCCAGTTACAGCTGGGTTCCCAGGACATCAAGGAGTCTACCTGTGCTACCATGTTTACATAGCTATAAACTAGGTACAGTTGGCATGGGCCACCTTTGTCCCACAGCACCTGCTGTGTGGAGCTCTGCTGTCTTCACTCCACTTATGAGTCTGTGAGTTCACAATGTACCCATGTGAATGCCGGTAATGTTGATTCGTTCATTCTGACCACCGTGCATTTATTTTCCTAGTCCAAGCTATTTTCAGCATCTTTTTTTTTATAAAGATTTATTTTTATTATTTTTTCATTGGAAAGGCAGATATACAGAGAGGAGAGACAGAGAGGAAGATCTTCCGTCCGATGATTCACTCCCCAAGTGAGCGCAACGGGCCGATACTATGCCGATCCGAAGCCAGGAGCCTCTTCCGGGTCTCCCACGCGGGTGCAGGGTCCCAAAGCTTTGGGCCGTCCTCGACTGCTTTCCCAGGCCACAGGCAGGGAGCTGGAAGGGAAGTGGGGCTGCCGGGATTAGAACCAGCGCCCATATGGGATCCCGGGCGTGCAAGGCGAGGACCTTTAACCACTTGCGCCACCGCGCCGGGCCCTATTTTCAGCATCTTACTGTCAGAAATGAAGAGGGCCGTGTGCATCGTCTGAGGCTCTGTCCAGGGTCTACACCGGGGCTTCTCAACCATGGCTCTCACCTCTACCCCAGTGGGAGTTACCCAGAGTGTCTCGAGTGACCAAGTGCCCCCCGAGACGGTCACCTCCAGAATCCTGGCACATGCGTCCCCAGGGTAGGGGTGAGAGTGGTGAGCAGTGCCTTGCCTTGACCCCACAAATGGTTGTGCGAAGTCCACTCACGTCAATGGTACCTGAGCACCCCCACTCTCCATTGCCCCAAGAGTACTCAGACTTGGGTGCCACGATTGCACTGATGGGCAGGACATGGTATTGATTCTAATTGGCTTGTCTCACCTTTTGTCTTCAGAGATTAAAAACTACACATGGATTTAGTCCGTCTGAGAAGGGAAGCTGCAGCTTGGTTGGCCGTCGAGGGGGCTGCAAGTCCCCACTGTGCATAGGAGACAGGGAAACACCTTGTGGCTTTCCCAGTTCACCTGACTTTGGGGGCAGGGCTAGAGGTTAGAAGGGCTAAACTAGCACTCTTGTTCCTCTTGTGGTAGGGGATGGAAGATGGCACCTCCCCAGGTTCAGGACACGAGGCAGCAGGCATGGCTTGGGAGCAGTTCTCTAAGACCCTCCCATACTGTGCCAGTGCTGGCGAGGGCCAGGCAGCAGCTAGTGGGTGTGCTGGTCAGGGTGAGGCACGTGCACCTGCCGGCCCTCACAGCATCACACTTCCGTCACTGAAGGCTGGAACAAGACAGTTTGGGCAGCTGTCACTCCTTATAAACCACAGCCAGGATCCCACGTCAACATTTCAGGTGTCAGCTGAGTAAACCAGGTAGACTGCTCATTCTTTCAAGGTGCGGATCCTGTACTACGATGCCTCCGCATACTCCCAGCAGTGGGCACAGAGCGGAATTCATACATTTTTAATAACATCTACGGGGTCATGTCCTATGGTGCCCAATGAGAAGAACTGTGTGACATGGATTTGATAGCCCATTAGCCCACACAATGCACCTTTGCTTTTTTCAAAAGAAACAAAGACTTTTCAGTTCTATGGCCTTATTATTATTTTTTTTTTCTGTACTGAAACTATTCAGGAAGGAGGCTGCATTGTACATTAAACTGTAGCTTGAGGTGCCAGCTTCTCATATCAGAACAGTGGTTCAAGTCCCAGCTGCTCTGCTTCCCATCCAGCTCCATGCTAAATGCACCCGGGAAGGCAGCAGAGGCAAACTCAAGCGTCTGGGTTCCTGCCACCCGCAGGGGATAGCCAGGTGGAGCTCCTGGCTCCGGCTTCAACCTGTCCACGCTTAGCTGTTGTGGCCATTTGGGTCGGGGGATGGACTCATCCTCTCTCTTTCTTCCTCTCTCTCCACCTCCTTTCTCCCCTTCCTGCACCACTGCCCTCCCATCCTATCACTCTGCCTTCCAAATAAATATATGCTTTTAAAAATATATGAATATGTGAGAAAGTAGGACACTCCAGGAGCCCGTGGTAAAAGGAAGAGGTTAAACCCTTTTGCCATGGGAACCATATTAAGCCCTCTGGCGCTGTTGTTCCTGAGTTTTTAGAAACAGGGACCTGAGGCAGGGACTGTGTGAAGGAGTCCTGCCTTTCCAAGGGGCCTCTCCCACGGGCACCTGGCACACGGAGGGCACCTGTCACACGAAGGGCACCTGGCACACGGAGAGCAGGGCCATCTCGAGGTGGGGGTCGGTTTTATCTGAGTTTCATATTACTTTTCTAGTAGGAATCTTAAATCCCTAGAATCTAGTGCTCTCGCAGACACCCCGGCGTCATTCAGTGGGAGAAAAATACACTGATTCCTTTGCTATTGATACTTCAAAATGACATCACTCAGTTGGCAATGGTGTGTCAGGCATTTTGTCACAAACCCGCCAAAAGGCAGTCCCTGGCGTTTCTCACAGAGACTGAGGCTCGTGGAGGTGAAGCCACAGCCGAAGGTAGCAAGGCCAGGAAGTGACAGGGACTGGGGTCCAACCCCCGCGGGCTGTCACCTCCATGCCATTGTGCCACGGTCTCTCAGGTGGGGTCAGTCACTTCAAGGGACTTTTCTGTCACGAAGCTCCCGGCCCTCAGAGGTGTGTCCCCAGCTCCAGGTTGCTCGACATGGCTGGGTGGGGTCGGCTGGAGGGTCTGGGTCTCGGACACCTGAGACCCAGGGCAGCAGGCGGCCTCCCCGTCTTCCTGACAGGCCCCGCGCCCCGCGAGTCACCCCGGCCGCCCCGCACGCGGCCCCCTGCTCCGCTCACACCCTTCTCCCCTTTCTCTTGCGTCAAACTCGGCCGCGTCAGGAAGAACTCCGATTGGCCCGCTAGGTCCCGGGGACAGCCAATCAGCAGCTTGTTGCCGGGGTGCGGGCTGCGGGATGCCGTTGTCGGGCCGGCTGAGCCGACCTGCCCGCTCGTGAGGTGGCGCCGCGCGGTCCCGGCCAGCTGCTCGGCGGGAACGCAGGCCGTGGGCGGCCGTGTGGGTGGCCACGGGCGCCTCCCTGGGCGATATCCGGGAGGGAGGCAGGCAGACACCTGCTTGCCCTCGCGTCCGCCCCGACCCCACCCCTCCTCGCGCCATGGCCACCGCTGTCCTGGGTTGAGCCGCGCCTCTCGGTCCCCTCAGGAGGCGCTGCCGGCTCTGGACAGTGCAGAAAGTCCGGACAGTGCTGTGTCAAGCCGAGGAGAGACCGTGTGACCCTGCGGGCGGTCGTGGGTGGGCTCACAGGAAGAGGGCAAGACCACAAAACGCTGGGGAGCAGAGCGTCTCAGACCAGAGCGGCTCAGCCTGGTGGAGGTGGAATGGGACTGAAGGCGGGGGAAGGGGTCCACAGTACCAGGTTCTTCCAGAAGCAGTCAAACCCACTATGTTTTTGCGGCTCCCTTATTGACTGGGCACGGGCTCGGAGTGGCAAACCCACCTCGTGGCAGAAACCAGGTGTCCAGTGGCCGGGTCCTCAGCACTGCCTTGTGACAGGGCTGCTCCTCCTTGGGTACCCCATGGGCCTCGGGCCTTCCTGCTTTGTGCCCATTGCTTTCTTAAGCCAGACAGGCCCTGGGACCCCTTGCCAACTACCCCCCATACAACAAGACCAGAAGAAATGGGCTCATAATAAAGACCCTGGTGGGTGGTTCAATAGTTAAATCCTCACCTTGCAAGCACTGGGATCTTATCATGTCCTCGCTGCTCTACTTCCCATGCAGTTCCCTGCAGGTGGCCTGGGAATGCAGTTGAGGACAACCCAAAGCCTTGGGACCCTGCACGGGAAACCCAGAGGAAACTCCCGGCTCCTGGCTTCAGATCAGCTCAGATGTGGTTGTTATGGGCCTTTGGGGAGTGAACCAGCAGACAGAAGATCTTTCTGTCTTTCCTTCTCTTTGTAAATCTGCCTTTCCAATAAAAATTAAAAAAAAAAAATTAAAAAAAAGTTGAATAGAGCCAGAATGATGTATCCCATTCTGTCAAGTCCCCAAGGTGCACCTCCTCTGGCTGTGCCTCACAGCATGGCTGGCTACTTCCAAAATGGGTCTGGCTCAGGGCAGATCCCCCCAGTCCGAAGCTGGCCCTGGCGGTCAGGGCACTCAGGAGGCCAACAGCCTCCTCTCCCGTATCAGACTGCTGTGAGTGGCTGCCATGGCTACTTTTCTCATCCTATCCCGGTCCTCTAGCCCACCCTGGCCTCACACCCATGCAGCCCACGGGGCACCCCACACCCGTCTCCCAGGCACACCATCTGCCTGTCCTTCCCCTCCCCCCAGGGACTCCTTTTATTGAGATGTTTAAATAATTAAATGCCCCTGAGTCGCCTCCACACGAATCCCCAGCCCTGGCCCTGGGTGCTATTCAAAGGCCAGGAGCTGGGCTGGAGGGCTGCCAGCCCCACTGTCTATTCAAGGCCTTCCTTTCTCTGTTCAGCTGCCGGGCAGGCGGCGGCTAATGGGTTTTTTTTTTTTTTTCCTCCTGCCCTGCCCCTGGGCCTGCCAGGCTGAGTCTGGAGAAGAAAACAAACAGAAAAGGGAGCTGTATGAGGCTGGTGGGGGTGGGGAGGAAGCCGACAGGCTGGGTTGAGGGGAAGACGCTAGACCTACCTCACGCTAAGAAATGGCTAAGGTGACAAAGAGAACCCCGACGACCCTGGCCAGTCCCTGATCCCAGGGCAGTGATTTGGGCTACTTGCTTTCTCACTGGGAAGCTGCCCAGCCAAGAAGGGTCAGGAGGGGTGGGTGGTGACCGAGAGCAGAGTCTGTCAACCACAAGAAGTGGTTTGGGGCGTAGACAGCCTCGCATGCAGATTACCCCAGTAAGCCACTGCAAGTTTGGTCCAGACACAAAGAAGCTGCCTCTGCCCCCTCCCTGTCCACCAGACAAAAGGCTTGAGCCCAGCGGTGCGTGAAGGAGTGAATGCGTAGGACCCTCCCTGGTGACGTCCCACCAGACAGATGGCAACAGTTGCCCACACCAGTTGCCAACCTCCTTTCATCCTGTTCCCAGTCATAAAGGAGAAGGGCCCCAGTCCCTTCAGAGCCCAACAGCCCCTCGACAGAGCAGGCTGAAGATGGCATGGGGGAGGGGCAGGCTGGTAGGGAGCAGGAGGTGAGAGGCGAGCTGATGCTGGGTATTTGGTTGGAAGACAAAAAAAGTCTGTTAAAAAGTGTGGGAGCTGAGGCCAACCTGCCCATCTGTCCTCCCCCAGGGAAGCCGTGCCTCACTCTCAGCTGGGGCTGCTGGGCAGTGCTTGCAGGGCCACGGGTCCCTGGGAAGGAAAACAAGTAAAGCCAAGCTACCATCACTTCGCTCCGGAGGCTTTTGCTAGGCAAAAAGCCAAACACCCTCACCCGGTTCAACGGAAACCCCAAGTCCAGGGGGCTGCGGTGGGGCAGTGAGATTGAGTGCTCCAGAAAGGGTTCCTGCCACACATTCAGAAGCTGGCTGACACCAAAGAAGGACAGAGGCCCCAGCTGCAGCTCTCCATCCGCTTGCCCTGGGTCTCTGGGCCTCTCAAAGGCTTCCTCTCTGTGCCCTGGGGGTGAACACACCCATCACCCCCACCTCCCAGCAAGGTAGAGAAGTGGATTTGAGCTGTACTTGGGGCAGGTGCTGTGAGCCTGGCAGCAGGCAAGGCCAGCCCCACACCTGACTGCCACTTTCCCAGCTGGGATGCCGAGGGGGAACTGAGACCAGGGCACTGTCAAGATCTTTTTTTTTTCTTTCTTTCTTTCTTTTTATTTTTTTTTAACACAGTGGGGCAGAGTTTGAACTAAAGATGGCGTCTCTGCGACTTGCCAGTCTCCTGAATCTCAGCTGACTGTCCTCCTCGCCAGCTCTCATCTCAACATCAGTCCATCCTGAGTTAGGAAGCTCAGGGGACGCTCTGGTTAGGTGCCAAGAGACTTCAATACATTAAGAACAAAAGGAAACCATTCCCTTAACGGTCTAGCAGAGTCACAATTCTGAGGCCACAGGTCTTTGTCCTTCTGGGCACACTCCCTCTGGCACTTTCTGCAGAAGGACTAAGCTGGTAATGCTGGGTGTGGGGGACAAGGTGACTGTCCAGGAAACAGTGCCCTGAGCACTCCTCATTGGCGCCAGGCTCTGCCCTTCCTCCCGCCCACCTGACCTCCTGGTGATTGCCTTGGCCAAGGTGCAGGTGCTCAGAGCTGGTTTGAGCTTCTTCTGTCTGGCATAAGGGAGTGAAACATGTGATAGCTGCAGAGGCGTTTCTCAGACAGCTCTTTCGCAGTCCTTGCTCAAGCCAGCCTCACCCATCTCTGATCATTGCCACTAGTCCAACAGCCGTCCAAACACTCCCTGATGCACAGGGCATTGTTCTGGGTAATTCTGTTCATTTGCATTTATTGCCATGTAGTCAGTGCTTTCAACGATAATCATCTGGTCACCTCCTCTGGACTGGCAACGCCCTAAGGACCTAATCCCCTTTCCTTCTCTGCCTTTCCTCACCAGCTGCTTTGTTCAAGGACCCAACTATGGACTTCCAATGGCGCTTGGTCAGGGATACCCACTGCCTGGCCGCCTGTTGTACCAAAATGCTAGAAACTCAAAACTGAAACATTCAGGCTGCTGTTTGCCCTCAGCTCGGTGCTGAATCCCAGACACAGCTCCTTGGAGTGCAAGGCCAGCCTTAAGTCACATCAGCCCCTCACACCCGAGCAGCACTGGCACCTTTGGTGAGTGCTTTTGCTTCCTTGGGACTCTCTGAATGTCATCACTGGACAGGGTCCATGCTCTGTTATTCGCTGTCCTGGGAAGTGCCGGAGAAGGCTGTTGGTCAAGCAGCCACTACGACAGCGAGATTGTTTTCCGTCTGTGAAAACAAGAGAAGCCGCTGAGCCCCACGCCTCCACCCTGCGCAGGCCACAGTGAGAAAGGAAGTGGGTCATAGAGAACACAAGGGGTTCCTGTGTTTTGCACTGAGGCTGGGCAGCCCGCAGCTGAAATTCCTGATGAGAGTGAAGCAATCGCTCTGGCTGGCCTGTCTGTGTTGTGCTGGGCTTGGGCCAATGGGAAGGAGGCGAAGGGCACAGAAGGCAACGGGCACACTGACATGTCCAGACTAGGCCCCCTTGGGCTCCTCCCTCCCTCCTGCTGCGGCTTCGTCCCCACGCCCTGGGTGGATGTGTACCAAGCAACAGCAGCAGGGATCACTATGACTTTAGGGTCCAGTTGAGACATGGCTGCATAAGCTAAAAAGAAACCCCTGGAACACACAGGTGCCCACCACTGTGCACAGCAATCGAGGAAGAGCACTGTGACTTAATTATAAGCAAGGTTTCTTAAACGTTTCGGAAGACTGGGCCATACTCTTGGTTAAGAGTACATGAGGTTGGGATGCCAGCCTGCTCATCTCCCGCTCTGTTAGAGCGAACCTTCGACTTGGTGTGAAGTGACTTGGAATCCATGAGCCAGAGGGCCAGAGGCTCCGGGCTCAGCTTTGCCTCCCTCTGCTTGCTTCCCTCCTCTCCCTGACAGCCATGCCTCCAGTCAGTCCTACATTCGGGCTGAACTGCCACTTTCTAGTGGAGTGACCATGGGTCATTTGCTCAACCCGCACCCCATTCTCTCATCATTGGTGGCAGGGTAGTGACAGGAATGGCACATAGTAGTTCTGAGGCCTTAATGAGCTGAGAGCTCACCAATTCTGTCCTCAAACACAGAAAAGGTTGAAAGTGGCGAGGTCCCCATTCAGTCCTTTGCGATGGTTTGGGGAGCTGCTGTGTACCCCACCCTTTGTGAATCCTCAGGATACCGGAGACCTTCGGAGCAGACAGGTTCTGGAGCCCTGGAACCAACAGCCTAACGGGATGGGGCAGACATTACAACAGGATCTCGCAGACATCTGCCTCGTTTTAACTATCAAGGAGAAACCTGGAACCAAGAGTGCCATAGCTTCCTGGGACAAAGTCTTGCCAGGTTTGCCTGGGCGCCACACTGGCTGGGCTTAGAGAGACTTAGCAAGGACCAGGCACACGACAAAGAGGAGGCTTTGCTGGGTCCACCCCCACCTTTGTTCACAAGGCAGTGCCATCCACTTCAGGGCAGCTGGACAGTGGAGGTGACCCTGTGCCACCTGGTCTAATCAGGTGAGGACATAGGCCCAGGAGGGACAGAGGAACCCACATGTCTGCCCCATACCTCCATTTTTGTACGCCCCCTCACCCCCCCGCCGCCACCACACACACCTCACAAAGGGAAAGGGGTGTTAGAGACTCCTGGACATTTCCCTAAGCGACCCCCTCCTGGCTGCCCCGACAGAAGCCCTGCCCTTCCCCGCGGCTGCCGTCTTCCTCCTGGGGTTGCCCTCCCTGTTGGCTCTCTCTCAGAAAGGCAGGTGTCAGGAACCAGCTGCTGCTTGCGGTCGGTTCTCCCCAGATACAGGAGCCGGCCTCGCCCACACGGGCTGCCATTGGCTAACAGGAAGCCAAAACAGTCTCCCCCTCCCGCCCGCAGCACCCCTCCCCCCTCCGCCAGTGAACAAAGAGGGTACAGGAAACACCTGGAGGAGCCGGCAGCTGGCATGGGAAGGCTGCGCCCCAGAGAAGAAAGGGGTTATGGGGCGTATTTAAACTCGGAGGACGTGGGGGAGGGGTCAGGCGCTTAATTGTACTTCTCTGGGCACCAGCAGCTGCTGGGAACTTAGAGATGAGTTGCTCAAAGGCACCGTTGCCCCCTCCCCTCTACGCCCACACCCAGTAAGGAGGCTACCCCGCTTCCCGTGCCAGCTGCACACACACACACACACACACACACACACACACACACACACACACACACACACAGCAAAAACACCTCAGAGGGATTCTGCCCATCCCCCACCCCTTGCCCTCAGCATCCACTGGAGTACTAGTTGGCTGCTATGTAGCCGACCTTTGCATGGTCAGGCCTGGGAGGCCAGGGAGGCCCCTTCATCGCCTCCTAGGGCTCCCCCAAATAGGGCAAGGTCGTGAGGAGGGACCCCGGTGAGCACATCACCTTGTGCACCACCTCCTTCTTTTCCATCAGCAGCCAGTGCACTCTGCCCTGCCCAGCCCGCCACCCCAACCTGCCAGGCATGCCCCGGCATCAAAAGGAAGGACAGAGCTGCAACAGCTGAAGAGAGGACGCGGCTGGCCAAGCCACCTCCCTCAACCCTGAGCTGTCTGTGAAAAAGGGTTGTGCTTTGTTGGGAAAGTGTGAATACAAATACACCATGTGTGTATGTCATGAAGGGGAGCTGGGGTAGGAAATATGCTTTAAAATGCAGAGTTTCAAGCCACAGGAGAATGTGGAAGAGTGTAGGAGGCAACTCTGCAACATTTGTGGAAAGTGGTATGAAAACATAAGGTCACGTTAATGCAAAACGTTCTTGAAATTTGTGCCTAAGAAAGGGTCTTTCCAAAAGTTCATGGAAATGTGTATTATGAGTAAAACTAAGAATGAATTTAAAAAATCCTGAACTGAAACAAACTTGGCAATTTTTAAATAGCTATATTTCTTTATTTGAAAGACAGAGAAAGAACAAGATCTTTCATCTACTGATTCACTCCCCAAAGAGCTACAATAGTCACAACTCAGACAGAAGTCAGGAGCCGAGAGTTTCCTGCAGGTCTCCCAGGAGGGTGGCAGAGACCCCAGCACTTGAGCTGTCTTCTGCTTTTCCCAGGCAAATGGACAGGAAATGGAGTAACTGGGACTCGACCCTGAACCCATATGAGATGCTGGCATCACAGACAGTGGCTTTACCTGCCGAAGCTAATGCTGGCCCCAACTTATCTTTTCTTAAAAAAAAATATTTATTTTATTTTTATTTGAAAGAGAGTTACAGACAGAAAGAGAGACAAAGAGATCTTCCATCTGTTGGTTCATTCCCCAAATGGCCGCAACAGCTAGGGCTGGGCCAATCCAAAGCCAGGGGCTTCTTCCAGGTCTCCCACATGGGTACACTGGCCCAAGGACTTGAGCCATCCTCCACTACTTTCCCAGGCCATAAGCAGGGAGTTGGATCAGAAGAGGCACAGCTGGGACACAAACTGGCATTCATATGGGATGCTGGTGCCCTAGGCAGAGGCTCAAGGTGCCAGGCCCCAACTTACCTTTTAATTCTTTTCTACAAGCTTCTCGGCATCTCATTATATATAAAAGGATAAAGGAGACAATTCGGGAAGGGTAGGTGTGGATCCCAGAGACAGTCTCTTGGAGGTGAGGGGTGGAGAGGTCCTTATCACCACCCTTCCCCTCTCATGTTCCTGTGCCTTGCTTTGTCTGTGGTCCTGCAGTCCCAGTGTCCAGTGGAGGTATGCAGAAGACACTGCAGAAATTGTGTGAAAGCACCCATGCAGAGCCTAGCCTCGGTGGGTACCCAGGACATGGAGGGCACTCGGGTCCTGAGAAAAGTTGTTGTCAGCATAGCAATGAAGGACATCAGAAAAGAAAGAGTTTGATGAAGACAAGAGTTTGAGAGTAAACTAGAATGCTGATCTAAGCAGGGGCTCCTGCAGGTAAGCCAGGAAAGGTGGTACAATCTTGCTTGCTTTTTAAAGATGTATTTATTTATTTGAAAGGCAGAATTAGAGGATGGATTGGAAGGGGGAATCTTCCATGTGCTGGTTCACTCCCCAAATGACTATGATGGTCAGAGCTGGGCCAATCTGAAGCCCGGCATCTGGAGTTCCTTCTGCTATGTGAGTGCAGGGGCCCAAGACCTTAGGCCATCTTCCACTGCTTTCCCAGACGCAAAGCAGGAAACTGGATGGGCCATGGAACAGCTGAGACTCGGACTGGTCCCCATACGGGATGCTGGTGCCACAGGAAGCAGCTTAACCTAGTATGCCAAATTACTGGCCCCAGTTGCAGTATTTCAGCTGTGACAAAGACAAGATCTGAGTGCTGATGGGCCCAGAAAATGGAATAGCAAAGATGAAAGACCTTTTTCCCCACCATTCCATCTGGAGAAGGACATGGAATGAGGAAGCAGGATTTCGTACAAGTGATTCATTATACAGATAAGATGGAAGCTCAACGACATCATCTGTTACTAGTGTCTGTTGGTCTTGACGCGAGGCTCCCCACTAGTGCTCTTTCCACTGCCATGCCGCCAAAAGGAGGAGCACTGTGGAAAGGGTCAGCAAGTGGTGGCAGAACCGCCCTCTCTTGGATCCAAGGTAACAGCCCTTGCTAGGAGGCAGCCTGGCCTCTCTCTCAGTAAACCCTCTTAGGGAGTTAATCAACAACTAGAGTCTCTGGCATTGTGTTGTCGGCTGTGCCTGGAGGGTCTGAGTGACACAGTCCATTGGCAAGTGCTTGGAGTCTCAACCAGAGATTTTGACCTGGGACACCCCCAGTGCATCTGCAGTGGCCTTGGTTTCTGGTCACTGTCTCTGAACCGACTCATCAGCCACCCCCAAGTCTTGGCTACTTTGAAATCCACCCATTCAGCCAGGATTCCCTAACATCCACAGGGTACCACACAGTGCCCAGGTAGGGCCCTGACCCTCCTTCTAGCTGCAAACCCCAGGCTTATAAGGATGAGGACAGAGGAAAAAACAGAGCATCATAGGAATGTGGGTCCTGGTCCAGGAAGGAGTGAGGACACTGAAAAACTGCTAGGTAGTGATGTCGGTAGCTTGAGGATGAGTCAGCCAGGCCACGCTGGAGGGCAGGTAGGGACAGGCAATTCTTTGGGCCTAGGTCTGAAGAATGCAGTCCCCAGCACAGATGACTGCCAAGGGTGGAGAGAGGTGCTTCTTATCTGGTCCTCATGTGCCCTTGATCTATGAGGAGCTCTCCTAGAGAGCACGGCTAGTGCGCCAGACAACCTGCCCTGGAGGCTCACGTCTACCGTACATAGGACTGGGTTCAGGAGCCTCTATGTCCTCATTCCACATGGTCCTGGTGTGCCACAGGTCATAAATCAGGGGGCTGTTCGGGTTCTAGGGGGATGTCAAATCCACATCTACATTTCAAGCTTCTCTTGGAAAAGCACATCCCCCTGGTATCATCTGGTCTCCTATGACAACAGACCCTGGTAAGGGGCAGCGGCCCTTCCAGAGGGTCACACTCTTGCTCCAAGCTCACCCCAGCTCCCCATCTCTCCTCCCTCCAGTCCTGCCTGGAAGCACTCTCCTTCCTGGTGTCCCCTCCTGCCTGTCTCACACACCAGGGCTTCCTACTCCCATACTTGTGCTGTGCTCCAGGCAGTCGGACAGGCTCATGGACAAAGGTTGAATGAAGCCCAACCTTTGCCTATGAGAATGGCAGTGGGGAACGGTAGAACTCAGCTCCTGCAGGAAACACAACACCTGGCAGCTGCTAGGGGCCCAGAGAAGCAGGACAGAGGCCAGCCCTGGCGGTACACCAGAGCACACAGGTTTGTGTCCTGTGCTCACCTGATACCTGGCTAGCCTCGTACACAGAGCTCAGCATTTCACTTTCCAGCCTGGCACAGGAAACACCAGAGAGCCTGGGCTCCTCCATCTCAGCCTCCCCCTACTTCCCCCCTTCCAGGGAGAGGGAGCAGGAAGGTACAAGTCCCCAGATGGGCACAATGAAGGCAAGCAATGCTGATGTTGGAGAAGGCCTCTCTCCACCCACATTGTGTGTTTGTGAGCATGTAGCCTAGTTGGGCACTAACCCACCAACACAGGAGTGGATGCTGCCCTGTGCCAACAAGGTCAGCTGCTTGGCAAAGACGTTGGGCATTTCTGTAAGCACGACAGAGATCATTCTCTGGTCTGCTCAGCTGACAATTGCTCACTCCTTAGGACCTACAGCGCACCTATAATGGGCACAAGCAGCCTGAGGAAGGACTCGTAGATTCAAAGATTTGTGTGTATGTGTGTGTTTAAGATTTATATTTATTTTTATTGGAAAGACAGATTTCCAGAGAGAAGGAGAGACAAAGATTTTCCATTTGTTGGCTTATTTCCCAAATAGCCATAGCTGCCAGGGCTGAGCCAACCTGAAGCCAGGAACCAGGAATTGCCAGTGGGTCTCCCATACAGGTACAGGGGGCCAAGCACATGGGCCAGCCTCTACCGTTTTTCCAGGCTATAAGCAAGGATCTGCATGGGAAGTGAGCAGCCAAGACACAAACCAGCATCCATATGAGATGTTGGCACTTATAAGTAGAGGATTAATCAATTGAGCCATCTCTCAGGCCCCGATTTTTTTTATTATTATTATTGTAAAGTAAGATATATAGAGAGGAGGAGAGACAGAGAGGAAGATCTTTCATCTGTTGATTCACTCCCCAAGTGACCTCAACGGCTGGAGCTGTGCCTATCCAAAGCCAAGAACCTCTTCCAGGTCTCCCATGCAGGTACAGTGTCCCAAGGCTTTGGTGCATATAAGGTGAGGACTTTAGCTGCTGGGCTACCACACTGGGCCCTCAGGCCCTGGTGTGTGTGTGTGTTTTAAGATTTATTTATTTGAGTTGCAGAGAGATCTTCCATCTACTGGCTCACTCCCCAAATGACAGCAGGAGCGAGTACTGGGCCAGGCTGAAGCCAGGAGCCAGGAACCTTAACCAAGTCTCCCATGTGAGGATGGGCCCAAGGACTTGGGCCATCTTCCTCTTTTTCCCCAGGTGCGATAGCAGCAACCTGCATTGGACATGGGGTAGCTGCAACTGAAACTGTTGCCCATATGAAATGCCAGCACCGCAGACAAGTGGCTTAGCCAGATGAGCCATAGCACCAGCACCAACATTGTGAAGATTTGTACACAAATAGTGGAGATTAGGGGAGAGGCCACAGGGTACTTGGCTAGTGGGAACCACAGGCCTTCTTGAAGGTTCTGGTAGGTACTGTTTGTTTAACAATGGTTCCCTCCATTTCTGGCAGACCAGAGTGTCTGTCCTCACCCCTGGACCAACTCAGTCCCAAAGGCAGGAGATAATCAGGTCTTTGTGGTCTGAGTCCTGCTGACACTGAAAGGTTCCAGGACCGTTCCAAGTCACCTGTGTCTCTCATTTGTCAGTGACAATGTTCAGAAATGGGTGCTGTTCTCAGTTACACTTTACCATTGGGGATTCCTAAGGCCTGCTCTGGAGGCCCCTTCTCACAGGCTGCATGAGCAGTGAACAGAGTTCAGACTGGCCACCCTGCCCCAGAGCTGAGCTCCCAAACCTGGCCATCCCGCCTTGTCTTACCATGCACGGACACGGAAACCTTAGCAGGCAGGTGGGCAGCTGTCTGGCCCGAGTAGGAAATGTATTGCTCATTCCTCTTCACAGGTCGAATTGCCTTTTGGTTGAGCTAATTGAACAGCATGGTAATAATGGTAGGAAATGCCCCCCGCTCCAGTGACAGCCAGGATATAATGGAGATGGCTTAGAGAACCAAAGCTGAGGAAGAAAACAAGAGTCGTTTCATCTAACACCCTCATTTAGGCACCAGAAAGCAGAAGGAGCTTGTCTAGACACATGCTGTGGGCCAAGAGGCAGAGTCCTCATCCCAGCACAGAACTGTTGTCCAGTGCTGCTCTTGGTGGGGCCAGGGAGGCTGGTGCAGCTGGGGGCAGGGCCCCTATGTCCCCACTATCTTTCCTCCCAAAGGGTCTGGAGGTACAGACGCTGGGCCCCCAGCAGTGTGTTTCATCCTCTGTCCCCCACCCAAAGCTTGTTTGCTGCCACCTCAAGGTCTTTCCCACCCAAAAGTCCTTATCGGGAGCCAGGATGGGCTCTTAATCTTCCGCTCTCACGGCCTTGTCCACATGCTCTGGGGAGGTGCGTTATCACCTCCTAACAGCTGACCAAGCACACATCTGCCCAGCTGGCTGGCACTGTTTACCAACTAGGGAGGCCAAAAGCGGCATGAGCCTACCAATGCCTTGTCTCTGAAGGCAGGAAGGCCACCAGCTGCCACCGCAGCATTTCCAGGTCAGGACCTGGGACCCTCAGCTGGTCATGGAGTGCTCTCCACCGCTGCTGAAGTTGCATGGATCACAGGAGCCTGTCACGTACATCAAAGGACTACTAGTGGGCTAGGAGTCCAGAGCCACCCCCAGAAGAATGTGCTATTCTGTAGTTTCCTTGGCTTTAAGACATAGAAAAGTGTTCAGGTGTCAGCCTCTTTCTGCAGATAACCTCGTCTGAATGCCAGGCTTTGTGCCACACATAACAGGTCCAGCATGCCCAGCACCAGGACGGGCAATGTGTCCTCAGTCCTAGGACTGTCCCAACACCCACAGCATCTGCTCCTATTACTGGGTAGTTAGGACAAATGTATTAGAAGCTACAAGCAAACATGAGATTCTTTTACCCAGCAACCTGTTGATACTAGTGGGTCTCCATTACTGAGTCTGTTGGTGACATGGCTGTCCTGGCTGTTCACCCCCACTCCCATGCACAGAATCAGCACCCCACATGCAGGTTCCGTGGTCCACACCCAAGCCAGCACACCCAGGACTCATGCTTGCTGACAAACGTCGTGGAGAATGGAGCACCGTGACTCACAAATCCCCACGCTGGAAATTTAGTTTAAATTCAGCCCACCTGGGGCCAAGAAGAAACTAGATCAAGGTCAAAAACATACTGGCACTCTTTCCCAGAGAAGCTGGGAAAGCCACCTGGGGAAAAAAAAAAAAAGTCAAGCTGAGAAAGACTGCTCTTATTCTCTTGCAGAATCCTATGCCTCAAGCCAAAGAGCCCTTTGCTCTCACACACGTGTTTTCCAAGGGAGGAGGTGGCTCTGTAACTAACATATGGCATTGGACTTCAGCCATACATTCAGCTTCAGTGCTTAGTCTGTGACCTAACTCTTCTTGTCTAATGAGAATGGTAGGTAGCAAACGGCAAGAGAGCACGTCTTCGGAATTGCCAAGCATGTTGCCCCAGCCTGTAAAGGGGTTCACCATCCTTTGTCCATCACTCCACATTGTCTTGATCATTTTTAGTACATTCAATGTCCAGTGTTTACTAACAACACAAGCCTGCTGGCTGGCTGGGTGTGGGGCTAGTTGGACGGATCGGCGAGCAGGTGGGTAGACGGATGGATTGTGAGTGGATGGAAGGATAGCTGTGTGGGTTGTTGAGTGGGTAAGGCAGATGGATGGATAGATCAACGGATGTTAACAGATTTATGACCAGATGGGATGATGGATTGGTGAATGGATGGGCAGGCGGATGGATGGATAGGTGGATTAATGAGTGACCAGATGGATGAATTATGGGTAAATAAAACTGCACTAGCAAGGACAGGATGGCCAGGATGGAGATGGGCTAGACCAGGCATGTTTAGACTACAAGAACCCTGCTGCCTCCAGCGTCTTCATGGGGACTGCTAGCACAGGGCTCCTGGGGGGGAAGTCAGGGGCCGGTCCCCGGGAAGAGGGCGTGCTTGGAAGCGTCTCTCCTACACCAGCTACGTGCTGCAGTGCAACTGGAAAGGAGCACTCTGAAACGCAAAGGATGTGGGTCTGAGAGTAAAGTACCAGCAGGGAATTTTACCTTCTCTACACCACACAACTTCATCTGCTACATTTTTATTAAAGTAACAAAAAAAAAAAAAGTGTACATTTGTCCATAAAGCTGTTTTTCCATATAAAACAGTAGGGTACAACTAGGAACCTTTAAATCTTTTCTGTCAGAATAGCTTAGAAATGCACTTTATTTTTTACTTAGTGGGAGAGACAGGCCTGCTCAACAGTCCAGCTCTGGGGTTTTGTTTTTAAAGTGAACATCAGAGAGAAGAGAGAGATGAAACATGAGACCATGAGGCTGCTTCTCTGGAGCAGGCCCCTGCATATGACGGGACACAGAGTACCGTCCACAGCGATTCACAGCTTGGCGCTGACCTGCAGGCCACAGAGTTAGCTCTCAGGTCTGCAGGCCCACAGCGGAACGTTAAAGCAACAGACTGGAAGCAACTGAAGGCAACGCGGAAGCCAGACTCGAGGAGGCAGAACTGGTGGGAAACAGGTAGAGACGGAGTTTGGTAAATAGCACCTTTGTGTCAAAAATGGGCGGTTAAGAAATCTAGGAAAGGGAATAGGCTGTGAGAGGGGTGAGGAATGTCCTGGGGGAGAAGATTCTGCACTAAGGGGCAACAGAGTATGGGGGCAGGGACAGACAGGTTGACCAGATGCCCTAGCCCCGTCCTTTCTAAGAGGTTCAGTGTGGAAAACAAGGCCTTCTAACACTACCGAGTCTCTGAGGACTTCTTTCAGGGCAGGTCTCTGTTTGTCTCCGACCCAGATCAGGAAATATTGCACATGTCTACAGATTTGGATTGTAAGGGTGGGGGGAGGGGAATACGGCAGCCTCACCCACAGGTGCTCTGAGCACAGCAGGTAGAAACAGTGCCCAAGGTTTGGCTTTTAATGTCAGTCCTCCTCCTCTGGGGGAGTAGCAAGGAGTCTTGCAGAACGGGGGCTGTTCTCCCACTGAACCGCAGAACACCTGCGAGGCTGGCCCTGCCCCCCGCCAAGGCCCGAGCAGAGGAGGAGACACGGTTCCTGAACCCACCTGGGCTCCAGGAGCCTCCGAGAGCCCCTCCAGGGACCTTGGGGGCATATTGCACAGGGCCTGAGAAGTCTTGACCTTGGAGGAGAGGGCAGCTCTGGGACCCAGTGGGCAGCGTAGACAGGAGTGTTGTTCTTCACAAAACAAGGCAAGAGCAAAGGCCCCGGGGCTGCTGGGGGCTCTCGAGCCACCCCCTCCAAGGGAATTACAGAAGAAGCACCAGGACTTGCACATGTGGTTCTAAAACGAAGGGTTTTGGCCAAAAAGACATCCTCAGTGGATACTCTTTGGGTCCCCAAATTACACCGCAGATCACCCCTAAAATATTCACCACACAAACACGCAAAGCAGAGCAAAGCAAAAGCAAAGGTTTTGTGCAGAATTCCCTCCCCCACCCCTGCCTTACCCCTTGGAGTGCGGGGGCAGCTTGGTGGTGGTGGGGTGTGTGTGTGTGTGTGTGTGTGTGTGTGTGATGAGGCTTCAGATGCCTGACTGAGAAGCAACTTCTGCAGGTCCCTGAAGGTAGAGTTTAAAAGCTGCTTTGACCCAAGGGAGCACAAGAGGGCTTTGCGTTTCCTGCCTAGAATTTCAGCAGAAAAGTAAAGAGAACATTAAGCCACATAGGATTGTTGAAGTCCAGGCTTGAATGCCCCTGAGTTGGAGAGAGGCCAGGGAGGGCAGGTGTCCCAGGAGGGAGCAGGAAGGTTTGAATGTCACCCCTGTCCTGTCCCAGGGCTGCCCCCACCTCTCACTTCACAGTAGTTGGCTCCTGGCTCTCTGGCGTGCCCCTCCCCACCCTTGCACAGGCAGACACTGGCTTACAGGCTCCACACTTTGAAAGGCACCTGGGGAGGCCACTTTCAAGCAACTCCCTTTAAGGATTTGTGGGGTGGTTTTTTTTTGTTGTTGTTTTTCTTAAAAAAAATCTTTTGGTTGTTTTTCCTCTTTTCTTAAAAAAAAAATATAGATATATATATATAAATAGCTCTTCATGTAAAAACACAGTTCCCCAGGTTGAGGTATGCGGCGGCCTGTGGTCACGGCAGGATGAGTTCAGCATGGAGCCAGCGGGTGGCAGGTGGTGGCGGCCACAGCGCGGCGTCTAGCTGGAAACGGCCATCACGTAGCTCTTGGAGGGGCTGGTTCTACCCAGCAGCATCTGGTTCTTGCAGGTGAGCAGCCCGCAGGACGCAGCCACCGGGGCCTCCTCATAGAGGACACAGATGGAGCCGTCCTCCCCGATACGGTAGGACACCTCGTAGGGGTCCACCCACAGGGTCAGCTCGCTCGGCAGCAGCTGGTGCAGCTGGGGCGGGCTGAGTCCGATCTGGCTGGCCACCTTGCTGATGATGGGGTCCATCTTGTGGTTGATGCGGATGCAGCGGTA
The DNA here is from genome assembly GCF_017591425.1 of Ochotona curzoniae. NCBI lineage: Eukaryota > Metazoa > Chordata > Mammalia > Lagomorpha > Ochotonidae > Ochotona > Ochotona curzoniae. Next base: position 13,715,098 of record NW_024466219.1, on the reverse strand, counting down.
GCCAGAGCCCTTGGAAGGCTTTTCGGGAAACCAGTGGTGTTTGTAGTGCTCTGTGAAGACAGGGCGGAGGATGCCCTGGTTACAGCAACAGGAGGGACTGGGGCACTTGACTACAGGGCAGAGACCAGAATGGACGCTAGGAGAGGCAGGGGGTCTCCAAGGGGAGGTGGAGAGACCCCTCCCCTCTGGTAGGCCAGGGTGAGGGCCTGTGACAGGGGGCGCCAAAGCTCTCCCAGCTGCTCCACTTTCGGCAGCCCGGAGGTATGAGGAGGGAAGGCATGTCCAGACAGAAGCTCTGGGGACTTCAGAGCCATGGCTCAAGGCCAAGGAAGCTGCCAGCTCTGATGGAACCAGAAACAGCCCCTGGGCCTCCTGTTCCAGCCCAGAGGCTCATTTCCTTCCCTCCAAGGAGTGGACACGGATAGCTGGGTTGAAACTTTGTGTTGTTCTTTGGTGGGCAGAACCCAGCTCCAGCCAAGCCGGCAGAAAGGGAGCTGGGTCTCCTCGCCAGCCAACCGCACATCCCTGTCTCACGCCCTCTCCCAGCGTGCGGGTACTGGCTCCCGTCTCTCCACACCACAGTCAGTGGCGGACGCCTGAGATCGACCACAGAACAGAGAAGACAAAGGGAGCCCACGTCCAGAGAGGCAGACTGGAAAAGCCTCCCGTGCGCCTTCTCCCACAAGGACCCCCTCGGCCGGAGGGGTTTCGTTGACCCGCTCTTTGCTTCCAAGGTCCCAGGTGTAGGGTCCCAGCAAAGGTGACGAGCACCCGATCAGATCCACGGGGTCCCTCTTGTCCCGGGGCACAACCGGGAAGCTCAGATCAGCTCCCTGGGATGGAGAGGCGCGCTCAGCCAGAACCACCCGACCCCGAAAGCTGAAAGTCGCTGCTGCGGGGAGGGGGCCGAGGCCCGGCGCTCACCTGTTAACGCCTCCTGGAGCGCCGTGCTGAAAACCTTGAGTCTCTGCTCGCTCACGCAGCCCCGCGTCCTCAGGAGGCTGGAGAGGAAGCCCACGGCCGCGGCGATCTCCGGCACCATGTCGGCTCTCTGCCCGTGGCTCATGTCGTGCGTAACGCCAGGAGCAGGCGGAGGTGTCCCAGGCGGAGGTGTCCGCGGGTCCTGCCGGGGAGCCAGGGTCGCAGCCTGGCCGCTCCTCGAGCTCTGCGCGGACTTCCCGGGACCGCGCCTTTCATAGGCTCCGTGAGGGCGGGGCCAGCGGCGGCGGCGCCCATTGGCGAGGGACAGGGGACGCGGGTGGGGTCGCCGTGGACACGCCTCGCCCCTCCTCCGCCCCCGCCACCTCCTCGGCGCTGAGGTCATCGCCTGCTGACGTCAGTGCTGGGAACCTGCGGCTCCCGAGCTGCGGGCGGGCGGAGAGGGGGCGGAGGGGAGACCAGGGAGGGGAGCGAGTGGAGGAAAGGCGGTACCGTGGGTGCTCCACGCGAGACGCGTCCGAACCTCACGAGCAAGGCCTCCGTCACCCTGCAGCGGCGCTCTCGCTCCCTGTCCGTTTGTTTTGGTGGTGAGCCAGGGGCAGTGTCAGAAGGCGTTTTCTGTCCTCTGGTTCCTGCTTTCCTTCCTCTGCCAGTTGGTCTGCTCCCGGCCGCGCCCGTTACCCCGTCCACCCCCCGCCACGGTCTTCTTATTGGAGCCAGCCTCTGGCTGGAACACCTGGCCTTCCCACTAACATCCCAGAAACTGGTGCAGAGTCCCGGAATGGGGAGATCCCCTTTTTCTGTTAGAGGAATCAAGCCTCTGAAATCCCTGTGAGCACCCCCTAGACAGTTCCCCGGTTCCTTTCCTGACCTGTGCCTTGCCAGCTGTGCCAGCCTCAGGCCACTGCAACCCCTTGCCTGTATGGTGTCTGCTTGCTCCTCTCCCTTTCTACCTCTTTACCACAGAGACCCCGTGTATTAGGCTACCATGCACCATGCACCTGTGCGACCTTCCCCTGCGTGCATGTCCTGTCGGCACCTTGGAGGCAGGCAAGGCCAGAGTCCGTTGCCAGGAGTCTGATACCTGCTCCAAAGCCAGCCCCCTTCCTGATCTGCTCCAGCCCAGGCCTCCTGGCGGCAACATGCAGCCCCACCTGTTCTTTGAGTCGTTTTGATAGTTCTGAGACATCATTTTCGTTGTTCCATGTTGTGGAAAACTTTCCAAGGTCTGTTAGCTGACCAGGTCCACACTTGATCTTACCAAATGCAGAAAAGAGATGACCAAGTTCATTTTAGTGCATTCACAGACCCAAGGACATGCTGCAAAGCTTGACCAGGAGAGTCGTCCAACCTGTCTTGCCTTCCATCCTCTGACAAGGCACTCAGTGCACTCTGCCAGCCTAGACGAGCTGGCTGTCATGTCTCTCATGTGCATCAGGGTATGCTGTCCACTGCACAGGCATCACTAACTGAGAAGGCCAGATTCCACATATGCACTCCAGAGTTTAGTCACATCTTATGATTTTCTCTGAGGCCAGAGTTTGTCTAGGGGTCTAATCTCCCAAGAAGCCTTGTCTGGGGTGACCCCCAGATCTGACTCCTATGTGCTCCATCTAGTGCAGGATCCAGTTTAGTCTGCCACTCGCATCAGCCTTCACACATACCGGTCAATGCAGCTGCCTGATCAATTCCATGCCTAGCTCCATTTCCCATGCAGAACAATGGGTGCTGCAACGTAGACCAACCCAATCTGCCACTAACCCAGCCACTGGCACACCAGAGGGTGTCACGGCCTAGTTGGGGTGACCCCCACCAGGCCTGCCTTCAGGCCCAGCTCCTGTATGTGCTGGTATGTCCAGCAGTCTGATGTGGCATCATATCCCATCTAGCTCTCATACATACCATCGGTGCCACGACCTAGCCCTGCCCAACCTGCCCGCAACCGTAGCTCTTTCTTGAAAGTTTTTTTTTTTTTAAATAATCTTACTTAGTTGATTAGGGTACAAAAAGGGTCAAGGACTACAGGAAAGTGGATAATATTATTGTTTCCACACTAATGTCATCACTTTTCTCCCCTGCATCCTTAGCTCTTATGTGAACTGGCAGGTGAAATGGCCTAGCCTGGCATAGCCCACACCCATCCTGGCTTCTTCATGTGCTACTATGTGATATGACTTGGCCCAGGTCAGCCCAGCCCAGCTACCTCTTCTTCCCCAAGCCAGCTTATACACATGCTGGTACAACCCTGCCTGGCCTGGCCTACCCCCAGCCTTGGCTGACGTGTTCATCACTGGGAACTGCGACCTAATAGAAGAGTTCTTCAAGTTGCCCCACCAGGCCAGCTCCCAGACCTGGATCTCATGTATGGTGGCAGGTTCTAGGTCCCTGCACAGTCTACTCCCCCCACCCCCAGCCCTGACCCTTGCATGTGCTGATGGCTGCTGTGGCCCTACCCATCCCTAGACTCGATTCTCTGGCATACCCATGCTTGTTGCAGCCTGGGCCAGCACGTCCTGCTCCCAACCTTGGTTCCCATGTGTATCAGATAAGGTCCATGGTCATGCCTGGATTGGCCCAACACTACTCCCTGCTCTCACACAAATCAGTGGATACTGCAGATCCACAGGGGTGAGCCCACATACCTCTTTCAGAATCTGCTCCCAGATCTAGTTCTCCTGTGTGCTGGTTGGTGTCATGGCCCAGTGTTGTGTGGTCCACTCCCTGCCCTGGACACTCACTGCCCATACTGTAGTCTAACCCTGCCAGGCCCCCCAACCCTAGCTTTTGTGTTTGCCAGCAGGCAGGCAGTGATACTACCTAGCCAGCCCAGGTCTCCCATGTGGGCAGGTGCATTTGCCTGGACATGACATGCCCTCTGGCTTCCCCTCTCTAAACCATCCAGTCTCAGCTCCCTCATTTACCTGCAGGTGCAGTGGCCTGGTCCATGGAAGCCCGCAGAAGTCATCACACAGATGTAAAGTACTCCCTCAGTGGCCCCCACTCACACATCCTCAAACCCCTATTCCACAGATAATCCACACACTCCCTGCTGCTGTGGGACCCAGGGTGGTCTTCCTGCAGGCCTGCTGGCCCCCTCACACAAACCTTTCGAAAAAAGAAGACAGAATAGGCAGCTATGCTGTTTGAAGATCAATTTGGCATTAACCAGGTCCGGAATGCTCTACAGCATCTTCTCCCAGCAGTGGAACATTCGCCTAGGTACAGGGCAACCTAGGTAGTTGCTTACAGCTGGGGAAAATGGCAATACCAGCTGGGATGCGGATATGGCAAGCAGTGGCTTACCTTGCTGAGCCACAGAGCCGGCACCCTGAAAAACATCTTGAGCTTGGTCTTCCAGCTGGGAAACAGAGGCTGAGCTCACGTCACCCCTCTCAGCCACGGCCAGCCAGAGTCTGCAGGTCGTTGTTTCAAAGTTCACATCTTGTCTTGCCCGCATCATGCAGGCTACCTGGAAACAGGTCACTATGGTCTGACCCCACAATCCCAGGGCAAGCCAGACCTCAAGTGTTCTGCTCCAGCTTTGCCTATAACAAGTCAAAATGCCCTGGAATTCTGAAATTGTAGCAGTAAACACATGTCTTCCATACCCTCAGCACTGGCCCCTCCCCCAGAAACTGAGTCAGTACAGATGAGCCCTCTGCTCATTGGTGGGAAAAAAAAGTGTTTGTTTCAGGAAGTAGGGCTGGCCCTGGGGAGAAGATAAACCAGAAATGCATCAAACCAAAAAGACCAGGTGTCAGAAAGGCCGGAAGTGGCCAAAGTTAACCACCAAGGATATCAAGGAAATAGGTCAAGCTACAGACACCTGTTCGGGCTTATTCAGCACCTAAATTGGAAAACCCGTTCCACCTTCCTGGGTGTGTTTTTGACAGGTGCCTGGTGTTCTGGGCCTTATCTTGCCTGCAGCCAGAATTGATGAACAAACCTCACATGGGCTATCACTTTTTTTTTTTTTTTTTGGCCTCAGAACACAGAGTTCACATAACTCAAAGTTTTGTGTCTGTCTCCCAGCCACACAGGAGCTCCTGATGGAGCTGTGGTTGTGACTGGGAGTGGACTTGCTGTCTTCACCTCCAGGGTCCCCAGGCAGCTTTGCCATGGCCCTGGCCTGCATGGCCTCCCAGGATGGCCATGCCAGACAGTCACACCGGGAATGAAGGAAACAGTCCAAACCAGGTGGGTGGGAGGGGTTGGGCAGGGAAGGGCAGGAAGGCCATCGTGGGTCTGCCATGGCCGAGGGTGTGCCCGCCGTGCCACTGGGCTGCATGTCAGCCTTGCTCAGGGCAGGGCAGTCCGTGAGAATCAGAGGGCAGCACTCATTCTCTGGAAAGGCCTTGGAAGAGGGAGCTTCTCTTTGCTCTCGTTTGGAGTTCCCACACTCCACTCAGGATCTAGGCTCTACAACCAGCTTCCTATAAGGACAATGCATTATACCTAGCCCTCTTATTTCTTAAAAGGCAGAGAGAGAGAGACAAATGGAGGAAGATCTTTTTCTTCTGCTGATTCCCCTCCCCAAATGCCCACCACAATGATGCCTAGGCCAAAATGAAGCCTGGAGCCCAGAATGCAATTTCTGTCTCCCATGTGTGTCTGTCACCCGCTGTCCCCCTCCCCCTGAGTGAGGATTAACAGAAACCTTGGAGGGAAGCAGAGCCAGGACTCCAATCAGGAACTCTGATATGCATTGCGGTCATTCCAAGCAGTGCCTTAACTCCGCACTGAAAGCCCAGGCCTCAAATTAGTTTTTCTCTATCTTTTTAAGATTTGCTTTGTTTTTATTTGAAAGGCAATGTTATAGAGAGAAGAAGAAACTTAAAGAGATCTTTCTTTCGCTGGTTCACTCCCCAAATGGCTACAACAGCAAGAGCTGGGCCTGTCAAAAGCCAGGAGCTAGGAGCTTCATTTGGTTCTTCCATATGGGTGCAGGGGCCCAAGCACTTGAGCCACCTTCTGCTGTTTTCCCATGCGCATTAGCAGGGAGCTAGATTAGAAGTGGAGCAGTCGGGACATGAACCAGAATCCATAAAGAATGCAGGTGCCACAGACAAAGGCTTAGCCTACTTCACTGTAACACCAGCCCCTCAAATTAGTTTCTTATGAGGCCAAATTGTATTATAGTAGTCCCCAATATTTTTGAAGTTTCCTGAAACTAACGTTAAGTTGCTGGGACTAGATTTTGTACAAAACGTCAAAGTCATGCTTCACCCCTTTCTTCCCCATGCCCCTTGCCTGAGACCTGTCCTTCCCTGTCCTTGGAGTGGCCCCAGTGCTGTTTGAAGATCAGGGTCAGGAGACAGGAGCCCTTTCTCCCTCTGTCCCTTCTTATTCCTCCCCTGCCTCCTCCGCTGCATCCTTGTCTTCCTCCACCCCCAAAGACATTTTGAACACCAAATGTGGACTTGCTGTGCCAGCCTGTGGCTCTGCCCACTAAAGAGTAGGCAGTGTGTGTTATGGGGGATGGGGGAGTTCGGTCCCATGTGAACCCCAAACTGCCGAACCCCTGGGCCTGACTGCCTAGTCGTGTGACTCTGGCCTTCTGTACTGCTCTCCACAGCAGGCATTCCCACCCAGAACGGGTTCGTCCCCCCAGGCCTGTGGCTCAGTCCTGTCTGGGAGGTTATCATGCAGGCTCTGCCTCCTGCACCTGGCTCCTGCTACGTGACTTCCTTGTTGGGCCTGCCAGGACTTGCTTGGCTCGGTTGCCAGGGTAACCGCCGGGCTTCTGACCCCGAGCAGAAACCTGAGGCTGAGCTGTGCTATTCTGGGCAGCTGACGCCAGCGCACCCCTGCACTGCGAAGTGTGCAGTGTTACTCGGCCAAGGGGGGAGTGTGTATGTGGTTGTGTGGCTCCCTTGGGAGATACATATATTTGAGTGAATATATGAACTGAAATGTACACAAAGGCACCTTCAAAAGCATATGGAAAAATGGAATTAAAAGATAAGTTTAGGGGGCTGGAGTGGTGAATTAACAGGCTAATCTTCCACCTGCAAGTGCCAGCATACCATATGAGCACCAGTTCATGTCCCAGCTACTCGCTTCCAATCTAGCTCCCCAATTATGACCTGGGAAAGCAGCAGATGAGGCTCCTGTACCCATGTGGGAGATTTGGAAGCTTTTGGATCCTGGCTTCAAATCGGCTCAGCTCTGGCTGTTGTGCCATTTGGGGAGTGGACCAGCAGATGGAAGATCTTTCTGTCTCTCTCTCTCTGTAAATTTACCTTTTAAATAATAACAAATCTTTAAAAAAGAAACAACAAGGTAATTTTAGGGATCCAACGGTATGATGCACTGGGTAAAGCTGCCTTTTGCCATCTCTCACAGCCATGGTTCCCATCCCAACTGCTTGGCTTCTGATCCAGCTCCCCACAATTGCACCTTGGAAAGCAGCAGGTGATGGCTCAACTATTTGAGCCCCTGCCACTCACGGAGGAGACCCAGATGGAGTCCAGGCTCTTGGTTTCAGTGTGGCCCAGCACCAGCCACAGTGGCCACTTGGGAAGTGAAACAGCAGACTGATTTCCTTCTCTGTTTCTCTCTCTGCGTGTCACTTTGCCTTTCAAATAAAACGAATCTTTGGGAAAAGAAAGTAGAGGTCCGTTTCTGGGCCAATGCATGCCTTAGTGGTCATGGCGTTGCTTGGATGTGCACATCCCATGCCAGAGAGGCTGGTTTGAGTCCAGTTCCTCCACATCTCACGTAGCTTCCTGCTCAGGTGCACCCTGGAAGGCGGCAGGAGATGGCTCAGGCAGTTGACTCCCTGCCACCATACGGGGTATCTTTACTGAGTCCTGGCTCCTGGCTTTGGTCAGGACCAGCCTTGTCACTGTGAGCTTTGGAGCAATGGACTTTTGGATAAGAATTTTCTCTACCTCTTTCTCTCTGCCATTGTTAATAGTTATAATAATCATATTGGTGTATAAAAAGTTTTGGAGTCCGTGTATAGTTTTTCACAAGAGCATGTTCCATGAACTTTGTTAATGTCCCATTTAGGTGTGTGTCCCCACACGGGGAGCAGGGAGGGCACTCAGACGTGAGTATGCCCAGGTTCCGATGCACTGATCTACTGAGGAGGTTCATCCAGGGGACTGTGGTGTGTTGCTGGACTGGATCTTTTGGTGACATGTGTCTGAATGTGACTGGCCCAGCTGCTAATTTGATCTTTCCTCTGCTCAGGCCTCCTTGGTGGGAACCTGGCTGTGCTGTCCAGAACCGATAAGACACATTACCCAATGGGGACGAGATGCCACTACCTCACTTCCTAATCAGGGTGGAGATACTGCAAAGTGTATTTATAACTCTGTGCAAACGATGCCCAGGATGGCGTTGAGAATTCCCTATCATCTTTTCTCAGGCCAGCCGGTCATTAGAACCAGAAACAGAAATCAAAAATGCTAGAAACTGCATTGCTGCTAAAGCCTGCTGCCAGGGCATGTGAGCTATTTTTAACATGTCTGTCTTTCAGCCCTGCCCCAGCTCCACCCCAAAGTGAACTGAAAACAGGGACAGAAAAAGATAAGCCCAAGACCTCTGGGGTTGGGGTAAAGAGAAAAGCACCAGCTGCAAAAAAGGGAGGCTTGGTAAAGTTGGGCCAGGCAGAGGGCCATCCGAGTTGGCAGGTCACAGCAAGACTCAAGTTCCAGAAGGAGGCTTTTGAGAATCCACTGAAGGTTGGAGAAGCATCTGAGAGCTAAAACGCCACCCAGTTCATCTGCTCTGGGAGAGAAGAAGCAAAAGGAAGATCCAGCTGTCCCAAAGTGCTTACAACAAGCAGCAAAACTTCCTGCTAGGTGCTGCACCTCTTCACACCTGGAAACAAGACTGGTATAGCAGGTGGCAGGGGAGGGGCTGCAGGCTCTTCTCTCAAGGCAGCATCTAACATGAGACCTGGTGACTGCCAGCAGGATTTCCAGGTGATAAGCAGAAATAACCATGGCAGGTATACACTCACTTGCTGTCACCTGCACAGAAGCCCCTCACATTGTGACTGAAATGATGAGAGCTTGCAGGCCCTGGGGTCAACCACAGCAAGCTGGGTTGGGGTGAGTACCAGGAAGGTCATGGTTCCCTACAGGGCAGCCCCTGGATTTCTTCAGAGTTGGCTCAGTCTTCCCACCTGAATCCCGTGGGTGTAGCTCTGGAGTCTGCAGGGTTCTAGCAGGTAAGCTCATTTTGGTGCAATATGTTTTGAATTCATGCTTTTTGAATATGTCTATAATGCATTTTTGACAAGCTTGTGGAAGCTCCATATGTATGGTTTGGCTTGCCCAGCATTTAAGCATTTGAACAATGCGAGATGGGTGCTGTGGTGCAGCAGGCTAAGTCGCCTGCCTCTGGGGTGCTCACATCCCCCGTCAAGGTGCCTAGTTGTGTTTTGGCTGCTTCACTTCTGATCCAGCTTCCTGCTAGTGCACATCCTGGGAGGCAGCAGGTGATGGTCCAAGCACCTGAGTGCCTGGCACCCACACAGGGGATCCAGATGGAGATCCAGGCTTCTGGCCTCCATCTCACCGGATCCTGTGTGTCGAGGACATTTGGGGAGTGAATCAGCAGACAGAAGATCTATTTCTCTCTCACTTTTGCTCTACTTTTCAAACAAATAAACAATGTAAAAAATTTAAAAACAAAATATCGATCTGTATTTAAAAATAGCTATTAATAATTACTTAATATTTTATTTTATGCTTTTAAAATCTGGAATTAAATGCTCGCAGCTACAGGGGTAGACCATGGCCACAGCTAGAAGTCATGATCTCTACTCAGACCTTCTGTGTGGGTGGGGAAGTCAACTGCCCAAGTGAGCATCAGCAGGAAGCTGGGACTCCACCCCAAGTGCTGGGGTGTGGGATATGGGGGTCCTAGGGAGCACCTCAACCGCTCTGTCAAATGCCCCTACTTTTGTAAAGTTTTTTAATGCCCTGCAGATGTATGCTATACCAAAATAGACTTCTTTTATTTCATTTCCATGAACTTTTCAAAGTGCCCTCACATATATGAAGCATCAAGTGCAAGTACCTGCACATTATGGACGATCAATGAACTACGGTTCTGGTTATTATCGACTGCCAGAAGCAGAGTTCTCAGAAATCACCTACACTCAAGTTTTGATTCTCAGATAAAGAGTGAATGCCGTGAGAAGGTAAGAGGGCCCAGAGCCCCACGGCCACTCAGCAGCTTGGTGCAGACCAGAAGCTAGACCACCCCATGGTTGGAGCCTTTCTCTGAGCTGGCCTCGTTCATTCATCTGCTCCTGCAGTGTCCTGCTCACTCCAGGGCCCTGGACACACAGTGGGTGGCCTCAGCACTTGTAACATCCAGCCAGAGGCTGCCACTGGGGCCAAGTGTGGGAGAGAATCACTGATGATGTAGAACCCGTGGATTTTAACCCCTGGGAAATGACATGGGAGTCTAGAGGCTAAAATCCTCGCCTTGCATGCGCCGGGATCTCATATGGGTCCCAGTTAGTGCTCCACTTCCCTTCCAGCTCCCCGCTTGTGGCCCTGGGAAACCAGTCAAGGATGGCCCAAAGCATAGGGCTCCTGCACCCACGTGGGAGACTTGTAAGAAGCTCCTAGCTCCTGGCTTTGGATCAGCTCAGTTCCAGTCATTGCGCTCACTTGGGGAGTGAACCAGTCGGCAAAGATCTTTCTCTTTATATCTCCTTCTCTGTGTAAAATCTTTCCAATGAAAATAAATAACTCTTAAAAAAAAAAAAAACAACTAGGGAGTCAGGCAGAGAATTCAGTTGCCTGTACTTGTGTTAATGTTCCCTTGGAGAGAGTGGGGGACACAGCAGGAATTTGAGTAAGAAGCATGTGGGCCTCTCAGAGGTAAGATGGTCAGCCAATGGGGAGTGACTGTCAGCAATGGGGCAGAGCACAGTGAAGGAACTTAATAAGAGAAGGGAGGGAGAGGGTTGGTCAGGCAAAGAGAACCATCCCTGCCCTTGGACTTGAGTATATGGTGTGCGACAGAGGCTCCACGGCCAGTGATGTGTGACCATGGGTTAAGCCACTACCTGTGATGCCAGCATCCCACACCTCAGTGCTGGTTGGAGTCCCAGCTGCTCCATTTTAATCCAGTTCCCTGCTAATGTACCTGGGAAAGCAGCAGAAGATGGCCCAAGTACTTGGGTCCCTGCACCCATGTGGGAAATTCAGATGGAGTTCCAGGCTCCTGGCTTCAGCCTAGCCAACCCCAGGGCTGTTGAGGCCATTTGCAGAGTGAACCAACAGATGGAGGTTCACTCTCTGTCTTCTGCCAAATAAAAAAAAATAAGTAAGTAGATCTTGGAAAAATGGGCTCCCCTTGTGCAGGCCCCAGACACAGCCATTTGCAGCTGACGTGAAGGGCAGAGGAAAGCCTCAGAAGACAGAGGGCAGAGGGCACTGACACTCAGGAAGCGCTTGGTAACACGGTTGGCCCCAGGAGACTGTGCGCATCAGATGGACAGAGAGAGTAGGCCACAGCTGCGTGCGCACCAGGTGACATGTGCCTGTCCAGGCTGAGAACTGTGCAACCAGATCAGGCCTGGAGGACAGCCGAACTCAGAGCTCCAACGCATCAAGCAGGGTAGGGAAGAAAACCTCCAAGGGAATGGCCATTTGCAAGGGGGATCCCCATATCATGGGAGGTCAAAGCCTCCAGGCCCTGGCCACAAACTCCCCACACTTACCTCCTGGTCCCTTCCTCATGACATGCTCTTTGCCAATGGGCAGGAGCAGCTCCAAGGTTCCCTGAGGTCCTCCAGTCTTCAAGGAGGTAGATGCCTGCCAGGCCCCTGCTGCCCACCTCCACCCAAGTGCCAAGGCAGGGCCATGTTCCATAGCTTGTGACCCTCCTTCACCAACCCGGTACTGGGTAGGAGACGGGCAGAGAAAGAAAGGATGGCTGGGGGGTGCTTGAGACAGAGAGACTGTGTGTGTGTGGGGAGGGGGGAAGGGATGTAGCAAGGATGGAGGCCCTGGGGGAGGGGCAAGAGAGCTGGACAGATGGCCAGACCAGGAAAGGTCCACGGTGGCACTGTGTGCTTGTGCTGTGCTGGCCCAGGTGCACCCCAGGAGCCAAAGGGTAGGAATGATCTGTTGGGTGTTGTTCCCTGAAGACCCCGAGAATGTGACCTCCCACACCTGCCCCTGCCTAAAGTACCGGAAACTTGCTGGAGGCGGGGGACGGAGGGGACACATGGACTTGGGGACAGCAGCAGATCTGAAGCTGAATTTATTGCCCCTTTCCAAATGTAGAGGACAGACATGTTGTAAACCGCCTCCCAGCTCCTGGGGAGGGGGTGGGGGGTTAGGGTCACCCACATGAGCTCCAGACAGAAAACAAGGGGGAGGCCCCCGGGACGGGCTGAGCTTCCCCAGATGTTGCTCCGACAGGGCCATAATAGGGCTGGGTGTCTGGGGCCAGCAGGAAGCTGGCATCACAGCTGTGACCCCCGAGGGAGATGTGGAGGAAGATGGATCAGAAAGGTGGGAGTGTCTGAAGAGCAGGCCCTCTGCATGCCCTGCTGGTCCTGGCCCTGCACCCTGAGCTCAGGTCAGGCCGAGCCAAAAGTTGGGGTCTTATTGTCCAGATGAGGAAGTTGGAGAAGGGGCAACATGGCCCGACTAGGAGGCCCCTCCCTGAGCCTCAGGCTGCCAAACCACAGCAAGAGAAAGTTGGACACAGAGGTCAGCCGTGCGTCCTCCAGCGTGTGACTGAGGACTCGTCAGCTCCAGGAGAATGTGCCCTGATCAGGGACAAACCTCCTGATGTGGTGATGTTTCCTAGAGACCTCGTTCCTATAACGTACACGTTGCTCACTTTCTAGAAGAACCCGAGGCAGCTTAACATGTTAAGCTAAATACAAGAGAATAATTATACGTGTTTGTATTACATTAAAGAAACTACCTAGTAGTAACAAAGACATTTGCTTTCCAAGGTTTCTTTTATTTTTATTTAAAAGAGTTACAGAGAGAAGGAGAGACAGAAAGAAACAGAGAAAGAGAGATCTTTCACTTGCTGACTCACTGCCCAAATGGCCACAGTGGTAGGAACTGAGCCGATCCAAAGCTGGAAGCCAGGAGCTTCTTCTGGCTCTCTCGTGCGGGTGCGTGAACCCAAGGACTCGCGCCATCCTCTGCCACGTTCCCAGGTGCATTAGCAGGGTGCTGACTATAGTGCAGTAGCTGGTATTCATATGGGATGCTGGTGCTGCAGCTGCAGACTTATCCTACTGTGCACAGTCAAGATATTTGTTGATTGGGCCTGGCGCCATGGCCTAGTGGCTAAAATCCTTGCCTTGAACGTGCCAGGATCCCATATGTGCACTGGTTCTAATCCCGGCAGCCCTGCTTCCCATCCAAATCCCTGCTTGTGGCCTGGGAAAGCAGTCGAGGACAGCCCAAAGCCTAGGGAGCCTGCGCCCGAGTGGGAGACCCAGAAGAGGATCTGGGCTCCTGGCTTCAGATCGGCACAGCACTGGCCGTTGCAGTCACTTGGGAAGTGAATCATTGGATGGAAGATATTTCTCTGTCTCTCCTCCTTTCTGTATATATCTGACTTTGCAATAAAGACAAATAAGTCTTCTTTTTAAGATATTTATTTGCTTAAATTTGCTGTTTTGTCAACTCCCAAATTTGTCTCTGAGCTTCCAGGAAGTCAGGGCAAAAAAGGGAAACTGACATTCCAGTCTGTTCTAGTTATCCCCACACACTGATCCACACATTTCTTTGAGAAGGAATTTACAGTGTGAATTCCATGTTGGACCATGGGATTCAAAGCAGAGGGGTGATTGTACTTAGTGTTTAGTAGCAGCTTTTAAGAAGAGCCCACGGTAAGCCAGAGGAGAACGGCTGGAATGATACCACTACCACTGCTACCACCTCCTCTAACACCACCTCCGTCACCACCTCTGTCACCACCACCACCTCCTCCACCATCATCCCCACATTGCCCCCTGTCCCTGGCTTGGGGTTCTCTACCCCTCACCTTGGCTCAGGAGCTCCCCTGAGATCCCAGGTTGAGTCAGGGGCCCCCTAGGTGGCCTCTGAGGTGGTAGCACCAGGTGGCACCTGAGACAGATGGCCCCCCAGATGGTAGCACCTCCTTCTCCCAGCATTGTGAGCATGCAAGGTGTACCCCACAGCGGCAGCTCATGAGGGGAATGGAAGGTGATATCTAGTTTGAACGGAAGGTGACAGAGTTTGAGAAGGCTGAGCCCCCCAATTTGGAGAATGATGGCTTTAGTGGGAGTGAGCTTGCTTACAGTACTACTGTCTCGACTCCAGCTTCTGGATTCCAAGCGGGACCAATGCAGGTGCAAGAAGCCCCTCTAGCCCCCACCCTGCCCTGGCTTGCTTGGGAAGAAAGGGCCTTCTGCCCAAGATGGTGCATGGGTGGCAGCTTAGGACCCATCTCATTGACTCCTGAGAGGGGCCCAGCGGCATTGGTGGCGGTTATAAGGAGCTGAGTTGTGCTGCAGAAGAAAGCAAGGGTGGAGCAAAAACTTGGGGGAAAACAATGGAAGATACTGCTGAGATTTCCGCCAGACGTTTCAGAGGCATGGGTAGGGGCTGGGGCCAGCCCTAGAGAGGAAGGCAGGGGGTTGGCTAGACACAGAAATGCCCAGCGCTGTTTAAGCTGTGGTGCCCTGTGCCATTTAACCTTCTCCATGGACCCAAGCCTTCAGCCCAGTCCCAGCTGCACGTGAAGGGGCTTGTCTGCCAAAACAGGGAGAGTGCTGGGACCCACGGCTCACCACCGAGCAGGGGCATAGGGGTCAGTGAGACCACCACATGCCTGGACTGACTTGAGAATAGCTTAGGAGCAGAGGCCAGATTGCCCCAACATCCACACCCCACCCACGGAGGACCCCCTACTGATCTTAGACTAAACTCTGAACCAATCTCGCCCAGCAGGTGTATGGGGCAGTGGCCCAGCTGACACAGTTCACCGATGTTTGGTGTTAGAGCTCGGGGAGTGGGAAGGAAGGCTGGGAGAGTGAGCTGGCAGTTTCTCCTCTGGCCCAATGACTCACTCCCCCTTATAGACAGGGCCACAAATCAATCACTGGACCTCGGATCTGAACACCTTTTGTCCTGGTCCTAGAGATCAAAGTAGAGAGACTTGGTCCCTCCCTCAGGGCAGAGGGTGGGGGCTCCGCTGGTTTGGGGTGTTCTTACCCTCAGGGGACTCCCAGGGGGAAAGCAGGCACACACAGGCCCCAGATGCTGCCAGGAGACAGGGGCAGGGGTGTATTGTGCAAACACAGCTGGCAATTAACTCAGGGAGCTGAGAGGAGGAACCAGCTGAGTGCTGGCGGCCAGCAGGAAATAGCTCCTTGGTGTTGGGAGATCTGAGCCTGGGAGAGTCTGGAAGAGGAGGGAAGGGGAAGACAGAGACTCGATCTGATCTGCTTCCCACACAGGCTAATCTGCTCACCTGTTGGCTGCAGGCAGTACGGGTCGCCCTCTCTTGTCTTATCTGTCTGGGTCAGTCAAGCATGCCCACCACCTGCTTACTAACAGAGCCCCAAACAAACACTCTCCCCAGCCAGATGATTGTGTTTACAAAGCTTGTCGGCGGGGTCAAAGGGCGTCCCCTGAGCAGCTGGGCCAGACCACAGGGAGGGGGTGGGGAGCTCTCCCTCGGGAGCTGGGGCACCACGTGACCACTTGCAGCCCCTAGAGCCGCTTCCCAGCTTAGAGCACCTGGAGGCGTGCGCACCGCGGCGCCGACGCCAGAGAGGGCTCTGAGAGCGGCTGAGGGCCGCCCGGAGGAGGCAGCGGAGACTTGGTCAGTTCCGGTTTCCCTGCCGGTGTGACTGGACGGGGACTCTCCGGGGCAGTCCCCGTGCGTCGCCTCCCCGCCAGCCTCGCTCTGGGGGCGGTGCAGAGACCGGCCCTGAGTCCTCGACCCGGGCGGGCAGCCAGCGTCGCTCCTGCAAGGCCGGCTCGCCCCGGCCGCCGGAGCCTGCTCCCATATTAGGGAAACGCTTCCCCAAGGCCGAGGTCGTGACGTGCCGTGATCCACGTCAGCGGCGGGCGGCGCAGGGTGCCCGAAAAACCGGTGACGCGCAAGGGACGGAGGCGGAGGCGGCTGCGCCCGCCGGGTTAACTCCTGCGCGCGCGGTGCGTGCCAGCCCGAGGCCAACCGGTGCCGGCCCGCGCGCAAGGCCTACCTGGGGCTCGAGATCCTCCTGCAGGGGACGCGGGCAAGGCCGGACACCGGAGCGTGGCTCCCGGCGCGGGCCAAGGGACTCTCAAAGGCGTCCCACTTCTCCAAGCACAGTCCTTTCCCCTGGAACAAGGGCTGAGACCGCTGGGCAGGGGAGTGGCTTTGAAAGATTAGGGGCTGACAGAGGGGCAGCCCGAATGAGGGGGTGTGGGGGCTACCTGTGGGCAGGACTGGCTGAAGCAGCAGCCAGCCTCGCTGGAAGAATGTGTGGACATGTATGTGGGGATACGTGTCTTGTGCACACACGTGTGTTTGTATTATAAATGCACCGTGTGGCTCACATGCACACGTACATGCCGTGAGTAGTGTGTGCATGTGCGTGGTGTGTGTGGCACATTGCACATGGATTGTGTGCATACATACCTGCATGAGCACACATGCGCTCACTGCGGTATTGCAAACGTATGTGCCCCATACCACATGTCTGTGTGTGGCACATGACCTATGCACATGTGGAGGTGAGGGGCACCTGATAGCAGACACATCACATGACACCTGGCAGAGGCTGCAAAGAGGCTGCAGTGGGGAGTCCCACCCCCAGGGAGCCCACCACGGTGGGTCAGGGAAAGAAGGGCCCGGGCCTCCTAAAGCGCCCCTCCCCTGCCCACCCCTCACTTCCTCTCTTTACTTGGGCTGTGGCATGGTCCCCTCTGCAACCCGGAGGTGCTACTTACACTGACTCTTGGGGATGGGACATGATCCTGTCCAGCCAGCACTCTGCATGCATGCTCACTGCTTCCAGTATGTCTATGTGGCACATAGCAAGCTCTCTCCTAGGCAGCCTCTCCGGACCCCTATGGAGAGTCAGTCAGAACGCTTGGGACCCCAGGCTTGGCCTGCTGTGTGTGGGAGAGTGGGTGGGGGTGGGGAGAGTGCTGACTGGCAAGATGAGGTGGGTGCACACATCTGGCCTCGCCCTGCCCAGGGCCACTTGGCTTCCCCAGCTGCACCATCACCAGAACGGGAAAGCGGAACTTTTCTGCTTAGGCCGGCTGGTCTTCTGCTTAGGGTGCGGGGCCAGTGTGTATGGAAAGGAGCCTGCCTGTTGGGCCTCCTCTGGGAGGGTCCCCCAGCCCTTGGGCCTCAGCTCCACCCCTTCGCTTCACAGGCCCACCGCTCCTCTGGGGAAGCAGCCTGCCTCAGTCACTCCCAGGGCAGGGCCCAGATCAGGGGCTCAGTGGCAACCAGCACCATCTCCCCCAGTGGCACATTGTCACGAGGGGGGCAGAGGGAGGCAGCCCCAGTACAACATGTTACCTGGTGGGGGTTTGTGGGGGGCTTGGGGATAACAAGCAAACAGGAAGAGGGAGGGAGCCTCCTGGCACTGTGCCCACTCACCGATTCTGCTGTGCACCACACCCTGCCCCGGCCCAGACCTGCCAATCTCCACAGGTGACCCCACACTGGCTCCCAGACCTCAGCCAGCCTCCAGTCGGCACTGCCTCTTTTCCCATCCCTCTTCCAGGAAGGGAAGCAAACATCCTGCCTGAAGGGGAAGTCTCTGGTCAACAAGTTCCACTTCCGCCCTGCCCGCCCTCCTCCCGCCCCCACTCCACGGAGGCAAGCCACTTCCTCTTCTACTCATGGAAACAAAGAGCGGTTGTGCTCACAGGGCCTGCTTCCTCCTGCCCTTGACTCCACGGCAAGCACAGTCTGACGCCCCGCGGACCCACACCTGCGTCCCCAGCACAGAGCAGCGGCCATGGCAGCCGCAGGCCCACACCTGCTGCCCGTGGGTGTGGATTTCACTGGCCACTGAGCCACGCTGGCCCCAGATGCCCTCCCCTGCTTCCGGCCCTGGACACATACACTGCTGCATGCCGTGTTCCTGGTATAAGCTTGGGGGAAACAGCCTGGGTAGGAAACGCTTCAGGTGCCTGCTGAGGGCTGCCCACTGCTCCCAGCCCCTGCAGCTTAAGCTCATGGTTACCCAGGAACCCTCCAAGTTACAGGCTTTTTTACATCTGAAAACAAATGGTGGCCAACTCATCCCACTGCCAACATCAACTAGGTTGTGAATAGAGTCACTATGTTTTTGTTTTGTTTTGTTTGTTTGTTTTTAAGATGTATTTATTTTTATTGGAAAGGTAGATATACAGAGAGGGGAGACAGACACAAAAATCTTTTGTCTGCTTGTTCACTCTCCAAGTGGTCCCAACTGCTGGAGCTGAGCCGATCCAAAGGCAGAAGCCAGGAGCCTTCTCTAGGTCTCTCATGCGGGTCCCAGGAGGTCCCAAGGCCTTGTACCATCTTCCACTGCTTCTCCAGACCACAAGCAGGGAGCTGGATGGGAAGTGAAGCAGCTGGAACATGAACCAGCGCCCAAATGGGATCCGGGTGCTTGCAGGTAGAGGATTGGCTGATTGAGCCATTATGCCAGGCCCTTGTTTTGGTTTTTAAAATACAAAGGGAAGACAGTTCCCTTACACTGAAGATTTTATGTATTTATTTGAAAGGCAGAGAGAAGATCTTCCAACCACCTGTTAAACAACTGGGGCTGGCCCAGGCCAAAGTCAGGAGCCAGGAGTTTCTTCCAGGTCTCTCCCATGGGTCATTGGGCACACAGGCCATCCTGTGCTGCTCTCACAGTTGCATTAGGAGCTAGATCGGAGTAGCAGGACTCGAACCTGTGTCCAGAACTGCAGGTAGCAGTTTAACTCACTTCACTACAGTGTTGGCTCCTCTTTTTTATGTTTCCAGCTCAAAAGAAAGACACTTTCCTTATATTAAAGATCAATTTACTTATATGAAAGGTAGAGTGGCAGAGAAAAGGAAGTCTTCCATCTACTGGTTCAGTCCCCAATTGTCCCTGACGCTGGGGCAGAGCTAGGCCAAAGCCAGGGGCCCCTAACTCCATTCAGGTCTCCCACATGGGTGATAGGGACCCCAGTACTCAGGTCATGATCCACTCCAGCGCATTAGCAGGGAACTGGATGGGAAGTGGAACAGCTGGGACACGATTCGGCACCCTGCTATGGGATGCTAGTGTGGAGCCACTGCTTAATGCCACTTATGCTGTGACTTCTCCAGCCATGCTCCCTGTGGGTGGCCCTCCCTGCCTGGGAACCCAACGTAAAACTTGCCTACTTGGGCCACTGAGTCAGCCCTAGGCTTACTCAACTTGCACCTGTCCCTTGGGGATGTGGAAAGCATCCTCGGTGCTGCCCAAGGCTTGTGTCCTTGTGCCATCTGCCCTGCCTGTCCCAGAGGCCTGAGTGAACTGATCCACGGCCCAGATGCACTGCTTTGTCCCTGTCGTGGCCCAGGACAGCTGCGTCAAGCACACGGACACTCAATAGAAGTGTGAGTTTGGGCTGGCAATTGCCAGACGACTTCTCGGGGCAAAACCTTTCTCCCATGTGGGTCTTGGAGACAGATGGCTGTCTGGCTCCAGAGTTTTCCGTTGTTTCTCTTTTATGAGTCAAGCTAATTTTGGATTCACTAGGATTCCTTAATGAACTTGGGGAAGCAGCTGCCCACGGAGGAGCCCAGAGAACCAGGCAGGGCCAAGCCCCAAAGAGCCTTTTAGGGAATGTTGGGGGGTGGGCAGTGGGCAGAAGAGGCTTGGTTCTGGGTCCTCCGAGGCCTTCTCCCCTCAGCCCAGGCTCACCTGCCAGAGCAGTACAGCCAGAAAGTGCCGGGCACAGTTGCCATCTGTCTGTGGACCTGTGGTTGCCGGGGCAAATATCCCCAAGGAGGGAAGCAGAGAGTTCTAGAAGGCACAGGATATCATTATCCTGGCTTATGAAACAGGCCTGCATTATAGATGGAGTAGGGGATTTCAACCTCCTGCCCAAGGTCCAGAAATATCTCTTTGGGGTTCAGCTGCTGTGGAGGGCTCCCTAGTACACAAGTGCCTGGGGAGGGGATGTCCAGCGGCTTGGGCTCAGATCCTGGCTCCAAACAGTCACTCACTGTTCTCTATGTCTCTTTTCTCACCCTTACAGTGGAAGTCATCCTGAATTATCTATTATCCTGGATTTATTATTATTTGTGTCACACAAGACTAACTCTCTCATCAGCTGTCTTAATGAATCTTCCCAATGACATCCCATGAGGATAACATCAGAGGAGCAGCCTGGGGCCTAGGCGTCTAGTGTCCTGTCTCACGGCCCAGCCAGGTCTGGATGGCAGCGGGGTGTGGGGAGGGCAGGGGAGGTGGTGTCCTCCAGCCTTGCTCTGGGCCATGCCATGGAGGTGGCAGCAAGGTGGCTCCATGGGGTGGGGGAAACTCAGGGCCCGTGTTGCAGTGGCTGAGCTCACTGCAGGCTGAGTCACCAGGTTATTTGGGACTGACAGCACAGGGACAGTGTGGGCTGGGTTAGTCCTGGTTTACCTCCCTTCTGCTTCATACCTGACCCCCCACGTGCAGGATTGAGTGCGTTTCCAGCATACAGACAAGATATTCCTGCCCTGAGGGAGGCATGGTCCCGGAAGTCCCTGGAGCTGCCTACCTGCCTGGGCTCAGGTGTACCTGTGGCTGTGGGCCCAGTGGGGTAGAGTGAGGCAAGGAAATGAAGTAGCCTGGCTGGGTCCCTGGCAGGAGCCTGTGCACGTGGTGGGGAGGGGAATAAAGCCTAAACCTTTTATTGGGCTGGTGGGAAGGGGTTCTATCCAACCTATTCCAAGTAGCTGGTTAGCACAGACTGGACCCAGAGATGGGGGTAGAAAGACCAGCTGTGCCCAAGAGGCTGCTTTCTTTGTCCCTTCCAGAGCCCGTGGTCTTCTAACCAACCAACCCACAAGGGGCTGAGATGGCCTATCTTGTTCAGGGTCCAGGCCCTGCTGGCCAGGGTGAACCCTCCTTGGAGGGCCTGCCACCATCTGTTTTGCATGGCCAGCTGCCATGCCCCACTCCCCCACACCCAGCCTGCTCACAGGCAGAGCCCTCACCCTGGCTGTACCTATTAATGTTTAATGGCAGCAGGTACCTTATCTTGGTCACCCAAGTCGACTTGATTACCACTGCTCAGGGACCTGGAGCGTGAGGAAGGTGGCAGATGGCAGACCCATCCGGGTCACCTTTTCCTCTGCCAAGAGAGGAAGAGGGGGCTTTGGAAGGGACAGGGCAGGAAGGTGGGGAGATGCAGAAAGGGGGCAGGGGGCCAGTCACTCGCAGTGGAGCTCTGTTCTACTGCCTTTCTCAATTCGGCAGCAGGTCCTCCGGGGAGGCCAGACCCAGGGCAATGGGAGGAGGAGTACTGTGGGGCTTCAGCGAGCACCCATTCTGGGGTCTCCTGAGTGAAGCAGTTCATGGGGAGCGAGTGCCGCAGCAGTCAGGTGGTTTTTCAGGGCCGGTGGAGGCCCCAGGAACACCTGGGGTGCGTAGTCAGCTTCTATTTGGAGAGCAGACGTCATGGCTGCAGCACAGGCCACTTGCGTCCACGTGGACTTGCAAAGCATGCCAGAGAATGACCTGGCCTGTAGGCTGAGGCTAAGCGCAGGACTCACGCTTCTCCAGGCTCTCCCAGTCCCCTCCCCCATCACGCCCCGCCCTTGCTCTCACACCTGCCCTCTATGCCCCTTGTTGGACATGCCACCCACTCTGGGGCCTTGGGACAGAGGGCGGGACCTGGCAGCCAGGCAAGAGACCCTGATGAAGGCCGGAGAACCCAGAAAGGACCAGCTGGTGGGATTGCAGTCCCCCTTCGCCCGGGGGCTTGCCATCTGATGGCAGTGAGCAGAATGGCAGGATCCTCTCCTAGGGTGGTGATGGTGCAGTTACCTCCTGGGTTAGGAGGGAGGGACGTTGGCTGAGTGGACCTAAAGGCCGACACCTCTGACGCAGGATCAGTTCTCAGGCTGCAGTTCTGAAGGCAGGTGAGTGAAAGCAAAGGGAAAGACAGGTGCTGCCGGCCTCAGGCCCTGTGGCAATGCAGCCTGCTGTATGCAGTGCCCTGGCCTCCAGGCCACCCGATGAGAGGGCATGTGAAGCCACTGGCCTCGCAGATAGAAGATGCTGGAATGTGGTCAGCCATGCAGGTGGAATTCTCAGCTTTCTCTGGGGCTCTGACATTCGCAATGTTACAAGAGGTCACCAAGTGGCCTCCTCAGCAAGGCGCTCCCATCCCAGAAGGCTTCAGGACAAGGATTCCCTCCCTGTACCTCCTGTGCTCCAGGCTTCATATTAGACTCTGTGGGAATAGCAGTGAATAAAACGCAAGCAAATAAATACGTTCCTTGGGGAGCTCACCTGGATGAATGTGAGAGAGAAAGTGTGTGTGTGTGTGTGTGTGTGTGTGTGTGTGAGTGTGTGTGTGACTGTGTATGAGGGTGAGTGTGTGAGGGTGAGTGTGTGAGGGTGAGTGTGTGCGACGGTGAGTGTCAAGGTCAGAGTATGTGTGTGTATGAATGTGAGTCAGTGTCTGTGTGTGTTTGTGTGTGAATGTGAGTGACAGTGACCCCAGCAGGAGGGACACAGGTAGATCACACATGTGTTCTGAAAGCAGAGTGGAGGCCTGGGTGGCAGCACCCGCGGGGGAGCGGGGAGGGTGAGCATCCATCCCTGCCCAGAGAGCAGCACCATCTGTGGGCGCCTCTCATTTCAGGATTTCTAGGAATGCCCCAGTGGAGTTGCAGAAGGCAGATGCCCAGGCCCATCTGATTGAATCCGGGATGCCAGGCACGGGGAGGGAGGCAGGCCCAGACACAGCTGAAGAACGTTGGTTCTGGGGAACTTGAGTGCAAGAAGGGTGCCAGTGCCCCCAGGAATGCCCTGGACAGAGGGCACTCCTCACACGGCAGTATTCCCAGCCTTCTGAGCGCCTTCCACCTGCCACTCCTCACCAGGGCTATGCCCATCGTCTCCAGGGAAAAGGGCGGGTGAAATTCCCAGAAAGATGCTCCATGGATGGGCAGCAGCTGGGTGGGGCTGGGATTAGAGGGAACTCCAGTTTGGGGCAGAAGCACAGTCTGTGGCTATGCCTGAGTCAGCTTTGACTGGCCAGGGTCAGCGTGGTGCCCAGCCCAGCCTGACCCAGGTCTCTGGGCCACTGTTTCTGCTGCTGTGTTTCTCTGGGGTCTAAGCTCTCATGTTCACGGCCTCAGTCACGGGCACATCAGCCTTGGCCGAGTGCTTCTCTGGAGGTGGGGACACAGGCCAAGCCCTGCTCCCTGGGGACTGCCACTCACTGGAGGAGACTGACAGCACACAGAGGGGCAGAGGAAACACAAGTGCAGGCTCCTGTGACAGACAGAGCAAGGGGTGGGCAACAAGTGTTGGCTAACAGTGTAGGTGCGAGGGAGGCAGAGCCCGAGACCCACAGAGTGCATAGGTGTGTTTGTATGAGGTCCTTCAAGAAAGTTTGTGGCAGAAGAGAGTCAAAAGATGAATTTGTACTGATGCACAAAAGCAAAAAGATTGAAATCTATACGAGGCATTCCCCAAAGTGCAGAAATTATGAAAGTATGTGTGGATGTTCATGTTTGTAGCAAAATGTGTCTAAATCATTTGATTTTGTTTTGCATGAATGGTGGTGTGGGCCTAAGACACGTTCCTACACACACAGGAAATGGAGACAGGGAGAAGGGGCTGCAGAGTGAAGAGTCCACCCAAAGCAGTTGTCAAGGCCCTCAACAGCATAGCACTGCCCAGCCCAGCTGCCCTTCCAGGACCCTGTCTCCACTATCTCCCAAGACAGGCCTGGAGAAAGACTAAACCCATCGCAAAACAGAAGCAAGAGGAAAACGGCAGGACAGAGCATGGGATCGTTAGGGTCCCACACTAGGCCCAGTCCTCTGCCAGGGCTCAAAACCCCACACCCACCTCCCGCCCACCCTGGGGTACAGAGTACAACCTGCAGCCACTGTTGGTCTCCTCCCCTGCACATCTTAGGCCTTACATGACCTCATCAGACCCTAAGCCCCATTATCAGTCCACCTGCACTCCTTAGCCACCTAGGTTCTAGAGCCAGGAGTGCTATTTTCTGTGCAAGGAAGCTTCTCCCAGTCACACTCCCTCTGCCGTGCTCCCTACCTCACAGATGCAGCTGCCAAGGGGTAACCTGCTGGGCACACGTTGCTGGGAACTGATGAAGCAGACTCTCTGGGGCTCAGCTTCCCAGCCTCCCTAAGGAGTCAGGAGCCCAGTGTGGGAGAAGGCTGGAGAACAGCTGGCTCCCTTCCGGGGGCCACACAGGAGGAGATGGCCAGCCTCTCACTGTGGTCCTCATGGGTGCCTCCTGCCCGCCCAGCACCCGTGGAATCGGTGGGAGCCAGGCCTCTGGATTGGGTGACCACCCAAAAACATATGAGAAACAAGTTCTAGACCTGTGAGGCCCGAAGATTCTCCACTGCTTCCTCCAAGGCCAGGGGGTGTTAGAGCTGGCACTGTGCAGTTGCAGTCTCAGCTGGACATCATGGGGTAAGTCACTGAACAAAGGCAGAGTGACACAAAAAAGGGGTCTTCCTCCGCTTGCTTGTTCCCACTGGCAGGCTGAGGCCAGGAACCCAGAGCTCCATCTGGGTCTCATGCAGGTGGTGAGTACCACCGTCTCCCCAGGTGCATCTACCGCCATCCACCACCGCCTCCCCAGGTGCATTCGCAGGAAGCTAGCTTGGAAGCAGAACAGCTAGGACTTGAACCTACTACCAGAATGTGGGATGCTGGCACCACAGGCAGCGCCTTAACGTGCTGTGGCACAGTGCCAGCCGCTCTGGCGCAGCTCACAGAGGAACTCAGCAGTTTCCGCAGGGTGAGGCTGGCCCTGTCCCTGGGGAGTGGCGCTCACCTCCCTGACCCCATCCAAAGGCCACCCCGACTGCACAGGGTGTCAGAGCCTTGTCTGCTTTGTTGGATTGAGCGGCCCCTTGCCCTGGCAGACAGCCGTCTCTAGGCCTCTGTTCTGTCAGGCTGGGCCTGTTTTCCAAAAAACCTGGGGGACCCATTCCTCCAGCAGGAGCAGTGAGCAAGCAGACTTCTTTCATCTTGAGCCGTACCCTGACCTGGGGAGCGAGAACGGGGGGAGCGGGGCATCGGCACCAGGTTGTGGGGTGTCTCTCCGGGTCCAGGGAGTGGGTCCCCGCCACTGCAGGGCACACACAAGCAACACCGGCAGGCTGAACCCGGGTGGGCTTTCTATACTCCTTTCCAAAGCACAGCTCCCACAGGGGAGGCACCATGCCCAGAGTCATACCCAGGCCTTCCCCAGCCACACACACCCCTGGAGTCAGACTGGTGAGAAACAGTGACTGGCTTTAAATAAACACAGTCTGTCTGTCAGACCTCTGGGGAACCGGTGCCTGGCAGGCACACCTTGGGCTGCCAGGCACACCTTGTCTGGAGCGATGCCTGTTGGCAGCTGAGAACAGATCTGCTCCAGGCATCCAGCGCGCAAGCACCAAGGTGGAGGGCCGGCGCCCTCTGCTGATGGAACACCCGCCGGACTGGGGACAGCTGGTGGACAGCAACGGAGACCTCACGCGTGTCTCCTTCCTGCTCCTCCCCATGTCCGCTGGCAGGAGCTCCAGTGAGCAGCACTGACTCAGAGACAGGGCCAAGCCAGGGCACCTGCCCCAGGGGAGGGGCACCCAGCCGGTGAGGGGCCTGACGGGAATCAAGGTCCCAGAGAGGGGTCTGCAACCGCCCTGCATGCGGGAGCGCCCACTCCAGGAAGGGGCAGGCAGGTGGTACCTTCGAACCCCACAGGGCTGTTGGGGGTCTCCCTCCCACTGTGTGTCCGGCACCTCCAGGTTTCAGTGGCCACTGGGTTGTCCTTGCCAGCCAAAGGTCCTGGACTCTTCCAGAGGCCAGCAGTGTCCTGAGCACAATGTCTTCCGTGCCAGGAGGGGCTTTGGGGGCCCACTTCCCAGGCCTGGGTGGTGGTCAGTTCCCTGGGTACTCCCTACGTGGCCGTGACAGGGCCAGGGAGCTGTCGCCACATGCAGACAGTCCCAGTTCACCCAGTTCACCCGGTTAGGAGCTGTGTTGCATTGGACAACTTGCCTAGCCTCTCTGTGTGGGCCAGCCAGGGTCAGAGCGCCTGTGGCTGCAGCCTGGGCAGGAACAAAACTGGGGACCACAGGGACCCCTAGGGGTAGGTGACACTAGTGGGTACACAGTGTGTGTCTTCCTGGGATGGTCCTTTCTTTTAAAAATAGGTTTAATGTTTGTTTATTTGAGAGGCAAGAGGAAGGAGAGGAAGAGAAATCCCACAATCCCATTTTCTGGCTGCCTCCTCAAAGTGGAGCTCGGGCCAGGTAGGGCCAAAGCCAGGGTCTGCTGTGGTGTGTGTGTGTGTGTGTGTGTGTGTAGCCATCCGCTGGAGCTGCAGCCACTGCCTCCCAGGAGGCTGCAGTCCAGAGCAGAAATGGGGAACCCAGTCTAGGGACCCTGAGGAGGGTCAGCAGACATTGAACCCTGAAGTGCTCTTCTGACTAGGAAAAACTAGGGCAATGCATTTAAAGGTAAACTAGCAAAACAAAAGCGTTGAATTTGAAGGGAAACTTTCAGAAGTGCGGTGGCTGTCATCAGCGGCCTTGGTCACCACTGTGCTTGCGGGGACAGGTGCTCTCTGGGTAATGTTATCAGAAATGCCCGGTTCTCTCCTCAGCTTAGTATAGAAATAAAAAGCCGGGAATTTGTTGCAGACAGAAAAGTTTATTTGCGAAGGGACCAGGTGAGCGGGGAAGGGAGAGGGAAGGGCAAGCACCTCCGGAGAGAAAGCTGGAGGTGGGTTTGAGGAAGGGTCTTGGGATTTTAAGCATTCCCTGGCCCCTCCTTGTTGGGCGGGAAGCTACAAGCAAAAGGTTCCCCATTGGTGTTCTCTTAATCAGGAAATGGGTGGGCAGTGCTGGTGCCGCCCACCTGAAGGTGAGGCCAACACCTCAGCAGGCCTGGGTGGGCTCAGGTAAGGGTCCCTCTCTCGGCCCCCGTCTGGATGGGCTCAATTAGGGGCCCCTCTCTCGGCCCCCAGTGACCCTGACTCTTCATGGGAGGTGCTGCCTGCTTTCCCGCTCGCTTGGCAAGTTCTCTGTTCTCGCTGGTTGTGGAGATCCTGGCACGTGGGAACAGGCCCGAGAGGAGGAAGGGTTGAGGGCATGTGGCAGGCTCAGGGCTAGGTGCCTTGTGAAACAGGCGTGCGTTAACTGCCTTTGCCTCCAGATCTCTCAACACTGAGGGTGGTGCAAACTGCTCGTGGTTTGCTAGTAACTTTTCTCATCGGTGAAGCAAGTTTTAACTGAAAACGTGATTGTGCAGAAGAAAGACTACATTACCCAGCATCCTGTGTGGCTGGGTGTGGTCATGTGACAGAGCTCTGGCCAATGAGAGGTGTGTGTGGCGTTGCCACCTAGAACCGTGCGGGCAAGGGTCTGTTGCTAAGGGCGGAGCAGGTGTTCTTGCGTGTCTTCTGGTACCCCTCGTTTTTGCCTCCCCCAGCTGAGGTGGCCCGGTGGTGGAGCGAGCAGAAGGCGTCGCAGATCCGAGCTTCAGCCTGGCCTGGCCTCCACTGTTGCAGGTGTCGAGGGTACTGAACCAGCAAATGGAAGATCTCGCTGCCGTTGCAATAAAATATAAACATGACTAATTAAAAAAAAATTCCCATCCATGTTAAAGCTTTGTGGAAAATGAATATTCTGCAAAACTTGCATGAATTTGAAAGTGTTTTGTCTCCAGACAAACTTAGATTTTCATCCCATCTTCTGTGAACTTCCTCAAGCCCCTTTGGGTGGGCTGGAGGGGACTCTGGCCTCCAGCAGCACCCCAACATGAAAGCTCCTGACAGGACCTGCCCTGGCACCCACCTGCTCAAGGCTGCCCTGGGGTATCCTGTGAGGGCTGCCTTGCTCAGTGCCGCCCTGCCGCCTGGGGCATTCTGACCAGGGGGCTCTGCTCTCAGAGGGTCTGCTGACTCATTGTGTCCCCTTCAGCGCGACTGTGAGGATTAGACCACTGAGCAAGAAGCAGGTCCAGTGCCGGGGAGCCTTAGAGGGGCCTCAGGGAGGCTTGGGGGCTGGGCTGCTGTGAGGTAGCCTTGGTCAGTCATCCCCGAGGCTAGGTGCAAGGTCTGCTTCTGGCGTGGGGCTCAGCAGTTACAGTAGAGTGTGGGGCTCCCCCACCCCCGTTCAGTCGCACTTGCTGCTCATGCCTGCCCTGAGACACGACAGGTGATGGCTGTCAGACTCGGGGCCCCCAGACAAGGCTATTAGACATCTGGGGGGCTGTGAATCAGTGGATGGGAGATCTGCCTTTCAAGGAAAGTAAAAATAAATTCCCCTGTCAGGTTGCAGTTCCTGCAGGTGAGCACAAGAAGCAAGACTGGGAGCAGCCAAGACCAGGCAGGTTACAGTACTGGCTGGCATACCTGTAGATCAGGTCTGGGGGTGGGCCAGGCTGGACAAGTTCATAGCACCCACTGGCAGATGTGAGAACCCGGCTGTGGTGCAGGACAAGCCAGGTCAGGCTGCAACACCAGCCAGTTCACACCAGGGCTTGGACCGGGTGCTGGCTGGGCTAGGCTAGGCTGCAGCACCAATGGGCAAATACCAAGGTGAGGCGGGCTATGCCAGACTGGCTGCAGCATCCACCAGCACATGTAACACTTGGGGGTGCATGGTAGGGGGGCCGTAGGGGTTCCCCTGCTGGGCCACTGGTGATCATGAGAACTGGAGCCATGGGCACAGGAAGAAGAGCGACAAAGCCCACTGGTCTGCATGTGAGCTGGGTTAGGGTAGAGCCAAGCTGGGCTAAGCAGTCATACCCACTA
Organism: Ochotona curzoniae; assembly: GCF_017591425.1. Lineage (NCBI taxonomy): Eukaryota > Metazoa > Chordata > Mammalia > Lagomorpha > Ochotonidae > Ochotona > Ochotona curzoniae. The sequence continues at coordinate 13,686,212 of NW_024466219.1, read as the reverse complement.
GTGCATGCCTGAGCCGGAGTTGTACTTCCCTGCAGCACTGGCTGGCAATGCTGGGGCTGGGGGCAAGTCTTGTCAGGTTAGACTGTAGAACAGCCTCGAAAGTGAAGGATCTGGAGCTGGGAGTGGGAATAGCAGGAAAACTGTGGGCACTCCTTTGATGGGCTACAGCTCTGCTGGTGAGCATGAGAACCAGTGCTGGGGGTGGACCTGACTGGACAGGTGGTAGCATCTACCAGCATGAGTGTGGGATGGATAATGGGGTCGGTTGGGTTGAACTAGGCTCCAATGCCCATTAGTGTGTATAGAAGCTGAATGGGATGTGGGACAGATTGGACCAATCTGATGCCTATACCAGGATCAGGAACCAGGGCTGGGGCAAGTCAGGTGGAAGTTACTGGGTGCTCTGACTGGGATGCAGTTCCCATTGGTACACAGGGGCTGGGTGTGGGTGGACAGGGATGGACTGGGCTGCAGCATCCACTGGTTTGTGTAGGAGATGGGACTGGAGACAGAACTGACCCAACGACTGTAACCACCAGTATATATATAGTCTGATGTGGGTGATAGACTGAGTCAGACTCCACACTGGCTGGCACACACAGGAATCAGGTCTGGCGTCACCTCTGGTGAGGTTTCTTTGGGGATCCCTCCAACTAGACCACTGGATTCAGAACTCCAACCATGGTGAAAATCACAGGATCTATGGTCTGACCGTGGAGTGCATGTGTCAGAACTGGGCCTCCACAGTTGCTGAAGCCTGTGCAGTGGACAAAGTGCCCGGATGTACAAGGGGAACATGTTAGATTGTTGAGGCCTGCAGAAGACAACTGGTGCCATGGAGGGCAGAACAAATTGGACAGCTCTCCCAGCCAAGCATCGACAGCAAGTATGTGGACAAAGAGACTCTAAGAGACTGTCAGCCAATGGACCTTGGAGCAGCAGGATCTCAGGACTATCAGAGCTGCTTAAGCAGTATCTCCAGAGCATGGTCCGTATCAGGGACCCTTGGGTGACACTGGGTGGCCGTCCTCCATCCCCGGGTACTGATGTGGTCAGCTGCCGGGAGCGGCCCTCTCCCCTGCTCTCCCCACCTTCTCCCAATACAGGAAGAAGATTGGAAATAGTCTCATCCACTTCCCCCATTCCTTAACCTTTCCCACCCTGATGCATGGGCCATATGGGCGCGCACATCATCAAAAGAAAATAGTTATTGCTAAAAAACAAGTAAAGTGGAAATAAAGAAAAATAAAATATTGAAGCCTATTCCTAACACCAACCAAAAGGAAGAAAAAAGAAAAATAAATAAAATATGAAGTCAGAAGCCTTGGTCTCCAGAGGACAATGTTAGTGATGGAGAATGATGGTAGGAAACGAGTTACCGCGTGAGGCTGGGGCCTCTGGGAGCGGCTGACTGCTGAGGTGGTCAGGGTGGGGTTCCCTGAGGCCACTCGGGCCGTCTCTGCCTGCCGGCTGGGCGTCCCTCCACACACACACAGCCTCCTTCCCCCTCTCCAGGAGGTCCACACACCTCCCTCCTGGGAACTGTTGGAGGTAACCCAGATGGCTGGCCGAGGGCATGCAGGACCCGGCAGCGGGTGTCCCTGTGGGGGCAGCTGGGTGTCTGTGGGGCTGGGTGTCACTGTGGGGGCAGCTGGGTGTCACTGTGGGGCTAGCTGGGTGTCTGTGGGGGCAGCTGGGTGTCTGTGGGGCTGGGTGTCACTGTGGGGGCAGCTGGGTGTCACTGTGGGGGCAGATGGGTGTCTGTGGGGGCAGCTGGGTGTCTGGGGGGCTAGCTGGGCGTCTGTGGGGGCAGATGGGTGTCTGTGGGGGCAGCTGAGTATCTGTGGGGGCAGCTGGGTGTTCCCGTGAGAAGAAGTTGGTGTCCCCATGGGGCAGGCAGATGGGTGTCCCTGTGGGTGTCTGTGGCGGCAGCTAAGCATCTGTGGGGGACAGCTGAATGTCTGTGGGGCCAACTGGGTGTCACTGTGGGGAGCAGCTGGGTGTCACTGTGGGGAGCAGCTGGGTGTTCCTGTGGGGGCAGCAGGGTGTCCCCGTGGGGAGAAGTTGGGTGTCCCTGTGGGGGAACACCCAGGTGCTCTCTGGCGGCTCTCAGGCCCCTCTGGAGGCAGTGTCCGGCACGACACGCGGCGGCCAGCAGAGGGTGCTGCGCGGGCCGCGCCCGTCAGGTGCAGAAGGTCGCGCTGGACGCGGGTTGACCCCCGGGCGGCTATCTGTGCAGCCAGGAAGCTCCGGGTTCCAAGGTCACCTCTGCTGACCCGCCCGGAGCCCACCTGACCTCTGCAGCCCGGCCCCCCGAAAGGGAGAGACCGCGAGTGCCACGGAAGCCCTGCGCGGGCGCCCTCTGCTGACGGAGTGTGCCACTGCGCCAGCGGGAAGGGAAGAAGGCTTCGCCTTTGAAGAAGACAGAAAATACACTATAAACATATACTAGAAACATATTTTCCTCACCGTAATATTTTACGTACTATTTCTACAGGAGCCAATAATACGTTTTAAAGGCTTTCCGGCTTGTGCTCATAATTCAAGACAAGGCAGACTTATAGTCTTGAAACAAGTTGACCCAAATCAGTTTTCAACTTGCGTGGCCTCTGATCCTGTCTTGACCATGGCTGGAAAGCGCATGACCATCGTCCACAGTAAGATGTTAAAACAACATGCCTGTGACAGGTGGGCATTTGGGCGTTTGGTGCAGTGGCTTGGCTGCTGCTTGGGGTACCTGCATGCCACGTCCAAGTACCTGAGGGTCCTGTCCCAGCTCTGCTTCCCAGCTTCAACCCAATGCCCTGGCTTCCTGCCGCCCACATGGGAAACCAGGATGGAGTCTCTGGCTCTTGGCTTCAGCCTGCCTCAGGCCTGGCTGTTGCAGACATTTAGGGGAGTGAATCAGCAGATGGAAGACCTCTTTCCCACTATACCCTTCTGACTTTCAAAGAAAAATAAATTAAAAAAAAAAAAAAAAGAAGTTCCAGCAAAATGTATGCTGTGATGGGGCAGACAGCTGAGGATGACGGGATGGGCTGAACAGCACATGGAGAGCCTTGCCAAGCATGTAGAGAAGAGTTGGGGAAGGAGACTGGCAGGGGCCCAGCACGTGGCCAGCATCACCCAGGCAACACCTGCCCACCTGGAAGGCAGCAAGAGCCTGAGTCGTGGGGCTGTGGGTCCCTGTGATGAGGGACCTTCATGACAGCCCCCACCCCCATCCCCATCCTGCACACTCAAGTCTGCATCCTAAGGACCAGATCTGGTCCCTGGGCCCTGTCCCTGTGCCCTGCAGCCCAGCCATAATGATCGTGGGTGGCTCAGGCCAACCTCAAGTCCTGAGACTGGACAGCCGACTAGAGACTGTTGCCACCCCTGGGCTTGTGAGGCTGGAAACGGAAAACAAGACTCCTCTGGCGGAAAATCCCAGCATTCCGGGCCTCATTTGTTCCCACTGCTCGCACGTAAAAGCCCTGAGCATTATAAGAATAATAAAAAGAATGGCTGGAGCAGTCAGCTTCCCCGTGGAGGCAGGAAAATCCCTGGAGGCTTCTGATGCATCCTCACTACCCAAAAACCGCGCAGGAAAGCTCACCCAAGAGGTGAGAGAAGGCTGCAAAGAGAACAGAAAGAAGCTGTGCCCGCTGCATATGCACAAGCGCCAGAAAGAGCCACGCCTGAGCCTCAAGTCCCACAGCTGCCTACAGGAGAGGGGGAAGAGGCCGGGACAGCAAAAAGCCAGCATGGACCACAGCGACGGGGAGTCTGCTGGCCTCTGGCACTTCATGGCCAGTCTCCTCCTCTCCCCAGGGCCTTCCTGGTACCAGAGTAGAGCCGGAGCTAATGGACTCCCTCTCTCCCATGGGCACACCTGAGGCCTGGGAGGGCCGGGCACCAAGAGGAGACACCTGAGGCCTCAAGGACCTCACGGAGCTGTGAACAGAAGTGGCCTGAATCGGTGGCAGGACAGCAGAGTTGGGAGTGACCCTGCAGTTGGGAGCGGGCAGGGAGCTGGGCCGTGGGCTTGCTGCACATGCTGCTGGCGTGCTGGGCCCTGCATAGTGGTAGTCCCAGGGCGGCGGGACGGCTGCTGAAGTCCATAGGTTGGAGCTGGGTGACAGAGAAACCTCCCTAAGCACTGGAAGTGAGCAGTCAGCCCTGAGCACCAGTGATACAGCCCGTAGCGAGCTGGGTGACACCAAGGCTGCCACAAGGCCACTTCCCCTGGCTCAGTGACACCTCAGGTGGACTCAGTCCTCCGCTCCCACAGCCTGAGAGGCAGGCTCCTTTCCACATGTGCGTTTGCACACAGCCCCCAGTGCTTAACAAGAACAACAATAAAACCTATAAACCAACCAGAGGAGGAAGAAAAGGGCCCCAATCAGGAAAGAAAAGAACTATCAGTCGCAAGCCCCAAGTATGACCTGAATGGCGGAACTCTGGGCCAGGAGCATTATGTTTATATTGGTAACAGTTGAAACAGCCATCCGGGCACGCTACAGGACCCGGTGGAAACTGAATAATCTGTGAGAGCAGTGAGACTTCAACAGAGACAGAAAACTACAGAAACAAAGCAAATGCTAAAGTGGTAACTGCTTCATCAGATGTTTATCAGCAGACTGGAAATAGCAGAATAAAAAAAAATCATATGGATTTAAAGAGTTATAAAAATTATTCAAACTAAAATGCACAGATAAAAAATGAGTTAAAAGTGGAAAACTGCCTCTAAAGTCTGGGGCGATACAGTGATCTAACGTGTGAACCGTGTCACGCACACTTGCATGCGTGCGTACAAACATCTCACAGCAGAAGAGGAAAGAGGTGATTAAACACATCACACTCAGATCTAAGGCTCAGCGGCTCAGGGTCGGTGCGATGGCTCAACAGGCTAACTCTCTCCCTTCAAGCACCGTGATCCCATATTGGTGCAGTCTGTGTCCCGGCAGCTCCACTTTCCATCCAGCTCCCTGCTTGTGGCCTGGGAAAGCAGGAGTGAACCAGTAGATGGAAGAGCTTTCTCTCAGTCTCTCCTTTTCTCTGTAAATCTGCTTTTCCAATAAGAATAAATAAATCTTTCAAAAAAGATTTAATGAGGTACAATAAAAATTCCAGCAAATTTCTTTGACCACCTAATTCTAAAGCTTGTATGTAAATTCAGATGATCTTGAATAGCCAAAAATATCTGTAAAATGTAAAATACTGTTACAGGCTTAGCTACTTGACTTCAGAATCCATTACACAGGAAGGCAGTATGGACAGAACATGGAGACGGAGAGACCTGCAGTGGATCCACTCATGTGGTTCCCCAGACAGGGCACAAGCAAGACTAACAGTAAAAGGAGGTCTCCAGTCCTTATCCTTTACTTTGAAGTTGGTCAAAAATAACTTCAAAGCAGCTAAATGTATAGTATCCTTTAACGAGACTTCCTCAAGATCAGAGCTGCCTTGGGGGTAGGCGACTCTAGGCTGCCTTGTACCTCGCGAGTGTTACATTGCTGGGAAGAAAGCAGCTAACAGCTGGCTGGCGTTCTGGGTCTGGTTAATGCTAACTGTGAGCAGTGTTAATGTGCCATAATCATTGTCCCAGCCTAGCTCCACGTTGTTTACTGTTGAATCGGCAAGGGCTGGGGGCAGGGGACAGAGATGAATAGCCTGCCATTAGCTGCCTGCTGGGTTGATAGGATCGGGGTGTGGGGGAGGCGGCACTGAGGGCTTTTAAGGTGGCAGAGTTGTAGCCAAGGGCCTCCATGGGCCAGGCTGCTGCAACTGCTGTGTGCATGAGCCACAGCTGGTGAAGGACCAGGCAAGAGGACCTCTCTGGGCCTGGCTGCTGCACTACTAGTGTGTGTGAGAGCTGGGGCTGGGCAAGGTGATGGCAAGAATGCCAGCACCATGAGCCTCTGCTTGCCAGGATGCAGCATTCAACAGTGCATGTGAAAGCCAGGCTGGTGACAGGCTGGACCGAGGGTCTGAAGAGCCAGCACACTGGGGCTCCCTGGCTGCAGCACCCGCTATGGGGGAAAGCTCGCCACACACATCAGGATCTCTGACCTCAGGGGTCAGACGCCAGGAATGTGTGGTCTGGCCTCAGAGCACGTGATGTATGGTCAAGCTACTTACATTTCCTGTGCAAGCAAGCGAGCAACATTTCAGGGTGATGATGAAAATGCGGGGAACATACCCACTGGTACTGGGTAGCAGCTTTCTGGCTCGTGAGAGGAATCCCATTAGATGAGTTAGGAAGAGCGTTCTGAACCTGGGATAGGCAAGACCTGTGCCGCTAATCTGCAAGAAGTAACTCCAGAAGATGTGAGTCATCTGTTCTCTTCAGTATCTCTTAGAGTAAGAATCAAAAATCTTGGAGAAGGAATTCAATGGGACAGCAGCTGATTACAAAGAACCCTGATCTTTGTGAACCATGCCTACCTGTCAATCAATGTCCCCACCCCCAGGACGTACTTCCCTCACAGGGATCAGGTGTGATTTCATGAAATCAGCCCCTTTCTCAAGATCATATGAAGACTGACCTGGCCATGGCCACTGCTGACACAGAGTGAGCTAGTCTTGAGCTTTGGGCAGCCAGTGGGTGGAGCCTGGCACCAATTGGCATGCTGGCTGCCCAGTGGCGAGCTCTGGGGTTTTGGGAGTGTGGAATTGCTGCCTAGGTACATCCATGAATAACTCTGCGTGAGGAATCAATACTGAGGGATTCCCAACAACAGGGTTACTTTACTTAAAGATAAACAAGGAGACTGAGACCTGGTGGTTTGGAGGGAAGAGGCCAGACAATCTGTATGGGTGAGATTGATACTCTAGCCTACATGTGAGTCCTGTGTAGGACTTGTTACCACCGAACAATGTTGATCACCACACGCCAGTCCATGTGAAAGCTAGGGCTGAGAGCCTGTCTAACAGGGCTAGATCTAATACTTGACAGAATGTCAGAACAGGAGACAGGTCACATTATGCTGGGCCATGACAGTAACCAGCACATGTGAGAACCAGGTCTGGGGGTAGATTCTGTGGGGGGATGTGTGGGCCCAACCCTGTGGAAATACAATTCCCACTGGTTAGCTCAAGAGTTGGGAGGGGATGGGCTGAGCTAGGTGTGACCTTGGAACCTGCCATCACTCACAGGTACAGGAATCAACAACAGTCTGGGCAGGTCAAGGCAGCAGCACCCGCATGTGCATCCTAAAACAGATTATGGGGCTGGCCAGGCCACAACATTTACCAGCTCATACAAGGCCAAGACGGAAGGGCAGACTAGGCTGGGCAAGGGCCTAGCACCCACTGGTATGTATGAGATCTGGGTCTGGGAATGGGCAAAGTGGGTCATAACTCTCGCTGATGATCACATGGTCCAGGCCTGGGGATTGAGCAAGCCGTGCAAAGTAGCTCCAACTATTGGCTAATATGTGGGTTGGTTATGGAAGGGGACAGACCAGGCAGGGTCAAGCAAACCTTAACCCACCAGCAAGAACAGAAATCAGGCTGAAGCACAGGTCATGCCAAGCTAGGCACACACCTACTGGTTTGCATGAGCCAGGGATGGGAATAGACACCATCACCCACCAGTGAGAATCAGGATGCAGGGCAGGCTGGGTCAGGCCAGACTACAGCATCTAAGCGAAGGCCAAGATAAGTGAGGGGTTATGCCAAGCTGGGTCAGAACAATGACTGGCACGTGCACAATCTATGGCTGGGGACAGTTCTGGTTGGGCAGCTAAGAGAACACACTGGCTGGGTTGGGGCTCCCACTGGTGAGTGCAGGGGTCAGAGTGGGAGCTGCGTTCTGGTCTGGATATGACCACAGTGTCCCTCAGCAAGGTGTGGACTGGGGCTGGGCACACCGGCCTGGGCTAGACTCCAGCACCAACTGGTGCTCTGAAGGACCAGGGTAGGTGTAGCATGGGCTAGGCTACATCTCTGCCACTACTGAGCCATGTGTGAGCTGTGTCTGGATGTGGACCAGGTTTGGCTGCGCTGAAACATCCAACATAAGAACCAGAATGGGTTGAAGAACAGTCAGGAAAAGCCACTGTTCTTGCCAGGACAGAAGGTAGACTAAGTAGGGCTGGCCCATGGACCTCTCCAGTGTGCACGAGATCAGACATTGGGAGAGCTTCTGGTGGAGGAGCTTGGGAAACTCCTCTGTCAAGACACAGTCCCTGCAGGTAATTGCAAGAACCACAATAGGGAGCAGCTCAGACAAGGCCAGGGAATGATACCCACCAGCATACATTTGGCATGGGTTGGGGGTGGACTGGGCTGAACCAGTTCACATCACTTGCTGGTGAATCTGAGCACCAGAATAGAGTGTGGATTGGGCCGGGTTCATACTACACATTACAGCTGGAACTGGGTGCTGGCTTGGCTGGGCTAGGCTGTAACCCTCACTAGCATGAGCTGGAATATGGGGTGAGCCAGTCTGGGCCAGGAAACAGCACCCACTGGCAAATGCCAAGGTGAGGCAGGCCATTCCAGACTGGGCCACAGTGCCCAACCAGCATTCCTGAGACCCAGAGCTGGTAGGAGGAATGTGGAGGGCTCTCCTGCTGGACTACCACTCCCACTGGAGAACGTGAGTTGGGATGGGGCCAGACCAGACCGGGCAGGGCTATAACACCCATTGACCTTATGTGAGCTAGATCAGGGAAAAGTCAGGCTGGCCTGACTGTTCCTACTGGTGCATGCAGAAGTCAGAGTGAGTGAGGGTTGGTTGGGCTTTGCCACAGCATCAGCTGGCAGATGCTGGCACTGGGGGCTAATTCTGTCAAGTTAAAATGCAGAACTGCCTGGAAAGTGCATGATCTGGGAGTGGGAGTGGACCCAGTAAGGAAACAGTGGGCACCTCTCTTGGGTTACCACTCCCACAGGAGAACATAAAAACCAGGACTGGGGCAGGTGTGGCTAGACAGAACGGCACCCACCAGCACGTGTGTGAGCTGGATAGTGGGGCTGGCTGGGTTGAACTAGGCTTCAATGCCCGTTGACATGTGTGAGAGCTGAATTGGATGTGGGACAGACTGGACCAGTATGCTGCTCATACTGGCAGGCACAGGAACCAGGACAGGGGGTGGGCCTGGTGAGGGTTATTGTGGGCTGCTCCAACTAGGCTGCAGCTCCCACTGGTCTACATGAAGGCCGAGAGTGTGATAGGCAGGATCGGGCTGGGCTGCAGCACCCATTGGTTTGTGTATAAGACAGGGTTGAAAGCAGAACTGACCCAGTAATTGCAACCACCAGCATGTGCACAAGCTGATTGTGGTGACAGACTGTGCTGGACCCTGTGTTGGTAAGCATACACAAGAATCAAGTCTAGGATCACCTCAGACAAAGTTTCTTTGGGGATCCCTCCATCTGAACTGCTCATCTCAGAACCTTTATCATGAAGAGAAATGCAGGTTCCATGGTCTGACCATGGAGTGCATGTGTCAGAGCTGGGCCTCCTCAGTGGCTCAGACATCGCAGTGGATAGCACATCCAGGTGCCATGGAAGATATGGCAGTATGTTGGAGTCTGCTGAGGACACCTGGTATCACAAGAGAGGATGGAGGACAGAACAAATTGATCAACTATTCCAGCCCTGTGTGGGCAGTGAAAATCTGGGCAAATGGAGATTCTAAAGTAGACTCTATCAGCCGGTGAATTCTGGAGGGATTTCATTGTGCTTGGAATGGCGAGATTGGCAGCAATTCAGAACTGAACTATCAAAAGTACTTGAGCAGGACCTTCAGAGTATGCCCCACTTCGGGGACCCTGGGATGGATGGGAGGTTAGGTGGGGCTTTTCCCTTTATCATCCCCTTACCCCAGATACAGAAAAAAGAGAGACAGAGAATGTGGAAACAATGGTCTTACTATCGACTTTCCTGTAGCCCTTGACCCTTTGTGCCCTCATCAACTATGTAAAGATTATTAGAATAAAATAATAATTAAAAAATCATATGAAGACTGACATTACAGAAGGCGCAATTTCTCTCTCTTCCCTTGGACACAGAGTGAAGGCAGAAGCATCCGTTCCTTCCCTCTTTTCCCCTTCTGACCCACTCCACTCCTCGCTTCCAGGCCCTGACTGCCATGGCCCAGCTTGAGAGTGAGCCATTGGATGGCCGTGATTGTTCACGCCTTTCCCCTCTCTCTACAGATCAAACTAGCATTATCAATGGGAGAAGAAAACAGCCAGCCAGCCATACATTTGAAGTTAAGTTGTTATTAGGATGGATGGCCACGTTCCCTCTAGTCCTGTGGTGTGAATTGTCACCTGTCCCCATGTCCTGAAGCCACAGTTGAAATGACTCATTTGATGACTGAGGTTGACAGAGTTTTGTTTGCAGTCCATCCCGTTTCTGTGGAGCCTTGTGGATGGTAATTCTAGCTGGGGCAAGTCTTGTGGCTCCCGTTATTATTTCTCCCCAGGGAGAAAACAGTGTGTCCATGGAGAAATCCTTTCGGGGAAAACAATCTCCCTGGTGTGCCTGGGAAGACACATGACAGAACAGACAAAACATGTCAGCAAGCGAAGCGATTTACAACACAGGGCTTTGATCAGGAAGCGTGTAAGCTGCCCATGAAAATGATGCTGTGATGTTAAGATGTTCCATTTTCTGAAACCACAATACGAAAAACAAAAGCATATATATCTATACATGATAAATAAAGGAAAATGAGAAGAAAGTATAAATAATGCCACTATATTTTAAAAATGTACTAGGTACCCAGTGCAATGGCTCAATGGCTAAATCCTTATTTTGCAAGAATGGGATTTCATATGGATCCAGTTTATATCCTGGCTGCCAGGTATCCTGGCTACTCCACTTCCCATCCAGCTGCCTGCTCGTAGCCTGGGAAAGCAGTGGAGGACAGCCTAAAGCCTTGGGATCCTGCACCCACATGGGAGACCCAGAAGAAGTTCCTGGCTCCTGAGTTCTGATCGGCTCAGTTCTGGACATTGTGGCCACTTGGGGAGTGAATCAGTGGATGGAAGATATTTCTTTCTGTCTCTCCTTCTCTCTGTAAATCTGACCTGCCTTTCCAATAAATATAAATAAATCATTTTTGAAAAAAAAGTTACCAAGGATGGTAAACAGCACACAACAACTCAGACTGAATAGGCAGCAATGTATTTCTCACAAGAAGAGGTAAATAAGGAGATGGGCATGCATTTGTCCTTGTCTGGACCTTACACAGCACACAGCTGGGCTGAAATGCACCATCTGCATCCCACAGGTGTGTACAACTATTATGTCTCAACTAAGTTTGCACACATATATTCAAATGTGAAAAAGATTATAGTATTAAAAACAATTAAAGCAGTAAATTTAATAATGTGAGTTTTGCCACATAAAAAGAAACTCAGCTAAGGAAACAAGCTTGTCTCCGGTGGTTCTTCCACTGACTGCCTCACCCTCAGTGACCTCGGGGCCTGCTGGCAGGTCTAAACTCAGAACTGGCGCCATGAACAGGGACCCAGAACTTCAAGACACAAGACCTCAGGACTTCAAAACTTCAGGACTCCAAGACCTCAGCACTTGAGAACAGGGACATTTGAACTTCAAAACTGCAGGACTTTGAGATCTCAGGGCATGGGCCGTATGATGCACATTCAGGGAAGGCTAGTGGTTGCTTTAACACTTGTGTTGATAAGGAAATGGAGGATTCTGAAGAATGTCAACTGAAACTGTGAAGACTGTGGCTGATTGGATGGAGAGTTCAGAAAGGCGTCTAAGAAGATATTTGTGAAGAGATGAAGCATCACTCTGCTTTGAGATGATTCGTTACTTGCTCTTGCATCTTGTAAGAGCTCACAGTATTGAAAGGAACTATATCGTTGGACTATGGGTCAGCTACAAACATACCTGGCAGGTGAGGCAAGTCCTTCACATGGCCTTTCATGATTCAGGCTGTCAGCAGCTGTATCGTCTTCAAAGGTGGCTATTAACAGCAGGCACTAGGACTTCCAAATTCACCAAGCCACCAATACTGACAGGCAGCTACACCTGGAGGTAACATATAGCCACAATGATTCATATGGCACAACTGGTTGATGCTGAGAAAATATGAACACATAACCTGAAATACCAGCGAGGAAAAACAGCAGAGCATGCTCTGACATACATACGCTTTGGAAGGTAATCCCTGCATCCCTCACTTTTTGGTCAGCTTTTCCCATAGGTAATTGTCCATTAAGCATCAGAATAGTAGTTTTCTACCTTGAATGATCTTTATTGTTAAATAACTCTTTCAACTTGCCAATATGCTGAGTAGTGAATTTTAAAATGTGAGTTTGCTACTTCAAGACTTCAAGATTTAATCAATCCCACTTAACCTCAGTGAGAATGGCCCACATATAGAAAACTACTAATCACACTTACTTGTGAGGATGTGAAAAAGAAACCCTACCCAGTTGCTGATGGGATTGTAGGCTGGTGTGGCCACTATGGAAGTTGGTATGGAGAACACTCAGGCAACTAAAAATCAACCTCCCATATGATCCAGCAATCCAACTCCTGTGAGTATATCCAAAAGATCTGATGAGGAAGCAACTTGTACCCCTGTATTCATTGCAGCACAATCAAAAATCACAAAAGCATGGAAACAACCTAGAAGCCCAATGAATGAGGACTGGATAAAGAAGCTGTGGTACATCTACTGTATGGAATACTACTCAGGTATTAAAAAGAAAAAATGTATATCATTTGTATCCAAATGGGTCCAACTGGAGACCATTATGCCAAATGAAGTGAGCCAGTCCCAACATATGTTCGCTCTAATATAAGACAACTTCCATCAAACACAAACCAAAAAAATAAAGATGAATAAATACACACATGTAACTTTACAAACAAAGGATATAATGAAGATCAGAATATCAAGAATCAAAGAAAATTAATAGAACATGTTTCTACTAAGGAATGAAGATAGACTCCCAATGAAACTTCTAAATATACCTAGACAACAAAGCAATTAATATTTCGACTATTGTCTAGGCCAACAGTGGCATGACCCACATAAAGAGCAGGAAGTTGGAACCATTTCTCTTTCAACTCTAATTTTAAATGGTTGTTCTTTCATGATGCTCTTTGCTAATATGGCTGAGGGATTGTTTTTCTCATCTTTTTAAGGAATGGTTCTTTCTTGTTTAAATTTGTAGTTTTTTGGCTTCAAATCCAATTACTTTTACTTAGAATTTTACCTTTTTACAGTTCCTGTTTATTGCAGTTCTTTCATTAATCCTTGCGATTTATTAATACATCATTCATACGAGACATTTTGATTGTTTGTAAACATCTGACATTGTAACTGTGCCTCTCAACACTGTTTTTGCTGCATCTCCTGGGCATTTGTGTTTTTGTTTTTATTGTTACTTCTTCAGTGACACATGGATCATGCACGTAGCATCATTTTCTACAAGAAGGTTTTTGATTTCCTTTTTATCACTTTAATGACGCATTGATCATCATGTAGCATGATCATGTAAATGTTCTATTTTTCTCCCTGTTGTGGATTGTGCTCCCTGCCTCTGTGTTTAAGCGGATGTATAGTAAAAGTGCAGCAGAGACTGACACATCCAGACGTGGAATAATAGTGCAGTAAGCAGCTCTGCATCCAGACCAAACATGGACTCCCAGTGCAACTGTTGAATATATCCTGACAGTACGATGCTGCGCTCTCTGACATTGCCCATGCCTATAGTGTCAGGAAATATTTCAATAGTGAAATGATGGACTTACAACTGCTCATGAAGGACTACCCATTGTAACAGTAGAGGGGAAATCAGTAGCGCGGGAGGGGATGTGGTGAGGGTAATGGGAGATCCCAGCGCCTATGGAATTGTATGATAAAATAATAATACTAAAAAAAAAATTTTTTTTAAGAAAACAAATGGGCAGGGGTCAGCATTGGGTGTGGCAGACCAAACCACGGTCTGCAGTGCTGATATGCCATATTAGTGTGTCAGTTTAATTCTGAGCTGCTCCACTTTAGAACCAGTGCTTTGGTAAAAAGGCAGAAGATGGCCCAAGTGCTGGGCCCCTGACACCTGTGTGGGAGACCCGGATGGAGAGCCAGGCTTCTGACTTCAGGCTGGACAGCTCTGCCTGCTGCACCCATTTGATGGACAGCCATTTGGGGATTGAGCCAGTGGGTAGAGGATCTCTCTTTTCCCATCTCTTCCTCTCTCTCTCTCTGTACCTTTGTCTTTCAATAAATAAATAAATAAATAAAAATCGTCATGAAAAGAAAGCAAACAGGCCAAGCTGGCAGGAAACACAGGCCATTATCCGAAATTGCACTTCATCAGACTACATGACAACTCTTTCAGCTCAGTGAAAACGTGGGCGACAGCCTTGAGTAGGCATTTTACAAACAGACAAGTGAATGGACAATAAACACACAGAGAAGTGCTCGACATCATTAGTCAGCAGGGAAAGACAAAGCGCCAGGAGCTGTCACCACACTCCCACGGGAATGTCTAACATGAAACATCCTGGCAACATCACACACAGTCAAGCGTCTGACGTGACCGAGTTCTCTGGCTCGGAAGTGCGGAATGGTGTGCCTTCTTTGGAAAACGGTTTGACAGCTTTTTTTTTTTTTAATGAAATTAAATCTGCAGCTAGCCGATGCCTCTGTAATTTCACACCTTTGCACTATTCGAAGAAAATGAAAACATAAGCCCAGAAATAGACTTCCACATGACACTCACAGAAAATCTACATTCCTAATAGCCCCAAACTGGAAACAACCCGATGAGTGGGAACAGGGAAAGAGACAAACATGCTGACACATTCAGAAAATGAAATTGTTCTTGTACCTGATGCAAACTCCTGATGCACGGAATGTTCTGCCGTGTGAAATAAGCCACACACCAAAGGGAATCGGCTTCGGGCTGCTACTTCTGCTCCAAAACAGACTAACTCTGTCTGTGGTGGGGGAACAAAACGCATGCTTTCAGGCTGGGAAGTGATGGACTGGGGTGGATAAAAGGGACTTTCTGGAGTGACAACCAGTAACTAGAACAGCCTGAAGGTCAAGGCAGAAATGTTGTTTTCAGAAAATCAGCACGGTAGGATGTGGAGTAAGATTTTGGCCCCTGGGGCAGCAGCAGGCAGAAGCGCTTTTACTGATGGGGAGCCATGATAAGGGCTAGTGAAGCTGTGCTTACACAACGTTTCATTATGGGGGCGGTGGCTATGCCACTTTTGGAGCAAAAGGAAATAATTTCAGATGGACAGCTGGGGATTGCTTATTTTTAAGATTTATTTATTGCTATTGGAAAGGAAAATCAGATTTACGGAGAGCAGAGACAAAGGGAAGGAAAAATCTTCCATCTGCTGGTTCACTTCCTACACGACCACAATGTCCAGAGCTGAGCCGATCCAAAGCCAGGAGTCGGGAGCTTCTTCTGGGTCTCCCATGTAGGTGCAGGGTCCCAAGGTTTTGAACCACTGCTTTCCCAGGCAGGAAGTTGGATGGGAATTGGAGCAGTCAGGACACAAACTGGCACCCAATTGTGATCCCGGTCTTGCAAGGCAAGGATTTAGTTACTGAGCCATTGCACTGAGCCCTAGCTGAGGATGAATAACAGTGATTTTAAAACAGTAAAAGTA
Organism: Ochotona curzoniae; assembly: GCF_017591425.1. Classification (NCBI taxonomy): domain Eukaryota; kingdom Metazoa; phylum Chordata; class Mammalia; order Lagomorpha; family Ochotonidae; genus Ochotona; species Ochotona curzoniae. The sequence goes on along the minus strand of NW_024466219.1, from coordinate 13,670,596 downwards.
TAAAATCATAGGTCAATGTAAACCAATATAATACCGATAATGATTTTTAGGGTTTAAAGTACCAAGAGAGTTAGAATCCCTAACTTTGGAGAGCATTAACTGGAGTTACATTTTTGCACAAACATTACAGAGTAGAGGTTAAGTATACCAATTAGCTTGAAAGCTGAATGTTGTAATTTTTGAGAGTTGTACAAGAGCATACATCCTCCAAGGCAGCAGCAAGGGGGACGGGAAATGATGAAACGTTCAGTCCAAAAGGAGGAAACGAAGCAAAAGAGGAAGGTGGAGCATCTGGGAAAGGAAGAAATCACACTGTGAAGTGTCACAGCACAGCCAGATGCAGCTGCAACTGAAGGACCACAGGCTGTGTTCCGGAGGAACCCGAAAGCGGCCGTCTAGAGCTTAGATGGTTGAAAGCTGAGAAACAGAGATTCACTTCCTGATGCCCACACCAATGGAGGCTGTGCCCATCTAACCCAGGGATCTCATGGCATGAGAGCAGGAAGCTGGACCAGAAGTCGAGGAGCTGGGACTCGAACCCGGCTCTCTGCCACGGGATGTGGCATCCCAAGCAGCAGCTTGGCCGCTGTGTCACATGCTCAGCAACTGCATCACATTTCCCGGTGCTGTGACTCCCTAGAAAACAGACCCCTTAGGCATGATGTAACGCTCCCCCACCCCGGCCACTCTGATCTCCTTGATTCTGATGCCTGCCTTGTCTGAAAGCAATGGACCTACTCTCACTTTTCCTTGCTGTGTACCCAGAAGCTTATCTTCGCCTTTCTGGTTAACTGTCATCTATTGGATATTCACTTTAATAAGTGAATAAGCTAAAATTAGAGCTAACTAGCATATAGTTGGGTCTTATTTTGAAATCTACTCTGATAGTACCCTTCCTTTGAAAAATGTTAAGTATTTATTTGACAGGAGGTGGAGAGAGGAAGGTGAGCTCCTGAATGTCACTTCCTCCAAATGCCCACAGAAAGTGGAGAGACCTGGTAGCTGGAATGTAACCAGGTCTCCCCCAGGCACGGCAGGATCCCAGTCACTTGAGCCATCACTGCTGCCTCTCGGTTTCTGTATTGGCAGGAAGCTGGAGCCAGGAATCATGAAGCATGCCAGTGTAGGATGTGGCATCTTGGCAGTGTCCTCCTGCTGGGCTCAACGTCCACATCTTAGTCAAACATGATTGCATTTCCAATGAGTCAGGAGGCCCAGAGGAGAGCCCCGGAGTCTGTCGCACGGCACCTGCTTTGCTCACACCACCATGGTGCTGTTTGAAACTGGACTCGTACTCATTGGAAATGCAAATTGCCAATTCCAGGATACCCAGTGGGAGTTTTAAAAGAACTACAACTGGTACTTGAAGAAGGGAGATCATGCAATCATGTTTAACAATTCAAATTAGAGAAGGCAGGAAAAAGAGATTTCAAAAAAGAACAGTGTGTCCAAGACATAATAGTTACAAATATTGTGAGTTCTAGTCTAACTGTATCAGTGATTGCTTTCAATATGAATAATGTAAGTATATACGTCAGAAGGCGACTGTTAGGGGTGGACGTTGAGCTTAGCAGGAGGACATTACCTAAGATCAGAGCCAGGCAAGGCCCAGCTTTTCTCTCAGCTTCCTGTCTCTTCCAAGATTTTCTTCCACCACTGCCACGCTCAAGACTACCCAGGCAAATGACCAGATGGTGACGGGGGCTGCGTGCACATGGCCTGTGGACCTCCATAACTGTGAGCCACAGTGAGCTGCTTCCTGTTACAGTGACAAGTGGTCGACCCAGCGTGTCTTGGAAGATGGACAGAATTAGTCTAGGGAGCTACATCTTTCTGCCAGCTAGCATTGGCAGCTTTCTGGGAAGTCCTGGCCTGGGGCTCAGCCGCCCACAGATCCTTCGTGGAGATGGACCTCATCTGACTGCCAGCTCCATCCCCCCATCCTAGATCGAGTGCTCATCTCCTGAAGGAAGGGAGGAGACAGCAGCCAGCTTGGCTGGAAAATCCCTGGCAATGAGGAAGCAACAGTTACAGCCAGGAGACCCTCACGCTCCACTCTGTTAACAGCATTATGTACTTGGGATGGAGTGCGCTTAAGGGCATACATGGTCACAGGTATTGGTTGGAGGTGGTGGAAGGGACGGGTGATGCTGCACGGTCTGATTCTTGGGATGCAGGAGTGAGTAGGAGGACCACACCCACTGTCTGAGAAACTGCAGGCACAGGTGGAGTGGTGCCTTTACTGGGTCACCCCCCACCTGCTGGGGGCTGCAGGGAGAAGCCGTCAGAGGGTCCAGTTGAGGGTTGGCCATGTGTCTGCACTGAGGAGACCAAGCATAGCTGTGATTTCCAGGACATGAGAGCATCCCGTGCCCTGCCATATCCGTGGCTCTGTCACATGTCACCACAACAAGGCAAAGGAGGACACAGCTAGGCAGGACTGCCATCCAGGGTCAGCTTGGAATTCCCTTCTGTAGCAAGCCCCCCGGGCTCTATTCAGACTTGGCTTTGGAGGGGCCACAAGAATGGATTGTAGAGAATAAAAGCCCAACATAACTTAAAAATACATATATTTTATTTTAGAGTTCAGTGCGATGACTCAGTGGTTAAATCCTTACATTGCAACAGCCAAGATTCCATATGGGTGCCTGTTCATGTTTTGCTGTTCTGCTTCCCATCCAACTCCCTGCCTGTGGTCTGGAAAAGGAGTTGAGAGTGACCCAAAACCTTGGGACCCTGCACTCCTGGCTTCAGATCAGCTCAGCTCCAACCACTGCACTATTTAGGGAGTGAACCAATAGACAGAAGATCTTTCTGTCTCTCTTTGTCTCTGTAACTCTGCCTTTTCAGTAAAGATTTTATTTGATTTTTATTGGAAAGGCAGAGTTCCAAAGAGAGAAGCACAGAAAAAGGTTTTCCATCTGCCAGTCACTCCCCAAATGGCCTCAACTGCTGGAGTTGGGTTGGTCTGAAGCCAGGAGCATCTTCCTGGTCTCCCATGTGGTGCAAAGTCCCAAGGTCTCAGACCATGGAAAAAGACTTGAACCAGTGCCCAATGGGATGTTGGCGCCACAGGCGAAGACTTAACCTGCTGCATCAGAGTGCCACACCTCCCAAAATAAGTTCTCAGAGAATCCACCGAGTCACCCCCAGGCTTGTCTTGTCTGGCTCTGCACTAAAGAAGCTGTCTGAAGCTGACAGAAGTGTGCAGTAGCCGCCTGGGGCCATCTCTGTATGATCTGAGGGCCGGGAAGGGTCGCCCCTGGTGGGGGGTGGCAGGGAGCAAGGACATGGTGCACTGTTCGTCAGAGCTTGCTCATTTCTTTTCCCTGGGCGACCTGCGCTGGGGCAGGGGTTTGCCTTCTGGGGCAGGCAGGTCTTTGGTAGATTTTACTATTACACTTATCATTAAAATCATTCCTCACTATTCCATGGTTTTTGACACTTCCACAAAGCACACGTTTCTCTAATTTCTGTTTCAGTCAGTTCCTCCTAATGCAGAGTAAAACTATGAGTGTGTATATTTCCTTTCAGCCCAACAATTTCATCTAGCAGTTATTTCTAACTTGCCTTTCTACAACACAGAACATAGAAGGATGCCTGCACCTGCTGTGCCTCCTGTGGAGGTGTATTCTTGCAGTATAACAGATGGCATTCCCAAAGCTGTGCCACCCAGTGGCATAACAGTGACAGCCTTTGATCTTGCTTTATTCCTAATTTCCACAGCATGCCTTCCGCCGCTCAGAGTTTACAGCACCTTATGTTTGTGTTGGAGAACTGGGGAACGTGTTTGCCTCTCCCGCGGTCTTGGGGTCTTGAGTGGTGTGATGACAGTGGGAGTACCTGAACTGTGGCAGATTTTGCCAGAGTGATGTGGGGAAGCTTGTTGGCATCCAGTGCCCTGTTTCTGTGTATTTTCCTCCAGAAAAATGCCCTGGGACAGAGAGAAATGCAGACCTTTTGATTATGAGGTCGCTGCTCTAAGCAATGGGGTTCCTGTGGGCACATGGGTGCCCTAGACCTTGGAGGATCTCAGAACCGGGGCGGGGGTGGCTGGGGAGAGTTCTTCCTGGTGTCAGGAAGCTGAGTCAGAAGGGCGGATGTGTCCGAGGGTCAGGTGGTCCCTGGGCCCCCAGGGAAAAACCTCTCGTCCCCAGTATGCAGGGCGTCATAGGCCTTGCTTAGGGTCGGGGATGGAGGCTCTGCTGCCAACAGCAGGTGACCCCAAGCCGGTTCCTCCATGGAATCCCACCCCCATCCACGAGAGGAGGGTGGAAATGACTGCTAGTGACCGAGTCTGCAGCAGGGAGGGTGGATGCAGAGTCTGTCCAGCTGGGCCTCATGTCCACCTCTCTCAGGGACCTCTGGGAGGTGGCTAGGTCAGAGAGCTGCTCCGGATCCGCCACCCTGAGTCTGGAGTTGGTCACTTTCCCCGAACCTCCCAAACACAGTGTGTAGAACTGCCTGGGAGCAGAGAGAAGACAAAGTCCAGGAGAGTGACAAACATGTCTTCTCTGTTTGACAACCCTGTTTAAATCCTGTGATTGGTTCAATAAAGGTGTTGCATCCACCCGAGCCTCTCCCCAAGAAATGTAGCCCAGACAACTCTGCAAAGCAGCAAAGTTTGTTGAGGAGGCAGGTGAACAGACCAGCCGGCTGGGCTCAGCTCTCCTTTCTTCAGAGGGTGACCCTGAGGTGAGGGTTAGATGGGTTTTTATAGAAAGAGTGAGTTATACAGAATGGGAACCCAGGTGAGTTGGGCAGCCACAGGAGGCTGCCATGGGGACAGTGGGTGGGCTTGAGCAACCAGAGGAGACAGTCATAGGAACAACGGTGAATAAATCATACAACAGTGATTCCTGGAACCCAGAGTTGCTGGCAGGACATGTTAGCCTAGTGATCTGGCCCAAAAAGCAGGAAACTGGCAAAGCATTTTGTACAGAAGCATAAAGGGCAGGTTAGATCAGATTTCACAAAGTCAGAATTGCCAAAGGTCATTGTGTCAGGGTTGCCCAATCCACGTTGTTTGATGTCTGCCTCCCCATGTGCCACCCCAGTCCCTCTCACCATATTTCAACATGTATGGCTGGGCTGGGATGAGACAGCCAGACCAGAACAGCAGGGTAGGATCTTGAAAGGTGGGTGTGCGGTGTTGCCCTCTGCCTCTTGGCTTCCAGCATGGCACGCTTCTTGTTCCAGGCAGGTACGTGGGGTGCATTGTCAGGGAGACTGGGCCAGGTCCGGGGAGCTGTGGGGAGGTGGGGCTGTCATCGCTGTGGTTCTCTGCTACAGCCATAGGCGGCCTAGAGGCCCTGGGAGGGCATGAGTCTTACCCAAGCTCCCCAGCTGCCCCCCTCCTGCAGGTTCACCTCAGGCTCTTTCTACCAAAGATGCGAGATTGCAGGCCACAACACTGGGGACCACAACACTAGGGGCCGTGACACTGGGGGACCTCAATGTGGCTTCCACATCCGAAAGAGAGAACGTTGGTCTTCATTTGCATGAGTGTGGCTTATTTCACATCACATTACCATCTCGGATTCATAAACATCAAGATCCCATTCTTTTCCATAGCCAGAAGAGATGCAGTGTATATATATGCCCCCTTACCTTTACCATTCAACCATCAGTTCAAGGTCTATCCTGCGTCTTGGTGGCTGTGGGTGGAAGTGGTAGTGCGTGTGTCTGTCTCACATACTGGCCTCACGTATGGGAGGAGAAAGTCAGATCCATTCAGAGCCAGGACATCCTGTTCCCTCCTCCTCTTGTGCTTCTAGAAGCACACAGGCCTGAGGTGCTGAGGATGATGTCGTGGTAACCTCAGCCTCTTGTGTGTCTCCTCAGGTGTCATGGTTCTGCTGATGGCCCAGTGGGGTAAGCAACCTGGTCCTTGGTCCATTTGGTCCTCTCCCTGACCCTCCTGGCTCGGATTCTAAGCTGAACCCTACAGACGTCTGGGTCCCAGAAAGACCCTTGCCCCCTCACCTGCTCACTGGGCCCCTGCCTGTCCATGGGGCAGCTTCTGCATCACCCTGTGTCTGGCCTTCCTGTGTCCTCTCAGGCCTGAATGCATGTCCCTGTGGGTGTGACAGCAGCTGGGGCAGGTGTATCGTCCTTGCAGCAGACTTCAGTGGTGGAGAAAGGAGGCACCTTGGCTTAGCAAGAACCGCACCCCTGCTTCTGTTGAACCGTTGGGATACAGAGCCTGGGGGAGGAAGGCTGGGGCTCCTGTCATGTCAAATAGAGGTCACCAGGGCACCTACAACAGCTTGGACCCCAGGCCTTTCCCCACCACCAGTGGCCCTGGGCAGGCTGAGCCCTCAGACCCTCACCCTGACTTCGAGATGGGTTGTGGTGTGGCATGCACCTGTTATCCCCATCCCACCCACACAGGAGGGAACAGCTGGGGCTACAGAAATAGCCCTGGAAGCAGCCGGGCCCCCAGCACAGTCTTCCCACGCATGGTAGCAGATGCCATGGATGAGCCCTACACCCCGTCTCTATGGTAGAGAATGCGAGGGAGCAAATGCTTCGAGATGCAAGAGGAGGGAGCATGCACCTGGGCCGGAACTGGCTCCTCCTGCCCCTTCTCGCTCGTGTTTAAAGGAGCCTGCTGGAGTCTCCCAGCAGAAGGGTCAGGTCCGGTCTCCCCTAAGCCTCACATGGGAACTGCCCCAAAAGATAGGCCTCTGAGCCTGGTGGCATTCAAGGACGCTGAGGATACGTGGGCCCCTGCTCTGCTCCCCCTGCATGGTGGGGCTGACAGGGGCAGGTGCACAGCTGGTGAGCCTTGGTTTCTGAAGAGGCAGTGAGGTTGGGCACGGGGTCCTGAGCATCCCTGCCTGACCTCTGAAAATGTTCATGGGGCTGGCACCGTGGAGTGCTGAGTTGGGCTTCTGCTTGTGGTGCCAGCCTCCTGTATGAGTGCTGGCTCACCCTCACATATGCTCCACTTTCCATCCTGTTCCCTCCTTATGGCCTGGGAAGGCAGCAGAGGATGGTCCAAGTCCTTGCACCCCTGTACCCAAATGGGAGATCCAGAGGAAGCTCCTGGCTCCAGCTGTTGCGGCCATTTGGGTAGTGAGCCAGAAGATGGAGGATCTCTCTCCTTTTTTCTCCTTCTCCCTGGAACTCTGCCTTTCAAATAAAAATAACTATTTCTAAAACTCACTTTCCTGTCTGTGAAATGCTGCCCCAAAACGCACATGTCTTCTTTTTTATCTTTATTGGAAAGTTAGAGATATAGAGAGAAAGAGCAGAAAGATCTTCCATCCACTGGTTCACTCCCCAAAAGGCCACAATGGCTGGAGCTGAACCAATCTGAAGCCAGGAGCCAGGAGACTCTTCTGGGTCTCACATGTGGGTATAGGGTCCCAAGGCTTTTGGCCATCCTTGACTACTTTCCCAGGCCACAGACAGGGAGCTGGATGGGAAGTAGAGACGTTGGGACACAAATCGGCACCCATATGTGATCCTGGTGCCTGCAAAGCAAGGATTTAGCCACTTGGCTACCACGTCGGGCCCACATGTCTTCTTCTTCTTTTTTTAATGTTAAGCTAGCATTTTTTCTCTTTTAGTTTTTTTCTTTAACTTTCATTTTCATTTAAAAGGCAGATCACTTCTCAGCCTTTTGGCTAAGATCAAGTGTAATATTTGAAAGGCAGCTTTAGAGGAGGAAGGGGAGAGAGATCTTCCGTTTGCTGGTTCACTCCCCAAATGGCTGCAATGGCCCGAGCTGAGCTGATCCGAAGTCAGGAGTCCCCAGTTTCTTCCAGGTCTTTTATTTGTGTACAGGGGCCCAAGGACTTGAGACATTCTCCACTGCTTTCTCAGACAACAAGCCGAGAGCTGGATGGGAAGTGGGGCAGCCAGGACTCCCACTGGTACCCATATGGGATAGCAGCACCAAAAGCAGAAGCTTAGCTTAACATGCCACAGCCCCAGCCTCCAAAGCAAACATTTCTTTCCTTTCACTTATTTGAAAGGCAGAGACAGACAGATCGCCCAGCCCCTGGCTCACTCCTCAAATGCCCAAAACAGCTGCAGCTGTGTCAGGCCAAAGCCAGGAGCCTGGGAATGCAGCCGGATCTCCCACATGGGTGATGGGGCCCCACATGTGTGAGCCCTCAGCCGCTGACTCCCAGGGTGCACCATAGCAGGAAGCTGGAAGGGAAGCAGAGACAGGAATCACACCCACGCAGCCTGATGTGGGATGCAGGTACCCCAAGCAGTGCTTGTAGCTACCACCCCCAAACACCCACCTCAATGACACCACCCGTGCTGCCAGGGCCCTTGGCTTACAGAAGGTGTGCAAAGCACACTGCCGGGCACTGTTTTCTGATGGCCATTCCTTTCCCTCGCCCCAAAGGGCCAGGAGCTGCTATGCGGTTGGTCTGCTACTTCTCCAGCTGGGCCCAGGACAGAGAGGGGCCAGCTCGCTTCTTGCCCAGAGATGTAAACACCGGCCTGTGCAGCCACCTTATCTACGCCTTTGCCGGCATGAGCGGACACCAGCTGAGCCCCCTGGAAGACAGGGACATCACACGCTACCAGGAGCTCAACAGCCTGAAGCAGACGTGCGTCGCAGGGGTCAAGGGAGCTGGAGGGAGGGGACCGTCACCCCCAAGATGCTGTGTCCCTCTATTGACGAGCTAGGTGGCACTGAGGCCCTGGGCAGACTGCATGGCTCTTCTGAGCTTGTGTGGAAGAGGCAGGCGTGGATATAGGATGCTAAAACACCCTGAGATCCAGGAATTAGGAGCCTGTGTCTCTTTCCCACTGCCCCCACCCAGCCTTCAATCCACAGTGATTTTTCTGGAATAGCAGCCTGTGGATAAGCATTACGTGTACACGAGCAGGCGGCTTCTCTGCTGCGATGCACAGGGCCCTGGTGTCAGGAATAAAGCAAGGGCCCTGGATGAAGCGTTTCCTTCCCAGGCTCTAGTTTCTCCCCTACAGCGCCCACAATGGGTTACCCAGGGTCTTAGGCGGCCTCACGCCAAGGCCCTCACCACCCCACAGTGCCCCCAGGAGCCCTGGGGGATGGCAGAGTGAATCATTTGTGTGTCTTGTCTCGGCCAGGAACCCCGCCCTGAAAACTCTGCTAGCCGTCGGGGGCTGGAACTTCGGCACCCAAAAGTGAGTAGGTTGGGGGCAGGGGACCCTGCATGGAGGACCTGGTGCACCTGCTAGAGAGAGCCCCTGGCTGGGGAGAGGGACCAGGCTGAGGAGTGGCCAGGGGAAGGGAGAGGAACTGCAGTGTGGAGTCGGCCTTCTGTCCAGAGGACAGCCGAGTGACACGGCTCTAGGCTGTGACAGGTCAGTCCTGACAGAGACACGGATCTAAATGCAACGAGAGAACTTCTGACCTCTTAGGGAACGGGGAAAGGCAGAGGCGCCAAGGACCCCAGACAACACAGTGTCTTTCTTTTCTGAACCATAAAATGGGACGCCTCAGGTGGGAAGGAGTTTTCGTTCTCTTTCTGGGCATACAATGCAGCCAGACACCAGATACCAACATGCTGGCATTTCTGAAGCATTTCTGATGAGTTGGGAAGGTAATGGAATAGACTATTTGGAACTAGATTTTTCCTAGAAAATCCAAAAATTCTGGTTCCTACGTCTTTACTTTCTAGAAATTGAGCCTTTTTAAAGAAGCAGTTGGGAATGGTGACTCTTCTTCCAAAAATAAGACTTCTATGCAGATTTTTAAACTTTTTTTAGAGATTTATTTTTTACTTGACTGAAAGAGAGAGAGGGAGAGGAAGAGGAGAAGGAGGAGGAGGAGAGACACAGACATCTTTCATCTATCAGTTTACTTTTCCAGCGGCTGCAAACGGCCAGGGCTGTGCCAGGCCAAATCCAGGAGCCCGGAGCTTCTTCCGGGTCCCCCGTGTGGATACAGGGGCGCTCCACTGCTTAGGCCATCCTCTGCCGCTTTCCCAAACACATTAGCAAGGAGCTGGAGCTAAAGCGGCACAACCAGGATTTAAGGCAGCACCCATGTGGGATGCTGGCAGCACAGGTGGCAGTTTTATCCACCGTGTCACAATGCAGTCCCAGCAAGTTTCATATTGAAAGGTGGGATTTTTAGTGTAGTGTTTTAGGCACCTTTTACTAAGAGCTGCGGCTACCTAAATGTAATCATACATTAATAAAAAGAAAATGAATTAGTGCCAGTCTGTAGAGCTCAACAGCTGCCGAATCTCTAGGGCCTTCTTTGCTTTTAATTTTTTTTTCCTTTCAAATTGTTGCTCATTTACTTGGGAGGCGGGGAGATAGAGAAAGACAGAGCTCTGGTCTGCGGGTTTGACCCTGAACTCCCAGCTCAGTCAGGCACCCCACCCCACCTCACCCCGAGGGGTTTGCCACGCTGGTCTGGGTGTCCTCATTGAGCCTCCTTCCCTTCCAAGCTCAGAAACGGAGTCCTCTTCCTTTACACACCTTCGTGAAGGGCAGGGGCCACGGTGGTAGGTTTGGGGTGGGTGGTATCTGAGGAAGCTGGAACCCCTGTTAAGTCAACCCATTCCTGAAATGTAAGTGTTTGGGGTGGAGTCTGTCTAGGTTGTCTGGAGGCCCGCAAGCCAGCAACACACATCCCTGTCCCAGCCTCACCCCCTGCCTGGACCCAGTAGCTCTGATGCCCCAGTGGCCTCCATGTGGAGGTGGGTGACTCTGCCACCCACAGCAGGCTAAGTCCTCCCTCTGTCACCTCTCAGGTTCTCAGAGATGGTGGCCACTGCCAGCACCCGTCAGATCTTTGTCAACTCGGCCATCACATTTCTGCGCCAGCACGGCTTCGATGGCCTTGACCTTGACTGGGAGTACCCTGGAAGCAGGGGGAGCCCAGCAACGGACAAGCAGCTTTTCACAGCTCTGGTGCAGGTACAGCCATGGCTGCCTGGGGACCCAGGGGGAAGCGTGGTCCCTTGATCTGCTGGGTCAGCTCTGGGCCTGCTGAGCGTGGACTGCCCGCTGGTGGGGGTGCCTGCGGCTGCCTGTCCCACTCCTCTCCAGGAGATTACCCCAAGCTGTGCCTGCAGGACCTGGCCAGCGCCTTCCAGCAAGAGGCCCAGGCCTCAGGCAAGCAGCGACTCCTCCTGAGTGCAGCCGTTGCTAGCGGGCGAGACGTCGTGGACGCGGGCTACGAGGTGGACAAGCTGGCAGTGTGAGTCTCAGAGGAGGATGACTGGGGCCCTTGAGGTGGGCAAGACCCCCACCCCATCTCAGGAGTGGAGCAGGACTTCTGTGAATGTGACTCTGCCAAGAACTCTGCCCCTTCACCAGCATCTCACGCTTGTACCACTCTCTGCTTCTAGAACCTTCTCTCTAGGTCTTTGACCTCTGCCCTGAAACTCATGTTTGGTATTTGAATTATTACTACTACTTAGTAACACTGGGGCGAGAAGAGTCTCTCGTTTGCTGGCTCCTCCCCAGATGTCCCCAACAGCCTGGACTGGGTTGGCATAGGACCGACAGCCCCTCCAGTGCAGTACAGGGATCCTGAGTGGGCAGGACGGATCCCAGGGGTTGAGGACATGGGGCAGGGAGAATGCTACAGCCTCCAGTGGGAGTGCTGCACCCAGGGTCCCCTTTTGGACCCCCAGGGTGGCTCTTGAGTCCTCACACCGCATGGGGGGAGGGGCAGGAGGGAGCACCCCTGACCAGCCGCCCCTCCCTGCTCCCCAACTCAACGCAGGAACCTGGATTTCATCAACCTCATGGCCTATGACTTCCATGGCTCCTGGGAGAAGGTCACAGGGCACAATAGCCCCCTCTACAGGCGGCAGGGAGAGAGCGGGGCAGCGGCGGACAACAACGTGGTGAGTGGTGGGGGTGGACCTGAACCTGGTGTTTCCAACCTGGCGCCCCTGTCCTGTGCTGCCTCTGAGAGATACCTCCCATCCATGGGGCGTCTCAGCTGGCAGTGCATGCGGCAAACCCATCCCTGAGCGGGAACCCCCTTCACACTGGGGCCTGCAGCCTTCGCACTCCTGCTTCCTGCACAGTCCCCAGCCCATTTCCTCCCAGTCCTGGGGTGCACATGGCCGGCCTTCTGGAAGGTGTTCTCAGAGCCAGCAGCTTCCCAAGGGGCTGGCATCCCTGGGGGACCTCAGATTAGCCCTCCCCGAGCCGCTCACCGAGTCATCGGAATAGTTTCTGGGTACCCACATGAAGTCAGGAATGGCCAGTGATTGCTCACAAGAGGAGGGTGGAAGGACAGCCTTGGCTGGGCTGCTAAGTCAGGCACCCAAGTGTCACATCCCCATCTGGAAAAACATGGGGTTTGGAGGGAGCTGTATACTTGGGGACCCTCCCCTCCCCCCGCATGGGGAGGCACCAAGACGCTGAGAGGCAAGGGAGGCCTTCTACTGGCCATGGGTGGGGGTCCCAAACTTGCCCAAAGGGTCATTTAGTTTAGGAGGACGGAGGAGAAGGCTGGACTCCACCCTCCAAAGGCTCCAGGCTGATGGGAAATACAGCGTGTAGACCCACAGGGAGAAAGGCAGCGGAGTGAGCCCTGCACAGCCAGTGTGGCTAAGTGCTCAGAGGGTGCAGGTCACTAGGGCCTTGGGGAATAGCTAGCGTCCAGCCCGGGGGAGGACTCTCCATGGTCGTTTCCTCAGCACGGCTGGCTCCTCTGGTCGGAGTTCCAAAATTCATGCCTTGTTCCTTGGCTCAGCACCCAGAAGCCTCTCCCACCAGGGGTGAAGGGTCAAGGCAGGCTGGAATGGATGAGGGGGACAAGGAGGCTCTGCCCGAGGAGTCCCAACCCTCCTACCTCTGCCGCTGGAGCCTGGACACTCTGACAACAGGTCCCAGAGCAAGCTAACCTGCCCTCAAGGCAGGACCAACTAACCCAGACTCCTTCTGCACCCCAGGATGCAGCTGTAAGGCAGTGGTTGCAGAAGGGGGCCCCTGCCAGCAAGCTGATGCTTGGCATGCCCACCTATGGGCGGTCCTTCACGCTGGCCTTCTCATCCGACAGCGGCGTGGGGGCCCCAGCCCTAGGACCTGGTGTTCCCGGCCCCTTCACCAAGGAAGCAGGACTTCTGGCTTACTATGAGGTAGGAAGACCAGGACAGGGGCTGCCTGGGAGTAGGGGTGTGGTGGGGAGGGCTTCTCCCATGGTTTCTGAGCCAGGGTGCTGAACAGGATGCATACAATTCAGTGTGAGATTACCACCAGGGCCCCGCCATCCTGGGCGGATCTTCAAGCCTGGGAGCTTCAGGCTGATCATTCTAGAACCTCCTTGGCCCCCAGGCTCCCCATTCTAGAGCTTTCCAATGTAGGGTCCCCTGTGGCAAGGAAGACAGTTGCCCCCTGTTCCCTGAGGCTGCCCTCTCCTCCCACAGGTCTGCTCCTGGGATGCGTACAGAATCAATGAGCAAAAGGTGCCCTGTGCCTCCCGGGGTAACCAGTGGGTTGGGTTTGATGATGTGGAGAGCTTCAAAGCGAAGGTGAGTGCCGGCAATGCTGGAGGAGGGAGGGTGGTCCCAGGCAGATAACACTGAAGGGGACAGCACCCAGAACCTCTCCCAGGACCCTCGTCTATGTCCTATGTGCTTGCACTTGGTGCCATGAACACCTCTAGTGGAGAAAAGACACAAGGACCCGACATGACACCCAGAGGCCCCTCTAAGGGCTTTGCACTTTGTTAAGTACAGATTCCCCAGACCCACGAAGAGAAAAATCGCGGGTGGCGAGGGACATGAGTCTCTTCTGCCCGTCGGCAGTGTCTGGTGCCTTCTCAGATGCCGGGATTCCTTTGTTTCCTGCTTCGTCCCCTCCTCCGTCTGTCCAGCTTAGATGGCCCCGAGCGTTTGGTGCATCCACAGCCGTACAGCACGTGACGGGCAACTCAGTCGTGACGCACCTGCCACAGAGGGGCTGGCACGCATTTACATGGAGTAGGTCCGTTAGATGACGTGGCCTCTGGACACCCAGTCCGTTGCGGAGTCAGCGGGTCTCCTGTTTCACAGCAAGCTTAGGTTTACATGAGTAGGAGGGCGCTCTGGGATAAGTGCACCAAGCAGGGCCAGCAGCTGCCCTCCGCCATCCAGTGCCGTGCACCATACCCTGCTGCGGGCACTACTGGGTTTATTCACACCAGCACAGACATGTGCTGCAGGGACACTCCTTCCGGGTCTCCCATGTGACTGGCAGGGGCTCGGCTCAAGCACTCAGGCCATCTTCCACAGCCTTCCCAAGGGCGTTAACAGGGAGCTGGATGGGAAGTGGAGCAGCTGGTACTGGACTCAGCGCTCGTAATGGTTGCTCTTCTAGTATATTCTCATAGTCACCCCGTAAGCAGCCTGTTGGTGATCAGATCATGGTTATGTGGCACATACCAGTTTGCACACTTGTCTTTTCTGTGAGCTGGTCAGCTCCGACAGGGAGCTGCCGGCCTGCCATTCATTCCAATCAGTTCCCTGTAGGACTGGTGGTGGGATGGTGGGGGGAGGTGGCGAAGGGGGCATGGAGGGAGGTCAATGGGAATCTCAAGGCTGGACATTCTTGGAGGAAGCCCCATAGGCCAAGGTGTGGCAGGGAAGAAGGGCAGAGTGCCACCCTGGCACTGGCAGGGCTCCTGAGCTCGGGAGGATGCAGAAAGTGAGGTGCTACCAGCAGGACAGGGGCTACCCCCAGCCTCGCTCTGGGAGAATCCTGCAGGTCCCAGGGAGCGAGGAGGAGGAAGAGGGGCACTCAGGAGAATGGGGTCAGGGAGGCCAAGCTTGAATCCATCTGGGGGCTTGTTGGTTCTTCTCTGTGGCCAACACTGACCATGTCAGCAAGAGCAAGCAGAGAATCTATGCGGTCGCTCCACCCAGATCCTGCTCCAGCCAGCCAGACAGAGCTTGGGGTCAGCCTCGGGGAGAGAGGGGGGTCGGGGAGGCACTGGAGCAGTAGGTGTTGAGGTGGGGAAGCCAGGCTGCAGGCTTTGGCAGCCAGCCTCCCCACTGCTCCCCATGCAGGTCAGCTACCTAAGGCAGATGGGGCTCGGCGGGGCCATGGTCTGGACAGTGGATCTGGATGACTTCCGGGGCTCCTTCTGCAACCAGGGCCCGTACCCCCTCATCCGCACTCTGCACCAAGAGCTTGGTAAGTAAGGAGCTGACGGGGGAGAGGCAGGGGCATGGTGGCCTTGCTTGCCAGTGGAGTACACCCACTTGCAAGACCCCAGTCTTTCTGAGGCAAACACTTTGCCTCACCTCTGTGACGTCCTAGTTGCACCCCAGGAGCTGAGGAAGCTGCTGAAATGAGTTTCTTTCTGCTTCCGCTGTAGCAATGTTTCCCAGGGTGTGGAAACCAGGATGGCGGGCGGGAGGGTGGGGGGTGGCTCCTTGACACAGGATTAGCTGCTTGCCCACGGGCAAAGGAGAAAACCATCACCCAGCTCTTTGTGGAGGATGTGGCCGTGGGCTGCCATGGGTGTGGCTGGGCTCCACAATTGTGTCTGCCAGCGGCCAGTGGGGTGCGCCTCTGTGTGTAGTCTATGGGTTTGGGTAATCCTGGGTGGGGAAGGGGCCTCCGTTGTATCTGCGTTGTCTTCCCAGGTCTTCCAACTGGACCTTCTACCACTCCGAAACCTGAAGTTCCCACCCAGGGGCAGCCCTCCAAACCTGAGCAGAACCCCAGCCCCGGACCGGACGCCTTCTGCCAGGGCCAGGCCAATGGGCTGTACCCCAACCCTGGGGACCGGAACAGCTTCTACACCTGTGTGGGGGGTCGACTGTTCCAGCAGCACTGCCCTGCAGGTCTGGTGTTCAACCCGTCCTGCAAATGCTGTGACTGGAGTTGAGTCCCAAGCCGGACCCGGGCCTGCCAGCCATCCCTGACTAATGTCCAGCTCCTGCTGGTCTCACTGTGGTCTCTCTGCTCTCAGCTGCAGCCTCATTTCTGCTGTGGTACCTTGGGGTTGCTTCTTGAATTTGCAAAATAAATCTTGGGTTTATTCCCTCGCATTTGTGGTGTCCAACAGAAACAGCCCCCGGAAGTAAGAGAAAAGTGTCAGGAAGGTGGCCCGAGGTGCCGAGGTGCATATTTGGGCCCAGTGCATATTTGGGCCTCAGTGGACACACAGTGGACAGCATTTTTCTTGGCCACTGGCTCAGGAGCCCTTGGAGAGGAACGATTCTGCTGAGTGTCGTTTCCAAAGTGTACACTAGATGGCAGCAGAGAGGAACTACTCAGTTGACTGCCTGTTTTTACTGCGCACTGGGGACTCAGCCTTGGAGCTTGAGCTAAGGAAAGACACCCTTGGCTTTCTCTTCCGCCAGATGGGGCACGTCCCGTTGATCATGAGGACAACGGGAATACGCAGCTAGCACCCACAGCCTCCTCACCCTCTGATCTTCCTTTGCTTTCTGTGGGCTGAAAGAGATAAGAGGACCAATCGCCTCCCCTTGGCAGGAGGAGCCCACCTATCAACAGCCTGCCATCTGCATCTACTTTGTCATCAGGCCTCCTTTGGTCTTCCGTCCTTCTCCTTCCAAACCCATGGCCCCTGACCCAACCCTGGACCAGCATCACCTCTCTCCACACTGCAATTGGCTTCACCTGCCTCCCCTGGGGACCCCATCCTGTTGTTCCTCTTGCGCCCACCCCCAGACCCCAAACTCAAAGAGTGATGCCCCATTTGTCATATAACAGAGACCTTTTGTCATTCTCTGGTCTCTGCCTGGCCTCATCGCCGGTCACCTCTGCCTCAACTTGCTTACCAGGAACCCCAGCTGTCACCATTAACTTTTGCCATGGCAGCCCCTTAGGCAGGACCCCAGATGTCTGCCAGCACCCAGCTAGCTCAGGCCCACCCTAGTCATTTGTGCTCTGACTGTGGCCCCTGAACCCTGAGTGCTGTGTTCCTCCTCCCACCAGGTGCCCAGATGAGCTCCTGCTGGAAACACCTGGGGGCCACAGCACCCCTGCTACCTGACCTGCAGACATCCACTCATGGGCCGCCTGTGTGAAGAGGGGACTGATCATTCCTTCGCGCTTCCAGCTGCTCAGGGCCGGGATCTTGACTTGAGGGGTGGGGGGCACCTTCTTTCCTTGACCCATGTGGGCCAGGAACCCTAGGGCCCATGAGGAGAGCTGTCTTCCCCTGACACATTGGTGAGGGAGGGGAGGATTTGTCTAGGGCTACAGCAGGTATGTGGGGTGTGGTAGCAAGATGCCCACAGGGCTCCTTCTGGATGTGTGGACAGCCAGCACCGTGATCAAGGAGAGTGGCTGGACATGGGTGGGTGGTAACCATAGCCTGGCCCACCCCAGCCCTGTGGGTAGCCCCGTGGCCCTGGCTGTCCAGCTCTCATCCCCCAAGGAGTGACGTGTGGGTGGGTGTGGGGACAGAACGTCCTGTGTAGAGAGAGATGATTGCCCTGCCCCCGCGGCCAAGC
This sequence comes from Ochotona curzoniae, assembly GCF_017591425.1. Taxonomy (NCBI): domain Eukaryota; kingdom Metazoa; phylum Chordata; class Mammalia; order Lagomorpha; family Ochotonidae; genus Ochotona; species Ochotona curzoniae. The sequence continues at coordinate 13,653,197 of NW_024466219.1, read as the reverse complement.
AGATCTCACCCCCCCAGGAGCAGCAAGAGCTGAACCTGCTCCTGCTTCTGTAACATTTATGAAACACGTCACACGTGTGGAAGGGGCTTCGGGACACGCAGGAGCTGCCGTGGCTGTCCCTCCAGCCTCTTGCTGGCTCCTGACGGGCACTCCCACAGCCCACGGCCCGCCGAGCAGGTTGTAGTTTCCCATTCCGTTGCATTTCCGTTATTTCACCAGCACTGTGGGTGCTTGGACAATATTGTTTAATTCAGCTGTTTTGGGAACTTGTGTGAGTGGAATCATATCTTCTGGGGCTCACTTTTATTTAAGATTTATTTATTTTTATTGGAAAAAAACAGATTTATAGAGAGAAGGAGAGACAGAAAGATCTTCCTTCTGTTGGTTTACTCCCCAAAGGACTACAATGGCCAGAGCAGAGCCGAACTGAAGCCAGGAGCCAGGAGCTTCTCCTGGGTCTCTCACACTGATGCAGATCCCAAGGACTTGAGTCATCCTCTACTGCTTTTCCAGGACCCAAGCAGGGAGCTGGATGTGAATCGGAGCAGCTGGGACACGACCCTGCATCCATATGGGATGCTGACGTTTGGAGGCGGAGACCTACCTAGTTGAGCCAATGCACTGGCAATCAGGGCTTACTTCTTACAGATCAGAGTTGACGCTCATTTTCTCTGCTGCCCAGTATTCTGCCATTAGTGAATGCCAGCTTGGTAAACCCCACTCCCTGTGGGCATTGGGCCACTTCCAATTTGGGGCTAATATTGCTATAAACACCCTTGAGTGTGTCTTCAAGTACGTGTAAGGAGACTCTCAGGATGGGATTAACAAGGTGAAGGGCAGGTGCATGCTTTTTAAAAAATATTTACTGATTTTGAAAGAGATCTTTCATCTGGGTTGCCCACACAAAGAGCAAGTGGCACAAGCACTTGTGCCATCTTCTGCTGCTTTCCCAAGCCATTAACAGGGTGCTGGATGGGAAATGGAGCTGCTGGGACACAAATGGCACCCATGCGAGATGCCAGTATCACAGACGATGGCTTCTCCGCCATGCCTCGGTGCGCTGGGAGTCTGCGGGGCAGGCAGTGTGCTTCCCAGAGCACGGACCGTCCTCCTCACAGCCCGTCCTCACATCATGGTGAGCCCAGCCGAGACGTGGAGGACGGCATCTTGCTGTGGCTAAAGCTTCCAATGCCCTCCCTCCCCGTGCCCGTTCCTTGTGGGTTTCAATGTCTTTCTCCAGCCTGGAATCTACAGGTGTGTACCCACCCTGCAAACAGACTGAATGGTCCATTGAGCCCTTTGGCTGTTTTTCGGCTGAGTCTTTTGTCTCTTTTTGGTCTTTCAACGCAGGCAGATTTACCATCTCGCTCGGTACGATTTCTGTGTGTTCAGTCTTCCGTCAGGCTGAGGTCAAAGGCATTTTTCTCTATTATCCTCTGAAAGCCTTACAGGGTTGGCTTGATTCCTTTTCATCTCTGCCCCTTCTGAAACTGACACTGAGCGTGCTGTGAAATAGGATCCAATTTCGTTGTACTTCTCCCCGAGAGCCAGTTGTCCCGGTGTTATTTATTGAAGAATCCACCCCTTTCCGTGTTAACATCAGATGCCGCCTCTGCAATAAGCCAGGCTCCGCTAGGTGCTAGCTCTTCCACAGCTCTGTTTTTCTGTCTCCAGGAACCCACTGTCTCAATGACTCAAACATCATAAGAAGTCTTGCCACCTGGTAGGACACGTCCTCCTGCTGCAGCTTGTAGTTTTAGAAACACCTTGGTTATTTTTCACCCTTGGTTTTCCTACATACAGGTTGGAATTCGGGTGCCCAATTCCTGTCAGAATTCTGTTAGAATTGTATTAAGTCTTTGGATCAGTCTGGGGGGAGCTAGCACCTTCATAATGTTGAGTCTCCCTCTCTAACACCATGGTCTTTCAGTGGTCTTCTTCAACCATGGAAGAATGTTAAGGGTCTCACATTGTTCAGTATTTTAGTTTGGGGTGCTCTTGTGGGCTGTGTCCTCTGTAACAGTCACTGTGGGACTATGGTGTGACAATGCTGCTCACACAACCCTCCTCCCCAAACAATACCCCACAGAGCTGGGATGTTGGCTTGGTTGCCATCATCAGAGGAACCAAGGGCCCCCTCTTCCCACTTACAAAAGGGTCATGCCAGGCCCAGCGCGATGGCGCAGTGGTTAAGGTCCTTGCCTTGCACGCCCGGGATCCCATATGGGCGCCAGTTCTAGTCCTGGCAGCCCCGCTTCCCTTCCAGCTTCCTGCTTGTGGCCTGGGAAAGCAGTCGAGGACGGCCCAAAGCCTTGGGACCCTGCACCCGTGTGGGAGACCCGGAAGAGGCTCCTGGCTTCAGATTGGCTCAGCACCAGCCATTGCAGCTGCCTGGGGAGTGAATCATCGGATGGAAGATTTTCCTCTCTGTCTCTCCTCTCTGTATATCCACCTTTCCAATAAAAATAAAATAAATCTTTTTTTTTTTTTAAAGGGTCATGCCAAAGGGGCTTCTAGGCCTGGAATGTTGGGTCACAGTGACCAGGAAAGCCGGCTGGGCCTGGGTTCCATTAAGGGCAACTGGCGACTGTGGATGCTGTACCCCTGGTGGCTCCACTTTCCTAGGCAGCTGACGGCTGAGACTCATCGTCGCCTCGCCCCCACACACCAAGTCTGAGCATGCCGGGAGGTGGCAGTACCACCTGCAGAGCCCAGGTCTTTGTGTGTCCCGTGAAAAGTCCCCATCTGAGATTTTATCTCCCCACCTCATCACTTCCCCAGTGACCTGAGAGTGTTGGGTCAGATTCTGTAAACTCCAGTTCCCTGAGAGCTGGCTGCAGGGGACCCACATTCAGGCAGGTGCAGGACCTGGGGAGAGCTTCCTGCAAGCCTGGGCCCCCTGGAGCTGCTGCCCCCACTCCTCTCACATACAAGTCTACACATCCAGTCTCTGGGGGACCCAGGCTCAGTGCACTGGCTCCCTCTGCCCCTCCCTCCTCTTCCTCTCTCATGACCTTCCTACACTGTCAGGCTGTCAGTGGGGGAGGGGTACAGAGTAAGTGTCCTTTGGCTCCAGAGGACCCCTCCCCCACCCTGCATGCCACCGAGTCTGGGGGGCTCCGGTGTGGCCCTGGCTGGAGCAGCGGTGCCATCTGGAATGCAGAGATGGCACAGCATACTAGCATCACATACCAGCAGGGGACATGGCTACAGGGTCCCCAGCCAAAGTCTCTGGTCCTGCCCTGACTGAGGGATCATGACGGACAGTACTTTCTGTGCTCAGTCTCTCTTCCCCTGACTGAAAGTGCTCCCTGTTGCCCCGTGTCCAGGGCCAGTGTAAAGAGAAAGTGCCAGACTGCTGGTGACCAGCCAGGCCTTCACTGCCAGAGCTTCCAGTGAGTCTGAAGTCAGACACCCCTTCAGGGCCCACTGCGCCTCGCCACATTTTGCTCAGGGTGGGGCTGAGAAAAGGCCACACAGAGACATTCATGTCATTCCCCTGCCCTCCCCTCTGGCCCCACCAGATGGCATGGGACATCGCAGGAGCTTAGGATGACCCCAGCTCCAACCACTCCCACTCCAGGGCGCCCCCGCCATTCCCAGCTGTCACCCAGGCCAATAATAAATCAAGGAGATAAAAGGTTTTGCTGGACACCTCCCAGCTCTCCCCTGCCCGGCCCTTCCTCTCCTTGGACACCACGCACTGAGAACGGGCACTAAAAGGGGCCTCCCGAGAAGGGGCAGTGGGAGGGACAGGTGCCGAGCCCAGTGCCCATGACACCTGCCATGCTGCATGTCCTCAGCCTCCCTGAAGCCCAGGGGTGGGGACACCGGGAGGCAGATAGGAAGGCCAAGCCCTGAGCGTGATACCATAGATTCCCCACCCCTCCCAGGCAGAGGCCTCTGTGGAAGGGGCTCCACAGCTCCTTGCTCCACCCGACCCAGCGCTTGCTGCAAGTGCTCACACATACACACACACATACACACAATGCATGCATGCCAGGTACACACAGGCAATGCACATGTACATATTGACATGAGTGTGCACACATATGTACGTGCATACACAGTACTCGTGCACATGTGTGCACGAACAACATGGACGTGTGCACATGCTCATAAATGTATGCATAATACTACACACGTGAGCACACATGTGTGCACATATATGCACAGGTATACACATGTGCACTTATACACAAATACGCATTAACACATATATATGTATATCCATATACAGTGTACACTCATGCACGCAGATACACACATACATAGGAATCCTCTCCTTTCTTGGCAAGAACAGGCACCTGTAACCATGGTGGCGATAGATGGATGCCTGACTTTGCCCTTCATGCCAAGGACCTCTCTAGAGCTTCCTCAAGGGCTGCCACTCCCAAGGCTGAGCCCACAGCCTTTCCTCAGCCTCCTGGATACCTGGTGCCACCTCAGCAGCGCCAGCCGCAAGGCCGGCGCCAGCCAGCGGCACAGCGGACTGCGCCCCAGGGCATCCCAGGCGACTCAGAGGTCACGACCTTGGCTGGCATCCATGCCTCCCCTCCTCATCTCCTGGCCCCGCAGGCCCCAAATTCCTTGAGACAATCTCCTTCTAATCCCCTAATCCAGTGGTGGGAGCCATCTTCTATTAGGGGATGGTGACTTCAGTGGAAAAACAGAATCATGTGAGTCATATCATCGTGTAAAATCGCTTGATTTAGGTGTGGAGGCTGTCGCAGTGCGTTTTTCTCTAAGAGAGGTACAGAACGCATTCAAAGCACCTGCCCCGGGATGCAAAGCAAAACCACCCAGGATAAACGCAATCGATACAGCATTTTAAACATGGGCTTCCCAACTGGGGGCAGTTCACGTGCTATAGCTTGAAAGATGGTGAAGAAATGACAGCGTGATGGGAAATCCTGGTGGGGAAAGAGAAATAAGCAGAGAGAGAAGCAAGGCAGGGCTGTGGGTGGACAGGAGGAGAAAGGAGGGGATCGAATTAGGAGCAAGGGGGTTGGGGGGGAAGTTTGCAGGGCAGCCACCCACTGTCGCTGAGCTCTGGCTCCCGACCACTCTAGTAGCAGTGTGCTGGACTTCAGATGCGCCTGGGCTGGTCACCCTGGGCTGGTCACTCTGGGCTGGTCACCTTGGGCTGGTCACCCTGGGCTGGTCACCTTGGGATGGTCACCCTGGGCTGGTCATCCTTGGGCTGGTCACCCTGGGCTGGTCACCTTGGGCTGATCATCCTGGGCTGATCATCCTGGGCTGGTCATCCTTGGGCTGGTCACCCTGGGCTGGTCACCCTGGGCTGATCATCCTTGGGCTGGTCACCCTGGGATGGTCACCTTGGGCTGGTCACCTTGGGCTGGTCACCCTGGGCTGGTCACCCTGGGATGGTCACCCTGGGATGGTCACCTTGGGCTGGTCACCTTGGGCTGGTCACCCTGGGCTGGTCACCCTGGGCTGGTCACCTTGGGCTGGTCACCTTGGGCTGGTCACCCTGGGATGGTCACCTTGGGCTGGTCACCTTGGGCTGGTCACCCTGGGATGGTCACCTTGGGATGGTCACCTTGGGATGGTCACCTTGGGCTGGTCACCTTGGGAAGGTCACCTTGGGCTGGTCATCCTTGGGCTGGTCATCCTTGGGCTGGTCACCCTGGGCTGGTCACCCTGGCTGCTTCTTTCCTCTCCAATCCTGGGCTTCAGAGGGACTATGAGATTAGGTGCCTCCTGCGTAAGGAAAGGTGCCCAAGTCCACACCCCACTCTAGGACACAGGGGCTTCCCACGCTCGCTCAGTGCTTGCTTTTGCCAGGACGTGATATTTCCCTTGTTGATTTTCTGTCCCCTAGGGCTGGCAGAGTCTGCAAGGGAGCCGGATCCACTGGTCCTTTTACTGCTGTGCCTCCAGCCCCGAGGGCACTTGTGCACACAGTAGCTGTTTCAAAGGGGGCTTTTGAATGAATGAATGAATGAATGAATGAGCTGCTCCCCACCCCTTTAGAATCACAGGTGCATTTTCATAGAGAATCAACGAATCAAGTCCCGAGGAGGGCATTTGGTCAGTCATGGATCCACTGCCTGGGATGCCTCTGTCTCGTATTGGAGCAGCCTGGTGCCAGCTTCCTGCTGCTGTGCACTCTGGGAGGCAACAGCTGAAGGGCCAAGCCCTGGGGTCCCTGCTGCCCACAGGGGAGGTTTTGAGCTGGGTTCCAGGCTTCCTGGCCAAATCTTGACCACTGTGGGCCTTTGAGGAGTGAGCCAGCAGATGGGAACTCTCTGTATCTCCCTGTCTCTCTGAGTTGCAAGGGAAGTAAATGAACAAATATGAAATGAAGCCCCAACGTGCACTTCCCATACCAGTCCACAGCCCCCACTGCATCACTAGCCTGCGTTTCATCTGTTCCACAGGTGCGTCCTAGCCCTGGGTTGTGGCAGTCCCTGAGGTTCGGCCTCAGCCTTGAGCTCCATCTCCTGCAGTTTCTGGGCCTTACTCCTCTGCTCATGGGGATGTGAGTCAAGGTGGAGTGAGCAATAAGCCATCCCACACAGCAGGTGGATGTGTTCAGAGGTAGAGTCCTCCTCCCTGGCTGAGTGTCCGGAGGCCATGGGATATTCGGAGCGTCAGCACTGATATAGAACCTTGAATGAGATCTCAGACTTGCCTGCTGCCTCGAGCAGTCAGCTAGGAAGGAGACACAGGGTGGGGAGCTCAGGCCAAGGGCTGAGCACCGCCCACCCTGCCCCGCCTTGCCTCGCCCTGCCAGGCAGGCCCAGACTGGACGGAGCCTGGTAAAGATGGAGGCAACACCAGACAAGGAAGGAGAGCGAGGTTGGGGTCACACTGTGTAGGTTCTTGGGGTGCAGCCACAGGACACGGTCACTTGGGCCCCCACGACTGGCCAGCGCAGGGAAGGAGGCCAGGGCTTGCCTCTGGCCAGTACTGGGGCCTCACCTGCAGGCAGGAAAGGGTTAACCTCGCTGCTCTCTGAGACGGTCACCAGGGGCTTAGATGCCTGTGTTTTCTTCAAGTTCCCTGAAATACAAGCCAGTCAACACGCGTGATTTCTCAACAGTAGGGAGTGATGCAACTGTTTTTGAGACAGCATCCTGCCCTGATGGAGGGCAAAGCTCTGGGCAGCTGCTGCTTCGTTCTGGCTTCAGGCCGTCGGAGAAGGGGTTTTTCGGGGCACATTCCCCCTGAAATGTTCTGGCTCTGTTTCCCTTCAGCTTTCCAAAGCCCGTGGGCCCCACACAACCTTGACCCGCCCTGGACCTGCAGACATATGTTGATTTCTTTGTGTTCTTGGCCACTTTATCTTGCAATGATTGGCTCCTGCAAGCTGAGCCAAAGAACCACAGGCATTCCCTGAGTTGTAGATGCCACAGCCTTGGGCAGAGATCCTGCCCATCACCCCTGTGTCTGTCTTCATGCTGATGACACCTGAGCTTTCAAACCTCCAGCCCGGACACCCACGTGAGTCCTAGGTGTGCAGCCTGCTGGCCTGCTTGCTCTGTCTACACAAAGCCCAGACAACCCTCCCTTAAGAGGCAGTTGCTCTGAACCCACTTCTCACAAGATGTACCCTCACCTTAGAATGCCCCACCCCCTTCCTGTGACCAAAGCCAGGACCCCGGTCCATGTCCAGAGACTGCCCCATCCCATGCCAGCCACCACACCCCTGGCCTGGCCCGGGCTTTGTACCTTCCCCTCTTTCACTGCCCAGTTCTTCATCTAAGACTGACTTGTCCATTTGAAAGAGAGAGAGAGAGAGATCTTCCATGTGCCAATTCACTTGGCAATAGCCAGGACTGGACCAGGCAGACTCCCAAGACCTTCGGCAGGAAGCCAGATTAGAAGTGGATGTGGGATCCCTTTCCTGGGAGTTCTAGTGTGAATGTGGAGACCCCAGTAGCCACTTGACCCACTGCTCCACCATGCCAACTCACTTGCCCTGTGCCATGTGTGTTCTCTGCAGACCCCAGGATGATTTTACAATACCTACATGTCTCCCCTGCCGCACCCCCCCGCACCCCCTCTGCACTCCCCCAGCCCCTCTACCCCGCTGACCCTCAGCCCTGCTGAAGCACTCAGTGGCTCCAGCTGCGTGTAGCTCAGGATCCCATCATGCCAGCCCCCACCTCTCTCCCTCTGGCTGTATCATCTCTGGCCGGCTGGTCCACATCCTGGCTTGTTTTCCTTCTCACCTCTGGGGCCTGCGTGTGTGTCTCCTCTTCCTGGCATGGCAGAGATCTGCCCCCTGCCCAAGGCCAGCTCTCAGAGAGGCTTCCCAGGCCGTATCAGTTGGAGCAGGTCCTCCTGTCCCTCTCCCCAGCTCCAGGGGAACCTGCTTCTCTTGTGCCCCAGTCTCTGGGGACTCCCCCACCGCCCACCTTGGTCCTGCATTTTCTCAGAATCGCGTATGCCAACAGCACCCAGAGGAGTCCTTGCTCCCCCTGAGCCAGCTGCGCAGCCGCACACACTCTGACCAATGTTCCGTCATTACCCCTTCCTATTTCTTGGTTTATGTACTTAGTTAACATTTTTTCAAAGATTCATTTATTTACTTGAAAGAGTTACACAGAGAAGAGAGACAGAGAGAAGAAGAAAGATCTTCCATTCCAAACAGCCACAACAGCTGGAGCTGGGCCAATCTAAAGCCAGGAGCCAGAGCTTCCTCTGGGTCTCTCACCTGGGAAAGCTGCCATCCCCTGCAGCTTTCCCAGGAGCATTAGCAGAGAGCTGGATCAGAAGTGGATCAGAAGCATCCAGGACTCAAACCAGTGTCTGCGTGGGAGGCCAGCACTGCAGGTGGTGGCTTCATGCAGCATGCCACAGTCCCATTCCCCCTGCCTCTTGCTGTAGACCTGAGTCAGTGAAGGGGAAAGTGGGCAGGGTGGAAAATCACCAGAGGGAAGAGGTGACTGGGCACAGGGATGCCTGGGTCCTTGGCTGTCGTGGGCCCCTTCTATAGTTAGCTCCTGACTTCCTTTCTTGGCAAGCCCTACCCCGTTATGTAGGACAGTCCTGACTTGAGCCCCTCGGGTCTATTGTCTGACAGTGGCTCACAAGTCCCCTGACACCCTTGGGCTCAGTCCTCTTCTTCCTGCTCCCCTCTCTCCTTGTGAGGCAGCCCATTTCAGCCCGCATGCTCCCTGCTAAGGGAGCTGAAAGTGGTTCAAGTCCTGCCGGACAATGCTGGCCATCTCCCTGACCGTTGTCCATCAGCTCCAGGACGTGGCATGGGTGTGGCCAATACGAGCACCTGTGCCAGTCACCCTCTTCTCCTCAGAGTGGCTCTGTGGTGTGATGCAGTTGTTCAGCCAGAAACCTCCTGGGCCTCAAGTGTAATGTAATGCTGTCACCCAACAGTGCGAGCGAGCGGGTGTGCAATCGATAGGGGTGGGGTGTGACCGCAACGCTCTCGCTCTGTCGGGGCCCAGCAGTGAGCCAGGACATGCCTGCAGGGTGCTGAATGCCCGCTCTGCAAGGAAAGGGTGCCCAGCTCAAGTCACAGGAAAAGGTCAGAGTTTGATGAATAACCAGAGCTGTGGAGACCAGCCTCAGGCAGCTGGGTGTGAACATGACTTGGTTAACCTGGTTCCTCCCTGCGCAGAGGCTCCTGCCTGGAGCAGAACGCACCCCTTGACACCTCACCATGCACCCTCATCCTCCAACAGCCCTGAACACTCCCTCTCAACCTTGTTTGAACACCTTGGCCTTGGCTCAGGCTCTGCTTTACAAAGTGAGGGCTAGGGGCCATTCCCGCAACCCCGCCCAGGCCAGAGCCTCAAGGGATGACCCACCAAACCAGCTCAGTGACCGTCTCCATGGGGGCAGGTGTGTCTTGGTGAATCCGGAAGTCAGAGTCGGGATGGGAGACTGCAAAAGCCCTCACCCCGTGTGGGAATTCTTCCTGTGCCAAGCTGACAGCCTACCCCAGTGTGATGGGTAGTGGGAAGGGAGCTGGCTGTTCTGGGTTACATTTCCCCAAAGCCCCCACTGAACAGGATAAAGGTAGCTGTGGGCTGCATCCCTTCAGTCCTTGCACTCAGGTCTGCCCTGTGCCACACATGGGAACAAGGAGGGGAGGGAAGGCTGTGTCGCCAGCAGAGCGGGAGCTGGGTGGGCCACCTGCTCTTGGCTTCCCTGGTATTGATGGAGGAGAGTCCCTGGACTGCTTTCCTGCGACCACCGTGACCATCACCATGACTACAGTGGCTCCCAGCACCGTGAATGAGGACTCTCTGGGGTGGCCAGTGCACAATCAGTTCATGCTGTGATCATAGTGAGTGGCTGCTCGCAGGGCCACACCCCTCCCAGTGGCTCCAGAGCAGAATCCACGTCCTCACCTTCTTCACTTGCTAGAAGCCTCCTGCTCTCCTTGGTTTGTGACTGGTCCTCCACCTTCATGGCACACCCCACTGGTATCTACGACCTTTACACGCACACCCCCTGTTGTGTCTCCCCTTTCCTAAGGAACTTTGGGATTATACTGAGTCCACTCAGATGATCCAAAAATGACCTTGGGGCAGGGGTTGTGGCACAGCAGCCTAAGCCAACGCTCTGGAAGTCCACACTCTACATGGTGTAGATTCGTGGTACTGCCTCCTGCCCAGCTCCCGCTGATGTGCACCCTGAGGGGCAGCGGGTCATCACCTGCTCATGTCCTCGGGTCTCTACCACCTGCGTAGGAGATGCAGTTGTATTTCCAGGCTCCTGGCTTTGGCATGGCCCAGCCCAAAAGGAAGGAGGAAGAGGAATGACTTACGTGGGGAGTTGGAGGAATAGGAGGGGCCTGTGAAGGTGGGGAGGGCAGGGCAAGCCCTCCACGCCCTGACATGAGAGATCACTCAGACCAGCTGGAGCACCATTGCTGCTTTAACAAATGGGCCAAGGTCAGGGGGCCTCAAAAGGAAGCAGCACAGGTGCATCACTATCCCAGCTGTGCTTGGAAGAGGAGACCGCTGACCTCGGCTGCTGGGCAGCCTGACCCCATTTCCTCTCCCCAGTCCAAGGCCCATGTGTGCCAGCAGGCCCAGGATCATCATCTTGCCTTGTTGCTATTGCTGGATAGCTTATTTTTCTGGACCTATCAACTACCTATTTGTGTGATGGAAAGAGATGGACAGCTCTTCAAATGTCTGTAACGATCGGAACTGAGCAGGTTGAATCCCGGAGCAAGGGGCTCGATCCTTCCTGTGTGGGTGGCAGCAACCCGATTGCTGAACCATCACAGCTGCCTCACAAGGTCTGGAAGCAGACACCTGGACCCCTTCCTTAACAGCCATGCCCAAGGCCCACCCTGGGGGAATCTAAGCCAAATGAAGGCTTATTCATCTCATAGTTCCAGAGCCTAGCACATGCAGAGTCGAGGGACCTGTCTGGTAACAACCTTCTAGCAGGTTGTGGTATGACAGAGCAAGCTTGCCAACTTGAGTCTCTTCTAAAGCCACAGGGCTTCATCTGATACCAAATGCTCTATCCCTGAACACTACCAACATGACCCTGAGGGTCTGGTGTCAACATGAGGCTTAGGTGGGAAAAACCCATCAATGGACCCCCCAGTGGACACTGACCTCAGGGGGTCCGGCTCGCTCCCCTCTTGATCCAACGTGGCTGTCATGGTCCTCTGAGAGACCACCAGCTTCTGTCAGTTTCAGCTTTTAGGCCCGTGTCATGCCTTATTAATGCTTTACCTTGCTTTTGCTGTGGTGACTGGGTATTCTGATAGGACGATAGCACAGGGCATCCTGACGGGTTCTGGTCCCTGGCGTCATCAGCTGTGAGTGCTTCCCAGAAATGCGGACTACCTGGAAGCCAGCTGAGCCCTGAGCTTGCTGTGCCGAGGTCCAGGAGCCAGCAGCAGCTGTGGGAGATGGCTGGCCCTCTCCATCTTGAAGACTCGGCATTCATGCAGGTGTGTGGTCTTGTGGCCCAGGGTGGACAGCTTCCTCTGTGTGTGGAAGGTCTCTCTCCTTCCAAAGCCAACTCCTTGCCACTATCGGTAGGTGAGTGCGGCCTTCCTTTCCCACATGTACAGCCCTCTAGGAATTTGCCACAGCTGTGGCCGCTTGGCTCCTCCCGACACAACCAAGGGACGTGCCTGGAATCCCAGCCCCTCACTCTCACCTGACTCCTCTGGCGGGGGGCGGGGGTTGTCTGGTGAATCTTGGGGGCTACACCCGACTTTGCCAAACCTGGCCCTGGTTCCCACCAGTCGCTCTCATGCTGGGAGCCACGAGATTGGGCACGAACTTGGTGCTATGGTCTGGTCATGAAGGGCTTTCTCTCCAAGATCAGCAGGCAGGGTCTCCAGCTACTGCTCGGCCTGGAGGCCTATGTTCTTTGGGACCTATGCTGGTCAGAGGCTTTTGCTTATTCCTCGTCTGTGAGATCACAGGTTGAAAAAGCTGCTGGCCTCTCCGACTTCTCGGGGGCTGCATCTTCCTGGCAGTTCAAGCTCATGGGGGTTTCAGCTGAGAGCTCCTTTCCTCATCCCAGAGCTCTGGAGTTTAAAGCCATGATGGTCCCATAGCCTGTGATAACTTCAAAGTGAAATCCCTACACCAAAATGAAAGGGAACAAATTGGCCTCTCTTTAATGTCTCTTAATAATTCAGTGATTCAGTGCCTGGTGCGGTAGCCTAGTAGCTAAAGTCCTTGCCTTGCGCGTGCCGGTTTCCCATATGGGCACTGGTTTGTGTCCCGGTGGCCTTGCTTCCCATCCAGCTCCCTGCTTGTGGTCTGGAAAAGCAGTTGAGGACAGCCCAAAGCCTTGGGACCCTGCACGTGCATGGGAGACCTGGAAGAAGCTACTAGCTCCTGGCTTCTGATAGGCTCAGCTCCGGCCATGTGGCCACTTGGGGTGTGAATCATTGGACGAAAGATCTTTCTGTTTCTCCTCCTCTCTGTAAATCTGACTTTCCAATAGAAATAAATTTTTAAAATAGTCCAGTGATTCAAAAGTAACATTTTTAGATTTTTTAAAATCTAAGGTGAGGAGGCATTGTGGCTGCTGTGACACCAGCATCCTATATGAGCAACGGTTCATGTCCCAGCTGTTCCACTTCGACCCAGCTCCCTGCCAATGCATCTGTGCACCTGGGAACACAGTGGAAGATGGTCCAGGTGCTTGGGCCCCTGCACCTGGACCATCATGTGCGAGGCTTGGGAGAAGCTTCTGGCTCCTGGCTTCAGCCCAGCCCAGCCTAGGCTGGAGAGTGAACTAATGGATGGAAGATGCTCTCTGCCTGCCTCTCTCCATCCCTCCCCCACCTCTGTGTAACTCTGACATTCAAATAAATACAAGGAAATCTTTTTAAAAAGTAAAAAGATGAGGGGAGGGAGTGAAAATATTGTAAGGTAAAGAGACATTTACAGAGCAGATTGCTCTGCTAAACTCAGAAGAAAAATCCCCAAATGACTGATTTCAATAATGTTGCATCCCCCACAAAGACCTAATGGTGCTTAATTATGTCTTAACTGATCGTCTTTCTTTTTTATCTTTTAAAAAATATGTATGCGTTTGTTTGAGAGGCAAAGTGACAGAGACAGCTGGAGAACGAGGGAGCGGAAGGATCTTCCATCCTCCAGTCCACTCTCCAAATGACCACGACAGCCAGGGCTGGGCCAGGCTGAAGCCAGAAGCCCGGGACTCCAGCAGCGTCTCCCACATAGGTGCCCAAGTCCTTGGGGCATCTTCTGCTGCTTTATCAGGTGCGTTAGCAGGGAGCTAGGTCAGAAGCAGAGTTACAGGGGCTTGAACTGGGGCTCTGATAATGAATGCTGGTGCTGCCAGTGGCACCTTAGCTTGCTGTGCACTGGTCTCCGGTTGGCGCTTCCGATGCTGGTGTGCGTGTTTTGGCCTCAGATTCCATTTCCCCAACTCCATAGAAGTGAGGACACCTGCCTAATAAATGCGAGAAGATTTTGAGCAAACAAATTGATATCTCTTGCATACTTCTCTAGGGAATTTGTTTCCCAGATTATAAAATCTTTCAAAATCTAATAGAATATACTCCTGTTTCTAAACGTCATCCTTTTAAATCAATATTGTCATTTGTCATTGCATACATGCAGAGAATCCAAAGGTTACTGAAACAGTCATCCACATTCCTTTTTAAAGATTTATTTATTTGAAAAGAGTTACATTGAGAGAAGGAGAGGCAGGAAGTCATCTGTCCGCTGGCTCCCTCCCCAGATGGCCACAATGGCCAAGTTAGGCCAAGCAGAAGTCAGGAGCCAGGAGCTTGTTCGGGGTCTCCCAGTAACCTAAGCACTTGGGCCATCGTCTCTCACTTTCCTGTTAGCGGAGAGCTGGATTGGAACTGGAGCAGCTGGGACTCGAACTGGTGCCCACATGGGCTGTTGATATCACAGATGGTTTGACTGCTGTGAGTTAATGCCAGCAGATTTGTCCACTTTCATGCTTAAAATCTTTTGCTGTGGATTTTTAAATTAAAACTGTAATCCAGACTAAAGCAGGAAAAAAAGGTCTTTGATTGTAAGTTTTCTTAATGGTTTTGTTACCAGGTTATAAATTAAGAGGCAAAATGTGACTGTTGAACAACTTCAGGGTTTTTAGAACGTAATTATGAGAAAAAATTACATAATGCTCTCTAATTAAGATGATTATTTGGAAAAATTAAGCTAATTTAATAATTTGGCTCCAAGGCAGTTTTATGTTTTTCTCTGATTTTACCACCATTTAAAAATAATATAAACACAATATTCTAATTTATACAGAGCAGCTGTATTTTCACATGAAAAGCTCAATCATAGTGAATTGCATAAATTTCTCCAATGTTTTTCCTTGTCAGATAAGCAAGCATTAATTTGTTTGAGATTATGAAAGCTTAAGATAGATTAATGATAATAACTGATGTCTTTGTAAAAACAGATTACTTTTTCCAATGCTAAAAATCACACAGACTTAATGTACCAACTTAAAGTGCAATTTGCAGATCGTTAGTCAACTTTAAGACCTTCACTGAATTTGGTATGAAAAATGAATTATCTCTGAATCCTGAGGTGACATCATTTTAAAATACTTATGGACAGGTGTGTGGAGCAGTGAGCAGGTCACTGCCCGGGTTGCCCACATCCCGCTTAGAGGTCAGGCTGCTGGGCTTCGGATTCAGCTTCCTATCCACGCATGCCCCGGGCAGCAGGTACTGGCCCAGGACCCGGCCTCTGCCCCCAATGTGCGAGACCAGGACCCGAGTCCCAGTGGTGGCTTTAGTCTGGCCCAGCCCTGTCTGCTGTAAGCATTTGGAGGAGTGATCCAGAGGAAGAGAGCGACCTGCCTGGCTATCTCTCTTTCAAATAAAATGAAAATAAATAAAATAATTTCCATTAAACGTGTTTGGGGGCCCGTTGTTAATGAGCACAGCACAGCCTGGCCACTGGCAGTGAGTTGAAGAGCTTCACACAGTCTCTTGTTTTGTTCATGCACAACTAATGTTTTTAAAGAATGGTGCAAAGTGTCCAATCACAATGGTGATGTTTTGTTGGGAGGAGGGACAGAGTAAATCTTTCTTAAACTAAAAATGTTTTTGATATGCCAAGACATAAATGATACTACAGCTAAAAGATAAACTTGGGCTGCCCCACTTTCAGTTCAGCTCCCCCGACCGGGGCCTGGGAGAGCACTGGAGGATGACCCGAGTGCTTGGGCCCTGCACTCTCTTGCAAAACGGAGGAGGCCCCTGGCTCCTGGCTTTGGCTCGGCCACTGAGGTCATCTAGGGCATGACTTCGTGGATGGAAGATAGCTCTCCGTCCCTCCCTCTGTGTCCATATGACTCTGATAGTTCAAAAAAAAAAAAAAAAGGCAAACTTGAAGTTGTACTGTAAGTCTAGAGGATTTGAGAGGAAGTAAATGCTGTTTTCATGGGTTTAAAATAACCACAAATAACGAATCTGAAAGAAGAACGACATATGTTAAATTGTTTTAATAAAGTCGGCTCAGTATTAACACATTCTTTTTGATTCTGAGTTCCCTACTGCAAACTCTCACTGGGGTGATATATGTGGCACAAAGCAGAATTCTGCTTGCAGAGTCAGTCTAACTCTACCCAACCAGAGCCTCTTAGCACCATCAACATATTTTGTCACTTCCCCAGACTTTTGGTCTATTTCTACATCTTATCAAAATGTCCAGTGTTTCTAATAATTATCCTTACTTACTTCTGTGAGGTTTTTTTAGAAAAATATATTGTTATTATTTTTGCCTTTAAATAGTTATAACCTCTGAAAATTAGAATTTTCCTTTCCCCATATTCCATTTCCCCAAATCATATTCCATATGTAAAATGGTAAGGTTTTTATAATGTCTTTTATAGCAAAATATGAATTTTTATAATTATTTTTATTATTTTTACATAGTTGATTAAGGTGATTAAGGTCAAGGGCTACAGGAAGGTATTTCCACATTTTTTTTTCCTTCCTGTAGCTGGGAGAAGAGAGGAGACAAGGGGAGAAGCCACACCCAGCCTCCCAAATGCCTCTGTACTCTGGCATGGACGACGGCCACCCAACGCCACCCCAGGGTCCCTGATGTGAGGTATGCTCTCAAGATCCTACTCATGAGGTTTCGATAGCTCGACAGTCCCAAATAGTACCACTCCAAGCTCCATGTAACATCTCCAGAATTCACTGATTGACAGTCCACCTTAGCGTCTCCATTTGCCCAGATTTCCACTGCCAACATGTGGCCAGGATGGTTGATCAATTTGTTCTGTCCTCCATCCTCTCTTGTGGTACTGGGTGTCCTCAGCAGACTCCAACACACTGCCATATCTTCCATGGCACCTGGATGTGCTATCCACTGCTCTGTCTGAGCCACTGAGGAGGCCCAGCTCTGACACATGCACTCCATGGTCAGACCATGGAACCTGCATTTCTCTTCATGATAAGGGTTCTGAGATGAGCAGTTCAGATGGAGGGATCCCCAAAGAAACTTCGTCTGAGGTGATCTCAGACTTGATTCTTGTGTATGCTTGCTGACACAGGGTCCAGCACAGTCTGTCACCACAATCAGCTTGTGCACATGCTGGTGGTTGTAATTATTGGGTCAGTTCTGCTTTCAACCCTGTCTTCTACACAAACCAATGGGTGTTGCAGCCCAGCCCGATCCTGCCTATCACACTCTCAGCCTTCATGTAGACCAGTGGGAGCTGCAGCCTAGTTGGAGCAGCCCACAATAACCCTCACCAGGCCCACCCCCTGTCCTGGTTCCTGTGCCTGCCAGTATGAGCAGCATACTGGTCCAGTCTGTCCCACATCCAATTCAGATCTCACACATGTCAACGGGCATTGAAGCCTAGTTCAACCCAGCCAGCCCCACTATCCAGCTCACACACATGCTGATGGATGCCGTTCTGTCTAGCCACACCTGCCCCAGTCCTGATTTTTATGTTCTCCTGTGGGAGTGGTAACCCAAGAGAGAGGTGCCCACTGTTTCCTTACTGGGTCCACTCCCACTCCCAGATCATGCACTTTCCAGGCAGTTCTGCATTTTAACTTGACAGAATTAGCCCCCAATGCCAGCATCTGCCAGCTGATGCTGTGGCAAAGCCCAACCAACCCTCACTCACTCTGACTTCTGCATGCACCAGTAGGAACAGTCAGGCCAGCCTGACTTTTCCCTGATCTAGCTCACATAAGGTCAATGGGTGTTATAGCCCTGCCCGGTCTGGTCTGGCCCCATCCCAACTCACGTTCTCCAGTGGGAGTGGTAGTCCAGCAGGAGAGCCCTCCACATTCCTCCTACTGGTTTCGCTGCCCTCCCCACTGGGTCTCAGGAGTGCTGGTTGGGCACTGCGGCCCAATCTGGAATGGCCTGCCTCACCTTGGCATTTGCCAGTGGGTGCTGTTTCCTGGCCCAGACCACCCCCAGTTCCAACTCACATTGGTGGGGGCTACAGCCTAGCCCAGCCCAGCTGGCCTCCAGTCCAAGCTGTAATGTGAACTGGCTTGTGTTATAACCAAACATAATTCAACCCACACTCCATTCTGGTGTTCAGATTCGCCAGTGGGTGATATGGACTGTCCAAGCCTGGTTCACTATGAATATTTTTAATGATCATGAGTAATAATATTATTTTACTTTATAAAAGGAAAATATTAAAAATTAATTACCTCTGATGTTATCCAAATAATTGGATAACAAAGCTCAACAAAGTTCTAAGAGTCGTCCTATTTGTTACTGTTTTCACTTTAGATAGGTTATTTATAAATAAAATAAATAAAATGTATTAAGCTCAATGTTCCAGTGATTCTATTGAAAATGATCACACCATATTTCACCTCCAAATGAAAAATCTTGGTGTTTATGAACAAAGGCTTACGTATTTGAATAGTGTGTTTGCATGGTGAATGCTTTTGTTTGTTATTAAGTAAGCCTCTGCTTACGGTCATATCATATGGGACGGAATCAGCTGCAGATGGGCCTCTACTCTCTCCATCAGCTTAGGCTCAGATGCCTTTTCCTCATTCCTTACCTCTGCTAGATACAGGTCCCTGCTACAACCAACCACCAGGCGCTCACCCTTCTGGGAGACATAGCCAGAAGACATCATACAGAGCCGAGGCTCACCCTGGTGGAGTGAACCGGGCAACTGAGACAGACTCTGGGGGCTGTGGTCTAGTCCAGAACCATGCTTAGCAGACTGTGGCTGTCAGGCAACTCCAACTCACAGCCACGGTTTCCTGGTAAACTGCAACTGGAATGCAGGCATGCTCCCTGGGTTGCTCAGGGCTGCATTCCTGCTACAAGGGCCAAGTTCAGCAAGAAGGACAGACCACACCTGTACACCTGTGTGAAACAGGTTACCTATTCCCAGATGAACAAAACATACAGAGATTACCAAAGACTAAATGGGTAAGGTGAACTGGCTCCATTGTGGTTCATATTTTATTTCCATTAACTAAGAGAGAGCTTTGCTGTTTAAACTATCTTTCATCCTCACTTTAATAGATCACACCTATACAAACTAGAATGAGTCACTCTTTTTAAACATTGCAATAAGATATTTAATGTAACTCAATATATCCACATTACCATGTATTCTAAAAAATTAATAACAAGTGGGTGTTTGGTATAGTGGCTTTTGACCACTTGGGACACCTCACCCCATATCTGCATTCTGGTTCCAGCTTTCTGCTAAGGCACACCCTAGGAGGTAGCAGGTGATGGCTCAAGAAACTGGGTGCCTGCAGCCCATGCAGGAGATGCAGATGAAGTTTCTGGCTGCTGGCTTCAGCCTGACCCAGGCCCACTTGTCAGGACTTTGTGGATAAATGAACCACTAGATGGGAAATTTCTCTCTGCCTCCTTCCTGATCTCTGCCTTTGAAATAAATAAAAATTACTTAAAAATTAATGGGATGTGACATTTTGCTTTTGTTTTTGAGTTCATTATTTATTTGTATATTTGTAACATGTTGAAGCATTCTTTCTTCTTTGAAAATTGTAAATGTTTATTTATTTGCTTGAAAGGCAGACATTTCAGCCACTGGTTCACTCCCCCAGATGTCCACAACCATCTTCCTTCATGGATGTACATTAGAGGGGAGCTCAATGGGAAGCAGAATAGCCAGGACTTGAACCACTCACTGGGTTAAGGGCGGCCATGTGGTGCAGCAAGGTTAAGCTATTGCCTGTGATGCTGGCATCCAATATAGGCTCAAGTTCAAGTCCCAGCTGCTTCACTTCTGATCCAGTTCCCTGCTAAAACACGTGGGAAAGCAGAGGAGGTTGTCCTGAGTATCTGAGCTCTTGACACTCATGCATGTGACCAGACTGGAGTTCCTGGCACCTGGTTTCAGCCTGGTCCAGCCGTGGCTGTTGCAGCCATTTGGAAAATGAAATCAGCAGATGGAGGATCTCCTCGCTTTGTCTCTGTTCTCTCTCTCTCTCTATTTCTCTCTCTCTCTCTCACACTCTGCCTTTCAAATAAACAAATAAATCTTGGAAAAAAAATTTCAGGGAGCAAAATGCAACTAAATCAATTAACCTAACTTCTAGATGGGACGAATGATTAGGATCATGTGGATACTTACAGAAATTCAGTAAGTAATTCTTTATCAGAGTATCCCTGCACATGGTTATGCCAAGCCTTGCTTTTAATTAGGTACATGATTTTAAAAAATCCTGTGACACTTGTTGAAGAGTGCTGAGCTAAACTTGAGGCCATCCGGAGAGGCATAGGGATGGTGGCACTGGGGTCTAACAAGGTGGCAGACATTTGGGCTCAACTCCAAATACAGCATGGACAAGTGTAATTTATAGCTCAGAAGCAGGTTCAGGATCAGGGCTTGGGAAATTACCAAGAAGAAATTGCAGAAGACATTCTGAAAACCAACCCTACTGAAGGCAAACCGGAGACATCACCTGGGGACATGGAAGACGAGGATCGTGACTGAGGGTGGTCAGACTTAGATGGGGAGAGACCCCTTGCTACCCTGACTTAGCAGACCCCTGGCTGCAACTGGATCTTACAAGGCAGTGCCCAGATAGGCCAAGGAGCAGACACAGAAGCCAGACTTAGGTTTGGTCAAGCAAAGATTTTTGGTCATAGGATAGCCCACTACCAAGAAGAAGTGAGTATATTCATGGCAACAACACCCATGAAATCCTGGGGAAACCCTGGCATGGCTTACAGCTTCTGGAATGCCTCTCCTGGCAGCTGGGTTATGTTAGCAAGTGTGGGAATTTTAGAGGGAACAGTGCTGGTAAACTTCACCTTGTTCGTTCTCATGTCCAAGTAATTCCTGGACTACGGGCTTTGCGAAGCCTCCAGACAGAAGTTTCCTGCCAAGCTTTATCTTGTGGCTCTAATTTAGTTAATCATACCAGAAGAGATTTGTCACTACTTCCCTGTTAGCCCCTGAAAATAAATGTTGGCCAAAGAAAACAGCCTATCAAGCTGACGGCATTGACTCAGACACTTGTTAAGCAACCGTACAGTCCAACCCATAATTCAGCAGCAAGAACTTGCCCACCAGCAAGGAACAACTGTGGAAGCCAAGCCTGAGCCTTTGCTCTGCCTCAGACCTCACCACGCACCACTGTAAGGTGGTGACACTTCAAATCTGGAAAATAACAAGCTCTCTGCATTCCAAATAAATAAATAAACCAGCCTTGATACCTTCCTATAAATATGCCTTTCCTGACAATTGCATCCCTGGCTTTTCTATGCAGGTGAGTGAAGATATTTAGTGGCCACGAGGGACATGTAAGGACACTGTAGATTACCACCAAGAATAAGTTATCCCTCTTCTCCCTTAAGTACTTGCTTTGTTTGGTGTTTCCTAAGCCAGACTTTATTGTTTTTAAAAGCTGATTGAATGATTTGACAGGCAGAGTGACAGAGTGATCTTCTATCTCCCCCTTGGTTCCCTCCCTAGATGGCCGAGCTGAGCCAGGCCAAAACAAGGGACCCAGAACTCCATCCAGGTATCCCTTGTGGGCTGCAGGTTGCCAAACACTTGGACCATCTTCTGTTGCTTTCTCAGGTGCATTTGCAGGGAGCTGGATCAGAAGTGGAGCTATCAGGACTACAATCAGCACTCCCATGAGGAGTTGCTGTCACAGGCGGAAGTTTAAGTTGGTTGTCACAGCTGTCTGCCCTGCTCATGCACTTTTGTGCTAGGCTGACCCCTCCCTTCCTTCCCACCTCCTGAGACTCCGAGTCTTAAGGAAGTAGTCCCTGACCATCCGCACCTCAAGGCTGCCTGTTGAACTTCCCTTCGTGCAGCTCTAACACAGGATCCATCATGTTGTTTGACATCCCCTTTCTTTGCTCGTTATAGGTTCTCTGTGGCCAGAGACTGCCTCTCCGTGCACACCTGTTCTGCCTCTGTCACCCACCTCTCTGCACGGCCCCTTGTGACCAGTGCAGGGCAGAGCCTACTGAGGGCTGCCCAGGGAGGCAGATGCAGACATTTGTCTTATGGCTTTTCTCTTTTATACTGTTATCCTGCTGTCAGGACCATTTTGGAGGGTGGGGAGGTGTTCCTCCTAACTGAATCCCCAAGTGGCAAGGGCATCACAGGCAAGAGGTGCGGCTGGGTTGGGTAAGGCATCTTGCAACGCACAGGCATGAGGGCTTCACCCTGGTGACCTGCTCCAGTCTAATCATGACCCACAGCAGTGCCACCTCTCAGCTGTGCTGGCACCAAGTTCCCAGCACTTGGTAGCTTCAATATCAGACTCTGGGGACCAAGCTCCCCAGCTGCAGATGGGTGTGAAGGACACATATGGAAGCCATAGCCTAAGAGCAGGAAAGATGATGCTGGCGAGTAGAGTACAGGGTGGGACCCCTGGCCAGGGCTGTGGAGGCAAGGCCTTGAGCATGTGTTGGTCATGCATCGTGAATATGGGCACAGGACAAAGGGGCCTGGGCCAGTCCTAGTCTAGGAGGTGATTTGTAACAAAGGAAGAGAGAAGGTGCTTCTTGAATACCTTGCACCATGAACACTTCCACATGCAAACCACTGTGCCACATCACTACTAGAGACGAGGGGAGTTCTTCCTCTGTACTCCAGCACACAGGAGTTGTCAATCATCTCGGGTACAAAGGAAGACAATTTCTTTCAAAGGAGAAAGCTGTCACCCTGTAGAATTCAGAGTATGACTCTGGCAACCATGGAATTCTTTGTGTTTTTTTTCTATGCATGATACTTCAAATTTTTATTTATTTATATTCACTGTATTTGAGTGAGACAGAAGGGGGTGTAGAGAGAGATCTTCCATCCACTCATTCACTTCCTAAATGGCTGCTATAATCACAACTTGACCAGGCTAAAACCAGGAATCCGGAAGCCAGCTTAGTTTTTCCCACATGGGAGGCAGAAACCTGGGCACTGGAGCATCATCTATTGCCTCTCCCAGGTCAGAAGTAGAGTGGCCAGGACTCAAACCAGGTCCTCCCAGGGAGCAGGATGTGAACAGACCAAGCAGTAACTTCATCACTGAACCAAACTCCTGCCCGTAATTATTCAAAATTAATTAGAAAAGCAGAGAGACAGAAAGAGACGGCCAGATAGTCAGTGTTCCCATCTGCTGGCTTTCTCTCCAGATGCCCAGGTTGGAGCTGGGAGCCAGGAACTCAAGCCAGTAGGGACCCGACCAACCACCTGAGCCATCATCGTCTGTCTTCCCAGGATCCGCATGAGCAGGAAGGAAGCCACTGCATTTGACCTGTAAGACCAAACGGCCACCCCCGGACAACCCCCCACCATCTTACAGTGAAGGAAATGGGTTATCAGAGTTTCAGAGAAGGCGAAAGAACCAGACCAGAAGAGCAGGAGGCAGACGACCTGGAAAGAGGGCTGCCCGCGCAGTGTGGCTGACGTCAGTCACTGCCTAACACTGTGGTAACTAATAAGGGCACTGTGTCTGGAAGCCCGTGGCCTGCCTAGCTCCCCTGTCTGCCTCCAATGGGGGCCCAGATGGAGTCCCAAGCAGGGGCTGCACCAGCCCCAGCCTCCTTAAGAGGCTTGCTCCTACGTAGAGGTTGATGAGAGATTTGGGAAGTATGGAGAGATATAGCCTGGCCATGGGGCCTGAATGTCCGAAGCATCCATGGAGGAGATTCCATGCCTTGTGAGATGGTCTGCACCTGACCCTGGGGGACGACCCGGGAAAGGATCAGGGGGAGCTGTGTCTTTTCTCTGCACCTGACCACATCCTAGGTCTGCACCAGGCCCCAACTCCCTATTTGTGTGGGCATTTCATCAGGGAAATGAAACAGCACCCGGCTCAAAAACCTCTTGGGAATAGCTGCCTCCCATCTGTTTTGTTTTGAAATTATCACAGCAGAAACTGTTCAAAGGAAGGGCTAATTACCCCCAGGGAGCCCTCATCTTGGGCTTCTTGGTTCCTTCCTTCCCATTGCCACAAAGCTGGACTGGGCCAGACTGGAGGAGAGCAGGAAGCAGTCAGAGAGTGTGAGAGAAGGCAGGCAGAGCTGGATAGTAGCAGCCTTGTTCTGAGGTTACATTTATGTAACCTGATTGACCCAGACAAGGGTCTGTGCCCAGGGCTGCAGATGTGAAGGCAGGGGCTGCCAGGGAAATTGGGAAGGTGCTGGCAAGGAGCAGCAGGAGTGGGGTGCAGAAGGAAGTTGAGTCCCCAGCCCACCACCTTGCTGGCAGAACTGTCCCAGACATTTCAAAACCCCGGGCTTTCTCAATCTTCCCAGCCGACCTTGCCTTGCTGGCCAGCTGGGGCTCCTCCATTGACACACAGTGCAGTTCCTGTAAGGGGAAGTGGGAGGGGATTGGTATAAAAAGCACAGAGTACAGGGGACCCCAGGAAGAGGCCGCACTACAACCCACTCTGCTACTGTCAGAATGGGACTGAGGGCGACTCACACAGGTCTCTGGACTGACCAAGGCCAGTGGAAACTGGGTCGGGAGTTCTTAGAAGCCACTGCACCCTGGAGCCAGGCCACCTGCCTGCTGGGCTTAGGATGGGCTGAGGGCAAGCCAGGAGAGAAGGGGGACTGCTAAGACCCTGGTGGGAGGGGTGGCAGGTGCACAGGCAAGACACCCTGGCACAGTCTTGCTCTGGTTTCCCCTGCAGGGCTGGCGATCCTGGTGCTGCTGCAGTGTTGTGAGTAATGCCACCACCCCCACCCCCACCCCCAGCTTCACCTGCAGTCCTGGAATGCGTGGCAAGGGCACGGGGCGTTGGGGAGGGGGCTGGCACAGCAGCAAGCCCTTTTCCAGGCTCTTCTGGGTCTCTGGCTGGGAGGTATCTCGTAAGCTAGTCCGCGGCCACCAGAAGGTATTGGTCACATGTGTCCACTTCTCTGAACATCTGAGACTTTTCAAAATAGCAAACTTGAGAAGGCTCAGGGAAGTGGCGGCTTTCACCAGCAGCAGTGGCGTGGAGTGCCCAGGCAACCGGTGGCAGCACACTGCCATGCAGGTCCTAAATGCCTTCTGCACCTCCCCAGTACCCAGAGGCAGGGAGAGGCAGCCCCAGCAGCAGCAGCAGGAGTCAGGAGCGGAGGATGCTGGGAGCTGGCTCCCGTGTACCCCCAGCTCCAGGCTGAAACAGGGACACTCCCACAGAGGGGACAGGAAAGGCCGATGTTCCTCTCAGATTAAGGCTCCAACGGGAAGGCCAAGTGTCATGGGGCTGGGTCACCACTCTCTTTCAAAGCCGCCTCCTCCAAGAGGCCTCCTACTGGAACCCTCAAGTCCCATTTCAGCAGCATGTGCCAGTCTACCCCTGCCCCCACTCAAGGCCCAGCTATCAGTCTATACCATATTTAGCCTCTGCAGCTGCTCCATGCCAAGCCAGAGATCCGAGTTACTCTTCCCTCACCCCCCACTCACCCCAAGCCCCATGGGCGGGGTGGGGGTAACGGGCTCAGCCTGGAGGCCTACCCCTTCCTCTTCCTCCAGGTTCCGCCTACAAACTGGTCTGCTATTACACCAACTGGTCCCAGTACCGAGAGGGGGATGGGAGCTGCTTCCCAGATGTCATCAACAGCTTCCTCTGTACCCACATCATCTACAGCTTTGCCAACATAAGCAACAATGAGATTGACACATGGGAGTGGAATGATGCCACGCTCTATGGCATGCTGAATGCACTCAAGAGCAGGTTGGACCATGGGCCAGCCAGGGCACAGGGAGGGACAGGGGTGTACTGGGCAGCCCTGTTTTTGGCAGCATGGACATGGGCACCCTGCACCCACTTCTGGGTGGGGAATTGGAGGGCTTAGCTTAGACAAGAGGGGCAGCCAAAGGTGGGTGCACTTGGAGGCATCTCCTCCCCTCTCCAGGGAGCATGAAAAATGTTCATGGCTCTGCTTTGCCTTATACTGGCTTCCCAGTGCAGGAAAAACAGTGGTCGAGTCTGTGACCACTCAGAACACTGACAAGGAGGGCCCCAGAGGCCTAAGCCAGCCTCTTCCCAAAGCTGGAGCCTGCCTCTGGCCTCCAAGACATGGGGCCACCTGATCCGCTGACCCCACCTTGCCCTGCCTCTTCCCATCCTGCAGGAACCCCAACCTGAAGACCCTCCTGTCTGTGGGTGGATGGAACTTTGGCTCTCAGAGGTAAGAGGGACTAGAGGGTGTGAAACAGCAGCAAGGAGGCCTGGGCCTCCCCAGTCCACTGTAGGGGGGATTTTAGAGGCTCCTGTCCGGGGCCTGACTCATGTAGTGTCGAGAACCCAGAAAGAACTCAGAGACAGGGCGGAACTTGCCAGGAGTCACACAGTCTCCCCTGCTTGGTTTCTTCCCCTGGGTACTGGGCCTGTCCCAATCAACGCCTCCTCCAGCTGGACAGGTGGGACTCCCTGCTCCCCAGGCCCAGGGATGCCTCTCCCAACCATGGGACACTGTGCTTTCACCCTAGGTTTTCCAAAATTGCCTCCAAATCCAAGAATCGAAGGCAATTCATCAGGTCAGTGGCGCCATTTCTGCGGGCCCACGGCTTCGACGGGCTGGACCTGGCCTGGCTCTATCCCTCACGGAGAGACAGGGGTCATCTCACCAAACTCATCAAGGTGCTGGCCGATGAGGGAGGGCGTGGCAGGCAGTAGGAGGGGCAAAAGATTGAAGGTTTATCTCTTGTCACCCAGACCAATGGTATGCATGGGGCTTGGGGTCCAAACAGATTTTAGGAAAAAGTTGAGGTCACACTGTCATCTCTATAAGCTGCTCGTCACAGCCCAAGGGCAGCCAGGGGCTCAGAGCTCACAGCCTCTCCCCTGCTGTCCCCAGGTCCCTTTCACTCTCCTACCTACCTCCCCCAGGAAATGAAGGCTGAGTTCACCAGGGAGGCCCAGGGTGGAGCAGATGAGCTGCTGCTGAGCGCTGCGGTGTCCGCAGGGAAGGTGGCCCTTGACAGCGGCTATGATATCGCCCAGATATCCAGGTGCGTATCCAATGTCCCTCACACCTCGGCCACCTCTCTCCTTCCTCCTCCCCACCCCCTTTACCCACCCCGGTATCCCAAGTACACAAGGGGGACCAAGAGTCTGAGAGTCCTAACTCTTCCAGGCCTTGTTCTTGTGGACCAGGAATAGGTCACTTCCCTACCTTGTGCCACAATTGCACATCTGTCGAATGGGACATAACAATGCCCGCCCTTCCTTTTCCTCTGGGGTGCTGCTGATCTGCTGACAGTTGCCAGGGCTGCATTCTAGAAAGGGTATAGACACCACACACCCACCCAGTCGTCAAGTTTCCCCATGCCAGGCTGGGGCAGGACACCGGTGCCTACAGGACCGACACAGAACAAAAAGACTTGGTTTCCAAAATGAGACAACTTCACATCCCTCCCTGCTGGCCACCCCCTCATCAGGGACCAACACCAGAGCCCCCTGAGAATGGCTGCCAGAAGCCCAGTGGCCTGATGGCTCCAGAGGGATTCCGGGAAAGCTGCAAGCTGGAACAGTGACCTTAGGCTCTTCTTTAGGACCCTAGAGAGGCAAAGACTTGGTATTTGTCCAGACTTTGGGGGTGGTGAAGGCATTCTGCACCATTTTCCCAGTGGCAGAAGCTTGTGCTGGGCAGTCCGCCTCCACTGCTCCCGAGCCCCGAAGGACACTTCCTCCCACCCTCTCGTGTCTTTGGCTTCCATCGCTTTTTGGTCCCTGTGTTCCCCTGTCGCACCTCCTCTCAGCAACTTCCCATGTTGCTATCGGTCAGCTTATCCTGGAGGGGAGCAGCAGGTGGGATGGAGGCCGGCTCCCACACGCATGTTGGGCCAGGATACAGGGACCCACTCTCACCCCAAGTGCCCTTGTGGCCCATGGTAGGTGGGCCAGCAGCCAGGGTGGTGCTCACTGGGAACGCTGGGACTTGGCTTAACAGCTTGCGCATCAGCTGCCTCCTGCCCCAGCTCATATCCTGCTGGGGCCTTGGATGTGCAGCCAAGGGCTTTTTTAATTTCCCGCTCTGCCCTTCCTCCCCAGACACCTGGATTTCATCAGTCTCATGACCTATGATTTCCACGGAGCCTGGCGTGGGACCACCGGACACCACAGCCCCCTGTTCCGGGGTCAAGAGGATGCAAGTCCTGACAGATTCAGCAATGCTGTGCGTGCCCAAAGCTCTGCCACTTGCCAGGGTGCCCACATCCCGGAGTCGAAGCCCAGGGGTCCTTGCCCATACCACCCCACCCACACATTCCTCCCTGCCCTGTCCCCATCCAGGACTATACTGTGGGCTATGTGATGAGACGAGGGGTCCCAGCCAATAAGCTGCTTCTGGGCATCCCTGCCTTTGGCAAGAGCTTCACGCTGGCCTCCTCTGAGACTGGCGTTGGAGTTCCCATCTTGGGACTGGGGCTGCCCGGCCGGTTCACCAAGGAGGAGGGGATACTCGCCTACTATGAGGTAAGGGAGCCAGAGGAGACCATGAGAGCTCCAACACCACCAACACCACCCCGGGAAAGGGACTGCCCTCATACTACTTTTCTCCTCTGGGAATAAAACAATCCTCTGTTGGCGTCACGCCCTTGAGAAAGAGACGACACGCTGAGGTCTCTGCCACTCCATCTCCAGCAGATACAGGCACATGCCCGCCCCAGCCACCAAGTGGAGTCTTCCAGCATGGGAAAGATCCAGGGCCAGGAGGCAGGTTCTGTGTTTCAGTCTAGTCTCTGTTCCTCTGTGAGACCCTGAACTTGTCCTCAAATCTATATGAGGGAGGAAGCCAGTAAGGAACCCCCTTACAGCCCCTTGGCTGTGGCAAAGAGGAATGCTGGATTCCCACTTGTTTTACACCAACCAGTAGAAGCCAGGGAGAGGGGCTGTCGGAGACCTGGAGGGTCTGACTTCTCCCCACCACCTGCTGAGTCAGGTGCCACTCCCCACATGATCCCTGCTCTGTTCTCTTCTCAGATCTGTGACTTCCTCCAAGGTGCCACGGTCCACAGACTCCTGGGCCAACAGGTCCCTTATGCCACCAAGGGCAACCAGTGGGTGGGGTACGACGACCTGGAGAGTGTCAGACAGAAGGTAGGCTTCCCAGAGCTCGAACCCCAGGATAAAGAGGGAAGAGGCCCAAATCTAGTCCCCTGAACAGTGGGGACTGGGTCACCGGTACGTGGGTCTTAGCACCTGTTGTTCCCTCCTCCGGTTGGAGAGGGCCGCACCACACATCACCCATCACACACACACACTGCTCTGGTCCAGGGACCCAAGCCCTGCCTGCTCTGTTCCTTTACCCAGGTGCAATACCTGAAAAGCAGGCAGTTGGCGGGGGCCATGGTGTGGGCGCTGGACCTGGATGACTTCCGCGGCTCATTCTGTGGCCAGAACCTACGCTTCCCTCTCACCAATGCCATCAAGGATGCCCTGGCTGCGCCTTAGCCTGCCCCTTGTCCTACACTCTGTGTGGGGCAGGGATAGGAAGGTGGGGGCTGCGGAGGCCACTCTCCCCTCAGCCCAGGATCCACCTGCACCATGGAGTCCTGAGTTGAGCCTGGGAACAAGTGTGGAACGCAGCACAGTGTGTAAGATGGGGTGCACAGGGCATGGGGCTGTGGGGACTGTGGGCCAGCACAGTGCAAGGTACACCTGCTGATGAGTGGAAATGCTGGTGCAAGGGTACGTTTTTGAATTCCTGCTCATGGTCATGCCTATTAAAGGAGAAGAAGCAGCCCCAGGTCCTCCAGTACCCAGTGACCCTACCATTTATACCCTCTGCCCAGCCTGCAACCTCCTCATAGGAATATAATCGCAGCCCCTCTCTCCCTTCCCTTTCTTAATCCCACAACTATTCAATAAAGCAGCATAGCTTATCACTCAGTCCTAGCTCTGGTCTATCTTTGTAGGACACTGGACCCCACCCCCCAAGGGGCTCTGCTCTGCCACTCCTCTGGATTCTTCTTTCTGAGCCTTGGGGGTCCAAGATAAAGCTGCCACGTCCGGCTATGCCAGGCCCAGTAACCCTCAAGGGGAGACTCTAGCAGTTCCTGTGTCACCTGTTGTGGACTTAGCCAAGCCAAGCTGCAGGCCTTCCAGCAATCATTGTGGTCTCCCAATTCAGTTTTTTATTGCAAGAAATTTAGCTTCTTGCCAAAGGCCCTTCATCTAGCTTTTCATCTCTTCCTATCACGGTGGGTGATAGTGAGAGCTCATTATAGGACCAGGCACAGCGAAGAACCCTGAATGTCATCTTATGCCCTCTCCCTGTCCTCTGAGGTTGGGGGCGTGTCTCTGCAGGGCAACCCCCAGTGACAGGCACCTCTGTCTAGAGGCAAGCCTCCCGCTGCAGGGCTGGGTGGAATCCAAGGGCTGTCCCATGTCCTGGGCTCCCCTGCTGCTCACTCTGCTCCCTCAACTCAGAGGCACAGCGCTCAGGGCATCTCGGCTCAGGCTGGCCTGGGGCTCTGGTCGGAGACGGTTGGGATGAGCTGGGATGCTGCAGCGGGGGCTCCATAGATGGCTGGAACTTGTGCCCGGAGTCCCTGATGTTCGGGTTGTCTGTGACTTGGAAGGATCTTGATGTGGCCGGATGGTTTGTGACTCTGGTTTGAGAAATAGGGAAGAGAATACCTGCCGGTGGCCTTGAAATCCAAACCAGCTGAAGCAGGGCAAATGCACCTGACCCCCAAGGTCACAGCCCCTTTAAAGGCAGGGGAAGCAAGGGCCTTGGCCAGCGCTCAGAAGGGTACGTGGCATTCACTGCTGGCCAGTGGGTCCAAGTGTCGCCTGATCCTTGCCCGCTGCCCAGCCCACCCCATGGCAGTGGCCGCCAGCCCGCGTCCCCTGGGGCCACCCTTCCCCCAGCCTGGGCAGGCTCTCCAGGGCTGACTCAGGGAGCTGCAGGGTTAGTCACATTTGCTTATAGCTGCAGAGTCAGAGGCCAAGGATGAAGATCGGGTCTCCAAGGACTGCTCCTTGTCCAGCAGGACACTGAATCGCCAGCCGGAGGCCATGGGCGCCACCAGAGGGGCCCTCTACTATTGGACCCAGCTAGGATAGCCAGCCCCAAGAAAGGGTAGCATGTTATCTATTGCTAAAGAAATGACAGGACTGTTGATTCTGAAACTGACAGACATATGCTTGGAAGGAATATGTCAGATATGAATCATCACTGAGGGAACACCTGTGCGGCCTCCACTCAGAACAGCAAGTCTCTCCTGAGTACACCTCGAGGACACACCCCTATCCCACCTCTGTAGGCCACCCCCACCCCATCTTCTGTTTTGATCATCACCTGACTTTCCGTCTGACTTGGCCACAACTGGCATCCCTGGGTGCAGCGAGCTCACTGCATCTTGAACAAGCTTCCAGCCCACGAGAGGACAGCATTTCTGCGTGGCTTGCTCCTTCTGCTGCCCAGGAGGGCCGTGCAGTCTCATGCATTACCCCATGCCCAGCCCTCTTCACCTTGTATTTCACTTTAAGGTTTACAAAGATGCCGGTCATTTCTCTATGCTTCCACTGGAGCCAGCCGTGTCCCCCAGAGCTCGGGGTTGCCCTACTGCACACATTCCCCTCCCTACCTCCTAGGGCACAGAAG
Organism: Ochotona curzoniae; assembly: GCF_017591425.1. NCBI lineage: Eukaryota > Metazoa > Chordata > Mammalia > Lagomorpha > Ochotonidae > Ochotona > Ochotona curzoniae. The sequence continues at coordinate 13,621,698 of NW_024466219.1, read as the reverse complement.
TGGGCATTTGGGGGTGGTGCTGGGGTGCTGCCAAGCAGACCCATCAGCCCTGTCAGGACTGTCATGCCTGCAAAATGGTTGTAACTTCTTACTGTTGTGGTTTTTCAAGGCATGACCTGGGCTAATGTTTTATTCAATCCATGTCTAGATGTCTCATTTGCCCTATACTGGGAACGCTCCCACCCACACAATGCTTCAAAGAATCTAGAAGATTCTGAAAGCTGTTTTCCAGCAGTAGTGCCTTTCCAAGATCCACCTCCAATTTGTCCCAACCCCCAGGGCAAAGGGTTCTGTGTACCAAAGGGAAACCAAAGAAGGCTGACCATGAACCCAGGCAGTGGCAGTAAGAAGTGAGGCCGTCAGTAGGTGATCGGGCCGTGGAGTACGCCCCTCCTGACTGCACCAAGGTCACTGAAACTTGGAGCAGGTGCATTCTGGCAGGGCAGGTTCCTGATGCCCCTTGTCCTGTGCACCTGCCATGCTGTGGCAGAACCCACAGACCCTTCCCTGCCACAGGCAATGTGCTCAACCGTGAGCTCCGAGATGCCCACTCTTCCTGACACCCTCAGCCCCTGGTGTCCTGCAGAACCCCACCCCACTCCCTCAACCTCACACAGCACAGGGGAGAGTCCTAGAGGCCTGCAGACCCCAGGGAAATGTGTCGGGGGACTCTGAGCCCCACTCCCTGGTGTGAGAAGCCCCGGAAACAGGTGGCCCCAGAGACACTCAGAGTTCAGTCTGGTCTCCGTCCCCAGATGGACACTCTCCCCACAGCCCTGTCACCTGGCACCGGCCCCCAGCCAAGTCCCAGCTCTCCCATACACGCCCTCCCCCACTGCCCGGGCAGCGGCACTCTGGTGGCCAGGCACAGCCAGGGTGCTGGACAAGGGAGTGAGCGCCTCAAGGGGCCTGTGCGCTTCCTCCCCCAGATCTATTCCTAGCCTGGACGCCTTGCTCCCAGCCCCCCACCTGACCTGACCCCACAGCTGAGAATCGTTGGCAGGGGGCGGGGCAGCCCCTAGCTATATAAACCCAGACCGAGGTGGCCCAGGCATCCTGGAGCCCCAGGCCCTCCACACCGACCCTGCTCACAGCAGTGCGAGCCCCAGCCTGCCCAGCAATGACGGGAAAAGCCGCCTCTGAGACCCCTGCCCCCAGCACGGAGGAGGCAACGGCTGAGTCTGCCAAGGCGCCCAGCACTGAGTCTGCAGCAGCAGCAGCAGCAGCAGCGTCGGAGGAGCAGCCCCCACAGCTGCAGGACCCTGTCTCTCAGGAACCTACCCCTGAGGCCCCCGCGGCCCCTGCAGAAGCCCCTGCAGCCACAAAACCTGCCCCCCTCAGTGAAGGTGACCAGGGGTGGCGCGGGGCGGGGCGGGGGACAGGAATAAGGAGAGGAGGGGGCTCCTGAGCTCACCTTGACTTCCCGCACAGATGTTCCCAGCGCCCCCCTGCGGCTGGCCTTGGAGGATGTGAGCAGCAGCTCAGTGACCGTGAGCTGGGAGCCCCCAGAGCGCCTGGGAAAGCTGGGGCTCCAGGGTTATGTGCTGGAATTCCGCCGGGAAGGAGGTGAGTACTGGGTGGTGAGGAGAGGGGCTGGGCACTGGGGCTGCTCAGGGAGTCACAGAAGATGGGGAGGCATCCATCCCTGCCCCTCTTGCCCCACCAGGGACCTCTGATAGTCAGCTATGCATCAAAAGACCCCACTTATAGAGGGACAGGCCATGAGAGAATGAGGAGGCATGGCGAGGCCCCCCAACCTCGCTGTGTGACTTTGCAAATGTATCCAGCCCTCTCTGGCTTCGTCCTTCTCACCTCTGGCCACTACTATAAGGCCATGATGTGTCTCTGATGCTGCTGGGAACTCAGAAGTTGGGGTGGGCATGGCAAGGGGGAGACAGACCCATAGATGGGGGGTCAGTGTTCCCAGACAACCAGCAAGAAGGCAAAGCCCACGGACAAGGCCTCATACCCTCCCCACCCCCTCTCTCTGCCCTCCTGCCCAGCCTCAGAGTGGGTACCTGTGAATGCCCGGCCCCTGATGGTGACCCAGCAGACGATGCGGAACCTAGCCCTGGGGGACAAGTTCATCCTGCGCGTGACTGCCGTGAGCCGGGCGGGTGCTGGCCCGCCGGCCGTGCTGGAACAGCCTGTCCACATCCTGGAGACCATCGGTAAAGCCCCTCGTCATCTTGCTGCCCAGCTCTCACCTGCTGGAAGGCAAGCCCGCCTCGCCACACTCACACACACCTGCTTGTAGGGAGGTCCTGCTTCCCAGGCAGCCAGGGCCCTCTGGAGCTGAGTGGGCCAAGCCTGGGGGAGGGGCTTTGCCATGGCCACCAACAGAAGCTCCAGGTCCCTGGGACCCAGGTTCGATGACCTTTCTGTACTCCCTCCTGTCTGATCTTCAGTCCTTAGCAGCACCAGGGGAATGTCCTGGGCCCCATGGGTCCCCACCTCCCCTCGGGGTCTGCAGCAGCAAGAAGGCCCTGCTCACAACGTGACCCTGGCGGGAAGAAGAAGAAAAGGCCGCAGAATGCAGAATGGCCACATAACTTCTCCATCCTCACAAGGCAGCACCCACTGGCCACTGGAGGCCAGCTGCTGTCCCTGTGGCTAATATTTCTATTTGCAGGGTGTATTAGCCTCAAACCCGCCCCCATTCCCCTGCCAGGGCTGGTCAGGTTTCGGTCTGTTAATGGCGGTGAGTCACTGGGTCCGATCTTGCGTCTCTAGAGACAGCATGGGGCCCCAGGGTGAGAAGAGACATGGACAAGCAGGTGGCCTGGAGCTTTCTCCACCTTCTGCCTCAGCCAGTTCTCAGCAGAGCTGGGGGACAGAACCCTACCTCCAGGGGTCTAGAGAGACCTCTAGGAGAAAGTGTTGAGACTACAGAATGGGGTTGAGTTTGGGTTCAAGTTTGAGACTCAGGGATCATGGTAGCCAGACCAAGCAGGTCCCCAGGAGCCCATGCTTGCCCCTAGCCCTCCTAGGCCAGGCCTGGGGTTCCAAAGCCTGCACATTCCGGATGAGATGCAACCTCCACCCTGGTGGCAGCAACTACAGCTGCCTGGCTGGCCTGGCGGTGGCCTGCAGCATCCTGCACCTCACCACAGGTCCCCCCATCCATCACCAAAGGACCCCAGGGAGCTCAGCCTCAGAGATGTCCCCCGGGGTGCATCACTGCTGAAGGGGGCCAGCTCCACGCTCTTTGCTCCATGCAGGTGCCTCTGGCAGGACAAGAAGGGATTTCCTGGAGAGAAGGGGCTGAGGAGGCCCAGAGCAAGTAAAGAACAGCCAGGCCCCTCAGGACAGGGTGGGGCAGGGCCCTGTCCAGGAGCCTCCCGGGACAGCTGTCCCTCCCGGCCACCTGGGGCTGCCAAGCATTCCTGGCCCCCTGCAGCTGCCCTTGAAGCATTCCAAGCCCGAGGCTCCAGAGCCCAGTGCCCGCTCAGCTAATCCTTGGAGACACAGTGTCCCTTCTCACTGTCTCCTCCGCGTTCTGCATGCCACCAGCCAACTGCTGCCACCTGTTTGCCACAGAGGAGCCCCAGTCCTGGCTCCAGCACCCACCCAGGGGGAAGGGCAGCTGCTGAGGCAGCCTCACTGGCAATGCTTAGTGAGTGCACCTGGCTAGATGTGTGAGAAGGTGGTTGTCTAGCAGGGGGCTGACAAGTCCAAGAACGACCTGCCAGCAGCAAGATGGAAAGATTGTGGGAGGAGTACATAAGGAAAACCCCAGAATCCTCCCAGTAGGACCTAGGAGGGGTGGGCAAAGAGGGTTCCCAGAAAGTCCTGTTCTGAGGTGGTGTCAGGTATCTTGTGCTGGTTTCCTAGGAGAAAGACTAGGCTGCCTTTTCCCAGCAGTGCAACAGGTGAACTGCCCGCTCCCCACCAGGGGGAGACCGAGAGGTTGTCGGCCCCATCTGGAGTCTGGGGATTTGCAGGCAAATCTCAGCCTAGCCAGGTCAAGGTACCAAGAAGGCAGTGCCCAAAATGCCTACCAGTTCACACCACGGTGGCCCTGTCCTGCCAGCAACCTCTCATTTCTCAGCTCCCTGAAGACCTCATGGGGATGGGGTCCTCTAGATCTGGAGCAGTGAGAACTCCGCCTTTCCCCATGGGGAGGCAGCCAGGACATACCAAGGCCGCCTGCCACCTGCCAGCCAACTGTCCTCCCCAGCTGCCCCACTGCTGTGCTAAGCCTGGACTCTCGTTCTGATGCAGAGGCCCCCAAGATCCGCGTCCCCCGCCACCTCCGTCAGACCTACATCCGCCGCGTGGGAGAAGCCATCAACCTGCAGATCCCCTTTCAGGTGGGTCCCTGCAGGGAGCCTGGGGAGTGTCAGGACCCCCATGGGGGCCTACCTGGGATCCACCAGGGTGGCCTCGTGCACTCTCAACTGGGCATGTGACTCAGTGGTCAGAGGCTGAGAAGATGAGGGTAGTAGGGGAGGCAGGTCTGCCCTCTTTCCGGGGCTGTGGGCCCCTGCCTGCATTCACCCTGCGGCTTGCTCTCCATCAGGGCAAGCCCAAGCCCCAGGCCTCCTGGACCCATGATGGCCACGCCCTGGACACGCAGCGCGTGAATGTGCGCAGCGGCGAGCAGGACTCCATCCTCTTCATCCGCTCGGCCCAGCGCTGTGACTCGGGCCGCTATGAGCTCACTGTGCGGCTGGAAGACCTGGAGGCCAAGGCAGCCATCGACATCCTGGTGATTGGTAAGGGGGCCAGGGTGCAGGAGCACCCAGCTTGGCAGGGAGAGTGGGGCATGGCCCATGGGGCCTGGCAGGAACCACATCAGGCTGTGAGGACCGGGAGGCAGGCCTGCCGGGTGCTGACACCCATGCCTTGCCCTCTGGTCCTGCAGAGAAACCTGGGCCCCCCAGCAGCATCAAGCTCCTAGATGTGTGGGGCTGTAATGCCGCTCTTGAGTGGAGCCCACCCCAGGACACGGGCAACACAGAACTCCTTGGGTACACGGTGCAGAAGGCAGACAAGAAGACAGGGGTGAGCCGTGTGGCAGGTGAAGTCGGAGACGAGGGACCCGCCTGCTGGGGATGCTAAGGACCACCACTCTGACTCCCTGCGGGGCCCCGGCCAGGACCAGCCCCTTCTCTGAGCTGCTACCCCCTCCTCTGTTCATGCTCTGGAAGTTTCCTGTGTATGGAAATGAACACATGGAGCCTTGCTCAGGGGCTGAGCGCCTGCCCTTCTAAGAGAAGCTGAGGCTGCAGATTCTCTAAGGCCCCCGGCTGACCCAGGTCCCCCAGGTTGGGGCATGGAGTGAGCAAGCGCCGCTGAGGAGGGGGCTGCTGATTGGCAGGGAGGGAGAAGCCAGGCAAGGGTGACCAGCTGCTCTGTCCCCACAGCAATGGTTCACGGTGCTGGAACGCTACCACCCCACCACCTGCACCATCTCCGATCTCATCGTTGGCAACTCTTACTCCTTCCGGGTCTTCTCCGAAAACCTGTGTGGCCTCAGTGACTCAGCCACAGTCACCAAGGAGCTGGCGCACATCCAGAAGGCAGGTGGGTGGGCCAGCATTCCCCAGGGTCACCACGGCTCTGTGGCTTCTCCTGGGTGCCCGCTCCCAGGGATATCTGCTGCCCTCCCGCCTCACAGCAGGGGTGTGTGGGTGCGTGCGCACGCGTGCGCGTACACACACACACACACACACACACACACACACACAGGCTTGAAATCGAAGTAATGGATGCAGCTGACGGATTTCAGCAAACGCAGCACAGCAGACCCATGCAAATGAGCAGGAAGCTGTGCACTGGTTCTGCCAGCCCCACACAACCACTGCATCCCAGGAGATCTTGATGCACACGGCCAGGCAGCCTCAGGGCTGTTTGCTGGAAGCACAGAGTTCTGGGTCCAGAGAAAACGCAGCTGGCTGGCCGATCAAACAGGAGAGGGATGCTCTTGTCCATCTCAGCAGGTGCCAGGCACCCCTGCATCCAGCACTAAGTCCCAGGTCTTGGTCCCCAATGTCCTGCAGGCTCCACCAGATACCTTCTTTTTAACACCGTCTTGTGCTGCACAGAATTCAAAGTTTTCATTTAGAAAAGTAAAAAAAAAGCCAGCCAGACACAGACTGTGCCAGGACACAGACTGCCACCAGGCCAGCCGCTGGCCTACCCACTCCATTCCCCATCCCGGGCCTCTGAAAGGCATGCTCCCTGAAATTCCCCTGCAAGCTTAGATGAGGAGTTTCTTAGGGTGCCCCCATTTCTACACCCTCAGAGCTGCCCCCATTTTCTCTCCAAACCCAGGTATTGTAGCCAAACCCAAAGGGTTTGTCGAGCGAGACTTCTCAGAAGCCCCTTCATTCACACAGCCCCTGGCTGACCACACCTCCACACCGGGCTACAGCACTCAACTCTTCTGTAGTGTCCGAGCGTCACCCAAGGTGAGGAGTTAGAGGAGTGCAGGGGTGGGGGCATCACCCAGGCCTGTCTACCCCACCCCGAGGCTGGCATCCCAGCTCTGCCCTGACCATGACTCCACCCAGCCCAAGATCATTTGGATGAAGAACAAGATGGACATCCAGGGCGATCCCAAGTACCGAGCCATCTCCGAGCAGGGGATCTGCACCCTGGAGATTCGTAAGCCTAGCCCTTTTGACTCTGGCGTCTACACCTGCAAGGCGGTCAACGTGCTGGGCGAGGCCTCGGTGGAATGCCGGCTGGAGGTCAAAGGTGAGCTGGAGAGCATCAGGAGAACAGGAGAACTTGAACTAGATGCAGCTGAAAATCCAAGGCAGGAGGACAGGAGAGTGAAGGCCAGGAGTGTGGGGAGAGGCGTGTAGCCATGACCCTCTGCGGTTCCCTTCCCCCATCCTCCCACCTGGTAACTCCCCCCTTCCTCCCCTCCTCCCCTAGCCAAGCTCTAACCTGCAGGTCTCTTGCAGCCTCAGCCACACACTGAAGAGCCACGGTGGGAGGAAGCCGTGCCTACAAGGCAGGTGACTGGCTGGGCCCCCACCCCTGCTCCCTCTAAACAGGGGCTGGGCTGGGAGGGGGACGGTCAGCTCAGGATGCAAATGTGCAGGCACGGGCAGCTAGTGCACCAGTGTGGAAAAGCACGGTGACATTGCAGAGCCAGGCCATGCTGAGTGACTTTACATAGAGGTAGGGATACGGAGCCCCTACCCCTTCCCTGGCATTCTTCAGCGTTGCATAAGGAAGCGTGTAGTACTGCAGGGCAGGCTAGGGAGGGAGGCCCTGGGAGAGTGGAAGGTGCTGCGTTCCACCTGCTGCACCCCTCTTTCCTTCTCCTCCCCAACCCCCTCACCGCCCCGCACCTCTGGCAGCAGCCACGCTCCACCCCGCACCAGGGCTCAGGAAGCACCTTCTCCAGCAGGTGCTGCAGCCTGAGGATCCAACTTCACCAAGACCCCAGACTCCCACTTTCACAGCCGTGGCTTCCCTCTGCTGCCGCTGGCTCCGCCTGCCCTGGCTGGAGCCCAGAAGTTACAGGTGGGCATAGCGAGCCCCCCGGGAGCATGCTTCCAGGGTGGAAAAGACCAGAAATGTGCAGGAGCTGAAGTGGGCACGGGGCTGTGCACTGGGCAAGAAGCATCAAATAAAGGCTTGTGGTTGCAGCCAGGGGCCTCTGACCATGAAGTGTGGAGTCACCTGGGGCGCCGTCCGGCATCCTTGTGAGGGAGCCAGTGAAGGGAGCTCTGGGTCTTACGGGGACTTTCCCTGATGTGTGAGTGTTTAGACTCTTGCTGTCTGATTCACCCTAGGTGCCTGTGTAACCATAGCAACAGACACACCCTGGAGGGAACCCTGGGCTCCTGCAGCCTCCGCATCTCTCCCCCAATCCCACTGCTCCCCCACATCCCTGACAGCGTTAGCGCCATGCTCACTACCAGGGTCTAGCCTTTTATTAGTCCTGCAGCCTCCCACCCAGTCCCCGACAGAAGGAAGGCCTGATACCCTCCCCCCCACAATCGTGTGCGCCAGAAAGGGTGTCTCAGGCCAGGCTTCCCCCAGACCCCTAAAGGTTCCACACTGAGCCACAACTGATCCCCAGCATTTCTCATGAATGGTCTCCTCCAGCTGGTTCCAGCCTGCCACTTGTCCCCCCACGACAGCTCCAGTGAGCACTGGGTTGCACAAACCACCACACTCCCCCATGGCACTCCCACTGGGGCCAGGCTCCTCCAGGGGACAGTAGAGCAAGGAGGGCTTGGTGCTGCCGCCTAGTGGTTGTGTGAGGCCAGCACCCAGCACTCCACACTCCTAGTGTGTTTGTGTGTATGTGTTTGGGGGAGGGGTTTGAGGGGTGGGACAATGGGGAGGTGCGAACCCTGCCCCTAGTTCAAGGGCTGATGGAGAATAAAAGCTAAGGTCAGAAACAACTTTTGGACCCACTCTTTCTGCCCCTGCCAGGTGCAATCCTGGGCTTCCTTGTGCAGAGTCCCTTTGAGGTAGGGACAGAGATTCTTTGATTACTGACCCTTAGCTGCTTCTGGCTGCCTCCTCCCACAGAGGAAGGGAGAAAGCAAGGCCAAGACACGCCCCTCCTATGTACCGGACCCCCTTCAGGAAAAAACCCATCAGTCCCTCTGTACTCTTGGCCTCCACAGGGCCCTGCTCAGTCCCCAGAAGAAGGGGACGGTGCTCAAGACCCTGCTCTTGGCCCAGGCTGCAGGTTCCCTCCCCACCACGTCCCCAGGACCCTAGGGTGCAGGGGTGTACTCCTGGGAGAAGCACCCCATTCCCCAGCCTCCATCTCTCTTTGGGGCCTCCACAGCTCAGGTGGGGGAGCAGAGGGCAGGCAGTGCCTAGTCCTTGGGCTTCCCCTCCTGCTCGTCTGGTAGGTCCTCGGCAGCAGTGGCGGCTGCGACCGCAGGCGGCGCGGGCCGGCAGCGGAAGTGGTCGTTCCAGATCTTAAGAAAGGTGACGCGGAACTTGTGGATGCGGAAGGCATAAACGATGGGGTTCATGGCCGAGTTGCCGTGTGTGAGGAAGATGGCGGTGTAGACAAGGACACTGGGCTTGTGGCAGGTGGGACAGAAGAGGGTGATACAGTTCAGGATGTGCAGCGGCAGCCAGCTGAGGGCGAAGAGGAAGAGGATGAGGGCCAGTGACTTGGCGATCTTGAGCTCCTTGCCATAGTACTTCTGCGGATCACCAGCCGAGGCCGACACCTTCTTGTTGAGCTGCCGGCGGATCAGGTAAAACACCTCCAGGTAGATGAGGGCCATGAGCAGCAGCGGGGGCAGCACCCACACGAAGAAGTTGAAGTACACCATGTACTCCATGCTGATGACCTTTTCAAACTCGCACTTGATCACCGGCTCCCCAACGCTGCCGTTGGCCACCCACGCCTGCTCCACCTCCTGCAGGTTATTCCAGCCGAACATGGGGGTCAGCCCCACCACAAGAGACAGGAGCCAGCAGCCGGCGATGGCCACCGCTGCCCTCCGTGGGGTCACCACCGTCTTGTACCTGCGGATGAGGAGGGCAGAGGGTGAGGCACCGCCACCCCCAGTCACCTGGGAATGGTCCCTGGGGAGCCTCACCTGACCCCTGAGAGAAGGTCCCCTCCCCATCTGGGCCCAGTGAGTGGGAAAGGCATTGTGTGCAGGTGGGGGGGGGGTGTGTGTACAGCACCTCAGATATAGGGTGCTGCACTGGCTCGTTTCTTCTGCATGGAAATGGACCCCAAATGAATGGTAACTCAGGAGCCACTTTCAGAACCAAGAGAAAGTCACTCACATTATGCGGGGCACACCCTCTGTCACTCATCCCATTGCAGCCTGGCCATAGCCCCTTCTGGGCACTGAAAGCACTGGCCCATTTCACAGATGAGGAAATGAGACTTGGTTCAGCCCTGTGAGTGGTCCAGGACTGGCAGAAGCTGACAGCACTGCCCCTGGCTTCCTCACCTTTCTATCCTGCCTAAAGCAGCCAGGGGATTAGCAGCCCCTACTCCCCTGGGGCCAGCCACACATGTGTCCCAAGCAAACCTTCCTGCACCCCTATTCTTTGAACCGCATCCCATCTGCCCCGCCCATACCAGTGCCCCATCTCCACCTCCATCTTTGCTCCCATTACCCTAACAGGTAGATGTCAAGAACCACCCTTTGGTGGGGTCTGTGTGTGGCATAGCACATTGAACCAGCATAGGCAGCCAGCAACTTATATGAGCACTGCTTCAAGTCCTGGCTATTCCACTTCTCAACCAGCTTCCTGCTAATGCTCCTGGGAAAGCAGTGGAGGACAGCCCACATCTTGGAGCTCATGCACCCACGTGGAAGACCAGGCTGGTGTCCCAGGCTCCTGGTTCGGTTTGGTCCAGCCCTGGCTATTGTGGCCATTTTGGGAAGTAAACCAGCAGATAAAAGTACCCTCTCTTAGTCTTTCTCCCCCTCCCCATCACTGCCTTACAAATAAATAAATAAAACATATAATAAAAATGAAATAGCCAGCTCTATGCCCTTGTGCTGACCAGGAATGATTCTCAGGAGAGAAAAATGATGTTCACCAAGCCTCTGCAGCATGTTAGAATCTTCCATGTATTTGTGCAAGCTCAGCAAACACTTGTCAAGTGCTCGGTGCGGTAGGCATTGTTCTCTGCTCACACAGGAAAGTCAGGAAGCACACAGACCAATGCAGACCATCATGCATCCATAAGAAGCTGCCAGGGGGCAGGGCTTCCCCATTAGCATCCACAGACAAGACGGAAACATCAGGGCTGGCCCCTCCCCTCCCAGAAGCCTGAGTTCTTCTCTGTCTCATGGGCTGCCTGCTTCCCTCTAGGCCAGCACGACTAGCACCATCGCATCCTCTGCCCACACACACTGGTCTTGGAGGGAGTGCCAAGGGCTGGGGCCACCTGGCTCTACACACAGAAGCGGCTGCAAAACAGAACATCAGAGCGTGCCCAGTTGTTATTTTCCAGGACAGCCTTGGGGGTGTCTGGAGGTGGACAGAGTGTCCTGCCTCACTCCTGAGCCGCAGGACAGGGGAGCTGCGTCCTGATTTCCCAGTCCCCAGCCTGCAGAATGGGTGGCTTTCTCCTCCTGGTGATGGGGCATGAGGTCCCTGGCACCCTGGTCAATGGTCCCAGCGGGGTTACAAAGCCTCACTCTTAGCCCTCCTGCTCTGTGCAGCTGTGGGGTGGGCAGAAGGGTGACAATCTGCAGGGTGGGAGAAGCCAGACACGGCCTCCAGCACCAACAGGGACCTCTGGAACCGGGTCTGCCACTAGTCAGCTCAACATGTCCCCACCACCCCCAGCCCCTGCCCTGCTCTGGAAAACAAGACTTGCTTTGCTGTCTGAGGACCCAAGGACACGGCCAAGGGCAGATGCTCCGGGAGCCACGAGCTGCTGATACCACTCTATCTCTGCCCCACCACTCCCCCACACCCACTCGCTCCTGTGACAACTCTGAGACCTCTGTGTGCTCAGCCAACATAGACGCAGGGCTGTTCTAATCCCTTGCTCAGAACCTGTTGTTGACAAGCTCATTCTCTCACACAGAGCAGAGCACACAAATGCCACCAAAGGAGTTCCGGGCAGGGCAGGCTGAGCTGCAGCCCCAGTACCTGCATCCCATACAGGAGCCCCCGTTTGAGTCGTGGCTGCTCCACTTTTGATGCAGCTTCCTGCTAAGGCATCCTGGGAGGCAGCAGAAGATGGACCAAGTACCTGTGCCCCTGCCACTCATGTGGGAGACCCAGATGGAGTTCTGGAATCCTGGCTTTAGCTTGGCCCAGCCCCAATCATTGTGGCCATTTGGGGCATGAACCAGAGGATGGAAGATGGCTTTCTCTCTGTATCTCTCTTCCTCTCCATCTCACTGCCTTTCAAAGAAGTAAAGCAAAGAAGATGACAAGGAGGGTAGTGTTCTGGGAGAGACCAGAGGAACGTGGGCCCTTCTACAGGACACTGCCTTGGTGTTACCATGTGGAGGGCCGGGCCAGGACCAAGGGGGCTCCAGCAGTGGGAGGAAGGGGAGGGCTGCTTCCTGCCCTCCCCACTGTCCAGCACTTCTCTGGTTGGCATCACATTTTTCACAGACAAAGCCCTGTCCAGGTCATAACTCAGGTGACCACGGCCACCTGTGAGCCAGCGTAGCAGATAGCAGAATTCCCTAGAGCTTTAGACTCCAAATGTAGTCTGGCTTCAGTCCTCCAGCACCCCAGGCCAACTGTGAAACTTCAGGTGTGGATGGTCCCTGGCCTGGGGACTTTATAGGGGCAGTGTGTGGGCGGGGGGGGGGGAGCTGTTGGAAGAAGACACCTGCTTGCGACCGGGGTGCACCACGGGACCCTGGGGCTGCTGCTCAGCCTGAAGACCATCAGGGCCTACCAAGAGAGAGTAGGTCTCGGGTAGGGAAGGGGGCAGCTTGTAGGGTGCGCCCTCCCCTCCTCTTCCCTGGTACTTCCGCCTGCCTGGAGCCCCGGGGTTAAAGCTTTCCTGGGGCTCCTCCAGGACCACGTCCCAGCAGACCCTGCAGCACAGGCTATCAGCTCCCATCTGTTTTTCTTGCTATTTTCTCCTTGCTGGGAAATGGCCAGGTCCAAGACCTTGGCAGAGGCGGGGCGGGCTCTCATGGGAAGGACAGGGCAGGGCCACACACCTCTTCTGGCATGTGGGAAAGGGAAGCTGAGCAGGCGCGCATGCACATGGGCTTGGGCAGGCAGTAGGCAGATGCCCAAGGCCTCCCTAGTCCCAAGGATCATGGTGGGAAGGAGCCAGAGAGCTGGCTGACCCCAGGACCAGAGCTTTGCACAGACGTGGAAGGGGGAGCCAGAGAAGGGCTGGTAGAGCCCCCGAGGGAGCCATCCACAGCCGGGGCCGTGCATTTCCAGACACAAACAACTGAGCGAACCAGGCACAGCCCCATGTCTGCCTCTGCCCCCTTCCCTCCAACACCTCTGCTCGGGACACAGCTGCCCTGCCTGTGTGTTAGTCCTCAAAGCCACGGTGAAGCTAATGGCAGCTGAGAATGCGTTCACTGGGCAGTATCTTCCTGTTGATGATAACAGCATGGAAGGACCAGGCCCCTGGGCTAGGGGGTGGTGGGACTCCAAGAAGGAGACAAAGATGGTGGAAAGGAGCTGAGGGGCTGCTGCTGAGCCCTTCCACCTGGGGCCACCAAGAGCTGGTCCGGCTGGCAGCAGGGACACGTTTCATGCGCAATGTGGATGCAGCTCCCACGTCCAAAGCAGGCTCGGCAAGGCAGCCAGGGGTTCATCCCAGGGCACCGTGGTGGGGCTGCTGCAGGAAGGGCTCAGAGACAAACAGGGAACTGGGGGACAGGGCAGCCATGCAGATGAGAGCTCAGGTTTGCAGCTGCTTTCCACCTGCTTGGCTTCAGCACAGCCCTGGGACTGTGTCCCTTTCTTACAGCCATTGCTGCCTCCAGTAACAGACCCACAGAAACAGGGAAACGTGTCTAAGGTCACTCATCCAGGAAGACGCAGAGACAAAAGCCCACGCTGGGCCCAGGCCTGCCACTTGGAAGCCAGCGGACGAGGAAGACACAGGTGGCAGAAGCTGCAGTGGGAGGCTGGAGCTGTGCTGGGGTGCAGGGGGGAGCCTCAACATCCCTGACTGACCTCCAGCTCCTCCTACTCCCTGGAAGTCCAGCCTCTCTGAGGGTCCCTCTGGGGGCTCCTGGCTGGCTGGGGCTCTGGCTCTTTTGTTCAGAAACTAGGGGTTCATCAAGAACCTTGCAGGTGCAGGGACTCCAAAGCTTTGGCTTGGAAACGTGGAAAAAAACAGGTGCCCCCTCTGTCCGGGAGGTGGGAGGTAGGCAGCCAAGATGCCCAACACAAATCTTAAGACAATCCAGAACTACGACAGGGAGTGAGGTTTGCAGGGAACACCTTTGCTCCTGGAGACTGTGGGGCAGGAGCCAACCAAGCGGAGACCCAGGCGTGGGGTGGGGGGGCTCCTGACAGTAGGCAGGAACAGCCCCGGCAGGGCAACCACCGAGGGCAGAGGGACCGTGGGGAAGCTGCCTGAAGGAAGCTAGCAGCCGGGAGAGACAACCCACATTCTCCATCAGCGGCAGGAAAGAGAGGAGGCCCACGGAGCCCAGCGAGCCATCTGGGAGGGGCTGGGGACGAACAGGACCCAGGAGTTGGCAGTGGATGTCTAGGGAGGGAAGGAAGCAAAGTAGCTGCCGGGTACCATGCTAACCATTGAGGGAGGGGGCGGCAGCACCCCCAGGCTCCCTGACTCCTTCTGCCAGGCTCCTCAGGATCAGGCACGTGACACACCCCCAGGATGGACGCCTGACTCCCCCATACCACCGTGCAGCGGCCACATGTGAAAGAATGAATGAGTGATTACACGCAAACACGAGCTAACCAATATACGAGTCTGTGTGTTCGGAAATGATTGACGGAGAAACTTTCAGGAGCACAGCTTAGGGAAGCAGAGCTGAGGACTAAACAGCTGCTGCTCAATTAGACACAATCAGATTAGCCAGGCTTGGCCCCAGCCCCAAGGCAATTACAGAGCCCTGGCGCTGTCGGCGTCCCCCGGTGTCCCCGGCGGCGCTGGGAGCTGCCAGGATCCCCTGCTGCATCAGACGCAAGGGACAGCAGGGTGCAGGGATCAGCGCCTCGCAGGAGATGCAGCAGCAAGTAAGTGCCACTAGGCCACAGTCAGCCACCAACACAACCAGCAGCACTGAGTCTGGACCAGCAGGGGCTGCCCTGGCCAGAGCTGCCAGCCCTATGCCTCCCCCTCCCCAGCCCCCAGCAGCTGTCCTGAGCATGCCCAGCTCCTCCCGGTGCCAGGCCTACACGACCAAGGTCACTTCCACTGGGGATCCCTGGGCCTGTGCATGCAGGCGGGGCCTAACCTGTCCACAGCCTCGGAGAAGGGCTGCTCTTGCACACATTGGGCAGTGACTTCCACAGCAGGAGACTTCACAGAGCTGTGGAGTGATCCGCACGGAGCCTAGGCAGGCAGGGATGGATGTATCCAACAGGGAAATGAGATGGGAGAGGGTGTGATGGGCTCCGGAGCCCTCAAGAGTTTCTTTCATGAGCCAAGAAATGCCAAGCAGACAGGGTGTAGGAGAGACACCTCTGCCACCATCAACAGAGCTGAGGTACACAGGTTCCCAAGCTGTGTGCCGCCCCGCAGCCTGCCAGCATTCCAGTCCTGCCTGTGCCCTTCAGCCTCCGGTGGCTTCTGGTTGTGGCTAATTTCCCAGGAAACTTGCTACCCGCTGAGTGGCTTTTCTTGGCGTTAAAGCCCTCGGAGGTAAGTAGATGCCTGCAGTGTTGTCTCCCAGAGCAAGGCCACCCCAGAGACCCGAGTCAGCCACCTTGCCTTTGAGACACAAAGATAGAATCCAGGACTGGTGTGGCCTGTCTGAGGACAGGGTTGGGGATGACACGACCCACCTGCTGCTGAGAACAGAGTGTAGTCCTCCCTGTTCCTCACCAAGGCCCTGGTACAGGCAAATAGGACAGAGGGCTGGCCAGGGGCCCAGGGACCCTGACATCATCCCTGCCCTGGTCTGTGCCTAAGAAGGAACTCTCATGTCCAGCTTCACCCTGCCTGTCCCCTCCTTGCCCGGGACCTCGGCCCCTGCAGCCTTGGAAGCCTGGATCCCTGGCCAGGCGGCAAGGAGAGGAGTGAGGCTCTCAGATGAATAAACTGCTTCCTGCAGAGAGGCGCTTCCTCCCAAAGGAAAACAGGAAACTAGATACAATCAGAGGCACTGGGCGCACTCTCAGGCCACACACTTAACAGTAACATTGCCCAGGGGAGTCTGGGGGTGGCAGAGCTGGGGCCTGGGAATCCTACCCTGACTCTTGCCCTCTCCAGCCCAGGGGGTCACCCCTACTATCTCCAACAACAACCATCCATCCTCCTGAGAGGGGTCAGGTCTGCAGCCCCACCCTCCGGGTGACACAGGAGGGGTCTAAAAGCTGGGTAAACTGATTACGTTCTCAGAGTAATGGCCTTGGCAATTAACTCCCAGCTGATTGGGAGAAGACAATTGAGTTCTCTCAATTGGGATGTCTGTCCTCCACTCTGAGTCACCACTGGCCCTGCCCGCTCCTTCAGACCCCACTCACCAGGTAGGAGCAGAGGAGGAAACACAGGCCTTCTTCCAGAGAGAGGCTCAGTCTAACCGGGGAGGCCTGGCCGCCAGGCAGACCCGAAGAGCAGGTGCAGGGCCACGTCCAAGGCCAGAGTCCCACCCCTCCTTTCCTCCACCCCCTCTGCGAGGGCACCCAAGCTTCCAGATCACAAGGATACCTGACATCACCCGGACTGCTATAGCCCTGTGGGCCCCAGGATGAGGTCTTTCCTTGCCAGGTATGCCCTATGGCCCCCAGAGAGCTGGGGGTGTGCTGGAGGCGGGAGTGTGGTGAGGGGCTTGGCAGGGTGTGCAGGAAACAGGGTTTCCAAGGCTGCTCACCTAATCCCCATTCCTTTTCCAGGGGGTTAGGAGCCCACTGCAGGGCTGGCACAGCTCCCATTCCTTGAGGACAGGTGGTCCTGGGGGAGGAAGGTGAAGCCAAACATCAGCCCTGGCCCCTTTCTGCTGTGAGATTTGGTTCTTGGCAACTTGCAGGGTAAAGGGGGTGATGGAGAGAGGCAGGCCCACAGCCAAATGGCCCCACCTACTGCGGGAGACTGTTTCTGACTCATCCGGTGGGACGGAAAAAAACCCCTTCCCAGCTGTGTCCAGACTTAATGACCTGTGAGCGGCTGGCAGCGCTGCGGGGGCCTCTCTGGGGTGACCAGTGATGCAAAGAGCCTGGCCCTGGGGCTCAGTGGATGCAGCTTGCCACAGCTGCCAGGGCTGCTGGCACCTCATGGGCTGACAGCGGCCTCTACCAAGGGGTGGGGAGAAGACCCTGAGTGGGCTGCACCTAGGGATGCCAGGGATCAAACACCTGGTGGATTGTAGGAGTATTTGGGGGCAGCATCCTGATCCACAACCACCAGCAGAGTGAGCTGGCCTGAGTGAGACCCTTGCCCTGGGCTGAGCTCTGGCACATCCTAAGTCCCTCCTTGTGGAGGGGGGGGGGGGGCAGTGAGAGCAGCAAGGCGAGGAAAGGGATTGCCTAGGGAGAGGCACACAACCCTCTCCAAAAGGCAGTAGAAAGAACCCCACATTCCAGCCCTGTGCCCCCAGGGAGGAGGAAACAGCCCAGGCTGGGAAGCACAGAGAAACCAGTGCAGTGAGAATGGAGAGAGGAAATGAGTGAATGAAGTGCAGAAAGACAGGCAGTCATGTGGCAGCTTCCACAATTGCAGTCTGTGGCCTGGGACAAGGCATGGCTCTCTGGACACCAAGTGGGAGGCTATTCCTGCCAAGGAACTGAAGTCAGCCTCACTGGGGAGTCCCAGTGCAGACTCCATAACAATCCGTGGGCAGCTGCTGTGGCTGGGGCCCAGCAGGCAGGTGGAATATCTTGTGTCCAGAGCCTAGAGGCCCACAGGTAGTGCCCCTCCCAGCCCTGCCTTGGTCTGGGCCATGGGGATGCCCAGCTTTGAGAGGACAGCGTGCTTCAGGACCAGGGATATTCTCCTATTGGCACCACCCTATGCTGCCAGGGCCCCCTGAGGCTCATGGCGGCTGGTCCTTGGCTCTGGAAAAGCCAGAGCAGGAGGCAGGGGGTAGGAGGAGGCCAGGGAGAGAGCTCTCCAGCCTGGAGAGTCTCCGCACCCTGGAATCCCCATCCACAACCGGAAAACCCTGAGTTTGACTTGAGTCCAGGTTACTGCATCAAAGCCCAGGCAGAAGGGCTGGCGGGTTAAGCCATCAGCATCCCATATTGAGAGTGCCAGTTCAAGTCCAGTCCAGGCCTCTGTTAAAGCAGCTGGGAAGGTACAAGCAAATGGCCCAAGTCCTTGGGACCCTACATCCATGGGGATACCCTGAAGAAGTTCCTTAAAAGAAAAAGATGCCCAGTGGCCAGCAAGTGCCCTGGATGTTCTGCACCTGTGTCCCTGCCAGCCTCATGGTTGTGCAGGGGCATTGACACGACAATCTGGGCCAGACCCCAACACACACCTGCCCTTCCCAGGCAGCCAAACCCAGGGAAGTGCAGCAATAGCTGAGCCCACCCCTACAGTCCCTTGCCTCACGTCTGCCCCAACTCAAGGCCAGACTGGTGTAGGAGTAACCCAGATGCGGTGGCAAGTGGGAGGTACCCAGGCTCACACTGGTAAGACGCAGCTCCCTATTCCAGAGCAACGTGCAGCAGGAAGTAGGCTACCAGCTCTCTTGCATGGTGGTGGGGCTGATCCCATGCAGGCAGATCAGCAAAATGATCTGCCTCTCCGGGCATCCCAGGCTGCAAGCTCCCCAAGATCACATCTGGCTCCGTGGGGTCTTCTTAGCACCTGCTGTGGTACTTGGCCCACGGCAGGCACCCAGATATGATGGGAGTGGTTGGGGGGGTGCCATGAATGGAACCACACTGGATGCTCAATTAAAACCAGAGATGCAGAAAAAGAAAAAGCAAACCAAGTAGCAAAAGGAAGCCGTTGCAGACATGGCCAATAAGAACTCAGCAGAGACCGCTGTTTGGAACACGAGTGGCGAGCGGCGCAAGCCAGGGTGAGCAGAAGCCAACCCAGGCTCCCTGTGCATCTCAACAACAGCCCTCCAGGCCAGCAGAAGGGCCTCCTGTGGAGTTCCGGAAACTTCCATTCTCTGCCTCCATCATCCAGCCCCAGTCCTGTGAGCCACCTAAGTAGGTGCTCACAGCTGGGGTGTTGTCACACTTCCACCTGCTGTATGACCAGCCCCTCTCCTCACCAGGCCCAGGTGCAGGTGGGGGACCTCCTGTCCTCCCCTGGGGCTGGCCGGGGCCCACCCTTTGCACTGGGACAGGGGAGCAGGACATTGTTATTGACAGCATCCTGAGCAGGGGCTGGCAAGGCAGCTTCTCTGAAGGTGGATCAATAAACTCCTCCAATCGATTCTTGCATTCGTGCAAAGCCCTATCCGTCAGTCAGGTCTGTCTCGACCCTGGAGTGGGAGGAGGAGAAGGGAATCTCTATGATGTATGCGTGGGAGGAGGCCTCTGATTAAATCAAAGCCTTTCTTTCCAGCCACCATTCACGAAAACTTCAAAGTACAGTGCTCGGAGCTGGGGAAAAAGGGATGCGGATGGCCAACAGGGAGGGGCCTTGGGAAACCAGGCCAGGAGCCAGCAGGACTTACACGGAGCCCCCAGGAACAGGTGCAGCAGGGGGCTCATGGGTGGTGGCGAGCAAGGAAGTATCTGGCCTCCTTGGGGCAGCTATGAGCACCCTCAATTTAGGTCAAGTCCCTCAGATCCCCAATGCTGGCACTGCATTCTCCCTGCCCCCACCCAGCCTGCGAGACTGGGGCCTGCTCTTTGCTTGGCCAGAGAAGCAGGGCACTGCAGGGCCTGGCTCTCTGATCAGGACTTCAGTCTCCTCTGAGCGTCGCCCCACCCGCCTCCTCCCGGGGCTTCCGTGGTTACCCTCTGGCACTGGGCTGCCTGTGCCTTCTCTCCTGGGTTCTCTGCAGAGCCAGCCTGCGATTGGGGTGGAACTGGGGGACATCCACCTGCACACATGAGGCTGGGAGACTTGTCCAGGGCCATGCAGCACTAGGTCAGCCGCCTCTAAAATCAAGCCTTGTTTCCTGGGATCTTCAAAGAATTTTGATTAATAGGTAACATATTGCATGGGACTTCAGATCCCACCCACACAGCAGAAGAAGCAGGTCCAGCTTGGAGATCTACAAGCCAGGCTCTGCTTCCTGCTCCCACAGTCCCCCACAAGGGCCTGAAGAATGCAAAGGCATGCCCTGTGCGTTCACAGGGCCTGAGTCACCTAGGGTCCTTTTCAAATGCAGATGATGTATTAGCAAGTCCAGGGTGGGACCCGGCATTCTCTTTGACAACTCCCTGGAGATGCCAGGGCTGCTGGCCCCTGACCACACTTCAAGTAGCCTGACCCTACTAGTGGTTGGCCCTCAGTGGGGAACATAGCTCCTCCCCACCACCACCCCACCCTTGTTTGGGAAAAAAAAGACAGGGCCCTGGATCAGGCCAGACAGAGGCAGGCACAGCCCTATCAGGTGGGCAAGCTCCACCCAGCACGGGGAGCCAGGACTGGAAAACAGAGAGGAGCAAAAGGTCAGCTCAGCTCTGTCAGAGGCACCTTGGGAACCTACAGGTGCCTGCCTCGCTGTATGAGATCAGAGGGGCAAGGAGGGTCTGCCTGGACCACCTCCTGCCAACACACACGCATACAGGGCTGTACCCCAGGCTCCTGCATGGGGCCTGCTGGGCCGCCTCCCCCTTTCACCTACACAGACCTCGTGGGATGGCTCCTGCCGCCGTGATGCTAGCAACACCTCCAGATTTAGCTCCCCAGCTCTGGTGACGGAGGCAGCCGTGCAAATGAGGCAGCCACGCGGGCTCTGGAGCTGGAAGAGCGTGGTCAGCGCCCAACAGAATCTGGGCAGCCGGCAGCAGGTCAGACCCAAAACACACAGCCTGTGCTGACATCCCCAATTACCTGCAAGATCTCTTCCTGCTCCTCTGAGTCTCAAAGCTCCCATGGCAGGTGGAAGGGGTTAGGAGAAATAGGGGTGCTACAGCTCCCAGCCTGGAAACCCCAGAGGACAGTGGGGAGATGTCTACTTTTTGTATCTGGCAGGCACACATCCCGATCCTGGTTTTGCTACTTCCTGGCTGAGCAGCCATCTTCAAGGCCCTTTAGCTCTCTGATTCCGTTTCACCGTAAGCTGGAATGCAGGTCAGCCTTGCATGAGCAAGTCCAGTGAAACACACACCCAGGAGTCACCCAATTCCATACAGGCCATAGGGTTGCTGTTCCTCCCCCAAGGCTTTCTCTCCTACACAGCAGGGACCCTCGGGTGCCAGGCAGCCTCTTGTGTGCCCAGAGAAGCCGAGGCAGGAAGGGAGGAACCTGCCTGGCACCGGACCCACAGCAGGGGCACAACAAAGCCCTGTGAGCCCTTACCCTTTGGGAGGGCTCACATGCCTCCTAACCCCGCCACAGCCGCCTCCCCCACCAGTATGAGCGCCGGCTGGCCCCACAGATAGCGGGAAGGATGACAGGGATGAGGCTAAGTCCTCCCACCCTCTCCCAGGGGGATCTGATTGTTTCCATTTACAGATCCGGGAGACTGAGGCTTGGAGGACAAGGACAAAGGCACAGACTAGGAAAGGGGCGGGGCTGGGCTGGGCTACAGGGAGCAGCTGGGCTGGCCTGGATGACAAGGGTTCAGGCCAAGGGGAGGGGTGGGTGGCTTGTCCCAGTGGGCAGCAGGGCAGCTAGGTCCAGTGTCAGGCACCCCAACGCCAGCCCTGGTCCCCCCTAGTGCCAGGCTCAGCTTTCCCTGGCGCAGGAGGGGTTCCCCAGCCCTGGATTCGCCTCACTATGACTGCTCTTGCACATTTTTTTTTTCAACCTTCACTGCAGACCAAGTCAGACCTGGGCCCATGCTGATGGGAAGATCGGGGACTGGCGAACGTCCCCTCCCCATCCACAGTGGACAGGCACCCTGAAAGGATCCCCAGCTCCAGGCCTGAAGCTGCACATCATCTGGGGTTGACGCCTGCACGGCAGCCGTGGCTGCTTCCCGCCCACCTTCCACAGTCAGCATGGCCACAGCCATCATCAAGGCCCTCCTGCCAAGCCCCAGGTGTGACAGGCTCAGCTCTTCCCCCTGCTCCTCAGCCAGGCCTGCAGCACAGCCGCTCCAACCCTTCTCTCTCTCTTTTTCTCTCATCAGCTCTCCTCCACCTCAGTGCCAGGCACGTGGGCCAAGGATGGGACGGGAGAAGGGCATGGGCACAGAGCAATGAAGCCTTCCTCCCTCCCCACCCGCACAAACCCTTGGTGGAAGGGTTTAGAAACCTGCCCATTCTCCAGATGTGGAAACTGAGCCCTGCTCCCCGCCTCATACACACACATGTGGTCCACCCAAGGTCACCCAACAGGAAGTGTTGGCATTAAGGCTCAAGTCTTTTTGTTCCTCTGGGCAATTGTCTACTCAGTGGTTCTGGTGGCCCTCGCACTCGTGTGGCTGCTGGGAAGCTGCTAAGTCTCTGGACCTCAGCTTCCTCCCATGGGGACTAATGGGAAGCACTGCTCATAAACCCATGCAAGGATTAAATCAGGACTTAACACAGGGCCTGGTGAATCCAGCTGCTGGAGCCACCACTGTGACCCCACACTCAGTGAGTCCCCCCAAATACCTCACAGCTCCACAAAGAAGCATGGGAGGTGGGCACACAACATTGCCTGAGATGTCAGAGCCCACTACGGGCCCCACTTCCCCTCCAGCTCCATGCTAATCCACCCAGGAAAAGCAGTGGAGGATGACCCAACAGCTCCCTGTGGGAAACCCAGATGAAGCTCCTGGCTCAGCCTGGCCCAACCCTGACTGCTGTGGCCATCTGGAGCATGAACCAGCAGATGAATCTCTCTGTCTCTCCCTCCTGTAACTGTGCCTTTGGAATAAATAAATCTTAAAAAAAAAAAAAAAAAAGGAAGCCCAGATAGCTGAGTGAATAACAGGAAAGCAAGGAAGACATCATTTGAGTGGAGTGTGAAAAACGAGGAGTTAGACTCTCCCTCTGATGAAGGGAATAGCTGTGTGTGCACACGTGTGGGGATGAGCGTGCATGCGGATGTGGTGTGAAAGCAGTGGTTGGGTGCCAGCTTCCTTGCTCATGCCAATCTCCACTCCAAGGCCTCGGCGTGTTAAGAAGTGGTTGGCCAGCAAGCCAGGGACAGTGCAGGTGTGGGCGCAGGTAGGTAGGGTGTGCACCAGGACCTGCTGCTGCTGGGCCAGGCTGATTCAGGTCTCCTACCTGTCTGCCCCAGGAGTGTGGTTCTGTGCCCTTAAGGAAAATCCTTGCATCCTCAAATGGACTTGAACCTGTAAACCTTGCTCTCACACTGAGGAGTGAAAGTTGAGGGTGAGACACACAAGCAGGAAGCAGACTGAAGAAGCAAGGCACTGAATGAGCAGGTGGATGACAGGTGTGGAGGCCCAGAATATCGCTACTGACTTAGAGAAACAAGAGGGCCATACACGTGTGTGCGGGCACACATGAACAAGAGCATGCATATCCCCCTCAGCGCCCAGAGCCACCGTGGCCTGGCCTCTCCTGTACGCACCCATTCCTGCCCTCTACAGACACCAAATAAACCACCTACTAAGTGTCAGTGGGCACAGGTTAGGTGCCAGGCACAAGGCACAGGTAGAACCACACCCTGCCCTCAAGCACACACAGCTCGTCCCACCCCATCCTGACCAGCCACAGCGGGAGTACAGCACCCACACAGCTCATCCCACCCCATCCTGACCAGCCACAGCGGGAGCACAGCACCCACACAGCTCATCCCACCCCATCCTGACCAGCCACAGCAGGAGCACAGCACCCACACAGCTCGTCCCACCCCATCCTGACCAGCCACAGCAGGAGCACAGCACCCACACAGCTCATCCCACCCCATCCTGACCAGCCACAGCAGGAGCACAGCACCCACACAGCTCGTCCCACCCCATCCTGACCAGCCATAGCAGGAGCACAGCATCCACACAGCATCTGGGGCAACATGAGCTTTGTGCCCTTCCACAGCCACAGTAGACACCGTTTGCAGAGGGCTTACGACATGCCAGCTCCTAGGGGAACCCATCAGCTCCCAGCTACCCTAGGAGGGAGGGACAGAGAAGCCTGACCTACCAGAGAGGAGACGGGCACTCAGGCAGCATCTTACCCAAGATGACTTAGCCCCAGATGCCCAAACCAGCACTTTTACCCCAGCGCCTGGGAGCCAGCTCAGAGACCTGAGTGTCGGGATGCATGGGGTGCCCCAATCCATGAAGCAGGCCCCCCAGGATAGGCTGAGGTTCCGGAGGTGGTGACAGGGTCACAGGAAGGACTGCAGGACAAGGGGTGGAGCTGGGGGATTGCTTAGATAGTGTAGGAGCCGCTGAGTTCTGCTCTGAATGCAGCCTGAACAGGCCCCGAGCCCTGGCATCTTCTGGAAGCTCAAGGGAGCTTTTGGCACCGCCGTCCCAGCCTGAAAAAGCTGGAAGCCTTGGGAAAAGTCAGCCAAGCAGAGAGGCCCAGGAGCCAGCTGAGGTCTGGGGACACCTGGCCAGAGACTGAGACAATTCAGGGCCACAGGCCTGATACACGGGGACGGGCATCGGGAACATGTCACCTCCACCTGGCACCTGATGTGACCCAGATATGCTTCCCTTTCCTGCACCCCGTCTCCATCCCTACTTCTCCCCCGCTCCAGACGTGCACAGGTACCCACACCGTGGAGTCAAGCACCCCAAGGTGCACAACTCCTCCTTGTGCATCCACGCCTCTCCAAGACAGCTCCAAGGCTCACAGACCTAGGCTCTACCAGCTTGCTGCACCCGCGCTGCCCCCTCCCAGGCCAACTGTTCTTCCATGTGCTGCCTCACCCCACTCCCACCCATGCCGCCCGCACCGGGCTGCGTGACCTTCTCCTGCGCATGCGATGAATTACACGCATTGATTTTCCTAATGGGAAAGCAGTGTTGTAGACACAGGACAGACCCTTTTTGGTGGTGATAGATTACCCTTCTTGTATCACCGGATTTCATTTGCTAATATTTTACCAAGGGCTTTCGACCTTCCTAAAACGCAATTTGTATTATGTCATCGCCTGTTCGGGCCACTCAGAGGCTTTGTCGTGCACTTGGAATGAAATCCAGACTCTTGACCGGGAGCCACAAAGTCTACCAGGCCCTCCCAAAGCTCCCCAGGAGTGGGAAGCTCCCTTGTGAATCTCTGGGTGTCAGCACAGGGTTCAGGAGACGCCAACAAGAACCTGCCCCAAAGAAGAACCAGCAGCTGCTTCCTTCCTCAAATTCTCCAGCTGTAACCATAGCTACTTGCTCCTTGGCAGGTCTCCGGGTGTCTCTCCCCACTGGCCTCCACATTCAGCAAGGGCGGGGATCACAGCCAAGTTCATGACCCAGAGGAGACACCTAATCCTGTCGGGGACTCCGGCACTTTGGATTTCACGCTGGATCCAGCCTTCTGCCTGCTCCATGCCCTGGTGCCTGGAGCTGCAAAGGGCAGCTGAGACACCTACAGGGGTGTCACCAGATCTACTGCAAACTCCAGGGGGCCTTTCAAGTCATTCCCCACCCCACCCTGCCCCACCCCACCCCATGAGGCTGCACTTCCTGTGTGTGGGCACCAGCCCCCTTGTTGAAGAACTTCTGTGTCACACTTGTTGCTCTCTGTAACCCCTCCCCCCCTCCCCCCCCCGTGTCCTCCCTCTCCGGTGCTCTGCCTCACCAGGAAAACTGAAACAATCAGACAAGAACTTCCACCAGCCTCCGCACCCTACAGATGTTGCAACCACAGGTCCCCCAACTTCCAGTCCAAAGGGAGTGGCACCAGGAAGCTTCCGCTTGGCTCCGCCCCCGCCTCATCTCCCACCCACACCCTGTGAGGATTTTATTCCCTCCAGGGCCATCAGCCAGTAGCAAACACACCAACCTCCTGGTGTTAAAACACAGCCCCCAGCAAAGGTCGCCTCCCACATCTCCTGCAGCCTGCTCCGTGCTCTGATCCATCAGGGCTTGGCCCCACCATGTCACTGACCTTGCCGTTGTCCAGGTCGTCCTTGTCTCACATACAGGCTCCCTCACTAGGTCCACAGGCCAGGGGTCTGCTTCCACACATCCAGCTAATCCTGCAGCCCCCCCAGCTGCCTCCCGGGGTTCCCAGCTTCTCAGGCTCAGTCACAGGTCCCCTGCTCTCTCCTTCATCTTCACTTCCTCTCTCAGGGATTCCACTGTGCCTCACACAGCCACACCCAGTCCCTTGTCAGTGGTTCTTATCTTTCTTGCCTACCCAACTCCAGCCTCATACCTCCAATCACATGCCCAACACCACACGGATGTCCCTTTAGACCCCCACCCAGCTCCAATGAGGCTAAGTCCTGACTCCTTTTATTCCTTCCCAAACCTGTACCACCTGCAGCCTTTCCCATCAACCCAAGACCAAAACTCGGGTCCATGCCAACTCCTCTTCCCTCACAGCCAACCTGTAGGTAAACTCCTCCTAACCCATAAGCAAACTCACCGGCTCTTCAAGATGCAAGCCAATCTAAACAAGCCATGGTGCATTCACATACGGGATTTCCAGGATGCACAGTGAGGGGGAGGAGGATGGGACAAGGGGGAGGGGGACTCTGTGAGGAGGAATCCCGGGGAGCACTGTGAGCTTCAGAAGCCAAACCTGAGTCCATGTAGTAAAGTTCAAGGACAGACAGAATCAACCCGTTGAGAGGAAGGTGGGAAGAGAGGCTACCTTCGCAGGGTACCGGCTGGGAGGGGCATGGGGGAACCTAATGCGGTACGGGGTCTTCTTTGGGGTCAGGGAAGCCCCTTGCCCATCCTCTGTACTCCCACCTTCAAGCCAGTGTTCCCAAAGGGATGTGAATGCCAAGACCCACCCACCTGTCTCCATCCTCACCACCCCAGGCCCACAGCCACCACCAGCCTTCTGATTGCTTAACAGCTGGGAGCCTCTTCCGGGCATGAACAATCCAGGCTGAGGTTCAAGGGGCCCTTCAGCCTCCTCCCTCACTGCTCACTACTCCCTCACTGTCAGGTGGGGCCAAGCCAGGAGCACCACACTCTAGCCTTCCACCATGCTGCTCACCAAGAGGCAAAGAAATCCATGACACACAGGCCTAGGGGACCAGGAGCTGAGTGTGGGGACCATTTCAGGCCCTGACATGGGGCTGGGGAAGGATGCCCTGGAAGAACAGGAATTCGTCTTATCCTCCCCAGAAAACCCTTATAGGGGCTGGCGTTGTGGTGCCTGGGGTTAAACCACCACCTGCAATGCCAGCATCCCATATGGACACTGGTTCGAGTACGGCCTGCTCCATTTCTAATCCTACTAATGCGCCTGGTAGGCAACAGAAAATGGCCTTCTGTTTGGGTGCTTGGCCATGACAAAATCTGGGGAATGAGCCAGTAAATTCAAGATCTCCCTCACTCTCTCTTCCTCTCCTGTCTTTCTGTCTGTGACTCTGACTTTCAAATAAATAAACAAATCTTTAAAATGAAAAAATAAATAAGCCTTGCAGACAGAGGTTATGCCATCTAACAAGAGTTCTGGCCTTAGCTCTGATCCAACAGACGGGGTGAGTGATGGAAGTGTCTTGCAATCTTAAAAAAAAAAAAATCAGTAACACCCTACATCAAAGATGATCTGCAAGGAGTCACAGGGTCAGTATAGAGAACATGTTTCTAGCGTGCCTACTCCACCAGGTGTGAGAGGCACGGGGTTTGGAAGCATGTGGAGTCCCAGCCCTTTAGGGCTGGCTGAGGCCAGGGAGAGGAACAGCAAATAGAAAACCAACTGGACCAGACTGATGGGAAAAGAGAAGCATACATCAGCCGCATATCTGCTGAGGGTGGGGAAGGCAGAAACATAACACAGCCCAGGGTGGTGTGGTGGCGAGAGCCTCGTCCAGTGGTCAAGCAGCTCACCTGCTGATAATGCTGAGTCCAAGGGGTTTAAAACCACGCACAGGGAGCTGTTCTCAATATGTAAAAATAACAAACCCATATGTATGTACACACGTGGGAAAATTTCCTGGAACCTCCAGATGCTAAGGAGCCCTCTGTAGATGGTTGGGTCCCTGGAGATCCTATCACCTTTACTCTTTCCTCCATTTTCTTTTTAAAAATTCTTTCCTTGAGTTATGATGCTCAGAAGTCAAGTCCAAACTACAGCGTTTGACCCCTGTGGCTCCTCCCCTTACCCCTGGATGGAAGGGGCTTTCCAGAAGGTAGCCTGACCACACCCCCTGCATTCGCACAGCGCACTCAGACACTTCCTGAAGCTGGCCAAACGCCAGTTGGGGAAGTCTGCACCCCTGAAACCAATCCAGGCATTTGCTCCCGGCACAGCAGGCTCCTTGGCTGTCTCTAACTCAAGTAAAGCCGTAACCTTTCTCAGCACAAAGTGACATGGTTCTGGCACCCACAGATGTAAGCAGACTTGCACAGCAGAAGCAGGGAGTTAATGTCCCACCCATGACCTTGGGCCAGCCTCCACCGGCCTGGAATCCTCTGCCTCCACCCATCTCCCATTGCAGACCTGTCACAGAGGGTCGAGAGACCCCTACCTCTGCTGAAAGCAGACACCTATTCAGAAACCACAGCTACTGGCCACGGTCAGGGCACAGCAGGCACTGGCCACATGAATGCCAACACACCCTCCTCTGCCAGGTTCCTTTGCCCTGCCTCCCTGCTCAGCAGCCTGCGTGGGCAGGCGTCCAGCTGTGGACAGAGGCAGGACTCCCAGGGGCTCCGCTGCCCACTGGGTGAAGGTGGGAGGGCGGAGGCAGGGTGGAGCACACAGAGGCCACTGGCAAAGGTTACAGGAGAGGAAAAAATCACACTCCTGACAGCCAGAGGAAACGCCTGCTGCATCCCACAGCATCTCAGGATGGACGATGTGTCAAGGCTGCTGGCTGCAGGCATCTGGTAGACAGGCCCAGAGCCAGAGCTGCCTTGGCTCCCGAAAAGCTGCTTATGGGGGCCAAGTGCCCCTCCCACCCAGCCCAGCCTCAAACCTCAGTGTCTCTAAGGAACTGTCTATGCAGTGGGATAGCAACAACCTCTATGGGAGGACGGCCACAAATGAGGTCCAGATCAAAAACCACAGCATTGTGCCTAGCACGGAACCCTCGGGAGCCAACACACTACACACAGCGGGGACGGGATCCCAGAGACCTCCAATGCTACCCCTTCACTTGCTGGATGGTGAGGCAAGGGCTGAGGGGGTACGTGGCTGGCCAGCCACATAGCAAGGGTCAAGCTCAGACACACAGCAGTCCTTCACTTCCCTCCATGCCCCTAGCCATGTCCAGCTGTAGACCATTTCCCAGAAGGCTTGAGCAGGGAGCCTGTTACAAGATCATCCCCCCATCCAGCCCCCGGCAGAGGCACCAGATCACCAGAGTGCCACCAAGAAAGCCCTGGGGAAGGGGACAGAGACACCCTTGAGCTGGGGGCAGAGGGTACAAGGGCGTATAACATATAAACTTCACATAAATAACACCTGTGGGTATGTCATGCGCATAACAGCCAAACTACATGTAAATAACCTCACACAGGTCACTGATGAATTAACAATCTGAATTTCTTAAAACTTTGTTGGGCTGGCATTGACACAGCAGTTAGGTTTCCGTGTACAACACTGGCATCCCATACTAGTGCACCAATTTGAGTCCAGCTGCTCCACTTCCTATCCAGTGCTCTTGCAAATATGCCTGGCAGAGGAGAGGAAAATGGCCCAAGTGCTGGGCCCCTGCCACCCAGGTGGGAAACCTGGATGGAGTTCAGGCTCCTGGCTTTGGCCTGATCCAGCCCCAGTGTCTGCAGCCATTAAGGAGTTCAAGTGAGCAACAGATTTGTTCTCTCCACCTCTCTCTCTCTCCACTGCCCTCAACCCTGTTACTCTGCCTTACAAATAAATAAAATAAATCTTCCACAACATTGCAAGTGGATCATACTCCATATGAGTCTCTCTTCTCTCCCTGCTTTCCGCCAAGTGGAAGGAAACACAATTTGTGGTTAATTGGCCAAACCATGCCGCGTCCTGTGGCTTGTGAGCAGCAGGCTGACACCTGTGTCCAGATGCCCTTCACGAGCCTCGCCAAGGCCCGCTGCCAGAGCTACACCTGCCAGCACTGCTGGGGCCTGGGATCTCAGACCAGAAGGCTCTTACTGTCTCCAGGGGCCCAGCTGGGAGCACAGCATAAGTTCCACCTGCAGTGGTCTGGGAAGTGGCTGGCAAGGACCCCTGCCTGGAGAGTGAAGCTGACTGTCAGTGGGGCAAGGGACGCCCCCTGGCAGGCGCAGCCAGAGCACGGAGCACATTGGGCTGACAGGGGCAGCCAAGGTCAGGGTCCGAGAAGGTCAGGTCCACAGCAAGAAGGTCAGAGGTTAGACGGGTGGGAGGCCAGCTTGTGGAGTAACCAGGCACACTCTAGGAAGTCAGCTATTTATGGAGTGTCTGCTACACGCAGGACATGAGCTGGCTGTCCTAAAGAATGTGCTGAAACAGACACAATGCAGTCACCGCCCAGCTAGTGGCCTCGAGGTACCAAGGATCCCCTAAAGGTTAGAAAACATATCCAGGTGTAACACAACGGGACTGAGAGCAGCCTGGAAGTGTGCAGCATGATAAGAGCATGTTACGTATATGTTTAGATAAGAGCATGGTGTGTGTACACGTACATGTGTGTTGCCATATAAGAGCATACTGCATGTACGCACCAACATTGCCATATAAGATCATAGTATTCCTTCTCTGTAAAACTGCCTTTAAAAAAAAGATCACATGTGTATGTGTGTGCATGCATGTGATTGCCATATAAGAGCATGCTCTGTGTGTATGCATTCATGTTGCCATATAAGAGCATGAGTGTGGGGGGTGGCAAGGTTTGCGGACGGGGCCTCGCTGTGACAACAGGGTCTGCTGTTGTGGTGCAGCCCCCTAAACTGCTGCTCTGGGAGTCGGGATCTCGTTTCAGAGCACCAGCTCATCAGAGTAGAAGCCTGCTCCACTTCTGCTCCAGCTCCCTGCAATGTGCCTCGGAAGCAGTGGGGTGCTGGCTCCCATACTTGAGCTTCTGCCATTCGTAAAAGAGACCTAGAAAGGGGTCCTGGTCTTTGGCTTCCAACTGGTCTGTCCAGGTGTTGCGGCCAGTTTGGGAGTGAAGCTGTGGATGGAAAACCTCTCTCTCTCAATCTCTCTCCCTGTTACTCTCCCTTTCAAATAAATAAATACTTACAAATACATACTAGTATTGCAATAAATAAAGGGGGCTAGCACTGTGGTGCAGGGATTAAGCTCTCCACTGAGAAGCCAACATCCATATGAACACCTGTTCAACTCCCAGCTGCTCCACTTCTCATCCACCTCCCTGTTATGTTCCTGAGAAAGCGGAAGCTGGCCCAAGTACTTGGGGCCCTGCCACCACCCATGGGGAAAATGTAGATGGAGTCCCAGGCTCCTAGCTTTGGCCAGGCCCCGTTCTGGTCACTGCAAACTTTTTGGAGAGTGAACTAGCACTTGTTCGTGCTCTCTCTCTCCCATGCTCTCTGTAACTCTGCCTTCAAATAAATAATAAATAAATCCAATAAAAAATCTGCAAACATAAATTTATACACTTGTGGCTTGTGTATAATACACCATGCATAATACTAAGTGCTTGATATAATGCCTCCTTTCATAAGTGAGGAAATTAAAGTTTAAAGAAGTTAAATAAGCGATTTTCCTAAAGTCACACTGTTACAGATTTATAGCAGGAGTCACGCAGAGACCTGAATCGGCCTCTGGGCCTGCTCCTGCCTCGGCCCACAGAACATAGCTCCTGGTACAGCCAGCACCAGCCCCGCAGGGCCCATGCCCACTGTCCCAGCAGGGCCAGGCCTTTGGCCAGCCTTGGCATCCACACAGCATGCAGATTTCTCAGCAGCCCTCTTAGGTCTGCTCATCTGAGCTACTTTCCCAATGCGGCCACTCTGGGTCAGAACGGTCCAGGCTCCCAGGCCCAGCCCTGCTGCTAAGGCACCGGGACCAGCAGCTTCTTCCACACAGCCTGGCACTGACCCAGAGCTAATGGCAACACAAAAGCCCCGGCTAGCTAAGTGTACAGGGCCCAAGCAGCAGCTTTTAGTGCCCCTCCCCCTGAGAACCGGATGCTCCTAGCTTCTGGGCACGGGGCCTCAAGACAGCAGGTGTGTGACTGGGTGGCGGCTGGCTCCCAACCTCCTGCACAGGACATCTGAGGCCAGCCTTCTCTGTCAGCTCCTGCTCTATCAATCCCCTTCCAGAATCAGGGAGGAATCAGAGTGGAAAAAAAGTCTTAGGAAGTCATGTAAAGGGAGAGATGTGGTGCTTTCCCTGGGCAGACAGCCAAGCAAGACCAGAGGCCCTACATCCAGATATGGAAGCCACGCTAGGGATGGCAGATGCTGCCGAAGGCCAGAGCTCCCCAGTAGAAAACGAATCTGCTGGTGACAAGAATTTAAAGCAAGGGCCAGCATGCCTCCCAAGAGTGTCCCAGCAGGGCCAGTCCTGGGCAGTGTGCCCAGATTCTCGCTGGCACTTTGTGGCCCAGGCACTGCCTGGTGATGAGATTATGGCCTGGCAAGTCCCATATGGCCTGGACACCCACGCTGAATTCTGCTACCATCAGGCCACCTGCCCCGATGTTGTCTGGAGGCGGCTCATGCACCTCAGCCGTGCCGGGCAAGGACAGGCACACGTGGTTTTGCAAGCAAACAGGAATGCTAAAACCAAGCACCAGCATTTCCACTTCTTCCTGCCACTGCATTCCCCTAAGTGTGAGCCGAGGAGCAGCCATCAGCCCACTGACTGACTTGGGCAGGACGGTGCCCGGGGGTGGGTCTGGCTGGCACAGAAACACTGGATAAGAGAGAGCCAACGACAGTTCAGGAAGCCAGCCTGGGGATCTCCCTGGAGAGGCTGCTCCCCCAGCTCCCTGGGGCTGCTTACTCAGACCCCAGCTCTCTGTTCCATTTCCATACCTTCCCAGGGACCGGCAAGACTCAGCTGACTCCCATGCAGCATCAGCGTAACCCTGGCTGGGCGGCCCCTCTGAATGCCCCCATCATTACCGCAGGCCTGGCCAGCTGCCTCTATTCCCACAGATCTCCGGTCCCTCTGCCTGCTTCTCCAGCCTCAGCTCAGACTGGCACCACAGTGCCTGGGGGTGCTGCCCTGAGGTCTTGCTCACCACCTTTTGTCCCTCGAGCAGTCACCAGGGACTCACCGGAGAGGAATCTTGACGCGGAGGTAGCGGTCCACGGCGATGGCCAGCAGGGCCAGGATGGAGCTCTGGGTGAGGATGAGCACAGGACAGGCCACCATGAGGCAGGTGTGGAAGTAGGTTTGAGGGCCAATGTTGATGAGGATGGCCAGTGGGATGACCAGGGCTCCCACAGCCACGTCAGCCACGGCCAGTGACACGATGAAGCAGAAGGTGGCGTCTCGCAATGCCTGGTTCACCTTCACAGCCCAAATGACCAGGACATTGCCAGGCACGGAGACCAGGGCGATGAGCACCTCGATGCCGATGTAGGCGGCCTGGAAGGCCGAGATGGAGGGCGGCATGCTGGGCACAGGCTGGGCACATCAGCAGACAGGCACTGGGGGGGCACGCAGCAGGTACCTGTGGTCAGGGAGGCCTGGGTGGAGGGCCAGCCCGGGAAGAGGAGGGGAACCCTCCACACCATGCACTGCGCTCTGGCTGCCCCACTGGGCACTGCCAGTGCCTTTCCTGGGTCCGTGGGGTTACCCAGCTCTTCCTCTCCCTCTTCCTAATCTTTCCCTCCCTACTCATCCCCATAGGTTCCATTCAGCAACTTAAAATAGCAGCACTCACTGCCTGGGCTGTTATCAGGTGTGAGGCAGCTCCCAGCACACACACACTCTCACACACAACACACTCACACACACTCACACACACATACACACTCACACTCACTCCACAAGGGTCCCCATACCCACAGAGCACCATGCAAGGAGCTCACCATCCCGCCCGCTGGCCAGCAGAGGGTCCAGGGGCCCTCTGCAAGGGGCCCAAACTTGCAAGCTCTGGAAGCCCGGTGTTCCAGGGCTGCTCCGGGCAGGGATGGGCTCTGGGCACAGGCAGCTCACCGCCCTCCAGGCTCCCGCCGCAGCTCTCCCAGCCCGGCCTTTCAAGCAATCACATGGTGCGGCGGAGGCTCTGCCCCGGACGCTTTTAAAGAGGTAGTGCTCCTGTTTCGCACCTGGGGCCAGAGCGGCAGGCGTGAGTCTGGGGAGCTGAGGCCCGGACAAGGCCAGTGAGTGGGCTCCCCAACCAGCTGCGCACACCGCACACCTGCCCTGCGCCCACCCACCTGAGACACGGCTGGCGCTCGGCTCTGAGCGGTCCCCTGGACCCGCTCCAGTTCTCCTCGGACCCCTGCCCACCACCTGCCCCAAGGGGGCCATTCCAAGCGCCTTGTTGCGCCCTCTCTGGCATCCCGCTGGGACGCGCCGGGGCGCGCTGAGGCACAGACTCACCCAAGGTCACCAATGCCGGAGCAGCTGTCGGCCACCTGAGCTGGTCTGTCCCAGCGCCCCCACGCCCTGACAGTCCCCCGCGCCTCCGGCAGCCTACCGCTATGTGCTGGCCGGGAGAAGCCAGAGCCGGACCACCGGCGTCCAGGGAGGTGGTGGCGGCTGGCGGGGACTGGATTCGGGCGCCGGCGCCTCGGTCGCCCCCGGCGCGGGAGCTGAGTGACAATCGGGCTCCGCACCCCGGGAGGGGCGGGGGCGGCGGCGGCGGCGGCGGCACCCGCGGGCCCCTCCCTCCTCGCCCTCCGTCTCCTCCCCCACCCCCTCCTCCGAACAAAGGAAGTGATTCTGAGTGCGAAAAGCTGGGAAAATGTGAGCTTTTCCAAGAGTCTGGTGTGTGAATCCAGCCCCGCGACTGCACCGCGGCGCAGCCTCGGCGTGTCCACTCCCCGCCTCGCACTTCGGCGCCGCAGCTGGGAGCCCCGACCCCAGCCCCGGCCGCGGCCTCGGGGTAGCTGTTCCTCTGCAGGGCCCCACGGAGCCCGGCTCGCAGACTTCTTCCGAGACCCGCGCTCCCCAGTGACCCAATGCATGCACACTGCCGGGCACTCACAGCCTTGGGCGCGCGTTCCTTTGCAGGCGCCGTCCTGAGTCATCCCATCCTTCCTTGCCCGCCTCTTAGTCGACCAGCCCCTTCCAAGCTGCAGGTGAGGGCGTGGAGACTCAGGACCTTCCGTGACCCACTTCCTGAGGTCACCGAGATCCCCACCCCTACTCCGCGCCCCCCACCCAGCCAAGCTCCTAAGCCGTGGGGTATCTTGTGACTCTTGCATATTACGAACAGGCAGACCAAACTGAGAAAGGGATTTCCAACTTGAAGGCTGCAAGGACCCACCGACGGGGCTTGCCGCTGCGGGGCCTCCTCTGGGCGGTCCAGGGGCACTGACCAATACCTTCTTGCTCAACAAGGGGGCCTGCAGACCCCAAGCTACCAAAGCCCTGACTGGGGGCACTGGAAAAGGATTGGGGGGAGTCCAGTAGGGGGGCACCCAGCCTCGTGGGACTCCGCCCCCTAGCTAAACCTCAGGATGCTGGGCGAGGGCTTCGGCCCTAGGGGGATCTGTGTCCAACCACAGCGGGGAGCAGGGCGGTGGAAGAGGGAGAGGGCGGCCGAGTGTTCCGCCCACGGAGGTGGAGGAAAAGGCTTGGCATTTCTGCGGGAGCCAGGAGGCGCCCAGGGAAACTGGGCAGCGCGGGCTTTCCACCCCCCTTCCGCTCCGAGCTGCTGCTACCGACTTCCTCAAGGCTCCGCAGTTTCCCTGCCCTCTGCCTACCCCCTCCCCCACCAATGCACAAACGCAGACTTCGCAGTCGCACCGACACCACCATCACCCACCCCCCGACTCAGGGCCCTTTTCTTAGCTCCAGCCCGTTTCTACCCAAGCCTTGATCTCTTCCTTTTCCCTTCAGTCTCTAGCCTGTGGCACCCTGTCAGCACACAGGGGGCCAGCATGAGTGGTGGGCGTCCCCCTTTCCAGCCTCAGCTGCATCCTCGGCTCGGGTATCTTATACCTGAGCCCCCTAATACACACATGCACATATCTGTGCATATGTGCACATTTGCACGTACAATGCACCCATGCAAAGACATATATGTAGTACATACACATGCAGAAATGCACACGTACACACACACACACAGAGGCTGTCCCACCACAAGCTGTTGCCCGGCCAGCATGCATTTGTGTAACACTTGTAGGTGATTTGTCTGCTCCTTAATCCTGAGAAAAACAAGTAAAACTCTTTGTTAGCCACCTCACCCCAGCCCTGCTTCCCTCCTTCCTAGGTGCCAGTTCCCAGCCCAGGCCTGTTTGGAAGCTGACCTGGCTAGGCAGAGTCCCTCCCAAAGGCTGCTCTGAATAAGCCCTGGCTGGAGGAGGTGTCTGACCTGGTGCCAGGGTCTTGTACTATGGTGGTGCAAGAAGCACCTGTCAGACACTCAGAAGGGCTGAAAGCTTCCTACACCGCCACTCCCTGGCCTTGTGGTTCCAGGCACATCACTTCTCTCCTGGCCTCAGTGTGGCCATCAGCAATGTCCATCACCCACTTGGGGATGGGACAGAAAGCTGAGATGTGCCGGAGTCCAGCTCCAGCTGAGTTCGGAACTCGAGAAGGGCGCGTGGATGAGGCGTAAAGAGGAAAGAAAGAGACGGACCACTAGGACTTCATGATCATAATGGACTACGCACAAAAGCTGTCCACTTTATTTATACAAAATCAGTCAAACTCTGGCTCAGACTTTTTACGTCACAGTCAAGTGGGTGTTTCTAAAGACAACTCTGCCATAGTATTACATAGAAGTTCCTGCTACAATTCTTATCCTACAATTCAATCTTGTATCACAAAGAAAAGGGGAACCTAAAGATCAAGGAAAGAATGAAAGCCTAAACACAGGTCCCTTGATTAGCATAGGTTCAATGGGGACAGCCAAGACAGTAGGAATAATAAAGGGCCCTTCTGCAAGACATTGACCTCCAAGCTCAGGCTGAGCAAAAGTCCAGCCTCGCAGTAGCAAATGCCAGGATGGATTAGAATTCTTCTGCAGTGTAGTCTGGTGTCCACGCAAAAGAAGGTGGCGATGCATTCAGGTGGTTGTAGTGACATCTGCTGAGCGCTCCCTGCCGGTCAGCGGGAAAGTCCTTGCGGCCCTGCCTGCAATGGAACAACACTCTTCACCCCTTCATGTCCCCCACATCTACTGCACGGACCCCAACAGAGATGGAGGGGCGGGTGGGGCCTTCTCTGCTGAAAACTGTCTGATTCCCTGGTGTCTCCTCCCAGCACCCCCAACCCAGGGTCAGGCAGAAGGGCTGAGAATGTGTCAGTGGAGCGAGTCAAGAGTACAAGCAGGTCTGGGGTCAATATGGGTCAGGGCTGTGTGGACAGTCATCCAGGCAGAGCCAGAGCACCTGGTATTTACATGGAGCCAAAAACCCCAGGCTTCATGGCAGTGGTGCCCAGGACTCCGGCCTCGGACACCCTGTCCACTCTGCAGCTACGGGAGCCTCCACCCACACCACTGCCTGCATCTCCTTGTCTGTGTGAGGGAGTCAGAATGGCCTGCTGAGAGAATGCCATGGGCTGCCTGGCCACAGGGTGGACAGTGTCTGGCGGGAGTGCTTTGTCAAAGGCAAGTCAGCAGCACCAGCTGGCCAGGAGTGGAAAGGGAAGGAGAATGGGAAAGAAGGATCTGCTCTGTGCAGCCAGCCAGGCCAGAATCACAGGAAACCCCAGACTCCCAAGGAGTCACCCGCTCTCCGGGAGCCACCCAAAGTCTAGTCTGCAGAGGACTCAAGGGACAAGGTCAGGCCACAACAGCATGAAGACCTTCAGGGCTCAGCCTTCACCCACGTCTCTGCTTCTCCTCTGGCTGTTTCTTTCCTTCAGTCTCACAGCCTGGGGGTGCTCCTGGGGGAGGTGTACCCTGCCGAGCAGCCTTGCTCTTCTTCCAGGAGCTTTGCCCACTGGGAATTGGACTTGACTCCCGGGACAGGAAAGGCTGTACAGTCCTTGGAGCTCTAGGAAGGAAGGCAGGAGCGTGGGGTGTCATGGCTTGGCTCAGACCCCAGGGGCAGGGGCAACAGAGCGTCAAGGGGCTTTTAGGGTTTCCAGCAGGTACGAAGACACTTTGGTCCCTGATTTGCTTTGTCTGCACTGCCCAGGGGTCTGTGTGGGGCAGGACGGCTGGAGCTGAGCAGCAGTTACAGCACAGCTTTCTTTCTTTCTTTCTTTCTTTCTTTCTTTCTTTCTTTCTTTCTTTCTTTCTTTCTTTCTTTCTTTCTTTCTTTTTTTCTTTCTTAATATGGAATGCTTCATGAATCTGTGCGTCATCCTTGCACTTGGGCCATGCTAATCTTCTCTGTATCCTTCCAATTTTAGTATATGTGCTGACGAAGGGAGCACTGCTTTCTAAATAATGGAGAGGCCTCTGGCGCTTCCTCCAAGGCCCCCTTGCACCCCAGCAGCCTGTCTGGCCCTGCCTCCAGGGTCCTCTTCATCCTGGGCCCTGAGGTTTGCAGTGAGGGACTCTCCACCTTCCTCCTAAGAGCCTCAGCACCCACTGGGAGGGCCCCCAGAGGCGCTTGTACAGGTGAGAGGGACATGGGATCCCTGAGGCCATTTAGTCCACATTCCTGCATACAGAGAGGAGTTGCTCCTAGCCGTGGAGGCACGGCAAGCGCAATCATTGCTCTGTGCAATGAATCCACTCAGCACGTGTTTGTACAGCCCCTTCTGTGTGTCAGGTAAGTGACCTGAGCATGCGGCACACCAGTAAGGAGGGCTCTCACCAGGTAGGGACCACAGGCGCAAAGGACTCCACTACCCACGAGGAGCAGGACATCCCCTGGCCACCTGCGTGTGCCTCCTCCAAGCTGACCATTAGCAGGCATGGCAAAGAGCCAAGGTCCCATCTTCAACAATGCTTTTTTTTTTTTTTTAAAGATTGATTTATTTTTATTGGGAAGTCAGATATACAGAGAGGAGGACAGACAGAGAGGAAGATCTTCTATCTGATAATTCACTCCCCAAGTGACCACAACAGGCCGGTGCTGTGCCGATCCGAAGCCAGGAGCTCTCCGGGTCTCCCACACAGGTGCAGGGTCCCAAGGCTTTGGGCCATCCTCAACTGCTTTTCCAGGCCACAAGCAGGGAGCTGGATGGGAAGCAGGGCTGCTGGGATTAGAACTGGGGCCCATATGGGATCCCACAACGTTCAAGGCGAGGATTTTAGCCACTAGGCTAGGGATCCAGGTCCCAAGCTTTTTTTTTTTTTTTCCTTTATTTACTTAGTTTGTTGGAGAGAGAGAGATCTCCCATGTGCTGGTTTACTCCCAAGAGACCTGCAACAGCTTTGGCTGAGCCACACAGAAGCCAGAAGCCAGGAACTCAGTCCTGGTCCCCCATGGGGATGAGGGGGACCCCAGTACTTGGGCTGTCACCTGCTGCCTCCCAGTGTGTGCACTGACAGAGCTGGAGCAGCGCATGGGACTGGGACTTGCACCCTGGCTTCATGACAGAGGATGCATGGGGTTCTGTCCTGAGCGGTGGCTTCACGGCCAGGCCACCTGTCCCCCTGTCCTGCAGGGGACACTCAGCAGGGAGTCTGGGGCCTCTCAGGCTGGGATGCAGGAGCTGGGGCCACCCCTGTTCTGAACAGAGCAGCTCTGTGTTCGCTTATATATATCACTTAATGCATTTCTGGTGTAAGACTTTACCTGAATGTAAAACTTTATGAAACTCCATGGTTTAAAAGAAAATTTAGTATGTGAGCTTCAGCTCAACCTCTCCATGTACACACAGGGAAACTGACACACAAAGAGGGATGGAATTTATCCAAACCCACTCCTGAGTCAGGTCTGGAGCCTGGAAGCTGCCCCGACCCTGCTGACCACCTGCTGACCCCTCCTCCAGCCCTGTACTGGGAATCCTCAGGACCAGCTGCTAAGTTCAGAACCTGGAGAGTTCCTGGCTCACAGGAGTGGGGCCAGCCACAAGTAGACAGATCTTTACATACTGATAACAGCCCAATAGCTGCCACCTTGCCGAGGATTCCCACAGGGAGCAGCCCACAGAATGCTCGATCCACACCTAACAGGGTCAAAACAGGTATTACTGGGCCTCCGGTCACAGACGAGGTAGCTTAGGCTGAAGGTAGTTCAAGGGAAGCCATGAGGGGCAGGTGTTTAGC
This sequence comes from Ochotona curzoniae, assembly GCF_017591425.1. Taxonomy (NCBI): domain Eukaryota; kingdom Metazoa; phylum Chordata; class Mammalia; order Lagomorpha; family Ochotonidae; genus Ochotona; species Ochotona curzoniae. Next base: position 13,581,815 of record NW_024466219.1, on the reverse strand, counting down.
CTGGTGATGGAGACCCTCACATCCATATCAGTCCCAGCCCTGCTCCTGGTTCCAGCTCCCTGCTAATGCACACCTTGGAAAGCAGCAGTGATGACACCTGGTTGGGTCCCTGCCATTCATGCAGGCTGACCTGGATTGGACTCCCAGTACCCAGCCAGCTTTGACCTGGCCCAGACCCGGCCCGTTGCTGACACTTGGAGAGTCAATCAGCAGATGGGCAATTTGGCTCTCTCCGTGTTGTTAAAATAAATATAACATATAATTAAATGCATTTTTTCAAAAACTGAAGGAAATAAGTTATTTATCTTTTTAAGAAAAACTGAGTCTGGCATTGTAATGCATAGATAACAGATTAATCCACCATCTGTGATGCCAACATCCCGGGTGGGAGCTGATTTGTATGTGCCAGCTGTTCCACTTCCAATCTTGTTCCCTGCTGATCCACGTGGGAAAGCAGTGGAAGATGACCCAAGTACCTATGTCCCTGCCAACCACATTGGCCCCTGACTATAAGCTTCAGCATAGCTCAACCCTAACTACTGTGGCCATTTGGGGAGTGACCCAGTAAATAGAAGAGTTCTCTCTCTCTCTCTCTTTCTGTCTCTCTCTGCATCTCCTTTGCCATAATTCTGCCTTTCAAATGAAAATGGAGGGTGCTGTGGTGCAACAGGATTCCTCATGGCTTGCAACACATGTGTCCCATATCACAGCCTGGTTCACATCCTGCCTGCATTTCTAGCACAGCTTCCTGCTAAGGCACAGCCTGGGAGGCAGCAGGCAATAGGCTAGGTACTTGGGTCCTGGCACCCATGTGGGAGAACCGGGTGCAGTTCCATGTTCCTGGTTTCAATCTGGCTGAGTCCCAGTTGTTGTGCACATTTGGGGAGTGAATAAGCAGTTCTCTCTCTCTCTCTCTCTATCTATCTCTCTGTTTCAAATAAATGAACAAATAAAACCTTACAAAGTGGAGGGGAAAGCGGCAGGAAGCCACATGGCAGAAGCTGACACTGGGATTCCAGCCACAGCTTCACCTGACCAAGCTGGGGCACAAGTCTCCCACGCAGGTATGTGTGAGACTTGGAGTTCCTGACCCAGTGCACTTGGAAGGCTACCTGGAGGGGAGGCACGCCTCATGCAGCCCCGTGCACCCACTCGCTTGTTCAACTGCTGGGAAGATGACGTTGTTCTGGGAGCTCACGGCTTAGGTGCCAGAGATTGAGGCAGGACGCCTACCCCACCCTGACTCAGCCAGTGCCCCAGGCGTGGGAGACATGGGAGTTCATTCAGCGGGTTGGCACAGGCGGGGTGCATTTTGGGAAAAAGCAACCCTCAGGCTGATGCTGGACAGAGACTAGATGTTTCAGAGAGAGCTGGTGTAGGGTGGAGGCAGATAAAGGGAACCAACACGTGAGCAGGTCAGGTCACACAGCACCACTGAGACTGGGAGTGCCAGGGTCTTAAAAGGATTGTAGAGGGACCTGGATTGTGGCACAGTGGATTGAGCCACCTGTGATGTTGGCATTCCCTACAAGCATCAGTTTGAGTCCCGGCCACTCCACTTCTGATTTAGCTCCCTGATAATGTGTCTGTGAAATGAGAGATGAGACCACTGAGGCAGAGGGTGAGTGAAGCAGCCAGAAGGAAGCCGGGCTGGAGGGAGGACAGGGGGTGGGCTGCTAGAGGCGCAGGTGAGGTGGAGGGAGGGCAGGAAATAGAGACTTCACAGCAGCCTCAGGGGCAGTGCTGGAGCTGGTGGAAAAAGGCTCAGAGGCTACAGCTGTAGACTGGCCTTCAGAAGCTTCTAGAAGGGAAGAGACCAAGGATGGGTACTTGGCTGCAGAAGGAGGTTCAAAAAGAGGTTGTTTTTACAGGAATGACCTGAGCACACGCACAGCCCTTAGCCCCAGCTAAGGGGTCTCTCCCCCAGGGGACCTGGGGCCATCCAGAACATCAGTTAAATGATCAACCTTCCCACAGTGGGTCTCTCAGCATCTCTGGCCTGGCCAGCTGAAGAAGCAACTCTGGCCAATCCACCTGTCACTACTTCCCCCCGTGGGAGACCTGGATGGGCTTGTAGGAGCTGGACTGTCCCGGCAACTCCATTCCACCCAGCCTTCCCCTCACCCGTTTCTGAGCCCCTCCTCCACTCCTCCGCTTCCCCTCCCATCACTGGACAGAAGGGGAAATTGAGGTTGGAAGAAGCTGTGACTCCTCCCAAGGTTGGTCAGGCTGGCCTCCAGGCTCCCCAGTGCCTCCCCTCTTCCCTCCCACCCATCGACCATTTTTCCAGCCCTCCAGAAAGAGGCCCACACTGCCCTCTGAACATCCCAACAGGGAGAGAGGGGTTAGGACGTGGGAGAGACAGAAGTCCACACTCACAGTAACCAAGAAGCAGAAATCACCCAACATTACCTGCTACAGCCACCAGATTAAATCTGAGACACTCTGCTAAAAAAAAAAAAAAAAGCAACAGCTTTTTGGAGATTTAATTTGCATATCAGAAAGTTCACCCATTTAAAGCCTGCCATGATTTGGAACACAGCATTTCCAGCACTGTGACAGCGTTGCCACTGTTCAGGTTTAGAATATTTCCATCCATGTTCCCCAAACGCCTTGCGTGTGTCAGAGTTATTGCCCTGTCCTCCCCCTGCCCCAGCCCTCAGCAGCCACTCCCCCACTGCCTGTCTCAATGGATTCGTCCATGGTGGGCATTTTGCATAAACAGAACCCTGTGCTACGCACTCCTGGCTTTCTTCCCTTAGGCATAATTCTCCCAGGCCCCTCGACCCTGTGCTCTGGGTCAATGCTGCCTTCCTTTTTAGGATGGAATAGCCGCTCCCACCCGCTGTGAGCGCCGTAGGGCTCATCCACCCTTGCGCTGGTGGAGATGTGAGGCTGTGATGGAAAACTCTACCCTGAGCATTCATGCACAAGACTTTGTGTGCATGTCTACTTTGATCGAGGAAGTTAGAGCTCAACTGAAGGACAAGCCGAGCCAGTGCCTGGCCCTTTCTACCAGCCACTCCTGTGTGGTCACACTGCCAGGAGGGGGAGCTATTATAATCTCTTCTCTTGAAGAAGGGGAAATTCATACTTACCTATTTGAAAGGCTGAGTGACAGAGGGAGAGATGGATCTTCCATCTGTTGGTTCACTCCCAAATGTCTTCAACAGCTGGAGCTGGGTCAGGCTGGAGCTGGGCTCTGCCACAGGGCTGAGTGTAGTCGATGGGACAGTCACCTTTGCCCTCTGGGCTCTCGTTACCTGCAAGAAGAGCTAGACTGAAGTCAGGACCTCTCGAAGGAGTGTGCCTCCCTCTAATAGGTAGAAAACTAACTGGGTTGCAATGGCAGTAGCCTGACCAGCCCCAGTGCTGTCACCGTGTGACTGGTCCTTACCTGTCACACTCAGACCCAGAACTGCCCCCACAGGCTTTGTCAACGGCCCCTTTCCTTGGTACCAGTCATCCTGGCCCTGAGACTCTGGCCTTAAACAGAACTGGACATGCAAGTTTAGGACAAAACCCTTCACATCCACCTGGGCCCTGGGCCCTGATCCCAGAGCCCTATGTCCAGGGAGTGCTGAGTCTGCCAAAGGAGTCTGAGGTCAAGGGGCAGGGCAGGGGCCTGCCCTGACTCCCCTGCTCCTCTGCCAGCCCCACCCACAGCCCTAAGTTCCAGGCCAGAGCAGACAGCAGCTGCCAGAGTCCTTCAGGTCCCTAAAAGTCACTGAGTCTGGCTGGCCAGGTGGAGGGGTGTGGCCAGGTGAACGGGCAAGGGCAGGTAGAGGGGGCATGGCCTGGTGAAGGGGGTGTGGCCAGGAGGATAGGAAGACTGGAGAGCTTTGAGCTACCAGGTCTTCTACTGCCAGCGCCGCCTGGCCAAGACTGAGCGCCTTCACCCGGAGCCGTGGAAGCGTCTCGGGGCGCTGACGGTCCACAGGATCCACCGCGAACTATGGTTGGGGGCGCGGGTCACTTCCACAGCGCTGCGAGCGGGGACAGCGTTTCCTCATTTCCCTAAGGGTGGAACCCAGGCTAGAGGCTCGGCTGGACCTGCTCCGCGACGGGGTAACGTCGGCCACTCGGCCCGCTCCAGCCCTTGCCTGGGGCTCGGGGTCCCCCTGCCGGCCGGACCCACTGCCGCAGCGCAGCTGCGTTCCGACAGGTGCCGGGAGGCCAGGGGTGCGCTCGGGTCCGGTTGGGCGAGGCCCCGCCTGGTCCAGCGAAGAGAGGACAGCACCACGGCTTCCCCCCTCCCTACGTCTGCCCCCGCCCGGGCGTGTCCGCACACCTGCGCAGCGGGCACGGATCAACTCGCACCTCCCCACGCCCAGCAAACGAGCGTGATTTTTGTTGTTGTTCCTACAGCACTGCTTTTTCTCTGGTCTCCAGGCGGAGTCTCCCTCATCAGCCCAAAGAGAAGGGAGCTGTCCACCCCGGGCAAACATGCGAACCGGTGTCCCCTGCAGGAACCTCTGACCGCCTTGGGCCCTTCCCGGAAGCCAGGCGCTGGCCCCGGACGGGTCCGCCTGGGTACTGCCTTGAGGTTATGACTTCTCCAGCGTCTGACAGGGCCTCAGCCCTCACCTCTGTCCCTTTTCGCTGTGTCTGGGTGCACCGTGGCTCCCCTGGGAGAAGTGCAGTGCTCCCAGGAAAGGCGTGTCATTCCCCAGGAGGAGGCAGAGGGAGGTGTCCCTGTGTTTTCCCTAACACTTAGCTAAGAGAGCCGGTGCGGGAGGAGCGGTGAACAGAGCAGTGCGCAGTGTCCGGGGTCACCTGGCTCCTTGTGCTCCCACTCTGTCTGCGCCAGGGGGAGGAGAGTGGCAGCTGCTTCCTTCCCCTGCCTGTGCCCTGGCCCAGCTGCTGGGAGGGCCCAACTGCTTGGGGTTTAGGGCTGGGTAGAGGACAGCTGGCCAGGGGGTTGTAGGAAGGGGGTACCCTGCTCTCTGCTTGTGCATCCTGCAGTTCCCCAGGCCTGTCGGGGTGGCTTGGGAGCCCTGCTCTGGCTCCTACCCAGCCAGGACAGGGAGGGGAACACTTCTGCCTATCCTTCTCCCAGCCCTTTGCCCTCTAGGGCTTTCTGACCTATGGTCAGCCCCACCTTCCTCTAGCGTATCACCCCCTGCTGCCCTTCCCCCGCCCACATGCTGCCCAGCTGTCGCTGCCCTGAGCTGGGCACCGGGCTGCCTCGGCTGCTCATGAATTGCCAGCATTCACACTCTGACCCCAGAGCCTCCACCTGTTCCCCTCGGTCTGAGCCACAGGGCTGGGTGGCCCCATCTGTTGTCCTCCATCCAGGACTCTGGGCAAGGGACTCCACTGTAAAACCCCCAACTTCCACCTGCCGGCAGGGGGTGGGGAAGCCAGCCTGAGAGCCAGGGTCTGATGGGGAGGTGGTACACGTGGCCTAGAAGGGCAGACCTTATTCTGCCCGTCCCAGGCCCTCCAGCCCAGACAAGCTCGCTGTTCCGGAAAGGACCTTGGCGGCTGTATCAGCCTTCTCTGGTGACACTTGGTGTATTCACAGCCAGCCACTCAATCAGGAGCTGATTGGGAGGACACAGCAGTGGCATTGTTGCCAAATTGTTTCTTTGTGACACAAGTCATATCTGAATATACTTTCTTTGATTTAAAGAAGAAAAGTGAACGTGTTATAGCTCAGGCTCTAATTCCCTCCCCCTCCCCCCACTCAGACTCTGTCTCCGGGACACCCAGATGACCGCTGCCTTCAGTGAGGTGTGTCACGTTCCAGGCGCTTGGCTGTGTGCTGGCAAGTAGAAGTGTGTGTCATAAAAGTGTGTGTCAGTAGACACACATTCAATTTAAAATGCACAGTTTTCTAGCAGTGTTATGTGGATTTGGGTTTGGTTATTCTTTTTCTTTAAGATTTTATTGGCAAGGCAGATTTACAGAAAGAAGGAGAGACAGAAAGATCTTCCATCTGCTAGTACATTCCACAACTGGCCACAATGACCAGAGTTGAGCCAGTCTGAAGCCAGGAGCCTTTTCTGGGTCTCCCACACAGGTGCAGGGTCCCAAGGCTTTGGGCTGCCTCGACTGCTTTCCCAGGCCACAGGCAGGGCGCTGGATGGGACATGAACCAGTACCCATATGGGGTCCTGGCACTTGGAGGTGGAGGGATAGCCTGTCAAGCTGATGTGTTGGTCCCAGGTTTGGTTATTCTTTAGCATGCAAAAAAAAAAAAAAAAAGACAGTCTGCAGTTAAACACACTACAGAGTGCTGTTGTGTAGACCACTGCAGCGAGCTGGATCCCACGAGCTGGATCCCACTGCTTCCTGGCCAGCTCCCTGTGGCCAGCGGTTACACTGTTTCTCATTTTGTCCCATCACAGTGTATCCAGATCCCAGGTTGGAGCACGCCCAGCCTGGTCCTCCCTGCCCGGTCCTCCTTAGCCCCATGTTCCTACCTCTGGTGAACAAGATAAACTACACTTTTCTCTGTTTTTAAGAGCACAACAGCAGTGAAAATGTCCTTGGGAACATTTTATTACAATTTTTTAGTAATTTTCTTTTTCACAATATGGGGCACACTGAGATGATTTGCATATCTCTCTGACTGCTTCAGGAACAACTGCATCCAAGTGGGTAGAGCAGGCACCGTACAGACCACGCAGTGGAAGGGGACGAAGCAGAGAGAAGAGTGTGATTATTGATGACACACACTCCATGCCCTCCACACTACACACACATACACACACACTCATACACACACACCCCACATATACACACATACACATATACCCCACGTGCGCACACACACACTTCCAAAGCACCACACACTTCATATACATTACTGCCTAACATGGTCACACTTAGGCAGAAGCTGAGCCCTGGAGCAGCGAGCAGCACTCCAGGGCTTAATCACTCTGCCTTTCCTGGGGAGAGATGACCCTTAAGGTCACAAGGAAAGTAGGTAGGAGAGGACGACGCGGAGAGAAGGAACAGAGGTTACGATGTGTGGTCTGGGTGAGGAGGAGTCGGTCAACAGAGGGGGACAAAGGGGACTAACGAAAGGCCACCTCCCTGGGAGAAACACCAGGACCACACTCATTTGTGCAGCAGACATCTTCCGAGAGCCCGCAGCAGCATCGGGCATCCAGAGTTCAGAGACTGCATGCTGGAGACCCTGGAGGGGAGGAGGGACAGCATGACAGGTGACTTACCTCCATGTGACAAGCCATGATGCCTGGGACCTTGGGCTTTGTGGGGCAGCTGGGGAACAGTTACGGAGTGACTTCAAAGCTTGTGGCTCATGGCACTGGAACCCGGGTGTGGCCTGCATGGGTTCCCCCAGGACTCTTGTGTTGGAAGCTCGGTGCCCAGGGTCTTTATCGGTGGAGCGTGCTGGGGGATATTCCGGTCGTGGGGCGCTGCTCTCTGACAGCATTCTGTAGAGCTGGGGTGCACTCACCAGGCCCTGAGAGTGCTCACAAGAACTGTTAGAGGAGAGCGGGCTGGATCCCCAAGCCTCCTCACACACAACTACACCTGTGATGTACCTGGGGCAGCAAGGACTGTAGGCAGGGTGGTTCTTGCTATCTAGCCATGCCCGGAACACAGCGACCGCCCAGCAGAAGTGGGTGGACACAAAAGCAAGTGTCTTCAGAAGGTCTGAGTCCCACAAGCATGAATCTAACTGGCAGTTTCTCGGTGTTTCCTCTTTCTGAATGTGGCCTCTTTGGGAGGTTGGTACTCATACCTTCCCCTACGGCAGATGTTTGGCAGGTGTTTCCATCAAGCTCCACCTAAGCCAGTGTTTTTAGTCATTCCCCATTTCACAAATGGTAAGACTGAGACACAGAGAAATTATGAGGTGAGCCTTCTGAATGGGACACCTGGACTGTGGCACCAGCCGGCAGCCTTCCTTTAGTGTCTCAGTGTCTACACTGCCTGATCCCAGCCAGCCAGCAGGACTCCACCCCCAGGGAGCTCATGAAGCCCAGAGTGTGTTCTGCTCATCAATAAAACTCAGTTTCCTCAGAACTGCCAAAAGCCCTGGGACCTCCCAGAACCCGGTGCGTCCTCCTCTGGGGTCAGCTCCAGGCGTTTGGGTCCTTGTTGCTGACACTCCCCGTGAGTCATCCCTGTGCTGGTGCCTGGGAGCCTGTGCGGAGCTGAGCCCTCACTGAGCACACTCCATGCTCCAATGCTGCGCTCACAGACCTCATTCCCAAATCAAGGCCCCTAACAGTGTGCTTCTGGCTGGTTTTGGAGCAATGGTTAAGTTGCTGCTTGGGGCACCTGCAGCCCTTCTCAGAGTACCTGGGTTCAAATCCCAGCTCCACCTCTGATTCCAGCTTCCTGCTAATGCGCTCTCTGGGAGGCAACAGGAGATGGCCCAAGTCCTCAGGTTCTTTTTTTTTTTTAATTTTTTTTAAAATTTATTTTTATTATTATTTATTGGAAAGGCGGATATACAGAGAGGAGAGACAGAGAGGAAGATCTTCCGGCCGATGATTCACTCCCCAAGTGAGCGCAACGGGCCGATACTATGCCAATCCGAAGCCAGGAGCCTCTTCTGGGTCTCCCACGTGGGTGCAGGTTCCCAAAGTTTTGGGCCGTCCTCGACTGCTTTCCCAGGCCACAGGCAGGGAGCTGGAAGGGAAGCAGGGCTGTCGGGATTAGAACCGGCGCCCATATGGGATCCCGGGCGTGCAAGGTGAGGACCTTTAACCACTTGCGCCACCGCGCCGGGCCCAAGTCCTCAGGTTCTTACCACTTACCTGGAAGCCCTGGCTCAGGCCTGGCCCATCCCTCACTAGAGCGGGCATTTGGGGAATGAACCAGCAGATGGAAGATGGGTATCTGCCTATGTCTCCCTCTATCTCTTTTTCTGCCTTTCAAATAATTTTTTTTTAAAAATCAACAAATTCTTTATTTAACAAAGCGTACTTCTGTGTAAATTACATTAACCCCACAGTGTTGTGCTTTGCTTTCCTTTCCTTTCCTGTCTAATCCGTAAACGTGTCTGGCTAGCTCCATTGTTGTTATTCGTTTCTAAATTATGGGCTTCCAAGGTGTCCCAGGGTAGTTTACTGATTAGTCCTCTCCTTAAAGACAATGACAAATCTGAGAGAAATACAAACTTAACACCTCGTTTAAAATGCATTGATGCGCTGGGCGATTGTGAGAGGAGACTTCATGAAAGCAGGCACCGAGGGTCCTGCTGGAAATCAACCTTCCTCTTCACCACCCAAGCCAGGCATGGGATGGGGACTCAGCGTCAACGCTGGCTACAAAATACACCAATGCCCACCCACCCACCCTGGAGAGGAGCAGGTAACCCTGCGGACTTGTGCCATCATTGTTTGAGAGTGGTGTGGAGGTGAAGGTGGAAATGGTAGCAGGTAAAGCCAGCACCCCATATGGGCCAGCTGCTCCACTCCCCAAGCAGCTCCCTGCTGGTGCTTCTGGAACAGCAGCAGGGGTGACCCAAGTCCTTGCGGTTCTTGGGAGACCCAGAAAAAAGCTCCAGGCTCTTGGCTTTGGCTTTTCGCAGCCACTGTCGCCATTTCAGGAGTGAGCCACCAGACAGAAGAGATCTATGTAACTTCCTCTTTCTCTGTAACTCTGCCTCTCAAATAAACAAATCTTTTAAGAAGAAATATGAGGGAGGAATCTTCCATTTGTTGGTCCACTTCCTAGAGAGCTGCACTGGCTAGGGCTGGCCAGTCTGAAGCCAGCAGCCCAGAGCTCCCTCTGTCTCCCCTGTGGGTGGCAGGGACCCAAGGACTTGAACCTTTACCCCTGCCTCCCATGTGCATCAACAGAAACCTGTATCCAAAGCAGAGGAGCTGGGATTTGAACCTGGCACTTTGATGTGGATGCAGGAATCCTGTGTGGTGACATAATACTGTCCCATATGCCCCGACCCTCCACCCCGGGTGGTTTGCTGCCTAGATTCACTCTGTCTTGATGGCTTCACAGCCAGAAGCCAAGCACCTGCTTCCTTGTGACCCTGGGTCAGTGGCGCCTTCGGGTGTCTGGTAATTCAGCCACTCCAGTGAGCTCCAGCAGACAGTGCGCTGACAGCCATGAACATGCAGGGGAACCAGGAAGTCCCACCGTGGGGCCACACAAGGTGACGCTGAGCAGTGACTCACAGTGTGCCCTGCAACTAGCAGCTAATGCAAGGTCTAGGACAGCCCCCATTGCAAAGACTTATCTGGCCGGGGTGTCATTGGTGCTCAGGTTGAGAAACCCCGAGAACAAAGACTCACAACAATGCTGGCTTCATGGTGTATAACGTTAAGCTGCCACTGTGACCTTGGCATACCATACAAGCACTATTTTGAGTCCCAGTGTTCAGCTTCTAGTCTAGTTTCCTGTTAATGTGCTTGGTAAAGCTGGCCCTAGCAATTGAACTTCTCTGCCACCCAAGTGGGTGGAGTCCTAGGCTCCTGGCTTTTTCCTGGCCCAACTCTGTAGTGAACACTTGGGGAGTGAATCAGTAGGTAAAACATTCTCTCTCTCTCTCTTTACGTATGTGTCAATCTGTCTTTCAAATAGATACATCTTTTTTTTTTTTAAAAAAAAAAAAAGACTTTATTTTTATTTTTATTTGAAAGGCAGATTTTACAAAGAGAAGGAAAGACAAAGAGAGATCTTCCAACCACTGCCTCACTCCCTAAATGGCCAAAACAGCTAGAGCTGAGCTGATCCAAAGCCAGGAGCCAAGAGCCTCTTCTCAGTCTCTCATGGTTTCAGGGTCCCAAGGCTTTGGGCCGTCCTCCACTGCTTCCCCAGACCACAAGCACGGACCTGGATGGGAGTGGAGCTGCTGGAACACGAATCTGCATCAATATGGAATGCCAGTGCTAGCAGGCAAAGGATTAGCATGCTGAGCCATGGTGCTGGCCCCTAAAACAAATCTTTAAATATAAAGAACTGGCCCCAGTGCATTGGCCTAGCAGCTAAAGTACTCACCTTGAATGCCCCGGGATCCCATATGGGCGTCAGTTCTAATCCCGGCAGCCCCACTTCCCATCCAGCTCCCTGCTTGCAGCCTAGGAAAGCAGTCGAGGACGGTCCAAAGCCTTGGGACCCTGCACCCATGTGGGAGACCTGGAAGAGCTCCTGATTCCTGACTTCAGATTAGCACAGCACTGACCGTTGTGGCCACTTGGGGAGTGAATCATCGGACAGAAGATATTTCTCTCCATCTCTCCTCCTCTCTGTATATCTGACTTTGCAATTAAAAATAAATATTTTAAATATAAAGAACCATCACAGGTGCAAGTCTTCTGTGTTCTATCTCTCAGCAGGAGTCGGGGATTGTGAGCATGAACCTCAAGATACAAAGGAAGAAATTTAAAACATGACAAAAAGAGTAAGTGACTATACTCCCAGGCAGATGTGTAAGAAAACCAAATGAAATTTCTGAAACTGGCTGAAGTGAAACCATGGCCATCTCTACTCCATGTAACAGGCATTTTTGAAAGACAGCTTGGAGTTTTCCGGCAAAACTGAAGATGAATCTTACGTATGACCCAGGCAGTCGGTTCCTGGCACAGACCCAGAGTTGCTCAGACACATGTCCCCCTGCTGCGAAGACTGCCATTCCAGGGAAGGCCCAAACTCAGATGAGCATCAAAAATGCAATGCGAAGTTGTAGCCATAGGAAAGAACGCCTCCCAGCAATGAAAGAAGATGAAATTTCAGCACCCATGGGTTAAGCTTCATAACAAATATGGAGTGAAATGAAAGACTCAGAATAGGCAAATAACATTGCTTAAAAGAGAGCAAACAAGGGAGAATGAAGATGGCAGAATAGGTGAAGACACATTTGAACAGACGTAGAAACATTAAAAAGGATGAAGCAGAGAGAGCACATTCCAGAAAACAGGAGAGGAAAGGCCGATGGGAGAGGAGTACCTGGAGACTGCTGGACACAGGAAAGCAGTGGAAACATCAGGGTGGTACAGCAGTGACCAGATATCCTATCTGTGTTCAGCCAGCAGCAATCTGAACTGCACTAGAGGCCAGCACTCCACCAGCAACCAGGTGGGAATGGGAGTTCTCCAGTAACTTAGGAGGTGAACCCAGACAAAGAACTGCCCAGCCTGCTGGTTTGTTTGACAAAGCAGGAGATCCCACACAGACAGTGTGGGAACAGGGTGGGTTTCACAGCCCAGACCCCCAGTAGACCTGAATTGGGAGCCATCTTGTGCAGGGAGGCAAAGGCTATGGGACAGGACTGTGTATGCACTGAGCTGGGAGCAAACTCATTTCAGGCTCAGTGAATTCCAATGATGTGGCATCCTATAGGCTCCACCCAAAATAGGTCCAGGTAACCCCAGACCTAAAGGCCATTAGATCTAGCGGTGGCACATCAGGCATCATTTTGTATAGTGTGGCAAGGCTTTGAGACTACAGGGACAACAGGGAGCTGTGCATATGCTGAGCTGGGAGTGAACTCACTGAGCTCAGTGCATTGCACTGGTCCCACAGGGAAAATAATATTGTGGCATGCTTCAGGTCAAAACAGGTCTGGGTAGCCCTCAGATCTAACGGCTAACAGATTCCAGCAAGATCAGCACCACCAACAACCTCACTATACAGGACACCTAGTATCTCCCTAATCCTGGGAACTGCTCAAACCAGAAGTGGGAGAAAGGTTGTACAGGCAACTGTGCAGCCTCAGCACAGAATCACAGGAGACGGAGAATGGATGAACCAGGGACTGTGGCTACGGAGACCATGGTGGAAGTCTAACACAAGAGCTCAGACTGGGAACTTGCTGGAGGGAGTGGCATGAGTGAATGCAAAACAAAGAGCCATGTACCAACCACATTAAGTAAAATCGAATTGTAGACCTGTGGGTGACACAGTTTAGAAACCTGGCCCAAGGAGAAGAATCTGAGAACCAGAAGTACATTGACAAAGAGCAAAAAAAGAGAAAAAGGCACAATGAATATTACTGAAGACTCCCCTGCAAAGGAATAAAACCCTTTGCCAACCTCAGAGTTCACTGGAGAATACATCAAGAAAGTGAGGAATAAATAATTCAAAACACTTGTTATAAAGCTTCTTATCAACAATAAGAAGCACATAATACAGGGGTTCAAGGAATTTAAGGAATATGTCACACAGGAAATGAATCAAATGAAAGTTGATATAGTAGAAATTCAGAATGCAGTGAAGCAAATTAAAAGTACAGTGGCGAGTCATCAAAATAGAATGAATGAAGCAGAAGAAAGAATCTCAGAATTAGAAGATATTTCCTGTCACCAGGGGGAAACAAACAAAAAGCTGGAAGCAGAGCAGGAACAGGCTAAAAAAAGTATTCAAGAATTGAAAGACACTATTAGAAGGCCAAATATAAGAGTTATGGGAGTCCCAGAAGGTTCAGAAAGAGAAGATGGATTTGTAAATGTATTTAATGAAAATTTCCCTAATCTGGAGAAAGAATTGGGAAACAACATCCAGGAGGGGCATAAAACTCCCAACAGGGTTGATCAAAGATGATCTTCCTCACAACACATGATAATCAAGCTCTCTTCAATCAAACATAGGAAAAAGATCTTTAAATGTGCACATGAAAAAAAAATGACATATAAAAGAATGCCAATAAATTCCTCTCACAGGAAACTCTACAGGCAAGAGGAGAATGGAATAACATATTCCAGATCTAAAAGCAAAAAACTGTCAGCTCAGGATAACGTGCCCAACAAAGCTTTCCTTTATCTTTGAAAATGAAACAAAATTCATCCACAGTAAAGAAAAGTTAAAAGAATATGCCTCTTACAAACCTGCCCTACAAATGAAACTTAAAGAAGTTCTCTTGACAGACGAATAGCACCCAGCCAAACCAAAGGCAAATGTGAAGAACATCCCAGTAAAATAACAACAGAAGACTAAATCAATGAACAACCCATCACTAAATGACAGGACCAAATTATCACCTACTTATATTAACCCTGAATGTAAATAGGTTAAACTTATCAAACATCATAGATTAATAGAATTAAAAACACAAAACCCATCTATTTGATGCTTACAGTAGATATATCTTACCAATAAAGATGAACAGAAACTATATCTCATGGATTTTGATGTTTTTGTTTATAGTTTCATTTCTTCAAAACACTTTTTTTCTCATTAAATCCTTCAGTGACTCATAGATCATACAGTAGCATCACTTTCTTCAAGAAAGTTCTTGATTTTCTTTCTCATTTCTTCAGAGACACATTAGTCATTCAGTAGCATGTTATTTAACTTCATGACATTTTGAATTTCTCTTTTTTCTTCCTGTTGCTAATTTTGTTTTGTGGCTTTTCATTTAAAGGGATGTATAGTAACTGTGTAATGGAGACTATCATATCCAGTGGCATGTTTTAACTTCATCGCATTGTAAATTTCTGTTTTTCTTCCTGTTGTTGATTTGTTGTGACTTTTCACTTGGAGGGATTTATAGTAACTTTGTAGTGGAGACGACATGTCCAGATGTGAGGATACAGCACAGTGTGCATCTCTACTTCCGGACTGAGGATGGACTCCCAGGGAAACTGTTGGATGTGTCTTGACAATGGGATGCTGGACTCTGCCACTGTCCATGCCTGAAGTGATGCTCTTATGACTTTTTATGATGAACTATGCTGTTGTAACGATATGGGGGAACAAAGTGGGATGGGGATTCAGGGAGGGAAGAGGAAATCTCAGGGCCTATGGAACCATATCTTAAAATGATAATGATAATAATAATAATAAAATGAAAAAAAAAGAGAGAGAGAACAAGAGTGGACACAGCTGGCAAAGCAATGAAGAGCAGCAGGGGAGAGTTCCCATGCAGGGCTGGGTGGCAACTGCCTCTTGGGGACAGCAAAGGACCCACGGGGGTCTTGGAGCTATGGCTTCTGCACTGTGTGTCTGCCCCTTTCTGAATTCTGTTCTTTTCCCAACTAACACTGAAGTGAGGATCCGTGTACTGGAAGATGGATTTGAAGGAACTCTGCAAAGCTAGCCAAAGAGACCTGAGAGAGGGGAGTGTGAACCAAAGATCAAATTGGAGTTCAGGAGAGAGAGAAACAAGCCTCAGCATGGAGGAGGGAGAGCCAGCCTGGCAGGGCGAGGGCACCAGAAAGCCCGGCCAGCCGCCCGCAGCACACTGACCACAGAACCCAGACCTGAGTACCTTGGAGCCTGCAAAAAGCCGAGTTCTAACAAAGAAAAAGCAACAAAAGCAGTCAGAAATGCAAAAGCCAATTATCCTACCAGATTTCTTCATCAATTGTTGAAAGGCAGGGAACAATGACTTAACGGGGCTGAAAATAGAAAGCAGTAAATCACTCTGGAATTGCTGTGCGGGGTGGGGGTGGGGGAGAATGTCATCAGGAAGATCTGGGGACAGGCACCAAGATATGGCTGGGGTGGGGGGCTGCTCCGAGCTCCAGCGTCCTGCTGAGGCACCCTCGGAGCAGCAGGGGGCTGCACCCGTGCTTGGGCCCCTGTCATTCACGTGAGAGACTCCAGTGGAGTTCTGGGTTCCTGTCTTCAGCCTGACCCAGTCCCCTGCTCTGATCCAATGCCAGTAGCCAGGAGCTTTTTCTGGGTCTCCCAAATGGTCCCGAGGCTTTGGGTCATCATCAACTGCCTTCCCAGGGCACTAGCAAGTTGTTCGATGGGAATTGGAGCAGCATCCATATGGGATTCCAGTATGTGTAAGGTGAGGACTTCAGCTACTACGCTACCACACAGAGCTTAACAAGGATTTTTAAAAGATCATATCAAGAAAAACTTTAGTGCCAAACAAATCTGAATATTTAGGAAAACCTCCAGGAAAATATAACTTACCAAAACTAACCTTAGAAGGAAAGAGCTGTGAAAAGAGAAATTAAATCCATAGTTGCAAAAAAAATTCAAGAAACAAATAATTCCAATTATTTGTACTCTTCCAGAAATACAATTTCAAAGGCCCTCCAATTAATTTAATAAACCTAGCATAGCCCTGATACCAAAACCAGATCAAAAAGAGGAACAAAATTTTACAGGTCAGTCTATGCATAAATTTAAGCAAAATATCTTCAAACTAAATTCAGCAACATATAGAAATGTATTTCATCTTAACTAAGATGGGCTTATTTTTGGAATGAGAGTTCCATTATCATTTTTTAAAATCAATTAATGTACTTCACCACATTAACAAAAGAGAAAACTCATATATTTTGTTAATGAAGACCTGAATAATTATCCATTCCAGCATCTGGTGCAGTAGCCTGGCAGCTTAATCCTATGTCTGGGTGTCAACAAGCCATATGGGTGATGGTTCTAGTCTTGACTGAACCATTTTAGGTCCAGCATCCTGCTGATGCACTGGGATGGCAATGGAGGATGACTCTGCACCCATGTGGGAGACCCAGAAGAAGCCCCTGACTCCTGGCTTCATTCTGATCCAGTTCTGATCACTACAGCCATCTGGAGAGTGACCCAGTGGATGGAAGCTCTCTCTGTCTCTCTCTTCCCCGCATCTCTCCATAATTTGCATAGATAAAGCTCCTGACTTGGATCTGACCGTTGAGGTCATCTAGAGAGGGAACCACAAGATGAAAGATCTGCCTTTCCCTCTCTCTAATCAATTAAAAAAAAAAAGGAATGATTAAGAAGGAACCAAAATTGTTGTTCCCTGTAGATGAACGATTATCTACACGGCACATCCTACCTAACCCACAGATAGAGGATGAATAGAAGCATTGGGCAAGGCTGTTAGACACAAAATCAGAACCAAGTGTCAATTTTACTGAGTCAATTTCATCTCCATGAACCAGTGAAAACAAACAAGAGATGTAACTTTTAAAGCCAGGTCATTCAGAACAACATAAAAGTCTAAGGCAACTAGAAGTAGCACTTATGAAAGTTACATAAGATTTGGGTGGAGAATTATCTAAAACTGTATTGAAAAGCATTGAAGAAGAATCAGTTGGTGCAGCAAACATTTGTGTAGATCCCACTCCTTGCAAAGTGGTTCTAAAGGCTGCAAGTCAACCTATGTCACTAGCCCTAGGAGAAGGGAGCTGTTAGCATAATCATCCCATCTACGGATGAAGAAACCTACGCTTCCTCACGGCCACCTGTCTCTCGGAACCAGGCACCAGGAGATGTGATTACAAAATACAGACTGCCCCCTGATCAGACGCTCTTTCCTAAAGAGTCCAATAGATGGAGAGAGGTTGGAATACGTGAAGTTATAAGAACATCAATTCTCTCCAAAATTAGTCTGCAGTTTGAACCACAGATCCACCGCAGGTTCCAGTGCGACATCTCTCTGGGTTGTGAGGCTAACTTGCCGTGCAGTGGCTCACATGGGAAGCCAGACGTCAACTGTCCCTTACGTCCCCCACAACAGGAGGGGACCCCAATTCTTTATGAAAAATAGAATCAAGAAGAGTTCATACAGCTGCAAGGAATTTGGGGATCCATCCATGATTTTCCAGGATTTACATTTTCCATGAACGTTTGAGAAACTTTCATAAGCATGGTTTTAAAATGTTTTTGTAACAAAATACACTGACGGCTGAATTGAGCTCAAACTTGCTGATATAATTTTCCATCAAGGCATTTGCCCCAGTTGTGCTTACAGGAGACAATGCTGCGAGATACCAAGTGGAAGTCTGGACAACAGCTACGGCTCAAAGAAATTGTGGCTGTGGTTCCAAGTTTTTGTAAAGGTGACAGGGAGGCAGACAAGCATCAGGTGGACCGATGTGATCATAAGCTACCTACCTGGTGACAATCACAACCTCCTCTGGAGGATGTTAACATGATGATTGGAAGCAAAACCCAGCCTTCAGTCCAAAGCTGAAGGGACACAGAGGAGTGCAGTCATGTGGTGTCCTACACTCCCAAACCAGGAAGTGCTGCTTTCCCTTCTGCTGCAGGGCGGAGAATGGCTGTGATCTAGTCACACAACGCCATTCTGTTCTCTAATAAAAAGAAAATACGTCGCGCACCCACAGCACAGGCGAAAGAGGTGAGTACTGCAAGGTGACACACTGCAAGGCAATGCCATTTATAAGATCTTCAAAAACATCTCAGGCCAACCCATATGTCACATGGGGCTAGAGACGTGATACACCGGGGGCGGGGGGACGGGGTCAACCAGCCAGGGAGCTGTAAGTGCAGTACTGACGATGACAGCGCCTCAGCTTGGGGACAAGGAGGTGAGGTCACACAGAGGCGTTGAGACCCACTCCGCACTCACTGTCTTGAACTGGGTGGCAGGGATGTGTGCTGCTGAGATTTTCTCTGTGTGTTCTCATTCATAAACATCCCTTTCTGCTTAGGATAACCGGGGAGGCGGGGAGGGGGGGAGGCATTTGTTGGTTTCTGATCAAGGTGGAGAAATGCAGCTTCATGGTGCCAGCTCACTCTGCAAAGCCCCTGGGGGACGCTAGTGTCCCAACCACCTGATCTGGAGCTGGGTGCTACCTAAGGGCAGGGTAAGGCCAGGCTGTCCCGAGGGCTTCCCTCCTGGCTGGCAGGTGGCCACCTCCTTCCTTGCTCATGTGGCCTTTCTTTCGTGTGTTGGTGTCTCTCCCCCTCAGGGCATTAGTCCCAGCTGGGGATCCCTCTCTCAGGACCTCAACCCTAAGTACCATCATGATCGCCCTCATCTGGGACAGGTATTATGAGGAGACACGATCACTTGGTGCATAGCATCCAGCCACCAAGATTACCTAATTGTCACCTTGGCAGGTCAGGAGCAGCTGAGGCACACAGATCTTTTCAACAATATGGTCTTGGTTTTGGTTTCTAATTTTATAGTTATTTATTAGAAAGAGAGAACTTCCCTCTGCTGGTTCACTTCCCAAATGACTACAATGGCTAGGGCTGGGCTGGGGCCAGAGCAAGAAGCTGGGAACTCAACCCAGGTCTCCCAGGTGGGTGCAGCACCCGATCCCTTGCACTGTCGCCACTGTCTCCCAGTGTCCACACTGGCAGAAAGCCGGGCTTGAACCAAGGTGTTCTGACATGAGATGTGGACATCTTAGCCATCAGGCGAAATGCCTGTTCCCTCAGCTCGGAAAGAGAATGAAAACAGAGCCGAAGAGTCCCCCTCACCCCCTCACACAGCCAGGGATGTGCTTGGCTCCAGAGACTCCGCCCAACCCCTGTGCCTGGAGGGGTGCTTCCTCACAGCCCCCGCCCGACCCCCGTGTCTGCTGGGCACACTCCCACTGCTTGGCAGCTGCCTGTCCTGCCTGGCCAAGGGCTGAGCAGGAAGCACACCAGTTCTGTGCAATGTCCATATCCGGGCACTTCCTTGCCGGAGATTTCCTCGACATCTGCAGTGATGGAGGATCCAGACGCAGGCTGGGGGCTGGCGGAGGCAGCCCACGAAGGATGAGCTGCAGATTCTAATGCTGAGAAAGCCCGAAGCCTGCCAGCAGCAGAGGGAGCCAGGCACGGATGGAGGCAGGGATCTCGGGGCTCGGTCTTGGAACAGATGGCTGGGGTTTATTTAGAACTCATAACAGGCAGAGCCGGGATCTGTGAAATGCAAGCGGCTCGGGTGGCATGCTGAGGGCCAAGGCGGGCACCGAGACCTGCAACAGCTCCTAGAAGGCAGGGAGCTGCTGTGTGGGTGGACAGGTCGTGCAGGGGCACTCACCATGGAAAAGCTAGGGAGCAAACTGGATGGGCATGCCTCCCGAGAGCCACGGTTGTCAAAAATAACCCCAGGCCCGTTAAAACCCATTAATAGTCATGAATAACATCCAGCATTTTGTTAGCATGCCCTTGCCAGGCACCACGCAGTATGCTTTCTCACCTTCATTTGCACAGTGAGAACACAGAGGCTTGGTGAAGGTGTGTGAGCCCTCAGGCCTCAGGGCTACAGAAGCCCGGGACAGGAGGGAGGTAGAGAATTGGTGAGAGGAGCTTTGACTTACAGAGACAGGGTCTGTTAGGATAGGTGCAGAGGGAGGCTTTGGATGATGCGTTCATGTACACGCACGGTATGCGGGTGGTGTGAGTGTGTGCAGAGGACAGTAAGTGTGTGTGAAATGAGAACTTCCCGGCCCTGGCCGCCAAGGCACCAGGCTGCTAAGTCCAATATGGCTCACTCCACTCTGCCATCTGTCACCTCAGGCGAGTCACTTCCTCCCCCGGCTTCTCGGTTTCTCCTCTTTAAGACGAGACAGTTGGTCTAGGATTCTTCCCAGCTCGGATTGTGTCTGCATCTATGATTTTACTGTTGGGTGGCAACTGGGACAGAGTGGTGTGGGAGAGAGCGCCTGCAGATGTCAAAGGTCAGAGGCTGCCTCCCAACCTCCAAGGCCAAGAGCCAATCCCTGGCAAGGGCAGTGGCAACAACCACACTCCAGAAAACGAGTCACCTATCTGCTTGTGTGGCAGGAAGGGAGGCACCCCTGAGCATGACTGGCCTTGCCCATGCCCCTCCCCAGGCCTAGGCACCAACACTGAGGGTGGGTGGGATGTCAGGAATCCATGGTTCTGAGAGTAAGGCTGTCTGTCCTGGAAGGTGCAAAGCCCAGGCACTCGGTAGCAGCCCCCTCCCCTTTTTTCTCCTCCCCAGTATGCATCAGCCGCTTGGAAATCAAGGCATCCATCGCTGACTCTGGTGGTGTACAAGGCTAAGCCCCAGACAGGTGCAACCAAGGGCCCAATGCACCAAGAATTCAGCCAAGAGTCCTTCTGCTTAGGAAGCCGTTAGAAAACTGTAGCCATGGCTCTGCGCTACCCCCATGGTTGTGGGCCTGAACAAGGGCTACAAGGTAACCAAGAGCGTGAGCAAACTGAGGCATAGCCACCACTGTGGGCGCCTAACCAAGCATGCCAAGTTCATGCGGAACAAGATCCGAGGGGTGTGCAGTTTCATCCCCACAAGCGCTGTGCCATGGAGCTGCCCGAGGTCTCCAAAGACAAGTGCACACTCAAGTTCATCAAGAAGAGAGTGGGTACACACATCCAGGCCAAGGAGAAACGCGAGCAACTGAACAAGCTGGCTGCCATGAGGAAGGCAGCTGCCAAGAGGGACTGAGTGTCCCCTCCTTTCCCTGTCCCACTCCCTTCGCAATAAACCTCCCTGGGCCCTCAAAAACAAAGGCTGGGGCAGGGGGCGAATTCAGCCAAGGCCACAGAGCAAGAACTGTAACGCTCGGATCACTCCCAAGGATGACAGAGGCCCTGTAGTCTCCCTCTGCATTCCAGGAGGGTCTGCTCCATGACATGGACTTTGCCGGTCGTTCCAACGATCACAAGGTACCTGTTGAGCATCCGCAGGGTGCACCTGCTGTGTACCTGTGATGCAGACACATCCTGAAGAGGAGCTGGATGCCATGGCTATCCGAGTCCTGGGTCTTGGTGCTGAATCTCAGTGGAGACTATCCACTGGCCTTGGAGTGAGTTGCGAGCTTCCAAATCTACTTCCACCTCGCACTGGTTCTCCTACAAATTTCTTAGCCATGGCTCCCAGGTTGAACATTGGTAAATTGTAAACCACCTCCTGGAAAGTCCCTGGAGGGACAGAAGCGCTCAGCACAGTGCCCACAAAGCAGGAAGGTCGCATATGATGATGTGGATGTTGGTGCTAACATGGGATGGTAAATGATGTGTGTCCTCCTCCCTGGCCATGCTACACAAGGCTCCAGGTGCTGTCCTTAACCACGCAGTTCCTGTCAGGAGAAAGCAGCTGGCTCTAGGTTGGGGAATCTAAGACCACATCGCCTCCTGCACTTGGACTGACAGGTTCAAGTGCCTAGTGACAGGTGGCATGTCCGTCCAGAAGTCTGCCTACAGCCAAAGACAAGTGGGGTGATTTTGCAAAGCTGAAGAGTGCCGTGACACCAGCCCCAGGCAAAGACTGGGGGTTGGGGGTGAAGGGTCTGGAGCCCTTGAAATGGCAGGCTTCCTGTTCCTACCTCTCACTGGCCCCTAAACCATGCTCTCAACTCCTCCCTCCATAACAGTGGAGGGGAGTGGCTACTGGATCTGAAGTCAGAACCATATTGGGAGCTAGCATTAGTGAGACTGGGCAGCATGGGCTGAGGGACTGGCTGGCTGTGGGGAACTCCAGCCATGGGGTCTGAGGCCACAAGCTTGGTTCTGATTGAGGAAAGTCCCAGGGCCTGGGAAACATGTCCACCCACCCCTGCCAGTCCTCACAGCCAGGGGGATGCAGGCAGATGATGTGGCTCAGGAGCTGCAGGGTGGGGCACGGCGTTCCCATGGGCAGCTATGCAGGGAACGTGGCAGATGGAACCGCCTCACTCCACGTAGGCACTTAGTGATACTCCAGGACAGCAGGGGGAGGAGGGCTGTGGAAAAGATTGGGGAGGGCAGGGAAGGGCGGGGTGGAGGATGGCATGCCAGGAGCTAAGCAGAAAGGTCTTGAAAGACTTCCAGGGGACTCGGGCAGGTGGCAACCAAATGCCAACCAGAAGGGCCCTTTTAGAACACTTGAATCCATTTCTTTGTTTACTAGCTGGTACTCGAAGGACCCCATGGAGCAGCCACCAAGCTGTAGATACACAGCGTGGCCTCGTCTGGGAACTCATCACTGCCCAGCCATGTGACTCAGGGCCAGTTTCTCAACTTATCCAAGGTTTGGATTTCCCCTTCATAAAATGGGAAGTCTGCCACCTGCCCCTTGACCTATTGTGAGAAGTGGGCTGAGGTACCCAGAGCACCATGCACCATGAACAGCATCCAGTGGCGCTTCCACAGACATGGGGTGGGGGGCATTCTCAGGCCACATGGGATTAATTGTAGAGCCAGAATCCAGAAAACCCAGGTTCTGACCCAGCTGGCTTGGCTGTGTCCAAGACAAGACACGCTGGGCTGTGCCATAGGGGCGCCACATGGGAGGGAATTTCCCATGACGGAAGCTCAGGAATGTATTAGCCAGGGCTCCATTTTGGGTGCTTCTGTAAGTGTGTGCCTGGGATGGATTAAAAGCTGGGCAAGAATTGGATGTCATCATGATGACCCGTCCAGCCCACAGATGTTAACATTCCAATGGCCAGAGGCAGAGCTGAGTACCCAACTCTTGACACCCCAAAGCAAGGAGAGAAACCCATATTGACTGACGGAGCACACAGTTCACCTGGAGAAATGGGTGTTTGTGGAACACTTTGTCCATGCGTGTGTGAGGGTTGTTAAGTGAACAAAAGTGGCATGTCTTGCAGCAGAGAGAAAAGAAGCAGGCAGAGCTGGGACATGGGCACGAGGGTGTTAGCAGAGCTGTCCAGCTGGCCCCTTCCTGGCAACTGATCTGGCACCTCCATCGTGCAGCTTCCCAGCCCTCTTGGTAGTTGCCATCCTGGGGTTCCTTGGGCCCCCTGAATTCACACCCCTCTATCTGAACATGGAGGGTCAGGTAAGCAGAGCACAGGGAGCCTGAGGCTCATACACAGTGCTGGTCCTTAGAGAGCCTCCACTTCCCCCCGCCCACACCAAAAGATTTAGTTATTTATTCAAAGACCAGAAAGAGACATATTCCATCTGCTGATTCATTCCCCAAATGGCTGCAGCTGCCTGGCTCAGAAGCTAGGAGGAACCTGGAAGTCTTGCAGATCTCCTTCATGGGTGGCAGGTGCCCAAGCACCTGGGCTATCTTGGCTGCACATCAGCAGGGAGTTGGACTGGAAGTGGAGCAGCTGGGATTGAATCAGCATGCTGAAACTTGGGATGCTGATGCTGCAAGTGGCTTAAATTCCTGCACCCCAGCACAGGCAGCCCCCACCCACTCAGGGCAACACAGCCTTCCTCCCAGAGAGCTCCTAGGATGCTAGAGTGATGGCAGAAACATGGCTTAGGCTGAGAGGAAGCTCCCAGTCTGGTGGGGGAGGCATGGACAGGAAAATGCAGACTCTGCAGTAATGGTAAGCTCATGCTGACCAAGGTATGCTTCAGACCGGAACCCGATGGAGCAACACAGCCATCCTGTGAGACGACACGGAAAACACGGGGACTCACAGAGCTGAAGTGATTCATGTAGAGGAGCTAGCAGTAGCACCCTTGGTTACTAGGCTGTCCTGAGTGAAGGAGAAAGACCAAGTGGGCATTCTCCTGTCTCCAAACAGACTTCATCCGCTTGTCCTGTTAATTACTGATAGAGGGACCCTGAACTGTCTAATCAGGGTGTTGGATTTGTTCTTGCTCTGTGGATGAGGCAAGCTGGTTACTAGATGTGTACGGCTGCAGGAAGGCTGTCTTATTGATAAGCTGACTCCTTTATCATCAGGGTTTTATCCCTGAGCCCATTTCTCTGATATCCATGGAGACATCCCAGGTTTTGTCTGACGAGTGCTCTCCTAGTCACAACCAATGTCTCTTCTCTGTCTTTACGT
Organism: Ochotona curzoniae; assembly: GCF_017591425.1. NCBI lineage: Eukaryota > Metazoa > Chordata > Mammalia > Lagomorpha > Ochotonidae > Ochotona > Ochotona curzoniae. The sequence continues at coordinate 13,557,486 of NW_024466219.1, read as the reverse complement.
GTCAAGCTAGCTTCTTACAGATGGCTTAGAGTCGGCTCTTGTGTTTATCTCTTTTCAAAAAACTATCTGCTTGAAAGACAAATTTAAAATGAGTAGATTCTTTTTATACTTAGCTGTGTGTTTGCTTCTTCTGGGGCTATGCCTTTCTTTGTATACATCTAAGTGGCCATCTCTTGTTAGTTTCATCCTGCTTAAAAAAAATTCATTAACATTTCTGATACTGAAGAACTACCACTGTTGAATCCTGCCAGTTTCCCTTTGCCTGAAAAACCCTTGATTTAACTTTCCTTTAAAAAGATGTACTTATTTTTATTGGAAAGTCAGATCAGACTTACAGAAAGATCTTCCATCCACTGGTTCACTCCCCAACTGGCCAAAATAGCTGGAACTGAGCTGATCCACAGCCAGGAGCTTCTTCCAGGTCTCTCATGTGGATTCAGGGTCCTGAGGCCCTGGGCCCATCCTCCACCTCTTTTCCAGCTCACAATCAGGGAACTGGATGGGAAGTGGAGCAGCTGATACTAGAGTTGGTGCCCATATGGGATAGGATGATCCATAGGGGGAGGATTAGCCGATTGAATCATCGTGCCTGACCAACATATTTTACTTTTAAAGAAATAATCATTTTAACATATTATTTTACTGAAAAGGCAGAGAAACAGAGATCTTCCATCTGCTGGTTCACTGCCCAGATGCCCACAACAGCCAGAGCTAACCCAAGCCAAAGCTGCGAGCCTGGGATTCAATCTAGGCTATGTCTCCTTTGTGAGTGGTGGGGACCCAGTGCTGCCGCCAGGTGTGTCTTGGGAGCAGACATGAGTGAGCCCAGGCACTCTGGAGGCAATGTGGGTGTTTCAAGTGGTATTGTAACCCCTGCACGTGCTGTCTCCTTCCTGAAAAGCTCGTGATTCTATGTGGATTTCAGGGGTGGGCCCCTCCCTTCATGCTTCTCCACTGCCATCCAGTGTCTTCTTGCCTTCAGAGCATCTGAAAGGACATCTGCAGTTACTCTTTATTCCCCTATGCTACAATCTTTTTCTCTGGCAGTTTGTTTCTTTATAACACTGGGTTTTAGCAACTTAATAATGACATGCCCTGGTGTGGTTTTGGGGACTTAAGGAGTGATTTCGCTTTATGGATTTAATTTTCATCAGACTCGGAAGTTGTGAGACCGTTATTGCAACATTTTTCTGCCCCTTCTTGGGGCTTCAGTTACACATATGAGAATCCTCCTGATATGCTAGGATTCCATGAGGCATTGAAATCTTGCTTGTTCCTTCTTTTTAATGTTCATGTATTCATTTTTGTGTATTGGGAGGGTAGTGACATAGGCGTGAATGGAGAGGGAGAGAGATCTTCTCAAATGCCCACAGTAACCAGTGCTGGACTGGGTTAAAACCAGAGGCAGGAATTCAATCTGGGTCTCCCAATTGGGTGACAGGATCCCAAGTTCTTGAGCCATCATCCACTACCTTCCAACTTCAGTAGCAGAAAGTTGGATCATAAGTGGCCAGAAGCCATTGTGGTGGCACAACAGACTAATCTTTCACCATGTGGCACTGGAATCCCAAATGGATACCAGTTTGTGTCCCAGCTGTTCCACTTCCCATACAGCTTTCTGCTAATGGTCTGGGAAAGCAGCAAATGATGTCTCAAGTCCTGGGGACCTTACACCCACATGAGAGATCCAGAAGAAGCTCCTGGCTTCAGACCAGCTTAACTTCAGCTATTGTAGCAATTTAGGGAATGAGCCAACAGATGAAAGACTTCCTCACTCTGTTTCTCCTTCTCTTTTTAAAATATGCTTTCAAATTTTAAAATAATAATAATAATAATTACGTTTAAAAAAATAAGTAGCCAGTACTCTAATATGGAACACAGGTGCTTCGAGTGACAAACTAATCCACTATGCCACCTCCCTGTTCCTTGCTGGGTTTTCTGCCCTGTGTTTCATTGTGGATGGCTTCTATTGTTTTGTTTTCAGATTTGAGCATTCTTTTCTAGCAATGTCTAGTGGCCATTGATCTGTTGGAAACTGGGTGCTTCTCTCACCTCAAAATTCACGTGTTGGATCCCCAGTCCCCAAGGGGAACTAGTTAGGTCATGAAAATGGAATTGGTGACTTCATAAAGGGAAACACCAGCAAAGATTTCTCTCTCTCTCTCTCTCTCTGTTTCTCGAAACACACTAATGGAATACCATGTTATTATGAAACCATCCATTTGCAATCTGGGAAGAGAGTCCTCAGGCCACAAATGTCACTAACCCCACATCTCCAGCCTGCAGAATTTAAGGAATGGGAAAATCAGTGTCTACCGCTTCAGCCACCCAGTCTGCAAGTCTGCGATGCCACCTGGGCAGGCAAACACCGAACCCTGCTCCGTGACACCGAGCACCTTTTTGAATCCTTCACTTTCCTCTTCATTTTGTTCGCATTTTTATTTAAGTCCTTGAGCATACTGAACTTTATAATAGTTTTGTTAGTGGCCTGATAATGCTGCTGTCTCCCCCACTTCTGGATCTACCCTAATTAATTTGCCTTTCTCCTCATTGTGGATCACAGTATTCCCGGCTTTCTTATTGTTTACTCCTTTTTGATGGCATTTTGAATTCTATACAACTGAGTGTTAAGATTTTATTACAGTCATTTGAAGACTAGGATTTGTTGTAGTAAAGAGCTAGATTAGTGTGATGGCTTTGATGTTTATTTTTGGACTTCTAGAAGGTAGATGTGGCGTATTTGTTTTCTTGTTAGAGAAAGAGTCATCTGTGACACCAGTTTCACGCTTCACAGCTTGCTGAGGCTTCTCACAGTGGCAACTGCACCACTTCCCGGCACTCTCTGAGCGATCCTTGAGATAAGGATGGCAGCAGGGACTGTGGGACTCGCTCAACAACTGAGTGTGGAAGGATAAGAGGTGAGGAGAAGGGTCAGCACTGTGGCATAGCAAGCAAAGCCACTGCCTGCAATGCTGGCCTCTCATACAGGCACCAGGTCGCGTCCCTATTGCTCCACTTCTGATCCAGCGCCCAGTGAATGTGTGTGTTAATGCAGTGGAAGATGTCCCAAGTGTTTGGGTTTTTGCACCCACACGGGAAGACTCAGATGAAGCTCCTGGCTTTAGCCTGGCCCTGGCTATGGCAGCCATCTGGGGAATGAATCAACGGGTGAAGATTTCTCTCCCTATCCCTCCATAACTTTGCCTTTCCAAATGAATAAATAAAATCTTTTAAAACAAACCAGAAAAATGAAAGTATAGGAAGAAATTACTGGGTGAGTTGATGGTGGCATCAGACACCAGTGAGAAGACTGACCTGGGAAGGCACTAAGGGATTCTACATCAGATCCATTCAATTTTAGGAGCCTGCAGGACGTTCAGTGGAGCTATTCAGACCATGGTGTGACAGTTGGGCTAGAGCTTAACCTACATCCCCCAAAGTTCACATGTTAGAAGCTTGGTTGTCTCTCCTCCTCTCTGTCTCTCCTCCTCTCTGAATATCTGATTTTGCAGTAAAAATAAATAAACCTTTAAAAAAAGGGAGGGGGCTGGCGCAGTGGCCTAGCAGCTAAAGTCCTTGCCCTGAACGCCCCGGGATCCCATATGGACACCGGTTCTATTCCCGGCAGCTCCACTTCCCATCCAGCTCCCTGCTTGTGACCTGTGAAAGCAATTGAGGATGGCCCAAAGCCTTGGGATCCTGCACCCATGTGGGAGACCTGGAGGAAGTTCCTGGCTCCTGGCTTCGAATCGGCGCAGCTCCAGCCGTTGTGGTCACTTGGGGAATTAATCAATGGATGAAAGACCTTCCTCTGTCTCTCCTCCTCTCTGTATATCTGACTTTCCAATAAGAACAAATAAATCTTTAAAAAGAAGAAGAAGAAGAAGAAGAAGCAGCTTAGTTGTCAGGGAGGTGATGGTGGAAAGTGGGACCTTTCAGAGATGGGGTCCCCTTAGAAGGGACCCGGGGAACCCAGTCTCCCCAGCTTCCTCCCACATATGCACCCACCTTTATAATGTTATTGGCTGAGCTGATGGGGGCACCATGCCATTGGCCTGATTCTGAGCTAAAACAACCTCTTTTCTTCATATAGTGAGTCTGTGTCAGGTGTGTTATTCCCAGACAAATATGCCTGACATGCGATCTGCGCCTTTGGGGAGAGATCACGACTAGGGGGTCAGTAGTGTGGTCAAGCAGGTTAAGTCGCCGTTCACAATGTTGGCATCACATGAGCATCAGTCTGAGTCCCAGCTGCTCTGCTTCCGCTCCAGCTCCCTGATAATGAGCCTGGAAAAGCAGTGGAAGATGGCCCAAGTCTGTGGGGGCCCTGCCACTCACCTGGGAGACCTGGATGGAGTTCCTTGCTCCTGGCTTTGGCCGTCTGAGGAGTGAATGACCAGTTGGAAGAGCTATCTATCTATCTATCTTCCTCTCCTTCTGTGAGACTGTAGACTATAAGACTATCAAGACTATAGTGAGAGAACTACGTGTAGCAGCTCAGAGCAGCTGGTGACCACCAAGCATCTATTCACAAGATACTTGAAATCCAAGGGGCAAGGAAGAATAGAAATTGAGAGACTGTAGTGAAAAAGACAGACTAGGAAATTCTTCAAGGCTGGGCAGAGGTGGAGCTCAAGGGAGGAGAGTAGGACAGAGAGAGGAGGAGAAATGCTGAGAAAAATCAGAGATGAAGCTGGGGCCTGGAACACAGAAGCTGAGAGCAGGAACTCCAGGTGGGCACGGCCAGTGCAGCCACAGGACACAGATCCATCAGGGGAGAGGGCCCAGACTGAGCCTACCCAGGGGAGAGGTTTGGCGGATCTGAGAGGGAATTGTTGGAAGGATTGGGAGCAGCAGAAGCCGGTGATGTGGGGGACAAGAGTGTCTGCTCCTCATTCTAGGCTGAGGGTGTAAAGGGGGGACACTGATGATGAAGCCGGGCCAGAGGGAGGGGTCACATGTGTGGGCTCGGAGGAAGGGCAGCAGAGGGCCACAGGCGTGAGTGCCCCAGGAGACGAGAGCAGTAGGCACAGTCACCAGTACCCAAGGACTCATTTTAAAGACACAAAAAAAGGAAGACCGATGGGGAAGAGCCTTGCCTCAAACGAACCACACGGGTGGGACTCGGCCCAAGAGCTCTTACCCCCTGCCCTTGAGCCCCAGCCTGCCCTTCCCACTTCCCACTAAGAACTCGCTTGGAATCAGCAAGAGGAGCTGGATGTGTGGGTCCTGGCAGAGTGGGGAATGTGGGCAGGGCCTCGCGGCACATTTTGGGAAGGGGTGGTTGTCGGGAGAGGGGCTGGGGAGGAGAGGACAGAGTCGGGAGAAAAGCGAAGGCATCTCCACCCAGGCAGCAGCTGCTGGCAAATATGTCACAACTTGTCAAAGAGGCAGAAATAGAAGCATCCGGGAAGGGGGAGGGGCAGGTGGCATGCCCAGGCCCCTGGACCCACAGAAAGGGCAGAACCAGCAAAGATCAGGAGCCTCCGTCCAGGGCGAGTATCACAAACCATGCCAAGGGGTTCCAGGTGGCTGGCATGGGCACCCCCACCCCTACAACGCGGCTGAAACCAGGAGCAAAGTGTAGGCTGGGAAGGAGTCTGCCCTCTCTCATCCTGCTGGCCAACCTTTCCACTCAGTCCCCTGGAGCCCTTCCTCAGGCCCCAGGCTGAGGGTCTTCTCACCCAGTGCTTGGACTTACTGATGGGGAAACCAAGGACCAGAGGGGAGACAGGGCGGCCGTGCGTTGAGTCTGCACCCAGACTTCCGGTCTCCTGCTCAGCCGCAGCCAGCAGCAATGAAGACCACAAGTGTGCACTGCACCCCATCCGGCTGGGGGTGTGCCCTCATCTTTCCTCCCACGCAGACCCGGTCACCCCCAGGCCCACACCTTTCCCCACCCCAAGGCCAGAGATGCCTGAAGGATGATCCTGGCTCTGAGCTCCGGATTCCAGGCAGAGCCGAGATTTCCCAGTGGTTACCCGATGCCCAGCTCGGGGGCCTCAGTGGAAACAATGCGAGGCCTGCAGGGGCCTCCACAGCCCCTTGGATCTCCCCATCACCATGTCTCCTATTATGGGCCTGAATTCTTCAATGCCCTCACTGTCTATCTGCCTGGGGGACCCGACACCACTGAGCAGCACTGGCTGCACCTACCTCAGTGGGGGGTGGGGAGACCAGTGGGCACGAGAGTGAGCAAGCACCTGCCCCAGTCCCCAGGCCCAAGTTCAGGCCACCACCAGTCAGTCCCCTGTCATTTCCCTTGTCTGGGCCTCTGTTGCCTTCATGCAGGGTACAGGAAGAGGGGCACGCCAGCCCTGAGTCCTCACAGCTCTGACAGCCCGTGACTCTGAGATCTGTTCTCACCTGCCAGGCCCCCCGCACATACACACAGTCAGCACCGCCTTGCTCACTGGCTCACCTGGCAGGTGTAGGCGTGTGTGCCTCACTCCAACCCCCACCCCAGCCAGGCCGCCTCAAGGACACCCGAAACTCAGGAAAACAGAAAGCAGGGCTGTGTGGGGAAGTCACAGGCTCCCACCCTTCCAAACCCTTCTTACTGCTCTGAGCACACACACACACACACACACACACACACACACACACACACACACACACACATACACACAGAGCAAATACTGCAAGGGCAAGCTTGCTTTGAGTTTAGTCCAGCTCAGCAGGGACAGGAGGATGCTACACGCCAGTGCTCTATGCCTGGAAGTGGTGGCAGAAGGAGATGGAAGGAGCAGGGGGCATTTGGAAAAACAGTGATACCCTGCAAATAAGATCAACCTAGCATACAGAACAAGCCTCCCCTGCTGGCCTCCCCCCTTCATCAGGAGAGGGGCTTCCTCTGGGAGGGAGCAAGCACTGCTGCGGGAAGAAGTGGCTGCAGCCGGGCCAGCCGGGGTGGGGATTAGGGCCGGACGCCCTGCTGTCAGGTTACTGCTGATGGATGGCCACTGGTGGCGGAGCACAAAGGCGGCTCTGTGCTGGGCACCAATATGTTCCCATCCATCAGAGGGCAGCTCCTGGGGTGGAGGGGCACTAGGGGCAGTTCCCCTACAGCTCAGCTCCCAAGAGCAGGATCAGGTGGGCTGGGGCTGATCCTCACTGCATTGGTGTTAGGGAGGGTAGAGTGTCCTTGGAGGTCCTGTGCCCCACAGTGGGTCTTGATGGGGTCCCCAAACCATCTTGCTCAGGCCTATGCCATCATACCTACACACCAGGATCTGGGAGACCCAGGCACACGAGGTGGCCCCAAGCCCCCAGCCAAGCTCCCGGCCTCTCACCCCCAACCCCCTGCCCCTGCCGACCCTGTTTCCCTCTGCATAGGCTCTGCCTAGGGCCATGACTGCCCCTGCCCTGCCAGCTCCATCCCAACACAGACTCAGGGGGTTCTCACACAGAAAGTCTGCGTGCACAGAGGAGGCAGTGAGGGGGCTAGTCCCAGCTTTTGTCACTGGACACTGTCCCCCTCAAGTAGATGGCTTCACATATGCATCTCCTGTCCTTAGCTATGAGAGTGATGAAGGCCGAGACCTCGTACCATCCAACCCAGAGACTCCGACAGCCAGCACACGGCTCCATGCTTGTGTCTTGATAGAAAGAAAGGACCGAGGGAGAAAGCCCAGGTTCAGTTCTCATCACCCTGCACCCCCAACATGCATACACAGGCACACATGGGGAGCACACAACACAAGCACACATGAACACATGCATGTGTGAGCACATGGGAGTACATGCATGCACATGTGTGTGCTTGTGTGGGAACACACAAACAAGGGTACACATGTTGCCCTTGGTCAGCCTGGAGCCTTCTCCGAGGCGAATCCATCCTGGCTGGGTGGCAGAGTGAGTGATGGGGGCCATTAGGGCCTGGCACATCTCGTGGTCATTGTGGTGGTGCTTGCCACAGCCTCCCTGCCTCAGTTTCCCCAGCCTCCACATGCAGGCTGTTCTGTCACCCCAACATGAGCCCCGAGCCCACACACATCGGCCTTCCCAACCCGTCCTTGCCTACCTCCCCTCACCCTCCACTCAGCCCCCAGCTGGGTAAACTGAGGCAAGGCTCATCCTTGTTCCCAGCTTTGATGGAGGGGGTGGACTGGCAGGCTCCTTCTTTAGGCTCCTTCTTTAGTCTAAGGCAGGGTTGGTGGCCACAGCAGCCACATACCATTTCCTGTCTCATGGCAAGCCCAAGGGCCCCACTTTCCCCTCATGGGACCCACTGGTTCTTTCCTCGCCTCCATTTCTGCCCCCCCCCCCCAACTAAGAGGACACCAGCATTCTGCCAGCTCCTCACTAAGGATGACAGGAGGGAGGGGAACTGCCTCAAAGCCCCTTACCACATCCTACCTCCCCCCCAGCACCACTAGCTTCCTCTTCTATCCTCCACTCCACTTTGAACTTGAAATGCCAAGCCTCACCTGTCCCAGGAGAGGAGTGTGGGATGGCATTGCTCAGTCTAGTCCACAGGGTTGGCAGGGTCGGGAGGGAGGTTGGAAAAGTCAACTGCAGGTCAAGCCCAGGACCCCTGAAGCTACATGACTGTCTTGTAATATTGGTAAGAGTCTGCCACCTGTGCAGGGACTTCGGGCCCTGGGGCTGGGTCAAGTGTGGTAACCATCGTGGTCCACTGGGTGGTGAGGTGGGACAGTGGCCTGGGCTTGGGGTGCCTCTAGCCCCAACCCGGAGGCTGGATCTCTCCGGTGCTGGTACCCAAGGGCTGTCTGCTGCCCCAGGAGGATGGGATCCCCTCACATCTGGAAGCCTTATTGTGAGGAGTCCTTGAGTGGAGACACCCCGGCATTCAGTAGCCTCTGACACACTTGAGACCTGTGTGATGCCAGGAAGACTGACAGCCCACGAGGGGAGGGGTCTGAGGAGCAGCCACATGCGATGGAGGGGAGAGGAAGGGAGTTTGCCACGGGTTCCCGGACTCTGCCCCCTGCTTTTCCAACCCCACCCCCAGTGAGGAGTCAGCTAAGTCTGGTGTGCAAGAGGTCAGCGGACGGCATTGAGTTGGCAGATACAGCCAGGGAGGCAGCCGAGTTTGATCCTGGTCGCCTCCACCAGCAGTCATGCCAACCAAGGTCTTCCAAGCCACTGGGGAACCCCAGAAACCAAGCCTCTTGTTCCCCCAGGGGCCCCTTCCCGAGTCCCTGTTGCCTGCCACGCCCTCCATCCACAGCCACCTCTTGCTCCAAGATGATCTCTCTCCAAGGGTCCCTTCTACCTGCATAGGGAGCTCACACGCTGCTGGCGGGTGGGGAGGGGGCTCAGGGTCGCACAAGCCCCCTGAGCAGACTGCACCTTACTAACCTGCCCTGTCCCCTCCTCCTCCTGCACCCAAGGGCTTCTCTGGAACCAGCAAGAAGAAGGCCGGCTGCCCAGCCAGGAATAATTGAAAGCAGCAGATGAGAGGGGCACATGCCCCCCACCTCTCCTGCCCCACAGGGGCTGCCGAGAAATGAAAACTAATCAAATTACACCCGACGGCCTCCCGACCCGTGCACAGGAGCCGGCGGTCAGGGGCAGGCGGCTGGGGCGGGGTGGGGGTTGTGGGGGAGAGGGAAGGGGACGCACATGTAAGCCCCTGGAACCGTCTCGATGCGCAGCAACAGCTTAGCGGGGGCTCAGGTTTCGACGGCGTGGGCTATATTTATCTCTGGTCCCATGCCAGCCGGGAGGGTTTAAATGGCACCCAGCAGTTGGCGTGAGGGGCTGCAGGAGCCTGGGGGCCGGTGGCAGGAACCAGTCTCTTCCGACCCCATGGAGCTCTACGAGACGTGCCCCTACTTCTACCAGGAGCCCCGCTTCTACGACGGGGAGAACTACCTGCCTGCCCACCTTCAGGGCTTTGAACCACCAGGCTATGAGCGGACTGAGCTCAGCCTGAGTCCCGAAGCCCGGGGACCCCTGGAAGATAAGGGGCTGGGGACCCCCGAGCACTGCCCTGGCCAGTGTCTGCCATGGGCGTGTAAGGTGTGTAAGAGGAAGTCCGTGTCAGTGGACCGGCGGCGGGCAGCCACGCTCAGGGAGAAACGCAGGCTCAAGAAGGTGAACGAGGCCTTCGAGGCCCTGAAGAGGAGCACCCTGCTCAACCCCAACCAGCGGCTGCCCAAGGTGGAGATCCTGCGCAGCGCCATCCAGTACATTGAACGCCTGCAGGCGCTGCTCAGCTCACTCAACCAGGAGGAGCGCGACCTGCGCTACCGGGCCAGTGCCGGGCCCCAGCCAGGGGTAAGCGGCCAGCCCGGGATCCCACAGCCCTGGGATTGGGGAGGGCTGAGACAGGTGTCAGGCAGGGCTTCTGGGGTTCCCATCTCATCTGATCTGTCCAGTTGACCTCCTGTGCTCTCAGGAGGTGGGGTGGAGACAACGTGGTGAGGGGAGGCCTGTGCAACTGCACTGGTCATATTCCTCCCCCACCGTCACTCCCGGGGATGAGCAAGGACTGCTTCCGGGGCTGTAGGCAGAACCTAAAAGGGTCAGGCTAAGCAATTCAGGAAAGACAACAGAGCCTCCCACTCCACCCTGACCCACAGCAGGGGCAGCCAGACCCTCAACCTTATCCTCAGGGCCGAAGACTGCTGCTAGTGAGTGTCCTGGGAGCTCAGCATCACCGCTGTGGGTGGCAGCTGGGTCCCTTGTGCAGTCAGAGGCAGGGGCAGTTGGCACGGGAGGGCCAGCCTGTGGTCCACCTTCTCTCACCCCCCACCATCCCCACCAAAGCCCACACGGAGAGCCGGTGGCCATGCCCTGACCTTGGGCCCTTGCCCTATCATGCAGGTGCCCAGTGAATGCAGTTCTCACAGCGCCTCCTGCAGTCCGGAGTGGGGCAGTGCGCTGGAGTTCGGCTCCAACCCAGGAGGTAAGTGAGGCCTGACCTTGTCACCTGGGCTCCACCCTTTATCCCTTCCCCAGGCCAGGTCCCCCTCCCTCCCTCCCTCCCCTGCTACAAAGGCATTCCTCGCTCCAGCTCCTTTCTATGGCTTCTCCAGAGGCCTGCGGACCAAGACCCCCAACAGTGGGCTGGGAGGGTCCACCACCTCGCTGGGGCCTGGTACTGACCTTCTCAGCAGAGAAGGTCCCTGCCCCCAGGGGTCTCTGGGAAGTGCTGAGTCAGTGCTGGGCCAGGCAGAGGGCAGCTCCAGTCCTCAGGGAGGAAGCATCCAGGCTCCACCTCAGGGTAGCTGCTTCCAAATCACAACGAGACGCATGCGCACTCGGGTGTGAACACACACACACCCCTGCACAACCCTTCCGGGCCTCAAGATCCCACCCCAGTAACACTGCCCTGCCTTCTCACAGATCATCTGCTGTCAGCTGACCCCACAGATGCCCACAACCTGCACTCCCTCACCTCCATTGTGGACAGCATTGCCGTGGAGGACGTGTCTGTGGCCTTCCCAGATGAAACCATGGCCAACTGAACCGGGCCTACTGGGCCGGGTGCCCGTGCCAGATGCCAACGCCGTTTCTATAGCAGGGGCCTCAGAAGCCAGGCCGTTCCGATGCCAGGCTGCCAGCCCTGGGCTTGCAACGGGCCAGACCTCCCCCTCCACATCCCTGTCAGGTCCAGACACTGCCCAGCAAGGAAAGGGGGGTCCTCCTCTCACTGAGGCCTTTCTCCAGTGTGTCCCCTTTCTCCAGGGAGACCAAGCCTGGGACCAGAGTGCCACCTTGGGTGTGCCCCGGCTCGGGGCCAACTTGGGAACCTCCTCCTCGTTGCTACTAATTCCACCTCTCCACCCCACTCCTGAGAGCCAGTGCCAGTGTCCTGACCACCCCCTCCCTGTGCTGGCCTCTTTCCCTGATGCCAGGGGCTGGGCTGGGCCCACCCTGGGCGGAGAGAAGAGCGGGGGAGGGACAGCCTTCTGTGGCCAGGTCTCCAGCCAGACTCTGGCAAGGAACATGGGGAGCCTTCCAGTAGCTTCATGTTTTCTGTTGTGTTGTGTGTTGTTTGTAAAGCTGCCATCTGACCAAGGCCTCCCTGGCTCAGGGGGCGGGGGCAGGGCTCGCCAGTGATTTTGTTTGTAATTAAGTAGCGTGTGGTTTTGCCATTTTAATTTTTTTTTTTTTTTGCTAACTTATTTTGGATTTCCTTTTTTAAAAAATGAAATAAAGACTGGTTGCTACAAAGGTGTCTACGGTGATGTTGGGGGAGGGGGTGCTGCCTCAAGGTTTTGCTTGGCTGCTGGGGCCCCCTGCTCTTTTGCCATGACAATAGCCGGGTGGTGCTGCTGCCTAGGCTGGGTGGAGGGAACCTGCAGAGCCCTGGGCTGCAGCCTCATTCACAGCAGCTGCTTCTGCCTACCCTCCTCCGTGCAGCCCACAACACCACTGGCTACACACTCCTGCACCCTGCACTGTCTGTGCCAGGGCCATGGACATGCCCAGAGGCGGTAACCTTATAAATCTGCCACTTTCCCTTACATGCCAAAGAACACACCACCTACCACCCTCTGCCATTCCCCCAGGTAGAAGTAGATTCTGGCCCCTGCCCACGGCACAGAACATGATAGAGACTGCGCTGGGGGAGAAGAGGCTGCTGAGAGGAAACCAGGAAGTTAACAAGGGCCACCTTCTAAAAACGTCAGCATTAATCCCAACTGCTTTCAGCTGAGAGTACACGGTTGATTGTGACTTCTAACTCTGAGTCATGACCAAAGGTTGGGGGCTTCTCGGCTGTGCTCCATGGCAGGTGGTCACAGCAGGAGACAGCAAGCAAGGCTGCCTCCACACTAGGAGCTTGAGGTGCCAGAGGCCAGTACCCAGGCTGGCTGTAAAGCCTCAGCTCTCAGGGCTACTTCCGTTCCCCATCACCCACTTCAGAACACCTAGCAATGCATTCTCCCTCCCCACTCGGGTCCAGGGCCTCTGACACCTCTTAAGCTCCCGTGGGTACAGCCCTGCTGCCTCCTGCTGTGACCATCCCACACCTTGCCCTCCTCCTTCCAGGAGCCAGCCTAGGACACTCCGCTCCTGTGGAGGTGATGGGCACTGGGCTTGCATCTCAATCTGCTCTTGGGAAGCCAAGGTTCATGGACTCACTCTGGGAGCAACAAGCTGCCCTAAGTGAGGGCATCAGGGTCAACGCGCCCGGCATTGTCAGGCTCAGCCGCTGCCTGCTGACCTGCTCACAATCTACAAATCCCAAGGGAGAGACAACTGTGGTGGCTGTGGAATGCATGGGCGTGAACCTTGCTTAGCAGGAGTCCGGATGCGCTTCTTACTGTAACAGGAAAAAAAAAAAAGAATTGTTGCTAAAGTCTTGGGGCTTCCTTCAATGAACAAGTTCTTCACCTTCACTGTGCAATTACAGATAAGGCTCCAGTTAATGAGTAATGAGCAGTGCTCTCTAGGGAAGTGAGCGGAAATCATTTTTTCAGAGGCAACACCTACAACACATTAAACTGGATTCATCAACCAGTGCCTGATAACCGGCCTCAGGGAATCGGCTAGAATGAAAAGATAAGAATTCCTTGACACTGACTTGCCAACTGCCAGTGTGAGCTGGAACCTGCCAGTGTTTAGATCATTCGTGGTTGGCAAAAGGCCTAAAGCACAGGTCAACAAACAGCCCCAGGTAGCAGCTGACGGTTCCAACCCACGCCTTGACAGGCTGGACAATCCTTGTTAGGGCTTCAGGTGGAACAGGTGGCTAAACCAAAGGGAGAGGGAGGCAGACAGACAAGTGGAGAGGAGAGGAACCCCTCAACCCAGGGGTATCTCACAGACAGACGCCATTCCCAACCTGCTTCATGCCTGGGACTTCTTTACACTGCTGCTGTCTGGGCTTCACACTGGATTAGAGGAACCTGGCATACTCCCACATGATGCCCCCGGCCGGGGCAGGTATGCCCTTCTGTGACGCTGTTCTCCCACAGGCATGGCTCTCTTACTCTGCCAGGATCATCACCAAAGGGGGCAAAAGGAAGGAAGAATCCCGGATTTCCAGTGTTTTCCACAAATGTCGACAACAGTGTGACGCTGGGGTCTCGGCTCCGGCTTGGCATGTCCAGATTCCCATTGTCAGTGGACAGCAGCGCAAGGAAGGTGTTCCCTCTGGATCGCCTCTCCACAGCCAGTGGGCGCCAAGGCTCCGGTGCCACCCTTGATGGTGGCTAGTTGCCAGGCCAGAGCCTTGCCTGTTTGCCTCTGCCAGCCTGTGTTCCTTCTGTCGTCCATACCCATGGGCCCTGCCATCCCTGTTCTAAAGTATTCGGGCCATGGTTGTCCTCTGATCGTACACAGGGACACACAGTGCACTGAGCTGCCCGGATGGGGATTCTTTTAGGTGAGCAAAGAAACACAGCACAGTGAAGACACCCAGCCATGGGGGACCCCAGGAGTAGACCAGACAAAGGGAGCAAGAGCGGCTCGGGAAGGTGGGCTGCGGCGGTGAAGAACACTGAGCAGTGGTCAGAACTGTGGCGGAAGGCAAGGCCCCTTTCCCAAGCTGTGCCATTTTGCCTTATGATTTGCTGCTCCAGGAAATGGCTGGATTACACAAGGATTGAACAAAGTGTCCAGCCTGGGCTGTGCCTTGAATGCGTAGACTTCAGAAGCAAGGCCTCCAGTGACCGACCAGGCCCTCGCAGACGGGTTCGGTGCCCTGGGGTAGCATGAGAAGGAAGCCTGCTGGTCCTTTTTCTCCCTTTTGCCCCAGAAGGCAAAAGCCAGAAGGCACAGGCCTTCACCAGACAGCAGGCTGTTTGCATTCCTCAGTCATTACAAGCGAGAGAAAAGTCTCTACTGCTTGTTAGCAACCCTGCCTAAGGTGTTTTGTGCAGCAGCAAGAAAACTCAGGACAGCTCAGCCTCCATGCCTGCCCCAGGAACACTCTGACTCGTGTTCGTTCTCAGATAACCCTCCGAGATGAGTCAGCTGCACTGATACACTGAAGCATGGCTACCTACTGGGAACACAGGGCACAATGGGACTGGCCTAAGGGAACATCCTAGCAGTCCATCACGTGGCAACAAGGAGAGCATTACCACCGCTGGGCAGCAAGCATGGCATGCCTAGGGGGCTCAGGGATTGGGCACCATCTCATTCTGCCAGCAGCTGGAAGCCGCAGGGCGGCTGGCGTCAATGCTTCTGAGTTAGGCCAACTGGACAAAGGGGAGGAGATAAGGCCCCAGCAGCCAGGGCGTCCTAAGGCGCGAGGCTAGCACCTCCCTCAAGGTGGTGTGAGCTGCTGAAAGTGTGGGCAGCAGAGCAATATGGGCAGAGGCGTGAAGTGTGCCAGCTCTGGGGCAGCATGGCAGAGGGAAAAGAGCCAAGTGTCCAGACCCACAGCAAGGCTGTCCCCTCTGTCACCTCATCCTCTACACCCCAGCACAAGCAAGCACACACACAGTGTGTGAACTGGGTTTCCTAAAATTCCGATATTTCCTTCCCAGAGAACAGCAGCAATTCACATTGGAAAAGCAGCTGTTATATGGGGGGTAGGGGAGGAAAAGAAAAAGAAGCTGTTTGTACACAGTTTTAAAACCAAGCTTTGTTTATTGGTAGTACACACCCCCACTCACCCCCACGTCCATTCCTGATGCACAGAGCTGATACAGTACCGAGAAAGAACCTGACAGGGCAAGGGAAGTTGGTGGGCGGGGCTTGGGGTCCAGGCAACTCTCCAGAGAAATGTTTCACTGGGCTACGAAGTAAGGGGCTTGTGAGTCACCAGCCCTCCACCTGTGGGTGCACCGATTTCCTTCCTGTCACCTCCCAGCAGTCTTTCCCAAGGGGCCTTGAACAGAGCCGGCTGCCCCCAGCTGGTGACAGGCTGAGCTGCAGGGAGCAACAGGCTGTGGCTGCGTGTCGGCAGGAGTCAGCTGGCGGCTAGCGATCCCCTCTTCCGCTCTTAGGGACCTGAGGATTCACCATCACCTGATACCCTATGCCTGTAACACAGGCCCTTTCTCTTCAGTCCATTCACTCTTAGCAGCTTCCCCCTTCTCCCTGCCTTGCAGTCTGATGGTCAGCCAGGGCAGGGCACACTAGGGAACGGCAAGGGCAGGTGGCTGCCTGGCCCAAGCCAAAGGAAAAGGCACAAAATCAACCTGTTCCCAGCAGAGACATGGCAGAGGTCTGGGTGCTCTGGCAAGGCCTCGGGCTCTGGTTCCACCTGCACATGGTGCTCCATCTTTTCTGCCAGCCCAGCCCCTGCTCAGAGCACAGCCAGACGTTCCCGCCCCTTTCCAAGAGAGAGGCTGGGAGGTTCTCCTCCTTCGCTTTGAGGAAGCCTGGGTCCCACCACCTGGCCCTGAACCTGGATCTCAAACATGCTCTGGCACCCGGGAAGGATGGGGAGCGGATGAGACAAGGGGGCTATGGGGCAGCGGCAGCCCTGCTCAGCCTCATCCCTCATGTCCCCGGGTTCCCCCGTGCTGCCTGGGAAAGTCACAAAGACAGTGCAAGTTGGGCAAAACCCAGCCATGTCTGAACACACCAACAGCCCCAGCTATGTTGCAACAAGCAGGAGAGTGACTGCTCTCCCGAACTTGAGGTTTCCTGGGCCTGGGACACTGAAGCGGGGCAAAGGAAGGAAACCTCAGGTTGTCTTTTTTCCAAATCTGATTTCAGGGTCAGTGTACAGTGAACCACTCACCAGGCTCACCCCTAAGGGCTGGGATTACTAGAGAAATGAGACGAGAGAGAGCCAGCAAGCTCCGTAGCCAGGATCCACAACCTACCTCTCCAGGAGCCCCACCCACAGCTGGGACAGGTGGCCCTGCCACTGCCCCTTGGGCCACTGCTCTCCCTCTGGCTGGCCTGCCTACCTGCCAAGAGGCAGCGAGTGGGCTGTGAGTTCCCCATCCCTACTCTCAGCCCAAGGCTCAGGGAGCCACTCTTCTCTGACTCATCCCAAAACCACATTCCAAATTCTGCTGCCGAGGCCTCTGGCTTTCCCCTACCAGCACTAGGCAGGTTCTGGTGGTGAGGGGTGTTGAGAGGTAAAGATGAGGGTGCCCTAAACAGGGTTCTGACACACAGCCCAAGGACCCAGGAACCCCAAGGACAAGAGGTCTTGCAGATCCAGCTGGGTGCAGAAGATGGGTGTGGGCGCCCTTCCTTGCCTGCCCCAGCATCCCAAGCAGAGACACCCAGGGCCCAGCCTCATCCCCCAGACACTCACAAAGGTCATGAGAGGGGGGAAAAAGGGTGACGGACGCCAAGGGTGTGGAAAGTATATTCTGAGATCCCAGAACACCATGGACCAGACTGGGAGCTGTGGAGGTCAGGGCACGAGCAGGAGGGATGAGGACAGCCCACTCAGTCCATGACACGCAGAAGCAGGCCGCTAGTCCCGGAAGGCGGAGAGCATGTGTCCATAAAGATAGTGGGAGTGAGCTGAGAGAGAGAGAGAAAGAGAGAGAGGCGCTATGCTCAGTCGGAGCGGAGCGGAGGCTCTGCAGCCACCTTCCAAGCGCACAGCCGGGCCAGCCCAAGCGGAAAGCAGGAAGGAGCAAGCCGGAGGGCGGGTGAGCCAGCGGGCCGCAGCCAAAAGGCGGGCGCGTCGCGTGGGGCCTGGCCCACTTACCCCGAGCCACGGGAACACCCCCGTCAGACCCGGGGCAGGAGGCTTGGGGTCAGCAGGAGTAGGTCCGTACGGTGGAGGTCTCCAGTCTCTGCGCCCCCGCGGTCCCGGCTGGCAGGAGTCGCGGCAGCGGGAGAACAGAGCGGCGGGTTAGTGCGCACACCTGGAGTGCAGCGTCAGCCTGGAGCTTGGGGCTGCCAGCCCCTCTGCACCTGCCGGCCCTACCGCCAGGCCGGGGCGGGGCGCACGCAGCGCGCACGCCTCAAACCGGCCGGCCACTCACCTTCCGGCATGATTTTCTTCGGTGGCGCCGGTGGGGGCTGCAAGGGCCCCAGCGTGGACACGCGGAAACCCGCTGGGAGGGTCTCGGCCGAGGCGCTGAGCACGCCGCCGTGGTGGTCCCGCGGCCTGAAGCGTTTCCTCCAGGAGGGTGCGCGGCGGAACACTTTGTCGTCCCCCTGTACCGCGAGGCACACACAGTGAGGCCGGGGTGGCGCTTTCTGGGGGCCCCACGCTCAACCTTTTGGAGAGGCAGGGCAAAGGCACGCCTCAGCTCTTCCCAGCCCTGAAGGATGGGGCTGTGGAGGATGCCTTGTAGAGACTCTGGCTGCCCCCCACTGAGCGGCTCCAGCGAGGACAGTGCGGCCCTTCAGCTGACCCTGTGCAACACCCTCTTCCTCTCCAATATTGTGCGACCGGCCTGGGTGCCCCTCACCTCTCCCCGCACCCCCCCCCCAGGGCCATTCAAGGCCCCCCCTCTCCTGTGACCTCACGCTCTTGCCAGACCATGGGATGATTGGGAGAACACCGCGGCAAGGTCAAGACCTGCCTGGCCGCCCTCGCCCCCACCCCCACTCTGGCATTTTAGTGGATCAAGTTGGAGGCCTCCCTGAGCAACAGACTCCATCTGAACAATGGAAACAGCACATCTAGCCACCGTGCTGCTCAGCCAACCATCCACTGGAGTCAGATGTCAGAGCCCTGTGATGCCACGGGTAGGGTACATGTCACTGAGGACCTGGAACAGCTCCACCACCTGCCCCCTCAGCCCAGCCTCGTAAGGAACCATCTGTGGGACTGGTACCATGGTGTGGTAAGTCAAGCCACTCACTGCCTGTGAGCCTGGCATCCTGCATGGGCACCAGTTAGAGTACTGGCTCCTCCACTCTTGATTCAGCTCCCTACTTATGGCCTCGGAAAGCTGTGGAGATGGCCCAAGTATTTGAGACCTTGCATCTACTCGGGAGACCCAGAAGAAGCTCCTGGCTTCAGCCTGGATCACTCACTCTTTCTTTATCCATCTTTGTAATTTTACCTTTCAGGTAAATAAAATGAATCTTAAAAGAGGAACCATCTCTGCCAGAGGACACCCCAGCACAGGCCCTCCCTACACCCACCTGCAGAGTCCACCTGGCACTGCTTCAGGGCCAGGGCCAGTCCCCCTCCACCCCCAAGTTCTCACAGCTGTGGGAGACCTGTTCTCACCTGAACCCACCAAGCTGTACCCCTTCAGATCGGCTGCTAGGGCCTCATGTAGGCCAAATGCTTCCCCTACCCTCTCCCATTCTCCCTCACCTCCCCCACATTCAGTGCCCTGTGGGGGTGGAAGCCATGATCTTCCTTGTTCCAACCAATGCCTGCCCTGCCCGGAGTGACCCCTGGGACCACTCCTGCCTTGGCTCCTGATTGCTTCTCAGCCCTTTCTCATCACATGGTCCTCACCTTTCTCACCTTCACCTTCCGCTGCCTCCCCCAGGCCTCACTTCTGTACTGCTTCGGGCCCCATCAGAGCCCCGCTTCTTTTTGCTCCTCTCCCCTTCTTGTCCCTTGCACCTGGGGCTATCCTTCATCCCACTGCTCACCAACTCTCCCATTCACTCCAGGACCTAGCTACTTGCTTTAAGCTCCCTGCCAGAGCCAGGGATCTCCAGGCCCAGGGATGCTGCAGTGCTGCCCAAGGACACTGCTGGCTCAGTAATGCTGGCCCCACACCCCTGTGTTCCAAGCCCCCAGGGGTCAGAGAGGGGAGAAAGGACACAGGGACAGGACATCTGCTCATATCCTGTCTAGCACCCCACCAGCTCTGACCACAGGGATGTTACATGTTTTGAGCTTCAACTCCCTGACCTGTTTGCAGAGGGTGACCCCTCTGGCTGCCAGAGAGGAAGCAAAGAGTGCTTTATAAGGACTAAACAACTTCTGAATTAGCATAGATGTGTGAGTTAGTGAGTGAGTGAGTTAGTGAGTGAGAAAAATATTATTCCAGACAGCAACAAGGAAAGCTGAGACCCTAGGTGTCTGGGGACTGTATAGGTGGGGTGCTGACACAGGGGCACTGAGAAGGTATGCTCTCTGTGGTTGGCACAGTAGGGAGGAAGGTCTGGAAGCTTCTCTCCTAGTCTGAGATATACAGAGGGGTGGGAACACCCTCACCCCACAGCGGAGTGCTACCTCTAGTCCAGGCTACTCTGTGCTCCCCATCAGACTCCCTGCTTAGGCACCTGGCAAGACGCCAATGCTGGGCGAGTACCTGGGCCCCTGCCACTCACATGGGAGACCGGGATGGAATTCCTGGCTTCCGCTGGCCCAGCCCTGGCTCTTTGGCATCTGGGGAGTGAACCAGCAGATGGAGAAGCTCTCTCTCCCTCTCTATCTCCTTCTTTCTCTGTTCCTCTGCCTTCCAAATAAATCTTTCTAAAAACATCTAAAAACATCCCTGGGAAAATATAATTAAAAGATAAGACTTCTGGTGCAAAAAAATCTTTGAAGTTTTGTAATACACACTTTCCATCAATATTTTGATACATATAGAGAGGTAAATTATATGTGTGTAAGCATATCTGTGTTGTGTATATGTGTTTACACATACATATGTATGTGTGATATATGTATACATATGTATGTATGTATGTATGTATATATATATAGCCCCCAAGTTCAAGGTACCTCTCTCTCTGAGCTTTCTGCGCAGAAAGTCTAACCTCCCCAAACTCTGGCAATTCCCAGGTGTGCCCCTCCACTGAAGCAGAGCAACTGGTCTATAAAAGTGGGTTTCAGTCCGTTAAACCCAACCAAGAGACAACAATCTGATGGAAGTTAAAAATAAACAGCGTCTAGACACCACTTTAAGTTGCTTGGGGCCAAATCAACTAAGGCCGACCTGACAGGCAAGGGCAGGTGGACTGGGGAAAGGAGAGTGCACAGTGTGGAGGAGGAGGCAGCAGGGCTGTGTCCTCAGGAGCTGGGGTGCCCACGGGAGGGGTGCCTGATGGGTGAAGATGTCACAGTCCACCCTAAACATGTAGTGAGAGGGACTGTTCCTTCAGTGACTGGCCACGGGAAGCAGACTCAAGAGTGAGGCTCAAGTGACATCTGGGAGGATCACAGCCTGGGTCACCCGTCTAGCTGTCACAGCCTGGGTCACCCGTCTAGCTGTCAGTATGTGGAGGCAAGGCAATACAAGCCTGTCCTGTCACCTAACAGCTCCCAGCACTCACCCCACAACAGGCAGGATGGACCACACTGGACAGAAGGGGCTGAGAGGGGAGGAGAAGGGTATAACCCCGAAAATATGAACTTGGGGCAGACCCTTGTCTTCTGTGCTCAGGACTCGGGCACACAGCTAGTCAGAAGATGCTACAGGTGTAACATACCTACACTTTCAACCTTTCTACAAAGGATCTCAGAGTTCAAATACAAGTCTTGCCGTGGCTGGCCTATCCCCCAATCCTGATGTCATCTCCAGCCCACCCATCATCAGGATCCACAAACTTCAGTCCACACACCAGCTTCCAACCAAATCCCCAGGGACCCTAACCCATGGCCAAGCACTCACTTCATCCAGCTTCCGGTCTGTTCCCAAGGCCAGCAGGTTGTTGAATTCCCTCTCCATCACCTGGCGAGCCTGGAGTTCATGAAGCAAGAGACAGAAAGGTGAGGGGGGATAGCAAATGACTTTTCTGTCACCTTTCACCTTTGCTTGGGGTTCAAGGGCAGAGACGGGTGGTTCAGTGCTCTCAACCCATCAGAGCCCCAGCACACCCCACCAGTCTTCTGAGGATGCTCCTTCAAGCTAACCTCAGTGTCTTCTCAGTAACAGAACTGCACACATTGGGATTCCTTGAAGTGGTGCAAATCAGAAAGCTGCAGTGTGAGCTTGCTGCAGCAACGTGCACTAACACTGGAGCAGCGCAAAGATGACCTGCATGACCCTGTGTGAGGATGACTTGCCAGCAAGGGACACATTCCACATTTTGTACAATGGAAACCATGATACTTAGGAAATAATCTAGTCTCAAAAACACCAATATCCATGTTTGCTCTGGCAGTTAAGACAGAACACCAAAAATGGATAGGGATGAAATTGTCATTTGAGGATATAGTGTCATGATTAGCCCTTGGTTATAATCCCATAGGACTTCGGTCTTCCTACTTTCTACTTATTCAAAGATATATAGCAAATTAAGCCTGTGAACAGAATGGATTAAAATTGTTTTTTGGCAAGAAGGGATAAAGAAAGGGGAAGAAGGGAACAGGCCTTGGCAGGGAGTTAGAGGAGTGAGGGAAGTGGGGTTGTCTTCTCAGAACCGCACCTATAAAATGCACAAAATCAGTTTTTTATGCTAATAACAGGATAATGTAATTGATTTTAGGAGTAGGATTGCTGTGTTCAATACTAGAAAACACACACACACTCACTAGCATCTGCCTGCCCTCTAGGAGGAGTGGGGCAGTGTGTGGGTTAAATCCACACGTGTGACGAGGGTCCGCATCTGAAAGCCATGCTAGGAAGATCGCTCTGTGGTGGGCAAGATCATCACCCTAACAATGAGCCTGCAGACCAAATGACTGCAGCCCTGGGCTCTCACTGCCCAGGGGGCAGCATGAAGCTCTCTGTACATCCTGGGGTGACCAGCTTGAAAGGGCACTTGCTGCAGCCGACACCCCCAGAAGGCCAGCACCACTCAGAGTCACGGAGCCACACAGCCCCACCCTCACTCAAGCCAAAACGTGTCTGTTCCTGGAATAGCCCTGGGGGCTGCATTTCACAGCACCCGACAGCTGCAAACCATCCAGACAACAGCAGCTAACATGATCAGGGTGCAGAGGCGAGTCTAAAAGAATTAGGACCATTCTGTCTGCAAGGGACAGGGGCTGTGGCCCGGAAGCAATTCAATCAGGGCTTATGAGAGTCACAGGAGAGGTGAGAACTGCTCCACTACAAAGCTCAGCAGCTGACGGGGCAGGCTGAAGACAGAGAGTGACAGCAGATATTCATGCCCCCACCAGACAGGTTCCAGAGAGCTTAGACACCCTGGATGACAGCGCCCTAAGGTGCAGAACATCCCTGAAGGAGCAGTACCATCTCTGGAGCTGGTGCCAGCAGCCAGGGCCTGGCGTGGAGAGGCTCTGTGTTGGGCTATTTGCCATCTAACTTCCCTGGGGCTAGTTCCCTGCCAGTTGGGCTAGAGGAGCAGGCTGATTGGGAGGAGAAGGGGACCTGCAGCAGTGGGCATGGGCACAAGCTGGGTGCACCCCACTCCAGGGCTGTGCCAGGCATGCAGGCCTGGGGCAGGGAACCTGGAGATCTGATGACATTGCAGTCTCACCTGGGACAAGCCCCAGGAAAGCCACCCACAGATGCCTAAGCCTGTGTACAAGTGAGAGGAAAACAGAGAGACAGAAAGCCTGTGCAGTAGCTGGCATTGTGGCATCGTGGGTTAAACTACTCTTTGTGACATCAACTATCAGAGAACCAGTTCAAGTCCTGGCTGCTCTGCCCCAACCCAGCTCTCTGTTAACGCACCTGGGAAGGCAGCGGAAGATGGTGCAAGTGCTGTGGTCCCTGCCACGCACATGGGAGACCTGGATAGAGTTCCTGGCTCCTGGCTTCAGCCTGGCCCAGCCCCAGCTGTTGCAGTCATTTGGGGAGTAAACCAAACTTTCTTTTTCTTAGTCTCTCCCTCCTTCTATTACTCTACCTTTCAAATAATTAAACAAACCTTTAAGCACGTGCGCGTGTGCACATACACACAGGCCTGTGTTCTGTGTGCAAGACAAGCAGAGTGAATGCAAGCAGGTAGGAAGAGACAGAGTGACTGACTGCACGGCGCCCACCTGAGTGTTCTGCGTGGGGATCTGGAGGACCAGGGCCAGCGTGTTGTGGTCGAAGTTCTCGTCCAGGGCCAGCAGCGCGCCGTGTACGCCACTCTCGTGCAGGTTCCCCGCGTAGTCCCGCAGGCCGATGGACTGGACCCAGTGGAGCACCTGGTCATTGGTCCAGACCAGCACGTCTGGAGGACAAGGGCACAAGGAGAGAGGTGTGGTCCAGCAGGGCTAGCCTCTTCTCTCTGGCTCCCACTCCTGCCCTTGTACATCCTCTAGGCTCATGGGGGAGCAGGCCCCTTTCATTTTAGCCCTGCCAGTCGGCAGGTCCACAGATCCCCAGCTTAATCCCCTAAGCCCTGGCCCAGGCTTTGGATGCTGCCTCTGCTGCCAGCCCAACCCTGCCTAGCTCACCCAGCTCCAGGAGCACTGTCCTGAGGGGTCCCTTGCATTTGTCCTGTGTGTGGGGTAGGGGGCTTGTGGTGACTGTACCCGGGCCAAGTCTCCTTCCGCAGCCTGGGAGCACCCGGGGCTGGACTGCATCCTCCCTCACCACACAGGCTCTCACACCTCTCAGAACGTACCCTTGATTTCGTGCTGGCTTTCCTCCCTTCTCCTCTCCAACTCCTTGCGGTCATAGTTGAGCCTCTTGAGACACATGATGCCGTACTGAAGACTGGTTCTGCAGGTACACAGCCCCGCTGAGCTAGGGGATCTTGATGCCCTGAGTCCCACAAGTCCAAGTCCACAGCCTCCCTAGCCCCGGGACTCACTGCTCCTTAGCCTCCCCATTCACTCGGAGTCCTTCTTGGGTTGGGCTCCAGGAAGCCACAGGACCTGTGTCCTTAGCCATCTGAGCACCCCACCATTCCCCCAACATAGCAGGTGCACCAGGCCCACATCTCTCAGACCTTTGCACTGGCTTCTCTCTCAGCCTAGAACACCCCCCGAACCCCCCCCCCCCCGGTCTCTGCAAAAATCACCACTTCCAATGCCACCTTCTCAATACAATTCCTGGGGCTCCCGGTTCATCAGGCTGAAATCTGCAACACCTGCCACCGCCCCGCCCATGTCTCCTCGTCCACCTGCCAAGGTTTATTTTTTTTCCCCTAACATATTTTAATCTATTGACACAACCACATTGTCACTGCTGCCTACCTGTCCCAATTGCCACATAAGGACCACAAACACAGGGGACCTTGTGCTCAAAGGCCTGCACAAAGCCCTTAGTGCATCACGCAAGATGTGGCTCAGAGCACTCAGCCTATCCCAGGTGCTCAGTAAACACTTAACAAATAGTAACTGGGGTTAGTGTCATGGCATAGTAAGTTAAGCCTCTGCCTGAAGTGCTGGCATCTCATATGGGCACCAGTTCAAGTCCTGGTTGCTCCACTTCCCATCCAGCTCTGCTTATGGCCTAAAGATGGCAGTAGAAGATGACCC
Organism: Ochotona curzoniae; assembly: GCF_017591425.1. Taxonomy (NCBI): domain Eukaryota; kingdom Metazoa; phylum Chordata; class Mammalia; order Lagomorpha; family Ochotonidae; genus Ochotona; species Ochotona curzoniae. Next base: position 13,532,390 of record NW_024466219.1, on the reverse strand, counting down.
AAGACTTTAGGCCCCTGCACCCACATGGGAAACCCAGAAAAAGCTCCCTTTTTTGGACGAGCCCAGCTCCAGTCATTATGGCCATTTGGGGAGTGAACCAGTGGACAGAAGATCTCTCTCTCTCTGTAAATCTGCCCTTCAAATAAAATAAAAAAATCTTTAAATAGAAATGAATAAGTAATGATTAACTGAGGCAGCCTAAGGCTGACAGAGTCCGCTGCCACTGGTCCAAGTTCTCGCCTGAGGCAGGAGTCACTTCCCCAGGCTCCCTCAGAGCTGGTGGCCAGCGCCAGGGGACAGAGACTCATCAGGTGCATAGTAGCAGCACACCATGTCTGTGCTTGGGCTTTGCCAGCCTTCTCCGTCTATGGACACAGAGCAGAAGGGCCCTCCCTCACCCCTGCTTCTGGCTCCGTGATTGAGGCCACTGCTTTGGGAGACTGTGTCACACAGATGGCCCTCCTCCATCTTACTGAGAAAGCCCTTGGGCCTGGAACAGCCTCTTCTGGGCCCAGTCCCTGCCCCCACCCTCCATCCCTCGCCTCAGCAGGGAATATGACTGCAGATGCCTTCTGTCAACTTTCAACCTTGCCGTCATTCTCACTGCACTTTCTGTGACTTCCAAAGCTGTGGCTTGTGGCAAAGAGGCAAGACTCTTCAGGTGAAATCAAAGACTAAAGGTAGTACGAAGCAGCCTCGGCCTCCCGGGATGGCACCCCCCATTAGACTGGCAGCTCTCACCAATGTGCGTGTTTGCTCCACCCCCTGCTTAGAACACTGCGCTCCAAGGTAAATCAGCTCTGCCTCGGGTGCCAAAGGAAGGTCAGCCCATTCCACAAGCACCTGCTGACCACTTGCCTCCATCTAGAGTGCTGCTTTCTTGTCATGAAAATCATAATTTTGGAGGGGTCAGTGCTGTGGCATAGCAACTAAGGCCTCCACCTGAGGTGCCAGCAGCATGTAAGAGCACTGGTTAGAGTCCTGGCTGCTCCAGCTCTGATACAGTTCCCTGCTAATGGCCTAGGAAAATACTGGAGGATGGCTGAAGCACTTGAGTGCCTGCGTCCACATGGAAGAAGCTCCTGGCTCCTGGCTTTGGACTGGCTCAGCCTGGTCACTGTGGCCATCTGGGGAATGAAACAGTCAAGGAAGATCTCTGTTGTGTGTGTCCTCTCTCTCTTTCTCACACACACACACACACTCACACACACACTCACACACACACACACACACACGGTCTTTCAAGTAAATAAATAAATCTTGTTTAAAAATCATGACCGGGGGCCTGGCATGATGGCACACTGGTTAAAGGTCCTGCCTTGCACGCCCAGGATCCCATATGGGCGCTGGTTCTAATCCCGGCAGCCCCGCTTCCCTTCCAGCTCCCTGCCTGTGGCCCAGGAAAGCAGTCGAGGACGGCCCAAAGCTTTGGGACCCTGCACCCGCGTGGGAGACCCTGAAGAGGCTCCTGGCTTCGGATTGGCATAGCATCGGCTGTTGCACTCACTTGGGAAGTGAACCATTGGACGAAGATCTTCCTCTCTGTCTCTCCTCTCTGTATATCCGCCTTTCCAATAAAAATAAAATAAATCTTTAAAAAAAAAATCGTGATTGGGGCCCAGGGCAATAGTGTTGTGGTTAAAGTCCTCGCCTTGAACGTGCCAGTTTCCCATGTGGGCACTGGTTCTAATCCTGGCAGCCCCACTTCCCATCCAGCTCCCTGCTTGTGGCCTGGGAAAGCAGTCGAGGATGGCCCAAGGCCTTGGGACCCTGCACTTGCGTGAAAGACCCGGAAGAGCTCCTGGCTTCAGATTGGCTCAGCTCCGGCAGTTGTGGCTGCTTGGGAAGTGAACCATTGGACGAAGATCTTCTCTCTGTCTCTCCTCCTCTCTGTATATCCGCCTATCCAATAAAAATAAACAAATCTTAAAAAAAATCATGATTGAAAGACATTTCAAAAACACAGAACACGCTTACGAGGAGCAACATGGCTCCAAGCAGCGGCTCTGTGGCTGAGGCCATGGAAATGTCCAGTGCTCTGACAACCTCTGGCCTTGCAGGCAGGCCGGCACTCTCCCGGGCCCAGGCAGAAGGGTCTTGGGAAGGATTTCCACAGACAAATCCTCTAAAAGCCATGCACATCCCACTGGGCAGGGAAGAGCCATTCCCCGCCATCTATCACTGAGCAGGGACAGGTGCAGCTGGGCCTGGCAGCCTCTAGAAAGGGAATATGGCCATCTCCCTCAGCCTCCCTGGGGAGGCAGGGTGTCAGGGGAGGGGGGGGACTCAGGCCATCCTTGCAGCTCAGCCTCTTATGGGGGTCCCAGAAGCTGGGTTCACAAGGGTTCACTTTGGGTTCACAAGGTGGCCTTTGCATTGGACCCTGATGGTGGGAAGGACCCGAACCAATGTTCACCACCAGACCCACAGCGTCCACCTCATGAAGAGAGAGGAGAGGAGAGGAGAGGAGAGGAGAGGAGAGGAGAGGAGAGGAGAGGAGAGGAGAGGAGAGGAGAGGAGAGGAGAGGAGAGGAGAGGAGAGGAGGGGAGAGGAGAGGAGGGGAGCGGAGGGGAGGGGAGGGAAGGGGAGGGAAGGGGAGGGGAGGGGGAAAAGAGGTGAGAGGAGAGGAAGGGAGGGAAGATGCAAAGGCAAGGAGATAGAAAAGGAGGGGAGGGGAGGAGAGCACAGGAGACGCCTCTGGTCTGGGTAAGATCCGGAGCACTGAGGGAGCCCCACAAGGCGGGGCCCAGCACGAGCCTGGCTCACCGGTGGAAACTGTCCACCATCTTCAGGTGGACCCGCAGGTCCTTCTTGGTGAGGTGGTCCAGCATGCGGGCATCCACCAGGCACTCCATGAAGTAGCTGCGGTACTGGGGGAGCCCCAGGCTTGGCAGCCATTCATTCCCAATCCACTCATGGTTCATGTCTCCGTAAGCCAGGGTCTAGGGGAATAGGAAGAAAAGTCTCTGAGTGAGCAAAAGGCTCAGATGATTTTTCTAGTTAGAAGAAAAGAACCTCCCAGATTCATGAACTCAATACAATGTCAGGTCTTCTCTCCCTGCAAGGGCCACCAGTCGGGACATTGCCAAAGAGAGTCTGACCATCCAGATTGGCCATCTACACTAATGAGCAGAAGCAACCATGTGAAACCTTTCCTGTAGTGAAGCATATGTGCGCTCTGCAAGCAGCCCTGACCTCCTGGTTCTCAGCCAGCGCCACTCCCCACCATGCCCAGAGGAGAACCCGAGAGAAGCTCTGCTCTGAGAGACCCTCAAGGAAGGGCAAGGCTGGCCAATGGCAGTGGACAGGCCACACTCCATGCACTGAGGCCTGGCCCCTCCTGCAGCCTTCCCCAGGCACCCCTGCCCACTTCTGAGAGGCCTCCTTCCCAGAGCAGGTGCTTCCTGTCCACCCAGTGCTGCAGCTTAATAGGCACCCTGCATCACTCCTTCTTTATGATGTTTTTAAGATTAAACTCTGTCCTGCTATCTTTCCAAATCAAACAGTTGGTACACACACAAGTACATGTAACCCAAGTTCCTTAGCAAGCAAACAAACGCTGCTAACCTCTGTGGATGCCGCTCAAGTTCAGAACCCTATCACTGTCCACTTGGCCACATCCACCCTTCCCTCCTCCTTGCCCACCCAGCTCCCAGCTCCAAGAGGTGAACACTAGGTTGAGCTGCACCATGCCCTTGCTTCGAAAAAGTGTCTCACAGTTTTCTCACTGTGCATTGTTCTCCACAGCAAATTTACTCATTTTGCTTGCTTGTGAGTTTTAGTATCAGATTCTAAGACTCCTGGGGAATTTTTCTCTTCCATTTCCTGTTTCTCAAACCCCTACGCTTTCTCCTCTCAGTAGTATTCCACTGTGTAAAAAGTTCATGGCAGGTGTGTGCCAGGCAAAAAATAAGGAAACACATGATAAAACATTTCTAAACTCCATTTTCACGAATGATTGGAAGGCTCCTGTGACGGGCCTGCATCATCCCCTGTAATCAGAGTGTACTCCATGCTGCACTTGGCCTCATGTGCCCCTCGTGACGGAGAGCACCCCTGGATTTCGGGACCACCACCAGACAGCTTGGCTGCTTCGCGTCTCTGTGCAAACACGCTCACTGAAGGAATGCTGAAAGCGTCCATTGTCCTGCACCACAAGCTCCCAAGCACAGGCAGGGAGAAGAAGACAAACACCCACCTAAATCTCATGATTCCTACAAGGAGAGACAAACGTAAGGGGGCTCCTTCCTGACACCCTGAGAAACCAGGAGCTGGAGCAAGGGGCCCCAGGGTACTGGGGGTCGAGCAGGTGGGAGGAGAGAAGCTGTGTCCTGACGTCCGGCTGTGTGCAGGGGACAAATGCACACAGCACCCGGGGTCCCAGAGGAACGACCCCAAGGGAAGCAGCCCGTGGTGAGCCTGAGCCTTACCTGGGCCCAGCTGCCCTCCTCACTGTCCTAGCAGGAATCAACGCAGCATTGGGGAAAACAGATAAAGTCAGGAAACCCACCGAGAAGAGGGAGGGGACCGCGCCGCAGCTGCCAGGGTGCAGCTGACTTGGATCACGGATGTTTACAAGCATGTGTGTGGGGCAAAAGCACAGATCCGCGCCTGCCAGGCTCCACAGGCGCCAGGCCCAGGCAGGCACTCCTCCATGCTCCATGATCCTCCACCTCGGATCAAGCCCAAGGTCAGGGACTGGCCGCCACCTCCCACTCCCTGCAAGCAGAACCGGCCCAGGAACTCCCACTCCCATCCCAGCAGCTCCCAATGGCAGCTCCGTCCCCACACAGCAGGAGACCCACTACAGGCAGGATGGCCTTGGCACCCCCATCACCCATAGCTCCCCTCCTCCTCACAGGAGCCACTGTCCAAATCCTAGGCCCAGGGCCTGGGGCTAGACTCACTGTTTTAGGGGATGTTGCCAGAGTTTCCATCTCTTCATGGGTGACCCAGACATTCCCGGAAGACTGCAGGTAGAGAGCAAATCCAGCTGGTCTCCACATCAGGCCAGCAGCCCAGAGGGACAAGGATAAAGCCCCTCCCACGTGCTCCCTTGGTCCAGCCCCAGGAGGCCTGACAGTAGGAGACTCATACTAGACTCCCTTGGCCTAGGGAAGTGCCCCACACACAGCAGAACTCAGGAAATAAAACTGCATGGCTGAAGGTGAACACAGGGCACTTATTGGGACCTGCAGCTGACCCAATTCTCAGAGCTCAGGGCCCATGGATTGACCCTGGGGTTTTCAGAGCAGCCTGCTGTCCTGCGTCCCGGACTAGGACAGAGCCCACAGGTGCCCTACTCCTTCTGTTTTCCCCAACCTGGGAGAACACACAGTATGCCCAAATCTCCATCCTGGAAACTGTATGGATCTCACACGGTGGGGTAGAGGAAGACACGGAGCCCAGGCTGGTGGGTGCCCCAAGGGATGAGGACAACACGGCACCCAGGCCTCTAGAAGGCAGGTCATGCTCCTTGAAGAGGCAGGACCTGAATGCCCAGTGGGATGGGGACACAGGAGGAGGGTTCAGAGCTCTCAGCCCCCCAACACCAATGTAGGGAGCAGAGGTACCAGACGCTGTGCCAGGCCCTCTGGGAAGTCCTGGCCAAGGGGGAGGCTGCTCACCGTCCTGGAGGTGGGCGGCGCAGAGGGGCTGGTCAGGGACACCATCTCCTGGATGGCCAACCGGAGCTTGAGCCGGTGCAGGGCATTGCTGATCCCGATCTCCCGCTGGATCTCCGTGTCCGACAAGGCTGACATGATGGCACCACTCTTGACGTTGGCCCGGCAGGCTGCCACATACCAGGCAGGCATTCCCACCCAGAGCTGCAGACACAGGACATGAGGTGGGGGAAGAGGGATCGGGGCTCAGCTCCTTCCCCCAAGACCTGAGTCCCCAACACATCATGGGTCAGGACCCGACTTCACCCACAACTTCCATGGGGCACACAGAGCCCAGGAACTGGGAGGTATGGAGCTGGCCTCACCGAATCCTCTTCCCACCTTACAGACTAGAACCTCAGCCTGGGAAGGGGACAGGACTGTCTTGGCATTGCATGGTGGGCTACCCCCTGGGGGGCATGCATAAGCAGGATCCAGTGGCCTGGGAAAGTCCAGGCCGCTCCCCCAACCTGCAGTGCACTGGTAAGGAGCACCAGGGCTGTCACCAAGGGAGGTCACACATGTGCTTGTCAAGTGAGCAACACAGTGGGGAAGTTCTAGGACATGTCCCCTGCCTCCCTCACAGCCCTCCTTCCAGACACGACTGGACCTTGTGCCCAGGCTCACCTCTAGCCAGGAGACCACGGTGGGGCCATCCCACTGGGCAAAGGGCATTCCTTTTCTGCGGGCATCTTCAAGCAGCTGGTGCCTTGTGGCAGAAGAACAACACACTCACTGGCTCTTCCTCTCCTTCTCTCACAATCACACCTCTGCCAGAGGCCAGGGCTGGTGCCAAGGCTAGGACTCCCACAGTCCCTGCTCCTACCTTGGGCAACGTCATGCCCAGAAGTGGGGTGGGCAACCTCCAGGCTGTGTAGCCTCTGCACTGCCTCACCCTGACCAGCCTGCCCCACCAGGGAGCCCCAGGTCCTCCCCCTCTCAGTCCCTGCTGTCAGGTGGCCCATGAAAAGGAGATCAAGTGAGGGCTGAGACCCAGGCAGAGCCTGTGGGGCTCTTACTTTTTCTTCAGCCGTCGATCCTTCTCTGCCTGGGTGCCCAGCTTGGCAGGCACCAGGGGCTCCTGCATGCTGAGCTCGGAGTCTGTGAGCAGCACTGTGGGTGAGAGGAGGAGGAGGCGAGTCATTAGACAGCTGCACAACGAGAAACAGTCAAAAAGGTCCGAGGGCCCCCCAACACTGCAGGAGCCTTCCCTCAGCTGCTGAGCTGTGGGGAGGTGCTAGCCAGGGACAGGGCTGTCAGAGAGGTGGGGATGGAACCACGCTACACCCCTGCATGCATCCCTGCATCCAAGCAGCCCCAAGTGGCATTGGGTACCCCCTGCTCACAGTTTCAGCCCTGGTGGCATGTTCCAGCCACATCTGTGCCACCCTAGCTGTTAGACAGAAACTCTCTTCCAAGCCACAGAGCAAAAGAAAACCTCAGAACCAGGCATGGGCAACCTCAGGGACTCCGACAGCCTGACTTGGGGGTGTGGGGGCCGGCAATGGGCAGAGAAAGGTCCTCTCAGCCTCTCACTTGCACTTGCAGGAGAGGGGAGGTGTGTGGCTCATCCTTTCACCATCAATTGCCTCAAACTGTAAGATTGGTAGCCAAGCAACACAAGGCAGGGCACACAGAAGCCCTAAGGCTTCACGCCAGTCATTTCTCCCACCTGTCAAACCCCTCGGCTTCCCCACCCTGTGAGCTGGCAATGGGGGTCCTCCATCTTATTCTTGGCTGTAGCTCCCCCATCCTGTGCAGAGGGCCTGCTCCCCCTGCTCCTTCCTCTCCCTCCTCCTCCTCATCTGCCAAGAGCTATGCTCTGATTCACACCTCTCTGAGGTGTGGGAAGGTCTGATCGTGTGCTGGGGTTCAAAGGTTCCTTTCTTGTTGATCAGTCCCCACACCCCCCTCTCCATCCAAGAAACCGTGCTCCAACGGGTTCAGGGGACCTCCATGTCACCTCGTAGTCTGCAGGGGTGAGCTGGCTGGGCCCAGCCCCTATTCCTCCTACCCTCGAGCCATCAAAATGGCCTCACAGCTCCCTGCTTCCTCTGCCTCCTCCTCTCTCATTGGGCCCCCACTTGCCTCCCACTCAGCCCGGGGCCTGGGAGTAGAGGAAGCCATTCCTGTCTCCCAACCCCAACCCACCACCACCCCACTCTGAAGTCCTGGCTCCAAAGCACCCATCTTGGGCATCCCATGGTCTGATGACTGAGTCCCTCCTTTGTCCCTCTCTTCACACTTGGAGCTGCTGGGAAGCAGGTACTCCCACTCCAACACCGTACTGGAGCACTCAACAGCTGACTCCTTGGCTGACCAAGCCAATGATGGGAAGAGGAGGAGCGGAAGGAGGAAGAAAGCGAATGTCACCCCAATCCCTACCACCCCTCGACCTGGCTATTCTCACGGAGCTGACAATAATGCGAGCCTTGGCCCAAGCACTTTCCTGCATTTCAGATGCATATAGCCACCAGCAGGTGTTGTAACATTTTGAGTCCTGGGGGGCCAGATGCAGCAGAAATCAGCTCGCATCAAGAACCAACTCTCCTTTGGGTGTGGAGTCTCACCTTCTACAGGAACCAGCAGGGGAAATAAACGGCCACCCAGACAGGGCCTGGAGGGAGCAGAGGCCAGGACTCCCCACCTGGTGGTGCCAACGCAGACCACCAGGCCACAGTGTAAACAGAACCTCAACCCTTTCAGGCCTGAGGCTCGTCTGCCCGGAAGCTTCCTCCCACAAGCCAGATCAGCTATGCACCCTGGCTCTACCTCTCCCATGCCCACCCAGACTCCGCGCTGCCAGGAGGGGGGCAGAGACCATGGCCTGTGGCTCCATCCCGGCTCAGCTGAATCAGCCTGCCCTTCTCCTTCTTCCCAAACAGGCGGCCAATGGATGACTTGATGCCCTTGCGCTTGGCACCCTTGTGCAAGGAGTCCTGGCTGCTGTTGCTGCTGCTGGGGTTGCTGCCCTGGTCCTCCAAGGCGCTGTGGGGTTACAACCGGAGGTGAGAGGGAAGACAAGAAGACATAGGCTTACATCACAGTAGGGGCAGGGGAGTGACACTGCAGGGAGAACCAAGATTGAGTTGGTGCTGGGGTCAGAGCAGGTGAATGGTGAGCCAGGCCCAGCCAAGGCTGGTCCCACCTACCTCTTGCCTTCTTCCTGGCTCAGGGCGGGGTAGCCCAGCTTCTCCAGCCGCAGCGTCCTGGGTGAGGAAGGAGGAGAAGTCTCACATTTTATGGTGGCTTTATCCTCTCGGTTCTCTTCCCGAGACACTGGCGACTGAACAGACAGTGGGGCCGTCAGGGGGCAGAGGGAGTGATGCGGGACCTGCCTACCCAGCCCAGATGAGGCAGAAGCGGGGAGGCCTGAGCTCAGACCCCAGGGCCTCCGTAGTGGAGAAGCCCAAAGGGCCAGGCCTGGGAGCGGGTCACCCACTAGTACCTGGGTCCTTAGGCAGCACTCACCAGCAGCTTCCTCCTATGCTTTCTTAAGTCACTGGGCTGCAAGAGAGAGGCAAGGTACACTCAGATGCATGCTCTGGCTGCCCTTATGCCCAGCCCAGGGCAGCCCTGTAGTCTTGGGATTAAGACAGGGTCCAGTGTCTTCCACAGTCCTGGAGAGCAAGAAGAGGCTCGGGGACCCACAAGCCTGAGAGCCCCCAGAAGAGGACCTTGCAGGCTGGACGAGAGCCCAGCAGAGAAGGCACAGACACATTGGATGGCCGGCCACACCAGGGCCAGCACATTGTCACAGGAGAGAGATGCCAAGGCCCAGCAGAAGTAAAGGGAGTCCTGTGTCCTGCCCCCCACCGGTCACACCCCCACTGGTCACAGCCCATGGCAGCTCTCACCAGGGTCATGACCCCCATGCGGTCCAGGTCCTGAGCGGTGCTGCGGGAAGTGAGCTTGGGTGTGGAGCGGCCACTGAGTGGCGGGGATGCGCTGGCCAGGGACAGGGCAGTCAGAGAGGTGGGGATGGAACCACGCTTGCGCAGCTGCGTCAGATTCAGGGCCTCCATGCTGCCGCTGGTCACACGTGTCTCAATCTCCTCGGCTCGGAGTTCTGTGGACTCCTTCTCCTCCTGGATCATCCTACGAGGAGAGCAATATGGCCCTCACCCCCTGCCCAGCACGTCCCACTGGAAGCAGTACCCTAGGACCACACACTGAGGGTGTGTGCAGTGACAAGACAGCAATCTGGACAATGTAAAACAAACTGCCCTGGAGTCAGAATTCCTGAGCTACCCCAACCTAAAAGTGGCCTTGAGCTAAGCACATTGTTCTCTGAGCCATGAAATGATGGCAGGGGTCTAAGTTGGCAGGTTCCAAGTGCAGGACTGATAACTGGAACACTGAGAGTTCATTGGGTCCCAGGAAAATGAGAAAGAGAATGCTAGCTGGGGTGTGTGTCGGGGGGTGGGGAGGACCGGGGTGTGTGTTGGGAGGAGGGTGTGGGCACAGGCAGTCCTCAGCAAAGAGCATTTACATGATGCCAAGAGGCCCGGGGACGACCTGCCCCTACCCTGGGAGCTCACCTGTGCTCCAGCAATGTTAATCATGAGAGCAAATCCAAGTTAGTTTGTTTATTTATGTATTCTTAATCCAAGTTAGTTTAAATACGAAACGCTGGGAGTCTTACACCAGTATCTGTTTGTGTACATGTGCGTGCAGCAGGTGCGCCATGTGGTGTGTACGTGTGTGCATTATGTGTTTATGGGTGTACACTCGCATGTATGTGCCTTGGGTGTGGATGTGTGCACGTGTGCTATGTTTTTCAGAACTGATTTGTGAAATCCCAGTCTGCAAATCATTGACCCAGACAAGCTCCATAGCCAGAAACCTCCAGCACAGTCTAGATTTATCCCTGCTGCTTGTAATTAGCACCCATGAACTCACTAAAAAGGCAAGAGAAAGCAAAGGTTGGCCAACTCCCCTTGCCACTGTTGCCTGTCTCGCTGGGACAGCAGATGCAGCACAGTATAATTGGTTGGATTGTGGCTCTGCCACTTTCTGTGTGACATGGGGCAAGTCACTTAACCTGAAGTCCTGTTCCCTTACAGAACTGCCAACCTCAGCATGGTGGGACAACCTCAGCATGACAGTGACATTCACACAGCTCTGGGTGCACCTCTGTGGACAGGAGCTACATAATGAGTGAAGGGTTCCTAGCAGGAGTGCCTCTCTGCCAGCCCAGCCACTTGGCCAGCCTGGGAAGAGCAAGAAGCCCAAGAGTCTACCTGGGGCCTACCCTTCTCAGGCCAGAACTGGGCCAGAACCCTGCCTGAGGCCCCCAGAGTGGTAGCAGGTAGCACAGGCCCCTGTGCCCCCAGGCACCCGCCAGGCGCAGCCCTGCCCTCACCTGATTTCCGCGTTGATGGCGTCCAGCTGCTCTTGCAGCATCATGGCCAAAGTCTGGGCGTCTGAGTGGCCGCTGGGAGAGACAACGTCCATGGAGCCCACCAGACCCCCTGGCTCCTCCTCATCCACGTCAGAGATCTCAGGGTCACTGTCAAAGGCAGGAGTGGCCGTGGGGGCCAGCACCCCAGGCAGTGAAGACGGCTCCCAGTCCTTAGCAAGGGAAGAGTAAAGGAGTCGCAATGAGACACCCCAGGTAGAGGAGGTGCGGCCCCCACCACAGCTTGGACCCCGCCCCACCCCCAAACCCCAGACCTAGGAATTCATAGCCTACATCTCAGCAAGACTTCCGGATGGGTGGAGTTGTTTTGTTTGTTTGCTTTGCTTTTGGCACACTTACAGCTAAAATATTTCTGCTGTCCCCAAAGAAACCGGGGAGCCAGCAAGGGTTTGAATCTCAACTCTATAGCCCTCTGGGCCTCAGTTTCCTAATCTGTGAAATGGGAGTGGGAGGAGTACCTCCTGCTCAGGTCCCCACAAGGACCAAGTGAGAAAAGTCCTTGGCACAGCCTGGCACAAGATGCTACACAGACTCCCTTGGCACAGCCTGACAAAAGTACTGCACAGGCTCTCTGGATCTCTTTACCCAGACTTCCCGAGGACAACCAGACCAGAGAGCAAGGGAAGGCCCCTGGGGTCAGGGGAACACTTCTCAGAATCCATCCTCTAAACCTCTGCCATGGAGCTATGCAGCAGCACCAGCAGAGGAGCGGGCATGAGTCTGGGCTGGGAAAGCCAGAAAGCGGCACATGGGGCACAGAGGCTAGGGCCAGAGAGGGGCTCTGCCAGCCTTGCTCTGCCTCACCTCAGGCCCTCACTTCCCCCTCAGGCTCTGTCCCAGCTGCTGCTGGCGGCTGGCTCACCTCCTGGGCGGCCACTGGCTTCTGACAAACAGGAGGAAAGCAGCAAAGGGAAGAGGGGGAAAAAAAGAAATAAAGAAAAAACAAGAGCTGCCTTCAGACTGGACTGGATCATCAGACTGGGGGTTTCAAAGAGCAAGCGAGTCTGCCCCCATCACACAAAGACTTAGCTCCCTCATGCTCAGTCTGTCTTCCAGTGCCCTGGGGCTCAGGACAGAGCACAGCTACTAGTTACAGGACCAGGCGTGTCTCAGACCACCCATGGAAGTCAGCCCTCCCTGGCGTAGCTTCCCTGCTGCCCCTGCAGACAGCAAGAGCCCCCAGTCACAACTCAGAACACCCCAGGGGCCATCCCCAGGCCCACTTCCCTCCTCATCCCTCCCTCCTTGCTCCCAGAAACTGCAGCTTTTGTTCCAGAAGCCTTGCCAATTTCTTCTGCCCACCCCCACTCCACCGTGGCCACGAGAAACACACGCCTTGCACACCCAGGCACACGCACACACGCTTTGCTGGGGCCTCTGGGACTGACTGGATGCCTGCCAAACCCTACTCTGGCCCACCAGGAGGCCGAGGTGGGGCGGCTGGACACAGCTGTTGCAGCTGACGATGGCCCAACCCCAGGGCTGCAGCTGTCGTGACCAGTGGGGGCGGGGGGCCTCTGCAGCACACGCCAGCCATCTGTGTAACTAGAGCCAGGCACGCGGCAGGACTGACCCCCACACTCCCCAGGGAGACTCCCCCCACTGCCCTGTTCACCCCCTCACCTTGGCCGACTCCTCCCTCATTGATGATTTGTAGCGGCGATGCAGCCCCGGGGGTGCATGGGGGGCTGTGGTCAGGGAGAACCGCACGTCCGCTGCACTGCCCACGTGCGACCTTGAGCAGCCACAACAGACAGAGAAAGACAGCCATGAGGACTGAGGGCCCCAAGGGATCCTCGGCTCAGGCAGGAGAAGCTTTGGCAGGACCCTGAGCTACAGAAAGTGCTGGGAGAGTGGGAGATCAGGTTCATTTTTGGTGTTCTGGGGGTCAGAAACAACCAGGGGAGAAGGCTCTTAGGCACAGCTTCCCGGCTGGCCCTCAAGAAGGCGTTTCTAACAGCAACAGTTGGCTCATGATGCCACTGGTGGCTTCACGAAGCTGAGCCCCCAACACATAGGCTTCCAGGCCACCTGACCGGGACAGTTAGGAGGAGGACAAGGGTTCTGGGGCAGGTTGGAAGGGAGGACACCTAAAAGTTCCTATAACTCTGGGGGTCTTTGCTTCTTGATCCTTCCCCCAGCAACTTCCCTCAGGGCTCCCCATAATTGGAACAGAGTCTTTGGCTCAAATTCCCACCAGGCACCCCCCTTCCCCAGGAAGCAGTGGGAGGCTCCTGGTGCTATTCCAAGGTACAGGATAGGGATCACCATTGTGACTCAGTGGGTGAAGCCACAGCCTGCCACGCTGACACCCCATAGGATCACTGGTTTGCGTCCCAGCTGCCCACTTCCAATCCAACCCTCTGCTAATGGGCCTGGGAAAGCAGTCGGAGATAGCCCAAGTGCTTGAGTCCCTACGGCTACATGGGAGACCTGGAAGAAGCTCCCAGCCTCTGGCTTTGGCCTGGTCCAACTCTAACTGTTGTAGCCATTTGGAGAGCAAACCAGCAGATGGAAGATCTTTCTCTTTCATCTCTCTCTCCCTTGCAAATAAATCACTATTAAAGACAAATACAAATCTTAAAGACCCTTTGCCTGCCCCAGGGTCTATCCCAACCCTGAGACTGCAGGATCTGCATAATAACACACTGGAAGCCGCTCTGGCAATATTTCTTCACTGGAGAGACCCAGAGCAGTAGAGCAGGGTGAGGCAGCTGCAAGGGGAGGGGAGTTCAGATGCAGCTCCACGATGGGTCCGGTGAGTCTACAACTAAAGCCAAGAACCCAGCATTAGGAAAGCACGTGGCTTGCTGTACTCCAGGCCATGCCTTATTCACGGATAGGGCTTCCCTCCTGGAAGCTGGTCCCACCGCCCAAGACCACAGGGATCTGTCTACAGACTAGCATGCTGAGAACTCAGCCCAGAGGTGTGAACCTGGAATGGCATCCTTCTCACAGACTTCACCTGCTGCCACAGGTAGAGAACGGAGAGCAGGCTTGAGGTCCGAGCTCAGTGCCAACCATTCCACAAAATGGGGAGGAAAATCTAGTGCCCCAACACGTGGGCTGGATTCAGACATGAGGTAGAAGGCTCCACGGTATTTCACGGTGCTCTCAGGAACAGGGAACTGTGAGCAGCTGAGCAACAAGGCAACTCAACCTTCAGCACTCCCAGCTGCCACCTAACACCTGTCAGCCACCTGAACCTAGCCGGTCCTCAATGCTCAACCAGCAACTGTGAAGACAGCGCAAACACAGCTGCAGCAGCACTCCCTGCAGTGACCTGGTGGAACATAGCACCCAGCGCTCTGCAGAGCCTGTGCCAAGAGCCAGTGTGCAGGTGCCAAGGCCATGGGGAAGGGGCATCACATGACCCCTGGCCAGGCCTCCCTCCTCTAACCTGCCCACATGATCGAGTCCCCTAAGCCTCAGCACCCACCCCAGTGCCCAGGACTCTGAGGTTCTATGCGGTCCTTTGGTGGAAGGGTAGGGGTGGGGCCCATCTGGGACCCCTGACAACACATATCCAGCTTCCCACGCTCCAGTACCTGGAATGGATGCCATCCACAAATGGCCCCCCTCGACCCTTCAGCTGGTCCACCTCTTGGCGCAGCTTCTCAATCTCTTCAGACAGGCGGCCCTGTGCCAGGCACAACCAGAGAGGGGGTGGGCCGCAGAGGGAAAGACAGGGGAGAGTCAGGGACAGAGAACAGCAGAGTTGGAAAGAAGCAGAAGGATGCACTGCCAAGGTCAAGGCCAGGGCCCTCAGACTAGGCCCAGGGACAACACCAAAGAGAAGTGGGGCTGCAAAGTGAGCAGAGTGCTGGGCAGGGGACCGGGACTGGCAGAGTCTGTCTGTAGAAACTCTCTCCTGGGGCAGCAAGGGGCTGCCAGTTGCCCCCACCCCAGACTGCATGGCCATTGCTGACTCCTGCCCTTAAGCTGGGAGTGGGAAGCCCCACCAAACCCTGGGGTCTGTCTGCCTGCCCTATGTCTGTGCTTCTGCCCTCAGTCCTGTACCTGTGAAGAGTGGTGTGTCCCCTGCCATGCGCTATGATGCAGAATAACACAGCAAGGTGTGTACTGGGGCTGACATGCACACTAATACAGTGTGTGTTGGGCCAGCCACCAACGGCTACCTTGTGGTGGTGCTGCTCCTCGATCTGCCGCTGGGAGCTCTCCAACTCCTGGATCAGCGTGTTCTGGTGGAGAGCAACTGTGAGCCAAGGACTCCCCAGGCCCAGAGCTGAGCCTGTGTGGACTCCACGCCCTCAGATTCCACCCACACCCTCATCTGCCCCCTTCCTCCCGACGGCCATGCCCACCCAGGCCCCTGGGTCTAAGGCACCTTCTCTTCCAAGGCTGCCATGCGCTCCTTGAGGTGCAGCTGCAGGCGCTCGTTGGACTCGCTCAGCAGCCGGTCCACGGTGTCCGACAGTCGCTTATTGTGGTCCTCATTCATCTTCTCCCTCTGGCGCACCTGTATAGCCAACACATCTGCACCAGCCACCCGGAAGCCCCACAGCCCTCCCGGGGGGCCCACCACTCCAACGCTCCTGACCACTCTCTATGACACATTCCTGGCCAGGCCCTTCCTCCCTGGCCCTTGTACAGACCACCACAATTGTGGGGAGGGGAGGAGACCTGGAGAGGAATGGGCGGGGCTTAGAGCCCAGCCCAGGGCCCTCACCCGAGCCAGCTCCTGGTTCTTCTCCTCCAGCTGCCCTTCGAGTTGCCGCAGGTGCTCCTCAATGTTGCCATGCCGTTCTTCAGCCTAGGGGCAGGGACAGGTCACCAAATGCTGGAGTCCTCTCTGGCCCCCTCAGTCCCATCTCTCAAGCAGCTGTTGCCAGGTGGCCTGAGCATCCAGGTCTCAGTGAAGCTCATTCCACCACCAGCCAGCCCAGAGCAACCTGCCCTCACCACTGCCTCTCTTCCCCCACACACAGATGCCTGCCAACTTCCCCCATCCCCACCATTTTCCCACTGACAACCAGCCTTAAAACACTCCTGGAGCCAGCAGCTCAAGAAGCTGCAAGACTTCCCTAGGCTTCTAGAAACAGCTCCAGCTGGTAGCACAAGGGACCACAACCTTCTTACTGCTTCTCAGAAGCAATTATGAACAGGGACGGGGGATGGCTGGCCCTGGTCCAAACCCTTGCCAGCTGCACACATGACTTTAGCTTCCTCAGCTACAAAACAGGGAAAAGCAACCTCTGTGCCCACTTGGGCCACTGCAAGGGCAATGAGAGACAACCCAGGGCAGGTGCTTGGAGCAGAGCCACTGCAGCCATGGCCATGGTCACTAACAGCCCAGACAGAGGCGCCTCCCTTTGTTTCCTCTTGGCTGCTGAGGCAGGGTGCCCACTGCCTCTGCTCACAAGATGTCCTAAAAGGTCACACAGTTTCATGGTCAGCAAACCCCACCAGGACCCCAGGACAGACGACCCCCTCAGCCCATCCTCTGCTGACAGTCTTTGGGAATGTGCAAACACACACACACATACACACACACAGAGCCCCTGCAGCCCTCCCTTCCAGGGGCTGCAAAGACCTCAGCAGCGCCCCCCACCTAGACCAAGACCAGCATTCCCAAGAAGAAGACACTGAGTGTAGTTAGGGAATGGTGACACCCCCCCCCCCCACCAGGCCATGAAGCCAGTCAAGGGCAGGAGTACTCAGTCCTGCTGAGACCGAGACGCAGCAGACCCTGGGCTGCAGAGCCCCTGAACTGCCACAGGGCATTCGGGCCAGCCTTCATCCTGCACAGCCTCCAGGCCCAGTGCTTCCTTCTGTCCAGGGCTCAGGGTATAGCGACCCTGCATCAGAACCCAACCTGCTGAAAGACACTGCCAAGTTCTGATGAACATGGGCCTGACTATGCCCAGGGCTTTCCTCGCGTTCTTGGTGCCCATGTCTTTGCAGCCTGCTCACTTTGTAGAATTCTTAGCAGGGAAAGCTGGCTCCCCATTCACTAAAATCCTGCTGGCTTTCAGTCCTCCTGCAGCTGGAGCCCTGGCGCCACCAGGATGGTCTGTAGCTTACAAGGCTTCAGTTGAGTGAATGTGCTCACCCTGTACCCCAACCGCCCCCCCTCTCCATGGATGGGGAGTCATTCATCTTTCCAGAGACAGGAGTCTTCCTCTGTTCCCTGCAGCCCCACACCAAAGGAGGACCTGGCCACAGCAGGGGGACTACAATGGCTCCATCCTTTCTCCTCACAGTGCTTTGGCACTCCTTCTTGGGGTCAGTTGCATCACTGTGGGGTGACAAGGATAGGATTACTCTTCCCACTGCCAGATGCAGGCAGCGTGGCAAGTGGGTGTCGAGATCCCGACCCAAGGCGCCTCCATCTCCCTCCTTCCCTGCCCATTTGGGACACCCAGCTTCAGGCTCACTTGCCTTGGTGAGGGCTGCGATCCTTTGGGCCAGTTCAGCCTCCACCTCGGGCAGCGTCTCTGCCTTGCGCATCGTCTGCTGAAGCTTCTGCTCGGCCACCTCCAGCAGCTCTTGCAGGTGCCGGGCCTTCTCCTCACACTGGCAGGGTGGGGGTATGATTCAAAAGGGAGCACCAGGCCCTACCAGCCCCAGCAGCGAGCACGGGACAGGTCAGAAGCAACAAGGGACACTACTGGTTCTTAGCTGCCCTGATGCCTGACTTCCCAGACTCTGAGGTCACCTATTGGATCTCAGGGGCTCCTGGGCCACCAAAGGAAGGGTCTAGACAGACCCCCCAGGGGCTTGAGGGTCAAGTCCAATGCCCACTCCCGCCCCCTGCGAAGGAGTAACCTGGCGGTGCAGCGACTCCTTGTTAGCCAGCTCGTTCTCCAATTTGTCATTGAGGTCGTGGATGGATGTGGCCTCCCGCTGAGCAGCCAAGTAGCGTTTCTCCAACGTGGTGATTCGCTCCTCCATGTCCTCTTTCTGGGCCAGAGCCTGGGTGGAAGCAAGGGGGACAAGGAGAAGGCCCTGGCTGGCACCTGCCCATCAATAGCAGCTGGCCTGACTGCCCATCAATAGCAGCTGGCCTGACTGTGACCGCCTTCCTGTCCTTCCTCCTGATGCTGAACCCACCCTAGCCCTTGCCTGGCCCTCCTGCCACACCCTCCCCTCCCCATAAAACCTGCAGTGACACGAGCCCCACGCTCACCTCCCGCAGGTCCCGCTGGTGCTTGCTACTAAGCTCCTCCGACTTGATGAGGTCCCGGCGGGCTGTGCCCAGGTCCTCTTCCAGTTCAGCTACAGCTGCTGTCAGGGTGACCAGTCGCTCCCGGGCCTGGCTCAACTCAAAGTTCTGCTTCTCCAGGAGTTCCTGCAGCTCTTCTGCCCGGCCCGCGCCATCCTCCGGGCACAGGGAGCTATCAGTCTCTGAGGAGCCAGGGACCCCTATGCTCCTGCCCTGGATCAGATCAGAGATCTGCCCAAGCCTCCTCCTCACCCCTCCCCAGCACTAGAGCTCATGGGCCATGACCCAACACCCTTGCTCTCCAGTTTCCAGTCTTGCCCGCTATCTCATTTACTTCCTGTCACCTGTAAAGGCGGAGCAAAGTCTCAGAACAAGAGGGGACCTCGCCTTCTGCCAGCTCAAGGGAGCTGGCCTCTCACAGTGAGGAAAGACAACGGTATAAGCCCAGCAGGTGGGTGCCTGAACAAAACTCCAGATTCCTTTGTAGATGAAGTGGGAGGAATAAAGAAGTGGGACTATTGCAGAAAGCCTCAAGTTTGCTTCAACCCAGGCAGCACATGGCCTGTGCTCTGCATTCTTGGGGTGAGTGGGTACCTTTGGGGCATTTTCCAGCACCCACCTTCCACAGGCGTTTTGGCCCCATGTCCGTCGTCCCCTCCTCTTCTGCTGCTCCATCCCGGACCCCGGACCCCTGCTGCAAGGCGGACACCTGTGGGCACATGAGTAGAAGACATGAGACCCTTTTCACATATTCCAAATCTTTCTGTGTGCCCCAGCTCCTAAAAAGAGCTGCCAGTCCGAGCCTGGGCCATTTGTCCTCAGACACTGCATGGAGAGTCTGAGGCGGACCAGAGGCAAGGATCAGGGCAGCCTGGGCTTCTGGGAACTGCAGGGCACAGGCTGGCCCGGGGCCCCGTGCCACCTACCTGCTGGTGGGCTCCTGCTAGTTGCTCTTCCAGGGTAGTAACCCGCTCCAGCGCTGCCCGGAGCCGCTCTCGCACCTGCTCAAGGAAAGAGGAAATGGAGGAAGAGATGGGGGCCTGTTCTATGGCCATCAGGCAGGAAGATCAGGGGCCTCCAATTGCCTAGAGGGAACCTCACAAACAACCTTGAGCTTGGGCCAGAGGTGGGAAGGAACAGGCTCTGAAGCCTCTGCAGGGGACCCCAGCTGGAGTGGCCATGGAGATGGTACCTTCTCATCCAAGGCCTTGTGGTGCTCAAACAGAGACTTGAGGGCCTTGAGCACCTCCACCTCGCTGGACACGCCCGAGGGCGACTGTGCCTGGCGCTTCACCACCGTCATCCTCAGGGACCGCTCGTGGCGGGACACCAGGCACTCCAGGTGCTCCAGAAGCAGCTGGCAAGGAGCAAGAGTGAGTGAGGGAGAGGAGTGAGTGTTGGGAGCCTGGGCCCTGGGGGTTGTACTCAGGGCCCACCTGCTCACCCAGTGCACACGATGGTCAACCAGGCACCACTGCAATATAGACGTCTTTTGGACCGCACAAGAGCTATGGCTCCAGTGATGCACCCACCCCCACCCAGCTGCCCTGGCCTCTCCCCAAGGAAACCAGCACTGTGGATAAATGGACTGATGACCACCCCCAGGTGCTCTTCTTGCCTGCCCTTTGGTCATGCCTCAGCCCTCCCATATTTACACTAGCCACGCCCACTCATCCCGGGCCACGCCCACTCACCCTGGTGTTATTCCTCTCTGCTTTCAGCTCTGAGATCTCTTCCTCCCGCTCCAGAAGCTGCTCCCTACACATGCTCAGCTCCCGGGTCAGGGTGGCAAATTCCTGCAAACATCAAGGCCCCTCAGTGCCTGGGGATGTGGCTCCTGTGCAGGGTCAGAGCTCCTCCCACCCACCTCTCTCAACTATTTCTCCCCTACAGGGCATTGTAACGCCAGCATAAGTGTCCCCAGAGGGCTGTGCGTCTGAGTCTTCCGTGCAGTCTAAGCACTGTCAAGCACAAGGGTGAGAGAGGCACTGGGCATGCTTAGAGTGGCCTTCCCCTTTCTCCTTCAGCTCAATGACACTTCACTGAAGTAAGTGACCAAGGATAGTTCTTCCCTCTGGCTTAGGGGAATGAGATCTAAACAGAAGTTACTGGGTGTTGGGGCCAGAAGAGAAGGGAATTTTGAAGATGGCATTGGAGCTGGATGTCCTAGGGCTCTGCAAGCTGCAGGTGGGCGGTGAAAGAAGAGGCATTGAGGACAACTGCCCCACAAGTCCACCCCGTGCTTCAGCTCTGGCTTCCGGGAGGCCCTGTCCACTCAAGCCAGAGCTGCCTCTCAGGCACCTGAGGCCAAGACAATTGCCCTGCCCTGGCTGCACCCCACACATCTCAGGGTACCCTCACAGGGTACCCTCTGCTGCATGTGAGGCCCTTGGAGGTGGAACAGAAGGGAAGCGACTGGCCCCACAGTCCCAGGCCCAAGGAATCCCATTTCCCAGACATCAGTGCCCTCCAGAAAAGGCTTCAGGTGCTTGGTCCACCCTTTGTGGCTGTCTCAGGAGCAAGTGAACAGTTGTCAGTGAGGCCACCCCACACCGTAGCCTCCCTTGTACACCAAGGACCAAGCACCACAACAAGATGCCCCAGAGCAGCTCCTGCTCACAGCTCCAGGACAGGCAAGGGGGCAGGGAGACAAGAGTGAGGAGGGAAAATGGGCCAGGGTGCCGCAGCCCTGATCCTACTCCTGGTTATCCTAGGCCACAGCCAGGGAACTCAGGGTCCAGCATTGCACACCTCCTGGACTTGATGCTGCTTCCCTTCCTGGCCACACACAGGCAGGTGTACAGCAACACACACCCACTCAGGAACACATGCATGCACACACAGACAGGCATGCACTCATGGATACATACACAAATAAACATATGTATAAACACACATGTATTATAGACACAAACACACACCTATGCTCTGGAACACAAATGTACATGCACCTATACACCCATGGACACAGGTGTACATGTGTATGCTCATGCGTGTGTATGATGGACACACATAAACACACGTGCAGGTATGCTTGCACTTACACACATGTGATCCATACCACAGATCTGGTGCTCTCCTCACACAAAATCAGCTGTCTCCTCTGTTCCCTCTCTGACGCACGGCCACCAGGACAATCTCCCAGAGCATAATGCTACACATTCCTCCTTCACAGAGCCCTTCTGCCCACCCCAGGCCCAGGGGTCTTGGATCCTCTCCTAATGCTGGTCCATACTCAGCCGGGTTCCTTCACCTGACAGTCCTCCCACCCACCCACCCTCCGTGGCCACCAAGGAAAGGTTCATCTTTCCAAGCCCGTCTCAAAGCCAGTGGCCTCCCTGGGTTAAATGTTTGAAGCCGGGGTTAAAAGCAGCAGCTTGGGAACTATTGCTCAGCCACAAATGTGGGAGGGAACCAGGTCCTGGGCTGGGGACACAGAGATAGGAAGGGTCCAACTGTCATGTGATGCCCTCAGCAGGGCTTGAAGTCAGGTAGGCCAGAGTACAACTCAGCTGTGCCTGTCCCCACGTGACCTTGGGCAGGGTGAGGCAGGTGGAGCCCCAACCCACCCCTGCTCCTCACCAGGATACCACATGACTCACTTTTTATCTTAAATGCTTATTTATTTGTTTATTTCTCCACATGAAAGGTACAGCAATAGAGAGAGAGAGAGATCTTCCACCTGTTGGTTCACTCCCCAAATGCCAGCAACATCCTGGGCTGGGGCAGCCCAGTTCAGGAACTCAGAACTGCACTCAAGGTTTTCAGCATGGACGGCCTTGGCCCAGGTCCTTGAGCCATCATCTGCTACCCTCCCCACCACTCAGGACACAGGAGCAGAAAGCTGGAGTGGAAGTAGAACAGCTGGAACTCAAACCAAGCTGGTGATACAAGCAGTGAGCTAGCCCTCTGCACCACCACACCCACCCCAGGGGCTTCCCATCCTCACCCGTAATACAGTGCAGTGCCGACTGCCATCACTCTTAGCAGGGTGGGATGCTAGGCGCAGGCCTGCAGCTATGTCTCCTTCCCTCCTGCAACCCTGGAACCCTCCCCACGGGCTCAGGGCAACTTATGCCATGCATGCAGCACCAGGTTTCAATATTTATCTCTCTGTTTCCCCTGAGATGCAGAGGGCAGCATAGGCACACGGGCACTGAAATGCCCTGGGCTCAACATGGGAGTCTCAGTGCACCTAGGGCCTGGCTACCAGGCTGAGCTCACAGCCTTTCCGACTAGCAGCAGACACATGGTCCAGGACCCGCTAAGAGCACACATCTCAACAGGGGAAGCCGAGGGGGGCAGTGGGCAGGAGGCAGCCAGAACTCCAGGGCCAGTGTGGGGAGGGGACACAGGACACAGGGGAAGGGAGCTTGGCTTCCCATCTTCAGACCTCTGCCACCTGCTACCTGGATGACTCAACCAGGAGCGCTCTTCTGTGAAATGGAATGATGGTGGAGACAGCACCCACATCTGGGTTGTGCGAAGCTGGCAAGACCATCCAAAGCATTAAGTACACAAAAAGCACACAAACAGGGGTGGCTGCCTTGCGGTAGGGGCAAGGGTTTTATAGAACTTGACAAAGATAATTCAGGGCTGGTTCTGCAGCGTAGCCCATAAAGCCACTGCCTGTGACGCTGGCATCCCATGCGGGCACATACGTATCCCAGCTGCTCCACTTCCCATCTAGCTCCCTGCTAATGTGGCTGGGAAAACCAAAGGAAGATGATCCAAGAGCTTGGGCCCCTGCCATCTCCACAGACAACCTGGATACAGTTCCTGGCTCCTAGCTTCGTCCTGGTCCAGCACTGGCTCTTTGTGGCCATCAGTGGAGTGACCCAGCAGGTGGAAGATCTCTCTCTCTGTTTCTCCTCTCCCTGTAACTCTGCCTTTCAAATAAGTAAACCTTGAAAAATAGAGGGGAATCAGGATTTCTGGCTTAGAGGCCCAGCTCTGCCTGCCAACTCTCTATGTGAGGTCTCTTCCTTTTTCCATCTGTGCAATAAGGAAGCTGGACCCCATGCTAACTAGGGCTGCCTCCCCTCGCCATGCTCCCCAAAGCCACCTCCAATGGGGAAGCAATGAACAGCAAACAAGGGCTGTTTCTTTCCGGTCTAGGGTGCCACCTACTGGCGTCCCGGGCT
Organism: Ochotona curzoniae; assembly: GCF_017591425.1. Taxonomy (NCBI): domain Eukaryota; kingdom Metazoa; phylum Chordata; class Mammalia; order Lagomorpha; family Ochotonidae; genus Ochotona; species Ochotona curzoniae. Next base: position 13,508,974 of record NW_024466219.1, on the reverse strand, counting down.
CACTACAGCTGACAATTAGGGCTGAGTTTTCCCTCCCGCACCAAAATCCCAGCCGATCCTGCCGGGAAAGGCCACTTCCAGACTGAGGAGCTTGGGAAATCAAGGGTTGGAGTGAGGGCAAAGGAAACTGGAGCGTGAATTCTCACGGCTGATATGCAAACGGATGCAGAGGAGCCCAGAGCCCGGCCAAGGGCGGATGCAGACCCCTCAGGCCTTACCTGGGGCAGCGCGGAGTTCAGGTGGCGCTGCAGCTGGTCCCGCTCGTGCAGTGCGTCCTGCAGCCGGCCCTGCGTGGCGGCCAGGGTCTCCTGGCTCTCCCGCAGGGACTCCAGCAGCCGCTCCCGCTCGTCCAGCATGTTCACCATCAGCTGCTCGAAGTTGGCGTCCGCCTCGGCGCCGTGTGGGGGGCCCAGGGGGTCCCCCTCGTTGATTGTGGGCATCACCTCACACATGGTGAGGGCGGACAGTGGACGGGGAAGGGGCTTAGAGGGGCGCTTCTGGGAGGACCCAGGGCCCGAGGCTCAGAGCGGGCAGCGCCAGACGAGTGGGCAGCTGGGCAGGGGCTTCGGCCATGGCAATCAGTTGCTCCAGCTCTGAGCGGGACCTGGGAGCGGGAGCGCCCCTGGGGACCGGAGCTGGAAAGCCTGACCTCTCCTCTCAGGGTTGGGGCTGGGTGCCCGGTATCCCTGGACCAGCGGGCAGCAGCGCAGTGTGGCCATGACAGACAGGGGCAGCAGCGCTGGAAGACCCCTCTTCTCTCAGAACGAGCCCCGGACGTCGGGTCTAGCGACCTCCATGGCTTCTGGAAGGCGTTGCGGCCTGGCGGAGGAGAGACGGCGGTGAGGACCGGCGGGGCTGAGGTAGAAACGTGCAGAGGGAAAGCGGGACCCACCCGGCACAGAGAGAGAGAGATCGCCGGCAAGGGCAGCCGGCGGCGTTGGCTCAGGGCCCTTCCCGATGGGCGCGTCCCGGGGCGCCACCGGCCCCTGCCGCCCCGGCAGCTGCCAGCGCACGGCCCGCCGCCGCGGTTCCCCCGCCCACGTGGCTCAGCGGCCAAATATAGAAATGATTCAGTCAGCAGCACCGAGCCCTCGGGGGACCTGGGGGTGCAATGGGAGGCCTCAGGGTCTCTGCTTCTCCCCCACACTCAAGGCCGGTGCTTTAGGGGTGGGGGCAGAAGCAAGGAAGGGAGGAGGGATGAGTCCCTTGTCCTGGGAAATGCAGGACCAAGGTAACTGGCCCGGCCCTGGGAGAGGCACAGGCTGGGCACAGCGACAGACCAAAGGCCCTGACCTGCTACTACAACCCAGGGAGGCAGCCCTGGCCCGTCACTTCCCAGCGGCCAGTCATGGAGGGGGCATGAAGTGTCCCGCACACAGCCAGGCACAATGGACACGTCCTACTGTGGTGGACACATGGGAGGCCTCAGGCCCAGGAGCTGAGGTGACAGGCCAGATACGGATGGCTTGCGACAGGGCTGAACCCAGAGAAGGCCAGGCCCCTGTCTGACCCTTTCTTACCCCACCTCTAGAGCACAAATGATGTAGGCTGGAAGGGGGTGCTGAGGATCAGGTGAGAGTGCACCAGCTGGAAAATTCCAGAAGCCACTGCTGGAGACCAGGGGAGTTCAGATTCAAGCACATGCACAAGGGCAGACTCAGGAATGTGATGGCCTGGGGTGGACCTGGGATGGACATGTGTGTGGCCAATCACACATCCCCTGACACAAACCCTGGCCAAAGGGGATCCTCCACGTTGGACACGTACTGTGGAGGGCAGGGCCCTGAGCGACCACTGCAGTGGGAAGCAGACACCTAAGGGCCTGTGCTCTACTTCCCTGGGCTTCAGGGGCTGGGGCAGTGGATGGGGGGCCTCCCTCCACCTCTTCCCCACGCCCCCACTGGGCAGCATGGCCCCACCACAGCTCTCTAAGCTCACCTACTGCTGGACCCGTATTACCTCCCAGTGGCAATTGTCCATACATGTACAGAGAAAAGGGGGAGAGGCTGACTGGGGAGCCCCCGGGAACAGGCCTGCCCTCACAGAAGAGTCTGGTTTGCTCAGGAGCTCAGGCAGCCCGAGAAGGGCCCCAGCCCCTAAGACGCCCAGGTTGCTTGCAGGGCAGTACCAGGAGGCAGTCCAGGGCTGGGCCGTGGGCCATCTGGGGCATCTGGGTTATGATTCTGCCACAGGCTGGCTGGCTGACCTTGTGATAGCCCAAGAGGCCTAGAGGAAGCCCTATCTCCCCTACCTTACAGGGGTGAGATTATGGTTGAGCAGAGATCTGGGAAGCTGAAAGTGCCGTGGGACAGCAGGGGAATACCAAGACCTGCGTGCGGGCAAAGGCGGCAGGCCTCGGCTGGCTTTGAAAGCCCCAATGGGAAAGATGCCAGTGAGCGGACCCCAGGCTGCCTGCTGGGAGGTACTAGCTACTGGGTCCAACGTGGTCTCCCCCAATATTGCTGATCATTCTGGCAACAGGGACATAAGCTGGCTTCAGCCTCTTCCCAGGGTACCAGGCAGCTCCCTCTGGCCAAGAGGAGCCAAAGGAGGGACGACTAGGGAGCAGCTCCAGGACAGCCCTGGGCTCCTGGTGTGTCCCTGGCCACTACACAGCCCGGAGAGTGCAGGGAGCCGTGCTGTTGGTGGCCACCACCCCTGGCTCCTCCTGGCTCCAAGCAGTCTTTAAATAGTGTCATTATCATCTCAGCTTCGCAGTAGCTGCCGACTGCTGCCCGAGCTCTAAGCACCATTCTAGCACTCGCAGGTCCTGACTCACAAGCAAAAGCTGCCAGCCCCCATAGCAGGCTGTGGCAGGAGGAGAGTGGGCGTGTGACAAGGGGCTGGGCCTGGAGACACCAGAGGCCAACTGGGAGGCGGCCCAAAGTCACCCCCATGGTTTCCTAGCAAACAGCAGGGGCTGGTACTCAGGTCTGACGCCCCAGCCTGGCTTCCTTCTGCCCGGACAGATGGCACCACCATGAGATGGCGCGGCAAGGCTGCCAGGAACCATGCTCAAGTCCGAGGGGCCATGAGTCTGGCAAAGAGGGTGCTGGGGGGAGGGCATCCCTGCAGAGCTAAGAGGCCAAAGAGAAGGGCCAAGGTCACACCTGAGGTGGCCATCCAGGAAAACAAGAGCAGTGTGGTATGTGTGGGTTCCCCCGTGGCAGGGCACCATGCTGTCAGTGACAGATCAGCCCTCACTGTCATCTCACAAGGAAACTGTCACCCTTTCCACGTCACTGCTGAGACACCTGGGATTCCAAGCAGTTTGACCCCAAGGGTGACCGGCCGGAACCCCAGCGAGCAGGTTCTGTGGCCCGAGGACTCCTGCCTGGGACTCCCTCCTCCACTCCTTCCCATGTCTGCGAGATGAGCTCTGTAGCAGCCACTAGCATCACCAGGCAGCCCCTGTCGCACCAGCTCTGACCTGCCTCCAAGGCCCCATCCACTGCCCAGCCTCATTCCTGCCCCAAGCCCTGCTGATCCCTTAGGTCTCTGTACTGTCCACACCAACCACCCAGCTCTCACGTGCAGAAACGGACATCTTTCCAGGTCACCGCTGCTCATGCTGCAGCTGCCCGCACCCTCTGCGGCCTGCAGTGCCCACCTCACCTTCCCTCTCCTGTCCAGCTAACCACCCTAAGAAGCCTGGCCCTCCTCCTCCCTGGCTGGCCCAAGCCCACCTGCTGCACTCATCTTGAACCTCTCCTTCTCCGTGAAATGTGTCCATCAGTTGACTGGGCGCTGCCCCTTACCTGTACTTCATTTCCTGGCACTCCCTTTACTCTGCATCCCCAGCCCCAGGCAGGTAGAACACTACTAGAAGCCCTAACACAAGGTCCCATCATAAACAGACCTGAGCAAGTGACCAAGTGGCTTCAAAAAGGCCCATCCCCAACTGATGAGCTGCAAAAGGGCAGAGCCTCCAAGACAGGAAGAGCTGGGGACAGCCTCCTTACCTCACCTTCTGGAAACAATGGCTCCTGGGCCCGGGGCTGTGGCACAGAGGGTTACAGCTCCTATGGACACCAACTCCAGTCTCAGCTGCTCCATTTCAAGTCCAGCTCCCTTCTAATGCACCCAGGAAAGCAGCAGAAGATGGGCCAAGTGCTTGGGCACCTGTCACTCGCACAGAGGACCTGGAGGGAACTCCTAGCTCCTGGCTTCAGCCTGGCTCACCCTTGGCTGTTACAGTGGAGGGAAGATCTGTTTTTCTTTCTCTGTGTGTGTAACCCTGTCTTTCAAATAAATAAGTAAATCCTAAAAACAAAGAGAAACAAGGAGGAAGAAGGAGAAAGGAAGAAACTAGAGCCTATGGAAGGTAGAACAGGGCCCACACTGCCCTGCCAGGCAGACCGTGGAGTGGGCCAATGGCTGTGTACACTGACTGCTCACCTGGGCTCCCCTGAGCCTCAGCTGTCCCTCTGCGAAATGGGGGGACGGCGGTCTCCACAGAGACATCTGACAGGAGGATGAGCAAGGGACATCCACACCAAGGGCTGTACAATCAGCAGAACCTCATACTCAGCCCCCTGGGCTCCAACAGTGCCTCCAGGCAGGGCCCACTCCACACAACAGGAAAACAGAGACATTCCCAGAGAGAAGGCGAAGGGACGGCTCCACGCAGAGCTGCTTGTGCCAGCCTCAGGTCCCTTCCACAGCACCCAGTTCTCTGGGACCCCCTGTAAGAGGCACAGGGAGATATGACCTCCAAGAGCTGGCTCCTAAACCTTGGAGATGAAGATCACCACACACATATATACACACACACACACGCACACACATATACACCGGCACACACAGACACACACACGCAGAGACGTGTGTGCACACACTTATACACAAGCACACATGTGCACACAAAGATACATACATGTACAGACACACATACACATACACTGGTACACACATACACAGGCACAGATACACATGTGCACACACGTGTACACACATACACGGGCACACACGGACATACATGTACATACCAGGACAATCAGACACACATGTACACGTGTGCCAGCCCCTCCCAGGGAGCTAACAGACAAAAACGAGTTCTGAGCAGTGGCAGATGCTGCCTGGCACTTCATCCCACTGGTTCCTCAGCACGGAGTCTGGGAGCCTTCTCTCCCGCCACTACCCAGGAGTTGCAGATCCCCTTGCACCTCCCCAGAGATGGCCTGCACTGGGGTGAGCAGCTTACTGTTTGATCTAGGACCTTCTGAGAGTAAGGGCGGACACCAAAACTAACCCCTCTGGGGTTGTCACAGACACACCTGGCCAACAGGTCACCCTCCCTGTCGTCACCCAGCAGGCTGCCATCAAAGACCAGGAGTGTCAGGAAAGAGGAGAATTGGGGAAGGAAAAGCCCTGTATACCCCCAAATCATTCTGCTTCTACAGCACCCAAACTGCACTCCCACAGCTACCTCTTCTTGGAACATATTTATTTCATTGAAAGTCAGAGCTACAGAGAGAGACAGAGAGATCTTTAATCTGTTGGCTCACTACCCAGATGGCTGCAACAGCCAGAGGTGGGCCAGGCTGAAGCTAGGAGGCTGGAGCTTCTTTTGGATCTCCCACATGGATGCAGGGGCCTAAGCACTTGGGCCACCTTCTGCTGCTTTCCTAGGTGAATTACCAGGGAGCTAGAACAGAAGTGGAACAGCCAGGAATTGAACTGATGCCCATATGGAATGTAGGTGCCACAGGTGGTGGCCTTATTAACTGTGCCACAATTCTGGAGCCACATCCTCTGGGCTTTGCGACAGTGCCTTGGGGGAAGTTGGGTGAGAGGGGTGAAGGGGTGCGATATATTTCAAGGGCTCTGAACTCTGTTACTTGAATGCTATCAACTCTGGATCTGCCCATGTTACAAGGCATCTGATTAAGGTCTCACTTGTAAGAAAGGGTTTCAGGGCTACAAATAAGGTTAGAAAACCAGAGGCTGAAGAGTTGCCGCGAAAGGACCTCTGCTGAAATCAACTCGTGTCTGCACAGAGAAGCCGACACCAGCCAGTGAGCAGTGACCAGAAAGGCTGAGCCAGGAGCCGTCACTGGCACCCATAGGCGATCCTCTAGTCACCACTTCACGACTCCAGGCCCTACTGCTCAACACACAGCTCTTGTTGCCCTGACCTCAGCAGAAAAAGTGCCCCTGGCAGGCCTGGCGCAATAGCTCACTGGCTAAATCTCACCTTAAACATGCCGGGATCCCATATGGTTGTCAGTTCAAGTCCCAGCTGCTCCACTTCCCAACCAGCTCCCTGCCTGTGGCCTGGGCAAGCAGTAGAAGATGGTTCAAAGTCCTAGGACACTGCACCCTCATGGGAGACGTGGAAGAAGTTCCTTCCTGGTTCCTGGCTTTGGATTGGCTCAGCTCCAGCCATTGCGGCCACTTGGGGAATGAACCAGCAGATGGAAGATCTCTGTCTCTCCTTCTCTTTGTAAATCTGCCTTTCCAATAAGAACAAATAAATCTTTTTTAAAAATACCTTAGCCACCTTCTGCTCATACAAACATCCTCAAGTTACATATGCAAAAGAAGAAACAAAGTTAGTGTGACACATCTTATTTATTTAATATTTGTCCATGTGGGACAAAAAGATTAAACCAGGTCCTCTGGCCTTGAAAAATAATTCTTCTCAGAATCCCTGCAATTGGAGATCAGCCTTCCTCATGAGGAGCACGTCACACAGCAGAAGCCAGAACTGCTCATAACGTCATAGCTGTCCATCCTTGGGGGTAGAGGATGGACAGGACCAAGAAGGGCACAAGGCACAGGAATGTCCAGAGACAGGCAGGCATCACAAGAAGGATGCATGTGTGTGAGGTCACTAAGCTTTTGAGGGGTGGGAGTGGTTATGAAAAAGAGTGTGTGGGGGAGAGGACACTGCCACCATGCTGTACACATGTAAGAATGTGGTCATGAGAACACACATGTGTGGTCATGAAGGGGAGTGGGGAGATGAGTGCAAGCGTAGTTCTAAGAACGGAGGCCGGGAGCCAACACTGGCACAGCACATTGAGCTGCCATTTGTGATGTGAGTATCCCATATCAGAGCCTGATTCAAGTCCTGGCTGGCTTCTTTGCTTCCAAACCAGCTCCCTGCTAATGCACCTGGGAAAACAGGGAGAGACGGCCTCACTGCTTGGGTCCCTACTGCCCATGTGGGAAACTGGGGTGGAGTTCCAGGTTCCTGGCTTCAGCCTGGTCCAGCCCCAGCTGTTACAGCCACTTGGGGGATAAACCAGTAAATAGATTTCTCTCTCTTTTCTTCATTGTGACTTTCAAATAAATAAACAAATAAATCTAAAAAAAAAATGAAGCCTTGGGAATGTGAGAATGAGTGGGTGTGTACTGTTGTGAGAATGTATAGTTGTGTGTAGTTGTAAGCACCTGTTGGACTCGTAACAGTATGTGATTGTTGTCTTGACAATATGTGAGTATATGGGCATCATGATGATTGGTGTGTGGCCCTACAAGCACATACATGTGGGAGTCATGAAATCATGTGTGTTCCCAGGAACACTGGGAGGCCAGGAGTGTATGTGCCTGCACAGTGTGATCATGAGAGCGTATGGGAGTGGGAGGTTACCCCAGCCACTGAGATGCCCACACCCCACATCCAAGTGTCTGGGCTCGGTTCCTGACTCTGACCCCTGACTGCAGCTTCTAGCCAAGACAAACCCAGAGAGGCAGCAGTGATGGCTCCAGGAACTGGGTTTCTGCTGTCCACATGGGGGTTGGAACTGAGTTCCCACCTGCTGGCTCTGGCCCCAGCCGCTGGATGAGGTAGGAGTGGGTTGGGGGCTTGAAGAATGACCCAGGAGATGGGATCACTCTCTGGCTCTCCCTGCCTCTCAAAAAACAATAATAATAAAATAAAAGTTACATGGAAGAATGTATGTGCAAATATGGTCTTGAACTTGGCTGCGTGTGCATGAGAGAGGAGTGGCAGGGATGACAGTGGCGGAATGAAACCTTTGTTCCGGGTACTCAACCCCCAACTGGACCCCAAACATCAGGTCCTGCAGCCTGCAGTGAAGGCTGAGGTCATGGACTGGGTTCAGCCCATCCTCAACTTGCGCCACCATTCAGTTCACTGCAGGCTCTCCCAAGCCCTTGAGAGATATTGCCCAGAACGGCCAGGCTTCAGGGAACAGCCCAGAGCCAGGCCAGACTCTGAGCCAGCCCCATGTACCAGGCCTTCCTGTCTGAAGCAGCTGCCAAGGGCTCCTAGCACCCAGCCACCTATAGCACCCCTGCCAGTCCAGCTTCTCCTGGGTTGGCCTTCAAGACCCAGGAGCTCACTGCCAGGCAGAGGAGAAAGCTACGGGTTCATCCACTAGCCCAAGGACACCTTTCCTTCAATTAAACAGAAACCTGCCTCCCCTCGGAAATGTGTCTGAAGGCACATCTAATATGCATTACATTTGCAAGAATTTAGCCCTGCTGGCTAGGCCAATGATACCACAAAAGGCCCTAAAAGGGCACCAGCTGCTTCACCTGACAGGTACATCACATGCTCTTCTTTAACTCATTGCAAAAAAAGCATGTACATTTTATACCTGTACCATGAATAAAGAAGGCATCTAACATACCCTCTACTCTGGGGTTATAAACTTGAAGCCAGACACCAGGTTTCAGGAGAGTTGGAGGATTTTCATGTGGCTGCTCCAGGGGCAGAGATGTGGGTGTTGCTGTGGCAGGGACAGTTTCTCTGTCCCAGGTTAAGCAGTTCTAGTTGCAACGAGGTCGTGCCTCATCACACCCAAGGGACAATTGTGTCCATCCAAGAAGTTGTCATAACTTTCCAAGAATCCGACATAGCTCTGCACTGAAGCTCCAGGGAGCAATACCAAGCAGCCCGGGACCAAACCCCCAGCCTGGCACAGCCTGGGGTCAGCACTCAGTGACACTCAGAGCCAAGACCAGAAGTACTCGGTGGCGGTTTCTCCTCCAGTTTACCTCAGAGGGAGATGGCCGCAGCCAAGGCCTCTCCGCCCCAACAGGCCCTGCTTTCCTGCTTTCCCGTGTGTCCGTGTCCATGTGCACATATGCGTGCTCCAGACTGGGGCTGACTGCTGGGGGAACAGGCAGACACTGAGGGAGGTCCTGAGGCCACAGCACTCACAGCTCCCTGCAGCCACAGCAACTCTGTACTCCCAGTGGGCAGCCAGGTGAGGGCCAGAAGAGTCCTAGGCTCTGCCGGACGCCAAGTTGTCACTCAGAGCTCCGTCCCCCATTGCTGTTACCCTTTCAGCCCTGCCCCCCACCGCACAAACCATCTCAGTTCCCTCAGACTAACCCCAGCAGAGCAAGTTCCCTGGAAGCAGCCCCTCTTGGGAAGACACCACCCAAAATGCCAGGCTCCTGCAAGCCAGCCCGTGTGCCCTCCGGAGCTAATTATAGGTCAGTGAGCTAGCAGGCCAGAGGGGGGACAGATGGTGACTTCATGTGGCTGCCATACACACTTGCCATCCTTCTGACCCCACTCCCTCCCCTCCTGGCCTGCGATCCAGACTTGCACTCTCTGTATCCTCTCTGCACCTCACCAACTCCTCCCTAGAACATGCACAGGCACGCTCGCATGCACAGGTGCACACACGCACACAACCCCACACCACCAAACTGCCAACTGTGTGCAACAGAGCCCAAAGCCCAGAGCAGAGGCCAGCAAACCTAGGCCAGCTCATCCACATCTCAAAGCCACCCTGCCAGCCAGTTCCCTGCACTTCCTGGGCCTGCCTCTGCCATGGCTGCCCAACTCTATCCTCACCCCTCTCTCCAGTCCATTGTCCTCAGCTGAGAAAAGGCCCCCAACAATCCCCAAAAACTCTTCCCCACTCAGAGAAGGCACACGCGTGCACGCACACACACATACACACACAGCTCTGCCCCTCCAGCCACACTGCCAGGCCTCAGCAGCACCCACCTTCCCACCCCCTCTTCCCACTGTGCACCGCCCAGAGCACTCAGCTCCCAGGCATGGTCACGTGTTGCCACTCACCATCTTACTCTTTGCTGATGCCATGTACACCAGGAAGCGTCCTCAGGCCTCAAGACATGCCCAAGAGAAATGACCCCGCTGTCCTGGTCACTGAGGCCGCTTCCCTGGATTATGTATACTTTGGCAGTGTTGGGTGGGTTCAATCCAGTTTGGTTCTTTCGTTTCCTAAGCCAACAGGCACGGAACTCAGTGTTGCACGTGTGTGCATGACTATGCAGGCGTGGGCATGTGTGTGTGTGTGTGCACATGCCTGCCTCCTGCACCTTTTCTGGCTCCATGGTCCAAAATTGCCTTTGGAACTCTGGCCCCTCCATGGAATGGTGTCTGGCATACACCTGGTGTCCAGGGAGTGTTTGTTGGTTGTGGGGCCAAGAACTTGGAAACCCTGGCCTCCCCACCTTGCACTCGCAGGAGCCCCACCACACCTCCCCTCTGAGGTGACATCAGCACCTAGTGGCAAATTGTCCTGGATCCCACATCCTTCTCAAGGAAAACCACCCACACCCGGTTTCCCAGGGCTCAGGCCTCAACCGCTCTTCCGCCCCCACCAGAACCTAAAGGTCTGTGCAGCAAAACATCCCTCTTGCGTGGACGAACCACAGCTACCGGCTGCCTCCTCCCCGAGCCGCAATCTCAGTTCCAACCCCCACCCCCTTTCCGGTGCGCCCACCAGACCTCGCGCTCCCACCCCGGGCACTGCGGAGCCCAAGACCGTCGGCTCCCTGGGGCAAGTGGCGCACAGAGACTACCCCTTCCCGGGGTGCCTGCCCTAAGGAGTCGACCCCCACGAGTCGGGAGGCGCCTTCCCCCGGACTCTGGCGGAAAAACAGGGACGCAGCCATCGCCCACCCGAGCCGCGCACCCGGGGAGAGTCACCAACTCAAGCCCCCTCCCCCGGAGCCGAGCGCGCACTCCACGCCCTCCGCGCAAGCTGGGCATCGCCCCTCATCCACATTCCCAAGGGCACGGGACACCGCAAAGACTGACGAGGGGTGGCGTAGGGGGCAGCAGCGACGCCCGCCGTAGCCAACAGGGGCTGTGTCCCCGGGGGCGCCAGTTAGGGACCCTCTCCGCAGACGGTGCAGTAGGGCAGGAGGTGGGAAAGGAGCATCCTGCCCTCTCTCCCCCTCCTCCCCCCAGCCCCAGAAGCCTTCTCGGGGCGCTCACCTGCCTGCAGTCTGCAAACGCCGGCAGCTTGGCGAAAGGCAGCGTGGGACCGACCCGACCAGGGCAGCCGGACCAGACCTACAGCTCAGCGGGCGCCCAGGCAGCCGCAGCCTCCACTGCCCCAGCGCCCGGCCAGGCCCCGCCCCCTCCGCCGACCCCGCCCCCGAGGCGGAGCCTGGCCCGCTCCGAGCCCCTCCCCCGCCGGGGCGCGCCCGGCCGGCACGTGACAAGCGGAGGGCGCTTCGTCGAGCCCGCGCCATCTTGGTCTCCCCAGGCCGGCGGGGGCACGTGCCTTCCACACCCGCTCTCTTCTGCCAGCATTTCTGGGGCCTACCCTGGAGTGAGTCGCATGGCAGCACTGGAGGCGGCTGGCAGTTCCAGCGCTGTCACTACGAAGTGAAGCGTTGGTCTGTGACACACACATACTATGAAAACAGTCCCAGCGCCAAGTTCGCAGGCCGAAGAATTCTACAGAAGCTCTTCCATTTTCACGCAGCTATTTCTGCCTCATTTCCATCTGGCTTGCAAAGCTGCACCACAGGCCGGCTCCGCCGCACCTGAGCTGCGGCACAGCAAGCATGCAGTGTGCATGCATAGTGAGGAGTGTACCACATGCATGCAGAGGGGCAGCGTGCAAGCAGCAGGTGTAGGGGTGTGTGTACTACATATGGTGCAGCCGTGCAGCGTGCAAGTGCGGGCAGGTGTGTATGTACTACGTGTGTCCAGCTGTGCAATGTGCTTGTGAGCTCAGAGCTTCTTGGTTCCAGGGAATGCACAACCCAGTGCTGTCACCATCCCCTGGCATCTCCAGGAGGCAGGGAGATCTGAGCAGTGCCAGTGATTCGGAGGGTTGAAAACTAAAGCTCAATATGCATTATTTTGCCTCCCGTCACAGCATATACTTGAGGAATAAAATGTAGGCAGTTTTCAATATTTAGTCCAGAAAGGTCTCACTCTTCTCCAGGCATCTGCGGGTCTCACCTAAAGAAGTCCCTGACACGTGGCACATCCTTGGGCTGAAGCCGGGCCACCTACCCATTGATACAGCGCTGGGACAAGCGTTTGCTAGCAGTATGTCAGCAGAAACCACAGGCAACATCGGTCACATCGTGCAGTCTGGCACAAAGCTCAGCAATGGAGCTAGGACACGGTGTTCCAGCCAGATCTACGCCAACAGACACACCCAATGCCCCACGAGAACTGCTCTCCTGCCCCCCAGCACCTGTAGGCACTGAGGGAATGAAGAACTCGGCTTCCCTCCTCCTGCCACAAAGAGGTAAATTCTGATTGCAAAGTACCTGTTTGCTGTCCTTAGGTGCTTTGCTTCTGTTCATCATTTAGAGAGAGAAACAAAGTGGTCTTCCATCTACCGGTTACTCCCCAAAGAGCTGCAATAGCCAAGGCGGGGCCAAAGCCAGGAGCCCATAATTCCATGTGGGTCTCACACATGTGGGCTGCAGGGGCCCACGCACTCGGCCCATCTTCTGCTGCCTTCCCAGGCACATGAGCAGAGATCTGGACATGAACCAAACCAGCACTCCAACACTGGCACTGCTGGCAGTGGCTTAATCCACCACCTTTTATCATTTACATGTTTCAATTTCTGATCTTCCCTGACCTGGGCTGGCCTCCTGTGTGGCGGCGAGGTTAGCTATTAACAGTAGCATTAAACAGATGCTTCTTAGGAATGCCCTTTAAATAGCAGGGGGAGGATGGTGCAAAGGAACAACAGGCTAATTTAGTTGTTCAGCTCACAACAACTGCCCCCACAAGATGCTCATGTTTATAAGGAATACTGCCTTACAGCTCTCCTTCTGGCAAAGTCCAGCTCGCTGGGAAAGGGGCAGAAAGAACACAGCAGCCTCAGCAGGTGCTTGGAGCCACAGAACATTTCTGCAAGGAGGAAAGGCCTGGCTCCCCCAGGCAGTCAGGGAGGCAGCCGCGGCAGTCACGGGGCACCTGCGGTCAGAGGCCTGGCTCAGGATGCACTGCATCTTAGGAATGACCTTCAACATAAGCAGTGTCTGCCACACCTAACGGTTCAATGGAAATGCCCATTGCTCCCAGAATAACATTTTTGGTTTGTTCCACGTTGTACTTTTTAAATTCTTTCCTCAATCACACCTATTTTTTTAGGTTTGTGATTTTAGGGACAAGCTACATCACAAATCCATACTCAACATTTTTATATGTACATCCTGTCATCTACCACAGGAAAAGCAAAACAAAGCAGAGTGTGACTTTTCAATTGGGGCACAGCACATTAAGCTGCCAACTGCAATGCTGGCATCCATACTGGAGAGACAGTTCAAGTCCTGGCTGCCCTGCTTCCCATCCAATTTTCTGTTAATGTACTTGGGAAAGCAGCAAAAAGTGGCCCAAGTATTTGGGTCCCACTGCAACCAATGTGGGACATCTAGATGGAATTATGGACTTCTAGCTTCAGCCTGGCCCAGCCCAGGCCACTGCAGCCATTTAGGGTGTGAGCCAGCAGATGAAATCTCACTATGCCTTCTTTCTTTAAAAGAACAAAAGGGGGTCCAGCACAGTAGCCTATTAGCTAAAGTCCTCACCTTGCAGGCACCAGGATCCCATATGGAAGCTGGTTCGTAACCCAGCTGTTCCACTTCCCTTCCAGCTCCCTGCTTGTGGTCTGGGAAAGCTATAGAGGATTGCACAAAGCCTTCAGACCCTGCAAACACATGGGAGCCCCAGAAGAGTTTTCAGATCAGGTCAGCTCTGGCCGTTGCTGTCACTTGGGGAGTGAACCAGTGAATAGAAGATCCTTCTGTCTTACCTTCTCTAAATCTGACTTTGCAGTAAAAAATAAAATAAATATTTACCAAAAAAATGAAAGGCCTAGTGAAGAATTGTAGCTATGTAGGCTTTATTAGAGCCTTAGAGACAGCCATAAAATGGGGACAGTGTCACACATCTTGCAAGACTGTTGGAACTGAATTTGAGATATAATATAAAGTTCCTAGTATACTACCAAGGGGACAAAGTCATTATCATCACCACTATCAGCCTCATTTAAAAAATAAACCCACTAAAATCTAAAACTAGCAAAGTGTTATGTCAAAGTTGGCTTTGTGGTGTACCATATAAAGCCATTATCTGCAATGCTAACACTGCATATGGAGCTAGCTGGAGATCTGGCTGCCCTACTTCCAATTCAGCTCCCTGCTAATAGCCTGGGAAAGCAGCAGAGGATGGCCCAAGTGTTTGAACCCCTGCACACATGAGAGACCTGAAAGAAACTCCTAAGACCTCTACTCCATATCAAGCAATTTCTATAAAGCGCTTAAAAATAAATAAATAAATAGGTAAATAAATAAATGAATAAACAAACAGGGGCCAGTGCTGTGGTGTAGCACATAAAGCTATCTGCAGTGCCAGGTTGCAAACTTGGCTGCTATACTGCTGGTCTAGTTCCCTGCTGAATGTGCCTGTTAAGCAGTGGAGGATGGCACAGGTGCTTGGGCCCCTGTACCCACACAGGCACAACCCAGTTCCAGCAGTTGCAGCCAGTTGAGCAGTGAACCAGCAGATTCTCTAACTCTGCCTTTCAAGTAAATATTTTAAAAACAAACAAAACATGTACAAGTCAATGTTGTCCAATTTTGAAGCCCCTGCCACCTGCTTTATTTCTGGAGAAAAGGCAAAGAGGAAATGATCCCGTGAGTGCTGGGGGCGGCTGCGTCAGAAGCCACTGCTGTGCCAGCATCCCCCACCCTGGGCTCCAGCGACACTGATCCCTGAGGAAGTGGTGCCACCGCCTTGTCTGGAGACCCTACTTCTTCCTTAGAGTAAGACCATCCATTCTGCTGGGATAAAAGAACAGACAGCACCTCCACAGCGCCAAGTGGGGGTCTGAAGACACACAACAAGGCCAGGTTTCTCCTCTGAATGCAAATTTTTACATTAAAATATATTTAGAAATCATAGTTGTTTTTCCTGTTGGTTGAGCCCTTCTCCCTCCCTCAGCTGAAGCCTCAGGAACCCAAGGGATGTGCGTCACTAACCCCCAGTGGAATCAGATCACTAATGGATGAGACTTGGGGCTGCCCCAACTGCCCCTGGGAACAGCAACTATGCTCTCAGGGAGAATGGGTACTGAGGATGCCACCAGTCAAAGAGCCGGACGCTGTGCACGGGGTCCAGGACAACTTGCACGCCCTGCTCGCTGCGCAGTTTCCGGCCACCATGGACAGGAGAGTCTTGGAACACCAATCTCACTCGATGGTGGCGCATGTCTGTACTCACGTTGATGGTAAACTGGAAGGGGAGAGCAGATTCAGTACCAACGTCAACAACCATGGGCTGTTCCAGCTCACTCTGACATGACAGTTTTCACTGACTGTGTCACAGATTAATCTGTAAGTTCTAACATCAAAATTTCCATAAGGTCCTTTCAGCTTCAAATGTTTTAACTATGCTAAAGAAAGCTTCATAAACAGATGAATACACTGGCATATAAACACACAGATTACCATCAAGCCAATCTTATTAAGTGGATTAGAACTGCAATAGATGAAGAGGTTTTGGTGAGTTAAGTCCAACAGGATGCATGAAATATAAGCCTAACGCATTTTGTTCAAACAAATCACAAAATTTCTACCTATGTGTCTGTAGCTCTGCACTGAACTGTCAAAGTGGGTAGTGCATGGAGGGTGAGTATGTTTCTAGGGCATGAGCGTGGCAGAGCCTGCGGGTAGGGTGTGGTGCCTCCAACAGACAGCAGGCATGCCATGCTCTCGGCCATGTCTGGGGTTTGCAGGGCACCCATGAACGTACTGACAGACGCAGCCAAGAGTTCCCCTTAACTGAAGTAAGGACAGGACAAGGGGATGCCACCCCAACTTTCTCCATTTAGTTATGTGCTGCCTAAGTTCTTTACATGAAGCAGACATTATATTTCTTTCACTACCAAAAAGCAAAAAGTCATTTTCACTATGTTAGGGGACTCCACACATCTCTATAGGTAAGTTCGAGACAGAAGACAATTATGTGCACTTTCCAGCTGTCAATACAATTTAAAAATTGCTTTAAACCCAGAAAAGTGTACCATAGGCATAGTCGTTGCTCATCTAATTCTTAACCAAGCCTTGAGCAGAGCCTCCCATGAGGGACATAGCCAACTACCCTGCACCTAAGACTCCGTTCACAGCATCACAGGAGGTCTTGGGGTCCGGACATAAGGTGCTCAGAGCATGCCTCACTACTGCTACCAACAGGATAGTGTTTCTCAAGCATTTATGAGCACTGCATAGGAAGAAGAAAAGGAAATGGGGACAATTCTTAGATATAATTAAGTTCTCCACAAATCTAATTCCTAATATACAGGCCTGATTTCAGACTTTTTTTTTTTTTCATTCTTAGATCTGTCCTTGCTGGTAGAATTTCCAAATCTCTTCCAAATCCTAGATATGGCAAGAATCTGTAGTAGAGCTGCAGATGGCATCTGCAGCCCCCACTTACCAGGGTGAATATCATGCCCATGACAATTGGAATAAAGATGAAGTTGAGGGTGGTGACCTGCAGAAGGCAGCAGTCCTGGTCCGGGTTGGTATGAACATCTTCATACTGAATGGGAGGCTGCAATCCTCCCCCCCTGCACTTGCTCTTTAACCTAGGGGACTAAGAAGCAGCAAGAAATGACACAACGCCTAGAGAAGTGTTTACAGCTTTCAGAGTACACCAATGAAAACCCAGTAACTCAACTAAAGCTAGCAAGAGGCAGGTTTTGTTATCTCTTCTTCATTTATATACAGTGATCTCTATACAGAGCTTAAAAATCTTTTCTTTGAAAAAGGAAACACTTTGAACAAGTAAATGCAGCTGGCTGGTGGCAGTTTACGCTTCAATGAGATGGTCCTTACTGCCCTCTCTCAGAGGCATTGCCATGTTTGATCACTGTAAACCCCTTGTGATTTGTCAAAGAATACTCCTGCACCAAAGCAGTGGGAGGCAGCAGCAGCCACCTCCTGCAAAGCACCCATCTCAGCACTAGCAGACAGCGCAGCATTCACTTTCTTGCTGTCTTCCTATTCTCCACCAGGAGTCATATGTCACCCCTGATAAGACTGTCCCTTAGCCCCTTCCCAGAAAGAGCCTGGGGGTTCTTTCCCCCACTATCTAATAGGCATCATGGACCAGGAGCATCTCAACTGCAAAATCAGAGCTAAAAT
This sequence comes from Ochotona curzoniae, assembly GCF_017591425.1. NCBI lineage: Eukaryota > Metazoa > Chordata > Mammalia > Lagomorpha > Ochotonidae > Ochotona > Ochotona curzoniae. Next base: position 13,491,604 of record NW_024466219.1, on the reverse strand, counting down.
TCTGTGTCTGAGATAAACCAACAGTAAATTGTCACTTACTTTAATTACAAATTATCTGCAACCCACCTGCCATCAAGTGAGGGCTGGGACTGTATTTGTAATTCATCTCCTCAGTGAGCTATGAAACAGAGGAGACCGGTGGGGAGGAGAGGCAAACGGTGCTCACTGTGGCCAAGATTTCAACTTGGCTCGCGCAAAAGGCAGACAAGGAATGGACCAGCACCTGCTCTGGTTACACAAAGCCCTTTGGTAACCCTTTTTCTCATGCTTCCCCAAACCACCTCACAGAAAAAAAAAATAAATAAATAAAGATAAATGACAGTTGTCTAAAAATACATTCACTTTGAACAATAAAAATATCTAGACAAATAACTTCAGTACATTACTATGTTTTAAAGTGCCCAAATATACAGGAGAGTTAATAGACTAGAACATGAAACTTCTACATACATTTCATTTCATTCTATATATACACATCTGTAAATCACACCATTCTGGATGGGAAGGGCATACAGCCATTCAAAAGTAGTATTAACATTGCATCCTTAAGTCGGTGTGAAAAAAGACAATGAGACATGGCCATATTACCATCATCACATACAAGGGCATTAAGAGCTCTACACACTCTGAAACCCTCAGACTAGTCCTATTTCCTTAACTGACTATATCTCCTTTACAGTTCTTTGTTCTCTGATCTAGGAGCCACTCACAGCTTGCTTTTTTTGCATTAGGTTGTTATCTTTGCATTTTTTGATACAGAATCATTCCCCCTTCCTTTTCTTTTTCATGGCATGAACAGAGGTTGTTGTTTTTCTTTTTGAGAGGCAGAGAGAAAGAGACAGAAAGAACTGCCTGTGCGTCACCTGCTGGGGCCAGGCCGGACCACACCAGGAGCAGAACCCCTCTGACCCTCAGCTTCTGTGCCTGGAGGAAACTGTGGTCAAGGGCCAAAGCTGGGCACTGAAGCCAGGTTCTCCAAGGTGGGACACAGAGGCTTTTTTTTTTTTTTCCTTTTTAAGATTTACTTACTTATTTCAAATTAGGTCAGAGTTCCAGAGACCCAGGGATCTCCCATCTGCTGCTTCACTCCCCACATGGCCAGGTTTTCTGCAGGCCTCCCACTTCATGCAGAATCCCAAGGCTTTGGGACATCTCTCACTGCTTTCCCAAGCCACTAGCAGGAAACTGGATGGGAAGTGGAACAGCCAGGATACAAACTAGAACCCGTATGAAATGCTGGCTTACAGGTGATGTCCTCACCCGCTTTTCCACAGTGCCAGCCCTAACATAGACATTTTAACTACAAGACTAACTATTCACCCTACATCTATTTTTTTAAGATTTATTTGAAAGGCAGAGTGACAGAGAGAGAGAGAGAGAGAGAGACAGATACACAGAGGGACAGAGACAGAGAGGGAGGTGTCTTCCTACTGCTGGTTCACTCTCCACAGACATAATGGCCATGGGTAGGCCAGGTCAAAGCCAGGAGACAGAAGACTCCATTTAGGTCTCTCACATGCACGGCAGGGACCCAAAGATTTGGGCCAATCTCCACTGCTTTCCCAGGGACATGAGCAGGGAACTGGTAAGTACAGCAGCTAGGATTCAAACACAGGCCACAGTATTGCAACTGGAGGCTTAACCTGCTGTTCAGCACTGGTCCCAGGGGCCAAGTTTTGATGAGTACTGTTTGATTTGAATAAGGCAGCTTCATCCCTATGCTATGGTTTGAATTTTTGTATCTCCTCCAATATTCATGCTGAAATCTAATCTCCACTGCAACAGTATTAAGAGGCGAGTATTCAGATGAAGCTCCTGGCTTTGGCTTGGCCCAGCCCTGACCACTGCAGCCATTTGAAGAATGAATCAGCAGATAGAAGGTTAATCTCTGTCTCTCCCTAACTCTACTTTTAAAATAAACCAATCTTAAAATTGGACGGGGGGAGGAGGTGAGGTCTCTAGGAGGTGACTAGGTCAGCAGGGTTTCTCCTTTGCCAATGGGAGTAAGATCCTCAGCAAAGAAGTTCCACTTACGGCCTTCTCCCGCCCTGTGCCCACACCATGCAGCCCCTCCCAGGAAGGACAAAAGTGTCATCTCAGAAGCAGAGAAGCAGACAGCCTGGGCCCTCAGCAAACTCTTGACCCTGCCAGCACCCTGATCTCCAATAAGCTGCTCTTCTTCACAAATTATTCAGGCTGGGGTGCCTTACTATAGCAGCACAAATGGGCTACCACTCCTGCTGAAGTTTATTTCAAGATATCATCTTAAAAAAACAAAGAGATAGTGAGACTATATACCTGTTTTTTGAACTTAAAGTTGAATTCCCACATTGGTTCCTGTCTGTTCCCAACAATCTTCCTGCACCAGAAAAGTAAGCACTGTAATAAAGTAAAAATAAAATAAACCAAGGGAGAAAAACAACGATTTAGCATGAGACAACAACAAGCAATCAGCAAAAATCTCTGACAGATCTAAAGCCAGCCACAGTCCCAATACTGAGACCCCCCAATCTGACTCTGGACCGACCTGAGAGTAGATTACCCCAGGGCTCCTGAGGAAAGAGGGGAGGGGCCGGTATAAGTCTACCCGGAACACTGAAGTTAGTCGTTCTCATCTCTAAAGACAGAAGCCCTGGATGCAGAAACTGGAGCATTCTGTCTGACTCTGCATTGAAGTGTAAGCAGCCAGGGGCCACCAGGTGGGAAGACAGCAGACAGGCCTGGACCTCACACGGGAGGCAGCTGCTTGGGACCTTCGGAGAGCAGACAGTTGGCAGGCAACTACAGAGCTGGCTGAGTTCAGTCGAGAGTAAGCCCTTAGTGGATGCGAAGCTACAGCTAAGGTGAAGCACAAGAAGTCAAGTACCTCCCAGGGGACAAGGGGTGGGTCGTCCGCCGAGCCAGCTGTCCTGCCCTTCAGACATGCCCTGTACGTCCTGCTGTTCCATCAAAAATAATGGGCTTGCCATTAAGGGGAAAACACTTCTGCTGCCATCACAACGGCTCCAGTGTCCCACACAAGCTATGCTAGTGAAAAGAGAGAGAAGGGGAATCAAATACGAAAAACTGGAGTCCAGGAACATGGGACAAATCCCTGTAGGCATGCTGGCACTCCCTGACTTCCATGCAATCGTGGGTAAACAAGTGGCAACGCCATGCATGGGACACCTGCCACAGCAAGTCCCATATCTTCAGAAGATCCCTAATAAGGGACAAAAGAAGCAGCCAGATGACCTGGGTGAACTATCTCAATGAAAACCTTGTTTTTCATTTCACCTTGGCTTTTCATAGACTACGTAAAAAACCATTAGTACACAATGATAATATGGACAGAGGGGTATTTTAGAATTTAAGCAGCACTTGCATTGTGCACTGGAGCCGCTAAGATGCGTCCTGCCTGAGGAGTCTGCCTGAGGCTGCTCGCGCCCTACAACTGACTCACACCTCTCAGATGGTCCCTGCCATCAGCATGCTCAGTCTGGCACGAGCTAGCGTTCCTGGGGGAAGGACACTCTAAGTGTGAGAGGATATATCATCCACTCATATTACAAGCAGAAGCAGCTGCCGGGTGAAATTCTACTCGCTCAGCATTCTACCCCTACTCTAAATCCATCACAAGCAGGATTTTAAATTAAGCTCTGCCAATGTGCCTGATCACCTCAGTGTGCAAGCCGAGGGGGAGGCCTTGGTAATCTTGAAATAAACAGTACCGTTTTAATTAATATGCATCAGGTGAATATTATTAGCTCAAAGCAAAACTAGGGGCGAAATATCAACATACAATACCAATTACCAAAAACCTGAGTAAAAGAGAATAGAAGTCCTTACAGAACCAATCTGAGCTAGGAACTGGCAATAACAATCACCAACAAATTCAAAAGATACAGAACTTAGTTACACCGAGACAAAGCCACATGGCCTGGCAGTGGTGACCTCACGTAAGACTGCATCGGGAGGGAGGAAAGGCGAGAACAGACTGTAGACCGGCAGACCACTCTAGGCAGGAGACTGCCAGAAACCTGAATGTCACATATGGGATAAAGTACTGAAAAAACCTGGAGAGAAAACAGCCTAGGACGCAGGGAGAAGCTGAGCGAACTGGGGCCTGGGAATCACAGTGGTGATCTCCCACAGAGCCTGGCACCTGGCCCTCAGCAACTGCTAGACTTCTAACACCAGAATCCTTGAAAGGGGTCAACCCCAATGTCAAGGTCATATTAAAAAGAGGAAAACAGTGAGTTTGTTCATACTACAAATTACAAATTTTTAAAAGCCCCTTCTAACAATTAGAGTTATTACTATCTAAAGGGGTCCAATGTACAATGCATGGGAATGAATTAAAATAAGAATAAGGAATACACCAAGAGCATAAGAAAGCTTTGGGTTAAAGCTAATGTAAGCCAGTCCAGCAAAGCAGAGATGTCTTGTTGAAGTGAGCCCTCTGAGCCCTCAAGGTGTCCGTTAGACCCTGAGCAGCCGAGGCTGTACAGCCCACCCCGTCAGAGCCAGAGAAAGCCATTATGAACCATCACACACGTGCCCACCCGTCCAATCCCAGCTCGAATCCTCACTTACTTTGGAATTCTTTAACGTGCTGGGAGTGCTTTCAGGAATGGCTGGATTCTTGGAGATTCGAGCAGCAAACGGTTCATACATATGGTACAGCGAGCGAATCACACAGGCACGCAGACAGCGCAGCTTCTCCATGGACTCTGGCCGCAGGCGCAAAGGCAGAGAGGCATCCAGCGTGTAGTGCCTGAAACAGGACACATGACTCCTACCAACATGGGGCCTGTCTGTCCTGCCCTGGGCCAGCCTCTTGGGCCTCCTGGGCCCCGGATTAACTTCACTGCACAACTCCACTGATCAGTACTGGGCTTGTCCCCATTGCTGACACACACACATATCACCACGCCCTTAACCACTCACTAACTCTGGCTTCATCAGCTTATAATTCTGCATTTTTCCATCCACTTAAAAGTTTAAATCCTATTTTACCCTATGCAAGAGCAAGTGTCTGAACTTGTATATTTATATAAGTCATACAGTGTATATTGAACCAGTCTCATTTATTTCAGCAGCTCCAACAGAACCTTTCATGGAGAAAAGTCATTCTGGTTCTCCTGTCAGATGTCCCAGAAACTCTCTACTCTGCTACCTCAACATTCCTTCCCAACAGTCCTACCGACAGTTCATCGTCCCCAGCACACTGCCACAGTCAACACCAAAAGCTAGGCCTTCCACTAACTGTATGATTCATTCACATCACACCTCTCCAACCGTAGGGCAACCTAAGTACAAAAACTATACAGTACTTCAGATGGCTACCAAAACTAAGGAACAACAAATCCAGTTAAGGCATCTGTAGCTTTCAAACATTCTAACTAAAATAAACCTCTGAAGAAAAGTCAGAGATGGTTCTTTCTGGGACCTAAAGCAAGACTTCATTGCTGAAAGTAGATACTGCAGGGCAGAAAACAATCACAAGGAAGATAATTACCTGCATGAATTAATAATATCACATTTAAATTAGAGAAGGGCTCAAAGAGTCCACAGGCTAGGCCATGCCCAGGCATGGAGAAAGTGCCAAGAGGTCACCATCCAGGGAGTGGCTCCAAATCACAGACAGCAAAGAAATCAGCCACACAGAAAACAGAGCGAGCTCTCTGTGGCCGCACCTTCGGTACAACCTGGTCCAAAAGGCAGCAGTGCAAGTGACAGTCCAGGCATTCTTACAGATCAGGGAAAAGTTCACAATGTCCTCAGGGCGAATGTAGGAGGCCAGCAACAGCCAAATATCCATGGGATACTCTTCTCCTGCAGCCCCATCCAGGTCTTCTGAAACGGAAACAAGAAGAATCCATTTTCTGCTCACGCGTATCCAATGCCCCAGGGCTTGCAGTTAACAGACTTGTAGGAGCAGGCATTCCGTACAGCACTTAAGAGATCACTTGGGACACCCATACCCCATTATCAGATGGCCTGAGTTTGAGTTCCAACTCTGCTTCTAATCCAGCTTCCTGCTAATGTGCATAACGGGAGGCAACAGGTAATGGCTCGGGTGCTAGGCTCCCTGCCACCCACATGAGACCAACACTGAATTTGCAGCTCCTGCCTTTAGCCTGGTCCAGCCCAGATTGTTGCCAGCATTTGGGAATGAAACACAAGATGCAAGAGCTCTCGCTTCCTCCGTCCACTACTGAAATATAAAAAGGAAGGAAAAAAGCTTTCTCTCCTGTTCAAGTGAATAATCAGGTGTTAATCTTAAGACCTTTGCTTAATAACTATTTTATACTATTTTGAAGTTTTTGAAGTGTCTTTATATTTAGCATATCAATCAGATCTTCCATATTTCTATAAATCAACAGAAATGAGCAGATATTGTGGTCATTTTACTACTAATAAAAAATAATTAGGGACTGGCGCAGTGACATAATAGGCTAACTCTCCACCTGCAGTGCTGGCATCCAATATAAGCACTGGCTCTAGTCCCGGCTGCTCTACTTATAATCCAGCTTTCAAGAACTTGGACGTCAGGTAAAAGAGCAGAAGATACTGAGAAGTATCTTCCACCTGCTGGTACACTCCCAGATGACTGCAACAACCAGCACTGGGCAAAGCTAAAGCTAGGAGCCAGGGTCTTACTACAGGTTCCCTATGCTGGTGCAAGGGCCCAAGGACTTGAGCCATCTTCCATTGCTCTTCCAGGCCATTAGCCAGGAGCTGGATCAGGAGTGGAACAGCCAGGACACGAACCAGCACCCATATGGCATGCAAGCACAGCAGGCAACAGTCTTCCCCACTACAAGAATATCAGCCCCCACAGCTTCCCAGCTGTGTTCTATGAAACTCCGCCACTGCTTCCCTCAGGGGTCCTAGCCACTAAACATTTTCTTTAGGCGTGTAAACAAAATTGATTTCAAGGTGGTATGAGGAAATTACAAAGGGCAATCAGTAAGTTACATGATACACTGATTACTCAATCACTGCCTGTCAACATGCTTCCTGTCTTCTGGCTTCTCCTCAGTCACTGCCACCAGCCTGTGAGCTGGCCAGAGTACCCAGTCACTCCTCGACCATGTCACTGTGCCACTCGTGCTCCCTCAGATGTCATCAGCCCTGAGGGTTCAGGGTGACAACAGGTACTCCAGGGAGACACCTGGACTAACCTCCACCCTCCATCTCGCCTCCCAAGAGCAGTCCCAGGGCTAACCTCCACCTTCCACCCCACCTCTGGAGAGCACAGTCCTAAACCCAGCCTTCTTCTCCTGGGCAGACAGTCCCTCCCAGAACTGCCGCTGCTTTCCAAATCCACAGCCTACTACAGCACTGCGATTCAATCAAGCTTTTATTTCCCCTTCACTGTAAGAGAAATCCGGATGTCTACAACATCCTCTCCTGATTCCTATCCCTTCCTGGCAACTCCAGGATTCGTTTACTTGCTCTACCATGTCTTGGCTTCACCTCCTCCCACATCATATCTTTTCTCTGAAAGAGAAGGCAAACAATAGGCAAACCCTAGGTGGGTGCCAGATTCATGAGCCCCTTGGGTGGGGGATTCAGCAAGGCTCAGGTCACCTGACCCAATCCAGAGGCCTACCTTCTAGGTGGGTGTCAGATTCATGAGCCCCAGGGTTGGGGTTTTCTGGGGCTTGGGTCTCCTGTCCCGGACCCAGAGACCCGCCTACTAGGTGGGTACCAGGTTCATGAGCCCCAGGGGTGGGGGTTCTGGCGGGGCTTGGGTCACCTGGCCCAGTCCTAGAGCCCACCTACTAGGTAGATGCCAGGTTTGTGGGCCCCAGGGGAAGGGGATCTGGCAATGCTTGGGATGCCTGGCCTGGGTACTTGGACTCACCTGCAAGAACATGCCCTACTTAATAAAAAAGGTGGAGCAGAGGACATAGGTCCTGTTGCACAAGGAAAATATGGCAGCACATTTGGTGCTGTAGCAGAAGGAGAATAGAACAAACTGGACAACTACCCCAAACAAACAATGACAGCAAAAAATCTAGGTGAATAAAGCCAATGGACATTGGAGGGTGACATCATCCTCAGATCGGTGAAATCGGCAGCATTTCAGAACTGTCCAAACCACTCAGACAGAACCCTCAGAATATGTACACATTGAGACTCTGGGTTGATATGAGGTGGCAGTTCCTCATCCCTGGGTACTGGGATGTGTGCAAAGTCCCCTTTGTCTCTCCTTTTCCCCCAGGAACAAAACAAACAAACAAAAAAAAAGCAAATTTGGAGGCAGTGAGTTCACCTAATTTTCCCTAAACCTTGATCCTTCTCACCCTGACCAACCATGTAATCATTATTTTAAAATAAAACTTAAGGGCCTGGCGCGGTGGTGCAAGTGGTTAAAGGTCCTCGCCTTGCTCGCCCGGGATCCCACATGGGCGCCGGTTCTAATCCCGGCAGCCCCGCTTCCCTTCCAGCTCCCTGCCTGTGGCCTGGGAAAGCAGTCGAGGACAGCCCAAGGCTTTGGGAACCTGCACCCGCGTGGGAGACCCGGAAGAGGCTCCTGGCTTTGGATCGGCATAGTATCGGCCCGTTGTGCTCACTTGGGGAGTGAACCATCGGACGGGAGATCTTCCTCTCTGTCTCTCCTCTCTGTATATCTGCCTTTCCAATAAAAAAAAAATAATAAAAATAAATCTTAAAAAAATATATATATATATAAAATAAAACTTAAAAAAAAAGATTTTTTTAAAAGTGTAAGCCCAATTTCCTATGGAACATGTACCTACATCCCTAAAAAAATAAATTAATAGACTGATGATGGGAAACAGGGATCATTAAGCAAAAAAATGAGGAAAATGTGGCAACTGTCAATATTCCTGGAAAAGAAGAATATCAGTGACAACCACTGGAATGATTGCAAAGTCATGTCAGTCTTAACCTGCATACTTTAATACAAGCACCTGTTATCCTATTCTCCACTGAAGGTGAAATGTCCAATAGATCTGAGTCCAGGGCTGAGCGTGATGGCTCAATTGGCTAATTCTAACCTCAAAAGTAGCAGGATCCCATATGGGTGTCAGTTTGTGTCCCAGGTGCTCCATTTCCCATCCAGCTCCCTGTTATGGCTTGGGAATGCAGTGGAAGATGATGGTCCAAAGCCTTGAGACCCTGCACCCAACTGGGAGACCCAGAAGAAACTCCTGGATTCTGGCTCCAGATTAGCTCAGCTCCCATTGTGGCCATTTAGGGAGTAAACTAGCAGATGGAATATCTTCTCTCTTTCTCTCTGTAAATCCAATCTACATTGCCAATAAAAATAAATTAAAAAAAAAAATCTAAGTACAAGAATACATGCATCACTTACCATTCACTTCCTCCCAAACCTAACTGATCATCAGAACCACTTGCGTGGCTATTCTGGGTGTAAGACTGAACCCTAATGTAAATAAGCTACAGGTTTTCATGATACATCAAAGGCAGATGTCTGGTCTGATAGTTATGACACTTACATCCTATGGCTGGCACTGTGACACAGTGTATTAAGGTGACACTTGCAATATCAACATCCCATGCAAGTCTCAGCTGTTCCACTTCCAACCCAGCTCCCTATTAATGCATCTGGGAAAGCAACAGAAAACAGCTTGCTTGGGTCACTGACACCAAGTGGAAGGCCTAAGTGGGGTTCCAGCCTCCTAATTTTGGCCTACACGTCTGACCATTGTGGCCATTTGCAAAACAAACCAGTACATAGAAGAGTGCTTACTCTCTCTCTTCGTTTTTCCTTCCATCTAACTCTGCCTTTCAAATAAATAAAATCTCAGAAAACAAACAAAATGCCAATGTCCCATACTGTAATGCATGGGTTCAACTCCTGGCTCCTGACCCCAGCTTCCTGCCAATGCAGACACTGCAGACCCCGGGAAGCAGCAGTGAGGGCTCAGACATTTGGGTTCCTGCCAGATTAAGTTCCCACTCGCACCTTCAGCTCTGACCCACTCCTGGATATTGATGAAATGTGGACTGTGACTAGTGCACAGGGGTTCTGTGTTTATCTCTCAAATAACAAGAGTAATTAATAAGGTGTCAATATTAGTGCATCAGCTGGAACGATTGTTCCCCATTTATGCAAAAAGAAATTAGGGACAGAGAATAAAGCAGTATATGAGAACTTATTTTTTGCCTAATCTGTAAATTAAAAAGCTACTTTTTTAAAAAGCCTATTGACTAAAAAAAGGAACAAACAAAAACAAATACAAAAATTATTTCTTAAAAAAATTATTCTGGGGCCCAGCATGGTAAAAGTCCTCACCTTGCATGCACCAGGATCCCATATGGGCACCGGTTCTAACCCCAGCTGTTCCACTTCCCTTCCAGCTCCCTATTATTGGTCTGGGAAAGCAGTTAAGGACTGCCCAAAGCCTTGGGACCCTGCAGCCACATGGGAAACCTGGAAGAGGCTCTGGACTCCTGGTTTCAGACTGGCTCAGCTCTGGTCATTGTGGCCACTTAGGGAGTAAACCAGCAGACAAAAGCATTTCTCTCTGATTCTCCTTCTCTGTAGATCTGACTTTCCAATTAAATAAATAAATAAACCACTAAAAGTAATAATAACTATTCCAGATTGTACTCTAAGGGATTCTGATTGATCAACCCTGAGGTGTAACATGAAATCTGAACAATAGTCTGGCAAATAATGTGTTCTTTCTTTCATTTGTGTATATTCTGTCTCAAGATGTCAACATATACTTTCTACTCCACCAACACTGTGCAGACATACAGTAGACATTAATGACTGCAAAGCACTTAAGAGGCCATAATAGGGCCTGGCGCAATAGTGTAGTGGTTAAAGTCCTTGCCTTGCAAACACCAGGATCCCATATGGGCGCCGGTTCTAATCCCGGCAGCCCTGCTTCCCATCCAGCTCCCTGCTTGTGGCCTGGGAAAGCAGTTGAGGAAGGCCCAAACCCACATGGGAGACCTGGAAGAGCTCCCGGCTCCAGACTGGCTCAGCTCCAGGTGCTGCAGTCACTTGGGGAGTGAACCATCGGATGGAAGACCTTCCTCTCCATCTCTCCTGCTCTCTGTATATCTGCCTTTCCAAAATAAATAAATAAATCTTTAAAAAAAAAAAAAAAAGAGGCCATAACAACATCTAACTTCATCCTACATAAACACGAGTTACAGCGAATCCACCTGTCTGGGCAAAGGTCACACCCCTGCTTCCTCACACAGTTCAGAAATGCAAAGGCTTCTGTCCTCTTGTCCCCATAAGGTTTTTATTTGATAATGACATGTTCTCAACAAAGTCCACCATAGTTCAGCTCACCAATGAACTCTCACCAGCCTCTGCTTTCAAGTTTAAGCCAAAGTACTAGCCCAGGCCCACTCGGCCCTGTTGCACTCCCAGATCTCAGAGGAAAGCTGGATTTTCTCCCCACTCCATTTTCTCCCAGCCATCGGAGAAAGTGACAGCTCTGAACTGCCACCACAGGAGGGCCACACAGATGACAGACGGCAGGGGCCGGTACCTTCGTGTCGCTTGCTTTTCTTTTTCCTGGAGACTGTTCTTTCGTGGATACTCTCCTCCTGGTCCTCCAGCTCATCACTGCTGTCTAAGACGTCACCAGCCTCACCAGCCACAGAAAGAGCTTCCTCTGCAGGAAGCTGGGAGGCTTCCAAGCCACAGAGAGATTTTACTAGAAGACAAGGCAACAGTGAGAAGGGGTACCCTCCTACCTGGGTCTACAGTTTAACCAAGCCATACCTGCATCTACCAGCAAACAGGATGAGGGGTTGGGAATAGGGGCGATCAGCTGGAGTCAGAGAACAAAGCACCATGTAGTTTTTTAAATGATTGTTTTAATCTCAATCTCTCTCTCTCTCTCACTCACACACACACACACACACACACACACTGAAAACAGCAGGCAAGCAGACTCCTTCACAGAACCAACTTCAGTCCCTGCAGAAGGGCTAAGAATTAAACAGGAGAAAAACACAAGCTGAATTCTACTCTTGTTTACATCAATTCTGAGGGGCAATGTGTGGGAGGGTAGGGATTCCCACTATACCCCAGTTCTCGGCTGGAGACACTATGTCTCCTAAAGGCAAGAGAGAGAAATACATGACCAGAACAGCTCCAGGTGATTGCACCAGGAAACCGACTGCACCGTGCAATCTGTGTGAACCCCAAGGCTGGGGTGAACACCCCGGGAGGAGCGGTGGAAACAGGGGGACCCACAGGCTGTGTCCTCCTGCGGGCAGAAACACAACACCTGCCATGGCGACTCCCACGCAGTCTATCAGCAAACGGGAAGCAAAGTAAACAGGCTTTGGGGCGTGGGGTAAGGGGCTCCACGCCAACACAGCACCCCGAGAGACCCCGACGCCGGCTCCGGCCTCGGCCTACCTTCCTGCTGCACGGCGTTGGCAACGGCTTTCTTGACCCGTCCAGACCTCACGACCGCCGGATCCGAGTTGGCATAATCCGCCACGGTCACTGAAAAACAGCGCCAGCCCTCGAGAAAGCAGCCTCCCAGCCAGGACTCACTTCAGGAACCCCCACCCCACCTCGGGCAGGTGGACGCTCGCCCCCACCCCGGTCCAGCCCGAGCCGCTCTCCCACCCCGGCAGATGGACGCTCGCCTTCGGTGCGTCCAGCCCCGGGTCCTCCAGCCGCCGCCACCCCGGCCCGAGACGCTCTCCCACCCCGGCAGGTGCACGCTCGCCTTCGGTGCGTCCAGCCCCGAGTCCTCCAGCCGCCCCCACCCGGCCTCCCACCTCGACCGGAGCAGGCGTCGTGAGCCCGGAACTTGAGTCGCTTCCCTCTCTTGGGCATGGCGCCCACGTCGGGTCGAGGCCGGCCTAGCGGGCCGGGACCCCGGGCCATGTCTCAGGCCAAAGAGCCGGCCCCGGGAGCCGCGGGACAGCTCCGCCCGGCTCGGCGGCCATCCCGCCTCCGGGACGGCTCCTCTCGCGAGGACTTAGCGCCGGGGCTACGAGTCGCCTTAGCTGCCGACGCCCCTCCTCGAGAGCCAATCACCGCCGGGTCCCGCTCTTCGCGTCATCATCCGGCGTCCGCGGATCGAGCTGGGTCAGGGTTCGAGGAGGGCTGTTGTGTTGCTGGTGGGATGTCGGTTTCCTCCGTCTGTTTCCTGAGTTGATTGGAATCTCAGACCCACGTTGATTGGGAATGAGACTTTCCATTTCGTCTTCCGCAGTCCCCCTGCTGTGACGGCATTGCCGTTTTAGCACACATTGTCTTCGCCTCTGCCCTGTCGGCAAGCTGTCACCAGACCCCCCCGGCAAAATGGTTGGAGAGGAACCAATCACTGTGTGGAGGGTCCTGATCCAACATCGAGGTCATAAGCCCTATTGTCGATATGGACTCTAAAATAGGATTGCGCTGTTATTCCTAGGGTAACTTGTTCCATTGATCAATAAATTGGGTCAATTAATGGTCTAGTTCCTTATACCGGTTAGTCATAGCTGAATCCACTCCGAGGTTGGGCTATACTCCGAGGTCACCCCAACCAAAATTTCTAGCTTAGGGGCATAATTTGTTGTGCTCAATTGGAGGAGAATTTTATTTGTGTAAGCTAGTTAGTTAAAGCTCCATAGGGTCTTCTCATTGTTTTATCCCCGCCTCTTCACGGGGAGGTCATTTTCACTGATTGGGGGTGGGAGACAGTTAAGCCCTCGTGTTGCCATTCATACAAGTCCCTACTTAAGGAACAAATGATTATGCTACCTTTGCACGGTCAGGATACCCAGAGTACCGCAGCGGTTGAACTTGCGTCACTGGGCAGGCAGTGCCTCTAGTACTTGCGATGCTGGAGGTGATGTTTTTGGTAAACAGGCGGGGCTGGGGTTTGCCAAGTTCCTTTTACAGGACTCCTTTTAATCTTCCCTTGAATGCACTCCTGTGTTGGGTCAACAGTAAAATTTACGTAGGTACTAGGCGTGGTGTGTTTACATATAGATGTTAACTCAGTGTTCATACGATCTGATACAAGCTTGTGCAGAGAACTGGGTTCTTGTTACTCATAGGAGCAGTATCGTTTCTATACACATATGGATTGGTTGGTCCAGTGCTGTGTGTGTTGGGAGTTTGTATGCTTGTGTGGGATTTAGTTTTCAGGTTGTTGTTGAGCTTTAATGCTTTCTTAATTGGTGGCTGCTTTTAGGCCATCTATGGTGATAAATTTACTTACTTTCCAACTCAGGCTGTATCCTGGTTCTAAGGGGCTGTCCCCTCTTCGATTAAATTTTGTGCTTACATTTGGATTTAGAGTTTCTGTTGGCAACCATAAAGTTGAACTAAAATTCTGGCCTGGACAGTCAGCTATCACTAGGCTCGTTTGACTTTTCACCACCATCTGCAAGCCATCCCACTATTTTGTCACATAGATGTGTTCGTGCTAAAAACTGCTTACAGATAGCTCGTCTAGTTTCGAGGTCTTTGACTAAAATTCTTTTTGCCAAGTGTTTTCTAGCTAATTCATTATGCAAAAGGTACAAAGGTTAATTTTTGCTTTTTTATGCAATTAAATAATCTTTCATCTTTCCCTTATAGTACTATCTCTATAGCTCCTGAGTTATATTTCTATCTGCTATACTTTAAGGGCGGTAAATGTTTTATTTTAATAAGAGGTTTGATTATACGGGGTAGGTGGTTTGGGCTAGGAATAGCTCAAAGTGGTCATGATGATGTGAAATCTTCTGAGTGTAAGTCAGATGCTTTAGTTAAGCTACGCTTTGGATTTTCCAAGCACACTTTCCAGTATACTTACCTTGTTACGACTTATCTCCTCTAGTACCTGTTGATGTGCTGTATTTATTTAAGGGCACAGGGTTTTCAGATAATTGAGGAGGGTAATGAGTGGTGTGTGCGTGCTTCGTAGCCATGTTCAATTAAGCTCTCTATTCTTAATAGAGAATTACTTTACTTACTGCTAAATCTGCCTTTAGCCCTTAGTTTTCATAAAGGTTTTCGTGTTGTTCTTTGGGAAGAAAGTGTAGCCCATTGCTTCCCACCTTATAGGCTACACCTTGACCTAACGTTTTTACAAGAGTTATTGGGCTTACTATTATACCTTTTGGGGTTTGCTGAAGATGGCGGTATACAGGCTGAGTTGGCAAAGAGTGGTGAGATAGAGCGGGGTTTATCAATTACAGAACAGGTTCCTCTAGGGGGGTATAAAGCACCACCAAGTCCTTTGAGTTTTAAGCTGTTGCTAGTAGTCCTCTGGCTAATAGTTTTGTTGTTGTAACTATTTAAGTTTATGGCTAGGCATAGTGGAGTATCTAATCCCAGTTTGGGTCCTAGCTTTCGAGTATTCAAGGGTGCTAAAGTCACTTTTGTTGTGGGGTTTATTATAGCTATAGCTTTTTACAGCTTGAGTAGTATTTAACTTTACTGTATTAGGGTCTTAAAACACGCTTTACGCCAGGGTTTGTTAATTTGGGTTATTTGTATGACCACGGTGGCTGGCACGAAATTTACCAACTCTGGTGTAGTTTAACTTAGTCAGACTTTCGTTTATTGCTTAAGATTTATCACTGCTGTATCCCTTGGGGGTGTCGTTAAGCAAGGTATTTTGAGCTACTAGTGTGTGCTGAATACCCGCTCCTCTTAACCAGTGTGTAAGCTGGAGGGCATTTTCACCGGCTTGAGGATTCTTGCATGTGTAAGCTAACTACAAACTAACAAAAGGGCAAGGACCAAACCTATTATGTTTATGGAGTTTAAAAACTCATCTAGGCATTTTCAGTGCCTTGTTTTATGGTATAAGCTACATGAACTGGGCTGAAGGTATAAAATTTTTTAATTTAAGTGCTATGTCAGAATTGTGGAGAGCAATGAGTAACCATAAAATAAAAATTAAAAATCTTAGTTCACTAAGCCTAATTTTTTGTAAAATTTTGCAATATTTTTTATTGTTGTTGATTGAAGGTTGGTTTAGTTTAAATAATAGTTGAATTAGTTTATACCCAGAGTTACTTATACTGGATAAGAGTCTTGTTTGGGGGGTTTGGCAAGACATTAAGCTTATACAGGTGTTCCTATAAGTTAATAGGAACTTATTAGCATAACTTAAATGGGGGGGTAGGGGAGTTGTTGAGATAATTCTAGTTGTAATATCAGAACATAACGTACACGTACGGGTGTGTGTAGTGTTAAGTACTATGTCCTGTGACCATTACCTCGAATGTTTATACTAGCTTAGGTGTGGTGAGAAGCAGTGAGTAGTTGTTATAGGTGCTGGTTATTTATGTCCTGGAGTATGTGGAATGAATGTCCCGACTCATAATTATGAGGGTGGAGGAGGTGCTCGTCTACTATTTTAGGTCTGATTTATGGCCCTCCGCTGCCATGGTGAGTCCAAGCATACCCCCAAAAATAAAAATAGCAAATGCCTGACACCACAGTTATGTGTGAGCATGGGCTGATTAGTCATTAGTCCATTGAGATGTCATATTTAAGGGGAATGTGTGGGTGATTTTAAGTGTTATGGCCCTGAGTAAGAACCAGATGTCAGTTATAGTTTCGGTCTAGCGACCTCCAAGTGATATGGTCGTAGAGCGAGCAGAGGGATCTGTATTGGGCGGGTTGCTGGTTTCACAGAGGATGGTAGATATAAGAGACCACTGGGGGAAGGGGATAGTCATGTTTTGATGAGTAATCCAGTTTGGATATAATGGTCTATGTACGATTATGGAATATATCTCCTATGTGCGATTATGAAATTGGTATTACATCGTCGAAATTCGTATTGTCTAGGATTGTTAAGTAAGGAAAGTGTTATGTATGATTAATAGTGGTACGTATTACTAGATATGTGGAGGGAGGAACAGGACCCGAGTTTCTTAGCATCCCCAGCCGAGTTCTGCTTCATCCTTTTAGCTTCCTTACACCTTCCTGGCCTGACAGCCCTTCCATCCTAGGCATCTCAAACTGCGGGAGCCACCTGACAGTGGTGCCCTGTGACAGTTAGAAAGCAGTTCCTGTTTTTAAAAATCTAAGTAGTAGGACCACCATTGTGGCTTAGTGAGTTAAACTGCCACTTGCAAGCACTAACTTCCCCAAATGGGTGGCACGTTATGTCCCTGCTGCTCTACTTCCCATCCAGTTCCCTGCTAATGTGGCTGGGAAAGCAAAAGAGAATGGCAAATCCCTGGGTCTGTGCACCGACGTGGGAGACCTAGATGAAGCTCCTGGCTCCTTGGCTACAGACAGGCCCAGCACTGACAACTGAGGCCATTTGAGGAGCAAGCCATTGGATGAAGGACCTTCCTCTTCTCTTCCTCCCTGTGTGACCTTTTCAAATAAATAAAATCTTAAAAATAATCTTTAAAATAATAGTAAATCATACATAGCTAATACAGTACATAGAAGATCATTAGAACTAAACCTCTAACGTCAAGTGCCATGTCAGAAGATGGAGAACAGAATAGAATGGACAGCTCTTTTGGCCAAGCTTTGGCAACAAGTGTCTGAATGAGGGGATGCACTGTCAGTCAATGGACCTTGGAAGAATTTTCTTGACCTTGGAGCAATGAAACCAAGAGTGTCTCATAACTATCAAAACAAAACCACACATGCAGTACTCTCGGAGAATTCTCCACATCGGGGTTTCTAAGATGACATCAAGTGGACATCGCCATCCCTGGGTACTGATGTGGTTTGGCAGCAGGGTGCAGCTGCCTCTCCCCCATAAAGGAGAAAAGGGAAGAAAAGGAAAATTAGAAGCATTTGTCCCATGCACATTCCCCCAGGCCTCAACCCTACCCACCCTGATCAGTGGTCCTCATGGACATGGATCCTTTTCAACTATGTAAACAGCATCAAAAATAAAATCCTCTTTTAAAGACTTATTTGTTTTCAATGGAAAGTTAGACTTTACAGAGAGGAGAAACAGAATGATCTTCATCCACTGGTTCACTTTCCAGGTGGTCACAACAGCCAGAGCTGCGCCAATCCAAAACCAGGAGCCTGGAGCTTCTTCCGGGTCTTCTGCAGAGGTGCAGGGTCCCAAGGCTTTGGCCCGTCCTCGACTGCTTTCCCAGGCCACAAGCAGGGAGCTGGATGGGAAGTGGAGCAGCTGGGACATGCAAGACAAGGACTTTAGCAACTAGGCTACCACACTGGGACCCCATAAAAATAATTTTTTTAAAAAAGGAGTAAACCTTTGGTCTTCTACTAACATTGTGTAGCAGACTGTCACCAGAGGTTGTGGCAATAACCTTGAATCAGAAATCCTGATTCAAGCGGAATATAAATTGGTTATAATCATGAGATGTGAACATTTTAACGTACTAATGTTATAACATGGAATAAGGGTCTAATAGACTACTAACTGGAAGAAAATTGGTGCTAATCCTTTTCCATGTATGCATAATTCATGTTTGTAGTCAAGTTCAAAGCACAGATGCTAAGCACTAAGCCTCGTCATTTCACAATGTTGTTAGTAAAAAATTCATGAGGTTCCAGGGCATGCAGATCTCTGCTCATGCGACATCCTGTTGCACAAACTCAGACTCCAGAGGGACTCAAAGGTGAATAGATGTCCCATGATTATACTCACTAGTCAAAAATAAATGAATAAATAAAAGTTGTTTTGTTTTTAAAGATTTATTTGTTTTTATTTGAAAGTCAGATATACAGAGAGAAGGAGAGACAAAAAGATCTTTCATCCACTGATTGACTACCCAAGTGACCACAATGGCCAGAACTGAGCCAATCCAAGGAGCCATGAGCTTTTTCCAAGTCTCCCAGTTGGGTGTAGGGCCCAAGGCTTCGGACCATGCTTCGCTGCTGTCCCAGGCCACAAGGAGGAAGCGGATGGGAAGTGGAACAGCCAGGACATGAACTAATGGGATCATGGTACTTGCAAGACAAAGATTTAGCCACTGACCTGTTGTGCCAGCCCCCGCAAAATGAAAAAATATTTAACTGGAGTGTTCTCATTTCTCTAATTTTTTTTAAGACTTATTCATTTTTATTGTAAACTCAGATTTCTACAAAGGAGAAACAGAAAGATCTTCTATCCATTGATTCACTCCCTCAAGTGGCACAAAGGCTGAAGCTGCGTGGATGCAAAGACTGGAGCCCCTTCTGGGTCTCCAACAAGGTGCAGGAACACAAGGCTTTGGGCCATGCTTTCCCAGACCACAGACAAGGAGCTGGATGGAAAATACAGCATCCAGGGTACCAAGCAGCACTCATATGGAATCCTGGTGCATGCAAGGCGAGAACTGTAGCTACTAGGCTACCATGCCAGGCCCATAATTTCTCTCTCTCTCTCTTTTTTTAAAGATTTATTTATTTTTATTGGAAAGTCAGATATTAAGAAGGAAGGAGAGACAGAGAGGAAGATCTTCTGTCCGATGATTCACTCCCCAAGTGAGCGCAACGGCCGATGCTATGCCGATCTGAAGCCAGGACCAGGAGCCAGGAACCTCCTCCAGGTCTCCCACACAGGTGCAAGGTCCCAAGGCTTTGGGCCGTCCTCAACTGCCTTCCCAGGCCACAGGCAGGGAGCTGGATGGGAAGTGGAGCTGCCAGGATCAGAACTGGTGCCCATATGGGATCCCGGGCACATTCAAGGCTAGGACTTTAGCCACTAGGCCACACTGCTGGGCTCAATTTCTCTATCTTTAAAAGATTATTTGTTTTCGGCCTGGCGCGGTGGCGCAAGTGGTTAAAGGTCCTCGCCTTGCACGCCCGGGATCCCATATGGGCGCCGGTTCTAATCCCGGCAGCCCCGCTTCCCTTCCAGCTCCCTGCCTGTGGCCTGGGAAAGCAGTCGAGGACGGCCCAAAGCTTTGGGACCCTGCACCCGCGTGGGAGACCCGGAAGAGGCTCCTGGCTTCAGATCGGCATAGTATCGGCCCGTTGCGCTCACTTGGGGAGTGAATCATCAGACGGAAGATCTTCCTCTCTGTCTCTCCTCTCTGTATATATGCCTTTCCAATGAAAAAATAATAAAAAAATAAATCTTTAAAAAAAAAAAAGATTATTTGTTTTCCCCCTTTTTCCCCCCATTGCTCTCCCATGACCTCCATCCCATTCCTGCCCCCACTGCAATAAATCTCCTAAGATACCTCATTGTGTCTGGTGTTTTGGGCTCACAGTAAAGAACCAGGCTACAAGAACTTAGCTGCACATTATAATAACATAATAATGTAAAAATAAAACTTTCGGGCCCGGCGCGGTGGCGCAAGTGGTTAAGTCCTCGCCTTGCACGCCTGGGATCCCATATGGGCACCAGTTCTAATCCCAGCAGCCCCGCTTCCCTTCCAGCTCCCTGCCTGTGGCCCGGGAAGGCAGTCGAGGATGGCCCAAAGCTTTGGGACCCTGCACCCATGTGGGAGACCCGGAAGAGGCTCCTGGCTTTGGATCGGCATAGCATAGGCCATTGCACTCACTTGGGGAGTGAATCATCGGATGGAAGATCTTCCTCTCTGTCTCTCCTCTCTGTATATCCGCCTTTCCAATAAAAAAATAATAAAAATAAATCTAAAAAAAAATAAAACTTCCACTATGTTATAAAGTCCTCGCCTTGAATGCGCTGGGATTTCATATGGGATCCAGTTCTAATCCCAACAGCCCTGCTTCCCATACAGCTCCTCGCTTGTGGCCTGGGAAAGCAGTCGAGGACAGGCCAAAGCCTTGGAACCCTGCACCTGTGTGGGAGACCTGGAGGAAGTTCCTGGCTCCTGGCTTCAGATCTGCACAGCACTGGCTATTGTGGTCACTTGAGGAGTGAATCTTCCAATGGAAGATCTTCCTCTCTGTCTCTTCCTCTCTGTATGTTTGACTTTGCAATAAAAATAAAAAAAAGATCATTTGTTTTAAAAGGCAAAATGATGGGAATGGTGCATGGACCAAGAGATCTTCCATCCATTGTTTCATTCCCCAAATGTGCACAATAGCCAAGTGTTCTAACCCCAAACCAGGAGCCAGGAACTCCATCCAGGGGGGATGCAGGTACCCAATTACATGAGTCATCATTACCGCTTTTTAGGGTGCAAAATGTTGAATCAGAAGTAGAGACGAGACTTGAACCCCAGCATCCCATAATGGAATTGAACATTGCAAGCAGTGGTTTCCCTGCTGCATCACAGTACTTTCCCCTCTTCTATTAAATGTTGATAGTTGGGGCCATTGCAGTGACTCAATTTGCTAATCCTCCCCTTGCAAGAACCGGTTCATGCCCTGGCTGCTTCACTTCTGATGCCAGCTCCCCACTTGTGACCTAGGAGAGCAGTGGAGGATGGCACAGTACGTTGGGATCCTGCACCCACGTGGGAGACCTGGAAGAAGGTCCTGGCTTCAAATCAGTTCCAGCTGTTGCAGCCATTTGGGGAGTGAATCAGCAGATGGAAGATCTTTCTTTGTCACTCCTCAAACCTGTCTTTCCAATAAAATCAATAATTTTTAAATTAATTAAATAAGTACTTTTAATAGTCTATGAAATTCTAAAGGGTGAACCATTGCTTTGGAGGTACTGGAAAACTGCTCTTCATGTGCTGAAGGAATGTAACAGGAAATTCCTGTTAGAAGCAATTCAGTAAAGTAAAACAATATTTTTAAAATATGTATTTACTTATTTGAAGGAGTTATGGAGGCAGCAGCAAGAGACACAGAGAGGAAGAGAGAGATTGTTCTTCCATCTGCTGCTTCATTCCCCAAATAGCCACAAGCAACAGGACTGGGCCAGGCCAAAGCAAGAAGCTTCATCCTGATCTTCCAAGTGGGTGACAGAGACCCAGATACTTAGACCATCTTTGGCTTATCCCAGGACATTAGCAGGAAGCTAGATTGGAAGTAGAGCAGCTGGGACACCAGCCAGCAATCGTATGTCACAAATAGTGGTTTCATCCTTAGTGCCACAACACTGGCCCCAGGAAAGTAGTGCTGTGTTCCAATTTTAGTATATGTATTGGCAAAGGAAGCACAAAAACAGTCTCTTTTTAAAAAAAGATTTATGTATTTATTTAAATTGGAAAGGCGTAATTTACGATCTTCCATCTGCTGGTTTACTCCCCAAACGGCTGCAGCAGCCAGAGCCAACCCGGTCCTGTCCAAAGCCAGCAGCCAGGAGCCTCCTCTGGATCTCCCACACTGGTGCAGAGTCCCAAGGTTTTGGGTCATCTTCAACTGCTTTTCCAGGCCACAAGCAGGGAGCTAGAAGGGAAGTGGAGCTACTGGGACATTAACTGGCACTCATATGGGATCCTGGGCAAGCAAGGTGAGGATTTAGCCAGTGGAGCCATCGCACCAGGCCCAAAAGCAGTGTCTTAACAGTAGTAGAGCTGAGGTTGTGCTGTAGATTGTGTTACAAACCTGCCTTTGCTATGTCTTCTCTATGTGACCTTGGAACTTTTCCCAAGTCTGAGCCTCAGCTTCCCTATCCGTAGGTTACTTGCTTCACAGGAACTATTAAAATGATTAACTGCAAAAACAACTTGAACTAGCACTCGATAACTGTCGGCTATTGTAGTGGTGATAAACTTGTAGTGACTTATTATTTAAACCCACTTTAGGTGGTTCATTCCTTTTGTCTTCTAATGCATACAAAGAAACTACATAGGGGAATCAGCAACAAGACTAGCTGATAAGTATTGAATATTTGTAAGTGGTAGTATTAGAATTTTAAAATTATATAGTAGTTTTAATAGCTTTGTTTGCAGTGCTTTTTTTGCAATTTTTAAAATTTTGTCTGATGACACAGATTAATAAGCACTAGGGTCTCCCCTCCTCTTCCTCACTTCCCCCGCCCAGTGATCTCCACTCCAGTCTTACAACGGGTGTCTTTCGTGAGTTTTCACAAGTCTATCATGCTGCTACTGAGGTGCCTCCCAACAGTGTAGGACATTATCAGCCATTTCGCTATGAGTCCATCCTTGTACTGCACACATGGAGACATACTTCCCTCTGTTTCCACTTATAAACATACTAACTTCTGCTGCCCTTCCATTATGCATCCCCTTAAACACAGTCCACCATGGGGAGCAAAAACAGTGAAACTTCATCCACATGAAGTTAATGAACATGTAACAAAGATATCAGTGTGACACTAGGGTTGTAGAAAGAGTGCCAAGCATCTTTATGTAGGAATAAATGCCAATGTGTGTCCCGTGTAGCATTGATGAAAGTACACTAAGGACTAGATCATTGTTACTTATGGGCAGTAGCAACAACAGTGATAAAAGGGACATTAACAATCTCAGGTGATTACAAGCTATCAGTCTCTTATATATAGTTGATTAATGAATTACATCACAAGATCTTATTACAAAAAGTACAAATAACTAGGAAGTGCAATAAGGTAAAATTCACAGGTAAAATCCTTGGATTTGACATCATATTACTGTAAATTGAAATAGGAAAGAGCCATTCCCTGAGATGATGTGCAAAACTCCCCCTAGCCATGTTAGCACTGAGCCTCATCAAGGCACATTCTCTTACAGTTAGATACATTAGATATATTTCTACCTTCTTTCTTTTGCAGAAATACATTCCATTGGTTTTCCTTGATTCTTGGAATTCTGTTCTCTGTTATATCCATTGTGGGGTTAAATGTGTTTACTTGTTCTCCTCTTTGTTGTTGTTGTTTTGTGTTTTTAATGGCTGTTATATTAGAGCAGACATATGATAGCTGACCTTTTGGGATTGGCTCATTTCTCTTAGAATAATGGTCTGCAGTTCGGCCCATTTGGCCACAAACAACTGTATTTCATTGTTTTAATAGCTGAGTAGTATTCCATAGAATAGAAGAATTACAGTTTATCTAATCTTCTGTTAATGGGCATTTTGGGTGCTTCCATGTTTTTTGCAATTATTGATTGTGCTGCAATAAACATAGGGGTATACGCTGCTTTCTCGTGTAACAGGTCTTTTGGATATATTCCTAGAAGTGGTATTGCTGGGTCATATGGTAGGTGGATATTCAGTTGCCTGAGTGTTCTTCATGCTGACTTCCATAGTGGCTGCACCAGCCTGCAATCCCACCAGCAGTGGAGTAGAGTTCCTTTTTCCCTGCAACCTCATCAGTAGGTGTTGTTGGTAGTTTTCTGAATATGGGCCATTCTTGCTGGAGCTAAGTGGAAACTCAGTGTTGTTTTTACTTGATTTTCCCTTATTGCCGGGGCGCTTGAGCATTTTTTCATATGCCTGTTAGCCATTTGAATGTATTCCTTTGAAAAGTGTCTGCCCATTTCCCTTGCCCACTTACTGACTGGTTTATTTGTTTTGTTGTTATGGTTGTTCTGGAGTTGTCTGTATATTCTGGATATTAACCCCTTGTCTCCTACGTAGTGTGCAAAGATTTTCTGCCATTTTGTTGGTTGCTTTTTTTACTTTGTTGGTTGTTTCTTTTGTTGGGCAGAAGCTTCTTAGCTTAATGTAGTCCCATTTGTTTATTTTGGCCTTGACTACCTTTTCTTTTGACGACTTTCCTAGGAAGTCAGTGCCTACACATATATCTTGCAGAGTATTTCCAGCTTTTTCTTCCAAAAGCTTGATAGTTTCTGGAGGTAGATCTTTTATCCATTTAGATTTGATCTTTGTGTATGGTAAAAGGTGTGGGTCTTCTTATTTCTTTAGGATGGGTTTGGCTATTTGTGTTTTGTGTGTGTGTGTGTGTGTTTCCAGATAAATCTTTGTATCATCTTTTCCAGTTCTGTGAAGAATGTTTTTGGTATTTTGATTGGAATCTCATTGAAAAAAATACGTGTGTGTGTGTGTGTATACACATATATTGCTATAGTAATATGGACATTTTGATGATATTGACTCTGCCCATCCAGGAACATGGTATGTTTCTCCACTTTTTGAAGTCTTCTTCTATTTATTTTCTTAGTGTTTTGTAGTTTTCTTCATAGTGATTTTCCACATCTTCAGTTAGATTTATTCCCAAGTCTTTCATTTTCTTCTCTGTTATTTTGAAGGGTACCATGCTGGTTAGTTCTTTTTCAGCCTTGGAGTTGTTTGCATACATTAAGGCTGTTGATTTCTGTTCATTTATTTTGTACCCTGCCACTTTACCAAACTCTCATATAAGTTCTAGCAGTCTCTTTATTGAGTCTCTTGGTTCTCCTATGAATCATGTTATCTGCAAACAGAGATAGCTTGACTTGCTCATTTCAATTTGAATTCCTTCGATTTCCACAAAAGAACAAATATTATATGTTCTCTCTAATATAAGGAAACCATCATGGAAAGTGTAACTTCAATAACCCAATCCATACTTTTTTTTTTTTTTGGCTGCATCCCGTGTGTTTTGATGTTTTTATTTCAGTTTCATTTATTCCAAATTCTTTCTCTTGTCAAATTCATCACTGGCTCATGGATTACATGGCAGCATCATTTTACCCAAGAGACTTTTGTGTTTCCTTTGTGTTGGTTACTCAGTGGTGTGTTTTTTTGGGTTTTTTTATTTTCATGGTACTCTAATTGGTTGTTGTTGTGGCTATTGTTTTAATTCATGCCAGTTGTTGACCTTGTTTCATGGCTTGACATTTATGGAATGTATAATGATGGAGTACTGGAGTCTACCATATCCAGATGTCGGGGTACAATGCAACATGCATTCCTGCTTCAAAACAAAAGATGGACTCTCAATGAAACTGTTGGAAATGCGTAGACAATGGGATGTCAGACTGTCTGACACCGTCTGTATCAGCAGTGTCAGGGCACACTTAAATAAGAGACTGATGGAAATATGACACTTTATAAAAGACTATACTATTGTAGCAATGTGGGGAAAATCTGTCTGAGAGTTGGAGTTTGGTGGGAAATCCCAAATAAAATAAAATATAAATTCCTTCAATTTCTTTTTCTTGTCTAATAGCATTTGCAAGTACTTTCACTACATGTTAAATAACAGTGGTGATAGTAAACATCCTTGTCTGGTTCCAGATCTTAGAGGGAAGGCTTCCAATTTCCCCATTCAGTATGATGCTGGTATTAGGGTTTTCATATATTGCTTTGAATATGTTGTAGATTGTTCCTTCTATACCTACTTTATTTAGAGTTATTAGCATGAAGTGGTGTTGGATTTTATCAAAAGCTCTTTCTGCATCTATTGAAATTATCATATGATTCTTGTCCTGCAGTTTTTTGCTGTGCTGTATCACGTTTATAGAATTACAAATGTTAAGCCATCTCTGCATGCCAAGAATGAATCCCACCTGATCCAGATGAATAATCTGTATGATGTATTTTTGTATTCTGTTGACTAGTATTTTGTTGAAGATCTTAGCGTCAATGTTCATCAAGGATATAAGTCTGTAGTTTCCTTTCTCTGTTGATTCTCTATCCAGGATTGGTATTAAGGTGCTATTGCTCTCACAGAATGAATTTGGAAGAATTGCCTCCCCTTCTATTTTTTTGAAAAGTTTATGGAGGATTGTGGTCAGCTCTGCTTGGAATGCTTTGTAGAATTCAGCAATGAAACCATCTGGGCCCAGGATTTTCTTTGTTGGGAGGGCTTTAATTACTGATTAAATCTCTGCCTCCGGTATAGGTTTATTTAGGTTTTCTGTTGCTTTGTGACTAAGTTTTGGTAGATGGTGAAAGTCCAGGAATCTATCCATTGCATGGAAGTCTTCTAATTTGCATATAGTTGTTTGTAGTAATTTCTAAGTATTCTCTGTATGGCTTTGGGGTCTTTTGTTATGTTCCTTTTTCATCTTTGATATTAATTCTTGTTTTCTCACGCTTTTTTTTTTTGTTAGTTGGTCCAGTGGTGTATCTATTTTGTTTTCACAAAGAACCAACTTTTTGATTCATTGATTTTGAGTATTGTTCTTTTAATCTCCATTTGGTTTATTTCTTCTCTTATTTTGATTATTTGTTGTTTTCTGTTGTTTGGGGGACAATTTTGCTATTTCTTTTCTAGTTCCTTCAGGTGTATACTTAGCTCATTTATCTGGTGTCTTTCTTGTTTCTTGACAAAAACAAATTGCAATAAATTTACCTCTTAACATTGCCTTGACAGTAATCCATAAGTTTTAGTATGTTGTGTTTAAGTTTTTGTTGGCTTCAAGGAATTTTTTTTCTTCTTTAATTTCTTCTCTGACCCATTGCTCGTTCAGAAGCATGTTGTTCATCTATCCAAAGTTTACAGATTTCATGGGGTATTTCGATTTATTGATCTCTAGTTACACTCCATGGTGGTCTGAAAAGACACATGGCATGATTTCAGTGGCATGATTTTGAAGTCAGTGAGACTTGTGTGGTTGATTCTGGATACAATTCCATGAACACCTGGAAAAAATGTATATTCCAGGCCTGGCGGCGTGGCCTAGCAGCTAAAGTCCTCGCCTTGAATGCGCCGGGATCCCATATGGGCACCGGTTCTGATCCCGGCAGCTCCATTTCCCATCCAGATGCCTGCTTGTGGCTTGGGAAGGCAGTCAAGGATGACCCAAAGCTTTGGGACCCTGCACCCATGTGGCATACCTGGAAAAAGTTCCTAGATCCTGGCTTCAGATCGGCATAGCATCGGCCGTTGAGCTCACTTGGGCAGTGAATCATCGGATGGAGGATCTTCCTCTCTGTCTCTCCTCCTCTCTGTATATCTGACTTTCCAATAAATAAATAAATCTTTTTTAAAAAAATGTATATTCCATGTCAATGGGATGGAAGGTTCTGTATAGATCTAGTAAGTCCATTTGTTCTATTATCTGTGAGTTCTGTTGTTTCTTTTGTTGAGTTTCTGCTTCGTTGATTTATCTAGTGGTGTTAATAGGGTATTAACATCCCTCACTATTGGGACCAGCGCAGTGGCCTAACAGCTAAAGTCCTCGCCTTGAACATACCAGATCCCATATGGGCACTGGTTCTAATCCCGGCAGCCACACTTCCCATCCAGTTCCCTACTCTTGGTCTAGGAAAGCAATGGAGGATAGTCCCAAGGCCTTGGGACCCTGCACCCACATGGAAGACCTAGAGTAGGTTCATGGCTCCTGGCTTCAGATTGGCACAGCACCATTGCAGTCACTTGGGGAGTGAATCATTGGGCAAAAGCTCTTTCTCTCTGTCTCTCCTCTTCTTTGTATATCTGACTTGCAATAAAAACAAATATATTTTTAAAATCCCTCACTATTATTGTATTGGCATGTATGTCTCCCCTTAGTTGTTTCATATAGCTAGATGCTCTTGTGTTTGACGTGTAAATGTTTATTATTGTTATTTCTTCTTGGTGGATGGCGCCCTTTATTATGACGTAGTGCCCATCTTTATCTCTTCTCATATTTTTTACGCTGAAATCTATAACATCTGATATTAGCAGAAATAGAATTTAAGATGTATTCATTTAAAAGGCAGAATGACAGAGAGTAAGAAAAAGAAGGAAGGTCTTCCATTACTGTTTTACTTTCCAAAATGACCACAAAGGTCAGGCTGTAACCAGGAGCCTGTAACTCCATCCAGATCTCCCACATGGATGGCAAGGACCCAAATACTTGAGTTATTTTCCACTGCTTTGCCAGGCACACTGACAGGAAACTAGGTTAGAAGCAGAGCTGCTGAGACTTGAGCCAACACTCTGATATGGGATGCCCACAATGCAAACAGTGGGGCTTAACCTCCTGTACCACAAACCAGCCCCCAATAGTTGGAATTTAAACAAGATTTTTCAAGACCAAGATATAAAAACCACTGTACTGTTTTGCCTCTGCAGTGAAGAAAATTGTACTAAACTATTGCCTTTGATTAACATTACTAGCCTAAGCAAATAATAGCTAATATGGAGTCAGAATATCTAATAAGCACAGAATCAGTAAGACAGAAAGCAAAGGGGTTCTTAGTGGGTTTCTGTGATATGTCAACGCAGTGGATAAAATCTGAAAAGAATCAGATTTAAAATCATACTCAAGGGTTGGTATTGTGATAGAGCAAGTTAAATCACCACTTGCAAAGCCAATACCCGGTTCAGAACTGCTGCTCTACTTCCAATTGAGGCCGTATTAATGTGCTTGGGACCACAGCAGAAAATAGCCCACATACTTGGGCCCCTGCCATCTACTTGAGAGGCCAGCTGCTACCTACTTGAGAGGCCAAGATAGAATTCCTGATTCTTGGCCTTGGACTGGCCCACTCTTAGCTGTTCTGGCCAGCAGATGGTGACTCAATAGATGGAAGGTGTTTTTTCTCTATTAAATAAATCAAATATTAAAAAGTAATAAATTTTTCAAAATAAGTATTCAGCAGTATTAGAAGGAATACATTCATTAAATTTAGGGTAAACTGGTCTAGCTTTATATACCTTAAATATGGTATATGTTAAAAAAAATAGTTAATCTAATGAAGTTCAGTTGGAGGTTAAGGTTTTTCAGTTCAAGGCATTAATAGCAAAAGGAGCAGCTCTGTGGCAGGTGTCTGAGTTGGAATCATCATTCTTGCTTGTGACCTTGAACATATTTATCTCACTGAAACGCAGTTTCCTTCACCATAAAATGGGCATAATAAAGGATCCAATGCAAAGAGCTGTGGGGATTAAATGAAATGTACATGGAAAGCACATAACTCCGCTCCTGGGACACCACGAGCACTCGATGAGCATGAGCTGCCCTTAAAGCTAGAAACACGTTTGAGTCTGTCCTTCTCAACTGCAGCTGCACAGCAGACTTTCTGGGGGTGTTTAATAAAATGCCAGTGACCTCACCCCAAAACTTAAATGTTTTATTCATTCCAAGGTGTGATCTCAGCACCCCTGTGTTTTTTAAAGTGATCTCCAGATACCTGGGGAGTTAGTGAACCAGGGGCCACACATAGGTCACATCTGACCCCTATCATACGTTTGTAAATAAAATCTCATTGGAATAAAAGTATGCCTAATTGTGTATTATCTGTGGTAATTTCAATTTTTGTTTTCCCCTTGACAGCTTATTAGAGTTGGCTAATCATCTAGAGTGGTGACTTCAGCCCTGATGCCGGGTACAGTCCTGGTGGGAGCAATCCCAGAAGGATAGAAAGAGTGGTAAATGGATTCTCAGCTGGATGCTCATGTGGCTTATCTTTGAGTCTCCACAATGATTTTTTCCCAGATATGATCCTTGGGATCTTGGTAGGAACCCCAAGTGTCCCCTTTGCTTTGGTCAAATCAGCACACAGCTCTGCTAAGCCTGTTATGTGGCAACTGGCTGGCATAATCCTATTTCACCAACTCACAGCCTTGAATTTCCAGGGTGTTTTTCCGGTGTTATTAAACCCACATCAGCACCCCAGCTCCGTGAGAAGAGGTAAAGCAGAGGTAGGAACCATTGCTCAAGGAGCAGAATCACACTCCCCTGCAATCTCGCCTGCTTCAAAGTCCACCCACCCGTCAGGCTGCTGATAGTCCGAGAGAGCAGCCGAGCAGTTGTGACAACAACCACATGACCTTCCAAGTCTAAAATCTTTAGTAACTGGTCCTTTACAGCAATTTCACAGACTCCTATGATAGCATACGATCCTTGAGCTGCTAACACCACTTGGGGGCAGTATAACCTCATCACAAGAACAAGATTGAGGCACTAGAAAACCAGGAATAGCAGGAATGGATGTTTTTCCCACCTACAGGCTCCTTTACCTAATTTTTTTAAAAAAGATTTATTTATTTTTATTGGAAAGTCAGATATTAAAAGAGAAGGAGAGACAGTGAGAAAGATCTTCCGTCCAATGATTCACTCCCCAAGTGAGCACAACGGCCGATGCTATGCCAATCCTAAGCCAGGATCCAGAAACTTCTTCTGGGTATGCCACACGGGTACAGAGTCCCAAGTCTTTGGGCCGTCCTTGCCTGTTTTCCCAGCCACAAGCAGGGATCTGGATGGGAAGTGGAGCTGCCGGGATCAGAACTGGTGCCCATATGGGATCCCAGCACGTTCATGGCGAGGACTTTAGCCACTAGGCCATGCCACTGGGCCCCTAAATTTTTTTTTTTAATTTCTTTTTTTGGAAAGGCAGATTTACAGAGAGAAGGAGAGGCAAAGATCTTTCATCTGCTGGTTCACCCTTAAGCAGTCACAATGGCCAGAGCTGAGCCAATCCGAAGTCAGGACCCAGGAACGTCTGGGTCCTCCACACAGGTGAAGGGTTCCAAGGCTTTGGGCCATTTTCAGAGTAGGCAGAATGACATTCTGTAGCTTCTCTTTCTTGTATATTTTAGAAGAGCCCATCCTTAAACCCATCTTCATCATGACACTCTCTTGCTTCCCATCCTTCTCTGGCTACTCTCAAAGTGAGAAAGTTCTCAGTTCTTCTCCTGTAACTTATGTTCTCTTCATCTGTTTCAGATGTGCATCAGTCCTAGTAGGTACTGACTCTTCCTTTTGCTTGTGTAAGTAGTTATTAATTCTACAAAGTTTGGGAATCAGATTGCCAATTGACAAAGGACATAGCCAGGATTAACTATGAAATGAGGCCAGAAAGAAATTCATATTAACTGAACAAGTGTGATCGAGAAAGGCAGGCCGGAGCGAGTACAGGCATGAACACAATCCCAGCCTCATAATCCCACACCTGGTGACCCAGATAGGGAGGCCGACTCCAGTTAACACTGGAACCTTCCTGTTGTAGTCTCACCAAAGAATGCCAGGCTCCATTCCTTCCCTCTGCTTCCACAGGAGCTTCGTGAAACGCACCAAAAAGAAAAAAGGAAAAAAAAAAAAAAAGGGAAGCAAAGTAGAAATGGAAGAGGGAGAAAGTGAGGGAAAGAGAATAGAGGAAGTTTTGCACTGTTAACTGTAAACATTTCTGTTTGCAACTTATATAAGTAGCTGAGGGCTCTGGAAAATTTTAAGTTATCTCTATGCCAAATCTGAGTACCATTTCCTTTTCTTGTGAATAATATTTCATTGTATGTAAGTACATTTGGTTGTTATTTATTTATTTATTTGAAAGGCAGAAAGTGAGAGAAAGAGCTCCTATCTGGGTCTCCCACTTCAGCCATCATCTGCTGCTTCCATCAGGCAGTTGGAAAAGGAAACAGCCTGGATATCAAAGTAGGACTCTGACACGAGGTGCTGCAGCAGACACCCAGCTCTGCCTCTTCTTTCTAGTCATTCTGAATAATGTTGCTACAGTCATGGGCACACTAGTGTCTCTTTAAGACTCTGTTTTTGATAGTTTTGCTATATACCCAGGGTTCTTGTGACAACTCTGGGGAACCACCGTACAATTTTCCCATGGCAGTTGCACCACTTCACATCGCTCAGGCATGTCAGTCTCTGTTCATCCTTGCTGACACCTGTTATCTCCTAGGGTGTTCATAGTGAGGAGAAAGCTCACTGAGCTTGTGATTTGCACTCCCTGGTGACTATTTATGTTGAGCATCCTTTTAGGTACTTGCCAGCCATTAGGTACCTACTTGGCAGGTACAACTGTTCTAATCTTTGGCCCATTTTGGAATCATGACTTTTTTGTTGATGAGTTTTAGGAGTTTTGTGTATATTCTAAATACCAATCCCTTGTTGGTTATATGTTATTAATAGTTTCTCCCACTTTCTGAGTTGTTCCTTTGCCTGTTGAAATTTTTTCATGAAGTCTAATCAATCTATATTTTCTTTTGTTGCCAACGCCTTTGGTGTCACAACCAAGATCATCACCAAATCCAATGCTGTTACTCATTTTACCAGTATTTTCTTCTGAGAGCTTTCGAGTTTTGGCACCAAGTTTAAATCTTTTTTAAAGATTTATCTATTTTCACTGAAAAGGAAGATTCACAGAAAGGAAGAGAGACAGAGAAAGATCTTCCAACTGCTGGTTCATTCCCCAAATGGATGCAATGGCCAGAGCTGAGCCAATATAGAGCCAGGAGCCAAGCACTTCCCTGGGTCGCCCACATGGATACAGGGTCCCAAAGCTTTGGGCCATCCTCTGCTGCTTTCCTAGGCCACATGTAGGGAATTGGATGGGAAGTGGAGCAACCAAGACCCAATGCAATGGTTCGATGACTAAATCCTTGCCTTGTACATGCCAGGATCCCATATGGGCACTGGTTCAAGTCCTGGCTGCTTGATTGTGATAGCCAATAGAAAATGGAAATAGTAAGGCTAGATCTCCTGAAACATTTCCTGAATGTGTCCATAACCTCAGATTCTCAGAGTGCTCTGAAATGGGAGTGAGAGTACTTATTACAAGAAAATTTCTTGGGCCTGATGCAGTAGCCTAGCAGCTAAAGTCCTCACCTTGCACATGCTGGAATTCATTATACAGACCAGTTCTAATCATGGCAACTTCCCATCCAGCTCCCTGCTTGTGGCCTTGGAAAGCAGTTGAGGACGGCCCAAAGCCTTGGGACCCTGCACTCACAGGAGAGGGCCGGAAGGGACTCCTGGCTCCTGGCTTCAGATCGACTCAGCTCTGGCCATTGCAGCTGCTTGGGGAGTGAATCAACAGACAGAAAATCTTCCTCTCTTTCTCTTCTCCATGTATATCTGACTTTCCAATAAGAATAAAATAAAAATTTTTTTAAAAGGAAATTTCTCATTTCAGGATGAGATGTTGATTTTCTTTTACAGCTTACATGGTGAGCTGATTGCCACAAATTGATTTTTGCACATGGAATTGGAAGGACCTGTTTACCTGATTCAGTTGTTCTCTACTAGACAAGATGCAGCTGTTTCTGACTGGATAGTTTTTTTTTTAATCATCTCAGTTGATTAGGGCACAAAGGATCAAGGGCTACAGGGTGAAAGTGGGTAATACCAGTGTTCCACGCTGATGTTATCATTTTCCCTGTCTCTGGGGTTAGGGGAGTAACAAAGGGAAAAGCCCTACCCAACCTCCCACCCATCCCCGATCCCCAACAGGAGGCACACTCCGAGGGTCCTGCTCAAACAGTTTTGATAGTTCATCAGTTCTGAATTGCTGCCAGTCTCACAGTTCCAATTGCAATGAAACCTATTCAGAGTCCACTGGCTGACACAGTCTCTTGATGGTTGGGGTTCCAAGATCAGCAGTTCAGTTAAAGGGATCTCCAAGGAAACTTCATCTGAGATGATCCCAGATCTGCATCTTGAGTGAGTTTGCTAGTACACACTCCAACAGCGTCCGTCACACCAATCAGCTTATGCACATGCTGGTCGTTGCAATTGCGGGGTCCATTCTGTTTCCAGCCCTGTCTTCCTCGTGAGCCAATGGGCGTTGCTGTCTAGCTCGATCCTACCCACTTCATACTTGGTCCTCACACAAACCAGTTGGAGCTGCAGCCAAGTTGGGGCAACTCCCCATAACCCCCACCAGATCTGCCCCTACCCTGGTTCCCATAGTTGCCAGTATGTATTGCAGGCTTGTCTGACTGGATAGTTTAAAAGCCCATGATGCTTAAACTGATTGGATATCTGTGTTTCACGTCAATACAACGTCGCTACAATTGGATAATTTGTATTGCGAACTGATGTAAGCTTAGTTGAGTGAATTAT
Organism: Ochotona curzoniae; assembly: GCF_017591425.1. NCBI lineage: Eukaryota > Metazoa > Chordata > Mammalia > Lagomorpha > Ochotonidae > Ochotona > Ochotona curzoniae. The sequence goes on along the minus strand of NW_024466219.1, from coordinate 13,457,218 downwards.
TCATATCATGTGCCAATGCTTCCTTAGTTGATTGGGTGATCATTGCTTAAAAACCCTTGAACATCGCTGGTCAGGATTGTTCCCCTCTTCCATAGGCAGTGGTAGGGGAGAGTCCACCAGTTGGTGCCAGCTGGTGCATAGACTCCTGAGTTTAAAAAAAAAATAGTATTCATTAATTTGAAAGACAGAGCCACGGGGGGGGGGGCAGGGAGAGAAATAAAGAGAATGATACCTTCCATCCTTGATTCACCCTCTCCCACCCCTCCAATATGAATGCAAAGCCTACAGCTAGACCAATCCAAGACAGGAGCCAGGAGCTTCATCCAGGTCTCCTAAATGGGTGGCAGGGGCTCAAGCCGTCTTAGACCATCTTCCACTGCTTTCCCAGGCCATTAGCAGGGAGCTGGTTAAGAAACAGAGCAGCTGGGACTCAAATTGAGGTCCAATTGGGATGCTGGCTTTGCAGCCGGCAGTTTAACCCAATGTGCCACAATGCTGGGCCCAGAAAAATGGACATTTTAACTGATAGACTAAATGCCATTTACTATTTTAGTTCTTGATTTCACAGAATTATACCTTTATACACTGTATATCCAGAAAATTAGAGTAGTATTTTTTTAATTAACTAGTTTTTAACATCATGTAGGAAACAAAATATGGAACAAAAACCTTAAGTTATAATAATACTAGTTTTTAGACTAATACTTGTGTGTCATATTCAGCCTTTTATGATCATTCGAACTTTTATACAGATTTTTTTAAAAAGATTTATTCATTTTTATTGGAAAGGCAGATTTACAGAGAGAAGGAGAGACAGAAAGATTCTCAATCTGCTGGTTCACTCCCCAAGTAGCTGCAATGGCCAGAGCTGAGCTGATCTGAAGCCTGGAGCCAGAAGCTTCTTCCAGATCTCCCACACAGGTGCAGGATCCCAAGGCTTTGGGCCATCCTTAAATGCTTTCCCAGGCCACAATCAAGGAGCTGGATGGGACGTGGAGCAGCTGGGATATAAACCAGTACCCATATGGTATCCTGGCACTTGCAAGACAAGGACCTAAGCCACTACGCTACTGTGCCAGGCCTTATACAAATTACTTAATGGAATAATTTGGGAGAGAAAGAAGATAATGAGAAATGTTTTTTTAGAACTAGGAAGGGAGGGCCCAGTACAATGGCTCAATGGCTAAATCCTCACCTTGAAAGCACCAGTACCCTATATGGGCGCTGGTTCATGGCCTGAACACTCCATTTCCCACCCACTCCCTGCTTGTGGCCTAAGAGGGCAACAGAGGACAGTCTAAAGCCTTGGGACCCTGCACCCACATGGGAGATCTGGAAGAGTCTCTTGGCCCTAACTTCTGATCAGCTCAACTCAAGCCTTTGTGGCCATTTAGGGAGTGAGCCAGTGATGGAAGATCTTTCTGTCTCTCCTCTCCATTAAAGAAAAACCAAAACAAGCAATAGCAATACAGGAATAGAAAGGAGGTAAGAGCAGGAAGACCAAAGAGAGACGATGAAATGCTCTCTCCCAGTGAGCCCAGCCTATAGTGCTGTGCTTTCATCCATGTGCCTCAGCAAAACATTCCATTATTTCATTATTTAAAGGTTATCTGTCATTCAGTTTCATTCTTCAGTCTTCAAAGTTGAATGTAGGGTTTCTACTTTCGTTAGCCTGGCTGGACCCAGGAAATGTAGGGGAGCAAATGGAGGATTTGGGAAGACTCGCTGTCTCTGGCACACTAGAACACTCCTTCAGACAGCTTCTCACCACTCAGAACTGATCCTTAAGCGCATGCTGGTGTGACGCTGCTGCTGAGGCTGAGGTGCCTGCCCTGCATTCAGACAGCACAATGGTTGCCAGGAGTGTCTCCCAGGAGGGATGAGCAGGCTTGATTATTTGCAGGAACTGTGATTTCCTACTCTGCAGCCAGAACCCAGCCCTTCATTACTGAGGTTGTTTTCTTTTCAGTTTCAAAAAAAGCCCTGCTCTCCAGGGAGCCTCAGCTCCTCCCCTGCCCTTTTTTTTTTTTTTGAGTATATGACCCAAGAACCACCAGACACGGCGCAATTACTCCAGGGGACGTCCTGCTCTAACGACAGTGAAGATTTCTCATATGCTTACACACTTTTTGGCTATTGCAAGTTGTCCTTGTTAAGCGAGCAGCCTTAGTGGGAATACGATACACGCAAGGAGAGACTGGTACTTTGCTATCTTTCCTTCACTCTGAGGTTTATGTTCCTACAAAACTTGTACTGGGTCAGCCAAAGCTAATCTTGGGAGACATCAAAGTGAGTCTTGAGGAAGCAGGCTGGGAGATAGGGCCATCAGCAAAACCCAAGAGAGCACGTTAGTCAGTTGGAGACTTAAGAATCCGGGATGCTGGGTCACTTAATCACCACCACCTTTTGTTTCCTTCCCCTTTATGCTCAGATCCCTGCTCCAGGAGAGTTTTCTCTTGGCAAGTATAACCCTACTTCCTCTTCTTCCCTTTCCTAAGAAATGTGCTTGGCTGAACTGAGTGGGCAAGCAGTTTTCATTAACTTCCTCCTGTAAACAAGACAGACCACAACACAGCTAGAAACTCGTTCACAAGGCGAAGTGTAGAGATGAGAAGAGACCGCTCCTTGGTCTTTCACATGCAGAGATGGCAGTGTTGGGTTGAAAAATATTAGCATGATGGGAGTGACGGGGGATCTCAAGGAGAGGATGAGACCAGAATCCCTGGAAGTAGACATGGAAAAGGGAAGTAGAGGAACACAGCATCCATATCTTCTCCGGGTCAAAGGTTCTTTGGCCCCACTTGTTGTTCACTTTTTTCCTCAGAGCTGTATCCAAGCACCAGCACCATGCGACATTCAATTTGGAAATTTATCACAGCAGTTGTGGCCTCAGTCCTCTTGAGTGTCTTCCTCCATGAGAAAATCTATGATAGTAAATATGGACTTTTGGGGGTAAGTATGATAACCTGATATTGCAACCAACTTCCAATTCTTAAGCAGGAAACTAAATGAATGAAAGGCTTTCTAGTGTTATCAGTGTGGATCATACTAGACCACTGCAGATTTCCTTAAAAAAGAGAAGTGGGAATTTAGAATGAATTTGTATAGATATAAAATATGGTTATTAGTCTTCCTTAGGAAAAGGCAGGTGCTTGTGCCTAGGATGCCAGTATCCCATGTGGGCACCAGTTTGTGTTCCAGCTGCTCTACTTCTAATCCAGCTGCCTGCTGATGCATCTGAGAAAACAACAGAGGATGGCTCAAGTGCTTGGGACCCAGCACCCACAGAGGAGACTAGAAAGATCCAGGCTCCCAGCTTTAGATCAGCTCAGTTCTGGCTGTTGCAGTCATTTGTGGAATAAACCAATGGATGAAAGATCCTTCTTTTCTCTCTGTCTCTCCTCAGTAGCCCTACCCTTCATATTAAAAATAATAATAATAAGATTTATTTATTTTTGTAGGAAAGGCAGATTTACAGAGAGGAAAGAAAGATCTTCAGTCTGCTAGTTCACTCCAACAAGTGGACACAATGGCCAGAGCTGAGCTGATCCAAAGCCAGGAGCCCCAATGAGCTTCTTCTGAGTATCCTAGTTGGGTGTAGGGTCCCAAGGCTTTGGGCCGTACTTGACTGTTTTCCCAGGACACAAGCAGGGAGCTGAATGGGAAGTGGAGCAGCCAGGACATGAACGGGTGCTCAATCAGCATGCAAGGCAAGGATTTCAGCCCCTAGGCTACTATGCTGAGCCCCAAATAAAAAAAAAAAATTTTTTTAAGCAATTGACCTTCTTTTTATTTAAAGTTGTGTTTGTTTGTTTGAAAGTTACCCAGGGAGGATGAGAGAGATCTTTCATTCACTGGTTCACTACAGCTTGGCTGAGATAGGCAGAAGTTAGGAACTTCATCTGGGTCTCCACACAGGTGCAGGACTCAAGCACTTGTCTATCTTTTCTGCTTTCCCAGTCTCTTAGCAAGGAACTAGATTAGAAGTGGAGCAGTCCGGACATGAACCAATGCCCCTATGGGATGCAGGCATTGCAGGCAGAGACTTAATTTGCTATGTCAAAATGCTGATACTTTCTACCAAGACATAAAGGAGAAAAAGGGAGCAATTTGTTTTCTGATAGTAACAGTGGGAACAGAGGTTGGAAGGGGGAAGCCAAGGAGCTATGACACTGGAGAGAAGTGAAGGTTGTTAGCTATGAAATGTGCAGTAGCTGATGGTCTCACAATCATTTGGAATGGACTGAGTACTACCGAGACCCTATGATCTCTTATTATGCACCTTCAAAAGCCAATGGAGAGACTTACATGTTGAGCAAGTAACTGTTGGAAGCCAACTGCTAATACCTAGGCCCAAAATCATCTGTAAATTCCTAAAAAGCTGCTTTTCATTGATTCAGGAAATATGGATGGGACAAGATAGAAGAGGTGTCCCTGTAAGTGTGGTTGGAGAAAGGCACCAATGACTCCATGGACTGGAAGGACCAGCAAAAGTTGGGACACTGGCCACCTTCCTCTCCAGGAGCTGTTCTGGGAGGTGCTGTTCTTTCACTTTCTCACACTGACTGACTTGAAATCAAGTTTCTCAGCACACCTGCAAATGACATGAGCAAATCGTACCACATGGGGCTGTGGATTGGGAATCCACATTTGGTCTAAAACACCTTGAAGCAATTAGGGCAGAACTTGAAAGAAAGGCCCTATTCAGGGCAAGAAATTGGCATGAGTCCAGGCTGAGAGGAGAGAGACATTTGACAGCCTGACGATGGGAATAAAATTAGAGGTGGGTACAGTAGGAGAAGGCAGAGAGGCCAACTCTGCCTCCACCACAGGCCCACCTACAGGTGCTGCTCCACACAGATATGGAGGATCCACTTCCTGGGCTCACGGCCACTATTTCCATGGGAAGGCCCCCATGGGAGAGGCATTCCTGAGCCCCAAACTCCAGCTACTCTCAAGCCTGCCCAACCTGTCCTAGAAGGGGGATCTATCCCCCAACTCTCTCCAGGATGAACCTCAGGCCTGACAACTGTCTTGTCCTCAAAAGCGAAAGAAGATCATAGTTCAGCAAATGGTTCAGCAACAACTCAGCTCAGAAATCAAGAACCATCTGGAAAGCTTCAAGGAGATGCAGAAAACCTCCCCTCTGCTCCAGCACACCAAGTACAAACTCCTGGCTGGAGACCCTCCCCAAGGAAAGAGTGAGTACATGCAAGGGCGCAGGCCGACTGGGAGAGGCCACACAGGTACTGCAGTGAGAAAGAAGAAAGGGAGAATGAACTGGCACTCAAGAAGAAGACAGGGGACCCAGAGCCAGGGCCGTGTTGTGTATGACCTTTGGTGCAGGTGACAACCCTGAGTGCAGCGTCCTCCCACCTGACCTGCCCGCCCCTTGAGTGACCAATAGGACAAATGGCCCACAGGCCATAGTGAGTCTGCAAAGGAGTCCCTCCAAAGCAAAGCTCATTCAGGGCAGATCCCCCAGGGGGAGAACACAGAAGAGGGAGGAACCAGGGGAGCCAGGGAGGAAACAGTGGGTGGCTGCAGGGAGCTTAGGCCTTGGGTTGCAGTACACAACCATCCCCTCACGTTGCCACTGCCCATGCTCTGGCCTGTCATCCCCACAGATCCTCTGGTCCAGGTCTCATGGGTTCATCACAGCCTAGATGACTCAAGGTCAAAGCCACACTAAGATGACCTGCCAGGCCAGCACATTGACTTATGACATGTGTCAGGGTGGGGCGTGGGGGGGAGTGGTGGGGGAAAAAGAAATGGCAGATCTCCACACAGGGGGAACATCTGTGCTCTCTCAGCAGACAGCCTTGTCCTTCATGCGCTTCCTGCACACTCTGGCCTTTCAAAGTGCTGATCAGATCAAAGCACTTCTGACCAGGTTTGAACCTACTGTCTGGACCACACTGTCTGGGGAAAAGCAAATGTGGGTTTGTCCTGGGTGTGGGCACACCAGCAGGAACTGGGAAGACAGTCCTGGAAACTCTTTCCATCCTGAGGTGCTGAAGGTCCCTGTTTCTCCTGTCCTCCCCAGGACTGCTGACTCTGGGCATTTCCTCAATGCAGCATCCTCACAGGAGCCACCTGCTGGACACACTGCACTCCCTGTTCAGAGCTACGTCCGAGGCTGAGCTGGAGTGCATCATGGTGCTGGTCCACCTGTCAGATGCTGACCCTGAATGGCTACTTAAAACAGCTGACAGTATTTTAAAGCTCTTCGCCTCACATATAAGGTCCAGGAGCCTGCTTGTGGTCAGTGGTCTTCTCGGGAACTCCTCTCTCTCAGGACCCGTGAAGCTCAATTACTCCTCAACATGTGCAGAGCTCTATTCCAGGCAGAGAGAAGGGCACGCCCTCCTCATGAACTTCGCCAGTCAGCTCTCCGAGTACTTCCTGCTGCTGGATGACAACACTCAATTTGCCCCCAACTTTGTTTCTGCCATCTATGGAACACTGTTGGCCTGGAAAGAAGAACGCTGGGTGGTCCTGGAGTTCTCCAGCCTTAACTCTGGGAAGGTTCTGCATGCCAGCGACCTATCCCTTCTGACCTCCATGTGTCTCCTCTTCCCAGTATACACGCCTATGCACTTGCTCCTTTCGAATTTTTACTTGCTCTTGGGGCAGAGAGCTCCTATCAGCTTTGCTCCCAGCCTTTTCTCGCATCCCTTCAGTGATCTGATTTCTCAGGACACATGTTTTGAGGAACAGGAGGAAAGGTATGATAATCTTGAAGAACCTGACAACCCTTTTGCCACAATCTACACCAACATGATGTTGTTTACAGGCTTTCAACGCCCACACTACACCAACCTTCTGAACAGGATCAACTTCCTAACTCAGAATGTCCTTCCAGGGGATACATACACTTTAGTTTTTGATTTTCCTCACAAAGTGGTTGAAATACAAGTGCTAACTGGCATTGGTCCTCAGAAGTTACATCACCTGAAACACGGGCAGGTTGAACTTGGCTACGAGCCCGTTCTGGATAGGATAGGTTGTGCCCACTATGTCCTGCTGGGACCTCTGGTCCAGGGCAAGTGCCATCAGAGGCTACATCCTAATATAGGCTTTGTGGGGGCTGTGAGATGCATCCGTCTACTGGTGACAGCCCCTCAGCAGTCATATGTGGATATCAGACAAATCAATGTCTGGACTAAATCTGAGGAAAGTGAAGAATAAAAAAAATCCTTCATGGGATCTGTAAGAATGAGGTTTGGGATAGACTCAACTCAGATGACAAGAAATTAAAGTTTTGGAATCAGAAACACCATTATGAGCTTCTGGCTGTTCAGTGCAGGTAATACAGACACACATGAGGCACAAAGAACATAGCATGTGCCTGACCCCCAAAGTCTCCCCAGCTCTCTTCATACCCATTTGCTCCTCTAGCATCTTGCCCTCAGGCAGCCACTGTTACAGAACCCTGGGAATGACTTGAAGCATGACAGGAGGGCACAAGTGGTATTTGTCTTCAGACAAAGCCTAGCCCTCCCAAAGCAAGCATGGCATTTCACTGAGAGTTCGAGTCTGGGAAGTCCTCAGCAGTGGATGCCAGCCTTTGTATGGTTTCTATATTTTCCCAGGGCAAAGATCCATAACTCTTACCCCAAAGCGTACAAGTTACTGAACTGTTAGATATCTTCTCCTGATGACAGGGAGCAATGCATTGCCTAATGGAATGAAATCATCAATTCAGCAATTTTAGCTTAAGAAATGAGAGCATAAATTATTTCATTATTTCATGTACTTAGTCAAGGTACTCAGAGTTCTTTGTTTGCCCCATTCAGGATGACAAAGATCCTACTTTGAACAAAACATAGTTGGTACTAGCAAGAGGCTAATAACAGCAAATACTTATTTAACAAAATGATAATTTGTGGGTTCTTTTGCATTTTATTTATATTCAATCCTGTATATGTAACATTTATGGGTGATTTCAATGTGATCCCAATACAATTTTGAATGAGTTATGTATAATTTCCTTTACATCTGATATTTTTTTTAAAGATTTATTTATTTTTTTATTGGAAAGGCGGATATACAGAGAGGAGAGACAGAGAGGAAGATCTTCTGTCCGATGATTCACTCCCCAAGTGAGCGCAACAGTCGATGCTATGCCGATCCAAAGCCAGGAGCCTCTTCAGGGTCTCCCACGTGGGTGCAGGGTCCCAAAGCTTTGGGCCGTTCTCGACTGCTTTCCTGGGCCACAGGCAGGGAGCTGGATGGGAAGCGGGGCTGCCAGGATTAGAACCGGCGCCCATATGGGATCCCGGGCATGCAAGGCGAGGACCTTAACCACTGCACCACCGCGCCGGGCCCTACATCTGATACTTTTTTAATTCACCTATAAAAATCAACATATAAGAATATGATATGGGGCAAGCATTAAACCTAGTGATTAAGGCTCTCAGGTTCCACTGGCTCCTGTCATATGCGTGTGAGGTTTGGGTTGCACTTCTGGCTCCAGTTTCAGGTTTTGCCCAGCCCTGTTCCAAAGGCATTTGCAGAGTGAATTTAATGTATGCTGTCTGTCTGCTTTGCCAATTAATACATACATTTAGGGAAAAAAAGGAATGTGACATTATGCTATTTGCTGTCATGAGGACAGTAATATACAGAAATCACATCAAACCCAATGGGGTCAATATTGTTATTATCTTCCTCACTCTATAACTGCTCCACTTCCTGAGCTCTGTCCACCATGCTGGAAACTAAAGTCAAAATCCTATTGGAGCCTATACTGCTAAGGAATCTGGAAATGTGGATTTAGAGATTGGAAATGTCCAGTCTGCAGTACAGAGGGGCATATTAGAAAGAGGTTGAGGGGCCAATGCTATGGTATGGCTGATTAGTCCTCTGCCCGAGACATCAGCATCCCATGTGGGTGCTGGTTCGAGACCTGGCTGCCCGTCTTCTGATCCAGCTCCCTGCTTGTGGTATGGGGAAGCAGTGAAGATTACTCAGGTGCTCAGGTCCCTGAACCCACAATGGGTGACCCAGAAAGTCTAGGATCCTGGCTTTGGACCAGTCCAGTTGTAGTAGTAGTTTAGATATAGTGGCCATTTGGGGAGTGAGCCAGGGATTGAAGACTCTCTCACTCTCCCTCTCTCTGTCTCTCCTCTCAGTAATTCTGCCTCTCAAATAAAAATAAATGAACCTTAAAATACATATATAGAGAGAGATGAAACAGAGGACAAGCAAACCTATTAGTGAAGGAATATGAATGCTAGGTTTTACGCCTGCCTGCCTGCCTTCCTTCCTTCCTTCCTTCCTTCCTTCCTTCCTTCCTTCCTTTCTTTCTTCCTTCTAGTAACCCCCACCTTAGGATTATAGTGAAGGCTCTCCCCCCACCACCTGTCCACTCTCACAGCCCCACGACAATCAGGACGATGCTTCCTGGAAGTGGCAACCAACTTGGTCTTCAAGCCCTGTCTGGGTCTGCTCAGTTCCAACCTTGCTTTAAATCTGGGTTGGGAGAGGAAAGCCCTGAAGCCTGTCTTTTCTGGCCTGATGCAAGAAGGAAGATCCTCACATGGAGAGCAGCACCTACACTTTGCATCCCACTTCCACACCTCTATGGGGGTCACTGTCACTTGGAAAAGGACCTCTGTCGTAAATTCCAACAGGACCCTCTGCTTGGAGGAGGTATAGTTCTCCAGCATCATGCTCTAAAACAGCTTAACTGCATTTCTTCTGCCTGGCTCAGTAAGGCAAGGTAGGGCAAAGGTTGGGGAATTAATATGGAGAGTCTGAGAAGGCCATCCAGGTTACAAAGTCCAACCCCATGATGCACATCCTGGGACCTCCAACTATGTCCCAGGATTACCAGGACTTTTTCCTGTGCTCATTCTCTTACCAACTCCATGCCAAGAAATCCCAAAAGATGTGTTTGCTATTAGAAGGTACCTTTTCCATCTTTTTTTCCTGAACCTTATTCCTATCATTCAAGTAGTTCAAGGACTTCCTATGTACATTGCTTCAGAGGAGTCCATACAACCTGAAATAAAAAGGGAAAATTAAATTCTAGTACATATGATGCAAACAGATAAATATACACAACAGCCCCTGACTTCAAATGACTCAGTCATGATTTTTCAAATTATAATGGCTTGATGTGGTCTAGATAGTCAGGGAGGAACAAGGATCTAAACACTGCCAAGACTCCTTGCACAGTCCTCGGCCATCATGCCAGGAAGGGGACCTTCCTCCACCCAGGTCAGGCAACTGCTTGGGCAGTATCCAAGTGCCAATGGCACTGGTCAAAGCCCTCAGGCCATCCAGAGGTGCCTTCTGGGAACTTGGGGATGTGAATCTGCAGGGGTACTAGGGGATCGCATCGGTGGGGGTGAGCGATGACTTCTGAGTTCATGCCCAGGTGAGGAATTACTGCTGAGGGACTTCCATCAATAAGGCCACCATACATGTAGTAAGCAAGAGGCTAAGACCAAATGGTTTGGAGGGAAGAACAGGAGGGCCTTTACGGGCCAGGCCAAAGTACCAGCACACAGAGACCTGAGCTGGGGTTGTTAGCATCAACTATCACCAAGCACCACTCACTGGCACACCAGTGAGAGAACAGGGCCATGACAATAGCTAGCATGTGAGAGAATCGGTCTGGAAGCAGAATCTGCGGGTTATGTGGGCTCCCCGCTATGGTACTATAATATCCACTGGTATGTCTAAAAGCTGTGGATAAGAACAGCCCTGGCTGGGGAGCTTAGGGGACACAAGAAGACCAGAGCTGGATTGGGGGTAGTAGGCTGGGTTGGACATGCCTATAGCATCTGTTGGCATAGGTGTGGACTGGATCTGTGGAGCAACAGACTGGGCTAGCCTCCAACACCCACTGGTACTCATTAGAGCCAGGGTGGGTACAGAACTGGCCAGGCTAGGTCTTCACTTCCGCTGAACCACATAAAAGCTGTATCTGGGCATGGACCTTGTGTGGCTGGGATGCAATACCCAACAGTAATAACCAGAATAGATATATGCTAGTTGACCAAGGCCACTGTTCCTGCCAGGACAAGAGCTAGATAAAATCAACCTGAGACCAAGGACCTACTGGTGTGTGCAAGACCTATCACTGGGAGGAGACCTGATAGAAGAGCTTGGGAAATTCCTTCATTGGGATGCAGTCCCTGCAGGTGAGCACAAGAATCAAGGCAAGGTGCAGCCCAGACCATGCCAGGTTACAGTACACGCCAGCATACATGTGGGTCAGGTCTGGAAACAGACCAGGTTGGGCTGGTTTATAACATCATTGGCAGATCTGAGAACCAGTACAGGATGCAGGAGGAGCCAAGTTGGACCACAACACCAGCCAGTTCACATTAGGGCTGGGACAGGGATGTGGCTGGGCTGAGCTAGACTGCAGTAACTACCAGCAAGAGGTGGAACTAGGGTTAGACTATACTGAGCCAGGCCACACAACACTACAGTAGATGCTAAGGTGAAGTAACCAATGCCAGTCTGCCAGTGTGTGCTGGGTTGATGAGCCCTAGGGGCAGGGGAACTTAGTGGAGCTCAGGTTCTTGGGCTCACCTGCAAGGGGCATGCCATGTGCATGAACCACAGGGGCAGAGAAGCTGGCAGGGCTCAAGTCACCTGTCTCAGGCCTTTCAGCCAGCCCATGAAGTGGGTGCTGGGTTCGAGAACCTCAGGGGCAAGGGATCTGGCAGGACTCAGGTCACCTGGCTCAGGTCCTTGGGCCTGCCTGGAAGACTGTGTCCTCAGTTTAAAAAGTAGAGCATGGACGCAGACTCTGATGCACATGGAGAATTTGGCAGCCTATGGGATGCTGTAGCAGAAGAAGGAGAACTGAACAAATTGAACAACTACCCCAGCCAAAACATGACAGCAAAAATCCTGGTGAATGGAGATTTGAGGTCAACTATGTCAGCCAACGGACATTGAGAGGGCTTCATCATCCTTAGATCGGCAAAATGGAGAGCATTTCAGAAATCCCAAATCACCTGGGCAGAATCCTCGGAACATGCACCGCATCAGGACCCTGGGTTGATACTGGGTGGCAGTTCCCCATCCTTGTGTACTGAGACATTTGGGAGGCTGGGTATGGCTTCCCCCTTTTTCTCTCCCTTTCCCCCAGAAACAAGAAGAAAGAGCAAATTTGGAAACAATGATTTCACCCACTTTTCCCTAATTCTTATCAACCACGTAATATCATCAAAAATTTTTAAAGTTTTTTAAACAAAAATAAACACTGCCAATACCCAAGTTATATGCACCACACAAATCTCATCACCCTCTGTGCCTATTCAACATGGCTGAAGACTCAGTACACTTACTCCTCGTTGTGCAACTGAGCCTCACTTTCTATCAGGCCCCAAACACCATGAGCATCAGGTGCATTGCAGTCCTACCTTCTTCTGTCCCACAAAATGCACAACCCCCATCTGGCTGCAGATGGTTCTCTCCCTCAAGGTTGTCCATACTTACACCTGAGTACATGATATTGTTTGGCCTTTTGATAAATCCTGCTTTCCTGTCCAGTTCGGTTGACATCTCCGATGGGTCATGAGTGTGAGTACCGCCATCTGACAGCTGCAGCACCATCTTAAGACAGTCCCCCTTAGTGAAGCAGGAGTCAGCAACATACCCACCCTAAAGCCCCAGCACCAGTACAAACCAGCTCAATTTTTAAATCAAGAGAATTGATAAAGTAATGACTTTGGAAGACAGTTCTACTGGATGGGAAGGTAGACTATGTGTGTGGGCTGCAGGAAGGGGAGAATTGGAAGTGTGAATGGATGAATGAGAGAAAAAATGAATAAGCAGGCCTTGGAAGCTGCCCAGCATTTACCCATCGAAAGTCCTGCCACACCTCATAACCTTGCAGTTGACACCCCAGGACAGGGGAGCCTTTCAAGGCTCCACAAATTACAGCCCAAAAAGCCTTTTGCCTGGGAATATCCCAAAGAAAAAGGGAAGAGATATGCTAGGCTTGTACTCATACATGCCCAGCATAAAAGCCGACTGGGCCTCAGTTCTTTGCCAAAATGTCACCTGTCCTGCCGGCTCTGCTCCCTTCAGTAAGCTTTGCTATCTTGCTCACTTCCCATCTCTGGCTTGCTACTGAAACGCCCCCCTTTTTTTCTTGAAACATACATATATATGGAAAAAGAACCTCTGACCCAGTCATCTGCAGTTACAGTTCCATGAGGGAAAAATGATACAATGAGTGAAACAAAACTGCTGCAGGAACCAATGTTGGGATTCAGCAGGTTAAGTTGCAGGCTGCAATGCTGACATCTCACATCAGATTACCTTGTTCAAGGAGCAGCTACTCTGCATCTGATCCATCTGCCTGCTAATGCATCTGGGAAAACAGCAGACAATGGCCCAAGTGCTTGCAACCTTGCACCCATGTGCAAGACCTAGATAGAGTTCCAGACTCCTGGCTTCAGTCTGGCTCACTCCCTGACACTGTGGCAGGGAGTGGACCAGTGGACCAGTTGGGATAAGATCTCTTTCTCTCTCTCTCTCTCTCTCTCTCTCTCTCTCTCTCTCTCTGTGCGTTATTCTTTCAAATAAATAAATATTTTAAAAGAAAACTGGAGCACATAAAATTAATGAATTAAAAAATGAAATGGGGTGAGACTTTGGGTAAATCTGCCAGCAGATTTCGCTTCCTCTTTAAATGCCTATGTCCCGTATGAGGCTCTAGTTCTGATTAGAATCCTGGCTGCCTTGTCCAATCCAGCTTCTTCCTTTTAATGTGCCTGGGAAGCAGCAGCAGATGATCCAATTGCTTTGGCCCCTGCAACTCACGTGGGACACCCAGATGAAGTTCCTGGCTCCTAGCAGTGACAGAAAGAAGAGACAGAGATTTTGCATCTGTTGGTTCATTTCCCAAATGCCCTCAATGGGCAGGGCTGGCATAGGGCAAAGCCAGGAGCCTGGAACCCCTTCTGGGTCTCTTACATGGATGGCAGGGGTCTAACTACTTAAGCCATCATCCATGTCCTTCTGTGATGCTTTAACAGGGAGTGGGATTAGAAATAGGGTAGCCAGGACTGGTACTCTGATATGGGATGCCAATGTCACAAAAAGTGGCTTAACATGGAGTGCCACAACACCAGTCCTGGGGGCTAAAGAATTTTCTTAACAGCAGAAACTGCGGTTCTGGACTTACATCGACATTTTTTTAAAAATATATTCATTTGTTTGAAAGGAGTACAGAAAGAGAAGGAAAAACAAAGAGAGAGGGAAAGATCTTCCATCCACTGGTTCTCTCCCCAGATTGCCACAAAAACCACAAGCCAAGAACCAGGAGCTTCTTGAATGTCTCCCATGTGGGTGGCAAGAGCCCCAGTGCTTGGGCCATTTTCAATTGTTTTTCAAGGCCATATGTAAGGAGCTGGATCAGAAATGGAAGTGGAACATCCAGGACTCAAATTGGTGCCTATATGGTATGCTGGCATTGTAGGCTTAACTTACTATGACACATTGGCCACCCTTTACAATGATAATGTATTGACATAATGTTTTCCTTAGATGATGAATGAGTGTGTTATTCAGAGCAATCAGAGAATGGCAGGAGGAGAGTGAGAGTTGGAAAGGCAGGGTTAGAACATCAATTATTAAGGAGAGCAAGGACGACAACACAGAAAGGTGTGGTGGAGATCTGTAGGGGAAAGGACAGCATGTCCAGGATATTGCAACCTGGAAGCTGCCCAAGGATGCTGGACTGCCTGACCTCCTTCCTAGACAATAAAGAATCGCCACACCTGGTGATACTTGTTGCCCCAAGGAACTTTTCAGGAACTTCTGAGTGACTTGATCTCTGTTGCTATAAAGCCATGTGTCATTCTGTTCCATTTTGCAGGCAAATCTCAGTTGACTCTAGTTGTTTCGATTCAAGATGTTCACCAGATGTTAACAAGAGGTGACTTCTGGCTGTTGAGTCAGTTTTATTCTTTCTTTTGAAAGGCATTGTATAGTTTACATTGAACATGCATCATGTTTTCTTTTTTTTTCTTTTTAAGATCTATTTATTTTTATTGCAAAGTCAGATATACAGAGAGGAGGAGAGACAGAGAGGAAGATCCTCCATCTAATGATTCACTCCCCAAGTGACCACAACAGCTGGTGCTGCGCCTATCCAAAGCTGGGAACCAGGAACCTCTTCCGAGTCTCCCACGCGGGTGCAGGGTCCCAAAGCTTTGGGCCACCCTCAACTGCTTTCCCAGGCCATAAGCAGGGAGCTGGATGGGAAGTGGAACTGCCGGGATTAGAACCAGCACCCATATGGGATCATGGCGCGTTCAAGGCGAGGACTTAAGCCACTAGGCCATGCCGCCAGGCCAAACATACATCATGTTTTCATTTGGGGAAATGTCAATATAACTATTATTATTTAGTGAATTGAGAGGCTCAGTTATGATTTCATCCGTGGGTGTGGGTCAGAATCCCAGTCAGCTGATCTCATACCTTCCTTGCCAACTGCCCTCACCAAGGAGCTAGTGTTTGGTGGGCAGCTTGCTGGGTCAACAGCCCCATTCAGGGATAACAATGGTTGTCAGGGGCTGCCATCTGAGAGAGGTGGCCAACCTCATCCTATCTCAGAGGGTGCACAGTCTGCTCCCATCCCAGTCCTCTGGACACTACATCTTCTCTTCTATAACTTTGCAGCTCCTGTGCACTCAGGGAAAAGTCCAGTGGCACTACAACTCCAGCCAAGGTAAGGATTTTCATGTGTCATGGTTGGAATTTTGTTTACTTTTTCAAAAAGCCATCTTCTGTTTCCCTCCCAGGCACATTATCAGGGAGGTATAGCAGAGGCAGAGCAGCTGGAACTTGAGCTAATGTTCATATATGGGATGCTCATATGGCAGGTGGTAGTTTAACTCATTGTGCTACCACATCAATGTCTATGGTCAGAACTTACAAAGGAAGATAACTCCTCAGAAACCCTGGGAGATGAGAAGGCTGTCCTAAAGGGAGATTTCCTCTTGTACCTCTGAGCAGGTCTTGTTCTTGACCTGCCTTACTTAGCTCCTCAGTGAACATCTTTATTAAGTATCCACATGTAGATCTTCATGGAAACCAGCCAGGAATGTTGAGGGAACAACCAAAATCAGCTCCAGACTCCATGTGCTAGTGGCAAGTGGTGGTGGGGGCAGGGGTGCCTCTTGAAGAACTTGAAGTTGCCCTCAGAGTCCTCAACCAAGAAACTCCATAGATGTGTGGGGAGGGCAGCCATTGGAATCAGAAGAACTTCAGGGAAATCAAGACCACTGCACTTGAGTACAAGGCCAAATGCCGCCTTGAGGTTTAGGGCTAGAGAGAACCAGAGGTCCGTCTTCTCTCAGTGATGGCCTTTAAGGATGACTTCAATTGTATTCTTTTTCTGTTATCATTACATGAAAAATTTCCTCAACAGTGCATGACTTGCAGGCATCTGATGTCCATCCAAGGGTCAGAAAGTGAGCAGCAGCTCTCCATGTCGTCAGCCCAGGCACCATGAGAGATCTCCTGTGGGCACTCACTATTGCCACAGTGGTTGTGTTCTCAGTCTTGTACTTCATTAATGAAAACCCCTGGGATGCCACCAGTTTCCTGTCTTTGGTGAGTATTGTGGATGACGCAAAGTTGAAATCCCAGGACTAAAAATAAAAAAGAAGACAATATTCAAGGATGTATTTATGTGAAATCATCACATGCACTGTAGAAATTCACAGAAGAAAATTTGGGGGAATTGATGTATTTTTTTTTCCTTGTTGAAACACCAGGCACAACAGGGAATCCAGGACTGGAAAGAATGTGCACTCAGTTGATGCTTCAGCAGAATTGTTCCTTTATTTTTATTTATTTCAGGAAGCAGAGAGTTCCCATCTACCAGTTCATTCCTCCAAATACCTGTAACAGCTGGGAGTGAGCCAGGCTAAGACTGGGAGCCAGGAACTCCATCCAGGTCTTCCACATGGGCGGCAGGGGTTCAACCACTTCAGTCCTCACTACCTCCTCTGAGGGTGCACATTTGCATGGAGCTATAATCAGAAGTGGAGTGCTAACTCCAACTCAGGAACTCTGTTAAGGTGTGCAGGCCTTCCTGGGAAGGTCTTAACTGCTGCACTGAACACCCACACCAACATCTCCCTGTTCTTATAGCAGCTACTATTTTTCTTCCTTTTGTCATCATTATGTTCTTGAACATTTCCCTTGGTATTCAAAGTTATGCATTTCCTCCACTTAAAGCCTAGGTCCTGAATCTCAGAGTAGCTAACTCACTTCTTCAAGCCAAGGAGAATCCTAGACAGTGGAGAAAATTTTGCCAGAACCTTTAAAAAGTGCAAAGAAGAGGAGAGGGAGTGATGAATGAATGGGAAGGATTTTAGGGTGTTAGAGTGCATTCCCTAGCTGCCTGAGTGTCTCACACCCAACACAAGGCACATTCTTTATGATATGAGGTGACCCATGTCAGGCAGTAACCATGGGAATAATTAAGGTGATGATGACCTGACTTCATTCCCTGCACAGGACCCAGGAGACCTAGAGAAATCCCAATCCTGCACCTGGATCCCTTCCCTACACCAGCTCCCCTATCAGAGAACTTGTAAGTAGCTAAGACAGAAACTTGACCTGAACCTGAGAAACCCACCCTGTGTCCTAGAGACCATTTCACTGTTATGCTAAGAAGGACCCACTCAGCCACTGTTCCCAAAGATAGGGACTCCTAGGGCTGACACAGCTCTCTCCCCAGGAGGACAAGGAGCTAGTCGCCTGGCAGAGGGTCCGGATGCAGATCAGCCCTGGCAGAACAACTCATCTGAAAACCTTCAAAGCCATGCAGAAAAACTCAGAACCCCTCAAACATGTCAACTCCTGCATCCTGATTGGGGCCCTGCCGGTGGAGAAAAGTGAGTGTCCACAAGGTTGTGCAGTTCAGGCAAGGACAGAGAGAGACAGTGATGGAAAGAAAAGGAAGCAGGTACCTTGGGTGGAGGGCAGGGATGCTGAGACAAAGGATCAGGCCTCAGGGGTTTATACTCCCAACTCCTCTATCATGAAGCCAGGAAAACAGCGGGGAGGGTGCAGGAGGAAGCATGGGAAGGGGAGCAAGCAAAGAGGAAAGGGGAAAGAAGATGGAAGGGGCAGCGTGGGAGTCTTGAGTGGGTGGTCTCCTTGGGTTCTGTAGAGCTAAAGAGATCATCTAGGGTTTTGCTACTCAGTGTGGTTCATAACAGTGGTGGTAGCAGCTAGGAACTTCTAGAAAAGCAGAATTCTTGGCCACTGCAGACTTACTGCCTCAGAATTTAAGGAAAAATTATTTATTTTTATTTGAAAGGCAAATTGTATAAAAGGAGAGAAAGAGACAGAGATCTTCCATCACTTCCCAAATTGCTGTAATGACCATGACTAAGCTTATCTGAAGCTGGGAGCCTGGAGCTTCTTGCTGGTCTCCCAGTACAGATTAGCAGGAAACTGGCTTGGAAACTGAATAACTGAGATTTGAACCAGCACTCTGAGGGATGTGAGCACACAAACATCAGCTTAACCCACAACGAGTTTAATTTTTTCAGATAATTTTGTTCCATGGACCTTTCTAAGTGTTTCTGTGCCATTCTATATGATTTGGGCTACAACTTTATTGTATGTTATAAGACTAGAAGTTCCCTCCTCCAGTAACTACATACTTATATTCTTTCAAATTTTACTTATCTAGTCTTTATCTTTTCCCTTCCAATTTTTAAGGATTTATTTTATTTGTTTATTTGAAAGAGAGAAATATTCCATCACTGGTTCACTCCCCAGAAGTCCACAGACAGGGCCAAGCCAAAGAAAGGAGACCAGAACTCTGTGACTCCCATGTGAGTAGTAGGGGCCCAAAAACTTGGGCCTTCTTCTGTTGCTTTCCAAGATGCATTAACAGTGAGCTGGATTGGAAGCTATGTAGCCTGGAATTATTTAAAAAAAAAAAAAAAAGCGCTCTATTATGGTATATGAGAGTTGCAAGCAGTGGTTTAACCTTCTGCACCCAACACCTATCACCCCAAAGGAAATATTATTTTTCAAGATTTATTTATGTATTTGAAAGGCAGTGTGACATTAAGAGAAATTTTCAGTCCTCTTTCTCCAATACCTACAACCACTTTCTCCAATACCTACAACCACTGGTCTAGGGTAACACCAAAGGCAGGAGCTGAAAACTCCATCTGAGCTCTCCACACGGCAGGACATTTCACTCTTTTATAAATAAAACAAGTTGTTGGGCCATCCTGCATTGCTTCTTGGAAGCTGGATCAGAAGCATGGAGTAGCTAGGGCTCAACTCAGGCCCTGTGACCAAGGATACTGGCATTCCACGCAGTAGCTTAACTCACTGTGCCACAACACCAACCCTTCAAGCTCTTTTCTAGCGGCCACATTGGAAACTTTGCTCTTCTAATTACCACTTAAACGATGTCTCACAAGTTTTGGTCTGTGGTGTTCTCATTCCCATTCACTTCTGAGTAGCTGGTAATTTCCATTTGGAGTCCTCTTTAATCTAAGAGATGTTTGAAGCAGTGCTTTCCATTTCCAGAGGATTGTTCTTGGTTAGGTTCTCCTGGTTTGTTTTAGTTATACTGTCCTACCAAATAATAGAGACTCAAGATTGCTATCTTTAGTACAGTTAAAATTAGAAATATCTTCATGGCCTAATACACGATCCACATTTTCTATGGATGTATGAAAGGAATGTGTATCCTTGGTTAGTGTTAAACTCTCACGCAATTAAGAAACAATGAGTTTTTAATTGTGTGGGTTTTTTTATTATTACGTTGCATTATGTGACACAGTTTCATAGGCTCTGGGATTCCCCCAACCCCTCCCCGTGCCCTTCCCCCATGGTGGATTCCTCCACCTTGTTGTAGTATTACAGATCAAATTAAGTCCAGATTCTTGTGTTTTTCAAAGCTGTTTTTGTTTATCTTGTATAAAAGCATCTTTCTCTACTTCAACCTTTGTGTGCCCTGTGTGTGTGCTTTTATGGAACCTATGGAGCTAGATTTCACTTCGCATGTAGAATAAGACATTTTTCCAAATGCCTTTCATCCCTATTGGCCTCAGACCAATTCAGAAATACCCAGCGGTTGAAGAGGGAACAGAATGAAACTTTCCCATTCCCAAATTTTCTCACATCAAGCTGGATTAGAGCATGCAGCTTGGGTCCAAAAACACAATCAGCTCTGCTATACATCACTCCACCACCGAATGGGTGCCCCCAGCTCCCCAGCTCCCATGTCCCCAGCTCCCAAGTCTAGTGAAAAGAACTTACCCTTACCTTTATTTCAGGGGAAAACAAACAAGCAAACAAAAACTTTGGAGCTGCTGTTATGGTATGCCGAGTAAAGCTTCTGCCTCAGATGCCAACATCCTGCATGGGCAGTGGTTCAGGTCCTGGCTACTCCATTTCTGACTCACTCCTTGCTGATGTGCCTAGGAATGTAGCAGAAAGTGGTCCAAGTGTTTGGGACCCTGCGTCCAACATGAGAGACCCAGGTGAAGCTCCGAGGCTCTAGCTTCAGCCTGGCTCACAGCTGGTCGTTGTGGCCACTTAGGAACGAAACTGGGAGTTGAAAAATCTCTTTCTCTCTTTCTCTAAGTATAACTTTCAGATAAACGAATCTTGAAAAAAAAAATCCTAAGGCCTTAGCCTGAGGGTGAATATTGCCACTCTCAACCCCATGCCCCTGGTGGTCACTGGCCTAAGTGGATCTAGAAATCATTCTAGAATGAATTTCCCAGGTGCCACCCCAAGGATTGACCCCTCCCTCTTTGCATTTGGTGGCTCTGAATTTGCAGTTTCTCCAAGGCTTTTTTCTAGAAAGGTACCCGTGGGCAGTGATTTTTCTCTTGTGTGTCTTTTGGTTTAGGCATTTCCTCTGCTTAGATTTCCCTACTGATTCTGCTCCACATTCTGTCTTCTAGGAATTCCTCAAACACTGTGGTGCTCTCAGAGCCACCTACTGGCTTATTCCATGGGATTGGGGTTGAGAGAAGACAGAGACAAATCTAGTTTCTCATCTTTATACACCAACAATACTTTTTTATTTTAAAAAAGGCTCTTTTGTGTTTATTGGAAACTCATATTTACAGAGGGAAGGGGAGACAGAGATTATGATCTTCCATCCTCTGGTTTACTCCCCAAGTGGCCGCAATGACTGGAGCTGAGCCAATCTGCAGGAAGGATACCAGGAGCCTCCTCCGGGTCTCCCACATGGGTGCAGAATCCCAAGGCTTTGGGGCGTTCTCCACTGTCTCCCCAGAACACAAGCAGGGAGCTGGATGGGAAGTCGAGCAGCCAGGATACAAACTGGCACCCATATGGGATCATGGCACAAGCAAAGCGAGGACTAGCCTACGTGCCAGGCCTCCACAATATTTTTTAAGTGATTATTTATTTATTTATTTGAAATAAATCATAGGGGGTGGAAATAAATGTAGGGGGTAGGAGTGAGGGATGGGGGAAGGTTGAGAAACCTTCTATCTGCTAGTTCACTCCCCAAGTAGCTGAAATGGCCAGGGTTGGGCCAGACTGAAGCCGGCATACAGAAGCTTTCTCAGGGTCTCCCACATGGATGCAAGGGCCTAAGCACTTGGCCCATCTTTTGATGCTTTTTCAAGTGTATCTGCAAGGAGTTGGCTCAGAAATGGAGCAACAGAATTCAAGCAGGTTTCCATAAGGGATGCTGACATCCCTGGCAGTGGCTTTACCTAAGTCCTGATACTGGCCTCTAATTTTTTTTAACCCAATCCTCTGCTTGTGTGTGCCCAGTGAGTCATAACATGGTCCACACCTAGTGCTGAGGAGAGAAAATGTCATGCAACCCTACAAACACATCGGATTAGCCTGTGGAAAGACCCTAGAGCATCATAACTTCACCCACAGCAGCTATTGTAACATCTCCCCAAGCTGACAAAGCCCTGCTCTCCTCTCTGATCCTAGGGCTGCTGATCATAGGGATTTCCTCAGCGCAGCGGCCCCCCAGGAGCTACCTCTTGGATACCCTGCGATCACTCTTCCTGGCTTCCTCTTCATCCGAGCAGAAATACTTCACTGTGCTGGTACACTTGGCAGACCCTGTCCCCAAGGAACGTGACCAAATGCTCTCCACTATTTTGACCCTGTTCAAATCCCATGTGCAAGCCAGACGGCTAGTTGTGATTACAACTCCCCTTCACAGCTATCATCCCTTGAAACACCTGAAGAAAACCTCCAAAAGTACCCCCGCCCAGGTGGCTTTTCACTCCAAGCAGAACATGGCTTACGCTTTCCTCATGAAATTTGCTACCAACCACTCCGACTATTTCCTGACGATGGAAGATGACGTAATCTGTGAGCCTGGGTTTGTCACATACATTGTAACCACCCTGGCCAGCTGGGCACAGAGGTTTTGGATAACTCTCCAGTTTTCTCAGCTGCACTTCACTGGGAAACTCTTCCATACCAGTGACCTCCCCTACGTCGTTCACTTCCTTCTCCTCTTCTACCAAGAAATGCCCTGTCACTACCTTCTCTCCCATTTTCATGAGGTCCTGCAGCAAAAACCAATCGAATTCTCCCCCTCCCTCTTCCAGCGCATGGGCAATTATTCCTCCTTTGAGGACACATTCAGTAGCTTCAAAAAGAAAGGAAATGACATTGGCGCTCCCAGCAACCCTGCTGCGACCATCTACACTAACCTGAATGTAACCAACAGCTCTGCTCTCATGAATGCCTACAGCCTGGATAAGAGCTTCTTTTCTATTGAATATGCTGAGGTTGGCAGCCATCTAACTTTGATTTTGGACAAACCTTCCAGAGTATTCCGAGTTCAAGTGCTGACTGGTTCTGAACTAAAAGAGGAGAATCAGGTGAAAGAGGGACAAGTGGAACTGGGCTATGATACCACCAACAGGATCAATGACTGTGATGACTACGTTCTCTTGGGGTTACTTGTCAACGGTACCTTGAATAAGCACGTGTTATCTGAAAAGTCTGGAAAGAAAGTGAAATGTGTGAGATTGGTTGTAACAGGCACTCTGGATTCTGGATTCGTAGTCAGACACATCAATCTCTGGACTGAGTAAAATGAAGAAAACACTGCAGGAGTGGTCAGCTTAGAGGTCTACTGAAGTAACAAAACATTAAACTCATCAAACTGGTCCAGGTCTACAGAGGTAACAAAGCATTAAAGTCTTGAAACTGATCCAGGATATCTCTTTTGCTTGGGTCCTTTCAGTATTCTTCTTTTTAAATTTTATTTATTAAGTTCATTTTACTTGAAAATCAGAGACAGAAAGAGATATTTTCTACCTGCCAGTTCAATCAGGGCTGGATGGGGCTGAAGCCAGGAGCCCAGAATTCAACCATTATCTCCCACACAGGCAGGGACTCGGGTACTTGAGCCATCATCTGCTGCCTCTGAAGGTGTGCATTAGCAAGAAACGGATACGGAAGTAGAGAAACCACAACCCAAACCAGGCACTGCAATATGGGACGTGTGGGCATCCCAGGAGGAGGCTTAAGCACTGCACCAAACGCACACCCCGTTTTCAGTAATGCTAATACAGAAGACGCAGCCTGTGAAACAACAGGAGGGCAAGCAACCTCCTTTTCATTCCAGAGTATCACGAGTATGAAGAGGGGACTTATTAAGAATTTCTCTGGTTTTCTATTCAAAGGGTCTTACTACCAAAAGCTTTTTCCTTGGACCAGAAAAAACAGGTTTCTAAAATATAATAGGAATATGCAAATAAGACTGATGTACATATCACAAAACCCTCAATGTGCATGAAAGAAGACAAAGAATCCTTTGAACATCCAAGGACTTGGTTTATTAAAGGTTCAGTTTCCTATGTAACAGGTAAAAGTAGCCTAGCCAGGTACATTATTATTCTCTGTGATTTCATTTGTCTATTATAAGGTATTTGTTCATTTGATAAATATTTTTGAGTACCTTTTATGGCTATACATGACCCTTTTTCTACATATCTACCCAACACATAAAGGAATTCTACTCTACATAGTATCATAATTTTTTTTTAATTTGCTGTGCCCAGAACTGTAGCCTACTGGTTAAAGTTTTTACTTTGCATGCGCTGGGATCTCCTATGGGTACCGGTTCTAATCCTGGCTGCTCCACTTCCCATTCAGCTCCCTGCTTGTGGCCTGAGAAAGTATAGAATATGGTCCAAAGCCTCAGGAGCCTGCACCCATGTGGGAGACCCGGAGGAGGCTCCTGGTTCCTTGCTGCAGATCGGCTCAGCTCTAGTCGTTGCTATCACTTGGGAAGTGAATCTGAGGATGGAAGTTCTTTCTCTCTGTATCTCCTTACCTTTGTAAATCTGACTTTCCAATAAAAATACATAAATCTAAAAATGTAAAAAAAAAAATCATTTGCTGTGGTTTTTAGTAGCTCCTGTCTCTGACATAGTCTTATCTATGAGAAATCTGGGTATTTTTAACAGCAAGTAAAAACACTAATATATTACTAACATCTTTATCTTAGATTTGTCTATGAAACTTTTGTTCTTAGACAAATCTGAGCCCCAAGCTCAATTAACAAAGTCACACATTAACATGAGAAGTATCATCTACGAACACAGGCAGAAACGGAAACAAGCATTTGGAAAAGAAACAGAACCCAAAACCCACCTGGTATTTACACGAGTGGCAATCAAAGTGATCAGAAAGAACCAGAACATTTGGAAACAAGACAGTACAGTGAAAACAAAAAAGGGTGGTAGACGTTTGAGGGGTATCAGTTGCAGGGGATGGGATAAGTGCCCATGGAACTCATAAAAGGATCCAGATAAGATCTTTTTATAAAAAATGTTTTTCAAGTTCGACCCTGGCAGCTGGGATGATAGCATCCCTCCACAGTGGTGGTGACCCACTTGCAGAGAGTACCCAAACCAGGTTGGACCCATTGCCTGGGACTCGACCCATGGACACCATTGCCACACAGTGACTGAGTCCTGCCTGCTGACCACCCTATGGCAAGTTCTAGAGTTTTTAGAGTATGCAATTGCTGCCTAGGGACATCCAGGGATAAGGCTAGTGTGAGTGTAGGTGAGGGATGAATTCTGTGTAATTCCTAGCGATTGGGTCACAGAACTTGTTTACAAGCCTGGGCTCTGAGATATGAGGGTTTGGAGGGGCAATTCCATAAGTTCTATTTGGGCCAGACTGATTCACCAACCCACATGAGAATCCTGAGATGGGCTGTTAGCATAAAGCATCACTGACTGCCACACACCAGTCCACAGCTATGGCTAGAGGCCTGTCTGACAGGGCTAGACCAGTACCTGACCGAGTGGCAGAACAGGGGATGGGCACACTTGGACGGGTCAGGACACTAACCAACACGCAAGAGAACTTGGTCTGGGGTTAGATTTTCTGAGGGATGTGTGGATCCAACCCTGTGGAAATACAAATCCTGCTAGTTAGCTCACAAGTTGGGGTAGTGATGGGCTGAGCTAGGTGTGATCATGAAACCTGCCATCACTTATGGGTAAAGGAAAGGACAACAGTCTGGGCAGGTCAAGGCAGCAGCACCTGAATGTGCATCCTAAAACAGGCTGTGGGATGGGCCAAGCTGCAACTGGAAGGGGGCAGACTGGGCAGGACCGAGCAAACCTTAACTCTCAAGGAAGAACAGAAATCAGGAAGGAGCACAAATCATGCCGAGCTAGACTCTTACACCTACTGGTCTGCATGAGCCAGGGATACTAGGACACAGCAATGAAGGCAAAGGCCAAGACAGGTGAGGAGCTATGCCAGGTTGGGTCAGAACAACCACTGGCATGTGTGCGATCTATGGCTGGGAACAGGCCTGGTTGAGGAGCTAAAAAGACACCCTAACTGGGTTGAGGTTCCTATCAAGGAGTGTGGTGGCTGGAGTTGGGGCTGCGTTCTGGTCTGGACATGGCTACAGTCTCCCTTGGCAAGGTGTGGACTGGGGCTGAACACACCAGGCCAGGGTAGACTCCAGCACCATCTGGTGCTCTGGAGAACCAGGGCAGATGTAGGATGGTCTAGGCTAAGTCTCTGCCCAACTGAGCCCTGTGTGAGCCTTGTCTGGGTATGGACAAGCCTTGGCTGGGCTGAAACATCCAACAGTAACAACTGGAATGGGTTGAAGGCCAGTTAGGAAAGGCCACTGCTCCTGCTAGGAAAGAAAGTGGACTAGGGTTGGCTCATGGACCCCCTGGTATGTGTGAGATCTGGCACTGGGAGAGGTTCTGATGGAGGAGCCTGGGCAACTCCTCCAGCAGGACACAGGCCCTGCAGGTAGGGGTAAGAACCATGAGAGGGAGCAGCCCAGACGAGGCCAGGAAAAGGTACCCACTGGCATACATTTGGCATAGGTTGGGGGCAGACCAGGCTGAACCAGTTCACATCACCCACTGGCAAATCCGAGTACCAGAACAGAGTGTGTGTCGATCCAGGTATGGTCACAATACATATCAGTGTACATTACAGCTGGGATTGGATGCCTGGTGGGCTGGGTTAGGCTATAACCCTCACCAGCGACAGCTGGAATTGGGAGTGGGCCGGACCAGGCCAGGCTACACCACCCACTGGCAAATGTCAAGGTGAGGTGAGCCGAACCAGACTGGACCGCAGCGCCCAACCAGCACACATGAGAACCAGGAGGATGGGGGCTGAGCCGGTAGAGGGAATGTAGAGAGCTCTCCTGCTGGACAGTCACTCCCACTGGAGAGTGTGAGCTGGGATGGGAGTAGACCACACCAGGCAGGGCTACAACACCTGTGGGCCTCATGTGAGCTAGATCAGGGAAAAGTCAGGCTGGGCTGATTGTTTCTGTGCAAGCATAAATTAGAGTGGGTGAGGGTTGGTTGGGTTTTGCCACAGCATCAGCTGGCAGAGGCTGGCACTGGGAGCTAATTTTTGTCAAGTTAAACTGCAGAATCACTTGGAGAGTATATGATCTGGAGTGGGAGTGGCCTAGGAGGGAAAAAGTGGGCGCCTCCCTCTTGGGTTACCACTCCCACTTGAAAGCATGAAAACCAGCATTGGGGCAGGCGTGGCTAGACAGAACAGCACCCGCCAGTATGTATGTGGGCTGGATAATAGGGCAGGTTGGGTTGCACTAGGCTTCAATGTCCATTGACAGGTACAAGAGCTAAATGGGATGTGGGACAGACTGAACAAGCCTGCTGTACATACTGCATAGGAACCAGGGTAGGGGGCAAAGCTGGTGGGGGTTATGGGGAGTTGCCCCAACTAGGCTGTAGCTCCCACTGGTTTGCATGAGGGCTGAGCATGATGTGGGCAGGATTGGGCTGGACTGCAACACCCATTGGTTTGTGTAAAAGACAGGGCTGGACACAGAACTGACCCAATAATTGCAACCACCAGCTTATGCATGGGCATAAGCTGACTGGGGCAATGGACTGTCCCAGACCCTCTACTGAAAAGCACACACAAGAATCAAGTCTGGGAGCACCTCAGACGAAGTTTCTCTGGGGATCTCTCCAAATGAACTGCTGAACTCAGAACCCCAACTATGTCAGCCAGTGGATTCTGAAGAGATTTCATCACGCTTGGAGCAGCGAGATTGGCAGCACTTTACAACTGTTGAACTATCAAAACTGTATGAGCAGGACCCTTGGAGCATGCCCCATAACGAGGACCTGGGATGGGTGGAAGGCTGGGTGGGGCTTTTCCCTTTATCTCTTCCCTTACTCCAGATACAGAAAAAAAAAAAATAATAATGTGGAAGCAATGGTCTTACTCACTTTTCCATAGCCCTTGACCCTTTGTGCCCTAATCAACTATGTAAAGATTACCAAAATAAAAGAATTTAATAAAAAAAATTTTAAAAAGAATTTTTCTATTGGAAAGGCAGATTTCACAGAGGAGAGACAGAAAGATCTTCCATCTGCTGGTTGATTCTCCAAATGGCTGCAATGGCCAGAACTAAGCCAATCTGAAGCCAAGAACCAGAAGCCTCTTCTGGGTCTCCCACATGTGGGTACAGGGTCCCAAGGCCTTGGGACATCCTCTGCTTCTTTCCCAGGCAACAAGCAGGGAGCTGGGTGGGAAGTGGAGCAACCAGGACATGAACCAGTATGTGTCCATATGAGATGCCAGTGCTTGGAGGTTGAGGATTGGTCAGTTAGCCAATGTACTGGCCTCCAGATCAAATCTCTTGCCATGTCAGTGTCACTGACAGCACCACTCTCCTCTCTAGTTCCACCAGTACAAGGCAAAGGTCATGCTTCCCAAGCTGTGACTCACCATGGCAGTTAACAAACCAGATCCATTCTGGGAAAATGAGAACTCCTCATAAAAGACAACTGTCATTTGGAAGCCAAACCTGTTCAAAACTTTCTTGGAACCACACTGCATCCATGGACTCCTCCTAGCCAGTCCTTCCTTCTCTGCTCCCTTCTACAGTTGCCAAATCAACATATTCCTCCTTTCCGTTCTCTACTAAACCTCTTACATGTCTAACCCCACATTTATATCCGTTTCTACACATGCATGAGCTAGTGTAATTTGTATCCCAGAGTGGTCTAAAAAATCTCAGATAGTAAAATGAGGATTGGGGACTGACAATGCTCCAGGAATGATAGTAACAGAGGTTACAATGATTGATAGATCACATTGTTACTACGGGAAAAACAGCCCAATAAGTGACTAACACCTCCAGCCAATAAGTAATAAGTGTGAAGGAGCAGGAGGCTCAGGACAGTCACTCCAAGGAGGCACCTTAGTTCCCTAAACTCAGCCAATTTTCAGATCCACACCCATTGATGAAGGCGTGGCTGGCTCCCTAGAGGGAAGGCTTGCAACACTGAACTATGTATATCCTGTAAGGATTTCCCTAGTCTTTCCCCAAAAGAACCAACAGCCACATAAGTTGGTGACTGTACAGCTGGGGAGAGGAGAATACACAAACATTTTCATAAATGTTTTGATGTTGACTCCCAGAGACCCAAAGTATGATGGCAGCCGTCCATTGGAGCAGGAGCTTCATGGGGCCAGTTTATATACGGAAGTCTTGTAAATCCGTATTTACCATGGGGACAGGACATCCACAGACCTACCCAAAAGTCAATTTCTTTGACCCTGCATATATGGTTGGAATCAATATATTTGACAGCTGAAGTAAACCCTCATTAAAACCTTAATTTACAGAGTTATTATGGTGAGGAAGACTAAGCCTCTGAAACAGCTCCCACTCCTGGCAAGAATACCAAACCACAGGTAATGATAAAGATTAGTGCTACCACTGCCCCCTTTCATTCTTCTATTTCATCTACTAGTCCTTGCAGAAATCAAACGTATGCTAAAAACGAGTCATGGACTATCATGAAATCATCTCAGCAATAGCCCTCATCACAGCTGTTTGCCAGACATGGCGTCATGGCTAAAACATGTTAATTATCCCATGGGATAAGCAATTCTGATACTGATTTGGCAGTTGTATTCTTCTCAATTCTGACTAAAACAGAAGACTAGAAATTATTTGCACTCATGCCTTGTCAACAGTGACAAATCAGAACAAGGACAAGGTTTGAGGATACAAAGTTGAATCCATAGTGGATGCAGATGGCAGCAGACTGGGAACTTCAGGATATACTTTTCTGCTCAGTGAGGGCAGTCTGGGGCTTTAAGGAGTGCAAGAGGGAGGCTGGGCTGCTGAGGATGTAGCTAACGCAGTTTAGGAGTAGATGGTCAGATGCTGAAGCTGATTGTAGGGCTTATAACAGGACATCTTGGATGCCAACAGTTTCCTGGAAAAATTACTTGGTCACTTTAACATAAGGAGGGAGTAGCAGGATGTTCTGTACAAATAAACAGCTACAAATGTTATTTGGCGGGCCCGGCGCGATGGCGCAGTGGTTAAGGTCCTCGCCTTGCACGCCCGGGATCCCATATGGGCACCGGTTCTAATCCCAGCGTATCATCGGACGGAAGATCTTCCTCTCTGTCTCTCCTTTCTGTATATCCGCCTTTCCAATAAAAATAAAAATAAATCTAAAAAAAAAAGTTATTTGGCTAAAATCTAAAAGGTGAAGTACCATGTGAAGAGATTCCAGTCTTTCATTAACTAGGATGACACCCACTTAGTCTGGAGGCCATACTTGTTTTACCCTTATTTAAGCCCACCCCTTTAAACTCTGTTATAGTAAATTCAGTCCTCTGGTAGGGTTTGACAGGGAAGGGCCAGCTTATTTTCCAACTTCAGCTGCCTTGCCCAAGGCCAGTTTCTGGAATTTACAAGCAAGAATCATTTATCTGTTCTAACAGACACTCTATAGTTAGTCACAAACTCAGCACTCAGTTTTTGTTCATCAAAAGCTGAAAAGGTCAAGAAAGATATATTTTTGGCATAGTTGTAACATCACAGCATTCATTTGTGTTTTGGTCCCAGAAATACCTTAACTCCCCTGGTTCTCTGCCATAACATGGCCCAAAGAGACTGCCAAGACCCCCTAAACAACATTGTCCTGAACCATCACATGGCTGACATCCTGCTGATTACACAGGATGGACAGGAAGTGGCTTAGCTGCTAGAGGCTTTGGTAAGGAGGCTGAGAGATAAACCCTGCCAAGATTTAGTAATTTTGTCACTTGACTAACATTTTCAGGAGCCCCAAGATCAAGAGAATTCAAGAAGTGCTGGCCAGGGGGCTGCATTTTGTATTCTCTGCCACGAAAAGGAAAGCACAGTGTCTTCTAGGTTTCCATGGAATCTGGAAGTCACACTCACCATGCCTAGCAACACTGCTCCAGGCCCCTTACCAGAGGACACTGAAACCTACTAGTTTGGGTTGGGTCCTGGAGCAAGAAAGAACTTTGTGACAGATCCTGACCACACAGCAAGCAGCCTTGCATCCTGACACAAATGCTGAGAAGGCCATGGGGAGCCAGA
This sequence comes from Ochotona curzoniae, assembly GCF_017591425.1. Lineage (NCBI taxonomy): Eukaryota > Metazoa > Chordata > Mammalia > Lagomorpha > Ochotonidae > Ochotona > Ochotona curzoniae. The sequence goes on along the minus strand of NW_024466219.1, from coordinate 13,426,311 downwards.
GGCTGCAGGAAGGAAAAGGCTTCAAGGGACAATGTATGACAAGCCCCCAGGCTCCCAGGCTTCTGCAGCCAAGTCAGGCCACCTGCAACAGAGAACTGTGAGACTTCTGCAAAATGGTTCTCTGCATAGCTTGAGTCCTGATAAATACAAAATGCTTCATTGCGGAGCACCCACCCAATTCTTTTGCATTCAAAACTTCCATTACAAGCTGATTCCATCACAAAATTAGAATTCACACAGGCAGACTGGCCCAGCTACAATCTGTCCAAAAATGATAGTGGCAAATCTGGGACCACACCCGAGCAGAGGAGGATGTGAGTAAGCTGCCATGAGCACAATCCTAAGCGACAAGTCAGAGGAAAGTGAAGAGGCCCAAGCTTGGTGTCCGTTGAGGTCGGCTCAGTGTGAGGTTGAAGCTGAGTAAGGACAGTGACTATAGAGAGCCACTTTCAAGAGAGACCTAAAGACAGGCAAAGGAGGAAAGTGTTCCCAGTGAGCACAGCTCTGAATTGTGTATCCGCCTTTCCCATTCCTAGCTAGGGTCCAGTAGTCTGTTTGACCAGGGACCTGGAAGGAAAAGGGCCTGTAATAACTGGCAAAAAGGAACAATGGAAGCAGAGGAATGTGGGTGGACATTGTGGCGTCAGCACAGTGTGTGCAGACTTTCATATCCTGTGTTAACGCCCACCAGAAAGTATTCCCATGGAAGAGGCTCTGGACAACAAGTGGGCCATGACTCAATCAACCGATATTAACTAATCCGGATGTGGCACTGTGGGCTGCACACATGCATGCAGCCATCGTGGTGGGTGGGTCTGGAGGCTACCTATGAGCTCAGTCTCATGAACTTCCATCCCCCAAGACTAACTGGCTACCTCTGAATATCCAACCTGTCAGCAACAGAGACATAGGTAAGTCCCCAGTGAGCAACCAGACATTCAGTGGCAAGTTTACTACATTTCAGTACATGGCTGCTCAGTGGCTCATCCTCATATAATGTCTATTGCACATATGATTGATCCTTTCCTGCTATCCTTTCAGCTAGCACCATAATCTCACAGCTTACAAAACACTTGATCATGCAATCCCTGTGACATAGCATCCATCCATAGTCTTCCCCATTGGACACATAATGTAACACACCATCCCAAAAGAGTCTCTCTCATCAAGCACTGGTTTCTCTTTCAGGTGATGCTGACTTGTCATCTCAGAGATGATACTCTGTAAGGATGGAACATCATTCCTTCTCCAGGACTCAGGACATCCTTTACATGAGCGACCTCACTCTGTCTGCCCTGACACCAGCTCTGGTGAGCAGGAAGACGGGTTTGCTTCTACCTGATGGTAACAGAAGAGGATAGGTATGGCCCTCTGAGGCACGCATTGAAACTCAGTGGACAGTTTCCACCGACTGACAAGAAATCACATTCCTTAGGAACATGGGTTGGATCACACACACATGCCTCCAAGAAGCCACTAATACTTGCCAAAGTGAGAGCTGAGACTGAGGGGCATTTAGAACAGAAGGAGGCAGAGGAAGATGAATGCAAGTTGTAGCTCTGATGCCAACTACAGCCATTTGGGTTCTTGTTATCTCTTCTTGCTTTCCCCTTGGGAAGAGTGGTCAATGGAAACCATGGAAGAGCTGCTCCCCACTGGTATGGAAAAGTAAATCTATGCCAGAGGCAATGTATTCTGGCAGCCACAATGAGGCACTGTGACAACTGCCATTGGGAGCAAACTGCAATAACAAACCCAGTTGTTATGCATCAGGGCCAACCATGGCATCCCGCCAAAGACGCTTTTCTCACAGACTTCTTCCAGTGATTGGACAGTAGCCAAGGCCTGACTCATTGATCAGAGGCCTCGCAGGACAGTGAGGGTCGCTAAGGCAAGCTCTGTCCAATAGGACTGAGACTCTTCCAAAGGGCTGCTGTCTCCAAGCCTCCCCACCAACCTGCCTGAAACTTGCTCAAAATGGCCCTGGCTCACCAGGTGCTTTCTGCCAATCCTGCTCCATTCCCTTTTTCCTTCCACAGATACCAAACTGCATGGCAAGCTAGAGGGCTACCCCACTGCCTCAGCGTATCTCAGCTATGTCCATTCCCATCCCAGTGTCCCTTGATTCAGTAAAGCAGTCCAGCCTGGATGACACTGTTCCTGAAAACTTCTGCTGAAACTGTATCTCAAAAGCCAGCCTCAGTCCCTGTGTCATGGAGACAAGAGATCATACAGTGGTACAGGTAGTTGGTGAAGCCTCCAGAGGGGCACTCCGGAACACTGATGTGTTCTGCCTGGGCTATTCTGGAGAACTGAACATACAGGGTGATGCATCTATCTCCCTCTCTATCTCTATCCCTCTCTATAGCTCTGACTTTCAAAATTAAACAAACAAACAAACATATAAAACCACTTTCTGGGGAAACAGGTTTGCAAACCCTGGAAAGAGGGTTACCCTAGGCAGCTTCTGAAGGAGCCCACCATACGAAGCCAAGGTGATCATGTCTGAGTGGGAGACAATTTCTCCACCTGAGTTCTTAGGGGATGACAAGGCAGAAAAAGACATCAGACTCAAGGAGATCGGTGAGTCTCTTCTTCCAAAACAGAGCTAAAATTTAAGAACTAAGCTAAAATTCAAAATCCCTCAAAAAAAATCCCCAAAACCAATCCTGATAAAACAAATATCCACAAGGGTAGCTTGAACTCTCATATTCATACAATACTGACAAAATCGAAGAGGCACATCCCATTCAAAACAATTTATAGGGCCCGGCGCGGTGGCGCAAGTGGTTAAGTCCTCGCCTTGCACACCCGGGATCCCATATGGGCGCCGGTTCTAATCCCGGCAGCCCCGCTTCCCTTCCAGCTCCCTGCCTGTGGCCTGGGAAAGCAGTTGAGGACGGCCCAAAGCTTTGGGACCCTGCACCCGCGTGGGAGACCCGGAAGAGGCTCCTGGCTTCGGATCGGCATAGTATCGACCCGTTGCGGCTCACTTGGGGAGTGAATCATCGGATGGAAGATCTTCCTCTCTGTATCTCCTCTCTGTATATCCGCCTTTCCAATAAAAAATAATAAAAAAAATAAATCTTTAAAAAAAAAAAAAAAAAAAAACAATTTATAATGGGCCATTGTAAGGAAGGTTAAACCTCTGTACTACCAACAACCCCTGTGGGCACTGGTTTGTGTCCCAACTGTTCCATTCCAATCCAGCTTCTTGCTTTATGGCATGGGAAAGTAGCAGAGGATGGCTCAAGTTCATGGCCCCACATGAGAGATCTGGAAAAAGCTCCTGGCTCCTAACTTTGGGGTTGGTTCAGCTCTGGCCATTGCAGCAATTTGGAGAATGAACCAACAAATAGAAGTCTTCTTACTCTCACTGTCTCTCTCTCTTTCTCTCTTTCTCACTCTCCATTTCCCCCTCCCTCTTTCCTTCTCTCCATATCTCTGCCTTTCCAAAAAAAAAAAAATATAGATTTTTTAAAAGCACTTAACAGTTTGTTAAACAGTACGTATGTACTTATTCCAGGCACAACAAATGTTCCTGGATGCTTCTGTGAAGGAATTGAAAATGTATGTTCACTCAAAGATCTACTTTTTTTTTCTTAATTTATTTGAAAGATATATTTATGGGGGTGGGGAGAGACAGAGATCTTCCACCTGCTGATCAATTCCCAAATAGCTACAATGGTCAGTGCTGGAGCAGACCAAAGCCAGGAGCCAAGAGCCTCATCTATGTCTCCCACATGGGTGGCAGGGGTTAAATTGGCACTGCTCTAACATACAAACCTGCCCTTCCATTGTTGGATATTTCTCCAAGAGCAATGAAAGTGTGTTTCATGATAAAGACCTGAACACATGTTTTCATAGAGTTTATTCATATTAGCAAAGAGCCGAAACAATCCAAACATTCATCCAAGGAGGTGAGAATTTAAAAATAGTACATATATGCACAAAATGGAATATTACTCTGTAATAGAAAGGAAATAAATCACTGATATGTGCAAAAACATGAATGACTCTCAAGATAGTGACAAAAGAAAGACAAAAAGACTGTATACTGTAGAATTTCTCAAAGGCAAACAACAGTGAAAGCATGTTTTTGGTCAAGAGGGGAGAGTGACTGTACAGACAGAGGAAGGGTATAAGGTGATAGAACTAGTTTGTACCTTGTTTATATTAATGGTGATATATATATAACCATATGCATTTGCCAAAAATCCACAAACAGAACAGTTAAAATGGATCATAAATTGTATTTTTATAAATATAACTCAGAAAATAAAAAGTTATTTCAATTAAAATAATGTGACTTGGGCATATAATTTGAAAAACATCCTACATATTTATAGAAGTGGCACAGTACATAAAGGAGTAGATGTTTCTTCAAAGAAGACATAAAAATGATCAACAGATACACAGAAAGGGGTTCAACATCATTAATCATCAGAAAAATGCAAATTGCAACCATAATAACACTTCCCACTCCTTGAGAGGGATGCTATCAGTCAATTTCTAAATGTTCACAGTTGTGTAGAGAACAGACGGCTCTTGTATACTGTTAGTGGAAAGGTAAATGGGTTAACCATTATGGAAAACAGTGTGGAAGCTTCTAAAGAAGTTAAAAATAGAGCTCCCATTTGACCCAACAATCCCTCTTTCAAGTAAAAAAAAAAATGACATCAGCACCTCACAGAAACATCTGTACTTGCACAGTGATGGCAGCATCACTCATGGTGGCCAAGATGCAGCAACAGCCCAAGCATCCAGTGACAGATGAGTGAATAGGAAACTTGAGTATAGAAACTGTATAGAAACTTAGGAATAACCAGGAAACACCATGGCAAGTGAAATAGGCCAGCCATAGAAACACAAACAGTGCATAGTTTCACCTATGTATAGAATACCAAAAAAAATTTTTTTAACACTTATTAAGGAATCTTTATTAACCAAGCTTGGTGATAGCAGGGCCCAGTAGAAACAGCAAATCACAAGTCCATATGGCAATCCAATCAATTGTAACCCCAAAAGGAACATTTACCCTGAAGTCCATCCATTGAGCTGAAAACCTATGTCTCAGCTTCTCCAACATTGTGAGTTAAGAGTATAAATATAAGCTAATAGACATGCAATGAGCAACCTGAATGCACATACAAAGTTGCAGAGATTCACCTTTCCCTGGCTTCTCTGCCCACATTCCACTACTGCTAGGCCTCACCTCTCCTGTAACAACCAATAGTACACAAATTAGAAATACAAAGCATCTTAGTATTGCCATTTTCATTGTGCCACCCAAGCAGTGAACAAGGGGTGAGGAATGCAGACACACAGGAGCCATGCTCAGGGAATGTCTGTCTGGGACAGTCAAAAGTCAGAGTGCCAGAGCAAAGGAAGCACATGACCCAGAGCCAAAAAAAAATGTTTCAAGATTTTTTTTTTTAACTAAAATGGTCCTGGGCAATACTGCAGTGCAACAGGCTAAGCCACCATTGGGACCCCACATCTCATGTCAGATCCTGGGTTCAAGTCCCATCTCTGCTTCAGATCCAGGATTCTGTTCATCTACACCTTAGGAGGCAGCAGATATTGGTTCCAGAACTTGGGTCCCTGTCACCCACATTGGAGACCTTGATAGAACTCCTAGTCCATGGTTTTGGCCTGTCATGGTTGCCATGGGCATTTGAGGAATAAATAATAAGTCTTCCTTTCTCTTTCCCTTGCTTTCTCTTTAAATAAATAACATTTTTAAAGCATTTCTTTTTTCAAGATTTATTTTTATTGGAAAGTCAGATTTACAGAGAGGAGGACAGACAGAAAGATCTTCCGTTTGATGATTCACTCCACAGGTGGCCACAATGGCCAGAGCTGAGCTGATCTGAAGCCAGGAGCTTCTTTCAGGTCTCCCGTGCATGTGCAGGGTCCCAAGGCTTTGGGCCGTCCCAAACTGCTTTCCCAGGCCACAGGCAGGGAGCTTGACGGGAAGTAGAACCACCAGGACTAGAACCAGTGCCCATATGGGATCCTGATGTGTGCAAGGTGAGGACTTTAGTCACTAGGCTACAGCACCAGGTCCAATAAATAATATTTTTTAATGTCCTTGTTTAGGCACATGGATTGAAATTCATCTGCAAGAAAGAAGAACATGATGGAAATTTGACTTATGACAGAGATGACATTGAAAAATGAACAGTAGGGTACCTGGCATTGTAGCCTAATGGCCAAAGTCCTTGGCCCTGCACGCACTGGGATCCCATAGCGGTACCATTTTGTGTCTTGGTCGTCCCAATTCCCATCCAGAATCCTGGTTGTGGCCTGGGAAAGCAGTCAAGGACAGCCCAAAGCCTTGGGACCCTGTACCCACATGGGAGACCAGTAAGAAGTCCCTGGCTCCTGGCTTTGGATCAGCTCAGCCCCAACCATTGTGGTCAGTTGGGAAATGAATCATCAGACAGAAGATCTTTCTCTCTGTCTCTCCTCTTCTCTGTATATCTAACTTTCCTTTTTGTTTTTTTAGGATTTATTTTTATTATTTTTTTATTGGAAAGGCGGATATACAGAGAGGAGAGACAGAGAGGAAGATCTTCCATCCGATGATTCACTCCCCAAGTGAGCGCAATGGCCGATACTATGCCGGTCCAAAGCCAGGAGCCTCTTCGGGGTCTCCCACGCAGGTGCAGGTTCCCAAAGCCTTGGGCCGTCCTCGACTGCTTTCCCAGGCCACAGGCAGGGAGCTGGAAGGGAAGCGGGGCTGCTGGGATTAGAACCGGCGCCCATATGGGATCCTGGGTGTGCAAGGCGAGGACCTTAACCACTTGCGCCACCGCGCCGGGCCCTATATCTAACTTTCTAATAAAAATACATAAATTTTAAAAAAGAAGAGGAAGAAGAATGGGAAGAGTGGAGTAGGACCAGGCACAGTGGCCCAGTGGCTAAACCTTGCCTTGCATGTGCTGGGATCCTATATGGATGCCGATTTGAGTACCACCAACTGTTCTACTTCCCATTCAGCTCCCTGCTTGTAGCCTAGTAAAGCAGTCGAGGATGACCCAAAGCCTTGGGACCATGCAGCCTCGTGGGAGGCCCATACGAAGCCCCTGGCTTCTGGCTTCGGATTGGCTCAGCTGTCTTGGAGCCACTTGGAGAGTGAATCAGCAGACAGATCCTTCTGTCTCTCTCTCTCTCCTTCTCTCTATAAATCTGACTTTACAATAAAAATAAGCAAATCTTCAAAAATTGAATGGGAAAAATGTTTAATAAACAGTATAAGGACAACTTACCATCCATGTGTAAAAAATACAACAGGAACTGTAACACATAGCCCACATGAAAGTCCACCCTGTGTAACCTCCGGAAGAATACGTGGGAGATCATCATTGTGACCTCAGAGTAGGGGAAAGAGAAAGACAGTGTGATCTCACTGGTAGCAAATGTCACAGACTCTCTGAGCATTTCTGGGTACAAAAGGAAACTGAAGATTTCAGACCTAATTGTATGTCTGCAGTCCTAGGAGTACAGTGTGACTGTGGCCCAGGGCAGAAGGTGTGGAACCACAGCACTAGGGGAAGGGGTAACTCAAAACCACTCTTGATTTGATTCAGACTGGCAATGCACTTTCCAACTTCAAGTGAAAAGACCTGAAAGCTAGTTCTTGTACCAAGTCCTATCACCCTCAGAAAATAGATGCTTCCTTGGAGGCACCCCTTCCTCAACTGAGGGAGGAGCCACAGCTGGCAGGTAGGGTCTCCTGGGAAAGATGACCAACTTCAGAGACCTCAGAGGGACCAGTTGGCCTCATCTTTCATGTTCAAGTAATTTCTCTTTGATTGCACAGAACTCTCTTTGAGAAACTTCTAGGCCACAGTATCTATTAGATTATTTTTAAATCCTCTACATATGATTAGAATCTCTTTCAGACTTCCATCCTTCTGACCAGTTCAGCATAAGGGAGGTCAAAGCATTTCCTTTGCAAGTCCCTCTGACTTGATTCAAAACTGCTTCCCTACATAATCCTGGGAAGGAATAAGCCCAAAAGTCAACGTGGAACAAACAGATGAGATCCAGTTAGTTGATCAGTAAGGCCCAAGAGAAGATTTTGGCTTCAGTCTGAGCACGAGGAGAATGTAATTCATAGCCAATGCTCGAGCCCCTCCTTTTGCAGCCTGTCTTTTCTGGCTGGGTTAGGGATAGGGTTAGGGCTTAGGGTTGGGGTTATTTATGGATCCTACTCATTCCATAAATAAAGGAGCTTTTGATAGCACCAGGGAAGTCAGGGAGGTGACAGGCAGTGACTGCTTAGAACCCAACCCAACTCCTTAACCTTTGCTTTCATTAGAGACTGCCAGTGCAGAAGAGCTGATCTGGCCAGGGAAAGTTGAGGAAATTGTTAGTCCAGAAGCACAGGGTGAAGTGGCAGATCTCTGAACAGGAGACAGAATTCACCACTTGTTCACTTGTTGCAGATCTGCTCATAGTCCTGGCATCATGCCCTCTTGTCCGCGGAGATACATTGTCATTTTTGTCATTTTCATTATCCTGGGGTTCTTCTTTCAAGAGGAAAAAAAGAATGTTGAGCACAGTATATCCGAGGTGAGTACCAGATCAGGCTGGTCCAATTGTTAATTTACAATAAAGGAGTACTTCCCAATTGTCTCAAACATTCTAGTCTCATCACAAGAGTTCTAAGAGAGCACTTGAGACATTGGGAGTGTCAGAGAAGGTACCAACTTTAAACCAGTTTTGAATGTGATGTAGGACAGAGCAGAAGGCTTTCTTGAGTGTGAGTAAGGAAGGGCACAGCCAGCTCTAAAAGACCCTGCAGCCTGGAGGACATAAGGGGTGGGAACCCCCTGAGTGCTGGCTGCCTCCCATTCCAGAGGCTGTCATGGGAGAAGCTGTTCTTTCACAACTCTTCTACAGCAAGTAAATTCATGTCCCTTGGATACCATGCCTGTAAATGACATGAGCAAATCACAACGCACAGGTTGTGACTGGAAATTGATGTTCACAGCAAAACACGTCACAGAGTGGCTAGGGCAGAGCTTGGGATTAGACTACGTCCACAGCAACAAAATAGTTACAAAAGCAAGGAGCTGTGTGAAAGCCACCTGAAGAATGCAGCCAGTCTGGGTCTTACCATGTCTCATAGAAATTGGCATGAGCTCAGGCTGAGAGGAGAGAGACATTTGACAGCCTGACGATGGGAATAAAATTAGAGGTGGGTACAGTAGGAGAAGGCAGAGAGGCCAACTCTGCCTCCACCACAGGCCTACCTACAGGTGCTGCTCCACACAGATATGGAGGATCCACTTCCTGGGCTCACGGCCACTATTTCCATGGGAAGGCCCCCATAGGAGAGGCATTCCTGAGCCCCAAACTCCAGCTACTCTCAAGCCTGCCCAACCTGTCCTAGAAGGGGGATCTATCCCCCAACTCTCTCCAGGATGAACCTCAGGCCTGACAACTGTCTTGTCCTCAAAAGCGAAAGAAGATCATAGTTCAGCAAATGGTTCAGCAACAACTCAGCTCAGAAATCAAGAACCATCTGGAAAGCTTCAAGGAGATGCAGAAAACCTCCCCTCTGCTCCAGCACACCAAGTACAAACTCCTGGCTGGAGACCCTCCCCATGGAAAGAGTGAGTACATGCAAGGGCGCAGGCCGACTGGGAGAGGCCACACAGGTACTGCAGTGAGAAAGAAGAAAGGGAGAATGAACTGGCACTCAAGAAGAAGACAGAGGACCCAGAGACAGGGCCATGTTGTGTATGACCTTTGGTGCAGGTGACAACCCTGAGTGCAGCGTCCTCCCACCTGACCTGCCCGCCCCTTGAGTGACCAACAGGACAAATGGCCCACAGGCCATAGTGAGTCTGCAAAGGAGTCCCTCCAAAGCAAAGCTCATTCAGGGCAGATCCCCCAGGGGGAGAACACAGAAGAGGGAGGAACCAGTGGGAGCCAGGGAGGAAGCAGTGGATGGCTGCAGGGAGCTTAGGCCTTGGGTTGCAGTACACAACCACCCCCTCACGTTGCCACTGCCCATGCTCTGGCCTGTCATCCCCACAGATCCTCTGGTCCAGGTCTCATGGGTTCATCACAGCCTAGATGACTCAAGGTCAAAGCCACACTAAGATGATCTGCCAGGCCAGCACATTGACTTATGACATGTGTCAGGGTGGGGCGTGGGGGGGGAGTGGTGGGAGAAAAAGAAATGGCAGATCTCCACACAGGGGGAACATCTGTGCTCTCTCAGCAGACAGCCTTGTCCTTCATGCGCTTCCTGCACACTCTGGCCTTTCAAAGTGCTGATCAGATCAAAGCGCTTCTGACCAGGTTTGAACCTGCTGTCTGGACCACACTGTCTGGGGGAAAGCAAATGTGGGTTTGTCCTGGGTGTGGGCACACCAGCAGGAACTGGGAAGACAGTCCTGGAAACTCTTTCCATCCTGAGGTGCTGAAGGTCCCTGTTTCTCCTGTCCTCCCCAGGACTGCTGACTCTGGGCATTTCCTCAATGCAGCATCCTCACGGGAGCCACCTGCTGGACACACTGCACTCCCTGTTCAGAGCTACGTCCGAGGCTGAGCTGGAGTGCATCGTGGTGCTGGTCCACCTGTCAGATGCTGACCCTGAATGGCTACTCAAAACAGCTGACAGTATTTTAAAGCTCTTCGCCTCACATATAAGGTCCAGGAGCCTGCTTGTGGTCACTGGTCTTCTCGGGAACTCCTCTCTCTCAGGACCCGTGAAGCTCAATTACTCCTCAACATGTGCAGAGCTCTATTCCAGGCAGAGAGAAGGGCACGCCCTCCTCATGAACTTCGCCAGTCAGCTCTCCATGTACTTCCTGCTGCTGGATGACAACACTCAATTTGCCCCCAACTTTGTTTCTGCCATCTATGGAACACTGTTGGCCTGGAAAGAAGAACGCTGGGTGGTCCTGGAGTTCTCCAGCCTTAACTCTGGGAAGGTTCTGCATGCCAGCGACCTATCCCGCTTCACGTCCTTTTCCCTCCTCTTTCCTGAAGATGCTCCTACTCACTTGCTTCTCTCTAAATTCCATCATTTCTTGGGTCAAACTGTTCCAATTCGTTTCAGCATCTCCCTCTTCCACCACATGGGCAATAAGTCTGAACTTGATGACACATGCTTTCCTTTGGAGCAAGACAAGGTCTTTGGTGAGGCAGACAATCCCGTAGCTACTGTTCACACTAGCATGTACTCCCTGTGGAATGTCATCCCCCAATATGCCTATATTCTGAATGAGGAGTATTACTCCACTTTGGATCCTGTGGAAGGCAATCACTTCACCGTGGTTCTGAACAAGCCACACAGAGTCACCCGCATTGCGGTGCTAACAGGCTCTGCCGATCAAGGACTATACCGACTAAACAAAGGGCATGTTCTGCTTGGCTCTGAGCCCTTAGGGGATTCCAGAGGCTGTGCTCGCTACACCCTGCTAGGGCCACTAGTGGAAGGGAAACTGGATCAAAGGGTATTTTATGAAGAAGGTTCGGGGCGAGAGCTGAACTGTATACAACTTCTGGTGTTGGAATCTCAAGAATCTTGGCTCCTGATTAAGCAGATCAAAGTCTGGGTAGAGCCTGAGGAAGAGGAGATTTAGGGGGCACAGTGAGGATACAGGAATAATCAAGCTTGGGAATGAACTCTACATGATTGGAAAGAAAGAAATAAACATAGAAATTAATCAAAGGATGCTCATTCTGAGTAGGGTGATGATATAATTTATTGTCCAAACTGGGAAGTTGTCTAGAGAGAAGTGACATGCTGGTAAAAGTTACACTACAACAAGAGTTGTAAACAAAGCCTGTCCCAGGTTTGTTGAGATGGATGGCCACTCTAATTCTGAGTTTCCGGGACAGAAAGAAGACAGATGAGGGACAGATAGAAGACAAAAGCCTTTTGTCTTCCTAGGACTAGAGAAAGGGAATCCATGTGAACTGCTTTGGCTCTTGGTCATATAGGTACATCCTAGACTCTTTCCTTGAGTCTAGAGCTGGTAACAGGCTTAACAGCACCATACAGATGTGGAACTGACTTGGCCACATTACTGATCAAAATGTCTTATTTGGGGCCTAAGTTTACTGAGCTGGGATTCAGGAATTGGTGCTTCAAATATCCATGAACTTCCAAAATGTGTGTAAAATTTGGTGTGGGCCTATGTGGGCAGTTTGTCTGAAATGACATTTCTCTCCCATCAGAACATTGATATGTTCCATATATTCTGTAAAAACCCAGTAACGGAAACCAGATGCTACACAATTCTTGAGAAAAGACACAATGTTTCTTACTGCAGAAAATTTTTAACTTCCATTGGAAAATGAGAATTTAAAACCATGTATCTGTCCAACAAAAATGTGACTACAAACTTCATGTTGGGCACCAGTATAGGCAGTGTGAATAAGATGAACCAAACATAGCAACAGCAAGGGACTTGATAGGGAAAAAAAATGAAATATCCTTAATATCAATACTTTTTAAATTGATGGGCTCAAACAAAAATACAAATAAAGTTCTTACAGTTTCTTCCTTTCGAAAAGTGTAAGATTCGTCAACCCCCCGGGCTTCCCTTCCCCATGTAGCAGAGAGAGACGTGAAGGAGAGGGATACAGAGGAAGAAGAGCCAGGAAGAGAGATGCAAGGGAGTTTTAAACCTCTCTTGCTATGGAAGTTGAAGCAGGGGTGCCTGGGGCCTGTCATGAGTGAGGTAGTGATTTCACTGCCTTGGGGACCCATCGGAATTCTGGGCACCCATCGAAATTCCGTCCTTCCAGGTTGCAGCCTGAGGTTGGGCTTGAAGCAAGCTCCACCCTCCTCCAATTATTGGGCAACAATCAGAAAGTTTCTTTTTTTTTAATTAGAAAATTATAGAAAAAAGATACTCGTCTGTGGCCAACCACCTCTCAAGAGAATATTTATTCTTCCACAGAAACAGAATAATGTTATAGACAACCAGATGTACCTCTTACAAAGAACAAAATTTTCATATCAGGCCTGGCACGACAGTATAGCAGCCAAAGTTCTCACCTTGAACGTGCCAGGATCCCATAAAAGCACTGGTTCTGATCCCGGCAGCTCCACTTCCCATCCAGCTCCCTGCTTGTGGCCTTGGAAAGCAGTCGAGGATGTCCCAAAGCCTTGGGACCTTGCACCTGTGTGGAAGACCTGGAGGAAGTTCCTGGCTCCTGGCTTCAGACTGGCTCAGCTCCGGCCATTGCGGTCACTTGGGGAGTGAATCATTGGACGGAAGATCTTCCTCTCTGTCTCTCTTCCTCTCTGTATATCTGCCTTTCCAATTAAAAAAAAATCCATATCCCTTGTCATTTAGATTGTGCAATAATGGAAGCAAAATCTGAGTGCAACTTCTACGAAAAAACCAAGAGTGTCTGAGTCAGCTAGCAGAAATATTCACTACATGGCCTAAGAATCTTCTATATCATGTTACTTTCTTCTTCTTATGTTTTGTTCAGGTTCTCTGTCTCCAATGATTGGTCAGGTTCAAATTACCTATTTTTCTGTAATAATAATAATACAAAAGATTTATGTGTCACATGAAAAATCTCCAAAATACACTGTTAAAATGAAAACAAAACCAGGCTTCAATACAGTATATACAAACTAATGCGTTCATATACTATTCAACATAATTACAAAAAGAAACTACAGGGATTAGAACCAGTGCCCATATGGGATCCCGGCGCATTCAAGGTAAGGACTTTAGCCACTAGACCACTGTGCCGGACCCACTCCATTTATTTATATTTTTAATTATTTTATTTTTGTTGCAGTCAGATATACAAAGAGGAGGAAAGACAAAGAGGAAGATCTTCCATACATTGATTCACTCCCCAAGTGGCCGCAACGGCCAGAGCTGAGCTGATCCGAAACCAGGAGCCTCTTTCAGGTTTCCCACATGGGTGCAGAGCCCCAAGGCTTTGGGCCATCCTCAACTGCTTCCCAGACCACAAGCAGGAAGCTGAATGAGAAGCGGGGCAGTCAGGTGCAGAAGTAGCACCCATGTGGGATTCTGGCAGATGCAAAGCGAGAACTTTAGCTGCTAGGCTACTGCATCAGGTCAACCAAGCTCCATTTGTAACAGTTGTGCAAGGAGTGCAGGACAAGAGAAAAAGGCAGAGATTTCCCCTACAGTCAAGCATAATGAGAGACCTCTAGGTAAAGCTGCCACAGCCACTAACAAAGTTTACCAGACAGCGGCAGAAACACATTAAAATGAGACAATAATAAAACTTACCTATTTTAATATCTGACAGTATACAGGGAATAATTCCTCTCTGATAATCCCTAAATGTTAGTTGTCATGTATGTTGTTTTTCTACCTCTCAAGTGAATGCTACCACGGGTTTCCAACATTCTCCAGTCAAGGTGACATTACTTGAATTATTAACATTATTATATGTCAAAGATCCCTTCCATTTGCTGATTCACTCTCCAAATACCTGCAGGGGCTGGGACTGCCTTGGGCTGCCGCTGGGAGCCAAGAACCCAGGCCAGACTTCAACACTTGGATAGTGGGAACCCATTCGCTTGCGCCATCCTCAGGGTCTGTGTTCATGAGACTGGAGTCAGGAACCATAACCAGGTATTGAACCCAGCATGCTTTGCATAATTGGCATCTTAATCACTGGGTTAAACACCTGCCCCCACAATGACATCTAAAATTGATCATTTTCAGAGGCGGGCACAATGTCTAATTGGCTAATCCTCCATTTGCAAGCACCAGCATCACATACGGGTGTCAATTTGTGTCCTGGCTGCTCTACTTCCCAAGTAGTTCCCTGCTTATGGCCTGGGAAAGTAGTGCAAGACAGATCAAAGCCTTGGGACTCTGCACCCATGTGAGATTCCTGAAAGAGGCTCCTGGCTTCAGATCTGCTCAGCTCCAGCCTTTGTGGCCACTTGGGGAGTAAATCAGCTGATGGAAGATCATTCTCTCTGTGAATCCTTATCTCTCTAAATCTGCCTTTCCAATAAAAATAAACAAATATTAAATATATTAAAATAAATAAATGGATCATTTATCAAGTGGGTAGTGGCACTCTGACAAGATGCCTGGAAAAGGCAAAATGCAGATATTTTGGTAATTCACAAAAATTACCCTACAGAATCCCTACAGAAATTCAGAAATCACAGGCTTACAGAGAAAATAAATACCACAAAACACAAGAGCTACTAAAACCCCATAGAGAACTAGAAGTAGATTAGCCCAATCAAATCAGAGCTGAAAGTCTAAAATGACCAGACAAAGTATAAAAAGTAACCTCACATATTGTTAAGGTATATGTCAGCTTTGAAAATACCAGCAAAGAATTGAGGTACATGTTATGTGGCATATCAGCAGGTTTGGTCACTGCTTGTAATATGGGCATTCCTTTTGTTTTTGTTTTTTATGGCCTACCTTACTAAGCTGTTGAGGATCAATTTATTGGTCCTCAGCTTTTGACAATGGAACCACAACTTTCCTGACTTTGGAATTCATGCCTTGGAATAAATAAATAAATATTGCCTTCTTCTTTCAGATGACCCCACTTAGCAGTCAGTGGTATGAATGGACTTTTGCCATACCTCTGGCTTCCTATCCTTTGAATCCATTTCCAGGTTTGGGGAACCTCTCCACCATTCATGAGTCTTGGGATGCAGCAGTTACTTGTGCTATTGTCCAATTGTGTTCCCCTGACATTCATATGTAACTTGGTTGCCAATGTGACCATGTTAAGTGACAGGCCTTTTGGGAGGAGACTAAGTTGTGATAGCTGCCCCTGATGAGGGAACTGAATTAGTGCTCCTACAAAAGTTGATGAAGGGGTATTCTCTTCCTCCATGTCAGGATGTCAGAATGCAGCAAGAAGGCCAGCCTCCAGAGCTATGATAAATTCTGTACTCCAAAAGTGTCCTGTTTTCAGGTATTCTGTTAGAGCAGCACAAACCACCTAAGAAAAGCTCTCATTACGGAAATTGAAAATACTTGATTCCTACTTATTGCTAGCCCCAGTCTGGACCAAGACAAACTCTGGAGCCAGACACTAGTGACAGATGCAAAGAAGCAGGCATCATGGAGCATCCTGCTGGATTACAGCCAAGTTGGTTCACATGAATAATATCTGTGTCCAATTTGGGTCAGTGGAAGCAGTGCCAGACTTGACACCCCACCTCCACCCCAACCCCATGTTCAGCAACAAAGGTGACCTCATTGTGTTGATTCATGGCTTGATTTTTTTTAAGATTCGTTTATTTTTATTACAAAGTCAGATATAAAGAGAGGAGGAGAGACAGAGAGGAAGACGCTCGGACCCATGATTCACTCCCCAAGTGACCGTAACGGTCATTGCTGCCTGTTTTCAAGCCTGATTCTCTAAACTTTCCAGCAATTGTGTGAGCCATTTAACCACAGTCTCAGTCTGTTCACCCTTCCATGATTGGTTGCTGTCCTTGCAACTAAAATGGGCATTCCTTTTGAATAGCTGTTTACTAGCTGCTCTACTTCCAATCTAATTTCCTGCTAACGGCCTGGGAAAACAGAAGATGGCCCAAGCACCTATGCTCCCACACCCACATGGGAGACCTAGACCTGGCTTCTGGCTTTCATCTGGCTGTTGCAACCAACTGGGGAGTAAACAAATACGGTGGAAGATCTCTCTGTCTCACCTTCTCTCTCTGCAAGCCTTTCAAATACACAGGTAAATCTTATTTTTTAAATGGCAAACAAAAATGATTACAATAATTTCTCATGTATGGAAAATAAAATTAAGAGTCATGGGACCTCATCAAGCTAAGAAGCTTCTGCACAACAAGGGAAACAATTAACAAAGTAAAAAAGCAACCCACAGAATGGGAGAAGATCTTTGCACACTACATATGTGATAGAGGGCTAATCTCCAGAATATACAAAGAACTCCAAAACAACCAAAATACCAAAACAAACAAGCCACTCAAGAAATGGGCATGGAAAATGGGAAGATATTTCACAAATGGCAAACAAACACATGAAAAAAATGCTCAAGCTCCTTGGCAAAGGGAAATCCAAATTAAGACAACGAGGTACCACCTGACGCCAGTAAGATTGGCCCACATACAGGAAAACAGCAACAACTCTTGCTGGAGAGGATGGGGAAAAGGAACCCTACTCCATTGCTGGTGGGGTTGCAGGATGGTACAGCCACTATGGAAGTCAGCATGAAGAACACTCAGGCAACTGAATATCCACCTACCATATGACCCAGCAATACCACTTCTAGGAATATATCCAAAAGACCTGTTACACGAGAAACCAACATGCACCCCTATGTTCATAGCAGCACAATCAGTAATTGCAAAAACATGGAAGCAACCAAAATGCCCATCAGCAGAAGACTGGATAAGAAAGCTATGGTTCGGGCCCAGCGCGGTGGCGCAAGTGGCGCAAGTGGTTAAGGTCCTCACCTTGCACACCCGGGATCCCATATGGGCGCAGGTTCTATCCCGGCAGCCCCGCTTCCCTTCCAGCTCCCTGCCTGTGGCCCGGGAAAGCAGCAGAGGATGGCCCAAAGCTTTGGGACCCTGCACCCATGTGGGAGACCCGGAAGAGGCTCCTGGCTTCGGATCGGCATAGCATCGACCATTGTGCTCACTTGGGGAGTGAATCATCGGACGGAAGATCTTCCTCTGTCTCTCCTCTCTGTATATCCGCCTTTCCAATGAGAAAATAATATCCGCCAATATCCGCCTTTCCAATGAGAAAATAATAAAAAAATAAATAAGTAAAAAAAAAAAAGAAAGCTATGGTTCATCTACTCCATGGAATACTACTCACTATTAAAAAAAAAACAAAATGCAGTTCTTTGTGGCCAAATGGGCCCAACTGGAAACCATAATGCTAAAGGAAATGAGCCAATCCCAAAAGGCTAGATACCACATGTATGCCTTAATTTAACTTGTAATTTTTTTTAACCTGTAATTAATACTGTCTCAACCCATGTGTTTTGAAGAATTGAACTTGCATTATTTTTAACATATTGTTTACTCAATATTATGTCAATTAATTCCATAACATTGTATATTGTTGCTGATGTTATGTTGGGGCTTTTAATTGATCGGTATTTTACTCTGTTGGCTCTACCTTCACACCAGAGAAGGTCTCCCCAAGAAGCCGTTGAACTTATCTGGACAATAAGATGCTGGACTCAATGCTGGGTATATGCATGCAACTGAACTTGAACTGTGGTTACACAACAAGGTGGAGGAATCCACCATGGGGGGAGGGTTATGTGGGGGAGATCTCAGTACCTATAAAACTGTATCACATAATACAATGTTATTAATAATAATAATAGTAAAAAAGAGTCACTGCCTAGGATGTCCAAATCTCATTCTGGAGTGCCTGTTCCAGTGCTAGCTACTCTGCGCTTCCAGTCCAGCTTCCTAACCTGCCTGGGAAGAAAGATGATGACTCAAGTATTTGGGCTCCTGTTACCCATCCACATCGAAGATCTGGATAGAGTCTCTGATTCCTGGCTTCTGCCTACCCCAACCCCAATGTGTGTTTTGTGTGTATATTTATAGTTCCATTACGTGTATTTCTCCTTTTTACATTTTATATAAAATTCAGACCAGCACTGTCACTCAACAATCTAATTCTCCACCCTGCGGCGACAGCATTCCATCTAGGCACTGGTTCGTGTCCTAGCTGTTCTACATTCCACCCAACTCCCTGCTTATGACCTGGGAAGGTAGCAGAGGATGACTCAATTCCTTCAGTTCCTGTACCCCCATGAGAAACCCAGAAGCAGCTTCCTGGTCATGGATCAATTTAGCTCTTCTGTTGAGAACATTTTGGGAGTGAACTAGCAGACAAAAGACCTTCTCTCTCTATCTCTCCTCTCTGTAAATATTTCTTTCTAATAAAACAAATTTTCCTTAAAACTTTATACACATAGAGCAAATTTTATGTATTTCATATATACAGTTTTAAAAAAAAATAATGATACTTCCCACCCTCCCTACTTCCTTCAATTCTAACCTCTCTCCTCTTGTTCATTTTTGCAATGACATGCTTTCAATTTATAATCACAAGTTTAACCTTCCACTAAATAAAGAATTCAGCCAGTAGAAGTAGAAAGGGAAAAAAAACAAGTCTAAACATGTGCATTTTGCTCACATACATTACTTTTTTTTTTTTGTACTCTGTGCTTTAGCTACCACAAATCCCAGAAATGTATGAAGTTTATCTTTTTGGGACTGGCTTATGTCATTAAACATAGTGGTCTGAAGTTGCATTCATTTCCTTGGGTTAGACAGACGGTCCCAGCTTTTGTTGGCATTGCATTTGAGGAGTGAATCAGCAGATGGAAGCTCTCTCTTGCTCTCTCTTGCTCTTTCTCTCACTCTCTCCTTTTCAAATGAATAAACACATATTTCTTGAAAAACACTAACAGGTACATAAGAATATAAGATATTAGTATCATTAGCATTTAAAAAATTTCCTCCTGCTTCTTTTGAAAGTGTATCATGTAGCCACACTTTTATCTGCCAACTCACTTGCTGCCAGCCATCCTAAATTCCCAGCACTCCCTGGAGTACCATCTGTCCCTTTGTTCTTTAACAAATTACAGCGTTCAGAGGGGCATGAAGAACTTGCTCTTCATCCAGACCATTGTCCTCAGCAGACTGATCAAAGAGCAGATAGCTTACAATGAGAAGTAGTGGGCAGGGAAGCATACATTACAGAAGTAATTGTAAAAGAGAGAGACAAAGAAGGAATTGATCTCAGTAATTTCTAAGGCTCTTCCTGTACCCATGGAAAGATTAAACTCCTTCAGATATTGGCTCCTCATCCCCAAACTATGACACTCCAAGAAAGAGGCACAAGAATTATATCACGTACAGAACACTCAGTGTTCCTACAGGGTATGGATGGTTCCTACTAAGGGGAGTGTCAGAGACAAAAGCAGGGGCTGGCATAGTGTAATGGGTTGAGCCATGGCTTGTAATGCCAACATCCCACATCAGAGCCCTGGTTAGAGTCCTGGCTGATCATTTCCAATCCAGCTCCCTGTTAACATACCTGAGGAGATGTCCCAAGTGCTTGGGCCCCTCTTACTCATGTGGGAACACTGGATGGAGCTCCTGGCTTCAGCATGACCCAGCCCTAGCCACTGCACACATTTAGGGAGTGAACCAGCAGATAGACAATCTTTATGTCTCTCTCTCCCTCTCTTGCTTTGTCTTTGAAATAAATCTTTAAAAGGGCAGGGGAGGGGGCAGAACAAACCTAATTACAAAATGGGACAACAAAGAATGTTTTGTTTTACTTTCCCAGGTCTATTCTACGCTCACTCCACACACATTTTCTTGCAAATCTACTATTCCTGATTGTGTCATCAATAGTGGTTCTCAGCCAGAACTGATTTTTTGCCTCCCAGGAAACATTCAGCAAAGTTTGGAGAGATTTTTGTTGTCACAACTTGGTAAGGCTGTTGTCATCTGGTGTAAACAACCTGTGGGTGCTGCTAAAATATGGACAGAACAACCCCCAGTGGCAAGTGTCCCAGACTCAAATGTCAATAGTGAAAAGGCTGAGACTCTGTTTCCTCAAGTAGTTGACAACACATTAGTGATAGACGGGACTATTTTTAAACAATTTTACTGAATGCAGAAAATTTCAAAATCTGACAGAGATTGATCTTCCAAATAGCATATTTACCAAAAAAAATTTTTTCCCCTCACCAGTTCAGTAAGCAAGTCATTGTGCACAAAATGTCTAGAAATGTGATTATATAGGACAAATCACTGCGTGTGAAGTCTTTGTTTCTGCTAGGATTTCTTTTAACTTCTTATAATTTTTAAGTGTTTTACAATTTCTCTACACTTCGACTTGGGTATTTGGTTAGATATAAGGTTTTACTTGGGATTTGTAATGTACAAATAATCTCAGTCCTTGAAAGCTCTATGCCTATACTTCATAAATCTATGAAGTTCTCTTAAACCTTCTCCGATCTAGAACTCACACTTTACTACCCGGTTAAAATTATTGAGATTTCTAATGACCTCCTAGCTATGTACAAAACCATGAGATTACCAAGCTGTGAGACTTGAATAAGTTTAACTTTAAGAGGCAGGACAGATGACAGTGAATCTGTAAAAGAAATGACACAAAGGTAAGAGGAAAACCAAGTGAGCATGATGCAAAAACAACATGCCTAGGAGGGTGAAAAAATGAGATCAAAGTTCACTGCTGAGGGTGGGCACTGTGATACAGCCTGCAATACCTGCATACCATATGTGAGGCAGTTTGGGCCTAGTTGATCCACTTGCAATCCACTCCCTGCCAATGAACCCTGAAAAGCAGTGGAAAATAAGCAAGGCTCCTGAGCCCCTGTACCCACATGAGAGACCCAGAGGAAGCTCCTGGTTCCCAGTTTTAGACCAGCATGCTCTGTTTGTTGTAACCACTTGGGTACTGAACCAGTGAATAGAATGTCTCTCTGTTTCTGTTTTTCTTTCTATGATTCTGTCTTTAAATAAATAAACAAATCTTTATATTAAAACAAAAGATACCACTGATAAACTAAATTAGAGAAGATCTCATAAGTCATAGAACTGGAACTCAGGTACAATAAGGATTGTAATTGATAATTTTTTGCAAATTTGCAATAAGCAAAAGGATTAAAATGAAAAACAACTCCACCTCCACTTATCTGAGTTCTGCTCCCTTTGCAGCAAATGTCTGGGTCTATGGATACACTAAGTAAATTCGGTCAGTCAATATACCTTGCAAAGATTTCCTCAACCCTAGTGCAATAAGACTGACATTTCAGAACTACCAAAACCCCTTAAATAACACCCTCAGAATATTCTTTCCTACATCGAGATCTCTACGGCATTGTCAAATAACCATCCCCCATTTCAGGGTGCTAATGTAGCCTCCACCTCTCCCCCAACACCTCTGCAGATGTATGAGAAAAAAGGGGAAAAAAAACCTAAAACATTTGTCCCACTCATCTGCCTCCATAACTCAACCATCTCCACCCTATTTAGAGGCCCACATGGGCATGCATTCCTCTCAACTATGTAAACAATATTAAAAATAAAATAAATTATTTTTTAAAATCTTGAGGCATAGTAGCAACTTAACCTGATGTGCCACTACAACTTTTTTTTAAGATTTACTTATTTTTATTGGAAAGTCAGATTTACAAAAAGGAGAGACAGAGAGGATCTTGTGCCTGCTGGTTGACTCCCAAAGGGGCTGCAACAGTCAAAACCTAGCCGATCTGAAGCAAGGAACCAGGAGCTTCTTCAGGGTTTCCCATGCAGGTGCAGGGTCCCAAGGCTTTGGGCCATCCTCTACTGCTTTCCCAAGCCACAAGCAGGAAACTGGATGGAAAGTGGAGCAGCTGGGATACGATCCAGTGCCCATATGGCATCCCAGCACATGCAAGGTGAGGATTTAGCCAACAGGCTATCACGCCAGGCCCAACCAGTAAAATTCTTAAATATATTTACACACAATTCCATATCAAGTTCTGGTCCTTTTGTGCTATCCTACAAATATGCTCTTCTTCCATTCTTCCATTACAGTTTCATCAGCAACTACATTATAATGCTTTTATAAAATAAAAGGTAAAGGTTGGGTCTGGCGCGGTGGCGCAGTGGTTAAAGATCCTCGCCTTGCACGCCCGGGATCCCATATGGGCGCCGGTTCTATCCCAGAGGCTCCGCTTCCCTTCCAGCTCCCTGCCTGTGGCCCGGGAAAGCAGCAGAGGATGGCCCAAAGCTTTGGGACCCTACACCCGCATGGGAGACCCAGAGGAGGCCCCTGGCTTCGGATCGGCATAGTATTGGCTGTTGCGCTCACTTGGGGAGTGAATCATCGGACGGAAGATCTTCCTCTCTGTCTCTCCTCTCTGTATATCCACCTTTCCAATAAAAAAATAATAAAAATAAATCTTTAAAAAAAAAGGTAAAGGTAGCTATTGAGAACAATTTTCCAAGGCATTGTCACGTCCTGGACTATTTTCCAGAGTGTCTAGACAGCAAGCATCCTTCAAGGGCAGAGGGCAGACCTGTCTATCAATACAGTGACCCTCTGGCTTGATTCAGAGGTATGGTTCACTAGATTATAGGTTAAGATCTCATTTCTCCTCCTGCCTCCCCACCCGCCCCCAGAAGATTTGTTTTAGGTTCCGAAGCAGGAAAATAAAGATAACATCTCCCTGTGAGACAAAGACTGCATAGATTTGGTCCTGATCAGCTTTTATTAGACTTGAGGAGTCGGGAGTTTCTTAGGCTTAGCATTTCTCAGCTGTGACACAGTCTTACTGTCAGGTCACCATCTCTCCCAGCCCATTCCACAACAAGTTCCCCTCAATACTTGAGGGACATGGAGAGTTACTGTAACACAAAGCCCACACTGCTTCTGTGTCATGGAAAAGGGGGGACTCACTGGGTAACAGTAGTGGCACTGTATTTAGGAGCTGCTTTATCTGTTAACCTCACAATGGACATTTGTGCTTATATTTTCTGTTTTGTGTAGTTTCTTAGAGAAAATAGTTGCTTCCGGTTATTTCCACCGTCTTGGGTGCTTGGGATGCTTCAGTAAACAAAGCAAGATGGCTATCCTCAAGGAGCTCATATCCCACAGGGAAAATGAGAGATAGATCACCGGTAAGTGTGATGCAGAGGAATGGCCGGGTGCTGAGCCAATGCCTGGCCTGACATGGCTGCAAGCTGTAAAAGGCATACTCAGCCTACAAACATTTTGATGTTTTACATCCAAAAAGGTCATGTACATTGCATACTAGGCATATTTTAAAATCACTTTGTACCAAACTGAACTTATCTTTTAACACCATTTTCCACAAATGTCTTACAGTTCCCTCATACTATTATTAACTATAGTCAGCATGGGAGACACTGGATCTGTGGAATTACCTGACCTATGGAACCAAAATCTTTGTCTTTTGGCCAATGCCTCCCCAACCTCCCTCTGCTACTTCCCATCACCCTGGCCTCTGGTAACGAACACTCTCCTCTAAGTTCTATGAAATCAACAGCTTCAGGTTTTTACATTTGGTGAAATCATGAGGTTTTTCTTTCTGTGCATGCCTGATTCACTCAATATTATATCCTCTAGGTTTACCCACATTGTTATAAATAATAGGATTATGTTTCTTTAGACTGAATAGTACCCACTGTGTACATAAACCTCACTTTCTCCATCCATTCGTCCATTGATGAACACTTAGGTGAGCTTCACATCTATGCTAATTTTTTAATTGCTAAGATTTACTTATTTATTTACAAGGCAGAGAGACACACATGGAAGAAGAGACACAGAGAGATCCTCCATCTGCTGATTCACTCCCCAAACAATGGCCATGGGCTAAGCAGGGGGAAACCAGGAGCCTGGAACTCCATCCAGGTCTCCGAAATGGGTGTAAAGGTCCAAGTAGTTGGGCCACCTTCTGTTGCTTTTCCAGGTGCATTAGCTGGAAGCTGGATTGGAAGTTGAGCAGCTGAGACTTGAACCCATGGTCATATGGGAATGGTAGCACTGCTGGCAGTGGCTTAACCTGAAGCACCACAATGCTGGCTCCTCAACTACTATAAATAAAGCTACAGTGGACACCGGAATGTAGATAGTTCTTCAACATAGTGATATACACTGTATGTACTGATATACACTCAGGAGTAGGAGTTCTGAAAATAATATTCCTGCATGACTTTCACACATTCCATGGGCAGCTAAGCTGGGACCTCTACTCGGGGTCTCACCTGATGTGTATATTCACGGGGTTACAATCTACCCAGGCCCAGATTCTTCCTCCAAGTTCATTCAGGCTGCTGGAAAGTGCACTTCCCTATAACTGAAGGCTGAAGTCCCTGTTTTCTTGCTGGCTGTCATCCAAGAGTTCCCACTCAGCTCCACAGGGAACTAGGCACAAGGCCCCCACAGCGTGACAATCAACTTCTTCAAATCCAGTAGGAAAATCTCACAGTCCACTCAAACCAAGCTTTAGATCGTACCTTCTAAGCAATGATAGCTCATCCTAAGCTACAGAGCAATCTGCACTTAAAGGAAGGAGGTTCTATAGGACATGCACAATAGCGGGCAGGAACGGTGGGGGCAAGGAGGCATTGCAGCACTTGACTGACAACAAGCTGTAAGCTATAAATTAGTATAGCCTGAGTGATGTGTGGATAAAGGATGGGAGAAAACTGATTTAGGCAAAAGAAATAACATTCTCAAAAACCACAAAGAGACAGAGAGCAAGACTGCTCCGGAAACTGGAAGATATATGCTGGCCCTGGGGCTTGGTGGGTAAAGCCTCAGTCTGTGATGCCAACATCCCAAAGGAGTCTGCTTTGAGTCTTGGCTGCTGCATTCTCAAACCAGCTCCCTGCTAATGGCCTGAGAAAGCAGCAGAGGATGGTCTAAGTGCTCGGCTCCCTGCATCCACATGGGAGACTCATAAAAAGTTCCTGGCTTTGGATCAGCCCCACTCCAGCCATTGCAGCTCTTTGAGTAGATGGAAGATCTCTGTCTCTCCTCTCTGTAAATCTGCCTTTCCAATAAAAATAAATAAATAAACCTTTAAGAAAAGAAACATTCCAAATAAATCAATCAATCTTTTTTGGAAAGGAAGATTTATAGAAAGATCTTCCATCTGTTGGTTCACTCTCCAAGTAGCTGCAAACCGAAACTAGGAGCCAAGAGCTTCCTACAGGTTTTCCACATGGGTGCAGGGTGTCAGGGCTTTGGGCCATCCTCCACTGCTTTCTCAGGCAAGAAGCAAAGAGTTAGATGGCAGGTGGAGCAGCTGGGACACAAACTGGTGCAAACCGGATCTTGGTGCTTGCAAGATAAGGATTTAGCCAATGAACCATCATAATGGACCCACTAAATAAATCTTAAAAAAAAAAAATTCTCTGCATCTATCTCCTTTCTCTGTAATTTTTTCTTTCTTTTTTTTTTTAAATTCTGAATTTCGAATATATAAATACTCTTCAAAAAAGAAAAGGAAATCAAAAGACTGGCTGAAGAGTAGCAAGCAGCTGGAATCTGTCACTGCATGAGGAAGAAGACATAGTAGCTAGGAAGCACCTTCCTGGTGGGGGAGAATGGAGGTTATACCTGATGTTTGTTTTCAAAACAGTGAGGGTTCTAGAAGGGGTCTCTTTTCCGAAAATATGAGACCCCCCAGACTACATAATCCTTGAAAGAGGATGTATACCTTACAGAGCTCTGCTCCCATGGTGCCTAAAGTGACAGGTACTTAGCAAGTGCTTTTCTCATGGCTTCCCCACTTGTTATCTCCACACTACCCCATCATCCAACTTCCACCTCCTGCCTTGGATTCCTTTGTTAGCACCTGTGGGTTGGAATCCATTCTCACCCCCATCATCTTGGACCTCACAGCAGATATTCACATTTCCCTTCTTGTTCTACACAATGATTGCTCTAAATCTGATGTGTTCCTGCCACAATCTTCACAGATGCCACCCCACCTCGTACATACCCCACCTGAGCAGGAGTACTGGCGTTCAAGGGTGACCACAACCTGCCTTCCCATATTTACTCAGAGTCACCCCACACTCAGCACAGGCCTCTATGTCTCCAGTAAATGAATACTTGAGGGGTAAAAGGAGGACAAATATGAAGGAAGAAGGGAATCTAACACAGCAATAGGTTTTCGTGTATAGACCTTATTTGGATCTTGATTTGAACAACACAGTTAACAAATGAAAACAGGTGAAGATGGTACAAAAAGCAGGAGCCCAGAAAAAGTGAATAATAAATCAGTCAAAGAGAATTTGTTCCAAGAAAGCAATGCTGACTCAGTATTTTCTTTTAAAATTTCTATTTATGTATTTATTTATTTATTATTGGAAAGTCAGAATTACAAAGAGGATTCTCTATCTATTGATTCAGTCCACAAGCAGCCTCAATGGCTGGTGCTGTGCCAATCTGAAGCCAGGAACCAGGAGCCTCCTCCAGGTCTCCCATGCGGGTGCAGGGTCCCAAGGCTGTGGGCTGTCCTCACCTGCTTTCCCAGGTCACAAGCAGGCAGCTGGATGGGAAGTGGAACAGCCGGGACATGAACTGGCGCCCACATGGGATCCTGGCATCTTCAAGGCAAGGACTTTAGCCGCTATGCCACGGTGCCAGGCCCTGAAAAGATTTTTCTATTCCAAGTTTTCAAAAAAGACTTTTGTTGAATAAATGTTAAACATTTTCAAATATTTTTATATTAATTTTTTATTTTACATATTTATACTACTTAAATGATAGATTACATATGTTTAAGAAAAATATTGAGGGGCCAATGAGGTGGATTATCAAGTTAATCCCCTACCTTCAGTGCCATAGGAGCGCTGGTTCATGTCCTGGCTGCTTTCCTTCCCTTCCAGCTCCCTGGGAGCTGCCAGGCAGCCTAGGAAAGCAGTGGAGGACCCGCACCTGCCTGGGAGACTCAGAAGAAACTCTTGGCTCCTGGCTTCTAGCAAGCCCAGCTGTGGCTGTTGTAGCCATTTAGGGAATGGGCCAGCAGGTGGAAGATTTTGCCTCTTGTTATCTATTTCTCTGAGTGTAACGCTACCTTTCAAATACATATTTTATAAAGAAGGGAGAAAAAAGGAAAAAGAAGGAATGGTCAGTGTGGCAAAGGCGGGGCTCCAAAGCTGCTCCCCTCGCCCCGCCCGTCCCCACGGTTGGGGTTCCTCCAGCCGCCGCCCTGCGCGACCCCTGGGGTTCAGCCCTTCTCCCCTCAGGGCCTCGGCGGGACAGAAGCTCCTCCAGGCCCTCACCGCACGCTTCGTCAGCCAAGGTCATGCGGGGCGGAGCGAGAGGCCGGGGCAAGAACCCAGAGCAGAGCGCTAGAATGCTCCTGACGACCGCAGGGCCGGCACTGTGGGATGGCGGGGACACGCGCCCTCCTGACAGCCCCGCCGCCCGGACACGCGCCCTCCTGACAGCCCCGCCGCCGGGACACGCGCCCTCCTGACAGCCCCGCCGCCGGGACACGCGCCCTCCTGACAGCCCCGCCGCCCGGACACGCACACTCCTGACAGCCCCGCCGCCGGGACACGCACACTCCTGACAGCCCCGCCGCCCGGACACGCGCCCTCCTGACAGCCCCGCCGCCGGGACACGCACACTCCTGACAGCCCCGCCGCCGGGACACGCGCGCTCCTGACAGCCCCGCCGCCCGGACACGCGCCCTCCTGACAGCCCCGCCGCCCGGACACGCGCCCTCCTGACAGCCCCGCCGCCCGGACACGCGCACTCCTGACAGCCCCGCCGCCCGGACACGCACACTCCTGACAGCCCCGCCGCCGGGACACGCGCGCTCCTGACAGCCCCGCCGCCCGGACACGCGCCCTCCTGACAGCCCCGCCGCCCGGACACGCACAGACCCGCCTCCCAGGCCCTCCTGTCCCCTCCCTGCGCCGGCTCTCCCTAACCCTACGTACTCTTCGCCAGAGGTTTCAATCAGCCGTCGTTCGAGGGTCCGGGTGGCAGGGACCCCAAGGCTGGGAAGCAGAGACGGCAGCTGCGCTTTTTAAAGACCCCGGAGAAGAGAAGAGAAGGGGCGGGGCGCAAGGCTCGTCTCCGCTAACTCCACCCCTGAGAGGCCCCGCCCTTCCTGGAAGCCCCGCCTCCCGCCAGGCCCTGCCTCCTGTGACTCCGCCCACAGGCCCCGCCACCGCCCCGCCCCGCTGCGCATTGTGGGATCAGTCAGCCGGCTGGTGGTGGAGGACAAGGCGTCGGGTCATCGGCATGCAGCAGGTGAGACCCCCTGGTGCACCCCTGTACTCAGGGAACGCCCGCCACACCTGGTTCTGGGCACTCAGCTGCGGTCCTGCGGCTGTGTCCGCCGAGCGTGCCCCATAGCGCTCTGGGACTGTCCTGCATGCTGGGGTCCTGACAGCGCATCTCTGGGTCCCGGGTCCCGTCCCGGGTGACCCTTCCGATGCCAGGAGCCTTGCGCACTGGGAACCGGAGCAGCCGGTGGTACACCAGGCAGCTCTCACGCCCTGGGCTCTGTCCGCACGCCGGCGGTCACACTCGCTCCTCTCTCCACAGAGCCCCGTCCTGCTAGCCTCCCTGGGGGTGGGGCTGCTCACGCTGCTCGGCCTGGCCGTGGGCACCTATGTGGTTCGAAGGTCCCGCCGGCCCCGGGTCACTCTTCTGGACCCCAATGAGAAGTATCTGTTGCGACTGGTGGACAAGACGGTGAGTGGTAGGGAGCGAAACTAGCATTCCGGTGTGGAGGGGGAGAGTATCCGCAGTGTCTGGCAGGCCCCACGAGCTTGGCAAGACCAGACCCTTGGTGAAATCCTTGTGTATCCGCCCTCCAGACTGTGAGCCACAACACCAAGAGGTTCCGCTTTGCCCTGCCCACCGCCCACCACATCCTGGGGCTGCCTGTGGGTAAGGAAGTGTGGAGTGGGCTGCTTTCCGGGTCTCCTGCCAGGGTCTTTGCCCTTGGGATGTGTCCCAGGCCACCTGCTGCACAGTCTGTCTCCTCCACACACTCTGGGCCCCAGCCATCTGCAAGATTCTTCCGTGCCCCTTTTCCCTCCCTCAACAAACACCTTTTATCCCACTGCCCAGAGGTGCGGCTCACCTGCTGCTTCCCAGACTTTGGCTGTCATTGATTACATCCCCTTTAACAGATCCTGCTGAGGGCCCCTCTGGGGACCAAATACTGATGAGGGCACTCTTGGGTTCCCTTGTCCCAAACCTCTGAGTGTTCTGAAGGTCCCAGGGGTACAGCATCCCCAAGCGGCCCTTCCACAGCTCTCCACCTGTTCCCAGGCAAGCATGTGTACCTCTCTGCACGAATCGATGGCAGCCTGGTCATCAGGCCGTATACACCTGTCACCAGTGATGAAGACCGAGGCTATGTGGATCTTGTCATCAAGGTAAGGGGAGAATAGAAGGGAGTCCTAAAGGCTCCTTGCCATACTCCTTCTGGTTTGATAGCAGAAGGTGACCTGTCCTTTGCGGCCATGGGGAAGGAATGTGGGCTGGGAAACGGTTGTGTGTGTATGTGCACGTGAGTGTGTGTGCTCTGGCCTGGGGAGGATCAGCTGACATGAGCTCAGAAACCAGTGACATTCCAAATAAGGTAAAGTCCTGCATCTTATCAGATCTATTTGAAGGGAGTCCATCCCAAATTTCCTGAAGGAGGAAAGATGTCTCAGTACCTGAACAGCCTGAAGATTGGGGATGTGGTGGAATTTCGGGGACCAAGTGGATTGCTCACTTACACTGGGAAAGGTAATGGCCCATCTTCTCCTGGAGAGGTCCACAGTCCTCCTGACATATCTGTGTGTCTACGTGTGCACGAGCATAAGGGCCAGGCCTGCCGCTCCTTCTGAACACAGCACTGATTCCGCAGGAGGGTAGATTTGCTCAGCTCCGTTGGCCACAGGAAGCAGAGTGCTGTATGCTGGAATTTGCCAGCCAGGAGAGCTATGGGGATGACTCATACAAGCACGCCCTCTCCACTCCTCCTCTCAAAGCCTAGTCCCTGAGGCTGTGCTGTGGAAAGATCCAGGGCTGGCTCTAGTCCTTCTCCTGGGAACAGCTGGGGCCATTAGTAAGCCCCTTAGAAAAGCAGACTCTTGGCCACATGCCTGTCACCCTCCCCAAGGAGGGACCCTCTGCCAGAGACAGCTGACGCTTGCCTCGTGTGGCTCAGCAATCCCTGGTGGGCAGACAGTCCTGGCCCCATTGTCCCTCAAGTGTATTCTTGTCAGGGCTTAACTGAAACCTCCACCCAAGTTCCAGGATCAGATTTCAGAGCGGCTGCTAACCTAGCCTGAGGCTTACGTTCAATTTTCCTGTTGTTTTCTCGATCCCTTATTTTGACTTTGTCTAATTCCTCTCTTCTCTTGACTTTTCCTAGGGAATTTTCACATTCAACCTAATAAGAAATCTCCACCAGAACCCCGAGTGGCAAAGAAACTGGGAATGATCGCAGGAGGGACAGGTGTGTGTCACTTGGAGGGGCCCTTTGTCCCACCTTTCTTGATTGTGGCCATGAAGACTCTAAATGGACCCTCTGGAGATGTGGTAGTTGTAGCTAAGCTGTTAGCCAGGGGAATCCCGGCAATGCCTAAACTTCTGGGAAACATAGCCATAAGCAGGTCGAAACCAGGTAGAAAAACAGCAATGAATCCTGCAAAGCTGTCTTCACATTGAATGGCTCTAATATCATTAGGTGAATATTAGGAGAAGCACTTGGCAATGGACAGCCAGGAGGAAAACACGTCACTGTTGGACACTTCCAAGTATTAGGTATCATGTGGACTAGTAGGAGACCCTGCTTAGGCCAATCCACTTCTGTGTATTAGACATGATGTGTGAAGTAAACTGGAGATTCAGAGAAGTTAAATTATTTAAATGATTTCCATGGGCTTGTCTAATTAGAGGCAGGGTTAGTACCCAGATCTACCTGTCTGCAAAGTACATGCATGTAACTTCTTCCCAGCCCAGTGTTCCAGGGCTCTTGTCCCTGAATCAAGAAGTCCCCTCACCATCTGTGGCATTTGAGCCTTGCTCTCCAGAGGACACTCAGAGGAAGTCTTCGTGTGGCTTCCTAGCAAGGCTTCCACAGTAGAAACTTAGTGTGACTACTGAAGGTGTCTAAGAAGACAAGTTTTGGAGGATCTGCTGGAGGGAGTCGGAGAATTTACTGGAGGAATATTGAGAGGGGCTGTGCATGGGTAGGACTGAAAAGGAAGGAGCTTGGCAGGGTCTAGCATGCTGCCACCGCATCCCACTGAGGGGGTCTTCATTGCAGGAATCACCCCAATGCTGCAGCTGATCCGAGCCATCCTGAAGGACCCTGAGGATCCAACCCAGTGCTCTCTCCTCTTTGCCAACCAGGTTGGTTTGCACTCCCCATTCCTGGGACTTCTAGGATGTTGTATGAATGGGACTGACAGATGTGGTTCTGTTGGGCAGAACGGGCCTACTGTCTGTCCTAGCCTCTCCCCAGGGTTCCCTCTACAAGCCACTATAAAGGAAGAGAGGGGATGGAGCCCTGAGCCAAACTGCCAGGCCCTGGAGGAAAGAAAACATGGAAGGCGTCTTGTGCTGATCGTAGTGACTTGTGTCTTCTTGGTTAAATAAACCAACCAATCTTCCTTCATAATGTGAGCAGAGGGGCTGCTCCTCTCCTTCCCCTCACCCGAACACACCCTAAAAGCACTGCAAGACTTGCTTAGTCCCAGAAACTTTAGCCTTCTTTTAGCCTTCTTTTCTCTCTTGAGAAGTTGTCACTGCAGAGGCCTTTTCTCATGTGGGCCTGAGAAGTCTCCCCAAAACTGCATCTCCTTTGCATTCCAGACGGAAAAGGACATCATATTGCGAGAGGACCTGGAGGAACTGCAGGCCCGGTACCCCAGTCGCTTCAAGCTCTGGCTCACCCTGGATAATCCCCCAGAAGGTACCCATCCCCTCCCACCCATCTAGCCCTAATTCCAGATCATCTCATCATCAGAACCAAGGCCTTGCTCCTCAATCCTGGCTTCACTGCCTAACTCCCACTGCCACGCCAGCCCCTCTCAGTCTCTTGAACTCCTCCTTCCTGATTTCTATCTATTGGATCAGTGGCAGGTTGCTGCCACAGCTTGATAGCTTGTCAAGGCCCTTCCCAATGGGCCTGTTCGTTCTTTGAGCTTCAGTTCTTCTCCCCACTTCCCTCTTGTGCTTCAGGTTGGGACTACGGCAAGGGCTTTGTGACTGCTGAGATGATCCGGGAGCACCTGCCAGCGCCTGGCAATGATGTGCTGCTGCTGCTCTGTGGGCCGCCGCCGATGGTGCAACTGGCCTGCCACCCCAACCTGGACAAGCTGGGTTACTCGCAGAAGATGAGATTTACCTACTGAGCAACCCTTGGCTTTACTGCGAGCGCTGCAGTGCCCTGAGCCCTCTATGTCTTCCACAAGACTGATCAGCTTTTTGAATGTTTCTCCAGAACTGACGTCCAGATGGGTGGTCCCTGCAGGCACAGCATTCCCGTAGTAATGGGCAAGGGCCAGGGTTGAGGGGTTCCCTGGAATGCCCCACAAATCTCCCAATGATTAAAGACCCAGTTGAGGCCTGCAGAGTCGGAAGGAAGGGAACCTGGACATTTTTTCTAAGATGGCCTGGATCCTTGATGGCATCATTCTCCTGACTTCTCCTGGTCTCTGATATATTTCACTTAATCGTCCTCTCACCCTCTAGTGCAGAGTCTGTAGATGGGTATGTGGGTCAAGTGCAATGGCCTACAGAGATTGTCTTCTGGAGATGCCTTGAAAGAAGAAAATGGTTTCTCCATGCCCCTGGATCTCCAGCAAAGGAGTTTCAAAGGCTTATTAGTGTGCTTCTGTCCAGGCAAGAGGAAAGTGGCTGCTCATCTTTGAAGAAGTTGGTTGTGGCGGGAACCTCTGGTTCTGCAAATAAATGGGGCTGAGGCCACGAGTAATACCTTAAGGTATTATTGTGTAAGGAGCTCTTTTCCAGATGCCTGAGGGCCTTAGAAGGAAGGGCTTCCAGGCACAGAGTTCTCCTGAGTGTTTCAGAGCTGAAATGTGAGCTGATCTGGTCAGCAGCAGCTGTTCCCAGCCAGGCTAGGGCTCAGCTTCTCTCCGGAAGATCCTGAGTGGGGGACAGAGGGCACACACCACAGGGTATTTCTGAGCCTTGGTACCCCTCATGGTAGTCTCCTGACTTGGCTTCCCCCCACTTTCTTCTCCTGGTCCTGTCTTCACATTTATTCTTTGGGGTACCTGGCAAACAAATCTGTGTCATCCTGTCATATGGCACAGAAGCCTGCTTTAAAAAGTAACCTGACATCATTGGCCTCCACCAGGCCTACTGATGCCTGGACAGGGATGGCTTCCCGGGTCCCTCTGTTCCAAGTGTCCACCTCTGCCATTGGTGTGTGACCCAAACTACGCCCTTCCCCCAGGTCAGTAGCTTCAAATTCTTCTTGCTGATCTGCTGGGGCAAAACTATACATCTGATTCAGGAGAGAGGGCGCCAGCCTTTTTGCATGGAGCTGTTTGGTGTTGTCTCTGAGGCCCCTGAGAGAAACCCTGGAGGTCCCCAGAAGCCAGCCCTCCCCAGAGCAGAGTTGAGGGGATCCAGCGGGTGGTATCATGGCTGAGCAGTATGGCTTTGCTCCCTAAGATAATCTGGGCTGCACTCTAGAAAGGCAAACTTTTTTTTTTTAACTAATTTGAGAGCAGGATCAGTTACTGATTCATTCTCAACATAGCCACTAGGCCAGACTGAAGCTTGGAAGCCAGGAGCTCAGAACTCTGGGTCTCCCAGGTGTGTGCAGGGGCCCAAGTAATTGGGCCATTTTTTACTGCTTTCCTAGGTATATTAGCAGGGGGCTGGATCAGAAGTAGAGCAGCCAGGACTTGAACCAGTGTAGGATCGGGGTAGGGGAGCTTAACTCACTGCACCACAATGCCAGCCTCTAGGAAGGCAAATCTGGCTTACAATTGTTAAGTTCAGTTAGGGGGGGCAACTCAGCAAGCAGAATTTCCTAGATGGAAGTTCACCAACCCTTGATTCATGTGGGTCCCTTCCTTTCCCAACACTTAGGAATCTGTCATGTGCTAGGCCTTGAGGGTACACCTGTGAGCAAGACTGGTCTTATACCCCCAGAGAGCTCAGACTAAGACAAGTGACAATACAACAGTGTCACTAACACTAAAGGAGACCAAACCAGCAGGTGCAGACAGAGAGGAAAGACATGAGAATAATTCAGAGAAAAAAGAGAAACAATTAATATATTTTGGCTCACAGCCATGTACTGGATACTATGCTAACAACTCTACATTGTATGGCTTAAGCCTTATGATAGATAATTGTCTGAGTCAAAGATTACGCATTTACACAACTGGTCAGTGGCTGGCAGAGCCTGTATCTGAATTTGAGATAGGCAGAGCCAAACCCAACCTTATAACCAGAAAGTGGTCAGCTGCTTTTTGACAGAGAAGGTGGGGTACAGAGGGTGAGACCACCAAGCCCACTGAAATTCTGGCCACACCTGCAAGTGGGTGGCACAAGAACTGCCTACCTGAGTCCAGTGGGGCCCAGGTCCTTGGGTCTGCCTGTGCAGTAGTTGCTGGGTCTGTGAGCCCCGTGGGTTGACTGGCTCAGGTCTTTGGTCCTCCTGCGGGAACCAATCCTCCTCAGCGGAAAAGGCGGAGTAGTGGACAGCTGGCCCAGATCCACATGGAAGGTGTGGCAGCCCATTGAGGCCTTCAGAGGCCATCTGTACCATCTAAGAGGAAGGACAGGACAAATTGGACAACTGCCCCAGCCAAATGATGACAGCAAATATCTGGGCAAATGGAGACTCTAAGGTAGACTATGTCAGCTAATGGACATTGCAGGTGTTCCCTCATCCTTAGATAAGATTGACAACATTTCAGAACTATCGAAACCACCTGGGCAAAACCCTGGAATGTGTGTCACATTGAAACCCTGGGTTGATATTGGGTGGCCATTCCCTATCCCTGGGTGCTGGGTGGTTGGGAGGCTGGGTATGGCTTCTCCCTTATCCCCCCCAAACAGGAAGGAGAAATAGAAAGTTTGGAAATGATAATCACACCCACTTTTCCCTAACCCTTGAATCATCCCACTCTGATCAACTATGTTAACATCATCTAAAATAAGACAATAATAATAATCAGATATTCAAAAAAATTGCCCACCCATTTCCTAACTGGTTAAGAGACCACCAATGGGGAACCTTTTGTCTTAGGTTCCCACCCAACAAAGAGGGGTCAGGGAACACTGAAAATCCCGAGACCCTTCCTCAAACCTTTGAAGAGGCACCCCACCTCCAGGAGACTTTCTCCTCTTCTTTTCCCTGCTCACCTGGTCACTTTGCAAACAAAACTTCTCTGTTTGCAACTGGTTCCCAGCTTTTTATTTCTGTATTAAGCTGAGGGAAGAATCCACCAGGCTTTTCTGGTAACAGAGGGAAAGTCAACAAAAGCAAAAGCCCGGAGCAGTGAAAGAGAAGTTCGCTTTTGGAGAGCCCAACAGGCCTGCGGGAAATGCGGGCCTGCAGGAGCAGGGGGACCGGGCTTTCACACAGCAGGCAACACCATCATCCTTAACATGGTGGAGGAGACCCGTCCGCACGAGTTACCTCACCTCATCTAGGGGCAGCACTGGTTTCTCCCATTTGTCAGGTTGAGGGCACTGTTGTCTGGAGGGGTGCTTAAGCTATACGCCGACAGGGGACAGAAACCTAGGTCTCCAGGGAAGATTGCGCTCCTAAGTGCCGGTTAAGATTGAGTCCCTGGGTCTTGCCACACTGGAGGGAACTGCGTAAATTCCCAGTCCCCCGGAGGCGGCACACTCAGAATGAGTATTAGCCGTGTAGGTTCTGTCCTGGCTTGGAGGACAAGATGTGTAGGTTAGGAATCTCGACATTCCTTCCCAGGGCTAGGCCCAATCCTCCGAAATTCTTTCTCCGTCACGCGTTCCAGTCAGCCTAGAGAAGTGTTAGGGATTGGAGCAGTAGGCACCAACACAGGGAATGAGGGACACCAGGGTTCCCAGACTCCGGGGGCGGGGCCGAGAGGACGGCCGGAGGCGGGGCTGGGGGCGGTTCTTGTGCTGGGGGCGGGGCCAGGCCTGGTCCTGGAGGCGGAGTCTTCACGGAGGGGCCGGAATTAGTACTGGGGGCGGGGTCTTCGAGGCGGGGCTGGGCCTAGCGCTGAGGGCGAGGTTCGAGGCGGGGCCAGGGGAGGTCCTACAACTAGAGGCGGAGCCGGGCCTAGTGCTGGGGGCGGGCTCAGAGGGCGGCTCGGGCTCTGGGGCGGTCCTAGGGGGTGGGACCTGGAGGGAGCAGGCCTGTGATTGGGAGTCCAGCAGGGATGTCTGGAATTGGAGTGGGCGAGGTGGGGCCCGCGAAGGGGTGACGCGGCTGCGGAGGTGACGCTGCGCGGTCGCGCGCCCCTTCCGGCGCGGGGAGGGGGCTTAAGATCCGGCTGCTCGGCCGCAGGCGGCCTCCAGCGCCGCGGCATGTAGCGCGGGGGACCCCGGCCCCCAAGCCGAGCCTGCCCGCCCAGCCGTAAGTTTCCCCTGGGGCCGGTGGTGGGCGGGCCCTCGGCCCGAGCGCGGGTCCCGGAGTCCAGCCGGTCCCCGCGGAGGGAGCGACCGCCGCGTCCCTCCCGCGCCCCGTGTTCCCAGGGTCCCAGGCCGTGGCCCCTGGAGCCGGCCGCGCCTCGGGCTTCCCGGCGGCCGGGTTGTAAACATTTCCGGCCCCTCCCACCGCGCGCCGCCTCCCTGGCGGCCTGCACGCAGCTCGGGCCGGGTGGGCTGCGCGTCTCGGCCGTGCCCCGACGTGCGGTGAGTGCAGCGGCCTCCGCCGGGGCTCTGGGTCAGCCAGGAGCCGCGCCTCGGGCCCTGGCGGCGCGCCTGGGCAGCGGGGTGCGGGGCTGGGGACGCCGGGACGCCCTGATAAGGGTCCTCGGCCCACGGTCTTGGCAGGTCCGCGCCGACCGGTCGCCCACCTTCCAGGGGCCAGGAGAATTTCAGCTTTCACAGTTTGGTGGGGTGCAGTGTACGCAGGGCGAAAGGAGGCTGCAGGGCTTTAGATGGGGCTTTGGATTTCGAATGCGGACTGGAATGGCCGGGTTGTGTTGTTTTCCAGAATGAAGCCCGGTGGGTCTGTGTTCTGTAGGCTTTGAGGGTGCAGCTGCCGTGGCTGGGATGCTATAGCAGTCATACCCAATGAGGAGCTAGCCGGGCTGGTGGCGCTGAGCAGACTGCAGCGTCAGACCTGCCGGCTTACAGCCACGACGTTTCTCGGTGTGCCCATGTTGTGGGGAGCCCTCAGGGAGCCAGTCATAAGTACCCGTGTGCTGTCTGTTTTAGGGCAGAGGTGCATGAAAACTGTACCGACTGGGGGGAAGAGGGTCCAGAAATTGTGTAATTTCCAAAGAAACTTGTTTGCCAACCGGTTAGGAGAGACGCAGAATCCGGGAGACCCCCCGCCGCCAATGGAGGAACTCCACCACCTTAAGTAGGCTTTACTGCTATCTTTAGTTTATGCAGCCTGGCCTCGTTTTACCTTTGCCAGGCTCTCTATGAAAAAGTGGATTATTTCCTGCCTAGGGCTGTGTCCTTCCCTGCTCCTGCTTTGGTTCACTTTGTACCCTTTGTACCTTTCTGGAACACCCTGCTCCCAGCTCTGCCCATCACGATTCTTCCTTCTAGAGATCCTTTCTTCCCTGGTCACGTCAACTGAAGTGGAACTTTTCTAGGGAAAAAAAAAAAAAGAAACTCCGCTTTCCTTCTGAGTTCCTTCAGCACTTAGCCTTGTAGTGATATTGGAAAGCGATTTCTCCCTCTCAAAATAGGGTCGTTTCAAATCTCCGGCACCACTCGGCACCGCTCGCTGCCTTCTCCCTGTAGCCACACCACCATACATTGTCGTTGTCAACAGCCCGTGGGTGTCTTGAGATGCATGAAGAATATAACTTGCCCTTCGTTCTAAGTCGGTGCCTGTGTTCTGCTTTCTTGCGAGATTGTCTCGGACACGCTGTTAACACTCTTGCCACGTGACCCCTCCCCTCGCACTTGTCACACTGTAAGGCGACCAGCTGTTTTTGTAGCCGAAGTCTTGTTAACGCCGTGGCACCCTCTCCCCCAACCCAGCGCTGGGGGTCATCTCTGTTGTTAGGCTCTGCCAGACAAGTCGTTGAGCGTGTTCCCCAGCTCTGCACACACTTTGCTTTTGTTTCACAGGGGCCTCCGGGGTGCACAATGTAAAAGGAGTACCATGTTGTGTGTTGTGTCTCCTACAAATGTGTTTGAAAAAGAGGTATTGAAATCCCCCCCCCATGGCTGTGTACAGTTTGTTTAGTTTTTGCATCATGACATTAGGAGAGTTGACGTTAGGGACCAGAAGACCTCTCCTGTGGGGAGAGCTGCAAAGGAAGCAGTCCCTAGTCACTGTCGGGCAATCTCAAATATGGGCTTTGCTGTGACTCGTTTTTCCCCAGCAGATTTAGAAAGCCACTCTCCTTAACAGTGTAGAGAGGAAAGCCATGTGCTTTGTAGTGTTAAATAGTTTTAGATGTAGAATAGTGAAAATCAAGTGAGACATATATGGATGCATGGTACCTACTGAATTGCCTGAGGATCTCGGGTAGAAAAACTTCTCGAAGCAGCTTTGTGCTTTGACGAAGGCTGTTGCCTGGAAAACTTGGAAATGGGTTTGCAGTTTCCAAAGCCTGTACAGGAAATAACTGGCTGGTGCTCTAGAATCAGTCTTTCCCCCAAGTTTGGCACAGGATTATCTTATTGTGGGAGCACAGTTGCCTCCCTGCCTCCACAGCTTTACACTCTAATATCCTCGGTTTATCCAATGGGAAAGCTTAGTGGCTGCAGTTATTAGCCGGAGTTGAGGAAATCCCATCAGAAATGCACTCAGCTCTATTGTGATGTGCTGTGTTGGGTGTGGCTGGTTTGAGGGAAAAGATGTTTCCTCTGAAGGACTTCAACACATAGAAGGCTGGCAGAAAGCTGAAGTGTACTTTGGCTCTGAGCCTGCATCTCCCACAATCAGTCTAATATGCTAGGAGGTTGTGCTGATTTTGTATAGTAGATGAAGACGGTCGCTTGCAATGCCTGATTGGCTGTGAGTGGGCTGCCCCAGAGAAGTGATACCTTCAGGATCTTTTGTCATTCGCTCTTCCTTCCAAGCCTCCCATCCCTCTCTCTCCCTTTCTTGTCCCTGTGTTTCTACAACTTAGGAGATCAAACTGGACAGTAGACTTGGCTCACTCAAATGGTTTGGTCTCTATTGACCTCCACTGTGTGTGCCTCAGTGCAGGACAGAGAAGTTATATGATGAGTTGTAGCTGATGGAAGCTCTGTGTTGTCACTGGAGTGTCCATCAGGTTTGGTGGCACTGGCTTTGGAAGATGTGCAGGTGGTGGAAATTAGCAAAAAGCGGTTTGGACAAGAAAGGGAAGAACTTCATGTTGAGCAAGAGACTTGAGGACATAAAACTTCTAAATCAAATGAAGAGTAAGAATAGCGACTGACTTTGCCTCTAATCCTTGCAGCCTCATTGTCCAACCTAAGAGTTAAAGAGCATAATGTGCACCTATGTTTTGAAAGGCTCTCTTGGTCTGCCTGCCCACAGCAGAGAAGTTGGATCTCTTTATGCCACTGAGTTCTGACCCCAATTAGAGGCGTGTCATTTTGTGACCTGTGTGGCACTGCTTCCCAGAAACTGGGATGGTTCTGTTGTTTTCTGTCTGCCTTGGCAGCCTGCTCTACAGGATTTTAAACTAAATGTGCTTCTCCTTTCTGACTTCTCCAACATGACCAAAGCTCAGTACATTTTTGCTCATAGTATAAATTACTTCTTAACGAAACTGTTTATTCAGTAGCACATCCTTTGGCGGAAACCTGTTTTGAGGTCAGCCTGTTGAGAAACATTTCGTAACATATCTCTTGAGGTTCTTTGGGGGCCCAGCTTCCTGTTCTCCCCATGCTCCACTGCTGGCTGGCCTGTGTCTTGCTGGAATCTTCCATATTTAAAGGAAGCGGGATTGTCTGTGCTGACAACACATGAAGGTGATTGTTGTCTTGGGCTGGATTTGCCTATTGCTTTCAGCTATGGCTGCAGGTTGAGCATATAGCACGATTGTTGACTGTTTTGAAGCTTGAGGGCTGTGCTCACTTGAGGACAGAGTTAGATTAGCCAGTGTTCTCCAGACAGATCCAGTAGATTGGGTGGGTGGATGGACAGATGGACGAGAGGGAACTTAGTGGAGTACCTGGCTTGTGGGATTATTGAGAGTAGGTCCCATGGTAGGCCATGTGCAATGCTGGTGGTCTGAC
Source organism: Ochotona curzoniae (assembly GCF_017591425.1). NCBI lineage: Eukaryota > Metazoa > Chordata > Mammalia > Lagomorpha > Ochotonidae > Ochotona > Ochotona curzoniae. Next base: position 13,385,413 of record NW_024466219.1, on the reverse strand, counting down.
CCTATCCACATCCAAAGGCCTCAGCACTAGGGATGCTGGTGGGGTAAGTCTCAGTGCCATGGGGGGCTGCTGCCACTCGTCCCACCTGATGTTCCCGAAGGCTGAAGAATCTGAAGCTCTTGATGTCCAAGGCAGAAGCAGTGTGTCCTGCTGAGAGCAAGAAGGCAGCAGCAGAGGGAGAGAAATGAATTCTGCCCTTCTGTTCAGCTGGACCCTCAACCCATTTGATGGTAGCACCCACGATGAGTGAGGGCAGATGTCCCTTACTCTACTAGTCTTCTAGAAACAAGCTCATAGGTGTACCCTTGCCAGCTGTCTGGGTGTTCCTGAATCTATGTAAGCCTACGTGTAAAAGTAACCATCACACATGATTATATCTATCCAGTTACAGTCCCTGAGAAGAATTTATGATTACTCTACCACAAGATGCCAAAGATGTTTGTGTGCATAATGAACAACCGTGAACAATAGAGCGTCTTGTATGGGAGTGAAGTGACCTCTCCTGTAGCCAGCTCCCTCCGTGTGCAGGTGTTGCTTGGCCTTCTTTGCAGTGGCCTGTGGTTACTGGGGCTTGGGTAACCAATGCAAGAAAACGCTAATACCTGCCTACAGCTTCCCTATGAGTAATACAGTCCTTGGGAGGGGGGAGAACTCATAATTTACAGTATAGTAAACATCTTTGGAAACATCTTGCTCTTTTTTATATTATTGGCATCTCTCTAAGGCCTGATTTGACATTTCTACTCAAAGACCAGCCCAAGAACCCAACATATTTTTATGACTTCTCCTAGAAAACTGAATCCTGGGTTTCTGCGGTTTTTTCTAAAGGGTGTCTGTCTCTAGTTTCTGAAAACCTGAACCCAGTGGTGCATAGCTAATGGGCTTTGGTTGTTGGGATAGGCTCTGTAGAGCTGGTTATTAGGATGTCTGACAAAGGGCAAACCTGGGCTGCTTGCTGGCCTTCAACTTCCCGCTTCCAGGTAAGCTGTTGCTTGCTTAAGGGGAGCTTGTGATGAAATCTTGTTATCCTGAGGGAGCCAGGCTATAATCCTAGAATGCCTATAGAATTAGCAGATCCTACAAAGCAGTTACCCCACTGGACATCCCTCCCACAACCGAGTGCCTTTTGTTTTCAGGACACATTGTCAGAGCACTCATAGCTAGAGCACAGCTGAGTCCATTGGCGTTTTGTCTGGGTGGTGGTCTGGCCAGCAGCCCAAAGTTGGCATCACGTTTCTCTTCCTGGTGGGCAAGACCATTCTGCCATGTGGACTCCACACTTGCGAAAGGGAGGGGGGAGAGGGTAGCTGTTTCTTTGGTGATAATGCGGTGTGGTAACATAGCTTCTTTAAAGGCAAGTGCCCAGGTGTAGGTGTTCACATCCATGTCGGCAGGACCAGCAGATTCTTAATAAAGAAAGCTGTGGAAGACAGGATAGGAACAGAATCCATCTCAGCCATTAGTTGACCCTTAGAAATGAAGACACGACCTGAGTTAATTATAGCTGTGTCTTAGTTGATAATGAATTAGGGAGATGAGGCTGTAAGAGGACCCACCACCAACCTTATGCTGTGTTTACCTTCAGCTTGGACCATCACAGGGAGATCTCTGCCACTGGGGGCTGAGGGACCCCCAGCCTTCCTGCAGGCTGAAGCTGCAGGGTCCTGCTGCACCAGCCAGATGTCTTCCCACAAAGGATCCGCGGCGGCGCAAGGCAATGGGGCGCCTGCCGCTAACAGGGAAGCCGACTCAGTGGAACTGACCGAACTGGGACCCCTGCTGGAGGAGAAGGGCAAGCGGGCGATCACCAGCCCCACAAAAGTAAGTCCCTCCTGGGGAGTCCTTCTGCAGCCGCTCTCTCCTTGGCCCGTTGTTGGTCTTTGTGCCTTAGGATCTCACCTCCCCTGAAGAAGCAGAAATGGAACACCCTGGAACATCTGTGTACAAGATGTTGTCACCATTTTTTTGCCTGTTTTTTTCCACTCATCTGTGTAACCCTAGAGTTTAACACAAGCTCTGAGAGCCAGGAAGTCACCAGTTACCAACTGGGAAGGAAGCAGGCAGATAGGATTAGGTCTGACTTCAAGTAGAAATATAATTTCCTATCATTCTGATGATACAGAATCTCTCAAGTGTGAGACTGTTGGGCGCAGCACAATGGCTCAGTGGCTAGATCCTCGCCTTGCGTACACACCAGGATCTTATGTGGGTGCTGGTTCATGTCCCAGCTGCTCCACTTCCCATTCAGCTTCCTGGCCTGGGAAAGCAGTAGAGGATGGCCCAAACCCTTGGGATTGTGCACCCTGCATGGAGACCTGGAAGAGGTTCCTGGCTCCTGTTTTCAAATCAGCTCAGCTCTAGCTGTTGCAGCCACTTAGTGAACCAGCAGTTGGGAAGACCTTTGTCTCTCCTCTTTCCAATTGAAAATAAAGGTGTGAGAATTCTGCAGGTAACAGGTGCATGGGAGAGGTTCTACTGCTGTCCGGGGCCATCTCCCTGCTAGTCATTCTCGACATGGTTCTCATCATACTCACAGTCTACCCACAAGCGATGGGGAAAGCTGTGTCCCTTTTGAAGACATTCCCCACTCTGTCACACTTGGAGCCAGAATGTAATTACGGCTCTCTCCAGCCACAGTGGAGGTTTGGATGTGGTCTTTTCCTTGGGCCTTAGTAGCACTGCCACCCCGAAGAAAAACTAAGGACTTCCCAAGGAAGAGGTAAAGAATGGATGTTGGGATAGGCAAGGCCAAATCTGCATCAGAATCTAAAGACAACCATGTGTTTACCAGGGATTCTTCTCAGGAGAAAGAAGGAGCCTCCCAGAAAAGGAGCTGAACTGTCCCTGTGCCATACTCATGGTCCAGAGCCTTGGGACTGAGACCAGCTCCTCCTGTGGCGGCATTCTGCTGCTCTCTGGGAGCCAGTCTGAGCCCTAAGCCTCCTGGGAGTCTGCATGGATACAAAGTTGCATCCAGGAGAGCATCCCCAGGGTCAGCTCACAGGACCAGCAGCAGGGTTAAGGAAGGAACTGGATGAGACTCTGTGTCTGCTTTATCCTTTTCAAAGTGTGGTGTCTGAAAGAACTGTGGGAAGTTGGGGAATTTGAGACTGCAGTGCTTGAAAAGGATGGGCCCTTTGACTCTTAAAGAACACGTGGGGCTGGTGTGCTCATCCTGTGTCCCTCTGCTGTTGGCTCTGCCAGGATACCAGTGAAAGTGCAGTGGAACTTTCGTTCATTTCAAAGTGTTCATAAATCTCATGCCACAGTGTTGGGAACCCAGTAAGTAGGAAGGTACTTCAACAGTTTTTAAAAAGCAGGGGAATATGAAGATGAGTGTATTTTGGTATGAAAAAGTTGGCAATCTATACTTGCAGTTTTTCATAATATACATTTTTAGGAGCTTTTGTGGTTGTTTTTGTTGTTGTTGTTTTGTTCTTGTTTTTTGGTAGGGATTTATTATTTTCATTGCAAAGGCAGATTTTTACAGACAGGAAAGACAGAGATCTTCCAACCACTGATGACTTCCCAAATGACCGCAGCATCAGGAACCAATCTAAAGTCAGGAGCTGCTTCTAAGTCTCTCACAGGTGCAGGACCCCAAAGCTTTGGGCCACCCTCTGCTGCTTTTCCAGGCTACATGCAAGGAGCTGAATGGGAAGTGAAATAGCCAGGACATGAACTGGCGCTCATATGGGATATTGATGCTTGGAAATGTAGGATTAGCCAATTGAGCATATTATTATTATTAGTAGTAGTAGTAGTAGTATTTTAGATGATGTGTACATAGTTTATCAGGGTGGGAAGGATCCAGGGTCAGGGAAAAGTGAGTGTGGTCATTGTTTCCGAACTTTGTATTCTTCCCATTTCTAGGGGGAGAGGGGAGACACCATACCCAGCCTCTTAACCATCCCCAGTACCCGCTATCAATGCAGCGTCCCAATGTGGTGCATGCCCAGGAATTTTTTGGATACTCCTCATATTAAATATCTTTTTATTTCCATTGACCAAGAACTCTGTGAAGCATCTTCATGTCATGCTTTTGGCCCCATACAGGAGGGAGGCTGGATGAGAAGTACTGGGCTTGGGCCTCTCGGGCTGTGTCTGATCTGGAATAGACTTCCTGGATGAGTGTTAGTGTTGTATGTTTGCTTTTTTCCTACAGGCTGAAGAGGAGCAAACATGCCCTGTGCCCCAGGAAGAGGAAGAGGAGGTGCGGGTGCTCACCCTCCCCCTGCAGGCCCACCACGCCATGGAGAAGATGGAAGAGTTTGTGTACAAGGTGCTGTTTTAGAGCCTGGTCATGCAGTGGGGAGATGGCAGGCTTATCTGGGGTGTCCCCAGTGGCAGGCTGTCGTGGGTGGAGGCACTGTCACCCCGTGGGTGGGATTGTTTGTTGCTGAAGGTGAAGTAAATCAGTTCAAAGCAGACTGGCTAAACGTTCAGTGGTTACTGTTTCAGGCCCTCTTCCAGATATACTCTACAAGGGGGTTCTTGGCTGTTCTCTGCTAATATGTGTGAGCACGCTACAGTGGAGTACGTAGGCATTCATGGTGAACTCGAATGGATTAAAATGGCAATTTTTAAGTAGTAAGGAATATTTTGAGATATCAGCAAAATAAGTTCGTGAAAGCCTCTGAGCTCTCAATGGAGACAGAGCCATCAGTTCTACTACTTCTATATCTGGGCATGAGGAAAACTGGAAATTCAGTTAAAGGCAAATGAAAACAAGATACTTTCTTCTGTGTAAGTTTTCATCCGCTCCCCAGGAGTTGTCTGTTGTGCTTGAAACCTAGATGAAGGCTCCTGTGGGGAAGTCCCAGCCTAAAAGAACTCAGAATCTTAACTGTGGGAGAGGGCGGAGCCAGGGTCCATCTCCTAAAGGAAGAGGGCCTAGAAGGGACCTGGTCTGTCATTTTATCTTTTTTTTTCCCCCCTTTTTTTATTATATTTTTGACAATCTTGGCATAGTTAATTAGGGTAAGTCATTTTATCTTTATTGACTGTTTTAATTTTAAATTTTCAAGTAGCCTAAAGAAATGTGCCATATCTCCTTAAAAAGTTGAAAACATGTGCCTAAGCATATCCAGATATACTGACACGAAACAAGGACAAAATGATTTTTTTTTAAAGATTTATTTCATTCAATTTTTTATTGGAAAGTCAGAGAGGAGGAGAGGAAGATCTTCCGTCCAGTCGTTCCTCCCACGTGGCTGCAACAGCCAGAACTGTGCCACTCTGAAGACAGGAGTCAGGAACTTCCTCCAGGTCTCCCACACGGGTGTAGGGTCCCAAGGCTTTGGGCCGTCCTCAAATGCTTTCCCAGGCCACAAGCAGGGAGCTGGATGGGAAACAGGGCAACCAGGATTAGAACCGATGCCCGTATGGGTTCCTGGCGCATGCAAGGCAAGGACTTTAGCTGCTAGGCCACCGTGCTGGACCCCAAGACAAAATGATTTTAAAGTGATCAGGATGTGAGTCAGCACTGTGTTCGCCCACTCAGCTGTGCCTTGTCTCCCAGTCCATGCTAGTTCCCTCCTCTTACCCAACTGACGCCTTCCTGCATGAGCTCTTCCTCTCCTGCCTGCCCTGGAGAAAGCACTATTTTCCCAGCTCTGCTAGAGTGAGTGTATCTGTTCTAGGTCTGGGAGGGACGTTGGAGGGTCATCCCCTATGATGTGCTGCCTGACTGGCTCAAGGACAATGACTACTTGCTTCACGGGCACAGACCACCCATGCCCTCCTTTCGGGCCTGCTTCAAGAGCATCTTCCGCATCCACACGGAAACTGGCAATATCTGGACCCATCTGCTTGGTGAGTGACTTGGATGGGAGGGAAGTCCAAATTGTGTTTCCTTATCTGCCAAGGGAAGTTTGTGTTATCTTTGTCCATTGCAAGGAAAATCAGTGTAGTTGTACTGATAGCTGGAGTTGTGCCTTCCTCCCCCCCTTTAAGACTCATTTATTTATTTGAAAAGCAGAGTTACAGAGATAGAGAGGCAGTCATCTCCCATCCATTGCACTCCTCAAATGGCCACAGTGGCTAGGGCAGGACAAAGTCGGGAGCCTAGAACTCCATGAGACTGTGCCACGTGGGTGCAGGGGCCCAAGAACGTGAGCCATCCTCTGCTGTTTTCCCAGGTATATCAGCAGGCTGTTGGATTGGAAGGGCAGCAGCCAGGACATAAACTGCCACTCAAATGGGATGCTGGTGTTGCATACGGTGGCATAAGCTGCTGCACCACAGCGCTAGCCGCTGGAGTTGTGTCTTTAAATTCCCAGTGACTTTGGTCAATCTTCAGTTACTGATTTTAAAGACCGGAGGCCGAAGACTAGAAACAGGAGAATGTAGGAATAGAGTTCTGTGACCTGTGGCAGGACTGTTATAGACGGAGGCTGTTTCTTTAGTTCATAACTTCCCATGGTTTAAAAAGCCCACATTTCAGACAATTATCTTTTTGTTGTTTTGTTTCTTATTTTTTTGTTTTGTTTTATGACTAATTTTTTTTCCCATGAAGTTTTTGACTAGAGTTCCCAAAACTGGTTTAAACTTCTGATCCAGTAGTTCACTGATTTATAACCATCCACCATCAGTGTGTACTTTCTCCTCACAGCTTTTTGTTTTTTTCTTTTTCCTTCCCATAGGTTTTGTGCTGTTTCTCTTTTTGGGAATCTTGACCATGCTCAGACCAAATATGTACTTCATGGCCCCTCTCCAGGAGAAGGTGGTGTTTGGGATGTTCTTTTTGGGTGCAGTGCTGTGCCTCAGTTTCTCCTGGCTCTTCCACACCGTCTATTGTCATTCAGAGAAAGTCTCTCGGACTTTTTCCAAGTGAGTTGAAGGCACAGCAGTGGGACAAGGCCAACACTGCTGTCACACCATGATCCTGGTGGTGAAGGTCTTTAACTCCTGAAGTGTCTGCATCTGCTAATTCACTCTCCGAATGCCTCCTGGGGTGAGGGCTGGGCTGGGCCAGGCCGGGCTGGAGCCAGGAGACAGGGACTCAATCCTGGTCACCCGCTTGGGTAGCAGGAACCCAGTTGCTTGAACCCTAACCACTGCCTCCCAGGGACTGTATTGGCAGGAAGCTGAAGTCAGAGGGCAGGCCTGAGAATTGAGCTCCTGCACTTCAGCGTGGGACGCAGGCCTCAAGTATGGGACTAAATACCTGGCCCCAAAGGAAAGACTTGTTGTGTACATATGGTTGGATGACAAAGCTTTTCTCTTAAATGTTTCATGAAAAAAAAAAAAGCCTGCAACCTCCTCAACAGGTAGACATTAGTGAAATTTCTCTTCTACCTGAACAGCACTCTTTCTTGAACTTGGGGTACTGGTGGGCTGCTTTCAATGACCTGTACCCAGTGCTAGCTTGCCTTCCTGCTGGCCCAGCCCAGGCAGGGTGTGGTGAACAGTGTGTGCTCCATCTGCCACAGCGCCCTACACCATCAGGTAGAGCTTATCTTGGCTGCCCATGCACTGCTGGAAGCCTAGATGCCCATCAGCGCATGCTTGCCCTCCTGCCAGCTCTGAGTCTGGGCTCCTGTTTGGATGCTTGTTTTGTTTGGATTGGTTTTGGTGGTGATGGTTTTTCTCCCAGTAACACCAGTTACAAGAATACATTTCATCACTTTAAAAGTTACATGAAACAGTACCAAACAAAATATCTCTTACTAATATTCCTAAACTAAGGAGTTTAGTTTAGTGCTCATACTTTCAGAATGGGGGAATCATTGGAGCCCCTTCTGAGTGTGATGTTGGGGGCTAGCTTCTCAATTCCAGCACCCACTAAGGGGATGGAGGTCTGCACACAGCAAGTTTTAGAGCCTTTTCCAGTTTAACTTATCTGAAAGAGTTTTCATATGCGACTTTATTCCCCAAATGGCTACACAGCCACAGCTAGGCCAAGCCAAAGTGGGGGCCAGAGGTCTCCCACGCAGCTCTCTGGGACCCAAGTACTTAAGCTATATCACCTCCTGCCTCCCAGGGTGCACGTTAGCAATAAACTGCACTAGAAACGGGGGACTTGAATCCAGGCATTCTCATAGAATGAGGGTGTCCCCAACACTGTTCGCCACTGTGCCACAATACCAGTTGGCTTTTCCACTTTAAAATAGCAGTGCTTGACCTTGAATCTTAATTCCGGATACAGGATGAATTGTAGAGGAAGTGAAGAGAGACTGAGGAATGAGCCATGCCACTTCTCGGTTCTCGTGTTGACGTGTTTCATTTCTGTGATTCTTTTTTAGACTGGACTATTCAGGGATTGCTCTACTGATTATGGGGAGCTTTGTCCCCTGGCTCTATTACTCCTTCTACTGCTCCCCACAGCCACGGCTCATCTACCTCTCCATCGTCTGTGTTCTGGGCATTTCTGCCATCATCGTGGCACAGTGGGACCGTTTTGCCACCCCTAAGCACCGGCAGACAAGAGCAGGTAAGTCTGGCAGGCTCAAGCTTGGGGCCTAAGGCTTACAGTTTGGGGACCCACCTAAACCTTGATTGTTAGCACATTTTAACATGGTTCAAGTTTTTAAAGCCAAGCTTACTACTGTTTGATAGGCTGTTAATAGGACAGTTCATCAGTTAGCTGCTCTTAAACTTGGTTTGAAATAGTTAAAAATATAGCAGGCATATCATCTCAGTGACAGGGCCCGAGCAGAGGGACCAGAGGATTCAGATGACCACGTGCAGAGGGATTCTGTGAAGGAAATGGGATCCCTGGTTGGCAGGTCAAGTACTTTGAGCATATACACTGGGACAGCTGACGTCATGGCCACAGGCTGCTTCATGCTTCAGCTGGATCCTTATCTTAAACTTTATTACTTGCAGCAGCACTGTCAATGACCACAAGTCTTCAACCCCTTTAGAATTCTTTTATCTACAGGGTTTTTTTTTAACCTTTATTTAAACATTTATAAGTTACATAATATTTAATATTCAACATGTGAAGAAATGAAAGATGTATCCAGTACCATCTATATGCCAAGCACCATGCCTGAATAAAGCTGTTTATGGGCCTGGCGCGTTAGCCTAGCAGCTTAAGTCCTCGCGTTGAACACGCCAGGATCCCATATGGGCACCAGTTCTAATCCCGGCGGCCCTGCTTCCCAGCCAGCTCCCTGCCTGTGGCCTGGGAAAGCAGTCGAGGAAGGCCCAAAGCCTTGGGATCCTGCACCCACATGGGAGACCTGGAGGAAGTTCCTGGCTCCTGATTAGCTTCAGGTCAGCACAGCACCAGTCATTGCGCTCACTTGGGGAGTGAATCATTGGATGGAAGATCTTCCTCTCTGTATATCTGACTTTGCAATATAAATAAATAAATTAAATAAATAAATAAAGCTGTCTACAAGATGTAGAAGGTGGCCCCTGCTCTCTGGCTATATGCAGTGTGGGGTGTGTCCAGCAAACACAGGTAGCTACTACTCTGGGTGTGTCAGTCTATCCAAGAAGTTAGCATTCTGGTTGCATTCTTTTTGGTTTGTTTTTTTAAAGATTTATTTTTATTGGAAAAGTAGATGATCTTCCATCTTGGATTTATTTCCCAAGTGGCTGGAATGGCCAGAGCTGAGCTGATCCAAAGCCAGGAGCTTCTTCCCGGATTCCCATGCAGTGCAGGGTCCCAAGGCTTTGGGCCATCTTCAGCTGCTTTCCCAGACCACAAGCAGGGAGCTGCATGGGAAATGGAGTAATTGGGACATAACCTGGTGCCCATATGGGGTCCTGGTGCTTGTAAGGAGAGGATTTAGCCATTGGGTCATAGTGCTGGGCCCAGCATTCTGGTTGCTCAAGCTTTTTATGATCCTAATGGGAAATATGGCCTCCTCCCTGGCTTGGGAACCAGCTGAGATCTTGCCATCTTGGCTCTGTACCCATGGCATGCATCAAATGATTTCGCTTATCATTTTTGCCTGTACCCCATTACATAATGAAAATATTACCGGATATTTGTTCCTGTAAAAAGTAAAATCATATAAATCACATGTAGGAGAAATAGGTTGCCGTGACTGTTAGAGTGCAGAGTGAGACAGCAGTGCCTCTCATGGGAGAGCTGTAACCTAGCGCATGAATGAATGTTTGCTTTGTTCAGGTGTGTTCCTGGGACTCGGCTTAAGTGGCGTCGTGCCCACCATGCACTTTACTATTGCCGAGGGCTTCGTCAAGGCCACCACGGTGGGCCAGATGGGCTGGTTCTTCCTCATGGCTGTCATGTACATCACCGGAGCTGGCCTTTATGCTGCTCGCATTCCTGAGCGCTTCTTTCCTGGAAAATTTGACATTTGGGTAAGAAATGACTCTTGCAGCGGGGCCTGTCATGGTGATGACCAGCCGAGAATAAAGTCTGAGTGAAAGGTGCCAAGAAGCGGGATGCTGTTGTGGGTACATTGGGGGAAATGGCCAGTAGTAGCGTTTTGGTGTATTTGTGACAAGGATTACACTCTGAAGTTTCTCTGCCTCAAATAATAATCACTTGTGTTACGTAATGGATTCTTGAGGACAGTGTAGATCAGGCAAATGCTTCTTCCTGCTTGTTGCCAGCTCTTTCTTGCCATTGTCTTAATGCCTCTTCTCATGTTATCCCCACAGTTCCAGTCTCACCAGATTTTCCATGTCCTGGTGGTGGCAGCAGCCTTCGTTCACTTCTATGGGGTCTCCAACCTTCAGGAATTCCGTTACGGCCTCGAAGGTGGCTGTACTGACGACTCCCTCCTCTGAGCCTTCCCACCTGAGGGTGGAGGAGGAACTTCCCAAGTGCTTTTAAAAATAACTTCTTTGCTGAAGTGAGAGCAAGAATCTGAGTTGTCTGTTTCTAGAAGAAACCTCTTAGAGAATTCAGTATCAACCAAGCTTCAGCTCACCTTCACACCTACTGGAGATAAACTTCCACTTCCTTCCTGCCCGCTGGGGAGGGTGGGGATGGGCACAGCTTCCCACCACCCTCCCCGGCCTGGCAACTACTGGCCCCTCAGAGAGACTGTACTTTGAAGCTCATGTTGAGATTTTATCCCCTCCTCTGATCATTTTTGGAAAAAAAAATTAAAAACTGGGACTCTTCATAATTTTTTTTTCCTGGAAGAAAACGTCGTCCAGTACCCCTGTCCTTACTTTGTAATCTGGATTGTAACAGGCCACCATTTTGTAGCACACTTTTCAAAAACAAGTAGAACCTGGGTCCATCTTTCTCGGGCCCAGATCTGCTCACACAGCAGGAAGAGCAAAGCCACCAACTTTGACCCAACCTGGCTAATCAAGGAGGTGCATCCAGGCTCCAGATAACTTGAGTTTTAATGTTTTGTTTCTTGGCAGAGTAATGTAAGATTAAAATGGGGAAAGATATTTAATATTTAATACTAAGCTTTAAAAAGAAACCTATCATTGCTATGTATCTCGATGCAAAGAGTATGATGATAATAAAACAAAAGTACAGAAAACACTTGGCATTCTAAGATGTAACATGTATGGTCTTCACTACTTCCACACAACTCCAAGGCATTAAGACAAGAATAATTTGAATTTCTGCTGAGGTGTGAACACATTATAGGTTTGGACAAGGTTGTGGCTTGTACTGGCCAGTGTGAGAACCTAGTTCGCTTCCTAGCTTCAGCTCCTGATACAGCTTCATTTCTCTCTGCTTCCTGTAGAAACATCGGTACTAGAGAAAGCAGTATGCTGTAATAGTCTTCAGTAATTAGATTCGCAAAGGATCTAGGATATACACCAGAGTTTAGTTGTATTAAGCTAACTGCCTGCAGCTGTCGGCTCCAGAGGCCTCTCCCTGCTTACAGTGCACACGTGCTGACCTGCATAGTGTTCACTGGCTGGAATTACTTCTCCACTAAAGGGAAGCCTTCTGGAGATGAGCTTACTACCAGAGGCAGGTTTGTATAATTGGGAAACAACGCTGGAAAAAAGAGGCAATGGGAACAATTTCCCAACCTTAAGTATGTGGAGCATACATGTATGACAACACTCATGTTAGCATCTCACATAAGATGTATTCAGCCAGCCAGGTTATTTCACTCAAGAAACTGCTTGAGGACCCAGGGCGATAGCCCAGTGGCTAAAATCCTCACCTTGCATATGCTAGAATCCCATATGGGTGCTGGTTCTAATCCTGGCTGCTCCACTTCCCATCCAGCTCCCTACTTGTGGCCTTGGAAAGCAGTCGAGGATGTCTCAAAGCCTTGGGAACCTGTGCCCACGGGGGAGTCCTGGAAAAATTGGCTCCGGATTGGCTGAGCTCTGGCCATTGCAGCCACTTGGGTAGTGAATCAGCAGACATCTCTCTGTCTCTCCTCTGTAAATCTGCCTTTCCAATAAAAATAAATTTAAAATTATATAATCATATATATTTTATATATATGTAATACTGGTTCTGAGCTCCTAAAATGTTTTCACGACTCACTAATGGGTTTTGTTTTTGTAATGACTAGCATTCTCAACACAAATTTAAGAGTGCATAAACTAGAAATACACAGAAAAAGGTGTTACTTGCCACTTCTGATAAACATTCCGATGAAAGCAAGGAAAGATAAATCAGGAGCAAAAGGAATTTAAAAGATTTTTATTGGAGGGCCTGGCGCAATAGCGTAATGGTTAAGGTACTCGTCTTGAATGCGCTGGGGTCCCATATGGTTGCCATTTCTAATCCCGGCAGCTCCACTTCCCATCCAGCTCCCTGCTTGTGACCTGGGAAAGCAGTCAAGAATGGCCCAAAGCCTTGGGACCCTGCATCTGTGTGAGAGACCCAGAAAGAAGTTCCTGGCTCCTGGCATCGGATCGGCACAGCACTGGCCATCGTGCTCACTTGGGGAGTGAATCATTGGACAGAAGATCCTCCTCTCTTTCTCTCCTCTGTACATCTGCCTTCCCAATAAAATAAATAATCTTTTAAAAAATCTTTTTTTTATTGGAAAGGCAGATAAGATTTACAGAGAGGAGAGATAGAAAGATGTCCATGTACTAGTTCACTCACCAAATGGCCACAACAGCAGCTGAGGTCATCGAAAGTCAAGAGCTTCTTCCAGGTCTCCCTCATAGGTAGCGTGTCAAGATTTTGGGGTCTTCTCTGTTGCTTTCCTAGTCCATAATCAGAGAGCTGGATGGGAAGCAGAGCTGTCAGGACACAAACTGGTGCCCATACGGGACAGTCGATGCTTGCAAGGCGAATATTGTGCCAGGGCCCCAAGAATTCTTCCAGTTCTGAGACTTAAGTGTTCTGGAGTCACACATTGGCTCCAATCATGTCATCCTGGGAGATGGAGATACCAAGCAAAGCCAGAACGGTGTCCACTGTGCCAGGGTGTTTTCATCCCTAGAGAAGGCAACACGGACCCACAAGGGCTGCAAGCTACAACTTTTCTAGCTTGTCTTACAGAGGTAACATCCCCTCAGAGCGGGCCCATTGTGATGTAGAGAACGTAGGCTCAGAGGTTCTCACCGCAGCGATGGATGGTCAGCGCTAAGTGGCCACTGTGGCCACGGGAATTTGAGATGTTTGAAGCCTCCATTTTCTGGAATGACAGAGGGTACCAGAATACCAGCCAAGTAAAACAGTCTGCAATCAGAGCCTTCAACCAGAAGCTAGGGGAAACCCTCCCAGGCTTACCCAGTTCGTGGGCTCCGGGGAGAAAGAAACCAGCCAATCACGGAGCAAAACTGCAAACTCCAGCTCCCTCGCCCTAGCGCCCACTCCCTGCCAACTGCCTCTTCTGCTGTTGCCGAAGCCTGCTGCGGGCACGTGCGCGTCACGTGACAAGGACGCCTCACGTGACGCAGACCAGGGGGCGGGAGGAGGGCAGGCCTCGCGCCGCATAACGTCATCACGTCGCGCGGCCGCGGGGCTGAAGCCGCGGCGACCACGGTGACGGCTCCCGAGCCTCCGAGCGGGGGCGGCGGCGGCGCTCCGGCTCCTGCTGAGCCGCCTGCTAGCCCCGCGCCCCTCCCGAGCCAGCCTTACACACCGTGGCCCAGTCCGGCGCGCCCCGGGGGGCCCGGGAGCCGAGGTGAGTTGCACGGAGGTGGCGTCAGGTAGACCCTGCCTTCCTACCCCAAGTGCCCGGTGCTGTCCCTGCCCCCATCCCTGGGCTCCCTCGCTTGTGGCCTCCAGCGCCCACCTCTAAGCTCCGTCTCGGGCGGTGTGGTCGGAAGAGGACACCCTCCATCCTTTCATGTCTGGAATTCAGCCTTTCCCCGCCCCCGCCCCGAATCTCCTGCGGTGAAATCCCTGTAATGCAGGTGTGAACGGTTATTCTAGAATGGATCGTTCCCGACTGGGAAGGGCGGGTGCAGAGTGTTCGGAGGCTGCCGGGCGAGGCAGAAGTCCGAGAGCAAAGGCCGCTCGCTCTGGGGGTGTTGTCGATTTTGACACGAATTTAAGGCTCAGCCGTAGTGGTCCCAATCCCAGAACAATCTTCACAGGGAGGGATGCCTGTTCAGCTTGACCGAAGGAAACTCTTTCGATAATGAAAGCTACGGTGAATCACTTGTTCATTCAGTGTGTGAAATGGATGGATTTTCTAGAGGGCTTTTGCAATAGTGTGTTTACTGAGGACAGACATAGATGAGGATTTAGGATCTTTTTTGCTATTCAAAAATTCTGACTGTGGGTTGTGAACTTCTGAAAACCATGACTTGATTATATATATATATATATATGTATTTCACTTTCTTGGATCATTTAAGAAAGTTTTAGATTCCTGGGAAGACAGAGTGTCTTACTAGCAATTCCCATTTTACTCCCCAGAAATTGTGCCTGAAGGCCAAGAAGCAAATAATAATAATAATCATAATAATGTGACAAAAGTGTGTCACCAAAGTATTCCTTCCCTTATGTTTCAATAGGCAGTCATTGAGGACCTGTGTGTAAGTGAAGTCTGTGAGCAGAGCCATCCCCCCTTGGTATCTGCCACCAAGAACTCCACGAACTACCATATTGCAAAATAGCTGCTAGAGTCCCTTAAAGAGAATGGTGTTTGCATGTTACCTACCCAGTGCATTGCAGCTGCTTTGTGAGTGGTTGTTTGACTAAGAAAAACATGTGCATATTACTATATTCCTGACGTTTCTCCTCCAAGTATTTCCACGTGTGGTTGGTTGGCTGTGGATGGGGAAGCTGTGGATATTGAAGGCCGACTTATAGTAGGTCCTGGAACTGAACTTAGCGGTGGAGGAATTTTAGGTGTATATCCTAATAAGGTTCTTTGAGTATGGAAGGACTGCTACAACATTGTGTTAACTTCGACGGGCGTTCCTAATAGTGTAGAATTGCATTACCTCCTTACTGAAGGGTTTTTGATGACTTCATCAACAGTAAGACAATGGATGGAAAGGCAGATTTACAGAAAAGATAGAGAAATTTCTTCCATGCACTGGTTCACTCCCCCAAGTGACCACAATAACCATTGCTGAGCTGATCTGAAACCAGGAGCCAGGATCGTCTTCTGGGTCTCCCACATGAGGACAGGGCCTCAGGGACTTAGCCCATGCTCTGCTGCTTTCCAAGCCACAGGAAAGGGGCTGAGTGGGAACCGGTGTCCATATGGGACACCAGCGGTTTGGAGGTGGACGATCAGCTAGTTGAGCCATCATTCATCTTCACAAGTAATTCTGTTATATTTTGTATTGTTCATACATATTTCTTTGCATACTTTCATTTCTTTAGAAGATAGTTTATTTTCATTTCTTTCTCTCAAGATTGAACGTAACATTTTTTTTGCATTTAATTACTACCCTTTCCTTGTACATTTTCTAAAAGATATATATAAAATAGGACCACACTTACTGAATGCTTATTCTGTTAAAAATATTGAATAATCATGCTATCACATCTTTAAGGGATTTTTTTTTTACCTTCTCATTTGAGATAATCCCCTGGAAATATATAAGACATATAAAATTTCCTTCTAGTTGGTTGGAAACCTATTACAATCTGTTGTAGATGGCAAGGGCCCTCTGTGATTCAGAGGAAGGAGAGGACCCTCTAAATCAGAAGCATTAGTGGCCAGATCTTGGTGATCCCAGAGACGCAAGTGACTGTGTGGCTGCTTGGGGCTAAAGACGCCCCTCCATCTGCAACGCTAATTGCGTGTGTGCCCTTTGCTGTTTTCTGTTGTAGAGAATCAGAAGACCCCTTTTGTTCTTCCTCCAGGTTGCTTGATGGGAGGCATGATGGCCCCCAAAGACATAATGACAAACACACATGCTAAGTCCATCCTCAACTCGATGAACGCCCTCAGGAAGAGCAATACCCTTTGCGACGTGACCCTGAGGGTGGAGCAGAAAGACTTTCCTGCCCACCGCATCGTGCTGGCTGCCTGCAGCGACTACTTCTGCGCCATGTTCACCAGCGAGGTACGTGGTGAGTTACCCCAGCTCACAGGAAACTCACTCACACGACTTTGTACTTGTCTCATTTCACTGGGTAGGATAGTGGTAGTTTGGATATAGTTGTGGTTTTTGAGAAGGCAGTGTTTAAATAGGTAGGCTGTGGGGAAATAATGACTGTGCTATCATTTTCTCAGCACTGGATTAGAGATAATAGCAATGCATATTGCATCATACATGTTGTTGTGAAGATTGAAAAAGCTAATGTGCTAATAGCCATTCAGTGGGTAGCAGTTCTTAGTAATTGGGATTTTTTTATTGTTGCTAAAATTGCCTTCAAATTTTTGTAAGGTCTGGGCCAAGAGCAGTGGCCTAGCCGCTAAGGTCCTCACCTTGAACGCGCCAGGATCCCATATGGGCGCCAGTTCTAATCCTGGCTGCTCCACTTCCCATCCAGCTCCCTGCTTGTGGCCTGGGAAAGCAGTCGAGGATGGCCCAAGGCCTTGGGACCCTGCACCCGTGTGGGAGACCTGGAGGAAGTTCCTGGCTCCTGGCTCCAGATTGGCACAGCACCGGCCGTTGTGCTCACTTGCGGAGTGAATAATGGGACGGAAGATCTTCCTCTCTGTCTCTCCTCCTCTCTGTATATCTGACTTTGCAGCAATAAAAATAAGTAAATCTTTAAAACAAAAACAAATTTTTGTAAGGTTTTTTAAATATTTTATTTATTCTTATTGTAAAGTCAGATATACAGAGAGGAGGAGAGACAGAGAGGAAGATCTTCCATCCAGTGGTTCACTCCACAAATAACCGCAATGGCCGATGCTGAGCCCATCCGAATCCAAGGTCCCTAGGGTTTGGGCCATCCTCCACTGTTTTCCCAGGCCACAAGCAGAGAGCTAGATGGGAAGCAGGGCTGCCAGGATTAGAACCAGTGCCCATATGGGATCCTGTCGCAATCAAGGCAAGGACTTTAGCTGCTAGGTCACCATGCCAGGCCCTCAAGGGCCTTTTTAAGGTGAATACCTGTTGGGATTAGGGAGGAAGAAAGGAAGAAAGCAAGAGAAAGGAATTTGGAGCTCATCCCATTGTTGTCAGTGTGTGAATAAAATCAGTATTTGTTCTGCCAAAGTGGATTTTAAGGTGATTTTTAATGAACAGCCAAGTAGGTATAGAGGCTGTGACTTGGACAGAGATACTCCAGAGTATAAGCAGTTAACAAAGGGAGTTAGGAAAAGGCTGGCTGATGTCGTCATTGGGATGTACCAGGTAAAGCTGCCGCCTGTAGTGCCGGCATTCCCTTGGGTGCTGGTTTAAGTCCTGCCTGCTCTGATCCAGCTCCCTGCTGATCCACCTGGGAAAACAGCAGAGGATGGTCCAGGTGCTTGAGCCTCTGCACCCGAATGGGAGATGAAGTGCCGGTTTCATGGCTTCAGCCTGGCCCGGCCCAGCCATCGCAGCCATTTGGGGATTGAATCAGAAGGCAAGATATCTCAGTGTAATTGTGCCTTAAAATAAATTAAAATAAACCCTAAAAAAGGAAAAAGCTGGGCCCAGTGCAATAGTGCAGTGGTTAAAGTCCTCGCCTTGAACATGCCAGGATCCCATATGGGTGCCAATTCTAATCCCAGCAGCCCCGCTTCCCAGCCAGCTCTCTGCTGGTGGTCTGGGTAATGCAGTCAAGGATGGCCCAAAGCCTTGGGACCCTGCACCCACGGGGTGGGACCTGGCGGAAGTTCCTGGCTCCTGGCTTAGGGTTGGCTCAGCACCAGCCATTGCAGCCTCTTGGGGAATGAAACATCAGATGGAAGATCTTTCTGTCTCTCCTCCTCTCTGTATATCTGACTTTATAATAAAAATAAGTAAGTCTTTAAAAAAAAGGAAAAAGCTGGCTTCACAAACGAAAGGGGAATACACATAAAGTATTAAGAAATACAGTTGAAAAAATTACAAAATAATCAAGGGGTAGGATTTTGGTGGTGGGAGAATTCTAGTCTCTCCGAAATTGTACCATAAAATTGAAAAATTCAAAATTAAAACTAAAAAAAAAAATAAGACAGTTGAGGTGTTGGCACCGTGGATTGAGCTGCCATTTATGACTGTGCTGGTCCCAGTTGTGGCCATCCCCATTGTAATCTGCATTCCTGTAAAAGGCACCTGAGTTGGCAGTGGACGATGGTCCAAGTGCTTGGCTCCCTGGGCTCCTTGAGCCATCAAGTGGGAGACCAGAGTGGAGTTTCTGGCTTCAGCCTGCCCTCTGGGCAGTGAATCAGTGAGTGAAAGATGCCCTCTCTGGTGTTTCGCCTTTCAAATAAATCAACAGATAACTCTTTAAAGAAAAAAAAAAGAGACGAAATAGAATTAGCTGCCTGACAGAACATTCAGGATGCAGAATGAAGCTGTTGACGGTACTAGGAGTGCTTTTAGAACACTGAGCAGAAGAAAGCACTGCAGAATGTTTAGAAAATAGACTAAAATGAAGTAATCTTGATTTCTGCTTTTACACTTAGTGGTGAGTACATTTGTATGTATTCTAATACTTGATAGTGATTCATCAGCCTGAAATGTGTCATTGTAACAAGACAGCATTAGCCTCATGGCCTTAGGATGTTGCTGCTGAATCTGATGGAAGAGGCGGAATCATGATGATGATAACCACTTCTCAGAGGCCAGCACCTGTGCCAGTGTTGGGCTGCACATCACACTCACCTGGAACAAGTACTGTCATCTTACTAAGAAAGACCAAGGGGCTCTTGCCTGCAGTGCCAGCGTGCCCTATGGGCAGTTTGAGTCCTGGCTGCTTCAGTGACAACCTGGTGTTCCTACAGAAGCAGCGAAGATGGTCCAAGTGGTTGGGCCTTGGCCACCCATGTGACAGACCAAGGTGGAGTTCCAGTTGCTAGCTGTGGCCTGGCGCAGCCCTGGCCATTGTGCCATGGGGTGTGAACCAGCAGATGGGAGCTCTCTTTCTCTGTTTCTGCCTCTCTGTGTAATTCTGCCTTTAAGGGGGAAAAAAAAAGACAAAGACCAGACCTCACATATTTTCCCCAAAGTTAGTTGCCTTTCAAATGCTAGGAGATGAGATTTGAGTTTATACTTTCTGACACTAAAGCCCAAGCAATTTTTATCAAGATTTATTTATTCATTTATGTATTCATTTGGAAGGCATAATTATAAATACATATTACATCTGCTGGTTCAAGTGGCCACAACAACTGGACTAAGCTGAGTCAAAGCCGGGAGTTTCATCTGAATCTCCTGTGACAGTGCAGGGACCCACGCATTGGGGCTGTATTCTACTTTTCCAGGTATATTAGCAGGGACATAAACTGGCACCCTGCTGTGCCTCCTCAGGTTCTGACATATGAGTTTATAGTCTAATTTCATTCATTTATTTTTAAATGTTTGTTTTCATCTGCTTGTATATAGGAGCGGCAGAAAGAGAGCATTGCCCGAATGCCTGCAGCAATCAGGTCAGGCCAGACCAAAGGCAGCAGCCGGCCAGAAACCCACCCTGGTCTTCCTACTTAGGGTGGTAAGGACCCAGATACTTTGCATCTGCTGCCTTCCCAGGCACATCCACAGCCTACTAACAACAGAACACCTGAGACTTGGAACTGGCAAGCTGATACAGGATGAAGGCATCCCAAGCAATGGCTTAACATGCTGCACCGCAACTGCAGCCCCTGTAATCTGATTTTAAAGCCAACATAGTTTATCATACTGTGAACCAGCACTCAATTACATGGCTGAGAGGAGAAACAGACACCCAACAGGTCATTCCAGCTCCTCCAGGCTGGCTTGCACATGACCTTGTGAGATAGAGGCTCATAGAGCCCTGTGCTGTCCCTCCAGGAGCATCAGAAGCAGCCGGCGTCTGACTAGACGCAGAGTGTCACCCAGCAGCTGCCAATCATGAAATGGACTCAGGCTGCTGACTGCTAATTACATGCTGTCCATCCTGTTTCGTGTTGGCTTGGAGAAAATTTGGGCTCTTTTTAACATTCAGAAATTAGTAATGTAGAGGAAGTTTTTTTTTTCTTGTCATGTCTTTAAAAACTGACAATCAGCAAGAAAATGCCAGATGGTTTTGTCTTTGCTTTTCAAAGTGATTGGTTTAAGGGAAAGAGTCTCAGGCCCCTTAGTTCTCTTGGCAGTTCAGTGTGAACCCTAGCTGCCATCCAGTTTTGCTGGGCTGATGTATAAAAGAAGGTAGTTGAGCTAGAATGGCTGCCTTATTCTCTTGTTCTCTCCCCGCCCTGAAGCGCTCCTCAGCTGTTTGAAAGGCTTCGGACTCAGGCCAGGAGGCAGGGTTTTATCTGTCTCTTACTGGTCAAGTCTTTTCATATCTTTGGACCTTAGGTCTGTTGTCTTTTAAATATCAGCCCATATAACCTTACTAGTTTGCTACGAATATGAAATCATGAGTTACAGAAGTATACTGAAAAGTTGTGACATAAAATATAAATGTGAAAAGCTGGTGATGCCAGCATCCCATGGTGAGTCCTAGCTACTCCACTTCTGATCCAGCCTCTTGCTAACGTTCCTGGGAAGGCAGTAAGTACTTGGGCCCCACTACCCTTGAGGGAGACCAGGGTGGAGTTGCTGGCCCTGGCTTTGGCCTGACCCAGACCTGGCTGGTGTGGCCATTTGAAGAATGAACCACCAAGTAGAAGATATCCCTGTCACTCTGCAATCCAAATCAATTAATTAATAACTCCTTAAAATATCTTATGTATGCAAATATGAAGTATGTGATTGCTGTGAATTTGTATTGGTCAAGATCGTTTCTATGTCTAAACCGCTTAACTCATGGAAATGGTTTATTGAATGAGAAACTTCAGGGAATCATGTATTTCTGTGTTTCAGTATGGTGAGCACCGACTTTGATATGTTAGGACACTGATTGCTTAGAAATCACTTATACTATGTTAAATGTTAATAAAACCTAGTATGTTTTTCTAAAACAATACTAGTGAGGTTTTTTAGTGTTGGAGGTTGGTTTTGTTCTTGGCTTTAGTAGAGAATACTTTGTATTCTCTGGGCTGGTGGAAGAGTGTCCTGGGATTTTGTGAGTAATGTGAATTTTTTTTTTTAAAGATTTATTTTTATTATTTTTTTTATTGGAAAGGCAGATATACAGAGAGGAGAGACAGAGAGGAAGATCTTCATCCGATGATTCACTCCCCAAGTGAGCCCAACGGGCCGATACTATGCCGGTCCGAAGCCAGGAGCCTCTTCCGGGTCTCCCACTCGGGTGCAGGTTCCCAAAGCTTTGGGCTGTCCTCGACTGCTTTCCCAGGCCACAGGCAGGGAGCTGGAAGGGAAGCGGGGCTGCCGGGATTAGAACTGGCGCCCATATGGGATCCTGGGCGTGCAAGGCGAGGACCTTTAACCACTTGCGCCACCGTGCCGGGCCCAGTAATGTGAATTTTTAAACTAAGGCTAAGATCCAGTAAAACTGTCACAGGTAGTCCATATTTGGATAACTTTCTATCCCATAGGGTCGAGGATTCCTACTGTTAACTAAACAGTCCTTATGGACCTGTCCTCATCTGTGCTTAGAATTTTCCAGGAGATCTTCAGGACTAACCATACTACCAGCAATTCAGTAACCTGAAAATGGCTCCCTATTTTGAAAAACTAGCACCCAGTTCAGTTTTACTCAGTGTTACAGAATGGCTGAGGGGATGATCTGTGTGTTCCTGTGCAGCCTTAGCAAATGAGGGACTCCTGGAAGGCCTGGGGCCACAAACTCCTGGTCTCCCACAGCCATGAGAATGTAGTGATTCTGGTTGTCTTCAGTGTTTGCGGGTGCTAGTGCCGTATCCATGGAACTTTTGCACTCTATTCTATATTTAAATATGAAGTCAGTACTTTTAACCATTTACTAATAAATTTGATATTCCAGAAAGGGATCACCTTCTATGTACATCCAGAGTACAGAAAGCTACAAATACAGATGTTTGCTTTATACAAATCAGATAGAATGATTTTTTAAAGATTTATTTATTTCATTTGAAAAAATTATGGAGAGAAGATGAGTCAGAGAGAGAGAGAGGGAGAGATCTTCCAGCCACTGATTCATTCCCCAAATGGCTGCAGTGGCCAGAGCCAGGCCTGTCTGAAGCTGGGAGCCAGGAGCTTTTTCTGGATCTCCTATGTACGTGCAGGAGCCCAAGCACTTGGGCCATCCTCCACTGCTTTCCCAAGCACATTGTAGGGAGCTGGATCCGAAGTGCAGCAGCCAAGACTGAAACTAGCACTCCTATGGGATTACAGTATCACAGTTGGTGGATTAGCTTGCTATGGCACCACGCCAGCTCCAGAATTTTTTTTAATGTATATTCAACTCATATGAGCCTTTAAACTTATTCTGGAGATACTGCCTTTTCTTGTGAAGTCATTACCATTTTTCATACCCTTTGATTTCTTAGCTTTCAGAAAAGGGGAAGCCGTATGTTGATATCCAGGGTCTAACTGCGTCTACCATGGAAATCCTGCTGGACTTTGTATACACAGAAACGGTGCATGTGACGGTGGAGAATGTTCAAGAACTGCTTCCTGCAGCCTGTTTGCTGCAACTGAAAGGTACAGACATTAAACTTACTGTTGTTCATGGCAGAGTATCCCTGAAAGTACTTGAAATTATTGCCGCAAACTTAGGAAAATCGTGGAGACAGACTTTGGACACTGACGTTGGCTGCCGCCCATGGCTTTTATTTGAATCCCAGAGCATCACATGTTATCAGCCATGTAAAGGAAGCTCTGCACATGTGAGCACCTGAAAGCATTGACGCCTTTTCTGTTTTTCAAAAGCTGGAGGAGGGGACAATATATGTATCCTCTTACATTCGTGTCTGTAATACCCTTCCCTGTAAGGAAATTAAAGAGAGTGATACTGTTTGCCACCTGCTTAGATGCTATATATTTGTGAGGGAGGTTGGGGGGCGTTTTCATGGTTCACCCTTTTGTTTCTTCAAGTTTTTTTTTAAGATTTATTTATTTATTTATTTATTTATTGGAAAGTCAGATATATACAGAGAGGAGAGACAGAGAGGAAGATCTTCCGTCTGATGATTCACTCCCCAAGTGAGCGCAACAGCCGATGCTGTGCCGATCCGAAGCCAGGAGCCAGGAACCTCCTCCAGGTATCCCACACAGGTGCAGGGTCCCAGGACTTTGGGCCTTCCTCGCCTGTTTTCCCAGCCACAAGCAAGGAGATGGATGGGAAGTGGAGCTGCCGGGATCAGAACCGGTGCCCATATGGGATCCTGGCACGTTCATGGTAAGGACCTCAGCCACCAGGCCACGCTGCCGGGCCCCTCAAGTTCTTCTTTTTACCATGTAAAAATAGATATCAGAAAACAGTCTAAATCAGCATTCAGCATGAAAGTGTAGCATTTTCATAGGAATAGAAATGGTTTTCTTTCAGTTCCCAGTATGTCTGTAATTTTCAGTTGCTTTCATAATGTTCACCCTTGATATGCACATAATTTTAAAATTTTCCATTTTTAAGACATGACTTTAAAATTAAGGTTTTGCATTAGTGCACTGTTATAAAACTAAATTTATAGTCTAAACTTTTCAATTAGAGGAAAAAACTTTTTATTAATGTCTCCTGTTTTTTCTTCACTAAAGTTAGGTGTTTTTTTTTTTAAGATTTATTTATTTTTATTAGAAAGGCAGATATAAAGAGCAGAAGAGAGACAGAGAGGAATATCTTCTGTCTGATGATTCACTTCCCAAGCAGCCACAACAGCTAGCTAGAGCTGAGCCAACCCAGAGCAAGGAACCAGGAACCTCCTCAGGGTCCCCGGCGCGGGTGCAGGATCCCAAGGCCTTGGGGCCATCCTCAAATGCTTTCCCAGGCCACAAGCAGAGAGCTCGCTGGGAAGCGGAGCCGCCGGGATTAGAACTGGCGCCCATATAGCATCCCAGCATGTTCAAGGTGAGGACTTTAGCTGCTAGGCTACTGTGCCACACCCAGTTAGTAAATTTTGATATAAAATAGAAGACAGGTACATTGTGTGCTGAATTAATAATTGCTTTTAAAGTTTGTTTTCCAAGAATTTCATAGGCGTTTTGTTTCATTATGCCAGTGCCGCTCTGCAGTTCATCTTGCTGGAATGATTTTAAACATGAGGCAAAGAAGGTGTAAGGTTCTTATTCTTGCTTGAAGCCTCAGAGCACGTGAGGCAGAAGTAAGATCTGAATTCATATGCATACGATTTCTTCCCTATTTCCTAGGTGTGGAGCTACAAAGACGCTGAGAGCCAAAAAGTAGGCCAGTTCATGCCTGGCCATGTGTGAGGAAGTGTTCACTGCCTGTGTTTATCCTAGGTGTGAAGCAAGCCTGCTGCGAGTTCCTAGAAAGTCAGCTGGACCCTTCTAACTGCCTGGGTATCAGAGATTTTGCTGAAACTCACAATTGTGTTGACTTGATGCAAGCAGCTGAGGTCTTTAGCCAGAAGCATTTTCCTGAAGTGGTACAGCATGAAGAGTTCATTCTTCTAAGTCAAGGCGAGGTGGAAAAGCTAATCAAGTGCGATGAAATTCAGGTACCAGTGTGACTTGGTGATATGCTTGCCTGAACCATTATAAAACTCGCAAGGGTGGAGTTACCCGTGTTTATGTAACAGAGCCTCAAAGTAGGTGTCCATCTTGGCCTCAAAGGTTTTATTTAACCCCAGACCTGTATATATTGAGCCTATTTGCGTATTTATGGAGATTTTGTCACTTTCCGCAGTTAAATGTTTGATGCCAGTGGTGAATAATCACTGTTAAACTGAATGTAAAATGAGCAGAAATCAGAAGTAAAGTACATGGCTGCTGAACCTCTCTCTGTTACCCATTCACTCCTTTTCATACACTCACTGAGCATGTCTGCTATGTAGCAGTCACTGTGCCAGCAGTATGACATTCTTGATTTCATACAGTTCACAACATAGTAATAGTAGCAGGTATGCAAACATTTTAAGAATATAAAGAGAATAATAATGAGTATATAAGATGAGGAAATCACATAGAAGAAGAAACCTTTGTTCAGGTGTAGACCAAAAATAAACAAAGACATGAGTTTGAAAGTGAGAATCTGCATAATCAAGAACCGGAGCCACACTGCCTTGTGGGAA
The DNA here is from genome assembly GCF_017591425.1 of Ochotona curzoniae. Classification (NCBI taxonomy): domain Eukaryota; kingdom Metazoa; phylum Chordata; class Mammalia; order Lagomorpha; family Ochotonidae; genus Ochotona; species Ochotona curzoniae. Next base: position 13,359,956 of record NW_024466219.1, on the reverse strand, counting down.
GAAGTGAGGACAGGAGGAGGGGCATGCGCCCTGCGTGTGAGCAGGCTGGCACTTTGCCCAGCAGAGGAAGTGGCTGCTGCCTCACCAGACAGGCATTCAGTGTCTTAACTCAGCCTGAAGAACCATCTTTAATGCATACAGGTCTGTGGTTAGGCTAAGAGCTGGAGTTACAAGTTCACATGGAAGATATCTAGAGTCAAATGATTTGTCGCCGGCCTGCCCTGCCTGGGAGCAACTGGACTGAATTCCTGACTGTTACAGGTGTTTAGGTAATGAACCAACAAGTGGAAGATCACTTCATTCCCCCTTTAAAAAAAAAAAAACCTTATTTATTTGAAAGACAGAGTTGGAATGATCAATCCACTGGTTTACTCCCCAGATAGTCACAGTGGCTAAGGCTGGGCTAGGCTGAAGCCAGGGACCTGGAGCTTCCTCTAGTTCTCCCATGTGAGTTCTGGGGCCCAAGCCCTCGGACTATCCTTTGCTGCTTTCCTAGGCACACCAGCAGAGAAATGGATTGGAAATGTAACAGCTGGGATTGGAACCCTTGAGGTATGGGATCACATATAGCAGCCTCTTACTATACCACAACACTGTCCCCAAATATCATTTTAAAATATGAATGGAGTTTAGTGGCATATACCTAAGCAGGTGTACCTCTGTTTTAATAAGATATGGTGGAAAGAATCACAGTTTGGGATCTGGTGTTGTGGCATAGCTAGTTAAACCACCACTCACAACACCCATATTAGAACCGGTGCCCACGAGATAGATGCTGGCGTGTGTAAAGCCATGACTGATGGGGCCCGGAGTGGTGGCCTAGCGGCCTTGAACATGCTAGGATCCCATGTAGGCTCCAGTACTAATCCCAGCAGCCCCGCTTCCCAGCCAGCTCCCTGCTTGTGGCCTGGGAAAGCAGTTGGGGATGGCCCAAGGCCTTGGGATCCTGCACCCACATGGGAGACCTGGAGGAAGTTCTTGGCTCCTGGCTCCTGGCTTCGGATTGGCTCAGCACCAGCTGTTGTGGCTGCTTTGGAAGTGAATCATCAGACGGAGGATCTTCCTCTCTGTCTTTCCTTCTCTCTGTATATCTGACTTTGCAATAAAAATAATCTTTAAAAAAAATGATAGAGCAGCAGAGAGAGAGGATCTTCCACCTACTGGTTCACTCTCCAAATGCCACAAAAATTCAGGGCTAGACCAGGAGCCAGGTCCATCCTGGTTTCCATGTGGCTGTCAGGGACCACATTCACTGACTTGCCGCACACAGCAGGGAGCTGGGCATAAGTAGAATAGCTAATACTGACACTGGCACACATATATGATGCTGGCAGCTCATGTGGCAGCTTCACTTTGCTGTGCCACCACACTGCCCTATTACCTAATATTTTCAAACTATAGATTTTGGAGTAAATTAGGTGGAACATAGAGCGCAAATAGCAAACCTTATTCAGGGGTTGTGACAGTTCGTGATCCTGCTGTGTCACTGTGCATCACTGAACTCTGAGGCTGGTGGTTGCTCCTCTCTGGAATGACAGAGGATTGTCACATTGCTTTTTTTTTTGCATGTACCAGCCAGAAATAGGAGCCAGATGTCTGACTCCCTCCTGCCAACACTTCCTCTTATTAAATAAAGCAGCAGTGCTAAGCAAGGAAAAGCAGCACATCATATTAGTGAACAAAATGGGCTTTATAGAGTCCAGTGGGGTAGAGTCTCCACTGTGGGATGCTTGTTACCAAGCTGCTAATTTTTAGTTTCCTGCTCTTTACATACATACGGCTCTTCTGAGCATTAAGCAAGAATGTCAGCTCCCCATGTTAAAGAATTCCTTGTGAAAATTTAGCGTGCAGAATGAAGCGTTAACATTGGAGGATTTTTTTTTCCTCCCAATGTAGCTGTTTTCTCTGCAGTTATAATCCGGAGTTAACCAGTAGAACATTCTGTCTTCAGTAAAATGGAGACTATTTGATCATGAGTGAAGAAAATTACTGTTTTTAGGGAATTGTATTTTTTTGGTTATTTTTTGAGAGAAAAATCCATCTCCCATCTGCTCGCTCCTTTGTCTTGTATCTACAGCTGCCTGGGCTAGGCTAACCCCAGAACCAGAAGCTCAGTCCTGGGCTCTGATGTGGGAGGCAGGAACCCGGCTGTCGACTTGTCACTGCTTCTCCAAGCGCCCACTTTAGCAGGAAGCTGGGGCCAGGAGCAGAACTCAGAGTTGAACCTAGGTACTCTCATAGGACACAGGTGTCCACTGCTAGAATATCTGCCTTTTTTTTTCCCCCCCTTTTTAATGAAACCGGTGAGTTTCTCTGTTATTTGAGAAGTAGGGAAAGAAAGAACTCTCTTGCCTGCTGGTTCATTCCCCACATGCCTGCAGTGGCCCCATATGATTGGCAAGGACCTAGCTACTCGAGCCTGACCAATGCATCCCCTAGGTCCTGCATTAGGAGGAAGCTTGAATCAGAACTGGAGCCTGGACTTGAACTCATGAGCTCCACATGAGACACATGCGTCCTCAGCAATGGTTTAACCACTAGGCCACAGCGCCCACTTGTAATTAATTTAACCAGAAGTAACCGTGCCTGGCTAGTGGCTACTTGACAGCGGGGGCGTGTATGTACTCTTCTCTCTGCTAAGGAGCCTTGTCTTACTCTCGCTGGCCAGCTACTTCCATGCATCAGATTGCAGTAGGGATGCCATCCCTGACTCGTCCATTTAAATTAGAGAGTCTGCTCTTCTGCCTACTACCTTGCCTATTTAACATAGGTTTGTTCATTCCGATTGAACAGTTATCTCTCCAGGTTTCAGAGAACAGCTGGAATTTAGCAGGGGTTCATTAAATCCATAAAACACATGAGCTTTCTGGAACATTTTTCACATTTCCAAAGTCCTACAGTTCCTAGACAAAGTTCACAGGGTGGTCTAGTCATAGTGACACTGCAAGGTCTCTCCATGCCCCATGCTGTAGGAGTTGGTGGGAGGGAAACAGGACCTGAACTCCAGTGCCTGTCTGGCAAGTCCTGCTGTTAGCATATTTCCTGTGGCATACACTAGCCTTCCTAAGTGTGTCTCACTTTACCTATATCATCATACGTAAGCTTAGACCTAAGTTTCCCAAGCAATTGGCACAGTGCCTAGTACATGGGGGTTGCTCCAATGCTAATGAACAAAGCTGTGGAAGCTGCTGTGTTCCATGTGGTGAGATCAGGGAAGTACCTGCTTTATAGGCTTGCGTGTGCACTTTGAGAAGGGAACCTGGAGGTCATAGGATGAGGAGTAAGTTACAGTAAGAGCCAGTTTTGAACGGGCCACAGGTTCCTCACAAATGCTCCTTTAAATCTGAGGAGTGAATGACCCGAAAGAATTCAGGGATGGGAAAAATGTGTTGGTGAAAGACAACACATGACTTAGACTTTTTTACCCATGTTGAATTTAATTTGTTTGCTCAGCTGTTTCTGAGAAGATTGAAAATTAGCTGTTTCCAAAAGATAGGAAACAGTAATGTTGGGTCACAGAGAACAGGACAGAAAAGTGAACGCTTTAAGGTTGTGAGTTACTTGGAAGAGCAGAGATGGTGATGTATAATTTTACCTTTGCAGGTGGATTCTGAAGAGCCAGTCTTTGAGGCTGTCATCAATTGGGTGAAACATGCCAAGAAGGAGCGAGAAGAGTCCTTGCCTGACCTGCTACAGTATGTGCGGATGCCCCTGCTAACCCCTAGGTACATCACGGATGTAATAGATGCTGAGGTAAGGCACGGCAGATACTCAAGGTCAAAGTCTAGACCAGCTCTGATAGCTCAGCATTGTGGCCTTGGGATGGGTTTTATTTTTCCAGTTTGAGAGAAGAATTGCCATTCCCTGATTCACTTCCCCAAAGGCCTGCAATAGCTGGGCCAAGCAGAACCCGGCAACCAGGAGCTCCATCCCAGTCTCCCACAGGGTTGGCAGAGGGCTAATTCCTTGAGCCCTCACCTACTGCCTCCCACAGTGTGCATTAGCAAAAAGCATGAATCAAGACTAGCCAGGCCTTGGAGCTGGGCACTCTGGGACGTGATGTGGGTAACATCAGGCAGGTTAGCTGCTGGGTCAGACACCCACCCTTATTATTTTAACATGGGCACCCAGGCTCCTGCTCGTCTCCCTGGCATACCCAAGAGGATGGTGCTGGGTAGGCCTGAAGCATATTTCCAGAAAAAGTTAATTGCCAGGTAAGTCAGGTTTCTGGCTCAGATGAAATCTGTGCTTTTAATTGTGTGTTTGCTCATCTAATTGTTTACTTGCTCCTTGGTGTTTTATTCACGTAAAGAACATCAGATAATTTTGTTCCCTTCTTCATTAAACATAAATTGTTTCTAATTGCTTAGCAAGCATCTTAATTTTTTCCTATAATAAAGTCAGCCTAAAAACATTTGGATACATTTTAGATAAACATCATATTGAGTTCATTGATATAAGTGTTTTCCAACACAAGTGCTTGATAGAACATTTTAATAATTTTTACCACCTGTTAGCTGACCCACACTTGAGAGGAATGCTGATTTACTACATAAAGGAAGGACCAAGCTAGTGGATAGGTCTGCTGCTGGACCAACCCAACCTTAGGGCTCTTGAGAACATGACCACAGCATGGATGCTCACCTTAGAAAAGTCGCAGGCTGATTCGCTCTCCACGTTTTCCTCCTATTTATAATTTATTTCTTACATGTGTGCTTAGTGTCTAGTATTTCACATGATACTTTCAAGGACAGACTCGAGAGCCGCACAGGGCCTACAATCCTGCACTCACTGCATAGGGCAGGTCATGTAATGTGTTTTATGCTTCAACTTAGGAAAAAGAAAAGATATATTTATTTGAAATGCAGAATGATGGGGAAATCCTCCATCTGCTTGTTTACTTCCCACCCCCAAATGGCTGCAATGGCCAGGGATGGGCTAGACCAGTATCAGGAGCCAGGAGGTTACTCCAAGTTCCCCCATGGACATAGGGACCCAAACTCTTGGGCCATCCTCCGTTGTTTTGCAAGTTTATTATCAGGGAGCTATATCACAGGTGGAATAGCCATATGGGATTCCAGCATCACAGGCAATGGCTTTTACCTGTTACCGCACAAAGCCAGACCCTCAGATGTTTTCTTATCTGTAAAATGGAGAGGGAAATAACAGAACACACTTCCTAAGTTGTTACCAGTATGAAATACATTAATATGTGAAAAGGTTTAGAACTATGTCTTGAACATAACTGATTGCTACTGTTGATTATTTAACTTGCCATTTTGTGCTGAACTCAGGTTAATACATATGCTATGTAATTAGTGCTATATGAGTCAGGATCTCCCAACAGGAAGATGATGTGCTCAAAATGGGCACATTTAAGGCTGATACACACACACACACACACACAAATATGTGGATTAAAAAAGGAACAAAAGACATTGAAGCAACTTCTATGTGACTGTTAACCCTTAAATTCAGAAGGCCAGAGTTGAGTAGGCACTATGATTTTGTGAGTTAGGCTGCCACCTATAGTGCTAACATCCCATGTGGGCACCAGTTCAAGTCCCAGTTGCGCTAACTCCAGACCAGCTCTATGCTAATGTTCCTGGCAAGGCAGCAAAAGATGGCCCAAGTCCTTTGGCTCCTGCACACATGAGAGCCTGAGGGAGATTTCTGGCTGCTATCTTTTTTTTTTTTTTTTTAGATTTATTTTTATTATTTTTTTCATTGGAAAGGCGGATATACAGAGAGGAGAGACAGAGAGGAAGATCTTCCGTCCGATGGTTCACTCCCCAAGTGAGCGCAACGGGCCAATACTATGCCGATCCGAAGCCAGGAGCCTCTTCCGGGTCTCCCACGCGGGTGCAGGTTCCCAAAGCTTTGGGCCGTCCTCGACTGCTTTCCCAGGCCACAGGCAGGGAGCTGGAAGGGAAGCGGGGCTGCCGGGATTAGAACCTGCGCCCATGTGGGATCCCGGGCGTGCAAGGCGAGGACCTTTAACCACTTGCGCCACCGCGCTGGGCCCCTCTGGCTGCTATCTTTAAATCAGCCCAGCTCTGGCCATTTTGGCCATTTGGAGAGTGAATCAGCAAATGAACAACCTCTCTGTCTCCCCCCTCTTTCTGTAACTCTGCCTTTCAAATAAGTAAATTTCTAAAGGGGTTGGAAGGAGAGAAGAAGAAAGGAAGAAATTAAGGAGTAATTACCAGATCCAGAAACTCTGTGCTATGTAGAATCCATACCTTCTGAAGAACCATGCCCTTTGGTTAGGCCCATCCAAACCAGAGGCTACAGGGCAGGGGAAATAGGGAGGGAGAAAGAGAGAGAGATCGAGATCCTCTGTCCACTGGTTCAATCCCCAGGTGGACACGACTGCCAAGCAGATACTTAAAATAGTTCACATTAGTCCAGACTTGAGAAGCAAAGAGCAGAGTAGAGAAGCATACAGAGTGGATCTGAGAGTAAACAAAAGGCATCTAATGCTCAGCCCTACTGCAGATAGACGTGGGAGTTGGGACCATGCTGTGAGCCTTGGGGAAATTACCTTAAACAATCTATGCTTTAGACCCTGCAGAACCAACATCCTACGTAGGCACAGGTTCAAGTCCCGGCTGCTGCACTTCCAATCCACTCAGTGGAGGACAGCCTAAGTGCTTGGCTACTGTACCCCTGTGAGACACCTGCAAGAAGCTCCTGGTTTCACCTGCTGTTGTGGCCATTTGGGGAATAAGCCAATGGATGGAATACCTCCCTCTCTTATAAGCTGTAATTCTGCCTGTCAAATAGACAAAATAATTATTTTTCTTAAAAGAAAAAGAAAAGAAATTGTTCTACTCTCACCCTAGAAAATAACAGACGCATGTTGGTTTTCCCTTGAAATTCTTCTTATATTCTTTTTTTAATTATTATTTTTTAAAGATTGATTTGTTTTTATTACAAAGTCAGGTATACAGAGAGGAGGAGAGACAGAGAGGAAATCTTCCGTCCGATGAGTCACTCCACGAGTGAGCACAACGGCTGATTCTGCGCTGAGCCGAAGCCGGGAACCAGGAACCTCCTCCAGGTCTCCCATGCGGGTGCAGTGTCCCAAAGCCTTGGGCTGTGCTTGACTGCTTTCCCAGGCCACAAGCAGGGAGCTGGGATGGGAAGTGGAGCTGCCGGGATTAGAATTGGCGCCCATAAGGAATCCCTGTGCGTTCAAGGTGAGGACTTTAGCCGCTAGGCCACACTGCCGGGCTCATGAAATTCTTCTTATATTATTTTTTTTTTTTAAGATTTTATTTTATTTTTATTGGAAAGTCAGATATATACAGAGAGGAGAGACAGAGAGGAAGATCTTCCATCCAATGATTCACTTCCCAAGTGGCTGCAACGGCTGGAGCTGAGCCAATCCGAAGCCAGGAGCCTTTTCCGTGCCTCCCACGCGGGTGCAGGGTCTCAAAGCTCTGGGTCATCCTCAACTGCTTTCCCAGGCCACAGGCAGGGAGCTGGATGGGAAGTGGAGCTGCCGGGATTAGAACCGGCGCCCATATGGGATCCCGGACGTGCAAGGCAAGAACCTTAACCACTACGCCATCGCGCCAGGCCCTCTTCTTATATTCTTACATTTACAGAATCCCTGGAAAGTTGTACAAACTCTTCAATATAGTTACAAGTGCCAAAATGCATGGGAAATTAATGTTTCTTTTTATGTGTTGATTCATGTAAGGTATTACCAAAACAATAACAATTCGGTGCATTGGTCAGATGCTGCTCCAGATACCTGTGTCCCATGTCAGGGGGCCAGAATTGCAGTCCTCATTCCGGCTTACTGCTGACGTGCATCCTGGGAGGCATGGGGCATTGGCACAGATCCCTGGGTCCCGTCTCCCACTTGGAAGGCCTAGCTTGTGTTCCTGTCTCCTGGCTTTGGCCCGGCCCATTGCTGGCTAGTGTGGGCATTTGGAGAGTGAAACTGCAAGTGGAAGCCCTTTACCTGTCCCTCTGCCTCTCAAATCAATGAAAATGAAAATTTTTGATAGGTAAATTTTTTAGCCATTTCTCAGAATCCACAGCATAGTTATGTGTAGTAGCAGGGCTTTAGAAACTGGTTTTCTATATTAAAATTGAAAAAAAAAATTTTTTTAAGATTTATATATTTATTTGAAAGGCAGTTTCATAGAGAAAGACACAGAGAGGGAAAATCTTTGTTCCATTCCCGAAGTGCAAAGCCAGGTGCCGGGACTTCCTTTAGGTCTCCCACGTAGTGCAGGGGCCCAAGCACTTGCGTCATCTGCTGCTGCTTTCCCAGGCGAATCAGAAGGTAGCTGTATCAGAAGTGGATCAGACGGTACCCAAACCAGTGCTTATATGGGAAGCTGGTGCTGTAAGCTGTACTTAACCCACTGTGCCACAATATTGGTGCCAAGAAATTCATTTCTTATGCTATTTACCCTCCTGCAATATGAAGAGTGGCTCTTGTGTCTCACTCACCGTCTGCTGTCTTTCAGCCTTTTATCCGCTGTAGTTTGCAGTGCAGGGATCTAGTTGATGAAGCCAAGAAGTTTCATCTGAGGCCTGAGCTGCGGAGTCAGATGCAAGGGCCCAGGACGAGGGCTCGTCTAGGTAAGCTGGCTTCTCGGCACAGTGAAGGGCTGAATCTCAGTGGCTGATTTTTATTATTATTATTATTATTTGAAAGGCAGAGCTACAGACAGAGAAAAAGGTCTTCTATCCACTGGTTCATTGCTTGAATAGCTTCAGTAGCCAGAGCTGAGCCTACCTGAATCCAGTAACTTTTGCAAGGTCTCCCACATGTGTGCAGGGGCCCACAGCCTTGGACCGTCCTCTGCTGCTTTCCCAGGCCATAAGCAGGGATGGGAAGTGAAGCAGCCAGTACTTGAACTTGAACCAGCACCCCAATGGGATGGCAGCACTGCACACGGAGGATTAGTCTGTGTGCCACTTTACAGGCCCCAACATTTGGTCTTTTTAAGACCAAATTGCTTAAAAAGATTCAAATCACTGACTTTCCTAAATGTCTTCCTGAACATTGAATTGTTCAAACTTCCAGGAAGTTGTTCTTCCTCTGTAGAGCCAGTGCACAAGGTAAGAAATACTTTGTCAGAACAGTTCTTAAGGGAGAGAAGAGTCTGTAAAGGCTCTTTTAGAAAATGAGAAATACTTCCCTGTAAATGTTTGTCTTTGATTACTTGGTGGTTTGGATGAATTGACAGGGAATGTGATCATACAATAGATTCAACTAGAAAGCTAAATGTTTGTGGAAAAGACATAAAAAACTATTGCTTCCAGGCTAGGCTACAGCACCTTTTAGCACGCACAGAAGCCAAGGCTAGGAGTGAGCCTGGTAGGGGATTCTTTTGGATGCCTCTGGGATCCCATATGGGGTGAGCCATATGGGATCCCAGCACATGCGAGCCAGTACTTCAGCCACTAGGCTACCGCACCAGTCTCCCAGCTTGGTTTTCTAGAGTTTTAGTATTTATCAGACATTTAAATTCCAGAGATTCAGGCCCAGTGCCATAGCCTAGCGGCTAACGTCCTCACCTTGAACATACCAGGATCCCATATGGACGCCGGTTCTAATCCCAGCAGCTCCACTTTCCATCCAGCTCCCTGCTTGTGGCCTGGGACAGCAGTCAGGGACAGCCGAAAGCCTTGGGACCCTGCACCCACACGGGAGACCTGGAAGAAGTTCCTGGCTCCTGGCTTCAGATTGGCACATCACTGGCCATTGTGGTCACTAGGGGAGTATACCATCAGATGGAAGATCTTCCTCTCTGTCTCTCCTCCTCTCTGTGTATCTAACTTTGCAATAAAAAAAAAAAAAAAATTACAGAGATTTATTTATTTATTAAGAGCTAGAGCCCAAAACAGAAATGATGTCTTCCTTAAAAAAAAATTTTTTTTTATTACAAAGTCAGATATACAGAAAGAATGAAAGAAAGATCTTCCATCTGCTGGTTCTCTTTCCTAGTGGCCATAGTGGCCAGAGCTGAGCCAATCCAAAGCCAGGAGCCAGGAGCTTCTTCTGAGTCTCTCACGCTGGTATAGGGTCCCAAGGCTTTGGGCCATCCTCTACTGCTTTCCCAGGTCACAAACAGGAAACTGGAAGGGAAGTGGAGCAGCTGGGACATGAGTTGGCACATATGGGATACCATTGCCTGTAAGGAAAGGATTTAGCCACTGAGCCATTGTGCCAGGCCCAGAAATATTGTTTTATTAGGCAGTTTTGTAATCCCTCTCTGATTGCTTCTCCCAGCCACCTTAAACAGGGTGTCCTAGACTTCTCCATGCCCTTCCCTGTGGGTAGTTACCCAGGTAGGGATGATGAGGTAACCTGTCTTTTTCTGCCTTTGTCCTTAGGAGCCAATGAGGTGCTGCTGGTGGTTGGGGGTTTTGGAAGCCAGCAGTCTCCCATCGACGTGGTAGAAAAATATGACCCCAAGACTCAGGAGTGGAGCTTTTTGCCCGTAAGTAAATGGACAGTGTGTGGGAGAGAGTTGGAAGGTGCTCACCCCCCAGTGGGGGCTGTTACAAGTGAGCCTCAAGAGCACCAGGACACTCCCACCCCTCGTTGCTGCACTTGCACCAGAGATGTGCAGGGGACCGAGCTGTGGAGTCTTTAGAGAATTTGACTTCAGAAATGTAACCCCATGTCATGTGACGTTCAGTTTACCCCACTATTTATGTTCCTTTCTGAGCTGCTTTTAGGCCCGAGTGTGCTGCTACTGAGCTTACTGTTAACTTGTATTAAACTGGAGATGGGCATTTGATGCAGTGGTTAGATGCTACTCAGAACACCACATCCCATATCAGAGTTCCTGGTTCACATCCCAACTCCAGTGCTTCCCTGCTTTCTGTTGATATTCACTCTGGGAGGGTGAGGATGACTGCAGTTCTTGTCACCCACATAGGAAACCCAGATTGAATCCCCAGATCCTGGCTCCTGGCTTTGACTTGTCCCAGCCCCAGCTAGTGCAGACATTTGGGACTTGAATCAGTGGGTGAGAGATCTCTCTCCCTGTGTGTCTCTCTTTCATATACATTAAATAAACAAAAGTGTTAGTGCTAAACTGAGCTTATGCTCAGCTAAACTCAGAAGTCTGTATTACTCTCCCTCAATATGTCTACTTCTGTGTTGAATGAGTAATAATTTCTGAGAAAACATGGACATTTTCTTATCAATTCTCCTACCCATTAGAGCCTTTGAATTCTGGCCCTTTGATTAGCAGTAGGAGAGTACTTGGGCAGTTAATGGAAGGGGACCAGCCACTTAGCCCAGTGTCTTAGCGAAAGAGATATTGGACAGGAGACAGCTATAAAGCCTTGTTTAAGCCCTGGAAAGAGGCATATGTGTAGAAGGTCTGTGTCTCTAAGCACGGCGCAGCAAGCCTTGCCATCAGTAGATGGTCAGAGGCCACTTGGGGAGGAGCCAGTGCCTCCAAGGAGAGTGGGTAGCAGGTGAGGAACCAAGCATATGAGTGGGTAGAAACAGGAAGGAGCAGCAAGAGCCCTGTGCACCTCTTGTCTTCCTAATCCACAGAGCATCACGCGTAAGAGACGTTACGTGGCCTCGGTGTCCCTCCATGACCGGATCTATGTCATTGGTGGCTATGATGGCCGCTCGCGCCTCAGTTCGGTTGAATGTCTTGACTACACAGCAGATGAGGATGGCGTCTGGTATTCTGTGGCCCCTATGAATGTCCGGCGAGGCCTTGCCGGAGCCACCACCCTGGGAGGTAGGTGGGCTTGGTGTACAGGACCCTGACTCCTGATGTGACTGGATAAAGGGTCTCATCTCTTCTCCTGTTATGAATTTATCCTCCACATTTCATGTTCCTAAGGCCACATCTCCCTTTTTCCCCAAGAACTATCAGTGTTTCAAAAGCTGTTAAGTATTTGTGAATAGTTCAGCCCTGACTGCAAAGTTGGTTAATTCAAGTGTGTTTGCTGGGCAACTAGGAGTAGTTGTCTTTTTACAGACTTCCACGTAGTTTCCAAATACCTTGAAAGATTTCCTCTGACCCTGTTCTTTTTATGTGTCTTGACTCTGCTGTCTTCCTGTCTATAGGACATAAATACTCTGTTTTAGCTCTCAGGCATTTGAACAACTTGTGAAGAATTTGTGAGGAAAAAAGCTCTTAGAAGTCTTTCTCTGACAGTCTTTAATTTGTTCATTCTGAACAGATATGATCTATGTCTCTGGAGGCTTTGATGGAAGCAGGCGTCACACCAGTATGGAGCGATATGACCCAAACATTGACCAGTGGAGCATGCTGGGAGATATGCAGACAGCCCGGGAAGGTGCTGGTCTGGTAGTGGCCAGTGGAGTGATCTACTGTCTAGGTATCCAGTCTGAGTTGGAGGGGTTGGACAGGGCTTACTGGGTCTGGCCTCTGCTTGGGGACTCCTTTTTGCCAGAATTAAGTTTGTAGATTCCTTCAGCTGAAATCGTGGTATGTTTCTGTGTTTCGCTAGCAGAGGCTATCTTCTCTGGTAAGCAAAAGGTTTTCAGTCTGTTAGAACTCTTTGTGGGACTACCAAAACTAAATGAATCAGTTAAGGCACTCTGGAGAAAAGCTGACAGGAACTCTTTCTGGAATGGTGTCCACTCTGTCTTCCAGGAGGATATGATGGCTTGAATATTTTAAATTCAGTTGAGAAATATGATCCTCATACAGGACACTGGACTAATGTCACACCGATGGCCACCAAGCGTTCAGGTAAGCCCAGTCAGACCTGAGGGAGGGCACGTAGGTGGTGCTGGCTGACCTACGAGTGCACAGTGTGTTGGGAGCCCAGGACAGAACATCAGGAAATCAGATTCACTGGGCGCCCCATGGAAGTAACAGATGTCAACCTTCTGTCTGTCCTCCCAGGATATTAGGATGCCCAAGACTCTCGTTTCCAACTGGATCATGAACTTGAAGACAGAACCCTTCTTGTTTTATTCTGGTGGGAAGGGGTTTCTCTCCCTACATTCTGGCCTACAAGAAGGGTTTTATCTATAACATTAAAGTGCATAGGAAGGGCCCGGCGGCATGGCCTAAAGTCCTTGCCTTGAACACACCAGGATCCCATATGGACGCCGGTTCTAATCCCGGCAGCTCCACTTTCCATCCAGCTCCCTGCTTGTGGCCCGGGAAAGCAGTCAGGGACAGCCCAAAGCCCTGGGACCCTGCACCCGTGTGGGAGACCTGGAAGAAGTTCCTGGATCCTGGCTTCGGATCGGCATAGCATCGGCTGTTGCCCTCACTTGTGGAGTGAATCATCGGACGGAAGATCTTCCTCTCTGTCTCTCCTCCTCTCTGTATGTCTGACTTTCCAAGAAATAAATAAATCTTTAAAAAAATAAAAAATAAAAAAAATAAAGTGCATAGGAACAGAAGAGTAGTCTTCACTGAGAGCTAGCTTGTCTTGCTTGCTTGCTGGCCTGTTTGTTTGAAAAGCAGGGTTACAGAGAGAGAGAGGGAGAAACAGAGAGCTGCTTCCATCTGCTGGTTCACTCCCCAAATGGCTGTAATGGCCAGGACTGGGCCAGTCCAAAGCTAAGAGCCAGGAACTCTGTCTGGGTCTCCCATATAGGTGGCAGAGCCCGTGTCTTTGGGCCATCTTCTGATGCTTTCCCAGACACGTCAGCAGGAAGCTGAATTAGAAATAGATAGGACTCAAACCAGTTCTCATACAGAGTGCTGCCATCACAGCGGCAGTTTAATGTGCTGCACCACAACACCGGCCCCATTGAGAGCCTCTTGAAGTGGAATGGGATGAGTTGAAACAAAGAAGAAAACATTGGTTTACTTTTTCTGGGTGAAAGTTGCTTCAGAGCTGTAGTCGCAACTCCTTCTCTTCCTTTAGCCTTTAGTTGCCTTCTTGTCTTATCTTTCTTTTCTCTGAATGATGAGGCTAGGGTCCGGAGTGAATGAAGGTGAAGAAGAAAACTGTTTCAGTTTTTATCACTTTAAGTCCCAGCTAAAGAATTTAAAAATGGAATAACCTGGCTGCACTAGATCATTCTAGGCCCATCTGAACCCCATCCATGTCCCTCATCTACCCTAAAATTCTCCTAGCCGTAAGTGACCAGGTTTTATTTCTAGATTTCAGATAGGAGGCATAATACCATTTGTTTGCTAATGTGCTCTTTTCCCCCAGGTGCTGGAGTAGCCCTACTGAATGACCATATTTATGTGGTTGGGGGATTTGATGGTACGGCCCACCTTTCTTCTGTTGAAGCGTACAACATTCGTACCGACTCCTGGACGACTGTCACTAGCATGACTACTCCACGATGCTATGTGGGGGCCACCGTGCTTCGGGGGAGGCTGTATGCAATTGCAGGGTGAGGATTCAGAAACTGGGCACGAGTCTGGGAGAACTGATCATCAACCATCATTTTTAGACAGAGAAAGGGTTTGGTTTGGGGGCGACATCTCCTGTGACAACTTGTAAGGAAACGTTTGTGCGGAGAGAAATAGAAAATTCATTTCTTTCTTTTTCACACTTAGATATGATGGGAATTCCCTGCTGAGCAGCATTGAGTGCTATGACCCCATCATCGACAACTGGGAAGTGGTGACATCCATGGGAACCCAGCGCTGTGATGCTGGGGTGTGTGTCCTCCGAGAGAAGTGACTGCTGTCAGAGCAGCAGCCAGAGCTGGCAGCCAATCCAAGGAAGTTTGAGGGAGCATCAAGGATCCTTTCCAGAATGTCTGGTTCTCACTGTCTGAACAGGGTGATTACAGGCACCAGTGCAGTGATGATTGTACTTATTTGTGATGCCCACCCCTCTCACGCTGGTGGTTGTCCCTCAGAAGGGTGGGTGACAGATGGTCAAGGGAAGAGGTTTACCTTGTATGCACATGCGACCAGATCACCCCCTCTCTGGACTGAAGAGCATTTGTCGTTTCTAACTTGCCATGTGCTTGGGAGAATATACATATATAGATGTTGTGCCTCGTTTATTGCAGAGATGAGGCGAGTATGGCCGACTAGATATGCACAGTGTACAGCCTAGATCATAGGAAGGGTACTGACTTGAGGAAGCGTGGCAAAATCCAAGTTGCTTTTCCCCCAGGGCAAGTATCTTTTCTAATCTCCAGGTAGCCATGGACAGCAAGTTCCAAACTTTGGGGGTCCAAGCGAGGGACTGCCTGGCACACTCTGACATGTAGCAGGATTGCTGTATCAGAATTGAGTCAGAGGAAGTGAAGTAAATTGAGTTCAGTGGACTGTGTGAACTCATGACACCACTAAGTAGAACCAGAAACCTGAGAGGAACATGTCATTTTAGAAGGACTTTCTTATTTGCTTAAGGTCTTTCTACAGTAGAGTGTTAGCATCTCGGCACTAGAAACAGTAACAGAATAAACAAGTTGTTGAGATGAGAAGAAATGGCTTAAACATGGGAATTCTGTATACCTGGGGGTAAACTAGAAGTGCTTGTGATTTCACAATCGTCTTATGTCCTGCTAGGGCTCACCCAGCCATGGCGGTGTTTGTCTTGAATGGGTCAAAGACTCTTTGTTCAATCAAATACTACTACACTCACACTTCCACACTATTTATTTAGGAAGGGTGGTAACCTCGTCATTGAGCAGCCAATTACTTCCCCATTCTTTCAAAGAGCACACTTCTGCCAGGGGATGGATTTTACTGCTGTGTTTGGTACATTTTTCCTTTGATCCTTTTTCTGCTATGAGTTTCCCTTACCTGTCCTTAGAGTGGACTTCATTCATCCCAGGACAAATTATTTTATTAGTTTCAGTACCTCTGTTGTCATCATTTCAGAGCCACCTTTTAAAGATCCTCTGTATTGTGGGGTACAGTACTTAATTATGGTATTGTGAGTATGGGGACATGATAGCCTAAGCAAGGATGCACTTGTGCTTGGCTTTGAAGTTCCATTTGTATTCCTCTTTAAGTTGTATTGACCTACAGAGTTTATTTCCTTTGTATTTTTTTAAGAAAATATTAAAAAGCAACTGTGTCAATGACTCTAAGAGAGTATGGCGTATCAGCCCTGCCTTCAGCAGGTGCTTTGGGGCCCAGGCATGGGAGTCAACTGAAGGTCCCACCTCTTCAGTCTGTTCCCCTGGAGCATTTGCTCCCCTACTCCACTCCTAGCTGCAGGTAAGAGAGCCACTTCACCATCGTGGAGATTCTCATCACATTTGTCTGAACGTGCTGTATTCACTGGCTCCTCTTGCACATGGAATTGACTGGAAAAGCAAAGAAAATGTCAAAGAGGGAATCTTAAGCTCATTTAGCACCTATTTGAATTGTAGAGTGTCCATTAATCTAATCTTTTTTTCTGTTTACTTCGACGTACGGCTTGTGACATAGACAGCTGTCCCGGAGAAGGCCTGCAGCGAGACTGCAGAAATGCTCTCACAGCAGAGAGCAGGAGCAGCCCCCACTGCCGAAGCCTGCCAGTCTCCCTGTAACAGCGGAGTGTGCCTGCAGCACGCAGGATTCCTTCTCCCTCTGGAAAAGAGCCAGGGCAGACTGAAGCAGTGGGGTGCAGAGAGAGCCCCCAGGCTGTGCTCAGTGCCAATTCTGAGATTCAGGCCAAATTTGTAAGCAGTTGCAATCTGCAACCACAGTATTTTGCAGCAAAATCACCATAGAAAACTCATTGCCACTTTCTCTGTTCCCTTCTTGGGCACCGTCATGTGCGCACAGATTCCCGATTTGGTGCTTGCTTCTGTTTTTCCAGCCACACAGCAGGCAACCACTTAGTTACCTCTCCCAGGAAAGCTATTGTTTATCTGTGTCATCCCCCTGACAACACAGGCATCTAATAAGTCTCTAAGTCCTAATCATCGCCATGTCTTCAGTCTTCAGTCCTTACGCTTTTATTTTTTGTGAAGATTTATTTATTCTTATTACAAAGTCAGATGTACAGAGGAAGATCCTCTGTCCAATGATTCGCTCCCCAAGTGAGCGCAATGGCCAGTGCTGCACCAATCCAAAGCCAGGAGCCAGGAACTTCCTCCAGATCTTCCCCACAGGTATAGGGTCCCAAGGTTTTGGGCCATCCTCGACTGCTTTCCCAGGCCACAAGCAGGGAGCTGGATGGGAAGTGGGGCTGCTGGGATTACAAGTGGCACCCATATGGGATCCCAGTGCATTCAAGGCAAGGACTTTAGCCACTAGGCCACCATGCCGGGCCCAGTCCTTATGTTTTTAAACAGTTCAGGCCTTTATCTGTGGGCTGGACTCAAATTAGCCTCCTCACACCCTGCTCAGGCAGTGTGGTATAGCAGGTTAAGCTACCACTTGGGACACCCACATCCCATATCATTGCCTGGGATCAATTCCTGCCTCTGCTTCAATCCATCTTCCTACTTGCATGCACCGTGGGAGGTAGCCGATGATGATTCAGTACTCAAGTTCCTGCCATACACGGAAGACTTCCATGGAGTGTCAGGCTCCTGGCTTCAGCCTAGCCCGGCACTGGCTGTGAATTTCTCCTTTTCACTGTGAACATGTGAGGGTCATTTTGCCATTCCAATAAATTTTAAAAAGATTATTCAGGGCCCAGCGGCTAAAGTCCTCGCCTTGAACTCACCAGGATCCCATATGAGCACCAGTTCTAATTCCGGCAGCTCCACTTCCCATCCAGCTCCCTGCTTGTGGCCTGGGAAAGCAGTCGAGGACTGCCCAAAGCCTTGGGACCCTGCACCCGTGTGGAAGACTCGGAGGAAGTTCCTGGTTCCCAGCTTGAAATCGGCACAGCACTGGCCGTTGTGGTCACTTGGGGAATGAATCATCGGATGGAAAATCTTCCTCTCTGTCTCTCCTCCTCTCTGTATATCTGACTTTGTAATAAAAATAAATCTTTAAAAAAAATTATTCAGGGGCTGGCATTGCCAACTGAGCTGCCATCTGCAATGTCAGCATCCCATATCAGAGCACTAGTTCTGGTCCTGGCTGGCTGCACTTTTAATCTAACGTGCCTGAGGAAGTAGTGGATGGCCCGGGTACTTGGGACCTCACCACTGACATGGAAGCCCAGATGGAGTTCTGGACCCCTAGACCAGTGGGCATTTGAGGAGTGAAACCAGCAGAGGGAAAATCTTTCTCTTAATCTCCTTTTGAAATCTTCACAAAAATTATTTTAGAGAGAGTCTGGTATTGTGTCTCATCAGGATAATCCACCTTGAAGCACTGGCATTTCATATGGGTTCTAGTCCAGGCTGGTGCACTTCCCATCCAGCTTCCTGCTTTTGGCCTGGGAAAGCAGTGGAGGATGACCCAAACCGTTGATACCCTGCACCCGTGTGGGAGACCTGGAGGAAGCCTCCTGGTTCCTGGCTTTGGTTCCAGCTCAGTACCAGCCATTTAGGAAATGAACCAGTGGGTGAAAGGCCTTTCTGTCTCTTCTACATAAAATCTGGCTTTCCAATAAAAGTAAGTCTTTAAAAATTATTTCATGGGGCCCAGCATGGTAGCCTAGTGGCTAAAGTCCTTGCCTTGTGCAGGGATCCCGTATGGGTGCCTGTTTGTATCCCGGCCACTCTACTCCCAGCTTCCTGCTTGTGGCCCGAGAAAGCAGCTGATAGCCCAGGGCCTTGGGACCCAGAAAGAGCTCCTGGCTCCTGTCTTCGGATTGGCTCAGCTCCAGCTGCTGCAGCTACTTGGGGAGTGAACCATCAGATGAAAGATCTTTCTATGCCTTCGTCTCTCAGTAAATCTGACTTTCCATTAAAAAATAAATTAAAATATAAATAATTTGAGAAATATAGATGTTCAGTAAACATGCACAATTCTAGCCCAAAATTCCATGTATTTTCATTGCCCACATCATAAAGTTCAGATTACTTTACAAGGCTTTGGCCGCATGGTGAGTTAGACCCAGTCTGCCTTTCTGATGTTGCTTTTCCTTCCAAGTGAAATGTGCTTTAGGCACAATGGTCTAGCCATTCCTAAATCTCACCTTGGTTCATCATGTACTGTACTTGTGAAAGATGCTGCTTTTCTTCAATCCTCCTCTTCCTGATACCTAATTCAGATGTCACCTTGGTAAAGCCCTTTTTAATTGCCCTGACAGAGCTACTCATTGATTGTCACATGCCGCTAGGCAGAGTCTGCCCACGAGGCTGTGTGTGTTACCACGGAATTCAGAGGAAAACGTGCAAATGGGAGTTTTGGTTCAATTACATGGGGATCCCAGTACTTAGCTTGCCCTCATATGCTGCTCCTGTGTGCCTTTGAGGAAAGCCACGACCTGCTGCACTGGAACAACTGGGGGTGTGACGACCAATCAGATGGAATGAGAAAGAACGCTGTTAGTACTTGGGGAGCCGTGGCTCCAGGGTTGCGTCTGGGCCCTTGCTGAGCTTAACCTGCCTTGTATATTCGGGATAAGATCGCTAGCACTGCAGAAAACTTGTGATAGTTCAACAAGTTCCTAATCACATAGCGCATGATGCTCCGTATAGTAAATGGTCACTATCGTTAGACCAGAGGCCAGGCATATCCGCCAAGATCCACTCTTCGTCTCCTTAAGAAGCTAATGCAGTTGAGTTGGCCTCAGATTCTTTCATAAGATCCCCAGTAAAGTCCCCAATTCACTCCGAGGCTCAATTCAAGTCTCAAGAGTGAAGGTCATCCTGAACGGCTTACTAGGTCTTAATAATAAGGGAAGTCCGGTGGTCAGATGGCCAAGAGAGAGGACTGACCCTGTCACAAAGCCTGGCCGACCCCCACGCCAGCAGGCAGTGACCGCGCTTGCGCAGTGGTGGCCGGTGCGGCCAAGCGAGGCCGACGCGGTGGGCGTGGCCGGCCCCGCCCCTGCGCCCGCGCAGTCCGGAAGACCAAGCGGGGACGGCGCCTGCGCAATCGGGGCACAGGCTGTGGCGGCAGCGGCGATGGAACCCGCGGAGCAGCTGAGCGAGTTAGTGTCACCCGAGGGCCGAAACCGGAAGGCGGTGCTGTGCCAGCGTTGTGGCTCCCGGGTGCTGCAGCCAGGAACCGCTCTCTTCTCCCGCCGACAGGTAGGGAGGCACGTTGGAAGCGTCCACAGCCGCACGCCCTTCCCTTGGTGGCCGAAGCGGCCGGAGTCTTGTTACTGGCTCTGGGATTTCCGGAGACCGCGTCCCGCCCCGCGCCGTGTAAGCCCCGCCCCGAAATAGGACCCGCCCACTGGGCCCCGCCCCTGGCTCCAGGCCACGCCTCCCCGGGAGAGCTGGCCACCGAGGCCTCCCTGGATTCCAGCCGGGCCCTCCGGTGGCTTCCGGGCCCCGGCCAGCGCTACACGCGTTGCGAGGATGTTGGTCCGTGCGCAGGAGGGACGTCTTAGCGCTGCCCTCTTCACCACCATCACCCCAACTGAGAATATCGGAAAAAATTTACTTTGCTCTTTTTAGTTTACTCACAGGAAAGTGCAAAATGTCATGTCAGCCATGTTCCTTACAATTATTTTTTGTACGATCTATTTATTGGAAACAGTGACAGAGATCTTCCATCTGCTGGTGCACTCCCCAGTGGTAGTAATGTCCAGAACTGGGCCAGGCTGCTCAGGGTCTCCGCCTGGGGCTGTTACATGGGTGCAGGCGCCCAGGCGCTTTGGACCATCCTCTGCTGCTTACGAGGACTGGCAGGGAGCTGGATTGGAAGCTGAGAGCAGCTGGGAGGGTGTCACCACAGCACTGCTGCTGGCAGTGGGGTATAAAGTTACTTCTGAAAACATTCAAGTCGTTGCTTTATTTTAGGTCCAGTATGAGAGCCAAAAGAACTGCATCGTCTTTGTCCTGGTGGGTAGTGGTGGCTTCTAGGAAAGAGGATAAGGGGGCACCTTCTGTTCTTGGTAAGCTCTCCAAGGATGGAAAGTCGAGTTCTCTGGCCAAGTCAGTGGTTACCACAGACTGGAAAGAGTGCTGCTCTTGGAGTTCAAGCAGCACAGGACGGAGCCCTGGTCTCCTCGAGGCCTGTGGGCTGCAGGTTACTCATTCTGCAAGGTGAAGATGAAGGAGAGGATTGGTGTGAAAGCACAAATATGGGCCCGGCACAATAACCTAGTGGCTACATCCTCACCTTGCACATGCCAGGATCCCATATGGGCACCGGTTTGTGTCCTGGCTGCTCCACTTCCCATCCAGTTCCCTGCTTGTGGCCTGGGATGGGCCACAAGCCTTGGGACTCTGCACCCATGTGGGAGACCCAGAACAAGCTCCTGGCTCCTGGCTTCGGATTGGCTCAGCTCCAGCTGTTGTAGCTACTCACAGAGTGAACTAGTGGATGGAAGATCTTTCTTGCTATCTCTCCTTATCTCCATAAATCTGTCTTTCCAATCAAAATAAATAAATCTTTTTAGAAGAAAGCACTTAAGTACTAGGGCAGCAGGCCCAACCATCTGGGACACTCTCATCCCGTATTGGTTCAGGTTCAAGTTCTGTTAAGGCATCCTGGAAGGCAGCAGGTGTACGTGCTTGAGCCGCTCCCCCTTTGTGGAAGACCTGGTTGGAGCTCTGGGCTTCTGGCTTCAGTCTTGTCTAGCCCTTGCCGTTGAGGGCAGCTGAGTGAACCAGCAGGTGGAAGTCTCTCTTTTTTTCCTAGTTGTCTCTCCCTCTGACTTTCAAGTCGGTGAAACAGTCTAGTGGATGCTGCCAGCATCAAGGATGTGGAGCCAGGAATGCCCCCAGCGTCCTGCGCTGCACAGGGCAGTTGCCCATAGCAGAGAATTCTCCAGCCCCCAGTGTCGGCAGCTCCCAAGTAGACAAACCCCAGCCTACAGACTGCAGAACACACACTGCCCTCATCCCAGCTGACCACAGGGGATCACTGGAGTGTTTAGTGATATTTCCTGTGCCCTGTCCACCTGGGCTGCACGGACATGAGAACTTAGGTGGATTTAGACAGACTGCAAATGAAAGCTGTGAGTCCACAGTGTAAATATTGGGTTGCCATGGCTCCAGCAGACCAATAGATTTTATTGCACTGCAGTCAGTGTGTGATCTGTGTCCTTTTTATGTTGCATGATAGGTTTCAAGTATAGTATTCATTTCCTTGGAGTCAGCGCTTCTCATAATTTTTTTTTTTTTTTTTTTTTTTGCAAAATTTGCTATCTACTTGATTGAGTTACAGAAACTGGAAAAGAAAAAAGAGAGATCTTTTATGTGCTATCACTTCCCAAATGGCCACAACACCTGGGGCTGGATGAAGCCAGAGCCAGGTATCCCATCCTAGTCTCCTATGTTGGTGCAGGGGCCCAAGCACTTGGGCCATCTTCTGCTGCTTTCCCAGGCTCATTAGCAGGGAGATGAATTGGAAGTGGAACAGTCAGGACTTGAACTGGAGCTTGGATGGCATGCTCAGGTCACAGGCTGTTGGTTTCACCCACTGCATCTCAGCTGGAGTTTGTGGTGGAGGAAATTGCAGGCAAACCCAGGAAAGGCAGGGTGAGGTTTCAGCATTGTGAGAAAGTATGGCCCAGCTGGAGAACCAAGAGGTTCAGCCTGGCCTGATATCTGGTGTAGAAGAGAGACTAGCAGGGAGGTTGGGGCAGGAGATAATCGCCAGAAATGGGACAGGATGGGAGCCCAGCAGGAGAGCCGAGCCAGGTGCTTGGAGGAGGGGAGGAGCAGCTGGAGCTTGCCCAGATGAGGAGTCCGGGGTGTGAGAGGAGACAGGAGTGGTCATTAGGGAGCTGGAGGCCCTCCCGCCCCCGGCTCCCACTCCAGATCCCGTGGAGAGCGGGCAGTAGTCGTGTCCTCAGCAAGAGCGTGGTTCCGGTGGAGACAGAGGGCAAGGAGGAGTCCCTGGTGAGCAGATGCTGAAGGCAGACCTGGCTGCCTATCCAGGCACCAAACACAAACAGCAGCTGAATCTATAGCAGAGGGCATTGACCAAGGGCAGCTTCTTTTCCTTTTTCTGAGTGAGTTCCAAAACAGAGAGCTTCTGTCCACTGGTTCACTCCCCAAGATGCCCACAAGAACTGAGGTTGGGCCTGGCCAGAGCCACGCAACTCCAGCTGGGTCTGAGGAGGGAGAGGGGCGGGAGGTGGGTGCTGGAGTCCCTCATCTGCTGCCTCCCTCCCAGCTTCCGCTTTCCTTAGGCTGTCAATCCAGTTTGTAAATTGCTTTCAACATTGCTGTGCCAGGCCAGTCTGAGGAGGCCCTTCTGTGAAACCAGGTCACTTTTAGAGTCTGAGAGGCGTGAAAAATGGGTCACAAGGCAGGAGGTCAGTGACGGGACAGTGGCCACGGCCAGGAGCTCAGGACTCATATCCTCACAGGTGTATTTTGCAGTGGTCTGGAGCGGCTGTGAGCGTGTCCTTGACCACTAGGGAAATAAAGCAGTTGTGTATCAGTAGCTGTCTGTGACGGAGGGCGCGAGGATCCTTGGGTTTGACACTCCACATTGACACTGACAAATGAGATAAATGAGATTCTCCTTGTTGTAAGCTGCAGTGAGTTTATTCCTAACACTGATGAACTAGACAGCCTGTTTTTTTGTTCGCAACAAATAGTTGTGTTTTCTGCCAGTTCTTCCTGACCCAGGTTTTTTTTTTTTTAATTTATTTATTTTGGGGAAGCGGCTAAAGTCCTCGCCTTGAAAACGCCAGGATCCCATATGGGCACTGGTTCTAATCCCAGCAGCTCCACATCATTTCCGGTTCCCTGCTTGTGGCTGGGAAAGCAATGGAAGACGGCCCAAGGTCTTTGGACCCTGCACCCATGTGGGAGACCTGGAGGAGGTTTCTGGCTCCTGGCTTTGGATTGGCTCAGCACCAGCCGTTGTGGCTGCTTGGGGAGTGAATCATTGGACGGAAGATCTTTCTCTCTGTCTCTCATCCTCTCTGTATATCTAGCTTTGCAATAAAAATAAAATCTTAAAAAAAATGTATTTATTTTTACTAAAAAGACAGATTTACAGAGAGAAGAGGAAACACAGAGAAAGATCTTCCACAGCACATGCAAGGCAAGGGCTTTAGCCTCTAGCTGCCATACCAGGTCTTTCAGATTCTATTTAAAAAATTGTTTTTATGGGCCTGGCGCAATAGTGTAGTGCCTTACACGCGCTGGGATCCCATATGATTGCCATTTCTAATCCTGGAAGTCCTGCTTCCCATCTAGCTCCTTGTTTGTGGCCTGGGACAGCAGTCAAGGACAGCCCAAAGCCCTGGGACCCTGTACTCACCCCAAAGAGACTCCTGGCTTCGGAGTGGCTCAGCTCCAGCCGTTGCAGTCACTTGGAGAGTAAACCATCGGTCAGAAGATCTTCCTCTCTGTCTTTCCTCCTCTCTGTATATCTGACTTTGTAATGAAAATAAATCTTTTTAAAAAATTGTTTTGACTCAAAAAGACAGTTTTGCAGAGAAAAGGGAGGGACAGATTCTTCCACCTTCTGGGTTACTTCCTCAAATGCCTGTAATAACTAGATTTGAATTGATCTGAGTTCCTCCACGTCTCACATGTGGGTGCAGGATCCCAAGAACTTAGGCCATCATCTACTGCTTTCCCAAGCCATAAGCAGGAAGCTGGATTGGTAGTGAAGAAGCTAGAATATGAACCAGTGCCCATATGGGATGTTGGCACTGCCAGCTACAATCCAGATTCTATTGTAGGTGATGTAGAAGTAACCCAGGGAAGGCAGCTCCCTGCTCTCAGGAGCTGCATCTCTAGGTAAAGGAGCCCTCTGGCAGGGGCACCAACTCCTTACAGTCATGTCAGAAATGAGTAAAGCAATGGGCGTGGCCTGAGGTCGTAGAGGTGATGCCGTGTGCATTATCGTCATTACAGTACCAAGTTCACCGCATGTGTGTGTCTGCATGTACTGAGCTATGCACCCTGAGCATGCATGGCTTAGTTGCTAGGTGTATTTCAGTAAAGCCTGGTAAGGGGACAAGCATACAGTAGGAAGAGCTCATTGCACTGGCTGGGTTAGAGAAATCCTGCTGATGAGGTAATCTGGGCTGGTTGTGCCCAGAGTTGACGGCAGGAACTGGTGTTGAGATGCAGCATGTTAAGCTTCCGCTTGCCAACACCAGCAGCCCATGTTGGCATGTCCGTTGGGTCCTGCTCAGCTTCCCACCAAGCTCCCTGCTTAGGTGACTGGGGAGACAGTGGACTAGGCCGCAGTGCTGGGGTCCCTGCCGCCCACGTGGCCGACCTGGATGGAGTTCCTTGGCTTCTGGATTTGGCCTGGCTCACCCCCAGCTGTTGCAGTCATTTGGATCTGTCTTTTCTCTCTGTGTGTAACTCTGCCTTTCAAACAAGTCAATATATTTATTTAAAAAAAAAAAAAAACCGAGGGCAAAGCAGACTTGTGCGGTGTGGTGCAGTGCAACGAATGCCTATCAGAGCATCCATCGCACCACATGGGCCATGGTGAGGCAGCTGGAGGCCAGGTGACCACATCGGCCAGCTGCTGCCTCTCTTGAGGACCAGCAGCAACAACAAGCTGGTCTTCTGGCAACTTCACTAGCAGGTCCCTTTCCGTGGCCCATTCCAAATGGCAGAGCAGAGTTGGGGCGGGCGGCAGTGACGGTGCCCGGCCAGCCCAGCTCTCTTCTCGCTCTCTCCCTTGCAGCTCTTCCTACCCTCCATGAGGAAGAAGCCAGCGCTGGCTGAGGGCAGTGACCCCGAGGGAGACCTCCTGCAGGAGCACTGGCTGGTTGAGGACATGTTCATGTTTGAGAATGTGGGCTTCACCAAGGACGTGGGCAACATCAAGTTCCTGGTCTGCGCGGACTGTGAAATCGGACCAATCGGCTGGCACTGCCTCGATGACAAGAACAGCTTCTATGTGGCCTTGGAGCGGGTTTCCCATGAGTGACGGAGGGGCGGAGACTCAGCTGTACCCCAGCCGTGAAAGTTGCTCCTCGTGGGAACTGGCAGTGGACCTGGTGTCATGTCTGCTGCCTTCTCTCCTCATGCAGCTGCTGGCCCCACTTCCACACACCGAAGGAAGGGTCACCGCTTCCTGGAAGCCTCAGGTGCATGCATCCTGCTGAGTCTACCGCGTGCCCTCCCTGCCTCGTCCTTGCAGAGATCCTGTCTCAGCACCACCCAAGCCCCCTGCCCCACCTTTCTGCCTTCGCCCTGCTTGACCTCCCTCCCTCCTTGTTTTGTCTGCTGTACATAAGCATCCTCAGCAACATGTAACCAAAGGTGCTCACGTGCTAGTGTTTAAAACCCCACCTGTTTCTATCTCAAGAAAGCCCTCGCTGATTGGAGAGGAACTTTGTTGTAAGCCTGACCACCTGTCTACAGTAGTTTATGTTCTGGAACATTCACAGATGCAAGCGTCTAAGCCTTTCAGGAGGGACACTCCAGGTGACGTGCCTCAGTGAGGCATCTGCAGCGTTTGATCATGCACACGTGACGCTTACCCTTCCACTTGCTAGGGCGTCCTCTACAGACTGTCTCTTCTCCCTACAACCTGAGCAGGCACCCTGAGGACTGCTCAGCCCCAGCTGTTTGCCTGTGTCTCCAGGCCACCGGTGGGGGTGTGGGATTTAACTAGGCCATGCCAAACTACAGGTGACTGTGTAAGCTTGTGTCATCTGGTCGGTACCTTTTTTCTCCTGATCCCAGGAAAGACGGGTTCAGTAGCAGGGGACACCATCATTCACCAAACCCACCAGACTGCATCTCAATTCAGCTGGAATCTCTGGACCACCCGAGAACACAAGTGTGCTGTCAGACACCACAGCTGCCTAGCCATGGGCGTGCTCCAACCGTTGCCCTCAGTTCCACCGCAGCTGGCCTGTCTTTCCCACCCCCCAGCAAGGATGTGGACCAGCAGACTCACAGCCCTCTCAGGTCCACAAGGCTTGAGCTGGAAGCCAGGACTGAGTGCGACCCCGGGCTCTGCTCCCTCCTTTTGCCCACTTCATCCTTCCTCTGCCCTCAGAGCTTCCGAGGGGCTCCCCACTCCCCTGGGAACAGAGCCTGACCAGTTCTACAGCCCCCACTCCAGCACCTCAGAGCTCCAGGGGAGGAGAGAACTCTGGCTCCTACCCGGTAGCCATGTTGTTCGCAGCTGCAGAACAACATCTCAGGTTGGAGGAGCAAACACCAAGTGGTTGTCTGCACCCTCCCCTCACCTTCCCCGCCGCCTGACAAACTGAAACACAAGCTAAGCATTTCTTGGAATCAAGCTCAAACTTTCCTTTTGTAATCACAAAAGTTATACATGTTCATCTTTCCCTTTGTAATCACAAAAGTTGTACGTGTTCATTGCAGACAAACTTGAGCCGTGAGGTGCAGAGTGCACACCTCTGAAGGCTGCAGTGTGTATGTCTGCAGAAACACATCCAGCATGTCCTCAAACACACTGGAAACCCTGCCACTGGTCTCTGTAACTTGTCCATAATCCCTCAGGCAGGCATCAGTGTGGCCAATGTTCCTGTGTGCTCCCGCAACTTATTTCACAATCCTTGGTGGCTTCCGGTTTCTTAGCAGACAGCAGTGTCCCGAGCAGCCTGGTACCTGAATCTGCACCCTCGTTCCAGTCGGCTCCTAGGGGTGCGGTGCTAGGTAGAGCCCCAGGACTGCCTGTTCAGCGTCTCTACCATGTATGCCACAGATCACCCCTGGACTGCACCCTTCCCCCGTGCCCAGTACTTGATTCTCTGAACCCTTTACTAACACTGGGTATTTATTGTCTTTTTTTTAATGCTTTCCCACTTTAACCAGAAAAAATATATATATATATATATATCTTATTATTTTAATTTTCATTTTCTTTCTCATGTGATTTTTATATGCTTAATTGGTCATTTATACTGAGTTGTACTGCCTGTCACTTGGATTTGAAAAAATAAAGGCATCTTGACAGTGGAGAATTGATTCCTGTACCTTCGGGAAGAAAGCCGGGCCTTGGGGTTTAGGCCAGTTAAAGAACCAGTCACCCAGTGGGTGCTGGAATGGGACGTCGCTGTCCACCGCTCCCATGCAGCAGGCCCTTGGCACAACAGTATGTATACGTGTGTCTGTGTGCCACAAGTGGCAGAGGGCCCCAGGTTGACCGCTCTTGCGTGTGCAAACCCACAGTTATTGTCAAGGAGAGTGACCGGTTTTAGCCAAGTCCTAACTCCTTATACTGACTTGCTATAGTGCAAAATCTTGTTTGTTTTTCATTAGAAAGTCAGATTTTTACAGAGAGAAAAAGAAAGATCTTCCATTGCTGGTTCACTCCCCAAGTGACCGCAGTAGCTGGAACTCAACTGATCCAAAGCCAGGAGATTCTTCTGGGTTTCCCAGTTCGGTATGGGATCCCAAGACTTTGGGCCATCCTCAACTGCTTTCCCAGGCCAGAGGCAGGGAGCTGGATGGGAAGCGGAGCAGCTGGTACACAGACTGGTGTCCATATGGGATCCCGGCACATGCAAGGCGAGGATTTAGCCACTAGGTCACCATGCCGGGCCCAAGACAGTGTTGTGCTCGCTTCTCTTACATCAGTCACTGAGCTGTGGGTAGGCTGTTCAGGTAATGTAACAAATGGGTACTTCTGGGCCCAGTGCGATGGCCTAGCAGCTAAAGTCCTCACATTGAACAGGCTGGGATCCCATAGGGGCACCGGTTCTAATCTCGGCAGCTCCACTTCCCATCCAGCTTCCTGCTTGTGGCCTGGGAAAGCAGTCAAGCATGACCCAAAGCCTTGGGACCCTGTACCTATGTGGGAGACCTGGAAGAAGTTCCTGGCTCCTGGCTTTGGATCGGCGCAGCACTGGTCATTGCGCTCACTTGGAGAGTGAATCATTGGACAGATCTTCCTCTCTGTCTTTCCTGCTCTCTGTATTTGTGACTTTGCCATAAAAATAAAATCTTAAAAAAAAATTGATACTTCTGCTTCTCAGATATGGGGAGAGAGAGGTAAGGGGTGGTAATTGGGAACAAATTGAAAGGCTGACTAAATATGTCAGTAATGTGTGGCTTTGCACCGTGATAGATGCCGATTTGAGTCCCAGCTGCTGCTCTTCCAGTCTACCTCCCTGCTGATGGCCTGGAAAATCAGAGGAAGATGGCTGTGGTCCTTGGACCCCTACACTCACAGAGACTTAGGCCGCTGGTATTACATGTCCAGTATCTCCTAAACCTACACACTTTTAAAACCCAAATTCATGCGGCCAGCATGTTGGTGTATCAGGCTAGTGCTGCAATACCAGAATTCTATCTGGGTGTCAGTTTTCATCCTGGCAGCTGCACTTCCAATCCAGTTTCCTGCATGTGGCCTAAGAAAGAGCAAGTTGGCTCAAGTCCTTGGGTACCTGTGCACGTGGGAGACCTGGAAGTAGCTCTGGCTCTTGGCTCAGCTCTGGTCATTGTGGCCATTTGGGGATTGAGCCAGCAGATGATTCATTCTCTGTCTCTCTCTAACTCTGATTCTCATGTAAAAATAAGTAAAAAATAAAATTAGTTTTAATTAACAATAAAAAGAAAAAAATAAATCTGTCACCCTATCTCAATTCTCGGGATGAAAATGGAATTAGAAGTTAGAACAAATTATTTCTGAGGCAGAAATAGTTAAAACTTAGAGTATGAACATACCTTTTGTTATTTTCAATACCGTTTGACAAAGACAGTGAAGACAAATATATAGGATCATGCAAAGAGTAGACTCGTGTGGCCATGACCGCGAGGGTTAGTCTTCAGAGAACAAGGAATAAAGGTACTAATTTCATTGGTGCCAACCTTGTGATTGTTACCAAGGTCTTCTTGAATTTGGAAAATTAAATTCCTGGACTGTGTGTCTTAAGTGTTAGACTTCAGAGGCAAGTGTGGGAAATGGCCTGGATTCACTTGAAGACGACTGGAACAGTGTTACATATGCCATAGAAACAGTGTTATTTATGAAGAGTTCATAAACTGTGTATACCCAAAGCATAAGAACAATGTTACAAATGAATAGTTGGTAAACTGGATAGCCGAAACATTGTTCCATATGCAAGCAGTGTTACATATGCGCATCTTTTAAGCTCTGTGTAGCCAAAGCATACTGTTATAATAAATTATTCTAATTTTGGATGCCAGAATCAAGCCTCTGCTGCAACTAAAGCAGTGTTTATCCAAGAGCCAAACCTGGTGTTGTCAAACAGTGTATTTCAGATTGGGGACCTGGATGAAGTGTGATCACATAATGAGGTGAGCAGAGCCAGTGAGGATATAGGATGTGGACTAAGAACCCACATAGCCCCTCAGGGCCAACAGGAGACCATGTATGAAGGCTGGCACCATGGTGTAGTAGGCTAAACCTCAGCTTCCGAAGGCACCAGCATCCCATATGGGGGCCAATTTATGTCCTGGCTGCTCTACTTTCCATCCACTCCCTGATTATGGCCTGAAAACCTAGTAAAGGATGATTCAAGTCCTTGCACTCCGAGTGTGTTTGCTTTAAGAGAACTCATTTTTAAAAATTTATTTTTAGTGGACGGAAAGTCAGATTTAGGGCCCGGCAGCATGGCCTAGCGGCTAAAGTCCTCGTCTTGAACGCGCCGGGATCCCATATGGGCACTGGTTCTAATCCCAGCAGCCCCTGTTCCCATCCAGCTCCCTGCTTGTGGCCTGGGAAAGCAGTTGAGGACAGCCCAAAGCTTTGGGACCCTGCGCCCACGTGGGGGACCCGAAAGAAGTTCCTGGCTCCTGGCTTCGGACCAGCATAGATAGCATCAGCCGTTGTGCTCACTTGGTCATTGGACAGAAGATCTTCCTCTCTGTCTCTCCTCCTCTCTGTATAACTGACTTTCCAATAAATAAATAAATCAAGAAGGAAGGAAAGAAAGAAAGAAAGAAAGAAAGAAAGAAAGAAAGAAAGAAAGAAAGAAAGAAAGAAAGAAAGAAAGAAAGAAGGAAGGAAGGAAGGAAGGAAGGAAGGAAGGAAGGAAGGAAGGAAGGAAGGAAGGAAGTCAGATTTAGACTGAAGGAGAGATAGAAAGATCTTCCATCCATTGGTTTATTCCCCAAGTAGTCGCAATGTCCAGAACTGGGCTGATCTGAAACCAGGAGCCAGGAGCCTCTTCAGGTCTCCCACATGGGTGCAGACTCCCAAGGCTTTGGGTCATTCTCATCTGCTTTCCCAGACCATTAGAAGGGAAGTGAAGCAGCCCTACACCCACTTCTTCCTTGGATCCAGAGAAAGGTTCTGGCTCCTGGCTTCAGGTCAACTCAGCTCTGGTCATTGTGGCCATTTGGAGAGTGAACCAACAACTAGAAGATCCTTTCTCTCCTCTCTGTAAATTCTGTCTTTCGAATAAAAGTAAACCTTTGAAAACAAAGACTGTGACTCCTGTGAGTTTATGTATCAGTCCTGTTTAAACCTGAAGAGGCTGTGGCATGCGATGTGAGGTAGGGATTGGCTGGCTCCTGAGGGCGCCATGTTAACCAGCAACTGCTCCCATTACAGGGATGATCAAGTTGAAGCTAAGACAATGGGAAAAGGGGACCACATGCAGTCACCAGCACAATAGCTGACCCATGGAGAGCAGTTGTAACTCAGTCATGTGAGAGCCAGGTGCTGCCTGTAAATTCTGGGCACTGGCCAAAGGATGGAGACTTCAGCGCCAGGCTTCTCTGCCATTTAGGGAGCAGATAGTCTTGTCCACAAAACCTCTGCCTTTGTCGTCCCTCACCCAGACCACCTGCGGCTGGAAGAGACTGGGAAAAAGCACATGTTACAGAAGCATGAAGGCCGCAAAGGATTCTTTTTAAAAATTTATTATTTTTTTTAAAGATTTTTAATTTTAATTGCAAAATCAGACACACAGAGAGGAGGAGAGACAGAGGAAGATCTTCCATTCATTGATTCACTCCCCAAGTGAGCGGCCACAATGGCTGGTGCTGAGCCAATCCGAAGCCAGGAGCCTGGAGCTCCTCCTGGTCTCCCATGTGGGTGCAGGGTTACAAGGCTTTGGACCATCCTCAACTGCTTTCCCAAGCCACAAGCAGGGAGCTGGATGGGAAGCAGGGCT
The DNA here is from genome assembly GCF_017591425.1 of Ochotona curzoniae. Lineage (NCBI taxonomy): Eukaryota > Metazoa > Chordata > Mammalia > Lagomorpha > Ochotonidae > Ochotona > Ochotona curzoniae. Next base: position 13,328,036 of record NW_024466219.1, on the reverse strand, counting down.
GCTGGGATTAAAACTGGTGCCCATATGGGATCTCAGTGAGTGCAAGGTAACGACTAGCAATAGCTAGGCTATCGCTGCAGGCCCTTTTAATTTATTTTTGTTGGAAAGGCAGATTTACAGAGAGAAGGAGAAACAGAGAGAAAGGTCTTCCAAATGCTGGTTCACTCCCCAGATGGCTACAACAACCAGAGATGAGCCCATCTGAAGCCAGAAGCTGGATGGAAAGTGGAGCTGCCAGGACATGAACTGGCATCCATATGGATGCTTGCAGGGAGAGGATTAGCCAATTGAGCCAGCATGCTAAGCCTTCAAAGGATTGGGGGGGGGGGGGTTCTGGAAAACGAGAACCAACTCTGGGACTCCTTGAACTTTGGAAATATTTCTTTCCTAGAGAGTAGATAGAAACCCAGATGCTCAGCATCATTCCCGACCCTCAGTCATGGGACAGCGTTGCTTAAGGAACTGGAAATGGAAAGCCATCAGTGATAACAGGGGTTAGTCCTCGTGAGCTTGGCAGACTTCAGCAGCCTTCCTCCCTCTGCCACTCACCCTCAGCTTTCTTTTCCTCCTTAGCACCCCCCACCCCATCTTTTTAGAGTGAGGTTTTTTTGTGTTTTGTTCTTATTTTTGTTTTTGTAAGACTTATAACTGAATAAAGAGGTAATAGGGCTGCAACCATGTGTATCCTTTTTTTTCATTTTGAAAAAAACAAATTTATTTATTTATTTGAAAGGCAAGAGTTAACAGAGATGAAGAGAGGCAGAGAGAGGATCTGCCATCTGGTTCATGCCGCACGTGGCCACAATGGCCAGGGCTGGACCAGGCTGAAGGCAGGAGCTTCTTCCAGGTCTCCCATGTGGATGCAAGGGCCCAAAGACCTGGTCCATTCTCTGCTGCTTTTCTAGGTACATAAGGAGGGAGCTGGATTGGAACTAGAACAGCGCATACAGGATACCGACATCTCAGGTAAGAGGGTTAGTCTGACATGCTACAATGTGTTCTTACACCTGTTGGGAGAGTCCCTGAATAGCCCTCTGGTCCATCTGCCCTCCCAGGAGATGGCTCTCTGAATGTTTCATCCAGTAGAGTGCAGTGGCAGTGAGCAGAGGATGGCACGGTGAAGGGCACCCTGACTTCCTCAAGGGCCCAGCAGGACCTGGGTTAGGAGGCACCCATGATGAACCACATACCCATCACTGGGCATTGTGGATTACACTAAGCAGAGCCCAGCTGCAGATGTCCTAGTCCCTACCTGTGTCGGCCTGCCAGATGAGGTAAGAATTGGCATGTGTGGGCAACTGTTCCACCCTGGGCAGATGGTATCTGGCAAGGAGGATGCTGCCAGTGACTGTGCCCATTGCCACTACACCCATGGAAAATCTTGTCGACCTGGTGCTAGAGCAGATCCAGACCTGCATCCTGAGCTCCCCCCTCCCTAGCCTGGGAAGCAGGGCAGCCTCAGCCTCAGCCTGTAGCTGGGACCTGTCTGGATCCTCTGGCCTGACTCTGCACTTCTCTCCCTCTAGGGGGAGCTCTGTCGCAAACTTGGGGTAGATCTAGGTCTGAAGCCCGTGCCAGGATGTACCCTGTCAACTGTGCTCACCTGTCAACTCCGGCGTCTGTCTTGCTGGTTCCTTGTGTGTCCCCGTCTGGTGGCCTGACCCCTGCTGTCTTTGATCTTTGACTTCTTCCTGCAGCAGCCCAGCTTGCTGCTGTCAGTTCCCTGTGCAGGTCTCCCCACCCAGAGTAAGGCTACACCACCCCGTGGCCAAGGCCCTGAGTGCCAGGGCTGAGGCCAACAGGGCATGAATATTTTGGCCCTGTGACTTAGATTGTTCTGGTAAGAGCAGAGATCAAGGACATGACAGTGAGCGGTGGGATTCCTTGTTCTCCAAGAATGAAAACACAGCACTTCGAACTGCTTCCAGATGCTGTTTAGAATCACCCAGGGCACCTGTGACACCTGCAGGCTCCTGGCTTCCAGACTGGAAAAGGGCCTGGGGCTCTGTGGGCAGGAGGGCACTGCCACCCACCTGCCTCTACTCCTGAGACCAACAGGAGGGCCCACTCCTCTGACTGCAAGTCCCGTGCCCGGCTCACCCTCGACTTGCCCCGCCTTCCCCCACCATTCCACACACAGCCTTGGCTCTCTTGGTGGCAGAGTCTTGATTAGTTCAGTTGATAGTTCATTAGTCAGCTTTGGGCCGTCCTTGACTGGTTTCCCATGCCACAGGCAGGGAACTGGAAATGGAGCAGCTGAGACAGGAACCTATACCAGATCCTGATGCCAGAGCCTGGTGCGTGCAAGGCAAGGACTTTAGCCACTAACTAGGCTACCGCACAGGGCCTTCGCCCCACCCACCCTTATTGGAAAGGCAGAACTACAGAGAGAAGGAGATACAAAGATCTTGCATCTGCTGGTTCACTCCCCAAGAGACCACAATATCTGGAGCTTCTTCTGGGTCTCCCACATGGGTACAGGGTCCCAAGGACTTGGGCCACCCTCTCTTGCTTTCCCAGGCCACAAGCAGGAAGCTGGATAGGAAGCAGAGCAGCTGGAACAGGAACTGGTGCCTACATGGGACCATGGCGCTTGAAGGGGGAGGATTAGCTGATTGAGCCTTTGCACCAGGCCCCCTCTACCTGTTTCTCATAAGCTGGCAGATGCCAGACTCAAGGACACCCCCCTTCCAGCTGTGGTGATCCTGGACAGACCCCCTGCTGGGAAATCAAATAGAGCACTTGCGTTTTTTCTCAGATTGACAGCACAGGGATGCACAGGGCAGCCTGGCCGGGGTGCAGCAGGCATTCTGCATCCTGAGCACCCACCCCATACCCAGCCAGGGTGCCTTTGTTCATGGCACGGCACGTGGGCAAGCGCTGGAGTAGGGAGAGTTCCTAGAGGCCAGAGAAGACCTGGTCACCCTGGATTACCAAGAGGTGGGCACGGAGTCTGGGGCCAGTGAGGGTGATGATGAAGATTTCTCCTAGGGGCCTTAGTACCTGTGATGCCTGGCACCTCACTCCCCATTTTTGCCTGCTTCGTGTCTCCCTCCATTATGCCCCTGACAAATACAGTCAGTGATTCCAGGGAGGGAGACCTCCATGCCAGCAGATTCTCTCAGGCAGCGCGCCTTCCCAGCTTCTTCATGCCTGGCTGGCCCAGATGAGTCGCCCACCCTGCCCAATATCCTGGATCAGCTACTAAGGCAAGTGCTCCACGGCAGGTGCGTCCCCGCATGGCCGCCTGGGAGGAAGAGCGAACCATTCAGAGGCTGGGGTGCAAGCTGCTCGCACTGCCCCCCGGGGCACCAACTGCTCCAAGGCCGCTCCCGGAAAAACCAGGCACTTTGAACCAGGGAGCGTTCCTCGTGGCCAGCAGAGGGCAGTGGAGGCCGGCGTCACGGCCCGGCGTTGGCAGCCATGTTAGTCCGAGGAAGGCCCAGGGAAGGAGCCACAGCCACAGCGTTCCTTCCCGAGGCTGGGGCTCCGCCTGGGGGAACGTCATTCTTGAGATGCCTTGAAGCGTTTTTGGGAGGAAATCTTCCCTCCACAAGAAGCGCCTGAGGAAGAAGCTGGGAGCCATCACTGGGCCATCTGGCCTTGAGAGGTTCTGTCAGGAACTGAAGGCCCCTCCTCATGCAGATCCCTTCAGTCCGGGGATGTGGCGGGTTCGAGACCACCCTCGGGACACAGCCCCATCCCCTAAGGTTGAAGAGTCAGGGCGTGTCTCCCCCTGTTGAGAGGGGCACCATGAGGCCTATTGGGGCCAGGGCACCGATTAAGGGAGCAAATGGGGAAGGCCAGTTCCAGGCCTCATGCGCCTGGCAGAATCTTCCGCACAACCCAGGCCTGTCCTCCGTGTTTGTGTCACTTTTCTTCTTCCTATTCCAGCTGTTGCTTTTCAACAGCTGCTCTCCACCACTCTTCCTGGCCGGCTCCCAACCTCCTGGCCCCTCGGTACTCACAATGCTGCGGTTGGAAGGGAATCAGCTGCCATAGGAAGATCAAGTGGTTGGAGAATCCAGCTAGCGGAAGGAAGGACCGGGCCTGCCCTCGCTCCGCCTCCAAGCTGCTCCACCACTGTCACTGCCCAGAATCTGGTGCACTGCCTCCCTTGGCCTTTTCCAACCGGTGCCAGGTGGAACCAGGACTACAGTGAGGAGAATGTTCCTGGCCCTACAGGGTGGGGCTGGACACCTGACTCGGACTCTGCTCAGGATATGATGAAAGCTGCAAGAAGTCAGCTGCAAGTTAGGTCATGCATGTGGCTAACCCGGCAGCTGTCAGGCCTCCTCGCAGGGCTCCCAGGTAGAAATGCCTGTAAGTCATGATCTCTTATTAATCCAGTGTGTGTGTGTGTGTGTGTGTGTGTGTGTGTGTGCGCGCGCGCGCGCACATGCACAAGCACAAGCACATTTGCAAGATTTCTTTTACTTGAAAGGCAAATACTTCGAAGTTCCCTCCCCAAGATGACCTCAGTGGTTGCAGATGGGCCAGGCCAAAGCCAGGCTCATGGACCTCTGTTGGAGTCTCACCTATGGGTAGCAGGTGCTGGTTTGACTTCTGGTTGCTCCACTTCCCATCCAGCTCCCTCCCTGCTAACAATGCACCTGGAAAAGCAGCAGAGGATGATCCAAGTGCTTGGGCCCCTGCACTCACATGGGAAGCATAGAAGAGGCTCCTGGCTCTTGACTTCAGGTCAGCCAACTCTGGCCATTGCAGCCATTTGGGGAGTGAACTGGCAGATTAGATTGTCATCTCTTTGTCTCTTCTTCTCTCTGCAAATCTACCTTACAAATAAAAAATATTCTTAAAAAAGAATAAAAATGTTAATTTAGCAAGGCACAATCCCCTCCTTATGGGAATATACAGAGAGCATGAGAGACCTTGGCCCTCTTTCTCTGCAGTGCCTGGTTCCCTCCACACCCTGAATTGTGCCTGAAGGACAGAGTTGTATTTGTTCCAGGGAGTCAGTTTTTTTTATTTCAGATATTGTTACAGACGAATAAGGTGAGAGCCAGGATCTTGACACCTGACAGACCCTTTAAAAGAAAAGGATTTATTTGTTTTTGTTGCAAAGTCAGGTATACAGAGAGGAGGAGAGACAGAGAGGAAGATCTTCTGTCCAATGATTCACTCCCCAAGTGATCGCAATTGGCGTTGCTGTCCCGATCCGAAGCCAGGAGCCAGGAACTTCTTCCGGGTATTCCACACAGGTGCAGGGTCCCAAAGCTTTGGGCTGTCCTCTACTGCTTTCCCAGGCCATAAGCAGGGAGCTGGATGGGAAGTAAAACTGCTGGGAATAGAACCGGTGCCCATATGGGATCCCTGTGTGTTCAAGGCAAAGACTTTAGCTGCTAGGCCATCACATCGGGCCCTTGACGGACTCTTTATAAAGATTTTGTTTGTAGCTAGTACAATGGCTCAACTAGCTAATCATCCACCTTCGAGCACTGGGATCTCATATGGACACCGGTTCATGTCCCATCTGCTCCACTTCCCTACAGCTCCCTGCTTGTGGCTTCGCAAAGCAGTAGAGGATGGCCCAAAAACTTGGGACGCTGCAGCCATTTGGGAGACCTGAAGGAGACTTCTTCTGGCTTCAGATTGGCTCAGCTCTGGCCATTGTGGCCATTTGGAAAGTGAACCAGTAGATGAAAAAATATCTTGTGTTTGAAAGCAAGCAAAGTTTCCTTATGTTGGCTCATCCCTGGATGTCTGTAACAGCTGGGGCTGGTCCAGGCTGGAGTTAGGAACTAGGAAACTCCATCTAGGTCTCCCATGTGGGTGGTACTCAAGTCTTTAGGTCATCTTTTGCCTTCCAGGTGCATTAGTAGGAAGCAGAGACAGGACCTAAACCCAGACACTCCAAAATGGGATGCTGACGTCTCAAGTGGCAGCTCATCTCACCGGGCTCAATGCCCACCTGCTCGGGGATGATCCCTCAGCAGCTTGTTCTTGGCTCCACCTGCACCCTCAGCATGGCCCTGGCCTCCCAGAGCTTTCATGACGCGGACCATCTTCTTGCGGGTATGTGACGTGCACTAGTCCTCTCACCAACAGTGAGCAACCTGCCTGCTGCTTTCCTGTCTTCTGGTTTCCTTTAAGCTTAGTTGAATTGGGTGAGGTCCCAGCACCATGTACCTTGAGGGCACAGGAAGCTTCTGGGAGGACTGGCACTTGAACCAAATCCTGAAGATGTGCTGGGTAGGGGCAGGGCAGTGCAGGCAGAGAGGAATGTGGAAAACAGGAACACAGTTGTGTGGGTGACCTTGAGCAGGCTGTAGCCGCACTGGAGGAAGAAACAGCTCCAAGATAAAGGTACAAAACTGAGATCAGTTGAACAATTCATGTTTGTGGCATGTTTGCGACTTGTCCCTGGATCTTTGTACTAAAGCATACCAGAAATCAAAGTCAAACCATCAGGATAGTGAACAGGAAAATGCTCTGAAATGAACAGGCCAGGGGAATTGAAACCACTTTCAAATCAATGGCATCTTATGAATTTGGCCAAGTGCAAATCCAACCGGTAACAAGCCCCTTTCCTGGTCATGCATTTAGCTTTACTTTCTGCCAAGCAGAACTTGGCATTTGGGGCTGGCATGCCAGGAGGGTGATATGGAAAGGGAGTTGGCATTCTAGAGCCTGAATGTGTTAGAGATTGAGGAGATACTGGGAGTTCCACACTGCCCGTGAGTCAGCAGTGGACGGTGGGACCAGGCTGCACTGTACACTGTGCAATGGGCAGCAATGGGTGGGATGACTGCCGCAACTTCCAGCTAGCTAACTGCCAGCTGACGGGTGATACTCACAGTGCCCAAAGCCCTAGTTCCTCCCCTTCTGGTGCCACTGCTGTGGTATTTGGTTTAATTGGACACAACAGGATTAGCTGATCTGCAAATTATAACCTAGATCACTAGGCCATGTTGGACACAGTTCAAAGTAGCCCTCACATATTTCTAGCAAGAAGGTATTATTCAAGTGATCACACAACCTAATGAGTGACCTGGATTGTACATTTCTTCAAATATTTATTGAGCACCTGGTTTCAATAAATAAATTCTAGGGAGCCATAGGGAACAGAAGAGGGGAAACACTCTGTAGAATATTCCAGAACCTTCTAGTACCTGCTCCAGGGACTAACCTGTCCTTAATGTAGTTGTCAACCTGAATCAATTTAGCTCTCTGAGGACGATGTTGAGGGATGTTATTGATGTGGCAACTTGGGATGGGGGTGTCCTCACACATAGCCCAAAGTGACCAGTGCTGCTGTTCACCACCCTGCAGGGCCCAGAACAGCCCTCATGCAGTGGAAGGACACAGACAGTCGTTATGATCAAGTTCCTGGCTCCCGGTTTCTGATTGGCGTAGCACCGGCCATTGTGCTCACTTGGGGAGTGAATCATTGGATGGAAGATCTTCTTCTGTCTCTCCTCCTCTCTATATATATTTGACTTTGCACTAAAAATAAATAAATCTTTTAAAAAATTTATTTAGTTTTTACTTGAAATTCAGACTTACAGATGAGGGGAGATTAAAAGATCTTCCATCTGCTGGTTCACTCTCCAGCCAGAACTGGACCAATCCAAAGCCAGGAGCCAGAAGCTTTTTTTGGGTCTCAAGCACTTGGGCCCTCCTCTGCTGCTTTCCCAGGCTGTTAGCAGGGAGCTGCATTGGAAACATATCCCTAGATGGATGTGGGAAGAAAGGGAGGCCTTGGGCCAGACCTCGAGGCGGTTAGGCACACACCTGCATCTGCATGGGCAAGGACTCAGCAAGCAGCAGGAGGAAGTCGTTGAAGGCTGAGGATGTTTCAGACCCATCTCTGGGAGTCTGATTTGTCCCTTTCGTGTCTGGACAGGCCCCTCAGAGGACCAGGCTTCCTATCTGGGAGGGTCTGTCTTCAGCTGTCAGGAAGGCTAAGGACAAGTCCCATGAGGGGTCGCTGTAGCAGTAGGTCTGGCCTGGTGGGTCATCTTGTTTTAGAGCAGTCTGCCCAGAAACAGTTGCTGCTCCAGTGGATGACTCCCAGACCCCCAACAGATTGCTCCACGAGGCCTGAGTCTCGGGTGGGCTGCTTCACCCTGGCCTGCAACAGCCAAGTGCTGAGGACCAAGCTCTAGCAGCAGAATTCCTGGGCTGCGTGGCTCTGCTCAAGTTGTGGGTCCCCGGCTTCCTGCTCTTGCTCTGTCAAATGGGACCACAACAAGACCAGCTAGCCCAGGGTGGCAGGGAGGTCAGGCGTCCACACCTGGAGCAGTGCTGGCCGACAGCAGTGACCACGACCGTTGATTGTTCTAACACCCTCTTGTCCACCACTCCCGTAAAGAACCTCAATCCCCAATCCTTTTTTTTTTTATGAAATGCCCTTGAAACATGTTTCCCAAAGGAACCTTTTTTTAAAACATTTTTTTTTGAAAGTTAGATATATAAAGAGGAGGAGAGACAGAGAGGAAGAGCTTCCATTCGTTGATTCACTCCCCAAGTGACTGCATTGGCCGGAGTGCGCCAACCCAAAGCCTCTTCTGGATATCCCATGAGGGTGTAGGATCCCAAAGCTGTCCGTGACTGCTTTCCCAGGCCACAAGCAGGGAGCTAGATGGGAAGCAGGGTTGCTGGGATTAGAACCGGTGCACATATGAGATTCTGGCGCATGCAAGGTGAGGACTTTAGCCTCTAGCCTACTGTGGTGGACCCCCTGGTCCCCATTCTGAGCAAGCATTTGTTTGTGCTTCTCTGGCTCATCATTTCTCTCCCCAGTTATACTCTTTCAGACACATTCTCAGTGGTTCATTATGCCCATGTCCCCTTGTCATGGACTCTCATGACGTGCACGCCTCCCTCAGCCTTGCAAGCTCTGGCGGCAAGCCCACCCCTGTAGAGTGCCCCTCACTCCCTCCTGGCCCCTCCTCTGTGGCCCCCAGAAGCTTGGAGGTGAGTCAGAGGGTGTGGCATGCATTCTGTACTAGCAGAGCTTTTGTCCTCTCTCCAGGCCACTTGGTCAGCAGTGGGGTCCAGATATTCTGAGTAGGAGGTGGGCCAGGGCTCTGCAGAAAGCTTCCAGCAGAAGGAAGCCAGCCCAGTGTGTACTGTGACTGCACAAGGTGCTGGCTTGCTGCCCGTCAGCCTCAGCTCCCTAAGGAACTACCCCAGTGCTCAAAGCCCTAAAACAGCCACTGTTTACTCCCTTGGGATCCTGTTACCTGGGCAGGGCGAGGTGGCAGTGGCTTCCCCTCCCTGTGGGGCTGGGGTACCCCAAGTACCCAGGACAGCCTCTGGGGGATGGCTGAGGGGTGGGCCAGGCATCATTTTTTTTCTCGCTCAGCTCATCTTATGGGGCTTCTCTATCCAGCAATGTCTTTGAGGGTTGGAAAGAGCACTTGACAACTACGTTCTGTATTGGAGCATCCAGGTTCCAAGCCTGGCCGCACTCCTAGCTCCAGCTTCCTTCTAACGCCTACCCTTGGGGACATGGGGACACAGGTAGAGTTCTGGGATCTGGCTCAGCCTCCCCCACCCCACCCCCCGCCCTATATTGTGGGGATTTGAAGAATGAACCAATATATAAGAGATTTGTTTTTTACTCCAACAGCTCTGGGAAAGCCATAGCAAAACTATAAACTGGGTTGTGTCAGAACCCGGCACGATGCATTTCTGGCCTCATGGTTCCAGCTCTTACTCGGGACATGCACTCACCTTGCCTGCCCCATAGAGAACATTTAGGATAGCAGCCACCCATGGTTGAGCCATGTGTTCAGGCCACACCCCCAAGCCGGCTCCTCCTCCTGTCGGTGGATGCCATCCTCTCCCACACAGAGTGAGGGGAGAGATAACAGCCGAAAGGGGACCCAGAGTTTCTGTCCTTAGTCCTCCTGCTGACCACATTGCTTCCTGATGCCCAGGGTTCCTGATGCTGCCCTGCCAGAAAGTGGAGAATGGTGTCCTGGAGCCTGATGATAGAGAACTGCCTGTCCACACCCACCTGAGGCAGGGCTGGCCACAGGAGAGGTGCCCTACCTGCCTGGGCCTGCCTAAGGCTGAGCCCAGGCTTGGTGTACCTTGTCCAGCTGCCCCTGGCAGGGGCCACAGCCTGGGGTCCTCTCTACAGGAGCGGGCAGTGGGCAGGAGGCATGCCTGCCTGGCCAACACTCAGGCCTGGGGCCCTGCACTTCCAGAGACAAGGAAGTGTAGGCCTAGTATTCTCTGAGCTCCCACTCCTCCCTCTGTTTGGATTTTCTTGAACTCGCATGTGGTGGGTGGAATCCTGTTTTACAAGCTGGGAAACTGGCTCAGTTAACATCTTAAAATCCCTGAGTTGGCAAATGTAGCTGGGGTTAAAATCTGAGTTTGGGGCCCGGCACAGTGCTAAAGTCCTCGCCTTGACAAGGGGTGCCCAGGGAGTCCAGAGGAAGGGGCAGGCCAGGCAGCAGAAAGAAGGGGCTCCTCGCAGGGTATCGGGGACTCACGGCACCTTGACGGGATGGCCGTCTTTGCTCCGTGTTTCGTGGAGTGAGCCTGATGGTGGCTGATGTCTCCCCTGAGTGCTAAGTACCAAGCAGCATTCTAGGGTTAACTGGGTCTTCTCTTGGAAACCCTGCAGTGATGTCTCTATTGAGGTCTCATGGTTTCACAATCTGTGGCTGTATTTGAATGAGGTAATTTAAAGACATAGTTTTTCTTTTAAATATATATATATTTTAAGTTATGTAACATGCAGAGTTAGAGAGAGTGAGAGAGACAGAAAGAGAATTAGAGATCTTTTATCCACTAGAACACTACTCAAATGGCTGCAACAACCAGGGTTGAGCCAGGCCAAAGCCAGGAGCCAGGATCTTCTTCCAGGTCTCCCCAGTGGGTGCAAGGACCCCAGCACTTGGGCTATCTTTTCTGCTTTTCAGACCATTAACTGAGAGCTGTTTTGGAAGTGGAGCAGCGGGACTCAAACAGGCTCCCATGGGAGATGCTGAAGGTGGCAGCTTTACCCACCATGCCACAGCACCCACCCCAAGATTTATTTATCTGCTGGGCAGAGTGAGACAGGGAGATACTGATACAGAGCAGGTTCTTCTGGCTGGTTCTGTCTGCAAATGCCGGCAACAGTGGGAACTTGGCCATGTAAAAGCCAGGAGTCAGAGGCTCCATCTAGGTCTCCTACAAGGCTGGCAGGGGCCCAGGCACTTCAACCATTTTGTGAGAACTAGATTAGAAGTAGAGCAGCTAGGCTGGGTGCGGTGGCCTAGCAGCTAAAGTCTTCACCTTGAACGCCCTGGGATCCCATATGGGCACTTGTTCTAATCCTGGCAGCTCTACTTCCCATCCAGCTTCCTGCTTGTGACCTGGGAAAGCATTTGAGGACAGTCCAAAGCCTTAGACCCTGCACCCACGTGGGAGACCTGGAGGAAGTTCCTGGCTCCTGGCTTCAAATGGACACAGCTCTGGCCATTGTGATCGCTTGGGGAGTGAATCATTGGACAGAAGATCTTCCTCTCTGTCTTTCCTCCTCTCTGTATATCTGACTTTGCGATAAAAATAAATAAATCTTAAAAAAAAAAAAAAAGTAGAGCAGCTGACACACGAACCAGCACCCATATGGCATACCAGCTTCTCAGGCAACTACTCACTAAACCAAAACATCAGCACCAAAACTCATTCTTTTTATAATTTTCATTTAGTCACAATTTGTATAACCATCACCATAATCACTTTAGAATCATTTCATAGCCCCACAAAGTCCCATATCTGTTAGCACTGACTCTCCAATGCCACTTGCTGTCACATGTGGCCACAAATTGCTGCTGAGTCTCCACAGATTGGTGCAGTCTGGACATGTCCTGGACGTGGCTTGTGCTGTACAGGGCAGGCCTTTGCTCTTCATCCAGTATTGTTTCCCTCGTGCCCCAGATGCTCAGGGCTCACATGCTTTTTTTTAGCATGCACCTCATCTCACTCCGTTTTGTTATTGAATCATAGTTCTTGAAGAGAGGGTCCACTCTTTTTAAGATTTATTTTTATTTGAAAATCAGATCTACAGAGAGAGGGAGGGACAGAATGAAGGCTTGCTTGTCTTTACAATATTGAGCTTTTTATGAATGTGAAACAAAGTTTTCTCCTTTTTTTTTTTTAAAGATTTATCTATTTTTTAATTGAAAGACAAATCACATTTATGGAGAAGAGAGACAGAGAGAAAAATCTTCCATCTACTGGTTCATTCCCCAAATGGCCACAACAGTTGGAGCTGAGCTGATCTGAAGCCAGGACACCCATATGGGATCTGGGCACTTGCAAGGTGAGGATTTAGCCATTGAGCCATAACATCGGGCAGAAACAGAGCTCTTGTATATAAATTGAAACGAAGAAAATACGTGAGGGGCCAACATGATGATGCAGCGGATGAAGTTGCTGCCTGTGACTCCAGATCCCCTGTGAGTTTCCAGGCAGCTCTACTTCTGCTACAGATCCTGCTGATACACGGGGGGACAGTGGTGCTACTTATTTAAGACGGTTTGAGTTCTCGCTCATATGCTATTACGATATTATGGTGATGATATTATTATGTGCAGCTAATTCCCGCAACCTGGTTCTTTACCGTGAGCTGAAAACACCAGACGCAATGAGGTATTAGGAGGTTTATTCCAGCGGGGCAGGAACGGGGTGGAGGTGGTGGAGATCAGCGGGAGGGGGGAGATGGAGGTACCTGGGGCCCCTGATGTTCAGGTAGGCCCGCAATGTGTGAGGCGGGATTAGGAGGGATTGAGGCAGGCCCCAGGGGATTGGTGCCTGCAGGTGAATGCCTAGGAGTAACTGCTGAGTGGGCAGGGCTGGGAGACTGGCATTTCTCAGGTGGAATGCCAGGTTACATCTGATTGGTGAGCTGTGAGGAAGAAGGAATGGCGCCAGGCAGAACATCAGTCTCCGTGATGACCTTCAAATCGCTCCGCACACGTGGAAGGTGGCCCACCGCGTGGGAGACACAGATGGGATTCCTGTTTCTGACTTGGACCTGGCCTAGTTCTGGTCATTGCAACTATTGGAAGATTGAACCAACAGGTAGAAGATTTCTCTCTCTCTCTCCCTGTCCCTCCTTTCTCTTTTACTCTACCTTTAAAATAAATAAATCAATCTTAAAGAATGGAAAGGGTATGTATAAACAGGCTTAATATTTATCTTCCTTTGAGTCCAAATGTGCGGCACAGTTTCCTCACACATTAATTCTGTAAGAAAAGCCATCTTTTGGGGCCTGGTGCAGTGGCCTAGTAGCTAAAGTCCTCACCTTCAATGTGCCAGAATCCCATATGGACGCCGGTTCTAATCCAGCTTCCTGCTTGTGGCCTGGGAAAGCAGTCAAGGATGTCCCAAAGCCTTGGGACCCTAAGCCCACGTGGGAGACCTGGAAGAGGCTCCTGGCTCCAATTAGGCACAGCACCGGCTGTTCAGGTGGTCACTTGAGGGGTGAATCATTAGACGGAAGAGCTTCCTGTCTGTCTTTCCTCCTTTCTGTGTATCTGATTTTGCAACAAAAATTAATAAACATTAAAGCCTGGGGGAAATTTTTTTGAAAGCTCTTTTCTCCATTGAATAATCCTATGCCTTTTTTTCCCTTTTAAAAAATATTTACATATTTACAAATTTGAAAGGTAGAAAAACAGAGAGAAAAAAGGAATTTTTCCATCTGCTGATTCATTCCCCAAGCAGTTGTAATATCCAGAGCTGTGCCAGGCTGAAGACGGGGAGTCTTGGGGGGGCGTGCTCGGACCATTCCCCCCGCCCCCCGCTGCTTTCCACAGGCACCCTTCCCTGCTAGATGGAAACTGGAGCCAGCAGCCACACCGGAAGTCCTCCTTGCAAGCAGCTTCAGGAGGGTGAACCGGCAGGTGGAAGATTTATTTTTCTTAGACATCTCTTCCTCTTTCTCTCACCGCCTTTCAAACAAACATTTTAAAAAGGAAGGAACAAGAATGTGATTGGAAAATGCCCCTCCCCCTTGTTTTCCATAACAAATAAGGAGTGTCTGTATTGTTATGGACGCAGAAGCCGGCAGGGAGTCAAGGAGTAAATACCTGATGGGCCAAAGGAGCTTTGGTTACAAACACCGGGTGGGGAGGAGAAAGGGAAGATTGCCGGGGGACACAGCTTAGAAGCCCGAGGTTGGAGTCATTTTGTTGCTATTTCCCTAAACATCTAAGGGATAGACTCCTAACTACACTCGCTTTCTTGGCTTATTTTTGGGGTCAGTTTTAGAGGCACCTCTGACTTTCTACTCACCCATCCCCCACAGCAAACGTCACCTCCACCTCTGATCACTGAAGTGTACACACACAGGCCCCTCCTGCCCCACTGTGGCTCATTCAGCGTCCCATCACTCCTTCACCGAATGAAGTTCTCTTTTCCCAGCGCAAGTGACCTGTGAGAGCTGCTTGTTTAGCTAGAGAAAGGAAGGAACGTGTCTCCTAATAGCTGGGTGACACCAAGACCAGAAGGAAGTGGGTTCAAGGGTTTAATTTTTCATACCATCATTGACTCCCCATCAGGGTGTTGGTAGTTGGGATTTTTCCTCCCAGAGGTTGATGTGCCTGACCATGAGACCACCCAGCTGAGAGAGCTTCACCACCAGCCTCACACAACTCACTTCATACCCCATACGCCTCCCGAATATCTTCTGGTCCATCTGCCCTTCCAGGAGGTGGCCCAGCAGGGTGAAGCTGGTGCAGTACTGAGGTGTCCCCAAGGGGTTATATCCCAGCTCCACCTGCCCCTGCTCCAGGGCGTTCGCCCCGTCCACAATGGAGCCCGTCAGCACCTGCACCCTGCTCAGGTTTGCTGGGTGGTTCAATATCACAGTCAGGTGGTTCTCCACGCTCACGTTGTAGGTCCAGAAGAATGACTCGTCCAGAGTGTAGGCCTCCCAGGGGAAGTGGACGGTGAACACCTTCATATTGGTGTAGACAGCTGCAGGTGGGTTGTTGGGCCTGTCGGGAGGGCTATGTTTGGGAACCGCTTCATTGCCAGTAGTGGGGTGGTATACCCTGTGGTAGAAGAGGAAGGGCTGGCTGAGGATGGGGTCATCCTGGCCGAGGAGGGAGCGGAAGTGAGAGATCATCCTGTCTAGTGGTTTCTCTTTGTGGAAGAGCAGCAGAAAGTGGGCCAAGAGTGGGAGGTCCCTGCTGCGGAAGAGCTTGCCCAGGAAGCCCATGTTGGAGAACTCCAGCAGCGCCCAAGGATAGAACTTCAAGGCAGTCACCTTGGAGTGAATGTGCGTGATGAAGTTGGGAGCACAGAAGACGTTGTCTCCCAATAACAGGAAGTAGCTGGAGAGGTTCTTGGCAAAACTCATGAGGAAGGCATGGGCCACATTCTGCTTGGAGTATTCCTGCCCACCGTAGTCCCAGTCCTGCTTATCCACGGCCGGGTAGACTTCCTCTGGGGCGTGGATCACCAGCAGCTGCCCTGCCAGGATTTGGGGACTGAAGAGTCTTGATATGTGCGCCACGGTGTCCCTGAGCCCAGCGAGGTCTGGGTAGGCTAAGTGTATTAACACCGTGAGCCGCTTCCGCTCAGCTTTGGAGACAGAGTGAAACAGGCTGAAGAGCGTGTAGAGGAGGTTCTTCTGGTCCTGCTGGGACGCTGTGGACAACCCCACTGTCAGCCATGCTGAGGAGGAGCAAGACCGGGTCAGTCAGTGAGCCCCGGGGTGAGGGGGGACCGTGGTGGGGTGCCACCTGGGACCTCCCCACTTTCCCTTGCCCTCTTCCTCTCTCCCCCTCTTGTGTTTGTTTTCTGCCCCAATCCTTTCCTTCCTTTCTTTCTCTCTCCCTCATCTTATTTTTTCTCTGTTCTCTTCTTTCTTTGCTTTAAATTACAGCATGGTTCTTAGCCACATCAGCCTCACTCATAAGCTTGTGAGACTCTAAGAATGGCTGAACCTGCATTCAAACAGTGGCCACCGCAGACCTGGCAGACACATCACAGCTGGCAATGGACTGAGCCGGGTGGTACCAAGGCCTACGGATCTCAGTGCCCAGCAATCAATAGCTAGTGTTGCAATCCTCATAGCCTTCTTGTCTACACCTGGCTCTTCCCCAAGCCCTCCTCTGCCAAAAGTACATTAGGAAAAGATCTTCTCTTGGGAGCTGGGGCCCAGGGTTCTGATCCCAGTTCTGCCATTGCTGGTGTGCTAGTGTGATTCTTAGGAAGTCCTCTGCCCCGGGACTTGAACCCACAGAATCCACAGAAAGAACCCAGGGAGCTGGCCTATGTAACCCTTCTAAGACACTGCTTTCCTCTTTGCTTGTTAATAAAAGATTTATTTATTTATTTCTCTGTTTATTTGAAAGGCAACATTTCAGAGAAAGAGAGGTTAAGATTTCCCATCCTCTGGTTCACTCCCCAAAATGGCCACCATGGCTAGGGTTAAGGTTAGGTCAAAGCCATGAGCCAGGAACTCCACCCAGGTCTCCCAGAGGGATAGAAGGAAACCAAGTACTTCAACTATCTTTTCCAGCTTTCTCAGGTACATTAGCAGAGAGATAACCCAGAAGTGGAGCAGCTGGGACTCAAACTGGCACCCCTATGGATGCTGGCTTCCCAGACAGTGGCTTAATTTGCTGTGTCACTACACGTGCCCCTGGTAATTTTTAATTCAGAAATCCCACCTTCCTCTGACAACACCTGAGCCTCCTCCTCCAGGACTCTGCCTTCTTGCCCTCCCCTGCCATAGCTATGCACTAATCTATTCTTTTTAATTTCTCTATCACAACACACATGTAGACAACCACTATCCTTTTCTTTATGATACTCGATTTCTTCCCCCTTTCCATTTAAACACCGTAAAGATGATAAGCCTCGCTTCCCTCCCCCCATCCCAAGGATGCCCAGCACAACCACAAACACAAACATTGCCCTCACTGAAGGAGGTCAGCAGCCAGCGCGAGCAGGCCCTACGCACTCAGGACAGCACAGCAATGTCTCGTGCTGCACCGGTAGCACAGAATCCCACCTTTCCCCTCCTGCATCCTCTCTTCCCTAAGATGACAATGACTGGAGCAGGGGAAGAAAATTCCTTCCAGATGCAAATCCTCCTGGGCACTGTCAGTCTTACCCTCTTACTCCTACCACCTATCCCCATTTCCCAGCGTTGGCACTCACTCTTTCTTCTGCGCTGGATTTTTTCCGTGTATTTCAGGGTGATTGTCTCCCAGTCTTCTAGTGGCTTCAGGCTCTTGCTCATGCCATAACTGCCCCCCTGGGATAGGGACAGGGAAAACATGTCCCCTTTCCCAAGAAGAGGAGGGTTTGCACCCCAGTGGCTTCCCACAGCTTTTCCAGGCACATGGCAGGTGGAGGGAGTCGCAGTGTCTGGAAGCAAGTCCAGCTTGCATTCAGGATGCTGGCCGGGTAGCCTGGGATACCCAGGGCTTCAGCAGGCAGGCCTGGCTCCTCCCCATCACCTTAACACACACCTGCAAGTCCAGCAGCTTCCCTGTGACTAATAGGTTCCCTCTGAAGCTTCCTGCTCTCAGACGGGAAGCTTCCAAAAGGAAGCTGCTCTCAAGAAACTGCTGGTCCTTGCTACTTTCCCTTCCCCCACCCCCAGTCCCCAAATGAGAGTGAGGGTTGCTACTTCGCCTTCAATCAGCATGATGATTTTATCATCTTCGATTTCTCTGGGGATTTCCAAAATGATGAAGAGCCACAGGAGCGCAATGGCCATGCAGGTTAAGATGCAACGCCTGATGGAATACCGCATGGTGACTTCTCAGGCTGCGACACCTACAGCAAGAAAGCAATGTAGACTTCTGGGGATGCCACACCTGAACCTTTCCTATGTGTTCTGCAAGGGTTCACCTCCATTATGTCACCCCAGTGTCACCTCCATGCCACCCTTAGTCATCCTCACATGGTACCCCACATGTCAACCCCCACGTATCACCTCCACATCATCCCCTGTTACCCCACGACACTTGCACACATCACCCCTGGTCACGCTTACATGTCAGTCCATCACTCCCACATGTCACTCACCCCCACTTGCCCCCAGGTGTCACTGTCATGTCACCCACGCCACCTTGGCATCATCACCCCTGACTTTTCCCAACATGCCCCTAGGGAACTAAAGAGAAGGCAACTCACACCCCTTGACCTTGGATCAGATCTCCCCACATTCCCCCTACTCAAATGAAGGCCAGCCAGGTGTCTCAGTGACATTCCATTTTACCTGGAAAAACAGGTGATCCTGGTTCCTCCACCTCCTTTTCCAACAAAAATTGAACTATCAGAGCAGATGCGCTGGAGTGCTGCCGTGAGCTGGTTTCTGTTTGCAATAATGCCTGTGTCCTCCTTCAATCTTTCATCTTCACAGACCTTCACTGGGACGTGATTCTGCCAGCTGTGTGTGAAGGTGAGTTATTGTTGGGGTTTGGGGAGGATGTATTTCCTGCTTGCAGGTAAATAGAGGAGGCGCTTCACTCCATCTGCTCACCAGCCTCCTGATTCTCTCCCTGCATATTTCCAGTCCCCTAAGTGGTTCTGACACCAACCTCTACACAAAAGTAGCTGATTTTTCTAGACTGTGTCTTGATTGCACAGACCCCTCAGAGGGGCGAGAGAGAGGGATAGCGAGCGAGAAGGTGATCAGGCAGCACAATGAAGACTCCCCAGGCATCTGCTCTTGACCTAATCCCCTCTGTGATGTGTCTCCTGTGTGCTGCCCGCCTGCTCCCCTCTCAACAGAGGTGCACAGGCATAGGACTGACACGTGACATGTGCATACCTCCTGAGAATGAGCCATTTGTGTTCCCCCTGAAGTCCAGTGCCAGTACTGTGTTCTAGTTTTTACTGCTTTATTTGACAGGCTGAGGTGGGATGGGGAGAAGTTCATAGGTTCATTTCCCAGATGCTCATGGTAGCCAGAGGCTGGACCAGGCTGAAGCTAGGAATCAGAAACTCCTTTCGGGTCACCCACATGAGTGGCAGAACCCAAGCACTTGAGCCGTCTTCTGCTGCCTCTTAGGAGCATTAGCAGGAAGCAGGGTCAGAAGTGGAGCTGGGGTGCTGTCCTGGGCACTTTGCTATGGGATGCTGAGCTGTAATGTCCACTGCCACCATGGCCTTTACCTCCTGCTTGAGAGGGCCATCTTCCTGTATTCCTAACATATCACTCCCTCTGCCCATCCCCACACATACACATTTTAATTTTTGCATTTTCAAACAGGTACACAGTACTCCAAGAATGTTTCTGTATTTTGCCATATTATTCCAGTTTCTCTGGAGGATTTAGAGAACATAAGTAAATAAATAAATATTAAAAAGCCTAGGGCCCGGTACAGTTGCCTAGTAGCTAAAGTCCTCGCCTTACATGCCCCGGAATCCTATATGGGCACCAGTTTTAATCCCAGCAGCCCCACTTCCCAGTCAACTCCCTGCTTGTGGCCTGGGAAAGCAGTCAAGCACGGCCCAAAGCCTTGGGACCCCACACCTGTGTGGGAGACCTGGAAGAAGTTCCTGGCTCCTGGCTTTGGATTGGCACAGTACCGGCTGTTGTGGTTACTTGGGGCGTGAATCAACTGACAGATCTTCCTCTCTCTCCTCCTCTCTGTATATCTGACTTTGCAATAAAAATAAAACAAATCTTAAAAAAAAAAGTCTGACTACAAGTGTTCTCTGTTGGTCTACACACTGTTTTTGAAGTTTGCCGAAACATTGAAAGATGAAGAGTGCTTGCCTAAAAGCCTACTAGCTGGCTTCTCTGGAGCAGCTGGAAGTAGCTGCCCTCCCTGTGTGAGCCGGGATGATCCCTGCAGGGCTGCAGCACCCTTGACGGACTGCACTCCACCTCCCAGGCCCTGGGTAACCCCTGATTCAAGTCATGTCTAGGGAGACTTGGAGACTGTTGGCCAGCTCTTGTTCTCGTGCTGGGCATCTGTTTGGCACAGGATACCCAAAAGCTGGGAATAGCGTGAGCCCTACGGCTGGACAGCTATGGGGATTGAGGTGGGGGAAAGTCAACAGAAGGAAGGGGAGTGAATAATCAAGGGTCCAAGTGCAGGAGTAAGAGATACTGATTTCTTGTATGATGTAGATTGTCCTGGGGACTCAGGAGGACAAGAGAGAATGGG
The DNA here is from genome assembly GCF_017591425.1 of Ochotona curzoniae. Lineage (NCBI taxonomy): Eukaryota > Metazoa > Chordata > Mammalia > Lagomorpha > Ochotonidae > Ochotona > Ochotona curzoniae. The sequence continues at coordinate 13,307,922 of NW_024466219.1, read as the reverse complement.
AGGTGTTCAAGCCTAGCTGAAAAAGCTCATGGAAAATGGAATTAAAGATTAATCAGAAAACTTAATATACATCTGCTGGCCACAACAGTCAAGGCTGGGTCCAGCCAAAGCTGGGGCTAGGGAGCTTCATCTGGGTCTCCCACGTGGGTGGCAGGAGCCCAAGCACTTGGACTTTCACTGTCCTTTCTGGCAGGTACTTAAGCAGGGAGCTGGACTGGAAGCTGAGCAGCCAGGACTCACACCAAACTCCGGCTGACATAATGTTCAAACCCACACTTAAAAAAAAATATATATGTGTTTCCATGAAGACTCCAGAATGAATCAGGGTTCCCCAGAGAAGCAGAGGGGAGAGGATGAACATTTGACCAGCATCGACCTTCTGCAAGGCTGAGCTGAGCTGCCCATAGCTGAGAAGTGAGGGTTCCACCAGCTGCCCTCACCCTGCCCACACAGACACACACACACACCCGGCTGTTCTCGGTCCACAATCAGAGGGTTGGAGGGAGGTTTTCCTGCAGAGCGCCTGTCTGCCTCCTTGGGTTGCAAGTAGCTGGCGTCTGCCTCTCTCCCTTTGTGTCCGCGCGTACCTTCTTGGAAGCTGCTCAAAGAGCAGGAGAAAGTACATTGAGGCAGTACTTGTTCACTATTACAGGTTACAAACCTCCCTCAGGGGGTCTCCAGCAGGGAGACCTCTGCAGAAGGTGAGGAATGTACCACAGGAGGGTTTGTGCTGTTGCTGTGGATGCTACAGTTCTGGAGAGGGAGGGCCACTTGTGGGGGGCCTATGGCCTTTAGGGGAGCAGTCAGGTTGCTGTTTGCAGAAGCAGGTGGCCACTATGACTACCCTAGTCCCTGCTCTGCTATCAGCAATGCGACTGTGGCTAAGGCGTTTCAGGTGTTTGAAAGTGGAGATCCAGAGAGGAAGACAGAGACACAGCTCTCTCTTCCACTGGTTCACTACCCAGATACCTGCAACAGCCAAGGTTGGCCAGCTGAAACTCAATCTAGTCTGCCTTGATGGTGACAGAGACTCAATCAGACCCAGGTGTGCCGAGATGGGAGGTGGGTGTCCCAAATGGTGTCCTGGTCACTGCACCTGCTGCCCTTGGCCTAGTCTTCATTCCTGCATCTGAAAAGTGGTGGCAATGGTTACAAGCTCCCAAGTTTAACAGACTGAATTACTCCTGCCTACCATTTCTCCTTGTTCCCATCCAGCCCCTTCCCACCAGGGAAGGGGGAGGAGGGAGTTAGAACTGGACAGTAAGGGATCAGCCCCGGGGGCTAGATACAGCTTCATTTGGTTGTAATAGCTTCCAGTGGGGTGGGCCAGGTGCTCTGGGCCCCCCTGAGTGACTGGAGGCTAGCCTGCATCATCCTGCTGGAAGGCTTTCATCCCACATGCAGGGAATTCCAAACATTCCAGCTGGCCAAGGCCACAGCGCTGAGAAGGCTGAGCTGAGAGGGCCCCTGAGGTCCATATGCTGGTGGTGGCCAGGCTGGCTGCAGCTGCGGGAGCGCAGGAAGCTGGGTTTCCCACGCAGCCGGTCCGGCGGCGTCTCCGGACCCACTCAGGAGTCCTGGGCTGCTGAAGTGGCCCAACTGGAACGGGTGGAAACGTGCCTTGAAGGCCTAGCGTGGGCAGGGCGGGTCAGACTGCACCGTGGGAACCTGCCGCCTGCCTGCTCAGGACCCAGGGTAGGGCCTGGCCCCTTGGGGGCTCACACCCAGACACACCTGAGCCTGGGGCTCAGGGTGCAGTTACCCCAGATCTCAGCAGGCCTGAGTCAGCTAAAAAGGGATTCCAAGACTGGAGAGGAAGAGGAGATGGGGGAGGAGGGAAGGGAGATAAGAGGGAATGAGGGAAAGGAGATGAGAAGGCTGGGGAGATGAGGGGAGGCAGAGGGAGGTGGGGGGTCCCCAGAGAGGCCACAAACTTGCGGTCCATGGACAGAAGCTCTGAGTTGACACCATCACTGATGGCACTGGACCCCAGGGCAGTTCTCAGGGCGGGGTGAGCTGTCAGCGAGAGATCTGAGGAAGGGAGCAGTGCAGCTTACGGGACAGTATAGGAGGGCAGGACAGCTGGGGACGGCAGGTCTGTCCAGCCGAGGGGACACCCTTGTAAGGCTCCTCGTCCCCTTCAAGTAGGTGCGGGCCTTTCTCCCACTCCCGGGTGCAGGCGCAGGCGAAGGACTGGGCAGGGACACAGGAGCAGAAAGTTCGACACCAAACACGGTGCATGACAGCGGACACCCAAAGAAACCCGGCAGGCATGTGCGGGTTGCCACATGGGCCACCTGACTCCGCACGTTCCAGGGCCGGGACCGAGGAACTCAGGTCGGTGCCGCACACGTGCGCTACGTGCCGCGCGGCTGCCGCTCCCTCCCAAGCGCGGGGGGCCGCCCCCTGCAGCGCAGGCCGGGATCGGGGTGGCGGGGGACACCGGAGCGCGCTCCCCAAGGAGCGCCCCTCGCCCCCCGCGGGGTCCGAAGGCGCAGGCCGGCTGGGGACTCAGCGTGCTGGCGGCGATCCCGCCCTCGGCAGGGTCGGAGCCATCCACAGCTTCAGGGGTCGGGGCCCGCGCGGGGGAAGGGGTGCGTCCCGGCGGAAGGAGTGGGTTCCTGGAGACGTGGCACTCGCAGCGGCCTCGAATGCCCTGCGGCCGCCAGGGCCGCGCGGCCTGCGCCTCCTCGGCAGCCCGGCCGAGGCCGCGCACGCAGCCCTTCGGGAGGCCGGCGCCAGCCCCCTTCCAGCCCGGGGTGGCCCGGGTCCGGCCCGCGGGGCGTCCGGCCGGCCCCGGACCAGACAATGCGGCCCGCGCCCCGCCCCCGGGGACTGATGCGGCCGCGCCGTGGCCAATGAGCGCCCGCGGCTGGGCTCTTTAAAAAAAGAAGCGCCGGCTGCCCGTGCGGCTGTCAGCTGGCACGGATCCCTCCGCGCATGTAAACACGCATCACAGAGGGCACGGCGGCGCCGGGGGAGGGGCGCGGCGGCGCCCCCGGGCAGCGGGGCCGGGCTGGCGGCGGGCCCGCGGGCGCCCCTGGACCGAGCCCGGCCGGCACCGCGCCCCCGGAGTCGTCCTCACAAAGTTGTGCTCGCCTGGCTCGTGGGAAGCGAGCGTGAGGCAGGGAGGCGGCTGCGGCCCAGAGCCACCGCGGAGTCTTCCTCACGCTGGACCCTGACACGCGTCCACACAACTGGGCGGCGGCAGGAGGACGGGGTTGCGATCCCTCGGGTCCTCGCGTCTCCCCCGGCTCCCGTGCGGCTGGGGGTGGGACCCAGGACCGCTGCCAGCAGCTCCTTCGGGGGCCGAGTCTCGCTGGGAAGAGTCTGTGGGAGATGGGGGACCCCAGGTCCCCTTGTCCCTTTTCTAGAGAGAGGCCCTCGGGACGCACGCCTTCCTCCGGGGGACCTCGTCCCCTGGCGGCCCCAGTGAAGTCCTGGGGAGGCGGGGCAGCAGCGTCTGCTTTCTGGACACAGGGCCCATGTCCGTGTGAAGTTGTGTTTTGAGGTCTTGCGCGCCGCCCTCCCACTCCCCTAGGCGCTCACGCAGGGCCGGCCCACTCGGGCGCGTGGAGCCAGGCCCCCTCACGTGCCGTCCCCGTGGGCTGCGGGACGTGGCCGGCTTTGTGTAGCCACTTCCGAAGCCAAGTTCCGTTGCCGGAGTGCCCTCCCCTTGTGGGCCACGCTCCCCGCCTGTGGGCCGGACACCTGTGTCCTCCTCGGGCCTGCCACCCGAGCCATGGGGGGCTGCGAGGCCGCCGTCCGGGCGCGGCCGAGGGGCTGGCGGGGGCCGCTTCCCCAACACCCACCCCCACGGGGGTCCCCTAGGCTTTCTAGTCCCGCGCACGGCTGCCAGCTGCTCCCTCGGGCCGCGGGCGCCTTGGCAGGGTGGACACGGGCGCGATCCTTCACGCAGAACGCGCAGAGAGTGGCGGCCGGCGGTGCGGGCGCTACAAGTGGCTCCCAAGGCCCCCCACGCAGGGGAGCCCGCCCCGCGCTGCTCCGCGAGTGGACACTCGTGTCGTGTCCTCGCCACCTCCGTCTGCCCCAGCTGCTCTCGGGGGCGGGAACTCGCACGCCGGGGGCCGGGCCACGCTCGCCCGCCACCAGGACCCTGGGGACCCCGGCCGCGCCCCAGCCTGAGCCCGGGGTGGGGGCGGGGAGGGACTCCTTTTCCTCGCCGTGGCGGCGGAGGCGCACGGCGTAGGGTGGCGGCGGACGTCGTCGTTGGAGGAGGAGGAGGAGGAGAAGAAGGAAGGCAGGCTGGTAGCTCCGGTGCAGCCGCTGCCGGGCTGAGTCGCACTCGCAGATCGAGCCGCGTCCGTAGCTGCCATCGGCCCCCGGCGCCGCTCGCAGTCCGGTCCCATCGGAGAAGCGCCTGATGATGGAGGCGGCCGCCGCGCTGTGCCCCGGCCCGCGGCCCGCGCTGCCCGTCGGGGGCCCCGGCCCGCTTGGCGAGTTCCTGCCTCCCCCCGAGTGTCCAGTCTTCGAGCCCAGTTGGGAAGAGTTTGCTGACCCCTTCGCCTTCATCCACAAGATCCGGCCCATCGCTGAGCAGACGGGGATCTGCAAGGTGCGGCCGCCGCCGGTGAGTTGTCGGAAGAGAACCCGACCGGGCCGGCGCGGCCCGGGTTCGGGAGGCGGCCTCGCCGCCGAGTGCGGCTCCGCGGGGTGCTGCTCGGGCGTCCGGGGGGCTGCTCGGGGGGCGCCGGGAGGGCCGCGGGCTGGCAGGCGGACGGGGGTGCGGGGTCCCCGGGGGGGACGTCCCCTGCTCGAGCGCGGGGAGGCGGCAGCGGCGGGTTCCTCCCATAGCTCGGCCGAGGCGCGGCGCTGGAAGGGCCGGGGCGGCGGGGGCGGCGCAAGCCTGGGGTGTTGGGGGGCCCGGGGGTGGCGGACTCGGAGTTGGAGGCGACGAGGAAAGTTTTCAATATGGCGGCTGGAGCCCCTAGTCCTTTGTGTGGCGGCGGCGGCGGCGGCCCGGAGCGGCCCTCACCTGGGCGCCCCACCCTCCACACCAGGGCACCCCTTGGTTTCGGCTCCCGTGTTCCAGACTGCTCCCCACCCCGCACCCCCAGCCCCGGGAGCCGGGGTCAGCAGGGGGCGAGCGGCGCCACCGGGGGCGCCGGGGAGCCGCGGTGTCCTGCTGCTGTGGGGTGTCCGTGTCCGGGGGTCCTGGGGGGACTGTGACCTGCGCTCCTCTGCGGCCCGGGTTTCGGGGGGCCGGTGAGCGCGGGACTTGGCTGCGGTGGGGGGACAGGAAGGGAGCGATGCTGTGTTTGGGGGGCTTGGGGTGGGGGTCACTCCGGTGCTCCCGGCCCCGGCGATCGCGTGGTTGTAGCCGTCGTGCGACCCCTGGCCCTGCTCCTCGTGGGGCGGCCGAGGCCAAGTTGGTCCGAGCGGCCGTTGGCCGGGCCCGGGCGGTTGGGAACGGGGTTTAACCGCCGCTCTCGCGGGCGGCCCCTCCCCCTCCCCCTTGTCGCCCCCGCGGTGTGACCTTGGCGTCCGCGGGTGGGGATGTGGGCCTCTTGGGGCCTGGGGCCCCTCACCCCTGTGTGGAAGTGCTGACCCCCCACTTTTTACAATTTTTTCTTGGACAAGTTTGTAAAGGGAGCTGAAGAAAGCCTTGTGGAGCAAGTGTGGGCCCCGCGTGGGTGCAAGGCCGTGGGGAAGAGGGCCCCACTCGGCGGGGCGGCCGACACGACAGGCTCACCCTCACCATAACCTGGGTAGGCCCCGAGAAGTTGGAGGCGGCGCCGTGGTGGGCGTCTGCACGCGCAGCTGATGTGGGTACGGGGGCGACGGACAGCGCGCGTCCGCGTCAGGGGGTTCTTAGGCCGCCGTGGGCCACTTGAGGAAGTTGCTGGCAACCCAGGTGTGTGAAGCGTCAGGTTCCTGGAGTTGTCCTCCATGTTGGTATTGTGGGATACTAGGGCTGGGGTCCGTCCTCCTTTATTCTGCAGCTTTGCTGCCTGGCTCCCCATGGGATGTGGGTCCCACAAAAGGTCGGACTGCGAGGCTCTGTTGGGTCCTCCTTGTCGGAGCCCCCTTGACCGTGGGGGTGGCAGGAGGGATACCCGTGTTATCTTCCCCCACTGAGTGGCAGGCAGATGTGGTGGCCACCATTTTGCCTTGTGAGTGCTCCCTGGCACGGCCGAGGCTGGGCTACCCAGCCACCCGCGGCTTAGGGGCAGTCGGGGAGCCCTCCTTTGTGCCGAGGGGCTGGGCTCCTTTGTTTAGCAAACTCCCACGCCGAGTGGGGAGAGTTTGTGGGCGTATGTTGCTGGTGGAGCCACAAAAAGGGGGCTCTTTCCAGAAGTTGCAGTTTCTAAAGAGGGTCTTGCTGGAACAAAGGCTTATGGAGACGGAAACACTCTTTGTTTTAGAAACTGTTTGGGAAAGCTGTGAACAAGTGGTTTCATGTAATAGAAAGATTGTAAAGAGGATGCCTTCAAGGGTCTTAAAGTGTTTTCTGTGGGTGTAGCTTTCTATAATACCCATGTTTATGACTTATGTTCCTTGGGTTTTGGGAACACAGGTGACTAAGGGGAGCTGGGGCTGTTGGTATTCTGCTTGAGGTAAGGGAGAGATGATAAGGGGCCTGTTTGCTTTTGTGCTACTTGTTGTCTTCAGTGGTGCTTAGCATGGCTTCCATATCTGGCTACTTTCTCTGGCAGGGTCCAAAGCTACCTGTCTTTGCTTTCCTATTTTCCGTAGTGACGCAGAGGGACTCAATTTTGTGAAACAGTTTCTTGGTTTATAAGGTGAATGTGATAAAAGACACTCAAATTCTGAGTTTATAAGAAAAGCCAATCTTTGTTTCATTTTACCAAGTATGTAGCATAAACAGGTTTAACAGTTAACCTGGTTTTGTTAGTTTTAAAATGCAAATTTAGAAAGTATTTTAGGGAGTGACATCTTGATTAGTCTGTCCCATACATTGGTTTACTTAAGTGCCTGTAGGGACTGGATTTGAACCAGGCCAAAGTTAGGAGTCAGAAAGGCAAGTTCTCTCTGGAGCGTGGCAGGGACCCAGCTGCATGAGCCATGGTCTGCTGGGTCTCGGCACACTGACAGGAAGCTGGATCTGAAGCAGAGGAACTGAGCACTGGGATGTGGGATATGGCATCGGAAGCAACATCTTAATCCTTAGGCCAATTACCTCCAAAATGTACATTTTGTCTTTGATAGATTCGTGTTTAAGGAAAAGTGACATTTTCTGTATTACTTGATAGTATTCAAAGATGATTCAAGTTAGAGATGTAGCTGTTAGGTTAAAAATTAGTTGACTGCTTTAAGTACTGTTTTTGATCTCCCAAATTGGACAGAAATGTATTTTTTAATAACTCACTTTCTCACTGTTAAGCATCTAACATTTGGCCATAGATAGGCAGATTCCACACATTTCTTACTTGGCAGTATCCAAAAGTCAAGAGATTTAAATCAAGCCCCAGATGGCAGACACTTTTTTTTTTTTTTTTGAGCTTTAACTTCCTGTGGTCGTCAGTTTGGTCCCTTATGTAGAGCCAGAATGTAAAATGGCCTTATTTGAAAGCAGTCAGCATCTTTGAGGTGGCCCCGTGGTCCCGGCTGGGTGAGAGCTGGGAGGAACCTGCTCCTCCTGTCTGGGAGGAGTTTGAGGCTGTGCGGCCAACATCCTATCCTTCCCTCCCAGTGGGTGTGATCGGCCTTGGCCTAGTCCTCTCAGTGGCAGCTTCGTTGGTATTGCGGGATCTCTGCATATGGTTATTTGGCCACTTGGCTTGCTGTTAACATTTGGAGAAAAGGTCCATCACTAGAAACACTGTAGTGAGGAAGAACTCAAATACTTTGTAAAGATGAAGCCTTCATTGTGGTTACAAGTCATCTCTAACAGGCAGGGCAGTGGTTTTTAGTATTTTCACAATGGTGCAGCCAGCTTCACAGTATCAATTTTAGGAAGTTTTCATCTTCCCCCAAAGAAACCGTGTATACATTTGCAACGACTTTGTAATACAAAGTTAGGACTTTTCTGTTCTGGAGTTGAAAATTTGTAGGGAGTGCGCACACACAGTGCTTGCTTTTTACAAAGTAGAAACAGAGTTTCTTGGTCTAGAAGGATTTAGCTATGTTCTGCTTTTCCAGGGGTAAATTAGACCCTAGAGGAGGAGCAGCCAGCCACCTAGGTGTAACTCTTGATGAAATAAAAGGATTTAGAGTGGAATGTGAATGACTTTGCAAATATGAGCCAGTCCCCACCCCCCACTGGAAAGAGTCCCCTTCCCTGATTGTAATCATTGGTTTTAAACATGTTGTTACAACTTTTCAAAGAACATGCATACAAAATTGCCTTTGAAAAGTGTTAATAATTTAATAAGTTAACACTGTAAAGGAGTTTTGAATTCTTTTGAGACACCAGTAAAGATAAACTAATTAACCTTTTCAATCTTTTTTTTTAAAAATTTTTAAAATTGTTTTTATTGGAAAGACAGATATACACAGAGGAGGAGAGACAGAGAGAAAGATCTTCCATCCGATGGTTCACTCCCCAAGTGAGCGCAACGGCCGGAGCTGAGCCAGTCTGAAGCCAGGTCTCCCACATGGGTGCAGGGTCCCAAAGCTTTGGGCCATTCTTGACTGCTTTCCCAGGCCACAAGCAGGGAGCTGGATGGGAAGTGGAGCTGCCGGGTTTAGAACAGCCATATGGGATCCTGGGGCCACTAGGCCACGGCACCAGGTCTAACCCTTTCAATCTTTTTCTCTAAGACACTGTTTATGATCTGTTGGTCTAAAGTTGACGACAGTATTTCTGGTTGATAAATGATTAACTGGTTTTTAAATTTGTTTTCTTATTTGTTTGTTTATCCTAAGAATCATTTGTTTGAAAGGTACAGTAGCAGTCATGCACTGGTTCACTCCCCTAGTCATTGCTGAAGCCAGGCAGATTAGCAGCAAGTTGGATCGAAAGTGGTTTTCAGTTAGGACTTAAAACAATCTGCACCTCAGCCCCAACTAAAGTCCAGGATGTTTTAAGATGTTTGGATATAGGTGCGGGCCGGGGGGGTTGGGGCTAAAGCAGCTCCCTGCAGTGTGGCGGTTGTGGGGGGTGCCTCAGCCAGGCCTGACCCAATGCTGGGGCCTTTTGGCAGTGACCAAGTCCTAGGCCTTCTCCAGGCCCGAGAGGTTTCTTCCTTCAGGACAGAGGTAGAGAGAGAAGGATAGACCGAGAAGGGAGAGATCTTCCATTTGTTGGTTCACTCTCCAAATCGTTGTAAGCAGAGACAACATAGTAGGATGCCCCTGAAAGATGGGACAGCCGGAAGAACTCCAGTGCCTCACTCAAAAATAATGGAAGAAGGTTGAATTCTGCTGCAAGCCAATTTGTCCACCCAGCATTAAGGCTATGGACATAACAAAACATGGACAGCTGGCAAGGATGGGAAGTGGTAGCTAGTGCCATGAAGTAAACACAATCTCAGAACAGTTCAGACTACTGAAGAAGCACCCTTGGACCACCCATCTCCCCACCAAAGTCCCTGGGACAGTTGGGGGGCCGACTCTGCACCCTGGTGCTGATATGACCCAGTACCACGGTGCAGTGCAGCACCTTCCCCGTGCTCACAGAAGGGAGGGCAGAGTTTCTCATTCGCCCTTTCCCCATCTCTTCCCATCCTGCATGGGTCTGTAATCTCCTCACCTAGCTGAGAAACGTTTAAAAATAAATATAAATTTGTGAAAAAAAAAGAAAAAGATGTTTGGATATAGGAATGAGCCAGGAGGCAGCTCAACAGGCTAATTCTCTGTCTTGCAATGTGGGCATTCCATATGGGTGCTGGTTTTATCTGCTTCACTTCCCATCCAGCTCCCTGCTTATGGACTGGGAAAGCATGGAGAATGGCCCAGGTGCTTGGGGGAACCCACAGCCATGTGGGAGACCCAGAAGTTCCTGGTTTTGGATCAGCTCAGCCCTGTAGGGGCCAGCTGGGGAGTAAACCATCTGATGGAAGACCTCCCTATCTCTCCTGTAGCTTTAATTAAAAAAATTTTTTAAAGGGAAAAAAAGTAAAAGGAGTTCATTGTAAAGTTTGTTTTTTTTTTTTAAATTTTAGCAGGGTTTCTCTACCATAATAAGATCTTTCTGTAGACATTTGTGACCTCATTGTTATTTTAATTGGACCAATTTAGTTTGGCTCTCGCCCCCCAGATGAAATGCTAATCGGGTTGCTGCCATCTACTGTGTCTCTTACCAAAAGCTGGAAAAAACCCCTAACCTAAGGAAACCTCGCCTTTGTGCTCAGTCCTTTCAGCTTGTTTTGTGGTGGGTTGGGGGGTGTTTTCTTTCCTAGGGGGTTAGGTACTCTGTAGACTGCTGGCCACCTGCCTGCTTGAGTTGCCAGGAATCCCTCCCAGCCTCTATAGGAAAAATTCTGAGTTAGCTGGAGGCAGTGAATGATGGGAACTGGGGAGATGACGTTGCTGAAATTCCCTCTTGGGCCCCACTGGGGGACTCGGCAGAGGTCAGGGACAGCACGGCTTAGTAGGAAACCAGTGGTTGAGTTGTGAGAAAGTCGCTGTGGACTGCCTGTGCAGCCCAAGAAGAGGGTTACAAAAGTACTCACTAGAAGGTTCTGGAAGGGTTCCTAGGTTCTTACTACCATGTTCTAGAAGGGCTCCCTAGGTTCTAACTACTGTGTTCTAGAAGGGGTTCCTAAGTACTTAATACCATGTTCCAGCATGGGATTAAAGGGAAGAGGAGGGCCTTTGCATACCACGAGAGCTCTTACAGATGTTTCTTTCTCTACCTTTAACTATTAGAGAAAACTAAGTTTGTTTTGTGTTTTACAACCAGTTTATAAACCAGACTGATAGAGCAAAGGGTTTTTCCTTTTTATTTTTTAAAGATTTATTATTATTGGAAAGTCAGATATACAGAGAGGATGAGGCGCAGAAAAATCTTCCATTTGCTGGATCAATCCCCAAGTGGCTACAATGGCTGGTGCTGAGTGACCTAAAGCCAGGAGCCAGGAGCCTCTTCTGGGTCTCTCATGTGGGTGCAGGGTCCCAAGGCCTTGGGCTATCCTCAACTGTTTTCCCAGGCCATAAGCAGAAAGTGAAATGGGAAGTGGAGCAGCTGGGATTAGAACTGGTATCTATACAGGATCATGGTGTGTTCAAGGCGAGGACTTTAGCTGCTAGCTGGGACCTTCAAGGGGACTTTTTACAGGGAGGACAGAAGCAGTTGTTGCTTTTAGGGTGTTAGAAGTAGCTTGGGCCCGGCGGTGTGGACTAGCGGCTAAAGTCCTCGTCTTGAACGCTCCAGGATCCTATATGGGCGCCAGTTCTAATCCCAGCAGCTCTGCTTCCTATCCAGCTCCCTGCTTGTGGCCCAAAGCCTTGGGACCCTGCACCCATGTGGGAGACCCAGAAGAGGTTCCTAGTTCCCGGCTTCGGATCGGCGCAGCACCAGCCGTTGCGTTCACTTGGGGAGTGAATCATCGGAAGGAAGATCTTTCTCTCTGTCTCTCCTCTTTGTATATCTGACTTTGTGATAAAAATAAATAAATCTTAAAAAAAACAAAGGAATAGTGTCTAAAAAAAAAAGTGGCTTAAAGTTATGAATATGATTCTGTCTTTGGACAAGGTTTGTGAGCCAGTGTGTGCCCTCCCAGCTGCTGGAGGGGATCTGATGCTGAGCAGGGCTGCTGTCCAGGTTCATTAATTGATGGATTTCAGAGAGCCTAAATCCCAAAGCTTTATCTGCTCACTGGTAAGAGTCTGGGAGGAGAGTTAACTAGAGCTGTTGGAGAATGCTTATCCCTTGCTTTCTTCTTCAGTGAAATAATATTTTAAAATGTATTCATTTTTATTGGAAAGGCAGATCAGATTTACAGAGGACAGATAGCGAAGAAGATCCCCTATCTACTGGTTTACTTCCCACATGGCCGGAACTGAGCTAATACTAAGCCAACAGCTTCTTCTGGGTCTCCGAAATAGGTGCAGGGTCCCAAGGCCTTAGGCCATCCTCTACTACTTTCCCAGGACACAAGCAGGGAGCTGGATGGGAAGTGGAGCTGCCAGGAGACAAAACAGAGCCCATATGGCATCACAGAGGATTTAGACATTGAATCATCATGCTGGGCCCATGAAGGAGTTTTTGTTTTAAAGGTTTATTCATTTTTATTTCAAAGTTAGATATACAGAGAGGAGAGACAGAGGAATATCTTCTGTCTGTGGATATACAGAGAAGAGGAGAGGCAGAAAGGAAGATCTTCTGACAGTTGATTCACCCCCCAAGTGGAAGAAATAGCCAGAGCTGTGCCAGTCCAAAGCCAGGAGTCTGGAGCTTCTTCCAGGTCTCCCACAGGGGTGCGGGGTCCCAAGGCTTTGGGATGCCCTCCCAGGCCACAAACAGGGAGCTGGATGGGAAGCAGGACCTCCGGGATTAGCGCCAATATGGTATCCCGGTGCATGCAAGCCAAGGACCTTAGCTGCTAGGTTACCACTCCGGCACCCAGAGTTATTTACTTTTATTGGAAAGGCTGACTCACATAGAGGAGGAGAGACAAAAGATCTTCCATTCACTGGTTACTCGCCAACTGTCCGCAACAGCTGGAGCTGAGCCAACCCAAAGTCAAGAGCCAGGAGCTTCGGGGCACCCACATGGATAGGTGCAGAGTCCAAAGGCTTTGGGCCATCCTCTACTACCGTCCCATGCCACAGGCAGGGAGCTGGGTGGAAGTGGAACAGCCGGGTTATGAAGCAGTGCCCATTTGGGATTCTAGGGTTTGAACGGGAAAATCAGCCAGTGGAGCCATTTTGCCAGGCCCGTGTGTTTATCTTTGAGCTGCTATCCTTGGGAGGATTGTTTGTTAAAGTGCCCATAAAATGGGGATAACACTGGCCCTTTGCTGAATGAGAGACCAGAAGAGGGAAGTTGATTTGACTGTGGTCGCTTGACTTGTGAATGAGACAGGATTCAAAACTAGATGATGTAAACCTAGGCAGTACAGTCCCTAGTTAGGTGTTCAAGCACTTTCTTTTTTTTTTTTTCATTTTTAAAAAATTTATTTATTTTTATTGGAAAGTTGGATATACAGAGAGGAGGAGAGACAGATAGGAAGGTTTGACCATTGATTCACTCCCCCAGCGGCTGCAACAGCTGAAGCTGAGTCAATCCGAAGCCAGGAGTTTCTTCTGGGTCTCCCACGCGGGTGCAGGATTCCAAGGGTTTGGGCCATTCTTGACTGCTTTCCCAGGCCACAAGCAAGGAGCTGGGTGGGAAGCAAGGCTGCTGGGATTAGAACCAGCAACCGACCATATTGCATCCTGGCAGGTTCAAGGCAAGGACTTTAACCACCATGCTATCGTGCCAGGCCCTCAAGCACTTTCTTGAACTGTAGTCCCGCTCACACGACCACAGGAGCAATACAGAGGTCATGATACATCTACTTGTAAGTGTTCCTTCCTGGTAGAATGCCTTTTTTTTTTTTTTTTCTGAAAAACTCAGCATAGGGCCCGGCGCAGTGGCGCAAGTGGTTAAGTCCTTGCCTTGCACGCCCGGGATCCCATATGGGCGCCGGTTCTAATCCCGGCAGCCCCGCTTCCCTTCCAGCTCCCTGCCTGTGGCCCCGGAAAGCAGTCGAGGACGGCCCAAGGCTTTGGGACCCTGCACCCGTGTGGGAGACCCGGAAGAGGCTCCTGGCTTCGGATCGGCATAGTATCGGCCCGTTGCGCTCACTTGGGGAGTGAATCATCGGACGGAAGATCTTCCTCTCTGTCTCTCCTCTCTGTATATCCGCCTTTCCAATAAAAAAAAAAAAAAAAAAAAAAAAAACTCAGCATAAAGCCACATTTCTGTCACTTGGTTGTTGCTGCTAAGGTAGAAGCATGGACTGGCTTGGGAAGCTGAGCCTGTGAGCAGTGCAGTGAGTCCTGGATGTCCTGCCCTCCAGTCTCCCAGCGAGGCGGTGGAGATGAGTGGTTATAGCTGACTGCAGGCTCTTTGTACTTCATGATTATTCTTCAAATAAAATTTTTGTTGCAATATAACAATAAGTTTAAAGAAATTAAGCTAACATCTTTGGATATAAACACCCCATTTATAAACCACCTTTCATGGAGCTTGCTTCTGTGTTAGTGCTATTTTTTCTCTCGGAAATAAGAGATCTAGCATTTTTTTTCCTAAGATTTATTTATTTTGGTCCCAGTGTGATGGTTCAACTAAATTCTTACCTTGCTAGCACAGGGATCCCATATGAGTGCAGGTTTGTGTCCTGAGTACGCCACTTCCTATTTAGCTCCCCGCTTATGGCCCGCAATGAGCCTTGTGACTGTACCCCTGTGGGGACCTAGAGGAAGCTCCTGGCTCCTGTTGGCTTTGGATCAGCTCCAGCCATTGTGGACAGTTGGGGAGTGAACCAACGAATGTTTGATCCTCTTCTCTGTCTTTCCTTCTCTGTAAATCTTCCATTCAAGTGAAAATAACTTTTTAAAGATTTCTTTATTTTTATAGGAAAGGCAGATTTACAGAGAGAAGGAGAGAAAGCAAGATACTTTTCCTTCAGCTGCCTCACTCCCCAAGTGACTGTAATGGCCAGAGCAGAGCTGATCCAGAGCCAGGAGCCAGGCACTTCCTTCGCTGGTTCAGGGTCCCAAAGCTTTGGCCCATCCTTTGTTGCTGTCCCAGATACAAGCCAGGCAGCTGGAAGGGAAGTGGAGCAGCCGGGACATGTACCGGTGCCTAGAATTGGATTCCTGTACATACAAGATGATGACTTCAGCCACTAGGCTATTGTGCTGGGCCCGAGAATAAATATTTTCTAAAATTTAAAAGATTTATTTATTTTTATTGCAAATACAGATATACAGAGTAGGAGAGACAGAGAGGAAAATCTTCTTTCTGTTGATTTACTTCCCAAGTGGCCGCAATGGCCGGTGCTGTGCCGATCTGAAGCCAGGAGCCAGGAGCCTCTTCCAGGTCTCACACATGGGTGCAGGGTTCCAAAGCTTTGGGCCATCCTCGACTGCTTTCCCAGGCCACAAGCAGTGAGCTAGATGGGAAGTGGGGCTGCTGGGATCAGAACTGGCGTCCATAAGGGATCCTGATGCATGCAAGGCAAGGACTTTAGCTGCTAGGCTACTGCGTATTGCCCCAAAAATTTTTGAAAAAAATTTTTTTTATTTGAAAATCAAATATATGGAGAGGAAGATGTTCTGTCTGCTGAGTCATTCCCCAAATGACTGCAACAGCTGGAGCTGAGCTGATCAGAAGCTCGGAGCTTCTTCCAGGTCTCTCATGGAGGTTCAGGGTCAGAGTCCTAAGGCATTGAGCTGTCCTCAACTGCTTTCCCAGGCCACAAGTAGGGAACTGGATGGGAAACGAGGCCACTGGGACACAAGTTGGCGCCCAAATGGGATCCTTGCATGTGCAAGGCGAGGTCGTTAGGTGCTAGGTTACTGCTGTGGGCCCAATATTTCTTAAAATTTATTTATTTATTTGAAAGAGTTACAATGATAGAGGAAGATACAGAGAAGGATCTTTCATTGGCTGGTTCTCTCCCCAGATTGCTGCAGCCCAGGGTTGTAGAAGTGGTCTACTTGGAGTATGTAGGGACCCAAGCACTTGGGTCATCACCCACTGCTTTCCCAGGCACAGCGGTAGGCAGCTGTGGTCCAAGTGGAGCAGCAGGATCTTGCAGCAGCACCCATGTGGGATGCTGGCACTGCAGGCATTGGCCACTGCCCCCACTCAGAGTATATTAGTCTGTTCATGGTGCTATTGGGGGATTTACAATTAGGATTTGTTTTCTGGGTGCTGCAGGCTGGGAAGGCCAAGGTGATATGACAGGTTTCATGTGTGCTGAGAGCTGGTCTCTGCTCCCAACTTGGTGCTTGGCACACTCCTTACGTACTGGAAGAACAAATGGGTCTGAAATAATTCCCTGGGCCCTTGTAGAAGGGTCCTAATCCCATTAGTCACTCCTGATCACTTCACATTGGTGATTGAGTTTCAACAGAAATATAGGGAGGAGCACAAACATCAAACTCCCGCAGTCAGACTTGCAGTGTGTTGAATAGACTGCCAGGACGACTTGTGATGGGAATCACAAGTGAATAGCAGAAGAATTAAGTAGCTGATTAATGTTTCCATCTAATGAAACATAAATTTTACTATTAAAAAAATAACTGCAGGTGCATTTTTAGGTGGACTATCCGCATGATTTTGCAATCTTCTGTGGCTTCTGATGTCCTCTCATTACCAACTCTTCCAAGACCCCAATTTTGAATCTCTTGAAAAATAACCAATTCGTAAAAAAAAAAAAAATAGAGTACCAATTTGTAAGGCTTTAAAGTGTGTTTACATGTCAAGAGGTTTAAAGTTAGGGCGTGGGATGTTTAACTTTCCCTTCCCCAGGAGCCCAGGTTAGGGTTGGGTGGTGGTTAGGGATAGCCGAAGGGACAAGAGTTCAACCTGTTTTCCAAACTCTTTTTTTTTTTTTTAAAGACTTTTTTTTTATTTTTATTATGAAGTCAGATATACAGAGAGGAGGAAAGACAGAGAAGATGATCTTCCTCCAATGATTCACTCCCTGAGTGACTGCAATGGCTAGTGCTGAGCTGGTCTGAAGCCAGGAGCCAGGAGCCTCTTCTGGGTCTCCCACACAGTGCAGGGTCCCAAGGCTTTGGGCCGTCCTCAACTGCTTTCCTAGACCACAAGCAGGGGGCTGGATGGGAAGCAGGTCGGTTGGGATTAGAAGCGGCGCCCATATGGGATCCTGGTGTGTTCAGGGTGAGGACTTGAGCCACCGTGCCGTACACTTGATCTGCTTTTAATAAAAAAAGAATCTTCTAGAAAATTGCACAAATGATGCTATTTTTAGTATCTCCTTAGTGACAGGAGTTGAGGGAAGACTGGATTGACCCAAGTACACCTTTTCTAGCAGTGCTGGAAGCCAGGCACTTGCCGTTAGTGCAGGAAGCATCGCTGCAGGGGATTCATTTTAGGCTTGAATGGGTGATGATCTATAAGGCATAAGGTTAGAGCAGCTTCGGTCTGTGGGCCCAGGTCTCCAAGATGCTCTTACGGTGGGTACCAGAGAACTTCACATCATTTATATATTTAATTAATTAATTTATTTAATTTATTTGGAAAATGAGATATACAGAGAGGAGTAGAGACAGAGAGGAAGATCTGTCTGTTGATTCACTCCCCAAGTGGCCACAGTGTTCCTAGCTGAGCCAATCTGAAGCCCGGAGCTTGGAGCTTTTTCCAGGTCTCCTGCACGAGTGCAGGTTCCCAAAGCTTTGGGAAGTAGAGCAGGGTGGACATGAACCAGAACCCATTTGGGACACCAGTGCCCAAAATGGATATCATTGCTTGGAGCAAAAGGATTAGCCTGTTGAACCATTGTCCCACCCCCGCTCCCAATAGTCAGTTCTTTATAAGTGTTCTCTTTTGCCTTTATTTTATTTTTTTTCCTTCCTTCCTTCCTTTCATTCCCTCCCTTCCTTCCTTCCTTCCTTCCTTCCTTCCTTCCTTCCTTCTTTCCTTCCTTCCTTCCAAAAGTTTGGTCACCAAAGTTACTTCCTTGGCAAACTTTGAACAGTACTTTGACTTCATACCTTTCACAATTTAATTGGAAATTAAGTTGGCTTAATTGGAGCTATTAGTTGATAGCCTTTGTTAAACTGTCTGGCACTCCTGTAAAGCTGATTTCAATTCTGAATGGAAACTTTGAACCCATTTCTACACTCATGCAGCTTGTGTGATTCCCGAGTTACAGTCCGAGGGCCTGTGGCCTGAGGCATGGCGACATGCTTCCCTGGGCCCTGGCTGAGCCACGTGGTGTTGTGCCTAGCATGGTAGATCTGGAGAGCAATGGAATCTTTTTTGTTTGTTTGTTTGTTTGTTTAAGATTTATTTATTGAAAAGGCAGATATACAGAGAGGAAGATTTTCTGACCATTGATTCACTCCCTAAGTAGCCGCAATGGCTGGAGGTGAGCCAATCCAAAGCCAGGAGCCAGAAGCCAGGAGCTTCTTCCAGGTCTCCCACACTGGTGCAAAGCTTTGCGCCATCCTTGACTGATTTCCCAGGCAACAAGCAGGGAGCTGGATGGGAAATGCAGCCACTGGGTTTGGAACCAGCGCCCATATGGGATCCTGGGGCCTGTTCAAGGAGAGGTGTTTAACCACTACCCTATCGTGCCCGGCCCGAGCAATGGAAGCTTAAATACCCAATAATAAGAGTTTTTAACAAGTGTTAATGAGGTTGAGATATTCAGTCTTCATTGTATCCGATAAAGGACAGTACTATTTTATGTTCAAAATTATGAAAATAAATGTTAGAAAAAAAGAAGAATGTGCCAAAATATAACAGGTTTTCTTTTAGATTATTATGGCTATTTTTTCTTGTGTATTTTTTAGTATTTCTGTAATTAACTTTTTGAAATAAGGAAAATTATTATAAACATGTTGCTTAGCCCTTGTCCCAGTAAAGAAAAATTCTTGCATAGTAAGTTTTAGGAAATGGCATGGTGCATGTAAGATACCCTATCAAGAAACCACATCAGGCTTTTGCTGACTCCAGTGTAGTTTGTGGTAAAGAAGTTGAATTCTGAGGCTGGCATTGTGGTACCACAGGCTAGGCAGCCACTTTTGACTCTGGCTTTCCATAACTGTGTGTCAGTTTGAGTTACAGTTGCTCAATTTTGAATCCATCTACCTGTTAATGGGCATGGGAAGCGTCAGATGATGGTCCTAGCAGTTGGGTCCCAGCCACCCACATGGGAGATCCTGCTCGACAATGGAGGAGTAGGTGTTTTTGCTCAGTGGTTAAGGTGCTGCTTCTGGTCCACTCATATCCTGTCTCATTGTTTGTATTCCCAGGAGTTCCAGCTCTACTTCTGATCCCAGCATGCTGCTAGTTAATGCTTAGCCTAGAGGCAGCAGGTGCTTGGGCTGGACTCAGGTAGTTGGCCCCTTGCCACCTCTGGTAAACCCTGATTATGCTCCCAGCTCCTAGTGTTGGCCCTCCACCAGTCATGGTGCATCTGGGTAGTGATCCAGTAGATGGAAGATCTTTCAGATAAAGTCAGAATTATATATTTGTGTGTGCATGCACGTATGTGCATAGATAAATATATATTCTCCCCATGGTCAGAAGTTAATGATACTTGTTATTTTGCTTTACAGTTTAAATAAATAAACTGCAAAATTTGTGATCTCAATTCTCACTGTGTTCCTTAAAGTCAGCTATTGTTCATACTTTTCAAATGCAAGAGGTAAGTTCCTTAAAGTGTTGGTAAAGGCAAGAACCAAAACTCAAATACAAGTCCTTTGTTTCTTTTTTTCTAAGACTTAATTTTTAAAAAAGATTTTTGTTTATTTTTATTGGAAAGTCAGATATACAGAGAGGAGAGAGAGGAATAAAAAGATCTTCTGTTGATTCACTCCCTAAGTAACTACAACAGCCAGAGCTGTACCGATCCGAAGCCGGGAGCCCAGAGCCAGGAGCTTCTCCCAGGTCTCCCACGCGGGTGCAGGGTCCAAAGGCTTTGGGCTGTCCTTGACTGGTTTTCCAGGCCTCAAGCAGGAAGCTGGATGGGAAGCAGGTTGGCCGGGATTAGAACCGGTACACATATGGGATTCTGGGGTGTGCAAGGTGAGGACTTTATTAGCCTCTAGTCTACTACGCCGGACCCAGGTCTTTTATTTTATTTTTTAAAAGATTTATTTTATTGGAAAGTCAGATAATCAGAGGAGGAAAGACAGAGAGGAAGATCTTCCATCCGATGATTTCACTCCACAAGTGAGCGGAGCTGAGCCAGTCTGAAGCCAGGATCCAGGAACTTCCTCCAGGTCTCCCACACGGGTGCAGGGTCCCAAGGCTTTGGGCCATTCTCGACTGCTTTCCCAGGCCACAAGCAGGGAGCTGGATGGGAAGTGGAGCTGCCGGGATTAGAAGTGGCGCCCATATGGGATCCTGGGGCGTTCAAGACAAGGACTTTATTAGCCTCTAGTCTACTACGCCAGACCCAGGTCTTTTATTCTTAAGCATCAAAATATATTTTTATTCAACTTCTGAATCTGTGAACATACAAATGTTTCTTTTATCATGTCTGTAGTAATTGTGCTTTTCCATTTGACTGTATTTATGAATTTTACATATTCCCATTTTTCTATTAGTTACAGGGAAATGGCACGAAATAATTTGGCTAAAACAAATTTAGTTTTCTGCTATTCTGTTCTTTCCAACCAGAAATTCGTGGCTCACACCACTCTTTGGTTTTCTATGGAAAGTCCAGTGCTGTTCCACTGATTGCAAAGTGACGTGGAGTGAGGCACTTGGAGATCTGTGGAAGGTCTGCCTGACATCTCTGCAGTGAGGGGTTCTGGGATTGCCGCGCTGGCCGTGGCTCACTGGCATGTCTCTGCTGCGCTGGCCCATGTCTCCGGGCTCTGAGGACAAAGCCCAGCACTGCGGTGAGACACAGCACCTTAGCCTTAAGCCTTCCCAGCTGTACTCCAGCCAGGTCTCAGTCTGGTCTGCATCCAACCTGCTCTCCTCAAATATAAGTGTTCCGACATGGAGTACATTTGTAAATAAATTTCAGCTTTATTTATTTGAAAGTCACTTAAAGAGAGGCAGGGATAGATCTTTCAGTTGCTGTTTCACTCCTCAAATGCCTGCAGTGGCTGGTCTGGCCGGGCCAGGCCTCAGGGAGGAGCTGCTGCTTAGTCTTCCTGTGAGTGACATGTGAGTGACGGGGCCCAGGCGCTTGGATGTCTGTCTTCACTTCTCCAGGCCGTTTGCTGGCGCTGGGTTGGGAGTCAGGACACGGCCGACACCCATTTGGAAATGGGGGATCACAGGGGCTTTACTGGTGCAGGCAGGGCGTGGCTGCCTGCAGTTCAACTTTTGTCTTCTTGAGTTGATGTCTGTGATATCCCTATGTGCAAGAGTTTTGTCTGTTACCACATCTTGTAAAGTATAAGGGGAAAAGACTGAAAGAGAAAGCAGATTGGGGTAGTAAGGTGAGAATTTAAAGTAGGTATTGATTTTTTAGTGCAACTCAGACTTGGAAGGCATTCAGTTTGTTGTTTTTAATGTAACAGGAGACCTCTTTGAGACTTTGATGAACCCTGTGGTGTGTCCTGAGAAAGTCCACATTCTCAGTTCAAGGCAAGGGCTTTAGCTGCTAGGCTACCACGTTGGACCCACATTTTTTTTTTTTTTAAGAGTTTGTATAATAGATTCTGTCTTTTGGCTGACTCATTTTGTAAATGTCTGCAATGGCCAGGGCTGGGCCATGCTGAAGCCAGGAGCTTCTTCATCCAGCTCTTCCATGGAGGTGCAGGGGCCCAAGGATTTGAGCCATCCTCTGCTGGTTTTCCAGATGCATTATATTTGGCAGGGGGCTGGATCAGAAGTTGAATAGCCAAGACAAGTACTCTGCTCATATGGGAAGCCAGAGTTGCAGGTGGCAGTTTAATTGGGTACACTGCCAGCCCTGCAAATGTTACCTTTTAAAGACTGATTTATTTGTTGTTTTGAAAGGAAAAATTACAGAGGGAAGAGACGGAGATCTGTTTGCTAGTTCACTCACTAAATGCCTGCCACAGCTAGGATGGGACAGGCTAAAACCAACTTCCAGGAGCTTGTTTGGGTCTCCCACATGGGTGTAGAGACCTAGGCCCTTGGAGCACCTTCTGCTTTTCCAGGTACATTAGCAGGGATTGAAGTGAAGTGGCACCCATGTGGATGCTGGCATCCAGATGATTGCTTAATCTGTCACTACAAATGTTGTCCTTATGTTGGCAAGGATGCTAGGAGCTGAAAGTGTTTATCACTTTTTAGGCTAGATAATGTGATACCCTTTTTTGATACATAATGAAGTGAAGTTACCATAGTATTTCTTCCTTTTTCCAATAAAAAATAAATCTTAATTAAAAAAAAATCAGATTTACAGAGAGAAGGAGAGAGACAGATCTTCCATTTGCTGATTTACTCACCAAGTAGCCTCACTGGCCAGAGCTGAGCCGATCTGAAGCCAGAAACTCCTTTCAGGTCTTGTTTACTTGAAAGACCCAAATGATCACAGCCAAAATCCTGGAAACTATTCGGGTTTTCCACATGGATGTGAGGAGCCCAAGCATCAGGCAACAACCTTATTCTGCTTTCCTAGGCCTGCATGAGCAGGGAGCTGGATCCAGAGGCTGGGTAGCCAGGACATGAGCCAGCGTTTACATGAGGTTCCGGTATTGCAGGTGGCAGGGGGCAGCCTAGTTTTCTGCCCCGCAATGCCAATCCCCAAACACTCTGCCCACGTGGCTGTACCATTGCCCGTTCTTGTCAGCGGTGAGGGAGAGTTCCTGCTGCCCGTCCTCCTCACTACCGCTTACGCTGTCAGTGTCTAGGCTCTTTGCCATTCTTACAGGTGTGTGGTGATGTCTTGTTTTAATTTGGTAATTGATAATGTTGATCATATTTTTGTAGGTTTCTTTGCCAGTTGTTTCTTTGAGGTGTCAGATATTTTTGAGTTTTTTCTGTTTTAGCTTTCCTATTTTGAATTTATTTGTGTAAAGGGAGTACATTTCCTATTTAATGTCATTTTTCATAGTTTAAGAGTATAATGCTACTTTCCACCCTGCCTTCTGTCACTCCTACCCTCATTCTTCCTGCCTTTTAAATTTTATAATGAGATGCTTTGAATTTGTTTTATAATCACAAAGGTTAACCCTCCACTGAATAAGGAATTCAGCAAGTAGCAAGTTCCAGATCCACTGTTCTTCACTTTTCAAAGTGCAAGAGCTGTTAACAGTCATATCAATTCAAAGTGTCAGTTTCACTCACTTCTACTTTTTTGTGTACTGTATATTACCACAAATTAGGGAACGCATGATCTTTGTCTTTTGGGATTGCATGTATTTGCTTGGCGGACTGGATCCACTTGTATCCGTTTCTTACTGTGGCTGAGTGGCATTTCCTCAAGTGTGTGCAGCCATCAGTTGATGGGCATCTGGCTCGAGAGTATGACATAGCTGCTCCTCGTGGACATTCCCGTTCTCTGCAGCTTCTTCCGTTTGTGGATCCCAGCTTGTGTGTCTTTCCTTTTCTACTTGTCTGAGTGTTTTCTCATGAAAGGAGTTTTCTGTCATAGGAGGATTCTCTAGAAAAACAAGCGTCTGTGAGAGTAGGTGTTAAAGAGTAGCTTTGTCAAGTTCTTATTTTTTTCTTGTTATTTTGCTTATTTGAAAGGCAGAGAACAAAGTGCATGCACGCATGCCTGTCTGCCAGTTTTCCCCCCAAATGTCTAGGAGCCAGGAACTCGGTCCAGGTCTCCTGTGTTGCTCTGAGAGACCTGATGACTTGCTGGTACCTGCTGTCTCTTAGGGTACACATCAGCAGGATGCTGGAATTGAGAGCAGAGCTCCAGGCACACCAGTAGGGGAGACAGGTGTACCAAGCAGCATCTTAGCAGTTGGTGGCAACATACACTCCTTAAAGAAGTTATTATATTTTTGGTGTGTTAAATTTCTCTCTTGTTTATTTGAAAGGCAGAGAGAAAGAAAACAGAGGGAAATACATTCTTTGTGCAATTTCATTTATGACAGACTGATGTGGGCCAGGCTGAAGCCAGGGGCTGGGAATTCAATTTGGGTCTCCCACTAGAATGGCAGTGACTCAGACACTTGAATAGCAGCAGGAAGCTGTACTTGAAAGTGGAGCTGACACTCCCAGCCAGGGCCTCTAATGACATGCTGGCTTCCAAGAGCTGTCTGCTTGTGAGTGCTCCCGGAAATCTGTCCCAAAAATGATTTTTTAAAGTTCTGTTTATTTATTTGAAAGTCAAAGTTGGAGAGACAGCTGCTAATTCACTCCCAAGGAGCGCCTTTTGGTCTTCCACCCAGACGGCAGGGCCCAGGTTACTTGTACCACCTTCATTGCCTTCTCAGGCATAAGCTCGATTAGAAGCAGAGTAGCCAGGACTGAGTCTACACTCTAGTATGAAACACTGGGATTCTCAGTCAGCCAAACCAAATATTGGCCCTTCCAAAATAGGATTTTTAAAAATATTTTTGGTTTATTTAAAAATATTTTAAAAAGACAGTTTCAGAAAGAGGGAAAGAGAGAAATCTTCCATCCGCTGGTTCGCTTTTTCCATGACTGCAACGGCTGGACCTGGGCCGGCCTGAAACTAGGAATGAGGAACTTCTTTTGGATCTCCCACATGGTTGTAGGGACCCAAGAACTTAATCATCCTCTGCTGTTTTCCAGATGCACCAGCAGGGAGCTGGTCCATATGGGATACCTGTGCTGCAGGCAGACGTCTTCTATTATTTTTATTTTAGAAAGGTTTTTTTTTTTTTTTTAGTTGGAAAGGCAGATATACAGAGGAGATATAGAGAGGTAGATATTCCATCTGCTGGTTCACTTCCCAAGTGGCTGCATTGGCCAGAGCTCAGCTGATCTGAAGCAAGGAGCCAGGAGCTTCTTCAGGTCTCCACATGGGTGCAGGGTCCCAAGGCTGGGCCATCCTCCACTGTTTACCCAGGCACAGGGAGCGAGCTGGATGGGAAGCGGACCAACCGGGATACAAACAGGTGCCTGTATGGGATTCCTTGAGTGTGCAAGGTGAAGATTTAACCACTAGGCCATGGTACTGGGGCATAGGCAGCAGTTTTTCTTTCCTAAGCCACAGCACTGACCCCTATTTTTAAATATACGGAGAGGAGGAGAGAGAGAGAGAGAGGAAGATGTTCCATTGATTGATTCACTCCCCAAGCAGCTGTAACCGCTGGAGCTGAGCCGATCTACTCCCAGGCCACAAGCAGGGAGCTGGATAGGAAGCAGGGCTGCTGGGATTAGAATTGGCACCCATATGGGATCCCTGTGCATGCAAGGCGAGGACTTTACCCACTGGGCTACTCCCCTGGTCCCCATAAATTGATATTGAATGTTAATTTTTCAGTTTCTCCCTTGAAAAGCTTTTTTCTTAATTTCGTAGTAATGGCCAGTATGACTAGAAGGCTAAATATTTACACAAAGCATTTGTATGTAATTTAAAATGTTAATGACAGTATTTACAGAGACATACTTCTATGATTTCAGCTGTGATGATGGGGAAGTTATGGGTGGGTTGTCGTGGAATGTGTCTACCTGGGAAAGGGTGTTCAGGATCTTTTGGTGCTTGGGCAGAGAAAAAGATTGAGAAATGACTATGTTTTATTTGGTTGGGTTTAGGTTTATTTATTTTAATGTTAAGTTAATTTCTTAAATGTGGAGTATAAATTCTTCTAAGAAGAGCCCTTGCTCTCTCCTAGGACTGGCAGCCTCCATTTGCATGTGATGTTGATAAACTTCATTTTACCCCACGGATTCAGAGGTTAAATGAGTTGGAGGTAAGATCCTCGTACGTGTGCTGGTTGCCTGTGTTTCAGAGGGATCTTATTTAGAGCTTGAAGTAACTCAAGGCTAATAAATGATAATGACACTAAGGCCATTGCACACGCAAGTTTAAATCAAAATTGTCAATTTTTGTCTGTCATTTTTGGCCTATTCATTAGTGTGATCAGGTTTAAAGACTGCTTTGAGAGCTGGGTGGAAGACAAGATTATGCAGCCCTAACTTCCCTCCCAGTGCATCACCTGACTTGATTTGGTAACACTTTGGGAAGAGGCACCTGGGGTGTTCTCTGCAGGACCCCTGTTTTCTTCAGTTTTGTTCTGCCTGCAGCTGCAGGTGCCTCAGGTGGAGGACACATGGGGGCTGTTTACCTAGAGGTGGCTGCTGCTGTTAACCTGTGAAAAAGATTTTTCCTATCTAAAATGGGGCTTGTCTCAAGAATTCTGTGGTTTCAGTTGAGCTTGGGGGCGGGAAATGTGCCTTAGCTTGAGGCCCTGGTGTCCCTGAGAGTGCAAGATAGCACTCCCCAGGCCAGCTGTGCGGTACTAGAAGGAGAAGCAGCATGGCTGGGAGAGAACTACAGCCATCTGTTAAAGGAAAGACACTTAAGATCATTTCCCTTTTATGAAAGTTGATCACCATTGTCTAAGCAAAAAGAAAACTTTTGCTTGAAAAGAGCAGGCCTTTAAAAATATCCAGTTGTAGAGACTAACCTAGGTATATAGCAGTTTACTTTCAATTTTAATCAGTAACATGAAATTGCTTTACAGTACTTCCTAAATTGCTTACAGTATTTCTTTAATTAAGTACTTTTCAGAGTGACTACTTATGGGAGTGGATACTGAATGTAACATCTTGCCTGGCATGTGTTAATTGCCGAGTTAATGGGTGATTATTACTACAGACGGTTGGCTGTTTCTCTGTTGGATTTAAGAAGTAATATTGTACATAAATGTTCTTAGAATGAAAACATTTTAGGGCAGGCAGTAGCTGGGAGATGTAAAACAGGTAGGTGAAATTAAAAATCCCTGCTATATGTCTTCCAGGCCCAAACTCGTGTAAAATTGAATTTCTTGGACCAGATTGCAAAGTATTGGGAGTTACAGGGAAGTACGCTGAAAATTCCACATGTGGAAAGAAAGATCTTGGACTTATTCCAGCTTAATAAGGTAATCAAACCAGTTACGGTTCTACTGATTTAATACTTTCTACCAGATGAATTTGATATTTGTCTTAGAAAGAAGCATTTTGCTTGAAATACATAAAATGAGACTCTGAAAGCCTCATCCTTTGGAATATTCTGTTTTGATCCTTAAAAACTTCACGATTATCTCAGGAATGTTCATTTCTTTTTTAATGCAAGGATATTGAGGTTTAGGTTACCAAGCTAAAAAGCCAGGATTCAGTACTGTGTCCATCGCATCCCAAAGCCTCCATTTATTTTCCTTACTGCACATGCTGCTGCTGGGTCCCCTTCCTGGTTTGCGGAGGTGCTAACATTAACCTGTTTCCCAGATGGCTGCCTTGTGGAAGCACTCAGCAGCTTTGGGAGGGACTTTAGGATGGTTTATGGGTGGTTCTATCAAGGAGATGTTTTTTAAGTTTCTTCTAGCTTAATTTATACTGTATAAATTTCTTTGAATTGCAAAATGTATTTTCGTAAGATAATCCCAGCCTGAAACATTTTGTCTTTGGTGTTGTATGTAGGCTTGGAAATTTTAAATGATTTCCAAATCAGTGTTTCTAATTTCTATTGCTGTTTTATTTTGATAGTTGGTTGCAGAAGAAGGTGGATTTGCAGTTGTTTGCAAAGATAGAAAATGGACCAAAATTGCCACCAAGATGGGGTTTGCTCCTGGCAAAGCTGTAGGCTCACATATCAGAGGGCACTATGAACGCATCCTCAACCCCTACAACTTATTCCTGTCTGGAGACAGCTTGAGGGTGAGTTTGGAATTAGTGTTAACCTGCTAATTTCACTGCTTTATGACACGTTGAGATTGGATCTGGAAGACCTTGTTGGAAATACTGGCTTTGTTTTTTTCTCCCCGGTGTGTTCTGCTTTGAGAGCACCCTTTCTTAGGAGTTTGTTGATTATAATGTGTGAGACCATAGAGGGAATGTGCTTCTACTGTCCACAGCTGAACTCTGCATTCCCTTCCCTAGGGGATCAGCCAGTAGGAGCCAACTTGTGTCTGTTGGTTTCATCATCACTTGGATTTTTCTTTTGCTGGTTTATTTCCTGAATGGTTGCAGTGGCCACGGCTGGTCCAAAGACAGGAGCTTCTTCCGGGTCTCAAGTGCATGCAGGGGCCCAAGTCTTTGGGCTGTTTTCTGCTGTCTCCTTATTTCCGCCTCCCCCTACCATTAGCCGGGAGCTCTATTGGAAGTAGAGCAGCTGGGGCTTGAACTGGTGTGCAGGTACCCATATGGTGATTACCCATAAGGTGGGAGATTAACCTGCCAGCCCATCCACTCACTTGATTTAAAAGCATTCTTGATTGCCACATGAAGATGCAGCCTATAAAATAACTTGCTTGCCTTCTCCCTTTGGCCAGCAAGATTTCCAAGGAGATTGTCCAGTGAAATGTTACAATAAAAAAGGCTGAAGGTAACAGCTTTTTATGTAGTCATGTTCAGGTAAAGGAAGACAATATAAAGGTTTCCCTCTTGAGGCAACCAGTTGGGACACCAGCACCCCATGTTGCAACAGTGATTCCATCAAGCCCTCTACTGTCATGTTGCGTTCTGGAAGATGATAGCCAAGTGCTTGGGCCCCTGCCACCTACAAGGGAGAGTCAGATGGAGTTTGGGCTCGTGACTGTGGCCTGGTACCACCTGCTTGTGGTGAGCATGGGGAGGGTTCCAGCTGGTGGAGGATTTCTCAGACTCTTGGTATAACTTTCAAGTAGATGAAAACAAACAAACGTGAAAACAACAACAGCAACACAGTCCATGAACTTCGGTTATTTGATGGTCTTGATAGAAATATCACAATCTGTTCACACACCGTCAGCAATATGAGCATATTGTTTTTCTTTGCCCTTCTTGACGTCCCCCCCCCCCGCGGTGATTCTTTTTAACCTGGAAGAAAGTAGCCAATCTGATATCAAAACAGTTTTTGTGTGATGACTGTTTAGTGGGCCTAGTATGCCTGTTTCATAGCCTGCCTTTGCTATAGTTGCCCCTGGGCATTAATTTTCTCTTGAATTCAGAAAATGTTTACCTGCCTTTTGGTGCCAGTATCCTTTATGGGCACCTGTTAAAGTTCCATCTGTTCTATTTCCAATCCAGCTCTCTTCTTATGGCCTAGGAAAGCAGTGGAGGATGGTTGAAGTCTTGGTGGCCACTGTACCATGTAGGATACCCTGAGGAGGCTCCTGGTTCTTGCCTTCAGATGAGCTCAGCTCTGGCTGTCCTGGCCATTTGGCAAATGAACTAGAACTAGCAGATGGTAGATTGCCCTCCCCCCGGCTGCCTTATAGATACCCACTTTCTTTGCCTTCTCTGGAATGAACCAGCAGGTGGATTCTGTGTCTCTCCTTCTCTGTAATTCTCCCTTTCACCAGGTAAACATCTTTTCTAACTAATGTGTTTATCGTGCACATCATTTACATAAATAATTGTAAAAATTTCTTTCTAAAATCCTCACTAGGATTAATAAAAGCCACAGAGTGATTGGTACAGTTGTGTTTCCTTTCTAGTGTCTGCAGAAGCCAAACCTGACAACAGACACCAAAGACAAGGAGTACAAGCCCCATGATATTCCTCAGAGGCAATCTGTGCCACCCTCAGAAACGTGCCCCCCGGCCCGTCGTGCCAAGCGTATGCGAGCGGAGGTGAGTGCCCATGGAGAGCGAGCAGCAGGACTCCTGGTGCTGGGCTGCTCGGGAAACTGAATGGATTCTGGTTTTCACACACTGTGAAATGTTACCATCGAAAGGGTGAGGTCTGGGTTTATGTGGCCTGGAACAGACAGCTGTTGGTCAAGTAGGTCTGAGAAGAATCAGTGTTCTCGGTTAGCTATCTAGGTTGATTGTCCCAGGGTTAGGCAGTGTCTGTTAACCTGAGGCTGGGGCCCATGGAGATTTGTTAGATTTGATAGCAGAGGTTAGAAAACAGGCAGAGACGTTCCTTAGACTTCCCAAAACGGAATGTAGAACCCCCTGGCAGGTTTTCGTGCTTATGAAAGACAGACTGGGCACCTGAAGAGAATGCTCAAGACAACACATTGAACCAGACAGGGGTGATGGGGGAGTAGCGAAAGACTGCTAAGAACTGTTTACATGTGGATTTTCTGCTGGGAGATGTTTCTCCTGGGAAAGGGAGAGTTTCTGTAGGTGTGGGGTGCTTGCTTCCTACCCAGCTCAGTGGCCTTGTGCATTCAGGGCTCAGGAATGATGTGCATAGAGGAGTTGGAGCTAGCAGTTCATCATGAATTGATGAAAAATAATGTCAATTCCATTTTATAAAATAATGTATAGATAAGAGACTTGTTATTTCATTTTGGCAAGTTGAAACAGGAACGGTTTAGTAACTTTGTTTTATTATGAAGGAGGCAAACTCTATCCAATAAAGGAAAATGTGGATACTGGAATCCCATAGGTGTGCTGAAAGTTCAGTGCCCTGTAAATGAGTTCCTGTAGATGTCTGTGTGCAGCTCCCCTAGTGCTGTGCCTCCTAGGTCAGCCATGCCAGCACCCAGAGGATTAGTATATTGTCGGTGTAGACAGCATGTTAGCCCTGGATGTGAACAGAGTTACATAAGGTGGTTCCCAAACTGTGTTTGGTTCCAGACCTCCTAAGTGCTTTTCTTTGCTTTTAAAAAACTGTTGAGCACTTTAAGGAGTGGGATTATTGCCTGCCTCAGGCTCTCAATGAGAGGGGGGAGTCCATGGCAGCTTAATGAGGTTAGAGCTGCAGCGTAAGGGGCAGGCGTGTGGTCTGTTAGTTAAGGTACTGCATGAGATGACGACGGCTTGTGTCAGAATGTGTGGGTTCCTGTCTTGGTTCTGCTTCTCTTTCTAGTTTCCTACCAGTAGCACCCTGGGAAGTAGCAGATGAGGCCCAAGTTCATGGGTTCCTGCTACCCAATTGCGTTCCAAGCACCAGGATTTAGTTTAGATCAGATTTTGATGGACATTTGGGCAATGAACTCAGGGACGATGGATCTCTGGCTCTTCTTTAAACAAATATTTTGGTATAAAAAGCATTTCATAACAGTTAAGTATTTTATAGAACTTTATGGAAGCTGAATTTATTGTAAATTCTGGCAGAATCTTAGGAGCTGATGAAATTGGGATAGGTATGTAGCTGCTTAAGGTTTTTTCAGTGGTGGTAGAATAAAGTGGATGGGAAGCAGGTGAGAACAAGTTGTCTGCGGTCTCAGTATTAACGCATCTAGGTGTATTCTGTCCATCTGACCTATCATTGTCGGAACTATTCTGGTTACTTATAAAGCTCTTTGTCTATGCCATCTATTCTAGAAGTTTCCAGGTTAGCTCTGTCCTCCATGGGGCATCAAGAAAAGTGTTTGATTGCCGTAGAGACAAGTTAGGAAATTATGATTACCTTATGACTCAAATTTAATTTTTAGTTTAGAGGTTTCGTTTTAGAGGTTTTTTTTTTCTTTTTAAAGGAAATATTCATGTATGTAAATTTATTTTTTTAGGCCGTGAATGTGAAAGTAGAACCAGAGGCCCGAATTCATAATCTAAGGCGTCGAATGGGCTGTCCAGCTCCAAAATGTGAAGATGGTAAGAAAGTTTATCTTTGAAAAGGAACAAAGAAAAAATTAACTTGTTAAGTAAGCATTAAATCAACAATTACATGGTGGCCACAGGGTTGGACTTCGAGTCTTAGTATACTGGTGTTCTTTTGCCATGTAATTGCAAATATGTTTCAGCTCTTTGAGTTTAGCTGTGAATTTTGATTCAGTATATTTACTGCAATAAATGATTTTTGAAAGAATAGGGACTTTTGAATAGATGTGTTCATCTACTTCAGCCAAGGCAGACAGACGTGCTTTCTAAAAGGTAGGAATCCTGATTGCTTGCTTGCTTACGTGTCAGCGCATAAAGTGTCCGAGAGGTAAACTTGAGTTTGTTAGAAATCCTGCATTCTTTATCGTAGGCACAGACAAGTGACTGCAATCCCCTTTTCTTGGGATTAGGGAGTTAGTGGAAAGTTAGATACAGATCCTACCCTTGGCTCAGCTGCTGACTAGCTGCTTGACCTTGGAGATATTTCTTCATTAAAAAAAAATTATGATGTTTTTAGTTGAAAGAAAGCTCTCCCAACCACTAGCTCACTTCCTGAATACCTTCCATGACTGGAGGCTGAGTCAGGCTAAAGTTGGGAGGCTAGAGTTGGGAGCCAGACCCTTTGCACTGCTTTCCCAAGTCAGGTGGAAGCAGGACATCTAACTTGTGTATTCTGAGAGGGGCAGCTGGTGCGTTAGCTAGTGTCTTAACTACTAGACCCAAATACCTGCCTCCAGGATGACATATTCTTTTTCAACATCACAGTTATGGAAATTATTTGGCACAGTATATACAACATAATATTGACTGGTCTGGGACAGGTGTTGTTACAGTAAAGATTCAACTGCTGCTTAGGATGCCTACATCTAAGTGCTAGTTTGAGTTCCAGCTATGTGGTGCTTCCAGTCCAGCTTCTGCTAATGTTCCTGGGAAGGCAGCACCTGATGGTTCAAGTGCTTGGTATGCTAACACCCGCCTGGGAGATTGGGCTGGAGTTTCTGGCTCTTGGCTTTGGCCTGTTCTAGCTCTATTTTGGCAGCTGAAGCATTGGTTAGACTCTTTTCATACTGACTTTCAAAGAAGTACATCTTTTAAAGAAAACTGATATCCATTGTTTTAGCCAAGATGTTCAGTCTTTAACAAGAAGTTGGAGACTTCTGGAGATATAATGTGGAAGAGGTATAGAGGTGCAGTTGAATTGTCAGGCTCACATTCATGTTAAAGAGGAGCTTGATGTCCATATCTGCTGTAATGAGTCTTAAAGAGAACTGTTTTAGCTTCTTTGAAAATATGCAGTCCTGAGCAACATCTCCATGATTATCTACATCCAAAAATGTAAAGAGTATCAAAGTTGTTGTTGTATTGTATAGTCACTGGCATTGAATAACGCCTGGTGCTATTTCTCCTGATCTGCAAATCTTGAAATCACATTTGGCTTGGGAGGGAGGTGAGGAGGTAAGGGAGGAAGTGGAGCACGGCATAGTGCAGAAAGAGCTCACTTTGGATTACTTTCCACAGAGAAGGAAATGAAAAGTCACATCAAGCAAGAACCAGTGGAGAAGAAAGATTATATTGTAGAGAGCGAGAAGGAAAAGCCCAAGAGCCGATCTAAAAAAACCACCACTGCTGTGAGTTACTTGGCTTTCTCCTTTTCCCCTTTTCTTCCTCCTTTCTTTCCTTCCTTGCTTTAAACCTTCTTGCCCACAAATTTGCCTTAGATTTGGTTAATCTTTTTTTTTTTTTTAAATTTATTTATTTTTATTTAGAAAGATTTACAGAGAGGAGGAGAGACAGAAAGATCTTCCGACAAATGGTTCACTCCCCAAGTGGCCGCAATGGCCGGTGCTGAGCCAATCCAAAGCCAGGAGCCAGAAACCTCCTCCAGGTTTCCCACGCAGGTGCAGGGTCCAAAAGCTTTGGGCCCATCCTCGACTGCTTTCCCAGGCCACAGGCAGGGAGCTGGATGGGAAGCAGGTTGGCCTGGATCCTGGTGCGTTCAAGGCGAGGATCTTAACCACTATGCTAGGCCCCAGATTTGGTTAATCTTATCTGACAATCATTTGAAGTCTGTTTCTGAATGTGGTTACACCTTAGTTGATTGTGAGGGTGGTGTGTCCTCAGGGACTGTACTTGCTGTGTTTGCAGATTGGGTCCCCTGTGGCGTGAGCACATCACACGTGATTGTTCATTGTGTAGTAGCAGCTAGACCAAAAGCTAATGATGTTTACCAGCTTTCCAGTTAGTAAGGGGAAAGAAGGAAGAGCAAGGAAAGGGTGGGAAAAGGAGCTGGGAGTTGAGGTTGAGGACTGGGCAGAACTGTCTGGCTGTAGGGAGCTGTGTGTCTGTCAGAACTGCTTGGAAGCACGGCTGGAAAGCACTAGGAAGGTCCGAGTGGCTTTTCTTGTTTCCCCTCTTAAAGAATGAAAACAGACTAAACTCTGGGTAGTTGAACCCTGAGCTTGCTGTCACCGAGTCGTGTTCTTGTGGTACTTTTCTAGGGCTGCCACTTAACACTTGGACACAGGAGCTCAGCAGAGGGCTTCCTCCTGGGCCTCTGGGTAGCCAGCTGTCTTTCCTCTTGCTTGGTCATTGTCATATTGGGATAGGGTCGGTTGCAGGGTCCCAAGGCTTTGGGCCCTTTACTGCTTTCCCAGGCAGGAAACAGGGAGCTGGATGGAAAGTGGAGCACTTAGGACAGGAATCTGTGCCCATATGGAATCCAGGTGCAGACAATGCAAGGACTTTAGTCACTAGGTTTCAGCGCCAGGCCCTGTCAGTTGTTTCACTTAAGAAAAATTCTCTTTCATTAGTATTTGTAATTGTCTTGCTCTCCAGTAAAAACCCAGAAATTCTTGCTCTTGCACTGTGAGTTAGTGCCCATTAATGACTCTTGCCTGTTCCCCCTTGCCCTTTCCCTTGTACTTTAAATTGTATGAGGTCACCTTTGTAAAGACTGCATCTTAGCGGTTTTCATATAATTTTTATGTATTTTTGTGGCCACTTTATTTTGCTTCACTTAATGATATTCAGTTCATTGTTGTCACCAGTGACCAAGATTTCACCCTGTTTTATTGACTGAGTAGTATTCCCTTGTCGGCGTCAGGCTTTGGTTACCCATTTATTTTTAATTCTTAAAAGTTTTCTTATAATTTAAGATTGCAGAATTGAACTGTTTCTTTATAAATTTACTTTTTGTTTTTACCTAACATTTGTCTTTTAGAAAGCGATCTTTAAGCTCTTTTAGTAACTTTATACACCATAGCTAAAACTTGCAGTTACACTTTGGACTTGTGATGCGGAAAGTACCGTGAATATCTGTTAAACAGTGAGGTGGTTTCATTGGAAGTGCCCTGGAGGGAGAGAGTCGATCATGTTTCACAATATAAAATGAGAATATGTGCTGTGTCCACAGGTGGACCTGTATGTCTGCCTCTTGTGTGGCAGTGGCAACGAGGAGGACCGCCTTCTGCTGTGTGATGGCTGTGACGATAGCTATCATACCTTTTGCTTGATTCCACCACTCCACGACGTCCCCAAGGGGGACTGGAGGTGTCCTAAGTGTTTGGCTCAGGTAAGAGTTAAAGCCAGAGAAGGCTTGTGTTAGCGCCTTTTCTTTCCCTTTGGGTCCTTTATTTGGCAGTGGACGGTGCTGACACTGAACTCAACAAGGCTGCATAGAAAAGGGGTCTCAGACACAAGCCCCCAGTGTCGAGAAAGTTGAGTGCTGATACATTCATTATTCAGAATAGTTAAAACGCGCGCGCACATACACACACACACACCCCACCACCACCACTCTTTTTATTCATCTGAAAGGCAGAGTGTCAAAGAGAAAGTACCTGATTTACTTCCTCAATGACCTCTCGCCAGGGTTGTGCTGAACCTGTAACTCCAGACTCCTGTCACCCAACCACATGGGTACCAGGAACCCAAGTACTTGTTCCATATTCAGCTGTTTTCCTAGGTGCGTTAGCCAGGATCTTGATTGGAAGTAGATCAGCCAGGATGCAAACCCACACTCTGGTATGTGAATGCCAACATGGCAGGCATGGCTAAACGCCCTGTGTCCCTACAGTGAGTGTGTGTGCGCGCGCAGATTTTATTTATTTGAATGAATTACAGATTGAGAGAGTTCCACTATTTCACTTCCCAAATGGCTGCAATAGCTGGGGCTAGTTCAGCTTGAAGCAATGAGTCAGGTTCCCCACATGGATTCCAGTGCTCCCCTGGCGTGTGTGGGCCATCCTCCATGCCTCTCCCAGGCACGTCAGTAGTGAACTGCATCAAAATGAAGTGGCAGCTGCTCCCCTTTCCACATTGTGTAGAATGGCTGGTGAATAAAGACTCCTGAGGTTCTTAAACAAACAAACAAATGGATATGGCTGTACCTGGTACCCTTATGGGATGGGATGTGGCTACTGGGATGCTATGACACAGGCCCTGAATGCAGACGTTTCCATATGGAGCTGGGATTACTGGTATTTTTAGTAGTACACATTATCTCTGCTAAGATCTAGAGAGGATTTCCTCTCACCTCTGCAAGGATTATTCTGTATTCCATGGTGGTCAGCTAGAAGGTGATACCTGCCTTAAGGTAGGATTATGGTGCATAGGGAGCTGGACTAGTTCTGCATGGGTCCCAGGTTGCAGCTGTCTTTCGTAAAGCCTGCTCCCTGTCCAGGGGAGTTACCAGGCCCAAGGGCAGAGCAAGAGCTGTGGGGATGAAGAGAAGTGAGAGGTTAATACTTCCACTAGAACTACCTTATCCGGTGATCTAGAGTGGCTTAGATAGCTCCTGCCTGCCGCCACCTCCTTTGGGCCCCTCTAATCAGTTCCTGCTGCTCTGAGTCACGTGGCCATCTCTTTGCTGCTGCATGACATGATGATTTTATAGTTTGGGTTCTGAAAGGACATGATTCCTTTTGCTTTCAGCATCAATGGGGCCCCACATGTGTCGGGCTGTATGGAGAAGCAGCCACAGGGTACAGTGGAAGCTCCTTCTGTGCCCTCACCCCAACACAAGCCTCCTCCTGTCAGACCCTGAAGAAAGTGGAGCTTTCTGGCTGTGTCTCTGAAATTACTTAATGTTGTGGTGATTAAAATAAATGTTGGTAAAATTTTTTCATTAGACCAATCTCATTTTTTCAGTCACATTGATTTTTCTAATGCAGATATACCATTGATATTAAATAACATTTTGTTTTTTATAACTTTTCTTAATTGTCCAGTTTGGCAATTGTCCAGATATAGTTGGTGTTTTGAAGTGTCATGTAGAACACAAACTTTTCTTTTACTTGCAGGAATGCAGTAAGCCACAAGAAGCATTTGGCTTTGAACAAGCCGCCAGGGACTATACCCTGCGAACTTTTGGTGAAATGGCAGATGCCTTCAAATCTGATTACTTCAACATGCCAGTCCATGTATGTATGTGTACACCTCTTGGAGTGTGAAGGTGTTAGTAACTTTGGAGAACAGTGTGTCTGAAGACGGAGTGGAGGCCTCATTCTTGGTCGTTGTGCAGAATGAGATTTTTGTTTGGCTTCGTTGTTTTAGAATCTTGAAGTGTTCTTATTTCCGTTTAAGGATTTCTCTAGTGATGGAAAAATATCCGCATAGCGATAGGATACTAATAGAGAAAATAAGCAGCAGTCCTTTCAGTAAAATAAATGAAATTTGAGGAGAAGTTAGTATGTTTGTTATGTCTTGGCAATATTTATTTGGGAGGCAAGAGAGGAAGAGCAGAGAGAGTCCTCCATCTGATTGTTCATCCTCTGAATACCCACAGCTTCCAGTCTTTGGACAGGCAAATGCTGGGTCTCTCCCATGGGTGCAGGGGCCCGAGTGCTTGAGCTAGTTTCTGCTGCTTTTCTAAGTTCTTTAGCAGGGAACTGGGTTGGAAGTGGAGCAGCCAGGAGTCCAACAGGCACACTGGTGGGATGCTGGCACTCAGACAATGGCTTTGTTGCAACACAGTGCTGGCTCTATAAACATACTTCTTGTGTGTTGTAAAACCATAAATTAGTATTCTAAACATAAAAGATAACATGGTATTTTTAAATCTCCCTTATTATAAGCATAAGCTTGTTTCATTTGGCACTTATTATTCCATCAAGTAAGTTCACCAAAATTACATGGTTTCCTATGCTATTTCTGGATAAGCTCTAGTTTTCCTTACCCTAATGAGGTTCTACATGGGATCCTTCATGGATGTAGATTACTTGCTTGTCATCATTGCTTGAATCTCATGAGAGTCCTTATCCTCTGTCCCAACCTCGCACCTGAATCAGTTTATGGAACTTTAGCAAATACATGAGCACTTTTGATTTTCCCTAACATTGGTAATATTAACTGAAATTACTTTAAAAATATTTGCTTCTTTGGTAAGCTTAAATTTATACTTCATTTGAATTTTCAGGTTTTTTTGACTCCTATAATATTTTTTTGTGTGTCTAACTAATAAGTCTTGATGACTTACATATGACCTCTTCCAGCTATAGTTGCCAGTTTAGTTTAATTTATGACTGAGTTGTTTTTATTTGAAAGACAGGGTTAGTCGGAGACAGGAGCTGGGGATGCTTCTCAATCTCCCACATGAGTGCAGAGGCCCAAGCAGCTTTCCCAGATGTATTAGCAGGGAGCTGGATCAGATGTGGAGCAATTGGGTCCTGAATCTATGCCCATTAGGGCCCCATACCAGGCCCTTTGTTCTTAGGATGAAGACCTTGAAGGAATGGATGTTTAACTTACTTGCCACTGGATTCACATGTCAGCATTTCACTTCCTTGCCTTGCCTTCACAATTGTGGCCAGATCGGTAATAAAGGAACATGAGCCCTTCTCTTATTGTATATTTTATTTTTTAATATTTGGCTATCTGAAAGGCAGAGTGACAGAGGAACTCTTTCACCTATCTGTTTACTCTCCCAGTGCCTTCAACAGCCAGGGCTGGGCCAGGCAAAAGTCAGGAGCCAAGAACTACGTTTCAGTCTCTCTCTTAGGTGGCAGGTCCCAAGCCCTTGAGCTGTGTTTTGCTGCCTCCCAGGATAACTTAGCAGGAAACTGAATGAGAATCCAAAGAGTTGGCGCCCAACCTGGTACTCCAATATGGGATGTAAGGATTACAAGCAGGAGCTTCACTTCACTTATTTCATCATAACTGCAGCCCACAGGAATGTGAATTGTTAATTCTTACACCTTTCTATATAAATTCCAACAATTACAAAATCCCTTTTGGAAAATGGAGCCGCGTTTTAATTTCTTCATGGTCAGTTGTCAACATTAAAGACAGTAATTTTTCTTTAGAGATTATGGTGTGCTTCCTGTTATGACATTGGTCACTGTTTGTATCTGAGAACTTTCATTTTTTTCCTACTCTCCTTGTGTTCCAGATGGTTCCTACAGAGCTAGTGGAGAAAGAATTTTGGCGCCTGGTAAGCACTATTGAGGAAGATGTCACAGTGGAATATGGAGCTGATATTGCTTCAAAGGAATTTGGCAGTGGATTTCCTGTGCGAGATGGAAAAGTCAAGGTCTCACCAGAGGAAGAGGTAGGCCCTTGTTGGTGAGGGTTTCTGCATTTCAGGCTGCTGTTCAGCATCCACTTGGTCCAACGGGCAAAGCTTGATTGGGCCCTGCAAGTGGCTTTGATGTGGAGTTCATCCTGGGAATTCTGTTTGATTGGTCGAAGTCAGTCAGTGATATAGTTTTAGCAGATCTTTAGCTACCAGATTGTTAACAGCTGACTGTATGAAATGCCCTACAGTAGCATCTGAATTCCCACTGTGGCACTGCATTGTGTAATGTTGATAAGTGACTGAGGGTTCTTGGCCTCAGATTCTGGTCATTGCTTCTTCTTGTGAGGAGAACCCAAAGGTTTGCCCTTTAGTTTGTTCTAACAAACTCCTAGGAAGATTTCTATTTGTGTTCTGCTAGGAACTTAGATTTGTTGAAAATCAAAGTTGCACTGAGAAAAGTGCGTAGTAGTGTGTGCACAACTTGAAGAACTTTCCTCAAACTTGGTGTCCCCAGGGAAACGGCACCAGCACAGGGCAGAAACTGTTCTCAGCAGTTCGCCTGCTTCCCCCCTGCCCTCTCCCCTGCCTTCCCCTCCCTCAGGACAGACACTGCCCCCTCGGGATAGCTGTGTTCCTGCTTCTCAGTACCATGGTGAGTGTGTGTGTTAGCGAACTTGTGTTAAGAGGACCTCAGATTAGTTTTTATCCTGTCCAGAAGCGAGAGCAGATACAAAAGCAGTGACTGAATTTGAGCACCCCAAAAGTTAGCCTGGCGGCTTCCCACCTCCCTGCCCACGTTAGTTGAAAGGACACTGGTTTTAGCTGACATGCTGGGCCAATTTTAAGTGATGCAGCTGAACCTCATTCTTTATTTTTAGGAATACCTGGATAGTGGATGGAATTTGAACAACATGCCCGTAATGGAGCAGTCCGTCCTTGCCCACATAACTGCCGACATATGTGGCATGAAGCTGCCCTGGTTGTATGTTGGAATGTGCTTTTCATCCTTTTGTTGGCATATTGAGGACCACTGGAGCTACTCAATCAATTATCTTCACTGGTAAGATTTTCCAAATAGAACCTGGGAATGATAGGCACGGGGAGTAGGAGAGCTTTGTGCCTTGGGTCTATCTTGACTGTGAAGAATAATCTATTTAAAAAAAAAAAAAGATTTTATTATTATTATTATTATTATTATTATTTAGAAAGGACTTTAGCTGGTAGGTTACCATGCCAGGCCCCCAAAAGTACTTCTAAAATAGTGTTTTTGTTACTGTTAGGTATCAGAAGAAGTTTTAAGAAGGTGGTGATTTAAGATTCCCAGCCCTTGGTTGTTGTGGCTGTTGGAGGCATTTGGGGAATGAATCAAATCTCTAGGGCCCCACATGGTGGTCTAGTGGCTAAAACCCTCACCTTGCACGTGCTACAATCCCTCTAGACACCAGTTCTAATCCTGGCTGCTCTGAGTCCCATCCAGCTCCCTGATTTTGTGTCCTGGGAAAGCATTAGAGGACAGCCTAAAGCCTTGCGGCCCTGCGCCCATGTAGGAGACTCAGGAAAAGCTCCTGGTTCCTGGTTCAGCTCCAGCTGTTGTGGCCACTTGGGGAGTGAATCAGCAGATGGAAGATTTTCCTCTCTGTCTCTTTGTATATCTCACATTCTAATAATAATAATTTAAAAAAGAAAAAGAAGCATGGGTGTACTCTAAGAAAAGCAAAACCTCTTGCAGTGGTGTATGGATACCGTAGTATATAGATGCTTTCAGGTGCTTGGGTCTGCTTGCCGAGCTTTGTGGTTTTGCGTTCTGGCCTCACTGTGCACTGCCTTCCTTCCTGGACACATGGTGGGGACCTGAGGGGGCAGATACTTGGACTCCATCCATTGCTTAAGCTTTTCAGACACAGCTACTTCTTCATCTACACCCCCCTGCTTATTT
Source organism: Ochotona curzoniae (assembly GCF_017591425.1). Taxonomy (NCBI): domain Eukaryota; kingdom Metazoa; phylum Chordata; class Mammalia; order Lagomorpha; family Ochotonidae; genus Ochotona; species Ochotona curzoniae. Next base: position 13,267,324 of record NW_024466219.1, on the reverse strand, counting down.
TTCCTCCTCTGTTTTTCTTGCTCCTAAGTACAGAAATTTATTTGAAGATGTGTAACATAACGAAGTCCTCACACAAGGAATTTGAGGATATACCACAAGAAAGGGGGAATTGACATAATATATGTGCATATGAGCTTGGTTGGGCTTCCCTCGGCAATTGTTCCCAGCTGTAAAATGAAGATTATATTTACCATACCTCACAGGGATGCAAGGATGTTACAGATTAATTGGTTGACAATTTACAGTGCTTTGAATAATAAGAACCCTTTAGAAATGCTAATTGTCTTATTAGAGTGTGGTTTTACCTCATCTGTCAGAAGAAGCAAAGGAAAAGTAAGTCAGTTACCGTGAGAAAGTGTGGTAACCGCCTAGCCTTCGGCTGTCCTGATACCTTACATTCCTACACATTTGGGATGTTTGCATCTGGTTAAGGGACAGCCAACATGGGAGTAGGGAGCAGGGCCGCAGATGGAAAGCCTCATGTTGAAGCTTTGTATTTGAAGGGGGAAATGCATTGCATATGTTCACATTGCATTTCTAATCATGCTTCTTTAGACTGAACATTCTTTCTGTAGCTTAGTCTCACAAAGCAGGATCTATACAATTAAGAACTGGATAGCCAGGTTTTTTTTGTATTGATGGTGCGAGTTGATTTTTTTCCATAATTTATTTCCAGGGGCGAGCCAAAAACCTGGTATGGAGTCCCAGGCTATGCTGCTGAGCAGCTGGAAAACGTGATGAAGAAACTGGCTCCAGAGCTCTTCGTGTCCCAGCCCGACCTCCTGCATCAGCTTGTGACCATCATGAACCCCAACACCCTGATGACACACGAAGTTCCTGTATGTTCTGGGTAACCCCGTGCCATGCCACTCCTGCTTCATTTTGTTAATTCACTAGGACACTGAATTTGGTTATGGCTTTCTGTAGTGCAATTTGATAATAGAAACAGCTGTTTAGTGTACAAATCTGGTACTGTATAGCATTAGCTCAGTGGGACTCCAGCACCATAAAATGGTAATTAGATTGTTGGAGCTATTACCTAGATTAATAGTCTTACTAACTAGCTAGTTTTCCTGTGCAAATAAGAATAATTTTGGCTTTTCACTTGTTTCAGTGCATAATTTAGGGCATCTTAGCATATTTGCATGCTGTAAAAAAAAATTCCACTAAATTTTTCAAAATTTCATTTATTCGAATGGTAGAGACAAAATGTTTTCTTCAATTGGTTCATTCCACAAATGGCTGTATCAGCGGGGGCTGGGTCAGGCTGAAGTCAGGACCTGGAACTCACTTGGGTCACTCACTTTGGTCGCAAAAGCCCAAGCACTGTGTCCATCGTCTGCTGCTTTCCCAGGAGCATTAGCTCCGAGCTGGATCAGAAGTAGAGCAGCTGAGAACCAAACCAGCATTTGCATGGGATGCCAGTGTAACAGGCAGCTTTATTCCACTAAACAATGATGCTGATTCCTCCACTCATGCTTTCTAAACTACAAGTTTGTTTACAATTTCAACCCTTCAATTAAGAAAACAAAAACTTTATAGAAAATATTAGTTGTAAATTGCTTTAATTCTGGTACAGGTATAAACTCATAATATTGGCATCCTTGTTATTGAATACACATGGTTTTAATTTTGAGTAGTGAACTGAAGTGAGATACAGAGTAGATCTTAATTATACCTTTATTCCTATTTCTTTTTCAATAAAAGATTGATTTGGGAGGAAGAAAGACAAAGATATCTTCTATCTGCTAGTCTGTTGCCTAGATTTCCTCCTATTGAGTGGCAAGAACCCAAATCCTTGGACCATCATCTGCCATCTCATAGTGAGTTAGTGGATCAGAAATGTGGGGCAAGTCGGGATTAAAACCAGGCATTCCGATATGGAATGTTTCTTGCGTTCTTACACTTAGATTTCTGGGTTAGCAGTCTAGATTGAAAGGTGCCCATGTGGTGTCCTCAGACGTTGCTGTCCGAGGTGAGGGGACATATCGGCCTTTGGAGGGTTGCTCTCAATAGCATGGAGAGGCAGATGGAGAACTGTGAAACACTCAAGTCGAAATGATGCCTTTGTAGTATTAGTGAGTTCTTTTATTTTTTAAAGGTTTATTTATTTTTATTTGAACGGATGGAGATAAATATAGAGATATATATAGAAAAGGAGAAGTTCACTTGCAAGTGATTGGAGCTAAGCCATTTGATGCCAGGAGCTAGAAGGTTCTTCCGGGTCTCTTACATGAGTACAGGGACCCAAGCACTTTGGCAATTCTGTACTGCTTTCACAGGCACAAGCAGTGACCTGGATCAAAAGGGGAGCAGCTGGGACTTGAACTAGCACCGATATTAGATGTGCGCACCACAGACCAAGAAGTTAACTCACTGTGCCTGAACCTCTGCTCCATAAACAGTTTGCTTTCCCCCAAACTAAAATTTATGCTTTGGCATTTACAGGCTAGTCAGTAGGAATAAATTATGCATGGGTGTAGCTTAGAAGTTATGATCTGAAGTACCAGACAATCTCTATCTCATCGAGATCCTCATTGATTTTTTTCCCTGCTATCCTCTTGCTAATTGATCTTCCCTTCTACCAAGGAACTTGATCTAGATGAAACCTGTTCCTTATTTTTCAACATTTGAGCAAACTTATTAGAAGTAGATTCTGCATCAACAGAGCTGAGTGAATGACCTCCTGGTGTACCTGGGAACACAGTGTGTGCAGATACTGGAAGGGGGTGTGGTCAAGCCAGCTGACCAATGGAGTTAATTGTTAAATCTGAAAAGTTTCATAGATGATATAGCATCTCTTTGAAGAGTGGGAGCTTTGCTAGTTTACAAGTAGTCTAGCAGTGAGTTGGATGGAGGAAGCCCAATCCCCGGTAGGAGGGTTTGGGCTCCTTGGAAGTTAGTGGTTTTTACACTACAAATCCTGGAGATGCTATTCCCACACAGACGCCTTTGCCTTATCCCTGGTCTTCTTGGTTCTGTGGATTTGGATGAGGCTTGAGAATTTGCCCTTACAACAACTTCCCAGGTGGTCTTAAGCCTGCTGTTTCAGGAGCCATGCTTTGGTAAGCCCTGGGTGCCTAGGAAGAGGTATTTGAGATGGTGTAACAGACTGTGCAGCATAAAGCGTTGTGTACTTAAAACAATTGATGTGCTTTTTGGGGGTGCAGTCATTGGTTGGAATAAGGAATAATTCCAACCAGGAGTCTTGAAATAAAGTGGAATTCCTTTCATTGGTGTCTGGTGATCCTGTTTAGAGGTATTGCATCATGGTAAGTGTTGGAGGAAGCCTGCTTGCTATTGGGATTATCAGGCACAATATGGTATGAGGAGCTACTGTGTGGCTGGAATTACCCTCGTGGAAGCGGCTGTCTGGAAAATCCTCTGATACCAAGTCCCCATTGACTTCAATGAGAACACCACTATCTGGGAACCTCAAAAATGGCCAATTTCTGTCTCTCCAGGTTTATCGGACTAATCAGTGTGCCGGCGAGTTTGTGATCACTTTTCCAAGAGCCTACCACAGTGGTTTTAACCAGGGCTTTAATTTTGCGGAGGCTGTTAACTTCTGCACTGTTGACTGGGTATGTAATTACCATGCAGTGAAATTTTGCAGATTTATTGTTTATTGCTTTGTTTGTGGACGTAGTGCAGAACGCTTTCAGAACACTCACTGTCTAGTTGCTTCGCCCCATCCCTACTTCACTGGCCAACGTGCTGCGAGATCGCCACTGGCCCGAGAATCTACATCATGGGTGTACTAAGAATACTGCTTCTTTCTGCCAACTTTGTCCGTGTTGGTGAAACTTTAATGAAGGGTGCTGTTGATGTGCCTGCTTGTTTGCAAAGTGGTAAATAGATCCCATTTATTTAAAGACTCTGCTTTGTATGGCACCAGTTTAAATGATTAACAGTGCCACAGTTTGATGACATATTTCACTTAGTTTAAAAAGCTGGGATTTATGTTGATATCTTCATTTGCTTAAAATATCCAGATGAAGTGTGTGTAATATTAAGATGAAACCTTTGTTACAATGCTTTTCACAGTTTCAAAAGATACGTAAATGTGTATTTCCAAACATATGCCACATGCTTGTGGACATAAATAAATTGGCTTTGTTTAAAGCTGTTTTTATAACTTAAGGGAGCTAATCGGCCCTTGAGCTGTAACATAAATATGGCCTAGACTTTGCTGGAACTGTGACGTTAGGGTTGATAAATGAGTTTGGCATAGAGTGTTTGTAGTGTGACAGTATAACCCAGAGTTGCACGTGGAGAGCAGATGAAGCTGATGTTTCTTGTGTGTTCTGACCCAGCTGCCCTTAGGCCGGCAGTGTGTGGAGCATTACCGCCTGCTTCACCGGTACTGTGTGTTTTCTCATGACGAAATGATTTGCAAGATGGCTTCCAAAGCTGATGTACTAGATGTTGTGGTAGCTTCAACTGTTCAGAAGGATATGGCCATCATGATTGAGGATGAGAAAGCTTTAAGAGAAACTGTTCGTAAATTGGTAAGTTTTCTAGAAGTCGAATTGCATATCATTGTATATTAATAAACTTGTTTATGCATTTTAGTATCATATCTTCCTAATCTTGTCATTTCCTTTATGGTCCTTCTAATGTCATTAAAGTATAGCATTTGCATTGTCTAATTTTTACCTGTTTGCCAAGTGAATATGTTTTTGTTGAATTTTCCAAAGATTTTGACTTTTGGGGGGTAATATTCGTTTATTTGAAAGCCAGAGTTGCTATATATAGTAAAACTCAACATGTTTAGCAGGTATAAGAATCACACAGTCAGATACAGAATACAGAACAGCAGCAGAGACTTCAGGTTTTTTTCTTTTTTAAAGATTTGTTTATTTTCATTGCAAAGTCAGATATACAGAGAGGAGGAGAGACAGAGATGTAGATTTTCTGTTCGTTGATGGTTCACTCCCCAAGCGGCCGCAACAGCTGGAGCTAAACCAACCTGAAGCCAGGGGCCTGGAATCTCTTCATGGTGTTGCTTGCGGGTGCAGGGTCTCAAGGCTTTGGGCCGTCCTCAACTATTTTCCCAGGCCACAAGCAGCGAGCTAAATGGAAAGCGGTACCCATATGAGATCCTGGGACATGCAAGGCAAGAACTTTAGCTGCTACGCTATTGTGCCAGGCCCCCTAGAACTTATTTGAAGTGTTCTTGGGTGAGCATCTTTAGGTGGAAATAGAACTTTCTGCGGCCCACCTTGTCCTCCTGTCTCACAGATGGCCCAGAGTCTAACTTTTCTTCATGTAATTAAAAGTTACAGGTTTACGCTGGGTCGTTCATTCCAAGATAAAATCCCTAGTTAGATCTTCAACTAAGATTAAACCTTGATCTCTAGCTATTTCCATTCCATCAAGTCCTTTGTATTGATTGGTGGCAGATTAAAACCAAAGTTCATCCATTTGTGTTTTCCTAACTAGTACAGCTGTCTCATGTGGCATAGTTAAAGACCATGCTTCATAGCAGATTTTTGGGGGACCAGCATTCTTAAGGCTGGGCTGGAATTGGGTTCCACCTAAGGAGAAGAGGTCATAGCAGTTTGATTTTTGAAAGGCAAAGATGTACATCCTGGAGGTGTTCAGTAGTGCAAACTATAGTTGAAACTCGCTGATTCGGTGCATCAGTTTGCTCGTAGGAAATCCTTCGTCATAACTTAATACTCTCCTATCCAGATAATATTCGCTGTTCAGGTAACTGGGTGAAGTAGGGTGAGACCCTACTCTGCCAACACCTGCACATTAGTCTTCTCCACTTGCCCCGTTTTCCTCCTCCCTGTTTTTATTGTTGTTGAGCCATTTCTCTGGCAGTGTCCCTCAGCCCTCCATTTCTTACATGCATATGCATTTCCCTTACTGTGATCTGTACCCAAGACATGGAGCTGCTGATGGGGAGTAGAAGAGCTGACAGCTGATCTCATTCCCTTTCCTGTCCTCTTGATAGCTAGTTGAACCCGAAGCCAGCCCGCGGGTTGTATAAAAAGGGATTTTCCCTACTCACGGAAAGTGCGTTAACTTGCTCCTGTTGACTTAGTTAAGTGTTGCTTTGTGTTTCTCACTTTTTACTCATACATCCCTACTTTGTCTTGGGGCAAGGGTATTCTACTCTTTCTAAAGTCTGAAAAGTGAACTTTATTCTAGGGAGTGATCGATTCAGAAAGAATGGATTTTGAGCTGTTGCCAGATGATGAGCGTCAGTGTGTAAAATGTAAAACCACGTGCTTCATGTCTGCCCTCTCCTGCTCGTGTAAGCCGGGCCTGCTGGTGTGCCTGCACCATGTGAAAGAATTGTGTTCCTGTCCTCCTTATAAATATAAATTGCGGTGAGTAGGAAGTGTGGCTTTTTTCTTTCCCCTCGGTAATGCTGAGGTTTCAGTGACATAGCTGTTGTTGGGCTGGAGGAAGAGGTGGGACCCATCTGTCTCAGAGCTAAGCCTGCATTCTCTTCCAGATACAGATACACTCTGGATGACCTCTACCCTATGATGAACGCATTGAAGCTTCGAGCAGAATCTTACAATGAGTGGGCCTTAACTGTGAATGAAGCTTTGGAGGCAAAAATCAACAAGAAGAAAAGTATGTGGCACCGCAAGTGTGATGTGGTGTTCAGTAGTTGATTTTGATTGGGATCTAGCCAACTTAAAATCAACCTTTCTATCCATCTGGGTGTTTCAGGGCAGGACCAGAGAAAGTTTTAAAACCAAGATCGGAAGAAGGAGGTGTCTCTACATTGGAGTGGAATATGCAGGGGGCTTTGTTTAACCAAACCGTGTGCTTAGGAAACACTGACCTGTTTTAAAATGTTTCCAGTTCACACACAACTTTAGAAAACCTTCTTAATCAAATCAGATCAAAACAAAATAAAACTGCATCCAATGAGAAAGACAGCATGAGCTGCTGGTTTATCACTTGTGAGGGCACTACTTTTTTTCCATCTCTCTTACCTGCCTTGTTGAGGGGAGCAGAGCAGTACACTATCTCTGAGTACACTGGGTCCTTGCAGAATAGCGCGTGACAGGAAGAGGCAGGCTGCCACCATGGCAAGATCTACAGTTGCACTGCTGTGACTTATCGGTCACTTTCCATATTTTACCTATCTTTTTACACATGGTATCTTAACATTTCTGCGATGAAGCACAGCTGCGTCCAAGCAGCCTCAGGAAAGAAAATGAGCACATTCGTGATTTAGAGCGGAGAAAAGCCTTTAAGTGTTGTGTGAGTATTGATAATGTGCTGGGCTCAGAGAGGTGACTCACTGCTTTGTTCATAGGCCTCGTCAGCTTTAAAGCTTTAATCGAGGAATCTGAGATGAAGAAGTTCCCTGACAATGACCTTCTGCGCCACCTGCGCCTGGTGACACAGGATGCAGAGAAGTGTGCCTCTGTTGCGCAGCAACTGTTGAATGGCAAGAGGCAGACAAGGTATGTTGCTGGCACTGTCCAAATAGGCTCTGGCAGAGCCTCTGGCAACATCCCGCCATTGTTTGGCCCTGGAAATCTGTGAGGGGCACACATGCAGATCCTCAGTGGACTGATCCAGCCTTCCTTTTTTGTAGATACAGATCTGGTGGAGGGAAGTCCCAAAATCAGCTGACGGTGAATGAACTCCGCCAGTTTGTGACGCAGCTCTATGCTCTTCCATGTGTCCTCAACCAGACCCCGTTACTGAAGGTAACCAGAAGGGTGTGTGGGAGAACTTGGAGATCCTGGGCTTGTAAATGACCTTGATTGACATTATTGAAGGTACTTCTTCGGTGTTAATGTACACATTTAATAACTAATGTTTTTAACACCTTGAGGGATGTATGTACAAAGCTCACAAGAGAAAGCTGGAAATTTTTAGTTTGAAAATGTGAACCAAGGACTAGGGCCACATATAGTAAGCAGAGTTTCTGTCTGTGGCACCAGCATCCCATATGGGCATCTGTTTGTGTCCTTGCTGCTCCGCTTCCGATCCAGCTTCCTGCTGTGGCCTGGAAAAGCAGTGGAGGATGGCTCAAGTCCTTTGGGTTTCCGCACCAGTTTTGAAGACCTGGTGGAAGCTTCTGGCTTCTAATTGGCTCAGTTCTGGCCATTGCAGCTATATGGAGAGTGAATCAGCAGATGTAGGATCTTCCTATCTCTTCTCTCCTTTCCTTATTTAACTGTCTTCCAAAGAAAAATGAAATTGTGACCAGCCAGTCTTGGAGCTGTGATGTCTGTGAAAGTGTGTTGTTTTAGCTATGAATTACCACTATGTGACCTGATGGACTCGCTATCACTGAAATGAAGTGGGACAGTGGAGTAGCACATGTAATGTGACCTTACGTGTGGACTATGTGTGAAAGAAACCAATGCCTGGAATGGTTGTTTTAACACAGGATCTCTTAAACCGTGTGGAGAACTTTCAGCAGCACAGCCAGAAGCTGCTCTCAATGGAAATGCCCAGTGCCGCTGAGCTGCAAGATCTGCTAGACGTCAGCTTTGAATTTGATGTGGAGCTTCCACAGCTAGCTGAGATGCGGACGCGGTTGGAACAGGCCCGTTGGCTCGAAGAGGTGCAGCAAGCTTGCCTAGACCCCAGCTCCCTTACGTTAGACGATATGAGACGGCTCATAGACCTGGGGGTGGGGCTGGCCCCCTACTCTGCAGTAGAAAAAGCGATGGCACGGCTGCAGGAACTGCTCACGGTGTCTGAGCACTGGGATGACAAAGCCAAGAGTCTCCTTAAGGCCAGGTAAATCGGGTCAGGCGTGTGGCCCCTGAGGCAGGGTGGCTGGGTGACCCTGTCTGCGAGCCTAGAGCACTGTGGCTGGCGTGTGGCAGGGGTTCTGTCGCTGCCACCTCCTGTGAGCATTGCAGTGGAAGCAGCAGAGATGTTTGGGACAGCTTTGGACTTCGGTTAAGGATTATTTTTGTTTGCCTAATTATAAAATGATGCAAATGCACTTCAGTGAAATTTTTCCATGCTCTGATAATACTATCTTTAAGGGATGAAACCATGTTTTTGGCAGGCAGGGCTTTTTTAAACTATAAGTTACTAAGAAGCCCGAGACATCTGAAAGCCTGCAGCACTCTGGAAAATGAAGACAGTGTGAGTTGTTTTTCTTGAACTAAGACTGCTTGCAAAAGTCGGGGACAGACACCTCCACTATATCTGGCAGATACACTGGATGCAGGCTGTCAGAGGGACAGGGGACTGCCACTGCCCTTGCCCTTGGTTCTGCGCTGCTCCTGGTCGCAGTTTACCACAGGAAGACACTTGAGTTTTGGGCATTGTTCTCTGGTCCATGGATGGAGGCTGCAAAACTTCCAGTGCTTTGCTTTGAATACATGAATGACCTCAAGCAAGTTTAACAGAGAGGAAGTTCATCGGTATTTTAGTTACCTTCTCAACATGGAAGCTTGTGGCTATATCCTCAGAAAATTAGGAGCAGGTAGAATTTAAATGCCTCACTGAGTTACTTACGTTTTATGTTTTTGAGAGCAAATATTCTGCAATATTGGTATAGTGAACATAAAATTAGCATTTACCAGGCTCCGAATACCCACTAGTTCCTGACTGATTTTCTCCCAACAGTGTAACACTTGCAACTGCATAGATCTCATGTGAAGATTTTTTTTTTAATTTGTGAAAAAGGAATCTCTACCTGCTGGTTTGCTGCTGAACTGCTAACAGCGATCAGACTGGGACAGGCATAAAGGCAGGAGTCAGGAACTCAGTCCAGGTCTCCTGCATGGGTGCCAGGGTCCAACTACTTTAGCTGTCACCTGCTGCTTTGAGGATGTGCATTAGTAGCAACCTGGGAATCCAATGCAGAGCCAAGACTTGACCCTGGGCATGTGGGCATCCCAAGGAGTACCCTGCTCTCTGTGTGCAATGGTCACCCTTGATGTGCCTAAATATTACTCAGCCAGTTGGTCCTACGTAATCTGATAACTAGTAGCTAGTCAGATGCATTTGCAAGACTGGACTCCTTTGAAATTATTTTTCCTTTTTGTTAACTGTTAGTAAGACATAGCAGCTACAAAATTGTAAGAAATGCCTCTGTTTCCTTTTGGTAGACCCCGGCACTCCCTGAGCAGTCTTGCCACCGCCGTCAAGGAGATGGAGGAGATCCCTGCATACCTGCCCAACGGCGCAGCTCTGAAGGACTCAGTGCAGAGAGCCAGAGACTGGCTTCAGGATGTGGAGGCCCTACAGGTTGGTTCCTCCTTAGTGCATTAAGAAAGGGCCGTAATTTACAAATCTGTGGAGGCTACATTAGATCAGCTGTGTCTCATGGCATAGATAATGGTGTATATCCAGTTTTCGGATGTAGTTGACCAGCTAGTGTCTTGACCGGGTTGTGCAAAACTGTTTGCTGCTTTGACAGTTCAGTTGCATGTTTCTGGTACCTGGAAACCTTTGAGAACTTGGCTGCTATTTGAGGGAAAGGAGCTCACAATGAAGGTGTGAGATAAGTTGTGACTTCTTCAGCCTGGGATGAAGAGGGGCCTCATGGTGGCCTGCCAGCAACATTGGTGTTGAAGCCAACCCAGTAGAAGATTCCATGAGCCTGCTTATTTATTTGACTTTATGGCCCAACTACGTCAAAGCCCTATTTCTACTGAATGGTGACTCAACCAGAGATAACCCTCCCAACCCTATAAGATTAAGGAAACTTAGCGAGTTTCAGAGAAATCGGCCATAGTAACCATCACCGCATATTTGCAGCCACTTGCTAGATGGTACATTTGCTGACCTGTGTATAAGGTCAAAGGGAGTTGAATGAGATGTGGGAAGAATGCCTCAATTGTTCAACCTGCTTTAGCTGGATGGCTTCATTGGGAATGTGGCTGGAGGGGCAGCAAGAGGTATCTTCCTCATGAACTCCTTGATTGTTGTAAACCAATAGTTCTTGGAGACCTGGAGAGAAAGAGCATCTTACGTTCTGTTTTTGTTGAGGTCTTCATATTCTAGGGAAAAATTCCTTTATGGTTTTGTAATATTTAAAGTTTAAGTGGTACTTTCTTGCCATTTGCTGATCAGACATACTGAATAGGACACTTCTGGTCAAAGGTCTGCAACAGGGCATCTGGGCATCTGTTTGAGTTAAAAAGAAGAGAGCCTTGTTTGGGTAGGTCCCATGGTGAAAGGTGGCCCAGGCAAGGCAGAAAGGAAAAGAATGTATCGCTGTGCAGGGAAGCACTTGATGGAGTTAGATCAGGTGCAGGCTGTCCTGAGGAAGGTCCTGAAGTGAAGGCTTCAGTCATAACTCTGAGCCCTTCTCTCTGAGACATGTGAGCAGCTGGAAGGTGTGGTTGTTGCCATGAGAGGCCCATGTGTGCTTGAGAAAGCCAGGGCATGCTTCTGGGTGGCTTTGTTCCATCTCTGCTTCATACACTGCGTGCTGGCTTGGCAGCGGTGATTGCATGGGTGGAAGGCAGGCTTTACTTAATTTCTGGGGGAAAAAAAAGCCTCACCTTTCCTAACATGGTGTATTTGGTAGCAGTTAACAGACGTGACTGGCATCAAGGAACCACATAGTTCAAATATCCAGTATGATAGAAAGTTACTCCGTATTTTCCAGTTGAAGGTCATAGCAATAGCGCATAACTTATGAGGTGCTATCATTTTTTTTTAAAAGATTTATTTTTATTATTTTTTACTGGAAAGGCAGATATACAGAGAGGAGAGACAGAGAGGAAGATCTTCCGTCCGATGATTCACTCCCCAAGTGAGCGCAACGGCCGATGCTGTGCCGATCCGAAGCCAGGAGCCTCTTCCGGGTCTCCCACGTGGGTGCAGGTTCCCAAAGCCCTGGGCCGTCCTCGACTGCCCTCCCGGGCCACAGGCAGGGAGCTGGAAGGGAAGTGGGGCTGCTGGGATAGAACCGGCGCCCATATGGGATCCCGGGCGTGCAAGGCGAGGACCTCAACCACTGCGCCACAGCGCCGGGCCCGAGGTGCTATCATTTTTAAAATTGATATTTGAAAGCTTATTTTCAGGGTTTTGTGCTGTAGCGCAGTGGACTAAGCTGACATTTGCCCTGTTATCCTATCAAAGGGCTGTTGCAATGGCTGTTCCACAAGGAAGTGCTGGCCCCTTCCTTGCAGTGCAGTACTTGGGTTCCTGCCATTCACATGACAGAGCTAGATTGCATTTCTGTCTAGCTCCTTTTTTGCCAGGTCCAGCCCCAGCTGTTGCTGTAATTTGGGGAATGAACCAACAAATAGAAAAGTTTTTTTTTCTCTGAGCTTCTCAGGGTCTCCCACATGGCCGCAGAGGCCGTGTCACCTGGGTCAGCTTCTGCTGCTTTCCCAGCTGCTTTAGCAAGGAGCTGAATCAGAAGTTGGCAGTGGGATTCAATCTGATATTCTTATGGATGCAGACACGGTAGCAGCTTAACCTGCCACACTGCGACACCAGCCCCTAATAAGTAACTGTTTTAAGTCATTTTCATTTTTTTTGAAAGGCAGAGAGCCAGGTAAATATACGAGACAGCTTCCATTTGTTGGTTTCTTCTAAATGCACTAACAGCCAACGGCTGTGCTAGACTGAAATGAGGAGCACGGTTCAACCTCGGCCTCCCCTGTGGGTGACAGGAACACGAGTACTTGGCCTGCTGCCTCCCAGGGTGCATGTCTGCAAACTTGGGTGTTTCAGTATGGGACGCAGGAGCCCGTTGGGGTCTTATCCACCATATCAAACATCTGGCCCTTTATTTTTTCTAAGTGCCCATCAGAACAAGAGGCCATGTATGCTTAGTTTACCCCATTCTCTTCTCGTTGTCCTAGAAGTGCCCTTGCTGGACTTCCTATGTGGCACGCTTGGCCCCTTCCTTTTTGTGTCGTCGTCAGGGACAGCAGTGCTTGATGTGGTGTGCCTCAGAACAAGCCTGTGCTTGTGGTGGGTTGTGTCAGGAGAGATCCGGCAGTCCATAGCAACAGCCCCCACGCATTTCTTCTCCCCCGCTAACACTCTAGCCAGAGCTCCTCCCAAGTGTGGGCCTGGAGCCGTGGCAGAAACAAGATGGGCGCCTTGTTAGACAGGCGGCTTCCCCGGGTGTTCCCTCACCGTGCAGTCACGATATCTGGGAAAAGGACTCAGAAAGCTGTCTAATTCAAAAGCTTTCCATGTGACAGGTGGGAATTCAGGTACACAATTTTCAAATGCATACTTTATACTGGGTTAGTTGAACTCATCATTGGTGAGTGAGTTAGAATGTGATAGTGTTTTTTTATTGTGTTTCTGTAAGCCAGTATGATCGCCTAAATCTGTTGCAAATGTTTATTTCTGTAGATTTTTGTTTTTTCTATTTATAGGGACCACTGTGCTCGGTGAACCAGAGGGATGATGGTGTGTGCCATGTCCACACTTGTGCCCTAGCACTGAGCACACACTTGACCCTCTGGTAGTAAGTGATCAAATAAAGTGTCAATTGCTCCATCCTGGATTTATGAGCCAGTGTACGTAGTTGGAAGCTGTGAGCTTAGCATGTTGAGATCATGAAGTAAGCTAAACTGTGGCCTTTTCACTTTGTGTGGTCGTATTGTCATTCTAAATGACTGTGCTGATTCTGGACTTCCTAGGCTGGAGGACGTGTGCCTGTGCTGGACACACTCATAGAACTCGTTACGAGAGGACGCTCGATCCCAGTGCACCTGAATTCTCTGCCGAGACTGGAATCCCTGGTGGCTGAGGTTCAAGCGTGGAAAGAATGTGCTGCCAACACATTCTTGACTGAGAATTCGCCATATTCTCTGCTGGAGGTAAGTGCAGGACGGTAGATCTCCCCGCCTGGTGAAGCACGGAGTCTGTCCCCCATGCAGCCCACATCATGGTTGATCTCTGACAGACCTGGGAGATTGTCCTGACCTGCTCTTAAGGCACCTTTCCGTGTTTGCAGTGTGCTTTCCATGGGGGATCCTTTCTCTGGGGTTGAAGTCCTAAGTGTGACCGCACCTCACCAGCTGTCAGCCAGCCTGGCCAGTGATCGCCTCTGCATTTTGCAACGTGCATTGGCTGTACTTCTCTACATCTCCTGTAGGCTGACCTGCAGACCACCTTGTGACTAGAATCACTTGGTATAGATCATGCTTTTAATGTGGTTTAGTTGAAAGTGGAATAAAAGTCATTTGTGTCCCTGCCTGCCGCAATCTTTTCCCATTCTTGTGTAGAAAGTCTCCTGGTCCCAGGGCTGCTTGTCAATGAACATGTCCAGTTACTCTCTCCCTTCGTGCACCAAGGGGCTTATCTTAGGAATTTGTAATGCTCTGTTATTTTACTATGGATCTGCTTTGTCCCACCTAGGTGCTGTGTCCTCGATGTGATGTTGGCCTTGGGGGATTGAAAAGGAAGCAGAGGAAATTGAAGGAGCCCTTGCTGAGTGGGAAAAAGAAAGGTACCAAGTCTGAGAGCCTGAGCGAGCTGGAGAGAGCTCTGTCGGAGAGCAAGGAGACGAGCTCGGCGGTACGTGATGGGGATGCTAGACCCTTGCTGCCGTAGGAGCACTGGCTAGGCAAGCTGAGGGGCTGGAGAGCACTTCCCAGCAGCTTTGCGGGGTGGGTGCTACAGACTGCAAGTCCTGCCAGGGCTGACACAGCAGGGTAGAACGGACAGGGATGTCACCCTGGAAATGCACAGTTAGAAATATATGGCATGTGCTAGTCACTTACTTGAGTTTGACTTGTAATTTAAAACACTGCTGATTCAAAGAGAGTTTTTAAATGTATAATGATAAAAGAAGTGGAAATGTTTGGGATAAAAGGAGAACTTGTGATTTGGACTTTAAAAATTTATATTCTTTAAGAATGTCTTGGTTCTTTCCATTTCCAACCTTTGGGAAGGTCATGTTGTCACCTAAGGCGTGGACGTTAATCTGTACTTTGTGTTCCTCTACAAAGAAAGTGGTTCTAAATATGCTACAGATTTGTTACCTGTTTTAATTTTAGTTTTTGTTTTTCCTCTAATCCCTTGTTCTAGCATTTTGATTGTGGTGAATCATGATGAGTTTGCGCGTAGCCAGGTGTAGCATTAGGAACAATTTACTTGCGACAACATGCTAAAGATTCAGGAATAGATTTGGGCTGATAGCCTATGACTTTTGTTCCTAGATTTTTATTTTTCTCTGTCTCCTTTAAAGATGTATTTGTTTGAAAGACAGAGCAAGAGAAGGGGAGAGATGAGATTTTTTTTAAAGATTTATTTATTTATTGGAAAGTCAGAGATACAGAGAGGAGGAGATAAAGAGAGGAAGATCTTCTGTCCGATGATTCACTTCCCCAAGTGAGCGCAATGGATGATCTAAGCCAGGATCCAGGAACTTCTTCTGGGTATCCTACACGGGTGCAGGGTCCCAAGACTTTGGGCCGTCCTCAACTGCTTTCCGAGGCCACAAGCAGGGAGCTGGATGGGAAGTGGAGCTGCCGGGATTAGAAGCGGCGCCCATATGGGATCCCAGTGTTCAAGGCGAGGACTTTAGCTGCTAGGCTACGCTGCCGGGCCCAAGAGATGAGATTTTGTGTCTGATAGTTCATTCCCAAATGGCCACCATACGGGAGCTAGACTAGGTCAGAGGCACAAGCCAGGACTTCATTCAGGTCTCCCAGATGGGTAGCATGGACCCCCTTTATGGGCCATCTTCTGCTGCCTCCCCAGGTGCATTAACAGGATGCTGGCTCCGAAGCCAAATGACCAAGACTTACCAAGTGCTCCTGAATGGGATGCTAGTGTCTGAATCTTGGGGATAGCTTATTGTGCCTGTGAGGTGGGCATTCGTGACATCTGTCCCGTGCGTGCTGAGGTGTAGCCACAGGGCAGTATGTACCATAGTGCGAGGCAGGGTATGCTGCCCTCATCTCGTGAATCCTGCATGCCAGGGAAGGCCAAGTTCTCTGTGAAGTCATCCTGGCTTGTTGATTCCTTTGCAGATGGCTGCTCTTGGGGAAGCCCGCCTGAGGGAGATGGAAGCCCTGCAGTCTCTCCGACTTGCCAACGAGGGGAAGCTGCTGTCGCCTGTCCAGGATGTGGAGACCAAGATCTGCCTATGTCAGAAGGGCCCAGCTGCCCCCATGATTCAGTGTGAGCTCTGCAGGGCTGCTTTCCACACGGGCTGTGTGACAACAGCCGCCACTGCACAGGGCCCTCAAATCTGGCTCTGTCCCAACTGCCGGAGGTCAGAGAAACCTCCACTTGAGAAGATTCTGCCACTGCTGGCCTCTCTGCAGAGGATCCGGGTTCGCCTTCCCGAGGGAGACGCGCTTCGGTACATGATCGAGAGGACGGTAAACTGGCAGCATAGGGCCCAGCAGCTGCTCTCGTCAGGGAGCCTGAGATCTGTGCACGAGCACGTGGGCTCGGGACTATTCCACAGCAGGTGGCCAGCCTCGGTGGGGCAGGCGGCTGAGACATGCAAGGTGAGTCCAGATGTTGCAAGGTATCGTACTGTGTGTGCCACTGTGCCTCCCACCTCACCTCTGGCTCCCTGCTTTTAAGGGGCCATGGGGCCACCCTTCTCCTTGGCACTCTATTGATATGCATCCACCTCGTCACCTCCCGGAAGGATTTCTGTCTGCTTGGGTTTACTGTATGTACATTCCCTACAGGCAGATATGGGTCTTTTTGCTGGCCTCGGTTTTCTCGTTCTTGCCTCTCTAGCGTGTCACTTGGCATACAAGAGCCAGCTTCTTGCCCTCTGTGTCTTTTTGCACCATGAGGAAGGAGGCTTGGAATGGGGACATCAGGAAGCTGGCCAGGAGGGATTCATCTTTCAGATCTCAAGTGAACACGGATCCAGCCAATCAGATGGAGCAAAAACTATCTGCCATTAATTGCCTTTGAGTTTTTAATTTTCTGAAATACAGTATCTGACCCATGGCAGGTGGTGATCTAGTCATGTCTGGGGGCGTCTTCCGTGGGCTCGTTCACCTTCTTTACTCTGGCTGCGCTGGAGGGCTGAGACATTTTGCTAATTTACTGATCTGCGGCTCAGAGGAGTGTGGGCAGGTGAGGGAATGCGATTTCTGACAGCTCCTCATCGCATTTCCTCTAAGGGGGGATCTGCCTGTGCCCCAAGTAATCTCCAGGAAGTCCTAGGAGAAGGTGTGGTCTGCTTCCTCCCAAAGAAAAAGCTTGCTTCCAAAGTCCTCAACTTCCCGAGAAGCTAGGCGGAGTGGAGGCTTGGTCTTTGGCAAAGTGTTGATGTGGGGGTATTTAACCCGTTAGAAGCCTTATGAAGGACCTTGTGCCTTGCAGGTGTCTCAGCCTCCTGGCCCGACGTCCTTTGCCTCACCCAGTGACCGGGACAGCAGAACCTCACATGGACACTCGCCCTTCTCCACTGGGCAGAGCTGTGTTCCTCTCCATGGTTTGTATTCTGTCGATGTCTATTTTGAAGGCTGGGTAGGAATGGTATTTTGTGGCAGGTTTCTGTCATAGATGATTTAGTACCAAGAAAACCACTTTATCCGGAGTGAGCACTGGGCAGCGGCTTAAAGCTGCCACTTGAGACTCCTGCCTGCCATGTCAGAGCCTGATTTAATTTCTAGCTATTCCGCTTCCAATTCCGCTCCCTGCTAATGTGCCTGTAAGACCGAAGTCCCTGAGTCCTTGCCACCCCCATAGGTGACTTGGATGGAACTTCTGACTCCTGGCTTGGGCCACACATAGCTATGGCGGCCATTTGGGGAGTGAATTAGCTGATGGAAGGTCTCCCTCCCTCTATGTCCTATGTGCCACTCCATCCTTGCAAATAAACCAATTGATATTTAAAGGGTTGGAGTTTGCCGCATAAAAAGAGATTTCAGTGATCGGCTTCGTGTCCTTGACCACAGGGATGGGAACCTGCTGTGGTTTCATTACTTTGGAGACATGTGGAAAAGCTTTTTCCCCCAACTATCTATCCAGCGAATCTTGTGCCCTGCACTGCAGTTAGAGTCATCACCCATCCCAGTGTGTGGCTGCAGTGCCTCCGACTGGCTACTGCCATTTGTGCAGGAGCAGTAAGAATGGGAGGGCAATTTGGCATGGTGTTGTAGCTCCTGGGAATACCTGGCTTTGGGTCTGCTTGTATTGCTGGCTTAGGCACATGAGGTGAGCCCAATGTTGGTGGAAGGCAGCATAGAAGGGGTTGATAGTAGCAAGAGGGGGACCTGCCTCGCCCCTTGTCCTTACTTTGGTCTGGTCTGGTTTCTGACAGCCCTCAGTCCAGAAGTGAATGAACTGTTGATGGAAGCCCAGTTGCTCCAAGTGTCCCTTCCTGAAATTCAGGAGCTTTATCAGACCTTGCTTGCAAAGCCAAGCGCCCCTCAGCTAAGCGACAGGAGCTCCCCGGCATGGCCCAGTGGCGAGAAGGTGGGTATCTGTGGACTGCTCCTGTTGCTGTGTTGTGGGCACGGGGTGGCTCTCAGTGGGCTCCCAGCTGCTGTGTCGGGACCTATTGAAAGCCATGGAGTGGAAGGGGTAAGGAGCTTCTCAGCGTCACTGTGTGCTCTCCCTGAGTCCCAGACCTGATGTAGGACATGCTTGCAGATGCAAGGAGACTGCCTCCCTGGCAGAGCGCTCGTTAAACAGCCGCTTTGCTAGCACAGCTGAAAGCTCCCCATAACCGAGGCCCTGAGAGTGTGCTCAGGTCAGCAGCTGTGGGCAGGCTGTGGGGTGATGGACAGGCCTGGGCACTCTGTCAGCCACCCAGCGCTGTGGCTCAGAGGAGCATCTCTGTGACCCTCTCCTTTTCAGGGTGCCAAGGGAAAGGGCGTGGTGGGTTGGCTGCACTGGCGGTCCCGCGGGACTTGGGGTTAGGCTGTAGTGTGCTCCCACCTGGTGTCTGCCATATTCTCTGGGGGCCGTCCTGGACTGACACTGGATTTGCCCGTCTCCACCCAGAATGACTGCTGCCGGGCGAAGCGTGATGGAGTCAGCAGTGTGGAGCGAAAGCTCAAGAGACGCCTGGAAAGAGAGGACCTTGCCAGTGAACGGTGGGATCGAGTGAAAAAAATGCGGACCCCCAAAAAGAAGAAAATCAAACTAAACCACCCCAAGGACACGAACAGTTTCAAGTTAGAGAGAGAACGTAGTAGCTATGAGTCGGCACGTTCTGCCGAGAGCCACTCCCTGCCCTCAGACACGTCCCATTCAGAGCAGGAGGACTCAGAGGACGAAGACGCCGTGTGCCCTGCCGAGAGCTGCCTGCAGCCAGAAGGAGACGAGGTCAGTGAGCTGGGGGCCGTGGGGGCCATGCTTCCCCTTAACTCAGGCGCCCCGTAAGCTAGACTCGCCGCGCCGGGCTCTCTGCTCCTCTGCTCCCAGCTCGCCTGCGGGCTCGCTCACTCCTCCCCGCGGGGCTCTCTGCTCCTCCATCGTTCCTGGCTCTCCTCTCTTTCAAGAAATTCCTGTTCCTCCCTTTCTCCTCTTCTCACTCCTCCGGCTGTCACCGTCCTGGCGCTAAGCAGGTGGGAGGGTGCTGCTGCCGTGCCCCCGTGCGCACTGGGCCGGGGCAGCCCTGGCTTGGCCCCAGAGCAGTCGTGGCTTGAAGAGTGACTGATGCGGTTGCTTGGGCCTCTGGGCCGGCTGCACCCGTGTGGCTTAGCTGTCCAGCCACGGTCCCACCTGGGTCGTGAGGCTGGCCTGGCCAATGTCGAGTCGCCTTGTCTCCTGAAAACCCCGTCTTCCTGCTCTTTGTAACCAGGTGGACTGGGTCCAGTGTGATGGCAGCTGCAATCAGTGGTTTCACCAGGTCTGTGTTGGTGTCTCTCCAGAGATGGCAGAGAAGGAGGACTACATCTGTGCCCGCTGTGCCGGGAAGGAGGCGCCAGGCCGGAAGTGAAACACACACAGACACCCCGCCCCGTGCCATTCAGGACTCCCACCGGGAAGATTTCTTGAAATCTCAGCAAAGCTGCAGGACTGGTGTTGAAGCCAGCCTGTAAACGGTGCTATTTCTATTCCTTATGGGATCATTTTTCCAGAACTCTTTGAAAAAAAGAAAAAACAACTAAAAAAATTTTTGACACTTTTTGTATTTTTCCTTAAGAGCTGTTTGTGGTGTGGAGGGGTGAGATGGTGACTGCTTCCTGCAGGGGTCCCCACCACCTGGAAGGCCCTGGCACACACGCCTGGCCCTGCATGGCCCTGGCGGCTCGCCTCCGTCTGGAATGGACCAGCCCGCAGCGCAGCTCGGACTCCGTGTCCAGATGGGCACCAGAAATTCCAGTAAATCCTCATCTGAGGAATCTCTCTCGTTTACTCTGGCACCAAGGGGGACTTGACCATTTTCCACTTTGGGGTTTTTTTGTTTGTTTGTTTGTTTGTTTGTTCCTTTCTTTATTGACACACTTTTCCTTTCCTGGTAGACTAGGTTTATTTATCTGAGCAATAACTTCTATGTTGGTTTCAGTGGCTGGAATTAAAACAAAACAAAACAACCTGTGCGCTGTGTGTTGCTGCTTTAGCATCGCTGGTGTGCAGAGCGCACGCGTCCGGGCCGGGCTCGCAGCGGACTGGCACTGCTCCGCCGGCCTTGGCCACACAGCTGTGCTTTGGCTTCCTCTCGGCTCCTGCCTCCTTGCCGATTTTGGTAGCTTGTATCAAATGTTGCAGTTTTTATTGTGGAATAAACCTTCCTCCTCACAGAGCGCTAACTGCTGGTTATTGAGAGCCCATGGAGTGCAGCCCCTGGTGCCCCTCGGCCTGCAACAGCTGGGAGCTGCTTGGGAAGCCATGCTGGTGCCCCAGTGCTGGGGTGCGTTCTCCCATTCTGAGGGAGCGATGTCTTACACAGGCTTGCAGGAGACCTGGGCCAGGGCTGAGGGTTGGAAGGAAGGGTGAGGAAGAGAGGGCCAGGGAGGAGGCTCATGACCCTTCAGGCTCTGCCTTTCCAGTGTCCTCCCCACCTCTCCTGCGGTCCTCGCAGGCTCTGGACACTGCTGCTGCCCCCGTGGCCTCTGCTGTGTCGCAGTAACAGCACCCCTGGGAGCAGAGTACACGGGTTTGGTTTGTCCTGTCACTAAAACTTGTTTTCCCATGTTCTGCAGCCATAACCTGGAGGAGGTAGAACTAGAGGGTTTTTAATGAAATCAAACAACAGCAGTTTGTGATGTAGCAAGATTTCAATGTACCACCCCCTTTTATGCAATTCATATAATTAAATTCTTTCTGAATGACTCCCAGTTGTCTACAGCGTCCTATGGGTGTTGTCTCTCCTTGTACTGCGGGACCTGTTGCAGCAGGGCACAGTCCAGTAGTGGGCTGGTGTGGCCTTTGTGGTAACCCCATGCTGGGAGCCCGCCTGGGGTAGCATGCCGGTGGCTGGAGAGGTCGTGCTGGGCACTGGGGGCTGCTGCAGAGTCTGCCCACCAGTCAGCACCACGCCGCCCTCCCCCCCCCCCCCAGCAGTTTCCTGCTGTACTTGGAGATTCTGAGCCTTCCTGATACCTGTGTCCTTGGTGTTCCTGAGGAAACTGCCCACTGCCCTGCCCACGGGTGAGGACCCTGGAGATAGAGCGTTGGGTTGCTGCCCCACACTGACGTGCTGGGGAGCCACAGGAATTCTCCCTCACACCTCACACTTAGGTCTTGCATTGTGCGAGGTGACTGCCCTGATGCCGTCCATGTTGGGGCCGCACTGCTCCCTCTGCTGGCCTGGGCCTGTGACTGCCCCTGTGGGTATATGTGTTGGGATGGGTGAGGACTGTGTAAAGTGAGGGCCTGAGCCAGTAGGGGTGAGTGAGCAAGCCACAGGGCCACTGCCCTGGGCAGTAAAGCTGGGGCAAGGGTGCCCACCTCATCACAATGGCTGCTGTCTGCTGTTTTGCTTTTGCTTCCAGATGGAGAGAGCAGGTAACTGACCCTGGCTGGGCAGGGCTCGCTCCGACATGCCGGGAGCTGGGACAAATTTTCCCAACACAAGGATGACCTGAAGCAGACACCGCCTGTGGTGTCAGTCACTGCTACACCTGGGTCCCAGCTGTGTAATCTGGGGGCTGGTTGTGGGCAATTCATCGGGGAGGTCCTGAATCTGCCGTGACAGCCTACCACGGAACACCATGGTTCTTGGGCCAGTGCAGGGGAGTGTGAGAGCAGAGCAGGGGCAGAACATGATACTATCTTAAAGACTGATTCATTTTTATTGGAAAGGCAGATTTTATAGAAAGGAGAGACGGGAAGATTTTCCATCAGCTAGTTTACTCCCCAGTAGCTGCAACAGCTGGAGCTAAGCCATGTGAGTCTCCCACATGGCTATAGGGTCCCAAGGCTTTGGGCCGTCGTCCATTGCTTTCCCAGGTTGCAAGCAGGTTGTTCAGCTGTATGGGAAGTGGAGCAGCTACAGCATGAACTGGCACCCACACAGGATCCCAGCACCCGCCAGGCAGGGATTTAGACACTGAGCCATCACAACCAGCCCCTTGGGAGGCCATTTTCACATAGGTCGACATGAGTAAGCACAAAGCCTAGCTCTGGCTTAGTGCCAGCTTCTGTGCACTCTGTGTAGTTCCTTCCAGGCTGTGTCCTGTAGCACTGCGAGCAGAAAAACATCCCCAGCTCCTGCAGCAGAATCCTCCGCCTACTGCATGCTGTGGAGGCAGGTCTGAGCAACTTCCTTAAATCCATCTACATGATATACAGCATGCGGGGCCAGCATTGTAACGCGGTGAGTTAAGCTACTGCAGACCACAGAGACATCCCAGATCAGAGTGTCAGGTGCAGTCCCATCCAGCTCCCTGTTCAGGCACCTGCAAACAGCCCAAATATTCCAGCATGGGACACCTGCATGTAGTTCTTATCCTGGCCTCTGCTGCTCTAGTTATTCAGAGAGGGAACTCACACGTTGGGCCCTAAACATTTCTCCTTATAAGATCACCCCAGGGCCCGGCGCGATGGTGTAGTGGTTAAGGTCCTCGCCTTGCACGCCCAGGATCCCATATGGGCGCCGGTTCTAATCCCGGCAGCTCCACTTCCCATCCAGCTCCCTGCCTGTGGCCCGGGAAAGCAGTCGAGGACGGCCCAAAGCTTTGGGACCCTGCACCCACGTGGGACGCCGGGAAGAGGCTCTTGGCTTTGGATCGGCATAGGATCGTCCGTTGCACTCACTTGGGGAGTGAATCATTGGACAGAAGATCTTCCTCTCTCTCCTCTCTGTATATCCGCCTTTCCAATAAAAATAAAATCTTTTTTAAAAAAGGGAGGCCTAGCATGATAGCCTAGTGGCTAAATCATCACCTTGTAACCAATCCCATAGTAGCACTGGCTGTGTCCTGGGAAAGCAGTGGAGGATGGCCCGAAGCCTTGCCATGATCCCACCAACCATGGGAAGAGGAACTGCAAGGAGCAGCAAAGATGCCAGCACCAAGTGGGACCAGGACCTTCCTCTGCTGCTGGCGATGTGAGCATTGGCTGCACCCTGGCCCCTTGTCACCAGTGTCCCTGCATGCGGCTCTTCAAGCCTCTGAGTGACTTCCTGTGTGGCCCCAAGCAGGAGCATTGCTGAAATGCTGCTGACACTGAAACTCCTGTTGTACTGTGGACAAGGCCTTTGAAGGGATGAAGAATCTGCCGGTAAAGTGTGTTTCACTCATCCCTACCAAGTTACAAAGATACCGCTGCGTGTTGCATGCCACTGTGCACCTGGATGCATGCAGCAGTGAGCACATTGGTGTGGGGATGCAGAAAGGCAGCCTGTGACAGGATGGCCGCCTGGCCTGTTTGGGGGTGAATTGCAGGTGGTGGGAGATCACGGGATGCTGAGGTCACTTGCTCTGCCGCAGGTGAGTGGAGACCCAAGGATATCTGCCACCCTTGTTCTTGGGTGGAAAATAAAGGCATTACTAAGGGCACAGGTGTGTGGGCTATACCTTCATGTCTAATGCCACCTACCCACAGCACACGCCTGGCACATCTGCCCCTGGCTGTCACTCCATCAGGAGTTTGCAGGAACCACGTTTGAGACCCTATGCCCCCATTTGCATCCCTGCCAGGGCCTGTTCCAGACTGCAGTTCAGAAAACACACATCTTCTGCATGTGGGGCAGTTTGAATGTTCAGAAATGAAGTTGGAGCGTGGAGAAGTTTGAACTTCTAAATGCTTTAAACTGCAGTATTCCCAGTACCCATGATGCACTGTTTCCGGATGGGGCATATTTAAACTGACTAAAGAATCAGACATCCTGAAAGAGTTTCATTTTATTCTTTTTTTTTTTTTTTTTTTAAGATTTTTCATTTGAAACGCAAGAGTTACCAGGAAAGGAGGCTTACTTCCTCCCAGTTGGTTTTTATCCATGAGCATCATGACTAGAGCAGGTTGACGTGTATTTGAGACATGGCAGCAAAGAGCGGGTTCCAGGCAGGTGCTAAAGCAAGCCATGGCCGTGAGGACTGTGCTGGAGAGTTGGGGAGGCGCATCCCACAGTTGCTGTTCATGTGTTCTGCTGTGGGTCTTCCTGGTTGTGGGATGCTTTATTTCCTGGGAAGGTGCCAACCTCACAGGCATGCTCAGCCCAGCAGTGGCCTCCTGCAGGCACCAGAATGCATGGTGGGCTGCTCCAGCCGGGCCAGACCCCACTACTCTGCTCACCTGCTATCCCCTCCACCCCAGGAAATGTGAGGAGGGAACCCAGGGAGAGCGGTGTCCAGAACCCCCAGAGGTATCTAAAGAAGAAACCACTGGCAGGTGAGATTGCACTGTTGGCATTCAGCAGAATGGGTCTGAGCCATTGCAGAATCTCTGGCAACTCTACCTGGCGTGCTGGGCCTGGCCACCAGATGGCAGCAAAGCCTTCATGGAGCCATCCTGTGATGGAGGTTTAGCCTGGCCAGGAGGGAACAAAATATTGTGAGCTTGGACACACTTCACTGGGGCTCCAGCTTTTCCTAGCAGAGAAGGCAATTGGATTTTGTGCCTCCTTTTCCTCAACTTCTATCTTTGGACAGGTTTATTTCTAGACTAAGAAAAACTGGGTCCCCACTGGTGCTGTGACTCATAATGGCTAATCTGCCCATGGTTGTCAGCATCCTCTGTGGGCACTGGTTCACGTCCCAGACGTTCCACTTCCCATCCAGCTCCCTGCCTGTGGCCTGGGAAAGGAGTAGATGACAGCCCAAAGCCTTGGGACCCTGCACCTGCGCAGGAGACCAAGAAGAAGCTCCTGGCTCCTGGTTTCAGACCAGCTCAGCTCCAATTGTAGTGGCTGTTGGGAAGTGAACCAGTGGATGGAAGATCTTTCTGTCCCTCCTTCTCTCTGAAAATCTACTTTTCCAAGAAAAATATATATATTTTTTAATTGGAAAGTTAGATATACAGAGAGGAGGAGAGACGGAGAGGGAGATTTTCTGTTCATTGATTCACTCCCCAAGTGGTTGCAGCAGCTGGGGCTGAGCCAGTTTGATGCCAGGAGCTTCTTTCACATGGGTGCAGGGTCCCAAGGTTTTGAGCCATCATCAGCTGCTTTCCCAGGCCACAAGCCGGGAGCTGGATGGGAAGTACATCCGCCCAGATACGAACTGGTGCCCATATGGGATCGCAGCAAACGCAAGGCAAGGATTTTACTGCTAGGCTACCATGCTGATCCCAAGAAAAATATTTAAAACAAGCAAAAAATCAGGGTGTCCAGAGCCATCTTCTTTGGAGAAGTGTTGGGGATGAGCATGAATTACTGCGGGCTCAGTTGGAGGGGCTGCAGCCTCCTAAGCTGTGCCGGTGGTCTACGCCTGAGCCCCGTGGGAGCCATCGCAAGGCCAGAATGACTTGAGTAAGATTGTGGGTAGTACTGCACCAGACCTGAATCCCGGAGCTGAGCTAGACCCTGCCCCTCCTGAGTGCTGGTCCTATATAGATCAAGCCTACCCACTGCACCACGCGAGGTCTCGGAAAACACTAGCAGTATACACTAGCACCTGATGTTGATTAATACGTGGTGACACCTGACAGAACAGCATCAGCTTAGGGCTTTACAAGTGGTATGCATTCCCTACTGTGCTTATTAGGTACCATTTCCAGGGTCGGGGCCAAAAGGCCGGGGTCTAGACGCCTCAGAGTTTGTGGGAAGAAGCTTGTCAGCGAGGCTTCTACACCCATCAGACCATTGAAGACTGGAGGCTGGGGGTCTTGGCAGAGGGCTGTGTCCAAGTCTCCCGCAGTTTTGCCCAGAAAGATTGTGGCACATTTTCTAGGCTGAGCCAATGGCAACTGCACAGATTTTTTTTTTTTTTTTAATTGGAAAGGCAGATGTATAGAGAAGGAGACAGAGAAAGTTCTGCCATCTACTGGTTCACTCCGCAAGTGGCCACAAGCTGGAGCTGAGCCAATCTGAAGCCAGGAGCTTCTTCTAGGTCTTCCAAGCGGGTACAGAGTCTCAAGGCTTTGGGCCGTCCTCTACTCCTTTCCCAGGCCACAAGCAGGGAGCTGGATGGGAAGTGGAACATCTGGGACATGAACCAGCGCCTACAGGGGATACTGGAGCTATGGCCAGAAGATTAGCCATTATGAGTCATAGCACCAGTGGGGACCCAATTTTTCTTGATCTAGAAATAAACCATTGTTGTCATTTGGGGAGTGAATTAACAGGTGAAAGATTCTCTCTGTACTCTCAAATAAAAATATATTAAAAAAAAAAAAAAAAAGACTGGGGCCATCTGAGCAGTTCCTCGAGGAGTCTGAGCCATAACAGATGAGTGACCTCCGGGTCTCCCTTGGCCTCGCCCCGAGAGCCGCCCTTCCTCCCACACCCCACCAGGGCCTGTCACTTGCCCCTAGCATGGTCTGAGTGATGGCAGTTGTAGATACACCTTGGTGGCTTCCTGGAGGCCTGTGCATCTGCTGCTTTGGGTGGGTGCCCAGGATGAGGGGCCTCAGCTCTGTGGGCAGGGGCCTGCTGGGAAGTGGCCAGGTATGGATAGCCCCACAGCTCCTTTAGCCACTGCCAGCAGAGGCACCTGATTGGGACTGGGGGCTGGCCCAGAACAAGCTGTCTAAGGAAATCGGGAAGCCCTAGACATGGGAGTCATGTGTGAGAAGTTCACGGCCAGGAGTGGATAGGAATAGACACAGCAGCAGGAGGGCCTGTGAAGCCGAAGCTTACCCCAGTAGACATATGTGCTCAGTGCTCCAGACCCAGGCCCAGCCACATACCCAGCTATCTTCTGTCCAGAAAGGCCACTCGCAGGGGCAGGGGCTGGGGAGGGACCTGGTTCAGGGTGCTCCTTCCTCCTCGTTAGCCATCCCTCAGAGCTCCAGGACAAGTGTTGGGCGCAAGGTATGATGCTTACATCCAGGGACCAGCACTGTGGCATGGCAAGTTGAGTTGCTGCTTGCGTTGCCAGCATCCCATGTGAGCATTAGTTTGAGTCCCAGCCGCTCATTTCCCATCCAGATTCCTGGTAATGTACCTGGAAAAGCAGTGGAAAATGGCACAAGTCTTTGGGCTCCTGCCTCTATGCGGAAGATCTGGAAGAAGCTCCTGGCTTTCAGATCAGCTCAGCTCCAGTCTTTGGGGAGTGCTCCAATGAATTGAAGGCGCTATCTCTCTCTCCTCTCCCCCCAACTCTGCCTTTCAACTCAGAGTTTTTGAAACAGTCTACATCCCACACCAAGTGTCCGAGTCCTAGCTTCACTGTCCCCTTTCAGCTTCCTGCTAATGCATACTCTGGGAGGCAGCTGGTTACTGATTTAAGTGCTTGGGTCCTTGCCAACCATGAGGGAGACCAGGATTGAGTTCCAGACTCCTGGCTTTGGCATTTTGGGGGAAGGAACTGGTAGAAGGAAGAGCTCTTTCTCTTTTGCTTTATAAAAACAAAGTTGGCTCTCAACCCAGCCTGGACACAGCGAAAAGGGAAGGCAGCCGCTGTATGGCTTGTAGACCTCCTGGACTGCTGTTTTATTTGGTGAACTATTTTGAAGATTGATCAACTTGAAAGACTGACAGAGGAGGAAGAAAGATAGAGAAATCTTCCATCCATTGGCTTATTACCAAAATGGCCACTTGGAAACCCATCTAAGTCTCCAACGTGGCTGCATTTT
The DNA here is from genome assembly GCF_017591425.1 of Ochotona curzoniae. Taxonomy (NCBI): domain Eukaryota; kingdom Metazoa; phylum Chordata; class Mammalia; order Lagomorpha; family Ochotonidae; genus Ochotona; species Ochotona curzoniae. Next base: position 13,239,334 of record NW_024466219.1, on the reverse strand, counting down.
CTGCCACCTTCCCAGGTGCATTAGCAGAGAGCAGCTAGGACCCAAACCAGAGCCCACCTATGACAGCTTAACCCACTGTGTCCCAATTTCAGGTCCTGATCTGAGCTTCAAACTCATGGCGCTGGGCCCTGGGCTGCACGGCCTCATTTGAGCAGCCGATGGAGGGGTGCTCAGCAGCCTCCATCTCATGGTTGGCATTGGTGGCGGCCCTGCAGCATGGAGCTGTGCATGCAGCTCCTGCGCCTGCAGCTCTGCCTTTGCTTCTCGGATACGAGATACAGTTGTGCTGTGTGGCATGCACCATGGCCTTTGCAGTCATTTTGCCTTTTGCCCCTTGCCTCTCCCCTCTCACTGCTTCCCAACCCCTGTCCCCTGACATCCCACCCCATTGACTCCAGAGCTACAGGACAGTAGCCACCTTAGCACCTTGTAACGCAACACTCACAAGATTCACTCGTCACAGGAATCCCTCAAGGTAGGTGGTGATATCTGCATTCAAATCTAAGGAAACTGCTGTCAGATGCAGTACTGACAGCCTCTGCCGGCACTGGTTTGAGTCCTGGCTGCTCCACTTTCTATCCAGTGCCTTGCCAGTTTGCCTGGGAAGGCGGCAGAGGATGGGGTAGCAGACCTAGATGGAGTTCCAGGCTCCCGGTTGTTACGATCGTTTGGAGGAACAAATCAGCAGACGGGAGGTCTGTCTGTCTTGTCTTTTGGAACCTTTCGAGAGACTGAGGAACAAGTTCCATGGTACCTGGATTCACTGCTCAGTGGCCTGGCTTTCGTGAGTCAGTGGGGACCTGGGATTCTGTTAGCTTGCCGTGCTCTCTCCTTGTTGCCTTCTCAGGAGGCAGTTGTCTGGGGGGTTGGAGGGGGAGCACCTGTCGTGGCTGTGTGAGCTCCTGGCTGCCTGGCCCCCACCATTGGCTTACTGTAGGACATGTGTATTCCTAGTGCACAAGCCCCAACCCTGCACCCAGCTTACTGACAGTAGCCAGGGTGGTGACATCCTGTGTAACCAGGATGTGGGTGCACCTGCCATGGATTGTTCCTGAGGTGCCCAAAGGGCCTGGAGATGGCCAGAGGGGGACAGCACCAGTCCCAGGGTTTTGTCCTCTGCTCCTGCAACACGGCCACACCTCAAGGGCAGTTCTGGGATGTGACCCCCCCACTTATGGAGAGTTTTACTAGACACAGGGAGATTAAAGTGCCAGGGTTAATTATTCAGAAAGTGTCTCGATTGACTGGCTTTTCATTTGCTCGCTGCTCATGGACAGCTCTCAGTGCATGGGTGCTGGAGGGAAAGATGTCCTACCCTGGGACGGCACCTGTCTGCAGCCATCAGCTCTGCATTGGTGATGCCTGCAAAGAGTGCCTTTCCCTCCAAGAGTGGCTGGGGAAGAGAATCTAGAATGTCCTACTGCAGGGCAGATTGGGCTGTAAAAACTGTGAGACTGGGCTCGGGGGAAGATGCAGGTTGTTTACTTTGGCGGATTCTAAAGTCAGAGACAAGGATGTCGGCAGGTGCATGGTCACCCTGGAAGAGCAGGGCCCTCTCTCTGACTCCATTTCTGCAGCCACAAGTGACTTCTCAAGTTCCTAGGAAAGTGGCATTAAAATTCATTTCGGTGCGAAAAGAGAGAAATTACAATCCCACACCTGCTGTTTTCTGAGATCCCTCGGGAGACCCCTGTAGGCAAGCCAGGAACTGGCTGGAAGCTGAGACACACCAGGCTCTTGGTCCACTTGAACCGGCAGCCTTTAACTGGCAAAGTCTTCCTCCCCTCCCCACCCCCATCCCACACCGCATTTCTGAACATGCAGCATGCTCACTTTTAAACATTTGTTTTCATTTGCACTGGAACAGGAGAGGAGCATGCAGGGGCACTGAATTTTTTGCTTCACCCACCCAAAGGTTCCCCAACAGCCTGAGCAGTGGTCAGGGGGAAGTGAGGAGCTCCATCGAGTTCTCTCACATGGTGGACAGGGACCTGGAGTCAGCCTGCAGCAGCAAGAAGCTGGGGGGAGAAAATAGAAGATCTGGAACTCCACTGAGCTCGTTATGGGGGTACAGGAGTCCCAGGTAGAGACTTTACCCCGCATGCTGCGTAGGGCCTGTAGAGACTGGAAAGGCGGGTGGGGCCAGTTACAGACACTGAGCCTGCAGGCTGTGCACCGCACGCCCCATCCCCCCCACCTGCTCCTCCGACCACATCACGCACCTTACAGGGCACACTCGCCCCTTAGGCACACTACTGTGCACGGAGAGCACTGAGAACGTGAAAACCATCCGCTTCTCGCCTTCCCACCTCCGGGCGGCTCCGCCTCCTCCTCCCCACCTCCCTGCGCAGCCCCTGCCCTCATTTGAACAGACCGGGCCGTCTCCTCACTCCCCCACCCTCTGGGCTCAGGCACCCCGCCATCCAGGTGGTCGCTGGAGGTGGAGGTGGGCTGCCTGTGGGAGGGGCGGAGGGAAACCCCAAGTGGCTTTTGTTGGGGGGCTCCTGAGCCTAGTGGTTTTGCCGTGAGCTGTCCGGGTCCCGGAGCCTTGGGGTGGGCGGTCCCCCATCCAGGTCGGACGGGAGGACCCCCAGCCGCTCTCAGGGACGGGTCTGACCTTGACTAGGTGGCGGGGCACCGGGGGGTGGGCCTCGCGCCCGCAGGGCAGGGCAGGGCAGGGCCGAGCCGCCCTGGCCCTCGCTGCTGCTGCGGGGGCCCGCCCTCCCGCGCCGCCTCCTCCCCGCACTGCAGCGCTCGCCGCGCGCCCATCGATCAGCCCCTCCCGCCGCCTCGGCGCAGACTGCGAGCTCAGCAAGTCTTGCGGCAAAGGCACTCCGGACCTAGCGGGGACTCCGCGCCCGGGCACCCACGCCCCCGCAGCGCCCGCGCCGCAACCCGCAGCCACCGCCCCCTCACCTCGGGGACCGCCGCCGCCACCTGGGCTCGCCCCGGGGTAAGTCCTGACCCCCGCGTGTGTGGGGGCTGCACCCTCCCCCGCAAAGTTTCTCCTCCCCGTCGCGAGCAGAGGGGCGCAGGGAGGGGAGGTGGGGTCGCCAAGTTTGAGGGCGAGGGACGCCTGCGCCGTCCTTTGGGGACTTGGCAGCGAGCGGACCCGAGGGATGAAGAGTCCACTCCAGTGCGGGACCGGGCGAGTTCCCACGGCACTGCGGACGTGGTGCGTCCCGGGTCCGCTAGACCCCTGCAATCTGCCAAGGCTGTTGTGCCTCCGCTGCAAGCTTGGGGAACCCCTGGCCACGTCGTGGAGGGTCTTGGCGGGTCAGGTGTCGAGCTCTGGGACCCCAAGTCCCTGGAGCCAGGACTGGAGTGTTGGAGGAGCCGGTCCCAGCCCCAAGGGGCCAGAGCGCCCCTGCGTCCTGCAAATCTCATGACTCAGCATCACCTGGGACACCTGGTACCAGAGGCAGCCCCGCAGCGCTTTCCAGACTTTTCCATTCGCTGTCCTCACCTGGAGCGCATTCCCCTGGCCCTACCCTCCTCCCACGACACAGGGACACAGGGTTTGTGTCTAAACTGTAAAGAGTTTTGTCCTCCTCGGGTCCCACGAACCCCAGGCGCCCACCTCCTCTCTCCTGCCCCCTTCTGCTAGCCTCATTCTACAGGTGCCTGCAGGAGCCCCCAGCCCTCGAGGTGTGTGGGTCCCCACAGCCACTTTCAGAGCGCCCCTCCCACACTGCTTGTTCCTTGGAGGAACAGGGATTCTGCCCCCCCAGGACTGGAGAATCCGGTACATAGAGGAGGCTCTGGACCAAAGAGGCCCCTGCAGGTGTTGGAAGAACAGTGCTGCTGGAGACCCAGGTTGTAATGGGGTGGGCATGAGGAGGAGGAAATCTTTGGAATCTAGAGGCTGCAGGAGGCCTGAGTCCAACCTGGAGACCCAGATCAGGGAGCTTTCCCCACTCCTTGCATAACTTGTCCCTGTCTGATGAGTCCGGCTCTTTGTAAGGTGGGCACTTGATCAGAGGGGATGACAGCCAGGAGCACACCGCCATCTCCTTCTGTTTTGGGCCAACCTTCAGGCTCCTGGAAACATCTCTGACATCTGTGGAGGTGCTGGGGAAAAAAAAATAGCCGTGCCCAGTGGCCCTGGGCCTGGCCAGAGGGGCCGGTGGGAGGGGGCAGGGTGGCTGTGATGCAGTGGGACGTGCCTGGCGTTCCGGGAGCCAGCCTGGCCTGGCAAGCAGCATAGGCTGCAGCTATGTCAGGGCCCTGGGGCTGAGTCAGCTTCAAGGGTCTGGGCCAGCACCCTGCAGCCTGGCCTCAGGAACAGAGCCCCAGCCGTTCTCCACCGCCCAGCCCAGGAATGGCTGGTGCCAGCCAAACCACCACTGCTGGGCTGCTGTCCTTCCCCATGGCCTCCTGGCAGCTTCCGGGGACTCCTTGGGTCGAATTCCCTCCATGCCTTCTCCAGGGAAGGGAGGCGCTTTAGTTTGGGAGGTGGAGTTGAGTGTTCCAGTGGTGGCCCACCTGGCCTTGTCCCCTGGAGGACAGAGGCTACTCTGGTGCTAGTCATCCTTGCTCAGGAGGCATAGTTTTTGTTGGGGATTGAGGGAGTAAGGATTACACACACGTGGTTCTTTCACCTTTGGGGCCCTACTCCACCAACAGGGCCAGGATCACGGGAAAGAAGGCTGCTAGTGTTTTGTTTCCCGTGAAGCAGCTGACCACCGGCTTTGTGTCGCGGTTGGAGCTGGTGCTAGCCCTGGGCAGGTGTGCATCTTCCCCAAGAGCAGACAGGGCTCAGGAGAGCCTTCTCAAGATGGGCCTGGGCTCCCCTCACCCCATGCTGCAGCTCCTTGCATCCCTTTTGCCCTCGGGCAGGTGCTGCAAGGCTGACCCTGGCAGCATGGATGGCCGGCCATGGTGGCTTTGGAGAAGGCTGCTTTGCCCAGCATTCCCCACGCCCAGGCAAGCCTGGCATCAGTTGGCCCCTCTGCACTGCCTGCTCTTTGTCCTCTTTCTGCTCCCTGCCTGTGGTGACCTCTCGAGGGGAGGCCCACAGAGGGGCTGCAGGCTGTGGTGCAGGAAGGCCAGTGAGGCTGGGAGGGTGGCTAATCCCTCCCCCCTCCCTGGATGGGAGTCCCCATCTCGTGGATGACTGGAGGCTGTGGTTGCTGGTGGAAATGCCGCAGCCTTTGGTTTGGGGATTGGCTGCATGGACCATGCTGATCTGGGTAGCTTCCAGGTGAAGATGGATTTGCTTTGCTGGAGCTGGGCGTCCTAGTAGGCTCAGGTTGGAAGGGGTGGGTACTCGTGAAGGACTGGAAGGGTGAGCCAGGGGGAGCAGTGGAGGGTGCAGTGGTTTGAATAGCAGCGGCAACAAAGTGTGGGGTCAGGGAGGCAGCTGGGCCTGGGCTAGCAGCCCCGAGGTATCAGTTACCGAGTGTGAGACCTTGTTGGTCCATTCACACAACAGGGATTTGTTCAGTGAGCGTCCAGTCTGTGGTGCTGTCCTGGTCACAGTGCACGTGGCAGTGAGCACAGTGGACCCACATCCCGGTTGTTGTGGCCTTCACATTCCTGTGGGTCTAGACAGGTTTACTTGGCCACTCCAAGCCTCCCTTTCCCGCAGGCATTCCGTGGGAACAACACAGCGCTGGTTCCTGGCCTCCCTGTGGCACACACGGACTGGTGAACACCACGTGGTTCAACACTTAAATGCAAAAAGAATTCATGATGGCTGTGGAGGGTCTTGCAGACGCCCGAGAGCGTGCAGGTGGACTCTTGCTCAGGCCTTGGGGAGTGTGCTTGGTAAAATGCAGCACAATGCTTAGCTTAAGGAGTAGCATCCTGCGCGTGCTAACTGTTAATGTTGTCTTAAAAATAGCCCTTGGCTCGCTGGACAGATGCTATTCTGACTTCTCTGAATAATCCATACACACAGACAACAAGTGGGTTACTCATCCCCCACTTGGTCCAGAGCCAATCCAGTGGAGCTGGGATTCATTCAGTCCTGGGCTTCCTTGGGGTCAGGATGTCTGTGCGGAAGCATGGAGTTTCCTTGGAGAAATAGCAAGTTCATGGCCGTTTTCTCTAAGAGGCATCCACGGAGCCCGCAGAGTGCTGCATCTCAGTCTTTGCATCTGCAGGCTGGAGCTGCAGTTCCTCTCTGCCACGCCGGCTGCTTTGTGTGGGGCCGAGTGGAGTGGATTCATGTGCAGTGTTTAGGACCCAACCTAGCACAGGCTCGGAGCTGGCAGGTGTTGCTGTTGCTGCCACACTTGTGGGCCCCTGGCAGCCCTTCCCTGCCCTCAGGTGGGCCCAGCTCTTGAGCTGTGTAGCTGCAGGGACTTTTGCGTTGGACATGCAGTGTCTGGTGTGACCTTCAGGTAGATGTTGTGCGCAGAACAAGCTGTGCTGGATCTCTGGGAAGTCCTTGATTTTCGACCTTTTCATCTCTGGAACTGACAGTTCAAGGAGGAAGAAGCCAGAGCGATAGGCACATTTGGATCCTGGCTTAGAGGGACCTGCTTGGTGCCTGAACGGCCGGACAGCCTGGGAGGACCTGGCTGCAGCTCTGCTCCTAAATAGGCAGGATCTAAAATGGACTGTCCAGAATGATTGTCCCCAAGCTTGCAACTCATTTTGCAAGCAAGAGTGGCTGCACCACTTCCTCCCTGGGCACTGATTCTGCGGGGTACCCTCTACACTCTGCCATTTAGTCCAGTGTGTGTGTGCTGCTCTCAGACAGTCCCCAGGCCGAGGCTCAGAGGCCAGGAAGAAAGGTGGTTGTTTTGAGGTGAGGAGGGTGGTAGGGGTCACCTCGATGTTGCAAAGTCACGTGAGACCCTTCTTTGGCCATTTGGACCTCAGGATCTCCCTGCTGCTGACAACCTTGACCTTCAAGGGAGGAGAAAATGTACGGCTGGGATCCCGCTGTCAGCATGCAGCAGCTTCCTCAGCCGTGCGCAGGGACCGGAGAGAGGCACAGAGAGTGGTTAAGCGACTTGTTTAGAACCCCAGAACACAGGCACTTCGAGGGGCGTCCAAGGTTGCTGCCCATGGTTGATTAGAACTCAGTCTCCTCCACCATCTGCTGCACCTGCTCTGCCCTTATCAAATGGCCAGAAGATGTGGCTTGGGTCCAGAATGCTCTGAGGACAGACCGAGAGAGGGAAATCTGGTAGAGGAGAACTGGAACCACTCTCCTGCCGGCCGTGGGGTTTCCTTGAGCCTCTCCCTGAGGCGCCTGCTCTAAAGAGGTGGGCAGGAGCCAGGGCAGGCAGGAGAGAGCCACAGACTGGGGCTTCTGGCTGGCACCTGATCTGCCCCTGCCTCCCCAGCCTTGTCTCTGTAGGTTCTCCTTGGGTGCTGTGTGTGTGTGTGTGTGTGTGTGTGTGTGTGTGTGTACTCTTTCTGCCCTGTGCAAAACAGCCTGTCTGCCCCTAGAGGATCCCAGAGTAGTCTTGTTGCCTTCATCAGCCTGCGAGGGCCCCAGGGACAGGAAAATGGGATCCCCCAGCAATCTTCAGGATGGCAGGTGCAGGGGTACAGGGCTACTAGTCTGGTGTCCACAGACCCCAGAGCCTCCTTGTCACTTCATGTTTACTCTTGCCAAGAACTGCTTGAAGGCCAGCATGGGGGATGGTGGGGGTTGGGTTGCTGTGAGGTGTGAGTGACAGGTGTTGGGAGGGGCCTCTCCAGGGGCACAGTGGGTTGGAAGGGAGCCCTTGGGCCGTGGAGAACCTGGCTGGGCTGCTTCCTATAATTGGGTTGCCGTGGTGGCTGCGAAATTGAGCAATTAGGGGATATTGCAATTAGAGGAGGAATTTACCCATTACTGTGCAGTGGATCTTCAACTCCAAGTGTGAGTGCGTGTAACCACGAGCCTGTGGCACTGGGGAGATGGAGAAATAGAACTCAATGAAGGGGTAGATGGAGGTGGTGGACTCTGAGCTCAGAGAGGGGCCAGGAATGGCTTAACCCCTGCCGTACCTGGTTAGATTGGGAACCAACTTGTGGGGGTGTGAGGCAGCATGAGGCCCAGCCCTCCTTTCATCCTCCCGCATTTGAAATGAGTGATCACCGTCCGCTAGGCTCACCCTGGATGGTCCATGTGCCCTTTAGCTCAGGCAGAGATCGGATGAGGGTCTTGGCTGGGTGTTGGGGAGTGATGGGGGCTGAGATGGAAGGGACTGCAAAGAACAGAGGCTCTGCTCCAAGCTTCTAGCTCCATGTGGAAGATCAGTGTGTGGGGGCTGAGGGGTTAGAACCATGTGACAGTGGCATGTGTGTTTATGCATGAGCCCATACACGTGTGTGCATACCTATGAGTGCACACATGCATTGGGTGTGCATCAGTGTGCATATATATGTGTGTGTGCTTGTGCACTTGGGTGCATGTGCCTGTGGCTGAACGGATGTGGCAAGAACGGGGTGGGGAAGCGTCCTGGGTTCACATCTCTCCCTGTTCTTCACTCACTCCCCCTCCTCACGCCCACTCCACGGTTCTGAAGGCAAATGAGGAAGGGTGTGTCAGTGCAAGGTGTGGCTGTGTTGGGGCGGGGAGGGGGCTCCCAGGGCTGGGGGCTGTGTGCACCTTCCAGAATTCCCCAAGGTGAGCAGACACTCCCAGCTCCCCATCTGTCTCTCTGGAGAAGCTATACTCTCTTCCTCAGGGCTAGCAGGATCCATGGGGGGAGGAGGGGGCTCTATAACCCCTGCTGGGAAAGGTGGCTGGGTGCAGCTGTAGTGCAGCTGTAGTGCCCCAGGAGACAGGAAGTCCTTCTTGGAGTGTGACCTTACCTGCTGCTGCTGCACCCGCAGCGGGACGCCTCCTTCCCAGGAGATGGCAAGCTGGCGAGGTAACAGGGCTAAGGTCCCGTGAGGGGCCTGAGCTCAAGGACCTGACTGTATCTCCAAGCACACAGACCTTATGATCCAAAGTGACGGGGGTGGGGGGCCTGAACCCAAAGGCCAACAGGGAAGCAGCAGGGGGAGGGCGTGGTCACCTATCCCCCAGAGTGTGGGCACAGGGACCGGAGCCCTCTGGTTAAGTGCTTGGGCTCCTGGAGTGGGCAGGCCTGGGCCTGTAATCAGGCCTCACTGCTGGGAGATCAGCCGAGTTGGAGGCCAAGCCCGCAAAGTCACGGGCAGAATGTACTGGGCTCTGTGTTAGCGGGCAGCGTGGAGTTAATTGGCAGGGGGAGGGCTCCCTCTCTCAGTTTGACTCTCCCACGAGGAGGAGAAGGCATCACTTTAATAAGGCTGCCCTGGTTCCAAATCAATCCTGGCATTGCAGGAGGCGGAGGGGGAAACACAGGCGAGAAATTGGATTAGCTTTTTGATGCTGGCTGTGGCGGCCGCTGTGCAAGGCAGGGGAGGAGCGAGCCACTGAGCCTGCCGCCTGCCACCTGCAGCCAAGGCCCTGGGTCTGAGGCTGCCCATGAGGCCTGGCCCTCACTCCTCAGGGCTCCTGTTGGTAGAAGTGGAGGCCAGTCATCACAGCCTCTGTGCCCAGCACTGCCAGGCTGAGAGGTGTCCTTGGGAATGGAGGAAGAGCCCCAGGGAGGTGAGGTGATGGGGAAGGGGCACAGAGGTCTGACAGTCCTGGTCAGTGCCTGGCCGCCCCCAGCCTTGTGTTCCGTAGTGTGTAGCCCAAGCAGACCTGGAGCACTGGCAGTCAGAGGCTCACTTCCTGCCTGCGTGTCCCCAGGTGGGTGACACCAGCCCCCTGTTCATTAGGGTCCCCATCTGGAAGCCAAGTGGCACAGCACTGGACAAGACCATGCTGGTTACTATGTGCAACCCCACCTCACCCTGCAGGAGGAAATGCTCAAGGCACTGAAGAACAGCTCCAGAACAGCACGCTGTGTCAGCACAGACAGTATTTATTATCGTTTTCTATTTAATTTGAAAGAGTGACAGAGAGGGAGAGATCTTCCAGCCAGCTGCTGGTTTACCCCCAGATGTCTGCCTGGGCCAAAGCCTGGAGCCAGGAACTCCGTCCACATTTCCCGTGCGGTTACAGAGGCCCAAGTGCTCGGGTCGTTTTCCACTGCCTCCCCACGTGCATTAGCAGGGAGCTAGATCCGAAGCGGAGCAACAGGGACTTTAGTCGGTGCTCAGATGGGGTCAGAGGCAGCAGCTTAGCCCGTTAGGTTACAGTGTCAGCCCCCATTGTTTCTTTTTCTTAAGATTTACTTATTTTTTCATTGGAAAGACAGATTTCCAGAGAAACGGAGGGATGGAGAAATTTTCCATCCATTAGTTCATTTCCCAACTTGCCACAGTGGTTGGAGCTGAGTCAGGAGCTTCTTCCAGGTCTCTCATGTATGTGTAGGTTCCCAAGGCTTTGGGCCATTCTCTTCTGCTTTCCCATAAGCAGGCAGCTAGATGGTAAGTGGAGTAGCCAGCACACAAGCTGGCACAAATATGAGACTCTAGCGCCTGAAGTGGTGGGGTTGGACAGTTGGGCCAGGCCCTCTTTTTATTTTAACTTTTTAAAAAATTTAGATTTATTTCATTTTTTTGTTTGTTTGTTTGAAAGGCAGAGTTACAGAGAGAAGGAGAGACGGAAAGATCTTCCATCTGTTGGTTCACTCCCCAAGTGGCCACAATGGCCGGAAATGAGCTGATCCGAAACCAGGAGCCAGGAGCTTCTTCCAGGTCTCCCACATGTTTGCAGGGGCCTGAACACTTGGGCAATCTTCTGTTGCTTTCCCAGGTCACAGGCAGGGAGCTGGATGGAATGTGAAGCAACTTGGACTCGAAGTTGTGCTCTGATGGAATGCTGGCACTGCAGGTGGTGATTTTACGCTCTGTGCGACAGTGCCAACCCTGATAGTTAAACCCGCATGAGTCTCCTGTGTTCTTGGAGAGTCCCCAAAAATGTGACTTGAGAAGGAAAATTTGTCCCTGGGGATGTCTAGCCCGGGGCAGGACACACAGCAGGTGCAGGGCTAGGTTTGCTTGAACCCACAGAGCTCCTTACTTTTGGGGACCTGGTACCAGGCAGTCTTCCTGGGTGGCTTGTGTGGGGAGCTTTTGCTGCAGTCGGAAAGGGCTGTTCAACAAGGATCCCTCCAAGCACCTGCCTGCTGCCTTCGTCAGAGTGCCTGTGCCTGTCTTGGTTTATTGAAAATTGACAGGGTTTCTGAGGACAGGAAGGGATTGGGGGCTCCAGAAGTATTTAGAAGCTGTTTAGTTGGTGACGTTTACTTTAAACATTTGGCCCACAAGATAGAGAAGGACTTCTCAAGATTATGGGACAGAGGGGGCTGGCCTTCCGGCCCAGTAGCTTAAGCTGCCACCTGCAACATCAGCATCTCATTTGAACTTTAAACTCAAGTCCCGCCCAGATCCCTGTTGATGCCCTTGGGCCCCTGCCACATGCTTGGTGGACCAGGACAGAGCTCCTGGCTTCAGTGTGCCTCCTATCCAGCTGTTGCGACCTGGGGAGTGAATCAGTGAATGGAAGATTCTCTCTGTGTCTTTTATTTCTACTTCTCTCTTTCTTCTTTGACACCAGGAAAGCATGTCTCAGCTGCACAGGCTGGGGCCTGTGTGGGGAGCTTTGGTGGCCCCAAAAGGCTCTCTTATGTGTAGTCTCATTTGACTTATGGAATGGGCCTAAGCGTCACTGGCCTTTATATGTCACAGTGTTGACCTGTCTGAAGCACCTACGTCAGTGGTTAGTGTTTGTGCAGCTTTGTGCACCTGTCTCCCTGATCCAGTTTAGGGGTCCATTGGGGAGCAGATGCAGAGCCCACTGCAGCTGGTGTTCATAAGGCTCCTTAGTTGGCTCTCGGTTGGGTCTATCTAGCAAGGACACTATCTTGCCCACTCAGTTCTGTGGATGCAGAAGAAACTCGGAAGTACAGGGGCACTGATGGGGCTCCCAGCACTTGCTTTCTGTGCTTGGGTTCATGGGGAGACTCAGAGCCCCCTAGGTGCACCTGCTGCGATGTAAAACCCAGAGGAAGCAAAAGGACTCTTGCCATGGGACCTAGCAGTGAGGCAGGTGTGCCTGTCTGACCAAGCTCCCCCCACTCTGCTGCTTTCCTCGCTGCTCACCAGGCCAGTGGTTAATGGCTGTGTATGCAGGAAGACCAGGAGCCTTTGTGCCTCTTGTGTGGCTTTTGTGGCTCTGGCACTGAGACAAAGTGGTCAGCTTGTCCTAGGAGAACAAGCTGGTGGAGGGTGATGGAAGAGCTGCTTGCTGACCCGCCCAGGGTCAGCGTCTGCCGTGCATGCTTGGCCTCACCAGAGCCCTTGTTTGGGCTCTGCCATGGGCACAGGGCTGGTTAGTGGATGGTGCTGGCACGTGGCTGCAGCTAGCGTGGCTGTTGCAGCATTGGTCCAGACAATCCACAAGGCACGTGGTTCCTTTCTGGCTGCTGCCCTCCTGCCAGGGCCTGGCCAGCAGCTGTGGGGCAGGAGGAGGAATCAGTAGGGAATTTGAGAGGTGCTGGGATGCAGATCATGAATTAGAGCTCGGCTTTAATTGAGGTGTAATTAACAAATGATTAACAAGTGAGACACAACAATGTGATGATTAGATACATACAAATACGTGGTGTAGTAATGACCACAACCAAATTAGTCCAACTCTGTGTGAAAGAGAGGGATGGAGAGATGGGGGCATCTACAGCAAGTCGGGGCCGCAGCCCAGAGTAGACTCCCAGGCTACCTCATCCACAACTGTCCTCGATTGTTTTCCAAGGCCACAGCAGGGAATTGGATGGGAATTGGGGCATCCATAGGGGATCCTGGTGCGTGCAAGGTGAGGACGTTAGCCGCTAGGCTACCACACCAGGACCCAGCATTTTTTTAAAGACTTATTTATTTTTTTATTGTAAAGTCAGATATACAGAAGGAGGAGAGGCAGAGAAAAAGAGCCTCCATCTGCTGATTTACTCCCCAAGCGGCCACAAAAGCCAGAGCTGAGCCAATCTGAAGCCAGGAGCCTCTTCTGGGTCTCCCACATGGGTGCAGGGTCCCAAGGCTTTGGGCCGTCGTCGACTGCTTTTCCAGGCCACAGGCAGGAAGCTGGATGGGAAGCAGGTCTGCTGGGATATGAACCGGTGCCCATATGGAATCCTGGCTCATGCAAGGCGAGGACTTTAGTTGCTAGACTGGTGTGCCAGGCCCCCAGCATTTAATTTCTTCTTCTTTTTAAATAGTATTTGCTGACTATTTGAAACTCAGATAGGGATCTTCCATTTGCTGATTCACTCCCCAAATGGCTACAATGACTGGAGCTGGGTGAGGCCAAGGCCAGGAGCCAGGAGCTTCTTCCAAGTCTCCCACAAGGCTGGCAGGTGGTTCATCTTCTGCCGCTTTCCCAAGCATGAAGCAGGCTGGCATCGTGGAGCAGCTGGGACTTGAACCAGCGCCCCTCTGGGGTGCCTGCACTATAGGCTTAATCTGCTACACCATGATGCCAGCCTGAGCAACTGCGTTAGGTTAGGAGTTCATGACCACGTGGGGCACTCACCTCAGGAGGGACTGCAAACAGCTTCATACTAGCACTCAGCTGAGCATCCCCTCCCCAGGTCGTGATGGGGCACAGGCGGTAGGATGAAGTTGGACCCGAGGCCTCATCTCCAGCTTGGAGGAAGGGTCTGATTGTAAGGGCCTTCCTTGGCCCAAGGGCCTGCGTGCTCAAACTGCTGCAAGCAGCCTGGTAGACTAGTTGTGTCTGGTGCTCTATGCTCTCTTGTGGACATGGGGCCCGTGGTTGCCCGCCCCTGAGCAGGCCCATGGCAGCTGCTATCTGCCATCAGGAGCCCTAGTGCTGGCGAGGTTGGCATGACTGCGGCTGGGAGCTGCAAGCTTCCTGGAAGCAGGGTTGACCCCAGCCTGGGAGGAGGGTGAATGAGGCAATGTCTGGAACCAGAGCCCGGGGCTCCAGCTGCTGCCCCAGTGAGGCCGGGAGAGGAAGCACGTGGCCTCACTCAATTTCCCCACAGGGCCTGCCCTTGGTCCCTGACTATGCTGCTGGATTCCTTGTTGTGTCCAAAGTTCTGTCTAAAGGAAACTTCAGGACGCTCCCAGCTCTACCTTCTCACTGGGAACCCCTGGCTGGCAGCCTCTCTCCTGGCTGGACCCCCTGTGCACACCTCTCTCCCACCATCCCACATTCATTCATGCCAGTAGCTAACATTCCTTGTGCAGCCCCCGGAGTGGGCTCAGCGACCACCACGACACAGCAGCCTCTACGTTTAAAACCCACACAAGTGATGGTGTGATTATGTGTGATTATAGTAATTGGAGTGAAATAAACAGCACTTCAGAAGCTCTGAGGATTTGTAATGGGGCCTTGTGGGGTGGGATGGAGAAGGATCCGGGGGCTGTGGAGGAGCACGTGTGAGCCTGGCCTACGCAGGTAATGCCACACCTGGCAGGTCAAGGTCCAGGGGAAGAGTTCATTTTTTGTTGTTGTTGTTTTAAGGCTTCATATAGTTTTATATGAAAGGCAAAGCTATAATAGAACGAGAAAGAGAGATAGAGATGTAACTTCCGCCTATTGGTTTACCTCGAAAGTGGCTGCTATGGCTGCTTGGTGGTCCGATCCAAAGCCAGGAGCCAGGAGCTTCATTTAGGGTCTTCTATGTGGGTGCAGGGGCCCAAGGAGTTGGGCCGTGCTCCACTGCTTTCCAGGCCATTAGCCTGGACATGAACCAGTTTCCATATAGGAGCTAGTGCTGCAGGCGGAAGCTTAACCTCCTGTGCCATGGCACCAGCCCTGGGAACAATTCTGAGTGGGATGGCAGGGGCTGGGTTGTCATGGGGACTTGGATTCCCGACTCTCCTTTGCTTCCCAGGAGCCCTTGAGCTTGTCTTCCCTCCCCGCACCTGCTCCTTTTTCTGCAAAGTGAGACAATCCTGGAAGCTCCAGAACGTTCTTGAGGTTTGCAAAGACTTCACTGTGGTTTGGCCCCTGGAGGCGGAGGAAGGTGTTCAGGCATGGGGTTCTTGGGACTCCTGCAGAGAGCAAGGAAGGGGGAAGCAAACTGCACAGAATCAGGGGGTTCTGGCTGGGCAGGTGGGACCCTGGATCATTGGAGTCAGGGAAAGGGATGTGACAGGGGCAGGTACTATTGCATAGAGCAAGGACCTGGAGCCTTGGCTGGAAACTGTAGCTAGCTCAGCTTGGGTTAGGTGTTAGGGCTGTCTGGCTTCTGGCACTGGGATTTCAGGCAGGGGGTCAAGGGGAGGAGCGTGAGGGAGGGGCAGGTGATAGGGATGGCAGTTTCATCCCTGCTCAGTGTGCAATGTCTGGCTTGAGCCCGGCTCCTTCTCTGCTTCTGGCCCAGCTCCTGGCTGAGGCAGCAGGTGCTGCCTGCCTCCTCGGGTTGTTGCACCTGGAGAGAACCAATGGATGGAAGGTGTCTCTGTATTTGTCTTTCTGTCTCTCTACATTTCAAACAGAAAGAAAGTTAGAAAGGCTGTTCTCAAGAGAGAGCATAAGCAAGAGCGTCCCAGAGGAAGAGCCTTGCAGAGGTTCACTTAGCAGCTGGGCAGCAGTGACCTCACAGACAAGTCCATGAATCTCCCTCCTTGCCAAGCCACGGATGTCGGCGCCAGCTGGGTGTCTGCGAGAGGAAGATGTCAGGTTCCCTTGGAAATGAGCTTTGGGCATAACTCATTGCCTCTCGTGTCTCCCGATGACAATGTGGCTAGCTGTGTGGTGTCACACTCCATCATGTCTAGGCGGGTGATGCCTCTGCCTTGATGTCCTGCTGTGATGGACATGTGGCAGCAGATGTGAATCTGCTGCTGGCGGTGGCAGGCAGGCAGGTGGACTGCGGGCCGGGGGTGGAGGCTGTGCAGGCCTCAGGGTAGGCTGTACTTCAAACCTAGACACAGTTAGTAGAGACTTCTCAGGGTTGTCCCTAATCAGAAGGTTTGGGGTCCTCTGCTTGGTACTGCCTATAGGATGCAAATGGGCAACGTGTTCCTGGCTTCTAATGGAAAGATACCTGACACATGATTATTTATTTTGGAAGAGAGACAGAGAGAGGTCGATCTTCTGTCTGCTGGTTCAATCCTCAGTTGGCTGCAGTGGCCAGTGTGGCCCAGGCTGAGGACAGGAGTCACAGCTTCATCCTGTCTCCCATGTGAGTGCAGGGACCTAAGCTCTTGGGCCATCCTCTGTTTCTACAGGTGCATTGGCAGGAAGCTGGATTGGAAGTGAACAGGCAGGACATGAATTGGTGCCCATGTGGGATTCAGGTGGTGCTGCAGGCTGTGGCTTTACCTGCTACAGCGCTGGCCCCAGACATGATTGTTAATGTCAGGAAGGCCGTAAAGGAAGCCTCAGCTGAAGCATTACAAGTAGATTTAACAGATTTGCCATCAATATTCTTCTCAGGTTGTAGATGGAGGCATGCTGGGGATAGGGGAATGCGTGCAGCCTCAGCTAGTTACCCAGTGTTTAGTGAATGTGCGGTTGTTTGGGGTGGAAGAGAAGAGGGAGCAGGAGAGGGAGGAGGAAGGGAGGGGAAGAGAAAGGGAGAGCGTAGGCAGCGAGAATGGCAAGAAGGGAATGGAGAAGGAAGCGAAAGGGACAGGAAGAGGTTGTTGGACTAACACTGCCTAGCCGGGCATGGCAGAGTGGGGCCCTCCACTCAGTGAGTGTCCTCGGTGTTATCTCAGGGCTAGATAATGGTGTGGGGGTACCTGGCGCCATGGCTAGTGGCTAAATCCACTTGCATCCACTGGGATCGCATATGGGCACTGGTTTGTTCCACATGGACCCTGCACCCACATGGGACACCCGGAACAAGCTCCTGGCTCCTGGCTCCTGGCTTTGGATCAGCTCAGCTCTGGCAGTTGCAACTACTTGAGGAGTGAAACTAGTGAATGGACAATCGTTCTCGCTGTCTCTCCCTCTCTCTGTATATCTGCCTTTCTGATAAAATATATATATATATATATATATATCTGTGTGTGGGTACAGCTGTGAACTGAGCACTGGTGTGAAACCTGCAACAGGCAGTGCAGATGCCCTTACTATGTGAGTGAGGCTTCCAATGCAGGATGCTGGAGATCTTTTGCTTGGGGCCTTTTCATAGGAGCTGGAGGTTTATCCACCTGTCATTGAACCACAGCGGGGAGGGAGAGTCAGAGTCCCGAGCCCTGAGGAGGACATGGATGCAGACTCCTTCTGCGGGGACTGCAGCCTGGGGCTCAGGACAGGGCAAATCCTTTCTGATATGACTGTCATGTCATTCCATGTGTGGGCAGGAATACCTCGAGCTTTGTTCTAGGAGGGATATAAACTCACTGGGTGTGACCTGGCCACCAATGGGGGGAAACGGAAGGTCTCTCAGGGGGCAGCGCAGTTCTGATCCTGGTGTTGGGACATGCAGCCTGACATGTCCTGATACCAAACCTCCTGCTTGTAGGCAGGAGCTTGCTTGTCTTTAAAAAAAAAATATTTATTAGGCTGACATGATAGCATAGTGGTTAAAGTTCTCGCCTTGCATGTGCCAGGATTCCATATGGTGGCCGATTCTAATCCCAGCAGCCCCACTTCCCTTCCAGTTCCCTGCTTGTCACCTGGGAAAGCAGTTGAGCATGGCCCAAAGCCTTGGGACCCTGCACCCACGTGGGAGACCCGGAGGAGTTCCTGGTTCCTGGCTTTGGATTGGCTCAGCTTCAGCCATTGCGCTCACTTAGCAGGTAAGCCCATTAGCAGGTAGCTATGTCAGAAATGGAGCAACTGGGATTCAAATAGACACCTGTTTTGGATGCTAACATTGCAGGCAGCAGCTTAATCTCTATTCACAACACCAGCCCCTGGCAGGAGCTTTCTGAATCACCCTGCATCCTGCAGATTTCTCTTGGCCTTCTCTGGATGTCTTCCTTCCTGGGAAGTCCCCTTGGCCCTGCAGAGCCTGTTGCGTTGTCCTCTTATGATCAGCTTCTCTGTGAGGACCTGACTCAGCATTGTAGTGTCGGGGCGGAGGGGGGGGCTTGTGCCTGTTCCTGTTGATAAGGGAAGAGTTAGGACAGTGCTGTGCACTGTCCTTTTCCCAGTGACTGTAGACAGCTGCATGCTTGTCCTTTTGGGATCCGCCTCTGTCTGGTTCTCTTGGGTTGGCCATCTGTCTCCCACTGAAGTCCTCACAGCATCTTTCCAAGGCTGAAAGCCCACAGGAATACACACCTGGCAGCCTGAAGTGGGCGGGAGGTTCAGCACCATGGACAGATCTCAGCATGGCTCTGGGCGGGCTGCAAGGCCATGGTGGAACTGCAGGTGTGGAAGGTGGTATTGGGACATTCCTATCCTTTACTGACCGTGGCACCTCAGCCAAGCCATCCCATCTCATGACCCACCTTTTCACCTCTAAGATGGGTCTATCTCTCAGGAGATCTTTTGCATTGTTGTTTGAAAGAAAGAGGAGAGAGGGCCCAGTGTGGTAGCCTAGTGACTAAAGTCCTCACCTTGAATGTGCTGGGATTCCATACGGGTGCCAGTTCTAATCCCAGCAGCCCTGCTTTCCATCCAGCTCCCTGCTTGCAGCCTGGGAAAGCAGTTGAGGACGGCCCAAAGCCTTGGAACCCTGCACCTGTGTGGGAGACCTGTAAGAAGCTCCTAGCTCCTGGCTTCAGATTGGCTCAGCTTTGACCATTGTGGCCACTTGGGAAGATCTCCCTCTCCGACTTTACTCCTCTGTGTATATCTGACTTTCCAATAAAATTAAAAAGAAAATCTAAAAAAAAAAAAGGAATGTTTTTACCCACTGGCTTATTTCTCAGCTGCCCCCAACAGCTAGGGCTAAGCCAGGCTGAAGCCGAGAGCTTGCTGATCTCCCATGTGGTTGACAGAGGTCCAAGTGCTGGAGCTCTCACCTGCAGGATCTACGTTAAGCAGGATGGTGGAATTGGGAGTGGGGCTGAGACACCCTCAGGCACTTTAGTGTGGCATGTGGGTGTCCCAACCAGCATGTCTTTTTTTTTTTTTTTAAGATTCATTTATTTTTTTGAAAGGTAGAATTGCATAGAGAGCATGAGACTGAAATAGAGGTCTTCAATTTGCTGGTTCATCCCAAAATCGACACAATGGCTGGAGCTGAGTTGTTCTGAAACCAGGAGCTTCTTCCGGGTCTTTCATATGGATGCAGGAGCCCAGGCACCTGGACTGTCTTCCACTGATTTCCCAGGCCATAAGCAGGGAGGTGGAACTGGCATCCATCTGGGTTGTTTGTGCCTCCAACAGAGGTTTAACCTATTACGTGTGGTACTGTTTGGGTTGATCCAAGCCAAAGCCATCTTGGTTTCCCACAAGGGTAGCAGAGGCCCAGGTACTTGAACCTGTTGCCTTTCCAGTACATTAGCAGGAAGCTGGATTGCAAAAGGAGCAGCTGGGATTTGAACCGGAGCTGTGATGTGGGATGTCTGTGTTATTGGTGGGGTCAGGTTAGCCTGCAAGTGCTAGAAGTTCACGACTCCGGTCCTGCAGCCTGCTCAGTCAGCCACCTAAACGTTTTTTCATGCTCAGAGCAGGGACCTCATTTATGGAGGAATTCTTATTTCAGGGACTCCATGGCCCATTGCTCTTGCAGGAAGACTTGGGCCTGAGCTACTGAGGGGAGAAGGTTTTAGTGGTGAGGGTCTGGTAGGTGAAGTGTAAGTAAGGTGGGGACTGTGGAGACATGTGGGGCAAGGACATCCAGGCTTTCCTGGATCGCTGATCAGTCAGGGTGTTAGAGGGATGTTCCTCCCTTCTTTGCCCTCTCCCAGTTCCTGCTGCCTCCCAGTGAGGGGCTGGGCTGCAGTGGGGTGGCCTGCAGCACAAGGAGGCATGGCTGGGGTCTGCTTAGGCAGCACAGGGCAGCCCTGCTGAGCTCTGATGGAGGGGAGCAGGACTGAGAGCTGATCTGGCTGTGTCCTTGAATGCCCAGAACAGGAGCCACGCTGTCCTTGTGACCTTCTGATTCATGCCAGCAGGGCACTTCCTCTGCCCCCAGGTTCCAGGAAGTCCACTGGGGTGGAGGGAAGCAGACAAAGAGGGGAGCCCTTCCCCAAATCCATCAATTCCCACCATCCCCTACCTACAGGTCCCTGGTCTACCAACTGAACCCTCTGATTCCTGTATCCAAGGCATGAAGCTGGGACTGGAAATGTGACTGGATCCCCCATGGTCATGAGGCAAACATGCGAGGCTCTGTGCTGAGTGGATCCCAGGGAGCCCTCTGCCACCTACCAGACCACTTAGGGAGGTTCCGGACAGTACTTGGGCACCTCATGTTTCCCCATTCCTGTTCCCGTCATAGGCCCCATCTGCTGTGCCACCCACCACTTACCCCCACACACCCCGAGACTGCTCCCCTTCTCCTAGCTCCTGGTGTGTCTGAGTCTGCTCACTTCAGTCTGACCCTATGCTCCTCCCAACGAAAAACACCTGCCATGTTGACTAGGCAGTCAACCCAAGGAGGCTGGGCAGATATTGGCAGGGTTGAGGAGGGTGACCCAGGCATGGCAGAGGCGGCTGGGATCCTACTTTAGGCAATACTTCCCTGTGCATTTATAACATCAGCTGGGTCACTGCTTACCTCACCGGGGGCAAAGCCAGTTCTTGGGGGTGGAGTGGGAGGTCTTATTTGGCAGAGAGGACTCTGTTGTGTGCATGTGTGGGTGCAGTGATCCTGGGGAGGGGGAGAAGTGGAGGGAACACCCACTTCACAGGTCTAGTCCTGGGGCCCAAGGGAGCTGGCAGTGGTGGTGGGGAATAAAATGAGGGCTGGGTCCTGCAGTCTTCATGGCTGTGAGTCTGCAACTTGAGGTCTTCGACTGGATCCCATGGCTCATCTCCTCCCAGGCCAGGAGCATATGCCACAGGTGGCAGCTTCCCAGCTTAGGATGATGATTCCAACAGGGACACTGAGTCGGTTTTAATGATGACCCTGTGCTTGGGTCAGTGCTGGCACTTGGGCTGGGTCACTCAGTAGTGGCCAGAGGGCAGTGCAGGAGATGGAATGCCTGGAGGCTCAGTGGCCTGCCCAGAGAGACATGAGCCCTAATCTCCAGGCCCCCGTCAGAGGAGGCCTGGAGACCGTTGGCCTGTTGCCTTATCAGAGGGCCTGCTGGGATCCTGAGGGCTTCAGTTTGGGGCCCATGGCTCTGGGAAACCCTTGCTTATGCAACTTGTTCTGGGGACAGGAGACCTCAGATTGGGGCAGAGCTGGGCTGACAGTGGGCATTTTGCCAGGGACATGCAGCGTCAAGCCTGTGCTGCAGCAAGCTGCCGCCACATCTGCTCCTCAGTGTCTTGTGTCTTGGGACCAGATGAGAGGCTCCTGTGTCCCTGCCTCAGCCTGGCCTCGGGGGTCAGTGGCTGTCTGTGAGGTGGGGTAGTGGCCTGATGCTGTGTGCACTTTGCAGAGGCAGGCGTGGGTGACTAGGGTGTGGAGGAGGTGGCTGGCTGGCTCAGGGGATTTCAGGATGGGCAGGGTTGGTGTAGGTCCCAGCTCCAGCTGCTCCCCTGCTGTGTCCCTGGATCTGACCCTGCAGGGGATGAATAATTGATGGTGACTAATGGGTCGTCACACACCCATGAAATATTCAGCAAGAACCTTAGCAGCTGTATGTAATCGCATGTCTCTTGCTGCCCACCCTCCTGGTGGGCAGGAGGCTCCTGGGTTTCCCTTAGTCTCCATTCAAGAGTTCTGAGCAAGGGGCCTTTGCAGCAAAGAGGGCAAGACTTGTGGTCATTACTGTGAGGATCTAGGCTTGCCTGCTTTGTAGGAGTGACTTTAGTGCTGGAGCAGCAACCTCAGACTAGTCTGCAAGGGACTAGCAGGATGCTGATGGTGGACGGAGGTCAAAAGAGCCCCCTCCTCTTCCACAGTGTCCCCTGAGATCAGCCTCATGGGGCAGGTGGGTGGGATGCTCCAGGTGTTAGGCTTGGCTGAAGGCCCCACAGCTGGGCAGTATAGCTCCTCCCACCACATGTCTGGGGAGCCTGTGCCACCAGGTGCCGCCCTACCCTCCCTACCGCCATCTGGCTCCCTCCTCCCCTTCTCAGCTGACCCTGTAGGGATGATGTCATTGGGATCCCAGTGTTGAATTACAGCAACTCTGGAGAGGAGAGGCCAGGCTGATCCCTGCTGGGGGATGGGATAATGAGAGTGGAAGATGTGAGCATGCACTTGTGTGTGTTGTACAACACATATGTCCCTGGGACATATGTGGTATGCATTTTAATGTGCACAGACATAATACATGTGTCCATATGTGTCTGGGATACATGCACATGTAGCGTGATGTACATGTTCGTATGTGGGTGCATGTTCATGGGTGCCCACATTTGTTGTGTGTCTCTGCATGTGTGTCAGGAATGCATACATGGCACGAATGTTCATGTTTGTGCACATATCTGTATGTGCACACCGTGGTGTGATGGGCATGTCTACGCATGTACATGTTCATATGTGTGTCTGAAACGTGCGAAATGTTCGTGTGTCTGGGATGCGTGCACATGTCTGCATGTATGTGCCTGTTTGTGCACACACATGTTTGTCAGTGGTACGTGTGCTTTGTGTGTTCATGTATACACATGTGCACATGTCTGGGACATATACACACATG
Source organism: Ochotona curzoniae (assembly GCF_017591425.1). Classification (NCBI taxonomy): domain Eukaryota; kingdom Metazoa; phylum Chordata; class Mammalia; order Lagomorpha; family Ochotonidae; genus Ochotona; species Ochotona curzoniae. The sequence goes on along the minus strand of NW_024466219.1, from coordinate 13,216,774 downwards.
TGTGTGCACGTGAGTATGTGTGTGAGCAGTCAGCTGGCTCAGCCTTGCAGGTGAAGTGTCCAGCTAGGGTGGGAAGGCTGCCTGGGGTGGGGGTGCCTGTCTTCTCCTTCTCCCCCTTCCTCCTCCCATCTCCCACCATGAGTAGGGGATGAAGAACCCCTACCTGCCCCTCCCCTCTTGGTCAGCTCAGCAGGGAGGAGAATGAACAGGCCCCCTGCCTCCCAGGGGCACCATGGAGTTCCAGGTTCATCATTGGTGCTGGCCACGTGCTGGCATACATGAGGCACCTGCACTGTGGGGGTTGGTCCTTAGAGCTGCACCTGTGAGAGCATTCTTCCTTTGTCCTTTGGCCCTGTCTGGATCTTCCCTTTGCCACAGGAGAGCCCCCAGGACACCCTCCTTGAGGAGTAACTGCTTAGCCTACTCCGGCTCTGACTGCCCAGAGGAAGTCCACCTCGCTGTCTAGCCTGAGGGGTTCCTGCTGTGGGTACACATGGCCTCCTGCTCTTTGATTGGGCTGCAGGCCTCTCCATCCAAGGTCTCCTGTAGCACCCTAAGCATGGGAGATGGATGAGTAATGCTTGCTTAACAGAGAGGAAACTGCAATTCGGGATTTGGGGTCTGAGCCAAAGCCCTGTGTGGCCGTCTCTCAGCTCTTCTGCCGCATGGCTGGATGCTGTCCAGGGACTCAATCGCAGCATCCTCATGGGGGCTGCATGGAGGGCTGTGTCTTGTTGCTTGGGGTGCCTCCTGTCCCAGACCCTGGTCTGTACTGTCCCCCCAATGCAATGGCAGGATCGTTCCTGCCAGGGAAAGGAGGGAAGCCCTCCTCTCTGACACTCAGGGCTGGGGACGAGGGAGGGAGCTGTGTCCATTACAGACGGGGAACGTGAAGTGGCATGCTGCAGTTCACTGCAGCCTGGGTTTTGCAGGCATGTCCTGAGCTCTGCTCCTGGCTGCGCGAGTGACAGGGACTGCAGTCCCAAGCCCTGGCCCAGGCCCAGGACCTCTGCACTCCCAGCCTGGGCCTCAGGCGGCTGAGCAGGTGGCTGGCAGTGTGCAACGGCCTGTGCTGCCGACCTGGGCACGGTCTCCACCCTGTTAAGGTGTCTGCAGTGCTAGGAGGGCTGAAAAGACATGTTCCTTACGTCCTTGAGCTCCAGTTGAGGGATGAGCACAAAAGAGCTTGGCAGAGAGAAAGGGGTGGGGACAGAACGGGCAGGTTTTGTCTCAGGTTCCCAAGGGAAGTTAACAGCAGCTGTTCTTAGAACCAGCAGTCTCTCTCGCAGAACTCTCAGCCCCTCCTATTGGAGATCCATTTGCCTCTGCCTCACCTTCATGGGCACCTTCTCCAGCAGCTGGCTAAGGGGACCCTCACCCGACCCCGTCCCGGGCTCCTTCCCCACCTGCCCACAGCCACTCTGGCCAGCGCCACATTCTGGAGCAAAGTGCTGGACTTGAGGAAAGGAGAGGGCACCACAGGGCAGGTGCTCCGTGCTGTGTTGGGGCGTGCTCAGCTTTGGGGGATCTGGCGCTCCAGGAGTGTGAGAACGCTAGTGGCTGGATGGTCAGTTTGGCCTCCGAGAAGGCACGTGGCAGCACACACCCCTTGTGGGCTCTTTGAGTTCCTAATGAACAGATACTTTATTGAATACACACCAAGAGGCGGGCACTCTACAAAGTCCTGGGAATCTTTACAGATGTTTTTGGAATGTGCAGTGCAGGCATGTCTGGGGACTCACGCTGAAGGTGTACCGGGGGGTCATGGAGCAGGCATATGTGGGGGTCATGGAGCAGGTGTACCCGGGGGTCATGGAGCAGGTGTACCCGGGGGTCATGGAGCAGATATACCCGGGGGATGGGTTAGAGGAGGTGTACCTTAGGGTCATGGAGCAGGTATTCCTGGGGGTTCATGCAGCAGGTGTACCCGGGGAGTTCACGGAGCAGGTATACCCGGGGGGGGGTGGTTAGAGCAGGTGGACCCGAGAGTCATGGAACAGGTATACCCAAAGGTCATGGAGCAAGTGTACCTGTGGGGTTATGGGGCAGGTGTACCCAGTGGGTCATGGAGTAGGCATACCCAGTGGGTCATGGAGCAGGTGTATCTGTGGGGTCAGAGTGCAGGTGCATCTGAGGCAGGTCAGCTTGTTGCAGAAGGAGGGTTTGGGGATGGTATGCAGGCGGCCCGTCGCAGAGGGTGGTGTGATGAGTGACAGCAGGAGGCAGGAAGCAAGTCGGGGGAATGATGACTAAAGGAGGTAGCCGCTGGCAGCAGCTGGAGCAGAGGCAGTTCTGCCCACAGCTAGCAGGGTACAGAGAGCTGTTCAAGAAAGCTGGTCCCTGGCAACTCAGGGGACCTGAAAGTGGGGTGGCCTGCACCCCAGATCACACCCCACCTTACCCTGGAAGTGGAGGATCAGGCAGTGGCACCTCATTTTCCTTGAGACCTTGTTTGTCTCTGTAAGGTCAGAATGGTAGACAGGGATGACAGGGAAGGTGAGAGGGAAGACCTAAGGGCCAGTGCTCGTGGGGAGTGGGACTGTGTCCCACTGTGCCCCTTTTCGTTCCAGCAAATGGGCTGGGCCTGGTTGGGGTGGCCTGCCCTCCCTCCAGGAACCCCTGCACCTGTACAGCCTGAGTCGGGCTCCTCTGAGCCTCTTTCCTGATGATCTCATTCCTTGCCTTGCTCACAGGGAACATGCCTGCTGGCAGTGTGCGGCTGCCTCCCTGGTTAATGGAGCCGGGGAAATGTGCATTCATTTTTCCCCTGAGCTGTGACAGGCAGTAGGAAATGTGCCCTGAAATACGCCGCAGTGTGTGTTGAAATAAAACACTGCATCTTGCCGCTGAACACCAGAAAGGAGCAATGCAGGCTCCAGCGTCCGAAGGGGGCATTTCCCCCAACTCCATGACCCTTCCCTCGGGGTGAGAGAGGCCCTGAGGCACCTGGCAAGGCCGCTGCTGCTGTGTGCTGGTGGAGGAGGGGCTGGAGACCCCAGGAAACTCAAGCCTACCCTCATGTGCCTCAAACCGTGGTGGCTTCAGATACACCTGCAAGGAAGGGAAAGGATGCTCCAAGCCCCTGTTGCTCAAGTGACAGTGATAGGGCCTTGTGGGTTGTCAGTGTGCCTAGGGCACTCCGGCCAGGGTAACCATGGGCAGACCAGGGAACTGGAATGGAAACAGAACAGCTGGGACTGAAACTGGCACTCTGTTGGGATGTTGGCATCGCTGGTGGCAGCTGTATCCACTATGCCACACCACCTGTCCATCACATCACCTTCTCCCCTTGTTGTTGCCCAGGTCCCTGTTTAGCCTGGTCATCCTGTGCCTGCCCAGAGGCGCTGCTCCAGTGACTTCCTAACACCTAGGGCACAGGTGCCAGGAGGCGGGGAATGAGTTACAGGTGGGGTGCTCAGGGTGGAGAGTGGGTCAGGACATTATAACCTGGGGACAGAGGTTGACGTGGAGACATGTGTACAGGCAGATCAGGCAAACTCGAGTACCCCCAACCAGGAGAGACCAAGGATGGGGAAGACGTGGGGGCAGTGCAGAACTGGAGTCCCAGGCACGCATGTCTGTGTATGGGCGTGTACTTCATTTGCAAGGAATAAAGACACCTGTGCCCAGGTTTTGCAGTGCCTGTCACAGGACAGGACCAAGGTAGGGAGGTGGTGTGGGTGTTCTCTGTCAGGCGCAGCAAGTACAGGTGTGAAGACCTCATGGTGTGCATGTGCAGTGGAGGATGTCTGGTTCACATAGGGAGGAGGTGCCACCGGAAGACATGGAGCAGGGGAATATCGGATAGGCCCAGCAAGACACCTCCCCAGCCCACAGGAAGATGGGCCTGGGAAAAGGGAGTGGCAGACAGTGTGGGGATAATGCTGTAGGACTCACCTTGTAGACAGAGACACTATGAGTCAGTCAGTCACAGATGCTGTGACCATACTTGCCAGGGTGATGACGCTGACCCGTTTGCTCAGCACCACGTCTATCGCACTGTGCACCTTAATGCTGTCATAAATTGTTTAAAAGCTTGGTTAAAAGGCTGGCATTGTGATGCAGCCATTCGTTCCTGTCCCGGTTGCTCCACTTCTGATCCAGCTCCCTGCTAATGGCCTGGGAAGCCAGTGGAGGATGGCCCAAGTGCTTGGACCCCCACACTCATGTGGGAGATCTTCATAGAATTTTTGGGTCCTGGCTTTGGCTCAGCTCAGTGCTGGTTGTAGAGGCCAAATGAGAGTGAACCAGGGAATGAAGATCTCTCTCTCTCTCTGCCTAAACTTTAAGTGTGCAGTTGAGTGAGCATTCACGCACACCCTTGTTTAACCTCATTCCGGCTTTCCACAGGGAGAGGCCAAACTGGGTGGACAGGAGATGGCATGGCTCTCCCCAGCCCTGGCTCCTGGTGTGGCGGGCAAGGTCTGTCTGGTTTTGTATGTAGGGAACCCGTCAGAGCTCTTTTGTTTCTTTCCTTCACAGTCCCATTTTTGAGGCTGTTGTTTCATGTAGCTGTGGTTGGTTTGTTCTTGTTGCTGTGACCCATCTGGGACTGTTACTGGGGATCGCTCCTCCATCCTGATGCAGACGCTGGCTGTACGGTTCCCAGTTTGGGGCTGCTGGGCTGGGCAGGGCACAGCTGGGAGCGCAGCAGTACATACTGTTCAGCAGACACACATCTCTTATTGGGCTGCAGTTTGGTTTTGTCATGGTGGGCAAGCATTTTCCTGTTCACATTCCCATGAGCAGTGAGGCGAGTCCATGCTGCTCCAATGCCGACACTTGGTGTCCTCTGTCTTCTCATTAAAGCCTTTTTGGTGAGTGATTATAATATCTCCTTTTTTCCCCAAGGGGTTGAATACATTTTATTTCTTTTTCACTTTTATTTATTTATCTTAAAGATTTTTTTTTTTAAAAAAATTCAAAATCACAAAGAGAGAAGGTGAGACAGAGAGATTGATTTTTGGGTCACTGGATTATTCCCCATGTGGCCACAATGGCCAGAACTGAGCTGACCAGGAGCCAGGAGCTTCTTTCACATCTACATTGGTGCAGTGGTGCAAGGGCCATCTTCTGCTGCTTTCCCAGGGCGTGCGTGGGCAGAGAAGCAGTCAGAACGCAAACCCAGCAATCCTGTATGGGAGGTGACATTCCAAGCATGACCCTGTACCAAACATCTGCCCGTGCTTTTGGTCTCAACATGCATTTTCCATGACCACTGAATCCTTCCCCCTTCTCTGTGGGCATGGTGGCCATTTGGGCGTCCTTCTCAGAAGTCACCATTTAGATCTCACTCTTTAGATTTCCCGACTGCTCGTCCCACTGGTGACTGCCTCTGTTGAAGACATGGGCTCCAGCCTCCCCATTGCTTGTCTTCCTGGGACAGAGGGAGTTTTGGAAACTGGAACCTGGCCAGTTCACCTGCTATTCCCTGGCCCTTGTCACCCTCGGCTGGTCGCATCCAGTTTGCAGGGAGCCTGCTATGGCCTCAGCCTGCAGACGGTCAGGTCCCAGATAGAGCAGGCCACAGCCAGGCCCCACCTCTGCTCTGCTCTGCTTTGCCAGCCCCTTGCTTTTGGCCTGGTGTGTGCTCACTGGAGTGTTCACTCCCCACTGCTCCACTCCCTCCTAGAAGTGACTCCCACCTTTTCTGTTCTAAGTCCTCGGTTCTTCCTGGCCAACCCCATGCTCCTGGTTCTGCTCAGCCTTCTATGGATTTGTTTTGTAAAATGCTATTAAAGGTGGGTTTTTAAAATGAAGATTTATTTATTTTTATTTGCAAAGCAAAGAAGGAGAGACAGAGAGAAATACATCTTCCATCTGCTGATTTGTTCCTCAAATGGCAGCAACAGTTGGAGCTGGGCCAGGCTGGAGTTGAAAGTCTGGAGCTTCTTCTAGGTCTCCAACTTGGGGGTTGCAGGGACCCAAGCATTTGGGCTATTTTTCTGCTACTTTTCCAGGCATATTAGCAGGGAGCTGGATCAGAAGTGCAGCAGTTGGGACTTGAATCAGTACCCGATATGGGATACAGGCTCCACAGGTGGGGGCTTAAGCTACTATTTCTTGGCGTCAGTCCCTATGCTGACTTTGTATGTTGACACCCCATCATCGCAGGTAGATGGTGCCTCTGTGTGACCCATTGCTGTAGCTTAGTCAAGCCTTGAAGCCCCGGAAGGCTCTGCCCATCGCCAGTCATGTGCTCTGTCTGCCTACATACTCTCCCAGGTTCCACTGCTGGCCGGTAGCTTGGCAGGGCCCAGAGCAGGATTGCTGTCTCTGGTGCTGTGGGACTGGTTCTTTTAGAGCCATGGAGGCGGCATCAGAGCATGGGTGGCTGGGGGACTCTGCAGGGTAGTCTTGGAACACAGGAAGGGCCATCTCCAGAAGTGCCAAGTTCAGCTCGCTGCCAGCCCAGCTGATGAGGCCTCTCATTTAATTCCCACCTAGGCTCCCAGTGGATCTCCCATTGAGCTCTGGCTGTAGGGGTGGAGGTGGGGAGTGGGCTCAGATCCCAGCTCCCCTGCTGCTCAGCTGGCAACCCTGAGGGTCTGGGGATGGTGGGCATGGTTCAGGACCACACACTCCCTACTGCTGGAGCTGCCAAGCCCTGTACCCACTGTTGCTGAGGGTTCTCTGGAGATTGCCCTGTGTCCTGCACTCTTATCTCAGTCTCCAGAGGACACAGGACTTCCCGTGGGAGCCTCTTGGAGATTTAATTTCGTGTTTCCCAAGTGCCCGCTGTCTGTAGCCTGGCCTGATGAGTTAAGCCATGCCCTCCAGGGCATGACATCTCCTGTTAGATAAGAGAAGACAAAAGCATGGCTGGCAGTGGGGGTTCTCCATTTCATGGGCTCCCTCTAGCTCCTCTCCCACCACTGGAGGAGGATGATGTAGGCAGTCAGCAGTGGGTAAACGGCTAGAAGACTGTGGTCCCCAGCAGAAGGAGGGGGCTGCAGCCAGGAGTGGGGCGGAGAGCAGCTGAGCCCTCCTGGAGGTCCCCTATGGGAGGCTGCAGGAGCCATGAGCCCCTTTGGTTGCTCACATCTCTGCGCCCCAAGGGACTGCACCCACAGGCATGCAAGATCCTTTGCTGCAGGAATTTGCTTGTCCCTGACTCCACATGGTGGCCTGGGTTGCAGCCCCCTGGGAATATCCTTGGATGGAGGAAGGCAGATGGGGCAGGGGCTCTGAACACCTTCTTGGTCCCCATATGCTTGCCCTGCCAGTCAGAACAATAGTGGACACGGCCATCAGTTAGCCATGTGTGTGAGAGGAAGAGTGGTTCACAGACATGATACTGATGTGTGTCAGTTCCCTGTGGCAGCAGCAGTGGCCTGATGGCTTGTGTTGATTTGAAACCTTGCATTGGGCTCCAGGTTCAGTGTGGCATTGGGAAGGGCTGGATGTCATGGGGGGCAAGGAGGTGGTGGGGGACCTGTTTACAGAGAAGCTGGGTACCCAGGGGAGCTGAGCAGCTAACTGGGAATGCGGGAGAACAAGTTTGGGGCCGTGGAAACCCTGCCCATGCCCAGGAAGATCTGTGGACATGAGTAGGGGGTGGTGTCCAGCAAAGGCATGGAGAAGGACTGGTCCTCTGAAGGCCAGGGGGTGTCCCAGGCGAATGGAACAGAACCCAGCATTGAGGATGCTAGGAAGCTGAGGGTGTGAGTGCGGACTGGCTGGGAGTTGGGGAGGACATTGGGGTGGGGGTTGTGAGGCTCTACTATGAGATGAGGAAGGTGAGAGTGCCTGGGGCTGGATCCAGAGTGGCATGGTGGTGGGATAAGCTGGGAGTGACGTGGGTGAGGGGCAGCTGGCTGGCAGGTGACTGGAATCTGGTGAGAGTGGGGTGGCCAGCCTCTGGGAGCTTGTGCTGAAGGGTTAATTAAAGAGAACTCAAACTGGGTAACCGGCTGTAGGGGGTGCCCTGAACCCCATAGCAGAGTGCTAGCCCAGAAGGCTCCAGCCTGCCTGGGGAACTAGGCTGTCATGGTCCACAGTTACCACTGTGATAGGACATCTGGGTTGTATCGTCCCATGGCAAAGGCAGAAAGGCAAGAGGCGAGAGAGGTAGGAGATTGCAGCTGTGGCCCATGGTGGTGACAACTCCCAAGTGCTGTCTGGCTTTTGTGAGGTCCCAACTCCCCGCACCTGCACCTTTGGGGCTCATTCAGGGTGTGGCAGCACGTGTGTGTGCCAGTGGCCACTAAGCACATTGGACTCAAGGGGGCCTGCACCATAGAAGGATTGTAGTTCGAAGCTGGGGCTGGGCAGGGCTCTGCAGGGACAGCTCTCCTGTTTTCCACACAGTGTCACAGGATCTGTCACATCCTGTAGTGGCATGTCAAGATGGCTATTCCCTGGGCCAGAGGAGGTCTGCTGGCAGCGGCAGGGACTCGCCACACGTGTCCATCAGGGACTCCACAAGGTGCTTGAGCTTCCTCAAAGTATGGCGACTGGGTGTCCTTGCAGAACAAGGTGGAAGTGCCTCGTGTTTTCATCAGCAGCCTTAGCCATGACTTCCCAATCTGTACAGTCATGGAATTCACTGTTTCAAGGGAGAGAGACAGAGATCTCTTCTCTCAATGTCAATGCTGCAGGGTAAGAACATAGAGCAAGTCCATAGGCTGTGCCTCTCTCTCAGCCCCATGTTTGTGAGCAGAGCTGAATTTCTTCATCACTGCTGGTGTTCAAGTCTAAGCATTTTTAAAAAGATTTATTTATTTTTATTGGAAAGTCAGATATACAGAGAGAAGGAGAGACAGAGGGGAAGATCTTCCATCCGTTGATTCACTCTCCAAGCGGCCACAAAAGCTGGAGTTGAGCCAATCTGAAGCCAGGAGCCTGGAGCTTCCTCTGGGTCTCCCACATGGGTGCAGGGTCCCAAGGCTTGGGCCGTCCTCGACTGCTTTCCCAGGTCACAAGCAGGGAGCTGGATGGAAAGCAGGGCTGCTGGGATTAGAACCGGCACCCATATTGGATCCCAGTGTTCAAGGTGAGGACTTTAGCTGCTAGGCTATGCTATCGCACCGGACCCTGAAGTCTAAGTATTAAGGAAGTGTCATGAATCCAGTTTAAGCTTAGCTTTCTTTGATTAGGGCCAAGAGACTGGCCCAGGAAAAGCTTATCTTCTGATAAGCATTGTTAGCTCCAAAAGTCAAATCTAGCCCCTGGTGAATTGCCAGGTGCATATGACTTATTTAGATTTGAGTTTCGGCAGGAAACATGAAGAGGAATGAGGTTAGCCAGCAGGAATTGAGTGAGGTGCATGTGCTAGATGCGTGAGGGTATACAGAGGAGCAGTTTGGGTGGTACTGAGTGAAGTTATTGCCCATGCCCCCAGCGTTCCATAAACCTGGCTCGTGTTTTGGCTGCTCCACTTCCCATCCAACACCCCGCTAACGTGTCTGGGAAAGCAAGAGAAGGGGACAGGTGTGACTCGAGAGTGCCAGGCTGGGTTTGAACCTGGCTGCACCGTTACTAGTGTGATGACCAGTGCTGGGATCTGGGCGATCAGTTCTGTTCCTGCCCAAGGGGCACATACATACCTTCCAGAACTCGCTGTGGGCATCACATGGAAGAATACAAAGTGTTTCCCACAGTGAACATGACCGATGTGCTTAGAAATGTGCTTAGAAATGTGGGACCAGGGGGAACTTTCCGGCCAGGTGTCCGTGTGGACCCTGCATGCGCCCCATCCTTCTGCATTCACTCTGGGTATGGCTTTAGCTGTATATAAAAAGATGTAATAAAAAGATGAGTTTATTTTTATTGGAAAGTCAGATTTACAGAGAGAAGGAAAGGAGAGAAAAATCTTCCATTCGCTGGTTCACTCCCCAAGTAGCCACAACAGCTGGAGCTGAGCTGATCTGAAACCAGAAGCCAGGAGCTTCTTTTGAATTTCCCACGTGGGTGCAGGGTCCCAAGGTTTAGACCGTCCTCAACTGCTTTCCCAGGCCACAAGCAGGAAGCTGGATAGGAAGTGGAGCTGCCAGGATACAAGCTGGTGCCCACATGGGATCCCTGCGCGTGCAAGGCGAGGAGTTTAGCCACAAGGCTATCATGCCGGGTCTACCCCCTCTCATTTCTGTTTCTAAACAAGGCTTCATGGGACCCACTGGGCAGGTGCTGTGGGGTGCTGTGTACTTGGGGCTGTTCCTTTGTTATCTCATGGTGTTCCTAGCTCTCACACCTGCTGTGCAACACCCTGCCTGTCCCAGGCTGGCCTGAGCTACAGGCCAGATGTGACATCACCCATCCGTGCACACCCTGGCAGGTATCCGGTATCCTGTGTCGGCAGACATGTAAGCCCCGGCTCCCCTCCTCTCTGCCAGGTAGTGGTCCTGAAGACTGTCATTTTCTGCAGTTTTCCTGTGATGCGTCTCGGTGGGAATGTCTTTCCTTTTTTTTTGCTGGTTGGGGGGTGATTGGTGGATCCCTTTGAGCAGCCTTGGGACTGCTCTGCGTCCCGTTTGCTGCCTGTCTTCCTCTGCTGCCACCTCAGTTCTCCGTCAGGCTGTGCCCGCTGCTCCGGATGACTTAACTTCTGACCTGTCCTCCCTTGCGTCCATTTCCTCCATAGCTGTGCCAAACCTGTGCTTAGAACCGCCCGCAGAATTCTTATTTCCCCTTTAGTGTGTGTCTCAATCTGCTTCAGCTGTTGCAGTGAAATTACCGTGAGCCAGGTGAGCTGAGCTGCGGTAGCATTTGCTGCAGTTCCTGCAGGACAAGTTTAAGGTGTCAACAGGTTCAGTTCTTGGTGGGTGTGATGGCTGCCTTCTGTGTGTCCTCATGTGGCAGAGAAAGAGAGATGGACATAGGGGATATAGGTGGGTAAATGGATGGATAGATGGAAGGATGGATGGATGGATGGATGGATGGATGGATGGATGGATGGATGGATAATATAGGTAGATAGATGGTAGGTAGGTAGGCCGAGTCCCATCTAACAAGGACACTAATTAGACCTCCTGAAAACCTACTTATCTAACAGGGGCTCCACCTCCAAGGAGCATCCTACTGAAGCTGAAGTTTTCACGGGAGAACTTTGGAGGGGAAGCACAAATATTTGTTCTATAATATTGCATCCAGCAGTTATAAACTCCATATTTCATCACTAAAAAATATTAAGTGACACTTTTTAAGAAGATTTATTTTATTCTTATTGCAGTCAGATATACAGAGAGGAGGAGGAGAGACAAAGAGGAAGGTCTTCCATCCGGTGGTTTACTCACATAGTGATGCAATGGCCAGGGCTGAGCTCTTCTGAAGCCAGGATCCTGGAGCTTCCTCTGGGTCTCCCAAGTGGGTGCAGGGTGTCAAGGCCTTGGGCCATCCTCGACTGCTTTCCCAGGTCACAAGCAGGGAGCTGGAAGGGAAGTGGGGCTGCTGGGATTAGAACTGGCTCCCATATTGGATCCCAGTGCGTTCAAGGCAAGGGCTTTAGCCACTAGACTACCGCGCCTCGCCTTAAATGGCACGTTTTGTAAATTCTCAATCCCTGCTGATCGTCAGTGCTGGCTGTGGAGTGGGCCTGAAAGCAGGGTTGTTCAGCATTTGTTAATCCCAGGGCGGAGTCCTGGTGGGGCTCCCTGCTACCTGCTGATCCTGATGATTCGTTTTCCAGGTCTTATTCCCTCCCTCTTTCTTTCCTTTCTTTCTTTGTTTTTTCTTTTCTTTTTCTTTCCTCCCCTCCTCCTTCTTCCTCTTCCTTTTTAGTGCGCCAGCTGTTTCTGACAAACGTCTGGCTCTCTTTCCTCCCTCCTCCCCGTGGTTAGGGAAGGTTTGTCATCTTGTTTTCTTCTGAGAGGACTTTTGTAGACAGAGTCCCTGGTGGTCTCTGTGAGGGATGCTTTGCCACAGCCCCCCTAAGTGCACCCTCTGTGTCTCTCAGCCGCTTTTTGGCGAGGACAGAAGTGGCTTTAGCTTGCAGGCTCTGGGTGTCTGGCGCGGTGTTTCCTCGCCTTCCCACTAGGCCTCTGGTGCTGTGATTTTTCTATTTCAACCAGTTTTTTCTCTCTAGGGGGAGTATCGGTCCTAATGACCTCATTTCGCTTTGCTGAAAGTGGGTCTCTCTGTCTCGGGCCCCTCAGCCCTGGCAGTCCCCAGCAAACTGTAGCAATAGCTCTGTGGCTGCCCGGGGCCCAGAGCCTGGCTCTGGTCCTCCCCAGACCTCCTATTAATCATTGTTCTAGGGCAGCGGGTGGTCTACCAGGAGGACTGATTAGGGTGTGGCAACATGACCCTCCAGAAGCTGAACTTGGCCTCACACATGCAGGTGGCATGGTCGGGGCAGTGGAGGCAGACACAGTCCCAGCTGGCCCAGATGGGGAAAGCTGCATTTGGTGCACAAGTACAAGTGGGAGAGGAGTAGCTGTGGCTTACACGTGCAGCAGTGAATCAGGACTGGTGGAAGTGGGAAGGAAGGGACCGCCTTTCCATTTGCTTTGAGGCCTTAGGTGGGAGAGGGTTAAGCCCCTGACTGCTCCCACCCAGTTTGTTCAGGAGCAGGCTTGTCGGTGGCCATGCCACGTTCCGCTCCTAAGCGCTGGGGAGTACGCTCATTAATCCTGGCGGGAACTTCATTCATCTTGATTTAGTGTCTCCTGCTGTGGTAGCTGCAGCCCTCTGCCCCAGGCCCCTTCCTGCAGTCAGCAGTGACTGGTGCTGCTCAGCTAGCAGGGCCACAGGCATGGGCAGGTGCCTCGGGCTCACTCCGGTCGCCCCCTGGGTGCCCGAGGAAACCCAGCAAAGCAGGGGCTGTGTGGGGGTTGAACGCCCTGACTCTCAGGACTCCTGGGGACCTGAGGAACTGGGTTCCAACAACTTCTCCCTGAACGTGGCACTCCTGGCTCGTGGCCTTGGGGCCTGGAGTGGCCCTCCGTGCACCCTGACCCCTGGATCGCCTCAAGTTCCTCCCCTGTGAGCACTAGGCATTCATGTGGGGAACAGTGCACACAGGGTAACTGAGCCCAAGACCTGAAGACCCAGCACAGGATCTGGGGGTCCTGCACGCGGGAACAGGGAGGAGCAGAATCCCTCTTAGACCCAGGACACTGTCCCTCACCTCATTTCTTCAATGTTTTTAAAAAATCTATTTTTTTTAAAGATTTATTTTTTATTACAAAGTCAGATATACAGAGAGGAGAAGAGACAGAGGGGAAGATCTTCCGACCGATGATTCACTCCCTGAGTGAGTGCAACGGCCAGTGCTACACCAATCTGAAGCTGGGAACCAGGAACTTCTTGCGGGTCTCCCATGTGGGTGCAGGGTCACAAAGCTTTGGGCCGTCCTCCACTGCTTTCCCAGGCCACAAGCAGGGAGCTGGATGGGAAGTGGAGTTGCCAGGATTAGAACCGGTACCCGTATGGGATCTCGGCGTGTTCAAGGTGAGGACTTTAGCCGCTAGGCCAAGCCGCCGGGCCCTATCTATCTATCTATCTATCTATCTATCTATCTATCTATCTATCTAAAAGGTAATGAGTGACAGAAAGAGATCTTCCATCCACTTTTGACTCTCTAAATAGTCACAATAGCCAGGTGTGACCCAGGTTGAAACCAGGAACATTGAACTCCATCTGGGTCTCTCATGTGGATGGCAGGGGCCCAGAGAGAAAGATCTTCATCTGCAGATTCTCTCCCCAAATGACCACAATGGCTGGAGCTGAGTTGGTCCAAAGCCAGGAGCTTCTTCTGGGTCTCCCATGTGAGTACAGGGTCCCAAGGCTTTAGGCCAACCTCAACTGCGTTCCCAGACCACAGCTGGGAGCTGGAACGGAAGTGGAGCAGCCAGAACATGAACCAGTATCCATATGGGATCCTGGCCCTTACAGGGGGAGGATTAACCAATTGAGCCATTGCACCAGGCTCTTGCCTGTTTTTAAATCCACTCTCAGGTCCCTGCACAGTGGCCTAGCAGCTGAAGTCCTTGCCTTGAACGCACTGGGATCCCATATGGGCACTGGTTCTAATCCCAGCAGCCCTACTTCCCTTCCAGCTCCCTGCTTGTGACCTGGGAAAGCAGTCGAGGATGGCCCAAGGCCTTGACACCCTGCACCCGCTTGGGAGACCCAGAGGAAGCTCCAGGCTCCTGGTTTAGGATTAGCTCCGGCCATTGCAGTCACTATGGAATTAAACCATCGGATGGAAGATCTTCTCTGTCTCTCCTCTTCTCTGTATATCTGACTTTGCAATAAGAATAAAATAAATTAAAAAAAAAATCCATTCCAGAGCATGTGGTTAGCCTGATGGTTAAGAGGTTAGCACTGCAGCCACTTGAATCTCCTATCAGAATGCTAGTTTGATGTCCACTCCCCACTCCAATCCAGCTCCCTGTTGATGTGCCTGGGAAAGCAGTGGAAGATGGCTCAAGCTTGGGACCTGGCCACTTGTCGGAGGCCCAGGATGTTGTGGGCTAAGGAGTTAATTAGCACTCGTTAAACTGAGCAGTTACAAGAAATAGGCTTGTGGCTAAAAGCACCTGGACTAATGGGACTCATTGGCATCCTATTGTTTGGTTAAAGGGGAAAGAGTACAAAAGGAGTAATAAAGGGAGGCTTTACAGAGTTTTCCACCATCACTGGTCTCCTCTTGATGCTCCCCAGACCCTCTCCTTGTCCACATTACTGGCTCTGCTGGTCAGAGCAAATGGCGCCCAATGTGGGGCACGGCATGAGAGACCATCTGAAGGACCCCTGGACCTAAGAAGGTAAGTTTAGAATTAAATATTTTGCAGAGGCAGAAGTGATTTCATCCCCAAACCCTCTCCCTCTCCTAGGGCACAAGGGACAATCTGAGGGACCCCGGAAATCTGGAGGCAGGCTTAGAATTAAGTATTTTGCAGGGGCATAAGTCAAATTTATCATGGGGCAAGAACTCGCTAAAGTGCAGATGGTTAAGGCAATCTGAGATCTGCCCCACTCACAAGGCACTGACATTAAGCTTAAGGCCTCACAGAAGTTCATTGAAACTATCTGCGATGTATTCCCATGGTTTACTCTCCTTGTAGCCACATTTTCCCCTGACGCTTGGTAAATGTTGCTTTGTCATCCCCTCAACTGGTGGCGCAACCCTTCCTTGAAAAATTATCTAAGAAGGGGGAAGGAACCTCAAACCAGGGTAAAAAAGGAGAAGGAACCCCAAACTAGACAAAGTCTGGAGAAACCATGTGAAGAAGATTCATGGTCCTCTTTTGAGGAGGAGGAAGGGGTGGAGGATGGAAGTGAGTCTTTTGAGGATCCTCCACCCATAGAGCTTGTGCCCATTGAGCATGTGCCGAGCAAAATCTTTTGGCCAGGCACAGAGCCCTCTGCGCCACCTGTGCCATCAGCACCATTAAGTCTGGGCACAACTGTGAAAGATTTATAGGAGCAACTTCAGCATCTCTGCCTTCAGTTGAGGCAGGAACAGGGCAGATGCACTGCCGGGGCTTGCGTTGGACACCTGCTTTCAACTTCCCTTTCAGCTGTGGAGTGTGCAGTACAGCAAGCACAGAAGGGAGACCCTGAGACAGCTGCCCTGGCTGGGTGCTTTGCCTTCCCAGTGGTTGAGGTAGAAGATCAGCAAGAGCATAGAATCAGGCAACATGTGGCACTATCTGTTAGTTATTTAAAATAGCTTAAGTTCTAGTTCATATGATATAATGATATTATTATGCGCAGCTAATTCCCCCAAACTGGTTCTTTACCTTGAGCTGAAAACACCAGACGCAATGAGGTATCTTAGGAGGTTTATTCCAGTGGGGCAGGAACGGGGGACTGGGTGGGGGCTGGGGTGGAGATCAGCGGGAAAAGGGGAAGGGGAAGGGAGGCCAGAAGGAGGAGGGCAAGGGCGCTGCACCTGGGGCCTTTTTGTCTGCAAGGTGTGGCGGGCAAGGGGGATTGGGAGGGATTGAGGGCAGGCCCCAGGGATTGGTGCCTGCAGGTGAATGCCTGGGGATGATTGGTGAGTGGGTGAGGTTGGGGAAGGGGATGGAAGATTGGGGGTGGGATTCTCAGGTGGAATGCCAGGTTATGTCTGATTGGTGGATGGATGGACTGGCCTGAATTTCATGAGCTGTGAGGAAGAGGAAATGGCGTAGGGTCCAGGGTGGGATATTCAAATAACTCCTTGCACTATCTTTTAAGGACGTAAAGAATCTGAGGGACGCTGTAGCCACATAGGGCCCATCGATCTCCATGATTGAAGCCTAGGCACCTACCAATCAAACCCCACCCATTGGAAGCTTGGCTGAATGCTTTGCTCTGATAGCGGTTCTTGGGATGCTGATTTTGTTAGTCAGGCCTTCTATTGCTGACAGCTGGCCGCTTTTTGATTCATTCAGACCTCCATTACCTGACCCTAAGTTTTCTGTTGCCTGGTCATCCACTTTTTTTTTTTTAAAGATTTATTTTTATTATTTTTTCATTGGAAAGGCGGATATACAGAGAGGAGAGACAGAGAGGAAGATCTTCCGTCCGATGATTCACTCCCCAAGTGAGCGCAACGGGCCGATACTATGCCGATCCGAAGCCAGGAGCCTCTTCTGGGTCTCCCACGCGGGTGCAGGGTCCCAAAGCTTTGGGCCGTCCTCGACTGCTTTCCCAGGCCACAGGCAGGGAGCTGGAAGGGAAGCGGGGCTGCTGGGATTAGAACCGGCGCCCATATGGGATCCTGGGCGTGCAAGGCGAGGACCTTTAACCACTTGCGCCACCGCGCCAGGCCCCATCCACTTTTTAAGTATCTTTTTAATATGACCAGGAAGAAAAAGTCAAGGAAAAAGGTATGATTTTACAGAATTTGTCCTCTATACTTGCAAATTGTACCTTGGAAGATCTTTTGTTGTGATAAATGTTTAGCAAGCTAACTTCACCTGCATATCCATGGCAACTTTTGGGAATTTAGAATTCAAAGATTTGTCTCTTGTAACTCTTAAGATTTCATTTGTGATATTTTTTTTTAAAAAAATGTGAAATTTTATTGCAAATAATTTGGCATAGAATTTAACTCTAATGCATTATTAAATTATTTCAAGGTATAAGTTAAATTAGCATGGTATTCATTGTATACAAAGTGTTTTTATATGTCAAATAATTGTGTTTTCAGCTGGTTATCAAAATACTCACTGCTTTAAATTGGTAAATGTTTTGTGTTGGTTTTAAAGGTATTCAAGTGATGATTTCATGTCAATAACTGAATCTAATCTATAATGTTTTATACTAACTTCAACAACAAAAAAATCTTCTTTCAGGTATTTTTAGCCATCCTTAAAAAGGCATCCAAGAGTTCAGAAGTTTCAAATTCTAGAGCTTCCGTTGGTATTCTTATGAGGCCTCAAGAATGCCAACGGATTTATCTCTCATTTTGTGGAGACAGTAGATCAGGCTGATTGGATTATATTAGGGTTATTGCTAAATGGAGTAAAATTCTGTCATGTCAAAATGTTGTATACATCCATAGAGTTGTGAAGGTTTAATTTTAGTTTGCGTACTTTTAATGATTTAGCGCTACAGTTGTACCTGGCTATTCACTATGTATTCTTGGGATAGCTATATTATTGAGAGGACTGAAATTTAGATTTTGCATTGATGGAGGGATTTCATCGTGGTGACTTTTTTCTCTTAGGGTCTTGGTTCAAGACTATTTACTTGATGGCTTTTGGTTACTGGTTTCTTGTGAACACTGCTCTACCGAGCTTGATTGAGAATAATTTTTTTTAAGTCTCAAAAGTGTGTGTATGTGTGTGCACACGAGTGTCTTGATGTTTTTGTCTTTTGTACAAGTTGTTCAACCTTGCTATCATGTATGTGTTACTGTCTGTTTATTGGTCAGAAAGTATTCTAGCTTTTGTGATTTAAGTTTAAAGCGGGTAAATTTATTCATCTGCTTGTTTCATCAGTATCTGGATCCTCAGCTGCAAACGCAGTGCACATAATTTGCATATCAACAGCAAAACCAGGTTGCCTTGAGGCCACCGCTGTACCTGAATTCTACAGCCACTCCCAGAGCTTTCTGATAGGATGTAAAAGTATCTTAATGATTTTAAACAGCTGCTAAAAATTAATTTACTTTGTCCAGCAATAAGATTACTAGTTAACACAGATTTCTTTGATTTATGTAATTTAAATTACTAATAGGCTATTTTCAAAATGTTACATCATTGATACATTTATTTTTAACTTTATTGCTAACCTGTACTCCTGTCTCATTTATAACAGGCAGTAGGCCTTTGGGATAAATGTTTTGTAAAGCTATTATTTGACAGCTTTTACTTTATACTGTCCTCTGGCTCACACTGGCTGTTGTGACCTTTTGGGAGAGTGAACCCCCCCCTCTGCTAACTGTGTTTTCCAAAAAACAATAAATAAAATAATAAACCAGAAAGGCCCATGTAGGCCCTAGCAGAGTGTCTGGGTTTGATCTCCAGCTATGGGTCCTGACTCCATCTTCCTGTTCTTGCCGACCCTGGTCGGTAAAGCAGCTGTTCTCCTTAGCTGCAGGCGGCCTCTGGCAACAGCTGGCTCTCCTCCTGATGGTCCCTGATCTTGCTTCTTTTTTTTCCCTGTGGTGCTGGGGATGTTAATAACTCCCACTCCTGTGGACTCATGTTGAATTTTCCCTCCTGCTTGGCTTCTCAGCTCTCCATCCTCTGTTAGGTCATTCCCTTGTGTTCAATTATGTAAGGCTAGAAGAGACTTGAGTTCTTCTGTCTTGCCAGCCAGATGCAATAGGTGCTGTCTCTTTGTCTGCCCAACCATGCCAAACTGGGAGCTGAGACTCCAGTGCTGCTGTGGGGCTGGGCTGTGGGGTCAGTCACAGGGGCTGAGTAGGACACTGCCATCCAACCCAGGCGTAGATCTGTCTCAGACCAATCAGGAACCCCCCTGGGCTGTGACTGTGACCTCCCTCCGGAATTACTGGGACAGCTCACGGGGAGAGGGTCGCATTCTCCTGCCAGCCCAGGTGATCCCAGGACTGGACCTCCAAACCCTCCTCTCCCTTCCTATCGCATGCAGAACTTGGAGGTGTGCTGGAGCTTGGGCCCCTGTACCAGCCTGTGCCTCTTGCCAGGCTGCACATCTCAGTCACCTTGTGTCCTGCTAAGAGCATCTCACACGTGCTGGCTCATTCTCTAGAGAAATAAATGTGCATTTGTCTGTTTCCGAAATAAGGAATTGCGAGCGCAGCGCCACTCTGTGGGTGGCATCACCACCAGCAAAAAGGAGGCTCTTGTGCTGGGATAGGAGGCAGGGGTGGGGCTCAGGGACACAGGTGCCAGCAGGAGGCAGAGAGGAACATGACCTCCAGGCTCTCCTAGAAGCCCATCACATTCAGAAATGAGAAAAATGTAGAAAATAGAAAAAAGACGTCCATGCATGAAGTAATGCCTTCTCCTGTGGTGCTTTACAATATCACAGCTGAAGCTATACTTTAAAAAGATTTATCTGTTTATTTGAAAGGTGGAGTTCTAGCAAGAGGGGAGGAGAGAGAGAAGGCTTTTCTAACTGCTGTACTCCCTAAATGACCACAATGACTAGGACTGGGCCAGGTCAAAACCAAGAGCCTGGGGTTCTCAAGGTCCAGGATGTTGGTCACCAGCATCCTGCAAAGATGCCGGCTGTCCCTGGGGCAAGGGACTGCTTCACCTCTGTCCTCCTCTGTGCTGAGCTGGTACCTTGGCCTCCATCCCTGGCCAGTGGACCAGTGGTGCTCTGTGTGCCTGCTACTGGCCAAGTGTGTATTATTCTACTTCCCAGCAACTGATTCTGATTCTGATTCTCTCACCACCATGGAGATCCTGGGCTGCTGTGACTTGCGAAAGACTGTGCCAGCCTAGAACCAAGTTCTGCTCAGGGCTGCAGCCTTTGGTTGCCTGTCCCTGGAGGGCCTGGATGCTCAGATCATAGATGGGGTGCCCAGGCCCCTCCAACCTGCCCCCCATGATGGCTTTGGATCATGGACACTCCCTTCCAGAGGCTGCCTTGAACACACGGCTACCTGGAAGGTCACCTTGCTAACCCAGCACATATGCCTCACCACCAGGCAAGCTCGGTCCCACACAGCTGCATGACTGCATTCACAAGGGACCCTGGCCATCTGGGAGTGTCCATCAACCACATGCACACCAAACCTCAGGACCTACTTCCTGGCATTGGCCCCTGAGTGCCTCCATGTAGACTGCCCTTCCTGTACCATGTGCTTTGGCAGTTTGCCCCCTGCTGAGTGTCTGCTCAGACCCCTCCTGGCTCCTGGCCCAGGTGGGCACCACCCCCTTGATTTCCACCATACTCATCCTGTCGTTCTGTGAGCCTGGGGAGTCTCCTCCCAAGGTGAGGAGCCTCTTGAGGTCACAACCTCGACTCATCATCTTTGTATGACTAGCACAGCCACGCCACCTGATGAGCCTGTACCTGCTGCATGAGTGAGTGAACAAATGAAGGAAATATGTGTCCTGGTTCAAGCATGTTTGGGCCCCTCTCTGACCTCAGTAGCCCCTGTGACTTGGGCAGACCCTTCCTGCTTCGTGAGCTTCCTGCAGGGCAGGCAGGCAGGCGGGAGCAGGCCAGGGCCTGCCAAGTGTGCATTCTCTCAAAACACCTGTCTCCTTGGAGCAGAGCGCTGGCAGCCCCATGATGGATATGAGACAGATTTGACAAATGGAGGCCCTGGACTGAGTTTCCCCTGCCAGGCTGCGTGGGGCCCCCCCCCCGGGGCACAGGACCACTGGGAGGTTGAGTTATTGATGGCCTGACAGCACATGTGGGGACTGATCCCGTCCTCGTGCTCATTAGGAGGCACAGGATTGTGCCAGGAGCCACGGCTGGGTTGAAGGAAGGAAGGAAGGCTGAGTTCCCTACAGTGCCTAGGGAGGCCAAGCCTTCCGTTTGCTCCAGATGGCTGCTCTTACCCTGCCATGCTTGGTGTGGCCAGAAGGTGGCGTCTGTTAGGGGAGCACCATGCTGCCCTCTGCCTTGGAGCTGAGGGTCCTCAGGGGAAGGT
This sequence comes from Ochotona curzoniae, assembly GCF_017591425.1. Classification (NCBI taxonomy): domain Eukaryota; kingdom Metazoa; phylum Chordata; class Mammalia; order Lagomorpha; family Ochotonidae; genus Ochotona; species Ochotona curzoniae. Next base: position 13,195,797 of record NW_024466219.1, on the reverse strand, counting down.
GGTTGCTAAGGGCCAGCTCTCCCTTGGCCTGTGTGCTGTTCTTGTGACTGGGCACATGGCACAGAGAGCAGGCACTCACTATTATTCAGCCAACAATTGCATGAGTCGGTGAATACGGTCAGGAGCTGACTTGGGGCGTGCAGATGCAAAGTATGAGACGGTAGGAGGAAAACTCAAAGCGCACGAGGTCTCAGGAGAGAGGGAGGAACGCTATGGCTGGGCTGGGAGAGGAAGCAGGGCAGGGTTACCACTTCCTGCTGGGCCCTGGGGGAGATCAGACTCCCTTTGGGGTACTGAGCTGCACCTGCAGCTGGGGCTGGGCCTCTGCACTTCCCGGGAGCAGGAGCAGCTGTGCCCTGCCTTTGTTGCTTGCAGTTCTGGTAAGACAGATGGTGGCCACCACATACGGGGCGTCATTGGTAGCATCCTCCCAGCAGTCCCCGAGGTACGGCTGTCCCCAAACACATGCGGAAATCGAGGCCGTGGACTTGCTGGCCATGTAGCTGGAAGGTAGCATGGCCAGAACCTGGGCTGCTAAACATTGCATGGGGCTCCTTCAGCTCTACTGGGGGAGGGTACTCCTCCTGTGGGCCCTTCTAGGCCCCTTTACTGTCAGAGTGCCATGCCTTGGGCTGACCCAGGAGGAGAGAGCTATCCCCTTCTCTGGCTGCTTGCCCAGCCTGTTTCCAGGGGACTCATAAAACAGAGGGGCAGAGCATTTACCTTTATGGGACAACCTGTTGTGCCACGCTGGGGGCCGGGCACTTCCTGCCCAGAGACCAGAAGGCTCGTGACCAGGGGGACAAGTTGGAGGAGTAGCAGCTCAGACCCTCACCCCCAAACCCAGCGTACATGTCAGCAGATGGCAGACTGGTGACACCTGTCCCTCAGCAGTGCCCAGATTGGCTGGGCTGTGCCCTGGCTGCCCCTGAGCTAGGACCATCTGTGCCTGAGAGAGACCTAGTGCCAGAGGAGAGGGACAGACGGGGCCCCTCGGAGCCCCCTCCAAGTCATGCGGAGAGAGCTCAGGGCCCGTGCCCACCACCTGCCAGGCCCCAGCAGGTGCTTGCAGAGTCAGGGCTGAATGCACTTGCCTGGCCCTGTGCCGCCTGACCCTCCTCTGAGCCATCCCTTGTCCCTGTCTGCCAGCACAGAGCCCCTCGTGTCTCCCTGTGGCCCTGAAAGTCCTCCACCTGGGGCAGGGGCAGAGTTGGCAAAGACAGGTTTGCCCTCAGCACTCCTGGCACCCCCATTGCCCCTTCTGGTGGGTTTATTGTCATAGCTGGTGGCACAAGTCACTTCTCTAATAGGGAAAGCAGAGCTGAGAGGAGAGATGCCGTGTAATAAAACCCAAAATCAGAAAGTCACACGGGTTTCCCAAGCTGAGAGGGGCCTTATCAGAAGCCAGCTGGGCTAGAGGGAGGGGGAGAGGTCAGCTTGACTGAAGGCTCAGGCCCCTGGGGAGAAGGCAGCTGAGAGGTGCCCCACTTGTTTCGGCTCCGTCTGTCCTGGCCCAGCTTTCAGGAAGGGAGAACCAGCCACTCCCGCCCCCTCCAGCCGCAGCCACAGATGCAGCAGAAGCAGGGGACCTGGGGTGGGGGGACCGGTGTCCTCACGCAGAGGGCTCTGCACGTCCCCAGGCGACCTGGCCATGCTTGCCAAGGACGGGACTGCACATTTCTCTGGGAAATGAGGACTTTTAGGGGAATCAGAAAAAAAAAAAAAAGCTAACAACAACCAAAAAAAAAAAATCCGATCACTGCATTGCAGAGCCTCTGAGGCTGGTGCGGGCTGCTCCAAGGCCGGTACAGGTGTACGCATATATACACAATACACACACACACTCATGCACACCACACATCTGTACCCCCTGTCTCGCAGCTTCCCCTCTCATGGCACAGTCTGGGGTTCACCCTTGTCTTTGCCCACAGCAGACTCTCACCTTGGTCCCTCACTTCCTGGCCTGTGGTCACACCTGCTGGTGCCATGATCAGAAGTCCAGTGCGCTCTCAAGGTCCTTGCCATGATCGCCCCGTGAGCCATCTCCGTCCCCATCACTGGGACTGGTGGGAGGTACCAGGGCTTCACGTTTCCCAGCCTTTGCCCAACTGCAGCTCAGGTGAGAGGTGGCTGGCATACTTGGACACCTCAGACCACATCGCCTCTTTTGAAGAGCAGTCTGTTCAGTTGCTGCCGCTTCCTGGGGAGCCTGGGAGCCAAAGCCCAGCCTCCCGCACTGGAGAATGAGGGCCAGGGCTTGCCTCTGGCAGGGTGTGAGATGGGTGAGGAGACCCCCTGGCCTCCTCATCAGCTTCAGTGAGAGCAAAGGAAAGTCTGGGGCTTGTGTGACTCCAAGACAACAGAAGAAAAGGGTGAGCACGGCCTGCGTGCTGGGCCCACTGCTCCACTTTTCACCCAGCTTCCTGCTGATGCGCGTGGCCAAGCACAGAGGGTGGCCCCTGTGCTCGGGCTGCTGCACCCATGTGGGAGAGCCGGATGGAGCTCCCGGCTCCTGGCTTTGATCTGGCCCAGCCCTGGCTGTTGTGGCCTTTTGGGGAGTGAGCCAGCAAATGGACAATCTTTCTTTGCTCTTTGACTTTCAAACAAACAAAACTCGTCAGCGCACAAGCACACGGACATGCACACATGCACTCACACAGGCACACCCAGGTCACTCAGGCACACACACAGAGGCACACATGCACACGTATACACACAGGTACACAGGCTCGCATGCACTCACACCAGCACACACGGCTATACTCGGACACACACACACAGGCACCCAGCTCATGCTTAGCCCCTGCCTGCACCTGACTCTACTGTCCTGGAGAGTGGCCAGCTGGGAGCTATGCCCTGGTGCCTCCTCCTCCTTTCCCCACATCCTGCCCAGTACCAAGGCCTGGCACTGTGGGCTCCCGTCTCAAATCTTCCACTCCTCTCCATCTCCAGCACGCAGTCACATAGGAGTTGACTGCTTCCTGCCACTGACATGGTTTCTGTCCGGCCTTCGAACCTTGGTTCAAATGCTATTTCTTCCAGGAAGTCCTTTTGCATCTCCCTGAGAAGTTCAAGTTCCTCTCTGGGCAACGCCCTGCATGCTTTCGTGGTACTGGCTGTTGCACAGACCTGGTGTGTGTGTGTGTGTGTGTGTGTGTGTGTGGTGGGGGGATCAGTGACAGATGTCAGCCGTCCACCCCATGAGGGCATAACCTTGTCTGCTCAGGCTCACCGATGCTGAGAGCCACGACTGACGTGTGAAGGATTTGGTTCACACAAAGTGCTGAGTGGATTGATGCTTGGCAGGGTGAACTTAGCCAGAGTGGCTGATGGCAGGGTCTCTGGTGCCCCCAGAGGCCCACGTTGGCCCAGCATAGAGCTCACAGGGTGGGGTACCACCCCTGCCTGGGCTGGGGAGGTTGGCAGCTGAGAGTTGATGGAGAGTGGCCTTCCTGGGCAACATGACTGTGACAGTATTAGTCCTCGGGAGCAATTAGCTAGGTTAATTAGCTCATCCATTTAAATGGCAGCCAGAGCAACGGAGTCTGAAGATGGTCGGGGGAAGACGCTCAACAATTTTGCACGAATGTCACCCTGAGTCCCAGGAAGTTGTACCAAGTGGGGTGAGGGCAGTGGCACGAACACTCAGTCCCTCTCCTCCCCTACTGGGCCAGGAAGAAGGGAACAGGGGGCCCCTGGGCAGGAGGACTGGTGAGGAGTGGGCTCCACCGGCACTGCAGCCCCGGGGTCACCTACAGACCAGACACAGGCCCTTCCAATCCAGATCTAGGCATTCAGGGCCCTGAGGTGTCACCCCCAGAGAGCAGGTAGCCTAGTCAGTGCATTCTGGACGCAGAACCCTTTTCCCCAGCCTTATGGGCTATGCCTAAGCAGGGCATGTCCGGAGGACCCCACACATCAGAGCTAGTCCCCTCCCCATTTCCCTGTTCTCTGTCTCCCACTTGGCTGTTTGGGGGTGGGGACCTGGAGACACTCCAGTGTTTGGGGACAGGTTGTGTGGGTGCTGGGCCGGGAGGAGGCCTGCGGTCAAGCTGCTTCAACTTTTGCCCTGTGCTCAGATGGTGCAGGATGCAAAGGCCCAGGGTGAGCACCTGTGGCCAGATGAGCCACGTGCCGGGCGCTGCATCGATGGTGCATTCACGCGATGCCGAGCTGTGACTCCTGGGGGAATGGGACAGGTGGGGACTGGCATGCTGAGGGTGGAGACGGACAGAGCAAGCTTGCTCTCCCAGTTAAGGAAAAATACAGGAAAGCAGGTGCGAGGATGGCACAGGCATACTGGGAGGGCCAGTGGGGGGCAGGAGAGGCCTGGGAGAGGGAATGACGGGATAGCACCCCTGGGTAGGGGCTTGATGGGCCTACACTGGCACTTTAGCAGATGCGGCTGGCAGAGGGTGATGGCCAAGGTTTTCTGTTAGGATATTGGCACTGAAATGTCCAAGCAACACGTGCAGAGACCGGGGAAGGCTGTGTCAATGGGCATGGCACACTCACTGAGCTGGGGCTGCTGAGGAGGTGGAAAGGAAACAAGATGTCCCCAAGGGCAGCTCAAGCCCCAGACACTGGGCTGTGTGTGTGTGTGTGTGTGTGTGTGTGTGTGAGAGAGAGAGAGAGAGAGAGAGCGAGAGCTGGGATGTTCCTGAACGGAGGGAAGGAAGCGGAGTTCAGAGGATATACATCCTTTGTCCAGGTCACACAGCTCCAGGCACAGCCACATGGCTCTCTTTGGAAGCTCCCGCCCTTGGCCACTGGTCCCACTCAGGCTAACCGAACCTGGACACTCCCCAGGTGGTTCTGGTGGACAGAGTCAGAGAGCCCTCAGCCTGGAGCCAGCTGGCCCTGCCTGGGCTCTGGCTCCTCCCACCACTGCGGTGGAGTACAGGGGGCAGGGAGGACACAGTGTCCCTTGTGTGGGTTTGGGATAGCTGTTGCACTAGAAAGCAGGTGCCAGCAGCTCAGGGAATGTCAGAGGAGAAAGGCACAGGAGTCTGTATGAATCACCCCCAGCATGTGGCCCTGGGAGGTGCCCCTTTGTTCACATAGCAACCCCTGACACAAACCTGCTTCTCCCTGGCAGCCCAACTTCCATGCCATCACCTGCTCCACAAGTGCACACAGGGGCCCGTGGGCCCCTCCTGCGGACAAGGCTGTCACAGATGCTGCTCCAGTTGTGTGGCAGGATATAATGGGCACCATTTCTGACTTGATGTGTGATTGATTTAAAAATTGACCTAAACTTGCCAGCTGTATAGAATGGGTAGAATATATCTTGATGGAAACTTAGACCTGGAAATTTTAGGAAAAAGCCACACAGGTGAGAAAGAGGCCTGTGCTGGGAAGGACAGGGGACTGGCCGGGAGTTGTGTACAGTCACTGCTGTGGTTTGTCACTCCAGGGTTTAGGCAGCAGGGGCCTCCGCAGTGTCTCCCATGCACGCCTCCTTCCTGCACCCCAGATCCACATTCCTGAGGGCCCACAGCACAGGCTTCCCAAACCCAGCAGTGTCTTGGTTGGGCCTAGCCTGCCCCACCCCCATGTCACAGATCACATGGCCCTCTTCTCTCTCCTCGGTGCCATTTGTCACTCAGTGGGGAGTCCTCCTCTCACTGACTTCTTAAGGCTGACTTCACCTTGCCTTCATCCCCTGTGTTGCATCTGGGGCACCCTATCTACCTTGCTGCTTCCCAATACTTGCAGCCAGGCCCTGCCCCCTGCAGGCCCTCCCGGCCACTCCTGCCACACTTTGCTGGGGAGAGCAGGCGCTAGTCAGAGCTGCCTCCCCTTGAATTTTCATGGTGACTCTGTGTCTTGGAACACTTTTGTGGCTGGGTTGGGCAGCCAGCACACAGACCCAAGTACACTGGAAGAACACATGTGCAGGTGCCTGGCCAGTAGGTGGCGACAGATGTCCTGGTCCCCTTAGGTGACAAATCTCCACTCCTAGGAGCGGGATTGGCTCAGGGAAACTGAGGCTCTCCCCTTGTGGTTTGCACATCTGTAGCCATAATCTTGTCTTCTTGAAGTCTCTGGGAAGGTAGCCCACTTCCCTTTTTTGTGTTCAGGAGGCCAAATACCTGTTCTTATGTGCCCTACATGGCCAGCTCAAGTCCACAAAGAACTCGGGGTCACTCTCCATGTCCAGAAAAGCCCTTCCAGGCAGCTGGACAAGATCTGGCCTTCTGTTGTGGGAGAGCTGGACTTGGCTCTGAGGTCCAGCCAGGGTGCTGGTTCACTCAAGAAGGTGGGTGCCAGGTGTCAGAGCCCCACAGAGCTCCTTGAGTCCTGGCTCCAGCTGTGTGGACTTGAGCAGTGATTTTTTTTTTTTTTTGTATCTCAGCTTTCTCAGCTGTGAAATGGGGACAGTGATGATGTCCTAATATAATTATGAGGATTAAGTGGAATCTGAGGGTCCACAGCCCTGGAAGCTTCTGATCAGAGAATGTGTGGTGATTGGACAGGCACAAAGCTGGTCAGGAGAGGACGTGGCATGTGGCCTCTGGAGCGGACAGTCGGGGTTTATTCCTGCTGCTTCCACGTCCCAGCTATGTGACTCTGGGAAAGCTGTTATACCTCTCTGTCCAAAGCATCCCAGCCTCTGTCAGCTCTGTGTGCCCCCAGCAGGTGTTCTGAGAGTCCCACAGGGCCAATTTAGGGGGCCCCCACACCTGCTCCAGGGCTGCTGCTCCGGGTCTGGGTTCCCCCACACCAGTGCTGTAAGCCTGTTCTGTTCTGCATGGCCTGGACAAATCTCCCTCCTCCCTCCTTCCTCCTCGGGTGCCAGGACCATCGAGTCACAGAGCTCAGAAGTGGGAGGTGAAGCGAGCCCAGAGGGTCTCTCCCACTGACCCTTCACTGTGGAGGCCGGCTGGTCTAGCCAGCTGTATTTTTTTTTTTTTCTGGCTGCATCTCCATCAGCAACAAGCAAGTGAAACCCTTCCCGTGAGTCTGGAGTCCAGCTGCGGACACAGTTCAGGCTCGTTCCCAGGGGCTCCCCACCGGCACCTGTGTCAGACACGCTCCGCACACGGTCTGTGGCTGGCTGGCTCAGGTGTGCTGGGTTCCTTGCTCCCACCGCATGTACAAACTGCCTGGTGCATAGCAGGCACATGACAAGCAGCCGCTGCCTCCTCATCTGAAGAGTGTGGCAGGTGCCTGTTTGAACCTCTGCTTCCATTGGACAGGTGGTACACAGAAGGGTTAAGGAAGCTGACCAAAGTCACACAGCAGTTGATTTCACAGGATGGCTCAGGGCAGCAGGAGCAGGCACGGGAGTGGGGATGGAAAGAACAAGCATGGAAGAGAGGCGTGTCTCACTCAGCTGTCGCCGGTGGGGGCTGCAGGATGTGGAAGGCCCAAGGCCCCATACTTTCTGCAGGGCTGAGGTGGGTGGGAACTCTGTCAAGGTGAAGAACTGCAGGGCCTCCAGTGCCCTCAGCTGGGTGGCTGGACACGGGACTCCGGCTAGGCTGCCTGTCCGCTCTGCAGGCAGGTGGCTCAGTTGTTTCAGCAGGATTCCAGCTGTGGGATGGCGCAGGGGACCAGCAGCCTCTCAGGCAGGGCAGCAGGCACAGAGAGCCTGTACAGTTCTCATGTGACCCCCTTCCAGCCAGGAGCCCTGCAGCCTGATCCTGCCTTGGCCTTAGCAGGGTCCCAGGGTCCCAGGGTGGCTCAGGAACTCCCACACAGAAGGTGGGGCCTTGCAGGGAGGGCAGGCAGGGCCTGTTGTGTGTTTACTTCTGTGGACTTTCAGGTTACTTTTGGGATGATGCTGATGGAGCCCCCACCCCCCACGCTCTCCCTACTCTGACTCCCCTTGCCTCTGCCAGTATCTGCTCCAGTGGTTTCGAGCCTGGGCTGAGAGCTGAGGCCAGCTCAAAGACTCCTGGGGTGGACTGTGGACCCCAAAGGGCTGCAGCCACAACTTCTGCCTTATTCAGGAGTCCAGGGCTGAAGTTGGATTCCAGGAGCAGGCTGGGGCCTGCCTCCTTCCTGCCGTGCCAGAGCTGGTGCTGCGTGCATTTCTGCGTACAGCAGCCTGTAGGCCTTGCAGAAAACCCACTGTATAATGAAAAGCCCCGTGGTGCAGGTGAGGTCGCCGAGATGGCCACAGTTTATGTAAGCTGCCCAAGGCCACATGATACAGGTGGCAGCAGCCCTGAGATGAATGCCTGCTCCATGCTAGCAGGGGAGCTGAGCAGAGGGCCTCATGAATGGGGAGGGGTGTGGTGAGCAAGGGGTCCTCACAGGTGGGGAGGGGTGTGGTGGTGCAGGAAAGACAAGAGGAAGAAGGGTCAAGGTGACGAGAGCCACAGAGCGTAAGTGCAGGGTACACAGGGAAGGGATAGGCTGGTAGAATGTGGAGGAGCTGGCATGCTGAAGTGGGTGAGGATGGCATGTTCCAAGCAAGGTTTTGTGGCAGGAGAGTATGCAGCTCTCAGACCTCCAAGGGGAGGGGGAACTGGGGTCCCAGGGTGAGGGAAGGGGTGGTACCAGGAGGCAGAATCTATGGAAGCCGGGGTGGGTCACATATGGGAGGGTCCACCTCACCTTAACCGTGCGGTAGGTGCCTACCCTTGCCTGCTGTGCCCTGGGACTGCACCCTGAGATCAGTGCCCCTATCAGGAGGTGTCCTCTGGGGTCCCAGACGCCCTGGCTCAGCACCGCCCAGGGCACACGGTCCCTTGGCCCCCCCATCTCCCAACCCTTCCCAAGAGGACAGAACACCTGCAGCTCATGGAGGCCTCCATTGTCTGGATCTGGCCCCGAGCGTTTGGGGTTGTCTTTTAACCCATCCTATCGGGAGGCGGGAGGCATGACGAGGTCTCCATCCTCTAGCGCGGAGCAGCTCTGCATGCCAGTCAGCTGAGCAGGATGGTGACCCAGGAAGTCCCAAAGTGGAAGCTGCACCCTGCCTGCCTTTGGGGAGCCTTGAAGAGGACCATTTGTTTCTCCAGGGCAAGGAAGCAGCTGCAGGTTGCTCACCCCCAAGTGATAGGTCCCTCCCAGAGGACTTGGGGGGATGGCTTACAGAATGAGGGAGATCCCTGGAACCCTCCTGCTGAGCAACTGACCTTGAGCTGTAGGCTCAAGCTTGCCAGTCGGAGCCCCAGCCCACCCACCTGCGTGCACGCACAGGCACACACCCTTCCTGCCCCGTGCACTGCCCAGCCAGACATACACACACACACACACACACACACACACACACACACACACACACACACACACACACACACCGCCACCTGGAAATCCCGAATCAGCTTTTGTGCAGAGCAGGGTGAGGGAGAGTCAGCCTGCAGCCTGCTTCGCCGCAGCACTGCAGTGCCGGCTTCTCGCTGCTGCGGTGGGGCCAGGGACGCGGGCGGAGGGAGACGACGGGACCTGCTGCAGGCGCCGGCAAGCTCCCGGAAAAAGTCCATGTACCCCCCCTTCCTCTCTCTCTCACACACACACACAGGATATAGGGGGCAGAATGGCTCTTCCCGGGTCACCCCCAGAACTTGGTCCCAAGTGTGAACAGGAATCAGACCGCGAGGAAGGGCTGGAGAGGGGTAGAGGGGCCTGAAGCCTCCACGGCAGGGGTGGGTGTCGGGACAGGGCGCAGCAGGGAGACCGGGCGGGCTGCACCCCTGCTCCCCGTCCAGGGTATGGCGAGGCATTGCCTGACCCACTAGGGAGCAGGTGGCATTGGCAGGTAGCTAGGTGCAGTTCTGGCCCTACGCTTTCTGGGCGGTTGCGAGCTGGGGGCAGGGATGGGGTCCTAGGTGCGGTTCTGGTCCTACGCTTTCTGGGCGGTTGCGAGCTGGGGGCAGGGATGGGGTCCGAGGCCTGGGAACTCAGCCTCCGGGCGGCCCCTGTCGCCCAGCCCCACGTGGGGCCCCAAGCCCGACCCCACCCCCAGCGCGCACCGCAGCAGCCCCGCGCCCCCGCCAACCCTTTGTTCCCCCTCGCCTCTCTTCCCCCTTCCTTCTCCCCCACTCGGGAAAGCCTTCGTCCTGGTCCCACCCCGCCCCGTCCTTCCCTCCGCCGGTCCCAGCACCTAGAGGCGGGGGCGGCAGGTGGGCGGGAGGGTCCCTGGAGGGCCCGGGGTGGGCGGCGCCGCCTCCGCCTGGCAGAGGGGGTGCTGGGACAGGGTTCCTTCAGCCCCATTCCAAACTTCCACGGGCCCGAGCCCGGTTAACCTCCTTGCGCCCACCCAGTCGCTTCCCTCACCTGTGCCCTGCCCTCGCCACGCAGTCCGCTGCGTCCCGGCTGCAAAGGGGGGGGGGGGCGCGGGCGCGGTGCGGAGGCGGCGTTCCCGCACGGGGATCGCCCGGGGCGGGGTCCCTAAGCTACGTTCTGCGGGGATCGCCCTCGGAGGGGCCGGCCCGCGCTGTGTGCAGGCGGATGTGAGGAGCATGTCAATGGGCTGGCGGGGGCAGTGGATCGGGCTCCTACCGCAGAGCGGGCGGGCGCGCCGGAGTAGAGCCGCAGCGGCCGGCCAGCCCGCAGCGGAAAACTCGGACCTCGCTTTCGGACCTCAGCTGTCCCCGCACGCCGTCCTCCCCACGAGCTCCAGCCGTGCAGTGCCCGCATATGCCCGGGTAAGAGGCAGTCCATACCAGGGCGCAGCGCGGGCAGCCCTGAGCGAAGGCTCGCCGTGACCGCCAGCTGCACTCGAGGGTCGGGGGCGCGGGCGCGTGCGGGGCGGCAAGTCGGGTCACCCCGAGTTTGTGGGTTTGGCGCTCGCTGTCCAGGAAACTAAGTGGGGGGGAAGGAGCCCTCACGGTGGGATCTAGGCTCCGCGAATTCACCGGAGGGGAATCCCGGGGAAGGCATCCGCAGTGATCCCAGGCACCCTTACCCTTGGCCTGGCTTCCCCCCTCAGGGAGCCGGGAGGGGCGCAATGCTGAGACAAGGGGCCCGCGCGTGGACCTCGGAGACTAGCGGGGAGGCTAAGGCGCAGCGCGGAGGAGGGCGGGTGAGGGGATTTACAGTGAGGAATGGGTGCAGGGCGCCTGGACTCCACGGACTCCCCAATTGCAGCGAAGAGCGGCTGCAGGACCCGGTGTGGAGCTCAGCAGCACCCGGGCTTAGTGTCGCGTGGGAGACACTGGTGGCATCCGGGGCTCACTGCCCTCTGGTGCCCCGCGCCCTTCCCCAGCGGTCCTATGCAGGGTTGACTGGGATGCACGGCCACACTTTATGTTCTCTCGTGGCAACTTTTTCCTACTCCAGCCGTGAGTTGGAGGAAGCTGGGTCCGTGGGATCCAGTTGCAGCTTGGAAAGACCCAGAAGGGGCTGGGAAAGAGGCTCGCAGGGGCCCGGCGCCCTACTTAGTTTTCTGCTTGACCTTGGACTGGCTGCTGCACCTGTCTGAACTCCAGGATGGTGGAGGCGCTTGGTACTCCAGGTAGGAGTGGGGCCCGAGGTGCACCAGTCCTGGGGCGCATGGGCGCTTTACCCATCCGCCAATTGGGGAGTCGCCGCCTTTAACTGCGGGCCTCAGCAGGGAGAGGTGGTGCGGAGGCATGGACTCAGCTCAGCCGCTGGAGTGCCACAGCCTCCATTCTGATCGGCCTATGACCTTGGGTGATGCACTTGGTCCTGGGACCTCAGTATCTTCATCTGTACAGTGGGAATTTGGAACAGAGGGGCTCCTAGGTCTCTCCAGGCCAAGTGCAGGTCCAGGGAGGGGACGGTGTGGGGCACAGCTGGCTAGGGTGATCTTGCCTCTGGGAGTCTGTGGATGCCTCATCCTGCTCACACACTCAGCCACTGAAATGAAAGCCATTCCAGCCCAGCACAAGGCAGGACCCCCAGCTGGGTGATGAGAGGACAGCTGAAAGGAGGGCTTCAAGGGCCTCTCAATGTCATGGTCTGTTCCCTCCAGTCCAGCTCCATCCTGCTGTGCACTCCAGTCCGTCCCCTTGGGTCTTGAGGTGCTGTGGATTGAGTCCGGGTTTACGATGGCAGAGCTGAGTTGAACTGACAGCTTGCACCTCCAATGTGGGTGACCTTGTGTGACTTTGGGCCAGCCCCTCGCTTGCTTTCCCCATTCTGTGACAGGTGCCTGAGGAGCAGGAGGTGGGGTTGGCTGGCTAGTGGGAGCAGGTGGTCTCTTGGCATTCCAGCGTGCCCTCTCTCCTATCCCCAGAGTGGAGGCAACTTGGACCACACATTCGGTGCCAGTAAGGTCTTTTCTAAAGCCCTGGGCACCCTGGGAGGGAATCCTCTGGGCATGCCATGACCTTGAGGTCGCCTTGTGTCTTTGGGCTTTCCTGGCTCAGCTGTCAAAGAGAAACGATGATCCTACTTCAGGGTTTTGTAGACTAAACAAGACCCGTGCCAAGTGCCCGGTCCTCTGCCAGCAGAAGCCAGCAGGGCACAGATGACCATGGCGGATGGTTAGGGGGAGCAGGGGACACGTGGGGACCTGCAGTGCCTTCTGTTGCCACTGTGGCTACCAGTGCACCCCTACCCCCGCCCTACTGCAGCCCTGTCTGCTTGAGACCTTGGAGTTGGTCTGCAGTGAGGATTTCCTGGGCAAAGGGCCGGACCTTCCTGTCAGTGCTTGCCTGGTTCCTGCCTGCTCCTTCCCCTTGGGTGGTCCAGACCAAGTGGGCCTCGTGCTGGTTGGCCTGAGCCTAACAGGCGGCAGCCCTCTGAGGACCATACAGGATGCCCCCCAGAGGCCACCCTCAGGGCCAGGGTAGAAGGTGTGGTCTAGGGCTGGCTCCGCTCCTGGGGCTGGCAGACGACAGGACCAGGGCATGGGTCTGTCCATACTCAGCACGTGACCTTAAGTGAGTTGTACCTGTGTCTCAGCGTGCAGCTGTGTGCGGTGAAAGCTTGATCTGGCCCTTGTCAGCCCTGCCTCTGTCGCTCCCTGAAGTGCTCCCCAACTGCCCTCTGACTCAGCCTTATTGCAGGAGTGGGGTGATACTCACCAGTAAGCATGACAGTGGTGGGCCAGCGCTGGTGAAGCTGCTGCTGGCTACATCGGCATCTCTTAGAGGAGAGCTGGCTGCTCCACTTCTCTTCCAGCTCCCTGCTAATGCGCCTGAGAAGGCACAAATGCTTGGGTCCCTTCCACCCTTGTGGGAGACCTGGGTGGAGCTCCTGGCTGCTGGCTTTTGTCTGGCCCAACTTGATTGTTGCAGCCATTTGAGGGGTGCACCAACAGATGGAAGACCTCTTTTTCCTGTTTTTTTTTTTTTCCCCTGTCTCTGCTTTCAAGTGAAAATGAACAAATCTTTAAAAAGTGACGGAAGAGGGCCCGCGCGGTGGCACAGTGGTTAAGGTCCTCACCTTGCACGCCCGGGATCCCATATGGGCGCCGGTTCTATCCCATATGGGCGCCGGTTCTCATCCAGCTCCCTGCCTGTGGCCCGGGAAAGCAGTCGAGGACGGCCCAAAGCTTTGGGACCCTGCACCCACATGGGAGACCCGGAAAAGGCTCCTGGCTTCGGATCGGCATAGCATCGGCCGTTGCGCTCACTTGGGAGTGAATCATCGGACGGAAGATCTTCCTCTCTGTCTCTCCTCTCTGTATATCCGCCTTTCCAATAAAAAAAAAATTAAATTAAAAAAAAAAGTGACGGAAGAGCAAAGGCTCAGGAGACAGATACTGCCAGGCTATCTTCTCAGTAGCTGTGCGAATTTATGCAAGTGACTTAACTGCTCTGAGCCTCAGGCACTGGGCCTGTGAAAGGTGGGTCCCCTTACCAACCGACTAACGTTCCTAGGGTATTGCCTGAGACCCCTGGAATGGAGTGAGCTTCCTGGGTGGGTCTGGGGCTGTGTCCAAGGGGCGCTCTGACTAGAAGAAAGGCACAGGAAGTTTCCTCATTTCCTGTTCTCCCCCGCTGTGCTTTGACTGAGCCAGGCACCCTTTGCATGCCGGTCCAGCAGGGCCTGTGGTGAAGGGTTGGGGAGCAGCAGGCCAGGTGTGATTCCATGATGGGGTGAGGCACCTCCCAAGGGGCTCCGGGTGATAGGGAACATGGGGCCAGCAGCTCAGTCATGTGGACTGCCCATGGCCTGAGCCCAGGAAGGGGTAGGCGTGGCTCTGCTGGGGCTGTTGCATGAGTAGAGCTGCGGGATCTGGGGGCAGAAAAAGGACCTGGGGGTCATCTGCAGTGTGCTGGTTTTTCTGGTTTTTTTTTTTTTTTTTTAAGATTTATTTATTTATTGGAAAGTCAGATATACAGAGAGGAGGAGAGACAGAGAGGAAGGTCTTCCGTCCAATGATTCACTTCCCAAATGACTGCGATGGCTGGTGCTGTGCTGAGCCAAAGCCAGGATCCAGGAGCCTCTTCCGGGTCTCCCACGTGGGTGCAGGGTCCCAAAGCTTTGGGCTGTCCTCTACTGCTTTCCCAGGCCACAAGCAGGGAACTGGATGGGAAGTGAAGCCAGGATTAGAACTGGCGCCCATAAGGGATCCCAGCACGTTTAAGGTGAAGACTTAAGCCACTAGGCCACGGTGCCAGGCCCATGTGCTGGTTTTTGATTGAGGGAAAAGCTCAGAGAAGGGCAGTGCCTGGCCTGGGGTTACACAGCTCAGGGGCAGCAGGTAGGGAGCTGTGTCTGTGTCCTCCGACTCCAGTCCCAGCTTTCCTGTCCTTCCTGTGGAGCAGTGAGCAGAGCAGTCATATTCCACCTTCTTACACTACTGCGGAGACGTGGGCCCTGAAGGGCAGGAGCCGCCTGGTGCAAGTGCTGTGAGCACTGGCTCCGGCTCCACCGTTTTGCAGCTCAGAATCCTGAGACCCCAGATGAGAGGGCTCCATTTACAGACTCAAGTTCCCTGGCCATAGCTCAGTTCTCTAGCTATGCTTCACAGCGGGGTCATGGGCCAGACATGCCACCCCGTGGCAGCCCTGAGCCACATGAGGAAGGAGCCTGGGGGGCCGGGGAAGGGAGGGAGGACAGAAGGATAAAGCCACAGACTGCAGGACCAAAACTCCACTTGCAGGAACGCCCCTCAGCCGGCCTCTGCTGTGCACAGGAAGGGCTGGGGTTGGTGGGGAGGGGGCAGAGAGAGACTGTCAAGGCACTCGGCTCCCAGGCCTCAGGATCCTGCACGTTATCTCGCCCCCTGTGTCAGAGCTTTGGAACCCCTAGTCCCTAAGAAGTGTCCCTTTGTGTTTGGAGCTGCGGCCTCTCCAACTTCCACTTCCCAGGAGAAAGGGGACGTTCAGAGCCTCCACAGAAAGCCTCGGAGCAGATGTTCTCAGAGCAGGTGTGTCTGCAGAGACTGCGGGAGCTGCCAGCAAGGCCGTCCTCCTTATCTGGCCCCCAAAATGGAAGACGCAGAGGAAGTCTTTGGCAGGTCACCAGAGGCTGCAAAGGATTTCCCCTCCTGCTTTTGTTTTTGCTGTCTTTCCTTTTTTTCCCTTCTCTGATCCTGCTCCCATTTTCTCTTCTGTCTTGAGACTGGGGAGCAGTTGGTGAAGCCACCAGAGCTCCCCAACAGAAATGAAATTCCTAGAGCCAGCAGCAGCAACTGCTGCCAACCTGGTCCCTGGAATCATGGCATCTTAGCAGTTTAACAAAGGACATGGTTGAAAGCTGACAACACATAGCGGGCACGGGGCTGTGCTGCAGCCAGAAGCGCTCGAGGGTGGACTTCCTGCCCGGGGGATGCCTGCTGTGGATGGATCAGCTGTGGGGACAGGGACAGTGTGGGGAGCTCACTCATTGTCCCAGGGACCTTCAGCTTTCCTGCCTGCTATGGGAGGATATGATTCCTAGAGGTTCGTACTGTTATTTGGCCCTCAACCGACGATCAAGCCGGCAGTAGTTGGAGGCCAGCTAGTCACAGTTACTGCCTGAGCCCTCGGTGAGGTTGGGGAAATTTGGGCCGAGTAGGTGAGGGTGACGGGAGAGGGTGAGGGAGGACCGTGGGTCTGGCCTCAGCCCAGCTGACCAGCCCTACAGCCAGGAGAGAGGCAGCAGGTATCCTCAGCTGCTGCTTGCGGTGGACCTGCCCCTGGCTGCTAGTCCCAAGCCTGCCCTCAGCCTGCTCCCCACTGCATGGCTGGACTTACAAGGTGGCTCACTGGCAGCTCGGGGATACATTGCAGCCCCTCCTTCTAACACTGGGCCTGGCTCCCAGACTTAGATGCGACCTGGCACCCAAGCTCTGTCTTGAGTAGGTGTCTTGTGGCTCCACCCTGGGGCCCCAGCCCACCGTGCTGAGCAGGAGGCAGAGGGGCAGATTTGGCCTCGGTTCAGCCTTGCCCTGCTGATGCAAAGGCTGGCCTGCCTGTGTGCCAGGGCCAAGTCCCCTAGGGTTTGATGGTGGGACCTGGACCAAGCTATTGAAATCCTTGGTGCCTTAGTTTGCTCATCTGTGAAATGGCAACAGTCATTTGTCTGCCTGAGGACGCAGGCTTAGGAGCAGCTCGGACTGCTCTTGGAAGTGAGGCTTTGATGTCTTAATTTTTGCATAAAGCTCAAAGAGTCACAGCAGCTGTCACTCGGCGCTAGGAAGACTTGGCTGGAAGAATTGTTAGGGTGATGGTTCTCATGACCAAAAGGGACATGCTGTGAACCCACAGCACCAGAACTGGGGGCAAGCGAGGTGGGGACATGCCAGATGAGATTAGAAGGATCTAGAATCCAGTGAATCCCCTCAGGAAATCATCACCCAGGGCCCCAGGCACATGGTTTCTCCTCAGCCTCGCTGTCATCATTTGCCAACGTGGAGAAGACCCCTCTCTCCTGCTGGCCCTGCCCACCTCACCCCCAGGATGTCCTGAGAGGCCAGTGAGCCGGTGGAGCTCTGGAAGAACCCACAGGCCTGGTGGCCATATGGACTAGGCTCTCCGTATCCCCGCTCTGGACATGTGTAGACTTCCTGGCCAAGGCCCTGGCTGCCTACAAATGGCACCAAGCCCAGTGGGTGGCTCTTCCAGAGGGGCCAGCTGGACACTGGCAGGAACTGCAGCTTTTGCTAGCTGGGCAGGGGAAAGGGCTGGAAGTCTTGTACCTTAGCCGCAGCATCCCCTGCCAGGGAGCTGATCCTTGGCCATGTCCTGAGGTGCAGAGAAAGAGTAGGGGCTTTCTGTTGAGCTGGGAGCCCCTAACAGAGGCAGCACCTTTGTGGGATGCTGAGAGTGGGAGTTCTGCGTCCCCGTTCCCTCTACTTCAGGCTGCCCAGGAGCAAGGCACTGAGTCCGCAGTCACAGCCTGTACCCTTCCTGTCCCCTATGAGCTCCTAACCTGCTAGCGTTTCCATCACCTCCTGGGGTGGGAGCTGCTGTGCTGACAGTGCTAGGTCTGTGGTTATGTTGCCGGCCTCCCTGCTGGCCCCAGCCTCCTCTGCCAAGCACCACACGGAGGGCCAGGCTGTGGATGCCCAAGGCCAGCAGCACATGGTGCCCGCTGCCCCACAGCGGCCCCACCTGGCCATCTGGGGTGAGTGCAGGCCTGGAAAGGGACAGTGGCTCAGTTATGCTCCCCTGGGGGCCTTGGACATTCGGCTTCTGGATACCTAAGGTTGCATGGACATGGTCACCCTCAATTGAACCCGTGTCTGCCAGGAGCTCACGGTCTACTGACCCCTGTGTTTCGCCCACCCCATGCCCCGGGCTATTCACAGACACTGCCTTCTCTCTCCCACAATCCCCCACTTTTCCAACTTGGATCCTACAAGAGTGCTCCCATAAGGAAGGGCAGAGAAAAGACAAAGGGCCGTTAGCCTTCAACAAGGTGGGAACCCAGGAGTCCACCATCAACATTCATAAGCATGTCCACGGAGTGGGCCTCTAGAAGCGGTCCCCTCGAGCAAAGAGATCTGCAAGTTTGCCAGGAAAGAGATGGGGGCTCCAGAAGTGCACATCGGTACCAGTCTCAACCAAGCTGCCCGGGCCAAAGGAATACGGAACGTCCCATACCACACCGTGTGAGACTGTCCAGAAAACGCCATGAGCGTGAAGATCCACCTGACAAGCTCTCCACTTTGTTACCTGTGTACCTGTCACCACTTTCAAAAACCTGCAGTCCGTGTAGATGAGAACTAACTAGTTAAAGTTGTAAGACTGCCAAAAAAAAATCAAACAAAAACTGAAAGCATTTGGCCTTGACCTGAAGGCTAGGGGTTTCATCTGGTGCTCCTGATCGTCACACAGAGGGGCTGAGACTAGACAGCAGGGGCCTCACTGGGCCAGGGCGTGGAGGTTTCCCCTAGGATGTTGGCGGGCACACCTAGCTCCGCGAGTCTGGCCTGGGTGAAGTCCTGGGGGAAGCCCCACTTAGGCAACTTGTTGTGTGGAAGCCTAATCCACGTTGGGATTGATGCCACTTATAATCGTGTGTAAGTTTATAAATCTGTTTACTTTTTCTAAAAAAAAAAAAAGATTTAATTATTTTTATTGGAAATGCAGATATACAGAGAGAAAGATCCTTCGTCTGCTGCTTCACTCCCCAAGTGGCTGCAATACCAAGAGCTGAGCCGATACCAAGCTAGGAGTCAGGAGCCTCTTCCTGGTCTCCCTTGTGGGTGCGGGGTCCCAGGGCTTTGGGCCGTCCTCTGCTGCTTTCTCAGGCCACAAGCAGGGAGAGAGATCGGAAGTAGAATAGCCGGATTTGAACTGGTGGAGGCTTAGCTTGATAAACCGTGGCACCAAACCCCTCAAATATCTGTTTACTTTTAAAACCTGCTTCATCGACATACAGTCTACCCACCTACAGGGTGCAATTCTGTAACTCTTAACATATTCACAGAGTTATGCAACCGTCACTGCAGTCCAGTTTTGTAACAGTTTTTCACCCCAGAAGTTGCGTACACATTAACAGTCATTCTGTTTTCCCGATTAGCCCCGAGTCCTTGCCAAGTATCCTTGGCCTTCTGCCTCTGAATGTGTGCTGTTTCAGGATGGGGCCATGCTGGTTTCCTTGCCCTTATATAATGCGTTCAGGGTTCACTCATGCTGGAGTCTGGCTTGGGATCTGGTATGTAGATAGCCCACTGTAAGGCTGTCCTGGGTGGTACGTGCCCACTGCACTGATGCCGGATGTCTGGGTTGAGTCCAGTCTTCAGCCTGGATGGATAAGACTGCTTTAGATGTCTGCAAGGCAGGTGTCTTTATTCCTCTTAGGTTGATACCAGCAGGTTGGCATCACCGGCCCCCATGGTGTCCTTGTTAGGCCCTGCCCCTTGTTTTTGCACATGGAGTATTTGGTTCTCCTGGTGGGTCTGTGACTCATTGGTCCCATGCAACATGACACGTTCAGGTCTCTATGGTAGGAACTAAGGTCTCTGTCCTGTGAGAGGGAAGCAGCCCTGCTTGGGGAGAAGACAGGTGCCGATGGCCGTGTCTGTGTGTCTCACCTCCCTCCCTGTTATGCAGTGCCGGTTGGGTGATGCAGGCCAGCTTCTCGGGGCTGCAGTCCCCTGTTGAGAGGCAGTGAGCTCCCGTGGGGTTGATGGTGACTCCCCTGTGAGAGTCGGCTGGGCCTGGGCCCAGGAGCCCTGATGGCAGCAAGGGCTAGGACAGTGAGGTCAGAGATGAGTGACTCTCGGGGCTGACAGGGGGACCTTGAAGTCCACGCAGGCCAACACTGTGTCCCTAGCCCTAGGCCCATCCGTGATGTCCCTCGTAGTAACACCTTGACCCCAGCAAAGTGCTACCAGGTGCTGTCGCCTGGTGGGTGAAGTCACACCATGCCCTGTCGGAGTGGCCTGCCATCCCCGTGCTGCTCTCATGGCTAGTGGATGTGCAGGATCATGTCCTGAACATGTACAGGATCGTGTTTCTGGCAGGTGCTTCTGAGAGCAGCCCTGCCCAATGCTTGGAGCTATCCAGCCCCACGGCGCCTTCCTGCTGGCTTGGAGGTTCCGGCTCAGCATTTCCTGCTGGCAGCCTGCCTGCTACAGCTATGCCACTGCCTTTGGTGAGCTGGCGTAGTGGGCCCTGGGCAGGACCCGGCTTTCCTCCCTCTGTGATGGAGCCCTGGCCCTCTTGATGCTCCCAGCACTTCCTGCTCCACATACACTTGCTGATTGGTTTTTGATGGAATTTGGGTTTCAGGGCCAGTCTACTGCTGCCCTGACAGATCTGTGTTCCTGCTTGGGCACCAGCACCATTTCCTGTGGTCCCTGGGCCCTACTGGTCTCCATGCCCCGTGCTCTGCCCTCTGACCCTGAGGAGCAGTTTTTTGCTTTTCGGGGCTCCCCTCAACCCCTTGCTCAGTGTCCATTGCATGCTTTCTTCCTCTGCGAGCCTCTCTGATGCCCTTCTCTGGTTTCCTGTTCTCTGATCACACTGATCCCTGGGCCTCCCTTGCCATCTCTTCTGAGCGGGTAAGAACCATATAGGCTGGGTGGCCCCCAAGGCTGAGCTCTGTCCACCCTGACCTGAAGGGGACATGGACAGCCCTCTGGACCCTCAGCCCTGACAGCAGAGGCCAGCACAGGATTTGGAGTAAACGGAAGTTGGGGATCGATCAAAGTGGATTTGTAAATAGACAGGCCAGGGCTCATGGTCAAGGTTGGCTGCAGTAGGCACCTGCTGCCCACCCCCAGCCCCGTGGGGAGCGCCCTACCCTTGTGACTGTGACATCAGGTGCAAGTGATGTGTACTCTGTGAGAGGCACATACAAGGCTGAGCCAGGCAACCCTGCCCTCCCAGGCAGGACCAGAGTGGCTGTCCGTGTCCCTAGCTTGTTTGGTGCTGGTCTGGCCATGAGCGTGTAATCGGCCCAGCCTGCTGGAAGGAGACAAGAAGGCAGCAATGGCTTGGGGCCCACCTTACACAGCATGCGGGATTCCTGGGTCCTCGCACCCCGATTGTCACTGAGGGGGTGATACTGGAGTGCTTCCTCCTCCCGCTGCATGCACTCTGCACCAAGCACTGCAGAAGGTCAAGTTGTAGTCGCCTGGAGCAATCCCTGGAGATGCCCCACTGCAATGGAAGGGGTCGAGGTGGGGAGAAGCCAGGTGTCCTCATGCTTCCCCAGGGCGCCCCACCTCCTGCCACTTTTGGAGGGGCTGGTGGTGCTGCCAAGAGGTGACAGTGATGTTGCAGAAGGCCATGTCACTGCAGTGGGGCAGGTGGCTCCGTGGCCTCTGCCCACCCCAAGTCTGTTCTGGTCACAGCTTGTGCCTCCTTCACTGTCCAGGTGTAGGCCTCTTGACAAGGGGTGTGGCAGAGACCCTTCTTCCCTGGAGAGTCTCATGCTCCCACATGTGGCTGTGCAGCCCCCCGAGCACACGTGCACACATGCAAGTCCATGCCTGGGTTCATATAGCACCTGTGTGTGGATGCGCACACATGCCCGTGTGTGTGAGGAAGCACATTGAACACACGTAGCTGTCTCAGTGCTCCCCGGCCTTGCCGCCCTCCTCACCCTTCTCTGTAGGACCTGCTTGCTGCTGCAGTTCCACTTCATTACTCGGCTAACGGGGCCTCCTTCTGCAGCCGCCTGCCACGGTCCTCCTCCTCCTCTTTGGCTCAGCCTCAGTATCTACAGGGTGTGGGAGGGTGGACTGTGAGTGCTGTGTGCATACCTGAGGCAGTCAGCAGGGTGCCCCTGGCCCATGCAGGGGCCAGTTGCAGGTGCATGGAGGCCCCTAATATTTCTAACCTCTCTCTGGCCAGTGAGGTGTCTCCCTGGCACCAGCCTGTTCACACCCCACCTCTGCCCCCATCTTGACTGCTCACGCACATGCCATGCCACACACCACACGCTGTACCACATAATACACACACCACATACTCTGCCTCCCTCACCACCACACCTGCAGCCCGTTGGTCCCGGCATGACCCCACAGTGTGACTAGCTGGCTCAGCCTCCACAAGTCTCCCCTTAGTGTCGCTCCAAGCTGGTCCCTGTGGCCCTGCAGTTCTGCCGACAGTGACCTCCCTGCCGGCCAGGGCCCAAGCCCCCACCTCGACCCCCTCCTAGTGTGTGCACACTCTGGGGCAGGCCTCCTGGGCCTTTTGGTGCACCCCATTTCTGCCACTTCTTCCAGGCAGCCCTGGCCCTTCTAGCCCCAAGCTCCCTCACCCAGTGCCCCCCCTCCTTTTTTCAAAGATTTGTTTTATTTATTTGAAAGGCAGAATTACAGAGAGAGATCTTCCATCTGCTGCTTCACTCCCCAAAGGGCTGCAATCGCCGGAGCTGGGCTGGTTCAAAGGCAGGAGCCAGGAGCTTCTTCTGGGTCTCCTACATGGGTGCAAGAGACCAAATGCTTGGGTCATCCTCTGCTGCTCTCCCAGGCACCTTAGCAAAGAGCTGGATCGAAAGTGGAGCAGCTGGGACTGGAATCCTTGCCATATGGGATGCCGGCCCTGCAGGCAGAAGCTTAACCCAACGGAAGACCATTTCCTGGACCCAGCAGCTGGCTGGGGGTGTGAGAGAAGTTGTGGGGAGCAGGAAGCTGGTAGTAGATGTGGGCGGCTGCTGCCCACTGGGCTGTTCGAACCCTTCACCTCTCCAGCTTCCTGTAGATGAGGAACTCAAGGTCACCCCTGGCTGGGGTTGCAGGAGGGGAGGGGAGAGGAGTGAGGAGCCTGGCCTGACCACTCTTTTCGCCTTCACCCCTTAGGCTCGGCCTGGGAGGGACAGGGACCAGGTCCGGTTCCGCCAACATGAGCTAAGGGCAGCAAAGGCAGGGCCAGAGGAAGCCAGCTCTTCCCCAGGGCTCTGCGGACCAGGCTTCTTCTTGCTGTGATGTAGGAGTGTGCATGGTAGGTGAGGTGCAGAGAGATAAGACAGGTGTGCATAGGTTACAGGCTCTCACTCCAAAGTAGGGACCGCTGGTCTTCACTTCCAGGTGCAAGCCCAGGCCTCAGCAGGCCAGCCACCCTGCCTGTGGCCACGCACAGGGTGGTCGGTGTGGTGCATCTGGAGTTCAGCTTGCAGCCCCCACATTCTGCACCCCTGTGCTGTGGCCTTGCCTCGAGGGCCTTCTGGGCTAGCCTGCACTTGCTGATCTCAGCCACAGCCTGAGAGAAGGCCAGTGAGTGGCTGGAGCAGGAGTAATGGAGATGGAAGGCCTCCTGGCCGGCCCAGGAAGCTGCTCAAGCCTCGGTGTGCAAGAAAGTCAAAGAAATAAGGAATTTATTTTCAAAATGAGCTACAAAGTTAATTCCTTGAAACTTTGTCCCCTGTGTCCCAGGACCAAAAGCTTTGGTGCAAAAGATGAAGACATCAATTTAGCCTCAAGAATCGATTTTTTCCAGCCTGCTTGCATCTGTGAGCGGCATCTTGCTGGTTAGCCCATTTCCATCTCATTACTTTGGTTTCTACAAACACAATGCTGGGAACAATTCAATGAGCTGAATTCAGTCAGATCTCCATTATCTTCAGCCATTGGGGCCAGGGCTGAGTGGTATAATCCACTGAAGTGCATAGTCCCCACACCATGGTTAGTTGGTTTGGGTGGCAGTGGGTGGAGGCTGTGTACATGTGCTTTCAGGGTTTTTTTGTTTGTTTGTTTTGTTTTTGTTTTTGTTTTAGAATGGCAGAGAGAGAGAGATCTTCCATTTGCTGTTTCTCTCTTCAAGTGCTCATTACAGATGAGGCCTGGCCAGGTTGAAGTCAGGAGCCAGGAACTCAATCCGGGTCTCGCACATGGGTGCCAGGGACTCAAGTTCTGAGCCCTCGTCTCCTGCCTTCCAGGATGTGCATGAGCAGGAAGCTAGAGCCAGGAGCAGAGCCGGGTCTCACTCTCAGGCACCCTGATATGGGGGCAAGTGTCCCCAGCAACACCTTACCCACGTGCCAGATGCCCACCCTGCACACATGCTTTTGATGAGCTCAGAGATGAAGCTCACGTAACTGGAAGAACCCCACTGGAGCCACGGGAAGACAGGCTGGTGCCTCGGGTCTCAGCAGGTTTGTTGTTGTTGTTTTGGTTTTAATGAATTATTTATTTTTTATTGGAAAGGCAGATCAGATTTATTGAGATGAAGAGAGACAAAGAGAAAGATCTTCCACCCACTGGTTCACTCCCCAAATGGCCTCAATGGCCAGTGCTGAGCAGATCCGAAGCCAGGAGTTTAAAGCCTCCTCTGGGTCTCCCACGTGGATGCAGAGTCGAAAGGTTTTGGGCCATCCTCTTCTGCTTTCCCAGGCCACAAGCAGGGAGCTGGACAGGAAGTTGAGCAGCCGGGATATAAACTGGCACCCATATGGAATCCTGCTGCTTGAAAAAACTGCAGTTTTGAGGGGGAGATGCCTGCGACCCCTGCCTGGAGGTCTCTCGGCAAGGGGCAGGCAGGGGATTCCTGTGAGAGTGGTGCAACCCCTGTGCTCCGTCTTCGCTTATGCAGGTCTGAGCACAGGACACAGCCCCTAAGTGCCAGAGGTGGTAGAAAGGACAGGCAGATAATCCTGGGCTCCAAAATGTGAAGGACACAGGAGGGTTGAGGGGGCAGCGCCTGCCAGCCCCTCCTTTTCCAGCTCTCCTTGGCAGAAGCAGCCTGTCATCAGCTCCTGGGGCACGCCCGGGAGGTCTGCAAGGTGCATCCTTCTCTCGCACATACTGCCGTTGCACCTGCTCCCATGCTCACAGTCTCCCCAGAGATCCTTTCCAGCAGCCCCAGAGGGTGCTCCTGTGCACCTGAGCCTTCACCAGTGCTCCCAGCTGCACTGGCTTTGGGCAGAGCTAAGGCGCCGGGGAGCAGGGGCACCAGGGCATCTCGCCTGCCTTTCTGCCCACTCCGTGGGCATCCATCAGTCAAGCCTCCCTTTGGTCTGGCCTGACGGAGGAGGGGCGCAGACCGCTGAGTTCTGAGCACCTCTGGATGCCTGGAGGTAGGAAGACAGAGCTGCAGGGCTGCTCTTTCTGCTGGTTAAGAGGATGCCCAGTAAGCAGGGGGAGGAGCAGCCCCTTCTCCAGCCCCTTCCATCTTGCATCACTCTCAGCACGTGCTGTAGTCCCGCCTACTCACCACCACCTGTGCATGACAAAGGGAAGAAAGGATAGGATAAGGAATAAGTTGACGTCACATTTTCTGGAAGGTTCTCATCTGCTCCCCAACACCTCAGTCCTCAAGGCAGTGGCAGTTAGGGGTTCTCAGAGAATGCCAGTCCAGCAGTCTGGCTATAGTGTGGTGATAGGACAAGTGGACAGCAGAAGATTCTAGAGGAGGCAGCCCCGTTCCCCAGGCAGGGCAGTGAGGAAACATTATGAGTCCACAAGTGTGGATTGTGGTGCCTTGCATGTGGGGCCGACTCCCTCCCCAGGAGTGGGAAGGATGAACC
The DNA here is from genome assembly GCF_017591425.1 of Ochotona curzoniae. Classification (NCBI taxonomy): domain Eukaryota; kingdom Metazoa; phylum Chordata; class Mammalia; order Lagomorpha; family Ochotonidae; genus Ochotona; species Ochotona curzoniae. Next base: position 13,170,576 of record NW_024466219.1, on the reverse strand, counting down.
TGAGGCTTCCGGTCCATGCACCTGGCATCCATTAGTGGCCGAGTTGCTGGGCACATGGGGCCTGAATCGGCCTGCTTCAACTCTGGCCCACCACATACACTTGCCTTTCATGGGAGGCCAATTTCTCAGGGGACCCCTGATCCTGTGGCTCTCCAGGGAGTTGCAGCCTTATGGTTCCCACTCGTGATGGACTAACAGGGGCCTGATGGTAGCCACTCTAGAGACTGCCCAGAGAGCAGCAGGAGGACCTGTCCTGCCCCCTGCCAGGGTCCCTGAGATGGGACGTGTCTGAGTCTGGCAAGGTGACTGCCACCTACTCCCTGAGCTTCAGCTCATCCCTGAGGTGCTGGTGACGTCTGCCTCTTGCCAGGAAGCATCGGGGCTGGCACTGACGATTACACCTCCTAAGCCAGGGTTGCACTGCCATCCTGGGCAGCTGTGCCAGCAGTCTCTGGGGCCTACAGCGACCTGCCCCGACTCCTGTGAAGACATGAGATCCCCAAGTCTACCTCTCAGGACTTCACTGCCTGGTTCACAAAGCCTCATGCTGGGGAGACTGCGTGAAGGATCCAGACTGGGGCTGTGGCTACTGCCTAAGGTTTCACCTAAGACAAATAAAGTGAATGATGAATGTTTAAAACAAAAGTGGATGTGGCCCTGGGTCCTGGGAAAGCCACCCCACCCTCTCAGTCACCCTCGGTCATTCCTGTCTACTGGGCACCCCAAGAGCCCTGCAGTTTGGGGATTCCTGGGTACTGGCACTGCCCCCCCCCCCCTTGGGCACTTGCAACATTAGTCTTCTGTACTTGCTGCCACCCAGATGAACCTTTCCAAATGTGTACTTTGACACCCCAATAAGCATCCCCAACAGCTTCCCTCTACTCTGGGGAGGGTCAGGTGCTCCATATGGTCTGTAGGGTTAGGTGTCTGGTCCTGCACTGCCCGGCTTGCCAGCCTTGTCCTGGCTATGCTTGCCCCTCCCCAGCTGCTCCAGGCTTCCCCTGGGCTCTACACTCACCTCTGCTCCCCACCCCTCCACCTCTGCCCCTCACACTCATCCTTCAGGTCCCCAACCGCCAGAGCCCAGAAGTGCACCATCGCTCTCCAGATAGAGCCAGACAGGGCCCTTAGAAACACTCATTCCATCTGGTCTCCCACAGTCTTCCATTCATGCGCACAGCACACGACGGTTTAATCCCTGTTACTGTAAACTCTAATACTGAGGAACTATGAGAGTGAATGAATGAATGAGTCTCTTGCATCTGCTTTTCTCTACCTGTTCTGTGCGTTGCTACTCTACTCCGGATTGCTTTCATTTGGAGGGGGGGAGGGGAAGGGGTCCCCTAGGGAGCCATCGCAGAGGCATCTGTCTGGGGGCGGGGGTGGGGAACTGTGTGCCAGGTGGGGATAGGATTGCAGCTGGGCAGGAGAGGAGAATGAAAAATCCAGAACAAAAGACCACATGGATTCCTTTTGATCAATGGCATCGCCAAGAAGTCCCCCAGGCGAACTTTGTGCTTAATGGAGAAAGCTTTTCTTCTAAGATCAGGGACAAGACAAGAGTCCCCACTCTTATCACGTGTGTTCAGCTTTTGCTGGAGGTTCTAGCCAGGGAGAGAGGGGAAAAAAGGAAATTAAAGGCATCCACAATAGGAAGGAAGATGTAACATTATCTCAATCTGCGTGAAAATCCTAAGGAATCCACATACACGTTAAAACAATTCAATGAGTTCAGCAATGTGTAGGAAGTGATATACAAAAACCTATTGTGCATCTATACACCGGCAGCGAACAACCCCCAAGTGAAACAGATTCATTTACAACATCATCCACAAGAATCTAATACTTGGGAATGGATGCAACAACAATAGTGCAAGACTTTTATGCTGAGAGCATCCAGTAAATGGGAGGACAGTCCCCAGGAAGGACATCACTCATTCATTTGTTGTTGAGATGGTGGCAGCCCCCGTACTGCTCTATAAATTCAACACAATCTCTAGCCAAAGCAGCTTTTTTTCCTTTTTTACAGAAAACAACAAACTGATCCCTAACATCCCATTGGATGTTAGCTGTTAGCTATGGAAGTGGAAGGGACCCAGAAAAGCTGATATTTTATGGTTTGTGTTATTATTTTCAATACAGAATAACCTTCCTAATAAGTAGCACTCTATCAAATAGCCACATGTAAAAGAATGGATTTGTATTCCTTTCTTGTACTATACACAAAGATGAGTACAAGGGCCCGGCACAGTAGCCTAGTGGCTAAAGTCCTTGCCATGCATGTACTGGGATCCCACATGGGTGCCAGTTCATGTCCTGGTTACTCCACTTCCCATCCAGCTCCCTGCTTGTGGCCTGGGAAAGCAGCAGAGGATGGCCCAAAGCCTTGGGACCCTGCACCCCCATAGTAGTCCCAGAAGAAGCTCCTGACTCATGGCTTCAGCTCAGCTCAGCTCCAGCTGTTGCATACACTTGGGGAGTGAACCCGCAGAAGGTCTTTCTTTCTGAATCTTCTCTCTGTACATATGAATTTCTAACAAAAATAAAATCTTTCAAAAAACAAAAAAGAAAAGATGAGAACAAGAATTAAAACGATGCAACTCCTGTAAGAAAACATAAGCCTAAATCTTGGGTCATGTTAGATACAACAAGTACCCAAGTGACAAAAGCAGCAGACATACTGAACACCATCAAGGTTACAAACCCGTGTTTTGAAGGATACTATCAAAAAGTGAAGATGACCCTGGGATGAAGATTCTTGCAAGCCATCCATTTAGCAAGGCACTGGTATCCAGAGAATGTAAAGAATTCTTACACGTAATACAAAGATTCAATTTACAAACTGGCACAGGATTTGAACAGACTGTTCCCCAAAGAATACCATCTTATGTGCAGTAAGCGCGTGAAGAGGGACTCAGCATCGTTATTCCTTGAGAAGAAGCAAATCCAGACCACGGTGAGATGCCTGCCCGGTCCTCGCTGGGAAGCAGTGTCAGGCTAGGAGAACTGGGAAGCTCACGCAACGCGGGTGGGAATGTGAGCCGGTGCAGCCACCTTGGGCAGCAGCTCAGAAGCTCCCTGGACTGTGGTCATTGCTGTCATTCAACCCAGCCATTTCACTCCTGGGCATATACCCAGCGAACTGAGATCGTCCAGCCACAGCAAAATGTATATGTTGATGCTTAGAGCCACATGATTTAGAGTAGCCCAAAGTGGAAACCACACAGCTGTTGGTAAGCTGGTGAAGAAATAGTTGGAAAAGTGTCACAGTTAACTAATAGGATGTTAGCTGTCAGTCAGAAGGAAAGAAGAGAAGGGTGGCCGGGCCTGGGAAAAGTCGTGCTCAGTGGCTGGAGCTGGTCACAAAGATGACAGGTTCTGTGACTCCATCAAGAGCACATGCTGGACTCGGCCAAGCCCTAGATACAGAAGGTGGATTGATGGCTCTTCAGCTGCGGGTCACTGCCAGTAGGGCTGGGTTCCTTTCCGGGAGGGGAGATTGTTCCAAGATTGAAGCACGCTGATGGTTACACAGCCCTGTGAAAACCCGAGAAATCACTTGACTGCACAATGATTTCAAAAGGTGGGATTATGTGGCATATAAATTTTATCACAACAAAGTTTTTATTTTTAAAAAAGATTTCTTTATTTGTAAGGCAGAGTTACTCAGTGAGAAAGAGATTTTCCATTCACTGGTTCACTCCCCAAGTGCACTGGGGCCTACCCTGGACCAGGCTGAAGCCAGGAGTCAGGAGTTGCATCTGGGTCACCCACATGGATGGTAGGACCTTGGGTCATTATTGGCCACCTCGTGGGCACATTCGCGGGAAGTTGGATTGGACAAACAGAGCAGTTGGACTTCCCAGCTGCATTCTGACATTGGATTATGTGCCTTATCCACTGCGCCATAGCACAAGTGGCCTTGGGCAATCCTGGACAGTGGTGGGGATGGGGAAGAGGCTTGGTGCTCTGGCTCCCCACAGACCTCTTCCAGCCAGAGCAGCCCGCCAGCCCATAGCCGAGGGCCAGTGGGCTTATTCATGTTTCAAGTCATGTTTTAGGAGCAAGGCTGTGTTAACCTGGTGTGTGTGCAGTGAGTTTAATCCATATGTGGTTGAGAGCCTGTACCTGTGTCCAGGGTCATGTGGTGCCTGATGCTGAAGGTTGGTGCATATCCAGGGAGGCAAAAGTGTGGGATTTCCAACCCCAGGCTTTTTAAAGTTTTCATTGATGAATGAGGTGGACCAGGCAGGACTGAGCAAACCTTAGCCCACAAGCAAAATTAGAAATCAGGATGGAGCACAGGTCATGCCGAGATAGGCTCTTGCACATGGTCTGCATGTGCCAGGGACACTAAGCCGCAGTGTTCAAGGCAGGGGTCAGGACAGGTGAGGGGCTGTGTCAAGCTGAGTCAGAACAACCACTGGCATGCACATGATCTATGGCTGGGAACAGGCCCCGTTGGGGAGCTAAGGGGATACCCCAGCTGGGTTGAGGTTCCCACCAAGGAGCGTGTGGGCTGGAATGGGGGCTGTGTTCTGATCAGGATATGGTTGTAGTCTCCTTTGGCACAAGTGTGGATTGGGACTGTACACACCAAGCCGGCCCAGACTCCAACACCCTCTGGTGTTCTGGAGGATCAGGGTAGATGTGGGATGTACTAGGCTAGGTCTCAGTCCCTACTGAGCCATGTGTGAGCCACATGTGGGTATGGACAAGCCATGGCCGGGCTGAAACATCCAACAGCAAGGACCAGTTTGGGTTGAAGGCCAGTCAGGAAAAACCACTGTTCCTGCTAGGACAGGAGATGAACTGAGTAGGGCTGGCTCATGAACCCACTGGTAAGCGTGAAACCTGGCATTGGGAGAGGTTCTGATGGAGGAGCCTGGGCAACTTCTCTGGCAGGACACAGACCCTGTGGGTAAGTGCAAGGAGCATGAAAGGAAACAGTCCAGAACAGATCATGGTCATTTTCCCACTGGCATACATTTGGCATGGGGCAGACCAGGCTGAGTCAGTTCACGTCATCCACTGGCAAATCCAAGCACCAGAACAGAGCGTGGGTCAAGCCGGGTTCAGTCGCGACAAAAACCAGTGCACATTACAGAATGCTAAGGTGAGGTGATCTGTACCAGATGTGACTGCAGCACCCAACCAGCACACGTAAGAATCTGGAATGGAAGGGGCGGAGCCGGCAGAGGGAATATAGGGGGGTTTCCCTGCTAGACAGCTACTCCCACTGGAAAGCATGAGCTGGGATGGGGGCAGACTAGACTAAGTCTAAGCAGGCAGGGCTACAACACCTGGGCGCCTCATGTGGACTAGATCAGGGAAAAGCCAGGCTGGGCTGATTGTTCCTACTGGTGCAAACAAAATTAGAGTGGGTGAGGGTTGGTTGGGCTTAGCCACAGCATCAGCTAGCAGAAGCTGGCACTGGGGGCTAATTCTGTCAAGTCAAATCACAGAACCACTGGAGAGTGTATAATCCGGGAGTGGGAGAGGCCTGGGAGGGAAGTAGTGGGCTCCTCCCTCTTGGGTTACCACTCCCACTGGAGAGCACAAAAACTAGGACAGGGACTGGGGTGGCTAGACAGAGAGGTACCCAACAACATCCATGAGGGCTGCATAGTGGAGCTGTTTAGATGGAACTAGGCTTTAATATCCATTGACATGTACGAGAGCCGAATGGGATGTGGGACAGACTGGCCTAGTCTCCTGCACATACTGGTAAACCAGGGTAGGGGGCGGGCCTAGTGGGGGTTATTATGGGTCATTCCAACTAGGCTGCAGCTCCCACTGGTTTATGTGAAGGCCGAGTGTGTGCTGGGCAGAACCAGGCTGGACTGCAACATCCACTGGTTCCAGTGGGAAGTCAGGGCTGAAAGCAGAACCAACCCAGTGATTGCAACCACCAGCTGATTGGGGCGATGGACGGTGCCGGACCCTGTACTTGCTGGTACATACAAGAATCTGGTCTGGGAAACACCTCAGACAAAGTTTCTTTGGGGATTTCCCCAATTGAACTGCCGGACTCAGAACCCTAACCATGAAAAGACAGAGGACAGAACAAGTCAGTCAACTACCTCAGCCGTATGTTGACAGTGAAAAACTAGGCAAATGGAGACTCTATGATGGATTATATCAATCAGTGGATTCTTCAACGATCTTATCATACTTGGAATGGCAAGATTGGCAGCAATTCATAACTGTTGAACTATTAAAACCACTTGAGCAAGAACCTTGGAGCATGCCCCACATCAGGGACCTGGGGAGAGTGGGAGACTGGGTGGGGCTTCTCCCTTAACATCCCCCTTTACATGAGGGAAACAATGTGGAAATAATACTCTTATCCACTTTCCTGTAGCCCTTGAACCTTTTTACCCTACTTAACTATGTAAAGATTGTCAAAAATATAATAACAAATGGAAAAAGTTAAAAAAAAAAGAAATAAAGATTAAAAAAAAAGTTTCCATCGATTTGTTTAACTGACAGAGCTCCTATGTGATGGTTTGCTCTTGTTGTGGCCACAGTGGCTGAGCCTGAGAGCTGGGAATGCTGCTGGAATGAGCAGCCCCTCGCGACCACTGAGAAGTCTCCCAGTTTTCCCTTAAAACTCCAGTGTTGTGTGCTCTCCACTGTGTGACATCTCTGCTTGCTCTCACAAAGAAGTTCTGCAAGTTGTCACTGAGTGGAAGTGATGCTTCTGGTGATGGGCTCTCACAGGACCCCTGTGTGTCCCCTGTGGTGGGCCTCCAGCTGCAGGCAGCAGACACCTCCGGGTGCCCTATGTTGACGGACAGTCACTGTCCTGGGGACTCTGGCTCTACAGAGTCGGCCAGTTGGGGTGGGTGCCCTGGGAAGCCTGTGCAAATGTAACTTTGAAGTCCAAACTCATCACAGAACAATTTTTATTAGCAAGGAGCTGGGAGCTAGTTAGATACCAGTGGTGGACTCAGTTATGAACTTGCCATGGAATGGAATATTATTTAGCTATCTAATTAGGAAAAATTTAATGATAAAAGGTTTATCATAAAATTTTATGTTAAAAATGGCAGAATACTAACATCTATTTATGTTTTGTTTATTTATATCTCATATGGTCTCAACATGTCAACCATACTGAAAATACTGAAATTCTCACTTAAAATGTCCCAAATGCTAATCTGCTTCTTTTTTTATCTTCTTCTTCTTTTTTTTTTTTATTAATTACATTGCATTATGTGACACAGTTTTATAGATACTGGGATTCCCCCCACCCCGCCCCAAATCCTCCCCTCATGGTGGATTCCTCCACCTTGTTGCATAACCACAATTCAAGTTCAGTTGAGATTCTTTCATTGCAAGCATATACCAAGCATAGAGTCCAGCATCTTATTGTCCAGATAAGTTCAATGGCTTGTTCGGGGGACCTTCTCTGGTCTGAAGGTAGAGCCAGCAGAGTGTCATACTGATCAATTAAAAGCCCCAACATAATATCAGCAACAATTTATAATGTTATGGAATTAGTGGACATAGTATTGAGTAACCAATATGTTAAAAAAAATTGCAAGTTCTTAACCACATCCTGTGACTACTTCATTGACATTTCAATTTTAGTTTATATACAACCAGGTTCTATACATCTTAAAATGGCTATAGATTACTGCTCAGATGTCTCATGTCTATTTTCATTATAATATTTAGCATTTTATAGCATTGAAGCATAATTTTGCTGAACCTGGCTTTTTTTTTTTTTTTTTTGGTAGTCTAGGCTGGCTTATAACTCTAACAAGACAAATGTCAACAGTTTAGGTGAACAGTTTTAGGAGAGGTGTGCAGAAAAATCCTCAATACCCTAGTGAGGAGTAACTAATCTTTGTGTCCCACCTAGTAAGGTACAAGTGAATTTGCGCTGATCATTTCCTGTCTGATTCTAAGCTTTCCTTGTTCTCTGTAATCCGCTTCTTTTTAAAAATATTTATTTATTGAAAAGAAAATTTATTTGAAAGAGTGACAGAGAGAGAGACCAGAAGGTGAAAGAGACCTTCTATTAGCTGGTCTATTCCCTTACATAGGCGCCACAGCCAGGGCTGGGTCAGGTTGAAGCTTGGAGCTTCTTCCAGGTCTCCCACGTGAGTACAGGGGCTCTGGCACTTGGGCCTGCTTTGGCTGTCTGCTCAGGCACATTAGTAGGGAGCTGGGTTGGAAGTGGAGCAGCCAGGACTCCAGGCAGGCATTGCAGATGGCAGCTTCTGATACTAGCCTTACTAGTCTTTGAGCATCAGCTCTGAGTAGGAATGCCAGCTCCTATGTCCCTTTGTGGCTTCGCTCCAACTCCCTCTGGATGCCGTTGTGAGGCTTTGGACCCTTCTGTCCCCCTCTCTTGATTGCTCTGCCTTTCAGAGAAACTAATCTTTAAGAATTACTGAGTTGTAGGTGAGTCATCAGGTCCACCAGCTTGGAGGGCAGGTCACAGGCCAGCAACCTTGGGAAAGCTATCTGTGGTCCTCTGAGCCTGTGCCTCCCCACCTGCTGAGTGGGCACAGTGTGAAGCCAAGGCTTTGTTGCTTGGGTTGAATATGGCAGGAGCCAGAAAGCAGCCACGGGGAGCTTGATGCCAGCTCTGTGGCTGCCTTACCACCACTGTCCATGTGGCATAAACTGCTCTGGGAGCACACAAATGAAGTAGTGGACATGGGCAGCTTCCCCCGGTCCTGGCGATACAGCTGTCTGCATCTGTGCCACCCCTCTCCCCTTAGACATCCTTTCTGCCACCATGAGGAACATCTTCAAGAGGAACCAGGAGCCCATCGTGGCACCTGCCACCACCACGGCCACAATGCTGGTTGGTCCTGTGGACAACTCCACCGAGAGTGGGGGTGCCGGGGAGAGCCAGGAGGACATGTTTGCCAAGATCAAGGACAAGTTCTTCAATGAGATCAACAAAATACCCCGTGAGTTTCCTGAGGGCCAGGAGGGCGGGGTTGGGCCAAGCCCAAGGGGTGTGATTGGCTGGGTACAGGTGGCTTCTTTGGGGAGCCCTGCTAAGAAGGAAAGACAGAGCATGGAGCGTCAGGGCCCATGGCCCAGCCTCCCAAGGGAGGGAACAGTGCTCTCAGCTGAAGTACCTTCTTGGTTTTCAGGAGCCCTTGACATTGTTCATGATGGGGTGTGGGAAACAAGAGCCTCCACTATGTAGGAGATGGCAGACTCAGTGTACAGGGGTGAGGCCACCCTGCTGGGGTGCAGAACACAGCGGTTCCATGCCCAGGTCCAAGCACGTTAGAGCTGCCCAGTCCAGCCCAGCCTTCCAGGTGCAGCCAAAGCTGCAGGAAGTTTTCTGAGAGTACCTGCTCAGCCCCATCAAGAGTGGTGTAACGGTTGGGGTGCAGGGACCCTTCCCACCCCTGGGTCTGGCAAGGACCACCCATCTCCCCCTGCCAGGGCCAGGCCTCCAAAAATCAGGCAAGGCAGGACTCAGAGCCCAGAGGATGCGCTGTGTGCCACCGCTCACCCTCTTAGCTAGCGGCTGTGTCCACAAGACCAGGTGCTCACATGGACAGAACATACAGTCATAGGTGGCAAAGAGCATGTGCCTTCATGCACACGGCGCATGGCGGTATGGTCACACAGTGTGGAGCGTGGGCCTGGGGAGGTGGTCATGGTCACAACCCATCATTGCTGGTGCTTTGAGGGGGCAGGGGCCACGAAGCTGGCACTGCTGACCACAGCATGGGGGGTTCTCTTCTCTGTGGGCAGTCCCGCCCTGGGCGCTGATCGCCATTGCCGTGGTCGCCGGCCTCCTGCTCCTCACCTGCTGCTTCTGTATCTGTAAGAAGTGCTGCTGCAAGAAGAAGAAGAACAAGAAGGAGAAGGGCAAGGGCATGAAGAACGCCATGAACATGAAGGACATGAAGGGCGGCCAGGTGGGCTGTGGGGATGGGCCTTGCCGGGGAGTCGCAGCTGCCGTCAGGGGAAGCCGGGAGCTTCAGGATGCCCATAGCCTGGCAGCATGTGCGCCCTGGAGACTGCGGGTCTGGGGTGACCTCGTGTCCCCAGCTGTCGATGGGACAGGGCAGTCCACTCGTGTGAGAGGATAGTAAGATAATAGCTCCGTGGGCCCTGAAGTGTCTGGTGGAGTAGGAGGGAGGTCCTCGGCCATCCGTCAACTTCCACCAGGCAGGGCTAGATGGACTCGGGCCCCAGTCATTCGGCAATTTAGTACGGGTGCTGGTGCCGGCAGAGTTGCCCTTGATGGTCATAGTTTGTCCTTTCAAGTTCCTAGCCTGCCCTCCAGCCCCCGCTGGGCGTCACTTGTCCCCTGGTTTGCTACTGGGGGTAACCGGGAGGAAGCTCCCACTCGGGATACCCTGCAAGAAAACAGGATGGCAGGTCTTGTACGCAGGAATGCGCGTGCACAAGGCCCTGAGGCAACCTGCCACACGTGTGCATGTCGGGGAAGGGGGTCGCGCGTGGCTGTGACCCGGGGGCTGCTTCAAACTGCAGTTTTCTATCCGATCACTTTCTCCTCCTTCTCTTTTCACCTTTCAACTCACCCTGCTCCTGTCCTTCCGGACTGCACTCCTGGTACGTTGTGCCCGTGGGCGGGGCTTGAGCCGTGGGAGGAGCTTACCTGGGAAGCCAATCCCCTCAGCGGAGCACCTGTTATCCAGCCCCGTCTTCTGAGGCAGGGCGGGCTCCAGGGGCTGCCTGGGGGTTCTATTGGGCTGGGAGAGGCTGCACCCTGGGCAGAGCTACCCTTGCTGACTCACCCTGACTGGCGGCTCTAAGGTGGGCGTGGACTAGCAGGTGGATCCAGGCTGTTCTCTTCCCCACGCACCTCTCCCCCAGCCCTACAGGATGACGACGACGCAGAGACAGGCTTGACCGAAGGGGAAGGTGAGGGAGAGGAGGAAAAAGAGCCAGAGAACCTGGGCAAGTTGCAGTTCTCCCTCGACTACGATTTCCAAGCCAACCAGGTGTGTGGGGCTCACGCGGGGCCAGAGCACAGCATATGTTGGGGGTGGGGACTAGGAGAGAAATGATGCTCCTTGCGGGGGGGCTGGCGGCTTGTCGCGTGGACCTTGGCAGGTTGCAAACCACAGGGCTTACACCCTGGGTAGCTGACCCTGGCGTGGCCTCAGCCTGCACTGGAGGAGGTTTCTGGACCACTGCTGTGGCCCTGCCTTCCTATCTTGGACACATCGGTCTCTTATCTCCACTTGAGTTGTCCCAGCTCCCAGGGATGGAGATGGAGGCCTGCCTGCCTGGTCTTCCTGCTGTGGGGGAGGGTGGCTGGGTGGGCTCTGGGGCCAGGTTCGGCATGGAAGCAGTGCTGAGTTGCAGGCCCCTTCTTCCCATTTTTGCAGCTGACCGTGGGTGTCCTGCAGGCTGCTGAGCTACCTGCCCTGGACATGGGGGGCACCTCAGACCCCTACGTCAAAGTCTTCCTCCTTCCAGACAAGAAGAAGAAATACGAGACCAAAGTGCATCGGAAGACACTGAACCCTGCCTTCAATGAGACCTTCACCTTCAAGGTGACGCCAGCCCCTGCCTGGCCCACTGCGCCCTCTGCACCTGTGCTCAGTCGTTAGTGAAGGCCGAGGCTTAGAACTAGCCCAGCCTGGGATGTTGGCAGGCTGCAGGTGCCTCCATGAGAGTCACATGGTCCCCAGGGTCCTCTTGCCCTCTCACTCCCTCCTGTGGGCTGGCTGGAAACGTGGGCATATTGGCCAGCCTCCAGTTGCTCTGGCCCCTTCTGACCCCCTCGTGTCCTGCAGGTACCCTACCAGGAGCTGGGAGGCAAGACCCTGGTGATGGCCATCTATGACTTTGACCGTTTCTCCAAACACGATATTATCGGAGAGGTCAAGGTGCCCATGAACACAGTGGACCTCGGCCAGCCCATTGAGGAGTGGAGAGACCTGCAGGGTGGCGAAAAGGAGGAGGTGAGAGTGAGGCCGAGGGAGAGACGCAGTGGCATGCTGGGCCTTCCACCTCTTGGGCAGATGGCCTTGGAGGCCAATGACGTGGCTTAGGGTGTGTTGGCTCCAAGCAGCCCAGCTGTTGAGCTTGGGCAAGCTGCTCCCACTCCATGGGGGCGCTGCTCTTCCCAGCTGTGGATGAGGGGTGTGTATAAAGCAGGTGCACAGTCTGGGGCTTGGGGGGAGCCGAGGTTCTGCTCAGCCCCAGGCCAGTGGCTTGTGCCTTGGTTGCTGTATTCAGAAAGATCATGTCTGTTCTCCAGGATGCCCAGTATGGGCACCTGTCCCCCAGCAGCTGCTTCAGCCCTCCCTCACCGCCCCATGACCAGTGTGCTGTGAAACACTGGTGGGGAATGCACTTCCAGGAACTTCATTAAACTGAAGGTGGCAGGCACTGTGGTACAGCATCTACGCTGCTGCTGGAAACACTCTCATCCCATATTGGAATCCCACCTCTGCTTCTGATCGAGCTTCCTGCTAAAGAGCCTGGGCAACAGAAGACAAAGTCTCAAGTACATGGGTTCTTGCCACTCATGTGGGGAACCTGGATGGAGCTCCTGGCTTCTGCCTGTCTCAGCCCTGGCTGTGGTGGGCATTTGGGGAGGGAGTCAGTGGATGGGAGAATGCTCTCTCTCTCTCCTTCTGTCACTCTGTCTTCCAATTAAGTCTTCTAAAACTTTCTTAAATCTTGTTTTATTTGAAAGGCAGAGAGACAAAATTTCCATCCACTGATTCACTTTCCAGATACCAGCAGCAGCCTGCAGGGGGCTACAGCCAGGAACTGGAACTCCATCCTGTCTCCCATGTGAGCGGCAGCAGCCTGAGAACTCCCTGCTGTGTCCCAGCAGGTGCCTTTGCAGGACAGGCAATGGAGAGGGAACTGGGGCTCTAACCCAGGTCCTCCCAATGGGAGACAGGTGTCTCAGGCAGTGGTTTAACCTGCGCTTCTGAAATGTGGATACCCTTGTGGTCAGGAGTCCCCCTTGCCATGCTGCTCCCACCTGGAGTTGTCATGTGACTTTGGGCTGTCTTCTCTGGGAGCCCCGGGTTCTGGTTGGTCACTGTGTGTATGACAGTGAAGAGGAGAGCCTACGGAGGTGCAGCAGAAGAGCCAACGCCACAGTCATCAGGGAGGTGGCACAGGAGACTGAGGCTGTGGGGGCGGGAAGGGGAGGGCCAATCGCTGTCTGGCTGGAGGGTCCTGGCAAGATGGGATCAGCCACGCCAGAGGCAGGGGCGTGACTACAATGACTCGAGGCCTCATTCCCTCTCCTCTGTGGGCAGCCGGAAAAGCTCGGCGACATCTGCACCTCCTTGCGCTACGTGCCCACAGCCGGCAAACTCACTGTCTGCATCCTGGAGGCCAAGAATCTCAAGAAGATGGACGTGGGCGGCCTTTCAGGTGCGTGCAGCGCTCCTGGCGGTCGGTGGGTGGCACCAGCGAGCCAGACATGACCCGAGCACCCTGCAATCTTGCACCACTAATCAAGGAGAAAACTTTACCACTGGGGAACCAGGATGTCTCCCCATGGGGCAACCAGGCTCTGGCTTCCCAGCCCCTCTTCCACAAGAGTTCCCTAGCCTCAGTCTGATCTGCCTCCTTGAGCACTCTGGCCACAGACCATGGGCCATAGGGGAAGGGCCCAAAGAGATTTTATCTGCCAGGTTAGCTATTGTAGGATTTGACTTTTCCCAGCCAAGTTGGAGGAAGGCTTAGCCTAAAGCATGCCTCTCCAACGAGCTGCCTAGGAGAGGCAGCAGGCTCTGGGAGGATGCCCCCTTGTTCTGGCCTTCTCAGAGGCCAGTCCTGTATGTGGATTCTAGTCCTGTGTGAGGGCTCCTGCCCCATGTACCCCAAATGAGACCACTTGATCCCCTCAGTTTCCCCTGTGCAGAGTCCCAAGTCCTTCCTCAGCCTCTGGTGTCCTCCCACCCCACCCATGCACCTGCTCCTAGCAACCCCAACCCTGCCACTCAGAGCTGACCGCCAGGCCCTAGTAACCTCCCTGCTGCGCTGGAAGCCGGTGGCGCCTTGGCCTTGGTCCTTGGTGGCCTTGCAGGGTGGGGACACACTGGGAGGTGGGGCTGAGGCTGCTTCCCTCCACAGACCCCTACGTGAAGATCCACCTGATGCAGAATGGCAAACGGCTCAAGAAGAAGAAGACAACAGTGAAAAAGAAGACCCTGAACCCCTACTTCAACGAATCTTTCAGCTTTGAGATCCCCTTCGAGCAGATTCAGGTGTGTGGGGGAACCAGGGCTGGGGGCTTAGGCAGGGAGCTGGGGAGGCAAAGCAAGCAGCACAGCTGGGCCTGCTCTGGTCCACAGCCCCTGGGGGAAGGGAGCCAGTGGGGCAGGTGGGACCTGGGGGGCAGGTGAGCAAGTGCTAAGGCAGTCAGCTGCCAGGGTGCCCTCTTCTTCCGCCTTCCCACCCTCAGTACTTACCGCCCACCTGCTCCAGGTCCCTGCAGCTCCTGACCAGTCCCTCGCTGCCACCAAACCCCTTGTCCCCAGTGCCTCTTCCTGCAGGATGTTTTTTTTTTTTTTGAAACATGAGCCACTGTTTCTGTGAAAAGTCTCAGAGCACCCCTGCCACTTTAAGTCTCTCATCTACAGCACCACCCAGCCCGTCTTGTGCTTCTCGCTAGGTGCCAAGCAGACACCAGATGTGTGCCCCTCCGGTCCCCCTCTCCCCCCAGGCTAATCTTTCCTGGACTCCTTTCCTGGTCTTCTCCTCTGGAGAATTCCTCAGCCCTCTTGTCCCAGTTCAGTGTCACCTCCTTTGGGAAGCCTTTCCTGATGGCGTGTCTGTCTCTCCAGCCTTGCTCTCACGGCTCTGGGTTAGGAGGTAGTGATGTGTCTGTGGAACTCTCTAGGTGTGGAGTTCACGTTCACTTTGTTCTGGGTGCCAAGTGCTCTGCACAGCCCCCGAAGCCCAGAACAAACCTAGAAATGCTGGTAAATGCAGATTCCACAGGAGCCCAAGTTGGAGGAGTCCAAGGTGCTCGGTGGCCATTCCATGCCCGTCATTTGGAGTATGACGGGGGAATTACTGAAGCCATGAGAGCCCTGTCTTGGCCTGCCATCTCATCCCTCTGACACCCTCCCCCACCTGCCCTGCTTTCCTCTGCAGAAGGTCCAGGTTGTGGTCACCGTGCTAGACTACGACAAGCTGGGCAAGAACGAAGCCATTGGCAAGATCTTTGTGGGCAGCAATGCCACGGGCACGGAGCTCCGGCACTGGTCCGACATGCTGGCCAACCCGCGGAGGCCCATTGCCCAATGGCACTCGCTGAAGCCTGAGGAGGAGGTGGATGCGCTCCTGGGCAAGAACAAGTAGGCGGCAGCGGCGGTGGCCAGGGCCTCGCCCTTCACGGACCCTGACGAGATCCAGAGCTCTCAATACCTCAGTTATGCGACCTAGAGGTGTTCCCATCCGTCTGTGGTTGTGTCCTTGTCCTCCCATCCTTTCTCTCTCTTTTTAAATACCCTCTTCCCTTGGATGGCTGAGTGAGGAGAGTCCCCTGAGAGGTGACAGAGAAGCCTGGCTCTGTTGGTTGTTCCAGGAGCGGCCAGCTGCATGTCTTTGTCACTGAGCCCCCCTCACCACTTCAGAGCTTCATTCACGCCTCACCTTGCCCAGGCCTGCCACTGGCACAAAATGGCAGCACTTCCTGTTGTCAGCGTGTGTTCCAGACCCACAACATGGCGGCACTTCCTGTTTCCGGACAGGGGCTGCAGCCCACAGGCCAGTGGTAGATGCGGGTGCGTGGCTGTGTCTGTGTGTCTGCCTTGAAGGCTCTTGTTCCTGGAGTGCGGCCGTGGACAGTGAAGCTGTGTGGGCGGGGTCAGTTCATGGGAGACCCCGAAGTGAAGGAAGTCCTCTGTGTCGAAGTGGGCATCTCTCAGCTGGCGGGCAGGGCTAAGGTATGGGGTGGGTGCAGGCAGCTCTGTTCTGCCAGCGTGTGGCTGCTGGGGAGGAGCAGGCTGGGGGCGTGGGTGTGCATCCAGGACTGGGACCAAATCCCTGATGCTGCCTGGGCTCCTCCCTGCCGGTCACAGTGTCCCCGAAGCATGCGTCTGGGTCATCCGGGGGAATGAACTCCCGTATGGGTCAGACGCCCACGGGTACTGTGGGTCCCAGGGTGTCCCTGTTCATAAATAACAAGCTAGCGGAAAACAGAAGCTGCCCGCCCCTCAGGCAGCGCAGGGACCGCCTCCTGCCTCCAGCCCTGTCCGGCGGTTCCTTTGCTGCCCTTGCCTTCCCTGTTATGTGTTCGCTTCTGCGTCTTTTTTTAAGAGGAGCAGTGCTGCCTGCAGACTTGTTTGTCCAGAGCCGGAGAACTTGGAGTGGATGATTGGCATGTGTTGAGTGCCTCTGAGGTCCAGCTAAGAAGAGGGGTGGTGGGCACAAAGGGAGGGTGAAGGTCAGACAGCCCTGCAGGTCCCCGGCGACCATTTTGGCTCTCAGACCTTCGCCCTCCATGCCTCCACGACAGGCTCATGGGCAGCTGCAGCAGCCTGGGAGGCCCCAAGCTGGCATTCACTGGGTGGAGACTGGCCAGGGTGTCTGCCCCATGCTCGGTCATGTCCCAGCCCCCATGAACCTATTGTCCCTGACATTGATAAAAAGCCATATATATGTCAGTCATGTTACACCGAGTCCCTGCCAACCCTCCAGCGGGGTGGGAGAGTCAGGACCCACTCTTTGCCCTCCTTCCTTTGGCCCCTTTGTTCCCCCCAGTAGGCCCTCAGGCTCTTTTCATTTCTTCCCCCCAGAAAACTCACAGCGCCTCCAGAGGCCTGGGAATCTCTTTCTTGCCCAGCCAAAACAGCAGCACTTCCTGTCTCCTCCGATGTGGGGTGCTGTAGCCACTCCAGGCGCCTGAGAAAAGGATGCTGTTGAGAAGAGTCAGGCTTGGAGAACCCTTTCTCTTCTTTTGAAAATGGTGGGGGACAGGGTGGGGATGCATAGGCTGGGCTTTGTGGTCTGACTCAGCCTGGCTGTCTGCACGCACCTTCTCAGGGGTGGCTGTCGGAAGTCAACTACTTTATATGCTGTCTCTGTGTGTGTGTGTGAGTACATGTATGTGGGATGGCGGAAGGTCAACTCTGATTATGAGCTGTTGGCAGCAGGTACCTCAGTGTCTGGGTGGCCACGAGAATTCTCCCACCCCTAGCGCTGAGGGGTGCTCCCTCAGGCTCTCCTCTCATCCCTCTCTGTCCAACCTCCTCTCCTTATTCCCCTTTCCCCACCTTCTCCCACCCTTGCCCTGCCCACCTTTTACCACCCCACTCCTGCTCCCTGAACCATCTGATTAAGCAGCAGCTGTGGTGGTCTGGGTGTCCCTGTGCCTGAAGACTGGCTGGACTGCATTCTCTGTGCTCCCATAGAAGAGTGGGGGCTGGACGGGAGGGGACAGGGCTGAGATCTGAGACCCGGCAGCCATGGGAAGCCATGTGTGTGTTGGGGTGGGGGGGTCCCACACTTGGGTGCAGTGTCTGGAGTGTGTGGCATCTGTCGGGGTCACAGGCTTGGCGGGCACGTGCTGATACTTGTAAGTGTCCTACGCCTGCAGGCCCTCCCTGAAGTGCAGGGCAATTTCTGGGGCTGTGGAGACTTGGGGACTGTAGGCGCCAAGGGTTGGGCTGGGCAGGGTGTTTGGCCCCTTAGAGGCCTGAAGAGAGGTGGATCTTATGCAGAGGGGCTGAGGCTGCAAACCCTGAGGGTCACACACATTTGGGCTGAGGCTCGGCAGCTTCATTTTCCTCCTCATGGAGGAATCCTGGAAGGGAAACAGCTGCCAGAACTACTGACGTGGGCTGGCAGACTTTGGCATATGGGGAAGGAAAGCTGAGGCAGTCCCAGGCAGGCAGCAATCTTATGGCAGGCATGGGAAGGGACTTTCTTGGAGTCCTTGTGGTGGGTCAGTGGGGAGCAGGCCATGGCTCCCCCAGGAAGCTGATTCTCCCCCAGGAAGCCACTCCCAGTTGTGTCTGGGATGCAAGGTTCCAGAAAGAGGGAGGGAGGTCCTACAGCTCTCCTGTGGGTCCACCTCTGTGCAGCAGGCTGGGTGACAGCAGACAGGACAAGAGACAGGCCTACCCCAGGTCAGGGAGAGGATATTGCATGTTTTTCTCACGTCCCAGGCACCTGTGTCCTCCAGTCTTAGAGGTACAGCCTGTCCTAGCAGGGGCATCTCCCCATCAGGTAAGATGGCATGAGCCAAGAACTGCGCCCCTCTGCCAGCCTCTGTGTGGTCCCTTCTTCTCCTCCTTCCCACCTCAGGCTGGTCAGAGCCTAGGGTGGCAGTGGGCCTGGAGGTATATCAAATCTTATCTTGGTGGCCCAGAGCCCCATGGTATGGCTGCCAGCCTGGCAGGGAGACAACAAAGAGTTTGTAAGTATTGCACGTCCCAGGCACTGTTTGTGACACATGGACATTGAGAGCGGCCGGAACTCAGCTGGCAGTGGCTATCCCGTGCAGTGTCTGGAAAGCCCACCCTGCAGACCCCTCCCTCCTTTCCCTCGGTCCCTGTGGGGCCACCAAGGAGTTGACTTCGCCTGTGTTCCAAGCTGTAACCTTGAGAAGGGGACACTGTGACTTGGAAGACACACGAATCCATTTTTTAAGCAACAACAAAACCAGAACCTTCTGAAGCCATCGGAGCCTCGCTTGACCCCTCCCCTTGCGCACTGTGCCATATCCAAGAACAACTGCCCCCTGCACCTGCCGGACCCTGCGGTCCACATGCATGTCTAACTCCATGTAAATAGCCGCATGGCAATGCCCAGAGGCCCCTGGACCCACAGTCCCACACCCATCCTACAGACCTAGTGGAGTCTGCCCATTTGGTTTTTCTGTCCCCACCTGCTCTGCCTCCCTTGCCTTGAGGGGAATCCTCCTGGGGAGCTACTTGCAGCTGGTCCTGGGGGATGCTGGAGCTGCTGTTGCCCCAGGGCCCGTGGGCTGTGCCTCCCTCTGCAGTGCCAGCCTCGGGCTCGGTGCTCCACCCAGCCTGCTGTCCAGTGTCCTGTGGCTCCCGTGTCCCGTGTGTTTGTGTGTGGTGTGGTACCCTTCTCCCACTGTCTGAATTAACTGAAAAGCCATAAAGGGGGTCTCCTGCTGGAGCCTGCTCCAGCTCCACCCAGGACCCCCATGTCCCTCTGGCTCCCACTGAATATTTGTGAAGGGCTCCCCTGTTGTCACCCCCTCCTGCTCCCTCAGACCTATGTCATGATGGTGATGGTGTTGGGGCTTCTGGTGGTGCCCTGGGGAATGGCTGCACCTGTAGACTGTTGTAGAGAGGAAGTACTGCGGATGCCACAATCCTAGAGCCTTCCATGGGGATGCCCAAGGAGCCACCGGGATTTCCAGGGGGCAGCCAGCCAGCAGCTTAGCCTGCAGCCCAGCTTCCGTTCCCCACAGGGCCGGCAGTACAAGCCCTGCTTGCTCCTGGTCAATGTGGGGAAGGCTCAGGGGGTGAGCCCTGGGCAATGCAGAGAGCTCAGTGCTGGCCCCACAGGGAGCACCCCCAGATTAGGGTAGAGCAGAACTCCTAGAGCTGGTTGGCCCAGGCCTGCCAGGGCTCCTTTGAGTGGTGGCATGAGGCGTGGCTTTAGGAGACTGAGCGGGATAGGAGTGTACCCAGACAAGTGTACCAGGGTGCAGAGAGGTGGGCAGAGGGGAACTGGAGCTCCCAAGGAGCTCTGGCACCATGTTAGAGAGGGACAGGCCGCGCCCTGGCTGCACAGGGCAACCATGTGGGAAGAAGGCACATTGGCAGGAGAGAGAGAAAAGAGGATTAGGCAGGGGTGTGAGACAAGGGGTGAGTGGGCTCTGCCACTTACAGACCACCACTTCTAAGCACCCAGGAGAACCAGGGCGTGCTGGGGAGGGCAGAGAGGACCAGTTCTGGCCTCCGCTAAGCTCTCCCCGGGCCTCTCTGGCTTTCACACCCATGGCAAAGGCCAAAAGTGAGTGGAGCATGGCCGGCAGCTGGCCAGGCGGCTGTGCGGCTGACCCTTCTGTCCAGCCTCCTTGGTGCCCAGCAGAGTTTGGCCCTTGTCACCGAAGCCCGTCCGTGTTGCCCTGCCCGCTGCCTATCTGAGGACTTGATGTGCTTCCTACGGATACCCTGGGGGCCTGGACACTTCAGGGCCAGTCAGGCGGAGTGTCCCTGGTCTCCAGGGAAGGACGCCTGTGGAGCCCCGGCCTCCCCTCCCCCTCTGCTTGGCACTGCTCTCCAAAACCTTCTGTGGACTCTGTTGTTCTCGTCTGACCTCCTGTCAAACTGTTATTTTGTAATGAGCTGCGTCTCCTTATTAAATAAATAAGCTGAAACAAATCTGGGGGAGGGTGGACGCTGAGTTGTTTGCTGGGTGCTGGGTATGTGGGGTGTAGGGTCAGCATGTGGGTGAGGGCTGGGGTCCATTCTCTTTAGCCTGGCACTCCATGATGTGTGTGGAGCTCGTGGCACCTCCTGGTGGCCAACGTGCCAGTGCCCATTGCTCCATGGGAGGGGGGCAGCGCTGCAGGAAGCTTCTTCCAGGGCTCGGGTGGCTTCACATGTGTTTCCATCCAACAGGGCTGGGTTCAGAGCACAGGCTAGTGTGAGCCAGGGTTGGGAGTTGGACAAGAAAAATCTACAGTCGAGAGTCTGGCAGCACTGCCTGTAAGGCCAGGAAGGGTTAAAGCCCTAGGTTCCCCTGGCCCACCTTCAAGATAGGGGTCCACACATGCCAGCAGGGCCTGGGTCTTTTCCCATCTGTCCCGAGGCTGAGCTGGAGGCCTGGTGTCCACCGGCTGGTCCTGTGAACGCAGACCTCACTGCATCCAGCAAGGGGATTCAGGGAAGTGGTGCCGGCCCCTTGCACCAGACAGGCCTGAACTCTTCAACTGTGACTTCATGTGTGTTTGTTCTGCTGCTGCTCAGGCTCCCGACAGCTGGTGACAGCAGGGGAAAAGAATCTTCCCTCCGACCTCCCGACAAAGCAGTGACCAGGGATTTCCGCTTGGCTGGGGACACAGGGCCAGCAGAGCTTGCTGATGGGTAAACCAGACCCCAGCCTCCCTGCTGAGATCACACACCCCCAAGGCGTGCCAGTGGGCCCAGGCAGCTCGTCCCTGGGTTCGGCTCTGCGGTCTGTTTGCATTTCGCCTCCTGTGATCCAGAATCTCCTGAATCAAACACGACCTTCTGGTGAAGACACGTGCACGGCAGAGGTGAAGGGTCAGTCCTGGGGAGGTGCACGTGCACAAGATGATCCCTGCTCTGGACCCCAACGCCCCTGGGGCCCGCAGGGTGCGAGCGCATGTGGCTGGGCTCAGCACCAGCTGGTTCAGCCCATATTCCTGGTCACTTGGAGCTGGCTGCCGGGACTTGAAGGATTCTTTAGAACGCAGTCCCCCTGGTTGGGGGGTGCCCTGGTGCTCCTGGCGCCCATCCCTTCGGTCAGGGCAGACCACAAGCATCTCCAGGTGCTCAGGAGTTGTAGCAGCTGGTGGGGAGGCCTCTCTGGCATCGCAGAGACCGGGTGAAAGTGCAAGAGGTTGCCTAGATTGGAGATTCTGTAAGCCCCATTTCCTGAACTGTGGAGACGTGAGCTCAAAGTTAAAACACAATTTTATTTACTCATTTATAAATACTGTTGTGTTTACAAGCATCATATAGGTGTGAATATCATTATTCCCAAACTTTCAAACACAGAATACTTAATACTATATAATAACAACCAGTAAAACAAAGTCATTCATCTCGGGGTTGAAAGGCCACTCAAAATTTCATAAAAATACATTCAGTTCACAAAGCGAGTCTGGCTCCCCGTCCCTACCCAGGTGTATTTACAGTGGACTCAAGTTCATCCGTACAACGCCGCTGAAGAACAGTTACATCCGGCACTTCCCCTGTGCGGGAGGAACAAGCGTGGCAGGGCTGGGGGGTGGAGTGAGGACAGGCGTAGCACACTGCCGCCCAAGTGGGAGAGGCGTGGAGACGCCAGTGGAGTTTATAAGGTCAGGGCAGAGGCCAGCATGGAGGGAGGAAACCCACTGTGCTAGAGCCTGAGGCTGAGCCTTCCCATGAGGGTAGGTGCACCGGCAAGGGCCGGTTGTGGGAGCCATGGCCTAGCCCCAGGGCTGGCAGGAGGCAGGCCTGACCTCTCAAGGGCTCAGAGACTGCCCTGAACGGGATCTTGGGACTGTCCCCTCCCGCAGACCCCTCCCCTGCAGCCTGCAACCAAGTGTCCTGTTTCTTCCACTCCCTCTGTACCTGGCCATTGTTTACTAGCAGACAAGCTGGAATCTTCTAGATTGCTGCCGAGTAGGCAAGAATAAGCCAGGCCAGATGCTGAGGCAAGAGTGGAACAGACCCCAGCTATGGGGGAACGTTAGGGGTTCTGTTGAGCCCCCCTCCTCTGCTCACCTCTGCTGAACTCTGTCTCCCACAGACCAGGAGTGGGTGAGCTGCAACTGCAAGAGCACTGATGCACTAAGACACACTTCTGCTGTGAAAGCTGACAAGAGCCATTCCTCTCAGGACAGTGTCCTAGGCTCTCCCTGGCCAGGCTAGAGGAGTCCTGGAGGCCTCCCAGCCCAACCTCACCCTAAAGGGGCTGGGAGCGCAGCCCTGGGGTTGGGGTGTGGGAGAGAGGGTGGGTGAAGCTCAGTCAGGCCTCTCGGCTGGCTCCTGTTTGTTTTGGAAGTACATAAGAGCATCCTGATGTCACCTCCACAGGGCCACCCAAGTAACATTTGACTGGAAGCTTTAGAGGAGAAACAAAAGAAAATATCACTCTGGCAGCTCCCTGTCTATGGTGTCAGAGCACTGGGGAGGCGCTCAGAGAGCCATCCCCAGAGGGAGAAGGCAGGTGGGAAGCACAGAATGACGCATGGGGACAAAGCTGGCCTCTGAGTTCCCACCGTCACCAAGAACATGCCAGCCCCGGGGCCGACACTGCGGTGCCAGGGATGAAGCCGCTGCCTGAGGCGCTGGCTGCCCAGGTTTAAGAATACCGGTTCAGGTTCCGGCTACTCTGCTTCTGAGTCAGTAGATGGTGACCCCAGAGGCCCCTGCCACTCATGTGAGACCCAGACAAAGTTCCTGGCTCCTGGCTTCGGCCTGGCTTAACCCTTCATGTTGCAACCATTTGAAGAATAAACTAGTGGATGGAAGATCACTCTCTTACTTTCTCTCACTCTGCCTTTTAAATAAATGAATAAATAAATAAATAAATAACTCTGAAAACAGAGCATGCCAGACAGTTGGAAAGCTCTGGGCTAGCAGATGGGTGTGTGCACATGCACAGACACATAGGCTAGAGGCACGAATAACCCGCCAACTGCTAACTTCTTCGGCCAAATCAGAACATGCATCAGCAATGCTATTTTCAGACACACCCACATCTCACCAGCTCTCCCCAAGGAGGGTCTTGGGGACCTGGCTGTAAGCCCTCCACCACCAATCTTGGAGGAGAGGTGAACACGCCTTTTCTTGGTATGCCACAGGGATCACCGTGTTTCCTAGCAGCTGGAACAGTGTCAGCTCCTGGGCTGCCAGGAATTTGATCTACTTCCCATCCAATCAGGACGCAGGCGGTCAACAGTTGTCCCTGACAGGGTCTACTGTTCCCAAACAGTGTCAATACCCTTCAGGGCAGCTCATTTAAACCTCCACTCAGCCAAGTCACCAGTGGCACAACACTCATTTCCACTGCCCACATTTGCCTCTGGGAGACCCCTCCCTGCCAGGGTTTGTAGTCTCCACTCTGCTCTGCACTCAAAGCCTACATGTCTGCCTTCCTCTCATCACAGGACACAGCCCAGAGCCTCCACCCCTTTGCACTGCTCCCAAGGGGGCTTTTGACACAGTGGACTGTGGTTGGCAAATGCCTGCTGCTTTGGCAGCCTCCTCTGCACACCTGCTTTTTAACCGAAGACTGCAACAGCACCAGAGCCCTCGAGTCCAGAGGAGCTGCTCAGCGGAATTAATGAGTGAGGTTTTTACTGAGGGAAATTCTCCTGCTGCTGGCAGGGAGTTCAAGACTGTGGGCCTGCTGGTGCTAAGTAGAAATGCAATTAGTCTACTGCTTGGGTGTTAGGGGCCACGGTAGATCCCATTAGAGAATGCAGAGGGCTCTATTTCCTATTAAAACCATTTGTCCGAAGGCTGCCTGCAACAAGCTGTTTCCCATACACTTCCCTGTGAGCTCCACTGCCACCTCCACAGGTTTGAATATTCTTACTAAACCATTAGAAGGGAAGGCAGTCACACTCAGTTACCCGCAGTATGAAATTCACTTGCCAACAAGGATGAGAAGCCAACCTTGACATGCTGAGGTGAAACAGTTTGAATCCATATGAAAACAGGAATTATTAACTCTTGTATTTTTTAGTTTAGAAAAGAATTTTGAAGCAGGAATTCCAAGTTCAAGAGATGAACAGATCTTCCCTAGGAACGAGTAAGTCACAGAATTTTAGACCAAAGGTGACTTGAGAGATGCTCTTGCCCAGGGTCACACAGCCATGAGCAGGCCTCACCTGTCCTCAGAGCGCCTTATCAATGGGTCAGAGGGACGCACCGTGTTTGAGGGGTGAGCCTGGGCCCCGCTTTCCCTCCTGTAACTACTCTGACTGTAGTTATAACTGGCCTGAGCAGGGCCGCAGGTGCCTCTCCTCTTGGGCTGTAGGAGGACCTGGGGTCCCGCAGGGTGGCCCCAGCAGGAAGCTGCAGGGCAGCCTGTGCACTCTGCAGCAGAACTGGGGAACAACCCCAGGCTCTCCCGCCTGAGGAGCAGAGCAGGCCAACAGCTATGTAGCTAGTGGCATTTTCGCTAGCCTGCTCTTCTATAGCTCCGTCAGGACAGGCTCCTGCCCGCGGGGTTAGGGCTGAGACACTGGCTTTCTCTGACTGTGTCCAGTCTTTGCAGCCAGGAGAGGCTGCGAAGGCACCAGAAATGCAGAGGTTGAACAAATGCCCAGCCCTGAGAGTCTCTTCTTCCCTCATCTCTAGCTTAAACAAATGTCCCTGGTGGAGAAACAGCCAGTAGTGGGTGCTGCGCTGGGGCACTGGGCCATGACGTGGGGTTGTAGTCACCTTCTTTCTGAGCACTCACTGTCCAGTCAGCACACATTTTGTTTGGCGCAGGGGAGAGCGGGAAAAATGCTGCCACAGACGTGCTGCCTCGCCAGCGACTGCATCCAGGTCTCTCTAAACACAGGGTGGGGCAGGGACAGAAACTTGGGGAGGGCCAGAAAAGCACCAGACACCCACAGTAGGATAGAGCAAGACAGGAACTGTCAGATGAACCTGGCCCAGGAGAGCCAGGGCATGGTTGCGCCGTCAACTGCTGAGCTCAGGCCCTCCCGCTAGGGCTGGGGCAGAGCTGGGGCCAGCATTCTCCGGTGCTCTCTGGAATGGCCAAATTGCTATTCCCAAAGGAGTGGTCCGGATATTGAAAAATACCAAGTTCATGAGGACAGAGGGTGTGAAGCTCTGCTGAGTACGAGCATCCCCATTCCCACAGACCACACAAGACCAAGTGACAGACTGCAGCCCCACACGTGTGGGCCACGCCTGTGCTACCCCGCCAGCTGGAGCTTTCTGGGGCACCCAGGAGTATTCAAACTAGCAGCCGATGATGGGGGGCTGGGGCTGTGGCCACTGACAAGACCAATAGCAGATGACTGGCCAAGCAGCTCAGATGCCAAAGCCAGAGCACAGCTGGCAGCAACAAGCTCTGTATCCACTGCCTTCCGGGCCTTCCAGTCACTGTGTCCGGGGAGAAACGGCATTTTTCTCTCTGGACAAAGATGAGAACTCAGAGTTTATCCATTGCATAAGAAAAAGTGCATGAAATGACCTAGGATGCATTTTGTTTTCATCAGTTCCTGCCTATAGAATATAGCACTCCTGAGATTAAAAAGCTTGCAAATCTTGTCACAAGAAAAACTTGGAATAAGCATGAAGCAGCAGTGGTGTTAACACTGGCCTAAGAGTTTTCAGAACCTTCCTCTGGTATCTGGAAGGCACACACAGACCTGAGGGAACTTTCTAACTTCATTTCTGGGACTGTGGACTGGGGGAGGGTTCCAATGTTTCCCTAATATCTTTTACTTTTTCCTGAGAGAGAAGTTGCTATCCTTTCTTCCCCTGTATCCAAGACGTGCTGGAATCCACTAGGAAACTCCTGTGGTCGTTTCCTCTTCCTCTTCCTAGAATGAAGAAAATGCTGAGTGGGAGGGTTGAGCCTTCCATGAAGACCAAGCGTATGGTGCTCCCATGAAACCCAATGTTCCAAGGCTAAGAGTAGCTTTTCTTAGAAAACAGGTGGAGATGGAAGTGAGAATTTTGCATGCTGTAAACATGGGGCTTTGTCAGAGCTCCTATTCTGAAATTGGGATTTTGAACTACAGCTTTGGGCTTTAACTGCACGTAACGTTTCCAAGGCTGTGGGGTGTGTGTGGGGAATTGCAATGCTACTCTCAGGTAAGCAGTAAACAAGCGGAGGTAGTATATGTTGAGAGACTAGGTCACTCTAAGCACCAAAGATCACTGGCAACCCTAAAAGATGAGGACTTAAATGGCCTGCACACTGACTATGATTCAAGGGATACAACTCTTAGAAAAGGCAAAGATGTTACATATTAATAACGGACCATCATCAAGAATGAATGGATTCATTTTGTGCTGAACTGATGGTGTATTCTGTCCAGCTCTGGGCATATTCTAAAAGGGGAGCTTGGCCAAGATGTGACAGGCATGACAGTGTGGCCATGCTGTGAGGGCCGGGACAATGAAGAGCTCCCAAGGGCAGATCCAGACAACAGAAAGAACCACAGGCAGACTTCTGCTCCCGTTAGGAGAAACCAGTGGTTTGAGTTGCTCAACCTTATGGTAATTGGTGCCCAGACCCCAGCAGCTGACTGACCACAGGGGTCCCTGGTACACAACAATAGAAAATCGAACCAAAGGCTTCTGGGCCTCTCCACTCTAAAATGCCATGATCCTCATCCCTGGGTTGAAACTATTCCATTTCTAGGAAGCTGTCACTGTTCCTCTTGGCTTCCAAGGAAGCAAACACCTCTTTCCTAAATCCAATCACTAGAAGTAATAAAATTCACAACCATTCTCAGCCCAGCATAAGCTGTCTTCTTTGTCACAATGTTCCTAGTGCCATCAGCTACCCTACTTTCACAGGCTTATCTTCCCGGCCCACTCCACTCTAGTCCACCTGCGGCAGTGCACCCTCCCTGCCCTTCGTGCCTCTTTGCAGTGACTTCATTTATCACTCGGGGAAGCTGCCAGAGTGAATGGGGAAAGAAGGCCAAAGGGAGGCAAGGCGGAAGTGAGGACTGACAGTCCAGGTTTCTTATAAATAAAATAATTTTGTTGGGGGAAATGAGAACAGTGGGCTGACACTTGGGCTGTGGTCTGGGATTTGGGGGACAGGGGCTGGTGGTGCCACCAAGACACCAGTATGGTGATCTTCTAGTCTCCACCTTAACGCTTTCCTGTAACAGCTCCAAACAACTGAGGTCCGGTGCTGTGTTTTGGCTTCTCCACCAGGGGGTCAGGGGAAGGGAGCAGAGGCAGAAGAAAGAGTAACAGGAAAGAAAAGAAAGGAAGTGGCGAAGGGGTTAAGACTGGCTTGGGATATTACTTGGTTGTAGACAGAAAAAAATCAGCCAGTTCCTGAGAGGTGAGGAATAGAGCCTCAATGCAGAGCCACCATGACCTTGGACTCAGCACACACAGCCTGAGGGCGCATCCTGTTGTGTCTCCTTGTGCCCCAGACAGCATCCTGGCCTGGCCACCACAGGACTCACCTGCATCAGAGGCCGCTGGGTTGTGGAGAAGCCCTAAGTGTTTGGACCAAATCCAGTGTGAACCACAACGGCTGAGCAGCAAGAAGCTGGGGGTCCACAGCTGGCTGGAGGTCCTCCCCCAAGGCCTTCTCCAGATGGCTCACATGATCACAAACATGCTTCAATTCAAACTCATACAACTGCAAGTGAGGGCGTGGGAGGAGCAGGGCATTCTGAGTGCAGAGAATGTACAGTGCAGAGGAGGTGACCCAAGCAGGTCCTTCCACCAAAACATTCACTTCCTTTGGTTGGAAGGCGATGGCTGGAAGTGAGGGGCCTGGGCCGCCAAGGCAATCCCGTCTTTCTGTAGCTGGGCCCGTGTCTATTTCGACAGTTTGCTGATGACTCTAATGAGGGCACCGTTTTCGTCTTTCAGCCTCTGGTTGTCGGATTTCAGTTCTGTTAACACCTGCAGGGGGCGCAGGGAAAGGTGTGTTAGAGCCTGGTAGGCCAGTCTCCTCTCCCCGCCCTGACCAGGCCAGGCCAGCCCTGGGAGCCTGTGTCACAACTGTCCTCGCCCTCCTCCCGGTGATGATGACAGAGACCCCGAATCTCCATACTTACCGAGTCTGTTTACATTTAGGGAACTTTACCACCTCATCTTTTGATCTGGTGTACTTGGCAGGAACATCCTATTTCTTGGTATGTGAGCTCCACACTGTACTCTGTGTACCTTTTCATTTTATTGAATCAGTAACTATTTTTAATGGTTCCTGTCTTTGGACTCACCTCTAGTCCAGAGAAATTGGGAAGGTGGCCAAAGATGGCTGGTGAAGACGTGGGAAAGAATTCAGGGACAGAGAGAGGGTAGAGTCAAACACAGGAGTCAAAGGAGGACACTGAATCACGTCCCATCAAAAAAGGAATGCCAGCCTGGGGTGCAGAACTCAGCTGCCCTGCCCTGTGCCTGGATGACTGAAGGGTCCTTCTCCTGATTATTTCTTCAGTGGAAATAATCCACCCAAATTATCCCTGGGCATATGACACATATCCACTTTCAACCACCAAACCAAGGACCTTGCACACAGGGTCACTGCGCTGCGAAGCACAAGGAACACTTGACTTATTTAATTCTTCCCAAAGCTCCCTGACAAGCTTTCTCAGCAGTTCTGGGGGATGGTGTTATAATGCTAGGAAACAGAAGCTTACAGGGGAAATGGAAGGAGTGGAAATTCAATTCTATCAGTTCTGTCATCTTGGAACACACAGTGTTGTCCAACTTGTTAAGCAAGGGAAAAACAATACCTTCAAGATCTAGCCTGGACATTTGTTTTTTTATTATGTGATCAGGTAATCAGGAAAAATCCCAATGACATGTTGATAAGGGTACAGTTTATGTGTGGGCCTGCTGGTAGCAAGAGAGGTTTAGGTTAGTGGGTAGGTTAATTTTTACCAGGAAGACTACAGAAATCTGTGTCTGATCAATACGGATGTCCTTTGATTGACTGGCCATATAAACCCACAGGAGCCTTGTAGCAGGCAAGGCCTCCAAAAAAGAGTGGTCTGGACTTAGAGGTTACAATGGTTTGGCACTGGCTCTGGCTAAGTGTACCTTAAGGAATATGATTTTTGTTTCCTCAATCTCTCAAGGAAGAGGCATGCTATATTATGCAAGTATACATGTGTGCTTGCATCAGATATGCAAATAATTTGTATCAAAGGAAGATATTACAGATTATAAAACATGGAAGGTACCATGCCCAAGGGTCTCACTGTGACCTATGAGTCTGTATGGCATGGTTGCTATCCTTAGTAATCCAAATGAGGCAAAGCATAATTTTATAACTGGTCCAAGGCACCCAGCTATTGAATGGCAACTCTAACACTGAGCCCAGGCGTGCCCAAGTCCACAGTTCATTTGCATGATAAGTGAGGTGGCGTGGGGTGGGAAATGAAATGAGAAATTAAATTCTAGGATTGCCCTTGTGATCAATGACCTGTATTAATTTATGCAAATTGCTCAACTTCTCTGTGTACTTATTTCTGCAGCTAGTAAAGAACACCAGCCCCCCAGAGCTGTTGCCTCTCAAGGCAGAGACCAGGTGTGGCCCGTGGGAGGAGTCTGACCTGGGCACTGTGCTTTCCTCCTCCCACCGCTGAAAGGCAAGCCAGAGAGCCGCACACGTGCCGCAGGGAGCTCGGATCCGAGAGCATCTTGACCAAGCTCTAGGGCTTTGACCTGGTCTCTCCTATCTCCACCTCACTCATGGCACTCTGGCTGTGTGCTTGCATGCCTCCAGCCTGCCAGCCTTGCCAACCGGAAGCGAGGCTTATAGATGCATTTCCTGAGATTATCAGGAAAGGCCAGCTGAGGTGGCATCCTGATGCCTCACTTTGCCATCTGCTTTCTGATGTCCCGTGCTGGGTATCAGTGTATCTTGGAGAGCCACATCCCCATAATAGGAATCCACAGGTGGGAAGAAGCTACATCAGGCAAAGGGTTACATTTCACTGCTCTGCAGCTCATCAAATCATAGCTGGGCTGCGTTTCCCTATAAATGTACAAGTAATCTATTGAGCTTTGGTGATTCATTTCCACATTGAGAACTCAATTTCTTGGTTAAAAAAAAAAAAAACAACAACTGGAAGGCAATTTTGCAGCTGCAACAAGCTACTACAGACATCTGCAGGGAGTGTCACAAGAGCAAGAAATGGCATGTAGAAACCAAGGCGGGGAAGCCTCATAGACCTCTCTTTCAAAAGACAGAGGAGGAAATGAATGACGTGATCTGACGTATCTTTGGAGTGAAAGGAGGGTTAAATAAGAACATATGTGAAAGCATGACACAGGTATGAGGTTTGACAGAGTTTCATCATTTCCACTCTCTGCATTTCAGCTTCTAAATTTCCAATGCATCCACAGTTTAATGTCAGGTTACTTTAGATACATAACAGTAACTCTGCCTTTCAAATAAATCAACAAATCTTAAAAGAAAGAAAAAGAAGATGAGGCCATTGGGACCATTCAGCCACTTTGCTTCCAGCCACCGTGGGAGTGTGGAGGGCACTTCCTCATGCTTGGTTACTAAGGGGCTTGCACTACAGGTTGAGATAAAATGGCATCTCCAAGGGACTGTTAAGAGAAAAAAGGCTGGGCAAAATCTCTTAACCATGGGCCAGTTTGGCTTAGTTATCTCATCTTTCCTTCTGGCAGGGGTCAGCAAGCTTTTCCTGTACAGGGTCAGCCAATACACATCTTGCGGTTCACAGGCTACAGTCTCCATGGGGAGTACTGCATTTGGCCATCATGGCACAAAGGCACCCTGAGACATAATGACAGCAGGCAGTAGATTAACATGGCTCATTTGCATAAAGCTTTACTTTCAGATGATGCTGACATTAGAAATCCCTATCATTTTCCTGTACTTTCAGACACTCCTCTGATTTCTGTTTGACTACGTATAGGGCTCACAGCTGAACTGGTGGGCCACAGTCTGCTGACCCAGGCTACGGGAGATCGAGCACTGGCAATGGGAAAACTTGGGATGGTTAAGTGGCTCTCTGCAAGATGACCTTGGCCAAGGAGGTCCGAGCACAGAGAAGCTTCCTCCACCTCAGCTGCAATGTGGGGAGTGCCCTGTAGCTGCTCAGTAGAGCCACCTCTATGTGTAACAGATGGCTGGCCCTGGGTGCCAAACGTGTGGATAGCTTACGTCGTCACAGCAGGAAAGATCTTGGACTCTGGAGACAGACATATTGGTTTTGGTTTTAGCACTTAATTGGCTGGGTAATCTTGGGCAAGTTCCTTAACCTGTGACTCAGTTTTAATGGCCATTCTAGGAAACGCATGAGAAACCTTAACATACAGCACTCACTTAGCATAGCCTTTAATGAATGACAGCTGTTATCACGATTAGTAAGATCTAATTTTGTCTCCTATCTTATACTGTCTTGCAACAAACAAGGCAACTAGAAATAATTGGGACTTCTGGGAGGGTCTCTCGTTCATCCATGTCGAATTTTCCAGGCATCTTGGTGCTCATCTGAAAGTGTAGGCTTGGCCGGACCAGGGGCTGCTCGCAGCCAGGCTGTGGCGGCACTTCCCTTTCAATTTGCTTTCTGCCTGTGGCAGCATCTGCAGCTGGGTATTAGCTCAGGCCTATGGTAATTTGGATGCTTCAGTTCTAGTGGATATTGGTTGTCAGCTACTGACCCTCAAGGCAAAAGCAAATAGACAGGCAGACAAGAACAGGCCCTGGTCAGGCCTAATTAGATTGCTGCTGAAAATTAAAAACTCGTTTCAGAACAGTGTTGACCCCATCACACTACCATGGGACAGAGAGCAAGTTGTCTGTGAGCCA
This sequence comes from Ochotona curzoniae, assembly GCF_017591425.1. Classification (NCBI taxonomy): domain Eukaryota; kingdom Metazoa; phylum Chordata; class Mammalia; order Lagomorpha; family Ochotonidae; genus Ochotona; species Ochotona curzoniae. Next base: position 13,138,446 of record NW_024466219.1, on the reverse strand, counting down.
GGAAAATTGGCAAACAATTTCTTTCTTTCTTTCTTTCTTTCTTTCTTTCTTTCTTTCTTTCTTTCTTTCTTTCTTTCTTTCTTTCTTTCTTTCTTTCTTTCTTTCTTTCTTTCTTTCTTTCTCTCTTTCTCTCTTTCTCTCTTTCTCTCTTTCTCTCTTTCTCTCTCTCTCTCTCTCTCTCTCTCTCTCTTTCTCTCTTTCTCTCTTTCTCTCTTTCTCTCTTTCTCTCTTTCTCTCTTTCTCTCTTTCTTTCTTTCTTTCTTTCTTTTGGGGGAGGGAGTTTCCGTTGAAAATAAACCTGCTCCCTGCTCCACAGCCACCATCTCCTCTGCAAAGCTAGACCTGTTAGGGAAGGCCTGGTCACGTAAGGAGGTCATTTATACAGGCTGCAGGCTGCCTCGCAGCCCACGCACACAGAGGCAGGGGAGGGACACATGCCTTGAGTCCAGAGACTTGTGACAGGGATGTGAGAAATGCCTCCCCAGCAGGGAAGAGGCTACAAGGCTTGCAGAAGGAGACAAAATGCTTATCTAATTCTGTTCCAAGTTGGGATGGAGACTGTTTTTCGCTAGAAAGCCTGGACCAGAATACCTCCAATCTCTAGTTCCAGTCCTTTCTAATAATATTGTCAAATACAGGGACTGAGGTCTTCCTGGAGTCCAAAGGTCTATGGTTCCCAATTCTGGCTATGCCAAAAGAACCAAAAAGAGGGTTTTGAAAAAAAAAATGCTGATGCCTGGATCTCAAACCAGACCACTGATTGTCTCTAGGAGGGTCCAAGCACTGGTATATATTGAAAGTGTCTGGTGTTTCCAACAGGAACCATGACTGGGAGCTCCTGCTCCTTGTGTCATCTCAGGCCTGACCCCAAGAGGCAGTTCAGACTCAATCCCAATCACATAAGTTGCTGTTGGCAAAGAAAGGTCTACCTGTGTGGCAATGATTCCACAACATCAATGTGTGTGAACATACACACACGTATGTGCACCCTAGGTGCATACTTCCTGGAACCCCATGAACAAATTTACAAGTAGTCCCCAGAGGTCAAGAAGGTAACATGATGATCTTACCCAAAGTGCTCCCAGTGAGTCTCCCCATCACCTCCCCTGACCTAGGCTGTCATGTCCCCGCCAATGGTTTCAGTCCTGGGTCCTTGCATCCCAGAGGACCTGCATGCGGAGGCTCTGAGGACGGCGTGAGCCCAAGAAGAATGAACCTGCCTGGAGCAGTGGAGGAGGGAAGTGAGGTGGAGAGTAGGGGCAAGAGCTAGAGTTCCTGGGTGTCCGAGGACTCGATGGACTCGGAGAGTCTGGCCACCACTCGGGTCAGGGCCCTGTTCTCAGCCTGCAGTTGCTCGTTCATCTGCTTCAAGGTCTGAATCTGTTTTAGCTGGTGGAGGTTCTGTAGAGTGAGACATGGAGGGGACAGACAGACGGGACAGGGGGAGACAAAGACAGACCAGAAGAGAAAAAAGTAGGACAAAGAGATCACATGACTTTCTGTTTTTGTTTTTAGTTTGCATGCAAGAAAGGAAATGATGAAGGCAGGAGCAATGACAGCAAATGGAGAGGGTACTAGGGCAAAGCAGCAAGGAGGGGAGAGCTGTGCTTGCGGTTCTTGGCCAAGGTCTAAGTGTGCGGAAGGTCAGCCATAGGAACACAGCCAACCAGGCTCTCAAAAAGCACATCAGGATGGCTTTTGAGGACAGTCCCCCATGTGGCTTGGGTCTCCAGAGCCTGGTGGAGCCGGAGTCCCCGAGTGATGTTTGTCCCCATCCTTCAGGTTGCAGCTGAGGATCCAGTGTGTTCCCACACCTGGCTGCTCTCCTTCAAACTCTCCCTGCTTCTCATCTCTTCCTTCTACCTGTCCCTTGCCTCTTTGTGCTTCATTTCTGGGTATTCTCTCACCTCATTTACTTTTTTAAAAGTAAAACACGCAAAATATGATTTCCACATTTTCTGTATGTGGCATGTGATTATATACATTACTGAACTCCCAACAAGCTGTGCTCTCTGTTTCAGTTCATGCAGAGCCTGGGGGCTGCTTAGAGACACATTTGCCAACAGATGCACACTCGAAGGTGGACAGGCCACAAAAGTCCAAGAATGTGTGGTGACCAGCATGCTTGTCAGCCCTTATTATCAGCCCTTACTAATACTTACTATTGTATTGCAAATGGCACAAAGGACCAATCAATTTCTAGCAGTCTTCCTAATGGCTCATATTACAGCAGGAATTCATCCCATGTTTGTCAGAACTGCTATCCGACCTTCCCAGGTGGCCAACTGCGCTGATCTGAAACCAAGACCAGCACTCTTTGGGAAGAGGGAACTGATTCTGTTATGCAAATGGTTTCAAAGATGAAGATGGACTCTCCTGGGCATTATAATGACTGCAGAAAGGGTGCCAGATATCAGAGAAAAGTTTCTTATGCCCACATAATAGAACAGATTTGAAAGATGAGTGCATTTATAGCTCTTCGGGAGCGAAGAAACAAGAAAATCAAGCATGAAGGGAGTGGGTGAGAGACAGTGAAAAGGAAAATCCAGCAGAGACAGGCTGCTGAACATCTCTCCCCAAGCAGGGAGAATGATCATCTGGCAGCAAAGCGAGGGCAGCCCCTGGAGGGTCAGACTGGGCAATCCCCTTTATCTTCTGTAAGCAAACTGGCCAAGGAGATGACGGAGGAGGGAGATGATGGTGCAGGTTTAAGGAGACAGGCAAGGACCAAATTTAAGAGCCAATGTAAAGCTCCTGGCTCTCATTACTCTTAAACGTTGATACTGGACCAATGTTCTTAGCACAGTCACAATTATTGAATAAAGCAGGCCTTGTCTCCCAGGAAACAGTGTTAAAGACATGAGCAGTAGCCTAGTGGATAAAGTCATCATCTTGCACGTGCCAGGATCCCATATAGACACCAGTTCTAATACTGGAGGCCTAGCTTCCCATCCAGATCCCTGCCGGTGGACTGGGAAAGCAGTGGAGGATGGCCCAAGGCCTTGGGATCATGCACCTGTGAGGGAGACCCTGGAAGAAGCTCCTGGCTCCTGGCTTTGGTTTGGCACAGCTCTGGCCATTGCGGCCACTTGGAGAGTAAATCAGTGGACAGAAGATCTTTTCTCTCTGTCTTTTCTCCTCTCTGTATATCTGACTTTCCAACAAAAATAAAATAAAACTTTAAAACAAGACATGAATTATGAAAGTAACTCAATCTAATGCATGAGTACGAGCAGATCAAATTTGAAAGTTATCAATAGGACAGAGGGGACAGGACACTATCAGGTAGAATATTCTATGGAAAGTAATATTGAACTTTAGGCATGGCAAGAAAGTGGACAGGAGAGCAGGGTATGGCAAACTGTAGGAGACAGCAGGGCTTAGGAACAGGTTTGGTTGGTGGTATTTCTTTCTTTCTTTTTTTTTTTTTAATTTATTTCTATTGGAAAGTCAGATACACTGAGAGGAGGAGTTAGAGATGAAGATCTTCCATCCGATGATTCACTCCCCTAGCGGCCACAATGGCTGCAGCTGAGCCAATCTGAAGCCAGGAGCCAGGAACTTCTTCCTCCAGGTCTCCCACACGAGTGCAGGGTTCCAAGGCCTTGGGCTGTCCTCGACTGCTTTCCCAGACCACAAGCAGGGAGCTGGATGGGAAGCATGGCCGCTGGGATTAGAACTGGCGACCAAATGGGATCCCAGCACTTTCAAGGTGAGGAATTTAACCACTATGCTATTGCGCTGGGGCCCAGTTGGTGGTATTTCTAAAGGAAGCCAAAAAAAAAAAAAAAATTAAGGACCAACCAGAAGGAGATGGGTTGCTGGGCTCCCCACATGCAAGGACCTGGGAAAGGAAGGAGAGAAGGTCCAGCAAGGAGACTAGTGCTGAATGGAGGATGCAGTAGGGGGAAAAAAAAAAACCAGGTCTGATGTGGGCATATCCCAGGATCAAGTGCAGGCCCAGCGCAGCTCACACAGACATGCACACCTGTTGGAAGCTGGCACATAATCCCACTCCAATCCAGGATCTGGGTGGAGTTTCTCCTGGGGAGAATTCATAAATACTTACCTTTCCTAGCAGGGGCTAGAACGGCACAACCCATTTTACAGCTACAGAGACCCTCACGCGCCTGGATGAGCCCCTCATGGGTCCCTTTCACCTGGCCGTTGGACTTTGCTAGAGATGGAACAATCGGCACGAAGGTCACTCTCTGACTTCCTTGAGGATCTAGCCTATCTTCAAGGGTTCACTGGAGGTTAATCCCCAAACTGCTCCCTATTCATTGCTGTAAGGAAGTTGAGACTCTTTATAAACAGAAAATACAAAAAGCATGGAGACCAACTTGTCCCAAGTCCTGCTGGGTCCCAAATTCGGCCAGATGGTTGGTCACCAAGGCACAGGGACTGGGACCATCAGTCACTCTGGAGACACTGACCTCTGCATGAAGCGGTGGAGAGCAGAATGAGCATTTTCTTAGTCTCCTTTGGCGCCAGTTACCCAAATCTGCTAATGTTTCTACCTGGGTGCCTGTGTAACTGAAGGTTCATGTCTGGGTACGATTGGTGCGGCTGGGAGGCACACGAGCTCCTCCCACTAGGCCTCTTGTAGGAGCCAGTAGCAGGATGATCTATACACCTGGAACAATCAGTATTTAGGAGTCTCAGAGCACAAGCTCCACATGGGGCCATTTATTCTCCATTTGATTTTGTAATTGGTAATGGGGAATAGCAACTGGTCATATGGATGGATTTTTTCACTAAAAAAAAAAAATCTGTTTCAAAACAGCTTGTCTACTGGTTTAGGGGCTAAAGTGACCATGATCTTAGCTCTACTTGGTAATTTAAATAACTGATTTTGAAGTTGCTGATAAACAGTTGATGGTCAGGAGAGCGAAGACTTTCATGTGTTAGAAACTGCTGAGAAAAGAACTTATGACCTGGCTTGGGAAAGCAGAGCCTGGTGGTGTGAGAGAGACAGAAACATGCCCACAGGACTGACCACAGCTAGAACCACTGGAGGGACTTCTGTGCTCTTCAGTTTAGAACTGGAATAAAATGACGAGGGTCTTCCATTTCCCCACATTTGCCACGTCCTGCATGGATGTGACCCAGGGTTCTGAGACAGCTGGGTGCAGGCTCCTTTGGGTTCCTGGGAACTCGCCGGGAGGCACTGGCTTTGGCCTCATCTCCCTGTTTTTGATTAGTTGTTAAGACACTTCTCAATGAGCATCACAGACAGCTGTGGCCCAGCAGTCTCCAGATGGCAAAACTCAGGGGGTTTCCAAATGCAGGAGTCCCCCCACAACCAGGGACTATGTAAATGCCGTCACCACAGACTGTTTAGCTCTATAAACGCACAGCCCTAAGTGGGAGAGTAGAAGCCAGAAGACAGATTCAGCAGTGTGAGGTCACCCTGATAATCTCAGGAGAATCAACCCTTTGTTACTTTCACTTCTTGCTACTCTGAGTCAAGGCAGAAGACTCACAGTGTTGGAGACAAGCAGATGTTGCTGAAATTCTGTGTGAATGAGATCAGTTACAGCCTAGGGATTGTGAGTAGAGAATGCAAGGACTTGGTGTTTCTCCTTCATTCAGGAATTACTATAATCTGGTGGAATCTGAAAATGCTTCACACTCCTCCCTCCCCTCGGTAAATAATCACCTTTTTTAGGCCACGGGAATAATCACGTCTGTGCCAACGGGCCCCAACTGCACATGAGGGATACTTGCTTCCAGAAAGAGATGTGGGGGCTCTGCCTGGTATTGATGATGCCCCCAGGAAATTGTTTAGCATTAGAGCCAGGAAAGCAAGGTCCCTGAAGAAGCAACACTGAGCAGGAGCTGTGGCTGCAGGGAGAAGATGCCCCCAAAGCAGCCCCCATGACCATCCTGAGAGCCCTGTTGTCGCTGCAGTCCCAGCCCCTCCCATGGCAGCGACATGCCTCCTTGGGGTAGACTGCCAGGAAGGTGGCTGCCTCCTGAAGTGGCTAATGAGGTGACAGTCATTGTACAGCACCGTACAGGGGTGGGGGTGGGAGGAAAGCAGTGAGGCCTGAAGGGTGCTGATAGCATGAGCTCATGCTGGTGGGAGACTGCCGAACACTCCTGATACTGCAGAGGAAATGGAAATACTGCAGGAAATCAATATGTGAATACATTTTTATTCTGCTGCAGAATGACTCAATCTGTACTCCTTTCAGCCAACGGCTGGGAGAGGGAGGGGTCCAGGGAGAAGCCACTGCTTGGCAAATGGTCAAAGTTCAGCTCAGGCTTTGTCTACAGCCTGCCTCAGGAATCCCCTAAACTAAAGGCAGCGTTTGTTCCCAGAAACTTTTGAGACAGCTGTAGCAGATGCCGCAGGAGCCAAGAGAGCCTGAGATGGCTCAGGAAAGTGGCTGCTCACCTCTTCACGCATCATTCCTTCCTGAGGGCACTAAATTTGTAGCAAACATTAAATGCGGGAAGGCCTATGTTCAGATGTCCGTTCTGGGCATACATTCAGACAGTAAGTATAGCAAAAGAAAGAAAACCAGACCATACCTTCATCTCTTCTTCCATTTCCGACATCTTCCGCTCCAAGGCTCGCCTCTCCTGTTTAGAGACAATGAGACTGTCAGAGGCAGTGGGACTGCTGCCTTCCAGCTTCCTGGCCAACAGGTGTGTGACACTGACAGAGGCCAACAGGCCCGGGAGACAAGAGCCTATCTGATCATCTGCTTCTCAGTGGGTAGATGGCATTTGGTGTTCTCTGTAGATTGAAGAATTCATGGAATGTCAGATGACTCCAATGACCAGATATTTGCTCTGTTAACCAACAGGCATTTCTGTCTTCACTAGTGCTCCCCAAATTTCTAGGAAAGTGCTTTTTTTCCAACGGGGAGCAGATGGTTAGGAGACAGTGTGGGCTACAAAGAAATATTCAACCCATAATTTCTATCCATTTCTTTCTCCCAGCCACTAACCCAATGAGGAGTCTGATTAGATGAGATACCAGGGAGGTTTGGTTACAGACCAAGGGAATAAAATATAAAATGTAGCTGCTTTCCAAATTAAACAGACAGTAAGAGCAGATTGGGAACAAATAATATCCCTGGAGTCAAGACAAGGCTAGGGTTCATCAATAAATCTCACTGAGTTTTCCCAATTCAAGAAGGTCAAATCCTAGAATAATACTCTGAGAGCAGCCGGGAGGGCAGCCACTGAACTGGACGTGCCCTGCCTAGGGCAGAGGGAGCCCAGACTCTGCCAGCCCACACTGCAGTCCTGAGCCCTCGGCCATGGTGAGGGGAAGGGAGCTGTTTCTAGGCCTCGCAATGAGCCAAGATATGACATGGCTGTGAGCATGTGGGTAGTGACCCGTTGGGGAGCCTTGAGTATATGGAAAGCACTGAGTTTCTGAGGAAGCCAACAGCACTGCTCAGAGTCAGGCAGAAAGAATTCATCATCAGGCAGAGATGGAATGTGGCAGACCTCCTGCCTCCTTCAGATGAACTTTTTACATTGGCAAGAACAACAAAGGGAGAGAAGAGATGAAGTGGGGAGAGAAACATGCGCATACCCGCTTCTCCATCTCTAGCATGGACGACCGGTCAGAGGTCTTCTCTTGTTTCTGCTGGGGCAAATGGAAAGCAGACAGTTGTTACTGAAGCCGTCTCAGGGCTGGTGGAGAGCCCAGGCTGGTCAGGCTTCGCCCTCAGACATCCAGTGGCAGATGATGTGGCTCTGGGCTTTCATCGTGGCTAGGATCCCCAAACATTCAAGAGACTGCTAAGCTGAACAGCGCTGCCTCACTGCAGTGTTCCCACTGGGGACAGGGGAGGGGGCTGTGCTGGTGTTCCCTGACATTTACAATACCCTCAGATACTCCCAAGTCCAAAGAGTGTACTCAGCACATTCCCTTGTTGACCCACTTCAGCCCCTTCATTCAGTGTTACCCATTTTCATGCACTGGTATCACTTCTCCCTCTTCTCTGAGTAACACCACATCAGCTACCCTTTAACAGGCTGGACACCCTGGGCATGATGTCTAAGCCCCATGACACTCTTCAACAATCCCTGTTTGCCAGAATATTCTTCTCTGGGGAACTGAGACCACCTCCTTTCCAGAGCAGAGGCTTGTACAGTGGGTAGGATTTCGGGGTTTCTTAGGAACCCATCAGCAGCATTTGCCTAGCTTTGAACAGAATATTCCTTTATCTTTTTTATAGCTTTGAGATAAGGTAAGGTTTTACTCGAATAAAAGATTCAGAAATACTTTAGATCCTTTTTGACTTTCAAGGTAAAATTTTCTGAGGTTAGAAAGACTGAAATATCACAAAGATCCTGAGTGCCTTAAACAGGAAGAGGAAATGCACCCTTAAGTCCCTTCCAGTTTAGCACTATTTTAGCATTATGGAACTGGGAAGAAGTTGTGATTATTTTTACTTTGCCCAGTTCCATGCACAGATAATATTTGATACATAAATTATGTTGGACCTTTTGGGAAGCTTTATTTTCTTTTTCTCCCCAAACTAAGGAATAGCCAGAATCAACAGTCAAACTTAGAATTCTGGCTCCTGTCCTGGGCCCTCGCCACCTGTTCTGAAGGTCATGGCATTCGGCCTTCACACTGCATCTACTGTGGAGCCAAGGAAAGGAACCTGTAGGAGGGGATCCCGCACCATATTTGTTTCTCCCAAGTCTTGGTAAGAAACTGTGGTGGCTGTAATGTCATCCCTATTTTTAGGATCTTTAAATACAGTTAGGCTTCTGGTTGTTTCAACTCTTAGGCCCCTAGAGTTAACAGGGTGAGCCTTTTAAGTAGAAGCGCTATGTGTGAACGTTTGGCAATTATCTCCACATATATGTGTGGGGTTGACAGGCTCTCCCTCCTCTGTCCAACTAAACAGCTCCATTTTTGGTAAGCAGATTTGCTTTGTCACACCACTGTTTCTTCCCTCTGAATTTCAGTAACTTTGTACTTGGCAAAACTGAGTATATTCTGACACACCCAGAAAAGCATCTGGCTAGAGAGTGAATGCTTTTCCCCAGTGACTGGGAAAGGCAGAACTTCCTTTTCCATGCCCTCTGTTCAGGTCAATGTCAGCAAGCTTGTTGTGCTGCTCATCAGCACAGGTGCTAGAAAAAATGAGAACCCTAAAAGGTCAAGAAATATGCTAACTGTTGAGAAGAGAGTGAGGGCAGGTGAGGTCTTTTCCTGACTCACTAATGTTGGGGTAAAAAGGGACGTGTAGGTTTATTTAGCCCATCCCTCTGCCTTGTGACAGGGCCACAACTTCATGGATTTTCTTTCAGATTTAGAAATCTACTTGTCTACAAAATTCCCTTATGCTCCATTGGTGTGTATTGCAGTAGGTGTTGGGAATTCCCTGTATGAGCCAGCTTTGTCAACTATACCCGGCAGAGGGCATGCTTCTTCCAAAATGACAGGAGAGCTCCTCCATTTGGGGCCCTGCCAAGTTCTGTTCCGGGAAGTGTGGGTATGTGTTGGCTGGCCTCCTGGGATTCTATGCAGTTCCGTAGGGGCTGTCTGCCAAGTGCTGGGACCCTTTGCTCATCCTATTCCAGGGGGATGTCAGCAAGAGTTTCAGGGAGTCTTTGCCTGGCAAAGCCCCACACACAATGCCATAGAACCTCAGCATTTGAGTCATTGCTTTGGATTATATCATGTTGCCAAAATGACTAGCCACCTCTGGTTTTCATTTCATGTCCTCCCAGCAAAGGGTCATTCAGTTCAGCTTTCAAAATTCTCAGTCCCTAGGCATTCCAGGAGGGCAATAACGCGACAGGTTTTGTGTTAACTCAGCAACAGCTGAGACAGTGCTTGTCTCTGCTGTCAGCTCAGGGTTTGTCACTGGGGATGAGGTTTTCACCTCTAGAACTCTCCATGGCATCATCTAATTAATTGAGGAGAAGAAGAACATTCCTTCCTCCTATGCCAAAGGAGGGTGGTGGCTTGGACAGACAACATAAACTTGTCTGGATTTGCTATAGGATCAAGCAAACCACTCACTTCTGTAGGTCTAACTTGCTACCTGTCCACTCTAGGTCTTGAAGGTCATGCTTGTCCCTCTCCAAGAGGCGATGTGCAGATAAACTGAGACATGACGAACAAGACAGGAGACACCCTTGAGGTCTAACTTCTTAGGGCTACTTTTCTGCTAAGATGATGATTAACAACATTAATTACCAGCATTTGGATCATCAGGAGCTGTTCACTGAACTATCAGTTTTCAACTTCACATTACACGCTGAATGCTCACATCAGAGTGTCAGCAGCTGTGGCCCCACTCCTGAGGAGGCTGCATCTAGCTCACTTCCTGTCCCTCAGATTCCTGTCCAGTTTGCTGCCTCATTAATCCCTGCCTCCCCATCTTGATTTATTCTTCCTCCCCCTTACCTGGGCCATCTTCTCAAGCTTGGATTTTATATCTGCCAGTTCTAGCTGAGCCTCCTGAAGTTTTGTTTTCAGTTTTTGGTTTTCAGTCAGGGCGCTTTCGTAGAGCTGGGGAGTGAAGAGAAGCAGGTCAGCTAGCAGGTAGGGCTCCCAGGGGGCTCTCTGCCCAGGGGACTGCTGCTCTAGCTGGAGGAGGAAGATATCCAGGGAGAAGGGCATGCGCTGGCATGTGTGGCCTGCCTCTGGAAAGCAACGAAGTGTCAGATGCTGACCACAGGAGAAGGGCGATGCTCCAGCTTCAATAATGTCCACCTCTGGTGGAAAGTGGCCATTTCATTTTCTCCTATGGGGGACTCACAGTGCCGCAAAGTGTGGCTCCCCACACAAAAGATAATTAATTTTTGGAAGCAGCCTTGGGTGGTGTTAGTCAAATCCTGGTTAGCAAAACAAACATTTTCTTAACAAAAATATTTTTTTCCTGGGATCTCAAGTACCTGAAAAGAAAAGTTTCCCCATCTACTTATGGAGCCAGGTACTTTTCCACAAAAAACCAAAGAAAATGAAATATAAAGTGATTCAAATCCTCTCTAAACCTAGATGATGATGATTATGATGATAATGATATATATATACACATATATAATGACACATATACATACTTGACTTTTATTACCCCTACAAAATATTTAGTTCATATTCATAAGATCTTTTTAAAAGAATGTGTTTAAAAAACAGCCAAATGATTTTCATGCTATAATTATTTTTACTGTTTTTAAAAATCTTTAGTTTCTTAATTCTTCCATATGCTTCTAAATTAAATAACTGCAGAAGGCTGCAAGGAATTCATTGTCACTTAAGTTCTTTTTTACCTGATTCAGAACTACATTCATTTTTTTTTTATTTATATTGGGGAAATGGGTCAAGAGATTTATATGTTATAATGCAAGACTAGGAAGATTGGGAAAGAGAGGCGCTACTTTTTTGTAGTCCCTGTTGCTGTCCTCCTCCACACGGCTGGTCAGGGTGGCCAGACGGGCCTCGCGGGCCTCGCGGCGGGCTCTTGCTGATGCTCGGTCGCTGTAAGGATCGCTGGTTGTAGGGTTACTACTACCTCCAGATTCCAACCTGTGGGAGACAGAGGGAGAAGCTGAGCAAGGTAATGTTACGGGCAGAGTGCTTTCCTAAGAAGCATCTGAGAACTACAGCCAGAAACAATGCATAGCATCCTTCTTTTGGCTTTCTTAGCCTGCATTTTGGGCCCTCTTGGCTAAGCTGCATGTCCTTGGAGAGGCAGGCTGTCATTTGCCAAGAACGCAGTTTACATGAATAATTGGTGGTTTGGACCCAAGAGCTGACTTAAATCTTAGAGCTTTTCAAATTAGTTTGGGGTTGAACAGCTTCCCTCAAGACTGTGCTTTTAAAAGCATGAGCTCCTTGGATCTCAATGGCTCCTAAAAAATGACTACGGCGAACTGCTAATGAATCAGAAACATACGGTCTTGGAGAACGAGCCGGAGGCTGAATGGCAACTGGGTCAATGTACAGATGGTTTTGGCTGTACTACAAGCTTTTTGAAATCAAACATTTCAGGGGTACCACTGACAATGCCCACAGCTGTTTTCCTACCCTCTTATCCACATTCCATGTCAAGACTCATGTCTATGATTGAGATTTCTAAATCTTGTAGCATTTTTGAGCTCTCAGAGTTGCAGGTGGTTTCATTTCCAGCACTGGTATGCTCACGGGTTACCTGTGAAGTGTACGACTATCATCCTGACCTTAACCCAGACTTGAGGTCTGAGGCTGCTGTGTATAAACCAGGCCCACAGACTTCTGCACCCCCCAGTTAGGATGGCTTGAAGAGTCACAGCGGCAGAACCTGCATCCTGTGTCTCTTTCCTATGATTGCTACTGTCAGAGCCGGGGTGGCGGAGGGGCTGCAGTGAGTAGCAGACGGGTAGAGGAATAACAACAAGCATGACACACAGGCAGAGAGGCAAAGTAACTAACACCTGTGGAATGGCTACTTCTCTCTCACAGAGATGCTAAGTCTCATGTTCTTCAAGATGTTTTAATTTTTGTTAAACTTCTTTATTGATTTCCTGATTCTAAAAGTAGCACAAGGCTTGCAAAAGCAATTCACTAATGTACGTGCCAAACTTAGAAACTGACGCCCTTCATAATCCTGTCCAAGAAATAACCTCTGTTGACTGTGTAGTCTTGATGCATGTCAAATCCATAAATGTTAAAATACATTTACCTATAAATAAAATTATATAATATATATTTTGTTTAGCTCATCCTCCTTCCTTTATGTATCACTATGACTGTGAGCACTGTACCATGTAAATAAAAATAAATTGGCTTCGTTAAAAAAAGAAAAAGATTGGGGCTGGCTCTGTGGAGCAGCACGTAAAGCCATTGCTTTCTGAGGCAGCATCTCACATGAGCGCTGCTTCCAATTCTGGCTGTTCCCTTTCAGTCCAGCTCCCTGCGAACAGCCTGGGAAAGCAGCAGAAGACGGCTCAAGGGCTTGGACCCCTGCTCTCACGTGGGAGGCCAAAAAGAAGCTCCTGGCTCCTGGCTTTGGACTATCCCAGCTCTGGCAGTTGCAGCCATTTGGGGGGTGAACCAGAGGATGGAAGAGTGCTGTCTTTCCCCATCTTTCTGTGTAATTCTGCTTTTCAAATAAATAAATCATTTTTTAAAGAAATAAAAATAAAAATGACTGCACAATATCCCATTGTGTAGTTATATGATGATATAATCATCCATTGATAAAACATGCATTGTTTTACATTTCTTTTAGATACTCTACACAACGCTATTATGAACCATAATGCATTTACTTTGCTGCTTTCTTTGATAAATATTACAAGGGTAGCTGCCTGGTCACGGGCTTACTACATTTTAAATGCTAATATGTGTTGCCATATGGCCTTCTAGAATGTTTAATTCTTTCCAACCCAACTGTAGGAATATAAAATCTCATTGAGGTTGACTTTACTATTTTAGAATCATCACAGAGGCTCCATATCTTTGGATATTTATCTTTGTTTTTGAGCTGCCTAGTCATGGGCTTCATCCACTGGAGGAATTACCTTTTTCTCATTATTTTTGGAGAACTCTCCATGTAGCAGGGGATTTTAGAATTGTCTGATACTGGTTACAAATATTTTACAAATATTGGCTACAATATTTTTTCCACTTCACTTTCCCCCCTCTGTTTTTAGTTTCTTTTATGAGTAAAGACTCAAAATTTTAGAACATTAAATTTGAATTTTTACTTAGATAGTTTCATCCACGGAAAGATCTCTCCTATGTTAAGACAATAAAACACTCTACTTTTGTGGTAAAACTTTTCTGTTAAAAACAGTAATCCATCTGATATGTTTTTTGTTTTTATTTTTTGATTTGGCTTGAGGGTATATATTTTCCCAAATGTATAGTCAATTGTCCCAATGATCATTTATTGAATAATTCTGACCCCACTTGGATGAAAGCCACTTCTAAATTATGACTTTGCGGAGGTACAGATAGAGTGTCCTATCTAGATCTCTATTTTTATTTTATACTATTACCTAGAGATTTTATTTATCCATTTGAAAAAGTTACAAAGAGAGCTAAATTTTCCATTTGCCTTTTCACTCCTCAGATGGCTGCAATGTCCAGGGGTAGGCCAGGCTGCAGCCAGAAGCTTCATCTGGGTTTTTAATGCGGGTATTAGGAGCCTTACTAGTTGGGTTCTTTCTGCTTCTTTTCCTCAAGTCATTTCTAGGGAGCTGGATTAAAGTAGAGCAGCTGAAACACGAACCCATGCCTATAGAGGATGCCAGTGCTGCAGGCAGCAGCTTTTACATGTTGCATCACAACATTGGCCCCTATTCTTTATTCCTGATATAACATCTCACTGTTGTGACCACTACAGTTTTACAACATAGTTTGATGTCTACAGGGAACGTCTTTCACAAATGGCCATTGTAACAACAGAGTTCATAGGAGATTAACTACAGCACCATACTACCCTATCAATTTAAAAACTAAGCAGCTCTATGTTACGTTAAAACTAATGATTTATCTTTGGCTGATGACCCATGAGACGATAAGCAGAGAAAAAATATATACACTCACACCTTAGAATATATTAAGAAGGCAGAACCAGTTCAATTACCACAGAAATTACAGTGGAACCCATCTGTCCTGTTCTATCCCCTAACCTCCTCTTCCCCTAGCACTTCCTAATTTCTACAGCAGGGGAGCAATAGAAAAGAAATTTCTGGATCCATAGTTTCCATTACTTTAACATTTATTTTCTCTTTTAGGAAGATAGGTTCTTTATCCTTATATTCGAGGTAAAAAATTATAAAGGATCATTTCCAAACTCTGATATCCTTTTTAAAATTTTCAACAATTACAGAATAGTCTTCAGTTCATCCAAGAAACTATTCCTGAGCACCAGCTATGGACAAGGTGCAGGGCTGGATCCACCATTAAAAGACAGTATCTAACCTCAATGCCAGTGCGGGCTTACACTCTGCAATGAAGTAGCTTCTTGTCTGTGTTCTGAATCCCATATGTCTAACAAGCACCTACTACATTCTGTTGAGATGACTTGTCTTTCTACTGGTTTAAAAGCTAACTGCAGATGAAGATAGTATATTATTCATGCTGTTTTCCTAGTCTGGTACATTGGTGCTTTAGTAAACAAACAAATGAGTAAAAATAAAAATGGCAAGAGAAGAATCTGGAGCCAGAAAGGTGAGTGAAAAAGCTGTTCCAAACTTTTGGGTAGGAGATAATAAAATTTTGAATTATTGTGAATGAAAAGGAAGGAAGGGACGTGAGAACCATTACTAAATTATTACATAAAGCTAAATTGAATTAGACATGCACTCTTTCACAACTGTTAAACATGCATATAAAACAGTGAATTCTTACCTAGAAAGTCTTTCATGCTAGAGAAAGGAGACAAAAACAAAAAAAAAAAAAAGAGAAAACATTATTAGCAAAGGACTTACTTTTATCATTTCCACTTACAAACACATTTTCCAAATCAGACATCTCAGCTTCACAGCGGTGGAGGGGACACCATTTAATAAGTCTCTGAGTGCACAAAAGGCTACTCAGCTCTAGCTCACACTTGTTTGCCTTCTGTGACTTGCCACATTTGAGGTGGGGACAGACTCTTTTAAAACTGGATGCCAGCAAAATGCGAAACAAAAAACTGCCACCTACCCCTACAGGCCAGCCCACCTTGTGTTCTAGGGATGGCACGCTGAATTTTTTGTAAGACATTTCTTTAAATCTCAATATTCGTTCCATTAATTTCCTCCCCTTTACAAATTGGCAAGCCTTCTCAACCAAATAGTGTAACTTATCAATCTTACAACACAGGCGAGTTCCTGCGTTTCCCCTAGATCTTTAGCCAGAGGAAAGGACTGAAGGGATTTCAGGGAGAGGGTAAGTCTGTAGGACACTGGCAAAACACTGAGAGAAGTAAGGAGGCATTCTGAAATCGCAGAAGAAGGCTTAATCACTCCATTTTTTTCTTTATTGTGGAAGAATTTTATTTTATTTTCAAAGACAAAGGAGAGCTTTCCTGGATATGTTATTCTGGGCTGAAATTTTTTTCCTTTTACAATCTGGAATATGCCACTCCATTCTCTTCTGTCCAGTAGTGTTTCCTCTGAGAGTTCAGCTGTGAGTCTGATTGGGTTTCCTCTATAGAGTACTTGATATTTTTTCAGGTGCACATTTAAGGATCTTTTCTTTATGTTCAACTGAAGAGAGCTTGATTATCATGTGTTGTGGTGAACACTTTTGATCAGCTTTGTTGGACGTTCTGTGCCCCTCCTGTAATTTGTTTTTCAATTTCTCCAGATTAGGTAAGTTTTCATTATTTTTATTGAATAGATTTTAAAAAAAAGATTTATTTTTATTGCAAAGTGAGATATACAGAGGAGGAGAGACCCAGAGGAAGATCTTCCATCTGAAGATTCACTCCCCATATGGGCACAGTGGCTGGAGCTGAGCCAAATCGAAGCCAGGAGCCAGGAACTTCCTCCAGGTCTCCCATGCAGGTTCAGGATCCCAATGCTTTGGGCTGTCCTCAACTGCCTTCCCAGGCCACAGGCAGGGAGCTGGATGGGAAGTAGGGTTGCTGGGATTAAAATCAGTGCCCATATTGGATTTCTGCACGATCAAGGTGAGGACTTTAGCCGCTAGGCCACTGTGCTGGGCCCTTGAATACACCTTTAATCCTAGCTTCTCTTTCTGCACCTTCTGGTGCTCCCATAACTCTTGCATTGGTCGTTTTAAACATTGGTCTTGGTCCTTTTTAAAATTTTATTTTATTATTATTATTATTTTATGATACAGTTCCATAGGTTCCTGGTATTTTCCTTATCCCAGCCCCAATTTCCACCCCCCACCTAGTTCCACTATATCATTACTAAAGTATAGTTCTTCATACACAATCATATGTCCATCATTGCAGGCATGGACAATGGCGGACAGTCCAGTATCCTATTGTCAAGATATAGTAAACAGTTTCATTGTAAGTCCATCTTTGTCTGGAAGTAGAAATGCATACTACATTGTATCCTCACATCTGGATATGTTAGTCTCCATTTCACAGCTACTGTACATCCCCTCAAATGAAAAGTCATAATACAAAATCAACAATAGAAAGAAAAATAGAAATTTACAATGCTATGAAGTTAAATAACATGTTACTAGATACGACAGTCTCCATTACACAGCTACTATACATCCCCTTAAATGAAGAGTCACAAAACAAAATCAACATCAGGAAGAAAAAAGAAATGAACAACATCAAGAAGTTAAATAACATGCTACTGAATGACTAATGTGTAGCTGAAGAAATGAAAATCAAGGCTTCATCACTAAATGAACTCAACAACAAAGCAGTAGGTCCCGGCTTTACACTGACTTACTTTCCCTGCCATGATAACACCCTCTTTGCTTTTTAAAAAAGAACTCAGGCAATTACCTTGGTTGATTAGGGTATTTATTTATTTCCTCTTTGAAGTGTTAACTTGATGTAACAACAAAATTCTCAAGGACAGACAAAAGGAAGAAGAGACAAGCTCCAGTAATCTATCAAATGAATAACAACTCCTTCAGCTATCAGGAATCACTGAGCAACCTGCTTTGTTGAAACATTAAAGTCACCACAGGCTTGCTAAAAGGCCTTCTCCATGTAAACCTGGGTTACACTCACAGACTCAACTGGCGTACTTTTCCCAGTGAATGTCAATTCTGGAGACCCTCTTTCTACTGCATCTAGAACAGGCCTTCTTATAATGTCTTTACCAGCTATGTCATCATGCTGGCCCTGGGAGAACCGTTCTTAACAGTTCGTCCAGTGATGGACTGTCCATCCAAACCCTCTTTGGAAGAGTAAAGTGACCCAGTGAGAATCAAACTGGCCTGCTAGATGCCTTCTTTTCTTTGATCTTATTGAATAGTAAGACAATTTTTGCCCAGGCTGACAACTGAGTGACAGAAATTTGGGAAAGTTAAATCATGACTATTTGTTGACTTTGTTTGTGTTGCAATGAAGGACTTCATGTGAAAATATCTGTCCTTCTGGGGCTGCAGCAATGGCTCACTTGGCTAATTCTCCACTTGCAAGCACCGGTATCCCCATACAGGTGCCAGTTTGTATCCCAGCTGCTCCACTTCCCATCCAGCTTCCTAGTTATGGCCTGGGAAAGCAGTAGAGGACGGCCCAAAGCCTTAGGACCCTGCACCCATGTGGGCGATCAGGAAGAAACTCCTTGCTCCTGGCTTCAGCTCTGGCTGGTGTGGTCACTTGGGGAGTAAGTAAGTAAATGGAAAATCTTGTTCTCTATAAATCTGCTTTTCCAACAAAAATAAAATTTTTTTTTAAGAAAACATTTGTCTTTCCTTTTTGTAAATATTTTATTTTTTTGTAAGATTTTGCTACACCTTCAATTTTTTTTTAAAGATTGATTCATTTTTATTGGAAAGTTAGATGTAGAGAGGGAGATCTTTTGTCCTGATTTACTCCCCAAGTGGCAGCAGCTGCTGGAACTGAGGCTATCTGAAGCCAGGAGCCCAAATACTTCTTTCGGGTCTCCTACATGGGAGCAGGGTCCCAAGGCTTTGGGCCATTTTCTACTGCTTTCCCAGGTCATAGGCAGGGAGTTGGATGGGAAGCGGGGCCACCAGGATTAGAATTGGTGCAGATAAGCAATCCAGGTGCATGCAAGGCGAGAACGTTAGCCACTAAACTATAGTGCCAGGCTCAACATCTTCAGTTTTAAAAATATTCTGTACAGACACTGACAGTTGCCTCTAGAGCAAAGAATCAAGCCCCTCTTTTTTCTACTAAAACAGAAATTGGTACCTTTACTGCAAATCAATCCTAGTCATTATATTTATCAAAGCATGCTAATCATTTCCACTGATTTATTCTTATAAGAATGACATGTAATTATCCTTTTCCTTTGGAATGCTCTAGAAGCACACTGAATCTCTCCACGCCCTGTCATCACCCCAAGGAAAGTGTTCAGCTAATGTGGGTACACTGCGGCTGTGTAGATGGGATCCTCCACCGAGGGCTGACAGGTGCAGCCCACTGGCCGTCATCTGAGACGATGATGAGGGAAGCTCTCTCACTTCCGCCTGTCAGAGTAACTAAAGCAATCTCACAGTTGGCTGTTTGTCATTGTCTTAAGGTACATTACTACTGTTACTGAATTATTTGGGGTGACCTTTTATAAAAATACGTGTGTGATGAATGGTTCAGGAGGTCAGGCAGTGGACAATTCATTTGGATCCAGAGATCAGAGGAGCCCCCATTTCATCCTTTTTTTACTAATCACCTCTCCAGTGCCCTCTCTGCGTCACCCCACGTTTATCTGACTTTGGGAGCTGTATAGAATCCTGGGGGATTTTATTATTGCCTTTAAGGGTTAATGCTAGGAAGGTCAACTCAGCCAAATCAAGGAGGGCATATAAATCTAAAACTTCAGAAATTATTGAGGTTGGGATGCAGCAGAGGTATATTACTGTCATATGAATAATTATTTCCAAAAAAAAACCCAGAAAATGGGGATATGCAGATTTTAAAGGAGCTAATATTCTCTCATGGAAATGGTTTCCCTCCAGATTTTTTTTTTTTGCCTAAAAAATGGTCTTATAAACTAAAAGGCAAGATTACTTAAACATATCCAGGATTTAGTGTTTAATTCTCCAGCCTCTGATAAAATGGCTTAGGTTTTTAGATTATATTTCCTATACAGTTTTTGTTAGCAGAGTATCTTTAGAAATAATTGTTATATATGGCATCCAGATATCCTGGACAAATGGGATTTTGTGGAAAACACTAGTTAGGTTTAAGGAGAGAGAAAGAAACTTGGGCTTTTTTGTGTGTGTAAAGGAGCAAAATATCTGGAGTGGATGGAGATTTAACCTCCATTCCTCCACTTTTTTTCCTCCTGTTGTCAGTCAAACTCAGCCTAGTTCAACTGGCAGGGTTACACTGCTTCTCATTCTAGAGAACTGAACGCTCGGTCTGCCAGGGAGGCTCCTGAGTAAAGCTGGAGAGTGAGAGATAAGTAGGTGACATTGGAAGAGGCAAGACAAATGCGGTCTAGGGCAAGGAACACTAACAAGTTCCTCCAGGATGCGAAGAGGCCAGCCGCCTGGACAGGAAACAAGGACACGGCCCAGGACACAAGGCTTCGGTGACTGGGAATGTGGGTTCCTCTTGGGCATGGCTTCCCCTGAGCTCCCTCCTGAAAAACAGAGCAGTTATTCTTCTTCTTGGACTCTTTCAGTAGGGTCCGAACAGCTCATCTGTTCATGATGATAGCCTGCATTTTAGGAAAGGCGCGAGTCTCTGTTTAATTTGCAGGTTTATGCCCAAATGTTCTATGTCTTCTGCCCTAGTCAGAAAGTATTAAAGGAATTTCTCCAGGTGTTTTTGCTCAAGATGATTTTGCTCTACCTCTTACTGAAGACAAAATGAATCATGGTCCCTACAATAAGACGCTCTGGTGTGTCTGAACCAGAGCAAAACTGTTCTGAGAAGGAATTGCTTTCCCAGTTTTTATGGTCCAAATGGAAGCAACAGATATTTTGAATGGGACCCCAGAGCAGAAGACTCAACACACTGGTTCTCTGTTCTCAGAACCAGTGTGAATACAGAGAGATGAGGTAAAAAGAGTACCTTGCTAGATGAACTGCAGTTTAAACAATGCCCCAAACTAAGCAACAGGCTCCTTCCTTTCATGTCTCTTGAAATTCTCCCATAATAATCTCACTGCTTGGGTCTGGTTATAATAAAAGAACAGAGTGAAGATCACCATTAATTCACAAGGCAATCCTAGAACGGGACAGGGGCCTGGCTGGTTTTGATTTGTGACATGCACAGAGCCCTGCAAACACCAGAGAAAGGCTCGCAAGAATCCCTGCAAAAGCTTTTCAACTTGAAAGTTATCAGGAGTTTAGGAAGGCATGTAATTAAAACCAAACTCCTTCTACCAAGTTTAAAATAAAATCATGGTTCTGTAAAGCAAGGCCCCAGGGAAAGGACGGAGCCCAAGTCCCACGTCTCCTGCCAAGGCCGAAACTAGCTTAACTCATGCTCCTTTGGAGTCAGAGCCTGACCCCGCAGTGATGGGAAAAAAATCTATTTACATTTCCCCTGAAGAGGGACTAAGCAGAAGGAACGTTTCATAGCATGTTCTCGTGCACGAACTGAGCCAGGGGAAACAATCTGAGCTATTCTGGGCTGGCCCGTGGAGAACCAGCCTTTCCCTTCGGAGCGCTCAGATGAGTGGCTGGTGAAGAACAAGCAAGGATGGGAGCGAGGCTGTGGCAAGGACCTCAGGTTGTCAGGGTCACTGTGAAAGACAAGAGTTTGAAGTGGATCTTTCTGAGCTTTTACTGTTTCAGCAAAACATTTAGGGATGCTGTGCAATGTGGAAATACATGCACAGACAAAATTAAAACTTCAGAATTTACACAAAGGTGTGATAGCAGAGGACAGTGGCAGTAGGGTCTGTATTTATTTATTTTTAAAGATGTATTTATTTTTACTTGAAAGAGTCAGAGAGATCCTTCATCTGCTGGTTCACTTTCCAAAAGGCTGCAATGACCAGAGCTGATCTGGTCTGAAACCAGGAGCTTCTTTTTGATCTCTCACGTGGGTGCAAGAACCCAAAGCCCTGGGCCATCCTCTGCTGCTTTCCCGCGTCATTAGCAGGGAGCTGCACCAGAAGTGGAGCAGCTGGGACTCCGGCCAGCACCCACATGGGATGCCAGCATTACAGTGGAGCACTGAGCCTGCTACAGTACTGCGCAGGCCCCATGTGTTAATTGTTAAATGTACATATCTAATACACTAATGATATTTCCTTGATCTAGTCCAATATTCAATTGTACTATTGTGGTCAAAACAAATCACCACAAACCTTAGTGTCTTATTTTTTTTTTTTAAGATTTTTTTTTTTAATTGCAAAGCCAGAAATACAAAGAGGAGGAGAGACAGAGAGGAAGATCTTCCATCTGTTAATTCACTTCCCAAGTGGTCACAACGGATGGAGCTGAGCTAATTTGAAGCCAGGAGCCTGGAGCCTGGAGTCTCTTCCAGGTCTCCCATGCCGGTGCAGGGTCTCAAGGCCTTGGGCCATCTTCGACTGCTTTCCCAGGCTGCAAGCAGGGAGCTGGGTGGAAAGCAGGGCTGTGGGTTAGAACTAGTGTCCATATGGGATCCTGGAACATTCAATGCGAGGACTTTAGTTGCTATGCCACTGCACCAGGCCCAAACCTTGGTGTCTTAAAACACCCATTTGCTATCTGGTAGTCTTGTGTATCAGAAGTCCTTAATTCTTTCTGCACTTCCCATCTCTCTGGCTCTCCTTGCTGTCATTGGCGGAGAAAGTTCTCGGCCTAGACAGCCTGTGTGAGGGGAAACCTGTGTGTGTGAAACCTCCCCAGGAAAAGCCATCTGCTGCGGACCACGACACAATCACAGGAGAGCCCCCTCCTTCTGGGGGGAAACACAATCACAGGAGCCCCCCTTCTTCTCGGGGGGCCAGGAGACACAATCACAGGAGAGCCCCCTCCTTCTGGGGGGGACTCAGGAAGTGCACTAAATACACAGATTATGAGAAAGCTGCATGATTTCAAAGTTATTTTTTCGTAACTCAAATACCTTTTAATTCTGTTTCCATGAACATTTGGAGTTTCTGAAGGTCGGGCTGGACATCTTTCGGGGAGTTGTTTTAGAAATTACAACTATTCCAAGGAGCCTTCTCTCTCCGTGGCCTAACAAGATCCCAGCTAACGCCAACTTTCTTACAAGTTTCCTTTTTCTGAAAGTTTAGTTTATCCCTGGCATTCTGAGAGTAAGAATTACAGCCTACCCGCTGCCCTGGGTGCTTATGTACACCAGAATCAGAACAATGCTGGAAGCATTTCCCCATCTTGACTGGGCAGAACTGTTCACTCACATGTGAACAGATGTGTGAGACAGTGTGAGAAACAACTAGCTTCCAAACAAAACAAAAGAATTCAATCACATTTATCGTCATACTATATTGCTTAATTTGTATTTATCAACTGCTTAATAAAAATGGAACAAAAAGGGCCCGGTGCAGTAGCCTAGTGGCTAAAGTCCTCACCTTGCATGTGCTGGGTTCCCATATGGGTGCCAGTTCTAATCCTGGCAGCTCCACTTCCCATCCAGCTCCCTGCTTGTGGCCTGGGAAAGCACTCGAGGATGGCCTAAAGCCTTGGGACCCTGCACCTGCATGGGCAACCAGGAAGAGCTCCTGGCTCCTGGCTTTGGATCGGCACAGCTCCAGCTGTTGTGGCCCCTTCGGGAGTGAATCAATGGATGGAAGATCTTCCTCTCTGTTTCTCCTCCTCTCTGTATATCTGACTTTCCGATATAAATACAAATAAAATAAATCTTCGGAAAAAAAAAAGAGGAACAAAAACTGGTAAGCAGGAAGTTGGAGCAGAGTATCACCATTCAGTTTATACTATAAATATTTCTGAGAACACATGCCACTTTAATATCACATGGAGACATGAGAACAATTGAGGTCATTTCACATACTGTAGCACATCTAACTGAATTTTAAAATAACAATGATGAAATTCACTAAGTGACAGACTTATTTTTTCTGCTGTGTCTGCCATGCTACCGAAATATTATAAAATTTTAGAGTTCTTAATCTTCGTATAGGTTTATATCCTTTCTTTGTTACTACTACCAGCTTCTAAAGAATTTCTAGGGGCCTGGCGTGGTGACCTTGCTGCTAAAGTCCTCACCTTGAACACACCAGGATCCCATATGGGCGCTGGTTCTGATCCTGGCGGCTCCACTTCCCATCCAGCTCCCTGCTTGTGGCCTGGGAAAGCAGTCGAGGACGGCCCAAAGCCTTGGGACCCTGCACCCGTGTGGGAATCCTGGAGGAAGTTCCCGGCTCCTGGCTTTGGATCGGGGCAGCACTGGCTGTTGCGGTCATTTGGGGAGTGAATCATTGGATGGAAGATCTTCCTCTCTGTCTCTCCTCCTCTCTGTATATCTGACTTTGCAATAAAAATAAAGTAAATCTTAAAAAAAAATAAAAGAATTTCCAGATGTTCTTGAGAAGTTATAAGATGCATTTGTTGTAGAGGGAAGTATATGACTTTATTAAGTCCCCCATAGGCTGATATTTAAAGGCAACATATAAATGCTTATGTTTCACAAACACATTTGCAGCTCTTGCTATCTAGTCTGTTTTTAATTTGAGAGAATGAAATATTCCATCTATTGGCTCTTTCTCAATGGTTGAAGTGGTTGGGGCTGGGTCAGGAACTCCATCTGGGTCTTCCACGTGGGTGCAGGGGCCCAAGTACTCAGGCCATCTTCTGCTTCTTTCCCGGTGCACTAGCAGGGAGCTGGATCAAAATGCAGCAACTAGATGGGAACCAATGCTTACATGGAATCTGATGTTGCAAAAAGTGGTTTATGCCACTGTGCTGCAACTCCAGGCCCCCCTCCCCACAGCTTCTCACATGTGTAACATATAGGAGGATATGACTGACTTCAGTGAATTTGAAACTGTGTGGTTGTGAAAGCCAACTCTGCCAAGAGTGACTGGTAAGAAAGTTGGCATAAGCTGGGCCCTTGTTGGGCCACAGTTCTCTCCAAATGCTACTCTGCCCTGACACACAGAGCTCTGAAGGATGAAGTGAAGTTTTCTTCTGTTCTTCCACTTTTCCATCTGGTCCTTCACTGAGCCCAAAGGGAACATGAGCTTTTAGAACGCAAGGGTCTGTGGACAAAGGGTGGGTGCGCAAACCCACTTCCCCGAGCACAACAGGTATTTACAAATATATGCCTGTGGGTCTGGCGTGGTAGCCTGGTGGCTAAAGTACTTGCCTTGCATGCGCTAGGGTCCCATATGGGTGCTGGTTCATATCCTAGGTGCTTCACTTCTTCCCATCCAGCTCCCTGCTTGTGGACTGGGAAAGCAGTCAAGGACGGCCCAAAGCCTTGGGACCCTGTAGCTGCATGGGAGTCCTGGAGGAAACTTCTGGCTCCTGGCTTTGGATTGGCTCGGCTCTGGCTTGAGGAGTAAACTAGCAGATAGAAGATCTTTCTATGTGTCCTTTTCTCTGTAAATCTGACTTTTCAATATAAGTAAATAAATCTTCTTCTTTTTTAAACCCAAACGTATGCCTGTGGGAGAGAAGGCATGAGTGCAGTCTACACACTTAGACTGGAGCAATGGCAGGGTTCGTCAGAGAAGTAAAACTTTAGGAACACAGGCTCTCTGCCTCAGACTTGCTAGAATTCAACAGGTCTTGAGTCCAAGGCTATCAATGCGCCATGTAAGCGTCGTTATCTTTTCTTTTTTTCTCTTTTCTCTTGTCTCCCTAGTTTTCTTTTTTAAAGACTTATACTTAAAAAAAGAGATTTATTTATTTTGATTGGAAAGTAGATATACAGAGAGGAGGAGAGATAGTGAGAAACATCTTCCATCCGAAGATTCACTCCCCAAGGGACCGCAATGGCTGGAGCTGTGCCGATCCAAAGCCAGGAGCCAGGAGCTTCCTCCAGGTCTCCCACATGGGTGCAGGGTCCCAAGGCTTTGGGCTGTCCTTGACTGCTTCCCCAGTCCACAAGCAGGGAGCTGGATGGGAAGTGGGGCAGCCAGGACATGAACCAGCACCCATATGGGACCCTAGCGCATGCAAGGCAAGTACTTTAGCCACTAGGCTAATATGCTGGGCCCATGTAAGTTTTTTTTCAAGGCACAATAATAAAAATGAAAACATTAAAGAAACCTGACTACTTAAAGGACATGTTTTTAAGTACACCAATGGTTCAAGAGTCACTATTTTATAAGTAACTGACAGATTCACTCAAAATGATTCTGCGCGCAATGTTCAAGGACATTTGCCAAGCTTTCTCTTGGCAAAGCTCTTATCTGTTTTATCATGAACATTGAAAAAATAATAAAACCATACCTATCCAAAGTCACAGTTTGCTACTGATTTAGGCTTGTCTCTTCTTATTTTAAGAGGTTTTTCCTTTGCTAAAATAGGATTTGTTGGGACTGGAGCTGTGATGTGGAAGGCTATGCTACTGTCTGCAAAGCTGGCATTCCCATATGAGTGCTGATTCAAGTCCCTACCACTTCCAATCCAGCTCCCTGTCAACGTGCCTGGAAACGCATCAGAAGACGGTCCAAGTACAGGATCTTTGTTTCCCGTGTCAAAGTCCCAAATGGAGACTTTGGCCTAACAGCACTGGACATTGTGGCCATCTGGGGAGAGGACCAGTGAATGGAAGATCTTTCCTTTTTTTAAAGTCTGTCACCTCTCTGTAATTCTAATTTTCAAATAAATAAAGAGCTTTTAAAAATGGGATTTTAAATAAATAAAGAGCTTTTTAAAAAGGGTGAGCTTAAGGAACTAGATCATGGAAAATAAAGAATTTAATATAGTACCATTTATTTTTTAGTTCAACTTGAACACAGAATACTTTTGGAGACAAGCAAGTTTAAAAAATAGTCATTTGTTATTTGACATACAACTCCTATACGAAAATGCTGCTTTCACAAAGCATCATAATGAGGTTAGAATTCAGGCACCTGTTGAGTATCCTGGAACTCAGTCCAGTGTTCTCACACGGGTGGTGGGAACTGAAGTCATCACATCACTTCTGCCTCTAAGTGTCTTCATGAGCAGAAAGCTGGAATTAGCTGCACCCAGGTCCTGAATCTACATATTCCAATATGGGAAGTAGGAGTCTTAACAGTAGGCAAAATGCTCACTCCAACTTTAAAAGATTGATTATTCAATCGCCACATCGGTAGAACACACAGATGTAACCAAGGAAGTCTGCTGAGTGCAGGGCTGTCGTGAGCACTGAGGCCCTACCCGTGGATAACCACCGCCTATTGCGCAATAAGCAGGCCAAGTTCAGAACCAGAAGGGGGCTGGACCAGAATAAAAGGCTAATAAAAATCAATTCTGTTTCTTTTCAGGCTTCTGACTGTAAGTTATTGTGAGTTCATCCAAATAGTATGACAATAAAAAAAAGAAACTAAAACAATACCAAAGTCGGTATTTACCGCAAACCTACAACCAACTGACCCTAAAGTAACTGAACCCTAAATTCTGGATCCTTTAAGAATGGTCACTTACCATAAGACTGACTATAATAGCTCTACACAAGGAACAGCATCCAGGGGCTGCCTGTTGTCCTCCATGAGTTTCCAGTGACAAACCACTTTAGACAAATCACTTTCTGGACACCATTTTCTGAAGTTCTTAAAGTCCCTTTAATTCAACATATCCCACAACTGAAATCATCCCCCTATTCAGCCTCACTTTGCTTTCCATGTTTGCCAGTTCAGTTCTGTCCCATCACTATTTGTCAATCACCTAACCAGGTGACTGGAAGTCATCGCGTGCCCTGCCATCTCCACCTCCCTGCTATCACATCGTTATGTAAACTCCATCTTCTGAATAGCTGAATGTTTCTCTGTCCACAGGATGTCTGGTCAGGACCTTAGCCTTTCTTGCCTGGAACACTGCAAAAAAGGGCAAGCGCTCTGGATGCCTCCTAAGCCTCCCCCACAGCCCAGGTTCCAAAGCTGTTAGTTACTTCTCTATTATGCAATTCTGACCACAGCAGCTTCACTTTCAAATCTCACCCTTTATTCATAGAGGAACTCCTTCAACCCTCAAAATGACAGAGTTTAGACCCACATGACCTGATCCTTGCTGTCTCCAGTCTCATTTCCAACTAGATTTTTGGATAAACCACTTGTTACTGCCACAGTTTTTCTATCTTTGTATTGTGCTGCTTCTGCCTTTTTTACTCAACCAGCTTCTACTGTTCTTCAAACGTCAGACGAATGCACTTACCACTTGTCTAAGTTCCTGAAGGACTCTGTGCCTGTCTTTACTTGAAAATGTATTTCCTGTAATAGAATCCTGATTTTCTTTTTTTATCTTTTCAATTATTCTGTCTTTTCTTTAAGGTCAAGAACTGTGTCTTTGATTTATGAATTCCAGGACCCAATACAGAGTTTACCACACAGCCAATGTTCAAAAATGGTATACTAATTGTGGGAAGATTTAAAATAGGGCAGGTGGCTTAAAGTCCTATTTACCACATAACCACAGAATTAGAATGGCAAGGGCAGGATATGGCTTGCAGGAGAGGAGTTGATGCTTTCAAAATTCTCAGGTTCTCTGGTCAACGAAGGTTTCAGAGGCCATCTCATTCAGGTCTACAAAGAACCTGAGTAAACTAAGCCAATATATGCTTGAAATTAATGTAATGACTCTAGATGGGGAAACTACTTTATTTCTACAGGTTGCATGTACTGTTCTTGCCTTGGATGATTCCTTGAACTAAAGAATTTTACTTTATTTTCCTTTCTGGAGTAGAAAAAAAGCCAGAAAGAAAAATAAAAAACCCAATATACTAGTGGTTTTAATTAGGCAGGAAAAATGGTTAACAGATTGCATTCTTAATTAGCATTGTTCACAAAGACAAACGTTTCTCATTCCATGACAGCAGATTATAGAGTAAAAATGGATTCCAGATTGGTGAGGTGCCCAATGTGGTGAAGAAACAGAGGACAAGACACACCACGAAGGAATGGTCTGGCACTTGCCAGAGAGGGCACAAAGCATGTGCAAAGAATGACAACACCCACAATCTAGGAGGCAATGAGGCAGAACAGCTCTGGCCTCCTACACAGAGTTGCCACATGGTTAGTCTCTCATGAAAGGTGCAATCTTTCATCATCTAATTGTTTATCAGAGGTATATGAATTAGTTCATAGTTAGTTATAAAACAAAGCAAGTTATAAACGAATGACATTATTATGTAAAATTTTGTATTTTCTGTTGATATTTTAAGACCCAAAGAAATAGCAATCCATGGGCTGGGAGCAATAGCTTAACTTCAACTCCATCACCACCTCCATCTCCAAGCACCGGGATCCCGGATGGGAGCGGTTTGTGTGCTGGCTATTCCACTTCCCATCCAGCTCCCTGCTTGTGGCCTGAAGAAGCAAAAGAGAATGCTCCAACACCTTGGGACCCTGCATCTGCATGGTAGACCCAGAAGAGGCTCCTTGCTTCAATTGGTTCAGTTTTGGCCATTGCAGCCATTTGGGCATTGAACCAGTGAATAGAAAATCTTTCTCTCTGTCTCTCTTTCTCTCTAAATTTATCTTTCCGATTAAAAATAAAAAAGAAGTAGCAGATGAAAAGAATAAATAAAAAATAAAAAAGAAATACCAGATTAAATGGAAAAATGCTATTGACCCTGGCTTTCTAGATGTAGGTAAATTATTTAATCACAGATACTAATTCCATGAAAATCTGTCTGGGGTTCAGCTGATGACTAAATTCAGGATATATCCTTTATTTTATAAATACCATACAAGCAATCCAATCTGGGAATTCTGTAAGCAGTTTTTCTCTCAGGCAGACTCCTCAAAAGCATTTTTTAAGCAAGTGAATGATAACTTGAGAGCACTAACTAGTGATTACTCATTTGGCTCTTGTTCCTGGGATCTTTAAAAAAATGATAAACTGTCTAAATTGACTAGTTTCTGTGACAGAATTTATAAACTTTAGATCCAATAATATTCAGTGGTGAAAACAAGAGCTCGAGGTAGCAGAGTATTTGTAGTTCAGGATTTCCTTCTTTTTTTAATGTTAGAAAATGACTGTAAAAAGGAAATTATGTGCACTGGGCATTTTATGCTGCAGTTCCTCACAGTGTGGGAAGAGAGGTGGTGCCTTCCAACCCCCCTGAGTTACCCCAGTGTGGTTCCTCACAGCACAGAGCAGGAATCTGGAAGCTATTCTGCTCCCCTGACAAGCCAGCCATGAGTCCATCTGCTAGCCAATGGGAAGAGACGAGATGTTGAACTAACGTGCAAGCCAAAAGAAGTTATTTTTTAAAAACTGCTTCATTATTCAGGGTCAGCAGAGACCCAAGCAGCAATATATTTGTAGCACACAGACCCCTAGAACCATTCTCAGGGGAAAGAGTGAGGGATTGGGGGCTAGGAAAAGGACTGGGGGAGAGATACTCTGTGTTGAGGAAGAAGACACTTTTTTTTTTTCAAAAGCCATTGATTAATGGCATCATTTGTACTCAGAGAGTGAAACTATTATTTTTAAAGTTCAGACCTTCATGGCTGGTACAGACAGGCACTATCTTCTGCACATGAGTGATTTTTCATTAGGGAGTATATTAGTTACACAATTTCCAGATAAATATTAAATTTTTATATTAATAAAAAAAGGTCAAAGGCTTACTAAATACATAACTATTGTATTATATGGTATTAAAAGCAGTAGGTACTGCCAGGAGTTTAAAAATAAAGGTATAAGGCCCGGCGGCTTGGCCTAGCGGCTAAAGTCCTTGCCTTGAACACACCGTGATCCCATATGGGCACTGGTTCTAATCCCGGCGGCTCCACTTCCCATCCAGCTCCCTGCTTGTGGCCTGGGAAAACAGTTGAGGATGGCCCAAAACCTTGGGACCCTGCACCCGCATGGGAGACCTGCAGGAGGTTCCTAGTTCCCGGCCTTGGATCGGCACAGTACCGGCCGTTACGCTCACTTGGGGCGTGAATCTTCGGATGGAAGATCTTCCTGTCTTTCCTCCTCTCTGTATATCTGACTTTGTAATAAAAATAAATAAATCTTAAATAAAAAAGGTATATAAAAAAGATTTTCAATTTTTCAAACATTGGAAAATGATCCTGCCTATTACTTTTTTTTAAAAAAGATCTATCTATCTATCTATCTATCTATCTATCTTTATTTATTGGAAAGGCAGATGCACAGAGAGAAGGAGACAGACAGAAAGATCCCCCGTCCACTGGTTCACTCCTCAAGTGGCTGCAATGGCTAGAGGTGAGCAGATCTGAAGCCAGGGGCCTGGAGCTTCTGGATCTCCTATGTAGGTTCAGGGTCTCAAGGACTTTGGACCATCCTCTACTACTTTCCCAGGCCACAAGCAGGGTGCTGGATGGGAAGTAGAACAGCAGGGATACAAATAGGCGCTCATCTGGGATGCTGGCACATATGAGGCACTAGGCTATCATGCTGGGCCTGGTTATTGCTTCTTAAACATTTGATGGAAAGCAAGGTGCTTTAATATTCTCTTTCCAATTATTTAAAAATTTTCTGCAGGCATTCTCCTCATATGAAAACATTTAATATTTATTCCCTTTCACATCACTGGAAAAATATGATAAACTTTTCAGTGCTGGCTCAGAATTTGAAGAACACTGGAACAGGCACAGCACCTCTATGTAACCCTTCAAGAACCTGCATGCATGAATACAAGCCACAGAAACCTGGATGACGATGATGGGCAAGCTGCCCTGGCCTTAACTCTGCAACACAACTTCTCATATTTTTGCTAGGAAGGCCCAAGCATTTCCTCCCTTAAGAGAAACCTGAGACCTTGGGGCCCTTGGGGCCTCTTGCTCTGTGGGCCCACCGTTTATGAGCAGCTGCCTAGAGTTTGAGAACTAGGCCGGGGGACCTATTAGCTCCTCCGCTGGTAAAGACATCGGCTTTACAACTTCATCTTCCTGTGGCCCCAACAAGGATTCATGTTTGACCCCCATGGCTACTTAAGATTTTGACTATTAGCTTTTCCCCTTATCTTTTAAGATTTAAAAATTTTTATTTGAAAGGTAGACTTACAGAGAGAAGGAGAGAAATTTTCTGTTTGCTGATTCATTCCCAAATGGTTGTAATGGCCAAAGTTGGAGCAATCCAAAGCCAGGAACCAGGAGCTTCCTGCTGGGTCTCCCACATGTGTACAGATCTAAGGTCTTGGAGCCATTCTCTGGTGTTTTCCTAGGTCATAAGCAGGGTCCTGGACTAAAAGTGGAGCAGCTGGGACACGAACCTGCACCTATATAGGATACCAGCACTGCAGGCAGAAGCTTAGCCTACTACACCACTGTGCTGGCCCCTTCAGCATGTCTTTTAACCTTGAGCTTCAAATCCATCTGGTATACAGTCCACCTTGCTGATGCATATAGATTTTGGAGCTAGAGACTTGAACCAGATCAAGCTTGTTACACATTTGCTGAGGATGTCACTTCTTTGTATGTATCTTGGCTTCCTTGTGGGTGAAATGGATGTAGCAATAGCCACCTTTAACCCGTGGCAGGGGATCGTCAGACACAACTAGGCATCAGAAGGCATGTGAGCCTAGAATACCACCACCACAGAACCATCCATCAAAGGGCACCCTAATCAGACACGAAAGGACATGAAAGGAGAACGAAGCTAATGGAATATTAGGAAATGAATCCTAGAGCTTTATAATAAAGTCTGAGCATTCGTGGCTTCCAAATTAATCTTGCTTTTCTTTCACTGTCTCAGACACTGAATACATAAGCAACACAATTGAACATGAGTGTTATATGAAAACCCACATTCTCCAGGCTGGCCTGAAGCTATGTGGACACTGGAAGTTGGTTACAGTAAGCTGGTGCTATTGTGGGAATCCAGAGCCGCAGACCACTAAAAATGGGAAGTAGTCTCTTATTAAGACCATTCATGTTTTGGTTTCCTGTAATCCAAATCCCCAATTTTCTCCCACTATGACCTTTGTCTAAAACACAGGGATGGAGAGGGGGTGGGGTGGGGGTGTGCAGGGTGGATGGTAGCTGCTAGGAATGAGACGAGAATGCCTAACTCCAAAGAAAAAACGAAAACACAGAAAAGGCGCAGCAGCTGAGCGATCCCCAGGATCACACGCAGCCATCGGAGCCGCTCTTAGACGGGCGAACAGCAAATATCAAGAGGCTCTGTTCACCCAGTCAAGCTGCCGGGGACCACAGATGGGGAAAGCGGGAAAGAAAAACACAAACCAAAGGTGTTCAGTTTTGTGAATTTCCACTGAAAGTTACCAGAAACTACTCAACAGCAGCTGGTGAGAAAATACTGTGACTTCACAGAAAATAAAGGTTGCAAAGCATGAGTTAAAGCAGCACGCCCGGACCTCAGTGACTGCCACATACGCTGGAGCCCCTCCCCGGGCTCTCAGCCGCGTATGGCACTGTTCTGCTGTCCTGGTAATGAAGCATCCCTGGTCGTGGACGCACACCAAGATGCCATACTCAAAATGCCACCTTGTGGCAATTTGTAGGTGAGAAAGAACTTGAAAATGGGTGTGAAATAATGGAAAAGAAGCACAGTGGTCTATTCCGGGTTTTGCAAAGTTTTCTCTCCACAGCTTCCAAATAAGGAAGCTGGTACCATGCCTCTCCTTAAGCTGTATACACGATATAGCCCAAACTCGTTTCCCAAGAAGGAACTGCTACTCGTCTTCTACCTAATATGCTCATTAAGACTTCTCATTGCTTGCTATTGGTAGCAGTTTTTGCTTGTGGCAGCTTCCTGCAGAGGAAGGCTGGAAATCAGATGCAAATGCCTGCATGTAAATCACTTCATCACAGAGTCACCAGAGCGGATGAAGACAAACGTCATGTGGCTCTGCCCAGGACATCACAAGCACCTCCACACTGCTGGCTGTCAGCAGCCAAGGGCCGCTGAGCTTTGAAGCACCACATTCTCTGATGGCACTTGGTGACCGAGGAAGGAAGTTCCAATTTTGCATTAATCCCTTGCACATTGTGGTTTTTCTATCATTCACAGAAAGATATGAAAAGCAGGCAAAGGCAATTTCTATTGCATAAACACACATATACAAGTATCCACAGGAACTTGCATTCAATTGAGACTTACAGCAGATCGTTTTATGACCTTCTGGGAAAGTTTCCCCTAAAATAAACAAAAGACAGCAACTAAATACAGCCATGGAAGTTAAGAAAATCCCTAAAAATATCATGATAAAGACTCAAATCAGTGTCTGTGATACAACTGATGGTGAAATGTTAAAAGACAGAAATTGCGGTCTGACATATTTAAGTCTGCTTTCACTTAACGCTGTATTTAGTAGCATGAATGTAGTGAAACCAACAGGGTCTTTACTTGCGAAATTTCTGTTTTCTTCTATGGATCTCCATACCTTCCGAAACACCTTTGGTCTAACCCCTACCCCCCAGCCCCCAAGCTACACAAACACACACTCTCCACTTTGGCGACCACTGTGAACACACAGAAGTAAAAAAGGCTGCTTACTCGGAGTGTCTTGGCGGTCGGGGAGGGAGATGCTGGGGGAGAATCAGACTGCGATTTTCTATTCCGAGTGAATTCTTTACTTCGGGTATATAAAGAGGACATGGCTCCTCGGGATGCAGACAGACACACTCAACCACTGGCTTCTTCACACACAGCTGGGCAGCTGTCCCTCTAGGTTACCCTCCCAGAATCTCTCCTTTCGAGTTGATGCAAGATGACTTTGGAAAGAACTAAATAAAGGATAAAAGCCACCCTGTAAATTACAGTCTTGAGCTCTGAACCAGTCCAGGATTAAACAGAGTCTGAGAAGCGTGTTCCATCAATAGTTTCAATTCAGCTTCAGCCACAGGTGCTCAGGACTGGCGGCTTACACGAGAGGATATTCGCCTTTTATGCCTAGCTTCAGTCCTTGACTCTCCCACAAGGACACTTCGTCTGGAGGTTTGCTCTCCAGTACCATCTGAGTCTAGGTTCCTGATGACACCAGTTTAAATCCCACAGGAGTGACGACCTTGGGTTCTGCCGGAGACGAGTCTGGGAACAACTACTGCCACTTTATCCTGAGGGAGAAACACACTCTCTCTGGAAATCATGCTGTCTTCTCTGAGCTTGGTTCCTCTGAGCTGTAAGAGTTTGGAACTGATGTGACAAATTCAGGCTAAACAACTTAAGAAAACAAACAAATAAACAACAGCGACAGAAAAAAAAACCCATAAATAAGGAACCAAGAGTGCAGGAGCAGGAAGCGGTCTGAGGAAGTCCGCTTCCCGAAGTGCTCACAGACCGGGCTGCTCTTACATATAAACACTCACAGTCACACACATCTCCCCTCCCCTCTTCTATTTTCTGACATTCCAAATCCCTACTCGCTCAGCGAGGAATGCTGGAGAAGAGCCAAGGGCAAAGATTCACTTTCAACTCTGAATTCGGGTTGCCACTTGTAGGAGGCAAAGGAAGCCTGCCCGCTTCTAGGAACACAGGGAGGCCCTCCGGGGGCCACGGTCGGGGGCAGACCCCGCAGCCTTCCACAGTGCACGGCCTCAGAGCTGGCAGCGGTCTGCACACACTCTAAACATGCTCTGAACACGCTCGCTCAGTAAGGGAATGGCGATTTTTCCACTTCTGAATCTCTTAAGCAACAAAGCCAAGGCAGAAACATTAGTCAAAGTACCCCTGGTCTTTTATGCTCCGTTTTAATGCGATGTCATTCTCCTTACACTGTGAGGAAGGGCAGCAAACTGCAACTTTGGTCCACAGGACAGGGAGCCCTCCATACACCATGCATTTAGTAGAAAGTCTGTCAGAATTGCCTAAGATGCTGCAGTTGGGGAAGGCAAGGCGGACAAAGGTATACAGGAGAGGGGAAAAAAAGTAAGGATCAGAAATGCAGAAAGAAAAGGAACGTAGTGGAACTGCAGGCCTACAGGAACCAGTAGTGCAGGGGGAAATCAAGAGTTAAAAAGACAGGAATTTTTTTTGCCTGGTGTTGAAGGATTTTGGATTTGGCCTCGAAAACAACATCTTTTTGCACTGTGTTGTCATCACTACTTTATCCAACATTTCTGGGCCAAATGCCTTCTAAGCCGTGAAGTTTATCCTTAACTAACAAGTAACTTCTCTGGGATTTTAGAAAGTCTATCCTGCCTTCCCTAAATCCACATGAAATTTACATTTTTTTTTCCTTTAGACCTTCCCATCATGCCATGATTTTCCCCCAACAGTCTTAATGTCCTTTTTTTTTTTTTTTTTAAATTCCTGGGATCAATTTTGACAAGTTAAATCAGAGGATGTGATCAGCTCCTTAGGGCTTGGTCTGAGGAACACAGACGGAAAAGAATTTCTAAACCAGCCTTGACTTACTTTCAATCTAAAAAACTCCTTAAAGAAGACTGAGTAGTTTTTCACAAGCTAGAATCATTTACACCGTGTCTAAATATTCAATTACCTTGCTAATTCAGGTCTTTGAATCTTCCATTTTGACACAGCTTATCTAGCTAATTCCATCAGTTAAGAGTGAACCTGTCTATACTAGAACTCTTTATTTATAACAGAAATATAGATGTTAACTCAAATAGTAACATGCCTACAGTCAGCAAGTTATACGGCTTAGTGGTTAGTGAGAATAATTCTGATTGCTGGGCCTGGAGTGATGGCTCAGTGGCTAAATCCTTCCCTTGTACGCACTGGGATCCTACATGAGTGTGGGTTCGTGTCCTGGCTGCTCCACCATTTTCCATCCAGTTCCCTACCTGTGGCCTGGGAAAGCAGTCGAGGATGGCCCATGGCCTGGGAACCCTATACCTGTGTGTGAGACCCGCAAGAAGTTCCTGGCTCCAGCTTTGGATTGGCTCAGCTCCAGCTGTTGCAGCCACGTGGGGATTAAACTGGTGTACAATCTTGCTAACTCTCCTTCACTCTGCCTTTCCAGTAAAAATAATAAATCTTAAGCAAAGCAAAGCAAAATAAAACAAAACAATTCTGATCACCGCAGTTTCCCAAACTGATTAAACTTTATGTGGTGATTTTATATTCATTGATAACAACTTTGACACGGAAATGGTCTCTTACTCTATATTATATCCACTTCCAGCCAGGAAGGATTAACAATGGTAAGCTCATCTATCTTACAAATTATTCTTAAAGTCCTCTCCTTGAACACATTGGGATCCCATATGGGCGCCGGTTCTAATCCTGGCAGCTCCACTTCCCATCTAGCTCCCTGCTTGTGGCCTGGGAAAACAGTCAAGGACAGCCCAAAGCTTGGGACCTTGCACCTGTGTGTGAGACCTGGAAGAGGTTCCTGGATCCTGGCTTTGGATCGGCATAGCATCGGCTGTTGCGCTCACTTGGGGAGTGAATCATCAGACGGAAGATTTTCCTCTCTGTCTTTCCTCCTCTCTGTATATCTGATTTTCCAATAAATAAATATATCTTTAAACAAAACAAAACAAATCATTCTTAAAAATGATTCTACCTGACTCTCTCAACCAGGTCAAAAAAGCAATTTTATGTTATTTTCCTAGAGAGGAGGATACTGAAATTCTGCAAGGTTAAATGATTTATCCAAAATCAGTAAGTGCGGCAAAACACGTCTAACTGAGGACTGTTTTGGTTGATTAGGTAAATCTGAAATTCAATCCTTTAAGAAGATTTTGGGGTTTTGAGATGCTTTCTACAATATGTCAGAAATATAGGAATAGAGATAAATCTTCCAGAAAGTCAAATTTAAGTTCTCTCTTTATTCATTTGTTCTTTTATATATTAATTTTATCTCTACTTAGTTAACATTTATTGCTTTTTCTGACTCAGAGGCTTCCCTTGTACAAATGAAAGTATCTTTTACAACCCACTGAAAATAAGAACAGAATGAAAAGTTTCTTAGCCAAGTCTTCTTTCTTTCATTTTTTTAAAAAAGAACTAATTTTCAGGTATTACACATTTCTAGACTCTTTCCTGAATTAGAAATGCAGAGGTTATACCAGCGTACATTTTTCTCAACACTGGTGTGTCATAAATTATAGCGTTCTGGCCTGGGGCATCTCCATTCTCACTCAGAAGGCTGCCTGATGACACACGTCTTCTGCCCAGTCAGCACGGAGGGAGATCTGAGAGTTTTAAAAAAAATCTCTCTCTCTTTCTCAGGAGGAAGTTCTTTAAATGAAGATTTAGTAACCTAACAAGCCAGGATGGGAAAAATCTCAGCAGAGACAGGTTTCCTTTTGGGTAAGCTTTACATAGAGCCACTTGTTTAGAAAATAATTTACTCTAGATAGTAAGGATAGAATGCTTTATTTCTTCTGGGTGAGGGAGGGAGGAAAGGAGATCATAAACTTTCGGGGGTTATTAATTATAACTGAATAAGGTGTTTCAGGTAGTCAGCCTGAGGATGTCTCTGAAATGGCATCCATCAACATGTAAATAAAATGTATGTTGCCAATAAAATGCCTCACAGCATCAACCCTGCTCACTGACCATTGGTTCAATTCTCCCAACTCTCAACTAGAGGAAGAAAATAATAAACCAACTGAGTAGCACCTATTTTCTTCTCTTTGTATTTTTTTTTAACAAAGAAAATTAAGTGTCATGATTTAAGAATTTTAGTGTTCGATAAAACGCTCCCCTGCCCCTTACAATGACTGTCAAAGCAACTAACATCCCACTGTTGTGGGGAACACGTGCTTTGGGAGCAGTATGGGTTTGCACCCAAGGTATCTTGAGCTGAAATTCACATTCCTGCCTAATGACCTGACATGATCAATTCTAAGCCTTTGATGAATTTTGCTTGGCATGTTTCTGAATTGGTGATAATAATGGTGACTTGTGGAGTTATTTATAAGTTGAGGTCTGTGACATGAGAGGTCTTCAGAAAGTTCAGGAATAGGCCAGTGCTGCGGCATAGTAGGCACTGTAGTGGGCTCGTGGTGCTGGCATTCCATATAGTTGCCAGTTTGTGTCCTGGCTTCTGCACTTCTGATCCTGCTGATGACTGGGAAGAGCAATGGAAGATGGCTCAGTCCTTGGGGCCCTGCACCCATGTGGCAGACCTGAAGAAGTTCCTGGCCACTGGTTTTAGATAGTCCTAGCTCCAGCTGATGTGGCCTTTTGGGAGGGGACCAGCAAATGGAAAATTCCTCTGTCTGTCCTCTTCTCTATAACTCTACCTTTAAAAAAATCCTTTTTAAAAGTTCATGAACAATGTACCTTATCTTTTAACTTTATTTTCCATGAAGCTTTTGAAGTCCCATCATACAGACTATACACCATCCAGCATGGTGACAAAGTGCATGCTCATCGTGAATCTGTAACATTGCTTGGTGAATATTACACACATTTATAAAATATACATGGAGCATGAAGGAAAAGTTGAAGCAAAGAGTTTAATCCCAGTTTTTATATTCCATGCATTCATTTTCCTTGTAATTATATGAACTGAAAAAGATCTCCTTTTCAAATGCTTTAAGATAAAATCATGTCTTCCTTCCTCTCTCTTTCAAACTTTCCTTATTCCTATGCTATCACTGGAGGAAGGCATAGGAGTAGGTAGGGCTATAGCTTGATCTAGTTAGGATATGGGCATTGAGTGGGAGACTGCACTAATCAGTAAACCCACTAAAGATACTGTTGGAAGTGGCAGGTAAAAAATAGGAGAGGGGGATAAAAAAGAAAGAAAAGTAAAATGAAACTTGTGGAAGAACACAGAAATTGAACTGATATGGATTCATGACTTTCAATACAGATAGAAAAATAACAGGTGAATGTGTGTTTGTATGTACATGTAAGTAAGCCTATCTATAATCACATACATATTTCCTTGTTGTGTCCATTGAATGGGCCTGAGCAGAACAACATGTCAGTGGCATTTAGGACACTATCATTGTACCTAAATGCCACCCCCCAACCCTTAACAAGAACAGGGCTCCCTAGGGAAATGGCTAATTCCAGAGCCTTGGGGCAGGAGGAGAAAAATGAGCCTAGGTCTCTTATGCCAGAAGGAAAGAAAGGTCTGAAACAGTGTTAGGGACATGACAAAAAGCCAAACCTGCAGCCAGCCTTGTAGCACAGTGAGCTAAGCAGATGCTGGAGTACTCCCATGATGGAGTTCTGGTTCAAGTCCAGATGCTTTGCTTTCAATCCAGCTTACTTTTAGTACTCTTGTGAAAACAGTGGATGATGGCCTAACTCCCTGCCACTCACATGGGAGATCTAGAAGGAATTCCCAGCTCCTAGTTTCCACTTGCCCAAACCCTGATCATTGCAGCCATTTGGGGAATGAATCAGTGAATGGAAGAACTCTCTCTGTCTCTCCCATTCTTTTTGCATTTTGCCTTTCAAATAAATAAGTCTTAAACATAGGAGTACCTGAGCATCAAAATAAGGAGAACAACAAATTATAACCTATCAGATAAAACAGGAAAATATACACCTAACATAAAGAAATGAACAGAAAATAAATGGAAGAAAAAATCAATGAAGAGGACGAAAATCTTTTCCTTATAATAGAATGCCAATAATAAACACAGAGGCAGTAATGAGGCTAGAAAAATCACCACTGCTCAGCCATTATTATAAAATCAATCCAAGAAGGAAATACGATCGGATGCCCAAATTAGTGGGAGAAAGTAGACAAGCAACTAGTCGTCACATAATCT
This sequence comes from Ochotona curzoniae, assembly GCF_017591425.1. NCBI lineage: Eukaryota > Metazoa > Chordata > Mammalia > Lagomorpha > Ochotonidae > Ochotona > Ochotona curzoniae. Next base: position 13,098,189 of record NW_024466219.1, on the reverse strand, counting down.
CAAAGTGTCACCTTATAAACTATTTATTAGTTATACAGGAGGAAAGAGAACTTTAAGGTGGAGAAACCTGGCAAACATCATCTTAATTCACATTAATTAATCAAATTCAACACCACCAGTAATAAGGCAAATGGGTAGCATGAAATAAGAAGAGTGCAGCGCCACTCCTGTGATGGTGTGGTCCCCAAATGCATGAACTGGGTCTAACAATGAGGAGACACGAGGCAGATTCACGGTGAGGGGGACAGTGACTGCTTTGCTCAACAATAACAGTAACAGACTGATGAGAAAGACACACAAGCTGGGCGTAACTACGATCCTTGAATGGATCCTTCTGCCATTGCTACACAAGACACCGACACAACTAGTATCAGTCACCTGAAGTGGGTCTCTGGGTGAGGAAGAATGGAATATTTCTACAGGCTTGAACTATTTGAAAAGAAAAAGAAAACAATTCTCCAGTTTTTCTATCTTCCTAGAACAGAAAAGGAAGAAAAAGAGATGACGACTTTGGAGAATTTCTGGAAGGCAGCTTTTCATTACAAAGATGACACGTTCCCTAAAGAACTGAGTTTGCAACTGACACCAGGCAGTCATGAGCTGCAGACACAGGCTCAGCAGTAGGTCAGGAATCACTTCAGTGGCTCCCAACTACTTGACCATAAAGTGAAAAGGAATAGTGACCGTCAGAGTACGTGACGCATAGTACAAAAAGGGTATGTTTCCTTAAAACTGTTGTTCCAGTTACATATTGTACATTTCTTACATTAGCTCACAATGTAAAATGTATTTGTCACTGTGAATCATGGTCAAAAGTTTTAAAGCAATGTTTAAAGATGGTAAATACAAAGAGGTGGTGTGAGTCTTTCACAGACACGGAGAGGAAGGGTCGTCTACAGTCAGGCAGGACAGAAGCATAGTCCACACTGAGCTAGCAAACTGGCACCTTGCTCTAGATGGGACCTAGTATTACACTTGATCAGAACACACTTTGGGGTTTGGTAAATAACATCACTACAGACCAGCAGAGAAAGATTTGCTGTTACACGTGGCATAATTCCAAGAATCATCTTCAAACAGGCAAACATTCAGACTACTCAAACACACCCTGCGCATACTTTGTGTGCCATGTGGCATGAATAGAGTCCTTAAAGGTCACCTAAGGGCTTTCACTAGGGGCATCAGGAGAATGTTTGCCATTCCAACTCATATTTTTCCTAAATTAAGAATAAGGTTCACATTTCCCTCAGTAAACTCATGATTGAAGATCAACACTGCTCTTTTCCATAAGAGAGGTTGGTGGCGGTCACCTCTGTCTTAAGTTGTAAGCATACTGCATTTGGGGCACCAAACATAATACAGTAACTAAGTGCAGAGAAAAAACATATCACTCTGCTTGTTGTATGTGCCATTAAAGAGAAACTATTAGCCTACAAAAGGGGTTCAGATATTTACCCAGCCTGTGAATGTAAGGTCCCAGAAGGATATTTTTACTTTTCAGTATCAACTTGACACATCTCTTCCCTCAATCTATCTAAAAATTCACAGTGCTCATTCCATGCAGGATGCTACTAGGGATATATAAACCTTTTTAGCATACAGTTCTTGTCTTCAAAGAGATTATAGGAAATCTTAAGACCTATATAATCTCCATATTGCTAAAATTAATAACTTGTTGTTACTTTCCTTTTAAAAATATTTATTTTTATTGGACAGGTAGATTTACAGAAAGAATGAGAGACTGAAAGATCTTCTATTTGCTGCTTCACTCCCCAAATGGCTGCAAAGGCCAAAGCTGTGCCTCCTTAGGGTCTCCACATGGCTGTAGGGTCCCAAGGACTTGGGCCGTCCTCTACTGTTTCCCAGGCCTTAAGCAGGGAGCTGGATGGAAAGTGCAGCAGCTGGGACATGATTTGAGGCCCACATGGGATCCTGGCACTTACAGGGAAAAGGCCAGCCAATTGAGCCATTGCACTAGGCCCTCGTTCTTCTATTCTACTTTCATGTCAATAATTTGTGACTTTATATTAAACTATCTTTAAAGGAGTCCATGGTGTCAAGTTAGAAGATGGCCACAACCTACAGGAGCTTCATTTATATCCTGTGTATTTATACTGCTATTACTGGGTACCCAGAGGGCACAAACATTGTTCCAGGAATGAAGGTGACAGAGACGTTCTGAAGGAAATAGTTTTCTTGTTGTTTATTCCTTTCCCCTGTCCACTTGCCCAGTTTTGACCTTCTGCTTTGATTTGTGTGATGTGAAGACACTCTCCCACTTTCTTTGGAGACGGGGAATATCAGTGTTGATAATTCATATTTAATGCTGGCCCCAGTCACGAGGGAGGGTTATATGTTAGGGATTCTAGCACCAAATGATTCTCACTTTGCCTTCAAAATGAGTTATTCCCAAGTGGAGAGTCAGCCTTACTTCACAGGTAAGGAAATGCACAGCAGAGAGAAGCATGAGATTCTTTTAGCTTTTAACCAAAAGAGCTTTTGACCAATCAGGTCAAGAAAACTCATCCACTGAGAGTACATTCTAATGGCTTGTTGGGAGTAGTTAGCCTTTCAAGGGTATCATTTCAATGGGATGGGACAAGCGCAAAATTTCACACAGGAGCATTGGGAAACATGTGGGGACACTGCCACAATGATGGGAGGGTCCATCCAGCATTTAGTAGGTCAGGGTCAAGGATGCTGATTGTCTCACTGTGCGAAGACGATTCTGTCAGTGAAGGATCACCTTGCCAAAATGTTCACAGCATCCTGACGGGGACAAAGCCTGAACTAATCAGAAGCAATAACAGGGCAAACAGAATCTTTCCAATGAACTTAAAAAGTATATGGCTGGTTACATACTGTGCTAGAGTAAGTTTAAGAGTGAAAATTGGTTGCACATACCTAAAACTCAGATTCAAATGCTTGATAACAATGAGCTGGCTTCTTTTTTTTTTTTAATTTTTCAGAGTTTATTTGAAAAGCAGAATGACACAGAGAGCTCCCATCAGTTCGTTCACTTTGCAAATGCCCACTACACCCCACCCCACTACCTGTTGGTCAAGACAGAAGCTGGGAGCTGGAAACTGAATCCAGACCTCCTACACATATGGTAGGATTCCAATCACTTGAGCCATCACTGCTGCCATCCAGGGTCCGTATTGGTAGGAATCTGGATCTGGAGATCTAGCCAGGAATCAAACTCAGGCATTCTAATATGGGATGTGGGTGCCTGTGTTAGAACAAATACCGCACCAATAATATTCTTCTTGAAGATGAACTCTATAATGTAATGTAAGCAGTGAATACTAAAAGCCTACAAAATAAATTATGGGGTATTTGATGTAGCAGCTAACGATGCTGCTTGGAGTGGCTGCATCCCACTTTTTTTGGAGACGGGGAATATCAGTGTTGATAATTCATATTTAATACTGGCCCTAGTCACAAGGGAGGGTTATGTGGTCAGTCTACTCAGTTTCAGATTCTAATTTCTGCTAACATGCACCGTAAGAGGCAGCAGGTAATGGCTCAAGTACTCGAGTCTCTGACATCCATGCAAGAGACCCAGCTGGACTCTAGGTTCCTGGTTTCAGGCTGGCCTAACTGTGGTTGTTGAGGACATTTAGGGAGTGAAAAATGGGTGGAAATCTCTTTCATATAAAATCATATGAGCTTTCACATAAAATTATATATTTTACACACAAAAGTTCAGAAATTCCAATAACCTCAATTACTTTTTACACTCTAGTAGCTTTCTTTAAAACCTAGATTTGTCTGGATGCCTAATCAGGTGTCAAGAAAAGGAACAATTATTTCCTATTATTAGTAATTGCAGAATCTTAAGAAAAGCAGTCTAGAAGTCATCTAGAAATTATATACTTTGGGACAGGCATTGGGTGTACTAATTAATACATGATTTGGAATGGCTCTATACTATGTCAGAGTGCCTGTTCAAGTTCTGTCTCTGTTTTCAACTCAGCTTCCTGCTCATGTGCATCCGGGAAGCCAGCAGGTGATGATTCAAGTGGTTCTGCCCCTACCATCCACTTGGGAGACCCAGATTAAATTCCTGGCTCCTGGTTTGGCTTGGACCAGTCCTAGCTATTGCAGGTACTTGGGAAGGGAACAGACGGAAGATCTCTGTCCATCTGTCTTTATTTGCCTTCTTGCTTTTCAAACAAATGAAAAAATAAATAATAAGTGTAAACTTGAAAAAATCTAAGTACCTCAAGAAGTCTTCATAGTTGTGAATTTCCAGTTGATCCAGATATGAAGGGTGCTTTAGTGACCTGTATTTACTAAGAATATTCCTTCTCTCATCAAACATACTTTGAAGGGCTAGAATTATGATGTAGAGTGTTAAATCTCCATTTGCAAAGCTGGCAGCCCATACTAGGGCGCTACTTCTAGTCCCAGCTATTCTGTTTCCAATCCAGCTTCCTGCTAATGAACTTGGGAAAACAGCAGATGATGGTTCAAGTACAAGACACCTTTAAACCATGTGGAAGACTGGATGAAGGTCCTGGCTCCTGTGGCTATTTGTAGGGTAAACCTGTGGAAGGAAGGTAGATCTATCTTATTTTGTTTCTCCCTCTGTGGCTCTGCTTTTTGAATTTATAAATGAATAAATAAATCTTTAAAAATGCATTAATGGTTAGAAACCTAAAACTATATTTTGTGATAACGAACTATACAGCTCAGATCCTGTGAGAGTACACAAAACAATCTTCCTGGTCTACAATGAACTGATGTACACGCTTGTTTTTCAGACAACTGCTGATGACACACAGCATATTTCCCCCATGTTTTATTAGCTGTCTAAGTGTCATCTAGATCCACTTTCTCTATATATTCTCAGTTAAACACACTAAAAAGCTTGAAGTGAAAGATCCCATTTTGCTACTAGATTTAATTTCCAATTCTCTTACTTCCCTTATTATCAAGTTACTTTCTTTTGTATAAACTGAATCCTCCAAATCTCTAATGTTTCCTTTTTCTGCTTTCACATCTCCACTGGAGATTAGTTTTTGTCTCCCTCCTGGGCTTTTCTCGGGTGAAAGTTTGGGCTATGATCCTGCTAAAATACATGTCAATACTGAGGAGGACACAGAAGTTTTTCCTTGTGGTTAGCAAATAGGAAATGCCCAATATCCTCACTTTGCAAAACACAAAATCAAAAAGGAAGGAAGGAAGAAAATGAAAGACCATGCCATAGGGAGAACACTTTCTTTCCTAGATTATCTCTAAGACACACCACTTATGAGGTTCATGGGGCATGGCAGTGCTTATGGTAAGCAACATCAAAGTTGGAATCAAATTAATGTAATTCCTGGAGTTTGTTGCTTGCCTCTAACACAGGAAAGAAGTAAGTCCATGATGATGGGGCTGACTGTGCACATATAACCACATACTGCCCTCTGGGAGCACAAACAGCTAGCTTTGTCTGAGTGCCCAGGTTCTTTTTTTTAAAGATTGATTTATATTTATTGGAAAGGCCAATTTATATAGAGAAGAAACAGAGAGAGAGAAAGAGATCTTCCATTCACTGGTTCATTCTCTAAATTATTACAATGGCCAGAGCTGAGGCTGCCTAAAGCCAGGAGCCAGGTCTCTAGCATGGCTGCAGAGGCCCAAGGACACTCCAGTCATGCTCCACTGCTTTCCCAGGACATAAACAGGGGGCTGGATGGGAAGTGGAGCAGCCAGGATACGAACCAGCATGCATTTGGGATGCCAGCATTTGAAAGGCAGAGGATTAGCCAGTTGAGCCACTGGACTGGCCTCTCCAGGTACTTTTCTAAACAGTGTGCATGATGCTGCATGTACTGTGACCTACCAATTTATGTGGTGATACCAATATATTATCACAGTAAATCTCCATAGGCTTAGTTATCAGAATATCAGAACAAATAAGTTAAAAAACTATCTTTTCCATGCCACAAACTAGCTGACGTAGCTGTCTCATAAATGTACACTTTTAGTTACAATACAGATTGAGTATGCAAAACTCACGGCTACAACCAGAACCCAAAATCCAAAGAGCAGCGCAGATCTATTGCCAATGACAGAGAAAGAAGAGCATGAAGTCTGAGGCCCTGCCTGGTGAATCCTGCCCCGCCAGGTACAGGCAGTCACATGCTTCATTTTCTCTAGTATTGTTTGTGGGAAGACTCTAGATGTTTTATTAATTTTTTCCACCTCCCTTTGTTACTTATAAATGAGCTGGAAGCAATACAATCTAGTGTGTATTCTGATTTCCTTGTTTTTATTCTCTGAAACTGTATTCAACAAATACTTACTTTTTGAAAGCTTGATAAAGTATATCCTGAAAATTAATCTAGACTTCATGTCCATGGCAGATGCTTGTGGTAGTGCTGGTGAAAATACTATTATATTTATTTAATGGTTATTGGGGTTTTCTATTTTCCTATTTCTTGAGTCATTTTCATGTTTTGCCTTAAACCAACCAACCAACCAACAAACAAAAAAAACCTTGTCCCAAAGGAAAAAACAGGTGAACACAATAGCCAAAACTGAACCAATCTGGAGCCAGGAGCCAGAAGCTTCTTCTGGTTCTCTCACGAGGGTACAGGGTCCCAAGGCTTTGGGCCATCTTCCACTGCTTTCCCAGGCCACAAGCAAGGAGCTGGATAGGAAGCGCAGTAACCAGGACATGAACCAGCACCCATATGGGATCCTGGTGTGTGCTAGGCAAGGACTTTAGCCATTAGACTATCATGCCAGGCCCGAAAAATATTTTAGTTTAGAGAGTTTTACAGTTTAGAGAATTAGAAAGAATGAAAGAGGGGCCACCACTGTGGCACATCATATTAAGCCACTGCCTGCAGCACCAGCATTATCAGCTGGTCACTAGCTGGTCACTAGATGGTGTCCCAACTGCTCCACTTCCCATGCAGCTCCCTGCTAATGCACCTGAAAGAACAGAGAGGATGGCTCAAGTAGTTGAGCCACTGGACCCATGTGAGAGACCCACAAGAAGCTCCTGGTTCTTGGCTTCAGCCTGGCTATTGTGGCCATTTGGGGAGTGAGCCACAGATGGAAGATCTTTCTCTCCTTCCATCTCTCTCTAGCTTGGCCTTTCAGATAAATATTTTTTTTTAAAGAAAGAATGAAAGAGAAGAGAGATATCAAAGATAACCTGAGAAGTTGCAAAAGAGACAGTGAAGATTTCTGAACACTGCAGGAAAGTTTTGGGGCCAACCTGGTAGGATGTGCTGAAAAGAAAGGCCATTTAGGTAGAATAGTGTTAGGGCTTTTCATACTGACAGTGCAGCGATAGTATGAGATGAAAAGAATATCAGTGGAAGGTAAAATCTCCATTCATAGTCCTTGAATTTAGTAAGGAGATAATTATAATGAGAATTACAAAATATTTAGCACTAAACAATGAAATTCATTTCCATTAGATCCTGTAGTGTTAGCTAAAGAGAGAAAGCCAAGTATTTGCTTGAGGTTGAAAATGAGACAATGAATATAAGTGATCCAAGTGTCAACTCAGAAGGCTGGGAATTACAGATAAACTAGAAAGAATTAAATAAAACTAAGACAAAAGCAGAAATTACTGAAAACAAAATAACAATAGAAATGGTTGGAAGAATTAGAAGCTGATCTTTGTACAATAAACCTTTAATAATCTTATCCAAGAAAACCACTGAAAGTACAAATAAGCAATATTACAATAGAGAAAAGGGATAAGATTACGATCAAACATAAAAAATAGAAGACATCATTTTAAACTGTGCCTGCTATTAAGCTTGAAAATTTAAATTTAAGTGGGGACTCTGTTAAGAAAATGTACTACAGGCCCTGTGCGAAGGGATAATTTGTTGGGTTTCCTGAATACTTTTTATAGTCAAAAATTGCACTGGGTTGTTGGTGATGTAATGAGGGCTCAATGTCATTGATAGTTTTAAATTTTTAAAAAGATTTATTTATTTTTATTGGAAAGGCAGGTATACATAGAGCAAGATCTTCCATCCGATGATTCACTCCCCAAATGGCCGCAACGGCCAGTGCTGCGCCAATCTGAAGCCAGGAGCCAGGAACTTCCTCTAGGTCTATCACATGGGTGCAGGGTCCCAAGGCTTTGGGCGGTCCTCGACTGCTTTCCCAGGCCACAAACAGGGAGCTGGATGGGAAGTGGAGCTGCTGGGATTAGAACCGGCACCCATATGGGATCCCGGCGTGTTCAAGGCAAGGACTTACCTGCTAGGCTATCATGCCGGGCCCTAGTTTTAAAATTTAAATACCTGGATTTATAGGGCTCCATCTTGGATCTGGTAAGATTCCTACTTTGAACTGGATTATGAACTAGTAGCTCTGAGGTTTCTTCTTCTAGGTGGCTCAGCTCTGGGTGACTGGTCCAGATGGTCTGGATTCAAGTTCTACCTTGAGTGGGTCCCTGTGCTCGCTTCTGCCAGTTCTTTTTTGGTCAGCGGTTAGCAGCTTGTTCTTGGCTATGACTCTGCTTGGTGAGCTGGTTAACAGTCTCCATTTGCAGACAGCTTAATGGGTTCTTTGTTTCTGGATTCATGTTCTGAGTGGACAGGCTCCTTGCAAAAACTCACCCAAGTTGCCTGTGTTCAATCACAGCCCCACCTCCACCCCAATCACACTGGACTTTCTATCATTGCTATTAAAAAAAAAACTCCTTTTTTATTTAAATAAAGATTTTTAAATTTTTTATTAAAAAATCAGATACACAGAGAGGAGAGAGAGAGAGAGGAAGATCTTCCATCCGATGATTCACTCCCCAAGCAGCCACAATGGCAGGAGCTGAGCTGATCTGAAGCCAGGAGCCAGGAACAACTTCTGAGCCTTCCATGCGTGTGCAGGGTCCCAAGGATTTGAGCCATCCTTGACTGCTTTCCCAGGCCACAAGCAGGGAGCTGGATGGGAACCAGGGCTGCCGGAATTAGAACCAGTACCTATATGGGATCCCGGCATATGCAAGGCAAGGACTTTAGTCATTAGGCTACCGTGCTGGGCCCCGACTTTCTTATTTTTAAATATGGCTATTTTAAAAACTTAAAAAATATTGACTTGTTATGATCTTATTTTGAAATAAAAAATAAAATTCACTGTGTGCTCACCCTGACACAGAAGTCCCAGAACAACTTCCAATTTGGAAATAACAGCAGTTCAGTTCTCTGGACCTCACCGCCTAAACATTAGCATTCATTCAAAATTCAAACTCAGAACTACTGATTGTACCCTTGCTAATGGGTGTCAGAGAAAGCAGTAGGAGGTGGTCCAAGTGCTTGGGGCTCCTGCGCACACGTGGAAGACCTGGAAGAAGTTCCCGACTCCTGGTTTCGGCCTGGCCCTGCCTGGCCACTGTGGTAGTTGGGGAGTAAACCAGTAGATTAAAGACCTCTCTGTTTTCCCCTCCCCCAATTCCTCCATAACTTTCCTTCAATAAATAAGTAAACAAAGCTTTTTTTTTTTTTAAATAAAAGTGTGAAATTCATGACAGCCACAAGATGACTTTATTGTAAACCTTCTCTGTCAAGGCTTCCCATAAATGGCATCAGATTAAGAAAAAGATGACGGTGCTTTCTGCAGCACCAGGGTTAGCCACTGCAGCCAGCCCTGTAATAAACACCAACCTGTTCTCTTGCACCTGGAAGACAGCCATCAGCAGGATGGAAAGAATGCTGGCTGGGGGAATTCAGAACAGTTCTAGTGCATTCTCTTCTACTAAGTCATTGTACAGCTTAGGAAGAGCCATGTCTTCCTTTTGGGGCCCAGGTTTTTCATCTGGGAAATAAGGGAATTGTGTTTAAAAAGCTTGTAAAAGACCTTCCAGAAAAAAAAATTCTGTAACCTCAACAACTTGGTGCTTTTCAAAGTCTTCCATTTTTCAGCTTGCTGAATAAGTCACATAAAGGAAGAAAACCATGCCTTCTTGAAATCAGCCTTTAAATCAAAAGCAAGCTAGGATTACCAGATGGATGGCTTTGATTGCTGAACTGTAAAAGAGCAGCCTGGTTGCCAGAAGTTTCTGTGTGGTAGAGACACAATCAAAGCTTTAAGTAGAAAACAGAACTCAAACAAAAACTCTACACAAGCTCTAGGCACAACAAAGGTTAAACACCTTTTCAACAAACATGACTATCACTAATAGCTAAGAAGATAGCAACAACAAATTTCAAACCGACCTGACCAAAACAAACAACACTAAGCTTAGTGCAGACACAACACTAAGCTGGGTTCTGCAAAGTTGCTGGATATGAGAGACCCAACCCTGCACAATCAAGTTTTACAATTAGAAGAAAGGTCAGCAATATGGCAGTGTGGGTAAAACCGCCACTTGTGGTGTCAGCATCTCATGTTGACACTGGTTGGAGTCTCAGCTGTTCTACTTCCCATCCAGCTCCATACTAATGACCTGGGAAAAGCTGTGGAACATGGCTAAGTACCTGGGTCTCGGTACCCATGCTGGGGACCTGGAAGATGCTCCTAGCTCCCAGCTTTGGACTGGCCCATCTCCAAATGCTGTGGCCATTTGAGGAGTGAATTAATGGATGGAAGATCTCTCTGTGTGTCTTTCTCTTTTTTTCCTCTCCAATAAATAAATCTTATAAAAAAAATTCTGGGAGGAGAATAAGGAAGAAAAGAATAAAGCTAGATTTCTAGTGAATAAAAGAAAGATCAGATTAAGAACTAAAAGTTGGGTCAAGATGGCAATCACTCAAGAATAAATCTCAGGGCCCAGCACGGTGGCTCAATGCCTAAATCCTTGCCTTGCACATGCTGGAATCCCTTATGGGCACTGGTTCTAATCCTGGCAGTCCTGGTTCCCATCCAGCTCTCTGCTTGTGGCTTGGGAAAGCAGTTAAGGATGTTCCAAAGCCTTGGGACCCTGCACATGTGAGGGAGGTCCGGAAGATGCTCCTGGCTTTGGATAGGTTTAGCTCCTGTCATTGCAGCCGCTTGGGGAGTGAATCAGCAAATGGAAGATCTTTGTCTCTGTCTCTGATCTTCTCTCTGTAAATCTGATATGCTTTCCAATAAAAATAAATAAATCTTTTAAAAAATAAATCTCAGAACTTCTCAGAGTTTTGACCATGAGTCAACATGAAACTTTCCATTTGGCTACAATGCAATTAAAAACCAAATTTACTCCAAAAGACAAACAGTATGTGGACAGTCACATGTCAAGCAGTCTTCAGGTAATATTCCATAGACATTCTGTTTAAGAGTAGACACTGAAAGGTAGCTCAACATCTGCATTACTACATTTGATGTACAACATGAGACATGAGACATCACTGTTGCTGTCATACAGACTCAACTGTTAGCAATGGCGTCCAGTAGATTGCTAGTTACGACTGAATACTTCCGGCACTGCAGAAACAGATGGTCAGAAGAGCTCCCTGACAAAACTCCCATTGGATCCACGCAAAGGGCACTGAGCAGTCTTAACTTTCTTGTAAATTTTCCTTTATAAGCATATTTTGACAAACGCACTTATGGGGGAAAACGCACACAACATAAACAATAAGGGTTCATTTAAAAATTTTACAAAATAAATAATTAAAAAAGTCAGTCATATTTAGTCTCCTCACGGCAACACAACTACTACTAACTCTTTGGTGACTTTTGAGTCTTTACTGGGCCTTTGATCCTCAAGTTGCTGCCTGCTACCCTAGTTGTAGTCATATCTATAACTTTGGATCTGGTTATTTCAGTTATATTTTACCGTAAGTATTTTCCAGGTTATTGTACTATCTCTAATGACATTTTAAAGGATTTATTTGAAAGGCAGAATGACAGAGAAAGAGAAAAAAAAGATTTTCTAGCTTAGTTGACTCCCTAAATGTCCACTACCATTATGGCTGGGCCAAGCCAAAGCCAGGAGCCAGAAACTATCCAGATCTCCCAGCAACCCAAATGCTTATGCTGTCATCCACTGCCTCCCAGGTACATTAGTAGAGAGCTAGATTGGAAGTGTGGGTCTCAGAACAGCAACTCTGGTCAACACTGTAGCATAGTGGCTCAAATTGGTACCTGTGTTTCTGGCATCCTATGAGGGCAGTAGGTCAAGTTCTGGCTGTTCCACTTGTGATCCAGCTTTCTGCTAATGTGCCTGGGAGACCACAAAAGGATGGCTCAATTGCTTGAGCCCCTGTACCTATGCAGGAGACCCAGAAGGAGACCTTGGCGCCTGGCTTTGGATGGCCTCAGCTCCAGCTGCTACAGTCCTTTTCGGAGTTAACTAGCAGATGGAATTTTCTCTAACTCTACCTTTCAAATAAATAAATATTAAAAATAAAAGTAAACCAAAGAACTCTGAAATGGGATTAAGGTGTCCCAAGCAACTACTCCATTTGCTGTGCCAGAAGTGTACCCTGCACCTCATTTTTGATGGCTGTCTCACATTGTATTCCACGGAAACATTCCCAAATGGGTGGTAGGACAAGCTATGATTCATGGTATCCAGTGTGTGTATGAGTCATAGTTTACTGAACTGTTGCCAGATTACTGGATATTTAGGTTGTTTCCAACTTTTCCATTATTCTAGACAGCTAAATAGACTATGTTTTGTTCAATAGGACCTAACAATCTTGTAGCAACTCAAGTATTTATCGAATGACTAAATGTTTATAGAACTCTTATATCTTGTAATGAAAATTCAGTGTGAAAAGCCTTCTATATATTTAGGAGTCTTTCCTGGTGATAAACTTTCATAAGAGGAAACTCTAGATCAAACTGGAGCCTCTCACAATTTGGCAATTTGCATACCAGAAAGTAATTATTAATTTGTATTCTCAACAGGAAAATGTGAAAAAGCTCAATTCTCAATTCACTATTCACCTGTAAATTAGACATTTTATTTTCAAAGTCTTTGCTTAAGATTAGTGATAAAAACCTACTTAATTGTAGTTTTATGTTTCGGGTGTTCCCGAGTTTGTATACTTTTCCTTATATTTATTGATTATCTATTTTATTATCTATTTCTATATCTTTCTAATAATTGCTACTATCTAATTCAGGTTCATTACGTGAAGCTTACCTGCTGATTATAGCAAAATAAAAATATTTTTAGGAAATAAATTATGGGAGACATTTTAAGGAACTAATGTTAAATATATAGCTAAGAACAAATTTTCATAGAGCAAGCTTAGGTCACAGCAACTGGTAAAGACAGAAATTAGAACTCTTAAGTTTTTCTGAAACAAGATTATTTCAAAAAGGTGATGGATGGATCCAGTATAGTAGCCTAGTGGCTAAAGTCCTTGCCTTTCATGTACCAGGACCCCATATGGGCGCCTGCTCATATCCTAGCTGCTCCACTTTCCATCCAGCTCCCTGCTTATGGCTTGGGAAAGCAGTAGAAGATGGCCTGGAGCCTTGGCACCCTGCGCCCATGTAGGGTACCTGAAAGAAACTCTTGGTTCCTGGTTTTGAATTGGTTCAGCTCTGCCCTTGCGGCCATTTGAGGAGTGAACCAACAGACGGAAGCTCTTTCTCTTTGTATGTCCTTCTCTCTGTATATCTGCCTTTCCAACAACAACAACAACAACAAAACTTCAAAAAAATTGATTTTATTTTGGTTCAAAAAACTGAAGTCCATAGATTTTTAATGATACACATTTCCTATGAACTTTCTGAAGACTCTGACCATATAAGGGGGTGGGGAAAGCTGGGGAGAACATGTTTATAAAAGTTCTACTTAAACTTGTCTTTTAAAAAGCCATTCTCTCTCTCTCTCTTTTTAAACAATGTGAGCAGTGGCTTTACTTTCAGAAACCTGAGGTTCAGTTTTACACTCAGTAAAGTGAAAGTTGATTCACTTTGTTGCAAGAAATATAAAATGTAAGAAAAACATGAAGAATGTAGGCTCAGCAGGTTAGCGTGTCTTTAGCCTGCTGTTTTGGTTTGCTGCTGAAGCCTCTGGAAGAACGATGCGGCTGAGGCAGCCTTCTGCCCATCAGTACCTCACCATCTCTTTTTTTTTCTTTTCTGGGGCACATCCCCCCAAGTAAGAGCCCTCAGTGGAAAAGCTCCTCCACTTGTAGACTGCTCCTAGGAGGGGAGGGCAATGCCACGGTCAAGGGCTTCCTTTTCCATGAACTCAAGGCCCAAAGAAACAAAAAGATAGACCCACACCTCTCACCATACACTAAGATCAAATCTACATAGATAAAAGACCTAAGCCTACATCCAGAAACCTTCAAACTATTGGAAGAAAATGTTGGAAATACCCTGCAAGATCTAGGAGTAGGTCCTGACTTCCTAAAAAGGACCAAAAGAAATAGCAATCAAGACCAGAATAAACAAATGGGACCTCATCAAACTAAAAAGCTTCAGTACAGCAAGGGAAACAATCAACAAAGCAAAAAAGCAACCCACAGAATGGAAGAAGATCTTTGCACACTACATAGGTGATAGGGGGCTAATCTCCAGAATATACAAAGAACTACAAAACAACCAAAACACCAAAACAAATAAGCCACTCAAGAAATGAGCATGGGAAATGGGCAAACATTTTACAAAGGAACAAACCCAAATGGCAAACAAACATATGAAAAAATGCTCAAGCTCCCTGGCAATAAGGGAAATCCAAATTAAGACATCGATGAGGTACCACCTAACGCCAGTAAGATTGGCCCACATAAAAAACAAACAAACAAACAAACAAACAAAAACACACCAACAACACTTGTTGGCGAGGATGTGGGGAAAAGGGAACTCTACTCCACTGCTGGTGGGGCTGCAGGTTGGTACAGCCTCTATGGAAATCAGTATGGAGAACACTCAAACAACTCAAAATCTGCATACCATATGATCCAGCAATAGCACTCCTAGGAATATATCCGAAATACCTGTTTCACAAGAAAGCAACATGCACCCCTATGTTCATAGCAGCACAACTGGTAATTGCAAAAACATGGAAGCAACCGAAATGCCCATCAGCAGAAGATTGGATAAGAAAGCTATGGTTCATTTACTCCATGGAATACTATTCAGCTATTATAAAAAATAAAATGCAGTTCTTTGTGGCTAAATGGGCCCAACTGGAAACCATAATGCTAAGGGAAATGAACCAATCCCAAAAGGTTAGATACCACATGTTTACCTTAATTTAAGATGAAATGATGTCAGTATGAAAAATACTACCTGTAAAATGTAAAATTTTTTTAACATATTGATTACTCAATACTATGTTTATTAATTCCATGACGTTGTGGATTGTTGCAGATGTTATGTTGGGGCTTTTGATTGATCAGGATGACACCCTGCCGGCTCTACCTTCGGACCAGAGATGGTCTCCATAAGAAGCCGTTGAACTTATCTGGACAATAAGATGCTGGACTCTATGCTTGGTATATGCTTGCAATGAAAGAATGTCAACTGAACTTGAACTGAGGCAATGCAGCAAGGTGGAGGAATCCACCATGGGGGGAGTGTTTGGGGAGGGGGTGGGGGAAGGGGAATCCAAGTGCCTAAAAAACTGTCACATAATACAATGTAATAATTTTTAAAAAGCCATTCTTGATTAACCTAGAAACTATTTTATTTTTGATAATTTTTACATAGTTGATTAGAGTGAGAACGGTCAACAGTTACAGGAAAGTGAGTAAGACCATTGTTTTCATATTCTCTTTTTTCCTTCTTGTATCTGGGGGATGGGGGCAGATAAAGGGAGAAGGCACACTCAGCCTCCCAACCTTCCCAGGATCCCCGATGTGGGGCATGCTCTGAAGGCACTGCTCAAGTGATTTTGATAGTTCAACAGTTCTGAACTGCTGCCAGTCTTGTCACTCCAAGCACGATGAAATCTCTCCAGAATCCACTGGCTGACACAGTCCACCTTGGAGTCTCCCATTTCCCAGTTAGTCACTGCCAATACTTGGCTGGGGTAGTTGATCGATTTGTTCTGTCCTCCATCATGCGTTATGGTACCAGGTGTCCTCTGCAGGTTCTAATGTACTGCTGCTGTATCCTCCATGTGCACCTGGATGCTGTCCACTGCTCAGTCTAAGCCACTGAGGAGGCCTGGCTCTGACACATATACTCCATGGTCAGACCATGGAACCTGCAATTCTCTCCATGATTGTAGTTCTGAGTCCAGAGGTTCAGTTGAGGGGATCCCCAAAAAAACTTCATCTGAGGTGATCCCAGACCTGATTCTTGTGTATACTTGCCAGTACAGGGTCCAGCATAGTCCGTTGCCCCAATCAACCTATGCGTTCACTGGTGGTTGCAATTGCTGGGTCAGTTCTGTCTCCAGCCCTGTCTTCTACACAAACCAATGGGTGTTGCAGCCCAGCCTGATTCTGCCCACCACACCCTTGGCCACGTAAATCAGTGGGGGCTGCAGCCTAGTTGAAGCGACCCCTAATAACCCCCACCAGGCCCATCCCCTGCCCCAGTTCCCATGCTTGCTAATATGTACAGCAGACTGGTCCATTCTGTCCCACATCCCATTCAGCTCTCATACATGTCAATGGGCATTGAAGCCTAGTTCAACTCAACCAGCCCCACTATCCATTCCACACTAGTGCCAGTGGTGCCACTCTCTATCTAGCCATGCCTGCCTCTAGTCTTGGTTCTTGTGCTCACCAGTAGGAATGGCAACCCAAGAGGAAGGTGCCAACTGCTTCCCTAATGGACCCACTCCCACTTCTGGATCCTGTACTCTGCAGGTGATTTTGCAGTTTAGCTTAACAGAATTAGCCCCCAGTGCCAGCACCTGCCAGCTAAGACTGTGGCAAAGCCCAACCAACCCACACCAACTCTGCTTTATGCATGCATCAGCCTGGCTTTCCCCTGATCCAGCCCACATGCAGGTTAGCAGGTGCTGTAGCCCTGCCCAGCCTGGTTTGCCCCCAATCCCAGCTCTCACGTTTACCAGTGAGAGTAGTGATCCAGCAGGAGTCCCATGCAACCCTCCTACCATGCTTGTACCCTACCCCCGTGGGTCTCACATGTTCTGGTTAAGTGTTACGGCCCAATTTTGCATGACCCGCCTCACCTCAGCATTTGCCAGTGGGTGCTGTTACCTGACCTTGCCCAGCACCCCCTCGCCCCCAGTTCCAGCTCATTCTGGTGGGGACTACAAGCTAGCCCTGCCAAGCTCACATAGCCCCTAGACCTGGCCCTAATGTAAACCGGCTGGTATTGCTGCCCAAACCAGCATGATCCATACATCATTCTGGTTCTCAGGTTTGCCAGCAGGTAATATGAATTGGCCTAGCCTGACTCACCCTGGACCTGAGCCAAATATATGCTGGTGAGTACCATTACCTGGCCTGGTCTGGGCTGCTTCTAACCTAGAAATTCTTAAGAGTTTTTTCCTACATCTGCACTCTGTAAATACTTCAGCTAAGGGAATCCTAGGTGACTTGGAAGACCTTAGTTCTGAATCAGACTTTCTCTTTGAAAGTCTTCTGTGAACCAGTAAGGTAGCCACAGAAAAGGCAAAACAGAAAAAAGGGAGGTTTAGGCAAGATTCTTTGTAATGAGAACCTGCCAGGGTCTGACAATCAGACCTCAGCCACAAACCCAGTAACTCCATTCTTAACTCTTGGTCTAAAATGTGGCAAATGTTCCTTAGGGCCAGAGTATAACTGCTTTTCATGCCTTCAAGGTATCCTCGTGGGCGTAGCCAGGAATGCTGATTTATCATCTACCTGTTTGCAACAAGGACAGAAAGCAGAGGTGCAGGCTGAGGACTGTTACAGGGAATCCATCAGTCACTACAATGTGCCAAATGACATGACTGGACCTGTTTGGACTTTTCCCCCCTCTGCAGCAAAATATCTTGGAGCTCTGCCCATAAAGCAAATGACTACTAACCGAGCCTATTAACTCCAGAAAAGCCATCAAAATCATTACATGCAAATGAGTCACAAAGAGTGGGGCCTGTTTCTTTGCTGCTTTGTAGTCTTGCTCCTTCCCCAGACTGCCCTCACAAGACAACACTTCTCCTTTGCTAAACCACTGTTGGATGTGATTATAGACGGCTGCTGGTTGCTAGCGCTTTCTAGCACTTGATGCTTTCCTTTATTTTTTTTCTTAAGAGAAACTAAAAAAAACCCAGTTTTCTTTATTTGAAAGGTAGAGAGATACGAGAAAAAGGGGGCAGATCTTCCTTGTCTAGGTTGACTTTAAATACCCACAACAGCCATGGCCAGACCAAGCAGGAGCCAGGCGTTGGGAGCTCTTCCTGAGTCTCTCCAATGCATGACAGGGACCCGAGTCCTTGGGTCATCACCTGCTGCCTCCTAGGATGCGCTGAGTAGGAAGCAGGAATTGGAAGTGGACCTAGGACCCAAAACCAGGTGCAGACATTCCAAGTGCTGTCCTAAATCCTGCAGCAAATGCACATCCTACTTTCACTTCTTCTAAAAAACAGAATCCTGATCTTCTATTCCATGCAGCTGCCCTGTTCCAACTATCCCCATAGCACAGGGTGACTGTTCCTACTGAGTCATCACTCCATGGCCAAATCACTCACTTTCATCACCATGGCAGCAGTCATTTACTGAGCATTTATTACACACCAGTTACTATTCTGTCCACTTTATATATTATCTCATGTAAAGAGCTACTATTTCTCCATTTTTTTTGAACTGAGGAAACTTACATACAGGAAGAAAGAGCAGGGGACTGAAGTCCTCGTGGTCCTGGAACTCAGGTTCTGAACCACCATGCTGCACTGCCACTCTCAGTTTTACATAATCTCTGGCTACAGAAATTAGTTCAGGGACTTGACACTCTTTTTTTATGGCTTATGAAAGGAAGGTAGCAGAGGCCTGATGGTAAAGTTTCAACTCCCTAAACTGAGCTAGGCCAGGATTAAGACACCGCTTTCCCAATTACTTAAGCATTCGCGCTTTAGCTACACAAAGTTTCCATCAGGTAGTCCTTGAAACTTTTCATTGCCTTGTATGGGAGAACACTTTTTTCTCAATCTCTTTCTTTCATGAGCACCTTTCCTCTTCTGGTATTCCCAGAGCTCTGTTCTCAGCATCCTGCCCTTTGTCGCCGCCAAGGATCTCCTTAGCAGTGTACTATTCTGCAGAACCCCCTTGGGGACCATGCTCCTCTCACCATCCCTCACTTCAGAATCACTGTGACACAGAATTGGTCACACATATACATCATATTCCTCAGAAAATTGGGAACAAAAAAAGTGAGAACCACTTCTCCAAATTAAACTTGGAAGATACCATCTTTTTCACAGTTTACAATGAACAACAGGAGACTACATTCCAAAGCATTGTTTCCAGCTCTGGTACTTCCCTGTATTTCCGGCCCATGTAATTAATTGTATGTAACACATTAACTTTCCTATGTCTGACAAATACCCAAAAATTCAACATATCCAAAAGCAAAACCATTATCTTAATTCCAAATGTGTTCTGAGTTTAGGAGCTGTAGTTATGGTGCAGAGTTACAGGATACACAGTGGCCTGTGATGACAGTATCCCCTATCGGAGTGCCACTTTGCACCTTGGTTACCATACTTCCAACCTAGCATCCTGCTAACATGCTTGGGAAGGCAGGAGCTGGCTCAAAGTACATGAGATCCAGCCAATCATACAGGAAAGCAGGAAGAAGTTCTGGCCTGGCTTTGTCCTGGCCCAGACCTGGCAGCTGCAGCCAATTGGGGAGTGAACTAGTGGAAGGAAGAAGCCTCTACTGTTCTGCTTTTCAAACAAACAAACAAACAAACAAACGTCTTCAGAAAATTATGCTACTTTGCTACACATTAACAGTAAAATGACAAACAAGAAGCAGATCCTGCCTTGAAAGAATCCAATTGGCAAATACAACACTGTAAAGGTAGCAAGGGGAGGGACTGGCGCTGGGACATACCAGGCTGGGCCTCCACCTGCAGTGTTGGCATCCCGTATGGGTGCTATTTTGTATCCCAGCCACTCCGCTTCTGATCTAGCTCCCTGCTTATGACCTAGGAAAGCAGTGGAGGATGGCTCATGTGGTTGAACCCCTGCACCCATGTAGGAGACCTGGAAGAAGCTCATGGCTGCTGGCTTCTGACCAGTTTAGCTCTGGTTTGCCACTGCAGCCATTTGGGGAGAGAACCAGCAGATGTTTCACTTCTCTAACTCTGCCTTTCAAATAAAAGTAAAAATAATTCTTAAAAAAAAAAACAAGTAGCAAGGGAACTCAAGAAGGATCAAAGAAAGGTTTCTTGGAGGAGGCAGTGCGTAACCTAAAAGATGAAAATGTGTTTCATAAGGAAGTGGGGAAAGAAGAGGTAGTAAAACAAGAAGAATTTCAGGAATGAGGATAATTTATGTGAATGCTAAATCATGTGAAGTCTAAATTATGAGATGTGGGAAATAGACTAGCAAAATATTATCATACTTGTCACTTATATTTATTTGATAATCATTTTAAATATGTTACTATTCTTTGCTGGGTTTTTTTTTTTTAAGATTTACTTATTTTTATTGGATAGGCAGATATATACAGAGAGGAGGAGAGAGAAAAAGTCTTCCGCCCAATGATTCACTCCACAAGTGACCGCAACGGCTGGTGCTATGCTGATCCGAAGCCAGGAGTCCAGATCCTCTTCCAGGACTCCCACGCGGGTTCAGGGTCCCAAGGCTTTGGGCTATCCTGTCTGCTTTCCCAGGCCACAAGCAGGGAGCTGGATGGGAAGTGGGGCTGCTGGGATTAGAACCAGCATCCATATGGGATCCCGGAGTGTTCAAGGTGAGGACCCCAGCCTTAGGCTACAGTGCTGGGCCCTGTTTGCTGTTCTTTGCATCAGATGTACATAATAGGATTTTAAGCTGATAAACTACTTTTCCAAGAAGATACCATTAATAAGAGACAGAACCAGTTTTGAATTTTGGTCTTTTGGTTCCAAAGCCAATATTATCTCCTCTTTCTCTCTCTCTCTTTTTAAAAGATTTGTTTATTTTTGTTGGAAAGGCAGATATACAGAGAGAAGGAGAGACAGAAAGGAAGATCCTTTGTCTAACTGCCCATTCCCCAAGCAGCTGCAACAGCCAAAGCTGAGCCAATCCAAAGCAGGAGCCTCCTCTGGGTCTCCCATGTGGGCATAGGGTCCCAATGTTCCGGGCCGACCTCAACTGCTTCCCCAGGCCACAAGCAGGGAGCTGGATGGGAAGTGGGGGAGCCGGGATTAGAACTGGCATCCATATGGGATCCCAGTGCGATCAAGGAAAGGACATCAGCCGCTATGCTATAGCACCGGGCCCTAAAGCCAATATTACTTCTACAAATCACTGTACTTCTCCTAGAAATCTAGATTTCTAGATTCCTCTTTATTCTTCACCATCCACATCTGGTAAAATATAGATTCATCCTTAAAATTTTATTTATTCATTTGAAAGGCAGAGTGAGACAGAGCGAGGCAATGAGAGGCAGAGGGAGAGAGACAAAGACAGACAGGTCTTCCATTTTGTGGGGCCAATCCTAAGCCAGGAGCACAATGTTTAATCCAGATCTTCCACATGGGTGGCAGGGCCCAACGGCATGGGCCACTGTCCACTGCTTTCCCAAGCACACTAGCAGGGAGCAGGACTAGAGGTGGAGCAGGTGGGACTCAAGTTGGTCTGCAATATGGGAAGTTGGAATTGCAAGCAGCAGTTTGGCCCCTGATGAGTTTTTGTAATCCTTAAATTATTCCATTCTGCCCATATCTATCAGCAGACACAAAGTTCACTATCTTTCACCCAGACCCAGAGCTCTGGCTGCTATCTAGGTAAAAGCAGACATGTATGTGCATCACAGTAATGTAAGAATTGCCTCATTTTCTAACAAGACATCTCTGAAGTTATCTGCATATTACCATATTGGAAATCTTTCTGTTCTTGTTTAGGACCAACTTTGTGGCCCTTTTTTATTCTTGAATTATGTTCTTTTCAGGGAAATCAATTCTCTGACTCAAAATACTATACTACTAAGGCAATTAGTCCCAAATATCAAAGCATCTCTCCAGCTTTGATATCTTCCATGAGAACTAGATTTTTATGTGCACTTACCCACCTGGCATCTCAGCTTGGATGTCTAATAGGAATATCTCCTGCTGCATTAAGATGTTAAGTACTTTGAGTGGCAAGATTTTTGCATTGTAAATTTCTATGTCTCTAATGCAAAGAGGAAGTAAGGCTGGTTCTAAAACCCATTAGTGTGCCACAGTCAACCCCACTCTTTATTGATGATCTACTCACGTTAGCAAGGCCTAAACATTATACCACTATAAACACTGTTACGACATGTCTGCTCCCTGAGAGACTTTAATAATATAATTTCTAGGCATTCCACCTTCTATTAACATTTCTCCTTTTTTTTTTTTAAGATTTATTTATTTTTGGGCCTAGTGGCTATATCCTTGCCTTGCATGTATCAGGATCCCATACGGTGCGAGTTCGTATACTGGCTGCTCCACTTCCCATTGAGCTCCCTGTTTGTGGCCTAGAAAAGCAGTGGAGGATGGCCCAAAGCCTTGGGACGCTGCACCCACATGGGAGATATGGAAGAAGCTCTTGGTTTTGGATTGACTTGGCTCTGGCCATTACGGTCACTTGGTGAGTAAACCAGCAAATGGAAGATCTTTCTCTCTGTATATCCTTCTTTCTGTATACAGAGAGAAGAATTTGTAGATTGCCCAAATAATGCTTCACCAGAAATACTCATACTAAACTAGATGAAACATCTGGTGAGATCCAGAACAGGTCTTCTCAAACAACATATCCTATGTTGGGGGGTGCGATGGGGGTGGGTTCACTCTCCTTCTTGAGAAGGAATCTTACTTTGTTTACTTGGCTCAACTCTCACAACATGGGAGTCTTTATGGTCTACTTTGTTAATGTCAAGTTTCATCACTTTTTTCCTGAAGGTTGTTGAAAAAAAAAATCTAGATTTCAGATTCTCTTTCCAAAAATCCATGCATCCTATCATCTCAAGCAAGGACATTGTCAAAGCTTTGAAGAATTCTGTCATCCTGTCCTCAAATTCCCCAAAGTCCTTCTTGCCTATTCCCAGTAGGCTGAATTGACAAGAAAGACTAATAAAATCCAAAATATATTCCTGATGCAAAACTCAAATGGCAATCAACAATTAACAGTCTTTTAACAGGTACCTCTAAGTCCTCGTGAACCTTAACAGCAATCTCACTTAAGGACAAGATTTCTTGGGCATGGCACGATGGCTCAGTGGCCAAATCTTTGTCTTGCAAGCACTGGGATCCCATATGGGTGCCAGTTTGTGTCTCAGCTGCTCCATCCCATCCAGCTCTCTGCCTGTGGCCTGGGAGAGCAGTAGAGAACAGCCCAGAGCTTTCTGGGACGCTACACCTGCATGGGAGACTCAGAAGAAGCTCCTGGCTCCTGGCCTCAGATTAGTCAGTTCTGGCCACTGCAACCACCTGGGGAGTGAACCAGAGGATGGAAGATCTTTCTCTGTTTCTTCTTCTTGCTGTAAATCTGATTTGCCTTTCCAACAATAATAAATATATATTTTTAAAAGGTCAAGATTTCTCAGGTGTCGAATGATAAAATAGTCCCATATTATAATCTTGGTTAATCTCAGAGACAGGTCATTGGAAAATGGGAATGAACAGGATCTAATGGAAAAATAGAGAGGGACAACGGACACACTAGGACACCATTTCAGAGTTTCTGCTCAAGGAAGAAACAGAACAGAGAAACATTTAAAATGACCTGGAAATAAGTTTCCCCTCTCTCTTTCACTCTGACATTCAGGAAGTTTTATAGCTTGCTTCCTAGTGCATGAACAAAACCTACTGATGTCTTTTCCAATTGAGGACAGACAAGCATCCCTCCAGCTAGACGACTTTCATCATCTCCCAAACTGTCAATGACAGTACAGAATCAGGGGACTTGGGGAAATGCTGAGCTATGAAGGAGGCACTTGGATGATAGAAAACTGACATTGTAGTTATGTTGACATCAACAAACACTTCTACAGCAGTAACTTAGAGCAGAGGTCAGCAAACTGTGGTGTGGTCTGCTTTTATAAATAAAGTTTGTTGAAATATTGTGAGGATGCGCACTCTCTCTATTTATACATATAGATCCTGTGGCCTCAAGGTAGAAAACATTATCAGGCTCATCATGTAAAAAGTTTGTTAACTACGACCTAGTGCAGTAATGGGCCAAGGATGATGGCCAGGTTGAGCCTGCTGCCTCTGACCTGCCCTATAACCCACACTACTGGAGAGCCAGGGTAAGTACGTGCCCTCTCTCTGGGCTGCAGAGGAGCAGGGCACTGACTCTTCCTGCAGCCAGCCAGCAGCTGCCCTCAACGTGTGGGAAAGGGGGAACTTGGCACACAGCACCAAAGACAGTGAAGGACATGACTCATCAGTTTGGCATATCATTTTAAAAGTCCCGTAACTCTAAAGGAAATACCATCTTAAAGTACAAAATGTTCTATTTGATGATAACCTAACATGTTATTTTCCTATTACAAAGTTTTTATCACCTGAATAAAAATTTCAGAAGCACAACAAAAACTATAAACTCCAAGATTATCCATACTTTAGTCTGAGCTATTATTCTGCAAATGGGCTTGAAAATATTGTCCCTTTACTTCTAGTAACTAATAGCATTAAAATAGCTTTATGTATAATAAGTTCAAATTGTAATAGCACAGAATTAAAATTCAATAGCAACCCCCAAAAGTCTTAAAAAGAATACACTCTATTAAGGTACATCTATGTGGATGTTTATTAAATATGTTTTTGAATACAAAATTATGGTTTTTGTATGAATAGAATAATGTTACCAACAGATGCTAGCTGAGTTTTAAACTTGCTTGATTGAAAATCTAAAATATAAAACTGGTTTGTTAAAAACTTTCATTTTTGGTGGGTCTCAGGACAGGGCGTCTCAGGGGTCTCAAGATAGGGTGCCTGGATCCCAGACAACAGCAACCACGTGCACATGGTGAGCTATTCCTGGGTCTGCCTGGGCTCTGGGGGATGCTCCCTTTGGGGTGAGTACACTGAGGGGGGAGGGCTCGTGACTAGGCAGGCCTGGGATCTACCCGCTGCCCTCATTGGGCAGTGAATGGGATTGGGGAGGGGCGCAACTTTGGGCCTGGGAGTTTAAACTGCTGGGTCTCAGGATGGGGCGGCTCATGCCTGGATCCCAGACCGCAGCCACCACATGCACATGGTGAGCTGTCCCCAGGCGGCCAGTGTGCCATTTGGCGCCAGGCTCCGCCTGCTGGCCACACGGCCTGGACCTCTGGGGTTTTGGTTCTTTGAATTGCTGCTTAGGTAGCTTCAGATTGAACCCACTATACTTCTAGGATGTGAATCAACCCTAAATACAGTAACTCTTCTTTTGTAGAACCAGTAATCTCTGAACAATGCTGACCACCAAATACCAGTCCATGCAAAAGCTATGGCTTGGGGCTTGTCCATCAGAATCATATCCTGTTACCTGACATGATGATGGATCAGGAGAAGGGTCACATTAAGCAGGGCCATTACATTAACTAGCACTCAAGAACCATACCTGGGGGTAGATTCTGTGGGGGATGTGTGGGCCAAACCCGGTGGGAAATTCTAGTCGCACTGGTTAGCTCAAGAGTTCGGGTGGAGATGGACTAAGCTAGGTGTGAAAGCCTGCCACAGGTAAAGGAACCTGCAACAGTCTAGACTGGTCAAGGCAGCAGCACCCAAATGTGCATCCTGAATAGGGTGTGGGGTGGGCCGGGCTGCAATGTTCACCAGCTTATACAAGGCCAAATGGAAAGCCAGATTTTACTGGAACTTGGCCTAAACCCAATGGCATGTATGAGAACTGGGTCTGGGAGTGGATTAAGTGGAGGAACTTAGGAAACTCCATTGGTGAGTCAGAGCAAGGACCAGATTGGGTTGAAGGCCAGTCAGGAAAAACCACTGTTCCTGCTAGGACAGGAGGTGAACCGGGTAGGGCTGGCTCATGGACCCACTAGTAAGCGTGAAACCTGGCATTGGGAGAGGTTCTGATAGAGGAGCCTGGGCAACTCCTCTGGCAGGACATAGACCTGGCAGGTAAGCGCAAGAAACATGATAGGAAACAGCCCAGAACAGGCTATGGAAAGTTACTCACTGGCATACATATGGCATGGGTCGGGGGCAGACCTGGCTGAACCAGTTCATGTCATCCACTGGCAAATCCAAGCACCAGAACAGAGACATGGGTTGAGTCAGATTCGTTCGTGACAAAAACCAGTGCACAATACAGAATGCCAAGGTGAGGTTGCCTGTACTGGATGTGACTGCAGCACCCAACCAGCATGTGTGAGGACCAGGAATGGAGGGGGCGGAGCTGGCAGGGGGAATAACGGGGGAGGGGGGGCAGGGGGGTTCCCTTGTTAGATAGCTACTCCCACTAGAGAGTGTGAGCGGGGATGGGGACAGACCAGACTAAGCACAGCTACAACACCTGGGCACCTCATGTGGACTAGATCAGGGAAAAGCTAGGCTGAGCTGATTATTCCTACTGGTGCAAACAAAATTAGAGTGGGTGAGGGTTGGTTGGGCTTAGCCACAGCATCAGCTGGTAGAAGCTGGCACTGGGGGCTAATTCTGTCAAGTTACTACCTGGAGAGTGCATAATCTGGGAGTGGGAGAGGCCTAGGAGGGAAATAGTGGGCTCCTCCCTCTTGGGTTACCACTTCCACAGGAGGACACGAAAGCTAGGACAGGGGCTAGAGTGGCTAGACAGACACCCAACAGCATCTGCGTGGGAGGCATAGCGGAGCTGGTTAGATGGAACTAAGCTTTAATATCCATTGACATGTACGAGAGCCGAATGGGATGTGGGACAGACTGAACTAGTCTCCCGCACATACTGGCAAACCAGGGTAGGGGGCGGGCCTTGTGGGGGTTATTGTGAGTTGCTCCAACTAGGCTACAGCTCCCACTGGTTTATGCGAGGGATGAGTATGTGCTGGACAGAACCAGGCTGAATTGCAACAACCATGGATTCCAGTGGAAGATGGGGCTGAAAACAGAACCAAGCCAGCGATTGCAATCACCAGCTGATTGGGGAGATGGACTGTGCTGGGCCCTGTACTTGCTGGCACATACAAGAATCTGGTCGGAGAGCACCTCACACAAAGTTTCTTAGGAGATCTCTCCAATTGAACTGCCGGACTCAGAACCCTAACCAAGAAAAGACAGAACAGAACAGGTCAATCAACCACCTCAGCTATATGTTGGCAGCAAAATATGGGCCAAATGGAGACTCTATGATGGACTATGTCAACCAGTGGATTCTTCAAAGACCTCATAGTGTTAGGAGTAGCAAGACCGGCAGCGATTCATAACTGTTGAACTATCAAAACCACTTGAGCAGGAACCTTGGAGCATGCCCTACATGCAGGACCTGGGGAGGGTGGGAAACTGGGTGGGCCTTCTCCCTTAATATCCCGCTTTAAACATGAAGGAAACAACATGGAAATAATAGTCTTACCTACTTCCCTATAGCCCTTGAACCTTTTTACGCTAATTAACTATGTAAAGATTGTCCAAAAATATAATAAAAAAAAAACTTTCATTTTTACATTTTTACATTTTCACTCCAGCTATCCTACCTTTTAGGTCCTACCACAATAACACTTCTATAGACAACATCTGTTAGTGCCTCTAGCTCTACATTCCTGTTGGGGCAAACCCATAAACACTCTATTTACTGAAAAGGGGCTTCAAATCCCACATTAGGCCTTCTACCTCAATCATGGGGCTAGAACACTAACATTAGCTAAACCTAAGCCATGGTTAAGACTCTGTGGCCATGCTATCAACAGAAGAAATGAATACTCCTGTAACCAAGGTAACCCTCAGACTTCATCCAAAAGAGGAACAATTATTCCTGGAGGCTCTCTATGATCAAAGCCATCACAGAACTGTACTTTGATAAAAGAGTTGAGCCCAAACACTTTGAAGACAGCCTTATGAAATTGTCATCATGGTAATGATGGGGTCCTAGGAATGTACAAGTTGAAAATTACCCTTTTCAAAGAATATCATTAGTGGATCTTGAATATATATTTTTTCTTAATTTCAAAAAAGAAAAAAGAAAACTATATAAAAATACCAGTAGAAATGTTAATAATTTCTTCTGAACAGTATGGCTATGGGCAGTCTGTTCTTATTCTTTATAATAGAAACAGTCTTCAATTTACACCAAGCATTTATTACCCCCAGCCTTTACTATCTTGAAATGAAATGCATCGATATCAAATTTGGCTATGGAACAAGCAGTATTTAGCAGTTTGGATGCCTACATCACGTACTGGAACACTTAGGTTTGACTCCTAACTCTAGTACTCAACTTCAAAAGTTGGGTTCCTGCCACCTGTCTCTTACCCTAGCTAGCTCTGGCTACTGTAGGCATTTGCGGAAGTAAATCAGCAGATAGGAGTTTACATTCTCTATTTCTCTCTCTCTTTCTCACATTGAAAAATAAGCTAAAGAAAATCTATCTAAAAATCACAAAAATTATGTAGCATAAAAAAATAAGGTGATTTATAATGAAATATATACTCTACTGTGTTAATTCTTGATTCAATAACACTAGCCCAAGTGATTCTGGATACATCACAGAATCATCAAATGTTGACCTGTGGAATATAATCATATTGAACAGTGTCATTATGATACAAGTGACATTGCCACTAGCGGTGGCTCTCTGTCCCCTGAAGGTGCCCCTATGATTTTTTGGACCTTCTAGAGATGTAACTTTTCAGAACCAATGTTTTGTATCTTCCTCTGTTTCATACATGATCCTTAATGGAATGCATCTTTTATAATCATAGAGTTCTAAGTTCAGTAGAGTTTCAAACCCATTAGTGTCTGCCCAGCAAAGAAAAAAGGTCACAGGTCGCTAATACTCACTAACACCTTGAAGGCAACTGGAGATAGAGGGGGAAATCAGAAGCATAAGAGGTCCAAAGATTAACTTCACTACCCTCACTTGTTGTATGAACTTTCTACATCTTTGGATGCAGAATGAGATACCTAGAAGGTCAGTTTATTCCATCTCAAAACAAGGTTTCTGATTAAAACAGAATTCACTGATGGAAGCAGATAATAGGTCCAAAAAATGACAGGGTCTCAAAGGAATACATGTGGGCTTTGGTTGCTGAGATCTCCTTGGCAACCGCACGACCTAAAATTAATAGAGTCCATAAAAGGAAGATGCCAAAAGAAACTGTTCTTAAGATGGTTTATACAACTTGGGCTAGTGCAAGGCACAACCCATATATAGAAAATCACAGTATCTGCAGTCAGTATTTTAAGAAACTACAGTTGCTAAGTGAGGGTAAATGTACAGTGAAAGGAAAGATCCTTCCAGGCCAATGTGTAGTCAACCACCACAGAAAATTCTTCAATGCACATTGGACAACAGGACGCATTCCATACATGGAGATGGTGGGCTGCCATTTCTCAACCTGTATCTTCTTTCTGGGACCACCCATTGTCATCAGTTGTGCAAATCTGGGACAGCTTGCTTTTCCACACATAGAATGCCTGCCAGCTCCTGGAGGCTGGCTACAACAGGACTGTGTATAACAGTCATTGGTTATTGAATGCATCCTTACTTTCATATGCTTATAAACAGTATAATGCTTTCACTTTTCTTAGGATTCTCTCATTCTGGGAACAAACTATGCCCCGCGTCTCCCCTTGCAAAAGTATACCTGAAAAGATTGAAGAAAGAAATATTTTATTACTCTATCAACTTTGTTAAAAGCAATAGAGGCATGCTTAAAACAAAACAAAACACCACTTTACTACACAACTCATTCTACTGGATAGCTCACCTACGGTTTCTTTAAAGTCAGCCGAACTGTTGTTCTATCTCAGCAGTGAAATCTTGTCTGGGAAATTCCTTACCATATTAGGCAATCATCAGTCAGAGAGAAGGGACAGCAAAACAGACCTCGAATTTTACCTAAAAGGAGAACGGCAAAGATACCGCCCCATAGTGGGGAGTGGATGGAAGAGTCGCTGTACGGCCTGCAGCAGACAAGCTTCACAGAATTCAGTAAGCAAGATTAAAAAGTTACTACTTGAGAGAAAAGATTCAGCAAAAAGCCAGAATCAAATCTGTGAAAAATGAGAGAAAAAAGCAGGAAAAAGGACTGCTGTTGATTCAAAGGGAAAAGGCCGGGGAGAGATCTGCAGGACCAGAAGAGTTGGAAACAACTCCCACAGCAGCATAAATAGGAAAATCATGTAGGTGTAAAATCAAATCGGCTCAACTGACCGAGAAACCCACAGGGGACAGGAGCTGATCAGAAGCTCAAAGTGTCCCGGCAAGTTTCAAAACTCTTAGTTTTTGCTTCTTTCCCTTCTCTAACTATTTCCCCTGTACCTCAACAATTCCTTTAAAAACTTACTCCTCAAAATGTCCCAGCTATGCGTCAGAACATACACTGGCCTTATACGGGAGTTTGGGCTTCTTCTCTTACTCTCCAAATGATCCATTCATTTAGGATAAACTAATAAATGACCTCAGAACCAAGATTCTAAAGTCAAGGAAAGTACTCCCAAAGTATTACTCTCATTTAGACTTAAGAACTTATGAACTTTGAAAGAATCTAGATGGACCTCAGTCACCTCTAATATTTAAATATATTGCCTCATTTCCATTTCACAACTCCAGTAGGTGCCATTATCCTTACTTTGGGATGATGAAATTGAGGAGAAATAGGTCAAGTCACTTACCCAGGCTCTTCAGTGGTCAAGTTGGAGTTTAAGGGCAGGAACTGCAGCTTTCGAGTCTGCACTCCTCGCTGCTATTCTAGATTGCTCATCATTACAATACACGATGGAAGAAGTACAGCACAAAGATCCGACTGAAGACAGCAGTGCAGCACCAACGGCCCAGGCATAATAATGGATCACAGGGAGTTGCATGACCTCTTTGGGTCAGTCATGAGCCATCTTTATGAGAAGGTTAACGGGATGGCACTCAGAGACTCAACTATGTAATTCATTTTATACTTAACTTTCTAGTTATCTCTCAGCAAAGCCAGATGTTAATACACAATGCAATTAGAAATAAAATCTTTGAAGAAATCCTCTTAACTGAAATCGTGGCTATTCAGAGATGTGACAGAGCTGAGAAAAAGGGGATCAAACGGCAAAAAAAAAAAAAGCGGGGGAGGGAACCAAAAGGTGAGTCAAGTTAATAGATGGAGCTAGCCTTGTCGTGCACCCGGTTAAACTGCTGTTTGCAATGCTGGCATCCCCTATGGGCACTACTTTGAGTCCTGGCTGCTTCACTTTCAAACCAGCTCCCTGCTAATTCAGGAGACTTGGAAGAAGCTCCTGGTTCCTGGCTTTGGATTGGTTCAATTACAGCCATTGCGGACATTTGGGGAGCAAACCAGACAATGTAAGATCTTTCTGTCTCTCCTTCTCTCTGTAAATTTGGCTTTCCAATAAAAATAAATAAATCTTTAAAAAAATGTTGCTAATAAATGTATGCAAGTCTTACTTTCTGAAAGCCTCAATCACCCCTCTGGGTCAAGGACCTAGAACATGTTTCAGCCCCGAGTGGGCTTCCCAGGTGTCCTTGCAGAAGACATTCTTTCATTCAAGGTGAGGTGTTACTAGCAAGTCAGTTCAAACACATAACCTGCTGAGTAGAAAAACCAAACGTAGAACGGGCCACAGAAGGCTAAACAAATGTTCCCTTGCGCAGAATGCTGGGTGTTCATCTAGCACAGTCTCACGTGTTTTCTCACAATTCAGACTTGCACTGTGGTACAGTGGGTAAAACTGCCACACACAGTGCGGGTTCAAGTACCAACTGCTCCACTTTCAATCTGGCTCCCTGCTAACGGCCTGTAAAAGCAGTGGAAGATGGCTCAAGTCCCTGGGTCCCTGGACCCTTTTAGGTGACCCAGAAGCAGCTCCTGACTCCTGGCTTCAGACTAGCCTAGCTCTGGCCATGATGGCCATTTGAGGAGTGAACCAGTAGATGGAAGATGTCTCTGTAATTCTGCATTTCAAATAAAATAGGTCTTTAAAGAAGAAAATAAGGTCCCTAATCCAGTTTACCTCTAAATTCCTTTTCAACTCCGCTTGTAATGAAAATGAAGAGTTGGGAGACTAACAACTTTACTACACTGAACTGGATTCTTAAAATATTCCTGGGCCCAGCACGATAGAGTAGTGGTTGACATCCTTGCCTTGAACACGCTGGGATCCCATATGGGTGCCGGTTCTAATCCCGGCACCTCCACTTCCCATCCGGCTCCCTGCTTGTGGCCTGGGAAAGCAGTTGAGGATTGCCCAAAGCCTTGGGACCCTGCACCTGCATGGGAGACGCTCCTGGCTTAAGACTGGCTCAGCTCTAGCCTTTGTAGCCATTTGGCGGGTGAACATTGGACAGAAGATCTTTCTGTCTCTCCTCCTCTCTGTATATCTGCCTTTCCAATAATAATAAATAAATTTTTTAAAAAGTCCTGTAAACAAAAGCAATTCTGTCATTATTCAGCTTAGGGCCCCATCCTGCTTGTTTGGCAACATTTTTTTCTGTTGACCACTTGTGCCCTCTAGTGATAAATTCAATTACACAAGATTCGGGAAACTGTCTCAGGGAAATGAATGAGGGAAAACCAACAAACAAGCAGCAGTTAAAACTCGTTGTAAGGGAACGGTATGTGGGCTGAAGATGCGTGTGGACAAAGGTGGGAAGCATCCAGACGGCCTCCTGCTCTGTGCTATCTGAGTTATTTCTTCCTTCCCGAGCAAGCATTCTACTACAGGGTCCACCTTGCCTTCCATGGTTTCACTTATCAAAAGGCAACTACATTTTGGAAACAGTAAACAGAATATTCCAAAACTAATTGATAAGTTTACAATTGGATGCCATTCTAAGTAGTTTGAAATTTCATACTACCCTGCTTGTGAGTCATCCCTGAGACCACTGATCACAACCAACCACCTAGTCCAAGCTCACAGCTGACTTGTTCATCATAAGGGCTGTTGGTGTATTACAGTGCTTATGTTCAATACACCTTTATTTTACTTATTAAGGGTTCCATAGCATTAAAGTAGTAATACTGGGCCCGGTGCAGTAACCTAGCAGCTAAAGTCCTCACTTTGCAGGCACAGGGATCCCCATATGGGTGTTGGTTCTAATCCCAGCAGCCCTGCTTCCCATCCGACTCCCTGCTTGTGGCCTGGGAAAGCAGTTGAGGATGGCCCAAAGCCTTGGGACCCTGCACCTGCATGGAAGACCTGGAGGAAGTTCCTGGCTCCTGGCTTCAGATTGGCTGAGATCCAGCTGTTGTCGACGCTTGCGGAGTGAATCATTGGATAGAAGATCTCTCTGTCTCTCCTCTCTGTATATCTGACTTTACAAAAATAAATTTGAAAAGTGATAGTGAAAAAAAAAAGTGATAGTGGCAATTTTATTGTAAAATGTGGCTATGATTATTTTACTTTGTTAACATCTATTATTGTTAATCTCTTACTTAGCACTTACTATGCTGATCTTCAAATGAAACCTTATTATAAGTATGTATACATAGGACAAAACGTAGTATCTGTAGGGTCCACTGCTATCTGAGGTTTCAGGCATCCACTCAGGGAATCTTGGAGCATAACGCTCCCTCCCCAAGTAGGAAAGGCTACTGTATCATAAAGAAAACACGAAACACACCCCGGAGTCTAAAGGCATCTTCAGGCATGGTAGGAGTTACCTTCTTCTGCAAGTTAAGATTCTGTTTCTTTTTCATTTAACAAGACAAAGGAGTTATTGACTACCTGTCACTTCCCTAATATGGATAATGAAACACAACTGTTTTAAACACATCTGTCAAGGAGGTCAAATTATAGATGTCAAATTATACATCCCGTTTTTCATTTCACTGGTCCATGGATTTACTGAAGGGCTGGTTCCTGACTCCTCAAGGCATATCCCTCAGTGTCACCACAATACAGAGGGATGGCAGCTCTCTCGACCACATACAAAGGACCAATCCTGACCACAAGTCTTATCTGCATGCAATGTCATTAACAGAGATTTAAGTTAAACAACAAAAAGGGCCTTCTTAGCCATACTGTAATCACTCCTTTGGCAGTAATCAACTTAAGTATCTTCTTTTGGGGGAAGTGGCTCAATAGGCTAATCCTTCACCTGCAGTTCTGGTATCCCATATGAGTACTGGTTCTAGTCCCAGCTGCTTCAGTTCTGAATCAGCATCCAGGTTTATGGTCTAGGAAATCAGAGAAAGTCCTTGAGGCCCTGCGCACATGTGGGAGATCCAGAAAGTTCCTGGCTCCTGACTTCGCATCAACTTAGTTCCAGCCGTTTGGGGAGTGAATCAATGAATGGGAGAGCTCTTTCCTTCTCTCTGTAAAACCTCCCTTTCAAATAAAAATAATTAAAATCAACAACAAAAACAACCACTTTCTTTTAGAATCTAAGAAGTCCTCCCTGCTCTCCCTCCCTGTGACTTGGACGGTGGAGCTGCTGCCTGCATCCTATACGGGTGCAGGTCCAAATACTGGCTGCCTCAGAACTTCAAATCTAGTTCCTTGCTAATGTGCCAGGGAAAGCAGCAGTAGATGACTCAACTACTTGGGCCCCTGCACTCACATGGGAGACCAGGAAAAACCTCCTGGCTCTTGGCTTCAGGATGGTATGGCACTGGCTGTTGTGACCATTTGGGGCATGAACCAGCAATGGAAGATACTTCTTGCTGTCTCTCCTCTCTGTAACTCTGCCTTTCAAATAAGACCAGTTAATTTATTTTAAAAAAAGAAAGAAATATAGGAAGAAAATAGAAAAATATATGCTTAAAAAGTCATTTTAGCACTAATCCCACATTGTGGCATAATGCAGGTAATAATCATGAAGTTTCTTTCTACCCATAAAAGTAAGTATTATTCAGGGTCGGTGTTTTAGCATAGCGTGTGAGGCCACTACCTGTGACACCGCATCCCATGCTAATGTGTCAGTTTATGTGTTAGCTGCACCACTTTTCACTCATCTATTGCTTTTCCCCATTATAGGAGCTAGATCGAAAGTGAAGCATCTGGCACACAAACTGGTCTCGACATGAGATGCCAGCATTGCAGGTGGCAGCCTACCTGCTATGTCACAATGCTGGCCCAAGGGAGCTTTTTAAGGTGATGAAAAAGTTTCATATCCTGGTTAGGATTGTGGTTATGTTGCTAAATCCAGGTGCCAAACCTTATCAAATGGTACAATTAAAATCTGTCTTAGTGATTGAAAACTATCTCTTAGCTTAAAAGAAGTAGATGTCAGAATCCTGGAAAGGATTCATTTTATAAAACTAGGACATGAGTGTCATGATATAGTGGATAAAGCCATCATCTGCAATGCCAGAATACCAAATAGGTACTGGTTCATACCCTGGTTGTTCCACTTCCAATCCAGTCCCCTGCTAATGTGCCTGGGAAAGCTGTGGAAATGGCTCAAATGTTTGGGTTCCTGAACCCATGCAGGAGACCCAGAAGAAGCTTCTGGCTCCTGGTTTTGAACCAGCCCAGCTCTGGCTGTGGTGGCCATTTGGGTACCAGTGGTAGAAGATCTCTCTGCATGTCTCTTCTCTCTATCTGTAACTCCAACTTTAAAGTAAAACAAATCTGTTCAAAAAGTAGACTTTTCCAAAAAGGATGCTTCACCCTGTGCTGACCACCATCTGTCTCTTTGGCACTGTTGGCAAGCCTGGCCCTGGCACCTGGAATACGCTTGTACCAACCCTGTCCTGAGTACTATCTGTCCCAAGCAGCCAGGCCAGAGTTAGCTGGCTATTATTCCTGGATTCACGCTGCAGTCTCCTTTATACTGCGAAACACTAGCAGATGTCTCAACCAATTGGATGAGTATTTTTCAGATAAATGACTTTCATGAGAAAGTCTGTTGTATAATTTTAAGTCAATGATCCTAAAATGAAATTCTTAGAGATGCACTGCATTAAGATCATTTTAATTTTCTTTGGTGCCCTAGGCTAGGATTGTCCTGTACTAAAAGTTTAGAAAAGTAGAAAAAGTTTCACTGACAAAAGACTTTATGACAACAAACAAAACCTTCCTTTTTGTAATTCCTTGGATTTAAATGCTTTAGGGATTACAGTCCATTAAAATGCAATGTAATCTCTCATTTAGATTCATTGTTTAGATATCTTAAAATCCCCAAGAAACTTTTATTTTTTTCATTCTTCAGATTCACTTGAAAGTCAGAGCTAGATTCAAGGAAACAGAGAGAGGTCTTCCATCCACTTGTTTACTCCCCAGACAGCTGTAACAGCCAGCAGGGTGTCAAGCCAAAGCCAGGAGCCAGGAGCCAGGAGCCAGGAGCCAGGAATTTCTCCCAAATCTCTCACACTGGTGGCAGGGCCCACTTAGACAATTTGCTGCTGCTTTTCTCAGGCCATTAGCATGCAGCTGAATTGGAAATGGAGCAACCAGGACACCAACTGGCATCCATTTGGAATGCCAGCATCTCAGGCAGTGGGTTTATCCGCTATGCCATAATGCAGGCCAAAGGAACTTTGTTCACTTGTCCTTGCCTCCAAAATCCTTCCCAAGCCCCTGAATCTAAGAGGTGAGGCAATTCCCCCTCAACCTCCACACAAGAGAACCTCTATGTGCTATTTCTACACAACACAGCTCACTTTTAAGAAGCTTAGCTTCAACCAGAGGTTGAAGGATCTTGAATAATAGACAGGCCAATATGTCCTCTGCTAAAAATGAATTAGTTGCCAATTTTCAGTATGGGGCATTAAGTATAATTTAAGAAAAACACTTCAAATAAACAGGAGAGTTCAAAAAATACATCTTTTTACATTATGTCCGACAGGAAAGCATATGCCAATAGTTAATTTTGTCAAGACCAAATTCCTTCCTTTTTGAAAATTAACACTGAGACGAAAGCTGCCACCTCCCCACAGTGCTTGCTTGGTTTCTGGGGAGTCAGGAGGCTCCTCACCAAGGCTGGGCTTGGTCCTTTCACTGTAGAGAAGCTGAGTGCCAGCATTTCCACAGTAGAGATGTTTAAGAGGCCAGGTGTCTACTCTCATTTCAAAGTAAGCTATAAATACCTTCTGGACTGTCTGATGTTTTACATTCTCCACATATATGTTCCTCTCTATTAGTGCTGACCAACATGAAATAGAGCCCCCCAAGCAATGCTCTGAATGTAGATGCTAGAAACCACCAGGCCCTATCTCCTAACCTTAGTTTAAGTCACTGTATTTGAGGGGGTAGGATAGCTGGACCAGACCCAGGAGGTCATTTGCTTCTCCAACAGATGACCCCTCAGTGGTCAGTACTGTCTCCAGCTGTTTCATTTAGGTGAATTCCAGGTCTAGGCAGGGGAACTCCAGGCCCAACCCACAGAGCCCTGAAGCCCACTCACTATTACAAACATTTCCGGAAGAATTCAGAAGATATGCAGACTACCTAACTCCTGTGACTCCAACGGCCCCTTACAGCCTGGGAGGCCAGAATGTAGCTGTCCCTACCCTTTGCTCCCCTTATTCCTGACTTTCCCTCCTAGTAGCCTCATTAAAAAACCCAAAACACTCTCACTCAACAGGGGAATAGTGTTTGAGCCTTGGAAGTCTGTTACTTCCTCACCTGTTGACAGATTAAATGTTCTCTTTCCTTTCCCCTTGAACCTCATCCTAGATACTTTGATTCTGCGCTGGGGTCAGGAGCCAAGCTTTCAGAAACATGTCAGAAAGTTGGCATCGTGCTTATTTTTCGTCAAAATATTTCAAAGTACTTTATGTAATCCAATAAGACACATTCAAGAAACAAAAAGATCCTTTGACAGCATTAGAAATCAGCCACAGACACAGAAAAATGCTGAAAACCTGTTAAATCGCTGTTCCACAGGAGAAAATAACACCACCAACTAACACCAAGCACATTGCTCAAAGAAATGCCAATCTCCTAATATCCCCTGAGCTTGCTCTTTCTTCTACCAAAACTGTCCACACAAGTGCAAAATTGAGCTGTAAAGGAACATGCCTCACTGGTCTGTCACTTACCCATGCCTGCTTGACCTCTTCAGAGACATCAGTGGCATCGTCCTGAAAAGGGAGGAGGAAGAAAACCAACAAGATGAGCACCAAGGTCAGCTCCCATCAATTACGCAGGTTGCCATTCACATGGGGCAGCAGGGGCTGACTGCAGTGTGAGGCTCTGTGGCTATCACTTTTAACAGCCATCACAGCCTGTCCACTCACAGAGCTCACCTGCACCCAGAGAGGTCAAATCAAACCATGGTTGGAAAGGAGGCAGCTTCAAGAGAGAATTAATCTTATCTTTGTCAATAATTACCAGTCTATTTGGCTTTATACTGTTATCAGTTTCTATTAGATGATTTTTACTACCTCAAGCTAATTTTCAAATGATCTGATGGCAAATAGGGTCCTATTGTTCAAGTCAAGTCACTGGCCACTTGACTTTTTTTTTGTAGACAGAGAAGTTTATTTGTGAAAGGACCAGATGAATGAGGAAAAAAAGGGAAGGGAAAAGCACCTCCTGAGAGAGAGCAGGGAGGTGGGGTGCCTCTCAGAAGGGGAGGAGAGATACCAAGGCCACTTAATTTTTTTTTAAAAAGATTTTTAAATTGGAAAGTCAGATGTATAGAGAGCAGGAGAGACAGAGAGGAAGATCTTCTATCCAATGATTCACTCCCCAAGTGGCTGCAATGGCTGGTACTACACTGATCTGAAGCCAGGAATTTCCTCCAGGTCTCCCACATCGGTGCAGGGTCCCAAGGCTTTGGGCCGTCCTCAACTGCTTTCCCAGGCCACAAGCAGGGAGTCGGATGGGAAGTGGAGCAGCCTGGATTAGAACCAGCACCCATAAGGGATCCTGGTGCATTCAAGGTGAGGACCCCAGCCGCTAGGACACAGAGCTGGGCCTGACACTTGATTTTTTTTTAAAAAAATTTAGTTTATTAAATGTTCATTACAAAGGTGAGGGGATTGCAGACCCACGTGGGGCACCGGTTGGGATGCAGAGGGTGACAGTAATGTCTCTGCCTTCCTCCTCTGTCTGCAGGGTGATGGTAGGTGACGTGCGAGAAGAGGGTGCACGACTCCTTGCTGTCAGACTTCAGACTACTGCCATTTGATTTTTAAAACATCAATAACAAGGCTGAGTGAGAAAGGTATGCTGCAAGATATAAGGGAGGTGCATTCATGCACTGGGTATATATTTATAGTTACTAGGCATAGGGGTGCCTATTTTTATTTTAAAGTCAAAGTTAAACTTTTTTTTTCTTTCCTTAAAGATTTATTTATTGGAAAGTCATATTTACATAGAGAAGGAACAACAGAGAGGAAACTCTTCCTTCCGCTGGTTCACTTCCCAAGTGGCTGCAACAGCCAGAGCTCAGTGAATACACGGCCAGGAGCCAGGAGCTTCCTCCAGGTCTCCCACATGTGCACAGGGTCCAGAAGCCTCGAGCTCCCCTCTACTGCCCTCCCAGGTGACAAGCAGGGAGCAGAATGGGAAGTGGAGCAGCCGGGACACAAACTGGTGCCAACATGGGATTCTGGCACATGCAAGGCGAGGATTTCAGCCACTAGGCTACCATGTCAGGCCCAAAGTTAATCTGTTTTATATTATTTGTTCCTTATTTTGACCAAAGGAGTAAAATTGGATCAAAGGAACTTATTATCTTGCTTAACAATTTTAAGCTCTTGAAATTCTTGCAGCTTTCTGTTTAGGTGTGATATTAAGATGCTATTTAATTATGGCTTTTAGGGCAATGTTAAGGAAGACTGATAGAACCTGGCAAGCTGATTCATTTGCCATGTTTAGATGCTGTTGTAAATTTGCAGTTTTGTTTTTTTTTAAACTCTTCACCAATTATTTACCAAGTTCTAGTTACTGGATATGTAGTATACATTTACTAAATGAGTCCCAACCTAGTTAAGTTCTTCTCTCCTCCTCGGTAATACTTCCTTGGTAATGCACAAGCCCCAGGCCACTGTGCAGGACTCAAGGTAGCTGAGAATGACACCCCCAGCACGGAGCAACGTACTTACATCATTTGTCCAGAAATTGATGCCCGTGCCTCTCCGCCGCTCCCTGGGCCGCCTCCTCTCGCGGATGGACAGCTTATTGGAGGACTGGTCATCCAAGTCTGCTTCTTCACCCTCTAGCCAGAGACAAAGCACGGCTTTCAGGCTCCTGGGGCATGTGCACGGGGTGGGGGTGGGGGAGTGCATCTCTGAAGCTTTACATACCATTTCTGTCCATCTCCTTTGCGCCTACAGTGCTCTCAGCTGTCTCTGAACTCTCCGACTCAGGGGCTGAAGATCTACTTGTCCCTGACAGGTGGGAACTGGTGTAGAGTGAGGGTCTTGAAGCAGTAGGAGATACTGGGGTTGTGGGTTTGTCTGGCTGAGATGAATACCTCAAGCGACGATAAACAGGCTAGAAATAATGCGTGGGATGAGATGTTAAAGGTCAAGTTCAGCCAAAAGATAAGCACAGCAGGTTTATTCAGAATGGGCTTTTCATACATGAAGAGGCTTAACAGTTATAGATACTCGGAAGTTAGTAAAATTGCTAAACAACAACAACAAAAAAAACCAGCTTGTATACTGAGAATAACATTATAGCAGCAGCACTCTGAGAAAATTTCTCTAGATTCACCAAAGAGTACTAGAATAACATCAACTATGTTAATAAAATTTTTTGGCCTTAGCTTGAAAATGGAAGAATGGTGGCCCTTTTAAGATGAGGTGCTGAAAGGAAAGGTTTATGTATGAAAATAAAAACTTGAAGGATACAAAGAAGGAAGACACAGGGATTACCTGCAATCACAGAGCTGATGAGCACTGTGCCAAGAGCCAGAACCACGTCTTAAGATTCCCATTTCCCCCTTTGAAATTTTTTTCCCCTGAGAGAAGAGGCAGAGTTTGACACCAAGCTTTAACTTGGTTTACTGTAGATGTATACATAAAGTCTTACTATGCATCAATTTTACAATATAGAGACTGTGTGTCTTTTGTTTATAAATTATAAAGGTGCTTGGTGCCATGGTTAAGATGCCACTTGGGACACCTGCACTCCCTATGAAGTTCCAGAGTTCAAATCCCAGCTCTGCTTCTAATTCAAGTTTCCTGCTAATGCACACTTGGGAGAAAGCAAGTGAGGGTTTAGCCATGGATCCCTGCCATTTAGGAGGGAGACCAGAAAAAACAAAGCTTCCTTCTGACCATGGAGTAAGTCCCTTTAAACATAAGTAAGAACCAACAAAATATGGTAAGCTTCAGAGTCAGAACTTGGTTCAAAATCTGGCTTCAACACTTACTGGCTGTGAGATCCTGAATTAGTTAACCTCTCTCAGCTTCAGTTTCCCCCCCTTTCTCAAGTAAAACCGGGATGACACCTTCTCCAGACAGTGTTGTGAGGACTGAATAAGATAATGTGTGCTAGGCTCTTAATACATTGCAGCAAGTACTCGATGAAAAGCAGCTAATAAAACAAAATACACACTGGGATGTTGCTAGTTAGATTTAGAACAAAGAGCTCGCTCTCTCCTGTAACCACAGTAACCACAAAATTTAGAGGAGTCTGAACCAGGACACTTCTGTGAGTGAAAGGGAGAGAAATGATCATTGTACAGAGACAATGGCTGATACCTGTGACAGCAAACTCTTTTAGAGAAATGGAACACAAATTAAAATGTCTAGCAACATGTCCAGCCCAGTGGCGATGCCCTGGAGTGCCTCACAAGCTCTGAGAGCTACAGGAGCCTGGGGAGCAATGCACTTGCATCTGGAGAGTTAGCAGTGCAGCTGGCCTGCCTATGTTTCAATTCCCTGCCTCCGCACTTAGCTTTGGCTTAATTTCTTCATATATAAAGCAGGAGTTGTAAGGATTAAGTGAATTAACATACCGCAATGACTATCATAAAGTCAACATTCAATAAATCTTCACATTTTAATTTTTATTACACTATGACCTCTTCTTAGAATAGAAGGACATTTATTCTAGAAGAACGATGACTTAAAGACTGATGTCCTTTGAAGTCTTCTAGTTGCACAGGTTTGCCATGCACAGTATTTGCTCTCAGTTGCCCATGGAGACACAGAACACAGCAATTGAATAATCAGTGAGAGACAGACCCATCAAATCAATCACTCTGCTCTTAGCACAGCACATGCCAGAAAAATTGAGCTCACCTCTTCATCCAGACCCCGGGCCCAGGGCTGCTGACCTTCTGCAGCCTCCTCTGCTGGGGCTGCTGAGGGCTCATGCTTCCCGGTGCTCTCCTCAAACCCTTCAGGGTCGACAGGCTTCTCGCCAGGTTGCTCCTGAGCCTGCTTCTCGGCCTTTGACCGGCTGAATGTCCTTTCTGCTTCTTGAAGGTCTGTTAGGGTAACCCCCTGGGAAAACATCATGACGGTAAGTCAGTTTCACCCTA
Organism: Ochotona curzoniae; assembly: GCF_017591425.1. Classification (NCBI taxonomy): domain Eukaryota; kingdom Metazoa; phylum Chordata; class Mammalia; order Lagomorpha; family Ochotonidae; genus Ochotona; species Ochotona curzoniae. Next base: position 13,055,746 of record NW_024466219.1, on the reverse strand, counting down.
ACTACAGAGTGACTCCAGGAGCGAGCAGAGGAGCTCTCCAAGAGATCAAACACCAAATCAAAGTCCCCAAATGCCTAAAAGCCATATCAAACAACACATGCTTAAAATGAGCATCTCAGTGTGAAATGAAACCAGCCCAAGTCTGGTCTAGGTACATTTAGAACTCAGTATTTTAGCTTTTTCAATGTGATCTCTAGAAAAATAGGTCAACATTGATGTCCTCCTGTTATACATGTATTTCTTTCAGAACAAATCGTTCTCAATCTTTATTTGAAAGCTTTCTACTTTCCAAGATCAAATGGTGACTAAAAGAAATTTCTCTGAATGGCAGAGATTACCTGTAGAAAGATAAGCCATCCTCAAAAAAGAAAAAAAAAAATCAGAGCTGGGCTAGCACAATGATCAACCCCATAAAATCCTGGACAAGCTTTGCACTAACATCATTTCCCAACTCTAGCAATCAGAGACGTTCCAAGAGTTAATGCCCCCTTTGGACCATAGGATTAGCAGAAACACATAAAAGGAACACCTATCCCTGGTGGGAAGAAGGGCATTAGAGACAGAGGAAACCTGTGCAAAGATACAGAAACAAAAGAAGCCATGGATGATTCAGGAATTTAGCAAGTTTGAGGTACACCATAAAAGAGGGTAGTTGAGGGAACAGGAGACAGAGGACAGCTCCATTCAGGAAAGCAGGCAGAGGCCAGATTCTGATGGATCTTGTATGCCATGCTGGGGAACCGGGATTTTACTTTGACAATAGATGTTCTTTTGGGGACTAGGATTAGACAATCTCACGAAGAATACTGAGAATCTAATAAAATCGTCTCAAAAGTTGCATGCCCAAAGACACCTTCACTCCCTCTTAACTGAACCCCTCGCAGGTATTTGAGTGTTCAGTCTCTCCCACCTTCAACTCCATGTCCTCTTCCAGCTATTCCCTATCTTCTCTCCCCTTGATACACAAAGTTAAAACCATCCTAGATTGGTTTATAATGCCTTATAAATCATTCCTCACTCATTTATTTCTTTAACAAACATAAGACTGTTTACAACATGCTGGGGAAAAGATGAGAAAATTATAACTATTTTCATGCAATAAGGATGGCTAATTAAAAAAAATCATAAAGCAAGTATTAGTGAAGATTCAGAGAAATTAAAATCCTGTGCATTGACAATAGAGCTGTAAAGTGGTATAGCCACCATGGAAAACAGTAGGGCAGTTCAAGAAATTGAACACAGAACTATATATGCTCCAGCAAGTTCCATTTTTGAATATATAAAATTGAAAAAAAAATTAAAAGAAGCATCCTAAGGAAAGTTGGACAGCAATTCTCATAGCAGCATTATTTGCAGCAGTCAAAACATAGAAACAACCAACCCAAGTGTCTATCAATAGATAAACAGATAAAACATGGCATGTGCATACAATGGAATATAATCCAACTTTCAAAAGGGAGCCAATTCTTATACATGCTATAATACAAACCCAGATAGTATAGTAAATAAAATCACCCAGACATGAAAGAATAAGTATGGGTACTCTATGGTTCCTACAGTGGTCAAATTCATAAAGACAAAATGTAGAATGCTGGTTTGCCAAGAAGGCAATGGGAGTAACCGATGAACATACAGGTTTTTTTTTTTTTAATTTTACTTCTTTTTATTATTATCATGATAAGATACAGTTCCATAGCCCCTGGGATTTCCCTCATACCCTCCCAAATTCCCTACCCTCTCCCTGAGTTCCCCTATGTCATTACTATAGTATAGTTCTTAATACAGAGTTCATTATTGTGGGCATGGACAATGGCAGAGTCCAGCATCCTATTGTCAAGATATAGTAAACAGTTTCATTGGGAACCCTTCTTTGCCTTGAAGTAGAGATGCATACTGTATTGTATCCTCACATTTACCCATGATAGCCTCCATTAAATAGTTACTACACATCCCTTAAATGAAAAGCCACCAATAAAAAATCAACAATAGGAAGAAAAAAAAAATGAACACCACCATGAAGTTAAATAACATGCTACTGAATGACTAATGTGTTGCTGAAGAAACGAAAAAGAAAATCAAGAACCTTCTTGAGGAAAATATTACTGTATGATCTGAGTCACTGAAGAATTTAATCAGAAGAAAGTGTTTTGAAGAGATGAAACTAACAAAAAACATCAGAAACCATGAGATATAATTTCCGCTGATCATTGTTGGTAAAATGTATCTCCTGAAGGAAACAAACAGATGGCTTTTGTTTTTTAATCCAGTCTACTAATCTATGATGTTTGATTGATGAGTTTAAGCAATTTACATTCAGGGTTAATTCAAATAGGTGATAATTTGGTTCTGTCATTTTAGCAATGGGTTGTTCATTGATTTAGTTTTCTGTTGTTATTTCACTGGGATATTCTTCACATTTGCCTTTGGTTTTGCTGGGTGCTATTCCTTTCCTCTGTCAAAAGAACATCTTTAAGTATCCTTTCTAGGGCAGGTGTGGAAGAGGCATATTCTTTTAACTTTTCTTTACTGTGGAAGAATTTTATTTCATTTTCAAAGACAAAGGAAAGTTTTGTTGGGCACGTTATCCTGGGCCGACAATTTTTTCATTTTAGAATCTGGAATATGTCATTGCATTCTCTCTGGCCTGTAGAGTTTCCTGTGAGAGGTCTCCTGTGACTTTAACATTCCTTTATATGTCAGTTGATTTTTTTTCACGTGTACATTTAAGGATTTTATGTTTGTTTGAAGAGAGCTTGATTATCATGTCATGGAGATCACTTTTGGTCAAGTCTGTTCAGAGTTCTGTGCCCCTCCTGGACATTGTTTCCCAATTCTTTCTCTAGATTAGGGAAATTTTCCTTTATTATTTCATTAAATACATTTGTAAACCCAGCTTCTCTTTTTGCACCTTCTGGGACTCCCATAACTCTTATATTTGGACTTTTAATAATGTCTTTCAATTCTTAAATACTTTTTTTTTAGCTTGATCCAACTCTGCTTCCAGCTTTTTGTTTGTTTCCCCCTGCTGACAGGAAATATCTTCTAATTTTGAGATTCTTTCTTCTGCCTCCTTCATTCTATTTTGGAGACTCTCCACTGTACTTTTAACTTGCTCCACTACATTCTTAGTTTCTGATATATTAGCTTTCATTTGATTCATTTCCAGTGTGATATATTCCTTGAATTCCTTGAATACCTCCCTTTACATGCTTCTTGTTGTTAAGAAGTTTTATAACAAGTGTTTTGAATTCTGTATCCCCCATTTTCTCGATATCTTCCTCAGTGAACTCTGATGATGGCAGAGGGTTTTGCTTCTTTGCAGGGGAGTCTTCAGTAATATTTATTGTGGCTTTGACTCTTCTTTTGCTCTTGGTTATTGTACTTCTGTTTATCAGATTCTTTTTCTGGTGGCAGGTTTCTAAGCTGTGTCACCCACAGGTCTACAGTTCGATTTTACTTATTGCAGTTGGCACATGGCTCTTTGTTTGCAGTCACTTGTGCCATTCCCTCCAGAGAGTCCCGGGTCTGGGTTCTTAGGTTAGCTTTCCACCGTGGTCTCCATAGCCCCAGCTCCTGGCTCACCAGTCTCTGCCTCCTGTGATACCGTGCTGAGGCTGCACTGTTGCCTGTGCAACCTTTCTCCCACTTCTGGTTTGAGTAGGTTCCAGGATTAGGAAGACTCCAGGTGTCCTATATAGCTAGCTTGTTGTTGGTGGTCAGGTCATCTTGCTGGAACCTGTTGGCTGTTAGGTCTGAGGGCCACACAGACCTGTTTTGACCCATAGGATGCCATAGTTGGTATTATTTTCCTGTGGCACCAGTGCAATGCAATGAGCTCAGCAAGTTCTTGCCAAGCTTAGGGCATCCACAGCTCACTGCTGTCCCCACAGTCACAAAGCCCTTGCCACACTATACAAAATGGTGCCTGGTGCAACACTACTAGAGTTCTTGATCTGCTAGCTATCAGGTTTGAGAGTAACCTAGATTTATCTTGGGTGGAACCTGTAGAATGCCACATTGTTGCAGTTCTATGAGCCAGAAATACGTTTACTCCCAGCTCAGTGCATGCACAGTCCTGCCCCATAGCCCTTACTTCCTTAAACAAAATGGCGCCTGATTCAGCTCTAGGAGGTGGACTGGATTGTGAAATCCACCCTGTTCCTGCACTGCTCGTCTGGTATCTGCTGCTCTGTCTCTGCTCCTGGACAAATTAAACAGACCAGCAGGACAAGCAGTTCTTTGTCTGGGTTCACCTCCTGAGCTTCCTGATAAACATCCCTTCCCACCTTGTTGCTGGTGGAGTTCTGGCTGTCGGTGGAGTTCAGATTGCAGCTTGCTGAAGGCTGCTGGGTATCAGTCACCGTAACACCACATTGTTTTGTCTGCTGTTTTCCTGTGTCTGTCATTCTCCAAGTACCTCTCTGTTGTGGTTCTGTCCTCTCCTATTTCATGGAATGTGCCCTTTCTGCTTCACACTGACTAATACTTCTCCATCTGTTTAAACATGTTCTTATCCTACTCTGCCATCTTAATTCTCCTGAACATATAGTTTTAATTTGCAGAAAAGTACTAGAGATGGATGATGGTGATAGCTACTCAACCAAGTGCAGGTACTTAATACCAGTGAGCTGTCCACATAAAAATGATAAAGTTTGTGAACTTTACCCAAAAAATACATAGTCAATTTTAGTCATGATAGCAGTTACGTTCTAATGGAGAGAAAGACAAGCAAATAGGGTAAACATCAGGAAAAACTGCAGGAAGAACACTCAGGATGGTCAGGGAAGACAGCAAGGACCTGCAGTCTGTGTTCTGGAGGATACAAGGCCCCTTCTCAGCTCAGCTTCCCCATGGGAACTCAGGTTCCTAAAACTGTGCAACTTGACCCTTTAAACGAAAGCTGACTATTCCTTCTAGGCCACTACTGTATCCCAGTTCCCTTTTCACCTATTGGTCACTTCTTTCCCTTCTGCTTCACGGGCTCATCATCCCCTGCCTCCGTAAATAGCTCCAGTCAGTAGCCTTCTCTCTATTCTCATAGCCGTTATAGGCTGAGTTCATGCTCTTTTCATTGTAAGCTTGGTTTGTCATTAGAAGCTTCCTAGCCAATCCTCTTGCTTCCAGGCTCAGCAAATATACTACCTATCTTTTCCAATAATTGTTCATTTGATAATTTTTATAAAATATAACATACACTACATCATGTTCTTCCTTAAATCGATTCAGTGGCTCACAGGGATTCTTTTGTTTGGGAGAGGGAGTATAAAATCTTTATGGAAACATAAGCCACAAATATTAAAATTTATCCTTTAAGCACAATACAGAAAGCCAAGGTGAGGTTGCCTGTACTGGATGTGAATGCAGCACCCAACCAGCACGTGTGAGGACCAGGAATGGAGGGGGCGGAGCTGGCAGGGGGAATAACGCGGGAGGGGCGGGGGGGTTCCCTTGTTAGATAGCTACTCCCACTAGAGAGTGTGAGCTGGGATGGGGACAGACCAGACTAAGCACGGCTACAACACCTGGGCACCTCATGTGGACTAGATCAGGGAAAAGCCAGGCTGAGCTGATTATTCCTACTGGTGCAAACAAAATTAGAGTGGGTGAGGGTTGGTTGGGCTTAGCCACAGCATCAGCTGGTAGAAGCTGGCGCTGGGGGCTAATTCTGTCAAGTCAAACCACAGAACCATCGGGAGAGTGCATGATCTGGGAGTGGGAGTGGCCTAGGAGGGAAACAGTGGGCTCCTCCCTCTTGGGTTACCACTTCCACAGGAGGACACGAAAGCTAGGACAGGGGCTAGAGTGGCTAGACAGACACCCAACAGCATCTGCGTGGGCTACATAGTGGAACTGGTTAGATGGAACTAGGCTTTAATACCCACTGACATGTACGAGAGCCGAATGGGATGTGGGACAGACTGAACTAGTCTCCCGCACATACTGGCAAACCAGGGTAGGGGGCGGGCCTTGTGGGGGTTATTGTGAGTTGCTCCAACTAGGCTGCAGCTCCCACTGGTTTATGCGAGGGACGAGTATGTGCTGGACAGAACCAGGCTGAATTGCAACAACCATGGATTCCAGTGGAAGATGGGGCTGAAAACAGAACCAACCCAGCAATTGCAATCACCAGCTGATTGGGGAGATGGACTGTGCTGGGCCCTGTACTTGCTGGCACATACAAGAATCTGGTCTGAGAATACCTCAAAGTTTCTTAGGAGATCTTCCCAATTGAACTGCTGGACTCAGAGCCCTAACCAAGAAAAGACAGAACAGAACAGGTCAATCAACCACCTCAGCTATATGTTGGCAGCAAAATATGGGCCAAATGGAGACTCTATGATGGACTATGTCAACCAGTGGATTCTTCAAAGACCTCATAGTGCTAGGAGCAGCAAGACCGGCAGCGATTCATAACTGTTGAACTATCAAAATCACCAGAGCAAGAACCTCAATTCATGCCCTACATGCAGGACCTGGGGAGGGTGGGAAACTGGGTGGGCCTTCTCCCTTAATATCCCTCTTTAAGCATGAAGGAAACAACATGGAAATAATAGTCTTACCTACTTCCCTATAGCCCTTGAACCTTTTTACGCTAATTAACTATGTAAAGATTGTCCAAATATAATTAAAAAGAAAAAACAAAAGTTTATCCTTTTAAAGTATGTAATTCACTGTTGTTATTTAAGCATATTCACAGATTTCAGGGTGATGAACTAACACCACATTCTAATTTTAGAACATTTCATCAGCACAAATAAAATCCCACACCACTAGTGGTCACTTTCTATTTTGTCCGCCTTCCAGCCTTTGGCAGGAGTCTACTTTCTAGCTCTCTAGGCTTGTCCATTAGGGAAATTTCCTGTAAAGAAAAACATACAGTAGATGGAGTCTTTTACATTTGCCTTTTTCTCTTAGCTTAATGCTTTCTCAAGGTCCTTTCATGTTGTAACTTCTATGGGTATTTCATTCCTTCTAATGTTATATTTCATTGCATGAGCATTATTGTTTATCCATTCATAAGTTGATAGACATTTGTGCTGTTTTACTTGTTAGCAATTGTGAATATTATCATTACAGTATCTATTTAAAAGTTTTTATATGGACAGACACATATATGCTCATTTGTCTTGCAGATATACTTGAATGGAACCATTAAGTCAAATGGTAACTGTTTAACATTGAAGATATGCCAAATTATTTTCCTTTGGAGAATCTTAAAATGTGGTAAGGATGTGGAGATCTTCAAGGTCTTTAATACAGTAAGGAATGACAAAGTGCCTCCACACACTGAAGAGGCTTCTACATTCTAAGATTGAATCCACTTGGAGGCCCAAGCAAAATGACAGGAACGTTAGTCTTACACGGAGCTTGGAGGAATAGAGCTCAAGAGGGACAGTAGAACTATGAACTCATTTGATTCTATGAAGTATAAGATTTAACACACTTAATGCAGTGGCTGGAATAAGGTGCTTATTTTAATATTTTGCTATTATACTCCCAAGACAAAAATAAAGGAAATGGCACTATAGAAGAGCCACTCACTTGAGTAGACCTTCGCGTCTGCCGAGCTTGTCTGGAACGGGCCTTCCGTAAGGACTCTGCTTCCTCATCCCGTACGGGAGTCAGATAGGACCTGCAGAGAAAGTCAGAATGGCAGGGAGGCCATCAGCTGTGAATAGAAAGGACAGAACTCAAGAGATTATCAATATTTGCGTTATGTCCATGGGGAATCATGCCATCTATAAAATAAGGATGTCACCACTTCGTTGTGTCCTTGTAACTTTTGTTTCTCTTCTTGCCTTAATGCTATGCTAGCATCTGTGAAATATACTGAACGGGAGCCATGGTGGGTGCCCAGGATCTGTCCCTGCAGTGCTTCATCAGTAATTGTGACTGTTCTGGTGCTGGAGTTGTGGCACAGCGCATAAAGCCACTGCGGGCAGTGTTAATATCCCATGTGGGTGCCATTGATGTCTTGGCTATTTCACTTCTGATCCAGCTCCCAACTTACAGCCTTGGAAGAATGTGCAGGATGGTTCAAGTCCTTGGGCCCACATGGAAGACCTGGAAGAAGCTCCTGCCTCCTAGCTTCAGATCAGCTTAGCTCTGGCCATTATAGCTATTTGGGGAGTGAACTAGTGAACGGAAGATTCTCTCTCCCCCTTTCTTTCCCTATTTCTCCTTCCCTCTAAAACCCTTACTTTAAAATAAAAATGTGAAAATAAAATAAAATAAAATAAAAATGTGTCTACTGAACACTCAAATCCATTAACATTAACATTCCATGAAAAAGAAAACAAAACAAAACTTGGTCTCCTCCTTTTCTGGGATTCTAACTACTTATATTAAACCTTATTAACAATGTTCCTCGTATGACTTATTTGTTATCTTTTCCATCCTTTGTGTCTGATATTTTACAGTATTCAATCGTTCACTTCATTAATTCTCTCTTTAACTGGTCTAATACAAGCTCACCAAGTGAGCTTCTTATTTTCATTTATTTTATTTTTCAGTTCTAGAATGTCTATTTTTTCTTAGTCTTTGATGAAAGTCTCCATTTTATCTTCTATTTTCTTGAATATTATTAATCAATTATTTTGAGTACTTGTTTAAGAACATCAGGATCTTGTCTTTTTTTTTTTGTAGTAATGGTGTATGGTTTCATGACTTTGGTAATTTTTGAATTTAACATAAAAACTTCAATGAAGGCAGAAATTGGCCATAGTGATAACAGTAACAACTATGATGACTCTTCGCAGATCTGGGAGATGCTGTCACCTTTAGGAGAGGAAATATTTTCCTCTGGAAGTTAGGCTAAGGAAGTGGTTCTCAAAATTCCACTGTGTAAGAATCATAGTGAGGACCTGTGAAATAGAAATTGCACACTTCCAGTAGTATTGACTCTATAGAGGTGGTATTGGTGGGATCTGAGAACATTTATATTTAATTCTCAGCTGACGATGCTGATCTGGGTGGGTGTGGACCACATGTTGACAACCATGGGCACATGGTATTTCTGTTAAGTCCTTAGGATATAATCATCAGTCATCCAAGATAAAAGAATCTATTAGGACTCTTCTTCCTGTAGTCTAGTTTTTATTTCTTTGCCCCGGGAGACTCCTGAAAATTTGGATGTTTCTTTGCCTCATGGCTACTGTTTACATCTTGAATAGCAAATGTCTGAAGGAGAAAAGTATAGTCAAATGCTGAGTTCATTTTGCTATGATTTCCTTCCCTATAGGACCTTGAACCCTTAAGTCAGGTTGTATAAGGCTCACAAAATCATTTGGTCTGCCCTTTCCAAGACCACTGCAAGCAGGATTTAAAATTCAATAAATCTTTAGCAGGCTAATTTTTAAGCTGACAATTTTGCATGACCTGAAAATGATGCTATAAATATCTATATGGCCCTTGGCAGAGAAATGGCTCCCCACCCCTGCCTCAAAGTTCTTGCTTCTTAATAACTGCCCAGTATTTTCAGAGATTTAAAAATATATATTTATCCATTTTCTAATTATTCTTAACAGGAAAGTTATCTTAAACAAAACACACCCTCGCCTGAAGCAGAAGTCCCGGCCAGGCAGTGCTCACGTTGCCATATTTGTCCCTCAATGTGGACTAAACTGAAATTCTGATGTATCAGTCTACTTTAAATTTTGTAAGCATGAATCCTCCCTTAACATATTTCTGTCTTCTGAGTGAACTAAGCAAAACAAAACAAAAACTCTTCTAACTTATGGTTCAGACATTGGAGATAACGACCGTATCAACTAGTGACTGGTAACTCAGATCTTCACGGGCATCGTGGTGCAGCAGGAAGAACAGATACCCTGATTCTACTTTCACATTTGCAATTAATGCTCTGTTTGACTCTAAGAGAATCATTTAATTTCTTGGAACTTATTAACTTAAAAAAGAGAGGGTCAGTCTACAGATTTTTAAAGACTTATTTATTTATTTTTCTTTAATTTGAAAGGTAGAGTTATATAGAAAGGAGAACCAACAGAGAGGGTGGGAGGGAAGCAGGCAAGGGGGCGGAGAGAATCTCTCGTTCCTCACATGGCTACATTGGCTGAGCCTGGGCCACGCAGAAGCTATAAGCCAGGAGTTTCATTTAGGTCTCTCAGTGTGTTTAGCAGCCTGAGTATTTTGACTATCTTCTGCTGCTTTCCCAGGTGTACTAGTAGGGAGCTAGATCGGAAGCGCAACAGTCTAAAACATGAATTGGTGCCCCTAGGGGCAGTCGTGTGACTGGCGGGGCCTGTAATGCTACAATGATGGCCCCAAGTATATAGTTTTAAGGCCCCGTCTAGCTTTAAACCATAGTAAATCCATAAAAAGGGTTTTCAAAAAAACCTCATAAAAATGAATATTATGAAAAAACTATGCATGAGTTTCAAAAATTTTGCACTATATTAAACTTAGCTTTCATTCTTTTTCCACATCCAAGAATTATTTGAAATCCTAATATCAATACCAATTCTGAACAAATAGTCTCTAGGTTCTCTGACTAAAATATAAGGGAAGAGATTGTGGCCCAATGGGCTAAGCCTTTACCTGGGACACCCACATTCCTTATTGAAGTGCCTCCACTTCTGATGTAATACTGCCTCCACTTCTGATTCAGCTTCCTGCTAACGCACACCCTGGGAGGCAGGGGATGACGGCTTAAGGGCTTGGGCCTCTACCACCCACATAGGAGACTCAGATGTTGTTTCGAATTCCTGTTTTGGTTTGGACCATCCCTGACTGTTATGGGAACTTAAGGCTTGAACCAGTGAATGGAAGCTCGATCTCTCTCTCTCCAGCCTTTCAAGTAAATAAAAATAGATAAACCTCAAAAAAGTTTCCATCATCTTAAAAAAAAGATAAATATCTATTCATTAGTCTGACAGAAACCTAGCAGATATCCAAACATTTACAGAAAAAAAACCTCTCTGTCTCTTCTCCTCCTTTCTGTATATCCACTTTCCAATAAAAGTAAATGAATCTTTTTTAAAAATGGGATTAGAAGGTGTTTGTTTTGGTGCAAAAGTTTGAAATTCATGCATAATGTTTTTGTAATATGCATTTTCATGAAATTGTGAGGATTCCTCATATAGTTGTTCTTAATATCTGTGCTTCCAAGATACCCCTTAACATGCTGATGATCTCAAAATTCATGGAGGCTCAAGGACCTTATGTAAAATGATGTAATAATTGCAGACAACCTATATATACCCTCTAGCATCCTTTTAAGAACTCTCTAAGTTAATAATAGCTAATGTAATATATATGCTGTGTAAATAGTTGTTATACTACATTGTTTGGGGAATGATAACAAGAAAAAGATTGTATATGCTCAGCAGATAGAATACCCCCACCCCGTCAATATTTTCAACTTTGGGTTGGTTGAATTTACACATACAAAATCCATAGGTAGGGGTACTGTGGTGCAGCACCTAAGCCACCGCTTGATGCCAGCATTCCACATCAGGAGTTCAAGACCTTCTATTCCACTTCCAATCCAGCTTCCTGCTAATGTACGTGGGAAAGCAACTAAAGACGGCTCAAGTACTTAGGCCCTTGCTACACAAGTGGGAGAATCAGAGGGGGTTCCAGTGTTCCGGCTTCACACTGGCCCATCCCTAGTCATCAGTAACTTGGGAAGTGAACCAGTAGATGGAAGAGCAAACAAATCTTAAAAAGAATCTATGGACACAGAGAGCTGACTGTATTCAGTTTCTATATCCACGGGTCACTTTCTTTGGTATTGTTCAATAGAACTGTGTATGACAGAGGGAAAGTTGTATACCTACCACAATCTAATTGGCTAAGGGTTACTTAAAATGTTGCTGGTGTGCCTGAGGAATTCCTATTTCTATCTAACTTTAATTAATTTAAGCAGTCACACATGATTACCAATTACTATACTGGACTGCATGGCTCTAGATACCCTAAGAATCCAATTACAAGATCTTACTGTCAATTCTGCTTCTTAAGCCTAGAAACGAGAATCAACTCACACACTATTAACAGAGTAGAATCGTGCCATGAATAAAGTTTGTTAGCTAGTTAAGTCCAACAGCAGAAAAATGAATTCATTTTTTTTCTCAAAGTTCTTTTTCTTCTATGCTTCCCAGAGTGAACGTTACAGGAAACTTACATTTTTACACAGAGTATTTTTCAGTTTTATCAGGTAGTGCTGAGGCTCCTACCTTCAAGCTATTTATAGGCACAGCAAATAGGAATAAGCACACAGATGTGGAAGGCTTTAGAGAACTAACTGCAGCACTGACACTCTGCTGCTTCCATATGCCTCACCCCAAAGCACCCCACATCCCCACAGTCCCCACTGACAGAGAGAGCTCGGAGAAAACAGACCGTTACCTCCTTGCGCAGGCCTGCATAGCAGCATGAAGGTCAAGAGATGCGTGGAGATGAATAGCAAGAAAGGTAAGTGGCTGCTGGGAAAGACTGCAGTCTCAGCACCCGGTCTCCCTTGGAAACTAGCAAAGGCTTGCTGTGCCACCGCTATCCAGCAAGCCAGAGGCGAAGCCTGCAATTTGCTAAGAAAGCTGCTACTAGCAAGGAGGAGGAGGAGAAAGAAGGGGAGGGGAAAGGAGAGGAAGGCAAAATCTTGGGTCTTGGAAAAGCCAGTGCTGCTGATAATTCCTAAAATACCATTCCATTAGATGCATATTTTATACACTGTATCAAACCAATCAATATGACATCTCATTTGCAGAAAGGGAGGGAGAGGATTTCTTCCTGATGTGAAAGAAGATACAGCAAGGGAGATGCATCATTCTCATTCTGGGTACTATTTCATTTGCCCTTGGGCTATGCTAGTTGCTGCATTCACCCAAGTGAGCTGTAAATACAGCCCCTGGAGGCACAGGCCGTCTGGTCAGCGAGCAAATGCCAACAGTGGTGAAGATACAGATAAAACACAAACAGTGACAGCCAGAAATGTAGAGACAAACCATCAAGTACTCTACCAATGGGTTAAGGACTGTTCAATTTGGCTAGCTAGCTACAGGCCAGAAAAATGTCCAGATTTAATATGCCACCTATCAGGATAGGATCTGATATCACAGGTTGGAAAAATTGCATGCCAATGCTCGTGTGTCATTGGAGTGTCTTTGCCTTTCTAATCCAACACTGAGATCAGAGCTGGAGCTGAAGCAAGAACCCACAGGCACACTCCAGTCAGCAGAATAACTAAAGATAAAAAGAAAGGTATTTTCCTTCAGCCAATCTAAGCATTTCCTGAATCCTCTGGACCATTAGTTTCTAACAGGGTACAATTTTACCCCACAGAAGGCAACAACAAAGAACTACCTGGCTCAAAATTCAACGGTGCTGAATTTGCAGGCATTAAGGTTAGCACATTTTTCCTGCAAAGGCTCAATATAAATCTTTCAGGTTGTGAGCCCTAAAGTGCCAAAGCCATCAGGACCACACATAACTGAATGAGACTGGCAATCCACTGCTTACCACACTAAAGTGACAGAACCAAGCAGTTGCAACGAAACCCAAATGGCTTGAAAAGAATAAAAACATTGACTCTCTAGTCCTTTATAGAAAATGTTTGCCCAGCCTTGCTCTAGTCTCGACATATACAGCACCATACTAGGGCTCAGAGAGCTCCTTCTGTGTAGACAATGTTAATCTGGTGTTTCTGTGACCTAGCTCAAATAAATAAGGAAAAGCTACATGGGCCTGAATTCTTTTCCATCTGAACATTTGTTCTATTAAAAACATGCCAGCCTCAAGTGCCAAAGCTAGTTTTGCAAATCCCAGTGCTTTACATATGTAGGTCACTTTACAGTTAGCTCCTTGGTTACAGCAGGTGCTAGTGATGCCAAGGATGGCAGGTTCCAGCAAGGCCAGGCGGTACTGCTTTACCTCACACTCACGGGCTGGACCAGCTGGACCTGGCCAGCTGTCTCAAATATTGATCACTGACGACAAAACAGACCAGAAACAATCCAAATCTTAAGCACCAGGGAGAATGGTTTAAGCAAATTATGGAACAAAACCACTCATATGAAGCAATACTATAAGCCATTAAAAGATTAACAAAAACTAATAAAAATACACAACCAGCAAAAAATATTCATAGCTGGAATATATGAAGAAACTGTTATCAGTAAAAAAAAGCAATAACCTAAACAACATAATACAATGTATAACCACATAATTCACAAAAAAAGAAAACAGAAAAATCTATAAATATAAGAGAAAATGTCATTTCAACAGCAGTAAAGAAAAATTAAAACATGCAGAAGCTACTTCACCTTTCCTAGATTAGCAAGAATTAAAATAAGTTTTTGTCTTCCCTCTTTCTGTAAGTCTGGCTTTCCAATAAAAATAAATAGATAAATCCTTAAAATAATATTTAGAGGGGTCAACATAATGGCTCAACTGGCTAATTCTCTACCTCCAAGTACGGCATCCCATACGGTGCTGGTTTGAGTTCCAGTTGATCCACTTCCCATCCAGTTCCCTGCTCATGGCCTGGGAAAGCAGTGGAGCACGGCCCAAGGTCTTGGGATCTGCACCCACATAGGAGACCAGGAAGAAGTTCCTGGTTCCTGAGTCTTTGGATCATCTCAGCTCCAGCCACTGTGGCCTTTTGGGGAGTGAACCAGTGGATGAAAGGTCTTTCTCACTATCTTTCCTCTCTGTAATCTGTTTTCCCAATAAAAATCAATAAATCTTTAAAAAAAGAATAAAAATAAAATAACATTTCAAGTATAAATGATAAATTATAGGCATTTTGATATATTGCCAGTGACAGTATAAGCAGAATAATAATCAGGTATCCTGCAGTAAAGGTACATTTTGTTCTTCAGAATCAGATATTGTAATTGGAACTCAACACCCTTAGAAACTCCTTCACCTTGTTATAAAGAAATACATACAGGAACGGTAACCGCATCATCCTGAGTGTCAGTCACACAGGAAAGACCCCCATGATTATCAGCACAGGAAAGAAACCAACTGTGGTACAATCATGAAAAACAAGCATTTAAAAAGAGCAAACTGAGTTGAATATAAGCAGTACATCCTGGAATGATATGTACAAAATGATCCCTTTTATATAAAAACATGTAAATGCACTATGTATCTGCACATAAATGAATAGCAGTAAGGAAGATCTGAGATAAATAAACACCAAATCCAAGACAGGAAAGCTCTCTAGAGAATGGCAATGGAGAAACAGAGACTTTATGTGGTACTTTTCAGATTTTATATTGCAGTAAAGGTGGTAAAATAAGATTTGATCAAGCCAGGATACAAGTAAATAGGTAGTTGTAAGGCATAACAAGTTTTAAAAGAGAAAAAATCGGGCCCGGCAGCGTGGCCTAGAGACTGAAGTTCTCACCTTGAACGCACTGGGATCCCATATGGGCGCCGGTTCTAATCCTGGCTGCTCCACTTCCCATCCAGCCCCCAGCTTGTGGCCTGGAAAAGCAGTCGAGGACGGCCCAAAGCCTTGGGACCCTGCACCCGTGTGGGAAACCAGGAAGAAGTTCCTGGCTTCAGATCAGCATAGTATTGGCCGTTGTGCTCACTTGGGGAGTGAATCATTGACGGAAGATCTTCCTCTCTGTCTCTCCTCCTCTCTGTATATCTGACTTTCCAATAAATAAATAAATCTTTTTAAAAAAATAAATAAAAGAAAAAATTCATATATATTATTTCCTAACAAACACAATATACAAACATATTAGTGACATTGTTGATCTTAAGAGTATGCCGAATGTTTACACTCAAAGTTACTGTGGAAAATTTGGTCATTTTAAAGGTAAGGCTAAAATCTTTTAACTTTGAAAAAGTAATCATTGATATTCAAACAACGTTTACCTCTCTCTCTAGCACTTTAAAGTGAAGTGACTAAATAAAAAAAAAAACAAAAAAAACAAAAACAAAGCATGGCCTTGCAGGGACACAAGAGTCCAGCACACCTAAACGGAGCTAGTTACACCATATCACTAGTGTGCATCACAACCTTGCAGATCCACCCTTCTTCATCCCAGTCTAGTTTATGCAGCTGATCCACTTGGAACTACAATTCAGCTTCTTTTGCTTCCCAACTTCTAACCACTTTCTCCTACAGTATCAAACCAAGTATATTATCCTCAAAAACACTCCCTCCCAGGAATTGCATAATCTGCCTGGTCAACAGAGAAAAGGGATTAAGGATAGTGAGGGTCTGGCTAGCATTGCTACTCTCTGCCTTGCAAATAAAATTAAATAAGCATTTTACAAAGGAAAAAGGGTATTCTAACCTGTGTATATAAGGAAGCTGTGTTTGCTTCAGGTAGGCTGTCAATATTAACACCAGTGGAAACAAAACATTCTGACCAACTACAGAATCATTACTATTGCCTCTGGAGGAGAGAAGAAAGTATTCAGGGAAGCAGGGAAAACATTTTTTTTTTAATATTGATTTATTTTTTATTGGAAGTCATATTTACAGAGAGAAGGAGAGACAAAAAGATCTTTCATCTGCTGGTTCACTTCCCAAGTGACCACAATAGTGTTAGTTCGGCTGATCTGAAGCCAGAAGCCTCTTCCAGGTCTCCCACACAGGTGCAGGGTCTCAAGGCTTTGGGCCGTCCTTGACTGCTTTCCCAGGCCACAAGCTGGGAGCTGGAAGGGAAGTGGAGCAGCCAGGATATGAACTGGCACCCACATGGGATCCCAGCAGATGCAAGGCAAGAACTTCAGTCACTAGGTACAGAGCAGAGCCCTCTGTTGTTTTTTAATTGACAGTAACTGTACATGGCAATACATGTATACAATGTGTTTGAGCTCATCAGGGTAATTGGTATACACACCTGTGGCTCTTAACCTTCACTGAACACTAATCTGGTCATTTTCCCATTCAATTATTGTTTATAGCTGCTGTCTGTATTTCTACTAAATTAGGGTATTTTTGCTTTTTTTTTTTTTTTTTTTTTTTTTTTAAGATTTATTTTTATTATTTTTTCATTGGAAAGGCGGATATACAGAGAGGAGAGACAGAGAGGAAGATCTTCCATCCGATGATTCACTCCCCAAGTGAGCGCAACGGGCCGATACCATGCCGATCCGAAGCCAGGAGCCTCTTCCGGGTCTCCCACGCGGGTGCAGGTTCCCAAAGCCTTGGGCTGTCCTCGACTGCTTTCCCAGGCCACAGGCAGGGAGCTGGAAGGGAAGCGGGGCTGCCGGGATTAGAACCGGCGCCCATATGGGATCCCGGGCGTGCAAGGCGAGGACCTTTAACCACTTGCGCCACCGCGCCGGGCCCAGGGTATTTTTGCTTTTTAAACAAACAAAAAAGGTGAGTGAGCCATTTTTAGCACAAGTATATTGAGGTTAGGAATCACGTTCTAGTTCTCTTTCTTAGGTTTGAAAACTAAGACTTTCTCAAAGCAAATAAACCCAAAGGCTGGATCATTATACTAGTCAAGGTGACTCTCTGAGAAAGATAAAAAAAAGTTTAAACTATCCCAAATAAATGATGACAGCAAAACATCTCGGTGAATGGAGCCAACGGACATTGGAGGGTGACCTCATCCTTGGATCAGTGAGATCTATAGCATTCCACGACTATCCAAACCACTTAGAACCTTCAGAATATGTGCCCACTGAGACTCTGGCTTGATATAAGGTGGAGTTCCTCGTCCCTGGGATGTGTGCAAAGTCATGAAGGGTTTGCCCCTTTGTCTTTCCCCTTTCCCCAGCAACAAAAAGAAGAAATAACAAATTTGGAAGCAATGAGTTCATCCAATTTTTCCTAAACTTTGATCCATTCCACCCTGATCAACCATGTAACCATTATTTAAAGAATAACAAAAATAAAAACATACAGAAACATCATGCAGGCAACTGTTATCAGCTAATTCAGATTTTCTAATATTTCTAAAAATATAAACACATCTATCAAAGGTTGGAAACTCTTCCAAAGATAAACTTCTTGTTTCTAGCACCTTCACCTAACTGTGGATGAGCCAGGTGAGCTATAAGAGAGCTTCTCTTTGAGTTCTTACAAAGTCTATATTTTCCTTGGGTCTGGCATTATGTCACAGAAGATTGTTTGTTGTACAGCTTGTAATGTTGGCACCTGTATGGATGTCAGTTTGTATTCTGGCCACTCCTAATGGCCTGGGAAAAGCAGCAGAAGACAGGCCAAGTTCTAAGTTCCTACCAGCTACATGGGAGACCCAGAAGAAGCTACTGACTTTGGCCTGATCCAGTCCTGGCTATTGCAGTCATCTAGGGAAAAACTAGTGATGAAAGATCTCCCTCTCTCCATCTCTTTCTGTACCCCTGACTTTGATATTTCCATTTAAATTTCAAAGAGGATAGAATGTTTGAACTTGCTTTACTTTTAGAAGTGGTATTTCCCATGACAAACAGTTCTCAGAAGTTCTATCTCCTCCATGAAGAAGTAACAGGAGAATCCAACCACTGTGGTCATAACACGTTCACAGCACAGAATGGCCCAGAGACTGATTTGTGGGAGGCATTTGGATGGTGAGGAAGAACAAGACTGGACCGTGAAATCCAGAAGGCATGACTTTGATTCCCGGCCTTTTTATTGCTAATTCTGTGACTACGGACAGGTTCCTCAGTCCATCTGAATTCTACTTCTCTTATCTCAGAGTTGTGAGGATTCAATACACCTACCAGGTTGCCAGGCAGATGGTAAATTCCCAAACACAACTTTCTTATCTTAGTTAAGCCTTGCTTATGCCTGAAATCCAACTTAAATTCTACCTCCACTGGCTCCAGAAAACCTTTTCTAACCATTCCACTCTATACAATTGACCTTCTTCTCTAAATTCCTAATATAATTGTCTAATATAATTTTGTATCAAGGAAATACTATGTAATATATACTCACAATTTACTATGTGTATATTTTTTAAAGATTTAGTTAGTTTTATTTGCAAGTCAGATTTTACAGAGAAAGAGAAGGATAAACAGAAAGGTGATCTTCCACATGCTGTCTCACTCCTCAGATGGCCTCAATGGACAAAGCTGGGCTGCTCTGAAGCCAGGAGCTTTCTCCAGGTCTCCCACGTGGTTGCAGGGGCTTAAAGACTTCATCCATTCTCTGCTGCTTCCCTAAGCCATAAGCAGGGAGCTGAATGGGAATGTGGAGTAGTATGACATGAACCAGTGCCCAAATGGGATACTGGCACTGCGGGTGGAGGATTAGGCTGCTATAATATTGTGCTGGCCCCACTATGTGTATGCTTGATGGTCTCAATCCCAAAGGCATAAACCTAGGGTAAATCCCTTTCTTACTAGATCCATACTTCTTATCACAACACTGAACATATAAATGTAAGGTAGTCGCTGAAGATTTAGAACTCTGTAATTTTAGAATATTGACTAGAGGTCCTTTAACTCCCCCAACTAGCCAATTAAGAAACTGAGACCAGATTTTTCAGAGGCCCACCTTGTATGTAGCTGGAGAGTAAGCTAGGCACTCTGCCTGGCAAGCCATGGGGCGACTCCATTGGTGCCTCTTGCTCTTGGGTAAAGTAGGACCACAGTGACAGGGCACAAAGGGCCTCCCTAAACCAGTAGATTTCTATGTTTCCTTTCACTCTTAAAATGCTCAACTGCAAATGATTTAAGCACAAAACAAGGTCTAGGGAGCGTTATACTGGCTTAAATGAGGTATCAACTGACATTCCTCTACTGCCACCTAATGGAAAGAGAAGATTATTAACAGGGTCTTTTTTTTTTTTTAAGATTTATTTTATTTATTTGGTAAAGATACATATGGAAGGAGAGATAGAAACAGTCAAAGAGAGTTCTTGCTGGCCACAACATCAGAGTTGGGCCAGCCTGAGACCAGGAGATGGAAGTTTCTCCCAGGTCTCTCAGGTGGGTGCAGGGGCCCAAACACAAGGTCATCTTTTGCTGTTTTCCCAGGCACACAGCAGGGCGCTGGAATGGAAGTGAAACAGCTGGATTCGAACCGGGACCCATATGGAATTCTGGCACTGCAGGTAGCGGCTTAACCCACTGCTTCATGACACTTGTTCCCCTTTTTTCATTTGAGAAACAGCTGTATTCATTGAACACATACCCAGTAGCTACTATATGTTAGCCTCTGTGATGTGAAGAACATCCCCAAAAAAGTAGCTATAAAAAGCTCACAATGGGGCCCGGCGCGGTGGCGCAAGTGGTTAAAGGTCCTCGCCTTGCACGCCCGGGATCCCATATGGGTGCCGGTTCTAATCCCGGCAGCCCCGCTTCCCTTCCAGCTCCCTGCCTGTGGCCTGGGAGAGCAGTCGAGGACAGCCCAAAGCCTTGGGACCCTGTACCCGCGTGGGAGACCCAGAAGAGGCTCCTGGCTTCGGATCGGCATAGCATCGGCCCGTTGCGCTCACTTGGGGAGTGAATCATCGGACGGAAGATCTTCCTCCCTGTCTCTCCTCTCTGTATATCCCGCCTTTCCAATAAAAAAAATAATAAAAATAAATCTTTAAAAAAAAAAAAAGCTCACAATGCAGCCATGATGAGTGACAACTGCGGTTTAGTTAGTTAAGTCCTAAAAGCAGCAACACAGAAGAACACTGAGGAGGAAGAGCAGCCTCCACCTGGGCTGGGAAAGGGAGGCTAGCAGCTGAGTTTAATCTGCAGGAGTTCTTGCAGGAGGAATGGGGTGGCATCAAGCAGAGACGTGAGAAACACGGCTGGAGCAAGAAGGCTCTTTGTGGACAAGTGGAAAAGGCCATCAAGCAAAAACAAATCCAGGAAATGTGCCCATTGTTTCACCTGGATGAAGTGCTACAGTGACCAGAGTTACAATCTACAGCAAGAAGACCAGAAAGACAGGGGTAAGAATAGGGAGACAAACTAGAATGGTTCTGGATGTGCTGCAAAGATTCCGATTAGTCACGGCTCTAGCGGAATAGCTAGCCATCAGCGGACTCTGCCACACTGCCTCATTCCACATGGCTTCAGATTTTGTCCAGAAACAGGTTCCTAAGGACACGAGCAATTAGGAAGTTTCTCCTCTTATATGTATGGAAAAACACTTATTTTAATTAAGATTCAATCTGATTATTCAGTATGCAGCCAACAGTTTTATCCAAGTCTCCTTGAACTGGTGTTTTCATTTTCTATTTTTCTGTACAAAGGACAACTCAATTTGAGATCTGCCCTTCATCTTTCTAAAACAAATTCTCTCTGAAATGGCCCCAAATATCTGATTATTTTTGTTTTACAGATTTAAAATAGAAATTCTATATTTAAGATCAAAAAGAAAAACAATACAAACACAACGTGTATTAATACCACCCAGCTTAGAAATGACAGTACCAACACCAGCTTTTTATCAAGAGAGAAAAATGTTCATAATTCCTGAAATTTTTAATTGTTCTCTGCTACAGTAATCCTGTGGATCTGATACTGAAGTCAGTGCACATGTTTAAATGCATTAGGAATATGAAGAAATACAGAAGAAGTTCCCATCTGGTTATCCTGAACACAACATCTTATTCGTCCCAGCAGCTTCCCAATCACATCAACTCAACGATGTATGCAACCAAGCCTGCTACCCAAACAACCACCAGGAGGGCAGCGTAGAAACACCTATCTAGGACACCAAGGCTGTCAAGTAAAGAATCTTACCTGCTGATTTAGCTGCTCCATGTCCAGCACTTGCTGATGTCTCAGCTCCCCACACCTGCGCTGGTCCCAACCCTGAAAGCGCCCGTGGACTATTTGTAGAGGCTTGTCTCAACGCCCCAGAACACAGGGCAACTTCCTGAGCTTCTGATTTCCATAACACCAGGAAAGGCAAAGAACTCAACTGCCAGATGAAATCATTTCAGCTGAGATCAAACAGCCTCAGACACGCCTTGCCATACACCTGGGCAACAGCTTTCCCAGAAATCTAATAAGTGCCACTCCTCTGGCTGTCCTTCCCTAGTAAACACCAGATTCCATTTTATGGGATTGTTACAAGCAACCACCTCTTTCTTTTAATATAGAGAAATCAACTGGTAGGAGAGAAGGGGGTTGGGTAAGAGTACAAAAGTTGGGTTCCTCCTACATATCACCAACACTCACAGCTCTGAAAAAAGAACCACTTTATCAGGAGGAGATTAACTGTAAACCATGCCTGTAAGGGCTCTGAGACACAGGTGTTGGGTGACTGCTCCTTCACTCTGAAGTGCTTAGGCATTGGGACAGAATCACTGGGGGTGCTGATGCACAGGGAAATGATTCTTGTCCTTCCATTTCTTCTTCTTCTTCTTTTTTAAATGGTTATTTACTTTCACATACTTGAATGATGAGAGAGTTTTTTCCTTCTACTGGTTTATTACCCAAATGCTCCTAATAGCTAGAGCTGGACCAGATCAAAGTCCAGGGGCCAAAAGTTTCATGTAGGTTGCCTACACAAGTGGTAGAAACCCAAGCACTCAACTCATCACCTGATCCTCCCAGGATGCATTAGCAGAAAGGTGGACTGCAAGTGTAGTAGTGAGACTTGAACAGACACTCTGATAAGATATGCAGGCATGGCAAGCGGCAGCCTAATCCACTGAGGCAGCACTTGCTCCCTTGCTCTTTCTTCCAAACGCATGTGTCCTGAGAGGGAGAACTGGGAAGTAGTAGACTAAGGAGCTACGTGAAAAATGTCCTTGTCTCTAGAGAATGAAGTGAGATAGCACTGCAGTAGTTGTGTTTGGCAACAACAACAAAAAAAAAAAAAACGGGGAGAAAGACAATAAGGTTCTAATTCAAGGCTCTAATTCTCATTGTAACTCTTAGCAGACATCACTCAAGTCTTCTCTTGCCAAATTGCTGAGTGGAGTTACCGAGGACTAATATTATTAAATGGCTTTATAATCCACATACACACTAAGTATATCAACCAATGTTTTCTAGTGCAATCATCATAAATTTTAAACCACCTTCCCCATCATCAGAAGAAAATATTTATGCATTCACATTCTACTTCTTGTTTTTAAATAGAGAGACAACATCACTCTCAGGGGCTAGACAATAGTGCTTTGTAAGTGGGGACTGCTGCTTTATTCACCGCTGGAAAAGTAAAGGCAGTGCCAATCAGCCTATCATACTACCACTTACTTTAATGTTATTGGAAGTCCTTTAAGATAAACTTATCTAGACATAATTTGGTACAAGTGACCCAATTCCCATGTGCAGGAATGCTAAGTGGCAGTGATCTTGATCTCAAGAGATGTTAAAATGTGAAAAATGCTCCCCCTTATCTCACCATGGCACAGGATGCATAGTACCTGGTTGGAAACTACAGAAACTGACCCCATGAACTTAGGCAAGAATACAGTGGAAGAGAAATACCTGAGATCCGTGACCTCAAAAATATTTACTTATTTGTTTTCATTGATCAGGAAGAGAAAAAGAGAGAGATCTTCTTCCATCCACTGGTTCACTGTTCAAATACCCACAACAGTCAGGGTTGGGTCGACCAATGTCACAAAGTCAGCACTCCACCCAGGTTTTCCAAGTGGGTGTCAGGGACCCAAGTACTTGAGTCATCACCTGATGAATCCTGGAGTGTACATCAGTAGGAAGCTAAATTGGAAGCAGAGATGGGACTCATCCCATGCACTCCAATATGGGATGTGGGTATCCCAAGCAGTGGTTTAACCCAACACATCACAATGCCAGCCCCATTAGAAATTTTAGCATAAAGACTAACACTGGGGTTGGGAGCCCAGGCTCAAACTTTCCTGCAAGAGTCAGTTGATACTATTATCATCACACTTAGTTAACTAGCTGTGGCTTCGATTCTTGGACACCTCTGGGTGACAAGAAGGAGTCATCAGAAGGTGTCTGGGTGTAGCTGCCACCACATCACCATGATGGAGATTTTCCTTTAAAGTTCCAGAAAGTTTGTATCACACTAGTGCATGCCATTCCAAATATCAGGTTAGGAGACCACAGGCACAGCAAATTGGCTTAAATAAAAACACAACCTTACAGCCATGAGAAGTGAGATCGTTCTGGCACAGAGTTTAAAAATGAGATAATGTAACTGAAAGAATGTCAGTCTTCAGTGTTTTGGATGGAGCGCACTTCCACACACATTAGTTCTGGAGATGCCGTGAACAAATTTTAATGAGAGTCAAATAAAGCATGCTACTGGTAATGGCATGAATAATTGCCAAGTACTAGATCTCTAATTTGTTTTAGAGTTTGTCAAACACTTCCACATAGTCTGTTTCTTGGATCCTCACAAAGATACCATAAGATACACTTGGGGACATATGGGTTTCCCATGAATTATTTCTAATCCTCAAATAAGCAAATAATTTAGAGTGCTCCTACTACAGGGGAACAGGATGGAAAGGAATCTGACTTCAATTACACAATAAGAGGTTGAAGTGGAACCCTAACTTGATTCCTTGGGTTTTCTACCAGGCTCATCCTTGCACAATTATCTAGGGAGCTTGGAACTATAGATAGGTCCACAGTTCTGTTTGCAAGGTATCTTCAGCCTTGGGAAGTCTCAGGTGATTCTGCTACCTAAAGCCTGGAGCCCAAGTAAAACATCTCTTTCCCAAAATTGTATGGAGTCCACTGCACAGACCTAATTGTACATGATCTCCAGATATTACCATGGCAACAAGTGTCTCAACTGCCACATTCATCTCATGCTCTTCCTGGTCAATATACACACATAAGAAGAGAGAGACCACTTAGATCAGTAGACCAGCATTGCTGTGGACTTTTAGATTAAAATAACACCCATTTTAGAACAAAAATGGAGACTAGAAGAGTTTGCAGAATTTCTTTTGCTGAAGTATCTTTATAAATTGACAACAACTTGTAGCTTGAAGATAGAAGAATGAATCAAAGACTTTAAAAAAAAAAAATCATGAACTCAGAGTTTAACTATTTGGTTTAAATTTCTAACATTTGAGAGATGGTGCCCAACTAATCTGCCGACAGCCTCACATTAGCAGGAATAACTACCTCACAAAGCCTCGAAGGGACCCCAGAAGGTAGGTAGAAGTGGCAGAAGTGAGTGTGTGTGTGTGTGTGTGTGTGTGTGTGTGTGACCCAGTCTCGACAGGGTCTAGATCAGGCATGGCAGACTTGAAAGCAAGAGGGGCTAATTTTGAGAGACAAACAATTTTAGCTTCTGGTAGAGAAAAACTATTTTAGCCCTTTCTATAAAAGAAAAGCAAGGGCATCATATACCAGATGTAAAATTCAGGGACGGCATGAGAGGAAAGGGCCGAGGACAAGGTGGGAGGGGAAGCAGAACACAAGACAGACACCATCAGATTCTAATATTAGCCTGGGGAACTGTTTACATTTTGTTGCTAAGGAAAGCTTGGAGCTTTGGAAAATGACCCCAACCCCTATGCTACTGTGACAGCTGCTGCATGGCCCCCACATCCCTGCAGGGTTATCTGCCAACTGCCTGTCACTTGCCATTTCTGTCCTACTGCCTGACAGGCAGTCAGCCTCTTTATAACCAGATGACTGGGTTGGTTTCCGCAGCCCCTGGGAGCATGCCAAAGCCTGAACAGTAGGGCTCAGGGTGACAAGAAGGTTGAGACAGCTGGATTTGGGGTTGTAGTTTGAGACAGACTAACCTCTGGGTTAAACCTTATTCTGAATGTATAAGAAATGGTTAGCGAGTTCAATGAGGAGGAACGGGAGGCCCAGATGTAGGTCTCTACTGGGCCTCAGCCCCCAAGAGTGATATTAAGCACATGGCCCTATGCTCTCAGGCCTCGGCAGTCCCATTGTAAAATAGGGAGCATACCTTCTGCTTCTTTCCGTGACATAAACAAAATACACTGGAGCACCTGGCTTTTCAGGGGAGGAAAAAAGGGACTTTACAAACCCAAGATGGCATTCTTCCTAAAAGCAATAAACTGTTCAAAAAAATCTTTCCTGAGCTATATATACAAAATTGTAAATTACCTAAAATTCTGGGGCTAGCATGGTGGCATATCATACTAATCCTCTGCTTGTGGTGACAGCATCCCATATGGGTACAAATTCAAGTCCAAGTTGCTCTACTTTTGATATAGCTTCCTACTATGGCCTGGAAAAGCAGCAAAGGATAGCTCAAAGACACTTGAAAGAAGCTCGAGGCTCCCAGCTTCAGATCAGCCCAGCTCTGACCACTGCAACCATTTGGGGAGTGAACAGGCAGATGGAACGTCTTTGTCTCTCCCTCTCTGTTACTCAAGTAAAATCAATAAATCTTTAAAAAAAAATTATCCAGAATCCTGAAAATCCCGAATCTCTGACTACTACTTTACTCTTCAATTTCACAGCACACATTCACAAGTTTATATCATAAACAGGGACTGTTCCTGGGCCCAGCTGCTCTATTTCAAATCCAGCTCCTGCTAATTTTCCTGTGAAGTCAGAGGAAGATTGGCCCAGGTGCTTGGGCCTCTGTTGCCCACAGGAGAGATCTGGATGAAGTTCCTGGTTTTTGGCTTCAGCCTGGCCCAGCCTTAGCTGCTGGCCTATCTGCCTAGTAAACCAGCATATGGAAGATCTGTGTCTCATCTTCTCTTTCTGCATCTCAAATAAAGAAAATTTTAACACCCCTCCACCCCTACCCCGCAAAATGAGGGACTATTGTTCTTCAAGTTATTTTTTTCAAGCTCCCTTTTCTCTTTAGTCCCATTATAATACTGTAACTTTGGAAAACACCCCCAGAAAATATTAACATATATGTGTGTGTGTGTTTTACTATTTGGTATCATATCCATTTGTATCTATCTTTGTTCATTTAAAAATATGATAACAAACCGAGTACAGAGCCACAGAGGGAAGGGCTGAGACTAGACTACATGCACCCACTCACCCCCTCTTAGAACAAAACTCTTGAAAAAGGAATGCTAGCTGTGCAATCTAATCTAGTATTGCCTACTCCTCAATTCAAGCACTCTAACTGAAAGGCAAGTGGAGATTTTTCTGAGAGCTTCCCATGGGCTGGTCTTGCTGTGGCGGGTTTTCGAGCCCCATTTATCCCACTACTCCCTAACTGTTTCAAGTTGGACCTGCGAACACAGCCTCCGGAGCTCCAGCACAGCTTCCCAGCAGGATCAAAATGCTCACACAATGAGCTGATTACACAGAAAGCTGCGGCTTCAAGAGAAGAATTAACATCCAGCACGCTCTTTCAGAAGGCAAATTTAGCTGTTTTCAAAACATCTGATTTTTTCCCTTTCAGTTTATACTTGTCTCCAGGGAGAAATTAAACAGCATTAATTCTGTAAAGCTTAAATGATACATTTTGTTTGATCAAATTATTCTCCTGTTAGAAAGCCTTCAGCTTTGAGAAGTTCAAGTTTCTCAGCAAAACACAGGCAAAAATTTGCATGATCTGGTTCTTGCCTATCTTTTCAGTTCCATAATTTCCAAAGTACACCCACTGGCTTTCTTTGGAAAAGACGACAAAACTACTCCGTGGGCATGGACTTGTGGAAAATGCTGCAAATTCTAAACGTTCCCAAGCCCCACTCTGCAGACCTGCTCACCCCTATCCAGAGGGTTGACTACAAAGTGGCTTTGGGGTGACCCTGTTTTATTTTATATAACCTGTTTCCTAAATGCATCTGGTCACAGAATGCTTTTAAAATTTTCTTCCCTCCATCTAATCCTATGTCACATACACTTTGAGAAATGCCGTTTTGAACTTGCTTGGCTCTTCAATTTCCCATGCTGCTTTCACAACATCACCCTTCTGGTATTAGTCATATTAACTCCCAGTTGTCTTTCAAAATTCAACTCTAGTCACCTTTTCTGGTGCCTCCCAACCCCATTCACCCCAGCCCGTTCAGCTTAGCGTCCCCCGCTCTGTGCTCCCACACCATCCATGCATGCCTATGCACAGCCCTGTTTGCCTTCCTCCAGGAAAGCTCCTCAAGGGCAGGAAAACGGCTTCCTGTGCCTGGCTCCTGGCATTCCACAGCAATTTAGATGCCTTGTAAAAAATGTGTATTCCCATTTAAACAACACTGTTCAGATATCATTTTGAAAAATCTCATATTAGAAAAAATTCCAGATTCATTAGTTTCTCTCTTTAGAATATCTGGCCACTTTGAACTAATGTTACTATTCAAATACCAGTTGGAGGTCCCTGTGCTATATTTTAAAATTTTGTTAGAGGGTGAGTGTTGTGGAGTAGCAGGTTAAGCTGCTGCTTAATAGGTATTATGAAAAATCTATGCATGATTTATAAAAATCCTTTTATTAAAATAAGCTAATGTTTTAATTCCATTTCCCCATATCATCTTGTCTAGGCCTTACACAAACCCTAGGACACGCAAACCACTATGGCTTTTAAATTCTGTTCACTTTTATGATTTGGGTATTCTCTTTAACTCTTTTATACTCACCTCCGTTCTTCCATGTTTATAATGGCAAAGGGACCTCATCCATCATGTTGCTGGAATTCTCTTCCTAGATAGATTTTGGACTTATTGACGTCTCTCCACCTCATCTACCAAACTCTGCACCGACAGTGTTGTCACACCGTCCTTCTGCAACAGTCTCCTTAACGGCATCACAGGTTTATTCTCGTTCATTCTTCCTCTGTTTGTTTCATACTCTATTCTAAAGCCAAAATTTTAAAGCTAGACATTTTTTAAAAATTCACATTACTCAGAAATTCTACTCCTACTAAGTATATCCCCAGGGAAAATGAAAAGGTATATATCGAGCAAGTACAAGCACATGACCATGTAAAAATCTGCTCACAGATGTTTATACTAACATTACTCATAATAACTTAAATGTGGACTGATAAACAAACATGGTAAGTTCAGTTAATGGAATGACATGTGGTCATTAAAAAGAATGTAGCTCTACTATATGTATCAACATGAATCTTCCAAACACGGAGAGAAGCCAGTCACAAAAGCCCACACATTGATTCTACTTATATGAAAGGACCAAAATACGCAAATTTTTAAAGACAGAAAGTACACCAGTGGTGGCGGAGGTCTAGAGAATGCAGGAGAAAAGGGCAATGGAGAAATGGGTTTAGGACTTCCCTTTGACATGATGTGAAGGCTCCAAACCAGATGGCGGTGACAGTAGCCCACATCTGTAAGGATGCTATACACCACTATTCATACACTTTAAATGTTAGTTGTATAGTTTGGTAATTACATCTATATAAAGCTGGTAAAGAAATTCTTCCCATGGCTCATCATGGCTTGCAGCACTGGCTGTGCAACCTTGCATTAAGTAGTGCCTACATACTCCTCAGGCCTCATCTTAAACTATTCCTCCTCGATATTTCCTTACAACGAATGCTTTGAGTTTTCCAAAGAAGCGAGCACCTGCCCACACTAGTAGCTTTTCAGCTGTTTTACTTCCTGCTTGCAATTATCATCCCTTCTCTTCATCTAGTTGTTATTTATCCTGCAGACCTACTTTTGAGCATCACAACCTCACATTCTTGGATCCCCAGAAGGGAAACCTTCTGTAAGAGAGATCTTCTGAAATACACTGGCACAACTATCCATACTGTCTTTTTAAGGTTTAGACCTTTTTAAATTTACTTTAAATATTTTTGAGAGACAGATTTACAGAGAGAGAAGGAGAAAGAGAGAGAGAGACAGAACGAGCACCTGCTGCTTCACTGCCCAAATGACTGCAATGACCAGAGCTGAGCCGATACAAAGCTGGGAGCCAGGAGCTACTTTCACATCTCCCACACTGGTGCAGGTTCCCAGGGCTTGGGCCATCTCTGCTGCTTTCCCAGGCCACAAGCAGAGAGAGCTGGATGGGAAGTGGAGCAGCTGGGACACAAACTGGTTCAGATATGGGATGACGGCACCACAGAGCAGAGGATTAGCGCCCTGTGCCACCACACTGACCCCAAGGTATATATCTAGCAAGTACAATTCCTGGGCTCAGTGTTGTGGTGCAATGAGTTATGATGCCGCTTGTAGCCCATCAGAGGGCCGGCTTGTGCCTGGTTATTCCACTTTCATCTCAGCTTCCTACTAATGTGCCTGGGAAGGTAAGAGAAGAGGGCCCAAGTACTTGAGTTCTTGCCACCCACACGGGAGATCTGGATGCAGTTCTTGGTTCCTAGCTTCAGAATGGCCCAGAATTAGCTATTGTACCCATCTGGAGAGTGAACTAGCAATCGGAAGACTAATCAATTGAGCTTTCTCTCCTACACCTTTTCCCTCCCCACCCCACCTCAACCAAGTTCTCTCCTGCTCTGTCACTCTGCTTTTTAAATAAGTAAATAAATTTTAAAAACACAACAAAAAATACAATATTATTTAACATTTGTATTTGTCATTAG
This sequence comes from Ochotona curzoniae, assembly GCF_017591425.1. Taxonomy (NCBI): domain Eukaryota; kingdom Metazoa; phylum Chordata; class Mammalia; order Lagomorpha; family Ochotonidae; genus Ochotona; species Ochotona curzoniae. The sequence goes on along the minus strand of NW_024466219.1, from coordinate 13,025,445 downwards.
TGTATGTTTCCAAAGGGCATATTTGTCTGATGCATCAATATGCCATTTGAACTTATCCGTATCTAGTAACAAACAGCTAGTGCTCAATTAAATATTCTTTTCAGAATGGATATTTTTATTTATTTTTATTGCAAAGTCAGACATATAGAGAGATGGAGAGACAGAAAGATCTTTCGTCCGATGATTCACTCCCTAAGTGACCGCAACGGCCAGTACTGCACCAATCCAAGGCCGGGAGCCAGGAGCTCTTTCGGGTCTCCCACATGGGTGCAGGGTCCCAAGGCTTTGGGCCGTCCTCGACTGCTTTCCCAGGCCACAAGTAGGGAGCTGGATGGGAAGCAGGCTGTCGGGGTTAGAACCAGCGTCCATATGGGATCCCGGTGCATTCAAGGCAAGGACTTTAGCTCCTAGGCCACACCGCCAGGCCCCAGAATGGGCTACTGTTATATTATCAAGTGACTTAATCCAGCAGTTCCTTATCTAACACTCCCTATTTACCTTACACCATCTCTAAAATGCACTCATCTTGACCTGCACTTGATACACAAGATTCACCTCGAAAGTCTTATATATTAATTTATCCTTTTATTCTTACATTTGCATTCTGGTAAGAAATGCTACAGCTATCATGTGTGGTACATAGCAGGTACTCAATGATATTTATAGATTAAACACATTTCATTAAGAAAAAAAAAATGCTACCTTAGTGATCAGAGGTTACAAAATTCCCAGAAAAGAGTAATTATCACTCTAAGTTTCTCTAAATTAATAGTTCATGCAATTAATTATTTAATATTGCAGGCTGATAAAAAACCTGGTTTCTGGGTCAGTCTAGTGGCTAAAGTCCTCGCCTTGCACACACCAGAATCCCCTATGGGCACCAGTTCTAATCCTGGCAGCCCCGCTTCCAATCCAGCTCCCTACTTGTGGCCTGGGAAAGCAGTAGAGGACGGCCCAAAGCTTTGGGACTCTGCACCCGCGAGGGAGACCCGGAATAGTCTCCTGGCTCCTGGCTATGGATCAGCTCAGCTCCGGTCATTGCAACCAACTGGGAGGTGAACTAATAGATAGAAGATCTTCCTCTCTGTCTCTCCTCCTCTTTCTACATCTGATTTTCTAATAAAAAATTTTTAAATCTTAAAAAAAAAAAAGAGCCCGGTTTCCCCATTCCTTTTTCAGACCAAGGTCTTAATGATGAACTCATTTGCCTTCTCTCCACTCGGAAACATTTTTTAAGCTAATGAAAAGATTACTTTGGCATTTCTTTTTTAGATGAGACTAACAGTATCTTAATTACATATTAATTAGTAAACAGACAAACATCAACTGTTCAAGATTGACTTATCAATATTCCCTTGGCTGGATGCCAATTAAGAGAGGACAGCTGTTGGTTCTGAAACCTCTTTGCTGAGAAAGTTGATTTTCTTCAACTTTTATATAAAGAAATGTTCAAAAGAAGAAAAGGGAAGTAGGAAAAGAAGGAAAGGAAAACATTATTTTCCAATTCACTTCATATCCTTTCCCTTCCCTCTCTTCTGAAAATGTATGTCTCAGAGCTTCTTTTTAAATAACAACTAAAAGGTTGAATTCTTATTTCATCTCACAGATGGTAAGATTGCTTGACTTACTACACATTTCATACACAGATACCCACAAGTATGAAATCTCCTTCCTTGGAATATCTGAAATAATATTAATAAATCCACATTTCAATAAGATTTCACCTTTTTAAAAAAATCTTAAACAGGAACAATGACAGCCTTCATGTTTAACTTGATCTGACACACTCAAATGGAGCACCTTCTCTTATTTAGATTCCTTCAAGTGAGAGAAAACAGGCCATTTTCCCTTGGTCACATCTTTCAATGCCTCTCAATTCTGACAATCAAGGAATCTTTCTTAGCTCTGACCTTAAATCTCTACTAGGTCAGTTCACACCTGTTCTCGCACAATTTCTCGCTACACAGATTACAGAGAAGTTAGTCGCTACACTTTCACCATATCATGCCATTCCTTTTCTGTTACTCAAAGTAGCTACAACAATAATCCTAGCTCTATTGCTTCGAGTCTTTTGTCATACTACTACAAACTACTATTTTTCCTGGCTGCAAGAAAAATCCTCATGGATTACCCACAACAAAGCAAAATGCAAAAACAACGCCCGACAAATGTCTCTCTCACAAGACATATACAAGAGAAAATAAAGGTGTGACTATGTCTATAAGAGAAGTACCTATATGAAATAATAATTAAGATCTCTGCCAAACACCTTTCAGAGGCAGAGACAACCCATGCAGTAATCAAGATCTCTTTTCATATTTATTTGAGACTGGGAGGGAAAAAAACCATGTCCACTCTTTTTTTCTTCTGCCTGAAAAATAGAGCCCCACAAATGCAATCACAGTAACCTAACATACCTTCTCTTCTCCCTGGCTTCCACAGAGGAGTCCGTTCCAGCGGAGGCAGGCACAGTGGTGGCTGTCACTCCATTGGCAGTGCTAGGAAGAGGGCGATTGGTGATGACACAGAGCGGGGTGCTAGGAGAGACACTGTCTGCTGTTTTCTCTGCTGTTGAGTCAGCCTGGGATTTGTAAGGGGTCCTGAAATTAAAAAGACACAAGCAGAAAATGAATGCTCAGGGATGCTACACAATGAAGTCCCGGGCCAGAGACTGAAGGGTAACAGACAGGCCTACTTAGAAAATCAGCCTGCTCAGATTTTATTTGCTTATCAATTCCAAGCTCTTAAATCTTTGAACACTATGATTACGCAGTTAATCTCACATTCTCTTCCCAAGGAGTTACATTTTGTGGGGTTTTTATCTATTTGTTTGCCTGAGATTAAAAAACAGAAACATTAGCTATGGAACAAGGCAAGAGAGTGACATATGCAAGGACATTTTCAATGACTTCAACACCATCTGGTCTCCAACCATGCACACAGACAGGGTTTCTCTTCACATGAAAAACACACCAAATTCACTTACAATCAATCTCAGTAGTCACCTGTCCCTCACTTCTTGACAATGGGCACTTCTGTGGGAATCTTCAGTGTACATCTGATAACCATCTTCTTGGATTATCCACAGACATCTGACAAACCTCTACAACCTCAGTATGGTTAGTTCTTGCTCACCAACTGCTCTTCTCTTTCCATGCGACCAAAACAAATACCTAATTATCTACTTCTATAACTGCATAAAGGAGAAACTGAAACAAAAACTGAACAGGATTCTATATCTAACCTTTATAGACTTTTCTGCAGCAAGCTGTATAATTAGATCCATTTACATGAAAACAAGATCTTTGTTTCTTAACAAAGACTTAGGAACAACCAATGGCTCTCCACCCCAAAAGCTATCATTTGTGATGTCACAGCTTGTTGCTGGGGTAACAGATCCAAAATTGATACAGAGATGAGAAAAGCAAAAAGCACGAATGTTATAAATCTGTTTTTTTACCTACTCACAATTTTTGCCAGAAATGTGACAGGTAGTTAGTTATACGTTCACTTTCAAATAATCATATTATTAAAACAAGCTTGGAAGAAATAATCAGATAATACAAAAATCTCAATACTTAGATACAAACACAAATATAGGGCACTTCTGAAGACAGGAGTGATGGCTAAAAAGCACAAACCATTTCTTCAAAAGCAACTGATTCAGATCAAAATGACAACTTATTTTTTTTTCTAATTAAGTGAAAGTTGAAGACAATTACTCAGGCTTACAAGACATAACAACCTTTGGGAAGTACAAATAAAATTAGCCAAAAACACAGCTATAAAAAATTACACTTATCAAGACCATACCTGAAATTTTATTTGGATAATAACACATATTAGCACCTGCAGTTTCTTAGGATGTAAAAATGTTTGAAATCTTCTTCTTCATTAAATTATGTAACAGGTCTTCCGCTATTATGTTGAAAGGTGGTATAATTCTACAGACTGCTGGTAGTAGAATAAGAGCTCTACAACAGGGTTCAGAAGCTGTACATGATGGCGAAGACACCTGGCCTTTGCAATCACCTGGAGATGAGCTGAAACTCATTTAACTGCTCTGATCTCTCATGTATAAAAATAGGAATGATGCCGTAAAATATAGGGTTTTTATGATGACTAAATAAAATAATGTACACAGAACACCAAACGCAGTGCCCAGAATAAAACATAAACTTAGTGCAAACAAAACTGTGACAAAATAGCTAAAGATCTTTGAAATTCACAAACCTGGGGTCAAATTCTGGCCGAGTTCCTGGCTAGCCATGTGACCTTGGACAGATAATTAAGATTTTGTTCTCAATTTCCTCATTTATAAAAAGGAATACAATTTCCTGTACTAAAGCACTGTTTAAGAGATGACCAATAATATAGAAGTGCCTGTGACAGCTGGTATTCTAACCCATATCATTGTCTCTTTTCTTCCTCACTAGAAGGGCCTCTAGATTATTAGGGCAGCAACACATTAGGTTAAAAACCCACATTTCCCAAAGTCTTCCCAGTCACTAGCGGTATCCAATGATTCACAAAACAGTGCTTCTGGAAAATTCTTGGTGCAGGGGAATTCTGCTTTGCCTGCTTGCCCCCCTTTCTCCCTCGTCCTGTCTAGACTGCACTGATGCCAGCTAGAGCTCCAGTACTGATCTCAGACTAGGAGACACCCACAGATACGAAAGCCAGGATGTCAGGACTAGAGTTGCACAGCAGAACTGGGATCTTTCCAAGACTGTGGAGCTACTGTGCCAGCCCTATTTCCAGGCATTCCTTTAAGCCACAATTACTTGAACGTATGCTTACATCTGAGTAAACTAAATCCCAAGATAATTTTTATACAGTGCCTAACCTAATGCCTCCCACGTAAGAGTTCAACACACAGTAGCAGTAATTATCTTTCCCAGTTTCAGCTCTTCATGACTGATTATGTAGCCTGCCTCTTGTCTACAGTGATAAGAGCTAACTATGGTCATGCAACTGGATTTATATGAGGATCTTAATTTCTAAACATAATTATACTTATATTAATATATTATTAATGCAATTATGAATAAAACATCATAAACCTGTGAACCCTGGCCAAAGTAATGGTCATGATTTATTTTAGGAAAAACTATCAAGTAAGTTAAAGTAGCAATCAAGCAATGTCATTGTTGACATTCTCATAGCAATACTATGGTCAGCATTATTTTTCATTTTCATGGTGTCAACAGAAGCAGACATATCAGAAAAAGGGACCATCTGCCCTATCTAAAGGCAAAAGGTCACTGACCACACAAAAAGGATCGAAAACTGCAACTAATGTTGTGTTGCATTTTCACAGTGCCGCTTAGTTTATGCCATCCATTAGATTAATTAGAAACCAAGCAGAATGAGCCCCCAGAACACAGACTGGACCAACACAGATGTCTGTCTTCTCACGCTTCCAGCAGAACTCTGTCACCGGCAGGAATTTATCAAAAGGCTTCAGGTATCTTTTGTAACATGAGTTAGCCCTTCTTCTGATTTGGGTTTGTATGTGTCTTCCAAAAAAAGACTAAATATAAGTGACTCTTACTCATAATTACTGGAAAATTACATAACTATGGGAATATTATTAATACTTAGTATGACTCCTAAATTGTAATCATAATTGATAAGGTGGCTGAGAGATGACAGTAATTATATTAAGTCCATGGTTAAACACCAAGTGCAATGACACCTATCCTTTAATTATTCAATAAGTAACTGTTCATTGGGCAATAAAAGTCAAAGCAAAAGAACCCTCATTAAATTATGGATGTTTTTACAGGAATTCAAGCTTGCTTCCTTTCGTGACAAGGTCTCTTTGCTTCACATCTCACGTGTTTCCAGAGGCTCCAGAAGCCTTACCTGCCATGGTGTACAGATGCAGTAGTGTTTGCACTGATTGGTGTAGAGCAAGAAGAGGCAGGTTGCCACTGGCTGCCCCGAGAGGTAGATGAACCAATGGTAATGGGTGAGGTAGCAGGAGATGAAGTGCGATTGGCTGAAATGTAGGGACTTGTGGGGTCACTACTTCTACCAAATGAAGCACTGAAAAACAGCACACAGTCACTTTCTTCAGGACATGCTGCTCACCCACCAGTTCCCAGCACCACCTTCCCACCCAGATTGTGCATTTAAAAGGAATGCAGACCAAAGAAAGGGTAATTATAACTGGGAAGTGAAGTGATGACTCGAGCCAGAGCTGGGTCCCTAGCAGTAAGCAAGCAATCATCCAAAGGAGTGAAGGAACCACCACTCTTTGAAAGATGATCTTTTTGTCAATCATCCAAAAGATAGAAGTGTGAAGGAGGAGAGATGATGTTTAACCAAAAAGCCAACCAGTAGAATATATGATACAAGAGTTGAAGCTAAGAGAAGAAAATAAACAGGAAACAGCATAATTCTATTAGGAAAAAAAAAATTCCCAAGAAGCCCAAGGCAAAAAAATTCATGCAACCCCAAATGTCTATCTGGTTTAAAAAAAAAAAAAGTAGTGCTGCCAAAGCTAAAGTAAGATCAGAGAATGTGGAGAGGTTTAGAAGAATAGATTTGAAATGTAACCAGAAGTAAAGAAGTCTTGTGAAAAAGGACTTTGGAATTACACTTATTGAATTTAAAGCAAAGATGTCTTTGGAAGAATTGAAAGTATAGAAGCAATACTGTATCAGTGATAAAAGGCAACTTTTCTATCCTAAGAACCCTTTCAATTACAGCAAAAAAAAAAAAAAAAAAAAAAAAAACAGGTTAGATTTAAAAATACCTTTTTTCCCCCTAAGGCAACACTTAGCAAACAAACAAACAAACAAACAAAAAACCAAACTTTTAACTGGCCCAAAACAGTTCCAGTCTAAAGACAAGGGTTAGAAAATGGAAAGTACATTGAAGTTTGGCATAGCTGGTGCAAGACAGCTTTCCCACACTTTCTTTGAAAAATGGTGATGACATGGGATTTTTACAGAATCAAAACATGCTTTAGGGTTATAAGAGAAGAGATTGGGAAATTCAAGGTCTGAAGCAAAGTTGTAGAATGTTTCTCTAGAAGTTCTCACACAATTAAGCATGCTCCCCATTTGAAACGCAGTCTTTCCCACCTCTGTTCATCATAACTTTGCCAAACTATTATCTACTAAACCAATGCCACTCGATCTGTCTCCTGATTATTTGGATCATGAAAATCAACAATCTCATCATAAAGTAGTTCATGACAGGAAACTAAATGGCAGCTTTCTCTCTTTCAATCCAGAACATCATTTTGTTAGAAAAAATTTATGGATTTTTGATTTCAACAAAAAGGAATAATAATATAGATAGGTAGACCAAGGCCTCAACCTTTAAGACAAATAGGTAAGAGCTTTATAAAGGCAAAAACACGTGGCTTGATAATAGATCACTGAATATTTGCATATTTTCAACATACAGCCCTTTCTTACATGATCTATCTGCAGCACTGAAGAAAATTTTAAGGCACAATGGCTCTTTGTTTTATAACTTTTTAATAACTATTTCCCATTATCTGACATTAACTAGTTGATACGAGCCTTCCTGTCAAACGCAAAAAAGTTTTGATCCCAAATAGCTAATCTGGTCACACAGTCTTTGGCCAAAGCCGGTTCCAAAGCCAACCAGTCATCTAGAAAACTACTGAAGGCTATGATGGGGAGAGGTAGCTGGAGGGGTGAAGTGGAAGTGAAGAAAAAACTCAAATAAGCAATGAGAAACAGACTCTTCCTCATCAGCAGCGAGGTTCAAATTAAAACATTAATTAAGGATATCTTGTGGCTTAATGGCTCTGGCAAAGGTGCTCTGCGTGCTGGCTAATATGTGGCAAAGAAAATAATTGCAGAAAAGGGAAAACAGATGAGAAAAGAAGAAGGAAACCCATGTACCTTCTCTGCACCAAACTTGCGAGTTTCTCATCTTGATGGATCTGAGGGCCATTATAGTCATCCAAAAAAAAAAAACAAAACTCAAGTCCCTAAGTTAAGAGGCTTCATTAGAAAACGTCATTAATGCAACAGAAAATTGTGCCCATTTCCCACCCCTTACCACCCAACAGTGCCCCTCCCTTCTTCCCCCCAAAAACACAACTTGCGATGAAAACTACTCTAGTTTTAGAAAAAGGAAAGGCAGCAGCTGGCCAAGGGTGCTTTACATTCAGTCTTGCCCAGAGATTAGAAGAAGTCGTGTCTAACTGAAGATTTTAGTAGGACTGAGAGGATGGAATAAAAAGTCAGGTTTGTGGTGAAAATTTGGAATTAGCTTCCTTTAATTCAGTTATCAAGAGAATAAATTAATTTTGTTAGTCAAGATGTTAATCCCAAGAAATCTAAAAGTAATTCATTTTTGATTCATTTCTGCGGTGATAATTGGATATAAGATGGCATGCAGTTCTGACCCACATTTCCACAGCCAAAGTGGAGGAAATCCATCTGCTGCCCCCGAGAGCCAGGTACCTTTTCAAGTAGGTTGACACGTAGGCAGAAGGAGCAATCGTTTGCGGGGCTTCATTTCCCTTGGCCTCATCCCTCCACAGTTGCCGGGGATAGGAGCCGCTCCTCACCAGGTTCACAGCTGATTCTCTGTGGAGGCATATAGGAAAACACAACACTGTTGCTGCCTCCAGTTTCTGTCCAAAATACAATGCAAACAGGAAAAAAGGGCCTGGCAGAGGAGCACAGCAACATGGCTAAGGAACCAGACTCATCTCCAGCAATCTATCTTCATCTGTCTGATTCCTATACAGAATGAGTTAAGTATTACTGTCTGCTTTCTTTCAAAAATTTCTTTTTTCAAATTTTATTATTTTTATTGCAAAATCAGATATATACAGAAAGGAGGAGAAAAAGAGAGGAAGATCTTCTGTCCGTTGATTCACTCCCTAAGTGACAGCAACGGCCGGTGCTGAGCCAATCCAAGGCCAGGAGCCAAGAACTTCCTCCAGGTCTCCCATGCGGGTGCAGGGTCCCAAGGCCTTGGTCCATTCTTGACTGCTTTCCCAGGTCTCAAGCAGGGAGCTGGATGGGAAGCGGGGCTGCCAGGATTAGAACTGGTGACCATATGGGATCCTTGTGTATTCAAGGCGAGGACTTTAGCTGCTTAGCCACGGCACTGGGCCCTTCTTTCAAAAATTTCAAAGTCAAATGATTTCAAAAAGTACCAAACTCCTCATGTGAAGTACCCTTAATGGAAGAGCTGTCAGTCCCTGGCAGCGGGCTATGTGTAAGTCAGGAAAGAGGGCCTTGGGTAAGAGAGGTTGTCAGGGAAAGAGGTACTGCAGAAGGAGAAAGGAAAGAGGCCTTGCTGGAACCTTCATGAGCATCAGAAATGCAGAAGCATCAGGAAGGTGTTGTAGTTGCACTGCTGATTCACAACTGGTGTCTTAGCAAAACAAGTTCTCACTCTCCGTACTCCACAAGGCTGTACAGGGCAGCCCTTTTCAAATGTTAATATTAACATATATACTATTTATACATTAACATGAATGTGTTTTAATATTAATATTTATACATATGTGTCCATGTGAGTATATTTGAATCCGTGATGGGGTTTGGTAAAGCTGCAGATCCTAATTTAGCAGCTCTGAGCTGGAAGCTAAGAGTCAGCAAGTGTACCACGTTCCCTCCTGCACCCCAGAGACACCGATAAGGCTAGCTGGAGGATTCCATCTAGAGAAGAACTGTTCTAGACCAAACCCTGTCCTGAGCGTGGCAGTACATCCAAATCCCTACAGTCATTTTAACTTCTTCCTAAATAAACATTATTAACAATAGCCAAAATAACCCAACTATTATGTAGGTCTGGCATTGTTGCAAATGGCATGTTTCAGTCCCAAATACTCCACTTCTGATCCAGCTCCCTGCTACTGGCCTGGAAAAAGTAGCAGAAAGTGGCCCACGTGCTTAGAGACCCCTGTCACTCACAGGAGACCTAGATGAAGCTCCTTGTGTCTGGCTTTGATCAGGCTCAGCTTAGGACACTACAGCCATTTGGGGAGTAAACTAAGAGAGACAAGATCTCTCTCTAACCCTCTCTCTCTGGCTTTCAAATACATCTTGTTAAAAAAAAAACTATCATTTTAATTTCTTCATCTGTTTGATGGGAAACACTTAAACTGTATGTACTTACAAATCAGAAGTGAGTTACTGAATTAATAGTTTTAGTGTTTATTATGTGCTAAGCACAGTGGTAGGCACTGTGAACAATGGAAAAGTACACAGACTCTACTTCTGCAGAGCCTGCTGGTGAACTGCACCTAAGCCACAGCCAGGTGAGTCAAAGGAAACTTCCTAAAGACAGGAACGTCTAAGCTGAGGTTACAATTTGAAGGGCAGAGCAAGGAAATAAGGACAGGGAAGTAATGTAAACAGGAACAACAAACAACCCATCACATGCTCAGGAAATTCACAGAAAAAAAGCAAGGAAGACTGAGGAGATGGCCAGACCCAGCAAAGCAGAGAGGGCCACTTCCAGCCTGCACTGAGGTTACCTGTTCTCCTTCTCTTCAACGTCACTTGTGCTGTTGAGCCTCCGGGATGCTAGTGAACTAAAATAGCTTCGATTTTCTCTCTCCTGTAAAATAAGAATCAGGTATAAAGCATGGGGAACATACAATATTGACACGGTAAAAAAAAACATATTGACACGGTGTAAACACACTTGGTGTCCAAAAGCAGAACTTACTGTATCTATACAATCTTATCTCTGGACTCAGTGTTAACCTCACTTCCAGCAACACTACAGGTTAGCATCAAATGTTTGCTCCTGACCCTCTTCCATTTAAACCTGGAGAGTAGGGAAATGGTTCTCATGGGAAGTGTCAGGGTGATCAACAAGGAAAATAGCAATGCTCATGCCATGGAGCTGCAGCTTTGCCAAGACAGAGAGGGGGCTGCGAAAGGCCACCAGCACAAAGAACCATCTCTAGTCTCCAGCAAATCTTTTCCCTAAAATGCCACTTCCTGAGGGACACCCATGACAAATATACATGGTGCGGGGTGAACCCAAACAACATCCTGTCTCTCTGTGGGTCTTCCACAAATGCAAGACAACACAAGAGGACCCTGATGATAAGAAAGTCTGACCTTGAACAAGGGTACTAAACGCGCCCTGCAAAATCTGGAACCCAAAGTGAAGAAAACAGAAACATACTCATCTTGCGTGAATGCACAGGTGAACTATTTGTGAAATTAATCTGAATATAATCCTGCTAGTGAAAAATAGCATGTATTTTTTTCCTCTAAGTGCTGGCTTGCCTGAATTTTATTCAATTCTGAGCCCAGCTTAAGGAATTTTGTTTCCAAACATCAAAAGATTAACTTTCTGAACCTTCTAGGTTATATTCAAATTTTCATGCTTCTGTCCATTGTTTTGCTTGGTAGCTAAGAAGAATGAAACCACAGTAAGTCAAAAGAAGAAAGCTATTTTTATAACTTGTTTCCCCTCTCTTGGCCAGGTAAACAAAAGCAAGCAAACAGCAACTTGCTTAAACTATCAATGTACTTGCTCTCTTCAAAGGTTTTGTGCATCCAGAATGAACTCACAGGGTTGAAGGTACTTTCATTTGCTCCCAAGATTGAATTTTCATGGAAGCAAACTGCCTTGAGAGTCCCCCATTCCCTGCCGACATGGCACCTTTTCTTTGTTGTCGAGCAGAGCAGAAATCCGCGGGCTTGACGAGGAGCGATGGATGGAGGAGCCCCGGTCCCTTAGCGCCTCCCTGGAATTGGCGCCCTCACTCAGCACGTTGTGGCTGCCAGTTTTTCTTAGTCCCAGCCTCCATGAAGAAGGGGATTCATCTTTGGGCTCTTCTGACTTATTAAAAAGGCTGGAGGAGAACTAGGAGGGAAGAGACAAAGACAAAAATTAAAAACAAAACACAGGTCCCGATGCTTCTTTTCCAGCGTGTCTGTCTTCTCCACACTTAACTAATTGCAGAGAGGCAACAGACAGTGCTAGAAGGATGACTGCACGGTCACTTTCCGCCAGTTCTCCCTTCCTCGCCCAGCAGAGGCTAGCAACTGCTGCAGGCCCTCCTCCCTAGGCCAGCAAAGCCTCAGAACCTTAACACACTGCTCTGACCTGATACAGCTCCTGCAGGAATTAAATGCTATCTGCCCTCCATCTGCAGTTAGTGCTACTGTAAAGACTCAGGAGATGGTGTTCTGGCAATACAGCTTCTCTTGACTCACTGTGTCACTGAAAATAAGACATTTTACTTCTCTAGGTCTCAACAAGCTTATCTATACAACGGTAATAATAAGCTTAATTCTCCTTTAGGTATGCTTATTTTGGATGTATAAAAACCAAGAAATCAATGAATATGAGAGGTCGTCAATATTCCTGAAAAACATACTTTATGAGTTGGCGATCTGGCACAGTGAATTAAACTGCTGCCTGCAAGACCAGCATCCCGTATGAGCACTGGTTCAAGTCCCAGCTACTCCACTTCTGATCTTGCTCCCTGCTAATGCATCTAGGAAAACAGAGGATAGTCCAAGTGCTTGGACCCCTGCCACTTATTTGGGAAATCTGAATGGAATTCTAGGTTCCTGGCTTAGGCCATTGTGTGGATGGGGACCAGCAGATGGAAGATCTCTTCCTGTGTGTCTCCCATTCTTGCTCTGTGTCTCTGCCTTTAAAATAAATAAATCACTTTTTAAAAGGATTTATTTATTTTTATTAGAAAGGCAGGTCCACAGAGAGGAGGAGAGACAGAAAGACCCTTCATCCACTGGCTCACTCTCCAAATAGCCACAACAGCTGGAGCTGAGCCAATCTGAAGCCAGGAGCCAGGAGCTGCTTCAGGGTCTTCCACACAGGTGCAAGGCCTTTAGGTCTTGGACCATCCTACACTGCCCTCCCAAGCCACAAGTAGGGAGTTGGGAGAGATATGGAACAGCTAAGAGATGAATCGGTGCCCACATAGAATCCTGGTATGTGCAATGTGAATATTTAGCCACCGAGCTATCATACCAGGCCCATGAGTCATTAAAAACAAAAAAAAGGAAAATGTATATTATGTGAAAAACTGCATGTATTTAAAAAATTTTTTGTATAAAAATAAACTTAGCTGTAAATCCCATTAACTATGAATATTTGAATGCTCCCCTTTTTCTAAAGGGAAAATGTCTTTTCCAGCATTATTTTAACCAAATGTAAACGCATGTTTATCTTTTTATCTAATTTTCATTCGTTAAAAATGGGAAGTCTGATTCTATATAAAAGCAAAGGCAGTATGTGAGATACAGTCAAGTAACTGGGCCGTGAATGAGGCCCACATTCTATCTGAAATTTCTGGAATGGTACATAATGATATTTCAAGGATTAAAGAAGTAGTCAAGGCTTTGCTCCCCATTTCCACAGTGCTGCCATATGCCCATCTTTCCAACTAATGAGGTGCAAAGATCCGAAACAATTATAAAACCAGAACTTTTCCCACAACTTCACTGCAAAGGACTCAAGTCACTTCCTAACATCAAAGCTACTTTTCTGCTTTGTGCGGCACTGTCCTGGCTCCGGCTGGCCACACGGAGCGGGAGACTCTGTGCGGCCTGCACAGGATGCGTGGGGAGCTGCCTCTGTGGTTTAACATTTCTTTCTACCTCTGCCCTGTACTCAACATAAAGTATCAAGATTTTTCTAGGAAAATTGGGTTTAAAGATAGAAAAAGCATAACTAGATGACTCACTAATCCACTCCAAACTTGATATAGCTACATGCAGATAATGAAGAAAATGGGCAAATGACAAAATGTCTTTGTTCCCAGACTATTTTTATCTGTGTCATAAAACAGTGCAAATTAGGTTGATGATGATTTTATAGGACTTTTTTAAGACAACATAACAGACTGAATTTTTGAATCGCACCAATTCATATGCAGAAGCCCAGCCCCTAATGTACCTATATTTGGAGACAGGACCTATGAGGAGATGATAAGGGTGAAATATGCTACTAAAGTAAGGACCCTAATCTCCTAGGGCTAGTGCCCTTATAAGGAACACCACGGGCCAATATGGTTGTATGGTGAATAAAGCATCGCCTGTAGTGCCAGCTTTCCATGTGGATTTTGGTTCAGGTTCCAGAAGAGAAACAGAGCTCTCTCTCCACCATATTAGGAGCATTAGTAGCCAGAAGGTAGCCAGCTAATTCTCCTCCTGCAAGCACCAGGATCCCATATGGGTGCTGATTTGTGGCCCAGCTGCTTCACTTCCCATCCAGCTCCCTGCTTGTGGCCTGGGTAAGCAAAGGAGGATGGCCCAAAGTATTGGGATCCTGTACGCAGGAGAGACCCAGACGAGGCTCCTAGCTCTTAGCTTTGGATTGGCTCAGCTCTGACTGTTGCAACCATTTGCGAGTGAATAAGCAGATGGAAGATCTTTCTGTAAATCTGACTTTCCAATAAAAATAAGTAAATCTTTAAAAAGAAGGTAGCCAGCTTCAGGTTGGAAAGAGAGCTCTCCCTAGGGCTCACCTGAATTGACTGTACCTTGATCTGAGATATCTGGGTCTCCAGAACTGCAAGAAACAGATGTTTACCTAAGCTTCCCAGTGTGCAGTCCTTGGATATGGAAGAAGACTGTATCTTTATTATTTTTGTGAGAGAATATCTTTAAGGTTTTTCTTTTTTTAAAAAAGATTTATTTATTTTCATTGCAAAGTCAGATATACAGAGAGGAGGAGGAGAGACAGAGAGGAAGATCTTCCGTCCGATGATTCACTCCCCAAGTGAGCGCAACAGCCGGTGCTATGCCGACCCAAAGCCAGGAGCCAGGAACTTCCTCCAGGTCTCCCACACAGGTGCAGGTCCCAAGGCTTTGGGCCATCCTCGACTGCTTTCCCAGGCCACAAGCAGGCAGCTGGGTGGGAAGCAGAGCTGCCAGAATTAGAACCGGCCTCCATATGGGATCCCAGCGCGTTCAAGGCGAAGACTTAAGCTGTTAGGCCACGCCGGTGGGCCCCTTTAAGGTGTTTCTAAATGTGTTATCATAGCCAAATGTTAAGTGCAACAGTCAGATTAATTCCAAAGTACTCACTCTCCTAGTAGAAAAAGCCGAGAAGGCATTCTGAGCTGGTGTTGGTGTCTGCTCCATAATACTTCTGCTCTCAGAGTTGGAATGGTTGACAACGGCTTCTGGCTTTTTATCTGTTATTTAAGACAAGGGAAGAAACAAGTGCAAATATGAAATCTTGTTTTCATGTCTATGTGTCCTTCTCTGCCAACAGAAAGAGGCTGCCCATTTTTCAAACATATTATTAGAGCCATATAATACCTGGCTTGAACTAAGATGGAATCTCAAACAGATGCTGGTGAAGAAAGCAAATTCAATGATTTATGCATCTTGGTAAGATCTAACTTCAGTTTCCATATGAAAATTGAAAACTGCCTCCAAAGCAGTTGTTACCTATAAAAACCATCAGTACCTACAAATTATGAATATACTTTGTGTGTTTTTTGGGAGGACGAGCTGAAAAGATCAGAAAAAGCTTGACAGGTATTGCTTTGTAGCTAATTATAATCAAGAAAAATACTAAAAGTCTACTGCTGTTGTGCAGTGATATAAGCTACCATCTGACGCCTGCATCCCCAAAGAGTGCTGGTTTGAGTTCCCGTTACACCACTTCCAGTGCAGCTCCCTGCTAATGCACCTGAGAAAGCAGCAGACCCAGCCCAAGTGCTTGGACCCTGGCCACCCATGTAAGGACCTGGATGACTCCCAGCTTTGACATGGCCTGCTAGAGCTATTGTAGCTACGTGGGGAATGGAACCAGAGAACAGAAGATCTCTCCCTCTTGCTCACTGTAACTCTTTTAAATAAATAAATACAACTTTCAAAGAGAGGAAGAGAGAAAGAGAGATAAGGATAGCAACAAGACCAGCACAGATAATGTAGGTGATAATCGGTTGATTCAGATCAACAATTGCTACAGGAGTTCATACAAGAGAAAAATCCCCTGAGAGAGGAAACCACCAGTGAATGGTGTGATCTTAGCCAAATTTCTCTAAAGAAATCAAACCATGGAGGAAACCAGAATACTGACTGGCAAGTGGAGGAAAAAAGAAAGGGGAAAAACAATGGGTCAAAAATAAAAATATACATATCTGTTAGTGAAGTAGCAGGCCCAATTTAAATAACAGATATTCTTAGGTTACATTAGGAAATAAATAAAAAGCATTATGGAGGGTGTTACATGTTAAGCTTTGGGTTTTTAGTAACTAAACTCACATGAACGTAAACAGGAGTGGCCATCTCAGCAAGGTCATCAGGCCAGAATCTTGCCTGTTTTGCTCACTGCTGCATGCTACATTGCCAGCACAAGGCCTGCACTCGGGGGCATGGTTCTGGGCCTCTGTACTCTGGAAACAAAGCTCCCAGACTAATGCACCTGTGAGGTAAGTGACAACTGTAAGCTGTGACACTTGCCAAGTTACTAATCATTTATATTAGTTACTGAACCTTTATATTCTCACTGGTTAATCGGAAATTTTGATTCTCACTTTGAGAATTATTTTAAAAATTATAGACAGTATTTTTACATTGAGCAGCTCAATGACGGGGGATAGTTAAATCTCTTCTGTGAGCTATGAATGTCTGTAGTTATTGTCAGGAATATTGAAAATTTAGGAGCCTGGTACATGGTAGCCTGGCAGCTAAAGTCCACACCTTGCACAAGCCAGAATCCCATATGGATGCCGGTTCTAATCCCTGCTGCTCTACTTCCAATCCAGCTCCCTGCTTGTGGTTTGGGAAAGCAGTAAAGGACAGCCCAAAGCCTGGGACCCTGCACCCATGCAGAATACCTGAAAGAGTATCCTAGTTCTTGACTTCAGGTCAGTTCAGCTCTGGCCCTTGCAGCCACTTGGGGAGTGAACCAGTGGGCAAAAAATCATTCTTTCTGTGTCTCCCTCACTCTTTAAATCTGCCTATCCAATAAAAATAAATAAATATTTTTAAAAAGAGAATCAAAAGAAAATAAAAAATATCTGAATATCTCTATCCCCAAGAAATGTACCTTCCTAGCCAATTCTGACAGATAGGTGACGTGCTCCCTTGAATTCATTTCCTTGGTAGTACCTTTTCAGATCGATTCTGGGACTAGCCGTATGACTCACCATGGACACTGGACATTAGCAGATGTGACACAGGCAGAAACTGGGAAAGTGTTTGTGTATTGCACCTTGGACTCTGGATGTTCCTGGAATTCAGATGCCCTTAAGAATGCTGAGACTAGCCAGCTTTGCAATAGGAGACACAAGGCCTACCTGCCCTAAAACCTCCAGGCCAGCCAATACAAAGGATCTGACCTCCCTAGCTATCTTACCCACAGATTACAAAAAAATCTGAGCCCAGCAGCATCATGTAGAGAAGACAAGCCACCTTCTCAAATTGCCAACACACAGCAGGGTCCCCAAGTTCTTCTTGTAAGATACCAAGTTTGTATTATACAGCAAAACCAACTGATACACCAAATGTTTTGTTTAAATCAAATAAGGAAAATAAAAACAAAATCCAAATCAAATTGTCTACAGTCACCTCAAAAGATAACTAAAACATTTACAGTAAGACACATGACAATTTGGTATCTGTGCATCCTTAAAAACAAAGAGGAGGAGAGGCAGAGAGAAAGATCTTCCGTCCGATGGTTCACTCCCCTAGCGGCCGCAACAGCCAATCCGAAGCCAGGAGCCAGGAACTTCCTCTGGGTCTCCCACATGGGTGCAGGGTCCCAAGGCCTTGGGCCGTCCTCGACTGCTTTCCCAGGCCACAAGCAGGGAGCTGGATGGGAAGCAGGGCTGCCGGGATTAGAACAGCACCTATTTGGGATCCTGGCGCGTGCAAGGCGAAGACTTTAACCACTACACTATCACACCGGGCCCAAAAATAAATAAATCTTAAAAAAAAAGTATGAGATAAGTAATATAAAGGAAGTTCAAATGCTTGAATAAGCTCATAGAAAATGAGTTTTATAAAGACTATAAATGGATTTCAAAAATATTTTTCAATTTTTTAATATTTCATAAATATTTAGTACAAAAGTAAACTTATCAGGGCTGATGCTATTGCTCAACGTGTAGCACCAGCATCCTATATAGCTGATGATTCATGTCCGGGCTGTTCCACTTCCCACCCAGCTCCATGCCTGTGAGGACTACTGAAACGGCTCTCCAGGATTGGTTGAACAACGCTCTGCTCGCACTGCTCCTCTGGCTTCTCTGATACAGATATATACACCCTGGCTTTTCTCCACCTTTCTGGTTTTCTGCTGCACTTCCTACACCTGCTCTGACCTGAGATTCTCATCCGGTGCCTCTTTTTTATACAGCCTCTCCCTTGGGGAACTCATGCTTTGTACAGTTTCACTTCGTGGGCAGAGCATTTCCGGGATCCCAGCCACTCTGAGAAGTCCCGTAGCGAAGCCAGGATCTCTGGCAGGCCGCCTCCCAGCTATGAAATCTAACATTCCGAATTTCAAACAGTTTCAACTTGCCACGCTACAAAGTGCTGAAAAGAACATATTCTACAGAGCTTGGCAGTAAGGGTTAAAGAGCCACATTTAAGAGAGTAAAAAGTAAAAAGAAAGTAAAAAGCACCATGCAAATGTAATGTTTATTTTAATTCCTTGAGCCAGATATATTCTCTTTGACTAGTGAATACCCTGCCTGCATTTATATCACTCATTTTTCATTCATATATATGCTTTCATAGTCCTCTACTAGATACACACAGCAAAGAACATTTGACGACGGTAAATGTCCACCATGTGTGAAGCGCTGAGCTGGCAGGTGAGGCAGTGTGACACAGCACAGTCCCAGCCAAAATACTGAATGTTGCAGCAGCGCACAAGGACACAGGACGGGGGCCATTATATGGCTGGGAGAAGGAAAAAGTCCACTCCTTTTCAGCTTCCTGGACCAGAAAAACCTAAAGGAAGTCTTTTTCAACCTGCTAGGCCGTACAGCTTCTAATGAATCACTTAACAAGCACGCTAGGGTCTGAAATGAATTCTAATGCACTAATAAACATTTGGGGGCAGGAATGCCACGATGGTTGAGGAAATGAAGCAATCTGATTTGGTGAGAGAATATTCTCACTCACGCACCGCAGTGAAAAGTCAGCTGGAACTAGATTATAAAAGGCTTTGAAGGCTGGGTGACGGGCTTGGGATTTATTCTGCAAAGATGGAGAGAAGAAGGGGATAGAAGGTCTTTGATCAGAGGTACAACGTGATCAAAAAGGTGCTTTGGGTGTTCTTCTCCAATAGCAATGTAAAGAAGGGTTGTGGGGAACAAGAGATCTGAGGCAGAGATATAAAGCAAGGGCAGTAGTTCAGCCAGCTCTCTCCTGTTTTTCTAATGTCTTGGTAGCAACAAAGAGTAATTCCACATATTAATTCTAGGTAACCATTGAAACCTAGAACTTCTACTCAATAAATAGTACAATTATTTTTGAAATGACATTTATAAGTTGCTATAGTTATTACCTTCTCACTTCTAGAGTTACAGCTTATTAGTAACAGAAATTCAAGCCTCAGTAGAGATCAGCTCTGACCTGCAAGCCTAGCTGATGCCTGTGCTTTCTCCACAGAGCTGACGGTTTCTCACGTCTCTGGTGACAACGAGTCTCACAAATTGAGACCTGAAGAGGGGCTGCATTCTGCATTAACTGAGAGAGATGTGGTCAGTGAAGCCTCACCCAGAGTGGGGGCCCAGGTAACACCGTGAGTTGAAGACCTTTATAGCAGGTAGGCCAGCTACTCCAGAGCTTACGCACAGGCTGCCTTATACACTTCAGCTGTGACCTTTCTCCTGTAACTTGGTCTTTTAACTGAAAACATTTCATCCTACTATGGACTCAAATCTGGATAATACTCCAGTGAACACAGGACATATTGTAGTCACACTTTGTCCTTAATGTTCAATGATGTACAACTATTCTGTTGACAGCTGAATCTCTGCGCCATAGGATCCAGCATCTCTTTTCGCAGTGACTGCCCGACTAAATCAAGTCCTGGGAGATACAGCTTGTTGACCTGACCACCTTACTCACTGTTAAGGTTTCTGTCTGAGTCCTCGGGAGCTGCTTATGATGCATAGGAACCAGGGTAGGGGGCAGGCCTGGTAGGGATTACGGGGAGTTGCCCCGACTAGGCTACAGCTCCAGCTGGTTGGGTGAGGGCCGAGTATGAAGTGGGCACGATTGGGCTGGACTGCAACATCCATTGGTTCACATGGAAGACAGGGCTGGAAACAGAACTGACCCAGCAATTGCAACCACCAGCATATGCATAAGCTGATTGGGGCAACAGACTGTGCCAGACCCTGTACTAGCAAACGCACACAAGAATCAGGTCTGTGATTACCTCAGACGAAGTTTCTCTGGGGATCCCTGCTAAACGCAACCTGGCATTGTCCTCAACTCCTCACCCAGAAATGCAAGGAACTTTACATTAGAAAAAAAAAAAACTAAAAGATTTACAGACTCTTCACAGGATCAGACAAATCTGAAACCTGTTGATTAAAAGTATTTGACCATTGCTTGCAGTGATGGCTCAAGTAGCTAATCCATCCCCTGCATGTGCCAGGATCCCATATGGGCACTGGTTTATGTCTCGACTGCTCCGCTTCCCATCCAGCTCCCTCTGCTTGTGGCTTGGGGAAGCAGTTGAGGATGGCCCAAAGCCTTGGGACCCCGCACCCACATGGGAGACCCAGAAGAAGCTTCTAGCTCCCGACTTTGAATCAGCTCAGCTTCAGTTGTTCAGGTCATTTGGGGAGTGAATCAAAGGACAGAAAATCTTTCTCTCTGTCTCTCATCTCTGTAAATCTGCCTTTCCAATAAAAATAAATAAATCTTTAAAATAACACAAAAATAAACAGAAGTATTTGACCAAAAGCGGATCTGCAAGATCTTACCTTCTGTGCCTTAAGGCACAAGGGAGTTTTTGGAATCTGGTCTCTAAGCCATCTACCACCCCGAGGCTGGGAAAGTTGGCTCCCTTGCAGAAGAAATTCTTTGTGTACCTTATCATATGGCTAAACAGCAACTGACAGATGTTGTGACATACTTCACATGTTTACAACCAAGTTGTCACTAGAACAGTTTGTCCTTGAAAAGCAGAATTTCAAGTCCTCTTGGAAGCCCAGAGAGACCTAGCTAGTTCTCTCACAAGCACTGATCTCTTCACGATGGCATGAAAATCGAGAACCTTTGCTATGAACATACTTGCATTACCTGCCTCCTTCTCATTTTCTGATTCTGAAGCTTCATCTTCACCCTCCTCTTCCTCTGAGCTGGAGCTGCTGGATTCTTTGTTTTCCTCCTCTGTGTCCTGAGACTTGGGGGGCTCCTCCTCGTAAAGCAGCTTTTCCTTGCTGAATTAAAGATGACAATTGGAGGGTCATTCAGAAGGGACACACCATTTCACTCCCTAGCAATCAGATGTCATGAAGGGAACAAGTCCATAAGCCTACACAGAGGGGGTAGCAGAAAGAGATTGGAGGGCTTCTGTACAGCTGTGTATTTCTCTAAACCCCGGGTTTCTGCGAACTGCAGACTGGCATTTCATTCCAGGGTGTGACTCAAGGAAATATGGACTCCGTGGTATACTAGAAAAGGGAAAGCTGCAAACTTTGATGATGATAGAACAGATAAATATTGTTTAAAAATCATTGAAGAATTGTTATGGAGAACTCATTAGATATCAGGAATTGGGTGTGGGACTGTACTCTGGTAAACAAGGCTGACTCAGTCCTTGAAATCACAGAAGTGACAAGTAAGGAGGCTGAGAACACTTAAGCTGGGTGGAAAGGAATCTCGCAGGCCATCTCCACTAACTTTTAACATAATTAACCATCTTTAGTATCCTCTGCTCTCCTCCCCCAGCAATACAACCTCCTTACTCTGAAAAAGTTTTCACATGTTTAAAGATCATTAGGCTAAAATCAAACACAAAGTTCTTTGATTGTGTAAATTTCCCAAGTATGGCATCTATGCACAGTGAAGCTCAACTTATTTGCCAAGCCTAAATGTCTTACTTCTTAAAGAATCCACTCTGCAACTTGCTGTTCAGATCTGACTCAATGAGTTTATTCCGTGTCTCCTTCTCACTTCGAAGCTGGAAATTGAGAAAACAGAAACAAAGGAAGAAATTGACTACTGGTGAAAAATGAGCGGTACTAGAAAGATCCAAAAACGGTTATGATTCAGAAGATAGGACCTGTGTCAGAGAGCGAACTGAAAAAGAAATGCATCAGTTGGACCTCCTTAGCAAGACAGAAAAAAATCCTCATCCAACACGGAAGCGGAAAAACAGTGGTGGTAAAAACAGTGCTGCCCTATTAACTATACAAACCCATCCCCCAGGGGAGCTTAGCTTACAAATGACAGAAAGTAAGAGGAAATGTCAAATTTCTGGGGGAGTGTTGTGGCACTGTAAGTTAGACCACTACTTGCAATGCTGACATCCCATATCAGACCACCAGTGCAAGTCTACTGTCAATGATCTTTTCCCCTCACCCAAACTACTCATTCCATTTATGGGAGGCAAGAACAACCTAGTAGGGCTGGTGTTGTGGCATAGCATCTTAAGCCACTACTTGCTACACTGGGACCCCATATTTGAACATCAGTTCAAGTATCAGCTACTACACTTCTGATCCAGGTTCTGCTGCCAATATATATGAGAAAGCAGGGTCTGATGGCCTGAGTACTTAGGCCCTGTCACCTGAGACTTTGGCCAGCCCATCTCTAAAGTAAACCAGCAGATGGAGGAGCACGCTCTCTCTGCCTCTCTTTCATTTTCCACCTCTTCTTCCTCCACTGCTCTGCTTTCCAAATGAAGAAATATATTTAAAAAAAAAAAAGTAGGGGCCGGCAGCATGGCCTAGCAACTAAAGTCCTCACCTTAAACGTGCCAGGATCCCATATGGGTGCTGGTTCTAATCCCTGCAGCCTCACTTCCCATCCAGCTCCCTGCCTACAGCCCAAAGCCTTGAGACCTTGCACCCGTGTGGGAGACCTGGAGGAAGTTCCTGGCTCCTGACTTCGGACTGGCACAGCACCAGCCGATGTGGCCGCTTGGGGAGTGAATCATTGGACAGAAGATCTTCCTCTCTGTCTCTCCTCCTCTCTGTATATCTGACTTTCCAATAAAAATAAATAAATCTTAAAAAAAAAGTAACACATTCATTCTTCATCTTTACACTGGGTGAGTTTCCCAGTCTGTAGGCTATCTGGTATCATGCGTCTGCAGTTCTGTAGGACTAGACCAAGCAGAAGAGCACATGCAACAACACACAGTGTAAACAAGCAGGAGAGAAGAGGACTGAACTTTGCATGTTTTGTGATTCTGGAATAAATATGAATCACTGACCAAGTCCTGTTCAATACAAAATGCCAGTTTTGTGTGTTTCCTAAGAAAGCAATGTTTCCCTCTATGTAACCAACAAACTTTAAAGATATCCTTTGAGCCAATAAGAAAAAAAGTACGAGGTATTCCTTACTCTGATACTTTCTATTTGATAAAAAAAAAAAACAAAACAAAACAACTCTGGACATACCACATTCATGTTCTAGAATTCAAAGGTAATTATTACGTCTCTGTTGTTGTTTTTCACTTTCGTCTACCTGAAGGCTACCTTATCTCACAGTGAGCCAACTTGAGCAACAGTGGTTTCTGGGATACCTTCTGTTAGACTGTTTACTGGTCTGACAGGAAGCATTCAATGCTTCCGGAATGCAGATCTGTCCATTTGCATTCTCGGCAGACATAGCTCAAGCAAGTGACTGAGATCTCTGGTATGGACTGCAAGCTGTTGGAAAAGTTTCTAAATTAGCAACCAGGACTCACCACATTCTGCTTCTTCTGGAGCATCTCCAAGTGCTCCACAAGACCCTCATCAGCCACGTCAAATGGTGTCTGGCCCTGGCAGAGAAAAGGGGGCACCATGACTGACTGGAAACAAATGCAGAACTGTCGGAGAGTCATTTCACACCCACTTTCTGCCTTTGACTTCAATGATCGCCCTTCCCTAACTCATCTCTCTTCTGTTAAGATAACACCACCAATTATCACATAGGAAACAGTGTGAAACAGCAAATCCTTTAAATACAGACTTTCATACTTTATAAAACAACTTGACGAAATCAGCATTCACTTCTAGTGCTTAAGGATTCTTCCCAAATAATCAAGTGAAACCTCTACTTGTATCTGTTCCAAAATGGCCTTAATTTCTATAAGTTCAATATGGGCCCTTAAAGAACCCAGAGGGAGGGCCCGGCATGGTGGTGCAGTGGTTAAGGTCCTCGCCTTGCTTGCCTGGGATCCCATATGGGTGCTGGTTCTATCCTGGCAGCCCTGCTTCCCTTCCAGCTCCCTGCCTGTGACCCTGGAAAGCAGTCAAGGACGGCCCAAAGCTTTGGGACCCTGCACCCGCGTGGGAGACCCGGAAGAGGCTCCTGGCTTCGGATCGGCATAGTATCGGCTGTTGCGCTCACTTGGGGAGTGAATCATCGGACGGAAGATCTTCCTCTCTGTCTCTCCTCTCTGTATATCCGCCTTTCCAATAAAACAATAATAAAAATAAATCTTTAAAAAAAAAAAAAGGAACCCAGAGGGAGTTTCCAAGACACATGTATGCTAAATATCAAGTCAAAGGAACCATTTCCTTTAGGTGAAAGAAGGGCACATAAATAGGAGTTAGCCTTTTAGAAAAGATGGGTACAGATAAGGACCTTGACCTGTAGGTTCAGAATCAAGAGGAGTTTGAGACTGGTTTTGTGATGCAGTGGGCTAAACTGCACCTGGAAAGGCAGTGGGACACAGTTAAGGACTTAGATTCCCTGTGGGAAACCAGCTCCTGGCTTTGACCTGGCAGAGGATCTGGCTATTACAGCCATTCAGAGAATTACTCTGCAGATAAAAGATCTCTGCCTCTGCGTGTGTGTGTGTGTGTGTGTGTGTGTGTGTGTGTGTGTTTATACACGCATATTTCTCTGCCTTTCAAATAAACAAAATAAATATTTTCCTTCCTAAAAAAAAACAAAAGCTTTTTCCAAAAGGCTTTGAATTGGGACCAACATGGTGACACAATTAGTTAATCCTCTGCTTATGGCTCTGGCATCCCATATGGCTGCTGGTTCATGTCCCAGCTGTTCCACTTCCTATCCAACTTTCTGTTTATGACCTAGGAAAGCAGCGGAAGATGGCTCAAGTCCTTGAGCTCCTGCACCTATGTGGGAGACCTGGAAAGAAGCTCCAGGCTCCTGGCTTCGGATCAGCTCAGCTCTGGCCACTGCAGCCATTTAAGGAGTGAACCAATGCATGAGAGACCTCTCTCTCTCTGTCTTTCCTTCTTTCTGTAAAACTGTCTTTTAAATAAATAAAATTAGATAAAATTTTTAAAGAAGGTTTTATTCTTCTCCTAAGGGTGGGAAAATTTTTCTGTCATTTGGATATTTATAATATCATTCACAACCAACACAAAATTATGAACTTAAAAATTAGTCTACTATAGACTTAGTGAATTCTGAGTTCCACAACAGTTTCCTTGACGGAGCCAGACCAAATGATTTTCTATGAGGCCCACCCCTGCGGGAGACACAGCAACCTCGAGCCCCTTCAAAATTCACTTTTGCCAATGGGCAAATATCTTTTTTTTTTTTTCCTTTTTTTTTAGAGGCTTCAACATAAACAGAATCAGAAGACTAGGTCAGGGAAATGTGACTTGGAAAACCTATCTGGGTTGACATTGGAGACAAGGGTGGGAAAGTAGGGGGCAACATCCCAGCTTCCCCGGGGAGGTCAGTGTCTGGCCACTGAACAGAGGTTTTAAGCCTCTGGTTCTCAGACCCCTCCACTCCTACTGTGCATTAGGCAGGGGAAACTCACTGACCAGCTTGTTCCGGACATCCATGTCACAGAGAGCCTCAGCCAGGATGGAGCAGGCCTCCTTGACTCCCCAGTGTGCAGCCGCGTGCAGGGGAGTCCAGCCGTCATGATCCTGAACGTTGAGTTCACAGCCAGCCTGAATCAGGAGCCTAGGCAGAAAACCCCAAATAGGACATTTATTTCCTTTGTAGTGTAGTTTTCTGCCAAATAAACAATCACCACTTGGTATTTCACTTTTGGCCTTGAACCACAGGGTTTGTGTGATTATTCCCACCCCAGAAAGCGCAGCTCAAGTTTCCTGGTCACTGCTTTGAGCACCAATCAGAGATGATCTTTACCAACCCTGTGCCACAGCTTAGAAATTTCTTACGCATATCCATGTTACCCATATAAGGAGAGTGCATGGAAAGGTGTGTGCCCAAGATCAACTAGTCAAATTTGATTAGCCAAATCACAACTCCATTACAATGCAGGGAGGAAATAACTATAAAACGGGGATTCGATTCTCTTCAGAGCACCTTAGCATTTTTCTGTTTGGTTAATCTTTCCAGGACATCCCTTTTTGTGTGGACTTTCAAACATTCTCCAACTCTGCAGAACTATTTACAGAGAGTTCTTATTAAGACTATAACCTAACGTGTAGGCTGGAAAAGGAAAGACTTGATTCTTGAAGCCCCACTGTACTCGGTTGCTTGGGGTTACCTTTATTAAGGGCCTGCAGACACTTTCTAGGAATTGAACTCAGCAGAAGATCATTATGCTGCCACACTCACGAGAAACCCCAAGCCTATAAGTGGCCTATAAGGCACTGCAAGAGTTCAATGCCATCCATTTGGGAAAGCTTATTACCATTAGGCACCAAATACTGCAAAAATCATGCATACATGGCAGGAGAAATGGAATCATGCAGTTGAGTCAAAATCCTTCAAATAAGTTTGACTACCGAACTTTAGCTGGACACTTCAGATCTATACAATTAATCTAATCTGAGAGCCCAAAGAAACCAGTGCAGTCAAAGAACAACACAGTGAGGCCAAGTCTGTCCTGTATCTCAGGTCATAAGAGGAGGTAGCTGCAGAGACACAAAGGACAATGCACAGTGCCGGAACAGGAGCAGAGAAGTCACCTCTTAGGCCTGGGGATTCTGATTCAGTAAAAGCCAAAGGAATGCCAGTAAGGCAGCAGAACATCCATGAAAAAATGTCAGGAAAATGTGAGCAAAGACTGAGTAATTAGAGAAGAAACCAACAACAAAGGAAACATGCCATTGTTGAAGACCTAATTCACCACTTGCTCCCAAAACTCATTTCATCTTGCTGTCAACCAAATCCCTGACCAACGTACAAGGACAATACCTGAGTACTTCAGCATAGCCCTTGGCAGCAGCCACGTGGAGTGCAGTGGCCCCAGAGCGTGCCTGCCTCACGTCTTCTACTTTCCCACTATTGAGCCACTGGCGTGCATCCTGCAACATCTGCTGCTCCTCTTCTTTTCTTGACTGCTCCAGGTCGACTCCTACATGAGGTACATACCAGACAGCCAGCATTACTAATGCTCCACAGAAACCAGACAGTACATTGTCCTTATGTTCAAAGCGCATCACGAAAACAATCACAAACAATAGCTTATTCCTTATAAAGTTGGGTTATGCAGCAAAATTAGAAGAGCAATGGCAGCTATATACACATTGCTGGTTTTACCAGAGCAAAATGAACAGGCTAAATGTTATTGTGCTGCTGATCCATTGAGAGAACAACCTAAAACTGTTTTCAATAGAACACAAAGAAGAAAAAGACATTGTTTTCACGTTATAATATTTGTACAAAGCTACGGACATTGAAGTCATTTTGTTAAAAGGCAGATTTACAGAGAGGAAAGACAGAAAGAACACCCAACTGTTGGTTCACTCTCCAGATGGCTGAGACAATCATAGCCAGGAGCCAGGAAGTTCTTTCAGGTCTCCCATGCAGGCACAGGATACCAAAGCTTTGGCCCATCCTCCGTTGCTTTCGCAGGATGTACGCAGGAAGCTGGATGGAAAGTGGAGCAGCCACTTGGCATCCCACACAGAATGCCAGTGCTTGCAGGCTGAAGACTAGCCAATTGAGCCATTGTGCTGACGCTAACTTCAAAGTCCTTTCAGATATTACATGATCTCAACTTCCCAGTTATTCTCTATAGTAAATATAATAGATATTACTATCTCTACTTAACAGATAAGGTGTCTTGCCCAAGGCACAAAACACATTAGCTGCCGAAGAACTCTGATACCCTAGGTCACTCTGCTATCTTTTTCAGTTTACTCTGAAGTATGATTGGCATCAAAAATTTTGTGAACTACCTTTAAACCTCATTTCCACATGCAGGTAAAAAGACATTCTATAGACTGCCACTGTGGTATAGGACATAAAGGCTCTTCCTGAGGCATCAGCCTTCCCTATGGGAGCTGATTCAAATCCCTGCTGTACCACTTCCCATCCAGCCCCCTGCTGATGTGCCTGGGAAAGCAGTGGGGCATGGCTCAAGTTCCTGAACCCCTGTACCAATGTGGGAGACCGGGATGAAACTCCTGGCTTTGGACCGCCTCTCCATCTGGGAGATGAACCAGTGTATGGGAAATTCTCTCAGCCACTTTGCCCATTACATAACGAAGTAAGCATATGGAACAACTCTAAGAAATCCTTCCTTTAGCCAACTCCTCTTCAACATCTGGCCAGTATAGAGGGAGTGAAGTCAGGTATTTTTTATTATCTAAAATAAGGAAAAGTCTCAAACACAAACATGTGTATTCAAATAGTTTTGCACCCACTAGCAATTTGCATCTGTTTTTGGTGTGTTCCACTGAGCTCCTAAATTTGAACTTATGAACTATTTAAGTATTATCTGTCTGGTCTGGGGAGATGTGGTGACAAGGTAACCAATTTAGAAAATACCAGAACTCTATGCACAGTTAACTGCAATGAAGACAGAAATGCGGCTTCTCAAAACTATTTTTTTAATTCCTGTTTGTTAAATAATAAATTATTTATACATTGTAAAGCAAATCTTACGGGACAAAATCAAGTGGTACTCGGAATACTAAGCATAAAACAATTCAAGAGGCCTCAAAGATCACACAGATAAGACAGTAAATTTCAGCAATTACTGACCTAGAACAACATTATTTAAGGGAGAGTTGGCATGCCTTCCGTAAATGGCAAGATATTAAATATTTTCAGCTTCGGAGGTCATCCAGTTTATCACAACTACTCACTTCCGCAGTTGTAAAACAAAAGCAGCTTTGGAAGACATGCAGACAAATGAGCATGTCTTTGACTCTGACTTTCACAAAGCATATCAGAAAGGCTACTGGACTAAAATCCTCCCAACGTAATTTAGCAGAAAGACTAAAAAAATCACAATTTCCTCATAGTTCTGTTATGGTTCTAGAAGACTTCCTAAGCCTGCTTTCCCTGCTCTCTACTTGGTGTTAAACACAAACTTTTTTTTTTCATTAAAAAGAATCCAGTGATCTCCAGTAGGAAAGTACTACTCCATTTTTAGAAATTAATTATTCTAAAACTAGATAAAAATAAGCATTTTTAGGGCCCAGTGGCGTGGCCTAGTGGCTAGGGTCTTCGCCTTGAATGCGCTGAGATCCCATGTGGTCGCTGGTTCTAATCCCGGCAGCTCCACTTCCTCTCTGTCTCTCCTCCTCTCTGTATATCTGACTTTGTAATAAAATAAATCTTAAAAAAAAAAAAAGAACAATTGAAAAAGCTAGAAAGAAAAATATTTTTTTAAAAATAAGCATTTTTAGAATATAAACAGGTAGTTCAAAAAACTCCCTGGAGACCGGCCAGTACCTAGCATCTAAAGTCCTTGCCTTGCATGCGCCAGGATCCCATAGGGCACCAGTTTGTGTTCCTGCAGCCCTACTTCCCAACCAGCTCCCTGCTTGTGACCTGGGAAAGCAGCCACAGATGGCCCAAAGGCTTGGGACCCTGCACCAATGTGGGAGATCCAGAAAAGGCTCTGGGCTCCTGGCTTAGGATCAGCTCAGCATTGGCCGTTGCAGCCACTTGGAGAGTGAATCATCAGATGGAAGATCTTCCTCCCTCTCTGTCTCTCCTCCTCTCTGTATTTATGCCTTTCCGAAAAAAAAAAAAAAATCCCACAAAAACAAACAACAACAACAAAAACCCTCCCTGAAGGGGCTGGCACCATGACATGTAGCAAGTAAACCCACTGTCTGCAACACTGGCATTCCATATGATGCTGGTTCAAATCCTGGCAACAGAATGCATTTGGGAAAGCAGTCGGAGATGCCTTGAGTGCTTGAGCCCCTGCACCCACATGAGAAACCCACAAGGAGCTCCTGGCTCAGCTCCAGCCTCTGCGGCCACTTGGGGAATGAACAGTGTACAGAAGATCTTCCTCTCTATCTCTTCTTCTCTCTGTAAATCTGCCTTTCCAATAAAATTAAATAAATAAATACAATCCTTTTTACAACCTTTATTTATTTATTTGAGAGGTAGAATTACAGAGATAAGAAGAGACAGAGAGAGATCTTCAATCCTGATTCACTCCCCAGATAGCTTCAATGGCCAGGGTTGGGCCAGGCTGAAGCAAGGAGCTTTATCCAAGTCTCCCATGTAGTTGCTGGAGCCCAAGAACTCAGGTCAACTTTCACTGTTTTCCCAGGAGCATTAGCAAGGGGCTGGATGGAAAGTGGAGCAGCCACTTTCTTGAATGGGCAGGACTTGAATGGCCACTCATAAGGAATGCCAGCATTGTAGACAGCAGCTTAACACCCTACACCATGATGTCAGTTTCCACAGTCATCTCTTTTTTTTTTTATTGCAAACTCGGATACACAGACAGGAGGAGAAACAGAGAGGAAGATCTTTAGCCCAATGATTCACTCCCAAAGTGACCACAACAGCCAGAGCTGAGATAATCAGAAGCCAGAAGCTTCCTCCAGGTCTCCCACGTGAATGCAGAATCCCAAGGCCTTGGGCCGTCCTCGACTACTTTCCCAGGCCACAAGCAGGGAGCTGGAAGGGAAGCGGGATGGCCGGGATTAGAACCAACACCCATATGGGACCCTGGCACATTTAAGATAAGGACTTTAGCTGCTGGGCCAGTGCGCCGGGCCCCTGTAGTCTTCTAAATTAGCCTCCTCTCCTAACATACTACCAGAATAATTTTCATGGTTAGTATGGTTAAAGATCATTTCAAATGTTATACTAAGTATCTTCACCAGCATGACTGTTACCTCTCATCAAAATGTAAAGTCACTCTGCAATGTATAGTAAAACGCAATACCAAATAATGCACAGTAAGAAATGCTCATGCTCCTGATCAAATGACTCCTAACTTTGTGTCAAGCATGCAGTCTCAGAATGACAAAAACAAGGAAGGGCTGGTCATACGTTTGACATCTGGCTTGTCTTGTGAGTTAAGAGGATATACAATGTTGGTAATTGATGACTAATACCAGGTAGTCAGATCTAATCTTCTGTCACATGATAATCAAAAGCTGTTCACAGCAGAGGGATTGCTTTCTGTGAGCGGCAATGTCTAAGAGGCTCCCCCAGCCCATCCAGTCGCCAGTTACCTTGCTTCTTCACTTGCTCTAAGAGGAGATCCTTCATGGCAGGTTCTTCGGCAAGGTCAGAGGGGACTTCGCCCTCATTGTTCACAATGCCCACACTGGCTCCGTGGTTAAGGAAATATCTGTGCAGACAAGACTCGGCATCAGTACTACCTCTGTCAATGGAACAGCAATTTACAGCCACGCACCTAGGGTTCAGAACACTATAAGCCCTCTAATTGGGGGTTTTAATATATGGCCCCAGGTAGAGTATTCCATATTAATTTCTAACTCCATTAGCCTTCATGTATCAGGACTGGAGACTTCTCTACTTTCTGACAAAAACAATGCCATAAAACAGTATTTCTTTCACACTCACATTCATAAGTCCTACTCTTTTTTAAGAACACAGCAAGACATTTTCTAAATACACAGGGAAGGCACATAGCCCTTAGAACTCACCTACCATCCCGGGCATCCACACAGATTTCCCAAAAGGTCTTACTGAATTTATAATGTAAGAATGAAGGCGTCCCAGAGGCTATGTAAATAAGCAACTTTTATGAAAAATGTTTTCAATGTCACATGAGAATTTATTAAGTAGTGTTATGGGTACAAAGATAAAAGGAAAGCACACATTAGAATTTGTATACATACACTTATGTTATGCTCCCACAAAACTCTCCCTTCAACTAGTCATCCACATGAAGTCTCTTACACACTAAAAGGAACTAAATTACCAAAGAAACATCAAAATAATAAATAAACTTTATTTATTTTCAGGCAGAGAGATTGGCAGGGTTTTTAATTTGCTGGATCATTTCCCAAATGGCAGAGTGTCTGTAGGCCAGGTGAAGCTGGGAGCTGGGATGGCAGTCCAACCCTTCCAGGTAAGAGGCTGGAACCCATCTCCTTAGCCATCACCTGGTGCCTCCTCCAGTTTACATCAGCAGGAAGCTGGACTCCAATTCAAACACTCTTCTACGGGGTAAGGGTCAAACATTCACCTCTACATAGATTCTAAGCCCAAACAGAATACTTGATCCTAAAGAAAAAAACCTTCTCTAGTGAATTTTAAAAAAACAAGGTTTGATAATCTGGACTTTATGTGGTCCTTTTTTAAAAAAAGATTTATTTACTTTTATTGAAAAGTCAGATATACAGAGAGGAAGAGGGGCACAGAAGATCATCTGTCCAATGATTCACTCCCCAAGCAGCTACAATGTCCAGAACTGTGACAAATCAAAGTCAGGAGCCCGGAGCCTCTCCCAGGTCTGTCATGCGGGTGTAGGGTCCCAAGACTCTGGGCTGTCTTCAACTGCTTTCCCGGGCCACAGCAGGGAGCTGGATGGGAAGTAGGGCTGCAGGGACACGAACTGGCACCCATATGAGATCCCGGCGCATGCAAGGTGAGGACTTTAGCTGCTAGCTACCGCACCGGGCCCGTATGGTTCTTTTTTTATATTTAAAATGCTTTCACAAAAAATTGTATAATAAGTCTTAGGTAACAGTTTGAAATAGGTTATATGGGTACTATTGTCTACTTTAAAAAACTGAAGCTCATATAGTAAGTAATTTTTTCAAAAAATCAAGGAACTGGAAAGTGGGAGAGTAGACCCAGTTTTTCTTTTTCTTTCTTTCTTTTTTTTTTTTAATTTAATGTATTTATCTGAAAGTCAGATAGAGGAAGAGACACAGAGAAAGAGAAATCTTTCATGCACTGGCTACACTCGGGGCTGGGCCAGGACAATGACAGGAGCTAGGAGCTTCTTCCAGGTCTCCCACGTTGGTGGCAGGAGCCCAAACACATGAGCCATTTTCTGCTTTTTCCAGGCCATTAGCAGGAAACTGGATCAGAAGTGGAGCAGCTGGGATAGGAATCAACACCCATATGAGATGCCCGTGCTACAGGCGGCAGTTTTACCTGCTACACTAAAACACTGGTCCCTGATTCAGCCTTCGGACTTTGTGTCTAGTTCATTTTCTCCATGTCAAGATACAATACTGGGGACTTTACCAAATGATCATAAGCAGTTAAAGGGGAAAAGAAAATGAGCTGAATTAGGCTTCTATATATTCAACAATTCAATAAACATTTATTGGTTTAAGTTCAAGGATCCACTCTCTAGACAATGCACATTTTTCAAAAGAGTTAGTCAATAATGGCCACACTTGCATTCCAAGAGTTGGCAGAGGAAAAACAATCAACAATGATTAGATTAAGACTGTTATGCTTTCTTGGCACCTAGCAACTGCTATAACAGAACCTCAATAAAAATTTACAGATCAATTCCAAAAAGAAAAAACTCAAAGGCATGCACAATTAACTATGCCCTTTCTTCTCTCACAGTCTCAGAGAATGACACATCTTTTCCAATTCCTAGATTAACTCCATCTCTAGTCTGAATTCTATGAAGTACCAGTGTATAGGCACTTTCAAAAATTTGTGGAAAAACAGAGCTGTAAGTAAATTCAACTTTGAAAGCCAAGTATGGGTTTTTTTTTCTTTTGACATCATGCATCTTTTTTGAGCCTCTCAGATTTTGTCCTCCAATTACTCCTTCCCGTCTATATGTTCAGTAGCTTTTCTAATTCTTCTCCCTTGGGTCAAAGAAACATTGAACCACATGTCCTTCACCTTGTAAAGTCAGAATGCAACACACATAATAAGCACTCAATAAATGTGGTTGAGTTCAACTGTATCCTATATTCTAATCAAACTGAACCACTTATTATTTCCAAGCACAGCCCTCTCTTCTCTTTGCTCTTGTGGGCACCTTTCACATCTCTCACGGCCCATGTAAAATGCCTGTCCTTCATGAGGCCTTGGCTTGTTCTCATTAACTAGATTCTCTTTCTCCCTTCTTTAAACCCTGACCACCTTCCTTGCTCCGCAGCACTAGCTCTGGACTTCTGTCATGAGGTACACTGTACCTTGCTGTAACTACTTCAACACTGAAAGCAATTGAGGGTAACAATTGTGTCTTCCTCCCCATTACCCCAGTGCTCTGACATTTTCTCCTGGCACTCCATAACCATTGTTTAAATGAAATGATACATCTTGTCCACTCTGTTCTAACATCTGTTCAATCCCCCACTGGATAAGGCACAATATCATGGGGGTACCCAGGTCCCTGCTTTGTCCTTTTCTGGCACACTTATAAATTTTAAGCCCATGAACAAGAACATTTGTTTCCTGAAAATAATCTGGCTGTCTTTATTTCTATTTTCTCCAGTTTTAGGAGGAAAACAGCAAAAATCTCAAGGCTTACAATTGCACTGAATCAAGAATAAAAATCAACCTACTCAGTAATATCTATTTTGGCCATGTAAATCCTTATACTTACCCAAAGGCTCAGAAATAGCCATTCATTCATCATGTGTTTAAAGTCTGCAGGGAGGTGTTGTGACACAATGAGCTAAGCCTCTATCTGTGATGCCAGAATCCTGCATAGGTGTACCAGTTCATGTTTTAGCTGCTTCACTTCTGATCCAGTTCCCTGTTAATGGTCTGAGGAAACCAGTGGATGATGGTCCAAGTGTGTGAGCCCTTGCCACCCATGCATGAGACCCGAAAGAAGTTCCTGGCTCCTAGTTTTAGATTGGCATTGCAGCTATCTGAGGAGTGAACCAGAGGAAGGAAGATCTCTCTGTAACTAAATAGTTTAAAAAATTGATAATACATTTTCCTTATACATTTTACTTATATATACTATGTATATATTTATATACACTTACATATGTAAGTATATATATTATACTTAGTCAATGTACTTAATATATTCTGATATATATTGGAATTTCAATAAGCTATAACGCCAAATTAAATACTACTCTTAGGTCAATCTATAGCTTCTGAGTAATACTCTTACTTGTAATTAAAATGTAAAACATCCATGTAATATCTTTTGCTAAGCCTGAACTCAGCTTTTGAAAAAGAAGGATAATGCCAACACAGTGATCCAAAGTCTAACCATGCATTATTCCTTAGATAAGTATTTAAAAAGATTTTTTTAAAGGTGGGGAACCCTTGAGAAAAAAGGAAATCCATGAATTCAATGAGCTTGGAGAGCTCAATTAACATAAACATACTATCTGAATAAATAACTATACAGGAGAAAAGGGAAGAAAAGGAAAATGGGAAGCACTTGCCTCACCCACCTTCCCCAATACCTTGACCCTCCTCGCCTTATTCACTGATCCTCATGGGCCTGCATTCTTATCAACTATGTAAACAACATTAAAAAAAAATAAAATTTTAAAAATATATATAACTGAAAAAAAAAAGCCAGTGAGGATCAGAACATTGTACAAATGAGTCTCAGATATATGTACTCAGGAAAATCCATCCACAGGGAGTCACCCGGACTCTCAGATATCAGATTGCTGATGTCAGTGAGTAAGGCCAGCACCCTGAGAAGAGGGCAGCTTAGGGTGTCAGAAGGTGACCGACTTCAACCAAAGAACACAGAGTGAAAATGCACAAGAAAATTGCATTGGTCATTCCTGTTAGCTTTGGGGTCCATCCTCTTTCGGAGAAGCAACCCACTGCTCCCTTGGGCTCCCCTGGCTCTGAATTGCCCTTGGCTGAACTCCCACTGAGGATGCCTGGCTCGGCAGCAGACCCAGTGACACAGGTTCCCCCAGGAAATCTGGGCAAACCAGACTCCGGGGTAAGTCATTCTCAGGTCCCTACAGGACTGCCAAGTGAATAGGACAAATGTAATGGAGCTCTAATCATGTTATGGACAATGGCCTTAAAATATGCAATCTTATTTTCAAGGGACCATAGGATATCATGAATCTATTACAGAATCCATCAATTTACATTTTTCCTCATTTAGAATATACTCAGCAGTTTCTTTTCAAAGATGTTCAACCACCAAAGTCTCTGTCCCATTTAAAAACAAGCTGCCTGGTTGAATGGAACATGTTTATTTAGAGCCCCTATATTCCAGGCACTATGTAGTTTTGCTGCCCAGAGGAGAGGCACTAGTTGTCATGGAGGTTAGTCCCCTGATACATTTCAGTAAACAGACTCATTCTGCCAATGTGGAGAACACCTGCCAATATCTACCTTGCCCTTTGTCCACATGTTTTAGGTCCATTCTTCTACTACTACTTATGCATTATGATTAACATGAGGCATTTCACACCTTCATCTGTACTAAGCAGAAATTTTTTAAAACACAGATTTTACAAAGAAGGGGCTGGTGTTAAGTTGCCATTTGCAACAGCAGTGTCCCATATTGAGACCCATGGATGAGTCCTGGCAGCTGTGCTCCTGTCTCAGCTCCATGTTTATGCACCTAGGAAAGTAGCAAAAGATGGTCCAGGTGCTGCATGCCAAAGAGAGAGCCAGGCTCATGACTTTGGTCTAGCCCAGCTCTGGCAGTTGTGATCACTTGGGAAGTGAACCAGCAAATCAAAGATTTTTCTCTTTTTTCCTCTGTCATACTTTCAAATAAATAAATAAAACTTTAAAATAAATAACACTAAAAATATTTATTAAAAAAAGACATCTGCCTACAATGTACCCTTCTACACCTGTTCAGAAACCCAACTCAGACAGTGCACCAGACAGAAGCCACCCTTGCACATCTCAGAAAGTATTAATGATGCCAAAATGTAAGCAATCTAAAAAACTGATCTTAGAGCTATATGAAACATATTTGCCATTATTTCTTAAAAATAATTCATCCCTTGGTTTCATATTTTGTAATAGAAAGAGATGATAACTATTTTTGAAAGTCCAAGTCCCAAGACAGGAGAAGGCCATTGCTCCCACCCCCACCCTACCCTGTAAGACTCACTCACTCTGCTATGTTGAGATAGCCACAGGAAGCTGCCGCGTGAAGTGGTGTCCAACCCTCGTTGTCCTGCTGGTTGACATTGGCTCTGTTCTCCACCAGAAATTTTACCATGTCCAAATTCTCATCAATACAGGCCTGAAAAGAAAAAGCTGCTCATTCACTCAGCACTTACTAATTTCTGCTATGCTCTGCTCCAGAGCATATGCAAATGCCCCAGGTGTGATTCCTAAGCCTAGAAGTACAATAGAACTATCCTTTATATAAGTGCTACTAGTACCATTAGAACTGTGGAAATGATTTCTGAAGTGCTATAAATGAGTGAGCTGTTTCAACAGTATATTCAGCAATTTTTAAAAGGCACATGGAAAATCACTGATTTGCTTATATTTTTTTTTTAATTTGAAGATGTAGTTCTTTATTTGAAAGTCAGAAAGAGAGAGCGAGAGAAATCTTCCATCCACTGGCTCACTTCCCAGATGGCCACAACAGCCAGGGCTGAGCCAGGCAAAAGCCAGGAGCCAGGAGTTTTCATCTGGGTCTTTCATGTGCGTGGCTTGGGCACAAGCACTTGAGTCATCTTCTGTTGCTTTTTTGGGTACATCAGCAGGGAACTGGATCAGAAGTGCAATACACAGGACACAAACCAGCATTAATATGGGATGCCAGAGTTGTAGACAGCAAGCAGTAGCTTTATCCGCTACATCACAATCCCGTCCCTTGCTATGAACTTTAACAGAAAACAATCTGTGGACTGGCTTTGTGGCCATTGTCTGCGATGTAAGCATCCCATGTGGGCATCAATTCAAATCACAGCTACTCAAAAAAAAAAAGTCACAGCTATTCTACTGACCCAGCACCCTGTTAAGGCACATGTGAATCTAGGAAAAGACAGTCAGCCCAAGAACTTGGGTTCCAGCATTCACATGTGAGACCCAGAGGATGCTGCTGGCCCTGACCTGGCCCAATCCTTCTTTTTGTAGCCATTTGGGGAGTGAACCAGAGGATGGAAGATCTCTCTCTTTTGAACTCTGCTTAAGAAAGGAAGGAAGGAAGGAAGGAAGGAAGGAAGGAAGGAAGGAAGAAAGAAAGGAAGGAAGAAAGAAAGAAAGAATGAAAGAAAGAAAGAAAGAAAGAAAGAAAGAAAGAAAGAAAGAAAGAAAGAAAGAAAGAAAGAAAGAAAGAAAGAAAGAAAGAAAGAGAAAGAGAAATAGAAAACAATGTCAGGATTAAATGCAATTTTGCCATTTAACAGGTATAGTTTAAAACTTGTATAACTGTTAAGCACCCCTTGTTTTGGTGAAAAAGGATAGGGGAACATTCCAAAGGGAGGAAATCTATCTTCGGAATGGCTTTAAACATTGTAAAGTGTGCTTGTAGTCAGGGATGGTTAGTGATCCTTCGCTGCCTGTCTCATTCAGCAGGGAGAAGCAGAGAAGCTTTGAGTGAGGGCCTTAGGTCTACCATAACCTAAACAATACAGTCATGAACAGCAAAGGGATCTCCAAAAACCAAGGCTATCCTGACACAGCAACAGAATACAAAAGATAAAGAGGGCCAAGTTATCAACGTTAATCGCTATTAAGGCTTCTAAAACATTATCATTATCATAGTTGTGAAACAAGGAATACCAATCTTTTAAAAACCTGCCTATCAGAGCAGGTTGTAGTAACACAGCAGCTAAAGCCTGCAAAGCCTACAAGCCTACAATGCAGCATCCCATATAGCAATAGAGTCCCTATTGCCCAACTTCCTATCCAGCACCTTCCTAATGGCCTAAAAGAAAAGAAAAGAAAAGAAAAGAAAGAAAGAAAGAAAGAAAGAAAGAAAGAAAGAAAGAAAGAAAGAAAGAAAGAAAGAAAGAAAGAAAAAGAAACAGAAAAAGCAGTAGAAAGGTGGTCTAAGTATTCGGGGCCCCTTCCTCCCACAGGAGAACCAGATGAAGCTCCTGCCTCCTGGCTTCAGCCTGTTCCAGTGCTGGCCATTGTGATCTGGGGAATAATTTAGCAGTAGATGGAAGATTTCTCTTTTTCTGCCTCTCCCTCTTTCTAACTCTGACTTTTAATTAAATGAATTATTTTTTAATTTATTTTTTGTTCTATTTTTATTTTGAATTTCTGAATTTTGTGGAACAAATTTGTATAGACTGAGATCCCACCCCCTGATAGATTTTCCCATGTTGCTACAATAGTATAGTCTAAATGAATGATTTTTAAACAAACAAAATCTGTTGGTTAATCTCTTCTTTGAAAAAACTAAAAATAATAATAATAATAAAATAACAATAATAAATTTAAACTGTAGCTAAGGGGCTGGCACTTTAGCAAAAAGAATTAAGCCACTGCTTGAAATCCTGGTGTCCCATATTTGTGTTAGTTAAAATCCAAGCTGTTCCCCTTGCAATCCAGCTTCTTGCTAACATGTCCAGGATAACCGCAGAAGATGGCCAACTACTCAGGTTCCTGCCACCCATATAGAGACCAGGTTGGAGTTCTGGCTCTTGGCTTCAGCCTTCATTTGGGTAATACACTAGTCGGTACAAGATTTCTCTCTTTGTCTCTTCCTCTCTATAGTTCTGCTTTTCAAATAAATAAATAGATAGATACATCTTTTATTTAAAAAATACTAGTAGCCCCATATTTTTTATCATATACTGTTTTTGA
This sequence comes from Ochotona curzoniae, assembly GCF_017591425.1. Classification (NCBI taxonomy): domain Eukaryota; kingdom Metazoa; phylum Chordata; class Mammalia; order Lagomorpha; family Ochotonidae; genus Ochotona; species Ochotona curzoniae. The sequence continues at coordinate 12,985,507 of NW_024466219.1, read as the reverse complement.
AAGCCAAGTTTCAAGTAAGAATAGCCTTGATGGGCCCAGAACATGAGTCTAGTGGCTAAAGTCCTCACCTTGCATGCTCCAGGATCCCATATGGGCACTGGTTTGTGTCCCAGCTGCTCCATTTTCCATCCAGCTCCCTGCTTATGGCCTGGGAAAGCCATTGAGGATGGCCCAAAGCCTTGGGACCCTGCACCTGTATGGGAGACCCAGAAGACGCTTCTGGGATCAGCTTAGCTCTGGCCATTGTGGCAACTTGGGAAGTAAACCAGTGGATGGAAGATTCTTCTCTGTGTCTCTCTTTCTATCTATAAATTTGCCTTTACGCTAAAAAAAAAAAATCAAATTTAAAAAGAACAACCTTCATGAAACAGTAAAAATAATTATATTAATTCTTGAATGTAAATCTTAATATTCCACATGATCAAATACACGTGTAACAGTTGTTTCGAAGAGAGAACTTGTGTATCTTTCTGAGCTGCAAGATAAACTGCCTCATAAAACATTACTTTTACTTAAAAGATAACTAACAAATTATGGCATTCTGACTTAAAAATGAACAAAGCAAGCCTAACAATTCAGAGAAAATGAGTAGCACTTGTTGCCAAAGATGCAGTTTGATCATTCAAGTGAAAATTGGAAGCCCCCACTGCCTTCGCAGGTGCAGCTGCTGGGTGCTGGAAGCAGGGCAGCTGGGACTCAAACTGGTGCTCTGATTCAGGATGCCAGTGTCACAAGGGCTGGCACAGTCAAATGTAAGTCCTTTCCTTCCTTTTCTTAATCACCTTAGGACTTTAGTTCTGCTTTTAAAATTTGTAAAAGTGTTCTCTATAAATCCATAAATGTGTCTATAAATCTAAAACGTTTATGATATCATTGTCTACAAATCCCAACTATTAGGATTCCAGTATTTGGAATGGAAATGGCATTGTAAGCAAGTTTGAAAGAATAACAGAACAAACTTGGTTAATATGAAACATAATTTGATAGCTCACCAATCTCCTAAGGAACACCTCAGAGAAGTAGTCAGCCAGCTGGTTAAATGCTTGTTCAGTTCCCTCTCCCTGGGCTTATCATCACAAACACCAATACAAAAATTTCCCCCTGTAACATTCAGAGTCCTGTAAGCACCTAAATTCAGGAGTCACGTGAGTAAAATACTATGGACTGTGGTTTAGCTGGGGAACTGTTGAGGTGGGAGGTGATACCAATCATAGGGTTGCAGGATAGTCATGAATACCTTGGAGTAACTGCCTCTCCTTCCTCTTTCTCCCATTGTTGTCCCCTCCTCCTCAAAACAAACAAACAAACAAACAAACCCAAGAGGACTGAGAAAAGAATGGTCCCTGGAAACCTTCTCAAGTGAATAATAACTAAATTTAGATGTCCTTTTTCCACTCCATCTGCAGCTGTGCTGCTGACTCATCCCCGATGGAAGCTCACAGACGGGCAGACTGGTCCATCTACAAAATACAGCCCAAGCCCACGGAGCCCACACCACGGGCTGCACCAAATGCTCCAGACAAATCGGCTGTTCTTTTTCTTGGGAAGGAAGCTAACCAAGCTTTATTGTTGCCCATGACAACAATGGGGGCATTCTTTTTTCCCTTTAACCCAAATTTCTTCTGCTGTGACCTAAATCTAGTGCCTCCTATTTTTGTATCCCTGAAAAGATACAGAATATTACTAAGCCTCCTTTTAAAAAAATGGAGCTATAATACAGTTATTCGCTCAAAAAACCATTCAGAAAAAAAAAACTGTCATGTAATACATAAAACTTCCTAAAAACAAGAGTGTCACATTTCTCTGAAAATGACAAGCTATTTCCAAGGAAAAAACAGCTAATTTCCCCAATAAAATCTATGTCAACAAGCACTGTGACATCTCTACTCTACCTGGCATTTCTCTCTCTTTATCAAAGGCAAAAGTGACTGAGGGCTGATCAATCCCAGAGTTAAATCAAGGAGTGCAGAGAAGACCGCACAAACAAAGCTTCCTTGGTTCCCAAAATAGCCTGCAACTGTCACTGCCACCAAGTGCTGACTTGAAGCTCTGACCTTGCCGTTGTATCTCATAATAGTGCTAACAGTACCTGCCTCCGTCTCAGAATAATTCCCTTCCCACAGAACCTAGCTTCAGGTGCCTGGGCAGATGTCACACCAGAAGCGGGGTTAGTGCAGCCTCACAGAGACTTGTTTGGATTTTTGAGCCTATGCTTGCCTTGATTTCAACAAATCACGCAGAACACATTACTAACAGCCACAGGCAACCCACAGAATGTAAGAAATTATTTGCAAATGATGACTGTAATATAAATTAATATCCAGAATACATAGGGAACTTCCAAAACTCAACATTTTAAAAATCAGCTTGGGGGCCCGGCACGGTGGCGCAAGTGGTTAAGGTCCTCGCCTTGCACGCCCGGGATCCCATATGGGTGCCGGTTCTAATCCCAGCAGCCCCGCTTCCCTTCCAGCTCCCTGCCTGTGGCCCGGGGAAAGCAGTCGAGGATGGCCCAAAGCTTTGGGACCCTGCACCCGCGTGGGAGACCCGGAAGAGTCTCCTGGCTTCGGATTGGCATAGTATCGGCCCGTTGCGCTCACTTGGGGAGTGAATCATTGGACGGAAGATCTTCCTCTCTGTCTCTCCTCTCTGTATATCCGCCTTTCAAATAATAACAAAAATAAATCTTTAAAATAAATAAATAAAAATAAAAATCAGCTTGGGTTGCTATCGTGGCACAGTGTGTTAAGCTGCCATTTGCAATACTAGCATATGACATGAGCACTACATCAAGTCCCACTGTTCTACCTTCAATCCAGCTTCCTGCTAATACACCTGGGGAAGCAACAGAGGAAAGCACAGATGGGCCCCTGTATCCAGGTGCAGATCCGGATGGAGTTTCAGGCTCTTAATTTTATTCTGGGCATCATGGCTACTTGGGGAGTGAGTCACCAGATAAAAGACCTCTTGCTCTCCACCCCGCCCACCCCTGTAACTCTGCCTTTCAAATAAATAAATACGATTTTTTAAAGATTTATTTGTTTTTATTGGAAAGGCAGATATACAGCGAGAAGAAAAGATCTTCCATCTGTTGTTTCACCCCCCCCTTGTGGCCACAACAGCCAGTACTGAGCTGATCCGAAGCCAGGAGCCAGGAACTTCTTCCAGGTCCCTCATGCAGAGGCAGGGTCCCAAGGCTTTAGGCGATTCTCCACTGCTTTCCCCAGCCACAAGCAGGGAGCCGGAAGGGAAATGAAGCAGATGGGATATGAACTGGCACTAATATGGGATCCCGGCGTACATAATGCAAGGACTTCAGCCTCTGGGCTACCATACCAGGCCCAATAAATAAATCTTAAAAAATACCTCAATACAAAAGTCTTGGATAAGCTTTTGAAGACACATAGATGACATATGAAAGGATGTTCAATATAACTAATCATTAGAGAAGTGTAAGCCAAAACTACAATGATATATCATCTCACTCCCAGTAGGATGATTACTACAGAAAAAACAAAACAGAAAATAACAAATGTGCTGGCAAAGATGTGGACAAATTGGCATCCTGTGCTCTGCTGAAGGCAATGTATGATTCAGCCTCTATGGAAAACAGTATGGTGGCTCCCCAAATTTAAAACAGCATTATCATTTTATTCTATTAAAACATAAATGTAGGGTATATGCTCAAAATAACTGAAAGCTGGGTCTTGAGATATGTGTATATCCATGTTCACAGGAACATTACTCATGATAGCTAAAATATGGAAGCAATCCAAAAATCCACTGATGAGTAAATGTGTTCTTATATATTAATCTATATGTATATATTAAATACACCATATCTCTATTTCAGGGGCAGTGTGGCCCTGCTGACACCTTGGTTTCAGACTTCAGGTCTCCAGAACTGGCAGAGAATAATTTTCTGCTGCTTTAAGCCACAAAGTCTGTGGTAATTTGTTACAAAGCCATAGAAAGATGATTAGACAGGCACAGCCTACAGAGGGAGGCTAGGCTATAGCCCCCACCAATGTGAGCTGGAACTGTGGGTGGGCCAGACCCGATCAGGCTACAGCACCCACTGGCAATGGGTAAGCTAAGGCGGTGAGGCAGACCATGCCAGACTGGGCCGGGCACCCAAGCAGCACACATGAAACCCCGGATAGGGGATGAACCCAGTAAGGTGGATGCATGGGGCTTCCCTGCTGGGCCACCGCTCCCACTGGCGAGCGTGAGAACTGAAATGGGTGCAGACCAGACTGGGCAGGGATATAACACCTGTTGGCTTCATGTAAGCTGGATCAGGGGAAAACCAGGCTGGGTTGACTGTTCCTACTGGTGCATGCATAAGTTAGAGTGGGTGTGGGTTGGTTGGGCTTTGCCACAGTCTCAGCTGGCAAATGCTGGCGGGGAGGGGGCAGATTCTGTTAAGTTAAACTGCAGAATCTTCTGGAGAGTGTAGGATCCAGCAGTGGAGAAATAATGGGCACCTCCCTCTTGGGTTGACACTCTGACTGGTGAGCATGAGAACCAGGACTGGGGCAGGCATACCTATATAGACAGTGGCACCCGCTGGCAAGTGTGTGGGCCGGATAGTGGGGCTGGTTGCATAAAACTAGGCTTCAATGCTCATTGACATGTATGAGAGTTGAATGGGATGTGAGACAGACTAGACCAGCCTGTCTAGCATGGACTGACAAGCATGGGAACCAAGGAAGGAGACAGGCCTGGTGGGGTTATTGTGGGTCATTCCAACCAGCTTGCAGCCCTCACCTGTTTGCGTGAGGGCTGAATGTGTGGTGGGTAGGATCAGGCTGAGCTGTAACACCCATTGGTTTGTACAGAAGACAGGGCTGGAGACAGTTTGGGGTGACAGACTATGCTGGATCCTGCATTGGCAACCACACACAAGCATCAGGTCTGGGATCACCTTAGATGAAGTTTTTTGGGGGATCCCCTCAACTGACCTTCTGGATTCAGAACCCTAACCATGGAGAGAATTGCGGGTTCCATGGTCTGACCATGGAGTATATGTGTCAGAGCCAAGCCTCCTCAGTGGCTTAAATGGAGAAGTGAGCAGAATATCCAGGTGCACATGGAGGATACAGCAGTACATTAGAACCTGCAGAGGACACCTGGTACCATAACGCAGGATGGAGGACAGAACAAATCGATCAACTACCCCAGCCAAGTATTAGCAGCGACTAACTGGGCAAATGGAGACTCTAAAGTGGACTATATCAACCAGTGGATTCTGGAGAGATTTCATCGTGCTTGGAGTGGCAAGACTGGCAGTAATTCAGAACTGCTGAACTATCAAAGCCTCTTGAGCAGGACCCTCTGAGTGTGCCCCACATCAGGGACCCTGGGGTGGTGTCGTGTGGCTGTCATCCATCCTAGGATACAGAGGTATTTGGGAGGCTGGGGTTGGCTTTTCCCCTTATCTCCCCCTTTCTCCCAGATACAGGAAAAAAAAAAAAAACAATGTGGAAATAATGGTTTCCCCCACCTTCCTGTAGCCCTTGACCCTTATCACCCTAATTAACTATGTAAAAATCATCAAAAAATATTTTTTAAAGTGACCTTCCCCCCAAAAAAGCTTATTTTTCAAAATCCAACTACATTAAATAGGAAGTTTTTTTTTAATCAGTCTTTAATTCAAACAGCAAAACCTGAAAGACTTTAACTGAGGTTTTCCTGTCAGGCCTTTTGCTGAAGGTATTTCAGTTGAGGACTGAGAGTGGGACAGCAGTACTGATGGTTTTCCTCTGAAATCAAGTATGTCTATGCTCAAAACCCCCTTACCCATATCAAGTAGCCTCATCATATGCCAGGAAATTATACAAGTAAATTAAAGGTGATAAAGGAGGTCAGTAAATTTGGAAATCTCCACCACCAGCATAAAATTACCGAGGACAAACATAGTACAGGCTGACTGATCTAGTGCTTGAATCAGTCCTTCCAAGTACCCGCCTCTCCATTCCAATCGTGATATAGTGGAACTAACGACGTGAGAATCACCAGGGCAGGCAGCTCCAATGTGACAGGTGACCCTCACATCTGTCAACCTTGTGTGAAAGACACACAGCCCCACTGGCAGAGGAAGCCTGGCTTCCAGACAGTGAGAACTATATCTGCTGATGTGCTCAGTGGTCAGGCAGGTCTGGACACTGATCCGTAGTCTTCAAGACGGACAGTCGAGAGAGCAGAAGTCAAGAATTTTCCGTGGAGCGTCACACTGACTGAGATTTTTGTTCTCTGCGGACTGACATAATATCACATGGCTGCAAATGCTTACAAGTTGGGGCCAGAGAAATCCTTCAGTTAAGAACAAGTATCACAGTGCCTAAGGGTTAACAAGAATGAAGTTTCAAAAGTAAGTTCATAGATCCTAACAAGGGCTGCTGTAAATGCCCTCAGCCCTACTTCAAGTAATGCTTCCCTCAACCCTCTCTGTTTCTCATGCATTTAAGCACCTGCATGAGAAAACGCTAACTTGTCTTATGGGTGTCACCTGGGAACTTTTGCACTACATAGAATTAAACATATCTGATCACAATCTTCCCACCAAGGCAGGTTTTTTTTTAAAAAATTAAGGGGAAAAGTGATCAAGAGCAAGCCCTGAAAATGAAAGCTGCAGCCAGAGGTTCATCAGTATAGACTGCTTTTATGTCACCACGTGGGAAACTTGCATACACAGTTCCAGGGTCAGCGACCTGCTGTTCCACTTCCAAATCCAGCTTCCTGCTAATGTGCACCCCAGGAAGCAGATGATGGTTCAGGTCCTTAGTTCTCCATCATCCACATGGGAGACCTGGATGGAACACCAGGCTCCTGACTTCAGATTGGCCCAGTCCCAGCTGTTGTGGTTATTTGGGAGTATACCAGCAGATAAAAAATATCAGTCTCTCTCTTGTCTTTGTCTCTTCCTGTCTCTGTCTCTCCACGTTTCAAATTTAAAAAGAAGAAAATAAAAACTACCTAGGCTCAAAGTTCAGGATTCACCTTCAAATAGAAGACTTGTAGTTCCAATCTTCCAACCCCTCTTATGATTTTCTGATCATGGTAATTTTTTTTAAAGATTTATTTTTATTATTTTTTTATTGGAAAGGCGGATATACAGAGAGGAGAGACAGAGAGGAAGATCTTCCGTCCGATGATTCACTCCCCAATTGAGCGCAACGGGCCGATACTATGCCGATCCGAAGCCAGGAGCCTCTTCCGGGTCTCCCACGCGGGTGCAGGGTCCCAAAGCTTTGGGCCGTCCTCGACTGCTTTCCCAGGCCACAGGCAGGGAGCTGGAAGGGAAGCGGGGCTGCTGGGATTAGAACCGGCGCCCATATGGGATCCCGGGCGTGCAAGGCGAGGACCTTTAACCACTTGCGCCACCACGCCGGGCCCCCTGATCATGGTAATTTTGAGAAACAATAAGCTAGGCACAGTAGCTGTAAAAATTCCAAGTAAGGCTTTCCCTCAAGTCAAAGGAGTACATACAGCTGAGAAAGTCTGACACTTGAACATAAGGAATGAAGTTCTGTTGAAATTCCATTCTTACAAATTCTGTACATAAAAATTAGCTAAGAAAAAAATGGAATGATTCCCTTTAACAGAGGTGATCAAAAAAATTCCTTGGAAAAAAAGATTACTATGACAAAGCTGCAAAGGAAGGAAACAGTGAAGTAGCTCATACAATAGCATTAGGACTTGTCATTTTAAAGATGGAGAGATTTAGCTCAGAAAAGTGACATGACTTACTGAAGGTCACATACTCAGTTGCATAACTACCTACCAATTTAGAGGCATTCAGAATACAGCTCACAGACCAGCGTCAAGATAACGTTTTTGAAAACATTCATTTATTTTTATTTGAAAGAGATTTACCAGGAGAAACACAGAGATGGTCAATCTACTGGTTCACACCCCAAATGGCCACAATGGGCCAGAACTGAGCTTATCCAAAACCAGGAACCAGGAGCTTCTTCCAGGTCTCCCACATAACTGCAGAGTTCCAAAGATTTAGGCCATCTTCGACAGCTTTCCCAGACCATAAACAGGGAGCTGGATGGGAAGTGTAGCAGCCAAGGACATGAAATGGTGCCCATTTGGGATGCTAGCACTGCAGGTGGAGGATTAGCTTGCTGAACCATCATGATGGCCCCAAGATAATATTTGAGGGAGGAAAAATAACATTTGGCTCGTGGAACATTTTTAATATTAGATACCACCTCTCTAAAAATATGTAATTTAGCTAGCATCTATAGGGTAACCTGAGACTAGCATAGTCCTCCAATAATCTCATATGAGCAATGTGGCCAACTGGTGAGTATATGTTGGTCATTTCTAACTATAATAAATGAAAAACCCATGCTTTGGTAATCACTCTGTTGATTAGCATGAGTCTGGATTAGAAACCTCCCTCGTGTCTTGGATATCTGTCTTAACCACTCCCCACAAAGATCTACTCTGTTGTCAACTTGGCATGTGCAGCAAATTGCTGTCCCACAGAGAGGGATTTTTCTATTTAACTCCAGATCACTCCGTGCTCATAAACAAGTGTTTCACAAGCTACAAGAACACAGCCGAAAGCCACAACATGGATGAGACTCCAGGGCATCAAGTGTGCCTACAAAGAAGGCAGACAACGTTGAGACCTGAAAGCAAGAAAGGCACAAAGACATCACAGGAAGGTTAGATAGGCTGGAAGCACAAATCAGTGGATCGAATGTTATCCCTATGACAAGAGTAAACTAGAGGTTTTATCATTTTCCCAGCACATTTTTATCTAGAGTTTGGTAGTTAAAGCTAGTAATTTCATATATTAGTTTCCATCACTTATTGTCATGTCATCCCTCCACTAACAGGAAAAGTCATGATAGGAGAAGATACCAAAGCAAGAGGTTATAGAATTCTACTCAGGGGAATAATTAGTTAAGAGCAGAGATTGTGGAAGAAAACTTCCTGGGTACAAATCCCAGGTCTACCAGGTAGTAGTTTCATGTTCATGAATCAAGTTATCTCTGTAGGTTTCAGCTTTCTCATCTGTAAAGTTGTCATTCCAACCACCATAACTCTTCCCTATGGCTACCATTAGGGTTAAACATTTAGTGCCTGACACATAGTTAAATGCTACTGTTATTATCATCACTCTTGTATAGTCTTTAGGAACTAGCAAGGAACACTCCTTTTGACACAAGAAAGGGTAAAAATGATATACTTAAAATAGACATAAATACAGTTGAGGACCAGAAGTTCCTGTAGATATAAACGTATTTAGTCAGGTTTCGCTAGGAAGAGAGGGAAATGAACCCCAGCTGGGACTGAAGGTCAGGACTCCTATGGCTAGCAAAGGAAGTTCAGGGGCTGCGGAGTCACGGGCAGTGGAGGGGTCCAGCAAGTCTATTGTTAGCGCTGGCAGAAAATCTGAGAAGACAGACTTACATTCCGGATCTGACACTGACTCACATTACCCAAGAACAGGTTAAGAATTTGCCTTAGTAATCAGTGTTCTCTGAATATAAAATGCTTTTCCATTTATTCATGTGACAAACATCTACTGAGGTTTACACTTGTTAAGACAGTCCTTGAGAAGAGGTGGAGGAATCAAAACTGTGTAAGATTTTACCTTTAGTGATGGAAAGGAGCATGTAAATAACCCAAGGCAATAGGAATCATAACTGAGTATAGAACGAGAGATAAGTACAAAGTACTCTAGTACTGAGTGAAGGGTCACTCGTTTTGTCCGGAGGTGACGGAAGGCACCTCCTTGGATACACATTATTGATCTGGGGCAAAAAAGGAAACAGCCAAATGAAGAGAGTCATGATTAGGACCATCTGAAGGAAATGGAACAATGGATGAAAAGTCTGAAGGAAAGCTAGAACGCCAGGTTTTGAAATGGTGAGAGTTGGCCTGCTTGTACTCAGATGAGGGAAGAGCATGAATGGGAAGCTGAGCAGGGCTTTATGGGCCTTAATGAGGAATTCAAACTTTACCCCACAGCCTACTGGGAAATATAAGAAGCGTGGTAGAGTAGGGCGGTGGCTCTGCAAGTCGCTGCATTTTCTCCCCAGGATAAAGAATTTAACCTTTCTCCTGAAGGCAACAAGGAGGTGCTGGGAGTTTTAAACCAGTGAGTGATATAATCAGAACCATATCTTAGATAACTGCAGTTGGACTAGGAAGAAAATTTAACTGCTGGCAGGAAAACTTGTAGCAGGGATGCTGCTTAGGAGACGGGAAGCCAAAGCTGAGATGAGGTCTGATGCACAGCCTTGGCGGTGCAGACGCCGTGGAGGGGACGGACTTGAGAAGCACTCTTGAGGCAGAACAGACAAACCAGGGTAACAGAGTAGGACGCCAGGAAAGGGGCAGGATTTGCAACTCTGAAATTCTGAAGAGCACAGGACTCTAACTGGATTGTTGACACCACTGAGCCAAATCAGGGAATATAACGAGGCCAGCGAAATTTTTTCTGTTTGTGATTCCCATCCAGTGTTAGTTTATCTAAAAGACTAAGACTTACATCCAGGAATTATATTTGAGCTTCAAACTAGCATCCATGTAACTGCTGCCCTTTCCATATTAAATAATCCTAAAGTGAACTCAGGGAAATTGATACCAAGCAGCCCAATCTCACAGCTGTTCCCTGGCCCGTACGTAGCAAAGGCCTAGTTAGGTCAGTGTCAGGAACACTGTGACGTGGCCCTGGCAAGGAGCATTATTGTACAGCAGCCCACACAACAGGGGACCTGAGGTTATGGGCTAAGGTCTCAGCCACAGCTGAACCCTCCTGAAGTCACACGTTAGTGATAACAATACCTCTAAAAAGGAAACTCCCAATTCTTTCTATAAAATTCAAATCTTGATTGGTAAATTTAATGTAGTGGTTTACAAAGAAAGAGTTTTTATACACAGAAAATTCCATAATTGAAATTTTTTTAAGATTTATTTTATTTTTATTGCAAAGTCAGATATACATAAAGAAGGAGAGACAGAGAGGAAGATCTTCCATCCGATGATTCACTCCCCAAGTGACCAGAATGGCCAGTGCTACGCCACTCCAAACCAGGAACCCGGAGCTCTTCCAGGTCCCCACACAGGTACAGGGTCCCAAAGCTTTGAGCCGTCCTCAACCACTTTCCCAGGCCACAAGCAGGGAGCTAGATGGGAAGTGGACCTGCCAGGATTAGAACTGGCACCCATATAGGATCCCGGGAGTATTCAAGGCGAGGAATTTAGCCGCTAGGCCATTGCGCCAGACCTGAAATTCCTTTTTAAAAAGTTAGAATCTCAGGCCCAGTGCAGTAGCTCAGTGGCTGAAGTCCTTGTGCTGCATGCGCTGGGATCCTATATGGGCACCAGTTTGTATCCCGGCTGCTCCACTTCCCATCCAGCTCTCTGCTTGTGGCCTGGGAGAGCAGTCAAGGACAGACCAAGTCCTTGGGACCCTGAACCCACATGGGAGACTTAGAAGAAGCTCCAGGCTCATGGCTTCAGATCAACTCAGCTCCAGCCATTGTGACTTGGGGAGTGAGCCAGTGGACGGAAGATCTTCCTCTGTGACTTTTAATAAAAATAAATAAATCTTTGAAAAAAAAATAGAATCTCTGATAACACCAGGGCCAGATTCCCACAAAGAAACAACTTGCTGGAGTACAGTGGCAGCTGCCTTCCAGAGGCCAGTCGTGGCATCCCTCTGTTACACTATCTGCAGCCTACTTTGTCAAATCACCTACACATCCTATCTAGACATCTTCCCAAAATAAGCTATTACAAAAATACACAAGCATACAGAAAAGTTGAAGAAACTTCATAGTGAATACCTGTACACTCACACAAACTAAATTTCATCATTAACACTGTCCTATACTGCTTTATCACATATTCATCCACTCATATTTCAAACATCAGTCATTTCTCCAAATACTTAAACTATGCAAATCCTTAACTAGACTATCACATTGGTTCAGGATGTATGTACAGTTGAAGGCACAAATTTCAAGTACACATGTACTGAACGTGGATCACCCATCACTGTAGGGGAGCGAGTTGCCTCCCTGAGGCATTTGACCCCTGGATGCTGAGGACACCTGAGCACTGTCAGTGGCTAAGGAAATGCGGTTATACGCTGAAACATAGCTGATCTCTCAAAGCAGCAGCTTGGTTCTGCTGGGCCTTACCAATCCAAATCCAAACATAATCAATTTTTCATATCTGAGTATGAAAATTCACTACTGGAGCCGAACGAGAATACATTAGAAATACAAAGAGCTTAATTTTGAAAACCAAGCTTAATAATATAAGAAACATGGCCTGTAGTTCAACCCTTAGACTGCTGTATCCTAGCAGAAGGGAAGAAAAATCAGCGCTGCATGGTGACAAACACCACCACACCCTCAGGTCACACAGGAAAGTGGGATTCTACTCGCCCTGACCAGCTCAGCTTGGTGGCAGTGCTGAGGGAACCGCGAAAGCCTCTATGATTTAGTTGGGGAGAGAAGGCAATCCTAAGATCAGGAAAGCAAAAAGGAAGAAAGCTCAGGTCCTAAAAGTAGAATGAACAGATGAAAATCTGAAAAAGGATCCAAGATTTACTGTTCAGGCAAAGACCTTCCTATACACAGGCTGGCAATGCAGTAACATCCCTATGGACATGAAGCTGGGAAACGTCCCCTGTCTCATCGACAGCAAGTGCTCACTAATCTGCAATCAAATCCAAGTTTGCTGGAACACTTTGCTGGCAGTGTGCTCGGAATTAGGTGAAGCTTGCCAAGACAGAATTTCAGATGCTGTTGCTGAAGGTTAGGGAGAGAGTGGACATTACCTTTCTCTTTTAGTCTGTCTCTGCCTCTCAAACCAAATCTCTGAGAAACTGTCTATCTAGGACAGAAATCCAGGTCAGATTTCAGGACAGAATGACAGACATGACAACATACTGTAAAGGCAAAAGAGGCTGACTTCAATGTCACAGTCCATCCCAGTCCTTCCACAATCAAGTTTCCTGGCCATATGACAGAAGACATCAAACTGAACTGTCCTTTTAACACAGGGTGATATGAGGACACAAGATACCAAACATGAAAACAGACTTCTAAAACATAACAAGAACATAGACCCAAGTCCTGCTATTAGTGCAAGATCGTTTTTATGTTATTCAATAAAAGAAAACACACTGTGAGGCCATATAGTGTACTAACTTACAGCAGGAGTCAGCAAACTTTCTTGAAAAGAGACAAATCAAAGAAAGTAGATGAGACTTTGTGGGTCACAGTCCCCTGCAAATAGTCAACTCCACCACCATAATGAAAAAGCAGCCACCACAACTACAAAATCAATGAGAATGATTGTGCTCAAGAGATTTTTATAGAAACTAACATTTGAATTTTATATAAAGTTCATGCCAAAAAATAGTATAGTTTTGTTAATTAAGTAAAACTGCAAAATCCATTTTTAACCTATAGGCTACACAGAAACATGGAGCAGGTCAAATTTGGCCTGTAGACTACTGTTTGCTTCTCCCTGACTTACAGCATTGGCCAGAAAGTTTGCATTTAAATGCAAGCTATGAAAATTACTAGCTACAACATCTTGTGTGAATTATTTAATTTCTTTTGCTTTACTGACCTACCTTTAAAATGAGAATATCAATATTTATCTCTTAACATTGTTGTGAGCATTATATTATTCTATGCACAGCAGTTAGAATAACAACTAGCACAACTTAACTAGTCACACAGATTACTACGAGCTATATAACTACTCCCACAGTTGTGAACAATTCTCCAAATATTCCCCATTTTCACAGATCTCCACACACTTACATATGCTATCTTTCCTGACTGGAAGGCCATTTATTTTATGTGGAGCTTCTAAGTGATCCTAGAGACTTCGCTAAAACAACACCACGATGAAGCCTGCCTTGACTGTCCTTGGCATCCTAACAGACACCAGGCACTGCCGCCGTGATCCTCGTCATCTACCGCAATAATTGCACTTCATTGTAGTCATCTTTCACAGATCAACTTCCAACCAGACTGCTGCCATGAATCTGTGAGTTACTGACTGTGCCCTAAGGGTCTAGACTACCTACACATGGAAAGCAAACTTTTAAAGGTATTTTTAATAATGGTTTAATGGCATTATTAACCATAAAATTACCTAATATTAATAACTAAGATTAATCTCCTAGCTATATGGCAAATATGAATACAATATGAAAATAATTCCTAATACACTATTTTGAGTAAAATTAATCATGATAATATTCATTTTCAAACATATTCAGAAAGTACACAGAATGTGTCTTAGTGCTATTACTGGTAGCAAAAATGCTAGAATCCACACAATAATAATCGTAATTCTAGCTTTGATTAATTCAAAAGCCCACTTCCCATCTCAATTTATACAAAATAATCCATATTTGGTAGTTGGGAAAGACTAACAGTGAAATCTGAAATTTTCAATATACTAAGAAGTTAATAGAATGGGAGCCATTTTCTGATCCTGGTGTTAAACTCTTCAGGAAATAGTCAAAGATCAAAAGGATCCACCAAGGCCACTCAAAGGAGGATGTGTTCTCAGCTACTCAGGAACCCAACTCAAACAGTTACTTGGGCAACCTAACACACTACCCTTGCCACTTCAACCTCTGCCAGGCAAGCTACAACATCGTGCCCAACTGATTCTGTGCCACACAACACAATTCCTCTGACAGAAGGTTCCTTGTGTCTGGTAATGCTGAGCTAACCAGCATGCCTGGCACACTGTCTCTTCAAAAAAAAAAAAATCAAAGCTGTTTTTGAAGAATAAGCTAAGGGAAGAAAAGATTTCAATAACTAAACAGGGAACATTTTCCAAAAGGCAATTTAGTGTCATTAAATGCCGTAACTATGAAGAGTCCAGTCAAAATTTAGGTCATAGCCTACCAAGGGACACTAACATGACAGTGAGAATGAAGCAGGGGCTTTTCATTTTCTAGGTCTTAAAGTTAATGTCACATTTGTAAAATCCCAGCTGGTTGCTGTGGAAACAATGAAATCAGAATTGGTTTATCCCAGAGCTCTTTAGTTTGCCTTAGTTTTTAGTGTGTATGTGCGTGCTGATGAACTGGCTAAGAATTACCCATTTCTCCAGAAGTCTATTTCTCTCTTTAAAGCACGAGATCAAAGACTATGAAAATCTATCAAATTTAATGAACAAAAAACTCAAAATATCTAAGTTATTTCTGTTAGCGCTATCCTATGTTCTTGTCAGTGTTTTCACTGGTATTAACAATTTCTTCAGTGACAAGAAATAGTTTTATGAGTCATATTCCAAAATTATTGTATTTGGATAACCTCATGATTATTCATTCATAAAGCAGTAATTTTAAATAAATCACATCATTGGTATTTTCTTCTAATAATACATTACTTAATAAATATGTTTGATGGGATTAGGTTTTGTTGCATTTCGTGGATTAATTTTAATGAGATAAAAAAGTCAATTATGGTGCCTTGCTTTCTTTAAAGAAACTCATTTCTATTTAACATCTCCTTATTTATTTGAAAGACAGAGTTACAGAGAGGGATAGACAGATATCATTTATTCACTGGTGGATCAGATGGCTGTGATGGTCAAGGCTAAGCAATGAACTTATAAGTCTCCCAAGGGTGTAGCAGGGGTCCAAGCTCTTGGGCTACCTATTGTTGCTTTTGTATTTACAGGGAATTGGATTGGAAAGTGGGAACAGCAAGGACACATGGGGATGTCACAGGTAGTGGATTAACCCACTCTGCCACAACGCTAGCCAAAAGAAACACACATTTCAAATGTATCCCCATGTATTTCCATGACCTCCCAAAACATCCTCTGGGGAAGGAAAAGCATGGTAAATTAATAATAATAATAATAATGACAGTGATAAACATAAAATTGGAAGTGGAAAATGCAGACAACATCTGGAAAGAGAACAGAATTAGCAATGTGAAGGTCACTAATGATCTTAGCAAGATGTGTTGCAGTGCAGTCATGAGGCAAAGGCAATAGAGGAATAGAATTAAACAAAGAGAGAAATGAAAGGATTGATAAGCCTTGAAAAGTATGGCTTAGAGAAAGAATCAGGATAATGGAACAGGGTAAGGAAACTTTTAAACAGAGGGAGATATATTAGCCAGTGAAGCAGAGATGGCACCTGGAGACTGACATACACAGGAAAGCAATGGACAAAACAGTGTGATGTTGCAGTGACTGCTATGCCAACAGCATTCAGTGAGTGGCGGTCCTATTCACACTGGCAGCCAAAGCTACACCAGCAACAAGGTGGGAAGAGACTTTCACCGGGAGCTCCCTAAGTGAATCCAGACAAAGAACTGACTGTCCTGTTGGTTTGTTTGATTTGACAGGAGCAGAGACAGAGCAGCATGTCCCAGACGAGCAGTGCAGGAACAGGGTGGATTTCACAATCCAGTCCACCTCCTAGAGCCGTATCGGGTGCCATTTTGTTTAAGGAAGCAAGGGCTATTGGGCTGGACTGCCCGTGCACTGAGCTGGGAGTGAACTAATTTCTGACTCACAGAACTGCAACAACTTGGCATCCTACAGATTCCACCCAAGATATGTTCAGGTAGCCCTCAAACCTGATAGCTAGCAGATCAAGAACTCTAGTAGTGGCACATCAGGTGCATTTCTTACAGCACAGCAGGGGTGTTGCAGTGACTGATACTCCAGCACGGCGATCTGAACTCCACCAGCAGACAGAACTCCACCAGCAACCAGGTGGGAAGGGACTTTCACTGGGAGCTTAGGAGGTGAACCCAGACAAAGTGCTGTCCGTCCTGCTGGTCCGTTTGATTTGACCAGGAGCAGAGACAGAGCAGCAAATCTCAGGCAGTGCGAGAACAGAGAGAATTTCATAGCCCAGTCAGCCCCTAGAGCTGAGTTGGGCGCCACTTTGTGTAAGGAGGAAAGGGCAAGGGAAAGGACTGAGCATGCTCTGAGCAGGGAGTGAGCTCATTTCTGACTGGTGAACTGCAACGACGCGGCATTCTACGGGTTCCATACGGGGCAGGTCTGGGTAGCCCTCGGATCTGACGGCCAGCAGATCAAGAACTATTGTGGTAGCACGTTGGGCGCCATTTTGCACACTGTGGCAATAGCTTTGGGACTGCAGGGGACAACAGAGAACTGTGCATGTGCTGAGCTCGCGAGAGCTTGCTGAGTCCCACAGGAAAATAATACCGACTGTGACATTGTACCGGTCAAAATAGGTCCATGTGGCACCCAGACCTAACATCCAACAGGTTCCGACAAGATCAGCGCCACCAACAACCTAACTAGATAGTACACCTGGTGTCTCTCTAATCCTGGAACCCACTCCAACCAGAAGGTCACCACAAACAACAACCTAGCTATATAGGACACCTGGAGTCTTCCTAATCCTGGAATCTACTCAAACCAGAAGTGGGAGAAAGGTTGCACAGGCAACAGTGCAGCCTCAGCACGGTATCACAGGAGGCAGAGGCTGGTGAGCCAGGAGCTGGGGCTATGGAGACCACGGTGGAAAGCTAACCTAAGAACCCAGACCCGGGACTCTCTGGAGGGAATGGCACAAGTGACTGCAAACAAAGAGCCATGTGCCAACTGCAATAAGTAAAATCGAACTGTAGACCTGTGGGTGACACAGCTTAGAAACCTGCCACCAGAAAAAGAATCTGATAAACAGAAGTACAATAACCAAGAGCAAAAGAAGAGTCAAAGCCACAATGAACATTACTGAAGACTCCCCTGCAAAGAAGCAAAACCTTCTGCCAACATCAGAGTTGACTGAGGAAGATATCGAGAAAATGGGGGATACAGAATTCAAAACACTTGTTATCAACAATGAGAAGCACAAAAACCAGGTACTCAAGGAATTTAAAGAATATATATATATCACACTGGAAATGAATCAAATGAAAGCTAATATATCAGAAACTAAGAATGTAGTGGAGCAAGTTAAAAGTACAGTGGAGAGTCTCCAAAATAGAACGAAGGAGACAGAAGAAAGAATCTCAAAATTAGAAGATATTTCCTGTCAGCAGGGGGAAACAAACAAAAAGCTGGAAACAGAGTTGGATCAAGCTAAAAAAAATCCCAGGGCCCATGGAACTATATCAAAAAGTGATAATAAAAAGAGAAGTAAAATTTAAAAAATACATGAACAAATCTTTCTCTTGTGAAAAAAAAAGAGAAGAATACAGTTTAGAAAGAGAGGAGATAGGGATCCCAGGGAATTACTTTTAATGTCAATTTCCATATGAAAGGAAAGAACTGAAATCAGGTGAGATGATATGAAATTAGAGAGAAAGATTCCATAGCAAATATGGAAGAATTAGCCTTAGGAAAAATACCTCTGCCACTGCAATCGGAGGGAAGGAATACAGAATGGCCCAGATGGTGCAGTAAGAGATAAAACTCAAAGATGTTCACTAATACTTGCTTTGTCTCTGACCTGTGAAGTACTAGAAATCACCGTAGTACTAGAGGTAGCAATAAGGGTAATAAAATACCAGTTAATATTTATTGAATTCTTACTATTAATTAAGCACTGTTACATATATTCATTCTCCCAGCAAGTCTATAAGATGGACATTATTATTCACATTATTATTTTTATTTTAAAAAAAAAGTAAGGAACTAGGACCAGTGTCATGGCATAGTAAGCTAAGTCGCCACCTATAGCACCAGCAGCCTAGATGGGTGCCAGTTCATGCCCAAGCTACTGCATTTCTGATCCAACAGCTTGCTCCTGGCCTGGGAAAGCAACAAAGAATGTTCCAAAGCCTTGGGAAGCCGGACCCACGTGGAAGGAGACCCAGAAGAAGCTCCTGGCTTCTGGACTCAGACTGGCACAGCTGTGGTAGTTGTGGCCACTTAGCGAGTGAATCATGAACAGAAGACCTTTCTCTCTGTCTTTCCTCCTCCATGCAACACTGCATTGCAAATAAAAATTTAAAAATGGAAAATAATTAGTAACTTGCCAAAGGTCACCCATGTCTAAAAACTGAGGAGCCAGCATTCAAATTCAACCAGCTGGGCTCCATAACCTACATGCTAAATCATTTTATTACATTGATTCTCAATATTGCAACTTACAGGTCCCTAAAGACTTTAACAAGGCTAATGTTTGTCGGTGTGTTTCTTTTAAATTTATCTAAGAGACAAAGACAGAGAGAGACAGGGAGAATTCCCAACCAAAGTCTATATCTTAAGTACCTGAGATCAAGTGATAGAAGACTCAAAATCAAAGAATTCAAAATGAATGTACAGGACCCGGCGCAATGGCCTAGTGGCTAAAGTCCTCATCATATGGCGCTGGTTCTAATCCTGGCAGCTCCACTTCCCATCCAGCTCCCTGCTTGTGGCCTGGGAAAGCAGTCAAAGATGGCCCAAAGCCTTGGGACCCTGCACCCATGTGGGAGACCTGGAGGAAGTTCCTGGCTCCTGGCTCTGGATCAGCACAGCACCAGCCATTGCGCTCACTTAGGGAATCAATCATCGGACGGAAGATCTTCCTCTCTGTCTCTCTTCCTCTTTGTATATGACTTTGTAATAAAAATAAATAAATCTTTCTTAAAAAGGAATGTACATAATCATTTCTTTGGTGAAGTTAACTGATCTTCAAAGTGATACATTATATTCAGAGAAATAACCTACTGGGACAGATGAACAGTCTTAGCATAGAGCAGGTAGGCACCAGCAATGACAAGGCACATTCTGACTGTGAGACTGCAGTAGGTAGGGACAGAAAGGGTGGCTGAGAGCTCTCAGGGCAGGTGACGGGTAGAGGACTTCAAGGTTCACACTAAAAGGGTTAAGAAGCAAGAACAGCAATCACAGTTCCCACCCTGTTCACAGCAACTGTCTGAAACACACATTCCTCTTTACTCACCATCTGAGAAACAGCTCCCCTGGGCAACTGCTGCCCTGGGCAGAGAGCACCAGGTGGCTAGCAAAACTCTCCGGCTGCAAGCACCAAACAAGCCATCCCTCTCCACCCAGGCAAAGGGGTCTCAAATGACTTCACTGATTTCTCAAGGATTCATCAGAAAAAATTATGACTTCTCAGACTTAAAGGTCATGATAGGCTTCTTTTCTAAAATATTTATTTATTTTTATTGGAAAGGTAGACATACAGGGAGGAAGAAAGTCAGACAGAGAGCTTCTGTCCACTGATTCATTCCCCAAGTGGCTACAACATTCAGAGCAGAACTGATCCAAAACCAGTAGCTTCTCCCACGCGGGTGCAGGGTACCAGGCCTTTGGGCCATCCTCTAGTGCTTTCCCTGGCCACAAGCAGGGAGACAGATGGGAAATGAAGCAGCTGGCATAAGAACCAGCAACCACAGGGGATCCCTGCACATGCAAAGGGAGGATTTACCCACTAGACTACTGTGCCAGGCCCCTGGTAGGTTTTAACTCCCTGTATTTGTGTCATTTTAGTAATTTCTTTGACAAAATTAAGAAAGCGTCATTCTAAGACTTTAAATTGTATAACAACAATAACAAAAAAGAAACAGTCTAGCATTATGTAAGCAATAGTTATCTAGACTTTATTTGCAACCTTTCAGGATGGTGAAAAACAGCAGACCTGAGCCCCTGGGGAAGTCTGCCATTTGGAGGAGGGGAGAACAATAGTTTATGTACTGGCCTCTGTCCTCCAAGATAGAGAGAGCTAACTATATATTTTTTTTAAGATTTATTTTTATTGAAAGGCGGATATACAGAGAGGAGAGACAGAGAAGAAGATCTTCCGTCTGATGATTCACTCCCCAAGTGAGCACAACGGCCGATGCTATACCGATCTGAAGCCAGGAGCCTCTTCCAGGTCTCCCACGAGGGTGCAGGGTCCCAAAGCTTTGGGCCGTCCTCGACTGCTTTCCTGGGCCACAAGCAGGGAGCTGGAAGGGAAGTGGAGCAGCTGGGATTAGAACCAGCAAGGACCTTAACCACTGCGCCACCGCGCCGGGCCCGAGAGAGCTAACTATAACAGGACAGAAAGAAGCCTCAAGTATAAACTTACTCAGAAACCAGGTGGATTTTTTTTTGCAGGTTTTTATTTTTTCTTTTTCTGTTTTAGCCATGAATACACATTAAAGTTCCCCAAAGCACATGATACTCTTTGACATATAAAACAGTGATGAAGGCCTGGAGCAGTGGCCTAGCAGCTAAAGTCCTCGCCTTGAACGTGATGGGATCCCATGTGGGCACCAGTTCTAATCCCAGCAGCTCCATTTCCCATCCAGCTCCCTGCTTGTGGCCTGGGAATGCAGTCAAGGACGGCCCAAAGCCTTGGGACCCTGCACGTGCATGGGAGACCTGGAGGAAGTTCCTGGTTCTCGGCTTCGGATTGGAGCAGCACCAGCCGTTGTGCTCCCTTGGGGAGTGAATCATCGGATGGAAGATCTTCCTCTCTGTCTCTCCTCCTCTCTGTATGTCTAACTTTGCAATAAAAATAAGTAAAATCTAAAAAAAAAAAAAAAAAAAAAAAGCCTGACCTAGTAAATGCTCAATAAATGTGTATTGTTTAAAGTAAACGAATGGATGACCAATTGGACACACTCCCTTTGCTTCTTTAGCCTCCATGACACACTGACTAGTTCTTCAACTTCCTCCTCTGATCATCCCGTGGTTCCTCTTGCCACGTCAGTTCCTCGAGGATCAGATCAGTCTTCTGCTCCTCTTGAGCGTGAGCAAACTCATCTCTCAGAATGTTCCGGAACACTGACATACTTATTCAAATGGTATGCAGGGAACTGATGAGATCATACTTCCTGCCATCAGAGAAAAGTCAGACAGGAATGTGTATGAGGTAGCGTCATGTGTAGTAACTGAACTGAGTGAGAGCAGGGTGCTATAAGAACCAGGAGCAGGGATGACGACATTCTGACAGGGCGTATGTCACAGAGCAAGCGACACCTCAGCTGCCTCGGAGCGTCAGGGTCCAGAGGGCAGAGAGGGCAGTCTAGGAAAGGAAATGGCAGGAGCAAAAGTTCACAAGGAATGTTCAGGAAAACGCAAGGTGGAAAGGTGTGGGTGTGTGAATGTGGTAAGGCTAAAGAGCAGCAGAGACAGAAACCGGCGAGGCAGGCAGAAAGTATCCTACAGGCCTTTCCCTCCACGCCCACGGGTCCACAAAGCAAAACCCCACCAGAGTAACTGGGATGCCTGGCTGCAAATACAGATTCCCGGGTTCTAATCCAGGTTTGCTAAAGAGAAAACAAACCCCCAGAGGGAGAAAGTCAGAGACAGTCTGTTGTGAATCTAGCTTTGGTGACCATGGATGGATTTTAAAAATTCTTCTTAAAGAAAAGTTGTATTAGTAGATTGATATTTTAAAGAGACCTCTTAAGTTTAAAAAAAATATATATATAAGTGAGAAATTGGTGAAAGGAGCAAGATCTATAGCACATTATGGCAATAATCTAGCAATAAAAATTTTTAAAGTATCTACTCAGTACCTACTCGTTCACATGAGGATGAGAGCCAGAACTAGGGTACTAGCACTGTGCAGACAAAAAGAATCAAGAGACACTGCAGAGCTAGAACCAACAAGTCCTGATGATTCAGTAGAGGGAGCAAATCCCAGTTTTATCCATGGTTTACAAACTCGGAAAAGCATCAGAACAAAACACTGGGAAGCAGTTTTGTGCATTTGGCATGACACTTGGGATTCCCACATCCCATATCAGAAGGCTGGGTTTCAGTCTTGGCTCCATTCATGATCCCAGCTTCCTACAATGAGCACCCTGGGGAGATGGAAAAGAAGGCAGCAGGTGTCGGCTTAAGTAGTTGGTATCTGCTACCTCTTGAGAGATTCAGCCTGAGTTCATGGGGCATGCCAGCTACAAGCAGCACATTAAACCACTGTGCTACAATACTGGCCCAACTTCTGTGCCACTTTTCTTTTTAAGATTAATTTATTCTTATTGGAAAGGCAGATTTTACAGAGAGAGAAACAGAGATATAGAGAGAAGGTCTTCCATCTGCTGGTTCCTTACCCTGATGGCTTCAATGGCCAGAGCTGAGCTGATTCAAAGCTGGGAACGAGGAGCTTCTTCCAGGTCTCCCACATGGGTGTGGGGTTGCAAGGTTTTGGCCAGTCCTCCACATTACAAGCCACTGCTTTCCCTGGCACATCAGTAGGGAGCTAGATCAGAAGTGGAGCAGCAGGGACCAGAAATGACACCAAAATGGGGTGCTGGTACCACAGGATGGAAGATTAGCCAGTTGCACCATCAGGTCAGCCCCACTTCCGTGCATCCTAAGTCTGCCTCCTCAAATCAATGCAACCAACACAACCTCACCAAATTACGCATTCTTTCACTAATCCTCAACTCGAGGTTGTTCAACTGCTCATGCAGCGATCAACTGTGAGATGTTCAATCAGCCTGGAACTTTACTTTTTCCAACTAAGAGTCAATTCTATCTCCTTAGAACTTGCCAGTCCACTCAGTCCATAGTTTTTCCTCCCCAAACAGCAAACTATTTTGTTTTCGTGTAACTGTATCTTACGTTACCAAATGGTACACAACCTTGCCGAGGAAGACATTTCTTTTTCCTTTGTATTCTAGCCATACCTTGGACACAGGGACAACGCAACTAACAAGTTCTCTGCTGTTCTGAACAACTCTCCCTTAACTCAGAAAGCAACAAGCGACTATCCTTGAGGTACTCTGCTCTGGTCATTATCTACTATAGCACGGAATATTACATGGTAAAAAAGTCAGGACCCTTTCCACACTGCTTCATCACAAACCAATAACCCCACAAGAGTTCTTTTTGTGAATGATAAAAGTTAATTTTAATCCACACTTAATTTATAGAAAGATACAATGGTTTTTCAAAGGTTTATGTTGTTAGATTCAAAAAGCAGATACAGAGAGACAGTCTACCTACAAATAAATAAATAAAGCTTCAAATACTGTATTTACATATCAATCCACAAACTATGCTTTAAAATCAGGATTTTCTTGTTTTTTCTTACTGGCACTCTCACGTTTCTATAAAGTTATTCAGTTTATGCTTTCGGTTCGTTGCCAGCTGGTTTCAAAATTATAATACTTGTGACACAACAAGAACTGTCTGAACTTTGCCAGAAAGTTCGACATCTGAGGCACTTACTCCTTCGCGGCTGCACTCCCCACACAGGCTCGTCCCCTGAAGGTCGGGGAGCCAAACTCTGCAATATTTTTAGCAACCAATATCCTGGTTTATGCTCTCCTTCTAGCTCTCTTGGTCTTTAAAAAGCCTAAGAACATACTATCAAATTTCTAATTCCTTATTAAGCCCTAGTCAACCACAGCTTAACTAATACAAAATGAAAAAAAAAACACAAAAATTAAAATAAGAATAAATTAGTTAAGAAAGAAAATACTTCAAAAGAAGTTAGGCAGTTTGAAATATGAATGCAAATTCTAATTCATCATTTTCATTAAACTATCAACTGAAATAACTTACTCTGTTTTCCTCTTACCACCACTCTCTCCCCCCTGGTTCAGTCACTGAACAGTCTTTTTTTTTTCCATTTCTTTTAAATTAATTTTTTTCCACTTTCAGAAAGTGAACAAATTCACATATTTCACATTAGATTTAGGAGCACAGTGATACTGCCACCCTGCCTTCCCTCCCAACTTCCCCACCTACACTGAATAAATCTCATTTTCAATGCCTAAAACTTAATAGATATATCTCCTCTTCCTGATAATACATACTAAATTGTAGTTAATATCAAATAAGATATAGTTCATGCTGTCCCTAAGTTTAAAATCTGGTTAGGAAAAGACAGCAATCAAACCAATTTTAGGAGCAAAAAATATCTTATTATTTGGGTGAGAGGGAATCACACAAAGAGAGGGAGGACAGAGAGAGAGAAGTTCCTCTCATTGGTTCACTCTCCAGATGGCCACAATGGCCGGGGTCAGGAACCAGGAGCTTCTAGGTCTCCCACACGGGTGCAACATCCTAAGGACATGAGCCATCCTCTGCTGCCTTTCCAGACCATTAACAGGGAGCTGGGTGGGAAGTAGAGCGGCTGGCAACGAACCAGCACCCACATGCGATGTCAGCATTACAGGTGGAGGATCAGCATACTAAGCCACCACACTAGCCACCTAAATGTTTGCTTTTTTTTAAAAGTCTTATTCTTTTTATTTTTATTGGAAAGTTAGATATACAGAAAGGAGGAGAGGCAGAAAGAGCTTCTGTCTATTGCTTCACTCCCCAAGTGGCCACAATGCCAGAACTGAGCTGATCCAAAGCAAGGAGTCAGGAGCCTCCTCTGGGTCTCCCACATGGGTGCAGGGTCCCAAGGCTTTAGGCTGTCCTCGACTGCTTTCCCAGGCCACAATCAGGGAACTGGATGGGAAGTAGAGCCACTGGGTTTAGAACCAGTGCCCATATGAATCCCAGTGAATGCAAGGTGAGAACTTTAGCCAATAGTCTACTGCACCAGGCCCCAGTGTCTGCTTTTTAGTAAAATTTCATACTGACTTTTTAAGAAAAATAAAGTGAATTTTTACACCAAACCCCCAAATCTCCTCCATTTTCCAATGGTGCCACTTGAATGTCATTTACAGGGAGTACCATGGAATGAAAGTGATCACAGAAACAAATCTCACAGAGATCATTATCTCACAGACTATAAGCATAGAACTCTGATCAAAACTGCCAGAGGAAAACAATGCTAAAAGAAACCTATCCCTACAAAACCACGTGTCTTGGATGTCTCTGAAAAATACATAGAAGGGCCCAGCACAGTGGCCTAGTGGCTGGAATCCTCACCTCGAACACACCAGAATCCCATATGGATGCCGGTTCTAATCCTGGCAGCTCCGCTTCCCATCCAGCTCCCTGCTTGTGGCCTGGGAAAGCAGTCAAGGACGGCCCAAAGCCTTGGGACCCTGCACCCTCGTGGGAGACCCAGAAGAGGTTCACAGCTTTGGATCAGCTCTGGCCTTTCTCCTTCTCTCTGTAAATCTGCCTTTCCAATAAAATTTTTTTTAAAAAAATCAAAGCACACACAGTACAACACCCAATACACAGGGAACTCAATATATGACACATTGTTAGTTCAACTATGTCAAAATACTTGCAGATACTAAGATAGCCTGAAAAAGAACAATTAAAAAACCCCTAATGTGTCAGGAAGGTACACACAGTTGCCTTCTTTTACAAACAATTTTGCTTTCATGTTATCATACCGTTTAGCAGTAGATATATAGATGAATTAGTCAAATGAAATTGATTCTTAAAAAACCCTTAGATTAATTCTCTTGAAATGTAAATAATTATACCTTCATGTTTCTATTATACTGAAGTTTAAAAACAACAAAACTTTAAGGTATCAATCTCCTTCAAAAGTTCTTCAAAAATGTTTAGGGAATATTTTGCTTTTTCTCAAAGCATACAATCCACATTTTCACAGTCAGAAAAGAGTATCAAGCAGAAATCCAATATCCACTTTATCAATAGGACATTACATCTTACTCCTCTATCATGTTTAAGATGTTCCTCAAGTCTTCTTTCTATGCCTCAAATCTCTCCTCCGTAAAATGACAGAGGTGGATCAGATGGTCTATAATGTTCATTTGTTGTAATGTACTGGGACATGACAATCCTCTAACAAATTAAATACATACAGAGAATCCTGGAAATCTGGGCAGACGTTCAAGAGGTGCTGTCTTCCACTTTCCTGGTGGTTCTTACTGCTGAAGACATTAATGTTGTGGCTGGTGTTGTGGTGCACTGAGTTATGCTGCCATCTGCAATGATGGCATCCCATATGGACAACTGCTAGACAATTTACAGTCACTTCACTTCTGATCCAGCTCCATTCTCACAAGCCTGCGAAGGCAGCAGAAGAGGGCACTGCCACCCACCTTGGAAAACCTAGATGAAGTTCCTGACTTCTGGCTTCAGCTTGGCTTAGCCCAGCCACAGTCATTGTAGCTACCTAAGAAATGAACCAGCAGATACAACCAATTTCTCTCTCTCTCTCTCTGTATAAATAAATAAATGTTTATTTTAATAAATTACTATCTTATCTCACTGAACCAGCGGGCCCAAAAGGAGCTGGTAATTTTGGAAATCTACAGGAAAGATAGTAAAACAGTTAATGATTTGTGAACTGAACTGAAATTAAAAGATGGACATGTTCATCCTGGATCAGAAAAGGATGAGGACACTCCAGCTGCAAGCAACTGTCTAGGCTGCGTTGTACCTGGGCAAGTGTTACACTGCTGGGAGAAAAGCAGCTAATAGCTGGCAGGCATCCTAGGCCTGGATAATGCTGAATTTGGGTTAACTATACCAGGGAGTCAATATAGTTGCCTATTTTGGTTTTTTTTTTTTTTTTTGAGATATATGGTGGGTAGACAGGGCCTGGGGACCTGCGTGCAAGCATGCATGGATACATGGACCCTTGGAGGGCAAACGGGGCTCAGGATGGCATGGTACACAGTTGGAGGACCAGACTTGAGGATCTGCACACTCATGGGCATGGGGGGTATGTACTGCTCAAGAGAGGGGGTCTGGAGATGCGAGAGAGAGGACTGCTGAAGGAGAACTTGACAAGGAAGGAGTGACTTCTGGGGGACTTCCTCCAACCAGGCTACTGCACTTGCAAGCACATGAGGGTGCTGAGACCAAGCAGGTTAGAGAGGAAAACCAGATAACCTTCTGGGGCCAAACCAATACATCTGCCCACATGGGAGACCTGAGCAGGGTTTGTTTATATCAACTGCTGCCCGCCATGGATAGGGGGCTGCCTGACAGGGATCAAACACAGTACCCACCAGTGAGTGTTGGAAGAGGGGACGGGTAGCGTCAGGCTAGACCATGACACTAACTAGCACATAAGAGAACTAGATCTGGGAGTAAATTCTGTGGGTGATTCTAGACTCATCCCTGTGGGACTGCCATACCAGTTGTGTTTACTCAAGGACTGGAGGTGGTGAAGAGCAGAGCTAGGCATGACCATTGAACTCATCAACACTCATGGGTATTGGGGTTAGGAACAGGCTAGACTGGTCCATCCAGGCTGCAGCATCCATAGGCACACCCAAGAATTGAGTGTGGGGTGGGCCAAACCACAACAACCACCAGCACACACCAAGGCCAATGCTGGCGGAGCAGACTGTGCTGAGTAGGGGCCTAGCACCTACTGGCACACGTGGGATCTGGGTCTGGGAGTAGGCCTAGTGAGGGAAACTGAGTAATACCCCTGGTGGGCCGTCACTCCTGCTGGTGAGCACATCAGTCAGGGCTCGGTGTTGGTCAGGCCAGGCAGCGCTGCTTCACTTGATGGCAGGTGTCTGGGTTGGCTTGGGGGAGGGGAGCAGGTGGAAGACCAGGAAGGGGCATGCCAAACTATAGCACACTGGCATGAACAGAAGCCAAGATCGGGTGCAGGCCATACTACACTAGGCCAGGCTATCACACCTACTGGTTTGCATGAAAACTAGGGATGGGGGCAGAATTGGCAGGGCTAGGCTGTAGCATCTATCAGTGAGAGTTGTAGGGGGCTGTAGGGGAACCCCTGATGGGCACTGTTCACACTAGTGAGCACGAAAGCTAGGACTGGGGACAGACCAGGCTGAGCAGGGCTACAAAGTATATTGGCTTACATGTGAGGTGGGTTAGGGGGAGAGTCTGGCTGAGCTAAGTCATTGTGTCCACTGGTACATGCATGAGCCAGAGTAAATGCAGGCTGGTTGGGCTTTGCCGCAGCATCAGCTGGCAAGTGCTGGAAATAAAGGTAAGTCCTGTCAGGCTAGAATACAGAACCAGCTGGAAAGTGCAGAATCCAGGACTGGGAGTGGATCCAGTAGGGAAACAGTAGCACCTCTCTGATATGTTGCAACTTGCACTGGTGAGCATAACAACCAGGTGTGGGGGCAGGTCTGGGTCGACAGGAAGTGGCACATGCCAGTGTGAGTATGGGCTGCATAGTGGGATTGGTCAGGCTGAGCTAGGCTCTAACACCCACTGATGTATTTGAGAGCCAGATGGGATGTGAGACAGACTGGACCAGTCTGCTGAACACTCCAGCATGCACAGGAAACAGGGCTGGGGACAGTCCTGGTAGAGATTATTGAGGGTTGCTCCAACTAGGCTGCTGTTCCTGCTGGTGTGCATTAGGGCCAAATGAGTGTGTGCAGGGTTGGACTGTTCTGCAGCATCCATTGGTTTGCACATGAGATGGGGTGGAAACAGAACTAACCAGGTGACTACAACCACCAGCACGTGTGTAGGTTGACATGGTTGATGGACTTAGCCAGACCCAGCACTGGCTGGCACACACAGGAGTCAAGTCTGAGGTCACCTCAGGTGAGGTTTCTCTGGGGATTCCCAACTGGATCATTGGACTCAGAACTCCAACCTCAGTGAAAACCACAGGAGCAATTGTGTGACCGTGGAGTGTATGCGTCAGAACTGGGTCTCCTTGGTTGCTGAAACCCATGCAGTGGAGACATGCTCACATGAACATGGGGATGACAACCAGTTCTCTCAGGCTTGCAAAGGACATCTAGTACCATGGCAGGCAGAACAAACTGGACAGCGCTCCCAGTCAAGCTTTGACAGTATCCGGACGAATTAATGCTCTAAAGTGGACTATGTCAGCCAATGGACCTTGGAAGGATTTCCTCAACTTTGGAGCAATGAAATCAACAGCACCTCAAAACTATTAAAACCATGAAGCAGTACCCTTGGAACATGTTCCACATAGGGGACCCTGGAATGACATCAGGTGGCCACCCCCCCATTCCCGGGTACCAATGCAGGTGGGTTGATATGAGTGGCCCTCTCTCCTTTCCCTGCTTCCCACAAAAAAAGGAAGAGGGAGGGAGATTGGGCAAAGTTGTCTCATCCACTTTCCCCCATTCCACAACCCTGACTGGCAGCCTCCATAGGCACATAGCCTTCTGAACGATGTTGACATCATCAAAAACAAAATGAATTTATTATTTTAAAAAGGCTGAGCAGAAACATTTGATTATCATAATCTATACATAGGCAAAGTTGTATAATGATCAACACCTTGCTCTATTATGAACAGATAGGAAAAGGAATCAACATTAAACAGGAGGAATACAGACTAGATTCAAACTCGAAAACTACAAGTTTCTTAGTAATTGTGAGATTCCTGTGAGCAGAAGCTGCCCCTTTATATTTCCAAGCATCTACTAAAGGATCCAGCATCCAGCAGGTGCTAAACGAATATCTATATGCTGGCAAGAGGTGGGGTTGGGAATTGCTCATAAAAAATCCTCTTCGTTTTTTAAAAATTCAAAATACAGAAGCACATTAAAGAGACAAGACAGGAAATTTATCTTCTGATCTTAGGAAAAAAAAATGGTAACTACTTCCTTGAAATAATTAAGCCACTGTGATTTTGGCAAAGGGTTAAAATGTCACCTAAGGGGGCCCGGCGGCGTGGCCAAGCGGCTCAAGTCCTCGCCTTGAACTCGCCAGGATCCCTTATGGGTACCGGTTCTAATCCCGGCAGCCCTGCTTCCCATCCAGCTCCCTGCTTGTGGCCTGGGAAAGCAGTCAAGGATGGCCCAAAGCCTTGGGACCCTGCAACCATGTGGGAGACCTGGAGGAAGTTCCTGGCTCCTGGCTTCGGATTGGTGCAGCGGCTATTGTGCTCCCTTGGGGAGTGAATCATCGGATGGAAGATCTTCATCTCTGTCTCTCCACCTCTCTGTATATCTGACTTTCCAATAAATAAATGAATCTTTTAAAAAAAAAATGTCACTTAAGATGTCCAAATACCATATCAAAGTACATGGATTCAAATCAGGACTCCACTTCCAATTCCAGCTTTTTGCTAATGTGTGCCCTAGAAGGTATTAGGGGACAACCCAACTACGTGAGTCTGTTCCACCTGTTTGGGAGACCTGGACAGGGTTCCATGCCTCTTGTTCCAATCTGGCTCAGCCCTGGCTGGTGCAGGCATATGAGAAGGGATCCAGCAAATGAATGGGAAATTGCTCTGTCTGTGCTTACCTCTGTCTTTCTAATAAACAGCAATTTTTAAAGGCATGTATTTCCTCTTAAAAATACATTTGTCGGGCCCGGCGCAGTGGCCTAGTGGCTAAAGTCCTCGCCTTGAACGCGCCGGGATCCTATATGGGCGGTGGTTCTAATCCCAGCAGCTCCATTTCCCATCCAGCTCCCTGCTTGTGGCTAGGGAAAGCAGTTGAGGATGGCCCAAAGCCTTGAGACCCTGCACCCGTGTGGGATACCCAGAAGAAGTTTCTGGATCCTGGCTTCGGATTGGCATATCATCGGCCATTGCGCTCACTTGGGGAGTAAATCTTTGGATGGAAGATCTTCCTCTCTGTCTCTCCGCCTCTTCTCTGTATATCTGACTTTGTAATAAAAATAAATAAATCTTCAAAAATAAATAAATAAATAAAAATACATTTATCTTGTTTACAGAGGGAGACACACACACACAATCTTCCATGAGCTGGCTTACTCTCCCAGGTGGCTGCAATGGCAGGAGCCAGGCAAATCAACAACCAGGAGTCTGGAGCTTCTTCCCATTCGTATACAGGGAGGGGCCTAAGGGTTTACGTCATCCTTCACTACCTTGCCAGGTACATGAGAATCATGGATCTGGATCAGAACTGGAGTAATTCGGGACTCAAACTGGTGTGCATAAGGGGATGCCAGCACTGCAGGCAGAGGCCTAACACCTTGGGCCACTGAGAGTTTTTTTTTTTTTTTAATTCATTTATCCTTTTTATAGCAAAGGTAGATTTACAGAGAAAAGGAGAGACAGAGAAAAATATCTTCCATCTGCTGGTTCACTCCCCAAATGGCCACAAAGGCTGGAGCTGAGCCAATCTAGAGCTAGGAGTCAGGAGCTTCTTAAAGTCTCCTACACAGATATAGGGTCCCAAGGCTATGGGCCGTCCTCTACTGCTTTCCCAGGCCACAGGCAAGGAGCTGGATAGGAAGAGGAGCAGTCAGGACATGAACCAGTATTCATATGGAATTACAGTGCAGTCAAGGCAAGGATTTAGCTACTGAGCCATCACATCAGGACCAAGACATGTATTTATCTATTTTTTTAAGATGTATTTTTTTATTGGAAACGCAGATATACAGAGAAGAGGAGAGACAGAAATGAAGATCTTCCGTCTGATGATTCACTCCCCAGGCAGCCACAATGGTCAGTGCTGCACTGAACCGAATCCAGGAGCCCAGAGTCTTTTCCAGGTCTCCCACATGAGTGCAGGGTCCCAAGGCTCTGGGCCGTCCTTGACTGCTTTCCCAGGCCACAAGCAGGGAGCTGGATGGGAAGTGGAGCTGCCAGGATTAGAACCGGCGCCTATATGGGATCCCAGCACGTTCAAAGTGAGGACCCTAGCCGCTTGGCAACTGCGACAGGCCTGCTTCTGCACTTTAACGTTGTATGTCTTAGCTAAGTCAACCAACTTAAAAAAATAAGAAAGCTGGCAAAAATGTCACCAAGAAGCCTGCCTCCCATGAAACGGGACTATGTAAGTAAAACCCAGTTTGTAAAACCATACATCCTCCTGTGAAATCATATTCAGCTATGAGGGCTGATCAAGACTGGCTTAAAACATCACAATTCTGTGAAGCCATCAATGGCCACTAAATGAGAAAACGAAAGCTAGCTAAATGCTAGCTGAATTCCCATTTATGAATAACAATCACCAAAATATTCAGACATGAATTAAATCAAATCTCTGGATGCAGTTATTGGCCTACGCAAAAATACAGGGGACAAAGAGGCACAGCAACACTACAAGTAAGCAGTGAGCAAAATCCAGATTTGGGAAACTCCAGAGTTCAAATAACCCAGTTCTTGAGCAAATAAGACACAGAAAAAAACAACAAGGATATGGGGACCAGCACAGTGGCACAGCAAGCTAATTCTCTGCCATCTCCAACAGGCCAGCTCATATGGGTTAAAGTTCTGGCTGCTCCAGTTCAGATCCAGTTCCTGCTATTGGTGGGAAAGCAGTAGAAGATGGATGATCTCTTTCTCTCCATTTCTTCCTATTTCTCTGTAACTCAGACTTTCAAGTAAAATAAATTAATCTTTAAAAGTAAAGTGGATAAAGCAACCCATTAAGGTAGTGGCTTTTATCCTGATTATTCCAGTTCTAGTCCAGCTCCCTGCTCAGGTGCCTGGGAAGGCAGCAGAGAATGGCCCAAACGCTTGGCCCCAGCCCCCACCTGGGAAACCCAGATGGAGCTCTCGGGACCGATGAATCCAGTTCCACCCCAACTCCAAATGCAGGAACACTGACAGCGAAGATCAGCGCCGCTGAGGACCGGAAATTTCAGAGACCCTTTACAAAATCCAACTTAGCTTCTACTTTGTACCTACTGTTAGGAAGAAAGAAGCAAAAAGCACAGAATGAACTTTCAGTAAATAAATGTAAGGGAATAAATGGTAGAACAAATTGTTGAAATTAGCCTTCCTAGGCTGGGCCACCAAGGCTGCCCCCAGCTAAAGCGCTCCAGAAACTAGACTGGGAGGCAGATGGAGCTAAAGATGCTAATTGGCCCATCAGTGAACAGGGGCGTAATCGTTCTGCTTCTAGTGTCAGGTTTAATATCCTAAAATATTCTTAATTCATAAATCATGAAACCACTGTAACTAGCCAGAAATTAGCTTCTAAGGAGTCTTGTTGTATATTTTAAATTATAATCACATTGAAGGAACATCTAATTCATTCCATTCAAAAGTCAATAGAAATTTATTTATTTATCCTTAATAGTAAAATAAATTTGTATAGCCTGCATGAAAATTCTCAAACATCTCTCTATTGAAATTGTTCCTTCAAAGATTATAAATGACCAAATACAAAAATTTGGGGGTGGAGAGGGGCTTTTACTCAATTTCTTTTCTACTAATGACCGCCCACTCACCAATACTCCTCGGTATCACTGGCCTTTTTTGGGTAGCCTTTACAACACACTACCATTCTGGGATCAGAAGGCTGAGATCAGCCGCCCTGGCCAGGCTGGCTCCTTCTGGAGGGTCTGTCACCTTTGGGGCGTCCAGAAGCCACCCACATTTGTTGGCCCCTGGCCCCTCCCTCAGAGCATCCTCACCTTTGTCATCTTGGTCCTGTTACCGCTCTCTGCCTTCTCTACACCGGGCTCTGCTGGATAATCCAGGATGCTCTATCCATATCAGAATTGCCAACAAACTAACACCTGCAGAATCTCTCTTTTTTTTCCTTCCAGAATCTCTTTTACCATTTAAGGAAACACTTGTACAAGGGCCAGGGAATAGGACACGGAGGTCAAGGGGAAGGGGATAATTATTCAGCCCCACCACACGTGCCAACGGCTCTAACTTCAATTTCTGTATCCTTTGCCCACCACTAAGTTGTGGTTTTTGCTCTCTGCATTTTCTCCACCCTCCCTCACCCTCATCCCTTCAGTTCTCACTTTCATGTGAATTACTAGCTAGCCTTGAGACACACTGATGACCATAAGGTCTTTTCCTGGGATGTCTACAGAGCACCTCAGCCCCAACAGTGGACTGAATCCTATTTCCATGGAATAGGATTCTTTCCAATTTAAAGCTGATAACTCCCTGACACTTCTCCCCTCTCACATCCTTTCATTTAGTTGGTTCTTTCATCTTCCTCCTTCCATTCATTATAAAACCAACCACAGCTTCTTGGTGTGAAAATTCTGCTTTGGTTCCATTATGCTCAGCTCAAACCCACAAGAGTGCTCTATTCAGGACTACAGTTGAGCCGCCCAGCCTAATGTTGATGTTCCCTAAGTCCTCAAGGATGACACCCTTGTCCTCACATCTAACCTCACCAGCACAGCCGCAGGACTCCCCAGCGTCCCCTGCCTTCACACCCATGCCTACCTTGTTCTTCCATCCTAGATCGCTTTTCTGTGTCTCTCCGCTTAGGGGCACACCCTTGCTTACGGATCAAAGGAGTCAGCACGGGCGCCACTGCTTTCTGATTTATCTGTCTCCCAAAGAGACCCCACGTCCTCGAGGGCAGAAGCTGCACCACAGCCGAGCACGGACTTACAATGCTACCATTAGGCGTTCAAGGCCAGTTATAAGTAAAACAATCTAAAATACTCATGACAAGAAAAATCCCATAGGGCATGCAATGATGACATATTATTCAAATGTCAAAAGTTTTACATTACATATATAGTAATGTAAAGAAAATTATTTCAGTTAAAAGAAAAAAATTCCAAAGCAAATGCATGCTACTAATTTTTGCAAACATATTCACTCATTATTATGAACCACAGGAAAAACACCTTGAAAAGATACATAAAATGTTAATGGTGTTTATTTCTGAGCAGATTTTTTAAAAAGATTTATTTATTTTTCATTACAAAGTCAGATATACAGAGAGGAGGAGAGACAGAGAGAAAGGTCTTCCGTCCGATGATTCACTCCCCAAGTGACCACAACGGCAGGTACTGCGCCAATCTGAAGCCGGGAACCAGGGAACCTCTTCCAGTTCTCCCACGCGTGTGCAGGATCCCAAGGCTTTGGGCCGCCCTAGACTGATTTCCCAGGCCACAAGCAGGGAGCTGGATGGGAAATGGAGCTGCTGGAATTAGAACTGGTGCCCATATGGGATCCCTGTGTGTTCAAGACAAGGACTTTAGCCGCTAGGCCACGCCGCCGGGCCCTTCTGAGCAGATTTTTAAATCACTTTCGATTTTATTGTATATTTTCATTTTTAAAATTTTTTAAAAATGAGGCAATATAATCTGCAATCTAAAGCAGTGTAAATGGGTCAGCCTTGTGAGTGGGTTAAGTCACCACCTACAGTGCTGGCATATCATATCCCAGGCATCAGTTCAAGTCCCAGCTACTCTACTCCTGATCCAGCTCCCTGCTGATGCACTTGAGAAAATGGAAGACAGCCCGAGCGCTTGGACCCCTGCATCTACCTGGGAAACCTAGAAAGAAGCGTCTGGCTTCAGCTAGGCTAATCTCAGGACAGCGTGGTCATCTGAGGAGTAAACCAGTGGATGAAAGATCTTTCTCTCTCTCTCAAACAAATGCAACAGATCTAAAATCAGTGTTAAAAACAGTGTACTCAGAAGATCAGTATTGCAATGTAGCATATAAATCACCAGCAGCAAAGCCAGCATCCCACATGGGACAGGTGATGTGAGTCCCAACTGCTCTCCTTTCAATCCAGCTCCCTGCTAACATCTTGGGAAGGCAACAGAAGATGGTCCAAGTCCTTGGACCCCTGCCAGTCATATGGGAGCCCTTGACGGAGCTCCAGGCTCCCAGGCTATTGGTGCCATTTGGGGAGTGAACCAGAAAATGGAAAATCTGTCTCCCTCTCTCTGAACTCTGCCTTTCAAATAGATAGATAAATCTTAGAAAAACTTACGGCCGAGTGTGATGTTAGCAGGCCGGGTCTTTAGGAGGCAAATTGGATCATGGAGCTGTCGAGTGAGATTAGTGTCCTCTAGGGAGACCTCACGCTGCTGTCCATCAGGGAACGACTGAGCTGCACAGAGAGCTGTCTACCCTGGGGCCGTCCTGCTGCCTGCCTCATCTCCAACCTCCCACTTCCAGGCTGGAAGGAATGTTTGTTGTCCAAGTCAGCCAAACAGGTCCAAGCCAAGACAGGATACAAAGCATCTAGAACTCTTGGCTGTTTGGGATGCAAAATGGTAAGAGTGACACTGGAAAGAGGCTGGCCCTTTCCTCACAAGACTAAGTTAACTCAGTGGTTCAGCCAAGGGAAATCGAAAGGTATGTTCACAAAAATATTACATACCAGTGTTCATACAGGATTGATTCATTATTCCCAAAAGCTGGAAATAACCCAACCGTGCTTCAACTGGCAAATGAATTAATTGGAGTATATCCACATGGTGGCTTACCATTCAGCAAGCAAGCTCAACAAACTACTACAACCAGAAACAGCACAGATAAATCTCAATGCAATATGGAACATGAGAGCAGCCCAATAAAAAAAGGCTTCACACTGTGTGATCCCATCTCCATGGCATCATGGTTACAGGGACTGAAAAGCAATGGCTGCTGCCATGGCAGCGGGTATGTCCACAAAGAGAAGTGGACATGCTCAAGTGCTGGGGGTGACAGTAAGGTTCTACACCCTGACTAGGGCGGAAGTCCTGACTGCACACTTGTCAAAACTCAAAGAACTCTACACAAAGAGGAGTGATTTTCATATATAAAGTATATCTTAGCTGGGAAGTATTTAAAAAATAAACATAAACAATGATTCAAATTACAGCAAGACCCACTCAACCCCTTACCACTGACAGAACTGCGCTTACCCTGCATATGCCAACAGCTTGCCTATTCTAAAACATGCAAAAAATTCTAACAGCCCCAGTGGTGGTATGCAGCTACTTAATAGAGGACTCCAAGAATGAGAAGGAGGGTGCCGACATGTGGCATAACAGGTATGCTGCACCCCAAATCAGAGTTCCTAGTTTGAGCCCCAGGCCCTCCACTTGTAATCCAGCTTCCTGCTAATGTGTACCCTGGGAGGTAGTACATGATGACTCAAGCACTTGGGTCCTTTCCGTGCATGTGACACATTTAGACTGATTTCCTGACTTTGGCCTGGCCCAGCCTAGCTGATCTTGCTTTCTCTCTCTCCCCTTCTCTGCCCTGTCCTCTCTCTCTCTCTGTGTGTGTGTGTGTGTGTGTGTGTGTGTGTGTGTGTGTGTATCTGTTTTCAAATAAAGTGGAAAAAAAAGGCGGGGGGGGTGGGGTTGAGTGTTCGGCCTAGCAGTTAAGACACCAGTCAAGCTCCCCAGATTCTGCTGCTTCTGGCTCCTGACTACAGTTTCCTGCTAACGTAGACCCTGGGAAGCAGCAGTGAAGACCCAAGGAACTGCGTTCCTGCCACCCACGGGGGAGAACAGCTCTCAGCTGCCACCTAGCCTGGGCCACTGCTGTTCCAACAAAAAGGGAGGGGAAGAGGGAGGAGCAAAATTTGACTAGAAACAAGTAAGTCATTTGTATCTGTACTTTTGTACTTTCAAACAAACATACACAAAAAAATAAAAAGAAAAATACCCTAATTGATGGGCGTGGTACAGTAGCCTAGTGGCTAAAGTCCTCACCTTGATTGCGACAGGATCACATATGCGCAGCCAGTTCTAATCCCGGTAGCTCCACTTCCCATCCAGCTCCCCACCTGTGGCCTGGGAAAGCAGTCAAGGATGGCCCAAAGCCTTGGGACCCTGCATCCATGTGGGAGACCTGGAGGAAGCTCCTGGCTCCTGGTTTCAGATCAGCTCAGCATCGGCTGCTACAGTCACTTGCAGAGTGAACCACCGGATAGAAGATCTCTCCTCTTCTCTGTATATGTGACTTTCCAACAAAAATAAATCTTAAAGAAAGAAACAAGGAAAAAAAAAAAAAAGAAAGAAAGAAACCCTAATTGCCAAATTTGGCTTTGAGATTTACTGTGCTTTAGAAAGTTGGAACTACTGCTCATGTGGCAAGGAGCCAGATGCCCAACATAAGCAGATGCTCACATTAACCAATCTTAAGAGCTAACCTAATAAAATGCCTCAGGATGGATGAGGGCTCCAGAAGCACGGCAATCAAGGAGCAAACAGATTTCTCTGAATCCCATGTTGCCATGAATTCAACCACTACACAGAATTCAGCAATATTCACGATAAGGTAAAAGTCACTTTACAGATAGATGTACTTTGAGAAGTGTAATGACTCTGGAGTAGAAGAAAGAGCATGAATACGCTCATTTTGCCATGCCAGCTGACACACATAATGCAGTCTTTGACTACTGAACTGTAGCAACTGGCATCTCAGTTCTCAATCACACGCTGCTCTATCCATCCTCCTTCACCCTCTGTGCCCGTCCTCACCTCTCCCAGGGCTGGACCCTCCTCTGTGCCCATCCTCAACTCTCCCAGGGCTGGACCCTCCTCTGTGCCCATCCTCAACTCTCCCAGGGCTGGACCCTCCTCTGTGCCCATCCTCACCTCTCCCAGGGCTGGATCCTCCTCTGTGCCCGTCCTCACCTCTCCCAGGGCTGGATCCTCCTCTGTGCCCGTCCTCACCTCTCCCAGGGCTGGACCCTCCCCTGTGCCCGTCCTCACCTCTCCCAGGACTGGACCCTCCTCTGTGCCCGTCCTCACCTCTCTCCCAGGGCTGGATCCTCCTCTGTGCCCGTCCTCACCTCTCTCCCAGGGCTGGATCCCTCATCTGTGCCTGTCCTCACCTCTCTCCCAGAAGTGTATGCAATTTTAACACTCCTGAGGCTACAAGGTCAATTGCAGGCAGCACTAGGCTAGAACTACAGGTTGTACTGCAGTCTGCAGTTATTCTGGGAGTCAAAACATGAACCCTGAGACCATACCAGGCCACCTGAATTTCTGAGTCAAGTATGGAATTATTCTAGCCTCCTTGGTGTCCCTCTAACTGAAGACTAAGCAGACTGGCCAGAGGCAAGATCTAAGTGGACTGACTATAGGATCCCTCACCACACAGAGCCTGGAGGAAGGAACCAACAGAACAGGAATTGAAACAATAAGCTGGCCTGCTTTTCTTCTCTTTTCTTTTCTCTTCTTTTTCAAGGTTTCTGATAAGGTCTTTTTTCTTTTTAAGATTTATTTTATTTTTATTGGAAAGTCAGATATACAGAGAGGAGAACAGAGAGGAAGATCTTCCATCCGATGATTCACTCTGCAAGTGACCGCAACGGCTGGTGCTGAGCCAATCCGAAGCCAGGAGCCAGGAACTTCCTCCAAGTCTCCCACACGGGTGCAGGAACCCAAGGATTTGGGCCATCCTGGACTGCATTCCCAGGCCACAAGCAGGGAGCTGGATGAGAAGTAGAGCTGCTGGAATTAGAACGGGCCGCTCATATGGGATGGGATCCCGGTACATTCAAGACGAGGACTTTAGCTGCTAGGCCATCGTGCCAGGCCCTGGCCTTCTTTTTCTTCTTCTTCTTTTTCTTTTTTTTTTTTTTAACAAATCCTAGAAGATCTCCTTTCTGAAAGCAAACATTTGTCTTTTACTACAGCCTTATGAAGGTGGTAGCTAGACCCTCTAAGAACCTGTTTCTAGATATAGTGTGACCTAAGATCCTCATAAGAATACCAAGAAGCGGGCCCAGAGCAGTGGCATAGCAGCTAAAGTCTTTGCCTTGAACACACAGGGATCCCATATGGGCACTGGTTCTAATCCCGGCAGCCCTGCTTCCCATCCAGCTCCCTGCTTGTGGCCCAGGAAAGCAGTCGAGGACGGCCCAAAGCTTTGGGACCCTGCACCCGCGTGTGGGAGACCTGGAGGAAGTTCCTGGTTCCTGGCTCCAGATCAGCACAGCACCGAACTGGATTATTATCTTGATTTGTTGGAAGAACCCTGACCAGATCCTTTGGGGGGATTTTTGGCGCAGCTGTTGTGGTCACTTGGGGAGTGAATCACTGGATGGAAGATCTTCCTCTGTCTCTCTTCCTCTCTGTATATCTGCCTTTGCAATAAAAATAAAATAAATCTTAAAATAAAAAAGAATACCAAGAAGGGGCTAATAATAAACTTTGTTAAATAAACAAAACAAAACTTTAAAAAGTACCAATCTAGCACACACACCCCTTCCTTATAATGTGTATACAATTGGGAATTCCTCTGTGAGCAAACAAGTGCTTTCAAGGGTTACTTAACCAGATTAACACCTTTTTCTTGAGAATGCACAGACCACAAATCTTCACGTGTTCAGGAAAGCCAGTTTCCAAGGTTTTCATCAGAGTTGGTCTAACGTCTGACATACTCCTTATCCTCGTTTACTTCAAGTATTATTAATAGGACTCCTGGGGTTTGTTATCTTGACTTCAGCACTTTGTGGCCTCAATAAAGGCTGCCAAGACAGAAAGGTCTACAAGTCTAAAGTCGCACCAAGGCACCACCACCTGCAGCGCAACTCCTCTACTGTGACCTTGGGGGAGGAGGAGAAAAAATTCCCCCTAAGGATCTGGTCAGGCTCTTCCAACAGGCCAAGATGATAATCCAGTTGGCCAAGTAGCCATGACAAGGCAAAGGGGAGCAATTATTCACACACTGCACCTCGTGCTGTATAACAGATGGCCATAGTAACTAAATAAGGCAGATAATGATACCATGTGCCCTCCATTTCACAGGAGAACCAGTCCTAATGTAGGTGGTCCTGCTAGCCTGCTGGCCTCACAAGTTTTGAAAATAAACTTGTTGGTATCCTGGGAGTTCTTCAGATCAGAAAGAAACATTGTAACTCTTTGGAAAGACTTGTAAAAGTTCCCAAGGCAATAAAGGCAAAGCTGTTTCAATCTCAAATCTTTGAGAAACTTAATCTCTACCCAAATTTATCTGACAGTGAAGACAGTTATCAATTCAACTCACTGCCAGCCCTGCAAATGGAGAGGAATGCCTATTTACAGATTGGGAGGGGGGATGGAGGGGAGAATAGCCACAGCTGTCATCCCCTTCCTGCAAGAGTGTATCAACTGCCACCTGGCACTTCCCCATCCTGGCTGGGGGGAAGACGTGAAGAGAAGCACTTAGGGCAGCCTGTCCTGAGAGAAGGACTCAGGAAAAGTGGTTACGTGCTGTGGGAAGGATATCTAACAGACTGACCTCCAAGGCAGAGTTTTTCTCGGGGCAATACTGAAATGGGTGTGGCAAGGACTAGACTTCCTGGCAGAATAATCTTAGGGGACACAAGGCTACCAAGTTACTCTCAGGAAGCTGCTTCCACAAAATGTGACTCCAGACAGCCATGCCATGGAATGGAAAGCTGGATATTCCTTCTCCAGCCCCCACGGACCTGTAAGGTGATTTTTGTCAAGAATCCTGAACTCAGGCCCAGCACAGTAGCCTAGTGGCTGAAGTCCTCACCT
Organism: Ochotona curzoniae; assembly: GCF_017591425.1. NCBI lineage: Eukaryota > Metazoa > Chordata > Mammalia > Lagomorpha > Ochotonidae > Ochotona > Ochotona curzoniae. Next base: position 12,943,597 of record NW_024466219.1, on the reverse strand, counting down.
TGCATATGCTGGGATCCCACATGGGTGCCAGCTCATGTCCCGGCTACAACATTTCCCTTCCAGCTCCCTGCTTGTGGCTTGGAAAAGCAATAGAGGACAGCCCAAAGCTTTGGCACCCTGCACCTGCGTGGGAGGCCCAGAAGAAGCTCCTAGCTGCTGGCTTTGGATCAGCTCAGGTTCAGCCATTGCGGCCACTTGGGGAGTGAGCCAGTCAATGGAAGAGCTTTCTTCTCTTCTCTGTAAATCTGACTTTCCAATAAAAACAAATAAATCTTTTTTAAAAATCCATAACTCAATCTTTCTCACAACCCCAATAAGAATTTACTTTCCCAAAGAGTTCGTAAATTCCAAGCTTGAGACTCCATTAAAATTGAGCATAGCTTAGTTTCTACTCTACTTTATCCCCACCTCCTTCTTGAGTGTGATATAGAGCTCAGTGATTTCAACCAGGAAAATCCACGCCTGCAGGTCACCCTTCCTCTTCCTTGTAATCGCCTACCCTGCACACGCAACAACTTTCCTGAACTCCAGTTTCTCTTCAGCTGTAAAGCGCGAAGGGCCACACCTTCCACACCCACCTCGGTCAATCCTGAGACTCATGGGAGGGGAGACACAGAGAGAATTTTCAAACAGCAAAGCACGGTACGAGTATTGGTTGCTACCTTTGGTGGGGAAGGGAAAACAAATGGATAAAAATAGAGCGAGAAGAGATTTTTTCCCACCTGGAAGAGGATGGGAATATAATGAGGGGGGAATTTTAGGCTACTGGTCAAATAGGAGAACAACCTGACATAGTTGAATTATGATTTAGAAATGGATTCTCATGCATCCACTTCGCAGAGACAGAAGAAAAACTAGGGAGATGAGGAGTTGGTGCCTAGCTCTCAGCTTACTGAAGTAACTAACAAAGTTCAAGTGGGCAGAGGGCACAGTGACTTAGGACAGTCTGAATACACAAAATATTGTGGCATAAGACAAAAGCAAAGGTGTTATTTTCAAGCACAGAATTGTCAGGTCACCCACCATCCAACTACCAGAAACTATACGTAGGACATTTGGTTTCTAAGGGGGCTTCGAAAAACCAGAAAGGCTACTCCCTAAGTTTCAAGCAGTCAGCAGGATCTCTCTTCCATCTCCTGGGAAGCCCTGGCTCTGCTGGTGGCACTGCTGGAAAGCATGTCAGATACCCTAACGATGAGGTCAGGGGCCTCCTCAGACCCACAGTCAGGGGACACAAACTGCTTGTGAGACTCCACAGAACGGCCCAACAGGAGGGCTGGTATCCCGAGATCTGCGTGCCTTTGCCCGGCACCAAGCTGCACTCTTTTAAGTGACCAAAGCTATTCTTTCATGGGGGGTCACACGAATAGGAAGGAAACTGAATTTTCTGGAAAGGGCACAGAAATATATGCACCGGCACAGGCACACCGACAGGATGGAATAGGAGATGACTAATGTATAGGGTAGGGATAACACCGGGTCCCGATCGCCAGTAACCATGACAACCAGAGTAGAGTAGGCGGAGGGAAATACAAACACTGACCAGGCGTCGGGGTGACCCTAAGCCTTCGCGTAGAGACCCTGGGGTCCGGGTCAGGGGCAGGAAAGGCAGCCAGGAATGAAACCAAGTAGCCCAAAGAGACAGTATCCTCACGGAAGGGCTCGACGGGGAACCTAGCACTGTCCACGGGGGCGGCTCGCGGGGTCTCGGGGATCGGCTGCCGGACCCCGAGAAGGGAGTTACCTGGTGCAGGGCTGTCAAGCCGTCCACGTTGACCGTGTTGATGTCGGCACCCCTGGCCAGCAGCTTTCGCACCTCGTCGGTGTCCCCGCTGGAGCAGGCGGCCAGGAAGACCGCGCCGTCCTCAAAGCGGACCCGGGGGCTCCCGCGCCTCGTCGGCGGCTGCCGCTCCGCGGGCTCCTGCTCTGTCAGCGAGCCCCGCCAGCGACGCAGCTGCTCAGCCCGCCGCATTCGCGCCGACTCGGCCCGCTTCCCGCCCAGGTGCTCCAGCTCCGCCATGGTTCCGGCCTCGGCGGCGGCCGATACTATCAGCACTGGATCGCTGTAGCGGCTCCGATTGCCACTGCCCGCCTCCCTCCGAGCGCTTCAGTCGGGAGCAGAAGGCGGAGACCGCCGCACCGCCATCTTTACTCCTCCCACCCCTAGCACCGCCCGCGCGCTCCTTTGGCTTCGTGACGCAGGTGTTGCCCGGGCCCCGCGTCTTCACGGGACTTGTAGTAAACTACCTGCCTTGAGGGCACACACCGTGGCCGTGAGCGAACTACAAATCCCTAGATGCAGCAGAAAAGAGGCGAGAACGGGCTGCTCCGGCCTCCGCCGCTAGAGCCAGCGGGGTCACCTTTGCTCCAAAGCTGGATCTGTCACTCCACCCTCCTGTCAGCCACTTCCTCAGGGCATTTCGGGAGTCGTAGTTTACTCTGGACTTCACTGCTACCTAATCCTAACTCCGTAAGGATCACAACACACCTTTGGAATGCAAAGGTTGCAGTTTATCATCTCGATTTTCTAATGGGGGAGAATTAGGGTGAAAAATACCCAGAAGACCTATAACTGGTTCTAAATCTAGATTTTTGTTAATATTGTTTTAATCACAGAAACACATATGATATTACATGTTTTACACGAATACAGCCAGCGTGACACTTATTCCATGCAGAGGTCTAGCGGAAAGAGCTTACGCTTTCAATTCAGATTGAATTTAATTCCATAGGCTAGTCGCCTTAGAACCTGCTTCCTTATGTATAAAATGTGAGTAATTACAGCTCATAGGGTAGTAGTGTGGGTCATACCTAGTGCTACCTGTCGTACCTTGTTCATGCCTGCTCAAAATAATTTCCCTTCTTTCTTCCTCCTCCTCTACTCTTTCCTCCATCTTAAAAGCAGAATCCTGCTTGGTCTTCTGTGATTCCCTCCCTGTTCTCAAAGTTCTACGTCACATACTAAATTCTTAAGGAAGTAAATGGAGGCATTTTTATATTTAACATGAACTTGGGTTATAATACCTATATCTTTCCGACTGATTTAACAGCTATACCCCCCAGATCCTTAGCCCTGAACAAAACATAATTAAATGTGTAGTAAATCATAAGAGGGGCCTGTGTGATGGCTCAACAGGTTAATACTTCACCTGCCAGCACCGGCGTCCCATATGGACACCAGTTCATAACCCAGCTGCTCCACTCTTGATCCACTCCTTCCACTGGGAAGGCAGGGGAGGATGGCCAAGTCCTTGGGACCCTGCACCCATGTGAGAGACCTGGAAAAAGCTCCTGGCTCCTGGCTTCAGGCTGACCCAGCTCTGGCCATTGTGACCATTTCAGGAGTGAAGCAGCAAATGGAAGATCTCTCAGCCTCACTCTGTCTCTCTGTAAACCTTCCTTTCAAATAAAAACAAAATCTAAAACAATAATGAATGAGAACATACACAGTTATTAGCTTCTTTGAATCGTCCTGGATGTTTGAAATGTTCCCGGAAAAGCTGTTGTACAGATGATTAGGGCCCTTTAGTGTAGGTTAACATGTGGACATTTGCCCAGTCCTCAATTTTTGCTGAATTGCAAATCCTGCTCTAAGAAAATATGCAACCCAGTGAGAGGAGAGCCTCAAATAAAAATGACATGTAAATTCAAAATGTTACTATGTTTAATAACTATATGCTTTGGTTGGGTATCCTTAAATACCTTATAAATACTAATTAAGTCTTATAGCATCTTTGTGAATAGCAATATGCATAAAATTAGTAACACATTAATCAACCTTGCTTTCCTTATTACATGTTTTATAGTTACCACAAAACTTGTCCTGTCTTATCATTTGTTATAATTAGAAATCTTCCCAAGATTCACATTGAAACATATCAACAGGGAGCCTCTTCATATTCCATTTCAGTCTCTTACGAATAATTAAAATTGTTCACAAGTTCCCAGCATTCTTCCTAAAGGATAAAAGAGAAATTGATATTGGGGCTGTCATGGCTGTGCAACAGATAAGCTGCCACTAGCAACAAGGGCATCCCAAATGCTTCTGATCCAGCCCCTGTGGATGAACGGGACTGCAGTGGATGTTGGTCCAAGGACTGGGTCCCTGGACTTGGACCCTGATGGAGTTCTGGGCTCCTGCTTTTCAGTGCTGGTCATTTGGGGAACGGCCTGATGGATGCAAGTTCTCTGACTCCCTATGTCTATCTCTCTGCCTTTCAAATAAAGAAAGACTTTTTTAAAGAGAGAAATTTGTATTAATCAAATAAGAGGGAATACTTAGCTCCAAGCCTACCACCTCTTTGCAGTTCTGTGGCACCTTTAGCGTTGTGCTCCTGGTACACGACAGCTGCTCAAACATATAAACATGATTTCTATTATACTAACACACTAGTCTTCTAAAACCGGGATAAAAATGTCAGGAATCAGTAACATTGTTTCTTTTGGCTATATTTTCTTTTTGTATTCAGAAATAAGAAATACCTGATTCCAGTTGTAAAAATAAGCTAAAATTAGCCACGTCCTACCTTCCCAGGACACAAGCTTAAACTTCAACAAGAATTCAGTCTCAACACAGGAATGTCCTAGAAGCAGAAAGTACTTCCTTACTCTAACGGTTTATTTGCTTCATTTCTTCATGGGGGGGGGGGCGGGTACCAGGGCATAGGAGATTTTTACATAAAAAAATATTAATAGCAAAGGTCCTTGGATAATTTAAGTGTATAACTACCTAGAGGAAGAGAAATGCATCTTCTAGTTTTGTGATTTACAAATGTAGTAATCAATATTATAATCTAATCAATTTAAGCTCAGCCAAATAAAACCCATGCCACAAAAATGTTCATTTGCCTATGACTTAAAATTTCTTCTAAAACATATCCCACCCAAGGATCTCTAATAACAAACACATAGAATTTTCTTATTAAGTAGTAGGATACTTTAAATGTCATATATAAATACTCTAAGTGTGTTCTCACATACAAGTGAGTCCTGACAATGATATGAATTGGTATAAATAAGGTTTCTGATTTTTAACGTACAGAGCCAGCTATGGTGCATTCCTGCAGCGAGAGGTTTTTATAAACTAATTAATTGTTCATACATATTTATATTTTTAAAAAGCATAATGGTCTCTAGTTAGAACCATCTAGCTGCAAATGGTATAATTTCATTCCATTTTAAAAGCCAATGACATCTGTTGACACTTTGTGAAAATCTACCTGCTTCTGTTCCGCTAGTTAACATGTCTCCCTCTGGTGGACAAGTGAAAACTGTACACTCCACACGTGGGGTCTTCTGTCTTCCTTTCCCATCCTGCCTTTTTCTTCTGCAGTCTGCCATCTGCCTTTTTATCCTTTCCATTGTCAAAAATGCAGTTTGTGTCCTGCTACTCCACTTGTGTCCTGGGAAAGCAGGAGAAGACAGCCCAAAGCCTGGGGACTCACATGGGAAACTTGGAAGAAGTTCCTGGCTTTGGGTCGGTTCAGCTCTGGCCACTGCAGCCATTTAGGAAATGAATCCACAGATGGAAGATCTCTCTGTAAATCAACCTTTCCAATAAAAACAAATCATCTTAAAAAAAAAAAAAAGAAGAAGAGAAATTTCTGCTGTGGCCAAAATTATACTAATTTACACATTCAAACCTGATCATTACTGCTTGCCAAACCATTTCAAGCTGCATAGAGGAGCTGAGAAGAGTGAAACGAAAGCCACCCCCAACCACCAGCACATTCCCAAAGGCTATCAAGTTCCAATAGCCTTCAGATCCAAGCCAGGACTGGGGTATCTTTTTTGTCTTTAATGTTGTTTTTTTTTTTTTTTTAAGGCAGAGTGACAGAAAAAAAGACCAAGAGATTCTGGATCAGAAGTGGAGAAGCCAGAAAACTAACTGGTGCCTGTATGGGATGCTGGTGCAGCACAGTGGCCTGTTATCCCATCTCACCACTGCTTAAATTTTAACCCTTTACCTCTCATGTTTTGGCTTCTGAAGTAATACAAATCTATAATGTCAAAAATATTTAAAAATCAATGCAGACTGGGACCAGCGCAGTAGCGCAATGGTTAAGGTCCTCGCCTTGAATTCGCCAGGATCCCATTTGGCCGCCAGTTCTAATCCCGGTAGCTCCACTTCTCATCCAGCTCCCTGCTTGCGTCCTGGGAATGCAATCAAGGACGGCCCAAAGCTTTGGGTTCCTGCACCCTGTGGGAGATTTGGAGGAAGTTCCTGGCTCCTGGCTTCGGATCGGCGCAGCACTTGCAGCCACTTGGGGAGTGAATCATCGGATGGAAGATCTTCCTGTCTCTCCTCCTCTCTACATCCGCTTTTCCAATAAAATAAACAAATCTTTAAAAAAAAATGCAGACTGCAATCAGGTGCTACCTTCTCCAGGTTATAATTTTTTCCAGTTCCTTCGCTTGCTGCTCCCGTGAGGTGACTGTGTGCTCCTTCCTGGCTGACAAAGTCGGACCCCTATCGAACTCGGGTTGGAGTCCTCTGCAACCCCAAACAGGGAAGCGCGAGATGGAGCGGCGATCTCTGCGCGCTCCAGTTTGAACCCAGCGTGTGCGGAAGCGGCTTCCGGGCGCTGGCCAATAGGCGACTGCGTTCGTCGCATGGGCTTGCTGAGAGCCAATCACAGTCTGGGGGCGGGGCTACGCCAACCACCGGGGCTTGCGCAGACGCGGGAACCGGCTGCTGGCGCGGCGGCGTTGAGGTGATTCGGCGTCGGGAAGCGTTTTCCGAATCCCCAGCTGAGCGAGCGAATCACGGAGAGTGTCAGTGGGCCCGTGGCGGGGTGGAGGGGCGGCGGGGACGGAGCCCTGTTTGTGGCCGACACTGGACCTTTGCCACCGGTGGGCTGAGGCTGCGACCTCCGGCGGGGTCTCGGGGACCCCGGACGGGTGGCCGGGCGTGCGGAGAACCTGGAAGCCTGGCGCTAAGTGTGAGGCTGGGTGGGGTTGTGTGCCTAGACAGGATTGTCCTGCTGCTCCCCTTTGTTAATACCCTGAGAAATGCTGCTCTCATGGGTTGTAATCACGTAGTGCGGGAGAAGAGGTGAGCTTAGTGAGCCGGTCAGGTGGCTCCCCGCCAGGTGGTCTCGGGCAGTGTGGAAGGGGCTTGAAGAGGAAGACGGCCACAGCTGCCGTGTTGTTTTGGTTCTGTTTAGTATTTTGGCTTGCTCTAATGGTACTCTGGTATGGTATTCTGCTTACTTGTCTCTGAAAGAATGTTAGTTGTGGGGGAGCATCCTACCTGTAGATTTCAAAAAAACAACAAAAAACTAAAATTAGTCTTTGCCACTTGATTGAGCAGAGTGTCTTAATGCATGCAGTACACAAATTCAGGGTTCTAAAGAAAGGCATCACGGGTGACGAGTCTCATAAATGACAACCGTGGACTAATGCCACGATCCACTTATGCGGTGAATATAGTGTCCCAGAAAGAAATCACTTTTAGAATGTGTGGAATTAAAACTTTTTACTGTAGATTTTACAGATTAATCAATTGACCTCTGGTTAGTTGAAGTCATTCTAAGTGGATGTGGTAAAAATTAGGATCTCCTGAGCACCTGATCCTAAAATGTGACAATGCCGAGATTAATCTGTCCCCATGGGACCCTGTTCAGGATGTCTTCATTTGATTTCTTGTTGTTTGTTTTAAAACACTAAGCCAAGCACTTACCTAATTTTGAAAAGGAATACGAATTTTTAAAAAAGATTTATTTTTATTGCAAAAGCAGATATACAGAGAGGAGGAGAGACAGAAAGGAAGATCTTCCATCTGATGATTCACTCCCCAAGCGGCCCCAACAGCTGGAGCTGAGCCAATCCAAAAGCAGGAGCCAGGAACTTCCTCTAGGCCTCGCTTATAAGCCTCGCATGTAAGTGCAGGGTCCCTAGATTTAGGCCATGCTCGACTGCTTTCCCAGGCCACAAGCAGGGAGCTGGATGGGAAGTAGAGCTGCCAGGATTAGAACCAGCGCCTGTTGGGATCCCTGTGTGTTCAAGGCGAGGACTTTAGGCACTAGCCCATTGTGCTGGACCTGAAAATAGGAAATTTTTTTGCTTTCAGAGAACTTTCCTTCTAATGGAAGAAACGAGTTACTATGTATGTATCGTGGATCTTTGGTATTTATTAGTCCTCTGTCCTGAGATCTTTGAACCTCCAAACATATAACATCTTTTTTTTCTTCTGAAAATACACTTCAGAAATGCCCATGACCCATTGGCATCTGCCATGTTGCTGTGCATGTGATTTTTCAGATATTTAACTTGTTTGTGTAGTTACTTAAATGTTGCCATTTTTACAGGTTTGTCTTAAAAAGTTGCTATTTTTGATGAATAATTTTTGTATTATGAGAACCCAATGAATAATTTTAAGATCTATTTATTTATTTTATTGGAAAGGCAGATTTACAGAGAGAAAGAAAGACGGAAAGATCTTCTGTCTGTTTCTGCATTCCCCAAGTGCCCTGCAACGGCCAGAGCTGAGCTGATCCAAAGCCAGGAATGCCTTCTGGGTCTCCCATGTGGGCAAAGGGTCCCAAGCATTTGGGTCATCCTCTTCTGCTTTCCCAGGCTTCAAGCAGGGAGCTGGATGGGAAGTGGAGCTGTCTGATTAGAACGAACACCCATATAGGATTCTGGTGGATTCAAGGCAAGAATTTAGCCACTAGGCTGTGGTGCTGGGCCTCCCAGTGAAATTTACACATCATTCTATCTTGTATCTACCTTAAAAATATGTGATTTTAGTCTCAGATTAAATATTAGAAGTTTGTTTATTTTCATCAGAAAGACAAATTTACTTAGCCAAGGAAAGACAGAAAAAGATTTGTCTGCTGGTTTACTCTTTTTAAGTTTAGCTTTCTTGATTTATAATTTATTTTGAAAGAGGTAAGTTTTGATTTGATATACACTTGTGAAAATATTGTCACCCTCAAGATAGCATGGGGGTTGGTGCTGGGATATAATGGGATATAGTGGGTAAAGCTGCTGCCAGCACCACCGGTGTCCCTGTGAGTGCCATTTCCAGGCCCAGTTGTTCCACTTCCAAGCCAGCTTGCTAGTGTGCCTGGGAAAGTCGTGGAGGGCGGCCCAAGTGCCGGGGTCCCTGCACTCACAGACACTCCTGGCTTCAGACTGGCCCAGCACCCCCTGTTCTGGCCATTTGGGGAATGAACAAATCAATGGAAGCTCTTGTTATTCTCCCACTCTTTCTCTCTGTAACTCAGGCTCCCCCACCCAAACACCCAAAAAAGTGTGGTGAACATGTTCACCACCTCTGAAAGTTGCCGCATGTCCCATTGTAATTCCTTCAATCCATACCCCCCCATTTCCAAGCAGCCATTAGTCTGTATGCCTTTATAAACTAGTTTACATTTCCTAGAAATACATATAAAATGGAACCAAACCATATGTACTCTCTTTGTTTGGCTAAATACACTCAATATTATTACTTTGGTTTTAGAGATTTGTTTTTATTGGGAAGGCAGAGTTGGAGAGACAAAGATATTCTGTTTGCTAATTCACTCCCCAAATGGCCACAGTGGCCAGAGGTGTGCTGGTTGGAAGCTGGGAGACGGGAGTTTCTTCATCTTCTTGGTCTCCCACGTGGGTACAGGACCCCAAGTACTTGGGCCATTCTCCACTGCCTTCCCAGGCACCTTAGCAGAGAGCTGGATCAGACGTGGAGCAGCCATAGCTCTGATGGACTCCCATCTGGGATATTGGCACCACAGACCCAAGCTTAGCCTGCCATGCCATTGTGCCTGCCCCGCAACATAATTACTTTTGAGATCCATTCATGTCAGATTAATAACTCAGGGTGGTTTTTTTTTTTTTTGGTGTTGCATTTTATAGCTATACTATAATTCACTTGTCCTGCTGATGAACATTGGCTTTGTTGAACATTTACTGAAGTATTTCCAAACCAGACAACCTACCAACTTATAGTTCAGTGCTTTTTAAGCCTAATCACAGTTGCACAAGCATTGCTGTCACTTTCATCACATCAAAAACAGTTACTGCCCTTTAGCAGCTTGTCCCCGCCCCCACCTCCACCAGTCTGTCCTTGTCTCTGGCACTGCCTATTTTAGATATTTCAGACCCAAGCCCTGTCTTCATGAGTTTATAATTTGTTAGTGAAACAAACATGCATTTAAAAATTTTAAAGCCATAGTATTTTAGTTTTCACGGAAATTTTTACATTTTTAATTTATTTTTAAAATTTGAGTAAGTTTCTAAGAAGCAAATGAAAAAAAAAATGCTTTCTTGTCACAACGGAGATAAATAAGAGCCACCTGTTCTTTACTATCTGAATATATGTATATTTTGTCTTACTAAATGGAGGCCGTGTGCTGCCAGCTCCGCAGTCGCTGCTGCTATTTCATGGCTGTCTCTCTTCCCACAGTGTGCTGCGGCCTCTCTGGGTGTGGACAACTGCTTGTAGTTTTACTTCACGTGTGATCATGCAGAGAGCTTCGCGTCTGAAGAGAGAGCTGCACATGTTAGCCACGGAGCCACCCCCGGGCATCACGTGCTGGCAGGAAAAGGACCAAATGGATGACCTGCGAGCTCGTACGTGTCAGGGGTCTGTGGTGCGAGTCACGAGTCACCAGTCACCGCACTGTGGAAAACTGCCCAAGTGTTGCCCCCATCCTATTTGCTTCCGTTTGGAGAAGGTTGCTTGTTTGGAGAAGGTTGCTTGTCGCTTCTTGCTTCTTGACTTTTTGCAACATGTTGTGCTGATTTGTAGCCAAAAGTGTACATCAGCTCTAGAGCATTGTTAAGCCAAAACCAACATCTCAAATATCCGTGAAACCTTATGGGAAACAGAAATTTTTGTAATACTGCAATCCAAGCCAATCCGTGCGTTCTCTGGTCTTGTGGCCAACACCTTGCAGTGTAGGTTATAGATATTCTGTGTGTCCTTTGTATGACACTGCGAATGCTTGGGGTCCATCGCCATAGCATGCTGTGCCAAGGCCCTGGGAGAACAGTTCCTCTCAAACCTTGCTTTCTCAGGACCATAACCCTCATTCAGTCTGAATGGTGTGGTGACTCGGATCATCTGATTTCCTTATTCCCTTTTGACTTTTTCATTCTGGTTTCTTTTCTTTTAAGAAATATTAGGTGGATCTAACACACCTTATGAGAAAGGTGTCTTCAAGCTGGAGGTCATGGTCCCTGAAAGGTTAGTGTGAATTCCATTTTTACTTACAGGATAAGATATCATAAAACAGGGCCCTGTAATAGAGTATTAAGTATAGGGATTGAAGGACCTGGATTTTAACCTTGTTCTTATGACTTAAGATGACTTCTGCAATTTATTTTATCTTTCTGGGGTTCAGTTTTCTTTTCTAACATAAATGACTAGGCCATATGTAAGTCTTCCCCCCTCTTTAGATTGTGGTGAAATATACATAGCAAAATTGGCCATTTTGCCCCCAATTTTAAGTGTACATCCCAGTAACATTAAATGCATTTGCATTGTTGAACCATCACCAGTATTTATCTACAGAACTTTTTTTCATCTTTCCAGACTAAAACTTTATACCTACTCAGCAGTTACTTCCTGTTCCTCTGTGGCCCCAGCCCATGGCAACGAGCACATTCTTTCCAGTTCAGTGTTAAGGCCCCCCCTTTAATTCAACCCTCCTTTAAGGCTCTGCTCAGTAAGTTAATAGTTGTAGCTGTGAAAAATGGGAAGGGAATAATTGCTTATCTGATGAAATGTGAATATCTATTCCCAGGTCAGATCCTGAACCAACTAATTAGAATACAGAGAGGGTGCCTTGCTTAAGTTTTGAAAATAGCCTGGGGACTTGCCAAGGCTTAGGTCTCACTGACCAAATGCCGTTTATGAATCAGAACTGGGTCCTGTTTTGACAAACCTAACTGTAAAACAGTTGGGGAAGAGGAGGGATAATTAAGAAAATTTAAGTTTTTTGAGTGTAATCACACTAAAATTACATAGGGGGACTGTCCTGATACTTGGGAGATACATACTGAAATATTTAGAAATTTGAAAAGAGGTTTGCCTGCTAAAGGCTGTCTTCCTAATATTTTTGAATGTTAATACCAGCATTACATATGTATGTATGTGTGTGAACATGGGAAAGTAGGAGACTGTTTAAAATGTATTAAGAAGAAATGTTATAATGAAAACCCTCTGCTGTCCTACGCATGCGAAGGTACCCGTTTGAACCTCCTCAGATCCGATTTCTGACTCCAATCTATCATCCAAACATCGATTCTGCTGGAAGGATTTGTCTAGATGTTCTTAAATTGCCGCCAAAAGTGAGTAACGGGAGAAGAGTTGACACAGTGGGTTTATGTTTGCTTCATCTGTAAAATCGGAATTGGACTGTCCAGTCCGGACATCACAGGGACTGCTTGTCTGTTTGTGGGCAGGGTGCCTGGAGGCCGTCCCTCAACATCGCCACCGCGCTGACCTCCATCCAGCTACTCATGGCGGAGCCCAACCCTGACGACCCGCTGATGGCCGACATCGTGAGTGTTCCCTTGTCCCTGCAGCGCCTGTCCTACCGGCTGGGGTGGCTGGGACAGCTGGGCCTGCGGGAGCTTCTCACTGCAGCTCGCTTGTTCTCCATTGGCTCTTTTCTTGGATCCCAGTCCTCAGAATTTAAATACAACAGACCAGCCTTCCTCAGGAATGCCAGGCTGTGGACAGAGAAGCACGCACGACAGAAACAGATGGTATGTATGACGTTTGCTGCTATTACCAACTCACTAATTGTGCATGTGTCTTCAGATTCGAAGTACTGTTTATTAAAGTTCTAGGACTACTGCAGAAGGACATTGTGAACTCTAGAAGGTCAGCGAGCATAGATTATCATTGATAGGATAACATTTGTATGAGAACAGCTGAATGGATGCCAGTTGTATAACTAAATGGATATCATTTGTGTGAGAACAACTGAGTGGACAGCATGTGAATGAGAACACTTGGTGGGATATACAAAACAAAAGAGCTCCAAACAAGGGTATGGGAGCAATTGATGGGTCCCTTAGATAAGCTCAACACCTCCTCCCTTATCCTATGTGACCTTCGGTCTGTAAAAATCTGATGCCACAAGAAGCTTCGACTATTGGTTGGTAGTCAGTAGTCCACGCGTGTTATAATCATCTCTGTGCACGAAATAGATTGCTGTTGGGCAGCTAACGGGCTACATTTTTTTTTTAAAGATTGGTGGATTGATGTTATTTCTTTGAAAGACAGTTGTAAGCAGGAGAGGGAGATATAGCAGGTCCTCTGTCTGCTGGTTCACTCCCCAAATGGCTCCCATGGCTGGGTCTGAGCCAGGCAGAAGCCAGGAATCAGGAGCTACTTCCTGGTCTTACACATACAATCAGGGATCCAAGCACTTGGACTATCTTCTGCTCTCCAGGCACGTTAGCAGGAAGCTGGGATGGAAGTAAAGCCACCAGCACTCAAATCAACGCCCATGTAGGATGCTGATGCTACAGGTAGCAACTTAACCCAGTACGCCACAGCCCTGGCACCTGACTAGTTGACATGTCCTCCTATTGTAACCCTAAGTGATTATTCAGCAGAAAATCCTGGTAGCTTAGCCAGCAGTAGGTTTTTACTAACAGTTGTCATCTAGTGGCAACACTAGAGGGCAGACAACATCTGGTTAATTTATGTATATATAAATACATGTGTGTGTACATATATACACACAAATGAATAATTTGTAATCAGTGCAATCAACTTATAACAGTTATACATATAAAAGTAATGTATACTAATTTATAGATGTGAGTATATGTGTTTTAATTCTTGAGCAGGACTAGAAGGGAAGTCACTTGCATTCTTATTTGCAAGCTTTTTAATACAAGGAAGGGACTATGCATGAGAGTGAAACTAATTTTTTTAATTTTACATTTTCTATGTAAAATTCCATTCAGGGAAGAAGGAAAAAGAGAAAATTCCCCTAGCTTAAGTTGATAAGGTTTCCTCATTTAACAAAATAGAAAAGGCAAGAATATGGAAATGAGCACGTCCTAAAGAAGTCGAAGTATTTTACAGGCCAGTCTGATGGCTCAACTGGCTAATCCTCTACCTGCAAGCACCTGCATTCCACATGGATGCCAGTTCATGTTCCAGCTATTCTGCTTCCCATCCAGCTCCCTGCTTGTGGCCTGCGAGAGCAGCGGAGGATGCCCCAAAGCCTTGGGATCCCTCACCCATGTGGGAGATCTCAAAAAAATTCCTGGTTTCCAGCTTTGGATCAGCCCAGCTCTGGATCAGCCCAGTTCCAGCAATTACAGCCATTTGGGAGTGAACAGTGGATGGAAAATGTACCTTTAAAACATTTTTTTTTTAATTAAGAAATAAAAATATTTTTAACATACAAAAAAATTGAGAAAGATGCAATGCTATGTACATGGTACAGTATGTAAATCTCTTTTTTTTTTAAGATTTATTTTTATTGGAAAATCAGATAGAGGAAGAGATACAGAGAGGAGGAGAAAGCTCTTCCATCAGCTGGTTTACTCCCCGAGTGGCCAAAATGGTCGGAACTGAGCTGATCTGAAGCCAGGAGGCAGGAGCTTCCTCCAGGTCTCCCACATGGGTACAGGGTCCCAAGGCTTTGGGGCATCCTCCGCTGCCCTCCCAGGCCACAGGCAGGGAACTGGATGGGAAGCAGAGCAGCCAGAACATGAACTGGTCCCCACATATGGCATCCCAGCACATGCAAAGCGATGACTTTAGTCATTAGACTACTGTGCTGGGCCGTAGCGTATAAATCTTGCAGCAAAGAAGTGGAAATAATATTACGCTGCTGCATCTGTGTCCATGCTGACATTTATGTGGCCCTTGTGTTTTACTGGTCCACTCTGTTTTAGGTGGAAGCAGAAGAGGTGCCCGATGCGCTAGCAGAGGCTGCTGACTCTGAAGCACACAGCTCAACGCAGAAAAGGAAAGCCACGCAGCTCGGAGGCACAGAAAAGAAATTTCACTTTGATGTTTAGGGGTTTGTCCTGGTCCAGTTTATGCTTTGTTGATGTTTTCTAATTTGCCTTCATCTTTTGAAATTTTTTTTTAAATTCAGTGACATAGTTTTTGTATGCTAAAAAAGACCTTGTGTTTATGTACCTTGCTCTACAGTAATTCTCTGTAGTTTATTTATCTTGTACATATATATTATGAAGCCTTTTAAACCTGAAAAATAAATTATCACTTAATGCTGTGAGTGTGTTTATCTTGAGTGTGTGTCTGGGAGTGAAGTGGCCAGAGAGCTCTGTGATCAGGATGTTAGATATTTGGAGTTGTTGCGCTTTGTTTTGGCAGCTTAGCACCATCGCCAGGACGCGAATGTCGGACAGCTGTGAGAAACATTAACCCTGAATGCTCACGGATTCTTGCTTTTTATTTTTTATTTATTTATTTTTAAAGAATAATTGACTTTGGCATTTTCTATGAACTACAGTCTTTTTTTTTTTTTTTTTTTAAGATTTATGTATTTTTATTGGAAAGGCAGACATACAGAGAGGAAGATCTTCTATCTGTTGATTCACTCGCCAAGCGGCGGTAATGGCTAGTGCTGAGCCAATCTGAAGCCAGGAACCAGGAGCTTCTTACAGGTCTTCCATGCAGGTGCAGGGTCCCAAGGTTTTGGGCTGTCCTCGACTGCTTTCCCAGGCCACAAGCAGGGAGCTGGATGGGAAGCAGGGCTGCAGGAATTAGAACCAGCACCCATATGGGATCCCGGCGCATTCAAGGCAAGGATTTTAGGCGCTAGGCCACCATGCTGGGCCTGGATTCTTACTCTTTAAAAGACTGAAAATACGTAGGAGTAAGATGATGAATCCTCTTGCTAATTTTTAAAGATTTATTTATTTTTGGGCCCGACGCAATAGCGTAGTCATTAAAGTCTTCGCCTTGCACACGCCGGGATTTCATATGATCACCGGTTCTAATCCCAGCAGCCCAGCTTCCCATCCAGTTCACTGCAGGTGGCCTGGGAAAGCAGTTGAGGATGGCCAAAGCCTTGGGACCCTGCACCCATGTGGGAGACCTACAAGAAGTTCCTAGCTCCTGACTTTGGATCGGCTCAGCTCCAGCCGTTGCGGTCACTTGGGGAGTGAACCATCGGATGGAAGATCTTCCTTTCTGTCTCTCCTCCTCTCTATATATCTGACTTTCCAATAAAAATAAATCTTTCTAAAACAAAATTTAAAAAGAAAGATAATGACTTTAAAAAGAGAATTTATTTTCATTGGAAAGGCAGGTTTACAGAGAGAAAGGGGGCAGAAAGATCTTCCATCTACTGGCTCACTCCCGAAGTGGCCGTAACAGCCAGAGCCGAGCCAGTCTGAAGCCAGGAGCCTCTTTCAGGTCTCCCCTGTGGGTATAGGGTCAGGCCTCAGGCCATCCTCCACCACTCTCCTAAACCACAAGCAGGGAGCTGGAAGGAAAGTGGAGCAGCCAGGATAGAAACCGGCACCTGTATAGGATCCTGGCACCTGCAAGGCCAAGACTTTAACCATTAGGCTACCACACTGGGCTCCTCTTTTACTACTATTTTAAAGATTCATTTATTTATTTTGTCTTTGTTTTGTTTTGTTTTTTAAGATTTATTTATTTTTATTACAAAGTCAGATATACAAAGAAAAGGAGAGACAGAGAGGAAGATCTTCCATCCGATGATTCACTCCCCAAGTGAGCACAACAGCCGGTGCTGCTCCAATCCGAAGCCGAGAACCAGGAACTTCCTCCAGGTCTCCCACGTGGGTGCAGGGTCCCGAGGCTTTGGGCCGTCCTCGACTGCTTTCCAGGCCACAAGCAGGGAGTTGGATGAGAAGTGGAGCTACCGGGATTAGAACCAGTGCCCATATGGGATCCTGGCACATTCTAGGCAAGGACTTTAGCCACTAGGCCACGCCGGCTGGGCCCCCATTTATTTTGAAGGTCAAAGTTGCAGAGAGAGAAAAAGTGATCTTCCACCTGCTGATTGACTCCCCAAATGGCCGTAATGGCCAGCACTGTGCCAGACGAGCCAGAAGCTTCACCCCGTTCTCCCACATGAGTCACGGGGGCCCAACACCTGGACCATTGTCAACTGCTTTGTCCAGGCTCTTAGTGGGGAACTGGATTGGAAGTGGGGTGTCTAGGACATGACCCAGTGCCCACGTGGAATGCTGACATCACAGGTGGCAGCTCTGCCCGGTACACTGCAATGCTCTTCCTGATCATTGTGTTTTAATTTATTTGTTCGAAAGGGACTTAACAGAGGGGAACAAAACAGGGGCAGAGGTCTTCCATCTACTGGTCACTCCCCAAATGGCCTGAATAGGTTGGGCAGACCAGCCTGAAACCAGGAAAGCAGAACTCAAATACAGTTCTTCATTCAAATCAAGCAGAATTACCTGAACCAATACTGCTGTCTGTTCATTAGCAGGAATTGAGTCAGGTACTGAACCCCAGCAGTCCCACATGGGGTGGGAGTAGCTTGACTATTCAGCCAAACGCCCACCCCTGCAGCTTTCACCTGCTGTGACTTCTGTAGCTGATGAGGACGACAATGATATTGTAACTACTTGCTCAATGTATGTTTAGTGAACACTGGGATAAGGAACCTCCTTTTCCCAACCCTTAATGCACATCCATTCTGCCCCCTGTTCAGGGATTCTGAATCCATCCCTGCTGAGTATTGTTGTCTGACAGATTGGAGTGGTAATCAGTTGAAGAGGGAAGAAGTTGCCCCTGCTGAGCAAACACTGAGCAGTGTTGACATCGGGGCTCCAGCAATCTTGCCTTACAGCATGCGTGTTCAACTTGCAAGGAAGATGAGGAATGTGAGTTTGTGTCCATAACGACAGGTGATGCCATAAAATACAGACTGCTTGCTGACTTCTACGGAATTCGTAGGCCAGTTCTCCAGATCTGTTACCTGGGGCAGGGCAGGCAGCTGGGATGGTGCCCTAAAGCTCAGACAGTAAATCGGCTTCCTGATCCCCCCAGCTACTGGGCACAGCTTCTCACAGACCTGCAGTCCTGAAGCTTCATGCCCTCTTCCCACTAGCAGCAGTGAGGACTGTGTTCTTCCCAGCAGCCTACGGGCCCACTCCCCACAGAACCAAGATGATGTGGTGGCCAGGGAAATGAGAGCTGGGTGCAGACGGAGTTACAGAAACACCTCTGATACAGGACAGAGCCCCTTCACTGCTTACCTGTCACCAGGTGTGGTCAGTTGTGCCCACCTAACACTAGATCAGGCTCTCCCCTGCTCTATAGCACAGCCTTCTGGTTCCTTGACCCAGCCAGCTCATGCTCCTCATAGCAGCAAAAATAAGCTGTTGACAACACAAATGAAGTTGGCCTTCTGTCCCTAAGAATCCTCCCGGTGTTTGGTTTTGCCATTGGAACAGATGTGATCTGGCCCTCACCTGCTACCTCCTCGTGTACACTTAACTCTGGCACATAATCCAGACATGCTTACCTCTACCCCATTGTTCGGACACAACCATTCCTGCATCAGGACTTCCACATATGCTATTTCCACTGCCTCCCCATTGTCCATGATGGCCTTGGTTATCCCAGAAGCCTTGTCTGTCCCTTCTAAGGAAACCCTCAAGCCTCAGAAACTCCTAGCCCATTAGCTCTGTACATTTTTTTTTATAGTGCTTAGACCTATCTGGAAACATATTTATGTATACATTAGCTAACTGCGAGTACTGGGTATTTGGTGGTTAGAAGGAATTTGCCTAGTCACAAGAAATCACAAAAGTTGCTAGACGTCATCCATCCTTCTCTTTGTCTTAACGAATGCAAAGGACTTGGGCTAGGGGCAGAATGAACATGCTCAAGAGTTGGGAAAGCTGAGGTTCCTCATTCCAGGCCAGGGAAGGGTGGCAAAGGGCTACATGCCTCAGATCAAGAAGACCTGGCCCCAGCCTGGGTAGCACTCCCTTCCACTCCATCTGTTTCTCCATTTTCACTTCTCTGAAGTGGGGAGAAAGGTAGTCCTTAACTCGTGAGACGGTTGTGAGGGCTGACGGAAGTAGCACCTGCCAGAGTCCTCAGCCGGCAGGGAGGGAGACTCCATCAAGAGGTGGGCCCCAAAGAGTGGCCTGCCCTGGGCCTGCCTGCCTTCCGGGCTGCGAGCTCCCTGGGACATGCCAGCTGAGCTGTTTCTCCATGCCACACCCCTAATTAAAGAGGAGAGATGACATCCATGACTGATCATATAAACATTACAGCTTCCAAGTCCCCTCTCCCGCAGCTCCCAATCCCCCTCTGCCCCTCTCCCCAAAAGCTATCTAAATAAGAACAGATTTTACCACCCACCTAGTGGGCAGGCTCTGAGCACAGGCTAGGACCAGCTATTTATCCTCTGGCTGCTGCGGGAATTCAACACATACAAATAAAGCTGCTTTTCCAGCCAAGTGTGTATTTTTCCATCAGCGTGTGGCCCCCCTCCCCAGGTTGTCTTGTTTAGGCTGGGACAACCAGAGGGAGGGAGAGAGGCTGTGGTTTCAGAACCTGCTCCCCTGGGTAGTTTGCAGTCCTGGACTTGTCGTGTCTGCCAGAGGAGCCGGATGGAGGCTGAGGTATGGACATGGCCGTGCTATGCAGAGAAACAACCGCTCCACTCTCCTTGTTTCTCAGCATGAGGCCCCTGCCTCCCACCAGGGTCCCCAGAGCAGACCCATCCTTCCCGTCCACCTCTATCGGGGATGACAGTTATCTGAAGTGTCTCATTTGCCCCACCCTCCTTCTGTCCCTACTCTATTTTCCTCTCTGGATGCTCATTGTCCTTGCTCACCCGATCCCACACCCCACCAGACTCTGCTGCCTTCTAGTGCCTTCTTCCCTTAACCACGATCCTGAAGTTGTGTTTCAAACGAGGCTCTGTCCTGAGGGACCCTAGCGTCAGGCCTCCCATCAGAGACAATTTCGTCTGGAGTTGATTCCTTGCTCTCTATCGAGGTCCTTTTGACCTGAAAGTTGTTGCCAGGCACCAAGCTAAACTTTATACACAAAATCTTTAAAAAAATTTTTTCAGTGTTTGGCTACCATTTCATCCCATTTTCCCTAGGATGGACCTCAGACTGAAAGAGATTGTAAGTAAAATATAAGGGGCCTATTTTGTGATGTCTTAGATTGAGATGTCCCCATCAGAGTGTTGATGGGGAGAGGGGGGGTCTTCTTCAGAGCCAGCTCCTAGCTAATGCATCTGGTATACCTGCAGGAGCTGGCCCATGTACTTGCCATCCATGCGGGATGGCATTCTGGGCTCCTGTATTCAGCCTGGCCCAGCCTCCGCTTTTGCAACTGTTTGGGGAATTAACCAGCAGGTAGAAGATAATCCATTTTTCCCACTTTGTCAATACCTTTCAAATAAATATATGTTCTTTTTTAAATAACTTTTTCCTTCACTCTTATTTATCATTTCCTTTCTATTTATCTATTTATTTATTGGAAAGGCAGATATATGGAGAGGAGGAGAGACAGAGAGGAAGATCTTCCATCCATTGATTCACTCCCCAAGTGACCGCAACGGCCAGTGCTATGCCGATCCGAAGCCAGGAGCCAGGAATTTCTTCCAGGTCTCCCACACGGGTGCAGGGTCCCAAGGCTTTGGCCATCCTTGACTGCTTTCCCTAGGCCACAAGCAGGCAGCTGAATGGGAAGCGGGGCTTCCAGGATTAGAACTGGCACTCATATGGAATCCCAGCACTGAATGCAAGGATCCCTAAATATATGTTTTTAAAAAAAGAAACTTCGAGGACTGTTGGCTTTGAACAGTAATTCTGGGATTAAAACCCAGGCTTATCTGACTCTGGAATTGTGTGTACCAGGCATATGGGTTCTGTTCTAATATTTGTACATCTCTCCTGCCAGTTTACTGAGACTAGCTGTGGGATCTCAGCCAAGCTCTCCTTCGGTTTACTCCTCTGTCCAGGAGAGGGCTTAGCCAAGAGAAAGCTTTCTTTATTGACATGTTGAGTCATATTTAAAAAATGAAAAGGGGGCTGATGTTGTGGCACAGAAGGTTCACCCACCACTTGCAGCACTAGCAGCCAGATCAAATGGGTTATGTCAAGTTCTAGTGCTCTACTTCCAATCCAACTTCCTGCTAAAAATGCTGGGAAAACAGTGGAAGATGACCCAAGGGGCTTGGTCCCCTGCGCTCACTTGGGAGACCTGGGTGGAGTTCTTGGCTCTGGGTTTTGGCCTGATCTAAATCAGATCTTGCAGTCATGTGGATCGTGAACCAATGGATAGGAAATCTTTCTTTTTTTGTACTTTCTCATTCTGTGTTGCGTTGCCTTTCCTTTTTTAAAGATTCTTTTGAAAGTGAACTTATCTGGACAATAAGATGCTGGACTCTATGCTTGGTATATGCTTGCAATGAAAGAATCTCAACTGAACTTGAACTGTGGTAATGTAACAAGGTGGAGGAATCCACCATGGGGGGAGGGTTTGGGGAATCCCAGTACCTATAAAACTGTGTCACATAATGCAATGTAATTAATAATCATAATAAAAAAGATTCTTTTGAAAGGCAGATTTAGAGAGATGGAAAGATAGAAATATCTTCCATCCACTGGTTCACTCCCCAAATGGCCAGAATGACTGAGCTAAACCAATCTGAAGCCAGAAACCAGAAGCTTCTTCCAGGTCTCCCATGAAGGCGCAGGGTCCCAAGGCCTTGGACCATCCTCAAGGAGCAGCTGAGACACAAACCAGACCTCATACGTGATCCCAGGTGGAGGATTAGCCAACTGAGTCATAGCTCTGATTGGGGTGCTGCTCTGCTTTTCAAATAAGTAAATGAATGAATGAGTAAATCTTTTAAAAGAGACAGAAGCAGAATTATGGCGTCCTACCTTTGAGGAAAAATCAAACATATATGCCTCCTGCATGTACCTGCATGAAGAAGAATGTATAAGCAATAATAATGGGGCAGTGTTGTGCTGCAGCCTGCCATGCAGCATCCCATATCAGAGTGGCACTTTGAGTCTCAGCTCCACTTTCAGTCTGGCTCTTTTCTTTTTTTTTTTTTTTTTTTTTTTTTTTTTTTTTTGTGTCTCATTTTTTTTTTAATTGGTTTTTTTTTTTTAATTTTTATAAGATTTTATTTTGACATTTTTTACATAGTTAATTAGGGTAAGAAGGTTCAAGGGCTACATGAAAGTGGATAATACTAGTATGTTTTCCATATTGTTACCTTCATGTTTAAAGGGGGTTATTTAAGGGAGAAGGCCCACCCAATTTCCCACCCACCCCAGGTCCCGGATGTAGGGCATGCTCTGAGGTTCTTGCTCAAGTGGTTTTGATATTGCCACAGTCATGAATCGCTGTCAATCTTGCCACTCCAAGCACTATGAGATCTTTGAAAAATCCACTGATTGACATAGTCCATCATAGCTGAGATGGTTGGTTGACCTGTTCTGTCTTCTCTCTTTTCTTCGTTAGGGTTCTGAGTCCAGCATTTAGATTAGGAAGATCTCCAAAGAAACTTCTTGTATGTGCTAACAAGTACAGGGCCTGGCACCGTCCATCGCTCCAATCAGCTGGTGGTTGCAGTTGCTGGGTTGGTTCTGTTTTCACTCCCGACTTCCACTGGAACCAATGGGTGTTGCAGTCCAGCCTGGTTCTGCCCAGCACATACTTGGCCCTCACATAAACCAGCGGGAGCTGCAGCCTAGGTTGGAGCAACCCACAATAACCCCCACCAGGCCCACTCCCTACCCTGGTTTGCCAGTAAGTGTAGCAGTAATCCAGTCTGTCCCACACCCCATTCCACCCCAGCCGCTATCTTAGTTATCTTAGTTTTATGTCCTGTGAAAGTGGTAACCCAAGAGGGATGAGCCCACTATTTCCCTCCCAGGCCTCTTCCACTCCCAGATTCCAGTTGATGCTGCGTCTAAGCCCAAACAACCCTTGCCCACTTTAATTTTGCTTGCACCAGTAGGAATAATCTGCCGAGTCCGGCTTTTCCCTGATCTGGTCCGCATGAGGCGCACAGGTGTGGTAGCTCTGCCTAGTCTGGTCTGCCCCCATCCCAGCCCATGCTCTCCTGCGGAAGCTGTCCTGCAAAGGAACCCTCCCTTATTCCCCTGCCGGCTCTGCCCACTTCCTTTCTTGTTCTCAGGCTGGTAGGGCGCTGCGGTCGCTTCCGGTACAGGCAACCTCACCTCGGCATTCCATAATGTGCACTAGTCTTTGTTGCGACCAACCCTAGGTCGACCCACACTGGTGCCTGGATTTGCCAGTGGATAATGTGGACAGATTCAGCCTGGTCTTGCCCCCACATCAGCCAATTGTATGCCAGTGGGTAGCTTTCCATGGCCTTTTCTGGGCTGTTTCCTATCATGTTTCTTGCGTTTACCTGCCAGGTTTGTGTCCTGCCAGAGGAGTTGCCCAGGCTCCTCCATCAGAACCTCTCCCAATGCCAGGTTTCACGCTTACCAGTGGGTCCATGAGCCAACCCTACTCAGTCCACCTCCTGTAATAACAGGAACTGTGGCTTTTCCTGTCTGGCCTTCCACCCAATCTGGTTCTTGCTGTTGGATGTTCCAGCCCAGCCATGGTTTGTCTATACCCACATATGGCTCGCACATGGCTCAGTAGGGGTTTGAGACCCTGCCTGGTCCATCCCACATCTGCCCTGGTCCTCCAGAACACCAGGGGGAGTCGGGGTCCGGCCCGGTTCGGTGCATCCAATCCCAGTCCACACTTGTGCCAAGGGAGACTACAACTGTTTCCAGATCAGAACGCAGCTCCCCTTCCAGGCCATGTGCCTCTTGGTGGGAACCTCAGCCCAGCTAGGGTTGTCCCCTTTGCTCCCCAACCGGGTCTGTTCCCAGCCATAGATCACTTGCCTGCCAATGGATGCTCTGACTCAGCTTGGCACAGCTCCTCACCTGTCCCGACCTCTGCCTTAGACACTGTGGCTTAGCGTCCCTGGCTCCCACAGACCAGCAGGTACAAGAACCTAGCTCGGCAAGACCTCTGTGCCCTCCTGGTTTCTAGTTTTACTTGTGGGCTAAGGTTTGTTCAGTCGTGCCTAATCTACTCTGTTCCATTACCAGTTGACACATTGGCCAACTGTTGGAGCTACTTTTGCAGGACAGGCCCCAAGCCCTAGCTTCTGCATGACTGGTATTTGGTACTCAGAATTATTAGTGATTAAAAGTTTTGCTAAGGAAGAGTTACTGCCTGTTTCAGGTCCAAGAAGCACAATGGGTTCAAACTGGAGGGAATTAAGCAGCAACTCAAAGAACCAAATCCCCAGAGCTCCCCAGCAGGGCGCCCAGCAGGCAGAGCCTGGCACCAAATGGCGCACTGGCCGCCCAGGGACAGCTCAGCACATGGCGGCTGTCCGGGATCCAGGCATGAGACGCCCCGTCCTGAGACCCACCAGCTGCCAGGAGGCAGCTGGAGGTTTAAATAACCCAGGCCCAAGGTCGCCCCCCTCCCAAATCCCATTCACCGCCCCATGAGGGCGGCGGGTGGGTGCCGGGCCTGCCCAGCCCCGGAGGCCTCCCCCTCGGTCTACTCACCCCGAAGGAAGCGGCCCCCGGAACCAGCAGGCCCAGGGACAGCTCAGCACATGGCGGCTGTCCGGGATCCAGGCATGAGACGCCCCGTCCTGAGACCCACCAGCTGCCAGGAGGCAGCTGGAGGTTTAAATAACCCAGGCCCAAGGTCGCCCCCCTCCCAAATCCCATTCACCGGCCCATGAGGGCGGCGGGTGGGTGCCGGGCCTGCCCAGCCCCGGAGGCCTCCCCCTCGGTCTACTCACCCCGAAGGAAGCGGCCCCCGGAACCAGCAGGCCCAGGGACAGCTCAGCACATGGCGGCTGTCCGGGATCCAGGCATGAGACGCCCCGTCCTGAGACCCACCCAGTCTGGCTCTTTTCTAAAACACCCGGGAAGGGAATGGAAAATGATACAAGTAGTTGGGCCCCTGTCACTCTGAATCTCTTCCTCTTCGTGGCTCTAGCAGGAGCCGCTGAGGAAGTGGCCTGCACTGCAACTGGGCCAGAAGGTTGCAGGGGTGGAAATGCTGTGTGTTTAGAAGAGTAAGGACAGGGATTCCCAAAGATTCTGGTTGTCCTCTGGGACATCAGGCACCAGGCCAGTGAGACTCAGAAACTGTTCTGGGGAAGGTGTCCTATCCCCCTGACCGCCTCCTCTTGACCTTCACAAGGGGTAGGCCTGGCTGTCTGGCCGGCATCACTCCAGCCTACAGGAGGCTTGAGGGACAGATTCCTGAGACAGAAATGAGGTGAGGAAGCTGATGCGATGGGGGTCAAGCAAGCTGACTCTTTAGGGTTCCCAGTATCAGGGAACCGCAACAGAAGGCACGGAGACACTGAGAAAGCCATGCTGTTCACAGCATAGTCAACTCTTCTCTGGGACTCAGCCAGTACACAAAGGCACTTCAATCTGGGGGAACAGGATTGGTTCTGATGACTTCAAACTCCAGTCCCAGCTGTGCCCCAGGTGGCCTGGGATTAGGAAAGGCCTTACCACTCTGACCCAGGTCCTTCTCAGAGCAGCCTGCTCTTCCACAGCCAGGGCTCCTCTGGAAGCTATAGGAACAAGCAGAGGGACACACATGTGGTACTTCACCAGTGCTTTATTACACAGAAGAATCCAAATATTTACATCTTGACAATTCTTATACTTCACACAGCTGGGAAGGGCAAGGGACTGGAACGCAGAAGGGATAGAGGGGTTGTGGGTGGGAAAACGTGCTGGACCAGCATGGAGGTAGTTGCAGGAGATCGTACCAGAAAGGATCAAGGTTCTAGCCACCTGCCATCATCCTTCCATACCCAGGCCTACTCACTATCCACTCCCCGTTCTCCCCTCTCCATTATTCTTCAAGCCTTGTATTCTCTCTGCAAAGGGAGACTAGAAGGAATTTGGGAGGCTAAAGCTGGAGCAAGGGAGACAAGGGGAAGGCCTAGCTAGAAGTTCTATTAATGCCTAGCTTTCCAATCAGCTTTGAAGATTTCCTCTGGGTGTATACAGAGCTGCACAGCAAGGCCTGGTCCCCCCTAAAAGGTTCCCCTCCTCAACCACTCTGAGAGGGCATCGAGGGTTGCACTTGGTGCTGAGGCCATCACATGCCCAGCTCCTAGTGGGTCCCAACCCCACCAGGGCTCCTTCCATGGGTCCTCTCCCGTAGGTACCAATCCAAAAGATTTTGTCAACTAAACAAAACACATTCACACAGTGATTTGATTTTTGATTGTATAATTAACCAAAGACATACATAAACTTTTCATGATCTTACGCTGGTTAAAAATGGAAATAGCCAAGGAGTAACCTGCTGACTTACTAAGAATTTAGTCAAAACCAAAAATATTTATGGCATGACCTGACCCTGGGTAAAAATACATTTGTTATTCATTTTGGATAATGAAAATAGTTCATGGCAAACACCTCACTCCATTTCCACTTCCTCCACACCTCCTTTTTGGCCAGAAACTCCAGTCTTGGCCCTTGTCCAGATTGTTAGAAGCAAAGAGGTGGCAGCAGGGGCACCTCTAGGTTTGCACCTAAAAAGCTCTGGGCCACCTGGGTCACAGAAGAGGCCACCTGCAGGGAACAGTTCCTGTAACTCGCAAACCTCCAACCCTGGCTCCCCAACTCCAAGAGGAAACAGTGATTACACAGGAGGAGGAAGGAGTCTGGAGTGACTTCCTAGAAGTCAAAACTCCCCCAATCTGTCCCGATTTTGTCACCCTTATCCCCAAGAATTCCTTATCCTACTAGAGTCACCGATTCTCAGTACCCAAAGTAGAGCAACCAACTTCCTTCCATTGAGGGCTCTTGGTCTGCCCTGGGGGACCAGGGAGAGTAGGCTTGTCAAAATAAACAGCTCATAAATAAATGCACCATCATGTTGTGAACTATGCAACTAGGGGAAAGCTTTCTCAGGGTTGTCCTCAAGGTGGTGCCTGAGGCGGGAGAGTGTGGCTGAGGACCATGACAGGACTCCGGAGGAGGACTGCACTCCACTCAGTCTCAAGACTGCAGACTCCTCCTGTCCTGGCCGACGTCTGTGTGCCTCGAAACAAGCCTCACCTGTTTCTGAGTCTTCAATTTTCTTTTCATGTCTGCAAGAGTCACCTTTTGTGACTGAATGAATGAATACCTCAGCTCTCCCAATCGGTCACTCTGAGATTGAACGTGTATGTGTGTCTGGGGAAAAGGACTATTCTAGAAATACTCAGCGGCACTTGGTAAACCATGAACTCAGGAGGGGTGAGGCAGAGAGGTCAATCAAGGGCCGGTTTGGGGCACTCGGGGGTCCCAGACACCCACAATGGCACATCCCATGCAATACCTACAAGACAAACATTCCTCCTCTTCACTGGCTAAGGACTCATTATCCCATGGAGAAGGCAGGACCAAAGGCTAGCAACACACAATGGCAGGAGACATCTGGTGGAGAACCATAGGAGGGCAACTCAGTGAGAGGGAACTGAGATGGCTAGGGGCTCCCCTGCCTCTCCTGTGGGGCCAGAGGCTTCCCTGATGCTCGAGGGGCGGAAGGGGCTGGAAGCACTCCAGGAGCCCTTTCTTCTTGCCCCCACTCACAGGGCAAAGGCTGGAGTCATCACGGCAGGCCTCCCTGTTGCTCCCTGGGTAAGGAGGAGGAGTGGGAAATAAGAAGTGGGGGTCCTTCCGGGCTGATGGGCTCATCGTTTGCCTCTCGCACCTAATTCTGGGGTGGAATTCCTAGGATCAGAGCTGAGTCCCAGAGAGAGTGATGCTAAATGCTGTGAGTTATTATCCAGTATCCCATGAAAAAGAAACAAGCAAATGAAAAATGGCTGTCCAATAGCCTGCAGGAACTTGGTTAAATGGAGTTCAATGGATTTCACTGCTGCAGAACTTCTCAGGGCCTTCATCTGTATGAACAGGCCCCAAGAATCACTATAAAAGAAACATAACATGTGATTGCTCCCAAAGCTTGCTTTAATAGAAAACCCCTTTGGTGTGGTGTTTGTCATGATTAATGGGATATGGGACATACTTTCTAATTCATGAGTCTTGGGGAGATGCCCAGGTGCCTTTGTGGTCCCCTTCCAGGCCTTTGTCCGGGTGGTCTCCCCGGCCACTGAGTTCTGAGCCTGGGCTTGCAGTCCTATCGTCTAACTTAAGCAGGCCAACATCCAGGTCTCTTGTACACAGCCTCAGACGTGACAGGAAGAAGCCTAGAGTGACAGTGAGGCTGAGGAAGGCCAAAGGGAAACTAGACTGGGAGGCCATAGCTGGTTATGGCTGTGTGAGAGAGACTATTGGAGCCAGGGATGGCCATCCTGCCTTGCAGCCCACTATTGAGTTTTGGTTGTGTTCATTGTACAAGCAGCCGTCATCATGGAGGAGGGAGGGAGAGAAGGAGGAGATGGGAAGAGAAGGGGTAAGGAGGGACAGTTACACGTGTGAGCCAAAGGCTGAGCTGGAGCACCAGAAGGCATCACCCACAGAAGACGGGACTCCCTCTGCCCTCAGCAGTAGTTCTCCATCCACAGATGGTTGTGGAGTCCCAAAGTGGGTCCCCTCTGGCTCCACAAAATGGCTACCCTCCAGGCTTGGGGCTCCTGGCTGCTGACAGGAGATGAGGGTCATTGAAGAGAAGCCATAGGTCTCCAGTCCAGGAGGCTGCCCAGCCTCTGAAGCTTCCAGAATGAGATCCACATCGGAGAAGGCCACGAGGGCCTGGGTGGAATCGCAGGAGCTCTTCTCCAGCTCATGGGTCACGGTGTAGGCCAGGGGCCCTGAGTTGCCTGGGCAGGGCCAGAGCCGTCGAAGGTCATCCCGGAAGTGGGGATTGAAGAGTAGGTAGAGCAGTGGGTTGAGGCAGGCGGGCAGGGGCAGCACTACGAGCAGGACAGACTTGACAGCCTCTGGGGTGACAGGGAAGAGACCCAGCATGGAGGCAAAGCTGAGGAAGGCCACAGGAAGGTAGAGGAGCCCATCTGCAAAGATGAGCCAGGCCACGTGCCTCACCATAGCGCAGTCCCACACGGCCTCGAAGTCGCCCCGTGGCAGGTCACAATAGAGCTTGATGTAGGCACCAACCACAACCAGGAAACAGAAGGAGTTCATCATGACCAGGGCCACAGCGAAGCCCAGGGCCGCTGGCTGGCCCTCAGGCGGGGCATACGGCAGGCAAAGCGGGGAGGACCCATATTCTCCCACTGAGGCGAGGGGCAGAGCCGCGGTCAGCCCTGCCAGCATCAGGCAGCCCAGGGCCCCGGCTTGAACATTGCCTAGGGACGGAGCTTTCCCGTAGGCCCGGACGCACGAGACAGAGATACTGCACTGCACGGCGGCCAGAGTGAGTAGCAACACAGAGGCCTCTGAGCCAAGCACTGCCAGGAAGCCTGTGGCTCGGCAACCGGGCCCCATCTCCCAGTGGGCTCCATACTCAGCGAACTGGCCAAAGGTCAAGGCATCAACCGAGGCTAGAAGGCCACAGGAAATTCCCGTTAAGGTGTTGGCGCCTGCAATGGCACCCACCACAAACTTCACTGGAGGCAGAGGCGAAGACCTTCTGGCAAACACAGACAGCAGCACCAGTCCATTACAGAACACCGAGAGGAAGACGATGGCCCACACGGCCAGGCGGATGCCCCAGCTCTCAAAGAGGTGCTCACAGGGCTTGAAGGGGCCTGCGGGAGAGAGGATCACACATTAGCTCTGGTCCAGAGGTGACTTGGAACTGTGGCCTGGGCTGAGGCCAGCCTCTGCGCTCGGGGAACCCTCCATCTAAAGATGACGCAGCTTCTTCTGTTCTGAGAGAATTCCCAGCCCAAGGGAGGCTGACATGGTCTCTTAACTCAGAGAGGCCCCCCCAGTCCAAGGAAAGCTGACTTGGTCTCTGACCTCAGAGAGCCCCCACTGTGAGGGAGGCTGACCTGCTCTTTCATTTGGACTCCTATTTGGGGCTGAAGGAGAGAAACCATGGGGACACACAGAGGAGCTGCATACAGGATGAACATTTATACTCTTCCCGATCTACCCAGAAACAGAAGCAGACTTGTCCACAGCACACGTTAACACAGTGCTACCTCAGGCACTGAAGGAATGCTGGGCAAAACAGTCAATCTGTGCAACAATCTTTGGAAGGAAGGGATGGATAAGACATCATGGAGTAGGGGAGACAGCATCAGAGTTGGGAATAGGGTGGGAGCCGAGACACAGAGGCGTGAGGGGAACCCAGACAGTCACCACTGGGCACTGGGTACCCAGGCAGAGCTCAATAACCCATGGACAGAGCCCTGATGACCCCTCACCAGGTGATGGATCACAGTAGATACTCATCAGCCCATCAGGAAAGCAAGCAATTAAAATGTGGGTAACTTCTGGGGTCTCCCAACCTGTCTCCACGCTAACAGGGTGAGGTCCTGGTATTTCCCAACACTCCCCAGAGTCTGTTCTGAAATTGCCTTTCAACTTTGGACTTACTGTAATGTTTTCATTTTCTTTGGCTACAAATTCTCATTCTTCAATGAATCGTTAAGTAGTCTGGGAATTTGAGAGGTGTGTGTGCTTTTTAAAAAAAATTTTTTTACTTCTTTTTATTATCATTTTATGATACAGTTCCATAGGCCCTGGGATTTCCCTTATCCCCTCTCCAATTCCCTCCCCCTCCACGAAGTTCCCCTATATCATTACTACAGTATAGTTCTTCATACACAGTCATATGTCCATCATTGTGGGCATGGATGATGGCAGAGTCCAGCATCCTATTGTCAAGATAAAGTAAACAGTTTCATTGGGAGTCCATCTTTGTCTGGAAGTAGAGATGCATACTGCATTGTATCCTCACATCTGGATATGATAGTCTCCATTACACGGTTACTATACATCCCCTTAAATAAAAAGGTGTGGCTGTTTTTAATATACATATATATATATATTTATGATGACTAAATAATATATGATAATTATAGAAACTTTGAAAACATAACGTGGAAAATTAACACTGCTTATAACCTCACCTGTCAGAAAAAGCTCAGTATTTAAGCTGTTTTCTTCCAGTTAAAAAATTACATATATGTATATATGTTTGTGTTTGAACTATATTGGTATTTTATCATAGCTAGCTTTTTGTTCTCCTCAAATTAAAATTTTGATATGCACACTTTCCAATAGCCTTATTCCCAGTATTTCCAATAGCCCCAAAGCATGGCTGTATATAAATACACATATGATATACTATTATTTGTTTGATCATATGCATGAGATACTTTAAAAGGAAAGCTCAAGTCGGACTTTGTCTTTTGGAGCGGCCTCCTTTACCTCATCCCTCACAGTCAGTGGTAAGTCAATCTTACCACTTGCAGAGGTAAGATTTCACGGTAGTGTGCAGAAACCACCACTTGCCTGGTCCATGTCCTGGTGCCAGGCTGGCACTAGGGGGCGTGCTGTTGTCATTAAGGACAAAGAGCCGGTATCCCACAAGGTCAGACCAGCATTTTGGCGGGGAGGCAGGGGAAGGCAAGGGGAAATAAC
This sequence comes from Ochotona curzoniae, assembly GCF_017591425.1. Taxonomy (NCBI): domain Eukaryota; kingdom Metazoa; phylum Chordata; class Mammalia; order Lagomorpha; family Ochotonidae; genus Ochotona; species Ochotona curzoniae. Next base: position 12,912,073 of record NW_024466219.1, on the reverse strand, counting down.
AGGCCTGAGCCAAAGAAAGATGGAAAATCAGAAAGTGAGGGTGGGAGGAGAAAGCAGCAGCAAACTGTGGGCTGCTTGGTGTTCATTCAGAACAGTTCCCGCGGTAGGTAGCGCGCCCCTGCCTTCTGGGGTGGCCTGTTAGCATTCTGTGTGCAAGGAAAGGGACTGGTCCACTCTAGACAACTTGGGTTAAACTGTATCAAACAGAAAGGAGATTTTTTTTTTAAGCCAGCTGGATTTAGATCCAACTCTAAAGTAGGCCTCTGCTGCTCTAAGGGTTATGTGGACTGCTAAGGACTTACCCTGGGGGTTCTGCAGAGGGCTCCTCGTGTTTTCACTAGGGAAAACAGTCTTCCTGAGACAGAGGGGGTGACCTTCCAAGGCCTTTCTACGTTGTCATGGTGAGGGGATGCTCAGGAGCTATGGCTCAAGCACTTCCTTCTTGCCTCTCCTCAGGCAGACCACTTTTCTCCAGCATCTTCCATTTGGCTGCTTCATCAGGGTGCCTGTCTACCTTCCCTCCATCCTCCAACCCCCTACCCCATGGTCTCACAGGGTTCCCCTCCAGCAGATGCCACCCTGCCCTAGCAGATGGGATGCTGGGCAGACACAGTGCCTAGAGCGTAGCTGCAGACATGCCCATCCCAGCTGGCAGCTCCTCCAGGTGGCCAGATGCTCCCTCCCTGGCTCCTAGGTCTGTACTGCAGGCATACATCTCACCTGGAGTGGGGCTGCACTGGACGCTGGGCTGGGGCTTGGAGTTCTCAATGTCCAGCTGCAGCTCTTCCAGGTCCAGGTCATCTGCGAAGGGAGATGAGAAAGTGGCTTAGGTTATTATGGGTCTTGTGGTCATTTTCCAGGTGTCCACCCATGGTGTCAAACTAACTGTTCAGCACTGCTCATTCCCGCAGCCCTAAAATTCAGCTTTGCTCTTTGGTCAGCTCTCCCTTTCTCATACCTTAGGACTGAGCCACATTATCGGTCTTGCACAGCAACGCTTTCATCAGCTTCTTTCTATGACTCAGCACACATTCTGTGTGTGCCCTCTCCAGGCCTGCTGCCTGACTGTACCAAGCTGAAGCTGGGAGCCTGGAACTCAGTACAGGTCCCCCACATGGGTGATAGGGATCCAAGTACTTGGGATATCAACTGCTGCCTTCCTAAGTGCGTTATCAGGAAGCTGAACCACAAGTGAGTAGCCAGGACTCAAACCAGACAATTAATATGGAATGCAGGCATCCCAACTGGCTTCTTAACTTCTGTGCCAAATACCCATGGCCCTACCATATGCTGTTTTTTCCTGGGGGCAGGAGAGGCAGAACCAACATCAATGGACAGCTGTAGGTGGAGCCAAATTCGGATTCAAGTGGAGATGGATGCTCTAGTTTTTCCTAAAAAGAATGAATCCCTACAAGTAGAGTTGTTCAACAAAGGATTACCCTGCCTTCAACAAGTGCAGAGTGTGTTCATATGTTGAAAGCATGTTGACCAGAGCAGAAGAATTTAAGGATGGAAAAGATACGGTTTTGCTCTAGGAGATCTTGTGGAGACAAATAGAAAACAAACCATGAGGCCACCATGTGTTTTATCAGCTGATTCATGCAGCAGCAAGGCTTACCTTTCTTAAGCTCTTACTGTGTCCTCCCTTCTCAGGAGTTGAGCAAAGCACATGACACATTAGGAAACTGAAGCTGATTGAGGGGATGTGACTTGCCCAAGGCCTCACAGCTGGTGAGTGACAGACCATGAGTCAAACCTGCATTTCTCTGGCTACTGAGTCTGGAGGTTCAGTCCTGAGGCTGGGCATGCTCTGGGCCCTGGAGGTATTGACACAGCAAGTCCCCATGGAGAGAGGGCGCCATCATGCTGAGTCAGAGCGGGTTAAGACCACCCATATCATTCTTTCCGATGGTCCCAAGAAAAAAAATTAGCATTGCAAAATCATCTCTAAGACAAAAATTCTGTGACATGTCGGAATCAAATGAAAATTCTGGTTCTTCTTGCCTAGTGTGGTGTTTCTTTTTTTGAAAAAAGATTTATGTATTTCAAGGACAGAGTTTCAGAGACAAACAGGGAAAGACAGAAGGAGGTCTATGCGAGTTCAGTCCCCAGCAGCTGGGACTAAACCAAGGAGAAACCAGAAGCCTAGAATTCCAACAGGGTCTGCTACACTGGCAACAGGATCCAAGCACTTGGGCCATCTTCTGTTGCTTTCCCAGGTGCATTAGCAAGGGGCTGGATTGAAAGTGGAGCAGCCAGGACTCAAAGTAGCACTCTGATGTGTTGTCAGTGGCAGCCTAACCCACTGTACCATAGCATTGGTGGCATGCAGGGTTTTTCTTTTTTAATGCAGTGTTTCTTGAACTCGGGTCTGTGACCTCCAGGAGATTATGCACATCTCAGGGGCTCATAAATTCTACAATGTGAAGTTTGAAATAAGGATCAAAAACACAAGCTGTAGAGGCTAAGCTGTTATCCATTATGGGATCGCATGCTCTTTCCAAGCTTCTACATTCAGGTTGGGAAAGATTCTGATGCCCTCATGGCAGGTGAGACTTGCTTGGCTTAACAATGCGTCGCTGCGCTAACAGGTTTGACCGTGGGCATCTCCTCCATTTCCTGGGTGAGGGGCAGGTGACCTTTTTGTTGCACTTGTCCCAGCTGTGGCTTGCAAGGTCTGTTTCCTCTATGCCTCTTCAAGCATGAACACATCCAGTTGGGAGTTTTCCCAGGAGGCAGGGAGCCTGTGGAGCTGCCCCTGGCCCTGATGCTGTGCAGGCTGATAGAAGGCTGAGGTGTGCCCACAGCTCTGGAATTTCCTTCCCTCTCTACCTTTCATTCCCTTCCAGAAACAGACATATTTGGCCCAAGACAGCCTTGCACCACAGTGGCCCTTCCCTCAGCAGTTCTTTGAAATCAAAATGCATGAATGAAATACAAGGGGGTGAAACCCAGGGACTCTGTCTGAGGCTGGGAAAGTCACAGCCAAGGTGTTAAGTAACCACTCTTCAAACGGGGAGGAAATCGAATCTGGCTGGACCGGCAGTTCCTTGGCTTTCCTTCTCGCGGCTCATTAGTTCTCACAGGAAGTGGGGGGCCCTGCCCCAGCTTCCGTTACAGGCGGCAGGCAGCCCACGAGCTCGACGCCCTGTGGTTCTCAGAGACCCAAGCCCGATGGAAAGTTTCACCTTGAGAAAGGAAAGTTTCCATTCCTCCTTCCAGCCCCCTGAGGGAGTGTACAGCAGACATCCGGGAATGTCCCCTGGGGACAGCTGTCTGTGGCCCAGGGCCAGTCTGGCCATTGGGCTCCTTCTCAGCCAGTCCCCAGTCCCCACCCCCACCTCCCCCAGAGAGGTGCATCCATTCCCTGAGATGGGGTTCACTGGAACTGAGGTTCTCAGAGACTCTCCCCTTGTCCGCCCCGCCCCCCACAGGGTGCTTGCCCAGCATTTAGCCTGTGAGCTCTGTCCCACACCACACAGACACGTGCACCCCTACGCAGTTGCCCAAGGGCATCAGCAACCTTGCTTTGCTATTTCTGAGACCTTTCATTCCTCCCTCCAGAGCTCTCTGATACATCCGTTACCTGTCTGTGAAGGACAGGGAAACTGAAGCTCAGTGGCCTAAGTCACTTATCCAAGACCAGCCACGAGGTGGATGGTTTGCTTGGGTTAAGACCTATACCATCTGCCTATACCATCATGTTTTCCTTGTCTGTTTAGATTTTGCTATTTAGCTTCTCCATTCAGAGAGTAGACAAAGAGGGTAGAAAAAGGTATCTCAATAGCAGGGGTCCTCTTTCCCTCCTAATTCTGCTTGGGTTCTGTAGCGTGGGGTGGGGAAAGGGGGCCTTTCCGTGCCCTTTATCCAGGACCCCTTTGGATGCCTGCCTCCCACTGCTGAGATAGACAGGCCTTCCCCAGGATGGCTGCAGGTGCTGGTCCTTCCCAACAAGCTGCTCTTATAGCTAATAGCCACCCAAGTCCTCCTTGCAGACTCCTGGAACACATTGGAGGTGCGGATGGACTCACACAGCAACAGCCCCCAGGCTGTTCCTTTCAGTTCTAGAACACATTATGAGTTTTTTTTTTTTTTTTTTTTTTTTCCTAGAAGCAGGTTTAATTAGATTGATTTAATTCAATCCTACTTGGCTCGAGAATGCCCTAAGGTGGCAGGGCCTTCTTGTCAGGAAGACAGCCACAGGGAACAAGCATTCAGGCCCCAGCACAGGGAACTGAGATGGCGCCTGCTCACTCTGAAGCACTGAGTGCCAGACCAATACAGAGACCCTGCTGCTGCCCAGGTTGCCAACAGAACTTCATCAAAGCAGCTCCGCATGCAGCCTTGGAGACCAGGCACCGACAGTGGTACTATTTCCTCCCAAGCCCCAAGCAGCCCTGTGCCCCCAAGTTTCCCACAGTAGCCCCCGCAAGGCCCTCCCCTCTAACTGCCTCTCCGTGCCCCCAATCCCGTCCAGCTGAGAATCCGCATCACTCACAGTGGTTCTCTGCTTGTCCAGCAAGAAGGCCTAGGGGCCTCTTGGGAGCCTCTTCCTCAAGGTGCAAGTCCTGGACCTCCCACTGCCCAGAGGCCTTGAAGAAACTGGCACAGACACCATAGGCACAGCACTGGTAGGCATAGGGTACCTCCAGGATCCTGGGAAGAGAGGAGCAGGAGATGAGTCATCTTAGTGTGTTTTAGCTTGAGTTATGAGATCTCAACCCAACAGCTGAACACCTGTCCTTCTGTTCTAAAGTCCCTGACCACTGAGCAGGCAGTTCCCCCAGCCCGCCTTTCTGCACCAGAGTCTAACAGCCTGGCCCTTGATTGAAGGGCTCTGGGCATGCGCCAGGCCCTTCCTCCTTCTGACAAGAAACTTGTTGCCCAGTGTCTGAGAGATGTCCCCCTCAGGCTGGACTAGGGGTTTGAGGGTAGCTTCTCCAAGGTCACTGTCAGCATCCCAGCTGCCACTCTTCTTTTACATTGAAAGAGGCAAGGATTCTCCTGGGGACCTTGCCTTTGCCCTCAGGGGAACCCCAGCTTGTCCTTAGGCTGGGTCCCTTGGCTGGGAGCCCCCTGAGCCAGACGGCATGTGCCCCCAGGGGGCTGTCACGAGTTTGCAGCTGAGGATACTTGGGCCACACAGGCTGTGAGGTGGCAGCGCTGCGGCAGAGGAGGCCTGGATGTCATTAGCACCGAGGCCTGGCTGTGTAGCCCGTTTTCCACAACTCAGTGCCCTGGGCTCTGCCTTGGCTCCAGAGGCCCTGCTGCTGCCCAAATGTGGAATGGCAGTCTAGGTGTGTGGGACTAGGCAGAAGTGATGCCTGCCTGAAGTTGGTGCCTGGGGCAAGGGAAACACTGCTACAAAGGAGACAAGGACCCAGGCTAGGCGGGGAGGAGGTGGGGCAAGCCTTGCGCACGGAGCCTCCACAGAACTCCCAAGTTCCTGTCCTGTACCGCCCTACTCTACACCCCTAACTTTGCCTCCCACTGCCCCAGCCCTCACCTCAGTTTTGGGAAACTGTCCTTGGAGAAGGCCTGGAATAGGGCTGGGTTCCCTTTGAGCTTCAGGTGCATCAAGCCCCCGAGGCCGGCCAGGGGCAATGTGGTTAGCTGGTTGTCCGTCAGGTCCCTAGGACAGCCAATGGTCAGGGTTGCTGGCAGTGGGTAGCAGGGCTGTGGGGCGGGGCAGGTGGGGCGCAGGGTCAGGGTGTGGCTAGTGTGCCTGGGAAGGGGGATTGGGGAGGAAAGCACAGCAGGGAGGGGCATCTGTGTTGGGGCAAGAGGATGGCAAGGGCTGCCAGAGGTGCCTTCTGTAGTTCTCCATACACGGGGAACCACCCGTATACCAGGAACTGTGCAAATTCATGCCCCCATGGGTAGGTAACAGCTCCCATACCCCTCATAGTTTCTGCGCCCAGTTCCAAGCCCCAGCCAGGAGTGGCTGCCCATTCCACCCAGGAACCTGTTGCTGTTGCTGACTCCCCTCCATCTCCACGCCCCCCTTCCCTGGTGAACCCACAACTTTTCTGATGACACAAGAAGCCAGGGCTGGAGCCTGGTCAGAGCCGTTCGGTCATCTGGCTCCCAGCAGGGATTGGGTCACCCATCCTGTCTCGCGGTGCCTGCTTTATGGTCAGAGGTTAGGCCGTCCGTCCTCAGCCCTCTGCTAGAGGTATGCTGGAGGGAGCCAGGGCTGCAAAGCAAACACTGAGACCACAGACTGTGCGTCGTGGAAACAGCTCTGAACTGGACAGCAGGAAACCTGGGTAACCAAAGGGAGCCAGAAATTTGCCTGCGTTTCAATGTCCTCATCTTTCAAGGGGATAAAAATAGCTGCCCTACCTATCTGGCAGGAGTAGAACAAACATGACGGGCCAGAGAGAGGTACAAGTTTGGCCAGGCATGGCCCAGGGCCTGAGTGCTTCCTGCCAGGGAGCCTCAGGCCCCAGCCCTTAGTTTTGGCACCTGGGAGGCCTCACCTGTGGAGTAAAAGGCTGGGGACTGTAGGTTGGGGGAGCTTTAGGGCCAGGGCTGGAAATGGCCCAAAGGAGCCTTCCCATTGATCAGAAAGTGGCTGGGACTGGGAGGACATGTCTCTAGGAAGCACAGCTTGGCCAGCTCACAGGCAGGCTGTGAGCTCTGCGTTGGGCAGGAGCCCTTGTGCAGTGAACAACCTGAGCAACAGTCCATAGCAGCCCCACAGAGGTGCCTGGCACAATGACCATGGAGTCAGCATGGCCGCCTTCCTGTTTATATCCCAGGCTGTTTAGATGACCAGGGGGGCCTCCTGCTGCCTCCACAAAATGGCAATCTCTCCAGTAGTACTTAAGCAGGAGAGCCCTGTGCTGCTTGGTACCCTGGCTCCCCCAGCTACTGCCTTCTTCCTGGGTTGTGAAGGGGTTCTGTTCCCTTTATTGGAGGCAGGAACAGCAGGACAGGGCAGTAGCCTGTCAGCAGCTGATGCCCCAGAGCTTACAACAAGTGGGCTCTGTACAGCAGACCCCAGGGTCAGCCAAACACCCTGCCAGAAGGATGGATGAGGCTGGGGCTGTCTCCCTGGGAATGCCTGTCTCCTCATGGATGCATGTCCCTGCTCTGGGTGGCCCTCCTGCTCCCGCCACCCAGCAGCTACAGTCCCCACCGGTTCCCTGCAGCCTGGGGGAGGGGCTGGCACAAGCACTTACAGCTTGACCAGGGACCGCAGGGTCGAGAAGGCCTCAGGATGGATGGAGCGGATAGCATTACAGCTCAGGTCCCTGCAACAGAGAGAAGGCAGTGGGACAGTGACCTGGACAGCAGCAGGTCACTGTCATTGTTGCCACTCTGGGGGGCTCTCCTGCATACTCCCTGTGCCTGCCCACAGCAGCAATAACCTTGGCCCAGCTCCTGACCCAACAGGGACCTCCAGCTCGGCTCAGGCCTCAGGACCTGCTGGATACCAGCTACAGGAGCAGCCATCTGTGCTTGTGACTGGATGGCAGGGAGATCACGGGCACGTCCCATGGGTTTCAAGCGCATGCGTGGGCTGTGGCTGTGGACCGGCCTGGCTGTGAACAGAGGGAGGCAGGGGATCCTCCAGGACCCACACTGAGGACTGGGAGTACTCACAGGGTTTGCAGGACACTCAGCTGGCTGAAGGTGTCAGCTCCAATTTCCCAGATGCGGTTGTGCCGGAGGCCACTGGGACAGCAAGAGAAGCTGGGTGAGCCCGTGTGGGCTCAGACCCTGGCCGCCTTCCATGCCCCCCAAGCACTAAGAGGAAAAAAGGAGAGCCCCCCACTTCTCCTGGCATGGGAAGAAAGGGCTTAGCCCGCGGAAGTCACCAGAATTACAGGGAACACAAGGGGATCCGGTTGCCTTGGGTAAGTGGGTCAGGAGACAAAGCCACAAAACCATCCCTGTGGCCCAGAAGGGGGTCAGCTTCCAGTGTTCCCACCGGGCCTGGCTCTCAGCCCAGCTGACTGGCCCCACAGCACCCCCGCCTCCATCACCATGAGTCCTCCAGACCCCAGCTCAGGAACACATCACTGCCCTGCTATTGACCAGTCAAGCAACTGGTCAGGCTGATGACTGGCCAGGCTAATAAGCAGAGCTGGTCTGGAAGAGAGAAGGGGGCTACTCCCTCTGAGAGCCTTCTCTTCCTCCCAGCAGGCTGGTTCACCAACCCCCGCCCCCCCCCCAGCAGGCCCCAAGGGCATTGTCCTGCTGAGAGCAGGAGACAGGTGCAGGGGCTAGGTGAAGAGAGCTGAGCGCATTTTGAGAGGGGTTTTCCCTCAAAAATTGGAACCCCAGGTTTCCTCTCTCCTATACCTGCGCAACAACCAGTTACGCGTTTATGGGTGTTGATCACATGCTCCCAACTGCAGGGGGCGCCTGTGAGCGTGCCCCCCCTACTGACCCTGGTCATTGCTGCATTTCTGGGCTGCTGGTGATCAGCACCAGCCACCAGAGAGTCCTCTGGGCAGCAGCGTTGGCGACCAGCACTGCTGCAGGCCCCAGGGAACTGGTTTGGGAGACCCAGACCTAGCACCTGTGCTCAGCCAACTCGGAGAAGGGAGAAAGGTCCCCACTGAGCCCCGGTCACAGCCCTTGGTCTGTACTCCCTTGCCTCTCTCCTGTCCCAGGACTCACATTTCCTCCAGCTTCTGACACCTGTGCAAGCTGGGCAGCTCCTCGATCTGGTTATAAGACAGCTCTCTGCAAAGAGAGAGAGGGAGAGAAAAGAGAGAGAGAGATGGGGCCAAGGGTTAGGAGCTCAGTCCCAGGCTAGGCTTACTGGCCAGGCATCCCTAGCCGTGGCCTTGGTCATGGCCACATCTCAAGCCCACTTTGGATGGGACTGACTTGGCAGTTTTCCCAGTAGGACTGCCTTATTTAAGTGAGGGCTTGGGGAATCCTGGAAGGTCCTGGGGAGAGATGGGGAGTGGGAAGGGAGGGAGTGTGGAGACAGGGAAGACAGCAGAGAGCATTCCAGGGGCCTAAGGTGGCCCACACCCCAGGTTGGGCTCCCTGGGGAGCAGCCTAGGCTCCCAGTGTGAGTCCCAGGAGGCATTAACTTTCTGGCCATATTTTAAACTCCCACTCAGTGCTAGGTGGTTCACATGTATTCATTCAGCCCTCTCAGGTTTGCCCACATTTTCCAGATGAAAAATATGATGCTCGGAGATGGGAAGGAGAGAATCCAACCATTAGCAGCAGAGCTGGACTTCTGGTGTAAACAGGTATGACTTCAAAGACCACTGCCTCTCAATGCTGGATGGGAGAGGCCAGACTCCTGCCTCACCAGCACGTTCTCATGGGGAATCCCAGGCCACCCGCCCTCTGCAGGAAGAGATATGACCAAGTGGTACCCCAGCTGAAGATGCCTTTGCTGGGGAGGCAGAGGTCCCATGCTAAGACCCTAGAAGACGTGAGAGCCACTCACAGGACCCGGAGACTGGGCAGCTGCTGGCACATCCCTGCTGGGAGCAGCCGAATGCCTGCGCGGGTCAGGGTCCTGCAGAGAGAACAGAAACAGAGCTGGCAAGCTGGCAAAGGCCCAGGGACCTGCCATTCCCAGCCACCTGTCTCCACTTCTGGACCTCATACTATAGAGTGAGTTTGGAGCTAACCGAAGAGAGAGGTGCTGGGAGCTGCAGGGCAGTGGGTGGGGCTGCAAAGACAGAAAGCAGCCAGCCCTGACCCCTGGATGCCGAGCTTCCTGGTGGCCAGAAGAGCTGGGGACGGGGTTAGGAAGGGACAGTACCTGCAGGTCCAGCCCTACTCCAACTGTCCCAGTCCCTTCCTGCAGGTCTAGCTCCGCTCCAACTGTCCCTGTCCCTTCTCACTTTATGGCCCATCATCGGCTCCAGTGGCACTGGACCTGGGACACAGTTCCTCTCTGCTCTCAGAGCCTTGGAGAAGAGGGATGACCAGGACAAGAGGCAAGGGACACAGCTCCTGTGCAGCCATGGGGGACCAAACCCAGAGTTTGCTCCTGGATCCTTGGGGAAGAGAGACAGTGAGACATGTGAGAAGGAAAGAGGTAGAGCAAGAAGGGCTCTGGGGGCAAGTTGGAACACAGTTTGGCTCAGAGATAGGGTGGCCCCAGAGAGACACAAGGTCAAGGCCATCCCTTGGGAACTGGTACTTCCCGCATGGAAATTTTTCCACGTGCTAGAGAACAGAGAATTCCAGCCCAGCAATGCCAACAATAGATCATTGCCTGGGGGCTGGGACCCTTGGCTTCCACACATCCACTTGGGCTGTGTACTTGGCAGTTTCATCCATTCACATAAAAGGCAAGAATGGGAGCCAACACTGTGGCATAGCACCAAAAGCTGCTGCCTGTGATGCCAGAATTCCATATGGGTACAGGTTCAAGTCCTGGCTGCTCCATTTCCAATCTGGCTCCCTATTAATATAGATGGGAGGGTGATGCAAGATGGTTCAAGTGTTTGGGCCCCATCCATGCGTGAGACCTGGAGGAAGTTCCTGGCTTCCACCTGGCCTAGCCCTGGCAATTGTGGTCATCTGGAGAGTGAACCAATGGTTGGAAAGTCTCTTTCTATGTATCTGTATTTGTATCTCTCTTTCTCTCTGTATAAGTCTTTCAAACAAGCATATCTTTAAAGAAAGAGAGATAAAACTTTTAAAAAGACATAGTGGGCCTCCCATGTTCTGCCATCACTTACTTCCCTCACTACAGAATATCACAGAAAATATGAAAAGGGTTTTGTGGGAATCAAGGCTCAGAAAGGCCAAAGACACAGATTTTCCTAACACCCTCCCCACCATGGGTCCTCCGTGTACCCGTGGCCTGGGATTGGGCATTCTGAAACCACTGCTAAAAAAAAACCCCAGGGTGAAAGATGGGCCTCTTAACTCCCATCTGCTTGGCCACCCCAACCTTACCCATGGGCAAAGCCTTCTAAGGAGGTGGCCATGGGTCCCTGGAGCTGAGCCCATAGTGGGTAAGGGAAGCCAAGGGCCTGGACAGTCTTCCAGGGGAAAGCAGGATCAGGGGGAGGGGGGAGGAGGGAGAAGGGGGCTGAGCACATGATGCAGGTGAAGCAGAGAATTCACTCACAGGGTCTCCAGGCTGGTGGTGCCTTTGAGGTCAGGAAACTGCTGGATGTCCGTGGCACCATTTAGGGACCTGGAAGCAGAGACAAAGGCCTGGAGGGGTGGGCTCAGTGCATCCCCACCCCCAGGCTCTCAGCCTCTGTCTTTGCCTTCCTGGGGACTCAAGGACCCCTACCTTCCTATATGGAGGGTGAGCCATGCTTAGCAACATATAACTAGACATTTTCTTCTTTGCTTTTTCTCTTGAAACTCTTAGTTTAAATGCAGAGAGTCAGAGACAGAGACCTCCACCATCTGCTAGTTCACTCCTCAAATGCTCACTGTGGTCACAGTTGAGTCAGGCCAAACCCAGGAGCCAGAAACTCCATCTGGGACTCCCACATGTGTGGCATGGACCCAATTACTCCAGACATTTTCTGTTGCCTGCCAGGGTGCGTATCAGCAGGAAGCTGAAGTTGGAAGCAGAGCCAGAACTTGAACCCAGGCACTCCAATGTGGGCTGCAGGCAACCTAAGTGGCAACATAACTGTTACACCACTGGCCCCAGCCTTGTTCTTAAGTTGGCCCAGCCAGAACCAGGTCTCAGCTTGCAAACCAACACAAGCCCTAGAGACAGCCCAGTCAGAGGAAAGCCTGTTGGTTCTTCCAGCAGCTGCTTATAGAAGAGGATGATAGTGAAGAGGCTGGCAGAGACTGTGGGGAAGGGCCCCATTCTTCCATTGGCAACCTGGCAGGTAGATGGAGGCCACAGAGTCCAGACAGCTCTGAGAACTGTGCTGTGCCAGGCTCAGGCCTGTGGCCCTCAAGACTATGCCTTTGGGGGTGGAGATTGGCAAGTGAGCCATCTGCAGGTGGACAGCTGGACAGGGAGAAAGGGGGAGCCAAGGGGGAGATGGAGATCTCAGTGGCCTCCCGGAGCCAACTCACAGGGTGTGCAGCTTTGGTAAGTCCTGGAATGCCGACCTCCCTACGGACTGGATCGGGTTATCATAGAAGTGTCTGCAGAAAAAGACCCAAACACCAAATTGCCCTTTGCAACCCTTTTAGCTGGGATCAAGGCCCTTCTCTACTTTCCTCTCTTCTGAAAGGCCCCCAGAGGAAGGCGACCCCACCTCCACTCCTGACTCCTCCCTCAAATGCTGCTCAGCACTAGGACCCCAGAGCTTCACTCACATGGTCTGTAGCAGAGGGTTGCCCATGAAGGCCTTTTCTGGAATAGCCTTGATGTTGTTATTGTGGAATCCTCTGGAAGACAGCATCCGGGATGGGGGTGTGGGCAGTGAGTATGGAGAGGGAAGGACATGCCTTGGGTTTTCCCACAGCTGGCAGGACAGGCCATAAGACCAAAGGCACATCAGCCCGAAACCCCAGGCTCCAATCAAGTCTGTGGCTTTTGTTGTCAGTCAGTCAGCCATGCACCCATGCTGTCCACAACAGGCACGAAAGAGTGAATGGGGCAATCTCTGGCTGCAGGTCTCGGGAAGCCACGGAGACTGGGCTCAGGTTCCAGCAGGGGACCCTCTCCCTGGGTCCTGTAGCAGAGCCCTGGTATGTCCCACAAAAGATGCCAAGGGTGTGTGGGAAGGAAAGATAACCAGGAGGCTCCCCATACAGGGGCCCTTAATCCAAGACATTTGGGAGTGGTTGTCACGGCAGTGGGGCTGAGGGTTGGCAGAGTTTTAGGGAGGCAGGGGATGAGGCACCCAGCAGAGCAGGTGCAGGTCTGCGAGCCAGGACTGCCACAGCAAGGCCAGGGCACAGGGGCAAACACTTTCAGAGACAGCAGTGGCAAACGGAAAGCGCATTACTTGTGCGGTATGTGCCCTTTTCCCTCTCTTGCTTTTTTCACTGGAAGTTCCTGGGTCCTGCCTGTGTCCTGCTTGCCTCTGTTCACCTGCCCTGCCCTGCCCTGCTGTGGTCCCCTCATTATTTTCACCTTTCACATTCCCTCACTCACAGGCTCACCTTTGAACACCTCCAGCCAATGCCAGCCACACATTTGTTCCTTCTTTAGACTCATTATTTTTTAAATTTTAAAATTTTAACTGATGCATAAACATTGTACATATTTATGGAGTACCCTGTGATGCTTCAGTACATAATGTTACACACTGGTTAATGTTCAAGGGTAATCCTATCTCTCTCTTCAAATACACATTCTTTCTTTATAGTGAAACCATTAAAAATCCTTTGTCCAGCTTTCTTTAATACACACACACATATATAAAGTATGTGTGTATGTGGTCTACTGTCATTATTTGTCATCATTCATAGTCCTCCTTCTGTGCTCTCCTAACTGTAACATGATCCCCATTAATCATCCCCTCTGTGCCCACTATGCTCTCCGGCTCTAGTCACCACCATTCTATGCTCAACTTCTATGAAGTCAGCTTATTCAGATTCCACATATGAAGACGATCACGTGGTACTTGTCTTTCTAGCTTTGGTTTATTTCACTTACCATCATGACCTCTGATTTACTCATTGTGCAGTTTTGAATAATTCCTTTGTATCAAGTACTGGGCCAAGCACTGAGAGATTCAGGAAGTGGTAAAACAGAAATCCTGCTCAAGCAGCTTTCTCCTTACTGAGCACTAATAGCAACAAAGGTGGATGGATGATACAGCTGGGTGATGGGCGGATAAGTAGATGGATGGATGAATAAATAAATGATGCATGTATGCATATATGTATGCAAATATGTATGTATATATGGATGGATGGTTGAGTATGGACGGATGGGTGAATGGATAAATGATGCATGTATGTATGGCTGGGTGGATATATGTAAGTGTAAATGGATGCATGATGCATGCATGTATGGGTGGGTGGATACATGTATGAATGGATGGGTGGATGGGTGTGGGTAGAGGGAGGGATAGACACAAACACACACTCCTATGTGTGTATCTTCTCATGCCTGCTCACTTAAGTCTCTTCCCTAATGCTTTTTCATTCCTTGTTCCCTCCATGCCCTCATTCTTCTCTCATGTTCCAGCCCAGTAGAGAAAAAAAAAATCAGACCTTGATGACTCATGGCAGTAGAGAACTTCCAATAGTTTTTCATTCTCTTTCCTCTGACTGTCCCAGCTATTTACTTTTAAAATTTCTCTATTTGAAAGGTAGAGTGGCAGAAAGAGAAAAAGATCTCTTCCCTAGACTTGTTCACTCCCCAGTATCTTCCAAAACCAGTGCTGGGCCAGGCTGAAACCAGGAGCTGGGAGCTCACTCCTGCTCTCCCAGGTGAACTGCAGGAGCTCATCGGTATATCAGCAGGAAGCTGGATTAGAAGTATGGAGTAGCCAGGACTTGAACCAGCCCTCTGATATGGGACATGGACATCTCCCGTGGCAGCCTAACCCACAGTGTCGCATGTCAGCTCTGTCGTTTGCTGTATTTGCATGTTTAGGCTTCTGGACCAGGGAGGAGAGTGAAATGTAGTTGGTCATGCAGGTTCATGGGTTTGCTAAAAATAAGGGTTCTGAGCTGCCTGAAGCTGGGGTGGGAGACCTGGGTGTGAAACCTTCCAGGTCATCTTACCTTGACCCCATTATGACAATGTAACAGACCTTCTAGATAGCTTCCTGGCCTCCCTCTGGGGGTCATCCCCCTGCCAGTTCATCTTCTGTTTGGATCAGTACCTGCCCTGTTCTGTCTGGAATTACCCTCCTTCTGCCTTGTTCATCCCTGTTCATCCTGAGCCTGTCTCAGGATGTATCTGTCCATAGTCATCTTTCTATGCTGGCCTAAACTCCCAAGGTCGTTTTAGGTAATATGACACAGTGTAGAGTCAAAATCGTATCCTGCTTCCTGTTGTCTTCTTGCTTTTACATGTCACTTTGTGTCCTCAGTTAAGCTGAAGGAACCTTGGGCAGGACCCGTGTTTATTATACTGCGAAGCACTCCACACAGCACTGAGGGTGTCCTGGGTGCCTTGAGGGCAGTGCCAGACTCAGACCACAGGAAGTGGCTCGTGCCATTTTTCTTCCTGGGCTGGAAGGCCCAGGGGCCAGTTCTGCTGGTGCCACACCCCCAGTAAACCGTTCAAAGCCAAGTTAATGCCTGTGACTGCTTAGAGCTGCCCCAGGGACTTCTCACAGCTACAGCTTTTACAAGAATCCTGGGAGGTGGGGAGGTGGGGAGGTGGGGGTGGAGAGAGAGCCGGCTGCAGCCTGTCCCTGGGGCTGGGAGGTGGGGGGGGGGGGGACGGACAAGGACACCCACAGAAAAAGACAGAGGAGCTTACAGTTCCTGCAGCCTGCCCAGGGTCCGGATGGCCACGGGGAACTCATGCAGCTCGTTGTAATTCAGGTCCCTGGAAGGGAAAGCAGAGCCGGCATCAGAGCAGAGGCTTAGCAGGGCACATTGGGCTCCCTGAGACACGGAAACTTGGCTCCAGGCTGGGTCGGGGAGATGGGTTTCCAATCTGTTGGATCCAGCTGCTGAGGTCTGGAAATATATTCCTGGAATGTTTGAACTCCTTTCCTGCCCCACAAATCCTCAGACTTCCAGGCTTCACAGCAGCAGAGCTGTTCGGAAGGGGGAGCACATTTCAGGGGTGTGGAATCCTGGAACCGTCTCCCAAAGTGTGCAGTCTCCAACAGCCCCAGAAAGCACAGCAAGTGTTTTTTTCTTCTTCTTTTTAAAAAAATATATTTGAAAGGTAGAACGACAGAGAAAGAGATAAGAGAGGATTTTTACCTACATGTTCGTCTGAAGCTTAGAACCTAGTCCAGGTCTCCCTCTTGGGTGGCAGGTCTCCATCCGCCGGGCCACCACCTGCTGCTTCCTAGGGTGCATGCGAGCAGGAAGCTGGGGAAGTCAGGAATCGAACCCAACCACTCTGATGAGGGATGCAGAGAACCCAAGGCACATCGTAATCACTAGACCCCTACTTTGTATTTTTAACAGACAAAAGTCAGAATGATTTTGAACAAGTTGTTTCTACCATGAAGTTCCTTGGCTACCAGCAGCTTCTGCTGCTGTCTTTTCTAAAAAGACATTTGGGAGCTGGCATTGTGCCGCAGCAGGTAAGGCCGCTGCTAGCAACCCGCAGCCCATGTGGGAGTGCCAGTCCTGGGAACTGCTGGTTCTTTTTTTTTTTTTCTTTTCTTCTTTTTAAAGATTTGTTTATTTTTATTGGAAAGTCAGATATATACAGAGAGGAGGAGAGACAGAGAGGAAGATCTTTCGTCCAATGGTTCACTCTCCAAGTGACTGCAACAGCTGGTGCTACGCTGATCTGAAGCCAGAAGCCAGGAGCTCCTCTGGGTCTTCCATGGGGGTGCAGGGTCCCAAGGCTTTGGGTCGTCACTGACTGCTTTCCAGGCCACAAGCAGGGAGCAGGATGGGAAGCAGGGGCGCTGGGATTCAAACCGACACCCATATGGGATTTTTTTTTAAAGATTTATTGTATTTTTATCAGAAAGTCAGATATACAGAGAGGAGGAGAGACAGAGAGAAAGCTCTTCCGTCCAAAGGTTCACTCCCCAAGTGAGCACCACAGCCAGTGCTATACCGATCCGAAGCCAGGAGCCAGGAACTTCTTCCAGGTCTCCCACACAGGTGCAGAGTCCCTAGGCTTTGGGCAGTCCTCGACTGCTTTCCCAGGCCACAAGCAGGGAGCTGGATGGGAAGAGGAGCTGCCGGGATTAGAACCGGTGCTCATATGGGATCCTGGCATCTTCAAGGCAAGGACTTTAGCTGCTAGGCCACAGCGTCGGGCCCGAAGTGCTGGTTCTTATCCTAGCTGTACCACTTCCAACTCTGCTCCATACTAATGCTGCTGGGAAGCCACCGGAGGATGGTCCAGGTGCTCGGACTTCTGCCTCCCATGTGGGAGACCGGATGGAGGTCCACACTCCTGCCGAGCCCTGGCAGTAGCAGCCGTCTGGGGACGTGATCCGGCAGACAGAGGGGGGTTAGGAGCTCTTTCTCTGACTGTCCTTTCTGTCACTCTACCTATCAAATAAATAAATTTTAAAAATAAAAAGAACAAAATTGGGCAGGGTTTTCATCATTGGTGGTATGACAGCTAATCTTGATTTTCTCCTACTCCTTTCTGTGTGTTTTTTTTTAAATTTGTTTATTACAATGAGCATCACACATATAAACCAGAAAGCAACAAAGATAACGCAGAAAGAGAATGTCATCCATATTGAGCAGTCTATGGAGTGTACCAGTCAGCTTTTTGCTCTCTTCACTAAATCCCTTGAGAGGAGCTTCTTGGGAGAGAAAAGGTTTACTTCAGCTTGCAATTCGGGGGTTCACAGTTCAAGATCAGGGGTCCCGGTGTTGTGACACTGAGTAGAGGCTGCCCATGGTGGAGTAGGGGTGAGTCAGGCAGCAGAGCTGTGTGGGAAGAATTCTGTTCCTCTGCCATCCTGGAAGAGTCTCCTTACAAAGCCATCAAGAGTCCACCCCAAGGCTCCACGCCAGCCACTGGAGCCATGCCAGTCACTTTCCTGCAGGTGCCATCACCAGCCCCGCCGCCTCCCCATCCCTCAGCTGGTGGCATTCACCCATGCACTGGGAAGACAGTGAGGTTCATGCATCTGCACGAGTATGAGTAGCCAAGTCCACAACATGGGGGAAAGAGAGGTCCCCAGAATTGATCAGTAGTGGGAACTTAGCAATGTGCAACCATCTGGGAACAATGGACAACGCCTTGTCATACTTTAAGCTTTATACCCCGATTTACCTGGCATGATGGCTCAACTGGCTAATACCTTACAGGCACCGGGATCCCATGTGGATGCCAGTTCGGGTCCTGGCTGCCCTATTTCTCAACCAGCTTTCTGTTTATGGCCTGAGAAAGCAGTGGAGGATGGCCAAGGCCTGGGAACCCTGCACCCACCCATATGGGAGACCCAGAGGAGTCTCCTGGCTTTCAGATTGGCTCAGCCCCGGCCGTTGTAGCCATTTGGGGAGAAAATCAGTGCGTGGAAGGTCTTTCTTTCTGTAAATCTGCCTTTCCAATAAAAATAACTAAATCTTAATTTTTTTTTTTTTTTTTTTGCCCAAGAACTCCCAGTGTAGTAATGAGTCCTACAGAAAAGTCTGTGTCAGTGTGGAGAAAAACAAAATACTTCAAAAAGTTCATGGAGCATGAAATGAAAGATTTATTTTGCTGCTAAAAGATTGCTTATGTAAGAGGGGTCCTTAGGAAACTCCTGGACAATGCAGACTACAAAGCAACTTTGAGTGGATCTCAGAAAATTTTGCTCTAGAATAAAATTGAGCTGCCAATTCTGTTTTCCGTGGACCTTTTAATGTGACTTAGATGTGTTTAAAGATGCTCACAGCAGCACTGGTGTGGCCACAGAGGCAGGACGCTGACAGTTAGTCATCAGTGCTTTAAGGGGCTTCTGTGGTTTTATGGCCACCACCCGGCAAAGGAGGGAGGAAAACCGGAAGAGGCCAAGGGAAGGTTTGATTTTCATCAGAAAAGATTTAGAACTGCCTGTGACAAACAGGAAAGGGCCCCTCACGGCAGGGGAAGCCTGCGGTAGGAAAGAGGTGCCCGAAGGACTGTGAGGGGAGACTGGGAGCTGCGGGAGGACTCCGAGCGGGTTTTGTCTGTCTGGCCTGCAGCAGCTTTCAAAATGCAGAAGTCGGCTTGTTTTCCTCAGCCGCCAGGGAGGCGTCTCCCTGGGACACGTGCCTGTCGTGGGAGGGGGTGCTGATGCCTCTGAGATCCTGGTGCTTAGACACCTGGCAGTGAGAAGGGAGGATGTCTTATAGCCATTGCTTAGAACAGATGCTGGGGTGGAACTTGAGAAGCCTGCACCCATGTTGGAGGCTCTACTTCTGATTCCAGTTCCCACTGTCACACATCCTGGGAGGTGGCAGGTGACAACTCAAACCAGGCAGAATCACAGCCAGCATGAGGGAGACCCTTGTTGAATTCCAGGTTCCTGGCTTTCGACTGGCCCAGCCCCAGCTGTTGGGGGCATCTGCAAAGTGAGCCAGCAAATGGGTGATCTCTCTCTTTCTTTTGCTTTCTCTTCTAAATAAGTAAAATCAAGCCACCCCTGGCCTGATGACTTTCACAGCTGTCCAAAGCTGGGACAGGGGCCCCACGTGCAGGCCCTTTAATTACAGAGTGACTTGGCAGGCTTTGGCGGGTAAATAACCATGTTAACATGGAGATAATGACAGGCTCCCCTGCACAACATGGTCATTGCACTTAATAGCCCACAGCTAGAGCCAGAAACCCAGCCCAAAGGTCAGAGAGCCGTGACAAGTGTCTGGCAGTAAGTGAGCCAGGTGATTGTCATCCCCCCTCCCCGCCGGGCGTGCACACACACACACGCATACACACAAATTACCCGATTACCCGCAGACTGCCCCGGTGATTGTGAGTAATTACAGCATCAACCCTCTCTGCCCTGCCTTGCTCTGCTCTGTTCTGTAGTGAGTCACACAGCTTTGTCTGGTGGATTTGCTCATGGAGAGGCAAAGTGGTGGTCAAGCTGAGGTCAAGGACATGAAAAGTCAGAGTGTTCTAGCTGCAAGCAGGAGAGGGGTTCAGATTCTGGAGGTTCTGGGGTTCTCTCAGGGTTGGGGAGCTCCACAAGATGCACAGGATGTCAGGTAGGGAGAGTTGAGAATAGAGGTCTCAGTGGTGAAGTGGACAGGCCCCCTGTGAGCTTAGTTTGCATAAATTGTTCCCTCCCCACTTGGCTCAGGTCACTGGAGAATCCTCCTCTCTTGGCCAAGGATAGCTAGATTTCCCTTCATGCCATGGACTTACAAGCCTTAGTTTCACATTGTGCTATCAAATACAAACAATCGCATTGGTCTGGCCTCAACCCTTGTTTGCTCTTCTACCTGCTTAGAAGACTCTTGGTCTCTGTCAAAGCTGCACCTCCTCTGACCTCTCCATTTAAGTTACTGCAGCCAGGGCTGGACACTCAGCCTAACAGTGAAGGCACGTGGATGCCCACTAGCCCACGTCAGACTTTCTGGATTTGACATCTGGTCCTGGCTCCCGATTTCAGCTCTGCTGATGCTAGAAAGCAGCAGTGACAGCTCAAGTTGTTGAGACCTGCACTGAGCTCCCAAGACCCAAGTTCACCCACAATGGGGTGTCACTGTGACCATTTGGGGTGTGAATCAACGGGAACACTCTTCCTCTCAAGCAAAATAAACAAAAATCTTAAAAATAAAATAACACAGATTGCTATTCACTATGTCCTCCCCCAGCATGGTAGATTAAGAGTGGCCAAAAATCTTTTGTGGTGTCTGCTTGAGACCGGACTGATCTTATACCTGGTGTTGACCAATAGAAGGAAGCAGAAATGACATGATGGGACCTGGCTCAAGGTCATACGAGCCTTGGAGCCTCTGCCTTGGTGATCTTCAGATGCTCCCACTGACACATTAGGATGCTCAGGTTGGACTCTTGAAGGGTGGGAGCCTTGTGAAGAGGGAGGGGCGGCCACCAGCTTGCAACAAGGTCCCAGGCACATCATGAGCCTGTCTTGGGTGTCCTGGCCCCAGTAAAAGGTCAATTCACTGAGAGCCTCATGAGTGGTGGAAGAAGCACCTTGAGGAACACAGCCAAGCTATGGCTTCATTATTTACTGATTTATGTGAGAGGCAGAGAGGAGACACAGATGTCCACAGTGAGGCTGGGACTGCACCAGGTCCAATCCAGGAGCTGAAATGTAAGCCAGCTCTCCCATGGGGATGGCAGGAACACAACAACCTGAGCCATTACTCCTGCCTCACAGTGTCTGTATGAACTGGAGTGAGGAGGCAGAGGTGTGAAGTGACTCCAGGCACTCCCATGTGGCACACATCCCAGCCAGCATCTTCACCTCCAGGTGTCAAGCTCCATACCACTCCACAGTGTTATTTTGAGGAGCAAAACTTTGGGTGATTCATTAGGTAACAATAATGAGACACCCTGCCTTCTTGATCTTCACAGAATCTATGGCTACCTGACATCACTTCTTATGTTCTTCCTGTCCAACTTGAATGGAAGGACCTTGCGAACAGGAACTTCATCTGTTTTACATTCTAAAAAATACCAGACTAGTACCTGGCACATAGGAGGAGCTCAACAGATCTTGGATGAACACATGAAAATAAATGGATCAATGCAAAACCATGAATGAACTCAAAGGAACATAGGGCATGTGGGAGGAGAGTCTTCAGGCTTCAGGGCCAGTGTCACAATGGCACGTGACAGTCCTGAGCGAGACTAGGAGGCTTGCACAGAGCCATAGAACTCAGGAGGGATGGGCCTCGTGTGATGGTGTTATCATGGGGTTCCCCTACAGTTCCTTGGGCCCATGGCCAGACAGCGAGAGCAGCCAGAGCAGCCAGAGCAGCCAGAGCAGCCAGAGCGAGTGGCTCCAGCCCTCCTTGGCAGTTTCTGGTCAGAAATTGTGCCAGGAGAGGCCAGATGGCTAGCAGGGAAGGATGCATGAGCTGGAAGGCTGCTTTTGTGGAGAAATGTGGGAGAAGAGAATTTGCACAAATGTCAAAATCAATCCTGCAAGTGTCATGCCCGTGGGCTGGCCAGAGTCTTCCCATTTGGATGTCTCCACGGAGTCAATGGCCTGGGTTATCGCCAAAGTCCTGGTTGGTTGGGTGCCATGCAGATGCAATCACTGGCGCTAATTGTCCAGGGAACATGTTTGTGCAACTCTTTCTGCCCTTGATGCACATAGCCCAGCACAGCAGACACTTATTGCCAAATGTCCCAAAATATCCTAAGAACTCTACTGGTTGAAATGGGGGGTAGAGTGAGGAGAGACAGGGGAGGATCTCCTCTATCCAGAAACATGCACACACTCACAAGCTGAGCAGCCCCAGAAGCAGGTAGTGGGTTCTGGGGAACACCCCAAGTGTTGGGACAACCAGGGACTGTGTTCCACAGAAAGCCGGGAAAACCAGGAGAGTTGTGTACAGGTGTAGGTTCGAAACCAGGTCTTGCTGGCTGGATTTCAGCAAGAAGGAAGAGGTGCTTGAAGCAAGTAAGGCATGCTTTGGAGTTGTGCTGGACATGAGCAGGTGATATAGCTTGGTTGGAGGTAAGATGGGAGGAGCCTTCCCCCTGGACTCCTCTACGCTCCTGCCTCCAGGCCATTCACAGGACAATACACTGAACAGTGACTATGCACCTGCTCACAAAAGCTTTGGCTGACCCATCTCTTAGGGGAGCCTTAGGAGTTGAATATCATCATTATTCCCTTGTACAACTGAGTAAAGTGAGATGCAGAAGTTAAATCAGTTGCACACACACACACACAACCGATATATGACGTGACAGAGATCACTCTAAATCTACCCAAATCCACCTTTTCCTTTCTCCATAACCATGCTGCCCATAGCAGATAGCCATCAACGACCTGTATTTTACAAGGTCAAATAACAGAAATCAAAGTAAAAATTCATCTCTCAGTTTTACTAGCCACACTTTTAGCATTCAATGGCAACATGTAGCTAGTTGCTCATCATATCAGAAGCACAGATTCAGAACATTCCCATCACTGCTGGAAGTTGTATTGCATCACACCACTTATCACCAGAGAAGGAATTGTCAGCAGCATCACTTAAATGGGTTTGCCAGCCTCGCTTGCAGAGCGTATGGACACAGGACTAGCTTCTCAACTGAAAGGGGAACAGGAAACATGCATGCCACTTCTACTCCAGGATTAATTTATACAACAGCCATCTGCCCTCTGCATGGTCTCCCTACCTTGCCTCCAACTAGGTGACAAAAAAAAGACTCAGGCACTGGGGTTGGCAAGATGCTAGGAAGCCAAGTTCCACAGTCCCTCCAGAGCAGGGGGCTTCTGGACAAGCAGAGACACCCTCTTTGGTCACTGCTACAGGCTCCCAGAACACACTTCTGTGCTTTGCCCATTGTTTTGGTCTCTTCATTAGAGCCATCCAGCTCCTTCTAACTAATTCAGCATCATAAGTCAGATTTGAACCCTGCCAGTCTGTCTGGAGCTTACCCTTGAAGCTACTCACATCTTCCAGTATGATCTTTTTGACATACAGAGGCTGTCTCTCTCCTGCAAGAAACCTGAAGAGGTTTCCAGAACCAAGTTCAAAGGTCTCTGTGGGCTCCAAGGTCCTGAACTAATCTTTTGGCTGCATCTACCATTTCAGGGCTGCCTTGTGTATTTGTCTGTGCCATGTGCTCTCAGCCAGGGATGCCCTTTTTCCAGAGCCTCAGTTGTTGGAATCCCCGACAGCCTTTGAAGTCCGGCTCACTCCTTTTGCCCACGAGTCCCCACCCGTCCTGCAGTCCGGGTGAATCACTCTCAGCATGTTTCTTTGTGAGCATACACAACGCCAGTCTGGAAATGATGATGGTCTGGTAATCCCAGTAATTGCTCTGTGGCAGCCATGGTTCCAGGTGATGTACATGCATTCATTCGTTCAGTTTCCATCATGCCAAACCTCTGAGGTCACTATCTTTACTACCTCCAATGTTCAGATGAGAAATCTAAAGACGCAGAGAGGTAGATCCTTGGCCACAGTCCACAACCAGGAAGGGAAGAGCTGAGGTTGAAGTCCAGGCAGTGTGGAATGGGTTATCTGCAAGAGTGTCATCCCCTCCATGAGGAAGCTTGTTGCTTGTCAGAAAGCATCTTTCCCCAGTCATGCTGAGAGCCACCTGCTTGAGCGTTCATGGTTTCACATGTTCAGTTGAGCCCACTTGGCAAGGTGCTGGGCTGGAGGCTCCATTGGCCTCAGGGGCAGACTCTTGGTAACTGCCAGGAAGATGTCCCTTAGCCCAGCTGAGGCTCAGCCTGATTCTTCCATTACAACACAAACCTCAGCTGGAAAACTCATTCATGGCTTTATAGACGACTATCACTGAGAGGCCAGAACAAGCTTGGGAAGAGTTCACTGTTCTGCCCGCCGTATCTGGGGTCCAGGAGCAAGATGGAGAAGGGCTGAGGTTGTACTAGAAGTGTTCCCAATTCTAGGCACAACCTGGGCTGGAAGCTGTGGCTGTCCTTGGCTATGCCTCCCGTTCATCTGCTTTGCTGTTTCCGGTGGTGACAAAACCACGTAAGGACTACAAATAACCAAGAGGGCCACATGAGCTCTGGGCCGCTTGTGGACCCACGGGGCCAATCCTCCCCTCTCTGGCTGGCTGTGCAAAAGCAGCTAGCTCCTGAGGTCTCTGTGGAGACTCAGCAGGTCAGGGGACGGGGCTTATGGGAGCTCTTTGCCATCTTCTGGGGCCCCTTCTTTTTGCTCCTGAAAAAACTGGGGCTGTATAAAGAAGGTACAATGCCAGAAGGCCCAGAGGCAGGACTTGAACTTAGGTCTCTCAGCTCTGGGCTTAGACTACTTTTTTGTTTGTTGGTTTGGTTAAAGGTGTATTTATTTGAAAAGCAGAGCTACAGAAAAAAAGATAAGAGGAGACAGAGACAGAGAGGGATCATCCATCCATTAGTTCACTGCCCAAATGGCTGCAACAGGCCAAAGCCAGGAGCCAAGAGTTTCACTCAGGTCTCCCACATGAGTGCAGGGGCCCAAGTACTTGGGTCAGCTTCTGCTGCTTTCCCAGGCCATTATTAGCAGGAAGCTGAATCAGGTGCGGAGCAACCGAGACTTGAACCAGTGCCTAACTGGATATGTTGGTGCTACAGGCAGTAGCATAACTCACTATGCCATAGCACCAGCCTCAAAATACTTTCTATAGATAAGGGAACTTTTTAAAAAGTTCATGGAGGGCCCAGTGCAGTAGCATAGTGGCTAAAGTCCTTGCCTTGAATGCCCCAAGGTCTCACATGGGCACCGGTTCTAATCCCAGTGGCCCTGCTTCCATCCAGTTCTCTGCTTGTGGCCTGGGAAAGCAGTTGAGGACGGCCCAAAGCCTTGGGACCCTGCACCCCCATGGGAGACCTGGAGGAAGTTCCTGGCTCCTGGCTTCAGATCAGCGCAGCACCAGCTGTTGCAGTCACTTGGGGAGTGAGTTATCGGACAGAAGATCTTCCTCTCTGCATATCCGCCTTTGCAATTTAAATAAATAAATCTTTAAAAGGATCATGGAAACTGGAATAAAATTATTGCATTTTGGCACAATTTTTAAAATTCACATATAATTTTTTTTTCATAATGCACCTTTTTCATGAATTTTTTGAAGACCTCTTCTACTACGCAGAGTTGGATCCTGGCTAGTCTTTGACTAGCAGGGCTAAGACAGAAGGGAGAACAGGAAAGAGGTTAAACAGAGAAGGAGAACGGAGCTTCCAAAAGACTGTGCTCTGGTGCTATGAGCACACTGCAGCCCAATGGTTAGCACATTGAAGTTAAGCATCGCCAGGTCACAGCCATGCTACAGAGACCGTGCTCTTGGGGCTGTTGGTGAAGTTGCAATGCCAGCATCCCAAGAGCCAACTCAAGCCTTAGCTGATCCACTTCCACTTCAGTTCCTTGCTGGGAAAGCAAGTAGAAGATGGCCCAAGTACTTGGACTTCTGCCACCCATATGGGAGATGCAGAAGTTTTCCCATGTTCCTGCTCTCAATCTGCTGTATCCCCAGCTATTGAACCATTTGGGAAGTGAACCAATGGATGGAAGATCTCTCTCTCTCTCTGTCAGTCTGCCTTTCAAATAAATAAAACAAATCTTTAGAAAGAGAGGGATAGACAAAGTAGTCCTACCTTCGGTGTACCAACAGGATCACCTTGAACAAGGCGCCTGGCCTTCTTGGCTGGCTTCCTGAGCTCTAACTAGGGGATGCCCCATCACACAAGGGTGCTCTGTTCACCTGGTCCAGAGACCAGCCAAAACAAGTGTTCAAATAGTGCCAGCTCTTTGCTCTAGATGCTGTAGACTGGAGCAGACTCTTCATTCATTGGTTGCTGCCACAGGAGGCACATGCACTGGCCTATGAGCTTTTCCCAGCAGTTAAGGAGGATAAGCAGCATTAATTGGGCTTCCAGTTACATTTTGATTCTCAAGGCTAATATTTGTGTTTACTACCAGATTACAGATAAGAGCACAAGGAAGTGGGGGTGGGGAATGTGGGTGAGCTTGGCTTCCAGGCTGGAACACAAAACACTGAGATTTCTGGTAGGTTGTAAACTCCCAGCCACTGATGTGGCAGAGGCCTGGAACAAAGGCAAGGACGTATAATGAGTGTAGGTCTTAATTGCTCTACCCATCCAGCACACACAGACTCAGCCTCTGACTCCATGTGCTCGGGGCAGATGACTCGGTGAGTGGGGAACCTACACAAACTTTATGACTAATAGCATTGTTTTACCTTCCAAACAAGCTACATAAAAGGCCACCCATTCACAAATGCAGCAATTAGTAAAATTGTCATCAGTTTCTATGGTGAGCAGCAGACACACCCTCTCTCCACCTACACTCTCCCTCCTTGCCAGAGACAGCGTTCAGAACAGACCTGAAGCATCAGTCATGTTGGCTTTAATGAAGGCTGCTGATTCTCTGATATCCAGATTACACCTTGCCCTGCCTTAATGAAACACCTGAGCCCACAGAAGCCTGGCACGGGAAGGGAGATACACAGGAGCAAAAACCATCTCTGGAAGCCAGCTTCTGGACTGAGCCAGAGGTGCAGGGCTGCCACTGGCGGGCTTTTCTGCCATGGAGGAAGCCTTCCCTACCCTAATCGATGGAACTCTGCAACCCTAGCCTTCATCCAGTCATCTGGAAGACCACGGAACACGTGCACGTGTCCTCCAAAAAGTGATTATTATGTCTCCCTCACACACCCTCCCACCCAAGGCTCTCACCTGTTCTCAGAGTTGTGTTCCACAGGGGTTTTCTTTTCCTACCACCTTCCCCAGGAAAGGCTCTGCAAGCAGGATACCCAGGACGGGACCCAGTCCTCCGGATGTAAGCAGAACCTTGCAGAGAAGCTGGGTGCTGGAGGCCCAAGGAAGCACGGCAGGTGAGGAAATACTGGAGGGCTCTGAACGGGGGGGTTTTGATTTGTGATTCAAGAGTCACCTTAGGGAGCATGGTTAGTCTGGTGGTTAAAAGCTGATTAGGGTGCCCAAGGCCACCAATACCCAGCTCTGGAGTATGCCTCCAGCTTCCTGATGGTGCAGGCCATGGAAGGCAGCAGAAGCAGCTCACTTCAATGGGCTCTGCCACCCACATGGGAGGCCTGGGTTAGGGGTCTGGCTCCTGGTTTCAGTCCCAGCTACTACTGGGTGAAGACATGTCTATGGTCTAGACCATGGAATGGGTATGCTGGGCTCAGAGTCTTCAGGTGCTTTGAGGATGGAGCTGCTGGAGCATCTGATGGCTCGGATAGGGAGGTGAGAGGAAGGTACACTGGGGAGAGCTCTAAGGGTTGTCCCTGAATAAGTGCAGGGCCCGGATGCCCTTGCTACTCTATCAGGGAAACCTCTAGTGGGATGGATTGAGGGGGGGGGGGGAGGGACTCTTGAGTACAGGCTGAATGTCTGGCCAACATCCGAGGGAGACTGCAGGGAAGGCGTTTGGATACATCAGCCTGGAGTTCAAGGGTAGGCCCGGGCTGGAGGCCAAGGCATGAAAGGTGAGAACCCAGACATAGCACAGAAGGAAGGAGCAGAAGCAGATGTGACTGCTGTAGCACACAGGCTAGGGGCTTGGGGTGACAAGGTCAGACATGCCGGGAGTAGTGCATTAGTGCTAGGTTCAAAAACAGAGGACTTGTGACCTTGGATGTGTCTGGGTGATTACAGGAGCTGCATTCTGGTTTTCACCAAAGTCTCCCCAGGGAGGGGCTAGAATGATGGTGTAGAATATACTAGAAGCCCAAGATGGAATGACAGAATAGGCAGATCGGAAGACACAAAAAGAGGGTGTCACTGCTACAGACATGTGCTGGCCAGACCTGGCCGGCTCAGCTTCCTCTCCCGGGAATGTGTTAAGGAGCCTGTGGCCCAGCTTTCCCTCTGCAGACCCGTCCGCCTCTCCCCACTCCACACAGGCTAGTTAGGGTGCAAGGGGTGGGGGTGGGAGTTCAAGGGTGAGAGGTGGATGTGGCCTCACCAGTAGCAAGGGAGGAGGAGTCTGCAGCCGCAAAAGCCATGACCTTGGGTTTCCCCCAGTGCCAGGACAGTAGGAGAAAAAGTGTGCTAGAAGGAACTATTAATGACTCGTCACGGTCACAGAACACAGGACAAACTCATTGGGCAGCTCAATGTTACGCCTGTTCAAAGTCATTAGTGGTTCTGCAGGAGAAGCCAGAAAGAAAAGTTTTATACGGAATAATAAATTCCTCTATAAGCCACAAAAACCCACAAATTTGCAGCTAATAAGCCCACAAATGTAAGATGATTAGGAACTGGAAAGGAGAAAGTTTCTCGATTCTTAGCCTCCAGAGGCAGTGTGATGTGATGGGCTGATGTAGGGCCAAGGCAAAAAAAAAATCTGGCTCATAATCAGCTGGGCAGCCTTGGCACGCCAGCTGCTCTCTGCCTCAGTGGCCCAGCTGCATCATGAGAGGCCTCAGTTCCGCCATTAGAGGAATAAATGTGTAATGAGAGGAGACGGCCTTTGGGAAAGCATGCCCAGTCCCTTAGCTGCAGGGAATATCATTAGCCAGGAGACCAGGACTTGGAAATGGACTTATCTATACCTCTGCCCCTGAGGTTCTGCCACGCAGCCTCAGATGTAAAGCTTGAATGGTTCCCATTGAACTCCATCCTGCCCTGACCCTTACACCTATGAATGGGACCCTCTGGCAAAGGGGACCTTGGCAGAAGGAAGGGAAGGCTCTTGAAGCCACCATGGATAAACAAAAAGAGCTGTAAGTCCAATGACAAGGGTGTCCTCGAGAAGAGGAGGAAGAGACACACAGAAGACAGAGCCGGAAAACAGGGCCAGATGAAGATGCTGGCACAGGTCTACAGCAAAGGAATGCTAAGCCCAGCAGGTGCCAGGAGAGTGCCAGAGTGTGAACACGCTCAGGTCCCACAGGAGGAACCACCCCTACCGACACCTGCATTTGAATTTCTGGCCTTGAAAACCTGATGCTGCTTCTTTAAGCCCCCAAGTGCCTCGTAAGTGTGTGTGTGTGTGTGTGTGTGTGTGTGAGAGAGAGAGAGAGAGAGAGAGAGAAAGTCCCACCAGGCAAGTGGGAGAACAAGGATGAGAACGCCAACAGAGATGGAACACCCACACTCAGACACTGCACAAAGCTGTCTCACCTAATTCAAGGACTTGCCACCATTCTCCACATTGTGGAACATCCGCCCCAGTCTGTCCTTGTGGCAGTTCAAGCTCTTGAGAGGGCAGGTGACTTACACGTGTCACATGCTGGTGGCACAGCCAAGATGTAAATATCAGTCCGCCCAGTCAAGCCCAGCATGCACACCTGGATCTCTGGAAAAACCTCCGGTGTGGTTTTCAGTCCCCAGCCAAGCTTGAGCAGCAGCAGGCCCCAGGAGCAAGAGGCTACTTTCAGGACCATGTCAGAGTGTGCTTAGAACGCAGCCTGTGGACACTGGTGTGTCAGCGAGCTGCGGGCAGAGTGAACATGCTCAGCTGAAGCAGGTGCTCAGGGCGCTGACTGCCACAGGTGCAATTCCATACGACAAGCCAGAGTTCCCTGACTCCTGCCCTGTCCTCCCAGAGCCCTGTTAGGTGCTAGTCCTGATCCAGAATGGGAGCAAGTGTGGGGCTGGGAGGCTTCTGCTGTTGCTCAGGCCACAGGTTCTCCTCCAGCAGCACCGAGTTCTGGGCATCCTGGTATGTTTAATGAGGTTATGGTGAGCCTCTGAACCATGGTGCTGGCCGAGGGAGAGGAGGCTCCATTGTTCAGATCTTGGCTGGCTTTTAGCAACAATGCCCACAGGCAGGTTCCCAACCTCAGGACTGACCCACTGGGATTACTGGACCACTTGTGATTGTTTACAAGAACAGTATGGTTAAACATGGTTGAGATTTTGGGGTCACTAGCTGTGGGGCTGGACCAACTTTCCCAAGCCTGCTGATCTGGGGACCCAGGCACTTGGGGCCAAGTCCTGAGCTCTCCTGCAGGAACCCTCCCAGGCTGACCTTCCCCTTGTCTGTCAGCCCAATCAGGGAAGGCCTGTTCTTGATCGAACCTCCCAGGGAGCTGTTGGGCCAGGAAGTAACGCAGGACTGAGCAGAAGGCACAGCTACCAGCAGGTGCCCAACACACAGGAGCTGTAGAAACTCAGCTTCTTGCCTCAGATCTGTGCGATCCTACTTCTCAGGCTAGGGCCAGACCATCCAGCTATGATGGAGAATTTCCCACACTGTGGGGGCCATGCTCATTAGTGGCATAGAGAGGAGTTGGGGGGAGGGTGCAGGACAGGGCACGTTCTGTCTGTCCCGGGGCTGAAGTCTCTTGGCAAGGTCTGGAGTGGTGACGACTACGTCAGAAGAAATGTCCCAGGACCCTCCTTCCTGGGAGGTCGGGCTTCCTCGGAGCACTCCTGGGGCCCGCAGCAAGTCTGCTGCTCGGTGGCAGAGAGGTCAAACAGCAGCTGGCCATTGAGCCTTGCCCAGATCTCTAGGATCTAGTGGCCCTTTGGGAGTCAAAGAACTTGTTTGTGTTTCGCTGACTCGTCACCTTTGGGGCAGCCCAATGCATCAATAAAGAGACAGAGGCTCCCAAGGACTTGCTTGGTCTGACCCAGTTAGCATGAGCAGAACTGGGCTGGAAGGTAGGCAGCCTGGCCTGAGGTACACACAGGTGTGTTTGCAGGGGGCAGCCCCATCCTGGGCAGAGGAGCATCCGGGAGGGCTTGGCGTGTGTACAGTCAGGGCGCCAGTGTGACCGCACATGCACGGGCCCGCACCTGGCCCCTCCTCCCCAGGTGGGTAAGGGTTGGGGGCCCACTCCCCTCCGAAACGTCTGCGGAGGAGCCAAGCCACAGCCCCCAGCCACTGAGGGTTTGATCTTCCTTTTGCCGCCCGGAGATGAGAGAGGTGTAAGTGGTAAAGATTTACGGGGCCTGAGGGAGAAATACCCTTGCTGTGAGAGGCTCACATGAAAGCTTCTGCGTAATAGGTAAGAGGGAAGGCTGCGGACTTGTGCCAATTATGCAACAATTAACAGGTTAAACTCTCGCTCTTCTCTCCCTTTATTCTCCCGGCCGCTCCTCCCCCTCCACATCTGGTGTCCCCTGCAGGCTCCCCAGCAAACGCTCTGGGGATGAGAGAGGATCCAGAATACACACTCCCCACCAACCCCCACCTCCTTTGGAATCTGAGATCAAAAGTTGGAAGAAGGACTTGGCCCTCGAGGGTGGAGAAGAAAGGGGTGCTGTTGAGATGGAGGGACTGGGGAGAGGAGCCTGAGCTTGCCGGGCTCCAGGGGGACATCACACACATCCTCTCGCTGCTGAGCCACACGCAACGCTGGAGCCCTGCCCTGCTGACAGAAAACAGTCTTGAGGACTCAAGTGACTTGCCCAAGATCAGGTAGCAGATAGGACAGAATGGTCGCTCAGGTGTTTTGATGCCCAGGGTCTTTGCCATCAGCCCACTCTACCTCCACAGTGGAAAGTGGCAGAGCCAGGGGCAAGGGTATGTTCTCATCTCTGAGCCTTGGCTTGCCCATCTGTAAAGTGGGTGCAAGCCCTGGGCTCTGTGTGACAGAGCCAAGCTCTCCTGAAGATGAAAGGGACAGCGAGCGGGTGCTTAGCGGCAGGCTTGCTCTGTAAGTCAGCCAATGCCAGCTGAGCCAAGTGCCCTGTGCAGCCTCCAGCGGCTAATTGAGAAAGAATTAGGCAGCGTGCCCCAGCAGGGAAGAAAACAGCTGCTTGCTGGCTTTTGAGAGTTGCCAGCCCATGCCTGGCGTATGCACCCTTCTCCACCTGAGTTCCCAGCAGAGCTGACACCCCCACTCTGGGGGCTGCTGACCGGGATGCCCTCCCACCCACCAGCCCTGCTGGTACATACATGGCCCCAAAGCTCTGTTTCTCCTGAGGCAACAGGGAGGTACTGACCTCCAGTCCTAGGCCTTCTCTTTAGCACAAACTGGACTCACAAAGGCAACACAGCATGTGGGGCACCCGCCTAAGGCCTCACTCTGCTTTTGCTAATACCCCTGAGAGTGCTCTGCCCTGGCTTGGGTAGCAACTTGGGGTTGGGGGCCATGCCACCTCTTGGCCATCAGTCTTCCCTGCACAGAGGGGGCCAGACTGCCTGGCTGCCTGTAACTGCGACAGTGTGGGGCCCAGAGCCCAGATCACATGCAGTGGCAGGGAGAGGGTCCAGCTTTTCAGGCTGCAGGCTGGGGACATGTTGCCCCATGCCCACTCCCCCATAACTGCTCAGCTGCAGGTAGTGGATCATGGGACAGCCAAGCTGGCTTTATCCTCCCTCAGGCTGAACCGACACATCAGTGGGTCTCCCACAGGCCAGGAGGAGGATCTGTTCTCAGTGTCGCCACCCCTACACCACCACTCCCTCCTGGCATAGACTTTGCAGCTGCTCCCAGACCACTGCCCACCTCTGATGTATGCTTCTACTGCTCTGGATCCTCAAAATCCTCTCCCTTTGGGAGCCACTCCTTGGGACACTTAGTGGAGAGGAAAAGGGGGAGATGTAGGGACGTAGCCAAGAGGACCCACCACCATGCCCTGACACCATGAGCCGTCTGCAACCATGGTGGCTCACACTTGATGAACTGGACTCTTCTCTCCGGTGTCCCCTCCCAGGCTGCACCAGGTGGCCGTGGCA
The DNA here is from genome assembly GCF_017591425.1 of Ochotona curzoniae. Classification (NCBI taxonomy): domain Eukaryota; kingdom Metazoa; phylum Chordata; class Mammalia; order Lagomorpha; family Ochotonidae; genus Ochotona; species Ochotona curzoniae. The sequence goes on along the minus strand of NW_024466219.1, from coordinate 12,879,337 downwards.
GCCAGCTGCCTCTTGGGAGTGAGGGACCCCAGCTGGCATGGCTAGCCACACTTACAAAACCGGGTCAGTTGTCTGCTCAGCTGGGGCTCACAGGCCCGCTCAGTGGTGGGGCTGGCATGGCTCCACAGCCAGAATGAGGCACATTCCGGTGCCATCTGACCTTCACCAAATTCCAGGATGGTGATGTGTGAATAATACGGCATTTCAAGAGTCAACAGCCTGGGTGCTATTTATAGTTAGGTTGGAATGCTGAATGGGCCATCTCCTCATTAATCATTGAGCTACTTAGATATGCTGGCAACTGGGGCCAGCATCAGTCTGCAGCATGGCCCTCCCTTCTGTCAACAGCCACCCTTCAACAGATATCCAAACTGCCATCGAGTCAGCTCAGCCCCACATGGAGCCCTCCAGCTCCAGGCTCCATAACCTAATTCCACCAGCCCTTCCATGTTCCTCCCAGGTGCATCTGAAGTTGTCACTATTTTGGTGGTCCCTGCTGGCAGGGGCTGGTGTGCCCACTTTTTGGGCAGCCCTCAACTCTCAGAGGCACACTTTACCCATCTGTAGGAGGAACGCACAGGGGCAGGGCAGGTTGGGGAGCAGGTGTGGGGCCAGGTCCCAGCATTCCTGTCCTGTTAGCCTGTCCTTCTGTCCAGCACCCCCACCCTGCAACAACACTGCCACCAGTACTCACAGTGTCTCCAGGTTGTGCAGCCCTGCAAAACTGTGGGGTCCCAGGCGCTGGATGCGGTTGTTGTGCAGGTGTCTGCAGAAGAGAGAGAGATGCATCAGATGGGGTACCCACAGCACTGGAGCCCCTGGTGGGAAGACCAAGCATGCGGCAGTGTGGGCAGGACAGTGGTGACAGGGCATGAATAGATGACCAACTTCCAGATGTGGTTGCCAGGGCTGGAAGGGAGCAGGGAGGAGTGACACGGAAGAGGACTTAAGCATATGTCTCCTGCACGCAGGAGAGAGGCCTGAGGTCAGAGCGGTTCGCGTCTGAGGCTTTCCCCAGGACCCAGCCTGCCTGACTCAGTGGCCAGGCATACTTACAGGAGCCAAGAGGAAACCACTCCAGACAACATACAATTAGAGGCCAAGCTTTCGTTACAATGGGAGAGGGCTGCAGACAAGCTCAGAGATCAGCAAGGCTGGCGAGGCCACAAGCACCAAGGGAGACTGCATGCAGGCGGTGACCCACAGCAGGATCTTGGATGACAGGTACACTGACAGAATCAGCACCATGCCAGTGGGGTCCAGCCTGCTATGTCCATGAAGGGCTTGGCAAAGCAAGGCAGACCACTGGGGAGAGGTGGGACATCAGCCTGGATAGTTATTTGAAAAGAAGTGACAGATTTTCCTATTCTCAGTGCCTAAAACAGATGCTGGTGTACACCGCAGACACCACCAAGAGCCACAAAGTGAGGAAGGGAATTACTCGTGCTACACGCGCATGCATGTGGGAAAGGGCAGCCTTGAGGCATGGAGCTAGTTCCTCCGCAGACTCCTCCTCCAGAATCTGGATGAGAATTCTCCCAAAGCCAGCAAACATGAAGAGATGCAGGTCTCCTCCTTCCTCCTTGCTCACAGCTTCTCAAAGGGACAGGTGGAAGGGAAAGTTGAATTCCTCACTGCCATTCAAGGGCATTGGCAGGTAGACGTGAACTCATACAGCCTGGGTGGACAGAGCTGGGCATTTCCTCAGAGCATACCTCCTGCCTCCACCACCGTACCAGGTACAGAAAAGGGCCTATCATTTCCCAGGGCTTGGTCCACAGACTGTCATCAGGGTGAGAATGACCAGGGCCCAGAGAGAGGCAGCCCAAAGCGAGAGGACAGAAACAAGGACTCAGTTCCTAGGAAAGACCACGGCCCACAGCAGAGGCAAAGGGAAGATGCAATGGACAGGTTGGGTTCCAGGCTGAGAAGACAGCAGAGCTGATGAGGGGAACAGAGGAAGTTAATCACAATCGCCTTCCATACAACAGAGGCCAAAATGCTTTGATGAAAAGGAGAACAACATGGTAGGGTAAGGAAGTAAATTGGCAACCAAAGCTATATTATTTCAAAAAACAAGCCAAAGCATTTGAAATAGAAAGAAACCAGAACACTGAAGCTGCCAGTGTAGAGTCTCAGACAGTGATGGCTCACATGGAGGAATAAGACAGAAAGATTAAAACCACCAGAGGTGACTCCACACTTGGACACAGATGTCCCCTAGACAGACTCCAGAACGGAGACTGCAGGTGCTCTCAGACGCTGTCAGAAAAAGTCTTCAAGATAAAGGAAGAATGGAACCCGTAGCTCAAAGCCAACATTGTGCTAAGGAGATTGGATGCAGAATAGGCTTCACTGTGACATAGTTGAGTGGAACTATTAAAGTTTGAGAATTTAAAAAAGCATCTTCAGGCAGAAAGAGGAAATCAGTAACAAGGGGTAGAAATCAGGCTGGCCCTCTCAACCCTCAAGGCTGTTGAGAGCCAAAGGCCATGGCAGGCAGGCCTGGGGCAAGGTAAAGAGAGCTCCCGTCTGCTTCTCCTTCCCTGCCCACCTGCTCCTCTGTCTTCTGGGACTGAACTTGCCTCCCCTCCACAAGGGGCACTCATGTCCCATGGCCCTCACACCTACCCCATGCTGCCCGCCCAGATTCCTCTACAGAGCTCCTGCGCACAGTCACCCTCCCCAGCTTCCTGGCCCCCTGGCAGCCTTTGTCTTTCCTGCCTGCCTCCTGGCCCTTCTGGTAGCATGGCCTCTACACAGTGCCCTGGCTTCCTCTCCTCTGTGCAGGTCACTTCTTGCTAGAAGCCTCTCTCTCCCTATCCCATCCAAGAGCCAAGTCCATCTTGGCTAGGTTGAAAATCTGGCATCCTGGGCACTCATCCTCAGTGGCCCCCTTAGCCATCCATTGCTAGCCGCCTGGCTTTCAGGCCCAGGCATTCCCTGGCTTGAAGCCAGCCCTAACCTTAGGGTCTTTCATCCTTGAGAAGCCTGTAGCTCCTATCAACTCTTTCTGCAAAGTATCCCTCCCTCCTAGCTATACCTGCTGCTTCCTCCCTAGGCTGTGTGTCTCCAAAGGACCTTCCTTCCCACCCTTCCTTCATCTTCCTGAAATTCTCTCTTGGGCCTTGCCTGAAACCCTTAAAATCTCCTGCTAGCAGATCAATACCAAACTTCTCACACTGATCTTGGGGGTTCCCAGATTCCCTCGCTGCCCTCCATCATCCATCCCATGGCCTGTGTGAGACTCAGTTCCTGCTGCGCTGCCCATCCACATGCAGCCAGCCTGGCTTTTCTCCTTGTATCTGCCTTGATGACTGCTTGGAATGCTCTGGGGCCCCCCTGCTTGCCTCACACACCCATGTCGGAGGGCCAAAATTCTCTCCTCCATGGGTCCCCCTGCCCCCATCACCCAAGGTTGTTTGGCTTCCCCATGGTACCTGTGCTACTCTCAACAGTGCAGCTGTAGTCTGAGCTACCCACATCATCACTGACCATCCCCCATAGAAATCCTACTGTGTAGCAGCTGGATCTACCCCTGTTGGGACACCTCCACGGCCCACACTGGGCTTTGCAAGCACCTGCTGCAGCTGCATTTTGTTAGATCTCATTTGTCCATGTGCCACATCCTTCACAGGGACCTGGCCTTATTCCCTCACAAAGTCACAGGGCTCTCCCCAATGCTAGAACCAGCCACCCCAGTCCATGCATTTCATGTAGATTCCCCACAGACTCCCAGAAAGAGAGTGTTGTAGCTGAAAGTGACCCTCAGAACAATCCAAGTCGGGTCTCCACTCATCCAGAATTAGGCAAACTGGCAGATGCTGCCATCTTGCAGCTGCAACCCTTAGATACCCAAAGGCGGAGAAGGCTGTTTGCCACCAACACAGTCAGTAACACGTGTGTCCCTGAGCCAGGTTCCTGCAGCAATTAGCGTGCAACCCTAAGCAATTACACGTGACCTCCAAGCCCTCAGTAATTACCCTATGAACTTACCAATCGTTCACAGCAATTAGCTGGAAGCTAATTTGCACTTTTAGTTCCCACTAGGAAGGCAAAGTTAACCCCAGCCCCCAATTCCTGCCAGGATGCTATCGCCCAGGTAATTACCCTGACGGGGTGCTGCCATCTAATTAACAGTCATGGTTTTTCTTCCCGTCTTTGGGCCTGGGAAATAAGAGATGAATTCATCCTGCCCCTGTGCCAAAGCGTATGACTGCATCCCATATGGTAGAAATGATTTAAGCAATTTCTGATTTACATTCCAATTAGCACGGTATAGTTATTATATTGGCACAATGAGAAACTAATAGCCCAATTCCTGTTTTCTAATTAGAGAACCCCAACTTTTTCATAACTCTCAGAGTGTTTTTGGAGCTCTCACGTCATGGTGCCTCATGATAACCCCACATAGTCAACAGGGGCAATCCAGGGACCAAAAATTTCAGCAACACAGAGACAAGCCAAGCCAGAGGGCTGCCAGTGTCATTCAAGCAAGCCTATAGCCAGGATCCTCAGCAGGACCTGGCCAGGACAGCACTCACAGCACTACGAGGCTGGTGAGGTTCTGGAAGGCGTAGTCTGGGACGTGGCGGATGCGGTTAAGGGCCAGGGTCATGGCCTGCAGGGCGGGAAGGCTGTTGAGGGCCCTGACAGGGATGTCGGTGAGCGCGTTGTCATCCAGCCAGAGGTGGCGAAGGGAGGACAGCCCTTCAAAGCTCTTCTCCGGGACCAGGGAGATGAGGTTGGCATCTAGGCGCCTGGTGGAAGAGAGGATGGAGAGGGGTCAATTAGGGACAAGAGGCAGACCAGGTACTGGGGCTGTGTGGGGCCAGGCAGGCCCCCAGTGGAGCTGTGGATGGTAGTCTGGAACCTGAACTGAGACTTGGCCACTCCCACTCATGCTGTGTTCTACACCTCCCCACCTAGGCTCCCCTATTTGGCTCCCACGCCAATCTGCAGTCATTTCTTTTCTTTATTTTTGACAATCTTTACATAGTTAATTAGGGTAAAAAGGTTCAAGGGCTACAGGAAAGTGGGTAAGACTATTATTTCCACATTGTTTTTTCACGTATCTGGGGTAAAGGGGGAGATAAAGGGAGAAGCCCTACCCAGTCTCCCACCCTCCCCAGGTCCCTGATGTGGGGTATGCTCCAAGGGTCTTGCTCAAGTGGTTTTGATAGTTCAACGGTTATGAATTGCTGCCAAACTCGCCATTCCAAGCACAATAGGTCGCTGAAGAATCCTCTGATTGACATAGTCCATCTTAGAGTCTCCGTTTGCCCAGTTTTTCACTGCCAACATATGTGCAGCCATTTCTGTTCGGGACCCCAGCTCTTACTCTCAGCCCCAAGGTGGAGCCCATGGGTCATTTGTAAATATCCTGCATCTCCTCCCCTCCGTCCCCCTCCCTGCCCCTCCACCGCCAGGAGCCTCAGGCTTCCAAATCCATTTCTGTTCTGACTGTGATGTCTTTCCTCCCAATCCTGCCCACCCCCTTCTTCCTTGCCTCTGCCAAGCTCCTGAGGTTTCTTGCTGGGGTAGTGACCTATGTGGGGTCCCAGTGGGTCACCATGGGGATTTATTTGCTGCTTTCTCAGCACAGGTAAACAGATGGTGGGGGAACCTGTCAACACATTCCAGGGTGACACAGGAGGTTCCTGTATGAGTTCTAGAAGACTTTGGCAGCCCAGCAAGGCAAGGAGCCTTGCCCATCTCCACCTTCTCAGGGTGCCCAGGCCATCATCTCTTATGCTGATTTACCACTAATTCTGCTTCCTGGTCCACCACTTGGACTTGGGATATCATCATCCCATACTGTGAGCCCCGGGGACCCCAATGGGCTGGCCTACAACCATGGACCTACTCCTGGACCTAACTGTCTAGAATGGGGCATTGGCACTGAGCCTGGGGTCTCCCACACAGGCATAAGGCACCCAAACCAGGGAAAGCCCAGCCCTCTGCACAGGCTCAAGGCCCCATAATGCTGTACCCAAGGGGGCATTGGTGTGAGCACAGAGTGGGCAGGCCTGGCTTCCACTCTTTCACGGCACCTCCCAGGTTTCTGTCTCGTCCATGGCATTTCACCAGAGCCATCCCTGCCATCAGGTACCACCGACACAAATCCCCTGGCTCTTGGTGAGGGGAACACAGGTGGACAGGATGCTACAGTAAACTGACCAGGGCATACCAAAACTACAATTAGGAATGACCTTGCTCCCACAGCATACCTGACCTCCAGGTGCTGAAACCCTCCAGAGAGTGCCCTTGTTTGGCCAGCCCTCACCCTAGTCCTGGGTCTCTTGGAAAGCAGGCATTACCCCTTGACTTGAAAATGCAGTCTGTCTAGGATGCCCCTCTCTGGGATGGTGCAGGTGTGTGAGACTAGCATCCAGGAGTCTGGTTGGGAAGACATGCTCAGAGTTTCCAGGCCCAGGTAGTGGGGCCAGATCAGATCCATAGAGGACCCAAGAAGATAGTGTACCCACCTACACAAAGTCCTGGCAACAGGTCTACCCAGAGCCCACGTCCAAGAGGCATCAGCTACTGAGAAGACAGAGACCCTGGCTCACAATGCCTTGAGAAAGCCAGACTGAAGTCCATGGTGTAAGCATGCCGCCGGGCCTGGGTTTCCATGGCTACAGCAGATGTGCCCCCCCCCCCCCCGCCGGTCTTGGCTCCTGGGTATGTGGGCCATGGATCACTGGTCCCAGTCTTGCTGTGAGCTCCAGCCCAAGTTCCCAGGCAACTTGGTGCTAATGGGGCCATCCTAGGCAGCCTTGGTTCTTAGATCTTATCAGCCAGGATTCCCAAAGAGCAGGTCTTGCTTGCATCCTTCAGAATGCACCGCTAGGAAGAGTGGACACTTGTTCGTTTGTGCCTTCCTGCACAGGTGCCACGGCACGAGGCTTTCTGATTGAACAAGTGAGCATAAGCCCTGTCCCTGGCCAGAACAGGCACAGAAGGAAGCTGCAGGAGACCAGGACAGCCCCTATCTCTGGCAGCAGTCTCCATCAAGGGTTTCTGGCCTCCATACTGCATGCCAGCATGGTGAAGGTCCAGGCTCCCACCTTTCCCCATGCCTACCCACAGATACCCATACCTTTCCCAGGGGGCCTGGGGAGATCCCCATCAGTAGTCTAGCTTTCCAGGACTCCTGGGCCCTGAGTTAAACACAGAGTCACACAGAAGTTATCCCTATACTGGCCTCCCTTGGGGGAGATAGTATTCAGACAAGAAGGGGCATGTAGCCTCTTGCGAGTGAGGGTCCTAAAGGAGAAGGCAGAGTGTGCGTTAATGAGGGAAATGGACACAGATTTCAGGATTCCTTGAGAGGCTGACTCCATAGGGCCCAGTGCCCACTGGGTGTGGGGACCTGGCAGGGGCTGGCACCTGGCTGGTGTGGCCAAACTGGATCTTACTAGATGAGCTGCCTTCAACCTTGGGCTGGTGAGCTGCCCACCCCAGGACTGTTTGGGGGTTAAAAGCACAGCCCAGGGCCCAGCGCGATGGCACAGTGGTTAAGGCCCTCGCCTTGCACTCCCGGGGTTCCCATATGGGTGCTGGTTCTAATCCCCGCAGCTCCGCTTCCCATCCAGCTTCCTGCTTGTGGCCTGGGAAAGCAGTCAAGGACGGCCCAAGGCTTTGGGACCCTGCACCCACGTGGGAGACCCGGAAGAGGCTCCTGGCTTCAGATTGGTTCAGCTCCAGCTGTTGTGGCCGCCTGGGGAGTGAATCATCAGAAGATCTTCCTCTCTGTCTCTCCTTTCTGTATATCTGCCTTTCCAATAAAAATAAAATAAATCTTTAAAAAAAAAAAAAAAAGCACAGCCCAGCACCAGTCGCCCTGTCCTGCTCCTCTCTAATAAGGGAGCTGTCCAGGGGGCCCAAGGACTCCGCAAAGGAGCTGGCCACCAGGTGACAGGGAGGGATGCAGAAGGGAGCAGGAGGGGAAGGGGCAACAGCAGCTGCTACTCACCCCTCTCTGCACCCCCAAAGTCCTCTGACTTCGAGGCCCCAACAGTTGGCACCATGATTGCAGAGTGGCCTCCCCTACCCAGCCAGGGCACACTCTGAGCTCTGTGGCAGGCTCAGGCCTAAGTGGGCCTTGAGCTGCCCTGCCATGCGGAGGTGTGGTGAGGGCGCCCAGGAGCAGCTGCTGAGCCTGCCAGGTGGGATGGGACGCCAGCAACTTTGGAAACAACTCCCGGTCCGCAGGTGGGGGAGTCAATCCTGAAGACCCATGCTTGGCAGGAAGGAGAGAGCAATTATACCAATTAAGCTCTGGAATAAAACCAACAACCCCCAACAGTGCTCCTCTTTCTCCCACGTGGGCCTGGCCCCTGCAGTCATTTCTGATCCTAATTCTTACCTGTAGTGATGGGCAGATTAGCCAGGACCTCCCGGGCCAGCTTGGGCCTGCTCTGGCTCTGGGAAACGACCTAAACTCTCTAGGGCCAAAAATCTCCTCTATCCACGCCCTATGCCTGGGCTGAGGTGGGAGGGGAGGACAGAGAGGCAGAAGGGAGGGAGGGGGCTTTGGGAAATGGGGAGAAAGTGGTCTGGTCATGGAATTCCCCAGAGAGTTGGGCACAGGATTTCTAGTCCCCTTTGACACAGTGAGGTAAGCACCCAGCAGGACGCCAGCTGTAGTAGAAGGGACTTAGAGGGACAGCAAGAAGCCTCACGCTGATAGTGGCCTGGCTTGTACCCTTGTTAACTCATGGCCACATCACTGCCGAATCCAAAGGAGTTGGCTGACCTGGCTCATGTGGAGTGAGGAGCCGGGGTCCAGAAAGCCCAGAAGCCCAAAGCAGGTGGTAGGGCTGGAACTCAAGTCTGGGGCTTCCTCACATCCTGCTTGCCAACCTGGCTCACCCACAATGAGGCGAGGGCACAGGGACACAGGCCACTGGCACAGCAGCTTTGAGCTCAGAGAACAGGGGCTTTTGCAGCTCTCCCGAGGACTGGATCAACCCTGGGGGAGGGAGCCTTTGAGAACCCCAGGGTAAGCTGTCTCTGCCCCCTCCTCCACAGCTCTGAGCCCCATGTTGCTGATGGGAGAAGGGGTTGTTTGAGAGAGCTCCTTGGGAACAGAAGGAACAGAAGTCATGAAGGTGAGGTGGTGGGGCAGAGAAGGACCATCACAGGGCAGGGGCCGGGCAGCTCCAGGGAGGGTGCCAGGGTCACAGTTTCCTCCCATGAAGAGGATCCACAGCGTCCCATGCCCTCACCAGTCTGTCAGGTGTTTGCATAGAGAATTGGGCCAAGCACCATTTCTGATGTTGCAAGGTTAGGGCGGGGGCATCCCTTGCCAGCTTTCATCCAGTGATCAAGC